>NC_057921.1:54469556-59469556 GCF_018873765.1 Telopea speciosissima | reverse complement strand
CAAAATATAATGGTACCCAAAAAGGCTGAACCTTTTTGACTTGATGGTAGTGATTCTAGTCCCTTTAAATTCCTTACAATTTGACACCAAAAAGATAAATGTATCCTTTGCCTTTGATGCCACCATGTGGGCAGGTTCTGGGTGATTATTGAAGTTTTCACTAGTCCTTTCTAGCCATATAAATCCCAAATAATGACTGCTGGAATTGATCTCCATTCTCCCTTCATCCCTGGCAGCGGTGCTCCAACCATTCATTAGCTCCTCAGGTGTACCCAGCTCACCTCGTATTCCTAGAAAAAGCAGAACCAGGTCTCTTTGTACAAATGAGAATGCTTCACAAGAGGCTATGAACATATTCAATATTTCTCATTTGCACTAGGCATTGTTAGGACAAAGATAATTGATGTTCTATTATTGGAAAGGTATATCATAACAATAGTATGATTAAATTTCCAACCTCCATGCATGATAGATGTGTGTTAAGAAAAATTGGGTATCTGTTTGACTAGTTTAATTAGAAGGGAGTTTGCACCAAGGTTCTAAAACTCGGATCTTGGTACCAACTCGGTTCTGGGAAAAACTGAGTCGAGTCGAGATCTCGCCGAGTTGGTGCATTTTTTTTTTTTCCAACTCGAAGCCTCATCTCGGTGGGTTTTAGACCTAGTTTGGGTCTGAAACTTGATATTCAGCCTATTTTAGGCCATTTAAACACAATGGCACTATCAGATTTTGTAAAAACAAAGTCCAAATATGAGTTTCACTTCGGACTATAGGTGTTGGTAGGCGTCAAGGGTGGCGACATACTAAAATACCCTACTCTACACATAGTTTAGTAATAGAAAGCAATCAAAACATTCAATTAATGTAAAACAACTTAAATAAGCATTAGAAATGTTGAAGTGTACAATATTTCAATCCTTAAACAAATGTTACATAAAATGTGATATGTTAATGTATTCAACCCCAACCATATCCACATAGAATTTCCATGTCATAGTGTTGATGTAATTTTGCACATAGTTTGCCACAACACTCATATAAGTGTTGTCATCAACATATTCCAACTCCCCTATCCTAGGGTATAGAAGAGGCGGAGGCGGTTGGTTTGAGGCGTGAGATCCACTATTACTGTCATATTGAGGCATGTATGGGTATGACTGGTTTGGGACTGGGAATATGGGCTCAAAACCAGACGCAGTACTTTGATTGTCAAACTCATGTGTTGACTGCCCAAACTGACCATAGCCACTATATTCAGAACCGGTGCTCTCCTGGTCATAATCATAGTCATGATGAGGTTGAGATGAATGCCACGACTGTCGCTCACTAGTAGTATCTATACTCGTGCTTCCGAAACTTGCAAGCATGGTGTTCATACTCATGTCATCATCTTGAGCCTATGATTGTTTGCGACCCTTCTTTCTCTTGTACGTAGCGTGGGCACCATGGTCTCAATCCTGTGTGCCATGCGTAAACTGAGACTTACCTGTGTAGATAGGCCATTAAAAGGATAGATGGGCATTAAAATGGTGGATGGGCCATTAAAAGGATAGATGGGCATTAAAATGGTAGATGGGCCATTAAAAGGGTAGATGGGCATTAAAAATGGATCAAACCGAGTTATCGACCCGAGATCTCGGCGAGATATGGACAAGATGGCTAATAAAAATGGTTCAAAACAAGATATCGAACCAAGATCCGAGATCTCGGCGAGATCTCACACTTTTGAAAATCGCCTTAAGTCTTGTCTCATTTTTTCAAAAAACCGAGAAAGTCGGCGAGATCTCGCGAGTTCTCGAACTATGGTTTGCACCTCCCAAAAAAACAAAGAGCTTTGAGATTCCAATTCCTTGTCTGCCATTTGTTGGTTATGGAAGCATGAAAATATATTCTTCCCATGGGTTATGATAGGACAACTCTAAACTGAGTCATTATGAGAATAATATTGTGAGTTGTGAGTTGTGACCTCCAATCCTTCAGAGGAACTGAATTGTAAGAGGCATATCTTCTACGCAATACATTAGTGAAACAGAAATTGGAGGGGCCAGTAATCTATAGAGCCTTGTAGTGGTACTTAACTGTGATGGTCCAAGCACCAAACTCTTCTGCTCCTCAGCACCTTTAGCATAGAGAGATTGCTAATCAATAAATGACATTCCTTCCATTCAATGCTTGCTTTCTAAGAGTTGGAGCCGAGCTGATGTTTTTTATTTCTACTCTCAAAAGTAGAATCAGAAACTTGTGCTTCAGTATCAGTTGTAATCCTATACATATCTAGAAAAGGCTCTTTAAGAGGCCTATATGAGCTCCATTTATATTCCATATATCTTTATGGAAGTAGATTCTGTTACAGTTGCCTATTTCATTCCTGATTCCTTAAGAAATGAAATGCTGAAGTTTCATGTTTCCCTTCCGGAGTCATCCATTGACAAAGTGATAGCAGAGAAGGGTCCAACTTGCTTAAATTTTAGTACTTAGCTTGGATGGATCTGCTCCATATAATATCCCTTTTTTTGTTTGACTCACCATAGCCATTTGGAAAGGAAGGAGGCTTACTCATCGTTTTGATTTTTCTGAGGTCCAAACTATGCAATGTTTATGCAGACAAACATAATCCTAATCAACTAGAATTATATTTAAAAAAAAAAAAAACCTTTTTAGTATTCTTTCCGTCCCTGATATATGTAAAAGAAATCCAAACATACCAGATCAGTGAACTCATAGTGATGACTCACCATTCCTCGAGAGATTGTTGAGCTGGACAACTATGTCAGCTCAACTGCAGCAAGGCATAAATTTGCTTGGCAATTTAGACATATGAACCGTTTTGTCTGAATGCATTACTACTTTTACATTGATACCAAAATATTTTCTGTATTAAAGTTTTTTTTTTTTTTTTAATAGTATATCTTCTAGCAGTAATAGTTGTTGAAACGTCATCTAGTTATATGGACAAGTCAAGTGCATTTTGGTTCTTTAACATCACTTCTGACACCTGGTGTTTACTTTTGGAGCTGCCAACATATTTCTACCTGGTGTTTGCATGTGCTATGAATATGTGCCTGTTTCTTAACAATTGATAAGGCTCGATGTTGTATTGGTTGACATCGTTTTGGAAGTCTATGACAGGTGCTAAAAGCTATGAAAGAGTCAGATTCCCCCAGGCCCGCAATATTTGCAATGTCAAATCCTACAACGAAGGGTTCGTCTTTCCAAGCACATTTATTCAAGCAGGGATGCCTTATATTTATTTTAGTTGTGACCTGTCTGTATTATTGAATATTCTCTTGTGTTTCTTGTTCTCTGAAACAGCTGAATGCACACCCACTGAAGCATTCAAGTATGCCGGAGAAAACATAATTTTTGCTAGTGGGAGCCCTTTTGAAAATGTTGATCTTGGTATTGTTTCCTTTCCGATTCAAATTTTATACCCTTTCTCTCCTTTTCATAACTTTATTCTAGAACTGTATGTTGATAATTTTCCCTGGCACTCCATTTTAGAGAAGGAAAGCATGGATTGCACCTTAAGGGGGCACATTTTTGGACTGGTGCAGCACTTCAGAATAGTTTTAGACATTTTCATTCAAATGTATATGATATTCATCAACATTTTCTTTTGTGCAGGGAATGGAAAGATAGGCCTTGTTAATCAGGCAAATAACATGTATTTGTTTCCAGGGTGTGTAATGATTATCCCATTTGCAAGTGTTTTGAGAACCTTTCATATTCTTTTTAGGGGAGGAGTTTTCTGTCCGGGAGCGTGGCCTACGCCAGCACTCGCTGTGTCTATCTCTCTCCTTCCCCACAGAGGGACAGAAACATCATTTCATAAGGGGGAGGAAAGAGACAGGCACAGAGGAGTGCTGGCGTAGGCCACGTCTGGGACAGAAAACATTTTCTCTTCTTTTTACTATAAGAAATATTAGCAGTATTTCCCTATCTAATGAAGCATTGTATTAAATTCAGGGTTGGTCTGGGAGCTCTTCTCTCAGGTGCTCGATTTATTTCAGATGGGATGCTGCAGGTAGCTGCTGAATGGTACGCCCAACTGCTTTGTAATCTTTTTCCAATTTTCTTACTTTTGTAGCCTAAATTGATTGGCTTCCTGATAGAACACTGAAGCAAATAGTCCCCTCCGTCCCATAATTACTACCTCTTCGAAAATTGCCACATGTTATGGATTAGTTAAAGCATTTACTTATTTTTCTATATTTTCCAGCAATTACTTTCTATGTAGAAGTTTGTATTTGCCTTCTTTTTCAAACATTGAGAGTTGAGATGATGTGGTAATCAATGATTAGGGTTAATATATTGAACTTCATTACAAATCCATCACCTGATTTGTACAATGAAGGAATTATTTAGGATAGACACAAAAGGAATATAAATGTTAAACTGATGATCAGTGTGAGGGTGTTAGCTTCACAGAATAATCAAATGCAGCTAGTTTATGCTTTTCTTGTTCTTTTGTTTTTTTTCCCTTCGCTACTGTACGCGCTCTTCTTCAACACAACACTCGTCCCATCTGACCCTGGAAATCAACAGTGGCATCCACCAAGGGGGGGGGGAGGCCAAAAATTTTTAACATATCTAGAAAGCTCCATGAATCACTGTGAGCTCAACCTGATTTGATAAATACTGAGCAAATGAGCAATCGATTCAAGATCTGACTGGAGTAGAAAAAATAATGATTGAGAGAGAGAGAGGGAGTCTACAACTGTTTGTAGGTCTTGCAACCCTATTGTTGAGAACCCTTGCATTTGCAGTTCGGCCAGAGAAAGTCGACCAGCATTTGCAGATCTGATAATTCTAAAGCATTGTGATCCCCTATTATGCAGATTGACAATGTATTGGCATGATTTCCAAGATGAGTCCAAACTTCAAGAAATTTCAAAAGAAGAAAATCATTAACAAGAGATCATCAATGTTTTTTTTTGGGTGAAAAATGGCCTCAATATTCAATATGATAATTTCGATGATCCAAAATGCACATGGTTCGAAACTTTGGACGTTACCATCAAAGGATTGAAAAATGCAGACCATATTGCATATTTCCACCTGAAACCTTGGACGTTACCATCAAAGGATGGAAAAATGCAGACCATATTGCATATTTCCATTCGACACTCTGCATTTTGGTTGTTGAAACTATCATATTGAATATTGGGGTAATTTTTCCCAATTTTGTTTAACAATTTGACTGCCGGAACCTTGGTTGGAGGATGGAGGAAATGCAAAAACTGTTTAGAGTTCACAGTCCTTGCCAATCTCTTATGGCTCCAGTTGGCACATGGTTTCACATTGGAGATTGGATGAATAAAACAGATGAGAGAAAGTCGGGCTCTTCTCCAGGTTGGTTTTGTACTCTTCATTCCATTTTTTAAAAATTGGGAAGAGAGGGACAGTAACTAACAGAGTCACCATTCCTGCAGTCACATGAGAGATCATCACATTGAATGAATGTCCAGTTAATGCTTCTGGGCTCTGTTTCCCATTGCTACCAATCAAGCCAGCATGTTACCATTGGTTTGTGAGGACATCTGTTTACAGAATTAGTTAGGGTAGCAAGACTCAAATGATAAAGAGGACAGTAATTGTTGGTTGAAGTATCAATCAAGATGCCGAAGTATCACTGATAGTCTTAGGTTGGGGAGCTAAAAGAGAAGTATTCCAATTGACTCCTGATTTCTGAAATGTTTACACCCCTACATATTTGCACTAGTAGAAACCCAACATACAATGTTGTTTCCTATTAGACCAGTTCTGCACTGCACCACATGAGTTGAGACACATAACTCTTGAAGACCCTTTCGTTTCTTGCTTGTCAAATCCTCCATATTTCTGCCCTTGGCATAGTTTTCAAGGCGTCGCCTAAGCGTCCAGGCGCCTTGGACGTTTTGTTGGTGTTTCCTTGCATTTGGACCCTCTCCAACGCCTTGGGTTGCCTAGACGCCATGGCAACTATGCCCCCTGGAATTAGCATCAATGGCTCCTTTGAAGTACATTACCTGGAGTATGTGTTTTATATTGTATTAATTTGATTTACTTAAAATATAAATTTCTGAAGTGAATTGGTGCTTTTTTTTACAGCCTTGCATCATATATCACCGATGAAGATATCCGGAAAGGCATCCTATACCCTTCTATTTCAAGGTATATCCTGAACTCTGTGACTCGAAGACCACCTTTCATTGTCTGGTTTATTTCGACGATTTAGTGATTGGACTTAGACATTGGATCAGCCACTGCCAATCTCAAGCTAACTTGGCCGAGTTTCAGCTGGATCTATCCAAACTCAGGCACAGCGGTGCTGGGAACACCTATTTCAACCGAGTTTTGAGGTGGGATGATGGGGTTAACTGGGATCAATCCTGGTCGATCCTGAGTTAACCTGGAACTGATTCCAATCCCTAAATAACACTGTTGGGTTCTTCAGAGTACAGTTAATTTAAACATAATTATCATATTGGTTGATTAATTTAAACATAATTATCATATTGGTTGAATTGTGGGCGAGTCTTGGCACAATGGTTAAGTTGTGCTATTGCAACCTGCTGGTTGCAGGTTCAAAGCCTCTCCTGCGAAGCAGGGGGTAAGGCTGTGTACATTTGCCCCTCCCAGACCCTGCAGTAGCGGGAACCTTGTGCACTGGAACGCTCTATATTGGTTGAATTGAAATTGAAAATAAAAAAGTTTGGGGAATGAATTTTGGCATGGTAAGCATGAGTTTGTTTTTACAAATGTGCAAAATTATTTGGAGCACAAGGGACCTTTCTGGAGACCATGTAGATTCAAATCCTTCTCTCCCCCCCCCCCCCCACCCCACCCCACCACACCAAAAAAAAGGGAGCATTTGAAACATGCCAAAATGGAGTGGCATGAAATTCTATTCCAGAAATAAATTATCAATAGCAAAACCATTTAGGTTTAAGTGCCGTGACATCCTTTTTTCCATTGAACACTCGAGTGATGATTTCATTCTGGGTAATGAGCTTTGCATTCAAATACTAGAAAAGTAATGACTAAATGATCTGCTTTCAATAGGATTCTGAATGCCTCTCTAAAAAGTTTTTCTGGTATGATGTGTGACAGCCGATGTTAGTGGAGTGGCCTTGCAGATCAATGACTTCACCAACATGAGGTGGCCCACAAGTAACTGGGGTTTTTTTTTAATAAGAGGAAATAAAAATATAGTACAGAAAACTCACGTCATTGGTCTGTGAGGCTGCTGTGCTTGTCAGGCTACCATTTCTTATAATCATGCTATGCTTTGCAGCCTTCTTGGTATCTTGTTATTTTAAGATAAACCAAAATGGAGGTTATGATGTCATTATGCTTGATGTGGATGTGGGCTTCTAACTGGAATATGGTTTTAGCTTATGTAATGACATTAATATTATGCTGCACCTCGCAGTATTAGGCAAATTACAGCAGAGGTTGGAGCAGCTGTTATCCGAGCAGCTGTTGCTGAAGAACTTGCTGAAGGGCACTGTGGTGTGGGTCCCAGGGAGCTCATGCACATGTCAAAGGTATTAATAAGCCTTAACAAGTGTTATTAACTCATCCAGTTGAAAGCACAATGTAGGATTCTCTGTAAATGGCTAGTTGGGATCCAACCAGTGATTTGAATTTGTGGCATTCATGGCCTCATGAAATGCCACAAGTTCGGTCAAAATTCATACTCTCTCTCTCTCACACACACATACTTGCATGTATGCACATATCTATGTACAACTTTAAAATGCTAGGCATCATATTTATTTGTTTATTTGGTTGGATGCAGGAGAAGACTGTTGAATATGTCTCACAAAATATGTGGTTCCCTGTTTACAGCCCTCTTGTTCATGAGAAATAAGTCTCCTAGTTCTGTAATTCCTCTACAGGCTAGTTTCAGGCACCTAATATCTTGATATTTTACCTTTGGAATGATCTTCTTGATGGCTCATTTGCCTAAACTCATAATTCAAAATATTTAAGAGAATAGGGGAATCGTACTATCATGATCACTTCCATTTTGTTCCTCACCAATCATGTCTACAAACTTTGGTCGAAGACATTGTTAATTTCTTTTTGTATATATTTTCATATTCATCTCTTTGGAGTATTCCTAGATTCTCAAATATGATAAACCCTTTTTGATACACTTTTTTTTGGACACTGGCTTAAAAAACATGCCACCTCTTAAGAATCAATCCAAGTGTTTTCTTATATGACAATGATGACTTTGATGATTGTAATAGCTTATTGGCCTTTAATGTGTTTTGTTCAGCAAAAATTTTGAATGTAGATTATTTTTCTCAAACTTTTTTTTTAAAATTAAAAAATTGTGATCTTATTGATGATAAAACTGAAAACCCAAGGACACAAAATGTGGGTCTCTGGGGTAGGCAAGCCTGGGAGCTACGGATCAGGGATTTGTGAAACTTAGCGTCAACAATCCATTTTTAGCTTACTGGACAACCAAGATTGATTGCTGATGGAAAATTTTGAAGTTGCATCCAGGAAATAACTTGAAAGCTGTCTGATATCTGATGCAACTGATTAGATCTAAGATTGGGCAGACTTTAGTGATGGTGTTTATCAACTCCTGGGAATCGCTCTAAAAGGCCATATTCTATATGCTTTCATTTACCAATGGTCAACAAAACAGATTTTCAAAGCCATAGCTTCTGCCACTGACGATAGGTGCAGAGGCTCTGAAAATGGTAAACATAGGCTCATTAGGTTTACTTCCACTACTGAGGACTATATACAGAACTCGCCCAGTGGTTTGAGGATATCCACTTCAAGCACATCTTACGGGAAGTCAAATCAGTAGCGGACTGCTTTGCTTCTTTTGGGGTTTCTATTCAAGACAATTTTGTTTCGTTTCAAACCCCACCCCAATGTTTAAATCTTTTTTTGTACGATTCTTCAGGAACATTGTTCTAGAATTAATAAATTTTATTTACCAAAAAACAAACTATATACACAAATTGTGAATACAATTACGCATCTAAATGTCTGGCATCTATGGGTGTCAATTTGGGTTCCAACCGAATCATCTTATAATCAGCTTTGCGGTTCTGATACAAACCAGACGATACGTTCCAATCTGTACGTATATCCATGATGGTCGATACCCGATCCTATATGCCGAAACCTGATGCTAGACCCTGCACTAAATCCATGCCTTCTCTCCCTCTCTCTCTCCCTCTCCCAAACTCTCCCCTGTTTCTTCACTTTCCATGACTCTCTCCCCCTCTCCTCCCCGTATCCTCAATCCACTTTCCTCCTTTCCCAAACTCTCTCTCTCTCCGCTTTCCCTTGTAAACCTATTTTCACAATCTCCCCTCCTCCCCGTGTTACCCACTTTCTTTCTCTCTCCCTCTTTCCAGGATCTCCACTCTTCCCGGTATTGGTGAATGATACTCTAGGGAAGGATTTTTGTTCCACCATAGCACAGGGATCTGTCAAGGGAGATTTTTTAGCTCTGTTTTAATTTCTGTTCATGACAGAAAATCTTCAGCAACATAATATTATATCAGTTTTCCAAGTTAGAAGATTAGATTAGGAAAATTAAAACCAATTAGGTCCATTGCCAAGAAAGTAACATAACATTAACAATATAGTCACAACTCAGAAACTAAAAGGGTTTACCAACATAAACATAGAAGAAGAAAAAGAAGAAGACACAAGTCACTGTGTCGCGGTATGTCTTTGGTGAAGAACATGATGACGTGCTAGCGTACGCTATGCAGCCGCTTGGCAGCCCTATTTCTCCCATTATTTAAAAAGACATCCGTAAGAACTGACATTGACTGCAATGATGCCCTTAGCAAATCCAGAGAGACAGAGAGACTAAAGCAGTGTTATCAAACGGGGACTCTAAGTAAGGTAAGTACCTCATTCATGCCCAAATGAACGACCCTATCCTCCAAGTCTCCGACATCCTTAACATCATAGCTATTAAGAATGGCAAAACCAGAGATGATGGACATTGGCTTCACCTCCAAATCATCAGTAATCATGTAAGTAACCACCACCCCTTTCACATACCCGCCTTCACCAACATCACAACCACCAGGTCCAACACCACCACCACCATCATTTGCCGTTGTAGAAGAAGTGCTTTCTCCCTTGACGAAACTCAACTTAAAAGTCATACTCTGATGACAAGAAATACACTCAGTCCCCATCACATTGCTCAAGTACGGACAAAACTGTCTCCAACACCCATAATAATAGCTCGGCGTTGCCGGTTCACTATTCTGCGACTTGCCATTGCCTTTGACTTTGCAGTCACTCTGCTGCATAAACAGCATTTGCATTTGATTATCATCGCCAGAAGCAGAAACAATACCTGCCTGATTGCGGATCCTCTGCGTCCTCTTTTGAAGCGGTTTGCCACGTGGATTTGGGGTAATCTTAACTTCCCCTGTTTTTTTTTTTTTTTTTTCCCCCCCCCCTCTATTAAAGAAGTTAACTATTTCTCTGCAACTTTCTAAGGAAGTTAACTCTTTTAAGGAAGTTAATAGGGCACGTCTGGATTTTTCTTATATTGCAACTTTCACCTATTAATCAGAAGAACCACCCCTTTTCTCATTCTCTCTTAGACGAAACCTGCTGGGCATTGACTGCATCAATTGAACCCACACCACAATAATCCCTGTTCTGCATCGATGGCAACTAAGATAAGCTTAAAGCTTCTGGTAGACAAGAAGAGAAACAAAGTCATCTTCGCCGAAGCAGGAAAGGACTTTGTGGATTTCCTCTTCAGCCTCCTAACCTTACCTGTGGGCACCATAGTCAGACTCCTTACCCCAACTCAAACCACGGCTGGATCAATCGGCAATCTCTATTCCAGCGTAGATAAAATGGACAAACTTTACATGAAACCAAACGTGGATAAATCCCTGCTTTTGCAGTCCAAGATTGGTTCTGGCAATAATCAAATGCTGCAAACTCTGTTTATGCAGCAGAGTGACTGCAAAGGCAATATTGGCCATGGAAAATCGCAGAGTAGTGAACCGATGAAGACGCCGAGCTATTATGGGTGTTCCGCTACTTGGAACGCGGGTTGTCGGCTTAACGTAAGCAATGTGATGGGGACTAAGTGTATTTGTTGTCAACAGAGAATGACTTATCAGTTGTGTTTCGTCAAGGGAGAAAGCTCGTCTACAACTGCAAATGTTGATGGTGGTGGTGGTGGTGGTGGTGAAGGCGGGTATGTGAAAGAGGTGGTTACTTAATTGATTACTGATGATTTGGAGGTGAAGCCAATGTCTACCATCTCTGGTATTGCCATTCTTAATAGGTTTGATGTCAAGGATATCGGAGCCTTGGAGGATAGGGTCGTTCATTTGGGCATGAAAGAGGTACGTTCTTTTTAGATTCTTTCTCTCCCTCTCTCTCGATCACTCTCTCACACAAATACACAAACACAGAGACAGCATGACGTTTGTGGTTTATTATGTGAACAGGGTTTGGATTTGTTAAGGGCATCATTGAAGTCAAAGTCGGTTCTTACGGACGTTTTCCTTGGGAAGGCAATTAAGGTTGAAGCTTGAACCCACCCATGTTCTTCTTTCTTCACAAAACACTTGCCCATCACAGTGACTTGTGTCTTTAGGTTCATCAACATTTTCTTTCTCTTCTTCTTTGTTTTTCATGGTAATTAACCCTTTTAGTTTATGAGTTGTGGCTGTAATTAATTTTGTTGTTACTTAATTTCATTGCATTGGACCTTATTCGCTTTAATTATTCCTAGATAGTCTATTAATTTTCCTATTTGATAATCCATTTCTAATGGGAGATGGAGAATTGAATTAATATCATGTTACTGAATTGGAAACGAAATTGATCGATTCTGATAAATTATATGGCAATTAATTGACAATTATATATGGTATTTTTTTTTTTTTTAATGATCGATATTATACATTGTTCTTCTGGCCAAAGTATTTCACTTCGAATATAAGGAAATTGGAGCATGACTGAAGATTCTAAAATATCTTCCTAAAAATTTATTGTTATGTATATCTTGAATTCTTGTATCTGTTTCCTTATATTTCTAATGGCGATCTGAATGGATTTTTTTTCTGAAGTCTATGGTTATACGACCCGGCTGAAGGAGTATTTATGTTTCGTGTCTTGATGTATAAGAAAGGGAAAAAGGCGTGAAAAAGGAAATTTTCGAGCTAGGGTTTGAAGTGAGAGTTTTTGCTGTCGTTTATGATGTTCTTGCTTCGAGTTGGCGGAACGTACCGCCTTACCCCGTTCGGGCAAGGTGCTCGGGCAGGGGTAAGGCGATACATTCTGCCTTGCTTGTGTGTGGGGCCCACACGATAGTAGGGGCAGGCGGAAGTAGATGAGTCAAATTGCTCTCCCTACACTTTAAAGAAATGCTTCTCAATTTTTGCCAAACTATGTAGAACTACAACCACCTTAATTTTAGGAATGGTAGAAAACACCCTTCCGTTTGCCAAGGAAATATGTTTTTTGGGGGTGAAAGAACGAAGTCTGACTATGTCGCGGCCTGTAAAAGGATCGGATTCGGCTCAGATACGGATCGAATGTAATCGGATTCGGATATTTCATGGTCGAATACGGATACCTCTAAACAGATTCGGATGGATTCGGATGCAGGTCGAATTCGAATTTTCGGCCATCCGTTTACACCTCTGCCTTGTGTAACCCGAACCTTCCTCCCCCTAGTGGATACAATTCACTCTCAATCCATAGTTTTAGATCATGATTCTCTTTTCCTCATATTCTAGAACCTGTTGAATCTTCAAAAACCCCAAAGATCGTTATTTTCTTAATTTTTTATAATTAAGTATTCGGATTTGGATTTTTATAGAAGTATTCGGATTTTTGTCTGGATATCTCTAAACGAATACGGATGCCCCTAAACAGATACGGATGCGGATCGAATTCGGATTTTCGGTTACCCATTTACAGCCCTTAGTATGCGTCAAACAAAGGGAGGCGAAATGATCACCCCAGCCTCTGTTGAATGTCTGTGTGCATTCCCATTTGTCCCATGCTACCGCAACTCGGAATTGGTCAGAGAGGATTTCGATGCGAATCTGACCTGTAGCGGCTTGAATCGGTTGAGAAATCGGGAATCAGCTCATGAATCGGCCAATTCAAGATGGATTATAAAGAAAATAACGAAGAATCGGTCGATCTGATTCCGATTCAGGAAGCAACAAGTAGGATTGGTGGAAATCGGGATTGGTGTCTGCCGATTTGGATCCACTCTTCAGAACCCTCACCCTTTGTTTTTTCTTGAAAAATTTCTGTCACTGCCCTATACTTGTTCTCCATTTATTTCGGAGACTATCTTCTGAGCCAATTTAATGGGAAAGAGAAATCGGTTGAGTTATGAAAATAAAAGGGTAATTTGGGTATTCTATAAGTATCAGAGGAGAAAGAGAGGTAGAAGTTTATTGTTTTGGGAGAATCAGAAAAGAACCAATCCAGTCCCCGTATCTATACCTTCTTAAATTAAATTGGATTAGTTTCTAATATGTGAAGTGAGGGGTTTCTATAAATTTGAGAATCTGATGCAGTTGGGTTCAATGGGAATTTGCCTCTTCAAGAACCCATATCCTACTCCAATCCTCTCAGCACAGGTACTCCAAAGGGAAATCTGAATGTTTGGCAGCATTTTATTTTGAAATTCAAATGAGAGAGAGAGTTAAGAGTTTATCTAAACTACTCTGTACAGCTTTTGATGAGAGAAACAATTGGAGATTGAGAGTGAGTTTAACTTTAAAGTCTGTGAAGAAGATATATATGCCTTTTGGTGTCGGTCTTGTTGACTCCACATTTCCAAAGTGATCTTTTCACGTTCTCCTTCCTGGTAAAATTACAGAGATACCTATACATTAATTATAAAGAAAGACCATGGTCCATGGTTACGCTAAGGATTTGAATCTGGTCCAATATAGGTTATATGGGTTCCACTGTTTTAACCTTGGCCCAATCTGAAGCCCAAGCCCATGATCTAGAGTGCTTGACTTCGGTATCACTTTCAAGTCAATTAAAAGTAAGAGAAGGGTGTGTGGGTGGGAATACTAGTGGAAGGCACTTTCTACCCTATATCGGTGGTGTTTATTTCACAGGTCAAGGAAAACTTTCTTTTCATTGGTTAACATTAAAAAGGAAAAGGGTTTTGCCAGAGGTGGAGGAAGACTTTCCTTGACCTTAAAAGTTGAAGGAAATTTAACCAATAAAATAAATAAAGAAAGAAAACTTTATCCTCAAATTGTATGGTAATGTTTTTGTGTTTTTTAGTGTTTTTGGATCCGACATATTTTTATGTGTTTCTACGTTTTTTTAGCGTTTTTGGGTCTTGAAATGCTATATGGTAACCCAAAAAAAAATAAACGTTTCTGAAGTTTAGAAGAAACAAAAATCTATATGGGTAGCACTTAAGAAAATCGTTTTCATTATTTACCAAAAATTACGTGATTGCCAACTACATCATGACTTTTATACTAATGGTTTTTTTTTTCAGCAAAAGAGAAGGTATTTTACCCCTAACTTTCTCATTTCACGCTTTTCAAGGGAGTGATTTGCTAAGCCAATCAAATCACATAGCGGAAAAAGTATAAATCCTATGGCAACAAGGCTTCCCAAAAGGATAGGGGCAGTAAAAATTACAACAATAATATGGCTAAGAATCACTCTGTTCCAAGGAGGGAGAAGAAAATGCTTGTGGATGCATAGATAAGGGATATGGGAGAAGACATTCGTGTTTTTCACAATTAGAATTCTAATAGAAAATGCGAAATCAAAAAGAAATTATAAATTGCAGGACTTCACAAATTTAAAGAGAGACACTAAACTCTGATGATAGTTTGTGAAAAGTCATTGATGTAATACATTAGTTTCACTGTAGAATGGAGATCAAATAAATTTTCCATGAAGTAATGTTAAGCACTTCTTCATATTCATCATTGAAGAACAATGAAAGTTAAATACCTCTAAGCTACTACAAGCAGCATAAGCTTCTTTACTAGCACAATCTCTATGATTCATATCAGTGCTAAAACATGAGGATCCATATCTGTTCGAAGGAATTCTTACAAGAAGTACCCAACCATATATAATAATCCACCAATTCAATTCCAAAGAAACTATTATTTAAAAACCAAAATTTCCGATAACCCAGATTTTTTTCCCCTTTTTTTGGGGGTTGGGTTAAGAAGAAAAGGAGAAAAGAGGAGATTCAACCAAGAGTACAGGGAAATTTGGAAGCTCTGAACCACTGCTGGGTCCAATTTTGGGTGCAATTTTGGAAGCTCTGAACCATCCTAGTTTCTTTCGAATACCCAAAAACTGAGAAGTAAACTTGGAGAAAGAAGATCCACAAGAAGAAGAAGTATTAACCATTACAGGAAGGATAAGTTGAATAGTACAGGGAATGGCCCCCATTAAAGTTTTCAGAAGAAACAGTTCTAAGCCTTTTCTATCCACATAAATAAAATCCTCTCAATCACCAATGCAACCTCTGTGGCTCTAGGGTGGAAATGAGGCACGTTGATGCCACCCACATCAAGGTATGCTCGCACAAACCCTCAGGTTTTTCCGCCTCTCTCGTGAATCCTCTTCGCACTAGAGGTTGAGTGCGACGGAGATTTGCAGAGGTGGAGCACGAAGAGAGCACCAGCGGAGAGTTGCAGAGGTCATGGGCGAAGAGAACAACTAATTTCTTCTCGGATTTGCAGAGAAGAAGCAAGAAGGAAGTCTTGCGAGTGAAAGAACACTATTTTTCTTTTCGGATTGCGAAGTGTTAGGGTAAAAAACCCTTATTTGTTATGTTTAGTTGGTACTTTACCATTTTTCCCTCGTTAACTTAAGCGAAGTTCTTGTTTCTTTGAAAATTTGAAGAAGTGCTTCTCTCATGTGAGAAACACTAATTTGGTGTTTTACAAATATGTGTTAAAAGTGTACCAAATATACGGTTCGTTTCTAAAAAACAAAAAATCGAATCGGACATACCATTTAGATTTTAGCATGTTTCTGTTTCAAAAAAGCGAAAAAACACCAGAAACACTAAAAAAGAACGTTACCATACAGAGCCTAAATTAGATGAGCCTCGACTTCTCATTAGGGATGTCAACGAGTTGGATTCGGCTCGGATAGTGTTATATCTGCATTAGCATCTGATTAGTTTTCGGACGGATTCGAATAGTACTAAACGGATACGGATCAGATATTTTATCCATTTTTATGTAAATATAGCTTTTTGGATAGCTAGAGCCTATCCGTATCCGGATCCGCTTTAACTTTCGGACGAATTCGGATAGTGCTAAATGGATATAGATCGAATGTTTTATCCGCTTATATGTAAATATAGCTTTTCAAATAGCTATAACTTATCCGTATCTGCATCCATTTAACTTTCGAACAGATTCAGATAATGCTAAACGGATACAGAAATGGATTTCAATTATTCATTTACACCCACTTCTCATGGCTTTAATAATGATATAATTTATAATCATCAAAATAGATGGATGAATTTAGTTGTCCCGATCCTCTCATAAGAGGTGAAAATGACGACCTAACCCCCTTGCCCGGATGGGGTCCACCCTCCTCTTACCGGGCAGAGAACCTGAGAGGAAAAAAGTTCTCTTCCTATCTTGATCTCTTATTTTAAGACATTGCAGACAAAGGAGTGGTGTGTCATCTTCCTTTGTTTGGACTGGATGGATGAAACTAGGGACTACTCAGTACATTTCAAATTGGAAGTTTCCACGGAATGAGAAACACTAGTGGGATGTGCTGTTCAGCTCTGGTTCTACTATTTCTGCTTAGGAATTGATGATATTATTATTTTTATGTTACGAATTTTGTTTTTAAGCTCTGGTAAATATGTTAAGAATTAAGAAATATATATATTTTAGGAAGAGATATTTTAGAATATTGAACACTGTAATAGCCCAAACCGTTTTAAGGAACCGACACAGGAAGAAGGAAATAAAAAACTATGTACCGAAACAGGAAGAAGAAAAAAAAAAACTATGTATAATTTTCTGTTGATCGCCATATATTTTATCAGAATCGATCAATTCCGTTTCCAATTCAGTAGCATAATGTTAATTTAGTTCTCCATCTCCTGTTAGAAATGGATTATCAAATAGGCCGGAAAATTAGACTATTTAAGCAGAATTAAAGCGTATTAGGTCGATTGCCATGAAAGTAACACTAAAATTAATTACAGCCACAACTCATAAACTAAAAGGGTTATTACCATCACAAACAAAGAAGAAGAAGATGATGACTACTGGAAATGATGTCGATGATGAAGCCATCCTGAAGACACAAGCCCTCGCTGTGTTGGGCAAGTCTTTTGTGAAGAAGTAGAAGAAGAACATAGTTCAAACTTCTAACTTAACCCCTTTCTTCGCAAGGAAAACATCCGTAAGAACCGACTTTGACTGCAATGATGCCCTTAACAAATCCAAACCCTGTTCACACAATAAACCACAACATTATTGGCCAAAAGCTCAATTGAGAAGGGAAAAAGATGCAAACTTGCAGAGAGTAAAACCTGCCATTCCCAATTATATATAGAGAGAGAGAGAGAGAGAGAATCTAAATTCTAAAAAGTACCTCTTTCATGCCCAAATGAACGACCCTATCCTCCAAGGCTGCGATATCCTTAACATCATACCTATTAAGAAAGGTAATACCAGAGATGGTAGACACTGGCTTCACTTCCAAATCATCAGTAATCATGTAAGTCACCACCTCCTTCACATACCCGTCTCCACCCCTTTCTCCTCCAACACCGGAACCACCACCAGCATTCGCCACTGTCGTCGAGCTTTTTCCCTCAACAAAATGCATCGCAGCCGTCATCTTTCCTCCACAGCAACCACACGAAGCCCCCTGAATATTGCTCACATAATTCCTACAATAAATACTCTTAATGGTACTTGACGAGCTACTGTTCCTACCAAACGTAACTACAGCAAGCCCACAATTGCTACAATCATGCCGATCACGCCGATCACACCGATAATACATCGGTTGACTGCTCTGTGACTTGCTATTGCCTTCGCAGTCACTCTGCATAAGCAGTATTTGCATTTGATTACCGCTGCTAGAACCAATCTTTGGCTGCAAAAGCAGAGATTTATCCACGTTTGGTTGCATGTAAAGCTTGTCCAGATTATCGACGCTGGAATAGAGATTGCCGATGGATCCAGCCGTGGTTTGAGTTGGAGTGATGAGTCTCACTATGGTGCCCACAGGCAAGGTCAAGAGGTTGAAGAGGAAATCCACGAAGTCCTTTCCTGCTTCGGCGAAGAGGACCTTGTTTCTCTTCTTGTCTACCAGAAGCTTTAAGCTCATTTCAGTTGCCATCTATGGGCGATTTCTTTGCAGAAACAGGGATTATTGTGAGGGGACAGAAGTGTTGTAAAGAGATCGAGTTGAAATCAGGGAGGGATCTTTTAGCTCAAGGCCTTAGCAACCCCTTGATATTATTGCACCGACTCTCAAGAATTGGGATGATAGCCAAGTGATCTAAAAAGATAGCCTTAAATGGATGTTATCTGTCTCCGATTGGGTTTCATCCAAAGTCTAACCAGAACTCCGGAGGAGTCAACAGGGGTCAAGGCCGCTTTTCTTGGAAAGCAAGCATCAGATAGGGGCATATTTGCCAAGCAAGTGCCGATACACAGTTTTTTTTTTGCCTGTGAAGGAGATGAAGTTTCTATATACTACTTCTCCTTTTTACCAAAAAACAAATGGGAGAATGTTCTCTGTGCAGCAGCACAGCCTGCACCCAGACACATGGGCAGCCTATGCACGGGCAGGATGGTCATTGCACCCACCCCATGTGCCTGAGCAAAGACTGCACCGTGGCATAGAGAACAATGCCCCTATATATAGAGAGCAAATTACATGCACTCCTGGTGTTTGAAACAATAACAAAACACCCCCTAATTTCACATTTTACGTGACCCCCTGGATGATGATTGAGAGGCTTACAAATAAGTCCTAACCGTTAAACCATTAGCTGTAGTTAAAATTTTAAAATTAGCTATATTACCCTTCTATTTTTGCCATGGACAATAGAACATAAGCATAGGATTCAAACCCATCTCCCCCTTTCGTTTTCTTCTGCCGGGAACTGCGAAGCATCTTTATCATCGCCAGTGACACAGTGTTGTTGCTGCTGCTGCTATAAACCATCGTCAGTGCTGCTGCTGCTGCTGCTATTGAAGATGTGAAAATTTGAATTGATTATTCAAAATCCAATGATTTCCATGTATAGATGGAAGGTGTATATATACAAAGATAATGGAGATAATCTCTCCTTTGACTAAGTTATTTGGTAAAGGGATTGTCTCCCTTGTCTATGCTAATTGGGGATATGATTCCCTTAGCCTAAGCTAATCATATCCTACCTAACATGTACAATATGAACAAATCATATCGTACCTACCATATATAATATGAGATGTATAGGTGGATGGTGGATGAAGAGATAAGATGTCCAGGTGGAGGGTAGAACCCATAATACTCCCCCTCAAGTTGGAGAGTGGAGATCACAAACCAACTTGCCAATTAGAAAGTGGAAAGCTTCCTTTCCTAATGCTTTGGTGAGGACATCTGCAACTTGTTGCTTGGAGGGAACATATGTTGTGATGAGGCTACCTGATTGAAGTTTTTCTCGAGTGAGGTGTCAATCAATCTCAATATGCTTCGTCCGCTCGTGAAACACGGGGTTAGAAGCTATATGAAGGATTGCTTGATTGTCACAGTATAAGGTAGCTGTAGAACATGGTACTTTGAGGTCTTGAAGTAGTGCCTGGAGCCAAGTCATTTCACAGGATGCAGATGCCATGGCTCTATATTCTGCTTCAGCGGAAGAGTGAGACACTGAGTGCTGCTTTTTTTATTTCCAAGATATAGGACTATCACCAATGAAGGTGCAGTAACCAGTGATAGATCGTCTGGTGGTAGAGCAAGAGGCCCAATCAGAGTCACAGTAAGCTCGTAATTGGAGCTTGCTATTGGAAGGGAATAAAATTCCAGTGCCGGGATGTGCCTTGAGATAACGAACGACCCGAACCGATAATAGAAGAGTTGTACTTGAAGTTGCTGCTGTTGCTATAAATCCCAAACCGAGCACTACAAGGGAGCAGATCCATCTTCTCTCCGATGATCTGCAAATAGCTTTGTGCCCTTTTCTTTTTCCGAGAGTGGGAGGGGGTGAACCGGGAACGAAGTAGAAACTTTCAGTAGAAATTGAACCCCGAATCTATTTCATATCTTATCCTCAAAGAGAAAAAATTAGAAAGATACTAGATTTCTAACCAAATTAAAACTACAAAAAGTATACATAGACAAGGCCATCGCTTCACACACTCCAAATCAGCCCAAACCAACCCCCCCCCCGCCCCAAAAAAAAAAGAATATACCCAAACATGAGATTAGAAGAAATAGAGAGAAACACAACTACAAATTAGGGATGTAAACGGATCGAATTCGGTCGGATAGTGGCATTATCATATTCGTATCCGATTATATTCGGACGGATTCGGATAATTTTCGGATAATGATTTTTTGAATATAGGTTCTCCTAAATGGATATGAATACGGATCGAATACGATTTTTCAACTATCCGTTGACATATTTACTGTTTTTATGATGAGGGTTAAGGTTGAAACTTGAGAGTTCAGTAACTACCATTTCTTCTACTCTTCTTAGTCTTTTATTCTCTTTCGATTTTTACTTTTGATTTTTTAATAGATATGTAATTACATGTATCACATTGCATAAAACAATATATATAAATCAATAGCAAATCTAGAAAAAAAATCACTTGTAAATATATAAAAATAAGATAACAAAATCCAATAAGATAACTTAAACGGATAGACAAACATATAGTTATATTTCAGATATTTTATTTTCTTCGGACTGCTAAACGAATCAGATAATAATCGATCAAATAGGGAGATTATCATATTCGTATTCGATTAGTTTCTGATGGATTTGGATTCTCCTAAACGAATACGAATATGGATTTACGAATATCCATTTACATCCCTACTACAAATGAGGAAGACTAACAAATACAACTACCTCTTTACCAAAACAAATACAGTCTGTAAAAATTCCGTAAATCCATCGAATCTTTTCAGTTTAGAACTCCCCTGAATCCCTCCTCCTCCTGCTTAGTACTCCCAAGCCCAGATGTGGAGATGAGAATCTCTCGCTTCACATCAGAAATGCAAATCGAAGTTGTCCTAAATCCTAAACCCAATCTTTAGTTACAGACAAGATTCGTACTTTTTTTCCATTTCCACTTTTTTCCTTATAATAATCTCTCTCTGGTTAGATTGTGATCAGTAATTCGTTATTTAATTATTGGATAATTAATAAGATTACCGGCTGCTGCTGGAACTACCAAACGCGACCGTACAACTTCAGTTGAAAACGGCGGAGAAATTGATAGTGATGGACTGATAGGAAAGCCTTCCGGCAACAGTGAATTGCAATATGTTCTTAGATACTCGATTTAGGGTTTTCACATTTGGAGGAGAAGAAGAGGAATAAGGGTGAAATGGTACTTATAATAAGTCCATTTTACTAAAACGGTAGAATTATCTTTTTAACTTTCACAACTAATAGCTCACTAACACCATAACACCATGAGTCATCAAGGGGTTATACGTAAAATATAAAACTAGGAAGGTATTCTGTTATTGTTTCAAACACCAGGGGTGCATGTAATTTTCTAAAAATGCATATATATTACTGTTTTTTTATTTATTTATTTGATTTTCACCCCCACCCCCATAGGAAAATCATCTGCTCCATTTCCTGCCTTGTACAGTTCCCCAAAACCCTCTAATAGGGGAGAGGTGGACCCTACCTGGACAGTGTGTTCTTACAGGGGTAGGGTTGACATTTCCACCCCCTATTAGAAGGACTTGGGGAAATGGAATAGATAATGACATTTCCTTCTTTTCACAGGAAAAAAGAAAAAAGAAAAAACATGCAATTTTTTCTTTAAAGAATAATAAGAAGTTAAATCAATTTTATTATATGGTATGTATCTATAATTTTAAGGGAGCAGGATCAGGGATATTGTTTTTTGGGAGGTCTTAATTTATCTCACTGGTTTATAAATTAAAATAACCTAAGGCCTTATCAACCCACAACGAATCCTTTTTCTAACTAATGTGAGATCAACCATTAAATGACCGATTTACATTATTAAAGTATTGAGAAAAAACCGCTAACTGGTCACTTGGAAATCTCATTCACTTAAATGTTGCTGCACATATTTTTATTGGCGCCTGCACTGGTGCAAGTGCTACACGATTGATTAGCGTAAAGTATTTTAAGAATGATCGATGATATTAATTAAGAGATAAACAAAACTCAACAGCTGAGTTTGAGCTAGGTTATGAAGTTGAGGAGAGAGAAATGAAATGAAATACTGATCGAATAAGCATAAGAAAAATGGACAATGGAAGAAAGAAACCAAATGGATATAGAATCTCAGAAATTAAAGAACCACACCTGCAATTACAATAAATTGTCATGTTATGCGTGCTAGAGGCATTGCTTAAAGAAACTTCGCGGAAACTACCATAGATGATGAATCCATGATTCATAAATCACTACTTACAAGATGCAATATAATTAAGATGGTCTCCTAAAAGTCGGTTAATTTTTTGGGATTGGTGTGTGGTTTGTGTGATTACACTTCCGTAAAAGAAAAATAATTAAGATGGTCGGCCAATAATCTACTTCAAATCCCAACATTTGTCCACTGCGTTCATTTGGAGGTTCTATTCCGGCTTAATTTTGAGATCAAATTTTGAATGTGACACATGTGGCCATGACCCATCTATCACCAAAATTTCAACCCTATCGGACTTGCTATGTGACAGACCAAAGATTCATTTCCAATTGACCCAACAAAAAAACCTGCTCCATTTTTTGTTGGAAAGAAAAAAATATTCTTCATCAATGGTAGTGGTGGTGCTGGTACTTTTGGGTTGACAGGGATGATTAAGGTTTAACCTCCAAATTAAAGTTGGGATTGGTGATTAACAACTGAACCAAGCTTAATTTCCACAAACTTGGACTGGGCCTAGGTCCAAGCCTTTATGGTTTGAGGATCGTATACAACAACAACAATAAGTAACTCAACCTTATCTCAATTTAATGGGGTCTCGACTACGTAGATCCAAACAAAACCCAGTATGGATGGAAAATAAGATGACAAATGACAAAAGGAAAATTGACAAATGAAAGATGAAAAATGAAGAAGTTTGAAAGATAACAGTAAGATAAAAGAGACACAGCTCAATTAAATGGGGGTCTACGACATGGATCCTTACCCTTCAATAGACTCTGTTTTCCATAATTTTTTCTTGGTAACGGTGTTAGGCAGGGTTTTAAAGAGCAGAATCGAAACTCAATCAATTTTGGCTGATTTCGATCCAAATGAATTGATCCGGGATTAGCCAGAATGCCTTATCTGATTCCCAACCAATCACCGATCAGTGTTGAAATTGTGTAGTATATATGTTTTTCTGACGCATTGATGTTATGGGGACCGCGCCCTTCCTTCCTTGCGAATCTCCACAGAACCGACCCGTACGTGGTCATACGAATACCACTTGTTTGGGGTGCATCACGTACTAAATCATGAATCAGAATCAGAATCAGAAATGACGTGGATGAATTTTTAACATCAGAACGCAACAACCAATTGAGCAGGGTTATGGTTTAGACTGATTCACATCCACATCAACGTTTATTGATATAAAGAGGAAATATTCTCTGTGGGGGGTTCAATGAATTTAGATAGTCCCCCACATCCACACATGTGCTCTCATTGGCTGTCATATACACGTAACCACTGCGCTCCTCCACAGAGAACTGCTCCCCCCTAAGTAAATGTTCTTATCTCTCAAACAATCTGGATAGCTCTGCAACTTTATCCCTCTTACGTGGGTAGTTTGGGTAGAGCCAGCACTGAACCCAGCAAAACTAAACTCCACACAATTGCTCATCCAAAATGGATTCTGCCATCACCGGTTCTACTAAGAAAAGGTATGATTTTTTATTATTTTTTTGGTTCTCTCATGTTTGTCTTCAATACCCACCCAAGTGTGGAATTGAATGTTCTGAGTTTCCTCTTGTGATGCAGAATAGCAGTTGTTACAGGAGCTAATAAAGGGATAGGATTGGAGACATGTCGACAGTTAGCTTCTAATGGAGTTCTGGTGGTTTTAACAGCTAGAGATAAGAAGAGGGGTATTAAAGCTGTTGAAAGTCTAAAAGGGTCTGGACTTTCTAATGTGATTTTTCATCAGCTTGATGTAACGGACCTTGCCAGTGTTGCTTCTCTGGCGGTTTTCATCAAAACCCAATTTGGAAAACTTGATATTTTGGTACATTTTGAAAGTCTCACACTGTAGATAGTTTTCCATTTCTCCTCTTGTTGCTTCTATCATTCAAATTCATCAGAATCCAGTTCCAGAGAAGTCCTGAAATGTTGATTAATTAAAGCAAACATACTCTTCCTTCTTGTATCCTTTATAGACTTTTGATGGAAAATATATTATTTTTGCAGGTGAATAACGCAGGAGTTGTTGGAGTCTTAATAGACTGTGATGCTTTGAGGGCGGTGAGGTCAAGGGATGGTGATGTAAGTCTCTGCTATGCAATTATCATGTAGCCATCACTTCGTCAGTGTTAGGTACTTGACTGATATGCCAAAAGCTCTCCTACACTAGATCGAGTCCTATTTCATACTAAGATACCCCAATCTAGAATTCATGCACTCAAATCGAATCTCATTAAGCATATCATAGGCCATCATGCTTCCATAGCCATCGTCTTTAGTGGTTTTCACTCCGGCGAAAAAACTCCACTTTACTCCAGAGTTTTTTGTCTAACGGCAAGTAGAACTTTCTTGATGGTTTTCAACACCAAATGTTGGTATTTTACCGATAAGTCAAAAGTTCTAGACATATGGAACACATTAAATCAAACCCTTTAACCTATCACATACTAGACTGACCCAATCTAGCGGCACATAACATTCAGTCTCTCACTAAGTGTTTTAACACAAAAACCCCCAATTCTTTTCTATAATAAATGGATCACTGGAGAGTGTGTGGATTTATGGTAGTTTAACAGTGTTAGATACTAAAATTGGCTGAACTGCACCATTTATTGATGCAGCCAGAAGCCAAGTTGGCCAAATGGAAGGAAGTAACGACACAGACTTATGAGTTGACGGAAGAATGTGTGAAAGCAAACTACTATGGCGTCAAACAAGTGACTGAAGCACTTCTTCCCTTCCTTCAGATTTCTGATTTGCCAAGAATTGTTAACGTTTCTTCTATATTTGGGAAATTAAAGGTAGATAGTAGAAGAAGCCCAACTCTTGAATGATCGACTCAGTAAATATATGCATCAAACTCAGGAATTTGCCTCGGATACTTGTATATATATAATTGTTTTATTGTTTTTGATGCAGAATATCTCAAATAACTGGGCTAAAGGGGTGCTAAGTAATGGAGATTGCCTCACAGAAGAGAGAGTGGATGAGGTGTTGAACCAGTTTCTAAAGGATTTCAAAGAGGGTTCGGTAGAAGCTAAGGGTTGGCCTCATATTTTATCTGCCAACATAGTTTCTAAGGCAGCCCTGAATGCTTATACAAGGATCTTAGCAAAGAAGTTCCCTAGGTTTCATATAAATTGTGTATGTCCAGGCAATGTCAAAACTGACATTAATTGCAATACTGGGGTGTTGACTGTTGAAGAAGGTGCAGAAAGTGTTGTGAGATTGGCTCTGCTGCCTGATGATGGTCCTTCTGGTCTTTTCTTTATTAGGTCTCAAGTATCCCTCTTTGATTAAAAATGATTCAAGGTCATACTCCATGTGGAGAATAATACTTGAAATTCCAGATCTATCTCTCTCTCTCTTTGTGTGTGTTTGTGGGTTAATGGTAGGTTGATATACTTGGTTGTTCCCTAATATTAGCAACTCAAGTATATTAAAAATATGAGCTCGCCCTAAGATTGTCTTAATATTGCTGTGTTGATGAAGAAAACCAGATGGATGTTGTAATAGATATGAAGTACACATTTTTTATCGATATGTATATATATCAATCATTAACAATATTGATATGTATCGATCAATACGATACCAATACCTAAATCCATGTACTTAGATAAAACACTTACATAAGGTAAATCTTTTTTTTTTTAGAAAGGGGGGGGGGGGTGGATTGACTCCTACAAGAATTTGATTGGGACATATTGTGTAAGATAAGCCATAGCGGTCACATGGTGAAGATAGCCGAGATTTGGGACTAAGGGTGTCAATTGGGGCATGCAGGTCTGTATCTGTATTAGTACCAAAGGTGTCAATCCCTGGCTCATTTAGTTAACAGGATGGAACGGTTTTGGTTCCTAAACGGTTCTAGCTAGGCCTGATAAAAAAAAAGAGAAGAACTTTCTTTAATGGTTTCATTATTAGAAAGCAACTTAGAATACAAAACCAAGATAAATTTCATAGTTTTACTTCTTCAAACTTCCTAAGATCATATGTAAAATTTTCAAATGATATTTAAGAATTAATGAGAACGAAATAAAAAGGTCCATATATGGTTTAGTGCCATAATAAAACAAGTTTATAGAAATAGAACTACATGTCCATTAGTTGAAACGTCTATAAGAGAAAATACCATTAATATACATCAAACTACAGCCATAAACTTCAACACAAGAACATGAAAAATACTCTTCGAAAGGATACTAATAGTTTCAGTACCTAATCGGTATTTCGGTACTAGTGTCATTGGGAATTCCGTTTCAAAACCATCTCGTCCCATTTATTATTCGGCACCATAATTAGATCCCAGTATCGTCTTGTTTATTAATGGGACTATTTGATACCGGGTTTTAGCAGGACAGTTCGGTGACGATTCCCGATTCTAGTCCCAAATTGACACCTTTAATTGGACATATTTTGGACTGCTTTGATAATTGAATCATCTTCCAATACCAACTTGTGTTGTCACTAACTTTAGACAGTGACATGAAAAGAAAAAAAAACCTTTTCTCAAAAAAGAAAGTTTTCCTTTTAAGGGTTTGATCCACCAGCCTAAGGATTCTAAAACATCCCTCTATTGGAGAATTCGATAATACCCTCCTCTTGTTGCACGATACCTTCTCCCACCTATCTGAAAACATGACCCTTCACCTTGGCTTAAGGGGTCCTTTATGGACCGAATTTCCCTCCACCCATGGTGAATGGGATCTCATTCACCATGGGGCGGGAGAAGAAGATAAAGGGTATCGAGAGGGTATTTAGGAACATTCCAAGACCCTAGGATAAGGATAATATTACCGTTTCACTTAGCTGTACAAACTTACCCTTCCACCTGTACATCCTTATCTTGTATTATGTACAGCTATATCCTTCTATCTTTACATTCATATCTTGTATATCCAGTTACCTTATATAAAGGGATCAATTACCTTAGATTAGGGAGAAAATTTCTCCATCTATACGTGTATATATACCTTCCACTGATAATGAAAATATACAGCGTGTATTCACCACAATATTCTCCTACTTACAAATAATGGGTGCACCGTCCTCTATGGGAAGGGACCTTTATCGCCCCCAGTACTACTGTGGATGCTATGCGCATCGTGCGGTGCAGCACCGCCCATGTGTGCACGGTGGGGCCCATTGTGCACACATGGGCGGTGCTACCCCCCCACGATGCGCACAGCACCCCCAGTAGTACTGGGGGCGATAATTTTTCCTATGGGAAGAGGAAAACTTAATCCTCATCTTTAATTATGAACAAATTACTCGGACTGACCTTTCTGATAATTCAGGAAATCTTCCCTGCCCTTCCGACTACTACTCAGAATCCCATTTTTCAAACTTGATTTCATTTAATCCCAATCGGTTAAAACGGTTAATAAAATATATAGAGCAAATTACTCAGACCTTCCCTAATCTTTCTGACAATTCAAGAAATGTTCCCTATCCTTCTTACAACTACTCAGACATCCCTTACTTTTCAAACTTGATTTCACTTAATCCCAATAAATTTGTCTTTCTTTCGATCCACACCCTACGATCTCTCTCTAGGGTTTTAGATATGGAGTTCACATACATCTCTCCAGATTGAAAGTGCAAAGGAATTACAAGGGAGAAATCTGCACCAGCAACGATCGAAAATTTTCAGGCAATAAAGGAAGCGGCGAAATCCGGCGCTTTCGGGTGTGTATAAGAGGGGAAGATTTGGATAAGGTATGAAGAGTCTTGCGGTTTCTAGAGCATTAAATCTATTCATTTAACCTCTTCCTTCTACCATCTAAAAACTTTTAAGCTTTCCTATCGAAGATCTCCCAAATATAACCTGTCACTCTCTGCAAATTCTTGTAGATCTTGCTGTAATACCTATCCCAAATCCGTACCTTATATTCTGCTAACAGTTTTTTCACCCGATCTCTTAACACATCACACATATTCTTGATTGATTTTCTGTTTTTTTAGTTTCATTTAAAATTAAAAAAGAAGGAAGAAGGAGAATCTGATAAAGTATGTTTGTTGCTTGATCTCTCTCCAGGGAAACCAAAAACATGTCATCAAACATTAACAACGATGAATCTGTTATCGAACCTGGAAATATCAATACATATCAATCCGTCCTTTTCATCTTTTCAGAAGTCTTCTTTTTTTTTTTTTTTCCTTTCCATGATTCAAAGTTTCCATAAAATCCTACCAATTTAACTTCAATCTCCGGATCAACTCGAAAGCATGACTCGATAGATCGTGCTCCGCAGCCAATCTCTACTGGTGAACAAGAATTTCACAATAAACCAGAAGACGACATTCGCCGAGGTCGCCGAAGGGATAACAGCAAAGTTTGCCACCGTATGTATGTTGTTGCTTCCCTTGTCTCTAGGCCGTCGATTAGAGTTGCAGGTTAGGGTTTTTTCTTAACATGGAAAGTACAGAGAAAAAGAAGAAATGGAAAACGTTTGAGGTTTTCAATAGGGTAATTTTTAAATTATAACGGAAAAGGTATAATCGTTGGTCCGTTTTATTAAGTTTTTCAAATTTATCCGTTAATTGGCGTTAAATTAGTAACGGAGTTGAGTTAAGTGAAATCAAGTTTGAAAAATAGGGGTTGTCTGAATAATTATCATAAGGGCAGAAAAGATTCTCTGAATTATCAGAAAGATCAGGGGAAATTTAAGTAATTTGCTCTTAATTATGTCATTTGGTTGGCTGTATGAAGTGATAGAGTTCCATCCAATCGAAAGGGAATATCTTCACGTGGCTGAAGATAAATTCGCTCCTAAGTACTCTAGAGAAGTCTGATTCTCTTTCACTGCTGTAATAACTCCAATCCTAGAAAGGAAAGGTAAGGTGAGTGTTACACTGTTAGTTATGGGAGAAGGAACATCACGATGCATTTTTGTGCATGTTACTGAGATTGTTACAATCTATAATTTTTGGTATAATGTCACTATCCTATTGGATGTACGTACTATTGATCCGGATTGGACGATAGAAACCGATACAATGTTTGATTCCTATCACCATGTCTCGGACAGAAAACTTTTTCTCTTTATTTGTATGGGAAGATATTTTTTAGAGATTTTGGATTGTGTAGCGAACCATTAAGGAATGGGTAACGGTACACGTACCCCCTAAATGCACCTAATATTTCTCGTACCCCCGTAAACAGCTTAATATTCTACATACCACCCCTCAATATTCCACGTACCACTTCTGTTTTATACCCCAAATGTCATTTAAGTCCACATAGGTATTAAATGCTATAAAATGATCAAACTACCATTTCTTCTATCTTCTCTAAAATTTGAAAAGACCTAATTGCCTTGGACATATTTGCTAAAATTTGAAAAGATTAAAATGCCCTCATTTTTCCCAAATCATCATCTTCTTTTGCATACCCACCACCACCACCACTCCCACCCCCCACCATTAACACTGTCACCATCCCACCGTGAAGCCCCACCTCCAGCACCACCGCCACCCACCACCATTAATACCACCAACCACCGTAAGACCCAAGTTACATTGAAGTTCACAATGGGAACATTTGCATCTCCCATGGTCTCTGCACTGGCATAAACCCAATTTGGCGCGGTTTCAGGTGTGACAGACATAGGATATGTTATGGTTGATAGGTTAACTGATACGTTCACAGCAGAGCTGTTCACATGGAGGTACTTCCTGTCATTCTCCCAAATTCTGCCAAGGGTGTCATTCTGTGGTGTGAGCAAAGGACCTCCCATGTTCAATCGGAAAACAGTCTCAAGAGCAAGATCAGAGACTCTTTATACATCTATCCTCCGGTTACCAGTGAGCAATCAGCACGCCCTACTTCTGCCCCCTTGAACAAACTATGAGAATTTAACAAACTGCAAATTGAAAGAAACCACCAAGAAACAAACAATGAGAGGCCAAGCCTTCATTAAAAGTACAAGGAAGACATGAATCAGATACCGAAAATCCAAAACTAATCTATCTACATTCTACACAAAAGATCGAATAGAATCGGAAAAGAAACGGGTATTAAAAAATGAAACAAATTAGCCAAAGGAGGAATAAAGAGAATTGCAACTTTAATCAGATTCGCAATAAAATTCTAAAACCACAAATAAATCAGCTAAGACACGAATTTAGGTTCCAAGAACATTTTAAAAACAAAACAGAATTCGAAACAGGAAAAAAAAACCATGTAAATCAGAAACAGAAAGCATACTGCAGATGTTAAAGTGATCGTTAATAGAAGATGTATCTATTGAGAATGAAAAAGAGGGGATCAAACACGCACCTGCACAGAGGAATTAGAGAGCAAAGGTCGGCCGAAAGCCCTAAGCAAGAAACTCAAAATAACCCCATAGATTATCGATGAATGAATGATCCAAAAAATTCGAATTACCTCTCTGATATATGAAAACCCTTTTAATTGTGGAAGAGAAAGAGAAACACACAACGAGAGAAGGTGATGTCTGGGCCTTGGGATTCCGTAGAAAGCACGAGACCTTCAATTTCCTCTATTTATAGTCGACGAAGCAGGATTTGGGGACGAGTTTAGCGAGTTTGGTTCTTAACCCGATTGCAGAAATAAGGAGAAAACTTAGCCCTTCGATGAAAACTGCCTCTAAAGCGGATCTATAAGAGACGTTGCCGGAGCCGTGGAATCCGGCGACGGAGTAGGCGAAGAAACTGCTCTCAAGAGGAGGCGGTGGTGGGTAGCAAGCATGAGCAGTTTCTGGAGTTTGCCGGCGATTGTTGATTTGAGAGCGGATTCTTCGGACGATTTTAATTTTGGTGGTGACGGTGGTGGCCGGTGGTGGTGGGGTATTTAAAAGAAGATGATGATTTGGGGAAGATGAGGGCATTTTGGTCTTTTCAAATTTTAGTAAATAGGTCCAAGTAATTAGGTCTTTTCAAATTTTAGAAAAGATAGAAGAAAGGGTAGTTTGGTCATTTTACAACATTTAATACCTGGTGTGAACTTAAATGGCATTTGGGGTGTAAAGCAAGGGTGGTACGTGGAATATTGAGGGGTGATACGTGGAATATTGAGTCGCTTAGAGAGGTATGAGGAATATTGGGTGCATTCTAGGGGGTTACGTGTACTTTACCCCTTATGGAATTGAAAGGTAACAGTCAAGGATTGAGATATCGGTATTGGTATTGGTCTTTGTCAATATCGATCTGGGTTGGGCAATGTTGATTTGGATTGGTCAATTTTACCTCTATTTTTCATTAAAAGATAAATATTTTTTTGACAATTTTACCCTTGATCCGATACCCGATCTAGGATCATCCAAATATCGAGATCAGTCACAACCGATATCAATACAATCCAAATGATCCGACCGATCTGATATAGATACCCTAATCCATGGTGGCAGGCCCTCTCCTTTGCTAAATTGGTGATTTCTTTTGCCACATATGTTGAGGTAAGAAAGAAAGAATTTTTAATCAAAGGAGGGCATCACCACCCCTTGGGGCCACCACATGAAGTTTCATAGTCATCCTGGATTAAAATCCTCTCCAATTCCTTAAAAGTGCAATGCAGTGTAGTTAGGGGTTGAGAGTTCGACATCTGGAAGATATTAAATCCAATACTACTGCTGTGCCGAGCTGGATTGACCTAAATTTTTTTTTCCGAGCTCGACATCATTGGATTTAACATCTTCCATGTGTCAAACTCTCAGCCTGAACTACACTTTTAGGGATTTGAAGAGAATTTTTTTCCGTCTTTATGAGCCTCGGTTTTGGTTGGTTCATGGAGGTTGCAAGGTCTTTATTTACATGGGCCCGGGGTTACCAGATCTACCAATAAAATTAAGGTGGGCCACGGAACCCATTACGCGATTGAAGCGTCCATCAGGGAACTAAGATCCACAGTTGTAGTGGAACCCATTGTTCCGATTTGGGCACTGTGGTTTTGCGAGATCCCAGCCGTTTGTATCCGTCATTTCTAGCACTTCCCATTCGGAAGTTGGAACAGTTGAGTCTGAAAGATTGGATAACTTACAAGCAAAGAAACTCACTCGTGTCAAATCATTATCTCGTCACGTGCACAGAGAAGACCTGGCGGAAAGCCGGAATCTTCTTCTTCCAACGCTCCTAAGGTGAGGTCTTGCTCCTGTGCTTCTACCCTCTTCTACATTCTATACATACGAGCAATAATCCGTTTTTGTATAAAATATCATTGACTAAGATTCAGTCAGCAGACTCAAGATCATTGAAAGGCCACGTGGACGGTACCTGATCGACTAGGCACTCGAACTACAGTGGAACATAGAAGCATCAACTCATAGATTCTCAATCTATAAAATGGCGGGGGAATATTTTGCTGCTTGCAGAGTTTTAGATACCATTTCTGGATCTGGGCTCTGTCATAAGTTCATAAATTGCTTTGCTCTCTCCACAACAATCTGCAGTTCTACGCGGAAGTCTCTCTTTCTCTCAATTTGTTTGCAGAAGAAGATCCTGCCGCGCTTTCTGTAATTTTAGTTACTAACAGGTGATTTGCTTTTGCATTTGTTATCTTTTTCTATTATCTGTTTAAATTCTCTAGCTCTCGTTTAAAAAGATAAATTTAAATTCCTTAGCTCTTAATAGAGTTCAAGAAGAATTAGAATTTAGCATTGTCTTTTCACACCATCGGAGCAATTCTCGTACTTGCATTTGTGCGTTATCCTTTGTTATTTCCTTCTCCTTTCAGCATTGTTTCCGGAGATGGTTCTTTCGAAGCCAGGAGCTTCTCTGTTGTTATTGCTGATCTAATCAGCTGAGTTAATCACAGCATTGGACAAGCTGAATTTGACTAGAATCCTTCGTGTTCCTCACTCTGTATTTGTGTTTATCTCTGCAATCATGCAAGCTCGTTGATCGATTCTCAACTTCACTGAGACTGACTTCTCTGGCTACAGAGTCCAGAATCAGATCTCATAACAAATCAGCCTGACTTGTCTCTCGTTTTGAGGGTTAGGGATTTAGGGTTTTTCGATTGTTTTGCTTTCAGTGGGGTTAGGGCTTTTCGTGTGTGTTTGTGCCTAACCGAATGGCACATGGAATCAGATCCACCGGAGTTGTGAAGTGGTTCAGTGACCAGAAGGGTTTCGGATTCATTACAACGGACGATGGCGAAGATCTCTTTGTCCATTTTTCTTCCATCAAGTCTGATGGTTTCCAGAGCCTTGCCAATGGAGAACACGTAGAATTCGTGATCCAGAAGGGATGCAAAGGCTGCATGACAGCCGTCGATGTGACTGGCAAAAACTGGGCGATGCTGCAGGGAAGCAACGTGAAAAATAAACACAAGGTAAATGATTGATCGTGAATTGACTGGTGGATTGATGACATTCATTTCTCATTATGCCTGGTTTATTAAATGAGTTTCAAAATATCTTTTCTTACTTTTGGAATTTGATCTTCCCTCCCACAAAACTTGCACTTTTGATTTCATAGGATTTGCTTTTGGATAATGCAATTTTTTGTGGGATGTTTAGTCCCATATTAGAAGTGGATGAGAAGGAGAGATGTATATACATTGTTATGCGAATTATAAGGGACAGGAGTTCTAAGCGGGAAGTATCCCTCCTCGGTGTCCTTACATAATGGACATCTATGTAATGAGACATATCTATTTTCGAAGATACTACGCTAGCACTCAGATTGGGATTGCATTTGTGGTCTAACCCGGCATAGTTGAAGGGGCATAATAGATGAGTGCATCTTTGCTGCTGGAAGTGTCAGCATTCAAGACTTTATTGAGACCCAAGAATGGAAAGTACCATCATGCTTGGAATACAAAACCTCTCGGTCTTCTCAGAAACTGACAATGTTGAGTCATATAATGGCTCAAATTATTAGAGGTGGAAACAGAAGATACTCTTTTTATTAAGCCAATTGGCTATTTCCTTTGCTTTTACCACTTTCATACCTGATGAGAATGATGATCCAACCCTGAAGAAAAAGAGAGAAGCATGGGTTTCGGCACATTATCAATGCAAGAATCGTATTCTCAACTCCCTCTCTAATGAGCTCTATGGATTTTATGCTTCCTATGATTATGCTTCAACTATTTGGAATGCATTAAACAAAAAATTACGCATTAGAGGATGTGGGGAACAAGAAATACATTGTGGCAAACTTTCTTGAATTTGCAATAAGGGATGACAATGCTAGAATGTCCACCCACAGAAAGGGTATACTAAAGGGTCGAGTGGTAGGACATGCTTAGTAGGTTGGTTGGCTACATCAATGAGAAAAATTTCAAGAAATCTGATTTCACCGATACTTTGTAGCGTGGCTTATCAGACCTAGTGCATATTTAAAGTCCGAAAGACATCTATAAGGATGTGTCTTGTCATTCTAATGTGCTCAGACTATCATTTGCTTTATCAACATTTTGAAACTTGTGGGGGAATTGTTGTCTTAAATAGTTTTAATAAATGAGTTTAAAATATCTTTCTTACTTTTGAGATTTGGTTTTCCCTCCCACAAAACTTGCACTTTTGATTTCATGAGATTTGCTTTTGGGCAATTCAATTTTTGTGTGGGATGTTTAGTCCCACATTGGAAGTGTATTTTTAAAGGAGAGGTATATACATAGTTATGGGAAGTATATGGGACCAGAGTTTTTGAAGGGAAATATCCCTCCTCCCATGTGTTGGGGTGCGGGTCGTGGCGCGGCGCGGTGGCCCATATATATACTTTTTGGTTCACTGTTGGGTCGGTTTTGGTCTTGGTCATGTTAAATCCTTTTAGGCTTAAGTGACTACGTTTGGGCTTGGACTCGGGCCCATTTGGCAAGGAGTTAGTATAGACATTTCTCTATAAAGAGACATACTAATATGTGTATAAAGACACACCCATTCATATATACAAGGTGTCCTTACATAATGGACATGTCTTTGTAAAGAAACATCCATTTTCAAAGGTGCTATCCTAGCACTCGGATTGGGATCTTTTAATCTCGTCCATAGGGACCAATGGACACACCCATTCTATGGGGTACCTTGAAGGGGGTGTATACTCTATAAATAGACGAAGTGCGAACCTTCAAATACACACTGAAATAGAATTCATTCTCTCCCTCTTTCCCTTTACACACCAAAATTCTTCCACACTGTTTTCACAAACCAAAATATGTTTTGTTGATTGTACTATCGTTGCGTTGCATTTGTTGTCTAAGCACAACTCCAATGTACTCGAAGGACCACAACAGACGAGTGCATGTTTGCTCTCGGAAGCTCACCTTTCTTACAATTCTGTGTAGTGAGGCACATATCCATGACCACTAATCTATGTTGTATAGTTAAGCTATTTCCTGGTATAACCTTACAGTCCTTACATAACAATCTATCGGACCTTCTAGTTAGGAATAAATCTATTTGGCTACTTTGATGCCCACTTTTGAAGGTAACTAAATACTCCTCTCTTTTCAAAGTATGTGTTTACAATGGATAGATCATAAGCCACAGCAAAATCTAAAACTAAGATCTCCTCCTCATTCCTCTCTTCAAAACCATATCCTCCCTGTACACCTTCATAACCTCTACGATCTTTCCCAACATGTCCATTCAGATCATCCCCTATAATAATCGTTTCTACTTCACTAAAACCTTGCACTAATCCATCCATGTGTTCCCAAATTACAATAACCTATATTACAGCTAACATACCAAAGGTTTGTGTTCACCAAATAACAGGTTAAGAATAAATCAGATCTTTGTAATCTTGTAAAATATAATGCTGACCAACGTATTTATTACAGGATGTAAATTTGAGTTAATAAATTTATTTTACCTATTAAAAAAAAACTGAGCATCTAGACAATGAAATCACAATTGCTTCAAGATACAATATAGAAAGCTTTATAATTTTGCGGATTTTGTGGCAGAATTTCTTAACTATGACACCTGGAAGAAAGCCAGGTCTGATTGCCTTATTTGATGTGGATGGAACACTTACGGCTTCAAGGAAGGTATGAACTTTCCAAATTTTCCCCTTTGATCTGCTCATTGTTTCCCATTTAACACATTTAGTTTTTTAGTTTCCAAAATGCATTGTTTGGTCTACTTGTTTTGTGGTTTTTCTGAGGGACAGAAAATTTGTATGGTTTCTATGGGATGTGTTTAGAAACACCTTCAACTTTGACTGTTTTCTAGCATTCAACAGCTCATGCAAGCTGCCGCCGATGGAAAACATTCCAAGTTTTTATAGGTCAAGATGAAAAAAGTATATTTGTTTCACTCATTTCGCTTGCTGATACACCATGGCAGTATGTCTTGAAAATGATCAATTACTAAAATTTTAAAAATTTCAAGACAACCAAGTCTTTGCCACCTTGTACTTGGGTTCAATCCACTGTGAGTTCAATATTCTGAGTTGCATGTAAACATAATATTGGTTATTAGTAGCTTGACCTTATTCCCTTGTCCCGAATGCCAGGTAGTGACTCCAAAGATGTTGGAATTTATGCAGAGACTTCGAGAGGTACTTTATTAATGGTTCATATCCTTCAAAAAAGAATACTTTGATCGCAAGATTCGGTAGTACATATTTGGATTTGTTTTTAAGGTTATAACTTATAAGACCTAACTACATTCCTTTTTCAAATGCAAACTGATTTTTCTTATTGCAGGTTGTTACAGTTGGAGTAGTGGGAGGATCTGATCTTGCTAAGATATCAGAGCAGCTTGGCAAAACAGGTTTGCTTTATGCAACCTCTTAACTCTGCATGTGTAATGGCAAGTAATGCATAGAACATGCATAGCTATTCTCCTTGCCAGAAGGTTATGAAGATTTTCTTCATTTTGACATTGAAGCTAATCCCCGCTTAGTAGTTTATGTTTTCTCATTCATGTTCTTCTTGTTTGAAAAACCACTGTAATGGAAGTATAAAATATTTCGCTTTCACAAATTCTTATAATAAAAAAGGAAGTGGAAACTACTTTCTTATCATTATCCAAAGCCAGTAATATTACCTATTCTCAAGACTGGTCTTCATTTATTTATTTCTCTCTCTCTCTCTCTTTGGGGGGGGGGGGGGGAAGTGTTGGAAGTGTGTGCCATGAAAATGTTCTTTACTGTTAGCTTATTTTGGGGAGCGGTTTCTTTTATTTGCTTTGATATAGATCAGTCCCAAATAGCTTGAAATATTTCAGGACCAAGAGGAATGTTTGATCAATAGCCTGTGTATAAGATCCAAATTATGTTATTTCACACGAAGGCTTGGAGGCTAGACTCTTTTTAGGTTTGGTCCAATTGTGTGAGAATTTATTTCAGGTCATTTCTGACTACATTTGCCTCTTTTTCTTCAAGGAGGAAACTTGAATCGGCTATAGGTGTCTTGTCATTAAGAGTTTGATGGTGAATAACATAGAGAAAACCAACAAGTGGTTCCTGAGAGCCATTGGTTTAAATGTATTTGAGAATGTCCTAGAATTTCTTCTTAGTTTTGAAATTATGGCTAATCAAAACCAGTTTTACGCTTTGTCTGTAAATTGGGCGATAGTATGTTTGTTTCAAATTCCAGTGTCCAATTTCATTTGGTTGTAATATTCTCTAGATCCCCAAATGTGTTAGAATGGACAGCAGACAGCATTTGAAAACCTCAAAATGTTTGAAAGAACCCAATTTTGAAATTTCTGATCGACCTAAGCTCAACCAGAGAAAATTGACTTTGATATTGTTACCTGGCATGGATCAGTGCATGCCACTGTTTGTTATTATAGTAATTTTCTTTTTTAAAGACAGAACAGAAACTGAACTTGGAATCGGTTTATTCTGGATTCAACTCCAACTCATGAACAATATTTTGTATGTGCAGTTATTGATGACTATGATTATGTATTTTCTGAAAATGGTCTTGTGGCTCACAAAGATGGGAAGCTTATTGGCAGTCAGGTATTGTTTCCAAGTGACATCTAGAAATTTTGCAGCCTAGTTATACAGCTAGTTGATAAGTTTATTGAACAGATTTACTGAAGAATCTACTTGATGGGAAGTTTGAAAATTGAAACTAAACAAAGGACTTGCAGGGGAAAATACCCCACATTTCTCATGATCATATTTCAAAGCCTTGGCCTCTAGCATAAATTACCCCCTGCTTATGGGTGGTATTGCCAGCAAACCTCAAAATTAAGAATCCTAGCCATGAACTACACTTTGCAGGGACACATTGTGTAACAAGTTGATGAACTCCAGGTCATGTGGGCAGCACATATTACCATTTGAGACACCTAGAATATTTATATTGAGAAGTGATACACGTAGTGAGGTTCCAGCAATTTGATTTTCCAACTGTTGCTTTAGTTTTGTTCTAGCTATACTTCAAAATTTATCTGTTGCCAGAACCCCGAGTGATTAGAATAAGCCTTGGTCAATTTGAGCTGACATTTAATTGTTTATGTATTCAAGATATTTTAGATGGTTGTGTACCAATGCCATGTCTCTACAAGTTTTCATTCTGAACACTTGTGTATGCTTGTACAGTTAGTAGTTAGTACGCATGCCACATATTAAGGTAACACCGTGAATGGGACAAGGGAACCACTTTTGTTGACAAATAGATGGTTGTGTACCAATGCCATGACTCTACAAGTTTTCATTCTGAACACCTGTGTATGCTTGTACAGTTAGTAGTTAGTACACATGCCACATATTTAGGTAACACTGTGAATGGAACAAGGGAACCACTTTTGTTGGTTTTGTGGTGGCTTGGAATGCTTCTCTGAAGCAGCTTTATTTCTACTTCCATTTTTTTTGGATCTGATTAAAAATATTTAATTTCTCTAGTGCTTCAAGTTTTGAGCAATGCATGAGTTCAATTGTTAACGAAATGCGTTCAATTTTCTGTTCAGAGTTATCCTTTTAATTAGATTCTTTTTGTGTCACAGAGCTTGAAGTCATTCTTGGGAGAAGAAAAACTCAAGGTGAAAACCTTCTCCTGCTACCTTCAATAACCCTATTTGTTTCTGTCAGGTAAACCCTAAATGTGGTCTAAAAACTGCATGTTAGTACACATGCAATGGTTGAGACTCACAATTAAACAGGTTGTACTTGCAACAGATATCATGCCCCATCCCCCCAAAATAAAAGTAATAAAGCAGAAAATACAGAAGAATCAAATGATCCTAACTACCCAACCAATCTTGGTTTTAAGCAAATTCCTGCAAATACATGTCACAAAGATGGCATAGTCATCCAGTTGGGTCAAAATTTCACATCAAAGATCTCTAAGATGGGATCTATTGGATGGTTCCTACCTGTTACATGAACACCGAATTTACTGATATTCCTTATGTGGGGACTTTTAGGTTGTGCATGGAAGGTACCAAGGTGTTCTCTTGTATCCTTCAGGTTGGCATGGTATTTTTACTTCTGCAGGAATTTATTATGTATTTATTCCTCGTTTTGTTGAATGCAGGAATTTATTAATTTCACACTTCATTATATTGCTGACTTGGACATACCGTTAAAAAGGTTGGTGAAAGTTGAAAAAAGCTTTCATTTTGCAAGTTAAGTGAAGCTTAAAGTGGATTGTTTATTTATTTATTTTTAAATCATATTTTAGGGGAACATTCATTGAGTTCCGAAGTGGGATGCTTAATGTATCACCAATTGGAAGAAATTGCAGTCAGGAAGAGAGGGATGAGTTTGAAAAGTATGATAAGGTATGTATTTTTTGCCAAATGAATGAATAATTGCTTTGGTCAACTTGCCTCTTGGCAAGCAATTGATCAATATTTGGGTGGATCCATGTTATAAAGAGCTCTTCACCGTTCTTGGTCAAATTTCAATAGAAAATGAGCATGCCACATGAATTAAAAGTGTCTCCAAAGTTTTAAAAAATTACAAGTATGCCACTAACCTCCATTATTACATATTAGATGTCTATGGCATTATTGTAATTTTTCATAACATTGAACCATTATTTTGACCCACATTATATATTGTCCATGAGGACCCACCCATGTCCATCATTTCTTGCTACGTGGCAACTGGTGAACTCTACAAAGTTCATCTACCTTGGTAACATTAACATTTCCCATATTTTTATATCCTAAAAGAACTTAACATAATATTCAGGTTCACAACGTACGGTCAAAAATGGTCTCTGTGCTTCGAGAGAAGTTTGATCACCTTAACTTGACATTTTCAATTGGAGGACAGATAAGCTTTGATGTGAGTTATCTTGCTCTGTGGAATGGTTGCTCTTGAACTGTTAAAAGAAACGTAGAAAATCTAGATGGTTTAACCAAAGAAATCGTTACAGGTATTCCCCAATGGTTGGGACAAGACCTTTTGCTTAAGATACCTTGAGGAATTTCCTGAAATCCACTTCTTTGGGGACAAAACTTTTAAGGTAACATTTGCAGACTTTTTGTTACCCTGCATGCCGTGCCAATTATGGTTGTTTTGTGATTCCTTTTTGCACAAGCAATATTTTCAGTGTACACTGTCTCTAGCAACTGTAAAAACTATGTGAGTATAACTGCAATATGTTTCTGCCTTTGCATTATGTTTAAGTGTAGTTCTTTTTGACTCTTTTCCTCCTTTCTACTGTCATGTTAATTTCGTTTCTGGTATATATATTATTGGCGTAAAGATTTTTTTTTTCAAAACAGGGAGGAAATGACTACGAAATTTATGAATCAGAGAGAACAGTGGGTCACACAGGTTGGTTCTAATCTTGTATTATTTTAATCAATAATATTTTTCCATTTGTGGTATTCCACATAAGTTGTGTGGTGCACAACTTTGCTGATTCTGAAAAGGTTGAATGCAAAATTCTTACTTTCTAGAAAAGGTGTGATGGGTACTTTCTTCCTATGCCAAAGTCATAGAAGAGAGAAATCTCTGGTTGGCGTGGGAGATCTGAATCTTAAAATAGAATTTGTTAGTCATAACATGAGACTAGTTAAACTCAATCTGATTTGCATTAAGTATGCTTGATTCTAAACAAGCAAAAGAACCACCAATAATTTTCTAGCATTAATAAAAAAAAAAAAATGGAAAACCCACAAAAATCACCATAGCTTCTCATGTTGAACTGCATCTCTTGATCCGGAATCCAGATAGATAATTCCGTTGCACCAAGGCCTGCCCTAGAATCCAGATAAATAATACAATAGATGAACAAAGAGTTAATTTGGAGTGAATTATACAAAATCAATATTCATATGGGATGATGTATAAGTATGTTTCCTTGGAATCCAACAATAATTTCAAAGGTAAGGATAGGATAGCAGTTAACACAATACACTTATTAACACTACTAACCCAACTCATTGTGTCATGCATTATTACTTATTCCTATTCTCTAGAACATCGGCACCTTGATGATCACAAACTGAATATTTAGATTTCAAATAATGACCAATAGATCTTTCCTTCTGATGTCACCTTAAATGTGTCGTCGTTAGAGATGAAATTTAAATCTTAACCAGAGTTTTTATATAAATGTTTTACTAAGGCTATGTTTGGTTGCCAAGAAAAGAAAAGAAAAGAAAAGAAAAAATAATGAGACAAAAATCATGATGATGCAATGATTGATTTGTGTCTATCTCTCTCCCCAAATTCAAATTTTGAATTTTTTTTCTTTTCTTGGTGTCCTTACAGCCTAAATGAATTGTTGGCAAAGGGCCAAAATTCAGTATCAGGAAATCATAATGGTGATTAGTGTGGAGCACATAATGCTTACTGAAACGAACAGCCAAAAGTGAGTGACCAACACTAATCAATTGATGGTTTTGTAATCTAGAAACGTGTGTATCAATAAAAATGAAACTGGATACAAGACGATGTCATTTTACTGAGCAGCACTGATTGATATGTTTTCTTTCTATGTTTGCAGTCACCAGCCCTGATGATTCGGCGGAACAATGCTCAGCTCTCTTCCTTGGCAAGGAAGCCAGAGTTCTCTAAGCCTATGGCAACTCAATAATGTCATCTAGTATTGTTCTGATTTATATTCTATTTTTTTAGGTTTTCAGTTTACAATGCTCAAGACATTTTATTTTTTGGAATTGGGAGCTTTAAATATATATTTTTCTACGGAGGGGGGGGGGGGGGGGGGGATCGAACCGGGGAGAGGGGAAGGTACCTGCCAGGAGATTCAAACTTGAGACCTCCTAGAGAGCATGGGCATGAAGTGCACCACGGCTCACCAACTGTGCTAGGTAGATGTTGGTCCAATGCTTAAGACATTTCTTCCCCTTAACTCTAAAAGATTATCTGCTCGTTAGAGTTCTTCAGTATGTTTAGGGTCTGGGTCTGACTTCTCGTTCTGAGCCGTTAACCCCAAGTTGAGTCTACATTGGTTGGAATCAACCAAATGGATGTAGAGTTTAACTGAATACTTTTAGACTTTTAGTTAAGCCTTGGAATTGACCTGAGAAGACAGAAATACCCTTTTATACTAACCCGATATATGGGGAGTTTTATCATCTTCTTCTTCCTTCACGGTCGGCCTCCACCCTAATCACCTAGACTACTCCATGGATTGTAACATATCAGCCGTAGGCCACCGTTGCGGCTCTTGACTGTTCAGACAAAACAGGGAGGTGGCCTGTAGTCCTCTAGCGGACCCCAGACCGCTCCTCCCCTCTGCATTTTCTTACTAGTCCTCTCCAATTACTGGAGAGTATCTTTATGCATGGCACACTGGTGCAATGGTTAGATTGCTCCTTTGTGACCAAGTATCATGGGTTGAGTCTTTGGAAACAGTCTCTCTACAAAGCAGGAGTAAGTTTGCGTACATTATGATCCTTCTTAGACCCTGTTGTGTTGTGGCGGTAGCCTTGTGCATTGGGTATGCCCTTATGCATCTCTACAAATCTTATGCCCAACGTCAAATGGTTATTACATTTCTCATCGCAGGTTTAAAACACCATTTTACTTGGACATGTCATAATCTTAATTATGATTGAGGGGTAATAAATAACGGGAAAAATTACGCTTCAGATGGTAATAACATTTCTCACCGCAGGGTTTAAAACACCATTTTACCTGGACATGGCATAATTTTAATTACAATTGAGGGGGTAATAAATAACGGGAAAAATAACGTTATGCCATGTGAAGTGGACTTAGCAGTGGGAAAATCATCTCTAGTTCCCAGTCTAGAATCCATCTCTGAAATCCATTTCAGCAGCTTTTACCAGTCAAGAATCTTTTGAGAGTCGCTTACCTTTAAAACCATTGACTTGTCGAAAAAAGTTGCCGTCCCTGCATCTAAACGTGTGACTCGGCTTTGATAACTCAAAGAGACCAGACTCACTTTTGAGTTTTCTTGCATTACCCTGGAGAAAAGTAGGGTTGTAAACAAATTGGATTCGGTTTGGATAGTGTTATATCCGCATTCACATCCGATTAGTTTTCGTATGGATTCGGATGGTGCTAAACAGATACAGACACAGATACAAAATAGATATTTTATTCGTTTGCATGTAAATATATCTTTTCGGATAACTATAGCCTATCCGTATCCGTACCACATCCATTTAGCTTTTGAACGAATTCGAATAACGCTAAACAGATACAAATACAGATACGGAAACAGATTTTGGCTATTCATTTACATCCATAGAGAAAAGGACGATTCAAGGATGCTTGGTAGTTCAAATTTTGCTAGCAAAGGGTCTAATTAAGAAGGATTTAGGTGTGACATTGGCTGCAGGTGAGGGCTTATTAAAAATGTTTGTAACTAAGGCCTGATTTGGTATGATTCCTATTTCAATTTTGGATTGATTTCTTGAAATAGTCAACAGATAGATTTTTGGTCAAAAAATTGAAACTTGATTGTATCAATATGAAATATTTCAGGAATAAAAAAATCCATTTGATAATTCAAATTCTGAGAATAGATTCTCTATATTTCTTTGGGAAGGATGGTGGTGGTGACGGCGGGGTAGTGGCAGTGGTGGTGGTGGTGGCAATGGCAATGGTGGTGGCGATGGAGGTGGAGGGGGTGGCGGTGGTGGTAGTAGTGGTGGCGGTGGTGGTGATGGCAGGGTGGTGGTGGTGGTGGTAACGGGGTAGTACTGGTGGTGGTGGCAGTGGCAATGGTGGGAATGGGGTGGCGGTAGTGAGACCATTAAGAGAAGAAGTGTGGTGTTTTATTTTTACCATGAAATTACTACTTTACCCATGAAATTAACCATGTGCTCATTCAAGAGCAAGAGTGTTAAATCATATGAAATAGAAATTCTGAAAGAGCTCCTCAGCTATTTCAGAATTTCTATTCCACTTGATTTCTATTTCACTGAGATAACGTGCAAAAATCAAACCAAACAATTTCAGAAATAGAAATCACCCCTTGAAATTGAAATAGAAATCATACCAAAACAGGCCTAAGTATCAGGGGTTAAGTTCCTCAACTATTGAAGGTATTTAAATGTTCAACAACATTAATGAACAGAAGAAAGGAGTTCTTTATCAAAAACACAGAAGAAAGGAGTTGGACTGCGCACTTCCCCCTTTCACAATTTACATCTCCTCCTTGATTGCTATAAGGCATCTCTTCGTCATCGCTGATCCTTACAGTGGTGGGTGCCAAGGGTCTATTCTGGTCCTCCACCATGGTCTATCGGTTGCTCGGGATTTGTAAAATAGTCTCGCCCGTTACATTGATCGATTCTTCAAGAAGGGCAGTAGAGATGAGTTTCATTGCAGCAGTTTGAAACACACTGGTTTGGGGTTAGGGATGGGTGCAAGGAAATTTCCCACTCGGAAATTAAAGATGAATGTGAGATGAGGATGGACCACATATGAAATTAAGTTATTAGACCCCTCCATCAGAGTGCTTATTTTTTGGGTACAAAGTAGGAATTTATTAGAACATGCAACAACTCAAGGTGTCAAGAGCGAACATAACTCTCGCAACCAAGGATTGGAAAGAGGCCAAACTGTCGTGCATGTAATCGACAAGGCCATCCAGGCTAGGGAGTCAGCCACAGTGTTAATCTCCCTTGGAATACAACTGAAATTACAAACAGTAAACAAGGATGACAAATGCAAAATATCATCAACAATCGAGCGAATCAGCAATGACGAAGCTTGTGTGCTATCAATAAGGAATCTAATTAGATTGGAGTAATCAGATTCAATCACAATCCTCATATGCCCAGAAACATGTAGATCCACCAAGCTTTGACGTATCACCAACGCCTCACCCACCAAAATATCATTGGAAGAAATCGGTGATGATACAGTGCTTATGGGGGACAAATAAAGTAAGGTTACAAATTCCTTCTAGGTTAGACAAATCCTTAATATAAATATGGAAGATCGATCTTGTTGTAACTTGTAACCAAGCTTCGTTTCAACAAGACTGTAACAAAAATAACAAAAAAAAAAAAAAAAAATCCATTAAAAAACTTTCAATTTTTTGAAAAAAAATATATGGCAAGACATCGCTGCCTAGTCACGTGGCCCCTGGCACTAGTGCAGGGGCCAATGACAACGAGTGCAGGGGCGCATCAACATGGAAGATATTTTTTTTATTTAACGAGGGTAGGGCAGTAATTTTGCATGCTACTATATCCGGACACAGGAGTCATACGACCAGGCAACATTCTTTTTCCCATATTTTATTTATGGGAAGTAGTTTTCTGTCCGGGAGTGTGGCCTACGCCAGCACTCCCATGAGTCTCTCTCTCCTCCCCAAAACAAGGGGCCAGAGGTGTCTTTTCATATGGAGAGGAGAGAGATAGACTCATGGGAGTGCTGGCTTAGGCCACACTCCCGAACAGAGAACTTTCTCCCTTTATTTATTTATTTTGAATGCTCATGGACTAGAAGTTCAAACTTCAAATCACAGCCTAGAAGTTTAAAACTTGGGAGACCTGAAAATATCCCCGGCCAATAACCTTAAAACATCCATCACTGCAATCCTATTTGGAATAGTAGTATACCATTACAGGAACGAATCAGAGAATATTCTAAGCGAATATAATGTGCTGCCACAGCCAGAACAAAGCATACTTGCATATAATCAGAGCATACCTGGAGATCTGTCTGCAGCAGTTTAAGGATGTCCACGAGCCATTGCATGTGCAGGCTGGCCTGATGGAAGTGTCAAAGTGTCCCTATTAACTGCAGCTGCCATGGATTGCCACTTGGAAAGAAGTATTTTCATTTTCCACAAGCAAGCACGGCTCGGGTGAACTACTTAATGATGAATAAAGTCAATAAACAGAAGTTATGAATCTTTGAAATCTCTGGAGCTTCTGATTCATCATTGCTTAATCTCAATGTAAATAAGATGATCCAGGATAGTCAGACTTGCCAGGGAATTTTGCAAAGAAATCCAATGACAAGACAAATTCAAGTCTGGTAATCCATAAAATGAAGCCAATTGATTGCTGAAGGAATCTGTGGGTAGAAAGTGATTGGCCGAGGTACAGAAACCTGCACCATGACACTAAGGAAAGGTGTCCTGAAATTCGGGTAGCATTGAGCCCGGTGGGCCTGGCCAAGCTGTTGGACGACGACTACCTTGAGACACTGGTGAAGGTCCCGTGAATTTTGGAAGAAGGCTAATTCCCATGGATCCCACATTTGCAGGGCGCCTCCCAACTCTTACCACCAATGGTTTCCCATCAATCCTTTGACCCTGCATGTGTGCCACAGCAGCTGATGCATCTGTGGGGTTCTCATAAGTAACAAAACCATAGCCTTTACTGAATCCAGTACTTCTGTCCTTGATCACTTTTGCATCAGTTATCTTGCCGAAAGAAAAAAATAGCTTTCTTAATTGATTGTCATCCATAGTTTGAGGAAGATTGCCAACATATAGATTCCCATCGTTGGCTTCTTTACTGCATTTGCCTTCTGTGTTTGGACTTGCGCTGACACCAGGGTGAGAAAAATGACCACAGGATGGTGAAGTAAACAACCCACAGTTGCTACATCCCTGTGGCATGCTTCGTGAGACTGTTGAGTTACCAAAAGAGAGACTTCCACTTCCAATATGAGCAACACTATGACATTGACTTCTAATGTTGCTAACAGGAGTTGATGCTGTCAAGGGGCAGTTGGAAGTTGGATGGCTGCTGCCTCCACATATATCACATGAATCAATTTCAAAAGTTGACTTTCGATTAGGGCAAGCATATTGCTTGTGTCCCCGCCCACCACATTCTTTACACAAGCTCTCATCTCTAACCATGCCCTTCAGCACAGCAAGCTCCTTTAACTGGGCATGTTTGTGCCTGTTTGTTCTTTCATCCACTGGATTTAGTAGCTCTTCAACCATTCTGACAGCTTCATCAAGTGATCTCTGATTGTCTGCCTCTACCAACACATGCAAATCATCACTAAATGAGGCATCACTCTTCTGACGTGTCCGCTTTGATTTAGATGAGCCTTTACCTCTTATTTTAATCGTAGCCCCAGTTTCCTTCTCCATTCTCTTCTGCGTGTTCCCACGGGGACCAATTATAAGACCAATCAAATTATGCCCAGGATATTCTTTCACAGGTATGTAAACTTTCTTGCAGAGGTTTGAGGGCTTGAAATCAGAGGGAGGTTTGAAAACAGGGCTCTTCTGAATCAATTTTGAAATGATAGTATGCCGATCCTGAACAAGTTTTTCCCGGTACCTGACATCCCTTGAGTTCATCTTGATTCCAAGTTTATCATAAACAGGAGGAGGAGAATGAGATCTTTCTTCCTCTGGCCTCTCATCATGAATCTCTGATCCTTGCAGCTTCCTGTTTATCTCAAGAAGCTTCATTTCCAACTCCTGAATTTCAGGATCAGAATCAGCTCCAGCAACAATGTCTTTTATGAAATTAGGCAGCTGAATTGGTCCCAGCAATTTTGACTGGGAATCTTCATCGGCCCACCTGGTTTTCCTCCTTTTACTTGTCCTATCACCTTCACCTTCTTCCCTATCAACTTTAGGCTGCAGATCCCATCTACTACGTCTTCGTTTTCCTGAACTTCCTGTACAACTTTGTTGTTCAGAAGCATTTTCAGCATTAACAAATGCTTTGGGGCTTCCAGACTCCTTGTGGAGATCTTTAAGAGCAGAACCAGTATCTGGTTCTGGTTTTAAGCACTCCTCTTGCTTGCACTTCTTTTGTGTAGGATGAACTTGCAATGAACCTGAGTCACCTGCTGTTACATCCAATGACCACTTCTTTTCCTTTGAACTATTTGATACAGATTCTGAGTGGCATTTGTTATCATCAGTCTCAGTTTCTGAAACTGGTTGAGACAGAGAATCCTCTGACGGATTGTCATCTGGTTCTTCCCTTGACTGTTCAGTTAAACAATTTTCAATGTCTGAGGAAGATTGAGAAACAGGCTTTTCTGATTCATCTTCGGTTAGTTCCTCTTCAAGTTCCTCACTTGGATGTTCAATTTCTTCATTTTCACTCTCAGAAGACTGCTGGGAAAAAGATTCGTATGAAGGCTCCTCAGATAGTTCCTCTGGTTCATTACATATATCCTCAGGTGATTCTTCCTCGGATTTCCTCATTTTTGTTTTGGATGCAAGATATCAGGCCACAGATAACATGGAATCTCAACCAAGACGTTTGCTGCATTGAAGATACCAAAATGCATTAGCAAATATATGGAATGAGACTGCCAGGTACTCCCAAAAATGTATTAACATGTCCTACATGGCAAGTAATAATAATAATAATAACAACAGGATTTATGACTAGTGGCCCACATAACCAAGCCTTGATTAGGTGCTGATGTCTGCCATGTGACTGATTGGATTGGGCTCAAATTTTGTGGACAGGTAGATCCCAAGTTCCCCTGCTCACATGTCAAGTTTCAGTCTGATGGAATTCACCATGTGGTAAAACAAAGCATTGAAAAATAAGAAGAAATCCAATCATGATTGGAGTACCAGTAGATGTATACATAGTGCAGGGACATACACGGGAATGCATGCCAATACAGGGGAGGGTAAATGATTGAATTTAGGTCTAAAGTTTGACATGTGGTGGTGAAGGGTTGAAAGAACAACCTTCCGGACAAGTTCCAAGACAACCCAACTCAGACAGATAACTCAAAATTTGACTACTCAGATTCTCAGAATAACACGAAACTCTACCAAAAAATGGTTAACAAGAAGGATAAGAACCCTCAAAAGATGGGAATGATCCAATGAGCGGTTTGGGAATAATTTAGGAAACTGTGATCTCACGGGCAGGTAACCCAGAAACAGTGAAACCGAAATTAAACCCAATCTGGCCAACGGATTAGTCTGAAATTTGGATCAGACATCTATTTCAACAGTCCAATTCAAAGCCTCAAAGTATTATAAAGATCAGATGATTGAATGAAATGTAATTTCGAAAACAAAAATTCAGGAATTGAGAAAACCCAGAAAACAATGAATTTTCAATAACCTCAGAACCAAGGCTCAGAACAGCCCAATACCTAGGTGGAGTTCAAGTTCTGGGACCTCCTTTAAATCCCCAAAAGTATGGCTAGATGTGATTAACAGATTAACCAGAAATTATAAATCTTTATATACTGAAATGTGAACAGAAACAGGGGATCCGCAGGTCACAAGAAAGCTGTTTAAAAAAGTTAATTGATTAGATTTCTTATGATCAAACACAACCACAGATCTGAGAATAAGAATGGATCAAAACAGAGATTAAAGTTTGAAAAACAGAAGTAAAATCGAATCAATACCTTAACTAATAACAGAGCATGAAATAAGAAGAATGAAGAAAACTTTGGCTTCCTGCCACCAAACCCGAATCCCTCAGTCAGGCTTCACACCATTACCCACTGAGTCACACAGCTAAAATTGGAACAAACCAATCTTTAAAATTCAATCTATTGTGATGTAGATCAAAGCATAAAGAGAAGGACCAAAATAAAATTCCGGAAAAAGTTACTGTTCACACATTACAATTCACGTGAACAATACCCGAGTTACTGTTCACGTGAACAGTGTTGTGGGTCCATCAGCCTTGAATGAAGAAGGAAGTCCAAGCAAATATTTGAGATTCTGTGGGCCCCCACTGAAGATAGCAAGACAAGCCATATTTTACTGCTGATTTAGTTGGTTACTATTTACTTAAGTTTCTTTTGTTTACTTTCCAATTTTATTTCAGTTAAGTCTCAGATTACTTGTTGTACAAGCCTCAATATTCTCTTGTAGGAGGCTTCTGGAAGTTTCATTTTTCATTACTTTCTAATTTTGTATTTCAGCAACTCTATAAAATTATATGAGCCATAGAGCTCTCCCAACAATTAATGATATGACTAAAGTTATGCTGCTGTTTGCAATGCATTGTCCTGAGAGAGGCCGAGAAGGGTGAGATGCCCAGGCTGAGATAGCCAACTCCTCCAATCCCTATCCCCTATCTATCCTTCCCCTTCTTCTTCCCCTACAATCCTTTGTTACTATTTTTATTGTTCTACAACAATCATGTTTCTAAGGAGATCCGAAGTACTGTTCTATACTGCTGAAGCTAGTGGTTGAACCATTAAAGGTATTCCATCAAGTTCAGACTGCAAATTCAAAACACAACCTGGCGGTTCTTCTAGGTGGTGCCCAATTGCAGCAATCTTCAAGCCCCCTGGATTCCCAGATCTGTCCATCAACCTGAGTCCAAATTTTGACAGTATAATAAATTTTGTATAGCCTTCCTATGATGGTAATTTCATGTTCATCCAATGGTCAGATGCTGCTACAATTGTGAGTTACTATTTTTGGAGTTTACTTTCTATTTCTGGGAGATCTTCACATATCAAAATCTAGCCAGTAACTTTGGCTGAGATTTTGAAGGCTGCTTCAATCCCATACTACCTACCCTCGACCCAAATATTGTCCCCATCTGAGAACTTGAGTTACAAATTTGGTGACTTAATTTTCTTCCTTATATAGTCAGTATTTGTTGCTGGAATCGCTGCTATAACCTAATGAAATGGTTACATAACGATCCTACTGTAGAGTGGTTCTTAGTTGAATTGACTTCTACATTAAATAGAAATAAATAAAACCTATTCCTAATCTGATTAAGAGAGAACAAATCCTATTAGAACTATGAAATAGTCCCAGATCTAATTACAACTATAGATTAAAGAAAACATAGTCAAACTAGGAATCTAAATAGCAGCTTAACTAAACAACTAATAAGCCCCAGATGGGCCTAGACCAAACCTAGCCGAAGATAGGTCTATGCAAGGGTAGGTTGTGCTCCAAACAGCTTTCCAATCAGGCAGAGGGTTGCTGAGATCTGAGCCTCCAAAGTTGTAGCAGAATCTGGGCAGAAACTGGGATCGCAGGTGAGCAGCAGCCTTCTGATGGTGATGTGTAACAGCAGCAGTCCTTGAAGGTGATTAAGAGTTGGTTCAGGTCTTTAAAAAGTGTCTTCACAGCAGTTTGTTGCAATCACAAGATAGCAGCAGCAGTGGAGATCGAATGGAAGAAGAAGATAAAAGAGATGCTCTCTCAGCCTCTCAGTGTGGGTATTCTTGGGGTTAGGTTAACTATCCCACTCTCTCAGCCTCTCATTAATGTAGATCGAAATATGAAGAAAAAAAGTTCAAAACACTGTTCACGTGAACAGTATCACAACCCATATTTGCCTTGTGTGGGAATGTTTTTTAGAAGATCTTGTGTGCCCATAAGTGGAGAAAGATTCTATCTTAATGCTAGCATAGTTTAGTTTCTATTTTCAGAGTTAGAAAGTATATTTTTCATTGCAATAGAATCTTAGGTAGCTTCTAATTTCAGTTTGTTACTATTTTATTTTGTTCTCTAAAGTAGAAGTTTCTACTTTGATGTATGGCAGTTAGATTTTATAGGAAGTTTCTATTTTATAGGTCTTATGAATACTCCTTTTCTAGATTTATTTAGTTTCTTAATTAGATTGGAACTGGGTTGCTTTGTAATTGGATTATTATAAATAAGAGTATGAGGCTGAGCAGAGAAGGACAGAGATTGAAGAAAAAGAGTTACGGTTGAAGCTGTGAGACACAGAAACGGTGAGAGACCCTGGGTGAGAGGATGATGGGCAGAGAGAGCTGATCCTATCCCCCCTTCTATATCCCTTTATTCTTCTTCTTATCCTTTTATGCTTCTTCTTTCATATGTAAACAGAAAAAAATCAATAAAGTTTCAGTTATATTCAATTAGTTCTTCCTTATTGTGTTGATCCTGGCTGCAATCGATCTCCCGCTGGTTCGAGGTCGACTTCTGCATTAGTCATCCTATCACCAAGACATAAAGTTGCTCAAAAGCAATTTCTCATTCATCAAATAAATTGCGCGGAGGCCTTTTAGCAGGGTACAATATATAGGCTCAAGTGTTGAGCTCAAAATAGAAACAAATAAATTGGAAAGTTTCTTATAAAGTTGAGACTTGAGTTACAAGAAATTAGAAAGTGTCTAGAATAGAAATTTCTAACTCAACTAGGCTTCTAAAATAGAAATTCTTAACTTAAAAACAAATAATCACCAAAATAGAAACTAGATTTATTCCAAAAAAGGAAACTAATTAGAATCCTCAATCTTCTAGGGTCTTCAAGTGCTGCAGCCGATCCTTAAAGTTGTGTCCCCACTCTTTTAAGAGTCTCCATCGTCCCAGCTGAAGTGACAAGAGGATTGGACAAAATTGCCCCCCACGATTTTGGGTTTGAGAGACCCAAAGAACTCCCAGCCCATGTGGGCTGGCCTAGCCTAAAGCTGGTTGATCCTATGGCCCTGTGGGCTGGTCCATCGATTGATGTAATGGACCAGACCTGTGGTTCTTGTGGCTGGAGTATTGCTTGCCAAAGAACCTGTCTACAACAAGGTTACTTAGGTTTCCCAGGTATCTAATAAATTTCTCAGGTTTGACATGCATGGAAGTTTACTTTGGTAACATCAACGATTTGAAGATATGGCAGGCTGCTAGTTCCATGTTCTCTTTGTAAGGGAGGGGAGATAAGCCTCAAGGAGTGGTTGTGGCACTACCAGCACGAAATGATGGCAGGATTCCATCCCAGGTGTAGGAGCTGCCCACAGACTGTACCCACAGTATCAGCAAAGCATGCTGGCACCTTCAGAAACATCAGTCAAACCATCAAGCTACAAAATTTATTAATCTTAAATAACATAGCTCTCATGAATCAAGCTAATCTCAAGCCATTTAGATCAATGTAATTTATGTAGGACCCTTTACCGCCAGAATAACACGCTTAATATGTGGGGTGTTAGTCGTCCATTGAGGAGTCTTATTTTGGAGTTTGGATTGCATATAAGTTAAGAAAGTCCAATTTTAAAGTAGTAATTTATCAGTTCTACAGAAAGTATGCGTGGTTATTCCTTCATTTTGTTAAAAAGCCTTTAAGGCCTATTGTCAAGCCCTAGTTTCTGCCTGCAAGTTGCCATGAGAAGGGAATTTTTGAGACAATACATACTTTTTGAGAGGAAGGACCGTTGAGCTATAACATGGTAATTCTTCATCAATCCTCTCTTCTTCTTTCTTTCCTCATTCTCTAGAATTTTCTGCTATTATTCTCCGAGATGAATCATTAAAATTCTTCAAACTAACGCACAAAACCAGGTCTTGTTACCCTACTTACTCTGCAGGTTTCTGAAACATGCCAGATTTGCATCGGTCGAATAGTGACCTTACTTAAAACATCATCTTGGTCTATCTGACCTTAGACTACCTCCTTCATCCTCTATACACTACCAAAAACTCTCCATTCCTAAACCACAAAATTTCAACCCTTTTCCAGCAGCTTTGGGATTGTCCAATATCAAAATCATAGAACCTTAAAGTCAGCCATTTTGATTGGGTTTGCTGATGAAGTAAATGAAGCTATATTTCAGTCTATGTACTCACTGAGGGTTCCAATGCCATCTTTATGAAGTATAAGATCTCATCAGTTCTACTACTATTGTTTTCTTACTTACACCGTTCAATAATTTCTTCTTATTTTCTTTTTTCTTTTTTTTTGGGCGCGGGGGGGGGGGGGGGGTGGTATTTGCATGGAGAAGGGGTGGTATGGCATGATTTTGAGCCAATGGGCTCATCCCAGATTTTTGCAGGTTTCAGGTTCTGCAATATGTGAAATAAAAATAACATAATATACTGAGATTCAGGGTACTTTTAGCTCCCTATACTTTTGAGCAATACTTCTAGCTCAAAGGTGGGCATCATCTTCAAAAATTATTGTACAAACAACATCCTTCTGCACCTCTAATAACTAGCCACCTAAATAGCTTTCTTTGACAACCCTAACCCCCTCAAACAGAAGAAAGAAAAAAAAAACATGGTTTTCTTCGAATTAGACAGGTAGTAACATAAAGAACAGCCCAACTAGGAAATACACGATGTTACCGAAAAAAAATAGGAAATACATGAGCAATTCTTCAGGAAACAAGCATCCAAATGGAGGAAAAAGAAAAAGAGACTACAATCACATTTTCTGAGTTTAAAGAGAAACCAATACAGTATGTCAGCAAAGACGCATTCAACTAATGTCACAACACTGTCATATTTGTATATGGGAAGTGTTTCCTGTTTAGGAAGGAAATAGTATGCTAGTGGAAGCATAAATTGCCAGTCTTTTCAGCTTCATCATGCTTTAACCGCAGATTCCAATTTCTGCATTGTGCCATTGTAATATTGAATACAAGAAATGAAATCTCGCAGATGAACAGTACATGATCTGATTTTCCCTTTCTTTAAAAAAATGTTTTGGTCCTGCTTCGTTTTCTTTACAACAACAACAACAACTCAGCCTTATTCCAACTAAATGGAGTTGGCTACATGGATCCTTGCCCTCCAATTAGCTCTAATCAAGGTCATACTTGATAAAAGATCTAAGCTATGCATGTCTTTCCTCACCACTTCTCCTAAGGTCATTTTAGGTCTGCCCCTGGCTCTTTTAGTTCCTTTAATCGGAACCAAATCACTCCTCCTTACTGGAGCATCCAAATGCCTCTGTTGAACATGGCCATGCCACCTCAAACAACTTTCTTATAGCATATCATGTATCGGAGTTACTCCCAAATCACCTCTAATAGGATCATTCTTCACTTTATCCTACCTAGTTTTTCCACTCATCCATGTAAACATCTTTATCTCCGCTATACTGAGTTTATCAATATGATGTTTTTTAACTGCCCAACATTCCACACCATACACTTTCCCTTAAGTTTTAAAGGAATCCACCGATCACACAACATTCCGGACTCACCTTTTCAGGTGTTGTGCAATATGAACGCTTAAAGCTTTTCAGATGATATTCAACTGACCAGTCTTTACGACTTCAGATCTTTCTATAGAAAATAAACTTACTGATTAAACCGCAAAGCATTCTAGCCTCCCATTCCCCTCGAAACGTAAGAAGCAAGATACAACAGAAAAAAAAACCTAAAATTAACAATCATGGAATTTCATAAATTGGAGGGGAAAAAATTAAAGATGCTCATCAAACAAAAAATATCAAGAAGAGCTGAAATCAACACTGATTTCATACCCTTATTGAATTCAAATAGTTAAGGAGCATTGAAACAAGAAAAAACCGCCACGCGTTCTCGATCAAATTATGTAGATATATCAGAAAACGAATCGAACTTCGATGAGAACGAACCTGAACGAATCTGCAAATGTCGAAATAGTTTCCTAAACGTTTAGGGGAGATCGTTCGGAATTCAAATGACAATCGTAAACCTTGGCAAGAAGCTCACAGCATCAGTGATTCAGTATGTGCCTCCCGCCCCCGGTTGGCTCAGTTGGACGAGTTTTAGACAAATAATGACAGAATGACAAACGTCACAAATTTAAAGGGGATTTTTTTCCTGTGACAGATATCCTACACTGTTCAAAACCTTCCATAATGACAAATGTGGCTGATTTACTACGTGATAGATTTTTTAAGGACGCTGTTCTCTATACCACAGCGTAGGCTGCGCCCAGCGTAGGTGCTCGGCCACTGGATAGTTCCCAATATAGCCAACATTAATACTTCAAAATTCTTGAAGATACTTCTAATTATAGCCAACATTTATGTATTGATTCTATCTTTTCTCCCATGGATCTGTGAAAAAAAATTCTCTCAGCTTCACTTACCCCATTCTCCATTGAAGACAAACTTTTATGCCCTTTATCTAGGCCTGGCATCTTAGCAACCAAGACTGCCCTTTATCACTTCTCTACACCAGCTACTATCCAGAACTTACCATGGCAGAAACTTTAGTTTGAAATCTAAACTGTGTATTGGAATGTCTTAATAAATATTAGGCATGTGATATACCTTCACATAGGAAAGCAACGCAATCTCATTGAGTCATGGGTCCTTCCTTGCCCACCAACTGGACTCTTCTGGCGTTCACCAGCAAGTCCCATAGACTCCTGAGATTGCGTTGTTTTTCTTATGTGAAGGTATTTCATTTGCCTAATGTTTATTAGGAATTTTTAATATACAGTTTTGATTTCGAATCAAAGATTTCTGCCAATTTAAATTTTCTGTTATTTTTTAAAATGTTTATGCAAATATAGTTTAAAATGACACATGCATTGAAGGAAATAATTTTAAACCTAAAATTAGCCCGTGAAGTTGATTTAGAATTAACCATAGAGGTAGACTTTATAAAGTTTAAACTCATCATAAAAAGGTTCGTTTTTAGAAAAACATCTCATCGCAATACATATAAAGAAATGTTCTTTGTATGGACATGTACTGTCATGATTCATGCAATAAAGTTTTCATTTCGAACGATTAATACTCATTAAAGGGTTATGTTCAGTATGGCCGTACATTTAGCCTAAAACTTACCTTGTTTACTTCACACATGACAATATAAGCCAAGTGAGAATCTAAACTGATATGGCCGGCATTGCTACATCAACAGTAGCTGCCAATGTCAGTTGTAAATGGCAGTGGGTAACCACTGCATAACCACCTTGATGGAAGGTGATTATTGTAGTTGGCATTAAGTCTCTAGGAGATGGTCCCTCATTTTGATTCATATGCTATAAACATATCATCAGTGTGGTAGCTTCGCCCGAGTAGAATTGAGAAACTAGAAGCCTCGTCCCTGTTTCAAGTTGTCGTCGCGAGAGAACAAGGAACATGTTGGACAACAAAAGGATAAGTTCCGCTACCCTCCTTCAGTATATTTCATTACACTAGATACCCTTGAACCATCTCAAATGTCCTTGGTTGAACTGATAGAATGAATTGATTTTGTTGCAAAGGAACAAACCTTGAAACTCTAGTCGAAAAGGAACAGTTTATGGAGCTGCTCATGTTTAATTCACAAGCCCTCTTTTCTCTAGTAAATGACCAAAAGTCTGTTCATGTTACACACCTAATGAACTATTATTACATTTTTTAGTAGGATTTTCATTCCATGATGTTCTTTCCCATGAACTGAAAATTTTCTAAGCTGCCAAAAAGAATATAGAAAAATTACAGACTTCGCAGGGGATTTTTCATTTTTCTCTTCTTAACTTTTCTATGTAGATATTGTGGGATTAAATTGGCTATCTTGGTCAAACACAGGGTGATGGGGATTTACAACAAATCAATAAACCTAGTAAAATGGGATCTGTTTACTCCACTCTATTTGTACATGTCAATATTGCAGCTTTCATCTCTTCTTTATCCAAGGATGATTGCACTATCACCTGCCCAAAGATGCACTCCATCCATAATTAGTCCGTCGATAAATAAAGAATAGCGAGATATAGAATGAATATTAACCAGCATAAACTTAGAATAACACCACACAATATGAAGCTGCAGAATCTCAAGTGATTTGCTATAGTATCCTACCCTGGAATAGAATAAATAAGTAAAGAAATGCATAATTAGCTTTTGAAGGCCATGTGAAACTCTCAATAATTCGCTGACTGCATTTCTAAATGAGCTGTTGTTGTAAGCTCACAATTTAACGAGGCTTATCAGTTAAAGATCTCAATCAACCAGTGGTGTGTGTCAATGAAGGGATGGACTCATGTACCAACAGAAACCCCTTGATTAGGTTATGAGTTATGACCTCAATATAACCACAATCATCCAAATATTTGCATTTCTTTCAAACGGTTAATGGACTTACATCTGTAAAAACTGTGATTCATCACAGTTGATTCCAAAGGCAAGGATCAGATGAGTTTAAATTGAAGAGAAAATCCAACATTCAGACAACGGCTGGGAATATCTTTGCAGTTCACTGTAAAAGTCAACAAAGCCTCCTATGCAACTAGAGCTATGAATACACAAGCCAACAAGGCTAGTTCTCTCTGAAGATTGTCTCCACTAAGATTAGCTTATTACTTTCAGAAAATAATACTGGGAAAAAGTGAATCATTCATTGGTAGGTCTTGTTCAGTTGATCATTTCTCAAGAAAAATTTCTCATGGGAAAGCTCTCATGGTAGAACTGCCTCATATACAGTTTTGATGGGTTTGTGTGCATGGATGAGCCCCCAACACCAGTACCAATGAGAGAACTAATCATTTCTCAGTGAGCCACCAGAAAAAAAGAAAAAAAAGGAATTTCATATTTCACACCTCTTGTACTTTATTTCCAGATCGAGCAAGTAACTTGTATTGTTTTTCAAACATGGATGCCATGTATACCTGCACCAAAGGAAAGACAGGCAGCAGAAGGCAACAGATTAAGAGTCCAACACAAGAGCTTAACATACACTATAATAGCTCAACAGAAGTTGGGGGAGGTACATGATGCCCAGACATTATAAGCTATGTTGTTTTACACCTTCTTATCATTGGATCGTTTACCACACCATGAAAATTTCACCAATTCCCAAGCTAACAAAGACTAACAAAAAATGTGGCATTCTGAGATTAAACATGGAAAACAATCATTTCAAGGTGAGCTGCTTAGTATTGTTCAATTGTCAAAAACTCAAAAGTAGGCAGAAGACAGGGCAGTGGTAGCTCACTGGTGGGTGAGCTAGCTAGCTCAACCAATCAAATCACTAAGTATTCAAGGCATTTCTGTAAATACACAGGAATGAAAAATGTAATTATTATGATTCCCTATATACTTTTTCTGTTCACGAAAGTGATTGGGTAGATCACCAGAGGCTGAGACAATTAGTTTCTAGAAAAGGAAGAAGAAACATGGATCAGAAATAAAATTTCTTTGAATCCATAGAAAATTACTTTTATTGGTTCACCTATGAATGTTCTTCAACCCAGGTAGGCAACTGGATCTAAATCTGGAGGCCATGAGTCTAAATGATTTCATCCACCGAAATTGACAACTGTGGCTTTCCTTCCCTGCAAAAGCCAACTTGCCTTCAAAGGGTTGAGGATCCCGACTCCATGGAAATGAGGAAGACTGGATGATCATATAGTCAACTTGATTTCTAGGGGATCTCCTCAGTTGGAAAGACCACATGGGATCCACTAGTCATCATTACTTGTCCACAGGTAGGGCCTACTAGAGATGCATTTAATCCCATTTGGTTCTGGCATCAGTCTCTCTTAACTTGTTGAAATGTCTTAAAAATGTTGTCAAGATTCTCAAAATCTTTGCAACTGATATTTTGTGAGATCATGAAATGTCAAAAGTTTGGAAGCACCTAGTATTAGGGTGACAGTCGGGCAGGTAAACCTGAGAGCTGCCCTGCCCCACTCCTATTGGTTAATGTTTTGTGTGACATTTGTATGGTAGGGTGGGGTTTGGTATGCAAAAAAACTTGGGGCCCCACCCATTTCTTGCCTGGCAAGATCCCAGCCCAGCTACCTTAAGATTGTCTCTGCATGATTCAGGTGTGCAGGTTACAGTTGGTCAATGGCTAATAGGGTCAGGTTCAGTATTGGTGAACCCACTCTGAACCTGACCTGTTGACATCCCTTACCAGGATCAAACCAAAACTGCAACTGATTTAAAACCTTACAAAATATGTTCAACTACGTAAGTAGAATATATCATTTTAAAAACGGACCACATGAAGACCAGTCTGCCCTATGGTCGATGGTCCAACAGGCTGGGGGTGAATGCGGTAGATTTTTAAGAAAAAAAAAACTTATTGCACAATTGTAAAAGTCTACACACAACAGCTAGCTTGATATGACAATTATTTTGCTAACTTTCAATCTAGAGTTCAAATCCCACCATATGCATCCTCATTCTGATTTTTATTTAAAATAATAAGATAAATAATCAAGGCACACAGCCTAACCATCTGATCTGAAAATCTGAATGGTCTGAACAGCAATTTCACTGTTTGGACTTTGGACTGGAAAATCTGGTAGACTAGTCAACAGTTTTTCCATGAGCTCCAATCCTGATCCTGGTACAGATTTATCCGGCTTGGCCATTGGGGGTTAGGGGGAGGGAGGGGATTAAGAAAATTAAAACAAATCCAGCCATTTAGTTGCACAAACCTGAAATGCTGGAGCCAAACCAGGGCTCAAGAAAAAACGACCTTTGGAGACAGATTCAATGCTTTCAATCTGCTCAAGTTCTTTGATAAGTGAGTCCACATCAGCCCACTGTCAAACAAATTGAATTTTTGACCCATGAGAATAATTAAGTGTAGAAAAGGAGGAGTTAATGAAGTGGCAACATGGATTATTGCAGAAATCTTAAGGAACAAGACCCTTCTTTGGACATAGACCAGCCATCCAACTTATTAGATTTGTGTTCACAAAGCCAATATGGCTTTGCCCTAAATTGCAGCTGTCACTTGGGTAAAATCAAACAGAATTAAAACTGGTTACCTAATTAAACATCACCATTTTAAAGAAATTAATATTATTGTCAATGTAAGAAAACAGCATATCCTCCAAAATAATAGTGTCGAATTGTTCAAAAAATTCAGACAAGTTCACATATTACTAAAGTGATGAGGATCCGAAGGGGCAAAGGAAAATAAGATCTGATTCCTTAAAACAGAGATTGTATGAGGTCATTTTGGATTTAGGTTCATGGTCCCCGCAAGAAATGGCCTTTAGGGTTGGACATTTATGTGATTTGATAGAAATAGGCCTGTTTACACAAATAGCTGTCAATTTCTCTTCAATTATCCCTGGCCAATCACTTGAAGGAAAGAAAGAGGCAAAAGGAGGGAGCAGGGTGGAAATTTTCTTCAGTGAGAATTTCTCTGAAGAAGGGAACTCAGCAAAATAGAATTTTAAGTAAGTGCAAAGTGCAGAAGTATTTTCAATGTGATTGCATGGGCTTTATGGAAATGAGATGGAAGGAGCAAGTCCACACATTGAAAGTAGTACTGCGGTCAAAGAAGTCAAAGATGGATGATCAGGGAAGACGTTGTCCCTTGCGACAGAGAACAGTAGTCAATAGTGAAGAGAGGTTGAGAACCTGAGCAAAAGACTCATTAGAGAATAAAAACAAAACAGCCTATTCTATGCAGTTCTTCTAAAACTGAACCAGAATTGGTTCAGGGTTTGGTTCAAGTTATATTTAAACTTAAGTCCCAATTGGGTTATATGGGTCATGGGCTAAGTATTTTGGGATTTTTGGTTGTAGTGGCCCATTCTATAAGCCCAAATATGGGGCTTGTGAGGTCTATTGTTAGTTTCTATTTTGGGTGTTACCTTAATAGTGCTTCTAGAAGAGCTGGACAGGTGTCCTACATTCCACCCATATTTTCTATTTTGTAGAGACTTAAGTTGTAAGGGATTTTTCCAACTATACATAGGGGTTTCCTATTTTTGTGATTATTATGGAAGTTATAAATAAAGGAGAGGGACCATAAACCTCGCCTACCATTTTGAGTTGTGAAGAAACTTGGCTATTGCCTCTTTGGGACACTGGTGATGCTGTTCCTTGGAATATGGTGATGTAGCTCACCAGCTCCAGCCCTGTTGTGGTGAATCAACAGATTGAGTTGACCGGGATGCCCTTCCCTCAGGTCTAGTGGTGATTCTAGGTCATATCCTCTTCCCTTCTTTTCCAAGGTCAGTTTCTGTTCATTCATTCTATCTTACAACAATAGCTATTCTGTTTTGGTTTTCAAAGTACTTTTCTGTCCTCTAATTCTGTTCTGATTTCTTCTCAAGTTTTAGAACAGGTTTTGCTGCTGATATAGAGTCCAGCCACCCCCATTGACCACACAAATTGCTGGCAGTACATTGCCATCTTCTAGTGACCTGCGGCAACATCATATGTTGCTGGGTAGCTAATTTTCTAGCTAGTTTCAAATTCCCATCTTAGTCACTATTTTGTCTTCCTTGGTTGCTATTTTCCATTCTACTAGCTATTCCTGTTCTATTTAGTTATTAATTTCTTTGTTTCTATTTTCTTGAATCTCACTTGCTACTCTTAGTGATTTAATTGCTAATCTCTTGGTTTCTAGTTCTGAGTTTCTGTTTCCAGCAACAATATACTTTCATTACCTTCTAAATCTGTGAATCTTCAAGTTTTCAATTTCTGACCTATGCTGTTACTTTGGATCCGACCATTGGATTTGCTTGGGACTGTGGGATTATTTCCTGCAGGATACAAGCTCTCTTCAACCAGCTTTGGGTGATGATCTGAGTTCTTGATCATTAGTTGCTCGAGTCCTCCAAATTTTAGGTTTCACTTTGTAATGTAGAAGGGGTTCAGCTAAGAACCACTCTACAGTAGGATTGATAAACCCACAAAATCCAAAATAGAAACGAGAGGCAGAATTAGAAAGTATATGAAATCAACCAAACCAGCCAAAGGAAGTCTCCCAGCTTTGGATCGAATGATGCTTGTACAGGGTAGAAACATTGCTGAACTGGAAGATATGACAGCAACTCCCAAAATAGAAACTAATTCTCTGCAGGCCAATCCAGCCATGTGATGGTGATCAGACTTGGATCGAGTGTAGGATCCATGGAGAGAGGGCTCTACTGCAAGTTTGATGAAGTTCTAATGGGTAGAACTGAAGTTATGGGGGTGGAATGAAAATAGAAGGTTAGTGGAATTTGGGAGTTTCATGCTGTGGAATGAGGTGGGAGTGACAATCCAGTAGGGAATGGAAGAGGGAAAACAGTGTTTCAAAACCCAGCAAGGTTGGTGGAGAATTGGAGGTGTTATGGAATTAGAAGGTTGCAGACAAGAGAGTTGCAGAGATGCAGCAACAGCCCCAATCGAAGGTACACTCAGTGGCAGCAATCACAATGAAGAAAGGATGTCTCCAGCAACAGCAGCAGCAGTAACACCCGATTGGTTTTCTGGGCAGAGGAAGGACCACAGCAACCTTGGCTCGATGGAGATGACAGGGATTGGAGAAAGGTGATAATGGAGGGGTTGGGATAGATGGATTTAGCTCTCCCAGCAAGGCTCCTTCAGCCCTTAGGTTTCGGCTCTCTCAGCCAGGCCCTCTGCCCTTCAAGCTTCACAATCAAACTTGAGAATAACCATGCTTGCAGCAGGAAACCTCGTGGGGAGGCTTCTACAGCCTCTACATAATATGTAGAGGGCTATGCTGCACCTCAAGTTAGAAGAAAAAATAGAAACCACTAAACTGAAAATTAGAAACTAAACTTGAAAATAGAAATTAAGAAAATGGTAACTAGGATTGAGTATATTGACTCAAAAATAGAAACTAGATATAATCTTCTTTGTCTTCAAAAGAATCTTCTAAATCTTCTTAAGCCTTCAAATCTCCTTGTAGGATCCACTTGGATGACTTAATTGTTGCAGCCGAAATCTCCTGCCTATGGTCCCCATTAGTTCAACTTATTAGCTTTAGACGAATGACAAAATTGCCCTTCACTTAAGGACTTGAATAACTAATACTTAAAAGACTATTCTGCCCCCACAATCTTCTAGTAATATTCACACTAAGGGGCTGTAACACTGTTCACGTGAACAGTAACGTGAACAGTGTTTTGGCCTCTTCTTCTTCAAGTTTTGATCTTCTTTACTGCGATTATGTCCTGCAGATTTGTCTTCTAAAATCTGACTTCCAGATTGTAGAACACATCAGGCCTCCATTTTTATTTGGAGATAAAATAACTTTAGGCTTGTCATCCAGGAACTTGTTCAGAAATATCGTAATGAAAGGAACATAGGAGTTTGTTGCTAGGTATTTGACCAAATATGATCGTCCAGTTCCTATAGAACCTATTATTAAAACACCCCTAGAGGGGGATAGGGCTAAGCAGAGCGATAAGGGTTTTTCCCATGAGATGGGAAATGAAAACTATTAGCCCCACATGAGGTTTGTGAATAAGAGATTGTCTGATAATGAGCATGGAATATCCGTCTTTCTGCTAAACAGGATCTATTGAACTCATACATTGAGGACACTGAGAGAAAAAATAAATGATCCAAGTATAAGGAGTCAAGAACCTTAACATTCGGTTGTGTTGCTTCAAATCTCCCATCCAATAAATTATGATCACCTACTACAGACTCTAAGGCTTCTATTAGTGGGTCTGGCTGCAATGCAAAAATAAACATGACAATTAACATTTTGTATGAGAACTCCCTAAATCAACAAGCGACCAAGATAAAGTGATGTGTTCAAGTATACCGTAATTTCCTTCAATGATAAAGTGATGCGTTCAAGTACAAAATCCAATTGGTGAACTTTTGCCTCCACGATCTGAAAACACAACAATTTTCTAAGGAATTCATAAAGAATTTGAGTAGAGAGTATAATAAGTCAGACGTAGATCCAATAAAGCAGGAATGGTAATCGATAACCATAAGCAAAAAGCTAGATGTTATATTATTCAGCTCAGCTAACGGCATACAAAGCAAGAAGCCCCAAAAGAGAGAAATATGATAGCGTGATATAATAAAAAACATGAAATATTAGACAGAAATAGGACTCCTGTTAGGTTTAGCTCATCAATGTCCCTTGCTCATTTGACTTATCGAAATTTCTTAAAGAGGAAAATTGTCATATATCGTTCAGAGAATACACTTTAATACCTGACCAATTTTGAAAAATGACGAGGGGTCCAAAGTGGCATCCCATGACACTTCTGACTGGTGAATCAGTGCAGGTACTCCATCAACCTTCATGAATTTCACTTAAAATTTTATAGGGGAAATAGACTGAGAAAAAGTATTCACATGGAAAGCATAAGCAGCAGAGTCTTTGATTTACCTCAACAAATATGCCAAAATAAGTGATTTTTGTTATGCAACATTTGACAACATCCCCAACATTGAGTTGAGCCTGCAGATAAAACATAAATGACAATAAAAAAAATATCGGAAAAGCTCTATGATATAATATTTAAAGGAAAAAATTTTCCTTCACCATGCAGTGAAGGTTCAGCCACCATCCTAAGGTTCTAGTATGTTCCCCAAAATACCCTTTGATACCCTCCTGCGCGAATCTGCAGCCCTGCAGTGAATGGATTCCCATTCACCATGGTTTAAGGACAACTCGGTCCATATTTAAAAGACAGTAACCACTTAGAACACTTGGAAAATAATTCCCAAATGCAACCGACAAATTTTTTTTCCCTTTTTGCAATAGAATATAAAGGGCTTACCCAGTGCACAAGGTTCCCACCACTGCGGGGTTTGGGGAGGGTCACAATGTACGCAGCCTTACCCCTGCTTTCGCAGAGAGGCTGTTTCCAGACTCGAACCCTTGACCAAGTGAGCAACCTTTACTGTTGCACCAAGGCCCAACCTCCTTTTTGCAACAGAATATAAAGGCCACAAATATCTCTTCTGAAATAATAAGACTTCAATTCTTGAAAAAATGCATTACAAGCCCATGCTATTTTAGCTCTAGAGATTCTAGTTTTTTAGTAAATATTACATAAAGAGTTTTTAATGTCATGTTGCAAGTTAATACTTGCATATTTTTGTGCTAGCCGATCTCATTATTGAACACTAACAATAAAGCATTTAGATTACTAACTAGCTTTCTTACTTAGAAATTATATACTATTGATATGTAAGGCTCGAACTTGTAGGGAAGGGCAACGTAAATGTATACATTAACAGTATCCATGTACCTAGGCCCAGTTGGTGAATCATATTAACCTAAGTCCCTGTATCCTAACATACAGAACCACACCCGACACCAATGCCCAAACCCATGAACAAAGGCAATAACACAAATAGATGACAAGATGAGGGAAAGTCAATGATATCGTCAGCCATTTGGAACAAAGACCAATAATGAGCCAGCTAAGAGTGATGGTACAAACAGATGTCTGGAGTTAGAAAGACACCAGTGCTTATGATTTAATAGAAGACATGGCCTAAAGTAGAGGAGAATGATGGAACAGGGATCCTGCTACTGATACCACGTAATCAGGAAAAGCTTAGTTTAGTTTGGGTCCTCTGGGATTGAGCTGAGTTGAATTATCTTTCCATGAAAATAAAGAACAAGAGCAAATTTATAGCTTTTTTTTTTTTTTTTTTTTTGGGGGGGGGGGGGTGGGGAGGAGAGCTGTTGATGAAACAGTGCGTCAGTGCTTTTGCATTCCTCAAATGCAAAATATCTTCATATTGTTCAAGGGGGAGAATGTAAATAAGACAGGTTTAAAACAAAGAGCAACCCAGATAATAAAAGTCCATATAGCAACCCACCATGAGACTTCTTTTCTTCTCAACCAATTCTTCTCTTTCTTTTGGTTTCCCTGAGAATATTAGCCTTCTTGACTTTCTGTCAGCCAGTACCACACTTACTTTGATTCTCTACAAAACAGGAAAAGCTAATATGTAATCAATGTTCCACAAGTCAATGATCAAAAGTATGATATCAGAGGTAAAATTGAGTAATTCAAACCTGACCAACAAATAATGACAAATATTTGAGTTTCTCTTGGTCATATATCTCAATAAGATCTTCAAATTTCATATGTGGTGACAATACTTCATTTTTCTGACCCTTTTCCAGATTCAGGTTTTCATCCAGAGAATACTTCTTGTTTCGAAATTCACCATTTCCAATAATGCCTAATTTTTTCTTGTAGACGGATGGATCAAGGCTATTCTTTCTCAACCATGATTCAAAAGCTAAGAATTTCCACTTGGTACCAAGATTTCGGTATGGCAAAAAGCCGATCAAAGACCCAAAAGATGCCTGAGGATAACACAGAAGAGAGCATTTAGTAAAAGAGTGAGCTGAAAGTGCAGATATAAGGTATATTTAGCTGCTGTAGAAGGTTACATACAACAAAACCTCGGGTGCTGCAGCTGATCAGTTCCACTTCTTCCCGTCTTCCTGTCTTCTGCATATCTTCGGCCTTTGCCCAATCAGTATCTTCACGCTCCTAACATTTCAAGTATGCTCAGAATTCATATGGACCACTGCCAGTTGAAATGTTAAAAAAGACAACTCGGATTTTTTTTTTTTTTTTTTGCACATTTGACTTAATGACAAAAGATAAGCCATATAGCTTAATATTTTTCAAAGTTCTGATCCCAGCATTTGCATTTTAAGATATACAGTGTTAACCATCAGGGGCATACAAGAGAACCAAGCACTAGGAAAGTCCTCACCCCTAGAGATGTTGATGCTAGAAAATGCTCGACTTCAGCAGCATCATTAAAGACCTTAGCACTTTCACGAACTGTCTCCACTTTAGCAGGTTGAGATGTTTCTCTTGTTGATGTGTTTAACCTACAACATAAAATTCTATTTAAAAACAATCTAGCAGTTAACGACCAGAACACGGGCAAGCAAGACAAGAGGTGGGCTAAAATACATCAGAGGTTTTCCTTGCAACGTAGCCTCCGGGGAAATTTCATTCAAAGAATGAGGAACGGCAGCTTCCTTCCCAACAGAACCCAAATCACTCTGCTCAAGCGGCTGTAGTCCTTGAAAAAATCAAGCACAATATTTTTTTTTGGGTGAATGTCAAGCAAAATATTAATTTAACTAATTCTACCCATTACCAGTTTAAGAGCAATTCTTGTGCATTACCTCCACTGTTCAAAGTATCCTCCTCAAGTTCATCAGCAACCTTTGCTTTACTAATTGTTTCCAACTCACCGGACGATTCTAAGCTGCATTCTTGAGCTTCACCAGAACCTGAGTCAACAGAATCCCCAGAAGACGCAGTGTTTTGGTCGGTAATGGTGTCGGTAGCGATTCTCATTGGTTCAGGTTTCTTTAACAGTGTTATATCGGTAAAGTTCTCCATGGGTTGTTCCTTCCTCATTTTCAATAACAAATTGGGTTTAATTTTCAACCTCGACGAAGACTTGCCCACCTCAATATCATCCTCTTGAAAGTTAGTCGGCTTTCGCAAGATAACGTTAGGAACGCTACTCTTAGTAACATTAACCACCTTCCCTACTGATTGGCTTGGCTTTCTTATCTCCGAGACAGTTGGTTTATCTTGGGCTTCGAATTTGATCCCTTTCTTAGGAACAGGCCTGACCAAATTCAAGTTGTTCAATGAACTAGACGACTGGCCTTCTCCAGTGATTCCATCAAATGGAATCTCATCGAAATCATCATCATCACTCAATTTTCCTTTCTTTGTCCGAAAGGATTTTTCGATATCGAGAAAAGAGACATCTGGGTTGGATTTTCTTCCAATTATCTGAAAACAAGCAATCCAAACGTGAGAGTTTTAACATAAATAAGAAAGACAATTTCAAAGGGAGAATTCTGAAGAAGAGAGTTCAGTCATTGAGAGAAGGAACCTTAGCGAGGGTTAATTTAGGGTCTTCGCCAATCATTCGCCCGAACTTGAGTTCCATTTGGTCCCAATGGTTGAGTTGAGGTTCGTCTTTAGAAGCGAAAACCAGTGATGAGGGTCGACGGGAGAAAGAGAAAAAGAGGCAGCTTCTTCCTCGTGAAGAAAAAGAGACGGATGGAAGAAAACAGCCATTGAAGTAGCTTGAGGCGAGAGTAAGACGGTCCATCCGATCTGCTAAGTATGATCTGTCTCTGAAATCGAAAAACAGCGATGGATTTAGGGAAAGGATTGGCGGTCTTAAAGCTCCAAACCTAGGACTCTAGGAGCCACTCCCCATCTCTGTAGGAGCAAGTTTGAGCGGAAAGAGATTTTGCGGGAAAGGGAGATAAGTTAGTATCAACGGACCAGGAGGAAGATGACATGTTACGTGGCATTTATTCGTAGGAGCTGGGAGAAGAAGTCTAATATTGGATCCAAACACGCTATTCCAATCTAAGGGTTTCAATTCTTAACTTCTCGTGAAATTGGCTCTATTGAATCGTGTGTATTTGGACTAGCATCCACAGTTGGGAGTTGGGACTATGAGCAGTGGATCTGATTGAATAGAAACAACTCTATTGGAAATTGGAATCTATATTGGGTTTAACTAAATTGAATAAGGCTCTAAAGAACAAATGATTCCAATCCAACAATTTTCATAGGGTTTTATAATGGAAAAATGTTTCCATCATGCCTCACCTTAAAATCATTTCCATTCTTCTATCTCCAGCACTAACATGCATGGATCGAGATTAACTATTGAATAGATTTGGAATCTCTCTCATTGATCATCTGTCAAATTTAATGACTTATTTAAATTTCAATTATATTACTATCACGTTGAGCTTTTTTTCAGTTAACAATTTTTATTAATTTCACTTGTTAGAATATTTTTAAAAAAAAAAATTTTAATTTGTAATAGCACATGGAGGATTTTGGATTGAATGAATAATCAATCACTGATTAATTAATGATGTAGAAAATATATGCCCGCTCAATTTGGCCCCCAAACACAGTTGCTACATGACAATTACTTAGGTTGTAATAGAGGGAGTTCCTTCTGGATTAAAATCCTCTACAATGCCTTGTAATTTGGGTTTGAGAGCTTGACATGTGGAAGATGATTCATCCAATGGTGCGAGCTTGATTGATCTAATTTTTTATTTATTTATTTTTTATCTTTTTTTCTCAAACTCACACTGTTGGATGAAGCATCTTCCACGTGTCGAACTCTCAAGCTCAAACTGCAAGGCACTGCAGAGGATTTTTATCCGTTCCTTTTGTACTCATAACAAATTTGATGACTTATTTCAATTCTCAAATGTATTACTCATTAATTGGAATGCATTAGATAGATGACAATATCGGTTCTATTAATGGTCTCTTGTTTATTTCTATCCATGTGGTTCTTTTTTCTTTTTTTTTTGTCTTCTTTTGTTATTTGTTGTCTCTATTGAGGCTATACCAAAAGTGGTGGGGGGTACTATCGATGTTGTACTATAGGGGCACAACATTTATAACCCTTGATGGGTATACTTTTTCGTCATTATTATCTGATGTTGAAATTGTTTTTATAAAGAATGATATGAATGTTTATCATGATTCAAGTGTATTGGAGACTGATAACAAGTCTTAGCGGAGACCGTCAACAACCGAGCTACTCACCAACCTTCTATTGGGGTGACCAGCATTAACCATGACATGCAATATCTCTTCACTGTCCTAAGTTCTTATTCGATTCACCATATCCCCAAGGAGATTAACAGTGTGTCGGACAACTTGGCCTAATTCTATTCCTTGATTATTTGATCTTTGTAATTCAGATTCCTCGAGTTATTAACACTCCAATCAATAGATTTTTTTTCACCCAAAATATATATATATATATATATATATATATATATATATCACGATTATGCATAGATTGTCTAATAAAGCTAGAACTAACAAATTTAAGCATACCTATACAGTAGATGTAGATACAACCTCTTTATTTACTTAATGGAAAAGAACGCTACCGACATCAACCCCTACACTCTCTCACATGAACAGTGAAATGACCACCCCCCTTCCCTTGGATACCCATGCACTGGCAACAAGGGTCTCGTAACCTAACAGTAAGGGGCATGCAGCCTGACAGCAAACCCCTTCTCCTCAATATAGTATACTTTTGTTGCCATAGAAAACTTTTTTAATAACCTTTGTCAATGATGATACGGATAAATATGCCTCACTGAATTTGAACCCCAAACACAATTACCACATGGCAGTCACTCAGGTTGCCAACCTGAATGGTATAGGCCTCTTTGTTTTTCAAACCCATCACCCCTTGCCATGGGTCCTTTCATTACAAGATTTTTTTTTTGACAAGAAAGACATTGCTGCATATTTTTGTTTTGAACCATAGCAGTATATCCCAGCACCCATCCTTACAGGCCCTTTAATCACTAACACAAATTATATTCGTGTCTGAATTTTGGAATTTGGAGTGAAGTTGCTTGGTATTGCAACCAAGCAATTTTGCCTTTCAAGCTTTGAAAATACAACTCCAATTTATAGAATAAAGAAGAAGAAAATTCCCCAGGGAAAGAATGATCAAAACTGATAGCAAGATGCCACTAATGAGCAGATGATGGATTCACTTCAATTACCTATATTTTCCATTTACAACTTATACCAATGGGAAATTACCCGCTATACAATTTATGAGGATTCTGATTTTCTCTGCGTAGTGGTTTCTATGGGAGTATTTATTCATATTGCCAATGTTCCTTCAGCTACTTCATTCTGATCCAAGGAATCTGAACCCTGAGACTTGGGTTTACTCATGATCCGTGAAAATCCATAACCAAGAGAACTTCCACGAGCTTCACAAAACTGCACACAAAGACAATAAATTAACCTATCTGCACAGGACTCCATCCAGAAATGCACATGTAAAACTATTGGAAGTAGAAGTGGAAGCATATTTGGTCCTTAACTCTTGTTAAGGGTTAATGAAAGATAATAAAAACAAACTGGTTTTAACATCATTGGCTGAATACCTCCGTAAGCTCGGAGAGATGACGGGTCCTGAACTCATTGATCGTTGCTGCAATTTCTGACATAGGCAGCTTAGCCTGTACCCAAAAAAGAAAAAAGGTTTAAAACATATCAGAAAAGAATGACAAGCTACGCTATGATCAGAGAAATGCCCAATAAATCCCACATTATAGATGGACCATAAAATTTTCAAATCAAAAGGTTCACCTTCATGATCAGGGGCTAAGAAACCAACCAAAGTCAAATATTACTAAAACTATTCAACCAGGAATCACTCATCACATGGACTCCAAAGTTCATTTTAACATTAAAATGCTTAACACACATAAGTAACGATCTACCAGTACATTTCAGTGCAAATTATCAATAACAGACTATAGTGGAATTATCATGACCAACAGGAGGATGAAAATTTCATCCCTATTGTGTCCAACAGCAACACATGGGGCAGGCAAGATATGAAAAACTTGATAACTTTGTGGCATGAGCCTCGAACATTAGAATCAGGCTGTGGGGGTTTATGTGGCATTTTACTTGTATGAATCAAAAGGATGGTAGAAAGATGAAGCAGATGTTCAACAGCCTACAGCTGCCAAGAATGGGTCATTTATAACAGAAGTTCTGGAGGGAGGCTTTACATGCAAGCATCATTGAGAGAAAGTAAAGAGCAAAAGGAGCAGAGAAAACCTATAAATCTGTCCCGAAAGCAACAGGCAATCCATTACTAGTGACACATTTTATTCCTGTTTGCATCGTGCTCATTGCAATTTGAATAGAATGCCAGACCACAGACGGTCTGAAGAGTGACAAAGCCTGATACCAAAGACTGACCCTCCAAGGACTCAGGATAAATAAATGTCCTGAAGACAGCATTGCCTCGGTTATAAATTATAATCCGCCGATCGTTCTTCATAGAAAAAGCACAACTGCAGTTACGGAGATCAAATAGGCCTAAAAGCTACTTCCAGAAACAGGAAGAAGAGAGAATCCGACTCTACATAAATAAATCATTAATGACATGATCACAAGTAATCTCCAACATTAAAAGTGAATGCTATCTTCTGGGCAACTTCCTAAATCTATTTTTTAGCCCGTTGAGTCAGAACATCTGACACATGTTGGATTTGGACTCCTGTCTTCATATCCACACATAACTGATTGGTGGAATATGGGCATCTAATATCATAAGTTTTACTGTCATGCTGCGAATACAGTACAAAGGCGGCAGAAGTAAGAGCCTTCCACATAAACCCAATTAAAATTGAACATCGACAAGGAAACTACACTTTACAGAGTTTAAATTTCATTCTATCCTCCGGTAACAAATTCTGTGAGCTATTCCAAGGACCATATGGTTTCTGCTGCTCAGACATTGCTCTGTTGTATACTTGTATTACACTATTACTAGCAAAACAGGAAAAGATTGTAACCATTTAGCTGGGAAAAAAAACTTAATTTCCTTATATAGTAACAAATCGAAATGGAGCAGATAAAATCAACATTGCCATTGCTTGGTGAAGCTGCAAAAACAACATATTCACTACAATTAAGACTCAGGTTGGTTAGCAGTGAAAAGTGAAATAAAAAATTTTCATTGGCAAAGTGAAGTGAAATGAAAAGGAAAATTTTGAATGGGGGGTTTTTGGTGTTGCAAATTGATGTACAGTGATATGAAAAACATGTGGGATAAGGCTAACAACTGGAAAAAGATTGAGTTAAAAAATTTACATTTGTATTTCTGCAGAAAATGAAAAAAAAAAGGGCCCTTCTGGTAAAATATTAACCAACAAGAAGAGAACATGTAGGGCATACAAAAATTTGCATTACATTCAAACACAAGGAAATTAATTTTCATTTATGTTGATTGTAATTCTTTGGCTATTTTCACTCACCAACTCAGTTTCATTCACTTCTATTCGTTTTACTTTAAGAATGAAAATTACATCTCACTGCATGCCTAATTTAACCAAACAGAGCCTAGGTGACTCATTCTGCTTACCTGTGCGAGAACAGCAGCTGCTAACTGTAAGCTTGGTTCCAAGGTCTCTGGTACAACCTGTTTGTTTTATTCAGATTTGTTAGACTAGAAGAAAAGAAGAAACCAAAATTCAATTATCATTATTCATAACTGTTCATTATGTTTATAAGGCCAGAAAATACTGAGCTTGCAGAACAAATTAACCCCAAAATGATAGAAAAGGAAAAGAGAATTAATGACAAAGCATCAAATAAATACCGCTGTTGCTCCCGCCTTCTCCAAATTGAGACCGTGATCAACATCATGGGCACGGACAAATGTCTTCACATTTGGAAAATACTTGCTCAGAGCCCAAACAGTTCTATAATTTGCACCTGGAGTATCTAAAGTTATTGCAGCTGCACATGCTCTTTCAGCACCAACCTTATGGAGGACCTAGGCATGAGCATACAAAGAAGCATGTCAAAAAGAACACATAACACAGTTGTCACAGCGACTAGGTGACCCAAGGCGTGGGATGGGCAAGGCACCTGCCTAGGCGCCCTAGGCTTGCAGTATATGATGATAATTTTATATAATTACGCTTATATGCAACATAGAAGTCATATCAATGCAATATGATATAGTTATGCTAGAAATGACCTAAATGAGAGAAGCAACATATCGTATACAAAGCATAGTATATAATATAACATATTCATCAAAAAACAAAATAATAAACATAAATCAACATAAACTCGTGAAGTGTCACAACATGTGCTGCCGCCTTGGACCCAAGAAAGAGTCTGGACGCAACTATGCAAATGATGTATGAAAATTTTACTTTTTACTTGTTTTCATTACCTCTTTGCTCCCTGCATCTCCAAAATATACAGGAAGATCAAGTGCACGCCCAACTGCCACTCTGTCACTGAAATCGCGGAAGAAAATAACTAAGTTAAATATGTGGAACTAGAGTTGAATATGCAGGACCTACTTTAAAGTTCCACTCCGTTGGCACCATTGCTTAAACATGATTCAAAATCAAATGAATAGATGAACTCTCATCCTACAAGGATATTGTGTAGAATAATTCCAATAGCTATCCTTGAATACCTGCTGTGATAAGAAGCAATTCAAGAAAAGAAAAGAAAAATATTTCTTACCTTCTGACATCAAGAGCAACAAATGGAATTAGACGTTCAGAGAGAAGTTGCGCAATGATCTGAGAAAAAAAAGAAGAAATACTACTATCACATTCAGGAACAAACAAGGATGATCTCATAGTTAATACATTAATTAATTTGACCCTCCAAACACTCTTAAACAACAAGTCTGCTGAAGCCTGAAAGAGGAATACAGATATGGGAAATACCTGACCAACACGTCCATACCCACATAATATAATATGATCTTGCAAATCATCTGTCTGGAAACAGAATCACAGCAAATGAAAGCAAGATTAAAACTAATGGTGAATATCAGGATGCAGGATCCCTAATTTAATTGAAACCAGATCATTACACGGAAAATATAACTACTGTTGATCAGTAAATAAAACATCAATCTTAGATATTGATCCAAAAGAACCTCTCACAAAAAGAACATCAGTTTTAATTATTAACACTGGGACAAGTAGAATTGAACAAAGTATCAATCCTAATAGAAAGGATTACATCAATGATGTTAAACATAGGCAAGCAATGGGCATGACTGTACGTGACATGCTGAATAAGAGCATACTTGTGCCAACATTTGAGATGCAGAACAATTTATGTAATGACAATGACCAATAACATGCATAACATATAAATATTATTACACAGCATGAAACTTGCAGAGTCATTGCAAATTTGTAGGTCAAGCATTTTAAAACAAGCAAATAAAGCTGGAACTATGAAAATTAAAATTTTTCCATCATGATACAAAACTGAAGTGATGGCAGTATTACATCAGTCCTTCCAGCTTCCAACAAACCCATTCAGGTCCGAGTAAATATAAAACTAAACCCAACCGTTTCAAGAGCAAAATAATTTTAAGGTACTGATTTATGAGAGAGTGGGATTTATGGATCGGTACCTAGTTCTGCCACATGGCAGATCGTATGGTACTGAAATTTTGTGGACATGTACATAGTTGTCATGTGTCACCTACACGTCCAGGTGCCTTGGTCGCCTAGGTCCTAGGCAAGCGCCTTGCATCTAGGCCCCCTCTAACGCCTCAGGTTGCCTAGACACCATGACAACTATAGACATGTAGAGCGTAGACCCTAAGGTCCCCTGGTCACATATCAAGTTTCAGCCCAAATAGTGTTGGCCAAATGGCAAAACAAAGCATTAGAAGGTCCAGGACCATGGACTGATGTGCGCAGACTGCTAAGAGGGTGCATGGACATAACGGGAGTGTATATATTTGAATATGAACCTGAAATTTGATGCATGACCAATACAAACCATTTCCTAGATATCCAACGGTCAGATATGAGTGAGCTCACTCATAAAACCATTTGCGGCTTTGCCCCTGATTTATTTTAATAAGAAAACTGGTGCAATGGACTCATTGATAAGAAAAAAACCAAATGTAACCTTGATATTCCATAAGCCATTCATCAGCCATTTTTCAGTAATCACAACCTCAACGACATTAGGATTGTCGAAATAGCCAACTCTCAGCTATTTACCAACAAAATTTCTAACAAAAGAATCAAACAGAGACCAAAAATAAATCTCAGAATTACAAAATAACCTCCCACAAGGTTGAAAATGTCAACACATAACATTCCAGGAGATGAGGAAAGACACATTCAACTCATAAAACTAGGAAGGGAATACAGATTTGAAGGCCTTGCAGAATACAATTAAGAGTACATTTGCAAAATTTTAAAATTTTACGATTACAATATGTTTAAAAAAAAATAATCTTTTTCATCTTTCTGAGCACCAGCTATGTCAAGGGCATCAAGAGAAAATCTCTATGCTTGGATTGTCTCAGATGTAACTCACTGGTCAGTGCCAGAAAATGAAACATAAACATTGGAAACTGAGAGCAATAAGTACTTATTAAGAAGTCATACCTCACTCTCTACTGGCAATAAACTTCGCACATCATTCTGCTCAAACCGAGATGCAATTAATTGGCCTCCAGCAGCTAGCCATGGTGTGAGCGCCATCGAGATCCCCACTACCAGGAATAGTAGAGATGAGAGTTGAGAAGACATTATACCCTGCATTCAAATGCCATGGATCAAAGTGACTTAACTGATAAATGAGCCACAGGTATGCTTGACACCAGAGAAAGACATGACATGGCACCATACTGACCATAAATCAAAAAGTTTTAACACTGAACGCTTACTTGTGTATGATTTCAGAAGAGCAAGGGGCAGTAATATGGAACAGAGAAAAAGGTTCTATTTTAAAGCCTATGGTAGCTCACTAGCTTGTGCTGGGATAGAATCCCTTCTTAATCCACTGCAAATATAAATTCCTGAAGTTGATTTGTAAACAAGTAAAAACCCACGTATCACAAAAAAACACATATGCCCAACTACATAACTGACACAAACACATCTGGCTATATCAAACACGAAAAGAGTACCACCAACCCCCAAAACATACACACCCTCACACCCACACCAAAAAAGAAAATAAATAAAACATGAAAACAGAGTTTCTCACATGCTGAAACTTTATTTGGCATGCCACCACATCCACGAATTCAACCGATGTCATCAAGGATTATATGTTAACAAAGAGTTCTAGTTTTGTATCTAACACAAACACAGTTCATGGTTATACCTAGATTACTTAAAATACTTTCCAGCTACAAAAATGTCAAAAATAGCATTTTTGTTCCATACACACAAGAGGGAGAGAGGACTACGTAAATGACACCGTAAGGATAGTGTAGCAAGAGGAATCAAAAGGAAAATCAAAAAATTCCTTTGAGTTTGTGAAGAAAATCCACAAACACACCCATTTCTCAACCTATTTGATGGGGGGAGGAAACAAGAGAGAAAAAACACTGCAATTCTTTGAGAGTCATTTTATGGTTACTGCTGAGTTGCTCAAGCAACAAATACAGATCTTTTTTTTTTTTTTTTTTTTTGTGGGGGTGGGCTTCTTGTATTTAGAGCTTGGGAGTCATGCCTAGCCCCCTCCCTTAGGTAGTGATATTTTCTTTGCATATACTTAGGTATTGATCTTTTCTTTGCATCTACAAAATTTTAGGGCATGCACAGGTGGAAAGGCCAGAGAAATTGTGTGTTAAAAAAAATTATGGTTAGTTAAATAAAAGGAAAGACCATCCAAAAACCAAATGAAAATATATAGGGGCAAAGCCTTTCTGGAAAACATTTGACCATACATAAATACAGGAAAACTCCTGGCAGATAAAGTAAATGCATATTCATTTGAAAATAATAGGTGATAGTGATCGAAATCAATATACTAGTTTGTAGGAAGGCAAACCTGATTAACAGCCTCCCCAAAAGCCACAAATGCAAACTCTCCACCAGGTGCAAGAAGAAGGCCAACTCTTATTGCAGCTATGGTTGAAACGCCAAAAAGTCTACCAACTAAAGTTACCAACATAGCCTTGCCACCAATTAGAAGTCCTAATGCCCCCAAAATAATGGGAAAGTTTGAAAGAAGAAGGTTTGGATCAATTGACATTCCAACCTGAAAACTCGCAACAAATGAAGTTTGTAAATTTCACATATTCAATCAAGAATCCTACTTGTAAATTAGCAATTTCACATCCATTAAGTTCATTTTGAAAAGTTAAAGAAGGGGAAAAAGTGATGAAAAAGCTATAAAAAAAACGACTACACTGCCATATTTACTGCAAGCACAAAAAGAGCAGCTGAAAGGAGGTGGACTAAATAGTTAGAAGACGTGAACTCGTGAAGAGAGCAAGAAAATAGAATCGGAGGATTGTGTTTAAACCATGGAACAAAAACTCGCCCGAAACCTGTCGAATCCATCGAGTTAACTCGGTTTCCTAGGTTTCCGAGACGAGTTGAAGGGGGATTTTATAAAATCCCTGGATTCGACCGGGTTTCGATGGTTTCGACTAGTTTCGACCATATTTCGGTGGTTTCGACACATATGCCCATCGAAACTTGGGGAAACTTGGCTCGAAACTTGGACAGACAGGTATTTATGCTAGAAACTGCCAGAAACCAGGATAGACACTTAGTTATGTCTAATTATTCATAAATAAGCAAATACCCCCTATTTGAATCCAATAAAAATAGTTAAAAAATCAAATTCCAAAAGAAAAAAAAAGTCAACCCCCCAGTTCAAGAACAAAAACTGGATTTTCGACGGTAAGTGCAATTTTCAACTTTCTAATGCTGGAGTTTTTCTCAAATCTAAAAATTCCATAAATGTCAATATGGCAAAACATTGCTAAAAACCAAAAAATGCAATAAAATATTCGTTTGTTTTGATGTTCAAAAAAATATTTTCATTCAGAGTGATTTTGACAACATTCACGCATTTTTAAGCAATCTTGGACTTATTGGAAAGCTATCAAAACAAAACTTTCTAACAAATCCAAGATTGCTTAAATCTCATTTATATTGAAGGAGTTATGTTCCGGTCAAACCTTATTTGATACCATGTCCAAGAACAATATACAGTATCAAACTTGGATCAAAACCACAAGTAATATTTTTAGTGTTCTCCATGTGAAACTAATGCATGGATTGAGTTTAAAATGTCAAAAATAGGCAGCACAACAAGAATCAGGGCAAAACACCAACTTCTAGGCCTCGAAACCAAGGTACGAGTTAGCCTGGAGAAAGTCTTAAGTTTCGACCGAGATATGGTTGAAACTGAGACGAACTCGTTTTCTGGCTAGTCGAAACCCGAGTTTTAGAACCTTGGTTTAAACATGTTTGGTCAGTTAGGGGCTTTCCCATCGAAAAACAATGCAATAACCTATTCCATATATAAAAACAATTTATGAACATGTCAAGTAGGGATGGCAATAAAGAGTACGTACCGTCATGAAAAACAGACCTAATAAAAGGCCCCGATATGGAGCAATATCTGATTCAACTTGTAAGGAAAATTCAGTTTCTGCAAGAAGCAAACCAGCCAAAAACGCTCCCAATGCCATAGAAAGGCCAGCCTGTTCCAGTAAAGACAATCAATTTACCGTTGAAAGAAAATTCATGAAAATGAATAGCAGGAATGAGCATACCCTAGCAGTAAGAAGACTAGTTCCGAGAATAACAAGAAGAGTATTAGCCGAAAATATCTCAGCATTCTGATTCTCTGCAATTTGCCTATAAATTGGCCGAAGCAACTGCAACACAAAGGAAGTTAAGTAATCTGAAATACAAGATCTAACTCCTAAGCAATCAGAAAATACTGAATCTGCTTGTTGCAACCAAAACTTCTTTTTGGTGGGAAACAGTCTACAGGATAAAGCTTATGCTGAAAGTTTTCCTATATCTCCAACTGCAGACAACCAGCTTCTTCCCTCCAATGTTGATCCTAGATGTGCAGGATTCATGTTCATGATGAAGCATTTTGAAGTGGCCTTATTTTAATCATGGTTTGTAAATCAGAATGATATTAGTTCACCGTTATGATTTCTTTACCACCACTGTGAAGTTGCCTTACAGGTTAATGTATGAACTAATCCTAATTAGTTGTGGATTGTCCTCTGCTCCAGCATCCAAAACAACAACTAATCAACCCTTTTTCTTTTTCTTTTTCCTTTTTTTTTTTGAAAAGGTAATTATAGGACAACAATTATTATGTGAAAGCCAATCACACAGAGGCCAATGAAAGCCTTGTGGCATGGGGGCACTGTCTATAGGCCACAGGAAAGGCCCCGCTACATTCTAGTTGGTTAGGAGTTAGGACTGGCACAGTGGTCCAAAACACCCAAACTACCTCTCTCGTTTAAGGAGAGAATAGGAATCTCACTCCCTAAGAAAAATACTGTTTAGAATTGCATAAGCATATCAAAGAAGATCAACCTAACAGAGAAAAGGGGGGGGGGGGGGCTCATCAGAACAAATTCTTCAAAGTCACAAGGTGCAGGAGGCCCTGTTCAAAATAAATGAGATTTTCCTTCCTCAGAAAATAACCTGCTTTGCAAGTTTACAGGTACACATCCACATACCGATTTGAACAATAAACACATATATGCACATTAAAATGATATGACCATGAACAAAGCTCCAAACAATGCCGACCATTGGTACCAAGGTCTTCCTTCCAAATGCCCTCAAATTCATTGAATGACTCCTCCTTTTACACATATGGACCTTAGTTGTACTTTCCTGTCCATAACTGACTCAATTAATCATAGGTTCACAATTCATAAAGCTCACTAGCATTATCCCAAGTCCAACTGCCTGCAGTCAGCTACAGAAATCCTGCTCAACCATTCTATTGTATTTGAGGCCATATCTGCTGATAATCATAAGTTCCCGGACCCAGAAAATTATTCTCTTCGTAAGTTTATAAGAGCCTGTTTTTGGGCCTCAACCCATCTTTTTCAGCTTAGGATAAATATTGTAGTTGGTACATAAATTTTAGTAAGATTTGTTTCATTTTCTACACTTCCACAAAAGATTTGAAGTAAACTATCTCTACTCTGCAGCGCAAACCATATTGGGAAACTGCACTCCAATGCAAAAGCTAAGGTTAATCCAGAAGATAGGTGGCCACAAATCTTGCAAAAGTAAAGCTGTTGAATACCCTTAAGAATTGTTTAATGTCCCTCTAGGTGGTACATTGCAATTCAGACTGAAATATTTTTAGCTTTATGGCCATTTTTCAACTGGCTGTTCAAAATGTGCAGCAATTCCTCACTCCCAAAAGACAAACGTACAAATGCATGACAAATGGCTCATTCATAGATTCAGACCAGGCGACGTAAGTGGGAAATCAACAATCATACAGAAATAGCACATATCAATCAATGACATTTTTCAGTCACAGTGAATGCAAAAACATGATGTCTATAAGCAAACATTACCAAGCGTCCACCAGCAATAATGGCAGTAATAGCAACCACCGCCTTAACAGCTGCAAGTCCTAGAGCTTCAGCTATGGCTTGAAAACCAACCTGAAAATAGCAGATAATATTATCCCACAGGAATGATAAAAGTTGTCTAAATCCAACACCATACAGGGAGTAACATATTCTTGATTCATATAAACAAAAGTAAGAAACTTTTGTAACATTTGAAAAAGAATTTAAAATAGTGACTTTGCATAACACAAAAAAACATGGGAATGCTTGATGTCAAGCAAGGTAGCTATTAAAGCATTGAGAAGGGTAAAAATAGTAGAAAGAAAAGAAAACACATCACTGCAACTTTTCAGAATGTGGGGAAAAAGACAAAATATATCATTCATCTGAAACTCATAAAAAATTATCTGAATTTCTTAATTTCAAGCAGAATATGATCGGGACAGTCTTCATTAAGTTTTATTCAATAAAATTTGAAAACTTGCAGCCACTTTAGTTGTTGAACCCCATAAATGGAAATATCTAGTTAATTAAGAAGCAAAATATTGGCGTATGGCACCAAAATTCGGGCGACATAATGATAGTGCACATGAGCCAATAAAAGGGTTCAGCCAACAATCTAACAAGTTTCTACCACAATAAGTTCTACAGGTCCAGAAATGGTTATTTATCAACTAGTTTTAGTTCCTAATGAATTTAATATACTTTGGAAGTACAAACAATGAGCTGTTATTGATAAAGAAATGCTCCCCAGGACCACGGAGGATCCCATGTGTTCAGAATTTGATCAACACTTCCTCCAGGGGATGCCATTTAAGGCTTGAAAAATCAGAACTGATTACTAACATTAAATTTAGAATTCGGTGTTCATGTGGAGACAGCAAATCAAGGCTGGTCCCAAGACCAGCAGACCACTAATAAATAGCGGTAAGGGAAAAGTTTCGAACAAGCCACATGTAGGAAGCCTCTATTTAAGAGGCCACCCTGCTCTCTTCACTTTCAGCCACTTGGGAGGATCTCATAATCTAGAACATCCATCTGTAGAGCGATCTTCCGGACCAAAAAAACCCAATGTGCCCAAGTATATGAAAATCATATACTATCTGGTATTGAGTTCCTCTATGCAAAGTAACCCAAAGTAACCCTTGAAGTTTGAGTTTCTAAAATAAACAGATGGCAAGAAAAGAGGTATCATTTTGTTACATGGAGGCGACCTATGGAGCTGAACAATATAAACGGTAGGCATAGTTGTCAAGGCGTCCAGGCACTTTTCTCTCACTTTGTTTGCTGATGTCACCCTGCTTTATACCCCCTCGATCGCTTTGGTTCGCCTAGACGCCATGACAACTATGACGGTAGCTGAGGTAGTGAAAATGCTGGTTTCATTAGGGTTCCCACCAGCGTGCCATATATAGGATACTGAGTGTCAAATTCCAAAACTTGAACGATATACTGAAACCATTCTGAGTGATGATAACCTAATACTTAGAAAGTAATTAAGACATCCAAGAATAACATAAGTGAAGGGATTTCAATAAAACTTACCCCTCCTTTGGAAGAATTTGGTGAAATAAGAGGTATCAGTATTAGTAAAACAACAACCGCCAAGTCCTGGAAAGGTAAAAAGAAAAAAAAACAAAAGGAATACAATTAGTTGAAACAGTTGCTATCGGGTTCAATAATCAAAATGCAGATAAAAAATAAGGCGAGGTTTGACAACTCAAGGTGCAATACATAAAACAGAAACAACAGAACAGCAAAAAGAAAGCAGCATAACTAGAAGTCATAATAACAATAATGAGACAAAACTTTAAAAATAAAAAACACAAACAACAAAGTTGCAATACTCAAAAGTATCAGACATGTATAGTAGCCAGAAATACCATGCTAAGGATGCTCATCATGAGTATGTAATAGAAAATTAATGATTCGGAACTGCACCAGAGGGTACAGCAGTACAAAAGCCACAGGATGCTCATTTCTCAGTCAAGATATGACAAGTGCATAAAAATTGTCATAAATTAAGCCACGGTTATCTGGTCATATGTTCACTTCTTTATTTAGCAACATCAAATCCAGTTCATTTGAGTAAGATTCATTTTAGAAGAATCAGATTTTGCAAATAGGAAGCTTCTATAGGTTGTACTTTAATCCATCAATGTTGGATGTTCATTCACATCATAATTTCAATTTCATCATAGTTCACTAGCATTTCTGGCTTTCAGCAATTAGCTGGTAACCACTGGAGCTTCACAGTATCTGATTTTGTTTGTTGTGCCAACCTGGTTTTTATGAGTTGGATGCACAACCAAGTATTAATCTAATCCAAGTAATAAAAAGTGTGGAAAGAAAAAATATTCCATATTACACCGAGGAAAACTGTATAAAGCATAGTGATGCAGATAACCACATAATATAGTAAAAGAATATCATTTTTAGAAAAAATCTTAATACCATTATCGTACTTTATGGAGCAATTCATAATCAAAAAAGCATTTGCAACTAGAATATGCAGTCAGAAAGAACTAGTGGAGAATGTAATTAATTTAATTTGACTATGGGCAGAGGATAGTTGGAAGAGATAAACAGAGAAAGGGTTCATCAACATTTATTATATGTAGAACCTATTCTCTCTCATTTCCTTATTTTTATTTTTCTTTGAAGGAGAGGACTGTGTGCAGAGGAACTTCCAAACAGGTTGCTAGAGATGAGTTCATGGTAGCAGATTTCATTGGCAAACCTAGGAAGCAAACATTCATCCCAGAGAAGTAGCACAACCTGAAAAAGTAGAACAGAAAAGGTAGCACGTCCATGGCGTGATGTGCTCTCACCTCGTTCCTGCAACACCTGAAGAAGAGTCCAGGGTTATCAATTTATTGCTTTATTAAGGTCACACTTGGGATATCAATACTCATTAGTGAACAAAAGAAGTTAGCACGCCCACGGCGTTATATGTTCTCACCTCATTCCTGCAACTCAATTGATAAAAAGCATCTAATATCCCTTAAAAAACATCTACATAAGGTTTTGAATTCACATTAAAATACTTCAAATTGCATAATCACAAGTCTGATGAATTCTCATATCCAGATATCCAGCTCTGAGATGCGTTGTTCAGAATTTATATGTTCCAATCAGTAGGGAAAAGTGCTCAACTAACCTACCATATGATGGTTACAATAAAAAACTGATAAAACAAGTCTATACTGTATACAAATATGAAAGGATTAAAACACAATACACCACAAGTGACCCTCCAAAAATTGCATGAGCTAAACCAATTACTCCATAATAATATCCCCACCCCCCAACATGACCAGAGAAGGTTGTGAAGATTAATGATTTCAACTTTGCATGTATAATGAGCACATATGCCAAGAATAAATAGTGAAGGCTACTTTGACCATTCCACCGACCCAAAACTCATAGAAGATTCTTCTCTTTTACTTCTAATAAGTACATTAATTATCCTTGGAAGAGAGAGAGAGAGAGAGAGCTAATGATTGTCACCTGAAGGACTACAGCAGTAGAAGATAATGCGAGGCCATTCCCAATGACAATTGCAGCAGGACCAGGCTGCCCAGAAACAAAATGAGCGACCAGACCAACTACCACTGCAGTAACTAAGACCTGCATTTCATTATGCATATTTCAAGCAATGAAAGCTTACATCAGGTACATGCAAAGAAAACCTTTCGAAGAAAACACAAATAAGTTTGCCTTATCACCTGGGCTGAACCTAATCCAAAAACATATTTCTTCATGGAACTTAGCCTTTCCACAGAGAGCTGCAAAATACCATGAGGTTCTAGTTCGTGATTCTTTGGTAAATAAAGCAATAGAATACACTGGAAAAAACAGCAGTCCATGTGGAAACTATGATCAAGAATTCAAGAACCCTACCTCGAGACCAATATTGAATAGCAAGAAGACAACACCAAATTCAGCAATTGCCTTGGTCCCATGTACATGACGAATGATAGAGAAACCATAAGGCCCAATCAAGATACCAGCAGCCAGGTATCCAAGTACAGGGCTACCTAAACATTGCACCAAATAGAAGACAAGCAATCAACAAAAATATAAGAATTGGACAAGCAAACACTATAGAAGACAATATTGATGCTTTGATATGTTCTGAAGCTATATGCAATGGTAATTTTATCTTTTGGGGATTTTGTACGTCTCAAATCATCTTTCTCTCAGTGAGGGCTTTATTATCCACATTATTCAAGGTAGATAGCAAATGAAGTGAAAGGAAAGCGGACAGAAGCTCTCACTTTTTTCCCTTAACTTCTTCTCCTCCATTTCTCTTCTTCTTTCTTGATCTACAAATCCAAAATCCATTCATCCTACATTCCAACTTGATATCAATGGGGAAATCACTGACCAGGAGTTCCAATGTCATCTGATGATAGACTGAACTGAGTGGCACAGGCAGATACCCCCAGGTGGGGATGTGAAGATATGGATTCATAGCTTCTGATTTAGGAGATTTCTGTAACACTATAAGATGTATTTAAAAAAATGATAGGATGAACCATTGATCTTGCTCCTCACATTCACCTTTTAGGTTTTGAACCTGTTTCTAGCAACATCCATAGTCTCCAACCTGGGTAGCAGCTCTTGGTCTAGGAGGATGTCTAGTAAATCACAGGACTAAAAATTTACCCATTTGGTAGTTGATGCCCTTTTCGGTTTCCACTAAATTTGAGAAGAGGCATTGAGATGTGTGTCACCCATCTATTGTTTATCTTCCTTGTCGCCATGGGCTCCAGTGTTGGTGTTTCTATTGGACTATAAAGTATAATGTAACTGAGAGTATCTCCCAAGTCCTGTCTCACAATCATTTTTTTTTCTGGAGAGAGAAATCACATTGTGTTTGGCAAGAATTGAAGTCCATATGAATTTTCTCCTCAACTGTCTAAAATTGGGACAATCAGATTACGGAAAATTTGCCCAATCAGTTTTTAGCTATTAAGTTTGGTAGATGTTTTAATTGTTTCTATCAGTCCAACTGAACAAGAAATTTTTTTTTTTCTCGCAATTCAATTTAGTTTGAGCTGTTGATACTCATCCTAATGAAGAATATTTCTGACCCCTTTATTGTTTGTATTGGTACAGGGAATGCATCTGGTTGATATGACACAGAGAAATAGATGTTGGCAAGTGCATTGTGATGAATATTGCATCTGTTTTTTGATTATCAGTAGTTGTTAGTAAATTTATAATTGGGCCATGAGGCATTTGGAGGTTTTTCAGTTATGAAGGCTCATGCTCTCTCCAGTGTCATCAAAGCATCTAAGCAATTCCTAGTCAGTTATAGGAAACACTCTCCTAGTGATGGACAACTAGGGAAGTGCATTGGAATCCGAATGTACTCTTTGGCACATTCAGGTTAAATGCTTTTTTGTAGTTTCCATCATAGACAAATGCAAGCTCTGAAGGACAAGCAAAGAACTTTTTCAGCAAAATAAAATAAAAAATAAAAAATACTTATAGCAGCAACAGCCACTACAGAATTTACAATTGAGACATGCATTTGGTGAAAAGAAGCAAGAAACCAAGCAGAACATTAACCCTAACAACTACAACAAATCCAGCTTATAAGATGGTCACAAAAAATCAGGCAGTTCAAAAACTCATTAGTTCAGCAACTGTTATGCAATGAGAGCTATCTGATTTCCTTCAGAAGAAAGATGCAATATAATTCTACATTGCCACAGCCAAGAAGTAGACATCAGTTGATTTCATCACAGTACCCCTGAAACTACAAGCTTGGGCCCTATTATTTGTTATCTAAAATCAATTACGATATTACATGAGTAAAATAAAATTATAGGGGAAAAAAATTGGCTCTTTTAAGAATCAATATCTGCAGACATAATTTGCAATAAAGAAGGAAATAGAACAGATGTCTATGGCATATTATGCAAAAATTTCAAATGTAAAAGACAAGAGTACAGGAGTCAACTTACCTCCAGGAATTTTTTGAAATAATGGCACAAAGATAACACTAGCAAGAAGTAACCACAGCATGTCAAAGAGGGAAGCTTCCTCCTCATTTATCTGGGAGATGGAAGAACAACAGAATTATAAGAAATTAAATTTTTTTAATAAGTCCAGAAAGTTCCTTCTCCTATTTTTTTTTCTTCCAATACTCAACAAGCTTAAAAAAAATCCACAAAGTTTATCAGGTCAAAATCAGAACTAAAATATCGAAAAGAAAAAGGGCATGCACCTCTTGATGAGGTAACATCTCAATTAATTTCTTCACTCTCTTAGGGAACCTCTGCATTTCTCGCATCAAAGGCTTTGCGTTTGGTGACACTTCTCCAATCCCAGTGGTAATGACATCTGGCAGTCGAAGCAGCTGAGTACTCCTCTCAGATCGATTAATTTGAAAGGAGACCCTGTGATAAGTTTCAGATTTTGTGATCGAGGAACGCAATGTTAGCACTCAACAAAGAGGAAAAGCATATACAATTGAAGGGGGGAGAAAGAAAAGTATTCAGTGAACCAAAAAATAGACCTCAAGAAGAAAAAGTAAAATACAAAGAAATGTCAAAGAATTTATCCTGAAGTTGTTACTCGTCAACTATCTTTCATTTGCCAAAAAATGAGGCTCTCAAGTAAAACTAATCATGTATGTTTCATTTCTTTGTGCATTTGGAATATTGTTCATTTAAAATATCCAGCAGCATAACATAATTTTCAAATCTCAACTCACATATCAAGCATTAATCAATCTTTGCTTTTGGATTTTGATTTTCTTATAATTATTCAAATCAGACTAACAAAACCATGTAGGTGTTAAGGTTGTAGTACAAAAGAATAAGAAGAACAGGGGAAGAGAGAGAGAGAAGATAAAGAAGGCAATAATAATCCTAACAAAAAGAGTTTTTCATTCATTTTTATCTGCAATGTTAGCCCCCCCCCCCCAAAAAAAAAAAACAAAAAAACAAAGAAGTAACAATCTGATAAGGCCTCTGACGACTGTGCTAGTGGGATGATAATAAGAAAAACAAGCAAAGAAGTAACAATCTGATGAAAAGCCAAGGTTGTAATAATGCATACCCAACCCCAAGAAGCAATACCCCAATGACCAGCTTGGGCGCTTGCTTCCTCACAAATGTAATGATCCCATGAAAAACTGAAGCCGGTGTGAACTCAGTACCATCTACTGAGAAAGAAAAGAATGACGCAGAGAAAAAGCGAGAAGATTTTTTCAACAATGCTTTGGGAGCACTGTCTTTAGTTAAATCCTTCTGAATTTCCTGCTTCTTTGTTGGACCAAAAGTCTTTGATTTTTCAGCTTCGGTTTCAGCTTCTTTATGAGAATCCACACCTAGTTTCCCATTCTGTTGATCATGCAGATCATCAGAGTAATTTAAATCTTCAACACTTTTCCCTGATGCATCAGATTGGCGGCCCAATGAAAATTGACCACCCAACAAAGCATCCTCAACTGACCCATCTCTGTCTCTTTCCAAACGAACATCACCACTAACTCTCTGATTCATCTCATCCTCCTGAGCAATAGACTCATCATTTCCATTTGACATCTGCCCTTGTGATGATGCTACCGGTGGAAGTGTAGTATCATCTGACATATCAACATTGGAATTGCAGAGAACTTTCTCAGCCCTTTGTAAAGCAATTTCTGCATCATTTACTCGCTGGGTAGCCTCAAGTTCAAAAGCGACAGCCTGCTCAGCAAGAAGCATTATATTTGCCACATCCTCCTCTGCTTTCAAAGCACCCATCTGCACTTTCTCTGCCACTTCACTCAATCTATCTACTTCCTTCTGTAGTTCCTCCTTTTTGATTTGTAAGCTTCTCGACTCAGCCTCACAATTTGCTACAGTAGCTCGGCAGTTGCTAATCTCATCCTGTGCCTCTATAATTGCCTCTTCCCCCTCCCTCAACGAACTCGATGCTTCCATAGCTGTTATGGTTTCTGCATCATTTCTTGTACAAGCCTCAGGTGACTCTCCGGTTCCTTTTGCAGCCTCCAAAGACTCTACAGCCAATTGAAGCCTCGCTTCAGCCATTGAGAGAGCCATGGTTGCTTTCTGAACAGCTTCCTTAGCAACAGCTTCTTCAGCAATAATCCCTTGAATTGTGTTCAGGGTGGTATTGACATCATTCCAAGCATCTGCAGCTTCATCTTTCAGGATGATTGCAGTTTCTGATATCCTGTGAGCCTTTTCCTCAAACATAGTACTGGTTAGGTGAGCAACTTCCAATTCTTTGAGAGCCTTCTGAAGCAATTCCCGCAAATCATCAGTACTAGGCGTTTCTTCTTCTTCTTTTTCCAAACTATACGTGTCTACATCAGAGACAGGCCCAGTTGCTAAGCTCTCTGTAGAAGAATTCTCCATTCCTTCCTTGGAACTTTCCATTAATTCAACATTTCGACCATTGCCATCAACATATGATAAAGAATCATCGCCTTGACACTGTAAACGCATAGCCTTCCTTGATACTTCCAGGATATTCCTCAGATTGCCGTCCAAAGATCCCCTAAAATGTGAAGTCTGGAACAAATTATCAAACTCTCCTCTGTAATGCTTACTTATTATTTTCTTCATACTCGGTGTACATGTTTTGGAAGCAACTCTTGGATAGCTAAAAAAATTATAACTAACATTTCTGTACCTATGCGTCAGACTAGAACTAGAACAACCCAACGTCCCAGAACTTGAACCTTCACTACCAAGAATTACATTTGGCAGCCGGAAATAACACGCAGAATCCATATCTCCCACCTTTTTCTAGCAGTCTTCTATGACGAGAATGCCGATATGAATAAACTGATGTCAGAAACCCTGTTTTACATCAAGAATCACGATCAAGAATCAAGATTACCAGCATTTCAGAGTAATCATATCAAAGTTCTCATTGATAAAATTAGAATAGATATAACAAATAAGAATCGAAACAGTGTTGAATCGAATCAGTAAACTTGTTTTGCTCGAAGTTGTGACATAAAAATTTGAGTTGATTATTACAGCTAAAAACCAGTATAACAGCTTGCAGCCCTAGAGAGAAGCGACCAAGAATCAAACCAAAAGAAAGAAGCGGAAGACTACTGACCGATCATGAAGAGTGCATTGGAAGCTCGAGTTGCATAAATCCATGGTGGTTTTTCAGAGAAATATTGCCCAAGATAGTGAAAAAAGAAAATGGAAGAAATGAACGAGTATAGTCACAAGTATAGTCAGAGACGACCAACGTTTGTTATTAGTTTCTTCCCACTTGTCCGAACAGGAAAAAAAAGATTTTTTTTTTTTTTCTGAATAAGTTGGAGAAAATAACCCATTGGCTGACAAATTGTTGTTTCAGCATCGCCGCCCTAAACTCTTTTTTCCGTCCCTACCAGTTTCATTTAGGTTGGTTTTTTGGTTTTATTTTTTAATCGCGAAAATTGCATGCTTACGTCATAGCCTCAAGGCAACCCACACTCTTGGGGAGGGGGTGAGGGGCCTGCACATAGGAAAAGGAAGAAGTAGGTGGGGGTGTCAATTCTAAGCTTGCATCGGTCCTATCGAGTTGTCCGGATCAGTGAAAGCCCCAAAATTAAACATGTCGGTCATGGTGCAAGAGATTGATTGATGGGTGTTCGATTGAGCCCAACACATTTAAAAGTTTGATGTGTGTTGAAGCTTGTTTATGAACCGTTTGTTTTATCTTAGTTATTCCATAAATTTTCTATTTTATCCTAAATGTACGATTTCTTAATTTCTTTGATTAATTTATTATTTTGCATTACAAAAACATAGAATTGAAAATTATATATTATTGCATTATGAAGTTGATGAGTCAAAAAAATAAATGGAGCACATAATCAAGATCATTTATATTGTTTGAAATGTCATCCTATCATCCTATGTATATCCATTGAGATTGAGATCCTCATAACTCCAAATAAATTTGAGATTTATTTATGGATGTCCATTAGCCCAGTGAGGAACATTCTCTCAAGTAAGTTCTTATTTTATCACAAAAAGTCGAATCTCATTAGGAATTTTATGGACCAAATTTGCAAAACTCAATTGTAACCAATTTGGTATGAATCCATTTATAGGCACATTTAGTATAAGTCTAATTATAAACTGGTACAACCAACCGTTTATAAATGAGACCATGCCTAGCCTATGAGGACCAATTACTTAAATGGGCCGATCATGGTGCAGGATCCTAATGTAGGAGGACCAATCAGGTCCGATCGAAACAGACCCAGACCCAACCGATTGAAACCCCTAGAAGTAGGGGTCTCAAAACTTTATCACATCAGCAGCCCAATCGATTAAAATCGAAATCAAAACTGACCATTTGATCCAGATTGTTAACTAATTGGCCAATCTCTGTTTTTACTCAAGATAGACGATTGGCCAACTGATAACCAACCAAAAGGTATGGGCAAAAAATTGCTGTCAGGCTGTGTAGCTCTCCACATGTCGAGGCCAATGAAAATGTACTCAGAGGCATCAATCGGGATTGAATTTTTGTTCATTTCAAAGGGTGGGGCGTCATGTTGCATGCCTCTCCCTCTCCACAAAGAGGGTGAAAAAGGATTGGAGTTGGATAACATTGGCTCAAGGGGAATACCCTACATGCATCTCATGCCGCATGCGATGCATGTCGCACGTTTATGAGTGGATAATATTTACCCGTACCAAGAGTCTTAGAGAGAGACTAACTAAGTTTTCTTTGGTCCATTAAGAAGGATGAATTTTTTTTCCACTAGTGATGTGATCATGTGATTTAAATTATTGTGTCATCCTAACTCCTATGCCCTGTTATGCAGGATTAAATTTACCTCTCCTCATGCCAACAATGGTCATGGTAAGAGGATCCCTCCTTCACCATGGGGGAAAGGATACTTGGAACAGCTTTGTTACTTAAATGAGGAAAATATGATTGGGGCTGTTAGGAAACATCCAACTTTTCAAAGATGACAAGTACCTCATGGAAATCAACACTTTAGTCCCTTCAGTAATTCCACAGCTCCACCAATCGAACAAGTCAGAATTACGATCATTGAAAATTTGGGACTGAAAAAGGAAAAGAGTTTTGCTAACGTCAAAAGAAAATTGCCACTGCCCTTCTATTATAAAGCCCTTTATATAACTTCACATAATAGACAATGAGATCCACACTGGCATTTCTCTTTCCTATTCAAACCATATGTCCCCCCAACTATAGATGATATCATTTTTTCAACATTTATATTTTAGATTATTGATGTCATATGCTCCTACATCAAGAGACTTGGGGTGACGGAGTTTTCGGGGAAAAAAAAGAAAAAGAAAAAGAAACTTCTTCACACCTTGCAAGACCATAACAACAATTGTCAATCGCGTACAAAAAATGAATTTGGTGAAATGGTTGCACTCTTTCAAACAGATTGATCCAAGATGTTAATTTATGGCAACTTGTTAATTATATTCCACCCGTTCGGCATCTCCGTACTTATATTGGTCATTAGGTCTAGATGTATGATTCCTCCGTTGGGTTCAAGAGATCGTTCAAGCAACTTCAGCCTCAAGGTCAATCAATTTTTTTTTCCTCGATAGGTACCTATTCTATATTTCTATGGGGGAGGGAGGAAAGACGAGAACCGCTTGAACCCAAGACCTCCTGATAGGGTGAGCTCTTGCGCTCTACACTTCTATCAAACGCACTAGGCACTTGTTCTCAAAAGTGTCATTTTCAATGGAATAAAGGAAACAAGGTCAATCATTTACTTCCATCTTAATGACATATTCTACTATGTATATCCATGCATCCCCTTGAAGTCCTCAATTTTGTTTTGCCATGTTGCAAATTCTGATTGAGCTGAAACCTAGCATGTGAATTGGAGACTTTGGATTTTACATCCACAAATTTTTAGCTGGCAGAATCAAGCAAACCATGACAATAAGATTATTCAGATCACAATCCTTGAAATATAAAAATGCTTACCATGAGTGATTGGATAGCGACTTCTTTAGATTAAATCACAACCACATTATCACAAGGCAAGTGTTAGAATCTAATTGTAACCAATACAGATATAGATATATATATATAGTGCATCCTATAAAAAAAAATAAAAAAAACTAATCAATGACCCAAATATAAAATGCTTACCATGAAGGATTGGATGATGGTATATTTAGGTTAAATCACAACCACTTACATGGAAGTAAATTTAGATTATGAATGGTAGATCTCAAAGTGCAATCATTAACCAGTGAGGAATACTAGCTCCATTAAAGGAGTACTTTCTTTTTCAGATAGTTTAGGGGGTGGGGATAAATGGTTCTCCTAATAACTCTAAGCCCCTACACATGGCACATGGGCCTTGGAAAGTGTTAAGACTTTAAAAAAAAAAAATACAGTCAATGTGTTCAAACACTGGGGTTCTTGATGTGCCATATTTCACCCAAAAAAAATTTTAATGTTCCATATTACATCTATGTAACCCAATAACATGGCAGGCAGTGCAGCACCCAATAAGCAACACTAGTAATTGGAAGAAAATATTACGGAGGCTCTTATTGATGCCACTCTTTTTTTAGGGGGTGGAGACTGGGGGTGGGGGTTCAACCACAGGCATCTACCTTTTATCAAAATACCGTAGCAGCATTTCATTTGAAAAAAAAACCATAGCAGTAGAGGGGAGGGGGGCGGGGGGCATAGGGTTATGAGAAAGAATTGTTAGATATCTTATCCTACAAGTTAAAACATTAATCATAGAGCATGATTATTGAGCCTGGGAAAACTAGGGCTATTCCTGACTGATGGGGGGGGGTCAATTGGCTATACGTAGGATGCTTGGATTATGTCAGCACTTACAAATAGGCTCTGCTATCCATAATAAAATCAATAACGTACCTCATTGACAACTGAAGTAGATACCATGACGGCATGACCTGAGCTTTTGTTGGGGGGGGATAAGGTCAAATTTACAGATGCAGCTCAAAGAACCACAAGTAGAATTTTCCCATAACTTGTGAACTTGAAATTCTTATGTCAAAGAAAACCCTTCTGTTGAGCTTCCCAGCAAATGGCATACACACGTGAGACTCAACAAATCTCGTTTCGTTTCGGTGTTCCGGTTTGATCAAAATTTTCGAGATACCGAAATTTTGTCAAAATATGATATTTTTCTGTGGGTGTAAAATGCCAAAATGACCGAGATTTCCAAAATTTTCGAAACGAGATTACTGAAATTACCAAGATTTTTGAAATTTCCGAAACGAGATGACCGAAATTTCTGAAATATTCGAAATATTGCACATGACACTTTTGGTGATTTTTTCAATATCTCGCGATATATAGTGAATCCACGATATTTCGTCGATATCTCACGAGATATCGTCAAAATATGGTATTTTTTCATTTTGGATTGATATCGTATCTCGGACAGCTCGAAATATACGAAATTTGACGAAATATCACCGAAATTTTGCGAGATTTTGAACTATGATTATAAACGGGAGATTAGAACACACCACCTTTATGGAGAATTGGATGAGACACAATCATGAGTCAGTTTGACTACAACAAACACAAGTAAAAGAGATCAGTGCAACAAGATGGATAACATGGCACACAGGAATTTTCAACCACAACACATGGGGGACAACTAATAGGTTGGGCATGCTCTATGGTCCCCATAATTAACGGTCGACACAGTCCATAAGCCAGCCATACCAACTGTATGGCTATCATTTACCAACGAGCGGTTATTTCGGGCTGCAAACTTCTTCCTCACATCAAAAGTCTAAGATATTACTTTCTTGTTCTCATCTGGAAAAGGGTTTGAATCCATTGGAGCAAGCATTTCTTTAAACATTTTAATACATGATGCAATTTTTCTCTTAGAGAAATTCAGAGAAGGATGAATTGATTCCAGATTTCCAGATCCTTAGCAAGTAAAACCACTAACTATTCCGAGGAAAATAACAATTTTACCTGTTTAATATACTCAAAGCAATGATTCTAGCACGCTTCAAAGATTGGTAACAATTCTCAGAGGCCACCTCAGCTACCGCAGATTTCAATTCAATAAAGAATTTATGATAAAGATCAGCCAATTCTTCCAAGCCCTCCATCCCATCCATTGAAGAACAAGCAGAAAATCCATTTCCATTCGAACAGTAGTTGGATGCGAAGAAATTTTCATGTGCTACAAGTTCTTCATGAACAGATGGTGTGCCCAGCAACAATTTATGTGCCATTCGGGTGCTTACCACTTCTTCCAACTTTGCAGCCATGACAGCAGCTCGTGAGATACACAGATAAGGTAACTGCAGAAAGATAGCATACGGTAACTCAGAGTGTCAAAAAAATTTACAAGCAGACTTCCCCACATAACAGAGTTCAGGAAACGATAGGGCAACTAAATTGCTTAGAATAGGAAGATAAGTGGAACTTCGAAACACAAATATCTTGTGAGTACAAAACTAAGCATGCATCAGCAACTATTTTCCTAGAAAAGACAGTTTGAACCTGGGAGACATGGACATTGTCAGGTTGGCAATCAAAGTCTCATCATTGCTTTCTCTAATTTTACCTCCTTTTAAAGAAGAAGAAACTACTTTGTGTTTAATTAACCACTAACCAGTTAACTAATACCCGATTAAAATGAGAAAATTCAAATTCATGGCCTGACTACTGAGCAGATGCATACACATTAGCAGCAGTTTCCAGTGACACAGATGAAACATACATCTAGCATCATCGGAATAACAATTTAAAACATCAGATTCAAAAATAATTGATGGAATATTTCCTAGTACAGAAAAAAAAAAAGAAAAAAAAAGAGCTAAACCTTACCAACCTTGAGGTTGGGTTTGCAAAATCATGGATGGAGGTTTTATCATGTTGAAGGTGGCAGAAAATCTCAGCCAAATCTTGTTTACTCACACTGATTTGTGGACAATCTAACTGGATTCATGTTGCTGGCTCCAAATAAGGCTTCAATAGTGCAATGATTTAAATCCCCCCCCCCTCCTAAAAAAATAATAATAATAATGAAAAGATGCAGTTAATAGGTCACACTGTCAAAACTAATGGAGTAAAAGTTGAAATAACCCTCCCAGCAAGATAAATTAGTTAATTAAGAAGGAAGAAGCTGTCCCACAGAAGCATCAAAGATTGCACAGTCAATGTCATAAACCAAAACAATTGTCATATTAAAGTTGTAAATTACCAATTAACCAAATAAAGTAGTTAATGCAGTGCTAATCTCGAACCAGCAAGATCCAGTGAGAGATCAGCTTGTGATAGGATTGCAGGGAAATAGGACAACCCAGATTAGGAGATATTTAAACAACTCAAAGAGAATTGCTCAAATTGGTGATGTAGTTCTAGGTAGGAATAGTCCCACTAGGAGCCAGGGTAATAGGATCACTTAACAAGGCTGGCAGATTGGGACAGCTTAGGCTAAATAGGGCAGAAATTAGGGTTAGGGTTAACTAATGGTAATGGGGTTTATAGGGTTTTAATATGCAGGTTTTAAAGGTCTTAATGAACTAGGTTTGGTTAGATTTGAATAAGTTTTTAAATTTCAGAAATTTTAGGTTTTGGGTTTTGGGAATGAAGGGGGAGATGAGATTTAGGGTTTAGAGCTGGAATTAGGGTTGGAGCTTAAGGTCGAGTGTTAAGGGCAGTGTAGGGGTGTTTCGGTTGTAATACGGGGCAGATTTGGATGGTTGGATTGGTCTGGGTGATTTTTAGGGGTTTAGGTTTTAATGGAGAAGGAAGGGGATTAGGGTTTTGAGTTGTAAGTTGGGGCTGGAATGGCAGTCGAGTGGAGGGTCTACTGTGAGGGGGTTGTGGTCAGATTTTGGATGAAAATTAATGAAGGATGAGGGCTGGACTGGTTTAAGAATAATTAGGGTTTATGAGAATTGATTGGCAGAGTGTAGGTCTAGGTTAGAAGGTGAGAAACAGCAAGGTAGTTGCAGGAAAAATAAATAACTTACTTGTTTTGCAGGGGATCTGAAAACAGCAAGTAGAATCAGCTTGTAGAAGAAAAAGGACCTCCCAATCTACAAGATGCAAGGAGTCACCGGAGTCCACCAGCCCTCACCCTTGATATGACTCACAAGGGCTCCTTGATATTACCCACAAGGAACACTCTCAAAGAGCAAGCAACAGCATTCATGGCAGCAGCATAAAGAAACGATTTTTTTAAACAATAATAGGTGGGGGAGCCTCTCCCACGATTTCTTATTAAATAAGAGGCCAAAGGCCTTATTCCTAAATCTATTACAAATCAAATCTCTCATTTAAATCGTGGAGAGGTGGACCAATTTAAAAATAACTTAAAAACTTAAAAGCAAAAGACTTATCTACCCCTAATGACTTAAGACAACTTAAATAAAAGAAGATTCCCTACTAGCCAATAGGATATATGAACCTCTTAGCCAATAGGATCACTTCACTTAAATTAGACCAATTGAACCAATTGGATGCAACCAATTTAAGCCGGTTCAATTAAAAACACAAAATAAAAACTAAGTATAGAGCTGAAATAAACTAAACTAAGGCTCCTACTAAAACCCTAGGCTTAGGGTGGCTTCTTCAATTCGAGGAGGCTAGGATCTGCATCAATTGGTCTGGACTTCAATAGCTCAGTCTTTCAGGTAGAATCAGACTGTAAAGTATGATCCAGATCTAAGGCTCTAAAGATATGGGGTTTTCTTAATATAACAAGGAAATTAGAAAGCAACCAGAAAATTCAAAATCGTTACAGGGAATTCTGGAGATTGAAACAGAACTCCAAACTGAGCTTCAGAACTGATTATACCAAGGAATTAGTATTAAACTCTAAACAGGAATCAGAATGTAAAGAAACCAGTATTGAAGTAATTGTGTTGAAATAGGATTGTTAAGATATACCACAGGGGTTGTTAGTCATTAACCACGATAGGGGGAGTGTCTCTATCGTGGTGTGTGTTATGGTAGAGTTTTGTCTTATGTTTAGTTCTGCTCAGTTGTTGGTGTTAAGGCTCGTTAGACTTCTACTTCCACAAGGATTGTAATTGTCAGTTATATACAATGGAAGGGGACTGCCGATAGACATATTAAAACTGACAAACCAGCAAGCAAACAGAACTAGAAACAAGATAAAACAGAAATAGAGAGGAAGATATGATCAAGAATCCACCTGATCGGTAGCCCTACCAAGAATCCTACCAGGGTTCACTACTGAATCTTACAACAGTGAAACACTCTTGAATCCCACAAGAGTAAAGACACCTGAATCCCACAGATGCAAGGCTAAATCCACAAGACCAAACAAAGCAAATTCCTTTCATTAATTCATCAAAATTCGTGGGTAGATAGCCCTTATCTCCAAGATATGAGATGAGGTAACACCTCTTCATCTTTTCCTTTTCAGTGTACTTTATCAACAATTAACCATGTTTAAGGCACCATGTAAGCCAATGACTGCCTGCCTAGGGATTTCTTAGGCAAGACCAAGGCAAGCGCTATTGCTCTTTCAATGAAGGGTGCAAGTGAAAAACACATCAGGATATGTGGGAACAAGATAAGATAATAAAGCCAAGTATTAACATGTAAATAAGACAAACTTTATGAACATAATTATAAAAACATCTACATGTCTACTATCTCATTGCGAAGAGCCCAATCAGGGCTTCTGTTGGTCCAAGACAGGGGTATTTGAATGAGGAGCAGCAGGCAGTGGCAACCAGCTATGCACATTCTCCTTGTCTTCCTCCATATCTCCCCTCTTTTTCTTTTTCCTCTGCCTCCTCCTGTATCTTTCTTTCTTTCTTTTTTTATTTTATTTTTAAAGTGAAGGAGGCACCTTGACGAGAAAGCAACCAAGTGTTTTTTCCCCCTGAAAGAGGATAAGTAAGATTGTATTGATTAAAGGCAACCAGATGCCTTGAGCATCAGGGGGAGTTTTGCCGACTATGCGTCACCTTCAAACTATTATGCACCTAATTCTTTGGGAACTAAATGCTAATACTCTGCAACATCTCAGGAAATGCACCCTTTGTTAATAGTTCATTAGAGTGCTGGGAAAAATGTGTCAACGGGGTTTTCCAGAACTGTGCTGACTTGACAATTCTTGGTAGTAGGATATTAAGAGACTGCATGTTAAATGAACTGCAACATAATGTCTGTATAACAGTGACTAACCTGAGCGAGCCTGGCAACATTAAGACCAAAACTCTTGTCTGATGTGCCAGGTACAACCTTATAAAGGAAAGTGAGATTGCCTTGGTCAAGATCCTCAACGTTCTGATCTGATTTCGAATCTGCAATTTCCACTGTCTTCTGTGATGTTAGATATGAAACATGGCATGACCCAACTGAGCCTGGAAATTCATCCTTGATATCCACAATTTTAGGGTAGTGAGTCACAAAGAGGACCATGCATCTTTTCTGTGCCACAAGGTGGTGCAATATTGCATAAGCAATTGCAATGCCATCATGCGTACTTGTGCCTCGCCCAAGTTCATCAATGATCACCAGTGAACGTGATGTGCAATTGTGGAATATATAAGAAGCCTCACTCAGTTCCTCTAAAAAAGTGCTCCTTCCTTGCTGAATATTGTCAGATGCCCCCATTCGGGTGTAAATTCCGTCTAACACATGCAACTTTACTGACGACGCTGGTACAAAGGAACCAACCTAGAGGGAATCAGACGATACAATTTATAAAGCATTATCCAAAAGAATGCTTACTCTTTTTTTCTAATGAGGAAATGTTAAACAGCAACAGGAACAGTAGGGACTTCCTGAACACAATTTAAACGCTTGGATTGGTAATGAAAAATGAATTACAAAAAAAAGCGATTTTCCTGCTACCAAATGAAGGTAAAAAATCCATTCTGAAGAAAGAACTATGTGGGATATAACTTCACATTCAAGGAAAGGATTCATTATACAAATCATGCATGTTTCCAAAATCTACAACTTTTTTTTTTGGATAAATGTAGGGAGATGGTTTTCCTAGACGGAATATCCATCATGGAATCCATGGGCAGCAAAAATAGTTACCACATGGCATGTTGGATAAGGCTGAAATTTTATGGACAGATAGACCCCAAGGTCCCCTGGTCATCTGTCAACTTTCAGCCCAAATGAAGTTGGCCAGTGGCAATATCAAGCTTTCAAAATCCAGCAGAGAAGTGAAACTTAATCAAAGTATTGATGGCTAAACATACAGGAGTATGCCAATACTTGGGAGGGTAAGATTGAATTTGTCCAAAATTTTACACATGGCCAATCCAGAAGAGAGCTCAGATTTTACCTGAGCCATGATAGCTATGAGAGCAACCTGGCGGATATAACAACTCTTTCCACCCATGTTTGGACCAGTAACAATCTGACAATACTCTCTATCTGCATGCAAATCAGTGTCGTTCGGGACAAAATTATCTTGTAATATTGCCTCCAGAACCTGGAAAAATAATGCAAACACAACATAAACAATGATAAACACCCCATTAACCACCAAAAGTCAAAACCAACATTAAAGAATTTACAATTAATTGTGGACAATCTTAAGTTGCCTTAATCAGTGCAAGAAACCTCACAAAAGTGTGATAGGTCCCAACTTTGATTGAGTTAAGGCCTAGCTAAACCAAGTTCACTTTTGTCTCATGTTATTAAGAAAAGCTTTTGAACATTCTTCTGAAATTGAGGTTATCAGCTATAACAACCATTCCATTCCCAACACAAGGGAGAAAACGACCATTTTATATCCTTACCTGAGACAGTTAGCTTTAGTTTGCAATGTATCTTCATAGAATCCTCCAATTAAGGATGACAAATCAACCAATGCTTTGAGAATTTCAATGGGTAGAGTAAATGACTCCTAAATTTAGAGTCATATTCTTGAAAGAGAAATAATATTCCATATAGTAATAGGATAGAATAACTCCTCAAAGTCTGAAAGGGATCTGACGCAAGGATTAAAGTATCAGTATCGGGTATCGTATTAGAAGGGTGATTTTAACATACATATCAGATTGAATCAGAGATACGTATTGTACGTGACAGATACGCATGGAAATGGTCAAGATTCACATGTAAATACACTTTTGGAATAAAAAGACAATATAAATAAGCAATATATAACATGTATAATGCATAAACACTAAAATGGAGAACAATGTATAACGAGACAAGAGTCTTTCATCGATTTGAGTACAAATCCGTGCAAATGATCAAGTTTAATGCATCAACAAACTTAGTTTTACGTAAATCTATTGATTTATAGCAAAAAAATAGGATTAAAAACCATGATTTAAACACAAATTCTGTAAAATCTCCTTTTTCTATGAAATCTCCTTCAATCTTTGATCTAAACAAAAAAAATCATAGTCTGATAGTCACATGGGCCTTTAATGACCGTATCAACGTGTATCGGTTGGTATCGACTATACTGGTATCATAGTTATCAAGGCGTCGCCGCGTCCAGACACCTTGGTCGCCTTGCCACCATGGCAGTGTCGCCTTGATTTTTGCCCCTCCAAAACGCCATGGTCGCCTTCCCGCCTTGATAACTATGATTAGTATGTATCGGTCTGTATCGAGCCGTATCGGCCGATACATACCAATACATATTGATACTCTCATAAAACCTTTAACGTATGTATCATAAGTAAGTATTGGTACGTATCGGTCCGTATCGGCCAATACAATACAATACCAATCGAAACATACTATTTTTTATAAAAAACATATCGGTATCGACCAATACCGATACATATCGGTCTTATTGTTTCGGCCGATACTTTAAACCATGATCTGACGGTCAGATCTGGAGTTGCCAATAGGATTCAGATTTAGGGTTTCTAGAACAGTAGACAAAATCAGACTTTTAAGGATCCAAACCAGTAATCAACAGATGAACAGATTAGTAACAGATCTCAGCGATAGCAATAGAATATCAATCTGAAACCTGAACTGACATCAGAGATCAGATCTGTAGATTCCAAAAGTTTGACTAAAAATAGGACTCTAAGGAATCAATGTCAAAATCAGATTCTGAACAAAGCAATAGATCAAGAACCTAATCCGATTGATAGATGTGAAATCAGAATTAAAAACGAGGTTTGAAATTTGAAGTTTTCAAAAAATCTTACTAGGGATGGATTCCTTGAAATCAATGTAAAATTAGAGTTTAAAATAGTGATTTGAAAACAGATCTTAACAATGACCAACTGAACTCAAATCTGTAGAGTCAGAATCAACCAGAAGTAAAATATGATATAAGAACAGAAATAGAAGGTATGCGCATAAACCAGAAATTCCAGAATACCAATCTAATCCGACAGAGAAATAATGAAGAAGGAGATGTGGAGGGGGGTAGGTAGGATGAACCCTACATTCAGGGTAAACACCTCTTGAACAAGATCCCAGGTAAAACCAAATCCGAAAATCAACCCAAAAGTCAACAGTCTCAGATGAAGGTCAAACTTTGACAATCAATCACAAATAAGTAGTACGGATACCCTTTAGAAGATGGTAATGACTTAACAGTCAGATTGAAAGTAATTAGAAAATTTCCAGATCTGAAACTGAAATCCAGAAAATAGGAAATTTCTAATTAATCAAAATGAGGAACTCAAATCAAGGTCAATTCAAGTAGAGTTTCACTGTTAGGAGGTTTAATCAATTCCCAAAATATAAATCAAATCTAGAGGTCTGATTGAAAATAATTTGGAAAACTCAGTTCTGAAATTGATTCTAGGCTGAAAACAAGAGATTTTTAATAACTCCCAGAAATAAAACTCAGAACAGGGAGACACCCTGGTCGAAGAACCCTCTTGAGTGGTCCTTGAATGCCTCCAAACCTCAACCCCAACCGATGAAGCATTCTGTCTCAGGTGAAGAAACAATCCTGAATAAAAGTACACCACAAACAGGGGGTGCCCGCAGGTGATTAATCAAAGCTACTCCGATATAGATCGCTACCAAACAGAATACTAGGGTTAGTAATAGACTGGTGAAGGATGATTTAACACAAAACAGAGAATAAATAAATAAAAAAGCAGCAAGTTCAATTGATGGAGATTCAAAACAGTACCTTATATGCAGGAAAAAAAAAAACCTAAGTATAAGAAAAAGAGGAAGGATAATAATGGCTTCCTGCCAACTGGATCAAAATCCCACCGTCCAAGGTTTCTCACCAACAGGATCAGAATCTCACTGTCCAAGGCTTCTCACCATGACTGAATTGCACAGCACTCATGAAGAAAACTTCAACTTTTATTCATCATAAATCATCCCTGAGCCAATGGCTCTTACAAACTTTATATAGGAAAACTAAATCAAACTCCTAATCTGACTAGGAAAGTCAAATCCTATTGCTAATATCAAATATAAGTGAAATAGGAAACATAATCCCTAAAGAAAAACATCTAAAAACTTAAATTAAATAAAAGACTATCTAACTAACTAACTAATGAGGTAAATCCAGTACTCCTACCTTCTACTCATAGTTTAGGCCCATTACAATGAAAACACATGGGATCAAAGGCCCAACCCAAAGCCTATTTCCAATCAAATAAGCCCTCGGAATCTAGGTGACTTTGCATCAAGATGAATCAAGCTTCTACTTGATCCTAGACGGGAATCCCACCAGCCCTACCTTAGCATCTCACCAAGGTGCTACTGCATCTCACAGCAACCATTCTGAGTCACAAAGAACATTGGGGCAAATTGCAATTCTTTATTCATCTTAAAATCATGGGCTAGGGCTGTAGCCCTTACATCAATAACTAGAATCTGCAAGGGATGAGTCAAATTGGCTTTAAGAAAGCTATCATCCAATAGGAAACAACCTAGAAAATAAATAACTAAGACAAACTAGGATAAAACCCTCCAATCCACAAGCAATAGGAAGAGTTATAAACTGACTAGGACTTCTACTAAAAGACATTTAATAAGCTTAGAATTAAGATGGAGGTTTCCAGCCTTTACAGGGAATCAAATAAGTGATAAAATAATAGCAAACTAGTCCTAGGAAGATCCCCATGATCTAGGTCTGGGTGAACCAATAACACCCAAGCCATTAGGCCTGGACTGAACCAGAAACTGGTCAAGTTAAACCAAGACACATTCAAAGTGTAACAGCAGGTCCCTTTGTGGACTTGGTCTGGTTCCTCTTATGTTGGTACTTTTAGGAGTACCTATGATCTGCATCATTTTGTTTCTAATTTCTATGGAAGAGGATAATATGCTTAGTCCATAAGAAGTGGTACACAATAAATTTGGCATTCCCTACTGTTTACACTATCTATGCAACAGTGAGGAAATTAAGGAGGGCATTGAATCCATGTAAATGGATTGGAGTGCTCTCTAAAGCAGTTCAAATTAGACAGCATTTGGAAGGAATTGTCAATAATTTCTATGTAAGCAGATAAATATGCATAGTCCATAAGAATTGGTACACCACAAATTTGGAATTCCTTACTCTTTACACTATCTATGCAACAGTGAGGAAGTTCATACACTCCAGTTAACATACTGTGGGCCTCTATCCGTTGTGTTCCTTCTTTAGTCTTGCTTTGTCGTTCCATCATTAGGGATGGACATGGATTGGTTGGGTTTTGTCACTCTCCACTTCTTCTCGTGGCTATAAACTTTCTGGCATTCATTTATAAAATAAAATGGTAGTCAAAAAAAAAAAGCATTGGTCATGAGGACCAGATTCTACATCTTTTCCACATCCACAATCTTCAATGGGACAAGATAAGTGATATCATTAGGAATTGGTCCCACAACCACAATATCAATGGGATTTAAGCCTGTTAGAATATATGGGCCAGAATACCGTGGTGGAGAGAAGCGACCGTCATCAAGCAGGTACAACCCACTGTGCACTTTACCCAATCCAATCGTCTTCCCAAATTCCAGATCCTGAAACACACAATGAGAAGGAAAAAAAGTGACTTTGCAGTTAAGATCACGAGTAATACTACTAATTGAAAGAAAGTTAGTAGTAAAGTTAGGAATGTGCAAAACAGAAGACAAGGGAAGAGAGGAAGTACAGTTGATGATTCCTTTTCCAGATATGGAAGAAAGGGAACCATCAGCCACTTTGACCTTGTCTTTCCCAGAAATGGGAGAATATCTGTGAAACAGACTAGAGGAACCGGTCATATGATCTGTAGCTCCAGAATCTATGATCCAAGGATGGGAAGCTACAGAAGCACAATGACCTCCAAATGGAATACCTAACCGGGTAAAGTGTGAACCTGAAGGAGCAGAAGAATTGGCAGTAGCTGATGTAGTAGAGGCAGCAGCAGCGGAAGACCTTAGCATACGTAGGAGTGCCTGTAAATCATCCTGGGATAGACCAGTGTCAGTAGCAGGGGCTGCAGTAACAGTCTCAATCTGATGGACCTTGGTCTTTGTCTTGGCAGCCCTTTTAGCTTCAAAGTCAGCCGGTTTCCCATGAAGTTTCCAGTACTTCTCTTTGGTGTGATAGGGTTTGTGACAGTACTCACAAACAACAGTCCCTGTAGTAGAATCACCAAGAGAAGTAGTGCCACTAGGTGCAGGAGTGGCCAAGGCAGCAGCCTTGAGAGCTGATCTGTCAGTAATAGGAGGGTGCAACATGGCAGTCCTACGGTTCTCCTCAGAGGACACCAAGGCATCAGATTGTTCAAGTGTGGGAAAAGGTGTATGGCCCAACACTTGAACACGAATCTGATCATACTCCACATTTAAGCCAGCCAAAAAATCATATACCCTGATCTTGTCCACATGCTTCTTATAGGAAGCAATATCAGCAACTGTAGTCGGGTGAAAGTTAGAGAAGTGGTCCAATTGTTGCCACAGACTGCGTAGAGTAGCATAGTACTTCGAAACTGAAAGTTCTCCCTGAGTGGTATGAAGGACCTTCTTCCAAAGTTCATATACTTGGGCATCATTGCCAAGCTGCCCGTAGGTTTCCTTGCAAGCAGCCCAAATCTGTGCAGCTGTGTACAGAAGAAGAAAGTTATGCTGCAAATCTGAAGTCATAGATCCAATCAGGTAGGACATGAGAACACCATTATTGGCAAGCCACCTTTCCTGAGCAGGTGCTTGTTCAATGGGAATAACACTAGTGCCATTAATATGGCTGGTGAGACCATGGCCAACAATGGCAAAGGAGGCAGATTTGGACCATAGAAGGTAATTTGCGCCATCAAGTTTAATAGGATTGGGTGGAAAATTATGGTAGTCTGTCTTGCTGTGGCCATCATGAAGTGGCTGATCCGAAGTAGCTATAGAATTGGAAGAATCACCCATACTGGCAGCAAATAAGCCCAATAATTCCTTCAAGTTAATGGCTGTAATAAGTCTCCAAAAATCAGAAACAGCAGCCAAGTAGAAACTCTAGATCGATATTGTCATGGTTTTAAAAAAAAACCTTGAATTGCTGAAATCGATGAAGGGAATAAGTAGTCAAAAAAACTGCAGGGAAGTGGCTGGAACTGAAGTCGAGGGACCCTCTATGATGGAAGAAATACCCTACAAAAAATCAGAACCAATGGGCAGCAACAAGCAGCCCCACACCCAAAGTTGACAATTATCAGGGTTTTGAAAAAAACCTTGAAGATGGAGATCAATTGGGAGTGGGGGTCTGCAATCAATGAGAAAAAAGGCTGGACAGATGCTGGAAAGGGAGCTGAAGAAGTTCCAATAAGTAAAAAACAGCCTGCAATAATGGTAGGGGCTGATCTCCAAAAAAAAGAACTTGAAGGGTTCAATACGGCAAGTGATGTCCAGCAGCTATCGAGCAGGTATTAATTCATGAGAAAAAAAGGAAAAGAGGTAGGTAGGGGCAGCAACTAGATCATACGACCACCTCTTGTAGTGCTGCCCTTAGGGAAGAGGGAGAACCAAGGAGAAAAAAAGATAAAAAACGATGGAAGAGAGAAAAGAGGAGGGAAAAAATTCGTTGGGGGGTGTTCCCTAATTCGAAATCTGCTCTGATACCATGTAGAGAGATTTAAAATTAGAGTAAGGCTTGGATGATTAATTACCATCCCAAGCACATCTATTTATAACCATAATGAAACAAATAAGAGAATTACACGAGCAATGTGGGACTAAACCACATACAAGAAACATAAAAAAGACATAATAAAAGAAGGGAAAAAGTCCAGAATACCCCCACGGTATTCTGGCCCATATATTCTAACAGAATTGGTCATGAGGACCAGACTACATTTTTAAAATATGTTTGACGGTTTGACCTCCTCCCCTTGACTAAGCAGCATCGAAGCTGAATTTTAACAGTTGTTCCTTCGGCAATCTGGGACTCTCCATTATTGGGTGTGTTTCAAAGATAACGAAAGACAATTATCTTAATTTAGCAGTCCCATCTGGACTCGGGAGCAGTGGCCCTAACAAAGCAAACCCATTAACCATTCCTCAAGTATTGTAGCTTTCCAACAATCTAAAGCCAACCATTTGAGGATGCTAGATTTCCACTGAGAAGAAAGATAGAAGAAACCTTGTCATGGCATCATAGAAATCGGCATTCGCATCCATCTCATCCCCTTTCATATGAGAGGCAGACACTGATCTTGCAGATTTTCTTTCCAGGGGAGGAGTCATAGGGCAGGATGTGCTGAAATAATGTGCCCTGGTTTAAAGATTTTGGCTTATTCATTTCTCTCCCTCTTCTTTCTCTTTAAGGCCAGCTTTTAGGCTTATTTTTCTTTTTTCTGGTGCAAAGTTTTTAGGTTTATCACCTTCTGCTAAAGAACAGTTCTCTTCATTATGATACCAACCCCAGGTTCCAAAAACTCTACTTGGGACCACAATGGGTCCACGAGATCAATAGATAACTCAATTTAGGAGAATAGTGGTAAAACTTAAATAAATGGAAGTTCAGAATCCTTTTGAATTGGAGCAAACAGAATCAGTGGCAGAATAGTGATTAATTACAAAAGGAGGACTGATATCGTATTTCAATTTAGAGTAGGGCTCGAGTTGAATCACTTTGCAAATAAGGGCAATTCTTACTTGGTTGTAATTTCCCAAATCAGTCTTCTTCTTCAACCCACGATAGGACGAACAGAGCAACGGTAATTTCTCTGTATTTCGAATGACATAACTCAACCACATGGGCCGCCATCAAAGGGAAAATTCAGATCTAAGTTGCTACTCCACAGCCGTCAAGGAGAGGAGATAAGAGGAGAAGAAACAGCAGTACTTGAGCACCCACAGCTCTTGGCAACAACACCAGCAAAAACTTTCATTCCATTTCAACACTGAAATTAGATGGTTACATGCATCCAAAATAAAGACTCAAAACAATCCTAATCATATCGTGAAACTGAAATTGCATTGAACTCAAACTCTATCTCCTACACTCCTATCTTTGGCTAAAACAAGATTAAATATTAAATGGCAAAAATAACCCCTAATAACTAAATAGGCCCCTATTGAGGTCAGCCCACCCTTGCAGCTGCATAAAAAATAAACAGAAGCAATGTTTTTGAAAAGTTGTGTTCACTAAAGTAAATCCTCAATTTTTTTTAGGGCTGAAGAGTAAAGTAGTATAAGCAATATTTATTGAATATGGTTCAGCATATTTGAAATGCAGTTTTGTTCTGTTAGAATTTACATACTGGATGGCGACCAGAACGAATATGTATTTGGACAGGTTCGTCATCATCCACAAAAGTTGGACAGACATAATTCTGCAATATATGCTTAAAAGAATTAAAATATAATCAAAGTATCAAACAACTGACAAACTGAAGTGAAAAATAAGTATATTCCACTAAGGAATATAGATCAACTATTACAGAATTAACCTTATTTCTCGAAAGGATGGCAAGTGAATGCAGACAGTCCAAAGCAGCTAGGGCTTGTACAGCAGCTTGAAATTCAGGATAATATTTACCAAAACCCATTAAGAAACTATCCCATGCAGCCCGACAAGCAACAGCAAGTTCCTCTTTGGCAAGTGATAACCGGTCTAAAGCAGTCAAAACTTCAGGAGGGTGATAACGAACTGTCTTTTTAGTACTGTTGACCTTAATCCAATTTAATGGAACCTTTACATTTGACGGCAGCTGCAGTCAGAGCTGAATCAAGTTAACTTCCAATCGAACAAGAAAAATGATGAATAAAATACACAGAAATTTAAGGAAATTTACTACATAACCAACACGCATTGAAAATTTGAAACCATGAGCCCTTGCCAAATTGACATGAATGGCCTGAAATAACTAGGACTGAAACAATACTATTTAACTAATAATAATATTATCTAACCAGCAAAGAAAGCAAGAAAGTCCTTCTTCAAAAAAGATAATATTATAATGAATAAGTAAAAATAAAAAGATAAAGCAAATATAATTAACAAAGCGAAAAAGCAGAACTTCTGCTGAACAAAATCATCTACTATCTTCAGTCAAAACATTGGGAAGGAAAATTCACAAATAAAAAATAGTGAACAATTCTACCACCGTAGGAGTCCAAATCCCCACCCCTAAAACAGTTCCATGAAAATCGGGCATAAAAAGAAGAAAACAGTCATGTATTTATAGATACTATTAAAGACTGTTCACAATGGAGGGGAGTGTCCACATCGTGCAGTGAGTTGAGTCTTAGAGTTAGAGTTGTTTTGGTTTTTATTTCTTTTTTTATTGAATTGTAATTAGGAGTTGGCAAGGTTCTAAATCTCGGTTTCGGCCAGCCCCGAAACCGAAATATGCCAGGTTTCAACCACGATATAGTCAAAACCTGGTACTTACTCCAAGCTAACTCGAAACCTTGGTTTCGAGTCCCAAAAATATATTTTTTTCCTGATTTTTGTTATGCTGCCTATTTTTGACATTTTGAACCCAATCCATGCATTAGTTTCGCATAAAGAACACTCAAAATAGTACTTGTGGTTTTGACCCAAGCTTGCTAGTGTAAACTGTTCTTGGAAATGGTATCGAACCAGAATTGAAACACCTTATTTATGTCAAACATCATTTAAGTGTCATTTCATTTACTTAAGATATTATTCAAAAATAAGCAAATACTCCCCATTTGAATCCAATAAAATAGTTAGAAAATCAAATTCCAAAATGATAAAAAGTCAACACCCCAGTTCAAGAACAAAAACTGAATTTGTTGGCAGTAGGTGAAATTTTCAACTTTCTAATGCTGAAATTTTTCTCAAATCTGTAGATCCATAAATCTTAATATGATAAAACATTGCTAAAAACCAAGGAGAGGTAAAATAATCATTGTTTTGATACCTAAAAAAATATTTTCATTCAAAGCGATTCCAACAAGTCTAAGATTGCCTAAATCCAATTTATATTGAAGGAGCAATGTTCCGGTCAAATTTTTTTTGTTGTGCGCGAATGCTATCAACAGATTGTTTCCAACTGCATGTCTGTTTCACGTATTGAAAGTAAAGCTTGTGAGTTTGGCAAGCATCACCGTTCTTTTCCTTGTGAACTTCAGATAGTATGTCCTGGTTTTCATTGGTTCATTCTGATATTTGAGGTTCGTGTCGAGTTAATAGTAGGTCTGGTTTTCATTATTTTACTACTTTTGTGGATGACCACTCCAGTGACTTGATTGTATAAGTTTAAGGACCGTTCTGAATTTTTGTCAGTCTTTTTTAAACAATTTTCTGGAAACAGCCTCTCTGCGGAAGCAGGGGTAAGACTGCATACATTATGACCCTCCCCAGACCCCGTAGTGGTGGGAGCCTCGTGCACTGGATACGCCCTTTTTTTCTTTTTTAAACAATTTTATATTGAAATAATAACTCAATTTGGTATCTGCTTACAGGTTTTCCGTTCGAACAATGCTCTAGAGTATACTCAACGTGAGACTTCTTCATTTTGTTTTAAAGATGGCATTATTCACCAAACTAGTTGTTTATATACCCCTCAACAGAATGGTGTTGCAAAAAGAAAAAATCGGCATTTATTGGAGATTGCTAAGTCATTTATTGTTCCATGTGAGTGTTCCTAAGATATTTTGGGGGGATGTTGTACTTACATGTTATCTCATTAATCGCATGCCCTCTTCTGTTCTTAAAAATCAGAATCTTGTATCTACTGTTTATTCTAACTCTTTGTTGTTTTCATTATCGCCCAAAGTTTTCGGGTGTACTTGTTTTGTTCATCATTTATGACCTGGAATTGATAACTTATCTTTGTTTCGTTAAATGTGTTTTTCTTAGTATTCTCATACTCAAGGCTTTAAGTATCTTAACATATTTGTCGAGACTAACTGATACGTATCTTATTTTAGGATACTGATACAATACGATACGATATGACACTGATACGATTAAAAAAAAAAAAAGTATCAACTATATGATACATGACCCAATATGGTTGATACTTATTGATACACTAGATACATCTCTTATAAACTATATAACTCAATCAATGACTCAAAACACTTGCCAAGAGCTCCTGTAAGCCATTATAATCAATTTTGTTTAGGCAAAATCAACTTGCTTCCTTGTTTCTATTGGAAAAAGCAATTCTAGTAATGTTGATTTCATCATCATTTGGTAATTAAACAACCCGCAATCAAGGATTGAAACCAGATTTGCACAAGAACAGTTTTCTATCAAAGCTTTGAACTTTTTGCTCAAATATTGGTTTTTTGTGTCTTTTTTTTTTTGGGCAATGGATAACTAGGTTAGTGAAAAACAACCTGAATGATTGCATCAAACTAGATTTTTGTTTTGCAATGAGGTGTGTATCTAAATCTTCCCCAAACTACAAAAGACTTTTTTTTTTGTATTAGTACAAGTAAGAAACTTCATCCTTTATACATAATTAATTAAATGCACTTGTCTCGTCGTACTTTGTTCTCCTCTTTATACATGATATATTTTACATATTAGTTATTTATAGTGTTTTTATGCTTCAAAACTGTATTTCGCATGTATCCTAAACATTTCCATGTGTATCTTTAGTGTATCTTGCATCTCTCCGAAACATTACAATACGCCTCTTAAAATCACTTTTCTAATACGATACTTGATACCGATACTTTAAACCTTACTGATACTAAAAAAAGGTATCGATGTTATGGTCCTATTTAACGGCGACAATTTGTTAGCGTCGATGTTACTTTCTTTAAGAGTACTTTGTATTTTTCTAACAAAGGTCGTCTCTTCGTAAAAGATTTTTTTTTAATTCTTCTTCTATTGTATCGCCTCCTATTCCTTTGTTAATTCCATTGCAGATGTCCCATCTCTGTATAGCTCCAAACCTCTTCAAGTGTTCAAGCGTTGTCCTAAAGTGCATCCTGATGCTCCATCCTTATCGCCCTCTCCGTTGTCAAAATCCTTCTCTGGAGCATCTCCATCATCTTCATCCAACATTAACTTACTTGTTGCTCTCTAGAAAGGTATTCGTTCGTACACTCAAAAATCTTTTCCCATTGCTCAATTACCTCTGTTTCTCACCTTCCTCCTTCACTTCGGAATTTTGCTTTGTCTTTATCTGAGCAATCTGTTCCCATTACTTATCAAGAGGCTCTTTCTCATCCAGGGTAGAAAATGGCTATGGATGTGGAAATTTATGCTTTGCTTAACCGTCAGACACGGGACTTGGTTTATTTGCCTATAGGTAAGGAGCTTGTGAAGTGTTGTTGGGTGTACGCCATCAACTATAACCCTAATAGCACTATTGAGAAGCTCAAAGCTCAGTTAGTTGCCAAAAGCTACACTAAGACCTATGAAGTCGACTGTTTAGAAACGTTTTCGTATGTTGCACGGCTTAACTCTGTGCGTGATCTTGTTTCTCCAACAGTCGATCTTAACTGAACCTCGCATCATCTTGACATTAAAAATGCTTTTTATATGGTGATTTGCGTGAAGTTTACATGGAGCAACCTCATGGGTATGATGCCCAGAGAGAGATGGCATAAAAGGTGTGTAAAACTTCATAAGGGTATTTATGATTTGAAGAGGTACTACAAAGCCTGGTTTGACAAGTTTAGCAAGATTGTTACTGGTTATGCGTTCACACAGTGCTATGCTAACCATAGTGCTTTTCTTCGTCGCCAAGGTTCCATCTAATAGCATTTTTATGTTGATGACATTATCATCTTTTGTAACGATTCAGCAGGTATGAAACATGTCAAAGCTTATTTGTAGCAACATTTTTAGATGAAGGATTTGGGCACTCTCATATACTTTCTTGGAATTTAAGTAGTTCGTAACAGGAAGGGTTTTAGCTTATCTCAGAGGAAGTACATGTTAGATCCTACTAAGACTGGCATGTTAGGCTCTAAGCTTGTTGATATTCCTATGTATCCTCATCTGAAACTTAGGGGTTGTATGATGATAAGGATTTTACTGATAAACATCGGTATAGAAAGTTGGTTGGTAAACTCATCTACCTTACTGTTACTAAACTTGACATATTATTTGCAGTTAGTGTAATTAGTCAGTTCATGGAGAGTCCTGGTTCACTGGGAGGTAGGATGTCACATCTTTAGATATCTTAACGGTGTTCCAAGAAAAGGTCTTATTTATAAACCTCATTAAGCATATTGGTATTGTTGTTATTCTGATGCTGACTAGGCAAGAGTTAAAGGTCATCGGAGGTCTATGACTAGTTAGTAGTTACTGTACTTATGTTGGTGATAATCTACTAATCTAATCACTTGAAGGAGTAAAAACAAACTACAATGACTAGGTCTAGTGCAAACGTTGAGTATAGACCCACGGTTCATACTACAATTGAATTGATGTGGTTGAAATCACTTATCCAGAAATTTGGGTTTTCAGTTGACAAGCTTATTGATATGTTCAATGACAATCAAGCTCCAATTTACATTGCCAATGATCAGGTTTTTCAAGAGAGTACCGAGCATCTATAGGTTGATTGTAATTTTGTTCGAGATGTTGTGATACGGAAGCTGATTGGTTCTTCTGATCAACTTGGTGATAGGTTTACCAAGGCTTTATTTCGGAATGTTTTTCTTCAAAGGTTGTTCTAAGCTGGGCATGGGTGATACTTATGCTCCAACTTGAGGAGTGTTAAGAACTGCAAGGGGCGTTATAATGTGTCTTTCTTATTTAAGGGCTTATGTAGTTATGTGTATTTAGCTCCAACTTGTGGAGTGTTAAGAACTGCAAGGGGTTTTTAAATATGTTTCCTTCTTATTCAAGGGCTTATGTGTAAATACACATAAGTTGAGGCCTTATATTGTAATTATTAAAACTTGGTATTATAAATAGATCTCATAGAGGACCGACCTCGGCGCAACGATAAGGTTGCTCCATTAGGACCTAGTGGTCGTGGGTTCGAGTCAGGAAACAGCCTCTCCATGAAGTGGGGGTAAGACTGCGTACATTATGACCCTCCCCAAACCCCTTAGTGGCGGGAGCCTTGTGCACTGGGTACACCCTTTAATTATAAATAGATCTCTTAGCAGCTGGTTAGGGTACTTTCTTTTCTCAATCGGTCTTCTCTCTTCTCCCTCCATATTCTTTCGTTTCCTATTTTTCTCTCTCTTCTTCTCTTGTGCAAATTAGGTATTGGTTATTCTTGATCTGATTCTGTCACACTGACACATTGCACACAAAATTAAGGTATGGACAACAGAAAAGTGATGTATTGAAATAAAGCAAAGGCATGCAGACTATTTAATTTTACTGTCCTCCATTTCTTGATTTAACCACTCAATTATAAAGTCTAGCAAGTCACTGATCCACGACAACTTGACTCCATAAATTTTTCTTTCCCCCAATTCAATGCTAATGAAATTACCTCTACTAGGTGCGTGGATCCTGACACACTCATGAATTCCAAATTGTGCATCCCAAGCTGTTTCCGGTAAAGACCAATTAATAAATCCAACTTCTCCTTTGCAATTTGAAATGACGTCTGGGCTCTGGTGACCTGTACATAAGTTAGGTACCTTAGATAAGCAGAGAAAACAAATTAAGAAGATACAAAAAAAAAAAGAGTAGAAAGCAGATCACGGATGGGAAACTATCTGCCGATTCTGCACACACCTCTGGGAATTGTCCATTAGAAACATTAAATAAGTTCTCCAAATCCCCTTGATCAGCTGCATCTTTGTTAAGAACAGCAAGAAGCTTAGCAGCATGACCAATAACAGTGGATGATGAGACTGTCAAAATCAACCTTCTCAATAGAGCTGAATGCACAGCCTGCTCCTCCACTCTCCCGTTGTAGTCCTCTTCTTCAATATTGAGTTGCTGAAATTGTTTTCCAGCATCTAAAATAGCATGCATGACTGAAACAAACTGTAGCATTTTGGCACAGGAAACGTCAGCATACAGGGACCAGATGACAAACTGATAGTATTGAGCTATAGAAGTAACTCAGCAAAAAAGCAAGGTTCAGAATGCTAGGAAACATGTGTAGGACTTCATGAAATGATTGAAGTGAGAGAGAGAGAGTAATTCAATTTTCCTAACATATACAATCATTTGATGTAAGAAAAACAAGATAAACTGGCAAAGTACATTTGATGCACATCTAAGGCAGTGTTTGGCAGTACTAACTTGATCAGAAAATAGCTTAATGCATTTGAACAAGTAGTTTTACCAAGTTTTAGCCATATGAGCGCAGATGGCTAATACCGAGAATAGATGTGAGAGGGTAGATAGGTAGTTTTAGGTGTTTAAGTTATTTCTTTTAATTTTTATTTGTTTTCCTGTTTTACCCTTAAGTGGACAGATATATATTTGAAGTTTAGAGGAGAGACACACATATCCTGTGGCTCCCCAAGTCACATTCTCGACTTTTCTCTTCTCTCTCGTTTCCTCTTCTTCTTCTTCTTCTTTTTCTCCATTAATTCACATGGTATCAGAGCTGTAAGGTCTGCTACAACCTTCGAAGATTTTTGCTTCTATTATCTGCAACATTCAATTGCAGATTTATTATTTTTTTTAGGGTTTAAAGACCTGCGGTTTCTTCTATTTTCTGCTTGAAGGGGTGCAGCACCCTATGCTGTATTTTGGAGTTGTTTGTGGGACTGTTTAGAGACTAGTTCATGATTTAAATTAAGAACTAGGTCTATCTCGTTGTCTGAAGAATATTTGAAGGGGTTTTTCGATGAAGTGAAGGGTTTGTCAGGGTTTTGATTGAAGGTTCGATTGCTGCTGTCTCTGCTATTTGTATTGACTGTGTCAGGGATTTCTTTGAGGGGATCGATTATAATTTTTTTTTTGCTGCATATTTTGGGGAGATTCATTGCAGCCCTTGCTGCCTTTGTCGATATTTATCAGAGTTTTCTATCCCTTATCGATTTCTGTCCCTGCTGCCAATATTTTTTATTCTTTTCATCCTTCACTTCATCCCGCATACAATGGGTGATGAAATAAAGTCTGCCGAAGGTTCCAAATCAGTCACAACTGAAATCTGTTCTTCCTCTTCAAATCGGATTACCGAGAAGAAGTTGGAAGGAGTAACAAATTTTTTACAATGGAAGAAAATTGTTAAGCTAGTATTGACTGGCCGTGATCAGCATCAACAACTCTTCAAAACTAAGCCTAAGAATGACTCTTCTTGGGAGACAGTTGATGCACGTATCTTGGGACAGATGTTGAATTCCATGGATCACCAAATTGTTGATTTGGTAACACACATTGATACAGTGAAAGAATTGTGGGAGTATCTTCATGTTTTGTACTCTGGCCAAAACAATCTGTCCCGCATTTATGACTTGTCCCAGGAGTTCTACAGGGTTGATCGAAAAGGGTCGTTCTTTGACCCAATACTTTGCTGATTTTAAGAGGATGTATGAAGAGCTCAATTCATTACTTCCTATCACTGCTGATGTGGAACAGATGCAGAACCAGCCTGAAGGTAAAACAGTGAAGATGTCTGATGATGAATATGCCCGATATACCCAATTTCAGATTTCTCAGTCCGCCCAGTCTCCAACTTCGACATTTGTTCAGACAGGTAATGCCACTGCATGCCTTTCAACTGTCTCTTCCCGTCCCTGGATTATTGATTCAGGGGCCTCCGAGCACATGACTGGCGTTTCAGGTATCCTTTCTTCCTTTCAAAAGTCCTCTTCAAGTGTCACTTTAGCCAATGGTTCCTTGGCTAAGGTGACTGGTACTGGTACTGTACATATTACACCTTCTCTTTCTTTGCCTTCTGTTCTTTATGTCCCTGATTTTCCTTTTAATCTTTTATCTGTAAGTCGGTTCATTAAAACCCATAACTGTTCTGTAACCTTTTCTTCTGACTCTTGTGTCTTTCAGGATCTTTCGTCGAAGAGGATGATTGGTAGGGGTCGTGCATCAGGGGGCCCTTACATACTTGAGGACACTTCATCTATGGCGTGTACCGGTGTGGCGTCACCCCACCAGATTCATTGTCGTTTGGGTCATCCTCGTTGAAGAGTTTGAAGCTTCTTGATGGTCGTTTTCGGTCAATTTCTAGTTTTAACTGTAAGTCGTGTCAGTTTGGGAAACTCCACCGTGCGAGTTATCCTCCTAGAGTCAATAAACGGTCTGACCAACCGCTTTCTTTAGTTCATTCAGATGTTTGGGGTCCGTGTCCTGTCGTTTCCACTTTGGGTTTTCGTTACTTCGTAACTTTTGTTGATGACTATTCCAGGGTTACCTGGATCTACTTAATGAAACAGCGTTCTGAGTTATTTTCTATTTTCTGTGCATTTGTGAATGAAGTGAATAATCAATTTTCAAATCCTTTGCGTGTCCTTCGTAGTGATAATGCTAAAGAATACTTTTCTACTCCTTTTGCTGAATTTATGACTCAGCGTGGCATTATTCATCAATCCTCTTGTGCTACACCCCACAACAAAATGGTGTGGCCGAGAGGAAAAATAGACATTTGATGGAGGTTACTCGTTGTTTATTGTTTGAAATGAAAGTAGCTAAATTTTTTTGGGTTGATGCTGTTTTAATCTCATGCTATCTCATTAATCGTATGCCTTCTTCGGTTTTACGTGGTGGTATTCCCTTTTCTTTGTTGTTTCCTTCTGCACCATTGTTTGTTTTGCCACCTCGTGTGTTTGGTAGTGTTTGCTTTATTCATGATCATCGTCCTGGTGTCTCCAAGTTGGATCCCAAGGCTCTCAAATGCATGTTCGTTGGTTATTCTTGCACTCAAAAGGGTTACCGCTGTTATTCTTTTGACTTGCAAAAATACTTTGTTACCGCTGATGTTTCTTTCTTTGAGTCTACACCGTTTGTTCATTCTTCCCATGTTGTGTCTGACTTGGATGATGATATTCCTATTACTATTGTTCGGTCTACTGTTCACCATGCTCCGCAGGTTGCCTCATTACCGGCACCTCAACCCAGTGTGTTTCAACGTCACCAATGGAAAGTATGTGCTTGGTCCCCTGCGACATCGACTCCTACACCATCTCCTTCTTTGCTGGCAGATCCTGCAATAGGTACTCTTCCTCCTCCTTTGGAATCTTCTTCTGATCTTGATATTCCTATTGCTCGTCGTAAAGGGGTTAGGGCTTGTACCCAACACCCTATTTCTAACTTTGTTTCTTATGATGGTTTATCTTCCACTTTTTCTTCTTGTTTACATACCGTTGAGAACCATCCTGTTCCTAAGTCTGTCGCAGAGGCAATGTCTAGTCTAGGTTGGAAGGCTGCTATGGATGAGGAATTATTGGCATTAGATGAAAATCAGACTTGGGATCTTGTTCCCTTACCTTCAGGGAAGACTACTATTGGTTGTCGCTGGGTGTATGTGGTAAAGGTGAATCCTGATGGATCTTTGGCTCGCTTGAAAGCGCGCCTAGTAGCCAAGGGTTATGCCCAGGTGTATGGTGTGGATTACTTGGATACTTTTTCACCTGTGGCAAAACTTACTTCTGTTCGGAATTTGATCTCCCTGGCTGTCACTTGTCACTGGCCTCTCTATCAGCTTGATGTCAAGAATGCCTTCTTGCATGGTGACTTGCAAGAAGAGGTTTATATGGAGCAACCTCCTGGGTTTGTTGCTCAGGGGGAGTCTGGCTTGGTGTGTAAATTGAAGAAGTCTCTATATAGGCTGAAACAGTCCCCTAGAGCCTAGTTTGGCAGATTCACTGAAGTTGTGTTAGAGTTTGGGCTGACACGGTGTGATAGTGATCATTCTGTATTTTTCCGTTGCTCTGAGGTTGGAAAATTGTTTCTTGTGGTGTATGTTGATGATATAGTTATTACAGGAGATGATGTTTCTGGGATTGATAAATTGAAGACACACTTGCAGTAGAAATTTCAGACCAAGGACCTGGGAAAGTTGAAATATTTTTTGGGTGTGGAAGTTGCTCAATCAAAGAAAGGGATTTCGCTCTCACAGCGGAAGTATGTTCTTGATCTTTTGTTAGAGACAGGAATGCTAGGTTCTAAACCTTTAGATACTCCTATGGATCCCAATTTAAAACTTGTTGCAGAGGATGGTGAAATCTTAGGTGATCCAGAGAAGTATCGAAGGCTTGTTGGAAAATTGAACTATCTCACAGTGACCAGACCTGACATAGCATTTCCTGTTAGTGTGGTGAGCCAGTTCTTGTCTGCTCCTCGGACATCTCATTGGGAGGTTATTATGCATATTTTACGCTATCTTAAAAAGGCTCCTGGACGTGGTCTTCTCTACAGTGATCATGGTCATGGGCGGATAGCAGGTTTTTCAGATGCTGACTGGGTTGGGTCTCCAATTGATAGACGATCCACTACAGGTTACTGTGTATTTGTTGGTGGAAATTTGATGTCCTGGAAGAGTAAGAAACAGACAGTTGTTGCTCGGTCCAGTGCAGAATCAGAGTACAGGGCTATGGCACATGTTACTTGTGAGTTGATGTGGGTAAAGCAATTAATGACTGAACTTGGTTTTGTTGATGATGCTCCAATGAAATTGTGGTGTGATAATCAGGCTGCTGTCCATATTGCTTCAAATCCAGCGTTTCATGAAAGGACGAAACACATTGAGGTTAACTGCCATTTTATTCGAGAAAAGTTACAACAAGGTGCAATTTCTCCTGGTCATGTTCGTACAGGAGAACAACTTGCAGATGTGGTCACAAAGTCTTTGGGAAGTGCAACAGTGGATTATATTTGTAACAAGCTAGGCATGATTGACATATATGCCCCAACTTGAGGGGGAGTGTTATCGTGACTTGGTATTAGCACAGATGGCTAATACCGAGAATAGATGTGAGAGGGTAGATTGGTAGTTTTAGGTGTTTAAGTTATTTCTTTTAATTTTTATTTGTTTTCCTGTTTTACACTTAAGTGGACAGATATATATTTGAAGTTTAGAGGAGAGACACACATATCGTGTGGCTCCCCAAGTCAAATTCTCGACTTCTCTCTTCTCTCTCGTTTCCTCTTCTTCTTCTTCTTTTTTTCTCCATTAATTCACACAACTGATCTCATTAGGACACAAAATAAGCACAAACAGGCTTATTGCTTCCCAGTGAACTTGACAAACCATCAACAAAGCCCAAGGGGCTTTTTTTCCCTTTTGTTGGTTTTAGCCGGGGGGGGGGGGGAACCAAGTTTGCACTGTACCTAGTTAACACCAAAAATACACTTTGTTAAAGTTGGAATTAAGCACCTTAAGTAGGTATGCTATTCATATGTCTACAGAACACAGAAGGAAAATAAGCAGCATTTAATATAGGCACCTATTGATGATATTAGCTTCATGAAACAGTGAGCAATGTCATTAACATAACAAAAAGATCAAACTATCACATCACCTCTCAAGCAAAACACTACAATAATTGTCTATCAGCTGATAACTAGTCTTTCTCCAAGTCTCATTTGGGTTTTGGCAGGACACTTGTTTATGGATGATAATTTAAGCCACGGACAAGAGATGTAATCCACTTTGATTTCCAGAATGATCAGAGTGAAAGTGGCATTACTTGAATTCAGTTCATTCACATCTAACAAGACTTCCAACTGCTTTGGAAGATCAGCAAGATAAGATTTACAGTTGATCACACCAGCACACAATGCCTATTTGTTATTTTCATTTTAACAGCTATTTTAATTTTAGATGAATAGATAGACAGCAGAAGGCTTGAATTTATGAGCAAACAATTTCATGAGCAGCATGCAAGAAGTCTGTTTCTCATGTAATATTACAATATATCCTGGGAAAGGCTGTTTAGTACCTCAGATGCAGTGGCAGTCTGATGGAAAATTCTTGTAATCCCACGCTGAATATCAGGTGACCTTCCTAAAGTTGTTAAAACTGAAGATAACAAATAGATAACCTTACATCGTGCAGTCACACATGAATCTTTCTCATAAGGTCCATCAAAACTCTCTGGAGCTCTACACAGTCCTATTGAGTCTGCAATCTCAGAAACAGCATTTAGACGTGCATATATTGAGCTTCTATCACACAAAGGATGGGTTACCTGCATCATGCAGTAAATCTGTGAAGTCAAATGAAATGCACGAAAAAACAAAAGCAGCATCTAGTACCTCATACCCAGTGTCTAAGAAGCCTTGAACCAAATATGGTAAGAGTGTGATTCATTAACTGTAGTAAAGATCCAGTCTCAGACCCATCAGAATTATTCTTCAACACCTAAAAGACCATTAACACAACTTATTAAACAGGAAACACAGGGGGAAAAAAAGGAAGAAAAGCAATTCAGCTAAATGAAGAGAATTGATAGACATCGAAATGGGAAGTCAGACCATTAAAACACATCAACCATGTAGCCTGGGCAACTGCCCTACCCCTTTGACTCAATCCCTTACTTCCCAAAAAAGAAGGGTGCAACATCAGCCGATACTTATATGTTAAATCATTTTAATTATGGATACTACTACTACTACAAAACCATCAACCTCTTTTTTCTTCTTTTTTTTTTGGGGGGGGGGGGAGGGGGGGGAGGGCTGAAAATTCTTGTGGCCAGTCCATTTCCTAAAACTTCGATAAAATCATCTTTCAGCATAAAATAGTAGGCCCCATGGTGGAACTTGACATCCTTTCTTCTTACTTCCTACAAAATAAACTCTATAATTAAAAACTTTACAGTCCCTTTTTTTTTATGCATGATTAAATATATTCAAGGAGCACAAAGAGAAGGAAAAAAATACATACAATCACCCACCACTCTCAATGAAAGTTCATATCCAGCGAGAACTGGATAGGAAGATCCCAAGAGAGGACAACATGCAGAGTCTTTTTTTAACTTCTGCCAGTTGTACTTCAAAACAAACAGAACCCTAAGGAAATCAATAACTTGCTTTCTATAAATTTTTTTTTTAAAAAAAAATCTATTTAATGAAAAAAGGGAGATAACCTTGTAAAAGAAAAGGCAATAGAAAAAACAAACCACAGCTTTAAACCACTCAGATTCAAGATAACTATGCCAGAAACAGGCCAAGCAAAAATAAAGGGCTCCATTACACCGGGAAAGAAGTACAGAGAAGGGTGTAAATAGGTTTCATCTACCTGATTACTCAATGAATCAAGCTCCAATTAGTATGTTCCAGGTCACTTCGGGTTCGGAATCATGTTTTGCGGGACTCCTTTACTTTAATTTCTGGTCAATTTGCGTGACCACTGGGAAGTGATTATTTGTAAACTACCAGGAAAGTAGGGTTCAACACATTATTATCAACATATTTTAAAAAAATTAGAAGTTCTAATGGTATTACTTCTACAATGTATTTCAAAATAAATCTTTTTACCATGAAGTCACAAGCTTTCTGATGCATCAACTTAGAGGTGTCAAACCCTTTCTATGTCAATCAACATCCCACTAAGCAACCAAGTGATCAAGCTCATCTCTGGTTCCCTTCTATGGCAGGTTATAATCCTTTTGAACATGCTATTAAAAAAATGTCAGATTTGGTATGATTTCTATTTCAATTTCGGATAGATTTTTGGTCAAGAAATTGAAAATGTTTTGGTTGTATCAATATGAAATATTTCAAGACTAAAAAAATCCATTTGGTAGTTCAATTTCTGAGAATAGATTTTATATATTTCTTTGGGAAGGATGGTGGTGGCGGGGATGGGGCACTGAGGCGGGGCTGGGAAGGGGGAGGTGGTGGTGGTGGTGGTGGTAGCGGTGGCGGGGGCAGTGGTGGAGTGGTGGCAATGGTCGCAATGGGGTGGTGGTGATGGCATGGTGATGGTGAAACTAGGGCTGCAACAGAGTCGGGTTGGGCCGGGCTTTTTACAACCCTAGCCCAACCCTGAGTCCCCTTAGCTAGGCCCAGGCCCGCCCTGACCCTGACTCAGGGCCTAAATACCTTGACCCTAACCCTGACCCTGACGGGCCAAGCCCAGCCCAAGCCCGCCCTGATTGGCCCTGGCCCTGCAATAATTAAATTAAAATAACAAGACTATGAAAGATGTGAGAGAGGAGGCTTGAACCCAATACCTTTTGGTAACAATTGGTTTTTATACAACACAAACTACCAAGTGAGCTAAGCACTTGATATATGAATAATAGCTTCTATTTTTTGATAAATAAAGAAATTTCTTCAAGGCCAAAATCAGGGTCAGGCTGACCCGAGGTCTCAACCCTGACCCGACCCGACCCTGACTCAGGGCCAGGAATTTCTGGCCCTAACCCGCCCTCAGGGCCAGAAATCTTAGCCCAGGCCCTATTCGGGCTCAGGGTGGGCCAGGGCGGGTTCGGGCTGACAGGGCCAAACTTGCAGCCCTAGGTGAAACCATGAGGAGAAGAAGGGTGGTGTTTTATTTTAAACATGAAATTACTACTTTGCCCATCAAATTAACCATGTGTTCATTAAAGAGCAAGAGTGAAATCAAATGACAAAGAAATTCTGAAACAGCTCCTCAGCTACTTCAGAATTTCTATTTCATTTGATTTCTATTTCACTGAAATGATGTGCAAAATCAAACCAAACAATTTCCGAAATAGAAATCATACCAAATCAGTATTAAAACATGACTTCCAGAGACTTTTCATATGGTGTTAATGCCACTGCCATTGAAAATAAAAACAACTGGTTTTACCTTGTCATATCTACCAAACTATAGTTCCTAGCTTTGGGCATGCCTAGAACTAGGTTAGCATTACCTTGTATAGTCTACCAAACTACAGTTGCTACCTTAGGACATGCCTGGAACCAGGTTAGCATCCTCCATCCTGGATCCAATAGGATTTGTAACAGGGAAATGTAGAAAGGATCTAGGAATAACTATACCCCACTCGTTCACACTACAGGGTAGAGGAATATATTCTGAAGTATTTAAGGATAGCTGAGCCCTACCAACAACCCCCCCCCCTACACTCCAAAGGACAAAAAGGAAGAGAGAGAAGATGCAAAAAAATCTTTCATGCTCTCAATTATGGAAACAGAGGAACTGGAATCGTTCTTAAAATTAAATAAAACAAATGGCAAAAACGTCACTGGTTCCAGCAGGGCTTCAAAATTCATTGTTATTGATATTTTTAGCTCAGGATTTAATGTATGGACAAACTACTATAAACTAATTCTATTCATTGTCATGCATTTACCAGTCTGATCTAGCAGCCATACATTGAATTTCGCAGCCATGAACTTTTTAACACTTTCAACTCATTATGGATTACTAAAAAAAACCATGAAAAATTAATCATCATAAAAAACTGTTGCAGGTTAATAAAACTCCCCATACTGCATCATGAAGGAGTCTCCAGCACTACCTCTAGTTGTTGGAGGGCATTGGCCGATAGAGACATTTCCATGTTAGTAGAGAAAGGCCGAAATGAAGCACCCAGGCACAGAATCCTTTCTAAACCAAATTGCTTTAGATGACGAATGGTTAAGGCCAATGCTTGGACAGCCAACTCTGGCATTGAAATGATTCCCTAAACAGAGCCACAAAATTTATTTAAAAAAAATATGTAAATAATTAGATGAAGTTCAATTAAACAAGCTAATCAATAAGGCAGCAAGACGTGCAGTAAATAACCAAATATGAATGTTCAAAATTAGTAGCTTGTGCAAATCTGCACTCAAAGAAGACCGCATAATTAAGTGTACCTCAATCCCCAGCCAATTATTTTCCCGTTCTGTAGCGTCTGAATTTTGCTCTTGATAATCCACTGTAGCATCGTCCCCTGTCTTCTCATATAAAGACATGACCTCAGCGAGTGCCCCACCATCACAGAAGCAGTTGCGTGATGCACGCTCAACTCGAACATTGGATGCAGGCCCAGCATAAGCCAACAGCAACTAGAGTTCCACAAAAGGACAATTAGAAAATGGCAAACAAATGATATTTAAGAGAATGGCCTAAGATTGAAGATAGATGTAAGCCGGTTTAGTTTCTGTTGCAAAGGACATTTAAAGCATGACAAGAATCTGAACCTGTAAAAGCACACTGGAGTTTACCGTCCTTGGCATATTTCTCAGAGGCTCTGGTAAATAGTCTTAGTGTTTAAGTTTTATGGTTCTAAATTCTCTGCTCTGTTTCTTCACCCCTTCCCCAGAAAAAATAAAAAACAAGGGGATTAAAAAGAACGTGAGTTTTGACAACCATTAATTTCTTCTTTTTCACCCATTTACAGCATGTGTTGCATCCCTCAATCCATGAATAACACTTCATGGCATTCAATCCCAGCGTTGCCATTCATGCGTGCTGATATAAAGATTTTATTATCTCCAATAGTCCAGTTATGTTGATCCCCCCCCCCCCCTTCCTTACCTGAAATAGTTATGTTGGCTAGAATTAGTTTTCGTTCCTCCAGTTAAGTCGGATTTACTTATTGCTTGGAAAGACATTTCAAGGGATACGGTATACCTTCTCTGTTTGTCTAGAAAGAGGATCCCCAATAAGTATCTCAGCAGGAGACAAGCTCAAAACCACAGATTCAAGCCCTGATCTCATAACATTATCGTTGAACTCCCCATGAACAACATCCCCAGTAGATATTTCCACAGCAATAAGCCCAATTCTGACATCAAAGCCACTCTCCACACCACAATCCTCGTTCTCAACCAAAACTCCCTTCTCAACAACGCAAAGCAAATAATTACTACTAGACCCACAACCCTCCTCGCCTCCGCCAACATCCTCTGCTGCTTCAATCGTCGCCTTCGTGTACAAAGCCGAAAGCCCACGACAGAAGGGCCCCAACCGATTAGTCCCGTGAGCCTTGATAGCTGCAGTCTCGGTCTGCTTAACTACACCGACTTTGTACCCAACACTGACAAGTCTCCTTACATGAACATTGAGCCGAAACGTTGGAATGCTCGCTGTCAAGAAATTATGATCAACATGTGCATAAATCCCCAGAACCCTAGCAGCAATCTCAGCATCTTCGCCGAAAAATCTGTACTTGTATCCGACTTCGATCATTAAGAGAACATCAGGATACTTGGCTTTAAGATCAACGACTTGCTGCTCTAAAGGAGTGTATTTGAGGTTGGGTGGAGGAGGTTTTGCTGTCTGCGGAGACGAAGTAGAGGGTTCAAGTAGCTTTTGGATGAATTTTTGGTGGAGGGATGGGTTAGGGAGAGGAGGGATAGGGTTTTGAGTGTGTGGAGAGAGTTTTGGCTTCTTGGAGGGGTTCTGTAGTTGAGAGTTTGTTAAGTTTTTGGGTGAAGCGAGTTTGGAAGATCGAATTCGTTTGGCGGGGGAGAAGGAGACTGTGGCGGAGACTTTAGGGGGAGGAGTTGGTGGGTTTGGGTTAGGGGAAGGAACAGAGGGTGAAGAAGAAGATGGAGAAGAAGCATTTTTCGGCTTGGGAGCGAAAAAGCGGGAAATGAACTGCTGCTTCTGCTTTCCCATGGACGTTCCGTTGCGTTCTCTTTCTTTTCACTTATTTTGGCGATTAGAGCGACTGACCCTGCCGGGATTATATATAGGCTACTGATTTCGCGCCTTGTGCAAAATCTTCTGGGCTTATGCAAAAGCCCAACTTCTTCCTTTTCTACTGAACACAATCTACTTTTTGTTCCGCATTAGAATGTATTCTACACCTAAAATCTGTCGTGAGAATGCAAACCAAACACAGCCCATCAAGGGATCGACTTATTTGACTCTCCTGATTTGCATATTGTGCCAAACAAACACACACTCATTTGAAGATTGGGTCACTAATTGGCCTCGTTGGGCCAGGCCACAGTAAACGAGAGCCCATTCCGATCCTGTCTTCTTTTACTAAGGACCCAAGCCTGGCCTGTAACTCCACAAGTAATGTGCCAGGCTCAGAAGTTTGTCTTTCTTTTTTTCTATTTGGTCCTAATCTGGAGGTCCTGTGCACAAGGTTTGGCTTCAGGCGAGGGATTAAAAGCTCGGCAACGTTCGATTGATCCCTCTTGCATTAGGTGTGTTTGTGCTCTCGAAACTAACGACCATTTATTGATTGATTGCCCCTTTGCAAGGGCTACTTGGTTCGGCAGTGCACTCTCGTTTATTTCCCCTAATGGCAATCCAAAGCTGGTTTTGTTTTTGGTAAACAGCAATCCAAAGCTGGTTGAGTGGATCCAAGGTTGGGATCATCTCTTCTCCCAGGACAAAAAAACGAGCTAAGGAAATCCTAAGCCTGTGGTCATTCATCTGCTTTTATTTTTTTTTTTTTTTTTTGACAAAAACATGAAAAACTACTTGCATTCACATTGATTATGGACGAGATATAGAACAACTGATATTTGCTCACAAATTCAAAACAACTATTCAACAACAGTTAGAAAAGAATTCCCAGATGGGGAGAGAATAAGATTGAATGAGTCAAAACCCAATTTTAGACAGTTTAGTCTGATTCGAGAAGAAACTGTGACCACAAATGGGGAAAATGGAAAACGTGAAAATAAGCAAGTAATCATTGTCATGGCACCCCTTTATGATTGCTCTTGTGTCTGGTCTTCTTCTGGTGCCTTTTCTGGTTCTGGTTCTGGTGCCTTTTCTGGTTCTGGTTCTGGTGCTGGTGTTGGTAGACCATTTCTCTTAATTGAGGCAACCTTGATGAGATGGTTATAGCTTCCCTTCTCCTTAAACAACTGAGCAAAATGGTGCTTGCAGTACAGAATTCCATCAAGAGCAGCATAGGATGAAGGTGTTAGGGAGCAACCCCCATGAGAACACTTGAAACATGACTTGTGGTAAGATTCTCCCTCTACAGTCACCTGTGGCAGAGGTTTGTTTCATTAATAACAATCCATTTGTTTCAATCTTTGATCTTATAATGTAAACATATACTATGAGTAGACCTGTGGTAGCATCCCAATGCACGAGGCTCCCGAGAGGTTTCCAAGTTTTAAACCCGCAATCAACAGGTTGCAATAGCGCAACTTAACTGTCAAAAGCTCCCTCACTTTGAATTGGGTTAAATCATTTAAAATTGTTATTGGCCTTCATTATAAAGTAAGGGAAAAGATCCCTACATTGTCCGCTCAACGTACACCCTTTCACAGGGATTTACTTGTTCATTTTCTCTCTCTTTAATGACCATTGTGGTCTCTATTGACGATACCATCATGCACACTGTCATTGGTGTGGCGTGGATATTACTCCTACACCAGCAGTATGGGAACCCTCCCCCATAAAGTAAATAAAAATAGGAAGAGGGTTCTCTGAGCAAGAGGCTAGGCATAGAGGAGATCACCAATGAGGTGCAACAAAATGATTTCGTACATAAGATTGTAGGAAGGTCATTTCATGTAATGAGGGGAGAGAAAAAGAAAGAGGGTGCTAGCGTACTCTCCCCTGGCATCTCAGAGAACCTCCCCATCAGAAAATATAATGTTGAACAGAGGTAAAGAAGATCAAAAGGGCTTGAAAGAGCAAACCTTCTCCAATGGATATGCTGTTTTTTTACAAGTGGCACATTTGTCTTGAGTCCCAGAGAAAAGGGAGGAGAGCTTGCTAGGAGTCTTAGTCTGTATAAGAATAAAAAGAAGATTTTCAGACTTAGAAAATCCTAAAAAAAAAAAAACTAGGGTTGATGTTTTCTGTGCTGCAGTGCAGCCTGCATTCAGATACACGGGCCTGCCATACAGGGGGCAGGGGCATAGCCTACGCCCCTGCCACAGAGAACATTTAACTTCTTTTTTTGTTTCTTCTTCAAATTCAACTCTATGAACAAGAAACAAAGATAAAATAAAGAATCATGGATTACCAGCTCATTTGGCTTCTCAGATTTTCCTGTTGAACATCCATCCATAATAGAACAACAAACAATTAGCCCAACAAAGAGAGGCAGACAAAAACAGATACAAACACACAATCAGAGACAGAGAGAGACTCAGAGACCTGTTTGGAAGTTCTTAGTAAAACTGCCAGTCTCCTTGAAAAGTTGCTCAAAGTGAGGCTTGCAGTAAAGGACTCCATCCATGGAAGAGTAATTACTCATCTGCAACACAAAATGGTGAGGAAAATTAACCAAAAAGCTTCAAAACCAGGAAACTAACTGGAAAGTGAAGTTATTAGATGATTAACGACATATATATACCACAAGAGTTCCTTTGCAGTGGCTGCATTTGAAGCAGGACTTATGATAATCAACTCCATCTGCTGTCAACAAATCAACCACATAAACAGTCTTATCACAAGCCTTGCATTTCTGCAAAGTACCACTGAATGCTGCCATCCTTTTCTCTTTCAACAAGATTTGGATCTTGAGAATTGAAAGAAGTTTTTTTTTTTTTTTTTTTTTTTTTGGTCTGAAAGTAGAGAATTCAATGGGAAAGCATGGAAGTTCTTTTCTCTACCCTCAGAAAATGGGAGATAGAAGGAACTCTTCTATGCAAGCCAAAAAGAAGATCGCTTTAAATCAGATTTTAACGGATTTACCTGTCCTTGCAATGATGCAAGGTAGGTTAAAGGCCAAAAGTGGATGGATTAATGGGTGGAGAAGATGAATTCGACCTGTAGATTATGAACACGTAATCGAAATTGCGATTGCCTAGGAAATAAAATGGAAATTGACAACTCAATTATAGAGTTAAATCCAACTAAATTGGGGACGCATGAGAATGACAGGATTCTGACTGAGTCTTACATATATGTCTGGAGCTATTGCTATTCTTGTGTTGGTAGTTAGGTTCGTTTTTTCCATGGTTACTATAGAGAGAACGCCACCCGAACGTGCAGCCCACACGGTCCTGCACCCTGACATCGGGGTGCGTGAAATGACCATCTCATTCCTGGTTATCTTTAGTGTTCCAAGGGTATGGCAGTCATTTTGCACACCCTTGTGTCAAGATACACGACGACGTGTCTGGTACAATAGGGTGGCATTCTTTTTCCCATTTCTTTTTTTTAAATATTAGAAGGGAAAAAAATATACCTTCATGGATTGAGGTATCAGTATCCTATCCGATTGTCCATATCTGTATTGTTGAATACTGATCCTGATACCTGACCACTGGCATATCATTGAAACAGTATGGATTAGGGGTAAAACTGTCAAAATATCTATTTTTTTAATAAAATCAAGAACAAAACTGTCTACTATGGGTTGATCCGTATCAATGTCGTATCGATTTTCAAGATGGCCTATGATACCCGATTAGATACCGTGCACTAAATCCATGAGATATGCCTTATCCATCTGTGGGTCTTATTGACCAGTTGGCAGGTTTCTAGTTATTTAATTCATCGAATTATTCGCGAATTATTTGGCCGAATCGAACTATTCCGAATAATACGATTAGTTCTTGGCGAATCCTAATTAAAAATATAAATCGAAAAAAATCGCGCCTTATTAGAACTATTTAAAAAAACGCGTTTTATTCGGACGAACCGAATTATACACGAATAATTCGGTTGGTTAAAAAATACAAAAAAAAACAAAAACAAAAACACTCCCTTAATCCCATATTCCCATTCCCGTAACCCGTTACGTATTCCCTTAACTACTTTATCCCTTATTCCCTAATTCCTTAGGTTTCACTTTCACCCCTTTAATCCTCCTTCTACAGTTTTACCGTGAGTCCTTGAGACTTTGAGAGAGACAAAGAGTCAAAAACTCAAAAACCAAGTCTGCCGTTGGGTTGTTTCTTCTTGTCCAACTCCGACCACCGCTGCAAGCAGCAACTTGCTACCTGCAAGGCTGCAACTACTGTCTCGTACTCTCGTGACTCTCGTCCCACATTCCATCTACCTCCTTCAGAGATTTCACACTCCATCTGAAGCTATTGAGCTTCTGCCCCCTTCTTCTTTTCCGTCTCTACTCGGCCAGCGAGACTGTCTCTCGTCTCCATCTTCCTCTGGAAGTATTTTCTCAGCCATCTCTGTTTGCTTGTATTCATGGGTTTTTTTTTTTTAATTAAATTTATCAGTGTTATTGATGGTTTATAGAATTTCAGAATCTATGATTTTAATATTAAAGAGGAACTGGAATGGTTCAAAGTTCAAACCTGTAAATCTCATCTGGTATTCTGGTCACGGACTCACGATTGCCAATTTCTTTATTCGAATCAAAGCTTTTGGTGGAGTTCGATAGATTTCAGGGAGAATCAAATTTATCAAAACCCATACTTTCTTTTCCATTGTTTAGAGTTGAAATATATACAATAATAATAAATGGGGAGGCTCGAGTGCTCCACTTAGGGGTGTCAATACCCAACTCAAACCGATGAAACCGGCCCGAACCAGCCCGAATGAGCCCGGACCACATCGGACCGAACTCTTAATGGTTCGGTTCGGTTCGGTTTGTGGATCCAAAAAGGCAAACGGTTTGGTTTGATTTGGGTTAGTCCGACGGTGCATCGGTAGCCCTAACTGTTAGGCCCGAACCGACCTAACCCGATAAATGAGTAAATCAGTAAATGCCTAATACCCCATTGCCCCCTAAATGTGTTGTGATAGTTTCTCACTTTATCTCATATCCTTTGTTAGTGATTACCCAACCAATTGTATCCATAGGCCATAAGACCAATTGTATCCATAGGCCATAAGACATAGGATACAAAGATGCATTGTATTTGAAATATTTTATGTACTTAAAAGAAAAATTAGCACTAACCGGACCTTACTAGTTATATAAAACCGATATCAAACCGAATCCAAACCGATATCAACCTGTTATCATAAACCAAAACCGACACGAAACCGACACGAAACCAAACCGCACCGAAACCGAATATTTCTCAATGGTTTGGTTTTGGTTTCTATAAAAGTCACATCGAAACCGAAAAGCCCGAACCGAAACTGGCCCAAACCGGCCCGTTGACACCCCCAGCTCCACTTCTCAACTGTACAAGAAAAAACTAATAAAGTACTGAAACCCACTCAAATCAAATCCACTCATAACTTCATAATTATAATAAACAAAAACAATTAATACAGAAACAATGATGGAATTAGTGGATTATAAATGCTTGTATTCCTAATTTTATGTTACTTGTATCTTATGCAGGCATGTTAATTGGTTGATAGTGATAAACAAATATTATAAAAATTAAAAATAATGTCCGAATTTTTTGCCCGACTTTTATTTTAGTAAACAAATAATTCTCGAATCCGAATCCAAATCAGAATTTTATTATGTCCACTTTTTTGACCGCTTTTTTGACCGAAATCTTAAATTAACCAAACGAATCATTCCGAAGAATTCTTAATTCGAATAATTCCCGAATCCGAATTTGCTAACTAGGGGCAGGTTAAGAGGGGCTCAATTTTTTGTTGACAGGTAGGATCCACCCTCCCCTAATTATTTTTGGTTTCAATCAATACAATATAAAATTTCTTTTCTTTTTTTTGGGTGAGGGCACAATATAAAATTTTAAACAAAGGAAAAACTACAATACAAGGTGGCCTCCATAATTATTAATTAGAACTCCAACAAAAAAATATGCTTGAAACATGTGAAAAAAGTTAGGGTGTGCAAGGATTTCATTCTCCATCAACGTTACCACACATATAGGTTTTTGCATTGTCCATTGTCATGACGCCTCCATTATCCAAAACAATTTAAAACGGTGTTTCTAGTTTTGATCACTATAAACGTGTTTTACCATTTTTTTTTGCTAAAGGTCAGCAAATTGTATTACGGTATGAAAAGATTAAAAGTTACAGTGAGTGACTGGAATCTATCAAAAGAAACTCACAGCCATCTGCCATCCAAAGCATAGCAAATTCTGGAATTCTTACAAATACAAATTTGGGAACATCCCAAACCACGATATAACTTATGTGAACCTGTAGTGGGGTCTGCCTAGAGCTTCCCAATTAACCACATGTGCGACAAAGCTTGGGGTGGTATTCCAAAAGGTAGAAGTCCTTTCCTTGGCTGCATGATTTGCTAAAGCGTCTGCAGCCGAGTTTGCCTCGCGAAAGCAATGAGTTATTCGCCACTGAATTGAGTCAAGATATACCATTTATTTCCCAATAACATGAGGAAAAAAGGACAAGCATTTGAACACAATGGCTTATTTAACAGCTTGCCATATATTTTTCTCCTAATCTTCGATTGATTTGCTTTTTTGTTGACTCAAAGGTTTATACTTCTCATGATATCACCTTCAACTCAAGTTCATAAATGGAACCCAAAATTGAGCTACAAACTTATGCATATATTGAAATGGGTTTCTAAAGCGATGACTCCCAAATCCAATTGAACATGCATCACTCTAGGAGTATGTTAGATTGTTTTAACAACAATAAAGAACACCATAGCCAAGGCACATTGCTCAATAGGACTTTTGTCAATGTTTTTTATTTTATTTTTTTTATTATGGTATATGAATTTGAAATTTAATATTGGATGATATATCTTAGAACTTATGATAGGTTCATTACTATTGAATGTTATAATTGTTTTGAACATTAGATGCAGGAGTTGATAACAGAGTCATACACACTAAGGTAATTACTAGTAATTCTCATCAATTTTTCCTAACTTGCGTGCATGGGGACCTTGTGCGCAATAGAAGACAAAGAGTTTGGGATCAAATCTCTGCGTATGGGAGTCATAGAAAAGATCACTGGCTGATTCTAGGGGACTTTAACTCCTTCATCTCTTGGAAGGAAAAATCTGGAGGCAAAAATGTTGGTTCCAGGGACGTTCGCGCCTTTCGTCAATTCACTGAGGACTGCCATCTCTCAGACCTTGGCTCTCACGGGCCATTCTTCACATGGAATAATAAAAGGATTGGTGATCAGAATATTCGAATTAGGTTCAACAGAGCCTTTGCAAATTCGGAATGGAGGAACAAATATGTTAACTCAGCTGTTCACACTCATCCTGCTATAGGCTCAGACCATTGCCCTCACATTGTTGATACAGAGGGTGGGAGAAGTAAAGGCAAGCATCCCTTCCGGTTTGAATCTATGTGGCTTCGCTACCTTGGTTGCAAAGAAACTTCTGAAACTGCCTGGAGCATCCCAAGTGGAGGTACAAAAGTTGAAGCTCTTCAAGCCAAGTTGGGAAATTGTAAAGAGGCGTTGATCGAGTGGAACCTCAAGAGTTTTGGTCATGTCTAGACGATTATTAAAAATCTCAGAGATGAAATTTCTACTGTCTAGTATGGCCCTCATACCCAAGAAATTAAAATGAAGGAGATTGAGCTTACCAGGCTTTTGACTGAGGAATTTAGTAGAGAAGAAGATTTGTGGCATCAAAAATCACGAGAGTTGTGGATCAGTAGTGGTGACCAGAACACGAAATACTTCCACTATTCAGAGACGTAATCAGAATAGAGTCCTTAAATTAAAATGCAGCAACAGGGAGTGGACCAACACCAAGGAGGAGCTTAAAGGTGAACTTAAGTCCCATTTCACTTCGGCCTTTTCTTCTGAAGGTATCTGTCCTATAGCCCTTCAACATACTCTAGATTGCATCGAAATTATTATTTCTGATGACACTAATGCTTCTCTCTGTCGCCCTCCTAAGTTAGAGGAAGTTCACAGGGCCCTTTTCTCTATGGCTCCCCTATAAGGTCCTGGTCCCGATGGTTTTCTCCCAACTTTCTACCAAAAGTTCTGGGATTTTTCTCATGCTAATCTTATGGATTTTATCTCTGAATTTTTTCAATTAGGTGCTCTCCTTCCAACTATGAACAGAACTTATCTCTGCCTGATTCCTAAAGTGAATTGCCCAGAGACAGCAAACCAGCTTAGACCGATCAGTCTCTGTAATGTTGCTATGAAGGTAGGCACTAAAGTGGTAACCTCTCGGTTAAAGGTCATCCTCCCGGAAGTTATTTCCCCTTCCCAATCGGCCTTTGTCCCAGGGCGATTAATTTCAGACAATATATACATGGCTCACGAGGTTTATCACTTCATTAAAGGGAGAAAGAAGGGGAAATAGAAGGTGATGGCTATGAAGCTTGTCATGTAGAAGGCATATGACCTCCTTGAGTGGGAATTTGTAGAAATACTCCTCCTTTGTATGGGGTTCTGTTCGAAATGGGTTCAACTCGTGATGAGTAGTATTGTCTCAGTTAACTATAAATTCTACACAATGGCAACGAAAGCTCTGAAATCTCCCCAAGCAGAGGAATCAGACAAGGTGATCCAATCTCCCCCGCCATTTTCATCCTCTGCTCGCACACCCTGAGTTGCATCCTATCGAAAGCCCAAGCTGAAGGAAAGATCAGTAGAATAAGAGTAAAGAACAAATCTGAGCCTCTAACGCACTTGTTATTTGCCGACGACAGTCTTTTGTTGTCCAAGGTTAATCTCAGTGAAGTGATGGCTTTAAAGGACTGCCTTCAGATGTATTGCAAGGCTAGCGGTCATATGATTAATGTTAAAAAGTCTCTCCTTACGTTCAGTCCAAATACCCCTCCCAAGTTCTCTAGATGGTTTTCACGGATTCTTAAAATCCCCTTTGGAGCCATCCCTAAAAAGTATCTGGGACTGCCAGTTGATCTTGGCCTCTCAAAGGTTCAAGTCTTCCATGATATAAATGATAAAACTCTGAAGAGATTGGATTCGTGGAAGCATCACCTTCTTTCTCCACCGGTAAAGAGACTCTCATTAAGGCTAAGGCTCTGTCAATGTCCACCTTTGTCTCTTCGCACTTTAAGCTTCCTTCCACTCACCATCAACGGCTGACCTCTGCTGCTGCAAACTTCTTTTGGGGTAACATTGATAATCATCATAAGATCCATTGGATCTCTTGGAAAAAGCTTTGTAGATCTAAGAGAAGTGGTGGCCTAGGGTTTAGAGATCCAAAACTCCATAATTAGGCTATGCTTACAAAATTTGCTTGGCGCCTTTGGAGGGAGCCCAATTCGAATTGGGGGAATCTTATGAAAGCTGTCTATTCCTTCTTCAGATTTCTTAAATTCTGGCTCAGGTACAAGACCTTCTTGGGCTTAGAGGAGTTTATTGGAAGGGAGGAAGTTTCTACAAATTGGCTTGATTTGGAAGGTTGAGAAGGGGGGTCGCATTAGGATTTGGGAGGACCAATGGGTTTCTTCTATCCCGGGGCTTGAACTTCGTCACCCAAAGCCTAACAATTGCTCTCTGATGTGGGTTTTTGATCTTATAGATGACGAAAATAGAACTTGGAGGAGAGATCTGGTGGACACATTTATTCATCAAGAGGATAGAGAGGTTGATCTAAGAATCCCTTTATCTTTATTTCCTCGAGAAGATTTCCAGATCTGGGGAGCTTCCAAAGACGGCAGATTCTCTGTAAAATCTGCATACCATCTCATATGTAATCTGGAGGACTCTAGTCAATCTTCTCCCCCTTCTTCCATCTCTTGGGCTCAAATTTGGAATTGCAAAACCCTCTTGAAAATCAAAAGCTTTTTATGGAGGACTACAGCAAGGGCTCTTGCTTCGAGCATTGCTCTTCTTAAACGAAAGATCCACCTGGATCCGACGTGTACTAGATGTGGCGAAACTCCTGAGTCGATAGAACATATCCTCCTCCACAGCCCATTTGCAAGGGCTATTTGGTTTGGATCCCCTCTCTCTCTCAAGCCCCCTGAAGCAGCAGACTCCTCCATTCACAACTGGTTCGATGGTTGGAGCAAGTTTTCTAGCCTGGGAAAAGATAAAACTTTAAAAGTTAGATCTCTTTGTAGCTTCATTTGTTGGGGAATTTGGCTTGTTCGTAATGGCCTGATGTTCCTAAGGAGGTTTAAAGATCCTATAGAGGTGATAAATAATGCTATGCAAGCCTGCTTCGAATTCCTTAGCATATGTCATTCCTCTTCTGGTAGCAGACCTCAATCCTCTATTCAGCAGCCTTCAACATGGCTCCCCCCTTCAGCCCCAGCTTTTAAACTGAACTGTGATACCTCCCTAATAGCCTCTAAATACAAAGGGGGTCTAGGCCTTATTATTAGAGATAATCTTGGCAAGCCGAGGTGTGCTGTCTCTGAGCCTATGTTCTTCAATTCTGTTATTTTGGGAGAGTGTTTGGCAATTAGGTCCGGCTTGCTCCTTGCCATTGGGGAGTGCATTGATCACCTAGTCGTTGAATCCGATAACTTGAAAGCAATTTCGTACTTTCTGAAGGACACTAGCTTCCCCCTGACGGACCTTATCCCTATTGTTAATGATATCCACCACCTCCGCTCCTACCTTCTGTCCACCACCTTCTCTTATGTTCCTAGAGATTGCAATTCTATTACAGATACTCTAGCTCAGAAAGCCCTATCCATTACGAGCAGGATAGATTGACCTATTTCCACCCTTTGGCTCCAAGAGGCTTGCCTTAAGGATTCCTCTGCTGTAGCTCGTTTTTCTCAATAAATTCTTGTTTACCAAAAAATATATATATATTAGATGCAGGTATTCAGGTAATAATTCTTCAATTATGAGTTACTATTTTTGAGGTCCCCATATTAATTCTACATGTTTAAAACCTGTACTGCCCTTTTTTTTTTTACTGTTCCCTCCCCAGACCCTACAATGGTAGGAGCCTCATGCACTCGTTTTTGCTAACTTTGGTTCTGATTCTTGAAGCATAAAATTGGATTATGGGTTGGACACAGAAAATTGTCTTTATATCGAATTCCTGAAGCAAAATCCACACCAGGATCCAAAGCCCAAGGAACAAATGGATCCTAAATGTGGATTAGATAAAAGCCAGGGTGGATACTAACATTTTAAGAATGTCCTCGTAACAAGCTAAGCGTAATTTGAGCCCGGTAGAGAACTAATGCAACCGATCCAAACTATTGCAGATGTGGGATACCATGTAAATTGCTCATGACAAGAGCTACAAAAACTTCTAGTGGAGTTGATATATGGGATACCATGTAAATTGCTCATATGCCAAGAGCTACATCAAGTTTTAGTGAAAGCAAACTCCATATAAGATCACTAGGTGTAGTTTTCCATTAGCCCGCCTACAAGCGTGGCCAATGTAAACATTGGTCTTGCACTGGAATCCTTTTGGGTTGGTCTCTTGGCATGATTCCATGACTTCAGTGAATTCAGTTGTTGTTTCCCATAGAACAGATTCATGTCCAACCTGAACGACAAGGCAAACCTTTTTTCATAATTTATTCAATAGGCATGATTTCAGTATAGAAGCTTAAACCTAAGAATATATCAAGTAGACCAGATTCAATTATTTACTTGGATCTCAACAAAATGAGGAATTAAAATATAGATGTTAATTTAAACAAATTAAGGGACGAGTTTAATTCATCTTTTACAGGTTCAAAAGTGACTTTTGAGTTGATCAAAACAGGAGAAACTTGATCTTGATAATAAATAAAAAAAAGAGCATCCCAGTGCACGAGGCTCCTGCAACTGCAAGGTCTGGGAGGGGCAAATGTACACAGCCTTAAACCCTTGCTTCACAGGAGAGGTTGTTTCCTAATTTTGAACCCACACAACCAACAGGATGCAATAGCACAACTTAACCGATGTACCAAGGAGAAACCTGATCTTGATCCCAGAATTTAATTATTTCCATAGCAGTTTAATATTAAATCAGGTACAATAGCCAAGTGGAGATATAAATAAAAATGAGTAAGCCATACCGGGGGTTTTTTTTTTTTTTTGGTTCTCTCAAGAATTCACTCTTTCTTACACCCTGTGCTGTGCTGCATTTAAGAACGAGCAAAATTGATGAAAAAGTTTGAAAAGAAAAACTACGAAAAATAGAATAAGATACCAGTGCACGAGACGACTACAGTAACAGTGTAGCACCAACACATGACAAAATGAAGGAAAGCTCATAGGGACAACCCAAAGTGCAACAACAGGGATTATGGTGCAAGTTGAAGGTGATGTGATATGACCACAATGCCCAAAATGAACGGTGTAACAGGTTGTATGGAAGAAGGAATCCTCAAGGATTAAAGAGTACAAGAACTTATACACGCGACACCAAGTAGTTGGGATATGGTTTCCCTTTCTGCAAATGGCATAACTTAGCTACAAAACAGACATCACTTGAACCTCAAACAGAAGCAGTACACAAGTTCACAATAATGCGCAAAAGAAGCAATGCAAACATCATATATTCTAGTAGTGATCCCTGTCTGTCATCCTTCTAACAGTTCTCAATTTTGCAAATATCCTATTAAATATGTTAAATATTGTATGGGGGTACATAAGTCATGGATATAGCTAGCCAGTCCATAAAGTTAAAATAGGTCAGCTGTAGTCTTATTTTGTCCTTATTTACTCTCCTTATTTCAGTTATTAGGTGTAATTCTGTTTCCTTAATTTAGGAAACATATTTAGAAAGATTATTCAATATATTCCCTGCGTGAGAGGAGCAGCTCTCACAACCGAGACTGCTTTATCTCTGGCAGGCTCTTCTCTCATCTTCTTCTTCTGATCAATTTTTTCCTTTTTATTTTATTACATGGTATCAGAGCTTGATTAAATCCAAGTTGTTCTTCCTACGATTCTGGTTTGATCAAGTTCGAAGTCCTCCTTCTTGTTGGCTGCAGCAACCTAGGCTGCCTATCTACATGATGTCCTAGTTGATGATTACGCAAGCAAACTAAGACTACACTGCTATCATATACTATGTCTGAAGATCATGTACTGTGTAAGGATTGATTCTGCACACATTCCCTACAATGGCTAACTGATGTTTTAAGGATCGAGTGAAGGATATCTTCTTGTGCAAAATTTTTGTGGATTTTTCAATTCTGGTTCTCTTCATTCCACCAGATGTACTGCTCCACCCTGGAGGGTTCTATTCAACTGCATATATGTGTCACTCGATCAGAGTTTTTGAGACCTTTTGAGTTCTCCTATTGCTGCTCCTGAAGGAGTACAGGTTTTGACCTGCGATACTCTATTTTTCCAAGATTTTCTAGGACTGCTATTTTCTCTATAATTGCTGAAGCTGTTGGCTTCTTGGTCTATGCTTCTGGGCTTTTATTTATCTTCCCAAAACCATTCTTTGATATCTATATCAAGTGATGTTATTCTAATTTTTATCAAAATCTGTTTTAACCCCTGTTTTGTGCTTCTCGATAGATATTTTACTGGCTGCCAGTTCTGCTATGTGTATTCTGCATATATACAACTTGTTGTGGATTCCATATTCCTATTGTTGGTCCTTCCCTTGCTGTTACTCCTTCACTGCCTGTTATTCTTTTTCTGGTTTAATATTATGGAAGAGATCAAAGCTACTATGGACCATATTCATCTACCTATTACTGGTGTTAAATTGACTGGGATTTCTAATTACACTCTATGGGTACAAGCTGAACAAACCTATCTGTATGCCAAGGATAAGGTCCAGCATCACACTAAAGATCCTCCTTCTTATATATGACTCTAAAGATAAGGCTTCCACTGCTGCGTACACTACTTGGATGCGTGATAACTCCACTATTAAAATCTGGTTATGGAATAGTATGGAACTAGCCATTGCTTCTAATGTTATGTATCACTCCACAGCCAAAGGAGTATGGACTGATCTTCGTGAGACATATTCCCAGGCCAAGAATGTGTCTCGCGTTTATGAAATATATGAGAACCTGTTTACACATAAACAAGGGGATAGGTCTCTCAGTGAATTCTTTGGCAATTTTAAGGGACTTATTGAGGAACTTCAAGTGTACCAGCCATTTACTACTGATGTTGAGGTATTAAAACAACAAAAAAATCTGACCTTCATGTGGCATTATTTATGGCTAACCTTCATCCTCAATATCAGTCCGTAAAGAGTCAGTTACTTAATGGAGAACAGGTGCCTTCCTTGAATGAAACATTTGGTCATCTTCAACGCCTATCTTCACCCAAGAATGATTCACCCTCCGAAAAGGATTCTTCTGCATTTGTTGCTGGCTGTGGCAGAGGGTCCTTCTCTTCTGGTAAGGGTCGTGGCCAGGGCTGTGGTCATGGCCGAGGGAATAGTGGTCATGGATCTATTGGTTAGTTTGTTGATAAAGCTGCCCATCATTGTACATTTTGCAATAAGCCCAACCATACTATTGATACTTATTGGGTTAAGCACGGTCGTCCGGATTGGGCAAATGAGGTTGCCAATGTTGCTATTGATCAAGCTTCCGCTTCTATGGTACCTAGTGAGGCATCTTCCTCGTCTTTACCTAGGGCTCCTCCCACCATTTTTGTGTCTCAAAACGATTATCATCAACTTCTCAAGTGTGTGCAATTGCTTGAGACATCTAGTTCTCCATCCAAAGCTACCGTAGCCATCATAGGTACATCTGCTCTTTTTTCTTCCACATCAATTTCTACCCCCTGGATTATTGATTCAGGGGCCTCCTCCCATATGACTGATAAGTCTGGTATGTTTTTTTCTTTGTCCACACTTACTAATTCCACCCTTATTCTTCTTGCTAATGGCTCTTCTACTGCTGTTAGTGGTCATGGTACAGTTTCTCCCACTCCTAACATCACTTTATCATCTGTCTTGCATGTTCCTCAATTACCATTAAGTTTATTAGCTGTGAGTCAACTTACCAAACACCTTAACTATTCTATAACCTTCTATCCATCTTATTGTGAGTTTCAGGATCTTCAGACCGGGTCAACGTTTGGTGGCGGGCTTGAGCAGGCTGGCCTCTACTATTTGGATGGAACTGGACCCTCCACTGCTGCTACTGCATCTACTCATCCCACATCTCTTCAGTGGCATGTTCGGGTAGGCCATCTGTCCTTACCTAAGCTGAAAATTATGGTCCCAAGTTGTTCCTCTTTGACTCATCTTTCCTGTGAAGCATGTGAATTGGAGAAGCATCATCACACTTCTTTTCCACCTCGTACTGAGCCTAGGAGTAGTTCTTTATTTTCTTTAGTTCATTATGATATTTGGGGTCCCTGTCGTGTCAAAAATAGGTTAGGTGTTTTATATTTTGTTATTTTTGTGGATGACCACTCTCGTTTAATTTGGGTTTATTTATTAAAAGATCGGTATGAATTTGTATCTGTCTTTCACAATTATGTTAATGAAATTCAAAATCAGTTTGATGTTCGTATTAAGGTATTTTGGTCTGATAATGCTTTAGAATATATGCAAAATGAGATTTCTACCTTGTGTTCTGAACATGGGATTATTCATCAAACCAGTTGTTCCTACACCCTCCAGCAAAACTGGGTGACTGAACGAAAAAATAGGCATTTGTTGGAAGTCGCACGTTCTCTTATGATTCATATGCATGTGCCTAAGTATTTTTGGTGTGATGCAGTTCTTACTGCTTGTTTTCCTATTAACCAAATGCCTTCTTCTGTCCTGTCCAATAAAATCCATTTTTCTATTTTATTTTCTACCAAATCCTTGTTTCCTCTTTTACTGCGTGTCTTTGGGAGTGTTTGTTTTGTTCATATTTGCACCAAAATATTGACAAATTATCTCCTCGTGCTATCAAGTGTGTTTTTCTTGGTTATTCCAGGACTCATAAAGGTTACCGGTGTTATGACCCCATTTCTCATAGGCACTTTGTTAGCGTTGATGTTACTTTCTTTGAGAGTACTCCTTATTACTCTCCTCCTCCCTCACCCAGTGAGGCTATATTTCCTAACCCCACTCCACCTATTCCATTTGTGGTTCCTCTTCCTATTTTGGATCCTGCAGCCACACCTCCTTTACAGGTTTACAAATGGCGCAAGGCTACAGTTCCATCTGCTGCAGTACAGGCTCCTGCTCTACCTTCCACCGATGTTGTACCGACTAAAGTTCCGACTGAAGTTCCTTCACCAGACTTACCCATTGCTAAACGGAAAGGTACTCGTTCTTGTACTACTCGTCCTGTCTATCCTATTGAGGACTATGTTGGAATTTCTCACCTTCCCTTGCCTTTTCGTAATGTTGCTTTCTCCTTGTCCTCATCTTTTGTGCCCAAAACTCACAAGGAGGCACTTTCTCATCCTTGTTGGAAGGATGCTATGGATGTGGAAATGGATGCTCTATTGTCCCGTCAGACATGGACATTGGTGGATTTGCCTCCAGGTACGATTTGGTCCGTTTCGCTAGGTATACACTATCAAATATAATCCAGATGGATCGGTTGAGTGTCTCAAGGCTCGTCTTGTTGCTAAAAGCTATACCTAGACCTATGGGGTTGACTACTTTGAGACCTTCTCTCCCATGGCTCGTCTCAATTCTGTTCGAGTTCTTATATCTATTGTTGTTAATCTGAATTGGCCTCTTTATCAAATGGATATCAAGAATGCATTCCTCTATGGTGATCTCCAGGAGGAAGTTTATATGGAGCAACCTCTGGGGTATGTTGCTCAGGGGGAGACTGTTGCATGCGTATGCAAGTTGGCAAAGGCTATCTATGATTTAAAGCAGTCCCCAAGGGCATGGTTTGACAAATTTAGCAGTGTTATGACACAATGTGGTTTTTCCCAATGTTATTCGGATCATTCAGTTTTTATCCGTCGCCAAGGTTCCTAGCTGGTGGTACTTGTGGTGTATGTTGATGACATTATCATATCTGGTAATGATGAGTCTAGCATTGCAGATGTCAAATCCTATCTACACAAGTAGTTTCAGATGAAGGATCTGAGTCACCTTAGTTATTTTCTTGGCATTGAAGTCCTCCGGAGTAAAAAGGGTATCAGTCTATCACAACAAAAGTATGTGTTAGACCTAGTATCTGATACTAACATGTTAGCTTCTAAACCAGTCGATACTCCCATGGATCCTCATCAGAAGTTTGGCAAAGATGATGGGGATAACTTTGATAACATACACCAATATAGAAGACTTGTTGGGAAGCTTATTTATTTGTCTGTCACTCGCCCTGACATTTCCTTTGCTGTTGGAGTAGTTAGCCAGTTTATGCATGCTCCAAAGCAAATACATTGGGAGGCAGCCTGTCGCATCTTGAGGTATTTAAAGGGTGCTGCAGGGAAAGTCTTATTTATCGGCCACGTAACAGTGTTGATCTTGTTGGATTTTCTGATGCTGATTGGGCTGGTTCTAACAGTGACCGGCGTTCTACTACTAGATATTGTACTTTTGTTGGAGGAAATCTAATAACTTGGCGGAGTAAGAAGCAGGCTACTGTATCTAAGTCGAGTGCAGAAGTTGAATATAGAGCAATGGCTCATACCAATACCGAGTTAATGTGGCTTCGTAATCTCCTTCAGGAGATGGGTTTTTTAGTTTCTCCTATGAAGATGTTTTGTGATAATCAAACTGCTATCTACATAGCCAAGAATCCAGTGTTTCATGAACATACAAAGCACATTGAAGTGGATTGCCATTTTGTTAGAGATGCGGTTATGAAGAAGCTGATTACTACTCCATTTACTTCTTTTGCAAATCAATTGAATGATATATTTACAAAGCCATTGTTTGGACCTACCTTTCAAAACAATCTTAGTAAGTTGGGCTTGGGTGATTTGTATGCTCCAGGTTGAGGGGGAGTATTAAATATGTTAAATGTTGTATGAGGGTCCATGACTTAATGTATCATGGAGGTACCCATGGTACATTAAGTCACGGCTACAGCTAGCCAGTCCATAAAGTTAGAATAGGCCAACTATAGTCTTATTTTGTCCTTATTTACTTTCCTTATTTCAGTTATTAGGCTCTCACAACCTAGACTGCTCCATCTCTAGCAGGCTCTTCTCTCATCTTCCCTCTTCTTCATCTTCTTCTTCTTATCAGTTTTTTCCTTTTTATTTTATTACATATCCTAATTCCAAGCTCATATGAGAAGCCTCCATAATCAATAAGATGACAACTGAATAGTGAAACTGAAGCTGAAAGAACAAAAATTCAACATAAATAATGTCAAACATTTTTTTTTCCAGAAGGGGGGGAACCAATTGAGCTGCTTACAATTTCCCAAGGGTAGTATCAGCCACAAAAATATCCCACCTGTTTACAATTTCCCAAGGGTAGTGCCAGCCACAAAACTATCCTACCACATATAGCCTTTCAATAAACATGGACGGAGTTGAACTCCTAAGAGATTCAGAACCTAAATATCATACCAATTCATCAACTCAAACAAGATGAACCAGTTCATCAGGAAAAGGATGAATACAAATCCTTATAAGGACCAAGTATACAACGGCTGAGCAGAATAGGTCAACTTCGATTACTTTCAATTGTATGTCCATCTGCAAAACTGTCCTCACTCAAAACCTAAATAAGTTCTACTCTGCTTCTTCATGCATTGATCATGTTGAACTGGAATCTGGACAGCTGCTGTGGGATGGTGGAGATAACTGGTCCATATCTCTGCAAGAAAAAGAAATTGGGCATGTAAAAAGGAAGGTCGAAAATATATATTATGATTATGGTAAAAGCTTTTCTCGACAGACCAGCAGGTCTAGAGAGTTTCTCTAGACAGATACCAAGTTTTATAGGTGAGGTGGGAGGAAAAAAAGAAAACTGCTCACATATGTCTTGAGGTCACTAAACCTCTACAGTCCACACACTACTATTGACAATAGCAGTTTTGGTAATTCTATTCCCAAGTATATAATTAATGGGAAAGAGAACACAACCTGGTCGCGCATCGCATGCCGCCCCTGTGCCCTGACACAGGGGCACGCAAAATGACCGCCACACTCCTGGTTGCGCAACCCTGTGTCAGGGCATAGGGGCAGTGTGTTTAGCACGACCGGGTGGCATTCTCCCATAATTAATATTCTTCAGAGGGAAAAAAAAAAGATCTCTCTAGAGGCAGGACGAAGGGAAAAGGTTTGGAGCAACACTGCCTGAGGTTTAACATATCAGAAACATAAAAATCTACCAAGTTTATAATATGTCCATAACAGATACACTACAGTAGCAGATCAATATTTTATCAGCTCACAACAACACACATTCTTCTGTGAGAGCATTTGGTCACTTTATTATCTGATGCACTACAATCCATTATTTTTCTGGAGAAAATCCCAATATCATTTTCTTTATTGCAGATGAATATGTCAGTGTTAGTCTATTGATTCTTCTTAAAGCTACACCCAGTACGGGAACAACTAACAGATGATGACGAGAAAGGGCTATATTGTCATTTTACCTGAACATTATCATAGAGCTCAAACAGTGGGACAGCTAGTAGTTTCAAGTTTTTTGGAACTGCAAAGTACTCCCTCTCAGACAAGTGAACAAGGAAAAGCTTCTTACATTCCTGTATCACAAACCCTTCTAGACTCAGCCCAAATCCAAAAGATCACAACATGAGAAACGTTGCCATAATTTTTCAGGTTTGAACATCTCTTTACCTTTGGTTTGGTGATATGGGGAGGGCAGTAAGGGTACATTATGGTTTCAAAGTTTGGCCTCCACCAGACAGCGACACATTCCCCAATCTGCAACACAGTTGAACCAGTTTATAAAAAAAGACCTCCACTGCATAGTGGCAGTTTATTATTGTCTTTTTGAGCAACTTTGTCCATATGAATCCCAACTCTAACAAGATTCAAATTCCAGACTCCATCAAGAATCTAAAGTCAGGAGAAATAAGCTTGGTGATTAAAGAAATGATGGATTTGAATCCACAAAAAATTACGAAAAAATACCTGCCAATCTGGCTGAAGAGCTGTAGAATTGGCGGCAAGTTTGCTAGAGAGTTTCCGTTTCAAGCCCTCAATTTCTGCGGAGTTAATACATGAGCATCACTAGACAAAGGAGATACATAAACTCAAAACCAGAGAGAGAGTACTGTATTACCATTCTCTCCAGGCTTTAGACGCCCACCAGGAAGCTTGCAGAAGGTGTTTCCAATCTGCAGAAGCAGTATATGAGGATGGTTATGCTCCTGTACCTGATAGAAGTCAGCCAGGTACAACAAAGAAAGGAATTAAGTGTCTGTTTGCAATAAAGTAGCTCAAAATCTGATAATTCTGTCCATCTCCAAGGAATCACAAAATTTAATTGCAAGCAGAACTATACAAGAAAGAAGTGGCATAAGTGAACTGGCATGCTCATTGACCTGATCAATATTTATTGGTAAGTGAACTTACCCAAAAAAAAAAACTTATTGGTAAGTGAAGGCTGGATAAAACACCTTTACCCTTCTGAGATAACAAATCTAGGAAATCCTTTTCCTATTCCCTCAAATAAGAAGCTTCAACAACATTTGCAAAAAGGTGGATGAAGAGAGAAAATCTAAGAGCAGTTTTCTCTTTCGTGTTCAATGATAAATGTGCAAGGTAAGTATCACACTAAGGTTCCCCCCTCCCCAGTCCACATTGCCACAATGTGATAGAAGCCAACAGCTGGAATTTGCCAAGTCATATGCAATGTGGCTTCATTTAGCCATCAATTTGCCATATAAAAATAATATTTATAGTAAACTCAAAACTGTACTAGTAATTGCAAGTTTACTCCCAAATTTGACAATATTATGACCTTCATTGCAATCTCAAAGTATTCACCCAAACCAATTTGCCCATTCTAATCCAAGCAATCATAAATACCTAAGCTTGAGTTCCTCAACCCTAACTAATTTTACAATAATATCTATAGCTTATCCTTCAGTGCCTGAATTTCAGGTTTTGACACCATCAACCCCTATGATATGTCTCAACATGGGCTTGGAGGATAGCTAGTCCCATTCTAATATGTTCCAAATACCTTTTACTCCAATAATGGCAGCAACTAACATAACCACAACATTAATACTATGTATTCATATAAACAAAGGAAACAAGGGAACCCTAAATTTTAAGTTCAACCTAACCTAAAAGACTACCAGTGCTTAGGAATACTTGGGCCTAGTCACAACTCATAGCGCAGAGCTTATTTCCAAATAAAACTTAAGCCTTCTAGGTAGCCAGACTATGAAACCAACTAGAGCTTTTATCTAAGAGAAATAGAAAGATAAATACACAATACCCCAGTGACAACAACTGGCCCTTCAAATTAAGTGCCCACAAGGGGAAAATTTGAATTAAGAACTAAATTTCTTTGGAAGAGGTCATTAGTATATGAGTTAATACAAGCAACGTTGATGAACTCAAATCAAAACAGAAAGTCCACTACAAATTAGTAGAAAGTAGTTGTTCATCCATTCCAAACCAGTTCATGCATTGTAACTTGGAAGAAAGTGATCGAGTTTTCAATGTATCATAATCAAACAAGCCTGCTTTGGATAGCTTTAAATAATAGCATTGACGAATTGGCTTATAACAACACATATAGTCAGCATTATTATGATGAAATTTCATAAAAGAAATACAAACATAACCAAATAAAAGGGGGACAGAAGAGAAACTCCAACTACGAAATGCACAACACAGTGCATAACTTTGGTAGGGATGGCACGTACTGACCAGTAGAATTGCTTCGACACTTGTCCGCATGCCTTCTTTCATGTAGCTGTTAAACCAGTAAGGAGTAAGACTAGTCAAGAAACTAATCGAAACACAATATCATAATACAAGTAATATTCACTGTCAGGTCAATTACACTGCAACGATTGTAACCGAAATTGATTAGGTCTAGTCCCAAAAACAATTCTTTCATATCCTTGTAAAATTACTATGAAATTGAAGATAAAACATTTAAGTCCTTAGCCAGCATACAGAAAAATTATCCGAATTTCTGCCAATAATGCTTATAAGAAAGCTTCCTCAAGCGCTAAAGTAGCGAGAGGCTTCAACGTAACATTGAGTATCCTCCGCAGCACCAGCCACACAGAAATTACCGACTTTAAACCCCCTAGGCAGAAGCAAATGGAGAAAACCACAGAGATGGCTACGGGCTTTAAGCAATTCTAAATTTTCAATTTTTTTTAACGTGAGTATTCAGTTTTCTTGGATATAATCTTGATTAGAACCTCAAACCACAAAATAAACCCCTAGGCAGAAGCAAATGGAGAAAGATAAAACCCTACAGAAGGAGATGGAATCTAGGGGTTCCAGTATAACGGCCACATAATTGCAGTAAAGGGTTCCCTAGGGTTTTTCACTTTCCTACTCTTCAAATCTTCTTTATTTTCATTTTAAAAAGTAGTAATAAATTTCCATATATTCAAGAAGCATGAATGCTTACTTGACTTTCATTCGCGCAAGACGATCTGCAACTGAAGTATCTTTCTCCATCTTTGGCTCCTTCGTTCCGAAAGTGTAGCTCGAGAGAGGGTATGTATTCACTATCGGCGTCGTACTCGAAACCATCTTTCTTGGTCTCCCTCTGTGCTGCTTCCTCTTCCAGTTCCAGAATCCAGAGTTCCACCTCGTGGTTCTAAGCTACGACTCAAAACCAACTTTTTCCATCAATTCGCCTTTCCACGAGAAAACTGCTAAGAAAGTTAGATTGTAAACCGACCAGAGTCCGTTAATTCGGTATCTTTCCTTTATTTTATCCTTTATAAAACGTTCAATTGGAATCTTTATCGTAGTAGTTCCTTGAATGCCTCAATCATCCGTTAAATGGATATTATGATCATATTTGTATATGTTGTAAGAATTGCTTAACACTTTAAATTCCTCTCAGCTTCTTTTTGTTTGTTTTTTTGGTGAAAATTCCTCTCAGCTTCAAACCAACAGAAAATTTTCCTTACCGTGGGTAGGGTATAAATTTAGCACGGAATAGAAAATCGAAAAATAAAATCAACCGTTTAAAATGAAATCGAAACAAATAAAAACAGTGGAGTGCGGAAGCCACACGCTGCCATCTTGGGGGTGGGGCGATCATTTCGCCCCCACTGTGTTTGGACATGCCTCCCATAGCGAACTTTTCCCTAATACAAAAAAGGGAAAATGAATGTTAACTAGTCACGTGGTTAGTGTGCCTCTTGCGCTTAGACACAAACCAATGTCTTTGTACGCGAAAGGGGCCATTCAGCATTTAGTGAAATAAAAAATCGCATATGAACCAATGTCTTTGTGCACAATTTCCATTGACTATCGTGCTGGCTCAAGAGCTGAACAACCGGTTAGTGTTCTCTTGCCAAAGAAAAAAAAACTTTCATTTTAAAAAGTATCAATCGAATCGAATACAATGTAATTCACACAAATCGGATCGAACCTAACTACACCATACTAAACTTTACAATCATGTGTCTTTGTTGAAAGATATCATATTTGACATTGTTAACCTATGGTAGTGTTCGGTATGCATTCTTGAAATACGTTCCAAGTTGATTTCGCATTCGCAAATAACAAAAATAGTTGTTTTTATCGCTTGAGAATGTGAAATCAACTTATAATGCATACCAAACACAACATATATCTTCCTCAGGTTGTAATTTTCTTCCCAACTCTACCTGTTTCAGCATGTTTTATTATTTTTTTATTTTTTATTTTTTTTTTCTGTTTTTTGGGAACTGGAGGTGTCTGGCCTTCGGCTAACTAAATCCCCCAAGGCTCATGCACGACCCTGCAACATACACGTACCAGGAGATACTGGAATTTTTTTCCTCTCAGGTTCCCAACCCGGTACGGTTGTCCGGTTCCTCTCATAGGGGGTGGAAATGACGACTTAACCTCAATCGGGCAGGGGGTTAGGTCATCATTTCCACCCCCTATGAGAGGAACCGGACAACTATACCGGACAGGGAACCTAAGAGGATAATGATCCAAGATACTGGGGTCCCCATGTTCACCAGAGAGTTTCCTCTCAGGCAGGTGGCCCCCAAGGGGGGAGGCGGAGTCACCTTCAGCATGTTGTTACAGTTGATTCAAGTCATCTCTGGTGGGCTTGTTAGATTGGGCCTTACGTTGCCTTTTGTGTACCCAATATAGACTTGGGTCTGGAAAGCCCATCTTAGAGTGTGCCGGGCTTGTCAAACCTAGCCAGATTTTGGCTCGACCCATTTCTATTAAAGTGGTGGGACTTTAGCAATGCGTTTGAACATGCTTGTAGATTGGTCTGCATGAACTTTACCAAAAAAAAAAAAAGATTGGTCTACATGAATTTTGGGTGGATAAGTGATGTTTACATAAATAAATTTAATTTAATATTATGAGGTGTTTTATGAAATTTGAAATGAAAATTAGGAGACCTAACCATCTTAATTAGTGAAAAATTGGGGGAACTCTAATTTTCCCTTTTCCCCCCATAATTTGGAGTTAAGTTAATTTCAGGGAAAATCATGGCAGCAACGGCATGCGGTGGTATTCCGGGGCTTGGGCTAGGAGGGTATCTCGCCCATGGCCATGGGCCCATGATAATGATGTTCTATTTGCCTTTGCGGGTGCGATGATTTCTAGCTCCTTCTCTGTTGTTAATAAAATTTCTCCTTTATTCTCAAGAAAAATAGAATGGTTTTATTCAAGTGTAACAGGCAAGGGATTTTCTTTAGGCTGACAGAACTATAGAGTTTCTATAGTCCACCAGTTTTTGTTACAAGACAGATTAGAGTTGTAATGTTTTGGATGGGTAAAACCTAAATGGTCCTTGCTCATATGTTAAGTTTCAGTCAGAACGAAATTGCTCATGCGACAAAATAAAGTTTTGAAAATTTATTGAAACAATGAAGTTTTTCTAAAAAGAAATGAACTGTCAAAAAATAAAATGAAATATGCAAATACATATATATAGGGTATGTGGTTGATTAGTGAGTTTGAAATTCGACATGTGATTGAATCAAAATCTTTTTCTAGATATTAGTACAATCGGAATCGTCACATCACCCTTTCATATGGTAAAACTTGTTGATCCAATCAAGACAATGTTTTCGATTGATATTAATATAGTTGAAATTATCACATCATCCTTTCGCCTCCTCGGCCTGTAGGTATTGAGTAAAGAAGCATATTTTATGTGAAGTGACCAATCAACATCATTTTTTAGATATTAATACATGTGGAATTATCACATCAACCTTTTGTATGCTAATTTTTGTTGTCATTCTAAAGAAAAATCTCAGCCCGAGGTATAAAGTAAGGAAATAGGTTTTATGGGTAGTGACCAGTCAAGAAAGTTGGAATTGTTACATCACTCTTTCGCTTTGTAAAACTTATTGTTGGTCTAAGGAAAACTCTCTAAACTTATAGATATAGAATAAAGGAGTAGGTTTTATGGATGAGCCTGTCCATAAGGTATCTATGGATGGTTCACTTATTTATGCCACACAGCAGGCCTACAGGGGGCTGAAATTTTATAGCCAAGTAATCCCAAAGGTCCCTTGTTCATATGTCATGTTTTAGTTCAATAAAGTTAGCCAAGTGGCAAAATTAAGTTTTAAAAAATGTGGGATTACCAATAGGCCATTACAATGCTTAGACTACCAAAAAGGTGCATGACAATAAATAGAATGGTATGCGATTGAACTTAAATACGAAATCTGGCAAGTGGCGAATCCAAACCATTCTCAAGATATACAATAGTTCAAATTGCCACATCATCTGTTCAGATGGCACAACTAAGTGGGTCATTCATAAATACTCTATGGATGGGACTGTCTATAAAATCTTACCCCCAAAAAATTAAAATTGAAAATTGAAAATTTTTATTTTTTTATTTTTTTATTATTTTATTTGTTAATCACGTTAATTTTATGTAACCTTAGGCTTATATATAAGATTTTAAATTCTGCCCAGTCCACCCTATCTTGGCCCATTAACAGCTCTATTTATCGTACTTGCTCATGTGATGTTTTTGAGTTTCCCCTTAAAGCAAAAGGTAAAGGCAGAAGAGCTGAACCTGTGGTCTCCAATGATGATTGCACTCTACAGATAGGGTACCAACCAACTGCATTAATATAGATAATCCCCTGGATCCGGCTCTTTTCTAGAGAGCCCAACACCCAGGGGACATCCACCGGTTAGGTTGTGCTGCACATATCCCGGCACACGCCAATCAGCCATCGAAATGTGTGCGGCACAACCCAGCCATTGGCTGCCCCCCTGGGCACTCCTTGGGCGATGAGCTCCTTGGAGAGGAGCTCCATCCTAATCCCTTACCCCCAACCCCCGGACTCTTTTTTTAAGAACAATACATTACTAGTAATGCAACTGGTCAAGATACCTAAACCTAGAACTTGATTATCAAACACCACAATATGATCCCCCCCCCTCAATAATATGATTAGCCCAACCCCCGGACTCTTTTTTTAAGAACAATACATTACTAGTAATGCAACTAGTCAAGATACCTAAACCTATAACTTGATTATCAAACACCACAATATGATTAGCACAACCCCCCCCCCCCTCCCTCAATAATATGATCACTTGTCCTGATTCATCAATTCCTACCAAGAAAATAGTATCACTCATTTATTTCATTAAATTACTACCACTTGCAAAGTTAATTGCTAAAAATTGTTGACAACCAGGGGAAGTCATAAACTGTATCATAATTGAGTAATTAAACATTTATTGAGAAAAGATAATTAGATTTCTTTGGTGGAAACTTCCTAGTCTAAACAGGATCCATATGGCTAGTTCATAAACCCCTAAAGAATCATTGTAATCTGAGTTGTTTAAATGGAAGCCAAATAAAATGTAGTAATTGTCTAGTCGTTTTCTCTATTATTCTGAATTAGGTGTAATACTCACTTGTCTTGTTCTCTAAACATGATAGAGTGAGTAGTTTGAACTTTGAATACAGCCACTTAACTGGTTTAAAATAACCTAACAACTCTATATTATGACTACTATGATATGTGGCATATCTTCTGACAATCTTTCAAGTTCTTGTTAATAATGTTCTTCCCTAATTGTTTTTGATATAATAAATTAGACAAGTAAGCATTTTTGTCAAGAATGTTAAACCAATATTTTTTTTTTAAAAATCTGTCTCTATCTCTCTCATACTTACATTGTTTTTCTTTGTTAGGTAGGGAGTGATTGTTGTTAAATCCCTTGTTAAAAAGGGTTTAGAACTATAAAGATCTTCAAAATAAGTGATCATCGAACACGAAACGCCCAAAAAAAAAAAAAAAAATTCAGTATTTTCTTATCATAATATTCATAGAAGTCTAAGTCTTAATATTTTTGTAATTGGAATGTTAAACCACATGTATCGTGTGTGGACAGTGTAATCTTTTCTGGGTAGGCACTAGAATCCATTGTTTATATTGATTATGCCCATAAAGATAAGGATGGAGGGAGGGAGGGGGTACTATGATACTAAAGAAGAATAAGAAAAGTTGGTTAGAAAAGAAAAGCCTTCTTAATTAATTATAATATTTTTGTATTAGAACAGAGATTAGTTTGTATTGTTAGGAAGACTTTTGATTATTTTGTGTTTTTAACAAGACTTGTATACTTCATTCGGTGTATAGACACGCCATGAAAACCCATTTGAAGGGAGGTTAAGAACTTTAACGTAACCTTAAGCTGACTCGCCAAATTGTAATATAAAAAACAATTTTGTTTAGTATTGTCTAATTAATTAAAATGTCATAATTTTGGTAAACCTATTTCTTGAAACGTTTTACTGATTTTTAAGAGTTTTATCTGTTTCAGAGTCTTTCATCCGTTTCAAGAGTAACTCAGGCTTGTCAATTTAATTTCATATCCAAAAAAGGATTATAATTATCAGCACAGTTAAAATATGGCTATATCCAAGCTGATTAATATAAACTAAATTGTTAATGTCTGATCTAATCATCGTTGTTTCTTACCCCATAAATTCTACTAGAAATTGTCTGGTTTTTTGGGGTGGGGGGAAGGGGGGAGCAGCCATTCAAGACTTCCATTGCAATAAAGAAAGATGGGTGCAAGATTCACAAGCAACAGGGGAAATAAAATTTCATTTATCAGTTGTTCGAGGAGATCATTTTTATTCACGCCCTTAGGGAAGTCAATGGCGTCGCTGACTGTTTAGTCACCTTAGGCTCTTCTTCACAGTCTTTTTGTTTCTGGCAAGATGTTCCTCCTTGTATTCTGAATCCTTTGTATGCTGATGTTTTTCGAACGTTGTTCCTTCGGTAATAAAATTCTATTTATAAAAAAAAAAAGGAGGAAAAATAAAATCAGGAAAAGACTAAAAAAATTAATTCAATGAGTAGTATATGATGGGCCACAGTTTGAAATTTTAAGGACCAAGTGAACAACAGAAAGAGAAATCTTGTAGGAACTGATTTGGGGCCTTAGCTTGCAAATGAACAATAATGTTCTACGTAAAAATAAAATGAACTAAGTTTCTTCACACGTATGATTGGGTATCACGCGAAAGCACCAATCCCACATCCACTTATAAGGATTGAGGATTTGGGTGTCTTCTCCTTAACGACTAGCTTTAAAGAGTGAATTCTACTTAAGTTCCAACAAGTGCTATTTGTTAGGGTGGTTGGATCTTCTATTGTCGAGCTGCCTGGCAGGACCGTGCTGCCCAGACACGGTGCTGCCCTCAATGTCCGCCTTACCCTTGCCCACACACCTTGCCCGAGTGGGGGTAAAGCGGTCTTTGTGGGCAGCACCGTGTCTGGGCAGCACGGTCCTACCGGGCAGCTCGGCAGTAGAGGATCTGGATCCGAAACTTCGATGATGGAAAAATCCCTCGAGAAAGATCTCGATCAATTCCACGATATGCTTGGAGAGATTGTGGGATTCCACACAAAAGCAATTATCCCGTATATAAGGACCTCTTAATCCATGGTTGACCATTTGATTGGGTTAGAAAGGACATTTCAGCTTGGTAAATAGAAGGTGGCCGGATGTTAGTGATGAAATTCCCTCTTCTAAGAATCCAATCGTAGCTTCAAATTATCTTGGACGAAGGGATTCTCTCTTCACCTTGGGTGGACGAAAACATTCTCCTCCTAAAATTATGCGACAGAAAAGTAACTAAAAGCACTATGTGGGCTTTGTACTTAAATAGACCCTTTTCTGGATTCTGAAACCCATCTTCACGTTTTAGCATTCTCATGGGCCAGGAGTAAGGCCCAAGTAATTGTATTGTCAAATTTAGTGCACACATTGGTATTGGTTGCCATTGATATCGATATTAATACAGATCAATCATATGATTTGTATCAGGTCGGATCAGACCGTTTTACCCTCCAAATACTGATACTGTCGTTTTTTGAATCATTTTACACTCCCTTACTCTAATACCATCACTGATAGAAGGCCACGGCCGATACCAATATCTAAAATGAGAACAAAATGGTGATGACATGGACAATTTAGAAATGAGAGAGAGATGGGCATGAGAAAGGACTTGGGTTTCCTCCAGCTGTGGCGAGAGCTGGAGGATCAAGCCCAGTAAAAATAGGGGACCACCTGTGAAACACCTATGAAATGACCCAAACACCCTTTGTTTTGCTGTGGTGGATCCTCCAGCTCCCGCCACTGCTGGAGGAGAACCAAATTGCTTGAGAAATGCCTGATCTCCCTTCCTGCTGTTCCCTGGTCCGTTCTTTTTCTCAATTCAAAATGGTTCCATGTGAAGCACAATACATGCACTGTTTCACCATAAAATCGATAAAAGCACCTGACCTGGCACCAAAATTAAAATGAAAAAACAAAAAGTATGCTGATCAGATCCAATATTTTATCATAAAGTAATAAAAGCACCCCTAGCTGGCATTAAAAATATAAAATAAAAAAAATTCTATAGCTCTTCTTTGCCTCTTGGCTGCATCTGGTGGCCGACACAATGGAATGTCTATTATACATTTTCCGTATTAGTACTCATGCATTGATACATATGCAATACATATAAGGGGGTATTTAATTATATTTAATTATTAATTAATTTAGACTATGTCTTCTCTACTCATTAATGGTCCAAAATCCAAATAGATACATCATTTGTTAGTGTGGCAGAATAGATGCTTTGTCAAATAAAAAAATTACCTACCCCTATGACTTGGGGCTGTAGCTGATGACCTAATATTCTGTTTTCTTCCTTATTGACGGTGAAACACACACACCCTCTCGTGCTCTTTGTATACATTTTTTTTTTGGTAATCATACAAATCACATGCCAATCCCAATCGAAGAATACCAAATGGGTCGTCATGGACAGTCTAGATTCTAAAACCAACTTTTAAGTTCCATAGGTAAGGCCATTGACCCCAATTAAAAATCATTTCTTTGAAACCTTTTCTCCTCCTACCCCCCCCCCCCCCCCCCCAAAAAAAAAAAAAAACATAAAAAAGAAGAAGCAAATGCGAGCTTATTAATTAAGTGGGCAGTGCAAAGTTTTTGTTAACCTTAGATTTCTACCAGGTGACATGCTAACTGAACAAATCTAGTCCATTGAATGAGAAGTCGTCATATATTAATCAAATTAATATTAAATTTGGGACTAATTCAAGTGTGTGATATACATTCTATTGACATTTTTCTTTATTTTTTTAATGATTCAAAATTATATTTACCAACAAAAAAAAAAAAAGTTCAAAATTATTTAAAACTTTTTTTGTTTTATTTCTACACTTGGCAAAATCTAATTGAACTCTAGTTATAATATATAGTGTTGGGAGTTGGAGTTTACCTTCTATTAAAATTTAAGATTTTACCAAAAAAAATTCTATTAAAATTTAAGCAACAAGTGGCAATTAGGGATGGTGTGGTTCCACTTGATGACCTGTACCCCACCCATCCCTTTGGTTAGAGAATGGATCATTTGCACAGGTGAACATACATGTGAGAGGTAGCCACTTGTCCATTTTCTTTCCATAATTACCCCTCTTCCCCTTGTAAATGGCAAAAATAGAACAAATGATTATTACATGTGAGAGGAATTGGACTCTTTTGATTATTGAGTTATCTCCATTCAAAAATCAAGGGGAAAAACACTACTAACAATTTTTTTCACTTCCTTCTATATTTAATTATATATTTAGTTATTTACTGCATCCTGTAGTTTTTGTTACTTCAATTTCTTTTGAAGAAGCCCAATTTAAGGATTATACAATGGCTCAAACAATATTTTATTTTATTTTATTTAAATATGTTATCTTACGGTTCCTTATTGTCAAAACAAACCTTTGAGAAGAAGCCTTTTATCTGATAGGAGCACTTTCCATTTATACCACTACCCAATCCCTTACTCTCCGTTCAAGAAATAATAATAATAAAAGACATATGATTGAAGCTCTCAAATAGTTTATACTGAGCATAATTTCTTATTATTTTAACTTTTAAGGGTATCAGTATAATTTATTATATTGTTTAGTAGTCTGTGTTACAAAAGGTAATTAGTTTTTTACTATGGTTTTCCCACTCTCATTTTTATTTTTTTTTTATTTTTACTACTACCATTGATTCTATGATTTAGAATATATAAGAAAAGGAAATACAACATTGAAAACAATCTACCAAAGGACAAGAGATCACCTGGTCTCATGGCCTCTATTCCTGCATGGGGGGTAATGAGAGTGCGTGCAAGGATATTAATATGGATAAAATTTTTTATTTCATAGAAAGTAGAAGGATAATTTCACGCACTCCAATGTCACTTGTTTCCACAATTATTAGTTATTATGATCCAAAATCAACTTGGACAACCCTAATCCCAAACTAGATTGGACGATTCAACTAATCTGATCTCAATCCTTGAAACCATGGGTGTCGTAATAAATACGTGGTTAGTTCCACTTTACACTTTTGATCTATACAGTCACTCTTTCTCGTAGGGTGGTGATTGTGTCACCCATAGGTGAGGTGAGCAAGCATGCTCACTTGATTAAATCACACGGAAAAAACACTATCTAGGGGTATTAATGTAAATACATTTATGAATAGAAAATTATATTATAGAAATACCTCTATTTATTTTTGCTTTTGACATTGATCATCATTTTTCCCTTCAAGATCAATGCCACCACTTACCGAATTTTGGATTAGTTTGTCACAATAAGTAATTTTTTCTCTAGTAGTTTATAGTTTACACTCCACTAAACTCTAAGGAGTTTGCACAAATATTTTAAACAAATAGAGAGATGGAAGGTGTCCCATTTTGGAATAGAATCGGTTGTCACTATTTTTCATAAATTATTTGGTGCATTAAATATCAAATTATAAAGCATGAAAACTCTCATTTGTCATTTATTATGTTATTTACAAAAAAAAAAAAACTCATTTATTTTGTTATTGTAAAATGTTCATAATTCTATCTATGAGTAGCTAATGCAAGTTAGTTACATGAATGTTTCATTTATTTTTCTAAATTTATTCACAATAACTAATAAGCAACGAATGGGGCGGGGGGGGGGGGAGAGGAAGTTGTCATGGGAAATTACAAGATTTCATACTAATTAACTTGCTTCAAGTCTAAAAGATAACAATCAAGATACTTCACTATTCTCCATCGATTCAATATTTTCACCCACAAGATTTTCATATTAATGATTTCTAACACAAATCAATTACTCAATGTTTAATAGAGCTTAAATTACAAGGTATTTGACCTTTTTTCATCATTGTAATAGTTTCAACAACTGATGCTTTCCTAAATTTCAACATCTAAATGAATGAAAATAACAGGAGAATTTGACCATGGTTCATTATTCTAAAACAATTTTTTTTGTATAATTTTTTGTTTTGAATAATTTATTTGTTAAGCCATAAGATATCGATTTGTTAAGATACAGACATAAAATATAAAAATATTATTGAAATATTGTAGTACCGTAAAATAAAAATGAAAAATGACTTGCAAGTCCTTTTCATTTAGAGAAGTGAAAATGTGAACCTTTAAAAATTCGGATTTATGAACTTCTATCACTATGTTGCCATCGTAAATAATTATAGTAGTCCTTATTAGCAACAAGAATATATTTTTTTTTGTCATTCAGTAATTAAGAAAAGTTTCTCCATTAACAAATATTTACTGACTTTACCAGCAAGAAGTTGGCTTCTTCAGCTATGAGGCAATTGGACACATTCCCTGAAGTTATTTTCTTTTTCATTTACAAAATAAAATACCAAAAATAAGTATTTGGGAAAAAAATTTCTTGAATGGTTTATAATTGTTTCCTCCAAGTCCCTATAATCTCATTAAGTAATTTGTGTTATTGCTTTTCTTGGAAATTTCTGGCACGACCTACCAGTCATCAAGACCATGGAATGACATTGTAATGTGGAGTTGTTATCCCCATATTCCCAATAGCCTTGACCGCCCTTTACTCCCTCTCTCATTTCCTATGGACATTTAACCTGCTTTGATTATAACAAATAACATAATTAATGGGGTATTTTTCCATTGTAATTATTAATTATAAAAGGTCCTAATGTACTAATAAGAAAATATTTGTTATGTTTGAGAAAAGAGCTAACAATTTTTAATATTCAGAATTCCAAGTCACATCATTTGGGTCTAATCCTTTGATGGAAGAAATTGCAATTTTATATACTATCTATTAGTAACTAGATATCAATTTCAATAGATTTTAAAATTTAAAAATCATTGTTATATAGTATTAATGGTTTATACCTATCAAGCTTAGAATTCGCTTTAGTTTATAAAATTTTGAGTCTCAAAAAAAAAGAAGAAATTTTCAATAAGCTCCCCATAGAATATATTGAGAATTTGGAGTCAACACTTAAGAATTTTCTGTTAAATTTTGGTAAGTCAAAAATTGAAGATTTGGTTGCACCCATCGTACTCTGTAATTTCTTTAGCTTTACGTTTTCTTTCTTAAAATCCTTTTTTCATGCAGTATTCCTTTTTTATATTTTAAAGCTTAACTTCAGCCAAAAATTGAGCATACACAATATCCAAATAATAATTACCTCCAAGCATTGTAAATTAACACACTTACTATTCCAAGATTATTTCCAATATTAACTTTAAAAATTTGGGCAATATCCTCAACTATCAATCTAGATAAACATAGAACCCCTCAATCCTAACCAATTAAATTGTAATTTAAGAAAAAATTTCAAAATTATAAGTTCAATGTTGGGTCGGGTATATTTATCAGTTGTAAAAGGATTGTCATTTATCACTGTAATTAGATGGCAAAAGAGCATTAAATCTATTAATATTTACAATACTTGGCATCAATGTCAAATGATTTGAGTTCAAGTTTTCAAACTTAGAATTGGATACAGGACCGGTCTCCGTCAATTTCGATTTGATTCTGATCCTAATCATCGACCAGAATCATACAAGGATTAGGACTTGGCCGGAATGGGCATATATGACTCGCTCAGATCACTAATGATGAATTAGATTAATCAAAATCAGTGTTAGTCGATCTCGATCCAATTTTAAAACCTTGTCTAAGTTTAGAAAATTATATAGGCCAAGTCTAAGAAAATGATAGAAGTTTTCTAAAACAATGTGAAGTTTCTTTTATTTTACAAACTTCTTAGGGTTAACTTTTGTGCATAAGGTGAGGATGATTATTATAGTCATTAATTAGGGCATTTCCATTAAGCACGTGGATTAAAATGAAAATTGATATGAAATGGATGGGAGCAGAAGGAGAGAATAATCATGGATATTGATTTTTAAAGTGTATAGGGGGATATCCCTAAACTTTTTTGTGATCTATGTGTATCCATCCTACTTAACTTTCAAGAAAGCAAATTAAAAAGGAATATGAAATAGATGGGATTAGTTGATAGAGGTCTTGTGATCTTGCATCGATAGAAATTTGAGTTAAGAAGCTTGTATTACCTTAATTTTTTTTATGGGAATTATATTATCTTAATTTAATAACCTAATTTGCTATTTAAAATTTTTGCTTGATGAGACATAATACACGTTGTAGGATTCTTTATGAATTTATTTTTTGTTTTTCCTATCTTCATTTCAACCTGCATTTTAAATCAGGATTAATTGGGAGTACACATAAAAAAAACTTTTGTGCCTGTGCGAACCTCTGATACTTTGCTACGTAGCAAATGATATGGTCATTCTGAACGTTGGATTAAGAAGACTTAGTGTTGATTAGTGATGTGTCAAATTTTAGAGTCTAATTCAATCAAATATTGCCTTGTGTATTGGTATGTATTCTCTTTTTTTTGTGTGTGTGTGTGTGTGTGCCTATTGGTACTTTGGCTATTTCTTTGCAATCTCTCGATTCTTAGATATAATAAAGCTTTGATTTTCATCCAAAAAAAAAAAAAGCTTTGTTTTGCCACTTGGAAAAATCTGTTTGAGCTAAAATTTGATATGTGAATCGAGGATAATGGGGGTAATCACGAATTTAAACCCCACCTAAATTACCATGTGGCAAATATTAAAAAATGCAGAAAGTCCTTCTAAAGTGGGTTGTGCAAAAACCAAACAGAACCCTTCAAAATTATTTTTTTTCCACCATTATTTATATGTTGAGGAACCAAAGGGAATGATTCTAAACAATGATTAATGAAAGATGATGTATGTGATTGTCATTTTCAAAGGTGTAGACTAAGACCTTGGTTTAGGTAGTTTGGCCGGGTTTGCATCATTGCCCTTCTAAGGATATTTGAAGTTAAATATTCCAAAAGGTTAAGCTTGGGGTTTTAAACCCCTTTAAATTTTTACTTATCAACCTTGAGCCCACTCGTTTCTAATGTGCAACAAAAACTACCTAAAGAACAATAAAGCATAAAAGAACTTAGAGAAAACAAAATCTAGATCTGACAAAAATAACCCACACCTGACATCAATATATAGATTATAGCAAAATTTTGTAAAGGGTAAATTATACGTCCCCCCTGGTTTTCAAACGAAACTCAAAAATCACCCCCTGTATTAGACCCCAATATGACAAATTAGTCCCTACCGTTAGTTTTATGCTGTTAAGTGATGATGTGCAAGTTAAATAAATTTAAATCTCTAAACTAGACTTGACATCCAAACATAGATTTTGAAAGGTAGTATTATAAATTTAATTCTAATGTTTGAGTATAAGGGTAAAATAGTCCTTTCATACCAATAATTAACAGTAGACTAACACCGTTACTGTAGAAGGGGACGGATGAGTATTTTAAAAAATCAAAGGATGATTTGAGTTTAACCAAGGGTGATGTGTAATTTATCCTTTTATAAAAATGAAAGAGTGATGATAAATAATTGGGGGTAATTTCAAAAGGAGACAAATTAGGGCCGTGAGATAGCCTTTAAGGCTTAACCTTAAAAAAAAAATAAAAAAATTTAACCTTTAAGGGGGAAAAAAATTGTTGGAGAAAATAAATATTTAGAATATTATTTTTTTTTATGATAAAAAAAAAAACATAAACATTAAAGCAAAGAGATAATACTCTGCAAGTTTTCTTAGTTGTTTTAAAGGCCAAGCTTCCTCATCTATGACGTTACCTCTATTATTTCATTCTTCTCTATCTTGTCTGGATCATGAGACTTGTCCATTTCATTTTTTTTTATTCAAAATTGTGTACAAGTCCAATGTAGAAACTTAGGCAGGGTCGTTACCATCTTCCAAGTGGCAGCACCAAACAGTTTTTTTGAATAACAGTATAAGGTGTGATGACTGGATAAACCATTCTTAATTACCAGTCAGAGCAAACCTAATACGAAACAAATCGAGAAAGTCTTTCTAAAAAACTAGGGCAAGTGAAAACCCACCTCAAGTCTTTCAAATAATAGACAAGTTTTTCTTCATCCGTGTAAGGAAATGGGATGGGTATGCTAGCAGTATACACTAAGTCCGCACCCTATGTGATTCTGTCTTTCTCTCTCTCTCTCTCTCTCTCTTTTGCTTTTGAAATGATTCCCTTACCCCTCAAAGGGAGGAAGAGGAATTTGGCATGTCTTTAGGGAGCCCAGCATGCCCAGGGTGCTGTCAGCCGTTGGGCAGTGCTGCACACATCCCTAGGCATGTATCGAGATGTGTGCCTCAGTCGTGGGATACCTCCTGGCAGCACCCTGGGCACTGGCCGGGCTCCCTGAAGAAGATCCTGATCCGAGGAAGAGAAAGATGGACACATAGGGTGCGTGCTAACATACCCAGCCTTTTTCCTTCGTTTAATTAAAGAAGTTTTTTCCTAATATGACCATGCGATTTAACACTTGGGTTATAACTACAATTCTACCCTTTATTGACAAAGTAATTTAAAATTACCCCTCTTTATTGACCATGTGATGCAAACCAATGATATCTAATATGGAGATTTCTTCCATACCCACACCATATAGAGAAAGTCAGTCCTCGATAATCTTTACCCTCCAATTAGTTCTATTCAAAGTCGCCTTAGCATAATGTCATAATATTATAAGGTTGTAAAATCCATTTAAAAGGGGTTAGGATTTTATTTAGATGTCATCTGCCAACTTGATGCACCAACCCTTCTCCTTTAACCGGGTTTGGGACAGACTGCAAACACTAACAGAGTTGACTAAATGAAGGAAGCAATAGCCAAAAATAAGGATCAAACATGAAACCGGACAATTCAAAAGAGAGTTTCAACTGGAATCAAGATTGATGACACCAATTTAGAATGAGGCGATTCACCTGGTTTGATTCCAATTCCTCAAACTTGAATCCCACACCCAAAATCCAACCCAATCCCCTAGGGCCCAAAAGCGTATGATGGATCATGCCGGCGATGGGATAACCTATGTTAGTAAATGTGTTGGATGAGAGAAACTAAAATCCTCTGCAATTCCTTCATCTTGCGATGCATTGCAGTTCGAGCTAGCCTGAGAGCTCGACATATGGAAGATGCTTCATTCAATGGTGCGAGCTCAATTGACCCAGTTTTTTTTCTTTCTTTTTTCTTAAGCTCGGCACTGTTGGATTTCACATCTTCCACTTGTCGAGCTCTTAGGCTAGAACTGTAAGACACCACAAGATTAAGGTTTCTGAGAGAGAGAGAGAGAGAGAGAGAGAGAGAGAGAGAGAGAAAAAACACATATAAAATGAGTGGGACTTATAAAGAGAGAATAATTATAGATGATGTTTAAAGGGGCAGGGATATGTCCCCCAACTATTTCGGAGTGTAGCGTCTCCAGCCTACTTACCACCCGAAGAAACAAATTAAAAAGGAATATGACATAGATGGGATTAGTTGATAAGCATGTATATTAATTTAATAACTTAATTTATAATTTCAAACCTTCTTTTTCCCCCTTTTTTTTTTTTTTTTTTCATCAAATCTTCATTTGATGGGACAGAAAACACGCCAGAAGGTTTTTAAATGAATTTATTTTTTGTTTATCTTATTCTAATTTCACACCCAATTTTTAATTTGAAATTGAAAGTACAATTACCCAAAAAGATTTCAAATTTGGCAAGAAGCCCTTTATTTGGCCAAGTGGGAAGGGTTTCTTATGCGATCCTTTGTCATTTTGTGTCATTGGACAAATAATGCCACAATGTTGACCGTTGGATAAAGACGACATAGTCAACATCATTAGTGATATATCAAATTTCAAAATCTAATTCAATCAAATAGTATTACCCGTGTATTGATATGCACCACGTACCGTGTACATTTATATATGCCTATTGCTACTCTAGCTCTGGACATTAAGTACTATGTACACTCCTAACTTTTAAATTTCTCGAAGCTCTATTTTGCTACTTGGCAAAATCTATTTGAAATGAAATTTGATATATGAATGAAGGACATTGAAGTCTAACTATTTACAAAATTTGAAACCCAATTAAACCTGTCATGTGGCAAATATTAGGGTTATTTAGAAAACCCTTACTAACTGGGCCATGCTGGAACCAAAAACCCTAGAAAATTATATATATGTTTCCATAGTCTATATGTAAAGGAATCAAAGAGAACGATTCTAAAGAATGATATATTGAAAGGTGATGTATGCTATTGTCACTTTCAAAGAAGTGGACCAAAGACTTCATTTAGGTAGTTTGGCTTGGCTTGCATCCTCACCAACTCATCCTTTAAGATTTGAAGTTAAATACTCCTTTGAGATGGTAATTGGTTGTAAGAATGAGAAAAAAAAAAAGGGTTACAGTTGCGATTTCAAATCGCTATCAGCTCTTAATTAGTTCATCTATGAAACTATTTGATTGTGGGCTTTGCTGGTGGATGTGGATGTATTAACCATGTAATTCTTTGTGTTTCATGATTAAATCACGTTTTCGCATAACACATTTTTAGATACTTTGTGATACCAATATTAATAAAATCAAAGTCGCGATATATATCTTTTTCATCTAAAATTGATTGTGCAATAATGATCTTTTTCGTTTAAGCTGCTGATATTTCAATCTTCTTTTGATTTTTAAATCCAATTTAAACTTAAATAATGAATATAATAAGGGCAAAATTTCCCAAACAACGTCGATCAGTGTACTAACGTCCTTTCACATGGGTTTTTATTATTTTCTCTCTCCGACCCTGACCATATGGGTTCCATCCATGTGCTGCCAATAGAGTGACGTGGGAGATTCCCCCACACAGTGGCATCGTGGCGAAACCTTCCTCAATTACCTTATCCTATATCACCAATATATAGTATGTTTTTTAAGAAAAAGAGTGATGATAACTAGTGTGTTATTTTCTACACTTGAAAAAAATATATCTACCATTATTTGAAGAATAATTGATAGAAAAGTTTTAAAAATTTGTATATTAATGAAGACTTGTGTTAAATAAAAGTTATTTTCAATACTTTAAGACCATAAGGTAACTTTGTTTAAGAAAAATGAAATTTTTTTGGTTTTCAACTTCTTGTATTAATTAGGTTAATTATTAGAGGACTATAGAAAGTTCACTTTTAGAAACTAGAAGGGTCTTTCCTCTTCCAAGTAGTAGCACAAAAAAATTTTGGTACATGGTGTGATGACTGGATACACCTTTAAAGGGTCTAACCCTAGTTAGTCTCCATCAAATTTCAAGGTCACTATGTACATTGATGAAGAAAATTTTAGGGTTAATTTTTGCCTTTCGGCTTCATGGTTAGGTCTTACCAGTCAGATCATACCTAACACGAAACATAAAAAGGTCATTCTGACAAACTAGTTGCTTGGAAGATAGGATTCTGACACAATTAATTGATGAAAACCTACCCTTAATTTCTTCACTTATCTTCTTAATATAACATGAATTGAGTTAAAAACATTTCTAATTAACACTTGCTCACTGCTCAGATGGTTGTGACTTCATTGTTGTCAAATCGATTAACCACTTCAGATAATTACTATAAATTAAGAATCAGATATATTAAATGAATCTAACCATCATCACAGCAGACTATCATTTTTATTCTCATTTCTTTTTTTCATAATTGATTAGACTCCTAGTCTATTGGATCTTAGGATTAGAGTTAGAAATATTCTAATTAACAGGGACCCATCAAATTGGAACATATTCTAACTGGGACCCATTTATATATGGTCCATGCTGATCATACAATCCTATCAAATAAATATTAAGTAGAGATTATCACCAATGTTATGATTAAAACCTTTATGTTAAGATGTAATTAATGATGAACGAACGCCCGTGGATCACGTTTGATTCGATCCCTATTCTCTTAAGGTCATCAATTATGACCTTATGAGTGTGTATAGAACTTCATTATTAAGGTCCCTCAAGTAACAGTAATACCAACTCTATCAATAAGCAGCTTTTAACAAAGAAGACCTTAATTAGTTGCAACCTTAATAAACTAGTCTCAAGTGAGGTGGAGTATAGTACGTCATGAGTTATTCTTGAAATTTATTATTTACATTTATATAATTTTAATTTTGTTTCTATTTGTCTTTGGGGACCGTGGGGCTTTCTTTTTTTAAAATTTTAATTTTCTTATTAAAAAAATATAATAAATAATTAAATAATTTTAATACAGAATTATTCAACTAATCCTTCTTTAAATTCCAAACTTTCCTTGTCGGAAGTTTCATTCTTTCCTCTCAGAAGAACAGTTCCAATAATCCTTATACCCTTACCAGCTCTCACTCAGAGAAGAAAGAAGAGAAATTCTTCCAAGTTTCAGAAACAGAAAATGGGGTGCAAATCGTGTGAGAAGCCAAAGCAGAGACACAGAAAAGGGTTATGGTCACCTGAAGAAGACGATAAGCTCAGGAATTATATAATTCAATACGGTCATGGCTGCTGGAGCTCCGTTCCTGTCAAAGCCGGTGAGTTGCACTCACAGTTTACATTAGCATGTAATATTGCATTATATATCCATGTTTTATTCAGCACTTGCAATCATGCACTGGGAGTAATAATTCAGGCTTCCGGGAATCCGGTGCACGTTAGAATTAGAGTTGTTCTGTAATGGGATAGCGCATTGTGCACCATGCTTAGGTTGAAAAGTAGAATTAGAATTTAGAAACAACGCCCTGTATAAGACAAATTTCTTTGCTTAAAGAAATGAGAGCAAAGCTGGCAAGTAAAGAAGCCAATGGTCGTCGATGAGACCAATAGGAGAAGAAACAGTAGAATGACCACTATACCCTCAAATTTGACATTTTGAGTTTGTTACTGATATTGCTTCAGGTTTGCAAAGGAGCGGGAAGAGTTGCAGACTAAGGTGGATTAACTACTTGAGGCCTGGTTTGAAACGCGGGATTTTCACAGTTCAAGAGGAAGAGACAATCTTGGCCCTCCATCACATGTTAGGCAACAAGTAAGTAATCTTGAATCACATTTGATGTGGATTTCATTCCGGACCACGTCACAACCTTGGCTCTGATGGGTAGAAATAACTTTCGTGAACCCCAAAAATTAGTTACTAGCAAGTTATTAACTATTAGTTAATTCGTTTGATTCAGGTGGTCTCAGATCGCTCAGCATTTACCTGGAAGAACTGATAATGAGATCAAGAACTACTGGAATTCCTACCTGAAGAAGAAAGTTGTGAAAGCTGAAGCTTTTGGAGCTCAAAGTAGCAGTTCCCAATCTCTCATGGAGTCCACACCTACACAAACACATCCCACCACCCAAATCACAAGTTTGGATTCTTTCAAACTCGTGAGAGATTCTCCCACTAATACAGACCAATCCGTTCCACAGATTTACGATTTTCACCAACCTATTAAAGAAACAACCCAGAGCTCTCTCCCCAAGCTTTTTTTCGCCGAATGGTTCTCATTAGATCATATTCATGGCCGGAGCAGCTTCGTCAGCGCTAGTGAAACGGTGGTTCCAAGAGATAATTCCAACGATTTAAACATCGATGATGATGCATTTAGTCAAAACTTGTTGCAATTTGATGGACCTTTTAGTGGTGGATATGATGAATTCCCTAATGTGTTCGGTAATGGTTCTGCCGCCGGCGAGAAATTCATACCTCATCAGTTCGATTCTATCGCCGGAAACGGGTTCTCTGATTTTGTTTCTGTTGGACAGAGTTGCATTAACGATTTCAGCCTGGTCCATGATATAATCTACTGAAGTGTATTAAACTGTTAATTGTTGATTATTGTTATTATTATTATTATTATTATTATTTCTTTTTATGTTACATCATCAATTGTTGATGTTTATATTTCATACGAGGTTCGTTATTAAAGGATGTGAAATTGTGAATATGAAAATTAATTTGGTTTTGAGTCAATGTTTCTTGTGATTATGATGTGATAAATTTAAAAAAAAAAAAAAAAAAAAGACTCGAGGTTGGTGTGGATTGAATTAGGTTTATATATATAAGTGGTGTCATGATCTGAAGAAGCTAATTAGCGGTGATCCCTAAGTTAATAGCAAGGTTTGATATTTGTAAGGGACACTTGTCAGTTGACGGAAGGAACAATGACATTGATGAACTGCTCCTCCCGGGTCTTAACGGATTGGTCATTATCAATCACAGCTTCCGTTTTATAAACAAATAATTTTAAGACAGTGATTGGATCACCCATGGGTGACTGGGTGAGCTAGCCAGTATACTTCAAAAAAAAAAAGGGCAAGCATTCTCTATGGGGAGCGTGGCCCCTACGCGTGTGGAGGCCAATAAGAGTGTTCACATTAGTACAATGGGGGTGGGATTTGTGTCTTTCATGAGGGGTGGGGCAGTCATTTTGCTCCTGTCTAGACGTGGATGGTACACTCCCCCCATAAAGAACTTTTCTCCTTAAAAAAAGTTTATATTTAAGGAAAAAGGAGGTTGTTTGGGAGCGTGGCTCTTATGCCTACACACAGGCCCTTGCAAAATGACTGCTCTACCCTCATGAAAAGCAAGAATTCTGTCCATGTTGATGCTTTTGTGTGCATTCCCATTAGCCCTCATGTTGGCGTAGGGGCCTCGTTCTCAGACAAAAAACTCTCCCAGTCTCCCCTCTACATTTATTGGGAGGAGGTTTCTAAGGATGCCTGAGGGGGAAGAGTTTCTCATGCCATACCAATGGGCGAGGTTAATCGATCGGTTTCATTAGTATGGGAATATGGGTAGAGAAGAGAGACTATGAGAGCATGGACATCTAGTGTTGTGGGAAAACTTTTCCAATATTTTTATTATGGGGAAGGGTTCTCTGAACCTAAGGTGTTTCCTACGTTATCTCACAATATTATTTATTTAAAAAAAAAGAAAAAAATTTATTTAAAAAAAAGAAAAATAACAAAAAAATACATATATGAGATAGCATAGGAAACGCCTTAGGCTCAAAGACACCTTTTCCCATTTATTATACATAGAATAAATAATGTCAAGTATTATTGTAGAAGTTACTCTTAATGAATATTTTTATTCCCCTATTAAGTTGATTAAGAGAGTAACCCTCCTCAAGACATTTAAAAGAAAAGAAAAAAAAGTTCCTAAGTCCTAATTACAACGTCTCCTACACTTAAAAAATGTACATCCTCTCCTCGATTATGGTGTCGGTCCTATAATACCCTTCCAATCTTGCATACCACATTCAATAATACCCTTCCAATCTTGCATACCACATTCAAGTTTAATAGGAAATAAAAAATGAATTTATAACATATATATAAGAAAATTAGTTGAATAAATAAATTTTGGGAAAAGTCTCTACGAACCAAAGGCATATCTTATGTCTACTCACATGACTCACATCCCTGTTTTTTATATTATTTTTCTCTTTCCTTAATATATATGTATAGGCATAGGAAATGCCTTAGGTTTAGAAAATCCTTTGTCATAAATTTTAATTATTTTGGGAGAATGTTCTCTGTGCCACAGTGCAGCCTACGCCCAAGCACATGGGCAGCCTGTGCAGGGGGGTAGGGTGGTCGTTGCACCCATCCTCATGTCCTGGGCGCAGGCTGCGTTGCTGCACAGAGGACAGCGCCCCTTTTTTTTTCTCTATTTTTCCTCTGCTTTCTAGGTGTATGGATGATATTGGATGTATATTTGCAAAGGATCTTTCTTTTCTATTTAATCAATTAAAACAAAATGTGAGAGAAAAAAAAATGATCCTAATATTAAATATGATATTTTTAATGATTGAAATACACACTGTCAAAATTTTTGGACATAAGTAGCAACTGATGGGAGAGTCTGGACCACACTATATTTGAAACATGAGGCATCCTTGCCTATGAAATGGATTTTCTATTTTTGTCTTTTTTTTTTTTTTTTTTTTTTTTAATAGTTTGTGTATTTTCGCCATTTGATGCCAAGCCAACTGTATAGATCTGCATGCTTAGAAACACATGTTATTGTTGGTTCCAAATCACAACTAGTATTCTTCATAAAATGCATATCATATGAGATTGGTGAGCTTGCTCCATCAACTAAATTAAGGAGAAAGAACAAAGACACAGGATGCTATCAAACAGTAATTAATTATTAGAGTTACATCTAATTTTTAGAGGAATTAATTTGTTAAGTTCGCTTTACATCGTTTTCCTTTCTAAAAAAATTCAAAAAAATCTTAATTGTTTCGAACTTTCTATTTTAGTTAGTTTTCTTCAAAACGTGTCGAAACATGGCATGAGACTACCACATGGATCTGAAACCTATACGATTTCATATTGCATTTCACTAGCTATATGGTGCTATCAAGCAGTAATTAATGATTGGAGTTACATCTAATTGACGTCTCTACTTATTTGTATCTATGCAATACCTCTTTTTTTTAGAGGAAATAATTTGTTAAGTTTTCGTTATATCGTTTTCCCTTCTAAAAAAAAGATCCAAAAAAGTGTCAATTGTTTCGTACTTTCTATATTTAGTTGTTTCTTCCCCGAACGTATCGAGTCGTGGTGTGAGACTACCATTTGAATCTGAAAAGTACATGTTGATGCTCATGATTTCATATCATTGACTCGACTCAAAAATTTCCATTTATAGGACATGTAATAGAGAGCTTGAAAATAAATGGGAGACTATAGTAGAATTAAGTTGCCGACGCTTTTAGTTCGAGTAGTCAAGCAAACAAAATAGTTATTGTCATGTGATAAAGACTTATGATTGTTGCTTCGTCATCACTAATATTATTGAGCTTTCATATGCAATCAAATAATAGTCATTACATGAGGGTGGATTCGTCATGGGTGAAGGGAAACTCGATCGTCCAATAATTCTAAAAGGACCCACCTTCTTAATTTTTCTGCAAAATTTCTTAGCAAAATCTTCCATAAGGAAGATCTCTCTCTCTCTCAAGCTAGGGTTGGAAGGTGAATATAAGGATCTTAAACCATAAGGAAGATCTCTCTCTCTCTTCTCAAAAGACTAGGCAACGGTTTTGATCACGGTAGGTGAATAGAACCTCCGCAACTATATGAAATCTACCATTTTTGGGGTATTTTGTAAAACCAATTTCTAACTCCTAAGATTCTCTCTCTCTCTCTCTCTCTCTCTCTCTCTCCTGATGGTGATGGGAACTTTAGCAAATATATCCTATTTGACAATTGAGAACCCGAGTTAAAAAAACGATTTAAAACCATTTCATTCGAATTTATAGTGTTTTTATATCATTTTTATAAAAATAGAATTCATACCGTTTTTACGTTTTATATTATACCAAACCGCATCGTAGTATACCATTTTATATACGTATTCATACCGCATCAAACCATACCATGCGAGTGTTATAAAGTAGACTTCTAACACGACCTATTTTTGGTACATCAAACCGACACAAACCGACGTGACAAGCTAAATAGAACCTCCCAACTATATGAAATCTGGGTATAAGAATATTAGATTCTCTCTCTCTCTCTCTCTCTCTCTCTCTCTCCCACACACACACACACACACACACAAACCACCTCAAGAATAATTAGATAAAGACAAGGGAATAAAAAGCATAAAAGTCTTAGACCCTACCATAAGGCAATTAATCATGTAATCTAGGTTTTATTCCATAAACGTAAATAAGTATAAGATCTCAATTTACTATTTTACTATGTTACTTAAGAGAGGAAATCATTTTATTAGTGTAGATAAAACTTGTAAAACCAATAATTAAGGTCTTTGGTTTCAATGACCGAAGGAATATGATTGCTGCTAATAAAAGGAACAGTTTTGGGGGTTGCTAGTACCAAGCAAATACTTGGTGGGTCTATGCTCAACCCAAGGTACCTTAGCCTTGGCCCAGGTCCTGCCCGGTCCAGCCCATGCCCAGCCCATCAGGTTTTGAGCTGGGCAGGCCGGGCTCAGGCTATAGATGAGGATTGGAAATTGTATAGGGGAAAGTTTTTATACACGGGTGACACAGCCGTGTATGTGAGAGGGTGGGAGTTTCAAGGCATTAATTAATGGATAGGGGTTTATTGTTTTTTCAACTCTTTGTGAGAGGGGACACGACCGTGCATGCTTACACGGCCGTGTATGAAAACTTCCCCCTAATTTTAATGTTTTAAGACTAAAATTTAGGTTCTTAACTAGCTTGACGGTTTATGCTTCCTTATTTTCTTACTTGTCATGAGTTGAAATTAATTTCCAAATCTTCAATTTTCAGTGAACCCACACCGGCCCCCCTTTAAATCGGACTGGGATTTTCGGGCCCAAGCCCAGCCCTTGAGGTAAAACTCAGCCCAAGCTTGGAAATTTTTGGGCGAGGCTGGAGCTTGTTGGGCCCAAGTTACAACCCTAGAATTTGAGTCCTTATCCGGGTATTGAGCTGGAACCTGCATGAACTACGTGGGGCTTTTGGATTGGTTACTTGGTGGACAATACCAGCCTAGTGCTGCTGTTTCGAAGCGATTCTACACGTAATATCTGAGTTGGCTTCGACAAAATTGTTAATTTGATAATAATTGTCTACATGGCAAGTAGTCCAATAAAGTAACCTAAAGCCACGAGGTAACAAACAATAAAAAAAATGGAGATACTGCAGAGAGTTTCAAAGGGAGAACATACCACGTGGGATGGGCAAATGATCTGACACACCATGTCAGCTTTCCTCGTGGCTGAAGAATCCTTTTGTTACTGTACGATTCAGAATTTCAGAGAGAGCATTCGGTTTCATGTCTTTGTCTCTTCGATGCACTTGCTTCACGAAAGGGTAGCGTCAGTGTATCGGTTAGTCCTCTCTGCAGTGGCTTCTCGAGCGCTATACTTTGGATGCCGTTTCCTTAATTTCTCGAAGATATTGTTAATGGTGAGGTCTGACAGCTGAATTTCAACATCCAGAGTGAATGTGGAAATATTTTCGTTCGATTTCGTAGCCTGAATCGCTAGCCAGAGCAAGAAACTGTGTTTTTAAGGTAGTTAGTCGAGACAATTCTTCAAGTTGGATTCACTATACAACGTTGGCTTTTATCAGTATCTCATCACGAAGACAGCATACCCTGCCCTGCCATCAATTGTGCTTTATTTGGATGATTTTGAAAGGTAGGAACTTGTTTTGTCGAGCTCCGTTTCTTGAATTGAATCTCCGTGAATTCACTTCTAAATGTTTATAAAAGCTTTCTTCAGCTTCTACTTGAATTGTATAAGATTCCATGACTCCTCAACTTTTTTGTTCTAATCTGTACAATATAAATTAATTATGATCACGTTGTTGGTCTTTATTGTGTTTTTTGTGAAGACTTATGTTAATGTTCAGTATATGTTTCTACATAATCCCACATCGGACCTAAGGGCTCAGATAACTTCGTATTCCATTGGACCTCTCGACTTAATAGCGTAAGCTTTTGGGTTGAATAATTCAATTGTTTGTCTGTTTTACTATTAAGCTTCTGTTCTTAAAGTGTCATCGTAATGGATCAAATGCAGTAGAGTCCTGCTAAAGTATAGTATCTTCTATCTTTTAAAGTTTTTCCCCATTTTTCAGTGTATTTTACTTCAATCCCCGGATCAACTGGACACTATTGAGTCATTTCTCAGAAAAGAGAACCCAGTTGCAGAGTTCCTGAACTGAGACTTCATTATGTACATGTAAGCTAAGAAACTAATTAGTACGTTTTTGGGTGTGTTCATATGTGTTGGATGAAAAATTAGTGTTGCAGTTCTTAATCTCTATATCTGAAATGAATACAAAAGTTCACTACAGTTCAGCTCTTAAGTTAATTAAGGATATGTTTTGTTTTTGCAGGAATGCTGTACTGAAAACTTTATTCTGGACTAGCTTACACAAGTTTGCTTTCTACATTTTGAAATGAGTACCATATTTTTTTTCTGTTCAAATTTTTGGTAAGGAGAAAATCAGGGCTTTGCATCTGGATCACAAATTTGCCTTGGAAATAACTTATTTCCTAGTTATATGCTTAAGACATATGAGGGGATTAATAGAATTTTGGTGAAGGATTCAGAGCACTCTATGATTAGAAGCCAGTGTAGCTTTGGTGTTTAGCTAAGGTCAAAAACGGGAAGAATAATGATTCCCCATGGCCTGATGACATTGATCCAAATATCAAAAGTAGACACTTGCCATACCTCTCTCACTTCAAGCATTTGTCAGAGAAACAAAGCTGGTGACACTTGATTTGGAGAAGCCACTGCTTGATCTGAAGAAACAGATTATTGAAGTCAATTACTTTGTTGCAGTCGTTTTATACTTTCATCTTACATGTCAATTTTACTGTTGAGATTCAAAATGAATTATTGCATCTGACCGACAATTAACTGAGATTTAGAAAATGACACAGTATGCACAAAGGGACAGTGGTTACTGAACAAACTGAATAGCCAAAGAAATGACGTTATTTTTCAGTCATTGCAGCCTCTTGGTTCCATGTCCAGTTCATGATTGAAAATTCTACTCTAAAGACCTGCAGATTCTTCCTAAAGCTGCTTGACAAATGAGAAACACTAATCAATCTTTGATGTCATTTTAAGTTCAACTAGTCCATTTGAGAATTGAAGAGATCCTTTGGCAAGAATATTATGCATTATTGATCTTCTTCTTTTGTAACTTATATTATCAAATTAGCCTGTTGATATCATCGGGGGAAGAAGAAGCAGAAGCTGATCTGTATAAGTGGGCTATGAACAGGGTTTTAACAACTCACAATCCACAACTCTGATGTGATCATGACTCCAATCAAGTAGGCCTTTAATCAGTAGAATAGAACTCCAAAAACTGAGAACCATCCAACAATTAGATAGGATGCTGAAATAATCAATCGGAGATATTACACTCAAGAATTCCAGATTTTGAGATACCACCAACCAAATTCCAGATCTGATCTGGACCAAAATTTGATCAAAGAAGGGAACTGGTTACTAGATTATAACACCAGAATCTCTCAGGCAGTCGATGGTTATATACGGAGATATAACCCATCTATAGTTGCAGTAAGGGGCACAAAAACAGGAGAGCCACAAGTCAGATTTGACTGCAGTAATCCCAGCAGAATGCCAGATCTTTTGTGTCCCCAATAGATGATGATAGGTGGCTCTTAACATCCACAGAACAGCAGCAGCAGGTAGATAACCAAAACAGTGATCAATACTCATGTGTACAGCAGCAGAGAATAGAAGTATCCATGTGCAAAAACCTTAATCTGTGTAGGGCAGAAAACACAGCAGAAGGTGAGTACACTCCAGCTGACTGTTCATGTAATCAGCAGCAGATAAACCTTAGTTATTCATAGTCCTTCAACTAGGGTTTAAGAGGAACAAACCAAAGAAAAGGAACATTCTGAAAGGTACTCTCAAAACAAAGATTTAGAGCTTACAAGTACTAATCAAACCTGCTCTGATACCATGTGACGAAATCAGACAGGTTAGAACAGTACCTACAAGTAGAAGAATGAAGAAAAAAGGAGGAGAAGAATAGGGGAAAAAACCAGCTTACGGTTGTGTATCTATCTACCACCGTAAGCCAGCAGTATATATTAAGCATGAAACGACTCCTTAGAGTCATAACAGATTACAACTTGAAGAGATGAAGTGATAGCAATGGGATTCTAGATTCAGAAAGAAAATAAAGAATCCACCCACAAGGTAGAACTGAAAGGTATCTTTGGGCAGAGCCAGAATTGAAAGTAGTGATATCTGACAAACCAGAATTTAGACGGGATTGAAATCAAGGTCAAACAGACCTCTACAATGGATGAACAACACCTCAAAGTGTAGCGGAAATCTAATGGTTAGATTAGAAATTATAGACGCAGCTCTGAAATTAGCAATTAGGATCAGAATAAAAAACTTACTGAATCCTACAGATCTAACCGGTGAATGGGGCTCAACTTCTGGTCAAATGAAAGTACTACAATTGGATGAAACTCCCCAAGTATCACAACGATCTGCTGGACAGATTGAATAATAATACGAGAAAACAGTCTAATGCAAGAGTCGATCTCGAACCAGGGAAACCAGTGAGAGATCGATTGCAGCAGGATCGATACAATGAAAAGAACAAATTAAAAAATGAAACTCTTTTTTTTTATTGGTACTTTTCTGTTACATATGAAGAAGAACAAAAAAAAAGATAAGAAGAACTCCAGAATAGCTAGCCATAGGGTGTAGGAACACTGAGATTGAGATTCAATCAACCTTAGTTGTAACCAGTAGTAAGTTCTCCAATAGATCGGCAACACAACTTCAGAGGTAAGGCTTGGGCAAGTTCAGAAAAGAGTTATAGGGATCAAGGGATTAAGTGGAAGAAAAAAGAAAGAAAGGGGATACAACCAAGGCTTCTCGGTCAGCATCTCACCCTGTTGTACTGCATCCCACAGAAGTCACAAACCATAGCCAAATATCCAGCTTCATTCAATAAATCATGACAGTGGCTTGAAGCATTACACTTGCTTATATGGATGTAACTTCTAGAAAATAGAAACAAACTAAAATAGCAATTAGCAGCAACTAATAGGAACCTTCTCATTGTAGAGAGAGAGAGATGTCCTTTTTACAAAACCAACCTCACAATAGAAAGTTCCTAATCTGAAAAATAGAAACAACTACTTAACCCCGTATAAGACTTAAATCTTTTTTAATTGGGCTTATAGAATTGGCTCATTACAATAGAAAACCCAAAAATAATCAGCCCATGACCCATATAACCCATTGGGCACTCAAAATTAAGCCTAGAATGGACCAGTTTGACCCTTGTAGTAGCCTTCCTGGTTCTTATGAACTGCATCAAATAGAGTCCTCCCTTACGGTACAACTTAACTACAAGGCTTAATCATCACCAAAAATATTAAACAGCACCATGTTGTTAAGTGTCACTATGTTTGCTAAACAACACCACAACTTAGAATACTTAGAATTTAACAGGCTTCACGTGCCAAATGCCCCACCAGTTGACTATCTTCAGATGCATTTGAATAAAATGCAATTTTTTGATCTTTATGCATGATGTCATGGGATGACAAAAAGGAAAACTTAAAAGGGACCCAGCTGGGGATGCTCACCCTGATGCAGTGCATGCACTCTCAACTCTTAACCAGCATACCATGTCCTTTCTTTTGAATGAAACTGAAATTTATCTTATTCCAACACCTTGGTGGGAAAATCTGTTTAAAAATTAGCTGTAAAAAGCAATTCATTTACATCCTATCACTGGATCATATACCAGGTTACCTCCTATCAATCAGAAGCAAATTGAGGCTCCATGGCATGTGTTCTATAAACAATTTTTCTGGATATTTGCTTCTGCGATTTAGCACTGGTATTGTCCACAAGAGTTTGTCACCTGATCATTTCCAGTATGTTGTATTAACATGGCTTGCTATCTATGAAATGAAGATTGTGAAGGTGTTTGATAGGTCAAAGTTCATCCCAAAATTGGTCCTATTCATTAATCTTTTCAAAAGGGCTTAAAAACATCTCCTTTCTTGGGAACCTGTGCTTGGTGCCGACTAAGTTGACTGACTTCACATACTGAGCTCAGGTGACAAGTTTTGAGAAACAAATTTGTTGTTTCTTGACCAGGGTGTATTGTAAAACTTATGATGAGATGTCTGAGCAATATCAGCACTTATTATCATTCAAGATACGGTTTCGTAGATGAGACAAAAGAAGGGATTAGCACTAAGTTGGAGTTATGGAGATCAACCTTGGAATCAAGAGGTTTTAAGATAAGTAAAACAAAGACGGAGTATATGGTATGTAACTTTAGCGACACTAAGACGGATAACGAAATGGTGAAGATTGAGGAGAGAGAAATACCTTGAAGTGATTATATTAGATATCTAGGGTCAATCATAAGCTAAGAAGGTGACAGAGGATGATGTGCCACAGAAAATTAAAGTGGGATGGATGATGTGTTCGGAGTATTGTGTGATCGACGTACTCCTTTAAAGCTTAAAGGAAAATTCTATAGGACAGTTGTATGACTAGCTATGATATATGGGATGGAATGATGGGTAGTTAAGAAGCGGCATATAGATAAACTAACTGTGGCAAAAATGAGGATGTTGAGATGTATGTGTGGCAAAACCAGGAAGAATAAAGTAAGGAATAACCATTGTAAAAATGTTAGAATGGTAAAAACAGAGAACCGAGAGGGATGGGAGAGAAAGGGGGACTTACCAGAGAGCTTAGATCGAACTAGCAGCCCCCCCCCCCCCCAAATGTCTTCATTTATATTAAACCAGAATTACATAGAAGGATTCCTAATCCTACTAGGAATCAAAACTAGGAAACATAATTACACTTGAAAAATAAACTAGGACTAGGACTAGCCCTAGACTGACTTTAATTACAATAGGACAGGTATCTCGATTAGAATAAGGAATATTCTAATCAAGATACCTATACATATTTAACACTCTCCCTCAAGTTGGAGCATCCAAATCACCTAGGACCAGCTTGGAACAACCTTTTTGAAATGCAGGACCAAACAGAGGTTTGGTAAACATATCACCAAGTTGATTAGTAGTCGAAACAAACGGAGTAGAAACCAACTCTTTCATAACAGCATCATGCATCCCTCACAAAGTGACAATCAACTTCAATGTGCTTTGTCTTCTCATGAAACACTCGATTGCTTGCAATATAATTAGCGGCTTGATTATCAAAAAACATCTTCATAGGTTGAGTGATTGGAAACCCCAACTCCTGAAGCAATGATTTTAGTCACATTAATTCAATTGTAGTATGTTCCCGACACTCAGCCTCAGCACTCGATCTAGTAACAATAGTTTGTTTCTTGCTTTTCCAAGTGACTAAATTATCACTCATATAAGACCAGAGAACCGAGAGTGATGGGAGAGAAAAGGGGACTGACTAGAGAGCTTAGATCGAACTATCAATCTCCCCCCCCCCCAATGTCTTTATTTATATTAAACCAGAATTACATAGAAGGATTCCTAATCCTACTAGGAATCAAAACTAGGAAACAAAATTACACTTGGAAAATAAACTAGGACTAGGACTAACCCTAGACTGACTTTAATTATAATAGGACAAGGATTAGAATAAGGAGTATTCTAATCGAGATACATATACATATTTAACAACCATATAGAGCTGATTTGGGAGTTGCCCTGGTACAGGATAAGCTCCATGAAAGTTGTTTGAGGTGGCATGGTCATGTTCAACGGAGGCCTTGGGATGCACCAATATGGAGGAGTGGTTTGATTCAGATTGAAGAATCTAAAAGAGCTAGGGGCAGACCTAAAATGACCCTAGGAGAAGTAGTGAGGAAAGAAAAGCATAGTTTAGGCCTGGTCTCAAGCATGACTTCGAAAAGAGTTGATTGGAGGGCAAGGATCCATGTAGCCGATCTCATTTAGGTAGGATATTGCTGAGTTGTTGCTGACGATATTGTGCCCTTTTCTTTTACTTCTATTTTTATTTTTTCAGTGTTTGCGAGGATCCATGTAGCCAACCCCATTTAGTTGGGATAAGGCTGAGGTGTTGTTGTATTATTATCTCAATTCTGCTTTTATCTATGTAGTCATATCATTAATTGCGGAGACCTCTTGGTGGAGCGCATACTGATGTTGTTTGGACTTCCCAACAAACAAGGCTTATCATCATTATAGATGCGAAGGTAAAAATGTTTTATGTATTTGATAATTTGATTCTCAACATTCCCTGTGCATCTGCTCTTCTTAGTTACTCGGCAGTTCCTTGTATTATTTATTAAATTTGTGCACAGGATATTTAGTCAAACCTCTTCTATGGGTCAATCTATTGAAATCTCATCCACATCTACAAGAAATCACTTTTTGACTTGAAGCAGGTGCTTGTTCTATTAGCTTTTTTGCTTTCCTTGTGAATTATAAACAAGTAAAATTCTGTTGAAATATACATTTTTGAAACATCGAGTATGTTTATGAAATTATAGTTCTTCAAGATGCCAATATTTTAGCAGGGAATTTGGTCACCAACAATGGGGACTTTGATAATGGCTAATGAAATATGGAAAATGAAAGATGAAAGTAAGAGGAAAGAGGCACAACCCAGCAAGTCAGGGGAATCTCTGCCAAATGGGGTCTACTACATGGATCCTTGCCCTCCAATAGGCTCTATCCGAGGTCATACTTGGTATAAGACCTAGCATGTCCTTCCTCACAACTTCTCCTATGGTCATTTTAGGCCTGCCTCTAGCTCTTTAGCCTTCTTCAATCGGGATCATACTACTCCTTACTAGGGCATCCTAAGCCTTCGTTGAATATGGTCATACCACCTCAGACAAATCTCTCAGAACTTTTCATTGATTGGAGCAACTCCCAAGTCAGCTCTAATACGCTCATTTCGTACTTATCCTTCCTAGCTTTTCCACACATCCATCTTAACATCCTCATCTCTGCCATAACTTCTCAATATGTCACTTCTTAATTTCCTAACATTCTACCCCATACATCATAGCTGGTTGTACAACAGTCCTATAGAACTTTCCTTTAAGCTTTAAAGGAATACGTTGGTCACACAACACTCCAGACGCACCTCTTCACTTCATCAATCCCACTTTAATTCTTTGTAAAATATTGTCCTCTATATCGTTTTCTTTATTTATGATTGACCTCAGATATCTAAAATAGTTACTCTGCGGTATCTCCCTTTCCCCAATTCGCACCATGTCAGTATCCATAATAGTATGACTAAAATTGCACATCATATACTTCATCTTCGTTCTACTAATCTTAAAGCCTTTTGTTTCCAAGGTTGATCTCCATAGCTCTAGCGTAGCCTTGATCCTTGCTTTTGTCTCATCCACCAAAACAAAATCATCGGCGAAGAGCATACACCATGGGACCTTGTCTTGATTGCTCTTGATTAGGTCATCCATGATAAGCACAAATAGACAAGCTTAAGGCTGATCCTTGATGTAACCCAATTGTAATTGGTAATTCCCTGCCTGGCCTTCCACAAATCTCACCCTAGTCACCACGCCCTCATGCATATCTGTAATTACATCCACATATTTACTCGATACCTCTCTCTTCCCTTGAACATGTTGGATTTAATCTCTAGGGACCCGGTCATAGGCTTTTCCTAGGTCAATAAAGACCATGTGGAGATTCTTCTTGCAATCTCTATATCTTTCCATGAGTCTCCTCAATAAGTAGATAACTTCTGTTGTGGATCTACCTAACATAAAGCCAAATTGGTTTGCCGAGATTCTCTCTTCTCAAGCGGGCTTCAATAACCTTCTCCCAAAGTTTCATAGTGTGACTCATTAGCTTTATGCTTCTATAGTTATTGCAGCTTTGGATATCACATTTGTTTTTGTAGATCGGGACTACAATGCTTCTCCTCCATTCATCTGGCATCTTCCTTGTGTTCATAATCCTGATAACAGATTGGTTAACCAATAAACCCCACAACCTCCTAGGACTTTACATACTTCGATTGGGATCTCATATGGGCCCGCTGTCCTGTCTACTTTCATCTTTCTTAAGGCTTCTTTAACTTGCGCCACACTAAACTTTCGTACATATCTATGACGTGTGATGTGTTATTGTATATTGTAATTGTCCGGGTCAATTCTACTTGACCTATCTCCATTTAGTAGGTCACAAATATACTCATCCCATCTCTTCACAATGTCCTCATCCCTTACTCACACTCTTCCATCATCACCCTTGATACACCTCACCAAATCAAAATCTCTACTCTTCTTCTTCTCATCTTAGCTATCTTATAAATAGCTTTTTCCCCTTCTTTTGTATTTCGGTTGATATAAAGATCCTCACATTTCTTCTCCCTAGCCATCCTCTTTTTATCCTCTATTTCTTTAGTACTTTGCCATGTCTTAAAACAATCTTTCTTGATCTTAAAGGCTGCTTGGACCTCATCATTCCACTACCAAATCTCTCTAGGGGCCTGATGGTTACCCTTCGCTTCCCCTAGCACATCCTTGGCAACCCTCTTGATACAAGTCATCATCTTTTTCCACATCACATTGATGTCCCCTTCAAAGTCCCACTTTCCTTGTTTAAAATCCGTAAATGTCCTTAGGTACTCCCCTTTTAATCTCCACCACCTTATTTTAGGGTACATAGGTTCCCTCCTCCTATGCTTCTGTGGACTGATTTACATCTCTAATACCACCAGTCTATGTTGGGTGATTAGGCTCTCTACAGGGATAACCTTACAGTCCTTACACATCGTTCTGTCTGCCCTTCTAGTTAGGAAGAAGTCTATTTTGATGGTATGATTCCCACTTTTATAGGTAACTAAATGCTCCTCTCTTTTTTCAAAGAAAGTGTTCACAATGGAAAGATCATAAGCGACCGCAAAGTCTAGGATTGAGGTCTCCCCCTTGTTCCTCTCCCCAACCTTGAAACCGCCATGTACATCCTCATATCCTTTATGATTACTCCCAACATTTTCGTTCAAGTCACCTCCAATAATAATTGCTTCATCCTAACCAAACCCTACATTAAGTCGTCCATGTGTTCCTAAAATTGACGTTTACTACTCTCATCCAAACCTACTTGGGGTGCAAACAATATTGACAACCTTTTTCTCCAATACCAGTTTGATGGATATAATCCTGTCTCCCAGTCTTCTGACTTCCACTACATCATCCTTTAGATCTTTGTCCATAATTATGCCCACTCCGCTTCTATTACTATGATCTCCCAAATAGCAAAGTTTGATTTCATCCAACGCCTTAGCTTTGTTACCCTTCCATCTTGTCTCTTGGATACAAGCAATATTTGTTCCACGCCTCCTCATGACATCTACCAACTCCAGACTCTTATCCGTTAAGGATCCAATGTTCCAGGAAGCTAATCTAATCCTATGCTTCTAGGCCGAAATGTTTCCTCTTACTTGCCCTCGTCTACTTTTCACTGCATAGCACGCCACTTACAGGGGACACCCTAGTAAAATGAGGATGGAAAGACATGAGATCAAGAGAAAAGAGATCAAAACACAAAAGGATCCATGCAAAAGGTAATCGGCAGAATGTATTAAAGTGTCGGCTGCCGACCTGATGCACCACTATAAGATATATATATATATATATATATATATATATATATATATATGTATCATGTATGGCATGATATGATCGCCTAGCCGTAGCCGCATATCAGTTGTGTTCAACATGCGGGATTTCTGTTGGATCAGATCTTTCGCTTTGACGGATAGTTTTGACAGATTCTTGTTTCATTTTCAATTCCTTTTGGGTCGGAAACGCGGGCTGCTGGTGGGGCTGTGCCCATTCTCCCTCTTCTTCCGCTTTACAACCAGAGCGCACTGCGTCAGCACTGGTGAAAAAGAGGTCGGCTTTACTGAAGAAGGGGCGGGCCAGGTGCTTGTGGGCCCCCTCCGCAGCAAGTGCTCGTTGGACCCCCGCCCCTGTTTCCCTAGAGGGGGCCGGGCAAAAAAAATATATATATATATATACTAAAAATGTATATACGAAAGGGTAGAAAGGAGAGAACATACCTAATGCGTTAAAAAACACTCTCAAAAGGTAAGTAAGGTACAAAATCAAGCAGAGCAAGGCACATAATCAAGCAAAGCAAGGCACAGATATGGTAAACAAGTGCTTAAAACTAAACAAATAATGATGATGAAGTAAACATGTATTTCAGGTTATCGTCAATATGAGGGGCAAGTAGTACAACATGACATAAATAAAAATGCTATCAATGCTACAGCAGATCAGGCCGAAGAAAAGGAAATAGCTGGATTCAATAGCAAACAGAAATATGACGGGTTCTACCAGAAATAAGAATAGACAGTAGGATAACTGAAGGGTTTTGTGATATTAACACAACACCAATAAAATAAGCAATCAAGTAGTTGACACTGCATAAATAGACGACATAAAGCAATCAAAGGATGACAGTGCATATGTAAATATGAAAGGGTTAATGGTATCAACATAACAGCCATAAACGGTCTAATAGGTGTCAAAATATAGTGACATATCCAAATACGATCAAAGAACAATAGCACATCAAAATCTCAAGTTTTAGCACTAATTCAACACAAAGCAAGTACCTCACAACCATAGAGAAGTACATAAGCAAGATGAGGCACTTTCAAGATCAAAATATACAGCAACGAGCACCAGAAATTTAGCACAGTTGATAATTCAGATAACAGTAGGTCAAAAAAGAAAGTAGCAATGTTATCAGATGCTTATCTGGTCTCTTACTTATGGCGCCAATAGTTATTACCATGGGGAAGACTATGTCCGTTGTAATAAATCTTACCACAGTGATAACCCCGTAAATAGCAGCCACTTTTGCTTGAGTTGTTAGATAATGGGGGAGACGGGAGAAGGGGGTTATAAACGTGAGCACTGGGGGTTGGAAAAGCTGGGCGAGAAACTCGGGGATGGTGGAAGTGGGGGAGAGAGAGTTTGGGGTGAGGGGAGTGTGAGAGGTGAGCAAGAGAATTGGGGATTAGGGTAGCTGGGCTAGATAATCAGTGATGGAGAGGTGGGTAAGAGAGACGGGGGAATGGGCAAGAGAGTTTAGGGTTGGGGCGTGGACAGTGAGCAAGGGATTTAGGGATTGGGATAGTTGGGTGATACAATCGGGGGTGGGGTGTGATAGGGGTGGGGGGTGTGAGAGGTGAGTGAGAGAATTGGGGATTAGGGTAGCTGCGCGAGAAAGTCGGGGATGGGAAGGTGGGTAAGAGAGAAGGGGAATATGGGGAAGTGGCGAGAGAGAGTTTAGGGTTGGGAATGTGGGAAGTGAGCAATAGATTTAGGGATTGGGATAGTTGGGCAATAAAATTGTAAGTGTTCGTTCATGTTTCCTCTGTTCCTGTGTAAAAAGGAAAGGGTGTATGTTGTGTTCCTACTAGGTAACACCTTTAGATTTTAACTGCCATTTCAGGGCAAAATGTTAAGTAAGGGCTATGAGATTGTTTTCAATCATACCTCCTGTCATTGATTACTTGCTTATTGGCCAGTGAGAACTAATTTGTTGTCAAACCCAGAAGTTGGCAAAAATGGATATAGACAAATTGCTCCACCACCGTACGCTCAAATACCGGTCAATTGGAGTTATTCAGGAAGAAGGTATACCAGTAAACAGAACATGAAGCCCTCTGACATTGACAATTCATCAATGATTGCTAGTATGGAGTCAGAGATCAAGAGCTTCAAGAAGGATCTTCCAAAATGCTAAAGGGCCATCAAGTCCTATCACCAATGAAGCAGTTAAGAAGCTCAACAACGAGTTGGATCAGGAAATAACCAATGCTTTCATTTCGATCTGAAAATGGATTTATCTAATGCATCAGATATATTTCCAATCAGCCTCTTAACCCCAGCTTAAAGGAAAGGTGCACAAACTTATCCTGTAATTTAACCATAACTTATCACAACCTGGAGCATATCTTACTTGTCAAGTAGAAAGGAGAGAGAGACTGAGGACTCAGATTAATCAGAAACTCAATGCCAATGTGAAGGGGAAGATGGAGATGTTGAGAAATGCACAGCAAAGATTAATGAAGGGGAACCCATTGGATAAAAGGTATGGCAGAGGAAGTGGAAAGGCAAAGGAAGAGCTTGAGGGAGTACTGAAGTCGGCTAATTTGGACTTTGGAGATTGTGGAGGTAGGTAAGAGAAAGTTATAAAATTCTTCCAAGTCATTTGGAAGGGAAGATTTTGATGAATACAACTGCTGAGATTGCTATAGGGATTGAAAGAGCAATAACGTGGCAGGGTTGAGAGAATGAGAGCTAAGATTGAGGAGTTGAGGGAGGGATTGTTAAGGGCTCAATTCCAGATACAGTAAACAAATTGGAAGCAGAATTCAAGGAGGGGATCCTTAAAGCTATTGATTTGACAACATTGATGGAAAAGATTGAAAATCTGAGAGTAGCACTAGCAACACAACTAAATACAGTTGGAGAAGGGAAGATAGGTGCAGATAATGATAGAGAATGATAGAACTCAGGTCTGTTCTCCAGTTTACCCTTATCTGATTCCAATCGTTTCTCAGGACTTCTTGGGATGGTTTCTTTTGAAGGTGCAATACTTTAACTTTAAAGCAATGTATTGTTATTTAAATGAAGAAAAACATTAACAAGCCCTTTTCATGAGTTCTAGCAGATGACAATGCCTTCCACCATGTATCCTCATCCAGAATAATTGATTAATGCACTAATAAAGATGAATTTATTGGCGATTGACTATGAATTTCATTCCAAGAATAGTACACTTCTTACAAATCAGTTGACCTCATGTATGTCCCCAGTTTGCTACATGGATTTAGAGGTTTCACATCACATCTTCTAAGTTTCCTCCCAAAACACAAAGTTGTATCTTTCAGTATCTTAGGTTTGTAATAAAAATTCATCTCCCCCACCCCCCAACTCCTCTGATTGGGGAGATATCATGAACTAAACGACAACATACTCTGAGAGGATGATGTAGCTCCACAAGAGGACAATGGCAACAAGAAGAATGATGGTAATAGGTGTCCATTTCAAGGCAACCACCTGTGTATGAAAACAATTCAAATTAGCATAGAGAAGGAAAAAAATTATTTTTTGCAGTTTCTGCTATTATCTCTTTATTTTATTTTTTTTTTATTGGGGGGAAAAAACGCTGCCTAGCAGCGTCCCCCTGCGTCCTCTCACATGGGGCAGTGAAATGACCACCCCCCCCTTGGATGCCCATGTGCGTGCTCCCATTGGCCCCCACGCTGGCACAGGGTCCATGCAGCCTGGCAGCAAACCCATTCCCTTTTTTACTTATTTCTTTACTTAGGAATAATGCTAAGCAAAGCTTGGTCATGATGTACTATTGCCCATGGTGGACACATGGTCTGAGGACAAGTTAAGCATTTCTCATTCTCTTTAACATGCTAAAATTTGGTTTGCTCAGTTGAATAGCACTGGAGAACAACAATATAAATTGCCAATATACCTACCTCAAGACAAGGAGAACACCATATGGAAGATTCATTACCAGAGCTCAACAACACTTTCTCTAAAATCTCTGACCATACAGGAAATTACATTTTGTTAGATAACCACCTTAAAACTGCAACTTGCATATGAGCAGAACTCTTAAAAAAGAAAATGGAAGCAAAGAAGAAACTCTACCTGAATTTCGTTTATTTTCAATGATCTTGGACAAGTCTTCTGTTATGATATCTAGTTCTTGTCGACGATTGGCATTTAGCTTAGACAGATTTGCTTGCGTTCTTGTGTCTAAATATTGTTTCCTAATATTCCCTATCACAGTATCTGCACACCCATGGTAGAGTACACATAAAAGACAACTATGTTAAAATCTTTATGGCAGGTTCAAGATTCACAATGTCAATATCGACCTCGAATCAGGTTTACGTTGATCTACTGTCACATTATTAAAGCCGCTGTTCGAAACATGCACAACTGCAGCTTGATTTAGACTGTGCTAGTATGCCTGAGGAACCAAATATTAGTGATTTCCAGGGACCACCCATGACCCAACTGCTTACACTAGCTAACACCCACCACAAGTAAACATGGCCAAGGGCTTTTTGCCAAACGCAAAAGCATCAGTGCCACCCACATTTAGCAAGAAGACCCAGATTTTGCTCAACGAAAATGGTAAAAGCCTCGCAGTCTGATCACTTTTCAATCCTCCTATTTTTCATAGCCCGGTCCATTTTTTCCTAATATGGTTTACAAGTTACAAGCAGGATAAACTGGAATGGCATCCAAAAATAAGTAAGATTACCGAATCTAATGAAGCTATAAGGTCTGGTAATCGTCTCTACAGTTCTGGGTTCCACCTTCTCCAACTCTCTCTGTAAATCCTGCAGATACTGAAAAACTAATTTTCTTGGGTACGAGGATTCACACAACGTGCTATAGCAGAATCCATTATCAACCAAAAAGCTTTAGCATCAGCAAAATTAAAGAAAATGCAGTGGATATGGGGAATTAGTATGGAATACAAAAATGTTGGAGTTTACAGTAAAATAGAAAGAGAAAAAAAGGATACTAGAAGCAATGGTGGTCAATGCGAATAGACATCTTTGAAGGTGAGAGGACTCCTCGAGAAATTTCTCTGAGTATGAACTCTCCCTGTTGCTTGTAGAACAGCATATTATCATTCTCTTCATTCACGTAACGAGGGCCTTGGGCAATAGGCAACCCATCACTGACTCTTCCGATTATGGTTAGCTTAACCATTCTACAACAAAGAATGACCAAAGAGCCTCTGTTCCTCTGGTTTATCTTGCAATGCGAGTTCAGAATGTTTGAGACAGGACAAGAGAACAGCTTATAAAGAACGAAACAGAGAAGCAAGTGAGAGAACTTCGTAACCAAGATATCCCTCGAGTCTTAAAAGGGAAAACCATAGGAGGTGGATAAACGATGGAGAAGCCACGGCAGATACTTAAAACTACACGATTTGAAACATTGAATAAAGGGAAATCTTCATTTCCTCTATATCCCTCTTCCATCTGTTTCAGATACTTCAAATCTTTTTCTCTCATTTCTTACTTTTTATTAGGGGAATCTTCATTTCCTGTTATCCTTTGAGGAAAAAGTGTCAGGACTTCCTCGTTCCTCTAATGGGTGGAATTGGGCTCTGGGAATTATTATTGTATTACTCTTCTTGGTGGTTGTACTGTTCAAGATTCAAGCTTATCTACAGCTTAAATGCTTTATTGGCTATGTTTCAGTGAAATGTATATGGCCATAGAGGTGATAAAAAGTAATCAAAATCCCAAAATATCTGCCCCATTTAATTAACTAATCTTGCAAATGATATCTACAATTCTACATATGTAACCCTGTTAGCTACAAAATGTCAATCAAAATCCAAAAATATCTCCCACATTTATCAACTATCCCTGCAAGTGATATCTACATATGTAAGCCTGTTAGCTAAAAAATCCTTGCACCAAAAAAAAAAGGTAAAAAATCCAAAAGATATACCATTTAATTTGCTTTTTTTGGGGAATAAAGTCTTGTTGCTCTTTTTTTTTTTTTTATGAGTTTTTTTTTCTATTTTATACATAAAATGGTATGGTACTCAAGTACAATATATAGTATACCTAATTTTGTGAAGAAAATAAATAATGTTTATACAAAACAGATAAACGCATAAGTTTAATTAAAGTCGAAAGTTTTAGGAAAATTAACTTAAATCTCAATGTGATAATTTCAAGGACAAATATGCACATTTTATCCGTTTCATACACGGGGATGCCTCATATTGCGTAGTATAGTTCAATAATCTCATTTGCATGCTAGCGGTCAAAGTTTCTAAACATTGTGCAGTTTGGTCATTGAAATTGTCATAATAATTACTTAGTTTTTTTTTTTTTTTTATTATTTGGTTTTGTCTTCTATAATGTTGCAATAAATGATTGATAGTTTTTTTTATGTTTTTTGGTAGATATTCTCTGAGCTAATAGTATGGAGAATCCACTAATTAGGGGACTAGTAATAGTTCGTCAATAGGAGGGGCAAGAAATGAGAGAGTGTTAGGAGGAGAGAGATGTAGATTGGAGTGGTTGGTGTAGCTTCCATCGATAACTCATAGATACTTTTCTCGTTTATTGATAGTCAACAATCATTTTTTTTCCTTTGCCTAATAATTACTGCACCAATGCACTAGCCATTTTTCAACCATTGTTTTCCTTGGAGGTTATGGTAATTCTTTTACTGTTGTACTTCGTATAACAGCACTTTTATGATTGTTACTCAACTTCGGCATTTATTTTTAATTTTATGCACGAAATTGTATGGTACTTAAATGGAATATATACCTAATTTTGTGAATAAAATAGATAATGTTCAGCATGTGTCATCCTCTCTCTTCCCCTTTGGAAAAGACCCCCATGCCATCTTGTGTCAAGCCTTGTGATTGGTGTATGTCCAACCTTCTCCCATAATGTTTATACAAAACAGATAAATGCATGAGTTTTCGATAACGTAAAAAATTTTCAGAAAAATTGACTTCAATTTCAATATGCTGATTTCAAGGACCAAGATGCACATGGTAAAAAAAATTACAGATGGAAATATGCATTATATGAAAATCCATTTCATTCACAGGGTGCCTCATATTGCATAGTACGGTTCATGTAATCCCATTGGATACTAGATGCGTTCAAAGTTTCTAACAATGTGCAGTTTGGTCATTGAAACCACCATGTTGAATATTAAGGTTATTTTTTTTATTTGGTTTTGTCTCCTATTATGTTACAAGAAAATGTTTGATAGTCTTTGTTCTTTTAGGTAGATGTTCCATGAGCTAGTAGAATGCCGAACCCAGTAATTGGGGGGACTAGTTATAGTTTGTAAATAGGAGAAGTAGGAGGGGAGAGTGTGTAAGGAAGACAAAGATATAGAGAGGAGTTGGTGGTGTAGCTTCTACCGACAACTCATAGATACCTTTCTCATCGATTTACTGATAATAATAAAATTTTTTTTCCATTTCTTAACATTTAGTTCACCAACACTCAACTTTGGCATTTATTTTTTATTTTATGTACAAAATGGTATGGTACACAAGTGCAATATATACTTTAACTTTGCGGGAAAAAAAATAATTTTTATACAAAACAATGAAATGCAAGTATTAATTAACTGCAGAAGTTTTCAAGAAAACTGACTTCAATCTCAATGTGATAATTTCAAGGACAAAGAAACACATTGTAAAAAAAATACAAATGGAAACATACAACAAATCTCTTTCATACATGAGGATGCCTCATGTTTTTTTTCACTGAAAGTGTAATCACACAAATCACACACCAATCCCAAAAGGTTGACCAACTCTTAGGACTGTAGAAAGGCGGATATACACAACACACACCACACTCACACACCCAATGTGAGATTAAACCCACGCACCCCTTCTTTTTTTGATGAAAGTGTAATCACACAAACCACACACCAATCCCAAAAGGTTAACCGACTTTTAAGACCGTGGAATGGCGGATATATGATGATGCCTCATGTTGTAGGATTAAGCGCTTGCCAATCCCCTAAAAGACTTCTTGTGAGAGAAGGTGCAACTTTAATTTCTTATTGCACACCAGCCAGAGCGCATCGCTCCCTCGCCTGAGCTGGGATCTGGGCAGGGCATTAAAGTTGCACCTTCTCTCCCGAGCTGAGTGGGATCCGGCGAGCATTAAAGTTGCACCTTCTCGCCGCGAGTCGGGATCCGGGGCAGCATTAAAGTTGCACTTTCTCTCGCCCGAGCCAGCGCGCATCGCTCCCCCCCCAAATGCATGCCCAATAACAGAGCACCCATGACACCGGGGAGACTCGAACTCGCGACCACCTACTCTGATACCAATTGTAGGATTAAACGCTTACCAATCCCCCAAAAGACGCCTTGTGAGGGAATGTGCAACTTTAATTCCTTATTGCACACTAGCCAGCGCGCATCGCTCCTTCGTCCGAGCCGAGATCTGGGCAGGGCATTTTGGGTCACTCTCAACACATGTTGCTTAGTACAATTCATATAATCCCATTGGATGCTAGATACGTTAAAAGTTTCTAAAATTGTATAGTTTGGCCACTGAAACCATCATTAAATATTGAAGTTGTTTTTTTATTTGATTTTGTCTCGTATACTGTTACAATAAAAGTCTGGTAGTGCTTATTTTTCTAGGTACATGTTCTTTGAGCTAGCAGTATGGAGAACCCATTAATTAGGGGGACTAGTTATAGTTTGTCAATAGGAAGGGCATGAGGGGAGATAGTGTTAAGAAGACAAAGATATAGAGAGGAGTTATTGGTGTGTAGCTTCCACCACACGCACCCAGGCAGCTCTCTCTTTCTCCATTAAAAAAAAAATGCCAAAGTTGAGAAACGATCATGCAAGTGCCATTATACGAACTAATAGCAATAAAAGAATTGCCATAACTACCGAGCAATGCAATAAATAAACCTTAAACTATCTATGAGTTTTCAGTGGAAGCTACACCAACCATAAAAAGGGAGAGGAATCCTTGAAAGGCAATGTGGCCTCTACAACAATTCGAGACAAATGATAGCATGCACATAAGCATCAACAGGGGGGAATTTCAACTTTTAATGGGGGTAGGGTGGGGCAGTCATTTCATGTCCCTTTGTGATTAGGTGCAGTGGTCACATTGCCTTTCAGGTTTTTTTTCCCCAAATAAAAAAAAATTGTCAAATTTGACAAACAATCCTGCAAGTGCTATTATATGAAGTGATAACAATAAACGAATTACCATAACTACAGAGCAAAAGCAATAAATAAACCATAAACTATCTATGAGTTTTTAGCGGAAGTTGCACCAACTCCTCCTCTCCATATTTATCTCCTCCCGTACTTCCTGTCTTCCTGATGAACCATAACCAGTCTCCCTATTTCTTCTCTTTTTTTGTGTGGGTAAAAGAAGAATTTATTGAGGAAAGCCATGTGTAAAACCAATAGCTTCATTCAAACATAGGTCATGAAGCCACGGAATGGAAAGTAACCATTATGTCTTACACATGATAGACAGGGCCTTCCTAGCCAGGGTATCTGCTACACAATTCAAAACCTGTGGAATACAAGAGAAAGAATAAAAAAAAAAACAAAAAACAAAAAACAAAAAACAAGAAAAAGAAACCTCTACAAAGGAATAAGTTAGCATTTGTACATCTGAAATAATCGCTACAACTTCAATTGGTGTAGTTCAACTTGCATCCAGAATGTACCGAATTACCTCTTCACTGTCTGACTCTACCTTTAGATGTTTGTAGCCCAACTCCACTGCTGCTGATAGGGCATCTCTAATAGCATTTATTGTAACATTATAGAAAATAAAAATCAAATAAAAAATAACCTCACTATTTAATATGTCAGGTTCAATGACCGAACTGCACATTGTTAGAAACTTTAAACGCATATAGCATCCAATGGGATTATATGAACCATCCTACGCAATATGAGCCATCCCTAGATATGAAACAGATTTCATGTATTGCATATTTTCATATGTACCTTTTCACAATATGGGTCTTTATCCTTGAAATTAACACATTAAGATTGAAGTTGATTTTCCTAAAAACATTTAAATTTAATAAAAATAGATGCATTTATCTATTTTGCACAAGACATATTTTTTTTTTTACAAAATTATATATAAAATTGTTACATCGTATAATAGCACTTCTAGGATCTTTATTCAACTTTGGTATTTATTTTTATTCCGAAGAGCTAGTAGACATGGATTTTTTAGCAGCGTCATTGGTCAAACGATCTACTATTGGATTTTTGTTTCACAAAAACATGAGAGAGCTTCCACTTGATAGACGACAAATATGATTGGAGGTAAATCCAATCTTAATAAACAAACCATGGAATAGATTTACCATTCACTGCAATTACCATTGTAGTTGAGGCGCATTCAATGATTCAAAAAAGGTTTTGAATACCTAAGTCTCGGCCAATCCGATACCATATTTTGAAACCTTGCTCCCTAATCTCATCCATCATTTTCAAAAGGGGGAGGGAGAAAAAACAGAAAGTAGCATTTTAACAATTTGAAAACGTTAAAGGAGCTATCGCAAGTTATGTAAAATACCGGGGGCCTTTAGCAATAAAGGACATTGTGTAGCCTCAAGGTTGCCCTACAGGCTACAAAGAAAGGAGCATCCTTCGAGTTTCTTTCGAAACGGTTACGAAAACAGAAACCGCCCTTAAAACTTCAATATCTTTCCAACTAGGGCACATTGATCCTCTTTTAAGTGGACGTTGTCTTCACTGCGTGGAAAGCGAATTTCCCCCCCTTTTTAAAGTTTTTTGTAAACTTTGTTGGTTACATTAATCTCAGATCATCGGTTTCAGCAGCTCGAGTAATTCTTAGGAGTTGAGGCTAGAAATATTTTCACTCGGGCTCGAAAATGGCGTTTTTGGTTCGTGATTTAAGCCTAATTCAGAGATTTTTCAATTCAAGTCCCTCTTGAATCTTAGCTATATCTGACGTGCTGTTGGTGATTTGAGGATTCTTTGCCGGCGATTTGTTTGATATCTGCATCTTCCTCTTTTTTTTTTGATCTGGAAGTGAAAATCTCAGTTAGGTTCGTTCGGTTCTTCCTCTGATGAATACACGAGGCAGGTATCCACCCGGGATCGGCAACGGTCGTGGTGGAAATGTATACTCAAACCCTAACTTTCAAGCTCGAAACCCTCAGCAACAGTACGTGCAGAGGAATATTGTCCAAAATCAGCAGCAGTTTCAGCAACAACAATGGCTTAGACGGAATCCGATGGGAAACGATTCTAGTTATAATGAGGTTGAAAAAGCAGTGCAGTCAGAAGCCGTTGATTCTAGGTACTGTTTTCCGTGTCTTTTTCATTTTATACTTATAACTTGTTTCCTGTTTCTGAAATTCTTATTTATTTTAGTAGCTCCACCTGTTGAAGTAGTTACTTTGGTGACATCCAGATCACTTGCGTCTAGCAAGAGAAGTATAAGCTCAAAATGATTTTTTAGTTGATCTAGAAAGTTACTGTTGGACATGTTTCCACACTTGGTACACAGAGAGACGCAGTTACTTCAACTCTAAGTCTCTAACAAGTTAGTAACTGTAAAACTTATTTACTGTTTTACAGAAGAGAACATTTGTGAACAGAAATAAACGCGATTCCATGAAAAGAAGACTATAACATGAGATATGAACATAGGTAATTGTAATATCGTGTCATACAATAAATCCAATGCATATCAAATTGAGGTAATGAGAATTTCTGCTTTGTAGAAGAAATTGGAAAATCCTAAAAATAAAAGGGTGTTTATAGTTTTTCTTCCATTATAGTTATCTATTTTCACTGAAAAGAAGAAGCTGCTGAGATTAAGAATACAGTGGTCGAGGTGCAAAGGTAGGTTGTTTACCAGGTCCAGTCACATTTCTGTTGATATCATAGTTAGTAAGTTCGGGAACAGCAATGAATGGATACGGATACGTCCTGCAATTAAACAGACTAGACAATAATAATAAAAAGAGCAACCCAGAGCACTAGACTGCAATAATACTTTTAAAAAATTTGGTGCAATAAAGCGCATACATTAACAATATGATATGTGTTTAATACAGCTGATAAACAAAATAATAGCATGTAGAAAATGATTTATCAAAAGGAAGTCTCAAAACTGAAATAAACACAATATAATAGTTGAATACATAATCCCCTATTACATCCCATAAAGAAATTAGTAAAATCTAAAATTACTCATTAAAAACCGAACAGATATTGATCCAATAGAGAGTACTTCTTGGACCAATTTTTGATGGACTAAAACAACAGTTTAATGCACAAGCAACAATGGATGTGATATCATTTTTGTGCACAAGAAACAATGGATGTGATACCAAAATCAGAAAAATAAATGGTAATCCTTCAAAACACTGTTAAGATGGCAACGGTTGAATACCAAACAATAAATCTGAAAAGCAGGGTAATAGTAGCAATTCTAAAAATGAAAACCTTTGCTCATACGACACTAGTCAATCAAATCGTGAAGAAGAAATCTTAACCAGCAGTCACCACTGATCGAAACAGTTTAGTACAAAAAGAGAGGAGTTCATACCGATCATTTCTGCCTAACTTTACATTTTGAAGACACCAAGACTTGTGGAATCAAAGAACATTAGTTTTCTTTTCCTCTTGTAACTTATATAGCTGTTAATGGAGAGAGAGAGAGAGAGAGAGAGAGAGAGAGATGCTTACAAGGGGGCACTGAATCCACTGGAGAGTTGGAGAATGGAATGAAAATGCCGCTGCAATCGGAGACTGGAACGAAAAAACTAAATGCAGGTTGCAGAATATTTGGAGATCGCCGCTGCAACCATTGCTTGAAGGGAAGAATGAAATTGAGAAGAAGAGGGGGGCCTGAAGGATTTGGGGTTTTTGGAGTTTTAGGGTTCTAAACCAACCTGAGAAAGAAGGGCATGAGTGAAGGTAAATCGGGATTTTTGGGGTTTACTTTTGATTTCGTTTTTGGTTTTTTAAGCTATGTGTTTGAAGTTGTATAATATGCCTATATGTGTTTAATATGCATCCTTATAAAAACCGTGTATTTTACAGTATCTATGCATATATATGTTAAAAAACGTATTGTTGAATTAAACGTACATGTATAATACATGTATTTACTAACTACAGTTGAGATTGAGCTGGACACACAAATGGTCTTCAGAGTATAGTAGTGGAGGTGAGCCGGTGAGGTCAGGCACAGTGGCAGATTAGTTCTTAGGTCTGGTCCCCCTTCAACTGAAGTTGATTCACCTCATAAGTGACATCTCATTTCCATGTGGGCCAACTGGCCAAGATCCAACTTCTTGTTGCATGGGTTGACCAGACATGCAATGGGATGAGAAGGTATTTCATATGTGTGAGCTCATAATTCTAGACTGATTATTTTTATATTTGTTTCAAGTTGTGTATGGAGGTGCTATTTAGGGTTTATCACGGTGCTGGTCTCATGACATATTGAGCTATCCATTTTAGACAATACAATAACAACAACAACTCAGCCTTATCCCAACTAAATGGGGTTGGCTACATGGATCCTTGCAAAACAACGTAGGGAAAACAGATGTCCTCATAAAGTGTAAGTAAAGTAAGAGGAATGAAGAATAAAAATGAAGAAATGAGATAAGAAAAGTGATAAATAGAAAAATGAAAAATGAGAGTAAGAGGAAAGAGGCAAGCCCAGAAAATCAGGAAAATCTCAGCTACCTAGTGTCGACAACGTGGATCCTTGCCCTCCAATAGGCTCTATCTGAGGTCATACTTGGCACAAGACCCAGACTCTGCATGTCATTCTTCACAACCTCACCTATGGTCATTTTAGGCTTGCCCGTAGTTCTTTTAGCTCTCTCGATCGGCATCAGGTCACTCCTCCTTCCTGGGCGTCCCTAGGCCTCCGTTGCACATGGCCAAACCACCTCAAACGACGTTCTCGGAGCTTGTCGCTGATCGGGGCAACTCCCACATCGGCTCTAATACTTCCGTCCTCACTTTATCCTTCTTAGTTTTGCTGCACATCCATCGTAACATCCTCATCTTTGTAACACATAGCTTCGCTATATGGCACTTCTTAACTGCCCAACATTCTGCCCCATACATCACAGCAGGTTGGACCACAGTCCTGTAAAACTTTCCTTTAAGCTTTAAAGGAATGTGTCGGTCACACAGTACTCCGGGCGCTCCTCTCCACTTCATCCATCCCACTTTAATTCTTTATGAAACATCATCATCTATATCACCTTCTTTGTGTATGATAGACCCCAGATATTTGAAATAGTTACTTGGTGGTAACTCTCTCTCCTCAATTTTTACCATGTCATAATCCATCATAGAGTGGCTAAAATTACACATCATATACTTCGTCTTTGATGGTTGGATTAGTCTAGGTGGAAATTTAGGGTTTTGAGGTTTTGTGGAGATGAGGGGGGATAGGGTTTCAATGTTGAGATGGGTCTGAAACTAAGGTCGAGTGGAGGGGATGATCTAGGAAGGCTGTTATGTGAATTTGAAGTGATTCTACTGGTGGATTTGTACTGGACAGATTATAGATGGTATAGGGTCTGAAGGATCGATTGGGTTTAATGGGGGGATGATAATAGGGATAGATGGGGATTAGGTTAGAGGATTAGAAGGAGGAGGTTGATTACTAAAACTGTAAATTACTTACTTGTAGTAGCAGATCTTCAATGGCAGTAGCTAGAAGATCAGAATTAGGTCCTCCCGATCTACAAGATGCAAGGAGATGAGTAGCAGATCCTCCCGGTCTACAAGATGCAAGGAGACAACTGGAGATCCACCAGTCCCTCCACCTTGATATTACTCACAAGGCACACTCAATCGAGCAAGGCAGTAGCAGCCATGGCAGCAAGCAGAAAACTATTTTTTAAAGTCTGAATTGTGTGGGAAGCCTCCCACGATTTGTTTATTTATAATTTGGCCATAGGCCCAAATCGTATTACAAATTTAAAACACCCTGTCTACATAAATCGTGGAGGGGTGGGACAACTTAAATTAAAAGCTAAAACAACTTAAAAAGATCCCTAAGCAACCAATAGGATTAAATCACTTAAGTTGAACCATGGTCTGAACCGGTTCAATTTAAGTTTACAAATAGACTGAAAATAAACTAAGTATGGAATGTAGAAATAAACTAAGACTGAAATAAACCAAGTATAAACTAACGCTCCAAACACACTCGGCCCTACTCCTAGGGTTGCTTCTTCTTCTTCATGCAGATGTAGGTCTTTGGATATGCATCACTTGATGACTAATGTAGTTAACCGAATTGATCATATTCGAACTATCTCCATTTAGAAGTTCACAAATATACTCATCCCATCTCCTCACAATGTCCTCATCCCTTACCAATACTCTTCCATCCTCCCCTTTTATACATCTCATCTGGTCAAAATCTCTACTCTTCCTTTCTCTCAGCTTAGCTATCTTATAAATAGCTTTTTCCCCTTCTTTTGTGTTTAGATAAATATAGAGCTCCTCATATTTCCTCGCCCTAGCCATCCCTATCATCTTCTTAGCCTCGTTTTTGGCCTCATTGTACCTCTTTTTATCTTATGTTTCATTAGTCTGTTGCCAAGTCTTAAACCTCTTTTTATCCATTTTACACGATGCATGTCTTTAACATCCAACTATAGCAATCTTCCTTATTTTTGAATGGCAGTTCCAAAGAAACATAGTTCTATGTCAAAAATACATATTTGTAAAATATTTGGGAAAAAAAGGGGTATTGGGCAGCGCTAAAAGCTTTTTGTTGGTGAAATCTCTTTCTCCTGGAAATTCAAAGAGTCTTTTTGTGTGACAAATATGTAATCAAGCCTTGGACTAATTAATCAACATGGTTTGATAAATTGGATAATTTAATGTAAGTTTATAAGTTGTATGATGAATGGTTTTAAATTCACTAATATTTTATTTTTAACTGATCAGAAAATGCGGTATCTACCGGATTCTAAAAAGGATCCTAATTTTCTTATTTAAAATTTAAATAAGAAAACAAGAATAAACACAAGATAGGAACTTTTTGGTTTCCCTTTCTGTTTGGTAGGTTTTAAAATATTTGAGATGGAGATTGTTGTTTTCTCCATCAATTCAATTAACTTTTTTCACAATAATAACACTCAAAATTATGATAAAAATAGAATTAAAATAGAATATAATAAAATAAGGATAACATAACTTTTTCTTTTATTTTGGAAAGGTTTTCTTGCCCCAATAATTATACATTACTAAGATGGACTACACTATTTAAGTTAAAAGTTTTTTAGAAGAAGACTAATAAGTCTAAACAAGGTTGAAAGCCTTTTTTTCTTTCTCTATAGCAAAACAGATATTTTTAATCAAAATAACTGAATCGAAGAAGATAGATGATGGGAGTCCAAGAGTTTTTATTGATTGAAGGTAAATGATTGATCGTGAATTGACGTCATTCATTTCCCATTACTTCCTGAATCACGGCTATTCTTCAAGTGGGCTATCCTATTCCTATTGGTTCTTTGGCTCAATATTAAACTCCAAGTGTCAAGTTCGCTTACATTACTTTTTGTATTGTTTTTTCCGTCAACATGGGCATGCCTTCATCACTATTCCAAGATGTAAGCCTACTTTCAATGGAGCATCTCTAGTGGCCAAACTGAAAAGCCTTTTTAGTTCTTTCATAGTCTTGGTCTTTGATTTCATCTCCATTTATCACCCAACACTTATGCACATACTTACATAGATCTCGGGATCCATATTTTTTATTCTTTCGATAGATCGCGGGATCCATATTGGAAATAATCAGAAACCCAGGAATTGGAGACATTAGAGTCAGAATTTACATTCGATTATTTCAGATCATCTTTGTCTAACTTTTTCTCAACTGTTCCTTTTTTTTCTTGGCCTCTTCGTCAGATTTGGGACTCCATTTCCTTCGACATCAAAGCCAAGCTCTCTGTTTTTGCTTCTTCTTGTAATTATACCCCAAGGAACAGGCATATTGTTGTATCTTGGGGTCTCCTCACCCCCTCTTCTTTCCAGCATCCTCCTCCCTTGGTTGAGGCTGTGTCTGCTTGTGCAATTGTATATTTTCTTTCTCTCCCCTTTTTTTGGGGGGCTTCTGTAGTCCTCTTTCTCTTTGGTAATGGATTTTTTATTCACCCAAAAAAATTAGTTTCAGCATATATATACTCTGATAAAGAAATTGATGTATCAAAAGCTGGAATCCGAGAGGACCCCCTAAGAGAGAGCCGAAAATAGAAGGAACAGGGAAAGAAGTGGTAGAACTAGAAGGAGAATAAGAAAAGTAAGAAGGATGAGTAGAAGGCATAAAAGGAAGGATTGCACTTGGTGAAGTAATCGATCAACTAGAAGAAGAAGGAAGAAGACTTAGGACATCAGAGGCTCAATACTGAAACCAACCTATTAAGTAATCGGTCCTAAAATAAAAAAACCAGGATCGGTTACTGAGCAGTCTGTCGGTTTCGGTCTTCGATCAGTTTTGGCTAATCTGTCTGTTTAGTCATTTTCTCTCCTTTATTTTTAAATATAGGTCCTTAAATTGGTCTTTGTCGGTCGGGTTTCGGTCTTAATAGATCCTTAATTGGGTTGAACTGCGATCAACCGATTATCAGAAAACTGCACAACCCAAAATCGATACCAGACTATAATGTAGCTCTAAGTAGGAGAAAGATCCTATTAGAGACCAAGCAACAGGATCTCAAAGGGGGCTGCTGTTTCGAATGGGCAGAATTAGGGTTTTAGGTCAATTTCTAGGGTTGGGTTTATGAATATGGAGATGAATCTTATAGGGTATTGATGGGCAGGTCTAGGAGAAGCTATTAATGTAGGTTTGAACAAGATTTGAATAAACATTCAAATTCCAGAATTTTAGGGTTAGGGTTTCGGGTTTTGGGTTTTAGAAATTAGGTCAAATTTAGGGTTTTAAGTGGGATGTAAGGGCTGGGCTTGGGGTCGAGTTTTCTAAACAGGGAGGGGAAGGTTCGATCCAAATATGGGCTGGTTCTGATGGTTAAATCAGGCTGTGAGGATTTTAGGGCTTTTAGGGCTTAATGGAGGTGAGGGGATTTAGGGTTTTGAGAGACAAATAGGGGCAGCAGCTTGGGTCGAGTATAGGGGGTGTTAAGGAGAGGCTGTGGTTTGAATTCGAAGTAATTCTAATGGTTAAATATGGCTGGGCAGCAAGATCTAGGGTTTAATGGAGTTAGGGTTTATGGGATTCAAACCAAAATAAAGGGGGTCGATTGAGGGAAAGGACTAGAGGGTTAGAAGAAGAAATTGGGTGTCTAACTTACTGGAGTCTCCACTAGCAGCAAGCTTCAACTGGTTGAAGGATAGAACCACCTTCAGATAAGGATCCTCCCGGCCGTCACGGCGCAAGGAGTCATAGGAGATCCACCTGCCCTTCTTTCTTAATTGACCCACAAGGCAAACACTCCAAGGAGCAACAGCAGCAGCAAATTCTATTTTTTTAATTCAAATAATCTATGGGGGAGCCTCCCACGATTTGACTATTTATAAAATAGGCTAACAGCCAAAACTTAGTACAACTTAAAACAGTAAAAAGACCTATTTAACCCTACTAAAGTTAAAAGGCATCTAACTAAATAACTTAAATTGACCCAATTGAACCAATTGGATGCAACCAATTTTAAACCGGTTCAATTAAAAACATAAAAATAAGACTAAGTATTGGGTTAATCCCGTATGCAACCTATATACCCCTATTCCAGGCCTATCAAAGTAGCCTATTACATAGAAAACCCTTGGGATCAAAGGCCCAACATATATATATACGTATATATATCTCAACCCTAGACTTATTCCTAATAAAAGAAGCCCAGTTTGGTGATAGTTCTGCATCAGACTATCTAGGGGTGCAAGTTTGGCCTTGTCGCCTCGAACCCACCCTGGCCTGCCCCGAGTCCAAACAGGGTTTGGGCTGAGATATTTGGCCTTGAGGGTAGGTCAACGTTGGAAATTTCTGGTCCTGAGTCAGGGTCGGGTTGGGCTAGGGTTGAGGCCTCGGACTAAGCCTGGCCCGGCCCAACCCTGTTTTAAGTTATGCTATAATATATATATATAAACTTTAAACGTCAAGCAATATTTTGTTATATAATATATTATATATGAAGATAATAAGACATATAATACATTTTATTATAGTGTTATTTTACTTAAAATTGATAATTTTCTCCCCGGCCCATTTCAGCCCATGTATTTCCTTCCCCCTCCCCATGATCAGGGCCAATTAGGGTCAGCCCGGCTGGACCCTGAGGGCGGGTTAGGGTTGGATTTCCAGGCCCTGAGTCAGGGTTGGGTCGGGCCTGGGCCCAGCTAAGGGGACTCAGGGTTGGGCTAGGGTTCTATAAACCCCGGCCCAACCCGACCCTGTTGCAGCCCTAAGACTATCTATTAAATAGTCGGTTCAGTTTTGGGCTTATTCGGTTATGGAGCATGTCCATGATTGCAGGCTTGCAGCCATGGGATCAGGTGGGGGTGGTAGTGCTGGATCAACAGTAGGATTGCCATGTTCGTCCATGGTTCTGATACCAATTTAATGTAGTCCTAGGTAGGAGTAGTCCCACTAGGAACCAGGGTAATGGGGTCACACACAAAGGCTGGCCGATTGGGTTAGGGTTTAGTAATTTAAGGCAAAACTAGGGTTAGGGTTGGATATTGGGAAAGGGGTTTATAGGGTATTAATGGGCAGGTGTAAGGGGTTATTATGGCATAAAAAAGTTAGGGTTTGGATGAGTTTTGAAATTCTGCAATTTTGGGCAGAATTGAATTTTAGGGTTTTGGGTTTGGGTTTTAATGGAGCAAGGAGATGAAGGGGTTAGAGTGGGAATTTGGGGCTGAAACTTGGATCGAGTAGAGGAGGGGATGGGAGGGTGGTTTGATGGTAGTTTGGTGGTGATTAGAGGGCTGGAAGGGGGTTGCTTGAAATTCAAGCTATGGATTGAATGGGTAAATTGCAGGTTTAATGGGGGTTAGGGTTTAATGGAGGGAGAGGGGTTTTGGATTAGGTCTAGTGAAGGGAAAGGCTGGACAGATTTTGAAGGCTTGGGTTGGAGGATGAGAAGAAGACGGTTTAAACAAAATTCAGATTCAAACTTATTGGATTTGAAGAGATCAAAAGCAGCAGCTTGAGAACTTGAAGAAACCTCCCGATCTTCACGATGCAAGGAGTCGCAGGAGTCCACCTATCCTTTACCACCTTGAGATCCACAAGGATGTACACTCAGAGAGCAATTGGCTATGGCAGCAGCAAGCTTAGAAGCAGAAAATTAATTATTTGAACTGTGGGGGAGCCTCCCACGAAATCCTTATTTATAATAAGATGGCCAAAGGCCTTACATCAAATCAGCTTGGGATCAGGGCCCAAGTCTGATTCCTAAAACACTAGACATTGAATCCTAATACAGATCTGATCCAATCCTCCAAAAGAAATCGTGGAAGGATGGAGAAGTTAAAAAAAAAACAACTTAAAACAATTAAAACAGGTAAAAGACTATTTTACCCTTGGTCACTTAAAACATTTAAAATAAACTAAGTATGGGAAAGAAAAGCTCCAACGAAAATAAAGCAGCAACAAAACAGCAGCCTCTTCAAGGCTTCTTATTCTTCTTCCTAGTGCTTGGACCTGCATCAGGGCGGGCCTGGTTTTTACACCCCTAGAGGTGTATAGAAATGTATAGCATAAGCTTTCAAAGTTTCTAATGTAACTAATAGAAGGACTCCTATTCACACCCACACTGACTTGACTTAATAGACTCAAAAAAGAATTCTATACTTCTAATAATTATGATCTAATCCTAATTCTTCTGACTACTAATCTTGTGTACTAACTTTACCCCCACTTTATGGGCTTATAATTAAGGCCTAATACAATAAAGAACCCAAAAATAATTAGCCCATAGAACCATCCAAGACCCAAAATGAGATCTCGATAGGCCTCATTTGGCAGTCTTGAGTCTTGACCATCATCTTAACTGGCCATGAAGGAAGCGTATTCCCCTTGTCATTGTTGTAATTATTGTGGGCACTGTGTTATAGTTGTTATCATTGTTGATATTATTTGCAAAAGCACCATTGGTTCTGGATCTGTAGTACTGGTTGTTTCTAAGATTTCTATTAAATTTACAGTGTTTTACTTGGTAGATGAATTGAAAATTTGAAACCATTTACTTTTCTCCCCCTGATTTTAGTTCTCAAGACTGGAAGGCACACCTCAAGATACCGACACCTGATACACGCTACAAGACAGAGGTATGAATGAAGAAGATGCTATTATACATGTGTCTTAAATTTCATGGAAATAATTATATGTACTAGCTACTACTCTGGGAAGATTTGAGACTCATTGCCTTGGTCATTGGGCTATCTCTTGATTACTGGGTCCTGCCTGCCACCCCCTTTTGTCTCTCTCCTCTCTCACACACACACATGTACACATAGTCATACACAATTATACACGCATATGGGACCAAAAGGAATCTTTTGTCATGTTCATTTTCCCTCCTTCCTGTTGCTTATGGGTTATCTTTATTATCAGTTGACATCTATTTTCTTCCTTATTAGAACGAAGTTTAAAACATTTCATCTTGTGTCCTTTAAAATTGGGTGGGTTTTCCCCTATTCTGTCACAAAGCCTCTGAAGGGGTCTCTAAATGGATTTCATTGCATGTTAGGCATCTTTTATCACCTGCATACCCATGCCACATTCATTCAAGTCCATGGGGGCGGGAGGAAGTAGGTGCACTGTAGGTAACAAGGTCACAGATGATTTATGTGCAGGCTTGGAAAGAGAAGGGGTGCAATCCTGGGTTCGAAAACCCCATTTAGGATCGCCATGGGCCCACTCAAAGAAATTTAGTGCAATTTTAAGGAGGTAATGGCCATCTGGTAATTAACCAGAATATTCAGGGGGCTATTTGGTACCTAAATAGGAAAAGGATGCACAGGGGATTTAAATTTATTGAATAGGGTGCAGACTTGGAATGAAGGCTTAAATAGGGACAAAACATGATAAGGGGATGACAGATAGAGGGGTAATAATAGAAAGAGGAATAAAAGGGGTTAAAATAATTCACGATAGAGGTTGTCTTCAACCTCTCGACACAAATTGCCGGGAGTAACCCAGCTACCCTGCAGGAGCAGCAGCTACCTCAAGGCTATCGGATGAACCTGAAATTTCAGTTGTGGAATTGCCATCCATAGTTCTAACGATTCCAGTTGGTAGCCATTCGAACAAGAAGCTGGAAAACTGGTGGAGGAAATCTGAAACAAGACCTGGTAGAAAACTCAAATAGCATAGTTGCTAGAATTCAATAGATATAATAAAGGACAGCCTCTGAGATCAGACTGATGCAAATAAAGAAAACAGAATAAAAGGCAACAGAAGTATGGCAAGAGATTAAAGAAGAAAGAACTAGTAGCAGAAATAACAGAAAATAAGAACAAGTATCTGGAAATGTTTATTTAAGCTTCTGGACCTTGTGAAGACAAAAACTGGAGATGGATTAGAAGTGAGAAATTACCTGAGATCGAAGGAAGAGAAAAGAAGGGAAAGGAGGGAAAATAGGAGACAGTAGGGAGCCGCAAGGGAGAAGAGAGAGAAGGGGACTGATTCTAGAAAGAGAAGAATTCTACCTGAAGGGGGAGGTTTCTAGTAGCAGGGAAGAGAGAGAAAAAGAGACAGAAGGAAGGAGTCAGAATCGCAGGAAGGTGGGAAGTAGAGCTCCATGGACAACCGGCTGCCTTAGGCCACACAAGCTTCAGCCACACAAACAGACTCAATTCATTCTTGTCCATCCCAACATTGAGATACATGTGTATAAAGTGCTTAACCCAAACGGAAAACTGAATAAAGAGGAGACAGTAGGGAGCCGCAAGGGAGAAGAGAGAGAAGGGGGACTGATTCTAGAAAAAGAAGAATTGTACCTGAAGGGGGAGGTTTCTAGTAGCAGGGAAGAGAGAGAAAAAGAGACGGAAGGAAGGAGTCAGAATCGCAGGAAGGTGGGAAGCAGAGCCCCATGGACAACCGGCTGCCTCAGGCCACACAAGCTTCAGCCACACAAACAGACTCAATTCATTCTCGTCCATCCCAACATTGAGATACATGTGTATAAAGTGCTTAACCCAAACAGAAAACTGAATAAAGACCCCTATTAGTCTAACTCTATCTAAAGCCTGACTACCATTTTGTATGTATTTTTTTTACAATCTAAGGGTTTCACTATGTTTAAAGGGCCTACAATAGGATTTCCTAGAAGTTTTGGGAAGTAATTTGGCCATTTGGGCCTCAAAACCATCAACCGAGACCTGGACCGATATTTCACGGTTTCATGAAATATTTCAGGGTTTTTGTGAAATATTTCGGTTTCAAGCCTGGTCAAAACCAGGCTCGAAATCGAAACCTTATACCTTGAGATCTGGTGGTGGTAAAGAAGAGAATATGGGGAGAAGAGAGCGGAGAAAAGAAAGAGAAAAGAGGAAATCAATTGGGAAAAAGAAGAGAGAGGAGAGACAAAACCAACCAAATACTAATCCATTCATTCAAATAATGGTGATGGCTATTATGCATTACACATTTATAAAACTGTATTTGGACTTAAATCATGTTTTTTTCAGGAATAAAATAATAAAAGAAACAAACTAACACTATGAATGAAACTCCTCCCATCGACCAGCCTGCTTGGATGAGTTAGAATTAAGTAGGACACTTACTAATAAATAAAAGACAACCCAAACTGACAAGGAAACTGATCCCAACCAACCAACTGCTTTGGGAGTTTCCTTGAATGACTGAACGACTTAATTGAGAAGGAAATAACAAATAAAATAAACCCAACTGGATATATGAGATATATGTTAATATTATTCCTAATTTCTAGTCCCATGAGCTGTTTTTAAGGAGATTGTAAATCTCCATGTGCAAGGCTATAATTAAAAACCCATTGTGCCCCACGAGTTGTGTCTAATACAATTACTAAAATCTAGGAATCCGTAGAACAGAAATCCCCAAATAACCCCACGATTTAAAAAAAAAAGGGCGTACCCAGTGCACGAGGCTCCTGCCACTGCGGAGTCTGGGGAGTGTCATAATGTACGCAGCCTTACCCCTGCTTTCGCAGAGAGGCTGTTTCCAGACTTGAACCCGTGACCACTTGGTCACAATGGAGCAGCCTTACCATTGCCCCAAGGCCCGCCCTCAAATAACTCCACGATTTATGGTTCCTTAAATAAACCATAATTGAACCATATGACCCAAAGATGAACTACAAACTGTTCCTTAAATAATCATACCTGAACCATATTCCCCTCCTGTTGAAAAAGCCTCGACCTTGAGTTTTGTAGAATGTGAGAATCTTCAATGCACGATCAATATTCATCCTCCTTGACCCACCGAAATAAACGATCTGACCATGACCCAATGGTACAAAATGAACGACAAGAACTTTGTTGTCGAAGATGCAACTTCGAAGCAAGAAATCAATCTGATCACTTTATACTCCTCCACAAGTTGATATTTGATGATCAGTGGTTCCATCTTGTCGTCCCATCATCGGTGGTTCGTCTTCTTTCTCTTTCACCCACTATTCAACGACTGAGATTAGTTTGTCGAATGAAGATTTCATACGATCGGATATGACTAGCGATTTGTTCTTAAATTCCTTGCATTGTCAACGTCAACGTTTCACTTCGAGATTCACGTCAACCTTTTTGCATGTTCTCTCGAATAAATTGAATTTGTAGGGGGGATAGCAAACAAGAGGATAGGATCCATGGTATTTACGGCCAGGTTTTGGCTCTGATACCTAGTTGATGCAGATCAGGAGAGGGAAGATCTGCTCGTGGCGGGAAAGAAGAGAATAAGAGAAGTGAGAGGAGAAAAGAAATAGAAGAGAGAGAAGATAATGTCAGGCTAATTTACAAGTAAACTAACCCCAGAATTATTTTCTACAAAATAATGGAACCTAGACAGCAAACAAACCCTTTATTCGCAGGACAGTCTAGGTTGAGAACTAGAAATTAGGAGGTAAGTACATAAATTAGAAAGAAACAGGAACTAGACAAACAGCAACAGGAATGGCTCCAAACTTGGATCGAAGGTAGGCCTCAATACAGCAGCAGCAGCAACAACAACTCAGCCTTATCCCAACTAAATGGGGTCGGCTTCAATGACAGGAAGTAATCCTCCAAAACATAGCTGATTCTGATCATTAGTTGCAAGGCTATGGAGCACTGAAGTTGCACCAAAATCTGGGCAGAGAAACCCAAATCGCAGGAGTGTAACAGTTCTCCTATTGGCAGTGTGCAACAGTAGCAAGCTTGGGTGATGATTAAGAGATGATTCAGGCCTTCAAAAGTTGCTATTGCAGTCTCACAGTAGCAGCAGCAGAGGAGATCGATGGGAGAGTGAAGAAGAAGTTAGAAGGGATAGGTAGATAGGGGATAGGGGATGGTTCTCTCAGCCTCTCATCCTCTCTCAGGACATTAAATTGCTAAAAGCAAGATTTTCATTCATCAATAAATCGTGGGGGAGGCCTCTAAGGGCATTACATTATATAGACTCAAGGGTTGAGCCCAAAATAGAAACAATAAAAATAGATAGTCTCCTATAACAGCTGAGACTTGAGTTACAAGTAATTGAGCAAAATTAGAAGGTAACTAAAATAGAAAATTTCCAACTTAGAAACAAATAATCAACAAAATAGAAGCTAGGCCTTTGCCAATAAGGAAACTAATTTAGTTCTTAAATCTTCTAGACCCTTAAGAGCACCAGCCGATTCATATAAGCTTGTGGTCCCCACTCTTTAAGTAACTCCATCAGCCAGCTGAAGAATTATGAAGAAAAGGCAAAATTGCCCCCCACAAATTTGGGTTTGAGAGACCCAAAACTCCCAGCCCATGTGGGCTGGCCCAGCTAGGCTGGTTGGCCCTATGGCCCATTGGGTTGGTCCACCAATGGTGAGATGGACCAGCCCCTTGTGGTGCTTGTGGCTAGCATGATGCTTGCCATAGAATCTGTCTGCATCAGAAGAGAGGAAATCGATGGGGGAAAAGAGGAGAGAGGAGAGACAAAACCAACCAAATACTATTCCACAAGCTGTTTTGAGGAGACTAGAAATCTACATGTGTAAGTCTGTACTTAAAATCCCCTTGGGCCCCACGAGTAGTGTCTAATACAATTCCTAAAATCTAGGAATCCTTGGAACCAAAATCCCCAAATAACTCCATAACCTCTGGTTTGTCAATGATAAGTTAACCATATGACCCAAAGATGAACTATAAACTGGTCCAATCTTGGTTCAACCCAATCCAATCCAACCAAGACAATTTTGGTACTGCATTACATGTTTTTAGCATTTACTGATTGGTTTTTCTTTGTTACTCCCAGGATGTGACTGCTACTAAAGGAAATGAATTTGAGGACTATTTTCTGAAGCGTGAATTGCTTATGGGAATTTATGAGAAGGGTTTTGAAAGGCCATCTCCCATCCAGGAAGAAAGTATTCCGATTGCCTTGACTGGTAGCGATATTCTTGCTAGAGCTAAAAATGGAACGGGGAAAACAGCTGCATTTTGCATTCCTGCACTGGAAAAAATTGATCAAGACAATAATGTTATTCAAGGTGCTGTTCTAGTTGCAAGTTTTCAGACAGTTATATAGTTGAGTAGATTTTGAATGCTATACCTGTGGTTACTGGAATTTCTTTTTTACTTGAGCAATGTGAATCTATTGTATTATTTGATTTTTTTTTTGGGGGGGTGGGGTGGGGTGGGGGTTGGGGAAACGCTCCCAGATAGAGCTCCCAAGCTTACCCAACTTAGACAGACATCCCAAAATTGACAGAAAATTAAACTTTCTCAGATGAAAGCCAAACTCTAGGAATCAAAAACAGATATAGGGAATAGGTTCCCTTGAAAAGATGGGATTGATCCAACAGCTAGATTTTAAAGTAGTTTGAAATCAGTGATTTCAGAATCTGAGATCCAGGATATAGGAAAACTGAAATTAAATCAGATCGAACCAATGGAATGAGCTGAAACTTGGATTGAATCTCTGTTTCAGCAAAGTAATACTATTCCCAGAGTATGAAGTCAATCAGATGGTCTGATTCAAAGTAATTTAAAAGGGTTTTCTTTTATGTCACTACGCCTAGTGAAACGATTTACTTCACTATGACTTTTTTGCTCAATTGCTCCCACTTTTCACTCATGTTTTTCAATATGTGAAAGGTTTATATAGCAATTTCACAACCTAAGTAATACTTTACCAAATCTTTACTGACCTCCTGTTCCCCTTCCTCTCCCTCTCCGGAATCTCCCACCCCAATGTTCAAATCCCCATCTTCTTCCTATGCTACTTGAACCCATGAAGCCAAGTCCGAACCAGGAACACGGACACTTAAATTTTTTCCCGATGTAAAAATCTTCTGGTTTTGTGTCTTTGGGTTTCTACTGACGAAGAACTCGCTCTGAAATTGTCAAAGAGTTCAATTATTTGTTTGCTCCCATCAATTTATCTGAAATCGGTTTCTACCTGTTGTGATGTCCACCTTGGGGTGAGCAATCATGGAGGACCGAGCTGGTTGGAGAAGTCAAACCGTCCATTTCACTCCCCCACCATATTCCAGTGTATCACATTTCCATTGACAATGCTGCTCAGTCCATGGATTTTCTTCATCTTAATAGCTACTTAGCACTGCAGAAAATGCAATTGAATGGAGCTGTCCTTGACTTCTACATCTCATAAAAACAACGCCATTTAATCCGTTTTTTTTTTTTTGGTTTCGTGCCTGAGATGGGATCAAAGGGTGGGGGCGAGGAAATGCCAAAGGACGGGGGAGATACTGGGGCGGGGAAGATACAAAGGGCGGAAGATAGAGGGGGGAGGGGTGGGGGCTACTGAGGGAATGGGGGTGGTGGCTATCGAAGAGGGGAAAGGGAAGGAGATACAGAGGGTAGGGAAGGGGAGAGTTATGGAGGGGTCAGGGCTGAGTTGGAAGGGGGGAAGGAGATACAACAGGAGGGGCGTGGCGACCGGCGGCTACAAGAGTTGATAAAAATATAGTGAAATGATCTACTTCACTCTTCTTAGTGACATGTAGGAGGACCCAATTTAAAAATATTAGATCTGAGAAACTAAATTTGCAGAAATCAGAGATTGTTAAGTGGCATCAAAATCAGAGCTAAGAATCATCAAACCCTGGTCGAGTAGAGCCCTAGGGTTGGCCTTTGATTCCCCAAAGTTTGGGTATCCACCAGATTAATGGATCAGTCACAATATATAAATCAATATATTCTGAAATTGTCAAAGAAATGGGGTATTCGCCAGGTGTAATCAGTAATTCTCAGTTATAAATCAACACCAACAGAATACCAGTAGTAGATAGTATGTTTTAAAGGAATAAATAAATCAGATTAAACAATCAAAACACAGATCAGTAGAATAGATTAATAGAGAATCAAATCAGTAATAGAAATCAGGAAAAACAGAGCATAAACAGGAAAAAGAGAGGGAAGAAGAAGAGGAAGTGATGCAGATAAGTCACCTAAAGGGCATATTTTATTGGAAATAAACGTTGGGTTGGGTTATGTAGGTGTTGAGCCTTTGATCCCATGGGTTTTCTTTGTAATGTGACAATTTAGTGAGCCAAAAAATATGGGTAGAAAGTAGCATGGAACTAAATCTCTTTTTGCAGCTGACCGAGACGAGTTGAAGGGGGAGTTTAAAAAATGCAATGTTTCGGCCCTGTTTCTACCATATTTCGGTAATTTTGCAAGTTTCAACATTGAACACCTATTTAAATTCACTTATCCTCATTGAAACTTGAGGAAACCTGACTCGAAACCAGGACATGCACTTATTTATTCAAATATCATTTAAGTAAATGTTTTTATATTCTTTTACTTGAGATATTATTCATAAATAAGCACACACCTCCCTATTTGAATCCAATAAAAAAAAATAGTAAACAACTCAAATTCTAATAGGATAAAAAATCAACCTCCTAGTTCAAGAACAAAAACTGGATTTTGGGCGGTAGGTGCAATTTTCAACTTTTAAATGCTGAGGTTTTTCTCAAATCTAAAAAATCCATAAATCTTAAACAACATTTGCGCACACCAAATTAAGTTTGACTAGAACATAACACCTTCAATATAAAGCAGATTTAGGCAATCTTGGGGATTTGTTGGAAAGAGCTTTAAACAAATCCAAGATTGCTTAAATGTGATTTATATTGAAGGAGTTATGTTCCGGTCAAACCTTATTTGATACCATGCCCAAGAACAATACACACCATCAAACTTGGGTTAAAACCACAAGTATTATGTTGAGTGTTCCCTATGTGAAACTAATGCATGGATTGGGTTCAAAATGTCAAAAATAGGCAGCAAAACCAAAATCAGGGCAAAAAAAAAAAAGAAGCAACTTCTGGGCCTCGAAAGCGTTGAGTTAGCCTGGAGGCAGTTCCAGGTTTCGACCGAGATATGGTCAAAACCGAGACATATCTGTTTCTGGCAGGTCAAAACCTAGGTCGAAACTGAGATTTAGAACCTTGGAAAGTAGGAAAATGGGATTTACTAAATTTGTTTAGTTAGCTTGCTGTTTTGAGTCAGTTTTTTTCATTATTTTAGTTTCCTTGTTAGTTTATGTTACCCTTTCTGTTAAGGATTGTGTTTTGCCTTTCCCTTTTTGGTGTTTGATTCTGTTTTTGAGTCTTCTTATATAAGTTTGTAAGGGGCTAGAGCCTTGTACACGAATTTGATTAATGAGATTGAGGGGAAAAAAAACTTTGTGCTTTGCATTGTGAGTGAGTATGGTGAGAGACCAAAGTACAGTGAGAGGCAGTGGGCGAGAGACCTGAATCTGAAAAGGACTACCCTGTCTTCTTCTTTCCCTTATTCGAGTTCTTGTTTTTTTGTTTTATTGTTCTGAAATTTTCTGCAAATCTGAGAACCGATCGAAGTATTTACTGTTGCTGGACATGAAGTTTGCGATCCTCCTGTGGACTGGTTATCACTTGTGACTAGTCTACATTAGGTAGAAGAGAGGATTAACCTATCTCAGGTTGTAGGCTTCTCACCCCATCTGTTTCTCACAGACCCCATGCGCAAGGCAACTCAATCTTATTCCAAAATCCAAATGGTGGGAGCTTTTTGGGTCCTTACGAAGTTTATATAGAAAGCAAATAAAACGAGTCCTATTCTGAATAGGAAATATTGATCCTAGTCAAATTACTTTATTTGGTTGCTGATTACAACCATAGATGAAAAAATCCTACTTAAACTAGGAAACTAAAATAGCAATTAATTAATTAACTAACTAAGCCTATGTGGACTGGATCAAGCCCACAATTTGGGTATACTCAGTCACCGTCGAGCTGGCTGGCTGGCTGGCTTGATCTTCCCAATGAACCTTGTCCACCTTATGACTAGGTTCTCGCTGATTCGAGTGGTCCAATCTACACCACTATTCCAATTGTTAATGAGAAGAGGTATTCTTGCTAGAGCTAAACTGATTATATAGCTGGTCCCTCTGGACCAGAAAGATTTAGTAATAATGATATAGGTATTGAGTTAATTGTGGATGTTACCATAGGGTGTGTTTGGCTCTTTGAGTATGAGGGAAGGGCTTCTTCTGAGTGGGTAGTCTTTTGCTTATCCATCCTTTTTTATGCAAACAGTTGGTAAGCTCTTACTCATGCAGCAAAGTACACCGTACAAAACCCTACAATTCCGAAGGGGTCAGTCATGTGAAAGAAAATCCTGAAATGTCTGGCTTCATTTTAATATATATTTCAGACACAAAGTAAATTATGAATTGTTAATCTGCACAGATATAATCTTGTTACTTGATTTATCTAAATATAGACCATTTTGTTTATTCATTCTATGAAATCATTACTTCTTGGGATGAACAGTTAGCTTTGTTTCATTATATTTGAACCCATCTCATCTGCTTTTTTTCCTTTGAAGCAGTTGTTATATTGGTTCCGACACGAGAATTGGCTTTGCAGACATCACAAGTCTGTAAGGAGCTTGGGAAGCATTTAAAGATTCAAGTCATGGTTACTACAGGAGGAACTAGCTTAAAGGATGATATCATGCGTTTATATCAACCTGTCCATTTGCTTGTTGGAACACCTGGCAGAATACTTGATCTTGCAAGAAAAGGTGTTTGCATCCTGAAAGATTGCTCAATGCTTGTTATGGATGAGGTATTTTATGCAAAACTTTTATTCTGTTGGATCCTTTTTGTTTGAGATGGTCCAAGTACAAATTTACATGTGTTGTGTCTTGGCGCATTCTTATCTGTGGACATTAGCTAATTTCATGGGATCTTCTTGTACTGATGCTCTTCAGTTTCTATTTTAGTAGGTGCTGTTATAGGACGCACTTGAGGTGTGAAGCTTGATGCTTGAGGCACAAGGAATCACCACTTATCATTTGCATGTGCTTGGTGGTGACACCTCATAATACTTGGCAGTTGGCACATCTGGGATATGCAGCATGGTTTCCTTGTGCCTCGAGTTATTGCTGAGCTTAATTGATGTTTCATTTGTCTAGTGCTTAAAATATTAGTATGAAACACACCTCAAAAGTTTAACATGTTCCACTTTTTGTACTTTGTTTTCTGGTTTGGGCCATACCCTATTTGGTTTGTTGTCACCTCTTGGGATATTCTGAGTTTCCGCACTTCTTCTTTTCCTGTTCCTCAAATGAAATACCCCTTCATAACAGTTTTTTTCCCACTCTTTATCCTGGAGTTGTTTGGGGTAGGATTCCCTTTGCCACCAACAATTCATAGTTTTGCCGCCTTGCCTTAGTGATTGAAGAGTTTAGCAATACTGAGAACTTCATACCTGTAGTTGATGGCCTTTCTAACAAGCAATTTTGATTGACTATCACTCGGCTTAAAGAAACATGAAATTTACTGTCTTATCTAATATTTTTTGGGTCGGCTGGAAAATGAACAAGTAATTATTAAACGAAGAAAGCTATTTCTGTAATACAGAATTGTGTAATTTTGTAAGTTATAATGCCTGCATTTTGTGTCACAGGCGGACAAGCTTTTGTCTCCAGAATTCCAACCTTCAGTTGAGCAGCTAATTCGTTTTCTGCATGCAAACCGACAAATTTTGATGTTTTCAGCTACATTTCCTGTAATGGTGAAGGATTTTAAAGACAGATTTTTACACAAGCCTTACATTATCAATCTCATGGACGAGCTTACTCTCAAGGGTATAACACAATACTATGCTTTTGTAGAAGAAAGACAAAAGGTCCACTGCCTAAACACTCTTTTCTCCAAGGTTTGTACTCAACTGATGCTTTCGCCTTGTCATGTTCCTCATTTATGAATATGCTGAAAGTATGGGTTCCTGTACAGCTTCAAATCAACCAGTCAATTATATTTTGCAACTCAGTGAATCGGGTAGAACTGTTGGCTAAGAAGATTACAGAGCTTGGGTATTCTTGCTTCTATATTCATGCTAAGATGTTGCAAGATCATCGAAACCGCGTATTTCATGACTTCAGAAATGGTGCTTGCAGGAATCTTGTTTGTACTGGTATGCTATCGGTGCTTTCTTACTATTACTCTTGCAGATGCTTCTTGGGCTAACTTCTGTCAATTTAAGTCCTTATGTCGATTGAGGCAGCATTTGATATGTTTCTCTTTGGTTAACAGCTGGTTGAGTGTTTGAGTCGTTCCTCTATATTCAAAAGTTCATATTATTTATTATTTTCTTTTCTTTTCCTATTAATCTGTTATTTCTCACATATTCATCCCATTTACTGCTGCCACAACAGTTCTATCAATGCTCATCTGATGGCTAAAAACAACGGTGAACCTTTCAAATAGGTAGTTCCAACTTGTAATGGGATGAAGTTGGGTGTTTGAGCTCCCTATCAGTATCACCTAGACTTTTAATTGCTGATAAATTATATTATCCTCTAATTTTAGATAAATAAGCTCTTCACTTCATTCAGATAAATTGTCAGCTTACCTCCATAAATCTATGGATCAAGTGTGTTGTCATCAATGGGGGAAGAATTTCGAATTTACAAATATGGAAGCCTTGGGTTGCAGGACTTTCAGCTAAAGATGTGACTCTAAGTTAGCTTTTAACACTCTCTCTTGGGAGCACTACTGTATTTCCATCAAAGAATATTCAGCTTACTCAACTAACTCTTAGACAGTTTTCCCCCAATTCTTTCGTATGAAGACACAATAAACTGATAAATTAGTTTTTAATTAGTTAACTTGTATTTTTTATAAATAATTTTAAATTCTTAAATTACCATTTTTTTCCCTTTGCCTTTTTTGGATATAAACAATGGTGTATCAACAGTGAAAAAAGAGCGGATTTAAATTTCAGGCCAAATGCAGGTGGAGAGCTCTTGATAAATCCCAAAACTAACATACAACATCTACTATGATTGATCATCACCTTTACCTTCCTATTGCTATTTGTTTTCCTCAGCCTGTGATGGGTCATTGACTCATCATTTGATTCCTTCAAAGAGGGTCATTTGGAGTAACATATTTTGTTAAATAATGTATGTTCAAATTCCTCTTTCACAGTCTCAATTCTCTTCATTCTCAGCTCTCTTGAATAGTGTTTGGATTGATTTATGTTCCGTGGATTTAGTTGAAAAGCCACATTCATGGAAATAGTATGGGGATGCCTCCGTACTTGAGAATTGTGTGAACAGACTTGCTAGTATTTACAGACTCAGCTGCTTGGATTAACATTGTTCTATATGTGAGTGCCAGAAACATGCTTATTTGCTTGAACATTGGGCGAACTAAACTAGGTGTTTATCACATTGCTTGATGTGACCTTGGACCAAGTTTTAAACCTGAGTAACTTGGAGTTTCTTCACCCAACCCCTTCGTGAAATTCTAATTTCTTTAAAACCAAAATTTGTTGCTATATAATGAAAGATGAGATAAGATGCATTGTGGATGGTAATGTTCTAGAACTCTTTCCATTTTGCAGATTTATTTACAAGGGGGATAGACATTCAAGCAGTCAATGTCGTCATTAACTTTGACTTCCCCAAGAACTCAGAGACATACCTGCATAGGGTATGTTCTATTCGGTATTTTATATGTAGAAAATTTATTATCTTCTTTCCTGATTAAAGTTGGTTTGACATAATCAGGTTGGTCGATCGGGTAGGTTTGGACATCTTGGATTAGCTGTTAATTTGATCACCTATGAGGACCGCTTCAACTTGTATGTATCTTTGTTTTTCTAAGATTGTGAAGAATACTAGTCAGTCCTTGCATTTTTGTTTCATTCATTTGATATATCTGACGCACTTGTATTTTTACAGGTACAGGATTGAACAAGAGCTTGGGACTGAAATAAAGCAAATTCCTCCACAAATAGACCAGGCTATTTACTGCAGGTGACATGTGGTGGTAATCTCTCCCTCAACAATGATGAGTAAAAGCAAAGATCTGGCTGGTGTACACACCGAGGAATATAAAGTAAGTTGTTTGTATCTGAGAGATGTTTTCCTAATAATAATGCCCAACATCCACCAGACTCTACTCCATTCATCTTCTGGAGGGCAAGATAAAACTGAGACTTAGCTTTTCCTTTATTTGTATCACCATGCTCTTCATACTTATATTATTTCAAGGGCTTGGTTTCCTCAAGGTTCTGTCCAGCAAATGTTGGATGGGTTGATTTTCTAGGCATTGAAGTTGAGGTGACAACCCAAAGTTATAAGTGTTATGCCACCTTATTCCAATTTGGCAGGTTTCAACCCGATACCCTTTGCCATGTGGCACAGCATCCTGTAGCTTCATGTGGCTACAGAAGGGAGTATCATCTGGAGTAGTCTGATTGGTCTCTCCAGAAAACCATTTGTACTTGTTAATTCCAAGAGGGAATGGGTAGGTGTTTAAGGTATGCAGGAAGATGGGAATCTTTCATCATGTCTTCTCTGTTAATATGGGGAGTCTTTGGTGCAATAGTCATTTGCCGAGTGGAAACCGGAGGTCTCTAGCATTTAATGGTTAATCATTTGGAACTTCTATTGCTGGGACCAGTAGGTTGAAGGGAAATTGTAGTTTGGAGTGTATACTGCTAATGTGGACTGGTGCATCATGTATGCCCAGCAAAGAGAATGATCTATTTGATGGACAGTCTGGATCTGCCCCATCATCAGTGGCTGAAGAGATTTGATTATTTGAATGATCCATCTTTAGCTACACACTTCAAACAAATGTAGAAAATACAAAGGCATCAATAGTTTTTAATGCCCGACACTCACACCATGAGAGCTTGGAGCAGGGCTCATAACTTTGTATACATAGTTATTGGGATCGGTGCTGTGGCTTACCCCGCCAAGAAACTTGCTCTTCATAAAAGTTTAAAATCATTATACCCTTTTCTTTTCCCTCTAATTTGTATCTTATTTTTATCTTTTTATGTGCTTTTTTCAGGGTTGGGTAAGCTTCCTGTACCAGGAGGTATATCTTTAGGCTGGATCCTCATGATTCATGGTTGTCTCCTGTACGTCTGAGCTTGTAGATTTACATAATGCTGAGACATACATTAGGCTGTAAGAAGCAGCCAGCTTTAGAATGGTTTATAATCCAGAGGATTGGATCTCTTATGCTGGATTAACGTAACAATTCTGTGCTTTAGTACCAAGCATATTTTTGGTGCTCTTTTTATCTATGGATTTGTCATTTTCCAAAGCAATTGAAGATTGCTGGTTTAGTTTATCCCTTCATTAGGAAATGGCCAAAAGAATGTGCGATGATTTGTGTTTTTTGTGTTTTTTTTGTGTATGTCGGGGAGGGGGTGTTTGGTTGTGTTCAAACCATTTCTTTTTAAAAATAAATAATAGAACAAAAGTCCCAGTTTAGAACCTAGAAGTTTGCTGTGCGGTCCCCTTCATATGCTTTGTGCTCTGAACTTGTGTTCAAGAATGGTTTTGGTTGATCATGTTTGATTGTTTTCAAGCATTCTGTGGGGATGAAAGCTTCAACTTATTCGTTACCTCCAGTTCAGTGTGTTGGTCACATAATGAAATGACAGGTATGTATATTACTCGAACTACATCTCCCACGATTACCTCAGCCGAAGACCAAATTCATTGAGGATACACACCCTATTTTCTCAAACATGATTTTAGTTTTACGTAGATAAGAAAATTTTTTTTTTTTTTTTTGGGGGGGGGGGGTGTTGTGGTTTGGGTTGGGGTTGGGGTTGGGGTTGAGGTTGGAAGAGAGTGTACCGCCTATGCCCAGATACAGTTTGGGGTGAAATGACCACCCCTCACCACGTATGAAAGGCAAAAATTCTGGCCTAATGATGCGTCTGTGTGCCGTCTCAGTGCAGGGTGGTCACACTCCCCCTAGTAAAATATGAGAAGAGGAAGGCTACCAGGTTGTGGCTCTTGCATCTGTTCCACGCCAGAAGGAAAAGGTATTTTAGGTATTTTTATCCGCTTTATTTCCTTTAGTTCCTCTAATAGATGGGTGGATTCCACTTGGACAGTGTATTTGGGAAGGATTAGGGTGGTCATTTCCATCCCATCTGCTAGAGTAACCTGGTGAAATGGAGCAGAAAAAGGTCCCCCTCCCCTGAACGATGAAAATAGAAATCAATAACAAGATCTGTCAATTGAATCCCTGCCAGCGCACTAGACTGGCAACTTCATGTGCAGTTGAATATGGAATTGTAGTTCTTTACCATTTTATTTACAGTGTTTCTAGCTTACCCAAAGGCCAAAGCAATGAGAGTGATCTTAGCCAAAACAGTGGGTTGTGGTCTTTCATCAATGAAGAAAAGAAACCCCTCATGTAGTGGTGTCAGAAGCTGGCCTACACCGTCGGTAGGTTTGATTGGAATTGACCGGTTAAATACCAAAATTTTACAGACCGGTTAGTTCGCTGAGGTGCTAGGCCTAGAATAATTATAAATCGGGTGTTCATGGTAATTCGTTGCAAGGATAAAAAAAAACTCGGGTTTTGATCAGGTTTTGACCTGATTGAAAGCCTGATCGAAACCCAGTTTTGGTCAAAACATGAGACATTTTCTCATTAATCGGGAAATCATGGTTTGATTTAAAAAAAGGGTTTTTGGGGTCTTATTTTTTGCAAGTAATTTATTTTTGACATAAACCCAATTCATGAATGATTTTTATAAAAAAATATTCAAAATAATATTTGTGGTTATTGATCCAAGTATACTAATGTACGCGTTGATACAGACACTAAAATGGTATTATAAATACTTAGTTCACATAATTTTAAAGTACATGAACGTTAAATAATACATATTATCCAAATAAAACATTAAATTGTTTTTTTTCAATTTCATGCGGAGTTTCTTGTTGGGTCTAATCCATGAGTAGCGAACAGCTGAAGATTGCAAAACCATTCCTCTGAATGCACAATATACATATTCCATGACATATTATAGGATCAATTGTTCTTGTAGTCCATTACTATCCAATGATAAGTTCTCTTATCAACTTGTCCAAGATATGCCAATCTAGGGAAACACTATTACCTTCTTCAAGAGATGATCAAATTAGAGGCTAAGATGCAAATCCAAGCTTTTTGTAACAACTTTGTGTCAAGTTTGGTGCAAAAATGCAAAAATCTGGGTGCAAAATGGTTGTGAAGGGTCGAAACCACCAAAACCAGAGGTTTTCTGTCAAGTTCTTGGGGAGAAATGGCTTTTACAGTCAAAATTTGGGATTTTATCAAGTTGGTCTTATATGGTTCAACCAAGTTTCGGTTGAAACCTGATCCTGATCGAAACCTTGGATTTTTTAAATTCACCTTTCAACTCATCTCGAAAACTTGCGAAACCGAGTTAACTTAGTGGTTTCGACAAATTTCGATTAAGTTCTTCTTCCATGCTTGGTTGTGAACCAATGAGTGTTCGACCGGGATTGATCGATACTGATATCTCACTATTTATAGTTTATTTATAGCATGATCTATTTGTTTATGAAATCGATATTGAGCTCAAACCGGTATAAAATCGATAAGAAATCGAAACCAACCTGAAAATATTAAAAAGAGGAAAAAGACTCTATGTTTGGAGTGTAGCCCCTACGATCAAACAGAAGATGCAGCAAGATGACTATCCCAACCCCCATGAAAGGCGGAAATTCCATTCCTATTGATGCCTTTGCGTCGCATTGGCCACCATGTTGGTATCGAATCCACACTTCTAGACGGAGAACGCATTCCCTATACATATATATACATGGTAAACTGAACCAAAACCGTTTCCAAACCTTCCCCTTCTTGGTTTAGTTTCAAAGTCACCCCTTCTCACACATTGAATCCACTGATTCAAACCCTACTGAAAGCAGACTAAAACAACCGAATGACACCCCTACTGAAATTGATGGGGATCTATTAGATGAATCCGGATTAGCTACTCACATGGGGACGGGTGAGGAAAGATCTGACTCCTTCATGGGTAGTGAGTCCCACATTCTGGAGATAGACCCTACACTCCTATGGAGGGTTCAGATCTGTTCTCACCCGTCCCCATGTGGGTAGCAGATCCAAACTTGACTCCTAACTCCTACCATCATGTGGTGGTTCTAATCTCATGCCCTTGTGGTCTTATCATCGTATGGGCTATGTAACAGTTCGAACTTTTTCTCTGCCTTCTACGGTACGTTGACCAAAGGTCAGCCCACGGTGTGGATTGCGGACAGGTACAAATGGGGGAGAATATGGTAGGGTCCTGCTCTAGAGCTGTTTGCAGGCTCGACAGCTCTACAGAGTAGAGACTTAAATATACATTATGGAACTATGCAAGTGCTAACTGGTGTTGCGAATTGATGTCAAGAAGAGAAGGCAATTAAATGTAGACTGTCGTCTCGTCACGTTATTTCCCCGAATTTCAGGATTCTCTCTTCCAAAAAAATTTTAAAAAAAATCTGTTATAATAAGAGAGTTTTACATCAGATATGACAAAGCGGGCAAGGATAGAAGGACTTCAGGTCACAGAGACACATTAGTCATTTTTAGATTGAAAAAGAAATTCATGTCTACGACGTACTCGCATTGCAGGTGGCGTGTGCTACACGGTCTTCACGATACGATATCTTCATCAATGCTGCCATTAAAGCCCATCCTTTTCCTTTCTTTTTCACCTTTCCTTCCTATGTCTCTATGGAATAGGGAGGGATGGGAATGGATGTAACTTGGCAGTTGTTCACTTGTTTGGGACCGGAAGGACCACTTGCTAATTGTTATGCTTTCTTTGACTATTTTCATATTTTTTCTGTCTTTTTTACAAAATCTGGAAATGGGCTTTGGGTCCACATGATAGTGAAACAAAAAGACTGATGGATGAAAGAAGTGTACGAGTTATCAGAGAGAGTGAGAGGGACCAAAGCTTTATGCCCCAAGGAACCACGCAACGATCTTGTCAACCTCTCGCCCCATTCAATGCTTATTTTTAACATGAAGCCCTTTCCGGGGCTCCGGATTCCCCTGGACGAACACATGATGACCCGGCCTATTGAGGTTTTGGTGTCTTGATTTCTCATGATGGATTGTAATGTGGGTATTTCAGTAAATTTTTTGTATAACGTTTCGTTATAAATCTGTAACGAGAGTTCTTTGTCTGTATTACAAATCTGAGAGAGATGTGAGGAACGAGCGATTATAATCCTATTCTCCATTAATTATAAAACAGATCTCACCTCTTCGTGAACGTAGACAATTTTGTCGAACCACACAAATTCTTGGGCACATTGTGTGAGTGTGTTTACAATTTTCATTATTCTCTGCATGGTGTTTGGTTTTACACACACTCACGGGCTATGATTCAGTATTTACAGGATTGGTGAGGTTAAAAAAGAGTCGGGTGCTTTAATGGCTTGGATCACGTTGAATCCACTTCAGTTTTGACTAAAGTCTATGACTTAGGTCTACTTAATTTACATCATATGATAAGTAGGAGAGTGGGACCCGTTCAAAAGATGGGTCTTTGTATTGATTCTTACTCTTGTCCTGAATCAATCTTTGAAATCGTGAGTTGGCCTGATTTATGGATCCAACGTTCCAAAATTTGTCCAGATTTTTATGATGTTTCCGGCTGAATTTGAAGTAATAGGATGAATAATTGTAAGTCTATGTTGTGTTTGGTATCGACTTAGAATGCATTCCAAGAATGTGTATAAAACTCTGCTTGATGTTGTACTTGGTATGCATTCTTGGAATGCATTAAGAATATATTCTAGAATGATTTTGCATTCTCGAGCAATAATAATAACTATTTTATATTATTCAAGAATGCATACCAAACTTTGCCTTAAGTGTGTCAATTTAGAATCCAAATCGAAATATTCGAAATAGACATTTAAAATAGGATGGAATTGATTTAAAAAAGCAGAAGGAAGCATGTGCTTCCCTTGTGCAGATTTCAATATACCATTCTCAAATAATAAATAGTGGGGATCACACTAAGAGTCTCTTTTATTCTGACCATATGGGTCCATGTGGATCCTATATGGTTGATACCATTCTCCATATCGTCATTGGTATGGTGTGTAGGTTTTTTCTTACACTAGGGGTGCCAAGGGAAACCCTCTCTCCTATATTTATAAAAAAATATATGAAAAAATGGTTTGATTTGTATTTTGAAAATTGAATTTCGTTTGATTTGGTTCAATTTTAATTTGATATAAAAAACTGCCGGTTTGAACCAAATCAAATCTAATAAAATGTAATCCCTATAAGCTGATCCTGAATTGAACCTAAATCATACTAAAAACCTTAAAGGCCAAAACACAGGTTCTAACATTTCAGTTTTCACTTTGCTTCTTCTGCATTCCTTTTCAAATTTCGACTCTCCTCATTTTTCTTCTATTGTTGTGCACTTAATGTTCGTTTTGGATGATTTAGGTGCTTTAATTAATATATGGGAAAAAGTTCTCTGCCTAGCAGCGTGACCACGACACCATTGTGGGAGGCCAATCACAACAAAATCTAGAGCATCAATAGGAGCATTTTTTTTTGCATTCACGGGGATGGCAGGGGGGGAAGGGGGTGTGATTATTTTCGTCTCCCTTTGTGGCTAGGTGCAAGCACCATGCTACCAGGTATGGGATAAAGAATGTTGCCAAGTTGCTTAGTAGTTAGCAGACACTAACGTCTCCTTGTGTCTATCTCTCTTTCTTACCTCCTATGTGGAGGTGTCAAAACCTAGCCCAAACTAACGAAATCGAAATGAATCGACCAAAACCGATATGAGCTTATCGGATCATGTTTCGAACTAGGGTTTGGTGACACTGAAACCAAACCGGACCTCATCAAAATTGATAAGACACCAAACCGAAACCGATATAACCCAATAAGATATTGATACTAGCCCGAAATTCATAAAAAAAATACATTTTTTTAGAAATAATTATGAATATATGGGGAAGAGTGGCTCGCGCATGTGCGGGGCCAATGGGAGCATGTGCGGAAGCATTAGGCATGGCGTCATTTCCACTTTTTTGAGGATAGGTTGGTCATTTCACCCCTTTTGTATGTGGGAGTGGGCGGTATAATCCCCCATAGGAAACATTGCTCCGGAATATATTTACATAGTATGCCAAAACCAAATCAATAAAAATCGAACCCGTTGCACCCTTATTAGATCTTGTTTTGGACACTCATTTTCGAATCAAGACCTGTGAAATCGAACCAAAATCCGATTGACATCCATACCACTACTATGAAATAACAAATCTGCCTTTATCACGGGAGGAAAAATACACAAGGCATTAGCATATGCTACGCAACGAAATGATGTGTTTGCAAGATTTTGTAAATATGTTTTGGTATTTGGTAAAAGGGCATGGGCTACTTTGTCTTTATAAATGCAACAAGAGGTTGCTGAACCTGAAACACACCACATCGAGGATATGTCCGTCTTTTTCTGTTGTTCCAATCTTTGACCGGTAATAAAAAAAAAAATGACATTTGACCTCAGGGTCTCAGACATTTATTTTGATGAATCATAGAGTAGAATGATGACAGTTTCACAGACGGGAATTGAGAATTGCCATTGCTGAAGGAGGCAAAGGCCTAAAGCCGAGCGAGGCGAGTAATAAATCGTTCATACGAATGGCAGTTGACGGAGATTTCCGAAATTTGTGAAACCCTAACGCAGTCACCCTGCTTGATCGAAAATCGCGAGAGAGAGAGAGAGAGAGAGAGAGAGAGTGTGTGTGTGGCGTATTCATGGTGGATCATCATGAATGTGAATCAGGAAGAGAATACAAAGAACTACACTGTCTCCGCAGAACTCTGTGTTCAGCATTTATCGCTCTCTTCAGTCTCATTCTTGACTCTTTCCCCTTAAGTTTCGCTATTAATGCGAGTACTTCAGCTTCATGTCTCTGCAAATTATGAAAGCCTTTTGTCTTCACTCTCACTAGTTAGTAGTCCTTAACCTTCGTTTCTCAAATTTCTCTCCCTAACTTTTCCGTTCTTATTTTATCCATTTTCTGATTTAAATATCTCTACCAGAGAGCAATTAATGAGAATCGGCTTCAAAATCGCCGGTCGTTCTCAGTTTCTTCTTTTGATGGCTTCGATTTCCAAAGATAAGATCGATGCATTTAAAGCTCTGAGATTCTACTGATTCATCAATTAATCGGTCTTATTCCCTCCCTCTGTCTTCCTGTTATAAAGTCCTCCTTGCTTCAAAAGTATTTGTCTTTTGCATCTTTCTTCCTGCTTTCATTTCAAGAGTTTCTCAAGAAGACGATGGGAAGAGCTCCTTGCTGTGATAAACAAGGATTGAAGAAAGGACCTTGGACGCCCGAAGAAGACGAGATCCTCGTTGAATACATCAAGAGTAACGGATATGGAAGCTGGAGATCTCTTCCTAAGCTTGCAGGTTAGCAATTTTTTTTCTTTATTTTTGCTGGTCCTCTCTCTGATCCTTCTGGTTTTAGGTTTACCTTAATCGACTCGATGTCTCCTGAACTCCTATGTAGAACACCAACTCTTTTCTCTTTCTTTTTAGTTTGTACAGCCCCTGTTGGGATCTTTTGATTCTGGTTTGGCTCTGTTTCTGCATAAGCGGTATTCAAAATATAAAGTTAATTCTAGATTTTAAGCATTTGGAATTTATTTCTGGATCGTAAGCATGTAGGCTGTAGCACTGAAATCTGCTTTAGCAAGTATTTTATTTTTCCCCTCCTGATGTTTTGGGTGATCTATTTATCGATTTAGCTTACCGATTAGAAAAACTATATCTTTTTTCATCATCATCCATGCATGCGCCGTAGAAACTTTAATACCATTTGTCATGTTCTGAACTTCGTTCTATATTTTCGTGAATACGAAGGAGTTTTCGAATTTTAAGTTCTAACTTCATCTTCTTTCCAGCTTATAAGCTCAAAGACTACAGTGTCTTTCCTTTTCCAATTACCATTACCTAAAATGGTACTTTTTCCCAATAAAAGTCAAGAGTTATATATATCTTATATTATTACTGGAGAATAAAGAACAATTACAATGACCTTATTTGATTCAATTTGAAGTAACTTGTACTAGAAAACACATTACGTTAAATGCACTCTATCGTTTTCTAATTCTGCTATTACTAAAAGAAAGGGGAGAGCTAGAAAATGGGGAAATGATAAAGCTAAGCTGGGAAACAGGCCAGGAGGGAGCATTAATGCTCTCATAGCTCTACAGTGGAGTAATTAATTTTTCGTTTTCTTTTCCAAATGTTTGCATAATTTTCTCATGTTTTGAAAATGAGAAGGTGTACAGAGATAATTACAGGGCTTCTATTTTAGTAAATCTTACTACTGTTATGATTTAATTGCAGGTCTACTTCGTTGTGGGAAGAGTTGTCGACTTCGGTGGACGAATTATCTGAGACCAGATATTAGGCGTGGTCCTTTCACGGTCGAAGAAGAGAAGACTATCATCCAGCTGCATGGCATGCTCGGAAACAGGTCTAGTATTCCCTCAACATTTTCTTCGCTAGTTCCTCAGGCCCAAGATTACTGTGATCGAATATTGCTTTTTCTTTGTTTTGTTTTTATGAGTCTAAGGTGGGTAGCACAGCGATTTCTTTCCCTCCTTAATTCCACTGGTTTTTCGTTTTTTTTTTTTTTAATGTTTTGAGTTGAACTTGAAGATAGATCCTATTCATCCCCAAAATGAGAATTTTATATGGGTAATCGTGGACCTGTGACTAAACACCTATAATTCTTACTTGAAAATTCAAACTTTTTCTTTTGTTTCTTTTCTGTGACCGACTATCGTTTCACTGTTGGCCAGAAGGCGAGCGGTGCTGTTTTGGTTTTTTTTTTTTAACCCTGACCTCATCGCATATCACGAACAAAATTTTGCTGAGTCAAGAAAATGGGATCTTAAAGGGTATTTTAGAAAATACCATGACCCAGGAGAGTGTTTATGAACCTAAAGGGAAGTGAATTATTCTATTTTCTTGGCTGTTAGCCTTATAGCAGGATCATCCCTGCAGCAAGTGTAGCAGCAAAATTTTTAACAACTTCGCTACAGGACTAAGCTTTAAGCTCCTGATGCGTAGTATCAGTTGTTGAAATTAGTAGAATAGCCTTTAATCTTGATTGAATTAGGGAAAAAAATTATCTCGCACTAGTTACTGCGTACAGAAATTCTCGAGACCAGTATATATCGTGATATCATATTTCAATTTTTAATTTGCATTCAATAAGACAATCTTACCGTTGATATTAATGAAGAAGATTTCTGATGGAACTTAAAAAATATGGTACAACAAAACCCTAATCTGTAGGAGTCCGATACGAATTTAGCTCGTCTCCAGGGAGGCATGCGCCAGGATGCTGCCAGGAGGCATCCAACAGTTGAGCTATGCCGCACACATCTTGGTGCCGTCTAGGGATGTGTGCAGTACAGCCCAACGGCTGGCAGTGCCATGGACGTTCCCTATTCCCTGGAGACGATCTTGATCCGTCCAATACGGGTTTGAACCACCACTGACCTATGTATGTCATGTACTCATAACTCAATCATAATTAAATTACCTCAGGCCCAATTAGGTATGATGTCCATTTCAGTTTTCAGAATTTTTGTATGTTTTGATTTTTGGACCTTATTTCAGTGAAATGGAAATAAAATCGATTAGAAATTCTGAAATAGCTTAGGAGCAATTTCAATTTTGAAACTGAAATTGATTTTATTCCTGCTTTTTAATGAGCACATGGTTAATTTGACGTGCAAAATACAATTTATTTTTAAAAATTGAATTACCAAATGGATTTCTTATTCTTTAAATATTTCAGATTGATGCAACCAAAACAATTTCATTTTCTTGAGCAAAAGTCTATTTGTTGACTATTTTAATGAAATCAATGTGAAATTGAAATAGAAATCATACCAAATTTGGCCTATTTCACATTGAGAAACCCGGCTATAAGTTACATGATGTCATGTACTTGGCTGATATATATAATATTGGTCAGGTATTGATATCGATTTAACATTGAGAAACTTGTCTTTTTTTAATTCAAAGTGGTTGTGGCTTATTTAGTGATGATGGTTTGGTTGAGAGATAGAAAGAGAAGCAATTAATCTTTTCAGGTTTGGGAAATATCAATTGTTTCTTTTTCTTTCATTCTTATCAAACAATCATTGCTACTTTAGCCAACTACATTAAATTAAAGAGAGATGCGTTTCTTAGTGCTAGATGGATCGATACCTTATTGATACTGTATTGGTTAGGTACATGATATCATGGTTTACATATCGACCTTGGATTGGCCAATCCATATTGATATTGGTTGACATTGATACCGATACCGTATCAGTGCATGATACAGACATGGCGGTATAAATATAAAAATACCCTATGATATCGGTATCTTTGATGGCAAAAATGGTCGATACCATCCCCGTATCCAATCCGCTGATACCCCTACCTTCCAAAATATCCTTCTGGATCCCAAGTCCACGCCTATGATTGGGGTAGCAGCCAAGTTTTATCCACCTAAAACCATGCATGACATAATAGGTCAGCAATAGTTCAAATCCGGTAATCGGTATAGACCCCTGTAGCGGGGTTTTGGTGTACCATATCTTTCAAGCTCCATCACAAACCTTCTTTTATTGATGTTTATTATAAGATTCTCTAGTTTAATGCGGCAGATTGAAAATTGAAATGCGAGTACCATGCTTTATAGTGCTCTCTAGAATTTTGGTATTTTTTTTATTTTGGCTTAGTTACTTGAATCATTAGTGATGAAAGAATGTTAAATTCTCCTCCACCAGGTGGGCTGCCATAGCTTCCCAATTGCCAGGAAGAACGGACAATGAGATCAAGAACTTCTGGAATACACACTTGAAGAAGCGTCTCGTCTGCATGGGACTAGACCCACAAACCCACTGCAAGAATTCTACGGGGTCCGTTGCCAAGTCATCAGCATCCCCATCAACACGCCACATGGCACAGTGGGAGAGTGTCAGGCTTGAAGCCGAGGCCCGTCTGTCCAAGGAGTCCTTCATCCCTAACCCCAACCCATCATCATCATCGTCATCTTCATCCTCCAGCCCCAAGAAATCCGACTCTGACTATTTTCTCCGGATCTGGAACTCCGATATTGGAGAATCATTTCGAAGGTTCAGCAAGCGAGAGCCAATGGTGGTGGCGTGTCAGAGCTCCCCCATTTCTCAGGCTTCGACATCAACAAAATGTGGGTCAGGGGTGACAATAGAAGTGGCCCCAAGCAGCGACGTGGCAGATCGACCCGAGGAAGTGGAGTGCAAGAGCTGCAGTAGATCAGCTGGTGGCGGAGATGACGCCGTGGAAGGAGGAGGAGGAGGATCGTTAGAAGCGTCGAGCTCCAATGAAATGATGGCAGAAATGGAAGATTTGTCGGAAGAGACGTCGTTGCGACTGCTGCTGGATTTCCCAGGTCCAGGGAGTGATGAGATGGGCTTCTTCCAGGGACAGATGATGATGAGTAATATTTCTCTCTTCCCTACCTTGTTGAACGAAACCTCCTCCTATTGAGAATTTGGTTGGAGCTCTCCTTCTGTTTTTGGTTTGAAGGTAAACGTGTTTCAGGGTCTTTTTGTTAGCTTTTCCAGTGATGTTGCAAGGATCCGAAACGGGACTTGGAGATGTTCCTTTGTGTTGGTTTTTTTTTTTCTTTCTTATTTCTCTGTTACTCTTTCGACCTATTTCCTTGAGTGTATGGGTGACTAAATGTTTTCAACTATATGTATTTCATACGTGTAGTGTACGTTGATGGTATGTATATGTACATGGGACAGTGACTCGCTGTGAGTTTGTGAGACAATCAGTACATGCACTTGGCCAATGATCGACCTGATCGATGTGGATTAAGCAATCCTATCCTAGGCTGGGCATTTGGGCTTTCGGCCAAGCCCAACGACCTTTGATGCATATTGTATTTCTGATATTTTGCCTTTGGGGCTATTTTTTTGATAATGCCTTGGGGGCGTTTGAGTTGAATGGATTTGGGCCAACGACTTTTGAACTCCCCCAAAAATATAGAAAAGGCATACGGTCAAATCCAAAAAATTCTTAATGGACATGTTTCGTAGGTTCATAGCTCTGAAATTTCTACCCACCTCTTGCCCCCCTTCCTTCGCTCCTTTTGGTATCGTTTTGTGTATTGTTCATAAGCAGCTAAGAGAAATGGGAGTGTTTGAATGACACTTCTATATGCGTATGCATGTGTATGTAGAACTTGATACTTTCTTTTAAGTAACTAGGTTTTCTTCACTTACAGTGAATGATATGGTGAGAGGGCACCAGGAGAGAATTTTGGGAACATACTAAAACCTTATAGGGGTTTGTGAACCCTAGGATGGTGGGTGAACCATCGTCCTCTATGGGTGGAGGAAAACTCTCCTTTAAGATAGGGATATAGAATTATTATAAAAATAAATTGAAATTACCCATATGGGCAAGAGAGAGAGAGAGAGTCCACTGGCAAAGGGTGTGCTCAATGCTCCCCCAGTCCCACTCCCCCCCCCCCCCCCACCACAAAGGAGACCGGATTGTGTCCTTGTACAAGAACCATCCAAGGCCCTTCAAGGCCACTCACATAGAATCCACTCCGCCTGTCAATGTGTACTTCTCTCTTAAATATGTTAGCTCCTTTTCTCTCTCATTAAATATACCATTTGCACCCCTTTATTGGCTTAGTATATATGTAAGGTGCTAATATAAGAAGGTAGCGTGTAGATCCATCTCCCATAATTTCTTTGGGTACCCATTTGCTTTGTATACCATTAGGGGCGGCTGGCTTCCATCCTTTTCTCCAACTAACCTTTATGTTTTAAAATGGGGCTGATGTTCTCTGTGCCGCAGCGTAGCCTGCGCTCATACATGCCTGCCAGTTAGGGGGGCGGGATGGTCATTTTGCCCACCCCATATGTCTGGGCGCTGCCTGCGTCCCCGGCACAGAAAACATTCTCCCTTTCCCGTCAAAATAATACAGGAAAAGGAAAGAAGAAATTGATGCTAGGTTTGCAAATAGTCTGAATATATCCACTCCCTTCTAAGTAGTTCCCTCAACCAATGCTTTTCCTCTTCCCCTCTTCTCCTCTTACCCCCCACCCCCACCCCCAAAAAAAAGTAAAGAAAAAAGAAGAGAGGGAGGGGGAGGGGGAGGAAGATGGTTACAGTAAGTTGAATAACAACTTGCAGAATATATAAAACTTGGTTTCATAAATTAAATATGTTTACCAATTTACATAGAAATTCATCACACTTGCACACTATACACAAAATAGAAAGAAACATTTATCAGATCTCCACCAAAAGCAAACAACAAATGAAATAGCAAACAATCGCAAGAAGGACCATTTACAGAAAGTGAGTAAGTTCAATTTCTTTGCTATTTATCAAGCATAGAATTTCAAGCTCCAAAGCATCCAATGAGTTTCTTGGGAGTATTCCCAGTTGCTCGATACTTTGCAGCTATCTCCTCTGCTTTGAGAAGATCTTCTCCACGCTTGGCTTGAATCATTGCTCGCTTTTCATCTGCTTCCTTGTGGATTTGAGCCACCTGGTTTTTCATTTTCTCCACATACTCTGCCTTCTTCTTTTCCAGTTGTTCCTGCATGCATGAAGGGTTTTTGTCAACGCAACAGTTTTATTTAGTTCGAGTAGATCCCTCCCTCACCCCTAAATAAATAAAAAAACCAAAGATGTTTATAAACTAGATAAGTGGAGGACTGTTTACCTCGATCTTTTTCAGCTTGGCTTCTATAGCTGCTTTCTTGGTATTCTCCCATGATCCAACGGCAGAAAGCTTTTTATGGGCCCTGTTCAATAGTCGAAGTAGCTAAGTTGCAAATCTAACAGGATTTTAGGTTGCCAAAGAGTGGAGACATATCAATTGTAATAGAATTCAAAAAGTCTACTTAAATCCCTAAATTAATTCTCTTGATTTCCATGACCATCTCAATTAAATTAGTAGATGGGAAACACTGCAGCTTATTAAGTAAGATTAACATGTTTTTGGCTGGCCAAGTCAGATGGTTAAAACTGACAATACTGAAAATTTTGATGATACCACTAGTGGCTTCAGTGTCAGCTGAAAAGAATGATGAAGTGCTGCAAAACCAATTTGTGGTGGTTGTTCACTTGAAGACTACTGGAACAGATTTATATAACATAGAAGGTTCTTGTTAGAACTTATAAGATGCCAGAAGAGCATAAATGTTTCCCCGTGTATTAACGAGGCAAAACTCAGTTTCAGCAGCCAAAGTGAACTTGACTAACAAGGGAATCATCAACTATCTTTACTTGCTATCCATGTGCAATAAGAAATATGTGACAACTTCTAAGAGAAAAAATTCAAATTCCTCTTACTTGTTCTCTGCCTTTGTCTTTTCACTTTCTTCCCATGCTTTTACCAAAGCCAATTTCTTCTCTGATTCGACCCGTGCAAGAGCAGCATCTGAAAAACAAACAAAAGGAACAAGGTGGTCACTGTCTTGATTAAAAATCTATTCATTGCAGGCAGTAGAACTAATTCAACAATTACCTCTGTCATTGGAGCCCCCAGTACTTTTCTCTTCTGTAGATTCTGGAACCTCTGTAACAGGAATTTCAAATGATTAGACAATAATGATGCAATCGTCAGCTTTTACTGATTCACCTCATGAGCTTTCAGAGGCAGATAGATGAAAATTATGCGAAACATTGAAAGGGAAACTCCGTTTGCATTTGATGCACAATCGGGACATATGAGAGTTCGATCATTTATGTATGATTCCTCGTCCACTCAACTTTCTAATACAAGGGGTTTCGAAGAGAAAAATCCTTTCTTGGGCCCTAAGCTGACCTGTTAGCCTCCCTAGTTGTTGCTCTCCTTTTTTTTTTTTTTTGGTGGCAGGGGTGGGGTTTAAGGGGAAGTGGATGAGGGATATGGTTTGAATATTTGGTACGATTGGTTGTGCTAGAAAATTCTCATTCTTTTCACCTTAGAATTAATATTTGAAATCTAACGTTTGTTCATAAGGATCAGCTTCCAAAATTTGAGTGATTCAGACTACATCCTTTCCAGCAATCAATAAGCTCCCATTTCAAGTATCAGAATTAACCAACTGTCTAAACAAGTTTTATACTAAACTATTATTAAATGTAAGTCAATTAAATGAAATCGATTAACCTATAAATCTTAGTTTCTTAATAATATTGATAAGAAATTCAAGTTTAAAATAGAAAGAAGATCCAACTTCTCCTTTTCCATGTGCATGAACACCCATGTCATGCCTCTGCCTCACCCAGTTACCCTCATCTGGGTTAATTACAAAGAACATAGAAGCAAAAGAAAGAAACAGAGTAAGGAAAATTAACTTCTAAGAGTATTACTACCATCATTTACACAGCATATCAATCTAAACTAAAGGCTCCTTTTTTTAATTCATAAATTTTTTTTTAGAACAGCTCCGACTTAGTTATGTGACAATTAAATAAATAATAAAATAACACCCTGGAATTCGCAAAAGACAACAAAGATATCAGAGAATCTTTTTTGGTTCTTTTTCTGCTTATCTAGCTACAGGAAAAGAAAGATGAATTATAAAGTGGAAAGTTAACTAAACAGGGAAAATTGCTGATCTAAGAGATAACTGAATAAAATGGTAGAGACCAAAACCTATCACTGTAACCAATAATTCACAAAATTCCGCCCCCCCCCCCCCCCTTCTTCTCTACTCACACATAATTCAGTTTAATTTCGTTTAACTTCACTTAAAACATACAACATCAGTTCAAGCAAACGAGCAAGTAATTACTAAAAGAAAGAAACCTCAAAGCTTGCTCCATGTGAAAAGATCTTGACGCATGATCCAGACTAATAACGGAGAAAAATAAGAAAAAGATGAAATCGTGCTATTTGAAAACAATATCTGAAAAAAAAATAGGGACTAGAAGATTTTCCCCAGATTGAATAGCTAGCTACAGTTAACAGAGTAAGTAAGTAAACTACTGAAATCGAAAGCATATTCAAGTTTTCTGTCCAGCAATCATCGAACAGAGCAAGTAAAAGCTTACTTTCAACAATTGCAAGAGCTTTGGAGTCATCAACCTTCTCTTTTTCTTCTGGAGGTGGTGGAGGAATCACTGTTTTCTCCTCTGCGACATCTTTCGAAGTTTCTTCGACAGGCGGTGGTGTCGTAGGTAGTGAAGGATCTGAAGGTGCTTCTACGGTCTCTTCCTTCTTCGTCTCCACTTCTCCCATTTCTTATCTTTCAACTAAATTCTGGAACTCGAATTCCTCCAAGTTAAGCCGAACTCCCACCTGTGTTGTCTGAAGTGTTACAAGCCAAAACAAACCACTTCTCTCTTCTCTATCTGACAGAAAGCAATCTCCAAGAGGAATCTGAAGCAAAAAATTGCTTTATGGAAGTAGGCACAGAGCAAGGACTGAGGAGAGGATCCAAATCGCAATTTATCCGAGAACTCTAGGAATCAAAGTACCAAAATATCCCTTATCTTTAACAAAATAAAGGTCAAGTGGATTGATGGTACTTTTGTGCATTTTATTTTCTATGAAGGTTAGATTGGTAATGTTGTGTGATATATTTTCTTTTCTGATGGGAACTGACATGGCATCATATGATTAGCTGGCTACTGATAATACAATTTCTCATCGGCGATTAATACGGTACGATTTATTTATTATTGGGGAGTGGGGACTGGAAAACAGGTAAACCGGTATCAAATATAAATGCTTAGAGAACACGCCAGAATGAAGATCAGGCTGGTCCATGTGATTGTGGGTCCCATACCTTATTTGATTGATTTCGTATCATTTGGTATGCGTTGTGATAGTATAGCATTAGCACTGTTCCTTAGCTGTAACCTATAAGATATGTGATTGTTGTTTATTAGCTTAACCAACTAACAACTGTCATATTGTTTTGTTTTGTTTTGTTTTATATCTGTAACGGTTACATTTGGTGGGTAACGGTTTCACCGGGGGCGGGGAAAAAACAAAAGTGAATTTGTTGCTTTTTATCCTTTCATTTTTTAAGATGAGAGTTTTTTTTTTTTGGAATTGGAGGACTGTAATACAGGGAGAAGAGGGGGAGGGGGGAGGATGGGGATAGCCCCCAAGGTGGTTTGAACTCTTGATCTCTTATTTGAGGAGTTGGTCTTTTGCCAACTGAGGTGACCCATTGGGATTAGATGAGAGTTTTTTATCCTTTTTTTCCTCGTAATGCACTATGTTTACCAAAAAAAAAAGAGGAAAGATGCTCAAATGCGATTGATATTTTGATATTTTGCGGGTCTGCCTTAAAAAATGGTTAAATACGCATATCTTTAAAATAGACCCAATATTCCTCATGCCACTCCTAAGGTTTTGATAATTTCACATGCACCCCTTGAAAATTGCACTTTCTCCCTTTAAAATTTAAAATATTTTGTTTTGATATCCAAACATAACATAATTTCTTTTATTTTCTTCTTCCTTGACTTGTTTTTAGAGTTAAGGTCCTTTCCATGTACGTGTAGGTGTGAACGCACGTCTGATAAGCAATTACATATCTTATTGTTGTCATTATTACAAGGGAAAGAAAGGGTATTTATGAAAACAAAAGAGACAAGTGGTTGCCTCTTAGATGTACGTTTGCCTACACATACTCATTCTTTGTTTCTACTCATTCCCAGTGTCAAAAATCAAATCGACCTTATTAAGTCGGGCATGATATATGCGAAAAAATAAAAATATTGAAACGAAACCACCAAAATAATTGAGACCCCTAAGTTCTAATGATTTCATTTGATAAAAAAGCAAACCAAAAAAAAGAGAGATGTCGACAACCTCTGCCAAGCTGTTCCTATGGTCCTTTAATCTTTCTTCGTTCAACGGCTTACTTCTCCATTAGTAATAGCAAAAGCAAATTCTTTTGTTAAAATAGATTGTTTTTTAGAGTAAAGTAGAATCAAAATAAAGATTATAGATGTAGTTCTAACTACATGTATGCAATAATTTGCTTTTTTATTGAAAGAGCAAAGAGAAGAGAGAGAGTACACAACCTTGTCATTTGGTGGCAATTAATAGATGTATATTGTCGTACATTGGTGATTTCTTAGCAACCTTGTGTGTCTATAGGGTTACGCTAAACAAAGAAAGTATAAGAGTATACCATAATTATATGAAATGGTTAAAAAAATGATTTTTTTAATTAATACTTTTTAAGGTGTCAAATAATTTGTAACCTTTTTTTTTTTTTTGTCTTCTTTATTTGCCACACTTCTTCCATTTGAATAAGATTATGTCAATAATCATATGTTAACTCGAAAAAAGCGTAAGACGATTACAACTACAATGTCATAATAGTTAGTGCATTTCAAATTAATTTGAAAATTAATTTTTTACCCCTAATTTAGAACTTTTGGTTATAAGATAAATGACCATCAAAAGAAGTTTAAATGTTCTAAATACAGTAAATTTAGGTATGAAAAAAAAGGTACAGGTACGTCTTTAAAAAATATGGCGCAAAAAAAACGCATACGATCCTAATATGGTATGCATTTAATGTGTTTGATATGGTTCCTTTGTAAAAGTTTGGGAGCAAGAGTACAAGTATACATTCACCATATAATATGCATGTACATCTTCATAAACAAAATAATAGCATGTAGAATATATATATATATATGGTAAGATAGCATGTAGAATATGACTTTTTATTTTATTTTATTTTTTTTAGCCCGAACATTCTTTGGGACCTAGGCCAGCCCATAAGCTTTTATTGAGAGAAACTCAAATAATAGATGAATACAAGGGGGGGACAAACCCGCCTTACCCCAGCCAAAGAACAAAATAATTACTCCACCGCTCAAAGAGAAAAATCTCGCACCCAGAACCCAAAAAAAAAAAAAAAAAAAAACTACAACTTACTTCCTTAGCACTGGGAGGCCCATTGCATCTTCTTGAATGATTCGCCGTAGACCCCGTGAAAACTGAGAATCTCCATAAAAAACCAAATCTAACGTTGATTCACAGGCCATGTTGGCCAAAACGTCTGCCGCTCTATTTCCTTCATGGTAAATAAAAGAAATCATCGGCCTTAGAGAGTCGATCAATCCCAAAACCACACTTCCTTTTCGATGTGCAAAGCACTGTAGCTCCAGAATCTAATTTGACATGAAAATAGCTAAACCATCTCTTAAGGTTCGAAGTTCAGCCATTGAATTTGTACAATGACCATAGTAATTAGAAAACGCCGCAATAACCTCACACTCCTTATTTCTAATAATTCCTCCATCCCCCCAACACCAGGATTGTCTTTACAAGCACCATCCACATTGAACATAACTGAATAAAATGGAGGACACCAACAACTTGGCGCAGACAACTTATGCACTAGAGGGGGGGGGGTGAGATATATAAAAAACTTCAAGAATAAGAGATTCAATGGGTGAAAGAGCCTTCTTAAAAGTGGAAAAGTAAGGGATCTCTTTAACCCAATTTTTGACAACCTCAATTATACGGTTGGCTGTGCAAGCCTTTTCCCCATATCTGCAATTGTTCTTTTCCTTCCATAATTCCCAAACAATGAAAGATGGGAGCAATCCAATAATCGTGCCACAAAAACTTTTATCTTTTGCGATGTAGAATATGACTTTATCAAAAAGAACAATTGAAATAACATAATATAATAATTGAATAATTAATTCCTTATGACTTCTCATATGACTATCATAAAATACATCAATGTATCCATTTAATATCATCTCATCAAACATAAAAAGTGATGTATCATATATTATAGAATCATGAAAATCCCACAATTAAGTCATTAAAAAAGAATGGCATATAACATCTGTCGATCATACAATCCATGAAATCCATAAAATATAATTCAAAAATCCTAAAAAAAATAGACAACAATTAATCACATCCAGTGATGCTTATGTCCATGAACCAAATGTGAAAGGAGTGTTCTCGATATTATACAATTGATTTAGAGCACCACTATAAGCTAGAGTGTTAATATTATCAAAGTTAATTGCGGATCCAATCTCAAGTTCTCTCATAAGCCATCCCACTTCATCTTCAATTCTAACACCCTCCCCATCTTCAATGCTAAGCGCATATCATCTTAATAATATTGGAATCTCTATAATGGTCATAAGATGAGATCGAGTATTAATTTGCATAAGCATTTGTCTGCTTCCATAATAATTTGGGAGAGCAGCCCAAATGATTCATCTTAAAAGACCATTGATATAAGGTAAATACTTACTATATGTATATAAGTACTCTACACCGGCCACTTATTTGGTGTTTCTCGATTCTCAAATATGCCATGACAAAAAGCATTACAACTAGCCTAGCTTTCTCCGTGTCATTAGGAACTGGCATGCATGCATGTATATATATATATATATATATATAATAGACCCACCACACTTGCTACAAGTCGATCTTATGACCACCCATACATGAAAGCACAATTCCATACATTGTATAATTAGAAGATGAGTACGTCCATCATCCAGAGTAGAGAGTACAGAGTGTACAGATAGATATAACTGGTGTGGTTGTGTCGTAGGAATGGTGGATTGGTCTAAAATTCGATAGTTTTGTTTTTTGGAAGTGGGGGCCTGGTCTAAAGTTGGAAGGGCCAAACTTTATAATAAAGTAGTTTATGGCGTCAAGGTCATTAAAACCCAGTGGACCCCTTGTTCGAAGCTTTAGCCTTTTTCCCTCGGCCCCACTTCGGTCTAAAGTTTCAATGACCATCTCTCTCTCTCTCTCTCTCTCTCTTTTTTTTTGTATGAACATCCAACGCAACTCAACCAAAGCACAAGAAAACCGTGTTGTTGCCATTAATGACTTATGCTTCAAGCGTGAGGGAATGGAAGCAGCCACCTATGATGTTGGATAGAGAACGCTACCTGGTGCATGCAGTACGTTGTATCCAGGCACAGGGGTAGCATATCACACACGTATCATACATACATGTTAGGGTTAGTTTTAGCATTGCAATGTTCTAATTTGTTACCTACAAGGCACGCGGTTCTGCAATTAACCAAATTCTTCTCCTTTCCTTTAGGCCCCATCTCTAATGGCACTCACACACACAAGTTTTCTCTCTCAATTTTTTTGGAGTGTTAGTAAGAAGAATTAAGAACCTCTTAAATGAAGCAACAGTACCATACACATGGAGATCCATCTTCCTTGAAGTGCACAAGTTCCTAAACAGGGTTTAAGAACATGGACTCGAATCGATCTATAAATCAGTGTAGTTTCCATTTAAGGATCAATTCAATTGAGATAAGCTGGAATTGGGATTAATTTTGGTCAATCGGATTCGATTTTTAAATCTTTAAATGTAAAAATCTAAAACTCGGCTAATGCGAAAGGAGATTTGATCATGGTTTTAGTGCATGGTATTAGATATGGTGTCAACATAGATCGTCCGTACCAAACAAGTTTACCCCTGATTTTTTTTAAATAATATATATTTTTTTCTTTTACTATTTTACCACTTATCTGCACTGTCCCACTAATACGGTATTGATCACCTTCAAAATCTTGTAATATCGGTCATATCGGGTGATACAATGCTGATACCTCCTTGATTGCTGAGTAAGGATTCATAACACAGAATCTGATCGAATCAGCCCGTGCTGAAGTGCTGATTGGATTGAAATCATTCAGAAAAAAAAACAAAACTTAGAATCGACCCTCGGATATTTAAGGATTAAACAAATATACTTGTGATTTTTGTAAGGATGTTGTTGTCTTGCTTCAGGAGATATTTATTGGGGCAGAGGGAGGGAAGAAATAGGTGAATGGAGTCACTCAATGGACACCAAATTATTGGTTTTATGGATAAAACATTTTCAGAGATGATAGACACCCAAAGCACCTCATCTCAATCTATGAAGTATGAATATCGTCCACATCCTCCACAGATTCAACAATAATAATATTATATTCCAATCTCAATTTTGAATGGGTAGGGTGGGTAGGTTGGGGGAGGGATTCATCCAGTTGAGGGGCCATGGATGTAGGAAATGTTGTGGATGATATACATACACACCCACCAATATTGTTAGTACTTGCTGTACAAAAGGTATACCGTTGGATTGGAATTTTGTGTGTTTAAATTTAGCTTTTATAACAGATACAGACACTGATGTGGAGCTCTGGTAGTCCATGATCGAAAATGGACGGTTGGAGATCTAATAGCAAATCTAATTCGTGGTTTTAATATACAGCAACACCGCCGAGTTTTTCAGACACTGATGTGGTGATCGGCATTGTAGATCTGCCGACAATATGTCGGGCATTGTGGAGTATTGTTTTGATGACACCTCGCAACTGACACGTGGTGGTTCGGTGGTTGATGTTGTTTGTTGATTTGTCCACTACTCCAATGCCACGTGTCATCCCAAGTTTTCTTTATCAAGATTAATTTCTTGTTTTGGTCAGAGATATTGTTGTTTTTTGGATCAAGAATTAGGATTTTTTTTATTTTTTATTTTTTTGGAATAAGAAGGTCAGGGATGAGGATGGCTATATAGATAGATACATAAGGTGAGAGGGATGTAAATTGAAAAATTCGAATTGCATTTAAATATATAAGCTAACTAACTAAATTATCGTGATGGTTCTTGAAGATTCAACATGTTTTAGAGAATGAGGAAAAGATCTAGAACAAGTGAGAAATATGGATTGAGATTGAATCTTATCCATCTGGGAAGGAAGGTTCGGGTTATTCAAGTCAAGGGTGTAAATGAATAGTCAAAAATATGGATTCAAGTCACAACTGTATCTATTTAGGGGTATCTGTATGACTGTATCCAATCAGATAGGGATATCTGAATCCAATCACATCTTATCCATATTCCATCCCTCTACTTTTTCAGATAGTGATAGGTTCAATAAATAACATTTATGATTTATTTTTTTTTTTTTTTTTTTGTGTGATATATTATGCTTATAAAGCATAGAATAGTTGAGGGCCTAAGGCTGGGCATAAGTAGGTACGTAACAAATTCGTCATTGCATGGTATACCCTATAAGTAGTATTATCATAGGGGGATGATTTATTACAAGGGAAGTGTAAGAAAGATCCTGTATGCTACACCAATGAGGGGTTGAAAAATGACATAATCCATATGTGGTTCAAATGATCAGAATAACAGAATGACAGAGTGAGTCCACTGCTAAGAGAAGTGTATAAAAGAATCTATACAACAACTCAATTGAAATAAAAATTGTGAAATAGTTCCCATCTATTTCATATTTTCTATTTAATTTTATTTCAATCATCTAAAATTAAATGTAAAAATCATACCCGGACATGGAAATAGAAATTCAATCCAAGAGAGCCTAAAGGAGGAAACGAGTAAGGAGAGAGAACATTTTCTCGTGGGTGGGGTTGGGGATTTAATTTTACTTTTGCAAATCCAACGTAATTTCGACACTGCTGCCAACTTTGAAGGAACACAACCTACTAAATTTTTATGTGATTGGACGTATAAATCATTTGGACTAGTTAGTCATTGGCTGTCATTATTTCGATTAGGTGTGCGGTTTTTTTAAATATTTTTGGCATGATTTATTAGTTATATAATTCTGGATTGAGTTCCCTTCACTATGGGCATTGATCGGGTCGGATGGTCAAAGACGAAGGTGATTTAACCTCCTAAATAGGAGATGGGAGTGTGTATTAATGACCCAACCAAGAGTTCAATAACATACTCATTCGATATCACTGCATGGTTTGGGGAAGGTCATAATGTAAGCAGTCTTACCTTCGTTTTATGGAGAAGCTGTTTCTAAAGGTTCAAATTCGTGACCACTTGGTCCCAACAGAGCAATCTTACCATTGTACCAAAGTCCACCCTCAAATTCCTTATTCCCAACTTACTTAAATCCAATAATTTTTGCTAATATATACCCTAAGTTATATTAACCTACGGGTATCAATTATGGCCTGGCCCGACAGACCCAATCGAGCATGCTTAGCTAAAGCCCGACGTGTTTAGTAACCAGACGGTCCCAGTGTGGGGTCCTTGCCCATCGGGTGTCCGATCGGACCGACCAATTTCAGGCCCGATGTAACTCACCAGTTACAGCACAACCTAGCCTAACCCTTTACCTTGTAAACTTCCTCTCCCCTCTCCTGATTTCCCTTGTGTGGCTCTGTCTAATCTTGTTTTCTATCAGATTTTGTGTTTCAATTTCAGAATATATGGATTAATTACAATATTCTAATCGGCTAATCTTACTAGGACTGTTTGATTTTGATAGATTGGTGATGTTTCTTTCAATTCTATTCATAGGATTATTCAATTGAAAATCTTCCCTTTCATAATATGTCTTCAATTTCAAATTCTGTTGGGTACTCGATAGAATATACTTCGAGTAGGATTTCTTTTATGGGTTTCATTGTTGAATTCGATTTCTTGTCAATATTGGTCTAATTTGTTTGAAATTGATACCACAACGTCAGTATTTTTTTATTTTATTTTTTTGAAATTATAATTCTGCTGCACCATTTAAATTTAAACAGGTCCATAACTCGATTCTACACTATTTAAGACCTGATTATATTATCAAATGTAATAAACGGGTGATCACAGAGCAAGCTTTAAGCACCATGAGACCCGAATAGACCCGACCGATAGACACCCCTCAACGTAGCAAAGTGTGTGAGAGAGAGAGAGAGCCCACGGTTGAAAAAAAAAACACCCACAGTTTGGCGTCGGCAGAGAAAGAGTACAAGGGGGCAAAAGGCACCGACTCGCCCCCAGTATTAGAAATTTGGAAGGAACCAACGAAGAAAGTGTTTGTAAGTGGTAGGGTTCATTATTTGACATTGGGTGCGTCGATTATGGTGACTTATTACAAGGATCAATTAAACAACTAATAAATCTTAATATTCACTGCCCTAACAACACTCTTGTCAGTTTTAGTTAATTATTTTAGTAATAGTAGTTTAGCAGTTCAAGATGCAGTGCTAAAGCTAAACTTATTTATGTGTGGGCATCATCAATTTATGGTGTAAAGTTTATGTTTCCAGTTTTTATCACTGAAATGCTTCGGCGGGTTCCCGTGTTTGCTTCTTTGTTTCATTCAGCGGAAACGCACTCTATTCCCACACCCACATGCTGATGCACATGTCAAGCTCCAATCGCATATATTTACGTGTATGCTTCGTGTACGATTAAGTGCTGATATGTTTTTTTTTTTTTTCTTTCCATAAATATTCTTCCATGTACTTGACAGCAGAAGGGACACATGTTATCATCTAAGTATATATATAAAAGTACAGACACGGGTAGATGGTCTGCACTTAAAAACCATCACCAAAACACCACCATCTTCATGGCCGGTTCTGTAATGGATCATTTATCTGGTATAGTTGTTCGGTTCTTCTCATAGGGGGTAAAAATAAAGACCTAACCCTCAGCTCGAACATATTGCCCGAGTGTGGTTAAGTTATCATTTCTAACCCCTATGAGAGGAACCGGACAACTGGACGAGGCAGGGAACCTGACAAAAAAAAAATTCATTCTGTAATACATCAATTCTTCCCTCACTTCTCCATAGCACAAGGAGAATTGAGAAACCATTGTGTGCTCAAAGCCTCAAACTCACTCAAAGCCATGCTAGCACAAAACCACAACCACTCTCCCCTAGGGGTGTCAATTGGTTAGGGTCTGAGTTATCGGTTTGGATTTTTAACGGTTCTGGTACTAAGTGATCAGGACTAGAATCAGCCCAGTAAGCTAATCGGTTCCAAACCTAAGATCCAAGATCATTAACTATTGGGTGGGTTGATTACGATTCCTAAACAGTTCCAAGCAGTCCAAGACCACTAACTAGGGGTGTCAATTGGTTAGGGTGTGGGTTATCTGTCTAGTTTCTTAGCGGTTCCGGTCCTAAGGGATCAGGACTAGAATCAGCCCAATAAGCTAATCGATTCCAAAACTAAGATCCAAGACCATTAACTATTAGGTGGGCTGGTTACGATTCCTAAACAGTTCCAAGCATTCCAAAATAAAATAAAAAAAATCTCTAAAACATGTTACATATATTCAATTATATTATAACAAAATAATAATTTCATTCACATGAGATATGCAACCCAATATCATTTTTTTTCTTCCTCAAAACACGGAACTAGTCCATATTACTTCTTGTTTTGTATTCAATTAATAAGTAGGAACTAACTTATTTTAAGGTATGTTATTAAATTAGCATTCTCAAATGAACCTTTAAATTAACAGCCAAACCTTTGGTAAAATAGCATGTGCAACAACTAGTAAAAGACTAAAAAGTAAAAGGTTTGACCTTTAAGTCTCGTGACTTCGAGTCTTAAAAATTATAAAATATATAGGTTTAGGATGTGAATTTATTCCGGTTCCAACAGTTTCTAATTGGTCTATTGGTTTTGGAACCGTTGGGAGACCAATAACTTAATTCGTAGATTCGAAACTGGACCAATAACTTATTAGTAGATCCAGAACCAGATCAATAAGTTATTAGGTGGGTTGATTTCGATCCAATTTTTGGTTCCAACCCAAAATTGACACCCTTATGCCCTAGGCGTGCGCCAAGATGTGCGCAGCACAACTCAATCGCTGGATGCCCCTGGACGGGCCCTAGGCACTGAGCTCCCTGGAGACGATCATAGGTTGAGAGACAAGAGTCACAGGACACAGTTTACACGATTTGAAAACAACATATTTCAAATTAAAGACGATGACATCTGAAGTATAGTAAGGCACTAAAGCCTAGACTCACTAGACCAGACTCCATAGCATTGCTTCTTGTTTATGAAAAACGTGGTACTGACGCCCCTAGAATCAAAACCCACCTTTCTTCTATACCTCTTCTCCCCCATAAATTGGTTCCTAACTCCTTGTGGTCCTCCTCCTCAATATCCCACTTTTTCTGAGTCCTTCACTTAAATCTACATCGTAAATCTCTTCTGCCTCTCTCTCTCTCTCTCTCTCTCTCTCTAAAACGCCATAGTGGTCATGGACGTGTATATTCCAGAAGAGTATGTTATTAGCCGTAGAAGAGAGAGAAAGGCCGCAGCCGATGCCCGGAGAAGATCAGAGATGATACAACTTTCTGGGTCACTAGAGAAAGAGAAGCCGAAATCCCTATCATCATCGTCGTCGTCGTCTCCTTCTTCCTCATTTAAGATTGAGGAGTTTTTGGTCACATCAGGTGGTTTGAGGAGCGAAGATATCGTTTTTTGTTGTATCTCTCCATGAAAACAAATATAACCCATTTCACATTTCACTTTAATCTGAAGAGTTATTTACACTTGCCTTAAATGTATTTTTGCTTTGGTAGATCTCCATGGTTACTGATCTGCTCTCCCGCTTATGTATTAATATGTCTAGAGGCAGGCTATCCATAAGAAAAAAAGGAAAATAATGGAGATACTACTGATAGCGAAACCCAACAATTAATACTGATAGAGATATTTGTTTACAATTTTAATGAGAGTCCATTTGCTAAAAAACACCTAAAAAAATATACAACTCATCATGATCTTATAATGCTTCAATATAATAAGATGGATTAGATAGATGAATAGCTAAATTCCTCCTCTACATGCGCTGGAGAAACAGCAGTTAACACAACGAAGGCTCCAAATAAAATAGTGACGAGTGCAGTGAAGTTGACGAGGAAGGCCTCGTTACCATACTTGGCGAGTCCTGAGCTCTCCAGGAAGGTGAGCTTCTCTAGAAAGCCCAGTATTGCTGTGGCAAGAGCCAAAATATAAACGAACAGCCCAAACAACACGTGCCATGGAAGAGATTCGGCTCTAACTCCAGCTGATCCGCCTGGGTAAAAGAACATCGCGAACCCAAATATCCACTGCAAAGCATATCATTTTCATCACTATCAGATATGGCCCAGAAACCTGGTTCTATCTAGCCTAGCCTAGCCTAACCTAGCCCAGCCCAGTTTAGACTGTCCAAACATGATTCATCATTGCTTTGAGTTTTACCTTGTCATGTCTCATAACCCTAGTGGATTTTATTGTTGTGTAATCCAAGTCCTAGTTTAATTCAGTGAATCTGAAGATTTTAGCTAGGCAGTTTTGAATTTGGGAAATCATGGTTCTCATTCTTACATATATAAATCGGCCGACATGCCTAATCTGATCCAATACCAACATTTATAACCATGATTAGGGATGTCATATATCAGTCCGAACCAATTAGACAGACCAAAAAATCAAACCGAACCAGACCAAACTCCTTATCAGCCGGCTTTGATTTTATGTTTTTTTTGACAATTTTTTATTTGGTTCAGTATTGGTCTAAACCAAATAGGATGATAACACTCATAACACTGACTGAAACTGATCATTTGGACCAAAACCGGAGAACCTAGATATTGTTTAATAATATTTTATCTTTGCATATAATAATGACAAAACCGGATTGATAAGACTGATGAAGGGTTGATAAAAAGACCGAATCGAATTGAATCGATAGCCATGGGCTTCAGTTTGGATTTTATGGACCAACCTTATTATCCGGTTTTAATCTAACCCGATATATACTTTAAAAAAACCAACCAAACCCCGACCGAACCAGCCGTTTGACTTCCTTATTCTAAATGAGAATACGCTGCCACTAGTTCCAGTTAGGAACACCGCTTACCAATCCAGCACTGAAACAGCCCAAAAGATTGCTGGATAAATAAGCCCAGCCCACCCATCGCTGCGTATATGGGCTAATAAGAAAATAGTAAAGAAGGGGGAAAGGGCGTGAAGGTGGTTGGTTACCTGAATAGCATATAGACAGATGACTCCGATCCCAATCCAGGAATGCAAGCTGTAGAGATTGGCAATGGAGCTCTCATTATGATATTTAAAAGCTGCAGAGATGCCCACAATGCCAAGGATGAGGGCGAAGGCGTGCAGAGTGAGATGGATCAGCTTCTTCACTTCCTTCGACAATGGAAGAGCTTTATAACTGATTATGGCTGCATTATTTGTACGTAGTCAAAAGTCACTATAATTAGAACACGCATAAGGAAAGTAAATCGCAGAATTAAAATGATTTTCTCACCTTCACCACCTAGGATTATGAAACCAATTAACATCAGTACTGGATGAATCTGCAGATTACAAAGAACGTATAATAGTTAAGGGATTTTCTTATCGAAACCTCTCTTAAAAGTGTTAAATAATTTATTAACTTTACTTTTTTGCTATCTTACTACAACACACTTCATCTTTCAGTGAGAAAAAAATTGTCAGTTTCATTTTAATAAATTTCATTTTTTTAGGTGATTTTTTCAAAGATTTATTCTACCACTTCATCAACTCAAATTGGTTGGAGACCGGATAGGTGAGCAAGGGACTTTTCATCCAAACCTATGGGATAGACTACCAAGAAACCTTTGCTCCTGTAGCAAAAATAAAATCGGTGAGGACATTATTGTCTTGTGCTGCAAATTTGGGTTGGGATCTCCAATGATTAGATGTCAAGAGTGCATTCCTAAATAGAGATCTTGAAGAAAAAGTCTATATGAACCCACTTCCTGGATTTTCTTGTCTCTATTGTTGGCAGTGTTTGTAAGCTGAAGAAGTCCATGTATGCTCACCTTGAGTCAATGTGACTCAGGACACAAAGAATCAAGGTTAAATTGAATTGGCTCCCATTGATTCGGAGTTGAATCGGTAGGTTCGATTGATCTTGATATTAGTTTTTAAGTTCATGATTATCCAAGGGCCATATTTATTTCAAAATTATATATTGGGAAAAAGAAAGTTGCTAGATCGTGTGGTTCCTGTGCCTAGACACAAGTGAGCATGAAATGGCTGTTCAACCCATCTAGATATATGCCCCCTGCACGAGTTGTCATTGGGCCTGTACTGGTGCAGGGCTACACGACCAAGCAACAATCTCTTGCCCATATATATTATGAGGAAGAGATCTCAATGGGAGGAGCATAGCCCTTGAGCACGTGAGGTCAATGGAAGTGCACGTGAAGGCATCAACAGAACAGGCATTTCCCCCTTTCATGGAGGTGGACATCTAAGCATGGGCACTACACTCCCTTATAGGAAACATTTCTCCATATATAAAATAGAAATTGTGTCAAGAACAATATGGAGGAGGGTTCTCCACGTCGCCGTGTAGGAAGGATAACATACACCACACCAATGGCAATGCACGGGACCACATAGGTGTTCATAATAGTCAAGCATAATAGAGAAATAAAAAAAATAAAAAAAAATCCTCAGACAATTTGGGTATCTGGGAGTGTGGCCAACGCTAGCACTCCCATGAGTCTATCTCTCTCCTCCCCATGTGAAAAGACATCTCCGCCCTCTTGTTTTAAGGAGGAGAGAGATTGACACATGGGAGTGCTGGCGTAGGCCACACTCCTACGAATAGTTATCACCTCCAATTCGTTGCCCGCTCCAATTTCCTCCAATTCCTCCCATAGGAGAGGAAGTGACCACCCTACCCCTACCCGAACACACTGCCCAAGCTGGGGTAAGGTGATCATTTCTGCTCCTATGTGAGGAATTGGAGGGAATTGGCGCAGGCAGCAAATTGGAGGTGATAAAAATTCCCTCCAGCCATGGCCGGAGCTGGATCCAGCACAGAAAAAACAAGGAGGGGGGGGTTTGGTCATTTCATAGGGGTCGTCTGCCAAACACCCTTATTTTTGCTGGGCTGGATCCTCCAGCTCACGCCACGTCTGGAGGATAGCCGAAAACCTTTTTTGGTAGGTTATCTTCCAAATTTTTTTTTTTTTTTAAAGAAGAAAAAAAGTTGTATCCTAGACAATAATTCTATTGCCGCTGTTGGAGACATCTGCTCCTCAATCTCCCATGAGCGAATACAATGCATTCCGAGAATACATACCAAACACACAGCGTAAGAAACAAGGTAAACCTGTCTATATTGGAGAAATGTGAGGAGAGAGGAAGGTTAATTGCATAATTCGTCAAGGTAGACTGGTAAATTATCAAATAAAAAGTCAAAAGGGTAAAATTTTGGGCAAATTGCTTCCAAAGTTGAAACTTGAAACAAATACGAATGGCTTCCTAATTGTTTCGCATTGACCAAAGCCGATCACTACTTCCTAACAAGGCCAGCTACAGAAATACTGGTACTGTCTGTGAAATGATGTGATTCACAATATTACTTGATGACAACTAAATAACCCCCAAAGTTTCAATCTTTAGAACGCCTCGTAATCTACTGCGATTCGCTCATCTCATAGAATTTTGGGGGAAAAAAAACCCTAAAACTTGTCGATCCCAAATGAAAAAACGCAGAAAAAAAATCGAAACCAGTAGCAAAACCAGTTCCAACATCAATCACACAACAAGGAGGTGGTGAAGAAGAAGAAAAGAGAAAAGGAAGGAGAAGGAAGGCGTACATTGAAGATGAGAGATTTGTTGGTGGCTTCCCAGGCAAGACCACCTCTGAAATGGATGCACCATACCAACACCATAATCGCCGCTCCTATGGCTAATACGTGTGATACTATCGTGAATGGCATCGCACCCATCCTGCCCGCCATCTCTCTCTATCGTATTGCTTCCTCGCTTCGCTCTCTCACTGAGTCTCCTGCAGAGAAAAGATATCTGTGAAGCTTTCTGGTTGGAACTTTCTCAGTTTATCTACCCTTTTTCTCCTTTTCTTGTCCTTATCGTTTGCTTATCAGGATTAATAGATCCCAACCGTCCATCTCCATCAAATTTTGGAATAATCACCACGTGGCGGTCGATCAGTTGAGAGACCTGAAACCGGAGGCTGCTCTGGCTTCGTGTCTCTTCCTGGTCCACTGAGAGAGAGTGTGAGAATTCTACATATCTTTGTATAAATGGTCTCTCTCATTCTGAGGGAAAAAAATTTGCTGTTACACTTTAGCAGGAACATGGGAGTCAAGGAAATTGGGTCTTAAAAGGATATTTTAGGAAATATTGAAACATACGAGGGTATTTATGGACTCAAAGAGGAAATGAATTATTCCAAAATTTCATCGCTGTCTGGGTGTTGTTAGCTAATAAAGTAAACAGGTCCTTGTCAACACCCTGTCATTGTCATTCGTCGCCACTCATCACCTTAGTTAGTGAGTTCGAGAACGGCAATTGAACGGGAACGGATACGAACGGCAATTGAACGGACTAGACTGTAATAATACTTTTCAAAAATCCGACTTCATAAAACATATATGGTAATAATACAGTACGTGTTTAACGGGTATAATATGGCATAGACGGCAATAATACTTTTTAAAAAAAGGACATATATTCATTATATAACATGCATTCACCACCTAATAAACAAAATAATATCATGACTTTATGAATTAAAATAAACACAATAATATAATATGCTATATAACATCTCTTAGATTATCATTTAACATACCAAAATATCAATAATCTATAAGAAATGAATGTAGATTGTTTAAAAATGAAATGAGCAAGTTGATTACCTTATCATTAAATCATTCTTCCAACATTACATTTCTTTCTATCTACAATGAGATAATCATATATTTTTAACCAGATGTGTTCTTGTGAAGGGAGATGAATTCTCACTAATTAACCAACACAAGACAAGAGAGAGAGTTCCAGATATGGATCTCCACTGTACACATTAGCTACAAGAGACAAAAAAATAAGAATAAAATAGAATAGAGATTGAGTCGTTCTCGCCATTATCACACCAGATTCATTTGCTTCACTACCACCATCAAAGTTCAAAAACCAGAGAAACAAGAGGAGAGTACAAGACTTAAGTGCCGCTTTGTTGAACGGAGATGGGGAGGATGATTGGAGATGGAGGGTGGCTACTGTTGCCTGCTACGGTTGGATGTTCAACGCAAATCGAAAGGGACGAAAGGGAAAGTGAAATCGTTTCCCTAAATTCTAATCTTTTGGATTTTTTTTTTTTTTAAATACGTATAATACTCGATCGATTAAAAAACGTGTTTTTTAATAAAAATACAAAAAAATATGGGGACAGAAATATTATATGTTCAAAAATTCGGATACGTATATAATACATGTATTTACTAACTAAGCTCATCACTCGGTAGTTCACGCTTCTCACGGTCTCACCAGAGAACCCGATGAAATATGGATCTGGTCCCGCCTAGGATTGTTGTAACATTTTCAAACACCTTTGGATTAGAATCTTTTTATTGAAGGGTTAGCAGGAAAGATTCTAATCGTTCACCTGATTATAATCCAAAGGAGTGATTATAACTCCCTAGGATATCGGTATCTTCCTGAGCTTAAGTCACTCGTGACGTATCTTACCACAAAAAAAAAAAAAAAAAGAAGTCACTCGTGACGTAGCCAAGGAAGATTGCCACCAGTCATGTTCATCATGAATTCTTGTTAGAGGATATTTATGTATAAAAGACATGGGAATGGGATCGAGTTGAGTTGAGTTGAGTTGAGTTGAGACTGAGTTGAGTCTGAGCTGAGGGACGGATAGAGAGATTTGGTCATTCTAAGTCTAGGGTTCAAGGATTGGCATCAGAATCAGCTGAGGCCGATCTCGCCTCAGGCTAGTCTGGCTTGTCCTATCTTTGTACAAAAATACCTTAAATGAATATTAAAACACCGATTCCATGACTAATCGAATCCAGGTTGAAATCAGTCGGGACCGATCTTATCTAGATTGAAATTAACCAGAACAATCTGAATTCCATGTTTTTTTAATTCCTATTGTGACTTCCGATCCTACGGCCTCTATGCTTCAACATCAATGCATTAATTTAAAAAAATGGAATACAAGACATCATACTACCAACAACCCCCTAAACATATAGAACAAAGAGGAATGTCAAATGAGTTGCCGAGTTGCCATGTAGGTACAAATTAACCACCTAACCAAGTTTTGGATACATTAATCATCCACCAAACTAAGGCCATAAGCAATATTTGAGAAAATAATTATAATAACTTAATCGTTGGTAAGAAAAACTGCCTTAATTCGAATGATCAAATGTGAGATGGGTATAGAAAAGGCGTTGCTTTAACTTGTGGGGAGGTTGGAAAACGTGAGCACCGCCAACCTCCTCCACCTGCACCATCTAGTTTGTTCTACGGGACATTCAAAACCCAATTTTTTGTAAAACGACTTTCAAGATATTTATAAGGGAAAGAGAATTCTATCTGGGAGTGTGGTTACGCCAACACTCTCATGATTCTATCTCTCTCCTCCCCATATGAAAAGGATAGTTCTGGCATCTTTTTTAGGACGGGAGTGCTGGTGTAGGCCACACTCCTAGACAGAAAATTGCTTCCCTTATAATTATATGATTTTCGATTTTCAGGATGAATCGATCATTTCGCATGTCCTTGTGTTTGAGCATAGGGGACACCGTAATGTAGGGCAACGTTTCTTTTCCCATAAGGTATATAAGAATTGGGGCGTTGTTCATCGTGCCGCAGTGCAGACTGCACTAAGCACATGGGGATGGGTGCAATGACCACCCTGCCTCCTTGAGTGGCAGGCAGACCCATGTGTCTGGGCACAGTCTGCGCTGCGGCACAGAGAATATTCTCCCATAAGAATTTCATATGTTTATAAGATGGCAAAGATGAGTTAGCAGCCACCCTAGTTCACCTAATTCCTTTAGTATTATAATGTCATACACACGTGCTAATCCCCAAAGTAGATTATAAGAACGTGCTACTCTCCACCACTTCTATAACCCAACGCCCTACATTTTGGACTTTACAAATATTTGAAAGATAGTTGGTTCTCGCGTAGGTGAGCAGATTGGTGTGGGAGATACGAAAAGGACAACCGCATGCCCATCCCGAGGCATGATTTTACTGTTGGCATATTCAATGTGTTCGTTACCACCTAATAACGGCACACCCTCACCAGGTGGGCTTGGGCCTAAAGTCTGGTTTTAACACAGACCTAACTGTGACATTGGGCAAATGTGATTTTTAAAAAAAATTTTTTGGACTAGTAAAAGCCCATCCCGGCCCAAATCTTAGCTCACCTAGTCTGGCCTTTTTAAGCCCACTGAGAAGTTCAGGCTGGGCTGGCATTTTTATATTTATCTCTTGGAAGGGCATAGAAAGCTCACTGAAAGACTCGTGACATTCAGATATTCCCTATTCGTATGGCAGATATAAAGCAAAAACTTTGACAAGAAATGGCTTGTAAGTTGGAGCACATGGTAGAATCTACGAAGAATTTGGGTTAGAATTCAGACCCCATTTTGGGGTTGGTCCCTTAAATGAGTCTACGACGTAATGGGAACCTAATTTTATCATTGTTCCAATTAAAAAACATACAAAGACCTCTCCAATTAAATGGGCTCCCTTTGGGCCGACCAATGCCTCACATAGCCCAAGCATAACCCAGGCTTAACTCAACCCAGCCCGATGTATCAATGTACCCAGGGAAATCTTGGTTTCTGGTACCTAGCAGCCCAAAACTCTGGACTGGGCCGAGCAAGGCTCTGGATGGCCATTTTTAATGTGTAGGCGCAGTTCAATTTTAAGCTTGCAATTTGCAGTCCATCATTCATGACTTTGCCACGGTTCGGCATCATAAAAGAATTAGCCAAACCCTTTTAAATGGATCCTAGAACTTTATTTTCGACCTTATGCTAGGGCGTTTCTCGGAAGTGATACATTGCACTAGGACCCGGGTATAGTGAATAGTGAACAAAGGTTAGCTAAGGCATCCTCTGTAAACAACACAGTACTTTTGTGTCGATTGTGGTGACAAGTGGGCAAGGATTCTTGCACCATAGATCTGTGGATAAAGAAGCTAGTCCAAAAGTGTAGGAATTAGATTAACATCTTGAAACGTATGAAATTTAAAGGGGGAAAAGTTCAGATTCGATAGGAATTTTTATTCTCTCAAGCACGGTGCACTGTGCACTGCCCAGTGCACCTTTAAAGTGCATCCGACGGTGGGTAGTACACCACACTTAACCAAGAACATGTTCTCAAGTGCAATGCACCGTCAGATGCACTTTAAATGTGCACTAGACAGCGCACCACACTTGAGAGGATGAAAATCAGAATCGATAGATATAGTTAAAAGAAGAAAATACAAGAGATTAGATAGAAGAGGGGGGGAAAAAAGAAACAAAATGACAATAGACTTTGATACATTAGGTACAAAAATAATAGAAGTGCGGTGAGAACAGTAGTAGATGAAGATTTAAAAAATGATGTTGTACATATTAAAAGAATTGATGATAGGATGATATCCATCAAACTTGTGTTAAGAAAAAAGGTAATCGATATAATTAGTATTTCCACACCTCAAATATAATTAGATGAAAATATTAAAAAACGATTTTAGGAACACATGGACAAATTAGTTCTGAAATTTAATCAAGGGGCATTTGGCAAGTTATAGTTGACAATGATAATTTCTATCTTATAATTTTGTGATATTGCCTATATTAGTATCTAATAATTCTGTTCATAATCTTGGGCTTAAGCCTGGCAGTCCAAACTCTGGATTGGGCTGAGCTAGGCTCTGGATGAACAGTTTCAATGTCTTGGCCCAGTTCAATTTTAAGCTTATAAATGATAGTCCACCATTCGTAAGTAGATATTATACACGGTTCACCCCTCGGGCCTCGATGGACCATTAAGCAAGCCTAAAGTGTAAAGTGGGCTTTGTTAATGTCAGCTCACTTGGGCATGCAATATTCCTGTCCCATTGACATGACAAACACCTCAACTCAATCTTATCCTAAGTTCCTAACTAATGGGGTCAACTACATAGATCATTTTTCTACCCAGAAAAACTAAAAACTATATAGATCATTTTTTTAATCAGCTTTATTCAAAACAATATTTTTTTACTAATCCTAGGTTATGTACTTTCGTCACCACTTCTCTTAGAATCATTTTAGGTGTACAATTGGCTCTTTTAACTCCTTTAATCTGAATCAAATCACTAGAGTTACTCCTAAAATAATTCTAATTTGTTCAATCATATCAACAACTTCAGCCACAAGGCAAAAGGGTAGTAGTTTCCATAGGAAACAAGAACCTAAAACAATGCTAGAAAGAATGTAAATCGCAAACAGATAATCACACAACCAAATACAAGGATTTACGTGATTCGATAAGTTATTGATACGATCATTCACTATTTCTTGAAGCTCGATCTCTCCCCCGGATGAACCATATAGCCAAGAGAAGCCATAAACCAGAATAGAAGAGCTTGTCCCACCCATTGCCTACGCCATATGATAAAATGAGATCTACTTTACTATCAATGGAGAATAGTGTTATAGCCGCTCATCCTCACACTTCTTTCAAATCAATTACAAAAAAAGAACCCTCACTACAAATATGTAGTGAAACTCTATACAACTAATTTACGAAATACCCTTTGAATCCTCCACCTCTTAATGGTCTTTCAAAACCAACCCACTTATATAAATGACGGAATACAAGACATCATAGCCGCAACAGTTTCAAGTTAAAAAATGTAAATGTGGGCATGATATGGACTGCCACATCATTTGCAACGTGTCAAAATCATATCATCACAATCAAAATAGGGTTTTTTTTTTTTTTTTTTTTTTTTTTTAAATGGTAAATCACATTGTGAGAATAGGATTTTACTGTAGTAAAAGAAAAAGGGCACACAAAGTGGAATATTTAATCACGTGATGTCTACTGATTTTTGCTTTAATAGCACGTGATCTTTATTTACATAGCGAGATCTTAGCATGTGGTCTCACTTCTTTTGGTGACTTAGAGAGCATCAGATTCATACCAACAGTCTTAAAACTTAAAAGTGGGGATGAGAGAGAAACATAAAACAAATCATCAATCGAGGAGAATAGAGATGGAGATGAATTTGGACATTTGGAGTGGGACTCTATTGTCTCGTTGGGTCGACCACATGACCACACGTGAGCATGCTCCCTTCTTTGTATTCCATGTGTATGCTGTTTGCTGTGCACACACGAGGTGATAATATTCTATATCTCTATGTGTCTGGATTCAAATTCGGGTTTGGACTTGGATTATCCAGTCCGTTTACCCGATGGAAGATAGCTTTAGGTAAAGAAACAGCGACATAGAAAAATGGGCTAACTTCATCATCTTGTTTACTTTATTGGCTAACTTTGGGGTTTTCCAACTTTAAAAAATAACTTCAAATTAAGTTATTATTATATAAGAGGTAGTGAGGAAGATTTAATTTAATTTAGTGAGGGTTAAGTTGCTTATCGTGACTAATAGAGTTAGGTTGCTAGATCGAACCATTCTACCAAGAAGAACTTAGTGCAGTCAACTTCAACCCCCCGAACTTCAACCGTCATGTTTTTTGATTTTGCTTCTCCATTACATTATGCCTCTAAAATAATTAAGCAAATTGATCTAAAAATTAATCCCTTTCTATCTTCTTATTACAATTTTATTATGAGTCAAGGTTTATCCTCTTGGGTTGAATTCAATTACAAGTTCTTGATGTATATAATTGATTCTGTTATGTGTGTCTCGAATTCTTGTATTTGTTTCAAAGTTTGCCCCATTTCGACATTTTTGGTGGAGATCTAAAGGAAATTTTTTTTGTGAGGTTTGCGATGGTAGCGGAGGATTTGGGCCATGATCTAACTTGGAAGAGTATTTATATGTCGTCTTGTTGAGATAACAAGTGAAAGAATGAAATTTTGTCGCGACTTTTGGTGTTCTTGAAAGATATCCATTGTACCATTCTTCCATTATATAGTGAATCATCTTCAGCTTTGCCCGTGGATGTAGTATATCATATTGATTTGTGAACCACGTTAAATCTCTATGTCATCTTTACTCGATTTTTATTTTCTTCCTATTTCTTGGTGCTTGCATTAATGGATTCAGTACTTTTAGTAAGTACATTTTTTTTATAAAATCGCAATTGGGTCAATCGAATTGGAATTGGGCGCCGATCCAAGAAGGATTTCTAGGGTTCAAGCAGATTCAATTCCTGATCAATTTTGGCTGATTCCCAACCAATGAGGAAGTCTCAATGCATTTCATTCTCCTATTACTAGGTTATTAAAACTAAAATAGATTATATAACAATTGCCTTCTATGCATGGCAGAATCTCTTGATGATAGATAAATTATAAGACAATAACCTTTTGTAATTTGAGAAAGATGAAACGTAGTAGGTTATAGTTTACTGATCAAATGATCTGAAAGATCAGTAAGATACGAAAAGAGAACCCATGATGAAGAAGTGGCTTAGGGGTCCCTCTCATAAGGATTAAGTTGTCAAAAGTGAAGGGCCAGTTTGGTAGTGAATATGAGCACCACCTTCTACATATACTTCCTAGTTCCTATCACATATAACATTGATATCTCTGGGTTCCCACTTTCTATGAAAATGGCATTCTGTCTCACACGTCTATTCTCAAACCTTACTCTCAGTGCCTTCAACCACTATACTTTGGGAAAATGCCTTTATCCTAAAAGTGATCTATTAATTGCTTGTATATATCTCCACAAGAGGTGCCACCACTTGATTTGTTGGGTATAAACTAGTGGCCAGGTCAGGCCCTCACCTTGCCATATTAACTCTCAGAATAGCTCAAGTAGTTGAGCTTGGGTGGGGTTACTAAGTGGTGCAAAACCATTGATTAGGGACATGTGACTTGTAGGGGCAGTTGGCCATTAAACCATTTTCAAAAGGTATCTGGGCCATATATGCATAATGTGTTGCACTATAGTCCCTAGCTATTTACATTCTTGGCAATTACCACTGCACCACCTTTGATACAAACAAAGTCGTTGCATGTATATCATAAAAAAAAAAAAGTAGTTGCATGTATAAAAATTTCATATAGTATTTTCTGACATTCCATGTAGAGGCTCAAATGGTTCCCTACACCCAACTAATTAGGTATACACTCTATGGACATGAAGGAGAGTATATGTATGTTTTAACTTTACGCCAATTCAAAACCTTATGGCATTAAGTGGAAAGAACTTCTCCAGTATAGAAGGGACCAAGAACTTGAACAAATCAAAGTGGAGATTATGGCTGCGTTTGGTATACATTATTGGAATGTCTTTTGGATCGATTTCGCAGTCTCAGGTGAACTATTTTTATCATCTGTGAATGCGAAATCAAACTAGAATGCATACCAAACACAACTTATAACTCTACTTCCAATATTTCAGCATTTCCCTCACACATTAGACATATGGACAAATAACTTAAAGAGGATAATAAAAAGACATAGAATGTAGTGATTACATGTTGGAGGGTTCAACCTAAGGATGTCAACGGATATTCGGAAATCCGTATTCGATCCACGTTCGTATCAGTTTAGGAGAATCCGAATCCATTTGAAACTAATCAAATATATACGAATATGATAATCCCCCTATTCGATCAATTATTATCCGATTTGTTTAGCAATCCGACGGTAATAAAATATCTGAAATATATCTCTCTCTCTGTCTATCCTTTTAAGTTACCTTATTGGATTTTGTTATATTATTTTTATAATTTTATAAATTAAGATAATGTGATTCTTTTTCTAGACTTTCTATTGGTTTATATATATTGTTTTATATGATGTGATACATGAAATCATTTGGCTAAAAGCAAGATTTCAAGCACTTGGCTAGCTCCCCCACCTCTCATCACTCAGGCTGTATTTTGGGATGTTACTGGCCGGCCTAATTATAGATTCACTTGACATCCTCTTTTGAGCGGTAAATCCCGCCCTTTGAGGGGTTTTAGGTTCAACCTTCAGTTCTCTTTGTAACACTACATTTTTTCATTTTCATAACAATACATTGCTGACCTTAAGCAAAAAAAGTGATACATGAAATCACATATCTATTAAAATAAATACAAGATAAAATCAAAAATAAAAAACGTAAGAAAATCAAAGACTAAGAAGAATAGAAGAAAGGATTGTTGCTGAATTCTCAAGTCTCAACCCTAACCCTCATCATAAAAACCGTAAAGATGTCAATGGATAGTCAAAAATTCGTATTCGATCCGTGTTCATATCCATTTAGGAGAATCTATATTCAAAAAAATCACTATCCAGAAACTATCCAAATCTATCCAAAAACTGATAAAATATTATTTGAATCTGTCCGAATATAATCGAATACAAATATAATAATACCACTATCAGACCGAATTCGATCCATTTACATCCTTATTTTAACCCAACAGAGAAAGCTTTGTAAATATATGAAAGCACATGGACAACTATAACTATTATTTCGAATATCTCCACAGTAAATCATGTTACAAAAGGATCATTACTAAGACGAGGACCATCTGGTGGGTCATTGACACTTCATGTTGAAAACAGCTTCACAAAGAATAGTGCTCTTCTTTTTGACAAAGAATAGTAAAGAGAGGGGAGAGAGGCGACCACAGAAAGGGACTGAGGGAGGTGGGGGCTCACTCTCTCACTCCTTTGTGTCCGACACCAAGCTTGGAAACCAATTCACTAGGGCAGTTGGGTTGGTAGTTAAAGAAAAAAAATCTTTTAAAAAAGTGAGGGAAGGGAAGCGGCAGTTCAGACTTGAGATTCCTCCTGACTGACAGCGCCTCAACCATTGTTTTTTCAAAAAAAAAAAAAACCTAAACTGACGGGGCCCTAGTTTGGTTGGGTGATTGCGTATTGTCACTGTTTTCCTTTCATTGTTGTTGGCAGCAAGCCTGCACCCCCACGTTTCAGGGTCACATAGTTAAATGGATTAATACTATATGGTTGGAGCCACCTCTCACGACCAACGCATGAGAATCTTTAAAGCCAAGTAAAGGACCAAGGAACAACAACCACCTCAACCCCCCCCCCCCTTACAGTTGGACCCACTCTCAAGTTTCACCCATGGTTTTAGTACATGATATCCGTCACCTACGAAACCAATACGATATCGATATAATATATCATGCAAATATATTACTTAGTATAGAAAATAGTGTTTTTTTATATAAATTTTGGGTTGTTAGTTATCCATTTATTATCAGGTTATTTTGGTCTTAGTCCGGTTTTTTAAGTTCGATTTGGTGTCTTATCGATTTCAGTGTCATAAAACCCTAGACCAAAACATGATCCAATAAACTCATATCGGTTTCAATTTAATTCGATTTCGATTGGTTCAACTCGGTTTTTCCGATTCAGACTAAGTTTTGATACCCCTAGTTACAACATGATTTCCCCCTTCCCACTCCATGAGGGGGTTTTGGGGGCTTTTGCACCCCGAAAAAAAAAAAAATTTCCCTTTAATTTTAACTAGGTTAAAGAAGCCACAAGTAAGATGTAAGTTTTCTTGAACTTGGGACACAAGCACTTATATTTGATATGCTTAAGATATCAAGCAGAGATATCTAGATTTACCCTATGGTTTACTGTCTTATATAGAAAAAGGGAGTCCTTCCTTATTGAAACCTATATGAATTCCAAGTGTGTTTAATCACATTAAGAAGACACATTCCCTACCTTACCATTTTTTAATGCCTGGGGACCACTTGTTGACTTGCTAGTGGACATTTTTTCTATTCCTTGGTTTTATTAATAATGGCAGCCAACACAGTCTTTCACAGTCAAACATCTACCTTTTGCCAAAGCAAATTAGACTAGCTACAAGGGAGGTTTATGAGATTAGCTATATGCAATAACGTATCAAGAAAATCATCTCATTAATGAGCTTCATTAACAGGAAAGACTGAAAGAGAATTCATAGAAGAGCAGAACCTGAACTAGAAGAGGAAAGGGAGCATACATAATATGACTGCAAATACTACAAAATTAGTATGCACCCTCAAATAATGAAATAAACATTTATTTATTTTTGGGATAAACATTATATATAGGATTTAGTTCCTCTCCAGCCATGGTGAAACCATGGGATCTAACCCTTTGATTGGATTAGAGAAGGGTGTTTTCGACCTCATAGAATAAAGGGGTGAGAGTTAATAATGACATTCAATTCACCTTTTACAATTCAATTACAGGGTCAAATGAAGAGATTCTCTTTTACATTGAGACTTGAATAGAAGATAATCAATCAGCAAGACATATGGTTGTTGTTTTCTGAGCAAAATTCAAACCAAATTTTCTCCGGAAGATCTTCTCTTTTGTAGGTAGAGATGACAATGTCTGTGCCCACAATATCTCTAAGTGGGCGTTGTGCTACCCTTATTTGGGTTTGTGGAAATCTTCATTTCCAGAAGACCTCCTCAATATTGTATTTTCCTTTTTGTCCTCCGGGTCCTAATATATCGCCCCACTTGCAGGGGTTTTCGTGCCAAAAAAATTAAAATGTGGGACCAGCTCAATTGAGAATTCATGATTAAAACATCTGGTCCTGTCTTCTAAGGATGGTATACTGCCACATAGTGGATCAATTTAGAATATAAAAACTATTCACTTCCTCGAGCACGGAAATAAGATGTTAACAAATAAATTTATTAATTATTAGGGGAGAAGAACGCTACTTGGTCATGTGCAGCACGTGATTCCTGTTCCTAAACACAGAACCATGTAAAATGGTCATCGCACCCGTAGAAAGACAGAAATGCAACGATCATTTCACACAACCATGTTTTTAGATATAGAAACCATGTGCCGCACACGACCAAGTTGCATTCTCTACCTCTTTACTATTATAGGAAAATTTTATTCAATTTGGAGTTGGCTTAAGCCGTTGAGAAGAATTTTGTGATTAAAAATTGCTTTTCCAATGATATGAAAAGGGAAACACCAAACACGGGAGTGAGTGCAAGGGACGCGGACTCTATTCTGTACCATTTTACTGAGGCGCAGTTTAGTAAGGATAATACTCTGATCTTTGAAACAGAGTCCAATTTATGGACCTCCAAAACACGTTGTTACCAATTCGCTGATTTCGATGTCAAATCTTTGTAGTTCCCTACATCAATGATTCACTTGGAGCTAATTTCAGATTCAACCCTTCTCATAGTATGTAGGTAACTATTTTCTAGTAAATTCCTTTTTAACTATTCTTCATTCTAATGAAGTAATTTTTTTAGATAGATTTTTACCGGCCATTAATGTGGGTTGTTTGGCTGCATGCCCGTGTGTTGCAGATCATTGGATGTGCGTTGCACGCTGTGCCGCGTTACAAAGGAGTCCCACGCAGATATATTCCATCAAAGGGGCTGTTGAATGACACATCAAAGTCATCATTTAAAAAAAATATTCATACTTTAAAAAAGAATTTTCAACATTATTTGAATAACTTATCGTCATGTTATTTTCAATTGATGTCGTTGTCTCATATAATTTTCAAATACTCATATAAAATGACAATATTTTGATGCCATTACACGAAAAAAGGAAAACGTCGGACACCCCCCGATATGTGGCATTCAAGAGGTAACCTTATGACTTGATGGATCAAAAAACAAACTACAGTTGCAAGATCCAATGCAAAGGCTCAGTATAGGGCCATGACACAAACTGCAACTGAGTTGATGTACTTAAAATCTTTTCTTTATGAGTTGGGATCCCCAATCGCACTCACTCAGTTCATGAAGATGTTTTGTGATAAAAACCAACTATCTACATTGCAAGCAATCCTGTCTTTCAGGAGAAGACTAAGCAACTCATCATCTATTTTTTCCTTCTGAAAAAGACTCATTTGCCCTCTTATGTCCAGCCTTGTGATTGGTGTATGTCATTAGCTTATAAAAAGTTAACAGCATGTTTATCCCTTTCTTAAGAAAAATATATTATAAGATTAAAAAAAATTTATAAAATTTCAAATTATTTAACACCTTAAATTATAAAAATAAATAATTCCCTCTTAAGTAAATAGAATCGAAAAAGTAAAACCAAGTTAAAAATCTCAGTATTTGCAGTCATCCACAAGCCACCTAAAGAAATCCTTCCTTGGGCTCACCCGGAAACCTTCCAATTTTTCTCCCGTGGTTCAGGTTGGCATGGCAACCCATTTGGTAATTGCCTTTAAGGTCGAAGTGGTCAATTACCCAAACCCCTCAAAAAGCACAACTAATCGGTAGGTATACATTATTCAAAGATTTAGGTTTGGCAACATGCACAAATCGACCTAATCAATAATAATAAAAATTTGTGAAATCACATAATTATAGAGCAAGTTGAGTTGACTAAGTGGGGACAAGGCAGGAATGCATTGCTATAATGGAACATGACGATTGACGAGGAACGGTGCTCATGAGAAGAAGGGGTTTTAATTTGGGCCATCCTTTGTCTGTGTCTCACATTGTAGGACAAAATAACAATCCCCCAGATTCTTCAATGAAGTAGCAAATTTGGGCCAAGCCTTTGTTTCACATTGTACAACAACTTAATAATCCCCAGATTCTTCTGTGAAACAGTAAAATTGTTTTCATGAAAATTTATGAATAGATAATCTTGAACATAATGGTCTGATAAAGAAGATGAACACAAGAACCTAAGGACCTCAATTCAGTTGAGAGAATGGGTCAAATAGATTTAGAGAATGGTTCAGGTTCAGGTTCTCATGCGCCCATCAGATGGTGCACAGATGGAATTCATTCACCCTCTTAGATTCCATCTATGCGTCATCTGACATACGAGAATGGTTCTCATACGAGAATCTGATCCAACCTCATAGAGTTACGTGAACCTTCAAATTCAATTCATTACAATGTTTTAAAATTCAGGATTGGATCGACCTATTTTAATACCTATTCTGGCCGGGCTTATCCGGCTTAACTGATCCCTATAGAGAAACTACTTAGGGCATTTTTGGACTGATTCTGATTAGATCCATTTGATCAGAATCAGCCAGGATTGATCCCGATCCCAATTCTGAGATTTTAAACCCTGATTCAGTAGTACTGGTTACTTCTATTAGTAACACCAGGAGAGAAAAAGAAAACGAACTCTGGATACAGGTTATTTTTCTGTGAAATTTTCTATCAAATCTACAACGGACCCGCTCCAGCGGATTAGGACGGCTGAGAGACCGTAGGAATATGTTAGAATTAGAAGGTTATTTATGTCATTTCAAGGAAATGCTTAAGTCTCCCCATTGCACAAGCAACCCGCACTCTGCAGAGTCGCAGACGTTACGACGTTACTTTTAAACCCCTTTTATTTAATCGGATTTTAAATTCATAAAATTATTGGAGAGAAGCTTCTCCTTCATTTTTTTTTTTTAATTTTTATATTTTGATTCGACTTGGATTCGCTACCGTCAAATCCGACTGTTGCAAAGGGGAAAAAAACACCAAGAGCTGGTCAGATCTGATTGAAATATGCTCTCTTCCAAGTTTCTACTCTCCAATCCATCTTCACATTCCATGGGTATCTGTGAATCGATTCTTGAACCTCATCCAGTACTCTTAGAAGTATCTATCTACCTACACTTCCAATGATCAATTATCAATTAATTCTCTCGTGCTCAAACTCTGCTGTTCACCTGCTCTCTTCATTAACATAACGAGGTTGAACTGACAAAGCTTCAATAACTCGTTCTACTCAATTTTCTATTTCACATTTGAGGAGAAACTAAACTAAACTAAACTAAATTTCATCTGAGTGAGGTTTCAAAAGTACTGAAAATTCATTGCAGAACAATGGTTGTTGTCCGGCATTTGTAGTAGGAAACCTGGAGAAGTAAAACCCCAACTGAAGATATTCTGGTTGAGAGACCAGAAGCTTCGATTTGACAGGGAAATGCCTAACTGAGGCGGCGAGCGAAGATGTTCAAGTCTGCGAGATGGAGGAGCGAGAAGAACAAGATCAGAGCTGTATTCAAACTCCAGTTTCAGGCGACTCAGGTATGGTTTTTATATGACAAAAGGTTAATTCTTGTTTAGTTTTCATTCGCTGGAAACTGTAAAACGGAATTTGGATATTTTAATTCAGTTTAGTTTATTATCGAGAAAAGGGGATAGCCCAGAGTCGATAATGCAGGGAAAAGTGATTGGGTATTTTGACTTAGAGAACTTCGGAGGTTCTGATCATTTCTTGTTTGATTTCTCTCATTCTTTCAGGTTCCTCAGTTGGGATGGGAAACTTTGATGGTATCATTGGTACCTGTGGACGTTGGGAAACCGACAGTGAGGCTGGAGAAGGTGGCAATTAAGGACGGAACCTGTCGCTGGGAAAATCCAATCTATGAAACAACAAAATTTGTTCAGGACCCAAAATCAGGAAAACTTAGCGAGAAAATTTACCAGTTTCTTGTTACAAATGTATGATCTTTCAGCTCCGGCCCTCGTTTCGTACTCTTTGACGAATCTTGTTATTATGATCTAATTACGTGCACTCTCTCACAGGGGTCATCAAAAGCTGGTCTTCTGGGGGAAGTCTCCCTCGATTTTGCAGAGTACGCAGAAGCAATCAAACCTTCATCTGTTTCCTTGCCCCTTAAAACTTCGAACACTGGCGCAGTTCTGCATGTTAGCTCTCTCTCTCTCTCTCTCTGTGTTGTATGATCTTCTTTTCTTTTCGGTAGAAGTGAGTTTGAGTATGTTTTAATTCATAATTTTTGTGACTGTTCCCGACAAATTATATTATAAGAAGGGAGAAAAATGAAGAAAGAATTTGATAACTTTTTTTTGCCAATGTAACAGAGGAAATTACATTTCATTATTTAATTTAACCTTAACTGGCTACAGAGATTCCTAATTTAGTAATTATAATTATTGAGACAGGTTACAATTCAAAGAATGCATGGAACAAGTGATCAAAGGTGAAGATAAATAATGAAAGAATTCATTTATTTGTTAATTTCAAGTCTATATGACTTGGATTATCATTTTATCTTATTTTGTTACGAGCACTGTTGCAGAGAGGTTGAAGAAAATGGAGATGTGGTCCAAGACAGGAGCTTAAGAAGCCAGATAATGAATGGTGATACTGATGAATGCAGAATAAATAATTCCACTGAAGTAAGGTCTCATCTCATCTTCTCTGGAAGTGAATTTTTCAAATGTTTTCCCCATCCCATAGCACCTTTCTAGCATGTTATACATATAATTGTGGAGAATAAAACATTTCATTGTACATATTTCAAACCAAATGACCTTTGCAACGATGACATTTGGGTTTTATGATTGTAGTTCCTAATATTCATTCTAAATTTGTCTACAGGATGGGCCTTTCAGTAAGACCACATCCCAGAATACAGAATCCAAGGGAAATATCAGGGCAATTTTGAGCTCTGATGCCACGTCAGGGTCAGGTTCAGAGAGCAGCTCTGGACGAAATACCCCACGAGAACTAGGGTTGAGGAATAACAACGGCCATCAGGATCCTACCAGCATGCTGTCATCTCTCAGCCACAGCTCTGAGCCTCAGAAGCCAATATTAAATGCTGACAACCAAGAGCACCGAAGGTCAAACACAGAGTGGTCAGTGTGTTCTGCTCCGGATGGAAGTTTAGATGGCTCAACAAGTTCCGAAGACATCCTTTTGAAAGAAGGATCATCACAGGGATCAGATATCTCCATTGAAAAGCTCAAAGGTGAACTGGTAGTTTTGGCAAGGCAGGCAGAACTTTCAGAGCTGGAATTACAGACTCTCAGAAAGCAGATTGTGAAGGAGAGCAAAAGGGGGCAGGAACTCTCGCGAGAAGTTGTTAGCCTCAAAGAGGAGAGGGAAGAACTTAGAAGAGAATGTGAGCAACTCAATTCCTCAAAGAAACGTTTTGAAACAGCGAAAGCTTCAAGCAGATTGCAGTTTGACAGTGAGGACCCAAGGGCTCTTCTGGAAGAGATCAGACAAGAGCTGAATTATGAGAAAGACCTGAATGCGAATCTTCGTTTGCAACTACAAAAGACACAAGAGTCTAACTCTGAGTTGCTTCTTGCTGTGCGAGACCTAGATGAGATGTTAGAGCAGAAAAATATGGAAATATCCCATCTTCCTAACAAGGTGGCAACCAGTGAGAAAGAAGAAAAGTTGCAAGAAATCTCCAGAAAGGAAATGGATGAGGATGAAGATCAACGGGAACTGGAAATACTAGTTAGAGAGCATGATAATGTCAAGGAAGCATATTTGCTTGAGCAAAAGATTATAGACCTGTACAGTGACATAGAGGTCTACAGGAGAGATAGAGATGAGCTAGAGATGCAAATGGAACAACTTGCCCTGGATTATGAGATTTTGAAACAAGAAAACCATGATATCTTTTCAAAGCTAGAGCAAAGTCAACTGCAAGAACAATTGAAGATGCAATATGATTGCCCAGCCTCTTTCATCACTATGAATGAACTTGAATCCCAGGTTGAAAATTTGGAGAAAGAACTCAAGATGCAGACACAAGAATTTTCAACTTGTCTGGCTACCATAAATGAACTGGAATCCCAGATCAAGACACTGGAGGAAGAACTTGAGAAGCAGGCGGAAGGATTTGAAGCTGATCTGGAATCCGTGACACGTGCCAAAGTTGAGCAGGAACAAAGGGCCATCCGAGCAGAGGAAGCTTTAAGGAAGACAAGATGGAATAATGCTAACACAGCAGAGCGGCTTCAAGAAGAATTTAGACGGCTATCCATACAAATGGCATCTACATTTGATGCAAATGAGAAGCTGGCAATGAAAGCTCTGAAAGAAGCTAGTGAACTGCGTCTGCAGAAAGAAAATCTGAAAGAAATGCTTGACAACGCTAATGAAGAGCTAGGATTGGTTAAAGATGAATCTGAAGCAAAACTGGTACAGCTTTCAAAACAAGTGGATGTGAAGACAGAAGAAGCAGACCAGATGCAGTTGCAACTAGAATATACATCCACAAAGCTTGAACATCAAAAGAAGCACGAGGAAGAAAGATCCAATGCTTTCACGAGGGAAATCACAAATCTCAGAACTGAGATAGAGAGGCTGACGAGAGAGCACAATACCCTCACAAAACAGGCAGAGCATCTAGAAGAATTGAGAGCTGAGATGGAACAAATGAAGACATCAATCAACAAAGCAGAGATGTTAGTACAAAAAGGAAATGTGGAAAGAGACGAACTGCAGAGGAGACTAGCTTCATTGACAAAGGAAGCAGAGAAAACACTGGAAGAGTTGGATAATATGAAGTGTCTCAAAGACGAAAAAGAGAAAATGGTCAGATTTCTACAATCAGAAGTAGAGAACCTTAGAGCTCAGTATAATGACTTGAAACATACCTTGTCTGAGGAGGAGCTAGAGAAAGAGAACCTTAGGAAACAGATATTTCATTTAAGGGCTGATCTAAGGAAGGAGGAGGATGCCGTTACTGTTATCGAAAAGAAGCTCAAAGAAAACAGTGGACGAGTTCTGCCATCAGATGGACCCAAACCGACTTCAAGGAACAATAAATCAGCTCCCATTTCCCGTGGATCTAAGGAGGTTGCTAATTTGCGTGAGAAAATCAAATTACTCGAGGTGAGTAAACAACCATATAAAGTGTATTCCATAAAATATTTCATAGAACTTGTAATGCATGAAGAAAGATCCAAGTCTGTAAGACTACATAAATATCAAGTTAGTAAAGGATAAAGGTGGGAGATCACCAAAAACAAAAAAAAGGAAGATAATCCTTTTTTCATAACATATATTTATAGTCTGATCATTCTCTGCATTACTACAAAATCTGGGTTGTTTCATAGCAATTGTCGTCTAGTTATGTTTCTCACTGATCTTGCCAAAGCTATATGATTAAAAGAACTGAACTGACAGTGTTAGTACATCTCACAGGGACAGATAAAGCAAAAAGAAGCTGCTTTAGAAAAGTCGACCAATTCATTTTTAGAGAGGGACAAGGATCTGTGTAACAAAATTGAAGAACTAGAAAGCAGGATGGAAGAGCTCAGCCAGCACGGTACAGGTTTCTGTGAAGAACAATACCAAAAGGTAAGTAACGTTTTTTTTCAGGGGCATCTCTTAGATCTACTAGATTAAAACAATAATTACAAAACAAGTAGGTTTACAAGAAAAATAGGTGTAAAGCAAAGTCCAGCCTACTTGATTTGTTATTTATTTTCTATCTAGTAGATCTAGCCTACTTTCACTTGATTTTGTTGCATTATTGATGTGCTTTTGCAACTAATGTCTATTGAGAATGTTAGAAATTTGTACCGCGTAATTTCTGTTTGGCAACTTTGGATAAACATTGTTTGAAGAAGTTTTTGGGATGCAAAAGGCATACCAAGCATATATCAATCTTTCAGATGCACAATTGACCTGTTAATCTTAAGATAACGGCATAACATTGCAGTCAACTAATTACCTTTTCACACGGGGAAAAAAAGGGTGGCATCCAATTGTTCCATCACAAATATTTTGGCAAGGTTTATAAATGGTCTGACACAAACAGTCGGATTCTTTCACAGTTGGTGTCTGCAATGTAAATCGTCCTCGATCTTATATGGGTCCAATCACTGATGTGTAGTGTGACACCCAAGAAGATAGCATTGTACCGGTCCGCCTGGGAGATCGTTGAGGGGTACCTACCAAGAGACGGGTTAGTACCAGGGGGTTTGGGAGATCGGTGAGGGAGTGCAGACTTAGTCCCACATCGGCTAGGGAGGAGATCCCGAGCTATTGATAAAGAGCAGCCCCATCTAATTGGTATGACGCATTTTAAAGCCATGAGGCCCATTGGACCAAAGCGGACAATATCATGCCAAGAGAGGGGCTGGGTCGTTACATCTAGAGTTTACATACATGCATATATACACTTTTCAATAACTCCAGCAATGTTTCATCTTCAAAATGCAGGAAGCCAAAGATGCCGAGAAGACAAATGCAAATGCTAGTAAGTCTGAAGGAGGAACAGGCTTGGCAGAAAATTTGTTGAACGCCAATATGAGCGCTAATGTGTACATGTCTGACCAAAATGGCTCTGAAAAACCTTTCATCAGGTACCAGTTGGCCAACTACAATTTAGATTCCTCTAATTTGAGTTTACTGTACCTTTGCTCCAAAGTATTATTATCTATGGAAAACGATCTTGTTAAGAACATCTGATGGCAAGCTATTTGGCTATTTCTTTTTGGCTCTACAGCAACAACAGAACTTCATCAGAGAAAGAACTGCAAGTTGCCCCTACCCATAATAGGGATCAAGAGAAGCTTGCTGAATTGATAAGTGAAATGGCATTACTGAAGGAGAGGAACCAATCTATGGAAGGGGAGCTGAAAGAAATGCAGGAAAGATACTCAGAGATAAGTCTTAAGTTTGCTGAGGTGGAGGGTGAAAGGCAACAGCTTGTAATGACAGTACGCAACCTTAAGAATGCTAAGAAGAACTAATTAGCATTCAATAAATTGGATTATGTATAGGTGAAGAGCTAGGTTTTCAAAGTGAAAGATCAAGCTTCACAATGCCATCCAACGGCTATCAGAAAGAAAAAAAAATTTACATGTATATTCATTAATATGTATCTACATTCTTTCTTTGTGAGTATTCTGTTCAAGTCCCCCCTTTGTGCAAAGCTCCAAACTATGAAGCAGTTTTCTAGGGTAGTTAAATGTGCTCAGGTGGCAGATCCAGTTTCAGAAATGCCATTGGAGTTTTTCATGTAACATGTGTTCTCATTCATAAATTATTGTCACCATGAGAGTATTCTTGTCAGCTTGAGAAAATATAGATTTGCAAGTACCTTGATAAAGTGTCATTTAAAATCACAAGAACTAAAGAGGCCAGTTGTTCCTACAACTTTTAAGATGTTAAAAATATGGATGAACAGGACAAAGTTAGACGGACTACAGAACTGCGAAGGGCTAAAACCATAGTTGTTAGTTCATACTGTTTCAATATCTGCAAGATTCATTACCTAGCCAGGCAAAAAATTCTGAATTTATTTTTCATTAATTTTTTATGCATAAGGATACATATGAACAAATGTCAGCCTTCTGTTCCGTAACTCTGCATCACCTTTTGGTTAACCTATCATTTTTGGTTGCATTGTCTCGGTTTGGGGTACTTGATTTGAATCTCATAATAATTTTTTACACAAATATTTCAGTACAAAGCTGAGTCATTAATGACTAGTACAGATTTAAGATATAATCCAAGTCTAATTCACATTAGTTGAGCAGGGTTACTGATGTGTTGGAGCATAATTGTAAGAGTGAGCTGACATAAATGTAGCTGCTATTTTTTCTGGCTGTCACCAATTCTGTGGAATCATTGTTGGTTGAGGTACACACCAGAAACCTGCTCCAGGCTGATGATAAAGACAATTGACTCTACTATAGTTTTGTAACATTAACTAGCATTCATTAAAATGATCTGCAATGCAACTTTTTGAGATTGAGGAGCTATACCGGATCGCATGAAGCATTTCTCCCATCTCATGGTTCATTCCATAATATTTTCCTCAGATGATGGACATTTGGATCACTCCAAATCAGCTTACTTTGTGTTTCATTTCCATTCCTCACAAAAGAGAGAGTCTGCAGTTGGTTTAGTGGAGAAATTTGAGTGAAAACTCAAGAAACTATCCATAAGCTTAAAGGGAATTCCACTGGACGGACCTGTCTAGCTTTCGTATCAGTGGGAGTCCATATTGGAAGAAGTGAGACTGATGCCTTCTCATTCTTGGGTGAACTTGGTTGTGTGAGTATCATCTGCTGCTTCTGTTTGATTATTTTCGTCAGTTAGTTGCATCCTTGGTAACTGAAACCATTAAGGATAGATGAACTTTTCTCTTGGCTACTTTCTGTACATTCCCAGAATACCCAAAATAAGAGATGGTAGGGTCGCATGGAAGGGACTGTTTGTGGATCTTGCTCTTTTCCTTCATTCTGTTAAGGAAGGGTGACTGCCGTTGCAGTTGTGATGAATGAATAACATTCTAGAGTGGGGTTTTTTTTTTTTTTCTGGAAATAATAGGTCGTTGACATCGCCAATTGATCCCTTCTGTTCTCCTTTTCAAGAATTCTCTTTGGCATCTCAATGATAATGTATCCTTGTTGGCGTCTATACCCAGCTGTACACAAATGTTTCCCTCCAATTTTTGAATTTGATCCTTTAGGGAACTCCGGCTTTCTCAGCCAGAATTGATTTCTAAGGATGTTGGGAAGGAAGGAAATCTTTCGTGCCAAATAATGGTGTTCTTGAAACTGTAGAATTTTCTGGTGTAGGATTGCATCTCATATCTCGCTCTCTTGTTGAGAAATTTGTAGTGTTTGCAATGGAGAAGTCGTCCGCAATTAATGAACTATTACTGAGGTCAATAACTTCACGTTTAAAGCCCCCATGCAAATTCTCAAAGTTATTACAATTCCAGTCCGAATCATTTCCCATTGCAATATTCAAACCCTTTTTCTGGTCAAACATTGATCTCTTAGAGACAAACTGGACCCTTCAACGATATCTAATATCTCAGGACCTATGGAGGAGACATGTGACTGATGTGTCTGGGCCACTCTAGAAGGCTTCAGGCTGCCATTTGTAGATTGATATGGTGGATCAAAAAAGCAACTCCTCCACAGGCATTGGAAGTGTGTAAACATCTGTCTTGTATCTTCTCCTTTTCCTATCACACTCAGTTTTACAGTGACTGTTTCCTGAGTCTGGAGCAGAACATACTGAAGATGAACATTCTGTCATTCCAGATTTGGATTCCTCTTGTTCACCATATCTACACAGTGCACTAAATAGTACAAGGTTTCCATTAGGGTCATGATACTTCCAAAGAGCCTGAATTCTGCAATCATGTGACCAATCAACAAAACTCAACAAGATTGCCTCCCAAAGACAGAATTGCATAAGCTGAGAGTGGATTAATTGAGGGAAAGCTGGTAAGGAATGGCTCTGCAAGGGTTTCTATTCAAACATTTTCGGATATAGGCCTTTATTTAACTTAGTGGCATACATGATGCAGCTCAAAATGATTTCATTCGTTAATTCAGATGAATATGAGCAAAAGAGTAGTAAATATAATCCCAGGCTAGCTGCAGAAGCATTGAGTGCATCTGATAAGTCCATTATGTCAGCAAGAAAGCTGCCTACATCACTTGGAGATCTGAAAGATAGACCTGAAATATCACATCAAAGATGATGAACTCAAATGCAAAAAGAGATTTAGGAGTTCAAGATAGTAGATGAAGCACCAAATCTATGTAAATGGGTACACCCATTTTCATTTCTGGATGTACCCAACAAATATGTCTGGCACTAACAAGCATGGTCATATTACAGGACACTTGCATGCATTTTTCCCATTTTGTATGAATAGGAAAAGCAATTATAGTTGCAGCTAGAGTGAAATCATTTACATGTATTGGCACTGATACATGTGCTGAGTCAATGCTGTAGAGCCATGAAGAATGTGAGTATCTTTTGAGAAGAGAGAGCCTTCTTTATTTGAACCAGTGAATTTTACATGATTTGATAGAGATCATCTACTAGATTTCAGTAAAGTAGGCTCAAGTAATTGACAGGGTTAAGGACATGTTTTATGGAACAGTAATTAGAATTAGAATCACCAGTATAAAGACAAGCGAGTTTACAAACACAATCGGCTCACCAGTGCAAAAATTGAGTCTGTATCTATTTGAATTGCTTATGGATGAGTGATTAGGCATATACAGGAGGAGATGCCCTGGTGCCAATGACAGTTATGTTTGACAGTCCCTGTTTCTCCATTGCAAGAATCCCTTCTCCGCAATATAAGCATTTCTTTATCAAAATTTTGTGCATTCACAATAATGACTATATCAGGATAAGGTGTGACTGAGTTATCTGCTTGGATTCCATTGCAAACGGCACTCTAGGAACTGATGTAGGCTTGCTGCAATCTTCTACATAATAAGCCGTATCTGAGGTTCAGAGTCTAGTTGTTCTTCAAACCAATTTACCACTAGTCCTTGATGCACCCATAAAGGGTTGAGATTGATTGAAAAATCTCTTCCTCAAGCATAAAAAGTGTCAGTATATTTTATAACAGTGCCAGTATATTGGATACAGTGGATTGATGATCCACTTCATATTGCATATTGGACAGGTCTAATTGATCCTTGAGCCTTACCATGAATAAGTTAAAGGGGGGAAAAAACTATAGAAGTATTGTAAAAGGAATAGCTAGATGTCAAAAAGAACATGAACAAATGAAGTTGTGAGAACTATTACGCTAGAGGAATCGAGACGAAAACCCAAATTTTAGTGCATGGATTCTGAACATAAAGTACGGCAAAGGTGATTACTTTCTACGCATGCATTTTTTATTTTTGCATATTTGGTTTGTTGAACTAGGACAAAGTAGATCTGAAAAACCAAAACCCTCCTCCCCCAAACAGACACACGCAGAGACCAAAAAAAAAACACAGTTGTTACAGCACAAAGTACAAACATTTTAATTTTTAAACATATATACAATTGAAATTCTGCGAAGAGTTATAACTTGCAGTTATCTTTTTAAAGAACCACTTCTGCTCCATCCAACACCCTTTTACCCTATTGGCCTATCTCTTCATTACTCAGTACTCCCATTGCTTTTGAACCGCATTTCTTGCAGTTCCCCCTTCTATTGTTGACATCCCTGCAAAAGTAGCTTTCCCTTCTTCCTTCTCTAGAATGTTATAGGCATTGTATGTCTAAGAAGATAAACATGCTCTCACTCCCACAGTTCCACTTACCTATCCTTACAGAATGCAGATTCCTATATGTGGATGGATTTTAATGTATTTAAAATCTGAATAAAAACAACAATCATAAAAAGAATGGCAAAAAAGATAAAAAATAGTTCCGTACACATCAACTAAAAGACATTGTAGGCAGAAAACTTGATAGGACACATGGTATAGCTCGGTGACAACATCTCATTAGTACAGACATGACTTACAGATCCGAGTAAGTAAAAAATGAAAAAAAATAAAATAAAATTTACATGGGAAAAACTAAATTTCTTCTCAATTCTGCCAACCTGTTTTCAGAATGTACTTGATACCACCCACATATTGATTCCGTTATCTGTATAATTTGTATTGTTATTATTATGTTCTGATTATGGTATTGTACAGTAGTATGATATATATATATCATACTACTGTACAATACCATAATCAGATATATATAGTTATATTTATATTTATATATATAGTTATATATATATATATAGTTATATTTATATTTATATATATAGTTACATTTATATTTCTATATATATTTTTTAACCCGAATATTATCTGGGATCCGGGCTGGCCCCTCAGATTTTATTAAAAATCAACTCACGGTAGTATGATATATGTTCACCAAGGTTATGGTATTCTAGCCGACCCCATTTAGTTGGGATAAGGCTGAGTTGTTGTTGTTGTAAGGTTTGGAATTTTGAACTGCACCCTCTTCTAGTAAACAGCATCCTATTTATTAACTATACAAATTCATTCTCTGCAAAATATTCAATTAAGTAAATGGAACATGTTACAGAGGAATACAACATAGAAGAGTGTTCAGTTCAAGAATACCCAAGCTTTGATCATGAAACAGCAAGGTTTTATGTCATCCAATATGTCCCATGCATAAGGAAAGAACATTACCATTGGAAAATCATTCTGCAATACGTAGAAACCTTTACAGAGTTCTTTGGAAACACTAAAATCCTCCAATTCCACCTTCGAGAAATGAAGAGGCAAACCAAAAAACTTAGGAGAAATAGAAAATATTCTTAATGAGCTGTATGAACCTTCATATTCCAAGATTATGCTGAATTTGTTGAATGGAAGTGATGCAGAAACATTCCTGCATAAAAACTCATTAACAAGAAACAGAACTTGGACATAATAACAAATAAAAAAGAAAAAGCGACCATGATATATTTATTTCGGAAACAATAACGGATGGTTACACAAACAACTAATAAAAGTATGGCATAGTAAAATACGTAGCAACCATATCAGGTATTTCATATCCTCGAATATGCATAAAGACAAATTTTCCTACCCTTCAACCAGAAGCCCTACGATTTGAGTTCCCAATATAGAATGGATACAACATTTAAACTTAAAATTTAACAATCCAACATGGGCAAGGTTCCATAAGTAACTCCAAGGGGGTTATGTTCACCTAGTACTAGCAGGACCATATTGTTGTCTTGCTTGACATTCGTAAAAGTTTCTCAATCATGGAAACCCTCAAATTTTATTTGGGAAATTGAAATTAATACACCTCTGGACCAATTGAACTAGCTCAACTTAGTTTTGAGTTGATTACAACCTCCTTAAGCAATGTGTAAAATTTTGAAACTTGACAATTTTTAAACCTTGCTAGGGATCATCTCTTATCTAAAGCTTGCTTCAAGATTACTACTGGCCACTCAAACAAAAAGCAGCCACTTCATTCATGATATCTTCATGAGCAACTTACAAGAAACGTTTGTGATGTTATGGAGCAGTTATGCAGTCTACCATCCATAGGCCGCAGCAAGGAAGTGCATCTTCTAAACTCCTTCCTTGCTACTCCTAATGTTAATTCCTACATTACTTGTGGTAATGATCTATTATAGACAGCGCATAGTCCAGTCCCATCATTCAGCATCTCAAATTCACCACTTTCAAGGGAAGATATTATCTATATAATCTATCGATTTTTTTTTTTTTGGGGGGGGGGGGGTGTGAGGGAATGGTCTAAGGTTATATTTATCTTAATCCTATCATGGAAATGAGTTCTGCATCTTTCAAGCAAGATTCAACAATGTAAATCTCCTAAAACCTTGAAGGAGAGGTCAATACCATTGAATGTAGGTGTTCACATAATGCAAATTCAAGCAGTTTCAATATCATCTCCAAAAAGCAGCATGATTTGGTGTGTAGTAACTTTTTTGTATCTATATTCTATAGAACAATGATTGGAATCTGTCAAGATTGTTTCATAAGTCTATGGAAGAAAAAACAATTGTAAATAGAGTGGTCTACAAATCTTTGAAGACTGTCCCTTGGACATAATTTGGTCCCATTTCCTCTTCCAAGGTTTCCAAACCTGTTATTTCAACATAAACCATGCTGGAATTTTGTAGTAACAGAAAATTTTCTTCTGGTTGACAAGTTTTTATCAATTCCACAGCCTCATGGTGAATGACAGTTCAAGATTCAACCATGCCCCAGAGAAACCTGCAATTCTAAGATTCATTTTTGAATGTGAAAGATACATGTTTAGTTGGGGAACTTCTTCACAAGTGGAAACCAGATCTCAAATTGACAAACTAGAGAAAAATCCACTAACTATGGCCTAGAGAAGGTTGCTCTTTCTAGAGTTACAAAAGAAGCAGATTTTTTTTTGGTGGGGGGTGGGTGGGTTGGGGGGGGGGAGGGGGGAGGTAACAGCCAGGAGGCTTGAACTCGAGACCTCCTGGTGAGCATGGGCATGAAGTGCACCAAAGCTCACCAACTGCGCTAGGCAGCTATTGTTACAAAATAAGCAGAATGGTTAGAGCTATTTGTACAATAATGGGAATAGAACCAATGTAATACTTACTGTATATATAAAATTAGAAAAAATAAACAAGTCATGCCCATGGATCTCACAGAAAATTAACATCTGCATAGAGTATGCAAGACTCACTCATGGGATGTTAATAAGCAATCTGAGTGCAGCATGGCATCCATCATGATCTTTGTAAACTCGTTACTGTCCCAGGCATCCAATTGATCAGCATGAGTATGAATATCCTGTAATTCATGAAATAATAACCCGGCAGTCAACAGTCTCTTCAATGGGCACCAAAATACTTGCTCAGCAATAATTAATACTTTTGAACCACTTTGAGAAGTTTTTAACCTCAAAATGTCCTGGATAACTGACAGGGATGGGTGTGATTCTGGTTATTTCATTATCAGCTTTCAGGTAAGCATCTTGAATCAAGGACTGGAGGAAGCTTAATCTGCACCTCAAGTATTTGATGCTTCTACATAAGCTTTCTGCATAGAAGCGAGTTGTATGGATGACATAAAAGTTAAGTAACAAGCTATCTGTTTGATTGCATATAGATAGAATAGCAAGTGATTGAATTCTCCGTATCTTGGCTTTGATAGGAGACTTTGTATTTATAATTGTATATGCTGTCTACAATTTGAAAATTTGAAAATTTGAAATACATGTAGAGATTAGGATAGGATTTGTTACAAGGATTATCTTAATGACCAAGAGAGTAAAGAGGAGAGAATTTTGTGGACTTAATTAGCCTCCACCATTGTAATTCAAATTTGAATTTGAATTTGAGCCTCCACCGTTGTAATTCAAATTTGAATTTGAATTTGAGGTGGTTACGTTAATACCCTCCCGCAAGCGAATCGGCCCATTGGTGACGGTGAGCTTGTCTCTTAGAGCATTGAATCTTGGTGTTGGTAAGCCTTTGGTCATAATATCAGCAACCTGGTCTTGACTTGGGAGAAAGCGTATATAGCGACGCTTTGCAGCTACCTGTTCACGAACAAAATGATAATCTATCTCTATGTGTTTTGTTCATGCATGGAATAGAGGGTTTGCCGCAAGATAAGTGACCCCAATGTTGTCACAGTACAGTATTGGTGTAGGTGAGGAAATGCCAAGGTCACTTAGTAGTTGAGTTATCCAGATCAATTCTGCTGGTGCGTTTGCAACGCCCTTATATTCTGATTCTGTGGAGGATCTGGCCACTGTGTGTTGCTTCTTGGAGCTCCATGAGATTGAATTATGACCCAGATAAATGCAGAAGCAACTCGTCGATTGACGATCATCAGGGCATCCAGCCCAATCTGCATCTGTATACCCAGTTAGCTGGATGGGAGATGCAGCCTTGAGATGGATGCCGTGGTTAATAGTTCCCTTCAAATAACGTAAGATCCTCTTGACAGCTGCCCAATGTTCATTTGTGGGGCAATGCATGAACTGACAGACTTTGTTGACGGAGAAGGCAATATCTGGTCTAGTCAATGTCAAGTATTGGAGTGCGCCAACTGTGCTTCTATAGAGGGTTGCATCAGAAAATGGTGTGCAACTATTTCGACTGAGAGCCGTTGTAGAGCTAGGAGTGGGCATGGGTTTGGCAGCCTCCATATCAGCCTTTTTTAACAGGTCAAGAGTGTACTTGGTTTGTGTCAAGTAGAGACCAGTAGGAGTGCGCAAAGACTCTATGCCAAGGAAAAAATGAAGATTCCCAAGGTCTGTAATTGCAAATTCTTTGCCAAGGCTCCTGATGATATCCTGAACAGCCGTTGAGTTTGACCCCGTGATTATTATATCATCAACATATATCAAGATATAAACTGTAGTACCAGGCAACTGTCGCACATATAAGGATATGTCTTCCTGTGAGGCTTTGAATCCAAGAGTGACTAGAAACGAACCAAGTCTTTGGGCCCATGCTCTGGGTGCTTGTTTCAGCCCATACAAGGCACGCTGGAGATGGCATATATGATTTGGGTAATCTGGGTCAACAAACCCTTGAGGCTGGCTCATGTAGACTTGTTCTTGTAATGCCCCATTTAAAAAGGCATTTTTGACATCAAGTTGTTGAAGAACCCACTTGTTAGTGACTGCAAGGGAAAGAACTGTTCGGATTGTAGTGGGCTTGACAACAGGGCTGAAAGTCTCAAAATAATCGATGCCCTCTTGTTGGTGAAAGCCCTTTGCAACCAATCAGGCTCTATAACGGGAAATTGACCCATCAGCATTTCTCTTAATGCGAAAAACCCACTTGTTACCAACAATATTAAGGGAGGGATTTGGAGGGATCAATTTCCATGTCCCATTGCGCATTAGAGCATCGAACTCATCATTCATGGCTGCACGCCATTTGGGGTCTTTACTGGCCAATGTATATGAAGTTGGTTCTTCCTCTTTGTCCTTAATGGTGGCAAGTAAGGCTTGAGGAATCGGATGTCTTGTAGCAAGAAGGTTGAGTTTGGTTACAGGTTTAGTGACACCACCCCTTAGTCGAGTAACCATTAGATGTGATGGTAGATTGGAGCTAGGTAGGGCTGGTTCAGGAAGAGCTAAGGATGGAGATGGTTCTGGTTGGACCAAGGGAAGAGGTGGGTCGGACGGAGGTAAGGGAAAGGCCGGTTCATTTTGAATCAAGGCTGGTGCTGGTTCGGTTAAAGGTAATGTTATGGGTTGGTTTGATGTAGGCAGGGGTAGGGGTGTTGGGGTTGATGTTGGCCTGGTTTGGGGAATGGGGACTTCCACTAATTGATTTGTTTCATGGGTGGTGAGTTGAGATTAGGGTGGGGAACATGGGTATATTACTTTGCCAGTATTGATGATAGTGGAGAGGGGATTTTGGGGGGTTGGGCATAAATTTTTAGATTTACATGATTTTTCAAATGGAAATACAGACTCATCGAATGTGACATGCCTTGAAATGTAAGTACACCCAATGGTTGGATCCAAGCACTTGTAGCCTTTGTGTGAGGTGCTGTAACCAAGAAAAATGCATTGAGCTGACTGAAATTGGAACTTGTGCTTGTTGTATGGTCGAAGCCATGGGTAGCAGGCACACCCATAAGTGTGCAGCATTGTATAATCAGGTTCTTAATTAAATAGTACCTGAAAGGGAGACCTATTTTGCAACAATGGTGTAGGTAACCTATTTATCAAGTAGGTTGCAATTTCAAAAGCAGACACCCAATGTTTCATGGGGACAGAGGCACGAGCCAGTAAGGTCAAGCCAGTTTCATCCACATGGCGATGCTTACGCTCTGCTCTCCTATTTTGTTCAGATGTATGTGGACATGAGTATCTATGCATTATTCCATGTTGTTGGAAATAATGATCAAAGAATTGGTACTCTTTGACTCCATCAGATTGGAACATTTTTATTTTGCTATTGAAGAAATTTGTCACAAATTTGTGAAAATTGGTGAACACTGATAAAGCATCTGAACGCCTGACAATAGGAAAAATCCAGGTATACCTACTAAAATCATCAATAAAGGGATATCCTTGTATTGAGGATATTGGAACTGGACCCCATATGTCCGAGTGACTTAATTGAAAAGGAGTAGTGGCAACCGAATTACTTAAGGAAAATGGCAACTTATGGGATTTCCCCATTTGACAAGAAAAACAAATTGAATTATTTGCAGCAGCAGCACTGGTTGGCAAGTGGGAGTGAGTGATGATAGATTCAAGGCACTTCATGGATGAATGGCCTAGACGGTCATGCCAAATGGATTTGGAAACTCTTTCACCTACGTACACGCTAGGCTGTTTATTGGATGAAGAAGGCAGCGAATTGAGAGCAGATGGAAGCCGGTAGAGGCCATCTTTAAGCATACCGCAGAGTAGAGTTTTCCCCATTCGTGGGTCCTTCACATAACAACAAGAAGGGTTAAACTCTAACGCAACATTGTTGTCAGATGTGAACTTACTAACAGAGGGTAAAATTTTTATAATTTGAGGAATATATAACACATCTTTGAGTTGAAAAAGGTGAGAGGGAGTGGAAAGAAGTGAAGTGCCAGTGTGATGGATTTTCAAACCTGCGCCATTACCAACTTTTACTTGATCAGACCCAGTATAGGGGGCATTGAGTTGCATGTTTCCAAGATCAGAGGTGAGATGGTGTGTGGCTCCTGAATCAGGGTACCAAGCTGAATCATATTGAGAAGATGGTGTTGCAAGGAGAGCAGTGGGCGAGTCTGCTTGAGTTGGCACTGGTTGTGCCTTATAGCTTGGGTTAAAACGGTTGTAGCAAGATATTGCTGAGTGATTGCCCTTCTGGCAGATCTGACAGACCGAGGTTCGGTTGTTCTGATAGTAATGGCCACGGCCTCTGTTGTTGTAGCCACGGCCTCTGTAGTATCCGCGGCCTTGAGTGGAGTTGTTGTTCTTCGGGGTAGGAGCACCAGATGAGGGGTTGAGTGACCCCGTGGCAGCGACATTGGCTTCAACTGTGGGAAGCTCAATAAGAGGTGTTCTCTGTTCCTTGAGAATTTCCTGGTTTAGAAGGAGACCAGTGAAATCATCAAGAGATAAAGGATCGATCCTGGTAGTCACCGCCGTTGCAAAATTTTCATAGTCTGGCCCAAGTCCTTTGAGAATACTAAGGACTATATCTGGTTCTGAGATGGGTTGTGCAGCGGCAGCAAGATTTGCAACAATTTCCTTGATTTTTTGAAGGTATTCAGACATGGAGGAGTCTCCTTTTTTGACTTGCAGTAGCTGGTACTTAAGCTGCATCACATGGGCCTGTGAATGCGAAGCATATATGCGCTCCAATGTGATCCAGGCAGAATTAGAAGATGAGGCACCTATAATGTGTGCCATTGAATGCTCGGTTAGGGATGAAATTATCCATGACAGGATAATTTGGTCTTGGCGCCTCCAGGAGTTGTATGCAGGATTTTGGATAGGGTCGGTTGTGGTGGAAGAGTTTGAGGTGGGCATGGAAAGCTCCCATCAACATAACCGAAAAGGTCATGTGCTTGGAGAAGGGGGAGGAATTGAGATCACCATAGGAGATAGTTTGTTCATCTCCACAAGCCATTGTTGTTTTTCTTGCACATATATTCTTAATCCAATCCATCAGATTCTGTTTTTGTATGCTTAGAAAGTTGAAATTATCCACAACCGAGAATGGCCAACATTTCTTTTTCAAATCCACTTACATTTTTTAAGATTGGTAGGTAGCTCTTTTGGAAGTTGTCAACAAAGCTCACAATATGTTCAGCTCAGCCTAATTTGATGGACCTCAATGTCCCATTTCTGCAGTTTCACTTCAACAGAAGCTCATATTGCTGTTGGACTGCTGGAAGAAACAACAGGAAATTTGGCTTAGCCACCAGGTTTCTCCTTGCCTGCAGGTTCACCACTTCTTGCAGTTGCCTATTGGGGATTTAGGAAAAAATCAAGATCATTGGATTGTGATATAGATTCAAACAACCTTGTAACCTTCTCAGTGATAGTCTCAGGAACAGCTGCTCCTTTTCCCGGCTTTTGACTACCTTTTGACAACTGACTTTGAGGACCACCAGTAGCCTCAACCAATATTTCCTTGCTTTCTGAAAGACTGGACACACCCAGTGCTTACTCCCAGAAAACAAAATCTATTCCCACCATTCCATTATTAAAATATTTCAGCTCAGATTCAGTATTGTAGGTGTCCATCTCCTCCAAGTTCCATATTTCTCCCTCCAAAAGATGCCAATTTGAATATATCCCATCAGATGCAGATGGAGGAAGTGGTTTCAGGTCAACTTAGAATTTCTTCAAGGGCCGAACAGTGAATGTATATCTTTGACATCAGATAGCAAGGCATCAGCAATGGTTTGAATTTATCATCAACCAGTGCAAGTTCATTGCTAACAATTGATTTATAAAAATTCCAAACAGAGTGCATATCTTCTTTGAGCATCTGGTCACCTATTCCAGCTCCATTTGTTGTGTGTGAACTAGCAAAGACTTCAAAAGATTGAAAGGATTCCAACTAAAGGATTTCAACCTCCTGAAAATGAACTGGGATACCACGGATAAAGAATCGCAACCTGGCATCTGTATATGCATCACTCAAAAGCCTTTAATATCTTTAGCATTTTTTTTTTTTTTGGGATGAATAATATCTTTAGTATTTTGTATGCATATAAATTCCATTTCTAGGGCCAAGTCAAGACATGTCAATTCAGGTTCAAGACACAGCTCCAACAGACAGTCCTGAAAGACACTCTAAAAGATCAATGTCCAAATATCCCAAAAGGTCCTTGCTGTCAACCGCTAGGTCAGAATTTGGGTCCAGATCTGGTCTCCAGTATTTTCAAGTGTTAAACGAAGTTCTACCACGGATGGGCCTGTGTAAAACTCCAAGCTGACCTATTCTTTTTCAAGTGAGGAAATTTGCCAGAATAGTCCAGAACAAAACCAGCATCTTCCACAAGACAAGAACTCCTTTGCTCCAAAGGAAACTCTGAATGAATATCATCAACTGAAGACACTGATTTTGAAACCTCACAAGGGTAATAAATTTAGTTCCAGGTTTTTAGTCAACCATATCCTTGGAGTGATGAGGGGGGGGGGGGGGAAGGAGAGGGACAGTTTCAGGTCAAAATGAATTCAACCTTATAACCAAAGAGAAGGGGAAAATCTTATAGATTAAAGTTTTTCTGATTAAACACATTATGCTAAAATCTGATGGCACTGTTGACCTAAAGTTACAATAGATTGAAATACTTTTATTTCAAGGCATTCAGAAACTACCAATAACTTGTTGCAATGACTGTGACCAGTTACCAAAGGCTGCTTCTCCAATCTTATAACCAATCATTAAAGAAATGGAACTATTAAGAATTGACTTAGAAAATTGAAAGGATATTAGAGAATTTATAATTCATTTGATCAGGTCACAGACCTGACCTGTATTCTGTTTAGAGTAAGGAAGAGTGGTGATTAGTGAGTTAGTGGCAGGTAAGTAGTGAGGACTGGTTTTGAACCAACATGGTGGAATTACAGTTTGTAACCTAAGCAACCAAGCAAATTGTTATGCTCAACCAACAGTGTTTTCCTGTATAAAGATGAGTGCATGTATGAACCCTAACAAAACCCCGAAGGTCTAGTCTAGAAAATATCCGGATTTGGTTGGGTCAGGCAGTCAGTCACAGGACGAAATGACTGTTTAGTCTACTAACATTAATTTCTTCAGGTCATGTGACTCCCTTGTTATAACCTCTCCACATTGTTTGGAAGTCTCTACGTGCTATCTATTCCTTCCTTTTAGGAAATCGTTTTTTTTTTTCTAATCCCTTCAATTTTAATATCTCGAAGTTCGTATTCTAAGTTTCTAGGCTTATCAGTATTGCATTCGTCAATGAAACAGGACTATTCCTCGTACAAGTAAATTTTAACGAGCAATATCAACTATGAAGTGTCAAGGACAGAATTTGAAGCAATAAACATGAACAGCTAAATAAACAATGCACTCAATGAATCTCATTAGTTTGAAATCAGGATTTTTTCCCCCTCCTTTGCTGTGTTTTCTAAGCTTTATGATAGAACACCAAAAGAAGAACTCAGACGTTGGAAGAGAGATCACCAGCAGAAAAATAGCTGCAGCACCAGTACGTTTGACTTAACGCTATTTTACCTTGTCAAATTGAACCACAGTAGCTGCAGCTGTGGAATTTCTCCGGTTTTCATCGTTATTCGGTTCATCGGAGTATGCATTTTGAATCCGAGTAACAGGAATTTGTCCATTTTCAACGTCAATGGTGTGAGGAAGAACACCGGAAAAGAATCGTGAGAGTATTCTCTACCAGAATTCTGTCGATTTCTAGAGAAATCCTCAAAACTGAATCGAAACAACAACTTTCTTCACCCTTGCAGATGTTCGAAGGAGGGAAATGAGTTATTGACAGATGGATAGAGTTGAGGTTATCAAGGTCTGTATCAAAGCGTGGTAGAAGTAATCGATGTTAAGAAAACGAGTGCGAATGTTTTCATCAATGTCTGTTCTCTGAAGCAGAAGCTCTGGTTCTTCGATTTATTCGTCGAACCAGAATTAGCAAATGAGGAAGAAACAGAGAAAGAAACTGCAGAGTGCAGACCATTTACAAGTTACCGCCCGATCGCTTTAAATAGTGTTGCGCTGTATACGCTCGACACTCTCGTTGCTTTCCCACCTCCACGTGGGAACATGAGTCCCGATTCGAAATTTTACCTTTTCGTACGTGGAACCGTTATAAGGACAACTTAGGGCAATTTAGATTCTCGACAGCACGCTGCCTGTAGCGGCCTGAGCGGCGCAAACACATAGGTGCATATAATGATCGTCTTACCTGAGTGGGGGTGAGGTGATCATTGCACGCACCCATGTGTCTGTGCCGCTCAGACCGGCTACTGGCAGCGCACCATAGAAGATCTGGATCCTAGGGCAACTAAGGGTTCTTGCCTTCTTGGTCGTCTATAACTCTGTACAATGCCAATGCCGGGGTAGAGTTGTGGAAGGAAGAGAGTTCGGTTCTTCTGCACGTACGTGCAACTGAACGTTAGCTGAACGTTAGCTCGTGTGCGATAATAGTAGATTGCGTATCTCCAAACCCTCATATATATAGGGGTGGAATCTTGTGGACTCCAACTTTATCGAGATTGAAAGAAGGAAGTCGATACTAGGTTTCTCTCATCAGCCTTCTCGTTTTTCTCCAAACCGAAGACGAAGTAGTCTCTGCAACTTTCGTCTTCAGCCATCTGGTCTTCAGCCATATCGTCTTCAGCCATCTCGTCTCCGGCCTCTCTGCTCTTCAGCCATCGTGAGCATCGTCTACATCGACAAGGTAAAAGGCTTCTCTGTCTTTGTATTTCTTCATGTATCTGTCTCTATTATCTTGATTTCATTTTGTTTGTTTTTGATCTTTATGGATGTGTTTTCTGGTTTCTGTTTCTCTTTATAATGGATTGATGAGATGGGTTCTCTGTCTTTCTTCTATTTTTTTCTCTGATGTGTTGTTTTGGATGTGGTTCATCTTCATCTTTGTTTCTGGGGTTATTCTGCTCTCGCAATGCTGATGGTTTGATCGAAGCGGATTTTTTTTCATATCCTTTATTTGATTTATATGGGATTTTTTGTGTGTCTCCGGTTGTTGATCTGTTTTGGGGTTCAACTGGAAACTGTGTTTCTCTTTCTCTCTCTGGTCTTCTTTCTCACGACCCTCTTTCTCTCTCTGCTAACCGATTTTTCTTTCCATTTCAGGTTCTAGGAAGTTCGATTGTATTTAGGGGTGGTTTTGAAACTCCAAGCGCAAGTTCTTCTCTGCTCTGTCCCTCTCTGTCATTCTCGTTTTTTGTCTCTGTCTCTCTCTCGATGTCTATGTAGTTAAGGTTTTTTAAAAAAAATTGGAATTATTGATTGGTGACTACTATTTTTCTCCATTTCAGGTTCTACGAAGTTCAATAGGGTACCTTCAATCATCTCCAGTGGATCTTGGATTAAGGCTGGTATGGCATATTTCTTCTCTCTCGTATCTTGAGTTGTTTCCTTTGCTATTACTGCTACTGCTCCTATCTTCGTCTGGCTTTGGCTCTCGCTGCATTTGTTGTTGTGGGTGTTGTTGAGGTTGCATTGCAAAAGAAGGGGACCTCTTCTCTATTCTTCTCTCTCTCCTTATCTGTTTTTGTTCTATTGCTGGGTTATTGTTCTCTGGCTTGATTTTCTTCATCATGGTGTCATAGTATACTACTGCTGAGGGGTATTACCCGTGATTTGTATGGAGGACATGTTATACATTTGTTATCTGCAGTTAAGCATTTATTTGTCTGTATTTCGACAGCTTCTTCATATTTTCTATCTGCTACTTTATATGGAGTATTTGTGCATAGGCTCCATTGTCTTTTTTTTCTTCTAGTTATGACTTGAACTAGGAAACCCAGTCAGTTTTGTTATATAAATTTTTTATTAGGAATTTCTAATTGACTATTATGTCTTAGAAGTCTTTTGCTTTAGTAGGAGTGAAGGGTTCAAAAATAAAAATACTCCTAAAGCCACCATGATTCAAAGAACCAACCGATTGAATAATGTTGATATTGCAAACAAACTTAAGAGTAAGATGTTTTGTAGCTAGAAGCTTAAAACAAATCCCAAAATATAAATCCTCCTTTGAGACTTTACTTTATTGGAAATTCATTAGGGGCAAAAAAAAAAAACACATATGCCTTATCTGAGATTTGCTCCTAACTCCCTTGAATCATGTTTAGATAGTGCAATCATGGGTTCTATGGATGGTGCAACTGATGACAGTAACTTGCCTCTGTTCTGCTTTTCAGAAGCTCAAGAATCATTGCTTCAATGGAACTTGAAAGCATAAGAAGCTCAAACCATGCTTTCCCTCTAATTTTTCTGAGATCTCCTGGCAAGCATCAATTACCACACACTCCCTCCTTAAAGGTTGAGGTTCAGGTTGGGTGGATACCCTTTCCTCTAATTTTTGAACAACTCCTAAAGGAGGAACTCAATGAGAATTGATCAGACCTGCTGATCTGGTTCTAATTCAGTATTCCTATTCTGCCCTTATACATTACTTACTATTCTGTGCATCTGAATACTGAGTCGATTTACCTGTTCTAATAATCTATTTTTGCTGATTTTTATGACCACTAATCAGAATTGATTGCTCGTATTGTTTCTGTACTCTGATTTCTATTTTGAGTTTGAATTTACTGTTTTTTACCCCTCTCCTAGCTCCACTAGGATTAGCTCTTAATTTCTGATCTGACCCTTGGACTGAATTGAGATTTTCAGCATGTATTCTGTCTCCAAATTAATGAACTTGATTTTAGTTTCAGCTTGATCTATCAATCTGATTTTGTTCTATTTGATTTCTACTAAATCTTGATTTTATTCTGTGTCTCCAAATTACTGCTTTCACTCTGCATTCTACTACTGTCTCATTCCCCTGTTATCACATCTATTGTCTTCTTCTAATTCATTGGGGAAGCTGAAAGTCAGAAACTACACCTTACCAGTAAGTTTTTAGCCTTTGAGTATAAGATGAGTCTTTAACCAATATAATTTGCTGGTTCTCTCCATGAATCTCCAAGTTTTTTGTTAGTTTTTTCTTTTATTTTAGTTATTTGTAAATTCCAAGCTCCACTTGGTGGGTCTTTAGCTCAAATTGGTAGAGCACTTGGAACATGCGCATGTTCCAGGGATGGTGGTTCGAATCCACCAAGGCCCTTTTTATTCAACTGTTCATAGCAGTTATGACACTAAGCCACACAAGAACCCAAATTTAATGGCATCTTTGAAATTTCACAAAAAATTTATATGTATGTACTTAAATTAAATGGATATGGATTTTTTTACCATATGTAGAGATCTTTGTTGTTTGAAAATGCCCGTACTATGAGTTTTGCTTTGTTGGAGTAACATAACACCAATTAAAATATTTTTCCAGACAAAATTCAAGTAGAATTCAATTGACAGACTCAGGGTAACCAAACAGTATTACATATGGATTCAGCCGGATTCCACCTGACAGAACCGGAGCAACCAAACAGTTTTTCAGTTGGATTCCACCTAAGAGATTTTGGGTAACCAAACAGGTTTTTTATCAGAATCCAAATCCACATGAACCAGATTCTTAAGAATTCGATCCAATTTAAGAATCCGACTCTTACGACACCTTCAACCAAACACGTCCTAAAGGGGAGCCGGATCCGAATGAATGAGTGGGAGAGAAATGAGACTTCAAGTTAAGGATAATTAGGTTTCCACATTGCTACCTTCGGATACTTTGAAGGTACATCGAGAGGATCCGGACTCATCCCTGCCTTGTACATTTTTTTTTTTGCCATTTCATTTTAAAGAAAGGACCGAATTTCTGCTCATCATCACAGGTGGGAGAGGATATCTAGAGGGTATTTTGAAACGTACCAAATCCTAGGAGGAGTTTGTGAACCCCAGGATCATGGTTCTAAGTATCGGTATTGTATCGATTTTACTAGTCACCGATACCGATATCGTGCTGATATCGTATCGATAGCACGGTATGGATAAGGGATAAAATGGTTAGAAAACTCATTTTTTTAGAAAATTCAAAGGCAATTTTGTCTGATACAACCAATCCAAGCCGATACCATATCGATATCGTATCGATTTTATGTGTTGCCGATACCCATTCCGATACCGTGCACTAAAACCATGTCTAGGATGGTGAGTGAACCGGGGCATCTATGGATGGAGGGAAACTTAGACCTTCAAAAATTAGTTACTTTAACCGTAATCGATGTAAAACTGTAAAAGGAAGTTACTGGACCTCCATGCATGATGATCCATGACACGTATGGAGCTTAAAGGGTTCTACGTGTAAGGAAGTGACACGTTTAAAGTTATCCTACACGTGTCTCTTGTTCAAGAATAGATACAAGGTGGCAAGAACAATGTGCCTCTGCGCTTCCTTTTTAAAACCATGGCGTTTATCCCCATCCTCCTGCAGAGTCTCTCGATTTTATACTCTTTGCAACTGACCGAAGTAGTGCATCTACACTCTACATCTCTACATTATACTAGAGAAAGGTTTCTCTGCGTGTTCATTGTTGAAGGCTTGAAGCTTTGGCGCTCAAGATGGATTCTCAACTGCCACCGGCTCACCGACACACTTACGAAGAAGACCACCCACACCGCACAGGTCTCCATACCGGTGAGAAACCACCGTCCTCAGATTCTAGTAATGTTGAGTGCTCACTCATTTCTTTGTTAATTTGTTGCAGTTATTGAAGGAGAAGATGAAAATCATGAGAAGAAATCAGTTTTACAGAAGGTGAAGGCTACGGCTAAGAAGTTAAAGGACACCCTTGGTATTAAGAAGCATGGCCACGGACACGATCATGATCATCCAGAGGTAGAAGAAGACGATGAAGAAGAAGAAGAATTCGACCAAGACCCGGATGTTCAAGGAGCACCGAGTATGTGCTCTGCTACCGGTATTTACGGTAATAGATATTCCTTTGTGCTTTGATTGATTGAGAGGAAAAAAGTCAATACTCGCTTAATTTATCTAAAACGATTCTCACTCGGATTTGCAGTATACGAGTCAACAGTGACTCAGATCGTCCTGACCCCGCGTGAGAATAAGTTGGAGCAATCCGGGGCTGGTTTGGGTCCTATATCGCAGTTTCCACCCTTGGAGAAAGATCCTCAGGCACGGAAGGAACTGTTTGAACCATCTGATCCTGGAAATTATCAGACCAAAGCTACTGATCCTACAGGCACAGGTAAAGTGGATTCTGGAAAAGAGAGAATCATATCCAATAGAACTAATTTTACTGTATTCCGATCATGGAACTAATGATCTCTCTGTTAATGTGAATCGCAGGTGGCAAAGAAGCAGGGGTCACCCCCTTGGTTAGTTCGTTCGGAAAGATGGAAATTTCCAATGAACCAGGTGAACATAAACCGGAGTGGTCATCCACCGAAATTTACGATCAGTTTTCCTCAGATTTACCTCCCATTATAACCCAAACCACTGAAGAAAATCTCCAAGCAGTTCCGAAAAGCTTCAATGCCGGCGAACCGGACAATTATTCACAGGGCAGTAATGTCCAGGAACAACCAAATCAGAGCAATTATAGCGAGAAGATTTCTGCGGTTACGTCTATGATTTCAGAGAAAGCAATATCTGCTAAAAACGTAGCCGCTTCAAAGCTTGGCTATGGGGGAAACGATGATGCGGCAGAAGGCGGAGATGCGAGTCAATCAGGCACAATAAGTGAATATGGCCGTAAGGTTGCTGAGACGGTGACCGAGAAATTAGCCCCAGTGTACAAGACAGTTGCGGAGGCTGGAAGTGTGGTGGTGTCAAAGATGCAGGGGACAGAAACGGAAACAGATAACAAGGATGTCGGAGTAACTGACAAGGGGGTATCAATGAAGGAATACATGGCGCAGAAGCTGAGACCAAGTGATGAAGATAAAGCGCTCTCTGAGGTCATATCGGAGGCATTGCATAAGCGCGAGGGGGAGGAGTCAAAGAAGGTGTTGCGGAGGCAGGAGAATATGACTCAGCCACCCGAGGTCGTTAGGCGAGTGGGATCTGATAACGACGATAACACGCCGGAGGGAATGAGCTCAAACAACGAGGATGGGAAGAGAATGATGGATAGTTTCAAAGGAACGTCATAAGCTTAACGAGTCCAGCAACTGACGGGAAAGAACGCTGTTTTAGTGTTTTTTTTTTCAAATAATCTGTGTGTTGTGAATTGATTGTAACTGGTGGTGTATACAATTTAGGAAATGTAAGTTTGGAACAGATCATCTCGTTAATATATCGTTTACGGTGTCTACATTGGCTTTGGGACTGAAACTGGTTGGAAGTTGTAACCTACCCCAATTACTCAGAATATTCCTGATTGACACACACAAACCGTATGAATATGGATCTAGATCTCCTACGGGCTGTCCGTCCTGCCGTGCTGCTGCTTATACACAAGGTGGTGCACATTGATCACTTACCCCTACCCCCAACATGTGGATGCATCTCATCAACCAGTGACCACCAAGTGGCGACTTGTTACCATAATCACTTAAAATTGAAAATTTCAACAAGATAGTATGCCTAAATCCAAGAAAAGTTAACCATATGGAAGAAAAATGTGTTTTTTTTTTTTCTTGGGATGAAAGAAGAAAAATGTGATTGGAAACATTTTTTTATTAAATCTAAAGGGAAGGATTTTTTTTTTTTGGGATAGAATAAATGGAAGGATTTCATGTATAAACCTTCTTGTTCATCTAAAAAATGGAGAAATAGTTCATTAGGCGTCCATGAGATCAGTTTCTTACAGTATGGAATTAAGGAAATTGTCAAATAGAACCTCCATACTTTGTTTTGATTTTCAAACACAAATTACCTCCAGGTTCAAGAACTCAAAATTGGGCACAAGTTTGGCTCCCCAATCGATTCCAATTCGATTCCCATCCGAATTGGTGGGATTGAAAAAATAGGTTAATTCTGTCCCAACAATCCACTTTTTTAGATTGAGGTATGTTGTATTGGATCCGATTCCTGTATTTCCGCCTGCCCGGTATTGCCATGCATCCCCACACATAAGTGTGGCAGAAAGTACCACCTTATCCCTGCTCAGGCAAGGCGCTCGGGCAGGGGTAAGGCGGTACATTCTGCCTTACATGTGTGTGGGGGAGACAATAGGAACAATAGGGCAGGCGGAAGTAGAGGAATCGAATTGTGTTGTATTAATGTGTTTTGTTAAAGTTTCAAAATGTATTGGGCAAAGTTTTCATACACAACTGTGTAAGCCGTGTATGTGAGTGTGGGAGTTTCAAGGCATTAATTAATGGGTGGGGGTTTATGACTTTTCCAACTTTTTGTGAGAGGGGACACAACCATGCCTGCTTCCCCTGTATTATATTTAAGAAACATTTTATCTCTTGCATATGTTCTTTGGCTTCAAGGTTTGCACCTTTGATCACCTCATGAACAACCTTTTAGATGATAATATACTTACAAGAATATAAGTGTAGGGTTCCTTAAGAGGTATCTCTCTCTTCTTCTGTGTTCGAAAAGTGTAGGGTTCCTTAAGAGGTATCTCTCCTCTCCCATGTTCGATGTTAGTCCTGGGTGCTTTTCACACACACACAACGTCGGTGTAGTGTAATGTGGGCCTGGGCCTGGGTCTGGATCCAATAACTTATTTTTTTTGAACAATTGACTTAAAAGTGTTCTTAGACCTGATTTGACTTATATTGAAGTCATTTGTGGGTCTGGCTCCAATTACTTATTCTTCTTGGATAATGGACTTAAAATCCCTGCACGACAATACTCGTGTTTTCTATCTCTCTTTTTTCATGTTCGATGTTGGTCCTAGGTAGGGATGTAAATGAATAGTCGAAATCCGTTTCCGAATTCGTGTCCGTATCCATTTAGCACTATCCGAATCCATCCGAAAGCTAAACGGATAAGCTATATTTACATGTAAATGGATAAAATATCCGATCTGTATACGTGTCCGTATCCATTTAGCACTATTCGAATCCATCCGAAAGCTAATCGAATGCGGAAGTGAATATAGCACTATACGAGCCGAATTCGATCTGTTTACATCCCTAGTCCTAGGTGCTTTTCACACACATGCATTGGGCTGGTGCAGTGTAATTTGAGCCTAGGTTTGGGTTTGGGTCTAATAACTTATTCTTTTTGGTCAAATGGACTTAAAATATTCTTAGGCCTGATTTTGACTTGTATTTAAGTTATGAGATTTCATTTTATGGATTTGGCTCCAAGAACTTTTTTTTTGTGGATAATGACCTTAAAAGCTTCCATGATAACACTTATGTTTCTCTCTTTCTCTGTTTTTATTATTGAGACCATAAAAAAGAATAAAATTCGGTTTGTTACCACTGGTTCTATTTTTTTTGTTATTTTATACTATCTTTTTTGTTTCCAAATTCCTCGGTCAGGTTATCTATTCTTATGTCGATCTTTTGTGCGACTTCCCTTTTTTCTCTATACTAGACAACATCGTTTCAAAAAATTGAAATCGGATCAATCGAATTGGCTGATTTTGATCAAAATCGCCCATGACTGATCCCAATTCCCATTCCCACCGATTCCACATGGTTGATTCTAGGTTTTTGGTCACCTGTTCACTGAGTTTTTAGATCTAAAAGCCGATTCTAAAGTTTTTGGGATTGATTTTGATCTGGATCAAATTGACAGGCATCGATTCAACCCCTGATTCCGATTTTGATACCTTGATGGCCAACCACAGAAAACCAACCCTCCTCCGCCTGGTCCAAGTGGCGCGGCGATCTCCCTCGCCTCTTCCCCTCCCCTAATCCTTGACAGCCACCTTGGACCTTTTCATTTCTTTACTACGGTCTATGGAGGTATGATCAAGAGTAACTGCCCATATCGGGTCGCGGGTCGTTTATATGGAGACCCGATACAATCCGAAGCTACAGAAGTTGACCTGGGTTTGTAGGTGCGCAGTGTAGTTCGACTGTTCGTGTAAGGTTGCCGCCAGTTGAGAGGGTCTTGCACAGATCCTTCCCGGCGAGAAAGGGAGATCTTGTGGTGTCTGAGAGGGACAGAACTTGTGAGTTATGGCGTTAAGGAGCCTCAACGAACCTGCAATCAGCCAAACCGGGTACGTTCTCTAAAGTGCAGTCTGAACCCTTATCACCAAAACTCTAATAGTTGCGGTGATATTCGATATTCGATATTCTGAACCCTTCTAAGTGCAATTGTTATTTGCCTTTGTTCTTTACGATTTCAGCGGAATAGGGTTATTCGCAATTCCATTACTAAGTGGATGTTTTACAGTGAAGATTGTACTCGGAGTTACACAAATTCATCTCGTGTAGAATGAAATTAATTCTTTTATTATTCATCCCAGACAAGTTTATTATCCTATGAACGTGCTGTTCAAACGAAAAGCTTTCCGAGTTTCAGGTTTTTCCTTTTTTTATGGGAATTTCTCAACTCATTGGATGGCAAACGAGACCTACGAAGCTCTCTGTATTTGTGTACATCGATCTGGGATTAGTGTTTTTTGTGGATTCCTTAATGACTGCAGAGTTAAAGAGACGATGAAGATCTCTGAATGCTTGAATAATACTCACAATGAAATATACGGTTCTATTCGGTCAGAGGGTCACTCGGAGCATTTCCTATTTTCGCTATATTTCACGGTCTCTGTGTGACAGTAGCTTCAGAGACGGTGGCAGTGACATAGGGTGTGAAGTTTGTGATGGTTTCTCAAAGGGAGGTGGTCCAAGACTGGATTTTGATTCGACTCTGCAAAAGGATCCTACTGAGACGCTCCCCGAAATGTCCATTGCAGGAATTCATGACAATGACGAAAATGGTTCTCAGGAAGATTTGTCCCCTCAGCAGAAAATTTTCAAGGATGTCAGGTTGGATGCTGATAGAATTATGGATATTCTCCACCAAGATGAGCCGGGTTTTGATATTCATGACAGTGAGGAAAATGGTTCTCAGGAAGACTTGTCCCCTCAGCAGAAAATTTTCAAGAATGTCAGGTTAGATGCTGATAGAATTATGGATATTCTCCACCAAGATGAGCCGGGTTTTGACGTTAGATCGGCTCTGGATGAGTTGCAACTTAGAGTGTCAACTTTCCTTGTCAGAGAAGTTCTTAAAAGGATTTTGAAAATTATAAATCATACAAATAAGAATCGCTGCGCAAAGTTGAGTTACAAGTTCTTCATATGGGCCAGTCTGCAAAGTAACTATAGCCACACCTCGAACACCTACCATTTGCTTATGAGTATCTTTGCAAATTGCCAGGAGTGGAAGGCAATTGGGAGATTAGTTGATCAGATGACTGAAGATGGGTTGCCAACTACTGCCAGAACATTTAACATCTTAATATGTACTTTCAGTGAGGCAGGTATGAGAAGGAGATTAGTGGAGAGGTTCATCAAATCAAAGACATTTAGTTATAGGCCATTCAAGCACTCCTACAATGCAATTCTACATTCTCTTCTGGCAGTGAACCAATACAATTTGATTGAGTGGTTGTACCAGCAAATGCTTGTTGATAAGCATTCTCCTGATGTTCTAACTTACAATATACTTTTATGTGCGAAGTATAGACTGGGAAAGTTTAATGAGTTCCAGACAGTGCTTGACGATATGCTTAGAAGTGGGCTTTCCCCAGATTTCCACACATACAACATCTTACTTCATGTGCTTGGGAAAGATGACAAACCTTGTGCAGCTCTTAAGCTATTAAATCACATGAAAGAAGTTGGTTGTGAGCCAAACATTCTCCATTTCACCACATTGATGGATGGGCTGAGTCGGGCTGGAAATTTGGTTGCCTGCCGGTATTTTTTTGATGAGATGGTGAGGAAAGGGTACATGCCAGATGTGGTGTGTTACACGGTCATGATCACTGGATACATTGTTGCCGGGGAGCTTGAGAATGCACAAAAAATGTTTGATGAGATGATTGTCAAAGGGCAGCTACCGAATGCCTATACATACAATTCCATGATACGTGGTCTTTGCATGGCCCAGAAGTTTGAAGAGGCATATGCAATACTGGATGAAATGGAATCTAGAGGTTGCAATCCAAATTTCATTGTTTACAGAACTCTAGTAGCTAATCTGCGGAATGCTGGAAAGGTGGATGAAGCTTATAAAGTGATAGAACAAATGGTACAGAAGGGGCACTATATCCATCTTCGCTCGAAACTTGAGGGATATGTTAAAGAATTTAGATGGAGGGTTGTGTACAAGTAGAAGATTCTTTTTTCATGACCTCACAAGGAGGCACTTATTTATTGTTACCCTGGTTCAATTATGGCCTGTGCTGGCTTATGCTCATTCCAAACTTCACAGAAGTTTAACAGTACGGCTATTACAATGGTCATATCTCTGTAAAGTATGTGGTCTTTCTTTTATTTGTCATACATTTTCATGAGGCGAGACTAACCGATAGAACTAAGCCAATTTTTCTTAAATCTCCCTTATTTATGATTCCCCCGGCCCCCTGCAGTGGGATATAGTTTAGGGATTGCTTGATTAGTAGCTGTTGCATCCTCTTCTACCCTTTATGATGCTTTTGCTCTGGGATCCTTCTAACTAATAATCGCATTGGGTCTCAAAATTTAATTTTCTTTTGTATTATTTTATCTCTTCCAGTGTAGGTCTGGAGCGGCACCACTAAAATTTTTTCTAAGCATGCGGCAACTCCTCCTGTTAACTTTTTTGAGCTTCCTCTTCTTTTTCTGTTGGTGGATTTTGGGGGATGGGGGTGGAAAAGCGGAAATGAATCATCTGAAACATTTAAAAGATTTGAATCGGATTGTTTCGCCTGTTTGTGTTTGAACACTAAGTAAGTTGATATATCCTTTTCAGATGTTCATTCATCATATGAAGATTTTATTGAACAGGTAAAGGAAGGCCTGCAAAATATCACTGCTATACAATACAGGGCTCATGATGGGTAAAGGAATACTAAAGGGTGAGCTTAGAATCATTTTATTATCCCATTTTAACTTGGACTTTTTTTTTTTTTGGGGGGGGGGGGGTGGGGGTTGGGTTTGGAGTTGGCAGACCTAACTGTCAATTGGCTTCCAGTAAGCTAGAGATCCTGCATTGGCGTTAGATTTAGTTTTAGGATTAGGTTTAAATTCTTGATTATTAGCTAAATATTAAGAAATAAATGCCTATTTTATGAAGGGGAAAAAACCATTTCTGGGTAATTTTATCTGCTTCATAGTGCAAAAACTTCCTGGTGTAGTACAGGTCCATGAACAATTGTTTAAAAATCAAACACTTACTATTGACTGCTCTGCTTTTAGATTAGGGCTTATATTGGCTCCTTACCTGACCTATCCTTTCTAATTTTTGCACCCCCTGGTGCTGTTGATCTTAAAATAGCTTCTTTCTATCTATTTGTAATTATGATTTAAATATATGAGGTCTAGAAACCGAGGTACATAACATGTGAAGCTTGAAGTTTTGGTAATTCCCTATTATTACTTTACTTTAATTCTAGGTAATAATCAACATGTTAAGCATCAGTTGAGTAGGAAAAGTGCATGAAGAAAGGAAGGATTTTGCATACTTTTGGATTATAACAGTAACTTGTCTGAATTGGAGACAGGAAAGAAAAATTTCTGCTACTCATCTGAAGCATGTAGAGGCTTCCAATTGGGGTACCACACTATGCATCTATTGATCAGTTACAAGTAAAGTTATCCCTTTCAGGTGTTTAGTTGTTCTAAACTTGCAGCTACTTTTATTTTAATGAAGAAAATGGCTTGTTCTTGAGAGAAAAGGCTCGACAGCTTGTGACTTAACAGAAGATGTAACAGGATTTGTGTAGCTAGCACGAATAGTTGGAATAGGGTCTAATTGAGTTGAGATGAGTTAAGAATAATTAAATCTGCACAGTTCAAGAAGCTTGAAACAATAAAAGTGCCTTACCGTTAAATTAAAAAAAAAGTGCTTTACCTTCCGTCACATTCGACTAACTAAAGGGGATTGTCCTTTTAAAGAGGCTTTCACTTCTCTCTCTTTAGCCATGAGATCAACCAGGCTGTTTCCAAATCTGACATCACCACTTTGTCTCTCATCCTCAAACCTTTTAAGGAGAACCTCTTGGAATTATAGTGGTCAGTCATCACAATGTCCTACATCAGACTCCCACAGTATATCAAGGATTTTTCTGAAAGTTGAAACATCTAACAAGATTTGAGCTGCTAGAGTCAAAAGAAAAATAATATCAGACATCTAACATTCCCAAATTATACAAAAGAGATTTTAAACCTTTAACCATTCGACTAGTTCATCAGAATGGAGGGAACTAATTCTACATCTGGTCGTCATTTCTTATGTGCAGAACTGCAGATGATCAAGCAATATTAAAATGAATCAAAAGCAAATCTAATGCTATGAGCTGGTCAACTAGTAAAATCACCTTGAAAGCTCCAAACTTTGATGTGTACAATAGTTTAGGGAGCATCCTTAGCCCAGGTCCCAGTGTAAAATTTTGATCCTGATTTAGGCATGGTTCTGTTTTGAATCTTGAAACTGCATAAATTGGAACTTTAGATGAAGCTGCCTTCTTGTTATGGTGATCGATCATGCTAGGACGGAGGGCAATTCCATTGACCATCCCAACACCAAATCCTCACAGTATGCTTCTGCCAAGCTAAGCCTGTTAAAATTGCAAATGGTAAATGAAGCATTCAATTGTAATCTATAAAAAGGGGGAGGGGTGGTTGGAAAAAAAAGAAGAGCATTCTGTTGTATCCTTACCATTTACACTTAATGCCATGATACTTCCACAGGAGCTGGTATCAGATTCTCTAGTGGGGCTAAAAGCTGCAGTATACTGATTGCGGAATCTACCTCAAACTTTATCCAAGGACAGTGGCAGATATTCCCATCTTATGCGAAAGAGCCATTCATGAACAGGTACGTACAAGGGTACAAACATGTATATAAGCCCTTCACTGAATTGTGATTGATTTTTTCTTATTTAATTCTTTTTTGTGGTACATTGAAGTTTTCATGTGCCTTTTGATGTTATCTTCAACATCCTTGGAGAAAGAGGACCATTTTCCTGTGAGGCTCTATTTGTTTCGGTTTAAAATAGCCGGAAAAACAAATTTTACTGTAAAACCAAAATTTCCACTATTTGGTAACATGAAAATTTACAGGCAACGAAACATTTTCCGGATTAGGCTTTGGTAAAATTTAACCCTGATTTGGCCGTAAAGTGTTCCCTTGTAATTTTGATCTTTGCCTGACACACTCAAACGTGTGCCACAGGAACCAGAGTCTTTGAAAGATAACCAGAACTTTCGTGCTTGACACACTCCTGATGATCTCAATGTTTTGCACATATGCGACAAGAACCAAAAAGATCTAATTGTCGTCTACTCTTAGATTTTGTTGTCCTCTGCTCTCTCCGTTGGCGCAATCAAGTTCAAATGGGAGTTTCTGGTAAGGTCTCTCTCTCTCTCCATGCAATGGCAAAACAGATTAGTTCTTTTTGTTCCTCATCTGTAGATTTTTAAAAGATTGTATCAAAACAGAGTTGAGATCATTGTACCACCAGATAGGTGAACAAACCTCTCTCTGCATCTCTCTCCTGTCTCCCTCCAATCTTTTTCCCACCTGTCATCATGACTTTTATTTTTTGTTGTTAATTTGTAGTCTCCTCTATTTTATCCCGTAAAAACTATACACCTTTCCCTTGCTTAACTTCAAAATCTCTCTCTCAGGAGTTGTCTCTTTCTTTGTTTTTGTGTTTCAGTCTCAGAGGAACAAAGAGGATTTCGGAGTTTGTCTGATGCAATAGCGCTTCAGTGGACCGGCCCAAACTCGTTTGGAAGTCCAACCTGAGATGAACCAGGTCCAAATTAGTTTTTGGTCCAGTAGGATATTTATGGTTTATTTATTTATTTTGGGTTATCTTGTGATCTTTACTTTTATAGAAAGTAGGATAAGTAGGAGATAGAGTTTGATTTTGCTTTTATTTTAGTTTTAGATTACGATTAGGAAACTTCCATTTTCTTTGCATTCTTTTCCTTTATTTATATCAGCATGTACCATCAATTTAGTGGGTTTGAATTATGAATTGAGTTTATTTGGTTCTTGCCTGTGTGGCACAAGCAGTGATGGCTGTTTTCCCTTTCTTCTCTCTCTCTCTCTTTGCCTTCCTTCAGGTATGACAAACTTTCCCTATTCCTTCTTTGCTCCTCCTCCTTTTCCTTTCCACTACTACTCTCCTGTATGGCTTCTTTTATTCCTTTATTTACTTTTACTGTTATTGTAACCTGTTCGAACGGACCAGAAGTCCCCTTCTTTGATTTTGATCTCTCTCATATCGCTTCGTTTCTCTATACGATTCTGGGAGTGAGTATCTTGAACCTAAATGACTCAAGCCTCAGAGCCTTACTTACTAAAACGAATCCTGCTGTGAGATATCTCTTTGAGTTCAAACTGGTTCTTCAGTTATCGCCAAGCCTGATCTCAGAAACTTCTTATTGACTGTTGGACTTCAGATTTGGATGTTTGTTGGGTTAGTTAAACAAGACATTGAGTTGGGAATCTGCCACTAAAATTTCAGTCCAATCCAATACCAGGTGGGAGAGTTCTCTCCATCGTAGTCTTCCTGGTTTTCTGCCCTGGTTCACGGATGTGAGGTTGAAGACAACCTCATATTGGAATGTCTTTTATCTCTTATTTCATCATACAACCTCATATCATTATACTTCTTAAGTCTGTAGCCTTAATATCTATTTTGTTATACAAATATATGGCTCTAGAAGCTGTAAAAACTCTTTGCTACTTCACAAACTTGCCATGAATTTTGTAATGTCTTTGCTTTGAATAGAATAGTGAAGACAAATGGTGGCTTGGGAACAATTTCCATTGCTTCATCCAAGTCTTCGACCTGTGGCTTGTTGTGGGTTTCATCACTTTTAGGTTTTTTGTTTCTCATTTCGAGGAATACTTGATGGTTTCCTTTATCGTAGCCTTTCTGATTTTGGATTAGCTATTAACTTGTAATCAACTGAACTACTGCGCTTCCCTTCTCTAATTTGGGAATAACATGATGCATAGCTCCATGATCCACAGTTGCTGGTGCATTATTTTAGTTTTAGTGTTTTGGTCAGAAAGTCCTCTCCAAGTGGACATGATGAACCTTTATGTGCTGAACTGTTGAACTTTTATAAGTTTAACACATTGTTCCTCCTTCTCAGGCCGAACTCTTAGGCAGTGGCGTCTACTTTACATATGGGATGCATCAACTGGTGGATCTTTCCCTTAATCCTTTGTACTGCTGCAAGTTCATACTAGCTTGCACATACTTTAGGCCCTGCCTTAGCCAATATTTATTGGTTTGATGCTCAGCTGCAATGCTTCTAAGAGAAAAGATATCAAGTGCTCCCTTTGACCATATTCCATGACATGCGACATTGAAATGGATAGTAGTATGACTTAAAGTAATGTTGTTGCTAATATTTGTCTATTTCTGTATTTTCCTAACAATTTTCGGTTCTGGAGTCAACTGGCAAGAACTCGATAATGATGCCAATATCCAAACCAATTGAAACAACGGGAATATTGTCTATGTTATCAACAATCGTGTCTCTTTTTCCCCTCTTAGCTGAACTTTAGTTTCAACCCCATTTTTTCCAGTTAAGACCAGCTCCCAAAATGTTGGGGAATCTTACCCCATCTCCATAATTGTTTTGATGATAATAAACATATTAGACAAGGTCTTGTGTATTGTCTATATGTTAACAGGGCTAATAAAGTCAAAGCAATAGAAGACATATAGTACGAAGTAAAGATGTTCAGATAAAGCCTTAAAGATCAAGATATCAAAGGCATGCTAAGTTCTTCAAGAAAAGAAGATCTTGGAAGATCTTTTGAAGATTGAAGAACATCTCTCGAAGAAAGAGACCAAGACCTTCATCAAGATCAAAGATGCTCATGTACATATACGTAGAACACTCACCCTGCATGCTTGTAATTGCATTTACATAAAATTAATGAAATAAGCATGTGCATCTTTTAGGGACCTTAGGAGGTTATAAATGAACCCCCTATGACCTTAGAATATGGTAAAATTAGTTGGAGAAAGTCTCGGACCAATCCCCGCAGTCAAACTGCTGCAATCATGCATTGACTGTGATCTGGTCTGAGCATCCGGTCGACCGGATCTCAGGGTACACATCGACCGGATCTCACAGTGGGCTTTCGGGTACGTTCCCATAAGTGATCCGGTCGACCGGATCAAGTGGGACGATGATCTGGTCGGCCGAACATCGACCGGATGCCATTTCAGCCTTCAAATGGCTAGTTTTTAACGGCTATGATCCGGCCGACCGGATTGGTAAAAAATAGATCCGTTAGAGCACATTTTGCACATGTTCTAAAGGCCATTAATGAGCCTATAAATAGAGAACATGTCAGACCTTTTCACCAATCAACTACAGTCCAAAATACAACTTTTGAGAAAGGTGAAAAGTGATTAATTGCTCTCATCATTGGAGTTTACTTGTCTACATCTACATCAATCAAGATTGACTCTAAAGCTTAAAAGACCTTCACTTCTACTTACTCTAAGCAACAAGTCTTAAAGAAGGTTTGCATTGTGCTAGCATTTCATTTACATCATTTGGCACTTGCAAGGAGTACACATCACATTCCTTGCCTAGGTAACTTTTACCTTTATTCTCTTTGTATTAGTTTATACTTTTGAGTTTATAAAGCATTGTTGCATTAACCTAGACTGTATTTAGGTTTTGCAAGGATCCTCTTATCCTTAAAAGATTGGGATCCTCTTAGCCCGTGGAAAAAGATTGTAAAGGTGTTCTTCCCACCTACTGTACTGAAATGAAGTAACTAGTAAAATTCTCTCAAGGTTGAGAGGAATGGACGTAGGCTAGTTTAGCCGAACCACTATAAATTCTGTGTGTCCTCTATTTGCGCAATTTCTCTCTCTATCTTGTTTTAATTCAAAGAAAATTTTAAAAGGATAACATTTTACTAGTGGTAACCTATTCACCCCCCTTTAGATTATCCCACACCAAAACACTTAAATTAGCAGAAAAAAGAGTCAAAATAGAGAACCAGTTGAACCTACCTATTCTAATGGTTTAAAAGAATTCTGAGAAAACTGAATGGTTATTAGATGGAACTTTGATACTAGGTTTAAAATTCTATAGCACCTAACTGTTGCCTTATTCTACAAAAAGGATGTTCAGTGGCCCTTGGATGGCCAGTTGGTGGCTTCCCTGAACATCAAGTTTCAATATGTGAACTACTCTATTCTTTGAAATAGTTCAAGTTGTTCAGCTACTCAAGTTTTAGTTCATTAGACTTTCAGGGTGAATCTACAAGCAGGGTAATTTAACTTCTGAATTTGTAATCAAACTGTTGAGCTCATTAAATTCAATATAACTAGAGTTAGGCAGAGGTCAACTACATGGTGTTCCTGTTCCTGTTGCAATTGGGTTTATGGGTTTTCAGTTCATTTGGGTATTATTAATTGTAATGCCCAGCATAAGCTTTTGTTGATTGTGTGTAGGGACCTTACTACTGTGTTACCGGAGCTGACAAAGCATTTGGGAGAGACATTGTGAATGCCCACTAAAAAGCATGCCTCTATGCTGGAATTAGCATCAGTGGAATCAATGGTGAAGTCATGCCTGGACAGGTTAATCTTTTCTTTATAAAATGCGTGGAGCTTATACTTGCTTTGTATTTCAAAACTTCAATTTGTCCTGTAAATTTATGCATAACCGTGGTATATGTTGGCTTGAACAGTGGGAATTCCAAGTTGGATCAATTCTTGGGATTTCTTCTGGTGATCAACTATGGATTATGGATGGTTTGCTACCTTTTCGAGGTTTGTTAAATAAGTGCACTAATATTTTTCTTTTTATCAATGATTCTGTGTTTTTTCTAATTTTTTTTTTTTATATTTTCCTACTTGCTTTGTAAAACAGAGGATCACAAAATTACAGGAGTTGTTCTTTCATTTGACCCAAAACCAATCAAGGTCTAGCTTTTATCTTCTTTAAAATGTTAACACCATAGATAATCACTGCCTTTTGTGTTCTTCAACCACCATAGAGATTCTTTTCCTACTCTGAGAAAATTAAAAGTTTTTAACCTATTCAAGAACTGATATTTGTCGGCAGTTTTTGTGTTTGAGACCTTGGCAGAGTTTTAAGAAGTCATTTGATTTGAATTCTCTCTCTGTGTTTGTGTGTCATATCTTTATCCAACCATAACCCACCTTTCATTTGGGCATTGATTCCATTGTTTTATTGTTGATTCTGATCTTAATTGTCAATATGATAATTAGGGAGACTGGAATGGTGCTGGTGCACATACTAACTACAAGTAAATGATTTTTTCCATTTTGTGTACAGGAATGTGCTAGCTCCAAATGTTCTGCTTGTATAAGTGTAGATTTATTTTTAATTCTGAGTGAATTTTCTTGATTTTGTTTGTGAATTTCACTTTGATCAGCACAAAGTCAATGAGAAAGGATGGTGGAATTGAAGTGATAAAGAAGGGTATTGAGAAGCTGGGTCTGTGACACAAGGAGCCAAGGAGCATATCTCGGCCTATGGAGAGGGTAATGAGAGAAGATTGACAGGTCGCCATGAGACTGCCGACATCAATACATTCTCTTGGTTAGTTAGAACTTGTTTTTATCTGATAAAATCTTTATGTTTGAGTAATATGGACTCTGAAGGAAAATCCTGCAGCAACAAGGCAAATTAACCACAATAATAATAAGCCACTTACTTGTAGGGTCATCCAATGTTGTCCATTTTTTGCATTTGTTTATGTGAATCTCATTGAGAAGATTACATCCGTTGACCATAGCGAATCAAAAAGGGCATTAAATATGCTTATTTGGATGCACAAAATGCTTTCACTTAAAATAACATCTCTGAAATGCTCTTTAAGGCATTTGAGACATTAGATATGCATTACCTATGAATTTATAATCAACTTTGGATTGTTCAAAATTATATGTTGATATCTTTATTTGAATGTACACTTTGCATACAAACATTAATATACTTATTTCAATTGATACAGAAACTAAATTTGTAGAACTTCTTCTTCTTCTTCTTCTTCTAAAGAAATGGGCCGAAAGTTGAGTTATATCATTATTTTTTGTTATTTTGCCCCCATATTTTCCTTCTCATGAGATCAAGGAAAAGAAATGGAACCCCTTAATTAATCCATGATATCATTCACCCATTATGAATTTTAAAAGCATTTACTAACAAATCTAACAAAGTCTCCATAATTTTATTAATTCTAACACATTGCCCCCTTCACTGTTCAATATGTACTGCTAGCCACTAAGTAGTGTTTGTCTGGTTGGTTTTATACTAAATCCACAGAGAATACCATGGACCAAATTGACCAGGTAGATGATTCTTCATGTGATGTCCTTTGTATTGTCCGTTCCTATTCCCAAATAAAGGAAGAGATTATTAATGAAGTTGAGTGATGGATTTATTTTAATGTTGGGTATTTGGTTCCTTTGGCCGCAAGCCCGCAACTGCTCTCTAATTAAGGGTTATTATATATCCTTTAAACTATATATCCCTTTTTTACTAACCATGTTGATGTTGGAATTACAACCAGATGGATATCAATAACAAGAGTTTGATAATTTTTTCTCCTTTTTTTTTTTTTTTTTTTTAAAACAAAACCATCAGAGTAAACACTACAAACCCCAAAGGTAATTAACTACTACACAAAGTGGTAAAAGTAATTATCCCTGCAGGTAGGTAAAATCAACATTGTTCTTTTCCTCCTCAATGGTTAAAATTTGGTTGAACATATATCATCACATCCCCACCCCCAACTCAGAAAAACAATAAAAATGAAGATACAATATATATATTGCAGCAGAGTTTGTTTCGAGGTCCTCACCACCAGTTAGTTTCTCTTTAATCAGCTGCTTACTTCCTCAGGCGTTTCCTGGATTAGGCGTTCTATCTAGGTTCAAAAGCAAATGTATACCTATCTATTACTGGTCAAATCCAAATAACTGAGGAACACTATCACAACAACCAATATAAATCCTAAACTGAAAAATAACATGTTCACCCATATGTACGGCTTCTCTTTTGGCCTATGGGTGTTGTTAGTAGGAGTATCAGCCGAGTCAGCAATGTTACCAGCCATCATAAACTCCTGCAACAACAACAACAACAACAACAGGGTGTCGGTGTACAAATCGAATTCCATAACCTTAATCCTAGAGATCACATAATGGATTAAATAATTAACAGAATTAAAAAAAAATATATATATGATAACGATCAAGAAAATGCTTGACCTTTCCGAGACCAAAAATACAAAAAACATAAAAACCGGGGTTTTCAACACCGAGTTACGAATCCCGAGTCAGCCTTGGGACCGGGCCTGCATGCTGTGCCATCATCCCACAAATAAGGATAAACCCTCCTACATAATAACTACCCTAACTAACTACCACTCTCGATCCTCACACCATTCCATCTAATTAATAATAGGAAGAGCACTAGTGGAGGTGCGCGCATTCTACCTGGGGAAGAGTTTGGTTGCTTGGCACAGTAAGAAGCAGGACTCAGTCTCATTATCTACAGCAGAGGCTGAGTACATAGCAACTGCATCCAGTTGTACTCAGGTGATTTGGATGAAGAGACAAATTTCTGATTTTGGCATTCAAAGTGATGAACATGTGGTTATCAAATGTGACAACATGAGTGCAATCAACATCTCTAAGAATCCGATGCAGCATTCAAGGACCAAGAATATTGACATCAGATATCATTTTCTAAAAGAAAAGGTAATGGAAGGTGAAGTGAGGTTAGAATTTTGTTCTCACGGAAGACCAAGTGGCTGATATCTTCACAAAGCCGCTTCCCAAAGATAGTTTTGAGAGACTAAGAGAAAGGCTTGGAATTGTGACTCCAAAGGAGAGAAGACTTACACAGTAGAAGGTATAGGTGTATGGGGAGTAGGTGAAAGAGGGCATAGAACACCAACTCTCCATAGGATAGGAAGATGCGGTGGGCACTCCTATGGTTGAGTCTATGTAGGGAGAGCTTTCCTGTAGGGGGAGTTCAGTTACCCTTTGTATTTGTTGTCAAAGGGAGAGAGAGAGAGTAAACTTGAGGTTGTTGAGAGTACACTTATGGTTGTTGCCAACAATTCCAAAGGGGGAGATTGTTGGTCTATTGGCAGGAGTGGTAATGGGTTGTCATTGTTGGCAACCAAGTGCTAACATGTTCGTAGGTTTTTTTGGGAGGTTTTGGAAGTATTCAGGGACATTTTAGTCCTTTTGCATCACTCATGGGTAATATGGTAATTTGGAGAGAGAAATTGGGTGGTGGATCCCACATATTATGGACCTCACAAAGGATGCCTAACCTGGCTGAGGTGGCAGCCAGGTGGTCAGGTAGTGAAATGGTTTAGATGATGTGATCTGGTAAAGGTGTAGGTAGATGAAGAAAACAATTGGAGCATTTGCTACACTTTTGAAGTCCATTGCTTAAAGGGGCAGCATTTGCTATACTTTTGAAGTCCATAGTTTAAAGGGCTTCCTATACTTAGCCAAATTTTGGCTTCCATTTCTTTATGGAGCTTCTGTGATCGTTTTGAGTCTTTTTGTATCTCAGGGGTTTTTTATTGTAATTTATTAAAACTTTGGTCTACAAAAGCCTTAGAAGATGAGGTGAGAGGTCTATTCGCAATTACCAAAAATTGGTGTATTAAATGGCCATTCAACATTCCAATTTCCAAAGTCAAGCACCATGTGCTCCGTTGCTTTTCTTTAAAACCTAAGCAAAGTGAATGGATCTTGTGCTAGGCACGTACATTGAAACAAAATTGGAGATTTCAAATGCTAGCTTCAGTTTGCTTGTCGCACCCTCTTTTTTGTGAAATTCAAAATCAAGAGCCTAACATCTATTCCTCCTTGGGCGACATCATCTATGGCTGTGCAGTTTTTATGCTGAACGATGACAAGAATGATAAGAGATGACAAAAGGTCATCTGACCCAAGGAGCAAACTTGTCAAGCCCTCTTCTTACAAAGTATCAATTGCGATTCCAGATCCGATGCTCCCATTGGCCAAATATTTATTTTATTGATGCACTTTATTGTGCCATATCTTCCAATGCCAATCTAATGGTTGTCATCATGACTTATCTGTACATCCTCATGGTCCTTTGATTCTATGCATCCCTAGCTCACTATACATAGGTGCAAAAGATTCTATTCTAAAGCGTCTCATTAGTCAAAATAAAAATACAATAACCTCCTCATTCGATGGCCGTTTTGATCCATCAAAATTGTAGTGTTCTCATTTTGAAGAGATCTATCTGTCTGTAACGAAAGGAGAAGGGGATTATTCATTGAAAAATTCAGATTCTTTTAGTGGAAGCTCTCCTCCCTTTAAAGAATGCATTGAAATCAATCCATGAATCATGATGAGCATGGTTTTGAAGGCTCATTGAAGAGAGGATGTGTGTGGTGGTGCTCCATTGAAGAAGAAGAGCTCAAGATTATTGATTGTTGAGTGGTGATGTTGTTTTGAAGCTTTTCAAAGATCAACTGGAAACAAGAACGGATGCTAGTATACTTGAAGATTCAAGTCTCCTCTATCGTGAGGTCAATTGAAGATTCCAGCGATACCTGGAGATCTCTGTGAAGTCACTCAAAGTGCTATTGTCAAGGGGATAACTTCGAAACTTGCAAGTTCTTTTGTATTTTTGCATAGATTGAATATTGTTGATAAATCTATGGCATATGTTGTAAGGGGGTGAGACTTACATTTACTTTGTTATTGATTCATATATATTGTAACCAGTTAAGTGGGTGCTTGACTGGAAGAAGGGTAGGTGCCCTAGCCTGAGTGGGTGCTTAGGTGGAAGCAGGTGTTGCATCACCCAAACTGTCGTTGCAGTTGAATTCACAATCTGTGTTGAGTAAATACAAAACTCTGGTTAGGGTATTACTCCGTGGATGTAGGCAATTTGCCGAACCACGTATATCTTGTGTTCTATTCTGTATCTGTTTAGAAATGTTGTGTTCTGCAGGATGGGGTGCACACCTAGTATGCCTGGCCACATAGTGGTTGCACTGCAGGTGTGCATGTGAATTGTGTGTATTTATTTGCACAACCAAGCTTAGTGGGAAGCAGTTGAGTTCAGGCTAACATGTCATTTAATGTTGCACGGTTGGAAGCAAAAAGTGGAAAGAATTTTTAGACCCTGATTCAACCCCTCTCAGTGTTGATCTGGGAACCTCATATCAATAATTAATAACAATATGAAACATGATAAACAAAAAAGAAGATAAATATCTTGATGATAATTAATATAAAATAAAATAAAATAAAAAAATGGATCCCAAACTTGTGATTAATAAGGGTGTTTGATCTGGGTCTCTGAGAGGGTTTGTGGAAGATGGGTTTAGGGTTCAGGAGAGGTAAGCATGCTAGTTTTAGTTGTGAACAGGAACAGAGGAGGGAGCGTATGTTCTGGATGGAGAGAGATCGAATAGTCCATGTTGAGTGAAGAATATATTGTTGGATCCCCCCATATTTGTTTCTGATCATAATAAGGGGATCCCTGTTATACCCGTACCTCGGGATATAATTAAATATCATTTCTTCTCGTGACGTGTAGATACCGCTGCCATGTATGCTGGTGACCTGTTCTCCATGATGGTCAAACCTAGCTACAAAATCGTTGACCACGGCGCGGTTTGCTGTGGAGGAAAGATTCCTCAACGCCGGTGGGGAAAGTTCGTTGTGGCGACTTCGTCGACTACCCTCCAAGTACCAGCCGGGAAGCGAGGAGTTCGGAGAGAGCATCCTGGACCGTCACCTCGGTTGGATAATTCGTTCGGTGATGAGCTTAGCATTGCCGTGGCGAAGTTGTTCGGGTCATGGGTAATAAACCATGACGGGGAAAAGTAAGTTCTAGCCTCAAGACTTATTAATTATTCTTCCCTTGGTAACCTCGAAGTGCGGGTCCGGGCTTGAACCGCTCGAGCTATTTCATGAGAGAAGGGAATAATTTAAGTTCGGGTCCCGTACCTTTAGGAAGTACATTGGGGACTTATACCCATCTCTTATGAACCCATCTAAGAATGGGCTTTTCCCTAATTAAGGTTGTGGGCGGGCCCATTTAACCTATTGACCCAATGATGGGTTATTCCATCCACTTACCCACATAGGGCTAATGGGTTGACCCATTAGGCCTCATGACCCATTTGTCTAGAGGTACCCAAATACCCATTTATTATAAATGAGTCCATGAGGAGAGAGAGAACATTACTTCTCCTTCATCATTCTCTTCTACCCTAAATCGTGGAGGAGAGAAAGAGGAGAGAAAGAGGAAGAGGAAGGTGAAGAGGCTTGGAGGAAGGTGGAGACCCCATCTCTTGGGCCATAAATCGTGGAGCTCTCTCATCTTGGGGGTAGGTAAGCTATTGAAGCTTCTTCCTTCTTCTATTTTGGATTTTAAAAGGGGTTGGGTAATGGGAGAGATTGACCTAGATCTCTCTTGGAACCTAGGGAGTCGATGGAGCATTAAAGCCCAAGCTATGGTGGAGTTATTTCACTCCATTATGAGCTCTAATGTAAGGGTTCTCGTTGCCATTTGAGAGATTTAAGGTTGGACCCTAATGAGCTTGGAGTTCCCTAGAAGTTCTTGTGCTTTAAAACCACTTGAAAATGGGGTCCTTGGAGGGAAATCCTTCGGATTTTGGACCTGAAGGTGTGAGGGTTTACATGTGGTTTCGCACTGCAAGAAACCACCTGAAATTACCTTCCGAGAAGGATTACGTGAAGGTCGGATTTACACTGGTTTCAGTTTTAAAACCACATCCATCCGACCTTGACCAAAATTGTCCACGAGCCCCTGTGAAGGTCGGATTTACACTCGATTTCAGTTTTAAAACCACATCCGCATCCGACCTTGACTAAAATTGTCACGAGCCCTGTGAAGCTCGGTTTACACTCGGTTTCAGTTTTACGAAACCACATCGCATCCGACCTTGACTAAAGCTGTCCCGAACCCCGGTTTCCTAGGATTTACATGTGGTTGCGAGTTTTGGCATGAAACCACTCCTGCAACCACTTTGTTTCGAAACCTTATACTTAAGTGTTTATGGGAGACCTTTTGGGGATCCTTTCCCTTCGTTCGTTTAACCTTATTTCACTCTTTGTATAGGTTAATATATTCACTTTTGTGGCTTATTGCTTGATCGAGGCGACAACGATAATCTTGGTGCTTGGCGTATACGTTGTGAGTGGGTTTGGTCGTTTGGGCTTGTTATTATTATTGCATTATATATTATGTAATCATTATAATTAATAAGCATGTTTGCGCATATTGCATACTCTTATATACAATTGTTATAATGTTGATTGGTAATGTGGTACCTTGATGGGTCTCGGTGCGGTGGGTGCAGGTCATAGAACCCGAACACTATATACATTTATGAAGAAATTTTGTTGAATGTCATGTTGAATCGTATGCGCCGTGCCGTCTTGTAATCGGGCACTAAACCGGATGAAAAGTTGATGCGCCGGATTACCTCTCGGGGCGATAGGACTTGCATGTAGTATATTGTGGCTAGGATTTCACACCTTTATGCTACGACCCTTACCAACAGGGGTTTAGGTGTTGGGTAATCGATACACGGATTACGTGGAGGTGGGAGAGGCCGATCATGGTAGTATTGGTTATCGGGGTGCCACTGAGTGGTCTTGGAGGCTTCGATCGGCGTAGGTCCCATGTGACAATTGAGGTTTCATTGTGGCGATAAGTTAAGTGACCCACAGTGTCTCAGAGTTGTCACAGATGCATATTCCATTGACTTAGTTGTTTGTTAGGTGGAAAAATGGACTTAACATGTGCATGCATCATTGGACTATGTGAATTGCGTGTTTGTGCATCCCCATCCCCTCAGCTCGTGGAGCTAACCCCTCGTGCGCACACTTTTGGATTATGATGCGGTGACGGATATCTCGCGGGACTTGGAGTTCAGCCCTCGGGATACGATGAGATCGGTGAGGAGGAACCGGAGGCCGTGTTTGAGGAACATGGCGGCGGGTGTCCTTGCGATGATTGTGCCTACGGGCCGTGAGGATATTCGGGACTCGATCCCTTTTTGATTACTTTTGAGGCTAAGGCCTATGGTGAAATACTTACTATTATACCGTTTTTTGATAGTTATTAGATGGTCATTGGAAATGTAACTAATTCTTGTATTTATCATCTAGCCTTTGAACATCTTGTAACTATTCGATTTATACGCTTCGCAATACTCTACGATCCTTGGAATGTAATATTCCTCTTTTCGCATTCTAATATTATATTGTGTTAATATTGGTTATGGTATGCGTTGGGACACGTGTCGGTGATCCGGGCGATTTAGTAGGATGACACGCGTCGTCCTAGTCACCCTTTATATGATATTATATTCCTTATGCGGAATAGGGCGTGACGCGTGGTATCGGGCGAGATGCTCGCACGGCACAATCTATCGGATTTGTGATTTACTCTCCACAATAGGTTGCTAAGGTAAAAGCTTCCAACACTGCATAATTGGAATGTGTGTGAATGCTAGGGAGACTAGTTTAGGGTGAAAGCCAAGACAATAGCAAATGATAGGCACAACGATGGAAGGAAAGACATGTGTATATATTTATAGATATATTCCTTCGTTTATTTGTGAATACATTTTCCATAAGCCAAATGAGTGATTACAAAAATTCAATTGAGCTAGTAAACTTCAAATTCTTACAACCAAGAAAAAGAAAAAAATTTACTACATGGTAAGATAAATAGCTAGGAGTCCATAAAGAGCATGGTGGGAATGGACGGAGGTCTCTTGCTCCATCTCATCATCACTCTTGGGCTCATCCTCTGTGCCCTCATCATGGAGGTAGGAGTGCAAGTCCTCCATCTGCTGCTCGAAGCTCTCCATGCGTCGTCGATGTATCGAGCCTAGTGTTCACTCCTTCAAACCCCTGAGCCATCTTGGTGCTCATCCGGCCCAAAGCTGCAAGAATCCTATCAATGTCGACCCACTAGGAGCGATCTTGGATGAAGAGGCCGCATGCACGGCCGGGCGAGGAGGAGGCTCATGTACCGAGGCTCGGGCCCGTGACCCTCTGCTGGGACCAATGGCTCCCCATCACTATATGCATCCATCGCAATTCGCATCCTCGCCTTGCATTACGATCTAGAGGTGGATCTTCGGTTAAGTCTTGATCCTCCTCACTCAAGTCAACTCCAAAATCTTTGGAAAATAGTGGTGAGCAACCTCCCATAGGGTAAATCTAAGTTCTTCCTGGGATTTCGCCCGCATGATCCATGGTCCGCATGATAATGTAGGGCGGGCGGATGGGAATGCCTTTGTAGAGGTGATAGGCCACATAGCCTACGAAGATGGAAGGCATGGTGCGGTGACTCTGCTATAGGCACGATGTTGTGCTGCACAATCCGGCTCAATATCCTGGGAGAATTAGCAAAAGAAGTCTCAGGCACTTTCTTCTCGAATGCCCCACGTGTAAGCTCCTGTATAATTCCCTGTATGCCTCTCTCCGAGAAAGGGTAGGGATTCTTCCATGGTGCGCGAGGTCTTCTCTCCTCGAGATAGCTACATTGAGGATGCACTAGCTGTGCCTGTGAAGGATATGGTGACTCCTTGACATAAGAGATGATCCGGTAATCTCGCGTGCCTAGGTTCTCGGTGTGCAGGTTGGCGTAGAAGTGACGAATGAGCTTGGGATAGAATGGCTCGGAAGGTTGAGGAGGTTGGACCACCCGATTGCTTCAAATCTCGGCCCTACTTTGTAGGCTTTGAGGTCTTCGATGCTACATCTCTTCCCTCCAAGATACTCTTAAAGCGAAAGTGGTCTTGGTACATCTCTTGTTTCTCTAGGTCTTGGAACCATAGTGCATCCAAAGCGGTGGGCGCCTGTTCGGCCCGGTGCACGCCTTGTTCTAGGAGCCATTTACTTCCCTAACACCTGCAACCAAAGAAGGCCAAGGATATAGAAACATATTAAGTCAATGCTTGGATATTAAGGCCTAAGCGGATATACAATGAAAAGAGACAAGGAATTAGAACCTAGACCTTGATTCCTACAACAGTTAACCAAATTACGATAGGAAATGTACTAGGACAATTTTGTTGTGAATGGTCTAAGGAGTCGGGAAAAGGGAATGCATAGCCAACATGTAGATGCAATCATAGAGGATAAATGTACATGGCCACATTATGCTTGGAGAGCATTATATTATCTGAGCAATTAGTTCAAACAAAATTGGACTGAATTGATAAGAAATATACTAAGAAATCCAAAGAGGAAATTTTAGAATTTGGTTGGAAGTTGAATGACATAGTAAACAATATACATACATGGCCATAGTATACCTAGAACATGAAGTTTTTACCAAATACCTAGTTCAAGCAATATATGGAGCTAACTTGTGGTAAATCATGCTTAGAACTTCAAAGAAAGGAAAAATTCAGATATGGTACATGGATTTTAACTCATAGGGACAATTATTCATAGCCATGTTATGCTTGGGATTAAGCCCTCTTATGAAATGATAAATGCAAGCAAACAAGGGGTGCATTCGATCATGAGGCATGCTTGAAACTCTAAAAGAAAAAAAAATAAAAATTCAGATGTGGTTCTTGGAGTTCAAATTGCAAGAAGTAAATAGGTAATGGCTTGAGACAACCCCAAATTACATACACCAAGCCTACCTACCAAAACCGAACTTGATTTGGGCAAAAAGGAAAATAGAATTTTCGGTTAGGGTTTTGGGATTTCTCCAAAATCCAACCCAAACCCATGGTGATGGTGCAAAATTGGGGTAAATGCCTCAACTAGGTTGCATATGATGGGAAACGAAGGAGGGATGCACAAAAATCCATCTATATAGCTAGGAGAAAACGAAAAAACTCAAACCTAGTAAACCCGAAATGGATTTTGGGGTTTCTCCATAAGAGAAGTCGAAGGGAGAAAGAGATAGATCGATAGAGAGGAAGAGGTCATACAGAACTCGATCGGATTACGTGGAGGTGGGTTGGAGTGCCAAAATCCACCTAGAAGGGAAATGGAGCAAGAACGAGTGCGGTTTTGGGTTCTCCGGGCGTAGGGTGTGTTTAGAAATAGGAATTTGGGTTTTGAAAAAGAGTTTCGAGTTAGAAATTCTATTTTTGGGCCATGCGGTTTTACACTCGGTGCAAAACTTTGAAACCGTTGTGAATCCGCGGTTTCTGAGACCAAACTTTGGTCCTGTGAATCTCGGATTTACACTCGGATGCGACCTAGTGAAACCGCACGTAAATCCGACCCGGCGAGAAAGGGTTTTTGACCTGTTTTGCTTAACCAACTTGTTTCTAATGCTTATTACCCTCATTATTGCTTCCCTTACCCCTCGTGTAACTTGTGTTTACCTTTGTAAATCGATTTTTGATTGGTTTGCTTAATATTGCTATTGTGCCTATAACTATGGGTGTTGGCTGTAACGGTGTGAACCATGGTTAATACACGGTCAAATGCCAACCGTTCTCTGCTAGGGAAGAGGCCGGTGAGGCTTGAATACGGTTTTCTTGGTAGCACCGCCGGGTTAGTAATAATGCGGATGTCGCCGCGTTGTTGAGCAATAGGTTGCAATCCATGGGCGAGAGCATAGGGAGGCGCAACAAGAGCGGCGCCAATTATGCAAAACATGTTGCTATGTTCCAAGACTTTGTTAGGAAAGGCGCCGGTGCCTCCTCTGTGCAAGTCAATCCTCCCCCACCTGCCCCTGTGGGTTCTGTTGTACCTAGTGTTCCTTTGGCTCAAGCTACTGCCGAGAAATTCCTTTGACACAAGAGGTGCCAGCACCTACTCTACCTCCCACTTGGTGGCTCCTCCCGATCAGCGGTGGCTCCGGCTTGGTGGATCTTGCTAGGTTATCGGAAAGATTTGAAATATCGTCCTCCAACCTTCTACAAGATGGCCCATGATTCCTTTTTCCCGACAACATTTATAAGGGATCTTGAGAGGATCTTTGAAGTGATACGATGCAATGACACGGACAAGATCCGGTGTGCTACCTACCAGCTCCGGGGTGATTCGATGCGTGGTGGCTCTCCTCTAAAGACCATTTTTGGGCAACTCACCCAGAGGCAACTTGGGCTCAATTCAAGGAAGTCTTCTTCAAAAATTTCTTCCCTCGAGAACTTCGTGATAGGAAGGAGTCGAGTTTATGAGCTTCTTTCAAGGATCCAAATCGGTCCTTGAGTACCGAAGCTTTTGAGGAGCTGTTTTACTTCGCCCGGTACACATGAAGGCCGAGAATGTGAAGGCTAGGAAGTTTGAGAAGGGGCTTAGACCTAGCATTAGTATACGTGGTGCTACACAAGTACCCTACTTATGCTAAGGCGGTCCAGTGCTAAGGTGATTGAGGACCAGAGAGAGAAATTACGAGGGCCATTCGGGCGGTAAAGACCCATGACCTCTCATGAACCTAGGGGATCCACAAAATTCCAAAAGAGAGGATCCTACACTACTTTTTCGGTCCGATCCGGAGGTCGGATGCGGTGCAAGCGCCCAGGCCTACATCAACTCCTCACTATGGTTCCCGAGACTCTTATATGTTACAATTGCAAGGAGTCCGGGCATATGGTTGAGCTGTCCTCATCCTCGGATGATAGGTCCTCAGTGCGGCTACACAAAAGGCACCCCAAGCCAAGGCGGTTGTGCGTTCTCTTCTTCTGCTCCGGCCCATAGATCTCAAGGTGGTGTATTCATGACAAATGAAGACGCCGAGCCGATCCCGAGTGTTAATACAGGTAATGCACTCTACTCTTAAGATGTGCATATTATAGCTTTTGTTTCTATGATTGGTTATCTGTTGCTTGTCGGTGTCGTTCTTGTTTGCTCTCGGCTTTATGCTTTATTTGATTCGGGGCATCACACTCTTTTGTGTCCCCTAGTTTTGCTAAGAAGATGTCCATTGAACCAAAGCTAATGGCCCAGAAATTGATAGTCGAGTACACCGGGTAGCAAGGTTGAACTTAACTCGGTTTATGATCCTTGCCGGTATGTGTGGGTGGTCACGGACTCGAAGCAAGCTTAGTCTCTTGGGATATGAAAGACTTTGATGTGATTTTGGGAATGGATTGGCTATCAACTCACAAAGCCGAGTCTAATCTGTTCGAGAGAGGAAGGTTCTATTCAAACCATTTGAAGGTGAAGAGTTTGTGTTTATGGGTACTAGGCGGGAGAGACCCAAGAAGGTTATCATCTACGCCTCCAAGTCTGAAGTTGTTGGCGAGGGATGTCGGTGTTATCTAGCATCGTGATGACACTGAAGCCAAAGCGAGGCCTTTGGAAGAGTTGTGCGTGGTGAAAGACTTTCCGGATGTCTTTCCACGAGGATCTAACGCGGTTGCCACGGATCGCGAGGCGAGTTCATGATAGATCGATTCTGGTGCAGCCCGGTATCCAAGGCACCTTACGGGATGGCCCCAAGCGAGCTAAAGGAGCTACAAGAGCGGTTGAATGACCTGTTGAAGAAGGGTTTCATTAGACCAGTGTATCTCCTTGGGGAGCACTGTGTTGTTTGTGAAAAAGAAGGGCGGTAGTATGCGTCGTGCATTGACTACCGTGAGCTCAACAAATTGACAATCAAGAACCGGTATCCTTTGCCTAGGATCGATGACCTATTCGATCAACTACGAGGTGCTAAGGTGTTCTCGAAAATTGATCTCCGGTCCGGTACCATCGATTGAAGATTAGAAATGGTGATATCGGCAAAGACGGACATTGAGATCTCGCTATGGTCATTATGAGTTCTTGGTCATGTCCTTGGGCTGACCAATGCCCCTAGCTTTTATGGAGTTGATGAACCGGGTGTTCCACGATGTTCTGAACAAGTATGTCATTGTCTTCATTGATGACATCTTGGTCTATTCAAGAGCGAGGAGGAGCATGCGAGACCATCTCCGCCTAGTATTGCAACGCCTAAGGAGAAGCGATTTATCGCCAAATTCGGTAAGTGTGAGTTTTGGCTACAACGGTGGCATTTCAGGACACCTTGTTTACGGTAAGGGTATAGAGGTTGACCCTGGCAAGGTGAAGTCGATGGTTGGTAGGCGATACCCAAGAATGTGGCGGACATTCGTAGTTTCCTGGGACTAGTGGCTATTACAGGAGATTTATTGAGAACTTCTCAAGGCTCTCCGCTCCTATGACACGGCCCGACCGAAGGGAGTGAAGTTCGAGTGGTCGATAGGCGTGAAAAGAGCTTCCAAGAGCTCAAGCGGAGGCTGGTTTACTGCTCCGGTGCTTACCATTCCTAATGGTGCTGGAGGGATGGTAGTCTCAATGATGCATCTAAATTGGGCTTGGGTTGTGTTCTAATGCAAGATGGGAAGGTAGTAGCCTATGCTTCTCGGCAATTGAAGGACTATGAGAAGAACTACCCGACCCATGATTTGGAGCTTGCCGGTGGTTTTCGCTCGAAGATCTGGAGACATTATTTATATGGTGAGAAGAAGCGAAATATACGGTGATCACAAGAGCCTCAAATACTTCTTTACACAAAAGGAGCTCAATATGAGGCAGCGACGGTGGTTGGAGTTGTTGAAAGATTATGATTGTACTATCCATTACCACCAGGCAAGGCAAATGTAGTAGCGGATCGTGAGCCGAAAATCTCGAGTCCTTGTCACGGCATCACTAGCGATCGGTGAGAAACTCATTGAGGAAGCTAGAAGGATGGACCTGGAATTCTTGGTTGATGGTGTTACCTTATCTCTATCGGCTTTATCGGTACAATCCACACTTTGGTAGGCGAATTCAATCAGCCCAGGCTTCGATGAGGAGATTCAAAAGGTTATTGAGGCTATCAAGGGGGACACGCGTCAGGGAAGCTGGATTTTACTTTAGCAGTGGTGTTCTCATGTTCGGACAACGGCTATGTGTTCCTAGTAACCCTCGGTTGAGGAAGGAAGTGTTAGTGAGGCCCATGACTCTCCTATTCTATTCATCCGGGTAGTACGAAGATGTATAGAGATACGAAGGAATATTCTTTGTGGAGTGGAATGAAGAGGGATGTGGTTGAGTATGTGGCAAAATGTCTTACTTGTCGGTGAAGGCGGACGAGGACAGCGACCTCATGGCCTCTTACGGTCATTGCTGTTCCCGAGTGGAAGTGGGAGCATGTTACCATGGATTTTGTCACGGGTTGCCCTACGCCTAGAGGTGTCGATACCATATGGGTTGTCGTCGGCAGATTGACAAAGACGGCTCACTTCATCCCCACTAAGATTACCTATTCGATGGACAAGTGGCTCGCTTGTACATTGATAATGTAGTTAAATGCGCATGGAGTTCTGTGAGCATCATCTCCGATCGGGATCCCGTTTACATCTAAGTTAAGGGTGGTTTTCGAGGAAGGCATGGTACCTTGTTGAGTTTCGTACAGCCTTCCACCCTTAAACCGACGGACGATCGGAGAGGACTATTCGGACATTGGAAGATATGCTCCGAGCTTGTGCCATTGATATGCGGGCAGTGGGGCGAGCATCTCTCACTTATTGAGTTTGCTTACAATAACGATTACCAGGCTACTATAGGCATGGCACCGTTTGAGGCTCGATATGGGAAGAAGTGTCGAACACCGTTATATTGGGGCGAAGTAGGTGAGCGGCGTATTCTTGGACCCGAGTTGATTCATGCAACATGCGAGAAGGTGGACTTGATTCGTGAGCGGATCAAGGCGGCTCGATCCCAGAGAAGGGTTATGCGGACTTGAGGCGGAAAGACCTTGAGTTCACTATCGGCGATAAAGTGTTCCTTAAGGTATCACCCTCGAAAGGGTGATGCGTTTGACAAGAAGGGCAAATGAGTCCGAGATTTATAGGGCCTTTTGAGATCCTTGCGGATTGGACCGGTGGCATATCGGTTAGCACTCCCTCCATCTTTAGAAGGTGTGCCGCGATGTCTTCCACGTGTCCATGTTGAGGAAGTATGTCCATGATCCAAGCCATGTATTGACGCATGAACCACGAGAACTTGCGGCCGACATGTCCTATAAAGAGGCTTGCTGAAAAGATTTTGGGCGACAAGGTTGTTCATCTTCGCAACGGCCCATTCATTATGTGAAGATAAAATGGTGCAACCATCCGGAAGAGAAGCTTCTTGGGAGGCGGAGGTAGAGATGCGGGCGAAATACCCTTTTCTTGCCTATCTACAAGGTACGTCAAATTTCGAGGATGAAATTTCTTATAAGGTGGGGGGATGTTATACCGTGCCCGGGATATAATTAAATATCATTTCTTCTCGTGACGTGTAGATACCTTGCCATGTATCTTTGGTGACTGTTCTCCATGATGGTCAAACCTAGATACAAAATCGTTGACCACGGCACGGGTTTTGCTGTGGAGGAAAGATTCCTCAGCGCGATGGGGAAAGTTCGTTGTGGCGACTTAGTCGACTACCCTCCAAGTACCAGCCGGGAAGCGAGGAGTTCGAGGAGAGAGCATCCTGGACCGTCACCTCGGTTGGATAATTCGTTCGGTGATGAGCTTAGCATTGCTGTGGCGAAGGCTGTTGGGTCATGGGTAATAAACCATGACGGGGGAAAAGTAAGTTCTAGCCTCAAGACTTATTAATTATTCTTCCCTTGGTAACCTCGAAGTGCGGGTCCGGGCTTGAACCGCTCGAGCTATTTCATGAGAGAAGGGAATAATTTAAGTTCGGGTCCGCGTACCTTTAGGAAGTACATTGGGGACTTATACCCATCTCTTATGAACCCATCTAAGAATGGGCTTTTCCTAATTAAGGTTGTGGGCAGGCCCATTTAACCTATTGACCCAATGATGGGTTATTCCATCCACTTACCCACTAGGGCTAATGGGTTGACCCATTAGGCCTCATGACCCATTTGTCTAGAGGTACCCAAATACCCATTTATTATAAATGAGTCCATGAGGGAGAGAGAGAACATTACTTCTCCTTCATCATTCTCTTCTACCTAAATCGTGGAGGAGAGAAAGAGGAGAGAAAGAGGAAGAGGAAGGTGAAGAGGCTTGGAGGAAGGTGGAGACCCCATCTCTTGGGCCATAAATCGTGGAGCTCTCTCATCTTGGGGGTAGGTAAGCTATTGAAGCTTCTTCCTTCTTCTATTTTGGATTTTAAAAGGGGTTGGGTAATGGGAGAGATTGACCTAGATCTCTCTTGGAACCTAGGGAGTCGATGGAGCATTAAAGCCCAAGCTATGGTGGAGTTATTTCACTCTATTATGAGCTCTAATGTAAGGGTTCTCATTGCCATTTGAGAGATTTAAGGTTGGACCCTAATGAGCTTGGAGTTCCCTAGAAGTTCTTGTGCTTTAAAACCACTTGAAAATGGGGTCCTTGGAGGAAATCCTTGGATTTTGGACACGAAGGTGTGAGGGTTTACATGTGGTTTCGGACTGCAAAAAACCACCACAAATTACCTTCCGAGAAGGATTACGTGAAGGTCGGATTTACACTCGGTTCGATTTTACGAAACCACATACACATCCGACCTTGACCAAAATTGTCACGAGCCCCTGAAGGTCGGATTTACACTCGATTTCGTTTTACGAAACCACATACGCATCCGACCTTGACTAAAATTGTCTGAGCCCTGTGAAGCTCGGTTTACACTCGGTTTCGATTTTACGAAACCACATCACATCCGACCTTGACTAAAGCTGTCCCGAACCCCGGTTTCCTAGGATTTACATGTGGTTGCGAGAATTTTGGCATGAAACCACTCCTGCAACCACTTTGTTTACGAAACCTTATACTTAAGTGTTTATGGGAGACCTTTTGGGGATCCTTTCCCTTCGTTCGTTTAACCTTATTTCACTCTTTGTATAGGTTAATATATTCAATTTTGTGGCTTATTGCTTGATCGGGCGACAAGCGATAATCTTGGTGCTTGGCGTATACGTTGTGAGTGGGTTTGGTCGTTTGGGCTTGTTATTATTATTGCATTATATATTATGTAATCATTATAATTAATAAGCATGTTTGCGCATATTGCATACTCTTATATACAATTGTTATAATGTTGATTGGTAATGTGGTACCTTGATGGGTCTCGATCTTGGAACCCCGAACACTATATACATTTATGAAGAAATTTTGTTGAATGTCATGTTGAGCTGTATGCGCCGTGCCGTCTTGTAACCGGGCACTAAACCGGATGAAAAGTTGATGCGCCGGATTACCTCTCGGGGCGATAGGACTTGCATGTAGTATATTGTGGCTAGGATTTCACACCCTATGCTACGACCTTTACCAACGGGGTTTAGGTGTTGGGTAATCGGTACCGGATTACGTGGAGGTGGGAGAGGCCGATCATGGTAGTATTGGTTATTAGGGTGCTTGCCGAGTGGTCTTGGAGGCTTCGATCGGCGTAGGTCCCACGTGACAATTGAGGTTTCATTGTGGCGATAAGTTAAGTGACCCACGGTGTCTCCGAGTTGTCACGATAGCATATTCCATTGACTTAGTTGTTTGTTAGGTGGAAAAATGGACTTAACATGTGCATGCATCATTGGACTTTGTGGTGCGTGTTTGTGCATCCCCATCCCCTCAGCGCTCGGTGGAGCTAACCCCCTCGTGCGCACACTTTTTTTAGATTATGATGCGGTGACGGATATCTCGCGGGACTTGGAGTTCAGCCCTCGGGATACGATGAGATCGGTGAGGAGGAACCGAGGCCGTGTTTGAGGAACATGGCGGCGGGTGTCCTTGCGATGATTGTGCCTACGGGCCGTGAGGATATTCGGGACTCGATCCCTTTTTGATTACTTTTGAGGCTAAGGCCTATGGTGAAATACTTACTATTATACCGTTTTTGATAGTTATTAGATGGTCATTGGAAATGTAACTAATTACTGTATTTATCATCTAGCCTTTGAACATCTTGTAACTATTCGATTTATACGCTTCCGCAATACTACTGATCCTTGGAATGTAATATTCCTCTTTTCTGCATTCTAATATTATATTGTGTTAATATTGGTTATGACTGTGCGTTGGGACACTGTGTCAGTGATCCGGGCGGTTTAGTAGGATGACACGCGTCGTCCTAGTCACCCTTTATATGATATTATATTCCTTGTCTGGAATAGGGGCGTGACAATCCCACACGTAGTACACACTACGTACTCCATATATGAAACTGATACTACTAACACGTACGTACCTGATGATGATATTGTTCCTCTTCTTTCTTCCACTCCCTTATTAGGATGAAGAAGAAGAGCCTTTGTATCCTTTAAAAGCTTTTGAGTTTTTGCAGTAGAGAGCCCTCCTTGTCCATGCTCTTCTTGGACTTCCTGATCAGACATTGAAAGCTTCACCTTTTTGAATGGAATTAAAGTTTTATCAACTATAATACCCTTTTCTGAATCCTGCACCCAAATCAAACCCATTAAATTAAATTTTGTTAAAGTATGCCAAAAGATAATTAAAGACAGTAGTAATCAAAGAAATCAACCATATATTCTGCACCAACCTGATCACCAGGAAGGTGGACTTGATGACCACCGGATTCCTTCTCCATGATAACGATCAGGTGGCGGGCATTGCATGCATAAATAGTGATGAGGCATAGAAGAAGAAGAAGGAAAAGGAGAAGGGAAGAAGAAGACATGACTGAGATCCCGATTAAGGCAGGCAGCAGATCGATGGATAACTCTTTCTTTAATTTGTTGTGTGTTGTGAGTTGTTGTCACTTGTGAATTAATTTGGGGGCCGGTGTTGATCGATGAAGAAAGTGGTATATATTTATAGTTTTTTTTTTTGGGAGGAGGGGGGGGGGGGGTTTATAATTCTACTACAACTAAGGATGTAAACGGATTGGATTTGGCTCAGATAGTACTATATCCACATCCGCATCTGAATTCGATTAGTTTTCGGACGGATTCAGATAGTGCTAAACGGATACGGATCGGATATTTTATCCGTTTACATGTAAATGTAGCTTGTCGGATAGCTATAGTCTATCCGTATCTGCATCCGTTTAGCTTTCAGACGGATTCGAATAGTACTAAACAGATATGAACACGGATACAGAAATAGATTTCGACTATTCATTTACACCCCTAACTACAACAAGGAATGCACAGGTTTGATAGGTCATGCATGAAAAGGTAATTCTGAATACCCCTCTACATTGATTGGAAGGTTTCTTTAATATGGAAAGTAGGTACGCGTTTATCAACGGAATTAGAGTTTCACACAAACTCGCTCTAATTCCCTTCACTCACTCAAAATCCATCTCTGATTTCCATTTCTATGTACAAATCTTCTTCTTCTATTCCTATCGGTTGTTAATTATCACATGTGAAAGAGATTGAGTCACATCCGATAACACCACTGTTGGGTCAACATAAATCAAATCTATTAAGATGTTAAGAATTATAGAGTTTTAGTTTCACATCAGTTAAGCCCCGATTATAGCTTGAGTCCAACTGAGCCCATCCAAATCCGATCCGATTATTTAAATGAGCGGTCACGGTGCAATCTTCAAGCTTGGTTAAGCCCAATTAAGCCCGACCAAACCCAACCGGTTGACACCCCTACCGAATATTGATTGATTTGATATTAATCGGCATGATCAAAGGATGAAAAAAAAAAAAATTTGAAAAACAATTTCTATTTAAAAACATGAACAATTTCATCTGAGAATTGATCTAGAGTGATCCGGATTTGTGTCAATTGAGACCAATCCCAATCTGATTTCGAACTAAAATCTTAAACCTTGTCATGGATAGAGTTATGAACATTTTGAAATTTGAATTGAATACAACACTATCCCTATTGCATTCGATTAGTTTTCGAATGGATCCAAATAGTTATCGGAAAGTGATTTTTCAAATACCCCCAAATGGATATCTACAAATACATTTCTAGACTGGAGATTGGAAAATGGAACCGTGAATCTTGAGAGTACGGCATTACAGTCTCACTATTTGTATTAAATAATATAGAAATGGAGAAGACGAGAAGGTGAAGAGCTGAATCCACACTAACCCACAAGAATTGATTTGAAATGTCAAATATAAAATTATATAAATATTCTTCTATATCTTTTTTTTTTTTCCTCATTTTATTACTTCGTATGTAGAGAATGAAGGGTAAAGGGGTAAGGGAAAGAAGGGGATTGGGATTTTGTAAATATTCTTGCCATTGCCAACTGCCCATTGTGGAGAAGAGGTCAATAGTTGTAAATGACTTTGCTAGTCAAGATTAATCCATAATTGCAGAGCTTTTGTGTTTCCTAATATCAACAAACATTTAAGTGCTGATTACTTACCATAAAAAAAAAAAAATAAAACAAAAAAGTGCTGATTACTTCCTTTTGAGTCATACGATTGTACCATAGTCAAACATGGTTTGAGGAATTGGTATCGGATTTGTTATAGGTAGAGGCTGCTATTGATTCTTGGTTGATCCCATATCAATGGGTCAGTACAGAGCAAGGATAAAAATTTTAAAAATCCAATTTTTGGAATAAAAAAAGAATAGATCCATCTGAACTGTCTGATCCGGATGAATATAGACAGATCAATATCAATATCAGATCGATATGAACAGAGATCGATATTGTTTCTGATATCGATTCCAAAGTCCTTGTAGCCAATACTATATTTTAAGATAATCAGGCCAAAACCGATGCATTTACCCTTATTTTTTTTTTTGTAACCTTTTTACCCTTGTCTGTACAAGTATATTGAATTGATCTCAAGATCAGTCTTCGCCGATATCAATCCGATTCGGTCAATATCAACCGATCAGATCCGAGATACAAACCATGTCCCGGACCCCTACCTAAAAAAAAATATTTAAAATCAAATGAGCATGTTTATTTCCATGAAAAATAAATAATCGGACCTATTTATGAATCTGATTTTGAACGTACCCTCATATAAGGGATTTTTTCGGTTAAAGCCATCAATGATCAGTATCAAACCCATCCTTGAAATCATTTTCTTAAAAGGTCGCTTTTAGGCAAATGTACGATGGAATATATTTTTCTGTTTTTAGTAAAGTACGATCGAACAATTCAAAAGGAAATAATCACGGATCTACCTCTCCATGGAGGTCAGCGCCCAGGGGGTTTCCAAGGGTTGGGTTGTGTCACACACATTTCGGTGCACACCTAGAGGTGTGTAACGGTTGGATGCTCCATGAGTGTGTTGGGCTCCCTAGAGAGAAACTCAATTCAGTAATCACACATTCCCTCCTAATTCTGCTCCTCTCCTTGGAGGGCATCGCCCAATGAATGTCCAATGAGACATCCAAAACCTGGGGAAATGGGTTGTGCCGCACACATCCCAATGGCTGACTAGGCATGCACCGGGATGTGTGCGGCACAGCCCATCCATTGGATGCCTCAATGGACACTCATTGGGTGATGCCCTCCAAGGAGAGGAGCGACAGGATCAAGTAACTGAATCTTTCTAACATCAGCAAGAAGATCGTGTTGGAATCTTGATGACGTTAGCATAGTATCTGTATATTAATTAATGAGTTTGTAATGTGCATTCATTATGGTTGGTAATCTCGGGATCGGATGGGTATGGATTGACACTGATTCCGAATATTGATCGATTTACTATTGATCGGTATGATCAAAAGATAAAAAAAAATAATAAAAAACAATTTCTATTTAAAAACAAGGGCAATTTCGATGAGGATCGATTTAGGGTGATTCAGATCGGTGTTGTGGAGACCAATCCCAATCCGATTTTTGATACCTTTATACCATGTCTTGGATATAGATGTGAACATATGGAACTTGAATTGAATATAACACTATCTATCTCTATCAGTCTATTTGCATTTGATTAGTTTTCAAATGGATTCAGATAGTTATCGGAAAGTGATTTTCAGAAACCCCTAAATAGATATAAATATGAATCGGATTTTGGATTATCCTTGATTGGAAAATGGAGCCGTGAAATCTTGAGAGAGTGGTATTGCAGGCTCACCATTTTAATTGAACCATATAGAAGTGGAGAAGACAACAATTGGAGAAGACAAGAAGGTGAAAGGCTGAATCGAAAATCAATCCCAAAAGAGTTGATGTTGAAATGTCATATATTTTTTTCGGTAGAAGTTGAAATGTCATATATGAAATTACATAAATATCCTCTTAATTCTTTTTTTTTTTTTTTTTTTTTCTATCTTAATTTGGCAAAACCCGGCCTATTAATACGATGTAGCCATCAGCCAGCCAGAACTTTAATGTACATACCATGTGAGGGATGGTGAATATTCACGTACGTGAACAACTCACAACCGTTCAAATGGATCGATCCTTAGTGTGAGCATTTCCTTAATTATCATATATTGTCTTCTCTGTTGTTAGTATGTAATACTATGGCGTGGTGAGAGAGAGAGTCATCGATCATAAATTGAGCGTAGCTATTTCATATGGCTAGCAGTGATGGAGAAATGGGTCTGGTCTGTTCACTAGCTAGGCTTGTGAGCCGGCCTTGATCTCCTGGTTCATTTAATTTGCATTTCTACCCTTGCATGTGGTCCTTCCTTGGTGGTTAAGAATTTGTTTACTCTCGATCTTCTCAACTCAATTTGAATGTTGTGTTGTAGATTAGAAAGTAGAAAACCTTCCTTCTTAATTGGACTGGGAAGATTGGAGCCTTTAGTTAACTATTGGTGGGCCACCAACCAAACTTCTACATCAGTTTGCTTACTTTGTTGCCCCGGCCTCTTAGATAGAGATTTTTATTCTCACCCCTTTTTCTTCTTGTGGTTATCTACTGAACATCTGAGAGGCAATTGAAAGTTTTATTCTCACCCCTTTTTCTTGTGGTTATTTATTGAATACATACATGAGAGGTGGCAATATATACATGTCCACTTACGAGGATGAAAATGACACTAACAAAGTAAGCAGATTTTTAATTCCTCTTTTCTTTAATTTTCTCTTTGGGGTGATCAAGGGGGTGGGAGTTGGAAAATCATCAAATTTATTAAAGGGTTTTTCTTATTGACACCTCGCCAAATAATTTATAATTTATAATTTTTGCATTCACATATGTACTCCAACAATGTGCGAGACAATGATGTTGAAAATGACATAGCCGTAAGTCCCTCACAAATAATTTTTAAAACCAATAAAATAAAGTGTAATAAAAAAAAAATGTTACTTGTTTTAATTAAATACACCTGTAGAAGTGCCATTAGAAAATCCCATAAATAGATGACATATGTGAAAATATATATATATATATATATATATATATATATATATATATATATATATATATATATATATATATATATATATATATATATATATTTTTTTTCCGGTAAACTATGTGCAAAAATTTGATGTTATAGTCTTCTTTTCCTGTTGGGAATTGGATTTAGTCACTAATTTTCATACCCTTAAAAGTGGAGGCATGAAACTTGATACTTAGAGGTTGAGCTTAATTAGAAGTTGAGGGTGGGTCTTGGTGCAACGGTAAGTTTGCTCCATTGTGATCAAGTGGTCACGGGTTTGAATCTGAAAACAGTCTCTTTGTAAAAACAGGTTTAAGGCTGCATACATTATGACTCCCCGACCAGATGCCACAGTGGCAGGAGCTTTGTGCACTGAGTACGCCCTTAATATTTTTTGTTTTGGTTGAGCTTACAAGTTCTTGGCATACATATTACCTCTTCTCCCTATCTATAGATACTGGGGGGGATGGTTTCTGCTTGAATTGGATGGCAGAACATGTGACAGTTGCTGTGTGTGGTGCAGTTATGTTGGTTTTTCTCTAGGTTCTTAATAAAATATGCTTCAAATACAGTTATATAGTTTCTTATTATCTCTTCCATGCATTCACGCATGGATCGGATTGGTAGAGAAATGGAAAAACCGGGGTTGCAAGGCCTCAATAATTCGTCTTTAGTTTATTTTTCCTCATTGCTCTGCCAAACCAGTCCTTGAACATGGTTGGCTATCCATGAGAATGTGAGCATGCAGCATCTATCTCCACATCTGAGCTCAGATCCTCCAGTCACTGAACTGAGTGTGGCATTTCCACACCTGGCTCTGTAAGAACGTGGAAATGTGAGTAGTAGTATTCTATAATATTACCTGTGTTTGGGATCTCGATGTCTCTCTCTCTCTCTCCCTTTCGTGATATACAGATAGAATATAATCCCGGGATCAAAGGATGTTGGTTTTGTTTGTTTCGTGGCCAGAGTCACGACAAGCTTGTCAAGTGATTTGCTTATCTTTGGCACGTTTAATCTGGATATTTAGAACCCCAGTGGCCAATGAATCATGAGAGCTGAAATCATGGTGGAAAGAAATGGCACTAACCAAGTTTTTAAAAGGGTGGGTTTTGTGGACAACAAAACAGTAGCTCACCACCTTTCACTCTGGCGGTAGGTAGTGTCACACCCCTATCCCGACAAGGGATAGAATACAATATCAGGGTATGATTGAGATGACACGCGTCATCCCACCTCACCGCCAGGATCTCGATGCAGTGGCCAACTCACAGTCATAAACCAATATTACAATACAATAATATTAGAGTGCGAAAGACAAAGGAATATTACATTCCGAGATAGGTCAGAGTTTGCGGAAGCGTAAAAGAAATAACTATAAGATGTTCATTGGCTAATGATAATAAGTAACATAGTTACAAAATTCCTATGACCATCAAGTAGCTACCAAAAGGTAAAACATAAAAGTTTGTACAAAACACAATGCTCAAAAATAATAAAGCGGGAACGATCCCAAGTAAGAGATAGCCCGTAGGCACAATCATCATGGGCAACCATCGCCATGATCCTTAGTCACTGTCTCTAGCTCCACAGATCGTCCTGCATCCAAAACTAAAAAGAATGTGTACACAGGGGTTAGCTCCACCGAGCTAGTGAGAGAGAAAAGGGGATGCACAATCACACAATCACAAATAGTCCATGGTGCATGCTATTATTAATTTATTTACCACCTAACACACAATGCTAAGTCAATGGGTATATGCTACGCAATAACTCGGAAGACATTGTGGATCCTTCCATTCTCACCACAATGCAACCTCAATTATTACTATGGAGCCGCGCCGTCGTAGTCATCACCACCCGAGGGCGACCCGATAACCATTACTACCCCGGCCTGGCCTCTCTAACTCTCCACAGCAGGCGAGTGCTCGCTACCCAACACCTAAACCCTGTTGGTAAGGGTCGTAGCATAGGGAACTCGAGCCTAACCACGGATATACTACATGAATCCTATCGTGTTGAGAGGTACATCCGGGTGTGTCAGCGTCCCATTCCATCTAACACCGGTACCAGACAACACGGTGCATACAGACAAGAATGAGATGCAATATACAATTCCACGTACGGGGTTCCGGTGCGATTTCCCGCACCGTAACCCAACACAAATCCATATCATCCAAATCATCATCATCGAATAAGAATAAATGCAAATATGCAATCATGCTTGAATGATAATGTCACAATATAATTCATAAATGCATGAATAAGCAATAGTAAACAAGCTCAACATGTCACCCAAACCCACTCACCAATTACTTCAAATGGAATTTGTATAAGCGCAACGATTCCGCTCAAAATCACCCCATTGCACATATGTTGGCGCCTATGGAAGTGAATAAGAGTGTGAGAGAGTGTAGGGAGGCCTCATAGAGAAACCCCATAGTTTACATAAGTTATAAGCCTTAAAAGCTGCATCGGAGGCAACGTCGGACTCGGCGAGCTTGCCTCCACCTTGCCTCCGACCTTCCCCGGGCTCGGGACACATCGGAGGCAAACATCGGACTCACGCAGTCTTGCCTCCGATGCAACCCAAGTGTGATTTCAAGGTCTTTAAAAGCCCGGGGTTGTCCCATTTGGTTCTCTAAGCCTCAAGGGACAAGGGAGGGGTGTCTTGGAGTCTATTTGGGTCTTAGAAACACCCAACATTCAAAGATTTAAGGGGTTTTAAAGGATCAAAAGCTCAAAAATCCAGTTTGGGGTTTTCTTTGGTGGTTGAAGTTTTAGAATCAAATAGATTCAAGAAGAGGTCAAAATAGAGGTCTTTATAGGATTGTAATGAAAATAAGAAAGCATCCTACAAGGGGAAACTACACATGACTCGAGCTAACCCTTTGGGTTTCAAAAAGAAATCCCCATCTTGGGGCTGCTACCAACGAACCACCCAAGCTCAAGCGAGCAAGGGGGAAGAGAGAAAATGGGGGAAAAGGGCACTTGGCTTACCTGGTTTGAGGTACACACGATGTACCCTCTTTAAAGCTCCAAACCCAAGAACCGTTTCCTTCTTCTTCTTCCCTTCCTTCTCCTTCTTCTCCTCCTTGCCGCCTCCTCTCTTCAAGCTCTTCTCTCCTTTCACGATTTGGTTAGGAAAGAGAAAGAAAAAGAAAGACTAAGGAATAGTCTTACCCCTCTCTCTCATATAGAAAATCACTTTTAATGGCCTGTTTGGATAAGGCCTCATATAAGTGTAACCTAGGGTCTATTTGGGTAGGGTCAAACATGGCGGACACCCATAGCACCTTAGCCATAGGGTCTCACCCACAAGAGTCCTTGTCGCACATTGGATGCGGGGTCGGAGGCGACGATAACCTTGCATCCGATGCTGAGTAGGAAGGTGGTTCCCACCATAAGAGGTCGGGCCTTTGGACCACACTTCGAGGGCTTTGAGAGGCGTAAGCACACAATAAAATTTGGTCAACTACCTACCCCGACACGTCAAGGGGCAACCTCCATGGTCCCGACTAGTTTCCACAGGCAACCTCGTACTATGGTCAATATAGTGGGTTTGACCACCGGTGAGAACAACTCACCGGCATACGTGGTAGTGATAACTACACGTCACGGGGAAGAATTAATAATTAATTATACTCTCGGGGTGCGGGTATAACAGGTAGTCCTTTCCAAGGGGCTTTCACTCTACTCCAGGTAACCCTTCTCCTAGGTAGCCCTTTCCGTGACTCGAACCCTTGACCTGGTGCCCAGCTCTGATACCAAATGTTAGGTACTTGACCAATACGCCAAAAGCTCTGAAGCTGATGGAACGCGTTAAATCAAGCCCTTTAACCTATCCCATACTAGGCTGGCCCAATCTAGTGCCCATACACTATAGTAGGCCCCATTAGACACATAACAGCTCTTAAGAGGGAAATGCTTAGATTCTTTTTCTTTCATCATTGCAACCATGGTTTGTGTAGTGCCGCCCATCAGAAAAACTAAAAGTTAGAGTGTCTAAATTCGTATATTTTTCAAAGAAGGGGTTAAATGTGCTAAACAAAAGGAGAGGACCAATGTCTCAAAACATGGAATTTGGGATATCAAATCGGTTCCTGTCGATTCCAATCTTAATTGGATCAGAATCGGTCAAAATTAGTCCTAAGAACCTTAGAATCGGTCATCAGATTTGAAAATTAATGATCTAGGTTTTCTTGGCATGAATCGACCATGTTGTATTGACATGAATCAAGATAGATTACGACCAATTCTGATCCACCAATTCATCGATCCGATTCTTGATTTTTTAAACCATAGAGGTGATGGATGTGGGATGTAAACTGTTTGAGGAGCTTCCACTCGTCTGGCCCATCTGGGGTAGGTCCGTAAATTTTGCACAAATGATTGGTGGTAAAAACAAGGTACATTTTTCGTAATAGCTAGTAATACACATTCTCTCACAAAGACTAACATTCTCTTCTCATTAAGATGCAGGTCCATCCCCTCTCACAATGCACTGACACCCATTAAATTCTCCCTCTCTCTCTCAGTATTGGTTTAACTTGTAAGTTGCCAATATAAGGGCAATGTCTCAATTCCTCTCCTGTGACTTAAAGATAGGCCCGTTTTCTGAATTATCATGTGGGTCTTTTTCTATATTTAGGTATTAATCCATCTATGATCAAGATTAAGAATTCACCATTAATAATTGGTCCTCTTCCATTACTTCTCTCCATATGTTATAATTATATTAATGAATCTTGATGGTTGGTGGCTAACTCTATCTTCTATGGGAATATTAGGCCATCTCTTAGGTATTTAGGTAGTTAGGTTGGAAAGATAGAAAAGGCTTTGTTTTGAAAGAATCTCAGTTTTCCAACTTGGCTCTGCATGCAACCACTGTTCCATTGGTCCCAGGAATATTTAGGGTAAAAGACAAAAAACTCCGTTGTACTTTCAATACATTATTTTTTTCTACATATCCTATTAGAGGTTGTATTAGTCCGTTAATATGATGGTTAAGAGAAAATATGAAGAAGCTTTTGTTCTCTGTGTTTCTTACTTGCGTAATTGATTTACATGCCTTGGATCATAAAGTTTCATGCCAGGCTTCTAGAGGCAGACCATAAAGTTCAATGTTAAGCTTTTAATGGGGGACCATCATGGTACAAAGAATGGGCAAAAGATGAAATTGCATGCCTTCTCACATATCAGGGTTCTCGTGTTTAGGATCCCTCCCTTAGCTAGTCTTTTTGACTTTTGTTGTTCTCTCTACTCATCAAAAAGAAAAAAAGAAAAAAAAAAAAAGGGAGGAATAAAGAAGCCTCAAATGCTCGCTTCAGAAAATAGGCATTGGAGGAAACCCTCTTCCAAAAAGAAATGAGTTAAAGAGTTTAGATGTTAAAGCGATGGTTTTAGTGCACAGTATTAGATTGGCCTTTCTTTAAAAATCAGGTTAAGTTTTGAAAATTTCCCCTGATCCATACCATGCGGCCGATACAAGGTCGGTTAGGTATGGATATCGGAATCGAAGTCGGTCGATATTGATATGAATTGCTCGATACGATCAATTCACATCTGATACCTAAAACCATGGTTAACACTATTGCGATATTGGGAGTTGTAGATGTATCCTCTTACTAACCACATTGGTTAGTTCAGGTCATTGTTTCCTTCATATATTGAGGTGTACTTTTCTTCACCTAATGCCTTAGAGGTTTTGTTTTTGACTTTTAAATGCAACACAAAAGTTAACATCAGATGAGCACTTAACATGAATGGTATTCGCACTTTATAATTTCTTTGTCATTTTAGTAATACAGCTTAAGGTTTTATGAACCACAAGTGAGGCCTTTTAACATTGCTAGCCCCACCTCCCCCTAAAGCACTAGACATCAGTAAAGTTTACACATCAAAGCTTGTTCTTGCCTCGTTAACTTTGCTTTCACTAAAGCAGGGAATCACTCAAGGCAAAGCTTTGTATCCTATTAAAAATTACAAAAAAAAAAGAGGAAAAAACAGAACAGGTTTACTTGCCAAATCATGTACATACAATCCCAAGAGGGTTGGGTTTCCTCCAGCTGTGCCGGGAGCTGGAAGGGCGGGGGGGGGGGGGGGGGAAGGGGGGACATGAGACCCACCTAGGGCTAGATCCTCCAACTTCCACCACAGCTGGAGGAGAGCCAAATTGCAGTTTGAAAGCCCCTTCATCGAGATCTGCAGCTTTATACAGAACCCTCCGAGTTCTTATGATCATTCAAATATCACATTTTGTTACTGATTAGGCCATACACAGTAACAATACCCATGATCAGGGAGTGATCAACATGAGGCTGCACCACCAAGGTTAATACATCATTTCCCAATGAAACTCCAGAGGTTGATTGTTTCTGCTTCACCTGGTGATCATTGAAACAAAAACCACAGAAATTAATTCAAGATTAATAAAACCATATATAATTACTAGCTAGTAAACATCACTGTTAAGAAAATTAACTTGGTTACAGAAACAGAAACTAACCTCTGCAAGAAGATCCCCTGAGTCATCCATTAATATCCTGTACTCTGACTTGCCTGTAATTAATCTTTCTATCCTGTAACACCTTGGTTGAGCTTGATCACACTCTACTTTAACTTTATAGGATGAATTTCCCTTCAAAATGCTGCCGAGTTTACTAACTTGAAACCATGGCTTCTCCTTTTTTGATCTGGAAGAAGCATTGCATCTATAGCCCTCCCAGCATCCGAATAGTCTCAGTTTCTGCACAAATTGTAAGAAAAAGAAAACCCAATTCAGTTTATTTCAATAATCCCACATCGGATTAATTGTGGAACCTGATGTGAAGACTTGTGTCCCTAACAATTGGTATCAGAACTATTCATCACATTCAATGAAATGACACAATATTTTGTTACTAATTTATACCTTTCGACGTATTGTAAAGAGGACATTGCCTCTAAGGTCCATGAGATCAACTTCATCTCTACACTTTTCGTCGTAGTTGTCAATTCGGTAAACAATCTGACCACTTGAATTATAGACTGTGCAACCATTACCGTGCAGAACAAGTGATTTCATCCATATTGTGAAGGTTTCTATACTTGAAGTCACATAAGGAGAAGGAGAAGGAGAAGCAGTAGAAGAAGAAGAAGAAGGGGATTGCTGTGGGTATACTTTAGCCATGAGCATGAAAGTTGGATAATTAAGATGATGAAGAAGAAAAGCTTCAGAGGTTTAATGGGTGTTGTAGAGAGCAAAATCAATGAAGGAAATGAGGGTTTGGTGTTGGTTTTATAGGCTGGTGATGATGCATATATATATATATGCTGCTATATATTGTCACCATGGGTGTAACGTAATACTTCTTTATTCACAAAGTGGTACACCGAAACTTGGAAGTGGGAGCCTAGTTGAAAGCTGAACGAAAGTTAAGACACTAATCCTTTATTCTCTATTATCTTTTCCGTTATTCCAAATGGTTTAAACTTTAAAAGCTTAAACAATTGTGTGTGTGTGGAAAGCAGAGAGCAGAAAAGAAATAGAAGGTCCTCCCTCCTCTTAAGCCATCATCAAAGGCAGTTTTTTTTGTTTTTTTTTTTTTTTGTTAAAATATTGAGAGGGATGTTGATGTGTCATGAGGAAGAGAAGGGTTAATGCAATGTTTTAACTTACATTCTCATTTTATATCTCAGCAAACCTTATCCTTTAAATGCTTCCACTTCACAGTTTTTTTCTAATGTTTATCTTTACGTTAATGGCCATCAAATCAGTTGGAAACTTGGGCGGCTCAATGAGAGGACAACCAATGAAATCCAGGAGTCACCTGTTTGTGTTATATTATAAAATGATGAAGGTCCATCCATGCTCACGGCTCACCCATGCCCATTGCTCACCCCAGAACCGGTATCAAATTGTCCAGGTTTTATATGATCGATGACAAAAGCAGTACCTGAATACCTGTTACACTCTTGTCACCAGGGAATATGGGGGTGTCAATTGGTCAGTTCGGTCCGATTTTGATCATATTGAATCAGTTTAAGTCTGAAATTGGACCAAGCAAAAGCTGAACCGATAAAACAGAGCTTGGTTTTGGCAGGCTTTTTTTTAATCAGTTTTCCATAACAGACTCATATTGGTCTGATACCAGTTTTGGTCTGGTTCAATTTTGATTTTACAGTTTGGTTTCTAGTTTTGGTCAGGCCACTCAGCTGATCCAGCTAATTAATTAGGTTTCTACTGATTTTAAGAAAACCCCCAAAACTGAAGGTGAACCAATCAGCATTTGATTCAATTCTGTTTGAATTGAACCGTCCGGTTCTGTTCAATCCGAATGATTCGGATTAGAATTTAACTCTAGGGTTTCAAAACCCAAAATCAGGATCTGGATTGAAATTGGTCAAGAATGAGGATCAGTGAGACGGCCCTAAGAATGGACCCAAATATTCCCGCCCCAACCATAGTTTTAGGAAGGAAATCGTCCAAGCTGGATCGGCCTCAGCCGATTCTAATCTGAATCGGCCAATCTGTCCGATCCTATCCCGATTTCTGAAGCCCTGTTTGACACCCATACCAGGGACATGTACTCGGAAACTGCAGCTGGCGACTATAAATTAATAAGGGTTGTTCTGGGTTCTTCCCTTAGCATTTAACATTGATATATTTTATTCAGAATATGCATGATGGTGGACGGTATCATGGCGTGAGAGACTGACGTGGAGATGATTCATTGATTCCCAGCTTTTTGATCTCTTGCGTGGTTTTCTCGTCACTATGCAAATCAAACTAATAAATGTTCTTAAATTTTTTTGTTAATTTATATTTAAATCTGTGGGAAAAAAAAGAAGAAGCAAAAAATCAAAGGTATGGCAAGTTGCCAACATAAAATAACTGAAAACTTTCAAAAGACATATGGTACACATGCAGTCAACTAGCTAATTGTAACCCAACCCCCCCCCCCCACCCCCAATCCAAAAAAATGCTTAATAGTTAATAAGTGTATTTCCTAATCTAATATACTAATAATCTTGTAATAAGTATTGTTTTGAATGGAGCTGATGGTGAAATGAAATATAGCTCTATGTAGCTAATCTCATTTAATTGAGATGTAAGACTTAGTTGAATTGTATTTCTCTCCTGATGAATTACCATAATTGGTGACGGTCAATCAACAGAGGACACATCACGGGTCGATTTATGCCAAACCGGATACTAGGTCAGAAATCGGACCGTGCCAATGAGACCAAGCAACGTAAATAACCGACCCGATGACCCGATGATAATCCGACAACGAAACGAACCCACCCACTCTAAGTGAAATCGGTCACCGAGTCAGGTGAGAGATCGGCCTGATCAACTCGGATCGAACCTAGGGTTCTAAATGCCTAAACCCCCGCGGTTAACTGATTTAACTTGGGTCCAAGTTCGATCAAGGTCATGCATTCTACATGACTCCGAACCCGATAGGTGTCGAGTCCTAAGAAAGACATCTAGGATTACTCAAGACCCAAACTACCATCTATGAACATGCCACTCTAGTATCGATTTGATAATTCGAACCTATAAATAGAAGCTCATAATCTAGGTAAAGGGGCTCTCATTTCTCCAACTTTTCGGATTTGAGTATTTATCTCTTGAAGAGATCTAACTTTGGCATTGGAGCATACTAGCCGACTCAGGTCGGTGCTCTTTTGTCTTATGTTACCTACCTGTGCAGGACAGTTCGGCCAGGTGGGACGACGGGTCAGATTTCACCGCAACATCTCCTAACTAATTACATTCTCTATCTCCCGTCATTTAATACTAGTTTTTCTTAATTTAAATCCATATTACCCATGTTTCCCCCCCCCCCCCCCTTTTAATATAATGTGTTTCCTTTGCAGGAAATACTTTCGTCTCACCAGACCCACCCACTACCTTGATGATACATTTGTGTACGAAATCATAAAAAAGAGGGTAACACGTAAGAAGAAATATTGAGAATAATACAAGTTTATCTCTTTACTTAATAGCTTAAGTTTTTGAGTTAGATACTTCAACACCGTATAAATTTGACAAGATGCTACAACATTAGTCGCAATCAAACACGATAAATAACATTTCAAGACCCTGCGTAAGCATAATGCTAGCATCCATTTCGCATTTCTGTGGATGTATAGAGTAAAATATATTGACTTTTCTCTACTGGTTAGGTGAGTCAACTGGGTATTTTTAGTGGATGTATGGAGTAAAATATATTGACGGACTTTTCTCCACCGGTTAGGTTAGTCAATTGGGTATCTTTTCATAAAAATTGTACTAAAATAATAAATTATATAAGTGAAGTGAATGTAGAACGAAAAAACATGCAGTGGTGGTACCCTGCCTATGCGATTCCTGATGATCTCTTCTACATGACTTTAAACTTTCAATGCTCTCAACCCAATATTCCCTAATCACCATTATCAAAACAAAAATGTATTCCCTAATCACTCTCAACTATTAATTCTTTTTTTTTTTTGGTAGAACCAACTATTAATTCAGCTCTTGAGTATTTGATTGAATCACCTAACATATGGTTTAACCACATGTTTCTACCTTGGTATTTATTTTTTTGTTGGGGGGGGGGAGGGGGAGGGGGGAGGTGTAAATTATGGCTTTGGTATCTATTTGTACACGCAATTACAAATCTTTCACATAGATAGATATTTGTGCCAGATTACAGATTAAGCATACCCTCTAAACCTTTCAAATTAGGGTTATTTAGCAACCAAAAAAAAAAAAAAAGTTTCAACTTTTCATTGGAATCTGCATCTAGAACGTGTTGCGGTTATTGAAGAGGTTCAACACTTCAAAATGAGAATGCAGAGTGGGAAAATATCACAAAATGGGCTGTATTCTTGATTGCGTTTAGGATTTTCAAAAAAATATGTTCACCAAACAGTGTTTTTAAATTTCAGAATATGTTCTCAATCCAGAATACATTTTAAGAATACATACCAAACGTAGCCAGGCCATATATATATAAGAACTTCTCTCAATATTAAATAAGTAGCATATGACAAATCCATTTTGATATTGGGCTAATGGGTAATACTGTAGAGACCAAGTTTGCTCTTAAATGTAACCTCTTAAAATATTTTCAAAATAAATTAGAGTTGTGGGTGTCAATGCCTCAATGGTAATTATTAGTTGACTTATGAACCTCTTCTTTTATGTTTCAACGTTTCTTCCAAAAGACTTATCACAATGTTATATATGTGAGAAACACTTGTGGGAGAGACAGTTTATTTGTGCTCACAAAAGCATATAAGACTGATTTTCTAGTAAAACCTATTGTTTATACCATTAATTAAAGAGGTTTTTTTTTTTTAAAAAAAAAATTGTTTCGATTGAAAGATGACACAGAAGCCATATCTAGCTAGTGTGGCACCTAAAGAAACACCTTTGATTAATAGGGCAGAAAAAGATTTTTATTTCTCTCTTACACAAAAATAGGAATAAATAATAAATAATATTAAATTATTTACAACTTTCGCATTATCAGGCGTTTTTATGAAAATGGCTTCATCATCTTTATATTAGACCAGTAGATAATCCACATTTTAGTACAAAGAATGGTGATTAGCTAGGGCCTTAGGGGTGCTTTCTACGTAAACCTACTTCAATGGCATTAGGAGATCGAATAGACTAAAATTTTAATCAAGAAAATTAAAGTCAACTACTACAAAGTAAAAACAAGTGTTTGTGTCTTATGGAGATGTTTATAAATGACTGCACAATTCATAAACAAAAATTATCAAAACCAAAATTAATGTCCAAAATGGTATATAACATCATTACCAATAACTCATTTAGTGGTGTTTAATGTTGATGGATTGTCATCTATAGGCTTAGATATCACTAATGCAATATATAATTCTATCTATATATAATTCAAAAATATATAGTAAAAGTTGAAGCATAATTCCTGCCTTTAAATTAGCACTTCCAAAAGCATTTATTGAAATAGACACTAGTGTTTTTGTTCAACTGTACTCCATTGTTTACCTTTCTACCAAAATAGAAAAACTAACAACTTGTCTTGAGGGCTGAAGCATCCAAAAACTAATGAGAGGCATATGTCAAAGTAGAAATCTTCTGGCTATTTACTCTATGTGAAAGACAACAACTATTTACAAAGTGGGTTCCAAATTTTTTGTCATCCCAAGTCTCGATCACATGAATCTAAGGCCATGGCTGGTTATAAATGAAGTGAAATAATAATAATAATAATAATAATTAGGTTCGAATTAGAAAAAAATTTGCTGCTACACTTATAGCGGGAATGTTCTTGCTACAAGACTGACAGCCAAGGAAATAGAATAATTCACTTCCTTTGGGTTCACAAATACCCTCCTTGATGTTCGCCTTCTGACGGAGAGATGTTAGCCTTTCGCTATTAGTAAGCACTCACTGACTTTCTTTACGTTGAGTTCACCCGGCGGGTGCGCCTAGATGCCTAGTGGAGAACGAGCTGGTGAGAAAGAGCTAGAGATCATGAAAAGCATTTCCACACAAGGAGGCAGACGGCTGGGAAGCTTCGCTTCTAGAAGGCTGACATCTACTTAGTATTTTCAAAAATACCCTTTAAGATCCCATTTCCTTGGCTGCCAGCTTTACAGCAGGAACATTCCTGTTACAAATGTAACAACAAAATTTCGTCTGCTGGGATTGGGTGGAGTGAACATTTTCAATGAATTCTTTTTAGGAAAAAGGAACGCCACCTGGTCTTCCCCAATCGATTTGGGGAAGATGAGTTGTAGGTTTTTTATTATTTTTTTTCTTGCAAGGGTATTTTTGTCAATTCATCCCATGTTTTTAACGTTGTTAGTCATAAACTAATGGAATGGAGGCATGTGTTAATTTTTATGAACCTCAGGGGGGTTATGCAGAATTTTTCAAAATTGGGGGATGTGTTTATACTTACGTGATAACTCAAGGATGGTATGTGAAAATTTCCCAAAAAAAAAATCATGGGAAACTAGGACAGTTTTATGAGGCAATACTAAATACAACAAATGCTAATGTATACTAGTACAGTTTTTTGCTCTTTTGTTTATCTAAGTAGGTTAGGAACTCTCTGTGCTAGAACGAGCAACAGTGGTTTGTTTTCTAGCACTCCAAGAGATCAAGTTGGTGCCATGAAAAATTGTAACTCTGCCTGTAGACTTGCGATCATCCAAACAGCCAGCCTATGTTAGGTTTTTAGGGGAAAAAAATGTCCTCAAAAGTAGGGCTGTAACTAGATAACCGAAAAGCCGAATTCAATCCACATTCGTATCCATTTAGGGGCATCCGTATTTGATTAGAGATATCTGGAAAAAAATCCGGATACTCCAATAAAAATCCGAATCCGAATACTTAATTATAAAAAATTAAGTCAATAGCGATCTTGAGGGTTTTTGAAGATTCAACAGGTTCTAGAATATGAAGAAAAGATCGATAATCATGATCTAAAACTATGGATTGAGAGTGAATTGTATCCACTAGGGGGAGGAAGGTTTGGGTTACACAAGGCAAAGGTGTAAACGGATGGTAGAAAATCCGAATTCGATCCGCATCCGAATCCGTTTAGAGGTATCCATATTCGACCAGGAAACATCCGAATCCGATTACATCCGAGCCGTTTACAGGCCTACTTAAAAGGCAAATTTTTTTGAAAATTTTTTTGAAATGAGAAAATTTTTGAATTTTTTATTGTAATGTCATGTCTATTGTAAACTCTTTTTCAAAATTTTTTCTTTTCATGGCATCCAAACATAGCCTTAGAGTTTCCACACAATCCTAGCGAGTCGCAATTGAACAACCCATTCAAACATGGCCTTATCGAGCGAATTAACAGATAGCAGCCATTCTATTAATCGGTCCCGGTTGGCACGGGCTAAAGTAAACAAGCCGGGTTGAGGATTGCCAGGCCAGACCCAACGTATAGACCGCGTCTACATTCTAGAATAAGAATAGATACCGCAAAGGTTGAATTTTCTCGGCTAATCTGAAATTCCCGCGCAGAACCTCCATGTCCTTGTCTAACTCGTGTTGCTCTCCATCGTATAAGGCTTGGAGATGGGAAAGACTGAGAGAGGCTCTTGGAGGAAGTTTATAATTCTCTCCCAAAGAAGGGAAAACCTAAAGACGGAGAAACAACTGTTTTGTTGCATTTTATAGTTTCTTCTCCTCCTTCACAAGGTCAGTTTCCCCTCCCGCAAAACCCTAATATGTTCTTTGAGGCAATAGTGTTGAGATCATTGTTCTGATGCTCTCTCTCTCAATTTGGGAAACTAATTCACCATTGTATTATGTGCCTAATAGGTCCACTCTAACGTATGGGCACTAAATTGGATTAACTTAAAATAAAATAAGTTAAAGGACTTGATTTAACACGTTTGATCAACTTTGGAGCTTTTAATACGATCAGATACCCAACATAATGTCTCGGAAGATCATGCCAGAGACCATGACAATGTTGCGATTTGTTTTAATTTATAGAGATGGTCTGATGAATGTTCCTTATATATTTTTAAGCAAATATAACATATCGCGCTTAGATCAATAGCTTAATGAGATATTTTTAAGGGGACGACAGTCTTGATTATAGTTGTCGCTGATGTCAACCTCACCTTATCGATCATGACTTGTGTCTAATTTGCTTTTCAATACAAATTTTCTTTTTATTATTGCATGACCTTTATGAGACGCTCTATAAGAATCATGATGTTTTGTGTTGTCTGCCAATAATGCATGACAGCCATTGTCCAAGTTTTCATTATACATTTCTTTCTCTGTCTCTGTGTCTCTACCAGAAGAAGATCTTTGCCTTCCTGCATTCTTTGATCAGTCCGATAACATTCTTTTTAAAGAATTTCCTGTAGATTATCATTTGAAGGGAACACTTTTTGGTTGCATCTTTCCATATTTAATGCACACGGATTTTCTACGGTGTGCTGTCCTGTCCTGTCTGTGCTGTGCAGACACAGGGCCACGTGCAATGACCACCTTATCCCTATTCGGGCAAGGCGCTCGGGCAGGAGTAAGGCGGTCAATGCGTACCATCTTGTGTTTACATAGCATGACAGGACGGGCAACCCGCGCCATAGACGATCTGGATCCTATTTATTTAATAGGCTTGTTGGATTGTATATGTAACAACCCAAGAGGGGGTAAATTGAATTCGGGTTATATTTTCCACATTTTTTCGTTTTTTTGAAAACCTAAAAAATTGATGAAAATAAATAGTGCACACCACAAAGAAGTCACCTAATTTGGAGTGGTTCGGCCCTCTTGTCCTATGTCTACTTCCAAGTGCAGCTCTGCTCTTGGATAAGCACAAACAAAAACACCTTTCTAATATTAGGATAGATAAGCATTTGATTCCCACAATGACGGCCCTCAATTGCCTTTCTCAGGTAAAGATTCTTCTCTCAAAACTCAGTTTTTGGAATATACTAAAAGTCTAAAACCCTAGGAGGGGTTTATGAACCCTAGGATGGTAGGTGAATCATCGTCCACAGGTGGAGGAAAACTTTATCCATACAATAAAGGTTAACTAACTATTGTCTTATTTTACTCAAAAAAATAACTATCTATTATCTTGAAACCCAGCCAATTTATGTGGCTATAACCTGTTGGATTTTTTTTTTTCATTTTTTTATTGGGCCATTGTTGAACCAAAAAAAAAAAAAAATTGGGCCCATTGAAGTTGACCTAATCTACAAGCACCGCAGTGCGGAGGTTGAGGGTCATATAAAACTTCCAAAGCTAAGTGTCTTCATCAAATTTACATGGGATTAGTGCCTATTAAATATAATAAAAGGTAACACTAAAGAGTTTCCACCAATTGAGGTGTATATCTTTATTAGTTCTTATCATGAACGTAGTGTTACCACATTGATATAATAAAAGTTACACTTATTAGTGTTTCCACCAATTGGGGTGTATATATTTATTGGGTCTTATCATTAATGTCGTGTTACTACATTGTAGGATAACTATTTAATAATTGTTATTATAATATTAGAAGTTCACCAAAGTCAAATGATCTCAGGCATATATCATCAGTAGTAATACTATATATACATACCCTTTAATAGCCAATAACTATCACATAATTTATAGGTCTTTAGAATATTAGACAAATATTTAGCCATTGATTGAGAATATACCTATATTCATCATATTTTCTGGAATTTAGTTCCAGTATATTCTTAGGGAGTGCAACTTCTTGTTTCACTGGAGTGTAGGTTGTCATTGTTGGCAATTATGGTCAGTTTTGGTGATGCTCAGGTGTTCCAGAGGTGTTGGTGAGTAAGTCTCACAATCACACAGTGGTGGCAAGGACAGTTTGGTAATTTGACAGAGTTGCAGAGGCATGTGGGCCTGTGGGCCTATGTTTGGTGATGTATTATGTCCTTACACAGTAGCTGGTGAAGGCTAGAAGTAGCAAGTGATGGTTTGGTGTTTCAAAAATGGGAATTACACAGGTTGACACATTTGCATCATCTTTAGAGCTTTTTTTTGGAATTGTTACAAGCATAACTGGGCAGAATGATCTGAATTAAAATTGTAGTTTGTCGAGTTGTGGTTCTAACGCATTTTGAATCGCATAATTCCAAGTTCGAATGAGGAAGTTACAACGATTCTTGTGAGGTTGCGTAAAAAAGAAGCAAAATGGGAGGCATTAACTGATTAGCCTGGTTTGGATCTTCATATTGCGTTCGATCTTCATTTGCAGAGTGGGTTAAGTCTTGGTTTGAGATTTTCAATTTTTGCAAGAGAGACTGTAGAAAACTAGTCCAATTTTATGCTACCCCTACTTTCTTTGGGATGTACTGGTACTTGATCGTAGATATATTTGTAATGTATAACTTTCCATTTGAGCAAAAATAAATAAAATTAATGAGCTCTCTGGAAGTTAAACCCTGCAGCTCGTTTTTAACTTAAATCGTTGGTTTCAGAATCTTTTTGATGCTTGGATTGGCATATGCAAATCGAATGAAGCGCAATGGATGGCGCGGAGTTAATGCTCGCACTAGGCTATTTATTGGCCGTGTACACAGAGTCTTATATCGGTGCGATTCACGGCGAAAGCCGCGTGTACAGGGCATAGTTGGATTGGATTCCATTATCTCCCTTTTGGTTGGTTATTGATTTAAAGAAGAAAGAATATTCCATTCTTATCACTGCAAAAAACAAAACTGGGTTTTGAAGCAGCGTTGATGTCAGCATTACATCTGTAGTCAGATTTGTCAAAACACTTTGACGTGATGTGGTGATTCGTTGCGTGCGGTTTATCACGAGTGATCTTCATAATTACGAATTGTGTCATTGGTTTCTTGTTTTGTGGCATCCAACTTTGGAAAGTCGTATCTCACTCTTTTGGACTCCATTTTTGTGAGCTGTGAAGTGCTGTGTACTCAGAGAAATGAATAGAACATGTTTAGAGGAAGAAAAATGTAAGAAAAATCTATAAAAAAATTGTTGTGCATGAAAGAAGAAGGGGTTGTTTTCTCAATTTCCACACACATGGGAAAGTGTGTACCGTTCTGAAATCATTCCAAAGGTGTTGTTGATTGTTGGATTACTCTGCAAGAGGTAACCCTTGATTGTAAATCCATATCTTGAATGTTGTAGGCAGTTTATATGTTGAAAATCTAGATTGAACTGAAAATCAATATTTTATCATTGTAATGGGCGGGGGATTTACTATTTTTGATCATGATTGTTATTAAATTGTAACTTCATTCAATTGGGTGCTTGTCTGGAGAAGGGGTAGGTGTCCTCGTTTGTGTTGCCTGCACAAACCTAACTAGGGATAGGAGTTCTTGAATCATTGTAGCAATTAAAACCCTGAGTTGAGTATTGAGAAAAATATGAAATCCTAATAGGGTATTCCTCCATGGACGTAGGCATCTTGGCCGAACCACGTAATTTTTGTATCCTATAAATGCTGTACATTTTCTTGCATATAGAAGTTTGTGGCTTACAAAGTAGTTGTGCACTGTCCGGTAGACCTGGCCACATCTGTGGTAGCGAGGTGGACGTATATTTGTTTGTGTGCCATCAACAAAAATTGACGGGTGTGATATGAAAAGTTGTTAAAGACACTGATTCACCCCTCTCAGTGTACCTGAGAATATCAACTATAGTTGTTTTCTTAGTAAGGAGGGCCCTTTCCATTATGAACGTGATGGTTTTGCCTAATTCCACTCCATGGTACAGAATCTTGTCATTTAATAACTGTGGGCTTTTGCTCGTTCTCATGAATAGATGTTCTTTTACTAAAAAAAATTAGATACCCATTGTGGATTCATCATTTACTAAATATTGCATTGGTCTCATCTACACCATTGTCAAATCAAACATATCGATTTCTTTTTGTTTCCAACCTTTGCTCACTCTATTTAGGCCAACTTGCTCGAGTATTGCACTCATCCATATACATATATATATATATTGTGTGTGTGTGTGTGTGGGAGGGGGTGTTTTCTGAAGTACTAATATGTAGGGTAGAGGTTTCCCACAACGTTATAGTGTGAAACCACCACAATGATAGGATGGGAGACAAATTCCTTAAGAAATCCAAGAGAGAATATTGATATGAGTTCCATGGCTCATTATGTGAGAGAATAGGGGATATTTTTTCTCTATTATGTGTTAAAAGTAGGGGTGTCAATTTAGGATCAGAATCGAAAATTGGAACCGTGCCGGACTGATAGGAACTAGAACCGGACCACCCAATAGTTTATTAGGATGGATCTAGTCCTAGTGATATACTATTGGTCCAAACCAGTTTTGGTCCGGGTCTCCCAATGGTTCCAGAACCGATAGCCCATTAAGAATCCGGTAACACCGGAATCGTTAGAACCGGATGATATATAAACAAATTGAATGGAAAATTAGATCTGAAACCCTAAAAGGCTTTAAATCCTAAGCTATTAATAATATTATATTATTTTGGACTTTTAAGTGGCGTTCTTTTACTGCTCTTAAGTCATCAATATATGAGTTGAGTTTGAAATGGAAATCATGAACTCTTAAAACTGTCTCCTTATTTATATATGCATTAATGTCTTTATTTTGGGCTCTACACGACTATAACTACATATGATGAAGCTCCCGTTTCTTAGAAAAACTTTCATTGTCCTTATTTTGGGCTCAATAATGTTTGAAACTGATTAAGAATCAGAACCAAACCACCCATTAGTTAACGGTCCTAGATCTTAGATTTGGATCCGGTAAGCTTATTGATCCGATTATGGTCTTGCTACCTTAGAGCCGGAACTGCTAAGAATCCAGATCAATAATCCAAAACCAGACCAACTAACACCCCTAATTAAAAGTGACAATAGATTTTTGCATTGTATGGTAAATGGTGTAAAGTTTTCCTTTAGCCACGATGATGTGGACAAGTAGGACTTTAGTATTGGCACGAAGGGAGCCGTCGCTGGTGCTTAGTGACATGTTGATGCGCATCATTAAACGCGGAAAGCTTTGTGTTGGGTGCGGTGTATGCGTGTGTATGACGAAAACTGTTTAAAGTGGCAGTTGTTACTCAAATACTAGTGTCTCGTTGCCATTCTTTTCTTTCCTTCCAGAAATACACGTCACTTGCTGAGGTGGATTCATTAGAGGCTTTCAAGTCCATTCTATTCATATAATGCTCTGTATGATGCCATATAATGATTCAGCCACGAGTTAATAGTGTTTCTATTCAGCCGTTACTGGTTGCCCAATGCCAACCAATCCAACTTGAGAAAACGGATACAAAGACAACCGTAGCGGGTACGGTGCATAGCTTTTCATGACCGGGCTTATCTGATTCAACAATCTTAATCTTCATTTCGGAGTAATGGAAAAATCCAAATAGAGTACGAAAGAAACTTCTAATCTTTTTGGAACTAGAAAAAAATACAAAAGGAAACAATTCGGTATATTGCTTTTCATGGGCTGATCCAATTTAACAATCTTTAATCTTCATTCGAGAGTAGAGAAATCCAAAAACAATACAAATGAATTGAAACTTGTGATGTTTTATACAAAAAGAGTACAAAAGAAATTTCTAATCTTTTTGGGACTAGATATGCATACCCAAATAGAGGAAACAATTCGGTAAATAGCTTTTCATGAGCTTATCCGATTCAACAATCTTTTAATCTTCATTTCAGGGTAAATGTGAGATTAAAAAAGAACAGAAAAGAAACGTCTAATCATTTATGAACTTCATATGCTTACCCAATTAAAGGAAACAATTTGATAAATCATCTTTTTTGAAATGGCAACCATCCACCAGGTAAATCAACCTTTCGTCCTAGCCTCTTAGATGCAAATTCGGGTTTGAGGAGTTTTTTTTTTGTTTTGTTTTGTCGGATACCGTACATAAGTTTTTTTATTGTTCATGTTCTGAATCAACCTTGCAGATCATATTGGATTTGTGATTTTTTTTAATATAAGAAAGTTTTTATAATTATTTTTTATCTTATATGATTTATTAAACGATGATAACTAAGATCATGTTTGACATTCATTCTCAAAATAGATTCTAAATCAAAGAAAGAAAAAAAAAAAAAAAAAAACTGGATTATGGAATACATTCTAGAATCTAAACCCATAACCCAGAGTCAGGGCTCGAGCCTCATTGATTCAGCTTCTACAAATTTGGTAGAATAAAACTGGGCCTGACTCAACCTTAAGGCCTGCCGACAGGGTGGCTGAGCCTGTATTCAAAGAGTTTGTGCCTAGACACAGGTCCATTAGATAGGCTCATAGGCTTAACCCGATCATGGCTAACCCATAGGTTCAAACTAACGTTAATATCATGATATTGAATCCATTATATTGATATTACTATTAATAAATAAATGATAATTGTGTCTCTTATTTTTTCTTAATTGGGCCTCACCATTTTAACCCTTGCTACGTGACCGCCCAAGTAGGTAGTCGGGCCTGCATATGGCAGGCATGGAACGATCGGGTATCAATCTTCGGGATACCAAATTGGTCTAAACGGGCCCTTGTCAGGCTACTGAGCCATTTATCTCCAAATGGACTTTAAAAGTGTCAAGCTGAGAACATAGCCTCTAAGCGGACTTTAAAATTGTTGCCCTGAGTCAGGCTCATCCAGTCGGATCCAGATCTCCTACGGCCTAGCTGCCCGTAGCAGTCTGTGCGATGTGATAGGGTTGCGCGTGCAATGACCGCCTTACTCCCGCTCGGACAAGGCGCTGGATAGCGGATAAGGCGGTCAATACGTGCGCTGTCCAGTCTATGCCGCACAGGCTGCTATGGGCAACTGGGCCGTAGACGATCTGTATTGTCATTCGGTCTCATTCGGGGAGACTATCGGTAGGACTTCCGCACCAGGAATGACAGAATAGGAGTTAGTACGGGCTTGAGCCTGACATATTTAACAAATCGGCTGGACCCCATCCAGGTTTTCAGAGATGGACTCAGTAAATCTAATCCAAAAATTGGCTGTTGTACGGGTTTCAGCTACGTTCTTGCTGCTCCAATTGTAAGCCTCAATTTGAAATTCAGAATACAGGAAACACTAAAATCTAAGAAGGTATTTGTGAAACCAAAGGGAAAAGAGATTATTCCAGGTTTGCCACTACGGTTGGGGGCAGCAGGAACATGGGTTGCAGCCAAAATATTTCCCCTTTTTTCACCCTATCTCACCCCTCTCCCAAACTTGAATTTTCACGTAAACTAGGAATTACTGTAAGATGAGAAAATGTATTTGCAAATTGATATTTGAAAGGGTTGTCCATTTGTCCACAATGCTCAATTATCTTTTTGAAAACTGTAAACGATAACGAACTAATAAGAAAAAATTGAGTACCCAAAAAAAAAAAAAAAAAAGGTAAATATATGAAAGATTTCAGGAAAGGACTTGTAACTCAAAAATGGATACCCGCCTCCGAGGAAAAAAAAAAAAACAGAGGTGATCACATAATAGAGCAAGCATGGGGGTTCTCATCACTGAAGAGGGAAGCTACGGCTTCATCAGAAGCGATCGCCATTGAATAAGTAGAGGGGGTGTGAAAGAATGTATGGACACCAGCAGAGGCTCCGTTACTAGGGGACTCGTAGTAATGGTTGGCAATGTGTGTTGGGTACTTGTAAAATGAGGCGTAGTGTGAGTAACCAGGAAATGGCCATGGCTCTACTGCTTTCCCTGCTCGTTTCACGGCCTTCAACACCTTCTTCTCTTCCACTCCATACCCTCTCACCGTAATTTTCTGTGTCTCCATCTCTACATCTACCTCTTCCACTCCTACAAGTCACGCACACACATCAAATCTCTTATTTGATTTTTAATTAAGGAGATTCAATTCAAAAGAAAAACGAAGAAGAAGAGCAAATCACAATGTACCTTCAAGCTTGAAGAGAGCTTTCTTTACCTTTGCAGCACAACCTTCACAGTCAAGGTTTGGAACTCTCACCTCCACCATCTACCACACCCACGAGAGAGACAGAGAGATCAGTTTAAAACAAAACGCAACAACTACGAATCACCATGAATCAATCGCAAAAGGGAAAAACTTACCGACATTGTTTAGCCTTAGTAGATGGGCCTAAGACCTGTTTGTAATAAATATTGGAAAGAGAAGTAGGAATACTGGAGAGTGAAGAATGAAAAATGGGCCTAAGACATGTTTGTATATATGTGTCAATAGATAGTTATTAGTGGAAGATTTAAGAGTAGGGCTATTATGAGTTTGTTTCCACTAAAAATAGGGAAGTGTGAGTGAGGAGAAGCCGAGGAGCGTTGGGTTTTGAAATTTCAAAGGGAAGAATCGAGAGACAAAGTTCACGCGTGGACTGGGAAAGTGTGACCTTTCGAAAGCCCCCAGTGCCCACCATAGCTACCTTTCCAGTTTCCTTCCACTCCCATTGCCTCAAGAAAACAAAAGCTATAAGGCTTTATTTATGGCTCATGATAATATGATTTGCAGGAAAGGATGAAACGGTGGACACGATAATATACTGTCTGATTCCATTAGCCGTGAAAGGTGGGGATATGCTGTGAGAAAAGCTCCCAACACACTCTGATTCTTCAAACTTTGAGAGAGGCCCACCTCTTCATTGCTTCACTCTCCCGAAACAACCGGCGTCTCTATATTAAACTTTGGTAAACTTTTTTATTTTTTATGTTTTTTGGGTGTTTGATTAATTATATCCCATTATCACTCAGATCTAAAGTCTTAATTCTCTAACTTTTCTTTGCTGGGAATTATATCACATTGGAAAATTTTTTTGGGACCTTATGAGATGTTATTCATATATCAGTCGGACTCCTCAGTAGCTTAAACTTTCAAATTAGACACTTCAGCATGCTCTTATGAGTTATGACCTATGCGGTAATGGTTGTGATGTTTAGGGTACATACCCCATGGAAAAGGATTCTGTCCAGCTGTAGCAGGAGCTGGAGCATCCAGCCCCGCTAAACAATAGCAAAAACATAGGTGGGGGGGGTCATTTCACAGGTGGATCCCACCTGGGCCCCACATTTGAAATGACCACCCTATTTTTGCAGTGGTTTCTGAATGTTGGACCGTCCAACTCACCTAGGCCCCACATGTAATATAACCAACCCTGTTTTTGGGGTAGTTTCCAAATGTTGGACCGTCCAGCTCCCACCACGGCTCGATAGGAGCCAAGTTCCGTGGTCCACACCCATCTCTAAAGAGTCAAAGGTAATAGATGGCTCAGATACCCTATGATTTCTGCTGCTTTATTTCCTTTTCACTCCAACATTTCAAAGGCTACCAAAACAAGACATGGAATGGATCTCAGTCAGTGCTTAGATAATAGTTCGCTTTATGTTTCCCCCTCTAGCAGTGAGACTGTGAGAGACCGAGAGTGAGTAGGGGTGCAAGTTTGGCCCTGTTGGCCCGAACCCGCCCTGAGCCCAAACAGGGCCTGGGCTGAGATATTTGGCCCTGAGGGAGGGTCAAAGCTAGAAAATTCTGGCCCTGAGTTAGCGTTGGGTTGGGTTAGGGTTGAGGCTTCAAGCTAAGCTTGGCCCGGCTCGGCCCGACTCTGATTTAAGTTATACTATAAAATATAATGATATAATATATACATTACAAATTTTAAACGTCTACGACATTTTTTTTATATAATATATTACATATGAAGACAATAAGTGATATAATACATTTTATTATAGTGTTATTTTATTTAAAATTGATAATGTTCTCCTCAGCGCATTCCAGCCCATGCATTTCTTTCCCCCTCCCCATGATCAGGGCCAATCAGGGTCAGCCCGGCCGGACCCTGAGGGTAGGTCAGGGTTGGATTTTTCTGACCCTGAGGGTGGGTCGGGTCGGGCATGGGCCTAGCTAAGGGGACATAGGGTTGGGCTAGGGTTCTATAAAGGCCGTCCCAATCTGACCCTGTTGCAGCCCTAAGAGTGAGGCTTTGACCCAAAAGTAAAGAGCGAGGCTCTGATTGCCATTCTTTGTGGGGCTGCATCACATTTTAAAAGGACGAGGCAGATCTTTATCCTCTCAATTACACTGCCCGTACTTAACATCAAGTACATCTAACAGAGGAGGCAGAAATGACTATCCTACCCCTTGCCCGAACATACTACCCGGGGTGGGGTCCACCTCCCTCTATAGCAATGTAATTGAAAGGATAAAAATACGGACGAGGCACATTTATTTTGTACAGAGTTTTCTTTCACCTATGGTTAAGAGGAATTTCCTCAGCCAATGGCTCTCATTGTGTTTGGATCAGACATTTGGGACAGTAAAATGGTATTTTGGACCTTCATCATATAAGAGGTAGGTAATAAAAATAGTATATTTGTTGTGAAGAGTTCACCCTGGGTATAAGAAAATTTTCTTTGTTTTGATGAATCGTTGATGGTGGATGAACCATAACGCATTTTAAACGTCATTTTTCCTCCATTGTCCAACTGGACTTTTATTGCCTACGGTTCCTGTCTAGTACAGTTTCTACAATTCTTTAACAAAGGGGGCGAAATGATCATTCTACCCCCTGATCGTATACTCTGCCCGGGTGGGGTCCACCCCCCTCTTGTTAGACGACTGTAGGAACCGTACCGGGCAAGGGATCTTAGACGATAAAAATTCTTGTCCAAATTAATTCAAAAAACGCCCAAAAACACATTTGTCCTTTTTCTGTTGTTCAAATTGATTCCAAATAATAAGGCCAAAAAAAAAAAAAACCCCAAAAAATAGGAAACATTTTATAGGTGTTTAAAACGCGGGCCAAATTGATTTCTTTCTTCTTTTTTATTTTTTATTTTTTAGTGCAACAAAACATCATTTTTTTAAAAAATTATTTTATTTATGTTTTAAAAATTAATATAATATCATATAAAATTATAATTAGTACATCAAATACTAATATTTAATTAGTGAGTTGACCTCACAATTGATGCAGTAGTTTTTTTTTTTTTTTTTTTTTCCAAATCTAAACATTTAATACCTATACAATCCATTTGTTTTACTGTTTCTGAAAATGCCGTATTTGTTATCATCCCATTTGAATGCTGAGCTATTTAAAATATGACATGTCAAACAAAGGTTTTTTACCATTTCTGTTTTAACTAACTATGAGATGAACCATCAACAGCCAGGAATCCAGATCCTCTCCAATGATATTTAACCACCAGAGTGGATCCCCCACCATCCATGGCGTGTCAGGGGCCACAATCACCCAAATCCACAGAATTAATCTCTTTGATAAACACTGACCTAGTCAGTGGACTGGACAGTTTGGCAAGTGGATCATAAAGCCCTTATGGCCTTACTTACCCTTTGACAGGCCCGGCCCTGCAAATTGCTACTCCTACTTTGGAAGGAGACCTGAGGAATAGTGTTTTTGAGTCTTTTGACAAAGAGAATGCTAGCCGTCGAGGCTCGGAATGACTTATGGACCTGGACAACCACAAGACTCAATGGGTCTCAACATTTTTCACGGTAGATTCCATGGAGTTTTTATGCTTAGAAAAGCCCATATAGCCTGCATTTGTCTTCTTCAATAATATCAAATTAATCGTTTTTTACAGTTATACAACAGACTAATTAATAGTGCTCTAAGGGAACTGTCGCAGACTGATGTGTTGATCCAATCTTATCTAAATTTTGGGCTTAGACGGGCCTCAAACCTATTATTCCATTTTTTACCTTGGGCTGAGCTCTGGTTGGGCCTGTAATTCTAATTTCTTATGTACAACTTATACTATAACCTAAGAAAGGACGGTGAAAACAAAAGAATGAAGAAAAAAAGAAGGAAAAAAGCACAAAATAAATGAATATGTCAGCATTGGAAACACATGGGTTATCCAACCAGGCTTGGCCATTTTTCTTCTAGCCTCCTCAAGCCCAAGCACCTTTCATCAAGACCAGGCCCACATGTACGGAGTATGTTCAATTTTATGGGCTGCGCAAAACTTGGGCTTGTAGTTAAAGGAAGGTACCATACTCGTTACCGTGTATTAAAGGTCATTGTATACTATGGTTTCTTCCCTGTCACCATTGGAAATAAGGTTATAGCAAAAGGTTCTCTGAGCAAGGGTACGCTAGCACCCTCTCTCTCCTCTTAATATGAAACGGATTCTTTGTCCCTTATTTACGAAATCGTTATGTCGCCCCACATTGGGGTGCTCCCTTGTGACGCTTGCTTAGAAAACCCTTTCCCTAAGGTTCTGTTTGGTTGCAAAGGGAATTAAAGGGAAGGGAAGGGAAATTTTCAGGCTCCATTTGGTTGCAAGGAAAATTAAAGGGAAGTGAAGGGAAACTTTCATACTTAAAAAAGGAATTTTTGTAATCATTACCTCATGTGACACCATGTGACAATATCAGTAATTTCAAATCATTCCATGTTTGGTTATTAAATTTCACTTTATTTTGTATCCAATTCCCTTTGGTTTAAAATGTAAAATAAATATTACATGTAAATTGTATCTTTACTATATATGGTAAGAAATTTAAGTAGTTTATACAGTCACATGGGGTAATGATTACAAAAGTTTCTTTTTTAGGTTTGAAAATTTTCCCTTTCCTTCCCTTTAATTCCCCTTGCAATCAAACGGAGCCTCAATAACTCCAAATCTTTCCATATTTGATTATTAAATTTCACTTTATTTTGCATCCAATTCCCTTTGGTTTAAAATGTAAAATAAATATTACATGTAAAATGTATTAATATATATGGTAAGAAAATTAAATAATTTATACAATCACATGGGGTAATGATTACAAAAGGTTTTTTTTTTTTGTTTAAAAAATTTCCTTCCCTTCCCTTTAATTCCCCTTACAACCAAACGGAGCCTAAGTTTATAAGAAAAAATCCCCATGACGATGGAGTGGCTATTCCTTCCCATACGCTATGGGGTCCTCACTACACTCGCACTATTTAGACAAACTGTAGGTTTTCTTGTTAAATAAATCCGCCTTCCACCTTCTCATTGATGTGGTTTCCCATTCTGGGGTCATGGGAAATCTCTGCCCTGAGTGTATATAGTATGGCTAAAAAGTCATCCGACTTTAGGATTCTTGACAATCTCTAGGCTACAAAGTCATCCGACTGTACGATTCTTGAGATAAAAATATGTGGTTTCTTAAATCAATAAGGTGGATAACCAATTATGTATCTTGTCGGTCGTCTTCGTCAACATATTACAAGGCTCTAGTCTTTGGTGGGACACCATTGCTTGATTTAAATCAAATACATCGTTTTTATTGACACACATCTTGTGTATGTCCATGCATGTGTATCAATTCTGTAGACATTATTGTGCATTCTCTCAACTCTAAATGGGAACAAATGGTTTATTTATTTATTTATTTTTAAAACCTTATAAAAATAGATAGCTCATATTTATATTATGATTTTTGAAAACAGCACCTTCTACGGTTACATTGATAACTTCTCATTCCTCTCTATTGTAAAAAAAAGTGATTGGAAAAGGAATGACTTGCCACATGAAGGTGAATCTGTAAGACCCATAAGTCTAGTGAGAATTAGATTAGTTCATTTGTTAACTTTTCTTCCCCCCCCCCCGCGGGTAGCATGATGATATGAAGGGAGTATAGATTTCACCTTTATATGGTATGCCACCTAACCCGTTAGATGTAGTTTTTGGGTTGGGTGCTTTTATGAGCTGGATCTCAAGTATGGTTTGAGGAATTGGTATCAAATCGACTGAATTGGTCGATTTGTTTCAGTATTGGTGGAGTCTGATATTGAAATCTGATCAATCATATATCGATGGATCAGTATGAACAAGGGTAAAAATGTAAAAGCAAAAGAAGAAAGAATAAAAAAAAAAGGGAGAAATATGAACGTGATAGGAAAGATGCACAATCCAACAAATCAGGAGATTTTCAGCTAAATGGGATCTACTACATGGATTATTGCCCTCCAATGGATTCTAACTATGTTATACTTGATACAAGACCTAGACTATGTAAGTCCTTACTCACAACTTCTCCTATGGTAACTTTAGGTCTTCCCCTAACTCTTTTAGCTTCTTCGTTCGGAATCATATCAACCCTTTTTACTGTAAAATATATATTTCGATAAAATATTTCTCTTCAAATCAAACATTAAATTACAACAAAATGGAATAATAAAATAAGATCAGAACCCCACCCAATGGGAGTATGGGACAATGCATGAGGCATTCACCAAGGGGTTTTTTGATCATTTCACAACCCCTCGTGAGGATGTAAAGGAATGCGACCATGCAGCATTCTTTTTCCCTAAAATAAGAGTACACTCCTATCATGTAGGAACAACCCCTTTGGCCTATTCCCCAACCCAAGGGTATCGTTGAGATGGCCCGCTGCACTAGCTTGTAAATTAGAAAGGTACCGTCAACATTGGATTAGACTTTTTGTCACCTAGGTCCCTCTAGCATGTGCATGATTCAATAATGTAAGATGTGATCATAATAGATTATTCTACCCAAAAAAAAAAAAAAACAAAATTCATGATAGATTAACCTTTATCTTTTTTCCACCATCAATACTTTCATATTTTCTTGTATTAATTCAGAGAGTGATTCCTCTCTTTCATGTCCATGTGGGTTTTTTCATTGATGAAAGTATTTTCTATATTGTGATTGGTGTTGTGGGTTATTCTTCTCACAGTGGGAAAATGCTTTCTTTTATTTTCAAAGCGAAAAGATTCACTGTGAATGTGAGGGATACACTAGCATCTCTTCTCCTCACATGAAATGATCTCTCGCCCTCCATTGTTAGGAGTCATTCAATTGCACCTCATTGGTGTGCTCCTCTATACTGCTTGCTCAGTCTCTTAAAAGTAGGAGGAAAAACGTTGTTAGGCAGCGCCTCCATGCCCAGACACGGGGCACCATGAAATGACCACCCCACCCCCTTGTTGGATGCCTGTGAGTGTGCTCCCATTGGCCCCTGCATTGGCGTAGCAGCCAAGCAACAGAGTAGCGATCCCCCTCCCAAAAAATTATGACCTTTCTCATCTTTTTCCAATTGTCCATATTTTTAACGTTGTTCTCTTATAATTATCCTTTCGATACAGACTGTGTTGATACTTTAAACCATAATATCAACCCTTATTATGCAGGGGAAGTACAATGCTCCACTTGTCAATCTAGCAGACCGTTGTCGATCTGGCAAGTCTGTTTGAAAGTAGGTTGTGGTAGCTCGACATGTGTGGGCAGTTTGGAGTTAGTTTTTTCGACATGTATAGGGGCCTCTCAATTGGCATGCATGTGCATGTGCTTAATCTTAGCTGTATCTATAGCCTTTTATCTAGTGAAGTGGTTGTGACCCATCCCCTAGTCTAGATGATCTAGTCAATGACATGTGAGACCAGATCAATTTCCACTCATTGATTATGACTACTGTATATTCACACCTTGTGTTTATCAAGTCCTCCATCTGTTTTATGTATTTTGATTTCTTTTGCTTGACGTTGGGAACACATGAATGAATAACCCTCTTTCTATCAAAAAAACAAAACCCAATCTACAAAGAACGGGTGTTTTGGGGAACAAACTTTTAATCTTCTTCCACGTATTGGTCCGCGTGGCTTTCCAAAGGTCAAAATAATATCGATCTCAACTCTCAAGAGTCAGGTCCGCGCTACTCTTCTTCCTCTCGTTGATCCGCGTGGTGGGTTAAAGTCAGCACCCTCAAACTTTCTTTCAGAGTTTGGTCAGCTACTCTTAACTACCTAACGCAAACAAAATCTGGGTCAGTCGAGAGCTCGGAAACCCATTAAACCCAACCCATTTTGATTCTATCCCAATTCCCAAGTACCCCTATCCCAGTCCGATGTCAATCTGGGATCCTGGGATCGAAAAAGTGACAACTGGACTAAAAACAGATCAATTAGAAAACAGAACCAATTATTAATGAGTTAGCCCTTAGGGTGATTTAAGAAATGGAACTGGACTGAATGGATTATAGGGGTTCATAATTATTTATACTAATTTATGTAGGAGTATGGACCGAATATATGGATAAACCAATTAAAAATTTAAACCAATCTATGCGATTATTAATTGGTATTTATTCTAAAGTTTGGAATTGATTAATTAATTAATTTGATTTTGATTGCACCGAAAAACTGGAACCTATTAGGCGCTACCCTAGTGAACCGGAACCATTCAAAATTCAAATTGATAACTAGGAAAATAATCCTCTCCAATGTTCACGTACTTGAACAACTTACAGCCATTCAGATGGAATCTATTCTGTGGGAATGTTCCATCTGAACGGGCAGTGAGTTGTTCACGTACATGAACATTCACCCCCTCCCCTCCAATTCCTTGAAAGTGTGTAGTGTGGTAGTGTTAGGTAGAGATGTCAACCCCTGACAGCTCGGACATCTAACGGTCCAAACTCATTGACTTCTGTTGTGCTCAGACCGTTGGATGTCCGAGCTGCCAAGTGTCGATATCTCCACCTAACAATGCCGCACTGCATAGCTTTAGGAATTGGAGAGGATTAATTAGTTCCCAACCACCAGCCTAGGATTTTCATCCTCTCAAGTACATTAATTGTAAGAACTGCGATGAAAGTCCTATCATGCATCTGAGCTTTTACGAGTAAAAGTCAGTTTTAGTCCAATGCACCACACTCAAGAACCTAATCGTAAAAATATGGATAATGATGTCTTTTTATCCTCTCAAGTGTTGGATGGACTATTGAATTCTTAAGTGCAGCGTACAAGATAGTGCATCGCTATGCATTTGAGAGGATAAATTTCCTCAGGCCCATGTAAAGCACTTTCTGCCAAAAACAGAACAAAAAAAGGAAAGTTCTGATATTCTATTGGAACAGGGGATCCATTTGATCTCTGTTTTGAGCTTCACAGTACCGTGGGAATTTGGAAGAAAAGGCGTCATTGGGATCCTCTCTAATCTCTCCCTCCGCGCTTCTGTAGTTCTGCACATCCATTTTTGCTCACGGGGAATGCTTCTGTACAACTACCGCAGGTTCACGAGATGCCTTCTCTTTTGAGTTGTGATTAGCTCTCTCTCTTCCTCCTTCCCTGTTCTATCTTCTATATCTTATGGCCTTATGATTTATGTTTGGTTAGGTGAAAAGCTTTCATCTCTGTCTTATCTTGACGGAACTTCGCCAGCACAAATCAACAGATAAACTAGACGGAAATCATTCGAGAAGAGCAGAGCAGCAGACAAGCCATAACTAAGGTGAAGGTCTCTATTATGTTATAACTTGTAAGTTAATGTTTCATTCTGAACCTCAGTTTCCAATTCCAAAACACGAAGGGATGGGAAACTAGTTTGATTTGTATTATCAGCAAAAGTGAAGTGCAGGACAAAATAACTTCTGCTGATTTGAGGATCGGACTTGGAATTTCTTCAAGAGAGCTAGATCATGGAAGCAAAATGGGGAGAGTTCTGTGAAATGCGCCTGCTTTGCGGTCTCAGAGCGAAGTAAACTTTAGCTCGTCCGGAGATACTCCCCTTAAGTAGACAGTAGTGAGGTGGATGATAGGAAATCGAGAACTTGGAGAGAAATCTAACTGGTGGCTCGGATCTCGAATCTGTAGTCAATTTTCAGGGATGTTAAACCGGCCATTAAAGAAGGGAACTGCAAGAACAACTGTGCTCTTCATCATCGTCATTTTCATTGGCGCCTTTATCTGTGTCCGCTGGATCGACGTTGTAAGTTTCCCTTTACAAACCCCTAAAAGAAATTTCTGACATCTCTAAGCTCGAGAAATTAAAAGATTATTCTGTCCTCTTTTCTTATCTCAACATCCATCTTTGATTCTCGTTTATCCAAATCCATGAGTTAGCAATTTAGCATTCGTAATGAAGCCGGATCACCTGCAAAGTACCCTTGTGAGAGAGATATGGTGCTTCCATTAATGTTCAATGTTTCAAAACTGTCGGCAAAGAGATCTATTGTTGTTTAGTATTATCTGACACAGAATTTTTCTAGGCCAGGTAGTCGCCACTCTCTCATATACACCGACACTTGTCTCTTGTCACCAAGGTCGTCCCTGCCAGATTTCCATCACCATTGTATGACTTACACACAATCCACACCTACCAGTGCTGCTCAACTGCTGATATGGTGATTGGTGAATGTTGTTTTTCTTTTGCAGTCCATTAGAGGTGCTTCGAAGCAGAAAGTATTGGTAAATCCGAGAGTAATTCCTAAACATTCTCAGAGAGTTGAAATCCCACTTAACTGCTCCGCCGAAAACCGGACACGAAGCTGCGCTGCAAGCTTCCTAGCGACATTTCAGAGAGCAGACGATGAGAATTCAACATCGAGCTCAATTTGCCCTGATTATTTCCGGTGGATCCATGAAGATCTGCGGCCGTGGAAGGAAACGGGGATTACGAAGGAGATGGTGGAGAGAGGTAGAAAGACCGCTAATTTTAGGCTGGTGATCGTGAAGGGTAGAGCTTACTTGGAGACTTTCGTGAAAGCGTTCCAGACGAGGGACGTGTTCACGCTGTGGGGGATCCTACAGCTTTTGAACAGGTATCCGGGGAGGTTGCCGGACCTTGAGCTTATGTTCGATTGCGTCGACTGGCCTGTCATCCAAGCACGCCATTATCGAGGGCCCAACGCCACTGCCCCTCCACCCTTGTTTCGTTACTGTGGGGACGACTCGACCTTGGATATTGTTTTCCCTGATTGGTCTTTCTGGGGCTGGTAAGCTCTTGCTGTCTAGTTGGGCTCACGTTTACATACGCAAACGGTTCCAACTGTTCAGATGGAATCCATTTTAAGTGGGTCCCACAAATAAGAGAGTGGATTCCATCTAAACAGTTGAGAGCCATTCTCGTATGTGAATGTGAGCTGAACTCCTTTCCGTCCTCTCCCTCTCTCTCACACTTTCTTTATTGGCGCACTTTCTTCTTTATTTTGTTTTTTTTTTTTTCTGCAATGACAAAATTTTCCCGCAAATAGTCGAAATGAAATCCCGTTCTGATTAAACCGGATATTTTGAAAAAATACGATAACCTGATAACAAGATTTTCCTGCAAATCAGATAGTATTAGGCCATGTTTTAAAAGTCAAGGGAAAAAAAATTAAAATATTTTAAATTGAATAGAGATATACAAAAAAATAATCGTATTTTTGTCTTATTATGTTTTTCTTTATTTCAAACATAATCTAAGAATTTTCCTACTATTCAGTAATAGGAGGCGCCAAAATAGAATCTTGCTCCAATTGAGGATTTGAGAGAAGAGGATTTACAATACCAATGCTTCATCCTTGGTTTTCAAGGTAGCATACAAAGGTTTTGAACATTGGAGCAACCAAGGGTATTGGTTGCTCCAATTGAAAAGCACGTTTTGAAAAAATACAAAAAACTAAAGGAAGGGGATTATTCCATTTGCCTGACCAATAGAAAAATCGTTGCCCACTTTATAGGAAATTTTTTTCCAAACCTCTCCAGGGAGTCCAGCACGTCCAGGGAACATCCTGCCGTTGGGCTGTGCCGCACACATACCTAGGCATGTACCGAGATGTGTGCGACACAACCCAAACCTTGGATGCCTCTGGGCACTCCCTGAGTGTTGAGCTCCTTGGAGAGGAGCCAAATCCAAACCTAAGTGGGTTATTTGCAATAATTTGGATCCTCTATTGCCGCCTGTCTGTGCGGCCGGTGTGCAGCCTCACACAAAGAGGGTATGAACCCCACCCGGGCAGAGTACTCGGGCAGTGGGTTGAGAGAACGGTCCTATTTGCAAAACGATAGGGAAAGTTGATTATTCCGTTCCTTTACTTCATTTCGATGAGTACTAATTAGCTAGCTACTATCTTCCATTAGTGGAGGTGTAAGTTCAAACTTTAAAGGAAATGAAAAGGCAAAATCACTCTGAACTCTGAAGACTAGTGCAGCTGGGTCTGGTGTTCCCAACACTCGAACCATGTTTGATGGGTGAGATCCCTTGAACATAAATCTGGACGTTAAAGGAAATTGATGGTTGTGGTGTAGCTAGGGTAGGCTGCAGATCCATCGCTTTTCATGACCATCAGAGCTCAAACTGAATTGACCAAGCGTTGGCTGCTGGTGCAGGGCTGAGGTCAATGTAAGGCCATGGGAATACCTGTTGAAGAAGTTGAAAGAAGGAAACGGGAGGACCAAATGGATAGACAGGGAACCCTATGCTTACTGGAAAGGAAACCCAGACGTGGCTTCTACAAGGCAAGACCTCATGAAATGCAATGCCTCTGACAAAAAGGATTGGAATGCTCGGCTCTACAGGCAGGTAACACCTTCCTTTTAACTTTAGGGTTTGAGATGTTGAGAGTGATAGAGGTATATAGTCTCACATCGGTCATCTAGGTCATCTAGGACTGCGACTTTATATACCATTGGGTTAAGGGTGTCAATAGGTTGGGTGGATTTGGTTTGGTTTTGGTCAAGTTAAATTGGCGAAACTGAAATTAATCAAATCAAAATAAAAGAAGGTTTGATTTCGGTTAAGTTTACCATGTGTATATAACTATATAGATATACATAATTATGGAAGAAAACATGTATATATCTTTTTTAATTATTATTTTTGGTTTGGCATTGGTTTTAATTGGTTTGGGTTTGATCTCGATCTAATTCTTCATGTTTGGTGTGGTTTTTAGTCAAACCAGTGTGGCTTGGAATTCATTTAGTTCCGCAATACCACAACACGAAATTGATCTAATAAGCCTCGGTTCAATTCGGGCTAGTTCAGGTCGGTTTGGTCCGGTTTCACTGTTTCGGCAATATTTTGACACCCCTACAATATTGGGCTATTTCCACCTATTAGCTTAAGCTTTTGCATTGGATGCCCAAGTGGTATTTCGTGATCTATCCCATTGCTATCTAAGATAGGTTTGTTTATTGTCCTCCTTAATATGTATACAAGGACATGGAACGGTGAAATGTTGGGAATTAGAGAAATATAGTCTCACAAGAGTTATCTAGGGCCTTGAATGGAGAATGTATAGTTATTCTCCAATGATGTTTAACTACTAGAATAGATCTCCTACCATCCATGGGGTGTGGGGATTGACTCTGATGGTTAAACGTCATTGGAGAGGATCTGGACTCCCTTGAATGTGTTTGGCTATCTCCACCAAACAACTTAAGCTTTTGATTTGGACTTTAATAACTTAGGTTTTTGAATTAAACCGACCCCCATGTTATGTCAAAAAAATTTTCTTCAAACTTTTCATTGATTTGTAGATTTTGCTAATTTGCAGGATTGGATCCGTGAATCTCAGGAAGGCTTCAAGCAATCAGATTTGTCACGGCAATGCACTCACAGGTAATAATACAATCTAGTTGTTGCTTTTTTTTGTTTCAAGGGTTGAACATCAATGAAATCCTACTTTGAATATCGTACACAGATACAAGATCTACATTGAAGGGTCGGCATGGTCGGTTAGTGAGAAATACATTCTAGCCTGCAACTCTGTTACTTTTCTAGTAAAGCCTCGGTATTACGATTTCTTTACGAGAAATCTACAACCTATTCATCACTACTGGCCGATAAGGGAGGATGATAAGTGCAGATCTATTAAGTTTGCCGTTGATTGGGGCAACAATCACAAACAAAAGGTCGAAATGAAAAATCTTTTTAACTAAGACTTGAAAATGTTTTACATTCTATGTTATTTGTATCTGTATGAAATTTAGTCTGATCAAAGCTTTGAGGACATGGCAGGCACAGGCAATCGGAAAAGCAGCCAGTGAATTCATACAAGAGGAGCTGAAGATGGATTATGTTTATGATTACATGTTTCATCTACTGAATGAATACGGGAAGCTTTTCAAATACAAACCCACCGTACCTGAACAAGCCAGCGAGCTCTGTCCAGAGGTAATGGCTTGCTCTGCAGAAGGATTGGCGAAGGAGTTTATGATGGATTCCAGGGTGAAGGCTACTGAAGACACAAACCCATGTACCTTGCCACCTTCCTTTGACCCTTTATCTCTCCGAGTCTTCCTTAAGAGAAAAGCAAATTCAATACATCAGGTGGAGTTATGGGAGAAAAAATATTGGGACAATCTCAACATGTAACTGTAAACCTTGGTCTGTATTTTAACCACCGCATGTATTGGCATAGTGAATCCCAAGCGCACAAGAGGGAATACCTCGCAAGGAAGGAGAGGAATTGTGTGAGAGGGTGTGTACCACCGGCAATGTATACATCATGTCCCAGAATCCTCTGCAATGACATTTAACCATCAGAATCGAGCTCCCTCGATTCTGATTGTTAAATGTCATTGGAGAGGATCCGGGCTCCATGTCCCGCCCCTTGGTCTATTTATCCTTTTTCTTTTCCCTCTTGTATAGTGAATACACTTCATGAGTTAAACTTTGTTTAAGATCCATATTACATTGGTCCCTAATTGATTATAAGGTTATCAATCAAATTGGAGCCAGGACTTGTACCGAAGGGTGTCAATTCGTCGGTTCAGTTTGATTTAGGTCGGATGGAATCAATTTTAGACGTGTATTAGATCAAACCATTAAGGCAAAGTTTGGTTTGGATCGATTTTAGTTTGGTTTTGTGTCCTATTGAATGAATACTGTAGGAGAACAAACGCATCATGCCACTCTATTTAGTCTTCCATTTCGCTCCTAACAAGCAACGCTGTCTCGCTTGAAAGTAGTTGTGCACGCCTAACTCGGGCATAAGGAGCCTTGTCTTTCTTATTCTGGTGCAATGGTATAATTATGATTTTTTTTTTGTTATCAATTTGCCTTCGTGGGTTCTTATTGGTCCACTATCGGTTTTAGTTTGTTTTGATTTCTATTATAAAAGAAGCTGTTTTTCTCAAATTTTTGATATTTTTGTTCCACTTCGCTCAATTCGACTGGTCGGGCTTCAATTTTGGCTGATTACCTGTCTATAATTGTGATCAAGTTAATCAGGCTATGATCGGTCTTTAAAGTTTAAACAGGTAATTGGACTATAAATGAATTATAAACTGACCATAAATGATTTGATCAATCTATAAATGATTGGTCTAATTGGACTACAAATAGTTGGTCCCAATTGAATACCGATGTTGATCAGTTCGATCAAATTACCATTGCACTATAATCAAGCACGTACCATGAATGCCAGAATAATAATCGGTCTATGCCAAGTATGAGAGTGTACGTTTACTAACCAATCAACACAATTTCAAGCTTTTATGGATCGATTCCAAACGGACTTACCGTTGCAAGCCAGCTTTTGACACCCTTAATTAGAAAGCCAATTACCAACATTTCAAATGGTCCACAATATATTGTGCATTTCCTTTTTATCCTTTTAGCAGTCCAAAATTCAGGTTTGGATGCATATGCACTTCCCTCCCCACCCTCATTTTTCCCGTCATATTAATTTGTTAAAGTTTGATGATTAAAGAGGATGAAAAATTGGTTATTGACCAAATGTAATATAATTGATATCTTTTGAACGAAAACTTTGTTCAAATTTTAAAAGCCAAACTTTATTGTCTTATCAGTTATGGAAAATTAATGGTTGGAGAGCTTTTTGAGACTAACAAGCCTAAACTCCAAAGGGTGTATATGGAATGGTACCTTTCGGTACAATTTATAATCATCAATTTATAAAACTTGTTATTCCATTAAGAGACGAAAATCCTTGAGGGCACGATGATCATTTTGTAAACCCTTTATCTAGGTGCAGAAACCACGCATTGCATATGACCAAATAGCGTTGAGTTCTAGGATTAAATTGGATGAAAAACTAGTTATTGAACAACCTAACATGATTGATATCTTAGAACCGAAACTTAATCCAAACTTTATTGTCTCATGAGTTTATGGAGAATATTATTAATGGTTCGAATTTCTTGAGACTAACAGGTCTAAAGGGTGTATCTAGGCTGTTGCCTTTCGGTGCAATTTATGTACACGTGGCTGATCCAGAGTGGAGAGACTTAAAATGTGCTATAGCCCAACCATAAGCACAAATAATCAGCTTCGATGACCAATTTACATTTAACCCGTCCAATCTAATCATTAGTTGGCCAAATGTCGTCTTATGTTTAATGGATTAATATCTAATTACAACAAGGAAGCCATCCGAAGCGACTTCCAAATTTAAGAGCAAATGTTGGGGCCATGGTACCTAGAGTTACTACTTATTTATTATTGGTGATCGATTGAGTTGTGCTATATATTTCAACGTATTGGTTGCGGGTTCAAAATTTGGAAACGGGTTTCTCCTGCGAAGCAGGGATGTGGTGCACTAAGACAGTTTCTTTTTTTACTAATGTTTATAATCAATATTTTTCTATCAAAAAAAATAAAAAATAAATAATCAATATTTTAAATCTATTTGGTTATCACTTAAACCATGTGGTGGGTCCTGTCTGAATGGATTAGAGAGGGGTATTCCCGAATCCCGTTCCTATACAATAAGGGTGTGAGTTTATGATGACAGAAATTTTCAATAACAAGGTCAATCACCGGTGGTGAGCGTATTCTTCCTTTTCCTTCTCCCTGAAAGTGAAGGAAAACTTACGCCATAATTAATTGAACACTTAATAACATAACGTTCCCAAAGCAGTTAATTTCTTACAAGCTTTCCAACGTTAGATGGGTTGGTGGATTGTCGCTTATCTCATACATGAGAACTAAGCTTGTTTTAGATTTAAATATTTAGGGTGTTAAAGTGTAGTTCAGTCCGAATTGGTCTGCTTGATCAAAAACCACCCCGTTCAATTTAGATAGTTGAACTTATACAATAAGGGTGGGACTTTATGATGACACAAGAATTCAATCACAAGGTCATTCACTAATGGCAATTTGGATCCTCTACTGTCGAGCTGTCTGGTAGGATTGTGCTGCCTAGATACGGCGAGGCATGCAATGATCGCCTTATCCCTGTACGAGCACTTTATCCAAGTGGGAGTAAGGCGGTTATTGTGCACCTCATCATGTCTAGGCAGCACGATCCTACCGGGGCAGCTCGGCAGTAGAGGATTTGAATCCCACCAATGGTGAGTGTATTCTTCCTTATCCTTCTCCACTGCTAAAGGTGAAGGTGAAGGAAACTTTCACCTTAATTAATTGAATACTTAATTAACGTGATCCATCTTTCTTATAGGCTTCCCAACGTTAAATGTTAAACGTTAAACGGGTTGGTGGATTGTCTTATCTCATGAGAAGTAAGTTTGCTTTCGAATTCAATAATTGAGGGTGTCAAAGTTCAGCCCGAATTGGTCAGATCGATCAATACCAACACGTTCAATCCAGACCTAATTGGATTTTTATAACTTTTGTTTTCGGGTTGAGGTATTGAAAAAAAGAAAAAAAGAAAAAGGAACAGTAAGAAATCGGATCAAATTAGACCGAAACTGAAACTTGCACAACGATGTGGTTTCAAATTGACTAAATTAACAGAACAAAAATCGATTCAACTCAATCAAAATTGGACCAGACCGACCCGATTGATTGATACCCTAGAATTCCATCCTCCCCTAGCTTCGTTAGTGACTGAAATGCATGATCTGTAACAAATGACAATCCATCCATCCCCATCATAGAAGGTTGCAAGTAAAGTCACATTGTATCCGAATGTATAGTCAATAGTTATCATCGTTAATGTAGAATATTAAAAGGTAATTGAACGTTTACTACCCTTCTAGCCATCTTGATACCTCCTACTCCCAAACAACTGTTAACTCGGTTGGTTGGAGGCATTGCTAGTTCATTGCTAGTTGAGGGCATACCCCAGGAGGTTAAGGGACTCGGATCTCCTAAATTATATATTGTGCCAAAAAAGGCATCAATCTCTCCCCTCCCCTTCTAAGTTGTAGATTGTGGGTTTGTCTTAGTCTTCGCCCTTAACTTTAACTTGTAATTGGCCTGTGAGCCCATGTGTTTGGATAGACCAAAAAACAGAAAAGATGCCTCCTCCTCCCTGCATGTGGATGTAACTAGTCGAATTTCTGGAGTCAAATGATGTAAGGCAGTCGGCGCACAATAGGGTAATGAGTGTGCCACATTATTCAACACACCTCAATGGGTTTAAACAATATTAAAGTCCGGGAAATGGCTCTCACCGGCAGAACACAAACCCAGACTTTTTCATTTTAAAATCTGTGGTAGCCAAGAAGAGACAGTGGTAATTAAGAGGTTAAGTTCACAGTTCCAAAAGGCAATGCTCCTACCCGATTATTCGAGATCGGGTTAACAATTCTAAATTTTCTTCAATCAAAATCGAATTTTGTGGGTCTGTTTGAATCGTAATTGTCACACTGACAAGGTTTTCAACCTAGAGAGAGAGAGAGTCTGGATTCTTTCTCTTTCGATCCAGTAAAAACACTCTCTTTCGTGTATAAATATGATAGTTTAGTTTTTGTTTTTTCTCTTTACATTTCAATTTGTATGATCAATTTCTCTTTCTTCACCGATTGAAATGACCTGTTAGGAGGAATTAACATTGTGGATCCGTAAAGTTTGGATTCAAGAATTTATCAATAATCGAGAGAGATCGGGTGGTAGGCACCACATTAGAACAAAAAAATGACACAGAGGTGAGTCCACTGAATTTTTATTTTTTTCTCTTTTTCATATGGAATTTAGTTTTGGTTGCTTCTTCTTTTTAAAAGTGTTATATTAGGCATATACTGTAAGACAAAGCAGATATACAGAAATAGAGAAATACCTGTTATCACACACCAGTTGCAGAGTGAAACGAGCCAGAGAGGAAGAAGCACGGACAATCGAGTTGAGTCGTATCTGTAAGATACTTTCCTTAAGGATTTAGATGCCCCCTCTTCTGCAACGGGGTTGACCTTGCACCTTACCCTCCAAGATAAATACAACTCCTAAACGTATAGGTTGCGGAACCTAATACGAGTACCAGGATATCAAACGGCTATACAACCCTCTTATTACTTAAACGAAAATACGATTCGTCTGCGGAACGGAGCGGGGACAATACGTCTCGTTTTCTATATAAAAAACAGGCATGACATGGTGTATATATATAATCTTGGAGTACCCTTTCATGAAGGGATACATCCGTATGAATACAATGATATATGTATAGGGGTGTAACCCTTACATGGGAGGTGTGACCGTATGTATACCTCCACGTACAGGGAGGGGGTGTAACTATTCATATATATGTACGAATAGACAAGTGTGGTTCATCTATTAAACAAAACATTAAAACGCCTATAAGGTTTTGTCCACACCCCGACCCCGACCCGGACCCCGACCTCGACCTCGGCCTCGGCCACGGCCCGGCCTGGCCCGGCTCGGCTCGGCTCGGCGCGAGCGCGCGTGATTCAAAAGCACCCCAAGGACCCCCCACACACTAGAGAGTAGGGTGTCTTCCTCTCCAAAAGGCTCACACCTTAAGGAAACAATCCTATATATATACCCCTCAAGTAACTCTCCCACAACCAATGTGGGACTATTCTTGAGCTCAATTCTAGCATCTTGCACACAAGAGAGTACAACCAATTTCAAACAAAATAGAGGAGGGAAACAAAAAAAGGAGGGAATGAAACAAAACACAATTTTGAAACTTTGACACACACTTGAAAAAGTGCTTTTTGAAACAAGTGCTTTGACCCAAAGTGCATCTATAAAATAATAATACAACAATTCCCCCACAAGTTTCAAAATAGTGATACATATCGAGTGATAAGTATATTAGACATAGTAGGACACATCGTTGCGGGTGTCTTCGGGACTTGAACCTACACTAGGTCCGATGAACTACGCCACGAGTACAGTGAAGTCGACTTCTTGAACCTTTCCTCATCGGTGTAGCCGACTAGTTCACTGACCACATCCTACTAGTCGACCGTTTGTGATATCCCTTTTATAAAGATGGACATTTTTTAACTGGCCTTGTCCCTATCCTGGTCTCATAGATGTTTAGAGAATTCGCCTATAAAATTCTCATCGGTGGCGGCCTCACCTCCTACATCTATTTAGGTCGAGTCCATAGTGTGCACCACGTTAACACACCCCACTTTACATAAGATCCGACTAGATTAAGAGTCTATAAGACTCATCCTCCTTCCTTTGTGGTGGTACTACTTTTCCTATCTACCTAGAATGAGCAAAAATGTAGTAGTACTAGACAGGTCATCCGGTGACTTCGTTTGTACCCTTTGAACCTAATTCAGGAATTTACCTCTTCACATAGGTTGGGTGTCCATCACATGACCTATGTCACAGGCCTTAAGCTCATTCCCTTAGATGAATCATGAATTATTTTTGTAAGCAACGGTTTTGTGAAAACATCGGCTAAGTTGCTTTCGATTTCACAAAATCAATAGCTATTGTTCCTTCATTAATATCTTGCGTACAAAATTATGTCTTAGGCGGATGTGGCGCTTCTTTCCATTGTACATTTTATTCTTAGCTTTAGCTATTGCCGCTTGATTATCACAATGAAGTGATATCGAAGGCAATGGTTTTGGCCACAATGGAATATCTGCCATCAAAGTTCGAGCCACTCGCTTTAGTTCCGCCTTTTCCAAAGCTATAAACTCGGCTTCCATGGTGGATCTGTACCACGGATTGCTTTACCGATTTCCACGAAATCGCTCCACCGCCTAGTGTGAAAACATATCCACTAGTTGCTAATGTTTCCTTGGTATCTCAAATCCAATTAGCATCACAATAGCCCTCTAACACGGCTGGTCTTCCATCGTAGTGAAGGCCATAGGCTATCGTTCCTTTAAATATCGCAATAATCTTGTCATAGCATGCCAATGCTCTATACTTGGATTATGAGTGTATTGACTCAATTTTCCAAGCTGCTAAAGCGATATACTGTGCAGTGCAGTTCATTAGATATGTAATCTGAACCAATGATTTGTGAGTATTTCTTTTGGGAGACAAGTTCCCCTAAATTCTTTTGTAAAAACAATTAATGTCCAAAGGTGTTTTAACCGATGATAAATCATTATAACCATACTTCTTTAGTATGGTTTCAACATAATGGGATTGGGATAATATAATCTCTTTTTCTTTTCTCGATGATCTTAATTCCAAGAATTACATCAGCCTCCCCTATGTCCTTTGTATCAAACTTAGACATTAAGAAACCTTTAGTTTGCTTTACAATGTCTAAACTCGTTCCCATTATCAACATGTCATCTACATAAAGTACGATGAACACACCTTTGCCTTTATTGAACTTACTATACAAGCACCTATCAGCATCATTTATGAGAAAACCATTCGATACAAGTACCGAATCAAGTTTTTCATGCCACTGCTTTTGGAGCTTGTTTGAGTCCATAAAGTGATCTAACCAACTTACATACCTTGTGTTCTTGTCCAGGCACAACATAACCTTCAGGTTGCTTAATGTATATTTCTTCTACCAAGTCGCCATTTAGAAACGCTGTTTTCACGTCCATTTGGTGTATAACCAAATTATACATAGATGCAACAGCCATCATTACTCGTATAGTAGTTATTCTTGCTACTGGAGCAAATGTGTCAAAGTAATCTATATTCTTCTTTTGTCTAAAGCCTTTTACTACTAACCGGGCTTTAAACTTATCTAGTGATCCATCTGGTTTCAATTTCTTTCGAAATATCCACTTAGTGTCCAACACTTTGGAACCTTTAGGTAAGTCAACTAATATCCATGTGTGATTGGCTAAAATAGAATCTAGTTCACTTTTGATGGCCTCTTTTCAAAACACGGCATCTAAAGATGTCACCGCTTCTTTATACGATAAAGGATCATTGTCTAAAAGATAGACAACCCAATCACCATCCGAAAAAGTAGCTTTCTTTTGCCTTTTACTCTTCCGTAATTAACTTGAATCACTAGATATAGATTCAATATTCTTTGACACTTCTTGGCCAAAAGATGATACACTACTATCAACCTTCCTTTCTAATAGGTTAGACTTAAGAGGAAATACATTCTCAAAGAATTCTGCATCCCTTGACTCAATGATATCATTTTCGTCAAACACATCATCTATGGTTTTAATAACCATAAATCGATATGCAGTACTGTGAGCTGCATATCCAACAAAAACACAATCACATGTCTTTGGTCCTAGTTTCCTTTTCTTTGGTTCTGGTATAGCCACTTTGGCTAGACAACCCCATACCCTTAAATGCTTTATGGTAGGTTTTCTTCCATACCATAATTCAAAGGGTAACAATCCGATTTTCTTGTGCGGAACTCTATTTAAAATATAACATGCCGATAACATGGCATCCCCCCACATGTTTAGGGGTAACCCTGAGCTTATGAGCATTGAATTCATCATTTCCTTCAATGTTCGATTCTTCCTTTCTGCCACCCCATTAGACTCAGGTTGATAAGGGGCGGTGGTCTCATGAATAATACCATGGTCCTCACAAAGCGAGAAAGATTAGAGTATTCGAACTCTCATCGGTTCTAAGCCTTTTCACTTTCCTCCCTAATTGATTTTCCACCTCGCCTTATAGGATATAAAAGCATTACTTGCTTCATCCTTGGACTTAAGAAGGTAAACCATGGTAAATCTAGAGTGGTCATCTATGAATGTAACAACATATTTTTACCTCCTCTAGATTCAAGTGACTTATAGTCACAAAGATCACTATGCACTAAATCAAGAAGGCCACTTTGTCGTTCCATTGACCTATGTGGTCTTTTAGTGAATTTTGCCTCCACACATGTGGGGCACTTTGTCAATGGTTGCTTAATATGATTGTCTATTAAGCCTTTCTTATGCATATAAGAAATATAAGATGCATTGCGGTGACCTAATCTACCATGCCATAAATCATAATAATCAATAAAGTAAGCGGAAGAAGCACTAGGCTTTTCTTTTATTATCTCGAAAACACTTAGTACAAATAAACCATCGCTAAGATACCCTTGCCCACAAATACATCATTTTTCGAACTACAAGCTTGTCGGACTCAAAAAGTAACTTCATTCTGCCTTGTTGAGAAGCGGCCCGAAATAAGATTGCGTCTTATTTCTGGCACATGCGAACATTGTCCAAAACAAGTATCTTTCTGAAGAGAGCTTCAAAGTAATTTTCCCTTTGCCGATAACCTTGGTTGGTGAGTTGCCCATATAGACCTTATCATCTAAAATAGAATAACTCAAAAAAGAGTTTGGTCCCCACGAGATGTGCCTCGTAGCACTGTGTCAATTATCCATCATTTGGTTTTTCAACCAAAAATACTTGATTATCATTGCTGCAAATACTTCCTCTTAAGAAGATTGACTTTTGCCTTATCGCAAAACCTTCTTCTTGTTCTGCAGTCTTTCTTGAAGTGACCCGCTTGCCGCACATGAAGCAATTTCCTTTCTTCCTCTTTGAGTTTGAACTTTTACGAACAGGGATTGCCTTTCCTCTTAAGATTTGGTTTCTTCTCTGTTTCCACGGATGGGCATTGGATCGAATGTATCCAATGGGCTTTTCACCTTTGTCTTTAATGCGGTTCCGTTCCTCTATTTTGATGCGAACTACCACCGATCAAAAGACCAGTCCTTCCTCTTGTGTTTCATTGTAGTTTTGAAATCCTTCCAAGAGTCGGTAGTTTATCAATTAAAGAACTCGTGACAAACAGATCTGGTAAAATCATGTTCTCTTTAGCTAAATTCCCAACCATAACCTGGAATCTGTCTACTTGAGAAGAGATGGTTTCACCTTGATCATCCGGAAGTTCAAAAATTTGACACCACATACTTCTTTAAGCCAGCATCTTCCGAGTATATTTGTTGACCAAAGCATTCCAAATCATGTAGGCATGATCAAAGGAATTGTAAACATTATCACAATTCATTCGATAGAGCATTGAGATCTCTGTTCTTGCATTGAAAATCGCTTGATCCAAGCAAGCCTCTTCATATCGAGATCAATATCCTCACTATCCGGAGGCTTGGGATCGTCAATGCAAACGCCACCCCTATTTGCGTTAATGCAAATAGCATCATCTGCTTCCACCGTTTAAAATTCGCCGGTGAACTGTGCTATCTTATCAAACTACGAGACTATTCTCGGTTTCTCCATACTTGGTTGTATGGTAGCAGCGATTTTTGGGCACGGCGAGGGGGGAAGGTCCACGATGCAGTAGTATCCACGGTATTATCCGACCATAGTCTTACAGAAAATAAGCCAAATAAGATCTAAATCCTTAAGATTGTTATATTAGGTATAAAGCGTAAGACAAAGCGAGATATACGAAATAGAGAAATACTGTATCACACACCGATTGCGAGTGAAACGAACCAGAGAGGAAGAAGCACGGACAATCAAGTTGAGTCGTATCGTAAGATACTTTCCTTAAGGATTTAGATGCCCCTCTTACGCAGCGGGGTTGACCTTGCACCTTACCCTCCAAGATAAATACAACTCCTAAACGTATAGGTTGCGGAACCTAATACGAGTACCGAGGATATCAAACGGCTATACAACCCTCTTATTACTTAAACGAAAATACGATGTCTGCTCGAACGGAGCGGGGACAATACGTCTCTTTTCTATATAAAAAGGCATGACATGGTGTATATATATAATCTTTGGAGTACCCTTTCATGAAGGGATACATCCGTATGAATACGGGTAATATACGTACGGGGTGTAACCCTTACATGGGAGGTGTGACCGTATGTATACCTCCACGTACAGGAGGGGGTGTAACTATTCATATATATGTACGAATAGACAAGTGTGGTTCATCTATTAAACAAAACATTAAAACGCCTATAAGGTTTTGTCTACACCCCGACCCCGACCCCGACCCCGACCTCGGCCACGGCCCGGCTCGGCGCGCGCGCGCGATTCAAAAGTACCCCAAGGATCCCCCACATACTAGAGAGTAGGGTGTCTTCCTCTCCAAAAGGCTCACACCTTAAGGAAACAATCCTATATATATACCCCTCAAGTAACTCTCCCACAACCAATGTGGGACTATTCTTGAGCTCAATTCTAGCCTCTTGCACACAAGAGAGTACAACCAATTTCAAACAAAATAGAAGAGGGAAACAAAAAAAAGAAGGAATGAAACAAAACACAATTTTAAAACTTTGACACACACTTGAAAAAGTGTTTTTTGAAACAAGTGCTTTGACCCAAAGTGTATCTATAAAATAATAATACAACAAAAAGTAATGAAAAGAGGTTTTGGGAGGATGAGGTTAAGAGCATGATTGAAGCTGGTTGGTTCTTCATTGGCTTCTTCTAATAGTTGGACACGTGAAGTCGCCCAAAGAAAAGAGGAAACTTTAACAAACACACAAGGTGGAGGTCCCCACAGAGTAGCCGCAGCAGCCAACATAGACTTCGTCGTTTCCAATCAGAGAGAGAGAGAGAGAGAGTAATTTGTGAAAAATTCTGAAGAAACACTTTCTGCATTACAGCAGCTACAGAGCTTCGGACTGAAGTAGTCACCAGAGAGGAGAAGAGGTCTGAGTGAGGTGGCTGATCGTTTGGAATGTATAGTGGCAGTTACAGGTAGGTGGGTAAGAAAGAATATGAGAAAGCACACGCAGAGATTTCTGAGATTGTTCGGTGAGGCATCTGGGCTTCTTCACCATTTATCAAATCGAAAGAAGGGACGGGCAAGAGTAACCCTGCTTTTCGTTTTCATCATCGTCGTCGGCGTCTGTGTTTCTGCTCTCTGGATTGACACTGTAAGTCCCTTCTTTAAAACCTTCCAAGAGAAAATTTTTTATACAGACATAGCGGACTAGATCAACCTAGCTATTCCGGCAAAAGTATTTGGTCGATCGTGTGCAAAGAAGGGAGATTTTCTAAAAAGACAGCTTCGTTGTGCTCTGTCTGAAATCGATAATTTCCATAACAATTCCATGACTTTTCCAGTTTCCATGGCTGCATCCAATTCTTGGTAGATTTTAGCAAAAAACTAAAAGGTCTCCCTGACTTTCTTTCTTTCTCCTTCTGCAAGGAATCAATGCACGAATTTCAGGTCGCCGCCTTGTAGAACATTCTATTTACCAAAAATAGCCCTGAAATGCTTTGGTTTTCAAGTTTGCCATCACTAGCGGGTGTGAGCAGAGGGTTGAAAAGATATCTAGGGGTATTTATGTGAATAAGAACTAAAAAATGTTATTACGAAAATACCCTTATATAACCTACCTTTTGTAGTACCCCATTCTTTTTTGGTAGAAGTAGTACCCCCATTCAAATAGGTTGAGTATGGACTAATGGACGGGCCCAGACCCGATATTAGACCCATACGATAAGAAAAATACACTGGTATTCAGGGTTTTAGTTCACCCTCCTTTTTTGTTGTTTGTTTTTTTGTGTGTGTGGGGTAAAAAAAGGGTTTTAGTTCACAATATCGGCATTTGAGTATCAGACAGTTTAGAAATTGATATGTATCTCATCTGTATTAATTTTTATCAGACGATTTTACCCTCAAAGATACTAATATTGTACCTTTTGTCACCATTTTACCTTCTGTCTGTCTACTGTATCATCGTTCTTATATTGGCCAGATATCGCCATTGGTGCAGGATCCAGGTCCTCTCCAACGAGCGGACCCAGCCGTGGGATCCCTCATTGAACGGATGCCTACCAATTAGGAGAGGAGCAAGACGCCGTTAGTGTGTGTCTGATTCCTTAAACCCTACCTCTTAATTCTATACCAATATGGATATCGATAGTGACCAATTTGGTATCCAATGTGTTAGAAATCACTGGCTCTGGGGGCCGGACTACCTTTTGGGACTCTGGAGACTTGTTGTGGTCCCTCATAATTGCTCTTATGCCCTCATAATAATCTCATACACCCAATTTGAATTTTATATATGCCGTTGGATTGACCCTATAATTTTTCTCCTCCTCTGGTTTTTTAAAGTCTATCATAGGCGGCTCAAGCTCCATGTTAAAGCAAGTCAAAGCAGTGCAAAGCACAGATACACCAAAACAATCAACAATCCCTCCACGTCGACCTGAAATTCCACTCAACTGCTCGGCCGGGAACTTGACACGGACATGCCCGGCAAGCTTTCCGACGTCATTTGACGATAACAAGAATGCAACTTCTTCTTCTTCAGAGTGTCCGGAATATTTCAGGTGGATCCACGAGGATCTAAAGCCATGGAAGGATAAGGGTATAACAAGGGAGATGGTGGAGAAAGCGAGGAAGACAGCAAAATTTAGGCTTGTGATTGTGAATGGGAAGGTTTACGTTAAGAAATACAGCGATGCAATTCAAACAAGGGATGAGATAACGTTGTGGGGTATTCTACAGCTGTTGAGAAGGTATCCTGGGAGGTTACCGGACTTGGACCTCATGTTTGACTGTGATGACAGACCTCTCGTTCAAGAACGCTACTATAGGGGTCCCAATGCAACGTCACCACCTCCACTCTTCCGTTATTGTGGGGACCACTGGACCCTCGATATTGTCTTCCCTGATTGGTCCTTTTGGGGTTGGTAAATGCTTCTTCTTCCACCCTCTTTTGGTTTCCTCTTTTAGGTATTCGTTTTTCTGAATGGGTCATGCTTAAATACTGAAGAAAGCCCAGGCCCAATCTCTCAAGGCTTAGCTACTTTATGGGCCAGTCCATTGATCTGAGCCCAAGGCCCAGCCCCATATTGAATGTATTTTTTTTCAATATATCACTTCAACAATGATCAACTTAAACAATTTGGTTATGGAACAGGCACGAGATCAACATAAAACCATGGGAAACAATTCTCAAGGAATTGAAAGAAGGAAATGAGAGGACCAAATGGATTGACAGGGAACCTTACGCATATTGGAAAGGGAATCCATTTGTGGCTCCCACAAGGCAAGACCTCTTGAATTGCAACGTATCCGAGAAACAAGACTGGAATGCTCGTCTCTATATACAGGTACGTACAAGCATGATGACTACTTCCTTATTGAGTCCATCAATGCTTCTGTTAGTTTTAATTTCCCCCAAGAAAAGTGTATGATATTACTCCTTCTCCTCAAGTAAATATCTTTCTATATATATTGTAATACTTAGCAAGCATTTACAGGATTGGATCGGTGAATCTCAAAAAGGTTACAAGCAATCAAGTTTAGCTGATCAATGCACTCACAGGTAAAAAAATAAAATTTTTTGACAATTTGTGTCTTTCTTAATTTCTACCTTTATAGGAGTAACTTATTTCTTTTATTTTGGGGAATTTCATTTAGATATAAGATTTACATTGAAGGATGGGCTTGGTCTGTTAGCGAGAAATACATCTTAGCTTGTGATTCTCTTACTCTGATGGTAAGACCTAGATTCTACACGTTTTTCTCAAGAGGTATGCTTCCCATGCGTCACTACTGGCCAATAAAGGACGGCGACAAATGCAGATCTCTTAAGTTTGCCGTGGAATGGAGTAACAATCACACCGAAGAGGTCTCTCTCTCTCTCTCTCTCTCTCTCTCTCGCCCCTTCTCCCCCTCTTCGCATACAACAATCATACAATGGACATAGGGATTTATATGGTTCAGCAAGATTGCTTAAGTATACGATGAGATGAGATCTACTTCACTATCAATAGAGAATAGGGTTATAATCGCTTATCATCACACCACATCTCTCAGATTGCATTACAAAGAACCCTCACATACAAACTTATAGTGAAACCTATACAAGAATTTTGCCAAAATACCCATATAGTGAAGCCACTGGGCCTCAAGAGCTCTCAGGGGCTTTGGGCCCTATGGCTTCTAAAGGGGCCTTTATAATCAACCTACTTATGTAATAGACCAAATACAAGACATTGTACTCCCAGCATATCTCTCTCTCTCTCTCTCTCTCTCTTGAAGGGTTTTTTTGTTTTTTTGACTGATGACCAGGCAGAAGCCATTGGGAAGGCAGCGAGCAACTTCATACAAGATGAGATGAAGATGGAATATGTGTATGATTACATGTTTCATCTATTGAATGAATACGCAAAGCTCCTCAGATACAGACCTACTGTACCTGAAGATGCCATGGAATTATGTTCAGAGACGTTGGCATGTCCAGCAACAGGTAGAGAGAAGACGTTCATGATGGAATCCATGGTTAAGTTTCCAGCAGAGACAAGTCCATGCACGATGACGCCTCCTTTTGATTCTCAAGAGCTTCAAGCCTACTATAAGGGAAAGTACGGTTCAATAAATCAAGTACAGAGATGGGAGAAGAGATACTGGGAAAGTCAAAATAAACAAATTTAGAGAGGTTTCCCCCTACATACGAGGTAAAATTGCTGGTCAAAAAAGTATAACATACATTAAAATATTTAATTACGGTCATTTATTTTTAACTTACTAAAATTATAACATTTTCTATTAACCATATGGGCAAGAGATCGTTATCTGATCGTGTAGCGTTTGCATCAGCGCAGGGGCAAATAAAAGCACATACAGAAAGAACATTTGACTGAATGTGTTTTTTAGTTCACTCCAATGTCTAGGCACATGAACCCCATACAATCGGGTTTTTTTTATTCCCTAAACATATATATGGGTCTAGGTGCAATGGTAAATTGCACTATTGCAACTAACCACGCATTCATTGTTTTTTTATTTATATCTATATGAGTCTTGGTGCAATGATTAAATTGCGCAATTGCAACCATCAGATTGCAGGTTTATACATTTGCCCCTCCTAAACCTTGTGGCATTCAAAATCCTAAAAAAAAAAAAAAATTCAATGTGAGATTATTTACCAACGATACTGCATTCCATCGCATGGAAACCGGACAGGATGGAAGGGTTTAAGAATTAAGCTGGCCGTCGAGGGCTCGAGAACCGTTTGTAAGATGACTTTTTTGGTTAGTGACACTTGTTATCCGCATGAATGGCTTTCTATAGTTTTTGTGACTTCGAGAGATTCTGGGTTTACAAGCGTCCAATGCAAGATCTCTCTAGCTATAAGAAAAGTTAATGTATTCTAATTCTCTGAGGAATTCTCCTTTTGGAACTTGTGGAGAATTTTTCCAACAACGGATTGGTATCCAATTAAGCAAGAAGTCCGTGATCATAATCACATATATGTCTAGGGATTATTTGGTTCTGCCATTGGGAGTTGGACAGTTAAATTAACTGGTTTATTGATTTGAAATACTCTTATTAATTTAATGTTTTAATAATCGCACATGAAGTGGTGTTTGATACATGAGATGGATCTTTAATTAGGTAAAGAAAGCATTAAATTAAGCACCCGTGTCAAAGTAGCAAAATCCTTAATAATATACTATGGAAAGAAAGTTTCATCAACAATGTGGGATTGTTTGATGCTTAATGACTTCACCATAAAGAAGGGGAAACACCAAAACAATTTTGACACTTGTTTTCTTGGTTCCCACAAAAAAATATCTTGTTTTTTTCTATGATCAACCGAACAACATGGATACTGGAGGGAGAATTGAAACATCTTTCCTCATTTTTCTCTTCCTTCGGTATCCACTTTTTCACATTATCTTCTTGGGAATGCAATCAAACACAAGAGTTGCATCTGATTTTACATTTTAAAAAAGGGTAGGGGTTTTTTGGCCCCCGGAGTAGGGAAAATTATCGCCTCAATTTGCCTATTCGTCAAACCTCCATTCCCTCTAACAGAGGGAGGTGGATCCTATCTGGGCAGTGTATTCGGGCAGGAGGTAGGGTGGTCATTTTCACTCCCCTATTAGATGGAATTAAGGAAATTGAAAGACAGACAAATTGAAGGGATAAAGCTCCCCGGAGTAGAGGGTACATTACAACCTTTTACTCTCTATCTCTCTTCCTCATTTGAGGTGCTAGCACATCCTTTACTTCTAGGTTGGAAACATTATCTCTAGGAAAAAAGAGAGATTATTGATCTGTATTAGCTTTGTATATTCACATCAGATAAGCTAGAGGGGAAAATGTTTCTTTAAATGGGTGAGAGTGTACAACATGACACTTATTAATGATGTGAGAGAAGAAAACATGTGTGAGATAACATATAGATAAGGCGTCTCGTATACACTATTTTCTTTTAAAAATCCCAAGGTCTTGGTTGGTTTGGGAATTTTTCCCAAAAGAACACACACAAACATGAAAATTGAAAATAGTAGGGACTTGGCTTTCCTCCATCGTGACAGGAATAGGAGGAGCCAGCCCAACCAAAACAGGGGAGTTTGGTCATTTCATAGTAGGGGGCCCGTCTATGAAATGACCCAAACATCTCTATTTTGGCTGGGTTGGATCCTCCAGCTCCCCCCACAATTGGAGGAGAGCCAAATTCAAATAGTAGAGAAGATGTGAGGTGGAGATGTAAAAGAACAATGCGTATTTAAAACTTGTAATTAAATGAAAGGAAATGGTTTTTCACGTTGACCATGTGGGTGTAGGGAGAGATATTCGATACGCTACATTTACCATAACAAAGAGAGAGAATGTCAATGTAAGAGGGAATGGAAAAATATCTCCACACAATCGACATGAGGGTCTTTATCTCTAAAAAATGATTTATTGTTTTCTATGGTGGTTAATATTTCTTTCTTTTTTTTTATTTTTAATATATTGGTATCAAATTTTTCCAGTCGTATTGAATGATAGTTTTGACTTCGTTAATAAAAAATGGAAAAATATGATCCAAAAATTTAATCATGAGATCGGTTCACCGCTGGAGGAGGCATTCTTCCTTCTCCAACACTGGTGAAGTAAAAAATGTAAAACTTTTGCCTTGGAGTCTTTTTGTTTTTTTTGGTAAATTTGCCTTGGAATCTTTAATCAGAAGAATAAAAGCGGTTCCAAATCATCCAGGAGTCGTTCTCGTCATTTAATGAGTCGCCTAATTAGTTAAAAGGAAACAACAGAGATGAGAGATGATTGGTGTGAGTGGAGCTTCGAGGAACTAACTGGTGGGTGGGCCCACACGTGCTAGACTGTTATTGCAAAGCGTGTTGAGTCTAACAGTCAACGGTCAATCAAAAGGAAACGATTAAGTAGTTGTTGGCGGCCAGCCAGCCACAAGTCTTCTTCGCCTCCTCTAGTCTAACATTTTGAAATGGATTTTTTTTTTTTTTGTTTTTTCCCCCTCTTTATTGTACGTATCATGAATATTCTCATATAAACAAATAACTTCGGCGTTTGGTCTACTCTACGCACTGAAATACGCAACTCTCCGGAAGAGATAAATACTTTTAAATAATTTTGGTTTTTGGTAAAATAGGGACAGTAGTAGCAAAGTTGGGTAGGTACCATTGACCCTCTTATAACTGCTGATCAGTTTTCACATTGGCATGTTTCTTGTAATCACGGCTCCAAATGCCTCCAATCAACTAAGACTGTCAATTGGTTTGGTTCCGATTTATTTGGTTTGGTTTCGGTTCAACATATAACATGTGGAAATCAAAAATGAAATTGAAATTGAATAGGAACTTATTTTTCAAATCAGAATCGAATCAATTTGATTCGATGTGATATCTGACTTAATATTCATTTTGACCCATTTTGTATTTGGTTTGGGTCAATTTTTTATATCTTAAAAAATAAATATTATAACCAATAATTTTTTCCCTAAATTAAAAAAGAATATAATTTAGCATCTGCATTGATTAAAACATTAAAAAAATACAATTAATTCGGTTCTTTATTTGATTGCGTTAAAAAATGGGTAGCTGATTTGGTTTGACGGTTTCAATCATGAAACAAAAACCAATATGGGAAAAAAATTCTATTTTGAAAATAAAAACCAAATCAATTTGTTTTGGTTCAATTGGGTTCGATTTAAATGACCGGTTTCACTTTTTTATTTTGATTCTAAATTAACACCCTTACAATCAATCCCTCATCCAAAAAAAAAAAAAAAAGTCTTATTGTCATTCAGGAGATATTCTTATCACTTCATGTGGGGTGAAGTTTGTGTTTAATTAACGTTGAGTTTTAATCCAGGAACCATGAACTTGATTGTCATTTAGGATGTTTTGTAAAAGATTCTCTTTTTTCTACTATAAAGTTTCAGTTCATTTCTTATATATCAATAGAGAGGCTCACTTCCTGGCTAAAGGGGCTTTTGTTTCTGGGGTTGTCCCGCGGATGGTGGATACATCCATCTCCGTCTTGTCAATTTTGCGTTTTTGGGGAGGAGTTTCTCTTCCTCTAAGTTTCTAGTATTTTTTATTAGAATAAAGATGTCAATCAGTTCAATTTCAGTGTGAGATATATTTTGATAAAGTGAAATCAAAATTGAACTGTATAGGAATCAATCAAAATTGAAATTGTTTGGTATACGATTCGATGTTACTGATTTCTATGTTTTTGTTATCTGGTTCATAATCGATTTACATACGGTTTATAGCGTTAAGTTTTGGGAAACGATAATGAAAATAACCTTAACTTTTCATACCCTATATATTCTTGTGTTTCCCCATTCTCTCTCGATCTCCTCCACTCATCCTTACCACGCCTATATGATAAAAAAAAACCATCTCATCTTCACATGTCCTTTTCCATTTTTGTTCCCTGGTTTACCTTTTTTTTTTTATCCACTCTCACTAGATAAACAAACAATTTCCATTACCAATAGGTTTTGTTAATCCATCTTAACATGACCCATCAGTAGCAATCCATTATTGAACATATATATTATATAGTTTTACTTATTTTATATTTCAAATATGATGCAACAATTGTTGCTTATTAATTTATTTATTATTTTATTAATTAACCCAATTTATGCATGAGTTAGTATTCGAGTTTGGGATACTGGTTTTCTATTCGTTTTTTCTAGTTCCTATTCGATTTAGAATCTTCGGTTTTATGGTGCAAATCAAAACTGAACCTGTAAGAGATGATTTCGGTATTCAGTTTTGGTTTCATTTTGATACACTTATGCTAGATTGTATCATGTCCTCAGTTCCGTATTGCTACTGTATCTCGCTTTTATAATTTATCTTTCTTCTAATTATGAAGGAAGTATGTCAAGTTCATTTATCATATTATACTAAGCTTCCATTTAATTACAAGGAAGGAAAGTGAAATCCAATCAAAATAACTTTTTTATAAATATTACCTAACATGATTATACATCTAACTCCAAAAAAATTTAAATCAGATTATTAAATTTTATTATTTTTGCATAACTAAATTCTTTGATTTTATGAAAAAAATATGTATTCTATTTTAAAAAAAGCATAATTACCATATATAGTAAGAGTTTTAAATAAATAGATAAACATGATTAGAAAACTATCCATTTCGTTTTTTAAACTAATTTCACTTCTTTTACCACCCCTTTACTTGCAACTATGGATTGAGCTATTGTTATCGTTATCGGTATTGGCCCGGATCGATCAATTTTACTTTTACTTTTTATTAAAAATTGAATTTTTTTTTTTTGATAATTTTACCCTTAATCCGATACCTGATTCAGGAACTAGATATTAGTATCAACCTCAATCGATCCTGATACAATCCAGTACTGATACCTCAATCCATGCTTGCAACCTAATGAACCTAAATGTTAAAAGAAAAAAATGCAACCAAAATGTTGAACAGCAATTGGCTTTCAGAATTAACACAAGTTTACTTTGTAAAGCCAATTCTTTTCTTCTTGGGTGAGCGAACCAAATCTTTCATGAAAAGTAGGCTAAGATAGGTGTTATTGGGAGGATGCAAATTTTATCCTCCTGATTCGAAAGCAATATACCATAGATAAGATATGAAAATTCTATCAAACAAAAAAAAAAGATAAAATATGAAAAAGCTGGAAATCTTGTACTTTTTTCAGTACTTATTGTATAAGCTAGCTTTCCATGTTGCATATTTCTTTCAACTCTTTCCCTCATCACATTTTTAGCTCTATATTTTCACATAGTGCACTTTGGACATTTAAATGACCGATTTTCCCTCTACTCACGGTGAATGTGATCTCATTCATCATAGGGTGGGATAGGACGAGAAAGGGTATTGGGAGGGCATTTTGGAACATACAAAAACCCTAAGACGGCTTGTGAATCTTAGGATGATGGGTGAAACATTCTCTACGGGTGTAGGGAAATTTAGTCTTTTAAAAGATCGTATTAAAGACATAAAATAAATCAGGTACAAGATTGCCCTCCATCGAATTTGATTCGGATCATTAAGTTGAAATTGGTCAAAATTGTGAAAATGAAATCGTTATATGTTTCTTGAATTCTTGTATCCGTTTTGAAGTTTGCACCATTTTAATATTTTTGTTGATGATCCGACCTAATGGATCAACCTAACTTGGACGAGTATTACCTTGTTTTATACTCTTGCTGTGTAAGCAAGAATTAGAAGAGACACTTGGGTATTTTCGTGTTAGGGTTTTATGGTGAGAGTTCTTGCTTTGACTTTTGGTGCTCTTGAGAGATCTCCACTGCATTTTGCTTTCATTTCATAATGAATTATCTTCAACTTCATCTATGAATGTAGTACACCAAATTGATGGATGTGTGAACCATGTTAAATATTTGTGTCATCTTTACTTGAATTTGTTTTGTTTCTTAGTTTTTTGTGTTTACAAGAATTTGAAATAAGCATAGATTTCCAAAGATCATTGGTTTTTGGAATTTTTCATTTAATTTCTTTTCTTTATTTAGTTAGAAGAAGAAGTTTGATCTTAGATTTTCTATATTTGTAGGGAAAATTATCTCCTTCAGTTCCTTACCCACCCAATTCCCCAACCCCTCTAATAGGAGGTGAACCCCACCCCGATAGAGTGTTAGGGCAGGGGTAGGGTGGTCATTGCGCTTTCTTGTTAAGGGGACTAGGGACTGAGCAGAGAATTGGAGAGGATAAAGATACCATTTTTAGTTGCTAAAAAAAAAAAGTAGACTAGGTATCCTCTATTTGATGGCACATTGGGGGGGGGGGGGGAGAACTAACGAAACAGAATATCCACTCATCTGACCCTGTGTAGAGAATATGGACTCCTCAGAATTAGCCATGTCAGTTGATTCTGGTTTTAAGGTCTATTCCAAAAAATATATGGTTAGATGGTTTTATCTCCACGGGAAAAGGGTGGACACACCACCAGAGCCTCACTGTTTCTGAGTCTATCCTCCATTCCTCCCCCACTCCCAATGGGAAATGACCACCGTGTCCCTCCTATTGGGTAAGGTCGGCGTGACCAACCTTCTCTTTATATCCACATAATTAGATATTTGTCCACTATAAACATTCCCAATAAATAAACAAGAACAAACAGAAATACAAATAGTGGGCGGCTAATACATGGACGAAGTTTATTTATCATCTACTTTTAACTATTGATCCATCCATGATCATTGGTTGGATCGATGCAGATGGATTTGATCGACCAACACAATTTCGAACTTGTTGACATTTGATCCGTATTTCGCAACCTAACCGTATTAATTAATTAAGTAGTATTTTTTCAAGAACTCAATACAGATGATTTTGAATATAAATGAAAAAAATAGTTGATCAGGAACTCTGGAATCCTGTTTCATACTTTTGGACGACTTCTTCATCGCCGTCTTCCTTTTTTGTCTTCTGCGTCTTCTGTCTTCCCCCTTCCCCTCAGGTGTGTATGCATCTCTCTTTCCTCCGTTACTTCAATTTTTAATTTCATTGAATTTCTGCACTTGGTTCGTATCAGGGGAGCTGTGAGAGAAATATTTCTCTGCCTTTTCTTCATTCCCTCCCTCCCCCATTTTTACTGTTGTACTTGAATCGTGTTATTTACAAAAGCTTCGTTGTACAGATCTCGGATTCTTGAGCAAGCAAGTTGGGGAAGAGATAAAAGGAAAGTTTTGTTTCGTCGGAGCTGAAAAGTCTGTAATTTAGAGGAAACCACAGAAGACGTAAAAGGGAAGTTCTTTTCGGGGGTACACAAGTGAGTAATTAAAGACTGTATGAAGTATTTGTGCTTGGTTAACAGAGCTCGACCTGTAGAGCTGCTGAAGCCTGAAGGAATTAGAGGAGTACATCAGTAGTCTGTGGGAAAATCTCTCTTTAATTTTTCTCCTTTTGGGGGAAAAGAGGAATTGCAGTGGGTTGCAAGCTTCATCGGATAGTATAACCTGAGAATCTATGCTGGACAGTTCCAACTCAAAGTGCTCTGAGTGAAGATGAATATGGGAGATAACAGCAAGAGATTGCCGAGCGTTTTCTCAGTGGTGCCTGAAGTTTATAGGCACTTCACAGAAACGACATGGCCGGTGTTCAAGAAGGGTCCGGTCAAAACCATTCTTCTCTTCCTGCTCCTCTTCGTCTCCGCCCTTGTTGCTGCTTGGTGGACCAACACCGTAAGTCTCTCTCTCTCTCTCTCTGTAATACTTTTCTTCTTCTTCTTCTTCTTCGTGTTTCACTTATCAATCAAATTAGGAAATAAAGAAAAACAGCGAAAAAGTGCTCCCCTGATTGCTCCGGCCATTATTGGTTCCGCCGGCGAGAATCTCGGACTTTCCACTCACACGTGTCAATCACCAAATTAGTGATTTGGCCTTAAAAGAATTTTCTCCAATTAGGACTTTTCCAACGATTTCAATGTGTGTTGAGACTTGAGAATGGCATTTGTCACAAATCCCACGGCTGGAAAAGCCAACTTCCCAATTCTTTCCCATGTTACCACATACTATCATATTAAGCTGCTTTTGGTTATGAGATAAGCTGATGCCAAAGTTCATGTTTTCTACAATCTTTTACAGTCAATTACGGATGTTACGATTCTAAGGTCATTTCTGCCCTCCAACAAGACCGTCGAACAGTCTGAAGAGAGAGTTATTCATGAATTCCCCTTCAATTGCTCCAACATAGACTTAGCAAGAGGTTGCTCCTCTGGGACCCACCACCATAATCACACATCATCATCATCATCAGGTGAGGAATGCCCACATTACTTCAGGTGGATTCATGAGAATCTACGGCCATGGAAGGAGAGAGGAGGGATAACAAGGGAGATGGTGGAGAGAGCAAAACACACAGCCAATTTCAGATTGTTGATCGTGAACGGGACAGTGTATGTGGAACGATACAGCCCAGCATTTCAGACCAGAGATGTGTTCACATGGTGGGGGATACTTCAGCTGATGAGGAGGTACCCAGGGAGACTACCGGATTTGGACCTCATGTTTGATTGCGATGATCAGCCGGTCATCAGATCTGACGATTACAAAGGACTGTTTGCGAAGGCCCCACCACCCCTCTTTCGTTACTGTGCGGATGACACCACACTGGATATCATTTTCCCTGATTGGTCCTTCTGGGGCTGGTAAGTACATATCAATATTCCTTTCTCTTCTTCTTATCTTCTTAATTAACCCAAAAAACAAAAAAAAAACAAAAAAAACCCATTGTTTCTTTTCTATTGTCCTTTGTACTCATATTCCAATGCATTCTAGGTTGAGAACATGTTCTAAGAATTTAAAAAAGAAATTGTTTGGTATACATTGTCGTTCATAAATATTAGAGAATGTAATCCATTTTGGAAGAGAACAACCGGATCCAAATGGCATTCTAATCCTATGTTAGAAATGTATTCAATAAGCCGTTAGTGTGCGCATTTATAGATATTTTGATTGTTGTGATTCCCTTATAGATATTATAAGCAGAGGAAAGTCAATTAAACTTTTCAAAAATAAGAGTGCAAAAGAAAATGTCGTATCACTGATGTAGAGGTTCCTTAATTTAACCTATAATAAATGGGCAAGAAATGGCTATCTCGTCGCATGTCCTGTGTATGAGCGTAAGGGTCAATGGGAGCATGTGTGTGAACATCACACGGGATGGAATTAGGCGGTCATTTCATATCTGCCTATGTCTAGACGCAAGAGCCATGCCACCGGGGTAGCGTTCTTTTCCCAATAAGGTATAAAAGACTTCTTGATATTTAGAGGGGAAAAAACAAGTACAGTGATTCCATTGGAAGGTTCCAATAGAATCCTAGAAAAGAGGAAAATGAGAATTATATCTTTGAGATATCACAAACGCAATTAATCAAATTAACGATTCAAAATCCTCAATTCTGGTGGAGATTGTATGAGTTCTGAAAGAAATTCATGAAATGATGAAGTATATGTACATTTGGGCTTTTTTACAGGCCAGAAGTGAGGGTAAAGCCATGGGAGCCACTGTCAAAGCAACTGAGAGAAGGCAACAAGAAGTTGAAATGGAGTGATAGGGAACCTTACGCTCACTGGAAAGGGAATCCCTATACTTCTCAAAGCAGGCAAAACCTCATGAAATGCAAACCCTCCTTCAACCATGAATGGAATGCTCGCGTTTATGCCCAGGTAACACTTCTTGCTTAATTTCATCCTCTCTATTAACTAGTCCCTTTGATTATTGTCATAAACACTAAAATTGTATTTGGGATGCATTCTCGGAATAGATTTTGGTCTAGAAGCAATAAAATAGAGACGAATCAAGTTTCAGAATGCATTGTAGTTCCAGAATCTATCAAAAAAAAAAAAAGAGACTAAAATGAAGAAAAACCTGACCTTAATCATTTGCAGGATTGGGAGAAAGAATCTCGAAACGGTTTTAAGAATTCTGATTTAGCAAAGCAATGCACACATAGGTGAGCTTTCATTAACTTTTGGAGTTCATCACCTTACTGCTATTTGTCATTTCTAAGTTTTAAAATTCTTATATTTAATTTGATGCATTGAAATAGGTATAAGATTTATGTGGAAGGAAGAGGTTGGTCGGTCAGTGAAAAATACATTTTGGCCTGCAATTCAATGGCATTGGTAGTGAAGCCTCGATACTATGACTTCTTTTCCAGAAGTTTAATGCCATTGCAACACTACTGGCCTATAAAAGAACAGGATTTATGCAGATCTATTAAGTTCGTTGTAGACTGGGGAAACACTCACAAAGAACAGGTAATTCAAATTCTCCAATTGCACTTGCAGGAATTTACATTTTACAATGGAGGTTAAAGAAGAATCTAAAGGGAATTCCATGGGCTTTTTTTTTCAAAAACTTGTTGCAGGCACAGGACATTGGAAATGCAGGGAGTAAATTTGTACAAGAGGAGCTGAAGATGGATAATGTGTATGACTATATGTTCCATCTCTTGAATGAATACTCTAAGCTTTTGAAGTATAAACCCACTGTACCTGAACGAGCAGTGGAGTTTTGTTCAGAGATAATGGGTTGCCCTGCTTCTGGGTTGGTGAAGCAGTACATGAAGGAGACACTGGTGATGGCTCCTAGTGATACAGGACCCTGTAACATGCCACCTCCCTTCAACTCCACAACTCTTCAGGATTTTCTTGGTAAAAAGGAGAATTACACTAAATATGTAGAAACTTGGGAGAATCGAAATCAGCAGCATTAGCATTCAGAGAACTTCCATTTTCATGTCTCTTTAATACTGCACAGAAAAGAAAATAATCCCACAAGGAGAGAATAGGAATCTTGTAGGTGTAATACAGTACAATAAGGGTTTCTATTTTTTCAATTTTTTTTTCTTACTGAGAAAATTAATGATAGAAACAAAGCATTAAGAGGAAATTTTGTGGATTTCACAGTGGATTCTCTACCACTTCTGTTGTGGTTTCTTTTTAATCTTTGTTTCGTAAGGTGCAAATTGGGAAGGCCCAATAAAGGCCCGGTGAGAATATGAGATGAGGGTTAACTCTCATCTAAGCCCATCTCTAGCATAGACTGGCCACAACAAATAGGATGGATATCTACTCCACTAAGCAACCTTAGTTTCTCTTAATGATATATTACATTGGACTGGTTTGTGATTATTAATTAGGATTAAGTTTTCCCTTCCCCTTCCTCGGTGAAGTAGAGAAATCCCTTTTTCACTAGTGATGTTACCATGTGATTGGATTCTTGTGCCATCGATAAACTCTCAACCCTATGTACAAGGCCAAAAATACCTTTCACAAGCTAATCCAAATGGTTAGATGTCCATAATTGAGAGATTCCTTTTTTACCATGGGTATAGAAAAACTCGATTCTATTAATCATAGGGGAAAAAGAACATTAATTGAATGGATCGTGTGGCCCCTTTGACCAGACATAAGACCATTCTAAATTACCTCCCCACCCCCTGTAAAATCAAAGTACCATCCATTTTGATGATCATGTTGGCACGCGCATTCATTTGCCTTGCGCTGGTGTGAGGGTCATGCAACGAGTCAACGATTTCTTCTCCTAATTATAAGAAAAGGTTCTTTGAAGTGTTAGGACAAGGTACAATAGTACCATTTTATGTATCTCTCTCCTCCTCACATAAAATAGCTTTGTTGTCGTCCAATGTATGATGCTATTTTATGGCTGACTTCATTGCAGTGGTGCCCACTGTCCGTTGTTTATTGTAGAAACGAGGAACGCACTATCCTCTGTCTAGGTTTTGGGTACAGTACCACAGCCCGTCGTGGGAGGTTAGTGTTTCTTTGTACTTCAGGAATGAAGACTTTGAAGGATGATTAAGATATCAAATCTTAAAGAAAAAAAAAAAAAGAAAAACTGAATGAAATACCCTTTGATGCTTTTCCATGCCTTGTAATTGGCACGCTCAGGAATGTTACAAATGTAGAACGTGAATGTAATGCCAGCTTCGTGCACAGACAAAACAATATTTCATTCCTCTGGTTTATATTCCCAACACGTCCTTGATTAATTAAAAGGTTTTTAAGTATAAAACCCAGAAACTTAACGTGAGTTAATTGCTTATCCTCTCTTCAATTTGGTCGTCGTCTTCATCATCTGCTTCATCTTGTAAGAGTTTAACTCTGCTTTTGGTTATTCAAAAAGCAGTCATGGCTTATGTGATTTGATTTTAGAGTCAAAAGTAAGTAAGGGTAACCCACTTGGATTTCTAGGGACAGTTGAAGGCGTTACCAACCAACCCAACAAAGACACAGGAGTAGAAATTCAGGTATTCTCCGATTGCTGTTTTTTTTTTTCTTTAAATTGGGGAAAATTACCAATTAGCTAACATTGGGTTTGGGTTTACAAAATTAACCATCCAATGTTTATGTTAACGGAATTAGTCAGGTCGAGTTTGGCTATCACAAAAATAGCCAAAATAGTATCCCATCTTGTCCGGTTGGTTGCCCGTGGGCGATTCCAAGGATGAGCGACGATGAAGTTTTCATAACCGCATTCTCCATGAAATCTTTTGAGCTTCTCAATGTGGATACCAATCTCCAAAAAATCCTGTGTCCGCAATTACATTTTTGTTCTCTTTCTCTCTATCCATCCCAGCAGAGCTTCTCCTGTTCCCACCTGCAATGGCTGGCTCTGGTTCAGGTGCCGATGCATAGGAAGATTTTGGTGGATTCGATTCAGATGAAGGAATCTCAAGCACCCTAAACATTGGGTGGTTAATTTTGTAAACTGAAACTTAATGTTAGTTCTTTTTTTTTCTGGTTTTTCCCCTTTTTATCATCTTATTGATCGATTCTTATTCTCTGAAAACAGGAAAATCGATCAAGTAAGTGTAAATTACAATTGGGTAGGTGGAAGCGCATGCAGTACTAGAGGAGATCAGAAGGTAAGTCTGAGAAAATCTGACAAACAAGCTTGGACACTTTTGGAGAAACTGAAATTTGAAGATTTCCTGGATAATTTTCTACAACTTTATATTAAAAGACAGAATGAGAGAAAACGGTGATAAATGGCAGCCAATGGAGAAAGGAGGTGCAAGGACCATTTTGACATTCTTCCTCCTGTTCGTTGCAGCTTTCGTTTGTGCTCACTGGATCGATAATGTAAGTGATCCTTTTCTTCTTCTGCAATTACGAAAGGACTACTACTGTCTTTGTTTCTTCTTGTCCTTCTTCTTCACCTGGATATAAGCAATGATTAGTTCCCGACGGTTTTGGTTCCAGTTGAGTTGGTTTCGGTTCTTGAATGATGAATTAATACGAAATCAAAGCAATAAAGAAAGTTCGGTTTCGATTCGAGTTGGTTTGGCCCGATTTGGATTCATCTTAACATACATATTTATACCTATCTATGGGAGAAAAAAAAAGCTGTTTTTATTTTAATGATTTTCAAGTTTTAATTTTGAGCCGATTTTGGGTTCGATGTCAGATGTTTTTGTTTTCCATTCGGTTTCAAGGTCCTAATACCCCAATTCAAAACCAACCCAATAAGAAATCTTGGTTTGGTATGAGCCTTTTCAGTTCAGGTTGGTTACTCAAGTTGGCCCTAATATTGATAGTCCTGGCAAAAGAATAGATTGAATTAGCTAAGTTATAAAATTTGACATGTGATTAATCCAAATTATGTCATCAGTGTCCAATGATAAGAACTATCAAAAAGAATGTGTTAGAATAGATATTTATTTCTAATCCACCAAATTATGGTGTTTTAATTTTAGGGTTTTGCTTTGTGTAAACAAAGTTTGGATGAATTGAGACTACAATCAAAAGAAGTTGCCCTCCTTCATTCATGTGGAGGGCACTCTTCTTATTATTATAACGAGGACAAAAATAGTATTATTACACACCATAATTAAAAGCACTATGATATCATATATTTAATTGGTCTTTGTCCTATTAGGTTGGCATCAAATGACAAAGTCTTGCTCTAAAAATTGTTTACATGAACAGCATGTTGTGTTACGTGCAATAGTGGAGCCTTAATATTAGGTTTAGTTAATGTTTTGGGAAAATATTTTCTACACCCAGACAAATGGGGTGGGCAAAATGACCAGCCTGCTCCTGAATGATATCCATCCCATGTGTGATGTGTCTGGCGTAGCCTACAGCTCTGTGCCCTTTCATGCAGACAACATCGGACTTTTCTTTTTTTGAGAATGGATCATTTGCACGTACCAACAGGTAAACGTACATCTCAAAGCCAATCATATTTTAATTTTATTTCCATAAAACCCCCCCTCTTCCCCTTGTAAATGACAAAAATAAGATAAGTGATTGGCTTTGACATGTACCTTCTCTTATTCGTACGTGTGCAGAGAAACCGAACTCCTTTTTTATAATAAAATTTATTTTTGGCTCTTAAGCAGTCTATCAGTGGGTCAACGCTAAAGGCTTTTTTGAACTCCAAAGCCCAAAACCAATCAGGAAGCTTTGTAAGTCCCTCATCAGACTTGAAGAAATTAGGAATGCAATTGGAGTGTTCGCCGGTAAACCAAACCAAGCAGGGATGTCCAACAGCAGCAATCTCTCCTGCAGTGACGTTTGAAACCACAGAAGATGATAATCGAAAGGAGGCGGCGGGTTCATGCCCAGACTATTTCCAATGGATCCATGAAGATCTACGGCGATGGAAGGTCACAGGAATCACAAGTGAGATGGTGGAGAGTGCAAAGAGTAGAGCAGATTTCCGGTTGGTTATAGTGAATGGAAGGGTTTATATAGAGAAGTACAGAGAAGTGTTTCAGACGAGGGACTTGTTTACGTGGTGGGGGATTTTGCAGCTACTGAGGAAGTACCCTGGAAGAAGAAGACTACCAGACTTGGACCTCATGTTCAGCTGTGCCGATAAGCCTAAAATCAGATCAAGCGATTACCAGCTACCAAACACCACTACTGCTCCCCCACCGTTGTTTCAGTACTGTGGGAATGCTTGGTCCTTGGCTATCGTTTTCCCTGACTGGTCCTTCTGGGGTTGGTAAAATTCCTTCTTCACTTTTCCTTGTTACCACTTCACCAAAACATTAAAAAAAATAACATAGACCAAAACCATTGTGTGGAACGATGAATCTTGGGCCGGGCCATGAGAAATGAAAACTTGAATTACAAATAAAACATGTATAAGCCCTTTGATTTAGCCCAATTCAAAATTCAAGAAAAGCCCAGCAAAGCCCATCCTATCTGGATTCCCAGGACCCACCTGTGAAATGACCTAAACATCCCTTGTTTTGCTAGACTGGATCCTCCAGCTCCCGCCATGGCTGGAGGAGAGCCGAATTGTTGTTATCTCTATTGAATACCCACATTGTGCACACATCTCTGCATCTGAACACTAAAGTTCATGGACACCACCAGCCTAACAAGCCATTCCTTAATATTGGATTTTTTTTGTGATCTGTTTTGGTGCAGGCCAGAGCTTAACATAAAGCCATGGGAAATTATGTTAAAAGAATTTAGAGAAGCCAATGAAAGGAAGAAATGGATTCAAAAGGAACCTTATGCTTTCTGGAAAGGGAACCCTTTTACCTCCAGAAGCAGGAAAAACCTAATGAAATGCAATTCTAAAGACCAGCAGGATTGGAAAGTTAGAGCCTACGCCAAGGTAATTAAAAGTGATCTACTCTATAATTTCTTCATTAATTATTGTTAACTTCTTGATTGTTACTAGTATGCAACTGCAATGGTAATACAAGTAGTTCTTGCAGAATTGGAAAAGTGAGATTCAACAAGGTTTTAAACAATCAGATTTAACGAAACAATGCACCCACAGGTGAAATTATTAACAAATTAACACTAAATGTTTATAATTCTGTTTTTTTAAGTTTATATCAGATTATAATTCCTTCTTAATTTTTGTAATTAAATTTCATGTTTAATCAACATACAGATATGGTATTTACATAGAAGGAAGAGGTTGGTCTGTTAGCCAGAAGTACGTTCTAGCTTGTGATTCCGTTACTTTGTTCGTAGACCCTCAATACTATGACTTCATCACAAGATCTCTAATGCCTATGTATCACTATTGGCCTATAAGAGGCGACGATATGTGCAGAGCTATTAAGTTCGCAGTCGATTGGGGAAATATTTACAAACAAGAGGTGATGATTCTCTCTTTTTAATTCTCATGTCAAGTTTCAATCAAGATAACGCTTTTAAAATCAGGTAAAAAAAATGAAATCTCATGCCGATAGTGTGGAGATTCTTTCCCACGCTATAACACAACTAACTCTTTCTCTCTCTCTTTCTCTTTCTCTTTCTCTTTCTTACGCGGATAGAGTTGGCCAAACACAGCCTAAGTCTGAAATTAAAACATGTAACCAGTTATAATCAATTTCTATATATTCATATAGTCAAGATTGCCTTATCACCCTTCCATGTGGTAAAACATTGTGCTAGTTGAGAAATACTCTCTAGTTTTGCCGAACTAGAAACCACAACTCGCATGTTTTTAGACACCTCCACCCCCTTCCCCCTGTCTTCCCCTGTTTTTTTTTGGTATTAATCCTCCTGAGACTTAGCAGGCACAAGCCATTGGAAAGGCGGCGACCAAATTCATACAGGAGGAGCTAAAGATGGATTATGTGTATGACTACATGTTTAATTTGCTGAATGAATATGCCAAACTCTTGAAGTATAAGCCCACTATACCTGAAGGTGCCATTGAATTTTGTTCGGAGACAATGGCTTGCCCTGCAGATGGGTTGGTGAAGAAGTTTATGATGGATTCCATGGTTAAGGGTCCTGCAGTTACAAGCCCATGCACCATGCCTTCTTCCTTTGATCCTCCGGTTAGGCAAGCTTTTCTAAAAGAAAAAGAAGCTATATTAAAGCAGGTGGAGGAAATGGAGAAGAAATCTTAGAGGGTTAACATTGTACGATTGTCCTTTTCATTTTCAATTCTTATGAATCCTAAACCTTTTTCTGATGGCTAAATTATGTTTAGGTCCTGTAAAATAAAATTTTATGTAAACATAATTGTAGAAAACTCGGCCCCATGCTACAATATAGAGGCATTTTTCTGATTGGATCAATGACTGGAAGGGGTGCAGCAATCTGGGGAAGAAATATAAAAGACTGGTTGATAGCCTATGCAGCTTCATAATCTGGTTTTTATCGAAAGCAAGAAACGACCTGGTATTTGGGAGGCAAACCTGGACCTCCTGGGAGGTGATCCAAGCAGCTCAAGATGCTCACTTTGAATTTTCCGACGCCTATTTGCCTACTGGTTCAAGGAAACATTCCACTCCGGCTAAAGCTACCATTCCTATAAGGCCCTGAGAACCTCCAAAGCAGCCCTTCTACAAATTAAATTGTGATGCTTCCACGAATCATAAAAGCCGAAAAAGATGAATTGGCTTTATACAAACCGATCTTAGCTTCTTCAGAGATATGCATATTTGAGAACATCTTTGAAGGCGAGGCTATTGCTAACCGAGAGGTGATCTCTTACATTCAGAATCCTTCAAAGGTGCCTCCGCTATATGTGCAGCCAATCATTTCAGACATCCAATTCCTCATACCCCACTTGCTCTCTTGTAATTCTTCTAGTTTCACACGGAAATCAAACAATGTACGTAGCTGATTCCCTAACCAAAAAGGTGCTGTCTTTGCAGTGTACAACAGTCTGACCTATTTCCACTCTATGGTTGATAGATCTTTGTAAATCAACCATAAGTCCCTCACTTGCAAATCAATAGACGTATGTTTACCCCAAAAAATATAAAAAATAAAATCAATGTTGTGGGCCTCCTCCCTCTATAGGGTGATTTGTGATCCTTTAAAAGTGATTTCCCTATAATGGATATATGATTCCAATACAAGTGTGCATCGTTTCCATCCCTCTCTCATTCTCAGGCCAAACAAAAATAAATTTCTTCATATACTTTTGTTTTATACCGTACATGAGGTGCATGATCTTGAATTCTGATCCTTAATTAATAAAGACACGATGAGAGATGTTAAGGCTTTGACCTTGTACTTATGTTGCATCATGATCAATGCACATAAATTTGAGTCGTTTTATGGGTTAGAAAATATCTCTATTAATGATTATCTAGAGAAACGGAGAAAAATCCATAGAAAATATTTTGATTGGGGGATTATTTATGTAAAGTTTCATCTCCGTTTGATTGCAAGGGAAATTGAAGGGAAAGGAAAATTTTCAAACCTAAAGAATAAACTTTTGTAATCATTATCCAACATAATTATATCAAAAAAATGACATTACCTGGTTGTATGCGATGTGTGGCTTCTGCACCTAGACACATGGCTGCACAAAATGACAAACACGTTCTCAAGGATTTTCGCCTTTATGGGTGTGCGGTGGTTATTTTGTGCGGCCTTGTGTCTAGGTGCAAGTGTTGCGTGCCACACGCTACCAAATAGTGTTCTTTTCCCCTAATTGTATATAATACTTAAATTTTTTGCCATATTTAGTAATGATCCTTTTAGATGTAATTTTTATTTATTTTTTAAATTCAAAAGATTTAAATACAAAATAAAGTGAAATTTAATAATCAAATATGGGATGATTTCTAATTAGTAAAATTATAACCCGGGGTAATGATTACAAAAATTCTTTATTTCGGAATAAAAAATAATAATGAGTTTTGAATGAGATTGAAATATATTTCAAGAATTTCGTTCAAGAGAGGGCAATATTAATGTTTTTCCATGATGATCTAATAAGTGCTTGTTGACCAGAAAAACTATCTATATTTATTTTTTGGGATAAGTTCTCTGCACCAGGGTAGCAGCTTGGGTAAAAGCTTTTTATTTGATTTGAAATTTTGATAAGAGATTCTCCGGAATAAAAAGAAATAATGAGTTTTGGATGAGACTGAAAGCTATTTCAGTAATTTCATTCAAAAGGGAAATATTAATGTTTTTTCCATGATGATGTAATCAATGCTTGTTGACCAGAAAATTTTTGTCTATATATGTTTTCTGGGATAAGGTCTCTACACCGGGCGCAGGGGTAATGATTACAAAAGTTCTTTATTTGGGTTGAAATTTTGGTAAAAGGTTCTCCGAAATAAAAAGTAGGGAAAAAAGTCACAGTGCGACCGATAAAGGTGGATAAGTGCAACACTAAACGCAACCACCATTCATTTAAACCGTTGATTTAAATAAGCAAATCTTAGCCGTTCATTCCCTTACCGTTTAACTGGTACCATTGGTGAACCAACTTTACCAAATCCTACCATTCTCTCTCTTCTCCGGCACTGAGCCTCTTCATCTTTACTTCTGCCAGTGAATCAACTTTACCCTTTCGAGGTATCGGGATCCTACCATTCTCTCTCTCTTCTCCGGCGGTGACCATCTTCATCTCTGCTGCTGCTCCTCCGACGCTGACGGTTGATAATCTCTGCTACCACTCACCCTTTTCTTATTTCAAATATTTTTTTGGTGCTTATTTTCCTCTATTGATAGTAATTTTTTTTTTGATGGTTCTATTGGCAGTAGTTGGTTTTGCAATTCCTCCTTCCATTACGGTTTTTATTTTTTTTCCCCATAAGTTTTCTTTCTTACTTTTCTCTTGGATTAGTTTTCAAATATGTTGTGTGTAACTTTGGCGGGTGGATGCTTTCTGAAGCACGATCGAGACTATTTTATAGGAGTAAAGATCGATAAAAGTAGTGGAGGAGTGGTTGAGGTGTTGGCACTTACAAAGGTATCAGAAATGAAGTAGGGTAGTGGTTTCCTCGGAATGAACCATAGAAGAAGAGAAGTGGAAGGGATCGGGATGAATGTAGCAGAAAGAGAGGCAAACCCTTAACAGCTAGGTCGTTCCGACGAGGTGCTCCTCCAACGTCGGAGAAACAGACGCTAAGCTTCCCGAAACCATTACCCATCAAAGGAATAATCCAAAGGACCAATGGAATAAGTAAAAACCCTTTGGAATTGAGAGAGAGTTCAGAACCGATCTTTCATGGCTGATTTACCTACGATTCCTCTCTCTGCTCTTGCGTTTCGGAACTCGGCTAGGCAAAAATGGTTCCGGCGGCAGCACCGAAATCCAGTTGGTCATCATCTCTACCATCACCAGCAAAATCACGGAGTGGTTTTCCCATGACTAATCCATCTGCTCCTCCAGTCAGCAGGTTTATCGTCGGAGACGGCACAGAGTCCTATGAGGGATCAAATGACTTAGGGTAGTAACCGGCTATGGGAGGTAACAACCAGTTAATGTTAAGGATAAGTTTAATATATTAAATGGATAGAATTGATTTAAAATTATTCTAACGGCTCAGATTAAGCCGTTGCGTTTGGAGTTGCGTTTAACAAAAATACCCGTAGCGCTGCTACCTCTCACTCTAAAAAGTAATAATGAGTTCTGGATGAGACTGAAAGGTATTTCAGGAATTTCGTTCAAGAGAGGGAAATATTAATGTTTTTTTCCATGATAGATGATGTAAATAGTGCTCTTTGACCAAAAAATCTTTTGTCTATATATATTTTTTGGGATAAGTTCTCTGGATAAATTCTTTGCACCAGAGGCGCACCGGTGCAGGGTGCGTCCAAACACATGGGGTGGGTGAAATGACTGACCCACCCCTCTAATGCCCAAAATTTCGCCCCTATCTTGTCCCATGTGTCTGGACGTAGCTTGCGCCTAGATGCGCTCCCAGGACAAAGAATGTGAGCCATTATATTTTTTGTCTAGGTTTTCAAAGTTACAAGATAAAGATAATACTCTCTTTCCTCATGTGAAATGACCTTATTGTCCTCCAATGTAAGATACAGTTTTGCCACACTTCATATGTGCAGTAATCTATGACACTTGCTTGAAAACCCCTCTTCCATAATAGTATAGGGGAAGAGTTTTATATCCGGGAGTGTGGCCTTTGCATCAACATGGGGGCCAAGGGAGAGCGCACATAAACATCAATAGGGGTGAGATTTCTACCTTCCATGGGGGCGGGATGGTCATTTCACCATCTTGTGTTTGTGTTCAGGAGCCATGCTATGTTACAGAATCCTTTTTCTCTATAATATAATGTAAAGATTTACCTAAAAATAATAATTTAATGTAGAGATATTTCTCCACATAAATAAGATTATAATCCTTTTCATATATTTCCAAAAAAAAAAAAAAGATTTATACCTCTTTAATTACCAAAACAAAATAGATTTATTTCCTTTTAAGATATATATTTGAGGGTGTGACTCATCCAAATAGTTGTCATATCTCCTGCCATATCTACACAAAGTGATGTGTCTATACGTCTAGTAGACACAACCCTTCTCTCTTCTCTTTTTTTATAAATACTTAGGCTACCCACTCATGCATCCTGTGCGTGCCCAACTTCGTCTCTTTCTCTCTCTCTCTTTTTTATTTATCAGACCTATCTTCCCCTCTCTCTCTCTGTCTCGCGAGTCACAATGCCGCAAAACAGAAACTGTGATGCATGGCGGGTAATAAAGAAAGTAGTTGGAAGTCCCATTTTCACTTTCTACCTCCTTTTCGTAGTAGCTTTCATTTGTACTGTCAGGATCGAAAATGTAAGTGATCATTTCTTTCTTTCATATGCAATTACAAAAATAATACTACTACTCTCTCTGTTTCTTCTTCTTCTTCTTCTTCACAGGGGCGAGGCGGGGGTTTCTGGATTTTTCTTCTTAATCTTTGATGAATTTTTATTGGATCGTTAATTCCATTTTTTTTTTTTTAAATTCTTTTGGTCTTTTAATTTTAATTTGCAGTCTATCAGGAACGCAAAGCTGAATGTGTATTTCAACTCTCTAATACCAAAGCACCACCAGTTTCGAATTGGGATTATTCCCTCATCAGATAACTGGAAGAAGAAACTAGAAATTCAATTTGATTGTTCGTCGACACTAAACCAGACACATGTCTGCCCAACATCAATAATCTCTCCTGCTATGATGTTGGAAACAACAGAAGATTATTATTATTATTATTATGAAAAGTCTGCTCGATGCCCAGACTATTTCAAATTTATCCAGGAAGATCTTCGGCCATGGAAGGATACAGGGATCACAAGGGAGATGGTGGAAAATGCAAAGAATAGAGCAGATTTCCGATTGGTTATAGTAAATGGAAGGATTTATGTAGAGATTTACAAAAGATCCTTTCAAACAAGGGACTTGTTTACGTGGTGGGGGATTGTGCAGCTACTGAGGAAATACCCAGGGAGATTACCAAACTTGGACCTTATGTTCAACTGTGGTGATCTGCCCAAAATCCGATCTACCGAATATCAGCAACCAAACACCACGACTGCTCCGCCACCCTTGTTTCAATACTGTGGAGATGCTACCTCGTTAGCTATCGTTTTCCCTGACTGGTCCTTCTGGGGTTGGTAAGTGTTAAATGCTCTGGTTTCGGTTTCAACGGTTTCTATTTTAACTGGTTTCAGTTTCAATGAAACGGTTTCGGTTTTAAATGGTTTTTTTAATTCTTTAGTCAAATGACTTCTTTATTTTATTTTATTTTTTGTTTTTTTGTTTTTTATTACCATTAGTTGTTTATTTTAAGCGTTGGGTTCCTCTACTGCCAAGCTGCCTCTACTGTCATGTGCATCCCAGACATAACAAGACGGTGAAATGATCGTCTTACCCCTGCCTGAGCGCCTTGTCCGCTTTGCCCGCCTTGCTGTGTGTGGGGCGCACGGAGGTAGGGGCAGCTCAGAAGTAAAGAATCCACATCCTTATGTTCATCATGAATGACCTAACTTCCTATGTATATATTAATCGTTTTAAACGATTTATTAAGAGGACTCAGGGTTGGACTAGAATTTAAAAAGCCCGACCACACTTCCATTAAAGCTAATTCTCTTTCTCTCTCTCTCTCTCTCTCTCTCTCTCTCTCTCTGGGATCTAGATCTTCTACGGCGCGGGCTGCCCGTCTTGCCATGCTGCACAGACACAAGGCGGCATGCATTGACTGCCTTACCCCTGCCCAAGCGCCTTGCTCGAGCAGGGATAAGGCGGTCATTGTGCGTGGCCCTGTGTCTGTGCAGCACAGGCAGGACAGGGCAGCGCGCCATAGAACATCTGTGTGCCTCTCTCTACCAATCCGTTGATTAAAATTTGCAATTTGGATCCTCTACTGCAGAACTATCCGGCAGGACCGTGCTGCCCAGACATGGTGTTGCACGCAATGTCTGCCTTACCCCTGCCCAAATGCCTTGCCCGAGTGGGGGTAAGGCGGTCTTTGTGCGCAACACCGTGTCTGGGCAGCACGGTCCTGCCGGGCGGCTCCACAGTAAAGGATCTGAATCCTAAAATTTGATATTTTTTGTGTTATGTTGGTGCAGGCCAGAGGTTAATATAAAGCCATGGGAACTTCTGTCAGAGGAATTGAGAGAAGCCAATGAGAGGAGCAAATGGATTGAAAGGAAACCTTATGCTTTCTGGAGAGGGAATCCTTTAACATCCAAAGCCAGAGAAGAGCTGATGAACTGCAATTCTACATACATTCGAGCTTATGCCGTGGTAATGAAAAAAAAGTGAACTAAAAAACGCTTTAATATCTTTCTTTCATTCACTCACTGTAATGACGACTCTCGATCTGTAGTTAACTTGTTGATTGTGGGTTACTAGTGGCTATTACAATTTCTTGCAGAATTGGAAAAATGAGAGTCTACAAGGTTTTAAAGAATCGGATTTAATGAAACATTGCAGCCACAGGTGAAATTATTAACAAAAACTAATTAATTTGGCAGTGTTTGGTATGCATTCTAAGTCGATGATTTCCCCGTATTCGTATAATTAATTCCATCTTAAGTAATTTTAGGGGATTTCTGGATGAACAGATATAAGATTTACATAGAAGGAGTAGGTTGGTCAGTAAGCCAGAAATACATTCTGGCTTGTGATTCCGTCAGTTTGGTGGTACAGCCAAATTACTATGACTTCATGTCAAGAATTCTGATGCCAATGCATCACTACTGGCCCATAAGGAGTAGTGGGAATGATATGTGCAAAGATATTAAGGTGGCAATCGAGTGGGGAAACAGTCACCATCAAGAGGCACAAGGCATTGGAAGGACAGGCAGCAAGTTCATAGAGAAGGAGCTAAAGATGGATTATGTGTACGATTACATGTTTAACTTGCTGAATGAATATGGTAAACTGATGAAGTATAAGCCCACCATACCTGAAAATGCCAGCGAAATTTGTTCGGAGACAATGGCTTGCCCTGCAGAAGATGGGTTGGTTAAGAAATATATGATGGATTCTATGGTTAACGCTACTGCAGATTCAAGCCCATGCATCGTTACTCCTCCCTCTAATCTCTTGAGGGTTATGTAAAGATTTTTCAATTTCTTATGAATCCAATAATGTAAAGGTTTCGTTTGTACTTAAATAAGAAGATTATATCTTGAATTATTGCCCTTAAAATAATGTTCTCCACCCAGTATTCGTTTTCCTCTTACTCTGTCTTCCTGCTTCAGTACCTGTTAAATAAAAATTAATCAAAATTTTCAGGGAATTACCCGGCAATGTAGGTTGAATTTAGGCTGCGTTTGGTATGCGCTGTTGGAATATATTCTAGCTCGATTTCGCGTTCTCAAACAATAAAAGCAACTATTTTTATTGTTGGAAAATGCAAAACCGGCCTAGAATATAATGCATACCAAACATAGTTTGAGCCTAAGATGCATGATAACATCCGTAAAGGGCATACGAGAATGGGATCCACACTCGAGAGAGGGGGTCAGTGTGAGCTCAGGGATGGGGAGATGTGTCAGAGTTTAGGGTCTCTATTTGAAGGATCCTAATCCTTTACGGCCGGGCAGCCAAGCGGCCATTGTGCAGTCTCACACAGGTAGGGTGTGGACTCCATCTTGGCCCTGCCTGTGTGAGGCTGCACAATGGCCGCTTGGCTGCCGGGCCATAGAGGATCCAAATTACTATTTGAAACTGGAATCGAAACCAAAATCGATTCCAAATCAAATAATTGGAAGGTAACTGAATTTGTTTAGAATCCAAAATTAAGGAATAGAATTGATGTAGGACTTGATCAGCCCTGTGTCTAGGCGTAGGAGCCACACACGCAACAAGGTAGCGTTCTCTCGCCCTTATTTGCACTTCATGTCCAACCAATGTGAGGTGAACCGGTAGAATAGGTGAAGGTAGTGGAATATAAAAAATATTGCGGAAATAAAAGAGTTATCAATGAAAGACAAGCAAATAACAAAGATAACACAAGAATTTATAGTGGTTCGGTCAAAACTTGTATACGTCCACTCCTCTCACCTTAGAGAGAATTCCACTAAAAAGAATCTTGAGAATGAGCAAGAGAACTCGTACACATCTTGATTGAGAGCAAGAGAACTCAACACTAATAACTACTCTTGATTTCGAGCAAGAGGACTCAACTTAACACATATAATAAAAATTTACTAAGAAAAGGATTACCTCAACCTTAGTAAGCGTGTAAGCTACCTTCCACCCTTGGAGCTTGAAGCTAAGTGAGGTAGAAGAGCTTGAGTGTGTGAGCTTTGTGATGAATTGATGCGTACAATCAATGAATGGCTCACTTGATGCTATTGCAATGAATCTTGTAATGAAGGCTCTTAATTGTGATTAGTAGTTGTGATTAGAGCCTTAAACAAGAGTCTATTTATAGACTAGGTAGCTCTAATAATTATAAAAACTGTCTTAAGATCGGATTGGATTAGACAGTAATAATTCGGTATACCGATTCCTAATCCGGTATGCCAGTTCACCAAATTTCCTTATATGTTCTAACGTATAACGGTCAAATTTCAACAATCATATCTGATCCGGTATGCCGGTTCAGGGTAAAATATAGCCAGCAGTGATCTGGTATGCTAAATCACTATCCAACGTGCGCTAGAAAGCTACTATACGTAGGCTATTTCCTGAGATCAATAATGATCCGATATACCGTTTAAGAATCCGGTATGCCGAATTAGCTATTTTCTGCTGAAATAAGTTAAATCCTTTATGGGGTTACCTTGGGGGTTTCCAAATTAAATTGGTCACATGTATTGGGGTTGTTTTAATCTCCTAAAGTCATTCTATATGAATGTATGTGTGTGTGTGTGTGTATATGCATTACATTAATTGTGACTTTAAATAATCAATTTTACAAAATAGTACAAACTCTTCAAGACTTAAAGTTGACAGTCTTTTTCAACCAAAAAAAAAAACTTGACAGTCTTCAATGTAGACTTCTTCTATTTGACTTGGTCTTTATCTTCAAAATTTAATTCTTCATTTTATGTCTTTAAGATTAACTTTGAGCATTAGTCACTTGACTTGAGTGCTTGCTCCAATTGAGTACGTGCTCCCCCTTACTTAGTGTTACGCTCTTATCTAAACAACTTAAACAAGAGTTAGTCCAAAAAGTGATTTTATTTGTTATCATCAAAACCTTTGTGTCATCGTGATTTGGAGTTTATGAGGTTTTTTCCTCAACAACTCCCCCTTTTTGATAATAACAAATAATCCAACAAAAGGTAATAATGAAGCAACTTAAATTAAAGCACTATATTGAAATTCAACACATATCATTGATATCGAGGAAAGTTGCACAAATATTCATAAAATATGAAATAAGCAAATTATAATATTCAAAACATTTCTGATATCAAGGAAAGTTGCACAAATATTCATAAAACATGAAATGAGCAAATTACAATATTCAAAACATTTCAATTCAAAACATTCCATTCCATTACAAACATTTTATTCCATTTCCATTGCCATATATTTCTCCCCATTTGTTATTGTCAAAAAGTGGATAGAGAGAATTCAATGATTTGGGTCAAATGGTGGAATAGGAGGGATGGAGCTTGATTCACCGGGGAAGGGTGCTCGAAAAGGTGGTCGATACCCTTGAGGAGTAAAGCCTTGTGGTGTGGCTCCTCGTGTGTCAAAAGTGAGATGACCAAGATTGAAAGATAGATTGTGGATTGCATTGAGGATCCCATCTTGGCGAGAATTGATGGAGTCAAAACCGGATTTCACTTCTTGGCACAGAGAGGTCACGTCTTCTTGAATTCTTTATTGTCCAAATTCAAGTTCCATGATCCGAGTGTTGGCTTCGTCCATGTACTCATCACTGCTAAAAATCCATTCTTGTAGAGTTACCGGTATTTCTTCTTGTGCTTGACGAGGAGGGGGCACATCATCATTCAAGTTTTCTTCGGTTTCGACAAAGACATCGGAAGGAGGAGGGATACCTATGGTGTGGAAGCTATTTCGGGTGATATGTTGAAAAGACAAGGTAGATGCCTTTTCACAATCAAGGAAAATATCAAAAGCCCGAAAAAGGCAAGTGAGAAGACGGCGATAGGAGAGATTAGTGTGCTTGCGGGGGTGAGCACACGATTTCATGTACCTCATGATGAAGTATGGAAGGCAAGTAGGGGTGTTTGTATAAGCACAAAAGGTGAGATAGGCTTGTGGTGTGAGACACTTACTTCTATCTCCTCCCCTAGGGATGAAATTGTGTTGGATGATGTAAGAGATGACATGAGGGATGAGCTTGAGTCTTCCGGTGACAACGGTTGCCGCATTTGGATCAAATTGCTTGTGGATGGAGGAATAGACTTCTTCATGGTTGATAAGGTCTCCAAATTTGGGGTTCTTCGGAGTCTAAAAGATACAAGGTCCATCACTTGAAATTTGAAGGAATCGGGCAAGGTCAATAGAGAGCTCTATATGAAAACTTTTCACACAGGCAGGGGCGAAATGATCGCCTTACCCACTGCCAGAGCACCCTGCCTGGATGGGGTCCACACCTTGCTCTCAGCTCCCCGGCCATAGAGGATCCAAATTGCTATTTGAAATTGGAATCAAAACCGAAACCAATTCCTGGTCGAAAAATTGGAAGGTAACCGAATTTGGTTAGAATCCAGAACTAAGGAATGGAACGGAAGTAGGACTTGATCGGCCCTATGTCTAGGCGTAGGAGCCGCATGATACACGCAACCAGGTAGCATTCTCTCGCCCTTATTTTTTTTCTTAATACTGTAATAGAACTTCTACATAATAAATAAAAAATTTTGAGAAAAAGGATTGCACTTCATTCATGCCCAACCAGCAGATCATTCATGCCCAACCAGTAGATCCAGCCTGATCTAAAGTCGGGCTGAACCAAGATTGGAAAGTTGGGCTGGGCCACTACGGTTGGGATTTGGGAAATCCCAGGGTCCAGGTTGGTTGGGCTGGGCATTTAGAACCTTGGGCTGGTTTTGGGTTTTCAAAAACCAGGCCCAGACGCTAGTCCACCCGACTTGTATCCCCTAGGTGGCATTTTAAAATCTCTCTCTCTCTACTCGATCTAGCAATATCGTGTAAGCGAAGAAGGCAATGACGCTTGCAAAGTTCTTTCCAGTCGCGTGCGTGATCACAGGACTCGAAGAAGAAGCCCCGATGCTGATAGGGGGTGGGGGGGGAAGAAGAATCTAGTTCTAAATTACCGATCACAGAAAGTAGGTGTATGAATAAATAGGTCTTCTTTCGATAATTCCTTGTCCTCTCTCTCTTATATATTATATATATATAATATGGGAGAGTGTGGCCCCTGTGCGCACGGGGTCAATGAGAACGCGTGTGGAAGCATCATGGGGGTGGGATTTTTGTCTTTCAAATTATTTTTGAAAACCCTTTAATATCCTTGTCAAATGGTTTGATTATGATATAAATGGATTGCTTCGGTCAAAGAGTTTGATTCCGGTATACTCGGTTCAATTGGATTTGATGCAAGTTTGTAGGAAAAACCGAAAGTGAACTGTAATAAACAATTTCACATGTTAAAACTGAAACCATTTACATATGGTTTCGGTTTAAACGGTTTCATAGGGTTATGTCTTTTAATGGTTTTTTTTTATTAAAATGGATATATGAATTGAATACTTAAACAAAAATAATCAGTAGAGGCCATTCCCCACCTGAATGGCTGAATCTATTCGACATTTTGCACGTAAGGGTTAGAACAGATTATAGTCGATTCCGCCTTATTACTATCCGATTCAACCTGATGACCCTGATTCCGATTCTGAGTTTAATAACCTTGGCCCGGACAAAAACCATGCATGGAAACACTTGTAATTTTGCCCAACTTCGTTGCAGATGCCTTCATGTTCTATTGTGTCTAATTAAATCCCCTTTGTTCACACACAATCATTGGACAGACACATTTGCATTTCATGGTCCCTACTCCCTACAACGCATATATATGTGTACGAAAATTGCATATATATATATATATATATAAATACCTACTCCATATATAAAAGAGAAACACCAACTATATACGTTGTTTGATGCTTCTAGCTAGACAAGGCATGATCCATTGATCTAGATTTGATTAAATAATAGACTATATATAAAAAGACTATGGGCCCAAATCTAAGAGGCTGGCTTATGTTCTTGTACGATAACCATTTTTGTACGATCTGAGTTGCAAGTGGGGATGCCACACATAATCGTACCCCCATGACATAAGCAAAACCCACCAAAAAAATTGTCCACCTTAAATGAATAATCTGATCATGCAGAAAACGAAATTTATGTCCAAAAATCTTAAGAGTGAAGAAACTTAGAAATTTGAAAAAGAGATGGCCCTTCTCTATAAAGATATGGGTGTAGGGGTGTCAATCAGTCAATCTCAATCAGTTTCGGTTCGGCCAAATAAGTCTCCACTCTCCATTCTCCATCATTTTAAGACCCAAGATCATAATCATACCGTTCAACTAATTTATTGTCATGGAGACAAGAGAGGAAGGGAGTGTATAGAATTGAATGTGGGAAACTTAATTCCAAATCGGTTGAAGAAAGAAAATGTTAGAGAGACACAATGTCTCCTCTAGTAAGAAGACCTCTACAACTAATTATTCTCACATCGATCGGTTAAAGAAAGAAAATGAAACGAACCCATGTCAGACACCACACAATTGGAATCCTTACGGTAGGAGAGAGAAAACAAACCTAACTTAGTTCCACAAAGTAATAAAGTTCCATGGGGAGCCTCAATATGTCTAATCCACCAATGTTTGAAATTCAAAAGGAAAACAAGAGGCTTAACTTTCCTTGTTTCCGATAAACTACTCAAAACCCATCTCAGTCACCTTTTCCTCACACTTCCACCCCCCCCCCCCCTCCTCTAACCCCCATTCTTTCTTTGTTTGTTTGGTTGGTTGGTTTGTGCACTCTTTTGTTTTTAGTTGTTTTTACTTGGAAGCATATTGTCAAAGAAGAGGATCCTTCAAGGCCAAATAATCTCCATTTTCTATGTCACCATAACTGATTAAATGATGTAATAAAATTAATGGAAGAATAAAAAATATATTCTTAATATATATATATATATATATTCCACCTATAGATTCATGTGGCTTTCCAGCTCTTGTTTTAAGGAAGCCTCAAGATACCTTAGTCCAAAGTTCAAACCTCACAGTGGTCCAACTCCTTCCCATTTAACAAATATTGTATTAATAAAAAATAAAAAACTGAAAAGGAAGGTAGGAAAGGAAAAGAAATGATGGTAAGGGTATCTTCTTCTTCCAACATTTTGAAAGATTTAAAAAATATAAAATTCTTAAGACCCTAACGACCAGGAAGACTTTACTGGAAATTAATGTTATAGTTAAATTCCAAAAATTGCCCTTTAACTCTACTTTGACTCATGGAAGATTACAACCCAATACTGTGGTATATGTCTTCTCTATGAATCCACAAAGTTTGATTAGCTTATAAGGTACTCTGGAATCTGGACATGGATTACTTAAGGTCTAAATCAAATTATCCAACAAATCATAATAACTGTAGAGATAATTAATTCCGTCTTTTTCACTCTCAAGGTTAAAATACTCCAAAAACCTTAGAGATCAAAGATCAAAATAAGTGAAAAGGATAAGTTCCACTTCAACCACTCGTCAGATCCTGGCCCCACCACCCCACCTTTAATTAAGGGCACTACTAATATTTTAAGTTTTGAACATCTCGTGATAATTTTATGGGATTACTCCTTTACTCTCATTAATTCCCTTTGTTAGGGTTAAGTATGGTTTTAGAATTGAATCGTCTTTTTTGTTTTTTTTTTTTTTGTCAAAATGGATTGGAATCGGCTTGATCTTATTCATGATCTCACTTCAAAAAATCGACTTTTTCTAGGGTTCAGTCCAATCTCAATTTCGATTCGAATCGGCCTATATTCATATGCAAAATCTAGGGTTGAAGTAGATTATTACTGATTCCGGTAGATTCCTTACTAACCCAACCCGATAACTCGGATTGGAATCGATTCAACGGCAGAGCTCATAAATTACTTGCGAACATGGATTTAGTTTTCGGTATCGGCCGTGTGACCGTTCCTAATACCAAAACCCATACATATCCGCCGTGTCAGGTTGATACAATATCAAAAAACCTATTTTTTTTTAAAAAATAAAAGATTAAGTTTCCCTCCACTCATAAATGACGGTTAACCCATCTTCCTAGAGTTCACAAATCCCACCTATGGTTTTAGTATATTCCAGTACTATACCAATCGATCCATAAGCTACATGTATCAATATCAATGGCCAATATTGATATATATCGGCCATATCTGATACCGGTTCCTAAACCCATGCCTATCCATCCGATTATCTTATTCTCTCGCATCATAAAATATCTGGCAATTCATACTAGTTTTGCAAGTGATCATTCCTGATATTGTGTTGATACTGTATCAGTGATACGGTATGGACAAGGGGTACAATTGATTAAAAAAACAGAAAAAAAAAACTAATTTTAAAAGAAGAATCAAGGCAGATTTGTCTGACATGGCCATACTGATACCGATCCGATACTGTATTGATTTCCGGGTTGATCGACACCCGTTCCAATACCGTGCCCTAAAGCGGAACCGGGTTGCCAGCATTGAGTTATATTCCAAGATTCCCTCAATCCGTGATTCCTGTGTCGCGTGTGTGTAGAGTCAATGATCAAACGGTACACGCTGCTTGATTCTGATGATGATCACATCCGTGGCTCCGTACTTTTCGTTACAGGAAACTGTAAATGGAAGGGACTCAGTACACGATTTAGAAAATGTCAGGACAGGGTTTCTTCATTTGGCATCATTCGCAAGACCTCTATGTGTCTCTCATGTCTAGCTTCCTGAACCACCCGATTGGTACCTACTTTTGGGCTAGATGATATCTACGTTGTTAAACGGGTGTAGGAGGATCTCTTGAAGTTTTGACTGCCACCTAGAGGAACATCCTAATCTCTTCTTCTTTGTTTTCCATTTTTTTTAAAAAAAAAAAAATCCTAATCTTTTTGAATTGTTCTCTAATATTTATCTATCAATTATCAAATCGTGAGATGAGAATTGAGAAGCTCTAAGTAATTGATTAATAGATAGGACCCATTCTAAAACAATCATTAGTCCCAAAACTAAAACTGAAATTTTTAACGGAGAAAGTATTTTATACAGAAAGAATTAAGTAAAAACAATCCAAAAACCGCTCATATTAAAAACATCACGGAAGAAAACATCCCGCATTTCCCTCTTTCTTTATCTCATATTGCAGTCCTTTTTTTTATATATTTCTTCTTATTTTCCTGTTAAAAACAGTTTCAAAATCCCAAAACTATTCTTCTGTCACTCATAACTACTTACATGTTTGCAGTTCTCACTCAACTTTCACTGTTTCCCAATCTGGGTTCTATTTTTTTCCTCATTTTCTTCTCTCCTCTGTATGATTTCATTTTAGTAAGTCGCTGCTGAAACTGATTTTGAACTTGGCTTCTCACAAGTCAAACAGCAGCAAAACTCTGCAAGAGCCAAAAAAAAAAAAAAGGCAAGAAACATTGTTCATGAACCTGTTTCCACCTTGATAGAGTTTTAAGTTTCCTTTCCATGTTTGGGTTGATGGGTTCTTTTTCCTGTTTTGGGGATTTATAAGAAACTCTTCTTCATAAAGAAAGATAGTGCTTTGAGTGCAGAGGCTCGTAGACAAGATGGGATCATTCGGCTCATTTCTGCTTCTCTTGGTTATTTGGGGTGTTCTTCTTGCCTCCTGTGATTCTTTTGTGACCACTGAAGGTATATTTTGTTTTTATTTCTTAGAATCTTGATTACTGTCGATTTTTCAAGGTTCCCTTTTACTGCTTTTAAAGTGATAGGATCCTTAATACAACTGTGTTTTTTTTTTTTTTGTTCTTCATTGTAAATATGATTTTTGCTGCTGTTATTTGCCGCAAAGACTCTTTCGAGTCCAATCCTAATTGAGCTCCTCTGTTTTTCCTTGCAAATTTTTCACAGTTCGGGCTTTGACGGCCTTCAGAGAAGCTATTTATGAGGACCCTTTATCTGTTTTATCAGATTGGAATGCGCACGATGCAGATCCTTGCAACTGGTCTGGCATTTCCTGTTCACTGGGTCAAGATCATGTTATCAAGCTGTAAGAGAAGCTATCTATTTCCTAGCACATTCAATTCAACTGTGTCTTTTTGCATAGGCCAAGATCTGGTCCTCCAGTGTCTTCTGATATATATACAGTTCAAATATCAATTTACTGCATACGCTAGTTTAGATGAGACTAATAGCAAACTGTTATAAAAATCTTACTATTGTTTATTCCCTTTGTTAGTTGGTTCCAGTGTAGACTATCTTTTAAAATGCATTTATTGGTACTGTTCAGTCATTTCGTTTTTCGCTGGGTCCTAATCATGTTATAAGCCAAAATAGATTCTCTCTATTTCACAGAAAATTCAGATGTTTTTCAGAAATGGATCCGAGTTCTCAACTCAACTCACCCGAACCTATCCCTACTACTTTAGTTCACCACATATAGATCTCAGTTATATGCTACAATATCACATGCAGAACTAGGCTAACATCTTGCCATCTTATAGAACCAGTGTAAGTTTCCTATGTGATTAAGTGATTAGAATTTGTAGCAGTGTCCCTAAAAAAAATTTGTTAATGACTCACCTGAGAATGAAACTGTTAACTAAGTTTCATTAGTGTTGTCCGTTACCCTGTTCATTGTTACATTATCTATGTTATCTGAAGATCTATATGCATGAGCAAGTGGTTTTGTGAATATGTCTGTTGAAACTATTTTGATTACTTCATTGATCTGTGGCTTTTTGCAGAAACCTTTCTAGTTGTTGTCTGAGGGGATTTCTTGCACCAGAATTGGGTTCCCTCTCCTCCCTGCAAGAATTGTATGGTTTCTTTAATTTATTAATATCAAAATGGATTCATTTGAGTTTAATTTTTGAAACTGAGTACTGGAGCCTGCTTTAATAGTGTGCTTTCTTCAGAACTCTTCACAACAATAGTCTACTTGGGACGATACCAAAAGAAATTGGCATGTTGAAAAATCTGAAGGTCTTGGATCTGGGTATGAATCAACTTACCGGGCCCATTCCCCTTGAAACCGGAAATTTGACCAGTGTCATGAAAATGTAAGATTTGTAAAATGGATGTTATTGTGTTCCTTTTCCCCCACTTTCTTTGGCTTTCTCTGAGTTTAAAGGTTTGCTTTGACTGTTGCAGAAACCTTCAATCTAATGGATTATCTGGCAGTGTGCCTCCTGAGCTTGGCAATTTGAGAAATCTTGTGGAACTGCGCTTGGATAGGAACAGGCTTCAAGGAACTGTTCCTGGCAACAACTCAAGTTCTGCATCAAACACACAAGAGATGTAAGTGTAATGTGTTAGGATCTCGCATCAGTTTGGAGTGGGACATCTGTGTCTTCATATAACTATGAGTCGTTCCACCTAATAGGCTAGTCTTTTTTTTAGTTAGAATCTGACATGGTGTCAGAGCAGGTTTCCGATCCTGCCTCCGTTATCCTTCCACGTGTCAGGCCTTTTCCGATCCACCAACACGTGAGAGGGGAGTGTTAGGATCCCACATTGGTTTGGAGTGGGATATCCATGTCTTCATATACATGTGAGTCCCTCCACCTAATAGACTAGTGAGTTGGAATCTGACATAATGGTTTCACACTTTATTCTGATGGAAGAATTGTTGTCTTCTAGGCTATATTCTATTGGGAAGCCTCTTTTTTTTTTTTTTGGGGGGGGGGGGGGGATGGGATTGGTGGTGGTAGGGTAGGCAAAGGCTTTTGAATTTTAATAAGATGGCTATGTGCAGACAAAAATATCATCTGGAAATATATTGCTCTATTGTTTTAAATTTTGGTAACTTCCCTCCTAGTGTGGCACATATCTGCAGTTTGCAATCAGATATAGAAGATCCTGGTAAGATGAGGCAATAATGAATATGCCCATGGCATGATTAGAAAATGTATTATTTCGGTGCATATTCTTGGTTAGAAACTGTTAGCAATTCACTGGGTACACATTGTTTTAATAAATTATTATTGGTTCGAAACTGCTCCTGGTTCTGTTTTCTGAAGGTTTTTATTGGCTTAAAATGTGCAAGGCATATTACTTTCACTCTCTGCAATTGGTTTGCCTTTTTGCCTTTTCACATTATGTTGACCCACATTTCATTATTGGATCTCATCTATATGTAGCTCTCTATTCAGAAGAGAACTGCATTCATTAGTTGAATGTAACTCTTCAAAGTTTTATGATTTAAATGAGTAGCTTACGGTTGTCGCTGGTTTAGGTATGGCTTCTGCCGCTCATCTCAGTTAAGGAATGCAGATTTCTCATACAACTTCTTTGTTGGTAGAATACCTCAGTGCCTGAATTATCTTCCCAGGTGCCCTTCATTTTCCCTTCTTGTTCTAGGTCATATTAACAACTGGGTTATCTTTTTAGATACCTGTTTTGACCCTCTGTAATATATTTTTTTCCCCTGGAACTATCTTGTTCTTTCTTTTTCTACAGAACAAGTTTTCAAGGTAACTGCTTCCAAGATAGAGAATCGAAACAACGTCCTTCAATACAATGTGGTGCGTATCCTACCAGCCATAGTTGTGGAACTGCAAAAGTGAAGTAATTGTATTTCTAACAACAATGGTAGCCTTGGAATCCTTCTCAAATTTCGTCAAAGCAATAAATCCTTAGAAGTCCTTTTGGGGTAGCTTACTCGGACAAATTTTCTTCCAAGCTATCAAAGTGAAAATGTTTTTAAATGTCACAAAGATTTTATTTTTTTTGGGATTGGGGGCTCTTGGGCCTATGGCTAGCTAAATGAGTTTTCGGGACTCATAACTCATCACCTCTCTCATGTTCAGAGGATCAGACCCACTAATAGCCTACCTCCATGATTATGTGGCACAAAAATCAGCATGTTCAGGATGATTTTTAACCATTATTCATTGGTTAATCATAATTAAAGTATTTGATACTGATGCCATCTAAGAGTAGAGTTTGATTTGTTCCTTTATGCAGGTGCTTCTCCAGTGAATCCACCTGAAAGAAACCATGGTGAAAATGGGCCTAAGCATCATGAGGGGTCAAAACCTGCCTGGCTGCTAGCTCTAGAAATTGTAACTGGAACAGTTGCGGGTTTCGTTTTGCTTGTTGCTGCTTTTACTGCTGTTAAAAAATGCAAAGCAAAATCTACTGATATAATCCCCTGGAAGAAAACTGCGAGCAGCAAGGACTATAAAGACCAGTTGGTTATATGCATTGGTTAGTTTGTCATGGAATATTACTGTTTCTGTCCTCTGTGACTTATGTCTTTTATGCAGTTTGTAACTCTTGATTTGGTTGTTATTATCTCTAATTAGATTCTGAAATGCTGAAAGACATAGTAAGGTTTAGCAGACAGGAGCTGGAAGTAGCCTGTGAGGATTTCAGCAACATTATAGGCTCCTCCCCAGATAGTTTAGTGTACAAAGGCACCATGAAGGGTGGGCCAGAGATTGCTGTGATATCACTTTGCATAAAAGAAGAGTACTGGATGGGATATCTTGAGCTGTACTTTCAGAGAGAGGTAAGTATTCTTTGAATGATTTTCCAGACTTGACTTGGTGGTGTCTTTAGTGTGCATTTTCGTATTGATGGGAAAACGTCAAAGGTTCTAAAGAGAGTGACGCAGATCTCTCTCTATCTCTTGCTTCAGGTGGCAGATTTAGCGAGATTAAATCATGAGAACACAGGAAAATTACTGGGCTATTGCAGGGAGACCAAACCGTTTTCAAGGATGCTGGTCTTTGAATATGCATCAAATGGGACACTTTATGAGCACCTTCACTGTAATTGATATCTTCTTTGAGCATCCTTGTCTTGTGCTTTAACTTTCAAGGAGTTTGTTTATTTCTACATTTTCTGATAGCTAAAAGCTGGACCTTAAAATTTAAGTGCAGATGGTGAAGGATGTCAATTATCATGGACCCGACGCATGAAAATTGCTTTAGGCATTGCTCGTGGTCTAAGATATCTTCATATGGAACTTGAGCCTCCATTCACAGTATCTGAGTTAAGTTCAAGTGCCGTATATCTTACTGAGGATTTTTCTCCCAAGGTATGCTCAAATCAATTTTCGGAAGCTTGAGCTAAAAAAATAACTTCATTTTTAACTAAACAAAATGAAAATTTCAGGGAAGAATTTCAGTCAGGATTCTGATAAACCTTACTAACTCAAGAAAGTACCTTAAATCAAAATGTCTCTAGGAACCAAAACAACTAAAAGTACCAGAAAACTCGACATGTAGAAAAGACTCTAGAATACCAAAGATTTGGCTGAGGCAGTGAAACTTTAAAATTGAGGACCCTGGTTGAAGCTTTCATGAAAAGAAACTCGACTTTGATACTTTATGGGGTCTTGATTGAACTTGGTTTTGGGCTTAATGCAACCTTTGTGGGGATGGGTATTCCCCATCCCCACTCTGGTAAGAATGCAGGGAATAACTAGGTTGTGATAACAGAGCACAATTGAACAGGTATCTCCAACTTACAACTATTGAGTTGTTTGACTGTAAAATATGAAGCTCTTATTTGTTCATATCATTTCGTTTGTGCTTTGTAAGTACTGCCTTGTAATGACTTTTTATGACTTTTTCCTCTCTATTCTGCAGCTTGTTGATTTTGAAAGCTGGAAAATGGTGCTAGCAAGATCAGAAAAGAACTCAGGTTCCATTGGTAATGGAAGCGCATTATGTGGTTTTCAAGATTCTCTAGATGAACGTCATTTGGATGTCCAAGGGAATGTATTTGCTTTTGGAGTACTCTTATTAGAAATAATCAGTGGGAGGCCTCCATACTGCAAAGACAGGGGGTGCTTGGTAGATTGGGTAAGAAACCACTTTAGGTTGGAGTATTTGCTGGATTTCCTCCTTTACAATTTCCCTAGAGTATGGTTGGCCTATGCTGTGGGTCTAAAGTTTTATGCGCTTCTGCAGCAGGTTGTGAATCTTAAATCAGACAAGAAGGGTGTGTAGCTAGTTTAGTATGGTTTAGCCCATGATAACTTAGATATTTGGTTTTTGCTGACATGGGTTACTAGTTCTCTGCATTTTATTCTTATTACTTTGTTATTGTTTACTGAACTCAAAATATTTTAATTTATACGTTCTGGAATGTCGCAAATCTTCATGAAATGAGAGTAAGTGACCCTCATTGGTACTGGGTATTTTCTTAAGTAAAAATTTACTTATGCCAGATGCAGCATGAGTGAAAACTAGTAAATTGCTTATCCCTTGAAACTTGCTTACCTCTTTCTCCTTATGATTGGTGGTTAATACAACATGAGCAACTAAGATATTACTTTATACTCTTCTCTCGAAAATACTTTCAGTAAGTAACGTTTCTTATCTCCCTGGTGCAGGCCAAGGAGTATGTAGATATGCCAGAAGTAATGTCTTATCTAGTGGATCCAGAGTTGAGACATTTCAGATATGATGACCTAAAAGTAATATGTGAGGTGGTGAGCCTATGCATCCAGTCTGATTCTGCTAAGCGACCATCTATGAAGGAGCTGTGCCCCATGTTAGAAAGTAGAATCGACATTTCAGTAGCTGCTAATCTTAAAGAGTGTCCTTTGGCATGGGCTGAGCTTGCTCTATCTTCATAATCCTATTGAAGATGCATACTGTAAATCAGAAGTATACAATTTGTAATACTTTCTCCTTTCATTTTTTCCATTTTATTCTCTTTATTGCTTTTTTTTTTCTTGGGAAAAAGATTGCATGCTGAAGAAATATACAGCTTCATGCACTGCAAATCTAATATATTTGTATACTAATGACTGATGAAGAAAGTTGAGAGATCCCTAATGTATTTAAGGAAGGATTTGTTACATTTGCCTGTTATCTCATTCTTCTCATGGGTCTGGTTTTGGCTCTAAGGATGCTTTTCTGTTCCTTAAACACTATTAATTCCAGTGCGGATTGTTAAGATGAATTAGCTTTTTGTGAAAAGCCAACAAACATCACCATTAATTTTACTTGTCAAAGAAAACATTCCTACATTGTTCAATCTCTCTCACATTACAGTTAGTTAGACTTCATATTTCTGTTGCAGATACATTTAAGTAACACATGATTCGGTCACAATTCTAAGCAATGACTAGCCTGAGACTTATCGGCCTGCTTTATTGTGTGCTCTCGTGCATTCTCACTCTACTACAGAGTAGGACGCATAGAAAGGCCACTGATCAAAGATGTCAACAGGGTGAAGCTTTACTTGGATGATCTATATTTATTAAGCGGATTAATTTTGATCTCGATACACCATGATCCCTTCCCTGCTAATTAAAATCTAATTCTATTTCTTTGCATGGCAACAAATTTAGGTCTCAGGAATGATGAAATCAAGACCAAGACTGTTTTACAAGTTCAAAGTTTGATCTAAAGACATTGATTAGAAGAAAAATCAGCATGAGTAGATGATGTCACATGTGTACAAAAGGGAGAAAATGATACTTCATAATTTTCCTTTTACACTGCTTTTACTTGGAAGCAAACTATACCAAAAGGAAGCAAGAGTTGCTTTTTTTTATTTTTAAATAGATGAGCCTAGGCATCCAAGCACCTTGGTCGCCTTGCATCCAGTTCCCCTCCAATGCCTTGAGTCACCTTGGTCATCTTACGTCCAAGTCCCCTTTAATGCCTTAGTTTACCTAGACACCGTGACAACTATGGGTGAGTTCCACCGTATAACCCAGTCTTTGGTGGATCTACCAGAGTTTGTTATCAGACCAATCATTATAGAGGATAAGAAATCATGGCTGTTACCATTGTTGCTATGACATGACATTAACCTAAAAACCACACCCGACTAAAAAGAACTGGATTGGGTCCAGGTTGCCTTGTTGACCAGATATACACAGCTTGACCCAGCCAATGTTATCCTTATTGTAAACTGGTTTTTGTTTTAATGTACTGAAAAAAAAAAAAAAAACTTTTGATTATTGAATTGAGGAATCAACCCAATCCGAGTTTTAGCTGAAGGTAGGGATGCATCCAGGGCCAAGTTGGTTTAATCGTGCAATTGGTGAGTTGTGAATGAGGCTTAGCTCAAGGCCCAGTCCAATGTAGTTCATATTTGAGCCCAAATTCCTCAAGAGGCCAGTACGAGTTTACTCTGGAATTTGGCATTGGAAACCAAACCCCTCCCCACTCCCTCTCCCCAAAAAAAAAAATTCTGGAATTAACCATTTTTACTTCTCTATCTGTTAATTCCAAAGCAATTATCAATTTGCAAAAGATTTCCATGCAATGACTCGAAAACTTCACGCTGGAACCAGCAAAAGTTGAAGTAATTCCTCCTAGCAGATGGATTAAAGTCCATATTACTCAAGGTTCAGGTAAGCGAAATTGACTCTGCCGATTCGGATTAAAGAATCTGCCGGAATCGACCTGAACCCTAGAAATCCAGTATGGATTGACCGGATTCCAATTCCATTTCCATTTTTTTGCAGGTAGATCCTTAAATATAAAAAAGATAAAACAATTGTCTCTAGAACCCAATTGGATGGAAAACGGAAGATGAAAATGCAGGTACAGGTACACTTTGAAAATCCTTTTAAATAGGAAAGGAAAAAGAATTAGAAAACCCAGAGAAGGTTTGCAATCTTTGGAGTAAATAATGCCAAGAAGCGTAGTTTTAGAGAATCTGAAGGTTACTCTTTTTTTTTTGGTGAATTGTAGTTGAAAAAGAACCAAGAAATGATCGTATTCCATCTCAAACAATTTCAGTTTTTACTACATAACCTAATTTTAACTTACTTGGTTTCAAACCCCAGAAGAACAAGGACAAGAATAAGAAAAAGGTCAAAAAAAATGGAGATTTAAAGAGAGCCTCATATCATCATCAGTACCATCGGTGTCATCGTCTGTATACAGCGAGGCCCATGGCTGATTGCAAATTTGCAATGTAACCATGAAAATTTTCCAATTTAAAAAATACAAATGGCTAGTTTCACATCCCATTAATGGTTTTTTTTTTTTTTTTTTTTTTTTAAAGACTCTAAACCCACATAAAAGTCATTAAAAACAAGGCAAAAGAATTAAAGGGAGAGGCTCACAAAATATAAAAACAGTTGCAACTAGCAAGGAGATGAGGTTGAGGCTGTTGAAGGAGACACAGAGAATGTGTGGTATTTTAGAGGGCTCGCCCTTTTATGATGTCCATGCTCATCTCACTGGGATCTGTAGCCTGCAACTCCACTTGAATTCCGTCCAGTTCTCTCTTGAATCTATCCTTGGAGCTAGCGTAGAGCATCTTACTCCTTACCCTTGATGTATCAGGAGACCTATATATATATATAGATATATGCAACAAGAAATTATAAACATCCTATCAAAAAAACCCATTGATTTGGAACTTCTCTGCTTTTGAAGATTACAGAAACTCCATGGAACTATTACTCAAGGAATATGAAATTGGTTACCATGCAATGAAGAATATCTTGCTTTTCTGGCAGTTCTCGTCGGTAATGAAATCGAAATCAAAGACGGCGTATCGGCACTCATTTGCAGGCAAGCTAGCGGTGAAATCCTCGTAGCTCTCTTCAGGAAGCCCAAGTTTTTCCACCATCACCTGTTGGATCTTCTCCTCAATCTTGAAAACAATAAAACGATAGTTTCTCTTCGCTTTTAGTTCCAAGAACTTCAGCTTACACTCATCACTCACTGCCATTCCAGATGATGAATTCGCCTACACTCATACCAACCAAAAAAAAAAAAAAAAAAAAAAAAATGTACCAAAACAAATGAATAAGCAAAGAAGGCATGGTTATATGAAGAACCCTCTCCAGTTTCCAGTGCATCTGTGCATGGGTTTGTCTGTGTTTCTTAAAATTTAACTTGTAGGTTATGCTGTTCTGGGCTGTAGTTTTATGTTGTTTTGGGTTGTTGTTAACAACATAAACCAGAGACAATTCATCTGAGACACAAGATCATGGTGCAGTTTTGATCTGAAAAGATCTAAAATTGCCTATTCTGGAGGTATGGATGCAGGAGAGTCTAGCCGATCTATCCATGATAGACCCAGGAGGATTGAGAAGTGCAAGAAACAATCTAATGTGTGAAAACTAAGAAATAAGAACTGAAACAAGATTTCCATTAAGGAACACTCTAACTCTAAAAAATTTCCCCTTCCTAGTTTTTTTTTATGGGCAACCAATTTTTTTTTATAACATCTGGTTTCTGATAAGGATCACCAGAGAACCAAATCTTTTGCGTCTATCCCCCTCACATTGCAGTCTGAACATAACAATGAAAAAGGAAAATGATATCTTTTTCCATTAAATTAGATGCAGAGATCATAGAGGAACAAGAAAGAAAGGGAGATGGAGATGGAGATTGGCAAACGTACCATGCTGTCCTCCAATGAGAGATGGGCCGCCTGGGTGAAAAGAGACGAGAAATGAATCAATGGAAAGAGAGAAAGATTTGGGACTAAGGAGAAAGAGAGATCCTTGAATTTGGGTGTTATTGAGAGGAGGGTTTTGAGGGAAGGAACAGAAAAAGGTGAGAAGGAGAGATTTTTGAGGGAGAAAATAAAGGTGACAGCAATTGAATAAAGAGGTCTATTAGTCGCTTGGCTGATCACGTCCACCATTAAACATTCTGGTTGCCACGTTTAGACACGTTTTGATGGGGGGAAGGTAACCTCTGTTTTCTCTCTTTTTGGGGTTTATACATATTTGGGGGCTTTGACTCCATTTTTACTTTTTCTAATTGTAGGATTTCTGAAACCTCTCTCCCCCTTTATTTCGCAAGTTTGTTGATTATAGATCTGAGGAGGATGGTTTTTGTTGTGACATCAATTCTCACTTCCAACCATTAAAATAGATTCTTCAAAAAAATAAACAGTATGTCTCCAATATTTTTGCAAAATGATTTTAGGAGAAAAGTTATCTATGGGGGTGTGTATCATTCACGCCCCCGACACAGAGAGACGAAATGAGATTCCATGAAAGATGGAAATCTCATCCCTTATGATGCCAAGACGTATGCTTTCATTGGACCCCAACACATGCAGCGCCACGCTCCCTCATAGAGAACGCATGCCCTTAATTTAAACCACCTAATGTATATAAATAGGAATAATTATCACCTCCAATTTGCGGGCATCTCCAATTCCTCCAATTCCTCCAATTCCTCTAATAGGAGGAGTGGACTCCACCTTGAGTAGTGTTTTCGGACAGGGGATAAGATGGTCATTTTCGTCTCCATATGAGGAATTGGAAAAATTGGAGAAGGCATATGAATTGGAGACGATAACGATTCTATAAATACCTGTTGCAATTTGAGAACTAAGAGGATATGCTTGGTTGGAAAGAAATTGGTAGAAAAGATGAATGAAACACACCACATAGCTGACAAATCTGTTGAAATGTTCAAAATGAAATAAGATAGGAATCAATAGTCAGAGAGAAAGGGAGAAAGAAGGAAAAAAAAAAAAAAAAAGAGATGATACAAGCCTATTATTCTTTTGCCATGTGAGTAGCGAATGTGGTTTTTCTAACCATTGGATAGAGATGCCATGATATGTCTACAATATCCAACCACTATTGTGCATTCCCCAGTAGCCTTGGATTTTAAAAATATAATTATTATTATTAAGTGTCAAACTCCAATAGAGCTAAAACTTGTCATGTGAGAATGGGACCTAAGGGTCGACAATCGAACAAGTTTTTGGTCATAAGTGTAGGTTGCCAACAAACATAATTAGGTTTGACAAGAAACTAGGAATCCCTTTAGTGTATATGCCAATCTAACCCGGTTCAACCGCCAGTTCCTTATATGTATATATCTACCAAGTAGGGCCAAATTTCTGGTGGAGGAAAAAATATCCCACCCCTCTAAAAAAAATGATTATCGTTATCATAGTTAAGAATAACAAGAATCCAATCACATGATCACATCTCTAATTCAAAAAGACTTGAAATTCTTCCATTACTTCATGAAGTTAGGTGAAGGAAAACATAATCCTAGGAATATTTGAAGAAGTCTGTATTTTTTTTTTATTTATTTCTGAAGTTGTCCAATTTCCAACAGGATTAGTGAACCCCACAACTTAATTTATCCAATAATTAAAATTATCAACCAGAGAAGAGGACAGCAATTAACTATGTTGGCACGGAGTATATAGTGCTTGGTGCATCCAAGAGGTATAGCCTACAAAGTGGATGGACAGTAATTGATCACCCTGGCAGGACGGCAATTAAGGCATTAAGTTGAGACTGCATCTTTAACATATGATGGCATCTCTATGGCAAATTATTTTTTTTTTTATATATCAAAACGTTGAAATAAACTCTTAGTTAAATATATAAGCCCATGTAAATAAATAGAAACTGAATAACAAAAATGTGGTTTAAAAATGCATAAACTGCTATTATGAGGAAATTGGGGACAAAAACAATGCATCTTTCAAATTCTTGGGCTAACCATGAAATTATGCATTTACTAGGAAGTTATCACATTAAACAAATGGTAGCAACTGTAACGAAAACCATTATCAGCCCACAAAATTCACAACTTTGGGCCCTTGTTTCTTCTTCAGTTTTACATGGCTGTTCTTTGCAATTTCTAATGAAACAGAAAAGAGTTTTGACTTGGAAGTATCTTCAACGATAGGATGATAAAAATCATCTTCGAGTTCATCGCCCCCTACCATTGAAGGCACCTGCTTTCTTGGCCATTCTTCTTCATCTTCGCTTGCTGAAACTGAAAGAAGGAAAAGAGAATATATAACTAAGCATACAGAATTGCAAGTTTTTCTTCAGCATTAAATTGGAGGTTTAAAACAAATGGACATAATAAAATATCTTTCTCCTCAGCATGCTGATGAATATTTTGTTGAATTTCTTCAAGGGTCAAACAAAAACATCCGAAATACTAGATGAGCACAGGCAGTTTATGGTGCCACTTGGAAATCTGACTCTAAAATCTGGGCAGTCGACCAGCAAGTTCAAGGAAAGAAATATATACATTTCTATCCACTCATAACAAAAATATCCGAAATGCTAGATGACCCAAGGTAGGTAATGGTATAACCTGGGAATCTCATTCAGATAATTATTAAGCAGTTGTCCACCAGCCAGTTCAAAGAAAGGAAATACATATGTATTTTGAGTCTGAGGCATGGGGAATTTTTTTCTTTTTATGATAAACAAAAATTACTGCAACTGAAATAGAATGGGAAATCTAATATTCAACTTCTATACCTCAAGAAAATAACACTACCCCCTATTTTGGGAAATGGGTTGGCTACTTGAAAATGATGAAGAAAAATAAATGGCACGGCAGTGGCAGCAAAGGGCAGCTAAACTGAACATCATCTCTCTGTGGCCACTTTTAGCCCAATAGCCCATATCTCCATTGCGGAAATAGATCTCTTCATGTGCATTTTTCCAATCCAAAATTTTGAAATTTCATGGACTACCATTACTAAGGATTGAAGAAGAATCTGACACAAATTTGAGGGTAGAGCTGATGTGGACCAAGGGACAAACTGACATAGTGATCCATAATCCCTCATCTGGACAGTGTGTCACCAACCACAATTCTGTTAAGTGACGTATCCATCTAGAAAGAGATTAATGTAATAATGGTTTGCTCGATCTTCTACTGAATCTGAATGCAAAGGATTAGGCCAATGCTGCTGCTGAATTACTCTGGCTAAGTCAATTACTAATTGATCTTGGCATCTCTTCACCGCCACCCATACTCTATTGTGACAACATAGGGGCGACCTACCTAGCAGCTAATCCACTCTTCCACACTCGTACAACACATTGAAATTGATTACCATTTCGTGCACAAGCAGGTCGGCAACAAACAGACTTAGTATTCAATTTGTTAGCAGTCAAGACCAAATTGCAGATGTCATGACTAAAGGATTATCTGCTCCACATTTTCAAACAGTGTGAAGCTCAATGTTTCACACCAGACCGATTAGCTTGCGGGAGTGTATAACGGTTATTGACTTAGTTCAAAATAAGTCTTCAGATACAGATGAGAACCATTCAAATCCTATCTCCATAAATCATTCTCAAGATGTTACGTAGATAAGGCTTCCACTCACGGTTGTAACCATATTTCAAACTGTTGTAATCGTATTATAAATACGATCATTAGCCTCAACACAAGTGAGGAAATACAATTCAAAATCTTACATTTGGAATCGTCTAAGACTCCAGCCTGGTCCAGTATAAGGGTAGATGAATGGTTGCTGAAAGTTTGAACCCAATCGGGTGGTTAAATCAGTACCTATGAGATAATAATCCTAGTACTAGTAGGAGCAGGGGTAAACGGTAATATACCTAATAAATCTAGGGTTCAGAAATTAAGAAAGTTTGATGGATCAATCATGAAGAAAGACATACAATCAGTATTTAACAGGTTCAGCAAATCAGAATCGATTCAAGCATGAAATAGGGCTTTAATTGAGAAAAGGGCAAAACAGACATTTCACTATAGCAGACAATCAGCTGGTCAGAACAGCCTGATAGTTGGATCGAGTTCCCCAATTAGGGTTCTTGAGATTCGATCAAAATATGAGCAAATTCAGATGGTTGGACTGAGCTACAAAGATTTCACTCCAAAACATGTGGCACATGATCTTTCTAGAAAGTGGGTGAGCCTTGGCACAATGGTTAAGTTGTGCTATTGCAATTTGTTGGTTGCGGGTTCAAAACTTGGAAAACAACCTCTCCTGCAAAGTCCGGTCTTTTATATGATCTTCTAGAAGCAAGGATTCTATTTGCAGGAATTTCCAGATTAAGTTACTTGTTAATGGCAAGAATATAAAATAATAATCAGCATAACCAGTAGAACATCAGCAATACAAGAACACGAGCAATAGAATGATCCACCAGGGCTTCTCACTACAAGGTGTCAATTGGATCACCATCACTTTCCTTGATCATACACAAGGCTCTTCAATGGAGAAGACATGCAGCGGCAGAAACAACTTGGTTGTTTGTAAAAATTGTGAGCTAGGGATTATCTCATGGTTTTCTTTTATTAATAATAAAAATAAAGTTAAGAGTATTTGATGTAGGAGCAATTCCTTGGACCAGCCCAAACCCGTTGGGAGATCCATATGAAGATGAACGGGGTCCAATTGGGTTCTGTAGGAAATTAGTTTACTTGTTTATTAGGGTTTAAATTAGTTGGGTTTATCTTGTAATTTTTTTAGTTTTAATCGGCTAAGCATTGAAAGAGTTTTGAGTCCCACTTTTAATTCAGTTTAGAGTCCAAGTTAGAGTCCCATTTTAGTTTTAGTTAATGATTAGGATTTTGGGTTAGGAGTCTCTTATTTTATCTTTAAATACTCTTGAAATCATTGTTTATTTTTCAGATTTAAATTAATGAAAATTGGTTTCTTATTGTCACCAGAGTGGTACGATAGATACAAGTTGTGAGACCTATTCCCTTCTCTCTCCTCTTCCCTGCGATTTCTTCTACTCTAATCTTCTCTCTCTTCTGTTATTTCTTCTTCAATTCTTTATTTACCTTCTCTGTTTGCTAGTAATCTGAGCTATGTTACCTTGCAACTTCACAAACTTTCCTGCAACTGGCGATAATAACAGCCCATAAGTGATCCGAACAGGGTTTCATGACCCCGAATCCGTATCAGTATTATTAGGAAATCCCCAACTGACTCTAGCTTAAAACCAGTTTGAACTTTGAACTGGAATGGGAGATCCCATAACCAATCCATCTAACTAGCCTAACTGATGGGGATTCCACTAACTAATAGCTAAGAAATCAAGAAGCCTTTTAAGTAGGGGGATAAAGGAAGACCTCTACCCAACCACAACTCAAAGGGGTACTGGCTTTTATTCGAAGGTTTCTCAAACATCGCCCTCAAGCGAGAGACCTTACGAGACTCATTAATATTGAGCCTAGCAAGGACCCGAAATCCAGCCCCTCCGATGCGTAGCAATGTTGAGAACAAGGAAACCTGATACAACTCAAACATTGCCATCAGACTGAAAGGGTGCGTATACCCACACAAAGTCTGCATTGATACAGGACTAATGTCAACAGTACCAGCACGAACACGGAATCGTTTGGCAAACTCAAAAGCTCCAATATCAGACACAAGTGACTTTTGTTGTGATATTGTGACTCCGAGTTCATCAAGCGATTCCTCATAGGCCTTCGCAACATGAGGATCTCCAATTACTACATTGTCGCCGAGAACTGCATAATTGGTAAAACACTCTCCGGGATAAACCAATTCAGCACTATCACACCATAATCCGAGATCTTCTGGATTATCCATTTGGGGAAAGTATTCCTTGTTCTGTCAGCCCCATGGATCAACCCCCCCCCCCCCCCACGAAGATCATCCTTTGATTTTTTTTTTTCATCTATTCGGATACAGACAGTGCATTAGTCAACCTGTTTAGACATGTGGTAGGGTGTCATAGGCATACAGAAATCATTGTTCCAACTTGGCTGACCTACAAAAGTTTCTCCAATTGCACACAGAAGAATCAGTGAGACGTTTCTCAAGCACAAAAGAGAACACCAATGGTTTACTAATTTAGCAAGCTAGCACCTTCAAGAAGACTAAGGAAAGAAAAGGAACATAACCCCTTCACTACTACAAAAAATCATTCTCCATTAGTACAAAGATCACCCCTCCCCCTTTTTACCTGATGGAATATTCAACGCAAATGGAATTGGATAGCAAACCATGTCGGTCCTACTTCAAAACCAGGCATCCAAAAACTCTTAATGACAGAGACTCCAGTTAATTCCTAGGGTAGACCAAGTTATATCAGCTTCACTCTATCAATCTTCATTACAGATCTTTCTCAAACTTTTTCTAATTATTTTTTTCCCACAAAAATCCATTTGAAGGCTACTTTTTGGCTTTTAAGTTATTTATTGTGTTACTATTAACCTGCTAACCCAATAGGTGTAATTTTTTTAGATAATTCACGTGTTGTGTTCAAGTGTTCCAAAAGACTGGTTTGCTGTCAATGCTATAAAGCCATACGATGCATGTAAACTCCCAGGTTAAAAGTTCCTCATAAACTACAGTTGTCATGATCAAGTCTTCACGCAAATATCACCGATTTAAGTCTGACATCGTCTATTTTTCAGGTTTTGGACATAAAACATCTTAGTAGAGCACTGTACATTTCTTTACTGATACTAACCCCATGAAATAAACAACAAACAATATCAACAACAAAAAATACAGGATGTGCCAGAGAAAATAGTCAACAGAATGTAATTTAGGAGCATCTTACATGTCTTTTTTACTCCAGTAGCAGCAATAGAACATCTGTTTCCTTTATTAGGGCAATCTCTTGCCAAATGTGTCACACCACCACATATTTTACAAGAACCACCCTGTACAAAAACAACTCAAGATATTAGAGTATGTTTTAGGGATGTAAACGGATCAGATTCGGCTTGGATAATGCTATATCCGCATCTGCATCCGATTAGCTTTCGGACGGATTCGGATAGTGCTAAACGGATACAGACACGGATACGGATCGGATATTTTATCCGTTTACATGCAAATATAGCTTTTCGGATAGCTATAGCCTATCCGTATCCGCATCCGTTTAGCTTTCGGACGGATTCGAATAGTGCTAAATGGATACGGACACATACAGAAACAGATTTCGGCTATTCATTTACACTCCTAGTATGTTTACAACAACTAAAGAACGCTTTAATGAATAAAAAATAATTAAAGATATTATGGTAAATAAATTAATCTTCTGAACAATGGTATAATATTTAGTTATCAAAGATAAATGCTATAAAAGGGAAGGGGAGTGTTTCAACCTCCACATTGTGTCACTGAGACAGGCTATCATTTAACCCAATGCTAAAGCTGTTCCACTAAGGGAACAAGAAGGAAGCCATTGAGTAATCCTACATCTCTTTCTTGCAATAAACTTCACATTCAGTGAGATGCTTTGATTTCAACTCACGCAATGGAAAACAAATTTCTCAACAAATAACAATATATTAATTGTCATTGAACCAAAATCAATAGAGTACTAAACATGAAAAAAAAAATTAAGAGTACCTTAGGGTAAATTCCATGAGTATTTTTAGGGCAGTTCTTACTCAAGTGTCCACGTTCATTACAGATGAAGCAACTTGCAAATTTTGTACCTCCTGCATTTAGAATGAGCCACCATATCAAGAACACCATTGAAACCTACAATTCAATTGCATCCATTGCTAGGTGAAATGAAAATGTCTTTCAGCCTTGCACCATGCCGATAATAAATAACATAAACATTTGCACTATGCCAATAATAAATAACATTAAGTTCAAATATTAATGTTACATTGCAACTTTGAAGGGCAAACTGGCCAAACTGATCATTGGCTGGGAGTGCACTGCTTGTATTAGCCACATGTCAAGAATTTTTTTATTTTTATTTTTTTTTGGGGGGGGGGGGAGGGGGCATCTCAACTATATACCCACCATGAATTGAACATATACCCTCATCCCTTCAGTCACTGAACCAAAGTTGACTTTTTAACCAATCTTATTGCCACATAGGAAAATGCCGGTCTTTTGAAGCATATCCAATATTTAGATGGTGTCAAGGAAAACATCTCCACAAAACTTGAAAGCCAATTATCTGCCACAAGGCAGATAATTAGGGCTGTCAAGGCAAGCTTAACTTGAATAACTCTCAAAGGAACTTTAGCCCACCAAGTTACCATGACACCCATAACTTTCCAATTCATAAATCTAAAACACAATTAAGAAGAGAAAAGGAAGAACAAAAACTGTTCTTTCTTTTTCACAACAAAACTTTTGGAAGAACTGCTTGTTTCTGTCAGAACCACTTCTCATGACCTACATTGACACCTTCGAAGCTGGCCTACTTCACTAAATTACCATTCTACTCCAGCTCCCACTTCGAACCTTGAACCTAGTATAGATCGTACTAATTATTATGCTACCTTGATCACATGAAGAACAATTCAATATTTTGGTTGGTTATATATTGTTTTTGTGGGAGTGAACAACCTTGGAATCAAAAGGTCTGAAGATAAGTAGAACTAAGACCGAATATATGGTGTGTAACTTTAGCAGATCTGGAAACGATAATGAGGTGGTGAATATTGATGGGAGGGAGATCCAGCAAAGTGATCACTTTAGATATTTGGGATCAATCATAACTAAGGAAGGCGACATAGATAATGATGTTGTTCAAAGGATTAACATAGGGTGGATGAAGTGGAGAGGTGTGACCGGAGTTCTGTGTGATCGATGTATCCCTTTATAGCTTAAAGGAATATTTTATAGGACTGCCATTAGACCAGCTATGATGTACGGGGCGAAATGTTGGGCTGTGAAGAAGTGCCGTATAAATAAACTTGCTGTTGCAGAGATAAGGATGTTGAGATGGATGTGCGGGGAAACTAGAAAGGATAAAGTAAGGAATGATCATATTAGAGTTGGGTTGGGAGTAGCTCTGATACATGATAAACTTAGAGAGAGTCGTTTGAAGTGGTATGGTCATGTTCAACAGAGGCCTCCAGATGCGCCAGTTCGGAGGAGTGACTTGATCCTCATTGACGAAACCAAAAGAACCAAGGGCAGGCCGAAGATAACCATAGGATAAATGGTGAAGAAAGACATGCTTAGTTTAAGCCTTGTTCCTAGTATGACCCCAAATAGAGTTGATTGGAGAACAAAGATCCATGCGGTCAACCCCATTTTGTTGGACTATGATAATGTGATGCTGTTTTCTGTTTCTCACTCCATTTTGAGGCCTAGAGCAGGATGTTGGGTTGTTAAGAAGCAGTACGTAGCTATGGTCGATGCCCTAGAGTTTGTGTTGTTTGTGTCGATGTTGTATGCCCCACCCCCTTTACTTCTTTATTATGAATCTAATCTCTTCTAGGATCCATGCAGCCGACCCCATTAAGTTGGGAAAAGGTTATGATGTTGTTGTTGTATTGTTTTTGGGGGGTATGGGTGTAGTACATTGAATTCTCTCTTTTCCCTTCAGTTCTTACTAAATCACCATCTTTTTAACCGTAACAGTCTAAGTATAGATAGATACCACAAATAAGGATGAGATCTTAATTAAATGTAAGACTAACATATTCTGTAACAAAATTACTACGTATGTAGAATTTTACATGAGTATATTAAAATCACCAAAATAATCCTTTCTTCATTTCTCCTGGACATGTTTTAGGCAACTAATTGCACATTCCATCCACAAGCTCATCTCAAACATTTTATTCATACAATTGCATAGTTTGGAAACCAGAACAGCTGAAAAATGGATCAACTAACTGGCATAGACTAACGGTAAATCTATACCATGGTGAGAACAAGGTCCAGAGACTTCAAATGCTGACTAAGTCTAAATTGAACAACTGATAGTCATCAATGTGATGAGTTCGTGCTAACATAACTTTGCCACATCAATAGTATGCAGAATCAACAACTGCACACCACTATCACCACTTCACCAGTCGAATAGACCAGTATGCAATTAATTTTTGAAGAAAAATGCCAAAGAGAAAAAGCGATTAAATCAAATTTCTTAACGGTCAGAGGATCACAAATCCCAAAAAAAAGGGTAGCGAAGGCAATACAAAATAATAATAATAAAATTAAGAGGAAGTGTTTAGAGATGAATACTAACCATTTTGACGAGGTTGGAGACATTCAGAAAGTGAATGCCCAGGTTCTCCACAATTATAACAGTATTTCTCGCTGGTTTTATTATTCTTATTCGGGCAATTCTTGAGACTGTGCCCACGTTGCCGACAAAGCAAGCAAATCTGAGGGAGGAAAAAACCACTACAATCAATTATGTGCTTCCCTAGTTCCATAATCACATTTACAGTTCCAAATACAAGCATTGGAGTGCAAACCTCACTCTAGGTCTTTGGACAGTGTGAGAGAATAGTAGAATGAATCCAAAAGCAAGGAAAAAACTGTTGGGGGAAAGAAAATTCTGACCTTATTCTTCTCCCACTGGGCCTTTTCAGGGCAAAATTTGGCAATATGATCCTTGGCTTTGCAGATGAAGCAGCTCTCTCCCGGTTTCATTCCAGGGACTCTGAGAGGATGTTTTCTAAAGGTTGGTTTGTTGGACTTATCCAGGGTCTTTGGTCCTTTGATTTCTGATTTCTTGCGCTGGAACTTGTTCTTCTGCATCTTCTTCTTCTTTTTTGAGCTAGGGTCTTTGGGAGCCGTAGGTTCTGATCCAGGAAACATATCCGGATTTGCTTCCTTGTATCGTTTTCGAGCCAATTTTTGCCTTTTGCTCACCATGTTTCCCTTCGCTTCAAAACTTTGATGAGTAACAGAGGAAGAGCTCTGCAAGTTAACTAACAGAAGCAATTAGCGACTTCAATCGTCGAATCTCAACAGTGCCCCTCGGAGGTATAAGAACTAAGGTGCGGTACCCTAAAGAATGAAGGCAACTACGCAATATCAGGGTTTTAGTAATCGGTGTCGGTATTGCATAAAAAAACAGGTATCTGTATCGGCATCGGCATCGGCATCGGCATCAGTACCTATCCGATATCGATTCGGATCAGTCTGTACTCTGTATTGGTCTGGATAAGTCAAGTTTACCCTTGTTTTCTTTAAAAAAAAATATATATATATATATATATATATAAATTTTTTTTTTAAAACATTTTTACCCTTTTCCATACCAATCCACTGGATCAGACAGGAATCATTATACAGATACGAATTGATCGGATTGGCCGATTCAATACCAATTCCTCAAACCATACTCCCATGGGTCTCCAGTCTAGGGTTGTCAATGGATCCGGTCCAATCGATTTCGATTGGGAATACTTGATCCCACCAATTTAAGGTCTTGTTTTGTCTTTAATAATCAATTGAACCCATCTCAAGCTTCAACCAGTCGATTCAGATCGGACTTATCGATATGGGCCAACTTTTGACAAACCTAGGTCTCCCCTCCTCCTCCAAGGTCTCCTCTACCAAGCAAGTAGTGGAAATTTGAACTCTCTTTCTAACCTGAGGCTGATGTGCTGGTCCGGCAGATGCAAATGCGGCCTATGCCCAATTATGGCCGGACTCAATGACCACACTAGAGAAGTAGAGCCTCTACTGCATCTTCATGCCTTCGACATTGGAATGTCTTATGCTGAATTGGGTGTTCAGTATGGGTAGGGAAGTGATTCCTACCCTCCTATGCTAGGAACCCATTCCCATGTTCCCAGTGTTTAAAACTCGGATCAGAATCGGTTGCACAAGTGACGTCCACTTGGAATAATCAATCAAGGATCGATCCCGATTACACCTGAATCTATCCATATTGAATCCAACTTATTCCCAGCGAAATCAAATTGGAATTGACAGACAGAATCTATATTGGCATGTATCCCTATGTATGTCTCATGCGTGTTTACTCTACTTCGACCACACCATTGTGAACTCGCCCATACTTTATATTGTTAAAGCCTTGTTTTGATACATATATAGCAAAATCCTGTAGGGTTTAAACCATGGTTTTAGTCTTGTATTTTTATTGTTTTACCCCTGGTCTGTACCATTCCATCGACACGGGGTCAGTATGGTATTGGGATTGGTGGCTAAAGATCTGATACCAATACCTCAAACCATGGATTAAACTTGACATATGAGCAAGGGATCTCAATCAACTCTAACCGATCATGAATTTTAGACAGCTATTGTCATTTAAAGTCATGAATAGGGGTGTCAATTCCAGGCCCAGCCCGCCAGGCCCAACCGAGCCTGCCCGGTTAAAGCCCGGCCCTGCCCGGCCAGATTACTAAACATGCCGGGCTTAAGCCTGACACGTTTAGTAATCGGGCGGTCCTGGTGTGGGTTCCTAGCCCATCGGGCGCCCGACCGGACCGATCGATTCTAAGCCCGACCTAGACCGCCCTGTTATAGCCCGACCCAATCGACCCTTTAACGTATAAACTTCCCCTTCCCTTCCCTCCAAATTTCCTTTTTTTTGTTTGTTTCTTTGTTGGTCTTTGACATTTATTGGTTAGATATACTTGACGTAGGTGAGATGAGGCTTAGTTTTAGTTTTTAGATCTTACTTTGTTAGATATCAATTACTAAGCCCTCACCATTTAGAGACCATTTAGAGTTAAACGACTCATTAGCTTGTTTTAGACTCGGTTTAGGCTCGTTTAGTCTGAATAAGGCTGCCCCGATTAAAGACCGAATACCGATCGACCAAAATGAAACTGTACCATGCCCGTCCAAGGCAAGCCCGAATGCCTAAATGGTCGGACAAGGTGCAGCTTGTAAAATTGGTGAGGCCCGGCTAGGCCCGACCGTGACTGATCGAGCCCGACCGTGACCGATCGAGCCCGACCAGTTGACACCCCTAGTCATGAAGGCCAACACTGAACATCCATGTCACAACTGTAACTCTTAAAGTAACCAAGCCATTAGGGTTTAGGTGGGATATATTTCTCAAAATCAAAGGTCCCATTCGTTAGAACAACCTCCAAGGTAACAAAATGAGGTGTCTACAGGAGGTGTCTTCTATCCCTTGTCAGTCATTTACTATTTAGCAGTGCATTCTCGATGCTCTTGGCACCAAAGACCAGCTCTTTAAGAGTATCCAGATTTCCCCTTTCTATAGATTTTGCTAGAACGGAGGTGAGAACATGGATCACTTGTTCTTCAAATGGCCCTTTACTTTCCGGGTATGGGAAGCTATCTATAAGTTTTGCTTCCCCAACAGTAGACCTTCAAGGAGTGTTACTGATATGACGATGCAAATACCAATTAACACAACAGAGTTAGTTGTGAATGCTCAAGATCCAGTTGTTAATAAACAGGGCCAGTTGGAACCAAGCTAGCAGAAGAGGGAGAGAAGTGTAAGAACCAAACGAGCTCCAGCCTGGGCCAAGGACCACGTGTTGCTGTAAGAGATTGAAGGGCCACATGTTGTTGTAAGAAATTGGTTAAAGACCACATGTGTTGTAAGGGATTTGGTTAGAAATTCTGTTAGATTAGTTGTGTGGTTAGGAACTCTGTTACTTAGGTGCAAGAGGGACTGTATTCTTGAACTACGGTCTTGTTTGGCTTTAAATATACCTGATTACAGAGGAATAAAGCAAGAAAATATTCAACTTCTGTTCTTCCACTTTCTTCTTCGTTCTTCTTCCTTTCTCTCTTCATAACAAAATTGGTGCTTTCATTTCTTGCCTTCATGGCTACTCGACAGAAAACTGCCGGTCTTGATGACGCTCTCTTACAATTTCAGAGGGATTCTGAGACATTCCGCCATGAAATTGATGCTCGAATGGATGAAGTTACTCAGACCGTACTCGATCTCCAGGCTGTAATTGGGGCATTAACAACTACTGTTAAAGGTTTACCTGGATCTTCTGCGAGCACCATCTCTCCTTCACGCTTTGATGGACCAGTTCTTCCCACGCCAAGGTTTTTGAAGCTCGATGTGCCTCGGTTTGATGGCAATGATGTGCAGAGCTGGATCTTTAAGATTCAACAATATTTTGATTTTCACCAAACCTCGGAGGAATAGAGATTATAGATTGCTTCTTTCCATCTTGATGGCACTGCCTCAACTTGGTTCCAATGGATGAAGAACAGTGGCTTGATCCAGGGTTGGCAAGGGTTTTTGCAGGCGATCGCAATGCGATTTGGTCCTTCTTTGTATGAGGATCATAAGGGGGCCCTGGTTCATCTTCAACAGACCTCTACAGTGACTGCGTATCAGGATCAATTCGAAGCTCTCTCCAACAAAGTTACTGGCATCGCAGAACCCCTGCTCATCAGCATATTTACTTTGGGTTTGAAACCTGAATTAAAGAGGGATATACTCATTGCTCAACCTGTGTCATTGTTGCAGGCAATGAGTTTGGCAAAATTATATGAACAAAAATATCTAGAGGTCAGGTCTTGGTCTGCACCTGCCTCTTCCTTTACTGCTGGTATTCTTGGACCCTCTCCTACATCTACAGCCGCTAAGCCTCATCAGGTAACCCCTAATACCACTAACCCTTTTAGAATTCGTGAGCTCTCGTCTACTGAAATGAATGCACGGAGGGAAAAAGGCCTCTGTTATAACTGTGATGAAAAGTATGTTAGGGGGCATAAATGCAAGACCAGGTTCTTGCTTTTAATTAGTGACCCACAGGACATGCAGGAAGTAGACTTTACAGATCCCATTGAAGATACCCAGTTGGAGTCTACTGTGTTACATGAGATTAGTATGCATGCCTTAGCTGGTCACCTCAATCCTCGCACTATTCGCTTGAAAGGTACTTTGGCTGAGCATCACCTTCAACTTCTAATCCACAGTGGCAGCACTCATAATTTCATCACGGAGAGTGTGGCTAATGAACTGAGATTGACCATTACTCCTTGTAAACAGTTCAAGGTGTTTGTAGGGAATGGGGAATTTTTGGTCTATAAATAACAATATAAGGTTGTTCCACTACAGCTACAGGGGCATAACTTCCAGTTTGACCTTTTTGTCTTACCCATTGATGGCGCAGACATTGTTCTAGGTATTCAATGGTTAGAACTCCTGGGCCCTGTCCTCACTGATTATAAACTACTGACTATGGATTTCGAGTATGAAGGAGTAAAAGTGCATTTGGTAGGGGAACCCTTCTTGAATGCAGAACCCCTGCAGTTGAAGGTATTAAGGAGATTAGCTTCTTCTGATGGCATTGCTACTATTTTTCAATTAACTACAATCATTTATGATAAAGATATGCAACCTGCTGTCCACCCTTCTATACAATCAGTTTTACTTGAGTATGATCAAGTTTTTCAAATTCCCAAAGGTCTTCCCCCTTGTCGGCCTACTGACCACCACATTCCCATTCGAAATGCCGCTCAACCAGTGAATGTCAGACCCTACAAATATCCCCACTTTCAGAAAAGTGAAATTGAAAAATTGGTTACCGAGATGTTAGACCAAGGCATTATCAAAACCAGCACAAGTCCTTATTCTTCTCCGGTTCTTCTTGTAAAAAAAAAAGATGGGAGTTGGAGGTTTTGCATTGACTACAGAGCCTTAAATACAATCACCATTCGGGACAGGTTCCCTATTCCAACAGTAGAAGAACTAATGGATGAGTTATATGGGGCATCTGTATTTTCCAAGCTAGATCTACAGTCCGAAAACCACCAAATTAGGGTACATGAGCCGGATATTCACAAGACAGCTTTCCGAACTCACGAGGGGCACTATGAGTTTGTCGTCATGCCTTTTGGGTTGACCAACGCTCCCTCTACTTTTCAAGCAGTCATGAATCAAATTTTCAGACCCTTTCTAAGGAGGTTTGTGATAGTGTTTTTTGATGACATCTTAGTTTATAGCCGCAGTATATCGGAGCATGTGCATCACTTACAATTGGTATTACAATGCCTTCAGTCCAATCACTTATATGCTAAGCTCAACAAATGCGTATTCAGTCAGTCCTCTGTTGATTACCTCGAACACATTGTGTCAGGACAAGGAGTATAGGTTGATGACAGCAAAATCCAAGCCATGATTGTGTGGCCTCGTCCCCACAATCTGAAATAGTTGCAAGGATTTTTAGGCCTCATGAGTTACTACCGAAAATTCGTTAAGCAATATGATTCAATTGCTGCCCCTTTGACAAACCTGCTCAAGAAAATATGCCTTTACTTTGTCTGAGCAAGCCCAACAGGCCTTTGAAGCACTGAAACAAGCCATGACTTCAGCTCCGGTGCTAGCCTTACCCAGCTTTTCAAAGGATTTTGTGGTTGCAACTGATGCATCCGGCGTGGGAGTGGGGGCTGTACTTAGTCAAGAAGGTCACCCTCTTGCATATTATAGCAAGAAAATGTCCTCACGAATGCAAGGTTCTTCCACATATGTTAGAGAGTTGTTTGCTATTACTGCAGCAGTAGGCAAGTGGAGACATTACCTATTGGGCAGAAGGTTCATTATCTTGACCGATCATAGAAGCCTCAAAGACTTAATGCCTCAAGTGGTACAAACACCAGAACAGCATTACTATCTCAGTAAGCTCATGGGATATTGCTACCAAATTGTGTATAGGCCAGGGAAAGAGAATGATGCAACTGATGCCCTGTCCAGAGTACTTGTAGCACAATCCGACACTCAAACCAGTGATGCAAAACGCGTGGAGTTTTTCCTTACTCTATCAACTACACAGTTTGATATTACACGAGAATTAGTAGCTGAGAACTCACAGAGTCCTGAGTTACAACACTTACACTCCCAATGGAACTAGGGTTTCCTTCGGCCTGAAGGATATGATGTCAGGGGCGGCTTACTCTACTATAAGGACAGAATAGTCATCAGCTCCAATTCTGTCCTTAAGGGGTTGATATTGACTGAATTCCACTCCAGTCCTTTGGGGGGGCATGCAGGCATCTTGAGGACCTTTAAGAGAGTTGCTAGAAGCTTCTATTAGAAGGCTATGAGAAAGGATATCACCATTTTTGTGCAACAGTGTACTGTTTGTCAAGTGACTAAAGCATTGACAACAAAACCAGCTGGTCTACTTCAACCTTTACCTATTCCCCAACAGGTTTGGGAAGACATCTCCCTTGATTTCATAACTGGGTTGCCCGAATCACATGGTTACTCTGTGATTTTGGTCGTAGTGGATCGCCTCACTAAATCTGCTCATTTTGGATCCTTACCTGCTTCATATACAGCTACTAAGGTGGCTAATCTCTTTGTCAGCATGGTAGTTAAATTACATGGGTTTCCTAAATCAATGGTGTCTGACAGGGATGCAATTTTTCTAAGTCAGTTTTGGCAACAGTTGTTTAAGTTGAGTGGTACTACTCTCTACAGAAGCACTACATATCACCCACAATCAGATGGGCAGACTGAAGCTCTTAACAAATGCTTGGAGCAATACCTTATATGTTTTGTGCATGAGAAACCTATGCAGTGGTTCAAGTATTTGAGTTGGGCAGAACTTTGGTATAACACTTCCTTTCATACAGCAATTGGTATGACCCCATTCCAAGCCCTATATGGCAGACTTCCTCCTGCACTACATGATTATATTTCCGGCTCTAGTAGGCTTGAGGCGTTGGACCATGACTTGCCTGATAGGACTGCCATTCTTCAAGAACTGAAGCAGAACTTACTAAAAGCGCAAGCAACCATGAAGAAAGCTACTGATACACATCATAGGGACCTGACATTTAAAGAGGGGGATTTGGTGTTACTCAAATTACAATCCTATAGACAGCTATCGCTGGCTTTGAGGAGCAACCATAAGCTTGGTAGACGATTCTATGGGCCATTTCCAGTACTTAAGAGAATTGGAACCGTGGCTTATCAATTAGAACTGCCTACCTATAGTAAAATACATCATGTGTTTCACATTTCCATGCTCAAACCCTTTCTGGGAACTATGCCTAAAGAGGGTACCAGCTCCCTACCTAAGCTGAGTTTCAATCAACAACCAGTTCACCTACCAATTGTTGTGTTGGCTACCCGACAAGTCATCCGCAGTGGCAGATTGATTCCCCAGGTTCTGGTCCAGTGGGAGGATTTGCCTATGGAAGATGCATCTTGGGAGGACTATGAGCATTTTCTTTCCTGGTTTCCTACTATCAACCTTGAGGGCAAGGTTGCTTTTGATGGGTTAGGGAATGATATGACGATGCAAATACCAATTAACACAACAGAGTTAGTTGTGAATGCTCAAGATCCAGTTGTTAATAAATAGGGCCAGTTGGAACCAAGCCAGCAGAAGAGGGAGAGAAGTGTAAGAACCAAACAAGCTCCAGCCTGGACCAAGGACCATGTGTTGCTGTAAGAAATTGGTTAAAGACCATGTGTGTTGTAAGGGATTTGGTTAAAAATTCTGTTAGATTAGTTGTGTGGTTAGGAACTCTGTTACTTAGTTGCAAGAGGGACTGTATTCTTGAACTACGGTCTTGTTTGGCTTTAAATATACCTGATTATAGAGGAATAAAACAAGAAAAGATTCAACTTTTGTTCTTCCACTTTCTTCTTCGTTCTTCTTCCTTTCTCTCTTCATACCAGTTACGCGGGAAGCGGATTGGATTGCAAATCTTTTCAAGGGGGACTCGATTGGGAGCATAGCCAAGTTTGCATTCTATGGGACCATCTCTCAAATTGGACGGAGAGAAATTAACCTCTGCCTGTTCCGAAATAAAACACGGACTAAGCCATTGATAATTAAGGATATCCGGATAGATGTAGAAAAATTATGTCGTGCCTCCCCTCCAAATGGTCCCAAGACCCCAAGAATGAAACTTATTTATTTCGTCCTCTTGGGGAGTTCATCCCAAGTAGACTAGGATGAGTTACTTTGGGGTGTTGTGGGGTTCTCTTTTCTTGCATCATCTTGGTTGGTGTGTGGTGGTAAGGCTATTTTTGGGCTGTGTTCTGCCCTTGGTGGCGGTGGCCGCACCATAGGGTTGGGTGGCTGGGTTGTTTAATTTGGTTTGTTATTTTTCCCCCTATCGATTAAAAAAAAAAAAAAAAAACTATGCAGCATTTGTCCATCTTTCATTTTCCTTTTTTCTTTTTGGTGAGAAAGTAAAATGTATACATTATTTATAGGGCAAATTTACATTGAGGTTATACACAAAACTCGACTTGGTGTTAAAAGCCCTGTCGGCCCAAAAACGCAACAGTTTAGTTAAGTAGAGATTATGACAGAGAGAAAATGACATTTCTTTAGAAATGTCAGTCACCTATAAAAAGAGACTTATGATTTCCAAAGGCCACAGGGATTGGGATGGAGCTGGAAGAAAACTGGGGCAGGTTCTTGTGAAAGCACCAAACTTCTTTCATTTTGTTTTCATCCATTGATATTGCAAAGATATATATATGCCACAAAAAACATACAAATAAAAACATGGGGAAAAAATTTGTGTAGAATGCCATCTAAAAAATGAAGTTGTGCAACTTCTTACATATCACTGTTCACGTGAAGGGGTGATATATCATAAATGCCCCTCCTCCTCATATTGTCAAATTCCAAATGGGGTTCGTTCCCTTATCTGTCTGAAACTGCACTCGGACAACGTAAGAAACCTGGCCTTTCCCAAAAAAATATGATATTTGAATCTTGTTGACTATCTGAAATCTGAATCCCACCCCCCCCCCCCCCCACCCGGCTTGTGGCCGGCTTCAAGCTCAAGAGTTACTTGACAACAGACAGTAGACTGAGTCAGGTAATTAGATTGCACATCTGGGTCTGCGATATATCTACAAGATTCAGTCAGATATCATGTGAACTATTAAAGTCTCAATCGTCAGAGGCATTAGCTGTTCTTCAAAATTAAGCCAATAAGACCTAGTTTGACTCACTCACTCCTGGCCTGCTCGAGGAGTTACCCTTCGCTTCTTCCACTTGGCTTTACAGCGTATAGATTCCTAGCTGACAGACACCCGAAGTTCCAGCAGCCTTAGTACAACCATACATGCAACCTCATTAATTAAGACATTATAAGGGGGGGCGGGGGGGGAAAGGAACGTTAACCTACTAGGGGAAAAGTTTGTTTTCACCCCGATCTACGTGTAAGCCTATCCGAATGAATGGTCCACCACCTTGAGTCATGTGATCGAAGTGTTTGTTTACCCAACTGACCATGAGATTAGTTTTACAGCTTTATTAATTACCCACATGTCAAATTTCAGATTTCAATTTAATCAAATAGCATTAATGTATATCAATGCATCGTCGTATGTTTTTATGGCCATTCTTGTATATTTTGAACCATCCTCACCTGTTCATTTCCTCGAAGTGAATTGTGTTCCAATTACAGAGAAAGAGGGTGGTTTCATCAGTCTTGATAAGTTTCGCTACTTGTTATTTGCAATATCTTCTCTACAAACTTTCAATTCTTTTATAGTTGGTTATTAAATTGGCGATGCTTGAGTCCATCTCTGAAGGTTGTAAACGGATAATAATTGTAATACCCCATATACATGGGAGACACTAATTCTAGTGCATGTGTACATGCAGATACAGAATTTGGGAAGGAAGGAAATTATAGTAAGTTATGAACTTCTGATCTGGGTATGTATGTGGAAGGGCATTCCTGTCTTTTGTTACTTTTTGTACATGTATGTATGTATTTGTGTTGCATATATGTTTTTGGGTCATTTAATTTTTTTCCAACACAAATTTATACACAAAATTGGCTCTAGCTTAATGGTAGCTAGAGATCTTGCATTGCTTGTGTGAGGCCAAAGGTTTAATTTGTTGCAATTCTGTAACAAAATATTATTTTTTCACCTCACTCAAATTGAGTGGGCAACCTTCTTGTCTTTAATTTGAATTTTTGTTTTGATTATGGAATGAATGAAATGGATGATTAGGAGAGAGAGTGATTGTAAAGAAAATCTTGGAGTAATTAGTTTGATTGAAGAGTCGATTGGGATATTTTTTGAATGGGGAAAGAAAATGAGATTCGTAATCAAATCCAATATGGTAATTGTGAGTGGACTAGAGGAATATTACACATTGCTAGGTATAGATACAATGTATGTAGACCCTTGGGTTGGACTTAATTAGATAGAAGGGGTGGTGATTGGGAGAAGATTGAGTGAAACACCAACATGAGGAGGTAGGTGCGGAGGAGCTGCCTCCCACGAATTTGAGTGAATCCTCACCCCCCCCCCCCCCCCAAAATTCGTAAAAGTGAGAGCGATCGAGAGAGCAAGAAAGAGAAAGAGAGAGAAAAAGATAAAGAGGTAGAAAGGAGATAGAAAAAAAAATAAATGAAGGAGAATGAGAGGGCTTATTAATTGTTGTCACTTACCTGTAGGCTGTAGCTTCAAGGTCGATCTTCAAAAGGGGTTTTTATTTATTTATCTTGGTGGAGAAAAGTTTGTTTTCAAAGAGGTATGTTGATCCTTGCCCTTTTTTTCTACTTAGTTCATACAATGCAACATGGGGGGTAGGCTAGGGGTTTCGTTGCTTGAGATCGAATACATTCTGAGTTTCCTATGGCTAAACACATGTATTTTTCATGGTTTTATAATTATTATTGTTTTCATAAGTTTAAATCATGACCTAAAAGCGATCAAATTCAAACTTGAGAGGTAATGAGAGAGAAAATAGGGCTTTTGCATGCATGTTGTCAGCATTTTCTAAGTTGGACAGACAGAATAGCAGCTCAAGATTGTTCGTGTTATTGACCATAGTCGGTCAGGAATTGATTCATGGTCTAAGATATTTATTGGGGGTATATATATGTGTGCATATGATCACTTAAAATTTTAATTAATTTAATTTGATATGTCAAAAAATCCCTGTACATACGTACGTACGTACCAGATAGGTTGTTGTCACGATGTTTTGTTGTACCCGAGATTGGCAATTTTATCAAAGGGCCGACTTAGACCTTGAATTCTTATCTAGTTTTTGGACTAAATTAAGTTTCAATTTTGTTACTCAAAATCTGTCATAATCTGGACATTGTATTTGAAGGAAAGGTACCTTAGCTAGGAAGGATTTTCTGATTTGATTTTTGTATGAAGGGGGGATGTCTATGAGTTAGGTTTCATAAAATCAGTTTCAACCCATTTGGAGTTTCAGAAGTATTTATTTCATATTTTCTCAGTCGGTGGACATAATAGGGTAAAATAGGTTTTTTTCTGTTTTGATGTTTATAATGTGGGACACAAAGGGTATTTTAGACATCTATCAAAAAATACCATAAAGTATGAAAATTAGCAGAATGACATTAAAAATTAATTTTAGCATAAATGCTATGAAACACTAACCTTAAGGGTAGTTTTGGAACTCCAAAATACACAGAATTACCATAAATGATGATAAACATAGAAAACAACTTTAAGTGCCATAAAAACCTAGATTTTTGCACAAATGACCAGAATACCCCTATGGGGATAGAAATGTAAATTTTAGAAACGATCAAAGAAAATATTAATGTGATATGATAGGTGAGCATACCTAGGGATTATTACCAAAAAAAAAAAATACATACCTAGGGACTATACATTATACGAGAGAAAGACTAGAGACTTGGGAAAGGTGTAATTCTATCCAAATATCAAGGTAATTTAAATCATGGACTTTTTCATGGTTGATATGCCTCCTATATAATGTTAAGTCAGTTAATCATGAATTCTCTTATACTTGAGATTTTGTGTGATCGTTTATGATGTTTACAAATATTGAATCACGCTTCATGCTTTACAATGAACAATATGCTATGTATGTGTCATAAGGTCATATTAATGAGTGATGAAATGTCATGTCAGCATATGTTAGAATCTCATTTTAAAATAGAAAGAATAAATTGGACACAAGGTCCTAATCCAAACACTTAGAATCCAGAACTAGAACCCACACTACACCCTTTTCTAGTAGGGATTAGGTGTTGGATGAGAACACCAGAATAGAATTGAGGATAAGACCTCCCACAGGGGAGTACACTATCCTCCAGAATCAGAATGAGGGTATGGATAGGAATTCCCTTACACCTCTAGAACCGGATTAAAATCTCCCACGAGGGGAGTTTGCTTGATCCCAGACCCGGTCCGATCAGCTAGGGTAAAATAAATATGACTCCTGGTGGTGCTCAATCGAGTAATGCAAGAAATGGCACTTGTCAGATCAACGGTTGTGTTCCTCACCCTTATCAAACATGCACATGTAGTAAAACCAAAAAGGTGTTTGCATCATTGTACTTACATTAGATCATAGTTCATGCAATGTTTATATGTGTAAGTTGTGCCTATTAATACATGTATTATCTGTGCATATTATGATTCTTAGACACAAATAATGAAACATGTTAGTGCATGGACTGCACTGGTGACCAGGAACAACAAGATGCCAATTAGGATGCGTGATAGCCTTTTAGATTTGAATCACAACATTAGATTATATTATTATTTGATTTTGGAGGTTAATTAATGTAGATAGTTTCACTTGGATGGTGTTTAATTATTTCACTTTTTGCTAATACGTATGGTTATCCCAACTCTAATGCTCTGTTTGGATGCCAAGGAAATAAAAGAAAAGAAAATACATAATAAGACAAAAGTATGATAATGCAATGATTGATTTATGTGTTTAATCTCCAAATTTTCTTTTCTTGACACCCAAACATGGGCTATGTTTGGAAGCTAAGAAAAGAAAAGACATAATATGGCCAAGAAAAAAAAATAATGACACAATGATTGATTTATGTTGACCATTTGTCTCCTCAAATTCAAAAAATTTTGAATTGAATCCTTTTTTTTTTTGCCTCCTTGGTTTCCAAACATAGTTAGTTGTCTTAGTCGGAAGACCTAAATCCCAACTCAACCTCCAGATAGGTCACAAAGGAACCAAGTTGGGCCGAGTCATCTGAGCTGTATTATTTGTTTCTTTCTGAATTGACCTGATGGGTCGGAGAGTTGTCTTATTGTTTGGAAAGGGCTGTCTTCTTCCCTTGTCTATCCTATAGCCTAAAGGATAGGATAAAGCGTGAACTCGTATCTCATTATCTCATCCTCCTTTTGTGCGGTTGCCTATTTGTATCGTCGTTTTGAAACGAATTAATCAATTTCACATATATAAATGTCCATTGCAACACTCCCTTTAAACTACTTATCAAGTGAGCAGGGAATGTTCGCGTTCACGTACGTGAATAATCTAAATAGAATCTATTATATGATAATGTTCCATCTGAACGACTGTGAATTGTGAACGTATATAAACATTCACTCCCTTCAGTACTTCCCATGCATGTGGGGCCGTGGGAGGGGGTGGACAATGGGGTATTTAGTGATCCCCAAACCACCCGAACGCTATTGCCACAGACGAGGCAAACCAAACTAAAGCTGAAACTCCAAAATATCAAACACCGCAGGTGATTCCTTTTCACCTTTATTGGTGTCTACCCCCCACCACAGACTCACAAACACACAACCCCAACACGCCCATATGTGTGTGTGTGTGTGTGAGAGAGAGAGAGAGAGAGAGAGATCCCCACAATCTAGCCAACAGAGGGAAGCAATACTTGAGCACAGGCTTTTGCAGGCTGTGATAGCCTTCACCCAACCGTACATTTATGCATGCATGCATACGCTGAGCATGGGATCCCATTCTACCAACATGATCAAGACACTGAAATGCAATAGGAGAGAGAGAGAGAGAGAGAGAGAGAGAGAGTAGACGACAAATATATATATCATGACTCATGAGATGGAACAACAGTCAAGGCATGCATCTCTCCAAATATATCATTTAAATTTGATTCGTTAGAGATATAGCTTCTCACATTGGTAGTGACGATCCTTGTGTTTATAAGAGAGAGAGAGAGAGGGGTCTTGCCTTGAGTAAAAAAATCCTATGCATTCGGGCAGTCAGGCTGCATGTACAACGCCATACTCAAGACATTGTGCTTTGATTGCCTTACATCTGCTTGAACAAGACGCTTGAACAGTGGTAAAGTAGTCAAAACGCACCACCTTGAGTTTGATGCTGCACTTGCAGCCCGGCTGCCCGAATACACAGCAGCCCGGTCTTTGCTCAAGTGGGTTCATCAATCATGTGTTGTGGTGGTCGGATATGCGATGTTATATGTATGGGTTTCAACCCATTGCAGTATCCAGTAATCTATCACTGATCACTGTGCACGCTGTCAGGGCTTGAGATGTAGAAACGGATACCCAAACAGTAAGCACCACCACTCTGTGTATGTATATATGTGTGGTGGTGTGTATCATTATTGGACATCCTAACAGTAAAAAAGAAAGGCCAAAAAAAAAAAAAAAAAAATAGAACTCTTTTGTCCTTTCCTGGGTCAGATTTCATTTCAGGGTCACTGCGTCCCTAGCTCTAGAGACATTCTGGGAAGTCTAAGGTCTCATCGATCAGTCTTGTGTAAGTGTTAAAAAAAAAAAAAAAAAAAAAAAAAAACACAAGTACGGTATACAATTCAACTCAACAGGGGGCATCCACATTGCCCTACACAAGTGGAATTGTTGTCCGAGTCTTATAGACCGTAAAGATTGTATTAAACTCACAGAGTCACAGTACCTACCAGTACTACCTACCATTAGTATCTGTTTTGGAGCTTTCGGTCCAGCGTGACACAAACCCCACACTTGTACAGTCATATCTCAAAAAGCCTTTCTGCTTCTTCTGGGTCATGATTGTACAATCATATATATATATATATAGCTTTAGCTATTGGTTTTTGTGGCCACCTTTCCAATTAATAAATAATAATTTTCTCACTCACTCCATGTCTTCATCCAAGCAGGCTCAAACTTCAAAAGAAAAAAAAAAAAAAAAAACAAGGCCTATCCATCGATCTAGCATTAATGGTTGATAAGATTAATTATGATCATTAATTACGTACTCATCTTGGAAGTTGGTTGTATTAATGTTATAGATGAGTTATATATCAAATATGTATTAAAAGGTTGATTCGTAGTACATGTACTGATGATGTTCTTCCCATACAAGTAGTTAGTCTCACTTGTTGAATTTAATGTTTTTTGGGGGACCTTTTAACTTGCTTCACTCACTGTTGTCCCCATCTCCCCCACAAAACGCATGATTCACATTTGATGGACATTATCTTCAATTTCTAGACCCAAAATTTGTGGCCCTTAAAAGACCAACAAAGCCTCAAGATTCTTGAGTCTCTAGACATAGACACTGAACATTAATCAGTTCGATCTCAACGTCACATGTATCAAAATACTTTGCATAAGAATCATCAAACACCTTTCTTCTTACATATAATAAATAAAGGGTACTAAGATTCTCGATCAATGCTTGTTACTAGTTTCTCTTTCTTTCTCTCTCCATCCTCATTGGTGGGTTCCCTTACCTGGCCACCACACCAGCTGAGAGGATCCTTTCCTTAAAATTAGAAATATATATATCAAGGATTGATTCTTTTTCTCTCTCTCCTTCCTGGCTAGTTTGGTGTGAGTGAGTGAAGCTTTACGTTTAGGGAAATTTTAGGGAAGAGGGAAACCCAAATACCCAATGCTTGCTTACATGTGGATGGATGGTGATAGTTTTAGAAGTCATGTAAGAGAATGGGAGCCATCTTTTTCAACGAAGTTGAGGCTACTTTGCTACATTTGTAACAAAACAGACTGTAAGGGACTAAGGGGGAAAGGGAAGGGGGAGGGGAAGAATTATCAGGGAAAAGAAAGAAAGAAAGAAGAAAAAAAATACCCTCGAAATGTGTGGAGGAAACTGGAAAGTGGAAAGCAAGCTAGCAAGGATTTTAACTGTATAAGGCCTACTAAATTAGCCCAAACAAAGTTAAAATAATAAAAAATTAAATTTAGAAAAGGGCAAAGGTATCAAGGGTAAAAGCAGAAGATAGAGAGGATCTCTGTTACTTGAATTACGTATGTGTGATTGTGTGTGTATAGATGAGTAAGAGAGAGAAAGAGTGGTAAGATCGATCGAGTGGTCAAATCTGAAAGAGTAAAGCTTTTAGGGGGCCGGTTACTTTGGCAGAGAAATTGATAATAAAGAAAGAAAGAAATTAAAGTAGAAGAGAAAAATCTTGGAGATGGTGAACTCCAAAAGTAAGAAAGCAGTCCCCTGAGGAGGCGGAGACGGAGGCGGGGTATTTGTTTGTGGGCTTATTGCCCGGGAGTTACAAGAAAGTGTCACCTCACTTCAATTCGAAAAGAAAAAAAAAAAAAGAAGCCTCTTTTCTTTCTTTTCTCTCTCACACACAAACACAAACACAAACACCCCCCTCTTAACTCCGAAAACAACAGGTGAATGAGCGAAAGCAAATCACCCCATGCACACGTCCCTTTCTTACTCCTCTCCCCCACCTCTGCCGCCTCTGCTGCTCCCAACCCAACACACACTCACTCATTCTCTCTCTCTCTCTCATCATCGGGAATGGCATCCACACATTTTCTTACTTATTAACCTCGGGCGTATGTTAGAGATAGGTAGCTCGACGATGCCTTTTCTGTCTTCCTCTGGCCTCTACACTCCTAATTAGTACATACTACATACAAGGAATACTACCATGTATAAGCTATTGGTATATAAAAACAACAACAACAACAACAACAACAACAACTACTATACTAGATTCGGATATATAAAAAAAGTAGAAGGGTTTCTTTCTTTCTTTCTGTGTTCCTACCACTGAGGCTGATGTTCTATTAGTAGATCTCCCCTTTCCCTCTCACTTTCTCTTTCTGCTGTTCTTTCCTCTCCCCCACTCAGCCCACTTTCTTCCTGCTTTCTTGCTTTCTTTTCTTTTTTGCTTTCTTTCTTTTCTTTCCTCAGGAAGTGAGGATCAAAGAGCATATCCAAGGCGGTTAACTTGTCAATCCATCAATCAATCAATCAATCAAAAGCCCACCACCATTAGTGGACTCAGTCAATCGATCAATCCAATCCAATCCAATCAAATCAAATCAAATCAAATCAAATCAGGAGAAACAAGGATGTCATCCTCTTCTACTACTACTACCTTTTCACTGGACCACCTCTCTCCTTCGGAGCAGCTCTGTTACGTCCATTGCAACTTCTGCGACACTGTCCTCGCGGTAGGTATCCAAATTTCTTTTTTTCCATCATTCTCCTCTTCCCCCTTAATATTATTATTGTTGTGTTTGTTGTTTTCAGCTTCTTTCAGGGTAACACCTCAATTAGGTTATTATTAGGGTTTGTTTTCTTCTACCTTGGTAGTACATGCATAGTGAGAGAGAGAGATGATGCCCTTAATGTGTTTGTTTGTTTGTTTGTTTGTTGGTTCCATCATCATCCATGTAGGTAAGCGTTCCTTGCAGCAGCTTGTTCAAGACAGTTACGGTTCGATGTGGTCACTGCACCAACCTCCTTTCCGTCAACATGCGTGGTTTGCTTTTCCCTACACCAAATCAGCTTCACCTTGGCCATGCTTTCTTCTCTCCTTCTCATAATCTCCTGGTATATATATATATATATACCAAAAAAGAGAATAATATTAATAATAAGGGAATCAAGTCTTTTACATCTAATTTAATTCTTGCATGAATTTCTTTCCTCTCTTTTCCATGTATGTTTTGTGTTTCAGGAAGAAACCCCAAGCCCACAACCGAACCTGCTCATTGATCAACCTAATCCTACTGACCTTACGGACTCCGTTCGTGGAGGCACCGATGAGCTCCCTCGACCTCCAGTTGCTAATAGACGTGAGATGCTTCACTTTCAATCTCTTCACTATCAGCCCTAGAAATCATCATCTTTTTCTACACCCGGAAATGTAGATGATAGAGACACAGACGAATAATATAAAAAACATATCAGAGTAGCATTTCACAAAAGTCAGCGAAGTTCTTTTTTTTGTTTCTTGGTTTTTTTAATCTCTGTCCGTCTGTGTTTGTCTGTTCAGCTCCGGAGAAGCGACAGAGAGTCCCATCTGCGTACAACCGATTCATCAAGTGAGGAATAATGAAAAGTGTTAAACATCTTCCAAAAAAAAAAAAAAAAAAAAGAAAATTTTTTCCCTCAATTTTTTGGATGATCTTTGACATGAATCCTCTATAAATCCAATCTATCTGCACTGCAGGGACGAGATCCAACGCATCAAGGCTGGAAATCCAGAAATAACACACAGGGAGGCCTTCAGCGCCGCTGCAAAGAACGTAAGATCCAAGAAAATTCTAGCTAGGGTTCACAACACCTACAGAAACTAGGGTTTCTTCATGTTTATCCGTTTTACTTGGTTTTTCTGAATTTTCTTTCTTTCTTTCTTTCTTGATTTGATTTGTTTTGTTTTGTTTTGTTTTGTTGTTAATCTCTCTCAGTGGGCCCACTTCCCACACATCCACTTTGGTCTCCTGCCTGACCAGACTATGAAGAAGACTAACGTGCGCCAGCAGGTACCACTATGCATCATCTTCTTCTTCTTCTACTTCTAGCACTCAGTAAATTCTCGGTACTCATTTATCTGTGTTTTGTTATGTGAAGGAAGGAGAGGACGTTCTCATGAAAGATGGGTTTTTCGCTTCCTCTAATGTTGGCGTCTCCCCCTACTAAGAAGTAGCAACTCTCTCTCTCTCATTCATGGTTCTTTAGTTTTTGGTGTCAAGAATGGAAGAAGGGTGTTGAAGTCTTAAACAGTTTAATTTAATTTATCAAATACAATCTGCAAATGATGAAGGTCTATGCTTGTGTGGTGTTGATAGAGGATGAGGAGTATGAATGTAGTAATGTTGGATCTTGAGTCTTCTCTCTTGTTTGGAAAACCACATCCGTCGTTTCTTAAAGTTTGGATGTGATGATAATTTATGTTACTATTAGCTAGCAGTTACTCTCGACTACTTTGCATTATTGCATTTTGATATCCTTTCTTCATTATTGTGTTGTCCCCAGCACGGCAACACCTATAGACTTTGGTTTACATAAATTCTTCCAAGATATATATAGCTAGAACTCATCCATTTCTGTTCATCCAATCCTTCCCCTCCCCTCTCTAAAACTTAGCATTAATTAAAGCAAGAAACAAGACATGTAGTAAATTGGGATGGAACTCAAAACTGATCTACCACCTTGAGATGAAAGGGGAATTTTTTTTGGCTTCCTAGCTTTGTTGCTATCCTATTTACTATTCTATGCCATATCTGAGATTTGTAAGTTAGGAATAAAGTGGCCGGATCCGTACTTATATAAGTATAAATCATTATTCTCTACAGCCGTAACACCCTTAATATAAAAATAAAAAAAAAAACAAAAAACCATATTCTTAATATCCTATCCCACTCTAATACTAAATATTACACCCCTTTTTTTTTTTTTTTTTTTTTTTTTTTTTTTTGGGAAATAGCTAAGGAATTCCATAGCCTACCAGAACAGAAGGAGCAATAGAAAAGAGACCTAAACGCAAACCCGAGCCTAAGAGCCAAGATTCCAAGAGGGCACAATCCTCCAATATTTATCAAACAAAAATAGATTTCTAGGGGACTTAAGTCCCCCCTTTGAACGAGATCAGATTTCCATCTCCATGTGAATATCCTTGATGATAGGAGGTCTTGGCCTAGTTCTATTCCGAAAGATGCAATAATTTTTTCTTTCCAAATTAAATTTTTTTTTTTTGGAATTAGAAGCTTTATATATATTTTTTGAATAGAGAGGGGGGGGGATCAAATCGGGGAGGGGATAAGGTACCAGCCAAGAGACTCGAACTCGAGACCTCCTGGTGAGCATAGGCATGAAACGCACCACGGCTCACCAACTGAGCTTTCCAAATTAATTAGTGAAAGACCAAAGAAACTTTCTAGTTAATCATGAATCGGGTATAGAATCAATGGACGATGCTTGGTTACAATTCCGAAAGTCATTGGTAAACTTCAATCTTTTTAGTGTGGATAAAACTCATCGTATGACAAAGCATTTCGCTCCGCTATCGAGGTCATGACATACCAGTTAGGCTTCAACATCATCATCATATATCATTGGTCTTATTATAGTTACAACTATTTTTCATATCTTCAATCAAATTAAATTGACATTAATGCTATGTTTCTTAGGACATTCATACATACGGTGACCTTTTACTCCACAACACAAACAACTTGAAGATGATGATGACCTACTATTCTTAGCCTAGGCTTTTCATGTGAAGTGGATGTTTAAGTCATTTGAGCTGCTTAATTAGGTCTGGGCGAGTTGAATGACAGTCCTGCTTTCCTTAGAGTCTCACCTTAAGAAGACTTATTAAACCTAGTAAGTGATATTTTTATTAGTTTTTCTAAGACCTTAGAGGTTAACCAATAAGATTTGTCAAGACAAGATACTTGGACATGGTGCATAAAAATATGATCTTGAAAAATAGTTTGTTTCAAACTACCAATGTATCTAGCCACCATTTGATTATTAATTAGTTTCTTTCAAAGTTAGTCTACTTAAATATTTATAAAACTGCTCCGTATATTCATTTACATTTGACCATTCTTTGACGGAGATGTCAAAACTTATGGTATAAGGTTTAAGGATAATCATCCGGGAGAAATTTTTCATACGTTTTAATTTCATTTTCGCTCATGTTCTAATGGGATGATTTTCTATCCGTTCACGCTTTTATTGATATTGTTGCCACCAAAGTAGTGTATGGCCTTTTAAGTTTGGTAACTGGAAAAAAAAAAAAAAAAAAAAAGAACTTTTCTTAACTTCGTCATTTCTTTCTACTTAATAAAAGTTTCAAGTGAAGCAACCAAACCAACATAAGTGTCGGCCGGGGTCAAGTTTACCATCAAAATTGGGAAAACCCACATGAATTCTCTTGTCAGCATTTTGCAGTGCATGTGCAAAACGCTACATTACCCAAATGGATTAATGTTCTTGCGGTGAAGATGTTCAAGAAGCAGTTCCATTACACAAGAAATTATTACCAAAACCCAATCTCATAATATCTGTAAAATTAAGAATCAAAACCTTTTTTTTAAAAAATTTTTTGGGAGTGGGGGGTTGTCCTAACTCCTAAGAGAAGCACTCTTTATTGCCCTCTCTCTCTCTCTCTCTCTCTCTCTCTCTCTCTCTCTCTCTCTCTCTCTCTCTCTCTCTCTCTCTCTCTCTCTCTCTATATATATATATATATATATATATATATATATATTCAAAATACTAGGCTATATTAGCAATGACCTAACTTCCCTCACATGAAAACCCTATTTATGCTAAAAATAACAAAGGGCCTCTGGATGAAGGTGTTAGCTAGGCTCTAGAAGGACACACTGTAAGTCTAAAAAAGAGCAATGGAACTAATATTGATTTCCTAAGTTTGAATTTCTCATTTAGAATTTTAATAACAGGCAATCAAGGATGACAAATATGAAAATTTTAATAGATTCTGATGAGGTCTTAAATAGTTTTTTTTTTTTTTTAAATAATAATTAAGGGAGATCTCTTGGTGATTTTAAGATAAATAAGGGCCTTACGTGCTACGTGGTCCAAAGTACATGGAAATGGACAAGGCATATCAATGGGCCTTGAAAATGGGCTGAGTCCATAGCTCTAAGACTCCCAAAGCGTCGAGCCCGTGAATATTGAGTGTCTTATTGGGTGTGGTTTGGTTTGAAAATTTCTTGGCGAAAGCTAGCTACTATTCTTTTGCAGGAAAATTAAGGGTTTCTCCGTCTAGAAAGAAGTAGAGTTCGCTTCAGTTATATATATATATATATGGAAGAAAGATGGGTATGCTAGTGGTTTACCGTAAACTAGCACCCTATGTGTCTATCTCTCTCTTCCCTCCCCCCTCCTTTTGAAATGACTCTCTTACTACCTCTCAAAGGGAGGAAGAGAGAGATAGACACGAAAGGTGCTAACTTACGGTTTACTGCCTTGTGGGGTCCACTAACAGTGAGGCAAAAACCTGTGTCTTAAAGAGTGAAACATAATCAAATTTGCTCTGAGCTTGAATATATAAGGGCCTCAATGGAATGGATCTCACCACATTTAACAGAAGTAGGAGAGAGAGAGAGAGAGAGGAAACAACAAATTTACAGCTAATTAATGGAGCAAGAGTCTGGTATGGGTTGAGTGGCTAACATCAACTATGTGGTCTTTCTAATACTAATACTATGTTGTCACTGGTCCTACGCGGCTTTACAGTCCTTTTTGCCACTCTCCCACTTTAATTACTTATCTTTTTTGACATCGAGAAGCCTTTTATTAATGTGTATGAACTTTGGAATGCTGTAGCATACAACATTAGCTTCTAGGCTAAATTTCATGGACATTTTGGGCCTTATTGCCGTTCAAAATATCATTAAAAAATCTACTTTCGTTGTCATTTCTAGCATTCTCTGACCCTTCTGTTTATCCATTGGGCAAAACAAACATGTTTTTTACGGTCACTGTGGAATTGAATCGTTGGGCTTCTTCAACATTCTTTTGAAGTGTTATTATGAACGAACCCGTCCCGTAATAATCATTTGTATTACTGATAAAAAGCCACGAAAAGACAGTTCACAAAGCTAAAGCAATGGTGGCAAAAATTAAGAGCAAGTTGAGTTGCATGCATTGTCTGTGGGTAGTTCAAAACTTTCCAAGCCTAACTCCAGCTATTACTAAAAGTTAGGCCAAACTCAGCGCTTTCTGTTTAGTCGTGACATGAGCTTCAAATTCACAATAATTTAAAGGTTGGACACCAGAGTCCACATTCATGATTCACCACAGGTGAAGCCCGACCCCATGTGTGATGCAATAGGAAGTGTGAGGGTTAAATCTTGTTCTAACGTTCACAACCCTTGAATCCTCAAAGTAAAGAAAACCCTAATTCCAACAGGGAAGAAGAGCAAACAAAGAAATTTCGTTCAAAAAATTCAAGATATTTTATTTCGTCTAAAACAACCCTTATATAAGGAGATCAGAATCGATTTACAAAGGAAAATGAAATAAGACCCCTTAAATGATGGAATTTGACCCCGAAACTTTTCGTCCTATGAATAGTTTAATTGGACAGCCTATAGAACACTGACTGACAGGAAAAGGTCCACCACCCCACAAACTGTTAGGTACAATGTAAACCTCTCCATAAGGAAAGCATAACAGAAAAGAATGCATTGGATGCTCCCAAGTCCCAACCCAGAAAAACTCTAAGATCCTCATCAGAACATCCACTAAGACACCATAACAATGCAGAAAAGAAAGCTTCCAAGTATGCATGTCCCCCTACCAATCCTCAATCTACATGGACTCAACTCCACCCATGTAGGAAAAGAACTTGACACTCAAAATCTAAACTCATAAAAAGCAAAACCAAAAAGATTAATTAAAGCTACAGGCTCATAATGCTAAATATAAATTAAAAAGAGTATGAAAATCATATCAAACAAATTGACACCCAACACCCAAAAAGTCATAAAAAACCAAAACCAAAACCAAATGATCAATTAAAGTTGCACACTGATAATACTAAATGCCAACCTAGTTTTGTATTTATTGCTCAAGCTACTGATCAATTACTGATAATAGTCACAAACTACTTATTCCTTTTTATTTTTGGTCAATTGATTCAGATAAGAAACTGGCAATTGTGTTAAACAATGAATGAACTGATAGGAAATAAAACTACTTTTAACAGAGAAACTTCTCAAGAAAAAGATAGACCAAAAAAAACAAAAAACCAAATAGAATCACTCATGGAATACTCATAAGCTGAACCCATAACTCTCTTTGGAGGTATCACTTGGATTTAGATACATATATATCTGTAAGTTATTTTAGTGTCAGACAAAAACCAATACAAAAGATTGAAAAAAAATAAATTTATGTAACTATGATTTACACCAGCTTTACATGGAACTCACCAGGGAACCCAATTGAAAGATGTAAGGGGAAAACCGAATAGAATCATCCAGGAGAACAAGATGGCTTAAGAACTTGCAGAACAGAGTGATTCACAGTGCAACGGCATGGAGGGAAAAAGGCCAAAATTAATTCTCCTTTTGTAATGCGTATCTCATAGCATTCTTTCTTGGCACCAAACTGAGGTATCCACCGGATTCCACACCCTCTCCCAAATTCTGGAATCAGTCTAGTTGGCCAACAAAACGAGCTCTTCAGAGCTGTCAATGCAAACGAATTGCAAAGCCCAAAAGCAGGTTAGGGAACAAATATTGTTCAATCCAGATCACCACTTGGTCCTCCTCTATAGAAAAGCCATATTTATATAATGTTGTTTTCTCTAACTCTTTGTTTTTTTACACCGTAGAATGGGGAATCACTTGCTCTGCACATCTCATGTCAATTAGATACACCTGACACTGGATGGCTGTTCTTCCAATTCGAAAACCTGGAATCACTGTGAATTCCACCTTGGGTCGAGTTTTACCAGGCGACACAGCTTTCCTTGTGACATTCTCCATATAAACCATGGAGAAATCAACCCCTCTCTCAACCTGAAAAATCTCAACCACAGGGTCGAATGCAAAAGCCAGCTTATGAAGCATCCAAATTGAGCTAGCCATGGTTACAAACGACTCGTAGAAAACAGAGGATGACCTCCAAGAATCCAAAACCACTTCGTTTTCCTCCATGTTTCTGAAGAGGGAGGATTCCATCGTGGGGTGGACGAGTTGTTGGTATTTCTTGTCACAAAATATTGCAAAATCGCTGCTAGGGTCCCGACCAAGAAGCTCCATTGCATCTCCTGTTCCGTGCTCGACGAATTGCCTCAGAAACTTTTTCCGCCGAATGGTAGACGACTCAACACCGTTGCACCGATCCTCATCCGTTCCCAAACCAAAACTCTCCAAATCGAAACCTTCGAACATCAATAAACAGACATAGGAGAGGAAAGCATACCGGTTGTGCCCTCTCTTGGCGTACTTGACTTCCGAATAAAGAGAATTCGCAGCCAAATCCAAATCCCACCCAGCTTTGTTCATCAAATCAATCAAGAGCTTGGTAAAACTATGCGAGGATCTACAAGCGTCCTGCAACACCGAATCGAAGACTCCAACGGACAGCATGACCTCGGGGGAAGCAGGAACGAAAGACGACGCCGGCCAAGAATTGGGATTCGTTTTCGAATCAGAATTGGAATTGGATAATCTCTTGGACAACCTCAAATTGGATTTCTGAATCCTCTCCAACTTTTGCTTTAATGCGAAAACCTCGGTGTCTTTGACATCGATGTCGGACTGCAACCTATTAACGACCATCTCGAGACCACGGAGTAGGCTCTGATTCTCCTCCACTTGCGCTTCCAGAGGAGAAACCATAGGGAATCCATGTGGGTTGAGGGTCGGGTGTTTACGGAAGCTTCGGTAGGATTGCTTGAGTTCGGATAGCTTCTGAAGGTGTGAGACTGCAGCTCTATCGGCGGCTTTGATGCTGTCGACATCGAAGGGGGCATGAGCTGTCTGGAAGTGCAAGTAGGAAGCCTCAAAGTTGGAAATGGTAGCGAACAGGGAAGGGATTAGGGCTTGGAGGGTCTGGCCTTGGTGATTGCCGTTGGAACTTGGATGACCCAAATGTTGCTGTTCCTGTTGTTCTGATCGTGATTGTGGTTGTTGTTGTGGTTGAGCCTGTGCTTGTGCTTGGGACGGTGGTGGTGCTTGAGCTTGAGGTTGGGTTTGGGGTTGGGTAGGTGGGGTTGGTTTGGGGAGGTAGTCGGGTTTAAGGACGACGACACGCTGGCCGGTGATGATTTCTTCAGTGGAGTCGAGGAGGGAGAGGGTTTCGGCATCGTCGTCTTCATCTTCTTCTGCGAAGAATTCGATGGTTTTGGTCTTGAAAGCCAGTGCGAATTTCTGGAACATTTCGGAGATTTGGGGAGGCTTCGCTGATCCATCCATCCCTGGCATTCTCAATGTTTTGACCCTTCAAAATCAACACCCAAAAGCTTGAAAAGGGGAAGTAGGAGGAGAGCTTCTTACTGCTCTGTCTTTCCCTCTTTAAGAACTGAGAAGACGGTAGCGAATGATGCATAAACGCCAAGCAGATAGGGGAAGGAACGAGGAGTAGACTTTTCGCGAGAGAGAGAGAGAGAACTCTGGGTTTACTGAATGAATTAGGACCATTAAACTTAACAGCCTTTTAATTTGGTTTCTCAATTTTATATTGGGACTGTAGCCACCACTATTTAAGTAAAGAGCTAGCGAGTCTCTGTCTCAATGAGGTGTGGTGTCAAGTGTGTTTACTTGTGGTTTGGACGTGTTAGGAGTAAAGAATGAGAATGTTTTTGAATTGATTTTGTGCGTTTGGAAAGTTTGAGGAAGAGAGGCCGAAGGAAGGAAGGCCTCTTGCCTGGCCACAAAGGCCCACCACAACTCACAAGCCCTTTACAAAGGGTCTCTGGACTCTGGAGGATCTCGAGAAATCCTATGAAGGAAGTTTGCATTTTACAGTTTACTTGTGCTGGACTTTCTGAATCTTCTTAGGAAGCAAATTACCAGTTGAAGCCTTTTTATTCCTTAAGGAGGATTTGGGTTTGTGCAGGAACACAATCCCAATTTTCTGCAGATTCTTTTTCTTTCTTTTTCTCTTTGGAGCACTTTTCCTCTTTCGAGCACCTCCTAGTAAAATAAATAAAAAAATGCAGCTAAGCAACCGCAGGAATTAATTAAAATTAACTAGAACAAATGAATGATTTCATTTAATAGTATATATATATATTTATGGTTCACCTCATACTAATATAATATAAGATTAATTACTTAATTAAATGCAGCAAGTGGAGATCGTTTTTTATTTCTTCTGCCTGTTCACCAAGTTATCCATAAAAGTGAGGGTATAATTGTACTGGAAACTAGAAAGCCACAAGAAAGGAATAAAATGAGAGTTAGTTCTCCTTTCCTTTTCTACTTTTGATCCTATGATTTTGGTTGGATATGGAAGTTCAATGCCTCTCCTAAGATGTTGAAAGTTATTTCTCACTTTTATACAGAATCATAATTTTACATCGACATGTTCTAATCCTTGTGTCTTCATATATTTGAGGAGTTCTCTCCCTTGAATACCTTAAAATTTTGGATTAGACACTCAATATAGTATCAAAGTCAAAATCTCTTTGTTATCCTCTCTATGGGATCTTTATTCTCTCAGGTTCTCATAAGGGGGGCGGAGATGACGACCTAACCCCCTGCCCGAACACATTGTTCGGGTGAGGTCCATCCCCCTCTTATTAGAGGCATCAGACAATTGTACCGAACAGAGAACCGAAGAGGATAAAACTTCTTCCCTATGTTTTCTATCTTACTAGTTACGCTCAAGTTACATGTAAGGGAAAATGTTGAGCTATTGAAGGTTATACAAAATCGCTCAGTTTTGTTCAGGTGTTCTGTCCCCCTTCATATACTTAAAAGAGGATCTCTCTACCTATTTAACTTCACCCAAATAATCCACACCACTCTCTCGAGCCTCAATTTTCAAAGGTACACCACCACCACGCATGTGAACCTGTCCCTCAAGACAGGTTAGGTCATCAAAAGCCACACGATGCAGTGGATTGGGCAAATTGTGGGGTTGGGGCATTTTTCGCTTCAAAGCTACGAATGAAAGCGCATATATGGTCATACTTAATTTGTTTCCTCTTTTTTCCTGTGTGTCTGTCTTACATATGTATCTTCAAATCAATTTTGAAGTAAGCCCATTTGTTAACATCTGAGGGAAAGTAGGGTGGGCAGTGGACACCACCCTATTGAGAGAGAGAAAGAGGGAGAGAAAAAGAGAGCAGGTTAGATAAAGCAGAGTTGGTGCTTAGAGTAGAAGAATAGATAAACTTTTGTCTCTCTCTCTCTCTCTCTCTCTCTCTCTCTCACAGTCCACATTTACGTAGGCCACTAAAGACTTTTTCAGGTATAAAATAATTTTGATTTACATCGGCCATTGTTGTTAGTTGAGATATACTTGTGTTTTATATGTTTGTTGCCAAGCAATCTTCATTTGTTTTTATCAAAAACAAACGTATAGTAATTAATTAGTAACTTTTCGTTTGTAACTGTAGTCCAATGGGTAGAATTTCAAACCCAGAATATGGGCCAACCCAGTTAGAAGTTCTAGGTGAAGGTGATGAACGATGGGGAGTGGCATGGCCTGGCCTGGCCCACAACAATGGACCATGGGAGGCATCCTATGATCCTATGATCATAGTCAAAGTCATAACTCATAACTCCATCTTCTAAATGGAAGATATGTCCCATGGACCCCTCCCATGTTAATATGTTATCTCAAGACAGGCTTTGGTTAATGATTGCGTCTAGTGGAATGAGTAACACTCGTGATGCTCCTCTTTTAGCGCGTGCGGCGTGATCAACAACATTTGAACTTTAGAAAGAGGGAAGAGAAAATCTTCTCACGTGCCAACACCAACTCGTAGGAGTTGCAGGGGATGGAAAAGCGGGTCCAGTTATCCTTAGTAAAGCAAAGTAGACCTAGCCCAAAGTCAACCTCCCGAGGCTATGGGCCCAGTCCTCTTTTTTGTCTTTGGCTGGGCTTGGCTATCAGGTTAGTTCTGTGGCTTATCAGTCCAGCCAAAGTTATAGCTTCAGTGGTTGACCACCCAAAATCGACTCCCTTTTGGAGTGTCAACTTCAAAGTTCCCCCAAAAGAAAGAAAACACTTCTGGACTGATAATGTTTGTTGAAGATGAAAGCTTTACAAATTTTTGGTTTGGGCTTAACAAATGTATTAGGTGCAGCCAAAGCAGATCACTATTTCACTCCCTCAGACTCATGCCTAATGCTCCAGAACTGCAAATGTTTGTTGAAGATGGTATTCCTTCGGCCATGGTTATGGGGAGAATACCTTGAACAAGAGTCCAAGACATTCGGATGGCATGAAGAGGGTATCGGTTAATTGTGTAGCTAGTCTAATAGCCTTCAGGTTAAAACTATTAATTAAAGCTATTAATCCAAGAGCAAGCTTGCTTACCTGGTTTGATTTACATTGTTTGACTAAAGACTACTTTCATCATACATTAACGGACTCTATTATTAATACAAGCTGGTATATATAGTGGAGGATATATGCCATATGGCCTCGAAGTTGTCCCTGTGTTCCTTTGCTTATATTTCTAGAGATACAAATGTCATTGCACACTCTCTAGCTAGACAGAATGACCAATTTCCTCTCCTTGGCTTCTTGGCCTTCGTAATCAGGATGTCTCAAGCACTGCTTGCCCACCTTTGCAATAAAATTTCTTTTCACCAAAAAAAATATTATGAAACCAACTTTGTTTTCTGCCTTGTACAGCTTCAGGCTTTGACCTCTGAGTTTCTTTTTCTTTACCCCTCTTACAACAACAACAACAACAACAACATGATAAAAGGAACAAGGCCAGGATCAATAAGAGTTTTGAATAGACATTATACCATACCCATGGGGTCCCAGAAATGGAAAATCACCATCAAAAACACAAACGTAGGTCGATCCAGAATCTTGCAAGTATGATGATGTAACAATGAAAATAGCAACAAAACAAGCCTCAACTTTTTCCCTTTTGGGGTAGGGGTTGGGGTTGGGGTTGGGAGAGGGTTTGAGATGGCTGCAGATGAAGAAGAAATTGTTTATCTAATTTCGGTTGGATATTCAACTCCTAAAGATATTGTAATGTTGCATTGCTTTTCTGAAAGAACAAAGAGCTACACTGCTACATTACAGAACAAAAGACATTCAAAAACAGCATGGACCACAAAGCATCTCAACATTGGTACATTCTCATTCGCCTTTACATATGGCATTTGGCAGCAAATTACAGCAAACTGGGTTCATGGGCTTCAAACAATGGAATGCATAATATCTTACGAGTGACACAAACACTGTCCAAAAAAAAAGAAGACATTTTCTGGTATCCGAAACAATTAACATTAGCTAGTATTGAAAGTTGGTGAATGATCATCAGTACACAAATTTAAGGTAGAAAAGAATGACAGATCCCCCAATAACTTGAATTTACAAGGAACTGGGGTGACATACAAATAGAATGGACGAAAAACATACAGGTCAAAATCACCACGAAAATTCATATTGACAGGCTAGTTTTGCACACCTAAACACTTACAACTATGAAAAAGTCCTCCAAGCAGCATCTCTCCCACAAGAAACACGAAGAAGAAAACTCATAACCGTCATAATCAGAGATTCTAACACCACAGGAGAAGGTTAATGGAAAATAAAAATGGCAACAAGGATGAACATCTGCAGCGTGACTAGCAGCTTTGATCTTCCCACTTTGATGGATGACGCAAAAGACGCCGGGTTTGCTTTTGCCCTGAACATGTTGTGAATGAACGAATGTTAATCCTTCATATATGGTTGTACAAATTGCAGCACAAAAATAAAGCACAGTTAAACATTAGAAGGGACTTGATTCCTACGTCATCAAATGCGATAGTTGGCCACAATAAAAGGCATTGTCTGGCTTGGGCAACTCAGTCTTGTTGTTGGCCTCTGGATTGACAATACGGACATAAGTTTCTTGGCCAAGATACCACGAGTCTAGGTTTTCTGTTCTCAGATTCCAAACTCCAACATTGTCAAGGGAAACTAAGATAGCTGTCCAAGCTCCGGGGAAAACCTACAAGACAAGAATAATAGCATTAAGATTTACTTGACACATATACACTTCCACCAAATATATTGTTTGCTCCACATTATTATTGTCTAAATTTTCGTAACTTGTTTATCTAATGTAATTTTAAATATGTCCAGCAACAACACAATTCAAAACCTTCTTCAGATTAAGCCTCACAGTTGTCAAACAGGTCAATATTTTAAAAAACAGGTGGGTCAGCAATCTGATCAACTGGTCAATGGTCCAGGCAGTCAGGCTAATTAATGATGGGTTACATTGTTGTTTAATGTGTCGAATAAACATTTCATGATTATTACAATGGCTTGGTTCGGATGGCCAAGCATCACTTATGCATCAGTCGGAAAATCCCATGTCAGCCATGAAACAATTGACACAGTTTTTGCTTTTGTCAAGGTTTCAGGGTTACCTGTCAAAACTCCCTATGTAATTGAATTCATGGACACTACAGAGCAATATAGTTGGAGACATACATTTATGCATCAAAATTTCTTGTTTCCTGTGCATCAATCCAAACTACAAAAACAATTTGAAAGACGGGAGTGCTGCAGAGACGGTAGATTAACTAGTGTTGACTAGTACTACATCCATGGACAATGGGTAAAGAGACCTTTAACATTTACATCAACAAACACCCTTAGATCATGAATTAGTAAAGCCACATAAACAGTTTGTAGCAAATTAGTGAGAGTTCTGATAGATTGACACAAGAACAAAAGAAATTGTCACAGAATACCTGTATTGTGCTTCGAGCAATTCCATCCCATTTATTATATGTACCCCTACTGTTCTCTGACCATTCTCCATAATCCATCCTGCAATCAGTCAATCAAATTCTGACTCTGAACAGAAACACAAATAACAAGCAAGCAATCACATACTCATAGATATTAATGACATCAAAGAGAAAAAGTTGCTTACCCAACCACAAAAAATGCATAACCATCCATGTGGTAGCTCTGGACTATTGTGTCATTGTTCTGTAATATGACTTCCATAAAACCCCTATAAGTACCATTAATTACTGATGTTTCCATCCGGTGTGACCCAGTAAGTGGCCTTTTGGGGAAATCTAGCTTGTATACTCCCTTCAAATGGTAATCATCAGCAAGCCTGATTGGTGTAGTGGGATTAACATATGAGATCCCGCTGAGTGTTGCCCGGCGATTCCCATTAATCATCACGGATGGCTTGTTCTCCAGCACATATATATCAGTCACATTTATTGAGCCATACCTAAAAGATCCTTGAGGGTTTGGACGTGCACCACTAGCAGACACATTCCACCTGAAATTTTCAGAAACACAACTCAGAAACCATGTTGATAAAATAGATGCATATTTTTTGGAAGAATCCCTTTTTTTCTATAGAGAAAGGAAAAATATTCATCCCAGAAAAAAAATAGAAATAAGAAAATGAGTACCAAAAAGATAATTTGAACGAACCTGATAGATCTTGCCTGGTTCATTGAAAATGTCTTGTCATAAAAATCATTTGGTGGGTCTGGGAGAGGGCCACCGGCTTTACCCTTGGAATTCGTATAGTGCAAGATGGCAACACCCGTGACTCTTTGCCAAAGAGACTCATTCACAAACCTAGCACTTGCTACAATGTAATAATCTGTACTTGCGTTCTGATCCATGGTTATCAAGAAAGAATAAGACTGCCCAACATGAATATCTAAGCTAGTGTAATTTTGTTGCGTTGTGTATGATCCCTCTGTCTCTGCAAGAAGCAGGTTATGGTTCTGGATCCTGAAGTTCAAACTAGTCGAGATTCCAACATTATGGACACGAAGGCGGTAAGTTTTCCCTGTCTCAAAACCAAACAAAGCACACTCTAAATTGAGAATAGAAACATATTTAATGTGAACCAAAGAAGCATATGCAAATAATATTTAGAAGGAAGATTTTGAAATAAAACAGAGAACACAAGATCATCAATTTCAACCATCCAATTGGTCACCTCTTCTATAGCATCTGTCTCAATTCAGTTAAAATGATCCCAATCATGAGATGCATGCAAGTTGGCTTTCACAACCATCAGTCATGGTATTATTGAGTGTCCAAATATAAATATCAGTGCTTTAAAAATGGATCCGGATTGGCTACTGCGCGGCTGTCCCAACTGCCCTGCTGCGCAGACACAGCAAGGCTGCTGGGGGTAAGGCGGTCATTTAGCGTCTTGTTATGTCTGCGCAGCAGGGCAGTTGGGGCAGCTGTGCACGCAGCAAGAGACCCCAATCCTTAGAAAGTACAACAGATGCATGTCTTTTAAAGAATACAATGCATTTGGTTGATGACAAACTAGGGTACTAGGTATCCAAGCAGTGTATCCGCTTTCAATGCATGACCTCTATACTAAATATCCCTTTGATAGACTGAAATCCAAAAGCCAAGTTTGACTGATTATTAGAATGCTCATTGAAAATGCATTAGTAGTAGTTAGTGCTTTTTCTGAAAACATGGCCCATTCAAGATGCCACCAACAGAATTCAAGGAACAAACTGTTTGCATATATGATGAAGTACTGGATGGCTGTTTGATGACCAACCAATTTGGCTAAATTGCAGAGAACTCAGAACACATATACCCTGACATTGGGTGATGAATATTACCTGGTTTTACTTCGAAAGTTTCATAGTCAATGCCGTCAGGGACGAGTGTGGTGTTGTATCTGTAAGGACCCTTCCCATTCATGAGAACTCCATCTGGCATGCCAAGGCTCTTTCCAGCATCAAGGGTCTTCCTCAGATCCTAAAACCCAAAGTGCAAGAGCAACAAAACATCATATCTTAGCCTTAAATCAAGTCCCCTGATGGTAAATATTTTTACAAAAGAAAAGCGACCAAGGAGCATGCATGAGATGCATTGCAGGGAGACTAACCGTATGGTTTCGGTTGTACCAGTCGCCGATCAAGATTGTGATGTCTCCATCCGGAGTGGCGAAGGGAAGGGATATAATGTTCCGGTTATTAATAATAATGCCACCATAGCCGCCCGCGGCTCTGTGAAAATTGAGAGATGGGAAGTAGAAGAAGCTCCCGATCTGATCCTTAACCTGAAACTGGTAAGTCCAGTTATAATCCTTGGGGATAGGACAAGTAGTGCCGAGAACACCATCTTGCCAAGAATTACGACGGTGTTGGATGCCATCCCTGTTACAAAAAAAACAAGTCCACAACCATTAAAAAAGCTTTAGAGGGGTTGTTCCATATTTCTATATCGCCGCCACTACAGCAGCAGCAGCAGCAGCAAGCATAAACGAAGAAGAGATAAAAGCGGGGTTCAGCTACTACCAAGTATAGAGCAGATCTTCGTCCAATCTGTTGAGCACATTAACTACAACATTGTTATTGGTAGTGACATTAACAATAGGACCCGGAAACTTTCCGTTAATCGCTATCACCTGCAGTTAGAAAGAAATACAGGGAACCAGAAATAGAGGAGTTAAAAAACAGAAAGAAATTACAAATAAATATGAATCCAGATAACTTCAAAATACTCAAAACGTATTTTATGATTAAAGCATAGCAAGAAAACAAACACAGAGTAAGTAGAGTCATCAGATCCAGAACGGAGTGAAGTGGAAACGGAACATTGTGAAAGTACATTTCGCTCCAACAAGGGGAAAAAACTTAAAACCTCTAAACAAAATAAGGAAAGAAAGATCTAAGGAGCAAACCTGCTGTTGAACACCTAATGGTGCGGCGGTGATGTAAGAAACCGTCCAGTCGTAGGAAACAAAAGGATCTCCGGCGAAACAGAGGCTAAGAAACGGAGAAACGTAGACCAGTAACAACGGGAAAAACCTTAATGAAGCCATGTAAATTAGATCTTGAGAATCTCAGCAACGGATTTGGAGCCCTCCCCAAAAAAATCAAAGAAATGCGCTTCTCGTTTCTATCTATGTTTTTTACATGATCTGACTTCTGAATGGGAGACACAGCTAGCTCAGCTTCAGTGGAAGAGGAGGAGTGAGGGAGTGTAGCTTAAACGGTTTAGCACTCTTACCACTCTACATTACACTCTCTCCTTTTACTTAAAAACTCTATACAAAACTGTGAAGAGAGAGAGAGAGAGAGAGAGAGAGAGAAAGAGATAATCTATGACAGGAGAGGGTGGTTCTAAGCTGGGAGAGTCTTCCTACGGTGGCCCTAGAATCTTTGAAATTTCTGACCTCGCCTCGCTACGAGAATCAATCTGGAATTAAAAAATGGAAAGAAGTGGCTTTTGGTGTTATACGTTTGTCATAAATACAAACATTACCAGTATTGGAGGGCTGTGAGAGAGAGAGAGAGAGAGATTCGAGATGAGATGAGATGAGATGAGATGAGATGAGATGAGATGAGATGAGATGAGATGAAAGAGGGTTCATCGGGATGAGGGCGCCAGCGAATAGCCAGTCCACTCGCACTAATTTCGGCATCCCCGTCCAGACCTTTGCCTCCCGATTTTCTGAGAAGGAAAAATTGAAAAAAATGCCACATGGGGTGGGGGTCATGGGTCCCACCGGAAATCATTTGTTTTCTTCCCTCCATCACTCCCTCCATCCTTCCATCCCCCACCATAAAATCTTTTAAATCCCTTTCTCTATCTGTCTCTCTAGTCTCTCACTCTCTCCATCCACCCACCCCCGCGGCGTGTTCTCTGTCTTCTCACTCTCACACGGTTTTCTACTCTCTAATATTAATTAGATGATTAGAGTCTAGAGAGGGTGCCGCAATCTCAAACGCTTTAGGATTTACGGTTGGTCTGTTGAGTGGACCCCACGAGCATCCACACAGATCAAGAGGCTTGGTGGTGACCGTTTGATCTGACAGTAGTGTTAGGTTTCGCAAGATAAAGAGATCAGACGGGGACATTAATAAAAGTACAAGAGATTCAGTTCCTTTCTCTTTTTTTTGAATTTTCATATTTTGGAGGCGGGGTCGGTCATCGGTGGTGTCGAGGGCCTCGAGGAGGCAAACGGAATCAAAAACTAGCCGTTGGTCAACTTTCCAACTAGACTGAGTGAAAGTGTTAGGACACCGAAGACTCATCAATATACGAGTATATTCAGATTTCAGATCATACGAGGGTAATTGTTGTTAAATTTCTTTTTCTTGGAAAATTAAAAAAAAAAAAAAAAAAAAGATTCACTGAGAAATTTTGAATACCAAATGATTTATCCAATGGTTGGTTTTGTTCGTTAGCAGTTGGTGCGGGAGGTTTGGGGCTTGGGGTCCGTCTTGGTCTGGGAAGACATGAAAGACGTTTGGGATTAAGATTTAGGATAACCGGCACAGCAGTGGACCTTTTCATAAAGGATAGGACTGACAAACTGACGAACTGACGGACTGAGTTCAGGCGGACCTGGTGATTCAGACCGTTGTTCTTGTCTCCCTTTGTCCAAAGGGTTGAACCAATGGGTTGGATCGCATCAGGATCAACCTGCAGGGTTTAGGAACAAAGGTCTTTTTTGGTAGGGAAAAAAAAAAAAAAAAAACTTTGATGTTGGATTTGGAAATTACTGTAAGAATCAAACAGATTACTTCATCACAATTATTATGGAAATCATTTGAAATGAATATTCATTTAATGTAAGAAACAGAAGAAAAAAAAATGTACAATTCCTTTAATTTCCAAAACAATCACTATCTCAATACCGGTTTAAGTCATTTGATTTTGTGTTATTAGATTTTCTGTTCGTTTTGATAAAATTCACTCTCCCAAAACAACATTGTAAGAGGTCATTAGTGTACACATCACCTCAGTTTCTTTCAAATTAGGATGCAATTAAACAATATGCATTCTCACCGTTATTTAAAATATCGGTCGAATCGGTGGTAGGTGGTATCAGTATCGACTACCCGATATATGTATCAGTGATATCGGTAAGAGGAGGAGGACTGTTTTTGGAATTTTCCCCCAATTCGTACTTGATTTCCAATAATTTGATTGACTAATGCAACGGTCCAAATAGATTGTGATTGGGGGACCCACCCCTTAATTAAATCACAATAAAGTAGATGGATGGATGGAGAATTTTTATCTCCTCCAATTCTGACACTCTTCAATTCCCTCCAATCTCTCACATGAGAGTGAAATGACCATTTACCCACTGCCTTGGAAGGAGTTCATTATTTGTAAAAAGAGGGGGAAGGGTATTCCAGGCATAAGGAATCCAACGGCTGGAAATCTGTTTGAAAGGACGTTTTTTTGAATGCCTTTAGGGCAACGATCGGCAAAGCTTTTTAATTTTCATGGGAAAAATATGAGGCGTGACATGAGGATAGTTGAAGCCCCACCACTTCTTGTTCGGAGACAGGACTTAGGACTTGGGACTTAGGAGCTAGGGTCAGTGGTAGGGTAGAGAAAATGAAGACAGACCAGAAATCAGAAAATAGGAAAAGAAAAAGAACTAATTAGCTGGTCTGATGTGCTGAAACATAACTATATCTATTTTGCAAATGTCATGATTACTGGCATTTTTATGAAACAGTATAAGAAAGCCATAAGCCTACATATTAGTAGAGGTTAGTGACTAGTTGATATTAATTTTAGGGACAATGTTGTTTGTGCTGAGGCGCATATTTTGTCCGGACACATGAGAGCAGGGTGGTCATTTTACCAACACCCATGTATTTGAGCGCAGCCTGTGCTACGGCACAGAGAACATCCACCTTTAATTTTAAGGAAAATACTCTTTAAGTCGGTGGCGTACATTGTGATTTATCATATTAATTTTTTTAAAGAGAGAAATCATGATTTAAATAAACAATGTGAGGAGGTGTAGGATACCCTACTTGCTCAGAGAACACACTCTCTTAACTTTGTTACAACTTTGAAGAAACACTTTGAACCCATATGTAGGCCTGTAAACGGATCGGATTTGGCTCGGATACGGATCGGATGTAATCGGATTCGGATATTTTCTGGTCTAATACAGATACCTCTAAACGGATTCAGATGGATTCGGATGCAGATCGAATTCAGATTTTCGACCATCCGTTTACACCTCTACCTTGTGTAACCCGAACCTTCCTCCCCCTAGTGGATACATTTCACTCTCAATCCATAGTTTTAGATAAGGGTGTCAAAATGAAACCGAAACTGAATACTGAAACCGGAACAGACCTTTTACGATCGAATCGAATCGGACCGCAAAAAAATGGTGCGATTCTAATTTCACATGTTCTCTACCCAATTCGGTTCGGTTCAAAACCGGATAACCGTCGATTAACCGCCAATTTTGAACCGAATAGAACCGGATAGAATCCAAGAGTCCATAACTATCTAATCCTCTTCTCTTTTACGTTTTACCCTAATTGACTAATCCCTTTACCTTTTACCCTTTAGGTTTTAGTAGCTAGTTACATACTCACCAATTAACATGGTTGCGAAATCGTCTTTACGTCGTCGGCCACCTCTCCTCAACGTTCAGTCGTTCACTTCACTTTGTCTTCTTCACGGTCTCATCTCTTAGAGTGGTTTCAAAGTTGTAGTGGAGTTCCATAGTAATTATTTATTCTTTACTTTTGCGAAATCGATGATATATTCTAATTTGTTTATGAAATGGGTTGATTGAATTAAATGATACAAAGGTGGAAGGTTGAGTATTAATTATAAGGTTTTGTTAGTGATATTTTGATTTGTTAATTATATTCTAATTTGTTTATGAAATATATAATTTCTCTCACATAACAAGGAAATGGATGATAGAATTAAAGGATACAAAGTTGAAACCAGGTGTGAACTGGTATGACAAATCGCATGTAAATCGGTTGTTAGCCGTATAATAAAAACCGAATAGAAACCGCAAAAATCGCATTGCATATAAAACGATTTTGATTTTGGGTGATTCTTATCCGGTGCGGTTTTGATTTCTACCTTGCAAAATGTGCACCGAATCGGAACCGCACCGTTTGACACCCTTAGTTTTAGATCATGATTCCTTTCTCATTTTCTAGAACCTGTTGAATCTTCAAAAACCCTCAAGATCGTAATTTACTTAATTTTTTAAAATTAAGTATTCGGATTCGGATTTTAATCGGAGTATTCGGATTTTTTTCCAGATATCTCTAATCGAATACGGATACCCCTAAACGGATACGGATGCAAATCGAATTCGGATTTTCGATTATCCATTTACAGCCCTGGCCATATGGTATATTCACGATGGGCCTAGATCAGTCTAATTAAATCCAAACTCTTAACTCAGGCTATTAAAAAATAAAACCCGGTCACATCAAAGCCCATTGAAACTCAGGATGGGCAAACCAAAGTTTCGGCCCAAACTAATTTGCACTCTAGCACCAAATGTTACCGACACAGGATATATCCTCGTGCAGATCATGGCACATACCTTCTTAATTGGATTTATAGGACACATTGCAGAGAGCTCTTCATAGAACGCCAGACTCAAATCTAAAAATTTTCTCAGCCATATATGGAAGAATGATTTTTAGTTTGGACCTTGATCCTGTGAAACCTACAATTTAGGGCCTACTTGTCCAATCATGGCTGAATATAATGTGCTTTTTTTTTTTTTTGGGCGGGGAGGGGGGGGGGGTGAGGTGGGAGATATGATTGATCAGAGTGCTTAGAGTCTACAATGTAAGCAAGAAAAATGATTTATTTATTTATTTTTTGAGATAGGGAGAAGGAGAAAGAGTGTTCATTTCTTTCATTTTTCTATCGAGCATATGGTGAGACTATTGGGCCAAAATATAGAACTATAAGGAGAAGATGAAGTAAAGAGAATGAACAGCAATCTTAAGCCTGATATGTTTCTTAATAGGCCTAGCTAAAAATCAAGCCCGTAACCATACCTTTGGTCCAGTCCAAGCCAAGTATGGTCGTTGAGTGTTGGCCAGTGCTTTGTCTGTTGAATGACAAATCCTGGCTCATTGAAAGGGAATCTTTGGGATAGGGAGATAGCCAATTGCTCCTGAGGCTAGACACATGGGGCAGGCAAAATAACCATTGTGCCGCATGAAAGGGTAGAATTTTCTGGGGATGCAATGGTCATTTCGTTTATCCTTGAGTCTGGGTGCAGGGGTAGTGTACACTGTACACACACCCAGGTAGCATTCTCTTTCCCTTTGGAATATTGTTCTTTCCCATTATTCCGAGATGTGAACATTTCCTACGAGTACCCATCGCCGGAGAAATAAAAAACACCATACTAATAAATGTAGAGGAACTCCATCATCTAAAAATTAAATAGAATTCAGCGTCAAACCTTTTGCTGACTCAAGCTATCAAGAATGAAAGAGATTATAAATTAGAAAACCTCATAATTGAATCCGACCGTTGGTTACAAATTAAACAAAATTTTCTACATATCCAATAAATAGGGCATCAAATTTAATGGGGGCAGTAACGTAACCCAACAAAAATGGGATGAGAAGGTAAGAAATAATACAGCAATAAGGAAGGAAGGAAGGAAATGTTGGAAGGTTTGCATCTTTTGTTATTGATGATCAGAGTAAGGTCTAATGAAAGCAGAATTCATTTGCCATATCTTGAGCGACGCAGTGATGCTGACCCCGGTGGCATTATTGAAAAGGAAGACTCTGGCTGCTCCATATATTGCCTTTGTTGGATAAACCCGTGAGGTGATCACCGTTCTCCCACCTTGACCAAAACTTTCTACTATGGAATGATCAATCTGCATGTTCACCCATCCGGCCCATCAGTTCATTCCCAGCCCACAAAACCCCCCGCCCCGCCCTGCCCTAAACAATTAGATTCTTACCAAGTAATTAAGTGTGTGTGTGTGTATGTGAATGAACATGCTTGGTGAAGAAGCTATATATATTCTATTGAGGGTGGTGAATTAATTTTTACTGAAACCAAGCCATATCTTACCATTAATCTCATTGATAGTGTCTCGCCTTCAAGTACAGGAACGGAACTTCCATATATAAGTTTACCCACATCATTGGCCTCAGAAGACCTGCACAGAAACAATAAGTACGTTCCATATTAATTAGCTTATCAGCTTCTTCTACCTCCATTATTTGTCATACAAGCAATTCAAGTCAGGAAATATTAAAAAACCAAGGAGCTAGCATATATATATATACCTTGTTTCGTCGCTGCAAAAGAAAGTCTCTACATTGCCATCACTACCCTTAGCTAGGTAGAAATACACAGGCGTCTGCTCCGAGAGGCTCTCATCTGAAAGAACCAATAGACCAAAGGGTCCCAATGCACCCCGACCCGCAGCGCCACCGCTGGTAGTGCAATTGTAAACTACATCATCTGCTTCACTGGTTTTCTGCAAACCCTCTGTTTCCATCATCTCAAATTCGGCAATTATGTCCAACTGTTAACACATCACCACAAGAGTTTTTCCTTTACTCCCCATGTAAGCTAATAATTGTAGTGAATGCACTCCATGGTAAGGAATGAGAGGAAAGTTTAGTTTCATAGTGAATTTGACTTAGGAGGCCTCTCGACTCTGAGAACCTCGGGATTTTGGGTTGGACGTCATTATGTACTAGCTAGTTAGTTAATGAGACTACCACAGAAAAAAAGGATCGATGTACCTGGGTAGCTTCGCCGCCGATCTCAAGCGGCACTACTGATCCAGCATCCACCTTCACATTGTCGAATATCATACTACTACTATCTCTCAAGCCCTCCACCTCCTCCACTGGCCATTGCAGAATATTGCTTCCTGTCTTGTTGTCGAACACCACCACCCTCGGTATGCTCTGCCATTACACACAAAACAAGAACAAATTAAGCCTTACAGGCTAGCTGCCTTTGATTTTGATCCCATTTCAGAATATAATATTCTTGGGAGAATTTATAAGCAGAGAAGTGCAGGAATGAATGAAAATTAATTAATTAATTAATTAATAGGGTACCCTCCCTAATATTAATAAGGATAAGTACCTGAACGCAAGCCCAGCCCTTTTCAATGTCAGCAGTGTCGCTGTCGGTCTCACCGATCCAACCAAAAAGAATCCTCCTCTGCTTGTTCTGATCGTAGAACGTCTTCGAGGCGTAGTACTTGCCGTAATCGTACCGCAACCCAATCCCCACGTCCTCCACAGGGTTGTCCGGCGTCCACGTATCGTTCTCCTGATCGTAGATCCCAAGCGCGTAGTAGTCGTGCTTGTTGTCGTCGAGGCTGGCCTTGAGCACATGCTTCACTCCTGGCCCGTTCACAGACGTGTCAAGACCATTATCGCCGGTTGTAGAGACGGGATAGAAGTCCACGCACTCCCACATGCCAGTCCCTGGCACGGCGTGGAGGACACCTTGGATGAGATCGTAGGACCCAAAGTCCTTAGTCCTGTAGACCAGGGAGATCCCTGTGCTGTTGATTTTGGACCCTATGGCGATTCGCCAGCCGTCGACCGGGCTGAACCATGCCGTGGTTGGATCACGGAATTCGGTGAGGTTGATGCCTGTGGGTGGGACCATGACCGGGTTGCCAGGGTACTTGAGCCAGTTGAGGAGGAGAGGATCGGATGGGTCGGCCGGGTAGGCCAGGTTCTGAACCTGAACGGACTCGTTGGTGGAACCGGTGTAGAGTACGAAGACGGTGCCGTTGGGGAGTAAGGTGGCAGAGCCCGTCCAGACACCGTTGATGTCATACCAGCGATCGGGAACCATGGCCAAGGGAAGGTAGAGCCAGTGGATGAGGTCCTTTGATACGGCGTGTCCCCAGGTTATGTTTCCCCAAACTGCGCTGTCTGGGTTGTACTGATAGAATAGATGATACCAACCCTTGTAGAACATTGGGCCTGTCACAATGTCACATACATTTCCAATTTCACCTTTTTAATTTAAATAATATTTCCTATTTAAATGACAAGCATGCATCAATGATAAATTTATAATTAGAGAAACTCTATTTATCCAGCGAGAACGATGATGACTGAGAACACCACCAAAAACAAGACAAAGAGAATCTACTGGATGCTGCTTTAATTTGGAGAGGAGATTATTCTGTGTCTCAAGAAACATATACAAAAGATACAAAAACAAAAACAAAATACAAAGGGGGTCTGTCAAAGTACCGCCTTACCTCCACTCTGGTGAGGCGGTCAAGCAGGGGTAAGGCGGTACATTTTGTATTGTTTTTGCATTGAGCGCACACCACAGTAGAGGCAGCGGAAGTAGAAGAATAGAATTGTCTATCAAAAGCCTTAAAAAAAAATATACCTACGCCTACGTATCCAAAATTTTGAGAGATGGGTGAAAGGAGAATGAATGAGGCTCATGAAGTCAAGAGTCGGTTTTCGGATCACGATTTTGGAACGTCCTTACGAGGAGAGGCTCCACATAAGCCATGTAATCAGAAGGGAAGACTGTTGCCAACTGGCAAGAAAGGCATCATCAGGGTGTGGGACTTCCCTTGAGATCATGTGACAATCTAATTATCATAATCATTGTCATTGCCAACAAGAAATGACAAAATTACTTAGATCCACAAGATAAGAACGAAAATTACAAGATATGTAGGTTTCCATTTTGAAAAGATTTATTCAATTCCTAAAGTTAGTTAATAATCATACTATGCCATGTAAAAATAAAATAAAAATAAACTTCCAAAATTGCCCCACAAATCTATTTTAATAAAGCATAATGGGAGAATAGTAAGGAAGGGGCGGATCTTTATCCTCTTATGTTTCTGTCCAGTGCAGTTCCTTTCATAGGGGGTAGAAATGATCACCTTATTCCCTGTCCGGGTGGAGTCCACCTCCCTCTTATTACAGGCACTAGGAAACTGTACGAGACAAGGAACCTGAGAAGATAATTTTGCAGAAAGAGACTCGCAACTTTCTTTACTTTTTTTTTCTTTTTTTTTTTTTTTAAATTGTTTCTCTCATTTTAGTTTTTTTTCTATGACCTGAGTGGTGAGTAAACCATCCTCTTTATTTTTTTTAATATATTTCTATTGTTTTTTATTCCAACAATTAAGATGTATTTTCCTTTGCAGTAGATGCTATAGCTTTTTCTTTTTTTGTTAGAAGATAATAACCGTTTGATTTCTACCCTTATAATTAAGATGCACTTTCATCAAATTCCACAACTAGCTTGGGGCAATTTTGGAAATTTTTTAACGTACCATGAGATTAAGTAAATTTTTTTAAAAGTAGAAAGTAGTGGGGATGTAAAACAAATTTGAAATCTTTTTATCTAGTAATTTTCTTTCTTATCTAATAGATCTAAGAAATTATCCCAACAAGAAACTACCTATTGCTTGATCCATCCACGCATGGAGAGAGTACATTGTTTCACCGGATCAAAGACCTTAGCGTACGGCCGTAATCCAATTGGTCTGTATTCACTAAGTCTCACTACTCTCCTGGGACTTGGGAGAGAGAAAATTTTATTACTTTTTGAAAGTTAAAAAAACAAAAGCATTCACTTTTATCAGAGAGTGAGCGACTCTCCCTCTTTCTCTCTAACTAACTAATTAAGATAAAGTGTTATTATTTACAGAGTAGTTGCATCTCTGTTTCATTGGATGGATTGGATTGGATTGGATTGGATAGTCTCTTCCATCAGCCTCTAGAATTTCAGTTCAGACTTGAGGCAGTAGCCATCCATTGCCTATATTTGCCTTAATTTTAAGCAACAAGCAAGAGTTTCTTAAATTTCCTCAAAAGGGATTTTCTTCAAAAGCCCAAAAGGGTTTCGAACTAATTGGATGGATGTTGACGCTTACATTTTGTAAGTTATCTTTAAATTGAAACAAGAATCAAAGATTATGGATATAGATAAATAGATCGGTGAGGATGAGTAGTAGACATACCATTTGGATCTGAAGCAGAAACGTCCCAAGCCAGATTAACCAGAAGACACAATAAATCAGATCAGCAAAAGCCAAACAACCAGTCTTGTACTCTTTGTCTAAGTTGGGAATAAAGTGAGATAAAAACACAAAAAAGTATGGGGGAAAGGTAAGAAGAAGAAGAAGAAGAGTTTGATCCTGAGGAGAATGTAGTGTTAGGAGGTTGGTTTCCTACCATTCATCCAGTTCTTCTCTGGCTGAAAGTGGTAGGCAGTTCTCTGCCAAGCTAACATGGCTTTTGTCCACGAGTACCCATCGCCGGAGAATAGTCGGAATGCCTTCTCTGATACCCCCTGCGCCACCCCTCTAGACACCGGCTCTGAAATCTCCGCTGATCCACTACCGCTTTCTACTGCTTCTTGGGTCTCCGATCTCTGGTTACCCAACAACACCACGAACAAACTCAGCAAGAAAACAGCCGAGATGGTTGATACAAAAACTTTCATGGGTCTCCGGCGTCTCGCCGGGATCTGTTGCTGAACCTCCTCATCTTGTAGTGGAGCATAAGAACAGGGTATTGGGTGTTCGAGATCAGAATTCATGTGCATGGTGATGGTTGTGGTGGGGAGGTGGTGTTGTGCGACCCTGAAATTATATTGAGTAATACTCTTATAGAGGGAGAAGAGAAACGGAGGAGTAAATCAGTAATTTAAAAGCAAGTTTTAACTGTTTAGTCAATATTTAAGTAAGGAGAGGGTTTGTGGGGAGTTTTGTGTGTGTGTGTGTGAGTGTGTGTGTGTGTGTGAGAGAGAGAGAGAGAGAGAGATTTGTGTGTGAGATTCCGATTAGGCAGGGACGGATAGCTCTTCAGTTCTCTTATCTGATGGGGCCGGGGATTTATTTTTCGATTTGGGGGTTGGCAGCATTTCCAATTCCAGAAGAGAAGAGGAGGACTTGAGAGTCGAGAGTAGGGCCCCAAGTCACGTCATCATACTCTCCTTTTTTTAATTTGACAGGCAGTGTCATGGTCTGGAGTCTGAAGTCTGGAGTGGATTTTTCAATGGCAGGTTAGGGTTGAAATTTTTAGATTCAAAATCGGATTAGGGCAAGGTTTAGGCCTGGGGTTCAACCCAACCCCAACTTAGTCTTATGGTAGATTATGCTTTATAATTTAGTGATTATATTTTATAATTTTTGTTTAGTATCTAATTATGTAATATTTTATCAAAAAAAATATATAATTATTTATTGAACAAAAGTATTTATAATTTTACCAAACGATAAAATTATCGTTTAAAAACAAGCAGAGGAGTTAGAGAATTCAATGGTTGAATTACTTATATTAAATCTCAGCCATTGAACGTTTTTATGTAACTTAACAAGAGTCTATTATATATACCTTCCGGATGGAAGATTCACTATACCATCCTAGGGTTCACAAATTCCTAAGAGTTTTAATATTTTCCCCAAATTACCCTTTTGATATCCCGCTTGCATCTAAAGCGTTGTAGTGAATGGATTCCCATTCACCATAGCTGAAAGAAAACTCGGTTTATTGATTAATACTTTTGTTTGGAAACGAGGGGACCCACCCAAATACCCATTTGATGGTAACCATCCAATTGCTTGGGAGAGATGAATTGAGTACTGTGAAAAGTAAAAACCTCTCTCTTTCTACTTTATATGTTTCATTGCCATCTTTAGTAGTAGAACGGCAGCTACTCACGTGTTCATGTGTTCTAGTTTGGTGAAGAAATCAAATCTGAAATCTATTTTTGGTGTTTAAAAAGAAATCTAATATTATTTGTTATTCTCTCTAATCATGGTTCGTGATCTCGGTCGGCTGGATCGGATTGGATCGGGATCGGATACGGGATCATCTTAACTCGGGCAAATATGACACTTTTGTCCTTTTTTTTTTATAAAGAAAATATTTTTTTAAATATATTTTTTACCCCTATCCATACAATTGGATCAAATCGAATCAATATCGGGATCGGCCTCGTTCGATATCAATCTGATCTGACCAATATCAACCGATCCAATACGATACTTCAAACCATGCCTCTACAGTTGCTTCATATTTGGTCGGTTGACAGAAGGATCGGTGGGCAATACCAGTAGGTAGGGGTGTGATAGCTATATATATATATATATATATATATATATATATATATATATATAGATATTACTAATCGATCAAACGGTCATCGAACTAACAACTTTTGTATGTTGGGAGGTGGGATAGAAATATTCAGGGGGTAGGTAGATTACGTTTGAGGATATGTTAGATGGATTGGTCTTCTTCGTCTTCATGTGGAACAGAAAAATTACAACTTTAATAAGGAGAACGTTTTCCTTCACCGCATACCATACCATCATCTTAGGATTCTCAAATCCATCTTTATAGGTTTATAGTATGTTTCCCAAAATACTCTTTCAATATTGTTCCGTGCACATCTGAAACACCTGAATTCTCATTCACCGTGACCGATGGCCGGAATACTCAGTCCCTTAAATAAATCCCTTAAAAGTTATGCAATGGAAAGGCAAATATGCTTCACATGGTTTGGATCACGTACATGGTTTGAGGACTCGGCATCAGATCGGTTGATTCTTGACTGATCCTGTATCGGTGGATCGGTAAGGACAAAGGGTAAAAATATTTTTTTTAAAAATCATGTTTTCAAAAGAAATAGGTGTAAATCTATCTGGAGTCTGGACTGATCCGGATCAGTATGAATCGATCCAATACCGATTACTAAAATCGACATCTATACAACAAAAACTCTCCCTAAAATTCTATAGATAGAATCAACATTAAATTTCAGAAATTGTTCAATAATACAGAAATGGGCCACCCTATCAAAATCCCAGTATCAGTTTCATCATAACATCCCATCCCCATGAAATAAAAAATTCCAGCCATGTTGATCTCATACGTGCATTTTCATTGCCCTCCACACTAGTGCAAGGGCTACACGATCAAACAACAATCTCTTTCCTATAAATAAAAAAAGGGAAAAGGCTCTCTCAGCCCAAGGCATACACTACACCTTGTCATACGGATTATTATATTGACTTTTTTAAAGAGAGATAAATAATTATTAAAATAATCAGTCTAAGAGAGGGTGGAGTACCTTGCTTGCTAGAGAAGGGATTCAGGAAAAATGGTTTCTGGGAGGGAGTTCACAACCTGTGCCCAAAAATAAGAGAAGGTGAAATGACCACTCACCCCTCATGAATGCAAAATGACCCACTTTTGATGCTTCCAAATAGGAAACCGATCCCGAGTTCAACTTAACTTATTTTCCCAGGGATCAAGTTGATTCTGAATGATCGGATGAACAAAAGCGTTACTTCACATGAATCTGCTGTCCATGCTTAAAGTCCAAGAGTGCAGAAGAGAACTGCTGAATCGAATCTGAAGCTGAGCAAAAGCGTTACTTCACATGAATCTGCTGTCCATCCTTAAAGTCCAACCTCCCTTGTTCCTTATTTTAAAACAAAAAAAAAAGAAGCTATTATGGGTGATTCAAGACTCATTTCAATTCCAAAGAGAAAACCCAATTGGATGATTTCTTAATTCCTCCATGGAAGGAAAAATATTCCGTAGAGAAGACAAAGAGATTGGATCTCTTCCATGTTATCTTCTTTAATCCTTATTATATCTATTAGATATCCCAAATATGAGAGGTAGATCTCTATCTGGGAGCATGGCCTATGCGAGCGCTCCGTGTGTCTATCTCTCTCGTCTAAAAGACAAAGGATAAAAGTGTTCTTTCATAGGAGGAGAGAGGTAGACACGTGGAAGCACTGGCATAGGCCATGTTCCCAGATATAGTTCCCCCCCCCCCCCATATATACATAAGGGATTTTCTTAGGGGGGTGTCAATACACTTATAACTTTACTATTTTATCCTATGTTTTATTAAAAAAAAAAATATTGATGCAGAAGTAAAAACGAGGTTTTTAAAAATTTGGAAGTTATTTAACACAATTCTTATATACAATGACAAATTTACTCTCATTGAAAAAATAGCATTAAATACTTTTGGGAATAAAACAAGGGACATGCAATGTAATATATTAGCCACAGCTGTATGTGCAACAGCCAGTTTTGGTAGGTTTTAGACACTGAAAGCATGCAAAATATGTGGGTGAAAGTCTGTTTTTAAGTAAGAAGTGTCTATGATTTAGTGGTTTACTATGTTAATATAACCCCTTCATTTACCTATAGAAAAAAAGAACGTTGCTTGGTCGCGTGAATCTTGTGCTGAGATAAAGAAGCACACGAAATAATCACCCTAATCCCTTAAAATAAAAAATTACTTCCATGTTAATGCCCCTATGCACACTCTCATTGGCCCCCATGCTAGTGCAGGGGCCATGCGACTAGGCAACGATCTCTTGCCCCTGCCTAATTAGACAACATTCTTAAGATTTCTGTACTCACCTAATAGGTTTCTCAATCCCAGTTATCATTTGGCTGAACTAGGTCATGAGAAAGGGTAAATCTCTATGTAACCAAGATTGATGACAATAAGTTGTCACCATCCTAAGTGGCATTGGCACACAAGAGACGAAACACACTCTAAAATAAGACAAAACCCATTAATGAGGGTAACTTACATGGAACATTACCTGTTTTTCTTTTTGGTAAGCCGTGGAACATTACCTTACAACACCATGCATCTGCAGATTGGAATTTAGCCAAACTAAGGTCAACTAGCTTGATTAAGACGTATTGAGTTTTGATGAATTAAACATAAAAGTATAAAACTTCTAATTATTATAACCATAACAACCATGCACCAGAACACTGGCTGGTCACGTAGCTCCTGTGCCCAGAAACATGAGCATTCGAAATTACCTAATCTCCCTCAGTTTTTTTTATTCAAAGAACGGAGAGGATGAAAAATGAAAGAGAGACTTCCAAGGTCTTAGAGTTAACTGATGTGGGATAATCCCCACACACCCCTTACGTGTTACGTCTCTTTGGGGTGGCAATACACCTGGCATGAGTGCCCTCCTCACCCTTGTTGGGTCGGCCATACATAAATGTTTAATTAACATATGAGGTTGATGCTAAGATACCATGTTAGTATCCAATCCAAAAGCTTAAGATGTTAGGTGGAGAGGCCCAACTGATATATGACATCAACCAAATTCCCAAAGCCGTTGTAGAATTAATCCCAACTATCTGAGTCCTCATATGAGATAGATGGAATTCTTGCAACATTTGTCGAGACTTGTCCATCCAGACCACAATCCAAACTCCAAAGTATATAATAAAACATTAGGATACTTAAGATTCTAGCCATACAATTCAATGGTCAGCATCACACAACTAGACAGTAACCACTAGGAAATAGGAAATAGGAAATTGTCACAAAATTTTGTTTGGGCCAGCCAATCTCAAATTCAAAGCCAGGTCTAAATTTGGATAGTCTAGCATGGTTGACATATCGGCTATGCTTAACCTAATCCTAGTAAATGCAGAGGAAACATTGGTGATACTTGCCTCATATTGCACATTTTTCCTGTTGAGTTATCTTGGAACTTGGAAAAGCTGAAGGCAGGATCGCATATTTCTAAGTTTGCACAGTTCTTATATTGAGAGCATAGTTCAGCCATTTATTCCTTGCGGAAGACAACAGCTTGGACATCACCGCAATGCCTTTTCCCTTACACATTTGGGGGTGGCCATATCTTCCCAAAGAACTCCTCTACACGTTTTGTTTGATTAGCATAGCCCCCCAGTCCAGTAGCCAGAAGCTCCTCAGCTGCAGGCCCTATAGCTGATGCAAAGCTCAACTGGTCCCACTTCACAAGCTGTAGATAAAGAAGAAATCATCAAATGCAGCTCCTCTGAATGTTTTACTAGTAAAGCTATATTAGACCAAAAACACCAAGACCTCATTTGATAAAAGTGAAACAGAGGAAAGTTCAGCAAAATAAAATTTTCATTGGTAAAGTGACGAGAAATCAAATAAGGCAAAAGAAAGTTTTTAATGGCATGTTAAGGAGTGGAGTGAGTGGAGAGCGAAGCAAACTCAACAAACTTTTACGACTTGTTTCCAACCAAATGTCCCATCCCTTAATTTCACATTTTAGTTTTTATTCCACTTCACTCCACTTCTAAGCAAAAAGGACCTCAAAAATGCAATCAAATGGATAACAATTTGAAGGCACACCATCAAGGAAAAATAAACAGTCAAGCATACTCATAGTATTTAACTTTAGGTAGCATGCTTTCCTGTAGACAAGTCCAACCTATAAATCAATCTAATTGGTTAATGGTAGGCAACCTTTAGGAGACCCCAAGTCACAAAATTTGTACCAATCAGAATAGTTGCCTTTCTTTGTAGGCTGAAAGAGAAGGTAGTCAACCAAAACAAAATTGTGACTACACTCATCAGGTAAGCATGAGCATGACTTTGGGTTGAGGCATTATCCTCCATGTGGTGGCAAATCATTAGATCATCACTGTTATTAGCTCACAGCTCACCCCAGTGGCAACATATCCAATGAACAGTCTGGGTTGATCCTAGTTTCCAGAACCATCAAAAGTAAAGTTCAATCATAAAGCTGCTTCCATTATATATGGGGTATCAGTCATCAAAATTTGGGTATCTGCTTTCTCCAAAAATGGCTGACCAGTACAATTTCACTTCTTTACACTGACAAAACATGGGTTATTCATTTTTATGAAAGGAGATAGGAAAGTATTAAACCTCTTCTTCACTGAATTTGAAGGTCGCAGCAGATTCTGGGGTTAGCCTCCTCACGAAAGTGTACTTCTCCTCCGGAGAGGTAATGGATTCTTTGAGTGATTGCAATATCTTCAATGGTGCAATCATATAATCAACCCTGAAAATGAGCACCAAAAGCAACATGTCAATTATTCTAAACTGAGAACTACCAAATGTTGTGCATCACTCTTACCCTAGAAGACTAAATAAGTCCTGCTTGTTTCGAACTGCAGCTGCCATCAACTTTGATTTATATCCATATTTGTGAATGTAATTGTATGCCTTGGTTACCTGTATAAATGGAAGTTTATCCAAATAAATGTTAACGCAAATACCAAGAAACAGGAAGAAACAAAACAGAGCAAAGATGACACAGAGATTTAACGTGATTCACACACCAATATGATATGCTACATCCATGGGCGAAGCTGAAGATGATTCACTATGTAATGGAAGAAAAGTACAGTGGAGATCTCTCAAGAACACCAAAAGTTGCAGAAAGAACTCTCCCTAGATAAACCTAACCCGAAAATCCCCAAATCTCACTTGTTTCACTTGCTAACACAAGAAGACAACAAAACATATAAATAATCCTCCAAGTCAGGTCGTACCATCAGACCTCAGAAAAAAAATCCTCATTCGGGTCGCCACAAAAAATGTCTGCGCAATACATATAAGCTCTTTTCTAGTTGTTTTGTAGGACGCAAGGCAAGGTCTAAAATATCAAGATGGATTAGGTGAATGGCCTATACATACCAGTTTCCAGCCAATACAATACCGAACCCCTCCCCCCCAAAACCAGCTGTCCGGGCCAGGACAAACCCCTCCCCCCGGCTGGCAGCAAGAATCAGTTGGAATTGGAGTTGGTTTTGGATTCGATTGGTATCAGCAATGGCAGAGTCCTATCCAATCCCAGACACTGAGGAATAAATCCTGGCTTTAAGGGTCACTAAGCAACATCCTCATGACCATCTTCTCTGCTTAGGTTTTTTAGTACACAATCCACTGAAATTGTTGAAGTGTCTTATAGAACATCAATAACCTGGTGCTGTATGGGATGGAACCATATTAAGGTCAAGGATAAATGGGTTGGTTCTGAGTGGATAGCAAGCAGGGGAAAGTCAACTTGGCTTGCCATGCATCTTGACCAAATTTAAGTGACTAAAGCCGATAATTATGAAACTTGGCACAACCATAGCTAGTACCAGAAGCTCATTTGATGCAAGATCAAAGGTACTGTCACAAGTACCATTGTCTTGTAGGAACCAGGCCACGTCCAAACAAGGGTCTGCCGTTCCCCTTTGAACCTGGTGGTTCAACTGAAGAAGTTTCTGGTTCAGGCCAAGCCTTGCAATTTGGGTTTTTTTCTGGTTCACTCAACCAGAATTTGTGGGTCATCTTTAGGATTAGTTTCTTCATTATTTTATTATTTTATTATTTAAAAACTTCATTGAAAGAAAGGAATACTTCATATAAATTCCAAGCCTGTTTTAAGTCTAATTTTTAAGAATCTTGGATAAGGACTTCTCCTATAGCTAGTCCTAGTTGTTTGCTTTTTTTTTTATTTCCTGTTTTGATAAGACTTGCTTCTTATTGGTTGCTGGTTATCCTATGGCCAGAATGATAGATGCAATCCTGGGTTCCAAACCCTGCTTTGGGATCGGCATGAACCCATCCAAATGATCAACGGTTCAAAAGATAAAGGTAATGGCTATTCTGTAAATATTGAGGCAAGTTAGACCGTTAAGAGTAAATGAACCAGTGAAAGATCAATTGTAGATGTACTTTGAAAAGATAGGGGCTTTCTGGAATTTAAAATAAGAATGGGAGTGAATTAAAACTAACTGACAAACTAGGGGGATTTTGAGTAATATTTTAAAGACATAGACTTAAAGGTAATTAAGAAGGCATGACCTTCTTCTTCAAACCACAATAAGAGCAGTAACCAGCGTGAACTGGTTCCGTTTCTGGTGCGATAACACTCTCAAATAAGAATGGGAGTAAATTAAAACTAACTGACAAAGTAGGGGGCTTTTGGTAATATTTTAAAGATATACACTTAAACATAATTAAGAAGGAATGTCCTCCTTCAAACCACAATAAGAGCAGTAACCAGTGTGAACTGGCTCTGTTTCTGGTGTGATGGCTCTCTTAAATAAATTCCTTTCAATCTGAAATTTCACGCACAAGTTCCTAACACATCGGTCTCTTAAAATCAACCAGCAGTAGACCTAAAGATCAAGCATTAAATTAATAATATTTCCCGTAAATAAGCTCTAGTGGTAGTCAAGGAACCAGACTTGAACTTCAATGCAAATGTTACGTACGCCAGAGATGGATTGTATGGTTTTGCATTAGCCATGCAAGCACGTGAAGAGCCTTGTACGAGCTGTAAGTTGGGTGGAGTCTGTTACTAGAAGTTGTGAATCAGTAGTTAGTAAAAGTTGTGAGTCAGTAGAATTTGTAATTAGTGGGGAGGAAAGATAGTTAAAATTAGTGGGGAGCAGTGCATAGTTATTAATATGTGGGAGGTACTTATTGAAGTGAATAGTGTAACTGTTGTAATACCTTATTTAAAGGGTTTGTATTATAATGGAGGATAAGCTTTTAACTCATAAAATTTCTCTCTCGAGAACGAGGCCGACTTCCTCAATTAAGCCAAGAGGTCCGGCTTCCTCTGTAAAGCCAAATTATTCCTAACTCTTCTATCTATCTCTTTCCAATCTTTTATTCTTTATGTCTTTCCTATCTTCTTTCCTATTTTCTCTCCTCTCTCTCCTTCGTATGCATCCTATCAGAGCCGGTTATGGATCATTCTGTCTTCCATGTTTCATTGTTGAAGCAAAAGATAGATGATATACAACCAATGTAAGGAGATTTGCCAGCAGCGCAAGAGAATGATGGCACGCTTCATCTGCAACCCCAAGCTGTTTTGGACCGAAGAGTTTATAAACGTAGGCCACAAGTTCTCATTCATTCGCATGGCTTGTCACCTACTGAAGCAATCTGGGAGGATCTTGCTACCATGCGACACCAATTTCCAACATTTGGCCTCGAGGACAAGGCCGCTCTTTAAGGGGGAAGAAAATTGTTACGTACGCCAAAGATAAGCCATGCAAGCACACCATGTAAGGAGACTTGTACAAGTTGTAAGTTGGGTGGAGTCCATTAGTAGAAGTTGTAATTAGTGGGGAGTACTGGATAGTTATTAATACGTGGGAGGTAGTTATTGGAAGTGGATGGTGTAACTGTTGTAATGCCTTGTTTAAAGGAACAGTTCCTTGTTTAAAGGAACAGTATTATAATATAGGATAAGCTTTTAGCTCCTACAAATTTCCTCTCGAGAACGAGGCCAGCTTCCTCAATTAAGCCAAATTATTCCTAACTTTTCTCTCTATCTCTTTCCTATCTTTTATTGCTTATCTCTTTCTTATCTTCTTACCTATTTTCTCTCCTCTATCTCCCGCATACGTATCAGTGAATCTCACAACAGAAGACAACTTAGGAGTTGAAACTTGAGGGTTTGGGGCGTAAGGGTTTTGTGAACACTCCACAAAATATCAGGGTCAAAGGTTATGGTAGGAGATCAACTCCAAACTTTTGGGGGTACCGGTACTGTCCAGAACAGGATATCACTCCGCCAAGAAGGAAAGGAGAAGAAGCAAGAAGAACAGAGGAAGTAGAACTGAACGAAATAGAAGAGAGAAGAAGAATAAAAGAAAGGAGAAGAACTAAGAGGAACTCACCTGAGAAGATAGGACTGGATCGTTGAAGAAGGGGGAAGAAGGCCACAAGGGCAGCAAGCAGTCAATGACAACAACAATTAAAAAAAAAAAGAAAGGAGAAAAACTGAACGAAGGGAGGGAGATCAACTCCAAACTTTTGGGGCTACCGGTACTGTCCAGAACAGGATATCAAACTGCCAAGAAGGCAGGGAGAAGAAGCAAGAAGAACAGAGGAAGTAGAACTGAGCAAAATAGAAGAAAGAAGAAGAATAAAAGAAATGAGAAGAACTAAGAGGAACTCACCTCAGAAGATAGGACTGGATCGATGGAGAAGGGGGAAGAAGGCCACAAGGGCAGCAAGCAGTCACATGACAGCAACAATAAAATACAAAATAAATAAATAAATAAACCATTTTTTCTTATTTCACTGTCTTCAATCGTAGGTTACATGAAATTATATAAAGATAAAGAAAAGATTCATATAGGAACTACTAAAACGACTCTTCTCAAAATAGGAAACTAACAACTCGATCTAATCCCCTTACATAGCTCTGTCTCTAATATAAAATAAAAAATGCAATTATAAAAATATCCCCAAATAACTAAATAAATCCCTACCAACCCTTATAGAACCAAAGCCAGGTTTGGGCTGCTTTCACATCGGTCTAGGTTTCCAGATTGGGTCATGCCAGTCCAGCCATGATAATGATATTGCATCAATGATACAAATTAATAAGTTTTATATAAGCATGTATAAAACTTACTGATGAATAGATTTGGCTTTTTGCATTGTTTGTGAGATTCAATGAGAACCTTGGTGAGATGCTAAGGCTGGTTGGTGGGATTCCAACTTAGTTCCAGGTGGGAAGATTGGTCCATATCCTTCTACTCTTCTTCTATTCTTCTTCCTCCATATCTATCCATCAATTTAGGTTAGTTTCTACAACTTTTATTTCCTGCGCCTACTTTATATGGTTGAATCTGAATTCTGAATCAAGTTCCTGCTCAGTACTTCTTTCCTTAAATCAGAATTGAGTTTCAGTTATTTGAACTTTAAAATCAAGTCTTTAATCTGGTTTCAGGGTTTTCCTACTCTTAATGGGAATTTCCTGGATCTTGAGTTTTACACCCGAGATTTCAGATATGTTTTCATATATATGAGCCGGATTAAGTTCTAAATCTATTCATGGTATCAAAATCTGATTTTGACATTCATTACAGGTTGATATTCTGTTACCATAACTGAGAATTTTTTCTGCTGATCTGTTTAATATCAGTTTGGTTCTTTACGAATCTGATTTCATTTACCGTTCTGAAAACCCTAAATCCGGAATCCTATCTTCAGTAGGATACTCCCATACATCCAGATCAGACCCAGTAGATTGATTCCAAGTTTTGATGTCATATTCTCCTTCCCAAATAGAGGACCGACCAGTCTCTTGACCAGATCAGAACCCTCAAACTTCCTAATATTACAAATCTCCTAAAATCTGGTTTATTTACTTCACTGTAATTCTCGTTTGTTTGGATTTCGGATTTACTTCACTGTAATTCTCGTTTGTTTGGATTTCAGAAACTTAATCATTTAAGGCTTTTAGGAATCCATCATAATTCCATCAGATCCATAACTGCCATGTGGCAGTTCAGTTGAGACCTAAATTTGTCCATGCCAACATTAATCAATAGCCTGAAATGAGCATCTGATATTCCCATCTGTAGTTATAAAAGATTAAAAGAAATTTGAAAAGTCTAGGAAGTGAGCTCAAGCATTAACCCAATAGGAAACATTAAAAAATCTCGAGGAAAAGCCCTTACATAGTTACATGGTGGGCCATAAATTTTGGAAATTACACAATCTGAAATATGACGTGGAAAGAAGTTAATCATTTAAGAAAAATTAAAAAGATCAGAATAAGATGCAGAGCTAACCAAAGCCAAGCCGGGATCTTCTCCTCTTCTGCAGGCAGCTTCTATCTCAGGATCACCGGAATGATTCCGTGCCCAATCCTAAAGAGATACATCTTCTTTATAATGCTCAACCACCCTTTACAGGAAATTTAAATACAAATTGACGAAGGAAGAAAATTACCCTTATACGGCCGACAAATATTTGGATAACAGAAGTGCCAGCTTGTGCAGCAGCTGCTGCTTGGGGAAAGCTGAAGAAGCATGACGATATCACCAAAGGTCAGGGAACAAGTATTAAAACCATGTAGAAGCTTGCTTCTTTTTGTTTTTTGTGTTTTTTTTTTTTTGTTTTTCTTTAATAGATTTTAAGACAGCGATAATTTTTCCCTTCAAAATACTGAAATGCTCTTATTTAACTGATTTCAGTTATATCTTCTTCATATATACCTATAAACAAATGTCAAATGAGTCTGTATGCCTTCAGATTCCAGCAATCTTGAGGCCTCTATTCCCTGAAACAGAGATCAAGAGACAATGAGAACAGGAACCAAAATCCAAGATGTTTTGAGAAATTTTATTTTTGCTATATAAGTAAAATTACGAAAATTACCAGCTAAGGCATTTCCTTTCTCAAATACTTACTTGCCAGGTTGAAGGGATCTTGAACAGAAGACGCTCCAGAGGGACCTCTTTTTCATAGTATAGCTTTAAAAGATCATGTACCTATTTTTACAATAACAAAGCATCAATTTACCATCATACAAAATTTGAAAAGTTTTTTAAGAACATTATCATATCCCTTGGGTTTTGAATAATCCAATACAAATTTTCCAGGCAAACAAGAAGGCCAGTATATTCAACACCTAAACCAACTCTGAAGTTAATCAAGTCACAGACATTTAGACAATGCCAGACACATACATGTATATTACAATCATAAGGGAGGTGCTGTGTAGTGTATGGGTACCACTAAATGGTGGCAGAGGGAGGGAGTAAACCATCAAATGAGATATTTAAAACTAACCAAACAACAAATAAAATGAACCTAAACTGAAACAGACCAGCTCTGTCTCCACGATTAAAAAAAAATTATTTACAAAATTCTCTTGACAACTCAAAACAGGAAACTCAAAGACTAAACTAAGCTTGATGCCCCAATGAGTCGAACTAAGGTAGGTTCCCATTGGCTCCACACCAGAATCGAGTCAATTGACCACAATTCCAAGAATTGGATCACCTGATTTTTGTATCACCATACAATCCAACCATTTCATGCCATTATATGTCTTTTACTTGTCATTCTAGAACATTTTTTTTATCCCACATTCCCACCCCCGAATACAATAAAAAAAAGATGTAAATACGTGTACAAGTTTTTGTTTATCATGATATTATATTTATTTGACTGTCTCACAGAGGTGATTTAATGGAAAGCCCAGCAAATCTATTTTTCATCTATCAATAGTTGTGCTGGTCCAATAAATCAAGGGGGGAAAGAAAAGCTTGAACACTTCCCTCAAAATTTTTGAATTTCTCTATGGAAGAAAGATCATCCATGAGCACGATTAGAAGGCTTCATATAGAAACATTTATCTGCTGGACTCCTCTCAACAGCCTATTCTAACTTGAGACTTTTAACTCAGATACCTAAAATAAAATTTGGGAGCACCTACAGTTGAGTTTCAGATTAGGGAAACAATGGAGAAGGAAGGAAGATGTTAGAGAAGAAGGAGACAAGAGAGGGAAGAAGAGAGAGTTACGGTTGAAAGTTGTGTGTGTTAGAGAGACTTCTCCAACACACCTATATTGCTCAAATAGAATTAGTAAAAGTATTACAATCACCTCCCTAGGGAGGTAAAAGGTAAAAAGACATAAAAAGTTAAAAATACATAATAAGGGAACTAGTTAGAAGTCTAGTTCCTGAACTACCCCTGATACATATTTACTATCAACTCTAACACTCCCCCTCAAGCTGGAGAATATATATCATGCATTCCCAGCTTGCTTAGAAGGACATTAAACTGAGGCGAGCCAAGAGCTTTGGTGAGGATATCTGCCAACTGATCACCAGTCTTCACAAAGGGAGTACAAATGCAGCCAGAGTCTATCTTCTCCTTGATGAAGTGTCTATCAACCTCTATGTGCTTGGTTCGGTCATGTTGAACAGGATTGTGGGCAATACTGATGGCTGCCTTGTTATCACAGTAGAGTCTCATAGGACCTTCAGTGTCAAATCCCAGTTCCTGAACAAGTCTTCTCAACCATATAAGTTTACATACTCCATGGGCCATAGCTCTAAATTCTGCCTCTGCACTGGATCTAGCTACAACATGCTGTTTTTTGCTTCTCCATGTAACCAAATTACCCCCTACAAAGGTGCAATAACCGGAAGTGGATCTCCTGTCTGTAATGGAGCCAGCCCAATCAGCATCTGTGAAACCTTCCACTTTCAAGTGGTTGTGTCTGGCATACAACAATCCTTTCCCTGGAGAAGACTTTTGTTGAGATGTGTTACCCGATATTATAAGGGTATTTTTGGTTTTTTATTTATGTACTTTTGAACAAGGGTAGGATTGTAATTTGGGCTATGACACTGTTCACGTGAACAGTGTCGTGAATAGTATCGTGAACAGTGTTTCCCTTTGTAATCTCTTTTATTATTATTATTATAAATAGAGAGCTTGACTGATCTCATTGATCATTCGAGCCATTCACGAAATTCCTGTTTTGTTAACATGGTATCAGAGCCAAATACACTCTGATCTAGGTTTTCAAAACCCACCTCCCTCCCTTCGATTTTTTTCTCCTTCCCTCCATCGAGCTTCTTCCCTTCTTCTTTCTTCTTTTCTTTTGGTTCTTCTTCTCCCATTAGGGCAGCACTACTGAGGTGATCGTAATGATCTAGCTGCTGCCCCAATATACCTCCTTTTTTATGCCTCTTTTTTGGATCGAGTGGAGCTAAAGCACTGTCTGCGATTTGAAGATTCCTATTTTTTTTGGAGATCAAGCCTCTACATCTATTTCGGCTGCATCTTCTATTGTGGGATCTTTATTTAATATTGTTCTCAGCCCCTATTCACTTCATCAGATTGGTTGAAGACCCCAGCCCCTTATCGATCTCTCTTCTCAGAGTTTTTTTTCAAAACCCTGACATTAATCGATCTTGGGGTTGGGCTGCTGGTTCTTGCTGCATCTGATTGGCACCCTTGCTGCCTTCATTCGACATCATTCCCAGCCTACATATCTGAGATTTTTTGCTCCAATTCAGCCCTTTTCTATTGGGGGTTGATTCCAGAATTTTTTTGGATATTTTTTAGCTGTTTGCTGCTTCATCGAAGATTGGTTACCTGCTGCAATGACTGGTTCAGATTCTTCTTCGGCCTCTTTTGGCATTGATGGCCAGCCCCAGACTGATTTTCTTCCCCTTGCTGCCCCAATCAAACTTGATGGCTCTAACTACCTGAAGTGGTCTCGGTCTACCTATTTGACAGTAGCTGGTCGTGGCCTCACTGGCCATCTTTTTGGGACAACTAAACCAGTGGAAGAGGGTTCTCAGCTCAACAAGTGGTTATCGAATGATGCGATGGTGATGTCCTACTTGATCCATTCTATGCAAGGGGATATCTCAGACAATTTTCTCCTACTGGACACTGCCCATACTATCTGGAATGGTGCCAAAGAGACTTATGGTCGCACTGGGAATGATGCACAGGTCTATGAGATTAGAAAGAAGGCTAATGCCACTACCCAACAGGAGCTCTCTATCTCCAAATACTATGTTGCCTTCAAGAACATGTGGCAGCAATTGGATCATTACTCCGACTATCAGCCCTCTACTGCTACTGATCTGGCTGCCTATCGCAAACAATTTTCTCCTATTCGGGTGCAAGTACTTGGGCAGTCCCCTTTTCCATCCCTAGAGCAGGCCTTTGCCTTGGTTCATAATGAGGAATCTCGTCGGGCTGCTATGCTGCATTCCTCTACTGTTGATCGCTCCGCCTTGCAAGTTGCTTCCAGTACTCCTTCTCTTACCACTACTGATGGTGGTACTGCTGTCCCTAAAGGTCCTGTCAAGTGTGAACACTACAATAGGCTCTATCATACTAAGGCTCAATGCTGGAAGCTCCATGGGAAACCTGCTGATTTTGAGGAAAAGAAAGCCCGTGGGAAGTTTAAGCCCAAGGCTCATATGGCTGATTCTCCTACTACTCCTGTTGCTGCTGCCCCTTCATCTGACATTGGGCTTACTCAGGATGAGCTCTTAGCTTTCCGTCGCATGCTACAGGCCTCTTCCGCTGCCTCCACTACGGCATCTACACTTGCTGCCCCTCCTGGTTCTAATTTTGCCTCAGGTACTCCAGTCAGTAGTCTATGTGCATCGGCTGTATCCAGTCCTTGGATTATAGATTCCGGTGCCACTGACCACATGACTGGCTCCTCCCATGTATTTCATCTTTATTCTCCATCTTCTGGCAAAGACAGTGTTCGAGTAACTAATGGTTCCCTTTCTCCTATTAATGAGAAGGGTTCCATACGCTGCTCACCTACCCTTTCATTAAAATCTGTTTTGCATGTTTCGTCCTTTTCTACCAACCTTCTCTATTAGTAGTCTAACTAGAGATCTGAACTGCAAACTGCCTTTTTTCCCTTCTCATTGTGTCATACAGGATCTAGAGACGGGGCGTACGATTGGGGGTGGTAAGATGCAGGGTGGTCTCTACTTACTTGACCCCGGTCAGCCTTCTACTTTGCATTCGGCTTCCTCTACAGCTCATCATTTACAATCCACCTCGTCCCCTGACCTTCATCTCTGGCACTGCCGACTTGGTCATCCATCCCTTAGTACTTTGTCTCTTTTGTTTCCGAGCTTGACTAAGCATTGTAATAGGAATGAGTTTTTATGGGAGGCTTATGTTTTGGCCAAACAGACTCGTTCCAGTTATTCTTCCTTAAATAAAAGAAGCGAGTTTCCTTTTGCTTTGGTTCATTCTGATGTGTGGGGCCCTGCTCGTTGTACTTTCCTTTCTGGTCATCGATGGTTTGTCTCGTTTATTGATTGTTATACTCGTGCCACTTGAGTGTACATGATGAGCCATAAAAGTGAGGTCTTCCGCTGTTTTCAGTTATTTCATCGTATGGTTCAGACCCAATGCAATGCCACCTTGCGCATTTTACGCAGTGATAATGGCAGAGAGTACATGGAGGGTCAGTTCCAACTTTATTTGGCTGCACATGGTATTGTCCATCAGACCAGCTGTGTTGACACACTTGCCCAGAATGGGGTTGCTGAAAGGAAAAATAGACATCTCCTTGAGGTAGCCCGGGCCATTATGTTTGCACGGTAGGTTCCTTCTCACTACTGGGGTGATGCCATTCTTACCGCTGCTTATCTCATCAACGGTGTGCCTACCCGTGTCCTTGATGGTCGTTCCCCCGTTGATCTCCTCCAGGGTTCCTCCTCCTTTGTGGTTCCCCCCAAAGTTTTTGGTTGTGTTTGCTATGTCCGCAATCATCATCCTCATGGGAAATTTGATCCACGGAGCATTTGGTGTATTTTTCTGGGCTATTCTGCGACCCAGAAAGGATACAAGTATTACCAACCACCTTCTCGTCGTACTTTTGTCTCCATGGATATTGTGTTCCATGAGTCCTTATCATATTATTCCCAGACACCTCTTCAGGGGAAGCAGGATCAGGTTTTTGAAGATATGTCTGCTATTCTTCCGGCTTCTATTCAGGGGGAGCCCTCTGTAACTTCAGCTCCTATAGTGGCTCCTATTCAGGGGGAGCGTAGACCAGTCAGTCAAATCCCTGTTGATAAGGTATATACCCGGGAGCGCACAGGACAAGTTGAGACTACCACCACCACTATACCACCTCCACAATCGTCTGCACTTGATCCAGATCCAGACCCTACTAAATCATCTGGTAAGGATCCTTCCCTTGACTTACCTATCGCTGTTTGTAAAGGCGTTAGGTCATGCACCCAACACCCCATCTCCAATGTTGTTTCCTATGATGCTTTATCTCCTTCCTATCGTGCATTTGTTTCTTCTCTTTCCTCTGTTTCTATTCCTCAGAAATGGCAGGAGGCGATTGCAGATCCAAAGTGGAAAGCAGCCATGATGGAAGAAATGACGGCCTTACTTAAAAATGAGACATGGGAGCTAGTTGTTCTTCCTTTGGGTAAGAAACCATCGGGTGCAAATGGGTATTTGTTGTCAGCGAAGCCGATGGAGCAGTGGATAGATATAAAGCTAGGCTTGTGGCCGAGGCTTCACTCGGACTTATGGGATCGACTACCGGGAGACATTTGCCCTGTTGCGAAGTTGAACACTTGTCCGGGTCTTACTTGTCTTGTGCTGTCAACTTTGGCTAGGACCTACAACAGTTGGATGTAAAAAATGCATTTCTTCATGGGGAGTTGGAAGAGGAGGTTTATATGGATGTTCCTCCGGGTTTTTCCTCTGACAAAACCCATGGGAAAGTTTGTAGGCTCAAAAGGGCACTCTATGGGTTGAAGCAATCTCCACGGGCATGGTTTGGTAGGTTTCATAAAGCCATGGTATCCTGTAGATACAAACAAAGTCATGCTGATCACACTCTGTTCATTAAGCGAAAGGGAGAAAATGTCACTCTTCTCATAGTTTATGTTGATGACATAGTTGTGACTGGTAATGATACAGATGAAGTTTCTCACCTGAAGGCTTTCTTGGGACGGGAATTTGACATAAAAGATCTAGGACAGCTAAGATATTTTCTTGGGATTGAAGTTACCCGTTCTCCAAAAGGCATCTTTCTCTCCCAGAGAAAGTATGTTCTAGATTTCCTATCAGAGACTGGTTTGCTTGGTTGTCATCCTTGTGACACTCCCTTGGAAGCTACTACCCGTCTGCAAGAGAAGGATGGTGAACCTGTTGATAAGGGCAGATATCAACGATTGGTGGCCAAGCTGATTTATCTCTCCCACACCAGACCAGATATTGCCATTGTTGTGAGTCTTGTGAGCCAGTTCATGCATGATCCTTATTCCACTCACATGGCTGCTGTTCTTCGTATTCTCCATTACTTGAAGTCAGCTCCAGGAAAGGGGATCCTTTTGTCTCCTCATGACCATCTACGCATTGAGAGCTTACACGAGATCTTGATCGGGGTGGTAACCCTGACAGAAATCTACCTCCGGCTATTGTACTTTTGTTGGAGGAAATCTAGTCACATGGCGGAGTAAAAGCAAAATGTTGTGGCAAGATCTAGTCTTGCTGAATTCCGTGCTATGGCCCGGGGCATATGTGAGTTACTATGGCTTGAGTTTACTCCTTGATATCCGTGGTTCTGTTCATCTTCCAATGATGTTGTACTGTGACAACAAAGCAGCAATTAGCATTGCCCACAATCCAATGCAGCATAACCATACCAAACATGTGGAGATTGACAGACACTTCATCAAGGAGAAGTTAGAGAGTGGGCAGATTTGTATTCCTTTTGTGAAGTCTGGAGATCAACTGGCTGATGTCTTCACGAAAGGGTTGAGTGGGAAGTTGTTTTATCCTAGTCCAGTCAAGTTAGGCATGTGTGATATCTATGCCCCAACTTGAGGGGGAGTGTTGAGATGTGTTACCCGATATTATAAGGGTATTTTTGGTTTTTTATTTATGCTTTATTTATGTACTTTTGAACAAGGGTAGGATTGTAATTTGGGCTGTGACCCTGTTCACGTAAACAGTGTCGTGAACAGGGTTTCCCTTTGTAATCTCTTTTATTATTATTATTATAAATAGAGAGCTTGACTGATCTCATTGATCATTCAAGCCATTCACGAAATTCCTGTTTTGTTAACAACTTCAAATATCTAAGAATACGGTACACGACATCCAAGTGGCCACTCTTGGGAGCGTGCATGAATTGGCTCACTACTCCCACTGCATAGGAGATCTCTGGGTGTGTCATGGCAAGATAGATAAGCTTCCCCACTAGCCTTTGGTACTTTCCCGCATCAACTAGAGAAGGACCACAATCTTCTCCTAGTTTATGATTTTGCTCAATAGGAGAATTGGCTGGTTTGCAGCCCAACATTCCTGTCTCGGTCAACAAGTCAAGAACAAACTTCCGTTGACATATATTAATTCCTTTCTTGGTCCTTGATACTTCAATGCCTAAGAAATACTTCAAGGGACCCAAGTCTTTAATTTCAAACTGTCGTGCCAAGTAACTCTTCAGGTTATCTATCTCAACTATATCATCTCCTGTGACCACAATATCATCAACATAAACAATAAGGGCTGTAATGGTACCATGGCCCCTCTTAGTAAAGAGAGTATGATCAGCTTGGCTCTGGGAATATCCATTCTTCAGAATGGCCTGCCGAAAGCGCTCAAACCTTGCCTTTGGTGACTGTTTGAGACCATATAATGCCTTCTTAAGGAGACACACCTTCCCTTCAGCTGATGGCATTTTGAAGCCTGGAGGAGTTTGCATGTACACTTCCTCTTCCAAATCCCCATGGAGAAAGGCATTCTTCACATCCAACTGGTATAATGGTCATTCTTTATTGGCAGCCAATGACAAAAGAACTCTAATTGAGTTGTGTTTGGCAACCGGAGCAAATGTCTCCTGATAGTCAATTCCATAGACTTGACTGTATCCCTTAGCCACCAACATTTGTTTTGTATCTCTCAACACTCCCATCAGAGTTGTACTTGATTGTGTAGACCCATCTACATCCAACAGGGACACGTCCCTTAGGAAGATCCACCAGTTGCCAAGTACCATTCTTCTCAAGTGCCATCATTTCCTCAGACATAGCTTGTCTCCACTTTGGGTTAGACATAGCATCAATAACATTTTTGGGAGTAGAAGCAGCAGAGAGGGCAGTAACAAAGGCAAGACCTGTAAGAGAAAGAGCATCATAGGAAACAAATTGGGCTATAGGATTAGTACAAGCTCTTTTCCCTCTACCAACAGCAATAGGGAGGTCTAAATCACATAAAGAAGGAGAAGGGAGATCACCTGAGTGAGAAGAGTGGATCTCAGGTTATGGATCTGGATCCAAAGAGGACTCTTGGTAGGTCTTCGTTCTTTCATTATGCAAGCCTTCACCTTTTCTGTATGTAATGTGGTAATCTTTCTCCCTACTAGGACCACTGGCAGTTCTGTCAACCACCGAATCAGTATGCACATCATCCAGATTCACAGACTTCCCAATGTCAAGCATAAAGGGAGAGATAGGTAGTGGGTAATGGAGAGAATCAGCAGCCTGTTCATTCCCACAATTCTCCCCCTGAAGAGGATGCTGAGATGGGGCAAAAAAAGGAACAGATTCAAGGAAGGTGACATCTTTGGAGGTGAAGCACCGGCGAGAAGAAGGATGGTAGCACCGGTAACCTTTAGAAGTAGAAGAGTAGCCAAGAAAAAGACACTTGAGGGCTTTGGGATCAAGTTTTGTGCGATGTGATTTGTTAACATGCACATAACAAACACAGCCAAAGATTTTAGGAGGAAGAGAGAAAGCAGAAACCTGTGGAGATAAGATGTCTAAGGGAGATTTGAAACCAAGAAGTTTAGTTGGCATGCGATTGATGAGGAAAGAAGCAGTGAGAAGAGCAGCCAACCAAAAAGTCTTGGGAACATGCATGACAAACAAGAGACTACGGGTGACCTCCAATAAATGGCGATTTTTTCTCTCAGCAACCCCATTTTGTTGGGGTGTGTCAACACACGCTAACTGATGGAGAATGCCATTCTTAGTAAAGAAAGCTTGGAGACCACTAAACATACATTCTCCCCCTTTATCAGGCCGGACAACTTTGATACGGGTATCAAACTGAGTAAGGATCATTTGATAAAAATTCTGAAATGCCTCACAAACATCACTCTTACTTTTCAGAAGAACAGTCCAAGTGGCACGAGAAAAATCATCAACAAAAGAGACAAAGTAACAAAAGCCAAATAAAGAAGTAGTGGGAGAAGGTCCCCAAACATCAGTATGTATAATATGGAAAGGAGCAGCAGTTCTATTACCATGATAAGGATAAGAGGAGCGACAATGTTTGGCAAACATACATGGTTCACATTCAAAAACATGGGAAGATGCAACAGAAGAAAATAAGTGAGGTAAATGTTTCCTCATTACAACAAAAGATGGATGGCCTAAACGCCGATGCCATAACATAACAGACTCCACTGAACTACTGTCATCACGTCCACACACATAGGACTGACCGGTGGGTACACCAGGATAAAAAAGGTAAAGGCCTTTCTCCTCACGTCCGCTACCAATAATCCTCTTCGTCACCAAATCCTGAAAGAGACAGTGAGAAGGAAAAAAGGTGACACAACAGTTGAGGGATTTAGTCAAGTGACTTACAGATAAAAGGTTAACAGCAAGGTTAGGAACATAAAGAGCTGAGGTAAGGGAAATAGAGGAGGTAACAGGGATACTACCTTTACCAGATATCGAGGAAAGGGATCCATCAGCTATCCTGACTTTATCCTTACCAGAGCAAATGGTGTAGGAATCATAATTAGAGGACATACCAGTCATGTGGTCAGTGGCACCAGAGTCAATGACCCAAGACTGGGCTGCAGTAGAGGCTGCAGCGGAGACCTACAAGGCTGAGGACGAAGATGAGCTGGCCACGGTAGATGCAGGAGATGTGCTCAACTGGGATATAATCCGGCGGACTGTGTCAACCAAGATAGGATCATCCTGTGGAGCATCTGCCTCAGTCGTCACGGAGTGAGCTCGAGCTCCCCCTCTACGACCACCACGACTACATGTGCTAGGGGGGCGACCATAAAGTGACCAACACCTATCCTTGGTGTGCCCAGTTCTCCCACAGTGATCACATTTAAACCTGTCTCTCCCAACTCCGCTGGCACCACTTGTCTCTACTACACTGGCTGCCTCACGATTCGGCCCTTGGCCTCTACTACCCCCACGGGTGTCTCGAAAAGAACTGGAATTGAGAGTTGACTTGTCATGAGATGATGCTGATGTGGAGTCCATAGTGACACGCCGAGTCTCCTCACTCTGTAGGTAACTACAGACCTCACTAAGAGATGGAAGAGGAGATCGGCCTAAGAGTTGGAGCCGGATGGGTTCATAGTCTGGATTCAGACCACCAAGTATAGTGAACACCCGCTCCCTTTCAAAGGTCTGATATACCTTCGCTTCATCTGCCGGGTTAGTCAAATGGAGGTCCTGGTAGTGGTCATATTCTTCCAAAAGACTAAGGAAGGCATTATAGTACTCAGAGATAGTTCTGTCCCCTTGCCTCATGGAATGAATCTTTTGGTGCAGCTGATACACTTTGGCAGAGTCACCCACTCTGTCATAGGCCTGAGAGACACTATCCCAGATGGCCTTAGCAGTCTCCTTTCTTATAAATCTTCTCCCAATCTCAGGCTTCATGGAGAAGATCAACCATGTCATGACTGTAGAGTTCTCAGTCTCCCATTTCTCATAAGTAGGTGCATTCGGCTCTGGAGGCTTGATATCACCTGTGATGTACCCAAGCTTCCCTTTGCTCCTAAGGGAAAGCTTCACGGAATGTGACCAGTTCAAGTAATTTGTCTCATCAAGTTTCACAAAGGAAAGTTGAAACTGTGTGCTTTCATAGGCAAATTGAGGAGAAGGGACAGGCTGTGATTCAGCTATACCAGGTCCCAAAATCTCATAATCACCCATTGTTCAAGTGGGGAGTACACACTCTACCCAAATAAAAAAAAACTTCCAAACAGGTCTGATAAAACAGAACCAGCAAGTAAAGGCAGCCTGTAGAGGCTCAAGTAAAGGAAAAAACAGGAAAAAGGGGCTTCACCCTAGCATTCACCAAGAAATAATATATCTGAAACAATCTCAAGGCCCTCACACAGGCTGATGTTAAACATTTCTCAGCAAAGGCAACAATACATAGCAGTCCAGAAATAAGAGGAGCAGAGAAATTGCAGTCCCGATATTACCTGGGCAGAAACAGAGATTCCACGAAAAAGAGTACTGCTCAAGCAGTAGTGGAAGATTGAAACCAAGGCCAGATGGGATGAAAAGAGCACCTTTGGGCGATTCTATGGAGCCATTCCAAGGCTGAAACCAAGGTCGAGAGAGAGAGAACAAGGGGCTCGAACTTGAAGCTGGCGGTAATAGTTGCAGGTGATGGAATGGCTTCAAAACTTCATAATAGCTTCAACCAAGCTCAAAGAACACCTCCAAACAGCTGAGTAGGTTATTTCCAACCTATTTCATACTTCTATACCACAGATTCTTTACATTGGTAGCTTCTCTTTGAAACCCTTTGAATCCTAGGATTACAAAGAGAAGAAAAGAATAGAGAAGAGCAACCAAATACGACTCTCAAACCAACCTGCTCTGATACCAAGTTGAGTTTCAGATTAGGGAAACAATGGAGAAGGAAGGAAGATGTTAGAGAAGGAGACAAGTGAGGGAAGAAGAGAGAGTTACGGTTGAAGGTTGTGTGTTTTAGAGAGACTTCTCCAACACACCTATATTGCTCAAATAGAATTACTAAAAGTATTACAATCACCTCCCTAGGGAGATAAAAGGTAAAAAGACAAAATGTTAAAAATACATAATAAGGGAACTAGTTAGAAGTCTAGTTCCTGAACTACCCCTGATACATATTTACTATCAACTCTAACACCTACTACCATGTTTGGACACTTCCTTATAACTTGAAACTATCCAAACAAGAATAAAGAGCTCTAAACTGAACCAAACAAGACCTATGATTGACCCAGAAATTAAGAAGATAAAAACACTTCTGATGACTCAAAATTTTAAAAAGGACTCAAAGACTACCAAGGCTACTACCTCATAAGTCATAAGTGAATTTCATTACTGCAATAGTGTAGGTTATCGGTTGGGGGCACAGGTGAACATCTAATTTAAACTATCCAAACGACAAATAAAGAACCCTAAGTTGAGCCAAAACCAGTTCCATGATTGATCCAAAAATTAAGATTACAAAAGCAACATTGAGGACTCAAAATTAAAAAAGGCTCTCAAAGGCTACACCAGGGTTACTACCCAAAAGGTTATCTCCTTTCCAAATAGTTTGAGACAATTAAGGATGTCAAATGGTTGGTTCGGTCTGGTTTCATTATGCGTTTTTGGTTTTTTAAATAATGTTTTGGTCCGGTTTTCAGTTTATAAAAGCCTAATCTGATACTGATAGCTATTGGAACGGTCAGTTTCATACCCCCAATAAGGGTTCAGTCTAGTCAGCTTCTGTCGGCTCAACTGGTCCAGTTGCATTTTTTACACCCTGATGGGACATTCATTGGGGGAACAGGTGGTCTTCATGCCCATGGCCCCGGGCCTGAATCAACCCCAATTCCCCGATTCGGCCATTCTATGTTATGCATCACCAATTCCATCAACCCACTCCATCAAGGGCCATATCTATGTGAAATCAACACTCCTCCCTACCTGCACCAGTCACATCCTTGCTGCCTTCCCTTTGTCCTTCTAGATTTCCATCCATTCAAGCAAAACGATTATATGATATTAATTATAAAATTATAAATGGTAATCCTGCGATGTAATTGTTATTGCTTTACAGTTCACAAAGAGGCAGAACTTTCCCATTGTTTAGTATTTCAATGTATCATCCCTATCCAAAGAACTCCTAATAACAGCTTTTAATTCTCTACAGGCACAAGACCTTTAAAAAACAAAACAAAAAAAAAGAAAAAAGAAACAATTGTTCAATAGATTCTTGTGATACTAATGTCTGTGTTCTTGAATATGCAGATGCATGGCTGAAGCAGCTTTACTCAGTCTGGAAACCCAGACCAAGATGAAACAGGTCCAAACCTGGGTTATGGTCTATTAGGATATTTTTTTTTTCTTTTATGATTATTATTGTAATTTGAATCTTTTTTTTTTTATTGTTTGTTAGCTAGAACCAAGGATTTGTGTTTACTCTTCTTCCTGTTAGAGTACAAATAAGACTTTACTTTCTCAAGTTGTACACCTATTGATACTGGGTAGATTGGAATTGAATGAATTTCTTTGGGTTTAAACTGGTTGTTGTGAGGATCGAAGATTCGTTCAACTAATGTTTTTCTTCTCTCTCGGTTGCTCCTAAGTTCCTTCCTCATCTCAGGTTCGATTGTTCTTCACTTCATCACTCATTCTTCTTACTTTTCTGCTCTACCTCTTTCCTTTCATATTTCTTCTCCAACCAAGTTGAACTTAAACATTCTGCTACTGTTCCCCTTCTTCTCTACTGGTAGCGGTAACATAAACTCATAAAGTGAATGGAGTGAATTGTCAACTCATCATACTTATTTGGATTAGTTTGAAATTTCGGGTGAGGGATACCCTACTCTAGGCGATTTAATCCATATAATACAAGTTGTAGACCTGTAGTAGTATGATTAGTATCTCAGACCTAACCTCACAGCAGGATCTCAAGAAACAGTCAAACTCCCAAAAGTCAACCTTCTCAGATGAAGGTCAAACTTAAGATTTCAAACCCCCACAATGAATATTAATACCATTCAGAAGATAAGAGTGATCGGTTAGGGTAATCTGAGAGTAATTAGAGAGTTTCAGTTTCAGGATAGAAATCTGAGAAGGATAGTCAAACTGAAATTAATTCAAGTCAGGCCAGTAGATTTCCCTCAAATTTGGATCGAGTTCTACCCTTGATGTACACTATCAAACCCCCAAATATTGAAACAAATCAGGCGGCTAAATAGGGAGTAGACCAACATTAAATCTGAAACCCAACCTCACTGAGTTGGAGAGATTTTTAAGTAGCACACAAACGACAACTCAGGTAACCTTCAAAACCAGGTTGAGTTTAGCTCTAGGGTAGGCCTTCGATTCCACAAATTTTTGACGGAATCAGGTTAAGGGTTCATGTTTAATTAATAAATTATGCTGAAATAGAGTGGAAAACAGGGTATGCACAGGAACAGTAAAACAGAAATTAAACCCTTGATCGGACTTACTTGGTGATAGGAATATGATGTTGGATACAAGACCAAATAACTTCAATGAAATCAGGTATCAATCAAACCCAGCAGCAGCAACTTTCGATCAGAAATCAAACACAGAATATGGTTGGCCGTAGAATAGAGAAAGGGTAAGAGGAAACCTATCTCAGATCTCAGGAATCTCTCCCATTATATCTCTCACAGATTCTGGCAGCCAAAGGCAACTCAAACTTTATTAATCAAAATCGAATGGAGGCTTAGCAGCCTTACAATGTTTATATAGACTGAAAAATAAAGTCCTAATCAAAATGTGAAACTAAAAATCAAACTCCTAGCATAAATAGTAGTATTACAATGTTGCTGAAAATTATAACAACTACTAATAAGTATTCCTACTTCAACTAGGAATGAAAATAAAGCTAAACTACTAAAACTAAGCCCATGCGAGCTAAGGAATCCAGCCACAACTGGCTGGTTCGATCTCCATGAACCTGGTCCACTTTAAGACCTTGGTTCTTGCTGGTTTGAGTGGTCCAATCTACTTCATCCTAGAATCCTCTGCCTCCCAATATAGAGTTTTATTTAATGCAACCATAGAAAGCAGAGCTTCCACTCGCGGCAGGTTGAGAGATTCCAAACATTTGGGATAAAACTGATGCTTTCTAATCCTTGAATGGGGTGGCTCATCAGAGTTAAATGATTAAAACCTCTCACTCTATCTTCCCAGCACCCTTTTATCTTCGAAAGTTTTAACTTTTGACAATACGATGCTCCTTTATAAAACTGGAAAGTATGTGCATTCATCAATTTTGTCTTCATACAGATTTGTACTCCAAGGAGCCATTCCAGAACATGTTCAGGGCCAACGTAGGACAGTCCAGGGTTTTGGGTTCCAAAGGCCAAACTAAAAGGAAATGTGGTGGGTAATGGGGATTGAATATTATTTATAGAAAAGAATAGGGAAAGAATAAGAATAAGGACATATTTGGGTAAGGTCACAGCGTTTCTACTTCTAAACTTCTAGAAGCCAGCTTCTCAACTTTAAAACAGTCCAGCCAATAAATTACACTGTTTGGAATCTTTAACACATGAGATGCAAGAACTCAGAAACCCGCTTCAGGCAGCTTCCTGGGCTTATGCAGAAATTATTTCAAACGTTATATTTCTATTGGCTGCACACTTTTAAATTTGAGAAGCTGCCTAGAAGCTTACCCAAACATGCACTAAGAAATAAGACACTGTTATAGACTGTAAACAGTACCCTGAACAGTAACTGATATTAATAACTAAGGAAAAATCTTAGGAAGAGATTATAAATCTGGTGAAGGAAGTTGACTAATGTACCGAACATTGGAGTACCTCTGCAGATTCACTATGTAATAGTAAACAAGAAAGAAAGAAAGAGAAGAATTTTCATTGAGAGAATTAGAGGAAGTAGAATAGAAAAGAGGGAGAAAGGCAGAGAGAGAGAGAGAGAGGACCAGCAATAGATAATTAGTACAAAAAGCAATAGCAACCATACTGGCCAGATATGTTGGTAGCAACCTCACAATCAAATGACAACTTTATTCCATTCCAAATGCTCAGAATTCATTTGGGAATACACCCCTGTTACTAAATTGACTCACTTTAGGACTTGTAAACCAATTGGAGTGTTCACTTTAAAATACCTAAATAGACACTTACTTGTGAACGTAAATAAACTATGTAAATTTACTCTCATTAATCTAATTACAATATAGCCACTCCCATGAGTGATCAAACCTTTTCCTAATCAAATGAAACCACTAATTAAATAAAAGGATCTGAATCCGAAACTAATTAAACTTTCTAAAATAGAATCACATCCCAAATCAATACCCCACTAGTAAATCTATCATAGCTTTCCCGATGCAAATTGCAATTGCAAGACCTTGGTCCCACTAGATAGGTGACTAAATGCCCTTTCAAATAACACCAATATCACACAAAATAGAGACGATCAAAATTAAGCACTAAGAAAAGAAACAAAAATAACTTAATGTCCTATAATGCGATGCTTCTGATCACTAAAGCTAATCCAATGCTCTGGTTGATATATATCCAAGCCACTTGATTGGGCAATTGGAATGCTCCTGCATCAAAGCCATACAATCGGAGACATTGATTAGAGTGATTTTGTGAACAGTCACATTAAATATTCTTGGCCAGTTCTTCAACTTACCCTACTCTAGCCATTCATCCTCCCATAATCTAATTTTATTTTTGATTCAGACCTTTGCTTTAGCTCAGATCATGAAATCAGTAAAATCTTTCGTGTTTTCCCATTTACTGGCCTCATTAGTTCCTATTATCTGCCTTGAAAGTTCCATCGTTCATGGTTCATGCCATAATTGTGTTCTAGCTTCTTTCCCCATATAGTAATACTTTCTTGGCTTAATCTATGCAAAGTACTGCTCTGTTCTAAGTGTTATTCCTTGGATTCCCAGCTGCCCTAGCTTACTTGGCTTGCGTGCATGTTGTGTTCTATATGTATAGATCCTGCTTGGTCCCATTACATGATTTACAGAAAGACAAGCATGCCTTTCTCTCATCTATCCATCACAAAATTAAGACCATGTCACCAAGACAAGTTCTATCAAGTCTTTGGGATCCCTCATTTGTGCAGGTCCTGTAGGATCCATCAATCAAGAAAGCATCTAAATCCAAGCAGATTTTAGATTTTTTTATGATTTCCTTTCAAATACCCTTTTAACACCCTCCTTCCATATCCCCCACAAAATGGCAGAGGAGACCATCCTCCTGAATAATCTAACCTTAAGATCATTGACCAAGAAGGGAACAATATTCTTATATCCCAGAAAGACACTCACCCAAATCGCAATATACTGCAGAAGCAGGTACAATTAACCAGTTGCAAAACAGTTCTAGTTTCTACAAGCAAGAGAATCAACTTTTCAAGAGCCTGTATATATGATTATTAATGATTCAACTTATAGAATGAAATGACAAGGCAGGCAACAAATACTAAACTGCTATGCAGTGAACACAACCCTTAACAAAATGATCTGTATATATGATTGTCAATGTTTTAACTTAATAAACCAATGACAAGGTAGGAAACAAATACTAAACTACTGACTGGTGTACTCAATTATTGCCAAAATGATATGAATCAAGGACAATCATAACAATGGTGCTAGACACAAAATATTACAATCATATAATGGATATCTCAATGCCAACCACCAACCCAATCAAATATAATAATAAAAATAACCACCCAAGGTAAGTCATTAATATTTTCTTGTAGGACACAACGATAGCACAGGAGCTCAGAATCAATAATCAGCATCCAAAAGTTTCTTGAGTTAGTACCTTCCTTAGAATACCATGTGTGTCATAAGCCAGACGAGCATCCACTTCGGTTGACACTCGACCAGGGACTAGCTTCAACAAGTCGCTCCCAACATTCACTAAAGCCTGTGAGTCAACGATTGATTCTCAACAACAGGAGCCATCCAACAAACTAATATCGTTGAAATCTCATTCAAGGCTAATTGAAAGGGAGAGTGTGGGGAGACAGACCTTGTTATAGAAGCAGGACATACGAGCTTTGGGATCCTCTTGTCCATAGCACTCTGAATCAGCAAGCGCAGTTTCTACAGCGCTCTGCACCCATAATTATTCACATAATTCATTACTAAAACAAATTGTACATTAACTAGATAAAAATACACACTACATCCCTTTCTTTTCATTTCCCGTCCTATGATTTGCTAGCATCAAGCGATACTCACCCTAAATATTGTATCCGGAAGACCACATATACCTAGAAGCAGGGAAGAGCTAACTGTAGCAGCAGTGGGTGGAAACCTTCATTTCGAATAAATTTGCAAGAATTGAGAAAAATTCACCCAAATCTTATAATAACACCTCGAAAGAAAGACTACCAGAGAATTAGGATCACGGAATTACTTCTGGAAATCGTCGAAAATGACAGTATCCGGAACAATCTCACTGAAGCTCGAAACAGCATCCAATTCAGTGCTTAAACCTGTATGTAAAACGCATACAAGATGAGATCAAAACCAATCCTCAGCAGTTAACATATAAACAAAGACAATAGTCGACTTTTGATCCGAGAAGAAAGTAAGAACAAAACGACAACCAGTCTCAAGAGGCGATGCATTGCCAGTGGAAGCGCGGATTTGAGGAAACGACCTTTGAAGCTTGTAGAGAAAATTTAGCGTTTCAGATCGAACAGCAAACCTGCAGCTTCCCTCCTGCAGGAACTTAATAATAAATATAAATAGGAAGACTATGAAAGAGGGAAAGAAGTGAACGAACGAGAGAAACTGGGAAACTGGAATATATGAAATTACCTGACGAGATGATGTGAATAGAGCCGATGAGGATGAAGGCAACGACACCGACATTTTCGGTTGCGTTATGAAATCTTGAGTTCAGTCTCAGACGAAGACGACGACGACGACGCACTTAGAGCTTACACCTTACACAGGACTACAGGAGAGACGGGAACTTATTACTTTTTTTTTTTTTTTTTCAAATCGGGTACTTATTACAGCAAAACAGGAAGAGAAAAATGTGGATAATGTAAGGAAAGTGACCCCGTGAGTTGAGAAAGTGTCGAACAAAGCCTCCTGAGAAGATAGAACAGGAGAGGGAGAGCCCAGACCTTGTGGCAGTTTTCTGCTAAATTTGTAAATATATGAAGATATCTCGGGAATATGGTTTCGATATTGTCGAGGATGTGGATATGGATTATAGAAAAAATGGTGTCTCTATGGGAGAGCGTAGGGGCTACGAGCGTGTGGCAATCAATGAGAGCACGTACTAGCATCTCGGGAGGTGGGATTTCTGCCTCTTAGGGGGGGCGGGGCGGTCATTTCATCCCGACTGTTTTTGACGTGGCCTATGCCCCCAACCCCCAATGTAAATATTTTTGACACCGTTTGTGTACCGTAAACTAAAAGCCTTTGAAATGACACTCTTCCCTCCTCTATGATGCCCCATCCTATGTCCCCATTGGTGTCGCATGGGAATAATATGTTTCCTTTTCCATAAGAACTCACGTTGATTAAAATTGTGTTAAAAGGACAAAATTACAAGATCACAAAAAGGTGTCAAATAAAGAAATCCTTTTTTTTTTAATAACTTGTGCACTTGTATTTTTATTTTTTTTGAAAAAGAGATCACTCCATGGGCCTTTAGAGCCTGCACTAGTGCATGTGTTAGCCAATGGGAGTGCATGCTCAAGCATTACTCTGGGTGAGATTTTTACCCTTTCATGGGGCAACATGGTACTTTCGTGTGTTTCTGTGTCTAGACGCAGGAATCACACAGACCACACGACCCTACAACATTCTTTCCCTTTTTTTATGGAATAGTGCACGTGTGCATTGTAAATTCACTTTTACCATTATATGAGCTATATATTTCTTTTGCAAGTTTCTAAAATGCTAGGCAAAAGGATCTATAGGTAGTTGTGACACATCGGAAGTTGAAAGTTAATGTGTAATTCAAATTTTTGGATATTTAAGAAACTATTTGCATCAGGCATGTGTCAAATTTCAACATCAAATTCAATCATTTCTCGTAAGCATAATGACTTTTTGGCATATGAGAAAAAACTTGTTGGTTGATAATGTGGCCCATTTTGACATATCAACATACAATTGTTGGGTTCGAATGGGTAGTCAAAAGGGTTTGTGATAGAGGACATATTATTTCTATGTGAAATATTGCAGAAAATCTATCAATCTCTTCAATTCCGATGAGAGACATAAAGAGGCTATTAGTACCTCTATTGTGCATACCAAAAAACAGTCTGTAAGTGCTACAGACAAAGAGAAGTTGTGGTCATGATCAAGGGAGGAGGGGTTGGCAGATGGTAGAACTACTAGGGCTTGACGGAAGTGAATCCACAACCTATTCATATTTTTCTATCAATTGGTATCAGAGCAGTTTAGTCCCACCTTTGTCCACCTTAAGCTCTCATGTTGGAGCAATTGCACGCAATACTCATATGCATTGGCACACCCGCGCACAAGCGCAGCCTGCACACAGGCTTGTGTGCAAACCACAACTCGCACCTAGTCCAACACCCTCGCATGCAAGTTGTAGCTCGCATAGGACTAATTGTATGTAACAACGCCAACGCTCATGAACCATGTTGTTGTTTTCCATAATTGCAATTTTTTTTGTCACTCTTTTAACAAAAAGAAAAACTTTTTCGACATTTTGGGTTTCAAGAAACCTTCCCTGATGGGAGAGGTTAGGGGTGGAAGAATATGCATCCACGTTTTAAAATAGTTTTTCTTAATGTAAGCTTTTGGGTTTTTTAATTTAGGGAGTGTCTAATGACACCTCTATAGGTGTATTCAGAACTTGACATCTTCCTTTAAAAAGCCATTCTCTAATTCACAAAAGTTTTTTTAAGTTAAGAATATAAAAGGATTTTCAAAAATAAATTGAAAGTGACTTGTCAATTTATCATTATCTTGCACATTTTTACGGATACACATGTGAAATGATAGTATGTAGCTTCAGTGAAAAAAAATAGTATATTAAAAAAAAATAATAATAATAATGTTATAAATTATTTGACACATTAAGAGGTGTTAATAAGTACATCTCTTTAATTTATTTGATGGTCTGTGCTTAAGTTATTTTGGTGGGCTTTAGTAGATTAATGCGTTTTAACTTATTGTGGGCCTAATTTATGGTGTAGCCTATTTGTTTAAAAGGTTCTGAAGGCCCACCTGAGATACCAAATGGGTCGATCGGCTGTCCAGAATGGGTACCCTGCCCTAGGAGGACCTTTTCTGTAGTGCAGGGTTTTGTTTTATATGCCCTGAAGGACCATAATCTGTGTTATTGCTTTATTGGTCCTTTATGTTGTCAACCGAGGTAGTAACTCTCTCTGTGCCTATTCACCCAAAAAAATAAACACTCTCTGTACCTCTCAGATACCAAATGAGTCGATCGGCTGAACTGAATGGGTCGCGAGGTAGTAACTTTCTGTACCTCTCAGATACCAAATGTTTATGGGCTTTAGTAGACTTATGCGTTTTAACTTGTTGTGGGCCTAATTTATGGTCAACCGAGGTAGTAACTTTCTGTACCTCTATGCTACTTAAGTTTTAGTTTTTGCCCGAGCACCCTGCCCGGGTGAGGTAGGGTGGTCATTTCACCCCTGCTTGTGAGATGCTGCACCCCAATTTTCACTATCCAAAACAGACCCAGAATTTTATGTCCTCACTTTCTGAACCGTTTCCTGGTTGCCCTTCACATAAGATGCAAGCGTTCATTAAAAAGAAACTCAGAAACGAGGCAACAACATAGCACGTCTTTAATTTTCTTTACATTCTATAATAAGATATATAGATACAATTAAATTTCAATAATTATCCAATAGATGAACGCTAGGTCCAAAAATGGTAGAAGAGTGGAAAAAATGATTTAACACATTTGGAGACCGGAGATATCAGAGCCATTAGCTGGGAGGTAAAACATGTATAAAGGAGGATGAGCACTGAGCAATACTTGGACACGGTGAGACATTGCATATCCAGATGCTAGCTTGAAATATAAACTCTTTGAGTAACTCCTCGCCCGCCCTGATTTTATTTGTCAGGAACTACTACAGAAATATAACTATGTGTGAACCCATATTGTGCTCCTCCTCCTATTTTACATGCTCCATGGGTTGCTTCCATTTCACCAGGGAAATGAGAAATTCCATTACCTGTAAATGACAAGAAATAAATTCTTCGAAATCTATCAAGAAGGTACAAAGAAAATCAGAAATGCAGCTTCTCAACGATTTCATTAGTAAAAATACCTCAGATGGATCTCTCAAAGAGTAGAATGCATTGCTTTCTTTTGGCCAAGAAGACACTAGGATACCATAACCCCGATTCCCCTCTCGCAAGACCTGGTAGGAATTTCATGATCAAATGTTAGTCTAAATGAATGGAATCTAATCAAAACTAAAGAATCCATGAACACCTACATTGATTTTACCTTGAATGCATCTTCATCTGTCCGGTCGTCTCCCACATACATAGGAAGCACATCATCAGAATTGCTTAACCCTACATTATTTTCATAAATATACGGATATAAGATTTAAAAATGAACAGTCCAACAACTAGAAGAAAAAAAAATAAAGCAAAAGGTTTCATGGACTGAATAATGCATAGACCACACAACCTTACATACTCTGTGCACTTAGTTGTGCATCTTTACTAATGACGTGGTAATTCTGACCGTTTTATATGAAACAGATTGGATTGGTCATGTGTCTAATTTAAACCATTATGGCAAACCCTCCCTTTGTTGGACCCTACATACACTTCCTTGTTGGTCCATACACCCTTTTGGCAGTCAGATTTTTCAATGCTCTATTTTGCAACTTGGTAAACCCATTTGGACTGAAACTTGACATGTGAGAAGTGGACCTTGAGTTTATTTGTCGACAAAATTTAGACCTCATCCACGCTGCCGCATGGCAGATATTGTGTGCAGACAACCCCCCCCCCCCCAAAAAAAAAAAAAAGAGTACATAAAGACTAAAGAATGGTAAAAAAAACCAAAGGGGATAAAATCAAGAAGTAATTTCCATATGGATCACACGCAATCTGGCCTGGTAGACTTACCAAGTGAGTCTAGTAGAAACTCAACGGCTTTCCCTTTATCCCAGTTGATCACAGGACGGACCTCTAAAACCTATGCATTAAAGTATGAAATTCCAAGATGACGACGGGAAATTATCAGGTAAGGAAAGAAAAAAAAAAAAAAACAGAGAAGGAAACATATACTCCACCATCAAGAAAAATAAGTAGAGTACCTTACGCCCATGGGTTAACCTCAGACGTGGGTAGTCTTTTATTATATCATGGACACATTGTGCAATCGTAGTCCAATTCTGGAAAGTTCCACATGGACAAAACAGGGTTAAATTTGTCAAACAAAGTTCAGTAAAAACCAGTAATTCAGAGGAATAGCATAATCTGCGTAGACTCGCACAACCAACCTTACCTTCTCATCTACATTACGGTAATGTACAGAGACACAAAACTTGTTATTCTCAACTGTTGCACCTTCAATTTCTTTAGTTTTCTCGACAAGGGATCTAAAAACCTGCACAAATATTACAACACTAATATATCAGTCTCCTTTTAAACCTACTAGAATGCAACGGATTTATTGATCAGCAAGAGACTTTAGTGCAGACAATTACAAACCTCATCGATCATGGGTAAAAACTCACTAGCAGGTTGGAACAGATATATTTCCTTACCCTGCAGTCAAAAGAAATCAATAACGTACGAAGTAGAAGAGGCCTTATTATAAATTCACAGTTTCTTATGGTTATTATTATTACTTTTTTTTAAAGGTGAAGCACGCTCAGTTACCTGCTTGTCAGTAGATCTAATGCAGTTTGGATGGTCACCAACGGACACAGAATTTTGGACTGGACCTATGATGTCCATCCCATGACTACCAGCATAATAGAGTTCTGTTAGCCCTACAAATTCAAACACCTAAAAAAGGGGGGGGGGGGGAGAAGAGGTAAGGGCAAGAGTAAAAAATAACAGAACCATTATCTGGAAGCAAAATTTCATGCAAATGCTATGAAGATCATGCAGTTACCTTATCACGACTTCTTCCACTTATTATTGCCGTTGGAAAATACTTTGCAACAGTTCTTACAGCAGAACGCATCTGAAAATAAGTAACTAGAACTCAGAAAAAGATATGGGTAAATTTCAATAATTTTTCCACCAGAATATAGAGACTTCCAAAGAGGTAGAGAAACTTACAGTGTTGGACATAAACGCATGGTCAGGATCATCTACAATTGGTGACAGGGTCCCATCATAATCCAGAAACAATGCTATCCTCTTCCCCTTGGCATGATTCATGATTCCCTCAAAAGATGAAAGTGCCGAGGGATACTTGAGCTACAAAAAAGATAATCATGATGGAGGAGTGATTACTGTTGGCAAGTTTCTCCATTAAACAAATCAAAACAACCTGAAAAAACAAAGTAAACATACCATCCAGGAGCGGTAAGCAACATCAGTGTCATCTGATGCAACCTCAACATTCAATTCTTTGGTTAACTTCTTGCGAGGAGGTGAAGAAGATTGCATGGCGTCAAGCCACCCACTGGCACGGACGTCATCAAGTTTTCCAGGAATGGGTTTCTTCCTAGGCATTGTTGGATACAGGCCAGAAGAGAATGCTGCTCCTGGTGGTGAGTAAGGCAACAGACTGGAATGGATGCCTAATCTTGACTTGCTAATGGGTGCAGGATCAGTGAGAACAGGAGCAGCATGGTTTGATTTTAAGTCCATTGGATCCAGATTACTAGAAATGGTTGATAACGTTTGTATGAAGCTTAAGAAATGAATTAGCTGGTTCTTCTAAGATTAATGGTGTCAGAAATTTCACAGCGCTCTTGCAGATAATTTTTACCCAACCCTTTTGTCAATGAAAAACCACCTCTTCAAAGTTTTCTTGTCACTGCTGTTATGTGAGCAGTCCATCAAGCACAGGCTTCCTGAAAACTGGCAGTCAGATGGTTTTTTTTAATGAAAGTGAATATATTATCAACATCAAGAATTCCTCAAACAAAAAATAGTTGCATCATAAATTATATACCTTTTCATCTCCAAAACTATACTGCATTTATGTCGGATAACTGAACATTATTTTTGCAATGAATGTTGAGAAAGGAATGCTAAATAGCTCTATATATCCAAGCACTTCTCTGCATGAAATATGAAAATAGAGGCGCTTATAATACTGATATACCCAAACAACTTTGTCAGGTACAAATGATGATGCAAACTTATAGGGAAATGCACAAGCAAAAATATACTTTATGGGAATAATGAAAAGAGAAGTTAAGTTGTCCTTTGCTATATGCAAGGACCATGAACGCAAGAGGTTCCACAGGATAGACCAATTGGGAATGATTGTAAAAGAGACTGCAAGAAGTAAAAATGGAAACAAGCATTACAACACAGATAATTATTAGTAAGGGAAGGAACTACTGTAAAATTTTACACCCCAAAAAGTGTACTATAAAAAGATAAACATTAAAGACTTCTCAAGATTCATTAAAAATAACTGGATTTATAAGATAAGACGTTCTTGCACCTTGAGTGATAGTTTAACAAGGAGGCTTACCCAACTGGCACAACAGCCCAGAGAAGAAATCTGTCCGCGGAGAGAAGTGAAATACAAAAATTAATAACAAATGACTGCAACATAAACTGCAGAATCTGACCTAAACCATTGCACAGATTTTACATTTTCTTATATTCCATTCAATTCATTATAAAAAAAAAAAAAAACATCAGAGACAGTAACATATAGAAAAACAAGCAAGTCTGGATGGCAATGATGTATAAATTGTTAACCACCAACTATCAATGAACAGCATTGATGTCCTTAAGTTTGATAGTTAAAATAAGTTATTCTAACCATCTCTACCTTGTGATGATGATAATAAACAACCAAATGAATGCTCCCCTCCCCCGAACAGATAACAAAATGCATCTCCAATTATCAGTTCATCAAACACCCTAAATTGATGTTAATTTTCTCCGCTAAAGTCTGAGTCAAAAAAACAAGACCAATAGGAAAGCTAATGGCCAGATAATTTGATTAAAACCAGGTAAACAAAAAAAAAATTATTTCGAAATAAATTAGAGAAATTGATCCGTACAGTAAAATCATAAATAAAATGCATCGGCAAATGAAAATAAACATTCGTGGAAACAATTGCTGGGGTCAATTATTGAAAGAAATTTTACAAATCGATCAACTTTTAAAAGGGGCCCATTGGAATAATATACGGAGCATAAAGAAAAATGTAGAAGATTACAGATAGATGGTGCATAAAGTCGTCCTACCCCAGACAGTGGGCAGGAATTTAAAGCATACACGAAGGGGCCTACATATGAGCATGGGAGTGATCAAGCATTTGGATCTGGGGGACACAAATTCAAGGGATCAACAAACAAAACAGAAACAATCAGAAAAAAATATTAAAACAACTTAGACAGGTATAAAACTTCAAGAAATTTGTCCCCTTTGGTACTGCGTACTGCTCCAAAGCAGTCGGAAATGACCGCTAGGTGTCTAAACGGCCAGTAGAATAACGGGAAGACGAGTGCTTATGCCAGGAGGTATCAAGTCTATTGACAAAGACAAAAAACATTTGAGATTTGACCTAATTTCCTTCTAGATGTCTACAGCAGTCGACAAAATCGTAACAGTGAAAGCAATTAAGAAGAATACAGACATTGTTTCATCACATCCGTTTGGATCATATACAGCTCCAAAGAGAAGTAATTGTAAGGCTAATGTCGGCAGCTATCGCAATTCATATTTAAATTACCCGTAATTTACAGAAGGAGCGACAACAACCAGGATCCCAATATCCCAATCTGTGTGAAACGAAAAAAAAAAGAAGAAAGTTTCAAAACAAAACCCTTCTGTCATCTCATCACACCGCGAAAGGTAATTAACACAGCCAGATCGATAAAAGCTTATATGAAAAAATTCGTTGGTTCATCGTTCCTTCCTATTAAAAGAAGTCTGTCTTTCATATTACGAAGTATGACTTGCCAACAATAGAAAAGAGGCCACAGGACAAACAGAAAGGCAATGAGTATCCCACAAGACAATATCAGAAGGAAAACATGAAACCGTTAATTGAATACTAATCAAAAGAAAACAAAGGCAAGCAAACTCCTCCCACACGCAAACAATTCGCTTTAAAACAATAGCTTGCTCACATTAAATCCAACAGCATTGCCTATTACTCGACAAATCTTTAAAGATACCAACAGTAGAAAAAGAAGAGAACCGTCTCCTACCTGATTCTGGAGCACCAGAAAACCGAAACCTCCTTCGACAGATCAATACCGAAACAAGAACGGAGTTTTGAAATGCAGATACCTCGGATTCAGACCATATAGAGTAATCACCAACGCACAAAGCTATTTATTGGAGAGAGGGGAAAAAATAAAGAAGCGGAGGGGGGAACCCCGACAGATCACAGACGAGATGATGAGAATTGAAACTGCGTTGCATCCGAGTAGAAAGAAGAACAAAAATATAGAGCACAGAATGAAGAAAAGAAAGAAACAAAACACGTCTTGAAGCAATAGGAATCGCAGAGAACCCTAGAAATCTTGCACAGGAAATGGAGAAGGAGCGAGAGAGAGGGCGCTGAGAAAGTGACGAAAAAGAGAGAGAGAAGAAGAAGAGAAAGAAGGTGAGGCGCTCGGGTATTTATAGCATTTTGTTAGGCAAGAAGACGTGCTAAACAGGGCAACTCGGTTGTTGAACCGGGAAACACCACCGGAAATTACAAAATCTTGTGTTCTATTTATAAAATGGGCTATTAACTCTATCATTAAATTAAGAATTAGTTTTCTTTGTTCTTTTTTCTGTATTAAAAAAAGTCGGAAAGTTCCAAATATGTTTCGGTCATCTCTTTGGCTTCGGAAACCAACGGCCCCGCGGTGGACCCTCATCAGGAAACTACACGTGTGGGGGCGAGTTTTGCGGTCCATAAGCATGACGACACCTGTGTTCGTAAAAGCGTGACGTGGAAACATGTCAGAATGGGCCCTCCACGTAAGGATGGACGAATTTGCGGCAAGCGTCGCTTTCTAGCACAGCTGGTGGTATGTCCAGGTACAAGAGCGGCTGAGATGTATCCACGTGGCGCGTGAGTGGGGCTAATATCACGTGCGGAAATCTGGGTAGGGGGTGGTGCAGGTATAGGGGTATGGATGGGATGAGGTCGTAACTGAAAAGCGGTCCTGCTCTCGAAGGTCGTGTTATGGGATTCACGACTTCACATGGTTCCCAATCCGAGCTGGCAACTGCACCTTTTCGCTGGGTCAAAAAGATGAGAAAGGACACCTGAATCCCTACAAGGAGAAACAGATACCCCCACCTCTCTCTCTCTCTCTCTCTCTCTCTCTCTCTCTTTGTCTCTAGGTAAGGGATCCATCTTTTTTTTTTCTTTTTTTTTTCCCATCTTGGATCCTTCTCAAAAGTAGGAGTGAAGCCGAGAGAGGGAGAGTTTTTTTCCAATTCTATGCATTGGAGTGTTGGGAAATTCCATTAATTATTCTCAATAAATTATTGCACTTTAGACCTTTTCTGGAGTCTGAATTGGACTGTTCGGGTCAATTGTTTATATATATATATTTTAACCTGCACCGCCGGCCCAATCTCCCAGTATGGGTGGTTATATAACTTGTACATCTCGTCCCCAAGCAAACAGGAAAAAGGCTCTTTTATTGAATCATTGGATGGTAAACGTGGAGAATAAAGAACAACTATATATAATACTCAAGCACTCACACTGTGGTGGAATTATTTGACCCTTCCTGATACAAACATAAATAAGCCTAATACTAGTAATTTAATCTTTTATTTTGCATGAGGTAGTTAGAATTATTTGACCCTTCCTTGCTAAGTAAGCTTAGTTTGAGAAGCAAGAGAGATTTTCCTTTTTTTATTTTATTTATTTTATTTATTTTATTTTATTTTTTTAATCTTTATTAGGTATAAATTTAGAAGAATATGACACCATGATCAATATAGGAGTAGCAGGATGGTCATTTCAAAGGGCTTGGGGGGGAAGAGAGATATAGACACATTAGCCTTGGTTTGGTTCGTGTTCAGCCTTTTCTTTATACATAAATATGAAAAAAGTTTTTTTTCACTATGGTTAAAGGAAAAGTACACTCATCTAGTATCATAAATGTTTTGTGTCCTGTTGTAAAAGACCTACTAGAGGAATTGTAAATCATATTTGCCTTAAATTTAATTTGGACCATTTGGTTGGATTGATTGCTTTAAAACAAAACTGCAAAATGGTTTGATTTAGTTTTTAAAAAACGAAAAGCAGGAAAAAGAACATTGCTTGATCACGCTCAGATACAGGAACGCACAAAATTATCATCCAATACTTCATGAAATACAAAATCTCATCACTGTTGATACTCTTGTGTGCATTCTCATTGGCCCCCACGTTGGTGCAAGGGCTACATGATCAAGCAGTGATCTCTTGCTCAAATAAAAATTCTTAAGAATGCTACATACCTACATTGGATTATCAAAACTTCAATAAGACTAAACAGTTATTGGACCATGGGCCAAGCATATAAAATAATTGTAGAGTTTTCTTTTTTGTTAAGTAGTAGAAATTGATTACCATCCTCATTGTTCATGGTAATCTCTAATTTCAGTAATTAGAGTTGGGTAAATATAAATGCTCTGGCTGTTACTCATATTAGCTTTTGTTGTGAGGCAACGTCATTTACGTCACACATCTAACTTGGATGAGAGTGGATGCGTCTCAGTAGTTATTAGTCTTATGTACAAATTTCAACCTGAAACAAGTTTTTTTTGTTTTTTTTTGATAGAACCTGAAACAAGTATGGAAGGTAGTTAACAAGTAAGTTGAAATTGTTAAAAATTATAGGGTCATTATAAGGAATCAAATAATAGTCTTTGCTTTTCTGTTTTTTTTTTTTTTTTTTAAATTAAATAAATTTGAACTCGCTTTCAACATAATCTAACAACGCATTTTAGGGATTTAACCAATGAAATATGTGTTATGTATTCAATCAAATTAATGAACGTGTCCATTGTTGTTAATGTGACAATTAAGTCAAAATAGAATTCCCTCATTTTATATATTCCCAAATGAAACTGTACGTGTATAGTTTTTTAATTAATTTTCTTGGGACTAAAAACCTTGCATGGGAACGATACCTCTTTTAGATACAAAGGAGGCAAAATAACCACCCCACCCCATGACCATGAGACCATGAGTCCATGAGTGCAAAATTTGTTGGGAAGTGAAATTTGAACGGTAGATCACCCTTTTGATTAAGTTGGAAGTTGGAATTGGGACCCATTAATGCAATCCTGCAGGCCCCTTTAGACACGTAACTCTACATGCTCGTGTATAATCACGTTATTTGCTCTTTTTTCTGATGGAAGTTGATGGTTTCCCATGCTGCACGCTTGATTGGAGCGTATCGCAAACATGTTTATTTATATTTTTTTTTTTGGTGATGAAAAAGATTAAAAAGCGTTAAAAAAATTAAATTGATTTGAAGACAACGTGACGAAAAATTATCACCTCAATTTATCTACCCGTCAATTTTTTCAATTTCTCTAATAGAGGGAGGTGGACCCAATTCGGGCAGTGTGTTGGGGGAGGGGATAGGGTAATCATTCCCCCCCCCCCCCCCGGGGTGGCCATTGAGGAAATTGAGGAGTAGACAAAGTGACAGGTGCTATTAAGGGTTGCAACTGTTAGATTGTAAATTCAAGGTTAGCTGTATTTTTAGGTTAATCTTAATATAATCAAGCATGATTACACTGATAGATATGTCACCTTCCTTATGGGGCCTTGTCGGCTGTTGGTTTGTGAAGTCCAACGTAAGTTCAAGGGCTAGTCATGTGTTCGAACCCCCACACCCACCCTATCAGACTAATATAGTAGGCTGAATAAGTGTGGTCCATTAGATCTCATGTTGGTCCCTTGTGGGTCTTTGTCTGATTTTTCAGTGGGTCTTGTATGGGTCATAATGAACCGTTGTCCCTTACACTAAAAAATATATGTCACTTTATTACAGTAGAGAACAAAATAGATGGTAAGAAGGAAGCGAAACATTTATGGTCACAATTTCTACTGTAACAACGAGAAACTGTGAATAAACTTCTTTAAAATCACAAAGAAATGGGGGGAGGGGGGGGGGGGGGTTTCTACAACTAATTGTCTCTTCTACATTTTGTTTACTTATGATCAAGCTTTCAAGAACTCCTATTGTTGTTATTTCACTCGTGTTCCTTTGCTCCTATTGTTGTCGGACGAACATTCCTACTACAAGGTTGGCAGCCAAGTAAATGAAATCTTAAAAGGTATTTTAGAAAATATTAAAACCTAAGAGAGTATTTATGAATCCAAGGGAGAAGTGAATTTTCCTGGTAGCAGCAAAATTTTTTCCTCTCTCTCTCTAATGAGCATGTTTTAATTAGTAAAAAAATACTTCTTTTTTTGTCCTCTCTTTTGGTATAGCCCATAAAAAATAGTTGTTTGAAAAATAAATGTCACGTGTTTTAATTAATCAATATTAAAAAAATAATAATAAAAGAAAATTATTATTTTGTGAACAAAAATTTAATTGGTTATAATAATTATAACAATAATAAGTGATGACGATAATGATAAAAAAAAAATTCAGTTATGGAGATTGCTTCTCTTCTTATTCATTACTGTGCCCACTATGTATTAAATCTTTTTTCTTTTGTTTTATTAGTTTTAATTATTTTTATATTTTATTTCTTTGAGTGACAATGATAATTATATTCATTGAAATCTTTAATATGAATATATGTTGATCTAGACAGGCTTAATTTCGAAATTTACAAAAACTCTATAGTCTATTTCCGTATGGGAGGGAATATTAGATTAAAAAAATCCAGGCCAGAGCGCAGGTTAAAAGTCAACCAAATAAGTGAAGAGGCGTGCATTCTCTATGTTCACTCGCGATCGCTATATGAATACAAGCTAATCTAGAGTCTAGACAATACATATAAGGAATAACTTATTGTCACCAAAGTGAAGAATTAAGAAATTGTAACATCCTTTTAATTGCCCCTTGTCTTATTCCCAAAGTTATATAATGTAATATTTAATGCAGGGTAAGAAAAGATTTTCAAAATTTGAAAACTATTTAATGTAGTTTTTTTTTTAATGTTAAATGATAGGGTTTTCCCTTGTTGGAAAAAAATATGTTATACTAAAAGGGCAAAAAACGTAAAGTTACAATTTTATTGTAACCAACCTTGGTTTTTTTCGTTTTTGATAAAAATCAACCTTGGCTACAACAAGATTTTTCATACATATATATATATATATGTGTGTGTGTTTGTGTGTGTGTGTGCCAACTAAATCCCAACATTTGCAAAAATTTCATGATATATGGAAAGAAGCTATTTCAACGGATAGGGGTCCAGGGGAGGAAACTCTCTCCTTATATAAATATACCACATAAAGAAATCCAGCCAGAACAGGTTAAAAGTCAACCAAATGAACAAAGAGCCGTGGCTCCTCTACGTTCACCAGTGACCACTCTATTAAGACAAGCTGATCTAGATAATATATGCACAAAGTCTTAATGTCATTTGAATATCAATATGGTAAAAATACATAGCCTATGGAGATTAACTATTCCAGTTGGTAATGGAAGAACTCTCTCCTTATATAAAGGGATTTTCTTATTGACACCATCTAAAGTGTCAAATAATTTGTAACCTTATTTTTTTGCCTTTCTAATATAATACATTTTTTTTTTCAATGATGATAAATACTATCATTTTATAAACTTGAAAAATGTGCATCACAATAACAATTTTTTATAATAACGGAATGATAAAGAGACAATTTTCCTTCACTTGTTGTCAAGGGATGAGGAGTTCGGATGGTGTGCAGAGAGTATGTAACGAGGAAAAATGGAAGGATATCATTACCTTAGTACTATAGAAGGCATAACATTTATGACCCTATATGTGTGTACTTTTCTTTCATCCATGGTATTTAAAAATTTTTTCGTAATGATAAGTCACTTTCAAATTATTTTGTAAAACCTTTTTATAAGTCTAACTTTAATAATTTTCTAGAATAAGACAAGGTAATTAAAAGAAAATGTCAAGTTTTACATACATCTACATATAAATATGTCAAATAAAGAAAATTAAGACAGAGTGGATTAAATGTCAACCAAGTGAGTTAAGATCCTTTTCTATGAAGAGAAATGCTATTTCAATGGGTAGAGGAGGGGACTAGAAGCAAATCTGTTCTTATATATCATATTCTTATGGGAAAAAGATCTCTGTCCGAGAGTGTGGGCTACGTCAACACTCCCATGAGTCTATCTCTCTCCTCCCCATGTAAAAAGACATCTCTACCCCCTTATTTTAAGGAGGAGAGAGATAGACACATGGGAGTACTGACCACACTCCCATGTGTCTACTGCTTCCCTATTCTTATATATAAAAAGATCATAGATGTACAAATTGAGGCCAAAATGTGGGTTGAAGGTCAACCAAGTGAGCAAAGAGACGTGTATCCTCTACGTTCACCAGTGACCGTCATATGCGTTATATGATATATAATAATATATGTAAAAAGTTTGGATGTTAGATGAATTCCAACACTGCAAAAATTCATAGCCTATGGAGATAAATTACTTAAAAAGGGGCAGGGGAGGGAGATCTTTCTCATAAAAATATGTTTGGTAAACAAAACGGGGTTTGACTAGGTCAGATTCACATAAATCGGTGCATAGATTAAGGCCTGATTTGGTAATTATTATTTTAATTTCATGGTATGATATTTATTTTAGAATTTGTTTGATTTGATTTTTGCATCTTAATTCAATAAATTAAAAATCAAATGGAATATAAATTTTGAAGGGAAGAACTTGCTTGGTTGTGTGGTTTCTACGTTCAAACATAGGAGCTCTTTAAATTATCGCTCAATCCCTCATGAAATCAAAAACCCATCCATCTTGATGCACCTGCATGCATCCTCATTGGCCCGCGTTAGTGCAGGGTCCACACGGCCAAGGAGCGATCTCTTGCTCAATCCTGAAATAATTGATGAGTTGTTTCAATTTTAAAATTGTAATTAATTTTCCAACTGCTCCTTAATGAGCACATAATTAAATTGATAGGCAAAACAATAATTCTTGTTAAAAATAAAACACCATGCTTCTTCTTTTTGCTAATGGTCTCACACACTGTTAGCAAAAACGCGTTTAAAAATCTATTTTAAACATGTTTCCATTTTTTACCGTTTTAAATACTTTTTGCCGTATGCTTCCCAAACATACGGTAAAAAATGGCAAACGACAAGCATTTCCGTTTTAAACGCGTTTAAAACAAGTTTAAAACATGTTCCCCTTTTTTTGGCATTTTTTAAGACCTTAGACTTAACTGACAATATCTCTCTCTCCCGAACTCTGATCGGCTTGATTCTTTCACCGACGTAAAGATGACTCGAAGTGCTACATTTTTCATGATATCACTTTCAACTCAAAGTCAATGCATGGATACCAGAAATAGAAGCATGTATTTCAAATAAAAATTTCTCAATTTATATGAGAATAGTGACGTTTTTTTGGTTTCGCTTTTTCGAAATATAAACGTTTAAAACCCGTACCGCCTGTTTTCCGTTTTTTATCGTTCTCTGTTTTTTTTACCCTTTTATTTGACCGTCCGTCTGTAATTTTTTACCATTTAAAATTCGTACTGTAAAACTCCATTTTATTACCATTCCCATTTTTGCTACTTGTGGTCTCACACTCTCACCACCACCACGCCTCCCCCTCCCCCTCCAACTATTATTATCCCTCCAACCATTATTATCACCACTCTAAAGTCTCAACTCTTATCCCCACCTCTCTCTCTCTCTCTCTACATAATTCCTAGTTTTTATATTGTACAAAATTGAATACTGTCATTAAAGGTGTCCCATCCAACTGTTAAAAGGGCTTATTATCTTAATGATATTTTTCCAATGTATATTTAGAATATGTAATCTTTTTAAAGAGAGAATGTTTTCTGTGTTGAAGGCGTAAATCGTACCAGACACATGGAGATGGACGCAATGATCATCCTACCCCTGAGTGGCTAGTCCATGTGTCTAAACATAGCTTACGTTGCAACACAGAGAACATCAACCCCTTTAAAAAATGGCAACGAAATTATTTGCCATGTAACAAAATCGATAGATAAATTTTTTTTTGCTAAATAAAAATCGATAGGTAAAACTCATAAACACATTGGTGCTTGTGTAAAGAGAATCTTTTCCAAAACCCCAAAGTCCACGACCAAGAAAAGCATAAACAAAAGAGACGCGAAAACAGCAGCACATAGAAAGTACAAGTCAAAAACTACGAAAGAGGACAGAAAGACAGACACCTTGGATCCACGAGGCATGTTTTGTCGTCACTCTCTATAAGACAAAATATGCGGACATGGACCCTCCTCCCCCTCCTTCAGACCTCACTGCTCCGTAGGTGATTGATTGGTTGGTATCTTCTCTTCTTCTTCTTCTTCTTCTTCTTCTTCTTCCGCTTCCTCCAACTAACCCCACCAACCTTCCAACTAAACAACTGCCCTCTCTCTCTCTCTCTCCAAATCTCAACGAACCTCGATTTTAACATTTAAACGTGGCCTACACAGAGCAGACGCGATGAAGTTATCTGGGTCCCACAGAGCGTTCTTTTACCTTTTTTAAATTTCAACGCTTTAAAAGTTAAAAGTGACTACCATGGTCGGTGCTCCGGGCCCCATCACCTCCACGTCCCGTTCTTACACGTAAACACCGTTTTGCAGAGAGAGAGAGAGAGAGAGAGAGAGAGAGAGATTGAGGGTTACGGAGAAGCCGGTGGTGGATGATGCGGCGATGACAGTTGCAAGTGACAGCAACTACGCAACACCGCTGGCCCATGGACCTTGGAGCCAACCTACCTTTTCACAAAGTTTACACTTGACTTGACACGGAGCTGACGCCGGCACTACAAGGAAAACAAAACAAAAAATAAAAAAGAAGGGAAGAGTGAACTCTAAGAATAGAAAGAGGGAAATAGAAGCATCAGCGGTTTCAAAACGGTCGGATTCCATCTACCCATACACAGTCGAAAGCGTCTGAAAGGGATTCTACGCCTTCAGTTTTTCAGTTATTAGGGAGAGACTATGAAATGAAGTAATCATTTTAGATTTGGAACGTAAACATACTTAGTTACACCTAAAAATTAATTATATGGATCTGTCTGTTTTTATTTCTAAATTTAGGGCGTGAATTGAATTGAAAGCTTGACTTTCTTCTTAATTTGGAAATTTTAAAGTCACGTTTCAAATTTCAAAAGTCTAACAGAGGGATTATTCTTCCAACTTCCAAGGGAAGGTAGAAGACGAAGAAATTCATCACCCATGACCTCATTTGCCAATAACCTCTTTACCCGCTAAGCTTCACCATTGGTTGATTTGCCTAATTTCGTTTCACGTCTTAATTTCTTACCTAAGAAGTTTCCTTTTGTATCTAGTCTACTCGGTGTAAAGTTTGAACTCTTCTTAGGTCTTAAATTAGACAATTTCATTAAGGAACCATTCCTATACTTTGGGTTTTTCCTTTGTTTGAAAATTTACACTTCTCATAATTTCCTCTCTAAAGTTAGAACTATTATTATATTGTTGGTCAGACGGTCTAGACTCTAGACTTTAGACCAATAAATCAGGTACATTGACTAAAACTCGCACCTCTTGTTTGCGAACTGATCAAAATGCCCTTCTATTCCTTAATCATTATAATTTTTTCAGTGTGGAGTCTTTGATTTGACCGAACACCACCTTTGTGAAGAGTTGGATGGAACACAATTATGAGCCTGAAGTTATTTCAAACATCTTGTAATATAATGACAGTAATTATTCCATTAACATGTTGCAATGCTCTAGACATTGAACTCGATCCCTTAACTAGTCCGTGGAGCAGAAAATTTTTTATCTTGTTTTTATGATGATTTTTTATAGGCAATTTTTAGGATGATTATAACCTTATGAAGATCGCTAGGTGGGGACTAATAAAAACTTATATTTGCCTTAGAAAGATCTCTAAGTCGGGACTTATAAAACTTTGTTGTTTTCGTCACAATTTTATAGTTGTATGTTTGCCATCTTCGTTGATATGACTCTATCTATTTTTTTCATACCCCCCCCCCCCCAAAAAAAAAATCCGACTTTTTGTATTATTTTATGGAGAAAGTTTAGCATAATACCATCGTCACAATAACAATTAATTGAGGCTCTTAAAAAGGAAGAAATAGTCATCTAAACCTATGCTTTTTGAGATCTTCACCGAATTTTGATCTCATCCACATGCTCAACTGGTCGAAAAGATAGGATGACAAATATATGTGAATAAATAATGGGTCCAATGTTGATGATCATGAGTTGAAGAGTACTAAAATTATGGATGCATTTGGTATGATTTTTTAGAATGCGTTACCAACCTGAAATGCAATTCAAGAATGCATACCAAACGCAGCCTCATATTCAGATTTCAAGAGTCAGGAGTATATCTATCTATACTTATAAAAGGACAAGTGATCATATAGAACTTGGTTTATAATCATAGTTAGTTGTACATTAATTACATATCATATATAGTTGTCTATTCAATTCTACTCCTAATTAGAAGTAGAATACATATCTTCATTGGTTGGTTCTCAAAATTGTTTGATCCATGGAATTATTCTTTCCCTCTGATTGTTGGAAGCAGGGAACTCTCAAAGGTAGTGAGTGATTAGATGGACCAAAATTTTATTCTATAGTCGTAGAGGGTCGTGGAGAGATAGATAACAAACACACCATCTTCATCTTGATTATGGAAATGGCTTTGGCTTCTACCATCAACCCCATATTCTTCTAGTGGGGGACCTTCCTATATATATATATATATTCTGGACAACCTAGCTATGGATGGGGTAATTTGGACTTATTAGTCCAATGATCCTTTGATGTGATTTGTTTTTTTTCTCTTTCTTTCTTGTTTTTATCTGTGATTTGGCCCTTTCATATGGTTCGGCTCCCCTTTCCTTTCTTCAATATAACAAGCAATTATTAATTTTTTACTTTGAAAGAAAAAGATATTGCGATGAATAATGGTGGTTTTGGATTATTCAATTCTTCAGAGTGGTTGCAGTCTTTTCTTTCCTGTCCAATTCTTACTCTTGGCTACCCATACAGCATCATAGTTAATGTTGTTCATGAACTACTGCTGCTTATATAATGTAAGTCAAGTTCGACAAATCCGGAGTTTGTTGTCGTTAATAAATTGTTTCTTTTCTGTATCAAGTCCAAAAATCCCCAGAAAACCCGATCTGGGTTGATTTCGTATAAGGTATACCTCTGTTTGGGCTTGGGTCACACCTTCAGCCTGACTAATGCCAATCCCTAGTAGTCCTATTCAGTAGTCCCAGAGCCAAGATCCATAGAAATTGTGGCTCCAAAATTTATGTCAAATATGTATGCACTTCTTAACTCGACAAAATGTGTATCAGAGATCTTCAATCCAAAATCATAACCATATATCTCTTCAGTCTCTTGCGTATGAACCACCAAAGCATTAAGGTGTAGCGAATCTATAAGATCAATTGTTGCTAGAGTTGGTATTTGTAATTTGTTCTTTGCATTTCACACTGGCAAGTTAAAACTGATGCTAACTACACCTGTTATCCTATTCTTTATCCTTCCTAAGAAATATTTAGTTAGTCCAACAATTGCATCAAGTATCAACAAAGTGGATGAAGCAATTTATGTTCCAATGATTCCTTCTGCATTTGATTCTCAGATAACAAAACACAAATTTAATTAAGATAGACCAGGATTTGTAAATGAAACCATACTGCATCTTCCTTTCCTACTACTCCGCTACCTTTACAGTCCGGACATCAATTCATCGAGCGCTCGGCATGGCCTCTCCCTCTACCCCATTCCCCAATTAAAGAAGACAACCCTCAATTCTGGTCTCCCTACTCTGGCCATGATCACTTCTTGGTGCTGGCTCGTCCCACCTTGCACTTGTACCAGCCCTTAACCAACCATTCCCTTGTTTTGAGGCACTTCATTTCTTGAACTCCTTGAATTCTACAACATCACTGCTCTCACGCTCGAGTACAAGGCCTAGCCTTGGCAGGAGCACGCCATTCCCTACCCCACCTCCTTTCACTCCCCTGACCTTCGTCTTGCTCCACTCGTGGATTTCCCACATTCGCTGCATCACCCTCATTTGAAGGATTTCTGGCAGTTCTCTGAGTTCTTCGTCTCTGTTTCTGTACTTGAATTTTTTTCTTTTATGTATCTAATGGGGTTGGATCTAATGTCTGACGCTAGATTGGGCTAGCTTAGTATGAGATAGGTTAAAAGACTTGATTTAACGCGTTCCATCAACTCTAAGTACCTAACATTTGATATCAAAGCCAAGCACCACGTCACGGGTTCAAGTCACAAAAAAGGCTACTTGGAATAGAGTTAAAACCATCAATATTTTTTATTTACCGTGAGGCAAAAACCCTAAAGTAGAGTAGAATTGCTTAGAAAAGACTACCTACCGCCAGAGTGAAAGCTACCTAAAGTGAGAGTCACCAAGGGCAACGACTACCAAAACATGATGGTCTGTTATATACTTAATGGGATTTGATCTAGTATATAGACACTTAGATTGGACCAACTTAGTATGGAATAGATTAAAGGACTTGATATAACATGTTCTATCAACTCTTGAACTTTTGACGTATTGAACACGTACCTAACATTTTCCCCATTCTTTTTCTATATGTTTATACTCCTTAAGATGGTGACTGATACTTCAGAGAAATTGATATTCTGAATTCTTTCAACGAATAATGGTGTATGTATTTTCCTCAATAAAAATTTGCTACTCTTTTTTGTCCTCTGCTTGGGTGAATATGGTAATCAAACAGGATTGATGTCTTGTCGAATAACTTGGCTGCTCGCCTGTGAAAGACCAAACGTTATAAAAAAAAATTGAATTGGCTACTATTGTACTTATGGTACACTTCTGTAAATTCACACAGAATATAAATAGAACCTCTAGTTAGGCGGAAAAGAATTAAATTATTGGGTTACCCAAAACGCTACAAAATTCCCAGAAGAGAAAGAAAAAAAAAGAAGGGGGGGGGGGGGGTTTGGTTTGAGCGCAGGAGAGATGTGAACTGCATCTCCTCCCAACTATCTCCCAGTTACATTTACCAGGGAATCGATTTCTTCTTCTCTTATGCTGGTGGGTGGTCCAAAAGTGACTTCTCATCCCCATCTCACAATTGTTGAACCCCATGTAAGGCCAGCCCCAAAACCAGCAACGGCAATCGTATGGCCTGATTGCACCTTCCCACTTCGAACAGCTTCATCCAATGCCAAGGGAATGGATGCAGCACTGGTGTTACCATAATTAGCCAAGTTAGATATAACTCGCTCCGGTGGGATCTCCAAACGGGTTGCAACAGCATCAATGATCCTTTGGTTTGCCTGCATGTGAACTCTTTGTTAAATCATTCACCATCACATAAGCAAAGAATGTTTCTAATGTATAAAGACGCTTCTTGGAAATTAGTAAGAGTTGGGACAGTTGAACACCACCCAAAACAAAAAGGCAATCACCTCAGATCTAGGTCTGGGAACCAAGTAAAATGTCCTATTAACTACTATCCTTGGATCTCAATTCATACTATAGATCCACATCAGGTGCAGCCATATCTGTTCCTATGTGGATTCCCCAATCCCCATTGAAGCTTGCTTGGGCTAGCCTTTGCCAGCCCGATGTTGTGAAGTGGACAGAAGTTCCATAATCAAGATCTGGGCAGGTAAAAGTTATACTAAACATGAGTTCTATGCCATTTTCACCCCAGCTTCTACTAACTGTACTGTAGAATAAGCTGCTAGATGATTTATTAAAGATGATCTAAAGTACTAGGGCATACCCCGGACCATCATCAGTGATAGGACCCTAGGTTCACTGGGAGGTTCTGGACAACAGTGTTCAAACGGTTATTGGATTTGGGGGTCCAAGCTCAACTTCTCCACAAGCTTCCACCTAAAGTACGAGCTTAGTCTTTAGCCCGGAACTCGTTCAACGCTAGAGAAGTCAAGTAAGGATGACTCTCATTGGAAGAAAGGAGGCAAAAAATATCCTCATCCCTTTGATGATTCAAGTAAATTAAATGATTGATTTTTGTCTCTGTTTGTTTTGTGGTGTAACATGGGCAGAATTTAAAAAAAAAAAAAAAAGAATGTAAAATATTCACTTACAGAGTCTTATGGGAGGTAAAAGGAAAAAACATAAATTTTTACTGTGAGGCCCACTAATCTATGTCCAAAATCAGTGAAATAATGTAACGGGAAGAAACTTTTTATGTCCAAAATCTATAACATATGTTTGAATGTCTTCACAACCTATTTGGCATTGATTGTTGTTGGATTTTAGAGATTTTGAGGCGATTCATGAATTTGGGGGAGCAGCATTTTTATGACAATTTGGAGAGTAGGGAGTCACATTTTTGCTCTCCTCTAATGAATATGGAAAGTATTTGTATAAAAGAACCTGGTACATTATTTGAAAGAAGCCTTTGGAAGATTGAAGAGGAATATTGAAAGAAGTCTTTGGAAGATTGAAGAGGAATAGTGAAAGAAGACTTGAAGACTTTGGAAGATTGAAGAGGAATAATTGATGGAGATCTAAATCAACTAAGGATAGAGTTTAGAAATTCCAGCAGAAACCAGAATCGTGGTGACAGGTTCAGAAACCAAATTGCAGGAACATAGCAATAACAGAAGATTAGAGGATCTGATCTAGCTGAAACTCAATTCAAGTGCTCTGTCTAGGGAAGAGAGTATAGTATCAAAAACTATGCTCAATCCAACGACTAGATTCCTAGAATCTGAAGTACCCTACACTTGAGATAGGAATCTCCAAATCTGAGAATCGATGGGGGTTTCAACAAGTCCAGAATAATGATAAATTTAAGAACAGAATATCAGAACTGATATCAAGATAGAAATCTGAGACAAAATATTGAAAACAGAATTTGAAAACTGAGATAACAGACGTTCGACTTGAACTAGGAAAGCAGGAAATCAGTTCAAAGATTGAATTTTGAAACCATCAATGTGTTTTGCATGGAAACCGATGGCTATGTATGAAGTTGGATTTGAAATCCAATGGCAGGATTTGAAGTTTCAGAAAATTTCTTGTTGGAGTAGGAATTTCAGAAAACTGAGAAAGGATGAACTTTTTATGATCAAATAGAAACAGAACTTAAAGAAGAGTTTAAGAAACAAATTAGCAGACCAGATTAGTTAATAAAATAATGGAGTCAAGTAACAGATCATGCACAAGAAAGAAAATCCTGTACTGAAATTGACCTATTAGCAGTTGATAAGAATGAAATAAAGGAATAGAGATCAGGAATCCACCTGGTTTTGATCCGGAATCTACCAAACTTCCTCGCTGAATTTACAAGAAGAGAACACTCAGAATCCACTGAGCCACCTTAGAATCCACCCTAGAAAGAGAACTAAAATCCAGACTTGAGAGCTGAAAAGCTTCTTTTTATTACCAAATTCATGGGTAGGGCTGTAGTCCCTTACAAACTAATATGGAATAGTGCTAGACAAACTCATACTCAAAAAAGAAAAGGCGTAAACCAATCTTGAACTGAAAATGTAACATAAACAGACTAGGAAACTGAAATAATAAAGATACAAACTCCAACACAGATCTGGAATTTATAAAATGTATTCCAGTCGGTCTAAACAATTAAGCATTAATAAAATAAAAGAAATAAACTCAAAACAGAACTGATCATGGACGGTAACCACAGGACCAGATTTGAACCAGAAGCTGAACCAAAGGGTTGGTTCAAAGCAGAAAACTAGTTCAAGGTTGAGTCAGATCAACCTTACCACACGAGGTCTTTCTCTTCTTTCTTTTGGCTGAATTCTGCATCAATTCTTCCCAGGTTGAAGAAACTCGACCAAGGTTTTGGTAAAGTCAAGGAATCAACTTCACATGATATACATCCAGCTTCAGTCCAAAGTAAAATTCTAACAGCTCATGGATGTTAAGAATGTAATCTTCAAGTCATGGAGCTTTCTGTTAGAAGTAGTACTGTGGTGGAATCATGGGAACACTCAGAATCCACTGAGCCACCTGAGAATCTACCCAATCAAGAGGGACTGAAATCCAGAGACTTGAGAGCTGAAAAGCTTCATTTTATTACCAAATTCGTGGGTAGGGCTGTAGTTGTACAAACTTACATGGAATAGTGCTGGACAAACTCATACTCAAAACAGGAAAGGCCTAAACCAATCCTGAACTGAAAAGGTAACATAAACTGACTAGGAAACTGAAATAATAAAGAAAACAAACTCCAAAACAGATCTGGAAAGACACTCAAAACAGAATTGACCATGAACAGTAACCACAGGACCAGATTTGAACCAGAAACTGAACCAAGAAAAATAACTGGTTCAAGGTTGAATCTGACCAAAAAATTTACATGGTTCAAGATTGAATCAGACCAACTCAAACAACAATATTTATCTTCTTTCTTTTGCTGAAATATGCATCAACTCTTCCCGGCTTGAAGAAATTCGACCTCGAGTTTTGTAGCCGAGGAATCAACATCACATGATGTACATCTTGCTTCAACCCATATAACTTTAGCAGCTCATGGATGTTAGGAATGTAATCTTCAAGTCGTGGAGCTTTCATTCAAAGCAACGTGGCTGATCATGAACTCTATGTACTCATCTTCACGTACAATAGCAACTGTGAATTATGTGTCCATAGGGTCTCATTGTTTTATTTGCAATAGATTGAGCTGGCAATCCCTCATCAAGTCTAAGCTTTTCAGAATTTCAGGCACAGTGGAAGGATTGGAATAAACACACTGCTGTTCTAGGGCAGACATCCTATCAGATAGATATCTAATCATCTTAGTTATCTCATGGAGTGTCTTATGCGCTAACAGGGTCAGAAGTCCTTGGCTCACTGCTGACCATGGCTCTGATACCAATCGATGGAGATCTAAATCACCTAAGGATAGGGTTTAGAAGTTCCACCAGAAACCAGAATTGCAGTGACAGGTTTAGAAACCAATTCAAGTGCTATATCAAGGTAGGAGAATATAAAACTAGGCACAATCCAATGGTTAGATACCTAGAATCTGAAGAATCCTACTTGAGACAGGAATCTCCAAATCTGAGAATCAATGGAGGTTTCAACAAGTCCAGAATAATGGTGAAATTAAGCTCAGTATATCAAAACTAGTATCAAAATATAAATCTAAAATAAAAGATTGAAAAGAAATTTTGAAAAACTGAGATAACAGAAGTTATACTTGAACTAGGAAAGTAGCAAATCAGTTCAAAGATTGAATTTTGAAACTATGAATGCATTCAGCATAGAAACCGATGGCTATGTATGAAGTCGAATTTGAAATCTGATTGAAGGATTTGAAGTTCAAGAAAATTCCTTGTTAGAGTAGGAATTCTGGAAAACAGAGAAATGATGGAATTTTTATGATCAAACAGAAACAGAACTTAAAGAAGAGTTTAAGAAACAAATTAAAATACCAGAACAGTCATCGAATAATGGAGTCAAGTAACTGATCATGCACAAGAAAGAAAATCTTTTTATTGCCAAATACGTGGGTAGGGCTGTATAGGCCCTCACAAACTAGGCCCTCACAAACTTGTATAGAATGGTGCTAGATGGACTTAGACTCAAACAAGGAAAGGCCTAAACCAATCCTGAACTGAAAAGGAAACATAACTGACTAGGAAACTAAAATAATAAAGAAAACACATATTGAATTTATAAGATGTATTCCAGTCTGTCTAAGCAAATAAGCATTAATAAAACGGACTATCTAAATAATACCTCTATAAGTGTATTTAGAATTTATAGCCTCCTTTTGATTGCCCCTTGTCTTATTCCCAAAAATTATTTAAGTCAAGGTAAAAAAGGGTTTTCAAAATAATTTAATAGTATACTTACCATGTTGTCATTGTCTCGCACCTTTTTGAGTACACATGTGAAATGAAAACTTTACCCTCACTAAAAGAATAAGTGTGTTATACTAAGAGGAAAAAATTAGGCCACAAATTATTTGACACCTTAAGGAGTGCCAATGAGAAAAATCCCTTGATAAAATAAAAGAAATAAACTCAAAATAAAACGGATCATGAACAGTTACTACGGGAGATTTGAACCAGAAACTGAACCATACGGTTGGTTCAAACAATCAAACCAGAAAAGTGGTTCAAGGTGAATCAGACCAACCAAAACCACAAGAGATCTTTCTCTTCTTTCTTTTGGCTGAGATCTGCATCAATCATGATAAGAGTTTAAACTTCTAACGGTGGTTATTTTCCCCCTACCACAATCATGTTTTTTCACACCAGGAGTTCTTGTCTTAATATTTCATCATCTTCACTTGTTCTTTAATTCTCAGCACCATAATCATAATGACCATTATCTTGATGTTTTTGAAAGGATTTTCCTGGAATCAGGTAACAGATCCACCTTATTACAATAGGTCGCTAGATGCTTTTCTCCTTGTCATTCCCCTCCTCCACAAAGCTTCTTTTTGTTTCTTTTATTTTCCACCTTTCATTTGCCTTTTTCCATTTTTCATTGCACATCTCATCTCCGGCCCCTCTTTTCCCCATCTTTCATTTGACCTCTGTTTTCCCTACTTTGTTGTGTTTGGATCCATGTAGCCGACCCCATTAAGTTGGGATAAGGCTGAGTTTGTTGTTGTTGTAGTATGCTTAAATGTAATTGGATGCATAAAGCTCTGCATGGTTGAGGAGGTGAGGTCATGACAGCTCTTCTCCCAATACAGGGCTAGGAAAGAGCATATATAATGGCCGCATGAATTTTAGTGCAACCCACAGTCCAGCAACAAACAATGCAACGCTTTATGAGGATCAATTTCCCAACGCAGAGGTCTAAATTTCCTTTTGGTGAGATCTATCTATAATACCTGATGAAGTAGTAGCCAATCAAGGTTGGACCCAGTGAGACCAGCTTTTGCCAGTGCAGACTCGATCGACTGCGGCACAGACCTAACTGCAAAGCGGAAGACTTCTTTGCCATTCATTTGGATGCAAGAGTAAGAGGAACGTCTTGGGGGAAAGCCTACAACTGAACCATTTGTTCCCACCACACGTTCGATTTCATCGTCTTTGATTCCAGCATTTAAGTGCCTGCACAAATAGCCAGTAAATGACTGCTTGACTCATTTTTCCTACACATTTAATGCAACTAGATGGCCAAAGAAGAGGAAAAAGTTGGAGGGGGTGGGGAGGAGCATTCAATCAGTTTCATGGCAAGGACAAATACTTTTGGCCATCTCCATCACTGTGCAAGTCAAAACCAAATAAGCCATCCTCACTGCCATCACAGGCCTGCAAAATAATATCGTGTCAAATACAGGCAATGGTCCATTTTGTGCAACAAAGTAGGAAGTTCTATGCCAGTTTACACAATAATATCAATTTTGCAATAAATGAACTAATATTCCCATAGCTGCTAATGATAAGAAGTATAACCAATAACTAAAAATAAGAACTGGTCTCAGTCCATGATGGATACAGTCACAGACTTTTTTTGAAGGTTAAAGACATGGCAAAGTTCCTAGAAATCTAAAGATACTCCCCATGATAGAAACAGTTATTGACTTCAAGTAAGAGAACTGCTAAAGTATGAGAAAAGCAGTACAATCCTCACAGGCAAAATGCCATATAGCCTCAATGGTGGAAAGTCGGATAGATATGTAAGGACCTATCCCCCATTGTTAAATGCAAGGAGTTAAATTTCAGTTTTGGAATCAACTACCAACTTTGGTCTGGGTCAAATCATCAGATCCTAAAGTTTTAAATAATCTTGAAAGTTAATAGACATACTTTGAATTTCATATCAACCTTGTCTGAAATAGGTCATAAGTTTAAAAGTTTCCCGAAAGTCCTTAGTTCTCAAAATATGGTAAAACATCAAGACCTTGTCTGTCAGATCATTGTCTAAGAACGCTAAAAATAAATAAAAATTAAGAGCATATGATTAATAAATCAAATGCCTGAAATAGAGCTGGGAACTTGGAAAATTACATTCTGGCAGGTCAACTACACTCTTTCCCAACCACTACCTATTTCACTTCTTTATGCATGATAAGATAGCCAATTTCCTACAAGAATCAGATAATCCAAGGAGCAGAATGGCAATCTGATGGTAATTTATTAAAGAAAATTAGCACCATCAAGCTTATAGAAAGGAATAATGTTTTCCAAGGAAAACCACATATTGATGGAAAAGTTCTAATCAAGGCATGGATGTCTTGTACACAGTAAGAATAATGAAAGAGCTAATGAACCGTTACTTAATATATCGCTACATCTACTGGCTGATCAGTTTCGTTAGGAGAACTCACAAATTACAATACCACACTACATCTTGTTGTTGATGCTTGATTAAGGTTACGGTGAGCTTACAATGCCTTTCTACTCTTACTGATACTATGGATCCTATTTCAAATATAGCAAAACAAAAGATTAGGTTCTACAGATCTTGGACCGTCTTTCTGGATGTAGACGTGCAGGGAATAAACTTAATCGCGCACACAGGTTGTAGAAGACACTGAAAATAGTGAGACTCAAGATGCCATTGGTAGTCATGTGTCACCAGATCATGCACAGCATGACAGTTGACAGTTGACATGCAATCAACCAATTAAGATTTCAAGCAGATCACGAAACAGATTTGTGGTACCAAGTCGACCATTACACTTAAATTAAGTAACATCATCATTCTCTTTGTGAGTGTCTAAGCCTGTAAGAGAAACTTATCCATACATGATTGTAACAAGATCTTCTAGAAGTTCTACATATAGTGAAATACAGATCTTGGGGCACATCTTTTATTTGGTGTAACCATTCCAAATTCAATGTGTTGTGTATATCTGCCATTCCACGGTTCCAAAAGTCGGTTAACCTTTTGGGATTGGTGTGTGGTTTGTGTGATTACACTTCACTTTGTTGTTGTTTCATCAAAAAAAAAAAAACCATTCCAAATTCAAAATCCATCAAAGATCAGTTGGAAAAAGAATTCTGAGTTTGAGATGCTAAGGTCTAACTAATTCCTTAAACACTCTTGAGGGATTGTAATCTAATAACTGATGTAATATCTCTAGAACTGTCATGAAATGGTAAGTTCCAATGAATGCTCTGGTAGAGAAACATGAAGCACATTAGATAGTATGAGACCCAACACGAATACTTGTTGATGATTAGAGAAACAGTATAACATTTATGGGTGGTCAACAAAATATAAGTAATGTAGACCAGTCACAAGTGATAACCTCCACAAGAGGATCCCAAACTTCAAGTCCAGCAACAGTAAATATCTTGATCGTTTCTCAGATTTGCAGGAAATTTCAGAACAATAAATTTAAAGACAACAAATCGAAGAAGGAAAGAAGAAGATAAGGTAGTGAGGTAGTCTCTCACTCACAGCCTCTCACCATACTCTCACAGAGCAAAGCACAAAGCTAATTTTTTTTCTCTCAATCTCATTAATCAAATTTGTGTACAAGGCTGTAATCTCTTACAAACTTATATAGAAGACTGAAACACTAAAAAGGAAAGGCCTAACCCAATCCTCAACTAATAATGTAACATTAAACTAATTAGGAAACTAAAATAATGAAAGAAACTGACTCAAAACATGACTCTAACCAAACTAATGAAGTAAATCCCAATTTCCTACTTTCTACCCATAGTTTAGGCCCATTAAATTAGCCCATTACAAAGAAAACCCATGGGGTCAAAGGCCCAACACCTACATAGCTAACCCAAAGCTTATTTCCAAAAAAATAAGCCCTCTAGGTTACTTATCTGCATCAATAAGAATAGGTCAGAAATGAATATGCCTCTTGAAAAGTTGGTCTCAACCATATAAACTAACTTGTTCCTCTTTAGCTATATCAAGTCTAAGAGTGATGAATAAAACACAATTTTAATAACTAATATCATGAATTGATAATAATTAATAGTTAGCCTTGCCATAACTAGCAAGGGCATTAGTATCTAATTTGTAATAAGCCACAAAAAGAACGAGAAGGAAAGAGTTACCTGTACTAACACAGCTCCAGCAGCATCCCCAAAGAGGATACAGGTCCCTCTGTCAGTCCAATCAACATATCGAGAAAGAGCATCAGCGCCAATTACTAGAACATTTTGGAACCCACCTCCTGTAATTTGAATCAGCTCAGTTCACATATATAGGCTGTAAGAAATGCCCAAAAGAACTCTTTTTTCTGTTCCAAGTACACAGATTGTTTTACCTCTTATGTGACAGGCAGCCGAAACTAGACCCAACACAAACCCACTACAAGCAGCCGTAATGTCATAGGCCAAAGGATTTCTTTTACAACCTAGTGCACTCTGGATCTGATATTTAAAGCATGAAAGGATATTTTCAGAGGTTTTGATAAGTTAAGCTTGGCTTAACACACAAAAAGTGAAATTTATGAACTAACAAGAAACAAAATTTTAATTGAATCCTTATCACCTAAGCATCACACTTCTTCCAAAGATGATTACTTTAACCTTAGTATATCCAGATTCCTAAATCATGTGGATGTACCTGAGGAGCACTGCCAAAAAGATCGTCCGGAGTAGATGTGCACAGTAGGACGAGGTCTACATCATCAGCATCGACTTGAGCCATTTGAAGAGCCCTCTTTGCCGCCTCAACAGCCAAACCTGTCAATCTATCTTTCCCTACCAAGGCGCAAGACAAAGACTCAAACCAAGAGAATTCAATATTTTCATCCGTAGAGTATCATGACCTCCTAAGTACTATTCACGTTAAAAAAAAAAAAAAAAAAAACTCTTAAGTAAACAAGTAAGCTTCCCCAATGATTGTTCACTGTGTAAAACATGAAAAAGAAAAAGAAAAGAAGGGAAGTCCCACTTCATCCAATAGAACACATCCCAAACATGTAGCGCTAGAGGGAGCATGTCACCATATTTTTCAAGTCACAAAGAGAATGGCAGGAAATCCACAATGTTAAATATACGGGTGGTTACGTCATGTTAGGCAATTGAATTTTGTCTTAGTTCCCACGGTAGGTTCCATCGGATGGTGGGTATCAACAGCCAGCAGCATTCCCCATAGTTAACCTCTTCTGTCCTTGTACTAAATATAAAAAAAAGGCAAGGATGGCACTAGCATGGATTGTGAGGATGAAGCTACCTGAAAGAACTCGTCGATTATGAATCCCAGTGCGAACAGAAATCCATTCGTCGGAAGTTTCAACAAATTTTGCAAGATCATCATTTGAGATCTGAAGATTGGGTACTGCTGAGCCAGATCCAACTAGTTTACACCCCCTGCTTACAAGCCTGTAGGAACTCCTTGTCAAAAATAATAAATTGAAAAGCAAATCTCAAGTCACGAAGGCATTCTCATCATCTAACACAGAATTGAATCACCCCATCGAAATAGAGATACAAATATAGGGAGTAAGGAAAAAAATTACTTCATTTATCAGAAAAAAAAAATTAGCTACTAAAGCAAAGTCCAGCTACACTTAAATTGTCAATACGGCACAATCTAGGTACACTACATAATTTAAAAATACCGAAGAATAGCTAGAGGATGATACTGCTAAACTCGCTTCTCATCATCAGGACTTCCACACAAGAAATTTCAATTAGTTTTTTGTCAAAACTTACATCCATGGAACATTTCACAACTGACACCCTCAAAATCAAGAAAATTCTCCAAGGGGTGGAGTTGTTTCTGAATGAAATTTTAGATTTTGTTAATTAATTGAAAGCCACTTGTTAAGAAGGATTTTTTGACAGTAAGGAAAGCGTGTTTGCTAAACCTCCAGGAGCAAAAGTTATTCGAATTACAAGCATCCTTCACCATACTAATTGTGAGAATCATTCATCACCTTTGGGGGAAGTCGTTTCCTAATTTCTTCAATTTGTCAGTTAAGGAAACTCCATGGAACACAGAGATGAATAACAGGTAGGAAGACCTGAGATTGATACTTGGAGTTAAAAAATATATAAACAAATACTCCATTCAGAGAAGCTTCTACGTTTCCAACGAGGTATTAACTTTGATACCTCCGATAAGAAGGGTTTCCTAGGAGACTTGGATTTGCATTAAAACCCAAAGGGCAGGCTGAGGTGAGTCATGGGGGATTCATCAACATTGCAACCAAAGAGTAACATAGAGAGGAGATACCCAGGATCCAGACCATTACCAACAGCAGAACAGTTTTATTAAAATCAATAGCCTAATCCAGGATATGCCTAACTTCAACAAAACCTAGTCAGACAAGAAAAACAACAAAAGACAGTATAGATCTTATACACGTCCCACTAGACTTATCAGGTGATCATCCTTCAAGCATCCTGCTCCCTTCTGTTCAATATCAACATAATACTAGTCATATTAGAGCATTTTATCAGACATGCATTCTCCAGGGAGCTCATAGAAAATTTTGAACTATATCCGCTTGATAATGGCTCAATATATACTTAAAGAAGGCCTTCCTTGGAGCTTTCTCCACATTTAAATTTCCCAAAACTTTGGCAAATTCTTCCCTCTAGAGTAGCCTTTCTAGCCTGTCCTGCACACCCTTCTGGATCATATTAAAATACATCTCATTGATTCTCAAACTAGGAACACCTACTGTATCCTAAGTGTGTGCTCATGACGAGGAAAATAATCGTAAGGATAAGAGAGATCAGTGATGCTTCCCTTCACATGTGTGATGTTCGAAACCTACATGATAAATAGAGGAAACACCGTTTAACAAGAATTTTAAGCTCATACAACAGATTATTGAAGTACGAGGTCCATCTACAACTCACAGTCTCTATCCCCATGCTCATCTCAAAACATTTTGTCCAGTCTTAATTTCTATACCACATTAATCACTTCGATATGAACGGCGGTGATTTGGAACTGGCAAAGCACTAAAACTACATAAAGTGAACAAACTCAGCAGCATCAAACAGTACAAACGATTGATGATCAATTAGTTGTCTAACTTTAAACTGATAGAATCTTCATTGAAAGAGAGACTTATTTTTTATTTTTTCCCCTTTTTTATTGCACAATTGAATAGTTATAAAAACCATAAACATACCAGGGCATTTCACTGAGTTGTTGATATCATTTTCTTTACTTAATTATCCATGATTTCAAACTATTTCTAATTTTCACTTTGTAGCCATTTTCTCTTTATAGAGAAATACAAGAATTCGCAGAAGCAACCTTGATCACATGAAGCCTCGTAGCAGATATGCAAACAGTTTTTTAGCTTGACAAACTTAAGTATCATTAGATAGGTGTGTGCCAATAAACTCAAAAAACAAAAACCAAAGTTTATTCATTTCCATGTCACTGTCTCAGATCCTTCTACAACAAGATGAGGAGAAGTTTGCATGATCTATTTTGACATGATTATGTCACTCTTGAGTCATTTCCATCTCCGAATCCATTCATTCTGTCAGGATACGAGACCTAACTATACTTGTAATGCAGAAACACTCTGCCATCTAAATTAACCCACATGAAGTACATAGTTTTTGAAATTCGACAAGGACAAACCATAACAGAAGGAGAAAAAAAAGGTCAATCCCAACTTCAAGCATAGAAAAGTTCCCATGAACTAAAACAAAATTCCATGTCCATGGACCATTCCCATAATCAAAATCAGCAAAGTTAGATTAGAAAGAAGCCAAAATTCTCCTGGATAAACATGATCACATCCATCTCAAAGAAATCCATCCACAGTATCGCGGTTAAAATTGTATTAAACGGACAATCGAGCCAAAAAAAAAAAAAAGGGAAAAAATAAGAATGAGCAGCACTTTGACACTCATACCTGATCAATACCTAGAGGAAGAGGACAGGGGAAAAACTCACCTGGGTGCTCGAGATTCAGAAGGGGCTAGTCCAGAAGCATGCTTCTCCACACTTTCAACAGCTCTGCAGCAAAATACTCTTGTGGGAATTCTCACAAATGGGTAGTACCCAGATCGATAAAAGCCGGAAAAATGCAGATTTCTCAGCCTTGGGCTTTGAACTGGAGGAGAAACGAACCCAGATGCATTGGCCATTTAAAGTAGACACGCAGAGATAGAAAGAACTTTGAAGAGAAAAAACAGATAAGAAATAGGATACGAAGAATAAATAGCTCCCGATCTCTAGCTTATGGAGACGCCAAAAATGTTGAAGGAATAAGTAGAGCCCATGAAGGCAGCCAAATCAGATAAACAGGGGGCTAGGAGAGGCAGAGAGCACGAAGAAATGAAACTTATTTGAAGCTTTGGAAAGTCCGAAGGAGATGGGTGGGCGATGATGCCAACACAAAGACAGGAAATTTCAATGCAACTCTATGACTCTCTCTCTCTCTCTCTCTCTCTCTACATTAGCACCTTCAGAAAGACAGAAAATAAAAATCTCACCCTCCCTGAGTCCCTGTATACTACTTAACCCAAGAGGGCTAAAAATCACTCCCTCTTTCTCTTCTTTTTATTCAGCAAATCAGTCATGCATTCCTCCCCAAAGCCGCAAATCTCCACGTATTCTGTTCCTCGAACTTACCCTCTATTACTTATTTACCCAAAAAAATAAATAAATAAATACTCTCTTATAATATGGGGAAAGTATATATTCATTGGCCCGTCCCTATATAAATCTAGGGTTAGGTGGATATGGGCATATATAAGTTGCACCTCAATATATAGTGGATATGATATATAGTTAAATTTTAGTATGAAATCTGACATGAAACCTATATGGACAGGGTTCAATTCTTATTTTTTTTTCTTTTTTTTTTTTGGTAAAGACAGGGTTCAATGACCCGTAGCACAGGCAGGCGGCAGTAGAAGATCCAAATTGAAAAGAAAAAAAACTTAATAGTTGGAACTTTCACATCATTTTATTACATGACAAAATTTTATGAATCGTGATAAAATCTTTATCTTGAGAAAACTATGGAATAGATCTTTTCCATTAATAATAGCATGAAATTATATTACTTGTATCTTTTTATGAAAAATAAAATAATTCTTTAATGAAAAATAAAAATAATTGAATTAAAGAAAAAAAAAACATGCAAGAGAGTAATATCAGAGTTCTCCGATGACCTCACCCTTACATTGTTAGATCTGGCTCAATAGGCCAAATACTTGATTTTTAGAATGACTCAACTAAAAATCTTTAGAAACAAGAGTAAAAATCTTAAGCTTTGGATAAAAAAACTGATTACTTGATTTCTAGAATGACTCAACAACTACTGGGAGTCTGGGAGAGGGATCTCAATAGAGATGATGGTGCCGGATGGTTACTTCACCCTCTAGGTCATCTATTATCTAGATATGATTTGTTACATGAGCAATTTTCTTTTCTGTTTTTCTTGGTTAATGGAGCTTTTCTTTGCTTGGGAGAGGGTGTTATGTTTCATTTTAATCTTGTTGTTGTTGTTGAGGTTTATTTGTTGATGTTTAGATCTCTTAGTAGGTGAAGGGAGAATCCCTTCACCCACTAATTGAAATTATTTATGTATGTAGTTACCAAACGGCATCTCATTTCATACTCTTTTATGCCTAATAGTTGCCAAACATTTTATTTATTTTTTTGATAAAAAATGATTTTCATTGATGATTTTTAAAAATAGATCATAAACAAAAAGAAAAATGATGCCAAAAACACCTTGCATTATAATTATAACTCAAAAGGCAACCACGCTGAAGAAGGAAAGAAAACGTGGTCAACTGATCAATAACGACGGCTCCTTTATTTTTTAAGATTCTAAACCCCCTTTCCCAACTATCCCATCTCTTAATTACTAGCAAATACTTATTGTTGAAATTTATTACACCAAAGAGAAGAAGATCGAGAGAGTGGATGAGAATACTACAACCTGGCACGGCTAACCTTAATATGTAGTGAATGTTAGGTTTATCTACCAAGAAAAAGAAAGGCAATTGCTACAATGATCCTTATTAATTCATGAAATAGACTTCATAACTAAACCAATTTGACCCTAATGACATCATCATGCTATTTTGATTCTAAATTTAACCGTATGTAGGTTAATTTAATCCATAATCCTACCTGCAATGAAGGTTTTACGTCGATTAAGAAGACGGAAATTTTTAATAGCTTTTGTGGGTTTGGAGATCGAAGAGATATAAGAGTTCGTCCTCCATTTTTTGAGTGGGTGCTTGTAAGTTCAAGTATCAAATTCTATTCCATGGGTAGGGGGAATAATTAGTTTAAGTGATTCAACAATATAGTGACTGTTCTTATGCCGCTATTAGTAGATCAAACGCTCCTCTTTCTTTGATCATTCGGATTTTGAAGTAGATCTTTCCTTAGTCGAGTCAGATCTTGTCTAGAGATTTCGTTTGCTATTGGAGTCAGTAGCCCCAATTTTTTGCTAATGGATTGGACAACTTGGTTGGATCAACCTATCGGATTTGATACTTGTCATTTTTTTGGGTTTTTTTATTGATATTTTGGAGATTTTGACACTCTCTAGACCCTGCTAAATGCGGGAGCCTTGAGCACTAGATACGACCTTTTTTTTTATTTTGGGGATTTTGACTGATCCCTACCGATTTTTAATATTTTATTAATATTTCTAACAAATCCAAGGGCGATCTAGTAAAACCTGGGTTTTGATAGTTTTTTACTGATCCAAGCCGAGTTTGACCGATCCCGAGTCCGATACCTAGATTTTGAACCTTTCAAGGGCTCACATCTGCTTGAAACTAGTAACCCATATTTTATATCCTCATGTGGCAAAATAATAACAAATAACCTTAACCCCATGTGTTATACACAGATTTATTTAAAAAATTGTTGACATATTTGTTTGTTTTTTTTGCTAACACATTTGTTAACATCTTTGTTTTTCTCAGAGCCACTGGTGAAGGTTACACTACCCCCCCCCTTCCCCTTTCTTTGTCTCTTCCTCATACATATGAAGTAACCTCTCATCCCACTATTTACAAAATCGTTCATCACTTCATTATCCCTCATTGGTGTGCCACACTATCCTAGGATTCACAAACCCCTATATACATTCTCCAAAAGACCCTCTTAGTACCATTTCCATATACATATAAAGCCCTACAGTGAATGGATTCCCATATCACTATGACTTAAGGAAAACTTGATCCATGATTTTTTATAGAAAATTGCTCTTGGAATTAACCGTAGATGATACACTAGCACTCTCTCTATCTCCCTCCTCTTTATATGAAAAATAACTTCTTTGATGATACATCTCCTATCTCCTCCTCTTCATATGAAATAACCTCTTTGCCCCTATAAATATGAAACCAATTCAACAGACCACTTGCTCAGACCAAAATTTTCCACTTCTCCTTTTTTTCTATATCTGACAAAAATACATAAGCATTAACGCCTCTCTTTTCTTCCCAAGGTGAGAATGAAATAGCAGTCTGGAATCATTTGGTCCTCAAGAATGAGCACATGGGTTTGTAAATATTTCGGATTAATCTCGAATGGCTTTATTAGTTCTTGATTGCTTATCCTTCAGACCAGGTCAAGGACCATATCAAACGAGACTTTGCCTACAATAGTTAGTACTTGGCTGGACTGAAATAAGATAGTACAACACGACTCAAAAAGGAAGTAAAAATTTAAAACAAATGTTTCATAAAGTCCAACTCTAATTTATGACCTTGTCTGAGGTTTTTTCTCCCATCAATTCCATAAAAAAGGAGGGGGGAAATTATCTCCTCAATTTACCTGCCTGTCAATTTTCTCAATTCCATCTAATAGGGAGAGGTGGATTTCACCTGGGGAGTGTGTTCGGGCATGGGGTAGGGTGATCATTTTTGCACCCCCTATTAGATGGAATTGAAGAAATTGATGGACAGGTAAATTGAGGGGATAAAGATCCATAAAAGGGGAGGGGTACTTGTAAACTCTTTCTTTTAAGGTTTATTTGTTTTTGTTCATTAAAAAAAAGAGAGGAGGAAACAGGTAGGAGTGTTTATATCATTTTGGATTGGATGGGTATTTATGTCAATCTATCTACATTTAATGTCCATAGTATACATAGTTACAAATGTACACAACATGACTTTGCTTAGAAAAAATGAAACAATAACGAGTCAAAAAGCCCTCGAATTGAACAAAAGCTAATATTGCTTGATCTGCCAATTATATTATCATAGGTCCACAACTAAGCAATATTTGTTTTGCCAGGTTCAGGTACGCAAAGTGATTTTTGCTTTTTCAGGGTAAGAATGGTAGAGAATATGTATCGATCAAATAAAAATATTTTAAGGGCATTGTTAAAAAGAATTAATATATAATAAGGGGGACCGTTCTCTACGTGGGATGCAGGGGCCACGCTGCACGCGCCAGCCAATGAGGGGATGCGCTATGGTACATTGGGCAGTGGAATTTTCGCCATACATGGGGGCATGGTGATCATTCCGCCTCCCGCTGCGCATGGGCGTGACCCCTACATCCCACGCAGGAAACATTTTCCCATGTATTAAAGTGTATAACTTATTTATTAAATTTCTTAAAATGATTTTCATTTCAAATTTCTGGATGAAAAAAAAAAAAACTGATGCAACTTGGTCCATGATGCATTTTCTACCAATTGAAGACTCTAAAACCATCATATGATTGGAATATTTTCCATCCTCTATTACTAAAGTCTACGTTTTGTTATGTACAATTCATAAGAAAGGAAGAAAAAAAAAGTATAAAAAAATAAAATAAACTTAATAAGTAAAAGTGGATTAATTTTTATTTTTATTTTTTATCCATTGAAACATAAGGACCCTAGTCAATTAGAACCGAGCCGGAGTCCCCTCCAGACCCATATTAATTTGACTCCACCTTCTACACCAGAAAAAAAAAAAAATTTGACTCCACCACTAAACCAATACAGTCCAGTCTTCTCAAGAATATCAATATTGTCTTCGTTTTGACCTTGGAATGTGCCTCTATTCCTCACCCACCATGTTTTGAACACTTTTTTCCTTTGTAGTCTCAATTTCTAAATTTCAAGTCTAGACTCAGAGCACTACTGAGTATTGAGCTCAGACTTCACCACTAATGCACGGGAGCATCTGCAAATTGTTATGTGCCTAATGGGGTCCATTCTAGTGTATGAGCGTTAGATTGAACCCATCTAGTATGAGATAGGCTAAAGGGTTTGATTTAAAACATTCCATTAGCTTCGGAGCTTTTGGTGTATCGTAAAGTACCTAACATTTGGTATCAAAGCTTGGCACCACGTCACTGGTTCGAATCACGGAAAGAGCTACCTAGCGCAGAGTGAAAGCCGACAAGAAAGGGTTATCTGCCACCAGGCAAAAACCCTAGAACAGAATGGAGTCACTTGGAAAGGGCTATTTATCGCCAGAGTGAAAGCTATCTAAAGTGAGAGCCGCTTGAGGACGACGGCTGCGAAAGCGTGGTGATCTGTTATGTGCCTAATGGGATCCACTCTAATGTATGAGTGCTAGATTGGATCAGCCTAATATGAAAAAAGGTTAAAGGACTTGATTTAACATATTCCACCAACTTCAAAGCTTTTAGCATATCGATCAAATACCTAACACAAATGGTGATAGAAAAAAGACAACAAAATGGTTTTTGCCAAGCTGTAAAAAGCATTTGGGTTTAGACCTTTTTTTCCTTTCTTTTCCCCAGTTTAACATTTGGGCTTAGAGTTACAGTACTAGAAGTTGGTTGTGGTTGTCCAAATTAGTCTTATGGCTACAACTTGGATGGGCGTAACACCTGAACCTACCCAGGCCCAACTACCTAGCCCAGCCTCTCGGCTAGCTCAGGTTTAGAAAGAATGTAAAACAGATAATAATGATATCTATTGGGTTTAGGTTGAGGCAACCCAAACAAAAAATTAACCCGAGGTCCTAATGTAAATGTGTCTACGTATGATATAACTTATAGTAAGATTGTTAACAAGGGTTTTTTTTGTATGTTGTAACCACGATTGGTTATATTGAGATTGTAACCAGGTGGAATTGCCTTCTTTGTACATGTAAGGGTGGTCTTTTTTATATTGTAGAGGTAGAAATAGTGTTGCACACCCCATTACTAATAGTTCAATGACATCTTATGGACAGGGAACCAATCCAGCTAACTCGATTTCCCGAACAAGGCTCTTCCAATATTGAACTCCCAACTATCCCTCTCTAACACACAATAGTGGTCTACAATCTGCTAGGGGTGTCAATAAAGCCTGGCTGGCCTGAATCCATCCTGAGCCCGGCTCGGACCCGATCCTGATTTTTCAACCCTGAGGGTGGGTTTGGGTTTAGTTATAGTCTGGTCCTGGTAGGGTCAGGTCAGGTCAGGGTTTAAATCCCGGGCTTAGCCTGACCCGGCCCAACCCGACCGTGTATTAATTATAAGCATATAATATTGCATATATATATTTTGGTCTAATATTTATTTATATATATAGCCTAATAAAAAAATTAAAAAACAAAAGACAATAAAAGCCCTAAAGGCACATGGGATTATAGACAAAATCAAGGTCAGGGTCAAGGTCAAGACAGGGTCAATTAGGGCCAACCCGACCCTGCCCGACCCTATCAGGTTCAATCAGGGCCAGGTCGGGTTAGGAAAAACCCTGGAAGGATCGGGATTGGGTTGAGGGTTTCTGTGCCCTGGCAGGGTCGGGTCGGGTCAAGGTTTAGGTTAAGGCCTTTAGGGTTGGGTTAGGGTTTAGGGCAAGCCCGGCCCAACCTGACCCATTGACACCCGTACAATCAGCTAGTGTGTGAATCCAACAAGCCTTTAGGCAGAGTAAAGCTAAACTACGAGCACCTTTGTATGATGTCACGCCCTATAGTTTTTCAGCTTGGTTCTAGCAATGTGGTTGAATGCATTCCCTTTTCCAATCATATTCCCTTTTTCTCAACCATTATGTAGAGAGTCGTTAGCGAGGGTAAGATTAGGATAACGTAGCCCAGTCATGGTTTAAGGTACCGGTCTTGGTCGGTATCAATTCAATATCGATCCGGATTGGCTTGAATCAATCCAGATCGAATGGAATTGCCCTTTTTTTTTTTTCAATAAAAATTGGTTTTATTATTTTTTACTAGTTTGTTACCAAAAAAAAATATATTTGGGATCGGCCTTGATCCAATACTGATCTGATCCAGGCAAATCACATGATCCGATACCAAGATTACGAATCATGGCCCCAGGTGAACATAGAGAACAATTTGAACCTTTGATTGGAATTTTTTGTAGGGAAAATGATGTACATTTTTGGTAGTATATGTCCTCTCACCTCTTCCTCTCTCCACTGTGCTGATCCCGATCCAATCCGAACTAATCAACTAATCCAATAATGAGATTACGAACCATGTCTCCAACTGAACACAACAACAGTAAACTGCTGTTAGTGTGCTTTCCTACTTACCCAGTTATGCCGTGATGGCATATATTTACTATATAGAAAGAGGAGGAGAATGGTAAGATAAAGGAACGGGAAAGATGCCATCATACAAGTGGATTTTGCCACGTGTAATAGTTTGTAATCTTGGATTTATGTAGAAACTAGTTTGCAACTCCAATGATTTTTAGCTAATAATTAATTTAAGCGAACAAGTTCTTTGTCTGATAGTGAGATTCCTACGTTAACGTAAGATCAATGGAAGCATGAAGACGCATCACTAGAGGTGGAATTTCATCTTTTCATAGGGGTAGAGCAATCATTTAGCCCCATCATGTGTCTTGATATAAGGCCACACTTCTAGATAGTCTTTTTCTACTTAATTTGGAAGATTCAAATTAGGATCTGGCTCCTCTCCACTGAGTGGAGAACCCAATGAAGCAATTGACGGTTGGATTATGCTGCACACATCTCAACGCATATCTAATCAACCGTTAAGATGTGTGTGGCGTAGTCCAACCGTCGAATACCTCATTGAACTCTTCACTCAGTGGAGAGAAGCCCAATCCTTCAAAACACCTGTTTTTTTTGGTTAATCTATTCAATTTTGTACATGAACTTTCATGCGTTGTCTAGAAAGTTTTTAGACCTCGTTTCATTATCTAAAACTCTTTTAAGCTCTCTACCTTCTTGAGAGTGTCTCTTCCTTTAAATTTTATCTCTTTCTCTTCTTGATAGACTTTGTCTCCTCACAACTTCTTCAAACTCTCTATTGACATTTGAAACCCCCAAAACCTTACTTGGATTTTGGACTTGTGATTTATAATCCCAGCATTGAAAAGCCCCGTTTGGACTTTGTATACGAACCCCTGCCGGCATGCCCTATTGGCTGTCCTAACGTAATTCCGTGGGGATGAATTGGACATATTCAGTCGTCTACTCTTGTCATTTGAGAATAAAGTGGTCAGCGGTCATTTTTGAAAACCTAAACCTCCACCTCCATGGCTCCATCTATTCTACCAATGCAGCTTCTCTGATAATTGTGAAAACTCATCGGCTTATGGGGAAAATACACAAAACAAAAAAAAGGGTTACAGCTTTTGGTCTTGTCATTTAGCAGAGAAAAAACCTTGAGTCGAGTTGGGGGCAGAGAAAAAGCTCGAGTTGGGTTGAATTGAAATCACTGTGGTTAGGGTTTTGTTTTTGTTTTGACGACTAGGTGAGAGACCAAAAGGGCAAATTTTGAAATTTGTTTGCTGTTTTGATATTTCCAGTTCCACGCTACAGCGCCCACTATTAGGTCATTACTCCCATTACTATCAATAGTCACTACTACTACTACTACTATCATTACCGCGAGTCTACAACTACAGAACCTCTTTAAATGAGCCCAACCTCACCCGCTCCACTCTTGTACTACTGTTGCTTCGTCGGTAACAGTAACAGACTCACAGTAGTAGGAGTTGCAGGCGCCGTTCCCCGTTTTTGGTTTTTTTTTTATTTTTTATCCTCATCCTTTCTAATTCTATTTTTGTTCTCTCTCTCTCTCCCCCATACCTCTTATCAATAGTCTCTATATAAAATTATAAACAAAGCTTTCTTCTCTTTACAAAGTGCCTGGGAGTTGGGAGAGAAGAAAATGGTGGGTTTTGGCTTCGCTGATAGTTGTTTATGCTGATTTTTCACAGAGATTGCTTGAATTTCATATTGGTTTTTGTCTCTTTTAGGTGGGTCTATCCTCTTTTCCTCACTGGCTTGAAGTTCTTCTCGGAGAGAAATTCTTTTACCCTTGTTTGATTCATGAGTCCACTAAGAAGAATGAGAAAAACATATTTTGTTTGGATTGCTGCATCAGTATCTGTCCTCACTGCCTATTTCCTCATCGCTCTCACCGACTCTTACAGGTTTCTAAACATAACCTTAAGTTTCTTACCTATTTTACTTCCTCTGTTAAATCCTGAGTTTCTTCCTTTTTTATTCTTCAGATACGGAGGTACGTTTATCACGACGTGGTTCGAGTGGAGGATATTGAGAAATTAATCAACTGTAACTTCGTTCAAGTAATTTCTTGGTTTTTTATTTTTTCCCCAAAAAAGAAAAACTTAGTTTTATTCAATCAATCAGCATCTCACTAACTTAGTTTGTTTCTTTGCGATTACTAATTTTACAGTCTTACACTACGAACAGCGCAAAAGTGGTGTTTTTGAATCAAAGGCCTCAATCTAGGCCTTTCAGAGGGTCCGGGAACGTCTGCACTATCTGTGATAGGAGCCTTCAAGACCCATATCTCTTCTGCTCTCTCGCGTGCAAGGTCCGAAAACTTAAATTAGAAGAAGAATTTTTAATAAAACCTCTCTGGTTACACTCTACTAATATTTTCATCTGGGTTTCTGTTTGAAATTGCTATTATTAATTGCAGGTTCATCATTTGATGAGGACTGAAGGTGGGCTGTCGAAATATCTATACGACTGCAAATTTCTTCCTTTACCAGAAGGCGCTAAGGGAGAGAGCTGCGACCTCGACGAAGGCCAATTGACGCCTGACTCCGTCCTTGAATCGCCCGGATCTTTAGGCACTTCGTCCGGGTCAAGCGCAAGCTGTGGTGCAGTGGGTTGCAAGACCCTTGCATGCACTGCTACCACAGAGTTTGTGAAGAAGAAACGAAGCAGCATTTCAGCCCAACGGACACCTTATCGGCCGACATGCCTGCGCGTATCGGAAATCTCTATAAGCTTGAACCGACGAAAGAGCTTGCCCCACCGGTCGCCTCTATACTGATACGGAACTGGTAAGGTATAGTAATTAATAGGTTTCTGAAAAAAGGAAAAGGAAGGACTGAGGGAGGATTTTCAATGTCTTTTTCGATACTCAGAGATGATGGTCTCCTACGGGAGAGGAGTGAAGAAGCAAAACCTCCCAGTTTTGTAGGGAATTTAATTTCTTTTCTTTCCCTCCTTTTTTTCTTTTTAAGCTCTTATTTAACTCAGACGCATTTACTTGCCTTTTATTTTTTCTTCAATAGTGTGAATAAAAGTCCAACAAAGATTACAGAGAGCAGAGGGAGAGGGAAGGAGGGGGGCCCTGTCTGAAGTTTTGTTTTGTCTTTTCTAACTTTATTTCCCTCTTTCTACTTCCTAATTATGTGTTCTAAATTGCTGGGTTGTTGGGTTATATAATATACCTTTCAGTGTTTAGGGGAAGAACTGTGGTCTGCTAGATGGGGGTTTTTATAGCTGGTCTGGTGAAATAAATTATACTGTTTTGTTTGATTTTGTAAAGACAAAGAGTGGGAGGTTTTTTTTTTTGTTTAAATTTGAAATGAAGTTGGATTCCATTTTCAGTCTTATATAGAGGGATAGTTAGGGTATTATGGAATGTACCTTGTTAGGTTTTGAAAGAGAAGAGTGAGGGGTGGGGGATAGCATACAGCTGTGCCAATTTTTGGGGAATGGGAAGAAGAGCAGAAAAGCTGTTTATGTAATTGGGTCTCAGGTTATTACCAAAAAAAAGAAAAATTGGGTCTCAGGTTGGCTTGGAAATGGGACCCTAAAATCTGTAGGAACTGTACAGGCTTGACTATGACAGTCTCACTTCTCAGAGTGGCCTTGAGTTTGAAAAATCCCTATAATACCCTTCCCTTCTTTTTTGTCTCTTATCTCTTCCTCATAATAATACTGGAAAGCAAAAAATTATTAATTACTTGGTTTTTTTTTTTTCACAAGTGCCTTTGTTTGTTTAGAAAGTTCACACAGATACTGATAATAGTTCTAATGTCTTAAAATTTGTGTTTGTAAACTCTATTTAAACACTATGCACTTAGTTGCTCTTATTAACTATAGAATTCAATTGCAATATTGCATCATTTGGAAGTAAAGATGAGTGAATAGGGGGTGGGTATGGGCGCTGGAAGATAGATCATGGATGAGGTCAGAGACTTTAGAGTGGAAATATTCCATTCCATTTTTATTATAAGTTTAAGGTATGCCCTATATAATTAGGGGGGGTTTTTCCCCCTTAGCCACCTGATAGCATAAGCAAGTAGTTGATATCTACCTGATGGATCACACGTGGACTAAGATGCATGGGATTGAGCACAAGGGTTTGGGACACGTGTAGTATTCACCTTGGGTTATTCATATGCATGCATGCGTGATGCTCTACCTCCTGACAGCTTCATTGATTGGATACCTCATATGATGTTTCCAACCCATGAGTTTTATTTATGTTTCCCCGAAGGCGGGACCAACCTATGTTAAGACCTTATGCTTGAAATAGCGGGGAACCAACTGAAGGCTCGTGATAAGTGGCAGGTAGGTCTTTAATGTAGATTGTCCTTCATAATATCATCAAGCAGTGTATAAATTTTTTTGTTTGTTTGGTAAGCTGAGCTTTACTGATGAGAATGTGTAGTAGACAATTCCGAATTACAGCTTCTTGATAAGGGTGTCAATTTTGAAAAAAAAACAAGAAAGAAGAAGATTTAAGGATAACGGTGTCAATTATTGTATTTTTATCTGTTCCATTTCCTGTTCGCTCTATATATATCTTCAAGTTCCTCTATTAAGGGGGGGGGGGTGGGGTGGATCCCATCTGGACAATGTGTTTGGGTAGAGGTAGGATGGTCAATTCTGCCCACTCTATTAATGGGGAAAGGGATTTGCCCAGAAAATGGAGCAAATAAAGGTCCGTTAATTGGTCCAGTCCTACGCTATTGTTATGGTTCCTTGGCAGTTCCCAACTTCCTGTCCCAAGGAACACGACTAGGGTTTTGGGATCAAGGACCATTAACAAATGGGTGGATCGTTTTTTGTTTCTAATTGGTTTTAATCAGTTTATAATTAAAAATATATATATTTCCCTATCACATGTTACATATATTAAGTAATATTATAATATGAATCACATATGCATCCTACTATCATTTTTTTCTTTCTCAAATCATGGTAGTCTGTAATACATTTTGTTTTCTATTCAATTAATAAGTAGAAACACCACTATCCTCACAAATAATCAGCTGGGTGTTAATTCTCATGACCTTTAAGTCTACCCGGTTGCACAACGCACATTGCCCCTATGCCTAGACATAGGGGTATGCAAAATGACCGTCGCACTCTTGGTCATTTCCACCATTTCCAAGATGGTGTAGTGGTCATTACGCATGCCCTGTATGTTGTGCAATCGGGTAGTGTTCATTCTCCCATTTAATATATAGGGTTAGGATATGCATTTGTTTTGGTTCCTAGTTGGTCTCTGGGTTCAGTTTTGGAACCATTGGGAGATTAATAACTTAATTGATAGATCTAAAATTGGACCAATAACTTAACGATAAATTCAAAATTAGCCTAATAAGTCATTGGGTGTGTCGATTCTGATTTTTTGTAGGTTGGTTCCGGTTTGATTTCCAGTTCTGGTGCTCAATTGACACCCTTATGTCAATAAACCATGGAGTGGAAATTGACTAATCAGTCTTACATGTCAAGGATCGGGCCCTCCTAACAAGGGAATCAATCAAACGGTTTCCTCTCTTGGAATAAAAGAAAAAGTATATGATTCTGAATTCGATGTCAAATAAGTGATACCCTAGATAATAGGGATCACCATAATTGGTGGGTTGGTGCAATGTGCATATATATGTCATAGATTTTGCTTACCCAAAGCGAACAAAAAGAAGGGTGAGGAGAGGGATCGGTACTTGATAAGTGAAGGGTGCCAACAGTTCGATTTAAAATACATTACGTGGAAATTGAAACTGAATACGAGCATGTGTTTTCAAACCATAACCGAACTGTGTCGGTTCGGTGTCAATTCTATTTTTATTCCATTTTGTATTAGTTTTGACCTTGATGTGCATTCGGTTTAGGTCCTATTTTAGGTCTTTAGGCAAACTTTTTACATCTTTACAATTAAAGAACCCGTTATGTGTTAAGAGTCATAATCTGCTAAACTTTGTTTCAAACATTAAAATGGAATAAAATTTATCATAATTAAAAATATAAAAAATAGAATATAATACGGTTTCCTTATTTGGTATGAAAATAGTACTTTTGTTTGGTTTGACGGTTTCAATCATGAAACCAAATTGTTCGATTTGACGGCTTCAATCATGCAATCGAATCGAACTGAAGAAAATTTTCAGATTTTAAAACCGATTTAATTCAATTCGGTTTTAAATGGCTGGTTTCAGTTTTGATTTTCGATTTTGGCTTCAAATCGATACCCTTATGATAAGCTACCCGTTTGTGTTGGTTTTTTAATGTCTAGCCAATGGTGAGCCTGAAGTGAGAAAGGAGCACTTTACTACACGCCAAATCAATAAAAGGGAGAGGAGAATTTGGTGGATGTTTATGAGAGTTGTACATGGCGGCCTGCATCTTAACAAGGTGAGTGAGGAGGATCATGGTTTGAGGTATCGAATTGGATCGATCAAAAATCGTCAGATTGGTATCGGTCTTAACCAATCCCAAATAATGACATATTCGACTAGCTATTAGTGGATTGCTCCCCGGATTGGTCTACTTGGTTGGATCGGTCGATGCAATCTGATAAGTGTGACAATTTTTTTGAGGAGATATCCTCGTTATTGCTTGTTGGGATTAATTAGAACTCATTCCTTATAAGCCTACAAATCAAACTACTCATCATATCCGATTTAAGATCGATTTCTTTTGGGCGGAACACCAACCGGAAAATAGGATTTTCCCTCGAACTATCCCTCGGTCTTGGGATCGATCAAGGGCGATACCGATCCAATACAAATCCGGATTGGTCAAAAGCTAGTCAAAATCGGGTATTGCAGGATCGGTATTGATATAGGTCGAAAATATTAAAATTGGGTAAGAAATTGTTAAAATATTAATAAAAACAGAAAAAAATGGTTCACCATAGGGAAAATCCCTAGGAAATTTTTGATTCCCACGTATATTCTCATGTGGAAGCTTTTAAGGCCAAGGTTCTAAAATTTGGATTTCGATCAGTCAGAAATCGAGTTTGTTTCGGTTTCGATCATATCTTGGTCGAAACTTGGGATTTTCTTCAAACTAACTCGAATCTTAATTTCGAGGCCTGGAAGTTATTTTTTTGCCCTGATTTTTGTTGTGCTGCCTATTTTTGACATTTTAAACCCAATCCATGCATAAATTTTGCATAGAGAACATTAAAAATAGTGCTTGTGGTTTTGATCTAAGTTTGTTACTATATATTGTTCTTGGATATGGTATCGAATAAGGTTTGATCGGAACATACTCCTTTAATATTAATCAGATTTAAGTAATCTTAGATTTGTTGTGCGTGAATGCTGTCAAAATCTTTTTGAATGAAAATATTTTTTTGAACATTAAAACAAATGAATATTTTACCTTATTTTTTGTTTTTAATAATATTTTATCATATTAAGATTTTTGAAATGTTTAGATTTAAGAAAAACCCCAGCATTGAAAAATTAAAAATTACACCTTCCGTCAAAAATATAAATTTTGTTCTTGAACTAGGAAGTTGATTTTTTTCTTCTTTTAAAATTTGATTTTTTAAACTATTTTTATTGTATTCAAATAGGAGGTATTTATTTATTTATGAATAATATCTTAAGTAAATGAAATACAAATACAAAAATATTTACTTAACTGATATTAGATAAAACTAAGTGTTTGTCTTAGTGTCTGATATAAATACTTGTCTGTCCTAATTTTGAATCAAATTTCTCCTAATTTTGATAGACATATGTGTCGAAACCATTGAAATATAATCGAAATCAATCAAAATTGATCAAAACCATCAAAATTCAATCGAATCTAAAAAATTTTCCTTCGACTCCTCTCAAAAACCTAGGAAACCAAATTAATTCAATAATTTCAAAAGATCTCGATCGAGTTTTTCTAGCATATTTATTGGTGACTTTAATGGAAAGGAAAGGAGTTCCTCAACGTTAGTAGTACAATTGCGACATTTACAGCACCTCGCATGGGAAAACGTGTCTAAGGGGAGGGGGGAGGGGGTGTTGTCAACTTGTCATGTCCCACAATATTTGGGGCAATTGTGACGAGTCATACATATTGTATGGACAATGAAAAAGAGCATCTTCCTTTATTAGTAGCATAGGATACTGTCCTACAAGTATAGTGAGTTGGTTCTTGTCTTTATTTGTCCTGTAAACTCTTCAATGTTTTTAGCTTTCCAAACTACTCAGTGTCTTCCTTCCCAAAGAAATATGATAGAAACAAGACAAGACAAGATACGCATAAATAAGATTTGATCAGTTAGAGTTGATATAGTACAGTCAGGTATTAATTGGCCTTTCCCATACCCTCCTCTTCCACTCGTTCTACGCTATGCAGAATTGCAGACACCTCTTGCCTGCTGCACCAATTCATATAGGATTATAGGGGTATATAGGTTATTAGGGAAAAATTATCCTCTCAGGTTTCTGCCCAGTTTCCCTAATGCCTCTAATAAGAGGGGTGGATCCCACATGGATTCCCTGGGTAAAGCAATCATATCTTTCTCTTGTTTTTTTTTCTTTTTTTTCTTTTCCGTGGTTTAACATGAGAGTTTGACTATGTGAGCACTAGCAGCTTTGGGTAGTTGAGTTCGGTAGGATTGAGGAATATTTGTTAGGCCTTGGTGCATGTAATTTGTGAATATATATAGGGGAGGATTTCCTATAAATGAATTGTGTTCACCAATGAAGGGTTGGAAAATGATATCTTTCATATAGGTTCACGTGAAACCAACATGATCATAATAGGGGAGAGATCTATGTGAATCCTATTGTTTATTATGTGAGTGGGTATAAATTACACTAGAGTCTATACAAGAGTAACATAACAATCTTTTTCTCATATAGGGTGAAGTTTCTCTTCATTCCTTCCAATCCAAAGGGCAAACAATGAGTACAAGGCATCATTTGAAATGAACGCCTAAATGAGCTTCGCAATGCATTTGGATTTGGGTCACCCTAATAATGAATCCATTCCAAAATCAATTCAACATGGATTCATTAGTAAAAAGGTTTTTGCGACTTTTGAATTGTCAAAACAAGAACCTTATGTAAGAGCCAAATTGACACCCTTAAGATTACTTTAATGATTGAAGCAACTTTGAGATTAGTTGATTTCCAAGATCCCTTATATTGCTTCAATTAAGGGATAAGACGCTACCTAGTCGTGTGGCCCGCATAGCTCTTATGCCTAGACAAAAAAATAACACGAAAGTACCATGCTACCCCATGAAAAGAAGAAAATTCTGTCCAGGACGATGCTTGCACAAGCATTCCCATGGCCTCATGAAAGGTTCCTATGGCCAATATGAATAGTTGATTTGATATATCACTCCCTTAATTGGTCATATATCAAATTTCAAAGTACAAGCCAGCCACATGGTTCTCCTTGTATTTTAAACCATTTAAGTTAATATTTTTTTATATTTATATTTTGAATTTTTACACAAGCTTTGACTATGATTTTTGCCACATGTAGAGTCCATTTAGACTGATATTTTAAATCCATATCTAATAAAGATTTTGTTGTTTTGATTTGTTTCGGGATGATGTGGTTTGGGGAATTTTGATTGGCCTTACTTTAAACAAATGAAAAAATTTCTATTTAATGGAGCAATAACCATAAAAGTAAGTTTTCCTTTGCCCATAAAGAATGGGCTAGTGATGTAATTTTTACCAAAAAAAAAAAAAAAAAACTAGTGATGTGATCTCATTATTGGAGTTGTGTACCACCATCATATTCTCACCCCATATTTGCATAGCCAAAATTATTTCTCCCTAATGCAGTCGAGTCTAGCTTCTCTCAAAACTTTTCACGTTTTGGGGGAATCACACAAATTGACCAAGCAAACAATCACACAATTATCATAAACCATAAAATAAAATATAACATGGTTCCTTAATATGGTAACAGAGCCACGGTGCAAATGGCTTCCTAGACTACAATACAAATCTAGTTGAAGTATATTGCACACTCAATTTAGTATCACCCACTACAAGGAGCACCAACCCCCTCTATCAAGAACGCACTCACAATGGTAATGCTTCTATCCCTTGCTCACCTTTTGATTTTCCATATCTAATGGATCCTATTTTAATCTCTGTATGGTATACTAACAAATCTCTAAACAAGTCTAGATGGGCTTTTGGTATTTTGTAACTTTTAATCTCAAATTAAATTCGAGCCTAAAATGAAACACAAAGTGATAAAAGAATGTGTTTTAGGTTCTGTAAAATTAGAAGAATACTAACATGTCATTTCATTGTAATTAAATGCATTACCTTAAAATCGCTTTTGATCCTATTTCCTTGTTTGTTTGGGTCTACAACTTCACCAACAAGTTGGCTTGGGAATTCTCTATAATGTAAATCATCTTCTTCTTTCCTCCTTAATATTGCTTATGTGATTTCCGATTTATGCAAATTGGTCCCAATTAGTTATTGTCAAATGCTTTAAGCAAGCAGAGGATGAGATCCCTTTATACAACGAAAGGTGCTTGTTAGGTTAGACTAACATAGAGGTATGGAATGTGTCCCGGAAATTTCAAGACACAATCAAGGAATCTTTCGGATAGCTAAGGTCATGGCACTCTCTATAATTTTTTTCGCAGTTAGATATGTACTCTAGTTTTTTTTTTGATAAAAGATATGTACTCTACTTAAAGTGACCTCTAGTCAACAATTAGACTATTGAGATGGAAAACGAGACTATATGACCCCTCCCATCCCCGACTAAAGACCTCAAAGAGGCCCTCGGCCCCCTCAATCTAGGCTACCATGTCCTAAGCCTGGTTTATCATGACAGACTAGTTCCGGAGGGTATCGAACACCCGAAAGATACGGCTTGCTAGGACCAGGAGATGATACATTAGAGAAGGGCTCTTCACACCTCAGCTATGGTAGGCTACAACAATGACAGTCTTTCTAATACAAATCTTGCCAATAAACACAAGCTTGTAACTGAGGTATTTTATCAAACACCTAACCTACAGTCTAACATATATGTTCTTCGAGATAATGTAAACAAATGGATTACCTCTAAGCAAAGTAATTCTCCTCCTCTCACACTCGCTCTATTCTCTTCTTTACTTTTGTGGCTTTAGTCAAGGATTCAAAAAGACTTTAACACACCTTAAAGCTTTCCACACGCTCCTTGATTGATAATTTCTCTCACATACTTTCTTCTTTTCATAACCTAGTCCTCTCTTCCTCAATCTTCTATCCTTTTCATAATCCTTTTTTTTATTCTCTCCTTTTGCTCTAGGGTTTTTTGAACTTCTAGGGTTCTTCCCCCTCTTGGTAGCCCAAAATCCCCTCGCGAAAGTCATCCATTTCGTGGAGCCACTGACCATATAACATCAGGATCCACAAATAAGGACTTGTATACGCTTCATCTGGCCAATGAGCAGATCAATTAAAAATGTCATATCTTTCTCTTCCAATCTGAGATTGACTTGATTCTTGATGCAAATTAAAGCTTAAAAGGATACAACTTTTATGGTTTTAGGTCCAACACAAAATGAGTAAAAAGAGGTCCTAAATCAGCCTTGAAGCTAGTCTTGAGGCTCACAAACCATATCTGTTGATATCTGTTGTCCGTCTCATAATTTTCAACTCAGACATCGGATCAAGTTGATTCATGTTTCATTTAAAAGTTAAACTTAATTTCCGGTATAAAGCAGACAAGTTACTGCCCTGACACGAAACTTGTCATCTGCAACTCAGCTTGCTTCAAACATTGCATCCTAAATTATCAAGACTTTGGTGAATGTATGGATCTACTGAGGGTGTTGACAACAATGAAAACTCTTTACTGAAAAATAATAACTTTGCTCAACATCTTTCACAGCGAGTGAAAGGAACCTTAATCCATGACTATATACCTAAATTAACCCTTCTGTTAAAAAGGCTACAACTCATTTAAACGGACCAGCCATTGACATGTTTATCAAGGACTACCTACGAATACAGAATGTCACAAGAAATGGTTGGTTTGACAATTTTGACCGTTGCTCAATGCCAAACGGCCCATATTTACATTGATCATAATAACTATTCGATCATATGACTTCTATTGCCATATGATTGGAATCTACCACCAGTGAGAAATTGGCCAAAGCATGCCTTAACCCAAATTTTTGAAAGGGGATTGGCCGAGCTGCATCAGCCAGAACCGGCAGCAGCCGATTTTTAAAACCCTGTGAACAAACAAGCATGCAATGAATTCAACTCGTCACCCGAACCTGTTTCAGGGAGTTCCCGAAACAGCAGAAAGAACATCAGAACAAAGGTTCTATTCAGCCCTTAAAAAGTCTGGCATGCAGCAAACCCTTAGAAGCAGGAAACTCCATACAAATCCGTCACAGTTTCAACTTTCAAGAAATAAGTACTGAAAACCTATCTACTATGGAGATAACCCCAGTGATGAAGTCTTCCAACCTCTGACGCCGAAAGAGGCCTATGTTTTTCCCATTAACAAAACACAACACGAGAAGTGCGGAAACTCTCAACAGCCGTTCTCGTCCTCGAGGGCAACACTATCATTGTCTTCTTCATTAAGCATTTGGACAACCTTAGCCACACCAGCTGCAATTTCCTTCTGGATGCAACCCTCTGGCAGATCGAACTTCCTCCTCTTCATCGAACCTAGCTTTCCTGGAGGCTGGGGATCCACCACATCCAGCATCGCCTCCAACTCATCCAACATTGATTTCCTCGCTGCTCGAACCATTAGATCAGCTCCCTAATAATACCGAGGCAAACCAGCAACGACAAAAACCAAAAAAATAAACCCAATCAGAACCACAAATCAACTTGCAAAGTTCTTCAGGCAATTCTTATATACAGGAACCCATTGTAAACACAAGATTCCTGATCTACCCAGTATCAAACCCATGACAAGGCCGCAATCACACACAGAGCTACATCTACTAAATTGATTGAACAGAGAAAGATTGCAATACCTCAATTGCATCGACGGTGAGGAGGAGGACTATGATCTTCTCAGAGAACCTCTGGCGCTCCTCCGCATCACGGGCAATGCGGCTTCTGTAAGAAAAGTTGTTGAACGCCGCCCTGATCTCCTTCAACTTGCTCTTGGCCACAGCCAACTCTCGAAGAGCACGAAGAGCTTTCGATCGACGAATCAGATAAGCTCTGAAGCTCACCTGGATCATAATAGCTGCATCTTGAGGCGACAGCTCTTTCTTCTTCCCCTTGGCATCGGCCCTAATCCTCTGAGCGAAAGCCTTGCCAAGAATTTAACACAACAACACAGACAAAATGAGAACAAAGCGCTTGGACAGAAACGTTACGGGGTCTCTCAGAGCGTCAAAAGAGAACACGCAATAGCAAAGCGCTGTCAACATCTCAGAACCGTCCAATGCAAGTTTTAGACGGTTCGCTGCGCAACCTACAGCTTGGTTGCTATCAAGATGATTTCTCTAAAATCATTTACAACACGAGAATTAATCAACTTAAACCAACAAGTTTCAGATTGCTGCAAGTGAAAAAACTTAGAGTAAATTACTCCCCCCTCCCCTTGATTATGCTCTAATGACAAGCCCCTCCCCTGGGTATTGAATAATGACTCTCCCCTCCCCTGTATTAACAAGATTCTATCAACCGTATCCATTTTGACTGACGGTGTTAAAAATGCAAATAAAAAGACAATAATACCCCCATCTCTACCTCACTTCTTTCTTCTTCCTCCTGTAACCCCACCCGCCCCCACCACTCTGCACCACCGCCACCCCACTCTTCTTCTTCTTCTTCTTCTTCCTAATGCATCTCCGAAAGCTGTACCAGTTTCCATGTTTAGGTGTGAAAAAAGCTCGGCAGAGATTGGAACCCTTATAAAACTCAAGTTGGAGACTTAGAGCTCGTATGTCTACCAATTCATCATCGTCAAGACCGATCTCAATCACCTCTGCTAAGCTGTTACGCCATGAGAGGAGGTTGGAGTGGTGGTCATATGGCCCAACAAAGACCACCCATCTCTCTTCTCTCTTTAGGCTCTTGAGTATCCTTTCTCTCATGGTTGAAATCACTGTGATTCCCATAACCTCTTGAAGACGTTTGATTGTTGCAGTGGTGCCAGAGCCACAGAATATGAATGCATCATCTGCTCCTACGCCTAAGCAATTTTTAATGTATGTGGTTGCCTCCTTCACTATCTTAGTCGTCTTGTGCCCCACATAGCTGTCACTTGTATGTGTGTTCCCTGTAAATCAATTCAAAATGAAGTATTTTCCATAGAAAGGAACCAAAAGAGAGGGCTTTCAGTCAATCCATGGTGGTTATATGAGTCTATAGGAGTCAGTGGTGGAGTAAATGGTGGAGAAGGCATAGGAGTTAAAAATGGGGTCTCCACACTGGGGAGGATATCACTCAAGCTCCTACTTCTTGACCCTTTTCGGCTTTTTCCACTTCTGAATTTCCCATCATCGGACTCCAAATCTTCCTTCAAATCTTCTTTAATGGTGAAGAGGAATCGTGGAGGTCCACAGAGATTCTGCCGCATCAAGAGTTCCAAATCCATGGCATCATCTTCAAAGGGTTTCAGTAACAAATCCTTATGTGACTCAAAATGAAGGATAAGTTAATTCTCTGTTTTATGACCATGGGCTCTTGTAATTCTCACAGAGGTGCAGAGTTCCTGAGGGTTCAAGGTTGTGGAACTCGACAACGGTGGTTTGATTTTTTCCAGCAAAACGTATAAAATAGCTCTCTTGTAGGACTGTTGTAATCATCTTCAATCTCTCTGTTGGTGACCCTCTTTTTCCACCATAACAAATAGTAGAGCTTTGCAACAAGAGCTAAGAGCAGATAACCGAACACCAAAATTAGACCAATTCCTAAATCGCTCAAAGGCCTCATCCTTGCTCCGAATCACATTCCACATCTACATCGCTATTCTTTCTTCAAGATCTCGCTTCAATATCCAAAATTTCAGCTAGGTCTGAATTTTCCTGTACTACCAATCTCTCTGTTCTCTCATTGATCACCGGAAACGATCATCAGCAATCGTGAGACTGGGAGATCAGAGGGTTTGGCTTCGTTACTTTCCGCGATGAGCAATCGATGAGGGATACTATTGAAGGGATGAACGGATAGGACCTTGATGGTAGGAATATTACCGTCAATCAAGCCCAGACCAGGGGTGCTGGCGGTGGTGGTGGTGGTGGAGGTGGTTATTGTAGCGGTGGTGGCGGAGGCTATAGAGGTGAAGGCGGCAGTGGTTATGGACGTCGTGAGGGCGGCGGTGGTGGATACAGCCATGGTAGTGACCGTGGCTAAGGAAATGGTGGTGGTGACCGTGGCTACGGAAGTGGTGGTGGCGGTGGTGATGGTGACTGTTAGTCAAACTGGAGAAATGAGGTTTTTAGGGTTTTGATATGGTTAGGGGTATAATTGGAATATCACAAACATAAGGGTATTTTAGGGTTTAAATGAATATTTTTAGGGTGATGTCATCACTTAACAGTCATTTTTAACGGAATGGGTACGGTTGATAGAATCTTGTTAATACAGGGGAGGGGAGAGTCATTACTCAATACCCAGGGGAGGGGTTTGTCATTAGAGCATAATCGAGGGGAGGGGGGAGTAATTTACTCAAAAACTTATCCCTGAGCATTCGAAACTGCCCAATGCTGCTGCACCGAGTGGCAGTAAAGTAAATAGTACTGACCTGTCTGCGAACGATAGCCCGTTGATCACCCGGTTCATCGATCTCCACCACACGTTTGGATGACCCAGCTTTCGATCCCTTCTTCTTCGTCGTCTTCTTCTCCTTCCCCGAGTCGGAATCCGAGTCACTAAAGTCACCGGCGGGAGCCGTAGAGGTCTCAAAGGTATAGGAGCGGGTGAGCGGAGCGTCTTTGCCTTTGCCTTTGAACTCTGCCGTCCACTTGTAGTTCTTCTCAAGGGCTCCATGCTTAGCACCTTTTTTGGCTCCTTTGATTTCCGCCGTCCATTTGAACTTTCGATCAACGCCGTCCTTCTCAGCACCCTTGACCTCGGCCGTCCAAGAGTACTTTCGGTCCGGATTGCAGGTCTTTTTGTTCACGAATCGGTTGAAACCAAGCTCGAGAGCGGAAACCCGGTCGCAGAGGGTCCGCAGGTCGGAATCGGGAGCAGTTCGAGCCTGCAACCTCTTGTAAGAGGATGAAAGGGAGGTTCTCTCGATCTGGATGAGATCAGTGATGGAGTCGAAGATATCGCAGGGAGGTGGAGCAGTTGGAAGGAAACAATGGGCGGAGAGGTCCAAGGGGCAAGGGTTTGGGGTGAAGAGGTCGAGAGGTAGGCTGAGGTCGTCCACTTGGGGAAATGAGGTGAAAGTTAGGGTTGGACGGCTAAAGCAGGAGGTCTCCCTCACGAAGAGAGACGACGAAGGTTCAAAAATCTCGATTCTTCTGAATCGGCTCATCGTTTTCGGGGAGAGACAGCGCAGAAGGAAGGGTTTAGCAGGGAGCTTTTCGGAACGTAAAGGGTGGGGGAGAAAGGAGCAGAGACAGAAAGGAAAGAAAGGAATGAAAGGAAACGGGGACTGTATTTGCGGGTCAGGGTCAAATTTGATCAAAAGCTGGCTGGCAGGGGGCAGAATTGAAAATAAAATGCGTGAAAAGGGCTTTGTAGATGGTGGATTTTGGATTTTGACCCTATAGAACTCGTAAACTAGGGAATATTTAGAGAATGATCGCCGCGTAATTGTGTAATTGCGTAAATGCGTAATTTCATAGTGCGAATGGAATCCGAAAGACATGTGAGTTGTGATCCTGCCTTTTGGTGAAAATTACACAAAAAAATGGTATTATTTACTTTTAATTTTAAAATGGAGCAAAAATTTTAGTAGAATCAGGTAGGACTGCACTACTGGGATTTAGCATGTGAGATTGTCAGAAAAGGCGCAGCACCAGTAGGTAATCCAGTAATTTAAAAAAAAAATAGCATATAAGGACAAACGACAGGAAATCATGCAAATTATACGAAAACATGTAGGGATGTCAATGAATACTCGAAATCTAAATGAATAGTTGAAATCTGTTTTCATATTTGTGTTCGTATCTATTTAGAATGATTCGAATCCATTTGAAAGTTAAATGAATACGAATACGGATAGATTATAATTATTTAAAAAATTATATTTACATATAAATAGATAAAATATTCAATTTGTATTTATGTCCGTAACCATTTAGCACTATTTAAATCTATTCGAAAGCTTATCAGATGCAGATGCGAATATAGCACTATCCAAGCCGAATCCGATCCATTTACATCCCTAGACACATGCCTTTTTTGTGGACAAATAACACGATATAAATACTTTTGTTGTATAATAAATATACATATATTTTCTAAGCATGATAAGATCTTTATCCCCATAATTTACCTGCCCATCAATTTCTTCAATTCCATCCAATAGGGGTAGAAAATGGCCATCCTACCCCTGTTTGAACACACTATTAGGATGGTATCCATCTCCCCCTATTATATGGAATTGAGGAAATTAACGAACAAGCAAACCGAGGAGATAATTTTCCTAATAACCACGAAAGGGGATCCACCCGGAGTTCGGAGATTGAATCCGGCAGTGCCGTTTAAGATTCAAATCGGTCAGATTCTATAAGAATCAATTAAAAACGATAAAAGAAAATTAGTGGGAATTGGCAAGAATTTGCTGGATCTATCATAACCGGTTCTGATTCTAATTGGCCAAGATCCAAATCCAAATCCAAATTCTTGAGACCATGAATCCAGCAGAGTAACTCGAATCATAACCAAAATCGATGGGCATAGGCTCACTGGAGAGCAAGATAAAAGAATGAATAAGAAAACGGAAGCCTTGACTCATGAAGTTGAACTTAATTTGGACTTGGCCTCAAATGGAAGAATGAAAGTATCGGTTTGGAGACTGAACCATGATTTTAATTGTTGGTATTTGGGATTGGTATATTTCGATTGATACTGATATTGATACCAATATATATCAGGTTTGTATCGGATGGTTTTATCTTTATTTTATTAATTTTTGAACAAATTTATCGGTATTACCAATTGTTACATCTAAGTATCAGAATCGGCTTTTGTCAATATCAATACAAATTACCCGATACCAATATTTTAAAACCTCTTTTGGCAAAAGGAATCCAATGATCTACTTCATAAACAGTGCCGTGCTTTTTCATTGTCCCTTTTTCTAGGGTTCTTTCGGTGAGCGCACAGTACACCCTTAGACAAGAATCTTCAGGTGAGATTATTCCAACCATGTGGAGAGTTGACGTTTCAATCTAACAATTGAATAAATAAAACCTACCTTAATCTCTTATCTGAGTTTGAATTGGGAAAATTTTTTGTCAGTTTCTCTAAACTTATTCTTTTGTAAATAATTTATAAAAACATTATAGGATTTCAATTTGATCGGTCACAGATTTTCTTTCTTCTTGATATTCCTCAATCAAGAATAATAGATTCAAATTGAGCATCTCTTTCATTGACGATATATACTCATAAATCCAATACATCAATATATAATCCACGTACATGATATCAATTATTGATTTATTAAAATTTGTAATGTCACATCGTAATAATAAAGATTTCTCAGGTCAAAGGGTCAATTAATTGGTGATGAATAAGTAGTATCTCTTCCTATTACCACAAACAGTAATAATACATGTGAGAATTGTACAATATTTTTTTTTATATGTATACATAATATGTGCTTACATTTATGCTCTGATATCATCATTTCTAGTAACATACAATGTAAAGATCATATGAACATGATGTCTGATCCTATCCCTAGTCGAGAACTATTTTGAATGAAAAACCCAAGGAACAATCTTATAAGCCCTCGTAAATGAAATTCATTTCGGTGGAGCTTGATGCAACCATTTTCTTGTGTTTGTCACACCAATGTTTTTTGGTGAATTTGTCACACCAATGTTGAATGTAAAACAATAGTAATTACATGAGATAGGTTTCTCCTTCAGTCCTTAGACGTTTCAGTCTCTTCCAATGGGTAAAATAAATTTACCGTAAATGAGGGGACCAAGAATTATTCTTTAACACTTAATTTGTCAATCTCCCATAAAGATTGACGATTACAAAAGACGACGTTATCCCATAACATTCTACGACATTGCAATAGACTAGATCAATTGGATCAATAAGAAAATATCTTACAAGAAAAAACTTAAGATGAGTAATAATGAAACTATCAAGAAAATCAAGTCCCATTAACCTCTTTTGTTTAAAAGAATGTTAGCATTATAAATAATTTTTTTAAACTAGTAATTAACAACAATCAAGTTGGAAAAAATGGGGACTGCCCTAATTTGCTACTCACTTCTCGACCCCTTTGTTTGCCCGATTTCTCCTCATAACGGGTAAAAAATCAAAAAAGAAAATGATCTTTTGGGTTTGAACTCAATTGTATAGACTATGTGAATCACCTCTCCTCTTACCCAAAAAACTGAATCACTTCTCCTATTTACATAAATGGAATAAGATTTTAATTTATAGTACCAAATTTTGCTTCGCGTAAAGTAAAAGAGAAATTCCTTCACTATGGGCATTGGAACGTGAGATGTCCATATAAGAACGAAGTTTCAATTTCATCAACACATGTTGGGATTTGGAAATTTAATGATGATCGATCTCCAAATATCCAATCATGACGTCATTTCACCACATGGTGAAGCAATTCTTCCTTTGTCACAACTGCATGAAAAGATTTGTTTCTATTCTTGTTTCAAAACTAATGTATAACTCAAAAATTACCAGTACTCCGTGGAAAAATATGATATAATAAACAAGTAAAAATTTAGATGTTAAAAAATATATACGCACCAGTGGTCTAGTGGTAGAATAGTACCCTGCCACGGTACAGACCCGGGTTCGATTCCCGGCTGGTGCATAACTAAAAATTTTTTTTTGTTTTTGGTTCAATGGGAAGTGGGCACTAGGTGTTAGAGGTACAATCCCACATGCATAGAGGAAGACAGAACCCTTTTATTTCAAAAAAATGGAACAAAAAAACGGCATTATTCCCATATAAATTGAAGATTTTTTATTTGAAAAACATGCTTCTAATGTTGAAAATAACTGTAACTTCCAAAATTAATCCATATATATTTCACAACCCATTGTAAGCTCCAAGACACGTCATCTAATATCATCCAATACCAATTTCTCAATTCATATACCACATAATGTCCAAAGTTGAGCAATGTGGTTTGAATATGGTGTTGCTCATTGTTGTCAACACAGCCAACACACATATGGAGTGATGCTTGTTTAGTTGTAAGTGATAGTCATCACTTTAAAAATCCTTTTCAGTAGATGCATCAATTTGTAGCTCAATTTCAGGTTCGTGCATTGACCTTGAGTTGAATGTAATATTATGAGAAATGTAGCAGCCATCTTTACATCGATGAAAAAATCAAGTCGATCAGAGTTTACGAGAGAGAGATATGGTCAGTTATGTAAACCATTATTTAACAAGTCCAAGATTTGCTGTTTGCCATTGAACATTTTTTCATACGACAAAACGTATTTAAAACGATAAAAAACCAAGAACACTTTTAAAACAGACGCATTTTTGCTAACAGAGTCCCACCGTTGTTTCTATGACTGGTTGAACTTCACACATATTATTTATCAAGGTTGCTTTTGCAGGTAACCGGTGCCAGCCATAAGTAGCCATCATATTTTGATTTTCTCCCATATTTCCAAGAAATAAATTGCTCCATTATTCTATCCCAATATTCATCAACTTCTACTATGAAAAGTCCCAATACATAATTATGCACGGAAGAACTATCTGGCCACAATAAATCAAAGGAGATACCTTTCAACTTCTTAATTATCATTCAAGAACAATGAATTTAGCAAGAAATACAAGCTTTAATCTTTGCTACTTAATTGTGTTTTATTATTAGACCTTAGCACATATACAAGATGCACAAGCTAAAGTCCTACAAGAAGCTTTGTCTTGAATGACATTATCTACCCTCATTTGTACTGGACAAAGTCTTCATTTGCTTGCAAGATAAGATGCTGATCCTCCCACACATCACGATATGTTTCTGGTTGGGCATGCCTGTTTCTCCCAGTTGCATCATACATCTGCTTTCTCCACTCCTCTGATACTGGACACCCACACTCCGTTGCAAGCCAATCATCGTACTCGAACTGCAACAAACATCCAAATACTTATCACTATGAAATCACCTAGATACCCATAGACATAACATGAAATGTTTCAGTTATCTAACTAATCCCAAACTACAAGTTCAATTTTATCATTAAGAATTCATTGGTTATAAAAAAGATACAACTTGTAGATATTGAAATAACAGGTGGAACATCCTAACTTGTCCAGGATTCGAAGAACTGTTATGGCATTAAGAATCTGTTCCGTCCACTAATTGGAAAATTAAGGAAACTCTGTCAATACATGTTTCAGGAGTTTGACCACCAAACAAATGGAGCTTTTAGGCTGCAAAGCCCTAGGATTGCATCATCTCACACAGTAATCCATGGGCCAGATAATGCTCAACATGGTTTGCTCATAAATTCTTTAGTGGCCCTAACAGACATGGAATTTACTGTTTCACTAATTTGAAAAGGCTACAGAGTTTTTGGGGGTGGGGGATTGAGAAAGGTGCTTGATTTCTAGTAAAAAAGAAAGAATTTTTGGGAGGGAGGAGGCCTTATATTTTATTGCACTTCTGTTTACAAATGATAAGTAACTAAGAGGTAGAAGCAGCTTTAATCACAAAAAGGGACCTTTCTCGTAAGTTTTGGTATGTCTTCTTGCATATACATCTGGACAATGTCAGATTGTTCACAAAAGGCATAGCTGAGTTGTCCTCCCATTTGCATCATACATCTGTGTTCTCTACTCCTCTGAGACTAAACACACACACAGTTGCAAGCCAATAATTTTACTAAAATGGTACCAAACATCCAAATACTTATCACTCTGAAATCAGCCACATACCCTTAGACATAACGTGTAATTTTTTCAGTTATCTTACCGAACCCAAACTACAAGTTCAATTTTTTCATTAAGAATTCAATGGTTAAAGAAAAAAGAAACAATGAATTAAATTCAATTTACAATGTCAAACAACTTTTAGATATTGAAATAACAGGTGGAGCAGCCTAAATTAATCAAGATTTGAAAAACTATTATTGCATTAAGAATTCACTCCCTTCCTTTAATTGGAAAATCAAGGAAACTGTGTCGCTCCATGGTTCGGCAGTTTGATCACTCCTATCCTGTAAAGCCGTAGGGTTGCATCATCTCACATCAGTAATCCATGGGCTAGATCATGCTCAACATGGTTTGCTCATAATTTGTTTGAGTGGCTCTACTGTTTCTCTAATTTGAAAAGGCTCCAGAGTTCTTTTTTTTTGTTGGGAGGGGGGTGGGAGAGGGTTGAGGAAGGTGCTTGATTGCTAGTAAAAAATAATAAAGAGAATTTTTTAGGGTGGCGGGGTAAGGCCTTATTTTTTGCTTCATTTCTTCTGATAAATGATACTTATAATCACAAAAAGGAGCTTTCTCCTAAGTTTTTGGTATATCTTTTTGCATAGGCATCTGGACAATGTCAGATTGTTTGCCATCGATGCAATTCATAATCATAGCAGACTTTATTTTTGCCATCCAAAAAATCCTAGTCTAGAACAAATTTACCTGATAGTCTCCCATGTTGTGAGTATATCTTTTGGGCACGCCAGCAGCTTCAAGTTTTGAGTAAAAATTTTTCACATCTTCCATCATTTCCTCCTGCGATGGAAGAACAATCCGGCCAGATAAAACACCAGCTACCCACTTGCTTTGTAATTCGAACAATGGAAAAGGAATAACCTGAAGCAAAGATATCCAAAAAATTCACTTCCCCAATTAAAAGGAATAAACTGTAACGATTTGCACTAAGGGAAAAAAAAGAAGAGAAGTCCCTAGATATATACCTTCCATGGTAAACCAATAAAGGAAAGCCATGGAGCCAACAACGGCGGAAAAACATGTTTGTAGAGTGGTCCTACGCAGTTGTCATCCACATTGACAATATCACGAGTCTGAAGAAAAGGAAAATGATATTTGTATCTGAAAAACCAATAACAATACAATTCTTTAGATTCAAAACTGTTAAGAAGCAACTCAACAAGGTCTTAACCATTTGAATGATCAAAACTTTACCATATATTGCACCATGGGTGGATATCCTATATTATTGACCTGGCAATTGTATGTTCAATTCTATAATTTAGCAGGTTGAGTAATTAAGCATCTTCTATCAGGGGTATTCAGATATTAATCGCAAATCATATCCCCACTCTTTTTTCCCCCTCCGCCAGTATGTTTGAAAGATATCATCCAGAGAAGATAAACTTTCCATTGTCAGGACAAAAAGAATTAGACAATTTGAACTTACAGAAGAACCATTACCATCAACCATGATGGATTTGGATTACACACACACACCACCCAAAAAAAGGACCATCCAGTTGTCATTAAATATATTATCCACTTCCCTAAGGTGATTATGGAATCATGCGGTGGATTTCTACTCAGATCACTCCATTAAGCTATCTTTTATGAATCCTTTTGGTATCCTCGAACATACTGGTGTAGGAGAAGTTTCCAGGGATAGCTGGGAACATGATTCAGGTCCCGTAATTGGCATGGCAGAGCTCAGGGCATTATTTTATGGTCTTAACAAATTATTATCCTATGACATCCAGAGTTTGGAGGTATGGTAGGCTCAATCACTCCTTCATTGCTGGCTCTAAGAAGTTTATCTATATCTCTGTTTAACTGGCAGACACCTCGTTCTAACAGAGATCCAAACCTTGAAAAATGCCTTACCTGAAAAATTAGAGAAAGTTGGAGCAATGAAGGAGTGAATGTACTATGTATTAATGGTCCCTCCATGTTAAGGGTGTGAGGTTCTTTGTATTTCCCTCAATTGTTATGTTGTTGTCATATTCTTGTACAGATTCTCATTTTTTTTATAAATCAATAAAACCATTATTCAGCCCAAGAAAGTCAGAGATTCTAAGTCCTTGTCTTTCATCTATAGTATCTGGTGCCACCCCCTACACTAACCCCGATCCCTGGTGCTGCAACAAGAGAAATAGTTTGAAACAAATTAAACAAAACAACTCTAAATTTCATCTCTTATTATATAAGTTTACTATAAATTTTATCTAACTTCCTGCCCTCATCTGTATGGATCAATTCTTCCATGTGGTGCTAATAATATAGTAATTGCAACATACCCTGTGCAGTGTAGAACAACATCAGGAAGGGCTGAACTCCCATCTTGGAATACAATAGTGCCGTCTTCATGAGCACTCTTAATCTGCATTATTTCAGCTGAAGTTAGAATTTTGTATTGAACGAGTCCCCAGCATCAAGTTCAAACGTTTCCCTTGATGAACTTCTCACGAGAAACGCCAACCTCTTGTTCACATGGGTGAATGCCTTTACCATAGAATGAAACCATATATTTTCATAGCCAGGCTGCTTTCGCATTGTTTCATCTGTAAAAGATCTTGCGGCAATATGAACTTCTTTAGCTACGCTTGCGATGTCCCTGGAGATATCAGAAGCACTAGAAGAACTCCCTATCAAAACCACAACCTGTTAATAGCAGGAAGTGGGTGAGACACTCTAAGCATTTTGAAGGAAGACATTGAAAAGGAAAAGTTACTTCTTTTTACTCTATGTTTTATCTCTCTCAGTCGCTAATGCCACAATGTCACCACATGAAGGATACATGGATCAGTTGAACCAAATTGTACATCAATGAAGGTACAAAGTCATGACTTATCTATTATAACTAGGTTGGTAATTGTTGTACATACTAGTTAGACTACTGTAATGTGACTTTGTACATACAGTAATCACAATGACGTAAATTAGAGGAGTCATTTAGTTAATGAACATTACTAAAATCCATCCTTCCAAGTCAGAGAATTTAGAACATTGTCAATTTTGGCAGCTCTTGTTCAGTAGCTAGAAGAAATTTTGAAATTTCTAGGTTTCCTTAGAATCTTGACCACATTTAAAATCCATATTAAGAGACAGAGATTGAAGGCTATACAACTAATAATAATTCACTCTTTAACCTTCATAACTGTGTTGAACACACTGTGATGCCTGATTTGGATGAGAGACACAGGAATAATACAAGAAACTGTGTGTAACATGCAGAAAACCGAAAATTATAACCCAAGTCATACTTGATCACGAAATGGATCAGGGACACGATAATTGTGACTGTGCATTTGCTTCCCGGGCCATGAATCAATACCTGGAAGAAACAAAATTCAATCTATAACAATTAGAAGTTAAAATGATAAATTAATGACTTATCTCCTTCTGAGCAATTAAAAGGAGGTAGCTAGTTCGTTTTACAAAAGAATTACTATGATTCTAAAATCGTTACTCATTGATGGTACACCCAATTAGAAAAATGTTGTAATTCTGTCTTCTCTATATACAAATTCAATCGAAATCACGAAATTTAAGGGGTAACCAACCCCCTCTGTTCGGCCAAACTCGTCCGGAAGGGAAATTAGAAGCGTACCTGGAATTTCTGCAATACGGGGCTCTGTATAGTGACCATTACAAACCACCACACCATCATAAACCTCATCGATATCGATTAGCGAATCTTCTCGATCAGTCGGAGCTCGCTTTTTTGATCTTACGATCCATTTCCCTTCCTCCACCATACCTATATGAAACACCTCAGTCTCAAACCGAACCAATTCGAAGAGTTCGAAATCGCGAGCAAAGTCGTCCAGATAAAGCAAGACCTCACGGTGCCCTGGAAACCTTCGAGTGTCCCTGTCTTTGCCTTCCTTAGCCACAAACGGATAATCGCGAAAACCCATGACTTCTCTGGGAAGATTAGTGCGGAGGGAATCGTAAAGACTGGTGTGGACGATGGCTCGGGAAGTTTCGAGTCCTAAAGTATCAGATTCGATATTGGGATCGTATATCCAAGTACCTCCGACCTTCTGGCCTCGCTCGAAGACGACAACTTTGTGACCTTCTCTGCGCAATTCTCGAGCTGCGACGAGGCCGGCCGCCCCAGCACCAATCACGGCGACCTTACGAGAGCTGCTGGAGTTTATCATGGGCGTCATGGATAATCTCTGGAGAGTTAAAGTGGTCAAATCCATGCGAGACTGCGAGAGAAGAGACATTAACATAAACGAATTTTTGAGAACTCTTGTCAGCAGTTGTTGTTATTTGACTAACCCGGAACGAAATTGGTTATGTACACTGAACTCGGGCTCGACCAGAACCGTACAGCTAACCGACTCGATGAGCTAATCATAATATCACCACGTGGCTGATATTATAATCACATCTCGTGGTCATACTTCTGGAAAGGACCCACCCGACGTGTGCTTGGCATCTCTTCTTCTCTTGGGAATGGTCTAAACGAATTTGGATTGTTAGTCCTCTGAGACTACGAGTGGAATGCATCTCTCAATCCTCACTAATCAATCTTTATGTTTCCTTCCTTTTATAGGGTTCTTTTGACAAATATATATCTATTTGGTTCTTTTCAATGGTTGTCTTAATTTGTTATTTTACTTGGGACACGCAGAACAAGGTTATTCGAGGATCAACTAAACCTGATCCTCATCTAGTTCTTAAGCAGGTCTTTTGATGGTTGTGTGTGTTGAACAGTGATGGCCACTGAGAGGGGGAGTGAATCAGTGGACTATAAAAATCTTTCCCTCCAACAGGTTCACTCCCAATTCACCTGTTGAGATCTTTAACACTCATCACAACCACCCACACAGTCTTCTCAAAAGGCAAACAGGCACACACCCACACTCTAACTAGCAATCCTGACACATTCACATACAACCACAATCACTGATACTACTGCCAAGAGCTACTAAACAAAGTGCTGCCAAGAGCTGCTATGTCAACTGTTGGAGATGCCTCACTCAAGCACATTGACTCAATCATAACTGGAGGATCTGAATACAAACCACAAAGTTGTATACACACCACAGCCAGACTCAAAGGCTCTACCAGGTGTGTACACCCATCCTGCAGAAATGCACTTCTAACCAAAGCAAGCAAGCATCCACAACACAGAGAAATACGTGCTTCGGCAAGTTGCCTAAATGCACGGAGTAATGGTCACTTGGACCTCAGCATCTACTCATCACTAATTTTCCCAGCATAAAACTGAGAGGCCGCATTCACGGCAGATGATGTTTTAGTCACACCTATGACTCAGGACATCTGACCTGCTTCTATCCCTAAGTATAGAGACAATGGTGTTACCCCCAATGGTTTTCCTAGCACCCACTGGTAATCAGCACTGTGTCCAGATGCAACTAGACAACTCAATAAAAATAATTGGGCTTATACAAATGCCCTAGAATGAAATCCACATAGCATAGGTCTATGGCAGTATAACCTAGCTAGCATATGCAATGGAAATACAGTATATCAAACACAACAGGCAATAAAGTGTAGAAAATCTCACAACCATGTACTGTCTTTGATCACTGATGTCCGGTGATGGAGTCTGGCAACTCTGGTGGCTCACTGGAATCTTCAATTTCTCTCAATTTGATGGAGAACTGGAATCTTCAAGTGTGCTCTGTCACTGGAGTTCTGGAGTGGTTCCTAGCAGTGTGGGAAACCACTGTTTTCTTCCTTTTCTTTCTTTTCTCTTCTTTTCTTTTCCTTTTTCTCTTTCTTTTTCTTTTCTTTTCCCTTTCCTTTCTTCTTTGTTTCCTCCACCGAATCTGAGATGGGGCTTGAGATGAGGCTTCAAACTTCTTTTTCTTCTCTTCTTCTTTCTTTCTTCCTTCCTTCCTTCTTCTTCCTTTCTCCTTCTTCTTTCTTCTTCCTTTTCTCTTTTCCCTCTTCCTTCTTGGCTACAACCACCTAAAGAAGTTTTGGTTCTATGATTTCAGAATATCAATGGCATCAAAGAAGGGCTGGAGACATGAGATAGAGAGGGAGACTCAAATCATAGATGTATACAACACCTCTTAGGGCTTAGGGCTGCAACCCCTTTTTTTCTTCTTCCTTCCTTTTCTTTTCCTCTCCTTTTCCTTCTCCCTTTTTCTTCTATTCTTTTTCACTTGGAGAAGAAGAAGAACTATTTCTCTCTTCTTTCTACAAAAGATCAAGTAAAAGACTAAATAGCCCTTTTTAGATGGACCAATGGAATTTACATAAAAGGAATCTTCAATCAAGCATTGATTAAAGTAATTCTCTTAAGGTAGAGAGAGATTGGCACAGTTTCCAAAGTACTTTTTGAAAAACCAATCAAAAGGTTTTAAATGGAATCAAAGACTTTTTGAAAAGCTTTTTAACTCATCCATTCACAGCCTTCACGTGGGAGAGTAATGATTTCCTTTTTTTGAAAATCTCTTCAACTTTGATAATTTCAAAAAGAACCCCTCTAACCTCACTTATTTATGTCATCATAGACATTAATTATATTTATTTGTATTTAAACCCCTGAGACCAAAAAGTGATCTTAAGCTGCTGGCCGAGAGCAAAATTTGAAATCCAACTTTCCAGATTTGCTTCTAATTTGCGCATCCAAACGGAAAAAATCATAACTCCCTCATTTGACGTCATATTGACGAACCGTTTGAACCGATGGAAAGAAGACTCGATGAACTAAAATATTCATGTAAAATACTCCACCCAGTTTTATCAATATACCCTCCAAAAATACCGATGAACACGCTGCTAGTGCAAAAACCTATAAAATCAATATTCTTAATGCATCTAGCCTTCACCCAAGGCTGTATAAGGCATCCAAACACTGCAATGAACAATCTCATGCTGCCACATAATCCCCGGATACTCCAGTATCATTGCCAACATGCCACGACACTGTCAAATGATCAAAATGCCCCTGGATGGCTCCCAAACACTATGGGACCTCTGTATACACTGTCATACCCCTGTAATGATATCACTGCCGTAGTGAACACTGTAAGAACTACTGGGGATGGTGAGGACACAAACCAGTCACTGCCTGCACTGCCATAAGCATGTCTACTCAACTAGAATGCTGCTTGACTGGCCTGAGCGTTGTAATTGCACCAAGATGCATTATGTTGACCACAACAACACACATGCACTGTGTTGACAACAATGACAACCAACACACAGTCACTGCCATTTGCACTGTGTGTTCAACAGTGTGATCTTAACATTAGCCCCCCTCAACTGAAATCTATGGATGTTGCTTTTTCATATTCTATTTCATCTGCTGATAAATATTTATTTAATCTTTCTCTACCTTCTTATGACTACTACATATTGATCTACGCAAGAATCACCAACCCCGACATTAGTATCCTCTGCAAGGGCTTATTGCATTTTGTTTCAAGGATATATTGTGCTGATGGCTGTAGGTTTTGAAACTTTGAAAAGCAGAGCAGAAGCAGAGATACCTAGTATTCTAGCAAGAATCAGTCAAGCTCAAAAGGATCATTACCCGTTAATCGAGCTATGGTACCACAACAAAGATGTTCCTAGGATGCTGTTGACTCCTTTTAAAGAGTCCTGGCCATCACATTTCCTGTCCGCATTGCTAATTTTGCTAGATTTTTTTGCTTTATCTATGTCAAACCATCCCGATGATCCGTTGGTGCTAACTATGCAACATTTAGCTTATTGTATTCCCCTTGGAAAACAATCGTGTAAATCTTTCTATTTAATATAAGTTATCTTTTCTAACCGGAAAAAAAAAAACAGGAAACAAAAAGCGAAAAAGACCAAAAGGGTCAATATCGTGAATTTAGCTCGTCTCCAGGGAGCCCAGCACGCCTAGGGTGGTACCAGCCATTGGGTTGTGCCACACACATTCCTAGGCATGCACCGAGATGTGTGCCACAACTCAACCGCTAGATGCCCCTTGGCAGCACCCTGGGCGTTGGCCTCCCTAAAGACGATCCTGATCCCAATATCGCTACGGACCTGGAGTATGGGGACAATATACACATGCAAGGTGACTTTTGGCATCCAAACTCTAAGCCAATCCCATCCAATCAGATTGGACATGTTGAGCTTAGAGGAATGGTTTTAAAAATCAGGAATCGGGGACTATTGAATCGGCCGTGACCGATCCAGATTGTTGAAAGTCCAATTGTATTCAAGTGGTAAATCCTTTTTTCTTGTTTTTTAGGGGAGGTAGGGACTGAGTGGATGATCCGGCTCGTCTTCAGGGAGCCCAGCACCAAGGGAATGTTCAAGGGGCAACTAAGGGCTGGGCTGTGCTGTACTGCACACATCCTAGGTTGGACTGTGGTAGGGTTAGGAACCGTCTTCTAACCACCCGATCGATTGATGGAAACACAACACTAATCATATGAATCTCTATGTTCACGCGATCCGGAGTGGAGTGGGGGTTACGTAGATTTTGATTGGATCATATAGGAAGGTTTGGGTGGCGAGAGATATACGATACAATTGTCCCTTCCGGCAGATTTTTTTAATTTTGTGTTTGGTATTCCCAGCGCATCAGTATCGTCATCACAATGACACAACCTATATTTTTCCTAGGAAGTCAACGTTAGTGTTATCTTTCGGTCGATTCTCCGTTCACCTGCTTTGCTGGCTATCGTTAAATACCAATTGGGACAATCAAAATATCATTTTCAAGGGTGTTAAAATCAAATGGAAATCATTTATGAAAATTTTAGCTTGGGATCACGAAATGCTTTAATAAATTATTTATTTTCTTTTAAAAAATGAGACCTGTTAAATGGTTGGATTTTGATTCCAAGAATAAAATCAATTAAATTTTAATTTATATATTTAGGTTCTGTTTGTTTTGACATAAAATTTAGAGACTCTTAGCATGAGTGTTGTTGGTGCAGAAAAATATGGTCTTAGAATAGATGATTGAGGAAAGCATGTTTATCAAGAGAAGAGAGGTGAAAGTTTGCATTGTTAGGGGAATCAAAAAGAAGTTTGGGACAAGAGAATTTGAATGAATATAGTAGGTTAGGGTGTGTATGATGTGTTTAAAAAACAAAACACTTCTAGTGTTTTTATGTTGTTTAATAATACATTATGTTTTTTCATAATACATTTGGAATAGAACATGTATGTTACCACATCTCTTGGTCATTTGAGAAGTAGATTGAAAATAGTTTTTAGAAAAATGGAAACAAAATTGGGCAACAAAAAAGACCCAACTTATACAATTCTCAACTCTCCACCGTCGCCACTACTATTGCCACAACCTCTACCTCCACCGTTATCACCACAAAACAAAGGATATACCGTTGTTAATATGCATTCCAGATTTGTTTCTTTTCTTTTTTAATGGTAGAAGTATTTCGTTTCTAATTTTATCATACAATATTTGTTGGTACAAAAATATTTTTGACTCATAAATACTAATTTAGAGTAGAAACATTATCATACACTCTTGATGTTCTTTCCTAATCCCTATATTGTTTTTAAAAAAAAAAATGTTGTAAAATTCAAAATAGAAACTGACTTGAGTGGCCAAGCAAATGGAATGGCAAGTTACTACCAACAAATATGTGACATTAGAGAGAGAGAGAGAGAGAGAGAGAGAGAGAGAGAGAGTAATGAAGAATGGTGCTTAGACTTTTGTCCCCAATGCCGCCGGAGGTCTTTGATTTGGCCAGGGAATAATGAAGAAGAAGACTAAAGAAAGATATTGGACTCTTGAAGGTTTTACTTTGGACAAGTCAACTTGGCCAGCTCTTTGAAGGGATCAATTGACTTTTATCTTTGATAAACCTTTTGAATACATCAGTTGACTTTTTTTTTTTGGATTATTTGATCCAAACAAAGCAGATCAAGCCGGCGAAGCAATCATGTACGAGCAAGGCTTTAAAACTCTGGCAATAGGCCTTCGATCACTGCTCTTGTTTGGAACGTCTGAACCCAACGATTGGGAGTGCACTGTAAACGTGAATTCTACCGAATATCTTCATCTTTGTTGTCAATGTTCAATCGTCATTTTCTGCTCTGAAATTTTTGATCCAATGAATTAGTTTGTTTTGGATTAGATTGAATTTGATCTCACTGCCATAATCGGTAAAAGTTTGGAGCGAGACCCCGAGTTTTGAAACATGTTCATGTGAACAAATAATAGATGATCTATCATAAACTAGCTTGGTTTGTTTGAGAAATGAGAATTTTCAAATTTAAAAAGGAATTTCTGTCATCATCTTACTTAGTAAATACGTGTATTATATGCATATTCAAAATTTTGAACGTATAATACTCGCGTCTCCGTATTTTTATAAAAAAACGTGTTTTTTAATCGATCGAGTATTATACTCGTATAATATGCATATTATACATTTAAAAAAAAAAATCCAAAAGATTAGAATTTAGGGAAACGATTTCACTTTCTCTTTCGTCCCTTTCGATTTGCATTGAACATCCAACCGTAGCAGGCAACAGTAGCTGCCCTCCATCTCCAATCATCATCCCCATCTCCGTTCAACAAAGCGGCACTTAAGTCTTGTACTCTCCTTTTGTTTCTCTGGTCTTTGAACTTTGATGGTGGTAGTGAAGCAAATGAATCTGGTGTGATATTGACGAGAACGGTTCAATCTCTATTCTATTTTATTCTTGTTTTTTTTGTCTCTTGTAGCTAATGTGTACAATGGAGATCCATAACTGGAACTCTCCCTCTTGTCTTGTGTTGGTTAATTAGTGGGAACTCATCCCCCTTCACAAGAACACATCTGGTTAAAAATATATGGTTATTTCATTGTAGATAGAAAGAAATGTAATGTTGGAAGAATGATTTAATGATAAGGTAATCAACTTGCTCATCTCATTTTCAGACAATCTACATTCATTTCTTGTAGATTATTGATATTTTGGTATGTTAAATGATAATCTTAGAGATGTTATATAACATATTATATTATTGTGTTTATTTTAGTTCATAAAATCATGATATTATTTTGTTTATTAGGTGGTGAATGCATGTTATATAATGAATATATGACCGTTTTTTTAAAAGTATTATTGTCGTCTATGCCATATTATACCTGTATTAAACGCGTACCGTATTATTACCGTATGCGTTTTATGAAGCCGGATTTTTGAAAAATATTATTACCGTCTAGTCCATTTAATTGCCGTACGTATCCGTTCCCGTTCAATTGCCGTTTCCGAACTTACTAACTAAGGTCATCACTACTCAACATGATTGAATAAACTATTTATAGGGGGGGAAAGAATGCTAACAGGCTGCTGCGTACTATACGAATCTATATCTTTCCTCCCTCCTAAGAAATGGCATATACGTCTGTTTATTGTGGGAGGAGAAAGATGGACACAAGGAGGCACTAACGTATGCTAAGCAGCCTGAGAACACAATCCTTTACTTAATTTTCTTACCATATTTAGTAATAATATTTTTTTGATGTATTTTTTATTTTACTAATACAATGAATTGGGAAGTAAAATAAAATTTAATAACTAAATATAAAATGATTTGGAATTAATAATATAATCACGTGGGATATTCATTACAAAAGTTTCTTTTTTAGATTTAAAATTTCACTTCCTTTTCTTTACAGTCAAATGAAGCCTAAGTTTTAAAATATAATAAAACCATTGGTTTCATAATACATAGACACTCTCTCTCTATGGGTGGGGGCACAATGGTTTGACAACAAGGGGTAAGCATGTTGGAGGGGAGAGAGAGGCTACCGATGTAGACTTCCACCCTCAGGTCAATGGATTTTTTTCTTAAAACAAAACTTTTTAGAAAAACAAAAAAAACACTACCTGGTTGCAAGGTTCTTGCATCTAGACACAGAAGCACACGAAAATACTGTACTACCCATCATGAAATAAAAAATTGCATTTACATTGATGCCCTTGTGGGAAAATTATCTCCTCCAGTTTTTTGTCCGGCCCAATTTCCCAATACCTCTAATAAAGGGGGGGGTGGATCCCACCCAGGCAGAGTGGTCGGGCAAGGATGGAATGGTCATTGTGCCTCCTTGTTAGGGGTACTAGGGAACTGGGCTAGATAGAGAACTGGAGGGGATAAAGATCCTGCTCTTGTGTACGTTTTCATTGACCTTGTACTGGTGCAGTTGTGCAGATGCTACACGGCCAGACAAGGATTCTCTTATCTAAATCATTAACATAGACTGAAGTAAAAAAGGCTAGCTATGTCTTTCCTTCTTCACCTGTATAGTGGAGAAGAGTGCTCGAAATTGGCTAAATCAAAGAGATTGCTGTCCCTCCCTACTGTTGATTTGACTATGGAAACCCTTGCATGTGATCTCAAAAGCAGAGATGCCAAACCACTAATATAACTAAAAGCTTACCTAGCGGCGGCCAAGTGAACCTTTACCCAAATTGGGTCTAGCTAGGGTTGAGATTCCGCATATATGACTTAATTTCGATTTGCATTGAATTATAAATACTACAAAACAATATCCGTTCACGGACTTTGGCCAGTGCTATTTTCTTTCTTTGTTATCAAAGATCGGACGGTCAGAGCACCCAGGTGACCCAGGCACGCAGCCCAACACACGGGCCCTGGATAGGGCTACATGTCTCGGGCGCTTCTGACCCTCCGAAGTGCGCTAGATGCCTTGCCACGTCATAGAGGAGTTTCATCTTATAAATTTTCCCTTTCATAGATTTACATTAAAAAAAAGGCCAAATGTTCTTTGTATGGGGTAAAATGACCGTCTCAGCCCCCCTAATGGTCGACATGAGTACATGACCGTCCCATGTATCTAAGTGCAATCTGTGTTCCCAATGAGAGAACAATAACCCTAAAAAAAATCTCAACCCTTGACAATGGAGGTAGAAATACTTCCGTCTTTCCGAGATTATCTACTTTTTTCAACCAAAAAAATAGACTATCTACTTTTTGGATATTTAGGCTACGTTTGGTATACATTCAAGATAATGTATTCTGAGATACTAATTATTTGTAGTTTTTATCATCTCAATATGCATACCAAACTCATTCTCGGATAACTTTTACTTCCAACCATGAGGGTCCTACGTTTTAAGTGTGGAAACATCTAATGACAGGCACAATCCCGACCGTCTGATCAAACGATGACATCGATAAACTGTAATAACTGTCTCGACCCACACTATGACCCACCCAGTTGGTTCTATCAAATGTCCGATCTGCCATTAAAAATCGCTGTGCCTCGGATTCTTCACAAGGCACGGTCAAGATCATCGGGATATCTACGCAAGTCCCGATAAAAAGAAGAGAAATTGAAGCTGAGCTCTGAGGACCTTAATTTATTATTCCATATTTGGTGAGGAAAGAAGGACAAAAAGGTAAACACAGAAGGGTAATAACGTAAAGCGAGAGATCCCTCTCCGTCCAGTGGACGCTTGTCCGACAGATTTGATTGATCGTCTTCAATCACAAAATAAATGCATAAGAAAAGTAAGAGAGAGAGTGACCGAAAAAAAGTAATGTTGTACACTTGTACTGTTGGACAGAGGAGGTTGCCCAACGGAGAAAGAGGAATCACTTAGGGGAGAGAGGGAGAGAGAGAGAGATTGATATTGTAATAAATGAGTTAATGATTATTTATTTGCTTTCGTCTCTACAAATGATAGAGGATGATGCGGTAATCCCCACCAGGCGTACAGTAGTAGTAAACTCTTAAAAGGAATTTTTTTTCTCTCTCTCTCTCTCTCTATTGAAAGAGTTCTTCAGTTCCCTGTCCGTGCTGCGATCTGATTCCCTCATCCTTTTTGTTCTGTCTTTCTCTTTCTTAAACCCTAGGAGGCTTTGGAGTTTGTGATCTTGTTGAATGGCTCTTGGCTCCGTAATTCCCTCGGCGGATTTTGTTTACTCGTCATCTTCCTTGGCTGGAGAATGAGAGGCGTTTGGAATATGCATTTGTCACTTCTACGTGGATTCCAAGCAATGGAAATTTCACGGAGATGTCTCGTTTTCTTTCCTTGGATGCTGCTTGTCTTTGCTTTCTCTGGTTTCAGGTATCCTTTGCGTTCCTCTTTATGCATTCCCCTGTATATTCATGTCTATTTCATCACCCTTCCCTGTGTTTTGATTGAGCATCCGATTCTGTCCATAGCGGAACAAGTTGAGTTTTTTCTTTTTGTCCCTGCTGGATGATCAAATTTTAAGGTGCAATTGTTGTCAAAGGCCTATTTGGATATGCGTTTGGTCGTTTCCCTGTTTCAAATTTCTCTTGATGGTTGAAAATTTCTTTTTCCGGGGAAGGAACTCGGTTTTTATGTAAACACAAGAGTTCTCTCTCGGTTGACAAAGCCCATATGTTTCATGTTTAATGTTTAATAGCTAGAGATTCTTTACTTTAATTACGTATCTTTCTGGAGGGCCATATCCTATAATACGTTGAGTGAAAAGGGAAAACATTTAGTTACGCATTCATTGGTTAAGCAGGAAGTATCATAAATGGAGGAGGGAGTGCTTGAACTACTAAACTGCTCTTTATCTATCACTTTTGCGAATTTTCATATCATGGAAGAGCGAGAAACATGGGGTGTGGTTCGAATTCTAGTGTTGTGGCGGATTCATTTTTTCTTCCAATGCTCAATTTGGTATTCATTGGGTGGAGGATATTCAGACTGCTTTGAATCCAATAGTGCCTCATTTCAGACTTTGACTTCCAATTAATCTCAATTGCATCCAGACAACTGTACAACATCCTAACCATAGTGACAAGTTGAAAAACCTACAATTGCATCTTTACCCTGTAATCGATGTGATATCCTCAAGAGAACTGTAGTATTTGTTGGATTTTCCTCTTTTTGATATTCGATTGTTGCTAATTTTAAGAGATTTATGCAATTGTGTTCCCTTAATAGTGTGCCTTTTCTCATAAATCTCACCAGAGGTGATCAAAATATTGTCAAGTTATTTATATTTGAGTTTATTGAGACACCGATCATGTCTTCTGAAGCAGTTTATTTATTGCTTTATCATAGAAGAATTTTGCACTGATATGAACTATGAAGTGTTTTTTTTTTTTTTGTTTTCTTGAAGAAAATAAGAATTGGGTTAGGAGTGAATACTCCTCTCTTTCACATGTTTATGCTGTGTGCACTTTTGCTTCAGTTTACTTCTTCTCATTTCTCCTGATATTTTTTTAAACCTTGTGTAGGCATGGGATTTAAAGTATTGTCTAATAGATCTCAGCCTATCTTGGCGATATCAATCAATGCAAGATCTGGCCTGAGGGTGACAATTTCTTCTATTTTCACGAGAATAGGATGTTGATGAGTGGTGATTTTAATCTAAATTCTGGGCAACATTATACTGATTCCGTCAAGGAAGTTCTGAAGCAGACAATGCTCCATCATGATGCTATATTTAGGAACCAGGTGAGCAGAATGCCTTAACTTGAACACTGCATCTAGTTAAGGCCTTGATTTGCATGCTTTTCTTTTTCCCTTTTTTTTTATTTGAGGGGAGAGAGAAATTTTTGTCTCGGATGATTTAAATTTCCTCCTGTTAGTCAACCAATATTCTTCTGAAGAGATGGCCAATCAGCCACATGTACACTTTTGTGAGAGCGAGACAACCTTTTCCTGGGACATCAATTGTAGTTTTGTTTCTTTGACAACACCCCCCCCCCCAGGTTTGACCCCCTAAAGAAGAGATTACGTATTTGGGTACTGATTGGTTGTTTGTCAGGTTTATGAACTGCACCGCATATACAGGATTCAGAAGACCTTGATGAAGGACCTCAGGTGGAAGGAATTCGAAAAATATACTTCATGGACAGCAAACACAAAATCAATTCCCTTGCCATTTCAAGATCCAGAAAAACATATAACATTAGCAGGGGATAGAATCTTTTCTGGACCATCAATGGTAAAGCAGGTAAGCCTTTGCCATTCAGTTTTTTTGAAGTTCAATTAATTATCAAGAGAGGATGATGCCCAGAAGTGATCTTCACTTCATTTGTTCTACTTGTCGTATACTGTTAAGGAATGTTAAAACCCACCATCCAATGGTCTCACCAAGTAATTTCCTGGGCCAGAGTTGACCCTATGAACTGAATTTAATCAATTATCATGCACTATCTTCTGGATTCCAACTATTATAATTTGCATATAAACTCAGTGGAACCATGGAGTGGTGTGACTGACTCTACCTGTGTGTGTGCAATGTGCATTTCAAAGGCAGGGATATGCATTTTTTGGTCATCTGTTTCTGACTCGAGGATTCGTTTTTAGTCTTTAATGAACCATGGACAATGTTATGTTAACATGACCACATGATTTTCAGGTTGGGTCAACATCAACTGCCAACTGGAATTTTCTGGAGTGCCAAGACTCTTACTCTAAGCTTCGGCAGAAGCCTTTCAACCTTCTACTTCCTGCCGATGAGTATATTAGTAGTGCAAGAGCTGAAATTCCTGCGAATGGAAATTTATGGCCAACTGTCGATAAATCTAGTGGAATGAAGGAATTTTTTCGTGCTAACCTTGTTCCAGATCCTGAGGAAGTGAAACTCTCTCTTAGTACTGGAGGGGGCACAACGGAGAAGGGATGTTCTAGCAGATCTTGGCACAATAACAAGGCTTGTTTGTCTACCATATATGTGAGTGATTCTGAAGATTCCATTGAAAGGAAATCCAACGAGGATATGAAACCCATTTCTTCCCTCACTTCTGAAGTTCCAACAACATTTGTTGGAGACAAACATGGGGTAAGAGATACTTTCCTATATGATCCGCGCTTTCCAGATAGATTGAAAAAGGATATAGATCACAGGCCTTTCATGAATAATCATTCCTTTGCAAACCCGAATGGAAGCAATCAAGAAAATAAATCATGCTGTTCAGATACTGGTAAGATTTTCATGCTAGCCTTTTTTATTTTTTCATTGCATCTGATTTTTTATGCGCCACTTCCTGTGGTCCTGCGAAGTTTATGTGCCAATCATGTGAGACAGGCATTGAAAATATCCGCTTGTTTACAGTTAGAGAATATAATTCATGTAATATTTGCATTCTAGCCCTGATCAATGATTTTGTATTTTGGTCTTCCTTTGAAACCTTTTGCAGGATTAAATGAATGCCAATCTACTGTCCGATTTGTTGGTCTGTTAACCTCAAACCAACAAACCTTTTTATGTGAGACAAGACACATTGACCTTAACAGAGTTAAGCTTGATGAATCATCTTCTTTGTCAAGTGATCCTTTGCTTAGCTTTCCTTCTCTGAGAGAAAGTTCACCAGCTGTTGTCCACAGATTCGGTAATGAATCCAGTAAAGAGACTCAGAGTCTCAGGACTTCTGGGAGCAAAACTGATCACAGATTTTCTGATGAAGCTTCTATTGTGCTTCAACAAGATAATTTTGTGTATTCAGCTCTGATGGATTCAAAGGGCGAAGTTTGTGGCGCACAAGCTTGCGATGTGAGCACAAAGTGTAGAGAAAATGGTGGAAATAAAGTGGTTTTTATAGATCTGGAGCGTGTACCTGGGGATCTGGTGGACCACTGTGAAGACTTCAGCAACCAAGATCTTAAGCTTAGTAAAGAAGACGTAGACTTCTCACTCAGATTACAAAATGGTTGTTCATCCAAGGGTTATCAAGAGGGTACTTCGGATGGAACTCCCACATCTAATGTGGAAAGCAATAAGGTATGCACATCTATAAGGTGTACTGATTCACCCCAAGCAGTAGATGATGCAGAAGTCAGGCACATAAACTTTGAGAGGAGTGAAGAAGATACAGTGTCTTCAGGTCCCTTTAGAAGTCATGCTGAGGTTCAAGCTGAACATTGCAAATCATCTGATGCTACAAGCAAGACCAATTTCGGGACTGGCAATAATTCTTGCTGTATGAAGGATCTGCGAACTGGGACGATTGGTAAAGGAGAATCGAAAAATTCAAAATCTTCTGCCTCTGACGAATCTGGAGCTACTCAGTTAGGATCTCAGATCACAGAAACCCAGTCTTCTGAAGGTAAAGGAGAACTGGGTAATTCAAAATCTTCTGCCTTTGAGGAATCTAGAGTTACTCTGTTAGGATCTGAGTTCACAGAAACCCACTCTGCTGAACAGGACCCCTTGGTCGAAACTCGGGTTTATACCTGTGCTTTTCCAGAGAAAAGGTCTTCTGACGGAACCAAAACAAAACAATGTCATGGTCAGCAGCATAATGTAGATAAGGAAATGGATATTTTGGTCCAGAAAGCAGCCGAGTCTCTTATTCATATTTCTTTGGATAATTCATTTTGTCCACAAGACTACACTGGTGAGGCATCAAATGCATCGGAGGAGGAGATGAGTGAGCAGCCCCAGTATTCTTCTGATTCTTTTGAGTCAATCACATTAAGGCTAACAGAATGCACTGTGGATGACTACTCATTATCATCAATGCCAGTTGAAGTAAATGAGACGGACAAAGGGTGTGGATGGAAGTTGAAAAGGGGAAGCAGGCTCAAAGATTTTCAGAAAGACATACTGCCTGGTCTTGTATCTCTTTCTAGGCATGAAATTTGTGAAGATATAAACATTATTGGGACAGCCTTGAGATCAAGGGAGTATAGGAGAAACAGATCCAGAAACATTGGTGATGAAAAATGGAGTGTGCCTGTGAAAGGCAGGCGGTCAAAACTCAATTACATTGGTCGAAGAAACTACTACTGAAAGTCAGGTGTAGGTATCTAAATTGGCATAGAAATGGGGCATCAATGGTTTATGAATCACTATATCTTTGCACAAATAATATTTAGTTGCATTAGTAGGAAGCATTTTAAATATTCCTATTTTAGGGTTTATCAGTAGGGAGTTTGTTTTTCCACTTCCATCTCTCACCCAATTGGAAAACAACCAGGGATTGACTGATGATTGTTGGTATCTCTTATATATCTTTAATTTGCACAGGGCTTTTTCTACACTAATGGCATGCTAAGGATAATGGTAATTACCAAAGCAGTAGCACATCAGATGAACCACTCAAGAATATTTACTGCGGATCATATGGATTAAGTTTAAACTTGATAGAACCTTTAGTTGAGTGGTGGTCTCTTTCTTGATGATAAAGAGGGAGGACTATGCAACAGTCAGTTAGACTAACCTTATAATCCTATAATCTTAACTGTAGCATTCTTCTAAGATATCCAGTGTCCAGACTATCTCTTTGTCATCCCTTGCATTTGTGACTTGTGAGGCACAAAAATATAACTGGGAAAAGAGAAGTGGATGAGTAAGACACAAAAAAGTGGTAAGTTACAGGGCAACATGGCCAAGTTTAGAAACAAAGATTTCGCAAAATCTATTAATTTTTGGAGTTTTTGATTTACTAAACTTGGGGATTTTGTACTATTTTACTGACTAAACGGAGGAAAACAAAGATCAAACATGAATAATGAATGATTCAAAAGAGGGTTTCTAGACAATTCACCCGATTCCTTTTCCTCAAACCATGAACCCAAATGACTCCGGATCACAGAGGATGAATGAGGATAAACTACATTGTAAGTTTCCCACACAGTTATAGCAGGAGATGATCAAGCCAGAATAATTAGGACTGTCGATTAATCAAGCAATCCTGATTATTGTCAGTTGGTAAGTCAGAGGGTTGGCAGCGTTACAAGATATGCACTTTCCAGGCTGGCCAACCAACCAAAATGCACCCAGTACCTAACTGCATGAATTAAAAAGAAGGGTGTATTTGTTTATATATTTTGGAACTGTCCGCAAGTATGAATGACCAATGAGAACACATGTGGAAGCATCTAAATGAATGAAATTTTTTATATCATTTTATCGCATCTCATTGATTTGTTTCTCTATGCCCTTTTCAGAAAACCCTCTTCCTATTATATTATTCATTTGTCAGGGAACTACCGGTGAGAAACTCACTACCCAAGACAAACACTACAACCCCCCAAAAAATAATATAATTTAGTACTAAGCCCAAGCAAGACAAGTTTTTTACTTGTCTCTCCTATCCATCTGACTTTAAGGGCACACGTTTCCAGTGGGTTCTTCTTCAATATAATAAGGGTATGTTGAGGGTGAGGGTATGAGACAAGAGTGTGAAGACAATCCTTTGTTTTTTCTGGTGAAACAGGGAAGACAAAACTTATACAAACAAATAACCCCATAATTCTGCTGTTTGAAAATTTGAGTGAAAGAAGGGAAGTACCAAACAAGAAGTCTGCAAGGTTAGTAAAACTGGCTTTTTCATGTCCTTGTCAGGGCCATTGGAGTTTGGAGTTTGGAGTTTGGACTGATCTATTCCCTCTGTCTGATCCGTGCCTGTGTTTTCCCTGTTGCTGCAAATGGGGCTGAAGAGTGAGTTTTTTTCCATCAACCTAAAGACCAATTCTACCACCCAAGAAAAAACTGATTGATGAAATTGGGTCTGACCAATCCGTATCAGTTGCGGCCACCTGGCCGATACCACATTGGTGTTACAAAATTTTGTAGGGCAAAACAGTAATAGAAAAAATGGGTATCAAAATCTTGAGGGAAAAATCATCTGATCCAACCTGATACAACCGATACCTATCGATATCGACAACCTATACTGTAAAGTAAATCCCTAGCTCAGACATTAATCCTGTTGCAGCCAAAACCAAAACCAAGCTTATCTCTGGCATGGACTTAGAAACGAGCCCATTTATCAGGGGCCTTTCCATTATTTGTTTAGAGATATATCTTTACCACTGGGCCATTGGCCTAAGATGGGTGTGGGTCCTGTATTCTTATCTTCTCCATTTCCCCAAGTTCCTCTAATAGAGGGGGATGGACCCCACCCGGGCAGTGTATTTGGGTAGGGGTAGGGTGGTCATTTCTGCCCCCTTCTATCAGAGGAACTTGAGGAAATGGAGAGGCCCAGGAAATGAAGCAGATAAAGGTCCGTGGGTCCTTCATGACAATGGACCCACCATGTTTACTCATAAAACCTGAGCTCAGCCCATCCAACTGTTGTAGAGCCCAAGCAGGCTGGACAGGCTTAGGACAAACCCACAATCCTAACATAAACCAAAACCCAATTCCACATTGGCTTGGTGCGCAAGCCTATCTTAATGGTTTTTCCATTTCTTCTTAAGGGCTCCGTTTGGTTGCAATGCAATTAAAGGGAAAGGATGCGGAAATTTTCAAACATAAAAAGGAAACTTTTATGATCAATATCTAACACGATTTTATTAATTATTCTAATTTCTTACTAAGTAAAATAAAATTTACTAACCAAAATATGGAATGATTTGAAGTCAAAATGACATTATTATCTGACAATGATTACAAAAGTTTCTTTATTAGGTTTGAAATTTTTTACTTCAATTCTTTTTAATTTTCCTTGGCAATTAGATAATGATATATCATCAAATGTGGAAGATTACAATGGATAATTGATGAAGTACAAAGTGGAGGATCTTGAAGATCACCCCAATGTGCTTGAATGGTGTCATGCAAATCATATCCACAATCATGAATGATCTTTGCTTTCCCCTGTTTCAACTCCATGATTATCCCTCGAAAGGATGCCATCAAAATTTAATCATCATCAACCCATCACATGTGCAAGAAGTAATGGTCACACTTACACTCGATTGTAGTGTAGAATCCACAGCAAATTTTGATCTTAAAACTTAGATCAGAATCGGCGGAATAAATCACTTCGACTCAGAATTAACCCTGATTTTACACATACTGAGTCTAACCGAGTTAAATCGAATTCAAACCAGCCTAGTCAGACTGACTGATTTTAAGATGATTCAAATCGGAATCAATGGAGGCCATACTCAATTCTAAGTATTTAAACTTTTGAGGGTGTGACCTTCCTTCTCTACATGATCATTACATGTTAAAAAGCAGAAACCACTTTAAATAAGCAAATCCCTTGGAAACAGCTCAAAGCCTCAAACAGCGTTGTTGCATAAGAAACATACAAAAACTCAAGTCTTTATAAAAAGAAAAATGGAGGACCTAGCTAGGTCCACAAAAAGGAGTTGCTCATATTTCCAGATCCCACGCATGCCAGGAGTTGGTAAAGTTGTGGGTCCCCCACTCATGGATAAACTTTAATCTTATGCTATTGGTATCCACATTTAAATTTTGGCATGGATGATGGAACAAAAACATAACCTTTTACCATAAGCAAGGATATAGATTCAAGAATATTCTAGACACTATCAGGAAGATGACCTAATCATCTTATAAACTGTGACCAAAAAAAATTATAGGTTTTGAAGCCTTTTTGTGTTTCAAAATAATTGCGGGGAGGGAGACCACCTATGTCTTAAAAATATGAGAAGTGGGCTTTCAAATGCTTTCTACGGGAAATGTCTGGGAAATTTTTTTAATGCTAAAGGTCAGCAAAGATATTAGAAGTTAAAGTAAGAGTATAAGATTAACGTCTAGGCATATGTGGATGGGAAACAAATAAGAAACAGAAAGATAAATTACTCACCATCAACAAGAAAACTTTGTAAAGAATAAGGAGATAAAAAGGAGCTTAGAGAAAACAAAATCTAGCTAGATCAGCCGATCTCTACATGACATCGTTGTCAAACATAGCACGGATTATTGTCCATAACAATTGACAAATAAGAATGAAACACTAGATGAAGTAGAGCTAAGACAATAGACTTAACGTCAGACTCAATCCAGAGCTTATCGATGCCTTTCTCTCTTGCGAGTACTAATATCCAAAAATAAGGGCTTCAAATGTAGCACAATTAGTTAGTTTGTGTAGCCATAAAATTTTGTTGCTCGACAGAACAAAATGACTCCAACAACCTAAAACGTTTGGGAACGTGAAATACTATAATTAAGTTGATTTTGATCACTCTGTTAATAATATACATTTGTGTACATAACATGTGTATTGCCGCCCTAGAAAGAGACAATACATACACAAAGAAAAGCATTATGAATAATTCCACATTGAAAAAACTTTGGAACCATTGATGACTTAATATATCATTTGATCCTAATAACTTATCTTTTGGCCGGGTTAGATAATTCAACATTTTCTTTTAGGGTAGAAGGATTAGATAATTCAACAATAACATAGTCAATGAAATTCTAAGGGCTTGGACAATAAGTGTTTTCATTCAACAATAAGCATTATGTGGGGTTACATTAAACAATGATATATCCATGAACTGAATCATATACGATAGGAAAAAGGTGTTGTTATGTGTGTCTCAAATTCTCGTACTTGTTTTGATGTGTGCTCAACTCCAACATTTTTGGTGGCGACCTAAAAGGAAAATTTTATGAGGTCTGTGATGGTAGTGGAGGGCTTAGGTACGAGGATGGTCTTCGAGATTTGAGCACCATCCACATGAAATCCAGATGGGTGACCATCGTCATGTGAGGGCATGAGCCACATTCCCAGGTGATCGGATCATTCGTCAAAGAAGAGAAAGAGAGAGAGCCCTTAAGATTATAGGAATGGAGAATATAAGAGATAAAAATCCTCTACAGTGCAATATCTAGCAGTGCAGCAGTGGTGCGGCCTCCATAGAAAGCTACCTGGCCTCTGCAGATCATGCGGTTGAAAATCGTTTTACATTATTTCAAAGGATTTAATTTTACGGCTTCAAATGATAGGGTGAAAAAGCTAGAAGATATTATGCAAACTCTAGCGCTGTCGCTGTCTTACTCCATTTCCTTATCAGTTGTCACATACGGATGTTGGTTGGCTTATTCCCATTGGCTTTATATATAAATTCCCTTTGGAGTGGAAATAGAGACTTTGGGCGTGAAAGGAAAAGAAAGGAATTTTGTTGAGTTGAGTTGCGTTGAGTTGTGTTGTGTTGAGGCATATCACAAAATCCCTTTCTTACGCCTTATTCCATACTTTTTTTCTTTTCTCAGCGCATCAAACAAATCAACCATTATGCACAAACAGTACACTACAGCTCCTACTAATTTTGGTATCTCTCTCTCTCTCTCTCACAGCTAGTTATTCTTCTTTTTCTTTGTAGGGTGTCCATAGGAGAATATTCCAGGACAATGGAATGCACGCATTAATAATCTTTGAAGATCTTAGTGATAAAACAGGCGGTGATCGACATATCAACAAATGTCATTATTGTTATGCAAGCGCAAATAATCTATGATCAAGGTTTGAATTAAATTACCAAGTTAAAAGGAATATGATTATTAGGCACACAACCAGTTCTTCTTTTTTTTTTTTTTTTTTTTTTTTTTTTTTTACTTTTTCAATTGCAGGTTAAATTGCTTAGATTCGCCTTGACTCGGCCTAACTTGATTGGACTTATTCATTTTATATGATTAGGATTTTACGTAATGATGGTATTTCTATAAATATGATTTGTTTTCCATTTTAGGGTTTCATGTTAATATATTATCTTGGTATATATGCATAATATTATAGGAGTGTCAATCGGTTGGGCTCGGTCGGTCTCAGCCGGGCCTCACCAATTTTACAGGCTACATCGTGTCTGACCGTTTAGGCATTCGGGCTTGTCTTGGGAGGGCATGGTACGATTTTATTTCGGTTGGTCGGTGTTCGATCTTTAATCGGGACAGCCTTATTCGAACTATACGGGGGCCTAAATCGGGTTCAAAACAGGCTAATGAACCATTTAACTCTAAACGGTCTCTAAACGGTGTGAGCTTACTAATTGATAGGCAACCAGAATTTTAAGTTCAAACCATCACATCGTTTGGCAGTCACGGCACACCTCAACTCAAAGTCAAATAAAGCTTATCCCAACTAAAATAACAGCATAACACCGAATAGAAGTACATCTAACTAAGTAAGTAGAGGGAAAAATAATAACAGCACAACACCGAATAGAAACACATCTAACAAAATAAATAGAGGGGAATAAAAAAATAGCAACACAACATCGAATAGAATGATATCTAACAAAGTAAGATTTAAAAATTAAAACTAAGCCTAATTTTCACCTACGTTAAGTATGTCTAACCAATAAATGTCAAAGATCAACAAAGAAACAAAAAAAAAAAGGAAATTTGGAAGGAAGGGGAGAGGAAGTTTATAAGTTAAAGAGTCGGGTTGGGTCGGACTATAATCGGGCGGTCTAGGTCGGGCCTGGAATCAGTCGGTTTGGTCAAGCGTCCGACGGGTTAGGACTCCACACCGGGATCGCCCGATTACTAAACGTGTCGGACTTAAGCCCGACATGTTTAGTAATCGGACAGGGCTTTAACCGGGCGGGCTCGGTCGGACCTGGCAGGCCGGGCTTGGAATTGACACCCCTACATAATAATCTCTATTTTGTATTCAAATTCATGATGTATGTACCCATTAAAAATATTTTTTTTTTCATTTATGTTGTGAAATTTGTTATCTTTAATTAAAATTGGAGATTTTTAGATCAAGTAAATAGAAAAATCGGTTTAACCGAGTAGACTGAGGCACCTAACATCTTTCTTGTTTCACAACCTAACTTGAATCTATTATGGATTTGATATATCAAGTCATTTTTTTATATGTGGATCCTAGATAGGGGTGTAAATGAATAGCCGAAATCCGTTTCCGTATTTGTATTCGTGTTCGTATCCGTTTAGCACTATTCGAATCCTTCCAAAAGCTAAACGGATGCGGATATGGATAGGCTATAGCTATCTGAAAAGCTATATTTACATGTAAACGGATAAAATATCCGATCCGCATCCGTTTAGCACTATCCGAATCCATCTGATAGCTAATCGGATGCGAATGCTAATATAGCGCTATCCGAGCCGAATCCGATTCGTTTACAATCCTAAATTCCGACCCTAATTTAGGTGACTCACTCCCTATTCCTTCTCAGCCAAAAGGGGGTACGATTCCCTGTTTGGAGGCTTGGAGGTATATGTCACTCATAGTTAAAATGCATTTTAAATGCATGCCCTTTTATTTGTCTTTTTTTTTTTTTTTTGTATTTTTGCCTTATATCATATTGATCCCAAATGTATACTAACAAAAGATTAGTATAAAGGGGACCATTTGATTATGGCTTCGTGGATGATATTTTTTGCACTGTCTGTCCACCCTGTCCCTCTGGTTCTACAATGAATGAAGCTAACCTCTGTCATTTTCCTCACTTAACTAAGGTTTAAGAACCTAGAATCGAACAAAGGATTGACATCCATTGATTTCAATCTGAATCAATCGAAATCTACCAAAACCTAGAATTTAGAATCTATAATTAGAAGAAGCAAATGTTTTACAAATTCTACGTTTTTTAGAAATCTCCTTTCTACAAGAGATAAGATTCATTGATTTTTTTCACTAATTTACCGACTAAAAAGAAAACTGTGTCGATCAAGGGCTTGCCCTATTGGTTCGTTGCTCTTTTGGAGAAACAGCGTCGGGAGCTTGATCGGTGGTTCAAGTCTCCACAGCGACACCTAGTCCACATGTAATTGCTTTCCAAGACGTGGAGCCTGTTGGTACCATATTTGACCCCCTTGTGGGTCCCCTCTTGCCTCCTTGTGGGGCCATGATGGCCATTTGGCTCTTGAATTACACCAAAAAAAAAAATAAATAAATAAAACAGTAAAAATAAAGAAAAATAGAGATCAAATCTGAATAATGAGCGATTCCTCAAATCATATTGTTAACAAGATTTGTTAACACTATACAATCCCAAAGAATTGGGTTTTTTTAGCAATACAGAAAAAGGACTAAGGGTAGCCAGTGACCGTACATTACAAGATTTGTTCCCTTGCGCCTACATGGGGAGCCCATCCTAGATTGCGTAACAAGTTAAGCTACACACTCTATTATAACTGCATAGGTTGAAGCCAGGAGGCCCAGGACACAAAATATGTGTTCTGCTTGTAACAAATTAGGCCAAAAACATGTGGGTCCAATCCCTTTTTTTAGTACTAGTCCCTGATCTGAAAAAAGTCATCGATATGGACCAAAAATTTGTTTTTGTGGCTAATTTTTTCTGGGCCAGTGGGTCTGATACCAACTGCTTGGAATCATTTGATTGGTCAATAACCGTGCGTGCCATCAAAACAATGCGATTTGCTGGTTCTTGACTGAATCGGAATGGACCGATCAAACTCTTTATCTGATTGGTATTGGTTTTAGATTTTCAAAACCATAAAGAGACCAAACCGATCTATTTACAAATAAATTGGTAAGGGCCAATAGCTATCGATTTCGGTTAAACCTTATTGGTTCAAATATTTTTTTTAATCTAGCCTGGTTTTTGTACAAAAAGATTGAAAAACCAGTAGAAACCGAACCGAACCGATCACTTGACATCACTGTGTTTTGAGGGTGGGGACAAACCATTAACCACTGCTTGCTCTTTGCATTACTACTGATTGTGTTGTTGAACCACCCAGGCCAGAATCAGAATGGTCCAGCCAGCAAGCAAGCAGTGGCCGGTCTCTCTCTCTTGTCAAACCGTTAATGGTGGACGTGAGAGAAGATATGGATCGTACAAATACATGGAGATTAGATGTATTATAGCATCATCAGGTAACTGAGCATAATCATGTCCAGTCAGTGATCCGGTCCACAAGAAAGAAACGAGACGACTTGTAAAAAGCTTGAGGCCCACCATGCCCAAACTGTGCCGACATATATAGATTGGACGGACCCTCAAAGATTGATCACACTATAAATCTCAGGGCCCACCAACTTCCAACTTTATGTTATCAATCCTTTTAACTACTTTCAGTAATCCTTTTAAATGCTGACTTTTCAATCATTTCATAGTTTAAGTACTAAGTTTAGAACTACAAGTTATAAAATAAAAATGTTAACAAAAGTTGAATAAACTGCCACACGGTTAGCCATCGAGGTTGAATGTGTTGGTTTGATTAATTTTAGAGAAAAAGGGTATTAAAAAAAAAAAAAAAAATTTTTTTTTTTTTTGGGGTGACGAAAAAACATATTCTAGTGTATGAGCGCTAGATTGGACAAACCTAGTATGAGATAGATTAAAGAACTTCATTTAATGCGTTACATCCATTCTGGAACTTTTAACGTATTGGTCAAGTACTTAACATTTGGTATCAGAGCTGATCATCACGTCACGAGTTCGAATCACGAAAAAGACTACCTAGGAAAGGGTTACTTGGAGTAGAGTGAAAGTCTTTTAAGAAAGGACTACGTACCTATCGCTAGAGTGAGAACTGCTTAAAGTAAGAGCCACTGAGGACGATGGCTACGAAAGGATGATGAATAAAATCCTTTATGTCAAACACTGATTATAATTTTGTAACCCCACCTAAAGAGATTTAATTGAATTAGAGAAAAAGTTTGCCATGCAACTAATATATTGTACACTCTCTCACATGACTTCATTTATAAGTTTCTTTCTCATTTTTTGATCATTTGGACCTCATGAAGATGATACCATTCCCCATATTGCCATTGATGTTGCGTGAGAAATTCTCTCACACTGGTGGTGTGGGGAACCCTCTCCCATTGAATTTTAATACCAAATTTTGTTTTTGGAGAGGGAAAGCTTAAAGGGTGAGGGAGTCTTGGTGTATTTGACAATGACTTATTCGGGAGAAAAAAAAAAAATCAGATTTAGAGTACTTAGGACACTTTGTATTATAGAGTCAAGTAATGATATATTGTTGTAGGCCAAAGTTTTGATGGGTTCTCTAAACAAGCGGCATTGAAAAGCGGGAGCGATGGAAAAGTGCTGCATAACCCAAAGAAGTCGTTTCATATGAGGAGGAGAGGGTTAATGTACTTAGAGTGTGTGATCGTCTCAGAAAGGAGATGGAATTAAAGCTGAAATTAATTAGATTAGGTAAAATTCGAATCCAAGGTGCAAACAAGGGGGAGTACAAGACTATGTATACTCCGCATTCCATCTGCAAATACAGGATATACCTTTTATAATGGGACAAAAAAGGAGATGGAATTGAAGCTGAAATTAATTAAGTTTTTAGGTAAACCGCTTTCAAAGATGACGATGAGAGAGATGAGAGAGATGAAGAGATGCTTTCTCATATCCGATGTGCTCTCTCTGCCTCGTCATCAGTCCTGAGTGATGAGTCCTATGCTCCTCCTATCCTATATATATATATATATATAATCTGCAGAAAAAGAAAGAGAGATCTACTTGGAAAGGAGAAAAGCCAAAATCTTCAAGTCAGAATCAGAAAATCCATCCTAAAAATCTTGTTTCAGTACACTTTAAATTCACGAGCAGACGTCGTTGGAATAAAAATCTCTAGTCAAAATCGCTTTATTTATTTCTCATTCACCTCTCTCCCCTCCCCTGTCCCTTCCATAGTCTCCTGCAAAGTGTTGAACGTTGAGACCCTGTATCTACCACGTTTCAATATTTAATAACTTTCCCTACCAAATCTCTGAAACAACTTAGAAAAGTGGTAACAATGGAAACTAGTTTTGAGTTTTGACACACAGAAAGAGAGAGAGAGAGAGAGAGAGAGAGAGAGAGAGAGAGAAGAAATTCATGTCTTGGGGTATGCTTTTGCATTGTATTCTTGAAGACTGTGATCGATGTGGTTTAGATACACTCAAAAGAAACAAGAGGAAAATGGAGAGAGACAGAGAGAGAGAGAGAGAGAGAGAGAGGCATGCACTGTGGCTCTCACCAACTACATTATTACTGTTTGGAAGTTATTTACTATTATTAGTATGTGAGAGTGAATTTCTTTCTTACCCAAAAAACTATTACGACAGAACACTTTTTTTAACCTATTACCCTGCATTCATACCAAGATTCCAATATCTTACCTACCTATTTGAGCATTAAAGAGCGACGACCCTTCTCTTCTTGGTCATGCATGGGGTGGATCCTTGCCTTTCATGTAATCTTGAGGAAGATATCATGGACAAATACCCTTCAGGGTGAGAATTCTTTGCACGGGAGCGTGGTTTTTACGATGTAAGTGGTGAACCAATAAAAACAAACATAAAAGCATTAATATGAGTGAGATTCTGACCTTTCATTGAAAGGTATGACGATCCTTTCGTTTGTCAGGGTAGTGTCTGGACGTAGGTACCACCACACTCTCAGAGAGACTCATTTTTTATTTCCCTACTCTTTATTATGATTCTAAGAAACAATTGAGAATGGTGTTTCCAACGCCCTCTCATAATAAACAATTGGGCAAGGGATCTCTACCTTCAAATTTTCTCACATAATTCTCCTCCCAAAACCGTTCTCCGCCCTACTCACTTTTCTCACATAATTCTCCTCCCAAAACCATTCTCCGCCCTTCCCCCCACCGGCCCACCCCCACCCTACAAAACCTATAAAAAGAAAAGGAATTCATGTACACCGAAATGCACAAATTATGTAGCAACGAAGCACTGACTGGAGCCGTCCAAATTGGCGTTCTTATATTGTTTTTTTTTTTTTTTTTGGTTGAAGCGTTCTTATATTGTTGAGGCCGACCAAAATGGGGCCCATGGTCCTCAAGTTAGAGACTCTAATTGCGACCATGGGGGCCATCCATCCAAGGAAAAAAAGAAAAGTGGGCCCCCACCAAAGCGGGTAAGAGTGTACCTAATAGTTGACGGACGAAGTAGCTCTCGTGGGCTTTATGGTTAAGAATTTAGGATAATCACCTTTTATTGCAGTCAAAGTGTTATTAATTAAATTAAATTGGGAGTAATAGTAATACACAATGATTTTATCCTCTGACCCTCGTCACAAACTATAATAAATAGTAGTATTTTAATTTCCAAATTCTTTGGGACAAGCTCTCTTGTAGCTGAGTTGGCTTCTTTATTCTCTTTTTTCCCCTATTAATATCCGAAAAAAATTATTAACAAAACAAGTGTTTAGGCAGTTGTCCGACAGTAGGACCCACCTGTAAGAAATCTTAAATGCCTCCCTCGGATTCTCATCCGACGGCTAACAGAATACCTGTGCATGTTGGCGCGTGTTTTTTTGGGGAATAATTCCCAAATCACAAGCAGTCCATATCGCGGGAAATCAGGTTTTTCTTTAGCTTACGAGGGGACATATTTGGAATAAAAGAATCTAAAAGGGCAATATTAGCTGTTAAAACCTGTCGTTAAATTGTAAACTTGTAATCCTCAGGTAGCGGGCGCCAACCAAAACAAAAGCATGACCCCATCGGCCATTACTGAAGGAAAGGAACTGAGACGTTTAAGTCCAGTGGACTTTTCGAAACATCATTCGTGAGCGCTTGGATTCTAATCTATTCAGATTCACGCCATTTCATTTTGAATTAAAATTACTTTCAACCGTTGGATGAAACAAGAAAATAAATTATGGCCCCACCACAAGTGAACGAGAACCTAATCTCAGCAATTCTCTGTAGAGAGAGAGAAGGCCCAGGCCTCTTCCATGATCGTGGAGGCTCTCTCTCTATTTACTCTCTCTCTCTCTCTCTCGGCTCTCGTGCAGAGAGTCCTCACCAAACTCCCTCCCACTCGGCTGTAAATTATACTACTACCCTTTCGCTGTATCTCTCCTTTTCACCTCCTTTTCCTACTCTCTTCCCCTCCCTGTCCTCTGTTCCTCCTTTTAATATCCTCAGATGGATACGCTGTTGTCAAGCACTGTCTCCTTTTAACTGCTACACAGAACACTTACACAACTCAAACACACTTACTGAAGAAGAGAGACACGGAAGAGAAAGGAGCTTTTCTTTGGGTCGTTCTGCGAACCCACAATGTCGGGTTGGAAGGAGGAAGACCCTCGTATCCATGGCATCAGGAATAGAATCCGCGTTGTTCCCAATTTCCCGAAACCAGGTTTCATTCATTTCTTATGTCCCTTTTATAACTTTTAAGTTTCATGTACTTGATCGAACAGCTTTTAATCTCATTTGGTTTCGATTCCTCTGCTCGAAAAATAAAAATGTAATTTTTTGTTTGGTTGGAGTATAATGCTCAAAGAGGCAATTTTTGGTTTCAGTTTCTTCTTTTAGTAGCTGATAATTTTATGGCGGTAATGGCAGGTATCATGTTTCAGGACATCACGACTCTGCTACTTGATCCTAAAGCGTTCAAGAACGCAGTAGATTTGTTCGTCGAGAGGTACAAAGGAAAAAATATATCGGTCGTTGCAGGTAACAGGGCTGTTATCTTCTACTCCCTCAGTGTTATTTCTATTTCTTTTCATATTATTTTCGAATGCTGGATTTGCTTGGACGTTTAAATTTCGGGTTTTACTTGGTACTTTTATTGGGTGGTGGGTCCGTCTTTTCGAGCAAAGTTGGTTGATGAACACAGAATGCTCCCCTTTTTTCTTCGTTACTGCTATTGCAGACGTTTAGGGTTGTCTTTCTGGATGCTTTTGGGGGTTTCTTTTTCTTTTATTTCTTCTATGGCTGTGAGTATGTCATTAAGTGATGGTGTTTGACTATGAGTTATATTAGTGGGCTGTGTTATCGAGTATCGGCTCTGAAGATTTCGAAGCCTCACAATGCTCTTTTGAACTGTGTCCCGATCCTGTTTGCATGGTTGGTGGCGGCCAGGCGGGGGGCCGATGAGTGGTGGTTGCCTGCCCCCACCTTATTAAGTGGTCCCACCTTGTGCATGTTCAGATTGGTACTGTTCTTGGTCCAGTCAATGTGATTTTTTTTTCCCGGTTATACTGTTCAACATTCGATTCAGACCTTGTTTCTTCGTTTCCTTTGTTGTCCTTTCTCGCATTTTCTCATTCAGATTGAAGTGCTGCGTGGAATGATGTATGATTGTTGCCAGGATTATGACAGAGTTTTGGTGGGGGAGATGGGGGTTTGGTTTCAATTGTATTCTGGTGTTATCAGGATTACTTGACAGCTGAATTTGATGAAACCAGCCCTCTCAACTATAGAAAGAAATTGGGTTTATCAGAAAGAACAAGTTATTACACTTTTTAATTTAGGTCTATTCACTCTGTGAAATTTGTGCTGGTGGTCTTTGTCTTTATTGGTACATTTGTCAATTCCCTGGGAAGTTCTATCAGTCCTTCATAATTTCTCTTTGAGACTTGATAGATTGAAACTTTGTAGAATTGGAACTTTAACTTGATAGATTGACTCTTTTTTTCTTTTTGATAAATGACATGATAGGATAACGTTGTCAATGTGTCTAGATTCTTTCTTTCTCTAGGTTTGCAATAAGAGTTATCCAACGCTCCTACAATGAATCTCTTTGGTTGTGTCAACTAATGCTTATTGGAAATTATATTTTCTTCTCAAAATTAACCTTATAATTTATGAAACACACGGAAGACCATCGTTGGACTCTGGAATACCTGGTGTGAAGAAAAGGAATCCAAGTTGCATCCTGTTAAATGTTACTATTAAGTTTACAGTGGTTACCTGTACAAAATTTATTTCCCATTGAGTGTATTGTGAAACATCAATACACAGTCTTATGCTCTAAAAGTAAGCAAATTTGAGTGTTTATTCTGTCTTAATATATCACAGTGTCCATATGCGTGCTGGGAGCCTGGTACAGCTATGTTGAGTTATTGCCACATGCTGCAGTAATCTAGATTCATTTTATTAAATTTGAATCCTCATTTATCTTCTCAGTGTTTCCATATATGTTTGGTTCTGCAATATTGATTTGGATGATGTAGGTTTATCTATTTCCTGATGTTTGTTGTTCTTCGGATAATAGTTATTTTTGGTTCAATGGTGGTCTGATAGGGATTTCTTTTGAGCCACTTTGGGGCCTGCTTGTAGTGTTGATGTTATGGTCTGAAAAAAATTGCTATGGTGAGTTACTGTATGCAATTTTTTGATCCGTTTGTGTAATGTTTATCCAATGTATCATGCATTTTCATGGATTAATCGCAGGTAGTCCTAATCTGCTATTTACCAGATGTTAACTTTGTTATTTTAGCAGTATGTTACCTTATTTTGCTAAACGATTATATTGTGTGTGCACATGCACTGCCTACCCATCCAAAGAGAAAATACTTTTGTACTTGTATATTTATACGCATTTATTCATGTTTCATTTGGTTGGTTATGTGTTGGAGCTGATTTGATAATTTCCGGAACAGCAGTATCATGCATCTTGTTCTCAGGTTATTCTGTTTTTCCCAGGGATTGAAGCTCGCGGTTTCATTTTCGGTCCTCCCATTGCATTGGCTATTGGAGCAAAGTTTGTTCCTTTACGGAAACCTAGGAAGTTGCCTGGTATAATTCACTTTTCTCTAGTTGTTTCCTGTTTCTTCCCTTTGTCATGTGTGTGTATGTACTATGGGATTATCTAAAGTCTACAGCTCCATGCCACATAGTCCCTAAGACCTCCTTTGCCTGGCACATTCCGTAATGGTTTAAAGCTGTTATTTTTTAAACATTGTTATATTTATGATTCTTAGATATAATTTTTTTAAAACAAAATTTCATGGTTATTGGGCTGGGATTTGCTACTTTAGTAGAGGGTAAAGTGTAGAACTGAACATGTAAACATAACGTACTGTGTAAGTTAGGGGTAAGTTAGAAGAGACCTGACAGCAAACTCAGAGCTATTGATGTATAATAACTAATCAAAAGTTTGTGGGAAAAAGGCTCTCTGAGCCTCCTCACATTAGATTATTATATTGTTTTTTAAGAAAGAGAGAATAATTAAGGTAATCAATGTGAGAGGATGTAGAGTACCCTCCTTGCTTGCAGAACCCTCTCCCTAATTTTATGGGTTTTTTTTTTTGGGGTGATTGACAGAAGAAGTTGGATGTTTATCCTGTCAAAATCTTTTTTTTTTTTTTCTTTTAACTAAGGGGAATCTGGCATAGGTAATTTAAGATGAGAAACACCACAAAAACCCAAAGGCAAAGTTCTGTATCATGATTTGTCAACACTTCCTAAAGTCTTGGTTTGGCACGAAGCTGCTATATCATACTGGCCAGGTGTTAAACGTTTGGTATACTCTGACCAAATTGTTAGGTTATGATATATGTTGTGTTGAATAGACTGCTAACTGCTAAGTGATTAGTAATTGAATGGTTTTAATGTGATGTCAGGGGCATTTAACAGTTATTTTTTTTTTTAATATCTCTTTTACTTCTTGGGATAAGTGTTTTCTTTTTCATTGAAAATTCAGTGCTTTATGAGAATTATCTCGAATTATAACATTCATTTTGTGAATGTGTTAATAACTGTGTCCTAAGAGTACTCTCCTAATTACTTCTAATCATTTAAAATCTTGTAGCCTTCACAAATTAGTCTGTGTTATGTAATTGACTTATAATTTTGAGTTCTAATTAATAGAATACTAGTTAAACAACTTTTCCAAAAACCATATTTGATGAAGCTTATTTTTTATGGGGAATGTTAGCAACATGCTAGCTATGACCTGCTTATAATGTAGTCCTGCTTCTCAACAATAGTGGGACACACCCTATATGGAAGTCACATTCATTTAGCATATATGGTCTTAGCAGTTCCTTATTTTTATCATTCCTGTCATCTTTAAGTTTAAAAAGTTTTGGGTAATTTAAAATCTTGCCCACCAAATTCACTGATTGCCATGTGGTTGAACGAACATGGTCTATGTGAAAAAGGACTCCACCCATCTTGCAGGTTGAGGGTGACCTTCAAATGACCACAACGAGTGTCTTGGTGAGAGCTATGATATCAAAAATTCACCCCCCCAAAAAAAAAAAATGCCGCTAATTGAAAATTAAAAAACACCACATTTGTAACTATTTTAACTTTTATCCCGCCTTTCAGACAAATGGCATTCTTATTTGGGGATGAAAATTGACTGGTAAGATGTTGACAAGTTGTCAATCTCATTCACCCACCCTCATTTGCAATTTGGTAGTCAGTGAATCTTATTAAATCTCTATCAGTATGAATTTAATTAATTAATTAAATTGATTTGATTGATTTTATATGATTCATTATTATAACTTTACCACATTTTTCCAACATTTTATGACCATAGCATGCTACACTTCTCACATACTGGGATCCAGTTGATCAGGGGAATCCTTGATCCCAATCCTTAAATCCTTTCAGTTACATGTTTTTTGCCTTTAAACCAATTTATGATTATTTCACTATGGAATATGTTGTTTTAGTCTCATTGTGTACAGTTTCAGATTCTTGGTTTAGCACTGTATAATCTGCCAAACTTCAGGGAAAATAGTCGAAAATTTGCATACTTGTATTGATGATATTTTGTAAAATTTATGCTGCTATGATTTGACATTGTCTGGTCTCTGTGTTTTGAAACTTTTTATCTCCCAATGTGCATGTATTATGCCTCTTTCTCATTCCTCCTAATGTCTGTTCTAAGTTACTATTAGCAATTTATTTTCTGAGACCTTTCATTCATATACCAATCTTATCCACATTTTCGGAGGATATTTAATCAAATAAAATTGTCCTTATATCATGATTTCTTATTTTTAGCCATTATTTCTTTGCGCATGTGACATGAATTTCATGTTTGTCAATTCCTACTAAGAGAATTAGTTGGTTTTGGATGGTTTGTGGACTGAGTCCTGTTTCTAGTTGAATTAAGCCCTGGTCTGTTATTGAAAAAGATGTCTCCAAGCAAGCTGAGACTGGTGCATGACATCGTTTTATTAGTGTGTGAAGATGTGATGGACTTAGTTTACCTACTAGCATGTTTTCTTAATTAAATACAAATATTCAGCATGTTGAGTTTGTATCAATTAATTTGTGTTGCAGGTGAAGTTATTTCAGAAGAATATGTCTTGGAATATGGAACAGATTGTCTACAAATGCATATTGGAGCAGTTGAACCAGGTGAACGTGCTTTGGTAGTTGATGATTTGATAGCCACCGGAGGTACACTTGGTGCAGCAATGAAGTTACTTGGTAAGTATTTTCTTTGTGTCATTACTTTATTTTTCATGGATATAGAACCCCTCAAAACATTATAAAGTGTAATTTGGACAAGGAACTGAGATGATTTGTCTGGGCCACGGCTTATTATGTGAATCTTGATTGGCTTAATGAGGAGGAACAATAGGTAGTCATTAAATTGCTGCCTGTGTTCCAAGTCCAGTAGCTATACCAGTTAATACTTCCTTTTTTCTCACTATTCACACAATATAGATATTGAATATTGGCTCCACATTATAGAAGCCCTATAGGAAAGGGTTAAAAATCTACAGGTATCGTATGTTTTGTTCGGGCATATCCATTCTGCGGCATTTGCATAGAGAATTCATAAGTGATCTGAAAATTATAAGCTTAACTTACCGTATCACATGTATCAAGAAATGATGGTAATGATAAACATGGAGACTCTTGATAAGTAACTCCAGAGGACACCGGCAAGCCCTATTTTATATCATAATTTTCTCACTACCTCACTTTTCTGGCATTATGCTGTTGTGGTCAATTTTTATATATAAAATATTATTCACAAGTTGGGTAATGCATCCAAACTTTGAGATGATCTTGAGATAAATCATTCCATATTTGAGGAACAGATAAATTTCAATTAGATCCATTATGAAAATATAGTGTGGGTCTTCACATTTTTGTTGAGTTTTTTTTCATAGAAGAACTAAAAAATGAGAAAATTTCTGATATATTTTTCATAGTTAGTGATATATATGCCTAGGGGAGATTAAAATCTTCATCTAGAATACTAACCTATAGTCCTATACAACACCAGAGTGCGATATCGAACAAGTGCTTAATGGAAGAGTGGTGGTGTATATATTTTCTTAATTATACTGAAGGCATTTTATTCAAAATGTTAACTAGAGAAGGGGAGTGTCGGGTGGTGACATTGTTATTCAGGGATCTGAATTCCCTAGCAAAAACATAGGTACATTTAACGGTGCAGGGAAAAGAATTGAATATGTGAAAAGGAGATAAGTGACAACAAAAATCTGGGAGGTTGAAGGGATAAAATTGGTTTGCTATGGTAAGCAAAATTTAGGATTGATGGAGGCACTACTGCACAAGTGGTTGTGAAAAATATTTGAAGAAACAGAAAGACATAGCTTAACACTAGGATATATGAAGAGGAACTGATGGGTTTGTGACCCAGAATTTTTGGAACCCTGGTCCCTGATTTCTAGGACTCTAATTTTTAACATAAATGTGCTCCCAAATGGTTGATCTGCATTTTTCATGTGGAGTGGCAGCTTCAATCTATGCTTCTGGTTACTAAGTTTTTAATATATCTTATTCAAATTGTTGGATATCCATTATATTATTATATATCTTACTCAATTATGCCTTAAACCAAATACTGTTTACACATCATAAGATTGACACGTTTTGGTCTAGTTTCCATGTGATTCTTCATTTTTTGGTCAATTACATGTTTATTCATCCATATCCACCATGCATCTTTTAATGTTCTTACGGATACTCCGCACGATTAATGATTTGGCAAAAGGTTCTTGCAAGGACTGCAAAGGAAAAACTTCACCTAATAGTGCCACGTGGAAGGCTGACATGGCAATTCCAGCTGCTGGATAGATAGTTCATGCTCTGGATTGGCCACATGCCAAATTGCAGAGCTAAATTCAACTATATCCCTTCCATTTATTGGCATTTTCCCTTGTTTATTAAGGAGTCCATTTGTTAGCCGACTCTGTTTGAGAGAGAGAGAGAGAGAGAAGTGTGCATGGTTTGATGCTTTGATTGACTTGATTTGATTATTTTGGTTGTATGTGTGTGTGACATGTGCATGCTTTACTACTTTGATAGCTTTTGAGTTTGATTATTTTGTTTCTCAGAGCGCGTTGGGGCAGAAGTGATTGAATGTGCATGTGTAATTGAACTACCAGATCTAAAGGTTTGTGTGCATTATAGTCTCTTTATTTATTTTCTTTCCTCCTTGTCCCCTTATGCAGGTTTGTTGAGTACATAGATTGATGGGTCTTGGCCTTGTTGTTTCATCTGTTCTGTCCTAACAATTGGCTTGTTATTTATGTTTAGGGAAGTAGTTTTCTGTCCGGGAGTGTGGCCTACGCCAGCACTCCCATGTGTATATCTCTCTCCTCAAAACAAGGGGGCAGAGGTGTCTTTTCATATGGGAAGGAGAGGGATAGACTCGTGGGAGTGCTAGTGTAGGCCACACTCCCAGATAGAGTTCTTTTTCCCTTATGTTTATTCTTTTTTCTAATATCCTTACTTGGGGGAAGACTCATAATCCTTGGAATTGGCATGTAAAATCTTTAGCTTTGTTCCTGACAAACAATAAATATTAGGGAAAAGGACGACTTACTCTCACACACTCTCTCTCCTCCCTGAATTGGGTCCTTTTGTATACAAATCATGAGCCAACCCTTGCTGTGCGCCCATTGGCTTGGCGTGGGAGATGCCATTACATGTGAGCAGCATGTAGATCCCTGCCCATATATCTCAATTTGCTGAAGTGAAAGACAAGATATTTAAAATTGTGAAACTATATAGCTTCCTACCTCAACACTTTTGTTTAAATATTTTAGTGCCTTTGTTGGCACAGTATTGGTTTGTTGCATGGGAGCCAACGTAATCTCTGAATAGGGCTATTAAGGAACTGAATTCTGCAGGGTTTTGTGGTTTGTTTGTCACAAACTCCATCTACTCTCCTGATCTGCTAAAATTAATTGTAAACACCCCCCAAAGACAAGGGCAACAACCAAATGAAAAACATAAAGAGAAAGACAAGAGGCTTTCTGGTCCAAGGACAATAGATTGTTTTATCTCAAGTTGATTGTCAGTGATTTGTTGCCGCTGGCAGCTGGGGTAGTTTGATTCCAGCCATGTGCTGCTCAGCCTCATCAACGTTTTGAGTACTCTACCAGATCCCAAGCGAAGCCTCTCTCTTTTTCTCTCCCCTGCATCCGTTTCTCCATATGAATAATCCAGATTCAACTTTTCAACGTGATGATGATTATGATTTCACTTGGTAAAAAAAAAAATACCATGATGGAAGAACAAAGCACAACTGCAAAATCTTTGTTGATTTTAACTAGTGGAAAATTGGACTGAGTAGGAAGAAACAAAGCCAAATAGCCTATGATCTTGGAACTGGAAAAAAAAACCGAACTATATTTTTGCAAGGCAGGGTAATAAGGTTTGATGGGTAGATACAGTTTTTGCTCTTTAGATTAAGGCATTGAGGTTAGTTATGATATCAGCAAGCATTGCCTGCTGAAGCTTGCAAGCAAAGTTGTGATTCCTTTAAAATAATCTACCTTGAGTGTATGACTTCCAGGAACCTCATAAATATATGTAAGTTCGGTGCTTAATTGAATAGGGGGGCCTGCCTACTGTTTCGTTTATAGCATTTCATTTGGTTCAATAATAGATTTTACATTTTCCTATACAAGGAGTTCAGAAGTGCAGAAATTAAGAATCTGATGTTGAATGTGGACACTGATTCCCCCCCCCCCTCCACCCAACCTCTACAACCTAGTTAGATTAAAGAAAACGGTGAATTGGCCTCTTACTATGGATCTGTGGTGTGATGCTGCAGGGTCGTGAGCGACTGAAGGGCAAGCCATTGTTTACCCTTTTGGAATCTCACTAATGGCGCTTACAGGGTTGCATTGCTGCTCCGGGTAATAGTTGCTCGTTCTGTACATGGGAGGGAGGTTATTGGTGGTATCCATTGCCAACTTTTAGTATTGTTTCCTGTTTTCCTTTTAAAACATTAATAGGTTTTTTTTTTTTAATTATCCTTGGTCATGGATGCATCTTTTTATGTCCAAAAAAAAAACGTAGGTTACTTTGATGGTTTAGAAAGCCTCTTCTTTCCCTTAAATTTCTTTTTCAGTTAATTCTCAGGTGATAATATACTCGATATGTTTCAAGGTACTGAGTTCCCCGGGGTGGGCAGAGAGATGATTGTGTTAGGTCTAGTACAGAACGAGTGGGGTAAATAAAACGCTTTACCTTTAGTAGCAAAATGAATTAAAGGTAATGAAACTTTGACTCAGTACAAAGCAAAAGAAATAACTATTTGGTTGAATGAGAAAATTCATTCATTACTCCAAATATTATAATCTTTCCTTCTAAGCATAGTGAGTTTTTGTCCTTTGAAATAATTTCATTGACAAATACTTACCTATTAAGCATCATGTCGACCATGGTAGATTTGTAATTAAATCCAAAGTTGAATGGCAAATTAGTAGATAAATCAAGATTTATAAGAATAATGGTAGAATTGTAATTAATCTAAAGTTGTAAAGGAGTGGTAGAATTGTAATTTAATGGAGTTCAAGAGAAAACTGAATGGGCTAAGCAGAATAGCAATAGAGAATATAGGGGGTTTAATTTAAATAATATAAGTTGTTTTTACTTACAATTTTAAAGACTTAATATGTCTTCTTCAACCTTGCACTAACACGACAGAAAGAAAAAACTCAAGAACCAAAGCTAAAATGGGAGATTTAGGGAAACAGGGAGTGGGTATAAGGTTGGGGAAGAAACAAAAAATTAAAGAAAAAATCGAAGAGGGAAAGAGAGACGGGTCATCATGGCGTAGGTCGATACGTACATTTCTCCAACGCCATGGTGATGCCATGACAACTATGCTATTAAGCATAGTTATCACAAATCAATTTTGCTAGCTTTAGAAAATAAGTTAGTAGAAATACCTTACCATTGCTAGAATAGCATATGTATGTCATTATCATAATGATACTAGGCAAATATTGGACGAGGAGGAAGAAAATAGAAACGCTATTTTTCAAAGAATAGCAGAATTACCTGAGAAAGTAAGAAATAACATTTACGATCGAGCATTGTATTTGTCGATTATAAAAGTACTAGAAAGGTGCGATTGGGCGTTATTCATAGATAGTATGATTTGTGGTAAATAATTTACGAATGATGAGATAAAAAACAATTTGGGTATGTATATACTTATCAAAGAAGGGTGGTACGAGCACTGGTGTGGTGGTGGTGGTAGCGGGGTAGTGGTGTGAAACCATTAGGAGAAGATGAGTGGTGTTTTATTTTTAACATGAGATTACTGCTTTGCCCATCATATTATCCATGTGTATTGTGCTCATTAAAGAGCAAGAGTGAAATCAATTTCAATGTCAATGTCAATTTAGAAATTGAAACATCTCTTCAGATATTTCATAATTTCTATTCCATTTGATTCTATTTCACTGAAATAAGGTTCAATTTGGACTGAACTCTTGATTTGGTGCGATGGTTGGAGCAACATTCTTGTAAATGGTTGTGGGAACTATTTATTATGTTGTGTTCATACCTTCAAATTTGTATTATGTGGCTCATGTTTTAGCTAACGCCGCTAAGCGTACTAAGATTCTTTTTGTTTCTGTCCATTGACAGTTTTTTAACGGTTTCTTACCCGTCTATTATTTGATCCAATCAATCATGGGTTATCATATATTTTTTTTGGTAAGACATGGATTATCATATATAAAAAGAAAAGGGTTATTTTCAAATGCCCCCCTTGAAAATGGCTAAATGTACAGTTACCCCCTTGAACTTTCACTAATTCCATGTGCATCCTTGCTTTCCAAACTAAGTACCAATCTAGTCCCTCCTGTTAGTCAGAGATGTTATGTTATAACGGATCTTAGTTTTTGAAAATTTATGGACCATTCTACCCCTTGATAGGATAGAATGACCAAAATGTCCCTTCAAAGAAAAAAAAACATTTGCAACTCATCTTCCCTAAATCGACTGGGGAAAGATGAGTTGCAGGCTATAGATAGAAGGTCTGTCCATTAGAACAGTAAGCCCAGCTTTATCTCGACAAGGGAGCAACTTCAATCAGGGAGTTAGGTTCTCAGTAAAAACAACCTCCCGTGGCAGAGCACCATATCTAAGGGTACCCGAGAATAGTCGAAAGCTCCAATGAGGAGAAGCATAATCAGTAGATGATTCTAAGCCCAAAAACAAATATATCTTCCATTTCCGAAACCCCATCACCGACCTTCTCCCAAAACCCATCTCTGCTAAAACCGCCATCATCTCCACTAACCTCTATTTCTCCTTTCATCCTTATTCTTTTCTCGGTATTTTTTTTTTAATCATTTTCATTCTAAAAACCCTCATCCCACCATCACCGATTCTTCTCTCCATTTCTTTTCACTTCTAATCTAACCCACATCCTTGTCTAAACAAAACCCCAATCTGAATTCCAGCCATGACCACACCCATCCTCAACTAATGTATCATTTCTGATCCCATCATGTCTTTGATTTCATTTTCCATTTTCCCTTCCAATAACCATCGGATCCCTATTTCTTTTCTTTTATTCCCATTTTTCCAAACCCAACATAGAATTAGAATCCATTGGTTGCCATCATTTGTGTTTTTCAAGCTCTCTGGAGTCCATTGTCGGCTGTGGTGCAAAGAAATGTGGAGCAGAAAAAATAGAAGAAGATTAGGAGAAAGAAGAGGAAACCCAGGCGGAGAAGAAGGAGATGGGAAGGAAATTGTGCGGACATAGAAGTTAATCGAAGCACAGAAGAGACCCGAGAAGGTGTGGGTCAGATTTTTCCAGGTTGAATCGACCTGATCTTGGGGACATCGAAGACAGCCCACAACTCAACTCCGGGAGGTTTCGCATTTGCGCTCGATACAAGATCAAATCCACCCCATCGTTCGTAGTTCCAGCGACCTTGCGTGAATGACAATTCCATCTCACGAATCCGGAATTTTTTAACCTAATCAAAGCAGCATAAAATCCCATTAGTTATTACTCTTTGAACTTAAACTGCAGTTTTGAAGACGATAACAATTGACAAACCTTAGATTCTGAACAGAAATAAAGCTAATCGGAGAGTTAAAAGCAAAAGCTAGAAACACAGATGCAAATGGGTTAAAACCTAAAGCAAATAGAAGAGGGAAAGGAAAGAGAGTGAATCACGATCGGTTCCATGGTGTTTCCTACAAGGATACCTGCAACTTATCTTCCCCAATTCGATTTGGGGAAGATGAGTTGTAGGTTTTTTTTTTTTTTTTGAAGGGACACTTTTGGTCATTCTATCCTATCAAGGGGCAGAATGGTCCATAAATTTTCTAAAACTAGGACCCGTTAAAACATAACGTCTCTGACTAACGGGAGGGACTAGATTGGTACTTAGTTTGGAAAGTAGGAGTGCACATGGAATTAGTGAAAGTTCAGGGGGGCAACTGTAAATTTGGTCATTTTTAAGTGGGCATTTGGAAATAACCCAAAAGAAAAAAACATAAGGTGAAAGAACATTAAATTTCCTCTTTTTTTTGGGGGGGGGGGGGGGAGGCTGATCCGGTTCTGTTCCAAAAGATCTGTCTAGTCCAAGTTTATGAAAATCGGAATCGGGGATCGAATCAATACTAATTGATTCAATCCAAAACAGTCTGAATTTGTCTTAAAAACCGTAGAATTGGCTCCTCGGATCTGAATCCCCAATGGTCTGGTCAGAAAACCCCTAGAACTAGAAATAATGATTTTAAAAATTAGTTAAAATTTAGAATCGATCGGTGAATCAGCCGATTTGGATCGGTATGGGCTGACACTGATTCCGATTATGTATGACTTTCTCAGTTGGTAAGCTCTCTCTCTCTGTCTCTCATTCATTTCTCTCTTGTGGTGCATAAAATAATCCACCCGAACACATTAATGTTAAAAACGTGCAAGAAGATTGCGTGAGGTCCTGAAGAAAATAATACGTTTTAATAGCTTCTTCAATTCTTCTTCTTTTAGTCATAACTGATTAACTGTAGCGTAGGGTTTGAATGATACAAAAACCATGTGCGAAGAACATGATAATCACCCAGAGATCCACTGTTCCAACCATCCCACCCAAAAAGGACTTCATAATTAATGGCCTCTCATCACATTATCGCTTTTAATTATTTTAAGATCGATCTTACCAGAGAAAGAATTACTTCTCTCTCTCTCTCTAATCTCTATCAGATTATTAAAAAAAAAAAAAAAAAAAAATCTCTAATACCACATTTAATATAGTTAGGCACAGCCATATATAGCAGATACTGAGTCCTAATCAAACACCGAATTCTTTCTCTCTCTCTGTCTCTCTCTAGCGTTTGCGTGAATTAAGCTACAATCAATCCCATTCATGAATATTGAATCATGCATGTGTCGTGGTGCCCTTAGAGAATAGAGATGATTATCTCTGGCTCCCTGGTGAGAAAGAGATCATGACTCATGACTCATGAACACCTCTTATGTGTTTCTTCAATCTATTAGCGTGGAATTATAGACAAGTAGGGTTGGTTAGTTGGTCTTTGATACTTACTTGACTCTAGCTAACCTTGTTTGTTTATGTGGTAGAGGTATTATACTCGATCAATGCCAAATTTTGATGTGACCATGAAATTCTTTTCCAAGCTCAAACTTGAAAAGGTGGGGTACCGTCTCCCTCCGAGGGTCTCTTCATCGTTTGAATAGAAGAATTTCAAGTTGGAACTTGGAACTTGGAACTTGTAATTTGGAAGTGTTCTCAACAAACAAACCATCCATTTTCTAAATATGGGACTCCTCCTCACCTAAACACTACAAACGTACCCCATCCATTCTCTTTTACAAATTTCCTGAGTTTTAGCAAACTTTGTTTGAAAAACCAGCCCGTGACCGACCATGAGACTTCAGGACATAACTGTTAATATAATATTGACAAAAATACATCAAAGAGGTGGGACCCTTCACTCTCTTTATACATTTCCCAACTTACAAACTGTTCCATTGCTCCAGAAAGTATCTAATTAATTAAACACCAAAATTAGTTGCAGAATCAATCAAAATTCATCATTCATTAATTTATCAGTACAGCAGCTTACAGAATCACCACTTCAAAGAAGATGAAGAAAATTACACCAAAAAAAAAAAAAAAAAAATTAGAAAACCATTGAAGCAAAATGGAGTAATAAAATGTTGAAGTATTTATCAACTCAAAAAAAGCAAATGATCGAGTTGATAAATACAAGAACATCTTCTTTCTTTCTTATCTTTTCTTTTTTTTATAGTTTATAGATGATAAGGAAACAAGGCAATACTGCCCGTGAATCATATACAAGGAGCTCACCATTGTCCCCATTTACCGAGTCAAACCCAACTCGGCTTTCTAAAAACGAGTCCAACTCAAGCTGCTTACACACTCTACCTGCAATGACGCGGCACACCAACATAGCTCTCCGTCCTTTACCCCCACCGGCGTTCTCGTGAGCCACTCCACTACCGGAAAACGTACGTATCGTTGCATCTTTGCCGGAAAACGTACACATACCACCAGCATCATAGATCATTCCAGTGGCGGGGCCCAGACAGTGAAACCTCATCACTTCGTTTCCATCCGCGACGCACCTTGCATCATCCTCCCTACTGCTACCGCTTCCTCCGCCACCAGCACCAGCACGAGACTTCATCATCTCCCGATACTCTTCGAACCGGGCCACCGTCTTGGGCAGGTGTTGAACCTTGAACATCATCTCGATCCGACCCAAGAACACCTTAGGGGACCAGCTTGTGTGGAAGATTATCTCCACAACGTTGCGAGATGGGTGTCCCTCCGCCAGCTCGGTCAACGTCGGAAAAAAAGATTCCGGCGTTCGGGCAGTACGTGCAGAGACACTGCGTCGAACCCGGTTCGTTGCATTCGAACCGGCCTCGACTTTACTCTGTCCTGAGTTTTTGGAACTCCGTCTGGGTGGAGTGGGCGATGGTGGGTTTGATTTCCTGGGCTTCTTCTTGCTGGTGTCGATCACATCCTTAAGATTCTGAACGCTTTTTCTGCAACTCGAAGAGACAAGCAAGTGGTTGAGGTGCTTAGGGTTTGGATGGTAAACATCTTCGAAAGCTCTTGATTTACATTGTAACGATTTGACCCAACCAGTCGCCATTAACGTCAACAACTTTAGATTTCCTCTTTGTGGTTTGAGGGTCTCTCAATTGAAATTTGAAATCTCTCATTCACATTTTGGTATTTCCTTGGAATGATTACTGAATAAGAATACAAACAGAAGGAAGAAGAAAGACGGAAAGAAGGGGATAGAAGAAAGAGCTCAGACAAACAGACAGGGTCAAAAGACATAATGAAGCAGCAGTCGCTGTTAAATGAGTCTATTTTTTTACCCCAAAAATAAAAAAAAAATGAGTTTATTTTAGTTGTCCTCATAATGACCAAATTACCCTCTCCAAGTTTTCAAAATTACATAAATGTATTTTGTCACTATTACAAGAAAACAAAAACTCATTTCAATAAAAGACAAATTCCATTAAAACGTTTAAAAGGGCCAAAGTTTGATAACATGGCCTAGAATTCACCATATACCATTTTACGTGGTGTCATCTGATTGCTCAGGGACATCAAATTATCTGCTTTGATGAGGTCCCCCTACACCCTACCCTTTATTGCATGAATCATGAATCTGCTTTTATTCTAATCTGATGGTTAAGACGCATGGTAATATAATTCCATGGCTAGTTGGCTTGGTGATTTAGATGTTTCTCTTACCAAAAAAAAAAAAATTTAGATGTTTGCCGGCATTTTCAAATATATATTATTTTTAGGATTCAAAAAACTGCATTAAATGTTTTTGGGATTAAATCAAATGGCATTAAATGAAATTGTCAAATTATTAACACCCAAAGAGGATCGAAATGGAATCAGATAAAAATCCATAATAGACAGCAAGAACAATCCGTTAAGAAAAAGTGATAAAAATTAGGGAAAACCAAACCATACCAAAACCGAATTTCATCTTAATCGTTCTGTTTTGGTTTTGACAAATTAGGAATAGGGTGGTGGGAATTAAAGGGAAGAAACATTCCAGAATTGGTTGAAGGATCGCAATCAGTTATAAGTTTTGAATGGAGCATGTTCTCCAACTCCGACCAATCTATTCTGGCTACCCATCACTTTGTTATTCCTTACTAAACAAGCAACAACTATTTTCACTGTTCTTATTATTGAAAGCTGTTCCTCTTAAAATGAATGAAGGAAAAGTGTTTTTTATTCTTTTCTTCCAACCCTCTTCCTTTTCCTTTTCTTTTCGTGATTTAGGGCTTAGAAGACTAAATGTTAGATGGGGCCTTCTCAAAACCGCCTTTATTAGTTTATTAGTTACTATTATTCTACGAAAGGGATGGTTCTTTAAAGATCCTTTTCACTAATTCAACTCCAAAGAGACATGAGAACCACCACATCAGGTTATAATCTCACCCCTTTCCTTCCTTGAGAAAGGTCATTCCTTCCCCCAAGCACTTCAAAACATTATTATATTGTAACCCATGAGGCTTACAACCAAGATGGATGGGTCGATCATCAAGCTCAACAACTCTCTCTCTCTCTTGTCATTTGAAAAATCAAAATTGAAATTGGTCATTTAAAATCGGGCTGAACGAATCAAATAAGAATTGATTTGAATTTTCTTTAAACTGTATTAGTAGTTTAGAGTTAGGGTTTATGGTCTACCACCAAAAGCACTTCGAATACCATTGATGTACAAAGGAAATTTCTATGTAGAACAATCTATGTAGTTTAGAGTTAGGGTTTATGGTCTACCACCAAGTCAATTCGGTTTCGATTTAAATTTTTTTTTTTTTTTCCTCAGTTCGATTAGATTTTAGTTTCTAAATTCCATTATGTATCTTGAATCGAATCGAACAATCAAAATCGAACCAATTGACACTCTTCTGTCTCTCTCATAAATGGAACAACAAGAGTGATTAGGATCGTTTGATATAAAATGTTGATTAATGGAAGAAATAGATCATTAATTAAGGTGTGTTCGGAATCAATGCATGGTTGGTCCAACATCAACTGCATCCATGTGCAGTCTATTGCAGAGAGTCATGTGTTGTCAATAATCTTACAAAACTCCGGATTCTAAGATATACCCACTATAGTATAATAATTAAGAGGTTAAATGTTTAAATAAAAGTAATATAATAAGAGATTTAAGTATTAAAAAGAACTGATTAAGAGGGCTGGGCTAGGGTTTGATTTTTGAGTTTCTTAAGATTCAGTCAACAGGTGAGACAGAGAGAATAGAAGAATAATTCCTAAACAAACAGAGCACCACCCAACTATTAACAGAAAAAGAGAGAATAGAAAGAATAGAAGAATAGAAGAATAGAAGAATAGAAGAATAGAAGGAGAATTGAAACTGAGGAGGAGGAAGCGACGATGCACTGAAACTAAAACTGAAAACGACAAGTTTTCTCACCACCAACCTTGACTTTTTACCAAATAAAAGTACTTTTTTTTTTTTTTTTAAAAGATGGATTAACGAGTTTCCATCAGAAGAAGACAACATTGAGATATATAAAGAAATAAAGTAAGTAAAGCTTATTGGATACCAAATCACTCCGACAAAACAAAGCGCACAACTTGGAAAGTTGGGAAGAGAGACCCAAGAAGAAAAGGAAGAAAAAACCAAAGACAGTGAGTGTCTCAGAGATAGAATTTGAACCGTACGGGTTTGCCGGGTGAGGGAGGGTTTGGAACGCACGAGTTACGATGGTAGGTGTGGAACCATCAGCCATGGAGGGTGAGGGGGGTGACTAGGGCTTTGCTTTGCCCCTTTGACAGCCTTTGGCCTCACGCCTTGAAGAATCTCTTGACTATTGACCCCCGGGAAGTGCGCCGTGCGCGTATACTGGGCGTGCTTATTGGCTGCTAACAACCAAATTTCATCTTTTTATTGCCTGTGGAGCTATGCTGAGATGAAAGGGTCTTAATAATTCCTGCACTCACCCATGTACTAACAATAATAGTATTACATGGTCTCAGCAACCCCACCATGAATGATTCGGTGGGGACTCAAAGAGAGTGAGAGAGAGTGTGAGAGAGGATATTTCTTTTCAGTTATTTCATTAGCTAATAAGTATGCATTGGGGTTTGCTGTATTCTGGAAATGATGTTCATCTCACATGCATATCTTTCATCATCATCATCATCATCATTATTCCCTATCATCTTCTACTTCTCAAAGGTTCTGTTTTTAAGAATTTCTCTCAATGCCATTATGAAAGATGCAAGATCTTCGATTTCCTCTTCCGCTTCAGTCAGAAAGTATAATATATTCAGATTGTTTGAATAATTGATCTCTTACCCTCCACCATCTTCTTTTTTTTTTTTTTTGGGTAGAACCCTCCACCATCAATAAGTGCGTTTTGGGTTCCTCTTTCTCTCGTAGAAGAAAAGAACTAGGTTGAGGTTGTAACATAGTTACCAGTTTAACCCAAGGGGTTAACGATCAACATCTCACAATTTAGATGTCATGAGTTCAACTTTCTTTATAGATAGCCTATTTATGTCACGAATTTGTATTTTAAGGGGTAAAACGCCTTAGGCCGTTATAGGTTTCGATTTTCACTATAATTTATAGTAAGAGAATTCTTTAAACGAGTTGAGCCGTGAGGACAAGTGGTTGTAAATTGTAATTCTATTCTCATATTGTCAATAAAGGAATTCTCATCTCACAATCTTGTGGAACCACATAAATCTTCATTTTGCGATGATTGTGGTTTTTTTTTTTTTTTTTTTTGTCTATTGTGTATTTGTTTTTTAGATTGTGATTAGATTTCAGTTTCTACATATATATATATATATATATGTTTGAGAAAATATTGAAAGGGGAGTAATGACAAGTCAATTTTAGTAAACCATGCATAAACTTGTAAGTGCATGCTGAAAATTACATTTCAGTACATAGACGTGCTCATTACTTGATTCCCAAATAACCAATAACACAGTTATTTTATTTTTGTAAGTCTTTATTGTAGAATTATGAGAAATGAAATTATAAAAAGTAAGGAAACATATGTTTTTTTGATGAAAAATCTCGATAAAAAACTGTGAATCTTATAGATTATCTATAGCTCTAGGAAAATAATCCTTTTCAATTCCTTAAAAATGTGTATTGCAGCAGTGCTAGGTGAAGATATCGACGCCTGGCAACTCGGACATCCAACGGTTCAAGCTCATTGATTTCTGTTGTGTTCAAACCAATGGATGTCCGAACTGCTAGGTATCGACATCTCCACCTAACACTACCACACTGTACACTTTTAGGAATTGAAGAAGATTAAAATCCATAGCTCGATGTTATTTAACCATAATGCTTAAATTACAAATAAAGTTTTTTTTAAAAATATTATTTATAACAAATATTAAAAAATATAGTTTTAAAAAAATTTGAAAATATTAACGAAATAATGTTTATGTCTGACAAAGAATTAATACTATTAAAAACCTCCTCCTTACAGGTAACTAGGAGATCATATGAATCATAATGACAACCACCACATAGATCCATTTGATTATAGATAGATGGATTGTGTAATCCATGCATAGGCTTATGGAGATTTAAGCTAGCATGTAGCAACACACTATTAAATTATTAATTATATCAAGGTAATTAAAAAAGAAAAGAAAAGGAGTCAAAATGCAACTATAACTAGTCAAAATAATTAATGGGGTCCCGTAATTAATTAGTGATGCCCCCCATTAATAAATTGTTGGATTTATTATTGATAAATGTTGGCGTAGAAAGTCGAGCCGTGAAATCATTAATGAGTTTGAAGTTTGAACCCAATACCATGGAAAGGTAATAAGTCCACAACTGAAATCAAGCTATCCTATTTTTTATTTAAAATTGTGATTTAACTGTTCTTAATGGATGTGGTACTCGGATCGAACTTTAATTTTGAACTGAATCCAGAACATGGTTTTAGTGCACATATCGTATCGTGTATTGGTCATTTACATAACTGATATGATATCATATTGATGGTATCGGAACAGATCGATAGATTTATCCCTGACTATTCATCTGGACTAATAAGGTGTTTTCTATCTTTGCCATTGTATGTCCCTTGTTTTTTAAGGTGTGTTTTTTGGATCTTTCATCACCTTCAGTTTTCTGTCCGACCCAGTTCTTTAGTTCTTCTAACAAAGGGGATTGGAATGACCACTCTACCACTGCGTAAACACTCTGTCTGGATGAGTCCATCACCCCTATTAGAACAACTGGGAAACTGGGCCGGCAAAAGACTGGAGGAGATAATTTTTCGTGCTTTTCTTTGTCCATTTGTTTCTGTTTTTTATTTGGCATACATTCCTTTGCATTTAGATATATTTTGTCTTTGTATTTCTTTTAGATTTTGGTTAGGATTTGCTTTTAGGGATTCGATTCTGTTTTCGGTTACATATTCCTTGCTTCACTCTAGGTTTTCTGGTTCTTGTATGATTTGTGTTCGTATTATTTTCAGACTTGGTTAAGGTTTGATTTTATTTTTTCGATTTTCATTTATATATATATATATTTTTCACTTTAGTGTTTTTGAATCTATGTGAGTCTAGCCTTGGTGCAACGGTTAAGTTGCGTTATTGATAATTCGTTCACACTCATGATTACCTCATTCAAATCAACAACCTAACATAATAATCTTGACATATAATTAGTATAGTTTTAAGAAATTGACTCTAGTTTTCTTCTGATTGTCAAATAAATAAAATAAGAAGATGGATTGATCTTTCTTATGACACTATTATTGTTTTAAAAAAAATCTTTGAAGCATCGGACTATAAAAGAAAGGGACTGAGTTTTCCTTCATCCATGGTAAAATGACAATCTCTTAATCCACGGGTTCTCTGCTTGAAAAGGACTTATAGAATGTATTTTGGATAGGGCTGCAATAGGGTCAGGTTGGGCACTTGGGTTGGGTTGGGGTGGTTGGGCTTTTTGAAACCCCAGGCCAACCCTGAGTCCCCTTAGTTGGGCCCAGGCCCGGCCCGACCCTGACTCAGGGTTTGGAAAATCCAACCCTAACCCGCCCTCAAGGAGAGATCCATGGACTGGATTGACCTTGATTGGCCCTGATCATGGAGTGGGGGAAGGGAGAGATCCATGGACTGGACTGAGTTGGCCTGGATCGGGGAGAAAATTATCATTTTTACATAAAATAACACTATAATAAAATATAGGATAAATTACATGTCACCCCTTGGTTTTCAAACGAAAATCAGATAACCCCATGATTTTTGAAAAAACTCAAATCACCCCTGGTTTAGACCCCAATATGACAAATTAGTCCCTATTGTTAGTTTTATGCTGTTAAGTGATGATGTCAGCCAATTAAATAAATTTAAATCCCTAAACTACCCTTGACCAATGTTGAAGATGAAGGAAGGGTAGTATTGTAAATTTAATTCTAATGTTTTATTACAAGGGTAAAATAATCCTTTCACACCAATAACTAACAGCAAACTAAGACCGTTACTGTAAAGGGGGTGATTTGAGTTTCGTTTGAAAATGAGAGGGTGACATGTAATTTACCCTAAAATATATTAGCTTCAGATATAATATATTATATAACAAATATGTGTGACATTTAAAGTTTATAATATAAATAATATATCAATATATATTTTATAATATAACTTAAAATAGGATCGGGCTGGCCGAACCGGTCTCAACCCTAGCCCAACTCGACCCTGACTCAGGTCTAGAAATTTCTAATCCTGACCCGCCCTCAGGGCTAAGTATCTCAGCCCAAACTTGAGCTCAAGGCGGGCTAGGGCGGGTCGGGGCGACCAAACTTGCACGCCTAATTTTGGACTTTCGACAATAAAGGGGAGAGGTAATGATGAGACCACCATTCCAAGAGTCTCATTAGAGCGTCACAAACTATGGTCCCCAAGAAAACTTTCACCTTAAAACAAACAGGAGGAAGAGTTCTATGCATAATGGATATTAGTTATTTGGTGGAACAATGGATCAAAGCCGGGAATTAATGGCCCCAATTGTGTCCATTTCCATTTTAAGGATAGAGGTTTCTCAAACCCATGGTTCAGACTTCGGATGGTATCCAAGGGAATAGGGGAACAATGAGCTATTTATCAACTTCGTACTATGATGGGGGAAGGTTTACCAAAAAAAAAAAAAAAAAACTATGATGGGGAGGGGACCAGAACATTTGTTCTAAACTCTTTCTGTGGAATCCCTTTGTTGATTGTCCTAGGCCCATTTATGTGGTCCAAGATTCTAAACCGTAGATTTTACCTTTTCAGAAATGGGAACTCACAGATGGACCTTTTGATTTTAATGGTCCCACGAAGATCTCCAAGGTCCACCACCTACGTATAAACCAACTAAAGGTAAAAGGAAGGTGATATACTGATATTGTGATCTGATGGATGGGCTTGGCATTTTGTTCAAAACTCACTGGAGAATATACTCTATTTCTGTATGGGTGCTGCAGACTATGGACCTCAAATTGTACGAGTTGGGCTCACGTTCACGTACGTGAGCGGCTCACAGCCGTCAAGATGGAATCCACACTGTGGGACCCACATGGGGTGGATTCCCCCTTGACGTCTGTGAGCCGTTCTCGTACACTCATGTACGTGAACGTGAGCTGGACTCAAATTGTGCTCACTCTGTCCTTGGGCCCAGACCATCGACCAATAAACCCAACCCACTAATCGGAGTAGATTCAGACTCAAAGGAGGCTTGGCTGGTAGGCCTAGCCCAAGCTTTTGCTCCTTCGGCTCAATCTAGAATAAATCATGTTTGGATATCAGTTGCTACCAAACGACGTCATCTAAGCTGTTTCGGTTTAACCATATTACCCGTAGGGAAGAGTTGGCTCGCTGGGACTCTGGGAGGTGTGTCTCGGCCAAGCTCCCAATCATGAGAGAAAGAAAAGAACCAGAGCCACCCAAGGAGACCTCCGTCACCACTGTAGAGCCATCCAAGAAAACCACCACCTCCATCCTCCGCCGTCTGATAGAGCTAGACACGGCGTGGTCCCTCCACATCCACACAATATGCCAGCCCTTCCCCCGTTCCGTCCTCAAAACCCTAGAAATCTCCGGCGATGGCCGCTTCTGGTTTCCCATTCCAGTGGCCCTCTTCTTCTCTCCTGTGGCCTCTAAATCCAATCAACTTGGCTCCATCCTTATCGGTCTCTTCATTGGATTTCTCCTCGACCTTGCCTTGGTTGGCCTGATCAAGTATCTTATCCGTCGACCTCGCCCCGTCTACAACAAGGGAATGCATTTGACGGTCTCCGTTGATCACTGGTCTTTCCCCAGTGGCCATTCTTCTAGGGTTTCCTTCATCGCCGCCTTCTTGTACTTCTCCGCGGCTTCCATCGGTGAGGCACTGGTTCAGCTAACAGCTTCTGGCGACGAATTCGTTAGTCGGTGGATCGATTCTGAAAGTAAGACCATTCAACTCTTCATCTTGGCTGTGTGTTTGTGGTCTGCTGCTACATCGGTATCTAGGATTTTGCTTGGCCGGCATTTTGTTTTTGATGTCACTGCCGGCGCTTGTTTGGGCGTTCTTGAAGCTTTAATAGTGATTAAATTGTTCAAGTTTTAGATTCATTGGAAAATGGATAATGGATATCCCTTTTGTAATTTATGCCCCTTCAGCCAAAAATTTTGTATGTCGTCAAGAATCTGTGTAGTGGTAGTTAATAATGTTTATTATTGCTTTCTTATGTTTATGTGTCACTGCATTGACTTCACTTGTTTTTCTCCTTCTCTTATTGGGTGGCTGTTCATTAGTTAATGTGTTGGTTCAAGGGTTTCTCAGTATTGACTATTAGGTTGAAGTGACAACGGAGTGAACATGATTTCTGGTTGCTAACTTTACTTTATTATGTCTTCAGGAAACCACATACTTTTTTTCCCGTAAGATTTAGGCTAAGGGTCTGAAAGGTTGATATGTATTGGGTTGCATATATGACTTGAAAATAGATGCTAGTACAGGGTTTATGATTTTTTTTTGGGGGGTAGAAAGAGGGTTTATGATTTTAGGATGCTTGTTATCAAGTTAAGTTGATGCACAGGTTAAAGGTTCAGTTGGGAAAGAAAGCATGAGTACCGGAAGGTAAGCCGCATTAGGGCTGTAAAAATTTCTAAAACGGCATATCTGTGCAGCAGAGGAGGGAAAATGAAATCCTAGATGTTTCCTAGGTCTGGATTTGATCTGAGGTTTGCCTTTTCCTGTGAGCTATTGAAAGGGAACATTTAATCTGATGGAATGCTAGGCCTTCTAGAGGAGAAAATTAAGCATTGTGACTATGAGTCAATTATAAGAAGGTTTCTGGGAAATAGGTGTACAATTTGCACAGCATAGAATAAATGCTCAAGTATCTTTGGTTGGTATTTCATCCTATACCGTTAGGAAGGTCAGGATCTGGTGTGAAGTCATGGGACTGGCTCAAACGCTTTATTTTACCTGTAATTTTCTCTGTTTATCATTGTGGTTCCAGTATGTCGTTCTGAGAACCGATGGGCATTGGTTAAAGGGATACCATCACCCTCTACCTTGTCATTTGGCCTTGGAAGCGTTAAATTTCTGTTGAAGGCTGACTTGAGCCTGCACGATGCTTTGTGGTGCCAAACAATGATTCATGTCTCTCACTGGCAGTCTATTATGCTTAGATATTCTGATCAGAAAATCCTTTACTTGATGCTTTTCCTACTTTGTTTGGAGGTGTATTGGGCCCTAGGATAAATTTCCACCATAGGATCATGTTTGGTGTGAGAGGAATGGCTCCTAGCCTCTGTTCTTAGCTGTAGGGTTGGTCATTTCCCCTCCAAACACCTTAGCTATCCTCTTGGTTCAAGATACAAATCGGCAGAATTTTGAATATTGTGCTTGCAAAGTGTTGGCAATTGGCAACTCCAAAGGGGTTATCTCTCTAAGGGTGCCAAGTCAGTTTCTTTTAGGGGTGTCAATGGGTCGGGTTGGGCCGGGCTTGCCCTAAACCCTAACCCAACCCTCGGGGCCTTAGCCTAAACCCTAACCCAACCCAACACTGGTAGGGCCTAAGAAACCCTCAACCCGATCCGACCCTGCCAGGGTTTTCCCTGACCCGACCCGGCCCTGATTAACCCTGATAGGGTCGGGCAGGGTCGGGTTGACCCTGATTGACCCTGTCTAAGAGAGGATAATAATCCCATTTTCTCTTCCTTTTTAGAGTTCTATACTAATATAATATCAAGAAAAAAAGTCAAATCAAAGAATCTACACAAAAACCTACTTGATTCTTGATCTGAAGCTTAAATTTGGTTCTCTGTAAAGCCTTCACCTAATTAAACGATGTACTACTGTACGTGACCATTTCAGTTTCTATAAGAACCACAAACACTTCTGCTCTTCTCTCTCTCTCTCTCTCCCCCCTTGGTCCCTCCTTAACCCTATATCTGTGTGTGGTCATCTTTGTCCGTCCTGCTTCCTTTTAGCCAGCAATTGATCAGTAGAAAAACCAATATGAAGAAGATAGATCAGAAGAGAAGAATCGATGGGATCGGTTGGATTGCCATCAGTTACAGAGAAGAAAACAAAGCCAATCTACAACCCTGCGATTTTTTATTGTAGTTCTCAAATCTCTCAATCTCAAGACCAGAAAACGTAGGGAAAATGCTGTTTTTCAAATATCTATGGGGTAGATTGATCCAATAAACAAAAGAACTAGTTTTGGGCGAGAAAAATCAGATCTAACGTAAAGAGATACCTGTGTTTCCGTTGAGAAGGATCCAAGAGACTCAATTGCTTTGATCTGCAGAGAGGAAGTCTTGATCGTCAAGAGAATCGGAGCAGGAAAGGAGGAAGAGGAAGGCACAAGCGGCAAAGTGTCGAGCTCTGAAATGCGATTCTTACTTCTTAGGGTTTAGCCATCTCTATTCTCTAAGGGGTTTTTTGTCTTTTCCTTGATAATATATACATTAATATATACCTATAACTAATACAGGGTAGGGTCGGGTAGGGCCGGGCCAGGCTAAGCCCGAGGTCTTATCCCGAACCCGACCCGACCAGGGTCAGACTAAAATTCAACCCTAACCCGCCCTTCGGGCCGACAGATCAGGGTCGGGTCCAGGTCGGGCTCAGGGCAGGTTCGGGCGGGTTCAGGCCAGCCGGGCATTATTGACACCCCTAGTTTCTTTACTCGGTCATTAGTGTACATAAAATTCGAGACTTTGCTTAGTGATTTCCTAGGGAAAGTACTCAACAATTCCAGTAAATTCCACTCCAGTGGTTGTAATGATGTTTGCAATTCTAAACCTGTTGATGGGTTAGGATTATATCTGGTTCTTGACAAGGTAGTTGGAGATTGTTCGTTGGGGAACTCCATGGAGGAGAATTATTTGGGCCTGGTATTGAAGTGGAAAGGGACGGGACGGGTGGGAGGCGCTGGGAGTTTGGAATGGAAGAGTGCAGAATCATCGTCTTTTCAGCCGTGCCTTTTTTGGAGCAGTGTGACTGAGCAGGTCATGTTCTAGCTCATTGTAAAGATATGTATGACTAGTAGCTCCCTATCCTATTCCTATCTCGGGAGACTCAAAGGGGCTCCTCTCAATTTGGCATGCACAAGGCTTGACCAGGCATCGCTGAATCCTATTTAACATGCTTCCTCATGCTCTTGCTTGGTCTGAATGGAACCTATGGATTTTTAAAGATCAGCACAGAACTAATAATTGAACTCGGGATTGCATCAATAGTCCTCAAGACCTCATGTGAGATTTTTTTACCTTTTCAAACAAATTTAAAACCTTATTTTTGACACGTGGTGATGTTGGATTGAGTTGAAAATTAACACACTGAGTAGATAAGTATGTAGATGGTACATTCAAAAAGTTCATACGCCATTGAACCTACTGTATGGCAGCAATGGTATTGCTACTGATGGCTTCCAATCCTGTTGATGCTGGAAACCTGGTTGGCTCAAGCTGGGTCACACACAGGTACACTATGACAGACCCATCTCCTTGGTTGGGCTAGGGTTAAGTGGTTTACAAGTTTTCTGCTTAGCTTTGCAGCCTATGTCTGAACAGGTGAGGCAGATGTTGAAATTTCCCAGCATGAGAAGGATAAGCTGGGCTAGGGCTTGAGCTGGCCATTGGGTTTTCAAAACTCATCCCACCTGAGTTGCATCCATAGGTAGGATGGCTAATTGCTCAACCTAAAACCAACCCATTTTATTAATTGGGTTGGAAAAGTTACAGATTGTTAGGTTGGTTTCAGACCTTGTTTGAAGGATTGGTTGGGATAGGCACTAATTAAACTACCTAAGCCGATTAATAGTCAGTTTTTCTAGACTTGATTAATAGTCGGTTTTTCTAGTTGGTCTTTGGATAATGGAAGATTGCCATCCGAGATGGAAGTCTTGAACTACTTTTCCTTCTTTCAAATACTTACTGCACAGATTATGAGAACCCCATGTTGATTACTCATCACTGATCAGAAAGGTAAGTTAATTTTTCTGTCCTATTTTACGGGGTTCCTGATGCCAAGGAATCTCATGCGACATGTTCATATTAGGTTGTCAAGGACCTGTTTCACATACTCTCTGAGGTTTGACAAAATCCAATATGGCCATTTACTATTGGCGGTTGACAGACAATACTTCATTCTAAAAAGTTTTAGTACTTTGACAAGATATCTATCCTATTTGGAACAAACCTAAGATCTTGTTAAACCTGTCCAGGTGAATCCTTATGTCCAAATCATAGAAAGCTTCACCTATATCTTTCATATCAAAATTATAGCTACTAGTGACCATAAAATGTTTGCCCCTTATAGTACATGGTCGATAATATCTTTATACCATTCCTTGATATGATATGCATGCCATCTGAACGGGTCGACCAAGGGATTGGCTGAAGGAAGACCGTCCCCTTTTATTTCAATCTGGTTTGAAGTTGGTTGTTACTGTAATGAATAGTGTAGTACAACTTCCCTGGTATTTTGATGTTACTATCGTTAAGAGTATGGCATCTCCTGTGCCTTAGACACTTGGATTTCATATCCTATGGAAATAAAATTGTGAAGGTAGCAGCGAACTTAAAGCAACCGCAATGGTTTCTTAGTCTTCAGGATATTTCTTTTGATGTTAGACTTTCTTTATTTTGAGTAGGGTTGCCACAAAGTACAGCTTTGAAAAAAGTTGAATGGCAAAATAAGATCACTCTATTTGATGATAGTTTGGCATTGTCTGTATTATGATTTCATTAGGTATTTTTTCGATTTTTCATTACAAGGTTTGTATGGAAATATCTCTTGTATGTGGAGGATTAGAGGTCAGGCCTACATCTCTCACTCCACAATAGGTTGTAATCTTTGCTTTTATGTAAATAAAATCTGCAAAGTTCCACGGTTGAAAGGGGGAATTTTGTTTTTAATGAGCTATGCAATTAACGTATAATTAAGAAAGATATGTTATAATCTGCAATATATAACAAAGTTTAGATTAAAATCAAAGATATGATGGAATAAATAATAGGGCCATCAGTTACATATCTAACTATGCACGTTGTTGCTTGCTCTCACTCAAACAAAACACATTATTGAAACGTACTATTCCCTCTCACACAAGAAAAACACAAAACCCCCCAAATAGTATGATCTGATGAGATCGATTTATGTAGCCCCTACATTGCATGCAATTGTTCCATTGTATCATAAAGCTGTTCTGGCTTTGCATAATCAAGCTTAGTTATCTGTTTCCCATCCTTCATGAACAAGAAAGCCGGAGCTGCTTCCACTTTCATTGCATTAGCAAGAGACTGCAAGTGCCAAAGTTGTCATAATTAAGTTAAATCATCAGGAAGAAAAAGATTAATATCAGCAATATATAGAAAGGGAACTAGCTACTTTCTTGATGATACACACCTCGAAGTGTCGCATGTCCAGCTGGAGTACTTTGACACTGGGGTACTCCATTGCCAAATCCCTCACTGTCGGGGATAGCTTGTGCGCTGGCCCACTCCATGGAGCCGTGAAGAAGGCCATCACCTGCAACAAAAATAACCCATGTATAATTAGGATTTGAAACTTAACCTGAGACATGCCCTTCATCAAAAGGGATCGAGGTTAAACTTTCATATATTTTTTTTCCCTTTCATTTGTTCTTTTTCCCTGAAAAACGAGAACAAATCATGTTTTCACTTGGGAGATTGCTTAGTAAATTCAGCAATTAGATGTGGCTATATCCTCTGTAGAGATATGGAAAAAGGAGAAAAATTGAGAGCCCTATAACTAAAATTGGATTCCCGGAGAATTATTTTCCATGAAGACTTTGTTTGAAGGAGATTCTGACCGATCCAACATCTCAGTTCTTGCAGGCACTGAGATGAATATAAAATTAAAACCTGGAAAAAACTTGAAAACAGGGATTCGATTGAAGAGAGGAAAGGGTACCTTGCCAGAATTCATATGGTTTTCCCAGTCGGTGAGGTTGGAACAGATGATCACTTGCCCTGCCATTTTCTCTTCTCTTCTCACTTTCCAAGCTTTAATAAACGTCAGAAAACAAGTAAACAGCTAAAATTAAGCACCAGAGTTATGGAGAAGTGGAACTAGAAGTCACATATATATATATATACATGTTAGTGTGTAGGAAGAAAAGTGGAAAAGCAAATGCTAAGGGTTTTAAGTGTATACCAGATAAGAGAATAATTTAAAGGTTGCGATATGTTACCAGGAAACTTCCTGCAACCCGGGTAACAGCAAAATTTATTCCTGGACTCTCAATCAATGACTTTTTCGATTCATTTTTTATCCATTCATATCAAAATTGATTTTTCATTGGACCGAGCTTTCCTCAAGCTACGGTGAAGAAGGAATTCCTTCATCAAAATTATTATTTTTTTTGGGTACGAATTCCTTCGTCAATTAATGTCATTATTGTACTTAGATGGGTGTTAATTAGGGGATTGTCAAGGACATTTCATACCTTCCAACAAATAAGAGAAAGTAATTATGATAATAGATTCGAGGGTGTTTTCTTCACCATGGATGAAGGGAAACCAACTCCTTGCCCATCACACGTCTTCTACACGATCAACATCACAAGTAGTCACATCTTTTTGTACCTGTGGTATAACCATGTAAAAGTATCATAAGGGTTTCTTTTGTAACAAAACACCGTTAATGTGCTTTTGGATGGTCGGTCAAAAAGTAATTGGTTTATGAGTTTCTAGGAAATAGAGGGAAAAGGTTTTAACATTCGAAGAAGGGCGGCCATGTGGGGACGGGGACGAGGAATAACAAGATTTCTAGCAGTATCCAATGGGGAAGAGTCGAACAAATAACCTCTCCCATGAACTTAGGACAGTGCTCTACTACAACTGGTAGCCACTGCCACGTTAAGAGACGTTTTATGTGTTTGAACCATTGGATATGATTAAATCATAAAATTTCATATCAAGTTAATCAACTCCTCACAAAAATGAAAAAGAAAAAGAGAGAAACTCGAAAAACCCTAGGATGGTGGGTGAACTCTACTCTATGGGTGGAGGAAAACTTTGTCCATGAAATTTTAACTTAGTTGGACAATTTATAATTTAAAATTATATTGGATTAGTCATTGAAGAGGTTACTTTCTTTGTTCATCGTTCTCTATTTTTCAACTTAATGTAACTTTTTTCTTTTTTTTTTAATAAAACTCAATGTAACTTAAAGTCCATGTATATATTACCAATTGGATATGTTTTTTTAACAGAGCCTGGAAATTTATTTTATTGGTCTAATCATACCAATCATAATTTATTCTAATAGATTATATTAATATGGGTCCTTCTATCCGTTACTATGCCCAGTGAAGTCTAATGCTTCACTATTTGTTTGTCATCTCATTGGTTAAATTTTTGCCCAAAATAAGCAAAGAAAGTTGTTCAAACTCTGATTCAAACTTTTAGTAAAATTATCAAAATACCATAAATGAATATGAATATAAAATATAAGATGACATCTTTTGTAATTTTAACTACTTTCCCTATTCATTTTAAGCTGAAATTGTACTAATGTGATGCTTACCAAATCATCTATCACATGAACTAATCGGAAAAATTTTTGCTACTACAAGGCTAGCAGCCAAGGAAATGGAATAATTCACTTTCCTTTGAGTTCATAAATATCCTCCTAGGTTTTGTATTTTCTAAAATACCTTTTAAGATCCCATTTCCTTGGTTGCCAGCCTTGTAGTAGGCACATTCATGCTACAAGTGTAACAGCAAAACTTCATCTGAACTAACCCATGTGACAAATAGTAAAATGTTGATTTTTGGATTTTCATGACCTACACGCTACCCTCTCTTTTTTGGGTGGACTCTTTACCACAAATTGCTAGGATGGGTGGGATTAAAAGTTGTGGAGACAATAAATAAATAAATATATATATATGTGTGTGTGTGTCACACGTTAGGCCGGGATAGTTCTAGGAAGGAACAGATTGTTTCCTTTACAACCAGATGGAGATTAACATCACCTATGAGATGGGTGTAGGAGGGAAGAGAGAGAATACTATTCTTGAATTTCCAAAAAGAGTATTTGTAGTAGAAGAAAACTAGTTCATATGCGTGTTGGGTTATTCTCTACAAGCATAACATACAAGGGGCTGCATATATGAGATATACGTGTGGGCCGGAGTTATTCTATGCTATCAGATGCTATTAAAAGAAAGATTCTTAGTAATCTGTTGACGAATTTTCTTTCTGCCGAAAGACCAAATTCTCTGCAACATTAGGGAAAAGGCCTCTTGGCGTGATGAGGGGTGTCAATTGCATTAGAGCGGTGGCCTAAATCCAAGGGAGAGGTAAAACTGTCAAAAAAATCAAAAATACTTTAGATGAGCAATGGGTACTGTTTTGGTTAGTTTCGTAAACCCAAACTCAAAACAGTTTATTTTTGTTAATTAAAACAATGAGTCGACAAAAACCTAGTAGTGGCTAATCAAGTAATTTTTCCTAGATACATATATGTGGCTAAATAGAAAAGAGATAGAGATTGAAAAGATCCATTGATGAAGCTGTGAGATGCAACAATGGTGAGATACCGTGGATGAGAAGCCCTGGATGAGAGGATGTTGGGTTGAGATAGCTGGTCCTATCCCTCCTTCTATATCCCTTTCTTCTTTTTTACCTTATCTTTTATGTTCTCCTTCATATGTAAACATAAAATTAGTAATAAAAGAGTTTTAGTTATTTAATTTTTGTTCCTTTTATTGTTCTCTCTTTCTCTCTCTCTCTCTCTCTCATAGTCATCTTTGCCTCATTGTGGGTCAGCTCCTCAGAGCTACACTCTAAGCACTTCATTCAATGACTCTGTGATCACCCTCTCTCCATCCATAGAGGCAATAAACGTATTGTCTAAGGAAACCTAATTAACTAAATTAGGTACAAATAGCTCTATTTGGTTGTAAAGGAAATTAAAGGGATAGGAAGTTAGATTTCAAACCTAATAAAAAAAAATTTATAATCGTTACTGCACATGGTTATGTTCCTAACCCCAAATCATTCCATATTTGGTTATTAAATTTCACTTTATTTTGTATTAAAAAGTAAAATAAAAAATACATCTAAAAAGTATTTTTAAATACTTTATAGAATCATGTTGTATAGTGATTACAAAAATTTCCTTTTCAAATTTAAAAATTTTCACTAATTTCCGTCCTTCTTTTCCTTGAACTTCCTTTGCAGCCAAACTAACTACCATACATGGGAAAGGCTGGATTCTTAAATTATATCATTCAAAACCCGCAAGTGGGATGGGTTTCTGTCCCCTCCGTGAGATAGTTGTTATCCAAAGACGATTTATATAACCACCTTCGCAGGTCGTATTGTAGAGAATTTGCACTTTCGGCAAAAAAGAAAATTCATCATTAGATTAGTAGGAATCTCCTCTTTATAATAGAATCCCATAGCACAACCCCATAACCATAAATGGCTAATTACTCTTTGGATTCCATTTTTAGAGTGGATCCCACTTCCATTTTTAAAGGTATAGATATAGTCAGCCCCTTGTTTTCATAAATACCCCTTCGCATCCTTGTAAATGGCAATAATGGGACAGGTGATTACTAAGGATGTAAATGAATAGCCAAAATTCGTTTTCGTATCCATGTCTGTATCTGTTTAGCACTATCTAAATCCGTCCGAAAGCTAAACGGATACGGATACGGATAAGCTATAACTATCCGAAAAGCTATATTTACATATAAACGGATAAACTATTCGATCCATATCCGTGTCCGTATCCGTTTAGCACTATTCAAATCCATCCGAAAGCTAATCGGATGCGGATACGGATGCTGATATAGCACTATCCGAGCCGAATCTGATCCGTTTACATCCCTAGTGATTACTTCTCGCCGTTCTTGAGGTGGACGTACGTGCCAGAGAGGAATTGAATTCCTCTTCTACCACTACACACTTTTGGAAAATCAAGAATCTCTTGGCTGCAAAGGAAACAATCTCTTCCTCCTCCTAGAACTATTCTGGATGGATCCAACTTCTCTATTTTCGCTTGTCCGGTACTGCCGTGCACTACCATACACAAACACGATCGAAAGTGCCGCCTTGTTTGTGTGTGGGGCACACACGACAGTAGGGGTAGGCGGAAGTAGAGGAGTCAAATTGATTCTAGATCAGGATTGTTTTCAGGGAGGTGTGTGCCTAGGGTGCTGCTAGGGGGGCATCCAGTGGCTAAGCCATGCTGCACACATCTCGGCGCATGCCAAAGGATGTGTGCAACACAACTCAATGGCTGACAACACCTTGGGCATGTTGAGCTCCCTGAAAACGAGCTAAACTCAACTATTTCTACCTAACGTTTTCCACGTGTTCTCCACTACTTTTAATCCCATCCATCCTAGCAATTTGTGGTAGAGGGAACAATGGCCCACCCAAAAGGAAGGGTTGTGGGGGGGAGGGTTTCAAGTAGGTCATGGAAATAAATAAAAATTTGTGGCTTGATTTTAGTAACATTGATTGCCAACCCTACCCGAACCCATACAACCCATAGCCCACCCTTGTTTCTCTATTTGGAAATTTCCTAGCACCCTTCGCATATGCTTTTCCACTTTTCCACTTTTCTACTTTTCTACTTTTCTTCCTACACACAACATGTATGTATATATATATGTGATTTCTAGTTCCTCATCTCCATAACTAAGGTGATTTTGTCTGGTTTTTTGTTTTCTGAAGTTTATTAAAGCTTGGACAGTGAGAAGAAAAGAGAAAAATGGCAGGGCAAGTGATCATTTGTTCCAACCAAAGCCACTGGGAGAACAATAAGAATTCCGGAAAGGTACCCTTTCCTCTCTTCAATCCAATTCATGTTGAGGAGAGACTATCATGCTCATCTCAATTTTCTTTCCCCATTTCCTAATGGCTTTTATTTTGTTGCAGGTGATGGCCTTCTTCACAGCTCCATGGAGTGGGCAAGCCCACAAGCTATCCCCGACCGTTAGGGATTTGGCAATGGAGTACCCCAGTATCAAAGTACTCCAACTGGACATGCGACACTTCGAGGTGTGTTATCAAGAAAATTAAGCTGTTCCCTTTATATCATTTCTGCCCGATTTAACTAATTAAGGCAACTTTTTCACTTGCAGTCTCTTGCTAATACAATGAAAGTGGAAGCAGCTCCGGCCTTCTTATTCCTGAAGGATGGGAAACAGATAACTAAGCTTGACTATGCAAAGCCAGAACAGCTTTATGATACGATGGAACAATTGCATGCAATTTAGGCTTCTACATAAATCGATCTCATCAGATCATACTATTTGGGGGGTTTTTGTGTTTTTTTCTTGTGTGACAGCCGACAGGCAAAAAAAGGTTTCAATAATGTGGTTTGTTTTTAAGTGAAGAACAACAAAGTGCATAGTTATATATGTTGTTGATGGCCCTATTATTTATTCCATCATATCTTTGATTTTAGTCTTAACTTTCTTATATATTGTAGATTGTAATATATCTTCTTATACTTTGGATAGCTCATTAAAATATATTTCCCCTTTTAACCATGGACCTCGCAGATTTTATCTATATAAAGAAAAGGTTACAATCAATTGAGAAGGGAGAGATGTAGGTCTGGCCTCTAGCTAATATTCCTCCACTTATAAGAGATATTTCCACACAAACCTTATATAATGGAAAATGGAAAAATACCTAATGAAATCATAATACAAGCAATCCCAAACTATCATCAAATAGAGCAACGAAATGGGGTCAGCTACATAGATCTTGTTTATCCATTCAACTTTTTTCAAAGCTATATTTTTGCGCCAACCCTACTCCATATAAAGAAAGTCTAACATCAAAAGGAAAATCCTAAAGACTAAGAAACCATCATGGTTCCTCTAAGTTTCCTGCTACCTTCATGATTCTATTTCCCTGAGGTATAAAAATAAGGGAAGTACATAGTTTTCTGTCTATCTCTCTCCTCCTTGAAACACGGAAGCATAGGTGTCTTTTCATATGGGTCATGTTTGAGAGAAGACTCAAACTATGCATGTTTTTACTCACTACTTCTCCTAAGGTCACTTTAGGCCTGCCCCTAGTTCTTTTAGATCCTTCAATCTAAATTAAATCACTCTTTTGAACTGGTGCATCCCGAGGCCTCTGTTGAACATGACCATATATACCACCTCAAATGACTCTCATAACTTCTCATGTATAGGGGCTACTCCCAACTCAGCTCTAATATGGTCATTCCTTACTTTATCCTTCCTAGTCTTGTTACACATCCATCTCAACATCCTCATCTTTGCCACACGTAGTTTATCTTCATGTCGCTTCTTCACTACCCAACATTTTGCACCATCCATACATCATGGCCCATCGAATGGCAATCATATAAAATTTTCCTTTGAGTTTTAAAGCAATATACCAATCACACGTTTACACAAAATCAATAGGGCCTTCCTACAGGCCAGGTTTTCAATAATTCCATTGCCTAGCCCCGGAAATACAAGAGAACAAATTCGAACAAAATGTGGATACTACACAAAACATATCATGGATAATTGGTTCAATGGTGAGACAAACTGGGGCTTTTCATGGATTCGTAATTGGGGATATAACCTCTAAATTATCCGTGGTTAGATCATTCAAATATTGATATTGATATGTAATGATTCAAGCTAATCTCTTTATTTGAAAAGTCAGTGATAAAAACAAAAACAAAAAAAGAAAATCCTACCATAGAGATTCATAATAGTGCATGATGTGTTGGTTCTTCTCCCTTCAACCATCCTATTTTAATTCTCTTGGAAACATCATCCTCTATATTACCTTCTTTATTTACGATAGAGCCCAAGTATCTGAAAAAAAATCACTTTGAGGTATCTCTTTATCATCAATATTGACCACCTCATTAATCGTCGTAGTATAGCTAAAGTTGCATACCATACTCTGTCTTTGTTCTATTTATCTTAAGACATTTTGATTCTAAAGTAGATCTCCACAACTCCAACTTAGTGTTAATCATTGTTTTTGTCTCATCTGCCAACACAATATCATCGGTGAGAAGCACACATCAAGGAATCTCATTTGTATGTCTTGAGTTAAATCATCCATGATAAACGCAAATAAGTAAGGGCTTAAGATTGTTCCTTAATGTAGCCCAAACGTAATTGGAAACTCACCACCTTAACCCCCACAGATCTTACGCTAGTCAACAAGCCATCATACATAGAGGTGTCAGATTAGTTCTCTAGAGACTCTATTATATTATATATTATGGGTAAGAGATCTGTAGTTGGTCGCATGGTCTCTACACAAGTGTCTGTGCCAATTATAGATCATCCAAGGGCAGAGGTGTCATCTCATGGTGCCTTGTGAGAGGGCGTAGAAAACACCACCAAGTAGAGATCTTTTTCTCATATTATATATAATATAGGTAGTCAAATGTATGTGAAAAAGAGACTTTGTTTCTAATTTTCATCAATTTGATCATTTTACCCCACTCAAGTTGCAATTGTACACATTTTCATTAATGGTAACCGTATAAATGGGTCTTGACTCTATTAAGATTTTTCTATTATTCTGACTTATTTTAAATAGAAATAAGATGCAAAAATGATACCAAACACCTGAAAAAATATTTTTGTATAAAAACGAATAAAAATAAAAATATACCAACTAACAGATACATTAGGAATCTAATCGAATTGATACCATGAGAAATGCTGGATTGCCTTAAATTATATCATTAAAAACCAACCAGTGGGATGGGTTTATGTACGTTCCATGAGATAGCGTTATCCAAAGGCGATCCATAAGAATATAACCACCTCCGTAGAAGGTGGCGTTGTTAGTAATCTTGTAGAGAATTTGCTCTTTCGGCAGAAAAGAAGATTCACCATTAGGTTACTAGGAAACTCCCTTTTAATAGCATAGCCCCGCAACCATAATTACTTATTATTCTTTAGATTCCATTTTATATAAACAGGTATGGAGCCCCTTATATGTGGATAAGGACCGTGTTCAGGGAGCCCAGCGCCCAAGGTGTTGTTAAGTGACATCCAGTGGATGAGCTGTGCCGCACATATTTCGATGTACGACTAAGGATGTGTGCGACACAATCCAAGACAACACCCTGAGCGTGCTAGGCTCTCTGGAGATGAGATAAATTCCTTGTATATATGCTATGCATAAAGAGAGTAATTCCACACGCATCTGGATTTGTACCACTTTCTTTTGAAAAATCATGAATATTGGGCGAGGATTCCCTCCAACGCTAGTGTGCAATTTAATATTTTAAAGGGAGATGTATTACAAGAAACCTTGACAATTGGGGATATGTGGGAATCATGCAAAAAATGGTCCAAAGATGCTAATGATGTCGTAGGGGATCTTTTCCCTATCAAGAATATATATATATATATATATATTGTATTCTCTTTCATCTTACACTTTTCACAGGTGATGTTAATCTCCAGATTGTGAAGGAAACAATATGTTCCTTCCTAGAACCTATCCCAGCCTAACTTGCCACAAGTTGCCCTCCATTACTTTCAATCCCATCTTACCAACGTCGGTACCTAAATTTGTGCTAGAAAGATAAGTGGCCGGTCTACCCAAATGGGTAAAGAGAGTTGTGAACCTCATATGGATGATACTATTGTCCAATACCCTATTGGTATGTCGTGCATATTCCTTCTTACAAGGAAATCCTCCCAAGATTTCAATTAACAAGATTACTTGACAAAGTGCTTTGTATGAATAGAAACCCCTTCCTTATAGGCTTATACTCATAAAACAATTTTTTGACCAACCACAAAAAAACACATAATATGGATCTTTATCCTCTCAATTACACTGTCCGTACTTGACTCAAGTACATCTAACAGAAGAGGCATAAATGACTATCCTACCCATTGTCCGAGGTGGGGTCCACCTCCCTCTATTAGATGTACTTGATGGTCAAGTACGGACAGTGTAATTGAGAGGATAAAAATTCACATAAATATATGTTCTGTAACAAGACAGACCCTAATAATGCTTTGTATCGTGATCTACGGTGCACTGCCCGTAGCGGCTTGAGTGGCGTACAAATAAGGTGAGGTACAATGACCGCCTTACCTCCACTCGGGCAAGGTGCTCGAGCAAGGGTAAAACGGTTATTGCACCATACCCTGTTTGTGCATTGCTCAAACCACTACAGGCAGCGCGCCGTAGAAGATCGGGATGCTTTTATAGGATTACGCGGTGACCATGAAAAGATGTGTGCACTTGTGATGTTGATCGTGTAGAAGGTGAATAACGAAAACGTGTGATGAGAAAAGAGAGTTTTCCTTCATCCGTGACGAAGAAAACACTCACGAAACAATAGTGATAACCATCAATAAAAAGAATTCGTCAGTAACGTACCATTGCTTGAGGATAACTCAATCCAATAAAAAATCAATTTTAATAGAAATGGAATCCTTTGAAGGAAGACTAAAAATAGTGGATTTGAACTCTTTTTTAAAACGTAATTTTCTTCGGTAGTGAAGAAAAAGAAGGGATAAGGATGTAAGATGCCGAGGTTTATCAGACAAAAACCAAATGGGAGACAAAAAAAAAAAAAAAAAAAACAAAGGTGTAACTTGAGAGTTGAGAGATCGGCAATTCCAACCCTGGTTTCAGCCACCAGATAGCCACCATTTAAATTATTCTCTATTTGGATATAACCTCACACGCATAGAATTTGCTTTTCCACTTTTCTTCCTTACATACAACATGTATATATATGTGACTTCTAGCTCCACATCTCCATAAATAACTTTGGTACTTTTTTGGTTGGTTACTTGTTTTCTAAGCTTAGTTTAAAGCTTTGGAAAGGGAGAAAGAGAAGAGAAAATGGCAGGGCAAGTGGTCATTTGTTCCAACCACAGAGACTGGGTATCAAAGTACTCCAGTTGGACATGCGACACTTCGAGGTGTGTATCAAGAAAAGCTGTTCTCTTTCTATTGCTGATATTAATCATTAATTCTGCCCGATTTAACTGAGACAACTTTGTCACTTGCAGTCACTTGCTGCTGCAATGAAAGTGGAAGCAGCTCCGGCTTTCTTGTTCCTAAAGGATGGGAAACAGATATTTAAGCTTGACTATGCAAAGCCAGAACAGCTTTATGAGAAGATGGAACAATTGCATGCAATGTAGGGGCTACATAAATCTCATCATATCATCTATTTGGGGAGGGGGTTTTGTGTTAGTTTCTTACTAATGTTGTTACTAGGTGTGTTTTCCTTGTGTGAGAGAAAGAATAATTAGTTTCAATAATGTGTTTTGTTTAGGTGAGAACAACAAAGTGCATGGTTAGATATGTTGCTGATGGCCCTATTATTTATTAATTCCATCATATCTTTGATTTTAGACTTTAACTTTCTCATATTTTGTAGATTATAATTTAACTTCTTATACTTTGCATAGCTCGATCATTAAATTATTCTGACCCTTTCAACCATGGACCTCGAAGATTTTATTTATATAAAGAAAAGGTGTAGGCTTGACCTCTAATCCTCTACATACAACAAGAGAGATTTCCACATAAACCTTTATAATAGAAAATTGAAAAATAACTAATGAAATCATAATACAGGCAATCCCAAACTATCATCAAATAGAGCAAGCAGTGTGTTTGCTCAACTCAACTCAGCTAAACATAGATCTTGTTTTGCCACTCAATTTTTTTCAAAGCTGTACTTTGTGCCAACCCTTCTCCAAATAAAGGATATTGCCTAGTAAATTTGATTTTGTTAGGAATGTCAATGGGCTGGGTTTTCTAAAACCCCAGCCCAACCCAACCCAGCCTTGATTGATTGGGCTGGACTGGCCGGGTTTGCTGTGATTCCTTGATTAGGGCCTCTGTATATGTACTAAGAAAAAATGAAATATGACCAACATCAATCATTCTTAAAAGATATAATTAACCTAATATAAATTGATAAAAAGTTGATTCATAATATATCAATAACATGTAAAAACAAACATCAAAATTAAACAAAAATAATTTGTATTTCAGAAACAAACTTCAAAGTTCAACCTCCCTTCCCCTCCCAAAAAAAAAATTGTTTGATGAATAATCTTCAATAGACTGAAGATTATATTTTTTATAGACATAGATTGAGATAGACATATTGTATACAGGGTCGGTTTGGGTTGGGCCTGACTCAACCCGGGCCCAATCCAGTATAGCCTTGTTTCGGGCTTCAAAATTTCAGCCCAAGTCTATCCGGGCATTCTTGATACTCCTAATTTTGTCTTACCCTTCCTTTTTTTCGTAAACATATTTGTTTTATTATTCTTTTTCTTGTAGATTGAGAAAATTACCCCCAAAAAATTCGTGATTATAGCGGTTCTCTACAATCGCTAATTAAGGATCTTTAAGGATAAAAGATATTCTTTTTGTGACAGTTTTTCCATCCCAAAAAAAAAAAAAATTCATGTTTGTTGCAGTTTATAAACATAAGACTCCATTTTTAGAAGTTGAATAGTGAATCTCCTAATCGTTATTTTCTTCACATTTTTGGTTGTCGATACTTTCTTCTTCTTCATACACATATAAGCAATAAATGTGAGAAGAAATATATCCCTTGCGTGTTCATTGGATAATATAGAAGCTTAGCAAAATCAAAGATATAATAAATGAAGGAGACAATTGAGTAGTTGGTGGGAATATATAGTTGACAACGTCAAAGAAATAATATTTTCCCACAAAGTAATGAATGAACAACAGTCACAGGCTGCATTTGAATCTCTTCAGGATTTGTATGTCGGGTTTTGGATCACCAGTTTCCCAGCTTTGTACGTGGTTTTAGTGCACGGTATCTGGCACAAGTATGGGTCGCCACCCACACCGATACGATACCGATATGAATTGGAGTCTTTATCCTTCTCCAAAAACTACAGCTAACCAGATAGAAGAGACTCTAATTCAATGATTTTGACACTGAAATCTGTATTTCTGAAATTAGGGACATGGGTTTTCTAGCGTTGACTAGTTTTTCAATCCAATGCTCCTATTGAGTTCCACCAAAAAAAAAGAAAAAACTCCAACTAACGAGGGTTTACCAACTCGATCATGTGTAATTGTGTATGTAACACATTTCTTAAAAAAATATATTTAGAGTCAACGTTCTTTGTGGGAGAACACGGCCCTTGTGCGTGCACTGGGCCAATGAGAACGGCTGAATTGGCATAGTGAGAAGTGCAGAATTTCCATCTTTCATAGGGGCGGAGTGATCATTTTGCTCCCTTTGTGTCTAGACGTAAGCGATACACTCCCCCATAAAGAAGTTTTCACTATAAATAAAAATAAGGTAAAAGGTTTGTGCTCACCCCATAAAATAAAATCACAAATGGTCAGCAAGTCTAGTCTCCACCGGACCACCACTCTCCACTTTGAAGGAAAGGTGAAGGGACTTGCAACTAAAGATTGGATATTGATGCGTTGTGAAATCAACTTCTTCTTCTATTTAGGCGTTGTTCTCTCCTTTAACACATGGGCCCTTGATCCCCACAACCACTTGTGTCCGTTTTCATTTATTTACTTTCCCTTCTCCGAACCAACCTTATTCCATAAAACAAATAATATATTTAGTACCCATACCTATGAAATCTAAAGCCATGCGAGTTGGGTTGAAAACAATGGAGAAAAGGACCAACTTAGAGTGTAAAAACAAAAAAAAGTGTCCAAAGGTCCCGATTTTATTTTATTTTATTTTTTTCGGTACAAGAGAACCCTCAATAGGATGATATATTAGGGTCTAGAGGGAAAAAGGAAAGATATAATATTAAGGAAGTCCTCTAAAAATGAAGATGTCCACAAATTCAAATAAGGGTAGCACAATGTTTATTGAGAGATATTATGAATACAAACATTATCAAGTTTACCAACAAAAAAGAAAAAAAATAGATTAAATACATGAAGAAAGAAGCCTTAAATCCATCATAATAGTGGATATTTTAATAAGAAAAACAAACAAGGGGCTCGCCAGAACACTTCACATAGACTTGACGGTCGGAGGATCCAGACTATTAATGCTTAACTGGCAAGTGAGATTTAGTACTCTTCCTTAATTGATAACACTTTGGATTAAGCTTTGCCTTTGTGTGATCATTAATAAGGGAAGTGACATGTGATAGAGACCATCTTAAAAGAGCCTGATGGACCTTTACGAGTTTGGGTATTAACCCACATGGCTGGGGAGAGAACCAAGATAGGTTGGTCCCACAAAGTGCTAACACTGCCATTGTTGTTATTTTTTAATTTGGAGTGAGGGTTGTGTGATTGACATCCACTATTCCATTTTTTATGATTAACAAGAAGCGATTGATCCGGTGCTCGAAGGACTACACAAAAATCAATCTATAGTAATGTATCTATGGTTTTAAAAATCGAGAATCAGATTGGTGAATCGATCAATTTGGATCAAAATCAGCTGACATTAATCCTGATTTCCATCGTTCCTAATTATTGCTTCCTAAATTAGAATGGGATTGACGGTTCCTAATCATTTTTTATATAATCTTTCTTAAATTAGACCAATTCATTGGTCGATTCTCAATTCTTGAATTGATTCATTTCATCATAAAATAGCTTAGAATCCTAATTCCTTATCCGATTTGGATTAAAATCCTCTTTGACCTATTCCATTCCCGATTCCAAAATTTAAAACCTTGAGTAATTGATATTAGAATGAACAATGAAACTAAAATTCGTTCGTAACTAACTGAAATCTCAAAGTAATCTTGGTTTTAAGTCTGGCCGAAATGAAACTCATGGTCAAAACCCAAGTTTTGATCTTGGATTTCAATCCAGAGAGGTCCAAGATCAAAACCCAGTATCGAAAACTTTAGACGCTATCTGACACATCTTGATTTTGAGTTTCAACCTAGAGAGGCCAAGTTTGAACTCAGTATCAAAACCTTGAAACAAAATCCGACACATCTTGATTTTGAACCTGACCGACACTGAGATATCATTCGTTGATAAGAACTGATTTGATTAACATGGTGTCGTTCTTAAACTCTTGGATAAGTGCAACGTTTATTTCGTGCGCTCCCTGAATCTAGGGCAGGGGGCAGAGGCAGCGCAGTGCAGATACCCAGGTGGCATTCTTTCTCTCATAATTGACTCGTTTATTATTGTATGCCAATCACATCAGCTTTATTGTGTCGTTGCTTTCCGAAATCTGATATAAACAGTTCTAGTTTCGATTGGTCTTGTTTAGCTCAAGTAACCAAGTCAAAAAAGAACTGGTGGTCTTTGTTGCAAATATTGCCGTGCCGTTGCCCATGTAGAGAGAGTGAGAGAGAGAGATTAGTTGTTCTTTTCTGGTTTTTGGTAGAACATGCAGGAAATAAGAGTTCGTGGTTCAAGACCTCAATAGTTCAATAATTCAATGAGAAGAAAATAAGTGAAACATAAATCAAAGCCTCGAGGAACGACCTGCTTTATTTGGTTTATTGAATCTCTCTCTACCTAATGCAACTAAGAACATGAAACGACAGTGGGCCACGCTAGGGAGAAGTGGTAACCCACTTTGTGTAAAAAAACTTATCTAAGCGTAGCTAGGAGTAACTACTATTCTGAACCACTTTGTACAGGCTTCTTCACCTCCTTCTCTTCTTTCTTTTGTGGTTAGGGATTAGGTCCAACCAGATCAAGTAAACTACTAGAGTCCAGGATTGGGGGAGATTATATCGTGGCAAAGGCTCAACCAAGGTTTCTATGAAGAGTTTTGATGCCCTTGACCAATAATATATGTTTGCTTGGGCATGGTGAGACAGTTATTACCCCAGGAGTGACCTTTGCGTTCAAGGCAGCCCATGCTTCGCAGGTGGCCCATCCTTTGAAGTTTGAGCTCATTTAGTTTACATGTTTGCCGGGACAAAGGTGCTCTAAATCGCTTCATCGTAATAACTGTCTCTGTATATATATGGGCATTTAACTTGGGATAATCAGTTGGGGGATGGTGGACATACGCCATAATCGTGGACGATTTCTCAATTGAGCCTTAATATATGAGAAAATGGATGAACTGAAACACCTATCTTAAGAGACAATAAATGGATAGGTTTTTAATTGGATTTTTTTTTAAACTAAAGAGAATTTGACAGCTAAGTGTTATTTAACTCCCGTGCATGTACAAAAGGGGGGAATTTTTATTGCTAATCCATTAAATATAGGGATGTAAATGGATCAGATACAGATATCTCGTATGGACTTGTCAAAACTTTAGGGGGGCATGAAGAATATTGGGTGCATTTTAGAGGGCAAGTTGTATTTTACCCTAGAAATATTATGATTTCAAAGTAAGTTCGTATGCCTTATGGAAAATAGGTTGGTGGGCCCTATATTTTCCTTCTCTTTTGGTTAAATTTAGATTAATGGACGGGGAAAAAAACTGAAATAACTACAGCTGTTCAAATGGAACATTTCCACAAAATAACTAAATTATTCTTATCTTTAATTACTAAGCGTTCAAGAGTTGAGAATTCACAAATTCCCAGGGAAAACAAGGGTTGAGGATTTTTCCTCCCGACGAATGAGGGAAAACTTCTATTTCAGAGGGATTTTTTTTCCCTTCTTCCCATCACTCTGCCTAGTGAAATATAACACTTTTACTATTTACCACGAGACAATAAATGGGTTAGTCTATGCGAGGACTAACTAAGCATCTCATTGGTACAACTTTAATTTAAAACGAGTAGAAAAACTTGCTAAAATTACAAAAGATTATATTTTATATTCATCTCCATTTGATGATATTTCGGTAATTTTACTAATACTGTGAATCAGAGTTTGAGCAACTTTCTCAATTAGACTAAAATTTGGTCACTAAGATATAGGTGGCATAATGATACGTACGAGGACCCCTATTTATTTATTTTCTCCCAACTATTTGCATGTCCTCTTTGACTGATGATCTCATTTCACATATTACTATTAGTGTGTCATAGGAACTTATTCCTACACCCTGTAGGCGGTGTAGTATGGGAAACCTCTCGAAATTAAAAGGGAAGTGTTTTCTGTGGGGAGCGTGGCTCCTACGCAGGACTAATGGGAGCGCATGTGGAACATGTATCATTGGGGTGAGGTGGTCATTTCACCCCGTGTGTCTAGGTGCAGGCGTTGCCAGGCTGCACTCCCCCATACACAATCCATTTTCCAGAATTAATATCTTGTTGGACCTTGGTTTGAGGAATCGGTATCGATGTAGGCCGATATCGATTCCTAACCGATCCCATATTGATGGATCAGGACATACAAGGATTAAAATGTAAAAAATAAAAAAAATAAAATAAAATTGAGGGAGAATATTGGGGTAAACCTGAACAATTAGGGGTGTAAGTTTGGCCCTATCGACCTGAATCCACCATAAGCCCGAATAGGCCTGGACTAAATTTTTCAACCCAGAGGGCAGATTAGGTTATGCTTTACAATTTATTAATTACATTTTGTAATTTTTGTTTAGTATCTAATTATCTATTTGTGTATCTAAAAAAGAAAAGTCTAATAATTATCCATTGAACAAAAGTATTTAAAATTTTTAGATTGGATTAAGCTTTTTAATCGAAAGAAATGTCTAATAGTCAATTGAGTATGAAACAAACCAATACCCAATCACATGAGACTAATCAATCAAGACCAACAAGACCCTAGCAAAAATTTGTATCAATCAGGGCCAACTTTGCCCAACCTGACGCAATTAGAGTTTCAGGGTCAGGCTGGGCTGTGCTGACTGCTGAGCCTAGCAAGGTTGGGCCTCGGCTGATATATCTCAGCCCAACCTAGGGCTAGGTTGGGCTTGGATTGAGCTAAGAGGACTCAGGATTGGGTTAGGGTTTTTAAAAACCCGATCCAACCCAGCCTTGTTTCACCCCTATGACCAATCCGGTTATGTATCGGATTGCCGATATCGATTACTAATTCTGGCCCGGACAGTCTCGCGATGTTCCCGAACGAGATATTTCCGAGATATTCACTAATATCTCTTCTTTTTTTTTAGGGAAACTTAAGTTTCTGCGGTAGTTGAATGGGACCATGAAATTAAAGATCGTTGTTATATATTATTATAAATTAAACTCCGAAACTCTATTTATTAATTCTTCAAAATCATCAAATCTCCCTCACTCTGTCTCTCGCGCTCTCTCCCGCGCGCGCGCCCACATACTCGCTCACTGGAGTTCTGCTTAGTTTCAGAACTCTGAGGTTTCTTCTGAGCACTTCTTCGTCTTTACTGAACAGAAAAAGTTCCCGAACTTTTGAGTTTTCTTTTCTTTCCTTTCTCTTTCGTTGCAGTGAAGATCAAATGGAGATATGATTGTTGAATTCAGTCGGTGATCGGAAATGCGAGTAAAGGAAATGCACCCTCTGTGTTGTATCTCGCTGGAGAGCCCTGGGATCAGAGATCGATCGCCGAAGGTTTCATCCATTAGAAGAGGTCTTTCTTCAGTTTCTGTCGGATCTGACTGCAATGCAGGGAGGGAAACGGAATCCGACGTTAATGTCGCCGGAGTTCTTTACAAATGGACCAATTACAGCAAGGGATGGAGATCCCGATGGTTCTTGTTGAGAAATGGTGTTCTTTCATACTCGAAGATCCAGCCGTCGGAGAATCTCAATCTACTGTCGACGGGCGATGAAGTTCGAGTGATCGGAGATGCTTCTACTGACCGTCTTTCACGTCTCGACAGCAAAGGGAGACGAAAGCAAGAGAAACCTGTTGGTGTCGTTCATCTCAAGGTACGTGTGCGTGTATATGAGAGGGGGGAGGGGGGGGGGGAGAGAGAGAGAGAGACAACCACAATATGATATCTCCTGTGCACCAATGCATCCAATCGGATATCTGAGCTGTTTTTTTGTTTCTTCTTTTCTGAACCTGAGCCGAACTCCTCTTTTTGCTGCTAATTTAGAAAAGTTTCAATGCATCCATCTGAAAAAACGAGAAAGTTGTAAGTGCCTTACCAATTCCTTCCTTTTTCAGTGACCTGTGAGTTAGTTTCCTCCTATTTTCGCCAGTAAAGCTTGGATATCTGAGCGTTAAGTCTGTGAACCATCGGTTTTTTCGCCGTTCCTCGTATTCTTCTGCGAATGAAATGCTGTAGAAGTCCAAGGCTGTATTTTGCGTGTACGACCGAGCAAACTGTTTCTCTGCCCTGCGAGGCTGTGAGTCTTGACGTTCTCTATTTTCCATGTTTTCAGTCTATTTTTTCCCAATTTACATTTCTAGCCCTTCATTTGCAGTTTCACCGTGTGTTAATCTGTAAGTTGTCACATCACCAGGTGGGCTCTAGGCACGAAGGGCTATCAGATAAGTCTAGGGTTTTAAGCAGTAGGTCATGCACGGGATCATCGTCACTCATCCATGGTCCCATTCCATGGCATTGCGTCACGCTTAATGTAGTCCCTTTCTTTCTCACCGAAACGCCCTCCTTCCCGCTGTCTATTGAGGGTTCGGAACGGTGAGGTTTTCTGTATGCTTTTGTTTTCTTTATCTGTGAAAGAGAAGAGAGAAGGAAAGCTATAATCATGCTTTGAGTTGATCTATGTGGGTTGGAACCTCGCTAATTCGTTTCATGTCGGCATTCTCTGTACTTGTTTATATTCTTACTGATTTGACGGTCAAGAGGTCAGTCGGGGACTTGGGGATCTACCAACAGTGTCGATTTAGTCCACTAGATGGAGCTAGTATAACAAATGAAAGGTAGAGGAAAGCAGTTTTAGTGCGTTTTCATATCTTAGAATTTGGAGTATGCAAGCAAAGGCTTTACAATATAAATTAGAAGGATCTCTGGCGTTTCACTTTCCTATTATGATTTTCTCCTAGACGGTGGTGGAGTGTTTCTTCCGTTTGGTCTATTCCTTCTATGTCTTCTTTTTTTGCAACAATTGTTATGAGCGAATGCTAAACGAGTCCGGATCCCCCCCTAAGCGTGAGCATATTCTACGGACGTTCGCTCGCTCGCTCTTTTAGTTTCAGTTCGAGTTTGAAGGGGACTGTGTGGCTTGATGGTGGTTGTTTGCGATTGACCTGAAGTTGGGTGGATTGAATTCAAGCATATGGTCTATCGTTTTTCATTCTGGATTCTGTTAGGCACTTTCTGTTAATTTTTAATTTATATTTCTTATAAACATTGGTTTTAATGTATATTGTGTCCAGACAGTTGATTTTTTTTTTTGGGGGGTGCGGTGCGGTTTGGGGTAGAAGATTATTTTATATAATTGCTGTATTAGATTGTGCCCTATTATTTGATTTCAAATTCTTTTACACAAGTCTGTACACTGGCTTTTGTATCGCCAGCGGTGATGGTGTAGTAAATTAGGATTTTTTTTGATAAGTCAGAAAATCAAGATTACTGAATAATTAGGAAGGCCATTGAAATTCTTAACTCTTTTGAGCACTTCAAAACCTGCCAACTAGTTCACTGGTCTTTACACCCCCCAAAAAAATAAAATTCACTGGTCAGTGGTCACACATTTTATTTAGGCAACAACCTAGCATCTGGTCCCCCTATTGGATGTGAAACTATCATTTTATATGTATGCAAGTAGGGTTAAAAAATATGGAATCAGGATCCGGATAGATCTCGGCCAATTCCGATATGGATTGGATCAGAATCGGCTTGTATTGGTCTGGATTTGGCCTTGGAATCGATGTTTTAGTCCCCTAACCCTAGTTTCTGTACAAGGATCAGACGAGCCGGAATCAGGATCGGCCTCATCCGATTCCAAATCAGTACCTGACTTTAAGCACCAGCAACCACACAAGAGAAGAGATGAAGATTGAAGAAGGGAGAGGTGAGACTGCTAAGAATACCAGCAGGCTTGATATCCTTGCAGCTCCCCCTACCGATTGTATTTATAATAAGTAAAAAAAAAGCTTACAATCCAGTTAACAACTAGGAATTCAGACTTAGAGAACAAGTAGGAATCTTAGTGACAAAACAACACAAGATACCCCCAGCTAAGAAATAAGAAAACAAAGAGAAGTCCTAATCTAACTAGGAAAACTGTCAAACAAAGATACAAAGCCACGATAGGCCGATAGGGACACTCCCGCTATCGTGGCACACTATAGCATTGCTAACACTTCCCCTCAAGTTGGAGCATACAAGTCACCCATGGCCAACTTGGAACAAACTTGCCGGGAAGCAGGACCAAATAGAGGTTTGGTGAACGCATCACCCAATTGATTTGCGGAAGAAACGAACAAAGTTACAATCAGCTTGTTCATGATGGCATTCTGTACAAAGTGACAGTCAACTTTAATGTGCTTAGTTCTTTCGTGGAACACCGGATTACTAGCAATATGGATAATTGCCTAGTTATCACAAAACATCTTCATCGATGACGTAATAGGAAAACCCAACTCTTGAAGCAATGACTTCAACCACATCAACTCGGCTGTAGTATGAGCCATAGCTCGATATTCAGCCCCAGCACTTGATCTTGCCATAGTTGTCTGCTTTTTACTTCTCCAGGTAACTAAATTGCCACCAACAAATGTGCAATACCCTGTGGTAGATCGCCTATCACCAGCTGATCCAAGCCAGTTAGCATCAGATAATCCAACCAGATCAACACTTTGATGGGGACGATAAGCGAACCCTTTACTCGGAGCTCCCTTCAAATATCGCAGAATACGACACGCTGCCTCCTAGTGAGCCTTCAGAGGAGATTGCATAAATTGACTAATAATACCAACAACAAAGGAGGTATTTGGTCGTGTCACAGTAAGGTAAATAAGTTTCCCAACAAGTCTTCTATATTGGTTTTTATCTACAAATCCCTCACCGCTATATGATAGGGTCATAGATGCAATAGGTGAAATCATGCCATGACCAGCAATATGAGGAGAGGAACCATCAACAAGAATGACAGGAGCAGAATGAGGAATGGAAGATAATGACGTAAGACTTACCTGTCATGTGGGTAGATGCTCTAGAATCAATAATCCAAGGAGTGATAGTAAAGAAGACTAAGTTACCTGTATGTTCTAAAGTGGAAATGGAAGTAGAAGCTGATGACTCAAGTAGTTGGAGCCGTTTCAGGTGTAGTGGTAATTGCCCCAGGAGCCGATCTGGTGTCATTGGTGATCACATGTTTGGCCTGACATGTGTCAACAATATCTTTTGGTTTGTTGCAGAAGGTACAAATGTACAATAGCGAGAAGAATTGTCAGATTGCTGCCCACTAGTACCACGACCACGACCACGACCTCTACCAGGATAGTAGTTACCTCATCCTCTGTTGGCGGTGAAGGCTGACCTTTCCCAGGAGTGGGGGAAAGATCAACTTTGGGTGCAGTTACCAACTTTGAAGACAAGAGAAAATTTCATTCACTGAAGGAACCTTTTGGTGGTAAGGAGCTGACTTTTTTGACTGTTTGATAGTCCTGATGAACCCCAACTAGAAACTTTGCAACATGGAACTTAGCTCATTGAAGCTTTAATTGTTCTAGATCAGTGGTAAGTGATTGATAGATCTGGAATTCCTCAATAATGCCCTTATAGTTGGTGAAATATTCAATGAGAGACTTATCCCCTTGCTTGTAGTTAAACATCTTCTCATAAAGATCATAAGTTCGGGATATATTCTTGTCTTGAGAGAAAGTTTCTTTCAGATCATCCCAAACTCCCTTTGTAGTAGAATGAAACATAACATTGGCTGCAATGGCGGAGTACATACTATTTCATGACCAAATCTTGAGTATGGAATTTTCACGCATCCATTCTTCATAGGTGGCAATGGCTGTGGGATCTTTGGAATCAGCAGGTGGAGGATCAGAGGTGAGATATTTCATCTTACCTTTCGCATGGATGTAGACTTGAACAGCTTGGGCCCATAACAAGTAGTTAGAGACACCATTAAGCTTGATACTGGTAATTTGAATATGAATATTGTCAACTGGAGCCTTGGGATCAGCCATCATGCAAATTGGCAGTATAGGTATCAAAGGCAGCATGTAAAATAGTAACCAGCAGCAGTAAAACTCAATATAGCAGTAGTAGAACTGATCTGAGAGATCAAATCAGCCCGCAGCAGCAATTTCTTCAAATTGAGACCTAATGATCCAGGTTTTGAGAGAGATTAAGTAGCAGGGTGTAAATAATATGAGATGCACGTGAGAATTGGATCGAAGGTCCCTCTAGAAATAGGAAAAATAGTCCCAAAAGATTGGGATAAGTATCTGAGTGAATCAGAAGTAATTAGGGAAGCACACTTCTGAAAAATCTCCTAAAAAATAGAGTATCGCAGGAGATAATTGGAGAACTTTGATTGAAGAAAATCATACCATCAATATTCCTTCAAACCTGGATCAAGTGTATTTCAGTATGGGAGCAATCAAACTTCAAAAGATCACCCACATCGGTCGGCTGGATATATATTAAATGCTGAACTCAGAAATCTGGAATAATAACCTCAGATGTAGAAATCACAGGCATCAAACTCTTGGATATTGATGTTTGGAAGTAATAATCTTCATAATCAGCAATATCAATCAAGGATGCCCTAGTTTAATTCCATATGATCAATAACCAGGGCACAATGCAGTAATTAGACAGCAGAGGTTCTGCAACCAGGAACCAAGAAAACTTGTAGAACAAACTATCAAAACGGCAATGGAGAGAAGCTTGGTTACTGGTATTCTTCCTCTGATACCATGTGACAGTACCTGACTTTAAACACCAGCAACCAAGAAAGAGAAGAGAAGAAGATTGAAGAAGGGAGAGGTGAGACTGCTAAGAATACCAGCAGACTCAATATCCTTGCATCTCCCCCTACCGATTGTATTTATAATAAGTAAAAAAACTTACAACTCATATAGCAACTTGGAATCCAGACTTTGAGAACAAGTAGGAATCCTAGTGACAAAACAACACAAGATACCCCCAGCTAAGAAATAAGAAAACAAAGAGAAGTCCTAATCTAACTAGGAAAACTATCAAACAAAGACACAAAGCCACGATAGGGACACTCCCCCTATTGTGGCACACTATAGCATTGCTAACAATTATTATTATTGTTGTTGTTTCTTTTTATGAGCACTTGAAAACCTCCCAACTAGTTCACTGGTCACACATTTTATTTAGGCAACTACCTAGCATCTGGTACCCCTATTGAATGTGAAACTATGATTTTATATGTATGCAAGCAGGGTTTAAAACATGGAATCGGGATCCGGACCGTTCTCGGCCAATTCCAATATGGATCGGATCTGAATCGGCCTGTATTGATCTGGATTGGCCCTGGAATCGATGTTTTAGTCACCTAACCCTAGTTTCTGTATGAGGATCGGACGAGCCGGAATCAGGATTGGCCTCGTCCGATTCCAAATTGGCTCAACCGATCTCGATTCTTGAAACCCTGTATGCAAGCCACATAATGATCTACCACATATAAACATTGACACCATGCAAAGTGTTTTTATTCATGTGGTGTTGAGTTTTTGCTAATGATATTTTATATTAATATTTAAAGTTATTACATATATCAACCTGAACCTGAACTACTTATGGATTGCATTTTCCATATATCCTCTGGAATACTTTTTAGTTAGATCTACTGGTACTAAAATTATTTTCTGGACTTGTAAACTTATATTATTTTGTATGGATGTTTTATGGGAAATTATTTAATTTCATTTGCTTGTATAGTCTTTAAAACTAATTGGAGCAAAAATTATTTTTCTCTTTCATCTTCAGATCTCATCATTTCGTGAAAGTAGGTCTGATGTTCGACGTTTCTACATATTCACTGCTACAAAGACACTACATCTGAGAACCAACTCAAAAAAAGATCGTGTGGCTTGGATTAATGCTTTGGTCTCGACACGAAACCTGTTTTCCCTGAAGCCATTGAATGATAAGCTCTGCCATATCTCAACCAATTTATCTGTATCCACCGAAAAGCTTAGGAATCGATTGCTTGAAGGGGGAATCAATGAAATTCTTATCCAGGACTGTGAGCAGATCATGCGGTCAGAGATTTCAGAGTTACAAGGGCAATTTAAACTTCTTTGTGAAGAACGATCAAACCTGCTCGACACCTTAAGGCAGTTGGAGGTACTTGTTACTTATAATTATAAATGTAGCTTGGTAGTGAAATTAAGTGGTGCCTTCCTATTTTATTGTGCTTTAAGGTTGATTAATGGCAGTGATGACATATTTATCTAAAGACATTTTTGTTAGATTTATCTTTATCAAATTTACGAGTTTGCCTTCTATTTTAGAAATGTTTTACTTAATATGCATTACTAATTACATGTGAAGGTGAAGTTTTTTTCTTCAACTTTATCACTATGCATAATGCAATTGAAATATAGTTTGTGTAGTTATCACTAAGTTTGTGACATTTAGCCTGTCATCAAAATGCAATTTCTGGCTATTTTGAGTCCTCATTTTGATCCAGTAGTAAGAGTGAGTGGCAAAACAGCCATTGGAATCTATGCCCCTTACTCTTACACCGGAAGGGAGAGGAGGTTAGTTAATCAATGAAAGACTCACCCGGAAGATAAAAGAAATATATAAAAATAGCCTTGAGCTTGACAAAAACTTCATCGGCAAAATGTACCGGATTTGGCTTCTGTGGTGATTGCTGCAGAAAGAATGGTAGATTACATGGAAAAACCTACTCAGAACAAAAGGGTAAGTAGGTCGGCTTCAAAAAGGGCTAGGGCTGCTTTCTCTGTTGGTTGAATTCACCTCTAGGTGGAGTTCCTCGTAGTAATTTATCGTTGTTTTTTCTTTATTTGTTTCTGTCTCTGTATTTGTTTTAAAATTGGGTTCCTCATTCACTGTGGATCAATTTCCACACGACAATTGGTTAAATATTGGGTGCTTAAAATTGCAATATTGGTGTACCATATTTTTATTGTGGAATATAGAGGAGCATTTTACACGCTAGAGTTAAACTCGTTCAGCTGGGAAGATACCTTTGACTCAAATGTTATGAAATAAGTGCAATGGTGTTAGCTTGGCCTGTGTTATGGTTTCCTAATGAGTTTATTGATCATTAATTGTGATGCATTTGCATCTACTAATTTTTTAGTGGAGTTCTTTTTTGCTTAGCAGTTGTACCTTAGATTTTTGTTTTTCAAATTTTGTTCTGTATTTGTTTTAGAATTCCTTCATTTAATGTGGATGAGGTTTTATCTTGCATGTGCAGGCTGCAAATATTGAAGTTGAAGCCCCTGGATTACATGAAAGCCAGTACCAGCTGGCAAAGAATGAATATCCAAGCCCTGGACATGGAAAATATAATGGTATGCTATTTGATGTAATTATTCATCCTATAATTCCCTTTTTTTTCTTTTTTGATTTTTAAGAACCTTATAAGTTGCAGAACTATTTTACCCAATTAAAACAAAAACCAGATTTAATCAGGTTTGGACGAGAATCTTGTCTAAAATCCCTGACTAGACAATTTAGTCTTGTCCAAATCAAAAGTGGGTTGGTCCGGGTTTATATGCATAAATCCATAGTTCCATACGCAGTTCATCCAAGTAGGGAGATTTTGGTATAACAAATATATTAAGTTGGCCTATAAGTTAAACATTAGCTGAGTTGGTATGAGCTGCAAGTTTTGACTACTAATAGATTTGGAGTTAAAATCTTTAAAAGGTTGTTTTTAGCAGTAAATACCTCAATCACAATGGTATTTTCAGCATTCATTAAACTCAAAAAACTGGTTTTTATGGCATTAATTGGTCCTATTGATTTGGACGTGGACAGGAATGCTTGCCTGACTCTGCTCTGTTCTTGACTGGTATTTGCAAATTCATAGACATCAACTAATCGTCCAACCTGATCCAGGATTTGTCTAAAAACTCTGAATGTTGCCACTTATTCTTCTTTATTTTGTATTTCCGTGTTTGTTGAAGCATGGGGTGTATTATCTTTTCAATGAACCAAAGCTTCAATGGTTCTCCTGTCAAAACTTTCGATGAGAATGTAAACAGAAAACCATGTGCTAAGTGTTCATTCAGTTCTAGATTTCAAAATGAGAATGCAAACAGAAAACCATGTGCCAAGTGTTCATTCAGTTCTAGATTTCAAACCTTAGTACCTTATCCATGTGATAGAACTCAGTTTGAGCACTTGATAGTAATGGTGATGGTGGTTAGACTAAAACTCCAACTCTGTTCTTAACGTCTAAATGTTGGCTACTCTCTCCTTTTAATTCCAGTTTGCATTTTTTTTCCCCTTTCCTTTTGAAAAGAATCTACAAGAGTGGAGTACAGGGTATAAATGTATACTAGTGTATTGCTGGGTCACTGTGAAATTGAGTAACGCATTATGAGGTTAGGAAAAATAAGGAATTAAACAAATGCCATCTCTGGCTAGTGGCTTATTTGTTCTATATTTCCATTGGCGAAGGTCCTTCTGGTTGGGATGATCAAATTGATTTCTTTTTTTGTTATTCCAATCGCACTTGAACTCTTTCAGTGAAAGTTGACTATGTTTGCTTCCAACTGTAGCTCATTGCTGACATTCCTGGAATAAATTTTGTGGAGTAAAAAATAATTTAAAATTGTGTTCTTTTTTGCTTGCTGCTATCTTTTTTGGGCATTCAGAGTGGAGTACAACTGAATCATCAGATGATATTGAAAAGCAAGAGCTTGAGGAACTGTCAGATGTAGATGAGACTCTCTTCTTTGACACAAAGGATTCCTTCAGCAATTCTGCATTTAATTATCAATCTACAACGGGAGTGATGAATGTTGTGGATAAGTGTTTGACTCACTCTGATGCTGTGGATAGGATGCATGTGGAGGCAGAATTTAGTAACTGCAGTTATCCTCACATTGAAAGGCGAAAGAAACTTCCTGACCCTGTTGAGCAAGAGAAGGGCGTCAGCCTTTGGTCAATGATAAAAGACAATGTTGGAAAGGACCTTACTCGAGTGTGTCTTCCTGTTTACTTCAATGAGCCAATATCATCCTTACAGAAGTGCTGTGAGGACTTGGAGTACTCTTATCTTCTAGATCGAGCATATGATTATGGAAAAAAGGTAGGCATCATACACAGTCCAGAAGGTAGTATGTAACTTCTTGCTTTTATGTTTCCATCGGAGTTCTGTATCAAATATGTTATTTAAAGAGAATTCAATGCTACTGCTTGTCTAAACCTGATGTAAACCATTGACTTTGTTCCATACATGTTAAGATTTATACTAAGATATAAGCTTTCCCAACCAACTCACTCCCAACCCTGGACCAAAACCCAAGCTGATCGATTACCACCTGTAAAATTAAATCCCTTAATATACCCTGTCCCTCCCATTTCAATTTGGTTAAGGTTACTTATGGGTCCAACTTATTTCATATATTCTTCTCAGGAATACGTGATACGCCAAAACCAAATCTAACTGAGTTTTTTCTTTGTTAGACTACTCTATATTCTTCTTTTACAACCTCTCTTCTTCATTGAATGTAATTTCTGACTTCGTGTTTTTTTTTTATTCAAATTATGTAATTTCTCTTTGGAGATTTGATTCATTTGTAAATGTAGAAATTGGAGTAAATGACCAGTGATTTCCTTATTCTCTTTGATTGTACTGGTGAAGAAATCTTTCCCGTGTGTAATAATTCAGCGCTGGGTAATTTAACACTTCCACCCTTTTTATAATTTCTATTTTAGAAATTCAAGTGTTGGAGATTACAATGTCAATGTAGTTCTTGATATGGTAGGTCATTTAACTTGGATTTCTATTCTTCAAACTTCTATCTTCGATGCATAAGTTTGTCTTTCATTTCTGTTCCAATTTATGGGCTTTAGCTCTGCCAGGATACCAGGAATTAGTCTTGTTCAGTCTATGAAGCGAAATTATTTATAAGTTTATAACAAGTGCTGCTTTCATTTTAATAAACATTTTGATTTGCGTAGTTAGAAACATAGGATTTTATTCATTTTCAGATATTTCAAAATATAATTTACCTATTGCATTGTGATGTTTTGACATCTATCATTACTTCTCTCAAATGAGGCTCTACTGTGTTGCTAGGGAAATAGTCTACTCAGGGTTTTGAATGTTTCTGCCTTTGCGGTGTCTGGATATGCTTCATCTGAAGGTCGGCACTGCAAACCTTTCAATCCTTTGTTGGGGGAAACTTTTGAAGCTGAGTATCCTGATAAAGCAATCCGCTTCTTTTCTGAGAAGGTCAGTAACCAATAACCTTATAAGCAGCACAGACAAAAAGAATTCGTAGATGGGTCCACCGAGGAATGTATGCTGAGTTGTTGCATGAGATACGGACATGCTTCTTCTGATTGCAGCATTATTGTCATGTGAATGCATGGTGTCAATGGTCTAGTTTGGCTAGGATATTATTGTTGTTTTAATGGAACTCTGATCCCTATATTTCTTCCAGTGAGATTTTATTTAATAAAGAGAATCAAAAAACTTGATCTGATACTATTAGAGAGAAATTTTTGAATCATGGTTGATGCTGATGCTCCAGAATTGATGTTACATGCCTTCCCCTCCCCTTCCACACCCCAAAAGTAAATAAATAAACAAAAAATGGGTAAGAGCTGCATTACTGCACTGCACTTCATCTAAGGATGACTTTCAAACATTGGAATATTGTCCGTACCTTTATCAAGGAAAATTGCAAGTTATAGGCATGCAAATGCTGGACGCCATTCATTTATAGTTTCTTGTGGCAGACAACCCATTGCCAACTTGCCCTTGATGGTGGCCTGCCACAACTTTATGAAGACTTTTTGAACCTTGGATATGCTTAGTGTGTCATGGGAATAAGAATGTAAATCATTCTTGGTTAATGGTTGGAGGTGTAGAGAGTCAACTCTAAGGGGTTGGATCTGGAAGTCAGAGTTTGTAGTGTCATTTTTTATTAATGACTGCTAAATCTTACAATTTAACCATAGAATATTTTAGTAGCTTAATTTGTTTTTCCACCATGGGGATACCATGATTGCGTGATTTGATATCCCAAGTGAAATACCTTTGGGTGGGCTTTATTTTATCTTCCGATATGATGTTTTGAATGCATACTATTTTATTCAGATTAAAAATCTTACCAGCTTATAATTTCACGACCATCTTAGTGAATTGTTTGTTCTTAATTTGGACAATTGGAACTTAGTCTGTCAACATAATGACTTCTGAACCTGTGCTTAACATATTAAATTAATGGATATGTCTGTACTGCCACTACCTCTGTACATCTTGGACCTGCAGTGTACAACCAAGTTGCATGTTCCACACTTTTAAGTTGCACTGCCACCAGATAGGAGTCTTGAACTTGAATTTAAACACACAAGTTGCATGTTCCACACTTATAAGTTGTACTTTTTTTGTAGTATCATATAACTGGATGTGCAGTTTTTGCTGATATTTTTGTTGCCTTCTGATTTTGGTAACTTTCATTGCTAAATTATTTCATATCTGTAGGTTAATAACTGTCCAGATGTTTGTTTTCTTAAGTTTATCCATCATTTCTGGATAGGTTAGCCACCACCCCACACTCATTGCCTGCCACTGTGAAGGTAAAGGGTGGAAATTTTGGGGGGATAGCAATCTAAGGACTAAGTTCTGGGGGCGTTCAATTCAGCTTGATCCTGTGGGCGTTCTGACTCTTGAGTTTGATGATGGTGAGGTCTTCCAATGGAGCAAGGTATGCATCGCTGCATTATGCCTTTTTCTTCAATCAGACTATAGTATTTATGTGTGTGTTTGAAAATCTATTGGTATTCTAAGCATCTGATCCTGACAGGTTACCACAAATATTTACAATCTTATTCTTGGTAAAGTATACTGTGATCACCATGGGACACTGCATATACGTGGTAACCGCCAATATTCTTGTAAACTCAAGTTCAGGGAACAGTCCATACTTGACCGTAACCCTCACCAGGTAAGTAATTTGATCAGTTTTATGTTTGACATTTTTTTCCCCTCTTGATGAGCAGTGTGTACCTCATCCAGAGGAGGGACCTTGGCGCAATGGTAAGGTTGCTCCATTGCGACCTAGGGGTCGTGAGTTCGAGTCAGGAAACAGCCTCTCCGCGAAGTGGGGGTAAGGCTGTGTACATTATGACCCTCCCCAGACCCCGCAGTTGCGGGAGCCTTGTGCATTGGGTACGCCCTGTTTTTTTGTTACCCACCTGCTATCCTCTCCATGTACATGCCAGTGTTCTGAGCTATTCAATTGTCATACCAACTCTTGAGTTGGACAAGCTCAAACAGTAATCATCTGTGTTGACTAATAAACTTTTCTGATATTTCCCCTTGCTTTTGGCCAATGGAATGGTCCAGAGGACCAGAACACCCTGCTTCTCATTTTTCACGTGGATGTCGATGAGAAAGTATTAAATCGCATGATGCACCACCATTGAGATCATCTCCCAATCGATCTTACATTTCCTTGTTTAAATTTCTATTATGTTGAATTAGTAACTTGCCTAAATGTGCAAAGCAGGTGCAAGGAACGGTTGAAGATGTGATGGGAAGAAAGGTTGCCTCGTTATTTGGAAAGTGGGATGAGAGCATGTATTATGTCAATGGAGATTGTGCTACCATGGCTAAGGGTTGTACTCCACCACCAGATGCCTCTTTATTATGGAGAAGGAACAAGTCTCCCCCTAATCTCACTCGGTACAACTTAACATCATTTGCAATTACACTAAATGAGCTTACACCAGGGCTGAAGGTAGAGATGATGTATTGAGTCCGTTTTCTTGCTTTCAAGTTCATTTTTTTTTCTTATTCATCTCTAATTGTATGTTCTAGCTCTGTCTGATCCAAAGTGTTTGATCACGGATTAAGGAGAAGCTTCCACCCACGGATTCGAGACTTAGACCAGACCAGAGGTATCTAGAGAATGGGGAATACGAGAAGGCAAATGCAGAGAAGCTGCGTTTAGAGAAGAGACAAAGGATGGTATGTGTGGAACAATCTTTTGTTATTTCATTTTATTGAAACTTGCACAACTCTTTTTAATTTTTAATTTTTTCGTTTAATTGGAAGTATATGCTGGGAGTTGAGTAGTTGGATCAAAGATAGCCTAGCCATTTTCCTATACTTGTTGCAGAGTTACACAGTTCACACATCAAATGGATCGAATGGTTCATGTCCTTGAACATATTTACTGGACAATAAAGTTCATTCTATTGTTTCTCTATTTGATGTGTTTTTATAATGACATACCAGTGTTTGGATGCACTGGATATGTAATTATTGCCCTTGTTTCTTGGGTACATATAGTGAAATTTCATAGTAAACCTTTTTCAGGAGATGTGAGTTTACCTCAATATCAAGCCTAGTTGACTGATCACAAATGAAACTTTTTCCAAGCTATTGTGGGATTTTGCTATTTTTCAGTTGTCTAAATGAAGTTGTTTATGGGATGTTCAGTTTCCCGTGAATTGCTTTTCCACTACAGATGCAAAGGTATTCATGGGTGTTCTACGAGATGGGTGGAGAGTGATTATGCTCTTTAGTGGCAATTCATACTATTGTTCCTCTAGATGTTCTGTTGCCTTTTACATTTTCTTTTTCCTTTTTCTCCATGAGGGACGATGCAGAGTGGGTGTAGATTGTTCATTAGCTATGTTATGGTTATATTCTCAGTAGTTATTGTGTGGATATATTTTAGTTATGGGGGAGTTACATGTTATGTGGGAAGTAGTGTATGTTAGGGAAGGAGTTATAGGAGTTATTACTTAGAAGTTGTAAGTTTGTAACCACTTGTATTTCTATTTACTAGGAGATAATCTTGATTGAAGATAAGAATTGAAGTCCTAAACAATGCTCTAATGAGTAGGAGGTGAGATTCAAGCCAAAGACACCAAACTTTCTTTGTAAAGCTATTATATCCATTGTCCTATTTTATCTCCTTTCTCTCTGCCCGTATTTTATCTCTTTCTATTTTCTCTCTTCTTCCCACCCACGTGCACTTCACTATGACTATACAAACTTTGATGTTTAGTACTTTTAGTTTTGAATGTGTATTACCTTAATTGGAATTCCTTTCGATGCAACTTTCTCATCTTCAGCAGTAGTTGGAAATAGAGGAACTAGAACTGACCAGAGTACACAAATCATGTTACCTTGATAAGAATATGTTTTTTTTTTTCAATAGAGTGAAGGGGTTTCATCATGATATTCTTTTCCCCCTGTTTTAATATTCATGTTTCAGTGCATGGAGCATTTTGTTTTTCTTTATGAAATTTAAGTTAGTGGTAGAAGGGCCTCAGTATATTCACCGGTTTATCATTCTTACAGTCAAGGAAGATACAAGAAAATGGCTGGAAGCCAAGATGGTTTCAGAAGGATGGTATGGACGGGCCTTTCCGCTACGTTGGTGGATATTGGGAAGCAAGGGAGCAGAGCAAATGGGATGGATGCCCACAAATATTTGGTGAATTTACTGAAGAGACGGCTGTTAACACATTGTGAAGTATCTGGATTGATTGGGACACAGGTGTGTTGTTTGCTGCTATTGCTGCTTGGAATTTTCTTTTTTGTTGTTTCTCTTATTTTTGTAGATGGCTATGAGTTAAAGAGAGAATATCACAGCACAAAGGGTTACAAACCCTTGTTAGTGAGATGATGAGATTCCACCTCTAGTCACCTCATGCACTGAGAAACATTCATTACCATGACAATATTTGGACAGTTTTCCTCCACCCATTGAGGACAGTTCACCCACCGTTAGGGTTCGCAAACCCCTCTTAGGGTTTTAGCATCTTCCAAAATACCCTCCGATACTCATTCCTGCCTTCTCCAACCCCCCCATTCATCGTGAGTGGAGGGAAACTTGGTCCTGATTTTTTTATTCAGAATTTATCACTATAACAATTTAGTTTTACGAACTTTTTTGCAGGTGGATGTTTATAATGATAGCAGAGTTTGATAGGGAACCGATCGATGATTGAAAGTTGGAGACTCCGACTGGAATAAATATATTATTTATTATTATTATTTTTTTTCAATTTTAGCCGAGTAAAGATTAGGTCAATGCCTCCAACTTCTGTTTTCTCGTGTGTTCATTATTTAACTGTAGGGGTTTGTTTAGCTTGTATGATCAGTTATGCCATTTGTTGGTTAAAAGTATATGAGAATTTTTTATTTTTTTTGAATAAAGAATATGATAGCTGGTTGTTTCTCTGAAACCATGGAGATCAAGGCTCCCCTTGGACTGTTCTTGATGGAAATTAAACGGTAAATTTTGTTTTGTTTTTTTTGGGTGGGGGGTGGGAGAAGTGGTAAACTGTCGGCCCATGTGCATGTGCATGTACATGTACTCACATTTCATAAATAATAATACGTATTTACATAAGATTTTGGTTGCAAGTAAAGTGAAAGATAGTGATATCACTTTCCGATGGGAAGTTTTTTAATCATGATTGTGTTATCTACTTAACTCTTAATGTTTTTTTAATGTATATTTATTATATTTTACCAAAAAAAAAAAATGTAAATTTCTTATACTTTTCAAATCGAAGGAATTATTTTTTGGTGCAAAGACCCCCATAGGGGGATAAGTAGGGGCCTACCTACGTAATAACATTTTTGTTTATCTATTTTTTCTGGTTTTTGAATCTGGGAACGAAAAAACAAGAGTAGAAATTTATTTGATAACATCGGTTCATTTTTTTGTTCTTGGAATGAACCGGGATAAAAAATAGAAGATCCAATTTGGAACTTTATTCCATAAATAAAACAGAGAAATGAGAGGGTGGGGGTGTTCGACCTATCTCCACGACTCATCTACGCCACCACCTCCACCTCCACCTCCACCTCCACCTCCTTCACCAGATACATTTCTTTGTTAAAAAGTCTGGCCCAGTAATAGAAATAAAAAGAGGCATATCCCAATGCACAAGGCTCCCGTCATTGCGGGGTGCGTAGGTTCATAATGTATGCAGCTTTACCTTTGCTTTCAGAGAGGTTGTTTCCAAACTCGAACCTGACCAATAGAGCAACCTTATTGTTGCACCAAGGCCCGCCTAGTAATAGAAATACAAAAAGTTATTTCTAGAGTAGAAACATGACCTAGAAACAGAATTGTAATAATAATTGTAATCATGCATGACTGACCTATTAAGCCGAAACATGCAAGAACTAATTTACAATGGATAGAAGGTCCTTGGTAAAGAAGGACTCCCACAATCCCCTACAAGGACAAGAAGTGATCCATTTAGAAATAGAATGAGTCACAACATTTTCAGATCTACTTATATGAAAACAAAAGAGCCAAATCAAAACTTTTTCTTTAAGCGTAAGATATCTAAAACTATGGTGGCAATACTATAAGGAGAGAGCAAAGGGGAAGGTGAGAGGCACTTAACTAGCACCTGGTAATCAGAAAAAACAGCAACTTGAGAAAGACCAGCAAGGCGAGCAGAAGCTAAGCTAAGCGAAAAACAATAGCTTCCCCCACAAGCATAGGCGTGACAACCAAACGGTTGGGTTGCAACAAGCTTGAGATTCTTCAAGTGGTCAAAGATGATGCAACCAACACCTATTGCTTTTGTCTGGGTAGACGTCACCACATTAGTAAAAATAGAGGACTCACTAGCTGAACGGAAGGGATCCACAAGTGGTCGCATGGAGGCATGAGGGGAAAAAGAGCCTGGAATCAAAGAGAGTGTTTCCTCCACATTTTTGTTCACAATAAAAACTCAAACATTGAAAGAAGGCAGAGTGGCTATGGAAATTCTTGAGTTCCTGAGCTTCCATTTTTCTCAAACAACAATGGCATGAGGGGTGAAGAACTTATGTTGTTCCATTTTTGTAGAACTCGACACTTTAACCCACTTGATGATCCACTCAAAGAATAGCACACTTTGACGGGATGGAGATCTCATAGACATTGTTGAGGCAAACCATGCCTGTTGCACTAGGGGACAATAAAGGAGCGCATGCTCCACAGTCTTAGGGGCTTGCCCACAACAAGGGCACTCATGTAATTGAACAATGTGCTTATGCTTGAGGTTGGTCATCACACCAATATCTCTTAAGCATGTGTTCCAGAGGAAGGGTTGCACCTTGGGTTCAGATGTGTGCAGGGGTATCAAGAGGATATTCTGGAGAACATACTAAAATCCTATAGGGTTTGTGAAGTAGTACAATATAGTTAATAAAACTGGAGTTTGGTAGGTGTAGAGGTTATCTCTAAATTGGCACCAAGTTTTGCCATGGAAGGGTAATGTAACAATTTCAAGTGTATAGATAGTTTGTCACATAATGCCCTAAGCTGGTTAACAATTATTTGAAAAACATTGTACCAATTGGGTTACTGAACATCAATCTCAGAATTCTAAACTACAATAATGATGTAAATTTATTTTTTTTTGTTTTGTTATATTGCCCTTAGGACTTGAGTTCCCTAGCCCCCAAGATTAGTGTATCTTACAATTTTTTACAATGAGATATAATGTATCTTCAGTAAGATGGAGCTGAGATCCCTAGGGTTTGAGCAAGTTCAAAAACAGAAAATGGAGAAAACTAGAAAGGGGAACGAGGGTTTTGAGGTTTGGTTCAAAATCGGATTGAGTTTATTCAATCTGATCGGGTGAGAGAGCCAAATGGGATTAAAATAGAGTTTATTAATTAAGGCCGTTGATTGGTTGCTGGCCAGGTGGAGAGATCTCAGGGAGGGGGTGCTGGACGGTTCAGCTCCCGCCACGGTTGAACAGGAGCCAAATCCCTGTATGGGACCGGAGTTATTTAACTATCAAAAAAAAAAAAAAAGGGGAGTTGTTTAGCCACTTGATTAGAGCGCGTAACAAAACTCGAGGGTGATATGATGGACATGTGGAATCCTAATACGCTGCCACGTGTAAAAAATTAGGCCATTCGAAAAGTAAATTACGAATAGTCTCGGGGGTCCGGGTGCTTGTGGCTGGCATGCACTGAGGTGTACGAGAAGACAAGAACGACTGCCACCAACTGGCTTCTGTTTGTTCATTATCACGGAAAAAACAAAAAACAATATACATATTTCTCCTTTTACCCTTGTACCTTTTGAAGATACAAATCGCATCCTCTTCGAATTATTTAGGGTAATTTAGTCATTCTATCTGAAACATTAAAATAATTAGAGATACCTTCTACCGACTAACGAGTACCGAACTACCGATAGGAATTCATTCGCGTGATCTCACCTTCCCTCTCTTCTCACACGCACACGCACTCACACTCCCGAGCGCTCTGTCTGGGGCTGTCTCTCTGTTTGTTTGCGTCTTATCTATATTTGCAGATTTTCGAGCCAATGTTAGAAGACCGGTCGTTCAAACTCTGAAAAAAGCGAAGAAAACGAGAGAGGAACAGAAACGGAGAAGAATTATTGAAAAAGAAATTTGTGTCTTGTTTCGTTTTCTACGTTTCTTTCCTCAGATCTTTTCCCAATTAAAACCCTCATTCGGTATCTGTCCTCATTCTTTCTCGTCATAAACATAGAATCTTACCTGAATTTCGAATTTTCGTCTGGTAAAGCTACTGATTTTAGGCATGAGTGGGGGAGATCTTCTCAGCATTCAACCTAGCGAGCTCAAGTTTCCATGTAAGCAGTCTCTTTCGTTTCTTCTATTTCTCCATTTTTTTGATAAAATTTTTGATTCATCTATTCGTTTATTCGGTTTGGTTCTTTCAATGTCTATTGGTGGTTAACAAATGTCTCTTGCCCTAGAATTTTTCTGCTGCTTTAATTTTCTCATTTTGCAGTCTCCATGGCTTGTAATTATTTGTTTCTAGTTCTCTTATATCTTCTCCTAATCGCCTTTGTTCTGTTTGTGAAGTCGAATTGAATAAGCAGAGCTCGTGTTCTCTGCAACTCTCTAACAAGACGGATCAATATGTCGCCTTCAAGGTAGTTCTCTCTTTGCATTCTGGCGTTTTTTTTGTTTTTTGTTTTGGTTGTCGCATTTAATAATCTGGGTTGTTATTGTTGTACCTGATTTTCTTTTGTTTAATTGATTCTGTGAACGAAAGGTTAAAACGACCAACCCCAAGAAATACTGTGTTCGTCCAAACACGGGGATCGTTTTACCAATGTCAACATGTGACGTTACTGGTAACTCCATTCCAATGCATTTGAACCATGATTTTTCCACTGCCATTTACTTTTAGTTGATATTGATTTGCTTCCTCTGATTGTGTATATTTGTCATTTGCCATTAGTTTATGTTCTAATTTGTTTTTCTTTTGGGATTGTGTCTGATTAGTTACAATGCAAGCCCAAAAGGAGGCTCCACCTGATATGCAGTGCAAAGACAAGTTCCTACTTCAGAGCGTGGCCACACTTCATGGTACAAACGCCAAGGATATAACCCCAGAAATGGTACAAGGATGTTGTTGGTCCCCCTTATGTTGACTTCTTATTATAGGTTTTTGTTTCTTGGTAGTCAAATGTTGCATGCATTTATTCTGTAGTTCAACAAAGAGGCGGGTAAAGTTGTTGGGGAGTTCAAATTGAGGGTGGTTTATGTTCCTGCCAATCCCCCTTCACCAGTCCCTGAAGGGTCCGAAGAAGGATCTTCTCCAAGGGCATCTGTGCTGGATAATGGCAACCAAAACAACGTGTTGTTTGATGCTGTAAGTGTAGCTTGTTGTTCATGTTTTCCCATTCATAAGCAGTTGATGAATTTTCCTTTTTTGAAATTAAATATGAGTTCCGTTTGAATGTATGGTCGTTTCTGTGAAATATATTCAGATTACGGGATCTGGATTGGAAGCTAACCACACAAGATCTATGGAAGAGCCTAAAGATAAATCTTCAGAGGTAATATGATTCTCTTTCCTTCGAGGTTCTCATTGAAAAACTGATTTGTCTTTGTTTGGTAGGTTTAATGCCTAATGGATTAGGTGGACTACTTAAAATCTTCTTTCCTTTAAATTCTCATGATAGATGTAGTGAGTCTAGTGACTGTGCTCTCTGGCATCATAGGGATTTTTTCCCCCTAAGCTGCTACTCATTGCATAGGATCGGTCGTAAGTGAATCATTGGTTTATGTCCTGTAGGACATATTGGTTTGGATCTACGTAATCAGTAGTTATACTATATTTTACTGGGAGATGTCTGATGTTAAATTGTTCGGTCAGTAGAGTTGAGGGTTTGAAATGGTGGATGTTACAGAGAACCATTTTTTTTAAGACTCCTCAACAGAGGAAAAGTTTAGAAGTTTCAGCAAAATATTTTTCTTTACTTCTGGTCTCCAAAGGTTCAGTGTTGGTATTTGAGAAGCTTCAACAAAGGATATGAAGACTTCAGTTGTAAAGAGTTTAGTCTAGTGTTCCAGGGGGTTTCTTCTTTTCGACTGAAAAAGCTTTTTGAATTTTATTTTATAGTAGCTTTGGGTTATGAAAATATTGAAATCTGTTTTTTTCTTTCCTCTATATTTATAAAAGCAACATATAAATGACTTGTGAAAGTTTTTGAGAAACAGCTTGGGATAAAGCTGGTAGTACTCATGTGTTTACCAACATTGCATTAATTGTGCTTGCATGAGAGTGTCATTAAGAATTGAATACCTTGTAGATATCGACTTCCTCTTCTTTCTTGACAGGCCAAAAAAAATCACATCAGATCTCTCTCTGTTTATATCACAATACTATCATTTAACTGGCCATACCATATGGAGCAGAATGTTAGGCAATATACAACATATATGGATTCATCAAAGGAAAAAGGGGATGGGAATTGGGGGAACATATATATAGAATGTGGCTGAGATGGATGAGTGTACGGATAGAAAGGACATAACGGGAAGCAAATGCATTTGCAAGAACTCTAAAGTAGAATCAATCAGTGATAAGAGAAAAGCTGGCCAAGATGGTCAAGTTGTATGACAACGACAGTGGTTGTATCAGTGAAAAGGCTGCTAAGATGGTTCACTTTATAGTCTCATTTTATTACTTTATATGAGGAAACTTTAAATTACTTTGGCAATTGTATGACAGACAGTGATTGTATCAGTGAAAAGGCTGCTAAGATGGTTCACTTTATAGCCTCATTTTATTACTTTACATGTGGAAACTTTAAATTACTTTGGCAATTTTTGCAAACCAGGGAAAATCTTTTTGATGGGTAAAAAAAGGGAGCATTGTTGGGTGGAAGGGTTGTGAGGTCATATAGAAATCTGAAAATGTAGATGAATTTGAAGGAAAAGTGAAAGATATAGAGAAAGTAGCAGCTAGCAGTGGTACAACACTGCCGTCTGAGCTAATTCTCCCTTATTGCCCTTTGGATGGTGTGGAACCGATGTGGGGTGGGGAGCTGCAGTGTGGGAAAGTATAACAACTTTTCCTAGGGAATCAAAAGGTGACACATTTGGTTGCATAGGGTGGGAAAGCATGTATTACGAGGTTATTCTTGTCGGACCCCCTTTCAAATTCCTACTAAAGACGATGGGATTGAGACGAAAAGTTATGGGGAACTTCCCATTGGTTAAAAAAAAAAGGGCAGAGGAATTGAGACTTGGAAACTTTATACTTTGTTTCTTCTTGACTCAAATAATTGTTCTTTCTTCTCATTCACTTCCTAGCTTTAAATTTCTTGGTTTTGTTGTCAAATATCATTCTTTCAATGGAATCAAATAGATCAAGCAACTCTTATGGATTTCATGAATTATGTAGAGTTTCATGATGAATATAGTTAATGATTCGAATGGGACTCCTACTTGGTTTCACATCCACAAGCATGGATGATTAGGGAACTTACTAAGTTGCTATCTGGCAGGACACTGGCTAGCTTGTCCTTTGTTGCATAAGACTGAGGATATGATAAGTTATTCGAATCTCTTGTAATTAATTTTGTTATATACTTATATGCTGCATCATTGATTTTGTATAGCATAAAATTAATGTCAACCTTTTCTTTTCACTTCTGCATTTTGTTGTTTCTTTGCTGTAGAATTGTATTACCTGGAATTGCAAATATTATTTCCTCTTAACATGTTATTCTTTAGGCATTGCCTATGATTTCCAAGTTGACTGAGGAGAAAACTTCTGCCATGCAACAAAATCAGAAACTGCGTCAAGAATTGGTATGTTCCAATATTCCTGTTGGTAGAAATTTGTTTGTTTTAAACTTTTCAATGCTTAGCCTTTCGTGGTTTTTAGCCACTAATGGGTTATTAGTAATGTTATCTGCCCTGCAGCCCTGGGCTGATAGTGCCCAGAATGTTTCCCTCACTTTGTGTATTATCTATGTCCTTGACAATTGGATAGATACTTACTTCCAAGTGCTTATTTTATTTAATTTGGAATTTCTTGCTATCATGAAAAATAAAATTAAAATACTGAAAGAAAAGAAGATCGGAGGAACAAAACTTGTCCTGTGAGAGTACAGGCACACCACTTAAGAACCAATCAGGGTTAGTATCCTGCTAGGCTTCTACTGCCTCATTCCTTTGAAGATAAGCTATCTCTAAAATTGAGAACAATTAGCTTGATTGGTTTCTATTGTGGTGAACATAATATTTTAAAAAGAATGCGAAGAGAAAAACTTAATGTCATATGTTCTGGGAAGTAGAATTTAGTTTCAGACAATGTTGGTAGAAACAGGAGTGCTGGGAAGACCTATAGAATTATATATGTTAGACTGCAGAAATTTGCAATTAATTTAGTGCATGCAATAGATATATGTGCAGTTCTTATGTATTGGACGATGTGCATATTTGATGTAGTTGTATTAGACATCAATACCATCTGGATGTCTATGTGTAAGTTTAGAAGGCCTCCAAGGAGCAGTTGGTAGTCCAATGGGCTGAAATTAAGCTTTTGGTAGTTATATTATAGGTTGATCCTTTTATTATTATTGGGTTTCATTGTAATGGGCCTAATTTATAGATAAAGTTAGTACACTGGATTTGTAAGGATCAGCCCAAAGCCCTTATTTGTTTGCGCTTATCATGGATGACGTAACCAAGAACATCCAAGACGTGGTCTCATGGTGTATGCTCTTCGCCGATGATATCGTTTTGGTGGATGAGACAAAAGCAGAGATTAATGCCAAGTTAGAGATTTGGAGATCAAATTTGGAAACAAGAGGCTTTAAGATTAGTAGATCAAAGATGAAGTATATGATGTGTATACTACCAAGTGACTATTTTAGATAGCTGGGAACTACCATAAACAAAGAAGGTGACATAGATGATGATGCTTCGCAGAGAATTAAAGTGGGATGGATTAAGTGGAGAGGTGCGACCAGAGAATTGTGTGACCGACATATCCCTTTACAGCTTAAAGGAAAGTTGTACAGGATTGTTGTTTAACCAGCTATGATGTATTGGGCAGAATGTTGGGCAGTTAAGAAATGTCATATAGCGAAGCCATGTGTTGCAAAGATGAGGATGCTAAGATGTATGTGCGGCAAAACTAGGAAAGGGTAAAGTGAGGAACGAATGTATTAAAGCGGATGTGGGAGTTGCCCCGATCAGCGACAAGCTCCAAGAATGTCCTGAGGTGGTATGGCCATGTTCAATGGAGGCCTGGGGACGCACCAGTAAGGAGGATTGATCTGATCTCGATTGAAGGAGCTAAAGAGCTAGGGTTAGACTTAAAATAACCATAGGAGAGGTTGTGAAGAATGACATGCATGGTATACTGTCCCTCGGCCGGTTTATTGGTGCCCTCCTTTCAATGGGGTTAAAATTAATGTTGATGGGGCTAGTAAAGGAAATCCGGGTTTGAGTGGAGGTGGTGGCATTATCTGTGACCAGAACGGTAATTTTCTTATGGCTTTTGCTAACTTCTATGGCGTTTGTTCCAATATCGAAGCAAATTTGAGGGCTCTCCTGGATGGCCTTTGTATGCGTGCTAACATGGGCCACACGATTTGCCTTGTTAACTCGGATTCCGAAACAATTGTTCGGCTTATTTCTTCGTGAGTGTGCCTGTTATGGAATTGCTGGTATTGGTTCCATGAAACTATTCAGTTGATTGATAACTTGGAAGCGAACGTGTATTTTTCATATAGAGAGAGTAATCGCGCTGCTGATTTTCTGGTTAACATGGCTTGCAAGTCAGAACGTAGTACATTATTCCGGTTGCAAAGGGAGCTTCCTACTTATCTTTCCCGCATCCTCAGAGAAGATAAGGCTGGTTTACCACTGTTTCGTTTTAGTTGTTTTTTCCTGATTGAGGTTTGGGTTTCTGGTTTTTTGGAACGGCTTGAGCTGTGAGAGTGTTTTGTTTGTCTTCTTGGGCAGGGGTAAGGCGGGTTATGTCCCCCCCCCTTGTATTTTGATTATTTTTTTCTATGTTTAATAAAGCTTTAGGGGCTTCCCCAAGTCCCAGATAATATTCGGGTTAAAAAAAAAGAATGACATGCATAGTCTGGGCGTTGTGCCAAGTATGACCTCAGATAGAGCCTATTGGAGGGTAAGGATCCATGTTGTGGACACTATGTAGCTGAGATTTTCCTGATTTTCTAGGCTATCCTCTTTCCTCTTACTGTCATTTTCCATTTCTCACTTCTCTTATCTATTTTCTTCATACCTCTTGCTTTCATTTCCCATCATTAGGACCTCAGTTTTCCCTACTTTGTTTGGAAAGGATCCATGTAGCTGACCCCATTTAGTTGGGATAATGCTGAGTAGTGGTTGTTGTTGTTGTTTTCTTCCTCCCAGAGTGACCCTACTTGGCTAGTTGGCTTTTTGAGAGAATATATGGTATGTGCATACTACACTAGTACAAACAATATTAAAACAGTTCATACAAAAATGTGGATTGTCTTCCCACCCCCTTCCCCCCCCCCCCCCCCCCCAAAAAAAAAAAAAAAAAAAAACACCTAAACAATAGTATATGGACAAAAATATCGGATTTAATAACTATATGGATAAAAACAGGGCAGTATATATGATGTTATTATTATCATTACTATTACATTCTTTTCAAATGAGTTATCACAACAATTACTATTACTACATTGTACTTTTGGTCCAATACTAATTAACTTGCATATAATCAAATGTATCTCTATGCTTCATGGTTCACATACTCCTTTACTGAATTTGACTGAATTTTCAGCAAATCAAATTGGTGTAGGACAGGTTTGCTCTGATACCACTTAATGTAGTCCTAGATTGGTAGGAGGCCAACTAGGAGCCAGTAAACCAAGATCTGCTATGAACAGGTGAATCGACTAGGTTAAAATAGGTGTTTTGGTGAAATTAGGGTTAGGGTTTGGTTAGGGTTAGGGTTTGATGTGTGGGTTATGTCAAGTTGATGTATGAGAGTCTATCAGTGAAGGTCTTGAGATGTTTTGATGGAGGGAAGTATGTAAACTAGAATAGGCAGCAAGTTAGGGTTAGGGTTTCAGGTTTTTGAAAAGAGGAAAAGATGGATTTCTAGGGTTTGGCTGGACAGAATTTAACCAAACTTGAATGGTTTTCTTAGTAGGGTATATAATCAGTCAGATTTGTAGACTGTTCTGGCGGTTGGTTTGGGCTGTGGGAACTTTAGGGTTTTGGGAATTGATTTGAGATGGGGGGGAAATTAGGGTTTCAGTGGTTGGAAGGGGCAGCAAGGGAGATCAAGTTTTCCTTATGGGCAGGGGGTGTTGTGGTTGAAGTTTGATGAAGTTTCGATGGGTGGTTAGGTCTGGGGGGAATTTAGGGTATGGGAAATTTGAAAATAACGAAGGGGAAAACTAGGGTTGGGATTGTAGAGGATTAGAAGAAGATGGATGGGGATGGGGATGTCTCAACTCACTGTCGTTGCAGAATTTCCTTGGCAGCAGCTTGTTTGATTGTAGATCTTGAATAAAAATTGAATCTTTAACTAGAACTTGAAGGAGATCTTGAATAAAAATTGTATATTGGACAACTTGAAATAAAATTTGAAGACGAACCACCTAGGCTTCACACCGCAAGGTGTCGATTGGATCAGACACCAATCCCGCCAATGAACCACCCGAGCTTCACACTGCAAGGTGTCGATTGGATTAAACACCAATCCCACCAGCCTTGATCAAACACAAGACAATCTCCAAGGGAGAGAACAAAGTTGCAGAGCAGCTTGAGCAGAATTTTCTAAAACAATGAGGTAAAGAGGATCCCCACGGTTAGCTTTACTTATATTGGCCAAAGGCCTAAATTCCTATTCATCCTAGGTTTAGGAATCCTAGGCTGTGTCTAAATACAAAACACCACTTCTCTAAAATTCGTGGAGAGATGTGGACCCTAAAATATAACTTAAGTTAAAAAGATTCTATTATAAAATCACTTAAATTGGACCAGTGGTTCAACCGGTTCAATTTTAAAACATTAAAACATGAAAATAAATTAAGTATAGAGTTAATCCCGTATGCAACCTATGTACCCCTACTTTAGGTCCATAAAAGGGACCTATTACAGTGAAAACCCATGGGATCAAAGGCCCAACATGTATATAACTCAACCCTAGACTTATTCCTAATAAAAGAAGCCTAGTTTGGTGATAAATCTGCATTAGATGGGAAGGGTATCCAACTCATATATCTCAGCATAGATGTAGAAATTCCTAACAAGTATAGCCATAAACAAAGAAATAAACAAATCATATGTGTAGAATTTCATGCTAAGCATGCAAAGGAAAATCTAATTAGAGACATGATAGATCAGTACCTTCTTTTGCTGTCCCACAGGTTAGAAGGCTGTGAATAAGTGCTGAATCTCTACCTAACTCCAAAGATTGTGTCCTCAAAGCCCTCCTTGTTGGTAGAAGAATATCCAAGGTATTTGGGAGCTGAACGCTGAAGTTGAGATAAAAATTGGAAAATTTGGGAGTGATACAAGAACTGGTAAGAAATTTAACATAATAAAGTCTAGGCAAGAAGGGGAAATTGGGTTTCTTAGGGATTTGGGTAAGGAGGGTCAAGGGAAATTTGGGATACCACATCTTTGATCACAATCAGTCCTATTCCAGCCAAACAAGTATGATTTATTGGGGTTTATGGGCTGCTGTAGTTGAAAGAACAAATGGAATGCTCTTAGGAAATGAAAATGGAGGTTGGGAGAAATATGTTGGAATAAACACAACAACGGTTTTGGGGGATCAAACATGGATGGTTTGCTGTAGATATAGAATTTGAAAGAGAGGAGTGGATAGAAGAAGAAGAAGAAGAAAAAGATAGACAAGAAAGAAGATCACCATTTTTTATTCACTCCAAGAATTGCATAGAGTCGCTCGTACTGCAAAAAAAAGGAGTAATCTCACAAGCTCCAAAATACTTTCATTCATTCATTGTCTTCCATGATGAGTACAGAGGGCCTCATAACATTGCACAACAAAAAAAATAAAAATCAGTTATTTCCTAGAATAGCTACCCATATAACTACAACATAATTACAACATAATAACAACACAACAACAAAATAAGATAGTCTGGCCCCAAATGAAAGTACAATAATAAAAAGAACTACACATAATACTGGTTATCTAGCCATAATGACGTGACGTGGCTGCATGTGTCTGTCTCTCTTTTGATAAGTCCTAAATCCTACTGTGATATCCTCCTCACAAATTATATCCATGCCCCAAGCCAAGTTGCTTTCCATGGAAGTTAGCAATTCAAATTGCTCATCTAGTTTTTGGTAGGATAATTTGATTCACCAGTGATGGACCCAACTGATACCGCAAAAGCCATAGGACTGAAATCTAGGCGTAAGTTAGCCCTTTCCAAGCGATATTCGCTTTGCTCTAGTTTCGTTCCTGGTGGCAGGGGCTTTTTCCCAGTATATCTCAGCTACCCCGGATGGTCCTCTCTCTCTTAAATAGTCAAACTGGAAATGTGAAATAAATATGATTGGCATTATTTTGGAGCTAACCTATGTCAAAAGCCTAAGTCTGATGTTACACATAAATTAGGCCATAGTTTCAGAAATCGGATCGTAATTGGTGGAATCGTTGTTTCCATGAATGCACTTAGATCTTAATTTTTGTCCATTTTATCCTTCTTTTTAGTTAATGTAATAAAATAGTTGACAATCAATTAAACTTGGCTCTTGTAGTAAGATCTACAAGTCTTTTAAATAAAAAATCTTCAAAAAATCACAGATCTATGGGAATCTTTTCAGCTTCTTCCTTATTCCAATTTCTAGGGTTACGACTGATTCCGATTGATTCTGAATGATTCCGAAGGTGGCTGATCCGTGTCCAATTCTGGGTTCTTAAACCTTGAATGAGTCCTTTTACCCAAGTCCTATTAAGAGAGAGAGAGAGAGAGAGAGAGAGGTTGATCTCCTTAGATAGTTTTCTTGAGCAGGAAATATATCATATCTATTCTGTAGTTTATTTTAAAAAAAAAATTTGGTAAGCAATATTTATCTCCTTGAGAAAGGCAGTATAATTTGTTCATTTATTTCATTCAACAGGAGTTTATGAGAAAAGAAATTAGCAAAAGCCGTGCTGGTGGCTTCTCCTTCCTGTTTGTGGTGTTGGTTGGTCTCTTGGGTGTCCTTGCCGGTTACCTTTTGAAGAAAACATAGTCATAACAGTCAGTCTTTCGTTGCCTAAAAGCTCACATCAATATTTCGCGTGTTTAGATGTTTTCAGAACATTGTTGGCGGACCGCTTCGAATGGTATCGATGTAAAAAGTGGCTGTCCATTATGTATTATTGTCTGTTGGTTCTCAACTCATTATGTGAATGGAGAGTTTTATTGTTCTTCCCTTTTTTTTTTTTTTTTTGTGATTTAAGTTTGTAAACTTGAATTAATGATTAATTGATGAATCCGAGTTAGGATCAGCGCTTTTTAAGATTTGGTATTGTACTTCTACAATTTTTGTTCTCTCTATTGTATTAAAAATATGGGAGAGGGATAGGTACACCACCCGCCCGTTGTAAGCTAGTGGGCGGCCCCAATGGGGGTATGGGATAAGGCATCATATGGGAGGGGCAGGGTTCATTTAGAGGGAGGGGAGCATGGTTTGAGGAATCGGCATTGGATTAGCCAGATCGTCCATCGGTACGGACATGAGTAAAAAGGGAAAAAACTGCATTTATTTTCAAGGAAGGAATACTGATATAGACCAATCTGGATATACCGTTATCAATTACTAAAACTTGGAGGGGAGGGGACACACGTTTGTTTGCGGCATGCAGCCGTTGTGGTCAAACTTTTCCCTTATAATATAGGGTTGGCAATCTCTGTGGGGGAGTATGCCTTTTGCTTGTGCACAAGGGTTAATGAGAGCACTTGCATTGGCATCATTAGGATGGGGCGATTATTTCACCTCCTTTGTAGTACCTATAGAGAATTTTTCTTCAATAATATATTATTATCATTTATCCTATTAAAAAGGGGAAATACTTGCCTGTGTGCAGGTGGGGGTTGTTCAGCCTTTTTTATTATAATATAGGGTTGATGTTCTCTATGGGGAGAGCGTGGCCCTTGCACGAGGGATAGTGAGAGCACGCACGTTGGCATTATGTGGGTGGGAATTCTACCTTTCATGGGGTGAGATGATCATTTCTCCCCCGTCTGGATGTGGGCGGTACATTCCCTCATACAGAACTTGTCTCCAGTAATATATTATGGGTTAAAGAATGCCACCCGATTGTGTCCAAGGCGTGGACACTGTGCCTAGACACAGCTGGGTGTGAAATGATTGCCCAGCCCCCACCATGGCGCCTGTAATTTCTCCCTTGGAATGGCGGTTGGGCGATCACTCGTCATTCCATGCCTACCTGTGTCTAGGCGCATGTTCACGCCTTGGACACAACCGATTAGCGTTCTTTATCCCATATGATAGTATCATTTGTCCTATTAAAAAAGGGAAAATATTTTGTATTTGGGAGCATGTCCTATGTCAATGCTTCCATATGTCTCTTTCTCCTACATTCCACCCTATGAAATGACATTCTTCTCTTATTGGGAGGAGAGAGAGAAATACAGGGAGTGCTGGCTTAGGCTACGCTCCTAGACAGAAAACACTTTCCCCAGACCTCGTCAGTCACTATTATATTAATCAAAGTCCTCTCTAAACCCGGATCTTTATCCCCTCTAGATCTCTGCCCAGCCCAATTCTCCTAGTCCTGTAATAAAGGGGGGCACAAATGCACAATGACCACCTACCCCTGCCCGGGTGGGGTCCACCCCCCTTTATTATAGACACTGAAGAACTGGATTGGGCAGGGAACTGGAGGAGATAATTTTCCCTCTAGATCCTCTACTTAGAAAATGGTTTGGAATCTTAAGCCTCTTTCATCGCCTCTTTCATCGAGAGAAAGAGAAACAGAGAGAGAGGAGGGGGGGGGTTTAAAGGAAAGGAGAGGCCGTCAAGGTCATTTTATAAGTATTGTCATTGCCGCCTCCACCACCACGTTGGTTCTACCCTACGGCCTACCCCTTCCCTCCTGGACCAGATCCTCTACGATGCAGGCTACCCCAACGGCCATGCTACACAGACACAGGGCTACGTGCAATGACCACCTTACCCTTGCACGAGTGCCTTGCATGGGTGAGGGTAAGGCGGTCATTGCGCACGGTCTTGTGTCTGTGCAGTACTTCCGTTGGGGCAGCCCGCACCGTAGAGGATCTGGATTGCTCCCTCCTCTACAACCCCGCTTCAAGTATACCGAAGCCTGGCCCCTTCCTATATAACCTCTCACCATTTCCTTCCATTACAAAATATGAGGTGGTTACAAATCTCTCACGCCCAACATTCCAATTTCAACCGGTAATGGATAAGTGCTGATGTGTTAACCTTGGGCCACAAGCAGCTGATGCAGATCTCTTGGAAGGCATCTCTAACGTCTGTAACAATAGAATAAGTTGTTCTGTCCTGAATTTCTGATGATCACATCAGCTTTTAAAATGTGTGTTTTTTGAAGGATTAAGTTTCCCTCCACCCATAGAGGACGGTTCACCCACCATTTTAGTGTTCACAAAGTCCTCCTAGGATTTTAGTATGTTTCAAAACACCCTCCCGATACTTTTTTCCTCCCTCTCCCACCCTGCGGTGAATGGGGTCCATGGATGGAGGGAAACTCGATCTTTTTTTTAATGGTATGTATAGATAGATACACATAAAATACACGAATTTACTATAGTGTTCATCCCCTAAAACCATATAATCCCAATATAAGACTAATATTACTGTGACTCATTTCAAGTAGGTGGCAGGAAATCCTGTAGCCCCGTTCTGTACCAGACAGATCCACAAAAGCCAGCCACAGTAAGCATCACTACACCACTCATGACTACTGCACTAACCTTATTGCCAAACCAAAATCTCCTCTCCTCCCTCTCTTCACATCCTTCAGCCTTGACCGTTGCCACCTGCTGTTTTCCTAGGATCACACCTTCGGAAGGAATCCCTAGATCTTGGTAATGATGAACATCAAGGTCAAGAGAACCACCAGTATCTTCAACTTCGATTTCGTCATCATCGTTGAAGCATGATTCGGTGCATGAACACGTTGAAGCACTATCAGTATGGTCGACAGTTGAAATCCCCAAACTGTCCCTGCTGTCCTTGAAAGCAGATTCGAGTTCCTCAAGCCTTTGGGAAATGTGGTGCAAGTGGTGTGGTTTCTGAGTTTGGGATTGAGTCTCTGCGGAGATTAGGCGCTTCAAGAACGTGAATCTTCCATTAATTTCCTCTGTGAGGAGTTGATGATATGGGTTCTCCGCTGGGAGGGTCATTACTTCGTTGAGTTCGGATTTCAATTCTTTCAGTTTTTTGTGCAAGAGTGTGTAACCCTTCGCCATTCGTCTTTTCTCTCTCTCTCTCTCTTTCTTGCTTCAATATTTGATTTTAAATTTGTCAAACGTGTTTATTTGGGGTACCAAAGCGAAGGCAGAGGATCCAATCTGAGAGAGAGGGGGTTCCAAATTGCAATTTACGATTTTAATTAGATTTTTGGGGCGACGGTTATAGAAACTAGAAAGTATGCGACGGTTGATTGCTGTTTCTTTCTTTGTTTTCCGTTGAAGCTTCTTCTGTTTCCAGTTCTACCCCTTCCTACAAACTATTCAATTGTTTTTTTTGAGAAATTTACACGTACCTTCCTTGAAGTAAGGCATAATTACATATTCATCCGTGAGTTTTGAATATTTATGTATATCTCCCCTGCTTTCCAAAGTAAATAACAAATAAATACATTCTGTTAGTTGTCCCTGATAGTTGCACACGATTAGGGGTGTCAATGGGCCGGTTTGGGCCGGTTTCGGTTCTGGCTTTTTGGTTTCGGTGTGACTTTTATAGAAACCGAAACCAAACCATTAAGAAATATTCGGTTTCGGTGCGGTTTGGTTTCGTGTCGATTTCGGTTTATGATAACAGGTTGATATCGGTTTGGATTCGGTTTGGTACCGGTTTTATATAACTAGTAAGGTCCGGTTAATGCTAATTTTTCTTTTCTTTCTCTTTTAAGTACATAAAATATTTCAAATACAATGCATCTTTGTATCCTATGTCCTATGGCCTATGGATACAATTGGTTGGGTAATCACTAATAAAGGATATGAGATAAAGTGAGAAACTATCACAACACATTTAGGGGACAATGGGGCATTAGGCATTTACTGATTTACTCATTTATCGGGTTAGGTCGGTTCGGTTTGGGTTCGGGCTACCGGTGCACCGTCGGGCTAGCCCAAACCAAACCAAACCGTTTGCCTTTCTGGATCCACAAACCGAACCGAACCATTAAGAGTTCGGTCCGGTGTGGTCCGGGTTCGTTCGGGCTGGTTCGGGCCGGTTTCATCGGTTCGGGTTGGGTATTGACACCCTTACACACGATAAGAGTGTTTTAGTCATTTTATAACCAATATACCTTTGATAGGATGATCTATGCCCTTCACCCACAATCTCTGCGCAAGAATGCGTACCATTCATCTTCCCTGCACAAGAACACCTGCAACTCATCTTCTCTACACCTGTAATACCTTATTCTATCCTCCACCGCAAAACAATTATTTCTGAGCTTCATTATCATCATTAATATTGAAGAGATAACTCTGCATCTCTCTTTGGGGTTGGGACTCCGGAATAGGGATTGGATTATTAGCAAGTTATTACTAATTAGGGAGAGAGAAGAAGGGGAAGGAGGAGCGGTTGGGAGTTGGGACATTGGGTCTATGCCTTCGTGGAATGGAAGTGAAATGAAATGGATTTCTGGCCAGAGTTTCTAGCGAATAGTTGGGTTAGAGAGTTCATTGCAAGAGGGTTTGGGGGAGCTGAGGGCGTAATCACAAGATTACAGATCAAATTCTCTAGCTTGGATCCATCTCCATTCATCTTCAAATGGGAGCAAGTGTCTACTTACGAGGGCAGTACTTCAGAAGCATTCCTCTCCAACATGATTGTCCATGTTTTCCAAGGCATTCCAACAAAGGCAAAAATTTTGGATCTAAGATTCCTTTGAAGAAAGAAAACTTGGGTGGGGAGAATAAGACATGACACGCCAAGCTATGATGGTATGGGGAGGTATATGGTGCTTAACCAACAACACCTTCCACCAAGGGACAAATGTGTTCAGATGTATTGTGGGGTGGAGGGTGGGTGGGGAGGGGAGGGGGGGGGGGGTGGGGGGGACCGTTGGACAGTGATGGGATAGGTTCAAACCCCTTAGAGTAGATAACGGTGGGTTATTGCAAATAGGGATTAGTCTAGTCACTGCATTTACATCAGTTTTACATCCAACCACACTGCTCTGGTAAATTAATTTCACTTCATTATGTCTCTTACAACCACAGCTTAAAAGGGAGGGAGGGCCGGAGGGTGGGGTGGGGGTTGGGACTTGGGATTCCCTTCATTTTCTTTGCAACCAAATGGAGCCGAAAGGAAAAAAGAGGGACATTCTAAATCATTCCTACCGGCCCAATCCATTCCAGTCCAATCCAGCCCAGTCTAACCTGTGTTGGAAAAAGGAATTAAATTACTATACATGTTATTGGGCCGAAATCCATACCCGTTTCTTCAATAATCAGGCCAAGCTAAGGGATTTACTTCCATGGGCCAAGCTGAGGCTCTATTTTTACTGGGCTGGCAGCAGGATAGCCCACTTGGCTGACCTTGACTGGAGGCCTGGTTAAGATCTGTCCCAAAATTGGGGCTGGGCCTACTTCGCCGCCCATTAATTCTTTTCTGTAATTCTTTGTCACGTTTGGATCGTCTACGGCTTGCCTGACTGTACCAGCCATAGCAGCGCCCTAATGAGGCATAGTGCAATGACCACCTTACCCCTGCCCTAGCGCCTTGTCCGAGTAGGGGTAAGGCGGTCATTGCACCCGCCTCATTAGTGGGATGCTATGGCTGCTACGGGCAGCAGGCCGTAGACGATCCTGATCCTTCTTTGTCCTCCAAATAATGACTTATTTTTCCTTGTTAACGCAAAAACCCCCCACGAAGGGGTGAAATTTTATTCACCCTTGAGGGTGAAAAAAGTTCAATACAATAGATGCGAGAGACTCCAGATAAGAGTTCCCACAAACTGGACTCAGGAAAACAAAGGGCCCATTTAGCAACATCATGGGCACAAACATTAAAAATTTCTAGAAATATATAACAACTCGCAACTGTGGAAGCCTTGTTACAGAACTTGAACAACTGATGTGATTGACAATGACGAGGGCCGATCCTGATGCTTGAAGTCTTCAATGAGGGCCTGAAACCCGACTTTGGAGGCTGTCACAAGATGCGACATGAATTACAGTAAACATTTCCAGAGATATTCGGATCTGTCAACTTCATATAAAGCTAAAGGATCTTCAAATTTCCATGTATTCTCCATTTCTGGAGCAGCTATGGTTTTCCATAGCCCGTAATTGAACTTAAGTCACCATTCATTTTCTTTGTTTCACACTAAAGAGATGGAACTTGGAAGCGTTTTGTTTTCTTCAGTTTTGATGCCCATTTTCATGATTGTCCAACTAACAAAGGTTTTACCCACTAGTTAATTTCCAACGCTGTAATATAGAATTTCTATTACTGTTGAAAAAGTTACATTTCTGGCGACTACTGACCTAAACCTTGATAAACTGTACATGGTCGGAAAATAATCCTCTGCAATTCCCTAAAAGTGTGCAGTGCAGCAGTGCTAGATAGAGATGTCGACACTTGGCAGGCACTTGGCAGCTCGGATATCCAACAGTCCGAGCTCATTGACTTCTGTATGAGTTCGGTCCGTTGGATGTCCGAGCTGCCAGGTGTCGACATCTCCACCCAGTACTGCCGCACTATGTACTTTTTGGGATGCGTTAGCCACTTGTTAAATTTCAGAACCTATTTAATAAAATACTTTTTTGTGTATTGGCGTACATCTACATTGATGGTCATTCACATCTATGACTCTATGGCACTCTGACCACTACTGTGCATTATCTCAAAATTATAGCCCTAGATTTCTTATTAGACACTTAGATCTCATCCTCAAAAGCTAGCCATTAAAGAGAGGGTGCCCAAGTACCTATTAACCCACTCACATCCCCTTTCATATCTGATGTGAGACTATTTTTTTTTTTTTGCCTTATGCGTAGATATCCCAACAATCTCCCCCTCCACACGGATGACAAACACGTGGAGTTTGAGATCCCGATCTCCCCCTCCACGCAGGAGCTAACGTGAAGCATGAGATCAAACTCCGATAACCCTTGGCCAAACAAGAATTTCCACGCTCCGTCTCTGATACCACTTGTTAGGAATTTGGATCTCATTCTTAAAAGCTAGTCATTAAGGAGAGGATGCCCATGTATCTATTAACCCACTCACATCTCCTTTGATATCTAATGTGGGACTATTCTTTTTTTTTTGCCTTAAGCGTGGATATCCCAACAATCTCTCTTTTACCACGTTACAAACTAGAACAAAGATGAAATTTGACATGTGTAGAGAACCGAGGGTTTAGTGGTGCAAATTTGGTTCTTAGGTTGACACCTCAAAAAAGGCTTTGATGGTATTAAAATTGAACTCAATCATATAATGCACTATGCAATTTATAAATCATAAATGCATGTATAAATCATATTAAAATTGAACTCAAATCATATATTAATCATTATTTTCCTCTTAGGCAACAACATACAACCATGGTGCTTGTAAAAGGCAATCTATAACTCAAATAACAGTGTAGAAGATTAGTGTATAAATCACAGGTGCATGGACCTTCATAATATTTTTTAGACTTTTTTAATGTTTTATTTTGTTACTTGGCCAATTGAGCCAAGTCATTTTCTCTCAAAACTTGACATGTGAGCAAGGGAACAAAGAGAATCACTGGTTATACTTAATTTCAAGTTAGTCAATAAACTATTGTGATTAATGGACAAATGATTGATATCCCTGCAATATATATAACCTCGATCAACTTCAGGATAACAGTGTAAAAGATTAATATACAACTCACAAGTGCATTTACCTTCTCAGTATTCTTGGATTTTTATTTATTTTTTTTTAAAACTTGGCCAACTGGTCGGATTCCTTTTCCTTGAAACTTGACATGTGAGCAAGGGCACAAAAAGAATCACCGATTAAACTTGGATGACCGACAGATATCCCTGATATATATTCCATCAATAACCAACTTCAGGATATTAATATAGAAAATTAGTGTACAATTCACAGGTGCATGCACCTTCAATTCTCAATATTCTTAGATTCGTTTCAATACTTTATTTTGTTACTTGACCAATCGATCTGATTTTTTTTCCCTTGAAACTTGACATGTGAGTAAAGGAATAAAGTGGACGATTGACGACTGATGTCTCGCAATACATACCCTCAACCAATTTCAGAATCAACACTTCTGAAAGAAGAAAAACTGAACCCAAATCTTAACAATAATTTTTTAAGTGATAAAAACCCTAACAAAGTTAGGGCAATGACCAAAATCCTACAACACTTACAAAAAAAAAATAGTGATTTACAGGTTATGAGTTTGTAACGAGTTATGGTAATGGAGGACACATGGTCAATTGGTCAAATTCCCTTTACCTTAAAGCTTGACATGTGACCAAGGGAACTAAGAGAGTCACCTATTATAATTTCAAGTTAATCATCAATAGTTGATCGTAATGGACAACCAACAAATATCCCTGCAATACCAACTTCAAAATCAACACTGAATTGAAAAGGAAGAAAAAACCCTAACAATAGTTTTATTTCTTCAAGTGAAACAAAACCCTAACAACGTTACAGCAATGACCAAAAGCCTACCAAAGACACAGAAATGACCAAAACCCTACAACACTAAACTGTTAAAAACAAGCATCTTAGTAACAAGTTATGGTAATGGAGGACATACAAAACCAGGTGGAGGATTCTTTCCACAAGTTATGAGAACTTGGAGAGCGAGTGGAAGGAAGATGTTGAGGTTAAGAACCTTGAGCCTTATAGTAGTGCAGAGACAGATAGCTGCTTCAAGATCTAGCAACCCTTGAAGCACTGGACAGCAAGCGTTCTCCACTGGATTTCCCAATCCAACATGCACCAACCCTCCAAGCACATCCACACACAACCCTAGTTTTAGGGCATCGATTGGACAAGTAGGGTAAATTGATGGAGGTGGGTTGATACCTGGAACACCTCCACCGCCACCACCCCCGCCACCTCCACCCCCACCACCACCGCCGCCTCCTCCACCACCTCCACCACAGCCGCCACAGCCACCACCACCGCCTGAAGGAGGGTTGCCAGTGTAAGGTGGATAGGTGGAAGAAGGGGGAGGGAGAATAACCGGGGGAGAAATAATGATTGGTGGGACGATTACTGGTGGCATTGGTGGATTATTGTACGGTGGAGATACTTTTGGCCTGCCAGTTCCATGGTGTGGAGGGTGGGATGTTGCCGGTGGGTGAGGGCGGCGGTGGTGGTGAGGTGGATTCTTGCAGGAACCACAAGCTTGTAAAGGCGGCAATCCGGTTAGGGATAAAATCATGAAAATGAAGAAAGTGGAAGTAACTTTCAAGCCCATGATGATGCTCTCTTGAGAAACTATCTTTGTTTTCTGATGGGTTAGAACAGAAGAAGATTTATAGATGAACTTGATAAGCTTCCCGTGACTGAAATGTGACAAAACTAGGGTTAGATTGGTAGACGGCAAACATACATATCTCCAAAAGCTCGAAAATGTATGGATTTTTATAAATGGGAATTGCTCAAAGTATTGTTTGATCGGAATATAATCTAAATTGAAGAGTTTGGAATTTTTCAGGTCGATATCGCGGTGTCGATTTCTAAGCCCAATCCGTGACCGATTGAATCCGTGAACTACTTTGGTTTCAAGCGTAAGTTCAGCTCCACGGATTTCCATGGTTCTTTGGCTTATTTTTTGTGTTCTTCTGCCTCTTACGTGACCTCAGAATTCACCTCAGAGCCACAGCTGGACGGGGAAGTATGATATACTTATTTGCAGTTTTTGTGTACGTGTACTGCCGTGAGCTCCCACACACAAGCGCGGCGGAAAGTATCGCCTTACCTCCGCTTGGGCAAGACGCTCGGGTAAGGACGATACATTCCGCCTTGCTTGTGTGTGGGGCGCACATGGCAGTAGAGGCAGGCAGAAGTAGAAGAGTTGAATTGATGTGTAAGGAGTCTCCTCTTAATACATGGGAGTTCTTATTGTAAGTGGGTTTAATTTTGAGTAGCAGATGTTAAGTCTTAATAGGAATCATTGGGGAGTAGTTATTGTAAGGATTAGAATGGATTATCTGCACGTACGTCCAGATTTTGAATGGAAAAAATTTGGCTGCAACCTTACATGTGAGAGGTAGCAACTTGTCTTTTTTTTATTTTTATTAATACCTCGTACGGTCCTTGGGATCCGATCTACATCCAAATGGGATCCTGCTGACGCGGAAGGAAACGTTAGGGTTAGATCTAGTTCTAATGTCGATAAACTTGAAGCCACAAATAAGAAAAATGGAGAACCTTTCTTCTTTTCTAAATGCAAACTGATTACAAAGGAGCATTGACGCCCTAATATAGAGAGACTTGCTTACAGAAAGAAAAAAAAACAAAATTCAAAAATCAAAATTCAAACTGTGAAACTTCGGCGGGCCGTTTCACTTTCAAAGTTTGCAAAAAAGGCCCAAAAACGTATTTCCTCTACATTAATTGCCCCTTGTAGAACTCGTTGAGAACTTCGATTTGATATATAATTCAACTCATATCGCTTAATATCTCCAATTCAACCAGTTTGGGTGGACTTCTGTTGGTCCAACCAGCTCAAGAACTCGTCCAATATTTCCTCTACATCAACTGCCCCTTCTGGGCCCACAATGGATCCCATTTGGATGCAACTTGAGTTGAGCTGGGATTAGCTACCCACATGAAGAGCAGTGGGGACAGATCCCAACCCTCCATGGGCTATGGGATCCACACCCCATGGAGGGTTCAGATTTGTCCCCACCGTCCCCAAGTAGGGAGCAAATCCGGACTCGCTTGAATCCCAAGGACCATCCTCATATGAGGACGCGATCCGGGCTCTCTCACTCGTAAAGGAACTGGACTCAAGGATAATATTGGATTAGTTACGTAGTAGTGTATGGATTATGGAATAATATTGGAAATATACGTAGACACACGGCGATGTGTCTAGGCCGCTATGGCCGCTACGGGCAGCGTGCCGTGGAGGATCTGAATTGTTCCTATTATTCCTCCTGAATTTTCTCTTGTTTGATTAAATCCACAGAAAATTCGTAAATTTTTCTCTTTTACCCAATCGAAATAGTGATGAAAAACATAACCGAAGTCACACTTGACTAGTGAGTTTAAATATGATAATGAAAACTGCAACAATGAAGCTTGTTAAGAAAACGGTAATCTCATTGTAATGTAGCTTAATTTACCTAATTAAAAAGCAAAAACAGATAATCCTCCCTGATACATACTTGGTAGTGCTTTTTCTTAGAAAGGACTTAGTTGATGAGAGGACTTAGTTGATGGCAACAACACAAAAGCCAGCCAGTTTGCCAAGTATTGACAAAACCAGCCACCATTTCTTTGTTCAATCTAAGGAAAAACCAAGTACAAGAGCATCATTCTATTTGTAACACAAAGAACCAAGAAACCTAGGCATGCAACAAAAATCAATAAGAAGGGAAAGGACTAGAGAAGCTATAGAGGAAAGTACATATATTCACTTCCTTTGGCAAAGATTATTACAATCCAACTTACTTATTGTCATTATTAGAAGGAAAAGGACTAGAGAAGCTATGGAGGAAAGTGAGAAGCAACAATTCCCTCAAACCACATCATAACTACTCCAAAAGTCCAAACATAGCAAGAGAGGAATAGAAAAATGCTAAAAAATGGAAAACAGAGCATAGCATAACAATAAGGTGTGGCACAAGCCTAAGAGCACTGGAAGCCAGATGGGACCTTCTTTCCGCAGTAATTCACCAGCAAACTTAAGGAGACAGGGACGTTCAGGTTAATGCCCAAGATATTAGCCTTGATGGCTGTGCAAAGGCAAATAGCTGCCTCAAGATCAACCAAACCCTGAATGAGACTGCAGCAAGGGGTAATTGGTGGGGTTCCCAAAGTTACGTTGAGCAAGTTCTGCAGCACATTGGCACAAACACCAAACTTTAGGGTGTCCTTAGGGCAAGTTCCCCTACCAGAACCAGACCCAGACCCAGACCCAGACCCAGAACCAGTACCAGGCTTATTTGATGGTGGAGGCTTATGACTTGGCGTGTGTGGCTTAGGTGATGGTGGGCATTGGGAAGAGACTAAAGTGAGGAAAAGGATATTGAGAATAAGGAGAAGAGCAGTTGATGCAGCCTTGGAAGCCATTCCAAGTGCACAGTAGATCACAATCCCTAAGTAAGTGTATATGGGATACAATACTCAGGTGTTTGCGATTTTGTACCTGTGAGAATGCTGAGAGTTGGTCTAGGTTTTATAGATGGAAATAGGGATTAAAAAAAGCAATTTGTGGTGGTACATTGGCTTGTGATCACCCAATCCTGTCGGTGCAAGTGGAAGGACATATAGGATTTTATTCGAGTTCCAAGCTTTGAAGATAATTAGCATTTTTTACCAAAAAAAAAAAAGATAATTAGCATTTTATTTATTAAGATTTATTAATGAAAGATTATGATTATTGTATCAACTTCAGATTTTAAAAGCATATCCACGGAAAATTATCTCCTCCAGTTCTCTGTCCAGCCCAGTTCCCCAATGCCTCTAATAAAGGGGGTGGACCTCACTCAATCAGAGTGTTCAGGCAAGGGTAGGGTGGTCATTGCGCCCCCTTGTTAGAGGCACTGGGTGGCAACTAACAGCTAGGTGCTGGTTCAACCTGATTTGACTAGATCGATGGCTGATCTGGTTTTCAAGCCTATGGTTTTATGTCATGGTTTTCAAGCCTATGGTTTCACAAAGGACCAATCCAACATTCCAAATTGATTACATAGCATGTAAATAGAGATAAAATAAGCTCCATCACATGCTTTGAGAAGGCATTCATGCTTTAAATAGAATGTAAACCCAAACTCCAAAATCTAAAGTTCAAGTAGATCATCAATCCTTAATTGTCAATCTATCTAAATGGCATGTGAGGAAGATAGAAAAGGCCAAATCTATGATCTGTCTATTTTTTTTTTCCCCTTCTTTTTCATTTTCTTAACTAGATTCTTTAGTAGGTGTATTTGACAATTAAAGTTGTTCCACTTCCAAGGTCTAACCCCGTGAACTTCCCATTTCCAATATTCCTTCTAAACCCACTTTTTAGGGAGTTATATTATATCATTTGTGATAAGATTAAAAAGCTATAATTGAATTATATGAGATGGTTATGGCAGAGAGGATATGGAAACTTGTCAAAAACATCTCACGAGTCACAACCCTCCAAAAGTTTGCTTGTTTTACTAGCTGAATCCTGTTGACACGTGAGTTCACAGATCCATTTTCATTTTATGTTTGATTATTAATTTTTGTTTATGTCATTAAGTCTTAAATTCTACCTCTAAACAAACAAGTCATGGATGGCACCGGCTAGTTCATCTGGAAGTCATTAGCTTGTTGTAGCCAAGAGCCTCTGTGCCTTCGCTCCTCCCCTTTCCTCTCCCTAGGCCTCTCTTGAACTATTGTCTCATAAGAAAGGGATATTAATTTGGGCACCCGACACTATAGACTGGGGTAGATTGTTGTCGTCATGTAGCACCTGCGTCAGAACACAGGCCAATGAAAACGCACGCAAGGGCATCCTTTTGATTTCAAAGGGGAAGTGCAGTACTTTCACATGCTCATGTCAGGAAGCATGAGCCACATGACCAGGAACGATCTTTTTCCTTATAAATAAATTCAGAATGAAAGGGCTTGCTTTGATTGTATCCATTCCATATCTTTCTTTCTATTACATTCTATCTTATGGTATCACATTTTGTTCTACGATATTTGAGAATCACAATCATTACCTCGATGTAAATCCGAGATATTTACAACTAGCCAATTAAGAATTCTCCAATGTAGTTCTAACAGTGCATCAAATATGCAATCAGCAATTCTCCCAAGAGGTCATAATTAGCGAAAGCAAACATATTAATTCAATACCAATGCCTCTTGAGTGGGGCTTCGCTACCGTGGAAGCTCAAGTGAAATGCTGGAAAAAACTTAGGCGAGAAACAACGACCCCATGCATCCATGAACTTTTTCTAAGCTAAGCCCAAACTACTACCAGTAGGCCTAAATGAACTCACAAAGCAAATGAACAGAGCATCACCATGGCTGTCTCAATCCACAACTTTGACTCCGATATCGCATAGTCAACGTAGTTGTGTACACCTTGCCCGTGACTTATGGGCCAAGAGAATATTTAGAATTGGAGGCCAGAGCCACCCAAAGTGCAGCTTGGACCTTTTTTACCTTCTCATTTCTGTTTCATGGGAAGTATGATACTTGCCTCGTTCGTAGATACACCTGTTGTAAGATCTCAGATGCAAAAGCGTTCTAGTCAGTCTTGTAAATGGGATTTTTACAATTATCACCCTCAAAATTTTCATATCTATGATTATCCCCTCAAAAATTTTTAAACAACTGCTACCCTCCCTTGTTGCATATTAATGACAAAGTGACCCCTACCGTTACAGACCCGTAACGGAGGGGGTTAGTAGTGATATTGTGCTGTTGTTACGGAATATGTAGGACCAAAATGCCCTTCATCCAAATCCTTCCTCTTCACTTCCTCTTCACGTCATCAGTTACAGCAAACTCGAGGAACAAGAACATCGTCGGCTTCCTTCTCCGGTGAACACCTCTTCATCACTTCCTCTTCACTTTCAAGTTGTTTGAAAGGTGAGATGCCCGTTGGGTATATTCAAATTCCTGTGGGAGTCGCAGGCCCTCTATTGCTTGACGAAAGGGAGTTTACGGTGCCTATGGCCACCACGGAGGGTTGCTTGGTGGTTAGTACTAACAGGGGTTGTAAGGCCATTTACGCATCTGGTGGTGCCACCAGCGTGTTACTCAGAGATGCGATGACTAGGGTGCCGGTTGTGAGGTTCGGCTCTATGAAACATGCTGCAAAGTTGAAATTCTATTTGGAAAATCCTGTCAATTTCAAAACTTTGGAGGTCGTTTTCAACAAGTTCATTTTTTAACTTCTCTATTCGATTTTGGATTGTTCCTTCATTTGTAAACTTTATACTTATAAATTTTAGATGTCATTTTGTATTAATATGTTTGTCTCTGTTTGCTTTTCTTTTATTTCTTTATCCTGTTTCCAGTGAAAGAGGGAAAACCTTTATTGAGAAATGTTCAACCTTCTCTCTCTAATTTGTTGATTTGGTCTTGTTTTCACTACATTTAGAAATATAACATACAATGTTTGGCTTTGATTTCTTCTTGTATGTTAAGTCTTACATGCCCATTTGGTTCGAGTTCATTTGGAAATTAGGGTTCTGAGTTCGCATGAGATGGTCGAGGCGACAGTGTCCAATGAGTCCAGCATTGGTGAGATCGAGTGAAGAAATGCATCTATTGAGAGAGCAGTTGACACCGTTCCAGGTGCAAGGATTGTGAGAATTAGGTATCCAATTGGTTAAGAAGCCATTAGGATCAGTGTAAACAGACAAGTTCTGGAAGGATATCAGGGCCACAACCTTATCGTCCTTATTAGGAGCAGAGAAGAAGAAGAAGCATAGAAGAAGTTATATGCACAGATGATCTCTGCCAAAGCAAGAGATGTTCGCCGGAGAAGGAAGTCGTCACGAAACAAGGAGGTGTTCACCAGAGAAAGAAGCCAATGATGTTCTTGTTCCTTTGGTTTGCTGCAACTGATGCAGTGAAGAGGAAGGGTTTGGACGAAGGGTATTTTGGTCTTACATATTTCGTGACAACAGCACAGTATCACTACTAACCCTCTCCGTTACGGGTCTGTAAGGATGAGAGTCACTTTGTCATTAGTATGCAATAGGATAAGGGTAGCAATTGTTTGAAAGTTTTTGGGGGAGGATAATAATAGATATGAAAGATTTGGGGGTGGTAATTGTAAAAATCCCCTTGTAAATTGTTCTGCTTCTCGCTTGGATATGTAACATTTTCCTAAAAAGTGGGGACCCTACATTCTGACAGTGGAAGTGACGGAGCCAGACCAAAGCCGAAGCCTCCTGTCATATCAGAACTCCATTACATACCCTTCTACCTACGGTTTTCAATTGCCCTTACTGTAAAAAAGAAAACCATTAAAAACATCAAATCTGTTCAAAATTCTGGTTGAAAACAACCACAAAACAACCACGCATGTCAATACTAGGAGGATATATGATGAATTTGGAAGTAAGAACGAGCTGTATATAAATGACTTTGACTAGTGGTGGCCAAGACCATACCCAGGAGTCGAAATTACAACATCATCTTTTCAATGGGACGAGCACAAGTTGAGGGTTGAGGGTTGGGGGTTGAGGGTATCAAGGAAGTATTTGGTTGGTAGGCTAGAAAATAACCTTTTTTTCCAATATCTATCATTATTTCTGTCCCTCGCATCCACTCCAGGGGGGCAGTATATCTAAGAATCAAGTTATTGGGGAGGGGAAATGTCCAGTTCAAAACTATTATAAGAGCCTCCTATGGCAGTATGATCATCCCAGTAGATGACCCATTATATCACTGCTCCCCCCCACCCCACAAAACACACACATGTGAAACTAGCCATGTTAGAACTGAATCGCACTTCACCCAGTCATATCAAAAACCAATGGTAACATGTGGTGCCACCTTTGTCCAGAAAATGGTTCATACTCGTCTGAAGAGATGTATAAAGATAATAAAACCATAGGCATGAAAGCATGCTAGGTGCAGACCGTCTACATCCTTTAACTACTTTGATACACTGCAAGAAAACCAAGTTCTGCTCCCTGCTCTTTTTATTGGGAAACCTTTCCTCAAGCAACAAATTCAAATCCGTGAATGCAGATCAGAAGTTTATACACCTGCTCCTTCCCTAGTACACAATGCAACAGAGACTAACATCAATTCATGATTCATGTTTGTGAAGAGACAAACACAAGCAGGAAGGAACATATCAGGCGACATAACATTCCATACAGGAGAAAACCAACTCAGCAATCTACCTATGGATCCCCACCAAGCTCCACACGCAGGTTGTCATATGGATAGACTTTTGGTGTCTGTTCCAAAAATAAGAAAAGCATCAAACAGCAGCAGAATCAGAAAGAATTCACTCATTCAAAATTACAAAACAAACTTTCAAATCCTAAGGTATCCACCAAGTGAGGTTAGAGACTCATAATGCTACTACTACTCAGTCCATTTATTATAGTGTGAAGGTTGCCAGAAAATTCAAGCATACAAAAGTTTAGTGGTTTCAGGCAGACAATACAAAATGAAAGCAGAAAGACAAATTCAAACTGATCTTGCTTCTTACTTTGGGTACAACCGCCCCTCTCCCTTACCTTCTTTTGACCACTCATCACATCCCTTTGGATCTTCTATCCTATATAATACACCCACCCCTTTCACTGCATTCATGTTCAAAATGAAAGAACAACTTCTATGACAAGCAGTTTCCAAGTCTCCATTTAATTTTTCCTACCACCCTCAATGTGAGAACTGTCAACATGTAACTTCTCATGGAAACGTATTGCACCTTGGACATGCCTTTAGCCACTAGCTAACTGCACTGAACTGGCACAAAGTAATTGGACGATACAGAATATAACTCCTATACCTTCAGGTGCAAGGGGCACCTAAAAAACAATAGCAATAATAACTGAAATTTGTAGGAGAAAATGCAAAAAAAGGAGGTATGCAGGATCAATGAACAAGAGAACAGAGTTGCAAGTGAAAAGAACAGGGAAAAACAAGGTGCTCGTGTGTGGGGGTGCTTGCGTGCATAGAGAGAGATGAGGGGAAGGTAAAAGTCTGGCAGACAGCAATGTACCGAAGGAATAATTGGCAGGAGCAATGTAGACCATTCGATTGTGTGCCTAGAAGGAAAATCATTGATATTTGTTTATTAGAAACATACAGTCCCCAAAGTTGGGTTATAATATACATATCTGAGATCCCCATACGTAGTGACATTGAATCCATTATGTCTCTACACTATCACACAAATGGTCAAAAGGCACGTGGTTGTTTTCCTCCACCCCAGCCCTTCTAATGCAGTGCTAATCTGGAACCAGTGAAGTCCAGTGGGAGATCAAGTTGCGACAGGATCACAGGTATAGGGACAAAACCCGAATTGAGGGAAAATCAGATAACTACTCTATTTAAAACATCTCAAATATGCATGAAATTCTGGCCAAAGGGTCTACTTATCAAGAAGAACAAGTTTGTAAGATCTTAAGTTCATGTAATGGTAAGATTTGAAGATATGGGGTAGTCTCAAACATCGCATCACCAAAAGAGATACTAGATTTAGGAACTAACAGAAAATAGCAACTAGGAACCAATAAATAGAAAGTCAAACTCAAAATAGAAACAAGGTTCAGATTTGAAAACTAAAGTGGACATAAATAGCAAGTAATTTCAGAAATAGCAATAGAATGTAAACTGTAGTGCTGAAACAGACTAAAGGATTGATGGACAGAATCGGCTACTATACCAGTACTAGAAATCTGACGTGAAAATTTTATCGATGGGAGAAGATAAGGGTAGAAAAGGAAAGATATGAACTAGGCTTCCCACTTAGAACTTGACTAACATCTCACCCGTCCAACTTGGCATCCCACCAAGAGCTTCACAATATCTCACAGCAAAAGAGCTCTAAATCTCTTGGAACCAACAAGCAAAGGATATTTTTGAATCTCAAATCGTGGGAGAGAGTTGTTGACGAGGACATCACAGAGGGATTTAGGATTTATCAGAGACACAAACACATGCAGCCACATGTCACTTCATTATGGCTAGATGATCAGTATTATGTACAGTTCATTTTATTATTTTGTTGTACTTTTATTTGGGGCCAGAGTATCTTATTTTGTTATAGTTTTGTTATTATGTTGTAATTATATGGGTAGGGGCAAGCCTAAAATGACTATTGGAGAAGTGGTAAGAAATGATATGCATCTAGTAGGGCATGATGGAAGCTTGAGAAAAAAAAATCAGAAGTCCAAGAAACAATGGTCGAAGAAGAGATCGATCAAGAGAGGATTCCAATTGAGGAAACACAATTTGAAGAGATTGAAAATGTTGATTTCCTTCTTCCTCCACAAATCTTAGATGTGAGAAAACTGATAGTAAGACGTAACTGATTTTGGTCACGAGAGATGTTAGATCATCTAATGTAGAAGTAGTTCAACTAAGAACCACTCTACATTAGGATCAATGATAGTCCAGCAACAATGAACCCTAGTTGAATGATGAACAAATCAGTAATATTCTCCAGCTTATAGATCTTCTAAACAGCAGTAACAATGAAGCTCCGACTGTATCTCAGATGTAGATTAACTCAAAGAACAATAAAATAGAAAGTAAGAACGAAACAGAAAAATAGAGACAAAGAGATAGGAAAGGGTCTCTCATCGTGCCTGTCTCTCACAGCCATTGCACAAAGCAACATTTCATTTTTTTTTTTAAATCTAAGATCATTGGCTGATCAATACAGCCTCTTCCCTTTATTTATAATTAAAGCAAAAAAAAAGGGCATACCCAGTACACAAGGCTCCCGCCACTGCGGGGTCTGGGGAGGGTCATAATGTATGCAGCCTTACCCCTGTGTTTTTGCAGAGAGACTATTTCCAGACTCGAACTCATGACCACTTGGTCACAATGGAGCAACCTTACCGTTACACCAAGGTCCACCCTCTTTTATTTATGGTTCAAGCATGGTTACAAAATAGTAACTCCCCTTTTGGCTATTGGGAAGGATTACAATATAGAAACCGAACGAAAATAAAAACTAAATCCAACTAAAAGGAGGCAAAGGACTGAAATAGAAACTTCTAAATAAAAGTTAAGCCTACTTTCTAAATCTGAAATTAGAAACTATATCTAGCTATTTTTTTGGGTGAATAACTATATCTAGCTATTACATGGAAATAGAAGGTAGCTAATATGAGACTGGACTAGACTGCCTTATGAGATGCTCCATCGAACCAACAAAAACATGCTACATCATCAGACCAGGCTGCCTCCCACAGCAGTTGAATCCCACAACTACACTGGGCTGGTTTTGGGGCCTTGTTCCTACGGCTACACATGGACCTGTGATCAATATCATCATCATACCATCAAAGCCGAAGATCATGGATATCAATCAAGTGATGGTGGTGCTGCGACATTATAAAACTCGAGGACGAGTCTTTTCTAACAAAGAAGGAATAATTCAAGCACGGTTTTAATATTAAATTGGGTTGGACCTTAGTTTTTACTGTTACTTATATTTTGCTAGTGTGAGTTTTGTTAATTCTAGGCATTTATTTACGGTAAGAGAGGGTAAGGAGTTGCTTATGATAGTCAATTTAGGAATGTTAATAGCTTATAAATATGTAACCACCCCCTCCTACAATTTGCAATTTAATGAATTGAATTTTTTATTTGGAAAAATGCGAGCTGGCTCTTCTCTCTCCTCTATTTTTTCTCTCAATCTGATAAGAGATCTTTCTTTTCTGTCTCCTCTCTCATCTCTCCTTCCCCATGGATTATATTTTTCTCTCCCATCATTGTGCAATTTCTCTCTCCAATCGTATCTTACTCGCTCTCCTGCCTTCAACAGAACTCTCTCTTTTCCTGCTATGCCGATTCACCTTTAGATCTGGATTTCCACATTTAATCCTATTTATCTCCAATACAACTTCACCACTTCTCTTTACTCCCTATTTTTTCTCTCCTACACATCGACAGCCTTTACTCACTCCTCAATTTCATCTCTCATCGATCTTAAATTTTTTACAATATGATATCTCTGATATATCTTGAAATTTATTAACAGAGAACTAGTGGTTATTACATTAAAATTTGACCGCTAAATCTGAGTTGAGATCTGACCTAGCCATCAGATCGTTATCTCTTCCATTCATTATTGGTCACATTACATGTAGTCCAAACAGATCCATTCGATCTGATCAATGTTGTACCTAGGCTGCGCCCCCCCCAATGCTTTTGATAGTTCCAACTGACAGAGAAAGACACAAAAATATAAAGTGCTTATCTGGTGCTCAAACATCTTCATGGCTGCCACATGGCTCATGTTCTAGAATCATCATCACTAAAGGTGACCCCAGTAATTCTACATTCCATCTCACCAATTTCAAGAGCAAAAAATTATATTCATGCAGTTTATTTGTACTATGCTGTCTGAACATACATCTAATAACCAATCCCATCCCTACAGCCTTACTCATCACCAAGAAAAGCCCAATAAATGTTGGAAGGAGAGAAAATTCCTAAACCTTACATAAAATTGCAGGTGTATACAACCAAAAAGTTTCTGAATCCCTTCTACAAAACCTCAGGCTGCATTAATTAGCCCAGTAGCCCATTTACCCTGGCTCATAATGGACATCAAAAGAACATTGACAGGTGGAATTTTTATTTTATGCTCCACCAAATAAGAAGTCACACAGCCGTATGTCTAAAAGTTCTCATTTGTTTTCTAATTAATTTAAGAATCCAGTTTAGGAAGACTTTTGTCAGATTCTTATTTTATACAGTTGTTTCATTCTATAGAGTAAATTTTGAGCAGGATTGCTTTAGTAAAGGATTCTTTACATATCTAAACAGTGAAAGAAATGCTGTTTTCAGGAGTATAGGTATTATTCTGTAGTTAATTCACTGGAATTTGAAGTCATCTGAGTGCTAAAGTCGCTGAACCGGAGAATCTTAGACTGATCTTAACCTGATGCCAATGATGACTGTTGATTATCCTCTCTATTGCATTGATTCAAGATTGTTTCTTATTTGCCTAATTTATTTTCCTTATTTTTTCATCATGAACCATTACTTACCCTCAACCGATTCCCAAGAAACTTACAAAATCCTAAAGAAACCAAATCTTTTAGCTTACTAGCTACTCTGTAACCATCCCTTAAAACAATATTCATTGTCCCTCCATGAATTTTATCTCCTTTCATCAGGACCTGATACTCCTGTTTTCAACAACTCCAATTTCCTTAAAGCTGTGACCTCAATCTCTCCCCATAAACTAATCGACTACCTGTGCAACTTTGTGAATCTAGGTAATCATCCCTAAATAATCCATCTTCCCTTGAATTTTAAACTTTAAAATTCCTTTATTTCCAAGCTCTCTCCTATCAGAACTATATCAGTTTAAGGAGACATTTGACATTTCCTTATTGCGTCCAGTATAACATCTATCTACTTAAATGCCTTCTTCCAATCAATTGATCAATCCTAGATATCTTATCTAAAGCAACTATCAATGTAAGAAAGCCTCCACTTGCAGCAGCATCAGCTGACAGTTACCAAAGTAAAGAATTATCTCAACCAAATTAAAAGAGCAACAGACGATAAATCCCATCACTCCACTGCATATCCTTGGATCCATATCTTATAATGACATAAAAAAATTCTTCAACACCCCGAAGAGAATTAAAGTTATCTCCTGTTCAATAAAATCCTCACCATAGATCATTTCAAAATTAGTGCCCCACTAGTATGAGAAAATAATGCCTAACGCTATTTTAGTGGATAAAAATGCCTGGCAATCAGGTTCCTAGGGGAGACAAATAAATATAAAATCAGTATCTCATTCCAAGAAGTAAAACACCCATACAGGTAAGTCTACATGTGTGACAAGGGAATTGATTTTTTGCCTAATAATTTAAACAAAAATATGACCTAGATGTTGCCACTAGTTATGGGATCCTGACTAGTTAAAAAATAAAAAATATAATCATCGCTAACCAGTTAAATTCTTTAAATAATATACTTCCCAAAAAATAAATAGTAGCCGTTAACCCTTTCAATGATCCATTTGTATCTCTTCAAAAAGGACAGGATAGAAAAGGCCTAACGAAAAATTATCAATCCATACATATTCCAGCCACTACAAATCAATCATCCAGAAATAGACTGAAAGTCGGCTGCTAACCCCCCCCCCCCCTTCCCCTGGGAAAACACACACACAAGAGAGGGGGGGGGGGGGTGGATAACTGAATCCATTTCCCAAGAGCACTTGTAACAAGCAAAAGATTTTTCCTTCCATCACTTTTTTCTTAAATAATGAATTTGGCAATTTTCTTTTAACCTCACAAGATTATACCAAGTCCAACAAATAAACGCACCATCCACATCACGTCCCACTGGCTCAATTTGGAGGAGCAAATGACCCTGTTAATCCCAATTCAAAAGTGGCTGGAAACTATCATGGTACATTTGAAAATCTAATGCGCAAAATCATCTCCACTCCATGAGGAACACCAATATCTCACCCTAATAATGTAAGTCACAACAAACAGGCTCCCTCTCCCTATGCCAATTCCTAATAGTCATTTGGCACAAAACATAATCTCCTCCATATCTACATGTCCACATGCGACGGGGTACACAAAATATTAATTCAGCAATACAAGCAATTGACACAATGTTCCCACATTTTTAACTCCAATACAATGCTCTATCTGCTGAAATAAAATTTTGATTTTGACAAAAGCAGAATACACATTAGTAAGTTCACTACGATAAACTCACAAAAGGTATCTTGGAGGCCTTGTCGTTCAAAACGGATAACAGTCCGAGAGATGCGAAGAAACTCAAACCTCCACAAAGCCAAGCCAATGCTTCATACTGCAAATTAAGCAACAATCGGCAGTACATCAACAGCATAAGAGCCCATGGTTCGCTCATAATTTTCGAATTCAAAAAGGATTGAACAATCAAAACCCTACTATTACAATTGTGATTACCTTACCAACTGTATCGGCAATCCGATCTATCGCGGGTTCTGGAAATGGGGTCCCGTTATCCCAAACCAGTTCGTCGTTAACTGGAAGCTGAAAAGTAAAAGAACAAATTTTTAGAATTGGCAGTGTTTGACTTCTTGTTGCTAATCAATCGCATAACAGAAAAGCGATACTCTTAGGGTTAAATAAAATATATTCTTTTTGATTACTGGTTTATCAGGGACGATGTGTTTGCCGACGGGGAGACCCATGCCAGAACGGAGACGAAGAGAAGTGGCGACCGATCGAGCGACGACGCCATTGCCGCCCATGATCCGAGATGCAACGTTGCTCAGCCTTCCTGCCATTTCGATTACTCTGCAAGCTTCACCTTCCAGCCTTCACTGAATGTGCTAAAAGAGTCGTCATAAGGGGTAACCCATAAAGGGCTACAGATGTATTTTCAAATGCGGAGGACCTTAGCAAACTCCTTGTACGTTGGATGAATGCCACGTGTTTTTTCTTGTTACCGATAACCTATTCCTTCCATAGCCATTGTTCTTTGGGAAATTTTCACTTCACCTGAGGTATCACCTAATTACAAAAACACTTATAAATTTTAGGAAATTTCACATACCCCCTGAGGTTCTATTCCCCTAATTTTTATTTTTTATTTTTTATGAATAAAGACAAAAATTATTAGGGAAAGATTCTCTGAACTGCTGCTGTAGGGTACACTAGCATTTTTGTGGCTCTCTTTCCTCATGTAAAATGTCCTCACTGCCCTTCAATATATGATATCATTTTACGGCATCTCATAGATGGGCTTCTCTGTGCTGCTTGCTCAGAAAACCCTCCACACTAAAGGATAAGAACCAGAAATGTCAAACTATCCGGACCCAGTTTCTCTATATCGCAGGTGTGGAGACCCCAGCCCATCATTGGGATGGGATGGGTGTAAAAAAACTCAAAAGCTAGGAAAGGCATTTTGGACCATCAACTTGTATGGGAGTAAGTGAGTAACCCTATGATCGTGGGTGTGGATCAGCCATGCACGTTGAAGAAAAACTTTAACCAGAAGAAATTCTTTGAAACCTTAGTCAGGAATCCTTGTAATCACGTTTGGAATTTTTAAGATATAGGTTTGAAGATAATTAGAAATGAGAAGACAAATGGGATGTAATTATATTCCATTTGTGTATATCCGCCATTTCACGGTCCTAAAAATCGGTTAACCTTTTGGGATTGGTGTGTGATTTGTGTGATTACACTTTCATCAAAAAAAAAAAAAAAACTATAATCCATTTAGGTTATTCCATCCAAATTGATGGATCAGGCAATAGAAGACTAAAAAAGGCGAACAACATTTTAAACTGTACCCAAACAAGACCTGAAATATATATTGGGACGAAATCTTGTGACAATCACAAGCTTCTTCTCCATGGGATTCTACACATCACTGTTGCAGAACGAGCTTCAAACTTTTTTTTTTTTGGTGACCTACTAGGCTCAGTCAAAGTCAGAAGTCAGAATTCCATAAGCTGATTTAAGAACTTCAGGAAATCTGACTAGGGATTTGTCCCCATTATGTCCAGGGAATTTGGTGTTAATTGACACTTTTTGACCTGATTCCAAGTTGGATTGCTTAGTTCTAGTCCTTGATGGTCAATCAGGCTCAAGCTCACATTTTAACAGTACAAAGAAAACAAGTGTTTGATAAGAGTAATGAATCTATATGATAGTAGCAACAAACAAAATATAACAAGAAACTCAGCCTGTCAAGACGGTGATGATTCAAGAAGAGGAATCCAAATTCAATCTCAATTACAGTATTAGAATTTAAGATAAAGTTCACAGGCTAATAATTTAATAGAATTCCATGCAGTGACACAGGTCAATGGCTCATCATTCCAGTTCTGAGCTGATCAACAAACCAGTTTCACAATCTAAATTTACAAGGAAGACGACCATGCATGCTCTGAGCTCTCAAAATTTCCTTAGCAAACCCCTGATTTCCAGTCAGCAAAAGCCCATTCACGACCCGGTTGAAAGTGAACTTGCGAGGCACAAATCCTCTCTCTACCATCTCCATCAACAACTTCCCTGAAACCACCAAATCTTCAGACTTCTTTCTTACAAACATAGCACTAATTAAAATGTTGTATGTGTCCAAATTAGGCAAGCAATTCTCACCATCCATTTTTCTAAAAACATCCAAACCCTTGTCAATCTCTCCAGCATCACATAAATAACGAATGACAACATTGTATGTCTGAACATTTGGCTCACATTCATCATTCTTCATTCTTTCCATAAAGTCCATGGCTCTATCTATCTGTGAAGCATGGCAGAGTCCTCTAATTAAAACATTATAAGTAGTCACGTTGGGTACATAACCCTTACTCACCATCTTCTCAAAAATCATGATGGCATTCTCCACACTATCCTTCTTGCACAAAACCTGAATCAATGCATTATAAGTAGCAACTGAAGGAAGACAGCCCTCTCCCACCATTTGCCTAAAAACCTTTTTGGCCTTCTCGATCTCACCTGCAATGCCAAACCCATGAATGACTGTGGTGTAAGTAACAACATCAGGCTTGCACCCCCTCTTCTTCATCTGGGAGAAAAATTCCCAAGCTTCCTTGATCTGCTCAGCCCGGAAGAACCCATGGAGCAATATATTGTATGTTGCAAGGGTCGGACTTAAATCACTCTCCACCATCTCCTTCAGAACCTCCAATGCCTTGGGTGTTCTCTTTATCAAACACCAACCATTTGCAATTATGTTGTAAGTAATAGTGTCTGCCCTAAACCTCCGCTTGAAAACTTTAAAGAGTGAGCATGCCATCTCAACACGCTTGGATTTGCAAAGCACATCGAGGAAGGTGTTAAAGGATGACAGGTCCTGAGGGCAGCCATGTTCATGCATTGATAGGAAAATCTTAACTGCTCGATCTGCTTTGCCTGCTGACACATATCTCTCGGTGATAATAGCAAAGGTTTTAGGGGTTGGACCAAGCCGGCGCCGGCGCATCCGAGAGAGGAGGGTCCAAAGGGCCCTGTAGTCATGCAATCGGCCAGCAATGTCGATGGCATGATCAAAGGTGGAGGTGGAATGTTTGTAGTTTGGGAGGCGATCAAGGGACTCAAAGAACTGAAGAGCCTTGGGGCCATCATTCCAGAGGTGTTTCAGGACTCGATCAACAACATCAGGGGACCACTGTACATCACATTTTTCTAGGGATTTGGTTAGGGTTTCTGGTTTGCTTTTCAAGATGAGGTTGGTAATGTGGAGAAGGGAATCTTGTGATGGTGACAACGGGGTTCTGATAGCTTGGTGGTGAGATGAATGTTTGATGGTGAGGGTAGCTTGGGTGGATTCACTGGGTTGAGAAAGTAGCAATGGCAGCAAAACAAAACGGGTGCTTCTGTTTGGGAAAGTTGGCTTGCAGGGATGGAACATTTAAACACATTTTGCTTCATTCATAAATGAATAATAAAATTGGGACCTGCAAGTCTTGACAGTGAGGCAGTTAAATGTGTCTTCGAGGAACCACTAGTCTCCATGATCCATGCATCTTCAGTAATCATCCAGTCTCTATCATCTAATCTATTTATTCCATTGCTTTTATGCTGCCCTGTTTGTTCAATGAAATTTTGGGTAAGTTATAAATGCATGTAGAGGTGAATATATTTTTGTGCCCTAATATGGCCTCAAGATAATCATGCTTGGAAAGGAAAAGAACTTGCATAACTCGATGTAAGGTAAAATAAAAAAGAACTAAAATTAGATACAACTTTATTATAGCCTGGATTTTCCTCAATACATACCTTGATTCATAGACCTAAAAGCCATGGCAATTGACAACCATTGAGCTACATATTGATACATAGTTGAATGGAAACAATCACTTAGACAACATCAAGGAACTACTTGAATAAGAACAGAAACAAGGAGTGGCAATCCTCAATTGTTCTAAAATGGGTCCAGTCAAGGGGTTGAAGTATGACCCAATAGACCCAATAGACTCATCTAACTGACTTCAGGTATTTACTGACCTAATGTCCGCCATAATTGACCCAAGTGAGAATGTGAATTCCCAATTAGATAGCCAGAAAGCCAGATTCAATCTGAATTTACATCCATACATCTAAAAGCTAATGAATTCAAGAGCCCCATAAAGGGGTTTTACCTAAACCTCTATGCTCAGGATACATACGTGTTTAACAACAATGTCTCAAAGTTCAAGAATCTTTAAGCTTTATGTATTTGCAGAAGAGGAACTTGCACTACATATATTTCCAAAGGATCGCTATAGCTATTAAGAGTGAACATGCAACACAATGCAAGGCCAAGATAAGAAGCATGTCATGGCCAAGATATACTCAATTGAGGTTCTCTGACTACTTTCCTACACAGAATCACCAAAGAACTCCAGTTAAACATCGCCTATGGAAACAATGAACTGGTCACATGTGAGACCACTTCATAAAAAGGAGAAAATCTAAAAATATTCAAACAAAGTACAGTTCAAGCACAAGTAAATAGATGCCTAACCAAGCAACAAAAGGGTGCGTCCAATTCTGGACCAAATCACTGGGGAGGGGGATTTTTCTAGAGATCAACATATTAAAATAATCCCAAATCTAGAACAAACTTGCCAATCGACTCAGAAATCCATAGCAACAGCAACAAATGATTTTACTAGGATTTTATGGAAGTTTTTTTTAGGAGAATATCGCAGAATTCTGATCTCAAAATTAAACTGAATCATAATTTCCAATAGAAGGTGTACCACATCAAAAGCAATCATGCCTTGGACACTAGCAAACTCAGTTCCAAGGAAAAACAATCACTAACCGACTCCATTCCTGCATCATCTAATCAAAAGCACGCATGTTTACTTTGTCATTTTATGTGGCTATGATTCAAGAAATCAGGAACAAAGAGAAATACATTCAATGCACAGAGAGAACGAAACACACAAGAACCTGTCTTGGATTCAGATCATTCCACTCATCAAACAGAACATTTCAAACAAGTACACCGAACAGAGGTTGATAAAATTACCGAAAACTAGTCCCAAACTTCACATCAGTATGTCTTCAACCCTGACAAAAAAAAAGCCATTAAATGAGAAATGTCCAGTGGAAGGGGGAAATTTTTGAAAGCATGGACCTCAATTCAAGCTGGAAATGCAAAGATGGTTGCATGTGTATCAAGGTTCTTCCTTGGCTGGTAATGGAAATTTGGCATGGGTAACATATTGACCATTGTCAATTTTTAGGAGGTTGCTGCAGCCATATGAGAAGCCATGGCAAGTGCTTGGCACCAGAGCAGCCTCAACTTCATACTATGGCTATGAACATAATTAGTAAAATGGATACGGCAAAATATAAGGATACAGATAGTTTTGGGTATTGTTAAAGTGTATCAAGCATATAGGGCTAGTAGGGTGTCTCGATTATAATATTCCTCATTCTAATCGAGATTCCCTCCTTTGTGTCTCTCTTTCTATTTGTAATTAAAGTTAGTCCTAGTTAGTCTATGATTAGCCTAGTCCTAGTCCTAGTCTGATCTCCTATTGTAACTATGTTTCTAATTTGTAATCCCTAGTAGGATTAGGAGTCCTTTCTTTGTATTTTGATTCTATATAAATAAAGGCACAGTGGGGGGACTGCTAGCTCGATTCATTCTCTCTAGACAGTCCCACTTTCTCGCCTTCATCTTCTTTCTTCTTTCTCACTCTCGGTTCTGGTGTTTTAGGGTTCTAATACGTTACAAGTATTAATTGGACTTGGAATGCAATAATACTTTTTGAAAATTTGGCCAAAAAACAGGACAACTCAAAAACTTGGATACAGATAAGATCATGCTTAGTACAGTTTTTATTTAAAGTCACGAGTAAAAATAAGGGTATAATGCTGGCTGTTCATCATCCCAATTCACAGATCAGTTAAGTTTAACCGAGAAGCTTTTGTGACAAAATGCCTATTGAGTAACTCGTTCATCATCCATCGCTCTTCTACTTGGTTGAAAATATAACAGGATAAATTTTAACATCTGGAGTAAAAGTTCTACATAATCAGTCACAGTTTCTGGGTTATTCATCAATTGGATCAAGCACAGACAAATAATCCCTAATGCCCAAAAGCCTCATCAATTGAGCTCCACTTAAACTAATCTTCACAATACTAGTGTTAACGGCTGGACTTCATTGAGGATTTTCTTCGTGCATAAAAAAGGGTACTAAGATAATGGAACAGAATCTATTCTGATCATCTCTCCTCACTCCATTTTTCAGCGGGAGATCCTCCTCTGCTGATTTTCTTTAATATAAGTTTAGTCTCTTGTCCAAAAAAAAATCTCTCCTCACTCCATTTTTCATTAGCAGAGAAGAGTAAAACATATCAAAAAGATATAAACCAAATGCAATTTCATTCATTAATTAGAAAATCCAAATCAAGCTGGTCCACTCTAGCCATTTCTGGTTTCAGATTCCATGTGGATGGAATATAATCTACAGAATAACTAATCCTATTCCCATAGCAGATGCAGAACAAGTGAAGAGAATGGGACCTATATATGGAGAACAGGGAAGAGGAAGGAACTTACCGAGAAGATAGTCCAGAGACTCGTTGGCTGCCGCAGCAATCAAATTAGATTCTGGGAATGCAGACTCGCCGCTACTATCAACTTGGAACGTAGACGGAGAAGAGGAAGGAGGCAGGGGGTTCAAAACACTTACATGGAGACTCGCCGGCCTCCGCTGATATCGCTCGGGAACGAAGACGAGAAGAAGAAGGGGAATAGTGTTCCAAAGGCAGAGAAAACCAGAAGAGGCTGTGAAGCCCTTCTTCCCTCTCGATTTGGGTTTGCGTTTTGCGTTTGGGTTTGGGTTTGGGTTTCGTTTTGGTTTTGGTTTGGTTTTTTACGGTTTTTTTATGACGTATAATACGGTTTTAATTGACTAATCTTTAAAACACACGAATGTTTTTTTATCATGATCTATAACATCTTTGACTGAGGGGAGGGATTATATTGGTATTTAATTTGAAAAGCAGAGGTGCACGTGGAATTAATGAAAGTTTAGGAAGGCAACTATAAGTTTGACTATTTTCAAGGGGGCATTTGGAAATAACCCCCAAAAAAAAAACATGCAAATAGTTAGTAAATACATTTGGGCATATATGTAATTGAAAAAAAATCGTTTGTTTTTTTTAAATTTATAGATCATTATGCCCCTTGATAGGGTAAAATGACCAAAATGACCTTACCTAGAAAAAAAAACAACTTGCAACTCATCTTCCCCAAATCGTTTAGGGTTTGGGGAAGATGACTTGTTGACTCAGAAATCAAGAATGGAGAGTTCACTTAACACAGCAAGCCACCAAACTCATGGCTTTAATTTGTAAATTGTCATTTTTTTTATATACCGATATCAGTCAAATGGATGGAGCTGAGCATCCGAGGAATGGAAAGTGAAGAGAAACGGAGGTGGGGGTAGGGGGTCGAGGGGTTACATACATCCAAAAATCGAACCGAGAAAATGAGAGAGGACTAGCGTTCATGGCCCTGATGGCACAGGACGGCGAAGAACAGAGATGAGGGAAAGTTATTAGAGAAGATGAGTTGTAGGTTTGGGAATCTCAATCTCAGTCGCCAGGTACCCCTTTCGGATGGCCTTTTGATCCTTCTTCCCATGGTGATGATGCGAGACCTGCATCTGAAAGTTCAAGAGCTGTTTGTCTCCGCTACCCATCTCCCTCTCTCACTCAACAACCAAGAATTTAATTGAAAAAAACAAAACAAAAAACAAAGCAAAAAAAAACCCTACTTGCTTTTGGGGTTTTCTTTTGTTGGGTCTCTTGAATCATTTAATATTACAAGAAGTGATGCATAGAGAAAGGCCATGGATCAGAAGCAGACAGATAGATTGAAGAGGTTAAGAGAAGAGTCTCTCCAAGATCTAGGAACGTTGGTCATGTTTTGTAAGTCTCAAAGATCAAACCGCACATACGAGATAATGAATTAGACAATATAGAGCCGAAAGCCTGTCCTGAGCTGATTATCATTCTGACCCTCGCAAAGAAGATACTCAGAAACCCTAAAATTTAATCCTGCTAGACGGGAAGCTCGGATCAGAAGGAGGAATTTCAAAGGGTAAAGTAAGAAAATGTAAGAAAATAAAGGACAAGAGTCTACCTTGGAGTTTGGGGAGAGATTGGCCGTGGCAGAAGAGGTGAATCATAGAATCTGACTCAGCGACCGATCGGAGGAACTTGAGAATGCTGCGAAGGCCACGGACTCGGAGGAACGACAAATCGGCTCTGGCATCTCTGAAACCGGTGCGGAGGGTGAGGGTGACCTCCCTGTAGACTGTAGAGTCGTCGCTTGTGGAGTGAATTCACTAAGTCTGCAACGGCCGGTGTAGAAGATGATGAAGACTAAGACTATGACTGAGATTGAGATTCCAAATTTAGGAGGATTGCCACTTCCATTCTTAATTTCTGATTCAAAAACTCATCTTCCCCAAACCGTAAACCCTAAACGATTTGGGGAAGATGAGTTGCAAGTTGTTTTTTTTTTTTTTTTTTCCAGGTAAGGCCATTTTGGTCATTTTACCTTATCAAGGGGCAGAATGGTCCATAAATTTTCAAAAACTAGGATCTGTTATAACATAATGTCTCTGACTAACGGGAGGGACTATATTGGTACTTAGTTTGGAAAGCAAGAGTGCACGTGGAATTAGTGAAAGTTCAGGGGGGCAACTATAAGTTTGGCCATTTTCAGGGAGGCATTTGGAAATAACCCTTTTTTTTTTTGGTAATGAGAATTTTATTATCGCTGAAACAAAGTTCCAGAGAAATCGGCGTACAAAGCAAGATGAACAAAAGGGGGAGGTGAATGTAACCAAACAAGATCAGACTGTGCAGAGGCACCAACATCGGTTAATTTATCTGCTGCAGAATTAGCGTTCTAGAAGTGTGAATGAAGAAAACACTCTAAAATGCCTACGACAGAATTCTACAATCATTGATAATAGGAACAATCTTCCAAGGAACGGCCCGAGAGCCATTATTAAGAAAACTATTTGCATGTCACCCAATGCATGGAATTCAACTACCCTCCCAATATTTTTTTTAGGGTATAGAATAAGGCATTATTAAGAACAGCGGATTACACTCCTGGAATCAGAAATAAGAAGTTCAATTGTTCAAATAACCAAGAATAAAAAATGGGCCATACACTCCTATTTACAATGGACGGAGCCCTCCTGGTAATGGAGTCTGCAACAAAATTAATATACCTTGTGATATACTATGATCAAGATAGGATGACAGATGTCGAATATCCTCAATAATCAGTCTAATATGAAGTATCGATTCTTGAGGACTCGCTTGAAAGTAAAAGATCACTTCTTGATTGTCACTTTCTATCAAAAAGCTGTATATTTCATCCGGAATTGCCTCTTTTAATCCTTCACGTATGACCATCCTATAAGGGCAAAATGACCGCCCCACCCACTGCCTGAGCACCCTGCTCAGGTGGGATCCACACCCTGCCTGTGTGAGGCCGCACAGCTACCCGACAGCAGATGATCCAAATTGATGTGGTCTCACCTCCCTACAATCCTGTGCCTATTGAAGGTTCATACATAAGCAGAGGAGAATGAGTCCGCCTTTTCTCTTTTGCCATTTTTCAAATCGGCTCTTCCTTTTCTTCACCCTTTTTACAGGGAAGTTAAGTTTAACTTAAGTATTACCAAAAAAAACGTATAACTTAATTACAATTTAATTCTAACTTTAAAACATGCTTCATTTTGGTTCTTAGCCCACTTGTATTGAGTTGACTATTGAAATCTTTGTTTGAGGAATTCCAATGGACCATATGATGAAGGATGGGATAAAGTATCCAGCGGTCAAGAGATGCGCAGATGAGATCCTTCAGGGATTGACAGTATTGTATTTGATCCTTAGAGGGTGGTGTCACCATGGCCACCCACCCCGTGAAAAGAAGAACCAAACCAAGAGTAAGAAAAATTACTGCCTTCAATGGAATCCGGTTCTATGCCTCTTCGGGGGTTCTACTCTCACTTTCTCTATTATCATCTTGAAAACAGGTACTGAAGGATCTTCACCCCCTGAATTTGTAAACCTTTTCAGATGTTTGAGCAGAAACTGAAACTGAAAATAAAACTGAAAATTCAAGAATCAAGAACTAACTAATGATGCTCAAAAAATTTCCTGAGTAATGTGGAAATCAAGAAGTATTCCACACCATTGGCTTTGAGTTTAGGGATATGGTGCTTCACTTTCTTGCTTTCTAAGAAGAAAAAGTCCACAACTTGATACCCAAGGAAACAGCATAGATGGGAGGTTGATGTTCAGCGTCCTCATAACATAGGTGGGGCTCAGGCAGGCAGAATAAGACCTGAAGCTATGCTAGCTTCAGAGTATATGAAGCAGGTTTCTCACAACCCAATACAAACACAACACATGAGATCATATGGCATCAGGAACCTTTCTGAAATAAGGGAATGGACAATAAAAAATTTATTTTTCACTAGTTGATTGGGTTGCAATGCTCATGAATCTCACATTATCTATGAAGTTAGTATTTTTAATAAAAAGTAGGATTAAGTGCAGATTAATTTCTCTTGGGGGTAAGCAAACATGTACCAGTCAATGCTCTAATTTGGAAACACATTAATAAAAATAGTAATGATGAAAGTAAGACTACTAAAGAATCGTGTAGTTTGATAAATAAAAAAAAGCATTGCAAAAGAAAAAAATTATTACTTGACATGCATATGTGATATATATACACATCATCATCACCATCACATTGGGCTTTCTTGGTGTTTCTCTCAGAGAACTTTCTACGCCAGTTGGCTTCCTTCCATGTGGCAATTTACTGAGCACCAAAACTTTGTGAAGACACTGCCCACATCCTCAGCTTGCATTCAAAATGAAACTCAATTTTATTGTATACAATCTTCAAGCAATGAAAACAAAAATGAGGTACTATAGCAGATTATACATCTCCACTCCAATAGAAATCCAAGATAAAGAAGAGCAATGTACAGATTCATGCTTAGTCAAACCTATACGATATCAAAAGCAACAAGTATATTTGGCCTTTGATATTTTGGAATGATCTCTAATCCTCCTCCTGCAACACATATAAAAGAACTAAAATGAAGTTCACAATAGATTGATATGTTGGATGAAATATGTACTAACTACAACATATGACTTAATCTACTTATGATAATGATGCAGAATTCCAACAAGAAGAGAAGATGGACGTGTTGTTTTGGATTTGGTTAAATTTATTGGGCCCAAATGAACCTATGGTTCAAGCTTGGTTTAAGTTAGGCTTAGTTTGAGTCCACTGGGTTTATGGACCATGGACTTAGGATTTTTGAATTTTCTATTGTAATGGGTCAATTCTATAAGTCCAAATATTAGGGATGTAGGTCCTATACGGGATTAAATAGTTTTTTTTTCCCCCTCTTTTTGTAATAGATTTAGTTACTAAGTCATTACCCAATTTTGCCTTTGTCTCTTTCCTTTTTTGTATAGAGGGCAGGCCTTGGTGCAACAGTAAAGATTGCTCCATTATGACCAAGTGGTCACGGATTCGAGTCTGGAAACAGCCTCTCTGCGAAAGCAGAGATCTTCTCTTAAAGTTTCCAGCCCATTAAACCTTCTGATTGAGCTCAATTTTGGATATGATGTTCCTCCCTAATAGTAATATGTCTGTCCAGAATTGCAACATCATCAGCTCTGAAGCTTGGAGATCTAAATGCTTTAGTAACTTGAAATTTTCTGTTTTCACTTGGTTTCTAATTTTTGTCCACCTCCATTACTTATCTAACCCTTGGATCTTTGTGCTACTTTAGCCACAAGTTCAGTAGCTTTAGGCCAGCATTCGACCAGATTTTGAGCTCCATTGGCTGGCGGGTTTGTGATATTGCATTTTCTGCCCTGTCATTACCTAAGCTAGAACACTGTGGTTCTGTCCTGTGGCTTTTCCAATTCCTAGAAACTTATATTGATTTACTAGAACTCATCAGATAATGGCTTTGAGGAATAAATTTATTTTACCAGAAATTTAGACAAGAAAGTAAACACCAGTAAACTTGTGCTTCACAAAGATCAAACAAGCATTTAAAATCATATATATAAAAAGGAACTAATTTTCCTGAAACTTTCCATTTGGTTTACACTAGTTTAGTCTATCAAACACAAGCCTTTATTGTATTTCTCCACTACCAAAATATTAAGATATGACTGCGAACTTGTGTAGTAATTTATCAAAATTGCATTTATAAAACTGATTAGATAAGAAAACAAGATACAAAGTTTCCAAGTAAATACGTAGAAATCCACTGAGCCAGTCAATGAGGCTTTGAGAGGATGATCACACGATGATGCCCAATTCTAGTCTCATTTATGCGACCTAGATGCCGAAGTACCTGTCAAGTTCAATTACAAAAGTTGAAATTATGCTTTACAAGAATGACATGCTTACGGACAACTAATGAAGATAGATAATATACTGCTATGAAAATCCATTATAGAAATTTTTATCCAGAGCAAATTTGGTTTCTTTTTTTCAGCATGACATGCATTTTTTTTTCCCAATGACGACCCTGTTTGGTTAAAAGTGAAGTAAAATAAAATATTCATTGGTAAAGTGAAATAAAATGAAATGAAAAGAATTAAAAAGAAATTTCCTCTTGGGATTTCAATCAGAACAAGAATTGATGTAAAGTGATACAAAACGTGAGGCCCACAATATAGAGAAAGTAGATGGTAAAAATATTTGCAGCAATATTTGGCTGAAAAAAATGAAGTAAAATTAAAAAACCATGATTAGTATGTTTTGAGTTAGTTACAAAATTATTCTTGGTAACCATTAGAAAAAATTTCTATTCTGTTTTTGTTTTAGTTTTTACTTCTCTGAACTTCTAACTAAACAGGGCTGATGTGAGAAGTTCTCTACTGGAACAATAATTGGATTAAAGTGCAACAAATTAGACCATGATAGCTACCAAAGTACGTATATACATAATGCTATACTATGAGATTCTGCTTTACATTCACAAACCAAAACATGATAATTCAATTACTGCCTTAATTTTTTCATTTCAAGCCAAGTACAGGCATATAATAATGTATCCATTTCAATCAATCATTCATAAAGTATGCAAAAACTCACAGTCAGAATTGCTTTCCCAGTATTATCAAGTTTCAATGCTGGTCCTTTTATGTCAGTTTCCAGGAAAAAGTGTTTGCCTTTTACACCTTCTGTCATTGCAATATCTCTTAATTCCTGCATGATATGCATGGGAATACTGATAATCAATTAATAAATCACTAGCTACAAAATGAACAAATCATCAATGGCAAGACAATCCACTTTGTTAAAGTGATTGCACAGGGAAAACACCATGAATCCTGCCCAGCAGAAGTGCAGGGTAGGCTTCATGGTGTGGAAACTCAGAAGACTATCTCATATTGTGTCTCACTGTCTTCAGAGCTACATATTCTTGCTCCGACAAGATACTGCATACCAAAAATTTACATTGGGTGAGGTAAATTGAATACACTTACAAGAGCCTTCTCCCAAGCATTGTCCGCCATCTTCAAGAACATAGAAAACTCTGATCAACATATCTCAAAAACCAAGTATGACTAGAATGAAGAAATGGAACAAATATAAGAGGCCAAAAACCAGAACAAATGCAAGAAGACTAACCTTCTTTTTGGGAGCTGCAATAAGTTGAGCATTTGCCTCTGCATAAGAAGCCATGTCATTGATAGCAGCATTCACCTTGTCTAGAGTGAGCCTCCCCCTCATATAACTGCAGTGTGAAATGATTTGAATTTAGGAAATGGATAGAAGGGTTAAGAATGTGGTAGAAAAATTATCTTTGATGAATCTATAAAAATTAATGGGAAAACCTGTTTGTAAGTTGTAACCACAATGGTTGCAACTTACAACAGAATCTTGTAACCTATTTTCTTCGCCCTTGGCCACATCTCTTACAAGTTACAATCTCTTTTAGTGAGGTCATTTTCGTAATTTCCTTGCCCTTCTCCTCCTCTCCCTTCCCCCACTTTGTTTCAGACGTATAGGCAGTCGTCTTGGACCCCCCCTCCAATGCCTTCAGTCGTCTAGAGGCCATGACAACTATGATTCTGAGCTTGGAAGTACAGTATTAATGTCCACAGAAGTTCTTGCAAAATGTTGGCAGGTTTCGTATTCCATTATGAGCTTGAAAGTTCAGTATTAATGTCGACAAAAATGCTTATGAAATGTTGGCGGGTTTTTCACTATTTTCCAGGTAGCTTAGGATTTCACATCACAAGATAGCTCTCTCTCTTTCAATATTTCTCCCTGAAGTCCTCACTGCCTTTCACTGTTCATTTAATGAAGACTGTATCACTTACTGCCCTTAAAAGAAGCAGATTTCAGATTTAGTATTTTTCAAATCGAACTCTATGGTTCGATACCCTAAGTTTCTTTGTTCCTTGCAGCAACTCCCAAAGTTTTAATGGCGGATCTGGAGCTTCTTGTCGCATTCTCGAGAGGAATGACCACAGAACAAACTCAGCAGAACTAAGTCATCTTCTTAAAATCTGGCAAGACTGGAATTTTGATCTTGAGGGTCTATGTCAATTCGAAGCCTACTTATTTGGTTCCACTCTTAAACTTTGAGTGTATTGCTTTTCCAGAATTGGAAAGGTTTAGAATTTTAATGGGCAGGCATTACAATGAATGTCATGGTTTCGAATAGAAAAAGCCATTAGATTTCCCCTGAATCATTCGGTAAGTCTCCTACTGCAACACTTAGCCAGATCTCAAGAAATTTCCATTTTCAGTGTAGGACTTTGCTAACATGCACATCAGCATCAGCTTCTCCATTGCCGCCTCTGTGCTGCCTTTTGAAAAGTTTATATCAGTTCTTAGGCTCTGGTTTCTCCCTGAGCTCATGCTTACCAGCAGACGTGAAGATCATTCTGTGGTTTCAAGAGGAATCGGAGTGGTGAGCTCTTCATTGGGGTTCAGAAGGACTGCAAGAATTGGGAATGTGGTTTGTGTGTGTGTTGGAAATTGGAAGAGGAGTTCGAAATGGTGGCAGGTTCTCAATGGTTGGGGCAATGTTATGCCTGAATCAGTGGTGCGAGCTACTATCATGGGCAGGGATGACTTGTGGGTTGAGCGCGGCGAGCTGTAAAGAGAATGTGTAGGGGTGGTGGGAAGGAAGGGGAGAGAGACAGAGACAGGGGATTGAATTGCTGTGAATAAAGAAAAACAGCCCTGATGACAACTTTGGAGAAAAAACGAGATTGGTGAGTGATGAGGGTAGCAAATGTACATCCTTAACCTCTCTAAATAATAGTTACATCATCTTATAGGGGCAAAAAACGTACGATTATAAATTCTGTGGGTAACCATCCCTTAAAAACAGACGCACCCAAAATTAATTTACAATGCAATTTTTTTTTGGGTGAATAATTTACAATGCAATTACATAAACTTAGACATGGAGATGTCTCAGATGACTAGAAAATAAGCTTGAGTTGGTGATTGCTGACAAGTAAGCATATGCTTGGGAAAACTTGATTTGTTTAGGCAGCACAAAACTTGATTTGAATTTAGGAAATGGATAAAAGGTTAAGAATATGGTGTAAAATTATTACTTTGATGGGCCTATAAAAATTAGTTTACAATGCAATTACATAAATTTAGACATGGAGATGTCTCACATGGCTAGAAAATAATCACAATTTGGTGATTACTGATAAGTAAGCATATACTCGGGAAAACTTGATTTGTTAAGGCAGCAGAAAATATATTCTAAAAGTGTTTGACAATGTATACTGTACTTACGATGACAATGAATCAAGTTCTTCAGCAGAAATGTACCACACAGGTGCAGAGCCACGACCCTTTTTCTCCTGCTTCTCCTGCGCATGATATATAGATAACCTGGCATGAGCGATAAATGATCTGAATGACTACTTGCTCTTGTGTTTGCGTGTTTGAGTGTTTGAGTATGTTTGTGTATCAAGAAGAGGGAGAGGGGAAGAAAATATCTCATATTTTTTTCTGAGGCATAAAACTGTGTGCAAGGTGCAACCATCTAGAAGTTATAGTTCAAGGACTGTGCTTGGTTGTCACATTGTATGAAATTATTTATTTTGGTTTTGCCATAGAATCTCGGTGCTTCTGATTACCAAAAAATATATTCATTTCCATTCATCACCAATATAAAAGAGATAATTGGATTCTTTTTTTTTTTAATATAAATAAAATGACCTTATTTCTGCTTTTGGAAAAGAACCTTACAATGACTTCAGTCCATGTTTGAAGCATTACTTTTTCATTCAAATGCCATAAGAATTCAAAGTAAAATGATTTCCTTTCAGGAGGCAACTATGAATCGAAACGATTTTTGTGCAAGTTGATCAGAGAAAACAAAGTTCACAATGAAATGATTCCATTCCACTTTGCAACTTTTTGCAATCATAGTTATCAAGGAGGCAAGGCAGCCATGGCGTTGGAGAGGGTCTAAAATCAAGGCGACACCAACAAGGCGCCCAAGGCAACGAAGGAGCCTGGATGCCTAGGTGACGCCTTGATAACTATGCTTGCAATTTTCCTCCTTGAAGTTTGACGTAAGATATTAATTGACTTTGCCTCAGAGTTCATAGTTTGCATGGCATAGGTTCAATGTAAAAGAGATTCTCCATGACGCAAGGTGTGGGAGGTTTAAACCTTGAGACTTGCTTTCAGGTTCATGCCTCAAGCCTGCATTAATTGTTAAAATTGTTTAATTTTTAGGAAAGTGGAACAAGCAGCATTATACCCTTATAGTTTGACCAGGGTGCGAGTTTGGAGTTTTCAAGTACAAATCTTATCAGAATAGAAGTGCAATTATGCTTAGAAGTCAGAACTGAGAATGTTTCTATATGGAGCAGGTGATAAGAACTATTCTCTACAGATACATCCTAATAAATCCATCCATATGTAACATCATAGCATTCTTGTTTGGAGTCTTTGCCAAACCATATAAGAACCATCTGAAAAGTATGGTGGAATTTGGTAGGAAATCCGCCAGAACAGCTTACTTCTATCCAATTCTGCATCAACACCCAACTGGAGAACCTAAACCACAGATGACCGTACAACCAGCACCTCATCACCAAAGGTTGGAGACCCAAAAAGAATACTACTATAGAGGATAGGGTATCTCAACTTAGGTTGGTTTGTTCTTAACAGCTAAGGAAACCCTCAGTAAAAATGGACCCTGGTAATCATCCCTATATTCCAGAAGTGCTAGTTTTTTTTTTTTTGGATAGGCAGGCCCAAGGAGATTTGAACTCATGACATCTTAATTATGAGGTGTTGGCATTTGCCAACTGAGCTACCCCCTTGGGATCCAGAAGTGCTAGTTTCTTACTCAAACCTGAGAATCATATTTCTACTTAACAACAAAGAAATCCATAGAAGGGACACTCCAATCTTTGTTATGACACAAGTAGAAAAGTCAAGTTTTACTGTATTAAATCAAGGGAATACATTTTGGCTCAGGACAGAGGACATTAGAGGGTCAATCTCCCTGACTAAGAGCAGTTCATGAAAGTCCACTGCAAACGGGTAAAGAGCACATTTAACAAATTCAAAAAGACACCCAACAAATTATGAACCGAATTAGCTGGGAAAATTACTTAATTTTCCTGTTTTAATCTGTGCAGGATACTCTAGACCTGGACTAACTACAGCTGGATGGTCCCATTTCTTTTTGATTGAAGGCAGACTAAAGTTTTTTGATACAGGGACTTTACCACATTTACCAGATTTAGTGGATCTTCTTTTTGCACTCCGGAAAGGGTGTGATCGTGCTGCCAGCATTGGGTTGAAGATAAAAGAAGTTTGGGTTGATCACAAGCTGATTACGGATACTCTTCCATCTCCAACCAAATGTTTATGGCCATGGTTCTTGTGTAAAGACTTCTTGTATATATCAGATCAGACCCAAGGTGTACAGTTTTCAAGGACAGGTGATAGGTTGTGCTTAACAATAGCTAGGAACTTAGCTAGGAATATGTGCTCGCAAGATGTATTAAACACTGTATCTTGTTCTTCTTACATTTTACTATCTTTTGTTTGTTTTCACCCAAAAAAAAAAACAAAGTATTTCTCTTTAAATTCCACAAAAGTGTAGCTAATGGCTGACGATTAAACTATGCTCACCACCATCCATCCTGACTTGATAATCTCTCTTTTCATGTTTATCGACAAACAAAAGTTAGAGTTTATATTACCTTGGGTAATGCCACAGGCTCCTCCTCCAGTTTCACGGAGCCAAAATGGAGGCCATGGTTGGGGTTCTCCTGTGTCAGACTGAAACCAAGAGATAAACCTACTACTTAACGTTTAACGAGAGAGACAAAACAATTATTAACAAAAATGCCTCATATGACTCACCAATTATAAGGGTTCCCGCTTGACACTGCCAGACTTTCAGGCAAGCGAGACGGCATGTGAGCAAACATATGCTGCAATTTCTTTTGCTGGCGCAGGGAAGCATCGACTAGTTTCTGCAATTAGCAACAATCAGAAAAATTCTAACATGGACCGATCACATGATCACAAACCCTAGTCATTAGTACGACTAATGAGAGATATGAGAAGATGAAATAGATACTTTGGCCTTGGGGATTGCTTCGGTCTCCTCCCGTAGTCGGTCTTTGATGGCCTGCATCTGAAACTCCATTGCCTTCACGGCCGTATCCATTGCTGATAGATCAGCAACAGAAGTAGCTGGGTACACTGCAAAGAAGATAATTTATTGAACGCCTCTCAATCTGGGAAATTCAATTAGAAAAAGACAAATGTCAGGTTCTACTTACTATTGCGACCAATCGCAAGCTCTTGTAGCTCAGAAATGCGTTTGTTGAAGGAAGCGATTAGAGAATCGAGCGAAGAACCGGCTTGCTTCGTATCCATTCCTCAGCTTCTTCTTTCTTTACTCTCGTTCTCCAAAATCCAAATGCCTGGTTTCTGTTACTTTCTACTTTTGAAGTTCGAAAACCCGCTCGGTTTCGGCGGGAAACAATTAAAGGCTTTATGATCAAATTGATCACACTTGCGTTATGACTTATTTCAGAGTGGGACCCACGACTATGATTTATTACGGTAGACGTGAAACATAATATCAGTCACGTGCCTTGCCCTGTATCGTTTTTGGGGTCTCGGAGAAGAGAGAGACTGAGAGAGAGAGAGAGAGAGAGAGGGGATCTCACCGTCACAAATGGCCAGATTAGCAGAAGCTACAGCAGAGCTTGAGAGACGTCAAAAACGAATCCTCGAAAGGATAGCAGAACTAGAGCTTCATTTGTTGCCTGAGCATTTCTCAGCCGCGGTCTCTGTCTCTTCCCAGGATGAACGAAATTCCGTCACCGTATCACGTCTCTCTGCCATCCTTCGAGCCAAAGGTGTTGATGATTTCGTATTCAAGAGAGCTCCCTCCGACTACTACGATAGACCCATCGAGGCGAGAAGAGAGATCCTCGGTGCTGCTTCCATACACCATCTCTGCAAGAGCATCGTCTTGGTAAAGCTCCTTCGGTCGCTCCCGTTCCCTCTCTACATATTTTCGTTCATTTCTTCTCTTTGTTCTGTATTTCAATTACATTACTAGTCTTTCAATTTCATGTTTAGGAAATAGTCTATTGGATTTGCGCGGGTTTCCATCTCTAGTTATTATTATTATTCTTCAAAATTTTATTCCTTAATTATCTTTCATATATCTGATCTTAGTGAGTAGACAGCTTATTTGGGTTTATATTGTACTTACTGGGGATTCTGGCTAAATAGATGGTTGTTGGAGGTAACTGTGCGAGTTACGAAGGATTAGTGGAGGAGCATTTGAATTCTTGTAAAGAGGTTTCATGGTTGAAGTGGGGTTGGTTAACCCTTGAATTGGCTATGGATATACTTTTTCATAAATATCTGTAATATTCTGAATTGGGCATAATAATTATATAAAACAACAACAACTCAGCCTTATCCCAACTGAATGGGGTCAGGGACATGGATCCTTACCCTCCAATCAGCTCTATTCCAGGTCATACTTGATATAAGGCCAGCTATGCATGTCTTTCCTCATCACTTCTCCTTGAGTCATTTTAGGTCTGCCCCTGGCTCTTTTAACTCCTTCAATCTGAATTAAATCACTCCTCCATACTAGAGCATCTAAAGGCCTCCCTGTTGAACATGACCATGCCACCTCAAACGAATTTCTCATACCTTATCATGTATCTGAACTACTCCCAAATCAGCTCTAGGTCAACCATTCCTTACTTTATCTGATGGAAATAAGTCACTTAGAGGGCTATTTTAGTGGAAATAAGCCTTGGGATGGGTTATGTATGTATTGGGCCTTTGATTCTATGTGTTTATTTTATAATGACCAATTTAATAAGCCTAAAATATGGGTAGAAAGTAGGAAAACAGGATTTACTTCATTAGTTTAGTTAGAGTCCTATTTTGAGTATGTTTTCTTTATTATTCCACTTTCCTAGTCAATTTAGGATACCTTAATATTTAAGGATTGAGTTAGGCCTTTCCTTTTTAGTGTCCAAGTTTATTTTTGAGTCTTCTATATAAGTTTGTAAGGGAGGCCAACATTATACACGAATTTGATTAATGAAATATGGGCTTGAGCCTTTGTGAAAATCCTGAGATAGGATAGGTGAGAGACCTAGGGTGAGATACCCATTGCCTTCTCCCATCCCCTTTCATCGATTCTTGATCCAAACCCTAGTTCAGTCAAATCGAGTTCAAGAGGCTACAAGCTACTGGGATTTCTTGTCAACAGATTGTCACATTGATTCCTGAAGATTACTGTATCATAATCATTGCTGCTAGGGTACATATCCATCAATCGAACTAGCAAGAGTAACCCAAAGATCGATCCAGGAGACTTTATGAGAAAACCCTAAGGGTTGATCGATCTCCTCTTTCTTCTTGTTCTGATCGTGACTTCTATTTTGGGGTTCATCCTACTTTCAAGAAGAGTACTCAATCCATTGGAAAGAGGAGGATTCAACCCATTTACTTTAGCAGGTTATTCTTCCCTCATTTGAGTTCCCATTGTTCTCTTTGTTGTCAATTTGAGATCTCATCATGCTCTTCCAACAAATTTGAGATCCTATCGTTCTCTTTCTTGTTCACTGGAGATTTTCAATTTGATCCTTCTTGGGATTAGACCTATTCTGGTTCTAGTCTTACCTTATTATCCTTCTTAGTTTTTCCACACATCCATCTCAACATCCTCATCTTAGTTACACTGAGTTTATCTATATGATGCTTCTTAACTACCCAACATTCCGTATACATCATAGTTGGCCGTATGACTGACCTATAAATTTTCCTTTAAGTTTTAGAGGAGTACGTCGATCACACAACACTCCGGACACACCTTTCCACTTCATCCATCCTATTTAATTCTTTGTAAAACATCATCTTCTATATCACCTTCTTTATTTATGATTGAGCCCAGATACCTAAAATAATCACTTTGTGGAATCTTCCTATCCCAATATTCATCACCTCATTATCTATTCTAGTGTAACTAAAGTTACACACCATATACTCCATAAAGTTACAGTACCTCTTTCAGCATTTGGTCAAAAAGGGTCTTTTGAATCATTTTTAGGGATGTGAGGGTGATATGGTTTGGGTGCAGGTACAAGAGTTCTCCTCCAAAGAGACACCGATGTTTGTCCATATCTTGTTGTCGTCATCGCCCGGGGGGGGGGTGATAAAATTCAGTGTCTACAACTTGATATAAAGCTCAAAGGCTGTATTTTAATGAATAGTGATGAATCTGTAATGGTGATCCAAAAAGAATTAACTTTTTTCTTCTCTTTAGATGGTAGAACATGATCTGTGTAGCCTGCACAAGGCAATTAATGATGAGCATCTTGACCTTTCTCTTTTGACACTTATACTGGAAATGTAGTGAATCTTCTAAACCCTTTAACTCCAAAATCAAGTTCTTCTTCAGCTTATTTGTTTCTTAGTACCATTGCCTGTTAGGTGGTTTTGGCTTCTTTACTGTCTAACTAAGCTGATATTTTTTCTCCTCAGGTCAACACACAAGCCCATGCTAGTGTCACCGATTGTAGTGATCGAAATAATTCAAAGTACTATCTTGTGGTAGTGCAGGTACTTTTTTTTCATTTAACTATTCTAGATGATATAAGGACCTGCCTAAATCATTGTAATTCTTGGTCTCTTTTATTTCTTTGCTGCAGTATACTGCTCGGTTTAATGCTGAAGCCGTGAAAAATTTCTTGTATTCTCTCAACAATGGAAAGATACCAAAAAAGAAGTTCAACAGTAAGTTTTATGAATTTCCTATCCCAAATTATGGGTGTGTATGTGTGTGTGTGTGTGAAACTGCTCCTACACCCAATATATTTGTATCCAAATCATTTGAAGCTGTTGCACACATAGTTTTCAAAGCGCCAAGGCAACCCAAGGTGGTGGTGGGGCACCTGGGCAACAAGGCACCCTAGCTTCCTCCCCCCTATCCATATTTCTAGTATTGACACATCATAAACGTCATAAGAAAATTAACAGCCAATTAAAGAAACCAGCTGTCACATATAAATTAACATAATAACAGCCATTGTAAGACTGACTGGTTGTTCACAACAAACTAGCAGTTAAATATAAACTTAACAAAGAAAATATTTCAGTAATTCAGTTCAATGATATTTGAATTTTGAAATGTCACATTGGATTAGAATTGATTCTAGCAAAACGGCATTACTAGATACAACAGTGTAGCAAGGTTTAAGATTCAATGATCCATGTATTGCAAGCATTATAATCCTGTACAGTGCCAAATAAAAAGGTTAGGAAAGGAATTTATATTTTATAACTAATAAAAATAATAATAATAAAAAAAAAACACAAAACAGCATAAGGTGCCTGCTCAGCCACCTAGGCAGACCAAGGTGATGCCTAGGCGGTCGCCTTACCCCCATCCAATAAGGATCGTCTTGACACCCTGAAGGCGCTTGGATGCCTAGGCGACGCCTTGACAAGTATGGTTGAACATTTCACTTTCTGTAGACTTTACAGGTTTATGTCTGCATGCTGTATCTTATGCACAAAGTCACTTGCCTACCCGTCGTTCTTGTTTATAACATGATAGATTTGGAGTTATAACTCTTTACTCAAGCCTTGTTTTGTTTAGTCCATGAAATGTGTTTGCTTCAGAATGAAGTGAAAAGAATATAGATACATGTCTACACAGAATATCAGATGTAGTTGGAAAGCTTTCTTTCTAAGGTGCTTTGCTCTTTTTGTACATTTTTACAACATTGTGATGCAGGGCATTCAGCCATCCCGCCAGGCCTAGCCTACTAGGCCCAGCCCAAGGCCAGATTTGTGCCTACAGGACCAGCAGGACCAAGCCTAGAAGGCCCAGCCCATAGATCGATACCTATGCTGGCCTGGGTGAATTAAACCCAGTGGTTCTGCCTTTTTGTTTGCCTAGGCTAGTATTTACTCTTACTACGTGTCTTTTCAGTTTCCTAGGTGGCGTTATGAGGTTGTTCATGCTCCTGGGTATTAGTTATTAGTCATTAAAAGTCTTTTAGTTTTTCCAAGTCACTTTCTTGGTTGTAGTTCCCTATGTCTTGGGGATGCTAGTGTCTTGGTTTTAGTTTCTAGGTGTTGAAAATCAAAAAGTCTATATAATGTAAGTTGATGTATTCCAAAGGGTTTTAATGCCTCCCCTCTATATAATGAAACCATGGGCTGTTCTCTGGAACATCAGATTTTGAAGACAAAGAACTCTCTTGTGAGATTTAGCTTGTGGATTCAGCAATCATATCCAAGGTAAATCTCCTTGGTGGGGCTCTAGTGGACTCTAGCAGCCAAAACTATCTACCTCCATCAATTATCATCATCGTCAACCACCATCATCCATCTCCATCTTCATCATCAAACTAAAAGGCCCTCATCTAGTGGCTTATAACTTGCCGGTTCTCAACCAGTTCATCGTTCCTTCTTTTTTTTTTTTTTTTTTTTTTTTTTTTTTCCGCATCACATTGATTTCTGAGGGGGATTTCACCTTCAATTTATTTTCTTTTGAATTATAAAAATAAATCCTCAGAATTGTTTTATTTTTTTAGATTATGCATAACTTGTCTTTCTAAATGAGGTCAACCTTGGGTGGATTTTACAGTCTGACTGGGGTTGCTTTTCCAAATAACATGGCATATGTGCATTTTCTGTGTATTTATGCTCTGGTAAAAGCAAGTTTAGGACATATATCATAAGTGGAGTGTAGTTCTTATGATTGCCCAGGATGATGCTCTAGAACTAGAAGTGGGAGCTGCAACTTTTGCCAAGCTCAAGCCAAACATGAGTTGGGTTGGGAGGGAATTTTAAGATCTCAATATGGCTTGAGCTATGCGATGACAACTAAACCAAGCATTTCAATGGGCTCAGGTCATGGTAGGAATCCTGGCCCAAGCTGAACCCTGCCTTATGGGGTTATATGATGTTAAAAGCTGAGACTAACTCTGAGAAAACATGTTCACGAAACCCAAAACAATTATCAAGTTAGTAGAGTTATCTAAGTTGAGACTTTGGGTTCAGTTTAGGTCGAGCATATTGGACTGGTCTGCAGGTTGGTTGAGCTACACATTGTCTGCTCAGTTCCTAGGATTGAACTTGGGTTGATGACCTACCTGCCCAAATTGAACCCCTAACAGAGGGATTGGAGCTATAGATAAACTTGCTAAATAAAATTCATAAAAGTATTTATAGCTAAACTTGCTAAATCAAGCCCATTATTTTAAAGGCTTTGCATCCCATATTAGGGTTTGATGGCGGTTCCTCCCCCACGGGAGGAATCTCCGCCGGATCCCAGGCGGCCGGCGACGCCGTCCTTTGCGTCTGCTTTGGCCAAAATGTCTATGGTGGAGGTGCCTACGATTGCTATGAAAGCGCCTTTAACCCACTTGGGCTCTCCAGCTATCTTCTTTACAGAGGAGGAGATTCTGCGATCCGAGGAACCGTTGCAATGGGCGCTTGTGGCTAAATGCTCTTATGGTAGACCTTCAATTTTTGAGATCAAGAGGGCTCTACAATCTTCCTTTCATCTGGCGGCGGACGTGATGATTTCCTCCCTTGATCAGAGACACTTACTTCTGCGCTTTTTGAATCATGCAGATTATATCAGAGTGTGGCTCAAAGAACTAACCTCTATCAAGGGGTTTCCTTTCAGGTGTTTTAAGTGGACCACATTCTTTAAATCGGGGATGGAGTCTCTGATTGTTCCTGTGTGGATTTATTTTCCGAGTTTGCCTATCAATCTCTATTAGGGCAACTATTTTCTTTCGGTGGAGGGTGCGGTTGGAAAGGTGTTAAAGGTGGATGGGGCTACGGTTGCATGCTCTAGGACGATTGCCGCAAGGGCTTGTGTGGAGATCGATTTGCTGTCTTGTTTGCTAGAGAAGATCTGGATTGGATGTGGATCCTTAGGTTTTTCAGAAAATTGTTTATGAGAAGCTCCTAGTGTTTTGCACTGGCTGCTTCAAGCTTGGTTACCACGCTGAGGTTTGTAGGAAGATCATTGGGGTTGCTGCTAAGCCTAGGAATGCTGATGCTAGGGCCAATGGTTAGTAGTTTTGCAACCCTTCAGAAGGGGTTTCGATGGAGGATCAGGTTGTTGGACTAGGTGCCGAGACAAGCGGGGAGAAGGAGTCGGGTGCTTTGGTTGATAACAGAGGGAAAGAGATCGTGTTTGATCGTAGACAGGGGGCAGGAAATTCCAGTGGCGTGGGGCTGCAAGTTTTGGAGAGAGGCGAGTCTTCGAAGAGGGGGCCTGATCAAGCGGCTAATCAGTCAAACCCTGACACGGAGGTCGAAGAAGGTGGGCTCCGTGCTCACTGGCGTCCTACAGGCATAATTCTTAATGCTTCTGAGCATGGAGATAGGGATGTTCAGAACCATATTGTAGCGAGCCCATCAAATAGAGTATCCGATTGTGAAGATGGTGATAATCTGGATCCTTCTTTGCGACCTGGTTTTCATGGTTTGCAGCGGGAAGGTCCGACCAGTGAGCCGGAGCTGCAGGTGGGGGTAGATTCTCTTTTGTTAGCTGCTACTAATGAGATAGGAAATACTCCTCTTCATGATGGTAACGTATTATTGGATGGGGCGGCTGCTAGAGTGGATCATCTTGAAGGACTTGCAATCCTTGAAAGTGTGAACATGATCCAACAAGAGGAACGGGTTTCTGCACTTGCTCTTACTGTAGCAAATGAGACTTTGGAGACATCAGCTTTGAATTTATTTGCTGAAGAGCGTGTGGTCTTGAGCTCTTCTAGTAGAAATCACCATGTGAGTCAATCTGTCTTCGCCTCCATTATTGAAATCCCCCATGTGAGTCACTCTGTTTTTTCCTCTTCAAATTCCTTATCTACTGGCGATGTTGGAGTTGATAATCATCCAAACCATGTTTTAATTGGAGGGCAATCGGGTCCCTATCTTACTGCTGGCCTTGAGAATACGTGTTTGGAACATGGTACTGTTGAGACGGGGCATCAAGGTAATTCTTTGGTGCCGAACCAAAGAGAGGGAGGAAGTTCGAATGTGCATATTTCCCACTTTCAAGATGGGACTATCATTTTAAATATACCTAATGAGGTGGAATTAGTTCAAAGATCGGATTCTCGTGGGTCGGGTTATGACCAATTTGATCAAGAGGAGGTGCAAGGCGGGTGGACTCAGGTGTTGGGTCGAAAAAGTTGTGATGGACGTAGGACTGCTCTTCTAGGTGGTCGTGTGGGTTCCCATATGGCAACTCCAGTTATTGACAGAACTCGAAGTCAAAGGAATGCAAATCTTGGTGTTAAGGCGGTGGACGCGGCGGTAGAAAAACATCAAGTTGATAAGGAGTTAGGAGTAGGGCTGCAAAAAATTCCATCTCCCTTTTCCCCAGAGGAGGAGGCTCTTTTGGCCCGTGTGGCTCTTGATCGGCCTGGTTTTTATACTGAGGTCCCCCGACGATCGAATAGGATAAGGACCCCCTTGGTGCGCCTCACAGACCCCCCGTAGCCTTATTTTATTATTTCTCTTGGGTGAACAAGTGGTTTGTTGCCCTTGCATTTATGTTTTAGGACTGAGTCCCCTCTTTAAGCTTAAGGTCGCTTTGCCTGTAGTCTGTCTTTGGGCTTGTTTGCCTCCTTTTTAATCTTCAATTTTTATTTTAAAAAAAAAAAAAAAGAAAAAAAGGATAAACTTGCTAAATAAATATGGCTGGTCCTAGCCTGGATAAATTCTGGTATTAATCCATTTGTATCCATGGTCCTTGTGATTATCCATGAATTGCCATGTACAACTCCTTGATTATCCATGAATTGTCATGCCGATCTAGCCACAATAATGCCACTAGATCAAGAGGTGTGAGTTGTCAAACTATCAACATCTTTAACATCTGAAAATATTCTTTGGTGTGTATAATTCAGACGAGGCATGCATATTAGTGCCAAAGGTCAGGTTCATTGCATGTTTACCCTGAGAATAGAAGTCTAGCGTAGTTCAAAAACTCACCTAAATTTTGCTAATTTCGACATGTCCGAGACGAAACAGGAGGTGAAACCCAGAACCAGCACTGTTTCGCCGAACTTTTGCTCACTTCGGTCTAAAAAATGCATTGTTTTGTCGAAATTATTTCGCTCATTTCGGCCATTTGCCCCCTGAAATGGCCAAGCAAAACTCATGGAAAAAATACATTGTTTAAGTGAAATTTCGGTATTTCGCTTATTTTGGTTTGACCGAAATGGGATTTTAACCTATGCTTTAAAGCATCAAATATTTAGCATGCAAGTATTAGCCCGTAGAGGGTATTTCCTAGAAATTAATTGTTTAGAGACAGCACATGTTAGAAGGTGTTGGAGGGGGCCTGGACGGAAGGCGATACCAACAAGGCTACCAAGGCATCTGGACGCCTAGGCGTCACGTAGCCTAGCGACGCCTTGAGAACTATAAGTCAAATATCATTGGCTGAAAGAGTGAAGTTGCCGAGTTTTCCCTGAATTGAGTGTGGGCCTATGACTGACATATGTCTAATGAATCATTTCTTCCATCAAAGGCAATGCCATGTTGAATCTCTTTAGTCCCTCCTGGAATGATCATTGTTAGTCTTGAGCCATCTTTTGTGAGCAGTTAAACCACCACATTTGACCCTCTCAGATTATCTGGCCAAAGTTCATTGAACCAGTTTTACTGCTCCAGTCTAATTTCTTCCCATGGATAATGGGGTCATACTTCTGTATGAAAATTTTCATCTTTCTTTGTATTCATTTATGGTCTAATATAAAGTCCCTTAAGAGGCTTTTAAAACCCCTTCTATAATATCTGAGTCTGGAAGGCAATAACAGTTTTAATTGTTGACACAGTGAGGCTTGCACCTGAGGATCAGTCAGCGAAGTTGACCGGATATGAGCACAATGCAGTGACATGTATAGGCATGAACACAACCATTCCGGTAATTAAAACCTGTCCTGTTAAAATTGCTTATTGTTTGGATTTTTTTTTTAATCTTTCTTTGTGCTATATATTTTGCAGGTTAAAATCGATATCAATTCATATGATTAGTAGTAATAATTTTCAATATGGTAGGATCCAAAAGAAAATAAAATTATTTCATCCTACCTTTTTCTTTGTTGCCTTGATAATTGGTGCATCTCTCTCTCTCGTTTGGGAGGTGTTTTCAAAATAATTGGTGCATCTCTATCTGCTTGAAGTGCTTACTCTTATTGACAAAATTCATTTAAACACTGCATGTCATGTCATCATTTTGATACTTAAAAACAGTCTTGTGACATGCACATGTGCTTGCAACATGCTTCTGAGACACCACCACATGGGTACCTTTCTTGCCTGATGTCCCATGGACACTTGGGCCTTGGTGTCTTGATTGTCTGGGTCTGATGCTCACCTAGTTTTCCTCAGTGGCCCCCGTCTCTGTATAATAAATACATGTTGGAGATCCCTGTTTCTGGAAAACAGACTTCTATCCATTTGTAACGTAGTATGATATACAGTTTCAAGAAGGGTGGGCTTGGGCCAGGCTGAAGTAAACGTAAGTGTGCCCTACAAGGTCAAGTCAGGTTTCAAGCCTGGCCAAGGGTGACAATGAGCCTATGTTCAGGATTGAGCCCAAGTGGATTGAATCACTTGCTATACGTCCTCAGGGAAGTTCTCACTCCTGCATTCTTGACTTAAACAGAGACCCCTTAAGCACTTGAATCGTTAGGTACCTAGTAGTTATTGTACACGGCACATAAACTGAACTGGACCAAAACCTTCAAGCAGATGGTAGAACACAAATTCAGACCAATCTGATTACTGACTGGATCCCAAAAATGAACCTGGATTCTAGTAAGCAGGGCATTGTCTACTATGCAAGCATAACTTTCCCATTTTCATCCTACACAAAAGTTTACAACTCCTCTGTTCAAAGTTCAAACACTGGCCCTCTGCTGCGTTTTCTGGAACCTGAAAATAAACTTTGAGACCTGGAACTCTTCTTTGGATCTGAACTCTTTGAGATTTTATTTTTTGATACTGAGATATTTTACATGAAGGAGTTGATCAACTGAGAATAGTCAGGATGGACCAGTGTAACTATATTTACAGTATGAGCATGGGTCCCTTGCAATCTGTGCAGATGATAATCTCAGTTCATCATTTACTTTCTGTAGCTGGTTAGCTGACTTACTAGTTCATCCTGGAAATAAGACCATGAAATTTTAAAACCTTATAGTTTACTAAATTTTTTTCACCAAATTTTATATAAATATATGTATGATGACTGGGGTGTAACTTCTCTCTTTCTCTTTAGACAAGTAATGAAATCATGAAGAATACAATGATGCTACAAGGAAAAAACTACCAAAGGAAAAAAAACTTACAAAATAGTGGATCAATATGCTAAAGATCCACTTAATATAATACAGTGGATATTGGGTACATGGGCTCAGTAGCTAATTTGAAATGTCTAAAATTGAAGGCTAAATTTCTTGTTAATTTTCACATTTTTTATATTAAGCGGTACTGGTACTAGAGATTTTCACAGGTGTCATGCAGCCATGTAAAGGTAGGATGTTGGAAGTATTTTATTTACTACTTTTCTCACTTTACCATGTAAGCATTTTAGTCGTGGACCAGGACATAGTGACTAGTCTTTTGTTTGTGAGTTAACATCAAAATCACTAAGAACAATCCGAGATGATTCATCTAGATTAAATTATTGTGAGAATGATGTCTTAAGATTGGGTTGCTCTAAATAGGAACCGAAAATGATGAGATTTAAGGGTGACTTAAAGAGATGGTAAAAAGAGCAAGGAACTTTGGTTTAGACTTGGAAGTCCAACATTCTCTAAAATTATGTCAGTGAAACATGAATATTTGAATCCTTGAACTATCAAGAATGTGAATGTACTTGAAATGGTGAAGAAACATTCTCACCTTTCAAAGCATACACAGAATGTACTATAATGGATTATACTTGTATTACAGCTCTGTTTGGATTAAAAAAAAAGAAGCAAATGTGTTTGATTTCAGGTGATCTTGGATGAAGCAATTGTGAAGCTTAATCCCGATTTCTTCTGGCTGGGAGGTGGCGAGGTGGAATTAAAGTTGGGGATCAGGACTTCCCAATTCATTAACGTCATTAAACCTTTTATTGTTAGCTGTAGTTAGTACTTGATTAGCTTAAAGAACCATTGTTGGATCAATTAAAGAAAAACCAGTCTAGCTAGATTGTCTGGTGGAAATTGGACGGAACTTGATTGATCTCATTTACCCAAATGCATTGGGAAGTATCACTTCACGGGCTTTGTCCATTTTTGCTCGGGATTCAGGTTTCGGATGTTTGTGTTCCTCAGAGCAAGAAGTTATGTTTTCTATTCATATTAACTTTTGTGTTTGGGATGTTTAAATTTGGTTTAAATATTTGCATATTTCATGGGAGACGTTCTTGAAATAGTAGCCAGCACTGTCTTTGTTGAAGTTTTCTAATCTGGTTCCTAGGAAACCATTCATGTTTACCTCTATGTTCACCTGGAAAGTGAAGTGTCTCAAAGGTTATATTTCAGAATTTAAGGGGCCATGAACAACAATGAATATTTAAATGAAAAAGTAATGGGATTGTTTCTTTGGGGGAAAAAATTATTATAAAAAACATTAAATTTAGTCAACGACCATGTGCCACAAGTGCTTGCTACCTACCTAATGTTGACGCTCATAGTAGGGTTTTCTAAAGGCATGTCTATTAAAAAAAATTGTGTTTCCATGGACCACCATTGAAGACCATCAGCCATTAATTCAATACAAGGGACCTAATTGCACGGAAAAAAAAATAAAATAAAATAAAATAGCAAATCACCATTGAGGATACGGTATAGAGGAGTACACCAATGAGGGGTTACGGAATGGTTTCGTGAATATGGGTATAGAAGTTATTTCATTTGAGAAAGAGAGAAGAGGATGCCAATGTAACCTTTGCCGCTTGCTCACAGAACCATTTTCTGAAATTTATATATCTCAACCACAAAAGGTGCATAAGATCAACAGCTGTGTTTGGATAAGTGATGGTAACTGGGAGCTAAAAAATCGTCAGAAAAGAGCATTGAGTAGAAAGATTTTTTGTTTTTTAGTTCTTCCTTGACTATTTGCATGGAGAAAAACTGTGGAAACTGAAAAGTAGACGGGAAATAACTTATTAATCATTTTTATGACAAAAGGTTATATCTATGGCCATGTATGGTGCAGGATCATACATGTATTTACGATGGAGAGAATAGAGGGTCGAAATGACCAAAACCCACCTTCTATTTGATGAATCGTCAACCCCTTTTTAAAAAAAAAAAATATTTATGAGTTGATTGTATGAAAATTGGGATAAAAATCCTCTGCTGTGCTTAATCTTACGGTGTCTTTGCAGTTCGGATCTAGAAGATGCTTCATCCAACGGTGTGAGCTTAAGCAGACCCAGGTGTTATTTTTCTTATCTTTTCATTATGCTCGAGCTCACACCGTTGGATGAAGCATCTTCCATGTGTTGAGCTTGCAAACCCGAACTGCAAAAGCACCACAAGATTAAGCACAATAGAGGATTTTTATCCATGAAACTGTAGTAGCATGTACTTTTTGTAAATCTGTTTGTAACTGGTTCATATAAGGATTGTATTACTCATGCATCTCCCTTTTATGCAGTCGCAACATTGTATACATCTCCTCCTCACCTGCGATAAGACGTCCTCTTTGTCACTGCTGATCCTTTGGGTGTGGCGGCGGTTACTAAGGGTTTATTCTGGCCGTCCACCATGGTCGGGTCAATTCTTTAACAAGGACAGAATTAAGAGAGACCAACACACTAGTTAAGGGTTTGGGATAGGAGCAAGGAAAATTTCCTATCCTACTCTTACTACCCAATAATAGATGAACATGAGATGAGGTTGGACCACGTATTGTTACAAAACCATATCATTATAAGACCCTTCATTCATGTTATTGCATGAGGGAGGGGACAAAGAAAGTAACGTTACAAATTTTGTTTATAACTTTATTTTGTTACAAGGAGACAACTTTTTACATTTTTTTTCAATGAAAAGGATAAATCATTTACCTTGAAAAAAGTTGGGGAAATAGACAAAAACAAAAAAACAAAAAAAAACAAAAAAACAAAGAAGTTATTTTCCAAAAAAATTCTCAACCTTTTTAAAGATTTTTTTTTTTCTTTTTTGAAATTTCCATGTTTACTCAATTGTTCTTTAGTTTTTGAACTTGTGTAAGATTAAATAGATCTTCAGGCAGCTAATGGAGTTCAACTAGGATGGCAAAGATTCTAGTATACCTTAAACTCCTTGAATAAGATAGAAGATCAATTAGAACTATAGTTGGAAATTTAGGTTTTGACTGAGGCAAGTCGCTCGAGTCAAGTCAAATTTTGAAAAATCTGGTCAAGAGTCGTGTAAACTAGGCCAAGGTAAAAAATGATGAGACTGGGTCATAAATGGTCTGAGTCAAATAAGACTCGGTATTTTTACCCGAGTCATGACAAAATCAGTGAGTTTAATCGTTTTTAAAAAAATCATAAAACTATTTCAATTAGAAACGAAGTTAACTAAATAGTAAATCCATAATCTAAAACAATAAGAAAGCCTCAATTCCTTGACTCCCTTCTCTTGTTCAATGGCATAAACTCAAAATGCATTGATATGTGATTACTTGATTTCCCCTCCCCCCCCCCCCCCCATTTTTCTGTATTTTTATGATTTTTTATTAATTTATACATATTTATTGCATTATAAAATTAGAAAACATGACTCGTCTTGATCGGGTTTGACAAGGCCGAGTCACCCGGTTTTTCTAGAAGACAAGTTGAGTCAGAAAACCTGATTTTCCAACAATTTAGAAATACAAATAGAAGAATATCTAAAAAGGTTAATAATGACTTTAAGTTATCAAAAATGGGATTCTTAAATAGAAGTTTTGTTACAACTGCAAAGTTAAAACTTCTATTGACCTGCTGGTTAACAATTCTAAAGCAAAACCCTGAGCCTCCATCTAGTTGCAAGTCAAGGGAAGAGGAGGGAAGTTTTGAAAAGAAAATAAGGAAAGTTTGTTAATCATGATTATATAGTCTACCAATTTATTTTTATCATATGTAATTTTGCTTTTCAGTCAAGTTTTTTTTTTTTTTTTTTTTTTTTTTTCAAACTAAAGAGATTTGATTGCAAAATAAAGAGAATTTAATAATCATATATATTAAGAATGTTTTGGCGTTAGTTACACAATCATGCAAGTGCAATGATTACAACAATTAGTATTGATTTGATTTTACTTTCTTTCTCTTTATTTCCTTGCAACGGAGGATCTCGAGAGAAACTTCTATGATATTGTATCATCTTGAGTTATCATCGTAGATGAGAGTGTTATTAAGCTTTACTTTGTTACAACTGCAAAAGTAGAAAGCACTTGAAGCAATAACATTGGAAGTGAGATTTCTAGTTAACATTGCAAAGTGGAAATTCCAATAACTAAGTAGTTCATCAAGTTCAACTATCAGCAGTTCAAAGGTAATTAATCTTTGGAATAAAGATTCCAGGGCAGAAATTTCCAATGAAACTTCTGCTTCATTGAAAAAACCCTAGTTACTTAAAATAGGAATGACTGTACTTGAAGAAAGACCATCGGGAGTGAAGGCACTAATTGAGGTTTACTTAAATCCCCTTCCTCATTTAAGAAGAAAGCAAAATATAATTGATACCTAAACATCTCTCTCTCTCTCTCTCTCTCTGAAAGATTTTAAATTTATTGGAGCTGGAGTGAAACACAAACAATGCAAGTGGCCATCATTCATCCATTCTCCATACTGTGCATTAAATACAACAATTGGTCTGTCCTTATTAACCAGTGAATTCAGCTATTGAAATAAAGCTAGAAGCTAGGTTTACACAATTTTGCTATTGGAATAAATTAGCAATTAGGTTTCAGCTTGCTTCATGATCAATCCATATAACTCTATGGTGGGGGAGGGAAGGTAAGGACAAGGAGGCTCGAACCCGATACCTCTTTTAGGATGGGCTTTACTGCACCACTCTCTACCAACTGCACTAAGCAGTTGTCCTCCCTCAAGATAACATTACTTGGAATCTAGGGTTTCCAAGCAAGGATGATAATATGTTTCATCATCATCATCATCATCCATCCTTGCCATTTTACAAAGTTTATCCACATTCATGCACATGAATAACTTCCATTGGGGATGAGGAAGGAGATGGATCAATAGCACTTCCCTGATTATAATCTTCTAGGTCTTGGTTATCCTTTCCTTGTTTGTTGTGATCATTATCTTCATTACCTCCTACATATTAACCCTTCAATCACTTCTCCATAGGTCACTCCATACAATTACCCTAAAATAGATCACAACAGGAAGACTATGATCTCACTTCCTAAATAAAACAAAAAGAAGAGGAAGAAAGTCCAGAGATATGATAAAACAGTTAATTAATTAAATTCATGGGCAAAGACAAGGTGGTTATATTTCTTCTGATTTACATAAACTGAAGAGTCAATTAAACATGGAAACACATACAATGCAAAAGCCCTTGTAGTACTGTAATTATATTGGATTCTATTATAATTATGTCTACAATAGTAGTAAAATATATGAACCTAATTAAGATTCTAAAGCTCAACTTGGGAGTTTTTGGATATTAAGATAACATCACTGGAAGAACAGTTCAGTTGTGTGAAGGAGGGTGTGTCTTGGGTGGAGCATAATCTAAGTTAAATCCAGGATTTCCCTTTTGCTTGTTATGAGATATATGCCATGATACCGAAACCAGAGATTCGACTTGAGAAGAAATGCCCGTAACCTTTCCTTTCTTCTTCTTCTTCTTCACCTTCCTATGACGAACTCGCGAATCCTTTGGCTTTTGATCAGTTGTAGGTGTACACCCCTTTCCCTCACTGCTGATGCTGATGCTCTCTCCATTTGCACCCTCTATTTCTCCTGTTTGAAGCTCAGCTGACTTAGGAATCATAACTACTTGTGATGCAATTGAAGTTTTCACTAATCTCTCTTTCTCTACTTCCTGCAGTACCAGAGATAAGATTTAAGTTGAGTTTAGGAATTATATTAAAAAATATATATGATTATAAGAAGGAATATAACCATTGTGTACTAACCTTGACAGAAAACTGAGCTTGTTTATAGGAGTCCTTAAGGATGACACCTAGAAATCGCGATTCGCAGGCATGCATTGTAAGACAAAGTAGGAGAAAAGGAAGAAGAGAAGACATGGTTGATATGATGATGAGGATGAGGATGAGAATGATGAGATACAGAACCAAACTGTTAAGGGGGTTCTACTTATTGAAGGTTAATTAAGGGGAACTACTGTGTATTACTATTGAGAGTGTTAAAGGGAGCTTGCAGCTTATTTGAAAGCAGAAATGGAAACAAAAAGAGCATTTAATGCAGGTTATGTAGCTGATGAAAGAGGGCTTTCAAGAGAACTTGATAGTATTTTGGTGAAGAGACATGAAAAGGAAAATGAAGATATGGTTGCACTCCCTTGTCTCCTCTTACCCTTTAATTCTTATTCCATTGGGAACTTGGGACCCAAAATATAGACCCCACCAAGGAAAGAGAAGAACAGATTAGAATCCTCTAGCAAAAGAAGGATTAATTAGTTAGATTCAAGAAGGTAAGGGGGTCTGTCCACTTGTTTCAATCGAGGATTTCTAGTCCTTTGTCTTTGTGTTAGATTTTAATAGACATTGGCTTGTGGCTCACTGTTTTCTGCTCTTGTAGAGTCCACCTTTAATTTTCTTCTTGAAAAGCTTGCTATGATTATTCTATAATTTATATGGAAAAGACAGCTTATTAGTAGGAACACACCCTGGAAAAATGGTGTAGGGTTAAAAGAGAAGGAGTGTAGCTAATCTTCTTGGATAAATGAAAGACTTGTTAGTTCTTGAGATCTGTGAGGAATGAATGAATTAGAAAAAAAAATAATTTATGAATCCTTCCAAAGTCTATGAACACCAATTTGTTTCACAACACCACCAGTCGCCACAGCCTTAGTATGTGATACTTTCGAGTTTTCAACTTTTTTCTTGGGAATATTGTTAAAGAACATGCTTCCCTCCCACAAGGACTTAACAGGTAACCCGATTTGTCGGCCATTAGTTCACAAGGATGTCTTATTTATTCAAAATTTCAATTCACTGCAAGTGAAAAGGTCGGGAATTTAATTAGTGAAAATTAGTGAAATAATTCCATCTGAAACATGGTTTTTGTGCACGCGGGTATCGGTCAACTCAGAAAATGGTAGATTGGTGGCGATATGGATGGATCGGACAATATTGGTATGGTAACGGAATTGGTCACTTGTAAACCGGTACGTATCGTCCAATACCGATACCTCATAATACTTAACATTAATTTTACTTCAAATCAAATTTGTCATTAAATTTTTTAGGGAAAAAGATTTCTACTAGTAGTGCTTCCTACGCTCTCTAATGGGTGAGCACACCTGAGCATCTACCTAGGGGGCAGAGGCGTCATCTCACGGTGCCCTATGAGATGTCGTAGGAAACACCACCAAGTAAAGATCTCTTGCCCTTTTTTATATTATCTTCTCGGTTCACTTTATAACAGTTCACCAAGGACCTGACTTTCCTCCAGTCATGGTGGGAGCTGGAGTATCCAGCCCAGTCAAAACAAGGGTGTTTGGGTCATTTCACTCTCCCCCTCCAATAAAATGACCCAAACACCCCTATTTTGACTGGGCTGGATCCTCTAGCTCCGGCCATGGCTAGAGGAAAGCCGAATTCATTCACCAACGAAAATCTTTACTAGCACTTGGTCCAATCAACTCAAGAGTAAGCTACCAAATCAAGTGCAGGAAACGCCTCTCTCTCTCTCTCTCTCTCTCTCTCTCTCTCTCTGTATGAGAGTTTTTTTGTGTTGCAATGGATATGTTTTTTCTCCTTTCATCACAAATTTATGAAATAAAAAATTATATTTGTGTCATTCAATTAATGTGATAGTTTAAAGTCATGTCGATCTATTATGCAAATATGGGTCATGGTCATTCTAACATAAAGACAAATGTTAGGGACCCAAACTAGCATGCAAGTCCTGTATGATTAGAGTGATGATAGAAATTTAATTAAGTGAATGGATTGAACTTGGTCTAAATTATTTTGGTGAGGTTAATGATGGTATTTGCTTACCTGTGCTTACACATTACATATGATATTGAATTTGATGATCGAAGAAACATAAAAATTAAAAAAAAAATGAAGAGAAGAAGAAGAAGAAAGCAAACACAAATTAAAGGATCGGATTATGTGGTTCAGCCGTAGGACCACATCCACACACAGAATATACAGAGATATTTTCTATATTGAGATATTTTTTATGCTACTAGGAGGGTTATGACCCGACCACCCGATACAATTTAATTAATACTCCTCCTCAAATTGGAGGGTGAACATCATGGATGCCTAACTTGTTAAAAACCGAAAATGATATTTCTTTTAAGTATGAGCTTTAGTAAAAATAATTGCTATTTTATTTTATTCAAACGTAAATAAACTGTATTTGTAGAGCTTGAAGTTTTTGACAAATTACTTGAAAATCAATCTCAATATGTTTTGTTCATTCATGGAAGACCAAAGTTATGATAATTTGTATAGTTGCCTCATTGCCATAATATAAATTCATAATCTCTGAATATGGTACCCCTAAGTCTTAATTTGGGCAATAACATAACCAAACCAGCTCGCAAGCCGTAACAGATCAGAAGATCGTGAAGTGGATTCCTGCTTTTTGCTCTTTCAAGGGATGAGACTCGATTCAATAAAGGTCCAATTAATAATCCATAAGAGAGCAATGAGAGGAAGCACAACAAGCCCAATCTGAATCACAATAGGCACTGACATGAAGATTACTAGCAGACGATAACCAAATACCTTTCCCCATACATAAGTTCAAGTAGCTCCGCGAAATTTGAAATGCATCATCTAGATGAGGTTTTTTGATGTTTTTCCATAAACTGATTGAGAACTTGCACAATATAACCAATGAAAACCTTATTACAGTGAGATAAAATCAATCTTCTAAAAAAATATTCATTATTATGTTGGCGAGTGGGAAATAATTTCACAATATTCACTATTTAATTTCAAAATTTTCTCCATTAGGGAAATTTAAAGGGTTTAGATTCAAATAAACATACATTACTAATAAGGGTGTAAATGAATAGTCGAAATCCATTTCCGTATCCGTGTCCGTATCCGTTTAGCACTATCCGAATCCATCCGAAAGCTAAACGGATGCGGATACAAATAGGCTATAGCTGTCTGAAAAGCTATATTTACATGTAAACGGATAAAATATCTTATCCGTATCCGTTTAGCACTATCCGAATCCGTCCGATAGCTAATCAGATGCAGATGCTGATATAGCACTATCCGAACCGAATCCGATCCGTTTACAGCCCTAATTACTAAGCATCTCTATGGTATATTTTCTCTGAGATATAAAAGTTCCTTTAGTTGATTTAAAAACTTCATCGGATTGTTCTGGTGGGTCTTTGGGCCATTTTGTGAGAATTTTTGTAGGTATGATGCTTTGCTTTCACCCAATCCCCCTATTATGCAGTAAATGATTTTGACAACTATAATCGAGGAGAGTGTGTGTTTTCATTATTATTTTATTTTATTTTACATCAGTACCCTTGAGCAAAGTATTGAGAATAAGTTTTGCTCGATCACCCTAACAACTTGAGTATTTGAGGATCACTTTTTTGACTTTCAACTATTCCACAGTCTCAATCAAAGAGGAGCATTCTGTAGACATCTCATTTCATCACTCAAAACAAACTAGACGATTATGAATCTGGACATTCCAAAATATTACGGGACCCATTATTTATATCTCTGGAGGTTCTCCATGCCCCTAGTAGCATTCCAAGTACTAAAGATTTTAAAATAAGCTAAAGGAATAAGGCATGGGAACCCGATGTCACGATATTTATTTACTATTGTCGTGGAAACCTTTTCAGCTATGTTGGGGAAGCTTGTGGATGAGAGGGAAATCCAATTGTTTCCCCGGTGCAAACCTTTACTTTGGTCACATTTTATTTTTACAGATGATTTAATGATTTATGTGAAGGACCATTTGCAACTTATCATCTCTATTCTTCAAGGTGGCTATATCTACTAGTCAGATATTTTTGACCTCGTTGGTACAACTATCAGTAAATTAGAATCAATGTTTTCCAACTTTCTTTAGTTGGGCCCAAATCTGAAATGTAAATTCATTTTATTGCTTGAGAGGCAGTCTGTAAACACAAGGGGATAGGTAGGTGGCTTGGGCATCAGAAGAATGAAGGATATGAATATAGTTGAGATGTTAAAGTAAATATATATGGTAGATAGATCTGTCTACCAAAAACAGCCTTTTGGTAAGATGGATCACTCACAGATACCTAAAGAGTGACTTTTTATGGACTGCTAAGATGTTAAAGAACTGTTTGTGGGTGTGGTGTAAGATCCTAAAATATAGATCTCTAGCCATGGCTTGACCTTTGCATCTAGATGGCATTTTACTTAACCATTGTAGATATCGTATTGAAGGTGGGTCTTGGTGCAACGGTAAAAATTGTTCCATTATGATCAAGTGATAATGGGTTCAAGTCGAAAAATCGTCTCTATGTGAAAACAAAGGTAAGATTGCATACATTATGACTCCCCAGACCCGTAGTGACGGCAATCAAGGGGTGTACTTCAACCCCCCCCCCTCCCCTTCCCTTTGCTTTTTTTGCAATAAATTGATATATATTAAAAAAAAATAAAACAAACTTCAAATGAATTTGTAGTAAAATGTGTGCAAATTTTTCTTCTCCTCATTTAAGATAGAACCAATCAATCACCACAATTTACCACAATGACCAAACAACCACTTCTTATGTTTCTTCATTTATTATCCATCCTCATTAAATAAAAAAGTGGAGAGAAGAAGAAGCACAAACAGTTGTAAGGGACCATATATAATTGTTCTTCAACTTTAACGAATTGTGAACTTAAAATATGTGAAAACAAGATAAAATAAAATCACTGGCCATGTTATATTGAGAAATTATGTTTCTTGATCATCTAGGGTATGTTGTGGATGGGCGGTTTTCGGTGAGGTTTCTCGTAATCCATGAATATATCATTTTCCTTGGAATCTACTTTCTCTTGGCTAAGATGGAATGCAGACTCTACCAATAACGAACGCACTTGCTTCTTGGATCCCTACACAAAGCACCATGTGAAATAATATGTCCCAATATCATCCTTCAAAGGCTCCGTTTGGTTGCAAGGGAAATCAAAGGGAAGGAAAGTAAGGTTTGAAAATTTCACTTGTGTTCCCTTAAAGCTCCCTTGCAACTAAGGGAGCTTTGGGCTGGATTTGAAAGTACATCTAAAGATCATCATTACTAAATATGTTAAGATTTAAGTAGTTTTTACAATCATATCAGTAATGAATACAAAAGCTTCGTTCCTTTTTAGCTAGGTTAGAGATTTTTCACTTTCCTTCCCTTCAATTTCTCTTGCAACCAAATGGAGCTTTGTGCTTGGTTTAAAATGTAAATTAAAAATTACATCTAAAAGATATTATTGTTAAATATGATAAGAAATTTAAGTAGTTAGACAATCATATTAGGTAATCATTATAAAAGTTTCCATTTTAGGTTACAAATTTTCCACTTCCTCCCCTTTCAATTTCCCTTGCAACCAAACCAAAGAGAACCTTCATCTTCATTTATATGTTCTTCGTTGAATAACATCTCAGTCATATTATGAAGGAAAAAAATTTCTTGCAAACCGGGCAGCGAGAATTTGTCAAAATATAATAATCCCCTTTCCCTATGGGTTTGCAAATACCTCTTTAAGTTTAAGTATTTTTCTAAATTAAATACTCCTTTTAATCGGAGTGGGAATCCATTTCGGCGCATGCGATTATAGACATTAGGAAAATTCCCGCTGCCCGGTTTGTAGGAAAAAAATTTCCTACCATGAATGATAGTGTACAGGTGTGTAAGCATAGGATGCAGATCCTCTACGGTGCGTTGCCCTGTCGTGCCTATGCTGCACAGACACATGGCCGTGCTCAATGACCGCTTTATCCCCACCCGGGCAAGGCACTCGGGTAAGAATAAGTGTTGGGTATATTCTATAACCCTAAAATATGTCCTAATATAAGTCTAGAGGATCAGTTTCCGAAGCACATTGAATTGTACGTACACATATATGATACACTAACACAATAGCATGCATGCACGCGCAAACCATCTGCCCTTGCCATCCTCACCATAGACATGGTGAAACAGATGGGCCATGCATGAGTTTTGGTCACAAATAAACCCTACATAATAACTACCCTAATTACCACTCTCCTCACCATTCATTCCATCTAAAATATATATCATAAGTATGGCGTATATATTTACCTCTATTTTAGTTGCCTGTCGCAAACTCACATCAGAAGAAGAATGCATTTTAATCTGATCAGTTCCTGCATTTCCCATTACTATCAATAATATATAACAATATGAAACATGATAAATAAAAAGAAGATAAATAATTGTATGATAATATAATAAAATGGATACCAAACTTGTGATTAATGATAATTCTCATTTAGAATTATATGGATATACATAAAGTGTTCCATTACTATATATAAAGGTGTTTGATCTGGGTCTCTGAGAGGGTTTGTGGAAGATGTAAGGAGAGACAAGGTTAATTAGTTTTAGTTGTGAACAGGAGGGAGTGTTTTGGGTGGAGAGTAATCCATGTTGAGTGAAGAATATTGCTCCCCATGTTTCTCATTAGGCACACTCCATGAAACTGATACAACACCTGATGATATTGTTCCTCTTCTTTCTTCCATTCCCTTAGGAATTAGAGACTTTGTATCCTTTAGCTTTTGAGTTTTTGCACCAGAGAGCCCTTGACCATGCTTATCTTGGACTTCCTGATCAGACATGGAAAGCTTCACCTTGAAGGGAATTAAAGTTTTATCAACTATAGCCTTTTCTGAATCCTGCACCCAAACCCATATGTGTCGATCAGAACAGTTTTATAAAAGATAAAGACAATGATATATACCAAAGAAATTAAGGTAACCATTAATATCTCTGCACCAACCTGATCCCCAGGAAGGTGGACTTGATGAGTGGATTGCTTCTCCATGATACCAAGGTGGCGGGCATTGCATGCATAAATAGTGAGGCATAGAAGAAGGAAAAGGAGAAGAGAAGACATGTCTGAGATTATTGCAGAGAAGATGGATAACTCTTTTGAGGTTTATGCGTTTTGTTGTGACTTGTGAATTTGGGGGTGTTGATGAAGTGGTATTTATAATACAACAAGGAAAGAAAGAACATTAAATGCACAGGTTTTGTAGGTCATGGAAGAGGTACTCGAAGAGAACATGCAGGTCTGTACTCTCTAGGTAATCTGATCTCAGCTATACCCTACATTAATTGGAAGGTTTCTAATATGAAAAGTACGGGTTCAGTTATAGAAATTTGGGATTGGCCATCAAGGAGAAGTTACCTATTTAACTCGAAGGTAAATCATCTTGGAAGCATGAAATCGATCTTCTACAGACTTATTTTCCTAATTAGACGATAATCTATATTAAGAAGTTCAAATCTGGAAATTATGGTAGCAGATATATTTTTCATTTTGAGAATTTCTATTTTAGAAGTTCTATTTTTAAAAATGTTTGACATGACGGAGGAACACTTACCAAGCTTACAACGAACTTGGAGTTCCGTTGCGTGGATCTGAATATGGAAAACCGACATGGACAGCACTATAAGCAACATATCACTTGTAACGTATGGTATAAGACTATCAATTGCAAATTGAGAGAGAGAGAGAGAGAGAGTTATATAACCGTAATAACTGTCATGTGCAGAGAGAGAAAGAGAGAGTCATATAACTGTAGTTATTACATGTGCAGCATTTATTGTCAGGGGGACACCATCGATTATTCCGACGACGAGAAGGTACAAAGAACATAATATTGCAATTCAGATCCTCTACGGCGTGTTTGGGCAGAGGTTAGGAGGACATTGCGTTAGGCGATGTGTCTGAGCCACTATGGCTGCTACAGACAATGCATCGTAGATGATCATGATCCATAATACTGACCGTTGATATAACCATTGTAACGGTAATAACGATCATCCATCTAGCTCATAGGTCTCTAAAACTACCAAATTGCTGTAAACCGGATCTGACACAAATAGCAGCCTGAACATAGCCTGGTTCTCAAAAGAACCAAAGTGCTCTTTTAAGGGCTTAGGGGAGAAGAAGTGAAGTAACCACGAAAGAGCACCCACAAAGAGTGAAGGGAAAGGACAAAATAAATAAATAAACAAGTGGGACTAGAGAGGGGGAGTGGAGGGTGGGCCTGGTCTGGTCTCGTTCTCTCAGTGGCGGGAGCTGCAGTGTGCAGTACCAAAACCCACCCTGAATATAGGGAGGTGGTCATTTCACATGTGGGGTCTAGATGGGACTCACCTGGAAATGATTATCTTACCCCTATTTTTTGTCGTTTAGTGGTACTGCACAGGTGCAGCTCCCACCACGGCGGGATAAGATCCTTTTCAGGTCGGGGTGGGGAGGCAAAGTTGCAGCCCTTGCATGTCATGTAAGGTACATGTAGGCGGGAGCTTTCATCCGTCATTAACGGGCATAAGTGACATGTGTCACGGAGATGCATGTGCAAATAAGACAAGAGGAAGGTATTGCCACGTGGTGTGGTCCCACCATAGGCCTCTGCCGCCAAATCCTATTCTTTCCTTCCTAACTAGTTCCTTCCCCTGCGGGTCCGTCTGTTTATGTTTTCTACTATGTACTTTTTATTTGTTGGTTCTTTCTGTTTACGTGTTCGTTTTAGTGTGCTTTTGATGCCTTGGAGCGGATGACGCGACAGGCTCGGTCCCGATGGTGACTCGGGATTCGTGACTCGTTGTTGAAAACGGGTTTTGTCTCGGAAAGGCCGAGCATTCTTGATCGGTTTTAGGCGCCGTTGTCTCTACGCCGAAGCTTCGATCATCTATCTATGTGAATACTGATATGATTTCAAACCAAAAGCCACGAGTCAACTGAGTCTGGACGAGGGAGTGGACTCAATAAGTAATGCTGCTTCTTCGTCTTCAGTCACAGTCGAATATACACATACATGCACATAGGCCACACCTAACTTGCAGGGGACAAAGTCGGTCAAAGTATAGAGAGAGAGAGATGGTCGGTTTGCTATTTACTACACATGATTCACGCACTGAACGTGCATAAGTTAGAGATAGATAGGGTCGGTTTCCTCTCTTTACTGCACATGATTCACGCACTGTGCGTAAGTTAGAGAATAGGTTAACATGGAGCAGGTTTTTGTCAAACTAAAGCCTCCATACTTGAACAGGGAGTTGTTCTTCTCCGACACTCGACAAGGAAAGGCTCTCTCTCTCTCTCTCTCTCTCTCTCTCTCTTCCATGGTGGTGATAGTGACGGAATTGGTGGAAAGATCGGAAGTGGGGACTGAGAGAGACTGAGAGTCACCCATAACCCAATTCACATGCGTTTTGATCAAATTCACATCAAGAAAAAATGGATATATTTGGTGTCTGCAGTAATCATCGATCTCCCATTCCTACCAATATCTTGTATATATGTAATTAATGAGGCATGATCATGAGGTTCTGGAGATTGAAGAAAGGCAAAAATATCCTCTCAGGTTCCTGAAGAAAGCTATATTGGTGAAAAAAGAACTTTAATGAACGAACAAGAAAAAGAGAAATAAGTAATTAAAGGAATGTCAATTTAGAATCGAAAATGAAATCGGCTATTTATAATCGAATCGAATTAAATTGAAATTCATTCATCGTTTTTGTTCGATCATAGCGATTTCAAAATTTTTAAACTGAATAAATCATATTTTTTTTATGTTTTAATTAGCGTGGATGATAAATTTTATTTTCAAAAAATTAGTTTAGTAGATTATGACTCTAACAAACAACGAGTTCTTCCTTCTTTTACTGTAAAATGTAAAAAGTATACTGAATACAAACGACAGGTCATAACCGAATAAAACAAGCCGAAACTGAGCCATATCGGTTCAACTCTAGTTTGGACACATGCTCAGATTTCCACATGCTGTATCTTGAACCAAATCGAAACCGTATCGAAAAACTGAATCCGAACCAATTGATACCTTTACACATGGATGCCTGCCTGCCCATTACTAGCCTACGATTAACTAAGAAGTGAGGAGTGAAACTGAGAGTTCGGTCCATTTATGTATTGGTTCTCCAGCTCAGCCCAGCCCAAGGCTCAAAACAATATCAAAAGCCCTACTAAATAAGGCTGAGGCAAGGATTCAATCCTTTCCTAGTGAGTCCACGACGGTGCTTCCTCATTGGAGAGGAAAAGTTTGTGTGTGATGCTATTGGGCAGATTGACGTTTTGCGTTTGTTATCTATCATATTTGGTGGGAGAGGAATATAGGAAGACTTTTAACCCTCCTCACAAGGCTCTCACTATCATTGCCCCTTGTAATGAAAGCGAGAGAACCTGGTTGATCCCACTGCTTTTGACATCTCTCTGCCATTTATCCTCCCCTACCCTGCCCCTTAGTGGTTCTTTTCTCTGTTGTGGAAGATAGGTAGTGTGTCTTCTGCAAAGGTGAAATCGAAATTGAATGGCATTTGTTTCTGTCATGCAATTTCTCTAAAAGGATTTGGGCTGCAGGAACACTAAGGTTGCATACTGCTCGAAAACATAAAGGGTAGGGGGGGCTCCATTTTTTATTTGACTAGTTCTGTCTCTGGAGAGAAAAAAAACTGGATTCTGTCTATTACTGTATTGGTTCAATCACTGCTTACTTCCTCTGCTCTACTAGGAATAATATAATTTTTAGACATGAAAAACCCAACTCTGCTTCTAATGGGTAGGTGACCTTAGTTGCCAATCTATGCATAATAACTCTGCTTCTCCACTTTGAGACTGTCAGATTATTTGGCATTCCAAGAAGCCCCAGCCTGGTCCAATGTTGGCTGGGCTTATTACATTCCACCTGTGGACCCATAATGGCGGGAACATTATCTCCTGCAATTTCCTGTCTGGTCCAAATCCCTAGTGCCTATAATAAGAGGGGGATGGATCCGAATCGTTATCGTCTACAGTTTTCTGACCAGTGCAATTCCCTAGTGCCTCTCACAAGAGGGGGGTGGGACCCACCCGGGGTACCTGATCGAACACTCTGCCCGGATGGGGTCCACTTTCCTCTTGTGAGAGGCACTAGGGAACCGCACCGGTCAAGAAACCGCATACGATAAAAATTCAAGTAGACCCCACCCAGGCAAAATGTTCTAACAGGGGTGAAATGGTCATTGTGCCCTCCTTGTCAGAGGCACTAGGAAACTGAATCGAGCAAGAAATTGAAGGAGATAAAGATAATGACGTACCTCCCCTTAATCATTGCAACACTGAAGCATAAAGCAAGCATTGGTCACTACTTCAACCCGTAAAATTATTCTAAGCTTCATACCCTAAAAGAACAAAAAAAAGCGAAATTATTCTAAGATGCTTTTTATCATTTAATGATGAGCGTTTACTAGCAAATCTTAGACCTCACGGTAACTAGAAGTTTTTAGTCACAAGAAAGCACGATTTCTGTATTGACTTCCAAGAAACCAAAAGCATCATCAACATCATCATCTTTGACTTGAGATGATCCATTTCGTTCCTAAAATTCACCTGTCCTTAAAAAACAGCGTTAGTATTTATATCTGTGACTAAAACTCCGTTAACTGGAACCATGAGAACCAAAAATTTAAGTTGTTCCACTTCCTTCAGGAGATGTGTAAAGCTCTTAAGAAGAGTTTGTATGTCCAACCCAAGGATGCCATCTTTGTAAGTAGGTAAAATCTATGGTAGAACCATTCCCTTCTTTCCTCTATTTTCCCACAGTAAGGCTTACAGGAAAAAATCTAATGACCTTGAACTGATTCAACACCGGAGAGGATCCTAAGAGAATCAACAAGGATGAATCAAATTTGACAAATATATTATCAAATCTGGTAACGAGATCACTTCCCTTTGCATACTTGCAATTAAAGGGAGCTGTAAGAATCGTAGTGGCCAATCAACACCTTCCGCCCTGTTAGGGACTTGGTAGAATTCAACCTTAAAAGCTTTGGGAGGAGTTCGGGCGTGGCAGGGCCAAGGGTGTGGGAACCCAATATGCCTCCAAGGATGAAGTCGGAGAAGATCTTGGTTGCTTCCGCATTGAGGGGGAAATGGAGAAGATCTCAATAACTCCCACGTGGAGGGAGAGATTGTTGGGTTCCAAGCAGAAGGCGAAAGTAATAATCCCACAACGGATGTGAGTAGTCACTCCCCATCTGTCTCAAATGAATACCATACCACCTGTGTTGCGTCAGGCTTGAATTAAGTGAAAGCATCACCATGGTTTTAAAGCTCATATATTAGAAGACAATGAATTATTTAAATTATAAATCAGAAATTATAATATTTGACAATGTCTCCTGGAGCTATATACATAATATGACTGTACATATTAGACACTGGAGAGGTCTTTACATTTTAGGAATTGATAATAGAATTATTATCAACACAAGCAAGAAAAGGAAGATAAAAGTCAGAAAACCCATTGGCCTTGCTCTACAGTTGTATCTGGTGCCCAAATGTGTTTTCCCCGCTGTAGGTAACATAGAGGAATCCATCTTCATCCTTCTTCTCGTCATATATGGCAGACATTATCGAACCTGTCAACAAACAAACGCAAACCAACCTTCCTTATCTCAGGACCCAGCTGCTTCAAAATACACAACAGAAACAACTTTTCTTTTTTCTTTTCTTTTTTTCTTTTTCAGGGGAGAAGGGGGGGGGGGGGAGGGGGTTGCAAAGAAACAACACAAAAGTGTAAAACAGTTACCAGTTGGAGGGAGGACATTGTCCACAAAAATGAAGATAGCCTTTTCAGCACTCAATTTGATTCTTTTGCGGATTACATAGACAAATTGACCCACTGTCAAGTCAGCTGGGACTAAGTACCTGCAATTTTCTTCTTTAGGTTATGAAAACAAATCTCACTAATTGCAATGATATTAAAACCAATAGTGCAATTCAAAATATTTGGTTTTGATTCCATTCGTTTCACTTTTGGTCGTTAAACATTAAGATGGAAAAGAACGGTGGGGAAAAAAACAAATGAAACAAAATTTAAAATTCATGAAATAAGTTTTCCATGAGTACATGATTTCTGGACATTAGAGGTCTCTCCCCTAGAAATTAGGGGTGGGCTCCAAAATAGTCAGAACACAGACGAGCAAAATCTTATCAAACAAGGCCATTAGTAGCATGGAATGAAGCTTACTTTTTTTTATCAATGTTTGGAATATCACTTCTCTCAGCCTTCTCCACGATCACCTTAAATTAATAAAAGACACAGAACAAACTAGTCAGAACAGTATCCCAGTAGAGAAGGAGATTAGAGAGATTTTTATGCAATTAATTATTTTAAAAGAGAGATGGTCAGAGGAGCAATGTTGACAAAGGTCTTTCTTAAAACCCTCCCACAACACTTGCAAGGAACATTTGAAATGATATTGATCTCTCTTAGGCAAGAAACAGTGTTTTCTAAAACAACAAAGAGATCCACATAACAACAATAACTGGACCCAGATTCTGAGAAATGACAACCAAACATCAATATAACTAGTTGTTAGTAAGAGGTTCTAAACACTGATTTTTCAACAACATGTGCTTCTACCCCTTGTTTTTTTTTTTCATGTAACAGGGCTCTGAAACCACAATCACCATAAGCATAAAGAGCATAAACTTGTCAACCCTTCTTCCTCCTGCCTCATCCAACTCTTCTCCGTATAATATTCATTAAAGACAAAATCAATTTTATCACTATCTTTCAACAACTATTCACAATTTCTGCTAAAGTTTGGCTGCATAAGCCTTGACCGCAGGTGCTGGAAGCTCATTATGCTAAATGGATATAGTTTTGGTGACAAAACTTGACAGTTGAGACTAACCACTGAAATGATGGCTTGAATAATCTAACTTTACATCCATTCTACTAGAAGAATATAATCCAAGATTAAATATTTCATATTCATTACAGAATCAAGAAACTTTAACCAAATCTTTTCTTAACCAATTTAATTGGTAAACAATCAAGCAACAAAATCCAAGTTCAATTGGATCCTAAACAGATGTTAAAAGAATTTCTAATAGAAACTTTGGGGGAAATATTTAGTTTTTGATGTAACAATTTAAGAACAAATACTAGATGAGAGAATTGCATTTTAAGTCAAATGCAACTAAGTACAGGAAATGCCCTTAATCATAACAGGCTCTGAGAAAGCACCCCAAGCTTTCACACTTGTAAGTCGATACAATCAGAGAAGAACTTACAGAGTACATAAATCATAGAGATATCCTACCAATATAAGGTAATCAAAACATTGGCAAGTACACAAAACCAATTCAATCAGATTCCCATATATCTTTCAAGCTCAATTACATGGTAACACCTTGTAACTCACAAGAGGAAGGGATCAATGACACCAAAGCTCCAATGTCAAACAACACATATTTAGAAACTAAAACTAATTCTACATATGCAGAACAAATTAAAAAATAGCAAGTATATTTAATCATTGTAAGGACAAATGCACCGAAATAACCAAAATGGAGTCACATTTTTTGCTTCAACAACAAATAGGCTAAAGAGAATGCAAACATAGTCACAAACACATACACAAGAAAAACCAACAAGGGTTTCAAACAACAGTAGATTCTTTACTTTGAAACCTTGTGAAAGATCATTTCAGAAATTTCAAAACTAAAGCAGTAAATGGCATGAGTTTCATGTTATTGGAAATTAAGCCTAAATTCTCACCGGGATTCTGTCAGGATATTTCTCCCTAATTCTAGCAGCCTCGGCACGTCTCTTCTCTGAGAATAATTGAGAAAACACATCATCCACCCATATTAAAAGAAAAAAAAGGAGTGATAAACAAAATAGAAAGGTGCAGAAAAAGCATGCTATATATGAATATGATCCAATTGACACAAACACCCGTACATACCAAGGTCATGCTCTTGCTTGAAGTAACTCTTTGCCATTTCTCCTGAAAGTACTGCGAAAGAAAAATCAAACCTGTAATCGCAAACACATACAAAGCGTTGAAGTTAGCACGTTTACCCCCAAAAAAAATTCAAATATCAAAAAGAAAACTCTCTGGCAATCCAAAGATATTCACAATTTTCAATATTTTGGGGAAATAAAATCACAACATCAAAAAAGTTGGAGAAGCACAAAATCCTTCACAACTGAACAACAAAATCAAAAATTTGGAGAAGCAGCACACCTCGGATTTTAATTGGAACAAATATCAAACAACTGATACAAGTTAAGACACCAGGAAACATAGAAATACCGATCAAATAGCAATAAGTTGAAAATTGTTTAAGAAAAAATTGCAATCAGAACTCATCAAAACAAGAAAAAGACTACTTCTACTACAAAATCAAGCACCAACCAAATTCAGCAGAAGACCGAATGATCAATCAATTAACTCTAAAACCGATTGTCGAAGAAATACAAAAACAGAAATTGAAGCAAAACCTTGAATTCAGATATGTAAAGAAACAGAAAACCTAACCTTTCTTGGAGGAAGGAAGAATAAAGCTTTGAAGCTACAGAGACAAAATTATGATTGGGAAGGGAAAGGATGGCGCCTTTCGTACTCCTTACACAGAAATAATAAATAATAAGAAGAAGAAGAAGACTAAGGGATAAGTAATAGAGCTCGTGTGACCGTGTCCTCCAAGCTGTGGCCGTCTTCGCCACTCCTCCTCTTTGTTTACGTCTTCTCCAATCCGTTTCCTTATTGACCATCTTAACCCCAACCTGTTGCTGTTCTTCACTTCTTCTTGAGGACTCACAAAGGTATTTGCCAAAAATAAATTGGCAATTTCGCTTGTAGATCTTATCATATTTATTAGGGCAAATTTCACGAACACCCTCTAAGTATTCAATATGTCATGGACTTGTCAAACTTGGTCAAAATGGCAACCTCCCCCCTAACGTTAAGCACAATTAGCACCCAAAGTTGAAATATCCATTTTAATCCCATTAATTATTTTAAAAATCAGATGAAAAATCCATTTTACCCTTAAGGGTAAAATCTCAAATACAAACCATTCTCTTCATGGGACCCACCATTTCTTTTCTTTTTCTTCTTCGTATCTTCCTGCTCCACCGCTGCAACCTTTGACCACCACCAATGTCAATGACTTTTATGGCAGCACCTAGATGGACCATCGTAATCGATGCCCAGGCTCTCATGTCTATCAACCTATAAATACACTTGCATATCTCCATCTTCTTCTACTCATCGATTCCTCTTTTATTTTCATTCAATTTCTTTATTCCTGTTTCGAGTTTTAGTTTCTCGAATCTCAATTCGATTGTTCCAAGCTCAAAGAAGAAGAAGAAGAAGAAGAAGAAGAAGAAGATGTTGGTGATCTTAACAAGACAGTAGCTCATCCTCCAAAGGAGCTGCACAGCCCTAATTCTTCAAAGAGTGCTGAAAAGCCTAATCTAATTTCAAAGGAGATTCTCAAGGATTTCCTCTCTTCCCATCCCGATAATGCCTTTTCCATGTCGTTCAACAGTGCTGTTGTGCTCGCTAATGTTCATCCTAACCGAATCTACTCCCTCCACAACCAAAGGTACCCATATTGTGCGATTTTATTTGTTGCTTTCGAATTTATTCTAGTTTAGATCTGAAATCAAACTGATTATTAGAGACAGAAGGAAGCAATATTGAAGACCATTTTGTTTTTCTGGTTACCTATTCATAGCTGCCGTTCAACCACCCTCTCTTTCCCCCCTTCTTCTTCTTCTTCTCCATACACTATAACTGAACCCGGCTCTCCACTGAACTTCAAAACTCATCTCTCTTTCCGTTCCATTAACCAAAATTCCATCATCATCGTTACCCACTCCCTTTCCAAAACCCCCAAAGAACGAAACCCATCTTCCTCACTTCATTCTTTTCCCCAACTCAAAACCCCTGCCACCACTTCTTTCCATTTCCCTTCTCTAGTCTTCTGATGCCTGATGCTTTATGATCCGTGACGCATTTCTCGTATTTGGATTGGTTTGGTCGTTATGAACAACGATTATGAGATTTTTAAAGTGATTACTTTACGGCCTGACGAAGATGATGAACGAGTGAATGGAATGCTTTCTCTGCCGGAAGAGTCAGAGACAGAGTGGTGAATCTGTTTGTACTTCTCTACACCTGACAATTCCCTAGTTTTTGCAGGTTAAATGATGTTAACGACCTCATTTTGTTTCTCTTAACGTTATTTGATCTGATCAATTTGCAAATTGTATGAAATCCAAACTCTAGGTCTTCCAATAGTTTCCGGTGGGAAAAATCAGGTGGTGGGATGGGGGTGGTACGGTTGCAATCCCCTAAACCCTTTAAGGGTATTATGGGGAGTTCATCCTATTGAAAGGGTAATTTTGCCATTATAAAAATGTTAACAGCAACAGACTAACGGATTGGACTTAGTTGAAATATAATCATAAAATAAGGGTAGTCTTTGATATTTTTTCAAAGTATGGGATGTCCATGACATATTGAATACTTACAAGGGGTGTCCGTGAAATTTACCCTATTTATTATGAAAAAATGATGGATACATGGACCTACCTTTGCTGCTTATTAAAAGGCTAATCCTCATTAAACTATTTTAGTTTATAATAATTTTGGGATTTTAGAAGTCTTCCACTCTTCTTCACCATAATTAGTTTTTGTAAGTGGAAGCTTCTTTCATCACGTGGTCTAGGTTCACCAAATCATTCTAGGGTTCACAAACCCCTATAGAATTTTAATATATTCCCCAAAATATGTTTGTGCGACCCTCTTACATGCATCTAAAGCCCCACAAAACTCAGTCGAATAGTTTATATGATGAAAATAGTGACCAATCAATGTACATGATCTCACAATGATATTTTTTTTTCGGCCGTAAGATTGGTATTGAAAGATGACATCCCATGGACACCTAGTTTTGGCTCGATTCTATTTAAGGGAAGAAATTATCATACCGTGGGTGTTGAGGAATCTCCTACGCCACAAACAATTTTAATCAATAAAGACTCACTATGGTTGGAGAGGGCAGAGATAATAAATAAAAAGCATAAAGTAAAAGACTTGGCATGCCAACTAAAACTAATTTGAGCTCTTGACTTAGGGTGTTATATTTGAATCTTTAATTGCACCATATTAGCCACTTTCCATTACACAATTTCTTGACTGAGGCTGGACTTATCTGATTGTCTGAATCAACCTATACTAGTTTATGACTTTATGATGCTATCACATACATTTCCCTTGGTATACCTCCACAAAGAGATTAGAGAAAGAGAACCATTTCAACAATAGCAATGAGAGTCACTCTGCCTAGACTTCCCAATCAAACACGGATAATGGCTACCAATATGAAAGCGTAAGAGTGGAACTCGTATTTTGGGGGAGCATTTCCTGCCATGCTAATATAAGGAGGAATCTACACGTTACACCAATGAGGGTCTAGACTCTGGACCATATGAGGTCCACATGTTCAGAATAAGAGAGAGTGTTAATGGGAATCCCAGTATCTTTTATATAGGAAAAAGAAAAAAGAATATTGGTCACGTGGGTCCTACTCTAGATATAGGAGCACGCAAAATTATCGCCCAACTCCTCTTAAAATAAAATTTTCATCCGTATTAATATCCCTACACACTCTCATTGGCCCCTGTGCTGGTGCAAGAGCTACACAACCAAGTAGCAATCTCTTGCCAATAAGAAAAATATATTAAAATCTGCACAAAGGCAGGGCATGCTTCCTTTTTTTTATAAAAAACAAAATTACTATTTTTTCTTGACTTTATTTTTGAATTTTGGTAGGACAAGACAAGGTGTTGCATACTAATCAGTAAGATTTGGGTCTATGCCTTTTGGCAAACAGACAAACAGAGCTACACCAAAGTGTGGTTGCGCCGGACTTGCACCCACACACTCAAACCTTTGCAGGTCACAGAGCTAGACGGAATTGCCTATCTTCTTCCAAACACCTCCCCCTTGCTTATGGTCATCTCAAAAGGCTGTCTATAAGGAGCTGCCTACTGGCTGCAATCTATGGAACAAGAGCATCAGGTGAAGCAAGACGCTGATCCCGTTCAAAAAGACCAATTCGTACCAGATTTTTAGAGTTCTGGCTGATTCCATCAGAATTGGAATCAGCATAGGCTGATCCCGTTCCCAATTATGCTTACTAGAACCTTGATCTGAATGGCTGACAAAATCTTTTTTACTTCCTGGTTGCGTGGCCTGCATCCAGATATAGGAGCATGTAAAATTACTGCCGCGCCTTAAGTGAAATAAAAAACCGCAACATGTTGATGCCCCTACATGCACTCTCATTGGCCCCTACGTTGGTGCATGGGCCACACATCCAAATAGCATGATCTTGCCCTTTTTAATTAGCGTAAAATTCAATGCATATATATAAAGGTAATTCTTTGGAAATTGTTTGAGATTAACTGTATGTACATTGTGATTTTTTTATGGTACTTCCATCAGTCTTTTGGAGAAGGAGAATGTCTTCCTTCACCATGTGGCGAAGGTTCACCACACCATCGTAGGATTCACAAATCCCTACAGGGTTTCAATACGTTCTCCAAAATACCCTCCCAATAAGGCAATAACCTCCCACAAACATCTGAAGGATTCACATTCACCATGGCTTAAGGAAAACTTGGTTCTTGGAGAAAAAGCTTATATACCTTGCTTAATTTTCTGCTATAGGCAGATCCTCCATCATAGCCAGTTTGGGCTTCTAGCCAAAATACTGGGCCCAACAAGGAGGTCTCTACTATCTCAGGCCCACCATGAGCCAAACATGGCTAGCCCATCAATATTGCCATCTACTATCATGGGCCAAGTTCCAGGCACGGAGGGACTTGTGCACGAGTAAAATGCAAACAAGTCATCTGGGCAAAGGAAAGCATGAAGCAGTCAAAGCACAATTGGCTTCCCCGTAGAGTCCTATTGCAATATTTGATCCCCAGTTATGAAACTTAACCCTCCCTGATCGAAATGGAATCAGCGGCAACTAATCTCAATTCCAGGCAATTTTTTTAACCTCTTTTTTGAATCAATGCTCTATCATGTTTAAACAATATAAGGTCTCATATAGAGAAATATCTACTGCAAACTACAAAAACCTCAAAATGTCAAGCATTTGAATCAACTAATGGGGAATTTACAACTAAAACTTACAGTATACAGTGTTACTTACCAAAAAAATGTGTCATGGGTTTTTTTTATTCTTCCGAGTACAAGCCATTTTTGCCTTGGAATGTAAATGGTCTTCTTTCTTCGCCAACCTCCAATAAGTTAACATTGTCTATTCATACAATTATGTTCCATTCATTCTATAAATCCCTTAAATACATATATGATGTGGTAAACTTCCACTTCCACTTCATCAACAAACACTTTGGCTCAAGACATCACGTTTGACTACCCAACATCATAACTACTTGTTTTCATCACAACAGGGGGGAAAAAAGAAAGAAAGAAAGAAAGAAACATGCAATCTATCTACTAAGTAACTACTAAACCATACAAAAAAATATTTACTAAACCATACACGTCGCACTAAATAAAATAAGACATATCAACTTGCTATAAAGTTATCCCCATGCAAGACTCCACATGGGACCACAACTCTTCCTTGGGAAGACGAGATTTGTTGAGCCAAATTTACATTCACTACTCAAATCTGCAACTTAGAAAGCCAAAAATAATGTGATACTTCAATTAATCTGCAACTTGCAAACCACCAAATATTGTAACATTTTGGCTGCAGTTCTATATAATGATCAGAATGTATTAATCCCTGTTGCCCCGACCATGTGAGAAACAGCATTTTATTTTCAAAATAACTCTGAATTGCACAATTTTTATGAGTTTTTATCAGTAGCTCCTGATGTAATAAGTTAACTCCCTATATACAATACTGAGGCATAAGGATAAGGATATAGCCCGAGGAAAAAACAACTCAGACAGAGAGAGAGAGAGAGAGAGAGAGAGAGAGGGAGAGGGTTTCTGCGATAAATGCATGAGCCCTGACCTTCTGGTATTTAGAATATACACTGCTCCTGACCTCCTTGAGTTCTCCGACCAAGGAAATTGGTACCACAAAAAAACATACTGGTAACGAAAAATCATATCTGAAGAAGATTATTCACAGTAACAGCTACAGAATTTGTTCTCTGCAGGTCCTGCAATGGTTGGACAGGTCGTATATTCCAAGTAAACTTGTTAGGCTATTATTATCATGACAATAAACAAAACAGAGCTATAAAAACATCATTAATTTCAAATCAACAGTATTCAACACCACCATTATAATTCACAACATACTTACCAGAACGTGCATAACTGAACTGTCAGTTTGCTCCAATAAAAATATGTTGTATACTTCTAACCTTAATGCTATGTCAGAATCCAAAAAATGTGGAATATGAAAATTGGTGATTATAGAAAATAAAAAAATTTCAATAGTTAGTCATAAATTTTCCTCAAAAAGAGAAAAGAACGGAAATGCAAAATTTTCTCTTTATTTATTTTGTCTTAATCTAATCTGCTTTCTTTCTGCAACAGCAAGACGTCCAAAGCTCAAATTCTGCAATGGAAATCCAACAAAAACTCTTCCCTTTCACCTCTATTAATCAACATATTAAAAGGAATTTGGATGACTGTTTTATCCCTGAGGATCCAAAAACTGAAACAGTCCATTTTAATTTCCAGGGGAGGGGAAGAAGAGGAACCAAGGAAGTGAAGGGATATATGAAAAATTAAATGTTTTTGTAAGGAAGGTTTCCCAATGTATGCCATAAACAACAGAATGTGTAGAATAACTAGGTACAAAAGGGCATACCCAGTGCACAAGGCTCCCGCCATTGCGAGGTCTGGGGAGGGTCATTTAATGTACGCAGCCTTACCCCTGCTTCACGGAGAGGCTGTTCCTGAAGTGGCAGGAGGATCTGGACCAGGTACACAGCAGCAAAGAGCTTCATGATAAAAATAGAGGAGCTCTCCAGTTTGAGTAACCGGAACCAAGATTAAACTCAACCAGTTTGGCAGTCTGTCCAATCCGGTTGTAGTGCTTCAGCTACCCTATCAATCTTCAAAGATAATCAATTCCAGTGTAATGGATTTTAAGTAACATCCAGCATAACCCCAACCCCAACACCCCCCCCCCCCCAAAAAGAGGGAACAATTCTAGCATTCACTCCAAGCACAAACAGTTTGCTCTCTTTGGTACCTATTCTCAGAATCTATTTCTGGCCCAAAAACTGTTGAGACAAAGAATGGTCGTTTGCTAAACCCCCTATTTTCTATTCTTCAGGATGGGCTTTTAGCCTGTTCTCAAATTTCTAAGCGCACACACATTGATTAATGAGCACATGGAATATTGGCCAATGAGGGGAGAAAAACGGGAAATTCATGGATTATCATAAGCAGAGCCTCCCAGCCGGCTGCAAGTCGTGTGTCTGTGTGTGGGCCTATGGATATTTTACCTTTGTTATTTTTTTAATCAAATTATTTTTATTTAATTAAAGTAATTATCAACTCCCTCCTATGTGAGTAACTAAGTATTGGACAAGGGGTTAGCCCTTTTGGCAAGGACCAACACCTCACAATTAAGAGGTCATGAGTTCAATTCTCCTTGGGGCCTTTCTATCCCTGGGGGGGAGGGGGAAACCTAATTTGATAACTCTCCAAGACACCACTGACTCCCAGGACTTAGCACTGCATGCAAAGTCTACAGAAATCTCATCTTAGCCACACCAAGTGATATGGCCTTCTGGCTTGACAAGGATAACTCAAAGCTAGAACAATCAATTCAATAAAAACATTTAGCAATTTATCAAACTAAGTTTATTGAGTTAAATCCAGAGAGTACCTGAAAAATTAAATCATCAGGAATATGAGGCAGCACCTCCCGTACTGTGTCAGCCATCGCAAGTATACTTGATATATTGTCATTAGCAGAGGGAGACACACTTCTAAAAGTTAAACCACCAGCATTTCCAGCGTATCTTACAGCAGTTGGAACAGATGGAACAGAGGAACCTGGAACAGCTTGAGGGTGGGTCACAGGCCAAAGGCTCCAAGGAGCGTCTTCAAGGGCAGTCTGGGCATAGTTTTCGCCTACAGATGTGAGGTGTCTCATCATCATCTGAACTCTACCCAGTCCAACTGATCTAATTGCAGTAGAAGGGCCAGCACCATCGAGGCCCTGGTTTGGCCAAGGATGAACCCAACTTGAATCAAGCCCCATCCCCCTAAAAACCGAGCAAAAGATATCAATGATTTTTAAATGAGTTGCCAAATGTGGAAAACTGCAGAAAGAGGACAAAAGCAAACTGAACCGAACCTCCAGGGGAAGCTTTCTGAGGGGTTCTGTTGCAAGTTTGAGAATGCCCCAATAGGAAGTGCATGTCCAGATGTGTTTTGCCACTCTGATCCTGAACCAATTTGATGAGCAAGTTGCTCATTATCTGTTACATCTCCAGTATGGGGATTAGTATTTTCTTCAGGTCTGACCACAAAGAGTGGCCTTCGACATGTAGGGCAGGAATAAATCTCACTCAGACCCTGATCCAACCTGGAATTGTTATTTAAAATCAACATAAGTCAGCAGAAAATTGGAGTGTAGCCTAATTGCAAATAAACAAAAGCAAAGGAAATTTATAATGACCAGTTAAGATCAACAGATCATACCAAGACCGCAGGCATGCAAGATGAAAAAGGTGATTGCAAGATAGCTTTTTAGCCTTTGCCATCGGTTCCTGTCATTCACACTTCGTCAACTCCAGAACTGCCAACAGTGAAATAAAAGGTAACAACCAAGGCAGAAAAGTGATTCTTACTTTACAAATAGCACATTCATCATCATATGCTCGTATCTCTTCAGAAGTCGCATCAGGAAGAGCCTCATGAAGGGCATTTAGAGCTAACCTCAGCTTGACAAATCCTTTGATCCGCTTATATATGGTACTAGCCAAAGCCTGTTCATGGTACATTGAGTCAATTAACTGGACACGTGATCATGATTCAAATCAGAGTGTTGATACTTGATAGAGCAACAAGGAAGTTAATAACAGTATTTACACGTATATTTAGGAAAAGGACTGCATCCACAAGATGAAATGCCATGCCATGAAGCCACCAAATATGCAAGTAATGACCAAGGGCCATTAACAAGGTCATCATGTCTAGGAAAAAACCAAAATTCCGAATAAGAATGCCCTTCCATTCACATAAAGAACCTGCAGTCAACACTTCCCAGTCAGGAAACACAACTACAGAGCTTAAACAATTTCAGAAATAACATTTAACAGCGGTTAACGGCGGGAGGGTGCAGATGCTGCGCAGGGGGTGGGGGATTGTGAGGGAAAATCAATAAGACCATTCACAAACATTAAATTATTCTTCCAGCATCCGTCACTCTACTCTAATTTTCCATTCATGATCCAAAGAAAAGAAGGAATAAAAACAGAGAAATCCACCACCAAGCACCGCTTGCAATGTTAATCCGAGAATCAGAACAAAATGAAACATTTGTGTATTATACATTATAAAATGGAAATATAATCAGTGGATAGCCTTTTCAGTGTCATCATATTTATACTGCTAGAGTTTTTTTTTTTTTTTGACTCTTGTAATAAAGAGTAGGCTTTTCTTTTTCCTTTTCTAATACAATCCAACTTATCAGACAAATAATATTATGGCCAAATAAGAAAATTTGAGTACCTGCTGCCGATCTATCAAAAAATTGGGATCCTTGACAATCTGGGCTGCTTACCGCCGAATGACGGTGCCATATATCAAGTAACTGAAATCCATGAACCATAATGGCCTGCAAGGTAATTTGCATGCCAAAGAATCAGTGAGTTTTAGAATTCTCCAGAAGCATTGTATGATCTCTAGCAAGCTTCACAAAGGAACATAATCGTATAGAGAGAGGTTGAACCTATTACCTGCAATGTCTCAAAAGCAATACCCAGTGGTTCAAAGAACAACAGCAGAAACATTGTTGAACCCAAGGTTTTGTATATCATGAGACACAACTTTATCCTGTGAGCCAACAGCATATAATATATAAGAGACATCAAAGTTGTATCAGGTCCCATCAGACACTATATGAGTGCATGGTTAAACTATTTGAGAAGTGTTTTTGAACGGAAAAAGAAAGAGATGAGGCACAATATTATTATTGACAATGATGCTGATAATAATAACATAAATAAAAATGTAATGAAAATTAGAGATTTATATTACTTAAAGAAAGAGGTGACTACTTCAGCCATCGCATTTGACCAATGAAGTTAAAAGACCAAAAAAAAATAATTCCTCAAGATTAAGATTGCAGTTGGGTAAAGTTCCACCTCATGGAACCGACACGGCACAGTATCCGGTGGGGCTGGGATTCACATTAGTTTAAACCATCAAATAGGGCATTTAACTATTAAGAAATTACAAAATCTCATATCGAATTCCCATTAATAACTCCTTCAATGATGAAGTAATAAAGTGAGGCTCACGGCTGTCTCTTATATATTATATCGTTATATGATATTGGCTCACAGGATAAAGTTGTGTCTCATAATATCGCAGACACCTCCTGCCTTAGGTTTCTGTTTTTACCCTAGTTAATTATACACAAGGTAAACTAGGGTATCCAATGATCCAGAAGGTGATCGGTTATTGAAGGTTGTTCGTGGAAGACCTATTCTCCTTGCCAGTTTCTGGTTTTTGTATTTTAATGGCTGTGGTTCCCCTGTTTTGGAGTATTTTTCAGAAATATGTTGTGGCCAAAATGAAGTGTTTTCTACCCTGTTATACTTTATTCTTGCAAGTTTGGTTTTGATCAGCTACTTGGATGGATATTTATTTTGTGATGACTAATCTATGCAGTTCGCATGGTTCTATGAATGTGATTTACCTATGGTCAACATCTGGATGCTATTTTTCATTAATATGTTGGGGCTTTTAACATACTTTTGGCATTCGGATTCGTGATTTAAAGTACTCTGCTGTTGTGATCAAGTTTCAGACTATATCACTTTACCTTCATTATTGTGAGTGCTGGCCTGAAGTTTGCAGTTTGATATTGTTGAGTTCTTGTTCTGGTTTATTGTGGTTAATACCATGAGTGATTCAAAGCCACCCACGGACAGTGTAAAAGTCCAAATCACTACTATAAAGCTCCATGGAGCTTCCAATTACATTAAGGTCCATATAAATGCTAAAGGAAAGCTGAAATATCTTAATGTCTGATCCTCCTAATGATGGTTCTAAGGAATATATTGAATGGATGCAAGAAAATGACACCCTTCTTGTGTGGTTGTGGAATAGCATGGAGCCCACTATTGCTGCAAATGTTATGTTCAACACCACTGCCAAGGGTGTGTGGGATGACCTCAAGGAGATTTTTTCCCATGACCGGAATATGTCGTGTATATATGAGCTGTATGAGAACATTTTTAAATTTAAACAGGGGGACAAATCCATTGGTGAATAGTATAGTATCTTGAAAGGAATGTGGGAGGAGTTAAATGTTTATCAGCCCCTTACTAGTGTTCTGAAAAAATTAATGACTCGGAAAGCTGAGTTCCAAATTGCTAAATTTTTATCTAGGTTGAATACTGATTTACAGTTTGTTAAAAGCCAGTTACTTGCTGGGGAGCAAGATCCTTCTATGAATTGAGGCATTTTTCTGTTTCAGCATGTCGTCCCTCCCTCTCATTCGAGAGCTGGTTCTTCTACTCCTAAGGAAAGCTCCGCCTTTGTTGCTGGAAATGGTGGACGTGGCTGTGGTGGCTTTTCTGGGAGAGGTCGAGGAAGTGTTCTTGGTGGACAGCAGACAGATTAGGCTCTTCTTCAGTGTACACATCATGGGAAGCCCAACCATACTGTTGATACTTGCTGGAAAAATATGGAAACACTGAATGGGCCCAGCGGTTAGCTAACACCAATGCAGCTGTCTGATGGGAATACTAGTGGTGTCATCTAGTGACATGATTATATCTAATTTATCTGGAGCTAGTTTATTAGATCCCTTGTCTCGAGATGACCTGGTCACTCAATTACTGAAATGTGTTCAGAACTTGAGTCGTCTACCTCCACATCTACAGCCACTCTTGCCCGTACAGGTACAACTGCTCCTTTGTCTACATTACCTCGTAATTCCTGGGTTATTGACTCCGATGCTTCTAATCACATGACTGGTAATTCAGATTTGCTTTCTGCTCGTAAGGAGTCTAATCCGTCATCCCAGGTTATTCTTGCTAATGGATCTTCTACCAAAGTGACTAGTCTTGGTATTGTTTCTCCCACCAAGGTTCAAGAACTCAGTGCCAACACTGGTTTCGACCAGCCAGAAATCGAGATTTCCCAGGTTTCGACCATATCTTGGTCGAAATCTGGTACTTTCTCCAAGCCAACTCAAAACCTTGGTTTCGAGGGCCAGAAGAAGTTTTTTTGCCCTAATTGTTGTTGTGCTGCTTATTTTTTATATTTTGAACCCAATCCATGCATTAGTTTCCAATAGAGAACACAAAAAATAATACTTGTGGTTTTGACCCATGTTTGATAGTGTATATATTGTTTTTGGACATGTTAGCGAATAAGGTTTGACCGGAACATAACTCCTTCAATATAAATCAGATTTAAGCAATCTTGAATTTGTTGAGTTATGTTTTGGTTAAACTTAATTTGGTGTGCAAGAATGCTGTTTAAAATCGCTTTGAAGTGAAACAAATTTTAATACATCAAAACAAATGAATATTTTATCACTCGTTTGGTTTTTAGCAATGTTTTATCATTAAGATTTATGAATTTTTTAGATTTGAGAAAAACCACAGCATTTAAAAGTTGAAAACTTGACCTACCGCCAAAAATCCAGTTTTTGTTCTTGAACTGGGGGGTTGATTTTTTATCCTTTTAGAACTTTATTTTTTAACTATTTTTATTGGATTCAAATAGGGGATATTTGCTTATTTATGAATAATATCTTAAGTAAATGAAATAAATCATTTACTTAAATGATATTTGGCATAAATAAGTGTTTGTCCTGGTTTCGAGTCAGGTTTCCTCAAGTTTTGATGAGGATAAGTGGATTTATATAGGGTGTTCAAGTCGAAACTTGTGAAATTACCGAAATATGGTCGAAACAGTGTCGAATCCATGTGAAATCTGGTCGAATTTAAATTTAACCCTTAACTCGTCGCAGTAGGCTGCGAAACCAAGACAAATCGGTCGAAACCTGGATTTTCGACTGAGTTCTTCCATGTTTCCCACCTCTTCTTTATCTTTCGTTCTTCATGTTTCCCAGTTTCCTTTGAATCTGTTCTGTTAATCAGCTTACTGATCTCTTAATTGTTTTGTTACATTTTATCCTTCGTTTTGTGTCTTCCAGGATCTTCAGACAAAGAAGAAGATTGGTGGAGAGCATGAGAGAATTGGATTGTATTACCTTGATCATGAAGTTGCTTCTGCGGCTGCTGGTTTTTCTGCTAGTGGTGTTTCCCCTCTCCAATGGCATTCTTGGCTTGGGCATTTGTCTTTGTCTAAACTTAAACAGATAGTTCCGGGGTGTAACTGTGTAAGTCAGTCTCTCATCTGGAATGTGAAGTGTGCGAACTTGGGAAGCACCATCGTTCATTTTTTCCTTTACGCAGTGATTCTTTATTTCATTTGGACATTTGGGGTCCTTGCCCTGTTCAGAGTACATCTAGTTTTATATTCTGTTACTTTTGTGGATGATTATTCCTGGTATATTTGGTTAAATCTTTTGAAAGATAGTTCCGAGTTTTTATCTATTTTCATTCCTTTATATTGAAATTAAGCACAGTTTAATGCTTCTATAAAGATTTTTCGTTTTGATAATGCCTTGGAATTTACTCAAAATGCTATTACTTCTTTTTGTTCTAACAATGAAATTTTACATCAAACTAGTTGCTTCTTCCTTACTGTTTCACACGAATATCCCAAAACCTTTTGGGGGTATGTTGTTTTAACTGCTTGCTACTTAATTAATCGAATGCCCTCCATTAGGTTTGATAATAAATCTCCTATTGGAATTTTCTTTCCCGACTCTTCTTTATTCTCCTTACCTCCTCGGGTTTTTGGATGTGTATGTTTTGTTCATGTTTTATGTTCGGGCAATGATAAGTTGTCTCTTCGTGCTTTCAAATGCATTTTTCTTGGCTATTCTCGCACTTAGGATCATCCACCAACATTTTCTTAGTGTTGATGTTACTTTCTTTAAAAACACGCCATATTATTCTACTGAGGGAAAAGATTCGGCAAGTGATGTTGTTCCATGTCCAGCCATTCCTAAGTTAATACCTCTTGCTTCTACTCTGTCTAGTTCCTTGCAACCACCACTGTAGGTCTATCAGCAGCGTCAAAAGGCACCATTCCAGCTACAGCATCTTCTCTCCAGCCCTCTACTCAGTCTAATTCTGTTATTGAAGGTTCTGATGACTTATTAATAGCCCTTCAGAAAGATATTTGTTCTTGTCCTTCGAGAAGGTACCCTATTGAGAAGTTTGTGTCCATTGCTCATTTACCGACCTCTTGTACACCTTTGCACTGTCCTTGCCTTCTCATACTATTACTAGTACCTGTTTTGAGGTTTTGTTTCATCCTGCCTGGAAGATGGCTATGGATGTGGAAATGGAGGCTCGTCTTTCTCATCATTCCTTTTCTTTGCCTGTCCCTTTTCATCCACCATCTGGAAAAAAATCCCTCTCGTCCATTTGGCCCCGCAGCAGTAGACATTTGCCCTTTGATAGAGAATGGCTCTGGATGGACATGACCTTCCAAGGCTGCACTCTCTGTGACACTGTTGGAAAGCTTGTATTTGGCTTCACCGTTTATCACATTTGGATGGAGAGGAATCTTAGGAGATGGACTTCCAACTCTCGATCCTTCGACTTGATTTGGAAAGCCATCTCTTTTGATGTCTCCTCCAAGCTCAGCTCTATCCCCCAAAGATCCATTATTGACACCCCAAGGAATAGGCATATTGTCGTTACCTGGGGTTTAGACAGCTCTCTTTTACAGCCTCCTCCCTCTTTTAGGATGGCCTGAAGTTTGCGTTTCTATTTCTCCCCCCCCCCCCCCTCTTTTTCCCCCTTCTCCTTTGTATATTCCCCCCCCCCTTTCTCCCCCCTGCCCCCTCCTGGGGTTTGGTAATGCAATTATTCAACAAAAAAAAAAAGTGTTGCTGGGTATACACTATTAAGTATAACCCTAACGGCTCGATTGGAAGGCTTAAAGCCCGCTTGGTTGCTAAAGGCTATACCCAGACATATGGGGTGGACTATTTTGAAACTTTCAGTTGTTGTCCGACTAAATTCAGTTTGCATTCTCATCTCCTTGGTAGTTAACTTTGATTGGTCGTTATATCAATTGAATGTCGAAAATGCAATTCTATATGGTGACCTTTATGAGGAAGTTTATATGAAGCAACCTCCTCGGCATGTTGCTCAGGTGGAGAATGCTAAGAAGGTTTTTCGGTTGCACAAGGCTATTTATGGTTTGAAGCAATCTCCCAGAGCATGGTTTGAGAAATTTAAATCTGTTGTTAACAGATGTGGATTTACCAACGGCAAGCCATGGTGGTTATTTTGACAGTATATACTATATCCAGTAATGATCCAGGTGCTATTGCAAAAGTTAAGTCATTTCCACATCAATGGATTCACATAAAGGATTTGGTAACTCTATGGTGCTTTCTCGTATTGAGATCATTTAGAGTAAGAAGGGTGTTAATCTTTCTCAGAGAAAATATGTTCTAGATCTCTTATTTGAGACAAGTATGCTTGCTTCCAAGCCAGTTGACACCCCCATAGTTGTCACGGCGGTTAGGCGACCCAAGGCGTTAGAGAGGGTAAAAAAAATCAAGACGACACCAAGTAGGAGACCAAGGCGTCCAAGTTGACCACAGCGCCTAGGTGCTGCCTTGACAACTATGTACACCCCTATAGTAATGTAGTTCTAGATTGGTAGGAGACCAACTAGAAGCCAATAACCAGGATCTGCCATGAACAGGGTGGTTCGAATAGGTCAAAATAGGTGTTTCTGGTTAAATTAGGGTTAGGGTTTAATGGGACCTAGGGTTTAATGGTAGGGTTATGCTAAGTTGATGTAGGGGAGTCTTCCAGTGAAGGTCTTCTTAAGTTTTAACAAGTCTAGCTGTGTAGGCCTTTTAATTAGAATCGGCAGCCAGGTTAGGGTTAGGGTTTCGGGTTTTAGAGGAAAAGATGGATTTTTAGGGTTTATGATGGTCAAATAAGGGACCAACTTGGATCAAGTTTTCCCTAGTATGAGAGGAGAATTTGATCAAAGTTTGGTGTAATTTGGCTGGCTGGTTTGGTCTGAGCAGAATTTAGGTATTGGAAAAATTGAAAACATAAGGAGGAAATCTTAGGGTTTGGGCTGTGAGAGGATTAAAAGAAGAATTGTAAGGGATGGGATGCATCAAACTCACTGTTGTTGCAGAATTTCCTTGGCAGCAGCTTGTTTGATTGTAGATCTTGAATAAAAATCAAAACTCCAATTGAACTTGAAAGTAGGGCTTCAAAAGAACAAAGAGAGCTTGAACGAACCACTCGGGCTTCACACCGTAAGGTGTCGATTGGATCAAACACCAATCCCACCAGCGTTGATCAAACACAAGACAAAAATCTTCAATGGAGAAGAAGAGCAGCAAAAAGCTTTTCATAAATATTAAAATTCGTATTCAATACTTGCCCCCCTTACAACCTTATATAAAAGACTCAAAAATAAACTCTTACACTAAAAAGGAAAGGCCTAACCCAATCCTTAACCAATTAGGTAACTTAAACTAACTAGGAAACTGAAATAGACTCAAACAGAGTCCTAATCCAGCCCCACTAAACACTTAAAAGAAAACTACTAAAATCACTTACATTGAACCACTGGTTAAACCGGATCAATTTATGAACAAAAACACCAAAATAAAACTAAGTATGGAACTAAAACAACTAATCCCGTATGCAACCTAATTACCCATATTTTAAGCCCATAAAAGTGGCCTACTATATAAAAAAACCCATGGGATCAAAGGCCCAACATGTATATAATCCAACCCTAGACTTATTCCTAAGCAAAGAAGCCTAGTTTGGTGATAAATCTGCATCACATGGACCCACATCAGAAGTTTGGGATACATGATGGCGAAGATCTTGTTGACAAAAATCAGTATAGACGACTTAACAAACTTATATATCTATATCTTACAGTAACTCGGCCTGATATATCTTTTGTTGTCAGTGTTATTAGTCAGTTCATGGAGTCACCTAAAAGTCTCATTTGCAGGTAGTCTGATGTATTATGAGATATCTTAAGAGTTCTACTGAAAGGGTCTTATTTATAGGCCTAACAAGTGTGCTGATTTGATTGGATATTTGTTGAGGTTTTGGTGTCTTGATTTCTGATGATGGACTGTTGTGTGGAGCCTCCAGGGACTATCGCGGGGTACGGTGGGGGTTTGGGGGCGGTAGCCCCCGAGGAAATTTTTTAAGGACTATATGGGTATTTCGGTAAATTTCCTGTATAGGGTTTTCGCTATAAATCTATAGCGAGAGTTCTTTCGCTGTATTGAAAAAGCTGAGAGAGGCGTGAGGAACGAGCGACTGTAACCCTATTCTCCATTGATAGTGAAACAGATCTCATCTCACCGTGGACGTAGGCAACCTTGCCAAAACACGTAAATTCTTGTGCGCATTGTGTGATTGTGTTTGCGATTTCCATTCTTCTCTATATTGTGTTAGGTTGTTTTACAATATTTTGATGCAGATTGACTGGATCTGAGAGTGCTGAGGTGCTATTACGTGGTACTGTTCACATGAACAGTGTCACAGCCATATTTCCTAGGTGGGAATGTTATTAGAAGATCCTGTGGGGCCCAAGACCAGATTGCATGAAGGCTTTATTGGAAGATTCAATTTTGTCTATGCGTGGGGGATTTAGGAATTCAGTTTTGGTTCTATTTTTAGTTGACTTGGGTAACAAGTTAGTGAGTTAAATAGTTAAGTTACTTTCCTTTTTAGTTTCAGCATCTTCGTTTCTATTTTAGCAGGTCAATATTGTCCTTGTAATAGTTGTCTAACAACAACTAAGTTATAGTTACTTAGGCAGCAAGTTACTCTTTGTTTTATCTTTAGTCACTTAGTTCTATATATTGTAATAGACCCAAGGGGTCTCCCCAACGATTTATTGATGAATGCAAAGCTTGCTTTTAGCAATTTAATGTCCTGAGAGAGGATGAGAGGCTGAGAGAGCCGACCCCTATTCCCTATCTATCTATCCCTTCTATCTTCTTCTTCACTCCCATCGATCTCCTCTGCTGCTGCTACTGTGAGACTGCAACAAACTACTGAAATAGCACCTTTTGAAGACCTGAATCCTCTCTTAATCATCACCCAAGCTTGCTGCTGTTGCACACTGCCAATAGGAGAACTACTACACTCCTGCGATTTGGGTTTCTCTGCCCAGATTTTGCTACAACTTCAGATCTCCACAGCCTTGCAACTACAGATCTGAATCAGCTAAGTTTTGGATGATTACTTCCTATCATTGAGGCCTACCTTCGATCCAAGTTTGGAGTCATTCCTGCTGCTGGTTTGCTAGTTACAGTTTACTTTGTAATTCTGTAACCAGGCTTCATCTCCTTATCTGTGCATCAGAACAGGGCCAAATTTGGAGGGCTGGTTCCTTATAAATAGACCTAAGATCGATCAGAATCTCAGGTCCATCTGTTGGTGGCATATAGGTGAACTGAGTTGCCTTCTAATTCTGACTCAGCTTAGACTGGGTCTGCGGTTTGGGAATAATGCTTGAATTTCATTGTCTTGTGGGTAATTCTAGGTTAGTTTACTTGTAAATTAGCCTTACATTAAACAGAAGGTCAACCAGTGGCCATTGTACATTTTTTAGTGAAAATTTGCTCACATGGAGAAATAAAAAGCAGTCTATAGTACCAAAATCAATTGCTGAAGCTGAATATCGAGTCATGGCTCATACTGCAGTCAAGTTAATGTGGCTGAGGTCATCTATTCAAGAGCTTGGGTGCTCAAATATAACTTATAGATATGTTTTGTGATAATCAAGCAGCCGTAATCCAGTGTTTCATGAGAGAACCAAACATATTGAGGTTGATAGCCATTTTGTGTGCAATTCTATGTTGAGGAAGTTGATCTCTACTCCATATGTTTCTTCTGAGAATCAGTTGGGTGATATATTCACTAAAACTTCGTTTCGTCCTGCCTTTGTTGAAGGTTGTTCCAAGCTGAACATGGGAGATATAGACGTTCAAGCTTGAGGGGAATGTTAAGTTGGCGCAAGGGGTATTTTTGGGTATCTTGGATATTTTGTGTTTTATTGTTTTTATATACTGTTTAGACATAGGGTGGACCAGGGGTGTTTTTGTCCATGTAATTTAATTCTTTTATATTAAAGCATTGTGGGGCTCTTGGTTTAGGTATTCATTCTAACCGAGAGCCTCCAACCCTTGGTTCTCGCTACATCTCTCTCTTCTTTCTTCTCCTTTCTTTCATCTTCTTCTCTTCTTGTTTTCTTGTTCACTGTTTACTCTTATCTGGTATAACAAAGTTCATCCCAAGGTGGGGGTAACTTAGGGAAGAATTGATCGCGCCAGTATTCGGACTTGGCAGAATCAAGTAACTGATATAGGCTCATATATTTTTTAGAAAAAGCCTCGAACTCATCAAGATTGTTTAACTTAATTTTGGTTAAATTAAACGTGACATCCTCGATAAGTTTATCAGGGGCATGAAAACCAGATTTGATATGGCTGGAAGAAGTGTTCTCTCTGTCGCCATCCCAACGTACTAGTAATGGTGAATTCGAGACCACCGGAGAATCGCCAATTGGAAGTGGCGTAAGCAACCATGGTGCGAATCATCATGGGTAACTGATCGAGGACCTGTGTACAGTCGCTTTGGAAAACTAACTGTCCGACGAGTCCCCATTCAACAGCAGCAATACTCCAGGGTTCATGTCCGGGGTAGAAGATAAGTCGATGCTGTTGATGATGTGTACGAAAAATGCTTTTAGGAAAGTCAAGCATAAACTTTTTGTAGAGAAAATATTGTTCTTCATCACATTGACGTTGTATCAATGGGAAGATTTCGCGGGGACGGGTATCCCGTGCTTTTTCATATAACATATTTTTCTAATTTTGTGGAAAAGGGGGTCTTTTAGATTATTATCAACAAAATCAGAAATACGGAGAAAGGTGTGTACTTTCTCAGGAGAAACAATATCATCCCAATCAATTTGTTTTAATTGAGTCAAGAACAATGTTTTGAAAATCTAGGTGTTTTTGGTAGAAAGCTCCTAGAGATTTAGAAAACTGAGTTAGAATTGTCCTGAAAGGTTTCTTTTGTTCGAACAAATGTGCATGCCAGAGATTATTGATTAGTTCGTACCATTTGGTAGGTACCCCATCATGTCTGAGGAAATCGGTCGTTTGTGTATTAGACCGAGAGAAAGAAGATGGAACATTAGTCATTGCTGGCAATTGTTGTACTGCCTGTGAATAGCTGATTGGGGTCATGTTCCATAAATAAAAAGGATCCTGACTGTCCTGTTCTTGACTATTTCCTGAGTAGAAATAAGGACTGTAAGGTTGAAAAACGGATGGAGTGAATTCTGCTGTGGTGGCAGGAATTCGAACAAAATCAGTCCTTGGGGTAGGACTGTATGCTCCAAAAGCAGTCCTTTGGGTAGGAGCTGCAACTGCTGATTGGGGATCTCGGATGAGTATTCCGCCAGGACGAGAGGGGAAGGGAAGTATTCCTTTGGAAGATTTTTTCTTGTTACTTCCATAGGCGAGTTTACCTTTGTCGTTGTCCGGAGGGCGAGGATTCATCTCTGCTAAGATAATCAGCCAAAAAGTTGTCAGTACCTTTAATATGAACAATTTCAGATGAATATTGATTAATGGTGTTGTACCAATTAATCCGTCGAGAATTTTCTTCCCATTTTTTAGATTTGAGAAAATCTCTTACAGCTTGATTGTCAGTGCGTATAAGAAATTTTTCAGGAATAAGGTAAATCTTAAATCGTTGCAAAGCATTTACGAATGCAAGAATTTCCTTTTCATAAATAAGATAATTAATTTGAGCAGGAGTGAATTTGCTAGAATTAAACGTGACATCCTCGATAAGTTTATCAGGGGCATGAAAACCACAAAAATCTGTTTTCGCAACCGAAACGGAGGGCTTTTACACCAGAAAAGATGACTTACACAAGTATGGGTTAGCTTCTGGAGGCACCTACCTCGACTTGACCCATATACCTTTCAAGGATTTTGATAAGGCTATAAACGAATGGGCACAAACCTTTGCCATTCTCATAGCTAACAACAAGGCTACTTGGCAGGCAGAGAAATTCATAGAATACCTCAGTGGTTCCCTACAGGGAGATGTTTTGCAATTCATCAAAAAGTTTGACCAAACTGAGGAAGGCAAACTTGCCAAAACTAACCTTATTATTTTACAAACCTATTTTGAAAAAAATTTAGTCGAATTTACGAAAATCATAAAAACAGAATTTTGTGGTTTTCATGCCCCTGATAAACTTATCGAGGATGTCACGTTTAATTTAACCAAAATTAAGTTAAACAATCTTGATGAGTTCGAGGCTTTTTCTAAAAAATATATGAGCCTCTATCAGTTACTTGATTCTACCAAGTCCGAATACTGGCGCAATCAATTCTTCCCTAAGTTACCCCCACCTTGGGACGAACTTTGTTATACTACCTATCCTGAATTTATCAATACTACCAAAAGTAGTGATACATTGGGAAATCGGATAAACTTTGTTTTCCGACATATTCTTGACCACTACCTTAAAGCTAGGGCAGCTAAAGCGATCAAGCACAAGATCTCACCCGGTCTGTGTAAAGATATGCTCAAAAATGAAATTGAATTTGGTACCAAACCAAATTATTTTAAGAAACATCAGGTGAAAACCAAACGGTTTTCCAACAAGAGATATAGATGGAAACCCTTTACACCAAAATGTTAAGAATGGCTGTATTGTATCAGGGGTATATGTGTAAATATCCCCTTGTATTATTTTCTTATTTTTTGTCATTTGTATAAGGCCAAGGCCCTAGGTGTAATTTACTATTCTTTTCAATATAAGCATGTTAGTCTCTAGGTTAGAGACAGAACACTTGAACACCAAAACCGTGGCTGCTCTCTTCTCTTTCTTCTCTTCTCCTTCTTCAACCTAAAATCTAACCTAAAATCTAACATGGTATCAGAGCTGTTTGCTCCTGGAGTTTGAAGGTGATCGAAGATTGTTTGGACAGTCTCTGTGAAGGAAAATAGCATACCTTCTCAGACCTGTTTCTCTCTTGTCTGCAGTCCAAATACGGAGCAACCAAGTGCTCTAGTTTCGTGTGGAGGTCTTGTTTCTTCTCATTGTGTCCTCCCACATCTCTTGGAAGCACCCAAGGAGTAGAAGGGAATCTCGGCCAGGCTGTTCTGCCTCTGTTTTCCGCCAGCTGCAGTGGTTTTTGGCTCTTGTTGCTTCAATAGGTTCTTGTTTGACCAGTTTCTTTGGTCTATTTGAATAGTTTTTTGGTAAGGAACAATACTCATCCTTACTCCATGGTTGTTTGATCAGTTTTTAGGGATTTAAAGGCCTATTTTCAGGCTATTTATCTCTGTTTTTCCTGGTTTTCTATTGCTGTATTTGTGGGACTGTTGTTGTGGTTGAGATATTTGTTATTTGGGCCTATCAAGTGTTTGATTAAAGGTCAAAATGGGTGACAAAGATGCTGCAACACCCCTGCCTCTTGTAGACACAGCCCAAACAGCCCCATTTCTTCCTTCCTCCTTTAAGAGTCCCAATATCCAACTGCCTATTGCCAAACTTGAGAACCACAACTATTTGGATTGGTCCCGGTCCATGAAATTGATTCTCCGGTGTAGGGGAAAGATGGGTTACATCAATGGTAGTATACAGGCCCCTCTTCCGACTGAGCAAGGGTATCCCAAGTGGGACTCTGAGAATTCCTTAGTGATGGCCTGGCTTCTTTTCTCCATAAAGCCTGAGATTGGAAGAAGATTTATGGGCAAGGAGACTGCCAAGGACATTTGGGATAGTGTGGCCCGTATTTTTGATCGGGTTGGGGTAATGTAGTCCTAGGTAGGAGTAATCCCACTAGGAACCAGGGTAATAGGATCTCTTAACAAGGCTGGCCGATTGGGATAGCTTAGGCTAATTAGGGCAGAATTAGGGTTATGGTTAGGGTTTCGACTTAGGGTTTTATTTGGTAATGATGTGCAGAATTTTATGAGTCTAATGGTATAAGTTGGATCAAATTTGGTTGAGGTTGGAATTCTAGGGTTTTGGGTAGGATGCCTTATGAAAATGGACTGTTTGTAAGATCTAGGGTTTAGGGGCAGATTTTAGGAAAGAGGTTTATAGGGTATTAATGGGCAGGTCTAGGGGGTTATTTTGGTATAAAGAAGTTAGGGTTTGGATGAGTTACAAAATTCTGCAATTTAGGGCAGAATTAGATTTAGGGTTTTAGGGTTCTAATGGATTAATGGAAGGGGTGATAATAGGCGTAGATGGAGCTTAGGTTAGAGGATTAGAAGAAGAAGGTTAAATGCTGAATTAATAAACTACTTACTTGAAAGATTAAATCTTCAATGGTAGCAGCTTTGAAGAACTAGAAGAAAGACCTCCCGATCTACAAGATGCAAGGAGTCGATCGGAGTCCACCAATCCCTTCACCTTGATATTACCCACAAGGTAGCCTTGATATTACTCACAAGGTTCACTCAACAGAGCAGAGCAGCAGCTATGGCAGCAAACAAAAGCTTTTTCATTAATCAAATTCGTGTATCATGCTGGCCTCCCTTACAAACTTATATAGAAGACTCAAAAATAGACTTAGACACTAAAAAGGAATGGCCTAACCTTATCCCTAACCTATTAGGCAACTTAAACCAACTAGGAAACTCAAATAGACTCAAAATAGAGTCCTAATGACTTAAAACAACTTAAACTACTTAAAATAAAGAAGATTCCCTAGTAGCCAATAGGATATAAGAACCTCTTAGCCAATAGGATATAAGAACCTCTTAGCCAATAGGATCACTTCACTTAAATTAGACCAATTGAACCAATTGGATGCAACCAATTTAAACCGGTTCAATTAAAAACACAAAATAAAAATTGAGTATTGGGCTAATCCCGTATGCAACCTATATACCCCTATTTCAGGCCCACTAAAGTGGCCTAATACATAGAAAACCCTTGGGAACAAAGGCCCAACATATATATATCCCAACCCTACACTTATTCCCAATGAAACAAGCCCTATTTGATGATGAATCTGCATCATGGGGACTCTACTAAGGTGAACCAACTTCTCCAATAGATTGTCAGCTTGCGCCAGGGTGAGAGAAGTATCTCTGAATACTATAGCCTTGTTGTGGGCCTGTGGGAAGAGTATGACCATTATAGAGATCTCCAGTTATGCCCTGCTGATGAGGTCAAGGTGCATCGGTTGTTTGAGAGAGAGAGGGTCTTATTTCTTCTTGGAGGTCTTAATGCTGATTTTGAGCCTCTTAAGGTGCAAATCCTTGGCCGTCCAAGTCTTCCCTCACTGGAGGAGGTGTCTGGATATCTACAGAGTGAGGAGACCCGTAGGGGTGCTATGGGGACTGCTCCCACTGTTGAGCACTCTGCACTTGTTTCTTCCACTCCCCCTCAGGACTCCACCAAGGGGGCCGATAAAGGGGTTGCTAAGGGAGCTGTGAAGGGTAGATTCCTATGTGACCATTGTGGCAAGAATGGGCATACTAAGGATTTTTGCTGGGATCTCCATGGGAAGCCCCCTGCTGGTTCATCTGGAGGGCAAGGACAGCGGAAGAAAGGGCCTAAGGCTCATGTTGGAGTTGTTGAATCTGATGAATCCTCTCTTTCCAAGGAGGACATTGCTGCATTTCGCCAGATTGTGGCTCATTTGGATGGTTCCTCTGCCACGTCCTCAGGTTCCTCTGCCACCGGTTCTTCCACTGCACTGCAGGCTTCCTCCTGCGGCCTCACCTCTTGAGTCATTGACTCAGGTGCCACAGATCATATGACTGGTAGGTCACAGCTATATAATTCCTATTTTGTTTGTTCTGGGAAAGATAAGGTAAAAATTGCTGATGGTACCTTCTCTTCTATTTTTGGTAAGGGAGATATCCAAGTTGCACCTTTTTTACCCTCGAAGTCTGTTTTTCATGTTCCCAACTTTGCCACTAACCTTCTTTCTGTTAGTCAATTGACTAGATCTTTGAACTGCTTTGTCACCTTCTTTCCTACCCATTGTCTTTTTCAGGATTTGGTGACGAAGAGGATGATTGGCAGTGGTCGTGAATCTAATGGCTTGTATGTTTTGGAGACTGGTACTTACCCTGTTCTGCAAGCTCAGTCCTATGTTTGTGGGCAAGAAGGTGGACGTACTCAGGAGGATATTCTGCTATGGCACCGTCGCTTGGGGCACCCCTCCTTTTTTGTTATGAGGAAACAGTTGCCACATTTGTTTACTTCTTTTCCTGTCTCGCATGTTTTTCATTGTGAACCTTGTCTATTTGCCAAAAGTTGTAAAACAGTTTATGCATCTAATGGTAATAGATCTACTTCACCTTTTCATCTTATCCATACTGATGTTTGGGGGCCCTCCCCTGTTACTTCTTTGCGTGGCTTCCGCTACTTTGTTTCTTTTATTGATGACTTTTCTCTGGTTACTTGGGTTTTTCTTTTGAAACATAAGAGTGATGTCCATGTTGCATTTACAAACTTTTATGAGTTAGTGTATACCCAATTTCAAACTCGGATCCAAATTGTCCGCTCAGACAAAGGTGGGGAGTATATGAATAGTGGTTTGGAAACCTTTTTTTCTGACCATGGCATTGTCATCAGGTGGCTTGTGTTGATACCCCTCAATAAAATGGGATGGCTGAAAGAAAAAATCACCATCTCCTTGAAGTGACTAGATCACTTTGGTTTACCATGCATCTTCCAAAAACTTTTTGGTCTGATGCTTTACTCACTGCTGTCTTTCTTATTATTAATCACATGCCTTCTAGTGTCTTGAACTTCCAGGTTCCTCTTGATCTCTTGCCTTCAAGGTCCTCTTTTTTTTCTCTCCCTCCAAGGGTGTTTGGGTGTATTTGCTATGTCCATATTAGCAAATCTGCCCGCACTAAATTGGATCCTAAGGACCCGAAGTGCATCTTTCTTGGGTATTCCTCCACCTCAAAGGGGTATAAATGCTATCATCCTCCTACCTGTCGGTGGCTCCTCTCCAAGGATGTTCATTTCTTTGAAAAGATTCCGTATTTTCAGTCCCCTATTCAGGGGGAGTGTGGTGGTGGTGTTGAAGGTGAAGAGGTTCCCGAGTTTGTGTTATTTCCTTTCTCCTCTCTTGTTCCTATTTCTCCTTTCCAGCTTGACAAAGGGAAGAAAAATTCTGTGGATATTGTTGTTGAGGGGGAGCCTCCTAGTGCACAGGAAAACAGAGAACAGGGGGAGTTATTGGTGTATATGAAGGATAGGAGAAATCCTCCTTCATGGCTTCCTATAAAGAAGACCTGCCAAAATCCTTCTTCGTCTCCTCATCCTGAGCCTTCATCAGTTGAGACAGGTATACCTTCCTCTAATTCTCCATTCTCAGACTTAGATCTTCCTATTGCTCACCGAAAGGGAACTCAGGCATGCACTAATCCTATTGCCAAGTTTGTTTCCTATGATTCTATCTCCCTTACAAGTAAAGCCTTTACTGTGGCTATCTCATCCATCTCTATTCCCAAGAATGTAACAGAGGCTATGGCAGATCCAAAATGGAGAGAAGCAATGAACACAGAGATGTTGGCTCTTGAGAAGAATCACACTTGGGATCTTGTTGAAATCCCTAAAGAGAGAATCCCGGTTGGGTCCAGATGGGTATTCACAGTCAAGTTCAAGTCTGATGGTACTGTGGAAAGGTATAAGGCAAGACTTGTCGCCAAGGGGTATACACAGGTGTATGGCATTGACTATCAAGAAACCTTTGCTCCAGTGGCCAACCATAACTCCATCCGTGTACTTCTCTCAATGGCTGCAAATCTTGATTGGTCATTGTACCAACTTGATGTGAAGAATGCATTCTTATATGGTGACCTAGAAGAAGTATATATGTACTCTCCTCCTAGGTTCAAGCATCCTGGTGATAATGGGAAAGTGTGTCGACTTAGGAAGGCTCTCTATGGACTCAAACAGTCTCCTAAGGCTTAGTTTGAGAGGTTCAGACAAGCCCTCCTACAGAATGGCTACACTCAAAGTCAAGCTGACCACACATTGTTTATACAGAGGAAGGGCAACACTATTACAACTCTCATTGTTTATGTTGATGACATTGTGGTCACGGGAAACAGTGAAGCTGAAATCTCAAAGCTTAAGCTTTATTTGGCTCGGCAGTTTGAGATCAAAGATCTTGGTCTATTGAAGTATTTTCTGGGGATTAAAGTTTCAAGATCTAAGCAAGGGATCAATGTTTGCCAAAGGAAGTTTGTTCTTGATCTACTTAAGGAGACAGGCTACTTAGGATGCAAACCAATCTCCTCCCCTATTGAGCAAAACCACAGGTGAACCTTTGGTGGATGCTGAAAAGTATCAAAGGTTAGTAGGTAAACTTATCTACCTCTCACTCACCCGACCTGACATCACCTATGCTGTTGGAGTAGTGAGTCAGTTTATGCATGCACCCAAGATGGGACATCTTGATGCAATTTATAGGATCCTCAGGTATTTGAAGTCATGCCCTGGAAAAGGTCTTCTCTTCTCTAGGAATGGTCACTTGAGAATTGAAGTATACACAGATGCTGATTGGGCTGGGTCTATCTCCGATAGGAGATCCACATCTGGATATTGTACCTTTGTTGGAGGCAATTTGGTCACCTGGAGGAGTAAGAAACAACCAGTGGTAACCAGGTCAAGTGCTGAAGCAGAGTTTAGAGCCATGGCTCATGGTGTGTGTGAAGTCTTGTTGTTGAAGAAGCTTGTCCAAGAATTGGGGTTTGAGACAATGAACCTATGAGTCTATATTGCGACAACAAGGCAGCCATCAGTAATGCTCACAACCCAGTTCAACATGACAAGACAAAGCATGTTGAGGTTGACAGACACTTTATTAAGGAGAAAATAGACTCTAAGGCTATTTGTACTCCCTTTGTGAAGACGAATGAACAAGTGGCTGATATCTTCACCAAAGGACTTGGCTCCAATCACTTTAGTTTTATGTTAGACAAGCTGGGTATGTATGACATATACCACCCAACTTGAGGGGGAGTGTTAAGAATGCCTGTATTGTATCAGGGGTATATGTGTAAATATCCCCTTGTATTATTTTCTTATTTTTTGTCATTTATATAAGGCCAAGGGCCTAGGTGTAATTTACTATTCTTTTCAAAATAAGCATGTTAGTCTCTAGGTTAGAGACAGAACACTTGAACACCAAAACCGTGGCTGCTCTCTTCTCTTTCTTCTCTTCTCCTTCTTCAACCTAAAATCTAACACAAAAGACTTTTCATCATAAAAGAAAGGTAAAACGTTTACCAAAAAACGGTTTATCAGCAAGAAGAATAACTCTTACCCTAAAAAGAACAAGTCAAACTGTACTTGTTACTTGTGTAATGAAAAAGGGCATTTTGCAAATGAATGTCCGAACAAAAATAAAAATGCCAGAAAAATGATTAAATTTCTGGACGAATTTAATTATGATGTCCTTAACTTTTCTGAGGTTACTGATCCAACAGAACTTCTTTATGAATTAATTTCCGAATCTGAAATTGATTTTGATACCGAGGACGATTTCGTTTTTATGACTAACGAGTCTACTTCTTCCCCTACCATTGAAATTACCAAAATTTCTGAGGCCGAAACAGCTTCCGTCTCTCTTAATGATCTTGTTAGAGAAGACGTTTCTTTTGACCTTAATCTCTTTGACAAAATTAAAGAGATCACAAATAGTGAGGTTTATAAGCTATCAAAGCTGAACCTCTGGAGTAATCGGTTCTTTGATCAAGCCAGTGGAAACACCACGGCTCAATCAACGGACGATGCCAATCTTGAGATCAACCTTTTTAACCCTGAACAAATCAAGCGGTTAATTAAAAAACATTCTAAATTGAGATATATTCATATTGGTCTCATACAGGTTGAACTCACTGCACTCTTCCGCCAAGGAATAGACACACCTATCGTGGCGGCCATTTTTTATAAAAGATTCCTCAAAGAGCCACTCAATGCCCTTATTGGTGGAATCGAGTCAAATATGGTCAATAAATCGGTTTGGTTTTAACTCAAACCAAATTTCTTTATTTCCATCCATGACCCAAATCTTTGTGATTCCGTGGTTTTGAAAATTAAGACCGGATGGACCGGCATGAAGGCTGATTGCCACAATCTTGCAGTTAGCTGGAAATGTTTACACGAGTTGACAAACGTCACCTCTATTAAGCTTCTTCCTCCTCCCGATAAAAAATTCGTGGAGCTTTTTGAACCTCGACCCTTTGAATCAGAAGTTCAACCTCGAGTTCTCAATTGGCGGGATATTAAATTACCAAAAGAATGGTTAATTACTGATATCCTTGACACCCTCTACCGTCTTAGGTTGGAACAACATCCCACCTTTGAACTACAATCCTCTGGCAACAACCTCTACATGAAACGGAGAAATTCCATTTCAGGCCCCTCTTCTTCTTCTTCAACTCCACCTAACTCTTTCGGTCCCACTTCCTCTTCTTTTCGTAAAGGAACACGCCCTTTACCACATCCTCCCCCTACTGGTCCCCCTTATATACCTCCTAGATTCTACATACCTCCTCGATTATACAAAAGTAATCAACCGGCGGATGAGCCAACAGAAGAATTTGGTGTCATCACCATTTTTAATCACTACATTGCAGAAGGTTCTGATATAATTTTTTCAACCAACCAAGGTCCTAAAAATTATACTTATATTAAGGGACAATTTGTTTTTTCTGGTTACAAATCCTATACCCTCGATGTCCTTATGGATACCGGCGCCACCGGTTGTATATGCAAACATAATGCTATACCAGGACATTTCTGGACCAAAATGGACAAACCTGTTTTTGTCAGCGGAGTTTCTGGCCCTTCTATCACTTTAGAGTACAAAGCTCTAAATATCCCTATTATCCTTGGAGGCGAGGAATTCATAATCCCCAAAATTACATGCTTTCCCTCTATGCATGGTGATTTCATTTTAGGAGCTAATTTTCTTTTCAATTATATGCCTATTACCATCTTACCTCGTATCTTCCGGATACAACATCCTACAGGCACTGTAGATCTCAAATTACTTTCTTCTCACTCTTATGTTTGTGATAAAGGTTTCACACAAGAACCTATCACCGTCTCTATTATAGAACCAACCCATTGGATCTATGATATGCTCAAACCCTATTTTAGTGACTATCCCTTGTTACATTGGGATAAAAGCCCCGTTTTGCTCCATTAAACTGGATCATCCACTTAAGATTATCCGGGTAAAACCGATTCTCTATTTTAAGCCTGATATTGAGGAATTTGACAAACAGATTCCCGAACAGCTTAACTATGGATTAATTGAACCTTCACACCTACCCGGCATTCATGGTACGTAACCATGTCGAAATTAAGCGCGGTAAGGCTCGTCTGGTAATCAACTACAAAAGGTTAAACCAGAATATTATCTTTGATGGATACTTCATTTCACACAAAGATGTCTTAATCCATCGCGCTAAAGAAGCAATTATTTACAGTAAGTTTGACTGTTAATCTGGTTTCTGGCATATTAAGCTGACAGAGGAATCTAAACCTCTTACGGCTTTCAGCATCCCTTTTAATAGACACTACCAATGGACCGTTATGCCCTTTGGATTATGCACGGCCCCACAAATTTTCCAACAATGGATTGATTCCATTTTTGGCAATCTTCCTTTCTGTGTTGCTTATATTGATGATATTCTCGTCTTTTCCAAATCCCAGGAAGAACATCAAAAGCATCTCAAAATTATTGCTAACTTATTCCTACAACATGGAATCATTTTGTCACCTACTAAAATTGAATTAGAACAAACTCAAATCGAATTTCTCGGTTTGGTTTTATCTGATCGAGGTCTCCAACTCCAAGATCATATTTTAGTCAAAATCAGAGATTTTCCTACCGAACTGATTGATAAAAAACGGTTACAACAGTTTCTAGGAATTCTTAATTATGGATGAACTTATATAAAGGATCTTTCTACCAAAGAAAAGAACATTTTATTAAAATTAAAGAAAGATGTTGAGTTTACTTGGACCACCCAAGATTCTCAAATTGTTCAGTCCATCAAGGATGATATACAACAATCTTGCACTTCGGTTTACTTTCCCCTTGCTGGCGATTTACTTATATTAGAAACTGATGCTAGCAACGAACACTGGGGATGCGTCTTAAAAGCATGCCCTCTCAAAAACCCCTCTAATGAGCAAGGGCAAAGTAGATGTTCCACCTTCAAAATTTTTTATTTTTTTTGGGGGGGGGGGGGGTGTGTTTCAAGTTTTTATCTTTTACCATTTCCTTCCTTTACTTCTTCCTATGACATCCCATTGAACTCCATTGCTCCAGATTTTCAATTACTAGAAAGTTTTTATTTATTTCCTGGGGTATACTCAGACAAGTACTTCTAAAACAAATATGCTGAGTCCAAATGATCCAAACATTTCATAAGGCAACCTATGTAATTAACTCATTACTCTCTACGGAACACATAATCTAAGACACGAAAAGCAGTAATCTCTGAAAGCAAAGTTGTAAACAAAAGGGCAGGTATTTATTAGAAAAAGAAAATAAAAGAACAAAGCAGGTCATGAAGCAATACCCGAAGAAATCGATGGAGAGAACCAACAAGAAGACTGAAAAAACACGAAAATATGTCCATGGAGTTGCAGAAGGAGATGCATTCAACCGTTCAAGCCGGTCTCTAGCCAATGCTTGGAACATCTATGGGCCAGATACAGACATTACAGATAATAAATAAAGAACACATACAATCCTTTTCTGCAAGAAAGTAGTAAGAGCATCAGCTCCCAACAAATTTATGTGTGATACCTTCAAGGAACAAAGAACTGTCAACCACGTTAACCACATGCAAGCTTGAAATACCGTTGGAGGGATTACCAATGGAAGAAATGTCCCCTGCAAAATGTAAATGGGGATGTACAACAATTATTTAATCATGAATAAAAGATGAACCAAAGCATTGCAATTTTATAAAAGATACCTACACTTTCAGATACTGTTAAGATGTTTCAGAAATTAGTCCAACTTTTCAAAGTTGATAAGAAGTCAGAGTTTCAGAATAGGCAACAACAAGAAGTCAATCAGTGAGCTGATAATTATCTCGTTGCCTCGTTGGACATCAGAGTGCTTGGTAAGGAGAAAGATGCCAGGTGGTCAAAGGCCTGATCAATAGATGCAGGTGGATTTAGTCATTCAGAAGACTCCTTGATCAGGAGAATACTGTTTTAATGACTTATTTTTTCCCCTTTTTCGTAGGTGTTTTGATGAGGAATAATTGGAACTGTAAAACTTAAGGGTGGTTAGCAATTCCTGACTTTGGGTTCTGAAGTGCATATAACAAGATTTAGAGGTGCCAGACCATGCAGTAGGCTCCGTTTATGTTTCTATTGAAAGTAAATTAAGAAGTGGTCTGACATTGTAAGGACCAACTTTATCTACCATACGAGTTTCCACTGTCAGAGCATGTTTTTGCCCGGGTCATACATTAGGGAAATCATTGGCCCCAACCCAACTCTATCTTCCTTGTTAGTGAGCCACACGGTTTCGCCATGTCTCGAGACGAGACCAGTGGCAATACAGAAAAATGACAGTATCTCAGTCGAGATCTCGGAACTTATCTCGGTCTCAATTCGATTCGAAACCAAACCAAGCTATAAAAAGCCACACTCTCAGCGAGATTTCGACCTCAACTCGAAATCTCGCTTCTCGCTTTGCTGTGAAGGAAAAACACTTTGAGGTGAGGGTTTTGGTGCTTTTTTTTTGGCAAATCTCACCTCAACTGAATATTAAAGCTTGGAGATTCAATATTGAAGCATCAACATCAGGAGAGGGAGCTGCATTGCATCTCAAGAACAGTTTTAAGTACACTTGTATTTGTTTAATCTATGTCTCTTTCCGAGTTTCTAACAATTATTAACAAACCGTCAAACCATCACCATGTATGATTATGAATATGATGCCTAATTCTTAAATGGCTTATAGTTTGATTTTTTTAATTCCTAATGCTTATTTAAGTTGTTTTACACTTCTACTTTAATTATGTGTTCTACATATTGTGCGGAATAGCCTAGGGTAGACCTCACGTATGCCGTAGACTACAAACCTAAGGTCCGAAGTCAAATTACCATTTTGGGTTTGAATTTGTAAAAACTAATGTTTCCATTGTATTTAGAAGGCCTAAAATAGGTTGGATGTCAAGTTTCAGGGCCAATCTTGGCCATAGCCACCGAAACCCACCACCGACTTGAGACAGGAAAAAATACAATATTTCGCTGAGATCTCGGCAGAACTCAGTTTTGTGGCCTGGCAAAACCAGGGGCGAAACCGAGACCTAAATCCTTGGGGAGGAAAGGGGTACAGCAAACCTTGTGCCAACTGTTTCCAGATATGCAAAGGATTTGCTGTGAACAAGATATTTTATGTTACTGACCACTTGGAGATTGGGGTACATATGTCAGTCCAAAATCCCAATCTCAAACGCTTGCCACTGACAGGAAGATGACTTTGTGTCATTTTTTGAGAGGTAAGAGGGAGATGGACTTCGCTGCCACACTTCAGGTATATACTCACGAGAACTAAGTTCAGCATAGAGAGGCTCAGCATATGGAAAACAGTTCGAGTGGATTCTTCTCAGAAAAATCCTGCTATGAATGCCATGAATCACCATCAACCTTTTGCTTCCTACCTGAAAAGTTTTGATAAAGCCACACCTAAGATCAAGTTCTTCCTATGAACAACATCTTGAAGATGCTCACTTGCCGTGGATGATATATTAATCAAGGCTGTTTAATAACATATGCCTTCTCTGCTTGAAGTAGAGAAACAGTCAGCCATATTTTTTTGTAATGCTCTCATGTGTGTAATCTAGTGCTAACCCTGAACCAGTGAGATCTAGTGAGAGATTAATTAGCAACAGGAAAAATAAAATCAAATAAAAGTATTCAGATGGATCTGAAACTCATTTTGAGACCTTCATTTGATAGGGAGAACAGATTTGTGATATAGATCCAACGGAAAGATCTCAAGTTAATGAGGGAGTTTTACTGGAGTTATGAAAACTCAAGAGCTGCAAATTCAATGGACAGGGTTCCAGAATCCAGATATCAAAATAGGATTAAATAAAATAGATTTCAGAATGAATTCAGCACGTAATTAAGTCAATAGCAGAGGCCAGAACTAGCCATTCAAATCAGAATCGATTAAACAGAATCCTAGTCTAATCAGGAAATCGGAAAAAAAGATTTCAGTGCTGGAAAGCCACTTGCTTTGAGGGTAGTCTTAACTGACAAACTCTGCGTAAAATAACAAAAAGTAGCTTAAAACAAGGCTGGACTCAGAGAGACCTATCCAGCCTAATTAAAACACTTCAATAACAATTAAAATAATTAAGGCTCTAACTAAAATCATTAATAAAGTAAAACATGTATTCCTACTTCTTACCCATATTTTAGGCTCATTAGAGTGGCCTTGCAAAGAAAACCCATTGGACCAAAGGCCTGACATATAACCCAAACCAACTTAAAACTAAGCCAATTTTCTCTGATTTATCTACATCAGTGTCAAAAATAAGTTGAAAGTGACATATCATTATGTCATTATCAAAAGGTGTCATTGTCATGCACATTTTTCGACTACATATGTGACATGACACTATTACCCCCATTGGAAAACAATTTGTGTATTATACTAAAAAGGCAAAAAAATAAGGTTACAAATTATTTGACACCTTGAGGGATGTCAATAAGAAAATCCCTATATATAGTATTGATTAAGAAGGCCAAGAGAGACTAAGCAAGAAAGGAAGAGAGTACCCTAAAGATGATAAGCATGTAATGAGAAGTGCAACAGAAATACATAAAGAGGACAATCCTTCTGTGGTATCTGCAGACTCCAGAGCATTTTGAACACTGGAGCAATACCCACACAGTTCTAGGCACTTATGTTCCGGACCAGAATGCACAAGCCATGAAGATTAAGAGTTTATTGTGTCCTCCATTTGGTCGGCACGATTCATGCACATCTATGCATAGGAAGTGAAGAATTTGATGAGAGAGGAGATTTTGTAAGTAGTGTCTTAGTTCTTCCTTAAAGATCACAATGCCTGGTTTTTCTCATCTATGTTTCCTTTTACATTGAGACGTTTCAGTATAGTGGGGTTACACCAAATGGGATACCTCTTGCTTTAACCAATAAAAATTTTAAAATAATAACCGTAATCACCTTGTAAATAACATAGTTAATAAGGCGTTCCACCACTTTTCGAGCCTCTGATGGATACAGCTTCACAAAAAATATAGTCTGCATGCACAGCCAGAAAAGATCTTTTATCAGAATGTTGAAATATTTATACAAAGTTAAATATAAGATTTTCTAAATCCAAAAAAAATGAAAGCCATAAAATGGAATACATGTTAGCTCCCTTCAAAGTCATTATTATGTGGTTTGCATATATAGGTAGTGAGAATAGGATATTTACTAGATATAATCCACATGTTTTCCGGACAGCCCACTTAGAAAGGCATTTTTATGAGAAAGCTTTGAAAATCCACCAAGAAAATGAAACTTATGAAGATTGACAGCTGAAATACAAGGAAAAATGCCAATACACAGGAGCTATGTGACTGAGTTCAGCTGTTAAATTGAATACGTAGCTAACCCAGCCGTGGTTCAGGAATCGGAATTAGATTGCTGATTCCGGTGGCATTGGATTGGAATAGGTTGGATCCAATTCCGATTCCGGCCATTTCGTGCTGTATTTCTAGGGATCAGGCTGATTCCAGCTGGATCAGAGTCGGAATTGGTGGAGACCGATCCCGTTGCCGATTTCATTACTTGAACCTTGAATAGTTGAATCCAGCCCATGCCCAATCTATCCAACAGTAGGAATTGCCCCAAAGGAAGGTTTTCCTATGTGGACTGTGCAAAGAACCTTTTGCCTACTTTCAGAAAGTGAGAAATCAAAAACTTCAATAAGTTAAAAAGCATTTTCTAAACAGTTCAACAAGGAACTAAACAACTATCAATTAGTATTGCCCTGAGTTCAATTTTTAACTTTTTCTATGTCATTTTATCAAAGATAGTTTAAACCAAATGAAGAAACCTAAACCAAAATTGAAACTGAACAGTAAGAAACTTCATGTCCTTCCAAAAGATGCTTTATTTTACGTTTCATGGAGAGGCCAAACTAACATTTTCATCAGCCATTTTTTATTAAATTGGTCGACAATTTCCATTGAAACCAACTGAAAGAAAAGAAGCGGAACAATCTCAAATATCACTCATTAAATCTGATTGCTTTAAAACTTTCCAATAAATCCAAGATTGCTTAAATCTGATTTATATTGAAGTAGTTATGTACCGGTCAAACTTCATTTGGTGTGCACGAATGTTGTCAAAATCTCTTTGAATGAAAATACTTTTTTTTTGACATAAAAAAAAAAAGGAATATTTTACCGCACTTCTAGGTTTTAGCAATATTTTACCATATTAAGATTTATGGAACTTTTAGAATTGAGAAAAACCCCAGCATTAGAAAGTTGAAAATTGCACCTAACGCCAAAAATCCAGTTTTTGTTCTTGACCTGGGGGGTTGCTTTTTATCCTTTTGGGATTTTATTCTTTAACTATTTTTATTGGATTCAAATAGAGGAGGGGGGGGTTTGCTTATTTATGAATAATATCTCAAGTAACTGAAATCATTTACTTAAATGATATTAGGCATAAATAAGTGTTTGTCCTGGTTTTCCAATAAGTCAAACTCCTATTTGGACTTTAATTTTTCAAAATCTGATAATGCCACTGTGTTTAAATGGCCCAAAATAGGCTGTATACCAGCTTTCATGACCAAACTACGTCAAAAACCCACCGAAACCATCAACCAAGTTCAAAAAAAAAATTAAAAAAATGCACCAACTAGCCGAGATCTCGGTCCAACTCGGTTTTTTGGTTGGCGAAACCAGTACCGCAACCGAGTTCTCGACCTATGAGTCATACCACTTCTTTGAAAATTATGATTGCAATATGGCTAGCATAATAGGTCTTTCAACCATAGTTCAAAATCTCGGCGAGATCTCGGAAATCTCGATAAACTCAAGCTAGTCGAGACGAGATATGATACGAAACAACAAAATGTCAAATCTCAAAAAACTCGACCGAGATTTCAAATATGTCGAGAATCTTGGTGAAATCAGTGAAATCTTGAATATTTCAAGAATCTCGACCTCCTCAGTACTCATAAAGTCACAGTATTGTATTGTTGGGACTTGGGAGTCAAGACGTGGAAGACTACGGTAGTAAGGTGTCTATGACTTATGTATTATTCATTGTACTTAGGTTGGGTGTCTATGTAACATAGTTGTCACGGCGTCACGGCGATCCAAGTCGGTGGAGGGGTGTCACGTCGATATATCGACATGTCACCCGCCATGGCGTTGCCATGGCGAGCATGTCGACCATGTTTTATTTTTTATTTTCTCTATTTTTAATGTTTTAATAGATGTATACTCAAGCCATGTTTTATTTTTTCTCTATTGTTTCTCAAGTTTTAAGAAGAAAATTCAGAAATCGACGAAGAAATCGAAGAGGGAAAGAAGAAATCGAAAGAAATCGAAGAGGGAAAGAAGAAATCGAAGAGGGAAGAAGAAATCAAAGAGGGACGCCATGGCGTAGGTCGCCATGCAACCTTCTCCAGCGCCAGGACGCCATGACAACTATGCTATGTAATATGCATTATGAACACTTCATTGTATCTTGTGGTTTGTAGTAGAAACTTTAAGTCTTTAACTATTTCTTAAATAATTATTCAATATTATGTGCATAATTTACTTGTCTTACTTGCCAATTATGTCTCAAATCATTCAAACAATGTGTAGAATAGGTAATATTACATTAAGGGTTCAGCCTTTACTACCAACCAAGGGTGAAAATCCAGAACACCAAATTGGGTGTTTTTTTTTTTCAATTTAAACCTTTAAATATGTTTATTAAGCCTAAAACAAGCTTACCTTAAAGTTTCAGAGCCAAATATGGCCATATGCCCACCGAAACATAATTCTGAAACATTAAAAAAAAAATACATTGTCTCGCCGAGATCTCGAGATCTCGGTAAACTTGACCTGGTTGAGACCATGGTCGAGACTAAGTTTTAGAACCTTGCTTTCAACAAGGTATGAAGTGAGCCATTTATGAGAATCTGTCCATCACAACAAATATATCGTGCTTTTCCCGAGTAGCGGGTAGGCCAAGTACAAAGTCCATACTGATGTGAAGCTAGAGTGCATGAGGAACGGGCAGCAGCTAGTAGAATCCAGTATTTTGACTTTGCTCCTTTGACAAGCTAGCACATACGACACTTTTTTGTCACATGTTGAAAGTCCCTTTAGAGATGGGGCCAGTAGTAGAGATCAGCCACCTGAGAAAGGGTTTAGCTTTGCCAAAGTGTCATCCAAGTCCACCTACATATAGTTCCCGAATAAGGTACTGCCATAAGGATGTATTGAGAAAGCATAAGAGTGTTCCCAGGAAGAGAAATCCTTCATGCAATGAACATTTTGCAAATGTATCCCCTTGCTGTAAGGTCAGGTAAACAATTGCAAAATCTGAATCTGAAAGGTACTCCTCTTTGATATGATCTATACCCATACTTGGGCTGAAAAGATGCTTAAAGTAAGTACTTTTCTGCTCAACGCATCAGCCACTGTGTTCTCCTTTCCGGCCTAATACTTGGAGGCAAATATAAGTGCTTGGGGATAAGCCACCCACTTAAGAGTGTCGATTATACACCGTCCTTTGAGAGTGCAAGTGCTTAAGTGCCTGAGTGTCTCATGATCAGAGAAGAGTATGAATTCCTTACCAATTAAATTATGTCTCCAATGTTTTAGCAGTTGTACTACAACTTTTTACTATAAAAAGCAATGAGGTGGCCTCCTTGCATAAGGACACACCAATGCCAATATTAGAAGCATTTGTAGCAACCTCAAACATCAATAAAATTCCGGTAGCCGCAAATCTGCAATACTAGAGCCTCGGTCATTTTTTCTCTTAATGAGTTTGAAGGCTTTGGTAGCGGAAGGACTACACTCAGTGATGGGTGCCATGATAAAGTTGAATCCTCTAATGAATCAGTACTTGAAAACATCTGAATCTACCACCCAAAAGCAAATCAAACTACTATACATCTCAGAAACGTAAGCTTATAAGTCTACCAATATCATAATTCATATGTTCATTGTACACCAACGAATACCAAAACTGATTATTGGGAACAGGACTAGGTGCAGCAAAATAGCTGTGTTGCAAGGTGTGCGCTGAATTTCATGAAGTGACTCAACACAGAGTACCATCCTCTTACATACGGAATTATGCAGACCCACCTCCTTTCAAGGTGAAAGAACTTTGAGGATTTAGTCTTCTAGACATGCTTGACATGCTGGAACTCAAGCAGGGATTTGCAGAGCTAGGGAAATTGAAGCAGAAACTGCTACAAACTTACAGCAGGGCGATGCAGATAAAACACAGAAGAGGGCTTATTTTAGTAGAAATAAGCCTTAGGTTGGGTTAGATGTGTTTTGGGTCTTTGGTCCTCTGGATTTTCTTTCTAATAGACCACTTTAATGGACCTAAAATATGGGCAGGAGGTAGGGATTTGGGAAGTTCCTTTATTAGTTTAGTTTGAGTCTTTTACTTGTTATTTTATTTGTCATTAAAGTGTTCTTGTTAGGATGGATTAGGTCTCTATGAATCCAGCCTTATTTAAAGTTATTTTCCTTTGTTTTAGGCCGAGTTTTACTAGCAATAGACTACCCCCAAGGTAGGCTATTGTCTGGAGGAATTTCAGGCCTGGTTTGATTTCTGTTCTGAGTTTTTTATTTATGCATAAGTAAAATGCCTTGTACAAAAATTTGATGAATGAAGTTTGGTTTTTGCCTCTGGTTCTATAATGTGATTCAGTACCTCCCTGTTGTGGTGATTCAGAAGGCTCCTTGGTGGTGATTCCAGGGACCCTTGGTGCGGATTCCAAGGTTGGGTATTGGAGGTGATGCCAGCCTTGCAGATCAGATGGTGATTCCTGATCATATCCTTTTTTTCATTGTTTCTCGTTCTTCTTATCTTTTCTTCTCAGTTCTCAGGTCAGATCATAATCTCTCTCTACTGTGCATAACTTCCTAATTTGTTCTTAGCAATTATTGATCTATTGGTTGTGTTTCTTGTCTATAACTTTAGATTTCAACTCTGTTTTCAAAATCAATCATCAAAAACCAATCTCTTCACTGTTTTCCAACAATGCTTCTTCAAGTAGGAATTCTGAATTTGTCAATCTTAGAATCTGATTTTTGAATTCTGTTTTCAAATCCGGGGTATCAGTGTGAAACCTTAATTTATCGTTGTTTTCAAAACCAGATCTTTCTACTGATTTCATGGAATCCCAATTCCAATCTGATTTCTTAATTCTCTCTGTTTTGAATCGAATTCTAAAATATGGTTTCAGATTGGTATTCTATCATTTCTGCTGAGGCTTGTTGCAGTTCTGATCATCTTTGGCTATTGAACTAATGTTTCTAACATCTGCTATCGATTTACTGTTCTAAGATTCTGCTTCTAGAATCTATTCTCAGCAGGATTAGACCATAACTTCAGATCCAACAATCAGATCCAAATCAATTATTGAGAGGTTCTGCCCCATTAATGTGACCCTCAACCAATTTATTGAACAAATCAGACTCTTTGATCTTTGGATTTTTAAATTCTCTCAAATCTGGTTTACCCTTTTTCCTGTGATCCTGTCGCAAACTGGTCTCTCACTGGGTCAGGGCTAGCACTGCATTACAGGGTGTAAGCTATTACCAATCCTTCTGGTTCGATAACACATTTTGCTTTTGATATAAACAAATATCCATATTTCATACTCAGAAAATAGTATTTTGCAAGTACAATAGAAGAACAATTTAAAAATATAGGAGAAGACCTACAATAGAAGACATAGCAGAAAAAAAAATTGGAGATTGACCCAAGATCATTTTTACTTAAATTCTGTCTGGCAATCGTATAGAACTGTTTATACTCCCACATCTATATCCATACATTTTCCGGGCATCTCCTTTAAAACGTTACCTCGTGAAGTAAACAAATATTATGAACTTAAGAAGCAAAGCCAAAAGGTTTTGGAAGTTAGCACCAGCACCACACTATAATCGATTAAGACAACACAATTTGACTGCAATACTACCACCAGTACACCTTGTTTAACTCTACATACGGACAGGTAGTTAATCTATCAAATGAAATATCTCCCAGTCCCGCACATCAAATGTATCCAAATTCCATGTCCATCAAATAAATTTACCTTAAGACAGAGAATGACTAAAATGAATAAGTTGAGTATAAAATTTGCTAGCAGCGCAATTGTGACATGTGAACCCAAAAGCAGCTCTAGTGCATGGCTAGCATTCTCTGAATGAATATTATCGCCAATGGAGCCATCTAACTTGAATTGGTATAGTTTGGATTCCGTCCACCATTCAAGCCCTACCAAGCTTAGCACCGTACAGATTGCTGAGATTAATAAGTAACTGACACCCATTATTTTTTATAAATGCAACCTCTTGACCAGAACCAATCCCCAAAAGTCTCATTAGAACTGAATTAGCATGACTATTGGGACACCACCAGCTGAGAAGGAACAGATGATGGACAGTTCGATCGCCAACACACTTAACAGTTCGATAGCTTTCTCCTTAACCAACGATATACTTTTACCAAGAATACTGCCAGAAAGGTAATGAAGAAAACCTGCAAGGGATTTTTAAATTAATTCAGAAACTTTTGTTCTCTTACAAATTATCATCCTTAATCAGTCTTGAAATCAGCTCAAAGGACGAGAGAAGAAAATCCAAAAACATTAGAGAAGCAATTCGAGAGCAGAAGCCAGCGCCAATCAAGAAAATTCATTGAAATTCCTCGATGTAGACAGCACAACGATGAACATCAATTAACATATATAGTGTCCAATCCCTCAGAACATAGGATTAAAACATCCAATCGTTATTTGAATACACGAAAAGCCATAGACAATAAGAAGACGAAATCAATCAGCATAATCCCTAAACAGTTTAGTAAGCATTTATAATGTGTCAATAACATCCCAACCAAGCATCAAACAACCCCAAAAAATACGTAAATTCTACTATCTAAATCTATGAATCAATCATAAAAAACACTGAGAACAGATGTTGAGATTTGAAGAAGAATTAGAAGAAAATCGAGAAAATTTACGCACCAGCTTCGACAAGGAAGAACAATTGATGACATGGGCAGGGTTTTCGGTTTTCCCTCTCTCTGCTATAGAGAGGGTGACAAGGTATGTCACTTATTTGCAGGAACGCGAAACTAAAAAGACGATCCTAAATCTTCTGCCTTCGTAATGCCAAAAATGCCATTGTCCTTGCCTTGCCCTTTTCGTTTCGCATCGCTATTCTTTTCTAAAACGCCCTTTTTCTTTTGTAAACGACACTGGTGATGCTATATTGAGTTCAACGTCGACATATGCCAAGTAATAGCCTACGTGGCAACCAAGAAAATTCCACATTTTTAACCTACTCTGTATGAGTTCCCATGTGACCGAGAATGTTATGATACAATAAATGGAATTTTTTAAAAGAGGGAAAGGACCCTGCCACCCTTATTTATATATTATTTTTTTTTAAAAGCCCTACCCGATGCACAAGCCTCCTACCATTGGGCGGTATGAAGAGGGTCATAATGTATGCGGTCTTACCCCCATTTGGTAGAGAGAGAGGCTGTTTCCAAACTCGAACCCACAACCACTAGGTCGTAATGGAGTAACCTTATCATTGCACTCAAGCCCGCTTTCTAAAAATGATATATATATATATATATATATATCTTCTCTCCCCTGCCCCTCTATTGTAAGAGGAGAGAGATAGACACACAAGATTTGGTAACTAAGGTTTCATCATTCAAGAGGACGACCACTAACTCAATACATTATGGGGGATTTTTTTAGGAGGTACTTTATAAAACATGACACGTTGCAAATCTATATTATTAAGGAACAAGTTTTCCTTTAGCCACGATTAATGTGAATTCATTCACCTGCAGATGTATCAAGAGGCTATTTAGGGGAACAAACTAAATTCCTATAAGGATTTGTGAACCCTAGGATGGTGGTTGAACGTTCCCAGGGCGGTGAAGGAAAATCTTGTCTTATTATTAATATGGGAAAAAATCCTCACGCAGTCACAATTTTTACTGTCAGATTAGAGTGGATTTAAAGTCAGACATTGGATGTTTGTATGTCCTTTGTGAGGACCATAGTTAATGATATTCGTAGGTAGCTTAGAGATACAAACGAGTGACAAAACGATATTTGCATAGCATCAGCTGGTATGTTTGTAGGTACCGTTCTGCAGTTTAGGTTTTCATGGGTTGACAAGAATGCCATGAACTCATGATATCTCTTTCCTTCAAGTTTTTCTATCTCTGTTGTCTCTGCTCATTCTTTTTGTCACTCAAAGAAGATCAAGTGATTCAAAAAAAGAAAAAAGAGATTGTGGAGAACTTGAAATGCATCTTGATCTTTCTTTCACTTTCTTTTATATGTTAGAGAGATAAAAATGTAGATTTGATTTTTGAAGCTCTCTCTCATTTCTTCTTTGCTTGTTGGTACTAATTCTTCTCGTTTGTTCTCCTCTGTCATTGAGGTGGGGGTTTCTCTTTTATTTTCATTTTCATTGTTGTTTCATGAAAGGGAGAATAACTCCATAAAAGAGTGGTCGATGTAGTGATGTAGATGAGAAGATTTTTTGTTCACTTTTGGATGTGAGTTGCTATGAGAATAATGTATTTTCTCAAAAGAAAATCTTTTATCTTCAAACAATCCATCTCTCAAAAACAAAGATTAAAAAGAGTTGCAACCTAGATTAAGCCTTAGACCTATAAATATAATTCCAACTATTATTCAATAGAATTGATCTCAACAATATTGTCGGTTCTTGTTGTGTGTAGACTAAGGAATGTGTTACATATCTTGTTTTGTTCGGTTAAACCAGTCTTTCCCGTTCATTAGATTTTTTTTAATGAAATTATAATTACTCCTAAGCAACAAACCCTACTTTATGAAATAAAGAAAAATTTAAAAGGCAAGTAAAATGAACAAAGAGTAGTACTTCTCTATCCATGCATATGCGGCAAGAATAAGGATTAATATAGGATTCTAACCAATGATTATATAAGAAACTCAAATTTTAGAAATACGAAGCTTGAACCTTTTTTTTTTTTTTTGATAAACAAAGCTTGAACTTGTAAACATGAATGATAAACCCTAAAAACTACGATGCGAGACTAGCCTATGACTTGTGAAGAATGTTGATGACAAAATAAGGTATCTACAAAATTATCCTCTTTGATTAAGATTGTGAAACAATTGAAAGTCAAAGAGGTGATCATTGGTCCTCAAATCATCAGGATGAACAAAATCTCTTAGCACCTTGCTCATGGGTACTGATGTCAAAACATGATTAAATAATAATGAAAAATATACACTCTTCAACTAAACGTTATTGAAATCACTTTACGGGCTAATATGGGGAATTGAGTGAAAGCAAGACATACATGGCTATCAAAACTTTCACAAAACAGTCTAAAGGCCCACCTGATCAATCCCATGACTTATCAAGGTTAATCTTTGAAAACATAAAATTTTTCAGAACAGTCTCCTGACTTCTCCAAGACCCATCAGAAAGTCCCACGACATTCTGAGAAACAAAACATGAAAAGTCCCACCAGGGGAATCTTCATGACTCCACTAGGGAACAAAACATCAGTAAATGGCATAAAAGAATCCTCATGACTCCATGGAAAACAAAAACATTGATAAATGGCACTAAGGCTACGTTTGGATGCCAATAAAAGAAAAAAAATATAATAAGACAAAAATCATGATGACACAATGATTGTTTTTTGTGTCTATCTCTCTCCTCAAATTCAAATTTTTTTGAATTTTTTCTTTTCTTTGCATCCAAATATAGCCTTAAGGACACCGAACTAGTCCGATAAATTTTTGGATAAAAACATCTCATTGGTGGCAAAAAACGGCACATTGGTTGCAAATTAAGAGTGACCCTATTGCTCTGTCGGGCTTGGCTCAATAAGTAATTACGCGCGTGTGAATGGAAGTACAATAAATTGTTGGGTTTTTAGGATTCTAAAAATAATTTTTCAAGTAATGAATCAAAACCGATATGCACATAGAGCAACATCTCTAAAACCATTCTTGGAAGACAAGATCGTGAAACTTGAACCATTGTGCCAAAATATTTAGGTTGCATGAGGTAAAGGAAATCAAACAATAGCGTTTACAAAATAGTTTAAAAATATATAAAATTTTGCAAAATTTTCAAAAAAACAAGATATGACAAACATTACATGATATTTTAAAAAATATGAGGAAGAAGAAGAACGTTTTTCATGCTTTTGAAGAAGCATACGACCTTTATTGTGCTAGAAAAAAGGTCTTAGTTTAATACTGTTGTATGAATTTTTCTTAAATGAGAATATATATGTTCTCACGCCATGTAATACATGAGATTATAACCAAAAACAAAAGAGAGTCAAACCTCCAATAATTGCCAAGAATCCATCATTTTTGGCAACTATATGTTAAAAGCTTATTGCAATACGTCTTCTTTCTTTGATATTTTGAAGCTTTGAGTCTTCTCACACTGTAGTTTTTAAATAAATTCTTACATAATAATTGTTTGATGTGTCTATCTCTCTCCTCCTCATTTTGAAATGACTTTGTTACTTCGCTTGTATAATGCGCTGTCCCATGTCCCTATTAGTGTTGTCTGCTAAGTTACTGCACACAACCAAACAACGTTCTCTCTCTCATGATATAAATATGGATTATATATAGGAATGAGAATGATTGCACTTTTTACCCATAAAATTATTCGAAAATGAGAGTTGGATAACTCTAATTCATTCTCATTCTTGTTGTTGCTAAGTCATTTTCATTTCAATTGAATGTGTCTTTGTTTATTGAAAACACTTAACTTTAAAGCCATGTAGGTGATCCAATTCAAAAACTCTCCTTGCTTACATGATATCTTAAACCCATAATGTTTATCAACTCGATCTTATTCCTTTCAGTTCCACAGTCTCCCTAATAGGGAGCACAATGACCATCCTACTCCTGATCGGGTGCGGTCCACCCCCTTATTAAAGAGACTGAGAAACTGGGTGGATCCAGATCCTCTACTGCCGAGCTGCCCGACAGGACCGTGTTGCGCGCAATTACCGCCTTACCCCCCCGCTCGGGTAAGGCATTTGGGCAGGGGTAAGGCGGACATTGCACACTGCCCCGTGTCAGGGCAGCACGATCCTGCCGGGCAGCTCGGCAGTAGAGGATCCAAATTCGAACTAGATCGGGCATGAAACTGGAGGAGATAATTTTCCAAATGTTTATACAGCTAAACGATGATCCTCTTGTTACTGGTGGGTAAAGGAATGGAATCACTTTTAAAGAATCTCTTCTAAAACCAAGCCCAACCCACTCAGGTTTGCATTGGGTACTTCTGTCCAACTCCCTTTCAGGGCCAAGGAACTGGCCCAAGGTCAAGCTTGGCAAGTTCTAGACAAGGAAAAAGTCAAGTTCTTGTTTTTGTTGATGTGGCAGGTCTTAACTCTTTTTTTTTTTTTTGTTTTTTTGGTAACAGCCAGGTCATAACTCAACAGCGTCTTCCCATGTTGTAAATATATATAGGGAAGTAGTTCTCTGTCCGGGAGTGTGGCCTATGCCAGCACTCCCATGTGTCTATCTCTCTCCTTCTCAATACAAGGGGGCAGACGTGTCTTTTCATATGGGGAGGAGAGAGATAGACTCATGAGAGTGCTGACGTAGACAACACTCTAGGATAGAGAACTTTCTCCCATATATCAAAGCCGTTTTTGTCTTAAAGTTTTTTTGTATTTGATGTATGGGAAAAAATCCCCACAACGTCAGTGTCCCAATCCCTTTTATAGTTTTATATGCCCCACTCATTTTACTGTAGCAACCTTTGAAATCCTCAAAATACCCTTTTTTAAGTGTTTCCCATAATTACTTCCCTCCAATGCTCGAACTAGCACATAGGCATCAGAGAGAACCCTCTTATTATATTTATTTAGAGGGAGAAAGAACGCTAACCGGTGTTGTGCCTGGATGTGTACCTGTGCCCAGACATAGCTTGGCGCAAAAAGATTGGAGTTGCCCCTGGAAAGGCGGAAAGGACCAGGGGCAGTGCCAGTCTTTTTGTGTCGGACTGTGTCTGGGCCCAGGTACACGCCCAAGCATAGCACCTGTTAGCGTTCCATTTCCCTTATTTAAAAGTTAGAATTTTTAGCATAGAACCATTAACGAGAATGGTGGCGTGTAAAGCTATAAATTCACACAATCTAATCTAGACAATATCCTTAGCACCCCCCCCCCCCCCAAAAAAAAGAAAAAAATTCTGGAGAGAGAATATTTGTAGGTATCGGGATCAAATCGGCAGTGGCCAATACGGATATCTGCCTGATATCATATTTATGGTATCGAAACAAGGGAGGGCAAAATAGTTAAAAAGAAGCCTGTATCAATATCTTGAGGGGCAAAGTGTCCAAGCTGGCCTGATACGGCCGATCCGTATCGATATTTATATCAACGATGGCGAGTGATACCTATCCCGATACCGTGCACTAAAACTCAGAGGGTTTGATCACCATGGTGTAGGCACCATCTTCCTATGTGGCTCAAAAAGGAGCAAAATCTGCAAATTGGGCCAGCTCAGCCCCATCCCAGTTGTTTTAGGCCCAAGAGAAATTGGTTGGATTTGGACTTACATTGGCCAACTAAAATTACATCATACATAGGTAAGTGTAACCTTTGGATGAAAGTATTCTCCGCATGGACCATGGTTTTTGCGATATGGTAGTTGCTTTGACTATTATAATTGTTTAGGTAGTTTGGTTATAGGATTGATCATGTATATAATTTCAGATATTATCTCAATCATATGATCCATTATGTATCAATTTCTCTTTTCTTTTTTTTCATTTTTTAAAATCATTGAACGATTCAAATTTTAAAATCTCAAAGTTTGGCATACGATGAAGCCATATCCAAGGTTTAGTTCGTGGTATCGCAAGAGGTATCAACTAGTTCTGAAATCGCTACCATATCCGATACGTAACGCTTTGCAACAATCGTATTAGTCGATTTTCCCTTAAAGATACTATTGTTGTACACTTGTACCGTTTATTTATCATTTTACCTTCTACCAGTATCATATATTGATCTAGAATTAACTAGGGCTACAATAGGGTCAGGTTGTGTCGGGCTTTATAGAACCCTAGGCCAACCCAACCCTGACCCACCCTCAGGATCGGGCCGGGCTGACCCTGATTGGCCCTGGTCATGGGGAGGGGGAAAGAAATGCATGAGCTAGAATGGGCCAGGGAGAAAATTATCAAATTTACATAAAATAATACTATAATAAAATATATTATATCACTTATATAATATATTATATAACAAAATGAGGGTGACGTTTAAAGTTTATTATATTTATATATTATATCAATATATATTTTATAGTATAACTTAAAACAAGGTCGGGCCGGGCCGGGCCATGCTTAGCCCGAGGCCTCAACCCTAGCCCAACTCGACCTGACCCTGACTTAGGGCCAGAAATTCCTAGCCCTGGCCCGCCCTCAAGTCCAAATATCTCAGCCCAGACCCTGTTTGAGCTCTGGGTGGGCCAGGGTGGGTTCGGGCCGACAGGGCCAAACTTGCACCCCTAACTATTAACCAAGTATCGATAATCCATCGACATCAATATTATTTAGGATTTTTTACAATTCCACCCCAAAAACTTTCATATCTACTATTACCCCCAAAAAACTTTCAAACAACTGTTACCCCCATGGTGCAAACTAATTACTAAATGGACCCCACCGTTACAGACCCCTAACGGTGGGGGTTAGTAATGATACAAAACCCTTGTCACAGATTTTCTAGGACAAAAATACCCTTGGTCAAAAGTGAAATAAACCTTTTGAAGAACTTCATCTCAGCCTTCTTCACTTCACCCTCTTCACTTCATCCTCTCCACCTCACCTGTTGCAGCAAATCGGAGGAAGAAGAACTTCATCTCAGCCCTCTTCTCAGGCCACGATTTCTTCCGCCGTATAAAAGGATAGAGAGGTGCCGCCGTTAAAGCCCTCTTCTCAGGCCACGATTCCGATGAAAATAAAACCGAGCGTCACGGCCCACACGACCGTCCGAAACCTATTTCTAGTTGAGCTCTGCAACAAATCCACCATCCATTTTCTTTCTCCGAAGTTTCAGAAATCAATAGCAGAAGAGCTTCAGAGAATTTTCTTAACAAAATGCTCACCCAAACCAAGCTGAAAAGTTAAAATCCTATTACAGCGACAGGAATAAAATGCTCCTCCTCGCTCTATAACAGAAAAAAAAAAAAAAGAAGATATAATGGCAAACAGAGACAACCTAAGTACTTCACAGATCCAAAACGGCATTTAAAATAGCCATTTCGGAATAAAACCCTAGCATTTAAAATAAAAACACGTAAATGCCAGAAAGAAGAAGTCGTCTCACATAAAGCTAAAACGAAAGAAGAAACAGAGGTTTTAGACGAAAAAATTCAGTCCTCGAACTTTGAAAAATTTCCAACAAGTTTCATCAATCGAGAGAGCTTGAGATAGATCTGAGGAAAGATCTGAGGAGATTGGTGAAGAGATTTGGGTGCAAATCGCCAAACCAGAGAAAGGGTTGTTCCATGGGACTGCGCCAGTCTGGGTAGAGAATCTGAGAGACATCTTCAGAGGCGGCGAGGTCGAGTGCTTCGTAATAGTCTAGGAAATGGCGGTAGAGAATATCGACATGGGTGTAGAGGAGGCTCGCTGAAGAAGGCGACATGGAGCGGCGAAGCTGGGGAAGAATGGTATTCTTGAGACGGTCGATCCATTCGTGATAATAATCTGTGAAAAGGCTGAGAATTGGAGCCCAGATTAGGGTTTCTTCAAGAAATGAAAAGGGGAAAAAGATATATAGAGAATTAAAAAATTGATTGCAGACTACAGAAGAGAGAAGGAGGCTTACCGTTTGCTTTCATCATCGTGGAAAGAGCTCTACTTTCCTGTTCTTGCTCTTCTTTGGTTTCTATTCTTCATAGCAGAAGAGTGCGAAGAACGTCGGTTGCTCTAAATTTGTGAAAAAATTATAATTAGATCGAGATGAGAAATTCTTTGTTGTGGGTTTTTCCTTCTTGGAGAAGATTCGAAGCAGGTGTAGGGATTAGGAAGGATGAATGTTCAGTCAAGTTCGGTTGGGGTTGCAGAGGAAGAAGAAGAAGAAGAAGAAGACTTGTCATCAAGGTTTTTTACAATTACCACCCCAAAAGGGCATTTTCATCCTAGAAAATCCGTGACAAGGGTTTTGTATCACTACTAACCCCCACCGTTAGGGGTCTGTAACAGTTGGGTCCATTTAATAATTAGTTTGTACCATGGGGGTAACAGTTGTTTGAAAGTTTTTGCAGGGGTAATAGTAGATATGAAAGTTTTAGGGGTGGTAATAATAAAAAACCCTATTATTTACAAAGTGTTATATTACATATAATAATATAATACTATGTATGTATCACATAGTAAATTTAAATGGGTTGGGTATTAATTGCATTGGATATATCCGACTGATTATTAATCGGATATTCCATAAATGGATCGGATAAAATATCAATACACCCGTATCTTGGATAAATGGGCTGGGCCTGAATGCGGATCAAGGTAGTCTCCAGTTCATTTACCGCCCTAGTTTAGGCTGAGCTTGGCCCATGACCCCCACCTAGAAAAATAAGAGGCTAAGGAACATCAAAAGGCACAACCTAGCCCATTTTTTTTTATAAGATCCCATATGATGGTTAGGAGTTCTTTTTTTTTGGTAAGAATGTGATGGTTAGGAGTTAAGACTTTTTTTTTTGGTAAAGGGTTAGGAGTTAAGACACTCTATTGACAAAGTTTTAGTGTAATTTTCTTATGGATCATAGATACGTTCTAAGCACAACTCTTGATAACTCGGTGAATTGTTCGATTTGGATCAAAATCAACCGTAACTGATCCCGATTTCTATCGATTCGACTTAGTCGATATACACCCAAAAGCCCTAAAAATTCCTTGTTTTTTTTATTCTGAGGGCCAATTCTAGGGTTCTTGAGCACCAAATCGAAATCGCCAATGACCAATGATGCCGTTCCGATTCCAGGTTTTAAAATCATGAATGCGAGAGATTCAGAGAAAAGATGAGGCAAGAGAAGGCACTGATTAACTCAATTAACAAGCATAGCCACAGCCAATAGCTAAGGACGTCTTCCTCATCTTTTATGTGCTAATTAGCCTCTAATGACTTGTAAGGTCTGCACTTTTTATATTGGATCTTGGAGGAGCTTTATGACCTAAAAGCTAGTGGCCGCGCGCGCCGACAACACCTCCCTCTCATCTAATCTAAAACTAGAAGTGGAAACAACAATCTACTTCTACATTGCCAATTAAATGGATTGATTAACCTTATGGGGCCAGAAAATTATCGCACTTAAAGGGAACAATAGAGCCTATAGAGGCATGAGGTGTAGTTTTACTTATCAAAGTGGGATTGCTTTTATCTGTTTATTTATTTTTTATCTTGCAGTCTGTGAAAAGATTGCAATCTTATAGCAATTGTAAGAAATTGAGAGTACCTTGAGAAGAAAGAAGGAAAAGGTGTAGGTCCCGTTTGGAAACACTTTTAGAGAGTGCTTATGGTGTTCTTTTGTTCTACGGGAGTGCATATAGAATAGAAATGCATTTGGCAGTTGGCACAAAACTATGAACACAGGTGGAGAGTTTCTAAACCTTTGCAATGACCTCTTCAGTCTCAAGACCCCAGAGAACCTCGTACCGTAAACCCATTTAATTTCTTATACTTATGTGATGAGATAGACCACATCAACTAACAACATCAATGGATTATTTTCGTGATTGTAATGGTAGACCGCTACATACTGCCTCTGAACCAGTTATGTCCTCAACTATTCTGATAGGCAAAACAATGGCGATTCGTGTAAACATCCTTCAAGCTATTGAAGAAAGTTGTGATCATTTACTTGTTGAATCTAACAATAAAGTACTACCTATATTCTCATCGGTGAGTGCACCAACCCATCAATTTCAGTGATCCCTATTATCTAGGGTTGCATCGAATTTAGAATCATGTACTTTTGCTTTTATTTAACGGGAGGTAAATTGTAAACAGTTTGGCTGATTGATCCTTAACGTAGAAGACTGATTGGCCAATTTTCACTTCATGACTTCTCAAAGCTTGTAATTTAAAATCCATGTACACATACTACACGTTGTTATCATTAAAGCTTCAAATAAAATCTTCTCAATATGAAAGGTTATTTCTATGGATTTTGCTAGCACAAGCATTAGTCCCAGCCATTGAATCAGTGGGACCTAGTTAGGAGGGTCCCACAAATTCAGTGAGTGGTGGGTAGCCTTCAAGCCAAACTAATTAACCAAAACCCATCAATCTACAGATTACCTTTAATTTATTCCATAATGATCAATAAATAAAAGGAGAATTTAAGGATAGTTATGTGATGAGGGACTCACAGAGTCACAGTTACGAATCTCTAGCAGTAAGGGATGGAGGGAATGAGATCGACCCTTCAAGTGTTCAGAGTGGATATCCATGCAACCACATATATCAAAGGCAATTAATGGGTCCTTAAAAGTGTGTCTGAACAGTTGCAGAGTAGTCTTGATTTAAGGCCCTTCCATTTATAAGACGTCATGCATGCATCGACCATGATGGTATAGCTCATAGCCTCATAACAAGGGATGAAGGGGGACCATAAACCATCATCATCTCTCCAAGTCCAAAAGCCAGTAGCCAGCTTTAGTTTTCCGTGTTACCAAATGCAAAACCAATTGGGTCATTTTCGATTCCAAGAAAAAACTTATGTATAGAACTCTTTTCCTTTAAGTACACAAGAAGAGAAAAATGGAGTATGGTAGTACACCATAAACATTTTAAAAGACCTTAAAACTGTTTCTTAATCTTAAGGGAAGAGACAGATGAGGGTCTTTTTAATTAAAGCATGGGTTACCTAAACAAAACAATTTAATCAAAATTTTTTTTTTTTAATGTCATAGAGAAGTTCTAGCTTGTTATGAAAAATGCCTTGCTTAGCTTTGTGTCTTAGTTGCAGGGTAAGATTAGGGAATAGTTGGTAAGGTTGGTATCATTCATATTGCTTGGGGTCCAGGAAGTGTAGAGAAAACCTTGAGAAGAGAGGAAAGAACATCTCACTATCCCTTTTTTTAGTGAACTAGACAAGGGAGAGATGATGATGATGATGATGATGATGATGATGATGATAATAAGAATAATAATAATGGAAAAAAGAAAGTTGCATGTTCACGTGGTCCTTGTGCCTAGATATAGAAGCATGCAAAATTACCATCTTGTCCTTTGTGATAAAAAATTGATGGACCCTCGTGTTGGTGTAGGGGCCACACAACCAGACAGCGATCTCTAACCCAATAATAATAATAATAGGGTTTTTCTTTGTATAACCATAGTTGGTTACACCGAGCTTAGTACCAAGATAGCTAAGCCCTTCAGATGGAAAACGTATAATATAGGAGTATTAATAATAAAAGAAAAAGGTTTTCTGAGCCGCTAGGTAGGATACACTAGCACCTCTATGTCTCTTGTTCACATAAAAAGATCTTGGTGCCTTCCAATGTACGATATTATTTTGGCGCACCACATGACACACTCCTCTCTGTGATTTTTATCTTCTTAAATGCGGTGCACTATCTAGTGCACCATACTTGAGAATCCAACTGTCCACCCAACACTTGAAAAGATAAAAAGACGCAACTACCCATGTTTTTACAGTTGGATGGATTCTCAAGTGTGGTGCTTTGGGCAGTGCACCTCACTGAGAGGATAAAAATCCCCCCTCTATGCCGCTTGCTCAAAGAATCCTCTCCTATTATATATAATAATAATAATAATAATAATAAGGGAAAATGTTCTCTTAGCCATGGACAAATGATAGTTAGCATCCTTTGTATCTCTCTCATCTTTACATGAAATGACCTCATTGTCCTTTTATGTAAGAAACTATTACGTATGTCACATCCCCTGCTTAAAGGGTTTGATTGGAAGAAAAGGAAGGAGGCTAGGGAGGAATTTTTATCTACTGCTGTAACTGGAGCGCTGCTGTGCGCATCGTGAGGCACAGCAGCGGCCATGTGTACACAGCGGGCCCTACTATGCATACATGACCGCTACTGCACCGTATGATGCGCATATCAACGCTCCAGTTACAACAGCGGATAAAGGTCCGGCTAGAGAGGGGGTTGAAGAAGGGAAGAAAGAAGAAAAATTGAAATAATATAGGACGGAAAAGAAAGACAGGGGACAGGGGAGAGGGGGCAAAAAGGGGGGTTGGGTTGAGTGGTCACTTTCCTCTTCATAGAATGGAGCCATAGAGGGGGTGGATTTCCTTAACCATCACATGGGTATGGGTTAAATTAAGGGCTTCTCTCTTACACGTCCAAATCATGGTTTTCATAAACAATTCATACAGTGCCTAAGCTGTCCCCCCTTGCTTCCATACAGAGACGACCCAGATTTTTTTTTTATCTATAAATTTGTAGACAAGGGAACCAACCTTGTTTGGGCCATGTTTACCATGATACCCCCACCTTCTATCACTGTTTCATCCCTTCTTGCTCTCATGATCTCCTCTCTCTATTCATATAAGAGAAAGAGAGAAAACTTGTTGGGACCTGTTTACCATAATGCCCTTAGTTCTGTCATTATGTGGTCCATCCTCTGTCCATATCTAGAGAGAGAGACAACCCCAGCTTGGACCATGTTTACCATAATGCCCTTATCTTTTAAATCATTGTTTCTCCCTTCATTCCTCTTTTACTCTTTTTGACCAGTCATAAATGTGTACATAAGAGGAAGAGAAGAGAGAGAGAGAGCAGTAAATTGACTACTAGGCCAACAGCCCCAGTTTGGACCATGTTTATAGTAATGCCCTTATCTTTTAAATCATTGTTTCTCCCTTCAATCCTCTTATACTCTTTTTCACCTTTCATAGAATCATAGATATGTGTACATAAGAGGAAAAGAGAGAGAGAGAGAGAGAGAGAGAGAGAGAGAGAGCAGTAAATTAACTTGGACCATGTTTACTATAATGCCCTTAGCTTCTAAATCATTGTTTCACCCTTCAATCCTCTTCTACTCTTTTTCATCATTCATACATATGTGTACATGAGAGGAAGAGAAGGGAGAGAAAGAGAGAGAGAGGGAGTTGGCTCCTGCCCAGCACTCTGCCTGGATTGCACATATAACACTGGGCAGAGAGACGTGAAAAGACTGCCTCATCCTTGCCCGAGTGCCTTGCTCGAGCAGGGGTGAGGCGGTCTTTTCATGCCTCAGCTCACTCTGTCCGGCACTGCACATGCAGCCCGCACAAGGTGCTGGACAAGATCTTTCTGGGAGAGAGAGAGGGGTAAATTGGCTACTTGTTGACTTGTTGGCCAAGTGGGTAGAAGGAGAAAACATGGTGCCTTGATAACAACAATGAAAAATGAAATAAACAGAGGATTTAAATTTAGTGAGGCAAAGCTCCTTTTTGAGAGTATATGGGGATAGCCCTTAATGACTACAAATAACACTATGACCCTTGTCTCACTCTCAATAGGTTTGTTGCCCGCCACGCCTGAATTGATTGATGGAGAAACATAAGGCCCCCCTTTGGCCATTACAACTAAATCCGGATCAGCTACCCACATGGGGACGGGTGGGGACAGATCTGACCCCTCTATGGGTAGTGGATCCCACACCCTAGAGGCGGGTCCCACACCCCCATGGAGGGTTCAGATCTGTCCCCACCCATCCCCATGTGGGTAGCAGATCCAAACTCATTACAACTTGCATAATATCTTCCCAACAAAATTTAAAATTACAAATAGACCCAAAAGGTTTATAAACTATATAGGGAAGCAGTTTTCTGTACAGGAGTGTGGCCTACGCCAGCACTCCCATGTGTCTATTTCTCTCTTCCTTAAAATAAGGGGACAGAGATGTCTTTTCACATGGGAAGGAGAGAGATAGACTCATGAAAGTGATGACGTAGGCCACACTCCCGGACAGAGAACTTTTTCCCTATAGTTTAGATTATTCATTGTTGATTGGTAAAATAGTTCATTAATTCATGCTCCCTCTTACCTATGTAGCTCCAAAAACTCAAATTTTGTAAACAAAAAAGTACCTTGGCTTGCTTGCCTCTCTCTAGTCTCTCCCTTTATTTTCATATGAAGTGGAATTGTCACGCATCAATTCATTGCTGGACAAAGAGACCATATGGTAATACAACTCCTCCAATGCTAATTGGACAGGTCATCCCCCTTGCTTTTACCAATCCAGGTGGGCAATATTGTATTAGTTGACTTATCATTTTCTTTGACCCCAAACCCGACTCATCTCATCCTCCCTCCATAAGATCATGTTTGTAATTAGGGATGTCAATTGGTCAGGTTGGCCTGTTTCGATTCCCATTAATTTAAGGTATCGCACACAGGTTAAGGTAAAGGGCCTTGTGGGTATGATATGGGCATATTTCTATTCGGTCAGTCAGTTATTGGTCCATGGCTAGAGTTAATCTGAATAGTCAGTTTATTATCGGACTTTAAAAACTAAGCTTGTCAATCAGTTCAGTTTTGTTCGAACCAAGGGAGTGCTAGAGTGAACCAAAACTTTGATATTCAAATCAAATATGCTTAGTTCAATTTCAGTCCGTATTTGGTTCCTATTGGATTCCACTTACCTTAAACCGAATTTGGGCAAGATTTATTTGGTTCCAACATTCCATAACTAAAGTTGGACTAAATTTATCTAGTTCGGTTCAGTTCAACTTATTCGGTCTCGTTTTGATTTTTGATTTTGATACCAATTTGACACCCTTACTTTAAACATGTTAATTGACTAATCAAGTAATAGAAATGGTCCTTAAGCAAACTATAATAGGGTTAAATGGGTTAAATGGACTAATCAAGCTATAAATAGTCGGTTATCAATTGTTCACAGTATCCAATCTGCCATTACCTTGTCCAGGAACACCTAATTAATATTCAATCGTTGCTTAAGCTTGACATGTTTAGTAATTGATCGGACCGATCTTGAGTTTCATCAACACATAGTTTCAGGTCAAACATACCGGTGCGGGTCAACATTTGACACCCTTATTTGTGTAACCAAGTAAACAAGCATGATTATAAATTCCATAGAGCTATAATGATTAATGAATACTTAACCAAAAGATGTGACACATTAGCCACGCTGAGGTTAGAGAGAGTGAGCGATTGGTTGCAGTGCTGGAATCCTATTTTCAGCAGTGATAAAAAGCTGGCTCAAGAACGATTCTCCCTGGCCTCTTCCTACTTTGGTTCATTTGGAAGGCTCGTAACGATTTGATTTTCAACAATAAGCAATGGTCACCACAGCAAGTTATTTCCATGGCTGAGAAAGCTCATCAAGAATTCTCTTCGGTGGTTTGCAAACCTCCCTCAGTCTCTGTTGAAGTTGAAGAGCGAAATTTTCCTTCCTCCCATTCTTGGACTCCCCCTAATGAGCCTTTCCTTAAAATCAATTGTGATGCAGCATGGGTTAAAAATTCTGGTAAAGGAGGTTTAGGGGTCATCATCAGGGATCATCGGGGTATTCTTATACATGCTTTTTCTTCAGGTACCTCCTATGATTATAGTCTTTACGCTGAAGCGCTTGCTATCAGAACGGGTCTTCTTCAAACGGCTAAACTCCATTTATCTCATATTGTGGTGGAGTCGGATTGCTTAAGCCTGATTCAACAACTGAATTCAAGAAGCTTCGACTATGAGATTGATGCTGTGGGCTTTGATATTCTTCAGCTTCAAAGCTCTTTTGTTGCCTGTCTTTTTTGCTTTATTCCAAGGTCGTCTAATGTGGTTGCAGACTCCTTGGCCCGATCGGTCCTATCGGTTGAGTCACTGATGGATTGGCCAGTTTTCACTCTGTGGCTTTTGAATCTCTGTGAGAAAGAGGCCACTGCTTGTAATGCCTCTCTTTTTTCAATGAATCTTCTTTCAACCAAAAAAAAAGTTAGAGAGAGTGAGCATGATTATTATTAGTAGAAAAATGTGAATAATGGTTAAAACAATTATTGTGCAGTGGAACCCACTAATCCTATCAACATTGGGAAAAGTTCTTTCATGTCCCCTTAATTAATGTGATTAAAGGGAGCTAAGAGCCCGGTTTATTTCATTAATCAATGTGCTCATCCGAAGATTTAGTTGATCAGAAACAATCATACCAACCACAATGGTCCCCACCAATTACAAATAGATCAACCGATGGATCTTGCAGGATCCCATGATCAAAAGGCTTATGCAACGAATTATAATAGTAGGGTTATCACACTATAGAGTTTTTCAGTAAATTAATTATAAGACAAATGTGATTTGTAAATTTTTTGATACAGTAGTGCAATCAAATTCAGTTCATTCTCAAATTTTACTTTTTGGGTCCTTATCTTTCATATATTTGTTAATTAATTATAGGAGAAAAGTTCTATGTGAGAGTGTGCGTTTTGCAACCAGACACAAGGGGATGACATGACTATCCCACCCCCATGAATGCCGATAATGATCTCCCTATTGATGCCACCATGTGATCTCCTATTGGCTCCCGCTATGCACAAGGGCCATGCTCCTCCATAGAGAACTCTTGTCTTTAATTGGATTAAGTATCAACTGCTAATCTTTAATTTATTTTGAAAAAGGGTTTTTCTTTGTCTTTGATTTATATAAGAAGGAAGATGGAGCTGTCCTCACTCCTCACGGTTATTTATTAGTTTCTTTCTTTCTTTTTGCGACTTAAGTTAAGTCCCTATCTTAAGACAACAGAAAATCTACTATGATTTTGGTCCGCAAACAAAGGGATTATTATATCTTAATCTTAATTAAACCATTAGAATACTGATTTTAATTGAATTAATTCATCTCGGCAGATTCTCACGATTGATACAGTACTTCGGAGTTTCTCTTGGTTAAAGACTTAGGCCCATCAGAATTAATAGTCAATTGGTTTGGTTCCGGTTTTTCGATTTAATTTCAGTTCGATTCAGAATATAATATTTACAAATCAAAATCAAATAATTTTCATAATTTCAATAACAATAGAACCGAATTACAAACCAATAAAACAATTTCGGATATCATAATCGATTATTAATTGGTTCTGTTTCAATTTTTGTCCATTACATCATGAACTAAAGTCAAATTTGGTATGATTTCTATCTCAATTCAAATTGATTTCATGATAGTCAACAAATAGACTTTGGTCAAAAAATTGAACTTGGTTTGGTTGTATTAATATAAATATTTCAAGAATAAAAAAATCCATTTGATAATTCAATTTTTTAGAATAGATTCTCTATATTTTGTTGGGAAGGGTGGTAGTGGTGGTGATAGAGGTGGTGGTAGTGAGGTGGTGGTGGCAATGGTGGTGAGGCCATTAGGAGAAGAAGAAGGATGATATTTTATTTTAAACATGAAAATACTACTTTGCCCATAAAATTAACCATGAGCTCATTGAAGAGCAATAGTGAAATAAAATGAAATAGAAATTCTGAAACAACTCCTTAGCTATTTCAGAATTTTTATTCCACTTGATTTATATTTCGTGGAAATAAGGTGCAATTATCAAATCAAACAATTTCTAAAATAGAAATCACCCTTGAAATAGAAATAGAAATCATACCACATCAAGCCTTAACCTAAAAGATTAGCATCCTTTATTGCCACTTGACATGGAGGTTCTAAATGGTCATGATGCCCTAATATCTTTGACCCCAAAACTCAACTCAAGTCATAAACTAAATGAGGGTGATTTGATTCATTTTTTTAAAGATTTTTTTTCTTGTCACTATGTCTAGTGAAGTGTAACGTTTCACTGTTTTCCTTGTCACTAGTCCATGACTCTATGTGACAGAGTAACAGACAACCATCTTATTGGTACAATTTCAGCTTAAAATGACTAGAAGGTGTAACTATAACTATAAAAGATGCCATTTTATGTCTATTTTCATTTGATGATATTTTGATAATTTTACTAAAACTTTGAATAAGAGTTTGAATATAAATTTGATCATTGAGATGTATGTTTATCACATGGACTAAACATGTGTTGTGAAGTGGTAAATAATGAAGCTTTATGTTTCACCAGGCATAGTTATTGCTAGAAAAAACCTTTTTTAATCCAAAAATAAATAAATAAAATAAAACCCAAAATCCATGAAATGACAAAAGAACCCCTGCTCACTATCCCATCCCTGTCACTAGGAGAAAGAAAGGGACGGGTAGTCGAAAAACCGAAACCTCGCCGCCATTGGTCGAGAAAAGACCCCCCCAAACCTGGTCTTGGGGCATAGCATAACAGTTACATCCAAAAGCAACACAGATAAACCCCACCCTGGATCAAATCACAGCCACACATCTCCATCTCATAAATTCCTCGTTGTAGCGCGGATCACGATATCGGATATTCTCAAGTCTCAACACTCGCCCCAATAATCTCATATCATCAGATTTAGTTTCGAAATCCAAGCCCAAAAAAAGTGGGCCGTATAAACTAAATTTACGAATACATCCCCATGAATAGTCCAATTCAATCCAAGATTAAAGCAAAGGGGAATCGATAAGGGTACATATGGAATTACACATTAACAACGATATTTCGGGCAGTACACCTTTTTCTCTTTTCGACGTTATTTTATTTATTAACAGCCGGGATTTATTGGGTTCTGAAACTATGTAAGAAAGTGACCCGATTTATTTATATTTAAATAAAAGGAAAAAGCTATGACGCTCTCTAAGGACTATGGTGGCTTGAGAGTCTTGAGACCGGTGACAGAAAACGCAGGGGTCAGAGAGAGAGAGAGAGAGAGAGAGAGAATGCGTCTCAAAACAAACCACACAAATTTTGTTTTTTTTTAGAAGAATGAAAAATTTAAAAAGAGAGAAAATTTTCTAGAGAGAGAGTGAGGGAGGGGGCACACTTTATTACCTTTTTTATGTTGCACGCATCCATGACAGAACAGAGAAGCGACAGAGTACTGCTACGACACAAGAGGGAAACGAAAGAAGAGAACAGAGGTGAGGAGAACACTTAGAGAGGGTGAGACTTGGGGGAGAGAGAGAGAGAGAGAAGAAGAGAGCGGAAATGGGTTTGAGGAGTCGAAGGTAGAAAGAGGTTGAAAAGTAGGAGAACATGGTGGAAAATTGGCAGTTAAGGGTCTCTGGTGGAATGGGTCTCTTGAGGTGCATTACATCTGAAGAGTGGTTTTGGGGTTGAGGTCTGATTGAAGAAGGGAGTTCAGATTTCCTATTAATGGCTGAGACATTCTGTTGGAGGACGACGACCTCTTTTCTGTAGTTCTCTTGTATCTGAGAACTCTTCTTATTAAAGTTCTCTATTTCTGCCGTTTTTTCATTGTCATCCTTCTGTTCAAATAATTTGGATTTTCTTTGGTGTTTGTTTTTTTTTGAAGAGCTGTTGTCCTGGCTTTACTGAGTTTTAGATGTGGGGAATGCCCTTTAGTTTGCGGGGGAAGGGGGTGTTAGAAGTTGCAGATATTTCAGACTTCTCTTCTTCGATTTCTTCGGTGTCAGGGAGCAAGTGGAAGGAGGGTAGCTGCTTGGGCAGCGAACCAACATCTGTACTGGATACAAGGAGGAGTCCCAGCCCACCAACATCGACGTCAACCCTGTCTTCTTCATTGGGCGGAGGAGGCGGCTCAACCGACACTGCCGGCGTGGCGGCGGTTTCCGATAACCGCCCACAGAAATGGCCGTCTACCCAGCAGCAGGAGGACAGCTCGGCTGCAGTAGCTGAGCCGCCTGGCGTTGGTGGTGGTGTTGCACGCAAGGACGAATGGGCTTCGGAGCTTCAACCGATTCCGACTGCGTTAGAGATTGTTAGCGGTGGTGGTACTGGTGCAGAAAAATGTGGCCTTGGAATGGAGGATTGGGAGAGCATGTTATCAGAATCAGCAGCTTCGCCTGGCCAAGAACAGTCGCTCCTGCGATGGATCATGGGCGATGTCGAAGACCCATCTTCGGGTTTGAAGCAGTTGTTGCAAAGTGGAGGTGGTTCGGAGTTCGAAGCCAATGCTGGTTTCGGGATCGTTGATCAGGGTTTCAGTTTTGAGCTCAGTGGAGGAGGTGTGGGTGCTTCGGCCAGTGGTAGTGGTAATGTGATGGGTACCATCAATCCTTCTCTATCTATTCCTGGTTCTGGGTTTCCTGTCAATAGCAACGCCACTACAACCGCCACCACCACCACCAACACCACCAACAACAACCACAGTGGAAGGATTGGCTTAGTCCCCAACACAGCTTCTCCTCCTAATTACAAAATGCCTTGTTTTGTTCCCAACAGCAGTAGCAACCCTCCCAACTCCATTTTCTCTTCTTCCCCTAACAACCACCCTCTGAATCTCCCTCTATCTTTACCTCCGGGCGTTTTTTATCAGCAGCAGCAACCACATCTTGAGCCTTCTGATGAAAAGCCACAGCTTTTCAATCCACAATTGCTAATAAACCAGTCACAAGTCCATCATCCTCAGAACCCGGCTTTCTTCGTGCCATTATCTTTCTCGCAGCAAGGGCAGCACTTCCTTTCTCCCCATTCAAAGCGCCACCATGCTGCCGCGGTTGATCCGACCTCTCAGATCCCCAAGGTTCCGTTCACTGACTCGGGTCAAGAGGTTTTCATGCGGAGGCAACAGCAGCAACCACAGGCCTTCCCACATCAGCTGCAATTGCTTCCTCATCATCTTCAACAGAGGGAAACAATGGCACCGAAGCCCAAGGTGATGGGCGCAGGTGACGAAGTGGCTTACCAGCAGCAACAGCAGCAGACGTTGGTCGACCAGCTCGTCAAGGCCGCCGAGCTGGTTGAGACCGGGAATTTAGTACACGCGCGAGGGATATTGGCGCGGCTCAATCAGCAGCTCTCCCCAGTAGGGAAGCCCCTCCAAAGGGCTGCTTTCTACTTCAAGGAGGCCCTGCAACTGCTCCTCCTTACTAACAACACAGGCTCATCTCCTCCACAGAGGAATTCCACACCTTTTGATGTTGTTCTCAAGATCGGTGCCTACAAGGCCTTCTCGGAGATATCTCCACTCCTGCAATTTGCCAATTTCACCTGCAATCAGGCCCTCCTTGAAGTACTTGATGGGTATGATCGAATCCACATTATAGATTTTGATATTGGACTTGGCGGGCAATGGGCATCCTTCATGCAGGAACTTGCAGTGAGGATTAGAGGTGTCCCTTCCTTGAAGATTACTGCCTTTGCCTCTCCGTCCTCTCATGATCCACTTGAGCTTGGTCTTACAAGAGACAACTTGACCCACTTTGCTAACGACCTTGGGATTGCATTTGAGCTTGACATCGTAAGCCTTGATTCCATTGACCCAGCTTCCTGGTCGCTTGGCCTCCTCCATGTTTCAGATAGTGAGGCAGTTGCAGTTAACCTCCCCGTTGGGTCATCTCCCAATCATCCATCCTCTATGCCCTCACTCCTCCGGTTTGTTAAACAGCTCTCCCCCAAAATTGTGGTATCCGTGGATCGTGCGTGTGATCGCAGCGACCTTCCTTTCTCACAGCACTTCCTCAGTGCACTTCATTCGTATTCATTCCTGCTGGACTCATTAGATGCAGTAAACGTTAACTCAGATGCTGTGCACAAGATTGAGAAGTTCCTATTCCAGCCAAGGATTGAGGGCATTATACTGGGACGGCAGCGTGCTCCGGACAAATTGCCACCTTGGAGGTCTCTCGTTGCTCAAGCTGGGTTCAACCCGTTCACATTCAGCAATTTCACTGAGACCCAGGCTGAGTGCCTGGTTAAGAGGCATCAAGTTAGAGGATTCCACGTCGAGAAGCGCCAGGCGGCGCTTGTGCTCTGCTGGCAGCGACGGGAGCTCGTCTCAGCATCTGCTTGGAGGTGCTGAGGAGGGAGAATTTGTTACAGGCAGGAAGGTGGTTGGCTTTTACCCAATTACGCCCCCGACGAAGGTGCCATATAACTTACTCTGCTCTTTGATCTTAATAAACCTTGACACTATGGTGGTGGCAATTTGTGACGGCTGCCTTGTGCATTTTTCTTGCCTGTTATTCTCCTCTGCCAATTATCTATGTGGTTTAGACAGATTATTTCTGAAAAACAAAACATTTGAGAAATTGTAAGGTCTAGTAAAGTTCTTTTCCTTTTTTTCCAGTCCCTTTAAGACTATTTTGGACAAGAGTATTAAAGCTAAGGTGTTCTAATGTTAATGTTAGGAAGCAACACTTTGCTTCTGGTTAAGGTGGTGGTGGTGGTGGTTTGTTGTACACTTGATAACAAGGCAAAAACAGAAAAGGAAGAATTTAACCCCCCTCAAATTTAGTTGCTTGTGGGTGATGCTGTGCATAATTCTTATGAATGCTGCAATGTTTTTTTTTCTTCCTTCTAACCTTGTCTACTGTAGTCTGAGTCATGTAGTTTACTTGATACCACTTGTCATTTTAATATAAAGATTTAATTTTTTGGTTGTGTTTGTTGCACTTGGATATCACCCTATTACTGATCACCTCTGATCCTCCCCTAACCCAAACATTCTTATCTATCTTGCCTGGGGAACCAAGCTCCAACAGAAGACACAAGGTTTGATCTGTTCCAAGGGCAATTGTAGTCATCCAACCCCCTTCCCTGCCTCTTATTGGCAAAAGGTTTACTTCAACTGAGAGTTGAAGAGATCGTCCTAAAATGTGAAAAAGTGGGAAGAAAAGAAAAAAAAACTTTTGTTCTTGGGTCATATTTCATATGTTGATCCTTGTCCAGTCTTGATAACTTTTAACTCTATTTTGTGGCCTTATATGGTGCATTTTCTAGAATTATAGTTAAGTTCCAGCAAAAAAGTATAGTGCTTTGTGGCTAGACATTGTTTTTCAATTGTGATGGTATTGGTTGTTTCCTCAAGCAATACAAGGATGCATACTCCTTAGGCCTTAGCTGATTAGATTCTCCAATTTTCTTCTACCCTATCTCGTTATTTCCCCTAAATTTTGTAGTTTTGGTGACTGGGTGTTGGCACCAGTATACCTATGTCATACTTTATCTGATCACAATACATACCTATGTCATACCTATGAGGCTTTTCATATTTTAGGTTGTAGACCATGGAGCTGAGTTCAGATGCCCCTTGTGTTAGTTAGCATTCTATATTGCCCAGAATGATGGCATCCCTCCAGGTATATCCGATACAAAATTCTAGTTGGATATGGATCCTTGTGTTCTAGAGGAATTTTATTTGGATCTTGTGCTTGCTTGAAGGACATCCATCAATCCTCTCTTGTTTACTTCCAGTAATTTGTTATCTACAGAGTTTTCTTCTCTAGGTTGATGCAGAGAACAGTCTCTCTAATATCATCTATCCTTGCGTAAAACCAGAGAGGGGATGTCTGTTGTGTCTCTGTTTCAATACACTGAGCATCTTTGTGATCTCTTTCCTTCATTGTTCACTGTAATTATGTGTTCTTCGACCCAAGACATCAAGAAATCCCACTAACAATGTAGGAAAAAACAACTTAGGGGAGGATTTAGTTAAGACTTCAGATCTATATGCGCATATACCCAGATGACATTTGTACTTTTGTAGGAAATTGGTGATAGAAACTAATGTTTAAGGCTTTAAACTATCTGGATTATGTGGTTTTTTTTTTTGACATGTGGAGGTTTGTACTTTGTAGGGCTCTCAACAAGTGGATGCTGGGTTACACTCCTCCCTGACAAGTACGATGAATTACGCGTAACATGCTTAGTTGTTTATGTAGGTTTTAGTTAATTAATCAATTTGGTTGGGGACTTTTGGAGTATATTGTAATCCAATACATATATATGCATTATATGTGTAGAGAACATTAATTATTTGTTGCATGCTATCAGTTGAGTACTATTATACATTGAATTTGCTATTGTGTTGGATAATTTTTTATACCTCTCTCAATCAAACCACATGGCTCATGTTCCATAGGTCCTCCCCTAAGATTAGTTTAAACTCTTTTTTTCCATCATTTTATTGGTAAGCTTATCTATGTTTTGATAGTTTATTGTGGAAGCAAAAAATAAATATTAGATATAGAAGACCTTCAAACCATGTTAGAGGCTAAGTTGAGTGAGAGAATTGAAGTCTATTACCAGCTTTGTATACATGTATGACATTTTAGGGCTATATTAAAATTGCATGAGAACATGAGGGGTATGGACAAAGGCCATTTATATATCATATCTTAATTTGTTCTTTCTTTCTTTCGTTTTTTTTCTTTAAAGAATTTAAACAACCACCTTGATAATGGTGGGATTAAGATTATAACCTTTTATATTTGATTAGTAATATTTAATATTCATTTATGAAATTAAAGTCTCTATAAGCCGAGGTTTCCAAGCTTGTTCCAACTTCCAATCATTTTGAGCCCTAAAAAATAAAAATGGTGACAGGATGAGTCATGCTGTAATAGAGATGAGATGGTGACAGGGTTTTCTTTTAATAAAACTGGCCGGCTCACTTGACTGGTTGGGACTGGGTTTGATTTTTAGTGTAAAAGTCCTTAGATATATATCCAAGAGAAGAGTGCCCAATCTTAATGGGTTGGGTGGGTGCCCAAGTGGTCCAACCCATCAAATTGATCTATTTTTTTGGGCCCACATCTTGAGTTTGTCATCATGACATGGCCTTTTGAATTTTCACCCACCTGATGATCTCATGTAGGTATCTCACCAATGTGACTGGTGGTCACCAACCATCTCTTTGATGATCATGATTGGCTAGGCCTAGTGTGATGCTAGTTGTTAATCAAACTTATATTATGGTCTATGGATGTGTAATGTATTTAAAAGGTGGAAAGGGTAGGTCAGCATCTTATAATCACTGGCCATTTGGCCTAGCCAAATTAAATTAAATGAGAAAGTAACATTTTAACCACCACCAAAAATTTCCTCCTCCCAATTACACATTCTTTAGATCCTACCTGATTGAGAGCTTGAGAAGGTCTCATTCATGAGAGTTGAGATTAATGGCTCTTAAACATGGTTTCAAGAATTGGGAATTGGATCGGTGAGTCAACTGGTTCATATTAGAATCAGTTGGGACCAACCCGATTTCTGTGATTGGAATATTCACATCAAGATTCCCTCAAATCGACGAGTTTGCAGATCAAATGATGGATTCTAGGGTTCTTGGGACTGATGCTTTCACCGATTGATTTTAAAATCATGCTCTTAAATGATAGGGCAAGGGATGTACATGTCACCCACTTATTTGCATGCGGGTGATTGGACCAATGGGGATGCATGCAAGAGAGTGTAATGGGTCTTTTCTAAGGGGTCGGGGCATTTTCCTTGAATTTGAAGAGAGAGATAGATACATAAATCAATCATTTTATTATTATGATTTTTATCGTATTATATATATTTTTTCCTTTATTGGTATCCAAACATAGCCTAATTGATAATAAAAACTCTCCTAAACTGTGTTTGCTATGCAGTCTTGAAATGATTCTCGGGTGATAAAAAATCAATTATTTTTATCATTTTAGAATGTGAAATTGACTTAGTGCATTCCAAGAATGCATACCAAATGCTACCCTGATTTCCAATCCTTGTCCTACACCATCCTGATCACAGTAAAACTATGTTTAATTAGCAAAAAAATGGATAGAAAATAAAATAAAATATTAGTTTTTTAAAAAAAATTTGAAGAGAGAGAGAGGTAGACACATAAATCATAAATGGATTATAGATTTTGTCTTATTAAACCATCAAATCAAATTGGAGAGTGACTGACTGACTTACACGTGGTGGATATCTTGGAGATCAGGTTGGGTCCTACTTCTGTTAGACTTATGGTCTGTAGGGTGGTCAGTGGTCTGCTGTTGCTTATCGTTTTTGGGCAGTGGGAGAAGAAAATGACAAGAGATGCACTTCCCCCTTCCCCCTCCCCCCAAGTCTCTTAAGCTCCTTATCTCAACGACTCAACGTAATCGCTAGGTAACACCCAAGTGGGTGGTCGGTGGTGGTAAGTGGTGGGTACCCACCAAATGTTAAGTCGCCATCATGTTGGACCACATGTACGGAGGCTGCAGGATGGATGATGGATACTCTTCTTCACGTACATCTATGATATATCATCCCGCCATGTTTTTTAAATCAGCCACTTAATACTGGTGGTGGTGGTGGTGGTGGTGGAGTTGGACTCGCCGGTGGCGGTTGTGGTGGTGGTGGTGGTGCCAGTGCCAGTGATCAGTCCTCTGAAAGTTCATCGATAGCAAGTCTTCTGTCCATGAATGTAACAGATGATTGGATGCGATAATTATATGATAGCCACTAAGCATCAAATTAACTATATATTGTTTCAAATCAAAATTGGCAATCCATGTGTGGTACCCTTTCTCAGTTTATGCTTTTGTTGACTTTGTTGACTTAAAATTAGCAAGCAAGAGGAGTACAATGATAAGTGACTATGAAATTCTTTCAATTTGTTCCTTAATCTGCTTCCAAGTCCATCAAGATAAAGAAGTTTAATTATGTAGTTTTAAAAGAGAAATGTTGGAGAGAGCTTGGATGATCTTAGCTCCATCCTTTGAAAAGAGAATTTTTTTTTAAAATTGAGAACTTATATATATTTTTCTTTAGGGGGGAGAGGGGTTGAAATTGGAGAAGGGAGAAGGTAACAACCAGGAGACTTGAACTCGAGACCTCTTAGTGAGCATGGGCATGAAGCGCACCATAGCTCACCAACTATCCTAGACAACTGTTGTCATCACTAAATTAGTTCGTTAATTGTTCGTACTTAATTTCCTTAACAACCAAAAAAAAAAAAAAAAAAGGGGATAGAAAACAAGTTTCCTCATTTTATTTTTCTTTATGTTTATATATTGAATTTTGATTGATTAATTTAAATTATTTTTTGATAATAATTAATAAATATCTATTTTAAATACAAAAAATATTAAAACACCTACAACACAAGGAATTTAAACTTGATTTTTCAAGGTAGCTAATGAGTTATAAAATATCTCAAACACTTCCAAATTAAGTATTCTAGAATATGGAGACTAATAAGGCTGTGTTTGGTATGCATTCTTGGACGATAAAAACAACTATTTTTGTCATCCGAGAATGTGAAATTGACCTAGAATACATTTCAAGAATGCATACCAAATACAGTTTAATTCTTTGGCAAAAATAAGTCAACATGGACGGGTTGCATGCTTAAAATCACGTCCCAACTATTTTACTCACATGGCTGATAATGTGGTAGTTTCTAACCATATGGGTAAGTCATGTTCCTCGTGGATTAATCACATGACAAATTATGTCAAAAAATTCAATTATATATGCCCAACTCGTATTCAATTTTTTATCTATATATTTTGGATGGTCCATAATTTTGGCTCTTATTTTTAACTTGCTTTTTCTCTATGTACAGAAGTTGGAATGGATTCAAATTTCAGGGGTAAATAGGAAATGATGGGGTCTACTTGTGAGCCAATTTTAATGGCTAAATGGCAGATATAATTGGGATGTTTTGTTAACTTGGCAATATGTTCCCCCTGTATACCACCTAATTATTTTTTATGTTTTTATATTCTCTAGTATATTTTCCTTTTTTTTTTTTTTTTTTTTTTTCTTCTAAACAATTATGAGAAAGGGTTCTTTGAGCTAGCAGTATAGAGGAGTGCACCAAACAGGCGCAGGAGAGGGCAGCGAGATCTTTTCATGCGAAGAGAAAAGAGAGAAAGAGTGCTAGCGAACCCTACCCTGGAAGGTCAAAGAATCTTTTAGAGTGAATCCCTAAACTTTCCTATTTTTAAGATGCTTAATCTAAGGGTGTGACTACATCAACAGTTGAGGATTGGAGTGAATCCCTAAACTTTCCTATTTTAAGATGTTTATTCATGTTTTGTTCCATTATGGAAAACAATCACAGATAAGCAGCTAATTAATTGTTCTCATAACCACTACCACCACAATTCAAGTTTTGTCTAATTAACAAATTTACATTGAAACCTCAAAATGGATTATAAAAGCAAATGTAAGAAGTACTACACTTGATGACTTTCCAGATTTGTATTTGAGGGATAGGCTACAGAGTGCACTTTTAACTTCCATGAGTATGAACTATGATGTGGAGGGCAGGTCTTGTACCAGAAGACTAGAATCATAACTCAGTCTGACAACTTGGATTATTTCTGTTTTCTCTCCTTTCTTATTCAGAAAATCAATTCGATTTGATTCTCATTTCTTTTATTTCAGTACTTTTCAATAGATATTTTCTTTCAAGACTTTCTCTTACCTCCTTGGCAATACTTGATTTTTCTTTCACCATACCTTGTTTTATTATGATCTTATTCTGAGATTCTAATGTCTAAACCTGGAATGCTACGAGGGCTATATCCTGAAAGGTGAGGTTCTTTGTGACCCATGCAATGGCTTTTCTTTTCTCTCTCTCTCGCTCTCTCTCTCTGTCTCTCTCTCTCTCTCTCTCCCTCTCTTCACAGAAACTGGAATAAAAAATCCTCAATTTCATCCTAAGTTCCTAACTGTTGGATCAACTGATATACAGTTACTTTTTGGGTGGTTCAGGTTTCACAAGCCTAGACCTGGTCTGGAATAGCTAAGCGGAAATTGTAGAAAAATGAGAACCTAAAACAATGTAGGAAATGAATGGAAATCATAATCGACAATCATACAATACAGATTTACGTGGTTCGACAAGATTGTCTATTTTTACAGTGAGATGTGATCTGCTTCTTCACTATTAATGAAGAATAGGGTTACAGTTGTTCGTCCTCACACCTCTCTCAAATTGATTACAGAAAAAAGAACCTTTGCTATAAATTTATAACAAAACCCTATACACGTAACTTACCAACTTATCGAAATACCCATATAACCCTATAAGCCTCTTAGCAGCCTTTCAGAATCAGACCACAAATGCAAGCAACAAAATACAAGACATCATACCCCCAAGAGAAACTGGGTTAAGTTGAGAAAGAAACAAACAAAAACTGAATTAGACCTAGGTTTAGACTGGACCAGCCATGCCAGAACCGGGTTAAGACGGTTCATCATTTGGATGTCTCAGGTTGTAGACCCTTAAAAACTTGGTAGACTTGGAGTACTTGGGTCATCTAGATGGTAACAACAGTTCCAAGTTTCCCACCAAACCAAGGAAAAAGGTTTTTCATAAAAAAAACCCCAAGGAAAAAGGTTCAAACACAGATGGAAGGATGAAACTTGCTGCTTTTCAACATGAAAAATAAGAATCTTCTTTCCTTTTTTGTCAAATTTTGGGGCTCCATTGCAACCTTATGATGGCTACCTCTCTATAGGAGATAAAAATTTCCGTACTCCTGTTGGTGATGATGTCATTGCACCAACAATCTCTGTATGTAACCCTCTCAGCCATGGAGTGATCAAACTTGAAGTAGAAGAGTTAGGAAGGGGACATTGTCACATTGGACGGAGACTATTGGAGTTCCTTTCCTTCAAGGTTTCCATGGAATCCTATGTGGGATTCCAAACGTGATTTTAGATAAAAAGCATCTCTTATAAGTATATATATTTTTTACCATGGAGTTTTCCTTAAGCCACCGTGAATGGGACATGAGGTTTCAGATGTGAACGGAAAGGTATCGAGAGAGTATTTTGGGAAACATACTAAAATCCTTTAGAGATTTGTGAACCTTAAGATAGTGTGTGCAAATGTTCATTGAGTGGTGAAGGAAAATTTTCTCAATTTCACTTTTGTATAAATACATTGAACAGAATAATTAGCTGGGTTTTGCTTTGTGTAAGCATGGTTGGTTACGCTGAGCCTCGAACCCAATGGTTCGGGGGAAATTTTGGATAGTCAAAATGTTAGTCTCATTATGATTTTTTGTCTTATTTGTAAAAGGATTTTCTCTTTTTTTTATTCTATGCCAGGTGGGATGGTGATCATTCATAATTCTCATATGCTCAACTACGATTAAAGATATTTTTCATTTAGCATTTTATTTCTTGGAATGTAATTTCCAGTATACTACTGGAGAAATTACCATTGTAATTAACTCTCTAGCTAGGAAGGTGCAGTCAATATTGAGCAAGATAATTTGATCAAATTTCACTCCGTGGTTGTTGAAATCTTGTAATCTGACAACTACAAGCTTTTTATCCCTAATTAGAGTTTCCATCAAAGTTTTAGGAATCAGTATTGGATCATCCATATTGGCCAATCGATGATCGATACGGATATGACACTGATATGTATCATTGGTATCGGTAAAAAAGGTGCTTTTTTTTTAAAAATTTTATTTTTTGGAATATTTGACCGTTACTGGACCGATACCGGCTGATACAGATCGATACCTATTCAGACACTGTGGATTAAAACACTGGTTACCTTATGTGGTTTGCATCTAATTTGCAAACTAAAGCCAAAATCTCATCTTAAATTAATTAAGCATCCATCTTAACTAACGGTGGTTTCAGGTCTGACCATCCAAACAGGGCCTTTGTAGTTCAAATCAACTTTGAAATTCTCTCTCTCCCTTTAACCATTTAAATTCATGTAAAAAGTAACTTTGAACAAAAGAAGCAAATGTCACTCGATCACGACCAAACTGATCACTAATCTTTCTTTTTCTCCTGTTTGGGAGAATCCCACCAGCTAAATCAGATGCATATCCATAGGAACTGTAAAGGCTCAAAAGTAATAAAATTGAAACCTGAAGGTTCTTGGAAGAAAATACACTTGTCAGATTTTTAAAAAACAAAATGAATCCCTTTATAGTGTGGTAAAGATCAAAGAGTGAGAGGTACGTTTTCTTTCAATTCACAAGGAACAAAGGCTATAATTGGTTCATGTATATTGTGTATCAACAAAGAGAATATTTTCTCATCCATAAATGTGTTTGGAAAGGCAAATGAGAGGTCATTTTCTATTATATTATGGGACTCTTCTTAACATGTAGAAGCTCCACTTGTGGCTCAAGTGGTTTAGTGCATCAAAGTTGCAACTTTGACTGAAAATAGACTCTCTTGATAAAACTTGGGAAACTCTGCAAAGTTGGCTCTACAGAAGATAAAAAATAATCATTTTTGGCTTTTAAAAGCTCTGAGGTTGTCAATTTTATCAGTTTCAAGTGCCCAAGCTGGAGACCTTAATATATATTTGGCTGAGAGTGGGAGAAGGGACCAGCCCAATTGCCACTTATAGATGTAGTATGATCTTTGCATTTTGGATTTACAAGGACTCAAGAATCAAGTAGTGATGAGTCAAAAGTGGATTCTTTGAGTTTCCAGCTTAGTTTTCATGATTTTTAAGTTGAAACAGTGAACCAAGTTTCTATCAGATCTCTCTGTGAACAGACTCACCCTATACAATCCTCATGAAAGGTCAAAAAATGGTTCCCTTTATCACTCTTACACAGCTCAACTACAGTCCTTAGTTGAGCCTCTCATTGCAACCTTTAGTCACTTCAGTGTAGGAAAGGAGATTCCAAAACAGAGAGATACAGAGCCACCTGACCATCTTCTAGATATAGAAAACCTAAAGTTACCCTTTTTCTTTTCAAGCTCTGAAATCAACACTCCTTCTATGTAAAGTATAACGATAAACACCTTTCCATTAAGGAATTGGGTCTGTGCTTTTGTTATCAAGAAGCCTCTTTGGAGAGGGATTCGGTTAGGACAACATTTGATGCCCTTATGAGACATGACCTAGATAGCTTTTCCCCCTCTTCCAACATGAATGTCAGGCTTTAGTGGGCCAACAGTGTTAAGCCTACTTGCACTAGCTGAAGCCACCACTTGTACCATTAATTCTTAATTATCTCAGATTAGGAAGGCTTTAAGACCCCACTTCCTTACTAATCAACTGGAGAACTTATAGATAACATAAGGGTGAATGTGGTGCAACTCTTAGACAATTGGATTGGCATAAAATCCACGTGGTGGCTTGTGAGTTGAGCACTTGAGCACAACACGATGGCGGCTGCAGAGGATCCAAATCCCAAATATAAAAACATGTTTGGAGGAACATTAACATGTCGAGACATCACTGGGCTAGTTAGAACTTAGAACACAAGGATTACAACCTTCCAAGTGACATGGTTGGACCCATAGAGCCATGATCACCAGGAAATTTTGTTGTATTAAGGTAAATTTTGTTGTATTAAGGTAATTAAACAAGTAAAGATAAAATAAAGATCAAGCCAAGGCTAAAGTAAAGACAAACCATGTGAGGATACAAAGCAGCAATGGCTAAAGTGAAAAAGAAAAAAAGGAAAGGAAAGGTGAAGTGGGGGGGGGGGGGGTGTTGGGGCTAGCTACTCCATGGGTGTGCGTGTGCAAGAAAAGTTAGGGGTTGTCATCACACAAACTTTTGCTTCACTTTCTTTTACAGATGCTTTGCCCACCATATATCTCTCAACCCTTTCTTTTAGTTTCCTTCCTTTGGTTGTTTTTCTGCATTTCTGTATTTATTAGTGAGCGTTAAAACAACGCATTCTTCCTTCCCTCACATTTTTATCTTTTATACCAAAACACAAAAGTAAGCACTCATGCTTGTCAAAAGCCATTGAAGGTAGGCCCAATAGCCACCTTACTAGTCTCTCTTCAAGCTCAAGTCTGTGTGTGTGTGTGTGTGTGTGTCTCAGGTGGTCCTATAATCACATTTGGGTCCTTCTGGTTTGTGTTGTTGTTGTACCCATTTTTCGTCTTTGGACCATATGTGTTACTTAGTGGAGGTTTCGCTCCACAGTAACCTGATTAAGAGACTGGGGTAGCTTTCCAATTAGGATTTTCTTCCCTTTTTATTCCTCTCGTATCTCATCTTTTGAGGTTTATCACGTAATCACATAAGGTCAAACCCCACATTCAGTACTATTCATGTCTCAATCAATTTTTTTTCTTCTTCTTTGCTAAATGTTCTTTTCTTAAACAAAAATCCAAACTTGGGCTGGTTTTTGTTTGTTCTTAATGGTTACCTTTCCTAAGTCAATGTCCTCATAATTTCCATTAATGTTTATATCACCACCTATTCATGTTTATATTCAGAGACAAGAAGGTTAGAATTAGAAGCTAAAGGAGACAAATCCAGGTGGAGTGGTTTGAGGGTATTGCATCCTTTTGTTTGGAGCTATAATATCTTGTGTGGTTGTTGCCTTGAGAAAATAATTGGGGACCCCTTTCTGTATTATCTTCTTCTTTCGGTTTTGGGATAAGTGAAAGAGAAAGCCTTATCTTTCTAGTCCATTGGTACAAAGTGTTGACATGTAATGATAATACATTTGTGACGTTATGAGCTATGACTGCTTTGAAGAGTTGATGGGATAATTGACAGAGAAAAGCTCTTTTTTTTTTTTTTTTCTTCTCTCTCTCCCTCCCTCTTGTCTCATATCAGTGATGCATGCATATGGTTGAGTAGATTACGTTGACATGCTTCCAACCATATTGTTTGACACTTCTTTGCAACTTAGCTTGAGGAAATGAGAGATCAATTGAGTTAACTAAATGACATATAAGCTAAGAACCCATCTAGCCATTCCCAGTTTATGATTATAAATTTTGAACCAAGATAATGGATTTGATCCATTGATCAAAGATGCATTGGTTTTTGTTTTTTTTCAGGGGTGGGTGGGAGGGAAGGTACCAGCCAGGAGACTCGAACTCGAGACCTCCTAGTGAGTATGGGCATGAAGCGCTGCACAGATCACCAACTACACTAGGCAGCTGTTGGTATCAAAGATGCATTGGTAAGCTGGTCTTTGTTGGACCGAATCAAGTAAATACAAGTTGATTGAATCTGTTTTTTTTCCCCCCTAGGCAGTAGGAGGCTAAATGTATATCTGATTTGGATAGTTGTTGTTCAAAATTGTGTTAAGACTAGCAAATATGCAACCAATATGCAGTATTTCCAAATTAGGGTTTTCTTCCCGGTAAGTATGCCTAGTGAAGTATAATGTTTCACTATTTACCACATGACAATACATTTGGGTGGGGGGAGGGTTAGTCCATGTCATAGAGGACCCGGAAAACATCTCATTGGTACAATTTCAGCTTAAAATGATTAGAGGAAGTAGTTAAAATTATAAAAGATGCCATTTTGTATTATATATTCATCTTCATTTGATGGCATGTTGATAATTTTACTAAACTTTTAAATCAGTGTTTGAGCAACTTTCATTGCTTACTTTGGACTAATTTAACCATTGACGTGTATGTGGGTCCTCTATCACATGGACTAACGCATGTATTACCAAATAGTGAAGTGTTATACTTCACTAGTCATAGTAATGCCTAAAAGGAACCATTTAACTATATTTTATGACCCAAAGAAGATATGGGTTTGATATTCTAACCACACTCTATAATTGAGAACATTCTTTACTGCTTTTTGAATAATTTTTTTAATTAATGTATACTTTATGATGAAAGCGTGTCTGCAATTATTATTGAGTAATGACAATTCATCCAATAAGAATGAAGAATCCGAACATATCTTACCTTTATCCCAGAGATTTGCTTATTGCAGATAGAATCTCTGAAATCTATTGCTATTGCAGCCTACAGGTTTATTATTCCACTAAATTCTAAGCTTCAAAGCTGATGTAATTGCAAACTATTAATTAGCTGTGTGTGTGTATGAGATGAAGACTCACGTGACCATGTGTGCTTAGTGATTATTCATGGGGTCTTGAAGCCTTCAATTCTGTGTATAACTTTGGTCTGTTAATGGCAAAACACTTTGTCTCAATGAGTGTGAAAAGGGTTAAAGAACTCAAAGAGCATGGCAAACATGATCTAAAGTATTGGAAATGCAGGAGGAAAGAAAAAGGGATACATCTTCCAGATTAAAAAAAAAGTAAAGAATATATCAACTGAAAGGTAGAAACTTCTGAAAAGTCATAAAGCTTAGTAAAATCAATTAGAAAGAGTGGCAGCCGATTTTCATTTTTTCCAAATAAGCTTTTGAGAGATGCTGAATAATGGGTCAGTACAAAAGACAAGTAGTTTATCATGTGGTTATTGGTGAGGCCCCCCTTCTGTGTTGCAACTTTGGTTTATAAACATAGAAAATATTAGCCTTCTAAGAAAAATATTACAAAGATAGTTATCTTAGAAAAAAGATGGACCCCATTAATTTAAGGTTCAGGTCTATCTTGGCCCCTGATGGCCCTGACAGTTAAAATGGAAACCCACCTCATAGCTGTAACTTGTGAGAAGAGATTAAAATTCTGCTTTTGGTTAACCTAAAAAATAATTCGAATAATCTTCTGGAAGATTCAGCATTTATCATTTATGTCATGTGAAAACAGAGAAAAAGGAAGGGAGGGAGGGAGGGAGGGAGGGAGGGGAAGGAAAGAAGAGGACAATGAATTCAATATTCAATATGATAATTTCAATGACCAAAATGTACACTTCCATAAAAAAAAATGGGCAGAAATATACAATATGAGAAAGTATGGATAATAATGCAACATGGAAGTCAAGTTTTGTGCACATGAATGTCTTGTATTGCACAGTATGGTCTGTAATTTCCCATCTCTCATCAGTCAACAGTTACCTCAAAGTTTCTAACAGTGTGTAATTCAGTCACTGAAACTATAATATGGTATACAGAGGTTATTTTCGAAAAAGAAGGTAACCTAATTTACACCATAATTTTCTTCTAATTAACAAAATAAATTTTTTTTAAAAGAACAAATCGAATAATAACAGTTTGCTGCCTTCATAATGAGTAGAAGTATCATTAGTATAAATATAACACCACCAATATACAAGTGCCTGTAGCAATCAGTCAATGGAAGGCAATACTCTAATCAATAACTTAAAGGAATTTTTGTAGATACTGTATATCTTCTAAGTTCATGCATATAGGGGAATGTAACCAAGATGCAAATAAGGCATCTTTGAATTTCCTCTACATTTTCTATAGACCTTTCATTTTGTCGAACAGGATGCTCGAGATTTTGAAAATCATTTGACTTAAATTTTTTCTTTACTATGTAAATTGCTTCCTTAGGCTATGTAAAATCTTTCCTTACCCTCTAAGGAAAGAAGTATTTTAATAACTAATAAATGAGAAAATCTAAATAAATAACAACCAAATATCAGAGATCATTTTGTAACTTATCTGAATCAGTCGCTGACTGATACATAGCCAGTAGCCACTAATCAACTGCTCCATCGGCATTATTTTGACACAAGGCAATGTCAGATTGGACTGAATCGACCCATAACTAGATGATCACTTGGACATGGCCATAAAAATCTAAACTCCCATGGCAGATAAGCCCAGACTGCCAGAAGGCATCCCACATACGAGAGATTATTTCTGTTTCTGTTTTTTTCTGAAACTGTTTTTTACCAACAACAAAATTAGTTCTCTGTTAAAAATAAAAGACAAAATAGAATTGGTGGAAACCACTTTAAGAAGCTGTGACAAACACAGGTGCTGTTCAAAATTAAGAATTTCAAAATATGGGATATAATCACAATTTTAAGGTAAAACCTATAGTTTGTTTAAAAAGGAAATCTCCCCCTCCTCCCCCCTCCCCCCACAAAAAAAAAAGAAGAAAAAGTCAAATAGGTTCTAGTAAACTGGAAGCAATCGTTTAATTTCCAAATGTCAAAAAAAAGAAGATCAAGACGAAGAGTTAAGGTTAAAGAATTGCAACAAACCATCCATCTAAAGACCCTATTATTCCATCAATATATAGAACAAAAAAAAATGAATCTTTTCTTTGCCACATCTTGCCAAATGGCCAATTACAGAATTGAAGCTTTTAATGTCTTCTGCAGAAACACATGATATATATACTGAGGTGGCATTCTGTAAGATTGAATAACTAAAATTTTTACTTTCATTAACAGAATAGGAAATCTTGCCATATATATTGCCCTCGGAAGCAACTGTATCCAAGACAGACCCGTCCATGCTGACAAATTTCATTACTTTGCTCAGATTCATAGCAAGAGACACCCTGTATCCAAGTATTGATCATCTCACAGGCAAGAATAATGCAAATGAGGTGACTCCAGTTGTCCTGAACAGTGATTTCACTGAGAAACTGCCTAATCTGGTGAAGATAGAACCCTAAACCCAGTTTTCTTTATTGAGATGATAAATGCACCATGATCCCATGTTCCCAACTCTGCACATGTACCTACTGTTCCAGCAATTTTTACAAAATGGAAGAATAAGGAATCTCCTGCCTCTCCTTATTTTTTTGAGTGGTTATTGATGGGATTTTAAGATTCAAACTCCATAAAGTGGTAGGAATGTTTTGACAAAAGAGTATGAAAGTGCACCAGTGAAAATGTAGCTGTCCACCCTGTCAAGTATTCCACCTGCATGTATGCATCATCTCTAAATTACAAATAAAATACTGTAACTCTCTTTGATTCAGTGAATTATGCATACAGAGCAATTAACAAAATCAGTTTTAAATATAATCAATATGAAAATAATAAAATGAAATAATGCATTGATTCTCATTTCCATTATTTACTCCCCCCTCCCCCCTCCCCCCTTCCCCCACAACACCAAAAAAAAAAATCCATGGATTTAGTAGAACTCTTAGAAGTTGTCACTAGGATGCAACAAAGTTACAGGTCATTGAAAGTACAGAAACTTCAGTATCTGGATGAAATCTTTAACGTTTCAACTCAAATCCCAAAATCATATCATCGTGACCTTTAAGCATTTTGTTTGCACCCCCTCCCCCTTTTCACCTTAACCTGTAATCCAGCAGCAATCCTAAGTTTGAACATAAAAGATCCTTGAAGGAATAATGCAGAACGAATGGCATGTTCTATTGGTGGTGAGCACAAGTGATTAATGCAGATCAAGTAGAGATTTATCTGCTGTTACAGAGAAAACCAGCAACAGATCCATGTAATTAATCCCGTGTACCCCTTAAATCCCAACTTTTCAACTAAAGAAGCCAATTATTAAACTAAAAAAGAACAAGCCCAAGGCCCATAGAACCCAACCATGTGTCACAGTAATGTATTCCAAGGCCTAATTGGCCTGATTGGACACCCTTAACTGCATCAATTCCCTGTGTTGGAAAAAATTAGTCCTTGATTTTTATAGTTGGGGAAAATCAACACCACTCGATCGGCATCCACGATCAGTCACCTTGATTTGACGATTCGTTGATTCTCACGAAAAAAAAATCAATGACGACACTGAAGATTTGTTGCGAAAGAACAATTTTCACATGTTTGATCTCAAAAGAGTCCATTGTGATCAATTGTGATTCACTCTTCTTCAACATAATCTTCCGTAGGGGCTCTTAATCTTCAATCAGATTATCAACCAATTTACCTTTGATTCTGATCATGGCCTGCTCTTTAGTGTCTTCATCGTCAAAGGCTTCCTCAATCAACTTGCCCTCAACTTGTGGTTACAGAACTTCAAGTATAACTCCAATTTTTTGATTGAATTCTTTAGAGGCTTGTCTTTGATACTCTCTTTAGAAAGGATGTAAGTATCGGATATCGTATCGAAAGGGTAATTTTATGAGACGTATTGTATCATAGTGGAGAGACGCAAGATAAGCTAAAGATACCCATGGAAATGGTCAAGAAATCCATGGATATGATACATACAAAATACAGTTTTTAAGGATAAAACACCTTTTATGTAATATGTAAATATATATTAGCTTGAGGCAAGGATTTGAGTTGTTTTTACCTAGTGATGCATAACAAGAAAAAAAAAAGAAGAAGAAAAAAAAGAGAGATTTGAGCACCAAAAAAGAGATATCTGCAATTTTACCTCTTTTTCACCCAAGTTTGTTCCTATCCATGATTTGAGCATTGTAAATCCCCAAAACTTGTTGAAATAGTGAAGATTAGGGTCTTTTTATGTCAAATGATTTTCCCTCCCTCAGAAAAACAAGCTTCCAAGGCCCCTTTGACTGCTCTTGGTTTCGTATCTCACTCACAGTTTCTTTTTTGCGGTTTAAAAAGAGGAATATCAAGTGTATCTTACCTGTATCGACTCCTATCAATTGATACTTTTTTTTTTTTTAAATAAATAATGTTTTGGTAAGTATCGTATTGATATCCACCAATACTGATATGTGTTGGGCGACACAACCCAATATGCACCGATACTTAAAACCCTAACTCTTTGGGCACACATATTTTCTTGGAGTATATGTAAATATGTAATAGATGGTAAATATAAGGGTCAACATCCATGCTGAAAAGCTTTTTCAGATTCGGCTCTGATACCAAATAATGCAGAAAGATGTAATAGATCGTAAACATAAGGGTCAACGTCCATGCTGAAAAGCTTTCTCTGGTTCGGCTCGGATACCAAATATGCAGAAAGAATGGCAGGTTCTACTGGTGGTGAGCACAAGTAATTGATGTAGATCAAGGAGAGATGTATCTGCTGTTACAGAGAATACCAGCAAGGAAAAGTACTATATCAAAGCCTACAGCAGCAACAAAGAAAGGGAAAAATAGGCTATCGGTAAGAAGAGAGAGGGAGGATATTAGGGAGAAAAAACAAGAGAAGGAGAGATCGTAGGAGAGAGGGAACATCGTGGGGGTAGGGAGAGGATAGATTCCACTCAATTTTCTACAACAGAAAATCCAGATTTCATTCCAAAATCAAATCATGTAGGAGTGGGTTTTTTGCATTGGTATTTATAAAAATAGAAATAAAATCTCCTAAATTGACTCCACTAATGACTCTTAACCTTCCAAAACTAACTTAAACACTTAGCTTAAAAGGACTCTCCTAGATTAAACTAACTTGGCTACTTAATAGCACATGGGACCCATTCAATTTTAATCCCGTGTACCCTTTAAATCCCAACTTTTGGGCTTATAAAGGAGACCCATTAAATTAAGGGAAATTATCAGCGCCACCCCTGACGTTTGCCTATATTTTAAAGCACACCCACTAACTACCATAATATCAATCGTTACCCATTTTTGAACGGTGTTAACCTCTGAAATTTCTTTGACCAAAATACCCTTTACACTAAAACATAAAAAACCTAGCCTAAATAATTTCTTACCGTTGGACTTCAACACCAGCACACACAATCCTTGGGACTTGCACCTGAGCTTCTCTCCATCAAGTCTTTCCGGCCACTGTAAGTCATTATCTACTCTCTATTCTATCTCTCTCTTCTCACACACACATTGTACTCCCCTTCCCTTGCACTTTGTGTTGGCCTAGTGGCATTGTTGTCATTGTTGGCAACTTGGTGGATATCATAGAATGTTGAAGTATGCTCAACTAGACTGCAAGCTGGGATTGAGGACAAAAAGCATGTGAGCCTCACAGCAATCCACAAGCATGGCATGTGAGCTTCCAAAGAGAAGACAGAAAACATGACCATCAAAGAGCAATGAGAAAAAGAAAGAAAACTGAAAGACCAACAAAAGCATGGCATGTGAGCTTCGAAAGAGAAGACAAAAAGCATGACCATGAAAGAGCAATGAGAAGAATTAAAAAAAAAAAAAAAAAAAAAAAAGAGAGAGAGAATGAAAGAAAAATTGAAAAGTTAAAGTGAGGACAAAAAACATGTGAGCCTGGCCCCTCCTTGCATGACAGCTGTTGTATATGGAGATAGCTCACAATAGTCCAACAGTTTCTCACAATGACAAGTATGCCTTGGCTGCAAAATCTCTCTTAGTAGGATTTGGCTGCATAAGGCTAGTATTGCATTTCATAGTTCATTCATGCATATTTTAGCATTACTTGAATTGGTTGAGCACTATTGCATAGTATACATGCATTGCATGAGGGTGTGTGAGTTAATCACCTCGTCTCTGATGTTGGACAGCTCTAACAGCTCCAGCACATGTAGTTTGATATGCTAACATCTCCCATCTCAGTGGTATTGATGTTCTGTGCATGGTCTGAAATATGCCTGGTAGGGTTCTTAAGACTATGTTTTGGTTGGCAGGTGTTTTTGAGCAATAAAGGTTATTTTGGCTATTCAATTCCTTCCATTATCCCTTCTCCCTTGTTCCCATCTACAATATTTTAAATTTTAATGAGGGGTTTTTTTAATTTTTCTCCCTTGTCCCTCGTTCTTATTTCCTTTCATCCCCACCTCTTATGACCACTGTTGTTATCTTCCTCAATTCCCTTTGTTTTTATTTGTAGACAGAAGATCACAAACCGGGCAACATGAAGCCATCGGTCGGACTGGGGGACCTCTATTGTGTCCCAAATGTCTTCTCTCGGCCCACTCCCGCATGGGTTGGGTTCTTCTATTACTGCCCATTACAGACATTCATGCATGCTCCCCTTCCCTTTCTTCGATCAAAAAACCACACTTTGCTCTCCTCCCTCTCTTTCTTCGGCCCATTTTGTTGATAACTCTTCTTCCTTTAGTTAGTTTCACAATCATATATTATTAATTTACATGACTTCATTTTGTTGCCTTCTTTTAAAGAGCGAATGGTGATATAAACTTGCTTATAGGGTATTGAGCTAATCCCACATCCGCTGTGGGTATTCCGACTATCTCACTGGACCGGTGATTGACTACTCAGGGAGTATCAAGTATTTTCCGTTGGCCTTCTTAACACACTCCGTTCAGTGACACTCCACATGAACTTGCTCTGTAGCTGTAAAATATCAAGGGGTGAGTTCAACTAGCCTGTGAGAAGAAAATGTCATATCATGATGCAAGAAACATGGATGATAGAATCTGAATATAGCACATTTGATCATAAATATATAATCATGCATGACAAAGTATAGGAGCCACAAGAGGTCACCCCATTTTGAACCATTCGGTTTTAAGATGGAAGCTTAATATGGTATTACAGCGGGTATGTTGGGCCTTCGTCAATAATGGGCCATGCTCCACCCACGAAGACGGAGCCCATAAGAAGGCCTGCGACTATCAAGTATAAGAGTCACAAGAGATCACCCACTTTGAACAAATTGGTTTTAAGGGGAAGGGGAAGGTTAGGATTTTGAACAAATTTCTCTCTCTCTCTCTCGCTCTCTCTCAGTTTTCTCATCGCCACCGCCAACCACCTCTCTTCCGCCTCCTCTTCTTACCGCGGGAGCTCTCCTCTCCCCACCTTGCCTTGTCCAACTTTTCTCCCACCAAGGGATTTTTTCTTCTTTCCCATGAACTAAACTTCTCTTGAAAGTTTGATGTGGTGAGTGTTTCCCAGTTTTTTTGCAATCACCAGCCATGTCGGATGAGTTGATTGCATCTACTAGACAGGAAGGACTTGCCCCACCGTCACTTGAACGTGACTTTCCTTCATTCCCTTCAAATTCTGTCAAACTTGATGGTGGTAATTACTTGATGTGGTCGAGATCCTGCTCTCTTGTTGTAAGTTCCTGTGGTCTTTCTGGCCATCTTACTGGAGCCTCTGTGAAGCCTACTGCTGCTGGTCCTGCTCAGATTAAATGGGAGACCGATGAGTGTTTGTCCTATCTTCTTGGATCTATTGACTCTAAAATTGCCCAGGTATTTCTTCTTCTTGTATCGGCTGCTGACATCTGGAATGCCAAGAATACCTATTCTCAAGTAGGCAATGATGCACAATGCTATGAAATAAGGACAAAAATTCACAACTTACAACAGAAGGATCTCTCTCTCTCTCCAAATATTACAATACCCTCCGTGGTTTCTGGTAAACATTGGACTATTATGGGAGATTCACTGCTACCTCTGAGACTGATACAGTTGCCTTTCGCAAGTGGGAAGATAAACTCCGGGTTTACAATTTTTTGGCAGGCCTGAATATGGCATTTGATCAAATCAGGGCACACATTCTCAATCTTGATCCCTTTCCTACTCTTGAGCAAACCTATGCCCTGGCCTGGTCGCCTCAAAGGATAGTCGTCGTACTGCAATGGTGCACTCTGTACCAATGGAGCGATCTGCATTATACACTATCCCTTGCACTCCTTCCCGTGGGATACCTACCTAGGGAACTTCTGCCTGTGGGAATGATGGTTCACCATCTGAGAAGCCGATTGTGAAGTGCAACTATTGTGGGAAGGAGCGCCATACAAAGGATCGTTGTTGGAAACCTCATGGTTGGCCTCCTCCTTCTCGTGGTCGCCGTTAGGGTCGTTCGACTAGTGCTGTTGCCCATCACACTACTACTGATGATAATCCAGTGATGCATCTCTCTCTTCTGATGAGCTTCATCACCTCCGTCATTTAATGACCAAGCTTGAGACATCTTCTTCAGGGCCCTTTCCTAGTGCCAGTGCTGCCTCTGCTACTATTCTCCCTCAGTCCCATGACTCATCTTCTTCCTCAGGTATTTCTTTTGGTGGCCATTGTTCCATCCCCTGGATAATTGACTCCGGGGCCACTGATCATATGACTGGATCACCTTCTCTTTTTTCCCACTATTCTCCGTTGTCAGGTAACGGTGGGGTTCGTGTAGCCGATGGATCCCTCTCTTACATTTCACAAAAAGGGTCCATTCAATGTTCCCCTACTATTTCCCTTTCATCTGTTTTACATGTCCCTAATTTTTCTACTAACATGTTATCTATTAGTAGTCTTACTAGGGATTTAAATTGTAAAGTAACTTTCTTTCCATGCCACTGTGTTCTCTAGGACCTCGCAACATCCAATACGATTGGTTGTGGTAGGATGGATGGTGGTCTATATTTGCTTGAGGACTCTCCTTCAGCATCAAATGTTACTTCTCTTCCTGAGGATTCTACACTTTCTCTATCCGATCTTCACCAGTGGCATCGTCGGTTGGGCCATACCCCGTTAGGAACTTTATTTTAGTTTTTTCCAGCTTTATTCAAGAGAAGTAATTCAAATAGTTTTGTTTGTGATGTTTGCATTTTGGCAAAGCAGACTAGACATACTGATCCCATTTCTGATAATAGAAGCTTATTTCCGTTTGTTGTGATTCATTCTGATGTGTGGGGCCATGCCCATTGTGTGTCTATTTCTGGTTTCCGATGGTTTGTTACTTTTATTGATTGTTTTGGTCGCATCACTTGGATCTACTTAATTCATTAAAAGAGTGAAGTTTCTCACTGCTTTAAGTCCTTCCCTAAGATGGTGCACACTCTGTTCGATGCAAAGAATAAAATTCTCCGCACTGATAATGGGCGAGAATACATGGTGGGAGATGTCCAATCATATCTTAGTGATCATGGCATTATACACCAGACCAGCTGTGTTGACACACTGGCTCAGAATGGGGTGGTTGAATGCAAGAATCTCCATCTTATGGAGGTGGCTTGCTCTCTGCTGTTTGCCATGTCTGTTCCTCCACGGTTTTGGGGTGATGCGGTTCTCTTCGCTGCATACCTGATTAATCGGATGCCCTCTCCCATGCTTGATGGTCGTTGTCCACTGGATCTTCTCATGGGTTCCTCTACTTTTACTGTACCTCCAAAAGGTATTTGATTGTGTAGCTTTTGCACGCAATCATCATGTGCAAGGCAAGCTAGATCCCAGGGGACTTCGCTGCATTTTCTTGGGCTACTCCGCTACTTAGAAGAGTTACAAATGTTATCACCCTCCTTCGCGCAAGCTATTTGTTACCATGGATGTCGTCTTTCAAGAAACAGTTCCCTATTATTCATCCCTTGCACCTCTTTAGGGGGAGTTTGGACCGAGTGAAGAGGTGCCTTTCACAGTTTCACCTATGGAGCTGCCCATGATAGAAGATGATATAGAGATTGCAGATAGTGTAACTGGGCAGGAACAATAGCAGCCCACGGTTCAAGAGGAACCAGAACCACCCTGTTCTCCACCTCAGCCCACGGTCCAGGGGGAGCAGCCAACGGTTCAGGGGGAGCAGGCAACAGCACCACTTATTTCTCTTTTGAAGGTTTTTGTTCACTCTCGAAAGAGAAAAAACAAAGAGCAAGCTGTTAAGACCACCACCATCTCTCCTCACCAATTGGCCTTCCCAGAGTCAAGTCCTACATGTGCTCCACATTTGTCTAGTAAGTCTCTTCCTTCTAGTGACCCAACTTGGGCTAATGCACAATGGAAAGAGGCAATGATTGAAGAAATGAGAGCCCTTGGGAAGAATAACACATGGGAATTGGTGCAGCTTCCTCCAGGAAAGAGAGTTGTAGGATGTAAATGGGTGTTCATGGTGAAGCACAAGGCTGATGGGACTGTGGACAAGTATAAAGCAAGGTTGGTTGCTAGAGGATTCACACAGACTTACGGAATTGACTCCCAGGAAACTTTTGCACCGGTAGCCAAGATGAATACCGTTAGGGTTATATTATCTTGTGTTGTGAATCAAGGATGGGACCTCAATAACTAGATGTCAAGAATGCTTTTTCGCATGGAGAACTTGAGGAAGAAGTATACATGGAAATCCCACCAGGTTTTGCTTCTCAAAAGACTCAAGGGATTTTGTAAACTCAAGCGGGCATTGTACGGTTTAAAACAATCACTAGAGCCTGGTTTGGTCGGTTTCATAAGGCCATGGTGTCTATCAGTTACAAGCAAAGCAATACCGATCACACTCTTTTCATCAAGAGAACTTATTCCCATATCACTATCTTGATTGTCTATGTTGATGACATTGTCATCACTAGAAGTAGAATGGAGGAAATCTCTTCCATAAAAAAATTCCTGGGACAGGAGTTTGAGATTACAGACCTAGGAAAATTGAGGTATTTCTTGGGCATAGAAGTTGCATATTCTGCTAAAGGAATTTCTCTATCACAGTGGAAATATACTATTGATCTCTTGACAGATACAGGAATGCTGGGTTGTAAGCCTACTGACACCCCTGTGGAGCCTAATTCTCATCTTCGCAATAAGGAGGGTGAACCAGTTGACAAAAGCAGCTATCAAAGGCTAGTTGGGAGGCTTATCTATTTATCCCATACCTGACCAGATATTGCCTTTGTTGTTAGTATGACTAGTCAATACATGCATGATCCATATTCATCTCATTTGGATGTTGTCTACAGGATCTTCGAATATTTAAAGGCTGCCCCAAGGAAAGGTGTTCTCATCTCCTCTAATAACCGTATTGAGTCATACATAGATGCCGATTGGACTGGTTGCCCTGATGATAGGAGATTTACTTCTGGCTACTGTACATATGTTGGTGGTAACCTAGTCACCTGGAGAAGCAAGAAGCAGGCAGTAGTGGCTCGATCTAGTGCAGAAGCAGAATTTCAGGCTATGGTCCATGGCGTCTGTGAGTTGATTTGGCTACGCGGCTTACTTCAGGATCTTGGAGTATCAGTTGAGGTGCCCATGCATCTCTACTCAGATAGCAAATCAGCAATTAGCATTGCCCATAACCCAATTCAGAATGATCGAATCAAACATGTGGAGATTGATCGTCACTTCATCAAGGAAAAGCTAGAACAGGGTCTTATCTGCATCTCCTTTGTTCCATCGGGTGATCATTTAGCTAATGTACTTACTAAGGGTTTACCTGTTAAGAATTTTATTTCAGTAGTTAGCAAGTTGGGAAGATTGATATCTATGCACCAACTTGAGGGGGAGTGTTGTATTTTGGGTACAAGGGTATAATGGTCCAGTAGGGTTTATCTTGTGTTTCCCTAAGGGTATTATTGTAACTTGTACTACTCCATCATTATTATAAATAACAGTGGATTTGTGTCTCATTGACATAAGTTCAATTCCCAAATATTCCATCAGGTAGCTTCCTTATTCGAGTTATTTCCTAGTTGAGTAGGTTTCCATTTTGAGTTGGGTTTCTATTAATATGTTAGGGGTTTTTCTTTATATTTACATGTACTACTGATGGAAATAAGAGAATTGATTGAATTGAATGAAAAGAAAATCGGGTGTGATTACCGTTACCGATGTTGTGTGATTGCTGGCCGTGCAGCCTTTCCCTCCTTCTCTGCAACTTGAAACCCCTCTTTTCAGGTATTCACTCAGTCACTCTTAAGTCTTCCTTATTCCCTTTCCTTTTCTGTTTACCCTTCTCCTTTCGTTCTCCTTTTCTTTAGTTCTCTCAGTATTCTCTTCCTTATATTGATATCTGTTCATGCTTCCTGCTACCTGCGGTATTTCTGAGTTGATTAAAAGTTGTTAGAACTCCCTGGATTAAAGACCACTGGGCCTGAAATTCTTGAAAAAAGCATCTTATCTCTGAGCAATTCAAACCCAAGGAGGTTGTGAGAACCAAACTGCAACAAGAACCTGGTTCTCATTCTTCCGCCAGGTTCAGGTTCAGTATTAAAATCTTTTTTTTTTAACCTTGTAATCTTAGATGCTCGTTCGTTGCAATTAAGAAGGCCACAAGTTAAGAAGCCACACCTGAAATTTCATCTCGAAAGGAGCTAGATCACTGTTGCTCTCTCAATTGCAACCAGGGAGCTCACCACTGGTTTGATTTGATGAGGTAGAAGATAACATATCTTGTTATCTCCACATAAGGACTACTCCAAAAATTACTCAAAAGCCTCTCAATTTCCCAGCTTGTTTTATGTTATTTCCCTTCCTTTTTATAATTCCAGAAAAGCCCTCCCTTCTAAGTTTCTATTCCAGTTTGACCTCCTCACTTGTTACTTTACATATAAGGTATTGGACTGTTACAAAATTATAGAATTGCCATTTGTCACTTGGGTGGGCCCATAGCGACCGGAAATTGGGGCTTTCGAACCCGGGGTCACACAAAAAACACTCACTATCAAGAAACAGTGTAAACATAAAAAGAGAACCCAATATGAGATGCTAACTGTAAATAAATAAATAAAATGGCCAGCAAATCAAAAAATCATGTGGAAGCCAGAGTACATCCACAAAGGTACTAAAATAAAAGAAAACTAAACTAAAAACTTTTGCCAAGTGCAACAACAATTGTCATCAACCAGCAAAATGTGCATTTTGGCAAGTTTAAGGCCACTAGAGGCATATGGGGGGGATATATGTATAGAGAGAAGTGAGCAATGATTTGAATGTTTTATGCTTATAAAAGAATATGACCTTAGAATGGAATGGAAAAAAAATCTATTGCACCATATTCAAATAAAAGATGATACTTTATAATCTACTTATAAAGCACATCTAAGTAATAGCATTATCAATTTATCACTCAAACTGCCACCATTTATGAAAAGTGCAGTATAAAACCAATATAAAAACAATATAGTTATCAAAGAAGCTTTTAGTTGCCATGTGGTCTTTTCAGAAATTTCAAACTATGGGTGTCCTGAGCGCTTACCATGTCCAGGAATGAGGGACCCAGAGTCCTTGACACCAGCATCACGTTTAATCATTGACTCAAGAAGATCACCAAATAGAGATCCCATGAAATTCAAGAATCCAAAAGCTGCAGCACTGGTAGTCACCCAGATGGTACCCCAAAGCAATTCCCACCCCAAGGAAATAAAAAGGATGAACTGTAAGTCTAGGAGCATGCAAAAGAGAGGCATCCAATTAAAAAATCTGCGATAGATTACAAACATATTATATGTAGATACGGGCAGAGGAATGCTTCCAAGTCATTATGACAAAACTCAACACATAGACACGACCATATATGTAGATATTAGTTATGTCTTTGTTATAGGCAACCTCCTGGTGCAATATAATGATGCCTCCGCATCATGCATGTATATATTGGAAAATCTTGCTGTAACCAAGGTTGGTGAAAAAGAAGTAGTAACCTTACTTTTTGCACTTTTAGTATAACACATTTCTTTTTTCAAATGAGGGCAAATTCTGTCATTTCACATAGACAATGACAGCGCTTGAAAATGACACTGATAATACACTTCCAAATTATTTTGAAAATCCTTTTTTATCCGACTTAAATAACTTTTAGGAATAACACAAGGGGTAAGGGGCAATCAAAAAAAGGTTACAACTTCTCACTTCACCACCCTGGTGACAACAAGGTGCACCATATATATATGGTGCATCTGTTTGTAACCAAGCAGATTACAAACAGACATTGTAACCGTACTTTTTTGCCCTCTATACAATGACATGGCTTTATAATAGAGGGGCCTAATTATGTCATTTCAGAATCCAAATTCCTTTGTTCGTCAACATTCGCTGTGGTCTAAAAGACTAGAACTCAACCCATCTGGGGTTGCCTCATTCCGTGCAATCGCTCTACAACAGCAGCAATAGAGTGTCACCATCCCGGCCGTCATCACATATCTCTGCAACTGCTCTGACACCAAGCACAGTGACAGCATCGCACCCCACTGCATACTCCATCGCCCTATCCGAGGGCTTGGTTGAAAATCTAACATGATCACAAGAGGGGGCTAACTGGGGGGCAGACTGGTAGAGGAAGGCGTAAGTGGAGAGCCACTGTCGGTTGCTGTGTCCCCGGGGGGGGGGGGGCAGCTGATGAAGGTTGATGTGCATCCAGAAGATGTAACCGAGTAGGTGAGTTGGAAAGGAGAAAGCTGGGTGTGGGCTGGTCAAATACTCATTGCAGAGAAGAGAGAGGAGGCAAGGGTGTTGGATCAAGGGAGGAGAGAGCCTGAAAAAGTTCCCTCGGGTCCACACCGAGGTGAATCTTCCAATGGAGCTCTGGTATGTAGGGGTTACCGAAGTTGCAGGGTTATGTAAGGGTGTGTTCGATAGGGGGACATAAAGTGGAGAGTCGGCTAGGAAACCTTCATTGTTGAAGCAACAATTGAGTTTGCCGGCAGGAAAGTGTGAGGCCTAGGAGCAGCAGTAACATGGCAAGAAGATTGGGTGGCAACAGTAATGTGGCAGCAGTAACTTCTATATAGATATAGAAATTGGTCAATCTGATCCAGTTCTGGTTGGTTTACAGGCCTTGAATCTAATTCAAAAATGGAAGGAGGGATAAAACTTAGACATGGTTAGATGGCAGGGACTATAGCTTAGCTACTGAGGAAACAGAATCACCGCACATGAGGAAAAACATAAGCATGGTTAGGTGCAGGGACTTGAGCAGAGCAGGGTGATCTGTCATCATGATGCCATCTGGGTTAGCAGGGAGATGATGAGGAAGAGAAGAAGGTGAGCGGAGAGTGTTTTTCGTTTCTCCTTGTCCAAGGGAGGGGAGAAGAAGAGAGATGTAACGGGGAGGAGTGATTGCGGTTGCCACTTGGGGGCATGTGCAGCCTGGTGGCAAAAATGCATGGCGACGAGTGAAGGAAGAAAGGATGGATCGAGGTTACTCCACGTGGCAACAGTCTACACCTCTAATGGTTCGAGACAAGCATCTAGGGGCCGAGAGAGCATTCCATGTTCACCAGAGGAGAGGGAGGTTCAGGTGGCTGTGGTGGTTGGATGTTCGGGCAATCTGATTGGTGGTAGCAAGAGTGGGGCGGATTGAGAGTTGCAGGGGGAGGGGGGTTGCGGAGCAAGAAGAGGTGGGCAGGGCTGGGAGGGAGGGAGGGAGATTCCAGGGCAGGGAGGGAGAGGGAGAGGCGGAAGGGAGGGGATACATGGAGATGGAGACGAAGAGTGAGAGGGAGAGGGACATGGAGATGGAGAGGAAGGGAGAAATTACCAAATAACACCATCATAAAAAGTGAGTAATAAGAATAATCAAGGGTAACAATTATAGTTACAACAGTCACTTGTAACCATCTTGGTTACAAACTGATTTGTAGGGCAAGAAGATCTTTTCTAAAGGGAGAGGGTTGGGTATTTCGCCAGCTTTCAGTGAACTAGCAGCATACACCAATCACAGGGCTTGGCACAGGAGGGCAAGGGGGGTCTTTTCCAAAGGGGGAGGAGAGAGGATGACACATGCTGAGAACCCTGGCGGCGTGCCCAGCCTTTTCCCTATATATATAAATATGTTCTCTTTCTGCAGGCAATCATTCCTCCCTACCTCATTATTTTCTTTTTCAACAAAGAGCATGGTTCAAGTAAGCAGAATCAGCAATGGGATCAGCCTCCACCAATTCCAATTCCAATCCATCCCAAATCAGCCAAAATCCCTAAACCCTAGAAAAAGCCAAAGAATCGGTTGTTTCAAATCAGCCAGAATCAGGATCAAAATTGGCCAATTCGAATCGGAATCAGCTGATTTGCCCAATCCGCTCCCGGTACCCTGAACCATGATAGAGAGAAAGGCATATATATTAAGGGTGTCAAATTGGAACTGGATACTGAAAACCGAAACATGATCCGGACCGAATAAACGGAACCGAACCGAACAGAATAGTATTTGGTTACAATCCGGAACTAAGGAACAAAACCGAGGCAGGACTTGGTTACTTTCCGGATCTAACATAGGAACCGGCGGTTAGAACCGAAACCGAACCAAATTTGGGTGCCAATATATTATAATACATTAATATAGTATAATATTATAGTACTACTATACTATAGTATAATATATTATACTATATAGTATAAACCAAGTACAGGAACTGGATCCAAACCGTGTAGGAACTGATTTTGGAACCAAATAGGAACCGAAACCGTACAGGTTCAGTATGAGTACCGAATTCCAGAGCTGAAGCGGGACTTGGTCCAGATCTGGATCACACTAAGACTTCCTGGAACCGAACCGAATACCCGGTTCCGAACCGATTTTCTCCCTTAATATATAATGCCCCACCATATTGACATGCATGCTGATGTCCTCCACGTGGACAAGTCCAGCTCAGCTCCTCATACGAGGAGCAATAAAGTCTCTCCTTGTACACTCGATAGTCGCCACGTATTCTTTACAAAACCGAATACCGAGTCTTACTGTGAGTCAGTTTGTCTTCTTTTTTATTTTTAAATTCAATGCGACTCCTCTTCTTCTTCTTAATGTAGTCCTAGATAGGTAGGAGACCTACTAGGAGCCAGATAACAGGATCAATAGCAAAAGGGGTTGCTGGTTCGAATGGACAGCACTAGGTTTTAGGTTAATTCTAGGGTTTAGGATGGGAATTTGGGAATGGGTCATATATGGCTTTAATATGCAGGTCTAGGAGGTCATTATGGGATAAAAATAATTGGATTTGGTTAAGTTTAAAATTCTGCAATTCTGGACAGAATTGAGTTGCAGGTTTTGGGCTTTAATGGAGTGGAGGAATGGAGGGGATAGAGTGGGAGTTATGAGCTGGATTTTGGATCGAGTGTGGGGAGAAGTGTGGGGGATATAAGCTAGAAGTTTGGTTTGGAATTGATGGACAGATCTGAAGTTATGAGGGAGTCCTAGTTAAGGTAGGAGTTGCAGGTTTAATGGAGGTTAGGGTTTGATGGATGGAGGGGGTTGTGGATTAGGTTAGAGGATGAAGAGGGGATGGATATATGCAGGGAATTAAAATTACTTACTGGTTTGATCTCCTTCAAAGGCAGCAGCAGCAGTAGCTTGAAGAAGCTCGATTGAATAAGAAGAAGAACCTCCCGGTACTGGACAAACGCAAGGAGTCGCAGGAGTCCACCCACCCTATCCACCTTGAGATCCACAAGGATATACACTCACAAAGAGCAGCAGCAATGGCAGCAAGCATAAAGCTAATTTTTATTAATCAAATTCGTATTCCATACTTGGCCCCCTTACAACCTTATATAAAAGACTCAAAATTAGACTCCTACACTAAAAAGGAAAGGTCTAACCCAATCTTTAACTTATTAGGCAACTTAAACTAACTAGGAAACTAAAATACTAAAAGATATAGACTCAAAACATGGCTGGACTTATAGAGTCCTAATCCAGCCCAACTTACATCGCATGACCACTTAAGTTGTCACATGACCACTTAACCAAGTCACATGATCACTTAAATTGAACCAATTGGATGCAACCAATTTGAACCGGTTCAATTAAAAAAACATAAAATAAACTAAGTATTGGGCTAATCCCGTATGCAACCTATGTACCCCTAGTTTAGGCTCATTAAAGTGGCTTAATACATAGAAAACCCTTGGGAACAAAGGCCCAACATGTATATAACCCAACCCTAGGCCTATTTCTAAAGAAATAAGCCAATTTCTATGATGAACCTGCATCACTTCTTAGTTCTGTCGTCATCACAGAACACCAGTGCCTTACCCCATCCTTTGCAAGACTGCAACCCACCCACTGTCACACCCTCTGAAATTCCCTCCACCCCATTGCTGCAACCCCTCCACACCCCGCTGTTATTCCTTCCAATGCCGCCCCAACAATAGAGCTTCTCTCGCCCACCCTCTTCCCTATCCCTCCCTCCCCCAAATCAAACTCCAACTTGCCCTCCCACCATCCCCTCCAACGCCACCCCAACATTGCATTATTATTATTATTTTTTTTAAGTTGATGAAAGCTTAAATAGCAGAAGACGGTGTTATTTTCTAACAAAGGTAATTAAGCATTAAAATTGTTACCATTCAGACCCAACTACATTTCTGCGAGGACCATTGAAGGGTGTCTGTTTACAGTTTTAACCCAGAAGCCAGAAAAGAGATCACTTCAAATATGACTGATTTTATTTGAATTTCACAGGGTTTGGTCCTTTTCTAAATAGGTGCATAGTAAGGACAGAGGTGAGCAGTTATCTAGATTTTTCATTGTAATTTTATCAACTGAGATTGTTAGTCTTCCACTTCAATCTCTAATTAAGAATATTTTTCGATTAATGAAAAAAACCATTTGTGATTCCGTCAGATCCATTGTTATTGTAAGAGAAGAGTTGGTTTATTCTTACTGAGGATGCACGCACTCACATGAGATAAGTAAAACAGAGGATGAATGGAGGATTTGTGAAAATGAAAGTAAGGGGAATAGGGTTGGGATGAAAAACAGGGGTTGCAGAGATGGGGTAGGGGAATTACAGAGGATGGGGGTGGGGCGGTGGGTTGGGATGGAGAACAGGGGTTGGGTATTGGAAGCGGGGCTGGGTTGCAGGGATGAAGGTGGGGTTGCAGTCAATCAGAGGAGGGGAGGGGAGGCCCCCTTCGGCCTGCCCCAGTTTGCAAGGTCCTCCCTTCTTCACTTTACAATACAACCCTTAAGACATCATTCTTATTTCTTAGCAATGACAGTCTACCATGTCAGTTTCTGACCTCCACACAAAAGAGAACAATTCCAGCTGTCCTTACTTTCTTCTTGAAAGTTCAAAGGAGAGAATTGTTACAAAATCAAAAACAAGGTTGATAGGTATATAATTTAAGTCCAAAAGGATTTCTAAACTCTAAAATAAAGGGAACGGTTTGCCTGGGTTCATTTCGCATCCTGTTAACCGGCCAAAGAAAACTAATAGAATATTTCAGATGTCTCACCTAGGGTAAGTCACCCATCCCAGTGAACAATTCACAACTAATATTACTCTAGTGGAAGGTTTCCAAATTCCAAGAAAACTTTTTTTAAGGACTTTGAGGTGTGAAAGTTGGAAGAGTCAAGACACCATTCACCTTTCTATAATAATGCCATAGATACTCTCACCTTTGAATCCTGTCAATGTACATGCTCAATGAGCAACCATCATCCTATTTTTAGTTCTTTATTTCTTCTTCTACCACCCACAATTAAAATAACTAGCAGTTTTTTTTTCAAAAAAAAAAAAAGGTACTACAAACCCAACAGTTTTCAGTCAATATCAGAGTGACATAATATAAAAGCTCTCAGTAGTCTGGGAAATGTCAAAAGCTTCTTTCTTGTCTTGGCGACTTGGCAACAAATTTAATTGCCCACTTCTTGTTGTTTATACATGAGACGGTGGGGTCCATCCAGAATATTTCTTATAAATACATCTTTCACAAGACAGGAAATCTGGTTAGTGATAAGTCATTAGAGGTGATGACAGATTTGAATTTTGAACTCAGATATGCATCAACCCAACAGGTTTTGGTTACCATAATTATTTTTTTACCAAGGCGATGTCTGGAATAATGTTTTGCTCCCTAAATCTAGAGATAAAAACAGCTGTTATTTCTAAAATTACACAACAACAATTCAATCTACTTCCAGCTTTTGTGTTAAATATTCGGTTAAGCTAGTAACAGTGGAAATATTCCTCATGATTCATTAACTTAAAACTACATGCACCCAGGGGTGCCAAGAAGCTAAAAGAAAATTCAGTATAAAGTATAAACTTCCCCATGTAAAGAAATCATATAGTCTGCAAAAGATAAGAATCAAAATGCGACCATGCGTGGAAACAGTCATTATTACCTCAGTAAAGATGTTGGCCAGTGCAGAATCTTTGATAATATGAGTGCAGTGGCTATACAACCAGCTAAGCCTGCAATAGCTCCTTCCCATGTCTTCTTAGGGCTAATATTAGTAAGTGGTGTCCGACCAAATGTCTGCATAGAGTAAAGTTTCTCTTAGAATTTAGAGTCTGGCACCCACACATTTCACAGTTTAGAATTCCTTAATCAGTATTATAGAGTTTAATGCAGAGGCATAATCACAGCAGCCCTTGTGGTTTTGGTTTATGTAAGTTTGGTTCAGTTTTTGGTCCAAACATAACCCATGGTTCAAATTCTGGTTCACCCAAGCTTATCCAAATCATGGTCAGTTGGAAAGCTTCTTCTTCAACACTTTTCTTCTCCAGAATTTCCAGATTTTCTGGAATCTTCATCATCATCATCATTATTATTATTATTATTATGATGATGATGATCATCATCATCATAGGTTCTTAGGGCTATTATTTGTAAGCGGTGTGGACCAAATGTTTGCATAGAATAAAGTTTCTCTTAGAACTTAAAGCTGGCACTCAAACATTTTATAGTTACGAATTTCTTTTTAATTCCTCAATAGCTCAATCAGTATTATAAAATTTAAAGTAGAACAAGTCAAAATATTAAACCCAAGTGTTCCACATGCATGCTATAAAAGAACTAACAAGGATCATCATGCAATTAGTGTGAGCAACACAATTCATGGATACGATTGGTACCTAAGGCCTCAATTCAGAGTCAATGGCTGAAAAGTCCTTACTGTTAAGAATAGGAGTTTAGTTTAAGGGGTATTCTTGTACATAACCCCATTTAGTTTTATGTGTTTTCTCTTATTTGTATAAGGTCAGGGACCCCTCTGTAATTTATGAGTCTTTTCAATATAAGCATGTTTGTCTCTTGTTGAGACATAACAGATTAACACAAATCGATTCTCCTCTCTTCTTCTCCTTTTTCCTTCTTCTCTAAAACTGAACATAGTATCAGAGCTTAATGTTCCTAGAGTTTGAAGGTGTTGGAAGAGAGTTTAGTAGGCTAAGAGTTGGGTTCTCCTCTTGGCTGCTGCTGGAGTTCGAACTCAAACCTAAGCTTCTTCTCAGACCTGGTTCTCCCTTGTTTCTAACCCAAATGGAGAGCAACCAGGGGCTTTAGTTTCGTTTGGAGGTCTCATTTCTTCCCATTGTGTCTTCTCAAGTCATCTGGAAGTATCCAAGGGTGAGGAGTGAATCTCGGCCTGGGCTATTCCGCCCTGTTTTTCCGCCAGCCAGAGTTTAGATTGGCCTTTGCTCTCCAATAGAGCTTTGTTTGGGAGGTTTTTTAGGCCACCTGCTATCGTTTTTTGGTAAGGAAGATTGTTTCTTTGTACTCCGCTGCTGTTTGATGCTTGTGTGAAGTTCTACAAGTCATTTCAAGTGTTTTTGGACTGTTTTTTCCCCTGTTTTTTTCTGCTGCTTCTTGGGGACCTACTATTCTTGCTTGAGGTGCTGTTGGTTACTTTTCCCAAGTGTTTTTTCTGTTTGCATTGAAGCCACAATGGGTGAAAAATCTGTTGAAGCATCTGAACTCCCCACTGTTGCGACAGCCTTGCCTATTACCCCTTCATATGACAATCCAAATGTTCTTCCCATTGTCAAGCTTGACAATACTAATTACTTGGACTGGTCATGGTCAATGAAGCTCATTCTTCGGAGTAGGGGGAAGTTGGGATATATATCTGGAAGCTTTAAAGCCCCTTCCTCTGCTGATCCAGGTTACTCCAAATGGGAAACTGAGAACTCCCTTGTGATGACTTAGCTCATTTTTTCAACGAAGCCGGAAATTGGAAGAAGGTTTATGAGCAAGGAGACAGCCAAAGATATTTGGGATAGTATGGCTCGTATTTAGGATAGAGTGGGGGACTCTACAAAAGTTTATCAACTTCTCCAACAAATTGTTAGCCTACGCCAGGGTGACAAAAGTATCTCTGAGTACTACAGCCTTGTTGTGGGACTTTGGGAGGAGTATGATCACTACAGAGATCTCCAGCTGTGTCCTGTTGATGAGCCTAAAGTGCATCAGTTGTTTGAGAAGGAGAGGGTCCTATTCCTTCTTGAAGGTCTTAAATCTGAGTTTGAACCCATAAGGGTACAGATACTTGGCCGACCAAGTCTCCCCTCCCTGGAGGAGGTGTGTGGTTATTTACAGAGTGAGGAGACCCGCATAAGTGCTATGGAGACCACTCCCACTGTTGAGCGTTCTGCTCTTGTTTCATCCACTCCACAGGATCGTCCTCCCTTCACCAAGGGGGCTGGTAAAGGCCGTTTTTCCTGTGACTATTGTGGCAAGTCTCGGCATAAGAAGGAGTTTTGTTGGGATCTTCATGGGAAACCACCCTCTGCTGCATCTGGAGGACAGAAAGGGCCGAAGAAGAATGGGCCTAAAGCCCATGTTAGGGTTCATGAGTCTAAGTCATCATCCCTCTCTAAAGAAGACATAGCAGCTTTTCGTCGGATTGTAGCACACTTGGATGGATCCCCCTCTGCTGCTCCCACTACATCCAGTGCTCTACAGGTCTCTACCTCTTCTGCCCCCACTCCTTGGGTCATTGACTCGGGGGCCACCGATCACATGACTGGTAGGTCTCAGCTCTTTAATTCCTACACTGTTTGTTTGGGAAAAGATAAGGTGAAAATTGTTGATGGTTCTCTTTCTTCCATCTCGGGGAAGGGAGATATCCAAGTTACTCCACTTATCCCTTTGCAGTCTGTCTTTCATGTTCCTAACTTTGCTACTAATCTTCTTTCTGTTAGCCAATTGATTAAGTCCTTGAATTGCTTTGTCATCTTTTTTCCTACTCATTGTCTGTTTCAGGATTTGGTGACGAAGAGGGTGATTGGCAGTGGACGTGAGACTGATGGATTATATGTTCTGGACACTTGTGCTTCCCCTGTGACAACAGCTCAATCTTATGTGTGTGGGCAACATGGCGGACGTACACAGGCGGATATTTTGCTTTGGCATCAGCGTTTGGGACATCCTTCTTTTTCTGTTATGCGAAAAATGTTGCCACATTTATTTACATCTTTTCCTGTCAATCATGTTTTTCATTGTGAACCTTGTCTTTTTGCAAAAAGTTGTAAGACAGTTTATCCATCTTCTATTAATAGATCTGTTTCCCCTTTTCACCTTGTTCATACTGATGTTTGGGGTCCTTCCCCTGTTACTTCTTTAGGTGGCTTCCGCTACTTTGTCTCCTTTATTGATGACTTCTCTCGCGTTACTTGGGTTTATCTCTTGAAACAAAAGAGTGATGTTTATGCTTCTTTTCAAAACTTTTATGAGTTGGTGTATACTCAGTTCCAAACTTGTATTCAGATTGTCCGTTCTGATAAAGGTGGAGAGTATATGTATGGGGGTTTGAAGACCTTTTTTTCTGACCATGGCATTATCCATCAGGTGGCTTGTGTTGATACCCCTCAACAAAATGGGGTTGCTGCAAGAAAAAACCGCCACCTGCTGGAAGTAGCCCGGTCCCTTTGGTTTACAATGCATGTTCCAAAAACTTTTTGGTCCGATGCCTTACTCACTGCGGTCTTTCTTATCAATCATATGCCCTCCAGTGTCTTGAACTTCAAAGTACCTCTTGAGGTCTTACCCTCACTTTCTTCTTCTTTCTCTCTTCCCCCAAGGGTCTTTGGTTGCATATGCTATGTCCATATTAGCAAATCTGCCCGCACTAAATTGGATCCTAAGTCCTTGAAGTGCCTCTTTCTTGGGTATTCCTCTACCTCCAAGGGAGACACCTGTTACCACCCTCCTACCCGACGGTGGCTTATCTCCAAAGATGTATCTTTCTTTGAAACCATTCCTTTTTTTCAATCACCTCTTCAGGGGGAGTGTCGTGGTGGTGAGGTTGAAGAAGCTCCTGAGTTTGTATCCTTTCCATCCTCCTCTTTCGTTCCTATTTCCCCATTTCAGCTTGACAAGGGACAGAAAAGTCCAGAGGATATTATTGTTGAGGGGGAGTCTCCAAGTGCACAGGTGAACAGAGAACAAGGGGAACTACTTGTTTATACAAAGGACAAGAGAAATCCTCCTTCATGGCTTCCTATAAAGAAGACCTGCCAAAATCCTTCTTCGTCTCCTCATCCTGAGCCTCCATCCATTGAAACAGGTATACCTTCCTCTACTTCTCCATCCTCAGACTTAGATCTTCCTATTGCTCACCGCAAAGGAACTCGAGCTTGTACTAATCCCATTGCCAAGTTTGTCTCCTATGATTCTATCTCTCCTACAGGTGTTGCCTTTACAGTGGCTATCTCCTCCATCTCTATACCTAAGAATGTAGTAGAGGCTATGGCTGATCCGAAATGGAGAGAGGCAATGAATGCCGAGATGGTGGCCCTTGAGAAGAACCACACTTGGGATCTTGTTGAACTCCCAAAGGGGAGAGTTCCTGTTAGATGCATATGGGTATTCACAGTCAAGTTCAAGTCTGATGGTACTATAGAGAGATATAAGGCAAGGCTGGTTGCTAAAGGCTATACCCAAGTGTATGGCATTGATTATCAGGAAACCTTTGCTCCAATGACCAAGCATAACTCCATTCGGGTACTCCTTTCAATGGCTGCAAATCTTGATTGGCCATTATACCAGCTTGATGTAAAGAATGCTTTCTTACATGGTGACTTAGAAGAAGAAGTCTACATGCATTCCCCTCCTGGGTTCAAGCATCCTAGTGGCAATGGAAAAGTGTGTCGTCATAGGAAGGCTCTTTATGGACTTAAACAATCTCCTAAGGCTTGGTTTGAGAGGTTTAGACAAGCTATCCTACAAAATGGATATACCCAAAGTCAAGCCGATCACACCTCGTTTATACAAAGGAAGGGTAGCAATATTACAGCCCTAATTGTATATGTTGATGACATTGTAGTCACGCGAAACAGCGAGGCTGAAATCTCAAAGCTTAAACTTTACTTGGCTCGGCAGTTTGAGATCAAGGATCTTGGTCAATTGAAGTATTTTCTGGGGATTGAAGTTTCAAGATCCAAGCATGGGATCAATGTTTGTCAGAGAAAGTTTGTCCTTGATCTACTTACAGAGACAGGGTACTTAGGGTGTAAGCCAGTCTCCTCCCCAATTGATCAGAACCACAAACTAGGAGAAGATTGTGGTGAACCTCTTGTAGATGCTGAAAAATATCAGAGATTAGTAGGCAAGCTAAACTATCTTTCCCTTACCCGACCTGACATAGCGTATGCTGTTGGTGTGGTAAGTCAGTTTAAGCATGCACCAAAAATGGGTCATCTTGATGCAGTTTATAGAATCCTCAGATATTTAAAATCATATCCTAGAAAAGGCCTTCTCTTCTCTAGGAATGGTCACTTGAGGATTGAAGCATACACTGATGCTGACTGGGCTAGATCTATTTCTGATCGACGATCCACTTCAAGGTACTGTACTTTTGTTGGTGGAAATCTGGTTACTTGGCGAAGTAAGAAGCAACCTGTGGTGGCTAGGTCAAGCGCTGAGGCTGAATTTAGAGCCATGGCTCACGGAGTGTGTGAAATCTTGTGGCTAAAGAGACTTGTTCAAGAATTGGGATTTGAGATTGTTGAACCTATGAGTTTATATTGTGACAACAAGGCAGCCATAAGTATTGCCCACAACCCAGTGCAGCATGACAGGACTAAGCATGTTGAGGTTGATAGACATTTTATTAAGGAAAAGATCGAGTCAAAGACCATCTGCACCCCGTTTGTGAAGACAAATGAACAAGTGGCTGATATCTTCACCAAAGGACTTAGCACTCATCACTTTGACTGTTTATTGGACAAGCTGGGTAAGTATGACATATACCACCCAGCTTGAGGGGGAGTGTTAAGAATAGGAGTTTAGTTTAAGGGGTATTTTTGTACATAACCCCATTTAGTTTTATGTGTTTTCTGTTATTTGTATAAGGCCAGGGGGCCCTCTGTAATTTATCAGTCTTTTCAATATAAGCAAGTTTGTCTCTTGTTGAGACATAACAGATTAACACAAATCGATTCTCCTCTCTTCTTCTCCTTTTTCCTTCTTCTCTAAAACTGAACACTTACATCATCCAACCATGGAAATCAGACCATCTATAATAACTTTACTGATGTAGGCAGGGTAGTTCGGTTGTGATTGAATAAACCTAATTTTAAACCCTTGTGGCTCATATGGGCTTTAGGCCATTTGATTTTTGATTATTTGTTGTAAAGGCTTCTTTGATGGGCCAATATTTGGGGTAATATTTGGGAGCATGAAAATAAAATAATTTTTATTACTTTCTGTTTTCTATTTTTATTGTAGATTTAGTCTAGATTGAGTCTATTTGGTTACAAGGGCTTTTGAATTTGGTTCTAGAAGCTCTAGAAAGGTTCTATTTTTATATTCCTTGGCTCCCAAGTTTAGGAATTAGGGAGAAGTTCTTAAATTTGAATGTGCTAGGAATAGAAGGTTAAGGGCCTGTTTAGTCTATAATATGTTGTCAGATCAGCTTTGTAATGTATAGATTTTTGAGTAATTGAATGAGAATTTTAGTGGTTTGCTAGGGCATATCGATTTTTGGTGGCTTGATTATTTTTTTTGGTTAAAATCCCAGGGTTAAGGCCTGGTTGATCAGTGCCCTTATTCATCTTTTTATTTCCCCTCTTGACTCTCCCTAGACAGTTCAGTTGACATTCTCATTAGCTTCTAGTATTACTCTGTTTTCACACTATTATGGGCTTATCGATTTCATCAAGCGCTGCTGTTCTATTTGATCAGTTTGATCTGAGATTTCATGTTTAAGTTTCAGATACTACTTTCTAATAGTCCTGAATCTGAGTTCTAAACTTCCCTGTTGGTGGCTGTTTCAACCCTACTCTGTCTTTATCAAAACCTCAAGTAGCCCCAACTAAAAGGGCATACGCAGTGCATGAGGCTCCCACTACTGCAAGGTCCTGGGAGGAGCATATGTACGCGGCCTTTAAATCAAAGGAGTGTTTTCTGGGATTTTTACACAGCCAAAAACTGCTGTCCAAAGAGAAACTTAACCCGTGGTTTGAAATTTCGACAAAATTACACTGAAATTACCAAAATGATGGGGATTCACTCTAACAGCACCATAAAAATCAAAATCCCGATACAGAAACGGATGGCTCACATAATTAGCAAGTAAACACTCACCAATAACTCCCAATCAAGGACTCAGATCAACCCCAAATTCATACCACAGGTAAACAACTAGTAGTACTTTAATATCCCAAAACAGTTTAACAATACAATAGTTGGATCTCATATTATTGACAGGTAAACAACTAGTAGTACTTGTTAAGACGGATTCAGAAACCATGCTTTGGGATCGGTATGGACCCACCCAAACAGTCAACGATTCAAAATTTGAAAATAATGGCAATTCTGTAATTCTTGGGACAAGTCAAACCCTTTAAAGAGTAACACAATAGAGTGTGGGAGAGGGCAATTCTGGAATGTAAGATAGAATAGAATAAATAGAAACAAACTCAAAGAGATAGGGGCTTTTTTGGAAATTAAACAATTATTGCCTTTATGACGAATTAGAAGAACATATCTTCTTCAACCTCACGATGGAACAATCAAACCAGCGGTAAACTAGTTCATGCTTTGGCCTTTGGTGAGGGAACTCATGCATACAGGCTTCAATCAAGTTGAAACATCAGGGGTAAATTGTTAACCCATTGACCTTTGATCCCCAACCAACAATCAAACAAAACAGAAGTCTGAAATCAAGAAAAGACTTCCTGAAATTGAATCTGGTAGCAGAAGGGAATCAATTTCTGCAACTCAAGTTGATTCTCATAAGGTACGCAAGGTTTTGCTACCAAACTTCACGGGTTAGGTCGCCCCAACTTTCAAGGTGAAAATATTAGAGATATGGGAGATCGACCGAATACTGTTTGGCTAGAACTACTGCCCTAAAACAGAGTTCAATCTTGGTTTGCCAAATAATTGCAACAGAGAAGTAGCAAGGTGATTAATAACAGAGAAATAAGTAGCACAATGAGATCAGACCAGAAATAGGGGAAGGCAGATCCAAGTCGAGCAGTGACATTGAGAGGAAGGAGAGAGAATCTCGCAGGGGGCAGGGGAGAGAGAGGAGGGGTCGCACCAGCCACGCAGGCTTCTTCTAACCAAACTCACTGTTTCATTCTCAAACAACTGTCCTACATATTGGATTACATGCCTATTTATAAAAACCAAAAGCAAAGACTCCTAACTTCCTAAATATGAACTAACAAAATAGAACTCAAACTGGAAATTTCCCTACATGTCTAATAGCTCTCCCAAAATAAAAAAGATTACCTAATATCTTTCCTACATAAAATTTGTTCTAAATATCCTACTGAACCGGAAGAAGGTTGGGACAAGGTTCATCTTGGTCTGGGTTTCTGGGTTTGAGTTGGTTCAACCACGAATCTGCATCATAGGACCCTTCAATCAATGGTGGATCCTAATGCTCTGAAGAGTCCTAAACAATAAGCTACTGTCCAGACAGTTAACAATCATATGACCAGGCAATTGTGAAGGATCCCTTCAATCAATGGTGGGTCCTAATTGATGTAGATCCAAGCCTCCTCGAGTTGAAGAAGCCACCCTAAGCATAGGGTTATAGTAGGAGCCGTAGTATAATGTTATACTTAGTTTATTTCAGCCTTAGATTCGTTCTATACTTAGTTTTATTTTTGTGTTTTTAATTGAACCGGTTCAAATTGGTTGCATCCAACTGGTTCAATATAAGTTGGTCTAATTTAAGTGAAGTTTTCCTATTGGCTACTAGGATCTTATATCTTGTTGGTTACTTAGGAATCTCAGCTATTTAAAGTGTTTTAAGTTGTTAGGGTAAATAGGTCTTTTTGTTTTAAGTTGTTTATTAGTCTCACACTCCTTCCACGATTTTGGAAGAGAGAAGGATTTTACATTGTATTAGGATTTGGCCCTTAGGCCTTTATTAATAACAGAATTGTGGGAGGCTCCCCCACAATTTAGACTTTGAAAATTTCGTTTGTTGCTGCTGCGGTTGAGCTCTACGTGAGTGTGCCTTGTTAGTAACATCAAGGTTGCCTTGTGAGTCATATCAAAGAGAAGGGTAGGTGGATTTCCTACGACTCCTTGCAACTGTTCATGATTGGGAGGTCTTCTTCAATCAACTTCCAAGCTACTGCTGCTGCTGATCTTCATCCCAGTAAGTTATTTACTGTTTCAGGATTCCCTTCTTCTTCTTAATCCTCCAACCTAACCCTAATTGATATCCATTAAACCTTAGGTCATCTAGAATCTGCCCAGTCCAATTAGACCAACCAAATTCAATTACATTCCAACCACAGCCCCCTCTTATCTCCTCCTCCACTCGACCTAGCTTGCAGCCCCATCCTAACACCCAAAACCCTAATTCCCTCTCATCTCTGTAAAACCCCAAAACCCTAAAATACAAATCCTATACTTCCAGCCATCAAAACCCAACCAAACTTCAGTCGAACCACCCCCTCACTGCCTAGGATACTCGATCCAAAGCCCCTCCCCAAATTGTCATCTTAAACCCTAAATTCTCCACTTATCCTAAAACTCAAAACCTGAAACCCTAACCCTAATTTCTGAAATTTGAATTTTTATTCAAACCTATACTATTAGCTTCTCCTAGACCTGCCTATTAAAACCATATAAGATTCAACCCATTCTCATAAACCTAACCCTAGAATTGCCCTAATTTACATCAATTCTGGCCCATTGAGTTAGCCATTCAGCCAGTCCTGGTTATCTGGCTCCTAGTAGGTATTCTACCTATCTAGGACTACATTACTAATCCTCTGAACATAGCACATGGCTGTTTAGAAGTGCCCTTTTAAAAAGCCATACCAAAAGAACATTTGTTTTTTTCATAGCTAGTAGGCTGAAGAGAAATATCTTGAGAGAACTTGATGGAGACAATAGTTACGAGGCTCTAATAAGCACAGCTCAAAGCAAAGCATAAATAAAGTTTTTCATCCACTACAAAGCACATTTTGTAACACATAGGGGTAAGAATTTTCATATGGTGATAAAGGGAAGACACTGTAGATTGTTAAATTTTATTTATCGATATGCATCATCCATGAGGAACCCGTATGGAATGATGCAAATACATCTGCCACTAATTAAGTCTATGCCCTTGTCTTTCATAAACTGAAATGAAAAATAGAAGTGCATCAAATTATTGAAGGGAAAAAGGGAATGCAGAAGAAAATTCTATATCTGACTCAGTTCTTTCAATGACAAAATAGAGTGATATGATACATATAAGACTCATGTATTGGTCAATGCCGAAGATATTATACCTTTCCACCTATAAAAGCATAAGTATCAGCTGCAATTATGCTGCTGATAGAAATCAAGGTTGCCACAAGACCCACAGTCCAATGTGCTCGGCCACCAAGAAAAATAGGCCATGAAGTTCCAATTTCTGCCAAACATAAACTGGTTAAGATTCAAGAACCAAACTTTAGTAAATGTGCAAGCAAATCCCTACTAAAACAGAAAATACATGAACGGAGACAAGATAATCTAAACATAGACCTAAACAAAACTGGATTCAGTTATAGAAAAAGTGGGTCAAGCATGGAAAGCTGCTGCCCGATGCATGCTGTCAACCTCAGGGATAAAGGAGGTAGTAAACATGGATAGGACTATGAATATGAATTTGGAGAAATATCTGCCGCTTAGATTTGGTAAGAAGAGCCTCGTTCTTGCCCCTACTTTATTAATCCAGACATATTTGATACGTTCTTGGACTGAAACTGCAAATCTTCAGCTAAAATCATTTTCCTTCTATTCTTTACTTTTTGAACATGCGATTAGGTCCTAGTTATTCCTCTTGAAGGTTAAAGCAACTATTTTATGGTCTACAAATGATTTCTTGTTGCTCGTTTGTTTAGGTAATCAAGAATTTGATTTCTCCTGTGTTTTGACCAACTATACCAGCTAATCAAACACTAGAGTGGAGAAAGCTTCTCCCACCATATCCCCATGGCTTATTTGGCTTTACAAATGCTTTCTTTCAAGTTCCATGTCATTGCTATAATTTAATTTATAAATTTTGTCCCTTCAACTTCATGGTAAACCATTACCTTTCTCCACAATAATGGCCCCATCTAATTTTTTTCCCCATAAAACCTAATTATTTTCTCCCCTGACAATTATTTCTTTCCCCGTTACCTTTTGTAGACTCCACTAAAAATCCTTGTCCATACAGAGTTACACCTGTGGCCATAATTTCAGTTATCATAGAAATCCTGCAGCACCTGCAGTTTGGTTTTTAAGTTTTTATTGTCAACACATATTGCAGTTATTGAATTATTGACTAAAAATTAAACTATGAATCTAATTCATCTCACAAATTTATGCCCAGGAGGTCTTGACTCCACTCGCCGCCACAAGGTTTTTTTTTTTTCTTGGAATATTAATCTTAGAAGTGGAAACATACACTCTACTTCTAATATTGCCATTAATTGTGGCAAAGACCAAAGACTACCATCATGCACAATAACTGGATACATATTTTCTTACGGAATAATTATTGAATAGAAGCATTTGGTTAGTAGTTATCTGAACCCGGACTTTGCTTTTACTGCATATAAAAATGGATATCAAAATCACTGCTGAAACTATTGCCATCTTTGGTAAAACTTCTGATTTTGTGGGAAACACTCCTTTGATTCTTACAATAACTTAAGAAAGGGCCTTAACCCAGCACAAGTCCTGCTTTCCCAGGTTAATTGGAGATAGTCCTAACCTTCGGGACTTCTGTACGAAGTGGGTGCTCTCAGACTTGAACCCATGTCTTCGCGCTGGAAGCTCAAGCTTTTTACCCCAACTGCATCTATTCTTAGAGTAACTTAATCCTTAGTTCTTTTTTTGGAGGGGGGAAGGAAGGGAAGAGGAATTGCTTAAAAAAAAAAAAGCAAGACCAAAAGACTGAAAATCATTGTAAATAATAAAAAATTTGCCAAATGCTAACCTACGGAGATTGCTCGGAGGAATCTAAACCCCTCAATCACTCTGTAGAAGTTATATTAAACACATCGTCACACTCTATTAAGTGCTGACTGCTGAAACTCCTGATGTTAGCAAATGCAGCAAATTAACTACAAAGCAACTCAAGAAATCATTATCCCGACTACTTCAGATCAGTTGACTACAGAAAGATTTAAAAAATTAATTCATTTCTAATTAACAATCACTAATTGATCATTAAGACAGATAATACGGCTCCATTTACAAGAATCCTGGTCCACCATTCAACTCTATTTACAGTCATATTTGTATAAGACAGATAATACTTCTTAACTGTATTTATTGAGTATCACTAACGGTTCATTAAGATTGAATAAAGGTCAATTTTGAGCTAAGTGGTAAATGAGCTGTTGTCTCCTTTATCTTGCAGGAATTTTCTCCCCCGACTTTCTTCACTTCATTATTCTTTTTCTCCAATTAAAATTCAGTGATTTATCAAAAGAAAAACAAGAAAAAGGAGATGGAATAATTATCAGAAATGGATGTAAGAGGAAACAGTTCACTTTCTACCGGAAGTATACTTTGCAGTTTAAATATTTAACTCTGTAAACCTACAGCAGTCAATAATTCACCTAGACTGCACAAAATAACAGAGAGCATTTGAGTTTACATAATAACAACAGATGATGCACTGAACTTACCGCTATTTAATGATGGAATTGCTAAACCACACCGAAGCTTAACCCAGAAACATGGAAGATAACCACAATAAAATAACCCAAACATGGCACTACTCAACTGAGCAAAACGAGGATTTCCTTTCTGTAAAAGCAATGCCATCGCAACAACAAAAGAAGCTGAAGTCACAGAAACATCTATTTGACCAAAATACCTGACCATTGATTGGAGCTAATCAGTACAAAAACAAACTATGAAAATCTGTTTCACATCTAAGGAAAATAATGAAAGAAATGGATATCCTTGAAACTCAAAAATTATGCATGCACTGAAAGAGTTTCAAGAAAACTACAGTCAGAATAATTGATAACAGTCATATATATAGATAGAAAACCAAGATATCTTTTTCCACTCATTTAGTAAACTTTAATTAGAATAACAACAGAAATTAAAGTAATCAGCAAATCATCAGGACAGAAGCAATGATGTCAAACACAACAGTTGAGAACGAAATGATTGGAAGGGAATACATGAATATGCATCACTCATTACACTGTACTTTAATCAAGGATAGAATTGCAGGGGGAAATATGTCAGACAAGAAACAAGAAAGTAGGCATCTATAGTACACTTTAATCTGGATCTCATTTCCATCCGTAACTCAATGGTTCAATTTTAGCTGAATTTCAAAGGAAAGCAGGATTGATGTCCAAGCCAGAATGTTCATACCTCAAAAAAAATATATCTCAGAGATATTTATGTCCCTGAACCCAATGCTATAAGGAATGTTAAAGGTGAGAAAGGACTAATAGACTTCTGCTTATTGGCTTAATTGGCAACTCTAGATTTTGTCCAAGGTACATGCCTCTATACTGGAGAAGTGATTGGTGTCACAAAATCAGTTCCACTATCCTCCATCCAGTAAAAGGGCATTGCTGGAGCTTAGATGTACTATGTTACTCCCGAAACAAAAAAGTTCCCTCATTCTAGAGTGCAAAGCAAGGGTTAATGTGCTTCCAGCAGTAAAGATAAGGAGAAGGCCAAAGATCATATACAGTGGATTTTCTAGACCATAGATGTGAATAATAGGATTGGAGTAGGAACTGTTGAAGGGTAGAATTTGCATTATATTGTAGCTCAACAGCCATGTGCTAGGGTTATTGACGTAGATCAAGAGAGGTTCCAGCAGGTGTATTCACGCCGGAACAAGCCCAAATCCAAGTATAATGGGTTAAATAAGTAGCCTAATAGGTTATATGGGCCATGGGCTGGGAATTTTTATGTTTTATATTGTAATGGCCAATTTTGAAAGCCCGTAAATGAGGGGATAAGTGGCCCATAGGAATTTAACTACTTTTGTATCTAGTCCTCTAAAGTTGTGGAAGTCTTGGAGATATCAATAGGTTCTTGGGGATCTCAATAGGTTAGTTTCATTGTTAGTTGTAAAAGACCTTGAAAATGTAAGATTCATTAATTATCTTGAAAAGAGCCCAAAGTCCTTGGAAATGTACAGGCCATTAAGTCTAGCAGGATCTAGAACTCTCCCAACCTCTTTATAACAGGAGCTGCCTTTAAGCACTTGAAATCAAAATTAAAAATGAAATTGGGTTATTATATAATACTTCTGTGAGAAACAGAGTTGCAGTGAGATTCTTTTTCTGGTTAGAGGCTGAGGTAGTTGGTGAGATACTAGCCTAGGCTTGGGGTGAGACTCTTCAAGTCATATTCTTCTTTTTCTATCTGACTACCTCTATTCTGTCTATTCAATATCAAGTAAGTTTTGAGTTGTTTAGTTATTCTATCATTTATTTAAAGGTTAGTTGAAGATATTCCCTGTTGCGCATCATCTCTTATTCAAATTGAAGTTTCTCTTAAATCTGATCACTTTTGGGTGTTGAGATCCTGTTATATTGGATTGGTACTGAAGCTTATTATAAGGTTAGACCAGTCTGCATTATTTATAAACATGTCTCTTTTTTTTTTTTTTTTTAACTTCCTAATATATGAACAACAGAAATGGGAAATTCATTGAAGTCCATCTAAAATGCTTCACGGTGTACACTTAGTATCTTCCCCATACAAGTTTATCATTTTGGACGTCACAAAGAAAAATCATGAAAGAAAAAATATAAAGAGTTTCAGCCACATAGGATGGATATAAAATCATCAATGAAGTATTCTTGGGGCATTGAAAGATTTACGGGAAGCCATTTAAAAAAGAGTAAATATAGAGGATTTACATTTGAAATCTTTGTCTCTTCCCTCAACCGAAGGCGAAAAAAATCCTATAGTTTATGCCCTTCCAATTTGGACCGTCCAACAATGATGGGAAAGGAAAAGCGGATCAAGAAAGGAAAGATATTGATTAATGCAATCAATATTAGAAAGTGGCCAAATGCATTAGTTTTTGACACAGCACTTTCCCTTTATCTGTTGTAATTCTTTTCTTCTCCAATAATATCTTCATTGTTTATCATTAAAAAAAAAAATCCCAATAAATTCAGTCAACATTTCAGTGTCTAGCCAACCCGGCAGTTAATTGGACACTGGTGTTTGTAGCTCATTGAGGACTATATGCCTGCTTAGGATCTTCCTCTCATGTCAACAGGAAACTGTCTCGACTTGAACCCAAAATGTTTGTAATTTGTTCACTCACAATTTTTTAATCTAAAACTACCTTCCTCGGACAATTCTTTATTCCATAACAAAAACTTGTAATCATCAACAGTCAATATTTTTGTCCAATTTTAAATTTGTAAGTACTCAATTAAAGTACAACTCTCTTATAAATTGTTAAATAATGAAGTACAACATCGTGCCTCCAGAGTCCAGAATATATTGGAAGTTGAGTCCATTCTACCCAATGCAACTAAGCCTCATCCCAGCTAAATGGGGTCAGCTACATGAATCTTGTTTCCCCCATCAACTCTATTGAAAGTCATATTGTTTGTAAACCCGAGCAATCCATGCCTTTTCTCACCAGTTCAACCCCCTGGTAAATTTTAGTCAACCCCTTATTCTTCTAGCCCCTCTAAACTTATAACACCTCAGTCCTCCTTGCTGGGCATTATTGAAGATCAAGTCTTCAAACCATAAGTGTAACTGTTTTCCAGAATACAATTGCTAATGGTAAAAAGGAGATGGGATTAGTACAATATCAACTGGTTCAACAAGCAAGCAAAGTCGGGGGGGGGGGGGAGAGAGAAAGAGAGAGAGAGAGAGAGAAATAGCTTACGGTGTCAACATAAACAAGAGACAAATGGTCATAAGAACTTCTTCATAGTTTCATTGTGGTAATAAGCAGCAAGGAAAGTAGAAATGTTGGCTACAAGCCTACAAGCGTGAGAACAGAACTTACAGTGTCAATATAGGCATGAGAGCACAGATAACAGAGCAAGCCCGAGATACATATCGGGGAGGAGGTGTCATCCCCTTGGCAATTCCGCGACTTCTGACCAGTTCAAAATACTCACGTGCACACACAAAAACAGCAGCAGCCAGAGCAACCGTGAAAACCCATCCCCCTGCTAACACAATCCCAGCGACACAAATTCCAATCCCAATCCCGAAAACAATCCTTTTCTTCAACTGACTCGCTCTCTGGTGACGATCAGAAGCTAAATTATCATTACGATCCATCCCAGCGTCGACTTCAATTTGTTCCGAATTAGGGCCTTTGTCGACTTCCTACATCATAACCCGTCTCAGTGTTTCCATTCATGAGCAGTTTACGAGAGAGTAAAAAAAACATGAAAACAAACGAAAAATGAAAAAGTTCAAAATACAACATAAGAAACTCACCGGATATAATCCTTTGGCTTCTCCTTCGTTGATCTGATTAGGTTCAGCTCGGGCGACAGCCGTAAGTGTCCGACAATTTCTGTTCACACCAAACCTCCGGTCCCGAGGAACCCGAACGAGGGATCTGGATTCATTGCAAGTCAATATTACTTTCAGTTTCAGTTTCGAGGCGGATTTATTGAATGCTAGTGTCTTCGATGACACACCATGCTCGCAAGGGCAAAGCGAAGGGAGGGAGAGTGAACTGAGTTTGAATCGATCGATTTCGACAAAAGAGGCCTTCATTTTGTCTCTGCTAGTTTTATGTTCGAAGATGAACAATTGGCATCTTCAAAGTCTCTGAAGAAGACCGATTCTGATTCTTGTTGTCGCTGAGAATATTATACGAAGCGTGCGAGTTTGCGAGGTGTCGTCGACGTCGAGGTAAGTATAAACGATGCGGGAAAAAGAGTCATGTGATGAGACACTTTTCCAGACCCGACCCATGGCTTTGTATACACTTGCCAGACCAGACCGTTATTTTCCCGCCATTCATTAGAAGCGTAGTTAGCTGTTCACAGACACCCCTTACAATTAAGTCTTCTCTAATGCCGAAATTACCATTATTATAGGATGAAATTACCATAATACCCTTAATAGTAAAACCCCAAAATACAAACTATTCTCTCTTCATCGCGAAGAAGCAATAACAGGGAAGGGGACTTCTGCAATCGACCCCATTTTTTGGTAAGCCCGTAACTGATTCATCTTCTTCTTCCATTTTTTTGTTTCTCCATTTTCCCACCTTCCATTACCATAATCGTGAAGGATAATCATGTTGCAGACCCTACAGGTAAAGGGAGGAGAAAAAGAGAAGAAAGGGAAAACTGCATCTGAGAACAGAAATAAGCTAAGAAAACCCACAATATTGTTGTATTCATTCATCTTTGTCCATTTAAGATGTTGCCTTTTCACGAGGACTAACAGGAAAGAATAAACAAAAAGAAGAGGATGCTCAGGTACCTTTCTTTCGAAACATGTTATCCGCGAATGTAGAATTTTAGTTTGAACGGAAGCAGAAGGTTTCAAAGTAAGTTTTTTAAAATTTTAAATCATTTCAATTTTATAAGAAATTTGCGGTCAGTTGTTCTACTTAATTGGTTCTTATGTATTTTTTTCATGCAAATCGCATCTGTTGTAGTTTATGGTCCCATGGATCAAACTGGATTCCAAGTTCCAAGTGGTGCTCATTTTTTATAACTGGGATATTGTGGGGCGGGGGGAGAAACAAATACCTTTCGATAGATCTGAAAGACTCTTGTTGCATTTAGATGAGGAATTTAAATTTATTTAACTAGTTGACATCATCAAGTAAACACTAATTTGTCATATTGGGGTCTAATATAGGGGGTAATTTGAGTTTCGTTTAAAAACCAGAAGGGTGACATGTAATTTACCCATTAAATAAATAAGAAAAACCACGCCAATAATCTTCAATATTCATGCTTTAACTTCCATCGTCAAACAACCAGTAGGCAAAGTTCAAGTTGGAAGAGGCATGGAAGTAGAAGAGGCTTGGAGAAGGGGTTAGAGTTAAACTTCCCTCCAAGTAAGCGTGGGGAACACGAGATTGACCCCTGTAGATTTCTTTATTGTTGTTTTTTTCATTTTTTTTATCCGCTTTTCTGATTCGGTTCCAATCGCCTCCGATCTCATATCGATATAAAGAGAAATTTTCAACAGTCGTTCGTCCTCAGTTCTCTAGTCCTATTATCTTTTGTCGCATAAATTTTCTTTTAATCGATTTTCAGTTACAGAGAGGTAGTTGGAAGATGGGGATAATAAAGAGCACATTCTCTTTAATGACGGGAACTGTGTTGGGAGTCTATATTGCCCAGAACTACAATGTTCCCAACATTAAGAAGCTCGCCGACACCGGGCTCTTGTTCATGAAGCACATCGAAGAAAACTATCGGAAACCCAAGAAGAGAGACGACGATGATGTTTAGCTGCCGTGGATTTCCCAGGTTTCTTCGTCTTCTTCTTCATTCACTTACGATTATGCGGATTTAATCTTGATTTTTTCTTTTTGGGTACTCCAGAAAGAGGGAAATTGGTTATATGTATGCTAATGTTGCAATACAAGCAAAGATCAGAGCTGCTTCGAGAGATTTGTAGTCAGTTTCTTACAGGAAATAAAATTATACTTTCTTATTTCCTCCTTTTTAGCGATTTCTTAAGTTATGTATACGTATTATTGGTTCTGTTTGGCATGACAATCGTGAATGGATGCATTCCCAGCATCCAGATTAAAAAAATATAGACGAAGAAGGGAAAAATATTTTCTTAATATCATCATAATGCATCCAGATTAAAAAAAATAAAGACAAAGAAGGGAAAAGTATTTTTGCTTCTCCTAAGCAGAATCATAGCTTCATTTTACAGCCATATGTTCTCCTGGTGACTTGATAAACAGAGCTTCTAAGACCCCTCTTGTTTTAGTTGATGTGCCAAAAGGGGTAATGGCTTTGATTTAAAATCATCCCCCCCCCCCCCCCCCGCGCCCGGCAAAGAAAAACAAAAAAAAGCAACTCTAAGAACATAGAATCCTGATGCTGATCTGAAAAATATGAATAGCCTCATCTACATTGCTCCCATAAAGTAAGGACCTTGCAATATTAATCAAGAGGGAGCATGGCTTTGACTTAAGGTCATTTTTTTTTTTTTGGGGGGGAAGAAAGAACAACTCTAAGAACAACATAGAATCCTGATGCTGATCTGAAAAAATATTGATATCTTCATTTACATTGCTCCCATAAAGTAAGGATCTTGCAACATTATAATCTTTAAGACGGGATGGCTTTTCTGAGGATCAATACTTGATTTTACTTCCCTTGAACAGTTATCTTACTTACAATCTATCTTAAGCAGCTTACCTATATCAACATTTGATTTTGGGGTCTTTTCATATTTCTCATTTTTTTTTTTTTGAAATTCACAAGTGTTTATTTGCACTGTTATTCTCCCCTTGGTTAATCATTATTCTTTGTAGTTATTTATGTTCACAAGCTGTTGCCACATACAAACTTACTGAGATAGTATGTCTGATCACTAAGTGAGAACCTTATACTGGATCTCGAAATTGAGGTTTCCAATGATATCTGTTTCAATAGCTTGGACCACAATACTTTTAGTAAGCACCATCTAACTTCAAGAATATACAACCAGTTGCTGCTTTTATGGATGCTCACTGAATGCGTGGTATATTTATTGATCCTAATTTCCTTCTCCTTAAATCAATCTCTACAATGTTGTCTGTGTCGATGGGCCATGTATGAATTACTCATGGTGGGAGATTTCCATAACCATTTCCTAACTCATGATATTCTGTTAGTCCTTAACCATGAAAGTTAACTGCATATTTGTTAACACATCATAGACAAAGCAATTACATATGTTCATTTGTACTATGATCTGCTCAGAATTGCATTATTGAACCATATGCTGCTTCTATGTTGGATTGAGATGTCATTTTTCCTGGACAATTGATGGATTTAGCTAAGTTGAAGTGCAAAAGACATGTTCATATGACAGATGAAGCAGAATTATTGGATGAAGGATTCCGCTGCTTTTTTAATTACATTAGATTTGCCAATATATGGCGTGCTGAAAATCCATGGATGAAGAGTTACATTGCTTCTTTATCGTTTCTGAAGGTAAGAGAGATTCAGAGATTAGTTTCAGAATCCAGAATGTGTTGGTTCTTGCATACATCTCATAGTTCATTCCAACCACTGTCATTATTGTATGATTTTGATTTCACTTTGGTGTTGTGATTCTTGTGGAATGTCAATCCAGAAAATAGTCAAAAGACTGCTAGTTATAATTCACTTTTCTAGGATGATTATTATGATCAACCAAAAAAGATTACTAGGAATATTAGATGCGAAACCCTATTGAAAAAACTGGATGATGGTCAACTTTGCTGGTATCATTATTGGAATGATTGTAAAAGGTCAATATGGAAACTTATTTGTGAACAAGGTGCAGATTCTTGATTGGAACAACAGAATGAGGAGCTGCTCTATAGAAGCAATGATATATTATAAATACAGGCAAGGGAATACAATCTCCACGGTTTATAGGAAGCATTGGTATATTATATATACAAGCAAGGGAATACAAGTTCCACAGTTTTAGCTATTCCTCTGTTGAGTTCTCTTTGTGAGCTGCATACTATTGTGGTGATTCAGCAGCAAACCCAAGATGATGAAGCCTTGGTTGGATGGTGGTGAAGCTAGGTCATTTCCCTTCTTCCCTCTTTCTTCTCTCCATCTTTACCTCAGTTTCAGCAGCTCTCATAGTGTTTGCATGGGTGATATCCAAGGTAATCTGAAACTCATACTTGTGAGATTGATTCAACCCTTATTATTTCCATTCTCTTTAGTTTAGTTTAGTACAGTTATTACTTATTACTCACTCCATATTCTGCTAGTTTTATTTCTCAGTTTTAGTCCTTGCAATAGCAGTTTCTGCCCTCTTTGATCTCACACTTCCATCAAATATTAGCCAATCCAACCATTGGATCTAGCCCAAGTTTTTTATAAGTTGCCCCATCTGAGGATCTACGCTTGTCTAGAATTGCAGATTCATCAGATCTGAAACTTGTAAATTATTCTTGTTTGGAAAACTTACTATTTTCTGGTTTTGTTAAGTTTCTGTCTTTTGTCTACCTTCTTTAATCTCAATCGAACTGTTGGTTTCCTATGATATTTTAGCCACAATTACAGCAGGCCAGCCTTCGACCAGTTTTTCAGACTTATCGGTTGGCTGTTTCTGTACTTATTGATCTTCACTATTTCTGCCCTATTGTTCTCTAAACCGGGGTCATTACAATTTTGTCCTATGGGTTAGTTTCCTAAGTCTTGTCCTAACAGGTTAGTGAAACACATCATTTGATTTATACACAACTTGTGGGTTGACACATGAGTCCAGCTCAATATGCTGTGGTTGGGTCACCCAATTATGTTGTCATTACTCACTACTCAGAACAATGCCCTCAGACATGAGTGTTTGGTGCCTGGTATTGGAACCTTAACATTTATTGAGGATTTTGATAGAACTGCTCTTCGAGTTGAAGTATATGAAAAATATCAAATTCCAAATATCTACATAGGATTAATACTACTACAAATATCTGCATACTTCTCCCGTCCCGTTTTCAAAGTCCAGGACGCATTTCCTCTCAATCGATAGACACAGATCACCTAAACTGGAATCTAACAAGTTATTATTGGTTGAGAGGGGAAGGAGGAATGGAGCATTCTTCTTCTTCGATAGAGCACTATTCATCAGTATTTTCCATTTGGTCAGGAATATGGAAGGTTTTTTGCTGGTCTATCATTTTGAGAATCTTTCAAGGTTCACCAATAAGACTGGGTGCCTTCCTAATACTTCTTCCCCTTTCTTCGACAGCACTGCAAAAGCACTTTATGGATATAACACTATGTTAGGTTAGTAACGCAAGCACCTGGGATATCAAAGATAAAAATTGTAGGCAACCTGTCAAACATTCTGTCAGCTATCTGGGCGCTCTTGCCATCATATTCCTGGAAAATTGTTTTTCTGATCCTGTAAATGGTGTTCCCTGCTAATAGCTTGATGGGCCAGTTGAGAGTGAGAACAGTCTTTCCACAACCACTACTGCTACTCGTATTCCATAACACATTCTTTTCCAACATCAGCTATTCCTGCAATTATCTCATTAGGGTGTTTTCCTTCAAGACGCATTTTGTGAAAGTCCTCATCTAGCCATCGATCATAAACATCAACCCCTAGCCACACATATCTGCTGCCATTTGGTTTTTTGTCAAGTTCCTTTCACATGTAACTTCTTTTTTATGAGTCCATTGATCATAAAGATCAACCCCTAACCACACATATCTGCTGCCATTCGGTTGTTTGTCAAGTTTCCTTTCATATCTAACTACTTTTCTACGAGTCTGACATACCGTAAGTCTTCTCTTACGTCATGCAATGACTATTTGGTCGCATTAAGATTGATGTTAGGAAGTGCAACGATGCTTGTGAGAGTCACCACAGGTTGAGCCATTTTAGGGGGGGGGGTTCTTTGGAACATAGTGAAGCAACTAGATCACTGTCAAAATCTCCTACTGTATTGAAACCCAGTGATGGTAGATTTCTTGAGAATCTGTATGAGATAAATGGTTTATTCTTTCTTCCCCAGCAAACCCAATGAGTTTGTTACACTGCATCCATTCTTCCTCCTGAACTCAACCAATTTCTCCCCTCCTTCAAGATGCAAAACAAAATGGCTCAGGTCCAGCTTTACCTGCCAGTCTGATTACAATTCATTATTTGCAACAGTTCCGTGTTTCATTCGGGCCTTGCTGGTATATTTTGCAGCAGTGGAAGCAAGATGTGAAGTTGTTGACCTGTTCCACCAAAAGTATGGAAACAAGCTGGATTGATTTGCTCATTAAGACAACCACAGTTTGCGTTTGTAGATAGTTGTCAAGGTGTCACCTAGGCGCCTTGGTCAACCTGGTCGCCTTGATTTTGGACCCTCTCCAACACCTTGGGTCGCCTAGACGCCGTGGCAACTATCTGTGTACTATGTATACAGAAGTCCAAGAATAGGATTTTGGTGGCATGGACAAACTTCCTTCGAAGTATGGTATCCACTAAAATCAGAAGCCAACAAGACAGAAGGCCCCTGAAGCAGTACCGGTCACCAAAAGCTCCATAACATATTGAGGGCTACAACTATGAGCCATCATCCAATGGTTGTGTACATCTTGAATCAATTTCTTAACAACAAATGCTCTGTTTTTTTTTGTTTTTTTTTTCAGGCCTTTGCTGGGAGCTTGTTAGTGTAATGAATTGTTTGTGTAACTGCCTGGTGCTTGGAACAGTTATAGCAGAAAACCAAAGATTACAAGCAATATTTGCATATAAAAATGGTAGCGTTGTGGCTAGCATGCTGTGTTTCCAGCACAATGATTATTTCTTGAATATGACAGTCTCTCTTGGGTTTCAACTTTCTGGACATGTTGTCATGTTATCATTTAATAATGGATTGATTCTTGAGTCTTTGTTTTAATCAATATTGTCCAAGATAATTCTATAGTAAATATGTGAAATATATGTGTATTATACATTTGTATTATATTGTTTCACTAGTCTCTCTGATCTATGAGTCACTCTTCAAATTGTTTGGCCTATCTCATCTATATGTACCAATAATTGGTTGATTTTCTCTTATACATTTTACGTTGTCAAAATAAAATTACATTAATAGATGGTTGATGTAGCAATCCTACCCATTATAAATAAAGAATCATGTGGACTATTAATTTGTAAATTCCAAATTCAATCATATGATCTATGATGTATTGGATATACTTTTACTTTTTTCTAATAGTTCAAATTTTGATGAAGATTGGCATATTTAATGTGTCGTGGTGTAATCCTTATGGACTAAATTTTACAATATGAGTCAAAAAATGTAACCCCATGAGAACCAACCAATATGTCACATGGAAAATGTAACCTTAAATTTTACAATATTGTGTCTTGGGTGTAGCCAATGCTCTAAAAATTGGCTTATAAAGTAATGGGAGAGGGCTCTTTGAGCAAGTGGCATAGGGGAGGGCACCGATGAGGCGCAATGGATTCGGTTTCATACAATGTAGATCATTTCATGTGTGGAGGAGAGAGAGGATACTAGTGGATCTTCATCTAGTGGTTCAAAGTAACTTTTCCCTTATAAGAAATATCCATTCCCTCTCCCCCAACCCCCCGCCCCCAACAAAAAAAAAAAAAATCATTCTCGAACTTTTCCTCCCACATTCTCTACCAAACAAATAGGCCCTTAATTATAATATGCTTTTGGGAAGTGGTTATTTGTCTGGTAGCATGGCCTACTCTCTCCTCCCCAAACAAGTCGCAATGACGTTTTTTCACCATGGAAGAAGAGAGATAGACACATGGGAGTACTAGCGTAGGTCACAATCTCTTGATAGAGTTTTTTGTTTTGGTTCTCTTTTTTTGGGAAAAGGTTCTCTGGGCCGGACTGTTAGAGTTAGGTAAACTAGCACCCCTGTGTCCATCTCTTTCCTCCTCCCATGAAATGTTCTTGTTGCCTTTCTATATATGATACCTCTCTTTTTATGAAAAGAATTAGGGAAAATTACATTGCCACCCCATGAGGTTTGTATAAAATATAGAACGACCCCCTATGTTTTTAAATTATACAACTATACCCCTTGAGTTTTGGTTAGTTATTACAGTCAGCCCTACTCTGTTATATCATTTCTGTTAAGTGGTACGGTGTTGGTAATTCATTGCATACAATGATTAATATATCCCTATTAGGGGTGTGAGCTTCCCACCCCCTTCCCTTGCCCTGTTACCTGAGTTAGATTAGGGTTCTGGTCCTTTGCAACTTCTCATGGCGATCTTCTGAGGCAGTGTTCAATGCCATCCCCTGGCCTGCTACATGAACCGAGAAGTGCGATGACCGTACCGGCAATATCTACTTAGACCATCACCGAGAACTGCGACGTGGGATCTGCTAAGACCATCACCGAGATCGGCGACGGCGATATCTTCTTTTTTCACAGATTATTTATGTAAGATGTAATCCTCCATCGATATTAAGATTTTGATTTGAATCAGCAGAGGCATGTTTTAATCATGGTTGCTGGTTGCTCTTGTTGGAGACCACTTGGCTGATCGCTTGATTCCTTCCCCTCTTAGTCCTCTGTCAGTTTGAAGCTGGTATTTTCCTTCCAGGTGTATTCTTCCCTGTTCTCGTTCTCTTAGCCCTCATATTTCTTCTTGTTTCAAAGCTAATGGATCCCTTGTTTTTTTTGCTAGTTTTCAGCTATATTAATCCTTTCATATCTAACAGATTAGTATTCTGTTTGCTTCCATTTTTGGTCTGTTGACCTCTCCTCTTATATATCCTGGCTTTAGTTGTGTGTTTATTCAGTTTTTTTTTTTTTTTTACAGAAAAAATACCTGCTCTGTTTCCTGAAATTTCTACAACTCACCCATCGATCTGTCCATGTTGCTTTGGAAATCTATTTTCTGGTTTGGGAATCACTTTCTAGGCTTGGGCGATCCTATTGCTGAAGCCCTATTCTGATCTCTTTGAATTTCAGGAAGTTACAGCTTACCTTACGGAACTGGTTTGCAGTTCTCACTGTTCAGTTATGAGGTTGAAGGAGAACTGTTCCTTATTACACATAGACATAATAGGAATTGGCTTATAATCTTAGAAAAGGGCAAAGTTGGAATTTCCCATTGAGTATTAAAAGGATATTAGAAGAGGGCAAAGTTGGTATTTAAAATGTATTATTTAACATCGTCTACTCATCGTCCACTCAAGGGGTGTAGCGGTATAATTTAAAAACATAGGGGATTGTTCTGTATTTTATACAAATCTCAAGGGATGGCAATGTATTTTCTACTATTCGATACCTTTTTACTGCATCTCATAGACCTTAATCAGGGACGGGAGTGTGGGACTCTTCTTCATTTAAATTTTTATAGGAGGATAATTTCGTCATTTAGTTTAAAGATCATGCGGGTGTTTCTGCCCTCGTGCAATTTTTGAAAAATTATCACCTGCAGTTTGCCGACCGGCCCAGTTCTCCAATTCCTCTAATAATGGGATGGTAGACCCCACTCGGGCAGAGTGTTTGGGCATGGATAGAGAAGTCATTTCAGCCCCCCTTTGTTAGAGGAACTGGGCCGGGCAGCCAACTGGAGGTGATACAGATCCGCAATTTTCCGTATGTTTTCGCGCTTAACTAAATTGGGAGGGTTAGAAAGCCCTACGCCTCCACCCACAAGCTACAAGTCGGAGTTCGCCTTCTTCCTCTGCACTTCTGCCGGAGAATTTTGCTTACTTTCTTGATCCATCCTCCGGGTTTCACCTTCGTGATCGACTGCTTCAACTTCAATGGCGGTGAGTACTTCACCACTCCCTTCTAACTATCGGTTTCAGTTTTCATCGATTTTCTCTCATGAAGGTTTATCAGTTTATGTCTATTTAATTTCAATTCGTGATTTCTTTAAAACTCCAACTTCATGGAACTACGAAAGTATGGACGTCTTCCTCTTTACGCCCGGGCTCCATTTAAACAATTGGTTTGTAGGAGCTCTTAGTTTGTGTGTTTGAGCTGTAGAAATTAGGTGGTGGATTGACCTATCTGTTAGAGTTTATGATGCTCGGTTTATTGCGTCTGAGAAATTTTTTGTAGTGGCATAGACTATCTGTTTGATGTTGTGTCGTTGCTCGGGCGATAGACCTGCAATTTATTCTCTACCCTCTCCATTGGAGTTGATTATCTAGTATCCCAACTTGTTTGAACTTTGAAGATCTAAGCAAACTAAGAAGCTAGAAAAACGGACCTGAGTGTTAGGTTACTGTTCAACATCATTCCAGTTGGAACTACAGATTTGCTGGATATGATTTCTAGAATGGTTCGTCTTATAAGCTCCACAGTTTTGGCTTTTGAACAACACGTAAGGTGTTGTTCTGCATTTTTATTTGAGAAAAGAAGCAATAGACAAAATCTGGTAATTTGTTTAAAAAAATTTTATTATAGAAGAGCTGTAGGCAGTACATGTTTGAGCATGTATCTTGAAGTGCTCGCCTAAGGAAAGTAGAAGAAATATGAAGTAAAATATATAAGGTAAAATTAACTTACAGTAATGCAAGTTGAGAGGGAAGCATATAGCAAAGATGCAATGTTCATGCATTTTAATTATATTGCATGATGCCTTTTGCACCATGCATATATATATATATATATATATATATATATATATATATATATATATATATTGTTAGGGTTTAGGATTTAAGCACAAGGTTGCTTAAAGCATTACACCCTGAGTATCTAGTTTGGAATACCCAGACTGCTGTCTCCAGCTAGTACTTATAGGAAACTAGGGTTTAGGTCAGATGGTTTAATAACTATATTGCCCCTCACAGCCTGAGTATTAATACAAGTAGGATTATATTAGAACATATGAAGGGATATTACATAAATACCCTTACAATCTCCTCCTATGTTCTACATATATCTACCATACATGTAGAAACCATTGTTCAATCAGTAATTGAATCAATATAAATTGAATATCAATAATCCAATAAAACAAGAAAGTAATAAGTAAACTTCAAGAAATAAAATTAGGGTTTTAGATCAAAACTAAACCCAACAATAAATCCGAAGTTCCACATGCAAGTGGCTAAACCAAAAGATATAGACAAAAGGAAAAGTCCTTGTAATCCATGTGACTTTACTCATCAAGTAAGTCATCATCATCGAGATCCAGATTCAACCGTTCTCCTCCATCTTCACCATTCTCTGTAATTTGTCAAATATGAATTTCATAAGTTAATATGAATTCAATCATTTGTACAATAGTATCTAGTTCAACAATAAGAACTTAGTACATTCCATATATGGCTAAAGGTTAATAAAAAACAATAAGCATCAACATCAAGTTTCTTTACAAGAACTCGATCCTACATATTCTCTATCAGAAGGACCATACCATGTTTCCATTTGGAATACTGTGCTCGTCATATCAGTCATAAATTTATGTTGTATCATCAAATTTGGAATGGTACAACATATTATGAAAGACATGTCATCAAATTTGGATTGACATAAAGACTAGCAAAATGCCATTGAAACATATCAGACATCTTCCATATTCCTTTGAGGATTAACAAAGTAAGGAAACTTCACATGAAAATTTGCTACACCATCAAATTTGGAATGGTTTCACAAACCCTCATACTTAGTAACTTAACTAAGTTATCTAAAACATGTAAACTGTCCCGAATGCTTTCCAATGCTAGATGAGATTCGAATAATTCAAAATAATACTGGATTAGGTTAAGACCTAACTAAATGGTCTTTAACCCCATCTCCCCCATAGTTTTGAATGTCCGATCTTTGTTCAATCCCTTTGTAAGGGCATCTGCCGTATTATCCTTCGATCTCACATCAATTAAAGTGATAATCCCTTGTTCTGTTTTATAATGTAGCATGGCTTGTTTCAGCCTGATGTGTCTCCTCTTACCATTAAAGAGTGAGTTATTCACAATCGTCTTTGTTGCTTGATTATCACAGAATATAGATATGGAGTTTAACTTAAAACTCCTCAATGGAATATCCATGATCAGATCCTTTATCCACTCTACTTCATCTCCCGCAGAAGCTAGAGCATAAAGTTCCGATTCCATAGATGACAGAGCAGTACTAGTCTGTCTCTTGGACTTCCATGCTACAGCTGCTCCTCCTAGTGTAAATACATAACCACTGGTGGATCTGTTGTCTCCCAAATCTGAGCACCAAGATGCATCAGAATATCCTTCCAAAGTTGGAGGATGTCCAGTATAACATAGAGCATAACCTAGAGTACCCTTAAGGTATCTTGTCAGCCTCATCAGGGCATTCCAATGCTCTTTTCCAGGATTACTAGTGAAACGACTCAACATGCCTACCGTAAAGGCTATGTCTGGCCTAGTGCAAAACATTGCATACATGAGACTACCAATCAGTTTAGAGTATTCTAACTGATTCACGATGTCACGTGTGTTAGGTTTCAACCGTTCGTTATAGTCATAGGGTGTCTCAATCAGTTTACAATCACTGTATCCCCAACTAGAAAGTAGCCTCTCAATGTAATGAGACTGACTAAGGGTGATCCCTTGCTCATCGAAGCTTACTCTCATTCCGAGAATGGTGTCCACTACACCAAGATCTTTCATGTCAAATTCTTTGGACACGGTTTCTTTAATGTCACTCACTACAGAGAGATCAGAACCTAGAATCAACATGTCGTCTATATATAAGCAAATAATCGCGACCTTGTTTGACTCAGACAAAAAATAAAGGCACTTATCCGAGTTACTGGTTTGAAAACCAAGACTCTTTACTGTCTTGTCAAACTTCTCATGCCACAATTTAGGTGCTTGTTTAAGACCATAGAGAGATTTGTTTAATTTACAAACTCTTTTTTCAGAACTTTCCATGACAAACCCTTCAGGTTGGTTCATGTAGATTTCTTCTGTTAGGTCTCCATTAAGGAAAGCCGTTTTTACATCCATTTGATGCACAACATAGTGCTCAATAGATGCTATGGCAAGAAGAATCCATATCGTTGCCAAATTTCAGACCGGGGAGTAGATGTCAAAATAATCTATCCCTCTCATCTGGGTATAGCCCTTAGCTACTAACCGTGCTTTATACCTGGCTATAGACCCATCCGGATTAAGTTTCTTCTTCAGTACCCACTTACACCCTATTGTCTTGGCCCCTTTAAGCAGATCAACAAGGTGTCAGGTCTCATTCTGCATTAAAGAGCTCATTTCTTCATCAATGGCTTCTTTCCATTGCAGTGAGTCCTTAGATCTCATCGCTTCCTTATAGGTGGATGGATCAGCCTCTAAATGGTAGGTCACAAAATCCTCACCAAAATCTTTGGGTACTCTATCTCTAGTAGATACTCTTCTAGGTTCTGATTCAAGGAGTATTGTGGGAGTAGTGTCAGAAAAACTTACTGGAACGTCCTTTGGCTTTGTAATCAATTACAAACTTTGAAGAGAAGCATACTGCCAACGTCCTTTTTTTTGTCTTTTGTTTTGTTTTGTTTTTTTTTTTAAATTTTAAAAACAAACAAATCAAAGTTTCTGCCAACGAATTCTACAAAATCCGTATTCTACAAAACCCACTTTCTCCTCTCTCTTTTTGTCAATCAATCAAATCAGCAATGCTTTTCACTCTTTTGTCTTCTTTCAAAATTCAAAACTTTCCTTGTGAATAGAGACAAAAGCTGATTGCAGAATTCACTTTTCTTTATTTGTATTGAAATCAATCAATCCAAAGAAAAAGGATTGTAAGAGAATACCTTTGAGGAGAAAAACGAAGACTTATCTCTTAAATCCAGAACGTCAATGGGAACCAATACCGATTTGCTTTAGCCTTTGAAATCAATGAACAAAAACCTTGAACGGAGACAAAAGCAATAACTGTGAAGCCGATTCCGTGGAACCGATTTCCAAAAATCGATATCTCAAGAGGTCATCACTGTGGATTTGATCACCAAAAGCCGATCAAAGAGGGAACAAAATTATTCTGATGCTTTAAGATTGTTAAGGTTTAGGGTTTAAGCACAAGGTTGCTTAAAACATTACACGCTGAGTATCTAGTTTGGAATACCCAGACTGCTACCTCCAGCTAGTATTTATAGGAAACTAGGGTTTAGGTCAGATGGGCTAATTACTAGATTGCCCCTCACAGCCGGAGTATTAATACAAGTAGGATTATATTAGAACATATGAAAGGATATTACATAAATACCCTTACATATATATCTCTATGTCTGTCTACTGTTAAAGTATCCTTTTGATAAAACAATATATCTTCAAAGAAAGTATAGCTTAATAATTTGTTTCTTCCGGGCAATGATTTGCTACTGTATTGTTTCAAATTGTTAATTCATTTTTTCATTTTCTGTGTAATCTGGTTTGCAGACTGTACCAGTTAACCCAAAACCTTTCTTGAACAATCTGACTGGAAAACCTGTCATTGTGAAGCTTAAATGGGGAATGGAATATAAAGGTACTTTGTTCTTAGTTGTGATAACTTACTTATATATTTTATTGTTTTTTTCCGACATATTTGTTTCAATAGAAGGATCTATTTTGTAGTTTCCATGACTTGTACTCCTAAATTATTCCTAGAAAGCAAGTCATCCATGGTTGTATTGGTTTTTGTGTGAAGAGCTTTATAGTGCAAGACCTAGATTTAAAGAGGAATATTTTTGCCTTATGAATGGAACTGTCAAACTTGGAGCAAAATTTACTGAATCATATGCTGATGTGTAGGCTTTGCTGTAAGCATGAATGATTTGGCTAAAACAGAAGGCCTTATGTGGTAACTTGTCTCTATCTGTCAAGAAAATTCTTTGTCCATGAATTCCATCTTGCGCTCTTGATATTATTTACATTAGTTGGAAATTACCTCCTGCCATAGATATGTTTTCATAGTTTTTTGAGAATATCTCTTGAATGACCCAATGGATGAGCTATGCCAAATATATTTACCATGTTTGCACGTATCCTGGTGCTGCCTTCAAGCTTTTGAGGCTCGGGATCCGAGATCAAATAGCTGTCAACCGACCTGGATCCAAATCTGATCGGGATCTCCCAATCCGACATGATCCTGGCTGTTCTTGTTGAAAATGAAGAAAAGACCAGCCATTTGTAATTGTCCAATTCCGGTGATGATATCAGATTAGCCACTGCTGACCTGATATGGGTTGGTCAATCCGGCGCAACCATTTCTGAATCATAAACCATGGCTCTGTGGTTTCTTCTGCAACTGGATAATCAAATCTATCTTCAAATATGCTTCAGAAGGGGCTTTTCTATTGAAGTGTCAAACAAAGTGGCGAACAATTTCTACTTTTTCTTTGTCGTGTCTATTATGCATGATACATGGCCACTTGGGCATGCTAGCATAAATATGTCTACACAATTAGTTAGTTACCAATGCAAATGATATATTCAACTAAATTTACTCTATCAGACTATTCGCATAATGTGCAAGATTTAAGTACTGAAATAGGATACTTGGCTTAAAATGTTGGTGTAGAAGCATGTTGTTTTCATATTGAATGAGATACCTGTTCCCATATCCATTCCTAGATTTATAGAAGTTGAAAGTAGTACTCCCTCCTGCATTATTATCCCTATGTTTACATGTATCTGGCATGTTGGATTCTTTAACTGTTTCTTTTGTTTCTTATTTTTGTTTTTATTCATTGTAAAAAAATTTCAGGTTATCTTGTCTCAGTGGATTCATATATGAACTTACAGGTACTGCTTTAAGTTCCCAGATTTAATTCAACACATTCATGCGTGAACTTTATGCGATTCCTTTCCTTGCGTCTTATCATGAGCCTTATTTGTTAGCTCGCAACCTACCATACTGATGGCTTCCAGATTCCTAGTACATTCATATTCAGTCAATTTTGTTTGACCATGGTTGGCTAATCCCCTGAAACTCCCTGGAAGTGGTTTAGTGAATTTTGAAAGCCTAATGACAATCTTTCCTTTAGATATAGAAAAGATTTTCTGAGATACAAACCATGCAAATTAAATAAAAAAGCTGACTTAGCCCCCGATGGTGACATAAGCAATACCTTCATGGTTGCTTTGGGAGAGTAAGCCAAGACTGTTGATGCATCATCTAGAGAGTGGTCCATTGTCTTCTTGCCCATTGATTTTTCGTATGTTTTCTTCATTTCAGGATAATTTGAATATATTGATTGTCATTGTCATTAAATGGATCCTTTTCTGCAGCTGGCAAACACTGAAGAATATATTGATGGGCAGTTCACAGGAAATTTGGGAGAGATTCTGATCAGGTAAGTGCCCCAAAAATCAAATTGCATATTTTTCTCTTTCCTTCATTTCCTGTAATTCGACTAGATAAAGGGAAAAACGAGGAGGGAAATTCCCGAACTATACTATTAATTTGGCATAGGCTACGTGTGCCCTGAGTAATTTACCGAACAAATTGATAAGTTGGGCATTTCCGGCCCAGGGATTTTGGTTTGACATTGCTTCACACCTAGAGTAGTGGTTAATATGAATAACAAACTCTGACATGATTAAAAGATGAGTTACATGGTGGCATTGAGCATGTTATAAGAGGTGGTGTCTTCTAGATAAGAAGTGTCTGACTGGAAAATTCTAAGGATAATCTCAATTATTAGCTCTTGATTGGTCTAAGTTGGTTCATAATTTTGTTCTTCAACAAATCCTGATGGTGGTCCCTCAATCGAACAGTCACAGTTGATGCCTATGTAGGCTCCATAGATGATTTGAGATGTGGTACCACCTAATTTTATTATGATCCCTGCAGTACCATGTCATTATCCTGAATGAAATTGTTAACTAGATCTTAGCTTCAGGCATCTAGACGAGTAATCGTTTTTTTCTTTCTCTGTCTTGTGCTTGCAGGTGCAATAATGTTCTCTATCTTCGTGGTGTACCAGAGGATGAAGAGATTGAAGATGCTGACCAAGATTAAGAGTATGAATGCTGCTGTTTAGATGCCATTTTGACCTAAAAGGTTAGAAATATGTTTTCCATGTACTTGTCAGGTGTTAGGTGTATAATGCAAATTAATTGAGAGACTGAGTTTAAGGTGTTGAGGTAGGATCCACAGTTTTAAAATTGTGATTTCAGCTTCTACTTTCTCTATTAAACAGCCTCCTCTGACCCCGTTTACCTGCAAAAGACAATTGTATTACAAAAAGATCGTAAGTTACTGAATCCAAAACTCTTCCATGTGGGGAAGGCAATGTTTGTCTCCATGCCTTGATTGTTCATTCTATAGCATTTACATCTTTATCATATCACTTGTTCAGTTGCTGCAAGGAACATGTGGAAATTTGCAGAAAAATACTTGTTAATGTGAGATTTCATGATTTGCAATCATACTAATGGCCTTAAACATGCAAGAGTTCATTGCCTTTTGATTTGCATCTGGCATGATTAAAGCAACACCTCTTGGGGTAAAAGTGAATGGAGGGCTGGCATATAGCAATGTTTATATTCTGGGGCACTGAGCTAAAGATAGAAAAGAGAAGAGTCTTGATTGTTATCATCCATGTTTTTGGGGACTATCATATCCTTGTCTACCCCTTCCCTGCGATTTAATTTTAGTATCATACTACTCTATCAACATTTTTTCTAAATCAATCATATCTATGGACCTGTCTGATAAAGTAGGTTTTGCTCCATCAACAACCCCAAAAATTAAGAAGCAAAGAGAGGTTCTCTTGGCCAGTCTTGTACTCTTGTTGGTATTCAATTCTTGGGTTGCCCCTTCCTGATCTGAATCCACTGTTTAGCTTGACTGGTTGTATTGTTTTTCTTTTTATAAAAAATAACCCAACCATGATTGAAGTAAAAATTGGTAGAAACTCAAGAAGATTTGTAAGTTAAAAATTTAATTTCGTTAGAATCATAATTGGGACCTTTTAGTGTAATCACATGCAGGATAAATATTATTTTTTGTATCTTTTTTTCTCCTTAATTTATTGCTATTTTAGGAATCCCAGGTGCGGCGTTCCAATAAGACGGTTGGTGTGACAATTGTTGCGAATTTCAGAAAAATACTCGTGGTATGAATGATAAATTTAAGGGAGAATGTTCTCTGCACTGGGGGTGCAGGATGTGCCCACACATGCGGGTTGGGTGAAATGACTGGCCCGCTCCCTGAATGACCAAAATGGCTGACCTATCCTGCCCCATGTGTCTGGACGCAGCCTGCATCCCGTGCTCTCCCAGGTAGAGAACATCCCCTAAATTTAATGTAGGAATGAACCAATTCATATCAGCCAAACTAATATGGTTGAATTAAGGTACCAAATTTGACAAGTGACTCATCAAATGTGGTTTTAATTTTTTATTCGTTGGGGTCTTTTTTGTGCAAGAATGAGGGGCCAAGAAGAAGCCCAAGATGCCCACTTATTCTTATGGGGTCAAACAAGGGACCCATTGAGGGGTCCGACAGGGGATCGATTGAGGGGCCAAGAAGAAGCCCAAGAGGGGGATTTTTATTTGCTGCTGTATTGACATGCTCCATTTTGCTGCTGTACATATTTAGATGCTTGACACGTATATTGACATAATCCAACGGCCATAAAACAGCTAAGTAAAAATTTGCTTTTTCTTGTTTTTACTTTTGATTTTTCTTGTTTTCATTTTTGCTTTTTTATTTTTTTATTTTCACATTTCCCTCTCATTCTCTCTCCCCTTTCACGAAGCCTTCCTTCGTTTCTCTTTGGTCTCCGACCACTCTGAAGAATCTCCGCTGATGATGGAGCATCTTTGAAACACAAACCTAGCTTTTCTGCTTTGATCAAGTTGAGAGAATAAAAGGGCAAGAACTTGTAATGCTCTGCTCTGCAATTCTTCCTTTTTATGGTGAGGCTTTGCCGCTCTTTTAGGGTGGGTTTTTAGATAAAGAAAAAACCAAGATCAACAAAGAAAAACTCAAAACAGAAAGGGATCGAATAGTGGGAGAGTGAAGAATGAAGACAAAATTTAACAGCCCTTCCTATCATCAATCTCCATCTGACCCTCTCTCTCTCTCCATCTCCTTAACATCTGTCTTCTTTCTCTCTATTTCATGTCTCGATCCAATACTCAAGAACACCTTATCTCTCTCTCTCTCTCTCTCTCTCTCTCTTGGGGCTAAGAGGGTTTATTGTGATTACGTTTGTTGTTTTTGGAGTGTTTTGTGATCTTGATGGTCTTATGGAATGGTAGATGGTGATGAAATCTTTCAAGAGAGCCTACAAAATAGATGGAATGACTCATGGTGTTTATTTAATGGAATCAAACAGTCTTTTTGGATATCTACGCGCTAAAAGCATTCAAGGCCTCAATCAAACCAAATTCCATCTCTCCCTAGTTATGCCTCGGTTCCTGGAACTTCTCCTTCGATCCTTGCTCTCTCCCTTGCCGTACCCACTTCATCTGCGGCATCTCCTGCAGTCCCGATCTGTTGGAGCAGATCTGATCAAACCAAAATCCACTGTTGGAGCAGATCTGATCTCAATCGCAAACCAAATCTGCCGTTCTCAAGAGACAGAAGAAAGCTGCCTTGAAGACGGAAGACTTCGGACCAGAGATTCTTCAAACTGCCGCGCTCACGGCGAAGACTTTAGCTCTTCACATTACAGGTGCTCCATCACCGGCGAAGATTCTTTAGAGTGGCTGGAGACCAAAGAATGAGAGGGAAAGGTCTCGTGAAAGGGCAGAGAGACAAGAGAGAGAAAGGTAAAAATAAAAAAGTGAAAATAAAAAATAAAAGAACTAAAAATTAAAAAGCAAAAGTGAAAACAACAAAAAACAAATTTTTACTTAACTGTTTTATGATCGTTGGATTATGTCAGTACACGTGTCAAGCATCTAAGTATGTATAGCAGCAAAATGGAGCATGTCAGTACACTCGACCTCTCCTTCGACTTACACTAGATCTTCACTGGCTAGCTGCCACCACTGAGCTAGAAACTCATTCTCAACCCGTGGAAGTAATTGGAAAGATTCTTGTCAAAGCATGAGTGAACACTTTTTCCATACTTGTTAGTTGGAATTTTGAATTTTCTGCACTCTACTAACATGTATTAGCATCTACCAAATCAAGCCAATGGGCATCTCATTATTTATATGCATGAGGCTCACATAGTGAAGGAAGAGAAAGTGTTAGAAATTGTCGAGGAGGAGAGCATCAAAGATTGTTAAGTAGGAGAGATGTGAGTAGGAAATTATCGATTTAAATTTTTAAACCTTACATTTTCCAAGTTTCTTAATCAAAATTTTGAATTTTAATTTTTTCGAATATAAATGGGAGAATTTGACAATTTAATTTAATTATCTTTTATTTTATTCTAAAAAATATTTAAATAAATATATTTAAGCGGTACCGAAACCGTTTCCATACCGAAGTATCCATATTGACATATTGTACCGTTAAATTTAGTACGGTATAAAAAAGGGATATACAGTCAGTATTTGTTATGTATCGATACAGGCCATAATATTGAAAATACACTATATTGTATTACGGTATTGATATGAGATACTTGTACTGAATCGATATTTAGTGTAATACCGGTATGAGAATATGTGCAATGTACGGAACCGAAACCCTATCGATTTACATCATTAAATTGCGCGGTAGATGTACATCACCTCTTGCGACTTAGGTGGTGGGGGTGGGGGGATCTTTATCGGGCAAGGAACTTGAGAGGATAATTTTTTGAGGGGGTGTTCAAGAGACATGTAATATTGAAAATTCTCTGTCTGGGAGTGTGGCCTATGCCAGCACTCCTATGAGTCTATCTCTCTCCTCTCCATATAAAAAGATACATTTTCCCCCTTGTTTTGAGGAAAAGAGAGAAAGACATATGGGAATGCTGACGTAGGCCACACTCCCGACCTAGTTCCCTATTTTTTATTTGGTCAAAATTTTCGAAACACGGGATTTTAAACCGTCTTGAAAGTTGAAAATTGAAATCGTAAAGCATTTTAACCTCAAAGTGGTGTTGGAGCTCTAACTGAATCGACTGTTTCCCGCCACCGGTCGTTAAAGAGAGGAAGACTAGAGGGGCCTGGTGGAGAGAATGACTACGAGAACGAATTTCTATAAGAATCCTTCCTATACTTACAACAAAGATTTCAAACTCTCCTCCGTTCTTCAAAATCTCAGAGGTATTATTAATCTGTCAATTAATTACTCAATCATTCAACGTTATCGTCTCCTTCGATTTCTTATTTTTATTCTCTCCTTTTGATTTCGCTTGAAATCTGTGATTCAATTCTTTTTCAGCATACAACGCCGCCACCGGGAACGCTCCTCCGGTCGAGGAACAGATCCCCCAGGATGAGAAAAAGTTGAGTCGTAAACGAGGTCCGGATCGAACACGAAAGCCGAATCGCAATGAGGAAAAAAAAGAAGAAGAGAACGAAGGAACTATTTCTCACCAGGCTTATATAGAGCAAAGAAGGCAAGTTATTCTTTTTCTGTTTCATTTTTACGCTTCAAATTTAATCTCCTATTTCGCATCCTCCCACCAAAAATTAGAAGTGAGAAAAGGTTGCTTCTTTCCCTTTTTTCAGCTAATAGTTTACTTTCAAAATATGTAAATTTTAACAAATTTTTTTTTTTTTTTGCCACATGTAGGAAAGAAGCAAGGTCGTCCCAAGGTTACCAGGAATTGACTGCAGATGTTTTTGTGGTCACCATAAACATCCTTTATTTTTGCTATGTTTCGTTTTTCATGCGTCAATTTCTTTTTGGTTTCTGTAATCTTTAATTTCACGACTTCTAGTTTTTCATCTTTTGGCAGGGAAGTTCGAGTTCCAGTTTTGTACCTTTGGTGCAGTACGAAAGTGGGTAATTCAAAATCCATGCATTTGTTAATTTCTTCACCCGAATTCTTATTGAGTGTATCTAGTTACTGGCTCCTGCTCAAATTATCTCTTACCCTTCATGCTACTTGCTACTGTCATTTCAGCTACAATAAATTCACATTTGGAAACACAATGCTTGTAATTTTGTTTAGATCAAACTAAAGCTTTGAAATGATCAAGATTTTAAGTAAGTTGTGGTTGATATGACCAGATTGCATGGTTAGAAGTCTTACAGGGAGTTGTAATGAGTGATGAAATTTAAAAACCCAGGAAACAGATATGATATCATGAAGATCTCAACTTGCTTGATTGGTAAAGTCAGTGAAAACTGAGTATGGATGTGACTCCCTTGTGTTTGTTAATCCATCTTCTCTCACAAAACTGAAAACTGTTTTAATGTCAAAGGTACATCTCTTGAACATGCTTCGACTTAATTTGCATTGCTTGGTTGATTAAGCATATCTTGCAAGTCCGACTAGAGTGTAACAGACTGACATGTCTCACTGACAAGGGGCAACTTGGTTTGATATTTCTTAACATCCAAGCTTGCTTTTCTATTCTCATTTTATGAAGGAAAACAGTATCCTAAACTTAGTTCTGATAGTATATATTTGTTTGTGAACCATTGTGACAAATCACATTATGTTACTATCTGAGAATTAGCTTCTCAGCCTGCCTAGATGCTTTGACAGTCTCCAGTCAGGGTGATGTCCTGTTATGTCTTTTGTGGTAAAAGTTTATAATAATGCAGACTCTTTCAATTTTCACATTGGCTCTGTGTTTTTTCTTGAAATGTCCACTTTGAGCAGCATACCGATAGATTTTTCTTCCTTGAAAATTCAGGTGATGAAAGTGCTTCCTCGGTAGAACATGAAGAGAAACAGGGCACATTAAGTTCGGGTATGTTTCCTGGATCCACTTTTGTCTCTTGGTTTATTCTTCTTTCAAGTGGATCTGGATTTCTTTGCTTTTTGCTACCTTTGCAAGTCTGAAATTTATTCATGCTTTCTTTCTTTGCATATCATGGTCTAAGTATTGTCTCTTTAATATGTTACCAACTTTGGTTGAACACTGTTTTTTTTTTGTGGGTAATGATACTTTTACTTGAAAGAGAAGTGATGCTGAAGAACAGAGGTTCTGATAGGCTGATACCAACTGGTGCAGAAGCTATTAGAGTATGGCTCCATTGCAATAATTTCAAGATTTAGGGTTTTAGGATTTATTAGATTGTTGTTTAATTTTCTCAATTTGAGAACTTGGGGCAGGTTTTAGGTGATTTAGGAATAGTAATTATGATGTGAGATGGGAACTCTGGTGTTTATTAATAGGGAATGGTGACTTGTGAGTGCTTTTGGTGCCAACCAAATGTAGTTATTGTAACAAGAAATTGTCAATGGTATGATGGATATATAGGTGTCAATGGTGGATAACTGACTGCTAATTGAGTAATGGATATGGTGAAGGTTTTGAAAGCCAGTAATTTTAGCAATGAAGTTCTAGTTTAGTTATGGATTCAGGCACGGTTTTAAGTAAGCAGAATCAGCTATGGTATCGGCCTCAGCCGATTCCAATGAAGCTGGAATCGGCTGGGAATCGATCAGAATTGCCTGATCCGTAGAAAAAGCCAAAGAATCGGCCATTTCAAATCGCACAGAATTGGGATCGGTCTTGTCCTATTACAATTCAAATTGGCTGATTCGACCAATCCGCTCCCAATTCCTTGAACCATGGATATGGGTTATCTTCTGAATGTCATTAAGTCTCCATTTGTTTTGATTTAAAATGCGTGCCAGCAGCACTTGAGGAATAACTCTTAAGAGACCTAATGTTCTTGAAAGCATCAAAGGTTTTCATGTGGGACCGTCACTAACCCCGAAAGCCAAGCAATATACTTCACTTGTCATGATTGAAAATTGTTTACCATGAGGTTATATTGAGCTCCAGGCAACCATACTCATCCATATTCCTTTGACATGAACTCTGAAAGTAAATGAATCTTGTCATGTACTGCTGATACCTGGAAAGTCTGGAATCTCATTGGATGTGTGGGATCTTACACTTGTTAGATGGGTACTGGAAAATATCTCTAATGGAACCAAAATCAAGTAAAATGGTAACACATTGACTCCTTAAATAATCAGATCAGGTCTGAAAAAGTAAAGAAATTCAGAACCCATTTTGGACATGAACTGAACATGTAAACTACTCTAGAATTTGGGACCGGGTGTGTGTGTGGGGTGGGGGTGGGATGGGGGGTGGACTAGTGGACTAGATTTAAACCATAACCAGAGAAAAACATCAAGTCCAAAATTCAAACATTCATGTGACCTCAAGAAAAGAGATTTTGAGCATCTCTGGATGAACCCAGTCAGTACTAGCAATCCATTCTTTCCATAACCTAAAGCATGCTGTGGTCTACCGGTTTCAATGATGTGAGGCAAGGCTCCATTTGAGTTCCCTTCCCTGAGGGCCTGGACCTGTCTTACTTCATGCATGAAGAAGATGGTGAAATTAGGTGGCATCATTCTCAATGTGCAAAGAAGGCCCTTGAAATGCGCCTTCTCATTAGCACATGTAAGCCATGGATGCAATCTATCCATAATGTCATGATTTTGTCTATAATGGAGATAAAACATCTAAATTATATGGAATATACACTGAAATTCCTGGATCATAGTAGGTAGCTAGAAACTGGTGAGGATCTATATGTTCAGTATAACTACAGAATTATTTGTAATAAAATCATGTTTTTGGAGGTCTTCTGATTAATACTGGATGATTACTTTTAAAAAGATAGGTTATTATGGGCCACTGATTTTAATGGTGGCTGCCAATGTTATAGGTCATGGAATTAAAGTTCGGCAGAAGTTTCAGTCATTATCTCTTGAGATTCCATTAACAGGACCAGATAGAAGATTTAGTTTCCAAACCATACCATACAAACTTCGAGTGCTGAATACTCTTTTTAAATGTTTGGACTGGGGATGTTTTTCTGATAATTGAAGTTTTAACCTATCTGAATTGTTCAAAAATGATGGGTGTGAAAGTAGCCCTTGCCCCTTAGTACCCTTGAGTCCTTAACTAGTTCTCTGAAAACCCAAATCTACAAAATAGAAGAAGGAAAGAATTGGAAAATCGGTAGTTCGGTACCATCTAGATTGAGCCAGCAATGAACTAGGAAACAATGCATTGGCAAACTGGGTCATGCATAATGAAATGTGAAATATCAAAATGTTAAGAAAAAGAAAGATTTATTTTGATATTTCTACTACTTTCTGTATTTAAATATGTAATTTCATTGTTTTTGTTTGTAGGCTGGGATGGTGTCATTAAATGTTGGTTCATGTCACTTCTGAATTATTGCACCTTTTTTAACATGGGTACTCTTTCAGATAATATAAATGATCGAGTTAAGGGGAGAAACGAGCAACGGTTTCCAGTTCCAGGTGAACCTGTTTGTGTTATATGTGGCAAATATGGAGAGTATATTTGTGATGAGGTATGATGTGTGGACTTTTGTGTTTCCTTTGTTTTTTTCTTTTCCCCTTTATGTTGAAATCTTGCTTCACTGCAAATGGTTCTTCTTTCTCTGATACAGACTGGTGATGATATCTGTAGTATTGATTGCAAAACTGAACTACTGAAACCTCAAAATCTTGACCTCCCTCAGGTGCTTTTCTAATTATAACTTCAACTCAATGTTTTTGTAACTATCACGTGAAATTTGCTGAACCTCTTAACCCTTGCACCTAATGTTTAAGCTACTTTTGCATTATTTTACAGGAAGTCAATAACAACCAGTGCTCTCTTGTCTGCTCATCTGGACCAAAAGGTGCATTCCAGATGCCTGAGTTTGAGGATGCTTGGGATTACGAACAGCATCGATGGACCAAAAAGAGATCCAGTTTATGTACATACGAATGGTATTATATAACATTCTCAAACCTTTTTATTTTTTTTTTATTCTTCTCAAAATCATGTTTGTAGATCATTTTCCCTACCGTACTTCGCATTCCCAAATGCATAATGTGTGGTGACTGGTAAGATACTGATACTTCTGATACTTGTGTTTAACTTACCCTCACACTCTGAGGGAATTTTGATAATCGATTTTATCGAAACCATAGTTATCAAGGCGTCGTCATGGCAATGCCATGGTGTCCATGCTCCTTGGACGACTTGGGCGCCATGGCGGTGTCGCCTTGAATTTTTCCCCTCTAAAATGCCATGGTCGCTTTCCTGCCTGGATAACTATGATTGAAACAACAGAAGCACATGGTTTTTGACGTTCAATCATGTGGCCTTTATGAGTAGAGTTGCTCAGTGGGCTTAGATACAAAGTATAAACATGTAGGCATAGATACATGTATGTCAAAAGATAGAGGCATAATTTGCATATGCTTATGTATGAGTCAACACTCAACATTTTTTAATTTTGGTTTTTTACTTGCCATTAGTTGGAAATGTCAGAAGCCTGGCCACCTTCCAGAAGATTGTTTGGTGAAAACATGTTCTCCTCATTTGCTTTCTTCAACTCAAACATGCAGTCAGGTTATCACTTGATGTTTCACATTATTTAGATAGCTCTTACCTTTTGGCACCATTGTTTTTCTTCATTGTATCTTAGTACTAATTGTTAGTTTTTCTCATTTGATACAGGCATTGGATGGGGGCCACAATTCAACTTTCATACCCAAAGATCTTCTTGCTCTTTACCGAAGGTATATAGAATCTTTATACATGTGCATTTTTCAACGAAAGTTCTCTTTTTGATCAATCAAATTCTTCCAAAGCATAAAGCTTTCTGGATGTATATGATGACATCTAGAAAGATGGATCCGGGCTTCTATTGAATCGAGAAATAGGTTTGATTGTACATCTTTTGATATATATGTAAGGTATCCTCCGGATGATTCAAATTGAAGTAATTGGATGTCCTATATTGTTTGTCTCTGCAAAAATTATCTAGTTCTATATCTCAAGAGAAAAATATATACCTGAATCGTTCTACGAAAAGATTTTCTTCACAAATTATGCATTCTTATCAATTTATCATGTCTTGTCCAATTGATGAATATCCACTACTTTCGTTTTTCGTGTTGCTTTTCTTACATTGGCTCCTTGGTAAGTTGTTAAATGCCATTAGGGATGTGGCTTGGGCTTTTACCTGCCTACTACTTCAGCAGTTGGAAATCTATTTGCAGGAATCACTATTCGGGTCATTACCAGGCCATGGCTTCAGAACATAATGGGATATGCTCCCATTCACTGATAGATGTATGCATGTAGATGACAAAGGATTTGATGAGGTAAGCTAGGCTGGAAAAAAAATCAACAGTAGAAATCTACAAGAAACCAGAATTGCAGTGAACCTAACACAGCAGAAACTTTTAAAGTGAACAGAACTTGCAAACTAGGAACTCGATGAAGATGAAACTAATATATTCTAGAGGACCCATGGGGTGGTTATGTGGTAGAAATATCAAAGAGTGTTAACGGTCAGAGGGACAGAAACTTGCAAGGAGAGAAATTAGAAAGTACAGAAATCAGCAAAATAGCAAGTCAAGAAAACTGATATAACTGATAATCCAACCATCCAATGAGTATTCTGTTTTGGCCTAATGAAGTAAGATGGGAGGAGAGTAATATAGTTAAATTTTTAGTCTAAGTTAATGGTCAGATTTTCAGAATCTGTTGACTGGAGTCTAGACTATTATGTTGCTGTCCAGCAGTAAGTCACAAACGTAAAACAGTGCTGAAAAAAAATTAACAGAATATATGAAAACTTAATAACAGTGTTAGGAAGTAAGTAAACACAAAGAAGAAGATTAGAAATCATCTAGAAGATGCCCATGGTAAGAACTCTAGCTGCTGGAACAGTGAATGACCGAGAAAACACAAAAGAGAATAGGAAGAAAAGAAGAAAGATATGACCACTAGGTTTCACCACTTATGGCCTGAGTTGGGCTTCACCACTCTCCCTCAAAGGCTTCACCGCCTTGGTTGCCACTTGCTTCACCGTAAGGGCTGTGACTGATTCAACACAGTGCACATGCTCACATAGAGCATAGGTTCTCTCAATCATCAAATTTGTGGGCTAGCGTGTCCTTTATTTATAAGCTGTGACATTAGAACCAAATCGGAAACTCTCTAATAGAGTGAGAGATCCTTTACTACAAAGCAACAATGAATGTGTAGTAGCTCCCTAAAATAGATAGTCCTAAACAACTAAGAAACTATAGAGTTTATGAACTCTCCACAAAATATGAAGTCCCAAAATAATAACTTCTAAGTAGCATACTTGCTTACTAACAGAAGAACTACTAACTTTGAAATAAACAACTACTAAACAAAAATAGAAACTTGCTATTTTAGACTCCACAGAATATTCCAGTAGCAAACAAAGATTTTCCAACTGGATCCTCCACCAAAATTGTCCATTGAGGGGCCTACACAACTCCTTGTGAGCAGTACCACCGATCCTTCTTCCTTGGACTGCATTGGAATTCCTCTTGGGTTTCAAAGGTTACAGGATTTAGTTCAATGGGTAGGTTATCAATAATGAACAAAATGGGAATCAAGATGGGAAGAAACCATCCATCCTGCTTGTACTTCAGCAAATGTTTACGGAAGTTTGGACACATGAAGGATATCTGCATAAAATAATGATCCAATAAGAAATGCATCAGTCTGATCCAAAAAATTCTTTTTGGACAGTGTGCCACATTTTTCAAAAAATGCAATAGAATGCAATTCATTGGATGAATGAATTACCTGATCTTGTTTATTTTTGCTAGGGGGTGTTGCTACCCTTTCTACATGCACACTAATCAAGTGAGGCTTACTTTTTCCAATCCTCCCTGGTTGAAATGGAAATTCCTCTTCATTGCTTCTCCCCGTCCTCAGCTCCAAAATTTGCTATGTATTCTTAAACAGGACTCTTGAAATAATGACCAATGTAATTATAATTATTTTTCTCTGATCCTTGATTAGAATTATCTTACATGGTTTTTTTCTGTATATAAAGGTGTTATGTGGCATTGTTTCTCTCTTTATATGCAGATGCCAACAAATAGGTAGGAAATTGTCGAATGTAAAATGCAATGTCTGCCGTTGCACATCAAGTCTGGCAATGTGCCTTGATTGTAGTACAGTCCTTTGTGACAGGTATAAGCACTAGCAAAATTTAGGAAGCATCTTTTTCTTTTTGACAGTATTTCCTTTTTTCTGCATTTGTCTTGAACGTTTTCTGTTTTATTCTGTAGTTGTAATGTTCTACATTTTGTCTGTGTGTGGAGCACTCGTTAGAAATTCAGTTTTAGTTTTTCTAGTTGAGATTTAAAATTTGGATGAATTCAAGAATTTTGGTAGATTTTGAAATTTCGTGCTATTGAGACTTTTGGTGAATTTTTGTTAGGTCTTTCAAAAAGTTTCCAGTATTTAGGTGAATTTTGGATGCCAATAAAATGAAATACAAATAATTTTGAACTGCTTCAAGTGGTTTGTATTTTTCACGAGAGATGATTGGATAAGGGTGGGAGGGGGATTGTCAAACTAGAAAGGCAAATCATATTTAGAAAGGGCACATGGGTGCATTGAGTTCTTGTGCTTTGATTCAGATGTTATGTAACTAGCTGTTTATTCATTATCGTACATGCATCTATCTGTGTCTGTTACTTACTGCACATGCTCATTAAGACATAGGGAGATTCAAGGGAAATCACATAATACGACCTTAGATGTCAAGATTGAGATTTGCCATGTAATTTCTTAGAAACATTGGGAGATTGTTTGCTGATTAGATTTTTTGGAGGGCAGAGGAGAATCCGTAAGATGCCTGTTTTCTGATTATGCTAGTTAAGGCAGCAAAAGTTTCAGAGTGTAATTAATCGACAAAATTCTCTTTTCCTGAGTGCACTGCTAAAGAGTAAAGGATTTCTGAAAGTATATTGGAGTGCATTTTGGAAGGGATTGGAATGAACAGCAAGAAAATCTATTTCACAGACTTTCTATAATTTAATGTTATTATCTATCATCTAATTTATTAAATTCTGGAACTTTGATGGGACTATGAGTTGAATATATTATACTTTCCAGTGCAGGTCATCTGAATGGGCATATTGCGGCACAGCCTTCTCATCAACGATATTACTCTTACAAGCTTAACCGTTTGGTGAGAATTGAATTTACTTTATCTGTTCTGTAAATGTACTGTGCCCATGCTGTTGAACAATTCTGTGAAACTTTACACAAATACATAAACACATGCGCACACACATGTTTCCCATCTTGAGGAGGGCCATTGGTTAGAAACCTGCCACTTGGAGTGGGGGTGAAGTGGAGCTCATCTTCCACATTGATACTTGCCATTGCAGGAAATTGGATGATGCAGTTGTGTTAGACATTCTTGTGGCAGTCCAATGGGCTGAGAATGACTTTTGGATAGTTATGTTATAGGTTGGGTCTTTTATTTCTTGGGTTTCATTGTAATGGGCTTAATTTATAAGCCCGTAAAGTGGGGATAAAGTTAGTACACGGGATTAGTAGCTAAGTGTTTGAATTAGATTAAAATTTTTAATAGCCAAATAGAATTATATTTTGAGTTTATTTACTTTATTAAGTGTGTGAGTAATGTAGATGCCAGTTCAACTAAGAACCAACTCTACAGGATGATCGATACATTGATATTCTCAGGTCCACAACTAATGAAACACAGGGAAGTCGATAGGCTTGCAGGTTCAGCGATAGAAATTCGTCAAGAAAGCAAATCCGCATGCTCTGTTGAATGTATCCGATCAGCAACTCCAGTCACTCTCCCACTCAGAAATCGATTAAAAAATGAAAAGAAAATAAAAGATAGATTCGGATTGTGCCTCTCACTCTATCCCGGGGCCTCTCACCCCCTTCATAGGTTTCTCATCTCTTTGCATCTCACAGCCATCAATGGTTGCAAACTGAACCAAACTCGGAATTTTCTCTAAATCGATTTGGCCGTAGATCAGCCTTTGTTCTTTATTTATAATTTCAATCAGTTACTACCTAGGTTCTTCTAGAAACAATCCAAATTAAAAAGTAAATCCAATCTCTAATTGGTTACAAGGGAAAGAGTCCTAATTACAATCCACTTTAAAAAAGGCGTACCCATTACATGAGTCTCCCACTACTGAGGGTCATAATGTACGCAACTTTATCCCTGCTTTCGCAGAGAAGCTGTTTCCTAATTACATTCCACTTAACAATATCCCTGCTTTCGCAGAGAAGCGTTTCCTAATTACATTCCACTTAAAAATAGAAATTATCCTCAGCTAGCAAAACCCATACGCAAGAACAAAACTATCCTAAATTCGCTCAACATGACTATTCGTCTTGCTTTGGAAAGAGGCCTCTATGCCAGCAATTAGTCTTCAACTTGAATCTGGAATTAGCCCCTTCAAACTGTGATCGATATCCAACCAAATCTAGAAATAATCCCTAAAAAATCTGGTCGATATCCTCCCCAAACATGCTGGTGGATAGTCCTCAAAATCTGGAAATTACTTCCACACGAGCTGGCTTGGGATCTTCTGGAAGTCTTCAACAAATAAGGCTGGTTGATATCTGTAGTCCTAGACCCCCACGAGATCTGTTAAAATCCCCTACAAATCAGCAACTCAATAGCTAATGAATCTGGAAAATAATTTTCCTACAAATAAGCTGGACGATGGCCTATCTTGGGCAAAATTTGATGGCCAATTTGGCTAGCACTTGATGGGCTTAATTAAACCCATAAGATGGGCCAAACATGAACCAGATTTGGAACCCAATCGCATGCCCTACACTACATCAGTGAGTGCGATTAGAAGATCTTTTATGAGTCAATTTAGGAATTTTAAAAGGCCTTTATATATGTAATACACCCCATCAATTAAAGATGATTTGAGTAAACAGATGAGCTTTTTTTTTTTTAAAAAAAAAGTTTTGGAGCTGTTGAGCTTGGCATACAGGATTGGTATCCCAAACATGACTTCTTCTCTCTTCTCCCAAGCAGATCGGTCTCATCTCTATTCCCTTCCCTTCCATTGATTTGATTTCTTCCCTTAATAGCGCAATGCTTCCTTTATCTCAGACCTGATCACACATTTGATTGGTGGACCTATCCATAATCTGGATTTTCAGATTGCTGCCGAACCTGACTATGGATACCTATGTTTTCAAGATCAGAGTTCGTTTGCCCGAAAGAAAAACTGCTATTTTATTCATAGATGAAGGGTAAAGTGAAATTTTCATTTTGCTATCTGTGGTAGAGATGTTAACAAAGGCCGACGAAATCTTCATTGAATTTGAAGATGATGTCTTCGTTATATTCTCAATTTCACAATATTATGATGGTGCTTATTGACAAATATTTGAATCTTCCAAATGCATTATTAACGTTGGTTGGCATTGGTTGGTAGAGTAAAAAGGTGTAGTTGATCTTGATAGCAATTTGTGCTTCCTAAAGAGATGATGGCTGGTGATAACCCATATTAGGATTGAGCACACTTGAAATCTTAAAAGACCTTGAAGAGAACCTTCAATCTATTACATTTGATGATGGTGGGTCTGAATTGTCCTTTTTGTATAGGAATTTACCACTATATATGAACTGGCCACACTTGATGATGATGTCCTCTGACTAAGTCAAGTGAACTTGACCCCATTTAGTTGAAATAAAAGCTTAGTAGATTTGAATTCAGTTGAGTTACCACTTGCCAGATCTTGAGACATACTCTTTGTTTTCCACAATTACAATATGTTCTTTGAGATCTAATTCCTTACACTAAACTCAGTCTACATGTCTTCCTTTTTTCGTTCTTCAGATAATGCCAAGGGAAGGAGGAGGGGTTCTAGGTTTTAGAGGGTATTTTTCATTTGGGAGTTCTGATTTCTAATGTGTAAACAGGTTGCTTACTAATGATTTCTTAATGGGTAGAAACCTGAAAGAGAAGGTGATCTTGCATACATTATTCATCTTTAATATGCAGAATATAGTGATTAGTGACTAGGCATCCCTTAGGTGAAAAATAGACATAAGCTGTCTTTTTGCTCTTTGCTGCTTTGAGTAACCATTGGTTACTTTTTGTCTTCTTCTTCTTCTCTTCTTCTTCTATTGTTTGTTTATCTGATCTGATATTACTACACTTTCTATTTTACTAACTGAGATCTACACTAATTAACTTAACCAGAAAATCAGGTCAATCTGACCTTCCTATCAAGTTATTAGTTTCTCCTTGGAATACTTTATTTCTCTGTTTTGGGTGATCCTGGTTTGTTAGTCAGTTCTGGTTCTTCTATTTTGGACCTATATTTCATTAAGTTTGTTGAGGTTAATTTAAATCATGATCTCTGAGTTACTAAGATCGTTCTGAATCACTTTGATCTGACTCTCATATTTATATATAGAAATTTCATTTTGGCGGACAAAGGTTGGACATCAGAGTGTTTTGTTCTTCTCATTGTGCTTTGTTATTGTTTTCCCATTTTCAATCTGCTTTTTTCTCTTAGTTCATGACTTGCTGATGATAAATCAATATGCATTTTTTAATTCCCTGGCTGATCCTTGTACTGGCTAGATGTTGTTTTTCTAAAGAGGACATGGCCCATGTTCCTGATCTCTTATCATTTTGCCTTCCTGATAACCATCAGAACTACAGAGGAGACTTTTGATTGTGATATCTAGATTATGGTTTACTTCTAAGATAATATGGTGTTAATTCGTTGCTCCCTGCATGCTTAACAACATCAATCTGTTTGCAGGTAAAATGCTGTAAATCAACATGCAATGTAATTGACATCAAGGATCTTTTAGTTTGTCACTACTGCTTTGATAAAGCATTTGACAAATTCTATGACATGTATACTGCCACATGGTATGTAATCTATATCTCTTTTTGATTGTTTTGGTATGTATTTTTAATTTCCTTTGCTCGAAATGCTTCTCAATTGAAAACTTATCGGAGATTGCAATATATTATTTTTCTTCCTATCTGTTTGCGTCTTTTTCTTTTTTCTTCATTTACCTTTTATTTAATAAACTTCCCAGACTGCATTGAAGAAAAGAGCGGAAAAAACTCACTTGATTATGGAAAGAGGCAATTCATGTTTTTGAAAGATCACAAATAATTGTTTCTTCCAAAGAAAAGAAAGTGTTTATGGCAATTTATAATTTTCTTCTTTTTGGTTTTTGTCTTTTACTTATTTATTTTTTTGGGGGGGAGGGAGAGGGGGAAAGGCTGTACACACCACCTGTGTATGGTCCTCTCACGCTCTTTCTCCTTCCTGACATATGGGACCCCCATATACGAACCATGGGGTGCTCCTTCCTGTGCTCCCATTGCTCGGCATGTAGATGCCATTACATACTGGTAATGCTTGGATCCCCTGCCCTCTTTTTTTCTTACATTTACATTTTCTATGATAAACTTCAGTCTGCATCGGAGAAAAGAAAGGAAAAATCACATGTTATGGAAAGAGACAATTCATATTTTTGAAGGATCACAAATAACTGTTTCCTTGAAAGAAAAGAAAATGGCTCATTTGAGCCCCAGGGACACCAAATATTGTTGTTTCCCAAGGCTTTGCTAAACTAACTTTATTTATTCATTTACATGGACACGAGTAAACATGTCTGTGAAGATATTTGTTTTTGTTATTACCTCAAAGGCTCAAATCTCCCACTAATGAAACTCTTGAATGTGAATGATTGAGAAACATATTTCTAGAGGAAAAGATCATTTGGACGTGTGGAAAGACTTCTACAGGGGTAGGCTCATGAAACATATTGCATGTTTTTGCAGACCCGCACATGTATATGCTTTCATGCTTTATTTAAGGCATTAGCAGAATAGGTTTTATCAGTGAAAGATCTGTCCAAAGATACCAATTCTAATGCAACCCTGGGTTATAAAACCTTAATTTAGGTCACTATGGGCCCACTATGGATGATAATACTCAAGTTTTAAGGAGGAATGACATTTTTGTAATTTTCTGGAAAGTTCAGCACCCCCTTTGGATAAGAAAACAGAATCTAGAATAGAAGAGTAGAGAGGACTTCTCTGGAATTTAAATTCAGAACGGAGGCAATTCAGAAACAATTCCAGCAAGGGAGAACTTTTTGGTTAATAACAAAAAACCTATCCTTATGTGGAAATATCAAAAGTTGCTCTCCTCCTTTCTTGCAATAAATAGGTTCTGTGATAAACAAGAATCTGTTTCGACTGACAGAACTCTCTTATATGATCACCAATTGACCTGAAATTTCAGGCGATAGGTTTTCATTCCCAGTCCCCTTGGAGGCAGCCAAAGGACACGCAGAACAAATGATGAAGAATAATTAACCCGAAACCAAGAGAATGGAGATAAGGTTTAGTTTACCACTGGAACTGAAACCAATACTTGTCTCAAAATCTCTGACCTTTCCAATCTAAAAATAGGGAAGGTCCTGCTTCCAAAGCTTACATGACTAGCCGAAAAGAAGGCTCTGAAAGACCTATTCGAAAGCCCTATCTAAGTAAAGCAGCTGATACTGGCTCAATACAATTGAAACTGAACCTGGCGGAAGATATGGAACCAGGTCTGAGTTTCAAATTGGATCTCACAACCCATGCAAGCTTTTGACACCAAACTTCAAAGGCTGAGTCTCCCTGGGATAGATACCAAGGCACCAAATTTCAGGGTGAAAGGATTAGGAACAAGGAAGATCAATTCCAATATTTTCGGGCTGCAACTACCACTAGAACAGAGCATGGTGCTTGGGTTAGAAAACAGTTGCAACAGTGATTCAAGAAAGAAGATTAATAATAGAGAAAATAGGGGGATAGGGTGGATCACACCTGAAGAATGGAGAAGAGAGAAAATAACAGAAGGGAGAAAAGCGGTCGACCAACTAATCGGTTTTTTTTTTTTTTGAGGGGGTGGGGTGGTTACATGTATAACTGGAAAAAAAACTCTAATTGTATCCTGATACAGAAGCTGAAACTAAATTGAACTCAAACGCCTAGTCTTCTAATAACAAAAACTAACAAGCAAGGATTTAAGTATTGGTATTGGATATCGTATTAGAGGGGTGATTTTAAGAGACGTATCGTATTGGAGAGACGCAAGATACGTTAAAGATACGCATGGAAATAGTTAAGGAATGCGTGGATGTGCTTATGATACAGATAATATACAATTATAAAGCATAAAACGCCACCTTATTATACAATTCGTAAATATATACAGCTTGATTCAAGGATTGAGGAGTTTTTACCGAGTCTAGTGATGCATTAAAAAAAAAAAGAGACCTGCAACTTTATCACCCAAATCTGTTTCAATCCGTGATTTGAACACTATAAGTCCATAAAATTTGTTGAAATGATGAAGATTAGAGTTGTTTTTATGTTAGATGATATACTATATTGAAGAGAAAAAAAGTTTCCAAGGCCTTCGGTTGCTCTCAGTTTTGTATCTCACTCAGTTTATGTTTCGCGGGTTTAAAGGAGGCGTATCTTACCTATATCAGACTGGTATCATTCCCGTATTGGACTGTATCGGTCGATACATTTTTTTTGGGAAAATAAGTATCATATCGATACCCACATCGATCGATACCTACCGATACTTAAAACCTTGCTAACAAGCATAAAATAATAATTGTGAGTTTACAAATATAACCCCAACAATTAAATAAACTCCCTAACTACCCCTATTGGACCGAAATTCAGGTTTGGACCTGGTTCCCCTTGATCTGAGCTTCAAAACGGGTTCATGCTGGTCCAACCAAAAAAGTGTTACTGCATCAAATTCTTTTCTGAAACCTATGCTTGATCAACTTCCAGCGCTCCTACAAATATCATGGGAAAGGGTTATTCACATGTTATCCTGTATCTTACATACTATATCCTTATCTGTTCTAACATTGAGTACTGTAAACATAAACGCAATTCGATTATGATTTATGAGTGTGGGCTTTCTCTCGGCTGGGCCATATCCTTTTGCCGTCTAATGTGCAAAGTTTTGTTTTGAATGCAGGAAGGTAACTGGACTTTCAATCATTTGGGGTTCCATTTGCTGCGAGGATCACTTCACTTGGTAAGCTAAACATTTTTCTTTTTCTTTTATAAATTCCCTGCCACCTGTGTTTTTCTTTTCTGAAATATAAACAAAGTAACTGCTCCGGCTGCTGCTGATGTCAATGCATACAGGCACAGGATGAATTGTATGAGTGCAGATGTAGAGGATAGTGCATATATTATTAGGAAGCAAGCACTGAGGGACAAGTGTGTTCAGCTCAGTGACTTTATTTTCTAATGAAGTTATAGAGTCAGATTTGGGGTTCCATTTGCTGCAATAAGCTTGTGTTATAAGTTCCTACATGCTGTATTTTCTCCCACCAGAAATTTTGAAGCGTCACAAATTTGTCATGGGTGGGATGGTAAAAAGACCAGGACATATTGTTTAAATGCAGACATAAACAAGGCCTTAATTACCAGGAGGCACACACCGGGAACAAGTTTGCTGAGCTTGGTAACTCAATTTACTAATGGGGTTGTGGGAGTAATCAACTTCATAAAATTGTCCACCTCATTTTGTCAACTCTAATACATTCCATGCAATGCTGTAGAAAATTTTGCATTTTCTCGTGCTTATAGTTTGGTGATTCCATTGAATATTTGTTCTCTTTAATGTACTTTTTGGGAAATAGAACTATTAAGAAAGCATCTCCCATCGCACCTCTTAACTGCCTGCACACAATACGCATGTCAAGGTTGTAGGTTGCAACCTCATTACTGCAGACAAGGAAATCTCATCCAATGCAGAATTGAATCATCTTTCATGGTAATATTCTATTTAGTTTCAACTTTCTTTCTGCATCAGATTTGGCAGCTAGGAATACTAGTTCAAATTTGATTAAAAAAAAATCTATTGGATATCCCTGGGAAGTATCTGAATGTGAATCTGTTGATATGCAATACTGTTCTATAGATAAAACAAATTACTGAAAGAAAAAAAAGTGTCAGATTAAATTGATTACTGAATTACATATTCTGTTAAGTTATATTTGGATCAGGAATTTACTGGAATGGATATATCTGTCACAATTGCCTGGATTTCTAGGTATCCTTTCACATCCCTCTTGGATACGGTCCCCGCCACTCTTTGGACTAGAGATAAATTACGCTGGGGCTTTCACCTAGTTCTTCTCAGAAGCCTGCTGAGTGCGAGTTACCAGAATCTTCTTTTGCCGATGGTCTTAGTTATTTGACATTCCAGTTGTTTGAATGCTCTAACAGGGTTACAGGTGTTTATGCCACAGGCAGCACTTATTCCATTCTAACCATAATAAGATGGCACTATCACCTGAAATTAATAATTACTTTTGGGGGTGATGTTCTCTGCCTGGGAGTGCATTGGGGCGCAAGTTGCGACCAGACACATGGGGTGAGGTGGGCTGGTCATTTCACCCGCCCCCAAGTGTTGCAGAGAACATTTCCCCTTTTACATGAAAAATGTTTCCAACATTTGGGCTCAAATAACATATGGGCGTGCCCCAAATCTAGAGAGAGTTGAAAAACTGTACTAAAACATCTTTGTACTTTCACTTTCATTCAGTAGAAATCCCTGGCTATATTTGGTTGCAAGAGAATTAAAGAGAAGGGAAGGGAAGTTTTCAAACCTAAAAAAAAATTTGTAATAATTGTCTAGTATGATTGTATAATCTACTTAAATTTTTTATTGTAATCATTATCCAATCTGATTGTATAATCTACTTAAATTTTTTATTATATTTAATAATGATATTTTTTAGATGTGATTTTTTTTTTAATTCAAGGAATTTGGATGCACAATAAAGTGAAATTTAATAAACAAATAAGGAATGATTTTGAAGTTAATGACAAACACTTAGGGTAATAATAATCAAATAAGAAATGATTTAGTGTTAAGGATGTAAACATGCTGGGTAATAATTTACAAGGCAAGGGATCAGTGTCTAGTCGTGTATTGCCTGCACCAGCATGGGATCAATGGGAGTCCTTGCAAGGTCATCAACATAGATGTGATTTTTTATTTCATCGGGAACAAGGTGGTACTTTCCCATACTCTTATGTTTGGCTGCAAGGGCCATATAAGACACAACCAAGTAGCATCCTTTTTCCTTATTTTACAAGGGCAAGAGATTCATGTCTGGTCATGTAGCCCTTACACTAGCATGCAGGCCAATGAGAGTGTGCACAGTGATTTCAACATAGATGTGAATCTGATTTCATGAGAGGTGGGACTGTAATTTTGGATGCTCATGAGTCCGGCGTACATAACCAGGTAGCATTCTTTTTCCCATTTTATAATTACAAAAATTTCTTTTTGAAATTTGAAAAACTTTCACTTCCCTTCCCTTTTGTTCCCTTTGCAACCAAAGGTATAGTATATCTAGCCAGCATACATGCTTGTTGTGGCCCTTCAAACATACATTAATGGGGACCCAGATGGTGAAGTAGGGGTACGTTCGTTGCCAAATTTATGGTATATGTTGCTCGTTAGAAAAAAAGTTTGAATTTTTTTTGTTTTTTGGGCCCCCGGGGGGTTGGGTGTGGAGGTGTTTGCTACTTTGTTGCATGATACTGTTCTCATGTTTCCTTAATCTGGACTTTTCGTATTTCGTCTCTGGAAACACCATTTTTCCCTGACATGCCTGAGAACCCACTCATTGGATCAATGCTACTCTTGCAACCATGCCTAATATAGACCACAACAATGCTCTAGTTTACCTGCCTCTCAGATCCAGGTTTTCCTTAGCCTAACTAAAGAGGAGATGAGACAGATTCTTGCTAAATTTGCCATTTCTTTGGATGCCAATGCCAAACCTGGTTAATAAACTTACAGAGGTAATGTGTATGTGTATATATAAGGACCCGACCCTCCTCCAAATGCAATCTTGATCATGGAGAACAAACACAAGGAGAGGTTATCCTCGAGTAAGCGAGATCCCACTCGCTGGATCCATACTACTCTCTTGTCTTTCAATCTTGTCTTTCAAAGGCAAGGAGAGGTTCTGCAACATGTCATTGTCATTCCACCCCTTCATCCATATCATCATCAGGGGCAATCAACCAGATCTACACATTCTGGATGATAACATCAGGAACAACACACGACACCCTCTTCAACCCTTAATAAGAAATCACACTGTAGCTTCAGGCCTCGACTGGGTGCTACCTTGTGACCCTGAAAACTGAATCTTTGCAGCCACCTCGGCCACCACTAGTCTTGTTAGAAGAAGCCCTGCCACCAGAGCGGCCGTCATCAGCATTGTAAATACTGCATTCCAGCTCTTGGCAGCAATGTAACCTGTAAACAATGGTCCAATGGCAGCTCCCACAGAACCTGTTCCATCTATGATTGCTGTAACTGTTGCCAATGCTCGTGAGTTTCCATTCAATGAGCTGTGTGTACCCAAGTCGGCGGATACTGCTGTTGTAATAAGAGCATAGGGGCCATTGACAAGCATGCCAGTGATGAACATGAGGGAAATGTTCATAGACAAGGAGACATATCCGTAGCTCCGGTAAAAGTAAAGTACTGGGATTGCACAGTATGTGAAGCTTGCTGCTGTAATGGCTCTAGCATTCAGGCGATCTGAAATGTACCCGGCAAGAATTCCACCAACTATCCCTCCAACATCAAACATTGTAGATAGGCTACCTGCCGTCTCATCGGACAAATACTTACCGTCGATTGCTGCAGGATGAGAACAGAACAAAATCAATAAGGGAACCCAGTTTTCTCATCTTAGATGAGACTCTAAACAAAACATGTTATATTTATTTGGGGAGGAGAGTACGATTACATGCTTTTTTCATAAAAATAGTGTAGATCAAAATCAATATATTCTTTCGACAATCTTGGAACATTATCTATTAACCTAAACAAATAGGTAACAGTATTCCACATATTGTATTCAGCATCCATGGAGGACACTTACCACCTAAGCTTTATGACAGGGAATGGCTCTTTTATTTTTCGTTCTAGCTAATCTGTGTCATGTTAGTGTCCAAATGACATGAGATCAATGTTAGGATTACCTTTTTGATGAATCTCAATATCTATGTATATTTCTTGAGACCCATAACAGACAATGAATAACCTTAATCTCAATTCATTTCCTGTGAAGTAGGAGTAAAGAGAAAGAAATTGGTACCTGTGTCGGTAATGTAGAATGGAAGCCAATAGAGAAATGTATAAGCCACCAGCTTGGAGAAGAAGAGGCAAAGAGCAAAAGGGGCAACCCCAGGAATTTTCCATGCTTCAATGAACCCAACAGGTTTGTCTTTAACCACCTCCGACTCTGATCCTAATAAAGGTTCTGTTACTCCCTCAGCATTTTTCTTAGGTGGTTGCATTTCATCATCATCATCTTTGTCAGCTCCCACAGAAGCTGGAGTAACTGGCAACAACAGAAACACCACCACCCCAACAAAAGAAATAAGGAGACCAGGAACGACAAAGGACCAACCCCAACCATACTTCAGTAAAGCTGAAGCAATCAAAGATCCTGTAATGTTTCCAACAGAAGTGTGGGCATTCCAAATACCCATAATCAGCCCACGCTTCTTTTTCCCAAACCAATTCCCAACTACTGCAACCACTGAAGGCCATCCAGTTGCCTGGAAAAGACCTGCAATCATCTGAACTATCAAGAAGTAGTAGAAATTATGGATATTAAACCAATACCCTAACCCAAAGAGAGAAGTAAATAGACCAGTCCCAACCATTCCCACTGTCAAGAAGATCCTCAAATCCAACCGATCCCCCAAGTGTCCAGCAAAATACATTCCCAAGGAATAAACTGCAAGGAAAGCTACATCCAGTTCCCCTAGCATAGCAGAGCCATCTGATCCATCAAAAGGCGCCCAACCACTGTTGAGGACAGTCGAGACTGATTTGTTCTCGGTCGATCTTTGGAAGTGGTTCCTTGGCCATGGAGAGAAGTTCAAGTTCACTTGGGATGCTTTAGGGTCAAGGGTACTCTTGACTATGCTTGTGGTCTTTCGAGTGGCATGATAGCTAGCGTAAGCTAAAAATGTGACAATTAGGACAATGGTCTGGTAGGCTCTGAATGATATAGCAGAGTTCTTTATGTACTCTAAGAACCGAATTCCAGGAGGTTTGGTACAAGTTTCTTCAGGTATTGTTTCCCCTAATGAACCCATCTCCGAATTCTTTCTGTGGAAACTGAACAGAGGAAGATACTCCCAAAAAGAAAAAAAAACAAGTAATCGTCTTCCTCCTATAGAACCAAGTGCTTCACCTGAAACCCAGAAACAGTAAAGCATGAATATTGGATTGTAATTAAGCAATTCCTTACTGATATGTATCGAATTAAAGGAAAATCCAAAAGGTTTCAGATTGTGTTCTTGTACTCAACCCATAATGAAGAGAATTTCATTGGAACATGATCTAAACAACTACATGGTTTAATAAGGAAATACAGACTGATCGATTAGTCAATACCTTAATTTCCTCTGTATTTAAGATCGATATGAACAACTTCGAAGCTCGTTAATCGAAAGAACAACCTCACAATCTTCACCAAAGTTGAATGCCACCAAGTCTTGGTGCTTTTACAGCCACTAACTAGCTCGGGCTAATAAACACCTGTAAAAACTGGTGGAAAAAAAAAAGAGGCAACTTTAAGCAATTTTTCCTTCATCAAACACATAAGTGACTTAAATGCAACTTCCGATGATTGACTAAGATCCTACCCCAGATGAACACAAAGCAGAGAATGATTTGTAGATTAAACCCAGAAGAACCATGGATTGATTCAAGAGATACAGGAAATTTTACAAAAAAGAAGAACGACAATTCAAACAGAGTTTCCTCTTCTATAGTCATCGTTTAAAGACTCCAAGGAGCAACAGGAAGGATCCACCGACAATAAACTGAAGCAGAGTTCAAGCAACAAATAAGTTTTGACCAAAAAACTATTGAAAAATCACATTTATCAAATTTACGTTTACGATACTCATAAATCATAGTTCCATCAACAAGAAGAAATCGAAAAAGAACATGAAAGTCATGATTTACAGAAATCCATTTGAGAAAAAACAACAATTTTCAAGCAGAAACGAAAATCAAACTCTGAGAAAGCAACACACCTTGCTCAGCTTAGCTCTCAAATTTGCTAGATTCTTTCACTCTTTCTCTACTGTTAGCTCTCTTTTCTTCTCTGTGGAGTAAGTGAGTTCGTTAACGAACGATTCCTTTCAGCTTCCGCGTCCCGCGTGATCCATGGCCGCATGGCAACGCAAAGAATTCTTTAAATCTTAAAGGCTGAGAAAAAGGCGAAAAAGCTATCCACATTTCGAAAACTTTAAATGACTAAGACACCCTTTCCACATTACTTAGCCGACTATATAACTATATTTACTATATTGCTATGGAAGTGCAAAAGTTGACGAAAATAACCCTCATTGCTGAGGTACACGCGGCAAACCGTGTTGAGGAGTAAATACCTAAATAGAGAGGAAAGGCTTTTTCAACTGTGGAACCCACATATACTTTAACCTTTTATGGGGTTCATGGAATTTAGTTTGTCCGTAGATGTGCATCAAGATGTGTGTGGTATAGTTTAACCCTCGGATGTTCCTTAGGTGTGTCTAGGATGCTGGACTCCCTGAAAACGATCTTGATCCGAGTCCATGTGGCCAAAGGTGTGGGCCCTTCAAACAAACCTATGACGTTACACGGTTAGGGTTTCACAAAGAGAAATGATACAAACCATGAATCACGTGAAGGGCCAAATGTCCAACAAAGCACAGCCAAGAGCATACAACACACGTAAGACTTTAATTAAAGTGGGAGATGCTGGTCACTTTTCTATATTTACATATTTGTGGTTGATGTACACTAACATTTCCCAATCACAATAACAAACAACAGAGAATAGTAGAGAATAGTCCCATCTTTTAACATTTGCACATTAATGCTCTCATGTAGATGGAACGGTCGCATTCCAAATGGAGAACACCAAACAAGACTTACCTCATTAGAGTAGTCCCATCTTTGTCATTTGCACATTAATGCTCACCTGTAGATGGAATGGATCGCATTCCATATATCAAACTCACTAACTCACAAGTGGAGAAGACCAAACAAGACTTACCTCTTCCCATGTCTCTTTGTCATTTATTTTTTTTTTCTCTTCCTGAATGATTGAGAGTCCGATACATGATAAATTATGAGAAAATCGTTTGAGGTGATATGTTCATGTTTAACAAGAGTCTTTAGATGATATAATACGGAGAAGTAATTTGATTAGATTGAATGATCTAAAAGAACTAGAGATAGACTTAAAATAACAATAAAAGAAGTGGTGAGAACAGATATATTCAATTTACAAACCCATTTCATGGAGTACCTTCAAAAGACATTTTATCCTCTTTAAATAAAAGATGTTCCTAGTAGGACTGTAAACGGATTGGATTCAGCTCGGATAGTGCTATATCCGCATCCGCATCCGATTAATTATCGGATGGATTCAAATATTGCTAAACAGATATAGATTGAATATTTTATCCGTTTATATTTAAATATAGTTTTTCGGATAGCTATAGCCTATCCGTAACCGCATCCGTTTAGCTTTCGAAAAGATTCGAATAGTATTAAATGGATACGGACATGGATACAGAAACGAATTTTAACTATTCATTTACACCCCTAGTTCCTAACCTTTTAAATGTGATACTAAAGTGATTTTCTCTGATTTAAAAGTCTCTATCCGCTACATCTTTGTTTCTCACATATGAGTGTTTATTGGTTCTATTGATTTACCTTCTTCCTCGGTTTTTTGTGTGAGTTTGAACATAATCCTGTAAAACCCGAAGGATTTTGCAGGGAGAGACTATAACACTACTGTGGAAAGCCATAAGGTTATTATATCTTGGAGACCAATCCGCATTCACCTGGCTGCATTTCTTCCTTGGTTGGTTACATTTACAACAATTATTATTGTTGTTGATGTGATTGATCCATGTCTCTCAACCTTTTGATTAAGGGAGGGAGACATTCTCACAAATTATCCCACCATTCAACCCGATGATATGGGGTCCCACTTGCTAGCATTTTCGTTATCTCCCCCCCACTACCCATTATAAAAGTTAAGGCCGACAAAAATTAATTTAGGTAGATGTTGTCAATAGTTGTTTAACTAATACACTAATAATGATTAATAATGACTAAGTTAGTAATAAAGGGTAATCCGGTCAAGAAAAAAATGGCCTTTACGTAAATATTTGTGATTAACAAGGAGGTTTCCGTCAACCCAATATTTTTGCACATCATTTAAGAAATAGGTTTTTTTTTCTCCGTCAACCCAATATAGTTGCGCTGGATGCGCTAGTGAGACGGAACCACGGAAGAAAGAATATTCCAATATTCGCAGCCCAAAAGGGATATGTACGATCCTTGCAGGGAATATCCGAAAGGATAATTCCCGTCTTGTGGCAACCAATTATTAGCTCTGACCATTTGACTGCTGCCAACTTATTGCCACGTGTATAAACGGGTGACGTGGAATGGTGGAATAATATAAAAATAAAATAAAGATTTTTGATAAATACATATCATTCTATCTACGTTTCATTATTTGTCACATGACACGGTATTTCAATTGCTTGCTTTATTTATTTTAAGGGTTGGTATTGTCGCACTAGGGGGGCAAGGTAGTCATTTTATTCAAACACATGGACCTACCAATAAGGAGGCAGTGTCATCATTTCATCCACCCCATGTGTTTGGACACAGCCTACACCCCTGACACAGAGAACATTTAACCTTAAGTTTATTTTGATGACATAAATGTGAGATTTGGTATTACATGAACTAACTTATGTATTATCAAAGTTGCTTTCTTCTCAGATTGCCAGGTTTTGATTCACCCCTCCGTAATAAGTTCCTCTTAACACCACTTGAGGCTTGTACTATTATAAAGGATAATAGACGGCTCCTTTGATCTCTTGACAATTTTACTCTCTATTTTATAATAGAGTTGAGAATGTCAATAAATAAAAATCCTCTACACTGTTTAATCTTGCGGTGCTTTTGCAATTGGGTTTGAGAGCTCAGATCGTGAAGATGCTTCATCCAATGATGCGAGCTCAAATAGATTCAGTTATTGTTATTTTTCTTTCTACTCGAGTTTGCACTATTGGATGAGACATTTTTCACTTGTCGAGCTCGCAAACCTAAACTGCCAAGGCATCGCAAGATTCAGCACTCTAGAGGATTTTTATCCTATGCCAATTCCCATGTTATTTCTAAATAAACTTTATTCTACCTTTGTATGCTGCCTCTGGACATAAGGGGCATGTGAAATAATCATCGCACCTTTGAAAAATTCCATCTTCTTATAGCGATACGATGATCATTTCAAATGCCCCTACGTTTGAACGCAAGGACAGCGTACCACGCACACGTCTAGATAGACATGGGTTCAAAAACTACATGATGAAGGCTTGGGTATGGGATGTCACAAATATCCTCGACATGCGGAAACTTCGTGGTACCTTTCCTTACGGTGTCCTATGCGCTTAAATTTATTGGGACCTTTTATATAAATGAATGAGAACCACCCCCCAAAAGTCGTATGTCTTGACCCTTCGATGGATGCGTGTCCGTGTCGCAACGACACCTCGACATGCGGAAATTTCTTGGCCATCTACCCTTCATCTTTGGCATCTACCTTTCTTTGTAGATTCCGTTTAATAAACTACTAAAAGTCTAAAACCATGGAAGCATTATCCACTCCCAATGGTCTCGAATTCCTTAGATATTAAAAAGTTACTTTAAACTGTTTCAACGGTCAGTCGATTGGAATTTTTATTCGCTGTCGTAACTGCAGCACTGCTGTGCTCATCGTGCGATACTACATGTGTCATGTGTATCATGTAAGACTTGTTGTGCACACATGGCGCTTATAGCACCACACAATGAGTACAGCAACGGATTAAAGTCCCATTCTAAACATCTCTCTCTCACCTTTGTTAGCTGTGGATAAAAATGGTATTTAATTATGATGTTTGGTAGTTGACTAGTTGTATTGATCAGGTTGAGATTGTGCTCCCAAATCCCAATGGTAGAACACATGGTTGGAGGTACAATGTCTTGTATTCCATTGTTTAGATTAGTGGGTCAATTTCGTAAATGACATTTAAGAGGCTATCAGGGTCAAAGACTTGGAGGAAAACTTTTTTAGGGGGTAATGTAGGGGTGGTACATGGAATTTTTAGGGGTTGCGTGTAGACTTGTCAGGATCTTAGGGGAGCATGAGGAATATTGGGTGCATTTTAGGGGTACGTGTATTTAACCCTAAATAAAAACCGTTTACAAATCAGGGGACCAAAACTATTTAATAAATGATTTCGACCTCATGAATTGAAACCATTTAAGAAACCTTATTATAAAGCTTGAATCGAACAAACTGTTTAACACCCTCAAATTTTACATGACGCTTATCTTTGATGGACTACTATTATTAGCTATTTGAAAAGATTCTTGAGTGATCCATGAAAGCAAGGCCAATCCAAACCCGTAAACGGGGTGGAGATAACCCAAAGGTATATAAAGACATTCAAAAAACCTAGACTTAATTGATGTTGGACTATTCATAACATCTCCTCACATGTAGCCGAAATTTGTCCGCATACGCATAGATAAACAAGTTAAGAAGGACAAAAAGATGCTTTGATACCATGTTGAAGTATCCAAACTAAAAGAAGTTGCCTTTTTAGACCCACACATTTAAGGAATATGGCTCATGTAGTCAATCAGGCTTCTCTTCGTGTAATACATATTCCTATCGGCTCATTTGTTGATTGGTTTAATAGATTTAACAATATCATCTAGTTACATGTTTAATCTCTGAGTTTGTGCAAGCATTTTTCGTATGGCCTACTTTGCCACATTGAAAACATACATTTTGTAATGCCTCATATCTGCAACGGACACGTCGATGAAGGTTATCCTCCGTTAGGGGAACTACCGATGCAAGAGATTGGTTCAAATTCTTAGACAAGCTTTTCTCTTTCGCAAGTCATATTTTATGCATGTTAAGTTTGATGAATCCACACGTTTGAAAGAGTTAGTAGAAAATTTCTCTCCCCTTTATTTTTTAACAATAGGCCAAAAATATGGAAAGATAAGCAATTTTTATACATACATTGTATAATATGCTGCTAATATAAAACATATATATGGTTACGTAAAACCATATCAAACTATCAATAAGATATACCATATTGATAGAATATTGTTTGTTTATGATTCCAATTTTGAATTCTTGATCAAATCCCTTTTGTTTTTTTAAATGGTTATATTTGGGGAGTAGGGAAGGAGAGAGGTCAATTAGTCAAGTTGGGATTTGCGCCCATTACATTAGCCACAACCAGCCAAGGCCCTTATCAATTGGCCTTTTGGCACCTTTTGTAATTCTTGACCAATCTCTGATTATCAAAATTAAAATTATAACCAAGCCTCCCTTTTTATATTAGGAATTTGTTTTACTCAAATTGCCAACCTTATGTGTTTTTCATGTTTATCAAAATTATCAATGTGGCATCAAAATAATACATCTTGGGCTCATTCGTCAAGTCTACTCATATAATTAAGATAAGCCCACCTTTCAAAATTTCATTTGAATAAATTATAAAATGGAGGAAGGTTCCCCACAGGATCGTTATCTCATCCAATTCCCTACCTGGCCTAGGTCCCCAGTTCCTCTAACAAGGGGGCTGAAATGACCACCCTACTGCCCAAGCACTCTGCTCTGGTGGGATCCACCCCCCCTCCTATTAGAGGATCGGAACTGGGGAACTGGAAGAGATAAAGATAAAAAAAAATAGTGGGAAGGTTTTTTTCATATAAAATGTGGGAAAAAGGTTTTCTAAGCCGTCAAGGTAGAGTATGATAGCCCCTCTGTATGTATCTTTCTCCTTCTCATATGAAATGGTCTCATTGCCCTCTAATGTACAATACCATTTTACCACACTTCATTGGTGCGCTCCTCTATGTCGCTTGATCAGAGTACCCTCTCCCAAAATAAATAAAATGAAGGACTGAGTCTCTGTTCACCCACAGTGAAAAAGTTTCCTTCGACATTATGGAAGTTGGATGGGACATTAGAAGAGACGAAATTTTGCTGTTGTTCTTGCTACAAAGCTGGCAGCCACGGAAATTGGATCTTAAAGAGTATTTTAGAAAATTAAAACCTAGGAGGGTATTTAATATTTATGAACCTAGAGGGGAAGCGAATTATTCCATTTCCATGGCTGCCAACGTTGTAGCAGCAAAATTTTTTCCCACTAGAAGTAGGGTGGACTTCTTACAATAGGGGGTGGGGATGGGGGGGGGGGGTGGAGGAGAAAGATGGAATCCACAAACTACAACCAATGAGGATTTATAATATCTTCCATATGGGGCTTACATGAAGATCATATAGTCAGAATAAGAGAGAGAAATATTAGTATGGATTCCACTTTTATTATGTTAAAAATGTATAAAGGATTAAGGGTAATGTAACAATCTTACTTCATATGATAAACAAACGTAGCCTTATCCCAACTTAATGGGATCAACTATATGATTCCAAACAAAACAAAGTAGGATAAACGATTAAAATAAATGAAAATACGCACAACCAAGCAAATCAGGAGAATCTCAACTAGATGGTGTCTGCTACATGAATCCTTGCCCTCTAATAGACTCTAGTCAAGGACATGAATGATTTTCCTCAGTACTTCTCCTATGATCATTTATTCCTTGATATAAAATTAACAATAATTTATGTGCTTGCCTTTCCTTTCCTTCTTTATCAAAATTTTTATTTTCTTTGAACATTCAAAACCTTGCTAAGGAAGAGATGCCACTAAATGCAAAAACAAAAAGCTTAAAATTCTTGCTTGTCTTGTTTAACTTGTGAGAGCAAAGCCGTAACTTGGAATTACGGGTTTGTTTTGGTAGGGTTACTACTACTGACTTCTGAGCAGTCACTCACTAGGTTCGTGGCGGGAGAAAAGAACGGCCTCCTCTGCTACTCTCCCCTCTTCCTTCTTGTAATCGGCCAGTGAGCACTACATCTCTCCATCCGATATGAATCTCCATGAATAATGCTGCCTTGAGCCCTTGACTGCCAGGTCTTCTCTGACCAATTGTGAAAGCTTCTTTATTCGATAAATTAATCAAACCCAGTTGCCGAAATGGTCAGGGCAGGTCTCGACGATAAGTCCAGCTCTGATGAGCTCAAAAATCACGGCAGAGACGAGGATGACGGAGTTCCTGAATACGAGAGGCAGAGACTATTGAGGATTAAAGAAAACAGAGAGCGATTGGAAGCCCTGGGTTTGCCCATTCTCACTTCTAACTTGCTGAGTTCCGTTAAGAAGCAGTCCAAGCGGAAGGGGAAAGGAAAGAAGTCTGAAGACGACGAGTACCAACCGTCATCGGATGAAGATAATGGAGCGAGTACTTCGAGCGAAGAGGGCAATGAAGAGGAAGATGTCAAGGTTGGAGATGATGTTCCTTCTGGGTCTTCCCGAGCTTCCACTCGTAAGGTAGTCATAGAATAAAAATTTCTGAGATTTATGTGATGTGCATCTTTCCTTTGTCTATTCCATATGACCGCATTACAGATGTTTTTGTAATGATTTGGGTTCACTAGCGTAAACCTTCTTGATGTTATCTCCAAAAATATATGCGCTGTTCCCATTTTGGTGGTTAGGGCATTGGAAGAACTGTGATGCTGAAGTTTTATTCCTTGTATATTTGATTTGAATTGCATTTCGGATTTGTGTATCCTCATCTGGATCACTGTGTGAGCTAGACTTTAATGGGTGTCATTATAAATGCATCTGAAGGCTCAAAGTCATAGGTAGAGCTTATGGATGCCACTTCCAATTTCACCATTTATGTTCCTCACTTGAAAATGTAAGCATATGGAAGGCTTCTCCCTAAAACATGAATGCTGCATGGCATATAGACTCTTTTTCTCTTTGTGACTTGTTTTCTGAACTCAATGCTTAATTGGATTTAGAAGCCTGGGATTATTTGGATCTCAATGTTTGACAAGTCAATATGACTTTTTCTTTAGGTATGCCTAGCAGATCAAACTAGTGACACTGAAAGAAATATAAGCATTGGTTGTATTAAACAAATAATTTTTACATCAATAACCCTTGGGAAGAAGACAAGGGGAAGGTCGAAGATGTGGGTTAAAGTGTTGGGAAAAGACCCGAGTATTTATGAGTTGATAGCAGATATGGCCTTTAAGAGTGAATGGGTGTACAAGATTGTGCAGTGGACCTGATGTAGTTGAAGCTAGGCCTTAGTGAGTTGACTCGAAACTAACACTTACAAGTATGGCACCAAAATTTGTGCCATACTTCTGCATTGTATAGGATGGCTTGAAACCCATTTACAATTTTTATTTTACTTAACTTGGGAAAAATAAACTGGCATGTTCTCCATTGAAAATGTAAGGTGTGGATATTCTAGCCATGGTCTGAAGTAAAAGAAGCTTTAAGGAGGATGAAAATCGGCAAGGCACAAGGCCCAAATGAGATCCCAATAGAAGTGTGGAAGAGCTTAGGAATCGGTGGTTTATCTTGGCTAACCAAGCTATTTAATAAGATTATGAGTACAAGGACAATGCTAGATGAATGGAGGAGAAGCATCGTGGTTTCGATTTGCAAAAATAAAGGTGATATTCAGAGCTGCAATAATTATAGAGGCATAAAACTAATGAGTCATACTATGAAATTATGGGAGAAGGTTTCAAATTGAAACCCACTAGAGAGAAGAAACTACTGTTTCGGAGAACCAATTTGGTTTTATGCCAGGAAGATCCACAATGGAAGCTATTTACCTAATTAGGAGACTTATGGGAAGATTTAGAGATTACAAGAAGGATCTCTGTATGGTCTTTATTGACCTAGAAAAAGCCTATGACAGAGTCCCTAGAGAGTTAATCTAGCAAGTACTATAGAAGAGAAGTGTTTCAAGTAAATATGTTGACATAATTAAAGATATGTATGATGGTGTGGTGACAAGTGTTAGAACTGTGGGGGGCCAAGGTAGTGCATTCCCAATTGCAATTGGGTTTCATCAAGGATCAACTTTAAGCTCTTAATTGTTCACGTTTATCATGGATGATTTAATTTAAAACATTCAAGATGCGGTTCCTTGGTTTATGCTTTTTGCTGATGATATTGTTTTGGTGGATGAGACAAATGCAGGGATTAACGCCAAGTTAGAGTTATGGAGATCAACCTTGGAATCAAAAGGTTTTAAGCTAAGTAGAACGAGGATGGAGCATATGGTGTGTAACTTTGGTTAATTATGATGGATAATGAGGTAGTGAAATTTGATGAGAGGGAGATTCCGCAAAGTGACTATTTTAGGTATCTTGGTTCAATCATAAATAAAGAAGGTGATATAGAGGACGATGTTTCACAAAGTATTAAAATGGGATGGATGAAGTGGAGAGCATAGTCCGAAATCTCGCGAGATCTCGTCGAGATTCTCGGTTTTTCAATTTCCCGAGTCGAGATGGCCTACGAAACTTAAAATGTCAATATCTCTCTGAGATCCAAGATTTCGGTGAGATCTCTCCGAGATCTCGGTTTGACATAGGAAAATGCCCATGTAGGTCCTTTATATGAGTGCCAGATCTCGAGATTTTGCTGGAAATTCTTGGTATACAGACACCTATCTATGCCAGGAACCAAGACAGAGAAGACAGACACTTATTTATGCCTAATATCATTCAAGTAAATGCTTTTGTATTTGTATTTCATTTACTTAAGATATTATTCATAAATAAGCAAATACCCCCATTTGAATCCAATAAAAATAGTTAAAAAATCAAATTCCAAAAGGAAAAAAAGTCAACCCCCCAGTTCAAGAACAAAAACTGGATTTTTGGCGATAGGTGCAATTTTCAACTTTCTAATGCTGGGGTTTTTCTCAAATCTAAAAATTCCATAAATCTTATTATGGTAAAACATTGCTAAAAACCAAAAGTGCGGTAAAATATTCATTTGTTTTGATGTCCAAAAAATTATTTTCATTTAGAGCGATTTTGACAGCATTCGCGCACACCGAATTAAGTTTGACTAGTACATAACTCTTTCAATATAAATCAGATTTTAGCAATCTTGGACTTGTTGGAAAGCTATGTTTTGAAAGCTTTCCAACAAGTCCAAGATTGCTTAAATCTGATTTATATTGAAGGAGTTATTTAGGCATAAATAAGACTATTTGTCCTGTGTCTGTCCTGGTTTCTAGAATAAGTAAGTGTCTGTCCTGCTTTCCCACTAACTGAAACTCCTATTTGGACTTTGTTTTTGCAAAATCTAATAATGTCATTGTGTTTAAATGGCCTAAAATAGGCTGTATACCGATTTTCAGACCCAAAAGAGGTCTAAAACCCACCGAGATGAGCTTCTGAGTAAAAAAAAAAAAAATGCACAAACTCGCCGAGATCTCAGCGAGATCTCGGCCCAACTCGGTTTTTTGTTGGGCCGAGATGGCTCCGAGACCCGAGTTTTCGAACCTTGGTGGAGAGGTTGTCCGGAGTTTTGTATGATTGGCATATTCCTTTAAAAAGGAAAATTTATAGGATAGTCATATGACCAGCTATGATGTATGTTGCGGATTGTAAGAAGTATCCTATAAATAAACTCAGTGTAGCGGAGAATGGAGATGGATGAGTGGCAAAACTAGGAAGGATAAAGTAAGGAATGATGATATTAGAGCTGGTTTGGGAGTAGCTCTGATACATGATAAGTTATGAGAAATCGTTTGAGGTGGCATGGCCATGTTCAACGGAGGCCTTTGGATGCTCTAGTATGGAGGAGTGATTTAATTTAGATTGAAGGACCTAAAAGAGCCAGGGGCAGACCTAAAATGACCTTAGGAGAAGTGGTGAGAAAAGACAGGCATAGTCGAGGCCTTGTATCAAGTATGACCTCGAATAGAGCTGATTGGAGGGCAAGGGTCCATGTAGCTGATCCCAATTAGTTGGTATAAGGCTGAGTTGTTGTTGTTGTGTATACACAAAAGAAAAATATACCTTTTATTTTCCTCCATCCTTTAACAGAGTACTCCCATGCAAAGTGCTAATATGAGTACTTTCTTTGTATCTCATTGTAAGTTGATCAATTTGATTTATGGTGGGAAATACAGTAAGGTAGAGATTAAAGAAGAATCAAGAAGATCTTACTTGTAGCAATTTTAAGATTGATGTAGTGGGTGTTGTTGGGTCGTCGTGAATTGATTATTCAACAGTTGGTGGAGCATTGTAGTAAATTAGTAACACAGGGATAATGATAAATTAGTGACACTGGGAAGGTGGGACTTGGATGAAGGCACTAGTGTGATTCGGAATAAGATGGCAAGTTATATTAAGAATGTAACTAAATATATTCTAGGCAAATCTAAATGAAAGTGACACTCATCTAGGGGAACTTGGTGATGGGATGATGAAGTTCAAGCAACCATTAAGGCATTTTAAACTGGACAAAGTACTAAGGATAAGGAGGATTTAAAAATGTATAAATTTGCTGGAAATGAAGCTAAGAAGATAGTAGGGAAAGCATGGATTAAGAAATATGAGGATCTCTATAACTATTTAGGCACAAAGGAAGGGGGGGGGGGGAGAAATATCTATAAACTAGCTAAAATGAGGGAAAGGAAGAGTAGAGATTTTAATCATATTAGATGCATTAAATTGAAGATGATAATGTATTAATAAGTGATGAGGAAATTAAAGAGGGATGGACAAACTTTTTTTTACAACTTATTAAATGAAAACAATACATGAATTGTTTTTTAGAAGGTTGTAATAACTATCAAGAAACCACAAATCTTAGATATAGATGGAAAATTAGGGTGTCTAAAGTAAAGAAGCATTAAAGAATATGGAAATAGGTAAAGCAATAGGTCTAGACGGTATCCCTGTAGAGCTGTGGAAGAGCTTAGGAATTTGTGGAATACCTTGGCTACCTAAGTTGTTTAATAAGATTATGAGCAAAAGAAAGATACCAGATGAATGTAGGAGAAGCATTGTGGTTCTGATTTAAAAAATAAGGCAATATTCAAAGTTGTAATAACTCTAGAGGAATAAAACTTATGAACCGTACTATGAAATTATGGGGGAGAGTAATTGAAACCAGACTGAGATAAGAAACTAATATTTCGGTAACCAATTTGGTTTTCTGCCAGGAAGATTAACCACAAAAGCAATTTATTTGCTTAGGAGACTAATAAAAAAAACTTAGAGAACGTAAGAAGGGCTGTGGTATTTATTGACTTAAAAAAAAATTATGATAAAGTCCCTATAGAGTTAATTTGGCAAGTGAGAAGAAAAGTGTTTCGAGTAAATATGTTGACATAGGTAAAGATATGTAAAATGGTGTAGTGATTGGTGTAAGAACTGTGGGGGGACAAGGTAGTGAATTTTCAATTATGATTGGATTACATCAAGGTTCAGCTTTAAGCCCATATTTATTTGCGCTAATAATAGATGAGCTGACTAGACACAATCAAGATCAGATCCCTTGGTGTATGCTTTCTGTCGATGATATTGTTTTGGTGGATGAAATAAAAGCATGAAAAAATGCAACGTTGGAATTATGGAGATCAACTACAGAATCAAAAGATTTTAAGATGAGTAGAACAGAAACAGAATATATGGTGTGTAACTTTAGTAACAATGAGATTGAAAGTAGGGTTCAATCATAAATAAAGGGGAAATAGAGGATGATGTTGCACAAAGAATTAGAATAGGGTGGATGAAATGGAGGACCAATGTAGAATTGGTTTGGTTTGGGTTGATTCGGTTCATATGGCTCAAACAAACTCTTGCAGTTCAAGAAATGGTTCAGATCTGGTTTTTCTAGATACTAGAGTTTGTGAAGCTGTTTGGAGAAGTTTTCTATGGCCTGAGGTTAATGGTTTCCTTATTTTAGGAACCTTATCTCGTGGGGCCAGTTTGTACAGCTTGCAGCTTCAAGATCTTCTCCATATCATGAGTTATCTTAAGGAGTTTCTTTCCTTTTATTTTGTAGTTAACTATAGTCTAGTTGTTGGTTTCTATTTCAGTTTTGGACTGTCTTTTTTTAGCAGGAGGTTACCTTGCCTATTAGGTTGTTATTAGGTGGTTGAGTGAAGATAGAATACCTTCCAAAGCAGGAATTAAGGGTCAGTTTTTGAGTCAATAAAAGAGTGGTAGTTTTATTTTCTGTTTTCTTTTATTTTACAACAACAACAACTCAGCCTTATCCCAACTAAATGGGGTTGGCTATTCTGTTTTCTTATCTTTTACAGCTTATAAATACATTGTAAAGGTTCACAAGCCGACACAACCTGATTGAATGGATTGAATTAGTTTATTTTGTTAGTTAGGTTGTTGCCTTCCATATTCTCTCTCTTGTCTCTCCTGTCTCTTCCCCCCATGTTTTCCCGCTCTTCCCTCTTCTCTCTTTCCCCCTCAGTTCTGATTTTTCTGATCCTTCTTCCCTGTGACTTCTCTGTTATTACCAGATCTGAAATTATTCTATCAGATCTTTCCCATATCATCCATCAAATTAGAATCTTTCCCCTTCTATCTTTGAAGCAAGCCCATCACTAACAGATCATCTCTCCGATATCCATAAGGTGTGTCCAGAGTGTTGTGTGGCCGACGTATTCCTTTAAAACTTGAAGGAAAATTTTATAGGACAGTTGTACGGTCAGCAGTGATGTATGGAGCTAAATGTTAGGCAGTGAAAAATAACATATAAAAAACTTAGGGTAGCTGAAATGAGGATGTTGAGATGGATGAGTGGAAAAATTAGAAAAGATAAAATAAGGAATGAACAAATTAAAGCTAATTTAGGAATAGCTCTGATACATGATAAGTTGCGAGAAAGTTGTTTAAGGTGCCATGGACATGTGCAATGGAGGCCTTTGAATGCTCTAGTACGAGGGGTGATTTGATTCAGATCGAAGGAGCTAAAAGAGAAGTGGTGAGAAAAGACATGCACAGCTTAGTAACAAGTATGGCTTTGATTAGATCTGATTAGAGAAAAAGGATCCGTATAGCCGACCCCATTTAGTTGGATAAGGCGGAGTTGAGTTGAGTTTGAGCATTGTAGTATTGGGCCAACTTTTGCATGTACATTCTGAACCTTACAAAAGAAATTGCCTGAGAGTCAGGTGTGATTTTGCATTAACATGGAAAAAATATTAGAATAATATAACGTATTAAATCATCAAAACTGGACAAAACTCAAACCCATTAACCTCAAGTGTATTTCTCTATTAACTTTGGTCCTTCAACACCTGGACTTAGAAAAATATTCTTTTGATTGTTAGACCTTAGAGGAGTACCTATCTGGAAGTTTCCTGAGGATGTCTTATTTTCTTAGTTCTTTAATCACGTGTACATGCAGTACACAGTTATACAATGAATGTGTTAGGTATGGGTGCAAAATTGCCCAACATTACCTTGCATGTGTTTAATTGGATTTATCTAATGAAGTTTGTGAATTTTCTTCTTTCTCTAGGGAAATAGTAAAAATTCTTCTAAGACTGGAAAAGCTAAGAAAAAAGACACTTTTCAAAAGCATGCGAGTATTACAAATTTCATTGACGATGATGCAGCTCTACAGAAGGTCAATATCATCCAACACTAGAACAGATATGTTTTTCATTTTCTTTTTTCTGAGTTTAAGCTGACTGGGTAAGCTTGGTTCAATCCACGAGTTCTGACTTCTGACTTACTTACTGATTGAGAAAAAAAAATTCACTGCTGGGGTAACCTTCAATGCAGGCAATTGCACTTTCACTTGAAGGCTTAACAGAAGTCTCAGATATGGAGAGGAGAGAGAGCCAGATTCAGGAGGATGCTGGAAAGAAGAAAAGAAGAAAAATGGTTTGTCTTTTCCATGGTTTTATTTTATTAGGAGATGCAAGTTGCCTTATGATGTTTATTGGTCTCTCATTTTCTTCTCCCTTCTTTCTCCAGCATACTGCCCGAGTGCAAATGACTGAGGATGAAGTGATATTAAATTTCTACCAATTTGATGGTAAAATCATTTTCTTTTTCCTGTTGTTGTTCCTGTTGCCTATTATAATGCCTCAGTAGGGGTTGAACTTCAGTTGGGTTGGTATGAGCCCTTGCTCTGCCTATCATAGTTCGAGAACTCGCGAGATCTCGTCGAGTTTCTCGGTTTTTAAAAAAACGAAGACGATACTGCCTGCGAGTCTCAAAAGTGCAATATCTCGCCGAGATCTCTGAGATCTCGGTTCAGGTCTCGGTTTCGACCCATTTTTTAACCCACCTACCACTTAAATACCTCACCTAACTCGACAAAACTCGACATATTGGAAATGACCCATCTACTATGTATTTACCTCACTTGACGGAAAAAAAAAATACACCAACTCGGCGAGATCTCGACTCGACTCGGTTTTTCCAAGAGCTGAGTTGGTACCGAGACCCGAGTTTTAGTACCTTGCTGCCTATCTGGCTAGGCTTAACGCTAACCTGGCCGACAACCCCCTTTTTTTCTATTTTGGGCTAGTTGGGCCAGGTTGTCATATTCAAAATGTATCTTAACCTATTATGTATACGCAGTAGATACCTTCCATGCATTATTTTTGCTTATCTAGTATGTGTAATACACATATACATGCATGATTCTGTTCAGGAAAGGCTGGGTTGAATTCCAGCATCAACCCCAACCTACCTTATCTCTATCTTGGGTTGACATTTCCAAACCCAACCCAGCCAGGGCAAAAGATCAGGTTGGGTCCAACCGTGCCTAGATTGGCCCAGCCCCAGTCGAACACTTGTTTTTCAGATGGGTGTATATATCAAAAAAGTTTGTTAACAAGCTATTTTCTTATGATCCATTCCTTATGCAGACCATCAGGATAGTCTATAATGGCAATAGGCATACACTAGGCATATGTGGGAATGGCCTTCGCCTTCTAGTGAACATCTCCTCGACGTTATTACCTGATTTTTTAATCCTTTCAATCTACTATCTGGACATTTTCTTTTCCCTAATTTCATTGCCATACTTTATCACCAATCACCATGGACCTTAATGGGTTTCTAGAAGCCTAAGAACTTAGGTTAGAAACTCAATCAAATTCTGGAACTGCAGTGACGAAGGAATAATCAGATTCAAGAGAACTAATTTTTAACAATCAACAATTCAGAATGAAGTGAAATTCTGGTTGAAGGTCTGACTTATGTTAAGAATAACTCCACATAGAAGAGCCTGATCCAACGGTTGGATCTTATGAAACAGTCCTGTTTCAGAATTAGCAACTTAAGATCCTAAAAACTAGGAATTCAAGTAACTTAGATCTAATTCAGGACATTTACTGTAGCAGGTTCAGGTCCACGTCCCTGCTTGTGTAGCATGCCCCTTTTATCTGTCAGTCATGTCACTCCCCTAAATTTTTAACCCATCGTATATCCATGGATTTTTTGCTTGCTTATGTTGTCCATTTCGTATTTCATAATTATGCATCTGTCTCAAATCCATCAATGTTTTAGATTCTGGATTCTGGCATGCATTTTTTTTTTTTTCTTCTTCTTTTTCTTCATTCTTGTAATTCAATCTAGAGGACTATTAATCTCCTTACAGAACAGGAATAATCTGGATTGAGTTACTAGACTCTACAGCTCTGTTTAGTTGCAATTCCGCTCTGAGAGAGTGATCCTGAGGTAGAACCATGGAAGTGTTTTTCCCTGATCCCGCTCCGTGAGAGTGATCTTTGGGACTAGAGTGGCATTTGGTAAGAGTGCATGTTATTTGGATTGATAATGGATGCAATTCCATGTTATTAAAATTTATTATTTTTATTTTTCTTTAGAGAGAAAGACAATAAATTCTCTCTACCATCTCAGGCAAGGTGCCAAGCAAATGAGGTTTGCAATCTTGTGGTTTATGCTGCCCATCCAGACTTGATGTAATTGAACAGATATATACTACCAATTCTACAGAAAATAAATTTAAACAGATATATTATAAAAAGTTGTGAGAGTAAGGTTCCCTCTCACTTCATTCTCATAGCTTTCGTTCACACAAATTTATATAGCTTTCGGTTCTTTATTTCCATTTAAAATTACTTTGTAGTGTACCAGCTACCTAAGGAAGAGACTTTGTAAATTTATCTGGGACTACTTTATCTTGAAATTGATCCCAATGTTCCAATCATTTTCTTGTATTTTTTAGAATCTGATGAAGTGAATCACTCGCATTATAGAAGCAGGTAAAGATAGAATAACTGTGAGGGATTTGCAAAGAGTAGCAATTGCTCATGATTTTACTTGGACGGACAAGGAGATGATGGACATGATCAATTCCTTTGATAGCGATGGTGATGGAAAGGTCAGTATGTTCTCTCTTCCTTTTTGTTAATTTTGTGTTTGTAACAACCTTCACTGGGAAGGAGAAGATTAAAAACACAACTTCAATGGGATGAATAAGTATCCTTTGTTTCTTCATAATTGCTTTTCTTTTGTTCGATTCTCTTGCCGCTGGCAAGGTCACACTGACTGGAGTTCCTAGAGTGACTTGATATTTCCCAAACATTAATTTGTGATTTTATTGGTCATGTAAGCTAAGCACATGTTTTGGCACCAAATCTCGAAATATTTTATGTTAAAGAAGTTTGACATGCTGACACATCTATGGAGCTGACCAAGTGCATTGACCCATGAAGTATACTTGATTCATTGTTTTGGTTACTACAGATGCCAATAAATTATGTTTTAAGTTTTGCAATTTTTAGATTGTTTTTAACTAATTACACCAAATTTTCGAATGATGAAAAATGAATTTTAGTGACATGGACGTTACTAAAGACTTTTTAATTCCCCCTTGTCTTATTCCCAAAAGTTTTTAAGTTAGTCATCAACAAAATGACATTTCATTATGTTATCATCACTAGGTGTCATTGTCATGCACATTTTTCAAGTACACGTGAAATTTACCCTCATTGGAAAAGTTGTGTTGTACTAAAAGGGCAAAAAAGTAAGATTACAAATTATGTGACACCTTGTGGGGTGTTAATTAGAAAATCCCATTAAAGATGGATATCATGTTCAAATATGGTTTGTCTTTGATCTATCTTCTTATCAGATATGTTTCCTCCTCAAGTAAAGGTTCCATTTGTCCACTGCTATTTGCAGCTCAGTCTGGAGGATTTCAGGAGGATTGTTTTAAGATGCAACATGATACAAGGCTGCAAAAATGCTCCGATGGGTTCAAAGTCATGACAAGCTACTTGGACCATGTTGAAAGGTGCAATCAAAAGCATGCTTGTCTCATATAAGACTTTTCAGAAATTTCCTTCAGTGGATGGTTTGATACAGCTGATCAATGTGCCAAGATGGTAAAGGTAAATAGTTAAGAGTATGTGAATCTGAGAGAGAGAATCACAAAGTATACAAGCCTGAATTTTACAAATTTAAATTTTTTGTAACTTTGAAGGGGAAGTATTGTTTCTCTTGCAGGTTTCTGTCTAGTTGTGACCAAGGTTGGTGGCATTTAAGTCACCAAAACACAATTTCTTCTTGTTAGGCAAACATGAGTGGGTCCATGTCAAATATGTTAATCTGTGTTGGTTAAAGAGTAATCTAAAGTTTCATAGAATAGCAAGAATTTGTTCATGGTATTGGAATCTAGTGATTTTTTTTCTTAATTTTGAAGCATGTCTAATGCTTCTTTTTTAGCAGAAATTTGAGCAATGGGATGGATGTGGAGCCACATGGATGCAACCCATGTCTTCCTCATGTCAATGGATTGATATTTGATGATGGGCTAAATCTCACCAACATTGATTAACTTTTGATCACTTCAAAATGAAATGTCAAATAGCCCCCGCCCCCGCCCAAAAAAAAAAGAAACGATAAGTGCTCTTTTTGAACTGATTTAACACCGGAAATCTTCTCCAAAAAAAAAAAAAAAAAAAAAAACACCAGAAATAATATCCAAGGCCAACCTTAGAACTGATCTAAATATAAGAAAACCTCTGCTCTTTTTGATCTCTTCAATAAATCCGCCGATTGATTCTAACCAATCTTCTGACTAATTTCAGCCAATTCGAATTGGAAATTGACATTGTTTGAATCAATCATCGATTCGTTTCTTAAAACTCTGTTGTGACTTGTGAGTCAAATGATCAAACAGGAGGAGAATGGATCAGGTTCTTGGACGAGAACCATTCTCATACACCCTAAGGGGCTAAGGGCATACACATGAATCCATATTCTGTGCACCTAAGGATGTAGGAGAATGGTTCTCATACGAGGGCCTGATCTAGCCTCAAACTTGAGTTGAAGTTAGGGCAGAAATTAGCCCAACGTTATTTGGATCTGACTCCTCTCCAATGAATGCAACAGCTCAATGAGTGCCCAATGAGCATCTGAGGGTTGAGTTGATTGGGCTGACACACATCGTAAGTGCGTATCGTGATGTGTGTCAAGCAGTCTAACCGTTGAATGCTTTATTGGACATTCATTGGGTGGATGCCAAAAGAGCCCAACGTTATTTAATTGGCGTTCTGCACCTATCAAAATTATTTTTGGGTAAAAATCTGCACCTATCAATTCAAAACGGCAAAAAAATGTTTTATTGTGGGAAATTCAGTACGGCGGCGTTTTATTCGCATTTTGAACGCGATTTAATCAACAGACGTGGAATAATGGAATTTGATAAGCATTTTGAAATCGCTTCTTGGCGCACGCGGGGAAACAGCGCTACTATATATATAAATAGGGTCCAGCCCGATGTCTCCCGATTCAACTCAATTTGATTGTGGTTTGTGGCCAAGCGAAAAAACGATCACCAGCACCGCAGGTAGCTTCTCTATGTCTCTCTGTCTCTCTCTCGTCTCTTCTCGGCCTGCCTTCTCCTCCTTATCCCCTCTCCTTCTCTCTGGCAAGATTCGGATTCAGGATGAAACCCTAAATATTACGATCCCTTAAACCCTAACCGTAACCTCAACCTCCACCACTGGTCAAGCGGCCCGGGATGCCGGTGCTATCTCCCTCCGCTACCCCTTTCCAATTCGATTTACGCTGCTTGCGGTTGCCACCGGCTTTGGCCAACTTAATCCCGCAATTCGACTTTGACAACGACCATTAAACCCAGACATGCCCTCTACTTCGATTTTGGCCACCCCCCCAACCGCCGTTGCCCCTCTCCAACTTAATCGCCATCTGCTTATGCTGTTAGATTCCTTCACCCCCAAATCCACCTCCTCTATCTCTCTGAGATTCCGTGAAATCGATGAAGCCTCCCTCTCCTTCGACTTCGGCCATCACCCCAATCCCACCCCCCCCCCCCAACCCCCCCCCCCCCCACCTGCTTCTTCTCCATCTGCATATGCTATCCGATCCCTTCACCCCAACTCCACCTCCCTGTATTTCTCTGCGATTCCGTGAAAACCGGATTTCAACTGCATGATTTACTAATATATTATTTTTTTTGCAGGTTCTGTTTGTTTGAATCTCTCCCCCTCAACTCGGCAGTGTCTTTTTTCAAATAATATTTAAGGTTTGAATTACAAGTCCTTGATTTTACTACAAATGATTATTTTTGTGTGTGTTATATTTCACTTGAATTCCAAGGTTCAAACTCACCGAATGGCAGCATCAACTATATCCCCAATGGACCAATTACTTATGCTTAACCTATGCTTTTTCTCTTGTTAAGTTTTGTCATCGCTAGCTGAAGTCAGTGAAAGTTGTTTGTGATACATGCACTCTTACTTGTAAGCTGGAAAATTCATATTATTGCAACTACTTGAATGTTGATTGAGTAATGAAATTATGTCTCTACAATGTTGACTGAGTAATGAAATTATTGCAACTACTTGTATACATGGACTTTGATAATTTAATGTGAGCATGAAATCCTGCAAACTGAGTGAAACCCTAAGGTCAGAGTTCTTTTTTTCTCAGTCATTGCTATAGTCTCTCTCTCTCTCTCTTGCTTAGTCTGCTGTTCTGTTTGTTTTCAATGTAATTTTTCCTCTGAGTTTCTAATACTGTATTTTATCAATTCTGCTGATTGAATCGGATCAGCAATCTCTCTCTTATTCCCTTGTTATCCATGCTTTGTTTTCAATAGATTCTGGTCTCTGTAAAACCACACCTCTCTGTTATTACATAATTTTGGATATTTTAAAATGGCCATGTGGACTACTTTGTATGGTGCCACATCATTTTCTAATGGCGTGAAAAACTCATTTTTAGATCCCCAATGTACCTTACAATAATAAAATAGGATGATGTTAAAGTGGCAGAAATGCTTCTGTTTCATTGCATTTCAATCGGATTTCTACTTCTTTCATTAAACAAAAGCATTTCTGTTAAGGATAAGGGTTATGTACCCGTCTAGATTCAAGGTAAACTGACCAACACAGTTAACTATTTTTCCCTCCAAAAAATCCAGTGCTTTTGCTTGTGATGTACTTTCCTTTAGAAACCCAATTTCCAATTTTAAATCTTTTTCAGAAATGCTAGTTCCTCCCCCCCCCCCCCTGTTGTTTCTCCTACTTTTGTTTTCCTGTTATTCCTACTTTCAACCAAAGAAATTCAGGAAATCCCTGAACATATCATGTCTGAATTCTGTGATTATTGCAGGTAAGATATGGGAGGTCATGGAGGTCTAAACATTCTACCGCAGAAGCGCTGGAATGTTTATAACTTTGATAACAGAGAGAAAGTCCGACTTGATGAAGAAGCCGCAGCCAGAGAAGAGCAGCTCAAGCTAGAACAAACCAGAAAGTGTGATGCAGAATTCCGTTTGGAGAGGCTCAGGCAAAACCGTGGTTTACCTCCTGCCGCTCAAGTGGGTGCACCTGTCTCATCAGAACAAAAATCAAGTCATATTAATCTCTTTGAAGGCCTGAAAATTTTTCCCTCTCTTGGTACCGAGGAAGAAAAAGACGTCGAAAGGGACAGCTTCAAGAAGAAGAAAGCAAAGAAGGAAGAAAAAGCCCCAACAGTTGTTCTGCCAGAGGATGAAAAGTACAGGCTGGGATATGGTATTGCTGGAAAAGGCGTGAAAAAACCATGGTACCTTTTGAGACCATCTGACGATGTGAAGCCTGAGAGTGATAGATTTTCATCAGGATCAGGGAAGCCTGAGGAGAGTAAGAAATCAGGGAAGAAGACATTGGAGGAACTTAGGGAGGAGCGGGTTAAGAGAGAGAAGAGAGAAAAGGAGAGGGAACGAGCTCTGCTACTGGAGAAGAAAAGGAGAGATCGAGCCAATGTGAGTGGCAAAGGTTTTTCTAGGTAAGTTATTTACATTTATCCCTCCTTTTGGTCATTTCTTTTAGTGGAGGACATAATAAGAATATGCTTTATATCTGTCTTTGTCATTTCTCTAACATAGATTATTGCTGGCAGGCATGGGCTGTAAATTGAGTTTTGGATGAACAGAGAACTTGAATATCAATAGATTAATCATCTGTCACAGGAACTTGCGTTGCATTTACTGGTACTAGTTTCTTTTTTAAGTTGATTTGCTCACTTTAGCAGGTCTTCATGATGTATGTTTGTACAGAGGAGATTCAGTTTGAAAATTTCTGTATTCTATTTTCTGTTCTAATAGTTATGCTACTTGCCTCCACATCCAGTTGCATCCCCTCTTCCCTTTCTTTTTTCTTTTTCCTATTCCTCTTTGTAACTTTTGTTGCCTTTGCTTGGGTCTGAAATGACAAAACGGGTAAATAAAATGTCTGAATGATTGTTGTTGATGCCTGCTATTTTTTTCAAAAGTATTTGTTTTCAGGTATCCTATACTTGGGTTAGAAAAAGTGAAAAAAATTGGGTGTATCTAAAAGTATATGCATCATCTTGATTAATCATTTAGACCTTCAGGTAAGTCTATAGGTGATGCAGATTCAGGGTTCAGGGCACACCCAACATATATATGAGAAGAACCAGACCAGAAAACCATCTTACGTTTCTGATTTTGGGCCAATTTTCTGGTTCAAAACTGAACCTATGGTTCCATTCTGGTTCTCCAACCGTGGGTCAGTTTAAGGGCTGTTACCTTCTTTTTTTTTTTTAATTAATTAGTTTCCTTGTAATGCTGGAAACTGGTTATAAATGGCAGTCTTTTTTCTATTCTGTTTTTGCAAGTTGTTGGTATAGAACTTCCATAGCTTGTGATTAGGAGTTTTCCTGGTTTGTTTTGGTTTTCTGTTTCATGGTCAGTTTAAGAGTTCTAATCAGTCTTTATTTCTATTTTTAGTTCCTGTTATGGTTAGGATTGGCTCCAGCCTTTCCTTTTAGTGTCTGCTTCAGTTTAAGCACTCTCTCTATATAAGTTTGTTAAGGGATCCAGCCTTTTCCTTTTAGTGTCTTCTTCAGTTTAAGCACTTTCTATATAAATTTTCATCTCATTGATTAATTTATCATCTCGCATTACATGGACTTTGGGCTGAGTAAAAACATAATTGAATATTAATTTACTATGAAGTTGATGGGCTGAAAATAAATGGAGCATATTATCAATCCATTTATATTGTTTGAATTGCCATTGTATGTATGTCCATTGAGATTGAGGCCCATAGAACTCTAAATTAATTTAAGATTTACTTATTTAGCCATTAACCCAATGAGGAACATTCTTTCCAAGTATGTTATTGTTTCATCCCAAAAAATTGAATCTCATAAGAAGCTATATGGACCAAACTTGCATAGCCGATTGTAGCCTATTTAGTATGAGCCCGTTTATTGGCACGGTTAGCCTATGTATAGTCCGTTTAGTACAAGTCCAATTATAGACAGGTACCTGACTGACCGTTTATAAATAGGACCATGCCTTGCCTATGAGGACCAATTACTTAAACAGGCCGGTCACGGTGCGGGATCCTAAAGTAGGAGGGACCAATTAGGCCTGACCGAAACCGGCCCGGATCGACCAATTGACACCCTTGCTGTGGTGATTAAGAATACTTCCTGTTATGATGCTGTAAACCTCTGTTGTACTGATTCAAGAGACTGACTGGTGCTGATTCAAGTCCAGGCCGTAAATGATGATTCCTTTGGTCATTTCCTTCTCCTCTCTTGTATCTTCTTCTTCAGATGACAGGTTAGTTCAATAAACCCTGTGTATATTTTCTTCTTTTGATTCTTAGAGTCGTGCCTCACTTATTCTTCACAGTTTGTTCTCTCTTCCAAGATCAGCAATTCGGGTCATTGATTGTCATCATACCTGAGATTCCTTGTTCCAGTAGGAAATCTCAAGATCTCTCAATTCCATCATTGAAATTGGCTGAAATTTGTGGAGTTATTCCCTTCCTCTATACTGATAAGACCCTCAACCAGTTTTGAGGACTTTTGCTCGATATGCTATTAGATTCTCCATGTTCTGGTTCTGAAGTTCTGTATTTGGAATTCCCATTTACTTTTGATTCTTCAGATCTCAGAATCCAACCGTTGGATTACCCTAAGCTTTTGATAACTGATTCTGTCATTAAAAGAAAGCCTTCAACCTGAGTTTTATACCGATCCGATCCTTTGATTGGATTCCATCAGATTTCTCCTTAGCTTGTGATGTAGATCAAAATATGAAGAAGAAAAGGCCAAAACACTGTTCAGGTTACTGTCCATGTGAACAGTATCACAGCCCCATATTTGCCTTGGTGGGGATATTACTAGGAGATCCTGTGGGGCCCAAGACCAGATTACATGAAGGCTCTATTAGAGGAGTCAATTTTGTCTGTGTGGGGGATTTAGGAGTCCAGTTTTGTTTTTATTGTAGAATTATTCTCTTAGATATTTTGTGGTTGCCTACATAATTGTCAAGGCGGCGCCTTGATTTTGGACCCTCTCCAACACCTTGGGTCGCCTAGACGCCGTGACAACTATGGTTGTCTATTAAGCAAACTTAGGTCAGTTTAGTTTCTAATTTCAGATTTAGAAAGTATTCTTAAGTTTCTATTTTCAGTTTGTTTCCTTTTCTTGTTAAGTTTTTAAATAGCTGCCCATAAATATGGAGTCCGGATCTTCTCTTAGGCCTAGGAGACTAATTACTCTCCTGCAACATTATACAATCAACATGTGGCAGACACAACACTGGCAACCTCTTTCTCCTATGCCCTGTTTTTCCATTTTCTTTTTACCAAACCACAACTAAGTGGGACCCACCACTAACTTAATAAACAAATAATTTATTATTTTTTTCCTTCTTCCTCATCTTCTTCGTCTTCTCTTTTTGTGAATACGACGACACCCTTGTCGCCACCGCCCTTTCCTCCCTCCCTTGCCCCCGTCGCTTCCCTTCCTTGCAACCCTACCCCCGCTCAGCCCTCTGTTCCTCCAGCAACCCATCCCATCTACAACCCCCCACCGCCCTTACCTTCCTCCCCCTGTCCCTCCAAGTCTGCAACCCCATTCCCTTACCTTCTTCTTTCTTACCTTACCCCACTCCCTTCTGATGCAGGTTCATCATAGATATTGGCTAATTTCTTTAGAAATAGGCCTAGGGTTGGGTTATATACATGTTGGGCTTTTGTTCCCAAGGGTTTTCTATGTATTAGGCCACTTTAATGAGCCTAAACTAGGGGTACATAGGTTGCATACGGGATTAGCCCAATACTTAGTTTATTTTTATGTTTTCTTATTGAACCGGTTCAAATTGGTTGCATTCAATTGGTTCAATTTAAGTGATCATGTGACTTGGTTAAGTGGTCATGTGATGTAAGTTGGGCTGGATTAGGACTCTATAAGTCCAGCCATGTTTTGAGTCTATTTCCTTTAGTATTTTAGTTTCCTAGTCAGTTTAAGTTACCTAATAGGTTAGGGATAGGGTTAGGCCTTTCCTTTTTAGAGTAGAAGTCTATTTTTGAGTCTTTTATATAAGGTTGTAAGGGGGCAAAGCCTTGAACACGAATTTGATTAATGAAAAAAGCTTTTGCTTGTTGGCTGCCATTGTTGCTGCTCCTGTGCTCCTTGTGAGTGTGCATCCTTGTGGTTCTATCAAGGTGGAAAGGGACTGGTGGAATCCGGTTGACTCCTTACGCCGTGACGGCTGGGAGGATCTTCTTCAAATTCGAAGGTGGCTTTATCCTTCACAACTGTCTAAGCTTGCTGCCAGTGGAATCTCCAGTAAGTTTGACGCCAAAATTCTTCTTCTAATCCTCTAATCCTTTCCCCCAATTGATCCCCTTTATTTTTGGTTTGAATCCCATAAACCCTAACTCCATTAAAGCCCAAAACCTGCAACTCAATTCTGTCCAAAATTGCAGAATTTCAAAACTCATCCAAACCCTAACCTTTTTATACCATATTGACCCCCTAGACCTGCCCATTAATACCCTATAAACCCCTTTCCCAATATCCAACCCAAACCCTAGGAATTGACCTAAATCCTAGTGCTGTCCATTCGAACCAGCAGCCCCTTTTGTTATTTGATCCGGTTGTTTGGCTCCTAGTAGGTCTCCTACCTATCTAGGACTACATTACCTTCTCTTGAGTTTTTATTGAAAAACTCAAGAGCCAACAGAGATTTTCCCATCTGAATCCTCCAGAATTGCAAACTACATAGAAAATTGAATTTCGCAGAAAATTAAGAATCAATTTTCTTTTGCGTATGTAATAGATTTATCGAACCAAAAGGCGAATTAACTGATAAATAAATTGAATCCATCAAATATCATTCTTTTGCAGTATGTACACCTGTGGATGCAATCGTTTCTTGTGGTTCCTCAAGCCTCAGTTCCAGTGTTACTTTCTTCAAAGTATATGAAGTTCCAAAAAAAAATTCAAAAATATACAAGGCTTAAGATCCCCTAAACCCAATGAAGTGTTGTACTTTGTTTTGAGGAAAAAAGCGTTGAAAAAGAAAAAGAAAATCTACCTTTTTGAACAGTATATCTTTCATTTGTTCAAATGTAGTTGTGGCCTTTGTTAAGGTTTCGTTGACATTCTAGAAGTCTGTTTCTTGGAGAACTACTCAGATCTCTTGAGAAAATAAAGAATCAATTTTCTATGTAGTTTGCAACTCTGGGAAAATCTTTGTTTGCTCTTGAATTTTCCAATAAAAAAAATTTTTTAGAAAGAAGAAGAAGGTAAGGGAGTGGGGTTGCAGGGACAGGGGGAGGAAGGTAAGGGCGGTGGGGGGTTGCAGATGAGATGGGTTGTCGGAGGAACAGAGGGCTGAGCGGGGGTAGGGTTGCAGGGAAGGGAAGCGGTGGGGACAAGGGAGGGAGGAAAGGGCGGTGGCGGCAAGGGTGCTGTCGTATTCGCAGAAAGAGAAGACGAAGAAGATGAGGAAGAAGGAAAAAAAATAAAATAAAATATTCATTTCTAAGTTAGTGGTGGGTCCCACTTAGTTGTGGTTTGAAAAAAAAAAATAGAACATTACCAAAAAAGAAAACAGAAAATAGAAAAAAAGGGCTTAGGAGAAAGAAGTTGCCGGTGTTGTGTGTGCCACACGTCGATTGTATAATGTTGCAGGAGAGTAATTAGTCTCCTAGACCCAGGAGAAGATCCGGACTCATAAATATGTATGAGCCTTAGGAGGCCCCCCCCCACACACACACACACACACAAAAAAAAAGAATTAATGAAATCGATTTGAATTGCTTTGGCAAAGTTGTTTTATCCTAATGTGAGGAAGAAGGGCTGGTGAGAGCTGACACCCTATCCCCTTTTGTTATCTTTTTTTTATCTTCCTTCTTCTTTATTGTCTCCTTCAACCCCCAATTGAGTTCTGCCTTTGCTGCTATTTTGAGATTACTATTGAGTGCTGCTGCTGCATTTTAGAAGGACCAGAAGACAACCCATACAACTGCTGAAGTTGCTGTTGCTGATCAGAGGACAAGGAAGCCATCTCCACACCTGCGGTTGCACCTCCTCCTAACTTCCTGCTTCTGCAATCGAAGGAGTTAATCTCAGCATCCTTTCCTCCATCAACAGTGATATTTGGAGGACTGATTCAGACCCTCAAGAGATCCATTCAATGCTGCTTAGCTTCCACAACTGCTGGCCAAATTGCCCTCTGCATTAAACCTTCTATTTTCAAGTCCTCTTCATATCTCAGTCTTCAGCCATTAGAATTGGTTATACTTTGGAGCACAGAACCTGATCAACATCACCTCCACTTGACCTAAGTTTGGTGAGGTTATGTTGGCTGGTTTGATCTCTACCGCCTAAGTTGCTAATTCTGATTTTATTGTTATTTTGAAGTTCTGCTGCAACCTATCATCGATCCTACTGTAGAGTGGTTCTTAGTTGAACCCCTTCTACATTAGCTTGTCTATGATCCGGCTTCATTGCTGGTTCCTGAGACCTATCTTTAGGTGACATCAAACCACATTAGTAGGGTACAAGATTCCACACGTAGATAGGCATTCCTATTTTTTGGGGTTTCTTCCATAAAGAAACACCTTTCTGTTCAAGACAATCTAGCAACTTTTGAAGCTCACTAATAATTAGTCTTATAATGCCAGGGGACCTGATTTTGTTTTACATCAGCAACACTTGAAATCCATTGAAATTATTATGCTGGGATATGATTGTGAGCTAGCTGAAGCCAATGGAGCAGGCGGGAAACTGAGAACAACCTGGATAAGTAATGATGAGCTGTCGATTATGATCTGTGTAATTCATACCAATGTTGTATACTGGAGATGTAGCCATCAATATTGAGGAACCAATGACCTCTGGAGTATTTGGCTATTTGGATGATTACATTTTTGTGTTTTTCTTTCCCTTTGTTCTCTGGCCAAGTGGATTTGGATGTAACCGTGTAAAGAGAATTGTAACTATAGATCACCAAGCCTTCTCTTGCTTTCAGATGGACACATGTCATAGGAAAATGCTTGACAGTACAGATGTAGGATGTTCTCCATTTACCATCATTTGATTGGTGAACCTAAATATTCTCATGAAATTCTGGTTGTGACTACACTTGCCGATGATCCTATTATGGATTATTTGAGGATTTTTAGCGTAGTTAAGGTCCAGGTTATTAGGCTTATTATAATTTTCATTCCTCATTGTTGGATGCTGTTGTTTGTTGGGTTCATGAACTTGATGAATCATTTTATCTGAATTTGAAGATACTGATTGATTGTACCTTGTGTGATTGAACCTCTTTCTTTTGTAACAAATTGCATACTTTGAATGATAAAATAATTTGAGTTGAAGAACCATTTGGTAGTAAATTGAGTAATTCTAGTGTCACATAAGTTTATTATTTGACAACTTCCAAATTTTAGACATCGAGGCTTCTTAGAATTTGGACAAATCAAAATATGGTTTTACCTGGTGTATGATACACTAACTTTTGAATCATTTGACACCACATTGCTTTTTATTAATTCATAATGCATCAAGCCAACTGTTTTGAGAACAGTATGCACTTGAAATGCATTAAAGAAAGCCCTTCTTGAATATCCTCCCCACTTTTCCTAGTAATCAATCAGTCTCTCCAACTAGGGATTTAAATGCCTGCAAGTTGCACCATTTGAGAGTCTTTAGGACCTGTTGTCTTGTATTTGCACAGACAAACGATGCTGATAGGAAGATAAAAATCAGGAGCATGAGCTACAGCTTCATATCCATATGCCCAAGGTGGGGCATGTGGTGCTTTGATAATTTGAAACAATATGCATGCAATTGATTGTTGCTGTAATGTAAATACTTCGGTATTGCATGGCTGTCTTCATTTCAGAAGCAAATGTGAACCTGATAGCATGTCTAATATTGCAGGGCAGCTGTTTCACGAGGTGATTTGGGGGAAAGTAAGTTCATATATTGGCCAGGAAACTGTAGCTTTTCAGGTTGCACTTGTTCCATGAGAGAGCTTTCAAACCCTAGTAATTAGTGGTTCATGATTATTTTCTTATTTTCTTTCAATGTCGGTAAGGTTTAGAGTTAGGAGCACTGAATCCCTCATACATGTTCATATCAAACTATAAAAATAAATGGCTTCATATTGGAGGGGGTGGGTAAAATCTTTGAAGTTCTTGGTGCAACATATCTTATTTTTTGTCCTTGATATGTAAAGGATTTGAATAGATGTTTTTATTCTGAATCTGGCCTTGTAATCCCATGTTGCTAAGCCACTGGTGTGAGGGAACTGGTGCAGGTGAATAGCTTGAATTGTATGATTGCACTATTTCTGGTATCTGCTTAATCCATGTACATTATGATATGGTTGATGAATCAGCGACTGGTTGCGCCTCTTTTCTTCTACATTGTGGAAGAGAACTGAATCTTTTTCACGATTCATTGTGTGCCTAGTCTTTTTCATCCCTATTGAACTCAAACTGAGAAGTAGCAGATATGAAATGAGAGAGCCTGCACAAAGGCAGGCTCCGAACCCAGCTTTATGGTATCAGGTGAAAAATGTAGGAGGCAGAGTGTTTAGGTCAAACCCTCTGGGAAGCAGCTATAGAGGAGCTGTTTATGGAGGTACAAACAGGAGGACTTTAATCTGCTGCTGTACTAATCGTGCGGCGCTACAGGTGCCATGTGTGCACAGTGGGTCCCACATGGGCACCTGCAGCACCGCACGATGAGTACCGCGGCGCTGCAGTTACAGCAGCGGATAAAAATCCCAAACAGGAAGCACCAAATATTGGAGGTAGAGAGCAGCTATTTGTTGGGAAAAGAGATTTTAGATGTACTTTGAAGGGGCGCTTATATAATTATGAAATTTTAGCATCTACCTATAAAGTGTTTTTAAGTTTTCTTACCGGCTCTTAGGATACTGGAATTTTTATCGTATGCGGTTCCTGACGGGTACGGTTCCCTAGTGTGCATAAGAGGGTGGATTCCATCCAAGCAGAGTGTTCGGTCAGGTGCCCCGGGTGGGCTCCACCCCCCTTTTGTGAGAGGCATTAGGAAACCACACTGGTCAGGAACTGTAGAGAAATAAGTAATAGGAATCTCTCTCTCTAAATCAGTGTTTTTTTTTCTTTTTTCTTCCTTTTAAAATCAAAAAAGAGGGTAGATTTAACTCTAATAACTTCTTTGGAAGAAGTTTTCCTTCACCACACGGTGAAATATCACCGTCCCCATCAATGGCTGTAAAAATCTGCCCTCCACATTTACGAATGGTCTAACATACCTTTTTTACTGTGTACGATCCCCATGGTGGCCAATCGGCGATCGCAATGGATACCCCCATTGACCGTGGCTGAAGGAAAACTCTGAAATCCTAAATTCGTTAGTGCTTCATTTTCTTTGAAAACAAAACAATATTTGAGAGAGTGAATCAAGCAAGACTCGAAGACTCTGGGAAGTTAGGCATTTTGAGACGTTTTCAAGGTAGATGCATTCAAATTACAAGACTTTGTGGTTGAATTATTGTATCACACATGGGTATCAGAATTACTTTAAGATATACTTGAGGTGTCCTGGGGTTAGGCTCGCTTTTGGGATGGTAATGAGCCAAGTTGAAATCAAGCCGCTAAGCAAGTTTGGTTTTCGCCTGATTTGGTTTGGTCTTTTATCATGTTGGTGTATCAGGCTATTATCTGTTTGTTCTAGTTTTTAGTATATATATATCAGCCAAATGTTCTCTGTGCCGGCGGTGCAGGTTGCGCCCAGACACATGGGGATGGGCGAAATGACCATCTTACCCCTCTGAATGGTAGGCCCTTGTGTCTGGGCACAGGCTGCATTGCGGCACAGAGAACATCGCCCATATACATTACACGAATACAGAAAATAATGACTTTTGCTATCAATTTGTTTGTTTTTTATCGCTATTTTTTTTTGTAGTATGAATTTTGTTTCCAATTCTGTCCGGTTCAATTTCAGCTTCTATCGATTTCATAAAACCACAAATCAAAGCCAAAATGGTTACAGTTTGGTTTGGACTGAACCAGTCTGTTTTGTTTTGTTTTTTCAATCAATTCAGGATGCAAATTGACACCCCTAGTTGTGGAGTGTCAACCATTTCTCTTCATGATGAAGAAAATACAATCCAAGCAATTGAACAGATGGGACATAAGAATTCATATTTGGTGCTACTTGGTGACGGTTGTATTAGAAGATTGATAAATTATTTATGGGATTTTGCTGATACAGCATAATAATAATGTTTCCACTCCTTAAAGATGTGACTTCTCTCACAGTTTTTTTGTTGGTGGATTATTCTTCTATTCTAGAGAATCAAAGCACTGTCTTCTCTGAATTTCTACTCTGTAACTTTGTTTTGTTGTTATTTTTCTTGTGGGGACTCTGAGTTTGAGATGATCTTCATAAGAAATAGAGAAACTTAATAGGGATAAGATATTAATTTTGTCCATACTTCCATCAGTTAAAAAAGAAATTATCTCCATTTAGTAATCAGATCTAAAAAAACTGATGTGAACGTGATGGCCTCAAGTCCATGAATGTATTTTAGCAATGGGTCTCAAGGAATATGGTGGTAGATAGCTGTAACGTGCCAACATTCCTAAACTAACTCTCTCTCTCTCTCTCTCTCTCTGATTGGTATGGTTAGGGTAGGATTGGGTGTGAATTAAGCTAAACTCATAGAATTAGTTTTGTGTATTTTAAATAAGCACTCCACCCTGGATTAGATCCATTGAGATGTGATAGTTGTCATACTTTAATGGTTCTAAATGATCTCCATTAGTGCAATCCCCAAGCTCCAAATCACCTAGACCCAATTATATATATATATATATATATATATGTTAATCGGGTTTATCAATCGCATTAGAGATTGTTAGGAATTAACAACGCAACAGAAAAACAATTGCAAGATAAAAATGAGAGGATATCACACACACTGAATGGTTCATTCAAGATGAGCTACGTTCACGAACAAGAAACCAGAGCTTCTACTATTTTGATAAACAAACTACATGATCACTCCTATATACAGCATTTTAACATATTACAATATAGAGAAACCCCAATTTTAGTAAAAATAAATCTCCACAAATTTGCTGGAGTTGGGGAAAAGTGAACAGTAGTTTCTGAATTAGACTGAGAACAGGGCTCACCAATAACCATGGCCCACAAAACTCCATTCATAGAACAGCTATAGAAAAGTCTTAACCAAATATCCTAAGTTGTGTGTTGATCCTACTTCCAAACATAGGTTGAGAGGAAAATGGGACATCGGTAATTTATATTTTATAAACGACTGAGTCAACAAAAGAAAGAGTGCAAGAAATCTATAGATGAATTTTTATCTCGTTTATAGATTCTCATTGTCTCTGCCACCATATTCTTCATCTCTCTCCGTGCGAGAGGGGGAAAGACAGAGAGAGAGAAAGAGAACAAAAAGGGAGAGCTATTGAAGGGTAGAAGGAACGATTACTAATGGGGTCGGTAGGAAAACAAGCTCTCAGAATCGCAGAGAATTTGACGGTTCCATCGGTAAGCTTCAAATCCATGAAACATATAAAACTTTCTCCTCTTTTAGTTCTCATATGGTGATATCAGAAATAATAATCTATCTTTGGCTCTTTGCCTTCTGAATTCCATCTCTATTTCTCTTTTCAGCTTAAATGGCTGAAATATTTATCCAAATCTTGTCTTGTTAATGATCTAATTGAAACAGAAGAGCTGCTTCTTCTTCTTCAATCTGGTTATTGTTATTCTTTTGTTTTGTTATATATATCCTTTGCTTCCTTGACAATTGGAATCTTTAATCACAGGAAGAGGGCTTAGTCTATGGTTCCCCTCTGCATCTCCCATGCCAACCCTACTACCTCCGAGCTTTACAGAAACGGTAATGGCTATGGAGTATGGAATATTGGAATGTGGAGTGACTGCCACATAGGTTGGTGTCTTCAACCCAGCCAAGCCCCAGGCTCAGAAACTTGTTTCTATTCCCTCCACCCAAAAAAAAACAAAAAATTGGGGGCTAAAGCCTTAGGATGTTATATTAGGTTTATTGATGCTAAAAGCATCTACCTTTAAATGATTTTTTGGAACCTTTATCAGATTCCTCTTCACGTACACATTTCGTGATAACACGTGTCTTTTTGCTTTCGCAAATGTCCTTCCACATGATCTTTATTCCCTCAATTTGCCTGCTCCTCAATTTCCTCAATTCCATCTAATAGGAAGATAGAAATGATCATCTTATCCCCTGTCCGAACACACTGCCCGAGGTGGAGCCACCTCACTTTATAAGAGGGAATTGAGGAAATTGACGGGTTGACAAATTGATGTGATATTTTTCCCCTTCCACAATACTATTAAGAATATAAAAAAATAAAAGACACATGTTGTCACGAAACCTCGTTGTTAAACTCCACTCGTATTGGGAGCTGATCAGAACTGTTTTTTGAGACTGTAAGTTGGATATAGAGTAGTTGAATTATGATTTAACTTAATTGATTTGGGATGAGAAAATGCAGTTTCAGGTAATTGTGATGAGAGCTAACCTGAGTTGCACACATTGCCGAGACAGAGTATCACAAGTCGTTTCGAAAATGAATGGTTAGTAAAGTAGTAAAGTTGTGTTTGGTATAACAGAATAGCATGTATTCCAAAAATCTAAACTCTTTAGAATCAATTCCAAAGACTGCTATCAGACACACATTAAATTTTCTATACTCTGATTGCAGGGCTGGTAGAGTATGAAGTGGATGTGGGTAATAAACAGGTGATCCTTAAAGGGGGCATGGACTCCAGTACTACTACTACTACTGTGCCTCTCCTACACTTTCCCAGCAAAACCAACAAAAGAAGAAGGTTTCCTCTCTGTGGGTTGTTTGCTCGCTCTTGCTTCACTCCGTAGCTTCCTTGCCTTGTGTTTTCCAAAAGATATAAAGAAATAATTACTTACTCTGTTGTCATCAGTTGCAATGAAAAGCTTGTAAATTTTTGTAATTATTTATTTGAAGTTGTTTATTAATGAACGGATACAAACAAAAAACACTAATCAATTCATTAACCACTTACTGTAATTTTTAATGTTACTGCTAATTACCAATTAGATGCCAATCAGAACGGATTCCCCCAATATGATTGCATGGTGGATTGACCGCCAACATTTGCTTGAAATGACCGCCTTGCTCTAGGCGTGCCTCCCAATGCCTAGAAACAGTAACTGCCTAACCGCCTTGAGCGCAACTGGTGTCTGGTTAGTGTCCTTTTGTTAGGTCATGGCGTAATCCCCAAACTAACCTTGGGTCCATGTAACATGACTCTTTTATCCTTATTTTTTCCCCTCTTCTTCCTTCTCCTCCTCCTGCAAAAGTGCAAACCCTTTCATGCAACTCTGCCCCCATCCTCCCCACCCATACTCTCTGAGATTCCAATCCAGTTCCAAGTGAAGCTTGGTCCATATGCTATCTACCTTCTTCTTCTACTTTCTATTTCTTTCAAACTCCTTCCTCTTCTTCTTCCTCCAGAAAAACCAGTGAAGTGTTCATTACAACCCCTTGAATCCTACAACCCTCGCCCAGAACCTCTTTAATCTACAACCCCAACATTGCCAATACCATGGGCGAGCTCCTATAATCCAAGCAACTACCATCCCTTGTTCTCCCTTCTTCCCTTTAGACAATATCATATATGAAAACCCTCAACCCTTCCTCTCTAAGCATCCTCACCCCAAAATCCTTTACTCCCCCATAAGGGTTGTCCATAACTGCAACCTCTGGTTCATAACATCCATAGGGCCAGGATACTGTCCCTCAATAAAGGATATTTGTAATTTTCAGAACTTACCATTTTTCAACCTCACGATAGTTTCTTCAAAAGGGCAAGAACCCTAAATTGAGTTTAATGAGAACTCACTGAAACATAAGACCACGATTTTTCGTTAGAGATTTCAAGATGAGAATCGAACTAAACGATGTATATTATAATGTTCGTAATCTCGGATCGTATCTGCCATGACCGATCCCGAGTCCGATACCTGGATTTTGAACCTGGTGCAGATTTACAGTCCAAGAACGATAAAAAGGAAAAGAAGAGTTGAAATGAAACAGAAACATATCCATTTTTTAATTCTCTGTCAGTAAAACCCTAGGTAAACCTCTTTACATCAGCCATGGCCATTGTATTTTACCAATGCGTCAAAACCGCTTCATTAAACAAAATGAAAAACTAAACCCCTTCCCCCCAAAATAAACCAGCAGTGAACTCTGAACTATAAGCCAGCAGAAGCAGAGTCTCTCTCTCTCTCTCTCTCTCTCTCTCTCTAACCAGATCATTCAATCTTGACCTCATGAACGTTCTTTCTCTCCTCCTCCTTCACCTTGGGAACAATCACCCTAAGTACTCCGTTTTTCATTTCCGCCTTAATCTCATCAAGCTTATAGAGATTCTCGGGGAGATCAGTCCTGCTACTATACTTCCTTCCATCTTTCTCCTCGTCAGATTCTTTACCCCCTTCTCCTTTGATGATCAGAGTGTTCTCCTCTACCACCACCTTCACGTCCTCTTTCCCTAGGCCAGGCATGTCGATCCTCACGTACAGAGCATTTTCGTCCTCTTTAGCATCCCATCCTCTCCTCGTCGTTCCACTCCCCATCCCTCCAGCCACGAAAGGATTCTCAATCATCTGGTCCATCAGATTTAGAACCTGACTCAGTGACCTAGTCGGTGAGACGAACGGATCAAACACATCTGCAAACATTTGAGAAAACCATTAGAATTGGAATTCGGAAGAAAAGGAAAATTAATCCGAAGAGATTAGCATTGCAACTAGAGCGGATTGGAGAAACTGGTTACAACTACCTGTGACGAGACTGGGAAACGACTCACGGCGACGAGAGATAGAACGATCGGATTGGCGTTTCACATCGATGCTTCGTTCATCATCCTCGTACTGGCGCATCTGAGATTCGGTGTTGAAGGAACGAGTAGCAGCAGATGGTGCTACTGCGACAGAACGAATAGGATTGAAGAGCTTATTGATGAGCCCCGAAGCAGAAGCTCTCCTCAAAGCGATTGAACAAGCCATTCTCAGATTCGAAATGCTTCAGAAAACGTCGATTGATTGTTATTTTTGAAGTTCTGTTGAGGGTTTAACGGAGAAACTAAGGTGGCTTCTATTATATAAGGGAGGCAGCTACAGAGAATTGAAATAAGCGGCAGAAACTAGATTTGGATTAGATAGGAGTAGAGAATTCTAGAAAGCCTGGAAGGTTCCAGAGCAGGGAGAAACGGAGTGGAGAAGATAGAAAGCAATCCTGGACGGTTCCAGAGTACGGAAAACATGGGAGAAGGTTCTAGAGTCTTAGACAGACCAACAACACACATGAAGGTTTCATCCACGTGGCCATGCCATGTTAGGACTGCCATCTTGTAATGTTCTACTGTCTGCCAAGTGGTAATCTTAAGTGGGGCCCTAATTTTATAGGTGAAAAATAAATATAAATAAAGGTAAAAGGTTCTATCCATGATCGTGCAAGCATATGATCGGTATAAATACCCGGTCAAAATGACCGAAAACCCCTTGTTTGACATATTTACAATGCCCCTTCCCTTCACGAATCTCTTAATGGGCATCTGATGGGCATGAATATCCAGTTAAAATGACCAAAACCGCCTTATTTGACGTATTCTAGACGCCACTTCCCTTCTCGAATATCTTAAATGGCATATGATGGACATATTCTCGATCAAAATGACCAAAAGTTCCTATTCGGTACAAATCATAGTAGTAGTTGGAGAGGAGACTTGTTGTGTTTGGTATGCATTCTAAATCGATTTTGCAGTCTCGGACGATAAAAACAAACTCCTATTTTTATCATCTCAAAATGCAAAATCAACTTAGAATACATTCCAAGAATGAATACCAAACATTGACTAGTGTACCAATCAAAGTTATAGTTGGAGAAGCATCGATGAAGTTTAAAAGGTGATGAAGGGGAATCAATCGAAGGAACTAGTAGAGGATTTGTTGCAGAGAATCGCCTAAAATCGTTATGAATACAAATCTTGGAGTGGAGGAACGAAGCTCTGGTTTGGTTGCTTATACAAACATGAAAGCTTTATTCTCAGTTGTGAACGTGAGGGCAACGGTGAAAAAAGAAAATCAAACACAGTGAGGAATTTACCAGGGGAGGAGGAGGGGAGGATATTTTACGGTCAAATGGGGAGTAAAATTTTCCAAGGCTTACACCGTGACCTTTCGTAAAATTTTCCTCCATTCCAATTTTACAAAATTCACAACAAAACACCGAAAAATTCAATTCTTATTTTCAATTATTTTATGTCGAAACAAATAGAGCTGTAAAATTTTCTAGGTAAAATTGTACACCTATACAAACAGTCATTTGGGGGAGGGAGGGAGGGAGGGGGGGGGAAACCACAGACATTATGTATGCTATAGAACACATTATTAGTTGTAAAAAGGGTGAAAGTGATAATTATGGATAACATATAAACGTTCAAGCAGGCAATTAAGTAGGCTAGGCAAATCTGGGCAGGCTAAATAAGTGGAGTCAAGATTGGATTCAAGATGAAGTCCAATAGTGCATACTGGCCAGATCAGATTCAAAACACATTCCAGCCCAGGCCAGGCCCTTTAATAATTGGGCAAGTTCTCATGCCCAAGACCCGCTTCTCTTTTAGAATGGTTGGCTATTGTAGGTAGGCAAGTTAAGAAAGGCTGGGCCAAGGCTTTTTCATTGCTATTTGGGATCAAAAGTTTGTTCATCATCGAGTAAAACATAAGTATTACAATGGCCCTCTTATAAGTTACACCAATTAATATCTGAATACTTACACCGATTAATAATATCTTACTATATGAAAAAATTATTACAAATGTTTCTTTTAGGTTAAAAATTTTTCACTCTCCTTCTCTCGCAACTAAATGGAGTTGTGGTGTTTACCAAAAAAAAAAAAAACTAAATGGAGTTGTGGTGTTTACCAAAAAAAAAAAAAAACTAAATGGAGTTGGTTTTTAAGAACAAGAATTTATTCCAAACAGCATTCTTGGTCCTTGAAGAGTGTGGAAGTGTGTTCTAAGTTTAGAAACATGTTTTGAGAATGCAATCCAAACTTATCAATCACACAAACCTTTGATCAGAATGTTGAGACAACATGCGTCAATTGTCACACCAAATATAGAAAGAGAAATGTATACCAAATCGAGAATCCATTGCAATAATAACATGAAGTAGTGAAGAATGAGAACACTGAACGGGATCCATTCTTGAGGACTTTCCAAATTTCTAGAAAGAGAATGTATACCAAATCATGTTTCGAAACACATTCTAATCACTAAACATGTTCTCAAAACGCATACTAAACACACACCCTATTTAATAACAGAAACACACCTGTCAAAGAATTGGTCAACAACCAATCTCTAAGAAACCCCTAACGCCTCTACCTTGTGATTATCTTGTATACAATAGTTTCCTTAACTAAAAGAACCCCACTCACCCATAACTTCCCTGACGTCTCTCACTTGTGTTTATCTTGTAAATCACTCATCAATTCTGATGGAGTTCAAACTCTTCACTCAGCTCTTGTATAAATCTATACGGATATCTCAATGAAAATTCAACATTTTTGAATCTCAAAATCCTTTGGTCTTTTACTATTTATAAAAAGATAGCGGACAAGGCTAGTGATCAACATTAGAAAATCTTAATAGCTTGGTGGCAAGTAGCAACACCTACCTAACGCTGACCTCTTTGAGAGGTCTCTCTCACCAATAAAATGGATTTGGATCCCTCTACGGCCGGGCATCTTGCCTGGGTGGGGTTTTTGCCTTGCCTGTGCCAGGCCTCTCAGCTGCCCGGGTCTCTACCACTCCATCACGGCCTTTCTTTTCTTTTTCGGTCACCATGAAAAAAACAATCCTCTGTAATACACCGATATAGTGGTGCACTGTGGTGCGGTCTTATAAACTCAACATGTGGATGATGCAACATCCAACGATGCGAAATCAATTGTACTTTATTTTTTTATCTTTCTCGAATTTGACACTGTTCGATGTCACATCATTGTATCGAGCTCGCAAGGCCGGCAGTGTCCTGCAGAGGACTTTAATCCGTTCACATGTAAGGCTGAGGCCTGAGACACAGAGAGTCACAGCACTGAGGTCTGTTTGTCCATACCGAAATTAGAATGCAAGAAACGTTAAAATGAATTAGTCCCAAAGCATACGCATCCCCATAAGCCGTTGGATCTTCGGCGCAGCGCAGCAGAGTCGTACAACTTGTCACTCTGTGGCAGACAGAAATACGGTTTCTGTCTTGACTCCTCGAAGAAGAGTGAGTTCTGAGTTGAGAGAGTACAACAACAAATTGAGATTTGGTAAGAACTTCTATTACAGCCCTCAGATTAGAATAATCTCCGTTTCTTGATATCACACGCTACCGACGAAACAGCATAGAAACCGAAAAGCACAAGTCACGCACGCCGGTCAACAGGTACCTCCCTCCGGCCTCTACCCTAATTCTCGAATAAGCATTTCCCAACTTCAACCAAATCACATATTTCCATATCGAATCTTTCCCATCTCATACCAACACGTGTCCAATCACATCCCGATGCCCACTGGTCCCCTTTAAGCAAAATAAAGACAAATTTAAAAAATTATTAAATAAATAAATAAATAAAACCCCTCCTCAGTCCTCACCGGTCGGCAAAAGGGTAAACCCTTTGGACTTTACCGTAATAATCTCTCTCTCTCTCTCTCTCTTTCTTTCCCCCCATCTCTGGCTTTCTCGGAGAAATCTGATTCGCCGCTGCCGATGGAAGACGAAGAGGACAACGAATTCCACCCAAAATCACAGTCGTCGTCCGACAACCAAAACCATCGGCAATCATCGCCCCCGCCGCCGTCGCCGTCGCCGTCTCCGTCTTCTCAGCCAGTAACGGTAGCGGCGGTGGGGCCGTCATCCCATCACTCTCTAACCCTAGCCCTTCCCATACAACAGCCCCGGGTACCCGGCACCGGAGGCGGCCGCGAAGACTGTTGGAGCGAAGGCGCCACATCTACGTTAATCGATGCCTGGGGTGAACGCTACCTCGAACTCAGCCGAGGAAACTTGAAGCAGAAACACTGGAAAGAGGTTGCGGATGTTGTCACCAGCCGCGAGGACTACACAAAGGCAGCCAAGACTGATATCCAGTGCAAGAATCGGATCGACACTTTGAAGAAGAAGTACAAGATCGAGAAAGCCAAGATTTCTTCTGGGTTACAAACCAAGTGGGTTTTCTTCGGTCGCATTGAAGAACTCATCGGCCCAGTGTCTAGAAAGAACGAAGACAACGATGATGACCACAAGAGCAATAGGCATGGCCATCCATCTGCGTCTCTACCGAAGATACCCGTCAGAAGCGTCAGATCGTCAAGGCAGCATTTTCGGGTCAAGCAGCGTGATTCGAGTAACTCGGGCGGCGATGATGGCGATTCGTCGGATAGTTTTCCGCCGCGGACGACGACTAATGTGAACGGAAAGAGATGGCGTTTTGAGAAGAAGCCACCACCTGTTCAAAGCAGGAGAGTTGGAGGGGAGTCGGATTCTCCGATGAAAGAACTGAGTCGGGCAATTGTTAAGTTTGGGGAGGTGTACGAGAGGGTGGAGAGATCGAAACTGGAGCAGGTGATGGAAATGGAGAGGCAGAGGATGGAATTGACTAGGGATTTGGAGCTTCAGAGGATGCGCTTCTTCATGAAGACCCAGATCGAGCTCTCACAGCTCAATCATGGCAGAAGAGTCGTTGTCGGTAACGGCCGCCATAACAGTAACAACGGTGGCTGAATTGTGATTCAACACTCAGTAGACTCGGCCTCTAATTCTCTCTCTTAGACTCTCTAACCCATTTCAAATCAAGTAAGTGTGTCCTCTCCAACAAACGATGATTTGGAATATTGTTGTACTACTATTATGAATGTTGGAACTGAAATTCAGTGGTATTTAATTTGATTTCAATTTCTAAGGGGCATTGGAAGCTTGGGGAAAGGTAGATGGGCTGCGTTGTATTGGGTGGGAGATTGTCATAAAATTGTCAGCCATGTTCACAAAGGCAAGGCAAAATGAAAGCTGAATTCAGTTCCATTATTGGATAAGAAACTGAGAAACTCTCTCTCTCTCTCTCTCTCTCTCTCTCTTGTGGGTCTCTCTATTTTGGGTAGAGAAGCATATCATCATACTGTGAAGAAAAGCCATTAAAAAGGCACATTATCAGCAAGGTTTAAAAACCCAAATTTGGTCTTACTCAGAATTGGTCGAATGGATTCAACATATCTCAGTTGGACTCGGTACACTAATCTTGTGTTTGGGATGCATTCTTGGAATTCTAGACCTAGAATATATTCTAAGAATAAACACCAAATACAGCCTAAGGTTATATTAGGTATGCATTATCATATGCACATTTCCATTCTCAAAATGCATAATGTATTCTTAACTGAGAATGAGAACATTATTTGGGCATATGTTAGGGCAAAGTAGAATTCTGATTTTAGAAAAAAAAAATTTCCCCTCTTGGTAGAATTTGGATTTTAGTATTCATTTCAGCATTTCATTAAACAACTCATGGGCAAAATAGCTATGACAGATTACGTCCATTTTGTTGAAAGGAGCTCTGATATGATCTGTTTCCAAAGTAAAAGCCCAAGAAGAGCAAGTAGAGGTTGATAACAAACCTATTAAAAAAAGGTAAAATCAATTTCAACATCCAAACAATTAAAATCTTTAAAGTAGCAAATGAGAGAGAGGCCTTCCAAAATAGCTTACAACTCCACAAAGATATTAGTCATTCACTAATGCTCCTTTTGATTGCGAGAGAAGTGATATTTTCAAACCTAAAATATATAACTTTTATAATAGTTATCTAACATAATTGCATAGACTACATAAATTTCTTATCATATTTATTAATAATATTTTTTTATTATTTATTTATTTTTTTAACTTTTCAAATCCAAAAGATTTGGGTTAATAATCAAATATAGAATGATTTGGAGTTAATGACATAATCATATGGGGGTTAATAAAAAAAAAATTCTTTTTTAGGTTCGAAAATTCCACTTACCTTCCCTCTAATTTCCCTTGCAACTAAACGGAGAAAATAAAGTCACTGGATGACATGATAAGAAATTGAATGGATGCACGAACGGATCCAAGTAAGAAGTTCCGTCCATGGATCCGCTCCTTGTGTTTTGACCTATTGGCCTGAACGGAGTCAGGGACGGACTCACCCTACTGCTTCCGTCCATGAGTCCGCTCGTGCTGTCTTGGTTGAAACTTGATTTTAACCTTGGGGGCATAACATGGAACCCCTCTATACATCTTTTGATGATTGCTTTTGTATTTTTAGGCTACCCAACTCGATGGATAGCTGGTGCACCGGTGAGATTCATGTCAACCATGTCGGGTGACACTCGAGTTCGATGAGTGGGTTTTGGGTGATTTTGTTGGGTTTGAATATATATATTAAGCAATCATTATCATGCTATTGTACTAGTTGGCTAGCCTAAGTAAATGTAGCGGTTGAGGCCCCTCTAATGAAAATTTCATGGGTGAATTCTCTAATCACATGAGTCCAAGGTGGGGACAACGCCAAAGAATATCCATATAAATTTAAAGGGTTTCTTTACAAGGTCGGATGATTGGATATAGGTAGTGAATTAGTCAGCTACACCAATGAGGAAAGATTCAAAAAGTTTTAACTTTACCTGTATTCTATAGCGCGAGACCTAGAGTTTTCTCATGTCGGGATCCCTAGTATTTGAAAGACAATTCTCATGTGATATTTTCTCACAAAAGCTCCACACTCTTGCTTTTGTTAATCTCTATGTAACTACACATTGGTTTTCTATTTTACTATTGTTTCTTCCTTTTCTCTTTGTGAGTTTGAGTACAACTTTGTAAGACTCGAAGGGGTTTTCAGTAAAGAAGTGCACCACTACTGCTGGAAGCCATAAGGTTGTTATATCTTAAAGGCTAATTTGCATTCACCTGACTGCACCATTAGGGGCATCTATTGTCTTAAGGAAAGTACCCATCGGTACACCTCAGCCTACATTATCTTTGTTTGTTTCATTCTAATTTTATAGAGGCACTTTCCTTATAATTGATAAGTTTATTGGGTAAATTACTCTCAATAGTCTTTACATTACTTTCACAACACACACAATCTCTCTCTCTCCCCTCCCCTGCCTACATTATCCTGAAATCTGAATGATCCCAGGACCATTCTTCAACTCGTGCTTGCTTTTAAGGATTTCTTGAACCACACCTAAATGTTCGCTTTGTCCAGCCAGAGGAGCATCAATTGCTTCCATCTGGTCGCCATAGCTTACTAGCCTAGCCATTCTTCTCCTTTTTTTTTTGGGAATATGAAGATTTATTTCTCTTTCATGAATCATGATGATGGGGATATTGGATGTCCAATGCTTTAGCGAGATGAGACACACACAGGCCATCACACCCCCCCCCCCCCTCTGTCTCTCTTCCGCCCTCACTCACTGCTCGCCAAAGACAGATGCCATCATTGCTCACCGGTTGCCACGATCGTCAACCTGCTCGCCACAATACTCTGCCCCTTTTTTCCCTGTCCCTCCTCTTCCTGCTACAACACCCCCTCTCTCCCTATTTTGCTAACCTGTCCCCTCCTCTCCCGGGCCCAACCCCTGCCTCGCCTCCTTCCCTTCTTCCAGCTCTGGTTTCTAAATCGTGGAATGGTGACATGTGTTAGCATTTATAAGGGAATTGTTATCCCTCTCTTAAAACAAATGACTTGTAGAAAGATAGATATTGGTCGACATGTTGACATATGGTAGGATCGTTGGATACGTTCTCTTCCAAATTTTAAGATTCCTTATTCTCATATAGTGTCTCCTCTCTATAATAATTTGAATGAGCTCGTTTCGAATTAATATTAGAATGTCAAATGTCGTGCAATCTTTGTTCTCTGCATATGTGGCTACAACAATTCTTAAAATTTCTTTGAGTTCTTATAATATGATTAATTTTTGGCTCCGCCCTTTAACTAGAACAAGATCATTTTCTACTAAAAGACTCTTGTTAGATTGCTTTGTAATAATATAATTATTGGCAGCAACAGTAGGAAATTCTGCAACTTTATTTGGCATTTAAAGATCCACCCAAAATTTTGTGGAAAGTGCTTGTTAATTCTACAAGACAAATCGTAATCGTTTTTTATCAGTTGAACCTTATTGTTTGTTTTCGCAAAAATAAGGGTGACAATTGTTATGCCCTAATTCAAAATAGTAAACCCAATCCTTAATTAATTAATCTATGATCCTCCGATCGTACGCTATTCTATTCCTGGTTTGTTGTGGCTTCCATAAACAATGGCTTTAAAACCTATTTGAACAGATTGTAAGCAAGTGATTGTAATATTTTACTGGATGTTTTTGTACTAATCAAGTCCTTTGATACTGCTAATACTAAAAAATTCGAAGGATGCAGCTGCAGAGTAAAATGAAATGTAATAACTAAATCTAGGTTGATGTGGAGTTAGTGATATAATTATGTGGGGTAATGATTACAAAAATTCTTATTTTAAGTTTAAAATTTTTATTGCAACCAAACAGAGACTTTATAGGAAAGAAAATAAAAATAAACATAAACCTCGTTGAGTTAACAAAAGAATACATGTCAACAAAGCAGGAGTCGGACACAATCCATTCTCGCAGTTCCTGCTTTTAAGAATTACAAACCCATCAACTCTGCTTCAGCGTGTTTCTTCTAATGCCAAAAGCTGCTAATACAACTAAAAAAAAACATCACTGTCATTTTCACTTTCTTCTGGTTCTTTTTTACGATTCGGAGGACGGAAATAAAAAATTGGGGGAGAATATGGAGAAAGATCACCCAATAGTTGGTCATGTCTTCCTCAAAAGATAACCCAAAAGAATGCCCAGCAAGCCAATAATCACAACGTACAGGAATGGGATACCACCACTGCTCTTGCTACCTTGACGCCTCAAGAGTTCCTGCACAAGAGAACCATTGAGAATGATAAGCTCATCACAGACCCCTCAAGGCATAGAAGAGATGCATAAAATAAAAATCAGCAGTATTTGTTTGATTAAATGAAACAGTATTGCATTTTTTTTTTGCTACCTTTTTTTTTGGGGGTGGTGTGGGGAGTAAGTTACAATCTTCGTACCATCTTCCCAGTTTGGCACATTGCAGGACGAGCATATCATAACCAGAAACTAAAATTCTCTCTATTGGCAAAGAACTAAAATCATGGCAAATATTAGCTCCACATCACAAGAAAATTCTCCCAGATCCCAGCCATCTTTAAGTTTGATTCATCACACACAACCAACACCAACGAATTACTAAAACTCATCACGCATACATTTAAGCATTGTTTGCCACATATCAACCAGAGATCAGACTTATTTCAAAACGTGTGCATGCACAGTTGTGTGCAAACCCAATCTACTCAGCCAAGCATTAAAACCAACGCATTCTCAAGGAACACCACATTATCATTTTGGTCACATTCTCCCATAATCAACCAATGAAATAATGCTCTTTATCTTTATTTTCAACCTCCAAACACAAAGTTAACTAGGGGACAGGACTCTCCATCCAACCAACAACAATAAGCCAATACGGTGAAATTTTTTTTCTTCGAAGTCCAAAACAGTGAACATCTGCTCATAACTGTTATCAACAGGTCAATACCAGAAATACCCTTCGGCCAATTGTGAATTCCATTCTTTCATTCTCCAATTGGTAATTCTCACTCAAAACAAATTAAATAATGAAGTGGAAATATTCGTCAACCTCCAAAATAATAGGAGCTTGAAAATGTTATCAACAGCCCAATGTACCAAATATACCATACAGCCAATTGTGAATTTCTTTCATTTGATATCCAATTGCCATCTCCATACTCATGTACAGGTTCAATTACCAAATATGCCTATTTCTCAGTTAGAATAATCCGATTTCAAGAAAGAGAATCTCCTGGCACCACACACAGAGTCCTCACTTGAAGAATCCATAAAGAAAAAGAATGCAATTTCCCCCTCGGTTCCGTCTCAATATGCCACTTGCAACCCATTCTTTATACATGAAAAAACTTAAACTGACTGCTTACAAACCTACTTGTCACATGGGCTTAAGTGTGAATTCAAAAGTCAAGCACCTGGGTAGCATTCAATTCTAAGAAACATGATATCCTTTGGCACCTTCTCGACTAGCAAATGCATACACACAACCAAAATGGGCTTGTTTTATTAGGAATACGCATAGGGTTGGGTTCTATACATGTTGGGCCTTTGGTCCATTGGGTTTTTAATGTAATAGGCCATGGACGTAAAATATGGGTAGTAAGACTCCATACGGGATTTCCATTATTAATTACTTAGTTTCTTTTAAGTGTCTTGTGGTCGGTTCCATGTGGTTCAATTTAAGTTGCAATGCTTATTTGTTTTATTAGCTAATAAGTTAGTGGAATCCACATAAGCAAGGATGATTGTGTTATGTACTAGCTAGAGTCGGTTGCTCATTGTTAGCCAATGAATTTGAAAAACAAAGTTGCTGTTGTCTTCTGCATTAAAGAACCCCTTGTGTGTGATCAAGGTTTAGATTGGTGTTTGATTCAATTGAACCACATTGCTGTGTTGCGGTGTGAAGTCCGGGTGTTTAATTTCTGTTTGTTCTTGCTCTTCCATCATCCTTCCATTTCATCAATTCAAGTTACTGTTTTACAATCGATTCTATTGCTTAGAATGTCCTCTTGCATGTCTGCAATCTTACATTATATTCACCATTAAATTGCTAAATTGGCCGTAAGGTATTGTCTAATCTGTCATCATATTCCTGCAATTGATTTTTTTTTTTCTCTATCTGAATCTGTAAATCAGTTTCAGGTTCTGATCTTGGATTGGTTAAGTCCTATTTTAACTAGGATTCATACGCTACGTTTTTTTTTTGCATGAATTCTGATAAGGCCACTCCAACCATTAGAACTTATTCAAATTTTAAGCAATTGTTCTTCAACTTGAAAGAACTCCTCAATCCAAGTTTGATTCCATTCTGAACTGTTGATCTAGAGTTATTCCAGATTTCCCATTCTGCCCCTATCCCCTTAGTTGCTCTTATGTGCAATTGTTGAGGTTTTGGTGTCTTGACTTCTGATGACGGACTTCTGTGTGGAGCCTCCGTGGCCCCCGAGGAAAATTTTTTAAGGACTATATGGGTATTTCGGTAAATTTCCTATATAGGGTTTTCGCTATAAATCTGTAGCGAGAGTTCTTTCTCCGTAATTGAAAATCTGAGATAGGTGTGAGGAACGAGCGACTGTAACCCTATTCTCCATTGATAGTGAAACAGATCTCATCTCACCGTGGACGTAGGCAACCTTGCCAAACCACGTAAATCTTTGTGCACATTGTGTGATTGTGTTTGCGATTTCCATTCTTCTCTGCATCGTGTTAGGTTTAACAGCAATGTCATACTGAATCAATTCACTGGGTATACTGTTCTGTTTTATCTGAGATTTCACCCTAGGTTTCAGTATTGATTGATTACTACATTCATATGGTTTGTTTGCTTCTTTGGTTGGTGATATTACCAAAATATCCCTATCCTAGATCTGCTAGGATTACCCCTGATCCCACCATTAGACTAATTTCTAATTTTCAGCAAGTACTCCCCTTCTTACTAATTGAAAATTTGAATTCCAGTCCTTTCTATCCATCTGATCTTGTGTTTTTTATAATCTCAAGCTGAACTTTTCTTTGATTAAAGAACTTGTTTATTGGTACTGTTTTGAGACTTCAAATTCAGCTCTACACTGCAACTACAGCATAATCTCATTTATTGGAACCATAATAATTGACCATATGCAAACATGGGAATAGATATTCAACTAATATGACAAGTCCCCCATGGTTTAAACAAAATTGTGTTCATGTCAAGAAAAGAAACGCTGCATTTTGTGTATGTGGACATGGATTATTGCCTATCTGTTTTAGAAATATTATATAACATAGTTTAGAACACGTCAATAGGGAAAATGTGGCAAATACATAGAATATCTTGTTCCATTATCATGTACTATAATACTTGCCATAAGGACCTATCAGAGGAAAAAAGATGAGCATATCAAAAGAGCATCTAAAAGAAATTAGAAAACAGAAAAAAAAAACACAGAATTGGGACAATGTAAAAATTATAGCACAGACCCGAAAATTATCAAGTATCATCAGAGAGGCATAGCTGTGTCCACACACGTCCAACACAACAGTAGTAAACACATAAATCTAAGTCCACGTTTGGGACAACTTATTGGACTTCAGCTTCCAGGCTACTAAAAGCCAGCTTCTAGGATGCAAGGAGGCAGGTCCAAAATGTAGGTTTGGAATCTTTACCCATTCCGGCTCGGAAGACCAGAAAGGTTGGGGGAGCTTCTGAAGGCGATAAAGATTTAAAACTGACAACTCTGGTTGGATCCACCTCCTTGCTTCCGAGAAGGAGGCTTCTAAAATCCCATAAGCAGAAGTCCAGCTCCCCTGAACATGAACTGCAGGGGGTAATCTCCTATGAATCATATGTAGAATGGAAGAGAACAGCTCCACCCCTTCCTCCCCCCCCCCCCAAAAAAAAAGTCCCAACCCTGACCCCCAACACCATGTTTCATTGCACAGGATGCTGTCTTACTTTGACTGAGGACTTCCTGAAGTTATTTCAGTTCATATCATGGATGTCTGCCATTGGGAAGTGCTTTTTGTGGGATGGCTCAGTGGACAAAAAAGAAACCCTGCTGCTACCACCAGCTACAACCAAAAGGAGGGAAAGGTATGAGGAAGATTTCCTCCAAGTCTAAAAGCATTGGCACTTTGCTAAATCAACAGAGCCCCAGGTGCTCTCTCCCCCCAAAAAAAAATCTTTTAGTAACCTGTCCAAGCAGGACCTTCCCAAAACCCTAAGGCAGGTGTCAATTACTTGACTGCATTAGGATCCCTATACAATGTCACAACCATGTAGTTCAAAAAATAAATGACAAGTCATATCTGCTACATCCTATTAAACCTCAACATGCAGTATGTTCCACAAGAGAATGATCTATCACATATACACAAACACAAACCCCCTGAGAGAGAGAGAGATGCCAAAAGTTTAATATAACATTTTACAAGCAATATATGAGAAGACACAAAGAGATACGCTAACCAAAGAGGCAAAAGGCATAGGATTAGCAAGAAAACATAAAAAACATGCTTATAAAGTTATAAAAAAATATACAAATTATACAAGCTTCCAAGCGTATAAAAATCTTCATCGAACCATTTCAAGTAGCAGTAATGATGACCTATAAATAATAAAATAACTGAAAATCAGAAACCTATAAGATGAAGTCAGCATGTAAATTTCCTCACCATTTCCTGTCGAAGTTTGTTATTATGTTGAATTGCTGAATTTTTCTCCTCAGTCAATTTTGAAACCAGAGCCTTTGCCTGTAAACACATTATGTATAGGTAACAAGACTTGGAATGCATTAGGTAGCTCTAACAAGCATTTCAGTGTACAAAGAGAGGCGGGGGGAGGGGGGGGAGGGGAAGAATCTTTGGACATAATGAGTAAATATGGAAAGGAAAAATGTGGAAAAGTGGTGTCACTGTTAACAGTGCACTCATTGAAAGTATAATTCTTAGTTCCTACTCTAATAAAAGTTACACCTTAGCCTTCGATCCATGAGTGGGGGAAGGAAATAGAAAAGGAAAGCATGCACCAGTATCTTAAGAAGTGCACTTTTCACAATGATGCACAATCTAACAACAACAGATGCCTTCCACATGCCAGAAGTAATTGTTAAAGAATATATGCTGATGTACTGTGGGATAGCTTGGGATAGCTTTTTCCTTTCTTATCTTTCTTAGTATTTACCACGATAGGGGGAGTGTCCCTATCGTGGTCTATTGTTGGTAATGGTTTTGTTTGTTGGTTTCTAGTTAAGTCTATTTCTATTGTTTCCTAGCTAGACTAGGATTACTTTCCTTATGTAATTATGCTACTGATGTTTATTATAAGCAAGGACTGTGCGACACTGCAAGATCTATTGGCTCTGTTTTTCTCCCACAGCAGAGTTCTCTCTTTCGTCCACCGACCTCTCTACCTTCTTCCTCTTCTATCATTCATTATTACTGGTTTATTAAAGCTTAATACTGTTACATGGTACCAGAGCAATAACAAACCAGTAATTGATCTTCCATTCAAGCTATTTTGAAGGTCCATTCAGGACATAAATCGATACTGGTTGCAGCACACCTTATGCTGCCTATCTACTGCCACAGGTCCTAGTTATTGATATGATACGTAGCCGAAAACTGGGATCCTCCACTTCTCCTACTTGATGCACATGAAGATTTACCTAGTTTCAAATCAGTTTGATCTCTATAATGACTGCAGCTTCTATTTCTGGCAATTTCTGAGATCGAGTAATCTTTGATCAGTCATCTGATGTTACTGGGTTTTTGAGGGTTGATTGGTAATCACTAAGGTATACACGATTCAAGTTTGAGGCCTTGTCATTGCCCTGATCTTCTACAATTGGTTTTCTCCCAAACACCTGCGGATGCTCTGTTTTTAGGTCTTTTTTTCAGACCTGCTGCTACTGCAAAAATTTTTTTTTATCTCACCAGCTGATTTGGGTGCTCTATTGGGAATTTATTACTCTACCCAATACTGAGAAGATGTTCAATTTCAAACAAAGAAATAAGTCATTGAATGAGTACTTTAGTATGTACAAAGGTATCATTGAAGAACTCCAGATCCATCAGCCTCTCACTACTAATCTGGACCATTTGAAGCTTCAGCGAACAGAGTTCGATGTTACAAAGTTTTTGGCCCGGCCTCCACCCTGACTACCAGTCAGTTAAAAACATGGAAGAACTCAGTTGAAATGGCAGATTTCGAAATTTCGACTGAGTTGTCTCGGTTTCGCAGCCTACCGAAACGATATAAGGGTTTCGATGGGTTTCGCATGGTTTCAACACTAATAGGTTAGGTTTTTCTTACTTTGCTACTTTCGCGGATGATCATTCCCAATTGACATAAGTTTATTTGTTGAAAGATTGATCCAAATTTCCTAAGGTCTTTTAAAAATTTTATCATGAAATAAAAACTCAGTTTGATGTTTCTATTAAAATTTTTCAAACTGATAATGCTCTCAAATATGTTCAATGGGAAGTTTCTCATTTTTCTCAGCCAATGGTATGATTCATCAGAATAGCTATTCGTATACTCCACAGCAAAATGGGGTAGCCGAGCGTAAAAATAGACATCTTTTTGGAAATTGCTCGCTCCCTGTGATGTTGTTATTACTGCCTGTTACTTAATCAAAAGGATGCCCTCCTTGGTTCTGAATAAGAAATCTCCATTAACCATTTTATACCTGAATGCACCTCTGTTGAATGTTTCAAGGTTCAATTGATAGCAAAGGGATATACTCAAACGTTTGGAGTGGATTACTTTGAAACTTTTTCTCCTGTTGCCTAGTTAAATTCTGTTCGTGTTATCATTTCTTTGGTTGTGAATTTGGATTGGCCCCTGTACCAATGGGACACAAAAAAAACTTTCTAATATGGGGACTTACAGGAGGAAGTTCATATGGAGCAACCTCCTGGGTAACAGGATTCAGTCAAAGTTTGCAAACTAAACAAGGCCATCTATGGTTAAAACAACCTACTAGAGCATGGTTTGATAAATTTAGCTCCATACATCGAAGCTCAAAGGTTGTGGTTCTTGTGGTATATGTTGATGATATTATTATTTCTGGAGATGATATCTTTGGTATTGCATAAGTAAAGACATACCTACATCAGCATTTTCAAATAAAGGATTTGGGGTCTCTCAAGTATTTTCTTGGCATTGAAGTTCTACGAAGCAGGAAAGGAATTAATCTCTCTCAAAGGAAATGTGTAATAGATCTGGTAACTGAAACTTGTATGTTTGCCTCTAAACCTGCTAACACTCCTATGGACCCTCATCAAAAGCTTAAGACAACTGGTAATGAAGACTTTAAAGATAGACACAGGTATAAGAAATTTGTTGGTAAGCTTATTTATTTGATTGTAACTCGACCGGACATTCCCTTTGGGGTTGGTGTTATCAGTCAATTTATGCAATCTACCAAAAAAGCTCACTAGGAGGCAGCATGTTGCATCTTGCACTATCTGAAGGGTGCTCCAAGTAAAGGGCTCATCTATCGTCCTCATCAGAGTACTGAGTTGGTAGGTTTCTCTGATGGTGATAGAAGATCTACCACAGGATATTGTACCTTTGTTGGTGGTAATCTAGTTACCTGGCATCGCAAGAAGCAGACAACTATGGCAACGCTCAGTGTTGAGGTTTGAGGTTGAGTATCGAGCTATGGCTCATACTCCAATGGAATTGATGCGGTTGAGATCATTACTCCAGGAGTTGGATTTTCCGGACTCTTCACCAATGAAAATGTTCTGTGATAATCAAGTTGCTATCTACATTATCAGTAATCCAGTATTTATGAGAGAACCAAACCCATTGAGGTTGATTGTTCCTTCGTGAGGAATGTTATTTTGAACAAGCTGATTGTTACTCCCTTTGTTTCCTCTTCTGATCAACTTGGTGATGTCTTTACCAAACCCTTGTTTGATCCCGTCTTTCAAAAAATCTGTTCCAAGCAAGGCATGGGTGATCTATATGCTCCAACTTGAAGGGGAGTGTTAAAGAATATATGTTGCCGAACTATGGGATAGTACGCAGCTGTACTGTGGGATTGCTTTTTCTTTCTTATCTTTCTTAGTGTTTACTAGGGGTGCAAGTTTGGCCATGAGGGCCTGAACCCGCTCTGGCTTGCCCTGAGCCCGAATAGGGCCTCGGTTGAGATATTTGGCCCTGAGGGCAGGTCAGGGCTGGAAATTTCTGGCCCTGAGTCAGGGTCAGGTCGGGTTAGGGTTGAGGCCTCGGGCTAAGCCCGACCCAACCCGACCCGACCCGACTCTGTTTTAAGTTACACTCTAAAATATATATTCATACAATATATATATTATAAACTTTAAACGTCACCACATTTTGTTACATAATATATTATATATGAAGACAATAAGTGATATAATACATTTTATTACAGTGTTATCTTATGTGAAATTGATAATTTTCTCCCTGGCCCATTCCAGCCCATGCATTTCCTTCCCCTCCCCATGATCAGGGCCAATCCGGGTCAGCCCGACCCGCCCTTAGATCAGGGCCAATCTGGGTCAGCCCGACCCAACCCTAAGGGCGGGTCAGGGTTGGACTATTTTGACCCTGAGTTAGGGTCGGGTTGGGCCTGAGCCCAACTAAGGGAACTTAAGGTTGGATTAGGGTTCTATAAAGCCCGGCCCAACCCGACCCTGTTGCAGCCCTAGTGTTTACCATGATAGAGGGAGTGTCCCTATCATGGTCTATTGTTGGTAGTGGTTTTTTTTGTTGGTTCCTAGTTAGACTAGTAGTCTATTTCTATTGTTTCCTAGCTAGACTAGGATTTGCTTTCCTTATGTAATGTTTATTATAAATAAAGGGCTGTGGGAGACTGCAACATCTGCCGGCTCTGTTTTTCTCCCACAGCAGAGTTCTCTCTTCCTTCCATCGATCTCTCTTCCTTCTTCCTCTTCTCTCACTCATTATTACTGGTTTAAAGCTTAATACTGTTACATGTAATTAAAGTCCATTTAGCCAACCCAGTGTGCAAAAGTTATCAAAGGCGATAATTGCTAGCCAACAAATTGGAAAAATCTAGACAGGTGGAATTACCATCCACCACAAAGATGTCCGGACTTCCATGTATAGACTGGTGAAAAGCACCTGGACCATGAGGGATGATAGTAAAATGGTACATTGTCCCATAACCAATTGGTGTAAACACAAAAATGGCAAAGAGACAAGATAGACAATAAACCTAAACCCTCGGTGATGGGCAGAAACACGACCCTACACTTTTAGTTTTCAATTCATTTTTTCAAAATAATTCATCAATAAAAAACAGATGCAAAAAACTTTTATTATGGTAAGCTTTCAAAGACCACACAAGTTAATTGTAATATCTAAACCAAAAAGTCAAAACAAGCACACAAAAATCTTTTAAAGGTAATGTCCATGGGCATCAAGTCTTTCCTATCTTAAAATATGATCCGTACCTAATAAACTTGCAGACTTCTATATGTTCAATAACTTGGGGGGGGGGGGGGGAATTGAAATGTACACAGTAAAAACTCACGTCTGAAGCTCTGTCTTGAGACTCGGCATATCCTCTTGAAACCTGACCTTGAGGCTCAACATGTGCCCTAGAAACCTGGGACCATAATTTTTAAGGCAGATCACCAATCTCTTTCAGTTAATTCGTTTGAGGTCAAGTTAGTTGTCCCACCAAACGTTGAGGTTAGGCTATCTTCACCTAATTTATTCCCGACTAAATATGAGCACAGGGTAAAGACTTACAGCATTGAATTCAGGAGCATTCACATTTCCATTGTCTGATACAGAAGCTCTAGGTGAAGAACCTTCCTCAGATCCTTCTGGAACAGGCGATGGTGGTTGAGGAGGAGAAACATAAACAACTCTCAATTTGATCTCCTCGACTTGGTTACCTGACTCTTTGTTAAACTAAAAGAAAAACCAACCGTAAAAATTTAATAATAAAAAAAAGACACCCACATTAAGTTGTAAAGCATAAACCATCATTCCCACCAACCGAATAAAAAAAAGATTGTGCGCATTTTGTTCTCACCATTTCCGGTGTAATGTCCTTTGCAGTAGCTCCAGGACTAGCAACTGCGCTCTGAAGGAGAAACTTGTCCTTACATTGCATGTCAGGGGGAGCCTCCCGCTGTGCTTGCATCGTAACTGATCATCAAAACAACAACTTTTTTCTAAGAAAATGGACTTCATCTTCAGCCTCAAAATTACAGGAGAGATAGAGAGAGCAATCAGGTAAATACCTATCACATCGCAAGTGGATCGAGGCAAGACAATTCCGGTGTTTGGCCGAACACAATACTTCTTTGGATTCGTCGTCTTCACCTGCGAGTGGCAATTCCAAATTTGAGAATCCAAACCATACAATACAAGAGAGGACATAATTTCCAATCTCCATACTATCAAAATTACAAATTTTCTACAAAAACTTCCTCGCAAGTAATCCAAAAAAGATACGGGAGAAAAAACAAAAACAATAACAACAATAGAAGAGATGACAAAAATGGGGAAAAAACAGGGTTACCTTGAAAACAACATAATTGTCCGTCTTGTTTGATAACTGTAGTGAACATGAGATCTGCTTCTTCAGTTCAACTTTTCAATAAGAAAACAAACAGAGGTAATTAGAAACTCCAAACCCTAGAGATGAAAAACAGATCTAAAAAGGCAAACCTTGCAACAAAACCCGGAGGAGAAGGGGGGAGGAGGGAAAGAGAAAAAATATAATGAAACAAAAGAGAAGCGAAGCTTACAGGGGAACTTAAGCTCTTGAGGTTCAATGCTAAGAAGCTCTCCTGTAGCCATATCGAGCGAGCGTTGTGTAGAACTGGAAATATATATAAATCAACACCGATTTTCCAACGTTAACCCAGAGGAGAAGAGATCTCGAACAAGCGAAACTGGTTTCTCGGCGCTGAAAAGCAGTTTTTTTTTCTGCGAAACCAAAGATTCGAGAAAGTGGGTAGGGATCTAGAATTTAGAGACTTTCCCTTCTTTTACTTTTGTTCATTTCTTCGCTTGTCCTACCAAAATTATTTCTGCCCTGGTTTTTTTTATCGAGGAGTACCAGAGAAGTAATTAAAGCAGAAGAAGAAAGAACATAGCTGCTGCAAAGCAACGTTGTGGGACAGTCACCTTCCTCTTCATTCCTCACTCGCTCTCTCTAACCCTTTTTTTAAACTCGTTTTGCCCTTAATTAATTAAGAGGATTTGATTTGGTGGAACCGACGATTCCCAAAGGAAAAATATTAGCCTTTCGATGGGAATTTATCCACAATAAGTCTACAGATCAGATGGTTGTAGAAGATTTGACTGTGTTGACTTTTGGGCTCGATGTAGTTTGGGGTCTGGTTAGGCATAAGGCAGGCCACCATCTAGTCGTGGGTGGCCTTCGTGGCATTAATTAGAGCTGAGGGCAGACATGCTTACACGTCACACGTGCTTCCCATGAACGAGTGTCACGGAAGAGTGTTTCCGTCATTTCAACTCATATTCTAATTTTTCCGAAATTTTAGATAAGGTTTGCCACCGAGTCATTTCAGACTCAACCGGTCAGGCCCAGTAAGTTTCGGTCTGGCCAAATTGATCCCATCTAGGTCCCATCAATTTAAGGCCTTGGAGTGCTTCCATCCGTTCTGTAATCGGGCTTCGTAGGTCATGGCATAGATACGTATCTATTTTTGGTCTATTGGTTATCGATCTATAATTGAGCTAAATTAGCTTAACCTGGTTAATTAGGCTATATATGGTTGGTTATCGGTTAATCACAATATTCAAACGTTTCGATCGATGATCGTCGAGCCATTATCTTGCAATGGAAATGCTTGATTATTAATCGGTTGGTGTTCGAGCCAACACGTTTAGTAATTGATCAAACCGATACCAAGCTTTTAACCAATCAATTCAGGTTGTGCCTATCAGATCAACTTTTGACACCCTTATCTGAGATCAAATGTCCTTCTCTGGTTTACAACCCCCCCCCCCAAAAAAAAAGAGTCCTTATCTCAAGGTTTCGTTATGTTGAGTCGTGTCCATATCTTTTTTTTTTCTTTTTTTTTCCCTTATAAGAAGTCACCTTCTAGACCAATTGATGCGACACAAGATTGAATCTCAATAAATCATAGCAAATCTTACTAAGATACTTAAATCGAGTTACTGTCACTATGGCAACGTGCAGAGATTTAAAGTTACAGCATCAACCAAAATCAGGGAAAGAGCATCTACCTATTGAGATCGTCTGCGGCCTAGGGTTTTGCGGCCATTGTGTTGCACTCAACTCACAGACCACCACGTGGATTTCATGCTCACCCAATGGTTGGTAGACGAGATCTTTGACAGCCTTGCATTTTTTTTTATTTTGAATAGCATTTTTTGAATTTTGAAGTAGTTGTATTCTACCAACCATTGGATCGGACGATCGACATGAAATCCACGTGGCAGCTTAGGAGTTGAGTGCAACACAATGGCCTCTCAACCCCAAGCCACAGACGAGTTCGATCCTATTTGGAGTGTTATACCATTTGCTTTCCTTGATTTTTTTGGTAATGATTTGATTTCCTTGATGCGTTCTAGTATCTTTTTATTGGGAAGAGATGGCAACTACTGCGGCAAAGTATCTGCCCTCCTTGAGAGTTTGGGATTATAATGGTCTCATTTTCTAAACTTTTTTGATGATTCATGCAATTATGAATACGGAAAACTATAGTACAGCATCGTATCATGCATGATTCCAGGGTAACCTTAGCTGTTTACGTAATATTTTATTACTAAATTTAATGTATAATTTGGTAAGATTTGCAGAGTCAAATCTTTTTATTTTATTTTGGTAAGAATTAAACCTTTCTTTTTCATGACTTGTAAAAGCATTTCTTAGATCTTGTAACAAAACGGTTTAAAACCATTTGATAGTTCTCCACATAAGATGGATTCTGCACCTGTTTTGTACAAACCCATTAAACATTGGATCAAGTTTTCTATCATCAAGATGAAGTTCGTCTTTGGTATGGAAACATGGGAGAATGAGAATGAAAACATTGTCTAGATATAAGTTTGATTAAGTGCATTCATCAATTTAAAATGCACATGCATTTCATAGAACACCTCATGAGCTATTTCCAAATATTGAATCTTGGCTATGGCTGCCATGATTTTGTCTATCTCAAGTGTCATTAACATTTGAGTGGTGAAAAAGCACAAACTTTAAAGAATAAGGCATGTTGATTGTCAGTCGTTCCATTAGCAAGATCAAAACATCATTGTGTTCTACACTTTAACATCACTCACAGACATTTGAATAGAAATCTTGAAATTTTTCAAAATGTTCAATTCAAATTGATTTCATTCTGTTTGAAAATTTGGTGTAAAAATTATACAAAATAGTCTATGAAATTAAAATAAAAATCATACCAAAGAGAGTCTAAGACAAAAACTATTTATTTATGGATTTTGATGCTCAGGTAGGACTCTGAACAATGGGGAGCAAAACTCGGACTTTTGTGTACAGGGCAAGTGATTGATCAATATAGAGGGCAAGGCGTTATGCACCTATGGTGAAAGAAAACTTTCGCCTTTAACATTTTATAATCTATTGCTCCAATTTTGGGAGATGGAATCATAACATAATAGGTCCTTCTAAGCGTCACTATGTCTAGTGAAGTGTTATAGCGTTTCATTATTTGCCACTTAGTGGTACATGGGTTAGTTGATGTGATAGAACACTACACATAAATCTAAATGACCAAAATTTAATCCAAAGTAAGAAAGGAAAGTTACTCAAATTTTGACTCAAAATTGCAGTAAAATATCAAAATGCCATCAAATGGAGATGAATATAAAATACAAAATGACATTTATTGTGATTTTAGCTACTTCCTCTACTCATTATAAATTGTAATTGTATCAATGAGGCAATGAGATGTTTGCCTAGTCTATCACATGGATTGACCCAGATACTGCCATGTGGCATATAGTGAAACGGTATACTTCACCAGGCATAGTTATGGAGAAGTATAACCTTTAATAATTGATCCCAAAATTTGTTCCCAAAACCATCCCATTTAGTAATGGATCTTTCGAGATTGGCGTTGCATAGTTCATTCAAGGGAACCCACATTTGAGGGACGAGAGTGTGTGAGAATGCGCATCACACCAAGTAGTGGCCAATTGACCATTCATTCCCCATACTCATTTTAGGGAAAAAGAGCTTGTCATTTGTTCTCCATATTCATTCTATGGAAAAAAAATACTGCCTAGTTGCATGACTCCTACACTCAACATAGGAGTGCACGAGATTTATGCTCCACCCATTAAAATTAAATATTCCTTCCATGTTGATGCCCCTACACGCTCTCATTGGCAAAGGAGTTTTCCTCATCTAGCACGAAGCATATAGAATGGGATCAGGATCCTCTCAACTTTTAGTGAGCGCATTGCCTAGGGAGTGTCCAATAAGCAGCCAACGACTGGGCTGGCTAGGCACACTGAGTGGGTATGCACCGAAATGTGTGCCAACCAGCCCAGCTCAGCCGGTGGATGCCTCATTAGGCACTCATCCGGCGATCTCCTCATTGGAGAGGATCCGGATCCGGATCCGATCCGAATGGGATGACCATGCGAAGTACCGCGAAAAGAAACTCACCGGAATGATCGAAGAACAGTGAAACCACCATTTCCCGTCATCCTGTCCTCAGGTGGGATTACTCAACCCGTGCGTCCATACAACAATCTGAAGCTACTTGCTGTTGCTGACGTTCATTCCTCCAGTAGTTGCAGTTACTCCTTCTCAATCATGGCAAAGTCCTAAGTCGTGAATCTTGAATCGGGGAGACCGGGTTTGGCAAAGATGATGGTCGATCTGGGAGCTTTCTCAGACGAGAAATTCGACGCGAAGAAATGGATCAATGCGGCCTGCCAATCCAGGCACCCTCAGGACCCAGTGGAGAAGCACTTAGCGGATCTGGAGATGAAGTTGCAAATGTTGTCCGAAGAGATCGCTGCGTCTCTCGAGGAACAGAGCAGCGCCGCTCTCCTCCGAGTGCCCCGTGCCGGACGCGATGTCATTCGCCTCCGTGATGACGCCATCTCTCTCCGTAATTCCGTCTCCGGCATCCTTCTCAAGCTCAAAAAGGTACCACATCCATATATAGACTTCATTTCGTGGAAAAATGATTTTTTGACAATTAGTATATCACATGAAGAAATGGATTCAAACAACTTGCATTGAACTACGCCGTATGAAACTCTGTTCGGTAGTATAGGGATGTCGAAGTTGCTCAAAATTCGTGGGGCAAACTTGGAAACAGGACCCCGTGGTGAATGAATGTAACGGGTGGCACAATTATGTATGTTAATGTAGCATAATGCCACTTGATGCATATGTATATGAAGATCATTCGCTATATCCGAGTTCATAATACAGTTATGAGACTCGGGATGACAACTCGCTTTCTAATTCAGAATTTGTCACAAATTAGTGAACTTAGACTAGAAAATGTGAAATTGATTACGGTTTATGACACTCAATTAATGTTTTGCAATAACTATAAATGATTTGAAGAACCAGACGGCAAGAATATTGAACAATTATAGTGCATCTGGTTTGTGAATGACTAGAATTATGGTGAGGCAATACTTGGTTTTGTTGAGTTGCCTGATAATGCAATTACCCAGTCATGATGTCCTGTCACCCTTGTTGGGGTTTCTCTGAAGTGCACAGGCATTCTAAGACTTCGATAGTTTAAGCATAAATGTCACTAGATGTAAAATCTGTTGTGCCTGGGCTGTGTACTGGGGGGGGAGGGGGTTGGAAATTCTGAGAATGTATCCACACTGAACTCAATAGAAAGGAAAAAGTGTTGGTGAAAGTGGTCAGGGTCGTATACCCTTTCAATCATATTCTTTAGACGTACCAAAAAAGAGAATGTTGGTGAAGTTGGTCATCGGGTTAAATTTCATCATGGAGAAGAAGCCTTCACCATTTCAAGTTTGCTTTTGTTGACTGGAATTCTCGAGACAATTTTTTTATGGAATAGCAGAAGCATTAAAAACTGTTTAAATGGGCAATAATTTCTATTGAATATGCTTGCTTGTATTGCTACTTTTTCTGAATACCTGAAACTTACTAGTCCTGAAATGCTATCAAAATAAGTATAGCTTTTGCCATTTTTTTTTGGGGTTGGGGGTGGGTGGGGGTGTTGATGTTCTGAATCTTAAATCACAAGGGTATTTTTATCTTAGTGGGCAAGCCTTGGCGCAACAGTTGAGTTGCACAGGGTTTGAAACATGGAAACAGCCTCTCCGCAAAGCAGGGGCAAGGCTGCGTACATTTGTCCCTCCCAAACCCTGCAGTAGTGGGAGCCTCGTGCATTGGGACACTCTTTTTAAGGGTATTTTCATCTTTTGAACTGAAAATAGTCTGGCTGCCATCTTGTGATGAAGCTTTCTGCATATCCTTTTTCAGGTATACTGGATATCTTGTCTGGGGATATCCCAAAAGGTACTAAGATTCAGACTAGGCATCTGGAGGCACTAATTGAACTGCACAATATGACTGGTTCTTTTGCGAGAAACATCCAACACTTGTTTTCAGAATCGGATCTTCAGGTTTTATTGCACACTCTGAAGGCTGTCTATTCTCCCTATGAATCTTATAAACAGAGGTGAAAACTGTTGAGTTACATGCAAAACTACCATGGGATTGTTATTATCTCTTTTAATGCATTTAGAATCTCTTTTAATGCATGTTAGAAAAAAGCGTGTTATTCCCTTCTATCTACAGAAAGTTAAGTTGCACAGTTGTACAGTTACTCCTTAATCTCTACATGAAGTTCTTTTTTCTATAGTTCTCAAAATGCATCTAAGCACAATTCTTGATATTGACAAGTTCAGTGAATGATTCACTATGGCCTCTAAGGAATGAAGAATGTTGAAACCAACTGTACAGTCTACTTTTTGTTCTGCTTCTCCTGTTGTTAGTGCTTTCTAGAATCATGAGAAATTTCATTTCCTCTCTTACTGTTTCCCTACTACTCTCCCTCCCCCCCCCCCCCAACCCCCTCCCAAATTATTTTATTTACTAATAATTTCCATCTTTGTTCCTAAGTTAATAGGTATGGCAACCAGTCATAGTGTGTTTCTCTGGTTAACTAATTGTTTTATTAACTTTTTCTAGGTATGGGCAAATGGAGCGTGCCATTCTCTCTGCTGAGATTGCAGCAATAGATCTTAGAGGGGCCGTTGCTTGTGGTGTGGGTGCCCAAGGAATTGAACTCAGTGAAACGGTTCGAAGAATGGAGGAATCCATTCCACAGGTCATTGTGCTTCTAGAAGCAGCTGTAGAGAGGTGCATCAGCTTTACAGGAGGTTCCGAGGCAGATGAGCTTATTCTTGCACTTGATGATATCATGTTGCAGTATATTTCTATACTGCAAGAAACACAAAAATCCTTAAGAACGGTATGCGGAGTAGATATTACTGGTGAAGGCGTTGGACCAAAGAAGGAAATGGGATCTGACAAAAAAGAAGGAATTCACAACACACGTAAAGTTGACACAGTCTCAGATGAGGAGGAATGGTCCATTGTCCAAGGAGCATTACAGATCCTTACAGTTGCAGACTGTCTTACCAGCAGATCTTCCGTCTTTGAAGCTTCTCTAAGAGCTACTCTTGCCAGGCTCTGCACCAGTTTGTCCCTTTCTGTTTTTGGTTCAAATGCAGACCAGAATCAATCACTTGTGGTTAGTGATGGTGAAAATGGGGAGTTGTCTTTGGCAGGAAGAGCATCTTTAGATGTGGCAGCTCTCCGGCTCATTTATGTTCCTGAGAAATCTAGAAGACTGTTTAACCTATTTGATCAGGTATACTGGGGCTTGGTATAATTTTCTTATATTTCTCAGAGTTATAATTTATGCCACCGTGGAGAATTTATATGTTCTTTGATCTGTTTTCATATGCAGTTTTCCTTTTGTGGTCCACTTGTAACAGTGACAGTGTGCATATTTATATATAGATATGTAATTAGAGGTCCCACATGTGTTTATTCTTGTGCATATGCACTTTGATACTGGTCCATAATTTGTCCCTGTAATTTTAATTTTAATGTTTGGTAAAACTTCATCCTTACCTGCAAAACTTATTTTGTTTGGCCAGGAAATTGTGACAGTGATGTCCTTGCCACATGGTGTTAATTGATATAGATAAAAAATGTAAAAATTTATCATTTGTACTTCCACTCTCTCTCTCTCTCTCTCTTTCTTACTAGTTCTCATCTACTCTAGGTTTGGCCTTTGTGACTTACTGTTTTTGTGGTATACCTGACCGTTTACAGTCATACCATCAGTTGACATTCTTTTCATGCCATCAAGCAGTCGAAAGATCCTCGGTTTCATGCGCTTCCACTTGCCTCTCAGAGAGTAGCAGCTTTTGTGGATACTGTTAATGAACTTGTCTATGAGGTCCTGATATCTAAAGTAAGGCAGCGCTTTAGTGATGTGTCCAAGTTCCCGATATGGTCTTCAGTAGAGGAGCCTAGTGCTTTCCCTCTCCCAAGCTTCAGTGTCTACCCTCAGTCATATGTGACCAGTGTTGGAGAGTATCTTCTGACTCTACCTCAACAATTGGAGCCACTTGCAGAAGGAATCTCAAGCAGTGATGCCAACCCTGATGAAGCCCAGTTTTTTGCAACCGAATGGATGTTCAAGGTAAGAGCAGCTTTAGCATTTTCACTTTTAAATCTTCTGTTTTCAATTTGATAAAAGTTCCAAGGATAACAGTATATATCCAGCCATAATTTTGACCTTGCCAATTTTTATGTGATGGATGTTGTTTAAAGGTCGCCGAGAGTGCCACAGCACTCTACATGGAGCAGTTACGAGGAATTCAGTACATAACTGATCACGGAGCACAACAGCTATCTGCTGATATTGACTATTTGAGTAATGTGCTATCAGCTCTGTCGATGCTAATCCCTCGATTCCTATCCACATATCACTCGTCTCTCAACACCAAGAGACCAGCTCCGGGATCTCTTGAAATCAGATGCAGCAAACCAGCTTGATCTTCCAACTGTGCACCTTGTGTGCAAGACCCGCCGTGTGACTCTAGATCAATGATTAATCATTATTGTTTTCTAGATACACAGTCATGGGGGATTTTTCTTCTCCATTTCCTTAGATGGGATACTACATTTCCAGTATCAATCTATGACATCTCTTTCATACTGGGAACTATGGAATTTATTGTTCTATGTATCTGATAACTGCTTCATGGAACATATGTGTATTCCTGGTACAATGTAACAAAGAGTTCCAATTTTGTTTTAGGCAACATGACATAAGGTGACTTCAAGAACATTTTTATGTCATTTACACTTCTAATCATAAGTCCTTAATGATAAGCCTGAAACAGGAGATTGTGAGCAAGTGAAAACACATAAATGACTAGAAAGAACTTAAGACTGAAAAGATTTTGTTTCAGCTGATCCATATCTACTACAAAACAGCTCCCCACCAAAATTCAATGGACCAGTTTCACACACCCGTGTTTCTCTCAAATTTCACTAGGATTCGTTGGAATCGACCTGAGTTGGATCAGGATCGGCAGGAGCATACCAAGTTTTATGTCCTTGCCCAGGATTCATCTCATTAAAGCCTGATGCCTCGCTTGGCCGATGCACAACTTCAGGATCTACCCCTACAGACTTGAACATGAGCGTGAATCCCTCTTTTTAAGGTGTGGCAACACAGAACAACCCTATGGTCATGCAAGGTGCCAACCTAGTCCTGGTGGTAAAATCTACGGCCTTTGATAGTGGAGACCTAGGTTCAGAATCTACTCACGTGGCGGCTTTGGATTGGGTGTCTCTTTGTAAAACCAAAAAAGGAAAATAAAAATAAAAAATAACAAGGACTATGAGATGATGTGTAGGAACTTTTTGATCCTAAGTTAAATCTAGCGTACTCTGGAGCTCGCATGGTACCCAGGACTAAGATATCGGCATTGGATCAGCCATTTTGTATAGCCGATAGCAATATGATACCAGTACGTATTGGATCAGCCATTTTGTAAGGACAATGATTTTTCATCATATTGAGATTAGTGGTTCAGAATTTCTTAAGGTTTTTCAAAAAGAGTAACTACCTAGGTTAGGGTTTATGATCTACAAATTTAAAGTTGTTTCCATTGAATCTGATCCGACCAAGAGATTGGTCCATGTCAAGTCATGGACCTGGGAAAGGATCAGGCACATAGGTCCATAAGATTAAATTGGTGTTCCTATATGTTTATTTGACACAAACATAAATAGATGCGTTTGGTATGATTTATGATCCCTTATTTTTTCGCATAGACCTACCAAATACATTTTTCATTATATAATATATAGGCAAGAGATCTCTACTTGGTTGCATGGTCTTTACACAAGCATCTGGGCCAATGGGTGGGCACGCCTAGGTATCTACCCCAGGGCGCAGAGCATGATCTCTACACAAGCATCTGGACCAATGGGTGAGCACACCTAGGTATCTACCCAAGGGGACAGAGGCGTCATCTCACGATGCCCTGTGAGAGGGCATAGGAAACACCACCAAGTAGAGATCTTGTTCCCATAATATAATATGCCTAGTAGTAACCAAATGATTATTTGGCATGCATTCTAGATCGAGAGCACATTCTAAGACGACAAAAATTGTCATTTGGCATGCATTCTTGTTCTTGAATTCTAGAATGTGTTGCATTCTGGAAGACTGCCCAATCTGCGTTCTCGTTTTGGTAAAATTGCGTCAAATGGGCTTCTTCCTACTTAGAAGCCAAGTTTCTTATTCAAAGATTTCTTTTAAGGGAGAAAGAAGATATGGTTAGGAGGGGAGAAGGTCTAGTGTTTCTCGGGGAGAGATGGGAGTCAAAAGTACCCATGAAAGTTGAGGGAAGAAGGGCCTTCACATCGCTCTCTCTCTCTCTCTCTCTCTCTCTCTCATGTCGTACAAATGACCTAAGCGACGCCTTTGGTAGCAACGATGACGAATAGCCTATAGGAGATGGCAAGGATATACTGGAGTTGGAGATGTAGATCTGAAGGTGATAACAGGCAGAGTAGATAGGGCCATAAGCGTTTTAATGACAGGTAAAATGGCCAAAGTGGTGTGCCGTGTGCGGAGAAATTGAAGGCCAAGAGAAGCCAGCCCAGGGTGACGACCCAGCCAAGTGGGTTGTTGAGGTACCTCCGAGTACAAAGCAAGGCTGGACTTGGGATTGGGGACAAAGACTTCGTCCCGCTGGTTTTGGGGGGGGGGGGACAGTGTTGGAGTTGTGGCAGCAATGGATATACTTCACAGATAAGGAACGATGAGGCATAAGAACCAGAGTGTTGTCAAGACAGTGGTGATCCTGAAAGCATGGATGTCCATGCCTTTCCTACTGAGTAGTACTAGATGGTTTCAAGCTCTTTATGTCCATACCTTTACTACTTTTGTGGCCATGCTCACCACCTTATAGATGATTTGCAGTGTAAAAAAAAGTCATCGGAGCAGAGTTTGTCATTCTTTTCTAGAATGAGTTCTGCATTCTGAGAATGGGGAAGCACATTCCCATTTTAAAGAATCCATACAAAACACAGCCTAATAGATTGAGTTCTGCATTCCATTAAAATTGATTTTTGTGGCATGGTCCCCCTCTTTTGACCATATTTCAACCACATCCAAAATGTAACGTAGCAACTGAGTAAAGAATGGAAAGTGGGAGGGGTAGCTAGTGGGCTACAAGCTCAGATAAGTTGCCACAACGGTGAAATGGCATATCCAATTCAAGGGCCTGACAAAAATATTGCAGAAATGCCAGAAATGCTTTTCCAATAAATATAAAAATAGATAAAAGCTCAACATATGACATGTTCGATTCAAACTGTCGCCAAATTAAGCTAATCCAGTTTGGCTAATTTAGCAATTTCAATTACAGACAGCAGAAACCTGGACTTTCAAGTTGAACTAGTTGAACTGCCTGCATTTCCGCAGCTAGTCGCATATATTTGCAATTCTGCCAAGTTAGTTTCCATAACCTCCAGGTTCAATGATCGCAGTCCTCAAGTTAGCCCTGTTAGCATCTTTAAATCCACTCCCCTGCAAAGAGATGGGAAATGGCAACAGAGAAAGCTAGTGGAACAAGGTCGTGACATGGGTCCATACAGTGATTATGCTCGTGTGATGTGGAAGGTATCCTCGGTCTTCTATACTAGACACACCAAGCATTATTAAGTACTCAAGGCAAGAAACAGTTGCTCCACTGAGGGAAAATTTGCCCTACAATCCTTTTCTTGTGGATGTAGGTATAACATTTTCTAACACAAACTAATATTACAATAAGGTCTACCAAATTAATGGGAATCATTCTCCAAGTCTAGTAGACCATCACAACCTTAAAGCTTATCAGCATAAGCAACATCGTGTACATGTGGAAGTTGAGATCCTCGACTGATGTAAACAAATGATCATAGGATCGTAGCAAGCCCAACTGATCATGCCCTAGCTGTCTCGGACGAATATTTGGAATAGACCAAAAAGATATACTAAATAAATGCAAAAAATTTTAAATTGGCACCATGGTGCAATCCATTACACTTAGGTACAATTATTGACTAGTGTGCTTATTGCCCACATTTTCTTCCAAGTATATGTATGGTGGGAGCACATAAACAAACATGACACCAGAATCCACTTCTAGGACCTATTAGACTGGAATGTTTCCATTCCTATGTAAACAAGGGCACATGCAAAGACAAATTGGAAAAAGAAAAAAAAAAATAAAAACACTCCCCACACAACGTGGAAATTCAAACTTTCCACACCAACCCCACCCCCCTAAAAAAAAAAGACTCCCGCCATGACAAGTTGAGGATTATATATTACCTTGAAAAAGTTGACACAACCCAATATCTCCCTCAGCAGCAGCACACAGACAGTTACAGTCACAGTCACAAATCACAAGTCACAAGTCACAAGTCGCAAGTCACAGTCACAGTCACAGTCACGCAAACTTGTCATAAAACTACTCTGAGAATATGATATCCCACATACACCCAACAAAAGATGCTCTGAAAACAATGTTCAGAGATGATGCGCAAAAATAGATTTAGTATGACAGAAACCTAAAGAAGAATATTAACAACAGAAAATATACCTACCTCAACCTCTCTGCTCTCTTAAAATATCGATTGACAGGGAGTTGGTAAAGATTCAATACAGCTGTCAGATAGCAAAAAAGAGTTTCACCCATGATGAGGCTTTCAGTTAACACTACAGAAGTGCACACTAAAAGGTGATAGAAAACGTCTACCTCTTTTGGTTTGAAAAGATGTCTATCTACATTAGCCACCACTATGGGCGGATTGGACTTCTTGAAGATCTCCTGTGAGCATGTCTAATAGGGGAACGTGATCTGCTCCTACCTCGACCCCTTTCTCTTTTCATATCAATACTCCCACTTCTGTCACGGTACCTGTCTCTTGCTCCATCTCTTCCATTCCGGTAATTGTTGTGCTTCCAATCCCCCCTCCCCCCTTCTCGGCTTCCCCTACCATTCCACTCCCGAGATCTTTCCCGTTCTCGGTATCGATCTTGCTCCCTTTCTCGGTCTCGATCATGGTACCTCTCTCTCTCCCCTGAAACACTTCTTCTACCTCTACTGTCATTTTCCTTTTGCCTCTGCTTTCTCCGTTCTTCCGCTTCTTTTTCCTTTGCTAGTCTTTCCTCTTCCCTTGCTTTCTCCATAGCTTCCTGTAGAATATAATTCTATTAATTTACCACGCAAAACAGGACAAAGCAACCAACTTCAATATGTAGTAAGTAATTGGAAAGGAGTTAACCTTGTACTCGTCAATGAAGTCCCGAACCATGCCATAACCAATATGCTGCTTGCCTGTCACATGAGATTGTGTCCTCTCTGCAGCATCATTTGCTACAAGGAAAGAACCACATATCTCACACAGCGCCATCTTTTTCTCTTGTGTAAGCATCAAGGCTTTTTCATTCTGTGGTTGTTGAGTCAAGATTGTCTTCTCAACATTCAGGATTTCCACCTGTAAAGAAGATTCGAAAATTTTCAGAAAACGAAAAAAAGAAAAAAAATCTTTTCCAAGATGGACAAAAGAAATAGCATATATTTCTAGGCATCATTGCAGCACCTTCCTCATGAGTGCCTCAGCTTCATCCACCTTGCCTGTTTCACCAAGGGTCTCCACTTGCTCCAACAGATTCTTTATCTTCTCTTCCAGCACAGATAACTGCTCCGACTTCTCACTTGGGATTGGAGCAGAGGGAGTAACTTCGACCTCCTGAGCTAGGCGTTCCCGACCACGCCTAACCTTTCTATCCAAGTCTAAGACCTAAAGTAACACAAGGTTGCATGATTAAACAAATATTTTCCTAAAATCATGACTCATCAGCACGGCTATAAACAAGTGTTAAATGAAGAGTGGACCCACCAGTTTCTCGCAAAACTGAGCAAGTTCAGCCTCAAACTTGGGCACATAAGAGTCATGTCTGGGGGACTTTTCAAAACTAAAACCACCAGAAAATCAAATTATCATGAAAATCACATACTGATGAAAGATATATCATATCCATGCATGACACCACAAGTTGACTCAGAAATGATCCACCCACACTGCAAATTGAAATTAATGGAGGAGAAAAGAAAATGAAAAAATAAAAAAGTGCACCATCTTGTTACCGATAATCACAATAGAAACTTCCTTTAGACTCTGTTGTGAATAAAAAGCTCAAACCTCATACCAGAGCATTTCTTCAGTCTTCAAAATAAATCACGTTGATGTAATCAAAAGTGAAAATCAGGGGAAAAACACAAATACAGTAGGAAATTTTGCTTGCCCTATTTGAGCATTCTATCCACCAGTTAGAAGTAACATAACCTATGTTGTACCGAATAAGGAAGCAAAATGAGCCAATTATGCAAAGTTACATCCGGGATTGACAGCCTGAGAATATATATAAATGGGGCATGACTTCAGAGGGGTTCCATGAATGTCACAATTAAGTTAAATTTGGAATGAGAAAGAACAGTAGAAAAGTAAAGAACTGTTTAAGAATAGCATTGTGCAGCCCTAGATTAGAAAAATATAGAACCATTTACGATGACCATTGTGCAACCTCAGATTAGATTTGATTTAATGCAAGAAGTAGTTCTGTTCCGGACTTTACATTCACAGTAAGTGATCTATTAACATGTTGATAACAGAAATGTCAGAATTGTTACTCTAAATGCTGATTACATTTATCAAAAACAAAAGGAATATTTAAATTAAAAAAAAAATAATATGATTGTACTACCTCTAGTTCACACTTATTAATTTTATTCAGTAAAGAAAATCTCTATTTATTTAGTTTTTTTTGGGTTGGGTTGTGGGGAGGACCCCAACTTATGTGGCAAAAGAGAATAGGCCTGAGTAGACTAGACAAGAGCCCCAAGAGTACAAGCAGTCACTATATTCTAGTGCGATCCGGGTTGGGTTAACCCTTATTGGATCGCCTGTGGGACCATCCAAACAAGGAAACACTCAAGTCCAAAGTTAAGTGGCAAAACAGTAAATAAATCAATGTTTACGAAGAGGGTGGCAATTCTGTACATAAGTTGAAGTTCATAAGAGAGTGGCAGAACTGTAATTTGATAGAATCAACTATAAAAGAAGGAAGCAAGTGAATGAAGTATAATGTGTTAATGGGAGGGGTATTCTTGGAATTGGAACATTTAGAGTGGGGGATAAACAGAATAACATCAGAAAACAAGGGTGTTTGAGTAAATAACATTAGTTGTCCTTGCCTGTAATTTCAAAAGACCTATGTCTTCTTCAACCAATAGAAAACCCAGAATTCGAAAACAGGAAACTAGGGCTCTTCTAATCCATCGAATTCCCTCTCTAATTATCCAATCGAAGTGCAACTTTGGGAGAGAGATCGTTATTCAAACCCCTCTTGATTCCAACCAGAACAGAAGCAATAAGTTCCGGAGACCCCTCCCCTTTGCTAGAGAGTGGCTCTGGTTGGTCATGACTTACCCTGGCTGCTCTATCTACGACACTGTTGGTAAGCTCGTGTTTGGTGCCGCCCTTTACCACATTTGGATGGAGAGGAATCTTAGGAGATGGACCTCCAATTCTCGGTCTTTCGACTTGATTTGGAAAGCCATCTCTTTTGATGTCTCTTCGAAGCTCAGCTTTCTCCCTCATAAGCCCATTTTTGACTCCCCAAGGAATACGAATATTGTTGTTTCCTGGGGGTTAGATGTTTCTATTTTACAGCCCCATACCCCTCTTAGTTTGGTCTGGGGTTTGTATTGTTCCCCCCCCCCCTTTCTCTTTCCTCTGTATATTCCCCCCCTTCTTTTTCCCCTCACCCCACTGGGTCTTTGGTAATAGATTTTTTTATTCACCAAAAAAAAAGTTTCGGAAAATTTCTGCAACCAGAACCAGCGGTAGGAGTGTGACCAGATGTATTCTTCACTCAAGAACTCACAGCTCCAGCAATGTTTTGATCTAGGGACATGCAAATGGAGTCGCCCACAGGTAAGGTTAGTTATTCCCAAACGATAGCGAGAGAAGGAAGAGAATGTGAGTCCAATGTCGAGTTCTTAAGGTTGGGATATCGCCCAGGAACAGAGGATGGTGAAAAATGTCTACGATCTGAAACAGAAAAAGGATAATAGTATAATAGCAGGAAAAAGAAGCACTAGAGAGGAAACCAAATCACAGGGGGGGAAGAAGAAAAAGAGAAAGAGGAAGGGGCGCTGCCACAAACACAGTCGTAAGTAACACTGCAACCAATTCAGTATTTCATTCTATTCCTCAAATCTGTGTTCTCCTACATATTATAATGAATCTAAACAAGACTCTTGCATAGAAATAGAAACCTAACTGAAATGGAAACCAACTAAAAGAAGAAACTAACTGAAATAGAAACTAAATAATCTCGAGCAAAAATCCCCTACGTATCTACCCAACATCCAGAACTAAAGAGAATAAAATAAACTAAATATTGCATCCTATGTAGTCTACCAACCCTTGCTAGACCAAACTAATAGTCTAGGACCGGTTCTTGGCTTAGGCCTCCAAAGAGGATCGTTCCGGTCCAACCAAGGCAAGACAATTGCATCATATTCTGTGCATGAAAACTAAGCCAGTTAGAACTCATGTCAGAACTATTATTGGCCAAGTCCGGAGAAGGCAAATATTGAAGAAGCAACAATTTCTATTGGTACGATGCATTTGGATTCTATATCCACAGGCCAACACCACCATAAATTAACGAACCAAAATAAAATTTTTACCAAGTACAATGAGTTAGTATAACCATAAACATCACGTGTTAGCATTCTATACAACTCGAAATTTGGCTTTTGGTCTCACAAGTGGCTATGCTCTTCAAAGAACAGTGTCAACCCTCAAGACTTGCCATTGGCCATTATTACCTAGATTTTTTACCATTGAAAGAAGACTTAGCGGTCTTGAGGATAAACAACCTCTCAAAAGATCAAAGCCAAAACACAGAGATTATAGAAGATAACAAAACATACAGCTCAAGGAAGAGTGAAGGACGTTCTCCTCAAAACAAAATTTGCTAAGAAAAGAATGTCCTTCTCCTAATAAAATGGAGATTTTGAATAAAGTATGATCCTTGATTTCTTAAATATAAGTGTTAACACCTAACCAGACAAAGAAAAAGAATGGCCCAAGACCTAGTGAATGGTAAGCCCCATGAATCCACTTTGACAATTTGGAGGGGCATTAGTTCTCCCTTCCATTCTGTGATCTCACCGAAAAGCTTAATATCAGTTACCTCAAAGGAAAAACCTGCAACAGCCAGAACTCCAAATGTCTTATTTAGCATAGCATGCACGCCAGTAACTCATACAATGTCCAATCCTACACCACATGTATAAAGCATGTAACTTACTCCAAGGACTTCTTCCAAAATGAACAAAATCCATGGTAATGCATTAAGAAAAAAGATACACCATATTTCGGAAAAAGGAAGAATGAATTTCACAAATTCATGGTGACAATTGTTTTTGGGATGACAAAATTGACGAATTATGAAGCGGGTTGAACTACAAGAGCATTCCCGCAAAAAAGCAATAGAAAAGTTCATTACTGAATATAGAAACACACATGGATGCACAATCCCAGCACATTCCAGAACAGTTTACCATAGAAAGCAACCAAATAAAATAACTTAGTTACCTCTCTTTCAGCTTCGGATCGTGGATTCGAGGGCAAGGTCCTGGTGCATAACCAAGGAAATAATAAAAACTAGTTAGAATACCAATTCTCAGACGAGTGATTCCATTTTTCTCCCTTTTACAAAGAGCAGCGAATTGTTAGGACGTACCAAGATCACTCCGAGTGTTGACGAACAAATCATGAGGGCAAAATCGAACCATATAGAAACCACAAACCTCTTTATCATCCCAGCATATCTCCCTGTAATTCTTTCTCTCCTCTTCGGTAAGATTACGGGCTACGAACACCAAAAAACAATCCAAACAGCATTAAATAAACCACCTGAAGATAAAATGAATCAACCAAACAGAATGTTTTAATTTATTTATTTTTTTGTTGAAGATGAAACAATGTCAGAAGTCAAGGTACCTGCTCCCATGAGTTCATCCAACAAAGCTCTCTGTGCATCCATTGCCAACTCTTCAATCAACCTGTGAACTGAGTTCGAAAACGGTTCCAAGCTAACAGCAGAGAGGGTGCAACGGATTCAAACCCGAAACCCTAACTTCAAGAAGATTAAAATACAAGAACAAGCAAATAATTGAGGAATATGATAAAACGCGAAAAATGAGAGCTTGATTGGGCGGCGGGGGTAAAACCGAGGAAGATTGGAGATTGGCGGAGAATCCAGGGGTACTTAGGGTTTGATCAGAAAATATTGGGCGAGTAGGAAAATAATAATATCCAGATCGAAATCTAAAATTACTTAGCTTACTTATATTATTATTGAAAATTGAGAAAAGAAAACCTCTTTCTTATCTTTCCTCGGTGCATGGAAGGAGGAGGAGGTAAGGCTAAGGGTGTCATTTGGCTCGGTTTGATTATTCTGTCCAATTTATATTTTGATAAAATGAAATAAAAAATAAAATCGAATAGAAATCAATAAAAATCAAAGTCGTTTTGTATTAGGTCCGATTTTACCAAAAAAAATTATTTGATTTTTGTTATTCAGTTCATAACCCATAACCGGTTTACATATGGTTTGTAGTATCGATTTTGAAAAACGGTAACGAAGACAAACTTAACTTTTCAAACTCTATAAGTACATCCATTTCCCCTACTCATCTTGTTTCTCGCACCTATGTGATTTCCCAAAAAAAAAAAAAAATCCCATCTTCACTCGTTCTTCTTTTCTTTTCATATTTCTTGTTTTTTCTATTAGTTTTTTTTCTTCACTCTTCTATGATAACACAAACTATTTCTCCGTCTTGAGCACTTGGTAGCTGTTAGCAATGGTCAAAGTGAGTCTATTCATGTCAAACACTCCATTCTAGTGCTACCCAAACTGGACAAGCTTACACTTTCCCATTTCAACGGCATTAATGGTGAACTGAAATCGCTTCTTGAAGACGTGAGAAGCAAAAGTCCAGAGAATGGCTCACTTGTTGTGTGTTTTGGGGAGATTTTAATTGACTTTGTTCCAACTGTTAGTAGAGCTTCCCTAGCTTCCCTTGCAAAAGCATCGACAATTAAGAAGGCTTACGGCGAAGCTCCTGCACATGTTGTTGGGATTTCAAGACTTGATGGATTATCAACATTTATTGTCAAGGAAGGTGAGCGTGAGTTCATGTTTTTCCGTCAATCATTTGATCAAACTTTTCCATATGATCTAGATCGATTTGTCCTCAAGGACAATGACAATTTCATGGGGGAGGAATTTGTTACGTACTTATGGCATGGGCAACTTCTTGATATGGGATGGAAGTGACGTAAGATATTTAGTATCCATTATTTAGTTATGAGTTTGAATATGTAGTTAATTGTAGTTATTGTATTAGGAATAGAATGTTAATGTGTACCGAGTACTAAAACCGTTTCTGTACTGAATTATCGATACTGAACTGCATCGAATAAATTCGCTACAATATCGGTATGGGAAATATGTACCAAGTCAGTATTTGGTCCGGTATAGATATGGGCCATAATACTGAAAATACACCATACTAAACCAATACCAATACCTGTTGTAATTTGTATCAAATAATATCGAACCTATTCGATACGGTATCGGTATGAGATACTTTTACTGAATCGGTCTTCGATACAGTATCAATATTGATATGGGGCATATGTGCAGTGTAATAAACCAAAACTGTATTGGTATCACGAAGCTATATGAATTGACATCCTAAATTAGGAAATTAATGGGAGTTATCATGGATCAAACGTGGGAAGTGAGAAGAGAGTTATTGTATTAGTTGATAATTACTTGAAGATGTAACTATTTAATATGAGGTATTTGAAAGGAAATAAAAGATTTGAATCATAATTATTCTCTTATGAGAAGTGAGGCTCGACTACCTCCTAATCAGCCAAGTAAATCCCTAAAATCTCTTCTTTCTATCTCCCTACTTTCTCTCTCTCGATAATTGAGGGTGGCTATCTCCTAATTTAGTCAATAATTCTTTCAATCATTCCCTATTTTCTCTCTTTCTCTCCTATTATCTCTCTTTTTCTTTCATCTCTTCTCTCTTTCATCAGGGCACGCATCAACTAGTATCAGAGCTAAGGATGGATCAAAGGGTCGAGAAATTGGAAAGCTATGTGAGTTCACTTCACAAAGGGCAACAACAAATCATTGAGAAACTTACCTAAATTACGTAAAAACTTACCAAGATATTTGACAAACTTGAATCTCGTACGTTAGCCAACGATCTCGGAATGAAAGAATCCTCAAAGGAGATGAAGAGATCACGAGAAAAGATGGTAGCCAATGCAATTGAGCTACTGCAACTGAAGCAACACCAACAAAGAAGAAAAGAAGAAAGAAAAGAATTCAAATGAATGTCGATCATGCATCACGATCTTCAAAGTATCAATCTCTAAAGCTTCAAATTCTGTGAAGGGTCATGCAAAAGCCTATGAAGAAGATATTACAAAAAAAAATGTGTTGTCATCCCCTACGACAATGTCTGTATATCGTGAGATGGTCATCACTCAAAACAATCCTGCTCTTTTTGTTTCATTATTTCGAGAGATAACATTCAAGAAAGTCCTGTTCTTTTTGTTTCATTATTTGGGGTTTGTCTTATTAAGATATGAGAATTTGGTGGACTCTTATCTTGCTTAATTTCATTGTCTTTGAGGATAAGGAAGATTTCAAGGAACAAGGGAATGTTACAGTTATGGGGTATGAGGTGTAATTCGATTATTCAAAGAGAGTATTATGTAAAGTGTTTTAGGAGGTTATGAGTTACGTACAAGTCAGTAGTGGAGAGAAGTTACAGGAGTGGGTAATTATTAGTAGTTATCTCAACTGAATTGTTCTTTTAATAGTTTAATGTACGCTGAATGGAAGGATCTTGAAAATTCCAAAACTACCTTTAAACGATGAGGTAGGTTTTCTTACTCAAGCCAAGACGTCCGATTTTATCCTTAAAGACCCCAAACCCCCTATCTTCTCTCCACCCATATCCGTGCACGCATCACATTGCTTCAAGATAAGGGCATACTCAGATGAAAAATGTCATGTAAGCACTGGTAGCTCCTCTAGTGAAATTCTTCGAAGAACTTCCACTTGACCTCCTGATAAAAACTTTAAAGCAGATAAACAGTGAAACAGAATTTAAGCTTTTCAACTGTAGCAAGGAAACATGTCTCTAAGGAGAACAAGAGCTCCACCTTTTGTATTTTACTTGCATTTGCTTTACATTAAAGAGATACAAGAACCAGCACACGAGTTAAAATTTCTATTACCAACTCGGCTGGCAAAGAATAAATGGATGGATTAGCTGTTTTGTTGCTTTTGTCATTATCTTGGATCGCCCCATTTAGAAAGAGAGAGAGAGACTACCCTTTTTGTCAAACTAAAAATATAACATTATCTATTTTCGAATTTGTCAAACTTAGCATTTGATTTTATTTTCAGTCAAACCCATCAATAAACTCACAAAATCCTTCAAATTATATCTTGACTAAACCCAGGTACTCTAGACTTTCCCTCATTTTCGTCTCAGAGCATCTTAAGTCTCCCATTTCAAAAAAAAAATTCCATTATTGACTCATTCTTCATCGAACCCTGCAGAGCAATTTAACCACAATGGAATGTGCATTATCTTTGCTTTACTAAGGGCATACCCAATGCACGAGGTTCCCTCCACTATGGGGCCTGGGAGGGTCATTATGTACACAGTTTACTCCTGCTTTCGCAGAGAGACTGTTTATTTTACTGAATTACATGAAATTTGACCCAATTTCAGATAAACATGAAACTCATTATGTACACAGTTTATTCCTGCTTTTGCAGGGAGACTGTTTTCAGATTCTGTTTATTTTACTGAATTACATGAAATTTGACCCAATTTCAGATAAACATGAAACTCCTTTTGCCAGTTGGCTGTGTGTTAATAGGGACATCGAATTTTGAAAAATATATTAATAAATAAAAGGATCAACAGCAACCAAATGGACCTGCTTTCCACACTTGTAACAGTGCATAGATGACTGTAAGCCCTCTACTGGCTGATCCATTTGATATGAAGTCCAAAATTTCCCCAAAATCCACCAAGTGTGATTGTAGAGGCAAACAATTTAAATTGTCAAGACAATTGCATTCTTAAGGAAGATCTCTTCAAACACTCAGCAGACCATTTGAGCATAACCCATTCAATCCTACCACCCTGAATACTTCCATTTAATGGTATTGTTTGCATCCTGTATCTTCAGAAAAAAAGTCTCTCAGATACCAGTACATATGATGCCTGGAAGGAGGATTGGGGACTTCAGTAAACCAATAGCTAAAGGATTTATGTGGGTTCTTCCCCTTTGCTTTAGCATTTCTATGGTATGATACCAAGTGAAAGGAAAAACCTGCAACATAGAAATTCTTGATCATAGTGAGCTTTTATTGATAATAATCAAAGCAAAGAGGAAGCAATAATCTCTAGGGAGATTCTGGATACCCAGTATTTATAATAGAAAATCCAAGCTGGCCTGTAACATGGCACAATCAAGAGAGGAGATCAGCACGAGGATCGTAATCTTCCCAACCCTAGATGCTCAAATTCCCCATATTTACTACACAGCCTATGATCCAGAATGAAGTAGTTTCACACAGTTAATAGAAAACTCAGAGCCTTAGCAACTTCAACATGTTCTTTGTACCAATTCTTGAATTCTAAATGTATACATTGTTCAATTGTACACTAAAAGATGCAGCCATGAAACCAGAATCCTGCACTGAGTCTTTCCCATGGCTAGAGAGCTAAAAACATATATCTACAATTGATGGGATGGAATGGAGCTCAAGGTTGTTTGCGAACTCGAGCAGTGAATCCAGCAAACCAGGCAACCCTCATTAACTGCATCCCAAGGACCAGCACCCACCATGAAACCAGCCCTCTAATTGTATGCACAACCCATGCAGATGTACCAAGTTCTGCCGCCAACTTCAACCCCCTCATCAGCTGCAACAACCGATAGGCCTCGTAAACAATTGGGGTAACAAGCCACACTGTTGATTTCCAGTGCCATGTCAGCATCTCTGTCAACATTTGTATAGACAGAAGCAGAAGGTAGGGACCCAAAAGTACAGCAAAAGAGATAAATGACAGTTGTGGTTCTATAATGCCTTTGTGCGTAGCCAAGAGCATTGACAGTGGGATGACAAAGCCAACTACGCTTGCAACCATGTTCCAGAATCTGTAACTAAGAGGAGCTTCACTTTTGCAGGTTTCAGTTGGCTCCCTAGGTAGAGCACATGCATCAGCCATCAGGAGAAACAAGGTTGCACCAATGTTAAAGATACAATCAAGCCCCACTAAGGAAAGAAAGCTGGCTATGTTAGGACCAAGAAATACAGATGACAAAGGTAACCATAGTGTGGGTACCATGCCTGTGGTAAGCAACACAAAAGGACCCAGAAGCCATATAGGCCATTTAAGAAGTTGGGGCAAGGATAGCTGATCACTTGCATTTACAATACCAGGAGCTGGAATTTGAGCTGTGTCTTTAGCATTCATAGATTCAAATATGTTACTACTTCCTTTCAAGAAGCTCTCATCTGTATCTTCAGTAAGAGAATATGTGATGGGGGAAGGTTCCCAGGGAGTCAATTTGGTGCAACAAATAGGGGCATGTTTGAGACGAATACGAGAAAAGGTGAACCCATGTAGTGGTCTTGGAGCTTTCAACAATCCCAGGCTTTGCAGACGGAACTGTGAACCAGGAGCTGTTGCAATGGTTGGTGGTGACCACCCCAAAGATGCCATCATCTGGTTTAAGATTTAAAGAATTTCAATAATGTTGGGTGGAAGTGACAATCGTCATTTTGCAAAACAGCTGTTAAGAATAATCTTCTGCTCCCAGGTACAAGTGGTATCTCAAAATCATTAAAATTTTTCCTATATACAAACAACAATAGAAATTTCTCACAAAAATTCCTTTCAAAGCTTCATATAGGAGAAAAAGCTAAATATATGCAAAGTAAGTATGATAGCCAATCCCACCATATGTTAGACCACTCCACCAAAGTAAGGCAAAGGCTTTGTCTTGACTCCTGAAAAGCATACGCATGGTGTTCCTCATTGTAAGTTCTCCAACAGCATTAAAATTTCTAAATAAGACCCATACATCTCTCCAGTGGACGATCATAAAGTAAAAGGAGGAGGGGGGGGGGAATAGGGAAACATTCTGGACCCTGCAACCATTAATGGTTATTGGTTGCAGGGTTTGAATTTCTGTATAGAGACTTTGTAACTAAATATTAAGGAAATTCTCATATAATAGAGACTTGAATTAAATCAAGTGCCCTAAAGGCAGGCAGATCCATATAGGATAATTTGAAATCTGGAAATTCTGCATAATGGATGAAAAATCCATGATACGCTTTAGTTTACATGTAAGGCAACAATTTTCTGCCTGCAACATGCCTTTGAAGGTTCTCTTTCTTCTATAACCTCAATAAAACGATTGAAATAGATTCCAGAATTTAACTAGCAATAAATTGTTTAAGAATCTTATCTCAATCAGAGCGGACAAACTAAGAACAAAATTTCAGAAAAAACCTAGCACAGGTGCACAAGGGGAAACAAAAGATTAGGGAGGGAACCAAAATTATGCACTGGAATATAACGAAATCGGAATTACCTATTTTAAAGAACGATCAAATAATTGATACTTCGATGCCTATATGGGCGTACATGGAAAATTGAAATTCGGGAACAAACGGATCGAAGCTCTGGTTTGTTTGATTAGCTTCCAGCTTCCACGAGTGACGAACGACAGTTGGTCAACGGAGTGGTGACGTCCAAACTTATGTTTTTGGAGGCGGAGATTTGCTGGGCATAAGAGAGAGAGAGCGTACACTATTTGGGACATCCATGGACGTTGTTGTGAGAATTCATTGGGTACAGCCAATTCAGAGTACGAAGTCTACTCTCTACACAGATTCAGTATTATACCCATTGGATTCGAGAAGGACTTGGCTCAAGGATGGGGCCATCATCCGATTGGAATCTCCTCTACATCCAATCCCACTTTGTCTGCCCTCATCACTCGTTGAAATGAATAGTAAACATAAACCAACAGTTAATAAATCAAGGAAATCTTATTGTAACTCGTACATTGTTCTTACCAAAAAAAAAAAAACTTGTAAATTGTAACCCAGTTTTTGAAAAAAGAAAACCGTAATATTCTTTTGTTTTTTCTCTTTTAAAATTTAAATAAATATAATATATATTGTTTTAAAGAAAGTAAATCCTATCATTTCACATAAATAGACTTAAATATTGTATTAAATATTATATTAAATAATTTTTTATTTTTAAAATTATTTTTTATTTCTACATTAAATATGTATTATACAATTTTTGAAAATAAGACAATGGACAATTAAAAGAAGGGATGAGAAAAATAAAGAAGGTGCTAGGGTACGGTATGTAGCTTGACACTGTTTTTTTCCCCCAAAAGAAGGTTACAACTTCTTTGTTCACCACTTCGGTGACAAAAAGTTACATACATTAAACCCAAATTTTTTTTGCTAAGTAAGCAAATGTTCTTTTAAGGCTCCTCTTAGCCCAAGAAATTACCATGCCTTTTTTGTATAGACACAAGCTGGGGTAAAATGATCGCACCTGTTGATGCTTCCCCCTCCAGCATTGGAGAATGGATCATCTGCAAGTATCAACAGGTGAACATACATGTGAGAGCCAACCACTTGTCCTATTTTTGCTCTTTACAAGGGGAGGAGGTATTTTTATGGAAACAAAATTAAAATATGACTGACTCTCACATGTATGTTCACCTGTGCAGAGGAACCGAACTCCCTGCATTAGCGCAGAAACCACGCTCCCGAACAGAGAACGTGTTCCCTTTTTCTAAAGTGTATCATTATGTAACTCAAGGCTCAACCTCTCATGTATAATTTACACTTCTTTTGTTATTTGTAATATATTGTACATTGGATATTACTGACCATTGGATCAAAAATATTTTTCCGTATAATTGAAAGTTATGCCATATCAATAGTATCCCCCACCCCCTCCCTCCAGTTTCAATTTATGGTCCAGATGGAGCTTACGGACCTACAACATTCTCCACAGGCATATATTTCCAAGGACACTCACACAAGAGAGTCTCATGAGATACATGGTGGGTGTTTTTCCAAAAGAATTCTCCAAACAGTGATAGATTTTATTTTTAAGTCTCTTTTTCTCTTCCACAAGTCCCAAAGAGAAGTATAGCTTGCTGGATTATCCAAGTTCTAATAATTTCTGTGGCGCTCCTTAATTGTAATGCATATACCCACTGCCCTTACCATCCCTCTAAACCAGTAGGCTCTATCTCTTCATTCCTCATAGCTTCAGCCATGAATGACACAGTAGATAAGCTTGTTGTCTTCCTAGCAAAGAGAGATGGCATAGACAAGCTAGTCAAGACTTTTCAGTATGTCTCTAAGCTTGTTCATTGGCACGTTGAGACTACCCACCCAGACATTGCTCAAAGATTCAAACAGTGGGAGGTATCATCTGGACTCGGTCGTAAAGCTTTTCGAACAGGTCGTTTCCTCACTGGCTTCAATGGTCTCCGCCGAAACCCAGGCTCTACCCCAACCTTCCGTTTCCTTGCTGTTCTTGCTAATGCTGGAGAGATGGTCTACTTCTTCTTCGATCACTTCCTATGGTTGTCGAGAATTGGAGCGATAGATACAGGGCTAGCCACGAAGATGAGCTTCATTTCAGCCTTTGGAGAGTCTTTGGGTTATGTATTCTTCATCATATCTGACTTCATTATCATCAAACAGGGAATTGAGGCACAACGAAGGCTCCTTCTGCAGCCACCTGCAGGGTCAAAAGAAGGAAACATTACAGAGAAAGATATGAAGACAGAGGAAATTTTAAGGAAGATCAGAGCTGATAGGGTGATGAGGTTGATGGCTGTGGCTGCCAATGTTGCTGATCTAATTATTGCATTGGCAGACATTGAGCCTAATCCATTCTGCAACCATGCTGTCTCACTGGGTATTAGTGGGTTAGTCTCTGCATGGGCTGGTTGGTATAGAAACTGGCCTTCTTGAAGTAACCCAATGGTCTTGACATGATGAGCTGAGGGCCTGAGGCTAGGGGGAAGAAATCTGAAGCATATCTACCAAAGAAATTGTGGGTGTTTTTATACTATTGATACCATGCTAATTCAGCTTGTAAGATTTGTAAGCAACTGTTCGTAATCTGAAACCATAGAAAATTCAGTCTGATGTGTTTTCCACAAAAAAAAAAGAAGAGACATTGATAGGAGTCTATTAGTAATACACATCTTCTGAGGACTAAACCTACAAATTTGGTTATGTATTAGGCATGTCATTATCTATTACAGGATCTACTATATCAGGCAAACATAATGCACAAATTGTTATTCTTTACCTGCTTTAACTGCCATTGATGAATTTCAGTGTTTTTCCTCCATTATAAGAAAACAAATTATTACACAGAATAGAGGTTCTTATGATAAAAGACGAAAAGTTCAACTATCTTTCGCTTTGAAGTACAGAGAGTGAATGGAAATATATACTTTTAATTTTCATTATGTGAAGAAAAACATATTGCTTTGTCAATCAAATGACTAGTAGAGTAGTAGATTGGCATATCAACTAAGTAAAAATGTCACATTAAGTTCATATTCCTCTCTGACTGATAAATCAATAAAGAAAAAAGATTGATCCTTAGGCTTCAAGCAGAGCACTAACTTACTTCAGTATTGAGATACATTACAAATGAAGCTAATATCTTCTTCAGCTCTTCTATCTGCCTTACAAGTTCTATCAAAACTTCTGTTTTTTTTTCCGGGGGGGGGGGGGGGTTTGTTGAAGAGAATTCAGGAAAGAGGAAGAAAAGAAAGAAAACTACAAGATAATTTAGCTTAAATCCCCAATGGTTTGGACCATTAAATTTTGAGAGCTACCATCTTGAGGTCCTTAACTGCATCTTCTAATGCCAGAATTTTTTGAGATACTAACTCATTCACATTTCTCATTGGTATGCTTGGTTCTAAACCATTGTTTCTTGCTTGTGTGTGCATTGTGGACTCTACTAATTACTTGGGAACTACCCTGCATTAAATTTATTTGAACATGACTCCTGTTGCAGTTCTGAAAAGTGGCACAATGACTCAATTCAACAAAGCCTTGTCCCAACTATTTCAGGGTCTTTCATATGAAATTTGCTCTGCAAAAGGTTTCCCTCTAACTATGAACAAAACATAATCATTAAGTGATGAAGATCATGAACACATAACTCCTAGAATCACAGACATCTGAAAGAATATAATCAGGCCCTGATCAATTTGTTCACACCCAATATAAATTACTCGATAGGCAACAAGGCAGGGAGGGAAGAAATTTGAATTACAGAAGAATCCAAGAGGTTTTACTGTCAGAATGTTGGCAATGGATGTAATGGCCAGGGAGATCTTGATTGGTCAACTCAGATGATCTCACATGATATAAGGAACATGAGTTCCAGCTTTCAGAGCATCTAAGAATTGCATTGAAACCTCGGAATGCATGTACAGAATCACATACAATGGAGAATGCCACTTCATTTCTTTCTCCATTGGGGGTTTGGTGGTGGTCATTCTGCTGTACTGTACCAGACCCCCTCTTACCTTAAGAAGAAATGGGTCTATATCATTGATTTCTATAAAATTCAGTTTTTTTTTAATGGTAAAATAAAATTCTTCAAGGATATATGAGAAGTATTAATCTAAGGAAAATAGAAGAGTTCTTCTATATAATAGATTCCAGATGACTACTACCCTTCAGCTTGATTATTATCTCGGCGTTCCATTCATCGGAAAGCGTCTCTCTCAAGTCAACTGTCAAAATCTCTCGGAGTGTCCATGTAGAAGTTTATGGAGTAATTAAATTAGGCTTATTTAAGTTTAAATGCTAAGCAAATCTAGTACATGTGCATGCTTATTCCCTTTTTTTTTTGACAAGCATCTCTAGGTTACTTTTCAATCAAGTTGGAACTCTTGCAAATCAGGGTATATTTTACAGAGTAACCTTAAGGTTCCTTGTCCCAGATCCTATGTTTATGAATTATTTTTTATAAGGTTTATAATTTCTATGTTGTATAGATGGACTCATCAACATAGACATTAATAGAGGAACCTAGCTAGGATCTTTTACTTGTGGGTCTGCATTCAATATACAAGAAAAGGAGTCTTAAGGGTTTTCAATATCAAGAATTTATGTATTAGAACTCATGAGTGAATCGGCCACTATCAGTCTCAATTCCGAGTTTACTCACCAATTGAGTTGAAACTTGGATACATAAAATACCTGTTTCAGCTAAGTCATAAGGAGGGATCGGTGAATCAACTCGAATCAATCTTGACTGATACCTACCGAGAACCTTTTACCATAGGTGAAATTATTGTCATTAAAAGTGTAGTTTTGACCAAGTTTAGAGAGGAGTATCTATGTAGGCATCATTAAGCAAGTTTATTTGCCCTATGGCTGCTTAGTTGGTGCTTAGATTCAAAAGATAGCTTATCCATGTCACCCTTAACTTATGTGATAAGAACCTATCATATAATGTATTGATTCAATTCAACTTCAATGTTTGATAGATGGCCTGATTGAGTTTTCCTTTAAACCATGGTTAATGAGAGAATCCATTCACTGTAGGGTTTCAGATACGTGTGAAAGGATATCGAGAAGGGAAGGGATCATCGAGAAGGGAAGGGATCAACGACATGGTGAGACCCACATGGTGGATTCCATTTTTACGCCTGTGAGGCGTTTTCGTACGAGAACTGATCCCAACTCTAACGAGAGAAAGTATTTCGAAGGAACATACTAAAGCCCAAGATGATGTGGGTGGAATGTTGACCGTGTGGTGAAGGAAGGAAAACTTTCTCCTCCATAGGGAATCCTTATCCTTTAAATTTTGAATGACAATCACACGCAACTTGCAAGCTCCATCGTACAGAAATAAAAGCAAGGAAGCAAATAAAACAAACGGTATTAAGTATTTAAATATGGAAGAGGCCCAGCAAGCAAGCATTGATTGACCTTGCCTTCATAAATCGGCACGATAGCAAACATGAAAATATTTTCATGAATTGAGCTGAATGTACTGCCACTAAAAAAATAATATCTTTCTTCCAATGTTGTCGTTTCCATTGGACAACCCCACTCCAACTTCCTGCTAAGTGCAAATTAATGCCCATTGACTACATTTAAGGGTTTCAAATGGGTACTCGAGAAACGGCTTGCAAAAAACCGGAGTCGATCTATCTAATAATTTATTGGATCGATTTTGGATCTATCGATAAGTTATTAGACCGGTTTTAGAACTAGCGATTGTGTTATTGGTCTCCCAATAGTTTGAGATCCGATAGACTGATTAAGAACCTTTGAAATCGGAATCGATAGAACCGGAACAAATTCACATCCTAATTCTATATATTATATAATTCTTAAGACTTATATGTCATGAGAGCTAATGTCAAACCCTTTATTTTATTAGTTTTAAATTTTAACTAATACCTCTTGTCTCATATACAATTTTAATAAAGATTTTTTGACTGTTGATTTAAAGGTCCATTTGAGAATTCTAACTCAATAAGATTCTTTAAAATAATCATAATTTATGAGGGTAGTAGTATTCCTACTTTTTAATTGAATATAAAACAAGAGGTGCAATGGATTGGTTCTGTGATTTGAAGAAATAAATGATGGTTTGTTGCATATTTCATGTGATTGAAATTAGTGTCTTATTATAATATTATTGAATATATGTAGCATGTGTTAGGAATTTTTTTCTTTCTTATATTAGATTATTTGGAACCGTCCCACCCATTAGTTGATGGTAAAAGATCCCAGATTTGGAACCAATTAGTTTATTAGTCTGATTCTAGTCCTGACCTCCTTAGGGCCAGAACCAGACTAATAGCCCAGAACCGGATCAATTTACACCTTTAACTACATTGAGTGAAAAAAAAAAAAGATTGAAGGGTTTGTACTTTATGGGAGAGATATATATTGCCTGTATTAGTATCTCTCATGTCAAGTTAATAGCTGTTGTAAGTATAGAAGATCAAGAAAGAAATGTCTAAGACTCAAATGATAAAGAGTTGTCACCTAAATTAGGGTTTAGAACCTACATATAAAAGTATTGATTCCAATTCAAGTTGGTTCGACCGAAGATCGAGTGTGTCAAGTTATGGATAAAAAAATATTAAAAACCTCGGTCTACCGGATTAAACCAGACTTTTGTTTATTTTTATATGCCACTCAAATATGTCAAGCCATGCATATGCACCATGATATACTTTGCAAAAGTATACAATAAAATATAATAAAAGAACATAAAAAGGAAATAAAAAAGGAAATAGGGGACTCAAGTCTATCTAGCTGCACTACAATGCAAGGAGTAGTGTACATTAAAATAAATAAAAGACATGTTAAACACATGTTAAGATCTATAAAGTACTTGAAACACTATTCAGAGATGCATTATATTATAGAAATGGTCACTCTACTCATTCATTAAGCACGAGATTATATAATCGATCAATGGAAATAAAATATATTCAATGTCTCCACATCATACCACAATGATATAAAAGTTCAAAAACAGAAAGCCACATAAATAAAATATAGAAAGATTATTAAACTCCGTATGTTATATATGCTTGCCAAAATTACTTAAATATTCCTACGCACAAAACTTAGCCTAATATGAAAAGAAAAATTAAGGAAAATAATATTTAGATGACCTAACCTATCATGATACGATTACCATAAAGAAAATGGGAAAAAATATCAAGAAACATCAACATAATTATTAAAAAATTGTATGCGAAGGAAACCCTAATTTCTAATAATACATGCATGAAATCATAGAAATAAAATCCAAAAAAATTAGGATGATGAATGGATCATACGAGCCATGATAAACACAATAAAAACACATCTCATCATCAATATTAGACTACAATTATTAAGAAAAATTAATAAAATAAAACCCAATGAGACTGATACAAGTATCGACATCGATAGTGTGTGGATTAAAATCGTCTATAGTGCGGGCATCTTGAATGCTGTATCTTTCACGTGTCTAGCTCTCAGTCCACCACAAGATTAGGACATTGTAGAGGTTTTTCTTTTCGGGAATTAAGAACTTTTATTTACTTTTTAGGGAGAGAAGGGTGAGGTACCAGTTAGGAGATTCAAACTCAAGATTTCCTGGTGAACATGGGTATAAAGCATACCATGGCTCACCAATTGCCCTAGTCAACTGTTGATAGATTTTTGTTTGTTTTTTCTTGTCCGTAGTGAGTTATCTCGATGCACGAGAACGGGTAAGCAAGTTGCAATACTATTCGGCCAACTATCGGTCGGAACAATGGGGACTGTGAGGGCTGACGTGTACAATACGTGGAGCAAAGAGGCACGAACCCACGAGGAAAAGATGTCTAGAGGCACACGTACGGGTAATGGCAGACAGCTAAGCACTAAGCACTAAGCACACGAAAGGAGAGAGAACGACGTCACTTTCTCTATTCGGACTTTAGGAACTGCAAACAAGCTGACGTACACGAGTCAAGGTTTCACGGCGGCATTCTTCTAGACATTTTACCACGTGGATATTCCGCTTTTCGAAGCACAGCTCAGCACTCCAGAATCCCAGAATCACAACTCGCCAACTCGGACACTCGGTACCAGCGACATTACTTTCATGGCTTGATTAGCCGCTGGGCCGATCCGCTACTTTTTCAAGTCGGTTATCATGTGGCTGCAACGAGAGATATTCAGTCAAAATACCACTCGTTGATCCCAATTCCAATCATACATCGCTAATGTAGTAGGTAGCTTAACCCTCTCTGCACTGGCACACACCCAATCTTCCGGAGTGGAATCTCATCTTATGATTGCTTGGAGTATTAAGTAGTAAGGTATTTAACCAAAATAAAAAATAAAAAATAAAAAAATGAAGTATTAAGTAGAGGGTGTTTTATACATGGAAGCTAATAATGAAGGTGGGTCCACTTCACCAACTAAAGTTGAGTCTTTTGGATTAGCATATAAATCGACTAGGTTTAGGCGCACTAACTTGTGGCTATTATTCCAGAGCAAAGAAACATCCCAGGATTTCAGCCACAATTATCAAGATTCCGGAACCTAACATTTGAGTGGGTCATACACACCTACTCCCATGGAGGAGCACAGGGTCTCAGCATACAACATAAAATCAGGACCGTTGGATGTACCCATCTAGTTTCACTAAAAAAAATTGTCATAGACCATATGGTTCATTAACTTGCGATGATCTCATCGAATTTCACATCCAGCTGGCCATGGACGAAGATGTACAATGAACGGACGCCTAAGATTTTATTAAGTCGATTTAATCTGTTTTAATGAGGACACGTGTGCAGACCCATAATATACACAATCTTATCTTTTCTTTCTTACAACCCCATTACTTATAATTTATTTTCACAATTCACATATCTCAGACTCGGTGTATTCACAAGAACTCCACGTGAGGTCAAAACCCTTCGCTCGCTGGCCCCGCCCGCTTTCGACTTTTAAGTGTTAAAGTCAACCCCTTTGGCAAAGGTAGAGAGAACCAGCGTAGGTTAGCGTCCCCGGTTCAGACTATCCCAAAGGGTAGAGCATTGCTTCCGGGCGAACCCAACCCTACCCTTTTCCAAATCGTACATCACTTCGAAACCTTGCTGCTGGTAGTTCCCCAGCAAAGCCGCGGGCCCACCTGAATTCGCATCAATTCCACCGTTCATCAACATCAAACACCCCACCTTCCTCTTTTTACCCACTCCATCACCACCGTTGGTGAACCCATAGAAGTAATTCCTGGTCGGTAGAACAACAGTTGCGTTCCCTACGAAGTGCAGTGCCAACTTCGGCACCTTCGCAAACGCCGCCTTATTCACCGAGTCATCAATGTAATAACACGGACTGAGCCCCGTCTGGTCTTCTGTCTCTCTCGACCGCTTGTAAACCCGGCCGACTCGGTGGTCGAACTCTGCCACCACTGCTTCATACAGCTTCGCCGGTAGCATTGTAAATGTGGTGCCGGAATCCACCACCATCCCACCATCGCCTTTACTATTCACTCTCTTTAATATCTCCGGTGCCGGAATTCTACTCCCTCCGACTGAGACTGCTTCAAGCCCAACGCAGTAGAAGTATGGGTATTTGGGGTTGTCAAGCATTTTTGTATACTGAAAGTCACTTTCCCCATCGACAGATTGCTTCTTCTCTTCATCATTCAGAGAGTAACGGCCAAGAATTAATGGGCTAGGCCGATGAAATTTCTGCTCATTGAAGGAGTGAGAAACCAAACAGTAAGAGAACGAGCTACTGAGTTGGGGGGAGAGATTAGCTAGCTGTGCTGGCAAAGAGAGAGCGCCTCGGCCGAAACCAGCCACGCCGATTGGTTCTGCGAGTGCGGTGTGAGCACACCCGAAGGTGAAATTTTTGAGGCGAAGCGAAGGAGATGACATTGGTATCGATATACTGTCGCGGTATAGACGGGCAATGAAGCTGCCGTCGGCGTAAGCGTAGTAGAAAGGTGGGCAAGCGAAGGAAGAGCAATCCGAGGTTTCAATGGTCACGAGTGGGCAGCGAGAGATTGCACAGAGGTCAGAGGATGGGAGGGATGAGTGGACAGCGGAGCAAGAAGGGGAGTTACAGGGGACAAAAGCAGAGGAAGAGACGTTAGGAGGAGGAGTGGTGGCGGAGGTATCGTATTTGCCTTCGCAGAGTATGCATTCGAAAGGGGCGCAGGGGAACCAGACGAGGTCGCTACCCGTGTCCATGTAAAGGGAGATGGTTTGAGCTGGGTCAGAGCCGAGAGACAAGGTGAGGACGTAGTCGCTACCGGGAGCGAGAGGGAGAGAGATTTGGCGGCGTGGAAGATGGCCATGGTGGTGGTTGCGGAATCTGGTGGTGGACTGAACAGAGGAGGATTTGAGAAGGTGATGAGTATTGTTAAATTGGGTATTTACCAGAGAGTGACTCAGAGGAAGAACAATCTGTGAAGACGAAACAGAGAGAAATGGAATGGAGATACAAAAGAAGAGCAAGAACATAAAAGACGCCATGAATTCAAGAAATGAGTATGAAAGGCGAGGTTTTGATCGAGAAACAAGGAACAGAGAAAGAGGAGGGTTTTTGTTGGTTTTAATAGAGGTGGGTGGGTGAGACCTGAGAGGGGTCGAAGCTACTGGCTGAGGTTTTTATTGGCACTTGGAAAGGAAGGGAAAGGGTATGATTCAAAGGAAGCCATTAAATCACAATAATCATTCAGAAAGCTTAACTAATGGAGGAGTTGGAGCTTGGGAACATTTGTTTGGTGACGGTCAGACCCTGCGGAGTACAAGTTCATTTTATAAAGCAGGCTTCTCCACTATAGCGGTAGAGCCACCACTCTATGTAAGTATTCCTCCTATTCAAAAATTCATCACTTATCCAATGTAGAATTAAGGCTTGTCGACGGATGGAAATAACTTATATAGTTGGTCATTTGTACAGAACACGTGGGTAATTTGGTCCGAAAAAGTCCTAAAGAAGGCAGATATATTTTCAGCTTTGGCCTCACTCACGGCCTTTCGCTTGCCAGCTGTTTTAAAGACAAAGAAGACAACCACTCAAACACTGCCGCGTGGCTAAAGTTGTAGCCAAGTGGTGGGACCCACGGAGGTAGGTTGGTGAAGAGGGTGACGACATCTCTGTTTTTGGATTCGACTTAGATTCTCGTGAGAGCCAAAAAGTGGCACACCACACCACACCACACCACACCACACGGGCAACCACCAGAAAAACCATTGGTAGATTGTTTTGAGATTATTCTTGACACAGCTGTATCTCTAGAGGGATGAGGCAAAACTTGATGACGACGCCATCTCTGAATCTCTCTCTCTCTCTTTTTGGGGAGCTTCTGCGTCACTGCTTGTGTAGCAACAGGGGTATGGTATGGTATGCGAAAGCATGAAAAGGCATTGAGTGTTTGAATAGCGTCTGGGATTAACTAATCCAAAGGAGGGGGGAAAGAGGAAAGGTCACAGGGACCAGTGTGGGTGTGGGTGTCTCCCTTCTTGAGTCGTTTTCAGTCTTGTATGTGCCAGCTGCTTGGGATATTATTGTATATTCCATTTCCAAGCACCAAGCTACCAATGACCAAACCCTTAAACATAAAATAGCTCTACTTTTTTTTTGTTTTTTTCTCCCTTTTCGGATCTTTTTTTGTTTCCTAGTTAATGTGGTAGATCGAGAATAGGTGAATATGGCTTAAAGCTTTAAAGAGGTCCAAGACTGAGGCTGAACCAAATGTAATTGGAGTTGAAGCCATAGCGATAGGTGATAGCTCTATTACGCTCAAACTTTGTGGCTTGTAAGTTGTAAGGTTGTCAAATGATTGGTTTGGTCCAATTTCTATCAGTTTTTTTATTTTTATTTTTTATTTTTTATATATCAGATCAAACCAAAATCTGATCGATAAGGAGTCGGACTCTAAATTCTAAATCGAACCCGATTGTTATTGGTCCAGTTAGCTTCGATTTGAATCCTTGTCATTTAATTACTGGTTTGATAGTATAAAAATAGGCTTTTGTATTGGTTTTCTACCGTTTCGGGCTATTTGGTTGATCCAGACAGTTTGGATTTTTTATCGTTTCTAAAATGTCAGAACCTAAACCTAGCCAATAAGGAGTTTGATCCAATTCGGTTTGGTTTTTTGATTCGATCTGTTCGTTTTTTTTTTCAGTTCAGGCTCCATTTTGACACCTCAGGCTGTTGGGTAGGGTCTTTGGTATATCAAATTTCAGCCTTAACTGAGACTATACTCTACCATGTACAGTTTTAAAGCTCTACCTAAAAGAATGGAACTATTGAAAAAATGGTCGTGGTCAAAGGGAAATGGACTGCCAAAAATGTAGAGTAAAATTACTAAAATGTCAATATATGAAAACCTAGGAGTTTGACAGCTGGGGTTTTGAATGGTCTCTTGTGATCCAAAGACCATCACTAAGTCAAATCCCAATTAAATAAGGTTGGTGCTGGGCCCCATTCGATATAACAAATTGATTGAAGAGGCCCATAAAAGCCAAACATGGTTTAAGATTTGGACGAAATGATTGAGCCCATAATAGAGGTACTGTAGTGTACCCCACCCAACACCACAACAAACACAAAAAGAAAAAAAAAAAAGAAAAAAAAAAAAAAAGAGGGGAATTTTATATTCTCTTGGTCTGGTCTGGAAAAACTGCACCCTTGAGCAGCGAACAAACTAATGTAGACGAAATTGGTAATATATATTTTGAATGATGATGACAGAATACAGACAAGATTTAATAATAGTTGGGAAGGTTAGCAGCAATGGTCTTCCAATTTGGCCAACCATTCTCTTGTTGGAATTTGTCTTCTAAGTTCCAAGTTGAAGCCATTCGGGATTTTAATGGTCGGCCAATGGATTAAGACCCTCCACAGGATGATAGGATTTGTATTGGTTTCTTCAAATCATGTTGTTTTTACCTAAAGATGCTGAGGTTAGGACTTTAACATCATGTTTGGTAGGGATCACCGAAAGTGTTATTGGCCAATAATGGAGTCATAACAAAGAGAAACCCCAGTCTCAATCCGAGTACTTGTTTCAATCGCCAACTCAAGAGCCAGATTTGGACTAATCACCACTTCTAATATTGATTCTTATCTGGGTTATTTCATTTGAGGGCGGGCCTTGGTGCAACGGTAAGGTTGCTCCATTGTGACCAAGTGATCACGGGTTCGAGTCTGGAAACAGTCTCTGCGAAAGCAGGAGTAAGGCTGCGTACAATATGATCCTCCCCAGACCAAGCAGTGGCGGGTAGTCTTTGAGATTGATTCCATATGGCAGAACGTTTGGCATATTAATACAACCCCAACGATAAATTTTTTTTTCCCCTTCATGGAAGTTGTTGCTTAATAGGGTTCCTCGTTCTCAACAGCTGGGGCTATCATCTTGAGGAGCATTGTCCTTTATGCTCCAATTTGCTTTTTGATCCCCTCAAAAATCCAAACTTCCACCTCTCTTTCTCCCTTGGTACTTTTGAATTCCTGAACTACCCAAGCCTTATGCATCTCCTCCCAGTTCCTCTCCAACGCCATTAAACCATGACTACAAGGACCAGGAACTATGCCATGATCTGCTCCTTAATGGCCTGCAATCTGGCAAATGTCGACCCAAAAATCATTGCAAACATTACAAAATACCCAAAGTCCAGCAAACTTGATCGGTATGGACGGATTGATGACCACGGATGATGCAGAAGAGAGGATTTTGCAGCCTAAAAGGTGTTTCGACAGAAAACTGAAAGTAATGGGAGAGGAGAAGCTAATGGCCTTTCTCTCCTCTTGAGCTTTTGAAAACTCTCTAACTCTGTCTCTCTCTGCAACTTCTTCAGTTTGCTTCTGCTTCTGCTTCCGCATTCCTTTGCAGGATTAAAATGGAAGAGCCATCGGGCCTCTACCCTGAAACACAATAACCTCAATTTAGATCCACTTTAACTCCTCAGTCGAAAACACTCGCTTGCATTCCACGGCGAAATTCCAGCCCCCTAAAGCCACGCCCAACCTCTCGTCTCTGGGAGGGGGGGGGCCCTGGGACTTCCCGGTTGGGGAGGGGGGTGGGGGGGAGAGGAGAGGAGGAGAAAAAGCTTTTTGGTTGCAGAGAAGAGCCATTAAAGCTTATGATAATGTAAGACTAGAGCTGGAATAGGCTTAATCCCAGGCAAGATCAAATAGAAAAAACCTCTAGAGAACAAGAAAGAGAGCAATGGGATCCCAAGAGAACAATAGGATCTCAAAAATTGGTTGGAGAAGAATGATGAGATCTCAAAAAGATAACTAAAAGAAATAATCCCACCAAATTAATTACCTGTTGAAGCAGTAATGATCATGATGTAATAATCTTCAAGAAATCGATGTAACAACCTGTTGAAAAGAAATCCCAGCAGCTTGTATCACTCTTGAACTCGATTTGACTGAACTAGGGTTTGGAATCAAGAACCAATGGAAGGGGACGGGGGAATGTAATGGGCATCTCACTCTAGGCCTCTCACCTATACTATCTCAAGATTTCAACATTGCATAAAATTTTTTTCTATTCATTCAAATTCGTGTACAATGCTGGCTTCCCTTACAAACTTATATAGAAAACTCAAAAATAGACTTAGACACTAAAAAAGAAAGGCCAAACCCATCCTTAACTTATAGGATATCCTAAATTGACTAAGAAAGTGAAATCATAAAGAAAACAGACCCAAAATAGGACTCTAATTAAATTAATGAAGAAAATCCCTTTTTCTTACTTTCTACCCCTATTTAAATTAGGCTCATTAAATTGGCCAATTACAAAATAAACACATAGTATCAAAGGCACAATACATACATAACCCATCCCAAGGCTTATTTCCACTAAAATAAGCCCTCTAAGTGACTTATCTGCATCAGTGTGAGGGGTATTAATGGAAACCTATAGAATAAAATAAGAAATCAGTAGATCGTAAAAGGAGAAGAGAAGAGGAGCCATCTCCTACCTCGAGACAACACAAACCAATGTCAACAAGAGGAAAGAATTCGACTAGAACTCTCCGGCATGGCCTTGGACTCTCAGTTGAAGTATCGTAAGAGGGCTTCCTTGTAACTTCTCCAAGATCAAGTCGAACAAGCAACCAAAAGGGTTGTATGGAAAAAAACCCTGCAACTACCGGAGGTTGTAACAGGAAGAAGTTGCAGTTTTTTTATTCTCACTGTTTACGTGATCTTAGGGCTTGAGATTGAAGGTACTAGATCGCCTATGGATAGGAAATCAGTGCCCAGAATCGAGAGTGAAGGAGGTTAGGTCAGAGAGGATTGATAACAGGTGAATATAACCAAGAACATTCAAGACGAGGTCCCATGGTGTATGCTCTTCGCCAATTATATTGTTTTGGTGGATGAGACAAAAGAAGGGATTAACTCTAAGTTGGAGCTTTGGAGGTCAACCTTGGAAATAAGAGGCTTTAAGATTAGTAGAGCGAAGATGGAAAATATGAGGTGTAATTTTAGTCACACTGTGATGGATATTGATATGGTGCGAATTGAGGAAAGAGAGATACTACAAAAGTGACTATTTTAGATATCTGGGGTCAATCATAAATAAAGAAGGTGACATAAAGGATGATGTTTCATAGAGAATTAAAGTGGGATGGATGAAGTGGAGAGGTGTGTCCTGAGTGTTGTGTGACAGACGTATTCCTTTAAAGCTTAAATGAGAGTTCTATAGGACTGTTGTTCGATCGGCCATGATGTATGGGTCCGAATGTTGGGTAGTTAAGCAGTGTCATATTGACAAGCTTTGTGTAGAAGAGATGAGGATGCAAAGAAGGATGTGTGGAAAAACAAGGAAGGATAAAATACGGAATGAACATATAAGAGCAGACTTGGGAGTTGCGCCGATCAATGACAATCTCCGAGAGAGTCGTTTAAGGTGGTATGGTCACATTCTATGGAAACCTACGGATGCCCCTATATGGAGTGATATGATTCCGATTGAAGGAGATAAAAGAGCTAGGGGCAGACCTAAAATGACCATAGGAGAAGTGGTGAAGAAGGACATGCATAGCCTAGGTCTTGTTCTAAATATGACCTCGGACAGAGCCGACTGGGGGGCAAGGATCCATGTCGCGGGCACCATTTAGCTGAGCTTCTTCCGTTGTGCTGGGCCGTGCCTCTTTCCTCTTCATAACTTCTTTTTTTTTTTTTCTGGATCCATATAGCCGACCCCATTAAGTTGGGATAAGGCTGAGTTTGTTGTTGTTGTTGTTGGAGAAGAAAGATGGGAGTAGAGAATGATAGCCAAAGAGGGTATGGTTGTACACAGAAAAGCTACGGGAAGGAAGAAGAACAGGTCTCAGGACCTATTGCTCTTGTACCAGTCTGGTAACAATAAACAACTCAAATAAATTTAATTCATCAAATCCAACTGAAGATCGCTGCTTGCATATTGTTATATAGAAGCAAACAAGTCTTAATCCTAACCTGAAACTTAATTTGACTTTACTCTTAACTCAATGACTCCATCAGCTCGCCTACAAGAAAATTAAAAAAAAGCAAACTCAACTAATACTGATTCCTATCTAACAGCAACAACATACATCATTCAGCCTCTTTGTCATCATGCAACTCAGCCACTTAAGTGGCATGAGGAATACATGGGGATGGGGCGAAGGGTGGAGGACATGGGAGGGGTCTGCCGGAGAAGGATTGCAAGAGTAGGGTGTTCTGGAGGGGGATGCGATAGGGAAGGGCAGGGCAGGGCAGGGGATTATGGGCAATTTATGGATTTAGAATTATGAGGGGAGAAAGAGAGGTGAAAGTTTACTTTTGGGGGAGAATCAGAAAAGAAACATGGGGTAGGGGGGTTTCGGTAAATATAAGGCAAGTATAGGGGAGTGATAGAAAATTTCCCCAAAAAAAACATAAAATACAAGCAATGATGAATTTATGTGTTTTTTCTCTCTCTTATTTTTGAAAAATTATCTTTTCTTTTCCTTTCTTGCATTTCAAACATAGCTTGAGGTTGATGATGATGTAAATATTATGTTTATAAAGATGTTTTCAGAAGATGCCAACTGTTGTGTGGAGATGTGATAGATATACCAACTGGTGAGACAAATGGAATTTAGCCAAAAACAAGTTAAGGTTACAAGACAATACAAACAGATTAAACATTCATCTACTGCTAAAGATTTTCCACTATCAAATAAGAAGGTTATATAGAGGGTAAAAGTGTTAAACCAACAGAGAAACTCAAAGAGGAAAACCCCAAGAAAACTCAGAAACTATATCACACAGCCAAAAGGGAACACTTTTTCTTGTCCTAGAAATGATTTCTCTGTATGGCTTTGCATATTATCGCACCAACTTAAGACACCAGAAGTTATCCCTGTCTTGATGGCCCAAAGGGTAACACCAAACAATTAGGCAGATTATCCATTTATGAACACCTTATAAAGACACCCCCAACCACTTTCGCGAGAAAACCAGAATTAATCAGTCCTAATAAATAATCTCTAAATCCAATAGGAATGCAAAACAATTGATAAACCACTGAAGATCACGAAAGAAAAGGTTTCCAAATATGGAACAAGCTAGTAACATGTAGCGGGAGAAGTTTTGGTTTGGAATCAAGCTACAGTCCAATAAAAATGATGATGATAACTATAAAAGGACCTACCCAGTGCACGAGGCTCCTACCACTGCGGAGTCTGGGGAGGGTCATAGTGTATGCAGCCTTACCCCCTCTTTACGGAGAAGATGTTTCCAGAATATAATGGAATTTAATAGCATGATGCCTATAATGAAATTCAATATCATGATGCTTGATGAGCAATGTCGTGACGGTTCTTTGAAGAACCAAACAAAGAACCCAAGTACAACAAAATTTGCAGTTTTATATGGCAATCCAAACAAAATCATACAGCATTACATATAAACTGAAGCACAAGATAGCAATTTGATGGATCTCAACATTGGAAAAAAAAGGGATAATCATGGTGAACAATTTATATGATTAGGTGATACAAACAATCTTTTGTACTGCCTCTTTAGGAAAGATATAATAAATGGTCCAAATAAAATGTCCACAGATCAGATGTTCCACATAAAGCAACCAATTTTTGACCTACAGATTCTTACTTGAGCCTATCTTCATAAGGGTCAGAGAAACCAAGCTCATGTGCTCAGTAACTCTGAATAAAAATATAAAGAAGGGCAATAATAGCTGGTCCTGAGCAAGGCTAACCTGAACTGAGGATGGTGACAAAAAGTAGAGATATTCTGTTCCATGATCAGATTGCAAGGTGACAGGCTGCCCAAGTAGATGCCAATGCAACCATAAGAAGACAAACATCGACAGAAAGTCTGGATTTGCCTGATATGAGGACCTCATATTTAGTAAAAGCCAAAATTTCAAGGTTTCACGGTCAAAGCTCAAATACTGAGTTTCTTTATGCCAACTAATTGATGCCTGGATAATTAGCACAAGCAACTGTTTCCAAGAATCAGGTCAAAAGACTCAAAACAAACTCACAATTTGAATGTGGGTAAAGTCCAGTTTTATGCCTACACAAGCTACAGAAGCACCGTCACACTATCATATTTACAACTAGTTAGATGCTTTTGGCTTTAGCTTCTCCAGCAACTTCTCAGCCTCGATGAATCCACCAAAGGGTCCTAGAGAAGTGTACTTTATAGATTTCCATCTGTTCACGATCTTTAAGAGTTAATAGTTAACACAGATAGATATACATAAATTTTATATCGAATTTGGGTCATCCAAAAACAAGAAACCAAAATGCTTACCCGGGTATGAAGGGAAGTGCTAAACAATGGAGATGGAGGTGGTTAACACTATTAAATGGAGGCTGATGAAAGCCAAATCTGCGGAAGGTAAAGAAAGCTTAGAAACACAGGTAACATGGGTGAAGCTCACCAGAAATAGACAACAAAGATCCCTGGATTTTTTTATTATATTTATAGTAATACATATATGTCATGTTCTAACCACAAATGTGCAACTGGTTTCTGTTAATTTATGGTTCATTAGTAACTATTCTTGGGTAAAAGGCCAATAGAATCATCACATCTAAACTAAGGACCATATTAAGTCTTCTATAGGTTACTGCTTACGACGAGAATCACCAGTAGCCGGATATTTCCATAGTTAACCAAAGATGTGGCCACCCAAATCCTTGTCCAGTCAAACATCTCCACTACCATTTCTCCTTCCTCCAAGAACTTTGCTCAAGATTATACTGGATATGTAATCAGTGTTTTGCAATAGGAGAGTTGGAAATTGACGCGGGGAAAGAAAGGTAGGAAATGGAAATGTAATAGGTTCAACCAGAGTTAAATGTCCATATTTTTCATCTCCTGATTCCAGACATCCATAGTTGTTCTGTTGCAGATCTTCTGAAATCTGCTTCATTCTCACATAGTAATGAAATTTCACTCACCCAGAGAATTGTGTTCATAATCGTTATCCAGCTGGTCCAGCCTCAACAGAACTTAAAGGGCCATTGAAAGTTGGAATCACGAAAGTCTCTGATTTTCTTTCAGTGAAGGAAGACATTCTATTATCAGATTGAAGTCATGTCCCGGGATATATAATTTGATATTTATATGGTAAGGTCAGTGCAGAAAAAGGACCGAAAACTTGACGCAGACAAGCACAGAGAAGTTTTCAAAGAAACCCACCGATGTTTTTAATGGAAATCCGAAAATTCAATTTGAGCACTCACATATGACCTCTCTCTATATACAGGGTGACTCGATATCTACAGATAGTAGAACTTGAAATAAGTAGATGAGATGCTTTGTACTAAACAGCATTCCTACTCACAAGTCACACCAAAAATGACTCTCATTTGACTTTTTATGACTTGAAAAACCTAATTTCATAGACTAGACATGAAAAAAAAAAAGGAAAATCATAAAAGTGACCGAAAAATTTAATCCCCATGTCCTATAAATCACTTTGATCTCATGCTGTGCATCTACGACACTGCAATTGACGGGGGATAGGTAGCATGAACCCTAGGTTCAGAATTACACACCCGTGTAACAAGACACAAGTAAACCCCAAAATAGAATTTATGTCAACAGTAGGGTCAAAGTCAACATTTTCTGATGAAGGTCAGATTTTGACCAGGGTTCACAAACCAATAGACTAACCATACTCTATAATACCGCAGGGTTTTAATGGTTGGATTGAAGTCACAAGGCAAAGAACCAAATCTGGAAACACAAGGGGACAGATTTGGGAAAATTTTCACCCTGGCAGATCAGAGCTTCTGATCTGATCTGCCTGAAACTCAAGTCAAGGGGCTCTTCTACAAGCCTTTAAATAAAACTGAGTAAAAACTGAGTATCCCACAAGGAAAACTGAAAGACAGTTGTACATCTAATAGGAATAAAAATTAAAAACCAAAATAGGACTCTCCAATGTGGGGGAGTCCTATTACAACTTAAACTATTAACTAAAAGCTAATAAAAGAACTTCGAAAGCAAATAACTAGCTAGCCCACGGTTTTGGCTGGTGGACCCAGCTGACATTCACTTAAACAGGCTACTAAGGCCTGTTTCCCTTTATGTTCCTTGTGGGAGTATGTTTTAAACTTCCCTGCATGCTGACTACTTTCGCCTAAACCTCTGATCCAATTAATAAAGGGGAGGGGGGGGGGGGTATGAGATGAAGCAGGAACAGCCACCCAGAAAATGTACAAAGGAACTACCAAAGCACCTACCTTCAACTCAAAGAGTGCAGTAATGGGAATCTCATTTGCTGTTGGTTTAGCAACATTGATTTACAAATCCTTCAACAAAACAAGCTATGGGCCTTTGCTCATACTACACTCACAGGACACAATTTGCAACAACAACACATCAAATCAATCCTACTTAGTGAATGGAAACAATAGTATCCAAGAAACGCATTTGCACCCAATAAAGGAAAATATATATATTCTCTTGAAAATATAATACCGGTACTGCTTGGAGTCTGGTGCATCTCTGTGTAGTAGAATTTGTCCCACGTCCAACATATGGCTCACTAGGGAGGAAATACAAATTGGAGATTAAGTGGAAGAAAGTTAATAGACTAATGGTACAGATTCATTATATTCAAAACAGTACCCAATTGATAATCGTCCATTCTCCTTTGGAGGTCTTTGACTGTTGAAATATGCTCCACAGGAATGACCAGGTAATGCCTATTAGTTTATAAAAGTAGAAATGATCAAGCTAAGGAAAGAAACTTTTCACTTGCTTACATAAACAACAAGGATAAACATAAAAAAAAAAGCAATTACCATGCAATATCTATATCATACAGTAAATGATGAGATAAACCAAAAGCTCTATGTCGTATCATGTTTTCTAACCCAGTGAAGAGTAATAAAGTATATGATTTACAGTATTTAGAGGAAGGCAAATCCAAGAGTTTTCAATTTACTTGCATGAGACTGTAGCAAAAGCAGTTCTGGATTTGGCACAGGCACATGAAAAATCCAGCGAACAGCTTGATGCTCACTATATAGTGTAAAAACAAATATACATTTTTCATTTCTAGATTTGTAAGCAGAGTCTCAAGTTGTATGATACATATAAATGAAAACTGTAAACTGTAAAAACACTATAGGCACAGAAGAAGGATTAAATACTACCAAAGCCTTGTTGGTGGAAGGAGATTATAAGGTCCCTAAGTGGGACAAACATCTTGGAACAAGAACCCAATGCTATAGATTATTCATAGGGAAAACTAAATACAACTATATGAGAGATTCTAAATCAGTTTATTATAGCTTTAGAAAGAAAGGACTTCAGCAAACAAGACATGTTTGTCAAATGCTTAGGGCATGGGCTGAAGCTCTCAACTTGCCAAAACTGTGAACTATAATTATCAAAAGCATGAAGGCTGTGCTTCATGAGTATTTCCCTTTTCTTTTTTTTTTTTTTATAAAGAGTAAGAAGATAAATATACAAGTTATATTACTCACATAGATAATTAAAATTCATAAGATGAAGAACAAATATGTAGAAAAAAAAAGAAAAGAAAGAAATACTCTAATAGGCGGTTCAAAATTTCAAGACACTTATTATTTTTTTTCCAAGGATTAAATTCGAAATTAAGGTAAGGATTAACAAATATGAAAATAAGGGTTTCTGTTCGTAAAATTTGTGAAAAATGTCGACTGATACATAGGTAGGGACGAATTCTAGTAATTTGTTCCAACCCAGATGAAGAACAAATATGTAGGAAAAAAAAAAAAAGAAAAGAAATAATAGGATTATATCCATCAAACTTGTGTTGGAGATAGAGATAGTCAATACGCTCTATTTGGATAAATAATATACTCAACCGCCAAAGTGACTAAAACTCCAAAGAAATCCGAACTGATCCCAGATAAAGATGTGGATTTAATCAATTCTAATTGACCATAAACATTTTAAGAAATAAAAGCATGGTTGGTCGTTTGAACGGTATGGTAGAGAATCTGTTTCTGTTCTAATGTTTATCAAAGATATCGAATTTTGCCCCATAAACAAACACATATTATAGAAATGAACGCTCCATAACAATTAGAAGTATTAGAAGATCAAAGGGTTAGATTGTTACCTGAATGCGGAAGGATTGATATCTTGAAAGGCTACGACCTTCTCATCCTACACGAAATGCAAGTAATTTAAGACTTATTACTTCAACAACGCGAGGAAAGGAAATGGAGAAGAGAAGGATCCTTAGTAACAGACGGAGTGAAGGAGTTGCGTAGAGGTGGAGGAACGAGCGATCTGACAGAACAAACATGGCCCCGCTCCCGCCATTACCTTGCCCCGAACGACTTTTCTGTCCAAGTGTCTTCCCCTCAGTCGACCCGATTAATAACCATTGAAACAAAAGTCGCGACTCGCAGCCTGACAGCAAGATCAAACCTATCGATTTGGGGGAAAAAAATATCTGAAGAGCAGTGTAGTCCCTACGCCCAGACACAAGGTGGGGCAAAATGACCACCCTGTCCCCCTGAAAAACGAAAATTCTGCCTCTGTTGATACTTTTGCATGGACTCCTATTGGCCCCAACGCCATGCTGCTGGACAGAGAATACGTTATGTCAAAGGCTAGGTTTGATCTTCCTATTGCAATTTTTGGGCATTTCATTGAGGGGGCCCCATATTGACAATTTCTCCCCTATTTTCTGATCTTGTGAGTTCTGTGTGGATCTCATATGGATGATAACATTCTCCAGGCCCTTGTTGGTGTAACTTGTAGGTTTCTTACACTGGCATCGTGGGACATTGTTGAGTCTTCGAAAATTGGCACTTGTACATACTTAGCAGCCGCATTTCATAATAGAATCATATTATGTCAACATGGCAACATAAGGAGATTAATACGTTTTTATGTGCATGAGGTGGAGTTAGCGCAAGACTATGTAACTCGTGCGATTAGCTATAGAAGGAGTTATTTTAGGAGTTATTAGGGGTGTTGTTCTCTGTGCCATAGCGCAGGCTGTGCCCAGGCACATGGGTGTGGGTGCAATGACCACCCTGCCCCCCTGAGTGGCAGGCACCTGCACTGCAGCACAGAAAACATTCTCCCGAGTTATTATTAGTGGGTTAAGGGGTTATGTAACTTATAAATAGTGCGAATGTGGGTAGTATGAGTTGTAATCTAGTGTGAAAGCAGGTAGTAGGAGTTGTAATCCAGTGTAACTTGTTTAAGCCTATTAAATAGGTGTACTATGGAATGATAAGTACAACTTTGAATGATGAAAGATTCCTATAATTTCTATTTGGAGAACGAGGTCAGGCTTTCTCAGTAAAGCCAAAGACGCTAAGTTTCGTCCGTAAAGCTATTTTCCCTATTTATCTCGTTTCTCCTTTACTCTAGTTTCTCTCCTCCTCTCGTGCATGCATCATATGGTATCAAAGCAAGGCATGAGGACTCTCGCATTATCCAAGTTTTCATGTCTCCTTATTGAAGAAGTTGATTAGTAGTTGCTACCCTATTCAAGGCAACCTCCCAGTAGCACACAATGACAAGGAAAATTTGCATCCTAAGCCACAAGCAAATGGACACAATCTAGGAAGATGTCGAAATGAGTTCCAGATTGTGGTCTTGGGGACAAGACTGATTTTTAGGGGGATGAAATTTGTTACATGCATGAGCTGGAATAAGAGCAAGATTATGTAACTCATATGGTTAGCTATAGAAGGACTTATTCTAGGAGTTATTATTAGTGGGTTATGAAGTTAGGCTTGCCTAACAAATTGTGTGAACTTGGATAGTAGGAGTTTGTAATCTAGTGTGAAAGTGGGGTTGAGTGCACTTGATTAAAAACTCATATCAAAATAAACCTTTTCCACATCATTCTTTCTCATAAAAGGGAAGGGGGGAAGCACTCGATATCATATCAAAATTGAAGTCAAATTTTCTTCTTAAAATAACATAATATTAGTGATCCTTAGGCAAAAAAAAATGCTCCTACTATCCAAGTTTCACACTAGATTACAAGCTCCTACTAAATAAGAGGTTGAGTTGAGTGCACTTGATTACTTATTCCATCACTATCTTTCCCCCCGGTTTGTAGGTATCATTAGGGTACTTCTGTATCATTGTGAAAACTATCTCAAATCATAGTATATTTACACAATTGTCCCCCAAATGCTTTATCGGGAGTCACAATCCTAAACATATTTAAGGGACAGGGTTATTTGAGCAAGCAGCATAGAGAAATCCACCTATGAGGTACGGTAAAATGGCATCGTACATTGGAGAGCAGCAAGGACATTTCATGTGTGTGTGTGTGTGTGAGCGTGAGAGAGAGAGAGAGATGCTGGTGTACCCTACAACAACAGCTCAAACAACTTTTTCCCTATATTTAATACATTTTTTATGGTTGCAAGATGTAGATGATCCTCCATCACAAAGAAGATAGAATCGTCATTGTAGATGTTGACGCAGTAACTGAGGATCGTTTAGGTCTAAGTTAACTATGGCAGAAAAAAATCTGAAGGATCACTAATATTTATGTTATTTTAAGAAGAAAATTTGACTTCAATTTTGATATGATATCGAGTGCTTCCACCCTTCCTTTTTATGAGAAAGAATGATGTGGAAAAGGTTTATTTTGAACAAAAGATCAAAATAACCACTGAAAAATTTTAACGATATAAGCTAAGCATAACCATGTTAAACTTACAGGATTGAGTTCTCTGTTAGGCCGCATAGCGTACACTAGAGCCTTACTGTGTCTCTCTCTCTCTTTCCAAGGATTGCTGCACTACTTAACCATGTTGAATAGGTGGTCTTCTATTTGAGCCACATGGAAGTATGACATGTCCACGTCAATGAGAGACCAATCATATGTCAAATTTTATGGTCCATTTCAATTGTATGACCATTCACACTTTGTACTTTCACCACTGTATCACCAAATAACTGATGATGAATTATTTTCAAAATATTATTGTTTCAAAATTTTAATTTATTATTGTACTATGTTGAAAAATGTTTTTATACTATATATTTTCATGAGTAGAGGGTGACATGGGTCGTGGGAACCTCCCATTTTTATTTACAAGCTAACTAAGCAGCCAAAAGGCTGCAACATGCAAAACCCTTTGTACAAAGTTGGTTAAGTTGGCTACCCATAGAATGAACATACTTAAATTTATTTAAGCATAAAATCATATTTTCTTCTTTTTTGTTTTTTTTTTGATTAACTAGCGAGGGGGTGTTTGTATTATTCTCAAAAGTTATTTAATGCAATGATAAAAACGGTTTTCGAAAAATTAAAAGTTATTTAGTGCAACATTTAATGCAATTTTTATATGAAATGATAGGATTTACTCTCATTGAAAAAAAAAACATGTTATACTGAAATGGCGAAAAAATAAGGTTAAAATCTTCTTGTAAGTTGTAACAACCTTAGTTACAACAAGATTTTCCTTTTTTAAAAATATAATCCAAACTTCACAAAATAATTATTTTTGCAAGAACTGTGGTCTTCTATTGTTTATAATGTTCCTGTGTGTACATACATCCATTTTCTCTAATTATGTATGTAATAAAGCATTTCTATGTCAACAGAATTACAATTAAGCGGAAAGTTTAAAAAAAAAAAAAACAAAAAAAAAACGCAAAAGGTTTTACGGACGTTCCTATCCATAGAGTATCTATGAGTGACCCCCACCTACTTGTGCCATGTGGATTGGTGATGTGGCAATCTTGACCATTCGATATCTAGAGAATGGTCTGAATTGGTCACTTCCAAATTTCATACTATATTTAATCATATACTTTCCTATTTATTGTCATACACCTTCTCGGTAGTCTAAGCATTGTCATGTACCCTATTAGTAAATCTTAAATTTTTGAAAGCTTTATTTTGTCACTATGCTAATTCTATTTGAGCTGAAACTTAACATGTGAGTAGAAGACCTATGGGTCTGCTTCTCTACAAAATTTTAGTCTCCGTCAGACTTGCTACGTGGTACAAGTAGGTGAGCCGTCCATAGATACCCTATTGACATGCCTTCCATAAAAGCTGCCCTAAAAAAATGGCAGTTTGATACCTCCTCGATTAGGGAATGGGAATAGGAGACTGAACTTGCAAGGACTGAATGAGATCAGAGTCAGTCAAGTTGAGAGGAGGAAGAGAAAACTCGCTGTAAGTAGAGCTTCCTCTTCTCATCTCTTGCATAGTCACTAAAGCAGCAACTGTATTCCTGAAAATGCTCTGTTCTGCTACCAATGTTGCTTCTCTTTCTCCTCTTTGCGCTCTTATCTCTCCTTCCTCTTCAGCAGGGAACACATCATCTATGGTGTTCTCACACTCCTTAACAAGCTTTGAAACAAGATCGGTCGTAAAGAAAGGTTGGCTCAACACCTTCTGGATGAAGGGCAAGCGCAGCAAACCTCCAGTCCTCTTGTCATACTTCTTTAGGATCTTAGCCAATCCTGCAACATTCATTTTTCTTGATTATTCTTGAAAGTTCATAAGCAATTTGAACTACTGTTAATTAAAAATTTTGTTAAGGGCTGTTAAGACATTCCAAGGAGATCCACAGGCGAAAATTTGACCTTTTTCAACAATTCAAAAGCATGAACAGCCTTCTCATCTAGGTATGAAAGATCTCATGGATGGAACCCATAGGAATGGTGGGTTCATCACTTCTTAAGTGACAGGTTTGAGCCTATTAAGTACCTGTGTAATTGATGTTGCTGTAGTTCTCCAAAAGCACCATTTCACCATGGAAATTGACAATATCTTTTCTGGTTTTTCCCATCTCTTCTTTATAATCCACCTCTGAAGGCTGGGTACCATTTGGTCCCCATGTAGCAATCACCTTCTGGATCCTCTGTTGTAACTCCTATACATAAAAGGAATCACCATTAATTCAACAATATGTCACTCTTTTAATTTCCCCCATTTCTTGTATAGTGATGGAAGGAAAAATAAGGGACTTTTCAAGAGATGGGCAGTAGTACTAGTTGCAGGAACATCATGCTTTGTTAGAGCTTTTATGGTTTGAAGAAAATTATGAGGAATGTTTAGGTAAAACTAATCTCTCTCTAAGTTAATTGGGCAAATGTGAGACTGAGGGCAAAGATAAGAGTCCCTATATACATTACTAAATTACTTCCAAGTTTCAATAGGAGAGGATTAATGAGGCTACTCAAGTCAATACAAGCAAAAATGGTTGTGTACAGTGATGGAATCTATCTACCATGTAACCAGGCATTTCACAGTATTGGTTTCTGGTTCTACTGAAAACATCCTCCAAATAACCCACATTAATTCGGGCCGGGGTTGGTTTGACTCAAGCGCGAACCAAACCGACCCAATGTTACTTTCTCCGGCTTAAAATAACTTAAATGGAAACCTCTAATAGACAAACTGAAACTAAAGAAAACACAGCAACACTGACCTTATGGCGGATTATGAAGTCCTCTTCTTGTTCAATGAAGAAGGAATTAAACTTATCGATCTCAGCATTCAACAAATAGATAAAACCCAATTCAGCCTTCCTATACTCCCGCGATCCCTCGGACGGCAAAGGCGCAGATGAGATAAGCCGGACAAGTTTCTTTAAATCCTTGTAAGCCAGGAACTTGTCTTGCCACTCCGGCAAAGTCTCCTGAATTTGATGTTTCAGTCTCTTCCCGAATTTCATGACTTGAATTTACTCAAACTCTTAAACACAGAAATAAAAAGCATGGAAACAAGATCTGATAGTAAGGCAAGAAGAAAGGAAGATAAGAGAGGGTTTTATTAGTGAAAAAAGCAGAATTAGAATATTTGTGAGCATATGCTAAGCGTGACGAGTGAGGGAGGTGCTGGGGGTGGGTGGAAAACCTGGAAGACACGTTGAAGTAAAAGCATTCTCAAGGATATTCGGTTCTTTGTTCTCACTAAGGCAGACCGTATTCCCAACGACTTTGCTAGTTCTTAAATGGTGATTGGTGAGTTAAGGGAAATGGGAAGGAATGATTCCAGAGAATCTCCTTGGAATCTACCATCTATAGAAATGGCTCATTTAGTCTTGCCTAGGTTTGAATCGTTTGACGTGGAAAGTGCAATCGGTACTGTAAGAGTATATGCATGTAAGAAACCTAGGAGATGCTTTTCAACAATGAACTGGGGTCCACCCAGTCATTGATCAGGGCCGTTTGTGAGAATGTTATTATCTTGGACGGTCAGGATTTGTTCTAATTTGGATTTCGTGACTGGGGTTGGTTTGACTTTTCGCCTAAAACATTTAAAAAGGTTTAAACAGTCTTGTGACTCGTGAGTTTGAAAGGGGGAACGGGTGGGCCAGAGAAGAATATGGTGCTTAAAGAGTTAAAGGTCTTCGGTAAGGATTAGGAGACAAGGTTGAAGGGATATCTTAGAATCATACAGTTAAAATATTTGAAAGAAATGATAAAAATCACATAAAGATCTAGAAACTAAAGAAAATTTGCAGCAAACCTGGCTAACCATCCAATGAAAACCCTTGGCGTCCAAAACCAAATTTGATGGGATCTCAAAGACCTGAAGAGTCAGCGAAAGGAAGCAACAGGAACCGTTCTTGTAGCCAAACCACCAAAAATTGATCTTAGGTTACAGAAATAACCATAACTGAGTTTGTTTATTTGAATGTCGTTATCTTGTACTTCTCCATAAGAAAAATCATATTTGACCTGTCTGTGGTTAGGTAAAGCAAATGCAATACAGAATAGGGAGCTGAGATCTTCGGTCTAAAACCATGCTGATGGCTTGATGAATTGAAACATAACCATCCGATCTGAATGGTCCCACCCCTCAAAACCAAAAAAGAGCTTTGAAAGTTATCCACAGGCCACAGGAATGGAGAAACTCAAAGCAGGTACATTCTCCTTTTTCTTTGGCTATTCCCAATTTTTTTTTTCTTATGGAGACGGTAGATTCTTCATATTTCTTTACACCATCAAATGAAAGATCTTATATCAGCATATGGTACAGTAATCAGATGGATTTTAGTAACAACAGATCCACAAGTTGTAAACCAACATTTGGTGAGTCCAAGCCTTCCTTCCTCTGCATGTGCACTACAAGGGTATTGCAATTCTTCTCATCCATCAGCTTAAAATTTTGGATTTAAGGCAGACATACTTCCAAACATAAATGCTTTATTTTCTGAAAACTGTAATATATATTTATGATTTCCAAGGACATCCAATAGATCACAATGTAAGACACTGGCTTCATTTCTCCAAAATTCTTTATAATTACAGAGTTTTTTGTAAGAGGCTTTCAAGATCACAATATGTTCTGCAATCTTGTTATGGTACTGTTAGGGTCTTTTCCCTTGTGCGATTAATAATCTAAGTTACGACAATCCAAAAATGTCACCATGGTTCTTTAGGACACAAAATCATTGAACCAATATAAAATTCACTCCTTTTTCCATCTATTTCTCACCAGTAAAAAGAGCTTCCACATAACTACTGCCCATTCACAAATGTTAAATTGTATCATTTTGGTGTGTTCCACAATGTCTGCAATCTGCATGCTTGCTATAATAAATGTCTGACCTGATTCCTGTTTCTCAAACTTCTTCCCATGTTCGCTTATTACAAAATCAAAAGACACCTATAAAAAACAACAGAATAAAATCAAATACTTAAAATGGAAACTATCATACCTAGGAAAAAAATAAAAGATATTAAGATAAGTTATATTATCAAAAGAAAGAGAGCTTTCAATATGTCAAATAAGCTATATGTCCTGAATTGGCCTTCCACCAAAGGCTTCCATTGCCAATGCTCCAAGTGAGTTATATTTTATACTGCAGATAAAAAGGGCGTACCCAGTGCATAAGGCTCCCACCACTGTGGGGTCTGAGGAGGGTCATAATGAACGCAGTTTTACCCTCACTTCGCGGAGAGGCTGTTTCCTGACTCAAACCCTGGGGCAACCTTACTGTTGCGCCGAGGTCCGCCCTCTAAAAAGTTACACTGCAGATAAACCAAATTAATTTTTCTCTTGGGGGGGGGGGTCGAATCATTCAATGATAGTATATATATAAGAATTAGTACACAGTAGATCACATTTCAATAGCTTACAAGTTTCAGCACAAGGAGTGTTTTCACACCATGCCCTAATATGGCATAAGTATGAAAAAAACGCAAACTCCAAACTTCAGGAGACAACCAAGGTTTCAGATTTTGCCGAGATTTGTGAAATTTCGCGAAATATTTCGGTTTCGACAAGTGTTGAAACGAAATAGCATGCGATACTCAAGGATGTCCAGGTTTCGGCCGAAATTTAATGCAAAATGTTACATTCCTTTTACAATAAAAGCGAAGTATCGAATGAAATTGATGTCGACAGATTATTGGGCCTCAAATACAGCCGCAAGAATCATCAGGGCCTGGCCTATGATCCACATTAAGTGGACCAGACCCATAGGCCATAGGCCATAGGGCCAACCCATGCAGGTTGGGTGTTTTTGGCTCACTCAAAGCCAAATCTTGGGGGACAGCTGGCTGAAGACTTCTTTGATATCCTTTGTTATTTATTTCCTAAGTTAATTTCAGCTTTTGTTTACTTAGTCAAGACTTTAGTTGCTTAGTGAACAAGCCTCAATATTCCCTTGTAAGAGGCTTCTAGTTCTCTTTCCTTTTTACTTACTTTCTATTTTCTGTTTTTAGAAAGTTTACATTATGGGCGAGCCTTGGCACTACGGTTATGTTGCGCTATTGAAACCTGTTGGTTGTGGGTTTGAAACTAGGAAAGAGGCTTTTCTGCGAAGCAGGGGGTAAGACTGCGTAAATTTGCCCCTCCCAAACCCTGCAGTAGTGGAAGCCTCGGGCGCTGGGACGCTTTTTTTTTTAAAAGAAAGTTTACACTATATGTATTGGGGACCTTAGAGTCTCCTCCCCATGATTTATGAATGAAAATTGAAGCTTGCTTTGCACAATAGACTGTGTAAGACAGTGATGTGAGAGGCCTTGTGGGTGAGATGCCTAGGAGAGAGTGAGAAGCTTGATCCCTTTATCTTTCTACCTTCTTCTTTCTCTCCACTCGATTTCCCTGTGTTAAAGTTACTGTTCTGAGATTTATTGCACACCTGAGATTAGATTGAAGGTCTTGTGTTATTGCTGGAACTACTATTGAATGCTATAAGAGTGTTTGGATGTTTCCCTCCAGTTGCTGATCGTAGAGGGCTGTGTTACTCCTTGCGGTACTGGACTTTTCTCCAGAATTTTCGAGCCTCAAGATCTCCCCATCCATCCATCAGTTGCTGCCCATCTTTTGAAGATCAAACATACATCCCAGCCCTGCTGTTCTATAGTAATTTCAGGATCATCCGCTGGTCCATCAACCCTGTGATAAGTCAGTTACTAATTCTGGTCCATACTTTCTATTTCTGAGGTCTTCAAATATCTAAGCATCTAACCCGTGTTTTGGGCTGAGATTTGGAGGATTTGTTCATCCCTAGTAGACCCCCACTCGATGGGAAGATAAGGCCCATCCAAGTGAGCCTCTGAAGTTTCTTGGTTTCTAGGGTTTTAACCCTATTTTTTGATCAGTGGCCGGCCATATTTGGCTGCTGTTTATTGTTCTCTTTGGCTGGGGTTATTCAATATCTTGCTAGGCATTGTTAGGAGTTACAAAGGTTATTTTAACCTATTGTTCTTACTGTTGGATGGTTATTCATATACTGTTATTGGATCTGAAATCAGTATTGATTCCGTTGTATTTGGGATCCTATTCTGGACTTGACTCACTTGTGACCTAGCTCTACATTAGAAATGGGTCAAAATTTCGACCCATTTCATTTGTTTCGTCAAGTTTCTATAGGGAAGGGGGAGAACATATTTTTTGTGATTTCTTGTCCAAATCACTGCTGTATAAGTTTGAAACAAGTATTTGGGCAGCAGAGGAACGGATTGGAAGCGGCAATTTGCTGCGTTGTTGGAAGATTTCTGCAAGATTTAAAGTTAGAGGTATATCAGTTTTTCCAAAAATCAATTTTTGCAAAAATAGGATAACTGATTGGTGGTTGGCCTTCAATTTTTATAGGTTGCACACCGTAGTGGTAGGTATGGGCCGTTTAGCTCTTCATAGTCATTATACTAAGTATGAGGGTTAGTCACACACTGGGTCATCATTTGTGGACAATATCTTCTCGTTCTCGGCCCCCAACCATACATGTTGATGCTGGTTCCAGCGACACCATCCAATAACAGTGGCTCTTGATTGAGTTCCTCACCGCTTAGAGATCTATATTCTAGGTTAGGGTACCTCTTGTTTGTCGACGATCATTTATAGGGCTGCCGTGGAGGACTTCGAGCGTTTCTTCCGTCATACTATGATATGGCCAGCTTTTGTGATACAATCAGAGGATAACTTGATTCAGCGGCAGCATTCTAGTGCTTTGATCCTGCTCGGAACTCGAAGTGGTACTAGGACTCCAGGACGGGCATAGGGGTGACTTGCTTGTATTTAGACTCCCATATCTTTAACTCTTTGTAATGAACCGAGTATGATGTATGATTTATGAAATGGTTACAATTTTATGTCTATTCATTCTTAATGTATTTTTAAGTTGTTTTAACTGAATTAAATGTGTTCCATTACTAAATTTTGTGTGGAATAGGCCATATTAGAGAATGCATATAGCAGCATACAACATATACTATCAGAAGTCAAACTACAATTTTGGGGGTGATTTTTTAAAATGTAAGGGTTTCACTATGTTTAGAGGACCTAAAATAGAGCTCCTAGAAGTTTCGGAACCTGATTTGGCCATTTGGGCCTCGAAACCCTTCATAAAAAATTCTGCCGAAATTGTACAAATTTCGGTTTCGAGCCAGGTCGAAAGTCGAAACCAGGCTCAAAACTGAAATCTTGAACCTTGGAGACAACAGACCTGACAGTCACAATGAGATAACCAGAGAAACATTGAGTTTCATTTCCTTTTGTTTGTTTTTCTTTCAATAAACCAGAGCAATACCAAGTTTATTTCATAATAGTTGAACGTAAAGAAGAAAAAAGTTGGACCCATTCCGAATATTTATGAAGATGAAGTTGACGACTCCAACATCTGATGAATTTTAAGTATAAGCAGCTCGAATCAGGAAAAGATGAAAGTCAGAGGAAGGCAGTCTGCCACTTGATGCTGTGGAAGGCATTAGTTCAACATGAACCTCTCCACTTTCTCCACTCTGAATTTTCTCCCAGGTCGTGTTTGAATGAGAATCAATAAGAGGCTTGTACAATTTTAAACCCCACTATCAGCAGACACAGAAGAAAGGATAACTGAATATTAGGATGAAGAATAACCAGAGAAAACACTTCCTACGGGCTTACACCACAGAGATCAATCAGGATACCATTAAGCAATATATAGCTAGGCAGATGTTGACACAAGCCTGGTTTTCATTAATGTATATGGTGCAGATTTCTGAAAAAGGATGGTTTGAATATTCATACTCTAGGCTTTTAGATCTGTACACCATTCACTGTTTGTGGAACAGATAGGATAAAAGGATCAACAGGTCTATCATGAAAAGAATATAGCTCCTTACCAATAAGAACAACATCATTCAAGTATGCAACTAATTCATCTTTTGCACCAAAAGAGGTGGCGAATTGAAATTGCTTGCTACTTTTTAGATCTCAATGGCCTCCATAAAGTACATATCCAGCTCATAACCACAATTAGCAGCAACTCTACTTTCTGATTCTTTCAAACAATTCTGGTTTGATAAATTTCAGATTTTGAAGCTTTGTTCCCAAGTTAGATCACCTTGATTGTGTGAAAAATCTGAAAATAATAAGGTTTTAAAGCCGTAAATACCAAATAGGTTATATAATCTTCATGGGAGCCTATAACTAGTTTTTGCACCTGGCATTAGGTGCATAAGGAACTATTGGTCAAAGCTGATGGTGCAGCACCTCTTGTAAAGGAATAAATTTAAGGCAGACGAGCAATTTGCATTAACATCTTTAACATATGCTACAATTAGATCATATGTTCTCTGCTCATTGACAGTGACAAGAATCACGTACACAATATCTTCTATGCAACAAGTACCTCATTCATTTAAGCCAATATTATTCCATATCTATTTTGAATGGCTATAACCATATGAACCAGATAGAGAAATCAATCACCTTTGCTGCATGTAAGGAAAGCTTCTGCAAATTCACAAAGCACAAATCAGAGGCCTTTCGTTTTACTCCCGCATGAAGAAGAATATTGAATGCACATATGTCAGCCACTATGGAACCCATCAATCTGCCACAAATTTCAAGATTGTCAGCCCATGAAAATACAATTAGCGAGCAAATACACATTCACATCCTTAATTCAAAGGATGTTAACGATTTACAGGGTAGAATAAGCAAGAAATGGTTAGCAATCTTGGGAAAGAGAAGCTATTTCATTAACATGATATAATTATTTCTAAACAATCAGAGCATGACGGAAACACTGTTGCAGTGGCAGCTATTTCAATTTTTACATTCACAAATGACAAAATCAATGCCTTTGACTCTCCTTGTTCTAACGAGTAAGGAGATAAAGGTCAGCTGCTACAAGGGAATCAATATAATTCTTTTAATCAAAGAAAAGTTTGCAAATGCTTAGGGCCATGGCCAACCTGTGTGGCAGATGCTTGAATGGAGTCTGGCATTTTCAGTTCCAATGAGAAGGGAATCGAGGGATAGGTTGGAGCCGCAAACCAGCATTGAATATCATTCTTTCCACTAGTGATTGCCAATAACACAGACATGTTGTCCTCTATGCTCATTGCTTGGGTACTTCTGGAAAGTGAAATGTTACTGTGCTCTTGGCACACTGAATTCATTAATAACAACAAAGCGGTGATGGACACGCATAGACCCTAGGTTTGTTCATTTGGTACAGAAGAATCACCATCTTTCTTGATTAGACCCCTTCTTGCCATCTCATTTTGCAATTCAGTTGCTTCATCTATTTTCCCCATCTCCTGATACTTCCTTATCAGACAACTATAAACAACTTCATCAGGAACAACACCTTTCCCAATCATCTCATCAAGCTCACACATAGCTTTTTCAAGTTCACCACATCGTGCTAGCCCCAAGATCAACGACGTGTAAGAATGCAAATCAAGTTCAATACCATAATCAACCATTCTGTTCTTCAAATCAAATGCCTCATCAAGCCTCCCAAGCTTCAAGTTCCCATCCATCAGAGATGTGTAAGCAATTTTATCTAGGGTCAAACCCTTCTCCAACATTTCCTCAAACAACTTATTGGCTTCTTCAAAGCAATTATTTTTACAAAGACCATCAATTAGGGCTGTATAAGCCAAAATATTTGGTTGCAAACCTATCTCTACCATCCTACCAAAATGATAGGTTGCTTCCTGAACTGATCCAGCTTTGCACAATCCATCTATTAATGCACAGTAAGTTACAACAGTGGGAACAAAACCAGAATCTTGCATTTCATGTAGCAAATTGAAAGCCTCTATTGTATTTCCAGCCTTGAAATAAGCATCCATGACCGTCGTGTATATGACATGGTTTGCCTTTACGCCACTTTCCCTCATTTCTCCAATTAAAATCTTAGCTTCTTCAGCCTTGCCTTGGTTGCAAAGGCCCCATATAACAGTCCCATAGAGTAGTAAGTCCGGTTCAATGGATTGTCTCCTCATTTCTTTTAACAAATCCAAGGCCTTCTCCACCTTTTTATTTTTGAAGTAACCATCAACAAGGGCAGTGTAGAATAGCTGGTTAGGAACCACCCCATCTTTTACCATTGCCTTGAAAACTTCTTCTGCTTCTTCTACCTTCCCCTGTTTGCAGAGCCCATCTACTAAAGAAGTATAGGTAACAATGTTAATTTTGTTTCCTGCATGCAACATCTCTTTAAGCAATTCCAAGGCTTCGGCTAGATTTCCTGCTTTACAGTTTGCATCAATCAGAGAAGTATAGGTGAACTCATTGGGAGTAAGGCCAACCAACCTCATGTCGACGAAAAACTTGATCGCCTCTTGCATCATTCCTTCTTTGCAAAAGGCATCAATAAATGTACTAAAAGTTACAACATTGGGTTTAAGCCCATTTATTTTCATCTCATGGAGATAAACAAATGCTTGAGGCATCCTTCCATCTTTACAGAAGCAATTGATCAAAGCATTGTATGTAATCACATCAGGATCACAACCTACTTCCTTCATTTCCTCGAACAAATTCACAGCTTCCTCCAATAGTCCGACCTTTCCATGTCCATCAATGAGAGAATTGTATGTGACATTGTCTGGTGTCAAACCCAACTCTTTCATCTGAGTGAATAAGCCTCTTGCTGATTTCAAATCCCCATCCTTGCACATCAAATCTATCATTATATTGTAAGTAAAAACCGATGGGACTATTTTAGCTGTAAGCATTTCGCTAAAGAACTTCCTTGACAAGTCTCCCTGTCCCGACTTAGAGAGCCTGTGCAGGAGATTATTACAAGAACGCGACTTTGGGAATAATTTGGAACCTTTCATCCTTGAAAAACACATTCTGGCTTCTTCGAGCAACCCCAATTCCGTCAAGACACCAAACAGAGCATCAAAGACTCCATAACCTGAATTGCAGACACTCTTAGTCGACCACAAAATGTCAAAAACATCTGACCCAGGTGGAACTTGCCTCGAACAAATCAGAGCTTTGATAACTTCTTGGGCATTAAAGTACATTTTGGCCCTAAACAATATGTGTACAAGAATACAATACGATTCACTTGTATGGCAATAACCCGTTTGTTTTCCAGCCCAATTGAAGAACTTCAGCGCTAGTCGAGCGTCTTCCTTTAGCTCTACCAATAACCTGGAAACTTTAATTGGCGCTAAGACTGAACCAAACAACCTCAAGACCTTAACATCGTCCCACTGTTCTTCCCGAAAGATCTTACGAATCGATTCTCTGTCCAAATCTTCGCCGAAGTTGTCAGGTTTGGCGTCGGTTGTAAAAGGGAATCGAATCACATACAGGAAATTAGTGAACCAGTTAAACACAGTGGACGGTAAAGGGGAAACTCTTATGAGACCATGAGATGGAAACCTGTTAAAGACACTAAGCGATCGATTAGTGCAGGAAATCGATAAGAAGTGGCTTACTCTTCGAGAATTCCTCCGTCTAATGCCGTGGATATTGCGCAGGAGAAGTAACATCTTTCAGGAACCCACTCCTATTAGTGCCATTGCCGGAGCTCAGATTGCCGAGAGACTTACAGTGAAGAGTCATTCCATTTTGTGAGGTTTAGAGTTCTGGTTTGCCAGCAACTAGGGTTTATGGCGTTTGTGCAGATTACTAATTCTCTTTCTCGTCTACAAATCACTTGGTCAACAACGTAGATCGGATGATGGTGGCCGCCCGATTTTTTGACTTTTGACTAAAATTCATTCAATTGGGACCCACAGTATCATCGTTTTAGTTAACAAATGCCACGTGTTTTTATAGACCCCAATCTTTGTCTATCATCTTTCTCTTACTTTGCTGCACCTGCGTCAGTGTCTCTCCTCATATGTCCATTACAGTGGAAACTCATATTCTCACATTCTAGCCATGTCTCAACGTTCATGGCTTCTATAATCTTCAGAAAATTGATATTTAACCCTACCTGTCACCACTTAGCTCCGCTCAACCCTTCTTCCATTGGTCGCAGCAAGTATAAGGTTGTCCGGAGCATGAACTCGGAATCATCTCAGCGCATTTTCCAGCTTAAATTCGACCCTTTAACTGGAAACTCGGAATGGGTTGTGGTCGAAGAAGGCGAAGATACTGAAAATTCACCTAAGGCCCTTTTGTCGTCAACGTCGTATCTTGATATGCTTAATGACTCCCGAAGAAATAGAGCTTTCCGTAAAGCCATCGAGAAAACTGTAACTAGGGCTTGCCATGTTCTTGATATCGGGTACCTTACTTTTTTTGGACATAGTTTTAAGTTCTACATTCAGCCCTGTAGTCCGAATGAGAAGTACTATTTTTGCTTGTACTGTTGTTTGATGAGACAAGTTTGAGTATTCTGGTTTCATTCAGCAAGTGCAAAGTAACTGTATTGGATTTTTATGTTAAAGCCAATGAAATGAACTGAGACGTTGCTCATTATTAAATTTTATGTAATGCACTATCAATCATGTAAATTAATTATGTTTCTTTCCTAGTTTAGTCAAATTAGTCTTCATAATGAGTAGATAATGACCCATGATTCTACCAACCATCAGTTTTCTCTTCTGTTGTTGGTGAGAATTATTCGATTGTCCTGCGGATTCTCATTGTTTATGTTCATATGTTTGAATGAGCACAATGGTTTTTTTTTTCTTTGTTGAAAGGTTGAAGATCGATGTTTCAGTTGTGGTGTTATTGGTCCAATGTGTCCCTGGGCATGCGATTCTGCAGTAGTTTAGAGTTCTTTAACTTAAAATGTTGTTTTTGAGGCTATTTCGGTGAGGGGACCAAAATAAAATGTCAGATATATTTGTCATTTCGTGTGGAATTTATGATCTAAATTTTTGTTGACTTTATATATAGATATGTATGTATGTGTTTATGATATGTCTGTGGTATCTACCTCAAAAACTGCAGCTCATTAGTTGGAATTTTGGGTTAATTAACATTTCGGCAACCAAAATATTCCGATAACTTCAGTTTCCTGAAATGATTTGAAACACCCCCAAAACGATGTCGGTCAGGTTTCCAGAAACTGATATTTCATGAAACCAATGAAAAAATTAACTTTATCTGGATTTTATGTTAGAAGAGTTGATAATGCATCCATTGGGTACATTCCTGATACTCACATCCATGCTGAAGTTCCTTATTTTAACAGTCTCCGACCCATTCTGATACCCATAATTTGTTGAGCTTGTTACTTTGTCTCCTAGATTGCATTTTGTGTAGTTACAATGACAATGGATGCCACATAATCTAGTTATGTTAAAAATGAAAGGCAATAGTTAACCTTTAAATCAAGAAACCAAACAAAATAGACATCAGATATTGTCAAGGTCCTTTTATGTTATTTTCCTTTACGTTCTTGAATAACCTTGGTTTTATCAGGTTTTATACGTCAGTAATCCCTCCAATAGCAGTTCGGACCTCCCCCTTCCAATGCCTCTGCTTACTGTTGTAAAGTTCTTTTGTAGTGCTGGAACTGGCTTGTTATCAATGATGGCTGCACGAGCAATGGACTCCATTGATTCACAGCAATGTACTGGTTCCAAGGGGATGGTGACAGCATGTGAGTCTTACCTTCCCATGGTTAAATTGATGCGGAAAGTCTTACGAGTAAATGACATGGACAAGAAGATCCATATCATCCATAAGCGCTCAGATGAACTCAATGCTGACACTGATCTTACATCACGTGCAGATACATTAGTAAGGGGCATGACTTTTATATTTCCCATTACATATTTAAGCTTCATTGTCATGGTTTTAAGTATAACTTTGCTGGTTTCTTCTAACTTTTGAAAATGATGCTTTTCACGTAGAGGAATTGATAAGAGGCCACCTAATGGGGGGGAGGGGTTCTAGTCTGTTAACAGAATAACTCTAACAGGAGATCAGAAAACAGGATCGCAGGTTTAGAAATCTTAGGACAAAACAGAGAAAACTCAGCTGTTAGGGTTAAACAGATCAGAAAGGGTTCATTCATATGGATCCAGGGATGTCCTTCAATCTGCATTTGTATGCTGCTAAATGCCATTGATCCTAACATGGGGCCAAAATGATCTGCAAGATGTTTTCCCTTATATAAGTTGGGTTGCGACCAATGACCTCGTGGTTGCAGTGTGTGATATTAACCAATTAAGCAATAGATTTAGGCTCGACGATTTGAAAATCCTAAAAAGGTATAGGATTTGGCCGGCATTTCCACGTGGTTTGGTTCCTTTTAATGAATACTTCCTTTATTTGTAAGTATTTGACCGTCAGCTGTATGGTAGTATGTTTTGATTCCTTGTCTTCAAGCTCATCGAGTCCTTTCGATTCCAAATGCAGGTTAGTGAAATACTAGACTCTGAGCTATTGGGTGAAGGACTAATACCTACTCTTCAACATGCACATGATAAGGTATTGGTGGGTAATCCACATACTGTTCCATACCGAGCAACTACTTATGGCCAGGTGCTGAATCATAACTGATTTTTTGCATTTCTATTCATTTTCTTGAAATTTAATTGGGAATAGTGGATTATATGGAAATACATTATTATAGAGCATATTTGAAAAGTTTCATATTTCAATGGATCATATAGAGCATCAGTTGGTGACTTTCTCTAACAATAATTCATGATATTGTCTAAGGAGTTGGTTCATTGACTTGAATCAGTTAATTGCATCCTGCTCTTTTATGTGGGGTGAGTCTGTATGTGTTTGTGTACTTATGATGCTGTATTTGTGCATTTCAGTAGAAACACTTCCATTTCAAGTTTTTTTGGTGTGTATTTTGTTCTGTGTCTCAGTTGGTTGAATGCACATTCTTATGGAAGCTGCATGATTTACACCATAATGAAGCCAAAGCATTGGATACTGTGCATCTTGCCCCTGCTGGGTTAGAGACAATCATATGTGCCAAATTAAAACAATATGCAATGCATTGTGATGCAATATCAGAAGAGTTAAGATTGGTATGGACGTCAATTGACTCTTAAGAAGCTATAATATCCCAAGGGAATACAAGCGGTCTGTTCTTACTAAGTTTTGTTGTCATCTAGTTATCAGAACCATTCAAAGTTTTCGAATTTGACTTTTGGAAACGACCTGAAAGTCATGGACAAACTGAGATACACATACAGGCAACTTGTGATGGTAAAGTTCATGCTATAGTTTCATGGTAAAGTTTTTTATGCTGTAATGATCATTTTGTGTTTCAACTCTGTCTAGAATGATTTTGCACCAAGTATTTTTTATTTCATTTTCAGGTGGGTACTTCAACTTGATTATGAAGGGACAGTCTTCTATTCCACTGCCCCAAAATGGATAAGTTCCCCTTCTGGTAATGTGGAGAAACAAACAGAATCATATTGTGAGTGAAGCATTTTTTGTTGGCAACTGTAGGTGCCAAACTTTTTAGGTTTCTCCTTCTGCCTAAGGTGGTGTTTCTCAAGCTAAAATATTCCAGTAATGCTATGCGCCTGGACTAAATAAGATTTTTATTCAAAATTCTACATAGCATTCATGATCTTTAGAAAGTGTATATGGATTTTTGCTTATAGGTGCGGCAGATTGGTGTGACCATTGGAAACAATGCGTTTGGTTCATTCCGGGGTTGGGAATGTCTGTATCCAAGGATCACCAGGTTCATCTTCAAGCTGTTCATGATGACACTAGCATCTCATATAATCTCAAGTATGATGATCCAAGAGTAGTGCTTGAGCCTAATGACTTGCATATCAAAGGTTGTCAGCTTACACTGTCACCAGAAAGAATTGGAATATATGGAGACATAGAGTGGAGATCTTCCATGTTAATGGCTGTTAGAAATGCTGTAAGTTTTCCCCCCCTCATAATCTATGTACATTACACAAGCATATAAGGTTTAGTACTGATGCGGAATCCAGGTCACAAAATATCCTATTGGATTGGCTATTGGCCTACCCAATCACTAAATAGTAACTCAAGAATTGAGTGGCAGAACTTTAATTATCCCAAGTCAAAGGGGAAGTGGCATGGTCGTAATTAACCAAACAAGGGAGGGTCACTTGATAAGACTAAAGGCAAGGACACAAGAGGAATTTATTATGTAGCGTTAGACTTGGAAGTGATTAAAAAAGAAGGGTAGGGAGTAATAAATGAGAGATGAGGGGTATTTTGGATACTGAGGATAAAAAAGAAGGAAAAGAAGGAATCATTTGAAGGGGAAGTCTATCGTCTTCAACCTCTGGATTTTGAACCAGGGCAGAAACCAGAACCTTCGAAGGAGAAGAACTTCAATAGCTTTCGGTTGGGCCTGAAATTTCAGGCGTAGGTTCGCCCAGACATGGTATTGGATTCCCATAGTTAGAGAGGAAGGGAAAGAGTGAAGAGTTGTCTTCAACTCTGCGCCAACAGTACCAGCGCTGAACTCGACTTTGGAATTCACAACTCCGGCAAGGATTTGGGCCTAAGATGTTACAGGTAAGGTTGCCTAGATGAATCAACTCAAACCCTAGCGCTTGGGATGGAAAGATGAAGGATCAAGATGGATATGTGTCTCTCTTGTGAAACCAGACCATGTTGGGACTGAACAGGACAGAACAACAAGATAGAAGAAAGGAGAAGAAGAAGAAGAGGGAGGGAATTCTTGCATGGGAAGGTTAGAGAGGGAGATCGCAGGGAAGAAAAAAGGGGGGGGGGGGGGGAGAGGGAAGAAGAGTTTGCACACTCACGGGCACTCAACAACTCACTATTCAATTCATTCTCAATCTGAATTCCAATAGCATGGTACGTGTATATAAATATAAGAAACCCAACATGAAAAGAAACCTAAATCTAGTTTGGAAACTCAAAACAATTAGGAAACTAAATCCTAGTAGATATAGACATATAGTTGGAAGTAAGCAAGGATCAAGGTAAGAGAGAAGAAAAGAGAAGAGAAAGGTAGAGAGGGAGATCGCAGGGAAGAAAAAGGGGGGGGGGAGGGAAGAAGAGTTTGCACACTCACGGGCACTCAACAACTCACTATTCAACTCATTCTCAATCTGAATTCCAATAGCATGGTACATGTATATAAATATAAGAAACCCAACATGAAAAGAAACCTAAACCTAGTTTGGAAACTCAAAACAATTAGGAAACTAAATCCTAGTAGATATAGTTGGAAGTAAGCGAGGATCGAGGTAAGAGAGAAGAAAAGAGAAGAGAAAGGTAAGAGGAAGCAAGAAGACGATGAGAGGGAAGAAGAGAAGAGGTGTCCTTCCCCTATATTGATTTACTAACTTAAAATATTAGAAATTACATACATCTCCCTAAGGAGGTAAAAGGTAAAAAAACATAAAATCACAATACAAGGTAACTAGCAAGATAATAACCCATACCCAAAGTACTCATGTTACATAAACTAACAATATCTTCTACTCAACCTACCGAAATAAAAGATTACGTGTTCATCTGAAAATATAAATAAATAAAATCCTATATCCTGCTAGACCAAAGACCAACTTGGACCTGGTTCATCTCCATCTGGATTCCTAAACGGGTTCGGCCTGGTCCAAGGAACTGCTTCTGCATTAATTCTCTCACCGTTGAGAAAAACTCACCCACGAGTTTTGTAGAGCTGTAGAAATAAAACACACGAACGGGGACTAGCTGCTCCTTATCTGCAACCTGAACAAAATTCAAGATATGAAGCTTTGATGTTGCATCTGTGTCTTGAAATATGTGGGGAATAACAAACTCAATAAGAACATCTGTTGTTGCAGCTGCCTCACCCACAATAACCTTCTTGTCTCCCTTGACCGTAATTTGTTGTCCCACATGGCCACATCCGAGCAGTCTTCCTCATGTGTTGACTGTTGACCCGTTAGGCTCATCTTGTGGCTGCACTGTCATTATCACTTTCTTTGACTCTGCGAATATTTCGAACCAATCCTTGAAGAACGAATGTCTGGCGCATGCGAGAAGACTGTAGGGTGTACAAATTTCTGTCGCAATCAACGACGCCTCTTTGTTCTTCCAACCACTCTCAACCCAAGTGCAATAATGCATCGAGGGGAATCAAACACTTCACAATAAGCACCATCGAAATGTTGGAAATCGAGAATTCAACAAAGACATCATCCTCAGACTCAATGATGATCTGGTTGGTCTTTGATAATATCTCCACCATAGATTGCAAGACGAAATTGTCACTTTTCCCTTCATCAATAAACAAAATAGCCAGCTTCCGTTGGACAAGCGAACTCTAAGCTTGAACACAAAGGAATCTGTTAAGTATAGTCTCGGTTTATGTTTATGTTAGTGAGGGGTGTTTTGGGTAATAGGATGTGTGGCTTAAGTATGTCGGTGGTCTAGTTGTATTCTGGTGTATTTTTAGTATAAATATATCCTCCCTTCCAACGGTTTGTGCATACTGTTCACTACACAAACCATGGGCATACTATTCACTACACAAACCTTGGGTAGGTTTCCTCTTCTTTCTTCTCTCTATCGATCTCTCTTCTTCTCTATTGCTACTGCTGATCTTTAATGCATTGATATTGTCACATGGTATCAGAGCATTAAAGATCCAGTGGTTATTACAGTTCTTCTATTTTGAGAGTCTTTGGTATTCTCTTTTGTTCAACAACCAGTGTTGTGTATATTATTTTCTGAAATCCTAATTGATAATACAGTGAAGAACTAGGGTTTCCTACAGCTGTGAAGTATTAACTACATCACCTACTGATGGCCTGCTACAACTGAAATCTCCGATACTCTGTTTTCTGAAGGTTTTTGGTAGTTTTTCATGGTGCAATTAATTCCAATATGGCCGACAGATCAGTCCCATATTCTGGGGTTTTAAAGTTCAATCTACAAGGGTTCTTCGACATCAATATAGCCTTGATCCAAGCTACTGTTGCAGATTAATTTATACTCCCTAAACTGACTGGCGGTACTCTGTTTTTGGGCACTTTTCTGGCAGTATTGAACTACCCTATTCTGGAGTGTTCATCACATCTTCCTGCTCTTCTAGGGTTTTATTACCCTCCATAGTAAGGGCCTTCAATCTCAACTTTGTGTCCTTCTGATCCTTGATTCTTCCTGGTATTTCAAATCACCCAAATATGTGTTTTCAGGATAGGTTGCTCTCACCCTAGTTTGTTTCTGTCTTGTTTATTGCTGCTGACTTGCTCCAAAGGCTACAGCTTGTTTACTTTTGAGGCTATATATATTGCGGTTCTGTCCTATGTTCTCCAAAGTCTTGGGCACTCTCTGTTATTTACTTGGTATTGAGGTTGTTTGCAGTAAGAAAGGACTTAGTTTGTCTGAACGGAAGTATTGCCTTGATCTTCTGAGTGAGACAAGGATGTTAGTTGTAAGCCTATAGATACCCTTATGGACCCTTATGTTAAACTTGGAGCGTCTGATGACAAGGAGTTTGAAGATAAGCATCAGTATCAAACACTAGTCGGTAAACTTATGTATCTTACTGTTACTCGACCTAATATATCCTTTGCTGTTGGTGTGATTAATTAGTTTATGCAGACATCTAAGTACGTTCATTGGGAAGCAACCTGTCGTATATTGAGACAACTTAAGGGTGCTCCAGGGAAGGGACTTAGTTATCATCGTCATTGTCTGACTAGTATTGTTGGTTATTCTGATGTTGATTGTGCTAGAGGCTAGAGCACATGGTAATCGTGGTCAACTATAGGCTATTGTACCTTCTTTGGAGGAAATCTTGTTCCGAGGAGAAGTAAGAAACAGACTACAGTTGCTCATTCCAGTGCTGAGCAAAATATTGGGCTATGTCTCACACCGCTGCTGAGTTGATGTAGCTTCGGTCCTTTGTTCAGGAGCTTAGTTATTATACCAACAATCCGATAGAGATGTTTTGTGATAACCAAGCGGCCATTTACATTGCTAATAATCCTGTTTTTCATGAGAGGACGAAGCATATTGAAGTAGATTTTCATTTTGTTCGAGACACAGTGATGAAGAAGTTGATCTCCGCTCTGTTTGTTAACTTTTATAGTCAACTTGGAGATTTTTTTACTAAAGCCTTATTTCGGAATGGTTTTCTACAAGGCTGTTATAAGCTGGGAATGGGTGATGTCTATGCTCCAGCTTGAGGGGGAGTGTTAAGTGTAGTCTCGGTTTATGTTTATGTTAGTGAAGGGTGTTTTGGGTTATATGGTGTGTGACTTAAGTATGTCGATGGTGTAGTTGTCTGCTGGTATTTTTAAGTATAAATATATCCCCACTCCCCACGGTTTATGCATACTGTTCACAACACAAAGTCACAAACTGTGGCAGTTTTCCTCTTCTTCCTTCTCTCCATCAATCTCTCTTTTTCTTCTCTATTGCTACTGCTGATCTTTAATGCATTGATATAGTCACTCAATCCATTGCCATACTTGCTTTGATACCAATGCAATTTACATTGCTAATAATCCTGTTTTTCATGGATACCAATATTTGGCTGATTTCTTTCCAGATATTATAACCACTCACCAAAAGCCACCCAAGTGTACTGCCCTTTTATCCTGAGTCCAATTATGACTCAGAATCCATAATCAGAAGCTTATAACAACCATAAGAAACTCAGCAATTAGAGCAACACCTATAGGACTCTGACAAATCAACTGAAAGAGAGAACGTCATACAAACAAGCTTCAGGATGTGCCTTTGGCATCCTTTATTACCCTTTCATTTATAGACTCTCTCGATCCAATTCCCTACTAACACTTGAACTTCTCTGTTAACTACTCTCTGAGACATCCAAGAGCTAGTGTTCTAGCTTGCATTATGATGTAAAAATAAAAATAAGACCACTCATACTTGAATAAAAAATACTGTCAATTGAGTTGACTTGCCTATGGGAGACTTTGTTGCACGATAGATGTATGTCTCTGCTTCTTATCAGATGTACAGTCATTCTTCGGGGGTTTGATGGATGTTGATTATTTATACGGTTTTCTATGGTTTCTTTGCTGTGCTATGACACATGGTTTGTTGATAATATGTTTTCCCTTGCAGGTGCAGAAGAAGATTCCTTCTTTATGTGTTGTTGCAGATGATAGTGTGTTCTTGACAATCCTTACTGCATATCTTTCACCAACTTCAGATGTAATTTCAATGTTTCCGGGTCTACGGGAGAAGGGTGCCCATTATTTGCATGCTGTTGCTGATGCAAATGGCTTCTCCATGGATCGTTTGAAAATTATTGGGAAGAGAGAAACATGCTTGACTTTGGAGGATACTAATCAGGAAAAGGTGAGATACTAATGACATACTTTTAGATTTTTAATTGAAAGAAACTATATAATTTAGGTTCTAGATCACTTTGAGGTTATATCTTTGAACAAAGTCATTTCTTTTAATTTTTACTTATTATGAGATCTTCTCCATAATTTAGAAGTATTTCATTCGTGTTGGTTTGGGTTCTACAACAAACAAACCCATTTCGGATGCATTCACAATTATGTTATGGTTATCTATAAGACTACAACAACCCCATCAGGCCCTCACCAACCAAAACAAAGAGAAAATGATATAGTTCCTATAACAACCCCACCCGGGGAAAAAAACTAAAAAGATAAGGGGCTTTGATGGAAGAAGCAACCTCTAAAATTTCTTCGTACTTCAAATAGAATACACTAAATGTTGGATGGATAAATTTCTGACACAACTTTAGCAAAAGCTTCCAAAGAGAGAATAAGTGCCCATACAGAGTTGCACAAGTGATAAAAATCTGCTTTATTCACCCAAAAGCTATCAAATTATTGTTAATCTGTTCATTCTCCACATCACCAAAGCTTCTTGAAAAATTTGGAATCTATTACTGGAACTACATTTTGTACCAGAATAAGTGAGTCAACTTATACCTCTCAGGAATTCCCTGAATGCATGAGTTGCTTGTTCTCTGTGGTGAACCATTTTCTAAATGTAGTGAACTGTACTAAATGACTTCATCTTTTGTTGGTAGGTTGACCTGTTAGTTGGAGAACCATTCTATCATGGAAATGAAGCGATGCTTCCATGGCAAAACCTGCGGTTCTGGTAATAATATATTTGCTATTCTTTTTATGGTTTGTGTTTTTTTATTGGTCTTTGTAGGGAAAAAAAATAGGAGAAATTACATTAATGGGGAGTGGGGAACCTTTTCTTTGTTAAGTCAAAGAAGAGTTTTATTGAGAAGAGAAAGCTGAGAAAGGGAATGAGCATGGGTACAAAGACCAGCAAAAATTATACATCATAGCCATCCAACCCTAGACAAAAGGACAATGTACAAGTATTCCTAGTCCCTATGCAAAAAAGATTATTTAGGTTGCTATGGGCCCTCCAATGTGATAAAACTTAAAATAATGAATATAATGGCAGTTTTTGTAAATTCAAAAAACAGTTTAGGATCCTTTTGGAAGAAGGTAAATAGTAACTGGGACCAAGGTCCCTAATTTCAGTTTTGACCAGGGTCAAACCAAAATGTATCAATGAAATGTGCAAATTTGGGTCAAAATTTGATCCATTTTGTTGATCAACTCCAAATGGCCATTTTGGTGGCTCAATGATGGAATTTTGCACCAAAATTTCTTGTAGTGTCTATTTAAGATGCTTTCACACGTTTAAATCATTTGGAAAAAACCCCCAAAGTGGAATTTTGGCTTTAGACCATAGTTTGGTAGTTTACGACTTAGCCTACTGTATCCTTTCCCCTATACAGCCTGTGCTACACATTTTTTTCCTTTAACATATAACATTAAATGAAAACAATTGAAATATGCAATTAATAATGAAGAACCATAAAATTAAAAAGCATTACATGATCAACAAATTGTGAAACCATTTGACGTTACAAATCCACAATACATCATCAAAAAGTGTCATCGTAGACACTTAAATACTTAAGAAGTACAAATGTATAACACATTGTAATTTTACAACCATACAAACAATACCACACACTATTACGGGGAGCCTCATAATCACTATGCTGCCTCTGGGACCAGTGGAACTAAGCCTCAGATTTTATGACAAATGCCGGCCATGTTATACTATACCTGAAGAAATGATTCTTGAAGTCCACCATAGCAGTCCTATAGGTGGCATCATTAACATATGCAAGTAATCCAACCTAAGATATAGATCACCAGACCATGAAGGTGCATATGCGGACCCAACAACAACAACAACGAGTCAACGACAACACCAACACCAACAACAACAATAACAACTCAACCTTATCCCAACTAAATGGGATCGGCTACATGGAACCATGCAACGACAAAAGATTGATAAAAGTAAAAAGAAAAGAATATAACAGCAATAATGACACAACTCAGCATAAATCTAACTAAATGGGATCAGCTACATGGATCCTTGCTCTCCAATCAGCTCTATTCGAGATCTTACTTTAGACAAGACCTACACTAAGCATGTCTTTCCTCACCACTTCTCCTAGGGTCATTTAGGCGTGCCCCTATGATGTAGATCCAAGCATCCGCAAGATGAATCAGCTCTAAGATTAGGGCCTAGTGTTTGGAGCCTTGGTTTCCTTTCATTTAGTTTATTTCAGCTTTAGTTATTCCCCATATTAATTTTTTTTTCCAGTTTAATTGTAAACTTAAATTGAACTGGTTCAGACCATGATTCAATTTAAGTGAAATAATCCTATTGGTGGTTAGGTTTTTATTTCCTATTGGTAGATAGGGAATCTTTTAAATTTTAGCTTTTAATTATAGTGTCCCACCTCTTCCACGATTTTATAAGGGGAATGATTTAGATTTGTAGTAGGATTTGGGCCTATGGCCATATTATATATTAATAAAATCGTGGGAGGCTCCCCCACAATTCAGACTTTAAAAAAATCGTTTTCCGTTGCTGCCATTGCTGTTGCTGAATTGCTCCTTTGAGAGTGCTGCCTTGTGAGTAATATCAAGGTGAAAGGGATTGGTGGATCTCCAATCGGCTCCTTGCGTCTGGTAGACCGGCAGGATCCTCTTTTAATCTCCTTACATCTTGTAGATTGGGAGACATTATCTTCTTCAAGCTGCTGCCTTTGCAGATTCAGTTTTCAAGTAAGTAATTTACAATATTCTGCAACTACCCTTCTTCTTCTAATCTTCCAACCTAAGCCTATCTATCTCCAATCGATCCCCTAAACCCTAGTTCCATCTTCACCCTGTCCAGCTCAATTCCCTCCATCAATTTCATCCAAACTTCATCCACAACAACCTTACCGCATTCCCCCCACTCGATTGTAACTTCTGCCCCATTCTAACATCAAACCCTAAAATTCCCTCAACCTTCATTAAACCCAAAACCCTAGAATTTGTAGTACTTTTAAGGATCAACTCAGCCCTAAACCCTGAACGAGTACTCTTCCCTATCATTGGAACACTCGATCTGAACCCCTTCCCTGAATTCCCATCCTAAACCCTAGAACTCACCTCACTTACCTTCCCCAAAACCCAAAACCCAAAACCCTAATTTTCTAAATTTCAAATCCTCACTCAAACCTTACCAAACCTACACCATTAGACTCCTAAAAAACTGCCTGGCTTTACTAAATAAGATCCAACCCCATTACCCTATGCCTAACCCTAATTCTGACCTAATTTCCCAATTCTGCCCTAATCGGCCAGCAGATTGTGAGATCCTGATTTACCTGGCTTCTAGTAGATCCTTGTTTATCTAGGACTACATTACCTTAGCTCTTTTGATGCCTTCAATCTGAATCAAGTCACTTCTCCGAATTATAGCATCCGAAGGCCTCCGTTGAACATGACCATGCCACCTTAGACGATACTCTCGAAGCTTATCTTGAATCGGGGCAACTCCCAAATCAGCTCTAATATAATCATTCCTTATCCTATCTTTCCTAGTTTTGCCACACATGCATCTCAACATCCGCATCTCCGCAACACTTAGCTTATCTATTTGGCGCTTCTTAACTGCCCAACATTCTGCACCATACATCATAGTCGGTCGTATGACAGTCCTATAAAATTTTCCTTTAAGCTTTAAAGGAATATTTCGATTACACATCATTCCAAACGCATCTCGCCACTTCATCCATCCTATTTTAATCCTTTGGGCAACATCATCCTCTATATCACCTTCTTTATGTACGATAGAACCCAAATATCTAAAATAGTCACTTTGTAGGAGTGAGATATCCTTCTCAACAATATTCACTACTCATTAACCGGTCTAGTGAGGTTAAAGTTACACACCATATACTTTGTCTTTGTTCTGCTTATCTTAAGACCTTTTGATTCTAGAGTAGATCTCCATAACTCTAACTTGGCATTAATTTCTGCCTTTGTCTCATCCACTAGAACAATATCATCAACAAAAGGCATACACCAGGGAACTTCATCTTGTATGTCTCTGGTTTAATCATCCATGTTAAGCACTAACAAATAAGGGTGTAAGACTGACCCTTGGTGTAACCCAAATTGTAATTGGGAGATCACTACCTTCACCCCCCACAGTTCTTATGCTAGTCACTGCACCATCATACATATATTTAATAATGTCCACATATCTACATGACACCCTTTTCTTCTCCAATATTTGCCAGATTAACTCTCTAGGAACTCTGTCATAGGTTTTTTCTAAGTTAATAAAGATCATATGTGGTGATCCTTCCTGCCTTCTTTGTATCTTTCTATGAGTTTCCTAAGTAGGAAAATAGCTTCCATCGTGGATCTTCCTGGCATAAAACCAAATTGATCTCTGAGATAGTAGTTTCTTTTCTCAGGTGGGTTTCAATAACCCTCTCCCATAACTTCATCGTATGACTCATCGTGGATCTTCCTGGGCATATGTGGACCCACTGTAACTGGTAATTGCTTGGGGGACTGGGTTGATATGGTTGGGGGCTGGGTATGAGAAGAAGCTCTCCACAAAAGATGGCCCACGATGTGACTGACCCTCATATTTAGTAGTGAATGTTGAAGAAGAGCTATACTGGCCATAATCCCATACCCACCATATTCACCATTAACTTGCGTTGTACGAGTTCCCAATATATATTTATCCTATTTTTACAAGAGTTAGTTTAAAGAAAAAAGGATTGACCATAAAATTCGAATGTTGCACAAATCTTGATTCAAATCCAACAAAGGAGCAATGTACATGCATTGCACTATTCCACAATGCCTTGATATAGTCAAAGATTGAAGCCATTTGTCCTTAAATCCTGAATTCTATGAGTTCCTAGAGCTTTCGATTGAAACCCCTCCGTATTGAGGTCGAAATTTCGATCGAAATATTGTCTCTTTTATATAAATTGATTGTGTCATTTTTCTGAAACAACTGAAACATTTTGGTCATTTCTGTATTTCGACTGAAGGTCGTAATAATGTAAACCTGTTGAGTAGATTGTTGCTTCATTTCGACTGAGGTAGGACATTCTACTTGTTGCTCTTCCACCGTCAAAACTTCAATGACTGCCATGGTAGCATTCCTTGGGAGTTGAGGGCATAGGTGACCAAAGTTGGCTTCAAACTTTTGCTCAACGATCGTGCGGGGTATTAAACACTTCAATCCTCTATAAACATAATCATGAGCCTTTGGGTTGTTGGCCAGGTCAGATAAACGCCCTTCATTGCTGGTAATGGTTGGCTCTAATGCCAAATAATGTAGAAATGAGGCACTGTTAACCTATCCTACAGTCAAGATGAATAGACTGTCCAACAGGAACTTTCAACGGTAGCAACAGGCCTTCGAATGCTTCACCGGAATAGGTTGAATTACAGAAAATAATATAGAACAGAAGAATAAGCAACAAATAGGGAAGAAAGAAAGAAGGGATAGGGATGGGTTTCTCATCCACGGCCTCTCACCGTATTTTGATCTCTCACCAATGCCCTCTCACCACACTCTCTCCCAGAGCAACAGTCTCTGACAGCAACATGGTTGTAAAACAACTCTTTTTTTTTTTTTCTTTCTTTTCAGTAAATCGTGGGGAGGACCCAATAAGTCTGTTATATATATAGTGTAAGTTTCTGAAACCAAAAGGGAAAGAAACAAAATAGAAAGTCTCTTACAAAGCAATATTGAGACTTGTACAAAAAGCTAACTAAAATCTTAGCTATTAACCAAAATAGGAAGTAAATAAAATAGCAACCTAACATAATAGAACTCTGCCCTTTTGTGTAAAAAAAAGAATAACACCAAAATAGTAACTATGAAAATAGAAACTAGAGACAAGGAAACTAAAGAAATAGAAAGTAAACAAAATAGCAACTAATCCCCAAATCTCTACCAAAAAGGACCCACACCACTGTTCACATGAACAGGAACTTCTTTATCTGCATCAAAATTTTGTAGTTGAACATGTCTAGCGATTATAACCATGTATTCTCTTTTGATGACTGATAAAAAATTATGTCAGTCATTATGTATTGCTTTTCTGAGTTATCATGTTCTTCAGATGAAATAGTTTACATCTGTCATCCTTTATCATTTTGAACTGTATGAAGGAAGGAAAGGACCATGATTGATTCAGTCTTATCGAAGGATGCACGGATCATTCCATGTAAAGGAATTTTAAGGGGTTGTGCCATGTCACTTCCTGTGAGTTGGTTTCTCTTTATACTTGGTTGATGCATATGTATTTTTAACAGGTGTATGAACTTAGATCGAAAACGTCTCGTGCAGGATTTATGGAGAAGTCGTCGCTGCCTGGAAACTATTGAAGGATTTGACCATTCAGTAGTAAATACTACTTTAGGGGCTTGTGGTGATTTACCTACATCACTAGAATGTCCTTGCCTCCCTTACTTTATTTGGCAGTGTGGGGAAACTAAAGTAATTAATCAACAAACAAGACCTTTATCTGCTTTTGTTTCTCAATAGTTTTTGAGGGACAAAGCTTAATGGTTTCTAGAGTATCTAGATGATAGCTTAAATGATGGATAATAATGCAATTGGTGTCAACATATTTTCAGGCACTCAGTGAGGTATTTACAGTTATGGAGTTTGATTTCACAAAACCGCTGAGTCCATGTTCTGGGAAAACCAAGGTAATGTCTTATATTTTTAATGGATAGTTTGCATATCAGGGTTGAACTGTGCTTACAGTCGTTCCAGTAGTGTTTTATGCTAGATCATTCTGACTGCATACCCGAATTGGGAATTATGTGGTGTCATGGTGCCACTGCGAAAAACATGATGCAGGATCCAAATCATTTATCTCTTCTGCTTGTGCATTAGTCGAGTCTTTGTCATGGGGAAACATTGAAAACCATTACACTCAACTGCATATTTCTTTTTGGAAATCTGGAGTTGGGGCTCTAGTGCTTATTCCATTTGATGTATGTTACAGGTTGGATTTATCAAATCTGGTACATGTCATGGATTCGCCCTTTGGATTGATTGGCTGTTGGATGCAGACAACTCCATTGTATTGTCAACAGGACCAGGTATGCTTTAGTTGAACTGAATACATGGATTTACTATTGATCACCTTTTCACCTCATCCTTTTTTTCCTCTAATCAGCTGCATTGCTTGATCATGTTAACTTTAGCGACTTAAGTAGATTGGTGACAGAGCATTTTACAGCCTTTCAACCAGCATTTGAATTTTCTTTTCTTTTAAGTGTTTGAAGAATGATTTTTTCCTTTCAGAACGCAGATATTGGAAACAAGGAGTAAAACTTCTGAGTAAGCCCGTGGAAGTTGGTATCAATGGATCATGCAATATTGACAAATTTTCTTCCACTGAGATTGAGGTTTCCTTCAACTCAGTAAATGGAGAACTTGCTATAAAACATGATTTCTTATGACTGGGAGTCATGGTTTGAAGACTCGGGAATCGGATTGGTGAATCGGTCGTATTCGTATCGGAATTGGTTGTGACCGATCCTATTGATTCCGGCTGATTCCTGCCGATTCTGCTCCATTTCGTGATTAGGCCAATTCAAATCGGAATCGGCACTGACCAATTTGATCCCAATTCTGCTTTTTTAAAACCATGCTGGGAGTACAATATCTGCACAGGTTTTTGGGGTGTCCAAGATGATTTCTTCTTCCCCTATTCTTCCTTCTTTTAGCGTAGATTTTGAATCTCAGTGGCTGTGCATACAAGTTATTAAGGTCAGTAATGTTGAATTTTACTTATCTACATTCTTTTCTTTACCTTCAGGTTTATTTTAGACTGAGGGATTGTTAAATGGTTGAGAAACTTTTATGTTGGAAATTCAGTAAGTTGGCTCTCTCCACACAAGCCACTGTTGATTAATGCAGTTGGTCCTTGTGATATATGCCCTAAATTTGAAATTTCATTAGAAAAAGGGTACACTTAAAAAAAAATAAAATGGAGATAAGGGCACTGCTAAGTACTAAATTGCTAATAGATGATCATGACTGTAGAAGTCAAGAATTTCTAGAAATTTGAGTTGGCACAGGTTTATTAGGATTTCTCAATTATTGTGTTCTTTGTCAGAAAGTTGAAATAACTTGGTCAGAACAGTGAGTAATACAATCACGGGAACCTTATATACTGAGTGATATGGATAAACATAAAAAAATACAAATGTCTAACTCAGTTAGTACTGTATTATCGATTAAAATAAAAGATAGACAATAAGGAAAAAAAAAATAATTTAAATAACAAAAAAGGGAAAGTTTTCATACACGGCTGTGCAAGCCGTGTATGTGAGAGGGTCTCTCATAAAGAGTTGGAAAAATCAGAAATCCCCACCCATTAATTAATGCCTTGAAACTCCCACTCTCTCTCTCATACATGGTTTATACGACCGTGTATGAAAACTTTCCCCTAACGAAAAATCACAATCCAAAGATTGAACACAGTCAGTGGAATCCTTAGAATATCTTTCTCATTAGGTCTTGCCCTGCGAGGATTATATATGAATGATTTTTGACGTTACATTTCAGGAGTGACGCCCTTGCAGTAGCATCACCAAACGTCACTATTTGATACTATGCAGTGGGCTGGTGACAACTAAAATTTCTGGAACCTATCAGCCAACACTTTGCTTTGTTTTTTTTTTTTGTTTTGGCAATTGCTATCCATTTTTTTTTTTAAAGTTTTTCTAAGAACTACACGCCATGAAGACACGTGGGGATGACAACTGTACAGTGGGGCCAGTGCCAACTCAAGAATTGGGATCGCATGAACTTGCCATTTTCTATTTTTAATACTTTCTGTTGATTTTCTTTTAGAAGTAGGAAATTGCTGCACGGCGTGTGCTATTACACAATTAGAGAGAGAGAGAGAGAGAGAGAGAGAGAGAGAGAGAGAGAGAGAACTACGATACTATTTTCAAAAAATAATAATAAATAAAGGACTGGGAGAGCTGGCACAATCTGTATATAGCCCTATCCCTCCTTCCTTGTTCTATATCCCTCCAAAATACATCTCGCACAACCTCTCAAGCTCACAAGCGCTTCTCCGAGTTCTCTTTGCCTTCAAACATTGAAAGTGTAGGCATCATGAAATGTGCAAAACAAACTCCACACATTGTCATTCTACCTGCTCCAGGTATGGGTCATCTCATCCCCCTTGTTGAGTTTGCTAAGCGATTCGTTCTTCACCATGATTTCAACATAACATTTACAATCCCAACTATTGAAGGTTCTCCAACTAAAGCTCAGAAAGAAATCTTGGATAGCCTCCCTAAGTCCATTGATACCATCTTTCTCTCACTTGTTAACCTTGACGATCTCTCCAAGGATACGAAGGTCGAAACTCGTATCTACCTCACCATACTCCGTTCCCTCCCTTCCCTACATGAAGCTCTTAAGCTCTTAACTTCCACAACTCCCATCGCTGCCTTGGTTGTTGATCTCTTTGGCACCGATGCATTTGATGTGGCTAGGCAATTCAATCTTCCTTCTTACATCTTCTTCCCTTCCACAGCCATGGTGTTGTCATTGTTCCTCCATTTGCCCAAGCTTGACGAGTTGAACTCTTGTGAATATAGAGAACTACTTGAACCAGTGAAATTACCAGGATGTGTGCCAATTCATGGAACAGATTTAATGGACTCAGTACAAGACAGACAGAGTAAGGTATATACATGGACTTTATACCATTCCAAGCGTTTCAAATTGGTTGATGGTATCCTATTAAATAGCTTCACCGAGATGGAAGCCGGCGCTATTAAGGCTTTGAAGGAGAGTGGAGACCCAAGTATACCACCTATATACCCAATAGGACCACTCACACAAGATGGTTCGAGGGACGATGGATCTGATATTTCTGGATGCCTTAGGTGGTTGAACGATCAACCTATTGGTTCAGTCTTGTTTGTTTCATTTGGGAGTGGTGGTGCCCTCTCACGGGAGCAACTGAATGAATTGGCATTGGGATTGGAGCTTAGTGGGCAAAGATTCTTATGGGTTGTCAAGAGCCCAAATACTACCTATTTAGGTGCCCAAAATGTTGGAGAAGACCCTTTGACTTTCTTGCCAAAGGGCTTCTTAGAGAGGACCAAAGGAAGGGGTTTGGTGGTACCCTCATGGGCACCTCAGATACAAGTGCTTAGCCATGTCTCAATTGGAGGGTTCGTCACCCATTGTGGTTGGAACTCAACCTTAGAGAGTGTGGTTCATGGGGTACCATTGATTGCGTGGCCACTCCATGCAGAACAAAAGATGAATACAGTATCGCTAGTTAAGGATTTGAAGGTAGCTTTGAAACCCAAAGTTGAAAAGAATGGGATAGTGGGGAGAGTGGAGATTGCTAGGGTGGTGAAGTGCTTGCTGGAAGGGGAAGAAGGGAAGAGTGTACGGAAGAGGATGAGACTGCTCAAGGATGCAGCTACTAAGGTGTTAAGTGAAGAGGGGTCCTCTATAATATCACTCTCAGAGGTGGCACACAGATGGAAGTCCCAATTCGGAATATGAATTTTTTTTTCTTCTTTCTATTTTATTTATTTTTATTATTTCATTCTTTATTTTTTAACTGTATAAAAGGAAATTAGATGGCTATTTTCAGTTCATTCATTCTCTCTCTCTATGGGGCCTTTTTTTAGTCAGAGCAAGGGTTTCGCATGTTTTACCGTACGTTTCACTATTTGCAAATGTTAGTTTTCCTGTGAGGAAAACCCTCCATTATAGGCATTTTCTAAACTAAAATGTTAGAAGTTCAACTTTCAACAGCTAAGTTCTTTTTCTAATCTTTGAAACCCTCCTCTTAATCTAAAAAAAAAAAAAAAAGATAAGAAGAAAAAAATTGTCTCTATTGTATGGGATATTTTATTTTAGTAATACAGATTTATCACCTTTTAAGGAATCAACTCCATGGCTGCTTTTGGTATGCATTCCAAGTCGATTTCGAATTCTTGGATGATAAAAATAGTTGTTTTTATTATCCAAGAATGCGAAATCGATCTAGAATGTATACCAAACACAACCAAAAATTATAGATTTAACGATTCTTGCGATGTGGGGTCCGGCACACATCCTAGCCATTTTGGAGCTAAGATTCTTCGGGGCCGATCCTCCCCTAGAAAAGAAGCAACAAAGCTAAAATTAAAGAAACCTAGGCATTCCTAGAATATCTTTTTGAATATCTTCCATGACATGAAAGGGCAGATCTTCAACAAGACTGATTGTTCAGGATTTCATGGCTTCTTTTGATAGGTAATCTGTAACTTCGTTCGTAGAGCTATTTACTCGATCGCAGACACTTCTGGAATACCCCTAACAGATGGGCAAATAGTCAATTTTGAAAGAACTTATTGTCAACCTCTTTCAAATATGAATCTATCTGATTCAAAAGGGAAGAACTTGCATCAGTATCTTAATTTCAATTCAAACATGGGTTTAATTCACATTCTATGTTCTGAGAATTATTTACCATTCGAAAAGAGGAAAAAACAGAGTCTTTGTCTAAAGAAATAGAATTCGTGGAATACAATTGAAGTGTGTACGAGGGGTTGTATTTATTAAGCACATGTAGATAAAGCTATCTAGTTATCAGCATATTTACTCTTTTATCGCAGTAACAATAAATGGATCTGGGATTGGATCTGTTTTCTATGAATGAAATAAAGATAGAATAATCAGGAAGAGTATAGAGTTTACTTTTTTTTTGAGCACTCAGATTTGAATTTGATTCTCTTAGAGAGTGGGCGATCTTCCACCTAATAGATGAAAAATAAGGAATTAGAGAGATCCATTTTTGCCAAGTAAACCATTGGGACCGGTCGGATTGCACTAAGATGACCATTGAAACGGAATTATAATCAATCCACAAATTAGTGATTCCAAGGTCCTTGCCTCTTTGCAATCCACCAGTAAGAGCACCAAACTCAGCCTCAAAATTTGTAGAAATATCTAGGGATTTTTTGTAGACACAAAGAATGTTCTCCCGATGATCACTACAAACTCTTTCTGCTCGAGCTCGTCCTGGATTACCAAGGGAACAATCGTCTATATTTAGTTTTGTGCAGTGTAGATTCAGTTTACACCACGATGTTTCTCTAGATTGGTGTTGAGGCCTCGGTCTAATCTTGTACAGTCAGACCGATATATAGGTCTTCTATTGTACATATACTAATACACTGAATATACAAAAATACAGTACTTACTCCATTTTCACTATCAATGCATATGTTTTGTGTATAGGTCCATGAACTAATTAGATTGGAAACTTCTCGTGTAGGATTCATGGAGTAGTTCCTACCTAGAAACTATTCATTCAATCGTAACTAGAATGCACTATTTCAAAAATTGGAGTCAAATCAATCGAACTGGCTGATTCGGGTCAAAATCAGCTGTGACTAATCCCAATTCTTGACATTCCAAAATGGTAGAGTCTAGGGTTTGGGGGATTGATTCGCTTGGTTTTAGATTATTTGACAGATCAATTCAAAGATTTTTTGGGACCAATTCCGACTGATTCCAATCCGGTCCAGGTCAGAATCGATAATAACCAATTCAACCTGATTCCAAGTTTAAAATAGGTGATAGAATGTCCTTGTTTCAATAGGTATTGAAGGACAAAGCTTTGTGGTTTCTAGAATATTTAAATGATAATTTAAATGGTGGATGATAATGCAGGATGCAAATCATTTGCTTCTTCTACTTGTGAAAATAATTACACTCAATTGCATATTTATTTTGTAAAATATTAAGTTGGGGTTCGAGTAGTTATCACAGTTGATGTATGTTCCAGGTTGGATTTATGAAATCATTTGCCTCTTCTTTTTTTTCTATTTTTTTTTTTATGGGATAAAGTTCTCTACACCGGGGACACAAGTTACGTCAGACACATGGGGTGATTGAAATGACCAATCCACCCCCATGATGCAAACCCTGCATGCCCCTATGGCTCTCCCATGGATTTTTTTTTTTTTTTATTTTAGAAGATCAACCCTCACGAGGATAGAAAGGGATTTCAATGGTCCCGTGCCAACTCAAAAAATTCTGTAAAGCTCTTCCAGACTTCTAAAGCCGTGGCCGTCCTCATCATAGATTAGATATTTTCTCTATAGTTGCGGAGTCGAAATCCAACACTTGACAGATTATAACTGTCTTCGCTGCACTGGAGAACTCATGATAATAATTTAAAAATAAAAATTAAAACAAATGAGAGAATTGCAGTATATATCATCCACACGCTCCTAAGATAAATTAATAAATAAAATAAACCAAGAAGGGAGTGTGTCATCCAAAAGCACTAAAATAAATAAAATACAATTCTGGAGATTTTCATGCTCTCAAGTGCGATGCACTGTTCATAACTCTGACATTATGAAGAGAAACTTCAGATGAAACCATACCAGTTTGTAGTTTCTAGAATATCTAAATAATAATTTAAATGATAGATGAAAATGCAAGATCCAAACCATTTACGACTTCTGCTTGTGAAAACCGTTGCACTCAACTGTATAATTATTTCTGGAAATCAGGAGTTGGGACTCTAAAAGTACTTATCACTCACTCCAGGTTGACAACTAATTTCTGTATAAATTATTCATTCGAAACTTCTAAAGTCGTGATCATCCATTAGCACTTACCACTGTCTCTTTATTTTTTTTAATTGTTTTGGAAGTGCTACCCTCAACTCAAATATCTGGTAATTAAGCCTTCAAGACTTCTAAAGTCGTGGCCGTCCTTGTCTTTAATTAAAACTTTTATAGTTATTATTTCTTTCTCTATGGTTAATGCGGTGTCCAAGTCCAACACTTGATAGAGTTGCAGTGTGTCATCCACACGCTCCAAGATATGTAATAATTAAAATTAGATAACCCATGAGAGGGCAAATTGGCTTTTTTGAAAAAATAATAAAATATCTATCTAATCTAAACTTGGCTACTACCATGTTTCATGGTTCAGCCTCTATATTACACAATCACTCTATGCTTTTAAAAAGAAAAATAATAAATAAAGGACTGGGCCGGAGATCAAGCTGGGCAAATCTATATATAACCCCGTCTCCCAATCCTTCTTCTTCATCCCTCCAAAATACCTCTCTCTCACACAACCTCACAACCTCAGAGGCGCTTATATATCCAATTTCTCTTTGCCTTCCAACTTTGAAAGCATAGCCGCCATGAAAGGAGCAAAACAAATACCACACATTGTCATTCTACCTGCTCCAGGAATGGGTCACCTAATCCCTCTTGTTGAGTTTGCTAAGCGATTCGTTCTTTACCATGATTTCAACATCACATTTACAATCCCAACTATTGAAGGTTCTCCAACCAACGCTCAGAAAGAAATCTTGGATAGCCTCCCCAAGTGCATCAACACCATCTTTCTCTCACCTGTTAACCTTGACGACCTCTCCAAGGATACAAAGGTCGAAACTCGTATCTACCTCACCATACTTCGTTCCCTCCCTTCCCTACATGAAGCTCTTAAGGTCTTAACTTCCACAACCCCCATCGCTGCCTTGGTTGTTGATCTCTTTGGCACCGATGCATTTGATGTGGCTAGGCAATTCAATCTTCCTTCTTACATCTTCTTCCCTTCCACGGCCATGGTGTTGTCATTGTTCCTCCATTTGCCCAAGCTTGATGAATCCCACTCTTGCGAATATAGAGAACTACCTGAACCAGTGAAATTACCCGGATGTGTACCAATTCATGGAAAAGAATTAATAGACTCACTCCAAGACAGACAGAGTAAGGTATATACATGGACTTTATACCATTCCAAGCGTTTCAAATTGGCTGATGGTATCCTATTAAATAGCTTCATTGAGATGGAGGCCGGCGCTATCAAGGCTTTGAAGGAGAGTGGAGACCCAAGTGTGCCACCTATATTCCCAATAGGACCACTCACACAAGATGGTTCGAGGGATAATGGAGCTGATATTTCAGGGTGCCTTAGGTGGTTGAATAATCAACCTATTGGTTCAGTTTTGTTTGTTTCATTTGGGAGTGGTGGTGCTCTCTCACAGGAGCAGCTAAATGAATTGGCATTGGGATTGGAACTAAGTGGGCAAAGATTCTTATGGGTTGTCAAGAGCCCAAATACTACCTATTTAGGTGCCCAAAGCGCTGGAGAAGACCCTTTAACTTTCTTGCCAAAGGGTTTCTTAGAGAGAACCAAAGGAAGGGGTTTGGTGGTACCCTCATGGGCTCCTCAGATTCAAGTGCTTAGCCATGTCTCCACCGGAGGGTTCGTCACCCATTGTGGTTGGAACTCAACCTTAGAGAGCATAGTTCATGGGGTACCATTGATTGCATGGCCACTCCATGCAGAACAAAAGATGAATGCAGTATCCCTAGTTGAGGATTTGAAGGTAGCTTTGAGACCCAAAGTTGAAAAGAATGGGATAGTGGGGAGAGTGGAGGTTTCTAGGGTGGTGAAGTGCTTACTGGAAAGGGACGAAGGAAAGAGCATACAGAAGCGGATGAGAATGCTCAAGGATACAGCTACTAAGGTGTTAAGTGAAGAGGGATCCTCTAGAAGATCACTCTCAGAGGTGGCACACAGATGGAAGTCCCAAGTGGGATTATGAACATTTTTCCCCTTGTTACTTTATTCTTTGTTTTTAACTGTACAAAGAGAAATCAGTGGGTTATTTTTAGTTGTTTTTTACTTTATAAAGAGAAATCAGTGGGTTATTTTTAGTTTATTCTATCTCTCTCTCTCTCTCTCGGTGCCAAGGTTAGTTAGTGAAGTTCAACTTTCAACGGTTAAATACTGGTAATTTTGAAACCTATCTCTCAATCTAAAAGACGATGAGAAAAAAAAATGTATCTATTATATGGGAGTTAATTTCTTTTGGACACTATCCTATGTTGTTGATGCTTCATGGGCTTGGAGGAAGCTCCTTAAGCTCTAGAATATTTCATCAAATAAGATTAAATACTTGATAATTGATGGCTCTTCAACCAAGTTATGGCTTATATCAGGCATCCAAGTGGTTCTCGTTTCTGTCTTTGGTGAGAGGATTAGATATGATGCGGCTCCAGTCGCATGGTTCTTGCCTCCAAACTTCTTCAGCACTTACCTTGGAGCTAGTTGCATTCGGTCTTCAAAAGTCCCCGTGGTAGTGGGGATTATGTTTAGTGGACTCCCTCCTACTGCAAGTACTTTACTTCAGCCTCTGATTGGGAATTAGCTAGTGAAAACTAAAGATACTACTGCTCTTTGATGGAATGTCATATGGTTCAGTCATCACATCATGAGGCATATATAGCTTTATCTCTTGGCAGACTTTGACTCGCATGCTGCCACTCAGGAGTTTCTGTCCGAAAGGAATATCAGTATTCCAAATTGCTACTTTTGTTGGAATGCTATTGAGGACATTGACTTTGGTTTTTTGGGAGAATGTTCTCTGTGCCGGGGGCGCAGGCTACGCCCAAACACATGGGGGTGGGCGCAATGACCACCCTGCCCCCCTGAGTGGTAGGCCTATGTGTTTGGGCGCAGCCTGCGCTGTGGCACAGAGAACATGAGCTCTTTTTTTTTTTGTTGCACTTGCTCTTCAAGTATTTAAAAGGGGGTTCTTCAGATGTGTCAGCCTTCTCGTCTTCCCCTTTCTTCTCTAGAAAGTGAATGGAGAGGATTTAGGCAGGACTTCAAAGGTGAGTGGTTTGTCATTGAATGGTTAAAATGGTTCTCTATGCAACTATTTATCATACATAGTAGGAAATTAAGGAATATGGATAGATGGACCTCCTCATCTCAGGTCTATAATCAGATTTGGAGTTCTATTGATTTCGAGATCAAAACTAAGGTCAACCTCTTCTTGCCTCGGATTTGGATTCTGAGCTCACATTGTATCTTCTTGATCTTCTTGGAATCTCCGGATCCGACTTGAAACCGGCCAATAATTCTAATCTGATCTGCATCAGAATCGACAGTGACCAATTCGACCTTGAATCCAAGTTTAAAATCGTTACTACAATGCTCTTGCCTCCCTTACTTTATTGGGCAGAGCGGGGGAAACTAAGTGCCCACTTGATAACCTTACGGGTGTTTCTGTTCTGGTTATGTGCTGAGAAACAACAAAACAGTTTTTTCATTTTCGATTCTGAGAAACCGTTTTTGACCTGTTTGGTAAACCTGTTCTTGGAAACAAGCAAAACCTTTTTTTTTTTTTTTTAAAAAAAAATAAAATTAACAAAAGGATATGTTTGGCACATTTTTCCAATTTTACAAAAGAGCATAGTGAAAGAATATAGGAGTTTTTATCGGGCATACTTTTCCAATTTTCAACTAAGAAACGATTGTCAAAAATCTTTCAGGGAGCATAAATTTTGATTTATATTTTCAAAAACAGTCACAAAAAACACTTTATTATCAAGCGATTTTTAGATGTTTTTTCGTTTCTCAGAACGAAAAAACATCAGAAACTATTTCTCGTAAGGTTATCAAGCGGGCTCAAAGTAATTAATCTACAAACAAGACCTTAATCCATAGATATTGAGGGACAAAGCTTTGTGGTTTTTAGAATATCTAAATGAAAATTTAAATGGTGGATGATAGTGCAGGATCCATACCATTTCCTTATATATATATTTTTTGTTGTTTTTAGAAAAGAGGGGAGTTGGGGCTCTAGAACTTATCACACTTGATGTATGTATGTTGCAGGTTGGATTTAATCAAATCCGGTACATCTCATTACTCACATTTTGGATATAGATTCAAGAGTGACACACACTCTTATCAAAAAAAAAAAAAAAAAAAAAAAAAAAAAAAAGAGTGACACACACTCACAGTAGAATCATCAAACGTCACCAATATTGTCTAGTGGGCCCCTGTGACAACTCATTTCTTCTAAGCTATTCTTTTGAAAGTGCTAACCTCACGGGGATAGGAAGCTCTTCCAGACTTCTAAAGTCAGTGCCAACTCATGGATTAATTTATTCTACATAGTTGGGGTGTCCTTGTCCAACAATTGACAGATTCTTATGTGCCTTCGGTGCAATATTGGTCAATTCATGATAATTACCCTTAAGTTTATTAAAAAAAAAATTATTTTAAACAAATGAGAAAATTGCAGTGTGTCAAGCACACGCTCCAAGGAAATTAAATATTATAGAATAAAACAAGAAAAGGGTGTATGTAATCCAAAAGCACCAAAATAAATAAAAAGAAAATTCAACCTTTAGTCTTTACTAAGAGAAACTTCACATGAAACCATTCTGAGGGCCAATTGGCTGTTTCAAAAATAATCTTTTAATAAGATAACAACTGTTAGAGCTTAGAAGCATGCTAGTTTAATGAATTGTGAAAATGACTACCCAAAGAACTCTCGGAATTATATAAATAGACAAAAAATATATATCTAAGGGAGCTACATTCACTAGGTAAACACCTCAATCAAGCCAGCGAGAGAGGGAAAAAACGCAAGGAAGAAACAACGAAACTTTGATATAAACAAATAAACAAAGGATAGGGAGAGCTGGGCCAATCTATATATAGCCCCATCTGCCATTCTTTGTTTTTCATCTCTCCAAAATACATCTCGCACAAGCACACAAGAACTTCAATTCTCCAATTTCACTTTATCTTCCAACCCTGCAGAAAGCTTAGGCACCATGAAAGGAGCAAAACAAACACCACACATTGTCATTCTACCTGCTCCAGGTATGGGTCACCTCATCCCCCTTGTTGAGTTTGCTAAGCGATTCGTTCTTCACCATGATTTCAACATCACATTTACAATCCCAACTATTGAAGGTTCTCCAATCAAAGCTCAGAAAGAAATCCTAGATACCCTCCCCAACTGCATCGATACCATCTTTCTCTCACCTGTTAACCTTGATGATCTCTCCAAGGATACAAAAGTCGAAACTCGTATCTACCTCACCATACTCCGTTCCCTCCCTTCATTACATGAAACTCTTAAGGTTTTAACTGCCACAACTCCCATCGCTGCCTTGGTTGTTGATCTCTTTGGCACCGATGCATTTGATGTGGCTAGGCAAGTCAATCTTCCTTCTTACATCTTCTTTCCTTCGACGGCCATGGTGTTGTCATTGTTCCTCCATTTGCCCAAGCTTGACGAGATGAACTCTTGCGAATATAGAGAACTACTTGAACCGGTGAAATTACCCGGATGTGTACCAGTTCATGGAAGAGATTTAATGGACTCACTCCAAGACAGACAGAGTAAGGTATACACATGGACTTTATACCATTCCAAGCGTTTCAATTGGCTGATGGTATCCTATTAAATAGCTTCACCGAGATGGAAGCCGAAGCTATTAAGGCTTTGAAGGAAAGTGGAGACCCAAGTGTGCCACCTATTTACCCAATAGGGCCACTCACGCAAGATGGTTCGAGGGATAATGGAGCTGATATTTCTGGGTGCCTTAGGTGGTTGAACAATCAACCTATTGGTTCTGTCTTGTTTGTTTCATTTGGGAGTGGTGGTGCCCTCTCACAGGAGCAACTTAATGAATTGGCATTGGAATTGGAACTTAGTGGGCAAAGATTCTTATGGGTTGTCAAGAGCCCAAATACTACCTATTTAGGTGCCCAAAGCATTGGAGAAGACCCTTTGACTTTCTTGCCAAAGGGCTTCTCAGAGAGGACCAAAGGAAGGGGTTTGGTGGTACCCTCATGGGCTCCTCAAATACAAGTGCTTAACCATGTCTCTACCGGAGGGTTTGTCTCCCATTGTGGTTGGACTCAACCTTAGAGAGCGTGGTTCATGGGGTACCATTGATTGCATGGCCACTCCATGCAGAACAAAAGATGAATGCAATATCGCTAGTTGAAGATTTAAAAGTAGCTTTGAGACCTAAAGTAGAGAAGAATGGGATAGTGGGGAGCGTGGAGATTGCTAGGGTGGTGAAGTGCTTACTGGAAGGGGACGAAGGAAAGAGCATACAGAAACGGATGACAATGCTCAAGGATGCATCTACTAAGGTGTTAAGTGAAGAGGGGTCCTCTAGAAGATCACTCTCAGAGGTGGCACGCAGATGGAAATCCCAAGTGGGAATCTAATTTTTTTTTCTTCTTTCCATTGTTATTTTATTTCTTTGTTTATAATTGTACAAAGAGAAATTAGTGGATTATTATTTTTAGTCACTCTCTCTCTCTCTCTCTGCCTCTCCTAGAGCCATGTTTAGTTAGGGTAAGGGTTTCGCATGTTTAACTATACTTCTTGCTAGTCGCCAATGGTACTTCTCTTGTGAGAAAAACCCTCCATCATAGACATTTTCTAAATTAAAAGTTTAGAAATTCAACTTTCAACTTCTAAACACTAGTAATCTTTGAAACCCTACTCCCAATCTAGAAGAAGATGAGAAAATTACCACATTTTAACGAACCAACCCTAAAATTATAGATACAAGGCTTCTTGAAAAGTCAAAGAGCAACTAGAAATTTAGATATGTCAACTTTCAACAACTGTTAAATCTAGTGTTCAAGGTGCTCCGGTCATCAATATCAGAATTGGGTCCGTCAATACTGTCACACCCCGGAACCCCCCTAGGAGGATCCGATGGCTGACCCGAATACCCGAGGGACTCGAACACCTCTAGGATCCAGATGCAGTAAGTACAAGTCACAAGCAACCAAAAGATTAAAATATTTACAAACTTACTTAGTCAGAGTGCGCACAAGTTGTACTATTTACATAAAGATCCAGTCCTCTAGTCTACTTACTATTCTCTACATTCAGTTACTTTCTATGTACATTTTTTAAAAGGAAGAGTAACCTACCTAGTATTTACAATGGATTTTCATCCATCAAAAGAATGTAGGGAACGACAAAATAAAAGAAAACAGAACAGTTAGACTACATCTTTAGTTCCTACTCTCTCGGAATATCCTGATCGTCAGGATAATAGGGGTCACACCCCTCTCCGTCCAAATCAGCATGCATATCATCACCATAACTATCCGGCTCGAAACAATCCTCCCTGTCACCATGATATCCACCTGCAATATCATCTAAAAGAAAAAGAGAAATTCTACAGGGGTGAGCTCCACTGAGCCCAGCAAGTAAAGATAGACCACACACATAGAAGCATAAATGTCACACCCCTATCCCGACAAGGGATAAAATACAATATCAGGGTGTGATTGGGGTGACACGCGTCATCCCACCTCACCGCCAGGATCTCGATGCAGTGGCCAACTCACAGTCATAAACCAATATTATAATACAATAATATCAGAGTGCGAAAGATAAAGGAATATTACATTTCCAACGATCATAAAATAAGCGGAAGCGTTTACAGTAGTTACCTCATGTTCACACGGCTAAGTGATACATAAATAGTTTGGATGGATATCCCGAATGACCATAGCATAACTACCCCAAAACAAGTATAATAATAAATATTTATACAAGGCACGTGGCCCCAAAAAAAATAAAAGAAGGGAACAAGTCCCAAGTATCAATACAGCCCGTAGGCACAATCATCATGGGCAACCATCGCCATGATCCTCGATCCACGGTCTTTGGCTCCACAAGAATCATCCGCATCAAAATCTAAAAAGAATGTGTACACGGGGTTAGCTCCACCGAGCTAGTGAGAGAGAAAAGGGGATGCACAATCACACAATCACAAATAGTCCATGGTGCATGCTATTATTAATTCATTTACCACCTAACACACAATGCTAAGTCAATGGGTATATGCTACTGCAATAACTCGGGAAGACATTGTGGATCCTTCCATTCTCACCACAATGCAACCTCAATTATTACTATGGAGCCCGCGCGGTCGTAGTCATCACCACCCGGAGGCGGACCCGATAACCATTACTACCCCCGGCCTGGCCTCTCTAACTCTCCACAGAGCGGTGCTCGCTACCCAACACCTAAACCCCTGTTGGTAAGGGTCGTAGCATAGGGAACGAGCCATTTACCACCTAACACACAATGCTAAGTCAATGGGTATATGCTACTGCAATAACTCGGGAAGACATTGTGGATCCTTCCATTCTCACCACAATGCAACCTCAATTATTACTATGGAGCCCGCGCCGGTCGTAGTCATCACCACCCAGAGGCAGACCCCGATAACCATTACTACCCCTGGCCTGGCCTCTCTAACTCTCCACAGGCAGCAGGTGCTCTGGCTACCCAACACCTAAACCCCTGTTGGTAAGGGTCGTAGCATAGGGAACTGAGCCTAACCACAGATATACTACATGAATCCTATCGTGTTGAGAGGTACATCCGGGTGTGTCAACGTCCCATTCCATCTAACACCCGGGTACCAGCACAACACGGCGCATACAGGCAAGAATGAGATGCAATATACAATTCCACGTAATACGGGGGTTCCGGTGCCAGTACTTCCCGACACCGTAACCCAACACAAATCCATATCATCCAAATCATCATCATCGAATAAGAATAAATGCAAATATGCAATCATGCTTGAATGATAATGTCACAATATAATTCATAAATGCATGAATAAGCAATAGTAAACAAGCTCAAACAGTCACCCAAACCCACTCACCAATTACTTCAAATGGAATTTGTATAAGCGCAACGATTCCCGCTTAAAATCACCCCATTGCACATATATTGGCACCTATGGAAGTGAATAAGAGTGTGAGAGAGTGTAGGGGAGGCCTCATAGAGAAACCCCACCATTTACATAAGTTATAAGCCTTAAAACGCATCGGAGGCAACGTCGGACTCGCGAGCTGCCTCACCTTGCCTCCGACCTTCCCTGCAGCTCGGGACACATCGGAGGCAAACATCGGACTCACGCAGTCTTGCCTCCGATGCAACCCAAGTGTGATTTCAAGGTCTTTAAAAGCCCAGGGTTGTCCCATTTGGTTCTCTAAGCCTCAAGGGACTAGGGAGGGGTGTCTTGGAGTCTATTTGGGTCTTAGAAACACCCAACATTCAAAGATTTAAGGGGGTTTAAAGGATCAAAAGCTCAAAAATCCAGATTTGGGGTTTTCTTTGGTGGTTGAAGCTTTAGAATCAAATAGATTCAGCAAGAGGTCAAACTAGAGGTCTTTATAGGATTGTAATGAAAATGGGATAGCATCCTACAAGGGGAAACTACACATGGCTCGAGCTAACCCTTTGGGTTTCCAAAAAGAAATCCCCATCTTGGGGCTGCAACCAACGAACCACCCAAGCTCAAACGAGCAAGGGGGAAGAGAGAAAAATGGGGGAAAAGGGCACTTGGCTTACCTGGTTTGAGGTACACACGAGGTGCCCTCTTTAAAGCTCCAAACCCAGCAGCCGTTTCCTTCTTCTTCTTCCCTTCCTTCTCCTCCTCTCTTCAAAGCTCTCCTCTCCTTTCACGATTAGGTTAGGAAAGAGAAAGAAAAAAGAAAGACTAAGGAATAGTCTTACCCCTCTCTCTCATATAGACTTCACATTTATTGGCCTATTTGGATAAGGCCTCATAAGTGTAACCTAGGGTCTATTTGGGTAGGGTCAAACATGGCAGGGCACCAATAGCACCTTAGCCACGGGGTCTCACCCACAAGGGTCCTTGTTAGCAGCATTGGATGCGGGGTCGGAGGCAGCCGATAACCTTGCCTCCGATGCGAGTAGGAAGGTGGTTCCCACCATAAGAGGTCAGGGCCTTTGGACCACACTTCGAGGGCTTTGAGAGGGCAGTAAGCACACAACAAAATTTGGTCAACTACTTACCCCTGACACGTCAAGGTGCAACCTCCGTGGTCCCGACTAGTTTCCACAGGCAACCTCGTACTATGGTCAATATAGCTGGGTTTGACCACCAGTGAGAACAACTCACCGGCATACGTGGCAGTGATAACTACACGTCACGGGGAAGAATTAATAATTAATTATACTCCTGGGGTGCGGGTATAACATTCTCCCCACCTTACAAGAAATTTCGTCCCCGAAATTTGAGGCAGCTAGGGTCTCAAGTGATAAGGGCTGTTGGATAACAACATCCCAAGTCACCCACATCTTAAACTAAGTCAAAGGTCGGGTCAAGATGAGGCAGTGCCTACATGTCACCGCAAGTCAGGTTCCACAATTCTCTTTTCCTTACAGGGTCACATTACCACAGGGGTGTGGTTCACAATAACCCTAGAAAAACAGGGTTCCAACTACTAAGTTAAGTCTCAAGGAACAAAGGTTCCCTAGATCTTCCAGACCAGGTGATACCACTCTAGCCTTCACTACTCTGGTCATTCTTGGGTTACAGGATTTAACCTGTCCATGACCCAACATAGGGTTTACATTCTGAAGGCTTTCACATCCTGGTTGTCTCATTACCTAACCCAACTTTAGAATGATTTGGAATATTGATGGAATCTCCTATTGTTCACTCCCAGTACGGAGGGAACGCATTTGGTGATCCATTACCCCATTCATATCTGTCGTTGGAGAAGGTCTTGTTACATCCCTCAGTTTCAGCTTTCACAACCTTTAAACCTACTACACAGTTATCCCACAGGGAAGAGTCCACATCAGTCCTCTTTCGAGAACCAATAACCCTTCAATAGTTTTGGTCCAAGTCAACTCTTCAAGCAGGTCTCAATAAATTAACCTACTCGGTCATTAAATTCATTATTCATTACCCTAAGGTTTGGTCAACCAAGGTCAGGGGTCCAACTAGTTTCACAGCAAGGTCGAGGTAAGTCATACTTATAGTACCAGAGAATCACTCTAGTCACACAAGTCCAAGGTTCTAAGGGATAACTATATATATATATCACACCAATATGTAGGCATAGATTCAATAATTACATTCAAATTCCTATGGACATATCTGTCATCTAGGTCAATCCACCAGAACAAGAAGTTCTCAGGTACGGTTCGCTAAGTCCCCTTTTTTTTTGGAAAGTCGAATCACGGTGTAGGACTTTCTCTATGAGTCTAAACAAGGTTTGGATGGACCAAGTAAAGTCCAAATAGAGTCATCACTAGCTTGAGGTGTTATGAGTGACTTCCAAATACACGTGACCTTCATGGCTTACTCAAATAAACAGCCCAAACCAGCCTATTACTTTCCTTTCCTAGTACCTACCCACAGGTTTAGATTCCACGCACCCCATTAAGGGTCTCTACCCGCATAGATTTAGGTTTTCCTATCCATAAGGTTTGAGTCCTTACATTCATAGGGTCTATGGATCTTCATCCTCAAGGTAACTTTTCTCCTTTCATGTAAGAGAGGAGTCACAGCGATTACCAATGCCTGCTAGTTCTTATTAGCGGGCCCAGTCGGGTACAAGTCGTAACCTCTTTCAATTTAAAGGTATTAACTAGACTTAAGTGGTCCCCACAAATGGGTCACACAACAGGGGTGGTCGATCTAGGGTATAGGCACATGATCATCACATATAGGTGTGGTCAAAAGGTCTCCAAAATAGGCTCAAAATCTTAAAAGAAATCGGGTGGACTCACAAGCGACGTCAGCATTCCGGGTGCGTTCGTGACTCCTCCGTGAAAATAGGTAGAGCGGATTAACGGGCGGATGTGGAATGCAAATCCGTTCATTCGTCCGGTCTCAGAAGTCTCAAAGGCAGAGAGAGTTGAAGTCAAACGGATCTACGAATGGATGCATGAGTGTGGATCTGTTCGTTGATCCGCACAGTTTTAAAATGATAATTTCGAGTTTTGTGCAGAGCGGATTCACGACAAGTGGATCCGTTCGTTCGTTTGTTCGTAGAATTTTAACAAAACAGAGCCACGAGTTTTAAAACTCATTTTTGGCTCCAAAGAAAAGGACATAACCGCAGGGAGAAAAAGCTCTACAGGGACTTCCGTTTAAGCTCCCCTTAGGTGGTTTTCTTGTAATCCTAAGCCTCAAGGTTCAACTCTCAGTTGTTCAAGATATGGCTTTCTTCCCATTCCTACTTTCTCTTTCTTGGATTTGGGATGAATCATCTCAAGTTGTGATCATGTCTTGATTTTGCTTGTAATCCCATGGCCATGTACACCAAATTCATACCAAATCGATTGGCCGAAACTAGGGTTTTTAGGTGTAAATCAAGTCCTATTTGATCGATGACACTAAGTTATTGGATCTTTGTTTGATTATTGCATCTTTTATAAATTTTCAAGTCTTTGCAAGCATTTTAGAGACTGTTGCTATGTTTGTCAAGTCTAGTTGAATTTTACTAGGATTATGTTCAGGTTTTGATTGTGGTAAAGTTATCAATTCACAATATTTTGGGAAAACTCTCCAAGTTCAAATCTAATTCTTTTACATGCCATAAAATCTCATAAAAAAATTATCACATTTTCTTATCTTCAAACATATTTCCTTGTATACATGATTGTTGATAAAATCCTTAGAATCTTTTCTCTTCTCTTTTGCCATATTTGATTCGGTCTTACTAGATAGGGCTTAGCTTACATTCTCTGAGTTGTCACAAATCATATTTACTTGTTTTCCAAGATTCAAACTTCCAACCACAAAATCTGAAAAATTTCTTTGAAGTTCAAGGCATGCTCCATGATTGAATAAACCCATTTCTTGCTTGAACCCACTATTTTGTATAAAATATTACTTTTTAGGCATATTATGACCATGAATCTTCATTATTTATCATGTCATTCACATAATGGCCATGCCTTTCCTTTTTCTCCAACTTCTTAGATCACAATTTGATAAAAATCAGAAATTTCTAGCCTAAGAATCCTGCTGTAACTTAATTGCCTTGGGAAAAGAATCAAAGGCTAGGTTTTAAACCCCATAACCTTACATAGATCATCTACTTAGGCCTTAGCATTCAAGGTATTAATTTGCTATCTACTTGGCTTTTGGCTGCAGGTTAAAACAATCAATGGCTCCAAGAACACAACGTGCATGCGTTGAACAAATTGCACCAACTGTCCTAGATCCACTATGGTTCCAAAAGATAGAGGACCAAGAGCTTTACCGAGACTACTTCCGCTTCAGAAATATAATGGAAGGGCGGGATGTAGTGTTGGATGATCTCAAGCTTACAAGGTGGGGCAGAGATTTGAGGCATTGGGGTGGACCAACATTCACAACCTTCCTGAACCATACTACTTGAAACTCATTCGCCATTTCTAAACAAATCTGGACACCGAGAACCCGGACATACAAAATTATCGGGTTGTCTCATATGTCAAGGGGGTTCCTATAGCCTTCACTGCAGCACAGTTGGTCGGCGTTATCAACATGTCCATTGGAGGAGCAAAGATCTATTGTTCACCTAGAAGGAATCCCTATACCTTCATCAGGTGGGAGGTATTGACATTCAGACGACCATCAGGCGGCTGAACCTACGAGTGGTGGAAGGCTTCGATGAGGTCACGAAGCAACTCTTCGACCAGACTCGGCGCCTAGAGGGTATCGAGAGAGGGGTAGATGACATCAACACCTTTCTTGGTCGCGATGGTGGCGGTGGTGCAAATGACTATCCCAACTTTCTCTCAACAAATTGAAGTTATCCCGGATCAGTTCTTCTAGTTCTTGTCTTAGGATGAACAACTGGAAACTTTTAGAAATGGTAGACTTGTATATTTAATCTGAGATGAACATAATCAAATGTTTGAGTTGGAACAAATGGAGTCTTGCATTCTGAGTTGGGAAAGGCACAGTTATGCCCAAACAGAGAATCTGGAACAATTATGGTGTTTAGATTGGTATCTCTTGATTGAGCAGGATGGACTCATATATTTTTGTTGGAAAAGATGAAATCATGAATGTTGAAATAGGAAGGATATGATTGCCTCCCAAGAAAATTTGGAACAATTTGATATTTGTAATTAATCTTATATGTATCTCTATGTATTTACTTAATTCTTTCTTGTTTAATTCATTGTTGATAATTGTGGGTGATTATAATTGAGTCATTATTATTTATGAATTTTAACATATAGTTGCCCATCTATGACCTACTTAAGACTCAACCAAGCAATTACATAGTTGTAGCTTAACAGCCTATGGTTCAAGTCCTAAGTTCCATGTTATCTATTATCTTCTAAGTCCTTGTTTCACTACAATCAGTCTTCTCCTATGTCTGCACACAATCATTTATGTTCTTGAAGATTTTTAATTTAGAACCTAATTGTGGAGAGTAAATCAAGAGTCCGCAAGACTGTGGTTGGTGCAGAGCATCATGGCTCTGATACCATGTTGTCACACCCCTATCCCGACAAGGGATAAAATACAATATCAGGGTGTGATTGGGGTGACACGCGTCATCCCACCTCACCGCCAGGATCTCGATGCAGTGGCCAACTCACAGTCATAAACCAATATTATAATACAATAATATCAGAGTGCGAAAGATAAAGGAATATTACATTTCCAACGATCATAAAATAAGCGGAAGCGTTTACAGTAGTTACCTCATGTTCACACGGCTAAGTGATACATAAATAGTTTGGATGGATATCCCGAATGACCATAGCATAACTACCCCAAAACAAGTATAATAATAAATATTTATACAAGGCACGTGGCCCCAAAAAAAACAAAAGAAGGGAACAAGTCCCAAGTATCAATACAGCCCGTAAGGCACAATCATCATGGGCAACCATCCCCATGATCCTCGATCCACGGTCTCGGCTCCACAAGTCAATCATACGCATCAAAATCTAAAAAGAATGTGTACACGGGGGTTAGCTCCACCGAGCTAGTGAGAGAGAAAAGGGGATGCACAATCACACAATCACAAATAGTCCATGGTGCATGCTATTATTAATTCATTTACCACCTAACACACAATGCTAAGTCAATGGGTATATGCTACTGCAATAACTCGGGAAGACATTGTGGATCCTTCCATTCTCACCACAATGCAACCTCAATTATTACTATGGAGCCCGTGCCGGTCGTAGTCATCACCACCCAGAGGCAGACCCCGATAACCATTACTACCCCTGGCCTGGCCTCTCTAACTCTCCACAGGCGAGGTGCTCTGGCTACCCAACACCTAAACCCCTGTTGGTAAGGGTCGTAGCATAGGGAACTGAGCCATTTACCACCTAACACACAATGCTAAGTCAATGGGTATATGCTACTGCAATAACTCGGGAAGACATTGTGGATCCTTCCATTCTCACCACAATGCAACCTCAATTATTACTATGGAGCCCGCGCCGGTCGTAGTCATCACCACCCAGAGGCAGACCCCGATAACCATTACTACCCCTGGCCTGGCCTCTCTAACTCTCCACAGGTATCAGGTGCTCTGGCTACCCAACACCTAAACCCCTGTTGGTAAGGGTCGTAGCATAGGGAACTGAGCCTAACCACAGATATACTACATGAATCCTATCGTGTTGAGAGGTACATCCGGGTGTGTCAACGTCCCATTCCATCTAACACCGGGTACCACAACACGGCGCATACGAGCAAGAATGAGATGCAATATACAATTCCACGTATACGGGGGTTCGGTGCCAATACTTCCGACACGTAACCCAACACAAATCCATATCATCCAAATCATCATCATCGAATAAGAATAAATGCAAATATGCAATCATGCTTGAATGATAATGTCACAATATAATTCATAAATGCATGAATAAGCAATAGTAAACAAGCTCAAACAGTCACCCAAACCCACTCACCAATTACTTCAAATGGAATTTGTATAAGCGCAACGATTCCCGCTTAAAATCACCCCATTGCACATATATTGGCACCTATGGAAGTGAATAAGAGTGTGAGAGAGTGTAGGGGAGGCCTCATAGAGAAACCCCACCATTTACATAAGTTATAAGCCTTAAAAACTGCATCGGAGGCAACGTCGGACTCGGCGAGCTGCCTCGACCTTGCCTCCGACCTTCCTGCGAGCTCGGGACACATCGGAGGCAAACATCGGACTCACGCAGTCTTGCCTCCGATGCAACCCAAGTGTGATTTCAAGGTCTTTAAAAGCCCAGGGTTGTCCCATTTGGTTCTCTAAGCCTCAAGGGACTAGGGAGGGGTGTCTTGGAGTCTATTTGGGTCTTAGAAACACCCAACATTCAAAGATTTAAGGGGGTTTAAAGGATCAAAAGCTCAAAAATCCAGATTTGGGGTTTTCTTTGGTGGTTGAAGCTTTAGAATCAAATAGATTCAGCAAGAGGTCAAACTAGAGGTCTTTATAGGATTGTAATGAAAATGGGATAGCATCCTACAAGGGGAAACTACACATGGCTCGAGCTAACCCTTTGGGTTTCCAAAAAGAAATCCCCATCTTGGGGCTGCAACCAACGAACCACCCAAGCTCAAACGAGCAAGGGGGAAGAGAGAAAAATGGGGGAAAAGGGCACTTGGCTTACCTGGTTTGAGGTACACACGAGGTGCCCTCTTTAAAGCTCCAAACCCAGCAGCCGTTTCCTTCTTCTTCTTCCCTTCCTTCTCCTCCTCTCTTCAAAGCTCTCCTCTCCTTTCACGATTAGGTTAGGAAAGAGAAAGAAAAAAGAAAGACTAAGGAATAGTCTTACCCCTCTCTCTCATATAGACTTCACATTTATTGGCCTATTTGGATAAGGCCTCATAAGTGTAACCTAGGGTCTATTTGGGTAGGGTCAAACATGGCAGGGCACCAATAGCACCTTAGCCACGGGGTCTCACCCACAAGGGTCCTTGTTAGCGGCATTGGATGCGGGTCGGAGGCAGCCGAGTAACCTTGCCTCCGATGCGAGTTAGGAAGGTGGTTCCCACCATAAGAGGTCAGGGCCTTTGGACCACACTTCGAGGGCTTTGAGAGGGCAGTAAGCACACAACAAAATTTGGTCAACTACTTACCCCTGACACGTCAAGGTGCAACCTCCGTGGTCCCGACTAGTTTCCACAGGCAACCTCGTACTATGGTCAATATAGCTGGGTTTGACCACCAGTGAGAACAACTCACCGGCATACGTGGCAGTGATAACTACACGTCACGGGGAAGAATTAATAATTAATTATACTCCTGGGGTGCGGGTATAACAATAAATCCTACATGCATGGATTAATTTTAAACCTAATTTTACATTTAACAAGCAATGCCTAAGTCACTAGGTTAATGCCACGCCAACAACTCGGGTAACGATCTCAGTTCCTTCCCATTTTCCTGAGACGTACCTCAATTGTTGTATGGGGCCCACATCGGTCGTCGGTACGGTATACCTTCCGGTGGGTAGACCCCTGATAATCATACCCTGGACCCCACCCCGGCATGTACTCCTCGGGACAAAGGGCTATGATCCCCAACACCTGTACCCCTGTTAGTAAGGGTTGTAGCATTAAGGAATTGACATCCCTAGTCATATGCTTCTAAATGGCATCGTACGAGGTGTACAGTGCTCCCGCATCCCATACTACGTCACATCATACCACTCGTTTCCAAGCCGACTACGACGTCTATTCTAACACAAATATTCACAAAGCATATTTCACAATACATTGTTCATGTTCATAAATTACAACTAACAGAACAATAATTATCACATGTAAAACTGGAATTTAAATATGCAAATAACTATAGACAATTGTATTTAAGAATGAAATTAAACATTCCTAAAACAATCAAAGCCTATCCCACTTTCCTTGTTATGATCGTGATGTTGGGTTTCGTTCGACGTCGGTGGTCGGCGTGACTTGTCAAACGAACGGTAACGTCCTATGAATGTTTAACCATATCCGGTGTTAGAAAGTGTCACGAACTTGTGTGGGGTCCTAGGGTTACCTCGTGGTAGGGTTAGGTAAGGTCTAGGATGTGTTCACGAGTGAAATGGCATCTCAGGTTGATGAGACAGTTAACCGGGACACCAACCTGAGATGACAGTGTTCAAAAAATTGATATAGTTATTCTCTGGTTGATGAACCAGTCAATTGGGACATCGACCAGAGATGCACAGCAGTCCCAAAAATGAAGAAAATAGAATGTCTAATGGGGGTTTCGGGCTGAATCCACATTCAATTGATCATGGATGTTGTTGCGTGATCATTACTATGAACGAGACCATGTTAGGGTCGATTTGTATGAAAAAATCGGGGTTTTGAAGGTGGGTACAGCCATAACGGCAGTTTCATGGATCAGTTCTTGGATAAAACAGTTCTATGTGGCCGAATATGCATCAATTATTTTAATTCAATCCCTAGAACTGTGAATAGGTTAGTACCTAGGTTAGCAAAGAGCTAGGGTTATACATATATGAGTTTAAGCTTCTAATTCCATAAATCAAAATCAATTTCGTAAACTACAAAAATTGAAAGGACATGGTTTATTCCTAATCATCATGGGTTTAGTAGGATCCATTATGATTAATTAGAGAAGAGTGAGGAAGTGAGAATTTTACCTTGAGTTAGCACTCCTCCCCAATCCGGCACCCTTTCTTCTTCTTCTTCCCTTTTTTTTTTTTTTTTTTTTTCTCTACTTCTTTGTTTCACTCCTATGGGTAGATGATGAAATAGTTTTAGATAAGTTTTAATTCCCTTTTGTTAACCTTAAATCGGTTAGTGGAATGTTGATAGATGTTAGTGTTTTTGTTTTTGTTTTTTCTTTTAATTAGTTAGAGTAGTGTAACGTGTCCCATTAGATTGTTTAGGTTGATTTTTATATTAAAGACGGTTTAAGTATCTGAAGAATAAGCTAGTTAGGTGTCAGTTTACGATTTAATACTTTTACTTAATTTGGTTAGGTGTCAGTTTACTTTGTTAGGTGCCATTTACATATTAAACCATATTACATAATTAAATAACTTAATATCCTACATAATCCAAAATCAATACTAATTCATAAATTTTGTCTTTTGTGAGATTTTGTTTATTTATGTAATAAACCGACCCCTGCGCAGGTATTTGGATTTTGTGGGCCCCATGGATCCTAGAATGTTAGGGTAAATATTCCAATCCAATATTCGGGGTGCGGCGGCGAGATCCCTGATCCAAAACATTGGGTCCCGCACTTCCAAGAGCAAAAATCCACGAAGGTACGATTCTTTGGTTGATGCGGCAATCAACTAGTGCATCAACCTGAGAATTCTTTTTTTTTGTTTTCTCCGTGTCGGAACATCCAAAAGTCAAAGTGTTCCACAAGCGGGCCCACACGGACATATTTATAAAACCAAAAACACCTAATACGAGGTTGGGGTTCCTTACCACGAGTTGTAAATTTGCGTGTGGATCTCACAACTGCACGGGGGAGGTATCTGTCGTTTTATTGGCAGACGTCGAATTGCGGCATGGATTCCATCTTCTTCTTCTATTCGCTCGAATACCCAACCTACATTCCATAACGAACACGGTGCTACGACCTCGGGTTCTGGACCTACATTCGGATTCGGGTTAAAATATGCCAAGCTGTAACAAATACAATACCAACATTTAAACCTATGTTGATGATGTCTTCATTTTCTCTAGATTCTCTGAGATATCTTTATCTGTTGTTTCAAACGCCTTAAGCTTATTTGCAAACTTGTTTGGATTGGCCTTAAATCCCCAAAAATCTTGTTCTCCATCTCTGGTAAGCCAATTGATATTAAAGAGATCCTTAGGGATCTAGTGGGCCGCGAGCTTGGTCAATTGTCCATTTCTTATCTAAGTCTCCCTCTTATGTTTTTAGGTTCTCTGAGCATCACTACTCATCTATTCCGGACAGGCTCAAGAAAAGGCTTCAATTATGGAAGAGTAAGCTTCTTTCCTTTTCTAGTAGGTTGGAGTTGGTTAGAGATACTGAACTGGTGTTTATGGGATTCCGAACTCGATGATCCGGAAGATTGAGGCTCTTATGAATTCCTTTGGAAAGGGAGCGATAACAAGAGATTCTTACGTAGTATCAATTGGGCTTCTGTCTACCTTCCAAAGAAGGGGGGGGGACTTTTTCTAAGAAGGTTTAAAGAAGTCAATAAAGTTGGCCTCTTGAAGCTTCTGTGGAGGATTGCAGAGAAGAAGGATAGTATTTGGGTTATTTGAGTATACTCTAGGTACCTCAAGTCAGATTTCATTTGGACAGTCTACTGTCTTGTTGATGCTTCATGGACTTTGAGGAAGCTCCTTAAGCTCCAGAATATTGCATCAAATAAGATTAAATGCATGATCGATGATAGCTCTTTAACCAGGTTATGGCTTGATAACTGGCATTAAAGTGGTTTTCCTTCGTGTCTTTGGTGAGAGGATTAGATATGATGCGGGCTCTAGTCACATGGTTCTTGTCTCCTCTATTCTCATTGATGGTTTGTAGGAACTGCCCCCCCTCCCCCCCGGCCCCAACTTCTTCAGCCCTTACCTTGGAACTAGTTGCATTCAGTCTCCAAAAGTCCTTGTGGTAGTGGGGATTATGTTTAGTGGACGCCCTCCTACTCCAAGTACTTCACCTTTGTCTTTGCTTGGGAGTTAGCTAATGAAAACCAAAGGTACTACTGCTCTTTGATGGAATGTCATATGATTCAGTCATCACATCCTGAGGCATAGCTTTATCTCTTGGTAGGCTTTTACTTGCATCTTGCCCACTCAGGAGTTTCTCTCCCTAAGGATATCAGTATTCCAAACTGTTGTCTTTGCTGGAATGCTATTAAGGATATTGATCATTAGTTTTGTTGCTCTTGCTCTTCGAGTATTTAAAAGGGGGTTCTTGAGAAGTGCTAGCCTTCTCGTCTTCCCCTTCCTTCTCTTGAAAGTGAATGGAGCAAATTAAGCAGGACTTCAAGGTCTAATTGTGAGTTACTTGCATCACGAGAATGCACTATTTTCAGAAATCGGAATCAGACTTGTAAAATTGCTTATTTGAATCGAAATTGGCCTTGACCGATCCCGATTCTGCTTTAAAATTTGACATGCTGATTCTAGAATTTTTGGGATCCATTATGACCATTCATAATCCAATTCGAATTAGAATCAACAGTGACCGATTCAACCCCGATTCCAAGTTTAAAATCGTTCCTAGAATGTCTGTCTCCTTTACTTTATTTGGTAGTTCGGGGAAACTAAAGTAATTAATCTACAAACAAGACATTTGTCTGCTATTTATCTCAATAGGCATCATTTTAGAAATCGGTAAAGGATACAAGATTCGTCTCAGCTGATACTGATACAAATCACTCCATATCAGTCTGGATCAAAAGATTTACCCTTGCTTTCCATTTTATAAACGGGATTTTTTTAAAAACCTTTTTATCTTTGATCCATACCGATCCCCTGATACGAGATGGGCCTTGGATTGAAATCAAGGACTAGATCGTGCGATCATGTCGATCCGATCTTGATCCCTAAAATTAACCATGATAGATATCGAGGGACAAAGCTTTGTTGTTTTTAGAATATCTAAATGATAGTTTAATTAATGGTGGGATGATAATACAGGATCCAAATCATCTGACTCAACTGCATATTTAATTTTGAAAATATGGAGTTGTTGGGGCTCTAGTAATTATCATATTTCAGATAAGGGTAAATCACACATCACCCTATGATTTTGAAACAAAACTCAAATCACCCCTGGTTTTTGAAAAAACTCAAATTATCCCTTGGTTTAGAACCCAATATGATAAATTAGTCCCTACCGTTAGTTTTATGTTGTTAAGTGATGATGTCCGTATTCTAAACCAAGGGGTGATCTGAGTTTCGTTTGAAAACCAAGAGGTAACGTGTAATTTACCCTTTAGATAACTACTAGATTATCAAATCCAGTATATACGTATCATTTACTCACATTTTGGATAGATTCAGGAATGATGCAGTCACAGTAGCATCACCAAACCTCATCACTATCACACTTTGTAGTGGGCCCGTGACAACTAATTTCTTGTAAGCTATTCTAAACTTCTAAAGTCATGATCATCATCCATCACCACTTGAGCAGTGGGGGCAGTGCCAACTGCCAACTCAAGGATTGATCTCATTGTACCCAAAAAAAAAAAAAAAATTTATACGTGCAGAACTCATGCAACCACAGAGGAAGCTTCTATTATCTTTCTAGAATGCTTCAGTATTCTGGTTTTCAAACTCAAGCTGATCTCGACTCTCCCACATTGTGTTTAAGGGGGAAAGTTTAGGAATATCTATATACCTTACACATATACCATTCAAATATATATATATATATATATATATATATATATATATCATTACATGTAATTGCATATTTATCACATTTGATGTATTCGATCTCTAGGTTGGATTTATCAATTCCAGTACATTTTGGGTTTTTGGGTAAAAGATATTTTTATTCAAAAGAGTGTGAAGGACACCAGGGAGAGTAGTTACACAGCTCTCTCAGCCACGGAGAGGATAATGGTCAAATCGTCGAACACTCAATCGACAGGACCTTCCTGACTAGAATATCTGCATCACAAATAGATCACTGATGGTTATATGAGATTTGGACTTCACAGTTTCAAGATTTTTTTTTTTTTTTTGGGGGGGGGGGGTGGTGTTGAACAGTTTTAAGACTAACGCATTATTCAAAGTGGCATCACCAAACGTCACCACTATGGAACTGTCTAGTGAGCCAATACAAAATTTCGGTAAGCTATTCGATCGAAACTTCGAAAGTCTTGATCACCCATTAGTAATTTATTAGTACCCTCACAAGGACACGAAGGGATTTCAATGGTCCCCTCCGTGCCAACTAAAATTTCTGGTAAGCTCTTCAAGACCTCTAATAGCCTTATTACATATTTCTTTATGGTTACGGTATCCAAATCCAAAGAATTCAACACTAAAACAGATTATAGGTGCCTTGGGACTTGGGTGCGTGCATTGTTGAATTTAATTAAAATGAATAATGATAATAATTTACTTTATAAAAATAACAATTAAAACAAATGGGAGAAGTGTGTCATCCACACGCTCCAAGATAGATAAATAAATAAATAAATAAATTAAATAAAATAAACCAAAGAAGGGGAAGAGTGTGTCGTCCGAAGAGAAATTTCACATGTAACCATATGAGGGCCAGTTGGCTATTTGAATTAAATGATTTTTAATTTTTTCCAACTCTCCCTATAATTAAAATTGGAGTCGCAATGCTCCAGAAAGTTTCTTGTGCCGCGAGGAAGACCCCATAAATAATTAATTGGATAATTATACTCGTGTAAATGATTACCCAAGAAAAAGCTTATATTAGACAATCACTATATGTCTTTAAAAAAATAATAATAAATAAAGGACTGGGAGAGCTGGACCAATCCATATATAGCCCCATCTCACATTCCTTGTTCTTCATCCCTCCCTCCAAAATACATCTCTCTCACACAAACTCATAAGCTTAGAAGTGCTTCTCCAATTTCTCTTTGCCTTCCAATCCTACAGAAAGCATAGATAGGCACCATGAAAGAAGCAAAGCAAACACCACACATTGTCATTCTACATGCTCCAGGTATGGGTCATCTCATCCCCCTTGTTGAGTTTGCTAAGCGATTTGTTCTCCACCATGATTTCAACATCACATTTACAATCCCAACTATTGAAGGTTCTCCAATCAAAGCTCAGAAAGAAATCCTGGATACCCTCCCCAACTGCATCGATACCCTCTTTCTCTCACCTGTTAACCTTGATGATCTCTCCAAGGATACAAAAGTTGAAACTTGTATCTATCTCACCATTCTCCGTTCCCTCCCTTCCCTACATGACGCTCTAAAGCTTTTAACTTCCACAACTCCCATCGCTGCCTTGGTTGTTGATCTCTTTGGCACCGATGCAATTGATGTGGCTAGGCAATTCAATCTTCCTTCTTACATCTTCTTCCCTTCCACGGCCATGGTGTTGTCATTGGTCCTCCATTTGCCCAAACTTGATGAGTTGAACTCTTGCGAATATAGAGAACTACCTGAACCAGTGAAATTACCCGGATGTGTGCCAATTCATGGAACAGATTTAATGGACCCACTCCAAGATAGACAGAGTAAGGTATATACATGGACTTTATACCAGTCCAAGCGTTTCAAATTGGCTGATGGTATCCTATTAAATAGTTTCACCGAGATGGAAGCCGGCGCTATTAAGGCTTTGAAGGAAAGTGGAGACCCAAGTGTGCCACCTATTTACCCAATAGGGCCACTCACACAAGATGGTTCGAGGGATAATGGAGCTGATATTTTTGGGTGCCTTAGGTGGTTGAACAATCAACCTATTGGTTCTGTCTTATTTGTTTCATTTGGGAGCGGTGGTGCCATCTCACGGGAGCAACTTAATGAATTGGCATTGGGATTGGAACTTAGTGGGCAAAGATTCTTATGGGTTGTCAAGAGCCCAAATACTACCTATTTAGGTGTCCAAAGCACTGGAGAAGACCCTTTGACTTTCTTGCCAAAGGGCTTCTTAGAGAGGACCAAAAGAAGGGGTTTGGTGGTACCCTCATGGGCTCCTCAAATACAAGTGCTTAACCATGTCTCTACCGGAGGGTTGGTCACCCATTGTGGTTGGAACTCAACCTTAGAGAGTGTGGTTCATGGTGTACCATTGATTGCATGGCCACTTCATGCAAAACAAAAGATGAATGCAATATCATTAGTTGAGGATTTGAAGGTAGCTTTGAGACCCAGAGTTGAAAAGAATGGGATAGTGGGGAGAGTGGAGATTGCTAGGGTGGTGAAGTGCTTACTGGAAGGGGACGAAGGAAAGAGCATACAAAAGCAGATGACAATGCTCAAGGACGCAGCTGCTAAGGTGTTAAGTGAAGAAGGGTCCTCTAGAAGATCACTCTCAGAGGTGGCACACAGATGGAAATTCCAAGTGGGAATTTGATTATTTCCCCCTTGTTTTGTATAGTTTTCCTACTTAGTTTTGTTGTTTGTTTTCAATTGTACATAGTGAAATCAGTTCGTTATTATCAGTTTATTAACTATCTCTCTCATCCGGATCATGTCCTTGTATAAGTACATAAGTTGTTGTTCTTGTTCCCTTATTAGTTGACACGTGGATTTCCTTTAACCTGTTACCTTCTCTCTTGGGCCATGTTTTGTCAGAGCAAGGCGGGTTTCCTCTTGTTTGACCATACTTCTCGCTAGTCACGCCAATGGTTCTTCTTCTATGAGGAAAACCGTCCATCATAGGCATTTTCTAAACACCGCTAATCTTTGAAACCCTCATTCCAAATCTTAAAAAACATGGAAAAGAAAAAAGTGTATCCTACATATGGGATTTTTTGTTTTATTAATAAAATTTTTAAAAATACCACCAAGGAACCAACTCCAAAATTATAGAAATTTCAACTTTCAACCACTAGACTCTGGAAAGCTTTGAAGCCCTTCTCTTAAGCTGAAAGACAAGGAAAAAAGATCATCTACTACCTTGGATTATTTTATTTTAGCATTACAGATTTAAATCATATCACTCTCTAAGGGACCAGCTCCAAAAGTTTAGATACAACGCTTTCTGGCATGTTAGGGAGCAATCTAAGGCATAAAATCCTCTGCCATACAATTTTTTTTTTCTTTTTTCTAAAGGTCAGTAAAAGTATATTAAAAATAAGAAGAATATATTTCAGGGTTCATGTCCAAGCATACCAGAACGACAAAATAAAAGAGACACAACAAGTTTGATCTCTAGTCTACCTTCGGCATGGTCATCAACAAACAAAGAGATCCAAAACTAAAGCACCCAAAATCCACAAAATGGATCACTAAAACCTATACCGAGGTCTCTTCTGCATATCCCAACAAATGTCTTCTTTAATAAAAGCAAGTGGAACCATCCCTTGAGTATAAGATTTTGAAATTGAAACTTGTTTAGCTAAAGAATCTGCCACCACATTCACTTCACGGAAGCAATGAGATATTCTCCATGATATACTATCGAGAAAATTTTGGTAGTAGCACCATTGTTGTATAACGCATCATGGAATTTTTCTGATTTTGAATGCACGACACCACAAAGGAAGAATCACATTCAAACCATATGTTGTTTTATAGAAGGAAATAATTTAAATACAAATTTCATTGTCAAACGTGCACCTCTACATCAGTGGCACAACCGTTTAGGTCATCCATCTCTTCATTTTGTTTGCAATATTTTGTCTAATTTTAAATTACTTGTCTCTTCTCAATCTGATTTGCAATTTGTAGTGTCTACCAATAAGGAAAAAGCCATATAACTGCCATTCAAAAGGGCTGAGCATAGGTTTACAAAACCCCGTCTGGGGACCTTAACCAATTGTATCTACCGAAGGCCACCGGTATTATGTTAACTATTTAGATGACTTTACAAAGTATATGAGACTTTTCCCCCTCAAAAAAGTTGACGTGTTTCCAACTTTTGTAAGTTTAAGAATCTTGTTAACCTTTTTTATTGCAAAATCAAACGCTTTCATAGCGATTGGGGTGGGGAATATCGCAATGTCTCCACCTACTTGGAAACTAATGGCATTGAGCATAGGTTCTCTTGCCTTCATATCGATGAACAGAATGGTTCGGTTGAGCGTCGTCTTCGACACATAGTAGAAACGGGTCTTGCTCTTATGTCTCATGCCCATGTTCCAAAACAATACTGACAATTTGCCTTTGATACCGCAGTCTTCCTCATCAATCAACTGCCTACTCTACTCCCACACAATGTCTCCACAATGTATAAGCTAGTTACATTCTTGGGTTATAGCTCTAGACATCGTGGTTATTGATGTCCTAATAATCAAACAAATTCTATCCTAATCGAACAAACCCCTAAACCTGCACCCTCTTTACTTGGACCACCACCTGCTCCGCTCATGGCTTTCCCAACCCACCATACAAAATTCCCCAACACCCCAACTGATAATGTTAAGATTGGAAGATCTTACCCTCATAAACCGTTGTACAAGGGGAGGGAACCCAATATTATATCTGCCCACATCCAATCCCTTATGGGAACGATGTGGGACTATTACACATAACATTACCCCACCCTTTAACGGCCGACCATCCCCTCTCATCACCGCTGCTTCACCATCTAAGCCCGCCTCCCCTACTAGCTTGGATTCCTCCCTACCATCCCTAGATTTAGTCGTTGATCTACCTGTTCCTGCAACCCCTATGAAGCTCCTATGCCGATTTAGAGGAAAACTACCCATTATAAAGAGCTACCTTTCTACATAGAGAAGTTCGAAGACGTCTAACTAAAAGTCTATCAATACTGCTCAACTAATCCCATACTCGTAAAAGGTCCACTGAGGAAGTGGAGCCAAGGACCCACCCATCCTCCTTGAGAATGAAGCGAATTGAACCATTACAAGCTTGTCTGATCCAGCATCATACTGAATACGATCATCATAGGTAAGCACTAGAACCCCATTGGAGTGCCAAGGATCTAACCAAAACTTAGTAATAAGGCCATTTTCAACTATGTGCCGAGTAAATGGTCTTGCATGGTCCCGAAGCTTGATGATCTTCCTCGACACCCAAGAAGTGTCCTGGGCTGGTTTTGTTGTTGAAATAGAATCCCCTCTCAAATATCCGTGATTCACCTACTTCATCCATAAAGACTCCTTTTGTGAGACCACCCATCAGATTTGTTTTAAAATACCAACCCCATTTATAACTTAAATCCATTTTTTTTTCCTAAACCATCCTCTGCTCTTGACCTACAAATAGAGTGACAAGCCACGTAATGGATCCTCCTTGACTTAGTCTTATCAAAAGATGCACGGATCGAACCTTGTAAAGGAAGTTTAAGGAATATTGCCATGCCAGTTCCTGTGAAGTTGGTTTTCTCTTATACTTTCTTGATGCATATGTTTTTTGTTAATAGGTTTATGAACTTTGATTGGAAACATCTCATATAGGATTCATGGAGCTAGAGTAGTCCCTACCTAGAAACTATTGAAGGATTTGATCATTCAATAGTAAATACAACTTAGGGGCATGTGGAGATTTACCTGCATCACTTGAATGCACTACTATTTCAAAAATCGAAATTGGATCAGTTTATTTTTTATTTATTTTTATTTTTTATATTTTTTTTTACCCCGAATATTCTTTGGGACCCGGGCTGGCCCCTAGGCTTTTATTAAAATCAAGCTAAGCAAATACATGTGGGGGACATAGTCTGCCTTACCCCAAACCCAGAGAAGACTAAGCTCTCTCAACACTCCATAGGGTCCCACGCTTACAACATAGCAAACACCAGGGATTTACCTTAGAAGCGAAAAATTGGGAGCCCAGCCTTGTCCTCCCTAATTATGCGTCGCAAACTCGCGGGTAAATCCCCTTGAGACTCAAAAACCGAATTTACCTGGCTGCCACAAGCCCAATTTGCAAGGAAATTTGCAGCTCTATTACTCTCTCTGAAAGAGAAATCCACCGAAGCTTGAAGAGTATCCACCAACTGTAACACCTCTTCGAACCAATACCAACAGTTCCAAATCTCACATCTTTTCGTGGTAACCACCTGCACTATAGCCTTAGAGTCCGAGCTCACTTGGCATCCCACCAACCCCAGCCTAGCACACTGGCGCAATCCATCCATCAATGCTCTCATTTCCGCTTCACTATTGGTACAGTGACCATAAAAATTTGCGAAGGCCATAATTAAATTACCATCTTGATTGCGAATAATCCCTCCCCCTCCACTGGGCCCAGGGTTGCCTTTGCTCGCACCATCCACATTTAGCTTCACTCCCCTGAATGGAGGATTCCAGTACACCGGTCTTGGCAACCTCGGTCTTATTCTGGGCAGCTGGATTTTCAGCACTTGCATTGCTAGCTCCTCCCTCATCCCTTTGTGTGCCTAGGAAAATTTTGGAAGCGTAATCTCTTGCAACCATTTACTCACCTTAGCAATAATCATGTTTGTCGACCGCCCCCCATTTCCATGCCTTCTATTATTTCGCTCCCTCCACAATTCCCACAAAATAAAAGTTGGGATCACACCAATGACATAACCAAACACATTGCTGAAGGACCCCCTAGCCTGCCAACATTTAACTCTTTCCCTTGCATGAAATTGGATCAGTTGAATTGGTCGATACAGATAGAAATCGACCCTCACTGATATCGATTTTTGACATTTTGGAATGATCAATTCTAGGGTTTTTGTTATAAAATCGCTTGGTTTTCAGACACGACAAGTCGAGTAATTCTAAGATTTTTAGGACTAATTCAAATTGAAACCGGACAATAATTCTAATCTGATCTGGATCAGAATCGACGGTGACCAATTCGACTTTGAATCCAAGTTTAAAATCATTACTACAATGCCCTTGTCTCCCTTACTTTATTGGGTAGAGCGGGGAAAACTAAAGTAATTGATCTACCCACAAGACCTTAATCCACAATTTTCTCAATAGGTATAGAGGGACAAAGCTTTGTGGTTTCTAGAATATCTAAATGATAATTTAAATGATGGATGATAATGCAGGATCCAAACCTTTTCCTTAATTTTTTGAGTTGGGGCTCTAGAACTTATCACACTTGATGTATGTATGTTCCAGGTTGGATTTAATCAAATCCGGGACATGTCATTTACTCGATCACATTTTGGATATAGATTCAAGAGTGGCACCAAACGTCACCAATATTGTGAAACTGTGTAGTGAGCCCCTGTGACAACTCATTTCTAGATTCTAAGCTATTCTTTTGAAAGTGCTAACCTCACGGAGGGACACGAAGCTCTTCCAGACTTCTAAAGTCAGCGCCAACTCATGGATTAATTTCTTCTATATAGGTGGGGTGTCCTTGTCCAACAATTGATAGATCTTCAGTGCTTTCGGTGCAATATTGGTCAATTCATGATAATTTCCCGTAAGTTTATTAAAATTTTTTTTTATTTTAAACAAATGAGAAAATTGCAGTGTGTCAACCACACGCTCCAAGGAAATTAAATAATATATCCAAAAAAAAAAAACAAGAAAAGGGAGTGTGTAATTCAAAAGCACCAAAATAAATAAAAGAAAATTCGGACTTAGAAGCCATTGGCTGTTTCAAAAAAAAAATTTTAATAAGATAACAACTGTCAGAGCTTAGAAGCAAGCAAATTTAATGAATCGTGAAAATGACTACCCAAAGAACTTTCGAAATTATATAAATAGAAAAAAAAATATATCCAAGGGACCTACAATCAGTAGGTAAACCCCTCAATCAAGCCAGCGAGAAAAAGGAAAAAACAATGAAACTTTGATAAAACACAAAAAAATAAATAAATAAAGGACTGGGAGAACTGGGCCAATCTACATATAGCCCCATCTCCCATTCTTTGTTCTTCATCTCTCCAAAATACATCTCCCACAAGCACACAAGAGCTTCAATTCTCCAATTTCTCTTTGCCTTCCAATCTTGCAGAAAACTATATATAGTCACCATGAAAGGAGCAAAACAAACACCACACATTGTCATTCTACCTGCTCCAGGTATGGGTCACCTCATCCCCCTTGTTGAGTTTGCTAAGCGATTCGTCCATGACCATGATTTCAATTTCACATTTATAATCCCAACTATTGAAGGTTCTCCAATCAAAGCTCAGAAAGAAATCCTGGATACCCTCTCCAAGTGCATTGATACCCTCTTTCTCTCACCTGTTAACCTTGACGATCTCTCCAAGGATACAAAAGTTGAAACTCGTATCTACCTCACCATTCTCCGTTCCCTCCCTTCCCTACATGAAGCTCTAAAGCTCTTAACTTCCACAAATCCCGTCGCTGCCTTGGTTGTTGATCTCTTTGGCACCGATGCATTTGATGTGGCTAGGCAAGTCAATCTTCCTTCTTACATCTTCTTCCCTTCTACGGCCATGGTGTTGTCATTGTTCCTCCATTTGCCCGAGCTTGATGAATTCCACTCTTGCGAATATAGATAACTACCTGAACTAGTGAAATTACCCGGATGTGTACCAGTTCATGGAAGAGATTTAATGGACTCACTCCAAGACAGACAGAGTAAGGTATATACATGGACTTTATACCATTCCAAGCGTTTCAAATTGGCTGATGGTATCCTATTAAATAGCTTCACCGAGATGGAAGTCGTCGCTATTAAGTCTTTGAAGGAAAGTGGAGACCCAAGTGTGCCACCTATTTACCCAATAGGACCACTCACACAAGATGGTTCGAGGGACAATGGAGCTGATATTTCTGGGTGCCTTAGGTGGTTAAACAATCAACCTATTGGTTCTGTCTTATTTGTTTCATTTGGGAGTGGTGGTGCCCTCTCACGGGAGCAGCTTAATGAATTGGCGTTGGGATTGGAACTTAGTGGGCAAAGATTCTTATGGGTTGTCAAGAGCCCAAATGCTACCTATTTAGGTGCCCAAAGCATTGGAGAAGACCCTTTGACTTTCTTGCCAAAGGGCTTCTTAGAGAGGACCAAAGGAAGGGGTTTGGTGGTACCATCATGGGCTCCTCAAATACAAGTGCTTAACCATGTCTCTACTGGAGGTTTCGTCACCCATTGTGGTTGGAACTCAACCTTAGAGAGCGTGGTTCATGGAGTACCATTGATTGCGTGGCCACTCCATGCAGAACAAAAGATGAATGCAGTATCGCTAGTTGAAGATTTGAAAGTAGCTTTGAGACCCAAAGTAGAGAAGAATGGGATAGTGGGGAGAGTCGAGATTGCTAGGGTGGTGAAGTGCTTACTGGAAGGGGATGAAGGAAAGAGCATACAGAAGCGGATGAGAATGCTCAAGGACGCAGCTACAAAGGTGTTAAGTAAAGAGGGGTCCTCTAGAAGATTGCTCTCAGAGGTGGCACACAGATGGAAATCCCAAGTGGGAATCTAAATTTTTTTTTTCTCTTTCCCCTGTTATTTTTTCCTTTGTTTTTAACTGTACAAAGACAAATCAGTGGGTTATTTTTAGTTGTTTTTTACTGTATAAAAAGAAAACAGTGAGTTATTTTTAGTTTACTCTCTCTCTCTCTCTCTCTCTCTCTGCCATGGTTAGTTATAGAAGTTCAACTTTCAATGGCTAAACACTAGTAATTTTGAAACCCTTCTCCCAATCTAAAAGACGATGAGAAAAAAAAAATGTATCTATTATATGGGAATCAATATCACTTGGACACTCTCCTATGTTGTTGATTCTTCATGGACTTGGAGGAAGCTCCATAAGCTCCAGAATATTTCATCAAATAAGATTAAATGCTTAATAATTGCGATGGCTCTTCAACCAAGTTATGGCTTGATATCGGGCATCGAAGTGGTTCTCCTTTCTGTCTTTGGTGAGAGGATTAGATATGATGCGGGCTCCAGTCTCATGGTTCTTGTCTCCTCTATTCTCATTGATGGTCTGAAGGACCTGGCCCCCAAAATTCTTCAGCACTTACTTTGGAGCTAATTGCATTCAGTCTTCAAAAGTCCTCGTGGTAGTGGGGATTATGTTTAGGGGACTCCCTCTTACTGCAAGTACTTTACTTCGGACTTTACTTCGGCCTTTGCTTGGGAATTAGCTAGTGAGAACCAAAGATACAACTGCTTTTTGATGGAATGTCATATGGTTCAATCATCACATCATGATGCATAGCTTTATCTCTTGGCGGGCTTTGACTCGCATCCTGCCCACTCAGGAGTTTCTCAAATATTTAAGAGGAGGTTCTTCAGAAGTGCCAGTGTTCTCGTCTTCCTCTTCCTTCTATTGAAAGTGAATGGAGCGGATTAAGCAGGACTTCATGGTCTAATTGTGATTTACTTGCATCATTAGAATGCACTATTTTCATAAATTGGAATCAGATTGGTTGAATGCTTATTTGAATCGAAATTGGCCATGACCGATCCTGATTATGCTTTAAGATTTGACATGCCAATTCTAGGATTTTTGAGACCTATTACGGCCATTCATATTCCAATTTCGATCAGAATCAACAGTGATCGATTCAACCTCGATTCCAAGTTTTACATTCGATGCTACAATGTCCATGTCTCCTTTATTTTATTTAGTAGTTCGGGGAAACTAAAGTAATTAATCTTCAAACAAGACATTTGTCTGCTATTTATCTCAATAGGTATCATTTTAGAAATTGATAAAGGATATAGGATTCGTCTCAGCCAATACTTATAGGGATCACCTCATATCGGTCTGGATCAATAGATTTACCCCTGGTTTCCATTTTAAAAACTGGATTTTTTTAAAAACCTTTTTACCTTTGATTCATACCGATACACTGATACAAGATCGACTTTGGATCGAGATCAAGGATCAGATCAGGCGATTATGTCGATCTGAATCGCCTGATCTGATGTTGATCCCTAAAATTAACCATGATAGATATTGAGGGACAGAATTTGTTGTTTTTAGAATATGTAAATGATAGTTTAATTAATGATGGATGATAATATCGGATCCAAATCATTTAACTCAACTGCATATTTATTTTTGAAAATATGGATTTGGGGCTCTAGTAGTTAATTATCTCATTTTGGATAGATTCAGGAGTGATGCAGTCATAGTAGCATCACCAAACCTCACCACTATGACACTGTATTGTGGGCCCGTGACAACTAATTTCTTTTAAGCTATTCTAAACTTCCAAAGTCATGATCATCATCCATTACCACTTGAGCAGTCCCAACTGCCAACTCAACGATTGGTCTCATTGTACCAACCAAAAAAAAATACATGCAGAGTTCATGCAACCTCAGCGATCATGTGGGGTCCATCTCTTTTTATTAGATATACTTGACGTCAAGTATGGACAGACAAATTGGGAAGATAAAAATTCACAATCACAGAGGAAGCTTCTATTACCTTTCTAGACAGATTATAACAGTCTTACCTGCACTGGTGAACTCATGATATTAATTTAAAAATAAAAATTAAAACAAATGAGAGAATTGCAATTTATCATCCACACGCTCTTAAGATAAATCAATAAATAAGATAAACCAAGAAGGGAGGGAGTGTGTGATCCTCTCTCAAGTGCGGTGCACTGTTTATAACTCTGACGTTATGAAGAGAAACTTCACATGAAACCATATACTAGTTTGTTGTCCTCTCAAAGCTTTGTAATTTCTAGAATATTTAAATGATAGTTTAAATGGTGGATGAAAATGCAGGATCCAAACCATTTACCACTTCTGCTTGTGAAAACCGTTACACTCAACTGTATAATTATTTCTGGAAATCAGGAGTTGGGACTCTAAAAGTACTTATCACTCACTCCAGGTTGACAACTAATTTCTGTGTAAACTATTCGAAACTTCTAAAGTCGTGATCATCCATTTGCACTTGGCACTGTCTCTTTATTTTTTTTTTTTTCTATTGTTTTGGAAGTGCTACCCTCAACTCAAATTTCTGGTAATTAAGCTCTTCAAGACTTCTAAAGTCGTGGCCGTCCTTATCTTAATTAAAACTTTTATAGATATTATTTCTTTCTCTATGGTTAATGCGGTGTCCAACTCCAACACTTTACAGAGTTGTAGTGTGTCATCCACACGCTCCAAGATAAATAATAATTAAAATTTGATAACCCATGAGAGAGCCAATTGGCTTTTTTGAAAAAAATTATAAAATAAAATATCTATCTAAAGGTGGCTACTACCATGTTTCATGGTTGAGCTTAAATTACTCAATCACTCTCTATGCTTTTAAAAAGAAAAATAATAAATAAAGGACCGGGCCAGAGATCGAGCTGGGCAAATCTATATATAACCCCATCTCCCAATCCTTCTTCTTCATCCCTCCAAAATACATCTCTCTCACACAACCTCACAAGCTCACAAACGCTTTTATATCCAATTTCTCTTTGCCTTCCAACTTTGAATTCATAGCCACCATGAAAGGAGCAAAACAAACACCACAGATTGTCATTCTACCTGCTCCAGGTATGGGTCACCTAATCCCCCTTGTTGAGTTTGCTAAGCGATTCGTTCTTCACCATGATTTCAACATCACATTTACAATCCCAACTATTGAAGGTTCTCCAACCAACGCTCAGAAAGAAATCTTGGATAGCCTCCCCAAGTGCATCAACACCATCTTTCTCTCACCTGTTAACCTTGACGACCTCTCCAAGGATACAAAGGTCGAAACTCGTATCTACCTCACCATTCTCCGTTCCCTCCCTTCCCTACATGAAGCTATTAAGGTTTTAACTTCCACAACTCCCATCGCTGCCTTGGTTGTCGATCTCTTTGGCACCGATGCATTTGATGTGGCTAGGCAATTCAATCTTCCTTCTTACATCTTCTTCCCTTCCACGGCCATGGTGTTGTCATTGTTCCTCCATTTGCCCAAGCTTGATGAATCCCACTCTTGTGAATATAGAGAACTACTTGAACCAGTGAAATTACCCGGATGTGTACCAATTCATGGAAAAGAATTAATAGACTCACTCCAAGGCAGAGAGAGTAAGGTATATACATGGACTTTATACCATTCCAAGCGTTTCAAATTGGCTGATGGTATCCTATTAAATAGCTTCACCGAGATGGAGGCTGGCGCTATCAAGGCTTTGAAGGAGAGTGGAGACCCAAGTGTGCCACCTATATTCCCAATAGGACCACTCACACAAGATGGTTCGAGGGATAATGGAGCTGATATTTCAGGGTGCCTTAGGTGGTTGAATAATCAACCTATTGGTTCAGTTTTGTTTGTTTCATTTGGGAGTGGTGGTGCTCTCTCACGGGAGCAGCTAAATGAATTGGCGTTGGGATTGGAACTAAGTGGGCAAAGATTCTTATGGGTTGTCAAGAGCCCAAATACTTCCTATTTAGATGCCCAAAGCGCTAGAGAAGACCCTTTGACATTCTTGCCCAAAGGTTTCTTAGAGAGGACCAAAGGAAGGGGTTTGGTGGTTCCTTCATGGGCTCCTCAAATACAAGTGCTTAGCCATGTCTCGACTGGAGGGTTCGTCACCCATTGTGGTTGGAACTCAACCTTAGAGAGCATAGTTCATGGAGTACCATTGATTGCGTGGCCACTCCATGCAGAACAAAAGATGAATGCAGTATCACTAGTTGAAGATTTGAAAGTAGCTTTGAGACCCAAAGTGGAGAAGAATGGGATAGTAGGGAGAGTAGAGATTGCTAGAGTGGTCAAGTGCTTACTGGAAGGGGCCGAAGGAAAGAGCATACAGAAGCAGATGAGAATGCTCAAGGACGCAGCTACTAAGGTGTTAAGTGAAGAGGGGTCCTCTAGAAGATCACTCTCAAAAGTGGCACACAGATGGACATCCCAAGTGGGAATCTAAATTTTTTTTCCTTTCCATTGTTATTTTTTTTCTTTGTTTTTAACTGTACAAAGAGAAATCAATGGGTTATTTTTAGCTATTTTTAACTAAATAGAAATCAGTGGGTTATTATTTTTAGTTTAGTCTCTCTCTCTCTCTCTCTCTCCCTCCTTCCTGGAGCCATGTTTAATTAGAGCAAGGGTTTCCGTGTGTTTGACTATACTTTTCTCTAGTCGCCAATGGTAATTCTCTTGTGAGAAAAACCCTCCATCATAGACATTTTCTAAATTAAAAGTTCAGAAGTCCAACTTTCAATGGCTAAACACTAGTAATCTTTGAAACCCTTCTCTCAATCTAAAAGAAGATGAGAAAAAATGTATCTATTTTTATGGGACTGTTTTGTTTTAGTAATTTAATTTTTTTTTTAACGAACCAACCCCAAAATTATAGCTACAACGCTTCTTTAAAAGTCAAAGAGCAACTAGAGATTTAGAAATGTCAATTTTCAACAACTATTAAATCTGGTCTTCAAGGTGCTCTGGTCGTCAATATCAGTATCGGGTCTGTCAATACAATACCAACATTTAAACCTTATGTTGATGATGTTTTCATTTTCTCTAGATCCGCTGAGATATCTTTATCTGTTGTTTCGAACACCTTAAGCTTGTTTGCAAACTTGTCTGGATTGGCCTTAAATCCCCATAAACCTTGATCTCTATCGATGGTCTGCCAATTGATGTTAAAGAGATTCTTAGGGATCTAGTGGGCCACGAGCTTGGTCAATTGCCCATTTCTTATCTTAGTCTCCCTCTTATGTTTTAGGTTCTCTGAGCATCACTACTACCCGATTGTGGACAGACTCTAGAAAAGGCTTCAGCTATGGAAGAGTAGGCTTCCTTCCTTTTCAGAAATTAGAATCAAACTAGTTGAATGGTTGATTCGGATCAATATTAGCCATGACCGATCTCGATTCTGCTTTAAGATCCAACATGCTGATTCTAGGATTTATGGGATCCATTACAACCATTCATAATCCACTTCGAATCAGAATCAACAGTGACCGATTCAACCCCGATCCAAGTTTAAAATCTTTGCTAGAATGTCCGTCTCCTTTACTTTATTTGGTAGTTCGGGGAAACTAAACTAATTAATCTCCAAACAAGACATTTGTCAGCTATTTATCTCAATAGGTATCATTTTAGAAATCGGTAAAGGATACAAGATTCGTCTAAGTCGATACTGATACAAATCACTCCATATCGGTCTGGATCAATAGATTTACCCTTGCTTTCCATTTTAAAAACGAGATTTTTTTTTAAAACCTTTTTATCTTTGATCCATACCGATCCACTGATATGAGATGGGCCTTGGATCGAAATCAAGGACCAGATCGTGCAATCATGTCGATCCGATCTTGATCCCTAAAATTAACCATGATAGATATCGAGGGACAAAGCGTTGTTGTTTTTAAAATATCTAAATGATAGTTTAATTAATGGTGGGGTGATAATACAGGATCCAAATCATCTGACTCAACTGCATATTTAATTTTGAAAATATGGAGTTGTTGGGGCTCTAGTAATTATCATATTTTAGATAAGGGTAAATCACACATCACCCTCTGGTTTTGAAACGAAACTCAGATCATCCCCTGGTTTTTGAAAAAACTCAAATCATCCATTGGTTTAGACCCCAATATGACAAATTAGTCCCTACCATTAGTTTTATGCTGTTAAGTAATGATGTCAGTATTCTAAACCAGGGGGTGATCTGATTTTCGTTTGAAAACCAGGGGATGACGTGTAATTTACCGTTTAGATAACTACTAGATTATCAAATCCAATATATATGTATCATTTACTCACATTCTGGATAGATTCAGGAATGATGCAGTCGCAGTAGCATCACCAAACCTCACCACTATCACACTTTGTAGTGGGCCCGTGACAACTAATTTCTTGTAAGCTATTCTAAACTTCTGAAGTCATGATCATCATCCATTACCACTTGAGCAGTGGGGGCAGCGCCAACTGCCAACTCAAGGATTGATCTCATTGTACTCAAAAAAAAAAAAAAAAATATATATATATATATATATATATATATATATTCACGTGCAGAATTCATGCAACCACAGAGAAAGCTTCTATTATCTTTCTAGAATGCTTCAGTACTTTGGTTTTCAAACTCAAGTTGATCTCGATTCTTCCACATTGAGTTTAAGGAGAATGTTAAGGGATATCTATACACCTTCACATACCATTCAAATTTTTTGGTTTTATCTTTTGTTTTTTTTTTTTTTTAATTTCACATAATTGTATATTTATCACATTTGATGTATTCGATCTCCAGGTTGGATTTATCAATTCCAGTACATTTTGGGTAGATCATTGGGTATTTTTTTCTGTTTTTTTGGGTAGATCATTGGGTATTTTTTTCTGTTTTTTTTGGTAAAAGATATTCTTATTCAAAAGAGTGTGAAGGACACGCGGGAGAGTAGTTACACAGCTCTCTCAGACATGGAGAGGATAACAGTCAAATCGTCGAAAACTCAATCGACAGGGCTTTCCTGGCTAGAATATCCGCATCAAAAATAGATCACTAATGGTTATATGAATTTTGGACTTCACAATTTCAAGAGTTTTTTTTTTTTTTTTTTTTTTTGGGGGTTGAACAGTTTCAAGAGTAATGCATTATTCGAAGTGGCATCACCAAACATCACCACTATGGAACTGTCTAGTGAGCCCATAGCCCATGACAACTCAAAATTTCGGTAAGTAATTCGATCGAAACTTCGAAAGTCTTGATCATCCATTAGTAATTATTAGTACCCTCACGAGGACACGAAGGGATTTCAATGGTCCCGTCTGTGCCAACTAAAATTTATGGTAAGCTCTTCAAGACCTCTAAAGTCGTGGCTGTGTTTACCTCTAATAACCTTATTAGATATTTCTTTATGGTTGCGGTGTCCAAATCCAAAGAATTCTTTTTTATTTTTGGTAGAAAATCCAAAGAATTCATTTTTTTTTTTTTGGTAAGAGAGAAATTTATTGAGAAAAGGGGTGTGTACAAGCAGCAACTTCACGAGAACAGAACTCATGAAGCCACTAAGTGGAAAGAGGCCAAAATCCAAAGAATTCAACACTTAGATTATAGGTGCCTTGGGTGCGTGCATTGTTGAATTTAATTAAAATAAATAATGATAATAATTAACTTTATAAAAATAACAAATAAAACAAATGGGAGAATTTCTTGCAATGTGTCATCCACACGCTCCAAGATAAATAAATTAATAAAATAAGATAAACCAAAAAAGGGAGTGTGTCATCCGAAGAGAAATTTCACATGAAACCATATGAGGGCCGGGGCCAGTTGGCTATTTGAATTAAATAATTTTTATTTTTCCCACTATCCCAGTTGGCTTGTTTTTTATCCTTTGTTTTTAACTTTACAAAGACAAATCAATGGGTTATTTTTAGTTGTTTTTTACTGTATAAAGAGACAACAGTGGGTTATTTTTAGTTTACTCTCTCTCTCTCTCTCTATCTCTGTCTTTCTCTCTCTCTCAGCCATGGTTAATTATAGAAGTTCAACTTTCAACGGCTAAACACTAGTAATTTTGAAACCCTTCTCCCAATCTAAAAGATGATGAGAAAAAAAAAATGTATCTATTATATGGGAGTCAATTTCACTTGGACACTCTCCTATGTTGTTGATGCTTCATGGACTTGGAGGAAGATCCTTAAGCTCCAGAATATTTCATCAAATAAGATTAAATGCTTAATAATTGCGATGGCTCTTCAACCAAGTTATGGCTTGATATCGGGCATCGAAGTGGTTCTCCTTTCTGTCTTTGGTGAGAGGATTAGATATGATGCGGGCTCCAGTCTCATGGTTCTTGTCTCCTCTATTCTCATTGATGGTCTAAAGGATCTGGCCCCCAAACTTCTTCAGCACTTACCTTGGAGCTAGTTGCATTCAGTCTTCAAAAGTCCTCATGGTAGTGGGGATTATGTTTGGGGGACTCCCTCCTACTGCAAGTATTTTACTTCGGACTTTTCTTCGGCCTTTGCTTGGGAATTAGCTAGTGAGAACCAAAGGTACAACTGCTTTTTGATGGAATGTCATATGGTTTAGTCATCACATCATGAGGCATAGCTTTATCTCTTGGTGGGCTTTGACTCGCATCCTGCCCACTTAGGAGTTTATATCCCCAAGGAATATCAGTATTCCAAATTGCTGCCTTTGTTGGAATGCTATTGAGGACATTGACCATTGTTTTTGTTGCTCTTGCTCTTCAAATATTTAAGAGGAGGTTCTTCAAAAGTGCTAGTGTTCTCGTCTTCTTCTTCCTTCTATTGAAAGTGAATGGAGCAGATTAAGCAGGACTTCATGGTCTAATTGTGATTTACTTGCATCATTAGAATGCACTATTTTCATAAATCGGAATCAGACTGGTTGAATTACCTATTTGAATCGAAATTGGCCATGACCGATCCTGATTATGCTTTAAGATTTGACATGCCAATTCTAGGCCCATTACGGCCATTCATAATCTAATTTGGATCAGAATCAACAGTGACCGATTCAACCTCGATTCCAAGATTTACATTCGATGCTAGAATGTCCATGTCTCCTTTATTTTATTTAGTAGTTCGGGGAAACTAAAGTAATTAATCTTCAAACAAGACATTTGTCTGCTATTTATCTCAATAGGTATCATTTTAGAAATTGATAAAGGATATAGGATTCGTCTCAGCCAATACTTATAGGGATCACCTCATATCGGTCTGGATCAATAGATTTACCCCTGGTTTCCATTTTAAAAACTGGGTTTTTTTTAAAACCTTTTTACCTTTGATTCATACCGATCCATTGATACAAGATCGACTTTGGATCGAGATCAAGGATCAGATCGGGCGATTATGTCGATCTGAATCGCTCGATCTGATGTTGATCCCTAAAATTAACCATGATAGATATTGAGGGACAGAATTTGTTGTTTTTAGAATATGTAAATGATAGTTTAATTAATGATGGATGATAATATCGGATCCAAATCATTTAACTCAACTGCATATTTATTTTTGAAAATATGGATTTGGGGCTCTAGTAGTTAATTATCTCATTTTGGATAGATTCAGGAGTGATGCAGTCATAGTAGCATCACCAAACCTCACCACTATGACACTGTATTGTGGGCCCGTGACAACTAATTTCTTTTAAGCTATTCTAAACTTCCAAAGTCATGATCATCATCCATTACCACTTGAGCAGTCCCAACTGCCAACTCAACGATTGGTCTCATTGTACCAACCAAAAAAAAATACATGCAGAGTGCATGCAACCACAGCATCCACATGGGGTCCACCTCCTTCTATTAGATGTACTTGACGTCAAGTATGGACAGACAAATTGAGAAGATAAAAATTCACAATCACAGAGGAAGCTTCTATTACCTTTCTAGACAGATTATAACAGTCTTACCTGCACTGGTGAACTCATGATATTAATTTAAAAATAAAAATTAAAACAAATGAGAGAATTGCAATTTATCATCCACACGCTCTTAAGATAAATCAATAAATAAGATAAACCAAGAAGGGAGGGAGTGTGTGATCCTCTCTCAAGTGCGGTGCACTGTTTATAACTCTGACGTTATGAAGAGAAACTTCACATGAAACCATATACTAGTTTGTTGTCCTCTCAAAGCTTTGTAATTTCTAGAATATTTAAATGATAGTTTAAATGGTGGATGAAAATGCAGGATCCAAACCATTTACCACTTCTGCTTGTGAAAACCGTTACACTCAACTGTATAATTATTTCTGGAAATCAGGAGTTGGGACTCTAAAAGTACTTATCACTCACTCCAGGTTGACAACTAATTTCTGTGTAAACTATTCGAAACTTCTAAAGTCGTGATCATCCATTTGCACTTGGCACTGTCTCTTTATTTTTTTTTTTTCTATTGTTTTGGAAGTGCTACCCTCAACTCAAATTTCTGGTAATTAAGCTCTTCAAGACTTCTAAAGTCGTGGCCGTCCTTATCTTAATTAAAACTTTTATAGATATTATTTCTTTCTCTATGGTTAATGCGGTGTCCAACTCCAACACTTTACAGAGTTGTAGTGTGTCATCCACACGCTCCAAGATAAATAATAATTAAAATTTGATAACCCATGAGAGAGCCAATTGGCTTTTTTGAAAAAAATTATAAAATAAAATATCTATCTAAAGGTGGCTACTACCATGTTTCATGGTTGAGCTTAAATTACTCAATCACTCTCTATGCTTTTAAAAAGAAAAATAATAAATAAAGGACCGGGCCAGAGATCGAGCTGGGCAAATCTATATATAACCCCATCTCCCAATCCTTCTTCTTCATCCCTCCAAAATACATCTCTCTCACACAACCTCACAAGCTCACAAACGCTTTTATATCCAATTTCTCTTTGCCTTCCAACTTTGAATTCATAGCCACCATGAAAGGAGCAAAACAAACACCACAGATTGTCATTCTACCTGCTCCAGGTATGGGTCACCTAATCCCCCTTGTTGAGTTTGCTAAGCGATTCGTTCTTCACCATGATTTCAACATCACATTTACAATCCCAACTATTGAAGGTTCTCCAACCAACGCTCAGAAAGAAATCTTGGATAGCCTCCCCAAGTGCATCAACACCATCTTTCTCTCACCTGTTAACCTTGACGACCTCTCCAAGGATACAAAGGTCGAAACTCGTATCTACCTCACCATTCTCCGTTCCCTCCCTTCCCTACATGAAGCTATTAAGGTTTTAACTTCCACAACTCCCATCGCTGCCTTGGTTGTCGATCTCTTTGGCACCGATGCATTTGATGTGGCTAGGCAATTCAATCTTCCTTCTTACATCTTCTTCCCTTCCACGGCCATGGTGTTGTCATTGTTCCTCCATTTGCCCAAGCTTGATGAATCCCACTCTTGTGAATATAGAGAACTACTTGAACCAGTGAAATTACCCGGATGTGTACCAATTCATGGAAAAGAATTAATAGACTCACTCCAAGACAGACAGAGTAAGGTATATACATGGACTTTATACCATTCCAAGCGTTTCAAATTGGCTGATGGTATCCTATTAAATAGCTTCACCGAGATGGAGGCTGGCGCTATCAAGGCTTTGAAGGAGAGTGGAGACCCAAGTGTGCCACCTATATTCCCAATAGGACCACTCACACAAGATGGTTCGAGGGATAATGGAGCTGATATTTCAGGGTGCCTTAGGTGGTTGAATAATCAACCTATTGGTTCAGTTTTGTTTGTTTCATTTGGGAGTGGTGGTGCTCTCTCACGGGAGCAGCTAAATGAATTGGCGTTGGGATTGGAACTAAGTGGGCAAAGATTCTTATGGGTTGTCAAGAGCCCAAATACTTCCTATTTAGATGCCCAAACCGCTAGAGAAGACCCTTTGACATTCTTGCCCAAAGGTTTCTTAGAGAGGACCAAAGGAAGGGGTTTGGTGGTTCCTTCATGGGCTCCTCAAATACAAGTGCTTAGCCATGTCTCGACTGGAGGGTTCGTCACCCATTGTGGTTGGAACTCAACCTTAGAGAGCATAGTTCATGGAGTACCATTGATTGCGTGGCCACTCCATGCAGAACAAAAGATGAATGCAGTATCGCTAGTTGAAGATTTGAAAGTAGCTTTGAGACCCAAAGTGGAGAAGAATGGGATAGTAGGGAGAGTAGAGATTGCTAGAGTGGTCAAGTGCTTACTGGAAGGGGCCGAAGGAAAGAGCATACAGAAGCAGATGAGAATGCTCAAGGACGCAGCTACTACGGTATTAAGTGAAGAGGGGTCCTCTAGAAGATCACTCTCAGAAGTGGCACACAGATGGACATCCCAAGTGGGAATCTAAATTTTTTTTCCTTTCCATTGTTATTTTTTTTCTTTGTTTTTAACTGTACAAAGAGAAATCAATGGGTTATTTTTAGCTATTTTTAACTAAATAGAAATCAGTGGGTTATTATTTTTAGTTTAGTCTCTCTCTCTCTCTCTCTCTCTCTCCCTCCTTCCTGGAGCCATGTTTAATTAGAGCAAGGGTTTCCGTGTGTTTGACTATACTTTTCTCTAGTCGCCAATGGTAATTCTCTTGTGAGAAAAACCCTCCATCATAGACATTTTCTAAATTAAAAGTTCAGAAGTCCAACTTTCAATGGCTAAACACTAGTAATCTTTGAAACCCTTCTCTCAATCTAAAAGAATATGAGAAAAAATGTATCTATTTTTATGGGACTATTTTGTTTTAGTAATATAATTTTTGTTTAACGAACCAACCCCAAAATTATAGCTACAACGCTTCTTTAAAAGTCAAAGAGCAACTAGAGATTTAGAAATGTCAATTTTCAACAACTATTAAATCTGGTCGTCAATATCAGTATCGGGTCTGTCAATACAATACCAACATTTAAACCTTATGTTGATGATGTTTTCATTTTCTCTAGATCCGCTGAGATATCTTTATCTGTTGTTTCGAACACCTTAAGCTTGTTTGCAAACTTGTCTGGATTGGCCTTAAATCCCCATAAACCTTGATCTCTATCGATGGTCTGCCAATTGATGTTAAAGAGATTCTTAGGGATCTAGTGGGCCACGAGCTTGGTCAATTGCCCATTTCTTATCTTAGTCTCCCTCTTATGTTTTAGGTTCTGTGAGCATCACTACTCCCCGATTGTGGACAGACTCTAGAAAAGGCTTCAGCTATGGAAGAGTAGGCTTCCTTCCTTTTCAGAAATTAGAATCAAACTAGTTGAATGGTTGATTCGGATCAATATTAGCCATGACCGATCTCGATTCTGCTTTAAGATCCAACATGCTGATTCTAGGATTTATGGGATCCATTACAACCATTCATAATCCACTTTGAATCAGAATCAACAGTGACCGATTCAACCCCGATCCAAGTTTAAAATCTTTGCTAGAATGTCCGTCTCCTTTACTTTATTTGGTAGTTCGGGGAAACTAAACTAATTAATCTCCAAACAAGACATTTGTCAGCTATTTATCTCAATAGGTATCATTTTAGAAATCGGTAAAGGATACAAGATTCGTCTAAGTCGATACTGATACAAATCACTCCATATCGGTCTGGATCAATAGATTTACCCTTGCTTTCCATTTTAAAAACGAGATTTTTTTTTAAAACCTTTTTATCTTTGATCCATACCGATCCACTGATACGAGATGGGCCTTGGATCGAAATCAAGGACCAGATCGTGCAATCATGTCGATCCGATCTTGATCCCTAAAATTAACCATGATAGATATCGAGGGACAAAGCGTTGTTGTTTTTATAATATCTAAATGATAGTTTAATTAATGGTGGGGTGATAATACAGGATCCAAATCATCTGACTCAACTGCATATTTAATTTTGAAAATATGGAGTTGTTGGGGCTCTAGTAATTATCATATTTTAGATAAGGGTAAATCACACATCACCCTCTGGTTTTGAAACGAAACTCAGATCATCCCCTGGTTTTTGAAAAAACTCAAATCATCCATTGGTTTAGACCCCAATATGACAAATTAGTCCCTACCATTAGTTTTATGCTGTTAAGTAATGATGTCAGTATTCTAAACCAGGGGGTGATCTGATTTTCATTTGAATACCAGGGGATGACGTGTAATTTACCGTTTAGATAACTACTAGATTATCAAATCCAATAAATATGTATCATTTACTCACATTCTGGATAGATTCAGGAATGATGCAGTCGCAGTAGCATCACCAAACCTCACCACTATCACACTTTGTAGTGGGCCCGTGACAACTAATTTCTTGTAAGCTATTCTAAACTTCTAAAGTCATGATCATCATCCATTACCACTTGAGCAGTGGGGGCAGCGCCAACTGCCAACTCAAGGATTGATCTCATTGTACTCAAAAAAAATATATATATATATATATTCACGTGCAGAATTCATGCAACCACAGAGAAAGCTTCTATTATCTTTCTAGAATGCTTCAGTACTTTGGTTTTCAAACTCAAGTTGATCTCGATTCTTCCACATTGAGTTTAAGGAGAATGTTAAAGAATATCTATACACCTTCACATACCATTCAAATTTTTTGGTTTTATTTTTTGTTTTTTTTTTTTTTAATTTCACATAATTGTATATTTATCACATTTGATGTATTCGATCTCCAGGTTGGATTTATCAATTCCAGTACATTTTGGGTAGATCATTGGGTATTTTTTTCTGTTTTTTTGGGTAGATCATTGGGTATTTTTTTCTGTTTTTTTGGGTAAAAGATATTCTTATTCAAAAGAGTGTGAAGGACACGCGGGAGAGTAGTTACACAGCTCTCTCAGACATGGAGAGGATAACAGTCAAATCGTCGAAAACTCAATCGACAGGGCTTTCCTGGCTAGAATATCCGCATCAAAAATAGATCACTAATGGTTATATGAATTTTGGACTTCACAATTTCAAGAGTTTTTTTTTTTTTTTTTTTTTTTTTGGGGGTTGAACAGTTTCAAGAGTAATGCATTATTCGAAGTGGCATCACCAAACATCACCACTATGGAACTGTCTAGTGAGCCCATAGCCCATGACAACTCAAAATTTCGGTAAGTAATTCGATCGAAACTTCGAAAGTCTTGATCATCCATTAGTAATTATTAGTACCCTCACGAGGACACGAAGGGATTTCAATGGTCCCGTCTGTGCCAACTAAAATTTATGGTAAGCTCTTCAAGACCTCTAAAGTCGTGGCTGTGTTTACCTCTAATAACCTTATTAGATATTTCTTTATGGTTGCGGTGTCCAAATCCAAAGAATTCTTTTTTATTTTTGGTAGAAAATCCAAAGAATTCATTTTTTTTTTTTGGGTAAGAGAGAAATTTACTGAGAAAGGGGGTGTGTACAAACAGCAACTTCACGAGAGCGGAACTCATGAAGCCACTAAGTGGAAAGAGGCCAAAATCCAAAGAATTCAACACTTAGATTATAGGTGCCTTGGGTGCGTGCATTGTTGAATTTAATTAAAATAAATAATGATAATAATTAACTTTATAAAAATAACAAATAAAACAAATGGGAGAATTTCTTGCAATGTGTCATCCACACGCTCCAAGATAAATAAATTAATAAAATAAGATAAACCAAAAAAGGGAGTGTGTCATCCGAAGAGAAATTTCACATGAAACCATATGAGGGCCGGGGCCAGTTGGCTATTTGAATTAAATAATTTTTATTTTTCCCACTATCCCAGTTGGCTTGTTTTTTATCCTTTGTTTTTAACTGTACAAAGACAAATCAATGGGTTATTTTTAGTTGTTTTTTACTGTATAAAGAGACAACAGTGGGTTATTTTTAGTTTACTCTCTCTCTCTCTCTCTCTCTATCTCTCTCTTTCTCTCTCTCTCAGCCATGGTTAGTTATAGAAGTTCAACTTTCAACGGCTAAACACTAGTAATTTTGAAACCCTTCTCCCAATCTAAAAGATGATGAGAAAAAAAAAATGTATCTATTATATGGGAGTCAATTTCACTTGGACACTCTCCTATGTTGTTGATGCTTCATGGACTTGGAGGAAGATCCTTAATCTCCAGAATATTTCATCAAATAAGATTAAATGCTTAATAATTGCGATGGCTCTTCAACCAAGTTATGGCTTGATATCGGGCATCGAAGTGGTTCTCCTTTCTGTCTTTGGTGAGAGGATTAGATATGATGCGGGCTCCAGTCTCATGGTTCTTGTCTCCTCTATTCTCATTGATGGTCTAAAGGACCTGGCCCCCAAACTTCTTCAGCACTTACCTTGGAGCTAGTTGCATTCAGTCTTCAAAAGTCCTCGTGGTAGTGGGGAATATGTTTGGGGGACTCCCTCCTACTGCAAGTATTTTACTTCGGACTTTTCTTTGGCCTTTGCTTGGGAATTAGCTAGTGAGAACCAAAGGTACAACTGCTTTTTGATGGAATGTCATATGGTTTAATCATCACATCATGAGGCATAGCTTTATCTCTTGGTGGGCTTTGACTCGCATCCTGCCCACTTAGGAGTTTATATCCCCAAGGAATATCAGTATTCCAAATTGCTGCCTTTGTTGGAATGCTATTGAGGACATTGACCATTGTTTTTGTTGCTCTTGCTCTTCAAATATTTAAGAGGAGGTTCTTCAGAAGTGCCAGTGTTCTCGTCTTCTTCTTCCTTCTATTGAAAGTGAATGGAGCAGATTAAGCAGGACTTCATGGTCTAATTGTGATTTACTTGCATCATTAGAATGCACTATTTTCATAAATCGGAATCAGACTGGTTGAATTACCTATTTGAATCGAAATTGGCCATGACCGATCCTGATTATGCTTTAAGATTTGACATGCCAATTCTAGGCCCATTACGGCCATTCATAATCTAATTTGGATCAGAATCAACAGTGACCGATTCAACCTCGATTCCAAGATTTACATTCGATGCTAGAATGTCCATGTCTCCTTTATTTTATTTAGTAGTTCGGGAAACTAAAGTAATTAATCTTCAAACAAGACATTTGTCTGCTATTTATCTCAATAGGTATCATTTTAGAAATTGATAAAGGATATAGGATTCGTCTCGGCCAATACTTATAGGGATCACCTCATATCGGTCTGGATCAATAGATTTACACCTGGTTTCCATTTTAAAAACGGGGTTTTTTTTAAAACCTTTTTACCTTTGATTCATACCGATCCATTGATACAAGATCGACTTTGGATCGAGATCAAGGATCAGATCGGGCGATTATGTCGATCTGAATCGCTCGATCTGATGTTGATCCCTAAAATTAACCATGATAGATATTGAGGGACAGAATTTGTTGTTTTTAGAATATGTAAATGATAGTTTAATTAATGGTGGATGATAATATCGGATCCAAATCATTTAACTCAACTGCATATTTATTTTTGAAAATTTGGATTTGGGGCTCTAGTAGTTAATTATCTCATGTTGGATAGATTCAGGAGTCACAACCTTTCATTGTTCATGCTTCAATAATTGCATTCCTTGTTTCAAATGAAAAAGGAAAACATAGCTTAACCATCTGAGTTGAGTTTATCCAATAACTCTAACATTGAGTACTAGCTAACCAAGAGAGAGTCATTAATGGTAGGAACTGAAATGTAGAATCAAGAACAGAAGGGGAAAATTATCTCCTATTCCTCTAATAGGAGGTGGTGGACCTCACCTAGACAGAGTGTTTGGGCAGGGGTAGGGTGGTCATTCCAGCCCCCATGTTAGAGGAACTGAGAGACTAGGTCGGACAAGAAACTGAAGATGATAAAGATCCAAACAGAAGGCGACCATAGTAAGATACCTAAAGTTTGAATCTCAAGTTCTTCAACTAACTTATTCAATTGTCTTTAATCCTAAAAAGAAATTTCTAATACATAACTTGCGATGAGCGTGGCCTTCCTAACCACATTCTTCCATAAAATACAACATGAGAGGTGAGTCGTGTGAGTCTCGTGACTCGTGAGTGAGTGGTGGTAGATGACCAAATCGACGTTCCACCCTCCTGGGGTGAAGCCCCAATCTCCATTTGTCTCTTTCTCTCACTATTTTTCTTACTCTTTGTGGCAATTTACTAGGACCACTTGTTAGAATAGTCTTAAAAAAAAAAAAAAAACATGCAGAGTTCATGCAACCACAGCGTTCACGTGAGATCCACCTCCCTCTATTAGATGTACTTGACTTCAAGTAAAGACAGGCAAATTGAGAAGATAAAAATTCACAACCACAGAGGAAGCTTCTGTTACCTTTCTAGACAGATTATAACAGTCTTACCTGCATTGGCGAACTCATGATAATAATTTAAAAATAAAAATTAAAACAAATGAGAGAATTGCAGTATATCATCCACACGCTCTTAAGATAAATAAATAAATAAGATAAACCAAGAAGGGAGGGAGTGTGTGATCCTCTCTCAAGTGCGGTGCACTGTTTATAACTCTGACGTTATGAAGAGAAACTTCACATGAAACCATATACTAGTTTGTTGTCCTCTCAAAGCTTTGTAATTTCTAGAATATTTAAATGATAGTTTAAATGGTGGATGAAAATGCAGGATCCAAACCATTTACGACTTCTGCTTGTGAAAACCGTTACACTCAACTGTATAATTATTTCTGGAAATCAGGAGTTGGGACTCTAAAAGTACTTATCACTCACTCCAGGTTGACAACTAATTTCTGTGTAAACTATTCGAAACTTCTGAAGTCGTGATCATCCATTAGCACTTAGCACTGCCTCTTTATTTTTTTTTTTTTATTGTTTTGGAAGTGCTACCCTCAACTCAAATTTCTGGTAAGCTCTTCAAGACATCTAAAGTCGTGGCCGTCCTTGTCTTTAATTAAAACTTTTATAGTTATTATTTCTTTCTCTATGGTTAATGCGGTGTCCAAGTCCAACACTTGACAGAGTTGCAGTGTGTCATCCACACGCTCCAAGATATATAATAATTAAAATTAGATAACCCATGAGAGGGCCAATTGGCTTTTTTGAAAAAATAATAAAATATCTATCTAATCTAAAGGTGGCTACTACCATGTTTCATGGTTGAGCTTCTATATTACACAATCACTCTATGCTTTTAAAAAGAAAAATAATAAATAAAGGACTGGGCCGGAGATCAAGCTGGGCAAATCTATATATTACCCCATCTCCCAAACCTTCTTCTTCAACCCTCCAAAATACCTCTCTCTCACACAACCTCACAACCTCACAGGCGCTTATATATCCAATTTCTCTTTGCCTTCCAACTTTGAAAGCATAGTCACCATGAAAGGAGCAAAACAAACACCACACATTGTCATTCTATCTGCTCCAGGTATGGGTCACCTAATCCCCCTTGTTGAGTTTGCAAAGCGATTCGTTTTTCACCATGATTTCAACATCACATTTACAATCCCAACTATTGAAGGTTCTCCAACCAAAGCACAAAAAGAGATCCTGGATACCCTCCCCAAGTGCATCGATACCATCTTTCTCTCACCTGTTAACCTTGACGACCTCTCCAAGGATACAAAGGTCGAAACTCGTATCTACCTCACCATACTCCGTTCCCTCCCTTCCCTACATGAAGCTCTTAAGGTTTTAACTTCCACAACTCCCATCGCTGCCTTGGTTGTCGATCTCTTTGGCACCGATGCATTTAATGTGGCTAGGCAATTAAATCTTCCTTCTTACATCTTCTTCCCTTCCACGGCCATGGTGTTGTCATTGTTCCTCCATTTGCCCAAGCTTGATGAATCCCACTCTTGTGAATATAGAGAACTACCTGAACCAGTGAAATTACCCGGATGTGTACCAATTCATGGAAAAGAATTAATAGACTCACTCCAAGACAGACAGAGTAAGGTATATACATGGACTTTATACCATTCCAAGCGTTTCAAATTGGCTGATGGTATCCTATTAAATAGCTTCACTGAGATGGAGGCCGGCGCTATCAAGGCTTTGAAGGAGAGTGGAGACCCAAGTGTGCCACCTATATTCCCAATAGGACCACTCACACAAGATGGTTCGAGGGATAATGGAGCTGATATTTCAGGGTGCCTTAGGTGGTTGAATAATCAACCTATTGGTTCAGTTTTGTTTGTTTCATTTGGGAGTGGTGGTGCTCTCTCACAGGAGCAGCTAAATGAATTGGCGTTGGGATTGGAACTAAGTGGGCAAAGATTCTTATGGGTTGTCAAGAGCCCAAATACTACCTATTTAGGTGCCCAAAGCGCTGGAGAAGACCCTTTAACTTTCTTGCCAAAGGGTTTCTTAGAGAGAACCAAAGGAAGGGGTTTGGTGGTACCCTCATGGGCTCCTCAGATTCAAGTGCTTAGCCATGTCTCCACCGGAGGGTTCGTCACCCATTGTGGTTGGAACTCAACCTTAGAGAGCATAGTTCATGGGGTACCATTGATTGCATGGCCACTCCATGCAGAACAAAAGATGAATGCAGTATCCCTAGTTGAGGATTTGAAGGTAGCTTTGAGACCCAAAGTTGAAAAGAATGGGATAGTGGGGAGAGTGGAGGTTTCTAGGGTGGTGAAGTGCTTACTGGAAAGGGACGAAGGAAAGAGCATACAGAAGCGGATGAGAATGCTCAAGGACACAACTACTAAGGTGTTAAGTGAAGAGGGATCCTCTAGAAGATCACTCTCAGAGGTGGCACACAGATGGAAGTCCCAAGTGGGATTATGAACATTTTTCCCCTTGTTACTTTATTATTTGTTTTTAACTGTACAAAGAGAAATCAGTGGGTTATTTTTAGTTGTTTTTTACTTTATAAAGAGAAATTAGTGGGTTATTTTTAGTTTACTCTCTCTCTCTCTCTCTCTCTCTCTCTCTCTGTGCCATGGTTAGTTAGTGAAGTTCAACTTTCAACGGCTAAATACTGGTAATTTTGAAACCTATCTCTTAATCTAAAAGACGATGAGAAAAAAAAATGTAGCTATTATGTGGGAGTTAATTTCTTTTGGACACTATCCTGTGTTGTTGATGCTTCATGGACTTGGAGGAAGCTCCTTAAGCTCCAGAATATTTCATCAAATAAGATTAAATGCTTGATAATTGATGGCTCTTCAACCAAGTTATGGCTTATATCGGGCATTCAAGTGGTTCTCCTTTCTGTCTTTGGTGAGAGGATTTGATATGATTCGGTTCCAATCACATGGTTCTTGCCTCCAAACTTCTTCAGCACTTACCTTGGAGCTAGTTGCATTCGGTCTTCAAAAGTCCCCGTGGTAGTGGGGATTATGTTTAGTGGACTCCCTCCTACTGCAAGTACTTTACTTCGGCCTCTAATTGGGAATTAGCTAGTGAAAACCAAAGATACTACTGCTCTTTGAAGGAATGTCATATGGTTCAGTCATCACATCATGAGGCATATATAGCTTTATATCTTGGCAGGCTTTAACTCGCATGCTGCCCACTCAGGAGTTTCTGTCCCAAAGGATTATCAGTATTCCAAATTGCTACCTTTGTTAGAATGCTATTGAGGACATTGACTTTTGTTTTTTGGGAGAATGTTCTCTGTGCCGGGGGCCCAGGCTACGCCCAAACACATGGGGGTGGGGGCAATGACCACCCTGCCCCCTGAGTGGCAGGCCCATGTGTCTAGGCGCAACCTGCGCTGTGGCACAGAGAACATGAGCCCTTTTGCTTTTTTGTTGCACTTTCTCTTCAGGCATTTAAAAGGGGGTTCTTCAGATGTGTCAGCCTTCTCGTCTTCCCCTTTCTTCTCTTGAAAGCGAATGGAGAGGATTTAGGCAGGACTTCAAAGGCGAGTCGTTTGTAATTGAATGGTTAAAATGGTTCTCTATGCAACTATTTAAATAAATAAATAAATAAAGGACTGGGAGAGCTGGGCCAATCTATATATAGCCCCATCTCCCATTCTTTGTTCTTCATCTCTTCAAAATACATCACCCACAAGCACACAAGTGCTTCAATTTTCCAATTCTACTTTGCCTTCCAACCCTGCAGAAAGCTTAGCCAACATGAAAGGAGCAAAACAAACTCCACACATTATCATTCTACCTGCTCTAGGTATGGGTCATCTCATCCCCCTTGTTGAGTTTGCTAAGCAATTCGTTCTTCTTCATGATTTCAACATCACATTTACAATCCCAACTATTGAAGGTTCTCCTACCAACGCTCAGAAAGAGATCCTGGATAGCCTCCCCAAATGCATCGATACCATCTTTCTCTCACCTGTTAGCCTTGACGATCTCTCCAAGGATACAAAAGTCAAAACTCGTATCTACCGCACCATTCTCCTTTCCGTCCCTTCCCTACATGAAGCTCTAAAGCTCTTAACTTCCACAAATCCTATCGCTGCCTTGGTTGTTGATCTCTTTGGCACCGATGCATTTGATGTGGCTAGGCAATTCAATCTTCCTTCTTACATCTTCTTCCCTTCCACGGCCATGGTGTTGTCATTGTTCCTCCATTTGCCCGAGCTTCACGAGTTGAACTCTTGCGAATATAGAGAACTACCTGAACCAATGAAGTTGCCCGGATGTGTACCAATTCATGGAAAAGATTTAATGGACTCCCTCCAAGACAGACAGAGTAAGGTATATACATGGACTTTATACCATTCCAGGCATTTCAAATTGGCCGATGGTATCCTATTAAATAGCTTAATGGAGATGGAAGCCGACACTATTAAGGCTTTGAAGGAAAGTGGAGACCCAAGTGTGCCACCTATTTACCCAATAGGGCCACTCACACAAGATGGTTCGAAGGATAATGGAGCTGATATTTCTGGATGCCTTAGGTGGTTAAACAATCAACCTATTGGTTCTGTCGTGTTTGTTTCATTTGGGAGTGGTGGTGCCCTCCCATGGGAGCAGCTTAATGAATTGGCGTTGGGATTGGAACTTAGTGGGCAAAGATTCTTATGGGTTGTCAAGAGCCCAAATGCTACCTATTTAGGTGCCCAAAGCACTGGAGAAGACCCTTTGACTTTCTTGCCAAAGGGTTTCTTAGAGTGGACCAAAGGAAGGGGTTTGGTGGTACCATCATGGGCTCCTCAAATACAAGTGCTTAACCATGTCTCTACCGGAGGGTTCGTCGCCCATTGTGGTTGGAACTCAACCTTAGAGAGCGTGGTTCATGGAGTACCATTGATTGCGTGGCCACTCCATGTAGAACAAAAGATGAATGCAGTATCGCTAGTTGAAGATTTGAAAGTAGCTTTGAGACCCAAAGTAGAGAAGAATAGGATAGTGGGGAGAGTGGAGGTTGCTAGAGTGGTGAAGTGCTTACTAGAAGGGGACGAAGGAAAGAGAATACAGAAGCAGATGAGAAAGCTCAAGGACACAGCTACTAATGTGTTAAGTGAAGAGGGGTCCTCTAGAAGATCACTCTCAGAGGTGGCACACAGATGGAAATACCAAGTGGGAATTTGATTTTTTCCCTCTTGGTTTGTATAGTTTTCCTACTTAGTTTATTGTTTGTTTTCAATTGTACATAGAGAACTCGGTTCGTTATTATCAGTTTATTAACTATCTCTCTCATCCGAATCATGTCCTTGTATAAGTACATAAGTTGTTGTTCTTGTTGCCTTATTAGTTGACACGTGGATGGCCATCAACAGACAAAGAGATCCAAAACTAAAGCACCCAAAATCCACAAAATGGATCACTAAAACCTATACCGAGGTCCCGTCTACATATCCCAACAAATGTCTTCTTTAATAAAAGCAGGTGGAACCATCCCTGAATATAAGATTTTGAAATTGAAGCTTGTTTACCTAAAGAGTCTAACCACATTTACTTCACGGAAGCAATGAGATATTCTCCATGATATACTATCAAGAAAATTTTGATAGTAGCACCATTGTTGCATAAAGCACCATGGAATATTCTGATCTTGAATGTATGACACCACAAAGAAAGAATCACATTCAAATCATGCATATATTGTCCTATAGAAGGAAACAATTCAAATACAAATTTCATTGCCAAACGTGCACCTCTACATCAGTGCCACAAACGTTTAGGCCATCCATCTCTTCATTTTGTTTGCAGTATTTTGCCTATAATTTTAAAGTACTTGTCTCTTCTCAATCTGATTTGCAATTTGTAGTGCCTACCAATAAGGAAAAAGTCATAAACTGCCATTCAAAACGGTTGAACATAAGTGTCTGAAACCCCGTCTAGGGACCTTAACATAAGTCTACTTTTCCCCCTAAAAAAAGTCTGACATGTTTCCAACTTTTGTAAGTTTAAGGCACTTGTTGATAACCTTTTTTATTGCAAAATCAAACACTTTCATAGCGATTGGGGTGGGGAATATCGTAACGACTCCACCTACTTGGAAACTAATGGCATTGAGCACAGGCTCTCTTGCCTTCATACCGATGAACAAAAAGGTTTGGTTGAGCATCGTCTTCGACACATTGTAGATACGGGCCTTGCTCTTATGTCTCATGCCCATGTTCCAAAACAATACTGACAATTTGTCTTTGATACCGCAGTCTTCCTCATCAATCAACTCCCTACTCTACTCCTACACAATGTCTCCCCAATGTATAAGCTAGTTATTTGGTACCCATCCTAGCTATAGTCAACTTCATGTTTTTCAAAATGCATATTTCTCTCTATTACGACTCTATAATAAACACAAACTTGACTATAGGTCTGCACTTCACACATTCTTGGGTTATAGCTCTAGACATCGTGGTTATCAATGTCCTAATAATAATCAAACAAATTCTTCCTAATCAAACAAACCCCTAAACCTGCACCCTCTTTACTTGAACCACCACCTACTCCTCTCATGGCTTCCCCAACCCACCATACAAAATTCCCCAACACCCCAACCGATAACCTCAACGGCTCCAGTCCAACCATCCCCTCTCATCACCGCTGCTTCACCATCTAAGCACGCCTCCCTTACTAGCTTGGATTCCTCCCTAGTATCCCTAGATTTAGTCGTTGATCTACCTGTTCCTACAACCCCTATGAAACTCCTATGCCGATTTAGAGGAAAACAACCCATTATGAAGTGATACCTTTCTACATAGCGGAGTTCTAAGACGTCTAACTAAAAGTTTATCAATTCTGCTCAACTGATCCCATACTCGTAAAAGGTCCACTGAGGAAGCGGAGCCAAGGTCCCACCCACCCTCCTTGAGAATGAAGCGAACCATTACAAGCTTGTCTGATCCAGCATCATAACGAATACAATCATCATAGGATTTGATCATTCAATAGTAAATACTACTTCAGGGGCTTGTGGTGATTTAGCTGCATCACTAGAATGCACTACTGTTCCAAAAATCGAAATTGGATCAGTTGAATTGATCGAAATCGACCCTCACCGATATCGATTTTTGACATTCTGGAATGACCAGTTCTAAGATTTTTGTTATCAAATCTCTTGGTTTTCAGATACGACAAGCCGAGTAATTCTAAGATTTTTAGGTCTAATTCAAACTGAAACCGGCCAATAATTTTAATCTGAAAATGGATCAGAATCGACAGCGACCAATTCGACCCTGAATCCAAGTTTAAGATCGTTACTACAATACCCTTGTCTCCCTTACTTTATTGGACAGCTCAGGGAAAACTAAAGTAATTAATCTACAAATAAGACCTTTATCCACAATGTTTCTCAATAGATATTGAGGGACAAAGCTTTGTGGTTTCTAGAGTATCTAAATGATAAATCAAATGGTGGATGATAATGCAGGATCCATACCATTTCCTTATATATATATATATATATATATATATATTTTTTTTTTGTTTTAAGAAAAGAGGGGAGTTGGGGCTCTAGAACTTATCACACTTGATGTATGTATGTTCCAGGTTGGATTTAATCAAATCCGGTACATGTCATTTACTCACATTTTTGGATATAGATTCAAGAGTGACACACACACTCTCAGTAGAATCACCAAACGTCACCAATATTGTGACACTGTGTAGGGGGCCGTGACAATTCATTTCTTTTAAGCTATTCTTTTGGAGGGGTCAGATCTGTCCTCACCCGTCCACATGTGGATAGCTGATCCGGATTTCTAACGTCACGAGACACGAAGCTCTTCAAGACTTCTAAAGTCAGTGCCAACTCATGGATTAATTTCTTCTATATAGTTGGGGTGTCCTCCAACAATTGACAAATCTTAAATGCCTTCGGTGCAGTATTGGTCAATTCATGATAATTAACAATAAATTTATTAAAAAAATTTATTTCAAACAAATGAGAAAATTGCAGTGTGTCAACCACACGCTCCAAGGAAATTAAATAATATAAAAAATAGATAAAAAAAACAAGAAAATGAAGTGTGTAATCCAAAAGCACCAAAATAAATTAAAGAAAATTCAGACTTTAGTCTTTACCAAGAGAAACCTCACACGAAACCATTCTGAGGTCTAATTGGCTGTTTCAAAAATAATTTTTTAATAGATAACAACTGGTTTTTTTTTTTGGTAAAATAGACAACAACTGTTAGAAACCTAATTTAATGAATCGTGAAAATGACTACCTCAAAAGAACTCTCAGAATTATATAAATAACAAAAATATCTAAGGTAGCTAAAATCACTAGGTAAACCTCAATCGAGGCAGCGAGAGAGTGGAAAAAAACACAAGGAAGAAACAACGAAACTATGATATAAAAAAAATAAAGAAAGGAAGGACGGGGAGAGAAGGGCCAATCTATATATAGCCCCATCTCCCATTCTTTGTTCTTCATCTCTCCAAAATATATCTCGCACAATCACACAAGAGCTTCAATTCTCCAATTTTACTTTGCCTTCCAACCCTGCAGAAAGCATAGATAGGCACCATGAAAGGAGCAAAACAAACTCCACACATTGTCATTCTACCTGCTCCAGGTATGGGTCATCTCATCCCCCTTGTTGAGTTTGCTAAGCGATTCGTTCTTCTTCATGATTTCAACATCACATTTACAATCCCAACTATTGAAGGTTCTCCAACCAACGCTCAGAAAGAAATCCTGGATAGCCTCCCCAAATGCATCAATACCATCTTTCTCTCACCTGTTAGCCTTGACGATATCTCCAAGGATACAAAGGTCGAAACTCGTATCTACCTCACCATACTCCGTTCCCTCCCTTCCCTACATGAAGTTCTAAAGCTCTTAACTTCCACAAATCCCGTTGCTGCGTTGGTTGTTGATCTCTTTGGCACCGATGCTTTTGATGTGGCTAGGCAATTCAATCTTCCTTCTTACATCTTCTTCCCTTCCACGGCCATGGTGTTGTCATTGGTCCTCCATTTGCCCGAGCTACACGAGTTGAACTCTTGTGAATATAGAGAACTGCCTGAACCAGTGAAATTACCCGGATGTGTACCAATTCATGGAAAAGATTTACTGGACTCCCTCCAAGACAGACAGAGTAAGGTATATACATGGACTTTATACCATTCCAAGCGTTTCAAATTGGCCGATGGTATCCTATTAAATAGCTTCATGGAGATGGAAGCCGGTGCTATTAAGGCTTTGAAGGAGAGTGAAGGCCCAAGTGTGCCACCTATATACCCAATAGGACCACTCACACAGGATGGTTTGAGGGATGATGGATTTGATACTTCTGGGTGCCTTAAGTGGTTGAACAATCAACCTATTGGTTCTGTCTTGTTTGTTTCATTTGGGAGTGGTGGTGCCCTCTCACAAGAGCAGCTGAATGAATTGGCGTTGGGATTAGAGCTTAGTGGGCAGAGATTCTTATGGGTTGTCAAGAACCCAAATACTACCTATTTAGGTGCCCAAAGCGTTGGAGAAGACCCTTTGACTTTCTTGCCAAAGGGTTTTTTAGAGAGGACCAAAGGAAAGGGTTTGGTGGTTCCCTCATGGGCTCCACAAATTCAAGTGCTTAGCCATGTCTCAACCAGAGGGTTCGTCACCCACTGTGGTTGGAATTCAACCTTAGAGAGCATGGTTCATGGTGTACCATTGATTGCGTGGCCACTCCATGCAGAACAAAAGATGAATGCAGTATCGCTAGTTGAAGATTTGAAAGTAGCTTTGAGACCCAAAGTAGAGAAGAATGGTATAGTGAGGAGAATGGAGATTGCTAGAGTGGTGAAGTGCTTACTGGAAGGGGATGAAGGAAAGAACATACAGAAGCGGATGAGAATGCTCAAGGATGCAGCTACAAAGGTGTTAAGTAAAGAGGGGTCCTCTAGAAGATCGCTCTCAGAGGTGGCACACAGATGGAAATCCCAAGTGGGAATATAAATTTTTTTTCTTTGTTTTTAACTGTACAAAGAGAAATTAGTGGATTATTATTTTTAGTTTACTCTCTCTCTCTTTCTCTCTCTCTCTCTCTCTCTTGGAGCCATGTTTAGTTAGAACAAGGGTTTCCGCATGTTTGACTATACTTCTCGCTAGTCACCAATGGTACTTCTCCTGTGAGGAAAACCCTCTATCATAGACTTTTTCTAAATTAAAAGTATAGAAGTTCTACTTTCAACAGCTAAACACTAGTAATCTTTGAAACCCTTCTCCCAATCTAAATAAAGATGAGAAAAGATTCATTTATTTTGTGGGATTTTTTTGTTTTAGTAATATAGATTTTTAAAATATCACATTTTAAGGAACCAACTCCAAAATTATAGATACAACACTTCTTGAAAAGTCAAGGAGCAACTAGAAATTTAGAAATGACAACTTTCAACAACTGTTAAATCTGGTGTTCAAGGTGCTCTAGTCATCAATATCAGTATCGGGTCCGTCAATACAATACCAACATTTAAACCTATGTTGATGATGTCTTCATTTTCTCTAGATCCTCTGAGATATCTTTATCAGTTGTTTCGAATGCCTTAAGCTTATTTGCAAACTTGTCTGGATTGGCCTTAAATCTCTAAAAATCTTGCTCTTCATTTCTGGTCTAACAATTGATGCTAAAGAGATTCTTAGAGATCTAGTGGTCCACGAACTTGTTCAATTGCCCATCTCTTATCTGAGTCTCCCTCTTATTCTTTTAAGGTTCTCTAAGCATCACTATTCGTCTATTCCGGACAGGCTCAAGAAAAGGCTTCAGTTATGGAAGAGTAGGCTTCTTCTTTCCTTTTCTAGTAGGTTGGAGTTGGTTAAAGCAATCATAAACTGCCTTTCAAAAGGGCTGAACATAAGTCTACAAAACCCCGTCTACGGACCTTAACCAATTGTATCTGCCGAAGGCCACCAGTATTATGTTCACTATTTAGATGACTTTACAAAGTATATATGACTTTTCCCCCTCAAACCAATGAACATAATGGTTCGGTTGAGCGTCATCTTCGACACATAGTAGAAACAGGCCTTGCTCTTATGTCACATGCCCATGTTCCAAAACAATACTGACAATTTGCCTTTGATACCGCAGTCTTCCTCATCAATCAAATGCCTACTCTACTCCTACACAATGTCTCCCCAATGTATAAGCTAGTTATTTGGTACCCATCCTAGCTATAGTCAACTTCATGTTTTTCGAAATGCATATTTCCCTCTATTACGACTCTATGATAAACACAAACTTGATTATAGGTCTGCACTTCACACATTCTTGGGTTATAGCTCTAGACATCATGGTTATCGAGGTCCTAATAATCAATCAAATTCTATCCTAATCGAACGAACCCCTAAACCTGCACCCTCTTTACTTGGACCACCACCTACTCCTCTCATGGCTTCCCCAACCCACCATACAAAATTCCCCAACACCCCAACCGATAACCTCAACGGATCCAGCCCAACCATCCCCTCTCATCACCGCAGCTTCACCATCTAAGCCCGCCTCCCCTACTAGCTTGGATTCCTCCCTACCATCCCTAGATTCAGTTGTTGATCTACTTATTCCCACAGCCCTATGATGCTCCTATGCCGATTTAGAGGAAAACAACCCATTATAAAGAGCTACCTTTCTACATAGCAGAGTTCGAAGACGTCTAACTAAAAATCTATCAATACTGCTCAATTGATCCCATACTCGTAAAAGGTCCACTGAGGAAGCAGAGAATCGTTATCCCCTCCAATTCGCTGTCCGCTCCAATTCCTCACATAGGAGTGGAAATGACCACCCTACCATCCCTAGATTTAGTCGTTTATCTATCTGTTCCCACAACCCCTATGAAGCTCCTATGCCGATTTAGAAGAAAACAACCCATTATAAAGAGCTACCTGTCTATATGGCGGAGTCGGATTCATGGAGCTAGAGTAGTCCTTACCTAGAAACTATTGAAGGATTTGATTTCAATAGTAAATACAACTTATGGGCATATGGTGATTTACTTGCATCACTAGAATGCACTACTATTTCAAAAATAACAATTGGATCAGTTGAATTGGCTGATACAGATCGAAATCGATTTTTGACATTCTGAAATGACCAGTTCTAGGGTTTTTGTTATCATATCGCTGGTTTTCAGATACGACAAGCCGAGTAATTCTAGGATTTTCAGGAATAATTCAAGTTGAAACTAGCCAATAATTTTAATTTGATATGAATCAGAATCGACAGTGACCAATTCGACCTTGAATCCAAGTTTAAAATCGTTACTACAATGCCCTTCCCTCCTCTACTTTATTGGGCAGAGCAGGGGAAACTAAAGTTAGTAATCTACAAACAAGACCTTAACTCACAATGTTTCTCAATAGGTATTGAGAGACAAAGCTTTGTGGTTTCTAGAATATCTAAATGATAATTTAAATGATGGATGATAATGCAGGATACATACCATTTCCTTGTTTTTTTTAAGTTGGGGCTCTAGAACTTATCACACTTGATGTATGTATGTATGTTCCAGGTTGGATGTAGATGTATGTATGTATGTTCTACATGTCATTTACTCACATTTTGGATATAGATTCAAGAGTGACACCAAACGTCACCAATATTGTGAAACTGTGCAGTGGGCCCCTGTGACAACTCATTTCTTCTAAGCTATTCTTTTGAAAGTGCTAACCTCACGGGGATAGGAAGCTCTTCCAGACTTCTAAAGTCAATGCCAACTCATGGATAAATTTCTTCTATATAGTTGGGGTGTCCTTGTCCAACAATTGAGAGATCTTAACTGCCTTCGGTGCAATATTGGTCAATTCATGATAGAGAACTACCTGAACCAGTGAAATTACCCGGATGTCCTTGTCCAACATTTGCCCGAGTTTCACGAGTTGAACTCTTGCGAATATAGAGAACTACCTGAACTAGTGAAATTACCCGGATGTGTACCAATTCATGGAAAAGATTTACTGGACTCCCTCCAAGACAGACAGAGTAAGGTATATACATGGACTTTATACTATTCCAAGCATTTCAAATTGGCCGATGGTATCCTATTAAATAGCTTCATGGAGATGGAAGCCGGTGCTATTAAGGCTTTGAAGGAGAGTGAAGACCCAAGTGTGCCACCTATATACCCAATAGGACCACTCACATAGGATGGTTTGAGGGATGATGGATCTGATACTTCTGGGTGCCTTAAGTGGTTGAACAATCAACCTATTGGTTTTGTCTTGTTTGTTTCATTTGGGAGTGGTGGTGCCCTCTCACAAGAGCAGCTGAATGAATTGGCGTTGGGATTAGAGCTTAGTGGGCAAAGATTCTTATGGGTTGTCAAGAACCCAAATACTACCTATTTAGGTGCCCAAAGCGTTGGAGAAGACCCTTTGACTTTCTTGCCAAAGGGTTTTTTAGAGAGGACCAAAAAAAAAGGGTTTGGTGGTTTCCTCATGGGCTCCACAAATTCAAGTGCTTAGCCATGTCTCAACCAGAGGGTTCGTCACCCACTGTGGTTGGAATTCAACCTTAGAGAGTGTGGTTCATGGAGTACCACTGATTGCGTGACCACTCCATGCAGAACAAAAGATGAATGCAGTATCACTAGTTGAAGATTTGAAAGTAGCTTTGAGACCCAAAGTAGAGAAGAATGGGATAGTGGGGAGAGTCGAGATTGCTAGGGTGGTGAAGTGCTTACTGGAAGGGGACGAAAGAAAGAGCATACAAAAGCAGATGACAATGCTCAAGGACGCAGCTACTAAGGTGTTAAGTGAAGAGGGGTCCTCTAGAAGATCACTCTCAGAGGTGGCACACAGATGGAAATCCCAAGTGGGAATCTAATTTTTTTTTCTTCTTTCCATTGTTATTTTATTTCATTGTTTATAACTGTACAAAGAGAAATTAGTGGATTATAATTTTTAGTTTACTCTCTCTCTCTCTCACCCTCCTGGAGCCATGTTTAGTTAGAGCAAGGGTTTCCGCATGTTTGACTATACTGCTCGCTAGTTGCCAATGTTACTTCTCTTGTGAGAAAAACCCTCCATCATAGACATTTTCTAAATTAAAAGTTTAGAAATTCAACTTTCAACGGCTAAACACTAGTAATCTTTGCAACCCTTCTCCCAATCTAAAAGAAGATGAGAAAAAATGTATCTATTTTACGGGACTTTTTTGTTTTAGTAATATAGATTTTTTTTAAAATACCACATTTTAACGAACCAACCGCAAAATTATAGATACAACACTTCTTCAAAAGTCAAAGAGCAACTAGAAATTTAGAAATGTCAACTTTCAACAACTATTAAATCTGGTGTACAAGGCGCTCTAGTCGTCAATATCAGTATCGGGTCCGTCAATACAATACCAACATTTAAACTTATGTTGATGATGTCTTCATTTTCTCTAGATCCTCTGAGATATCTTTATCTGTTGTTTCGAACGCCTTAAGCTTATTTGCAAACTTGTTTGGATTGGCCTTAAATCCCCAAAAATCTTGATCTCCATCTCTGGTCTGCCAATTGATGTTAAAGAGATTCTACGGGATCTAGTGGGCTGCAAGCTTGGTCAATTGCCCATTTCTTATCTTAGTCTCCCTCTTATGTTTTTAGGTTCTCTGAGCATCACTACTCCCCTATTGCGGATAGGCTCTAGAAAAGGATTCAGTTATTGAAGCAAAAACTTCTTTCCTTTTCTAGCAAGTTGGTATTGGTTAGAGCAGTCATGTAGTCTTCTTATTTATACTGAATTGGAGTTTATGAGATTCTGAGCTCGATGATCAGGAAGATTGAGGCTCTTATGAATTCCTTTGGAAAGGGAGCAATAACAATAGATTCGTACGTACTATCAATTGAGCTTCTGTCTACCTTCCAAAGAAGGGGGGGGGGAATTTTATCTATTAAGGTTTAAAGAAGTCAATAAAATTGTCCTCTTGAAGCTTCTGTGGAGGATTGCAAAGAAAGATAGTATTTGGATTATTTGGGTATACTCTAGGTAACTCAAGTCCGATTTCATTTGGACAGTCTCTTGTGTTGTTGATGCTTCATGGACTTTGAGCAAGCTCCTTAAGCTCCAAAATATTTCATTAAATAAGATTAAATGGTTAATAATTGCAATGGCTCTTCAACCAAGTAATGGCTTGATATCGGGCATCCAAGTGGTTCTTCTTTCTGTCTTTGGTGAGAGAATTCGATATGATGCGGGCTCTAGTCTCATGGTTCTTGTCTCCTCTATTCTCATTGATGGTCTAAAGGACCTGGCCCCCCAACTTCTTCAGTACTTACCTTGGAGCTAGTTGCATTCAGTCTCCAAAAGTCCTCGTGGTAGTGAGGATTATGTTTAGTGGACTCCCTCCTACTGCAAGTACTTTATTTCGGACTTTACTTCGGCCTCTGCTTGGGAATTAGCTAGTGAGAACCAAAGGTACAATTGCTCTTTGATGGAATGTCATATGGTTCAGTCATCACAACATGAGGCATAGCTTTATCTCTTGGCGGGCTTTGACTCGCATCCTGCTCACTCAGGAGTTTCTGTCCCCAAGGAATATCAGTATTCCAAATTGCTGCCTTTGTTGGAATGCTATTGAGGACATTGACCATTGTTTTTGTTGCTCTTGCTCTTCAAGTATTTAAGAAGAGGTTCTTCAGAAGTGTCAGCGTTCTCGTCTTCCTCTTCCTTCTATTGAAAGTGAATGGAGCGGAATAAGCAAGACTTCAGGGTCTAATTGTGATTTACTTGCATCACTATAATGCACTGTTTTCATAAATCGGAATCAGACTGGTTGAATTGCCTATTTGAATCGAAATTGGCCATGACCGATCCTGATTCTGCTTTAAGATTTGACATGCCGATTCTAGGATTTTTGAGACCCATTACGGTCATTCATAATCCAATTCGGATCAGAATCAACAGTGACCGATTCAACCTTGATTCCAAGTTTTAAATTCGATGCTAGAATGTCCTTGTCTCCTTTACTTTATTTGATAGTTTGGGGAAACTAAAGTAATTAATCTACAAACTAGACATTTGTTTGCTATTTATCTCAATAGGTATCATTTTAGAAATCGGTAAAGGTTACAAGATTCATCTCAACGATACTTATAGGGATCACCTCATATCGGTCTGGATCAATAGATCTACCCCTGGTTTCCATTTTAAAAATAGGATTTTTATTCTAAAACCTTTTTACCTTTGATTCATATCGATCCGTTGATACAAGATCGGCTTTGGATCGAGATCAAGGATCAGATCGGGCGATTATGTCGATCTGATCTTGATCCTTAAAATTAACCATGATAGATATTGAGGGACAAAGTTTGTTGTTTTTAGAATATGTAAATAGTTTAATTAATGGTGGATGATAATACCGGATCCAAATCATCTAACTCAACTGCATATTTATTTTTGAAAATATGGATTTGGGGCTCTAGTAGTTATCTCATTTTGAATAGATTCAGGAGTGATGCAGTCGATTGATTGGGAAGCCACGGGAAGATCATACTATCGCTTCTGCTAATGTGTAGTGAGGCTGAAGTCTTTGGTGTTTTGCTTCTGGTTTGGTTGAGCCATGAATATTTTTCTGGCGTTTAACCTCTTGTACATATTTTTTATTATTTAATATATACTTGCTAATCTTTTAGCACAAAAAAAGAGTGATGCAGTCATAGCAGCATCACCAAATCTCACCACTATGACTGTAGTGGGCCCGTGACAACTAATTTTTTGTAAGCTATTCTAAACTTCCAAAGTCATGATCATCATCCATTACCACTTGAGCAGTGCCAAGTGCCAACTCAAGGATTTGGTCTCATTATACCGATAAAATAAAAAATAAAAAAAAAAATACACGCAGAGTTCATGCAACCACAAAGGAAGCTTCTGTCACCTTTCCAGAATTAATGCTTCGATCAGTACTCTGGTTTCCAAACTCAAGTTGATCTGGATCGACTCTAGATCAACTCTCCCACATTGAGTCTAAGGGGGAATGTTAAGGAATATCTTTATATACACCTTCCATATACTCCCTTATCTTTTTTTTTTCTTTTTTTTTCTTATTATTCACATGGAAGTACTGTGCTACCCTCTGTGCCAACTACAATTTGTGGTAAGCTCTTCAAGACTTTTAAAGTCGTGGCCGTCCTTATCTTTAATTACCTTCTTAGATATTTCTTTAATTATGGTTGCGGTGTCTAAATCCAAAGAAATCAACCCTTAGACAGATATATTATAGGTGTCTTCGGTAATAATAATAATTAAGTTTATAAAACAACAATTAAAACAAATGGGAGAATTTCTTGCAGTGTGTTAGCCACACGCTCCAAGATAAATATATAAATAAATAAATAAAATAGAATAGACCAAAGAAAGGAGTGTGTCATCCGAAGAGAAATTTCACATGTAACCATATGATATGAGAGCCAGTTGGCTATTTGAATTAAATAATTTTTTATTTTTCCCACTCCACTTTTAATTAAAATTGGAGTCGCAATGCTCCCGAAAGTTTCTTGTGCCGCGAGGAAGACCCCATAAATAATTAATTAATTGGATAATTAGTAGGATTACATTCATGCATTACACGTGTACCATTCTTATTTTATTGATATACTCGTGTAGATGATTACCCAAAGAAAAGCTTATAGTAGGCAATCACTATATGCCTTAAGAAAATAATAAATAAAGGACTGGAAGAGCTGGACCAATCCGTATATATATAGCACCATCACCCATTCCTTGTTCTTCATCCCTCCAAATTACATCTCACACTAGCTCACAGGCTCAGAAGCGCTTCTCCAATTTCTCTTTGCCTTCCAACCTTGAAAGCATAGATAGGCATCATGAAAGGAGCAAAACAAACACCACACATTGTTATTCTACCTGCTCCAGGTATGGGTCATCTCATCCCCCTTGTTGAGTTTGCAAAACGATTCGTTCTTGATCATGATTTCAACATCACATTTACAATCCCAAATGATGGTTCTCCAACCAAAGCTCAGAAAGAAATCCTGGATACCCTCCCCAATTGCATCAACACCATCTTTCTCTCACCTGTTAACCTTGACGATCTCTCCAAGGATACTAAAGTCGAAACTTGTATCTACCTCACCATAGTTCGTTCCCTCCCTTCGCTACATGAAGCTCTAAAGGTTTTAACTTCCACAACTCCCATCGCTGCCTTGGTTGTTGATCTCTTTGGCACCGATGCATTTGATGTGGCTAGGCAATTCAATCTTCCTTCTTATATCTTCTTCCCTTCCACGGCCATGGTGTTGTCATTGTTCCTCCATTTGCCAAAGCTTGATGAATTCCACTCTTGTGAATATAGAGAACTACCTGAACCGGTGAAATTACCTGGATGTGTACCAATTCATGGAAGAGATTTAATGGACCCAGTCCAAGATAGACAGAGTAAGGTATATACATGGACTTTATACCATTCCAAGCGTTCCAAATTGGCTGATGGTATCCTATTAAATAGCTTCACCGAGATGGAAGCCGGCGCTATTAAGGCTTTGAAGGAGAGTGGAGACCCAAGTGTGCCACCTATATTCCCAATAGGACCACTCACACAAGATGGTTCGAGGGATGTTGGATCTGATACTTCTGGATGCCTTAAGTGGTTGAACAATCAACCTATTGGTTCTGTCTTGTTTGTTTCATTTGGAAGTGGTGGTGCCCTCTCACGGGAGCAACTGAATGAATTGGCGTTGGGATTAGAGCTTAGTGGGCAAAGATTCTTATGGGTTGTCAAGAGCCCAAATACTACCTATTTAGGTGCCCAAAGCACTGGAGAAGACCCTTTGACTTTCTTGTCAAAGGGTTTCTTAGAGAAGACCAAAGGAAGGGGTTTGGTGGTACCCACATGGGCTCCTCAGATACAAGTGCTTAGCCATGTCTCAACCGGAGGGTTTGTTACCCACTGTGGTTGGAACTCAACCTTAGAGAGTGTGGTTCATGGGGTACCATTGATTGCATGGCCACTCCATGCAGAACAAAAGATGAATGCAGTATCGCTAGTTGAGGATTTGAAAGTAGCTTTGAGACCCAAAGTAGAGAAGAATGGGATAGTGGGGAGAGTGGAGATTGCTAGGGTGGTGAAGTGCTTACTGGAAAGGGACGAAGGAAAGAGCATACAGAAGCGGATGAGGATGCTCAAGGACGCAGCTACTAAGGTGTTAAGTGAAGAAGGGTCCTCTAAAAAATCACTCTCAGAAGTAGCACATAGATGGAAGTCCCAACTGGGAATGTAATTTTTTTTTTCTTCTTTCCACTGTTATTTTATTTCTTTGTTTATAGCTGTACAAAGAGAAATTAGTGGATTATTATTTTTAGTTTACTCTCTCTCTCTCTCTCTCTCCCTCCCTCCCTCCTGGAGCCATGTTTAGTTAGAGCAAGGGTTTCCGCATGTTTGACTATACTTCTCACTAGTCGCCAATGGTACTTCTCCTGTGAGTAAAACCCTCCATCATAGACATTTTCTAAATTAAAAGTTTAGAAGTTCAACTTTCAACGGCTAAACACTAGTAATCTTTGAAACCCTTCTCCCAATCTCAAAGAAGATGAGAAAACATGTGTCTATTTTATGGGACTTTTTTGTTTTAGTAATATAGATTTTAAAAATATACCACATTTTAACGAACCAACCCCAAAATTATAGATACAACGCTTCTTGAAAAGTCAAAGAGCAACTGGAAATTTAGAAATGTCAGCTTTCAACAACTGTTAAATCTGGCGTTCAAGGTGCCCCGGTCATCAATATCAATATCGGGTCCGTCAATACAATACCAGCATTTAAACCTATGTTGATGATGTCTTCATTTTCTCTAGATCCTCTAAAATATCTTTATCTGTTATTTCAAATGCCTTAAGCTTATCTGCAAACTTGTCTGGATTGGCCTTAAATCCCCAAAAATCTTGATCTCCATCTCTAGTCTGCCAATTGATGTTAAAGAGATCCTAAGGGATCTAGTGGGCTGCAAGCTTGGTCAATTGCCCATTTCTTATCTTAGTCTCCCTCTTATGTTTTTAGGTTCTCTGAGCGTCACTACTCATCTATTCCGGACAGGCTCAAGAAAAGGCTTCAGTTATGGAAGAGTAACCTTCTTTCCTTTTCTAGCAGGTTGGAGTTGGTTAGAGCAATCATGTAGTCTTCTTATTTATACTGAACTGGTGTTTATGGGATTCCGAACTCGATGATACGGAAGATTGAGGCTTTTATGAATTCCTTTGGAAAGGAAGTGATAACAATAGATTCTTACGTAGTATCAATTGGGCTTCTGTCTACCTTCCAAAGAAGGGGGAGGGGACTTTTTCTAAGAAGGTTTAAAGATGTCAATAAAGTTGGCCTCTTGAAGCTTCTGTGGAGGATTACAGAGAAGAAAGATAGTATTTGGGTTATTTGAGTATACTCTAGGTACCTCAACTCAGATATCATTTGGACAGTCTCATGTGTTGTTGATGCTTCATGGACTTTGAGGAAGCTCCTTAAGCTCCAGAATATTGCATCAAATAAGATTAAATGCATGATAGATGATAGCTCTTTAACCAGGTTATGGCTTGATAATTGGCATTGAAGTGGTTTTCTTCCTGTCTTTGGTGAGAGGATTAATTAGATATGATGCAGGCTCCAGTCACATGGTTCCTGTCTCCTCTATTCTCATTGATGGTTTGTAGGAATTGCGCCTCCCCCCCCCCCCCCCAAACTTCTTCAGCCCTTGCCTTGGAACTAGTTGCATTCAGTCTCCAGAAGTCCATGTGGTAGTGGGGATTATGTTTAGTGGATGCCCTCCTACGCCAAGTACTTCACCTTTGTCTTTACTTGGGAGTTAGCTAGTGAAAACCAAAGGTACTACTGCTCTTTGATGGAATGTCATATGGTTTAGTCATCATATCCTGAGGCATAGCTTTATCTCTTGGCAGGCTTTTACTTGCATCTTGCCCACTCAGGAGTTTCTCTCCCTAAGGATATCAATATTCCAAACTGTTGTCTTTGCTGGAATGCTATTGAGGACATTGATCATTATTTTTGTTGCTCTTGCTCTTCGAGTATTTAAAAGGGGGTTCTTCATAAGTGTCAGCTGTCTCGTCTTCCCCTTCCTTCTCTTGATAGTGAATGGAGCAGATTAAGCAGGACTTCAAGGTCTAATTGTGAGTTACTTGCATCACGAGAATGCAATATTTTCAGAAATCGGAATCAGACTTGTAAAATTGCCTATTTGAATCGAAATTGGCCTCGACTGATCCCGATTCTGCTTTAATATCTGGCATGCTGATTCTAGGATTTTTAGGATCTATTACGGCCATTCATAATCCAATTCGAATCAGAATCAACAGTGACCGATTCAACCCCCGATTCCAAGTTTAAAATCGTTGCTAGAATGTCCGTCTCCTTTACTTTATTTGGTAGTTCGGAGAAACTAAAGTAATTAATCTACAAACAAGACATTTGTCCGCTATTTATCTCAATAGGTATTATTTTAGAAATCGGTAAAGTATATAGGATTCGTCTCAGCCAATACTGATATGGATCACCCCATATTGGTTTGGATCAATAGATTTACCATTGCTTTCCATTTTAAAAATGGGATTGGTTTTTTAAAACCTTTTTGCCTTTGATCCATACCGATCTATTGATACGAGATCGGGTTTGTATCGAAATCAAGGACCAGATTGTGCGATTATGTCGATCTGATCTTGATCCCTAAAATTAACCATGATAGATATTGAGGGACAAAGCTTTGTTGTTTTTAGAATATCTAAATGATTGTTGGGGCTCTAGTAATTATCATATTTTAGATAACTACTATATTATCAAATTCGGTATATACGTATCATGTAGTCACATTTTGGATAGATTCAGGAATGATGCAGTCACATTAGCATCACCGAACCTCACCACTAAGACACTGTGAAGTGGGCCCGTGAAAACTAATTTCTTGTAAGCTATTCTAAACGTCTAAAGTCATGATCATCATCCATTACCACTTTAGCAGTGGGGGCAGTGCCAGCTGCCAACTCAAGGATTGATCTCATTGTACCCCAAAAAAATAAAAATAAAAATAAAAATATTATACGTGCAGAATTCATGCAACCATAGAGGAAGCTTCTAATATTATCTTTCTAGAATGCTTCAGTACTCTGGTTTTCAAACTCAGGATGATCTCGACTCTCCCACATTGAGGTTTTTTTTTGGGTGCTTCAAGGGCTCACCGGCCATCAACCTCACCAGGACCCCATAAGGAGGCAATGAGGGGACCCACAAGGGGTCAAATATGGTACCCAAAAGCTCCACTTCTTGGAAAGCAATTAAATGTGAACTAGGTATCGCTAAGGAGACTTGAACCACCGATCAAGCGCCCGACGTAGTTCTTCCAAGGGAATAGGGAATAGCGAATCACCGGGGCAAGCCCTGGATCAACTCCCACATTGAGTTTAAGGAGGAATGTTAAGGAATATCTATACACCTTACACATACCATTCAAATTTTTTTTTTTTCATAATTATACTGCATATTTATCATATTTGATGTATTCGATCTTCTGGCTGGATTTATCAATTTCAATACATTTTGGGTAGATCATTGGTGGTTTTTTTCTTATTTTTTTTTAGTAAAGGATATTCTTATTCAAAAGAGTGTCCCGGACATGTGAGAGAATAGTTACACAGTTAAATCATCGAACACTCAATCGACATGGCCTTCCTGACCAGAGTATCCACATCAATGATAGATCATTGATGGTTATATGAATTTTGGACTTCACAGTTTCAAGAGTGACGATTATTCAAAGAGGTATCAACAAACGTCACCATTATGGAACTATCTAGTGGGCTCATGACAACTCAAAATTTCTGTAAGCTATTCCATCGAAACTTCAAAAGTCATGATCATCCATTAGTAATTTAGTACTTAGCACTGCTGCTTTATTTCTTTTTTTTTTTTGTGTAAATCATTTGAAAGTGTTGTGCTACCTTCACGGGGACACGAAGGGATTTCAATGGTTCCATCCGTGCCAACTAAAATTTCTTGTAAGTATCAACAATTGCCTAGTTCAGTCGATGAATCATGGTGCGCTTCATGCCCATGCTCACCAGGATATCTTGAGTTCGAGTCTCCTGACTGGTACCTTAATTATCTCCTCCTTAGGTCACTCCCCACAATAGATAAATAATATATATGCGCTCTTAATCCCCCAACCCCCCACCCCCCAAAAAAACAAATAAAAAAAAAGTCGGTTAAGCTCTTCAAGACTTCTAAAGTCGTGGGTGTCCTTATCTCAAATAACCTAATTAGATATTTCTTTATGGTTGCGGTGTCCAAATCCAACACTTAGACGACAGATTATATATAGGTGCCTTCGGTGCGTGCATTGGTGAATTCATAATGAATAATAATTATGTTTATAAAATAAAAATTAAAACAAATAAGAAATTTCTTGCCGTGTGTAATCCACACGCTCTAACATAAATAAATAAATAAAATAAAATAAAATAAACCAAAAAAAAGAGTGTGTCATCCAAAGAGAAATTTTACTTGAAAACATATGAGGGCCAGTTGGCTATTTGAATTAAATGATTTTTATTTTTCCCACTCTCCCTATAATTAAAATTGGAGTCACAATGCTCCAGAAAGTTTCTTGTGCCGCAAGGAAGACCCCATAAATAATTAATTGGATAATTGGTAGGATTACATTCATGCATTACACGTGTACCATTCTTATTATATTCATATACTCGTGTAAATCATTACCCAAGGAAAAGCTTATATTAGGCAATCACTATATATAAATGTCCTTAAGAAAATAATAAATAAAGGACTAGGAGAGCTGGACCAATCCATATACATATAGCACCATCACCCATTCCTTGTTCTTCATCCCTCCAAAATACATCTCTCTCACACAACCTCACAAGCTCAGAAGCGCTTCTACAATTTCTCTTTGCCTTCCAACCCTACAGAAAACCATAGGCACCATGAAAGGAGCAAAACAAACACCACACATTGTCATTCTACCTGCTCCAGGTATGGGTCATCTCATCCCCCTTGTTGAGTTTGCTAAGCGATTCGTTCTTCACCATGATTTCAACATCACATTTACAATCCCAACTATTGAAGGTTCTCCAACCAAAGCTCAAAAAGAAATCTTGGATAGCCTCCCCAAGTCCATTGATACCATCTTTCTCTCACCTGTTAACCTTGACGATCTCTCCAAGGATACGAAGGTCGAAACTCGTATCTACCTCACAATACTCCGTTCCCTCCCTTCGCTACATGATGCTCTAAACGTCTTAACTTCCACAAATCCCATCGCTGCCTTGGTTGTTGATCTCTTTGGCACCGATGCATTTGATGTGGCTAGGAAATTCAATCTTCCTTCTTACATCTTCTTCCCTTCCACGGCCATGGTGTTGTCATTGTTCCTCCATTTGCCCAAGCTTGATGAATCCCACTCTTGCGAATATAGAGAACTATCTGAACCAGTGAATTTACCCGGATGTGTACCAGTTCATGGAAGAGATTTAATGGACTCACTCCAAGACAGACAGAGTAAGGTATATACATGGACTTTATACCATTCCAAGCGTTTCAAATTGGCTGATGGTATCCTACTAAATAGCTTCACCGAGATGGAAGCCAGCGCTATTAAGGCTTTGAAGGAAAGTGGAGATCCAAGTGTGCCACCTATTTACCCAATAGGGCCACTCACACAAGATGGTTCGAGGGATAATGGAGCTGATATTTCTGGGTGCCTTAGGTGGTTGAACAATCAACCTATTGGTTCTGTCTTGTTTGTTTCATTTGGGAGTGGTGGTGCCCTCTCACAGGAGCAATTGAATGAATTGGCGTTGGGATTGGAACTTAGTGGGCAAAGATTCTTATGGGTTGTCAAGAGCCCAAATACTACCTATTTAGGTGCCCAAAGCACTGGAGAAGACCCTTTGACTTTCTTGCCAAAGGGTTTCTTAGAGAGGACCAAAGGAAGGGGTTTGGTGGTACCATCATGGGCTCCTCAGATACAAGTGCTTAGTCATGTCTCGACCGGAGGGTTCGTCACCCATTGTGGTTGGAACTCAACCTTAGAGAGTGTGGTTCATGGGGTACCATTGATTGCATGGCCACTCCATGCAGAACAAAAGATGAATGCAGTATCGCTAGTTGAGGATTTGAAAGTAGCTTTGAGACCCAAAGTAGAGAAGAATGGGACAGTGGGGAGAGTGGAGATTGCTAGGGTAGTGAAGTGCTTACTAGAAAGGGACGAAGGAAAGAGCATACAGAAGCGGATGAGGATGCTCAAGGACGCAGCTACTAAGGTGTTAAGTGAAGAAGGGTCCTCTAAAAAATCACTCTCAGAAGTAGCACATAGATGGAAGTCCCAACTAGGATTATGAACATTTTTTTTTTTCAATCCCTTGTTTTATTCCATTTTATTATTTTATTCTTTGTTTTTAATTGTACAAAGAGAAATCGGTTGGTTAATTTTAATTTACTCTCTCTCTCTCTCTCTCTCTCGTTGCCAAAGATACTTCTTCTGTGAGGAATACCGTCCATTATAGGCGTTATCTGGACTAAAAGTTTGGATCGAAGTTCATCTTTCAACAGCTAAAAACTGGTAATATTTCTTTACCAAAAAAAAACTGGTAATATTTGAAACCCTCCTCCGATCCCAATCTAAAAAGAAAAACGTGTATCTATTACATGAGATTTTTTGTTTTTGGAACAACGATTTAAAAGAAATCATCTTTTAATTGATATATTTTTACCATTTTTTCCCTTCTTTAGTCAATAAAATGAAGTAAATCAATGAAACTTACCTCTTGTACCAAAGATCTGTAAGTGTTTTTAATAAAAAAAAAAACTCCAAAAATTACAGATATATGGATCTTTGTTGCATCTTAGCCATTGCAATTTCTAGGGTTCCATCCATTTCCGATCCGAGTTGATCGGAATCTTTGGAGACTAATCTCGTGTCCAATTCCAGGTTCTTAAACCATGCTACTAAATTTTGATGTTGAATATGTCTAGTGATTTTAAGGGATATGCCATGTCAGTTCCTATGAAATTGGTTTTCGATCTCTTTGTACTTTTTTGATAGATTGGAAACATCTTGTGTGGGATTTATGAGAAGTAGTCCCTACCTAGAAACTATTGAAGGATTTGATCATTCAAGTAAATACTACTTCAGGGGCTTATGGTGATTTATTTGCATCATTAGAATGAATTTCAAAAATTGGAATTGGATTGGTTGAATTGGTGGATCCAGATCGAAATCAACTATGACCGACTTCGATTCTCAATGTTCTAGAATGGCTGATTCTACGGTTTTTGAGATTGGATCGTTAGGTTTTCAGATCTAATAGGCAGATTTTAAGATTTTTGGAACCGACCATTGCCGATTCTTTCTAATTCCATTCCAGTCCGAATCAACCCCAATACCAAGATTAAAATAGTTGTTAGAATGCCCTTTTTTTCTTACTTTATTTTATTTTATTTTTTGGAGGTAGATCCACATTAGAGCCAAAAAGGGACCCATTAGGGGCCAACAAGTAGGCATGTATAAGGCCACACATATTATAACCTACTAGTACTACTATATGTCAAGAAGAGTGGCGGATAAAAATCGAACCCTCAACTCCTTGGACTTATAGCACTCATATTGGGTGGAGACGGCCACTGAGCTAGAAGTTCATCATCCCTTCCTTTATTTACCAGTGCTGGAAAACTATAGTAAATATTCTATAAAAAAAAAGCTTTATCTGCTCTGTGGGTTTTTTTTTTTTTTTTTTTTTTTTTTTTTTTTTTTTTTGAGTGAATAAAATTATATTTAATGAAGCCTACCTAGATATACAAAAAGAATGCAGCAAAGGGGAGAACAACAAGGGATAAGAAAAGTAAGGAAAAAAAATCAAATCCCAACCCTTTTAAGGAGGGATAGGGAAGTTCCAAGAAATAGCAATATGATGATGATTCTTGGGGGAATTCAACCAAGGGCCAAAAGAGAGACTCAACATTAGGGGTGTAAGTTTGGCCTTGTCGGCCGGAGCCCGCCCTAGCCCACCTTGAGCTTGAACAGGGCCTGGGCTGGGTTTTTCAACCTTGCGGGCGGGTTAGGGTTCAATTGTTCAAGCTCAAGGTCAGGGCTGGGCTGGCCTAAGGTTGAGACCTCGGACTGAGTCTAGCTCGGCCCTAATTTTAACCCAGACTATAGTTTTTTTTGGTAAAAACACATTTACCGATTTAGTCTTTAGGAAATTGGAAGTTTCAATTTTCATTTTTCGATTTAGCCTCCCAGGTAGGGGTGTAAATGAATAGCCGAAATCCGTTTATGTATCCGTGTCCGTATCCATTTAGCACTATCTGAATCCACCCGAAAGCTAAACGGATGCGGATACAAATAGGCTATAGCTATCCGAAAAGCTATATTTACATGTAAAAGGATAAAATATCCGATCCGTATCCGTGTTCGTATCCGTTTAGCACTATCCGAATCCGTCCGAAAATTAATCAGATGCAGATACGGATATAGCACTATCCGAGCCGAATCCGATCCGTTTACATCCCTACTCCCAGGCTTACTCATTTCTTTTTTGGTAATAACCATTTACTCATTTAGGATTTTCGTTTTTCTCCCAACTCCCAAGTCTCACCGAATGCTGGGGTACTAGGTTGCTAGCATTCAACCGTCGTCGCCGAAGAGCTACTTGCTTCAAGACTGCAAATTTCAATCGAACTCCTCTCTCAATCTCTTCTTTTGGCTTCTGCAACTCAAGAGCACGAAGCAGTGGAGCACCCCTCTCTCTCTCTCTCTCTCTCTCTCTCTCTCTCTCTCTCTCTATTTTTTATCTGCTCCATTTCCTGTTCACTCCATTTCCCCAAGTTCCTCTAATAGAGGGGTGGATCCCACCCGGGCAGGGGTAAGGTGATCATTTCTGTTTTCTCTATTAGAGGCACTTGGGGAAATGGACCTGCCCAGGAAATGGAGCAGATAAATGTCCATGTCTCTCTCTCTCTCCCTGTTGGTGACTTGGTGTTTTACCGTTTCTCTCTTTATACTTTCCTTTGAAATAATGCCTGATTTTAGTTTCCTATTGCTGTCCTTTGTGTGTGTGTGTGTGTGTGTGTAACACATCACTATGAGAGGGAGGGTGGTTGAGCTTGATACTTCTTTTTGTCATTGCCACTGCTACTTTCTAAACGGGAAAGGAAAGGAAAGTTTTATTATACTTGTTGCCCTCGTAATTTTGCCTTCAGTTTAGTTGGACCTGAGCATTCTCTCTTATGTTTCTTTCCCTGGGGTGTTGGCTTTCTTTATTATCATTGGCTCTGTTTTCTGGACTGGAGTAGTTGATGGAGTTGGGTTTCATGAAAAAGGAAGGCTTTTTAAATTAGTTTATATTCTTTCTGCTATTGTGCTCATCCAGTTTTCCCCACCTTATATACTTCTATGATTGCATCAACATCAGTTTTCTAAGGTAATTAGAAGCAAGTTTTTAAATCAAGCATATTCCTGTTTGTAGATCTGTTTCTACCTTATCCCTCTTTCAATTTCATAAGGGCTATATGCATTTTAGATAGCAAATACAGTTTTTGTTTCTTTCTATACATAATTTTCTAAAAATCAAGCAACTGAAAGTTGAAGTATTTAACATTGAAAGGACCTATCAGGGTCAATCAGGGCTAAACAGAGTCAATTTGGCCTTGACAAAAATTAGGGTCATCAAGGCCAACCCGGTCCAGCCTGGCCCGATCAGGATCAATCATAGCGGACCTGGGCTGGGCTGAGCCTAGCAGGGTTTGGGCCTGGATTGAGTTTTTTAGATCCTACGTCAGGTTCAAGATGGGCCTAGGCTAGGCTAGCTAAAGGTTTCTAGGGTTGGGCTAGGGTTTAAAAAAAAAAACCGACCGTATTTCATCCCTGCTCAACATAGATTTGATCTCAAAGGTGGTGGCTTCTCAAATCTAAACAATTGTACTAGATTTGTCTGCCCATCTTCTGAAATTACGGGCTTTCCAAATATGGTAGATCACTATAGAGAAGGCGTGTATGCCTATCTTGTCGCATCCACCTTTCCCCTTTAAGTTACCTATAATCCGCTATGTTTTGTAGGATCTTTATCTCATCTAGTTCCCTACCCGCCCAATTCCCCAGTTCCTCTAACAAGGGAAATCGGAATGATCACCCTACCTCTGCCTAGGGCTGTAAATGAATAGTTGAAATCCGTTTCTGAATCCGTGTTTGTATCTATTTAGCACAATCTGAAATCGTCTGAAAGCTAAATGGACGCCGATACGGATAGGCTATAGCTATCCGAAAAGCTATATTTACATGTAAACGGATAAAATATCCGATCCATATTCGTGTCCGTATCCATTTAGCACTATCCGAATCCGTCCGAAAATTAATCGGATGTGAATGCGTATATAGCACTATCCGAGCTGAATCCGATCTGTTTACATCCCTACCTCTGCCCAAACACTCTGCCTAGATGGAATCCACCATCCCTAACTTATTAGAGAAAATGGGGAATTAGGCCAGACAGAAAACTAGAGGAGATATTTTTCCTTCGTTTTTAATAGATATTGAGGAACAATTTTTTCTTGTTTCTAGAATATGTAAGCTTTCCGTCCTCTCTTTTGCTTGTAAAAACAATATATTACACTCGCAGTAGCATCACCAAATATGACGATGAAACTAGTTTCTGCAAGCTATTCTAAACTTCTAAAGTCACCATCATCCATTAGCACTTAGCTGTGTCTCTCTTTTTCTTTTTTTTTATTCTTTTGGGAGTGCTACCCTCACCAGAGGACACGAAGAAGGGATGATTTCAATGGGGGCAGGACAGGGCAGTGCCAACTCTCAAGGATTGAACTCATTGTACCGCAAGGTTCCGCAACAAGGTGTCAATATCCAACACTTGACAAATTCTAGGTGCCGTCAGTGCATTGGTCATGAATTCATGGTAATAATTTAAAAAAAAAAAATTTAAAACAAATGAGAGAATTGCAGTGTGTCATCCACACGCTTCAAGATAAATAACTATTATAAAAGCTAATGCTAGTTAGAATACTTCAATCACACACACACAAGAGAGAGAGAGAGAGAGAAAAGATAAAAAATAAAAATAAAAATAAAAAAAGAAGAAGAAAATATCACAAGGAAGGAACAATGAAATTATGTTCAAAAAATAATAAATAAAGGACTGAGAGAGCTGGGCCAATCTATTTTATAACCCCATCTCCCATTCCTTGTTCTTCATTCCTCCAAATTAAATACATCTCCCACAACCTCACAAGCCCCTTCTCCAATTTCATTTTACCTTCAACCTTAGAAAGCATATATAGGTACCATGGACGGAGCAAAACAAACTCCACACATTGTCATTCTACCTGCTCCAGGTATGGGTCACCTCATCCCCCTTGTTGAGTTTGCTAAGCGATTTGTTTTTCACCATGATTTCTCCATCACCTTCACAATCCCAACTGATGGTTCTCCAATCAAAGCTCAGAAAGAAATCTTGGATAGCCTCCCTAAGTGCATCGATACCATCTTCCTCTCACCTGTTAAACTTGACGACCTCTCCAAGGATACAAAGGTCGAAACTCGTATCTACCTCACCATACTCCGTTCCCTCCCATCCCTACATGACGCTCTAAAGGTCTTAACTTCCACAACTCCCATCGCTGCCTTGGTTGTTGATCTCTTTGGTACCAATGCATTTGATGTGGCTAGGGAATTTAATCTTCCTTCTTACATTTTCTTCCCTACCACAGCCATGGCGTTGTCATTGTACCTCCATTTACCCAAGCTTGACAGGTTGCACTCTTACGAATATAGAGAACTACCTGAACCACTGAAATTACCCAGATGTGTGCCAATTCATGGAAGAGATTTAATGGACTCAGTCCAAGACAAACAGAGTAAGGTATATACATGGACTTTATACCATTCCAAGCGTTTCAAATTGGCTGATGGTATCCTATTAAATAGCTTCACTGAGATGGAAGCCGATGCTATTAAGGCTTTGAAGGAGAGTGGCAACCCAAATGTACCACCTATTTACCCAATAGGACCACTCACACAAGATGGTTCGAGGGATGATGGATCTGATATTTCTGGATGCCTTAGGTGGTTGAACGATCAACCTATTGGTTCAGTCTTGTTTGTTTCATTTGGGAGTGGTGGTGCCCTCTCACGGGAGCAACTGAATGAATTGGCATCTGGATTGGAACTTAGTGAACAAAGATTCTTATGGGTTGTCAAGAACCCAAATACTACATATTTAAGTGCCCAAAGCACTGGAGAAGACCCTTTGACTTTCTTGCCAAAGGGTTTCTTAGAGAGGACCAAAGGAAGGGGTTTGGTGGTTCCCTCATGGGCTCCTCAAATACAAGTGCTTAACCATGTCTCTACCGGAGGGTTCGTCACCCATTGTGGTTGGAACTCAACCTTAGAGAGTGTGGTTCATGGGGTACCATTGATTGCATGGCCACTTTATGCAGAACAAAAGATGAATGCAGTGATGTTGGTTGAGGATTTGAAGGTAGCTTTGAGACCCAAAGTTGAGAAGAATGGGCTGGTGGGGAGAGTGGAGATTGCTAGAGTGGTGAAATGCTTATTTGAAGGGGGTGAAGGGATGAGCTTACGGAAGAGGATGAGAATGCTCAAGGATGCAGCTAGTAAGGTGTTAAGTGAAGAGGGGTCCTCTAGAGAATCACTCTCAGAGGTGGCACACAAATGGAAGTCCCAAGTGGGAATATGATTTTATTTGGTTTTTTTCATTTCCCATGTATGAATTAATTTTACTATTTTATTATATGTTTTTTATTGTACAAAAAGAAATCGGTTGGTTATTTTCAGTTCATTTTTCGGTTTTTATATCTTTTCCCCTGTATTATTTAATTCTACTACTTTAATCTATGTTTTTTTATTGTACAAAGAGAATTGGTTGGTTATTTTCACTTCATTAATCTCTCTCTCTCCCTCCATGGGTCCATGTTTAGTCAGAGTAAGGTTTCTGCATATTTGACCAAAATCCTCCATTATAAGCATTTTCTAAACTAAAAGTTTACAAGTTCCACTTTCAATGGCTAAAATCTAGTAATCTTTGAAACCCTCCTCCCTTGGACCAAAAAAAATCTTTGAAACCTTCCTTCCAATCCCAAAAAGATAAAGCTTATCTAATATATGGTATTTTTTCTTTTAGTAATATAGATTTTAAAAATACGACCAGAACCAAGTGCAAATTTATAGATACAATGCTTCCTGTCATGTTAAGGAGCAACTCACAATTTAGAAGTTTGACAAGATCCTAGTAGAGTTGCCACAGTGAGAACCATGGACCAAAAATCCGACCCTGGTGATCTTCGAACTGGTCCTGGATTCGTTGGGTTTGATGATATGATATTGAGTTGTCATTTTATGTTTAAAAGTTATCACTCCTTTCAATAGAAAGGCAAGTTGATGCTCCTTTTGAAAGAAAGGGGGTTCTTAAAGAATTTGAGTCACCACCTAGATTAGATTTCAGAACCCCATATGATCCGGGCCTACATCATTCCCTCCTGATTAAATGAGAATTCGTCTTTGAATTCTTGTTCTAATCAATGATGTTCATCATCCACCGAATTCAAAAGGAAACCAACAATATCATTATTGATATTTCCAATTGTATGTAATAAATAAATCATTTGACTCAACTGCATATTTATCACATTTTGGATTACTACTGGATACATATCATTTACACTATGACACTGTGTAGTGATGTTTTACCAACAAAAAAAAGACACTGTGTAGTGATGCACCGAACCTCACCATTATGATATTGTGTAGTGGTTCCGTGACAATTAATTTCTGTTTATAAGTTATTCTAAACTTGTAAAGTCATGCATGATCAGCATAATGTTAACATATGTGAGTATACATGAACAACTCACAACCGTTTAGATGGAATCTCATGATCATCATAATGTTCACGTACGTTAACAACCCACTTGAGCAGTGTCTCAATCTTGCATTGCCAACTGTCAACTCAAGGATTGGTCACTTTGCACAAGAAAAAATACATGCAGAGTTCATGCAACCACAGAGGAAGCTTCTACTACCTTTTCTAGAATGCTTCAACACTCTGGTTTCCAAACATCGAGTTTAAGGGGGAATGTTAATATAAAGAATATCTTTACATCTTGGACATAGCACTTTTTTTTCTTTTTTTTTCTTTTTTTTTCTTTTTTTTTTTGGGTAGTTATACGAAACTGCATATTTATCACATTTGATAGATTTATTTTCCAGGTTGGATTTATCTTATCAATTCCAGTACATTTTGGATATATAGATCAGTACTGGTGGTTATTTGAATGAATGAATAAATGAATTTTGGACTTGAACATTTTCAAGAGTAATTCAAAGTGGCATCACCAAACGTGACCATTACGAAACTGTCTAGTGTCACGAGGAAACGAAGAAGGGGGATTTCAAGGATCTTTATCACCTCCAGTTTGCTGACCAGCCCAGTTCCCCAGTTCCCCAGTTCCTCTAACAAAGGGGGGCTGAAATGACCTCTCTACCCATGCCCAAACACCCTGCCCGGGTGGGGTCCACCATCCCCCTATTAGAGGAACTGGGGAACTGGGCCGGTCAGCAAACTGGAGGTGATAATTTTCAGGGATTTCAATGGTCCCGTCCGTGCCAACTAAAATTAATTTCTGGTAATCTCTTCAAGACAACCTAAAGTCGTAGCCGTGCTTATCTTTAATTATTAGATATTTCTTTAATTATGGTTGTAGTGTCTAAATCCAAAGAATTCAACACTAAAAAGACAGATTATAGCTGGCTAGGTGCCTTCGGTGCATTAATTGATGAAACCATGTTAATAATTAAGTTTTAAAAAATTAAAATAAATGAGAGAGTTTCTTGCAGTGTGTCATCCACACGCTCCAAGATAAATAAATAAATAAATAAAAATAAGATAATATAAACCAAAGAAAGGGGTGTGTGTCATCCGAAGAGAAATTTCAAATGAAACATTGAAACCATATGAGGGCCAGTTGGCTATTTGAAGTAAATAATTTTTTTTTTCCCAATCGCCCTCTCTAGATTCCCAGTAGGGTTGCTTTAGAACATAAAATTAATATTGGGGTTTCGCATTAATGCTCCAGAAAGTTTCTTGTCACGCGAGGAAGACCCCAAAAATAAATAAATTGGATAATTAGTATGCTTACATTCATGCATTACACGTGTACCATTCTTATTATATTCATATAACAATTTTTATATTTATATAAGCCAGCTAATGAGTCAGGTAAATTAATGACTATATACCCAAGGAAAAGCTTATATTAGACAATCACTATATGTCTTTAAAAAATAATAATAAATAAAGGATTGGGAGAGCAGGACCAATCCATATATAGCCCCATCTCCCATTTCTTGTTCTTCATCCCTCCAAAATTCATCTCTCTCACACAACCTCACAAGCTCAGAAGCGCTTCTCCAATTTCTCTTTGCCTTCCAAACCTGCAGAAAGGATACATAGGCACCATGAAAGGAGCAAAGCAAACACCACACATTGTCATTCTACCTGCTCCAGGTATGGGTCACCTCATCCCCCTTGTTGAGTTTGCTAAACGATTCGTTCTTCACCATGATTTCTCCATCACATTTACAATCCCAACTATTGAAGGCTCTCCAATCAAAGCTCAGAAAGAAATCCTGGATACCCTCCCCAACTGCATCAACACCATTTTTCTCTCACCTGTTAACCTTGACGATCTCTCCAAGGATACAAAAGTCGAAACTCGAATCTACCTCACCATTCTCCGTTCCCTCCCTTCCCTACATGACACTCTTAAGGTCTTAACTTCCACAACTCCTGTTGCTGCCTTGGTTGTTGATCTCTTTGGTACCGATGCATTTGATGTGGCTAGGCAATTCAATCTTCCTTCTTACATCTTCTTCCCTTCCACGGCCATGGTGTTGTCATTGTTACTCCATTTGCCTGAACTTGATGAGTTGAGCTCTTGCGAATATAGAGAACTACTTGAACCAGTGAAATTACCCGGATGTGTACCAATTCATGGAAGAGATTTAATGGACTCACTCCAAGACAAACAGAGTAAGGTATATACATGGACTTTATACCATTCCAAGCGTTTCAAATTGGCTGATGGTATCTTATTAAATAGCTTCACCGAGATGGAAGCCGGCGCTATCAAGGCTTTGAAAGAAAGTGGAGACCCAAGTGTGCCACCTATTTACCCAATAGGGCCACTCTCACAAGATGGTTCGAGGGATAATGGAGCTGATATTTCTGGGTGCCTTAAGTGGTTGAACAATCAACCTATTGGTTCTGTCTTGTTTGTTTCATTTGGGAGTGGTGGTGCCCTCTCACAAGAGCAGCTGAATGAATTGGCGTTCGGATTGGAACATAGTGGGCAGAGATTCTTATGGGTTGTCAAGAGCCCAAATACTACCTATTTAGGTGCCCAAAGTGCTGGAGAAGATCCTTTGACTTTATTGCCAAAGGGTTTCTTAGAGAGGACTAAAGGAAGGGGTTTGGTGGTACCCTCATGGGCTCCTCAGATTCAAGTGCTTAGCCATGTCTCAACCGGAGGGTTTGTTACCCACTGTGGTTGGAATTCAACCTTAGAGAGTGTGGTTCATGGAGTACCATTGATTGCGTGGCCACTTCATGCAGAACAAAAGATGAATGCAGTATTACTAGTTGAGGGTTTGAAGGCAGCTTTGAGACCCAGAGTTGAAAAGAATGGAATAGTGGGGAGAGTTGAGATTGCTAGGGTGGTGAAATGCTTATTCAAAGGGGACGAAGGAAAGAACATACAGAAGCGAATGAGAATACTCAAGGACGCAGCTACTAAGGGGTTAAATGAAGAAGGGTCTTCTAGAAGATCACTTTCAGAGGTGGCACACAGATGGAAATCCCAAGTGGGAATCTAATTTATTTTCTTTCCCCTGTTTTATTAGTTTTAAGTTATTCTATTCTTCGTTTTAAACTGTACAAAGAGAAATCAATTGGTTATTTATAGTTCTCTCTCTCTCTCTCTCTCTCAATTGGTTATCAATTGGTTTTTTTATATATAGTTGCCAAAGATACTTCTTCTGTGAGGAATACTGTCATTATAGGCATTATCTGGACTAAAAGTTTAGATCGAAATTCAACTTTCAACAGCTAAGAACTGGTAATATTTGAAACCCTCCTCCCAATCTAAAAATAAAAAGAAAACTGTGTATCTATTGCATGAGTAACAACGATTTAAAAGAAACCATCTTTTAAGGAACCAATTCCAAAATTATAGATACAACACTTCTTGGAATGTCAGGGAGCAACTGAAACTTTAAAAACTTCATCTTTCAACCTCTACTAAACACTGGTAATCTTTTAAACCCTCCTCTCAATCAGAAAGGTAAGAGGAAAAAGTGCATCTATTATATAGGATCTTTTATTTAATAATACAGATTTAAAACATCACTCTTTATAGAACCGGCACCAAAATTTTAGAAAATTGTGACACTAGAAGACTTAATGGTTATGAGTTTAGCAATTCATTGTTTAAGGAATCTGTATCGGATACAGGATGAGTCTCAGCTGATACAGATCCGAATCATTCAGTATCGGTCTAGATTAGACAGATTTACCCATGATTTCCATTTTAAAAAATGGAGTTTTATTAATCCTTTTTACCTTTGGTCTATAGCGAACCATTGATATAGGATCACCCTTGAATCAAGATCAAGGAGTAGATCGGGTTAGGGGTATTAGGTATACAAGACGGAGGGTGTCCTGTCATACCCCAGGGGGAAAAGCACATGACTGTTTTGATACCCTCTTGGTATGTACCCTCTCACGTCACAAGAGGGTGGATGAGAAAAATGGGTGTCGCTACTTAGATTAAGGTCTAGAACCTATAAATGGTGCTCCTCTATCAATGTAGGAGTGTTAAATCAACTTCAAACTCAATGGTAGATATGCTCCAAATCTCAGGGTAAATGTTAAGTTATAGAATGAGAAAGTGTTGGGCACCTAGCAACTGCTTGATCAACGGTAGGTGTCCCTAAACCAAATTCTTACTATATACTTATTGTTCAGCACCTAATAAATCTAATTTGAAATTAAAGATTTAACCTACCTTGATTGAGGTTTATGAAGGTAATTAAGCTAATCATGAATATTGCCTATAATGGACGGCTACCAAAAACAACCTAAAGTAATTAATCTACAAATTAGAACTTTATCCGCTTTTGTTTCACTATAGGTTAAGAGGGACAAAGCTTTGTTATGAGGGAGAAAGCTTTATGATTTCTAGTGGGGGCAATTATTATCACTATACTACACTTAACTTATATTTATTAAAACTATCCTATATTAAAGGTTTTTTTTGAAACTACCCTGCTTTTAAACTTTTACATCTCTTTCTATCCTCATGTTTTTAAATACCCAGATTATCCTTCCTTTTCACCTAGTAACCTGTTATTCTATTTAACCTACCATTCTTCTTTTATATTTACTATTTTTGTCATTAAAATATAAAAAATGAAAACACCCACCAGCTCCTGAGCCTGGCATGTGGTAAAAAATGAAGAAGTGGGGTACTTTGAAGAGAGTCGATCTGTTTCATGGTTTTAGTGCACGATATTGGAATGGGTATCAATAACTTGCAAAATCGATACGATACCGATACGGTATCAACCTGGATCGGTTGTAACAGATAAAATTACCCCTAAATCTCCTTAAAAAATGAGTTTGCTGACATTTTTACCCCTTGTCTATATTGTGCTATCGATATGACGGTGACTAGCAAAATCGGTACGTATCACCCGATACTAACGATAGGATACCGATACTTAGAACCATGATTTGTTCGAAGAAGAACGATGAAGATGAACTGTTGAATAAAAAATTAATTAAATAGAAAAATTGAAGAAAAAAAATGAATGGAGTAAAAAATGGGAGAGAGAAGAAGCGGGTGGGTGCTTTCATTTTTTACTATTTTAATGATAAAAATAGAAAAAAAAAAAAATAGAAGAATGGTAGGTTAAAGGTTACTAGGTGAAAAGGAAGGGTAGTCTGGGTATTTAAAAACATGAGGGTAGAAGGAGATGTAAAAGTTTAAAAACAAGGTAGTTTCAAAAAAAAAATTTAAGGTAGGGTAATTTTAGTAAATATAGGCTAAATGTAGGATAGTGATAGTAATTGCCCTTTTCTAGAATATCTATAGGTTTTGGGGCTCTACTAGACTACTAGTACTTATCTCCATTTGATGTATGTATGTATGTATGTATGTTCCAGGTTGGATTTTATCAAATCCAGTACACGTCATGTACTACAACTTTACATAGATCGGTAAAGATATGTATGAATTTTGGCCAAAACGTATTCCAAGAGTGACGCACTCACATTACCATCTCAAAACGTCAGTGTAGTGGTCCCTTGCCAACTTTTTATTTTTTGTTTTTTTGAACAGGAGGTGTAGATACTGGGGGCATGTTTATTAGGGAGTTTTCTCTCAGGCGGGTGGCTCCAAGGGGGGAGGCGGAGTCGAACTTAGGACCTTCAACTTCATTAGGCCTCGTCTCTTGTCAATTGCACTGTCGCTTGGGGTTCTTGCCAACTCAAATTTCTGTATGCTCTTCCAGACGTCTAAAATCATGCCCATCCTTACCTTCATTAACAGTATAGCTTGATATTTTCTGCTTGGAAGTGGATCTTTGTCAAGGAGCGCGTGGCCTATGCCAATGTTTTTCTGTGTTTATTTCTCTTCTCCCCAAACAAGGGGGTAGGGGTGTCTTTTCATATATGGAGGAGAGAGAGAGAGACACATGAAAGCACTGACGTATGTCTCGCTCTCAAACAGAGTTTTTGTTTTTTTTAAATGAACTTTGTCTCACAATGTGGTGCTTGCATCAAACACAAGAGGATGTGAAATGACCATGCTACCCTTGTGAATGCAAAAACCCATCCTTGTTGATGCTCCCACTCATGCTCTGATTGCCCTATGCTAGTGCAAAGACCACACTCCTATGAATATGAAAATCCCACCGATGTAGAAGATTGCTAATTCAACCAATCATCTTACATAGATATTTCTCTATAGTTGCGGTGTCCATGTCCAACAGTTGACTGATAATAGGTGCATTCGGTGCATTGGTTAATTCATGATAAATAAATAAATAAATAAATAAAGAACATTGTTTGGCTGCATGGCTCTTACACTCAGAAACATGAGCACCTAAAATTACCACCCACCCTCTTCTTGAAATGAGTGAGATAAAGCTAAACCAGGAAGGGAGTGTGTAATCCAAAAGCACCAAAATAAATTAAAGAAAATTCACATCAAATCATTATGAGGGCCAATCGGCTGTTTGAGAAATTTTTTTTTTTTTTTTATTTATTTTCTCGTCTCCCGATCTAACAAGAAGTTGGGATAGATGCTCCAAAACACGATAATGTTGGGAGTCACAATGTTACGTGGAGTTTCTTTGACACGAGGAAGACCCATAAATAAATAAATTGGATAATTGGAAGGATCAGATAGCATTAAAAAGATAGAGATAGAAGAGAAAAAGGGAGAGAGACGAAAGTATGTTTAAGAAATAATATTAAATAAAGGACTAGGAGATCAGCTGGGCCTGTCTATATATATAGCCCCTCCCTCATTCCTTGTTCTTCAACTCTCCAAAATACATCTCGCACAACCTCACAAGCCTGCCCTCTTCTCCAATTTCTCTTTGCCTTCAACCTTGAAAGCATTGGCATATATACCATGGAAGGAGCAAAACAAACACCACACATTGTCATTTTACCTGCTCCAGGAATGGGTCACCTCATCCCTCTAGTTGAATTTGCAAAGCAATTTGTCTATGACCATGATTTCTCCATTACATTCACAATCCCAACTATTGATGGTTCTCCAACCAAAGCTCAGAAAGAAATCCTGGATACCCTCCCCAACTGCATCGATACCATATTTCTCTCACCTATTAACCTTGACGACCTCTCTAAGGATACAAATGTTGAAACTCGTATCTACCTCACCATACTCCATTCCCTCCCTTCACTACATGAAGCTCTAAAGCTCTTAACTTCCACAAATCTCGTCGCTGCGTTGGTTGTTGATCTCTTTGGCACCGATGCATTTGATGTGGCTAGAGAATTCAACGTTCCTTGTTACATCTTCTTCCCTTCCACGGCCATGGTGTTGTCGTTGTCCCTCCATTTGCCCAAACTTGACAAGTTGCTCTCTAGTGAATATAGAGAACTACTTGAACCAGTGAAATTACCAGGATGTGTGCCAATTCATGGAAAAGATTTAATGGACTCAGTCCAAGACAGACAGAGTAAGGTATATACATGGACTTTATACCATTCCAAGCGTTTCAAATTGGCTGATGGTATTCTATTAAATAGCTTCACGGAGATGGAAGCTGGCGCTATTAATGCTTTGAAGGAAAGTGAAGACCCAACTATGCCACCTATCTATCCAATAGGGCCACTCACTCAAAATGGTTCGAGGGATAGTGGAACTGATATTTCTGGGTGCCTTAGTTGGTTGAACAATCAACCTATTGGTTCCACTTTGTTTGTTTCATTTGGGAGTGGTGGTGCACTCTCACAGGAGCAGCTAAATGAACTGACATTGGGATTGGAGTTCTGGGCAAAGATTCTTATGGGTTGTCAGAAACCCAAATACTACCCATTTAGGTGCCCAAACTACTGAAGAAGACCCTTTGATTTTCTTGCCAAAGGGTATCTTAGAGAGGACCAAAGGAAGGGGTTTGGTAGTACCTTCATGGGCTCCTCAGATACAAGTGCTTAGCCATGTCTCGACTGGAGGGTTCATCACCCACTGTGGTTGGAACTCAACTTTAGAGAGCGTGGTTCATGGGGTACCATTGATTGCATGGCCACTCCATGCAGAACAAAAGATGAATGCAATGATGTTGGTTGAGGATTTGAAAGTGGCTTTGACACCCAAAGTTGAGAAGGATGGAATAGTGGGGAGAATGGAGATTGCTAGGGTGGTGAAGTGCTTACTGGAATGGGAAGAAGGGAAGAGCTTATGTAAGAGGATGAGGACCCTCAAGGATGCGGCTACTAAGGTGTTAAGCGAAAAGGGGTCCTCTAGAAAATCACTCTCAGAGGTGGCACACAAATGGAAGTCCCAACTGGGGATATGAAATTTTTTGGGTTTTTTTTTTTTTTCTTCCTTCCTCTTGTTTTATGTAATTGTACTATTTTACTCTTTTATTTTAGACTGTATAAAGAGGTAATCGGTTGGTTATTTTCATATCTCTTTCTCTGAAATTTTGATCAATTTTGAAATGTGAAATTCTCGGCTGCTAGCACTATATGCCTTAGGGAACAAGTGTGGATCAACACAATGAACACCAACAACAAACTCATAGCTTGTGTATTCACAAACTCAAACACAACTCGTTCATAGCAACCTTGTGCTGCTCAAGTTGATTAACCTGATGGCATTGTTCAGTGTTAATGGATTTATCTACTTAAGAATGAGAATCAACTGCATAAGGTAAATCCTTGGCTGCTTATCTAAAAGGTTTTTGATAAAATGAGGGCCTGGCTTAAGTGTAAACTCGCCTCTCATTGACCTTGCGACTTGAGGTCAAGGATTTCCTGAATTGGAAGTTCTTGAAGGTTGGACTTGGACAGGATAACAAGACCTTGACATAGAAATGAGGCTGATATGAAGGAGGAACCAATGAGAGATAAGGGAGGAGCAAGAGATTCATCATATTCCAGTAGCCTCTACCAATGTATTCATGCAAGTTTCTAATTGTTACTATAAGAAGAACGATCAGTGTGTTAACTAACCCATTAATGAATGATTGAATACAATCTACTATGCTTCTCATACTCTTCCCTGGAATTAAAGTGATGTGAAAAATAATTCTGGGTACCACTATCCTTCTACCTGAAGGAGAGAGTAAATATTGTGGCTCAAATCAATGTGTCACGGCCATCTTCAGTCAAATGACTTGATGAAAAATCACCTTGGATACACGTTTGCCTTCTTGAAGTGGCACTCAACCAGGGTATTTCTTTCCTCTCTGAGAATTATGGACAAAAGATCCGAAGACGGTGGTCATCAAACAGTGTAGACATTAGTCACCCTAAATATGGGCGATGATGAATGGATTTTTAGACCACTCTAGAAGTGTATCTTCCAAAGATTAAAATGGTTTTCAGAAAAATGATCAAAATGTCCCTACTGGGGACTGACTCATCAAGCAGCTTGGAAGGTCCTAACTTTGCAATTAGGTACATCTTATCATTACAAACCCTGTGCTAAAAGATGGTGCAAGAACGACATGATTTAGCCATGATATGAAAATTAAAGTTGCAATTTGGACAAGCACAATGAAAGCTGGAAATCACCATGAGGAGATATTCATGCATAGACTTGAGTAAAAAATTTGGTATACAGATGCAAGAAATGAATTGAGGGTCTTTATTTCTTTTGTAGTTATTAATTACATCAGCAATATGGAGTTCTCTCAATAACTTGACTAGGATAAATATGCCAGGGATATCTGCATAACAAAATCAATGAGGTGGTAGTGCTATGCAAGGGTACCTCAAAGGGCATGGCCAAAGCATGCAAAATTGATAGAGGTGGCCAAGGTAGCATTTGAAAATTAATCAAGAATGAATGGAATTCAGATTCTATGCTGCGACTGCGGTATCACCAGCTCCTCATAATCATTAACTATAACCTGCACAAGGAAAAACACAATGCAAGATTATTTCCAACAGCATGAAGTTGCATAAAGAACAACTAAAGAGAAGAATTTAGGACCTCAAATCGCTCGCCAGCATAAGTGTACTCCACATGCAATTGCTTAAGTTCTCCAGGACATGGATCGTAGAAGCCCATGATGCCTGACTTCTTCACACCTTCATGGAGCTGGCACAACAGATGGAACACCATCAGAAAAAGCTGCAATCATCTTAACCTATACAAATTAGTTACAAACTACTACTTCACATGTTCAACCAGATTGGGCTCCATCTACGAGCCAATAAGTTGAAAGGTTATGTTGGACCATATTGCTACAACTGTATCTCTAGCTGTTGGCTCAACACCCATATGAGGCCACATATTGGACCCAGACGTCACTTGGGCAGCTAGCCTATTGCCAAGGGACCTGCTCAACTATGGTTTCAACAACTAGTGTTTTCAACTCATGTGATATCAGTGGTTGACAGGCCCAACTAACTAGCCCGCCATGTGGACAGAGAGAGTCACCTGCAATGGTTCTGAGTCATCCACAAATCGAGATTGATAATTTAGTGTTACATATATATATATGGTTAAATTTCCAAGTTAAGGAGAGTTTTGATTTCTAAGTTTTCTTTATTAGATTTCTTTTCTCTGTTAGCATGCAATACAATTTTTATTTATTATTTATACAATGGAATATTACTCTATAGCTGATTTTGGCTTTTCCCTTCAGTTTATGTGCCCTGCGAGTTTCTGAGTAAAGTTCTGTCTCTGTGAGTTGTCAGAGTTTGGTCTGCTAGGTCTACATCAATGAACCTAACAGAAAATATTACACTTCAGATGATTCAAAAATATAAAATGTAGTACATCACAGTTAAATCAAACATATTATATGTCTCTACAGTACAAGCTTAACAACAACAACATAGCCTTATAATAATTATTTATCCCTACATAATATGAAAGTAGAAGACTTGCATAACGAAACACCATCCTAGGTGGCTAAACCCCTAGGCACATGCCTAGTTTGATGTATTATAGACAACCTATTGCCCCAACATGGGAACTGGTTCATTGCTTACGCAACCGCCTTCGTCAACAAAATCGGCTGGGCTTCTAAACAACTTATCATGATCATTAAAATGTGCTATGTGCCACAAAAAGTTAGATTTGGATGGCAACTAATCTTAAACTAGTAACAAATAAAGAAGATTAGACATCTTTCTTGAAAAAGCACATGTTCAGTACACTTGGTTCCCATGAGATGAGGTGACCTATGGTAGAAATCTAATCCCTCTAGCCCGTCCAAAGAAAGAAAAGAATCTTGGAAGGAATGTCAGCACTACAGAAATAACTAGAGCAAATTTTCATCCTACAATGGGTCAAAAAGTAAGCATGAATCAGGGAACTTTGCAACCTAGGCAACAGGTTCCCCATAGTTTATTCCCTTTTCACATTCCCCTTCTTCCTTTCCAGTCATTCCCTCTCCGACAACTATGATTACCTGTTCTCCATCTCTCTCTGAATGTGAGAGCAACAACCCACTATCCAATCACTTCTCCTCTCCCTCCCATGGTTTATGAGGGTTGGCATCATATGGTTGGACAGTCCAATCAATCGATATGGGACAGGACAAATCAAATCCATTATACCGGTAGATCAGCAAGTTCACTGTTTATTAGGTCCTCTCTCCTTGCACCAGCTGATCCAGAACAATCTGGATCAGTATTGCCCATGACCAATCCATACTGATATATCCTCCAATAAATGCTCTCTCCTCCATTGATGGAAATGATGATGATGACTGGGATGGCTAATGGGCAAGGTAACAGCAACAATAACGGTGATGGAGAAAACAACTAGAATTGACTCTCATCCCTCCCTCCCCCCCCCCCCCCCAAATTGACCAAACAACCATGGTGGAAACAACTTTCTTTTTCCTTTCCCTTTCCAACTTAAACAAGAGAGAGCTGGAGACCTTTGCTTCATTAACTTTTTCATTGCCATCTCTGCCACACCCTCCACCCCCCCCAAAAAAAAAAATAAATAAATAAAGGATAAATTCTATCCTAAATGTGGGTTAATTCTATTTATCCGTGTTCAATATTAACTGGAAATTCCTCTATTTGGCAAAACAATGAAAACATCCTTGTTTCCAAAAACCTAGAAAAAACAACTTAAAAACATAATTTATACTACATTAAGTACCACATAACTGGAATAAGATATTTCAACTACTTTAGAAATAAGTTGAGTTACAACTGAATATATAATTTACAGTCAATGATAGTGTACTGCTTAAACAAACTCCCATGCATATTCCAGTTAAACGTTCACCATTCATTCTTTGGGAGTTTCCAATTTGTATACTTTTACCCTTCATTCAAGCAACATACAGGGCCAGAAAATAGATTCCAAGCTCAAGTGCTAAACAGTACATGTTCCAACAAAAGCATGCATAGAAAGAGAAGCAAGCAGCGCATGAAATCAAAGGATACCTTCAGCTGTCCAGAATCATTCAGAAGGAAGTTCAGAGGGACTGTTACATCCACAACTTGTGGAGCAAGGTCACCATCCACTTCTCTCAATTCCTTCCTTTTGTTAAAAGCTTTGTGGCTTCCATATATTGCTCTTGTAATAACCAGCCCACCTGTTTCTAATTGCTTATTCTTCTTCCTGTTGGCCACATTCTGTAATAACTGCTGAGCTTTCTCAGCTGCTACCCTTGCCTCCTGGATCTTCAATAGACAAGATAAGTTTATAAGAACAAAAGAGGATTCCAAACATCTTTTACTCATGCTAAGGAGATGCAGGAAACAAACACTCTTAAGTCTTCATGACAATAAGGAATATCTTGCAAGAAATAATGACATCAACCTCACCAATATGGCAATATCTGATGCTCAGAACCAAAACTATGAAATAACTGATAAATCGCATATTAAGTTCTGCATATGATTAGGTCACACTACCCCTAAGCACCAAAAGCCAAATGACCAAGGACTCTGTGTCTAAATGTTAAAAAGTCGACTTTCAAAGCACAACACACATATTCATATCCCCATAGTAGAACATATTTATATAGAAAAGAAGTGATACCAAATGAGAAACACAGGATCCTGTCAACTACATCATATTAACAAGTAATAATAGAGTATATGTTAAAACAAAACCAAAAAAAAAAACTCCCACCTAATAAAATTGAATAGGAATTCTCTCCTCCCAGGTAATCAAGTCAAATTGGCCAATTTGTTGCTAAATTCAAAAAATTGAATAGGAATCCTCTCCTCCCACCTAATAAAAAGCCTTTTTCGAGTATTGAGGAGGCTAAACAAGTCACAACTGTATTTTTTACGTTTTTTTATGAGTGAGTAAAATAATATATTAAGAGGAAACAAGATACAAGGAGAACAAAGGACAATCCACTCAACACAAGCCACCCAATAAGCCTACAGGAAAGCCAATAGCCGCAGCTCAATAAAAAACAACAAAAAAAGAAAGCCAAAAGGGAACCAAAAAAGAAGGTTGGGGGGAGATTGCACCGGGATACCCAAGACGAGGGGATTGCATCACTATTTTACTCATCAGGAAAGAGGGGTGGAGGGGAGAACATCATTACTCTAATGTTACTCTGAAATTTGGATGACAAATTTTACTGCTTCAAATATTAGCAAATTGAATTGAACTTTTGCAAGTGGTATCTAGCCATGTCCTACACAAGCTTCTCATTTACAAACATAAAAGCAGTGTCATTCTGTTCTCCAGATTGGATATAATAACATGGATATAAACCAATATAGCCACCAAACATACATGAACCCCAGTAACTCAAGAAGAGCCATGAACAATACATACCTGTGCTGAAGATGTTTCCATCTTCCCTAGTGCCTTCTGCTTCTCCCGCTTAAGGTAATAAGGTTTAACAACAAATGTCTGTAATCAAAAGAAGGGAAACCGAATTAGCATGCATTTATCAAAAAGGGATTGTCTAGTCTAAGGCAACGAAGGTCAAACATCAAATCAGGCAGAAAACACATTCCCAAGAACATTGCATAACATGAATACAAAGAAGATAATAGCACATTGAAGTACATATTCCTGGAACAAAATATGCAGTCCATGCTATAGAAAGTTGAGTATAAACAATTCTTATAAAGACATGATTATAAGATATTTAAAAATGGGAGAGACTGCAAAAAGCTTCAAAATAACAGACAACGTTGTGACAATGAAAATCAGTATTCCACATGTCTGGAATCGTCTGATGGACATGTTCATGTTGATATATATATATATATATATGCGCTTGACCACATAGTAACTGTAACAGAATTAGTACAAGGAAACAAGCCCCTGCAGGTGAGAAGAAGAAAGAAGGAAGAAGAGAGAAAGAAGAGAAAAAAAGAGGAGAAGAAAAACAACAGCTCCCAATCAGGTTTTGTGTTACCCTTAATCGTGAGCAGCATAGTATACGTATAACATAAAATATCAAGACAATACATGCAGCCCCCTGGACTTATGTGCATTTACGCATAAGCCCTTAAATAATAAAACTTGTTAAATAAACACTCCTACAGTACATAAATCTTAATACTCCCTCTCAAGCTGGAGCATAGCTGTCACCCATGCCCAGCTTGGAACACCCTTGAACAAACATATGCCGAAATAAAGCCTTGGTAAACAAATCTAAGTGGATCAGTAGAGCTAACAAACGGAGTAGAGATAAACAACTGCATCACCGCATCTCGCAAAAAATGGCAATCAACTTCAATATGTTTGGTCTGTTCATGAAATACCGGATTACTAGCAATGTAGATGGCAGCTTGATTATCACAATACATATCAATAGGTTTAGTAACTGAAAATCTAAGCTCCTCAAGTAATGACTTCAACCACATCAACTCAGTTACGGTATGAGTCATGACTCTATACTCATATTCAATACTAAATCTAATTATTGTAGTGTGTTTCTTACTTCTCCAAGTAACAAAGTTACAACCAACAAATGTACAATAACCACTAGTCGACCTTCTATCACCAACAACACCAGCACAGACAGCATCAAAATACCAACACGATCAATATGGTTGTGGAGCCTATAAATAAGACCTTTTCCTAAAGAACCCCAAAGATACCTCAAAATACGACATGTCGCGTCTCAATGAGCCTGCTTGGGTTTCTCCATTAATTGGCTTATAACACAAACAACAAATGATATGTCAAGCCTTGTAACAGTAAGGTAGATGAGTTTACTAACCAACCTTCTAGACTGATGCTTGTCTGCAAACTTCTTATTGTCACAAACTCCAATTTTTTTTATGAGGATCCATAGGGTTATCAACTAGCGTAGAACCTAACATGCTAGTCTCAGATAGAATATCAAGCACATATTTCCTTTGGGATTGACTAATACCCTTCTTGTTGCAAACAACCTTAATACCTATAAGAAATCTTAGAATGCCCAAATCCTTCATCTGAAATAAGTTGTCGTAAATAGGCCTTGACACCTTGAATATCAGATAAATCATTGCCAAAGATGATAATATCAACAAAAACAATCAACACTATCACCTTGGAACCCCTGGCAACAAACAAACACAGAATGATTAGAATAGCATTGCGTGAACCCATAACCAGTAACGACTTCGCTGAATGTATCAAACCAAACTCTTGGTAACTACTTCAGACCATAAATTGCCTTGCACGCAAAGCTTACATACTTCCTGTGCATTCTCCCCTGAGAAACATACCTAGGAGGTTGCTTCATATGAACCTCCACATGTAAATTACCATACAAAAATGCACTTTTTTATGTCAAGCTGAAATAAGGGCCAGTCAAGATTAATGGCCAAAGAGATAAGCACATGAACCAATTAATGTGGGCACTAGGAGAAACAGAAGTCTCAAAGTAATCAATCACATAGGTCTTGAGTATATCCTTTCACAACCAACCAAGCTTTAAGCCACTGGACGGAGCCATAAAAGTTATACTTGACAGAATATACCCAACAACACTTCACAAGCTCTTTACCTGGGGGTAAATCAACTAGATTTCATATCTGGCGACCCAACAAAGCATCTATTTTCACATGCATAGCTGATTTTCACTCAGAATGAGATAACACTTCTTAATCTGTGTTAGGGGTAGAATGGAAAGATAAAGACAAGGCAAAGCCACGAAGGGAAGAAGGAAAATGTAAGATAGAAATATATTGTTCAATAAGATAGCAACCACAGATTTTTTAGTGCAGGAACGAGTACCTTTTTGAAGAGCAACAGGTAGATCAGCAGGTGGAGATGAGGGAGGAGGGTCCCCAAACAATGAAGCCAACTATGGAGGAGAGGTGGTAGAAATTAAGCAGCAGCTGGTGGTGGAGAATCGGAAAGAGGAATCAAAGAAGGAAGGGGAGAATCGACAAGATCAGTTTCCAGGAACGATCTCAAACAATAAAATATGGAGTATTTTCAAAGAAAATAACATTAGCACTGACAAATTGATGTCGAGTGATCAGATCATAACAATACCTTGTTTCAGTGTGAGAATACCCAAGAAAGACACATTTGATAGCCCATGGAAATAATATGTTGTTAACAAAACAGAAATTTATGAATGGCTTGAATGATCAATGTGATCACAAGCACCTTTATTTATAACTTTCAATGAGAGAGGCAGAATTACAAGTCCCTACATAGCCGACAATAAGTAGCTATGGGGAAAAGAGATAAAATACCCAAAATACCCTTATCCGGTTACATAACTCAACACTCTCCCTCAAGTTGGTGCATAGATATCGCACATGCCCAACTTGACTAAACTAGGATGAAATAACTTCCCACTTTGTCCTTTAGTGAAGATATCAGCAAGTTGATCACTGGACTTCACAAACGGGATACAAATCTGCCCACTCTCTAACTTTTCCTTGATGAAGTGTCTGTCAATCTCCACATGCTTGGTACAGTCATGCTGCACTGGATTGTGGGCAATGCTGATCGCTGCTTTGTTGTCACAGTACAACATCATTGGACGATGAACAAAAACACTAATATCTTGGAGTAAACTCTGAAGCCACAATAACTCACATATGCCCTGGGCCATAGCACGTGACAAGATTGCCTCCTACAAATGTGCAATAACCTGAAGTGAATTTCCTGTCAAAGTTACCACCCCAGTCAGCACAAGTGTAAGCCTCGATACAAAGATGATCATGTGGAGATAGGAGAATCCCTTTTCCTAGAGCTGACTTCAAGTAATGAAGAATACGAAGAACAGCAACCATATGAGTAGAGTAAGGATCATGCATGAACTGACTGACAACTTACTGCAAATGCAATGTCCGGTCTGGTGTGGGAGAGATAAATCAATTTTCCCACCAACCGTTGATATCGACCCTTATCATCCGGATCACCATCCTTCTCTTACAGACGAGTAGTAACTTCCAATGGAGTGTCACAAGGATGACATCCTAACAAACCAGTCTCTGAGAGTAGGTCTACAACATACTTCCTTTGGGAGAGAAAAATGCCTTTGGAAGAACAGGCAACTTCAATCCCAAGGAAGTACCTTAGCTGTCCTAGATCTTTTATTTCAAATTCTCGTCCCAAGAAAGTCTTCAGGTGAGAAACTTCATTTGCATCATTACTAGTCACAACTATGTCATCGACATAGACTATAAGAAGAGTGATCTCATCTCCATTTCGCTTGATGAATAGGGTGTATCAGCATTACTCTGTTTGTATCCTACAGAGATCATTGCTTTATGGAACTTACCAAACCAAGACCGAGGAGATTGCTTTAGCCCATATCATGCTCGCTTCAGCCTATAAACCTTCCCATGAGTCTTGTCAGAAGAAAAACCTGGAAGAATCTCCATATAAACTTCCTCTTCCAGCTCTCCATGGAGAAAGGCATTTTTCACATCTAATTAATCCAAATCCCAGCCTAGATGATAGCATATGACAGTAGAATCCGAACAGTATTAAATTTTGCAACTGGGGCAAATGTCTCCTGATAGTCGATCCATAGGTCTGAGTAAAACCCTTAGCCACATGTCTGGCCTTGTATCTATCTACTATCCCGTCCACCTTCTGCTTAACAACAAACACCCATTTACAGCCGACTAGTTTCTTGCCCAGAGGAAGAATCACTAGCTCCTACGTCTCATTTTTGGACAAGGTCTTCATCTCTTCCATCATGGCTGCTTTCCACTTTGGATCTGCAATTGCCTACTACCACTTTTGTGGAATAGAAACAGAGGAAAGAGAAGATCCAAATGTAGGATAGGAAGAAGACAATGAATCATAGGAAACAACATTGGAGATGGGATGTTGGGTACAAGACCTAATGCCTTTACGAACAACAATAGGTAATTCAAGAGAAGGATCCTTACCAGATGGTGAAGCAAGCTCTAGATCAAGTTCTGACGATTGGAAAAGAGGTACAGTAGTGGTGGTAATCTCAACTTGCTCCTTGTGCTTCCAGGTATAGACTTCATCAACAGGGATCTGACTTATAGGTCTACGCTCCCCCTCAAACAGGAACCAAACTAGATGCTGGAGTGGGGGCTGGATGAGATGGCTCCCGCTAAATGGGAACCGGTAGTATAGCAGGCACATCTTCAAATACTGGATCATGCTCCCCCTAAAGAGGTGGTTGAGAATAATAAGCTAGGGACTCATGGAAGATAATGTCCATAGTAACCAGAGTATCCCGAGTAGGAGGATGATAGCACTTGTATCCTTTTTGGGTAGCGAAATAACCCAAAAAAATACATCCAATGCTACGAGGGGCAAACTTGCCATGAGGATCATGGTTGCGAGCATAAAAACACAGCCAATATTTTTAGTAGCACCACAAAGGAAGGACCTTGGAGAATGTCAATAGGAGCACTACCAGCAAGAACACATGTAGGTATACAATTTATGAGGTAGGCAGCGGTAAGGACAGCATCACTCTAGTATTGAGAAGGGACCTGCCGGGCAAACATAATAGCCCGAGCAACCTCCAAAAGATGTCAATTCTTGCGTTCGCCCACACCATTCTAGGCAGGAGTGTCAACACAGTTGGTCTGATGAAGAATCCCATTTTCAGCCAAATATGCTTGGAATTAACCCTCCATGTACTCTCTACCATTGTCACTTCGCAGAATTTGTAGGGTAGCATTGAATTTGGTCTGAACCATACGATGAAAGAGCTGAAAACAGTGAAAACCTCACTCTTGTGCTGCATCATTTACACCCAGGTAGTACGATTATAACAGTCTATAAATGAAACAAACCATCTATGACCAGAAATAAAAACACGACGGGCATGGCGCCACACATCAGTATGAACTAAGCAAAAGGGGAATCACTTCTTTTATTCATAGGGGAATAACTAAAACGAGTCTATTTGGCCAAAACACAGGCCTTACATAAAAACTCGTCCGTTTTACAAGCTTTGACTAACTAAGGAAATAAAAGAGCTAAAGTTCTAAGGGGACGATGACCAAGCCGGCAATGCCAAAGATGGAGGTCAGGGGACGTGGTTGAAAGCAACTAATGGCCTGGAGATGAAGCTGGCGGAAGAGAAGTCTAACCCATGTCGAATAAGTAGAGACCACCATGTACCTTACCCCTACCAATCGTTGTCCCTGTCACCAGATCTTGTATGACATAGTGAGAAGGAAAAAAGGTTACTTTGCAGTTTAAATTTTTTTGTAAGACTACTAATTGAAAGAAAATTAGTAGAAAAGGAGGGAACATACAAAACAGAATTTAATGTAAGGGAAGGAGAGCAGCGAATGAAACCCTTTCCAGAGATAAGAAAAGGGAGCCATTAGCTACTCGAACAGTGTCTTGCTCAGAAGGGGGAGAATACTGGTGAAAAATATGGGAAGAACCAATCATATGGTCAGTAGCACCGGAGTCAATAATCCAAGGACTGGAGACACCCGATGGACAATAACCACTGACAGGAATACCTGAAGCAAAGTGAGAACCAGAATGGGCGGCCAGTGTAGAAGCCGTAGTAGAGGCAACGCAGCGGAAGAGGCCTAGAGCATGAGACGGAAAGCTAGAAGTTCATCCGGAGTGAGACCAATGTCTGTAGAAGGGGCAGCAGCAGCAACAATAGTAGTTTCAGTATGATGAGCCTTGGATTTGGGCTTCCCACGACCACGTTTAGCCTCAAAGTCAGCAAGCTTCCCATGTAATTTCCAGCATTGAGCCTTAGTGTGATAGGGTTTGTTGCAGTGTTCATGCTTGGCAGGCTCTTTAGAGGCAGCATAACCACCATCAATAATGGAAAAAGAAGTAGGGTTGGAAGTAGCTTGCAAGGCAGATCTCTCAACAATAGAAGGAGTCAACATAGCAGCCCGACGAGTCTCCTCTGTATGAACCAAAGCAAAGGACTGCTCTAGGGTAGGAAAAGGAGACCGGCTAAGAACTTGCACTCGAATAGGATCATACCCTACATTCAGACCTGCCAAGAATTCATACACACGGATTTTGTCGACATGTTTTCGATAGGCAGCAATATCAATACCAGTAGAGGACTGAAAATTGGAATAAAGATCCAATTGCTGCCATAAACTTTTGAGGGCAGCATAGTACTGAGATACGAACAGCTCCTTCTGAGTGGTGCCATGAACCTTCTTGCGAATCTCATACACCTGAGCATCAATCCCGACCTGCCCGTAAGTCTCCTTGGCAGCACTCTAGATTTGATGGGCTGTTTCCAGAAGCAAGTAGTTGCTGGAGAGGTCCGGTTGCATAGAGTGGAGCAAATAGGACATGACCATAGCATCATGAGACAGCCACCTGTCTTGTAGAGAACCAGGGTCTGCTGGCATGGTGTTAGTCCCACGAATATGGCCAGTAAGCCCTCGACCAGCAATGGTCAAATATGTAGACCGAGACCACATGAGATAATTAGTGCCATCGAGCTTAATAGGAGCAGCAAGGGGAAGAAAATCTGTCCGGGTCTATCCATCAATCCCAAAAGTTCCAGAAGAAGAATCGGAGCCTCTCATGCTTGCAGCCAACTAAACACTTGAAGCAGTAATGAGTGATGCAGCCAGCCAAGAAAAAAAAATTCTGGAATCGATATGACAGAGCAATCAATCCAAAAATTGAGGGAACCTGATGTTGGCCAAAAACTCAGAACCAGAGGCTGAAATCAAGGTCGAGTGGCCTTCGAGATGGTAGTAAACTCCTCTGAAAAAAGCAGCAACAGCAAGCAGCCCTAACCCAAAAATCGATGTGTCAGGGTTTGAAAGTGGAGATTGATTGGAGTTAGAGGTCTTCAAAAAAAAAATATCGTAGAGGTGGATAGATGCTGATGATGGTTGCAGATGAAGCTCCAACAAGGGAAGATCAACCTACAAAAGGAATAGAGGCTTGATCTTTAAAAACATGGAGAACTCCAATATCGCAGAGAATGGGGCAGCACCTATCGAGTAGAAACAAAGTTAAGGTCATGGAAAAAGGAGGTAGGTTTGAGGGCAGCAACTAGATCATATGATCACCTCATTAGTGCTGCCCTAAGGTGAAGGATGAGAACCAAGAAGAAAGGAGAGAAAAGATCGAGAGAAAGAGAGGGAAGAAAAAACGATGGGACTAGGGAGGGTGGTGGGTTTTGAAAACCTAAATTAGAGAAAAATTTGGCTCTGATACCATGTTAACAAAACATAAATTTATGAATGACTTGAATGATCAATGTGAGGCACCAGGACACCTTTATTTATAACTTTCAATGAGAGAGGCACAATTACAAGTAAGTCCCTACATAGCCGACTATAAGTAGCTATGGGGAAAAACAGATAAAATACCCTTATCCGGTTACATAACTCAACATATGTCAATTCCGGGTAATAAATTATGGACAAAACATGCATAACCAAAAACTAGGGGTGGTAGAGAAAAAAAAAAGATTTTGGAAAATGACAAATATAAGAGAGTGATGTTAAAGAATAGATGAGGGCATTCAACTAATAAGATAACAAGCAATTAAAACAGCATTGCCCTAAAATGTTTATGAACATTCATATGAAAAAGTAAGGAGCGAGCAATCTCCAATAAATGGAGGTATTGAATTTAAATATTTCAATTCTTTCTTGGCATTAATATTAAACCTTCACAGTCTGAGCCCATAGTAAATAGTTTGAAGCATCACTTAACTTGATATCAGTAATTAGGAAATTAATAGAGTCCACAATGGGTTTTGAATCACCCGTGATATTAGAACAGAGATAGTTGCAGCACCAAAAACAATCACAACCGTAGAGAAAGGGCAATAGGGAATAGGCTGAGCACAATCAGAGCACAATGAAATCAGACCACAAGCGCAGGTCAAGATCAATAGGCAAACTAGAACCAGTTGCAGGACAGAAGCCGGACAATAACAAGCCGCAAAGAGAAGACCAAGTAGAAAACCTTAATCGTATCACAATGCTGGTCAAATGTAGGTTTGGATGACAGACCACATCCCCAACAGCAGTACCACAGGACACTAAAAAAGGACAGAATAGAAGAAAATTTATAAATCAAATTCCAACTGTTAGATTTCGAACTGTGGGTATGTTCCAAAAATAAAAACTTAGGAACCCAGATATCTTCCAATCCACAGATCTGATATTAACCAAATTCTGGTCTAAAGTCACTCTTGGAACAAAGAATACCTCTCAAAAACTGAGGCAGGTCTGATGGATCTGCTACAACAGCATCTTCATAACAATCAGGGAAACAGTTAAAACACAAGGTATCGCAGGGGCTGATCTTTATAGGGAAGAACCAGAACTAGATAAGACCTTTAATGCAGCAGTAAAACACTCCACCAGAGCAGCAGATCAGTAGCAAAAAAAAATCTTTCCACGCATAAAAGAAATCTCTTGTTGCAAGTTTCTCATCAAACAAGAGAAGCCATCATGAGCAGTAGAAACAGCAAAAAGTTGCTGCACACCTCCATGAATCCTTGAGGACTCTCAAAACAGCAATGAGGAATGGCAGTGACTGATTTCTATTGCTTTGATACCATGTAACAGCATCAGTACAAGGAAACCAGTCCCTGGGCAGGAGAGAAGAAATGAGATAAAGAAGATAAGAGGAGAAGAAAAACAACAGCTCACAATTGGGTTATGTGTTTCCTTAATAGTGAGAAGCATAGTGTATTTATAACATAAAATATCAAGATACTACAAGCATCCCCCTGGACTTATGTGTATTTACACATAAGCCCCCAAATAATGAAACTTATAACACAAATATCCCTGTGGTACAGAAATCTTAACAGTAACAAGGCAGTATCTAAGGAGAGAACCTCTTTGTTAGTCTTAGAGAGAAAACAAAGATAAACCTAGAAATTACTCTCAGAGATCAAAGATTAAGACTTCATGGGTTCAGTCTTGACACTTTCCAGAATTTAGTTTAATGCTAAGAAGTAACACAACTATGCTAGCTGGAAGTCCTCTTTTACTAAATTCACTCTCTCCATGGTGGGTATGTTTTCTTGTCCTTGGATGCACTCAAACATACAGTTTCTAACTCCAGTTATAGAGGGAAAATTAGTCCAAGAAATTAAGATAAAAGGCTTCATGTTCGTGATTGTTCAATCAGTACATTGAAACACATTCAACAACTCCCTGTGAAAGCTTCTTGAACATGGAATCAACTAAAGGAATAATCACAAATTGGAGAAATAGATGAATGAGATTTCTGCACAAACCTTCAGAAGGAAATAAAGAGATGTCGGGATCATCAATGCTCCAGTGGCAACAACTGCAGTCAACTCCCTAGAAAGCAAGACCTACACACATCCAATAAAGGGTCAGAGTAGATTATTGGAATATTTTCTAATGCATAACTCAATGTGGATGTAGAAAGGCAAAGATCAAATAAAGACTCCAACCTCAAAGAGGGAAAAAAAATACTAAATGGTAGGTTCCATATGCTTACTCTCCACTTGAGTGTGTCAGATGGAGGTATCATTTCTTCAGAATATGGAATTTAGATAATATGAGACAACTAATTTGAAATGTTCCTTTTATTGGAAATAGAAGAATATATGTATCAAATAAAATTCAAATGAATTACATGATTAAAGAAGTTTGGTGTGATAGCAAAGGGGTGGTCCGTCTGCTTCCCTTGCCGGATATGCAACCTTGGCCGTGGATTCTTATTCCTACCCTTACACATATCTCTTCTCATTCCAATGGAATTTTGTTTAAAGCTCTGACTGACAGTAACATTTTACCCTTCTTACATCATTTGCTAATACTGCCACGTGGAAACAATGTTGTTCTGTTTTCCATCAAGATGATGTAATTATGAACTCTTAGTCTATCTATTTGATTTTTATTATCAAAAATAAATAAAAGTTAAATGAGAGAGACAGAGGAGACACAAACTCCACAAGGTCAAAATGACAATAAAAAGAAAACAGAGACAACGAAAGGGGGATATCACATAAGTATGCACACTAAGCTCGACAGACCAATAGAAGGGGGAGGGGAAGAGGGAAGGGGCCGAGAACACCCAGATCATTTTCTCATGACATTGATATGTCGTGCGATCTGTCACCTAAGATTCTGGGACTGAGGTTGGACACTGAGAGCCCTGAAATTCAACTACCATACAGATTGCTGGGGAGTTAAGAGGTTCAAGAGGGTTTGCCTTAAAGGGTTGAGCTTGTTTTCATTTTTCCTCTCTTTTCTTTCCTGAGATCCAGCTCTACACAAAATGAGTTTGTGTGAGCATGTGTATGTGTGTGTGTCCAACCTCATCAACATCCTTGTAATTTGCTCCCAGAATCTCAGGTGACCAAGTTCACTGCATATCAGTATCATCGGTAGCTTCCAGGATTTTAATTATCAGTAGGTATCGTATCGTATATGTATTGGTAGTTATCGATACAATACTTACCGATATGATACTTATTTAAATAAAACATTTGTATAGACCGATACGGGACCGATACAGTCCGATATGGTCCGTATACAGGTAATAAACACCTCCTTTAAACCTGCAAAACAGAAACTATGAGTGAGATAAGTAACTGAGACCAACCGAAGGCCTTGGAAACTTGTTTTTATCTTCGATATGAATTGGAAGACATCATCTGATATGAAAAATGACTCTAATCTTTAGCATTTCAACAAGTTTTGGGGACTTACAGCGTTCAAATCACGGATCGAAACAGATTTGGGCGAAGAAGTGTTAAAGTTGCAGATCTCTTTTTTTTTTTGCCTGCTCAAATCTCTTTTTTTTATCTCTCTTTTATCACTAGATAGGAAAAACGACTTAAATCCTTGCATCAAGCTGATATTTACATATTGCATAATAAGGTGTTTTATGCTTCAAAACTGTATTTATATGTATCATAAGCACATCCATGCATTTTTTTACCATTTCCATGTGTATCTTTAGCATATCTTGCGTCTCTCAGATACAATACGATACGTCTTTTAAAATCACCCTCCGATACAATACCCAATACCGATACTTAAATCCTTGCTTAAAGATAATTCTGGTCAACCACCCACACGGGTTTCTGGTCCGTTCTTTTGTGCTTTCTTCTTTTGTTTACGTAAACTCCAAATTCGTTATGTAATTTCTATCCACTCAGCCTCCAACCTCAGACCACCCTTCTAGTTCCTTCCCAGAACCTGGATAATCAAGTGCATAGCATTTCAGTGTGATCAGTAGCAGAACTAGGAGTCTTATGGTTTCATTTCCTCTCTTCCAGGTGGTTGGGTTTTTATGGTCTGTTCTTTTGTTTTTTACACCCCTCCCCACAGTTCATCTAACCCCCAAGGTCACACTCTAAATTAACCACCCCTTACCGTCAACCCTCGTCTCACAGAAGATGCTTCTCCAAAATTTGTGCGATATTTCAAAATATTTTCTTAACGGCAAAGAGGAGAATCAGAGCTATAACAAGGCTAAAAACACTGATGAAAAGAATTTTACATACAACTTTACATCCATGAATTATATATTGAAAAAAACCACTAACTGAACATGTATGATCATTGAAGCTCACACAACTAAAAATATGAGAGACAGCTTACAGGAATAATTAGCTTTTGTCCCCCACGATGGAACTCGAATTTCCAAAAGATTCCCTATTTTAACAAAACGAAGGAGATATGTTATACAGAAATTCCATAGGGCAAAGGTTGTACCATCTACAGGGCAATCAAAGGAAAAGGACAAGTAGCAGCTGAAGGAACAGTTATGTAAAAATTCTATTACAGTTACAGAGTATGTAAAGAAAAAAAGGATCTCCTCAACAGTACAGAAAGAGAAAAGGATAAGGAGATACAATGTCATTTAAAAATAGCATGAAACCAGTTTGAATATAGTATGGAATGTCACTATAAGGAGACATAAATTAGATAAATATTGACTTCCAGTTCCTTCTTAGCAAGGTCTATGAGAGAGACCTACCAGCACATGCCTAGCAACATTAAAAAATCATTATTACCAACAGAATACAGATCCCATAAAACCCATGGAGAAACACTAGATGTATGAAAATATGAGACCAAGAATATTAGTCGCCAATCAATGGTGTGTTGCATGACATGTTAAATTGTTAACCTTTTGTGTTATAAGGATCTTTCAAGTTGCTAAAATGCTCATGTGAATCTATATACGGACACTTCTTGATGCTAAACAAGTTGGCAGCAAGTTCAGCTGCCTAGAATAGTTTTTAAGCTAACAGAAGATTAGGGTAGTGGGGAAGTTGGGTATTGGGATGGGTTGCTAAGAAAACTCTGAGATTAGACCAATCACAGGAACATCAAAACCAAACTTCTCACAACATATTGTCGAGGCGTTCACTTAGTTGATGCCATGGTGATGCCTAGGCCACAAAGCATGCCTTGATGCCTAAGGCAACCAGTGCCTTATGTTTCAAGGTGCCCATACCTTGATGAAGCAAATATACCAGTATATGGAAAACATGCTTGGGATATGGAAAAATACACGGAATATGGCAAGTATACATATAACGCTCCCCTTGGGTGCCTTGTATAGAAAAAAACATGTGAACCTAAAACGATGCAGGAAACGAATGGAAGCGACGGAATACAGGACATCATATCCCCAATACCTTGGCCTTGCCTAAGGATCACCTAGGCACCATGGCGCCTTAGGCTTTCCTCGGTGCCACACTGCCATGGGCCCATGACAAACTATGTTTAACAAAGGCAAGCACATATGTCATGGTTTTCTAGATTACTTCCCAAGCCTGCAAACAGGATTTGTGGGGCTCAACTTCACCAAAAGCATTTAGAAACCAATTTCTTAGATGTATATTAATTATCCTTAGATTTATGGCTTCCAGATCTTCAATAATTTCATTAAGAATTTAAAGCTCAGCTCAAGAAGCCAACCTCAAGAAAGGTCAAAGATAACTCCAGAAATTGATTTCTCCAAACACATGATTTTTCATTCAATTAAACACAACCATTAGTGATATCTCCATCACATAATTAGTGTAAAATACACATCACTATCTAATTAAACTCAATCTACATGACTAATGATCAATGATCATTGCTTGAAATAACTTGGATCATTCATAAAGTTGCCAGTGAGATAAGAACTTGCATCATCCTTCTACATGCGTGTAGCATCAAATGTATAGATGATGGAATTATATATCCAAATTATTACAGACAGATCACTTTTTGAACTTCAGAGGTTATCAACCTCCCAACACAAAAGACAACAGAAGGAAACAGCACCAGCTACAGAATACTTGGTTTAATGAGCAACATAAACTTGAAAAACAAAAGCATCAATCAGTAATAAATTGAAAGCATGCTTCCTCTCCAAGCATATCTGCAATTACCTGAATTCCTATGGAATAAAGCATCCGAACAGCACTGAAGTCAGATATTTTCCTTCCACCCCCAACTTCCAACTCTAAAGCAGTGCTGCAAAATTGATACTGATGTCACAAAACTAAACGAGGAAATACTAAAACAAATATTACAAGAGCAACACTAAATGATAAAATACTTCAATGAATATTACAAGAGTGCCACATCATTATTCTTTACAACACTCACTGTAGTATTTCCTGCTTTATCATGTATCCAATTTAAATGACAAGAAACATCTATAACAGTGACAAATGATGACATTAGAGAATTCACCGGAAAATATAATAGCAATTACTAGATCCAAGGTACTAAAACTCGGGTCTCGGGACCAACTCGGCTCTTGGAAAAACCGAGACGAGTCGAGATCTCGACCGCCGAGTTGGTGCATTTTTTTTTTCCAACTCGAAGCCTCAACTTTGGGTCAACCCGAGATCCGAGATCTCGCCAAGATCTCACCGAGATATGTCGAGTTTTGTCCAGTTAGGTAAGGTATTTAAGTGGTAGGTGGGTTAAAATAATGGGTCGAAACCGAGAACCAAACCGAGATCTCACAAAGATCTCGCCGAGATATTGCACTTTTGAGACTCGCAGGCAGTCTCGTCTCGGCTTTTCCAAAAACCGAGAAACTCGGCGAGATCTCACCAAAGTTCTCAAACTATGACTAGATCACTATACTACCAACAGAATATGATGAGTGAAGTGTGCCCCAATAGTAAATGACTTGAACATGCAAACAAGATGGGTAGGAAGGATAATCCCCTTTTTTTTTTTTTTTTTTTTTTTTTTTTTGGGGGGGGAGAGGTTGAAGGGTGATAAATTACACCTAGGAACATCATGTTTGGGGAACTATGATCAGGGTCCTTTCAGGTTGTAAAAATTAAGATTAGTGCCCCTTGAGGAAAAAAAAAAGTGTTAGAAAAAACTAACAAGAAATGAGATTTACCACATTAACCCTCTCTCTATCCTTGGGATCCAAGAGGGCTTCTCCCTAATCAATCATCCTGACAACCAATGGAGAAGGGGTTGGTCAGTCATTCTAGTGAATTAGTGGACTTGACATTACTAATTCTTCTATCCATCCAGAATGCCAAAGATTTATGTCATTTTTCAGTGACTTCATTATATAATCCCATCCATCACAGACATGAACTCCTAGTGTTATGCCGTCTTGGAAGTTAGAGAGACAGATAGTAGTCAATAGGAGGGAGGGAAGTCGATTCAGAGAAAGGGAAGGGGTGTCGATTCAAAGAAAGGGCCAGATTGAGAAAGCCCATGCCTTTTATCTTTGGGGTCTGGGGGTGTGTGTGAGAGAGAGAGAAAGAGATGGGGCAGAGCATTGTTTTTCACTAGGGAGATCAATGAGGCATCTCTTCGCCCCTTTAAAAATTTCCTTTTTTTGCCAAGCTTAAGCTTCAAGCTCAACATTGCTTCCTTTTTAGTCTTTATCCTGAAATTGTTTTTCAAATTTAAGCATTTCAAAAAATATTCAGAAATATCAAGCTCAAGTCCTCCACTTATTCGTGCATGTCTTCACAATTGGCAGGGGAATGAAGTCTTGGATATCTCCATCCAAGGGCAATGGGTAGTGGCAATCCGAGTTTGAATATTCATAACATGGACTGATGTGAAAGATCAAAAGATTCAGATCGGATTTTATTAGTATAGAAATTCCAAAGAAAAAAGGTTGAGAATCCGTTTGAGTCATTGTTCAAAATCTAAAGCTTCAAAATGGAAATTATCTGAAGCTTTTGTTTATGATTCTCAACTGCTGCTCATATCCTGCAATTCTATCCATAGTTGTCAATGCATCTAGGCAACCCATGGCATTGGAGGGGGCCTGGGCGCAAGGTGAGGCACCTGGACACCTAGGTGACACAACTATGATTCTACCAAATAGCTACTTAAAGAACAAAGTTAACCAAATCATGCTGGACAAATAAGAGGAGAAGACTAATCATTTCTGGAGGAAGAAGTCCCAACAGAGTTCCCTAGCTCTCACGTTACACGATCTAATGGATCTAATTGTAAGGACTCATTTTGGTAGGGACAAATAGTCATATTTTAATGTTTTTGGTAGTCAAAGTGAGCAGACCTAATAACTTAGACTAACATTTTCCTAAGAAAGGAGTCCCAATCATAATTTTTTAACTTGACAGACCCTGATCATTGTTTCCCCAAACATGAGGGACCATGGGCTATTCACACACACCCCCCCCTCTTTTTATATGTCAAAGACTTTTATCAAAAGGCCCACTCTTCCATAAAACGACTGAAAAGTGAAAAGAATAATCCTGCTGATCCAATACCAAGTCTTGTCTCAATCTTTAATGTGGAATTCCGTGAATACTAGCTTGATCTGTGTGATCATAGCCCAGCCTTTATTTATAATATTGAAATCATATGACAAAACTACAACTAAGCAATCTGGGACTAAAACCCACATACAAGAATACCCCCACGGACAGATTTACCCTTGGACCCATATTACAACACTCCCCCTCAAGTTGGTGCATACATATCAAACATGCCCAACTTGCTAATAATAGGAAAAAACAATTTTGTATTGATTCCTTTGGTGAGGATATCAGCCAACTGTTCACTAAACTGAATAAATGGAATACAAATAATTCCTTGTTCCAGCTTCTCTTTGATGAAGTGCCGGTCAATCATGTTTGGTCCGATCATGTTGGACCGGGTTGTGAGCAATGTTGATTGCTGACTTGCTATCACAGTAGAGTCACATAGGAAGATCAGCACTTATCCCCAAATCTTGAAGGAGCCCTTTGAGCCAAAGAAGCTCACAAATACCCTGTGTCATAGCTCGAAATTCAGCTTCAGCACTAGATCGAACCACAACAGCTTGTTTTTTGCTCCTCCAAGTAGTTAGGTTACCTCCAACAAATATGCAATATCCAGATGTGGACTTCCTATCATCAGGACTGCCAGCCAAATCTGCATCAGTGTAAACTTCTATCCGGAGATGGCTGTGTGGAGAGAACAATACTCCTTTCCCCGGAGTTGACTTGAGGTAACAGAATTCTGTATGTTGCTTCCAAGTAAGAAGAGTGAGGATCATGCATGTATTGGTTGACAAGGCTTACAGCAAATGTGATGTCTGGCCGGGTATGTGAGAGGTAAATCAATCGACCCACTAATCTCTGATAGCTGCCTTTGTCCACTGGCTCACCTTCCTTACTCTTCAAATGTGTGTTGGGCTCCAGCGGGGTATCTGCTAGTTTACACCCAAGCATCCATGTTTCTTTCAATAAATCCAAGGTATATTTCCTTTGAGAGAGAGATACGCCCTTAGCTGAATAGGCAACCTCAATCCCTAGGAAGTACCTCAATTTGCCCAAATCTTTGACTTCAAACTCCGTGCTCAAATAAGCTTTCAGCTTCTGAATCTCAGGTGCATCACTGCCTGTAATTACCATGTCATCAACATAGACAATCAAAAGGGTAACTTGTTGTCCCACTCTCTTAACAAACAATGTGTGGTCTGCATTACTCTGCTTATACCCATATGCGATCATAGCCTTCTGGAATCGGCCAAACCAAGCCCTTGGGGACTGCTTCACACCATACAGAGCCTTCTTTAACTTGCACACTTTCCCCCGAGTCCCTGAAGAGGTAAAACATGGGGGTACCTCCATGTAGACATCTTCTTCCAAGTCTCCATGTAGGAAGGCATTCTTCACATCGAGTTGTTGGAGTTCCCATCCTTGATTTACAGCACAAGAAATGATGACCTGTACAGTATTCATCTTTGCTACAGGAGCAAAAGTCTCTTGATAATCGATTCCTTGGTTTTGAGTGAAACCTTTGGTGACCAATTTCGCCTTGTATCTCTCCACAGAACCATCAGCCTTGTGCTTCACAACAAAGACCCATTTACAACCAATAGGCCTCTTCCCATGTGAAGAACTTACCAAATCCCAGGTCTGATTTTTCGCAAGGGCAAGCATTTCTTCATTCATTGCCTCCTTCCATTTTGGTTCGGCTATTGCTTCCTGCCAAGTGTTAGGTATAGAGACAAAGGACAAAGAGGATATGAAAGCATGAAAGGCAGGAGTTAGAAAGTTGTAGGACACAAAGTTTGAGATAGGATGCTAAGTGCAACTTCTTTTTTGTTTGCGAACAGCAATGGGTAAATCAAGACTAGGATCAAGAGCGGGCTTACCCGAAGTATGACTAGGAGCAAGATTTGGAGTAGGAACAGATGTTGATTGCGTAGGTGGTGCAGCAGTGGTGGTTTCTTTCTCTCTTCTTCTTTTTCTTCTTCGTCATTCTGCCCTAAAACCACCCATCACCAGCCCCTCCACCACTTCCGCCAGCCACAAACCACCCCTCCACCACTTCCGCCACCTACAGCCAGCCCCTTCACCACTTCCGCCAGCCAACACCAGCCACCGCCAACCCTCCACCGCCTCCGCCAGCTACTGCCGACCCTCCCCCTTCCTCCCGCCACCTCCGCAGGTCCCTCCCTCCTTTTTCCGCCACCTCTACACACCTGGGGGCCTTCCACCTTGTTCGAATTTTTTTTCATCCCTTGGTGGGAGTTCGTTTTTTCCCCTATACATGTTCTGATTTTTTTTGGGGATTTGTCTCTGCCAATTTTTCTCCAACCACCATACCTAACGACTCCGAGATCACGACTGCTTCGACTGGTTCTGAAGATTCCAACCAGCGGGACTTTGTTCCCTTTCCGGTGAATCCCATAAAGTTGAATGGAAACAATTATCTTCTGTGGTCTCGTTCCTGTTTTTTTGCTATTGGTTCCCGTGGGCTCTCTGGTTATATCACGAGCACTAAGGACAGCCCTATAGAGGCTGGATCGGCTCAGGATCGATGGATGAATTTCAATTTTTTGGTGATGTCCTATTTGGTTAATTCCATGGACCAGACCATTGCTGGTCGTTATCTGCTCCTTGACACCGCTGCAAAAATTTGGAAGACGGCTCATGACACATACTCTCAGGTTGGGAATGCAGCCCAATGCTATGAACTCTGTCAGAAGCTCCATACTACCAAGCAGCTAGAGTTGTCTCTGTCCCAATATTACAATACCATGTGCACACTCTGGCAGGAATTGGATTTTTTGGGCACATTTACGGCTACCACAGATGTTGACGCTATAGCCTTCAGAAAGTGGGAGGATGGTTTACGGCTGTTTGATTTTTTTGCCGGCCTAAACATTGAATTTGATAATATCAGGTCCAATATTTTGAATCGGGATCCTCTTCCCTCTTTGGAGCAGGCCTACGCCATACTTTTGGCTGAGGACACGAGGCGCACTGCCATGGTTCATCCTGTCACTCAGGAACGATCAGCCCTTGTTTTTGGTTCCCAATCTTCCCGTGGAAATTCCTCTCGTCCTCCTTCTACTGATCGGCCAACTAGTGATCGCCCGCCTATTAAATGCGATCATTGTGGGAAGGATTGGCACACCAAGGACCGATGTTGGAAGCTTCATGGTCGTCCTACGGATACTCGTGGGCGTGGAAAGGGGGGTTCCAATCGGCCCAGTTCCTCTCGAGCTAATCAAGCTGCTACAGAAGATCCATCTAAACAGTCTCTTTCCTCTGTGATGGCTGAGTTGCAAAATCTACGGGATATGATGAATCGCTTGGACACATCTTCTTCGGCATTTGTATCTCCTTCCATGGCGGCTTCGGCTTTGGCTTTGTCTCTACCTGCTCCTTCTAATGCACCTTCTTCCCCAGGTATTTCTTTTGGTGGGAATTGCACCTCGGTCATGCCTGACTCTTGGATTATTGACTCAGGGGCAACCGACCATATGACAGGTTCTTCCTCTGTTTTTACCACATATAATCCTCTTTCAGGCCAGTCAAAGGTTCGGGTTGCTGATGGGTCTCTTTCTTCTATTTCTGAGAAGGGATCCGTTCAGTGCACCTCCTCTCTCACTCTTTCCTCTGTTTTACATGTTCCTAAGTTTACTACTAACTTGCTGTCTATTAGTAGCCTAACTAAGGATTTAACCTGCACAGTAATATTTTTTCGAACTCATTGTTTATTTCAGGATTTGGAAACAGACAGTATGATTGCATGTGGTAAGGTGGTTGGTGGTCTGTACGTGCTTGAAAGTTCCCGGACAACATTGACATCATAGCCGGCATCTTCTACTTTTGATTTTGCATTGCTTGAGTTGAATAATTGGCATCGTCGTCTGGGCCATCCCTCGATTGGGGTTTTATCTGCTTTATTTCCTAGTCTGGTGAAACAATGTAATAAACACAATTTTTCTTGTGATGCTTGCACTTTGGCAAAGCAAACTTGGAGTATTTTTTCTATTTCAGATAACAGAAGTTTGAGTCCTTTTGGGTTAATTCATTTTGATGTTTGGGGCCCTGCCAGTTGTGTTTCTACCTCTGGGTTTAGATGGTTTGTCACATTTATCGATTGTTTTAGCCAGACGACTTGGGTAATATTTGATGCATAGCAAGAGTGATATGTTCAATTGTTTTATGTTATTCCACAAAATGGTCCAAACGCAGTTTGATGCCAAGGTGAAGATTCTTCGCTCAGATAATGGCAAGGAATATATGGATGGTGCTTTCCGTTCCTATTTGGACAGTCATGGGATCATACACCAGACTTCTTGTGTTGACACTCCCGCTCAAAATGGAGTGGTTGAACGCAAGAACAGACATCTACTGGAGGTAGCTCGTTCCCTTATGTTCACCATGTCTGTCCCTCCTCGTTTCTGGGGTGATGCGGTGCTTACAGCTACTTACCTCATCAATCGACTTCCATCTCGTGTCTTGGATGGCCGCTGTCCCTTGGATATGTTGGTTGGCAAATCCACCTTTGTGGTGCCCCCAAGAGTGTTTGGCTGTTTTGTGTTTGTACGAAATCACCACGTCCATGGTAAGCTTGATCCCAGAGGATTACGGTACATTTTTCTTGGTTACTCATTGACTCAGAAGGGCTATAAATGCTACCATCCTCCTACCAGAAAGGTGTTGGTCACCATGGATGTTGTCTTTCAGAAGTCGGAGGTTTACTTTCCACCGCCGGTACCTCTGCAGGGGGAGACTCAAAGTAATGAAGAGGTCCCGCTGATTGCTCCTTTAGATGTTGAGATACCAACCATTGAAGATGTTTCTATTGAACTAGAGGATGGAGTTACAAGTCAAGAACAGGAAGTGGGACAGATTGAGCGCAGGGGGAAAGACTTGTGAAGCAGAAATACACTCGGGGAACTGATTTTCCTACAGATGGTCCTCGGTACAAAGAGACAGATTTACCCTTGGACCCATATTACAACATTTAGGAATACATAGAGAACCAAGGATGCTTTCAAATGGGAAGGAAGTCTCAAGGTAGCTCAAGCTACTTGCAAGTATAAAGGAAATTCTTTTTTTTTTTCCCCTTGGGTACAAAGTGAAAAAGAATTTCAAGTTCTCCCGCACTCTCGCCTGGAGGCTGCAACTCCACTTTCCAACAGGAAGTCAAAACCCCTATAGACAACAACAACAAACTCAGTTTTATCCCAACTTAATGGGGTCGGCTGCATGGATCCAAACAAAGCAAAATAGGGAAAACTGAGGTCTAATCAGAGAAGGGGAAAAGAGGGATGGGAAATGAAAGATGGATGTAAGAGGAATGAGGCACAGCCCGGCACGTTAGGAGAATCTCAGCTACATGAGGCCTGGTACATGAATCCTTGCCCTCGAGTAGGCTCTATCCGAGATCATACTTGGGACAAGACATAGAATATGCAAGTCCTTCCTCACAACTTTTCCTATGGTCATTTTAGGCCTGCCCCTAGTTCTTTTAACTCCTTCAATCAGGATCATATCACTCCTCCTATATATAAAGGTGAATTCATGAACGAGCCTATAAACCTGAATGCAACTGGCGACTCCCATATAAAACCTAAGCCTACAACTCTTTCCTACAAATACCTCAGCCTCTATAGGAACTTGAAACCCAAACAGCAGCAGAAAAATTAATGTTTTCAATCTAACTAATGAATGAACAGAAAGATCTCCACCAGCGAGCAGGCATCCAACGAGCGGATAAGAAGCCAAAATCAATCCAATTTTCATAAACCACAGGTTGGAGTGTGGGCCCTATGTTGAGTAAGGGGAGTCGATCCATCCGTATATTGCGGGAATAAGCCGTTTGCAACCACAAACTTCTATCTAACTGTTCCAAAACTACTTGTATCGGTCCCAGGTTTTCCTAGCGGGCAGGAGTCACCTCGCTTGTAGGGCCCTTGCCTTTCTCTCTCTGCCAAATCAAGAGTGTTTCAGTCTCAAGGTCTACTTTCAGCAAATGTCTTCTACCTTCAAACTTTCCCGTTTTCGTGAAGCCTTGATGCATGGGCATATGAAACTGTCCAACCAAAAATAGTTTCATGGCGGCCCTCTCTGGCATTTCCGTCATGGATATGAGAGTAGCCAGAGCGCAAACACACAATACACAAGGAGGCAGCATTTTCCCATTGATAGATAGCCTTTCCCCTAAGACTCTGAGAGGGACCAATTCACGATGTTAGAAGTTTTTTGACTGAATGATAGAAAGCCCCAAAAATTCTGTTGCCAAACGAAAAGAACTCTTTTTAATGAAATCTGATGCAGAGCTGGTAAGCTCCAAGTCATTGGAAGAAATGAGTTTGGCAGCAACTGCTGGAGTATTTATGAGGACAGTGTCAGCTCATGAGTCCCCATTAAGAAATACTAGAATACTCAGATTGTCTGATCAGAACCAATTTGACAGAGTAAAGAGATAAATATATTACAAGTACCATATGGTAACTAAGGTTAAATAGTACTGAATAAAAGTTATCACAAGATAGATGCAACCATCTCTCCAACAGTTTTAAAGCAGCATGGAAAACATTCACCATGAATTCACAGATTGTTTAGATACTGAATTTTCAACCATAATATAATCTCTCTCTCTCTCTCTCTCCAACTCAAGCAAAAGGGCTTCATAGAAGGTCCCAAAGAGTTTCCTCGAAAGGCCCGATTCCAGGAGTGGAGACAACGGTGTTTGCTTCAGCTACTGCAGCTTCCTCTTCTTCTTCTTCTCTTCACCACTTAGAGTGACGCCAACAGCGGCTGCTGCTGCAATCTTCAACAGTGGCGGCAGTGGCTGCTGCTTCTTCTTCCTCTCTTGTTTTTTTTTTTACTTTTTCCCCCTTCCTTCCTTTTTTCTCCATGTATTTTCAACTTTTCCTCAATTTTCCCCTGGATTTTGAGTTTAGGCACATTGACAACCAGTAGCCTTGTCTCTAAAGGGTGTCATGTCACCTAGACAGGGCATAGGCAATACCTTGACAGCTATAGTATATATGTGAATACAATGACTATTATATAGGGAAGGAAGTAGTGCAATGGCTGTTCCACAGTTGTCGATAATATAGATGGGGTTCAACTAAGAACCACTCTACGGTAGGATCGATGATAGGTTGCAGCAGAACATCAAATTAGATACAAAATCAAAATTAGTAACTTAGTAAAGAAGAACCAAATCAGCCAGCAGAAGGCCACCAAACTTAGGTCGAGTGGAGATGATGTTGAACAGGTTCTATGCTCCAAAATTCAGCCAGTTCTGATGGCTGAAGACAGAGATATGAAGGGGGCTCGAAAATAGAAACTTAGTCCTCAAAATAGAAGGTTGTACAGTACCTCACAAACCAACAGCAATCTGGGCTCCAAACAGGGATCGAGTATAGGCCCTGGTATAGCAGTGACCAGCCCTCAAAATCTCAGCTAATTCTGATCGGGGGTTGCTGAGATATGTCCTTCACAAGTTACAGCAGCAAAATCAGATCGCAGGGAGCAGCAGCAGCCTTCAATCGATGGTTTGCAGCAACAGCAGCCTTCGGAGTTGATTGGGAATGGATTCTGATCTTCAGGGTGTGTTCGCATAGAGATTTATTGCAATCACAAGCAGCAGCAGCAATGGAGATCGAGTAGAGGTAGGAGAAGAAGGGGGTACAGGGATGGGCTTTCTCAGCCCTGGGTCTCTCACCCATAGCTATCCCAGCTGTTGAAACAAGGATTTACCCCCATAACTGACAGCAAGGATGCCTCAAGACTTCATTCAATAATTCATTGTCTAACTAGTACGAAAGGGTTGCCAATTTAATGAAGTAGGCTAGCTTACAAAATAGAAGATAGAAAAATAGAAACTATCTAAAAATCTAGCTGCCTTATTTCAAAATAGAAGCTCCTATTTTAGAGAACAAAACCAAAAAAAAAATAGTAACAAACTGAAATTAGAAACTACCTAATATAGACTGAAAATAGTAACTAAACTATGGCAGCATTAGGATAGAATCTTCCTCCACTTGATAGACCCACAAGATCTTCTAAAAATCAATCCCAAACAAGGCAAATTTTGGTTTTGACACTGTTCACGTGAACAGTGTTTTAGTCTTCAACTTGGGTTTTCTAGAAGGATTCCCATCAAGGCAATATGGGCTGTGACACTGTTCACGTGAACAGTAACCTGTGAACAGTAATTCCTGGCTCTTCTCATATTCATGTTTCGATCTACATCTGCAGACCATGGCCAGCTTATAACTGCCACCAAGCACTTAGCCTAACACCCAAATTTGGTGCACAGGCTCACTTGTTTAGTTTAAAACTAAACGGAGTTTTCCAAGTGGCAAAATAATTCTTCAAAAAAATGGTTGAAAGTACAAGGTGATAGTCCAACACAAAAGGTGATACAGAGGATGAGTGGGACCACCAAATCCAACAGAGGCCAATCCAGGGGGAACGCTATCTATCTAACATTCAGATTGGCTACCATGCCTCAGCATGGCCCAAAACCATGTCACAGTATTGTCAGTGCTAGCACAACATCTTTGGCATTACACTGCCAATTATTTATCCATAACACAACCAACACAAATACATTCACATAAACCCATCATTTTGAGATTTATAATTAAACTCCCTGGCTAAAAAATTCCAAATGTTAAGAATATCTTCCCACAAGGTGTACAACAGACAAAAGAACTAGAGACAAAAAGATACATGATAAGGAAGAAAAACGATGTTCAACAATTCTGATATTTAAAGAAATATCAAGCATATACCTTCCGATTCTACCACCAATATGGCCATGTGACTTCGAGGAGAAGTGATGAGTATAATGAGCTGATGCCCCAAAGGAACTTGTTCCAAACTGCAGAAGATTACTTGAACAAATAAGACAAAGGCAGGTCTAGAATAGACACTAATAGATGTGGAGAAGCAGAAGGGGGGTGAGAAAAACAAAAGGGTGTGGTTTCTCTAGACGATAACACATAGAGAGGTATCTCCTGATGGACAATGTAGTAACCATCTGTCTCACACTCTTCACATCTCTATCTTTGATATGAAATCGTATTCTATACATTGAAAGCACACAATAGCCTTTGATATTACTAACTTGATACACTTGATACGGTATAGTTCGATAAGACATCAATGGCAATGGCAAACTCAACTTAGCTCCATCTTCTTAGCGATGGCAATTTCCCTCTCTGAAGTGAACCAAATCTGTTTATATCTGACTCGGTCTAAGAAGTCGGTATCAGCAACTGGTTGGGAATCTCCTCTGCCTTACCATCACTTTATTATTGGTGGGGAGAAGCTCCAAATATTGCCTTTACAGGTTGCCTTCACTTTGATCATTAATGCAAAACTAATCAACCCAAAGTAGCCATTTCCCAAGGGGAACAAAGGGGGGGGGGGGGGAAAGAAAGGTTGGATATGGGCTCCCTGCTTTTAATTATTGCAGGAAATAGTTGTTGTCTGCCCAAATACAAGCCAAAGCTCACTGTCGTTGGTGGGCTAAAGAAGACAATAACCCTTTGGAAGCCACAATCCCCATCTACTCTGCGACAGTGAAGATCATCATCATTCTGATTCTTCGAGACCATTCCATCCATGGCAGCTCTCTCCGCTTATTATTCTCCTTCATGGCCACTCCTCAGAGCAAACCCTAGCCCTAATCTTAACTCAAGGAAATTGTACCCATCCCAGATATACTTGCTGTTTCAGAAGTGCAATGGGGCTCTAGATGGATGTATTTGGGCTTAAACATATGGTATACAATATGGGTTTGCAGTGAATTCGTATGGTTCTTTCTCAAGGCCACAACTTAATGGGACTGAAAATTGACCTAACACTGCCCATCAAGAGATATCCTCTATGAATGCACATCAAGAGAACCTTTTGCCATTAATCATACAAAAGAAAAAAGGAACAAATTATAAAGACAAGTGGTGAAGGTCTGGAATACTAGTGTCACTTGCATAATCTAATCTAATTTATACATCCTTCCTGCTCCAAGTAATTATGCTAGCAAAAGGGTTTGGATGCTATAAAATTTCATTTATTTCAAACCTCAGACATGCAAAACTAAAATTGTCAAACCTTTGACCATGTCTCATTTACAAGCAAAACAGTAAGATTCCTTTTCAAGATGTACAGGCCACTTATAAATAGCCTCATCACTTACATATGTTGTTCATACATATGTTGTTCATATTGTAGCATATGTCATTTAATGGGGGAGAACAATGATATCAGAAGCTGATGCAGAATGATCACCAAATAAGGCTTATTTCTTTAGAAATAGGCCTAGGGTTGGGTTATATCCATGTTGGGCCTTTGTTCCCAAGGGTTTTTTATGTAATAGGCCACTTTAATGAGCCTAAACTAGGGGTACTTAGGTTGCATACGGGATTAGCCCAATACTTAGTTATTTTTATGTTTTTAGATTGAATTAGTTATTTTTATGTTTTTAGATTGAACCGGTTTAGATTTGGTTGCATCCAAGTGGTTCAATGGGTCTAATTTAAGTGAAGTGTTCTTATTGGTTAATATGGAATCTTCTTTTAATTAGTTGTTTTTAATTTAGATTCTTTTATTTTAAGTTAGTAGGGGGTAGATAGGACATTTTAGTATTTTAAATTAGTAATTTGACTTTGATTAGATCCCTTCCACGATTTAAGTGAGGAGGAGATTAGATTGTATGTGGATTTGGCTTAGGCCTTTAATTATAAATAAAGGAATCATGGGAGGCTCCCCCACAACAGATTTGAATTTAAAAAAAGAGATTTTCATGGCTGCTTGCTGCTCCTTGCTCTCCAAGAGTGTGTGCATCCTTGTGGGCTTATCAAGGTGGAAGGGTGGGTGGATCCTGCGACTCCTTACGCCGTGACGACTGGGAGGCTCTTTGTGAAGGTGGTTCTATCCTTCAATGCTAGATTTACTGCCGTGGATATCTGCTGTAAGTCTACCTATTAATTTCTGTTTTATCCTTCTTTCCCCTTCCCCATTCGATCCTCTTTTTATTTCTATTTGTATTCCATAAACCCTAGCCAGTCTTAACTCTGCCCAGACCTGTTCCCTCATTAGATTACCATCAAAATCAGGCTACAGCCCCCTTCCTATGTCCCCTCCACTCGATCCAGCTTTGGATCCCATCCATCCATCACAAACTCTAAATTCTTCTTCCCCATTAAAACCCTAATTGGCCCAAATTCTGTCTAGACTGTCTCAGCCGACAGATTACCTTCATAATTGGATCGAACCTTCCCCCAAGTCCCCCTAACACTCGACCTAAACCCCAGCCCCTGAATCCTACTGTTAACCCTAGTTCTAGTTGTTTTTCTTGATTACAAAACCCGAAACCCTAACCCTAACTTCTGCAGGAAATTAAAACTGATCCAAATTCAGATATTTTATACCATAATGACCCTCTAAACCTGCAGATTAAAACCCTATAAACCCCATTTCCAAATTCCCATCCTAAACCCTAATTTTGCCCTAAAACAGCCCCTAATCAGCCCTAAACAGCAGGCTTAACCAGAGCTTGATTCTACCTGGCTCCTAGTAGGATTATTTCCTATTCTAGGACTACATTACTTTACAAGAACACTGCTTTTAAGTTGAGATATGTAACCCGACAAGGGTATTTTGGGTATTTTATCTGTTTTGTTTACTTGTTTCCCAAGTTTACTTGTCTTTCAAGATTTTGAATATTATAAATAGAAGGCTTAGGATGGAGTCGATTCATCCAAGCTTGTGTTCTCTCATCAGTCTTCTTCCATCTTCTCCTTTCTCTTTTCTCCTCTCTAAAGTTACTGGTTACAGGTCCTAGGTGTTCTACATGGTATCAGAGCTAGGCAAGCAGTGACTGATATCTCCAAGATTGCTGATTTGAGAATCGTTTCAAGGTTCTCCGATTTATGGAGAAACCCTAGTTCATAGAAAGAAAAGAAGAACTAGGGTTTCCTGCTCGTTTCATCCTTGTTTATTTATTTATTTGGAAATCGTGTGGTTATACATTGAAGGCTTGCGGTTTCCAGTTCTGGAAAATTTTCTGCAGTTATGTTGCTGTTTTTTCTTTCAATGAAGGTTGGAGATCGACAGCTGCTGCCTTCATGAAAACTGCAGCTGCCCTGGTTTTTGAGATTGAGTCTGCCTGCTATTGGAGATCGAACTTCTTCCATCTTGTTGAAGAGTCGAATCTGCTACTCTGGAGATCAGTTTCTATTTGTTAACTAGGGATTGCAGCGGTTTGTTCTTTGGTTATAGATCGCGACTTCAAATCTATTCAGATTTGTGAATTTTGTCTGCAGATTTATGTCCTGCTTATTCTTGGAGATTGATCCAAGTTTTGTACAAGGTTATGGCACCAATTCTGCCCAGATTTTTGAATTAGTTATGTCTAGCATCTGGGAGATCATAGATTGCAGATTTTGCACACTGGTTCTTCCTTTTTGAAGATCGATCAAGTCTCTTCTTCTTCTGGAAATGCAGCTTAGTTCTGCCCAAATCTTGTCTCAGAAGTTTGTTTGATCGATTGAAGAAGGTTGAAGATTGATATGCTGCATTGCTTTTCTTCATCTGCTACTGCCATCATATATTGTTATTGCTGTATTTTGACTGTGCCACGACTCATCGATTGTCATTGCTACTGTTTGCTTCGATTGCTATCGAAGATTTACTTGTGGAATCAAATTCTGGTTTGCTGTTTGTTTCCTTGGTTGTCAAACCCTAGTCGGTTTCTGATTTTTAATAGTGGTTTGGTTTGCTGTTCTTCTGTTGCTTGCTGTCAATTTGAATCGATCCCGGGTTCTCGTTATCCTCTTGTGGCTGGTTCTTGGAATTGGTTGAAGAGAGGTTGAAGATGCATCTTTTGTTCCGCCTCCTCCTTTCCCTGGTTTCAGGCCTCAGTTACCGCTGGGGAAGAAAGATGGCTGCCATGTCGCAAACCCCCTTTTCTTCAGGTTTCGTTGGTCCCTTGATTACCGCCCCTGTTTTGGGTTTGAGGATGAAGACGTTATTTACTTGCTGTATGGCTTTCTTCTTCCTCACGTTTCCTTTTCTTTTTCCTTTAAAGTTTTAACTTATTAGGTATTTAATGCTACTACCCTACCTTCTATTACTACCCACCCTTCTCATGATTATTTACTTCTTGCCATTAAGAGTTTGCTAATTCCCTACATGATCCATTACTTTCTTATTTACCAAGGCCCCCTTGAAAAATTCTGGTTATTTATGGAACTGCCATTACCTTTTAATACCTTCCCAGTTTACCCTTTTGCCTAGTTGGGTTTATAATTGGATTTCCATTTAATTACAATTCTGCCATTCCCCTTGCAATAATTCTAATTCCCTTGAGTATTTACCCATAGCACCTTTGGAAAATTCTGGAAACTTGCACTTTTTGCCATTATCCCTTACATCATCTCCATTACTTGTTCCCATGTACTACTATACGTGAGGGGGAGATTATGTACAATTCCATTCCAGAACTTGCAGAAACTTGCAAACATTGCAGAACATTTGTGCAAAACATTGAAGACCAGTTTTTTTCCACCATTGCCATTGGGCATCTTTAGTTATTGGTTGTATTTGCCGTGAGGGGGACATTGAAGTATTGAAGATATTTTGGGATCATATTTGGTTGCCTATTTGAGGATTGGATTTACAGTTGGGTTGATTCAGGTTTTTTTCGATGTTTGCTGCATAGTTATCAAGGCGTCGACATGGTGACGCCATGGCGTCCAGACTCCTTGGTCGTCTTGGACGCCTTGGGCGCCATGGCGGGCACCTGGCCGCCATGGCGGTGACGCCTTGTTTTTTGACCCTCTAAAACGCCATGGTCGCCTTCCCGCCTTGATAACTATGGTTTGCTGTCCTATTTGTTTATCTTCAAGATTTTATGTCACTGTGAAGATCCGAGATTCATCACTGGACAGCTATTGAAGACCGATGAAAGCTGCCTTTTTTGGAAGATTGTGTCTGCCTTTTTTTCTGCCTTTATTAAGATCAGTGCTTCTTTCTATTTTGAAGAACGATTCTTCTCAGGCTTTGCAGAACAAATCTGTCCCGGTTTGCTGATCAAGTCTGTCCGAGTTTGGAAGATCAATTATCTCCAGTTCTTGAAGATTTAACTGTTCAGGATTATTTGGAGCATCAACCATTCGCCCATGTGTCAAATCCAAGTACTACATTTTAAGTGGGTACTTACTGCCAAACACTGCTGCGACAATTTGGGAAGTTGTTTCATCCTAGTTTAGTCAAGTTGGGCATGTGCGATATCTATGCACCAACTTGAGGGGGAGTGTTGAGATATGTAACCTGATAAGGGTATTTTGGGTATTTTATCTGTTTTGTTTACTTACTTGTTTTCCCAAGTTTACTTGTCTTTCAAGATTTTGAATATTATAAATAGAAAAGGCTTAGGATGGAGTTCGACTCATCCAAGCTTGTGTTCTCTCATTAGTCTTCTTCTCTTTTCTCTTTTCTCCTCTCTAAAGTTACTGGTTACAGGTCCTAGGTTTTCTACAGTTAAAAACACTCTTACTTTCTATACATTCTTGATCTTTGTAGGGGATGAAAACAAGAACATGCCTAAACGAAGCAAGCTGTACCTTCACCTCTCCAGCAGCAGATGTTTTCTCATCTTTCTTTTGCCATCCAACAGCAATAGATGACTCTGGCCCCAAAACAAGTTGTATCTGGACGAAAGCAATAAATATTAGTAAATGAACAAGCACATTAAAGAAAATGATAGTATAAAGGGTCTCTCTGACTGACATTTCTGAAGGTGTAAAATTTTTTTGTCACCAGACTTCAAATTACTCTTCCTTTGTCTAGTAAAATCCATTTAATTTTTGGGTAAAATGGTCATTTTCCTAGCTCTTCAAACATCAACAATGAAAGTAAACAGAAATATATCAGAAATCACTATGAAACTTTAACTAGTAAACCAGAACACCCAAATATTTTGAAACTTTCAAGTCCTTAAACCAAGGAATCCTAACCCTACCCTGTTCTGAACTTCGGAAAACAGGGAAAACAACCTTAACCCAATGGAGTCCCAGGGACAGCCAAAGAATGTCAGAGAACAAGTTCAACAATCCATCAAACCACCGTGAATCCCAAGAACAACCCCCATTGCATGCATTTGTGAATGCCTGAAAATGCCAGAGAATAGAGAGGATTTTAAATGTCGGAGAACGGCTGAGAATAACATCATTAAACTCCACAGAAATCACCGAAGGATGATGGACACAGAGAGAGACACAGGAAAAAGGGAAGAGATCACCAGAAAAGCAAAGTTCGCCGAATGATGGGATAAATCACTGAAAACTGCAACAAAGCAAAAGGGAAAGATCACCGGAAGAGCTGCAGCTCCCAGATTGTTGGAAACTTCTCTTTAGGGTTGTTGTCGAAGGAGCATTTTGCCACATTACACAACTACCCTCCATAGGGACCATACTGTGAAGAGTGGGGTTAAGAAAAAAGTGGTCGTAAATGGTTACAAAGGTCATGTTTGTTGTCACCAGCATTGCCATTTGTCTTCACCATTGTCATCATTCAGAGGCAAGACTTGGAGAGAAGAGAAGAGATGCAGTTGCAGAGTCGAAAAGGGCGGATCGCACATTGGAAGGGAGGAGGGAGATAGTCAAAATTAGAAAATTACCCCTCACTTATTAAAGACTTTTACAGTGAATTGGAACGTAAAAAAGTAAGGTCAAGAGTAATTGAACTTGACTAAATGATTCTATTCCAATCCTATGCTTATTAGTTGATTATACACAGATAGGTCCTCCTAAATCTTCTTAACATGGGGATAGCTCCAATAATCTGGCCTGTACAGAAGTCCTGTTGAATACCTCCTCCAAAAAGAAGACAACCATGGGTTCACAATGGTGAAAGCTCTGTTTTCAAACTGATGATGTGGCTCCATATAAGAAGAAAGAGAATGAAGCATAAGTAGAATATTGCATGACTGAAACAGGATTAAATAACAATCTGATGCAGGACAAACCCTAGAAGCTACGGTATCCTGCAATAGGACAGGATCACTGGTTATAACACCCTAATATGGACTTAAACTAGGGCTGGAACTTGCACAACACCACATTCAGCATTAGACATAAATAACAGAATTTACTAATAGCAATTATCAACATAAATCAAATGAATAAACACCATAGGTCTTAGGAATCAATTCAAGCAACATACATGGTTAGCTCCACAAGGCTAGGTAAGAAGATTCATGGCATTGCATTCAAAGATTCAGTAAGCATGCATGACAGTCCACGTAAGTTAATAAGCCACTAATTAGAACATTAGGAATATAAACCAATATCAAGACAAGGCAATTAATTCATAACAGGTACTGTTTTGGGGCTGAGAAGGGTGGGAAAATCAAGCAAACAAAATTATAAAATACTGTTTACTTAGGTTAAAGAAGGGATGGGTTGTAGAGGTTGATTTAGGATTAAGGCTTTCAAAATAAAATCTGGGAACGGGCTGGGGTGGTTAATGATAGGGTTAGGAAGGGGAACAAGGATTTTCGGTTGAGAGGGAGATGGAGGGAATGGCAATAAAGGGGCTGGAGTGCTTCAGCTACTATGGACAGAAGGGGGAAAGGGGTTCCCGACAGCAGCAGGGGGGGAAGGGATTCACGCAGCAGCAGGGAGGAGAATAGGGACTCACGACAGCAGCAGCCGGGGGGGAAAAGGGAGAAGAGAAAGGAGAGCCGTAGGGGAGGGGAAGAAAGAAAGAGAGAGAGAGATGAGGGAAAGAGGGTCGTACCATGACAGGGAGAGGAAAAATCGTGAAAAAGGGGGAGGGAGAGCTTCACGCAGCACTCTTGTCTTCAATCTTCATTCATTCGTTAATTCCAAAAAGTGGCTGAATACAATCCTAAATAGAAAACAAAGACATGCATATCCCTAAAATACCCTTACCCTAGTTAAAACAAAAGGAATTACCCAAATACCCTCACTTAAGTTACAAGGGCTGAAACAAAACTGCAGAAACAAATAAATAAAATACTAAAATACCGTTCACTTATTTAACATAAGTACTAAGATAAAAAAGACTAAAATAACCCTAGAAGTCTAAACAGCCTCGAGTTGGCCTGTAGCCTATGAAATCATCATCGAACCATAGTAACTGGCTCCATGGTAATCTCCTACGCCTCTGGTAGTGGTGCACAAAGGGCCTCTGGTAATGGTGCGGCATGATGTCCCCATCACAATCACAAAGAAGAGTTAATGCAAGGACCCAATTCTGTAGCTGATTTTCCTTGCTAATGCAAATGATAACTAAGAGCCACAAAACAGAGCTTTGATACCAATTTGATATAGGACAACCATGGGATACACAGATCTGACGTAGAACGAAGGATCCATTGTAATTCAATCATTATAGTCAAATAAACCAAGAACAGCATCTTCTATAGTGGAAGTAGGAGATAGAAAAGTGTAAAAGGTAAAGGAGAAGTTAAGGTTTGAAGTAAAACTAGGGTTGGGGAGTTAGGGATATGGCAGTAGGCCAGTAGTTAATAGAGATAAGGAATGGTTGCTGTGTCTGAGGATTCTGTGAAGTTGGAAGGTGAGTTTAATGGCTGGAATTGTTACTCTAGTAGGTCAACAGACAACAGAAAGTGGGAAAAACATACAGCTACGGTTTGTATCAGGGATGAAGAGAATGGCCAGCCACTAGTATTTGTTCCGGACAGATGATGGGTGGAATAAGCTAGAGGTTCCTTGCAGAAATTATAGTGAAAAAGCTGGTTGTGTTGTTTGAATATTCACAATAGACATAATAAAAATTTCTAATTTCCCATTTCCAAACAAAATATCCACAGTAGACATAATAAAAACCTTCACAATAGACAATAATAAAAATCTCTCTCTCTCCCTCTCTCCCTCCCTCCCTCTCCCTCTACCAGGAAACAACATAAAGAAAGAAAGAAACACTAGAAAGAAAACAGTCTACTTTTGAAAAGAAAAGGCATACATTTCCATCTGCTGTCTCAGAGAGTTTCCGAGTCCAAGTATTGGTAAGATTAATTGTACCATCGCTCAAAGATATTGCTATTCCACTTGATGCTGTTGAGTGGAGAGACAGATGGCTGTGAAATAATGGATAAGATCATGATGATAGTGAATCACTGGTGAGCAGAATATGCTAAAAATATGAGGTAACTTACAAAAGCAATTGCCCTACCGCGACATCTGTACCCCAATAAGTGACCGTAAACCAGCTGATGCCATGAACTCTATGGAAGCAACTGAAGAACTCTGGTGCCTCAACAGAAAAGTAGCAGCTCCACCCCCAGAATTTCCATTTACTGTCATATTGCCACCAACAGCAATAGCATTTCGCTTGGATATCTGAGATTGAACTTCACTAGACATTGCCATTCTGACAGTTATGCATTAAACTAAACTTCAGTGGCCAGATGAAGAAAGTAACAAAAATAAAGCAAATTCAATGCAAGTAAATAACCCTAGCCATCCAATAAGAACCAAACTAGATCAGAGTAGAGGTCTAAGGATTTTCTGCCAACTAGATCAGAGTACAGGTCTAAGGATTTTCTACCATCTACTAAAATTTCAGCATGATAGAGAGAAGCAAAAAAGAAAACAGGACCAGTGCAGAAGCCACAGCCTTTTGATCAGCTGCAAGTTCATTCTAAGCCATCCTATGAGAAACTAAATTTATCAGAAAAAGGGCCCAAGGGTTCCCCACCAACTCCCAGATTAAGCAAAGATAAATAACTAAATTGAAAACTAAATTGAAGCATGTTGGCTGATCAATATCCAATAAAATTGGTATAAAGGTAGAATGATGTCTAAGCAATCAAGGTTAGACGGGTAAGGACACTAACTCAAACCCAATAATATCTATTTACCCCAAGGGGGTAGCTCAGTTGGCAAGGACCAATACCTCACAATTAATAGTTCATGAGTTCAACTCCCCTTGGGGCCTAACTATCCGCGGGCCAGGGAGGGGGGAGGAGGGGACCCAAACCCAGAGGAACAATATGCAGACCAAGCAACTTACTATGTTGTTGGCTTCTGTTAGATTAGAAAATTCATCAAAGTAATTATTGTCAAACCAAGAATTTTGATTAGACTGCCTAAATTTTTTTTTATATATCAAAGAAACCATTTTTTAAAGCAAGAAGAAACCAAAAAGCACAAATAGGGTGTAGCACACCCCCCCCCCCTTCTTTAGATTTCAAAGATCAGAAGCAGCAGCTATTCCCTCATTATAAGGCTTCAAAGGAATCTAAAACATTTATATGGAATCAATTTAAAATGGATCATGAAATCGAAAATCAAAGAAAGATCTAAAAGATGAGATGCATACCCTCTCATGATGCCACCACCACTTAGAAACCGTGGAAATGACAAAGCTGCGACAACTGAACCAGAAGGCCTAACATGGGAATATACCTTTTCCTCTTCCTTCTGCCGCCGTGACCTTTCAAACTTTTTCTTTATCTCTTCTGCTTGATTTAGATTTGAACTAAGCTCTAAACCTGAAGTTAATCCTTCCATACCATAGATATCATATATTTGCCTTTTATTCTCATCTGTTAAAATTTCATATGCTTCATAAATCCGCTGAAAGTTCTCTGTAGCGATATCCTTCATCTGAATTAAACAAGCATGTGAAAAAAAAAAAATATGAGTAAGTCCTAGGGGTTTTTAATTAAACATAGCACGTCGTCTATATAATCTGAGAATAGAGGCCGCCCCACAACCAAGAAGGAAACCAAGAAAACCACAAGCACCCAGTGAAAACAAGCTATCGACCATACAAGAAAATTCACCAATTGAGCATAAAATATTATGAAATTTAATTCTATTAATGCCTCCAAAATGGTTGAACAAAAACAACACCATTTGAGCTTCCAAGTTAGCTTAAGTGAGCTTGCCCCAAAGATATTGCCACTTCTCTCTTTCCACCAAGCATTAAAAGGGAGCTCCCTTTGAAGAATAGTTGTAACACAGAGGCCAACGAATTCCTACTCCTTCTGCCTTTGATGTCTCCTGAAATTCAGTAACTCGAATCCTCCACTTCTACGAATTTATTAATAGTCTTACTAGTGCAGATAAATCAGAGGAATGGGCTTATTTTAGTTGAAATAAGCATTGGGTAAGGTTCCATACATGTTCGGCCTTTGGTCCATGAGGTTTTCTTTGTAATAGGCCACTTTAATGGGCCTAACATATGGGTAGGAGGAATGAATACTGGATTTACTTTATCAGTTTAGTTAGAGTCTTGTTTTTTTATTTTTAACTGTTATTAAAGTGTCTTAGTTGAGCTGAATTTGGTCTCCATGAGTCCAGCCCTGTTTCAAGTTGTTTTCTTCATTACCTTATAGTTTCCTAGTTAGCTAACACCGCCTCCAAGGTAAGCTATTGGGTGGAAGAATTTTAGGTTTAGTTTGAATCTTGTTTTAAGAGTTGGGAAGAGCTTCCCTGAGTCTATCTCTCTCTTCCCACAATAGAGGGGCAGATATGTCATCTCATTGGGGGAGGAGAGAGCTCGCTAGCATATGCTACGCTCCCGGACAGAGTTCATTTTCCCTTAAGTTTTTTATATAATTTTGTAAGGGGCTACAACACTTTACACGAATTTGATATATGAAGTTGGCTTTTTGCCTGTGGTTCTACAGTAATTCAGACTGTTAAGGATACACGTCACTAATCTGTCCAGCTGTCATGTATTTTATTATTTTTTAGTGCTTAGGGTTTCCATTGTATCCTATATATACTCTCTTTGGTTAATGAGAAGATTATTCGCCTTTACTTTCTACATGGTATCAGTCTTGCCCTAATCGCTCTCACGAGCTCCTTTACTCTCTTAGGGTTTCCTTTTCTCTTCTTCACCAATGGCCGCTTCATCTCCCATGACAGCTAGTAGCATTTCTGCTTCTTTGCGTCTCCTAGCCTCTTCGATCTCTACTCCAAATGTAACATCACATCTCCCTTTGAAGCTTAGTTCTTCGAATTTTCTCCTCTGGCGCACTCAGTTCCTGCCGTTGCTGCGAGGTTATGATCTTCTTGGCTATGTCGACGGCAGTTACCTCCCTGGCGTGGTGATGCAGTAGGCTCCTTGGTGGTGATTCCAAGGTTAGGGTACCGATGGTGACGCTAGCTCTGCAGATCAGGCGGTGATTCCTAATCATATCCTTTCTATCTTTTGTTTGTATTTAGTTTCAGTTTCAGTTTGATCAAAACTACCAAAAAAAATCATATAGTTTTCAATAGTCCTAGTTTGTTCTTGCTTCTTCAAATCTCCTATTTTTGGATCGATTTTCAATTCTGATTTCAGTTAAGGATTTTGTTTGCTGCTTAATCAACATATTAGTTTGTTAACTGATTCTGTCGAATTCTGGTTTCCTGGTAGAAATTTCAGTTTCTTATATTAAGAAAGATTCTGACATATTCTGAAAATCTGACCATTGGATTATTCTATAATATTGCTGGTTTGTTCCCTATACTATACCTAGAGTGTTCAACCAGTATATTGACTAAATCAGATCATTTGATATTCTGATATTTGAATTCTCTCAATTCTAGATTGTCCTTATTCCCTGCAATCCTGTCGCAAACTAATTTTCCACTGGATTTCATCGGTTCGGGATTAGCATTGCATCACTTGTCAATTCATTGGATTAACCCTGCCATAAATCTGCCTACAGAACCCTCCTTTTCCACCAGTTATCTTCCTTCTCTTCATTCTGAAAATACATTATGGTTTACTTTTCAAATCAGACATATTCCAACCAACCACAAAGAGATGGCAGAAGTTACCCGCCACCTAAAGCTCAGTTGACCAGACCTTTTTCAAAACCCACAAAACCCAGTTCAATTGTCTAAGCATATAAAAAACAGGTCATATCAAACTTTTAGACAGCAACTGCCTGAGTGCCTACTTGATGCAAAGTGCCCTCAATGTGCTTACAGAGCCTAGTTTTTTGTGCTTCCATTCGCAGCATGTCCAATTTCCACCCATACAAAAATCCAGTCTTCTTTTTCTAATCATATGGTGTATTAAGAGCATTATCGAGGTAACCTTCTAAAACTTGAAGAAACACAGAATTGGGGGGGTGTCCACCATAAACCCAGCTCATGATTCGAATACACTTATAGAATCCAAGTAAGATCAAGCATTATATAACTATCACCGGATAAGACAGCCAGCAGGAATAACTGATGAATAGTAACTAAAACGAAACCCAGTAAGTGAGACCGCCGCAATCCTTTTCGAACAACATATAATACCATTAATTGCAGCATCCAATGGATTAAACAGAGTAGAATGCAGAAGAGCATTGTGTATTCATACTTCAACGTAAACCCAAATCAAGCATGCAAGATTCTTAATAAATGTTTCGGTACACGAGTTTTAATATCCAGGGAAGCAATCGATGTTTGGTTGCGCTGAAAACCGCATATCAGACTAGAGGAATTGGTTTAATAGGTTATGAATATGGAAAGAAGTATATTACCTGAGGAGACTGATATTTATCGGGATGATAGATTTGTGCCCATTGACGATAAGCTTTCCTTATTTCTTCATCTGAAGCTTCAGGTGAGATATGGAGAAGAGCGTATAACTCTCTGTTTGGTGGCCCGTTTGATTCTTCCTTCATCCTTCGCTGAGAAGGTTTCAGCTACGATAGATTAGTTTCTATCAGTTGCAGGTGCAGGTGAGTCTGCGAAGTCGGAGTTGGGTTTTTTCGAGGGTTTTGGATTGCCGGCCCGGCGCCGACGTGGTTTGTACAGACGAGGATTAATAAGGGCATACGACTTAAACGAGGAAAGGGGCGGTCCCCAAATCTAATAATTAGTAAAGGGAGATTATCCTGGGTCATTGGTCATTGGTCAAACGGGAACTTATCGCGGGCCCTGTATTTCCACGTGGCATATTTGGCGGTGAAGTGACGCAATCAACCATTCAGATTGGCGACGTGAGGGCTATAAGTGGTGGTTCTTCAATTTGGATCGTCTGCGGCCTGCCTATCCGTAGCAGCCATAGCAGCGCCGTAATGAGGTGCGGTGCAATGACCGCCTTACCCCTGCTCGAGTGCCTTACCCGAGCAGGGGTAAGGCTTTCATTGCACCATGCCTCATTAGTGGGCTGCTATGACTGCTACGGGCAGCAGGCCGTAGATGATTCTGATCCGTGGTTCTTACTTCTTACTACTTGAATACCTGGGTCATAAGTTTGTATAAGTAGTACGAACACCACTTGTATAAAGCTGGATTTGCATGTATATACAAGGGTAATATCATAATAGTATATTTTATCGGTATCCCCTGTATTCGGCAATATGTATCGGTATCGCAAGTCACTAATCAGGGGTAAACTTGTTTGACGCGATTGATCCATACCAATAATTATTTCAATATCAATCAATTTTGTGGATACTAGATCCGATACCAAGCACTAAAACCATGGTAAGAACCACCACTTGTATACCTGGTTCTTACTACTTGTATATGCCTGGGTCATAAGGGTGTAAATCCAGCTCTCTTTTTACCTTAAATGGTGGTTCGTACCATTTGTATACCTGGGTCTTAAAGGTTGTAGAGCTCTATAATTGGGATCCGGCTCCACTCTAGAGAGTCCATTGCCCAGGGACCTAGGGAATGAATAACAGAGAATGAACCTCTTATGCTATGGGTTTGGATGTCGAGAAAAATTAAATTGTTTTTTAATTTAAAAAGATTAATAGACACATTGTTAAGGAAATAACATAAAATATAGGATTTGAATTTGTGTGTGTATCTTATTGATATAATAGGCAATATGTATACAAAGAATGTAAGGGTCAATCACCCAACAAAGATGGAAAGATCCTAATCTATTCCTATGATTATGATACAGAATCAATTATCCTAATCATGAGATAGCTATGAAGACTCATATGGTAAGACTTCCCCTCAAGTTGGAGCGTGCAGATTACAAAAGCTCAACTTGGAGCTGAGATGTTGGAACGGTTCCCAACCAAGTGATTTAGTGAAGAGATCGGACAGTTGGTCAGAACTGGGAACTTTAGTATGATGAATAAGGCCTTGTTGAAGTTTTTCACAAACCATGTGGCAGTCTATTTCAATGTGTTTGGTGCGTTCATGAAAAACATGATTGGATGCTATGTGAATGGCCGCCTAATTATCACAATATAGAGGTTTGGAGGATGTTGGAGATATCCTCAAGTCAGTCAACAAAGCAGTCAACCAAGATATCTCACAAGTTGCAGCGGCCATGGCTCGATATTCTGCTTCGACAGAGGAACGGGACACAGTAGTCTGCTTTTTCGTTTTCCACGAAATGGGACTAGAGCCAAGGAGGATGCAGTAGCCAGTTATTGATCGTCTGGTCATAGGGCACGTGGCCCAATCGGAATCATAGTATCCATAAAGCTGGAGCTAAGTAGCTGAAGAAAAAAATATGCCTTGCCCTAGCATTGCTTTTAAATAACGAAGCAATCGATGCGCAGCATCCAAATGCGGTTGACGGGGCTGGTGCATAAATTGACTCATAATGTTTACCGTATGGGCAATCTCAGGGTGGGTGACAGTAAGATAGATTAAGCGACCAATGAGCTGGCGATAAATTGATGATTGGAGACTATGTTAAGGAAATAACATAGAATATAGGATTTGAATTTGTGTGTGTATCTTATTGATATAATAGGCAATATATATACAAAGAATGCAAGGGTCAATCACCCAACAAAGATGGAAAGATCCTAATCTATTCCTATGATTACGATACAGAATCAATTATCCTAGTCATGAGATAGCTATGAAGACACATATGGTAACACACATAAATCAATCATTATGTGATCATAATTTTTGTTATTTTTATTTATTTATTTATTTTAGAATTGGAAGCTTATAAATATATATATTTACCGGTGCAGGTCCCAATGAGAGTTGATCTTAGACCTCTTACTTTTGAGGTGTTGGTCGTTGCCAACTGAGCAACCCCCTTGGGGTAAGTTTTTGTTTTCTTAGCATCCAAACATAGCCTTAGATTTTACCAAAATTGAAACAACAATATCCACCAGATTGGGTTTGGTGGGAAAAAACAAAAAACAAAAAGAAGCTGGAAGCACGGTTATAGGGATTTGGCTCCTCTCCAGGGAGTTCCCAGGGATACATCCAATGGCCAGGCTGCCATGCATGCTGACTTGGCATGCATCGGGATTTGTGTACGACAGCCTAGCCGTTGGATGTATCCCTGGGCAATGGACTCCGTGGAGAAGTGCCAGATCCAATGTGTAAAGGTGTTGCAACAAATAGTTATGCTTTAATTGAGAACCACCATTGGTCCAGTGGTAAGGTTGGAGACTAAATTCCCTCCCCCGCCTTACATGAAGGGTGGTTGGGTCCTTAGGGAGTATGGTGGAAAAAAAAAAACAGTTCTCATTTAATCTACCAAACAAAATAAGAACGTTGACTGGTTGCGTGGAGCATGTGCCTAGATAGGGGCACACGAAATTATCACATCACCCCATGTGAACTCAAAAATATCATTCATGTTGATGCTCCTGCACACACTCTCATTGGTCCCTGGATGGTCAATGGGCCACGCGACCAAACAGTGATCTCTTCCCCATATTTGTCACATGATAGCTTTATCACAAATAATTTTTTGCAATCAATGTACCAAACACCCTTTTACGTGGGTTTTCTAAGTACTAGTTTTTTCTTTTAACAATGTGGTCTTCATGTGAATGATATCTTTCCTCGTGTCGCCATTGGTGTGAGAGATTCTCCACACTGGCAATACGAGGAACCTTTTCTCATTATTTTATCAGTGCTTTTGCTGCTCCTGCTATCTAGCTACTTATGTTTAAATTTTTTTAGTTATTTATTTATTTTTTTTCATTTTTAGCTTTCTTGAATTATATTACCGGAAAATACAAAGTAAGTGATCATGACCTTCAAACATGACATCCCACCTGATCATGAATCCACTTTCCTTTGAAGGGTGTGAGAGAAAAGATTGAAAGAGAAAAGGAAAGAAAAAGATTCTATCTTCCATTTTTTTTTTCCCATTATCATCTTCTTTGAATTTTTGGACAAAGTTTTTCCCCATTGTTCGATGAACAATCAGCCATCTTCCTAGGACCTGACTCTCCCCCAGTTGTGGCGGGAGCTGGAGGATCCAGCTCAGCAAAAACAAGGGTGTTTTGATCATTTCATAGGGGGCCGCCTGTGAATGACCAAACTCCCCTTGTTTTTGCTGGGCTGGATCCTCCAGCTCCTGCCACGGCTGGAGGAGAGCCGGGATTCACAACCTCTAACAAAGGTTTGAATACTTTTTCCCAAATACCCTTCTGATGCCCTTATTAGGTCCTCCTTGTCCTCCTTCCTTTCATGATTTCATCCTTTTTGTACCAACTACAATGGCGCATTTGTAAGATTAAAGGCAAAATGCGATGACCTCAATGGATAGTGATTGTCTACAACTTTACCGATGGTGATCTCTATTCCTTCTCTGTAGCAGCCTCTTTCCTTCATTTATTTACTTGTTTTTTCTTTCCCTTTTTCTTTCTCCCAATTATATCTCCTTCAGTATCTCTAGTAACCTCTGCAACTTCGGCTAATTTTTCTTGGTGAAGTTTAATGGCTTTTAGATCTCATTGTTTAAAGTTTAAGGTTCGTGGTTTTCTGGTCAATTACCTAATTACCATGCTTTATATGAAATTACATTAAAAAAATTTACTTAGTTTTTTTATTTTGTGCTGGGCATCTAGCTGGAGACATCCTAACTTAGCCATTAGAACCCACCTAATTGCCACCTCTAATCACTGCAAGAAACTGTAATAAAATTGGAAGGATTATATCATCTTTATACATGTATTTGAATTGCATTGAAATTTCTAATGTGTAGATAAACTGTGGGAAGCTTTCCTCCAGCAAGTCTGGCCAGTGGCTTGGCAAATTACTTGACAATGATCCATTGGCAGTGAAAGAACAGAGATGTAAGTACATAACCCCATTCTTTATGAAGCCATGAACAAAGGTAGTGAGGAAGTAAATGGGTTTGTAGGGCTTTCTGTTCTGGTTTTTCCTTTCTTGTTGATCTGTTTCTATTTGAGTGTTAGCCAGGAGTGGAATGTGGGATTTGAACCCTCAACCTCAGCCTTGACAAGGATATGCTCTACCATTAAGCTATTTCCGCCAGCTCCGGTAGTGGCAAAGCACATACTGAGCAATTCACGTATCACTTGATATGGAAAGATGGAATAGGCGAACAGATCGATGGACTATGGAGATGAAGACTGGAGATGACTGATAATGTGCTGCTGAATTGGTCCAAGGAATGACACCTTCTCACATTCTGACCATGCGGGCCTCCTATTGGACGAAACTGTTTCCCATGCCGTGATTGGTATAGGGTAGGAGATTCCTCCCTAAACTGCATGGGAAGCTCTCTCCCTTGTTTAATATTTCTCAATTTTTTCACATATGCATCTGATGAACAGGTCAACATTGCGCATAGGCAATTAAGTATTTCCAGTCACCATCTCTCAGCTCTCATACGAACTCATATTGGTAGGTGAACAACTGCAGATTCTGAAATATTATTCATGTAATTCTCTTCCCAACTACTGCTACACATTTGGCTATTGTTTATGAAGATCTTCAATATCAATCAATGGCCATCTCCCAAAAGATGACAAAAGCTATTATTTGTCTGGACTAGATAATACAGGAAAATAGTCCCTTCAGATGCCCTCTCTCCATTTAATTATCTGGTCAATTCGGTTGGAGAGATACCAGCTTTTGAAGGTCATTACAAGTGCAGTGATGTCAAACTATCAAAGACTTTCAGGGCTACTCAGGTCCTTCACTTGGCTAATAATTGTCATCAAAGATGATTAGAAGCTCACTTTCCTTTATTTTGTTTTTTGAGTTGATTTGATGCTATCTTTTCCTTGTCTTTTTCATCCCTCTGCCTAAAATTTTAGCCCATTTGTCACTCTTATCTTTGGGTCCTGTCCCTTTCTTCTCCCTCTACCGTCAATTAAAACCTACCCAAAATTTAAAAAAATAATAAATCAAAATCAAAAGATCTCAAACACAATTCACAAATGGCATTTGCATAATAGCTATTCTTTCTTTCTTTTTTTCTTTTTTTCTTTTTTCTTTTTTTCTTTTTGTACATTAAATAAGGAAGGCATGAGTTTTCCTTATTAAAAGAAAAGACAAGAAAAGTATTAAGTTACTTAAAAATGGGCTGCTTTGTTAAGTGTTCATCTTTGTTTTTTCAATTTTTGAAGAGACGAGTGTAGCCAATGAAACTATTAAGTGGCCCTGTCATGGTGTTTATAATAATTTGCTGAACATCTAATCCATTTTGGACAATAGCAGGTCAGAAGCATCTGTGGAAAGACCCTACTTCCCATCTCCTACGGACGAATTGAAAAAGTTAAGAGGATGGAAGTTTCCTCGAAGTTGTGAGGCACTTTTTAAGAGTTAATCTTGTTCTTGGCTGGGCTGGACTGGACTGGACCACTCAACAAACTACTTTATGAAATCTTGTTCCATTGTACACATTATTGACAAAAACCACACAAAATGTACACAACTTAAAAAACATTATGTTTCCCTTTTACCCATGGAACTAAATCTGGGTCGAAATTGATCGAAATCTTCGGGTTGTCTCAGTTTTAAGCCTAGTCAAAACAAAACTCAAGGTCGAAACCGAAGTTTCAACCTCCTACATCTTGGTTTTGGGTCTGATCAAAACCAGGTCCGAAACCGAGATTTTGATCCTTGCTTTTACCTTTGCGTTTACTGGTGAAGTCATTGTTTTAGAAATCAGGTGGGGAAAAAAAGGATTGGGCTCCTCTGCAGCGCGGCAGGATGTCCTACGCGCATTGAACAGCCCTGCTGTGTTGGACTGCAGGCCCAGGACAGCAGGGCCATGTGCCGCGCTGCAGAGGATCCAGGTCCGAGAAAAAAAAAAAAAAAGGGTATCCTGGTAATTGCAAAATGATGATTAAAGATATTTTTCACACAAATTCTTTCTCTCTCTTCTCCCTATGACTAACCAAAACTACCCTCACTTCTGTATCTAACAGAAGATAAGTAAATAGCTCACTTCTTTGGCTTTTAAGGTCTCCAATGGCAGAAAAGCATAGACATGTCATAATACTGCAATCTCTGTTTTTCATTCTCCATTCCATCTCTGTTTCTAACTATTAATTGTTATTGTTTGTTCTCTCTTTATTTTAGCAGTCAACAAGTACAGATTATTAATTATTATTGTTGGTTCTCAAGTTATTTTGGTTGGGCTCTTGACTGAGTGAGTGATCAGAGATAAATGGGGGTACACATGCTGGTATTAGCAAAGCTGAAGCTTCTCAGTGCCACTAATGGCTTCATTAGTTCTTTTGTCACTGCTCTGGTGTGGCCTTTTGCACTCAAGCTTCCTTTCAGCAGATTTGTGGGCATATCTTATACTGATTTAGCTGCCACCATCACTCTCTTTGCTTTCCGATTGAGTCGGATAATTTTCGACGACATTCCGGCCTCCGGTTCAACTCCTGGTGCCGGCAATGGCCAGAGATGGGAGAGAGCTGTCCGATTGGTCCGTGAGAGGGTGATTGCTGCCCAACACTCCCGACCCTCACAAGCCCTAGTGGATAACCTTCATTCTGTCTCCTTGGTTGCACTTTAATTCTAGTAAACCTCTCTCTCTCTCTCTCTCTCTTTGAAGCTTCATATGATTTAATAGAACAAATCCTCTTCACTTCTTGGTATTGTGTTACGGAGATCTTCTCTTTTGGATACGTCACTGGATATTCATTTACATAACTCTATAACTCAAAACAAATTCAAATTAAGCTGATTATGAGTAACTTCTTGCTTTACTAATATTTGGTTGCTTTGAAAGATCTCCATTCCACCTCTTGTGTGGGTGGGGTGGGGTGGATAAAAATCTCCCCCTGCCTCTCATCTATAACTTTCAAATTTATTTGGGTAGTGTTGTATGATCTTAGTTGGCTTGTTAATCCTCAAATTTTAATGTTCTCATGCTTTTCACTCCTGCACTTTCTCTTGTGGTCACTCTGTGTTTGATCTTTGTTTTTTTTTCACACATTCCATGTTCTATAACAAATGAGAGTCTTGGGCTGTGTTTGATTGCTTTCTTGGACGAAAGAGAGAAAATAAAACACGGAATTTTTCACCACATATTGTTTAGTTTTACCGAGAAAATTTACGATGAATTGCCCAATTGGAGGAAGAGTAAAGAAACCTCAAAAGGAGATTGAGATGGGAGGATGCCTTTTTAGGTGCCTGTGTGACCATTAAAATAATTGTCATTCCAATGCATAAAGAAAAAATTATCTCCTCCAGTTTCCTGACGGTCCAGTTTCCCATTTCCTCTAATAGGGGGTGGTGGATCCCACTTGGGCAGAATGTTTGGGCAGGGGTAGGGTGATCATTCTACCCCTTTGTTAAAGGAACTGGAGAATTGGGCTGAGCACGAAACTGGAGGTGATAAAGATCCTACGATATGATCATTCGATTAGTTTGTTTCTCCCATTATTTCAATGCCCCATTAAGTAATTAATTATTCTCCATTTTATGAGAGAGAGAGAAAAATAACTACTTTCCCCAGATTTTCTCCTCTCAGGTTCCCCAATTTGTAACTTCTTGTCAGTGCCCCCCTAGAATTGTGACGTTGTGGCATTAGCTGATCTAACAGTCAAAATTTAATAACAAGTTTTTAAGTTCTTATTTAACCCAGGTTACCCCAACCCTTACCATAACCCTAGTTAACCACTCTAACCCTGGTTAACTATACCATTTGAAGGACAATTCAGTTCTAAAACCCCATCGTTCTTCTTCCCAACGAACGAATCTGGAAGAGTCGACACAGAGACAACTTCTTCTAGAGATAACCTTCACAATTATTACTGCATCAAGCTCTGTAAAGACAACAAACAAATACGAAAGAAATCGCTACCTGGGTCTTTAGAGCCTACATGTTGACCAATGGGAGTACATGAACAAGCATCGTCTTGGATGAGGTTTTTCCTTTTCAATGGAGGCAGTATGGTACTTTCACGTATTTCTATGTTTAGGCACAGGAACAATGTGGGCCACGTGATCAAATAGCATTCTCCCCCCCTGCCCCCACCCCCATACTTTATATAAAAGAATATGTTAGCTACATTGGGATCTACCTCGAATTTGGACCAACCCATGTCTTAAATATAGTGGAAAAATAGTGAAATAAAAATCGTTAGAGGGAAAAGGGAAAATACTTAAGTAGACAAATCATTGAAAATAAAGAGAAAAAAATCCAACATATTTAATATAGAGAACACCATGTTTTCCCAAGAGTTGAAATTTCCCGCATCACCTTCCAGTTGGCCAAAAATCAGTACATCAACCATTGTGCAACCTTTTAGCTTAAGGCTTAGCATTGAGGGGAAGGCCAAGTAAGAACCCATTAAATTAAATAGTGAAAATGCTGGAAATTAATTAGGTTTGAACCTGCCTGCCTTTACTTCTTTCCTTTCCCCGTACTCACTAAAACCCTTAAAAAAAAAAAAAAAACTGTGAGCTCACCGCCAAATTACATATGGAAAAAAGGTTGTTGTCTGGTTGCGTGGTTCCTGGGTCTAGACACATGAGCACATGAATTTACCATCCTCCTTTATGAAATAAAGAGCTAATCCATGTTGATGCTCTTGCACATGTTCTCATTGATTCTTGCACTGGTGCAGAGGCTACATGACCAGGCAATGATCTCTTACCCTTAAATGTGTTAGTTCGTATAAACTTGATTGGCTTGATGTACCAGCACTCCATGGGTCTCCCTCTCTATCTCTCTTCCTCTTGTGAAATGACATGGTTGGGACTGGGTTAAGTATGTCTTTAGCCAAATCAAACCGCAAGTATGATCCTAACTTCAATTAATACATAAACTTGGCTCACAAACCAGAGTTTAAAATTATTGAAAAAAGGAGAACAAGTCAAAAGTAAAATTTTATGCCATGTAAAGTTGATTGGCTTAATAGGAAATAGGGATGTATATGGATAGTTGAAAATCTGAATTCGATTTGCATCCGTATCTAAATTTGAATAACCCAGAAAAAAATCTATTGGATCCGAATAGACATCAACTAATACTAAAAAATTAAATATCTAATGAAATTGAGGGTTCAAGGATGTAAATCGAGATAGTTAAAAACAAATCATATCTGTCAAGGGGAGGAAGGTCTAGGTTAGTCAAGGATGTAAACAAATAGTTGAAAATACGAATTCGATTCGCATCTATATCCAGTCAAGATATATCCAAATCCGAACACATCCGATCTGTATTCGTTCCGTATTTGATCCGTTTACATCCCTGACAAGAAGGGATGGTTGGGATGGGTCATGGGTTAAGTACATGTTTAGCTAACCCAACCGAACCGTCCGACCCTAACCTCAAGGAGAGAATTGCAGCTGGTGGGCATTGGTGCCATGCTCATAGCTAGCAAATATGAGGAGATTTGGGCTCCAGAAGTATAGTTTTCTTTCTAGCTGAACTTTGTATAATGAGCTACGCCACCATTATGTACTGTCCATCGATGATAGCAGCTTCAGTGGTATATGCTGCAAGGTGCACACTGAACAAAACACCTTTTTGGACTGAGACACTTAAGCTCCACACAGGCTACATGGAAGCACAGCTAATGTAATGACCTCTTCTTTGCTTTTCTTCTTTTTCTTAAAACAAAATTGTGTTTTATATGGTTCTTCATAGAATGTTGTTAATTATAACAGTCACAGAGCAAAGCTATTAGTTAGCTTCCATACCATGGCAGCACAGAGAAAGTTGAGGGTCTATAGGAAATACTCAGAATCCACAACGGGGCGCTGTTGCTCTCCTTCCTACAGCCAAGTTTCTTCTGGATCCATCCAAGGCCTGTTGATCATTGATTCTTTTCTCCAAAATGTCTCTTTTTGGAACCATTACACCAACCTCATTGGTTGTGATACATTTGTGTTCTATACTTTTATTTTGGAACTATTACAACAATCTTTACATCCATTTCTCTGGTTGTAAACTTAAAATTCTTCACTCTTGTGATTTTTTGGTACTCGAAAAATAATTGAAGGTTGTCTAGCACCAACAGCTTTTGAGGATTTGGTTTGAGTGAGGAATGTATATCAAAATTGAGCAGTGCTGTTTAATAGGAATTATTTCAATTCTTTTTTGGTGCTGTCTCTGAATGGATCAAACAGGCATTTTTTTGAAGTTAGAACCTTAAATAAAACTTCTATCATGTTCTGCACTTACAATGTAAGCATGCATACTGTAGTATTTGATACAGAATTTCCCCACCTAGTATAAAGGTGGAAATCCTAGAGATAAAGGGTTCCCTCCCTCCTGCATAAAGGTTGGTCATGACATGGCCAAAAACTAGGTAGTTTCTACAGGAGAAACCCATTATGAGTCCAATTTGTGAGTAAATTTTTGTTTGTAAAAACAGAATTTCTTCAATATCAATGATAAATTGTAATTGGAAAACAGCATTCTTTAAACCCAGCAGAGTTCCCTTTAATAGGTCCTCATACCTACATATATGATTGAAATTATTTTCTTGCTTTTGTAATTCATTGTTTAACAGCATTAAAGACTCCCAAAAACATAGATAGGGCTGGAAGAGGAGTACTAATGCTGTGTTTGGTATGCATTCTTGGAATGCATTATGGGTCGATTTCGCATTCTTGCTGTTCACTTTGGATTTAACGCTGTCAAATCCAATTTTCTTGGTATGCATTATGGAATAATGCATTAGAAGTACATGGATAGTGAAGAGTTATGCCTAGAAGGACCCTTATTTTAAATAATTTTTCTGGTAAAATAAATGGCAAGAAAATAGTCAAAAATCTGTTACACCATATCTTACCTCTTGGAAACAAACATTGAAAAAAAAAATTCATTTAAATATCAAATTTTAAGTCGAAACAAACAGAACAAAGAGAACTCTCAAAACAGTAAACAATAGGCCAAAATGAGAGAGACAGAGAGAGAGAGGTAACAAAGTGTTCATGACCTCCTCTAGATACCCCTTAGGAAACACCTGTTCAAAAGAACTCAAAAGATGCGTCTCTCAAAGAGAATCATTATCGGCATCCAAAGAATTTTGGATGGTATGCAATGAAAGATCGTTGATGCCGGCGATGTATTAGACGATGCTCACCAAACATTAAAAAATTTTAAAAAAAATATCATGTTTACACCTCACCTCGCCACGGCCAGAAAAAGATCCTTTCAATCTGGGCAGCGTGTAGCAGTGTGCAGCGCCTGGGATTGACAGGGCGCTTTGACCGCTTTACCCCCTGCCCAACGCCCTGCCCGACCAGGGGTAAGGCGGTCAAAGCATCCTGTCAATCCCAGGCACTGCACAAATGCTGCACGCTGCCCGGATTGACAGGATCCAACTCCGCCACGGCCCATCTTGACGCATGTGTGTGTCAGAGCAAAATTAGTCTTTCTTCAAGGAACCCTATCCTTTAAATTCCTACTACTTTGCTTTACTAAAAGCAACATCGGGAAGTTTGTGGTCTTTAATTCTTCTCTCTCTTTCTACCAAAAAAAAAACCCTCCTCTCTCTCTCTCTCCTATAATTTGGTTTGCACCATGCTTGTGTTGCAATTTGATGTAAAGGGCTCAAATTAAGCCATTTACTACATTGGACCCAATTTCTCTCCACCCACGGTAAGGAGAGAATCTCCGTGGGTGGAGAGAATCTCTTCATCCACCCCATTGATACTCTCATAATATTTTTGCATCTGTTGCTCTTCCCAGAAAGATAATTAGAAGCTGCTTGGTGCCATAAACATAAAACAATAAATCCATACTCAACTGGCCTGTGTTAGAGATTCATAAAAGAGACAAAAAAAAAAAAAAAAAAAAAAAAAGGAAAATTCTGCAAAAGATCTAATCTCATGGGTGGGGAAACAAAATGGCTGATATAATGGTGCAGAGACCAGTAAACAAAGCCAGCTACCCAAGCTTACTGTCCTACGTGTCTTTTTTTCTGTACACTTGACAAGTATAACCCAAGGACTTCTCTTTAACCTTCCTGTACCAAGCATAAGATCACAAATAATTTTTTCTTTTCTCTCCTTTGCTGCTTGAATGACATGGTGCCCCAAGGCTTTTCTCCTGTGACTGTTACCTTGAAGATGTGATTCATTAAGTGTTATTAAAGCACTAAATGGATTAATGGAAGTAAATTTCAAAAGGAAAGAAAAAAAAAAGCACCTAATGGAAGTGGATTGGCTACATCTGTGATTAACTGATTTATTAAGTGGCTCCCTACAATGAAGGTCATGCTCAAGTGAGTAATTTAGACACTTCTTACCCAAAAAAAAAAAATGAAAAAAAAAAGAAGAGAATGAAAGGAGATTCAGTTAATGCATTAGTAAGTCTCAGGTGAAAGAATGAGAAGTTAAATACATCTTTTCAAGCATATGTGTGGGAAACTAAGAGATTCATGTCCATATAGCTCCCACCACGTACTGTGGGGTCTCGGGAGGGTCATAATGTACGCAGCCTTACCCCTGCTTTCGCAGAGAGGCTGTTTCCAGACTCGAACTTATGACCACTTTATCACAATGGAGCAACCTTAATTTACAGTTGCACCAAGGCCTGCCCTCCCATTTGAAGCATCAATGCCTCAGACATATCAAAATAGGAATGATCATTCTAAAGTTTAGAATCTAGGCTCAAAAAAATTCATATCTTTCTCCAAAACTCTTGACACCAACTAATTATTTCTCTGTAAATATAAAGTGCATAAGGAGGTAAGGAAAGTTTTTTAATAGATTCAACAAGTGGGCAAGTTTATTTTAATCCAGAAGAGTTAATTTTGCCTTTGACACCAGTAGCTATATTATGTTACAGTCCAAGCTATATATTAATTTTGAAATTTTTGTCAACAATAGATAGATTGAGAATGAGCATAAATGAGCAAGAAAACCAAGAAATTGAGACAGCATGAACATAATGTGGTAGAACAAAGGAAAAAAAATAAAAATAGAAAGATAAATTTGAAATAATCCGAAGATACAGGAAGTTACATTAAGACCTACCTCAAGTGATGCAACAATGGCTATTTCCTTCCTCAATTCCTCTAATCCTTTTCTCGCTTGTTCTTCAGTATTGACAAGCTCATAAGCTAATGAATCTATTTCCTGAACCTGGTAAAAAAAAAACAAAAAATGAGGAAAAAGAACACTGCCTGGTCGCGTTCCCCTGCCCCCACACAAGGGGTGAAATGATTGCCGCAACACCCCTCCTGTTGGATGCCCCTGCATGTCTCATCATTGGCCCTTGCGCTGGTGCAGGGCCACGCGACCGGACAGCAAACCCTTCCCCCAAGAAAATATAAATGAGATTTTTTTCTTGATACTCATCTTGCAAAACAAGAAGATTATCCACTTAATTTATAGAATGGGAAATTTATAAAAATCCAACCTGCGAGATGAATTTGGTAATCGTTGCTTCAATACTATCCATGACACCCATAGCTGTGAGCATTGCATTCTGTACTGAATCTGTATCAGCCTTTTTGACCCATTAAAAAAAATGGAAGGAGATGGGGGGTGGGGGAGAGATAATTAGAGACAGAGTTACTTGAGAAAGTTATAATTATATAAAAAATGGTGGATTAGAAGTTTCTGCTGCAGTTTTTCTTCCCTGATCCTTACCTTGGCAGCGTCTGTCAATGGAATTCCAGTTACCGATGCCAACAATTTTCTCCCAATTCTTGCAACTGCTTCTGAATTTTTCTTCTCAATCTCTTCCCATTGATTAAGGATGCGAATTTGAGGGTTAATAATTCTAATAATCTTAATATCATTTTTGAGTTTTTGAATCTGAAGCCGCTTTTCTAAAATTGAATTCCGGAGATGAATGATCCTTGACCAGACCTTTAATATTTTCTTCTACAAATCATCAAACAATTCTCAATTACCAGTGGGTGATGGTGGCCAAAATGCAAAGAACAAAAAATGGTCTTTCTTTGATAATTACCTCTGCCAAATTCTTCTTAGCAGCTAAAATGGATTCAGATCTAGCATTCACAAATCTCCATTGCAATAACCTCGTATGCATTACACGTAACTGATGTAAAGCTTCATCTTGAACCGATGAAACCTTATTCTGCCGGGAACGATACAAAACGCTGCTGACACTTCTAGTTCTCTGCGTCGTTCTACAGGAATTAGCCGGCGATTTCGAAACCGGAAAGATAGAAGATGTCCTACCAGAAGACAATGCCCAAGCCGAGGGAGTAACCGATGCCGTCTGCTTCGTCTTCAACTTATCGATGGCTTTGATGACGTTGGAAGATGTCCTACCAGGAGACAATGCCCAAGCCGAAGGAGTAACTGATCCCGTCTTCTTCGTCTTCAACTTCTCGTTGGTTTTGAAGACGTTGGGATTCCGGTGCCGCTGCAAGTTCGGTACGGAACTACTAATGAGTTTCTCTTGAGGCTTCTTACTGATTCCTGGAATTGGAATTTTTGTTGATGATGGATTTCTGTTCTCTTCACCACCTGTGCTGTGGTTGGTTCTAGTTCTCGTCGTGAAATTGGGTCGGTCGACGGATTTTCTGCCGGAATTGGATCTGAAAGGAGGTGTATCCGGCATTGTTGTTCTTGTGCTTCTTTTTTTTTTTAATATAGGATGGGGAGTGCGAAATATTCCATTTTCTACGGTTTGCCGGCGGCTGGTTTAGGTCTTCGCATCCATTTGGGAAGGAAGGCTCGCAAGTCACAACTCACAACCGCCCAAGAGCCTCAGCCTCAGACTCAGATTGTTTCCCGCGAAAACCAGGGTTGACAGAGAAACTATAACCGAGATTCTCTCATTGTCGTCGAGTATTATTGTTCGTTGATTGACAAGACACATTGCGATGGTTAAAACTGGATCTCCGATCTTATTCCAATCGGACTGTAGAGTTGAGAACACGTTAGACTTAGACAGACATTATATCCACGCCAGGGTTTTAGTAATCGGTATCGGGATTAGTATACACGCTCCCTGACTTCAAGCAGAAATGAAAAAATGGCGCTGAAGCGTGTAGGCATACAACTGTGTGCGCCCAACAGCTCAATGTCATTGGATGCCTCACTAGACACTCCCTAGACGTTGGACTAGTAGGAGAGGAGCCGAATTCGGAGTTCATTTCTTTATCCTAATATTCTTTTTTTGCCGCTACTCGCTAAGTTTTCTTTTCCTAATCTTTATTTTTTTTGTGAAAATGTTATGGAGAAAAGTTCTTTGTGGGGGGAGTGTATCGCCCACATCCAGACATAGAGAGAAATGACTGCCCCACTCCCATGAAAGGTAGAAATCTTGGCCCCATGATGCAACGTGCTCGCTCTCAATGGCTGCCATGCATGCACAAGGGCCATGCTCCCCCGCAAAGGGTGCAAACCCAAATGTTATATAATTATGTGTAATTCTTTTGTAAAAACAAAAAGACAAGATATTAATTATAAACAATAACAAACTCAGCTTTATCCCAACTTAATGGGACCGGTTATATGGATCCAACAAAACACAGTAGGGAAAACTAAGGTCTAAACAGAAATAAGGGGATGAAGAGATGGGAAAAGAAGGATGGGGAATGAAAAACGAGAAATGATTGATGAAGGATGGAAAATAACAACAAAATGAAAGATGAAAATAAGAGAAGAATGAGACACAACCCAGCAACTTAGGAGAATCTCATCTAAATGGGGTCCGCAACATGGATTTTAGCCCTCCAACATGCTCCATCCGATGTCATATTTTGTACAAGACCCAAACAATGCATATCCTTCCTCACAACATCTCCTATGGTCTGCCTCTAGTTCTTTTAGCTCACAATATAATAATTATAATATGCTATATAATCGATTGGGTTTGAATCGGATTGGATCAGACCTAAATGGTAAGCCATTAAGGGATAAGGTTCACACGCAACTATGGGGTAGGGTTCTCTCTCTCTCTCTCTCTCTCTCACACACACACACACACACACACACATCAATGGGAAAGCCATAGGCCCATAGCATTTGAACCTTGACGGCCCAAAAATGTCATACTGCATCTTGGGGTTCAACTCAGGCCGGCCCATGAAAACTAGTGCTTAAATCTTATCTTTATCAAGCTGGGCCTTGAGCTTCACCTATTAAAATTGCATTAATTTCCCAACCAAGACAGGGCCTTAGTTACACCTTTATCCACAAACATGATTCTACCCAGAAAAAAAGAGATTAAGAGAAAGAGATCCCTTCAGGCTGTGTGTAGCCTGCGCCCAAACATAGGATCACGCAAAATGATTTGTCCACTCCTGAAATGAAAAAATTCCACCTCTGTTGATTCCTTTGCCGGCGCTCTCATTGGCCCCCACACGCTTGTGCAGGGGCCTCACAGCCTGACAACGATCTTTTGCACAAAGGCAAAATATTATTGTCATAAAAGTTTATTATATTTTCAAATGTCATGGTATTTATTCAACCACGTGGGCAAATGATATTTCCATTCCAACCATTGGATAGAGAGGACATGGTTTAGTTTAGCCACATGTCAAATTCCAGAGTATATTTCATCCCCCTTTTGTATTGTCGCACACATTTTCCTGGGTAGAAATAGGGACTGTATGGTTGAAAAACTGATGGAGTGAATTCTGTTGGGGTGGCAGGAATTCGTACACAATCAGTCCTTTGGGTAGAATCGTATGTTCCAGAAGCATTCCTTTGGGTAGGAGCTGCAACTGCTGATTGGGGATCTCGGATGAGAATTCCGCTAAGTCGAGGAACAAAGGGAAGTATTCCTTTGGAGGACTTTTTCTTGTTAGTACCAGGAGGTACCTTACCTTTTCCTTTGTCTGGAGGGCGAGGATTCATCTCTACTAAGATAATCAGCCAGGAAGTTGTCAGTGCCTTTGATATGAACAATTTCAAATGTATATTGATTAATGATGCTGTACCAGTTAATCCGTCGAGAATTCTCTTCCCCTTTTTTAGATTTAAGAAAATCTCTTACAGCTCCCTATAGAGAACCACTGAGTTATTCTATGAACTTCTCAGCTTGCCAAGTAGTCTTGTAATTGACTATGAGAATGGCAAAAGTTTGTGTCCATTCGTTAATAGCCTTATCATAATCCTTAATGGGTATATGGGTCAAATCGAGGTAGGTGCCCCAGAAGCCAACCCATACTTGTGTAGGTCATCCTTTCTGGTGTAAATTCCCTCTGTTTCGATTGTAAAAACAGATTCACCAAAAGATGTACGCGTTCCGTCTTGAGGACGGAAGTCTTCATCATCATTAAGATGATCTTGACTGTCGACCTTGCGTTTAGAGGAACTTGTTCCTTCTACATGGTCGCTGGGGGGAGGTTCAGCTTCAATTTCTAAATCTGTAGTGTCAGATTCGGAACCCATTCCCATTTATATCCCAACATGTATACCGATACTCCATACATTATTGTCCACTCTTCCAACTCTGATTGGGAACAGTCAATTTAGATTTTTTTTAAAAAAATCATAAAAATGGATAGTTCAGATTTTTGGAAACATCACATTCCATTGTTACATCTACACGACCATAGAGACTAATTAGGCTATGTTATAAAGGGGAGCACATTTTATTAGACATATCCACTTCCTTCGCAAGTCTATTGTAGTTTCCAAGAAAGCTATGCTAAATAAGAGAAGGGAGAAAGAACACTACTTGGTCACGTGCGGTGCATGGTTTATGTGCTTAGACACAAGGTTGCACGAAATCCCTGAAGGTGTGGCGGTCATTTCACACAGTCCTGTGTCTGGGCATAGGGGCCACACGCTGCACGTGATCGGGTAACGTTCTCTTTCCCATAAGAGAAACATTTCAAACTTTCCTACACTTTCTCAAGTTAAAAATCCATCTCAATGAGCTAAAGGGCTCAAGAGACTCGGGTACTATGACCCAAATAAAAAGCCCGCCTTTATGAGGCCACATAGCCCATGAAGTAATAGCTATAGACAGTGACAAGAGAAATGTTCTTGTGAAAGAGAATTCAGACAGTGATCGCTATAAATTGATCTATCGCTAGGTGTAAGTTGTCAGTGAAATACCTTCTGGGTACATGAAAATAGCATTAATTATACTTCGAATCCATTATTGAGTATTCATTAAACATGAGGTTAGACCAGACCAACCGGGTCCTAAATTAAACCTTCAGATTTTTTTTTTCTTTTTCACAAAATAAATCACATGGAATTTTGGATTCAATGTTAAGGAAATACCTAGCCGATCAGACGTAGCTTATTCTCCATTCTGATCTTAGATCGTTTGAAATTTTACCAACTCTTGATGAACTATTGAGCGATGAGTTCGGTTCCTTTGTATGTACCAACAGGTGAACGTACATGTGAGAGTCAACCACCTGCTCTATTTTTGTCATTTACAAAGGGAAGAGGGGTTTTTATGAAAATAAAATTAAAATTTGATTGATTCTGAGATGTACATTCACCAGTTGGTACATGCAGTTGATCCTTTCTCTTGTTGAGCGATAGCTAGTCAAACCGGTCAATTCTATTGCTTTGAACCGGGCAGCAGTGCTGCATGTACAGCACCTGAGATGAGGCGGTGTACATTTATCACCTTATCCCTGCCTAAATTTCTTGCCCAAGTAGGAGTAAGGCAGTCAATGCGCCCGCCTCATCTCAGACGCTACACATGACTACATGCTGCCCGGATTGATAGGATCTTTTTCACTATATAGATGCCGTCATTTTCAGTTTCTATGGTTTGCAACATTTTCCATAGCTGTCTCTGTTCCTTGAAGAAGCAGCCAGGACTGTAGTGGCCACGTTTTGTTGGTCCCATTGGTCAAAGGCATTTGGTAGAAAGATAGCTTTGCAAGCAATCTAAGGGGCTCACATTCTAGGTGCCATCTGTACGTGAGGACAATAGTGCAAGGAACTTAAAAATAGTATATTCCATTTGTCATCGTAAATGAATTTTTATTTTCTCAAGTGCGGTTCAATGCACCTTTAAAGTGCATCCAACAGGGACCATTGCATTATGCACTTTAAAGGTGCACTAGACTGCATCATACTTGAGAAAATAAAAACTCGTCATATGTTTTGAAGTCATAACTCTCTCTCTCTCTCTCTCCCTCCCTCCCTATCAGATGTATTGTGGTTATAGAGGAGTTATTCTTGTTTTTGAACAAAGAAATAACGTGTAAAAATGAGTGAACAAGCCTAGATATATTGTAGGATTTATAGTTTCATATTGATTTGTTTACGTCCTTAGTGTTATTACATACTCGAGGAATTCTCTTTATGTAAAGTTCTAATTTGAACTCTTGAGCATGGTATCAGAGTTCATGGTTCGTTAGTTTTTTACTTTCATATTATGTTATCATGCACATGAAACGTGAGAGAGTGTTTAAAATTATAGAGTTATAATCTCACATTCATTATTTATTTGAGGAGCTCCCACAGCCACCTAATGCATTTAGATTTTGGGTTAGATCCTCCACCATAGATGATGGATGGTTGATGTAATGTCATAATCTAAAGACATCCAACCTACCAGATAAGAGTCTAGTTTTAGAGTGGTAGTACATGAAGAAGTATATAATATATTCTCTTTAGACTAATTAATTTCCCTAACCTTTGTTTTATATTTTTTAAATTTATAAATAATTTTTTTTGGGGGGTGGGGGCATTAAAGATGGAAGTACATATTACATAGGTGATATAAAACTACAAAGCTACGTGGGGATTATAGCACTACAGAGCGACCCTCAAGGAACAAAACTACATGGAACCTAGGGATCGACAAGAAGGAGAGAAAGGATCACAACAAGAAGAGAACAACCAACTCCGTTGGCGTCAATCACTGGCTTGCTTCATCCACCATTGTCTTGGAGTAGGGATCAAGGCTACATCATAGCTACTAGGGTTGCAACAAGGTTGGATTGGGTCGGGCTCATTAAAATCTTAGTCCAATCCTGAGCCCTCTTGGTTGAGCCCAGGCCCGACCGGACCCTAACTCAGGGCCAGAAAATTCAACCCTCACCCACCCATAGGGTTGGGCCGGATTGACCCTGATTGGCCTTGACCATGGGGGGGAGGGAGATACATAGGCTGGTTAAGCTTGGAAGAAGAAAAGAAGAAGAACAAAAATAAAAAATAAAAAAATAAAAAAATAAAACATGAAGAAAAAGACATGATCAAGTTGGGCCGGGCCAAGTTGGGGTTGGGCCATCAGGGCCAAACTTGCACCACTAGCGCTACAATGTATCCATTATCACCTTGAAATTTACTTTGGTGTTGTATAGCACAGCTCGAACCAGAGACCTGTGCTATAAAGTATACACTATTGTCTAGTTACACATATTTTCATAACTTTAGAGAGGAAGAGGGAAGCTTTGGCTAAACAATATATATGAGCTTTAGTCCAATATAACCTATATGTTCAGATGGTCCAACCAACCAAAATGCTATTGAGAGCATGGTTCAAGTATAGTGAATCGAACTTGGGATCGGCCCCCATTGTTGGATCAGAATCACTTTTTTTTTTGGTAGAAGGATCAGAATCACTTGAAATCAGTTGGAACCCTATAAATTAGAGTTAGAAAGAAGCAAAGATTTTCAAAAATCTGATTTTCATTTCATCTAATTAGACCGGGTGGTCCATTCGAATTGTTCTTATTCCCCCCAAACGACAACACAAGGATGGAGAGCTATCAGACACCTAAAGCTATTGCGAATATCCGCTCTTATTCTTTAGCATAAACCCCATAAGAAAGAATCTTGGGAATCTTTTTATTCCTTGGCAGCTTGTAGTGTGGACATCAATATATACATATTAATATATTAATTAGAGTAAATTACTCCCCCCTCCCCTCGATTATGGTCTAATGACAAACCCCTCCCCTGGGTTTTGAGAAATGACTCTCCCCTCCCCTGCATTCCCAAGATTCTATCAACCGTACCCTTGCCGTTAAAAAGAGCTGTTAAGTGATGACATCACCCTAATTATATTCGTTTAAACCCCAAACTGCCCTTATATTTGTAATATTCCAATAATACCCCCGCCTAATAAGAAGAGAAAACAAATAGAGAGAAAAGAGAAAGAGAAAATGTATCTCTTCTTCTTCTTGTTCGAACACATCTGTTATCTTCTTTCTCCGGCGAAATCAGAGAACATCATCGTACAAGTTAGCGGTTAGCTGCGGCCATATTCTTTTAAATGCTATCCGGCTAAACTGAAGGTAAGCCCAATCGATAAACCCTAATTTTTATCTCTAATCCCATCGATAAACAAATTGATAAACCCTAATATTTGGGGACAACCCATTTTGCAGAAATTCAGAAGGGGTGGTGCTACATCAAATGTGATAAAAGTTCATTCAAAAGATTGATCCTACACACGGTTAGGTAAGATTTGCACCTATAGTAGTGCAATTGATTTCTGCTGGTTCTTTTTTTTTCTTTTTCCCCAATTCTACTGTTGTATTATAAAAACGTTTCTTTTGGCTTGATTAGATGATTATATGCTATTCCGTTTCATTATGGGAGTGTATATAACCTATATTCAATACCTATGTGATTAAACTAGAGAAAATAGGCAACCAACTCCCATCTCACGGCTTGGATCGGCAACCAACTCCCATCTCTCTCTAATTTTTATTGTTTAGATTGGAGTTATTTTCTCACTCCCATATCTCTCTGATTTCTATTATATAGGTTACGGTTTTGTATTCTTTAGATCACTCTACAACATTGATTTGTTTTTTTTGTTGTTTTTGTGGTGCATCTTTTACAGGTAAATGTATCAAATGTCTAGCTCAAGTGTTAATTGCAGCAATCCTAATACACTCAAGTACAAATCCTTGAGGTGCAAATGTAATCGGAAAGCTGTGATTAGAATATCAGAGACTGATAATAATCCAAATAGGCTTTTTTACAGTTGCCCACAGATTAATGGTTGTAATTTTTTTGTTTGGTGTGATCCCATTGTTGCACCAACAACCGAGCTTGTGCCGAATCCCACCCCTGATTTACAAGAGTTGCAGGAGGAGGTGCGGGTGCTACGAGAGGAGATACGGGTTTTGCGAGAGGTGTTACGGGGGTTACAACAGGCGGTGCAAAGTGGAACAATTAGAATGGATGAAACGGAGAAGTTTGTTGCATCAATGAAGCTTGGAGTTTATTTTGTTCTAGTTTTCTTTGTTGGTGTAATTGTATCAGTTATGATTGGCAAATAAATGTGAAACTGATGTACTTTTTTTTTTTTTTTTTGATGAAAGTGAAACTGATGTACTTAAATCCCAGCATTAGTAATGAAAAATTGTACAACATCATTAGCAAATGATTCTACAATCATATTTAATCAACAAGATCTTCTAATTGGCTTTTTCCTCAAGTGATCATTATAGGACTTTATATTGAACTTCTTTCTCATCATTAAACAGAGCCAAGCAGCAGAACCACTATCACATACAATTTTAGATGAATTGCTGAAACCATCACACGGTGTATTCACAACTCAACTCCACCACCTCACCGCCCCTTACAAAACCATTTATGCAAGCTTTGGACAGCATTCCCTTGTATTAGTCTACTGTACCACAACATCTGGATATTTGGACAGCAATTCCCTTGTAAATAGGCTTTTAAAAATCTGAAAATTTGGACAGCATTTCCCCTTTAAATAGGCTATCTTAAACCTGGAAATTTGGACAACATTCCTAAATTATCCAAAAAAAAAGTCTATGCTTCCAAAAGTATTTGTCTACCATACTTCAACATCCAACATATCTAAAAAAAAAATTTGTTTGGATCATCCACATCCAACTTAACATCATGTCCAAAATAAAAGTCTACCACAAAATCCAACATATCCAAAAAAAAAAAAAAAAAGTTTACAATCATCCACATCCAACTTAATATCATATCCAAATAAACATAAAAATCATCAAATTACAGCCTATGATTCTAATTTCTTCACTGCATCTCCTCCCCTCTTTGAACTTATTTCTTCTTCATTTCTCTTGCTTTCCTTTTATCTTCCTTGGCTTTCCTTTGTGCTTCAATCTTGGCCTGCATATTGTCATAAGTGATGGTAGAAGAAGCTTGAGATCTGGTCAATCTTTGAGAGGTATTGACATCACATTTGCTCCCACTTCCCTTCTTTCCCTATACAAGCATGAATTCAATATTAGAATCCTTGTAATCATCACGATAACATAAAATAAGTATGAGTACTTAGGATAAAATCTTATGATTATACCTTTACTTCCTTCCCTTTAATTGGAGCTCTTTCGCATTTCCTTGAGTTGTGGCCTACCTCCTTGCAGTTGCTACATCTGACACTTCCAAATCTTTTTCTAAACTCTTCAGATGCTCCTTCATCAGGTTCCTTCCTCCTATTGATATGTGGTCTTCCTGGTAACCTCTTCAAGGGTGGAGGCTGAACAGTACCTAGGTGATGCTCAGATTTTAACTGCTCCAAACCAGGTAATGGGTGGATTATATCCTTGTAAGCCTCCAAGTATCTTTTTACACTATAGTAATCATCACAATAGCTTTCCAATGTGTGCCTCTTGTAAAGAATACAACAGGTTGCATGCTTACAAGGTATTCCTGGTTGCAGACTCTCTCTTTTTCAAAGGAGCTATTCCATAAATTAAGACGTTTGCTTAACTCACTCACCTGATTCTCAGTCAATCGTCAGTACGGAGCTCTTCAAATCGACGTTCGATGCCAAGTACACTGTCCCATGTACTAATACGCCCCCGAGCCGGGTCAGTCAACCTAAAGAGAGTGTACAACGTGGGGAGAGATTAGTGCCTTAGGGCTAGAAGAGTTGGGCCCCATAAGTTATCAAACAAGGCTAAAATAGGGGACCGGCACATACAGCAAGGCTATATCATGTGCCTGTCCATGTGCCTGTCCCTCTCGGACTTTCCCACCGGCAGATCTAGGTTCTCGGGGGTGCACTTGCATGTGCTGTCCATGTGCTGTCCCTCTCGGACCTCCCACCGGAGATCTTTCTCGGGGCGCACTTGCATGTGCTGTCCATGTGCTGTCCCTCTCGGACCTCCCACCGTGAGATCTTTCTCGGCACTTGCATGTGCCTGTCCATGTGCTGTCCCTCTCGGACCTCCCACCGCGAGATCTTTCTCAGGACGGCACTTGCATGTGCTGTCCATGTGCCTGTCCCTCTCGGACTTCCACCGCGAGATCTAGTTTCTCGGGGTGGCACTTGCATGTGCCTGTCCACGTGCAGTCTTCTTGTTCATGCCATTCGAGAATGGTTTTGCAGCCCCAAAGTCTTGGGCTAAAATGGGGTATTCTTAGGGGTTTTTAGGGGTCTCTTTGGCCATGAGAACAACTCCAACCAAGGTGCCATAGCACACACCCAACATGGGTTTGTAAACCCCATGATCAATTAGGTTTTTCTCCATTAAAATACATATGGAAAGAAAACTCATGGGTTTGGGTATTGGGGTTTTGAAAGGGGCTTTAATCAATGTTATTTAACAACCCACAAACCACACCTCTATGGTCGATGTACCTATCCTCGACGACTTCTTTAGAGTCACGGTCAACAATCTTGTGGGATGGCTTGAGTATCATGGTCCACAGTTCACGAGCGTACTCCGCTCCCGGTTCTACATAAAGGTTCAAACCAGACCGGTGGTCAGACCGAGTTTTAAACCGGGTTTTGGGCACGGATTTAACATCGTTGGTCGTATTTTTGTGGGTCTCGGTGTTGGTATGGCATCGATGACATCTCCATTATACATCTCAGAAGCTTCTCCTGCTAAAGTCCGAGGTGCCTTGGTTAGTACCAATGGTTTCCTTATAACAGGAGGCCAGTTTCTGTCTTACCTGATCAACTTAGCATTCACCAAGGTAATTAAGCCATATCAGTAAAGTAGTAGTAATGATCTGGTCTTGTTTCTTTTGGTTTAGTGTTAATAGACAAGACAACTTTAACTAACCCATCGATTTGATGTTTCGTGCTCCTGGGACATGGAGGTGGATGCTTGGAGTTGCAGGGTTACCACTATGTTTCAATTTGCACTAATGTGGTTTCTTCCGAGTCACCACGGGCTTTATAGAAAGGTTCACACTTATTTTTATTCCCAGCTATTTTCGAGTTCTTCAAATGAGACCTTTTCAAACAATTTTTATATCATTATATATCTAGATAAGTTGAAACTTGAGCTCCAATTATCTGCAGATGATTAAGAAAACCAATTTTTGCTTCTTGTGTATTTATAATGTTATACGGGGAAGGGAAGATGAAGCCAAAGCCTTACTCAAAAGAATCTACCCCGTGGATGAGGCTAAAATGGAGATACAAGCTCAAAGAGTCTATTGAGACAGAGATCAATTGCACTACTATAGGTGCAAATCTTACCTAACCGTGTGTAGGATCAATCTTTTGAATGAGCTTTTATCACATTTGATGTAGCACCACCCCTTCTGAATTTCTGCAAAATGGGTTGTACCCAAATATTAGGGTTTGTCAATTTGTTTATCGATGGGATTAGAGATAAAAATTAGGGTTTATCGATTGGGCTTACGTTTAGTTTAGCCGGATAGCATTTAAAAGAATATGGCCGGAGCTAACCGCTAACTTGTACGATGATGTTCTCTGCTTCCGCCGGAGAAAGAAGATAACGGATGTGTTCGAACAAAAAGAAGAAGAGATACGTTTTCTCTCTCTTTTCTCTCTATTTGTTTTCTCTTGTTATTAGGAGGGGGTATTATTGGAATATTATAAATATAAGGGCAGTTTGGGGTTTAAACGAATATAATTAGGGTGATGTCATCACTTAACAGCCCTTTTTAACGGCAAGGGTACGGTTGATAGAATCTTGGGAATGCAGGGGAGGGGAGAGTCATTTCTCAAAACCCAGGGAGGGGTTTGTCATTAGACCATAATCGAGGGGAGGGGGGAGTAATTTATGTAACACGAAAGACAAAACCTTGCTAACTAGGTCAATGGTCGGTGCATGCCCTGAAAATATCTTAGGTTATTATATTATAAATCTATATATATATAAATAAGTTAGTTTATTAATTAATCCAGCTAAAAATTACATGTCAATATCCCATGTCAATGCAGATACAATCTAGAAACACTTCTAATGGTTCACTTCAACATATAATCTAAATCATAGTTAAAAAATCAGGTTTTTAGATTCGATTCGATTCGATTCGTTCTTTTCAAAACTGATTAGGACGAGTAAAATTTGGTTAGGGTGAATCATGTTTTTTTTTTTTTTTTTAAATGTTTGTTAATATCTTCATTCTTTCCTTCTTCGAGTGAGAAGGGAGTATTGAGGCTATGCTTGTTTCGCAAGTGAGAAGGGAAAAAAAAAGGACTAATATTGAAGATAATGAAAAAAAATTTATAGAGGCTTGTTTAATTGTAGATCAAATTTATGGTTTATGTTATAATATATAGTTCAATTAAAAAAAAAAAAAAAAAGATTCAGTGAGTTTCACATGGCTCAAACAAAAATATCAAGTCAATAAAAACTCGAATTGAGTTGGAAATGGTCTAGTCATTTCTTAAATCTAGACCAGGTTTCATGACTCTTGAGCAAGTTTCATGTTTTTTTGACCTGATTTGAATAACTCACCCAAGTCAAAACCTAGTTTTTCGATTCTGATATAAACATGTATTTTGCTTGTGTATGACGAGTTTCCGATGTAGAGCAAAACAAGCATGATTGTATTAAGTTTAAAGGCATGTAATGAAGGCCCCTGATTAGGACAAATTGATTGCCCTTAAGAAAAGGACTAGAGAGTGCATGATTGATAAAAAATTAGGGACAGATCCACTGTGATTGTTATCCACAATCAGTTTGAGAAGAAAAATATATGATTTTAAATCATACTTTTATATATACCTTTAGCCAGTCTTAAACTAAGAAAGGTCCCCAAAAAGATGTGACCATTGACAAAGCATATTAGTTATTTAATTTGGTCATTTTGAGGTTATTGAAGACCCAGAGAGAGAGAGAGAAAGGGGGGGGGGGCATGCGTGGATGAGGAAGGAACCAAGAAAGGATGCAATTTTAAATAATGTTTTACCAATTTTATATAGTGTATTAATCAGACAAGTCATCTTCTTCATTATTGTTTACCCAAAAAAAAATCTTCTTCATAATTATTAGTTTGGAATTAATTACTTTAGACTTCATAATTAATCCGACCTGTACATACAGGACACATGAAGTAGAGATATTAAAATAGATAAGCACTTGCTTTGATGATAAAAACACGGAAGGTCATTGTTGGACAACCTGATCCACATTTCTCTCTCTCTCTCTCTCTCTCTCTCTGGACCTTCAGCCTAACTAGTCCCTCATTCACGCGCACGCGCCCCACACACATGCATAGTTAAGGGTGTCAAAGGTGGAATCAGAATAAAAAATCGAATTGGGATCCGGTTAAGTTCTGGATCTGAAATATGGGTTTATAATTCGGTTCGATTTGATTCGAATCTAGCCACTAAACTGACGGATCTAATCGAATCTAAACCGAATTACCTACCTCATTAAAACATTAATAGCTTTTACCTTTCAGTTTTTTACTGCCACTTAAGCCTTAAGTTAACATTACGAATATGATTCTATGAATTTCTTGTCTGTTACTCTCAAACGATAGTTTCAATTTCAACGGAAATTGAGAGTTACTAGCGAGGTGGATGATGATTTGGCACAACCGGAGTTGTTCGACCAAGATTGTGCTTTGGAGATGATATTCCATTATGAATATTCATTTCTCCATTTACGTGTTGAGTGGTGTCTAGTCTAGTCTACAAGAGTCATAACAACCATTGTACATTTGTGCTTAGATATTGTATGATGTATTATTGTAGTATTATTGCTTTGTAGAAAATACTGATTCATGAGACTCGAATGTATCTGGATAAGAACCAAATACAAGAACTGATTGAATTGTAACAAGATCCGAACCAAACTGACCAGATTCGATTAGAATATTCAATTCTAGAACCGATCTGGGACTTGGTCCGGATCTGAATCCTGCTACCACTATTTGGATCCAAATCGAACCGAACCAAGTACCTAATTCTAGACCAATTTATAACCTTACGCATAGTATGAACACCAAATCCTATGAAAACCATAAAAACCGTGGTACTCCCCCAAGGGGATCAAGGGAGTCGAACTTAGGACGCATGCTTTCTCTCTCTCTCACACACACACACACACACACAAAATAATAGTCCAGTTCTTGGGATTAAGATTTTTTTTTAACCTTTTTCCTTTTGGAAGTTAACTATAGAACCATTTTATATGTGTATAAGCTATCAAGAGTCTTCCAAGACAACTATTACTTGAAAAAAATCATCAAAAAAAAGTTAAGGTGGTGGTGACCTAGTTGGTCTATTGTCTAGCTATGAATTTATTATCAAACTATTCTATTATCGATCAGCAAAGTAGGAACCAGGCTGAGGGGGTCAATGTCCAGCACAGATTCATAGGATTGTGGAGCGGTGCAGATCATTTTCTAAGTAAAGAAAAGGATTAGATGCTTTTAGCAAGTGCTGAGAATCCTTAAATATTGCCCTCTCTCTCTCTCTCTCAACAACCCTCTATGAAGAAGGTACTTGCAAGAGAAGAGCTGCCCTTAATTCTTTAATAAAAAGGCTACGTAGGCGACTACGTCTTATTCTCTGTAATACAACTGCACCAGTTGGAAATCACAATTCACAAGCAACCAGACCTGAGCCTCAGTGCTCTAATCTGGTGGAGGTTACATTCGCAACTTCTTGACTCTGATGACTTTGTCTTCACTCATGAATCAGTCTCAAATTATCACCTCCAATTCCTCTAATAGGGGGAGTGGACCCCACCTTGGGAAATATTTACCGGCAAGAGTAGGGTGGTCATTCCCGCCCCCATGTGAGAAATTGGAGGGGGCAGGGAATTGGAGGGGACAACGGTTCCATTCATATATATATGGGGCGTTGTTTTCTGTGCTGCAGTGTAGGCTGCGCCTAGGCACATGGGGGTGGACGTAATGATCACCTTGCCCCCCTGAGTGGCAGACCCATGTGCCCGGTCGCAGCCTACGCTACGGCACAAAAAACATTCTCCCTATATATATGGAAGTAGTTTTTTGACCATGAGTGTGGCCTACGCCAGTACTCCCATGTGTCTATCTCTGTCCTCCTTAAATCAAGAGGGCAGAGGTGTCTTTTCAAATGAGGAGGAGAGAGATAGACTCATGGGAGTGCTGGCATAGACCACACTCCCGAACAGAGAACCTTCTATCATATTTTATGACAGATAAAAATCTACCATTAACATCTGGGAAATATTGATTTTCCAAGTGGGTCTCTCAGAAAGCTCTTTCTGGTCAATTCTCTACTAACCCTTAAACGATTATTACAAGTACACTAATAAGACTCATGAGTCATGAGGGTTGATAGGGATCTTTGTGGCTACCGTGAAGCTCAATCCTAATAAGGTCTGCATATGTATGATGCAGTTTCAACTATTACATATAATCCCCATTGTTGAATCATGACCAAATTAAAGCTTTTAAGCATGTGTACTGTTTAATTAGGTCTCTCTCTTGGTTGATTGGTTTAAAACTTGAAAGTGAAGTTTTGAAACTCAAGTCCTTTTCTTGTTTTTTTGTTTGGTCCTATTTGCCTTGACAAAACACATGGTGTCCAAAGGTATGGTGATGATCATCCTTAGTTATGAGCTCACTAGGTTGGCTGCTCTTCTAAGTTATTAATAAATTCAAGGGCAAGACAATGCTCCCTAGGCCTCTAGAGCCTGCACTTGGTCACTGCCCAATGAGAGTGTACTAGCAAGCATCGATCTAAATGGGATTTCTGCCTTTCCATGGGGGCAAGACGATTTAATGTCTAGGCACAGGAGTCACACTAGCCACCCGACTAGGTAGCGTTCTTTTCTCCTAAATTTAATGGGAAGAACCCTGTCTGGTTGTGTGGCCCCCCTGCACTAATGCTGGGCCAATTAGGGGACGTGCAGCGGCATCGATTAGGAGAGATTTCATTTGGAAGGTGGTAAGACGGTCATTTAAGTGGACTGTGTTTGGACATAGGACCACGCGATCAGGCAGCATTATTTTTTCTTAAATTAAATGATAATATCATTTTAATGGGTAAGGGTCATCCATATATATCTTCTTGTTCCAAACGAGTGCTTATCTTTTCCACGTCCCTCTCATGTATTTCTCAATACTCAAATCTATGTCTATCTATGTGATAAAAAATATAGGGAAAATTTTATTGTAAATTTGTAATCTAAGTGGAGAATTAAGTAGTTGTAAACCTACTTCTTTGTCTTTTTATGATAAATTTTTTTCCCTAAAATAAGGATAAATCCTGTCATTTACATAAAAATTACATTAAATAATTTTCAATTTTTTGAAAACATTTTTTTATCCTTGCACTAAATAAAATTTTAGAATAAGATAAGGGACAATTTTTGGTGACAAGAAGTTGCGTCCAAAAATAAATAAAAGAAGAACATAGTCAGATGATTACAATGGCTTTTGGTTGTTGCTACAGCTAGAAAACTATCATTAATGGGAGCATGCATGCAAACATTGAGGGGGATTTCCACCTTTCCATGGGGCGGGGCGGTCATTTTATGCCCCTTATGTCTAGGTACAGGGGCCACACGATCAGGTAGTGTTTTTCTCCCATAATTAAATGTTTCAAAAGCAAAAAGAATAATAGAATTGAAAGGGAGAGGGTTTCCTACAAAGACAATGTAAGAAGGAATTCGCACATTTCAACCAATGGAAGATTGAAAAATGGTATCAACCATATGGAGCCTACATGATCAGGATAGGAGAGAAAATGTCAGTGTGGATCCCACTGTTTATTAAGTGAAGAGGATATAAAGGAATATTTACAAAGGCAGTGTAGCTAACTTTTTTTTTCTAATTGAAAATAATAATAATTTAGATAGTAATAGAATGGTGAAGCAAAATATTTCTTTTTTCTTTTTTTGGTGTCTTTTGGTGTAATTTTCTACAAATTTCTTAGATTTCTTAGAAGTGTGGTACAAAATTTTTCTAATTATGTTTACAAAGTTTTGAGTTAGTCACACAATTGCTATTACCATTAATTGATTTTTTTTTTTTAAATTCAAAAGTTTACATCCAACTAGAGAAAGCTAAGTGAAGAAGAAATGGCCGCTTCTTGTATTATAGGATGAAAGTTTGTACTTATCTTTTGGTGAAAATTTTCTCAAGAATGGAGAGTGAGTCAAAATAATCTTTTCCTTACTAGACAAAGATCCGAAATAACCTTCACTATCCTAGAATCGCATCTACCAGCTAAGAGGGTTGATGAAGTGATTCTCTCTCCACCATGGGTGAAGGAAAACTCAGCCTTTTTTTTTTTGTTTTGTAGATCAATGATTTTGGACTTATCAAAAAGCCCTAATATTCCTTACAATGCACCATGCACAATGCATTTGGTTTTGTCTATTTTGTCTCTTAAAAAATTAATTAATTGTCTTTCTAAGATAAAGTGGGCATTAAAAGTATTTCAAAAAGATAAATTATCCTTTTATCCATCTAAATTGGTGAGCTAATACAAATCTCATTTCCACCTGAGCAAAAAATCTAAAAGCTTTTAATTCTCCTAAAATATTTAATTAGAAGATTATTTGATGCATTCATTTGTCCTTTTATAAAGGTTATTACAACAACCATCTTGCTTGGCATTTCCTTATTTAAAAAAAACCTTTCCCTGATTTGAAACTCTTTTGCGTGCACGCATGATTAGTGCTGTGAACCAATAATATGAAACACTTCTTCTGTTGAATTTGTATTGATGAATCATATTGCAAATTTTTTTAATGAAAAAAGAGTCATATTTCATTCAAAAGCACATTTGTATCTTATCTATTCACTTTTTTTATTTCACTATTTAATTGATTTAATCATGACTTGATATGTAATTTTGGAATGCATTCTATGTCTATTTTGTATTTTCAGACGATAAAAATAGTTGTTTTTATCGTTTGAAAATGCGAAAACGGCATAGAATGCATACCATACATAGCCCTAGAAATTTGTGTTAAGATTGTTACCCTAATTGTGTTAGTCTTGGCTCAATTTTATTGTCAAATAAAAAAATTCATTTATTTCAACACCAACTCTTTAGTCTTTCCTAGCCAAGACCCTCCGATACTTAGGAGCTGTTCTTTGGTAATTTAATAATCAAAATGAAATAGTTAGAACCCAATTCAAGACCTACCAAATTAAAACTATGTTATTCATAAACAAACAGATCAAGTTTCATTTCACCATGCTAAAAAAGGAATTCCTTCTGCAGCCATGAGTATCGGTAGTTGGATGCCATAAGGGTAGGGGTTAGTTTCGATCTCAAGCAATAAAGGGTTGGAGTTTGTGATAAGACAAGAATCACATCACATGGTCACATCACCAGTGGCGAGGGGATTTGTCTTAACCACTAGTGCAGGATGAGGAATTCCCAAAGAATAATTCTTACTTATTCTAGGTGATTATCCGATTTGATGAACTTGACCTAGTTTATTTTGTTGTTAATAATGAAATTCCCATTTGTGCATGGATAGTTAATTCACCTTAAGCTCATTCAACTTTTCCAGCCAATAAATAAATAAATAAAAAATCAGTTTCAAAATTAACTCTTATTCGATAGTTGTCAATTTTTTTTCTTTCTTTGAAAGATCAAAGGCTTTATTGACTCAATCAATAAAAGCACATTTATTGAACTCATTTAAACTTACTTTTATGGAAAGGGGTTTACTATCGGGCTGCATAGCCCCTATGCTAGCGTGCGGCAATGGGAGCACATTGGCATCTAAGGAAGGAAGGAAGGAAGGAAGGAAGGGTGTTCGATCTCCCCTAATCTTATTGTTCCTAACATGTGTAATTGTGTATTTTTATTGACAAGGTTCAAGCAACACATAATCGGACATGGGATCAGTCTTCATCACTTCAGATTCGAATCAAGAAAGATAAGCAAAGATTTTTCTAAAATCTTGAGATTTTTTTATTCAATAAATTTGAATACCTGGCTACGAGAGGTATGTTTCATTGATTTTTACTATTATATTGATTAAAAAAGACAAAAAAAAAAATCTAAAATAAAAATCACTAAACAAGAATAATGGTCAATTCAAAAGAGGCTCGTAGAAAGCGAGGTCGGACTCAATCGATTCCAATTCGAATCGGGTGATTCATCTCATTTGATTTTGATTACTAAGTATAAAATCTTGATTTTCAATTCTTCTCTTCTTTGGGTTTTAAAACACAGAACTCTACCATCTACATCCTCTAAGTCTTAGATTGTGTTTGGTATGCATTCTTGGAATGCATTCTAGAGCGATTTTACGTTTGCGGAAGATTATTTATTTTTATCATTGGAGAATGCAAAATCGACTTAGAATGCATTCCAGGAATGCACATTAAACACAACCTCATTCTCAAACAATTCATCAGCACTAATCGCGAACGTTCGTGGGGAAGAAAACGAGCTAAAAGCTCCATATCAACATACATCCAAAGCTATCATTAGAACTACATATAGAATTCTAAGCTCTAAAACAAAGTAGAAAATCAAAATGCTTAGGAGCTTATTAGGTAGAAACTAGAAAGTAATGGACCCAATAGTAATAACCAACTATCATTCCAGGCTTCGTGCGGAGAAGCCATTAAGTGGGGATCGGTAGGAGGAGCAGCAGATTATGTCTGATTAGGTCCATTAAGTACGAAGAAGAGTAGGTGACAGAAGTGGAAAACTACCAAATAAAGCCAAACACCTTCCCGTACACCATCTCCTGACATTTCCATAAGAGAATCACGTGACACAGAATAGATATAGTCTCCATCGCTATAATCTATAGAGAAGAATCCTTTCCCTGTGGATATCTAAACTCTACATCAAATATCATATGGCTAAGGGTCTTAAATGGTGAGGTTTCGGATTAAACAGTTCGATTTGATTTGATTCGATTCGGTTCAAGGTGTAATAGGTAGTTTCGGTTTCCCAATTTGTTATTGGATTTGGTTTCACAGTTTCAAATGGTTTCGGTCTCGGTTTTATTATTGATTTGAGGTAATAGGTTCATAAATGGTTCTTAAATGGTTTCAGTCTCGGATTTTTGAAACTTTGAAACCCAAAGAGACGAGATGAAGATGAAAAGAAGAGGTAATAGGTTCATACATGTTCCTTAACCGGTTTATTAAACGATTCAGTTCATATTCCGTTTAACGGTTTTTATATGGTTTGAAACCACCATTCAACGATTTAAAGCCGAACCATTTATTCATTGGTCATTTGAAGCAATCCCCAAATCCCCGACTCTTGTGACAACCCTATAAAACCATTATCCATAGAGACCATAATAAAGATTTAGGCAAGAGATCTCTACTTGGCCGCATGGTCTCTACACCAAGCGTTTGGGCCAATGGGTGTGCATGCCTGGGTATCTCACAGTGCCATGTGGAAGGGTGTAGAAAACACCACCAAGTAGAGATCTTTTTTCCTAAAGATTTACACAAAAGCACCACAACCCATCCAGTGAACCCGTAGCAGGGTCATAGCTACCATCACAAATAAGAAGGTGATCAATCCCTTGCAGTACTTCATGGTATACATCAAGAGATAAAATAGGACAGAGAATTGGATCCATAAACGAAGGGTTAGGACTAGCGAAAAAGCTTTAATCCCTGAGACCATTTGCAGATTAAATGTGGGGTTTGACTTGATTTGCTTAAACAAAACCTTATTTCTAAGAAGCCAAATGAAATAGGAAGTTATAGCAAAGACAAACAAGGGCAAATATAGGAGTAGAGAAGGTTTCAATTCTTAAACCTAATGGCCCAGCAGCTAAATTTCTTTTAGTAAAGTTACAAGATAAAACAAATGTCAGTGAGTCTCGACCCTTGGATGAACACAAGCAACAGGCAAGGGAACCAATAGCTGCCTAGTGCAATTGGTGAGCTGTGGTGCGTTCCATGCCCATGCTCATCAGGAGGTCTCGAGTTCGAGTCTCCTGACTAGTACCTTCCCCCTCCCTATCCCCCCCCCCCCCTCTTAAAAAAGTAAGATATATATAAAAAAAACTCCAAATTCCAAAAAAATTAAATAAAAATAAAACAGACAAGGTCAATATTTACTAAGGACTAAAGCATATCTTTTGTACTAACAGCATTAATAAGGATCTTGTAAAAAAATAAACAGAACTAGTGATAATCCATGAACTGAAGGCAAAACCTTTTTTGATTGGGCATGTTCAGAAATTTATGGACGGGAACAATTAATTTTGCCACCTGAAAAGGTGATGGGGCTATTCCATCTATTGGATATTTACGAAAAATTCTAGGTTGATCATGTCTCAAATTTTAGTATCAAATTTAATAGTTTACCCTCCCATGTATGTCCATATACTCCCTTTTGATACTCCTAGAATTTTCAATTCTTTGTTTTGCCACTAATCAACTTTGTTTGGACTAAAACTTGATATGTGAACAAGAGACCTTGGTGTATACCTTTCTACAAAATTTCAATCTCATCTGATCTTATCACATGACAAAACTAATTTCTTGTTGAAAAAGATGTTTGGGTATGCCAATAAAAAAAAAAAAAATCAAACTGACCAACCGATGTAAAAATGATTTCCTATCAAAACATAGTTAAGGCTAAGTTTTTACGGGTAACTCCCTCACCATGGAATCTTAGGATGGGCACACCAAACTTTGCCACATGAAAAAGTGATGCAACAATTCGAAGGTGTAATGTCAAAGGAATTGTTTAAAGTGATCACAAGGAGAAAGTTTATCAAGGGTCATAAACCACCCCCCCCCCCCCCCACCTTCCCTCATCGTATGAAGTCTAAGACTGTTTTTAGGGTCTTACTTTTTCTTTTGGACTAAAGGTCAGCAAAAGATTTTTTTTATTTTTTGGGCTAGGTCAGCAAAAGATTAGATGTTGCCCATTTTTCATTGTTCAATTTTGAACTAGTCTACCTGTACGTAGCTGAAAATTGATGAGATAAATGGATCTGTTTATTCATAAAAATTTCATCCTAATTTAACCAAAGAAAAAATTAGTTGGCCATTCTTATATTCTAATTTGGGTGAGCCACTTGCGAAAATTAGAATAGAATAAGATATTCGTACACGAGAGATTCTTTCATCGACTACATCATCGTGCATGAATCTTCTTGAGTAGGGTTAAAAATGTAATATCAATTCAATGTTGAAAGCGCGTGAAAGTCAAACACTTATATGTTCCTATTCCACGACATGTGGAGATGGCAGCAATTCAACACAAAGAGTGTTTTTCCAGTTCGGATTCCGTGTGATTAAAGATCACGATAGTCTCTCTGCTGTGTAAATAAGGAAGAACTAATTAATTTGAAACAAATAAGACAACCTACTACTTCGCACTTTCGCAGAGGGTGAGAATATATATTTACGTCTATAACCCTAATTTGGGGTCAGAGGACCGTTGAAGTCAGGATACAAAACTTAGATAGGACACAGGTTTCAATTCAGACACACCCAATAAGAAAGAGTCAAATAGTCCACGTTTCTTTTACACCCGAAATCAACCCTTCCCGGCTTTTGAGTTTGCAACAGATGGGGAAGGCTAATATGGTCAACACAAAAATCCCCCGACTCCCAAATTCCACTCTCAGGTTTATCCAGCAAAATGCCACGTGGCAAGATCAGAACGCGAGACCACTTTCAGTTTTCAGCAGTGTTTCTCACGGTCACGTTGCAATCGGCTAAAAAATCGGGACCCGCATGTTTTTTTTTTTTTTTGGTTAGTTTTTCTTTTACCTGATTTTAAAACTAAACTGAAAATATAGAAGCCACTTATTTATTTGAGTCATTTTAGGGCTTTTTTATCCCCTCTTCAATTCTCACGCGCCCTATCTTGTATCTTTCTTCTCTCTCTTTCTTTCTCCTTTCTTCTCTGCAACTCTCTTTAACCCTTTTCCCTTTTCCCCTCCGAAGAACGGCGGAGGAAAATCTATCTTTTTCTTCCGTCGTTCTTATCGGAATTTTTACCTGTTCAATTCTGGCGGCTGACTTGATTACGACAGCTTAGTCACAAGTTACCTGGAATCCTTCCTCCCCCTCCCCCCCCCCCCGCCTCCCCGTTTCTATTATAATTACTTATGAGAAGCTGACTGTGAGAATGGGAATAGAAGAAGGAAAAATATCAAATTTTGTGTAAATTGGAGCTGATTCTGTTTTAGGTCTTCGTATGTTTCATTGTTTTTCTGTTGCCAGTTGGTGAAAGAGGAAGAAACAATAAGAAGAAGAAAAAGAAGAACAACAACAACAACAAGAAGAATGGGGAACAAAGAGAGGTCGGGGTTGAGAAGTTTGAGGTTTATGATTGTAGCAACTATTCTTGCAGTAGCAGCGATTCAAGGTGCGGTCTCTGAGGAAGAGAAAGTGAATCGAAACGCTTATGCGACGATGATGTATATGGGAACTCCAAGGGATTACGAGTTCTATGTTGCGATTCGTGTGATGCTCAGATCCCTGGCGAAGCTTCAGGTCGACGCCGATCTCGTTGTCATTGCCTCCAACGACGTTCCGGCCACATGGGTTCAAGCTATGTAAGTCAGATGTCCTCCCTCCACAATCACTCTTTAATTTATTATAGTTTATACTCTATACTCCTCTCTCTCTTTCTCTCTCTCGTCTCTTCTCTTTACTTCTTTTTTATGCTTTCCGGCACCGTTTGGCAACTCCAGTGACATATGCCGTAGAGTTTTTTCCGGTGAACTCGAAGGCTATAATTATACGGAAGACGACAGAGACAGTAGAGCCGTTGGTTCAACGAATCGGGTTCATGACTTCGCTGTCCTGTCCGGTACGTGAAGAGGCAAAGAAGGCATCATCCGGTATTTCCGGAAACGAGGAGTTATCCGAGAGTGACTATAATGCCCTCAGGCTTTGGGGAAATTAATTCACGTACTGATGGTCGATGGTCGTTAGATCGTAGTACTGGGAATTACTGACCCTTTCGTTTCGTCCATCGGAATTGAAACAGTTGACTTTCTATGATTAACGTGTTTTTATGGATATATACGGAAAGTGGTTTGCCTTTCCGAACTCTTCAGAGATTTTTTCGATTTTTGACTTCTGAGACTTCAATTCTTCTGGGGGAGGGCGGTCGGTCATCTAGTGTACTGGGCCCTATAGTGTTTTTTTTTTTTTTTTTTTTTTTTTATGAAAGTAAAAACAGTTGTAGATTTGAAGGGATGAGTTGTAAGGCTCTGTTTCTGCAAATCAATTACTTTGCAAGACTGGTGCAATGATCTGTAAATTGCAGTCACAGTTAACTGTTTATCTGGTTTGGAGACTAACTAACCTTTTTTGACGCAGGGAACAGGAAGATGGGGTGAAAGTGACAAGGGTAGAGAACCTGCATAACCCATACCAGTCAGAAGAAAACCATGACAGGTTTAAGTTGACGATGAACAAGTTCTATGCTTGGAGTCTAGTGAAGTATGATAGGGTGGTCATGCTTGACGCTGATAATCTCATCCTCCAAAAGACAGATGAACTATTCCAATGTGGCCAATTCTGCGCTGTCTTCATCAACCCCTGCATCTTCCATACTGGCCTCTTTGTGTTACAGGTAACGACAATTAGTTCCAAGCGAAAATATAATACCTGAATAGTAAAGACAATCACAAAAGAAAGTTTGCAATGCAAGCCTTGATTGTTTATTCTCTAACGTCCTTGCTTTTTTTTTAATTTCAGCCCTCAAATGAGGTTTTCAAGGACATGCTTCATGAGTTGGAGATTAAACGTAACAACCCAGACCGTGCAGATCAGGGTTTCCTGGTTAGCTACTTCCCGGACTTGCTTGATCGCCCAATGTTCCATCCACCCCATAATGGCACCAAGCTTGACGGCACATACAGACTACCGCTGGGCTACCAGATGGATGCTTCATATTACTGTAAGCATTCACTTCTTTGCCTCGATTCACAATGACTGGTATTCCTGAGAATTTTTGTAATCAAATTACATGTTCTGTTTTGGGCGGCAGATTTGAAGCTCCGATGGAATGTACCCTGCGGTCCTAACAGTGTCATCACATTCCCTAGTGCTCCATGGCTAAAGCCTTGGTACTGGTGGTCATATCCAGTCCTCCCGTTAGGCCTTCAGTGGCATGAGCAACGCCGACAAACTTTGGGGTAAGTTGACAAATCAAACCAATAATTGTGGCCCCAAAGAATCCTTGAGCATTAATTGTGTCCTCTTTGGATGCATCTAAATGAGGCAGGATTGTGGTTAGGGTCTGCCTCCCATGTCTTTATACTGCAAGTGATGGATTAATTTAACTCATAGGCTAATTTTGCAACTCACATCTTGTTCATTCTCTTCAAACAGATACAGTGATGAGGTGCCCATGATCTTGGTCCTGTCATCGATGTACCTAGCACTGATGGCACTGACCCGACTTGCACGTCCAAATCTGGCCAAGTTTTGCTACAGAAAACCAGACAAGAGTCTCTCCTTGCAAACGGGAGTCAAGATGGCTGTAATGTTGTCCATCTTGGCTGCCTACACAATCCCCTTCTTTGTCATACCACGGACAGTGCACCCATTCGTAGGCTGGTCGACGTACTTGTTTGGCTCTTTGGTGCTTGTGTCATTAGTAATTTATTCCTTCCAGTTGCCACCACTTGCAGCATTGACGCCCGCCTTGGGGATTGCCGGTTCACTTTTTGTCATGGCATACCCTTGGTACAAAGATGGGATTGTGCGAGCCCTTGCTGTGTTCTTCTATGCCTTCTGTTTTGCTCCAGTCCTTTGGGTATCACTGGCAAAAGTGATGGCAAGTTTGCAGCTCGCAATTGAAAGAGAATTTACTTTGCCAAGAGTAGGAGAATCTCAACAGCCATCTGGATTCTTCAAGTTGTATTGAGCCACAAAAGCAGCTACCTCTCAGAAGATTCCAAGATTGACTCATCAGTTCACCCAGACAAACTTTGAAATTTCGACTTTTCTGTACATTTGCCCAGAATATAATTTGGGTTGTCATTTTACAGTACAACCACACACAGGCAGAGAACCAACAACTGGTGCGGAGGAACAGAACGCAGGAATATCTTTTGTAAAGAAGAACCAAAACAAAATGATATTGTATTCAAACTTCAAAGCCTAGCTGATATTGAATCAGTGGTAGAAAGGCATTTTGGTCTGATACCATGGCCTCCATGAGTAGTAAAACATTTGTGTTATAATCTCATTTCTACGATAGCATACAAATTCATACACTTGTCATCATTGTAAATGCAAAAGTAACTCTAGAGGTCAACAAAATCCACATCATTCACGTCTAACAAGCTTGTCAAAATTGGTGTCCCATTTGGCCAACTGGAATGTCAACATCTGAAGAAACTAACAGCTATTCTAAGATGAAGTTATCTAAATCAACAGTAGTTAATAGAAAAGGGTAAGTCTGGATAAAGAACAACTGCATGAAACGCATGAGAAGTACGGAAGATGCGAAATGAGCATCCTCAAATGGTCTACATGGATTTACCGAGATAAAACCAAGTACTGTTAGTAATGGTTTTGATCTTCATAAAAATGAGAAGAGACCAAGCCCATATATGTTAAAACTTGAAAAACCAACCGCAATCAGACTGAACTGACCATTTGACACCCTGAATTGGAAATTTCATTGTTACAGATGATGTCCTACAAAAGTGTAGGTCATTCAGATAAATTTTCAATTGTTCATGGAACTCTCTCCTTGACATTGACTTCGACATAAGAAATTTAGGTAGATGGATATTAATGGCCTAAAAGTTAAAATAAATTATGTCCTAAATATCTCAAAATCTAAATCAGCCTCGCAACAACTTCCTGGTTTTACCTAATTGGAATGTCAACATCACAAGAAACTAACAGCTATTCTAAGATGAAGTTATCTAAATCAACGGTAGTTAATAGAAAAGGGTAAGTTTGGATAAAGAACAACTGCATGAAACGCATGAGAAGTAAAGAAGATGCGAAATGAGCATCCTCAAATGGCCTACATGGATTTACTGAGATAAAACCAAGCACTAAGGGATGGATATGGTAAAACACAATCCATATGGTATCTGATTGATTGTTAGAAATTTCAACCAAATCTTCAACTTGGTTAAATCTGATTTGTACTTGTTAACTTCAAACAATTAAACAGTTAAATATAACTTGCACACCTTATTTTTCTGTATCTTACAAATCCAAAAAACCCTTTCAGTTTTGACAAAATTCACAGCTCTAATAGAAAGAGAAAGGTCAGAATGATTGGTAATCCCTCAATATGGAAATATGCAATTCAGACTGCTGACAAGTCAAGACCATGAAAGGATCAATATGAAATGCCATAGAAACCCATTTCAACAACCCCCCCCCCCCCCCCAACAAAAAAAAAAAAAAAAAAGTCTCAAGAGCAAGAATCTAAGAACTCAAAACAGGGTCAGAGTTTGCTTATGTTTGAAGTATAGCTATAGATGGAAATTTGAAAAGATAAGGACATTGAGAAATATACATTACAAGGCAATCCAAGGTAGACACAGTTCAATCAACAGTAATATTGGGGAATAATATAACAGGAAAATGTTGGCTGGGTGGCCCACCCACCTAAGCTTAGCTAGGTGGCTTACCGATTCCTACCACATGGCATGTCAGGTTGGGTTGAAATTTGGTGTACATATAGACCCCAATGCCCCCTGCTCACATGTCAAGTTTCAACCCAAATGGAGTTAGCCAAGTGGCAAAACAAGGCAATGGAAAATCTGGGACTACCAAAAGGATGCAGCGATCACCAAGTAGTTGCATCATGCATGGACATACACGGGAGGGTATGCAGGGTAAATGATTGGATTTTAGGCTGAAATTTGATTCGTGGGCAATCCAGGCCATTCACAAGATATCCGACGGTTAGAATTGGCATATCATCCTTCCATGTGGTACAGATAGATGAGCCACCAGCCAGGCTTAGGCGGGTGGGCCACCCAGATAACCTTTTGCCGTAACTTAAATGTTCAAAAATGATTTCCATATAGGCTCTAGAAACTTACCATTTGGATTGTAGATTTTCAAGCCTAAAAATTTTCTGGAAAAAAAATCCTCATCCCTGATAGGACACCTTCGAAGCTTTCCTGAAGATTCAAGTGTTTGGGAAGCACAAGTTCAGCTCCATAACCTGACATGGAGAATCTCACTCAGTACCATCTGATTCCCTGTCAGGAGAAAACAAAAAAAGAAGGGGGGGGGGATTAGAGACAACAAAATTAAAATAAATTAAGATCAAGGTTTAAAGACTAGGAATCGGTCTCCATCAATTCCGATTCAATTCAAATCGGATAGGAATCGATCGGACTCATCTGGGATCACCCGGGCTCAGTCTAACTTGGTCGGACTCAGTACACGTAGAATCAGGATTGGCCTCGGTTGATTCCAAGTTGGAACGGACTTGGCCGATTCCACCAATTCCAATCTGAATTTTAAAACCATGCTTAAGATATCAAAAACACCGAATTCCAATGCAAAATATTCTAAGAGAGAGATTTTGCACACCATGGCAACAAAGGCATCAATTCTTCTTTGGCGGGCAGACAAGATGAGACCACTCAAGGAGTGTTGGTAGAATTTTCATATGATAAGGTATTTCAGCCCTTTTCAGTTTTCATTAAAGAATTTAAATCTTATGAGAATTTTCTCCAGTAATATCACTGCAATTCCTCTACTAATTAAAACATCAGTAGTTATAGAGAAAGGAGATCATATATTGGTGTGTTCAACTTTTGTAAGATCCTGGAAGGGGTGGACTGGAGCCAGTCCTAACCTTTGGAATTTTTTACTAGAGTGGCCACCCTCAAACTTGAACTGTGTTTTCATTCTAGCATCCCGAGCTTTTACCATTGTACCAAGCAATGGCAAGAAGAGGTAGATGACCAAGAAATTAATTGAAAACAAATTCAGAGGAACATGCTCAGATACATGATACGAAATTAATACCTATTTTCCATCATTTGTATGATTGTATTCTATGGTTCAAGGTCATAAATCTAAGTAAAAGCCTTAAACACATACATAAATTTATGTGAACATGTGTCTAACCTGGGGAGGATCGAGACCACAAATTTAACTGATGTGATCTTAAGATATCTACAAACTGAAATTAAATAAAAATAAAATAAAATTTGATGAACTCAACCATGCTCTATTCCACTGGACAAAGAAGTTTTTCCCTGATCATAAGGTGCAATGTCATCCAATAATGCTGATTTTGGTCTTCAAAATATTAGTTAGTGTCCATTAAGTGTAGGATCCTGGTCCCCTGTACGGTGACAGATGTCCAGATTTTGTGCTTAAAGACAGATACTTTGTGTTTGAGTAGTCAGACACGACACTCCCTTTGTGATCTGAAACAAAGGCATTTAATCCTTTTGAAAAGAATAACACTTACTACTGAAATATTATTGAAGGGAACCATAATCATTAGTTAACTCCACTCTATACTATTAACTGCATATCTCAAAGCTTGGACAAAGAGATTGGTGGTTTTTGCAGAAAGTAGCACAATACCACTATGCATGGTAAACTAAAGCCAATTTGTTCACAAGAGAAAGAAGAAAAAAAATCCAGGCAAATGATAACTCATAGGCATGCTAGCTTCGAACAAAAAGTATGCAGCCAAAATAAGTCGGCTGCATCACAATAAACTTACAAATCAATCATAAAGTCAAGAGCTTCCATTGATGACCCATGTTCGTCCTGCAATAGACTTGCCAACCTCTGTTTTTAGGGAATACAGAAAATGATTATACTATGTTGAAAGTACATATCTCTTAAAGTGGAGAGATATTGAAAAAAGCAACAGTAATGACAATAAACTCTAAACGTGATATTTGGCAAAATTCACCAGGAAAATACTAACACAGAGTCAACTTCACCACCAGAAGAAGGATAGAAGAAAATTAGATCAACCAAATAAGCAGAACAATGTCAGTTTTTCTGGTTCTGAAAGAAATGTTTATGATATAGACCTATAACTAAGATAAAAAAAAAAAATGTTTCTCTAAAGACCATCAAGGGTTTGGGTGTGTCTAACCGAGCATCCTAAAGATCTTTCTGGAACACAATGCCACTAGAACCAATACAAAGGTTTTCTAGTAATACACCTGAATATCTCCAAAATACACTCCCAAAAGACCAGTATATTAGTAAACTTACTGAGCCAAACTGCGAAATTTTGCAGCATGAACCACAAACCTTCCAGCCACACTGCGAACTGTTGATCGATTAAGGCATCTCCCTTCCATCGTGAGATTTAGGGGTTTGAATAATTCCTCCACAAAGAAAAAAAAAAAAAAAAAGATACAAAGAATAGGAATTACTTCCAAAATCCGAATACTAAATCTACATCAAACATAGAAATGTGTTCTCTCGTCAGCTTCAAATCAAGATTAACCAAGAAAGAGTTTGACAAGGGAAAGAGGAAAAAATGTAGCTGAAATGTTCGAAAATTAACGAAATGTCAACAGATTCAAGCTGCAGCTCCTCTAACTTACAAAATGGGCTATAAATTAGGGAAAGATGTACCTCTCGTTCGGAAATCTCGAGAAGTCGCAACTCCAAAACCTAGACAAGTGCAAACGAAAACCCTAAAAAGCAAAAAATAAAGAAGAGGGTGAGAGATAGTGTAGACGAGAAAAGCGATATAGACATTTAGTAGTGGGTACAGTTAAAGAGCCAGAAGAGAAGCCATTGCTGAGTACAAAACCAGTACAAGACCTTCTCAAATTCACAAGTAAACTGAATCCTCCCCTCCACAATGGATCGATCTTCATTCGAAAACATAATTCCTTAATCCTTCACAGAACCATTTCTTCTCTTACCACTGTTCCCATAACAGAGGCAGTAACCAAATTTAGGTTTAAAAGTACACGCAGTGGGTTGCGAGCGATTAAGGCCGTTTCATGGGAGCAGATAAGAAGGTCGTTGGATCGAAAATGGAAGCAGTTTTCCGTTCCGCCATTTCGCGCGGAACGAACACACAACAAAGTAAAACGATTTCTTTCGAAAGAGAAACACTGTCGAGTGTGACTGGTAGATCCTTTTTATACCTATAGCCACGTGGCTTTGCCGTACACGTTTTAACTTGGTTAGTATGGTTGCATTCTTTTGTGTTTGGTACAGTAGTCCACCGCCGTACACAAGAGCTGCCGTACAGTTGTACGGGCGGTACTGGATCTAACCTCTATGCCGTGACTGTTACTCACGGTATCAATGTCGTGACTCTGAGCGACGACCTTTCACCATCCATATGGTTTATTTTGGGAGAATGTTCTCTGTGCCGGGCGCAGGCTGCATCCAGACACATGGGGGTGGGCACAATGACCACCCTGCCCCCCCTGAGTGGCAGGCCCATGTGTCTGGGCGGAGCCTGCGCTGCAGCACAGAGAATAAGAGCCCATAATTTTATATTCTGTAACTAGCTAGAGCCCAAAAACCCAAAACCCGTCCATATGTTTCCAGGCTTACTGGGATTTCCAGCCCATCAACTGGGCCCGAGCTGAGAAATCTCATTTGGTCTGGCTGAGCTAGATTAGGGATGGACTGGCCAGGCTCATGTTACATAGGGTTGGGGGAGAGGTATGCATACACGAATCCATATCTTGTTCAATGACATTTAACCACCACAGTTGATCTCCCATCATCTATGGCACCTCAAAAGTGGTCCACACACCCCATGAATGGTGTGAGATTGACTCTGGTGGTTAAATGTCATTGGAGAGGATCCGGGTTCATTCATATGCAGCCTTACCCCAACTTTTTTGTGGAGAGGTTGTTTCCTTATTTGAACCCACCACCACTAGATTGCAATAGAGCAATCTTGTCATTGCGCCAAAACCTGCAAGGAATCTTCAATCCAAACAAGTAACTTTCTCTCTCTCCATCTCTTTCCCCATTGCAGGTAGGTGTTGTGGCAGATCAGCTAGGAAAGGAGAGAACAAAGAGTGTTGTCAAACATAATGCCTATGGATAAAATTAGAAATATGAAAAGAAAACGTACCCCAAACATATTGTTTTAATGAAATGTGAGGAACTCCAAACATAATATATCAAACGTGAAATATCTCAGACGTAATTTCTCTAAACGTTAGGTATTGCAGATGTAATTTAACCATATATGTAATACTACGGTTTATGGCTAAAGACACTTGGATGCAATGATAGTTGGGATCTATGGAATTCAGGCCATGCTGGGGTTGAGATTTTAATTCCCAACTCAGGCAGGGGTCGGGCTTGGCCAGAGCCTAGTTGACATTGGGCTGGGCTTGGGTTTTCAAATTCGGGGCCTAATCCACCCAAGTTGCACCACCAAACATTGGTTATAGCAAACCCAAGAATGCAAAAGACAGAGAAGTATGGCGCTTCGAAGAAAGCCAGAGGTGGGCTGGAGGAAGAACAAAACAATGAACCATAATTGATTGTTGGTTTGTGTTGAATTCGAGCTCAACTAGACCCAACCAACCTGAAGTTAGATTTTTTGAGTCAAGTTTTGGTTGTGTTAAACAAATGGGCTAGACTTGGATTGAGACTTGAGATACCCCAGCCCAAGGTCAGGCTGGGCCAAGCTAGCTAGGGTTGGGCATTTGAGACTCCAGTTTGACTTAGATTTCCGAAACCTTGCCCATACTGGCGTGGCAATCTAGAATCGGAAAATTATCACCTCAATTTGCTTGTCCGTCAATTTCCTCAATACCCTCTAATAGAGGGAGATGGACTCCACCCAAGCAATGTGTTCGAGCAAAGGGTAGAATGTTCATTTTTGCCCTCCTATTAGATGGAATTGAGAAAATTGAGGGGCATGTAAATTGAGGGGATAAAGATCCTCTGGAACCTAACTCCCTTATTACTAAAAATGCATATTTCTTATTTGAATCAGAAATATGAATCCCCCACCAAAAAATAAATAAATAAATAATTCTTACTTTATTTATGATGTGGTCATCACATGTCATGTCATACCAGTGTATAGTAATTTTACTTCAAAGTTCAAACCCAACCATCCTAAATACTTGGCTGTGTTTGGAAGGATAGAAAAGATAAGAAACCGTACAAAAATCATACGTTTTCTTGTGTCTCTATATTTATCTTCGCGTTTGGAAGATAACAAGGAGAAAGGATTCTGTTTTAAATTTTAAAATTACATAGAAATTCACGCAATTTTGTATCAGGGTACTAAAAAATCTCGCCAAAAAAGCTAGGTAAGACGAGAAAACTGTCATGTGTTACAAGGTGACAGTATTGTGTGCCACAGATGATGTGTTTTCCAATCACTGGAGTGAGGGGCCTACAAAAACCGATCTTCTCGACGTGCAAAAAGAGATGGAGTGTTTGATGGAGAGTTAATAAGGATCGGAAGAGTGCAATTTTTCTCTCATACAGTCATAGTGGTTTTTTTTTTTTGGCTTTTTCTTCTCTTACTTTGAATATATGGGTCCCACGTAAGTGATATTTTTTTTTAGGATAACCATTAGTTAAGCATGAAGATTTCTTTCATATTGCTCATACTTGAGAGGATCCAGATCTTCTACGGTGGCGCTACCCATCTTGCCTGTGCTGCGTAGACACAAGATCGCGCACAAAAATCACCTTACCCCCACTCAGGCAAGGCGTTCAGATAGGGGTAATGCAGTCTTTGTATGCAACCTTGTGTCTGCACAGCACAGGCAGGATGGGCAGCCCCCATAGAGGATCTAAATCCCACTTGGTGGTGGGGGGGGGGGGGGGGGGGACGACCTGCCTTGCTGCTAATTTCCCCCAAGTTTGGATTCTTTCAGCTATTGTCTTCTTCAGTTCCCTTGATTTATTTTCTTTTGAGGATGACTTCAATACAAGACTGGATCACCTATCTATACGTGTACGTTTCACATACAATTACCACATAACCTATTCGTGAAGCATACATATATATTGGTAGGGGATCTAGACTGTAACTTGGTTAGCATTCAAATTTAGAAGATATGATGTCAATTCATCATGTATTTTATGGGTTAAATTTCAGAGTTCAAAGAAAATTCCACTTCTCCGTGTATAAATATAATCTTCTGAAAATTATTTGTAAAAACTTATTACGTATGAGCATAATTTATGAATAAGACTATAGAATAAACTAGTGGAAGATGTGATTTATACAAAGAATGATCTTGTTATCTATCCGTGTGGTAGAAATTAGGTCTAGAAACCATTCCAATGTTGGCCATGCCCAAACCCCCCTTAAAAAACTTTTATGGTAGAAACCTCAAGGTTTAAAATCTTGGAATCAATCACAGGATCGGTCTTCGTTGATTCTTATTCAAATCGATTGGAATCGGTTCCAAATCAACTTGAAACCCTAGAAATTGAGATTGGGAAGAAGCAGAGATTTTTCACACGTTTTTAATTTGTTGGAGGTTTTTTTTTTTTTTTTTTTTTTTTTTTTGTCTTATTTAAATTGAAGATTTAAGTACATCCATGGCTGATTCAAAAAAAAAATGGTTTGAAAATTGGACTAATTAATTAGAACCGGGACTAGTCAATTCCATGGTTCCCGTCCTATTCTTTGAGTCATAAGAAACCTTTTTTTTTTTTTTTTTTCTTTTTTAAGTAATGATGATAAACCTTTTTAGTTATACAAGTGAGTAAGTCTAACTTTGCGATCCCAAAGGGTTCATCTGTTTGCAAAAAAATTAAAGAAAAGGGAAAATCATCACATCAAAACTAAAATAAAACCTTTTGGAATTATTACCTATTATATTTAACTAACTTCAAACCAATGTTATTATATTTTATAATTTAAGATTTTATATTTAAAAAAAATTATATTTGAAAAGCAAGATTATTATATACAGTAAGAATTTTAAAGCAATTAAACAATCATAATTATAAATAATTTGCATTTTTTTAAATGATTTCGCTTCATTTCATTTTACTTACAAACGGCCCCCACCCCACACAATAATTAAAGAAGCTATTAGCTATTTTGTGTTATAATCATAAAAATAAACAAAAAAATTATTATTAGAGACGTTTGTTTTTTGGAGAGTAGTAATTATATTAATAAGAATAATAAAAGGATTTACAATTTATAAAAGACCTTCCCTCTGGCTTCAGCCCGAAACAAGAACAAGGGGAATCAAACCAGTTGGTAGGTCCTCTGCACAAAAATGAAGCTCATTGAAAGAGCTGAGAAAGCTGGCAAGGAAATCCGCACAAGTGTTCTGATGTGTCATAAAATCCCCCAACAAACCAAAAGCTACCCCGTAAACGTACTGGAACTGAGACCGAGGTCGAAGCCGAGCACTGAAGCAGAGGCCGAGCACTAAATTCGAAGCCGAGGCCGAGCATTGAAGTCGAGGCCGAGGCCGAGCTCACAAAGTCGGCCGAGCAGGCCGAGCTCGAGCCGAGCTCACACAAGTCGACCATAAACTCCTAATCGAGCATACACAGGACATCCTAGGCCGAGCCGATCGCTGAGACCGACCTAACAGGCCGACCTCTCGGCAGACCCCAGTCGACCTCTCGAGGCCGACCCCGTGCCCCAGCCGACCTCTCAGGCCGACCTCTCGGCCGACCTCCCAGGCCGAGGTGACTGCCAAGACCGACCTACCAGGCCAACCTCTTAGGCCGACCTCCGAGGCCGAGCCCTCCTCCACGAGAGCTACCATAGCACCCCACCGGGGATCGCGGGGCCACGTCGGCACATCCCGAGAATCACGGGATAAGGATCGAGCCACGATCCCGTATAATCGAAATCATAATTTACATGGACTCTTACCTTAATAAGAGCCCGACCGAAAATAGCTCTCCACTCCGCTCTACGCGAGAGAGCCTTCCAAAAGAAGGACTCCTACCATACTAGGACTCTCCCAACCGCCTCATCTCATCCTCACTCTATAAATATCCAGGTATGGAGCACCATTCATCATCTTGCTTTTCACTACGCAGTTACACTGTTGCACTGGTGATCTAATTTTAGCATCGGAGAGTCTTAGGCCGGAGCCACACCGGCTCTCTTGTGCTCATCACTTGGTCTTTGCAGGCTCATCCGTGGGCAAACCAAGCAATCCGAGATTTCCACATGCAACAGATTTGGCGCCGTCTGTGGGAACGACATCAGCAAGTCGTTGTCGTTTCTACCAACCTCAAGAGCAGCAACAATGGTGCACATGAGATCAGGTCAACATGGCTCAACCTCTCGAGGAGATGAGTTGCAACCTAATAGGCAGGCGAGACAATCGCCACCCCCGAAGACGTCGCGGCAAGGGGCGGCAGGAAGAACCCCACGAGGGGGAGGTGCTTCGCGTAATGCGGGTACCGCTGTCAATCCCACTCCACCAGTGAATGGGGGCAATGGGGAAAGTGTACTGGACGCGGCGGCGGTAGACCAAACTCAGGCCGAGCCGAATGGGCTGAACTTGCCGTCACCACCACTTTTGCCAGAGAGTTTGGATCCTGAAGGGCCGGCGAATAATCGACAGGTTATGGATTTGCAATTGCAGATGCTTCAAACTAACGAGATGTTGCGCACCTTCATGACCCAGATGGCTCAGGGCGGGCTAATGGGTCAGCCACCGGTCGCGCCCCCGCGGGCACCCTCATGTGAAATAGAAGATCCATGACAGCATTGTGACCGACAGAGGGCCGAGCTTAGCCGAGCCGCGTCATCCCATCCCGGAGGCCGAAGAACTCCACCTCCACGACTAAGTGGGAGTAATCGGCGAGATGAGCAAGGACATCGTCGAAGCCCAGGGCCGCGAGGCCATCGAGCCAGGCGAGGGTCATGCTATGCGGAGATTGATCTTTTACGGACGACTTGGTGACGGTGAAGGACAGAGGAGACACCAAGACCGACGTGAAGAGCCCCGAGTGCGATGCATGTTTGAGTTAAAATAAAACCGCAAGCGTACGGGTCAATCGTAGCTACGGGTCGAACACGAGGAGATATACGCCACTCTATTTAACTAACTTAAAAGTAATGCAAAGTGAACCAAATTAAAGTGTTAACTTAAACTAATTAAATTAATGAAAATTAATGCATCCTAACTCATAAGCATCTAACAAAATTAAGGGATTAAATTGGCGTCCTAACACATGAGCATCTAACCTATCAAACTAACGCAAATTGAAAGGAATAAAAATACAGCCACACATTATAACCACATAAAAAGGAATAAGGGAATAAAAGTGCATCCACAAATCACATCCATATAAAAAAAATAAAAGAAATAGAGAGAGAAGAAGAAGAAGATAGAGAGAGATAGAGGAGAGGGAGAATGAGATACCTTGATGTGCTTGAATACTTAAATAAACTCACCATGGCTTCCTCTTCTAAATCTCCATGTCTTGTCATCAACATAGGAACTTAGACTAGGAAGCTTTAAACTAAAACTATTACAACCATTAAACTAGACTTATGAAATCAAAATTAAGAACTTGAAATCAAAACTAAGAACTTAAGCCAAAAATAGGAAAAGAAGAGAAAATTTCACTAAGTGAATGAAATAAAAATTACACTAAAAAACTGAATTAAAATTGAACTAGAAACTGAACTAAAAACTGAACTAAAAACTAACTAACTACAACCCAAAGGGCAAGGGTATTTATAAGAGGAAGAGAGGAGAGAGAGAGAAGAGGGAAGTGTAGGAGAAATATTCCCTAAGAAAAGAGAATATTCTCTTCTCCTTCCTCTTTTACAATGCCTTGAATCCTAAGAAAAAGAAAAAAATAGAAAGAAGAAGAAAAGAAGATTGTTTACGTAGGCCTCTATTTACAGAAAAGTAAACTTCCATTCTAACAAGTCTTTCCTTTTCTTTAGATATCTTCTCAAGCAATAAAATCAAAGCATCTTTGATTTTTCAACTTTCCATAGGTGAGAGAATATCTTTCAAAATAAATCTATCCCAAATAGAATTCGAAGTGCCCTTGAGAAGTTGGAGGAGAGAGAGAGTAAGGGTGATGACTAGGATTCCTTCAAGAATAAATAAAATACCCATTCTGTCCTTCAGAAAACGTGGAGCATGGGGTGCTTATATAGGCCTCACCATTGTGTTCCTTACGAAAAATCACCCAAAATAGACCCAAATTTCGTCCAATTTGGAGTTCGGGAGCCCAAGATATCTCAAGTTGAAGTTGGACTGTCCAGAGCCCTCCAAATGGAATCTTTCGGGTACAATAAATGTAACTTCTAATAATTCTATTAAGGCCCCTGTAATCTGAACTTTCGCTTCACTTTGTCTCCGGCCGACTGTCAATAATTTCAAATAAACCCCTACTGACCATTTTCGCTTGCGTTACGGAAACGGCCATAACTTCTTCGTTTCAACTCGGAATCAAGTGCCGTTTAAACCGTTGCGGAGCTGACTCGATGGGCTACGCATCCAAGCCATTAACACCTTTAAACACCTTAAAAACATTTCCTTAGCATCATCTCATCCATTTTCACAAGAATTCACCTAAAACCTGAAAAGCATAAGAAAGCACCGAGTAACTCTGTCCAATATGGTAAAATGTATGCTTTATGCTCTAAGATTTCACACATAAATGTGCTCATCAATGCACTATAAGGGAAGAAGAGGATTCTAGCCATAGCCCTCGGCGACGAAGCCCACTTCACCGGAGAGATGGACAAAGGAGCCCACATGAGTCTGACCACAGAGATGACGGGCGCACTAGGAGAAGTGATGTTGGCCGAGGCGACCATAATGGCCGGCCTCGTCAACATGACCAGAGGATCAGGTTGGCCGACCTCATCAGGATGAGCTAGCCGACCATAACGGTCGACTTCATCAGGAAAAAGAACAAAACCCCATCCGAGCTGAGGAACAAAATGGCCGAGCTCCAGTCGAAATGGAGAAAAGCTAAGGGAGCTAACCGAGCAAGTTGAAGGGCTTAAGAAACAAGCAACTCCTACTCACCTGGTCGGGCGTCACCCCTATCCGCCTGAGATCATGACAGCATCGCTTCTAGTAGGGTTCAAACCACCTCCCTTTGACCGGTATGATGGGACTACCGACCCGATCGACCACATCAACTACTTCAACGCAATGATGACCATGTACGGCGGTACTGAGATTGTTTCTTGCCGAGCTTTCCCCTCATCCCTAAAGGGTGTGGCAACTTCTTGGTTCTCATGGCTACCGCTGAACTCTATTACAAGCTTTGCCCAACTTTGCCGAGCCTTCGTCATGCGTTTCCAAAGTAGCATGAAGCATAAGAAGACGATGGTGAACCTCCTCAGCGTGAAACAGAGGTCGAACGAGTCGATCTGATCGTACATCTCTCGGTTCAATAAAGAATCCCTGGATGTTAGAGACTTGGATGAGGCCACAGCTCACACCGCAATGAGCAATGGACTTACACATGAAGACCTGATCAAGGACTTGGCTCGAAAGCCGACCAAAAGTATGGCCGAGCTCCTCGACAGGTGTAACGAGTTTGCGAACATGGAAGACGTTCTCCAAGCACGCAAGGGGAATGAAAACAAGGGAGAGAATAAAAGGTCAGCGACCGATGATCGAAGGGATGAAAAGCGGACCAAGACTAATCGCAGAGCTGAGAGCTCAGACCGAGCTCAGAGTCCCGAGTACACTCCCTTAAACAGGTCGCGAAAGGAAATTTTGATGCAAATTCAAGGTGACGGGTACATACGCCGACCTCGACCGATGCAAGTTGGGTCATCCCGAAACCCCAACAAGTACTGCCTATTCCACAAGGAGGAAGGCCACGACACCGAGGAGTGCTACCAACTAAAATGAGAAATTGAAGAGCTGATCAGAGCTGGGCATTTGAAGCGATACATCAAGGGGAGCCGAGAAGAACATGAAAGTCGACGACCCAAAGACCACGATCAAAGGAAGCCCGAGCCGAGGTCTGAGAGCCAAAGGACAGAGCTCGACGAGGACAAGGTCTAAGCCGAAAAGAAGGATGACGAATCCGGGCCGAGCTATGAGAAAGGAGCTCCCATATACACCATCCTCGGAGGGCCCGGACATGAATCCACTCGAAAAGCCAAGGCGAATGCACGATTCGTCAGAGTCGCAGAGATGCTGAGCAAAAGGCCGAAGGCGATAATCTCCTTCTCTAAGGCCGAACTCGAAGGTATAAGTTTACCTCACGATGATGCTTTGGTGGTACAGGTAGAAATAGCGAGGAGACCTGTTCAACGGGTATTGATTGATACAGGAGCATCCGTGGATCTTATGTCGCTGGACTTGTATCGACAGTTCGGCTTCGGGGATGAGGCGCTCAAACCAAAAGCCACCTCACTCCATGGATTCTCGAGGGCCGTCGTCACGATCAAGGGGTCGATAGACCTCCTGGTCACGTTCGGGCAAGCTCCATACTAAGTGACGATCCAAGTCAAGTTCATGGTGGTACGATCAGTGGTGACCTTCAATGCCATACTTGGTCGCCCATCGGTCACCGCCCTCCAAGCTATCATCTCGCCAATACACTTGAAGATGAAATTCCCCACAGAGAACGACATCGAAGAAATCGGAGGTGATAAAAAGAGAGCTCAAGAGTGCTACGCCACCTTTGTAAAGCAAAACAAAGGAAATGTCTGAGGAATGGCTATGTGCATTGAGCACCTCCCTGAAGACTAGCGGGATGAGCTCACCAAAAGGAGCGGAAGGCCCGTGGAAGACCTCATCCCGTTCTCCCTTAGTGACGAAGACCCAACAAAGACGGTACCGGGGCCTTGGAACTCAGAAATTTTGAAGAATTTTTTTCAGTAATTTTGTTAAGTATTCTGCTCGGCACAGCTCATGACAAGCATTTATGTATTCGATTTCGGCCTCGACATTCTTGATTCAATGAAATAAAGTATTTTCTCCACTTGCTTAGCGCACTTACAACATGTCGGGCGGACCAAGTCGTAAGACCGGTCCTCATAGACCTGGCCGACCTTAAAGGCCAACACTCATAGGACGGACAACAACCAAGTCATCGGCAACCAAGTTGTAAGACCGGTCCTCATAGACCTGGTCGACCTCAAAGATCGACACTCAAAGGACGAAAGACAACCAAGTCGTAAGACCGGTCCTCATAGACCTAGCCGACCTCAAAGACCGATCCTCATAGGGTGGAAGGTAACCAAGTCTTCGGCAACCAAGTCGTAAGACCGGTCCTCATAGACCTGGCCGACCTCAAAGACCGACCCTCATAGGCCGACAACCAAGTCGTAAGACCGGTCCTCATAGACCTGGCCGACCTCAAAGATCGACCCTCATAGATCGGCAATCAAGTCATAAGACCAACCCACAAAGATTGGCCGACGTCTGAACCAACAAGAGCAAACTCTCCACATGGCCGAGCTGAACAAAGTCTAAAACTAAGCTAAGGCATTACGCTCAGCTATGGAGGCTGCTCGGCCACAACATCAAACGGAACAACATACATAAGGAAAAGAAGGCTAAAATTATCGAGCTAAAACAGTTAGACAAATTTTAAGAAACAAAATTTTCATTGATTAAAGAGCCGACTGCTCGGCGCAGTACATAGAGAGGCAGCTCGGCCCAGTACATACCAAAAAAAAAAAAAAAAAAGAAGAGGAAGAGTTCAGCGTGATTCAACGATCCAAATCAAAAGACGGTTCAAAATCCCAAGCATCATCATTACGCCGAGTACTATGGCACAGACACCCCAACTGATAGACAGTACAACGTCAAATCGCCAAAGGAAAAGAGCTCGGACTAAGCCTCGAAACAGAACCGTTAAGCGGACCGAAAGATGACACTCATTAAGGACTAGCCGAGCCTTGATGAGTGGGGGGCCTGTGATGTGTGATAAAATCCCCCAACCAACCAAAAGCTACCACATAAACGTACTGGAACTGAGACCGAGGCCGAGGCCGGGCACTGAAGCCGAGGCCAAGCACTGAAGCCGAAGCCGAGGTCGAGCATTGAAATCGAGGCCGAGACCGAGCACTAAAGCCGAGGCCGAGCTCGCACAAGTCAGCAGGGGTTGAGGCCGAGCACTGAAGCCGAGGCCAAGCATTGAAGCCAAGGCCGAGACAGAGCACTAAAGCCGAGGCCGAGGCCGAGCTCACACAAGTCAGCCGGGGCTGAGGCCGAGCTCTGAGCCGAGCTCACACAAGTCAGCCATAAACTCCTGACCGAGCATACACAGGACATCCTAGGCCGAGCTGACTGTCGAGACCGACCGAACAGGCCGACCTCTCAGGCCGACCTCCCAGGCCGAGGTGACTGCCAAGATCGACCTACCAGGCCGACCTCCTAGGCCGACCTTCGAGGCCGAGCCCTCCTCCACAAAGGCTACCATAGCGCCCCACCGGGGATCTCGGGGCCACGTCAGCACATCCCGAGAATCACGGGATAAGGATCGAGCCACGATCCCAGCGCAATACGAAATCACAATTTACATGGACTCTTACCTTAATAAGAGCCCGACCCCGAAAATAGCTCTCCACTCCACTCTACGCGAGAGAGCCTTCCAAAAGAAGGACTCCTACCATACTAGGACTCTCCCAACCGCCTCATCTCATCCTCACTCTATAAATACCCAGGTATAGAGCACCATTCATCATCTTGTTTTTCACTACGCAGTTACGCAGTTGCACTTGGTCTTTGCACTTGGCTCAGGCTCATCCGTGGGTGAACCAAGCATCGGAGATTTCCACACGCAACATGTTCAATTCATGCATATGGTGCATAGAGTCTCTCAAGTCACGGGTTTCCTCAATAATCCCAATAACAAACCAAGGGATCATAGAGTTGCTCGGAATCGCCTGAATCACTACAAGAGAGTCAAATCGGATTGTATTTGGGTGAAACCCATGGACTTGGCCTTCCCTCCTTCATCTCGGCCTAAGGATCCATACCCACCAAGATTATCTTTGACCGAGCCATCGCAGTTCACAGCAACCCAGCCATTTGGAGGAAGAGGCCAAATGAAAGGATGGGATCGAGCAAGAGTAAAATGAGCCCATATCTGCCATTTGTTAAAGAAATCCCTGTTAGAGGTTGGATCAAGGATGGATCTACCATTTGTTATTTTTTCAAACATCATACATCTAATTTTACCACGTAGACAACTAATTAATGTGTCTGTTCCAATTATTAGATAGAAAAAACTTGATCTAGATTAACCATATGTCAAATTTCATGTCTAATTCAATCAAATACTCTAATATATTAATATACATTCCATTCAATACTATAAACTGCTATATTTAGGTAGAAATACGCAGTTTAGATTGAAAACTCATAAAAATGTAGGATGGCTAGGCCAAATTTGGTATGGTTTCTATTTCAATTTCGAATTGATTTCATAAAATAGTCAACAAATAGATTTTTAGTCAAAAAAATGAATTTTTTTTTTGGTTGTATTAATATGAATTATTTAAAGAAGGACCAAGTTTCCCTCTACCCATGGTGAATGAGTTCTCATTATTGAGGGTTGGGACTTGGGAGAGGGTGGGAATAGGTATCGGGAGGGTATTTTAGAATATACTAAAACCCTAGGATGGTGGGTGAATCCTATTCTCTATGGGTTGAGGAAAATTGTACATCCTTTCAAGAATAAAAAAAAATTCATGTTGCAATTCAATTTTTAAGAATAGATTTTCTATATTTATTTGGAAAGGGTGTTGGTGGTGGTATTCTAGTGAGAAGAAAAATGGTGGTGTTTTATTTTTAATATGCAATTACTGTTTTACCCATTAGTTTAATCATATGCTCGTTAAAGAGCAAGAGTGAAATCAGATGAAATAGAACTTCTCATACAGCTTCTCAGCTATTTCAAAACTGGTATTCCACTTGATTTCTATTTCATTGAAATAAGGTGCAAAAATTAAACCAAACAATTTCATAAATTGAAATCAACCAAATTGAATTAGAAATCATACCAAATCAGCCTATGATATCATTTGATTTCCTGAAACTTATGACACCAATAATTACCTTAACAAAATTTTGAAAAATATTCCTAAAGAGACAATACATGTGGGACACTTGGACAAAAAGAAACTAGCAGTCGGAGTTCCGGAACCCGTGAAGGCATACAGTACACAGTGGGTCCCACACTATAAATCAGTGGGAGCCCTTCTGGTTTTTTAATGTGTGGCTGCGGCGGCTAGCATTCCTGAATGGATGGGGCTATTACCATTGTGACCAATAAATAACACTTCCCAAGAAGAAGAGGAAGAAGAGGTTGCCTCCCCCTCCCCCCAATGAGAAGCAATCATAATTTGACTTCGAAACCACTTAAGCTAGCCTACGCTACATCCTACTGTTGCGTATACTTTCTCCTCAATCCTGATTGGTTCTCCGATCTGGATTTTCGGTTTTGTTTCCCGTTAATCCTCCAGGAAAATCCCTAGATCCTGGCCGTGATTGAAGATAAATATTGTCGGATGATAATCACACCGCACCGGCACCTCTCTGAATCATTAGCAACACCATCTGACCAATCTAATCAAAGAATTTAATCACAATGGTAGGCCCTCCTCCTCCTCCTCCTTAGATTACCCCACCAAACAGAAAAATGTTTCCCTGGTTCATGCCTGGTTCACTACAGTAAAAAACCAGTTAACTCTCCTCATAAACTAACGTTCAAAATTGGATCTTTTGAGAAGTTAGTGGTCCTCACCTGGTTTGATTCTGACGGTCTGACCGTTCCAGGCTTCCAGCAGTACTTTTGAACTACAATACAAAACATTATACGCCATCCTTGGACCATCACCTTCCCCACATATTTTTGGTATTTTCCCGCTTCTTCTCTCTCTCCTCCTCCCTCCATCGGAAACTTGACCGTTGAGGGTCGAATCTAATCTACGCTAAGCTCACACAAAACAACTGGTAACTGTAGAAGAAGAAGAAGAAGAAGCCGACCGTTGGACCGAATTTTGATACCTTGGGAATATAAATAAAACAAGAAACCCATAACCCATACAGAAAAACAATTCTGGGAATTCCTCAAGAATTCCTTGAACGTAGCCAATAGTGGCTTCGATCCTTTCTTCTACACAGAGACACAAATACGAAGAAGACATTCTTTAGCTTCCACCCTTAATTCTCTTATCTTCTTCTTCTTCTTCTTCTCACTCTGTGCATTTATTCTAATAAGAATGGCTTGTTGCACTAACTCATTATTCTTGCCCTTCTCTTTCTTCACGTTGTTCTTATTACTGCATGCTTCAATATTGCAGGTTACGAGCAGCACTCACCAACATCACAAATGGATTGGACCAATCGGACACCGTTTGATCATTGTCGATGCTCGTGGGACCGGTGATTTCCTCTCCGTCCAAGCTGCCGTTGAGTCTGTCCCTGAGAATAATAGTGAGAACGTTCTAATTCAGATAAAAGCTGGATACTACATGTAACTTGTTAATTCTCACTTGTTATGATTTTTTTTTTTTTTAAATTCTTAAAAACTAACCGTCAAGGAGAAGATGTCTAAGTACATAGAAATCTTTCATATCGGACTACTCCACATTTTATGTGGAATTATTACTTCCACTTTTTGCATGGAATCTAACACTTTTTCTAGTTTTGTGATTGGTTGGAGCAGAGAAAAGGTAGTGGTACCAGCGAAGAAACCATACATAACATTTCAAGGGGAGGGGAAGGAAGTGACGGTGATTGAATGGCACGATAGGGCAGGTGACCGTGGACCTAATGGTCAACAGTTGAGAACTTACAATTCTGCTTCAGTTTCTGTCTTCGCCAATTACTTTTCTGCTAGAAACATTAGTTTCAAGGTGAGATGATAGAACTCACGAGTTTAGTAGGTTACAACTAGATAAACCCATATATGAGGAAGCTAATAAAAATATAATGGTATATGCAGAACACAGCACCGGCACCGTTGCCGGGGTTGGAAGGATGGCAAGCGGTGGCACTGCGTATCTCTGGAGACAAGGCTTACTTCTCTGGTTGTGGGTTTTATGGCGCACAAGACACCCTATGTGACGACGCTGGCCGCCATTACTTCAAGGAATGCTACATTGAAGGTTCCATCGACTTTATCTTCGGCAATGGTCGATCCATGTACAAAGTTAGTACTCTCTCTCTCTCTTTCTCTTCTCTGCTGAGTGCGGTGCTGAAAACCTGAAAACCTAAAAGTCACGCGTACCTGGAAGAAGCCATTGCAAGTTGTTTTCTTTCAAGGAAGTGAGAGGTGGGGGGTACAGTTTACTTTCTGCAAGTCTGCAACTGCGGAAAGTGGAAAACCCGTGAAAAGACCCACCTTACCTTACAAATTTAGGTATAATGGAGCTGTAAAGTAAAGTGACAAGTCTTTGTACTGGCGTGAACCTTTTCCTTTCCCATGTCATCCTCGAGAACTTAAAAAAAACTCCTCTCAGCTTTAACTTTTCTAATCATAAAAACCGAAATGGATAAGAATCGTTTGCTTTATTTTTTATTGATGATGAGATGATTGGTATATGGGGGGTGTATCAACCGTGTAAATCGGTTCGGTTTTGATTATTTGGTTCGATAGGAATCAGCCAAAATTAGAATCGATTTTGTATTTGATCTAGTTTTATCAATTTCTATTTGGTTTTAGTTATTCGGTATACATGCGGTTTATAGTGTTGATTTTGAAAAACGGTTTGTAATTTCGATTCATATTCAGCTTACATATGGTTTGTAGTACTGGTTCACATTTGGTTTCACCTTTGTACCATTTAATTTGATTTATTTTACATGGACCATGAACAGATAAGTTTAGAATAACTAAAGCTTACCATCTGTGGATTCTCTTACCGTAGATTACCTTACAAATAAAATCGCTTAGAAACGCCAAACCAGCCTTTGCTGCCGATAAGGCAATACAGCAAATTGAGTTTATTTGATCCGATTTTATTGGTTCCTATTTGATTTTGATCCATCGATTTTCTGGTGCAAATGAAAAATTGAACTGGAAGAGAACCTATGAAATCAAAATAAAGTCATTCATATATGATCTGGTTCAATTTGATCTCAAACGGTGAGTTTAAGTTCCAATATTTGATTTCAGTTCCATTTTGACACCCTACGGTGTGTGCATGCTTGTAGGATTGCGAGATACATTCAATAGCGACGAGGTTTGGGTCCATAGCGGCGCAAGATAGGAATTCGGCAGAAGAGAAGACGGGGTTCGCTTTCGTGGGTTGCAGGGTGACAGGATCAGGCCCACTCTACGTGGGCCGTGCAATGGGCCAATACTCCAGGATCGTCTTCGCCTATACTTACTTCGACAACATCGTTGCCCATGGTGGTTGGGATGAATGGGACGACCACACTACCACTAGCAACAAGACCAAGTAAAATTACAAACCTTATTTATCTGTCTCTCTCTTTGTTTAGAACTCTAAACTTTGAAGTTAACTCAGAGGACTGATATACATAAGAGAAAAAGAGCTCTATGGGGGAGCCTGCGGCCAGACGCAGAGGGGGCGAAACCAAACCAAACCAAACCCCCCCCCCCCACCCCTCTTAAAGGCAGAAATGCCCGCCCTGTTGATGCTTCCACGTTTGCTCTCATTGGTCCCGTGCAAACGCAAAGGCCACGCTCCCCCACAGAGAACTCTTCCCCTATACATAATATACATGTGCAGTCTTTCTCTCAATGCCACATCTACTACAGGGATCACTAAAATATGGAAATTGGGCTTGGCTTTGCTTTGCAGGACAGTGTTCTTCGGAGTTTACAAGTGCTGGGGACCTGGAGTTGAAGCAGTCCGTGGGGTATCATGGGCTAGAGAGCTTGATTACAAGTTGGCACATCCATTCCTTGCCAAGAGTTTTGTCAATGGAAGGCACTGGATTGCACCCACCGATGCTTAGCCACACTCATCTTTCTCCTGTTCTTATTTCCCCCATGAAAATTTTTTCTTTCAGTTTAAATAAAACTGCATTCATCTGTAAAGCATTCTTCTCTCCTCCCCACACCCCCCAAACTAAATAATTCACTGTACCAGCATCAAATTCTTCCTCCCTTTATTCACTTGTCAATTTTTGTTTCCCATGTGTAATTATGTATTCATTATTAAAGGAAATTTTTTTTGTTTTCTTTTTATTCTGTCTTTTGGGTGGGTGAAACCTTTTTTCAACTTTTGCTGAACAAGACATAATCAGCTCAGATAATTAACCAAATGAAAGCATATGGCATGAAGATATTCTTCGATGCAGCACAAATAACATACCTGCTATCATCAAACAAGACTTCGAAAAAACTTCAAATGAAATCAACGTATTCTCCACATCTTGCAAAAGAACTCTAAAAAGCAAAAAACGAAAGGCAATTGGGAGAGAGAGAGAGAGAGAGAGAGGTTGAATCATCTTTTACATTATACAACAGTTGTTGGACTGAGATTCAAGCATCTCTGGAGACCTGCGTGAGAAAAACACAAAACAAAATGGGGAGATCATGTCAGCAATGGCAAATCAGGCAGAGATGGCAAGAAGAACTGCAAATTATAAAATAGCCTACCACGCGAATGCAGAAATAAGTTTATATAAAGCAATTTTCACCAAAGTCCAACAGGATAGAACTATTGTAACAAGTTTGTCCATACTAAATCAAGATTTCGAAGTGTAACATCATCGAATCCACAAAAAGATTACTAGGAAATTAAAAATATATACAGATGAAGATCCATAACATCAGATATAACAACTCTCAACATAAAAACACAACTCTCTATACATGAATTATTGAGGAAGCATGTTCAAACATCAAGCAAGAAATACCCATGCATTTTAAAAATTTAAGAGAACTATAACCCTTCAGTTCATCACCCCCATTTAAATTATTTCCTATGCCCTTTCATCAAATGTCTCTCCAAAATCCATTTCCCAAGTTAAGAAAGAATTCCAGATTTGATCAAATAAGCCAACAATTTTGTCATCACTACCATGGAAACCATATTCACATGTTCTAATTTTATCACAACTGGAACAAGGAAGAAGGGATGAAATAGAAGAGTGCACAATCTCTAATTCAAAATTTAGAATGACAATTCATTTTCAAATATGAATTACATTGCATCACCTAACATGCTGTGTGTATGGAAGCATTCCAGATAAGATCACATGAAAATGATGTCTAAAAGAATCGAAGTTCACGAATATTGGGCTTCTTGAAGAGGAAAAACCCATACAAGGCACGAATAGACATTATAATCAGGGTGGGAGGGTAATTTTAATTTATGTTTTCTTCCTTGGCGGGTTGTATGACATAAACAACACAATGAAACAGTTAGCAGCTCCTCTCAGCTGGTAGCTGGTTGCAGCAGGACCATTGCTGCTTGCCCCAGCACAGCTTGCTAGTAGAAGCAAGGGAAAGTTATTGATCCTAGGCGGAAATTTCAAGCCAACTTGTCTTGGCAATTACATAGGATAAAGAGCTGGGAATCCAAGGATTAGCAGGTCTTAGATATGGGATTTGACTGGATGGTCAATCATGACCCAATGTTTAATGAGATTTTCCTTCCTAATTGGCATTAGCTAATCCACAACCCCCCCCCCCCCCCCCCAATAAAAAAAAACAGAGAACCCTCAGCATCCCTCCAGTACCAAGGTTTAATGAAAACATACCCAACAAAAATCTACAGGCAATGGGAAAAAAAGTAAATGTGCTTTCTTTTTATTCACTAATTTTACAGATCCAGCTGACAAACTCTTTGGACCGGAGAGGTTATCACAAGCAATCTTTTGCACAATATACACATAGCCAACTTAAAAAACATAAGAAAACAAGAACAAATAAACAAAAACAACAAAAAACATCCCACATGCTTTCATAAAAATAGATCATACAAACCACCATAGAACACTTACAATTGGGCAAGATTGGTTAGGTCTAGATCTGGAGCAAGCTCATGCACAATATCATTAGGAGGTTGGCCACATTCCTGCATTTTCTGCATGAGTTCAACAATCTTGGTGAAGTTACCAGGATCCTTTTCATAAACTTCATTTAGACCTTTTATGAGCTCATATTGGCGACTGTAGCGATCATATTCTTCTTTGTTCAAACCAGATGCATGGTCCTTCAACCACTTTGGATACCTTTCTGCTATTTCTTTCATAGGTTCATGAAGAATCTCCTTAGACAAGAGTTGCTGCATCATAGTCTCGACAATAGATTCCATGTCCTATGCAAAAGAAAGTTACGGAAGAATGAAACTCAGTACTATTAATCCTCAAAACCAACAAGGAAAATTGTAAATCTTGACTGTGAGAAAAAAATGGAAAGAAAAAATTTTAAATAACCCAATCAATATTAAAAAAGACAAAAAGATAGAATGTTGCTTTGTTTCTATCTGTCGTTTCTCGCCACACAAGAAGCATAACCACTGACACAGAAAGACCCAAAGGACTCTTATCATCCGCAACGATATCAATTAAATACACTGCAACATTTATGCATTACTGCTACTAAATTTGTCAATCTGTCCACACATATGAAGCACGGTTTAGGTTATCAATTAATGCAGTTTTTGCAGAGCACAATTTAAATTACCTTAAGCAAAGACAGTATCCAAAGTTTCCCAACATCTATTCATTAGCTTGGGTAACTAATCAAAGAATAAGGTGTTAGTTTGGTGATCAACACATGCACCACCCAAGTTTCATCATGTAAAAGACTTGAACACTATTTTGAAGAGATAGTGAGAAATACAATCAACATCAAAATCATAGAGAGTTTAAACAAAGATAAACTGCTTTGGGGCTATCAATATCATCCACTCAATTCCATTTAAAATTGTAATCAAATAAATTAAATGCCGTTGATTTTGGTTAATGAATATTTGGAAGACTGAAAGATATTTCTTTTAAGTTTCTTATAGCTGGCTTAGCCTTGTACAGATATTCTGTAATTTAGGGTTACCTCAACCCCACTTCCATTTAAATAAATTCTTTCTTAGCTGATAAAAACAGAAATGAGAATTGAAATGGTATATTAGTGTTTAACTATAGATATCTTTCACTACTCTCTTCACAAGGATTATTAAAGGTACTTGTTCTATTACTCTTCTCAACCAATAAGGAGAAAAAGAAAGTGGAAAAAAATAATCCCACCCCTAGTGGGGGCTTTGGTGGCAGGTGATGTCCCTACATTCATTCTTGTTTGAGAGCCTCTTTTTTTTAAAAAAAAACAAAAAACAAAAGGTTTAAAGTGAACTTAATAATTTACTGAGGATGAATCAGAAAAAGGGCAGGAGTGGTAATCCAATGGCATCACTAACCTCCAGCATGATGTCATCCTCTAACTAGTACATGTGGGTAGATATTGCGGTACTCTTCTAATTCACAATATATAACTCTTCTTTTCAATGCAGAGTACAAGTATTCCAGCTCTCAAAAGCAAGGCGCTTTAAGTTCGATCAAAACTTGCATTTCAACCAAGACAACTCGGTTTCGACATGGTCCAAGATGAAACCAAGGTTCAAAACTGGTTTGGTCCAAGTTTCTCAAGTTTCAATCAAAACCTGCCATATTGTGACAAGTTTCTACCAAGGGCTCATATTTCGCAAGTTCAACACTACTAAGGGGGATTTGCTAAAAACTTCGTAGTTTTTTTCCAAATCACTTGATTTCTACCCATCTTTTTTGCATTCTTCTACTCATTCAACCCTACTACAACTTGGATTTGTGTGATTGGAGCTTAAAGGTAATGGTTTTTTCCCCCAAATCTAGTTATTGAAAGAATTAGTAGATAGACATAGTAATTTCGTTTCAATCTTTTGTATGTTGGATATAATGGCCTGATCTACGACTTCATGGAGTCGGATTATTTTTGAGGTCATTAAATTATTTATTGATTTTTCTGGTTTAAAAATAGGATTTTTCTGCAATATGTTTTGGAAAAAAAAAAATAACAATAGGGTCAATATGCGATGGATGGGCTTCAAATTAATATAAGTTAGACACAAGTATCATTTTAAGTGGTTTTTTTGTGAAACTAATTCATGGAACAGGTGTAAAATGGGAAAAATAGGCAGCACAAAAAAAAAGGATCAAAAAACATTTTCTGGACCTCCAAACCTAGGTTTCAATTTTGGCCCAGAAAAAACCCCATGGAAGGCCACCATTGTGCCACATGACTCTCAACCTTTTGGACTTCAATTTAAAAATTTGGATGGAGTGAAAACTTTCTTCAGTTTCTCCCCACCACACTTGCGGACTTATAACCAGATAACAGAATCTGTGAAGGTATCTTGGAATTTGCATCTCTTCACCCCAGGGTGTTTAGGTTACCTTGCAGGACAATATATAAATTTCCAATATCCTCTTCTGTGATAATGTTACCTAGCTAAAGATGTTTTAGAAAATGGTTTAAGAAACTTTAGCCAGAGGACACCCTTCATGCATTCCGAAGTAATGACTGACAGCCACTCCATACACCATCTCATTTAGAGGAATTATCTGCAAAGCCAGCCCCATCACAAGGCCACAGGTCAATGAGCACAAGGATTTCAAGCACTGGGTCGCCAGATCGGTCACATTATGGCAACCTCATGCATAACATAAGAGGGAAAAACAGGAAGAAGAAGTTCCTTACATCTGTTATCAGCATCTTTAAACTTGAGAGTTAAAATATCCGTTTAGACTTTTCTCAAGTTTCTGTTTGGACTTTGGAGCTCTATTTCAATTATGAAGTATGCTTCTACATACCTAAGAGAAGAATTATAATAGAGTTAATACATTGTCAGGTTTATGAAATTTCAAGGCTTAGAGCTTCTGGATTTTAGTTGTGGTCAAACTGAGAATAACACTATCTTACTCGGAAGATACAAAAGTAGGGAGATTACCGCACAAAGAAGAGAAAATTGAGAAGCTGTACCTGAAAAGAAATTTAAACATGTGGATTTCTTATAAGTGAAGGATGAGCAGATTACGCACTTCTCTAAGGCTTTTACATGATTTGATCCAATTTTTATTGGGGTTAAAGTTTTGGCTGTTACTCTGCAAAACAGAGACAATCTTTTGACCTTTTTTTTTGTATATTCTCTCAAAGTAAAAGTGGATTAATCAATTATCATGGGTTAACTTTCATACAGCAAGGACATTCCCCAACAACTGACTGAGATTTCATTTTGTGAATTCTAGGGCCGCCATGAACCATTCCAGGCTGTATGCAACATCAATATGATATCAAAGCAAACCAGGAACTGCAATGGAGGGGATCTGGACTCCGTAGTCAAAGGGTGAACAACAGGGAACTTGGAGCATTATACCTACAGGACCAAACCTATCCTTAAGCAACAGGCATCACATCATGTTATAACACACCCAATAATTCCTAAAAAATGGTCTCTTAACAGAATTATGTGCTTGGTATGTCATAAGTGTAGTCTGCCAATTTGAGTAAGTCCAAATTGATTAGCACCTGAACACACTGATGCGATTTCAAATAGAAAACCACAACATAAACAGAAATCCAAGAATAAAGGATGAATAGAAGAGTTAAACGCAAAATCCAGTAGCACAACATGAGCGCCAGACAACCCTAGACCTCAATTCAGAATTCAAACAAACCTGAGACCCAGAAAGCTCCTCAAACTGCTTAACAAAATCCTCCATCATTCTATCCTTCCCCAAATCATCAACACCCAAATCATCAACACCGGCCTTCCCCGTCGCCGACTCTAACTCCCTTACAGCCTCTCGAGTCTGTTCCCTCAGCTTCTCAAGCGCCTCTGAAACATGAGATTCCTTTGACACCTTCTGCTTCCCTTTCTTCTTACTTCTCAAATCAGGCAACCCAACACCCAAACCCTGAACCCCACCGGTCAAAGCAGGCTTCTCTCCACCATCTTCACTCCTAAACGAATGAAACAACAATTCAAATCCAAGTGTCAAAGATGATAGCTACGGAACTTAAATTGAAGACTAGAAGCGACAAAAATTCACACCTTTGAACAGAAGAATTAAGGTTGAGATTCTGAAAATCGTCCAAAGCGCCTGAGAATATTTAAAATAAATCACATCCAATAATCAAAAAACAAACCGATAGGGAGATAACCAGGTTGAGAGGAAGAAAGAAAAAAGAGAGTTTTTGGTTGAACTTACTATCGAGCAGTTCATCTAAATCGTCGGAGTGATCAGCCATTGATAGAGGCTAAAAGGATATCTGGGTTTGTTTTTCGATCGAAGTTTTGGATTTTGTATGAATGAGAAGGAAGGTTGTTGGTTCCTTCTCTTCTGTGTATTGATTAAAAACAGACAGAAGAAAAGAAACTGAAGCACTGAGTGAACTCCGAGAAGCACGAGTTAGAGACTCGTGACTCACTCAAGCCGATGATCCACAATCTACCTCAGCTTCCGGTGTTTGTTTGGCGGTTTGCGCGGCGCTTATAAATGAGGGTAAATCTTGTCTATCAACTCCCTATACTTTTCCTATATTTATTAAAACTTCCCTCTCAAAATTTCTTCTCTGATTCTCCAAATAGCAAATTTTCACCTCCTCTCCTCCCTAAATTTTCACCCTTTCTCCCTCCCCTGCCTCCCTCTCTCCCTGCCTCCCTCACCTCTCCTGTACGTCTCTCACCCTCCGCTTGACCACCACTTTTCACTCTCCATTATTTCAAAATTAAGCAGCCTCATGTATTACCCTAGTTGATATTCTTGCCAGTACCAAACAATTCTCGATGATTTGGATTTTGGGATTTTATTTCTAGATGGAAGACGGAGGTCATGAAATTAAACCTGAAATTTTCAGGATTGATTTCCGGGCTTATAACAGAGCTGATTTGCCAATAGATGCCATTAGGGCTTACAAGAAAATGCAAGATTTTTGTCTTGAACCAAGCATGGATGATCTTGACAAGCTGTTATTCATGCTTTGTAGAAGGAAGTATAGGAAGTATGCCCAAGAATTCTTCAATGGTGTCGAAATATAAATCCTCAGCAAACTAGAAAACTTATGATAGGGGATGAGGTGACATTGGCAACTTTTATAGAATCTTGGAAATTGTTCGATGAAATGCTTGAGCGGAAATGTTCCATTGATATGGCTGCCTACAACACTTTGTCGAAGTGCTTGTACTGAGATGAGAGGGTGTAGAGGTGCCTACATTGCTTTGTTGGAGCGGCTTTGCTCACGGTAGGAGTTTGGGCAGAAGGATGGGATGGAGGTTGCACAGATTGGGTTGCTCACGGTGGAGGCGGAGAGAGGATGTGGAAATGAGGTGCCACTTGAGTGGGGTGTGGGAGGGAAGAAGACAAGGAAAGGAAACAAGGGTAATTTGGGGACTTAGAATTATTTATCAGGGGAGAAGAAGAGGTGAAAGTTTGTTATTTAGAGGAATCAGAAAAGAAACTTTGTCGAGAGGGAATTTAAGTAAATAAACGATAATTATAGGGGAGTAGTAGAGATTTTCTCTATAAATTATAATCATGGATGGTTGGTGGGAAAAAATAATTTTATTTTCTCACCCTTTTAGCATGACGCATTCTTTTTTTGTTCTTTCAATATGAAAATTGAAAAGTGTGCAGCTTTTACTTTTAAATAATGTTATGGGGGTGGTTTTCATGGACGGTCGTGTATAAGAGGAATCTTTTACACTGAATTTTAGTAACCGTCAGATTGAATTGTTTTAATCTGAACCGTCCAAGAATAAAGTAATGATATATACTTCTCCTATACGGTTACTCTTTCAAATACGTTTGTATATATCAACAATAAAAAAAAAAAAGAGAATTAGAACGATTAGAGAAAAAAAAGGTAAAGTTGTTTCGTTCCCTACAGGTCTCTTTTTTCAATTACTTTACTTTTGGCCTGCAACTCCTTTTCGTTCTCTGCAATTCTTCTTCAAACACCGGTTTCTTTCATCTCTATCTCAAATCTCAATCGACCACACGAAAGGTACTTGTAGCTCCACGATGCAATCGATCAATGAACTTTGGAAGCAGAGGATAGGGATTTATTACAAGTCAGGGAATCAAAATGGGGAAAGGATTATTACAAACTGATTTGAACAAATAAAAACCAAACAAAAATGGAAACTGAGACTTCAAGTGATGCTAGCAGAACCGCTTAAACAACAACAAACTTCACGAACTGCTCCATTGCCTTCTTCACAAATGTTGCAGATACCTCCCAAATGGAATAACAAGATCCGGAAATGAAAATGGAGAAGTGGGGGTATTTTGGATTCCAAAGACAAGACATCAAATACAGAAATGGAAAGTGGCTCGGTGGATTTGGGTTGGGATTTTAGAAGACAGGAAAGATGAAAGAAGATTAGAAAATGAATGGGGAAATGGATCGGTGATTGATGTTGGTGGGGTAAAACAAAAATGGTAAAAGTGGGATTAATGGATGATTTTGGTGATAGACTAATGGAAGGTGGGTTTCAGTTGAATGGAAGGAGAACAAGAAGAGATTCGTGGGGTTTAGTTCAAAAGGAAAAATAAGAGAGGATGAAAAAGAGAGGCAGCAGCACTGGTCAGCGTCAGCGGCAGTGGCAACAAGCTTGGTTCTTCCCCGGCTCAGAAAGGACCTGCGATGAACTGTCTGACCAAACTCTCTCTCTCTTTTCCTTTCTCTTTTTTGTTTTCTCTCTCACTCTGTTCCTTTTTTCTCTCTTTTCTTTTCTCTTTTTGTTTTCTCTCTCACTCAGTTATTTTTTTTCTCTTGTTGTATCCGATTTTCCTTTTGTTTTTTTTTCTTTTTGTGAATCCTCTCCACTCAATCCCTCTTTTCTCTCTCACCTCCACAATGACGGCCACCCGTCTTTTAAGATCAATAGGCATGGGAGGGGTTGGGGGGAGAGGCAAACCTCTCTGTGATTTATCCTTTCCATTGATTCTCCCTCTTCCTACCACAGGTTTCCTCGCTTCAACGCAATCAACAGGATCAGCATCGACGACGAAAGCTATTCCCGGAGAGCAACAAACATCAGAAACAACAGCAACGGACATGGGGTTTGTCAACGTGGTGGGCGTCGTCAGTTCTTCTTCGTGTGTGGGTTCCGCTGCTTCAACCTTCCTCATCTTCTTAGCTTGCATCTTCCACGTATTTGAAAAAGGAGTTGCAAAAGAAACAAAAGGAAGTTGTTTGAAGAGACAACATATTTGAAAAAATAGTTACAGAGAACGAAACAAAGGAAGAAGGAAGTTGTTTCGGTTTTTTTTTCTTTTCAAATTATTATATTTTTTAAGCATTATTGATAGGGTGGGTGGTAGTAGGACGTACGTCCTGCAAAATTATTTCCACGTATGTTAATATTAACCGTTGATTAATCATGAGATTAATCTCAACCGCTCAATGAATGTACATCTGGTCACCTATTACTGGTTGTGACAGTTTTTATGAAGTGGGTTCAGTTTTTAGATTTTTTTTTTTTTTGGTCAAAAGTTTCTAGATTAAGCGACCTGTACTTTTCCCGTAAAAAATTTGAGCCGAGGAGCAACTCTTCTTGTCTCAGCCGAGAGAGAGGGCACCACCGCTTTGATCTGTGCATTCTGTGAATGAGAAGAAGAAAATATAGAAGTGAAGGTAAGAGAGACTCCAAGATGGCAGTTGGTGCGAGGACGAGAACGATGATGAACGGATACGGGAACTAACACCAAGATTGAACTCATTCAAGGTGGTATATTCCGGAGACGGAAGGTGAAGGTGAAGGCGGGAAAGAGAAATTTTCTCATGTAAATGTTCAGATATACAATTTAGATTTATTTTATCTTTGCTACAATTAGTAGATGATCCTGCTGTCTTCGTGTTTTTCCTTCTTTCCTTACCTAAAGCTTCGGTCCCGTACGTATTTATGTTTAGAAATTTGGGCTCTGATTATCAAGAACAACGATTTGCAAATTTTACAATTAATGTTTTGGAGAATTTGTTAAATGGGGCAAACTAAGGGGATGGTGGAGTTTTGCTAGAATAGGTTTCCCTAATTCTTCCTAGCATGAAGAGATAAAAAAATAAAAAATAAAAATTAGATTGAGAAAGAACGCTTCCGCAGAGAGATTGGGTGTGAGAGGATGGCATTTTGATAGCTTCGGGTGAAAACAGAAAAGATCACAGAAGGTTGATGTGGAGACGATAGTAATTTCAGTGACCTGCTGTCACGGTCTCAGGTATGAGATAAAACATGTTTAACGGCTGAGATTTAGCATAGCTAAATCATCGGATAAAAACGAACCAACGTGCTGTGAAGTTATTCTTCCGCACGCATTGCGACATTTAAGCCTAGAAAAATACAAAAGTCTTTTACAAGAATTTGAAAAGGTCTTGAAAGGTCCCCGTAACCATACAGGAATTATCTACAATTAGTTTATTCTTGGACGGTTTAGATTAAAACACTTTTAATCTGACGGTTACTAAAAATCAGTATAAATGATTCCTCTTATACATGACCGTACATGAAACTTTTAACCTAATGTTATTTTGTCTAATTTTGTAAATCGAAGTTAAATGTAGATTGGCTAATTGGAAAGTTTCTTTTTAATCCCAGGACAGTAAGACAATTTTAATAAACGGTGATAAATCTTTAACTATTTCTACAAAACATTTAACTTGTATTGTTTCTGTTTAATTCCTCTGGAATGCTAGGACTCAACCTCAATGTTGCATTCAGAACCAATGTCTCAATCCCCCCCCCCCCCCCCTCATGTTATTGCTAATATTAATCGATGGTTTGGTCTCAATATTTTCGACTTACAATTTGAAGTTGGATCTATGTCTCCTTTAAAATATGCTTGAGACTGTCATTCAGGATCATTCGTTACTGCTTTTCTCTATTCTTACCAAACAAAAAACCCAGTTCATTTCTCTCTCAAGGAAGAAAGCTAAGCAATATATTGATGTCCATTGAATGACCATATATACCACTACGAACGAACACCTAGTATTATAATGGCACCTATTATGTGACAGAAGTCTCAGTACTAGTAGTTCATGGCATTTCATGCTCATGTAATAATAAATATTGGAATTGCCATTTCACTCTTCCCCCTAGGAGCCTAAGCCGGAGAGGAAGGAGGAAGGGAGTTGCAGAGAGTGGCCTCACCCAGGAACCCCCAACATCACTTACCGGAATCTACTCGTGGAATACCTGCCAGGAGGTCAAGGGGAAGAACTCAAAATCTTCCCCACCACCACGATGAAGGGGGTACTACCCTTCAGTCTTCTCCTGATGCCTTTCCCCACAATAAAAGTTGTCAAATCCATCTCCTGATGCCTTTCTAAAAACTTTATTCCTTTGTTCATTAACTCAACAGGGTATGCAGGTGGTAGGGGAGAGAGAGAGAGAGAGAGAGAGTGTCCAATGGTCCATCATGCATTAGATTCTTCACTGTATATTTTTAATGGTCCGTAGTTATTTGAAACATCAAATTTTTTCAACCAATTATGACACCTTCACTTCACACAGTTTGCAGTTAAATTGGGCTAAACCATACACTGACTAAAAGGCTACAACGTATAGTGTTAAAGAAGTTTGTGGCATGGACAGATAGTCTGTTCCTCCAGCAAACGAGAGAATTTCGTTACTAATTATTACTTCTATAATGCGAAGGATTGACTTCATCCAAATGACACTAGATTAGTTTCCAACCTCACTCATTAATAAGAAAATGTGAACTTGATTGGATAAATAAGAGGCCAAATGTCCCCCGAGGGAGGGTGATCTAAATGCATCTAAAGAACTTCCACTAACATGGGATGTCTTGAACCTAAATTACTTAAACCAGAATATGTGAAGCCCTTCCTAACAGTAGCAACCAATAACCAGCACCAGTACCATTAAGTGACTGATCATGAAAAGTATGAAGCAGTACCTTCTCATGCAATTGGTTCCTCATTTTTAGAACTATGGTCATCCAATTTGATTCCCATTCCTGGCAAGACAGTATGATCAGACAAGGTAACTCCATACTCCGGGACAGGACCAGAATCATCTGTTGCTGGAAAAACATTGTCAGCTTCCATAACAGTGTTCACCGATGGAGGTGCAAATGAGTTATCCAGGGCAGGGCTAACCTCCTTTACAGCTGACACTAAAATATTGTTCTCAGATTTGTAATCCACAGATGCAACTTGTTGGCCTTCTGCCTCCACCGCACAAGTCTCTTTTTGACCATCAGGTTCCACTGCAGTGGCATTTTGCATTCCAGGTTCAAGTGTGACATATGATCCCTGAGGCTCCGACCATTGAACTTGCAGTTCTGAACCACCTGCTGCTGTTGCTGCTTGTAGAGCTTGACCGGATGCTATTGCTGCTTGGTGAACTTGACTGGCTCCTTCTGCTGCTTGGTGGGCTTGAGGAAACCCATAACCCGTCAAGTGGGGGAAGGATCGCTGAGGACCATAATAGCTTTGTGGATGACCTTGAGGAATGATGAAAGCTGATTGGGCACTAGGATTAGGGGGGTAAAGAGCCTGAAGCCCCAATGGTCCATACATAGCTTGGTGACCTTGAAAACGCTTGAGCTTAGAAAGATGCTTTTTACCAGACAAATGACAGTCTAAAACAGCCTGCGTGTCACACTTGACATTGCACAAGTCACAAATCAAGGGCACAACCTCTTTGGGTTTTGGAGGCTCAACTGGCCTCTTTGGTGGTTCAGACATCCTCATACGCTTAGCTCCCCGGCCCCCCCTCATCTTCCGCTTCATACCCCGTCTCCTAGTGTCAAACCGATCCATCCTTGGCCTCCTTGCTGGCGCTTCAGTCTGTTCTATTTTCGTAATATCAGACTGCTCTTCAGAATTATTTGGCTGCTCAGTGTCCATTTCATTTTTGATAGCAGGAACTTCAGTAGGTAAATTGTCTGCAGTTGACTTGTTCTCATCAGTGCCTTGTACATTTTCAGGCTGTATTGTAACTTCTGACTTGGATTCAGGTACAGGTAAAAGTACCGACCCATTTTCTATTTCTTGTGCAGGTTTTTGCTCATTCTGTACTTCGGCTACAAGTTTTCCCTCACTTGGCAATGCTGGTTCAGGTTTTTTCTCATTCTGTGTTGCAGACACGGGCTTTTGCTCAGTTTGTATCATGGGTATATTTTTTCTAGCATTCTGTAACTCTTCAAATCTCTGCAAGTTCTTCTTATGCCGCTTCCCATTCTTGTGCTGCTCAAGGATTTCCAAAGTGGTACAGTCAACCCTACAAAGGTCACACCATGCAATCTGTTGACGCTGGGTTAGAGCTGCCTGCCCTGAAGCTGGAACTGATACTGGCGGCCCTTGCACCTGTGAGGCCTCTCCTTCAGCAACAGATGATGGTGCTCCCTCACCATCTGCTAATGCTGCAGCCTCCTGGTCTGATGTAGCAGCCAGATGAGATGCAGATGCAGCAGCATGTGGTGGGTAACGCCTACCACCACCCCTCCCCATGCGTCCTCTCCCATGGAAGGAGGGACCTGAGCCATCTTCTCTGGAATGGCGGTGGCCAAAATTACCTCGGCCACCACCTCTGAATGGTCTGCCACCCCTTCTGCCACCACCTCTGTAGGGAGATCTCCCAACCTGCACAGAAGTCTTCTAAAGGTCTTTAAAGAGTGGAATAGTCGAATAGGTAACGACTTACTTTCTAAATGTTGAGATAAAGAAAAGGAAACACTACTTCCAGAACTACATACAGATCAATATATATATATATATATATGGGAAGCAGTTTTCTGTCCAGGAGTGTGGCCTACGCCATCACTCGCATGTGTCTATCTCTCTCCTCCTCAAAACAATAGGGCATAAGTGTCTTTTCATATGGAGAGGATAGAGATAGACTCATGGGAGTGCTGGCGTAGGCCACACTCCCAGACAGAGATCTTTTTCCCTATTTATATATATATATAAAATTAAAAAAAGAATACTCATAACGCATACAAATAAAGTACACATAAAACGTGCTACCCCTCCCAAAAAGAAAGGAAAAAAAAGGCAGGAAGGAAACAAAAGTTTCAAACATATGCATCCACTGAGTTTTGTTCAGCATGCTCTGTTCCAATCCAGTAATTCCGAAGGAAAGTACACCATGCTCAACAACGGCTGAGCATCCGGCATTAAGGTTGGCTCCAACCCTCCCAGCCCCCCCCCCCCAAAAAAAAAAAAAAAAAAACTCTCAGGATTGCTAAAGGCTGTGTTTATCTGTAAAAGCACATAACAGAAGCCCAGAACATACAGCTTGGTCTAAACTACCAAATGGACTTCAAAGAAGCCATGCAGCAACTTACTATGACCATGCAAAAGTAGTACATGCACTAGCTCCCAAGCATCATCAATTGTAGTCGACCCACCAATGTGGAAAAATGACTCAACCCAGAAATTTAGACATCAAAACATTGTTTTATCCAATAGGAGCAGCCAAAGCAGAAATTCATACCCAGTAGAAGGAATTTATTGTTCTATGGAGTTTATACTTGTGAAAACTAAGACATAAAACTTGAGGCATATCTCATAACGTTTACATAATTATATAAACTACTACATGGTTATTACAGTTATAAAATTAGTTGTGAGCATCAAACTAGAAAGGCCTAGTACATCGGCTTATACAGAAAAACCAGAAACCCCAAGATGCTGTTTATTAATAACTGGAAACTTGCTGAAGACACCAGCAAAACAATTCTTTTAGGAAACAGAAAATGAATTTCACCACTCTACAAATAAAATGCTGCACAACAATAATAATAGCAATAATTCATGAGAAATAACAACACCTCCACTAGAATAACTACCAAAATATAAAAACAACAATAATAATAGCAATAATTCATGAGAAATGTTTAAGACCCCTAAAAGGCTTGATATGGTTTAAAAGATTGGTATTGGATCAGTCGGATCATCCGACCTATATCAGTAACACATGGGGCCAATCCGTATCAGTATCAGATGGGGGCCTCTCCAATTTAATGTACCCAGTGAATCAGACAATCCAACAGTGTTATCAGGCTTTAGTTGACTGGATCTGCCAACCCTTCACTTTGACCATCAGATAAGCAGCCTGGATGGCTGGATCAGTGTTGGTCAGGAATGATCCAACCTCTGATACCAATCCTTAAGTTCTCCTCCAATCGGCCCTGAACCTCAGACCAGTTGGCAACTAGACCAAAATTTCAAGTTGACCTTGAACTACCTGCTCTTGAATCTTGGACAACTCTATATCTTTGTGATCAAGGAATTAAACTCTGGTTTCAGTGCAAATTTCAACCCCATAGAAGTCCAAGTGCCTAGAACCATATGGAAACTTATGGGCGTACATGGAAATTCAATAAATATAATGGAAAACCAAGGAAAAGATGGAATCTTGATTAAATATCAGGAAATGCTAGAATAAACACTAATTCATATCCATAAACAATTACATAAGCAAGAAAGTATATATAATGGTTTAAAAAGATTAACCTAATGACATGTGTTGTTGCTGTGCCTGTTTGCTGCTTACAGGTCATTCTTCACATATGTTCAAATATGTCGACATGGGAACCCATAAATGAACAAAACATTTGATAAGTTTCACTTAACCGACCTGCAAGGCCATACAATAGACCCTATGTATAGTTTTAAACTCATCTGATACTACTTTATTTATTCTGAGGTTTTGACAATGAAGAATGCCCAGAAGGTCTAAAGATCAAATGGCAGAAATTCAAAATCTGTCTATATTCTCTCACAGGAAACTCAAGCCCCGTTTATGGATCAAGGCTAATCCATCATATCGTCTAGTATGAGTCTAGGATGGGATCCACGTGTTCGTTAAATTGAAGAATACTGGAAATTGCACAGGTATACAGAAATCTGTACACAAACATGGGGCCTCAAATCTAATATAATGTCTGTAAAAATTAGGATCCACCACTGGATAGGTCCCACCTAAGCGATTGCTTGTCAAAATTTCCTCCCTTCACCAAATCAATACAAAAAGTTTTTAAAAAAAATTTATTAATGCTCAAAATGATGTAGTGATGTACAAAATTTATAGTTAAAACCAGCTGAACATGCTATATTCTGGTTAAAGTAGTAGTTTAGTGGGAGCAATTCATGGGTGGGTTTAACCAGAAATGCTATAAGGACAAAGAGAATCATAGAAGGTCTTTCCTTCCATATCCTACAGTCCTTAATATTTTCTTCTCTTTTTTTTTCTTCTGAATTATTAAATATGAATGCTTTAGTAAAATGATAATAGCTAGTGTACAAATATGACAAGGAAGAAAAACTGGAGAGAAGAACAGGACAATCATGAATTTCACTGGTACCTATGAACATTGAACAATGAAGTGGATACCAACATGCAACTCCAAGACCTTAGGCTATGTATGGAAGGCATCAAAATAAAAGAAAAGATAACCGTACATATTTATGTACGGTTTTCTTGAATTAAGATTTTTACTTGGTGTTTGGCACGCACAGAGCCGTAGGAAAATTCTGGTTTTTAAATTTGAATTTTACCTTGAAAGTAACCTATTTTCTATAGCCACCAAAATAAAATTCTCGTCCGGAAGGCAAGTAAACTCTAGTTTCGGGCAAGAAAATTCTGCATCAATGCATCCTTCAAGTAACCAATTTTCTATTGCCACCAAAATAAAATTCTCGCCTCGAAGGCGAGAAAATTGTGCGTCAATGCATCCTTCTTCCCAAGGAAACTGTCGCAGCCCCTGCAAAGAAGATATGGAAGTCCTGGAAGGGTGACTCATAACAGCAGTTCCATCTGCTATCCAGGGCGAGTTGAAGGACGAGTTAGTGGTCCATCCGGGGGCAGCAACATGGTCTCAGGTGCTGGTGCCATTAAAGATGAAAGTGCTCAGATGGCAGGGGTGTTCGACCTGGGAGGAGAAAAGACACTTCATGTGGCAGGGGTGACTCGACAGTCAGGCAGCTGTGGGCAATCATGGAGTTGCAGGTAACAGGGGACAGAACTCAGAAGGGGGTGGCAAGGGATTGCGTGAACGGGAGTATGCTGGGCAGTGGCAGGGGCAGTTATGGTGAGGAGGTCTGTGAGTGCGCAAGATGGCAGATTGCAGGAAGAGAGGTACAGGATGCACAAGCAGCACAACAGCGGGGAGATCTAGGGGGAGGAAGATGCAATGGTGCAGCCGGAGTCGTGCTGTGGGAGCAGTGGGTGGGGTGGAGGGCAGTGCAAGGACAGGTAACGCACAAAGAGGCACTGCACAGAGGAGCTGCATCATGTTTTCACAGGTTTCCTTGCGTAGGAGACAAGGTAAAATTATGAAATTTTGCTTCGGTGTTTGACGGATATGGGCCTGCATGATAACACTTATATTTCTCTATTTCTCTGTTTTTTTGCTCCTGGGAACAAAAAAAGAGTAGAAATCTGTTTGTTAACATCGGTTCATTTTTTTGTTCCTGGGAATGAACCGGGACTAAAAAGTAGCTGAGAAATAGAAAAAAAAGAAGCTCCAATTTGGAACTTCTCTATTCCAGAAAAAAAATGGAGATATAAGGGGGTGGGGGTGTTCAACCTATCTCCATGATTCTCATCTCCGCGAGACTCCACCTCTACCGCCACCACTACAACCACCTTCTCCTCTACCGCCACCACCACCACCACTGCTACCATCTCCACTACCACCAACGCCACCACTACCACTGCACCACCACCACCACCACCGCCACCACCTCCACCTCCACCTCCACCTCCACCAAATTTTTGGGTATTCAATGGCATTTTGTGAAAATTTATCAAAGCTCCAGAAACAGAAATTATTACGCATACCAAACACGTTTCTGTTTCTTTTCTGGCCCAGAAATAGAATTTACTATGGATTATACCAAACATGCTTTTTTGTCAAGAAATTTGGCCCAATAATAGAAATACAAAAAAAGCTATTTCTGAAATAGAATCACGGCCAAGAAACAGAAGTGTTATCATGCAGGCGCTATGGTGCTCTTAGTACATGCCTCATTGGATTGGCATCTATGGTTTCTCCTTCCGCTCTTCTCTTTTTTTGGGAAACCAAACCCAAATTGCAATCTCTACGCTCGTTGACCCAACGACAAAAAAGAACATCTCCATCGTACAGAGGAGGAGGATCCACACCAGAAATTTTTATCTTCTTTTCTTCTGGCAACCAAGCACAAATAAAAAAAAATCTTCCTTTCTTCACTTCTTTTCTTTTCTTGCCTTCCAAACGCAACCTTAGTGATTTAACTGACCCTTGAAGTTATTTCCCAGGAAAGTCAATTGCAGAACACAAATCCGGACCAGAATCAAGCGAACTGGATCGTGTTGTCTGCAGACTCAACATCCTCTTATAAATTCAAAACTTGCTCACTAAACCAAAATCCAGCTCCTAAAGGTTTAGGGAAACTTAATTCCCTTGCTCCCAGAATGCAAGAGTTCTCCCTCCATCCCACAATAACTGGCCTCCTTCCTTTTCATTCTATACAAATTTATTCTTCTACTGTGAATTTTAATAAGTTTACACACCATCCCTTTTCATTTATTATCCATTATGGAAAATTTAAAAGCACATTGGAGAGGAATCTCTACACAAAATGAATGTGAGGTCAATATGAGAAACTAAGTTGGTCTTTATGGAAATTTTGAAAGCAAGTTGGAGAGGAATCTCTACACAAAATGAATGTGAGGTCAATATTAGAAACTAAGTTGGTCTTTAATACTTTCACCACTCTTCCTTAAAATTTGGAATTTTTCAAAGAGGATGGTCCGTATGATGGAGGAAGTAGATCATATGATCATAATTGTTAGCGTAATATTTTTTTTTCCTTTTGGGATAACTGCATATTTCTGGAATTGGAAGCGAAGTAACACTACAAGATAATTTAACAAGGGTATTTTTCTGAATTTTAAAAAAAAAAGGTGGATGAATAAAAGCAATATGCTCCAGGTTAAATAAAAATAATTAAAATTACTTATATAGGGAGACTTACCTGGGAAATAAAAAGTGACTTCGGGAAAATATATAAGCCGTGCCTAGCAATGTCGACAAAAGTATCATGACAAAAAGCATCAACCAGCCGAAAATTTGAAAAATGGCAGTATCTTTGTTACATGCTTGAACACTGAATGAGTAATCTAATACTTCTACAACTGAAAGTCTGAAACAAGTAGACAATCAAGTCATTCACAAAGATTTTTGGAAACTCAAAATACCCTCAGGGCGTACTTGGTTACAAAGTTAATATCGTAAGAATTGTGATCAGGACAAATATTATCTCATACATTGGCCACACTTGTTCTTATTGAGAGTGAGCATGTACATCAATGTCCACTCCCATAGACACATCAAGAAATTTCCAAATGTAGCCCCACTTTAGTCAACTCCAAGGAAGGAAACACTTACTTGCGACATGAACTTTGTAACCAAACAAGTCTTCCAACAACATGAAGAAAAAATATGAAGATAAGTGAGAAAAAAATGAATCTGCAAACCAATATCGACCAAGAAAACATTTGAAATCAACCCATTGCTTCCGTTCAAGGAAACAACATGGGGATCCACACATCCACCGTTGCAAGTTCATGGTTACTTGGTTAGAAAGCATGACTTAGCTCTTGACTCAGAGTCAGGCCGACCAAGTTGGGGTGGCAACAGGTCAGAAGACCATGCCAAGCAGCCAGTGTGGGCTACTCATTCGTTGGCAAAAGCTAGAGGTTATGTTTCGTCCAATCAGGTAAAACTGATTTCAAGTTTAATTTTCCAACCAGTTATCACATAGGAAGTATGACCTAGAATCCTGGGAAAAAGACAGTCCGGCAGGTTGGATTAAGAATTGCCACCTCTACAACCAAGTCAAAATGTCAGGTAACTTGATTAGCCTCCATAGGGGCCTTGACTAAGTCAAGGTTTCCAAAGTTTAATTTGGCTGATCACATGAGTCAAGATCAATTCAGCCAAGTCGTGCTCTTCTCCCACAAAAGAATGCACAGCATACTAGAAATTTACTTTATCTTACATTCACTAATAAATCCTCATATTCATTAAATAATTTTATATCGAGTTGACTAGCTTGAGTCACTGTGCTAACTTGTAGAAGCAAATTTTGATAGCCAGGCCAGCCAACTCAAGGCAAGAAGTGTTTAGAACTCCACCACCACAACACAACCATGGAACCATCAAGAGAAGTTTGACAGGCTCCATGGTGTTTTACCACATAAGAACTGACAAACCTAGAGAATGGACAGTTAAAAGAACTGAAGATTTCATACCTATTTATCGCGAGGAAACCACGCCGACAGTAATCCAACATGATGATGCAACCAGTGATGACCAGAGAAGATTGGGGCTCCTGATTCAACTTTTCCTACTGGAAAATGACACAGTTTAGCATTTCTAATGTCCTTAAGACACTTCTAGATCTATAACTGTCAAGGTTGCTTTGGATATTCTTTTTTAAAGCAAGTCAAATTATGAATGACAACACATTGAGTTTGTCATCCATAATGACTATCAGATTCACCTATCTCTAGCCACAAAAGCAACCGTTTCATGTACCACGTGCAAGATTTCTTGGAGTTGAGTCAATGCATGAAGGTAACAAAGTCTTATTTTCGATGAACCGGCAATGCTGACAAACAACAAACTTGCATTGTAGAATAAGGGCATACCCAGCACACGAGGCTCGCGCCACTGTGGGGTATGGGGAGGGTCATAATGTGTGCAGCCTTACCCCCGCTTCGCAGAGAGGCTGTTTCCCGACTCGAACCCGTGACCACTAAATCGCAATGGAGCAACTTTACGCGCCGAGGTCTGCCCTCTATGAATCATTGAGATAAATGAAATAAGTACACTTCTATTTCTCAAGTTTCAGTTAGCGTGGAAGCCACCATTAATTATTTCACTGTTACTTCAGAATCAAATTCGAATGTTTTAGTGCACATGGTAAACTCCAAACACAATTGAAGCAGTTTGGTTTGGCTGAACCATTAATTTAAAGAATTGAAGAAGGAAAAATCCAATCAAACCAATGATAGGTTCAACCAGTTTCTTGTGAGGGCAGTTTACTGATCAGAGCAATGGTTCACGATCAGGTCATCATTTTTGAAGAATTATCTGAACTCAAAGTTTGCAAACTCATCAAGCTGAAAAGAGCCACTCAAGTCAAATCCATAATCAATCATGATTAATAAAACCATAACTGGCCTTGGAAATTGTCTGATCTCATTAGGCTCATCAATCATGCTTCTAAGGTGAATACTTCATTCCAATGGAGAGCAAGAACAGTGAATACCTTGCAGATGACCTGGCAAAAAAAATTGTTTCTAGACAGCTAGACTTTGTATTGAGAACTTGATATCTTTGCAAAATGTAGTCTTCCATCTTGGTAAGGTATTATATTAAGGCCCCAAACTTAAGATACTGCCACCTAGACTAGTGCAACAGGCACCCGTCAACATGTCATGGTTATCATAATAAAATCTTTCTTGTTATACATCATAATATTAGTAATTTCATAAGAATTAAGTACTATGTGCAATGTGATGACAGCCACTGAGAAGCATCCACAAACAATATATGACAGAAATCAACAGCTTGAAGGCACTCATGCACAGACATGCATACCTAGGAGACATTTATTTGGACATTGGATAAAATGTAATCATCAAGACATAATTTTTTTAGGGGAGAAAAATAGAACTAGGAAATTTTGTTTAAAAAATCATATCTCTATTTCAGCTTTCAGGTGAAGAAAAAACAAATCGTTCAAAACTTGAAAGGACCATACTCGTGAGAAAGACAGATGAAAAATCATGAGTTGACCACCAAAACCGTCCACAAAGCATATCCATGATCCTTGAGTTAATTAACAACGTCACCAAGTTTCAGCTTGAGTTTGCAAACTATGAGAAGAATCTCTTAAGTCACTTTTTTTTAATCACAAATTGTTCAATTGGGGGAGGGGAAATAAGATATCAAAGCACAGAGGAAGTATTTCATGAGGAACATCAAATAGGCTGCTTCCTTCTCAAGAATCACAAACCACCAATTGATTGGAACTTGTAAGTGATAAGTCAAGCAAAGTTTACAAAATAGAGTTTACCAATGGAATTGGACACACTTGTTTATAAAACAGCAATTCACTGAAGGATGATTAATTATTGTACATGCCACTTACCTATCCGATGTTTGAACATTATATGTTTCCCCTTATTAAATAATAAAAGATATATTATCGTGATAGAATACTATTTTCAGTTTATCAGACGGGTATCTTCTTCAAGACCAACCGAAGCAACAAGGGAAAGCTATCTAGTGAAAAATATAACTTTCCCTAAGGATTCTTATGTTACAGTTTCTGATTCTATTAACTGTATTATTTCTCCCCAAAATTTTCTTTAAATGAGCTAGACAATTAAAAGAAAAAAATTTAACCAACCAGTGTTTCCCTGCCAAACATCCAAAATTCATCCATCTCCATCCACAAGATTTGGGCAGAATGAGGCTACAAAATGATATACGCTCCACAAGAACTCATAATATACAAAGTCTTTGACATAGGATCACCTAAGTCCAAAAGAGAGAACAAAACACCTTGTTCAAGACAAATAAACCTTAAAAATGGCTCTAAAAATAATCCCTCATAGAGAAAGTAAAGAACGGTCTGATCAGGAGAACACAAGAAATTGAAATCTATGGGACTGAAGCAAGCCAAACTTATATTTGATCTTTCGACAGAAGACAAAGAGTGGTTTGCACCCTCAACTGTAAGGCACATCCTATTCAAAACTAAATGAACCACAGTCCAGAAACAAATGAATGCAGGAAGTGGCCCCACATGATGAAAAGGATGAGCTACAAACTAAATCAAATGACAACAATCAAACCAGACAATCTGGGTTAACACAAAATTGTAACACATCGAAGCTTGCGAAAGAGAGGCGTCATTTGATTTAGAACAGCACATCATAAATGGAAGGGATGCCAATGTGTGAACAAGAGCTCTATGTCTTCAAAGAATATCAGTACTATGACAAACAATTGTAGTATCAGAAGCCAAGTTTTTCATGATTGGACACTGTACTACCCATAAAGGAAACAACCATCTTAAGATCATGCAACCCATGGCCTCAACCGATAAATTTTGGGGCTGTAAGGCAACGTTCAAAAGAAACACTTCTGGTGTTGTGTTTTTTTGGAATAAATTTGTGACAGAACAAGTATGTGACGTCCGGTCTGTTTTTGTGTTTATTGGAATGAACCCGATGAAAAAAAACACATTTGTTGGTAATTAGAGATACATTTGAAGTTGTTCATAAAGAACAGAAACACACATGATGAGCAAAAAAAAAACCCGATAAACCCCAACTCTCAACCCTCAAGCTCGTAAGACCCCTCAAACTCTCCTTGTGCTCTCTCAACCTTCTTCCCCAAAACTCTAATGGAACTCTCTAAAGCTCTCTCAATCTTTCACCCATAGGCTCCATCAACCCTCAACAACCGCTCAAGCCTCATCCTCGTCGCCCATCAACCCTTTACAAGCAAGCGCTCTTCCTCATCATTTCACCGCAGCCAGCAAAGAAGAAGCACTCTTTCTGTTGCCACTACTGATTTCACTGCCACCAGCGACTGCAACAACCCACATTTCAGATTTTGGTTACAATTTGTGATTTGGTGTTTCATGTGGTTAGGATGGCATTTTATGTAATTCGGTACAAACATAAGTCTGTTATGCATTCCATACGTGCTTTTGGTCTTTTTTAGTTGTAGAAATATTTTTTCCAGTTTTACCATACAACATTTTTTTGTGCAGAAGTATTCTAAATGAACAGAAATACAAAAAAGTAATTCTGATTCAGAAATACTAATTTGGAATAGAAATGTTGCCATACAGCCCCTTTGGTGCTCCAATACAGAAGCCAATCAACGATCATAAAAAGAGTGGATGAAATGAGCCACGTTTTGACATTAAAAAAGTGTATTCCCTTTAACATAGCAACACCAAAGGGGTACTAGGAGGAGGAATATTGAGTTAAACCCACTACAAAAAAAACCTTTTACCAGAAATACTAATAAAAATCCAATCGAGATCGACATATCACCTCACACAGAATGTCAGAATTACACTACCAACTCAACAAGAGATACAGCAGAAAGCTTCTTGTTGCCCAGCCAAGAGTTGGTATTCATAATTCACGAGCAAAGAGAATGAGTTTTTAACTTCTTTACCTAGCAGAAGGAAAAAAGAAAGCAAGGCTCTGGTACACACAATTCGGACTGCATGTACAAACCTCAATCACACAGAGAACTAACATATCTTAGTTGCATGACAATAGCTAGAATACCTAACCCTATACGACACCCGCAAAGACCTCTACTTCAGTACTTCCTACTTTAAGTGGCACACTCAGCTCCATCTAAAATTTTGAGAATTGATTGCATGCAATATTATTATTATAATTTTAAGCAACAACACAAAATAAAATTTGTGGGAAAAAGATCCCCACCAGGCTGTGGGCAACCTGCTCCCAGACACAGGACCATGCAAATGAACGCCTCGCCCCACTGAAATAAATAAATAAAAAATCCCACCACCGTTGATGCCCTTGCACGCACTCTCATTGGCCCCGCGCTTGTGTAGGGGCCATGCATCCTGGCAGAGATCTTATGCCCAAAAATTAAGACCAAGAATGGCACCAATCCATCTCAAGGAGTCTTCAGTAGCTAGTTTAGCTAACCTATCAGCATCATAAGTCCATGTGCAATGGGAATGAATTATATCTACTACCTGAGAAGATCCCAGGTAGGACAGGCCTTGGTGCAACGGTAAGGTTGCTCCATTGTGAGTCTGTGACCAAGTGGTCACGGGTTCAAGTCTGGAAACAGCCTCTCTGCAAAAGCAGGGGTAAGGCTGCGTACATTATGACCCTCCCTAGACCCCACAGTGGCAGGAGCCTCATGCACTGGGAGTACACCCAATATGATACTGGATAGGTCAAGATTTGAAGGATCAGCCAAATCGATTACTACAGATTCCATCTGTTTTCTGATTCTGATAAATCCAGAACAATATTTTTTAAATTTTTTGATCGAATTTAAGTTTTTTTTTTTTTTTGGGGGGGGGGTGGGGGGGCTGATTCAACTTCATTCTTCTTGATTTGGGATCAGAACCAAATCCAAATCAAGAATCATGATGATGCAATGATGAAATTCAATCATTGCATCATCATGATTTTTTTCTCATTATGTTTTTTCTTTTCTTTTCTTGACATCCAAACATAGCCTTACATAAGCGTTTTACAAATATATGTAGAAAAAGATATATCTCATTTAGCTCCTTTATGCCAACTAACACCAGCTATTATCTCAGGCAACGACTAATGAAGATCAAATTTAAGAAAGCAAGAGAACACCTGATAGAATCTGAAAGAATACATGACAAATTAGCAGTCAACTAAAAAAACCCGAATCAAACATCAAAGAACAACGACAATAGATAAACAGAAAATTCCATGTTTGTAAGACAAGGTTAAACCACTATGTCGGGGATAAGAGAAGGGGAAGGGGAACAACGACAATGCACATGAACACATATCAATCAAACTAATTGGAAGATTAGGCTGAAACTACAAACTGCAATCACAACAAAATCCCTACCTCAGGTTGCATCGGAAATGGCCCGTGTGGCATTGGGATTGGCACTGGACCATAACCCCCATTCTTGGGGTGCCATTGCCGCTCTTGCAATCCGGCCATCGCTCTTTCCGCTGCATCCATCGTCCCTGCAAATTGAGTCAATTGCGACAATGCAGCCACGGCTGCAGCGGCCGCCGGATTTAATCCAGGCGGTACCGGAAACGACGAGTTTGGTTGTTGAGGATGTTGTGGTTGTAATTGTGGTTGTTGCTGTTGATGCTGCTGCTGCTGCTGTTGTTCGCCAACACTTTGAGGGTAATAAGCATTCTGCTGATACTGCGCTTGTCCTTGAACCTGGCCCTGTCCCTGACCCTGGACCGCAGATGCAGCAGCAAAGATTTGCGACGATTCAGACGGTATCGATACGCCGGGAGGATATATGGCTGCCGACTCTTGCAGAGATTGTTGCTGCTGTGGCTGTTGTAATTGCGATTGTGGTTGATAAGCATTGGTGTAATCTGGATAATAGTGATGGTAGTGCTGTTGATGCGGTGGTGGTTGGTATTGAGGGTAAGGGTAATAAGCTTGGTTTGCTTGATCGTACGCTTGAGCTTGAGATGGATCGTAGAGTTGAGAAGATAAATCTTGCTGTTGTTGCGAGAGCTGTTCTTGTTGCTGTTGTTGCTGTTGCTGTTGCTGTTGTTGTTGCTGTTGCTGAAGCTGGTGCTGCTGAAACTGTTGATGGAGCTGTTGGAGTTGCTGCTGTTGAGCTTCTGTGAGTGCCGAAAGATCCATGGCTGATGGTTCGTCGCTTCCTCCTCTCTGCAATTAGGATTAAGGAGTAGGGTTTCTTCACGTGTTCCTTCAATCCTTCTCCTCCGATAATCGAGATCCGAGCCCCGCCTCCCTGTATTCGGAATTTCGGATTGGACGAATTTGGGAAATGAGAGAATTAATAAAAATGGAAAATGTTCTAATTAATCAACTCTCGTCATTTATTGCAGCGGCGTAGCCCAGTAAACCGACTGCTACAGCTGGGCCTACATCAAATCATTGGAATCGAATCTTTTGTATTGAAGATCAGGAAAACTCCTTTTTTTTTTTTTTTTGGGGTTTTTGACAAATTCCCCCCCTGAAAATGCCCATTGTCCAAATGCCCTTTTATAACTTTTCTAATTGCAAATTCTTTCTTACTTTTAAAACTTTGTAGCACTTTGGTCTTTGCCGTTAATTTGAAACGTTAGATGTTAGTTTAAGGGTATCTAATGATCAAAATACCCTTCTAATAAAAATCCATCAAAATTTAAAAATAAAATGATCAAAATACCCTCATCAACAACAACTGAAGGAAACAATTTCATCCCCTCAATGTTCAGACGATGATAGGTGGCAATGATGAAAGGGCAAACTGACAGAACCACACATGTTTGAGAACTTATTCAAAAGATAATTTGTTTTCCTGCTTCATACATAGTTGTCATACTCTGAGATGGTTTAAAATTTAAAAAGGGCTCATGGTACTAGTAGGTTACGAAATGGAACCAAAGAAGCCTCTGAAGAAACAAAGAAGGAACAGAGAAGAGAAGAGAAGAGTGCAAATCTAAGGATCATGTCAATCAATACGTCCTAATCCACAAATTTCTTCACTGCAACTTCAATTTTGGAGGTTTGATAAGGGCATTTTGGTCATTTTATTTTTAAATTCTGATGGATTCTTATTAGAAGGACATTTTGGTCATTAGATACCCTGAAAACTAATATTTAACGTTGCAAATTAACAATAGGGACCAAAGTGCTACAAAGTTTTGAAAGTAAAAAGGAATTTGCAATTAAAAAAGTTATAGGGAGACATTTGAACTAATGGGCATTTTTAGGGGGCATTTGAAAAAAAACCCTTTTTTTGGGGGCGAGGAAGGGAGGGGTTGGTAAAGATCAAGAAACTGAACAACGTAAAAGTAATGAGAAAATACGGTTACGTTCGGATGCCAAGAAAATAAAAATTTATGATGATACAAATCTCTTCTTAAATTAAATATATATTTTTTTCCCCTTATTATCCAAAACATAGTGTAAATGAAATTTTTTTAGGCTTAGGTAACGCGTATTCACATTTGATCTATTTATTAATTTGTTTCTGTTCCTACAGCTGATGTTCAGGTAACTTTTTCCATTTTCAGGGAAAAGCAAACTTAAATTATGAAAAATATGAAATATTATAAATTTCAACGTACATTTAACAAAAAAAACATTTAAATTTTACTTAACTACATAAATCTTCTACAAAATGTCAAGCAAGATCCACGACAATCTCTTTTATCATCTTTCCAGGACAACAATTCCTCAGAGTCCACCCAGACCTATATGTGATTGAACCCTTTTGCCATAGCTTGGAACAAACATTACATGATACTTAGATGCTAACAAACTCCTTGTAAAATCATAACTCACTGAAGCAAAGTGAAACTTAGCTTGAAACAAGCAACAAATGTCCAACCACAATATTTGAAAACGAAATCCATGCATCTATCAGAAATGATAATCAGTCGATCCCATATGCTAGAGCTATATAATCAAAAGGACCAAACAAGGGATTATCTTGTATCGAGTCTATAGTCTCAACATCTGGTATTGTTTTTCGATTGTTAGGTTGTGGTTGCTAGTTTGCACTAGTCAATGGCTATGATTGATTGGGGATTTAGGAATAAGTGATGAAGTCTTCGGTTCAGAGTGATGAACAATTCATCAATGAGCTAAGCCATTGTAGGTGAAGAATTGAGGACAAAGGAGAATTCGACTAATACTTCCAGAGTCAAGTAGACTTCCAAGTTGGATCGGCTGGTTCACTAGGCTTGGCTGGTGGACTAGATAGGGATAGGAAAATGACAGGACCTTTTAAAGAGCCTGAATCCGGTGTGAGGCTTGTGCTTCTTTCTGTGTCTATGGAGAGCATGAAATGTTCTTTTCTTCCTATTGAGTAATTGCTTTTTACCCTTGTTTTTATGTAAAAGGTCTAGTAGGTCAGGTAGTTTCTGCTATCTTTTATTCCATTTGGATTTTTTATGCTCCTAATGTTTTAGGGCATCCTGACAATCATATACCTGCTAATTCGATGCCTACCCTGCCTCATATCTTTGCTACATTGCCTTCATGTTAGGCTAGATTGCATCTAGACTTGTTTGAGTGCATCATTCTCTATGTCATCTTTGGCCTTTGACCCTTCCCCATAGGCCAAAGGTTTTTCTTTAGGTCAATAGTTCGGTTTGCACATACATAACAAGGTGGGAGAGAACGAGCCATAAACCAAGAATCCGTGATTCAAATTCTCCTGATCAATTAGTAGGCGAGCTTGATGGCACAGATATTTAAGCACTAGCTAGTCAGTTTGATTCTTTCTTTTTTTCGCGCTACTCTCCGCCGCATCAACACTAAGGTTCGCACTTTAACTTCTGGAGCGTCATCTTTGTTTCTCTCTTTTGTTTGGTGGATCATTCCACATCATTATCTTTCTATTTCTCTACATTTGCCAGATGGAATATGTTCCGTTCGATTGTTCTCAGTAATAAATTCTTAAGGTTAAAAAAAAAATTCTAGAGGAGAAGTTTCATGCATGGTGCATGACCATGCACACAACCATTGGATGGGGATGAAGGTGGGGGGGGGCACCCTTATCCCCCAACCAGCGATTGTGTGCATGCACAACCATACACAAAACCTTTTGCCAAATCTTTATCATGAATTTAGTTTAAAATTTTTTAAGTTTTTAATGTCACATGGAGCATTTATTACCGCACTCGTTCATGGTTTCAAGAATCGGAAATCAGATTGGTGAATCGGCTGACACCGATCCTGATATCCACTGTTCCTAATCGTTGCTTCCTGAATCGGAATTGGATCGGCCGAATTGAAATCAGATCGGTTGATTCTTAGTCATTTTTCTTTATAAACCATCTTGAATCAAACCGATTCATGGGCCGATTCCCGATTCCCGATTCCTAAATCGATTTGATTTTCACCAAACAATTATATTCCCGATTCTTGAACCAATTCAGGTCGATTTCAATCTGAATCAGAATCCTTTTTGATCGATTCTGAGTTTTAAAACCTTGGATTGCATTCGTTGTTTTCCAACTCTTTTCCATTGAGGCTATGTTTGTTTGGAAAGATATTGATAGAAAAGAAAAGATTTTTTTTTTTTTTTTTGAATTTGAGGAGAGGAAGACAAATTAATTATTGTGTCATCATGATTTTTTTTTATTTTATTTTTTCCTTTTTCTTTTCATTTCTTGACAACCAAACATAGCCTGAAGATTTCATTAGGAATACCAAATTGCCATCGCGGATAGTAAACGGACAAGTAGCAGTGGCCACAAAGCGAGGCAACGGTCGAGGCTAGTTGGAGAGGAAAGCAGGGGTTGATGGCAGCTGCTCTAGTTCCGGCTTCTTCTCTACCCCGCTCAACCTCTCGCTTTCTCTCATTCAGCAGCAGCAGATTTCATAGAAATGGCCTCACAATCTTAAAACCCCTAACCACTTATTTCCCTCCCCTGCCGCCATGTCTCCACTGTTACCCTCGCTTGGGATATAGCCAACGCGTCCGTACGGACGCCCATTTATTCGGTCGGAGATGGTTCTCGAGTGTAATCTCTGGAGCTCTGTCTTCAGGCGAAGCTGCTGCGGAGAAGGCGAAGACGCAGTTGCTCGAAAAGCAGCCGAACGTTAGAACTGGCGGGAAGGTCGGGGAGTTCCAGAAACGGTTGACAATCGTTGATATAAAGGGTGGCCCCGATGAAGGATTGGATCGTTTGGGTCAGAAGCTCGTTGTCAAGGGTTGGGTTCGAACTCTTCGCGCACAGCGCAGCATTACGTTTATTGAGGTTATAGAATTGCAGTCCTGTTGAACTTGTCTTAAATCTTACTCAATTGTTAAGATTATTTTTTTTTCCCAAAAAATTTTTGACCACCTTCGTAATGTGTCAAAATTTTGAATTTATCTATAATTTCTCTTTAGAACTAATAACGATCATCAGTTTTCAGTGAATTGTATGCTACTATTTGTGTTTAGAAGTTAACGGATGTCTATTTTGAATATTCAGGTTAATGACGGTTCATGCCTGTCCAACATGCAATGTGTAGTAAACTCAGATGCTGAAGGTTATGATCAGGTATTGCCGAGTTACATGTGTTTGGTTGAAGTATTTTGAGTGTTTCAGGTATGCTTAAAACTTACAATCTTTTCAAACAGATCATCCTGTTTGCTATATTGGTAATAGCATTTTATGGTCCAGATAAAAATTTGCCAGAATCTGACTTGAATGCTTGAGGTGTTGCATAGACTGGATCATACAGAAGTAGATGAAGCCACATAAAGTTTCATTTTTCCACTGACGGGCGTTATTAGGATATAGGATGGGCTGGGAATTATAACATGTAAAAATGTTTCCTAAGCTGAACTAAAGCTACTTAAGAATCTCTGATTGTAATTGGTAACTGTATCAAGTCATAGAGACCCAATAATTACTATTCCATCCGTGAACTCTTGGCTATTGCTACAACAAGGTCTGCATCAATGCTTTAGTTTTCTTGTTTACCTCTTGGCAGTCTTGTTGAGTTGCAGGGAGTCTCCAAGGGAAACGAATTGAAGAAACTTGTTTTACACGTTATCTGTATATATTGTGCTATGTCTTTATAATATTGTCTTATTGCTTTGTTCACTCCTTTTTTAGAATTTGGTTTTAACCCATTTCCATATAAAGGAATTCAAACTTTCTTTGAGATCTCATAAGATAGCCATGATGTCCTGTGACAAGCATAAATAATAATGACATTAATGATGATGAGTGCATTTTAAATTACTTATTTCTTTCTTATGAAAGAAAAAGTTGTCACATAACTTTGGACCTCACAATTCTTTTTTTTTAATGGCTATGCGTCATGCAGCCGACCTTGACTTGTTTTTCTATTGAAATCATTTACCAAAAAAATTTCATTAAATTGAAAACTAGAGACTGCAAACGAATGGCAATGTTTATAAGCTTCCAAAATGTCCATAGAAAATTTAAGTAATGGAAGAACTTTACAGGTGAAAAAGTTCCACTATGAGTCCATCGCTGATAATTCATTAAAAAAAGGGGGGGGGGGTGGTCTACCCTGGATACCCCTCTTTTAGCTGCAAGATCTGCTATGCATTTATTACCTTGTATACAACAATTGGTTCCAAAATAAATAGGTATTAGTATCATTGATTTCTTTAATATTTTTATACTCACAAATGTCAGGATTTCTAATAGTTTCCAATGCTTGAGTTTGTTATTAGGTGGAAGCTGGATCTATCACAACTGGTGCCTCTGTATGCATGGAGGGTACTGTAGTAAGCAGCCAAGGAACTGAGCAGAAAGTGGAATTTAGGGTTACAAAAGTCAAGACGGTGAGGAAATGTCACCCATATTCTTGAACAGGGAAATTATGTGAATGGCTTTGGATTCTTCTTTATATGCTCTCTTCCAGTTCTATTAGCTGTGCAACATTTTGAGATGCTGGTAAGACCTTGGACAGGAATGAGGATTTATGTTGCAAATGCCGGACTGTTAACTATTAAAAAAATATGGAGCTTTTTGGCAGAAATTAGAGGGTCTTATTATTACTAAAAAAAAGGAAGGGGGGGGGGGGGGAGGAAAAGCATATTGTTTGAAACAGGTCACGATTACTTGTTGAGACTTTTCAAGTTCTAGAAATGTTCGGGTTTGGTTTTACAAGAACAGCATCCTATAAACAGTAATTATGGGAGGTATAAATTGTTGGTTCTGTCATGATGTTGTCATGAAAACTTCTATGATCCCATTAGGTTGTATATTTTAGTACACTCACTTCTGGGGGGGGGGGGGGGGGGGGGGGGGGGGGGGGGGGGGGGGGGGGGGGGGGGGGGGGGGGGGGTGTGTTGTTGGTGGTGTATGGGGGGGACCCTTCCAACTCTTATATTCCTTGAAAATTTTCTATTATCGTTGGAGAGGATAGGAGAGTAAGTGTAACACTTGGCTATTTTTTAAAGAAATAGCATTTTATCAAATTGATGCCCAATTCAAGCCAGTTAAATTTCCTGTAAAGTTAATTTTGGGTCCAAGAAGCTCCTACCAAGGTTCAGTTTTTTTCTAAAATAGCGACTTTGAACAGAAATTTAAAGAATCTAGATTTGATAGATGTTATGAAGAGCTCTTACAAAGTTTCAGTTCTTTTTCTAAAATAGCAACTTTGCACAGAAATTTAAATATTGGTCTCTTGATCATGATGAATCACTGCCTCTTGAATATTCCTTTTCTGCTTAAAGGATGCTTAATGGGTTTCCCAGCTACTTCTCCCTTGCCTTTTTGCCTATGCTATCATATCTGGACACTTCAATGATGAGTCATAGTCGTGTCCGACACTTCATATAAGCCAATGAGAATGCAAGAAATGCAATCCTTGTCACACCCAAGTTGTGTCCTTTTCCATGTCCGGGTAACATAAGGTGTATGATGGGTGTTTTGGGTAGTGCCATGAAGGCTCTTCCTTTATTTAATTCTTAAGTTACTCAAGAAAAGGGAAAATGCTGAAGGAGAAAAATCATGTCTGGTGGCTTTTATTAAAATGTCCGCTTTGTTTCTTATCCCAAAAGAAGAAAAAAAAAAAAAAGCCTATTAATTAATGTATGCTTTGTTTGTTTATCTATTTAATTTTGCTTCCTGTCGTTCACTATCTTTTATTCTTTGACATCCAACATGTTTATTGTGTAGGTATGTTTCTTCATGCTGTAATTTATTGTTGGAAACTTTGTGTACTGTATTTGTCCTTTTTTAGGTTGGGAAAAGTGACCCTTCCTTTCCTATTCAAAAGAAAAGGGTAAGCAGAGAATTTTTGAGAACCAAGGCCCATCTTCGTCCTCGAACGAACACATTTGGTGCGGTATGCTTTCTGCTTTTCGTTGAATAAATACCATCTCCTTGTTTCTTTTAATTAACAGTTTCTTGAACTTTTGGTTGGAAGATCTGCCCTTTGCAGGAAGTTTTTTCAAAGAGAGATTTATTAGAGTTCTTGATCATCTTTTGTTAGTTTTGGATCTACATCTTTTGTATTATGCATTCCTTCTGTTTTACTTCATTGACATCATAGATTGGCTGCCACATGATTTGAAACTGATTCATGTGAATAATTAAGGACATCAATTCTAATCTATTCATGTGCTACTTTAATAGAATTTTGCTTCAAGACTAACTCATACTTAGATATCTCTCCCTTCTTAGTTTGATATGTATTGAGCTCCTTGTCAAAATTCTATATGAAATGTTATAGAAATTTTTCTAGGGGAAGAAAAGCGGATCTTTAGAAATCTAAGATTCTTTTGGCTGGATCTATGTTCTACTCTAGATTTTTGCAGGTTATATATGTTTGATTTGGTGTCTCTTACTGGGAAACAAATTAAGGATGTATATGAAGTCCAGCTATGGTTCAAGTGATCAAGAAGCCATTCTCAGCTATATTTGTGAATTGTGATAGATGTATCCCATTGTATTTCTCTTTCAGAATCTTGAAGATCTATTGTCTTTCTAGACGTGTCACAATGTGTTAACCTTGATCAGTTGGTGCTTCATTCAACCATATATAGTTTTACCTGTTATTTGCCAATGTGACAGTCTTGGCAGACAGGATAGTTATGAATGAAAATTTATGGAGTACGACCACTGAATGTTGCTATGGCCTATGGGAGATCTGCTCTTCCAAGGATGTACTGTGCACTACTTTCCTTGTTTTGTAGAACAATATCAAGTGTAGTGTGTGTGAAGTGGAGGAACTTTTTATTGAATTAAAAGGCACACTGGTTTTGTTTTTGCCTGCTTTCTGACTAGTTTGTATATTGGCGTTGTTTAGAAATTTAACTTTTGAAAGTCATTGCTGTATTTAACCAAATAGACCAGTGCTTCCAATGAGGACTTAGGTTTTCTCATAAATTTGATGATATGGAGTATGTCTGCCCATATTCTTTTGTTGCCCAGTTCTTTAAATGTTTTCATGATGCTTTATTTTTCAAGTTCTATTGCTACTGTAATGTTTTGATCACTTTGACAAAGAGTCAAAGAAAGATGTCATTGCTTGAAATACAATTTCAGAAGTTACATTTGCATGACTGCATGAGCGTTGGGGGAAATGTTAAACTAAGAATGTAATGTTGATTTAAGAAGTTAAAACAGTACCTAAAACAGAATTTAAAAAAAGAGAAGTAAACAACCAAATTAGGAAGAAAATCAATAGGATCAGATCAGATTAGAACACAGTCCAAATTCTCCTTTTAATGGTTATATCGGGGCAAATCTGTCTAACTAGAAGTCTGATTAAAGAACATATTGCAGATTTAGTTAATCCAGCAGAATATCAGTATGCATTGTTAATTTCTGATCAAACAAACCATCAAATAGGTAGGTAAAGCGATTTTCAGTTTCAAGGTCCTTAGATGCAATCCTACTTGAAATAGGATTGTATCAAATACTTGTCAGAATCTGAAATTGAAGACAAAATATGAAAGATAGCAATATCGGTTGATGATTTCTGAATTGGGTATGAAACTCACCTCCAAATCAACAATCTTAGTGGTGCTAGGACTGAAGAATCATAGGCAACAGTAATGGCCGAATTGCAGAAAATAGAGCAGCAGATGAGTACCTTAGAGAAGGGTACAGCGAGCAATGCACCCGGGCTTCCCACCGCTAGGTGTTGGCTGGATCACACACCAGTCACACCTTGTTTCTCATAAGGAAATAGACTAGTAGCACTCCACACAGGCATTACAACAAACTTTCTAAAAACATCAAATCATGGGTTATAGAGCCCCATGGTCTTTATTTACCAAAACTAGAAAAACAGAGTTTTTATCAGGATGGGATTCCCCTGGCCAATTCTTATTACAAGACACAATTTCTTTTAAAAGTCTAATCGGCCTTTATAAGGATGTAGACCCAAACTTAAAGACTTAAAACAATACAAGAAATATCTAACTTAAATTGACCTAAACAGGTTCAACCGGAACTGATCCAAACAACTAAAAACCAGAATAAAGTGGGCCCAAGCCTTAGAATGGGCTGGGCCATGCTTGGCAGCAACTTTCTTGGACCTCCTGCAATATGTCTTCAATTCTACATCAGCTCTCTCTGGCTTGAAATCATTCGTCTACGACGAATGGGTGAATGACATGTAGAACTCATATAAATCCGGATCAAGACGAATCATCCACGTGGATCCAAGTGCTATCGTGTCTTGGATGACCTTTCCATTTGATGAGGAAAGCGTGATAACCGGTGCCATGACGAGTTGTTTTGTAAGTATCATCAAAGACTTCTTCAATTTCATCATCAGCAGTTGGCTGTAGCAGCCTTAGCATATGTTCTGTGTGACCTTCATCTAAGTGATGTCCCACATATAGGTGTAGATCTTCCACGCTGAAAATATTGTTTATGGCCAAGATTTTAAGTATCGTTCCGTATCCTCCGATGCTAACTAATACATATCATATCTTTAAGGTACCGATACGATACCAATACAAATTTGGTATTAGCACATGTAAGAAATCTCATCTTTATATATAATCAATTGAGTGCATTTGTCTCGTCATACTTTGTTCTCCTTTTTTGTACATGGTATATTACTTATTTATAGTGTTTTATGTTTCAAAATTATATTTTGCATATCCTAAGCATTTCCATACGTTTTTTGACTATTTCCATACGTATCTTTAGCATATCTTGTGTCTCTCCAATACTATACAATACGTCTGATGCAGGGATTTTGGCTGTCCCTACCAGTTCCAGCCCAAGGTACTCCAAGAGGTACCATCTCAGGCACAAGCCTACCAGCCCCCTGGCTGACTTTGCAGTTCAGCCCCATCCAAGCCCAGACCCTGCGGATGGTCTGGCCAGACTTCCCTAAGCCTGCGGTCAAGTGGTTCTTTTTTTGGTTAATTATTAGCCTTGCTTGGAAGGCACTAGAATAGTATTAATTATTTTTAGTTTTAGCACTAGGGTTTTTGTATTCCAAGGCATACTTATAAGCCTTTTCCTATTCCTAGGCTGTTAAATAAGTCTTTTAATTGTCCTAAGTATTAGTCTAGAGTCTAGTGTTAGTCTTTAATGTTTTGCTTAGTTTTTATCATTTTGACTTGTTGGGAATTTCCTTGTCTTGGAATACCAAAAGGTCTCTTTATTACTTTTTTGTAAGTTCCAAGAGGCATTACCCTCCATTTTATGGCTATATAATACAAACCATGGGCTCTCTAGAGCACACTAGAATTTAACCCCAAAAAAAAAAAGAAAGAAAAGAAACCTCTCTTTGAAAGACTATATCTTGTGGATGTCGGGTGGGCTGTGGAGTCAGCAAATTACATCCAAGGTGGATCTCCAAGAGCTGGGCACTAGTGGATCTCTAGTTGCCACACATCTATCTTCGTTTACCTTCATCAAGTTCATCTCATCAACCACTTCATCCTCAACCTCCAAATCAACAAAGGTCCTTCAAATCTGAACCTGAACTTCAACCAACGATCTACCCTACTCAACCTATCCTTATACCATCTAAACCAGTCTATACCAGTTCTATACTTCATACTCAGCCTGTCATATACACCTTAACTGAACCAGATCTGGGTGTGTGTTTCCTTCACCAGTTGGGTCCTGGTTGCTTGACTACTAGTCTTGCATCAATGTCTCTTAAAATCACCATTCCTATATGATGCCCAATACCAATACTGTAAACCTTGCTTATGACCATATTATTAGGCAACTCGAGCACATAAGCATTTGGTCCCACTTGTTTCAGCACCTTGTAGGGACCCATCTTCCTCGGGTGGAGTTTAGTATTTGCCCCTGGTTGAAACCTCTTAGGATTAACACAAAACCATCACAATTTCTCTCGGTTTGAACTCCACATATCGTCGATGACGATCAACTATAGCCTTATTATACACATCATTGCTCAAAGCGATCCGGCGTTGAATATTTTGCATGCACCTCAGTAATATGGCGCAAGAACTTATCAGCTTCAAGGCTGATTCGAGCTTGGGTGGAAGTGGAACAAAGATCAATAGGTCAGCGAGGCTGAATTCCAAAAAGTATTTCAAATGGAGTACATCCCATTGTTGTGTTCTCTGAGCTATTATATGCAAATTCAGCAATGTCGAGGATGGCTGGCCATGCATTCTCATAATCTCGAACGAGAGACTTCAACAAGTTTCCCAAGCTTCTGTTTACTACCTTTGTTTGTCCATCAGTTTGATGTTCGCAGATGGACCACCAACTCCCGAACATTTGATAAGATCTGGAATTCCATCTACTTTGATATTAGTTCTAAGATCTCCAGTCTTCCCCATCTTAATGTAAGAGATTCCCCAAGGAACAGGCTCATTGTTGTCTCTTGGGGTCTCCCCCTATAAATTTTGCAGCCTGATGCCCCTCGCCCTTGATTCCTTGAAGGGTGGATGCATCCTTGGTGGCTGTTTGCCTGGGATTCTTTCTTCTCTCCTTCCCCCTTGGCCCCCCCTCTATTTTCTCCCTCTTTGGTAATGAATTCTTTATTCACCAAAAAAATAAAGAAATAAAAAAAAACCAGAAATAAAATAGATCCAAGCCTTAGAATGGAGTGGGCCACGCTAGGCAGCAACTTTCTTGGACCTCCTGCTACATGTCTTCAATTCTACATCACTAAGTCTTGATTAATGCATTAAAAAGTGAGTGTACAATCTTTTTTCACCCTCCTGTTTATCTGGTTCTTATTAGGTTAATTTTTGTTCTCATATGTTAAAGCCTGAATCAATACCCCATTACATAATTTCTTCACTACTTTAGATGGATGATGAAATTTATTAGAAGAATGGGAGGAGAATATAATGAAGAGATAGAAGTCTATTGAAAAACAGCTAGAACCAAGGATAGGAACCAGGTAGACAGTATTGGAAAAATGAATAAGACAAAACAAGGGCTCAGTCTCAGCCAAATTGATATGACCTTATATAGGTAGAAGGCAGATTCAATATTAGAGGTAGGTCAATATGGACATAGACTGGTGAGGGAAATGCTAAATTGTCCCTGTTTATTTCTCAACAGGAGATATTGTATTTAAAATCTTTTGTTCCTCTTAGTTTTGTTAATGATAATTGTTGTTCTTAGACTTTTTAGTTTGTCTTGCAAATGGAATGGCCTGTTTGATCTGTTGTGGATTGATGTATCACAACACATCTCCATGTTCAGGTATCATATTATCTTTTCCTTATGTTTTCAATGACATACCATGCTATATGGTTATCATTATCTAGTTTTCTCATGAGTGATGGTAAGGTTCTTGCATTGTTTCCTTTTTGAGGGAATAATGTTGTCTATTTGTATCATGCAAGCTGGTTTAGGTTGCGAGAGTGAGGAATGCTTTGGCCTACGCTACTCATAAGTTTTTCCAAGAAAATGGATTTGTCTGGATTTCAAGCCCAATAATTACTGCTTCAGATTGTGAAGGAGCTGGTGAACAATTCTGTGTGACAACTTTGGTATGTATGCTTTAAGAAGAGTATAACAGGGTCTGTGGCTCTTTTAAGGATTAGTTATAAATTACATTTTGTATCTGATCAATTAATTTTTGTATTGAATTCTCTTCTTACTAGAGTTTTCTGAAGAATTTCTATGAGTAACTGTCACTAGAATTTTTGAATTGAACCTTAGATTCCAAACTCCCAAGAAGGTACTGATTCACCAGTTGACACCATTCCCAAGACAGAAAGTGGTCAAATTGACTGGTCAAAGGTGAGTCGACATTCCACCACTTGTAATTTTAGTCTAGCCTCTATTTTCTCCTTCTCACCCTATCATGAGTACAGATTTGATGATTTTTTTTTTAATTGACACTGATAAGAGAAAAGATTTAGTTTATGGAGTTGACACTATGGTTTGAATAAAATGCTTCAAGCACTTCTGGTTTTCAATTAGCCGGCTTGCTTTGTTATTGAAAATCAAAATGTTGTGTTAAAACTTAAAAGGAATATCAATTTCCAGCTAAATCTCATTAATATCACTCTCAAATCCTTCCACACCATTTGACAAAGAAAAATAGGAGGGAAGTAATGTTTTAAAGAGATAACTAGTACCAAACAAACTAGAAATTGAATAACAAATTTTTTCCTAAGTAACTGAGAAATTTGATAGATTTTGTACTTGATATGGATGTGGTTATACTGTGGCCTATATATTGAAAGGAGTTTGTGCTGTTGTTGTTGGGAAGTCCCAGATATATAATGCTCCAAAGATAGTTTCATGAGATACTACACTCACAAGATGTGAAGAGGATACTGTTCAGCAGTGTTCTCTAAGTCAATCAGGTTGATTTCAATCCGACTGTAAATTGATTTGCAAGCTGTTATTAAATAATGTTTGAATTTAGTATGATCAAAGTCCAGCCATGGTAGGGTAGGGATATTCAATTATTCTTGGAGGTCAAGGCTAGTTTTTGCTGGTCTTCTTTGGCAGGTATTTGGGATGGAGATTTTCTTAACCTCTCTAGGAATCTGTAGGAGTTGCCTCCAACATTAGTTGAGTTCCCGAATATGTGCTCTTTGTGTTGTGGTTCCCATTTATTCTTTTTTTTTTTGGGGGGGGGGGGCAAGGATAGCTTTTGCTGGTCTTCTTTGGCAGGTATTTGGGATGGAGATTTTCTTAACCTCTCTAGGAATCTGTAGGAGTTGCCTCCAACATTAAATGAGTTTCCAAACATGTGCTCTTTGTGTTGTGGTTCCCATTGAAAGTAGTCACGGACTAGCGGGGAGTTCTCCAATATTGGGGTAGTAAACCTACAATATAGTGTATAGGGGAAGCCAAAGCCCTTCTCTAATGTAGTTCAGAGCAGTAATTTCTGATCCGAAATTTGGAAAAGCTGTGTGTTAAAAGAGTTCTCTTAAAGATTCTTTTTATATTGCAGTGCTACTGATTTCAACTGCCTTCTACAATTGATCTATCTGATATCTGAGGCAATGCATCATTTCAAATGCTCTCTTCATGTGCTTGAGTGATGCAGAATCAGTCCAACATCTTTTATTCTGCTGACACCTTTGCTTGTGAAGTTTTGTCTGAATCTTGGTATTGGTGGGTGGTTTTTTGGGTGATGCTGAAAGAATTGGTGGATCTTATGGGGCTGGAGCCTGGAGATTATTTCTCGTCACTCCCTAAGTAGATGGTTTTGGTCTTTGCTTCTTGCACAAATGCTTGTGTTTATCACTTGGAAGAAATAGTTGCCTTCAAGGATATGCTGAACTAGCCTGTTGGGTAGTGCACAAAGCTAAGGGGATGGTGTTCTTCTTGTGCATCTTTTGATAAAAGAATTTAACGCTTAACACAATACAGATTCCACACCCAGCTTGTACAGTAGGTTTTACTTTTAGGGACCTTATTTAATACAATGAGTCTTTGTTTAAGATTGTGAGGCCTCTCCTTTTCATAAATTTCGTACTTAATAGTATAAATTTAGGTCAACCATACTTTCTCTCAACCTTTTCTTATTTTTTTTCTTCTATTATTCAAGATTTTGCCAACTTACTACTGAGTAGGAGTTTGTTACAAGAGAAGGTGATTATATGTAGTGTGCATTAATACCTAAAATTATAAAACATAAAAATATATCATATGTATTAACAAGGGGTACATGGTTCATGTATTTTGTAACTAATGCTATACTAGAACATCTTTAAATGATTAGTATTAATAGGTATTAGAGGATGTTGATTATGCACTATACAATACACAGAGATGCACAGAGGAACAGAACGAACTTCATATATCCCTTTTCCTTCCATCAAAAATTATTTATCATAGGGACAATAACTATTGAGTATTCATTTGTAGACTGACTAGATATATGCAAGCAGAATATCTGTTTAATAAAAACCATCATTATTGCTTGAAGCAATATACAACTCCCCTTCTAAGAATTCATGACTTTTACAAGCTTTCAACAATCACAGATGCCATCTCATGAAAACAACAATTCAACTTAATCAGACAAAACAAGAATTTCTTTCTTTCTTTTTTTTTTTTTTGGTGAAAACAAAACAAGAACTTCCAATCCATAGAAAATGATGTTACCATCTGACTTTGCACCTGGATAATTATCTTCCTTGCACTAATGTCTTTCATCTGTTATGTTTTTGTCATATTTCTCTTCTCTGTTTCTACATCTTCTGAAATACTGTATTAAGATGTGCTATAAAACCAATTCTTTCTTTTTCTTGTCACAGGATTTTTTTGGAAAACCAGCATTCTTGACAGTTTCTGGACAGCTTAATGCTGAAGCATATGCAACGGCTCTTTCTGATGTATACCTTCTTTTTAGATGTTTGCTTGCCTCTATTATATTATGGAAAATTAATTTTTCTTCTCACCTTCTGATCACTGCATGACCAAATTATCGTATTGTTTGCCAGGTATACACGTTCGGTCCCACATTTCGAGCAGAGAACTCTAACACTTCTAGGCATTTAGCTGAATTCTGGGTATCTTCTCCCTCTTTTTTTTCCCCGATTTAGTCTGATTTTTGCGTTCTCTCTCTCGCCACACATACACAAAAAAATATATTTCATTGCATAATGGAGCAACTTACCAGTCTTTTCTTATTCAAGATGATTGAACCAGAACTTGCTTTTGCTGATCTGAATGATGACATGGCTTGTGCAACCGCTTATCTCCAGTATGTAGTAGGTTACTTTTTCACATCTGCTGTCCATCCATTTTCTATGCTAAGAATTCTGGTGTTTCTCTTGCATTTCCTGTCTACCCTTTCAATGGGCCAGGGGAATGTTTAGTGGGTGTAAATGGGTTTTTGAACAAAGGTCTGTAGTGTCCATTTCGGGTCCTTAATCTCATTTCTGGAACATAGAGTAATACACTTCTCTGCATGGCAGGTGAGATATGTTCTTGAAAACTGCAAGGAAGACATGGATTTCTTCAATACTTGGATAGAGAAAGGAATCATTGACAGATTGAGTGTATGAGCTCTTAATGTAACTTATCTTCTTCAAGATTCTGTTGTATCACGGAATCTGATCAAAATGAATAACAAATGATAGCCTGGTTATTGACTTATTATTCTGCATGAAACTTTCCCAATTCCTACAGATTCTATTGGACTATAATCTGTCTACATGATTATTCTTACGTGTGGGTCATCATCTTTTCCTTTGGACAGTATGTTGTTGAGAAGGACTTTGTGCAATTGACGTACACTGATGCCATTGAACTTCTTGTCAGAGCAAAGAAGAAATTTGAATTTCCGGTACTGCTTGTTTCTTCTATATGCAAATCTTAGTAACAATCATGACTGGTAGATTCAATCTACAGGTAGTATTCAAGCATGATAAGTCTTCATCATCTTTAATTGGCCTCCCAAAGTGAATTTTATTGTATTGAAATTATGTCTTTCCAATTTATATTTTGCTAACCTGAATTTGATCTTCTATCAAGTCCATTATTTTCTACACATCGTGTTTTAAAATTTAAGTTCAAGTATTATCCAAATGGGGGAAATCACAACTTCACGGTCCAACATAGATCTGCTTATCTTAATGGCCCACCTAATTCAATCACATGGCAAAATGATGTGGCAATTCCAACCGTTGTGTAGACAGTGGACAGTCTGGATAGGCCACCTGTCAAATTTCAGACTCAAAACCAATAATATATATTCCCTCATGTATTGGCATGCATCCCCATGTTTGTCCATGCACATCTATGGTACTCCAACCACTAATGTGTACTCTTCCCTAGGACTGTATTTTTGAAGCTCTATTTGGCACTTGTAGAACTTCATCTAGGCTGAAACTTGACATGCAAACAGGGGACCTAGGGTTCTACCTGTCCACAATTTGGGCCCCATCCAACATGGTATGTGGCAATTTTTGGGCCAACTAGATAAGCTTATGTAATTGGGTCGACCAAATATATTTTGCCCCATGCAATATTATCTTTTATGAAATAACAAAATTAAGCGTTACGCAATAATTGGTCTATAAACATATTCCTATTCTCTAAGTTTGTGTAGGTATTCCTATAATTGTGAACACAGTGGCGTATCCTTGACAGAGAAGTGTAGTTGGTGTCGATAGGGATTTAAATGCCATCGTTCAGATAGAGAATTTGTCAACAATCTCGTCATCCAATTGTGATTATGCTAGCAAGTATGGCTCCATGTCTTATGCCTTTTCACAATATCTTTGGTATTCCCTGCTGGCATCCTTTATTTTAGGCAAGGAGCGTCTGTTCCTTCAGTACTAGGATAGGCTTTTATGGAGAAATATTTTTCTTGAATGTGTTCTATCAGATCATTAGGTAATGTTGCAGCAACTAGATCTTTAGGTTTGGGAGCTTTACCGAGTCAATTGATTCTATTTTGGTTAGAAACAGGCTGCTACTGAGGTTTTATTTTGAGCTATGCCTATTGAGTCTATGACTAGAGATTGAAGGGAGATGATTGTTCTTTTCTTTACATTCCTCTGATTTGCTGGCTCTTGGATTCTCCCTCATGGACACACTATCAAATTGAACTTTGCCGGATGTTCCTTAAGTGGCCCAGGCCTTATAGCATTGGTGGATCATTTTGAATAAGTGAGGGCCTGATTGGTATTCTCAGGTTTGATTGGTGAAAAGCTAATTCTGTTTGGTAGATAGATTTTAGATCTGTATATAAAAATCCTTCAGAAATTATAACTCTATTCTCATAAGGTTTTGTGAACTACTACTAAGCTGGTATTTCTTGATGTTTTAAACTTTTTCCAAAATTTGATGTTCTGATTATTCAATTGGGCATTACAGGCAGATCTGAAGAGTATTATATAAAAGCATAAAATCTTGTATCAGATCAGAGATTTAAATTGTTACTTAAGAACATGAAATCAAGTAGTGTTGATATGATTATCTTGTGAAATTCAATCATGAACACATCTTTGTTATGACTGTGATGCTGTTCGTTGCAGTTTTGTGTTTTTTACTTGGACTTAAGAAAAGGCATATTGTACTGTGACAGCTTTGACTTTGGCTTGCTGTTAAAAAATATTAGTAATTTTCATTGGAAATTTGATACAAGTTTATACTCATCATTCATTACACATGAGCTTTATGGTCTGGATTTTAACAAGAAGGCAAATTTATTTTTCTGTGGGTGCTTATCATTTGATAGGTGAAGTGGGGTTATGATTTGCAAAGTGAACATGAAAGATACATCACTGAAGAGGTTTTTGCTGGATGCCCTGTAATAATCACAGACTATCCGAAGGCATGTCTTTGTTCTGGATTTAGCTTATGTTCAGAACTGGATATATTGGAAATTTGATAAAAACTATTTGCTAATATTACCAAATTAATACTTTCAGGAGATAAAAGCATTCTATATGCGGCAAAATAATGATGGGAAGACTGTTGCAGCCATGGATCTGTTGGTTCCTCGGGTATGCTTAGGATGTCTTATTTCTTTGTTTTACAGTCATCTATCATTGTAGTTCTGACTGGTATTTGTGGTTAATAGATATGTAGTTATGGTTAATAGATATTGAGGCATTATAATATTAAAAATGTGTTCTGAATAATCAATAATGTGATCTTGTGTTCTGTCACACACTACTGCTTAAGTTCTACTGCTAAAAGTAAATAAATATAACTGTTTTTATTATTCAGAAAAAATCTATAAAATGGAAGTATTAATATTATAATATTATCTGCATAGGCTCTTCTTGGGAGATTTGGATATCAAAGTGCAAGCGTTTTCACAATAGCACCTGCACATTTACATAGCTATATTAGGTGTGTTCTCTTTCTAGTTCAACAGTCTCTTCTTTTATCAGGTTGGTGAGCTTATCGGTGGAAGCCAAAGGGAAGAGCGCCTTGAATATTTGGAAGCTCGTTTAGATGAATTAAAGCTTAACAAGGAAAGCTTTTGGTGGTACCTTGATCTGCGACGTTTTGGTTCAGGTGAGGGGATTTTTGCCTCATTGAAATTTGCAACTTCTCTTATGTTGGTGAATGTTGAAGTTGGTTGTTCTATTTAAGTTGTTACATCATGTACACATGTAAAAGTATGCATGATTGTCAAGGCCTTGCCTAACCCTCAAAGCCCTTCCGACTGGGCAAGGCGTGCACTCACCTAGTTCTTTACAACTCAGCCCTTGCCTTGGTCACCAAGGCCTTGCCTCGGCCATCTTGGCCAGGTTTTTACCTAGGTAGGTGCCATTTTGGGTCTTATTGTTATCTTTTCTCAAACTCATGTATGGTTAAATATTTTTGATTGTTTATTGCTTGTTTTGATGAATGTTTGATGATCATTGATTGATTGATGAATGCTTCATGTCTCTCTTTATTCTAGATTTCTATAGTACTACTAAGTAGACTAAATAATAACACAACTTTGTTTGGATATTAGTAAACAATTAGTACGAAAATAACTTGAAAGCTCCTAAACTAAACCCTGTTTTATGTGTTCCTTGACCAATGAGGCCCGACCTAGGCCACTGCCTAGGTGCCTAGACTCCTAAGCTCTCAGCCAGCACCTTGGTGATTTGACACTATGCGAGTATTATTTATCTCCCCCTACTTTATGAAGAATCTGATTTGTCACTCCCTCTACCTTCTCTATTACATGGGAGTAGATTCTTACAGTGTAGTCTCTCTCTCTGTGTCGATGGTCATTAGAAGGAAGAACCGCCATAAAAAGGTATTTCAGAAACACTGCTAAACAACTCGAACTAAGCGAAGAAAACCACTAAACGAAAAAAAAAAAAAGGCACCAGGTGCACTGCACTTTCCCTTGCCCAGAGTTCGCCAACCCTGTAAGAAGTTCACCATTCAGATTGTAAATATGAGACCATATCTTAAATATAATAGATCAGTGCTTTGGGGCACCTTTTCCTTCTGGCTTTTTCGGGGACATTTTTACTAATGTTCCTACGTACCAATCCGCTACACTCCACAGTTTGATAGATCTTTTGAAGAACTTATTAATTGGACAAGAATAAAGATAGGGTCCCATTCTACATGTCAACACCGACAACAATGGAATTTATAGTGAGAGGAAAATCCGTCGACTTTATAAATCATGAGGGTTCAAGCCCCCTGAACAAGATTACTATGGAAGAGTTGGTGAACATTGTTCTGACTCATTACCTTTCAAAAAAAGAGTAATCAGGAGCTCTCATAAATAGTTTTTGAGTACCAAGGGTAAAAGCTAGCTGGATAAACAAGACTGGGTTCGCCCGCTTGGCAATGCTACCTTGGGCAGGAGACAAAACACTTTCATTTAATGTTCTGATTGAAACTCCAATTCAAAAGCTTCCAATATAAAAAAGGAAATAGAATTGAAATTACCTCACTTCCCCACGCTCTGTTCCAGGTCAAGATCCAACATCCATTGATCCAAAGCCGAGGGAGAGCTGAAAGCTTCAGCTAGCAAGAAACTAGAAATCCTACAGGTTAATTGGTTAAATAAATCCAAGTACAACGAGGGAAATCATCAATAAACGAAATGTCACATAATAAGAGTAGCCACATCTAGAGCCAACAAGCGCAGGACCCCAAATGTCAGAATGAACTAGCATAAATGGAAAAGAATGCGCTGTTATGTAGTTTTCTAACTTTGAATTGGGAGGGTTGGTGAACTGACCGTAAAAGCTATTAAACCCGGCTCTGCATACTACGAAAATTATGGGGAATCTTTCAACTCTCTTTTACTTGTAAGGGTGATCCATAAAATATATAATTTATTTTTGTAACTCTAATGGATAGACTTCTTCTAGCTAACCCTTGATCATGAGTGCCTTGGTGACTTGACACTCTGCGAGTATTATTTATCTCTTGGAACACCTTCTTATCATTTTCCATTTGGTTAGTGTCGGTCCAACGCTCCGCGTCACGAACTAAAACTAAACTTTTTCTCCCTTCGTGTTGCGCCACAAAAATATGTCGGGTCCGGTCAGATCCGCATCACACTCGGATCCTTTGCATACAAAACATACTCAACAAAAACCTTGATTTTAAGTCCTTTTTTCACCCAAATCTTGTTAGGGCTTTCATTCTATAGTGAAAAACGAATAAAACTGTGCTTGAACAACAGCATTTGCATCATCCAACAACCAAAAAATTGAAGATTGAAGGAGTTCTTGAAGGGAAAGGTAGGCTTTTTTTTTTTAAAAAACTTGGATCTTTTATTTCAAATCTTGCATTTTAGTTGTTTTTTTTTTTTTGGTGCTATGAATCCATGCATTTAGGTTTAACTAACTATTAGATGCATGCATTGTATACATTTGCAAAGATTTGAACTCAAATCCATCATTTTTCACCCAAAAATGAAAATGGCTTCCATAAATGATTTCAAAGTGCCGCACCTGTCTGGTTATACATTATTCACAATTCTTAGTTTATATGCATGATATATGACATATATTGTTTGTTTATATTGTTTTTTTGTGTCCAAAAGTGTATTTTCATGTGTATTTTGATCATTTTCATGTGTTTTTGCACCGATCGATATGTATCTCCGATACGATACGATACATCTCTTAACATCACCCGACCGATACGATACCCAATACCGATACTTTAAGCCTGGTCAGGTACATTATCATGTACTTTGTGAGTCAATAAAGTCCATTTTAAGATTTTTCCTATTTGCTTGAATTTTCCCTTCAAGATCAAGTGGATAGCTTCGGTTTAACTGATTTTGTGATACATTATTTCTGTCTCTTAACTATTTTCTATTGCTCTCTCCCAAAGTTCCCCATTATGATTGGTGCAACTTGGAGTATCTTGCTGTAGATGGCACCATGATGCTTTCCCTCCATTCTTTTAGAATATTCCTAATGGTGTTGTGGGCGCGCGGGGGGGGGGGGGGTCAGGGACAAGAATATCGTGTCAAAAAATTATAGTGCAATATTAAGAAAAAATTTTGAAAGGGTTGAAATTGGTTTGATGGGTTGTGTTTGAGCTTGGGTGTTCTCACTCATTTGCTAAATTGGTAGGGTGGTGTTATATGGTTCAGACTTCAGAGATCACCAAATGCACCTGAGTCCACCCCTATTCTCACCTGTGTGATTCAAGGATTGAATGCCTTACTTTACAATACTTATTTCTTTTTTGCTTCTCACACTGCAGCTCAGGTTTCACCTTGTTAAAATTTTCAGTAATATTTTCTTAGCATGCAGGTTTTGGATCGCCTGAAACATGATTAATATTTCTACCTGTTGTCTTGTCTGCAGTTCCCCATGCAGGTTTTGGATTGGGTTTTGAAAGGCTTGTGCAGTTTGCAACTGGTCTAGAGAACATCAGGGATGTTATACCTTTCCCCAGGACTCCTGGTTCTGCAGAATTTTGAAGCCAAGCATTAATTACACTATCCAAATTTTTGTAGGTTGGTATATTTCCTTGTCCATAGCAAAACCTCTGCGTTGAGGATCTAATTGTGAAGTCTAGTTCCCCCCTCCAAATAAAAAAAATAAAATAAAAAAAGAGAATTAATTGTTTCATAAGTTTTGAGTGCAATAGATACTCTAATGCTTGATCTAGTTTTAATATGATGAATTCAAAATCAGATCTTGTATTTGGAGGGTTACATGATTGTTTGAGAATGGGAATGCAAAGTAGAAAAGTTAGGGTATTCCAAGTATAATGTTATATTCATGGTAGATGACTTATACTGGACTACGGCTGCAGACGGAGGGCCAAGCGGACCCAAGCCTACCTAAGCTTTGCCCAGAATTCACTGTTGTTACTGTTGGACTTGGTTTGGCCTAAATAAGAGCATTAACAGTCGTGCAGCAAGGAAGGTCAAATCCCAAATCCATCAAAACGAGAGAGAGAGTGCCTGCATTCAATCCAGTAAAAATTTCAACATGTTAGAACTAATATCACAAAATGTATATAAGATTGGGGAATTTTATTTGGAGGGTGTACCTTGTTGTCACCAAAATAGTGCCTCTTTTGATTGGTTTTTTCTTATTCTCAAATGTTATTTAATGTAAGGTTAAAAAAAGAATTTTTAAAATAATTTGAAAATGAATTGTTATTATATCATTATTAAAACTGCACGTGGGTATGTGAAATGACAGGATTTACTTCCATAAAAAAATGTGTTTACTAAAAGGCAAAAAAGTAAGGTAATGATTTTTTTTTAAACAGGATTTTCCCTTTGAATAAATAGAAGGGAAAAAGAAAGCTAATCGGTGCAGTCCTGGGCGTGTACCTATGCCTAGATACAGCCCGATGCGAAAAGACCGGCGCTGCTCCTGGATCTTTCCGCCTTTCCAGCGGCAGCGTGGTCTTTTCACATTGGGCTGTGTCTAAGTGCAGGCACATGCGCTGGTTACCGTTTTTTCTCCCTAAATAGAAATTTGGTAAATAACCTTGGTCCAGCGCAATGGAAAGTTTGCTCTATTGTAATCTGATAGTCACGTGTTCAAATAAGGGAACAATCTCTTCATAAAAAAGTGGGGTAAGATTGCGTACATGTGTTCCTCTCTAGACCTTGCAGTAGCCGAAGCCTCCTGCATTGGGTATGCCCTTTTTTAACCACGGCACATCCATAGTGTGCTTCCAACTATGGAAGGGAGCAATTCCCATGCTTTGCTGAAAGTACATTGGTGCATGGGCAAACATGGAAGGATAATTGGATTGAATTTAACTATAGAATTCAACATGGGGCAAAAAATGTTGTTCTTTTTATCCATCGGTCAGAATCACCATATCATTAGATGGATCGATCAGATAAGTTTACTAGTTGTGCCTTGGAATTCATCATTTGATAAATTCAGACATTGCCCTTTCTACCCAATGACGAGAATCACATAATCTTTCTACATAGCAGAATTACATGGGTCAATCAGTTAGGTTTCTGGTTGCCATGAAATGGCAATTTTCCTTTGGCAGCTTGCACCTATGTGATCATGAGCAATTTAGCTTTTCCTGCCCTTAGTAAAAACTTGGACTGGTTTTCCCCCCCTCTCTATTAGGGTGCCAAGAACTGGTACCTCAGAAGAGATAATGTTTCCATATATTTCATTATTCAAGTAAAAAACAAAAAAAATTCCTCATATGGAATAGCCAAATGAATTAGGAGAAAGTTTTCCTTGACCGTGTGGTTAGAGAACCGTACATCCATCAAGGGTCTTAAATGTTTGCTCCCCTATTTTCAAATGGTCGATAATACTTCCACTGTTCCCTTATATTTTATGAAAACCATCTGAATTCTTCTTTGACCGTGTGTGAAGGAGAACTCGGTCCAATGAATTATCAGCAATGAGTTCGACCGACCAAAGCTCAAACTCAGTTCAGCCAAATCCACGGAAGATAGAGATAACTCGGCTAATGACCATATTGGCGCCATTAGAGGCTGACACTGATGAGGTGGAATCAAATCGTTCGCTTAAAAAAAAAACCAATATATAGTTTTTTAGCTAGCAATGAAGTAACGAACAAAAGGATATGGATTTTGAATCCACTGACACAGGTCGTCTAGCAAAGAAGGATAAGTGATACATAGCTAGAGCGAATGCATACGCATAAGAATTAGGTGAAGCTAGAATTTTTTTCGTGTACGGTTTCTTGACTGGTACGGTTCCCTAGTTCCTCTCACAAGAGGAGGGTGGACCCCACTTGGGTAGACTATTCGGTCAGGTGCTTTGGGTGGGTCCCACCCCCCTCTTGTGAGAGGAACTAAGGAACCGCACCGGTCAGGGAACCGTAGACGATAACGACTCGTGAAGCTACATTTAGTTGATTTATAACCAGAAGCAGATGAAGCACATGCTAATGGAGAATAAAATAAAACACATTAAACAAAAGCTGATGGTGTAGGGATGGAGGTTTTTAATTTTGACTCCAAATATGACATTGTAGAAAGAAGCACGAATCTTTAGATTATGTAAAAACCAATTCAATCTTTTCACACAATGATGTAATAGTACTTATTAATCTATCACTTGATCATCCATCCTTGACTCATCTAAACCTTGATAGTAGTCTACTCTTCGAATTGTTAAACTCTTTAAAGAGTGATCTTGTTTGATACCACTTATAGGATCGAATGCAACCCAAGAGGAGATGAATTGGATTATAACTAATTTAAACAAAATATTACACACCTAAAAACAATCCCAACATCATATAATGATAGATTATCGAACACACAATGCACATGACAATGTTTGTGTGTTGATTGTCATATTGTCAACACAGTTCATGTGTGTTGGTTATTGCATAGATAAAGGGACCTTTTATTGCATGGCCTGATGGCCATCAAAATAGTGGAACCTTTGGTTTGACAATTTATTTGTTTGCAGAAGTAATTAGTCACTTGGTTAGCTACAGTATTTACTAATTAAGGACTACCAAAAGGATGTACGCAAATGCCTGGAGAACCAAGAGATGCACGGACATACATATGAGTCGATTATTAAATTTGGAGCTGAAATTTCACGCGTGGGTGTAAGAATGGCAAAATCATCCTTCCACATGACACAATTATGTATAAGTACCTATTGAAAGACGCTTTAGTGTTTTTTAGTTGGAAAAAAGAAGATTACTACACTGTCCTTTTACAGATTCCTTTATACTTTAAAAAGCGTACCCAGTGCACAAGATTCCTTTATATTCTCCTTACATAATAAAAAGGGAGACTCACATTGACATTTCTATCTTATTCTGACCATGTGGATCCCATATAGATGATACCATTTTCCAATCTCTCGGGAGTTATAGTGTACAGATTCCTTCTTACACTGCTCTTGTAGGAAACTCTTTCCCTTTTAGTTTTAACACTTTGTGCTATGTGATGCTTTTGATTGCAGTGTGTAGACTAAAGAATGTCATGGCTCTCATGGATGCGACCAGATCATGCAATTGAATCTCATCTCTACCCTTCTTCTAACCCTCTAATTACACTATTAAATTTGGTGCACTTCTGTCCTGGTACCAACAAGATTTCTTACTCTAGTACACCCATGATCCTAGGGTCATTATTATTCCCCCAACTAATTGAAAGTCCAAAATGTCCCTCCTAATTTTTGACACGCATTACATTGCAATGACGAGGCTGGGGCGTGGAATCTCCACATCCATGGTGTAAAGAATCTGGGAACTAAAAGTAAGAAAATGTACAAGAAAAAGTCTAAAGGCAATTTTTTATTGTAGCTCATTAAGGGCCATATTTTGATCCGGAAAGTAAGAGAGTCTAATGTAATGGTATTCCCAAGAGTCAGAAATCTCAAGGCTATCAGAGTAATTGTAGTTTGGATAACAAGAAAGAAATTTTTTATTGAAAGAACATAAGAGGAGAACCATCTACATGGAACTTGTACAAGAAATGATGGAGAAAACCACCATATCCTACGATACAACGCCCAAATGAGAAGCCCCCTTGGCTAAAAAATGGGTTTCTCTATTAGTAGAGCGAGGAACATGAGATCCAATGGCAACAGAAAACTGATAAACTAAGGACACAATGTTTTCTATAACAATTCTAGACACCCAATCTAAGGACACAATAGCACCAATATTTGGCTGTCATGGGAAATTTCTCCCCTATCGAAGACCACCTGGGCAATTTTCTTGTTTCAAAATGGGGTAAACTGGGCGCCAAGGCGGTTTGGACTGAAGAACAGGGGCATTTTACCGTTGAGTTTTCCTCTACAAGAGAGAGGGACTCTCCATGGCTCCATGGTGGTATGAGGGTTACTTATTGCATCTAATTTCGGTCAAGCCCAACTCTTTCCTTTTTGGGTTACAGTTAGAGCATTTTCCAATTTGGATTCAAGTTTACAAAATTCCTCCGGAATGCTTTGGTAAGGATTTAATTTTTGGTGCTTTAAAAACTCTGGGAACTCCTTTGGATTTAGACCTCAATTGGGAAGCTAATTCCCTTCCTCCCCACACGGCGAGAGTCAAGGTTTCATTCCCTAAGCGCAACCCTGTGTGTTCGGAGGTCCTTTTTTATGATTCTGATGGGAAAAGCTTTCCTGTGAACCTCAGTTTTGAAGTTTACTTGCTCTGCTCCTGGTGTGGGTGATTAACCCATAAGCTTAATGACTGTTATGGTTGGAAGTCATCCAAAAATTCACCTCTTTCAAAGGAAGATAAAAGGATTTTGGAACTTTTCCCCTCCAATGCTGCTACATCCATTTGCAATATCATTTCTAAACCACTTAGGGCCAACTCGGTTACCCCTTTACCCACCCCCAACCTCTGTTGCTGCCCCATCTACTTCTGCGGGGAGGGTTTCTTCCCCTCTCCCCAGTTCTGTGAGCAAGGTGTTAACCCCTGCCTCTACTGTTTCCTTTTCATCTGAGGTATCCACTGTTCCCACTAGCAGCCCGGATTTTTTCTCTGCTCTTCCTTCGATTGCATGCTCTCTACCATCTATCTCCTCCCCTGACTGTGTTGGTATTTCTGGTCCTTCTTAGCAATTTGACTCTTGCCAGTTGGATTGGCCGGGCCCATCCCTACTGGACTCTCCTTTGGATTCTTGTACAATCCCACCATTATCATCCATTTTGGCTGACCTGTCACCACCGTCCATATCTGACCTATTTATTTCCAGTCCTGGCCTGTCCCCACCTACTGCATCTTTACCCCCTTTTGAAACAAGCCCTCCCCATTCTGACCCTTCCTTTGTTGCTGGATCTAATCAAGATCCTTACCCAAACACCTCCCTTCCCAATCCTATACCACAACCCAACCCTACCTTCCACTCTAACCCTTTCTCTTTCACTAACTTGCTCCTTCACACTCATTATCATCTTCGCAATTTCTACACTCCCTCCTCTACTCCTCCTTTGCCTGTTTCCTTTTCCTTTCCATCATCTATCACCCCTCCTTCTATCCCCCACATACCTGACCCCCAACTCCCTGTTTCATCTCGGCCAATTGTTGTAAAAATTTACTAGTGTTGCAACAAATGTTGTAAGAAGTACAGATCTACGAAGGTGAAACTTCCTAAGATCTCTGTGGCCTGCACCTGTGTCTTCTACACCTGGGGATGGGATTAACCACGATCGGGGTTGTTTTGTCAAGGATAGAGGGTCTTCAGAATCTGGCCATTCCTCCTCTTCTCCAATGATTGACTCAAGCTCATCCACCTCATCTGGTTCTCTTCACTCCCAGAAGAAGAGGGGTAAAGCTACGGGGAAACACCATGCGAACACTAGCAGTACTAGAAGCAAAAGGAAAAGGCAGGAATCGAGGTTTGATTATATTGGCTCGGTGAACCAAGCTGAACTTGATATTATACAAAACTTTTCCAATGACATTCTTAAGATGGTGGATTCGCTTGAGGCACTATCCAAGAAATTAAGAAGTTGGCTATATGAGTTAAAGACGGACAAGGAATTTCATGCTTCTTCCCAGAAGAAGAGATCCATCCTTATCTCTGAAGCTGAGAATGTGGGACACCAAACAATGCATCGCCAGACTCGTGAGGCTACGGATATTCCTTCTACTTCGGGTCAGCACAGGAAGCAGAGTTGCGAGGACTCCATGAAGGACTCCAAAAAGCAATTCAATTGGCAGGAGAGAAAATGATCGTGTGGACTGACTCGCAGGAGATTAGGAATTGGCTCACTTGCCCTGATAATCATCCTTGGCCGTATCAGTTCTTTACATGGTTATATGACATTTCACATCTTATTACAATTATTGGGTCTGTAATAATTTTGAAACAACCTAGATCCTATACAGAACCTGTGGATAGGCTTGCTAGATTTGCTAGGATTAATTCTACATCTTCGGACTGTTTAGATGACAATGTTCCTATTATGTTTAATTAAAGCAGTTGATTTTTCATCAAAAAATACAAAAGAAACACCATCATTTACAACTGCTAAGTAAATAATAAAACCAAAGCATTCAAATACAAACCCAGAGCCAGTAAAGGGTCGTTTTGAACTGCCTCTCCCTTCATGGCTTACTCTTAAAATTCAAACACTAGAATATTCTATCCAATTGGAGAAGCGAAGAAATCCGTACAAAATCTTACGATACCTTTTCTTTTCTTAACAAACAAACATGCCCTAAAGTAGTAGTTAAATTTTGACTCAAATTCCACAACTCCACGGTTCAGAGACCTTCCTACATTGATCTGGATGAAATTCAACCGGCATTCAAGATTTATCATTCATATGAAGTTGCATTGCAGCAATAAGCAATACCCACCCCCTTTCCCCATATCAGCTTATTGAAAGAAAATTTTGGCCGTCATCAACTCATCTTTTTGTAAATTAATATGCATTTTGGAAGCCATAAAAAGAACAAAAACAACTTACTTTCGCAATTTCAGCAAGCTTTCACCCCAAGAGAAATAGCATATGGGGTGCTCTTTCTTAGGCTTCTCCTCTATCTTCCTCAAAGGGCCACCACAAAAAACAAAAATAAACAATGATTCTTATTCAATAAATCAACAAATGAACTGTACATCTGTGCCGAAGCATGTCCTCTTTGCCTTGTAAAGGACACCAACTCCCCCACATTGGATGGTTGCAGCTCCCGGGACATCCAAACCAGCCCTGGTCCAAGCATACAGAAAACTGTAGCGAGCTAAGCACTTTTCATCAAAAATCAGAGCACCAATTTCCCTGTATGAAATCCCAATCCCACTGCTCAACCAAATATCTTTTTTTGGGGAAGGAAAGTGAGGTATGTGCTGACCTGACGAGATCACAGAGAAGCAACAACGAGATTTACATCTTTAGCAATGTAGCTCACAGTTCCACTTCCTGGAGGTCATCCGCCAAACTGACACCATTCATGGCCATGCGCATTTGAGAAGGATCACTAGGCATAAACATTGATGGTGGCATGCCCAATGTCTCTCCTAGAGGCTTTATTTCAGTTGTCTTGGGAGTATCAAATGTATTGGAAATCCCTCCACTCCATGATGCTGTTCGCCGTGAGCGGTGAGCAAGAGATCCATTACCATTTTCATTAGCTCCCACCCCCGCGTTTGTAGGGGTGATGTCACCCATGCTGGGGAACCGTTGCATAGGTGGTGATGGTAACGATGGTGTTGACGAGATCGATGACTCTGATGCAACGGATGTTGAAGGATCGTCCTTCGTCGCTGCAGTTACGTGCATGCCTTCTATTGCATTGTCTGTTGGTACACCCGAGGCTATGGGTGTTGGAATGAAAAATTTGGCATTTGCACCAGCTGCAGGTTTTGCAGCTGGAACAGAAGCTGATTGGAACGAGTTTGCTGGGGTACCACCACCTTTATTGAAGGTGTCAACATACCTGTGGAGAGTCCAGTGCAGAGGAGTTCCATCAAGTTCACATCGGGAAACAAAATGAGGAAGTCAATCATATGTTTTCAGGAAAGCAAACAACGAAGTGAAATGTCCAAACAATATTGCATTGTCAGGCATAATAAGTGGAGGGATGAACCAAGCAGTAAGTCCACTTGGGGTATCCAATGCTAAAGAGATGAACTAATCACTCGTCACAGAATTTTTTCTTTCCTTACAAGATTTTTCTCTTAATAATCCAGGATATAAAATATCTCTTAATAGATGGACTGGTGATCTAGACATCCTTGATCTTTAGAGTCGGAAAACACCTTATGCGGTAATGACCACATGGGAGACCTCACTCGGACATGTGTGGCTCTCAGGGAACCTCATGATTCCTTGAAGCTGTAACACCAGGACACTATGTTTGACACCTCAAAAGAAAGCCATCTTAGAATGCATCTCTTCCATACTCAGGTGACATAGCATTGAAGGTAAATCAATGAATGCAGATATCTTCAGCATAAAGAAAAAAGTTGCAAACCATCTACCTTGATCGAATTCCCATTCGTCCACGAGCTGAGAATTGATTGGAACCAGGTGGGATGGGTGGGATCCCTGGACTACGCTCTTGAGTTGGGCTTTTGAATTCGGGCCCTCCATTAGTAGGCAAGCTTTCACTTTTTAAAGCATTTTTTATGTTGTAATCTGACATTCCGTTCTGGAAACTGGCAGTTTGTGGTGGGGGTGGCAGGGCTGCTTCTTCAGCTGGAGGATCAGAGCCTTCCTCCACCCATCGCTTAAGCTTTTCGTCATAATAGAATTTATTCTGTTCTCCCAGTTTAGCCTGTGGTAGCAATACATCATAACCAACAAACGTTTGGGTAAAATAAGGCAGAACAATCAGTTAGAGAAAGGACAATCATTTTAAGAGATTAACCCCAAATAAAGAAAAGAAGGAATACCTGTCGATCTGGGCGAGATTTTGCAACCCACCCCATGGTCTTCTGGAGGATCTGTGAGCCAAATCGACCAAAGCGAGATGGTCCACCAGAGACTGACGATTTGCCTCGTGCATGAGAGGCTCCTTCCTTCGATGGATCAACCTGACCCCATAAATTATCAGCAGATTCGAGAATATGAAGCCATAAAGTTTATACATGACAAACCCATCTCTCCCTAGAGTGTTGTTACAGAACTTGCATTTAAGGCCTTACAGTATCATGTAGTCTGTTGTTTTGGGCCTGATTTCCAGGTTTTGCAGTTTTAGCTGTTCTATTATGTCATATTTGAGTACTGTTTCTTCCTTTTAATGAAGTTATTCCTCACTTGAAGGAGGGAGAAGGGGGGGGGGGGGGGGAGGGGGTTCCCCGCATCCTGAAAAAGAATTTTCAAGGGTCTTTGGATTGTCACATGTTAAGTTCCCACATTATACATATAGCCCATCATGAATTGGGAAAACAACATCAGCCATTGAACTTTTAAATACGTCCAGAAGAGCAAGCTCCATTTCCCCTGGGGATCAGTTGAAACCACCCCTATTGCTATGTCCCTAGGTAAAAACCATATAAAAGGAAGATGTTCAATTAACACTTCAATTTTTCCTCACAGATTTTACCTCAAAATTTTCCTTTTCACATGATTTTACTTGTAAACAGAGCCTTAGGGCCCGTTTGTTTGCTGGATAAAAGTGGGATAGGCAAAAAGGGGTGGGAAAAGTGTACTATTTCCCCAAAAAATACCAAGGATGTGTGTGTTTGGATACATGGGATGGGAAACTTCCAGACAAGCTCATTAAATGCATTTATTCTTGTCTGGTGAGGTGGCACCCCTCTTTTTCCCACCCCATTCACTTTCAAAGTCCTACCAAAATTGGTAGGACTTTGGCACTATATATGGAAAAGTTACTTTTGAGTCTCTCTCTCCCCTCTTCCTATTTCCTTTCTTTCCCATGGAATCCCACCCCATGTCCATTTCCTCTCTCTCCTACTAAATCCCACTCCACTACAAATGCATTTTACACTATTTCCTTTCCTTTCCTTTCCTTTCCTTGTCAACCCAACCCACAACATATGGGTCCCATCCTCACAAGTTTCCCACCCCTTTTTATCCGGCAAACAAACGGGGCCTTAAAGAAAATGTCATGTGGAAGATTCCAGGATTGCCTAAAATTATTTGGTATATAGCCCTACCACAGGACAAACATGTACATGTGCACACAGTAGACAATTATGTTCAGAAAATAGGAATCATTTCACTCGAGAGGAAATACCAACCTGTCTTGGAGTCCTGCCAAAGTCTGGCTCAGAAATGCTTCTATTGGGCATCATTCTATTGTCACCTTTCCATTCACTTATAGGCTCCATTGATACTGAGGGCATCAACGATGACATGGCCATTGTTGATTGACTATTTGCTATTCTTGTGCCGACTGGAGGATGATCGTGCTCATTATTCTGAAAACTGCTCTGTGATGTTGATGGCATAGGTGGCGGTGTAGCCCCAATCATACGATGAATGGATCTGTCAATGAATGGGAGCAATTTACCCACCAGCTTTGCTGGAGCCAAGTTACTGCTGTATCCACCCTAGATATGGAACAGTGATAATGAATCAATACAAATAGTTTGATTGATAAATGCTTTAACAGGTTCGAAATAAATGGTAGACAGATACCTGCTGGTGCGTTCTTATACGCTCCTCAAGAGAAGATACTAACTGTTTCCATGTCTCCACTTCAGGTGCTCGACCAGTTTTCAGAGACTTCAGTATTGCTTGACAATACCTGAGATAACAGAACATAATTAGAAACAGGAAAAAAATGCAGAGACCAACAGAAGAGGAATATAGACCCACTTACTTCAATGAATCTGAAACTTTCCCCATTTCAGCCAGCATATGGGCATAGATAAGCTTATATGGCTGAAATGGTAGCAGGATAGACTGAGAGTTCCCAAGCACTTTTGAGTATTCGTATAATTCTGTCCTCTGCCCAGATGATCAGCAAAGCTTTATTAACCAGAAAAGCCTCCCAATCTAATTCACTAACTACAATACTAAGAAATGGATCAAGAATGCTCCTGTCTAGTATCTCAAGAGTGGAAACGACAAAAATTTGGAAGATGCAGAAATCAAGAGTTAAATGAAACATACTAACATAGTAACAAACAGCAGGGAGAAAAAAAAGGCAAATGTTAGTATTGACGCAAGATCACTATGCACTTTAATTCCATCCACATAGCCTGATACTTGAAGAGTGCGGACCTCGTTGCTCCATTGCATTCGAGTAGGGACAGCCTCTCCGCAAAGCAGGGTAAGGCTGCGTAAATTATGACCCTCCCCAGACACCGCAGTAGTGGGAGCCTCGTGCACTAGGTATGCCATTGTTTTACATAATAGCTCAATAAATGGACTTCAAACATTACTCATGAGCCACTAAAAACTCATACATTTTACGTGTGAAATGTTTCACCACCAGTCTGCATATTCAATCCCACAATGCCTAGTTGCTACATTAAGGTAATATGACGAGTGAAGCATATCTGAGCATACATTTTCTAAAACCATGCATTGTTCAGCTAATATACCAGAACATAAAAAAAAGTCGGGAGCAACAAGAATTAGAACATCCAGCACAGGGGGGAGAGAGAGAGAGAGTCCTCAGACATTTTGACACCAGTAATAAAAAACAGAACTTGTTGAAGAAGATAGGCCAACTCAAAACAAAACGGTGAGGAATACTGAATTCCAATGAAATACAGGATAAAAAAAAAGCAGATCCAATGTGGTACAAGAAAACTGATTAGTACAAAGCCAAAAAACTTAGGGGTAATGACCTATTTTAGAATGGGTTTAACCATATAAGTAAATCATACCAATGAAAAGTGGAAATTATGAGAGTCAGAGGGGAGCACTAAATACCTGAATAGCCTCAGGGCTAGCATATGTTCGGGGGTATTTCCAGTGGTCTGCACCAATGAGACACAATCTTGCGCTGTCCGAATATGACTCGAAGTTTGCATCAGCGACCAAGTAGCAAGTATGAGCAGCAGAAATCTGTACCATAACTCGTGTAATATAATGACAGTAAACATCTTTAAGGCATGAGAAGATAGAGAGATTCCCAGAACAATAGCATGAGTCTTTTTTGGGATGGGGGTGGAGAAAAATTTGCAAGAGAAGTATAAACTAACGAAGATTTTACCTCGCCTCTTTCCTTCCACAGGCAATCTCCAAGATGAATAATTACAAGCTCATCACCTTTCGTTGGGTTTGCAGTTATAATGGCCAAATTCTCTTCCCAGTCATCTAGCATACTGTTGGACCCAATCTGTTGTCCATCCAAAAAAATTATGAGCTCAGTGAAGCAAAGATTTTCCAAAGGAAGCTCTAAATTTCATGGTAAAAGTTTTCAACATCCCTCCAAACTGCATCCATCATAATGTTTTTGTCTTATTTATGGTCTGGAAAATAACTACAAAGGGTTACATATTGCCATGGAATTAAATTTCATCCATGATTATTTACAATTCTTCAACCTAGCATAACCAAAAAAACGTAGCAAAAGCCAATTTAAGAAGAAAATTTTCAAATTGATATATCATCTGCAGTCAAATGAGATACATTAACATACCTGGGGTGCACCATTATTAGTTCCACTGTCTGTTGAAAACACATCGGCCGGTTGCCCTGCAATTAATAGGCATAATGTCCGTAAAGGTGACCCTGCTATTAATTGGTTATGCGCCATTTGCTTCACAGTATCAACATAGAACTGCATAAATACAAAGGAGACAAGAATGTCAGATGCAGTTAAATATCCAATTTCTTCTTCTCCACATGCAAACCATCTAGAAAAAGGAGTGTCTGAATGACGCCTCTATAGGTGCATTTAGTAGTTGACACCTTATTATAATCGCCACTTGTCTTATTCCCAAAAATTGTTTAAGATAGGGGTGTAAAAGACTTTCAAAAATAATTTGAAAGTGACATCATTATGTCATTATCAAAAGATGTCATTGTCATGCACATTTTTCAAGTACACATGTGAAATGACACTATTACCCTCATTTGGAAAAAAATTGTGTCATACTAAAATAACAACAAAAGTAACGGTACAAATTATTTGACACTTTGAGGTGTGTTAATAAGAAAATCCCAAACTTAAAGGTCTATCTCTTTGATTAAAAATAAGGTAAATTCATTCCAAACATGTTGAATGCTCAAAAGCAGAAGGTTAAATGCGTCATATGAACCTGATCGCCTAGTTGTGAGGCAAGAACGAGCGCAGGTCCCCACAGCTGACCTTCTTGTGCACATTGAAGAGCCTCTTTTGTTCTACCAGAGACAAGGAGGTTTTGTACCTCAACAGCAGTTGCCTAAAATGAAAATGACATTTATATGACAAATAGAAGGCATTACATAAGGAAAGAATAGATGCTTAACGGTTATGACGAACCCGAATTTGTCCTTCAGACGGCATGTTCTGCAAGCAGTGAGTAAGGGCACCATAATGACTTGATTGAAGACCATTTCTTTTAGCAGATGCAAAAAGCTGAGCTACTGCTGCTTCTGGACGGTCGCTTTCCTATTAAAAGAATTGAGAAATCCCAATGAAGGTCAAAAGTCATATTTCTAAATCTGGAAGGTCATGATAAATAACGTTGCTAAGGGCTGCATACGAACATATGTAAAAGGTACTAAAAACATCAACTATGAGTAACAAATAAACCACAAACTGGTTTAGCGGGGAGAATTTGGGAGGAAAATGAAGGCTTTATGGATGAGTCTCTCCCATTTGCAGTTTATTGGAGTGGAACAAGAGATTGTATCATACCCCACCATATGACAAAATTATTATCTCACTTCCCCTATATTATGATCAAGGTTTTAGTTTTTTTCCCCTTTACTCCCCCCTCTCTGATCAATCACAAGAGTAATAGTATCACAAGTGAATACAGATGCATAAGGGGAAAATTCCCAGCAGTAACAAAAACATCCAGACATGAAAATAAACAACATATTACAATCTACAATTCTACATAATTTCAATTCATGTACTTGAGGCAACAGCAGCAAAAGACTTCCACAAGACACCAAGGCCTCCATGTGCCTAATGTGAAAGACACAAAACAAGGTGCACACCAGACAGAAGTGAGGCACAATTTTTACAAAATATTAGCAAAAAATTACACTACAAACAAATAATGTATAATACACACAAATCAGACTGAAGATGTGAAATAATCTTCAACAGTTAACATAGTATGATAACATCACACAACCTTATAGAATCACAAAAATCAACAATAAGTACATTACCAATGTGGAAGACAATAACTCCAAAGTTTTATAGAACATAACAGCGGACAAGATAACAAAGAATGTGCAATAACAAAGCAGGCTCTGTTTGCTCAACCAGAGCAAAATCTCCTATGCATACATCGTTGAACAGAGGCAATAAGCTCACAAAAGCTGCAAATAGGTATATCTATTCTGAATGCCCCAGTAAAATGGTGCTAGGTCCAAGGCAAGGGAATGAGGTACACATATCAAGTAACACAGCTACAATTTTTTCATATTGATGTCTCAGAACTCAAAATTATCTGCAAAACCACTCTATCTTTACTTGTTTCCTTACTTTCCCATTTTGCGGATTCATAAAAACATATTTGTATTATTAAAGATATTTACAAACATTAGTCCAGCATTGCTAGAATGAAACCTAAACAAGTAGGGGCTGCAAGGAATATCTTGGACAAAAGTGGTTGACAGCAAAGCAATTTTCCATTCCCATCGAGTTAAAGGGCTATATCAAAGTGTAAATTAGGGATCCATTGTGGCTAGAAAAATTTTATACATGTCTTTCAGAGAATGATGGGATTGCAGTGAGTTTACCACATGGTTTTTTGTGACATTAAAAGTGTCATGGAGATTATACATAATAGCATTTGTATCATTATGTTTTACCTGTGCGAAAGTGTCTAAGGAGACATTAACGTAAGACTAGAACCTGAATAGGTCTCATCCCTGGCAGGATCAAATAAAAAACCCTCCAATAAACAAGAAATCATATGAGGAAACCAAGAGAACAATTGGAACTCAAATGATAAAAAATTCCCAAAGAATAAGAAAGATAGCAATGGGATCCCAAAGAGAACAATGGGACTTCAAAATTGGTTGGAGAAGAATGATGAGATCTCAATTTAAAGAAATCAGGGTTTGGAATCAAGAACCGATGGAAGGGGATAGGGGAAGGGAATGGCTACCTGAGCGGGCATCTCATCTATCCTATATCAGGATTTTCACAAAGTCTCAAGCCAATATTTCATTAATCAAATTCGTGTACCATGTTGGCCTCCCTACAAACTTATATAGAAGACTCAAAAATAGACTTTTACATTAAAAAAGAAAGGCCTAACCCTATCCTTAACTAATAAGGTAACCTAAATTGACTAAGAAAGTGAAATAATAAAGAAAACAGACTCAAAATAGGACTCTAACTAAACTAATGAAGTAAATCCAGTTTTCCTACTTTCTACCCATATTTTAGGCCTCATTAAATTAACCAGTTACAAAGTAAACCCATGGGATCAAAGTCCCGATACATATATGACCCAACCCAAAGCTTATTTCTACTAAAATAAGCCCTAAGTGACTTAACTACATCAGATAGTCTCCGATTCAAGATCACCCGCTGAATTTTATTTTATTTTTTTTGCTAAAAAGTACTGAAAGAAAGAACTTTCTCAAGCAGATCCTCATGAAGTCAAGAATCTCATCGATAAACTAGATAACTTGCAACACAAAGGAACTGAAAGAAACTTCATGGTATAAACAAGATAAAATTATAATAGATTAGTATAGTTGTTTGTTTTACTTCCAGTAAAGTTACTTCATTGCGACCTAGTGGTTGCAGGTCTGAGTCGGGAAACAAACTTCCCACGAAGCGGGGGTAAGGCTGCGTACATCATGATCCTCCCTAGACCCCGCAGTGGTGGGAGCCTCGTGCACTAGGTACACTCTTTTTTTTACACTCAATACAAGAAGCAAAATACTGAAAAATAATAAGATAATAATTACATAAATATGGCACCAAGAAAGAATGCCAATGCAGGGCGGCCCAATCATTATGAGCAAAAGCTTTCAACAGAACAGACTCTAAAGCAATACCTGAAAGGCAAATAGTTATTAAGTAGTAATAAATTTATAATGAAATAACATGATAACTCAAAAACTTTATGCAATAGAAGTTAACAATGATAAATGGAAGACAATGAGATAACCTTAGCTGAAAGCAAAATGGTTAGGAATGCTAAGAGGGTCTGATACCTTCAGTGCTGGATCAGCGCCAAAAGGAGATCGAAATTTCCCATAATGCTGACAAGCTATTTTCAACAATGAGAGAAGCAATCTCAAAAGTTCACCTTTTCTATAGTCCATATTGGGTGATTCACAGTATGCGATCCTTTCATCAATCCATTTGCTTAATTCTTTGCTTCCAACATTTCCACCAACCAAGGGGCCGGGAAGGGATTGTTGGCACAAAGTACGGAAGTAATCACAAGCACCAACCCCAGTAGTGGTAGCATTAATTTTTTCCATGACAACTTCACTCAGGTTAAGTAGAGAAACAGAGCCTCCTATAGAGTCCTTCAAAAAAATAAACATAAATTTGAGACACTTAGCAGCTGCAATGCTTCTAGGAAAGATAGCTTACATATTGGAATTGTAATAATTTGAAGGAAAACTTAAGTTAGAACCGCTCAGGACCAAACCTGGCTTCCATATGCTGAGTTGGTAGCAAAAGAACTGCTCTCTTTCATGACTATGAGTTTCCCACCAAACCCAAAAGTAACTAGCGAATGTGGGGGACGTCCTGCCGATGACCTCCCCTCATGGGGAATATAAGACTGCTGTGAGCTCGTCTGAAACGGCTGCTGAATGAAATTTGATTTCTGACTGCCATAGTAATCATTTGAGAAATGCACCTGTTGGCTCTGCTCCATCTTTTTTTGATTAATCTGATGAGAGGAGTTCTCAGAAGGAATAAAGCTTCGAAATCCAACCACCCCATTAGTGCTACCATAATTGTGACTTGTTTGCTCAAATAAAGGAATTGCACCAGCAGATTCAAAATGCTGAGCAGTATAATTATTTACAGAACCAGCAGAACCATACAAGCTTCCTGTTTGCTGGTTTCCACTAAAACTAGCCAAAGACTCACTATTAGCAACAGCTTCAGGTTGCCACACATTCATATTTTGTTGAGCAGTATAATTACTTACAGGACCAGCAGAACCATACAAGCCTCCTGTTTGCTGGTTTTCAGTAACACGAGCCACAGACTCACTCTTAGCAGCAGCTTCAGGTTGCCACACATTTTGTTGACTGTAGTAATTTGGAGACCCTGCCCAATCCTGACCTTGGTTATTACCATGCAGGACTTGTGATCCAAAATATTTAAATTGGTCATAATTCTGGTGTAGCTTGTGGTCTTTGTCAGGGAGGAAACTGCCAGTTGAAGGATTCTCATTTTGATTTTGATGGAAACTATCTGTACTTGTTGACTGAGCAGCTTGGGTATAAGACTCCAAGAGGCGCCATTCTTGGGCTATTGTATCATAGTACCAACCAGGGAACTGAGGATCAAATACCATATGTGGGGGATACTCGGTGCTTCCTTGTGACACCTGATTCCAATTAGAGACAGTACCAGTTGTACAACCCTCAGCCATGGTTCCTGCAACAGACTGTGTCGTTTGCTGTAGATAAGAAACCTCTGATCTCTGGTCTGAAACAACATCTCCACCAGTAGCCGTGGCCTTGCTTTCAAAACCAACCTGGTTATTCGCAGTTGCATCATAACCATCTACTTGATGCCACTCCCCAGTACTTGGGTCATACTTCCACCCAGGATAGAGGTTCTCCCAGTTCTGGTTATCATAAAAACCCTGCCAACTGGTAATCTGTTCAGTGGCATTTCCATATGTTTCAGCCTCTTGATACTGCAGGGGGTTAACAGATGTCAAATCTGCGGCTGTGCTTGCTTCAGCGGTAGACGTGACCTTAGAATCAGCGCTTGGATTATCCTGCACCTTTTCAAATGGATCTCCTGAATTGTCTCCCAACACGGTAAAGAAGTCTGAGTATGACCCGAACCCACCGCCACTTTGCTGAGCCGCATCAGTGTGAAATGCACTCCATTGAACCTCCTTCACACTAGTACCCCTAGATCCACTGCTCTTTCTGGTAATGGAATCCGATGCAACTTCTGCCCCCTCAACAACATCATTGGTCACAATAGCATTGTCAAAAGCAAACGAATTAGAAGATACTTCCTTTTCAGGTGCATCTGCAGATGACACAACGGCAGCTTCAGAATGCTTTTCTTCTTTGTCAGCAATCCCGCCCTCACCACTGGAACCGTCTAAGGCAGTGCTAACCTCACCAATGCTCAGGTTTGATAATGCTTTTACCTCATTATAGTCCTCACCATCAGCCAAACCAGAGCCAGATTCTGTAACCGCGATCCCATCATCAACGAGTTTATCGAAGAAGTCCTCATCCGTCTGATCCTCCAACCGAAATGGAGGAGACGCCATCGAATATAATCCTAAATTCCTAATTCCTAACCTCTAAAGTTCTACCTCAAAACTACCGAGTCTCGATCCCACCGAATCAACCAACACCACTGCAATTCAACCCAACACGGCTTAATTTCTTCCTCAAAAACAACTTAGCAAATCCATGAGGAAGCATAAACCAGCTGAAATTCTGAAAATCTAATCTCAACCGTTACCAGAATAACCAGATCCAAAATTCACAAAAACAAAAACCCTATGCATCCAAAATGAAAGGGATATCCAATCGAAACAATAAAATTAGGGCTTTAACCATTCTAAAACCAATCAGAAATCCCAAAACAAGCAGGATTTTCTTAGATCTGCCATCTCAAAAACACAAATTGAAATTGAACAAACAAAATTACTAGTAGCGCCTCACGTTCAACACCGCCGATTGAAACGGGAAAACAAAAAGTAACAATTAAGCTTCAGAAAAAATTTGAATACTTACAAATACGAAGGAAGATTTGTAGAGCGATCAGTGGAGAAACCGCGATGATAGTTGAAGCAGGACAAACCCTCGATTTCCAACAGCCGACATATCATCACCCACCACCAAAAAGCTTTTTTTTTTTTTTTTTTTGGGAATTGTTTTATTTTTAGTTTTATTTTTACCGCCAGATAATCTATAAGTATATAACAGGGAAAATAATTAATGTCAATCTAATGAAATATATATTTAATCAGAGGATCTTGAGCCGTTGATCACATGTGAGAAATGAGAAAAAAACTCAGATTTTCATTATATTTTGGGCCTCGCTGACAGGACGCGTGGTACGCAGGGACTGCCACTGTGGATCCGCTTGTTGCAATACTGGGTTATCCTTACAATATGGATTCCCCAAGGGCAAAACAAAATTTTTTTTTGTTTCATAAACAGATTTTAGAATGAATTCTAAGACAGAAATAGAAATGATTTGACCATAATAGGAAAAAGGGTAGTGGTACCAAATATAAAAAAAAAAAAAAAAAAAACTCATCCAACGGTTTTGATTAGATTAGATAAACAAATTCCAATTTGATAGTTCTGGGAGGGAAGGAGTTGAGATCAGATGGAATTAGATATCTAGGTATAAAAGGGCTAATGGAATCTTGTTTATTGCAGAGTTGTGCGTGGTTAATAAATACTTAGGACTTAGGTATAATCATCTTTAAAAGATAATCATTAAGAAGAGGAAGTCCAAGTACTTAAAGTTTTCATATAGATTATTCACATCTGACGTGGGATTATTACTTTCATCTTTCGCATGAAACCCTATCATAGTTATAGTATCATATTCCTTGTTAAAAGATACATTTTTCTACCTATTCGAAAGTGACAGTCTAGGGATTCCCCTTTACCATGGCTTAAGGAAAACTCGATCCAATCACTTTTATCAATAATTTTTAACAAACCCTAGGTTTATGGTATTTGGATCCTCTCCAACGTGCCAGTGAGCACATTTCGCATCAAACAGTTGGAGCTGTCCGACCCCCCCTCCCAAGGACAGCTCTAGCCATCTGATACAGGCTACACTCATTGGTCAACTAAAGAGGATTTTTTCATAAATTTATACAGGTTAAGGGATGAGTGTGGGGTGTGGGGGGACGTAGTAGTGGTTGGTGGCAATATTATTTTTTGGGTAGCTTAGCTTAAATAGCATATGATGCGGCTTTGCATATAGAATTGGGAACCATGTAATACTTGGAATAATTAAAAGTGCAATGCAGTGCAGTTTGGGGATGAGAGCTTGACGGAAAATTATCTCCTCCAGTTTGTTGACCGGCCCAATTCCCCAGTCCCTCCAATAGGGGGATGGTGGACCCCATCCAGGCAGATTGTTTGGACATGGGTAGAGAGGTCATTTCAACCTCCCTTTGTTAGAGGAACTGGGGAACTGAGCCGGGCAGCCAACTAGAGGTGATAAAGATCCGAGCTTGACACATGAAACGCTTAATACTTGGATTGATTCATTTTTTTTTTTTTTCTCTCTCTTGAGTTTAATACCATTAGATTTAATATCTTTTGTGTGTCGAGCTCTCAACCCCGAATTACACCGCACTGCACCTTTAGGGAAAAGTTCTTGTCGGATGGGCAAAATGGCTAAATCCATTAACCCAAAGGCCTATAATTTTTCTGGTTAATCGAAACCTAAAGGTCTATAATAGGTATTCTTCAAGATAAACCATCTAAAGACTACGGTGCACCAAAATAAAATAAGATCACTTCCATCCTATAAATATCTAAAAACATTACTTTTGACCGACCAGAACCTTTGCATATGATATTGACTTTTGACTTGAATAGATTTTTTCAATGGGGACACATGGTTTTTTGTTTTTTTTAAATGAGAAATGGTGACACATGATGATGTTGCACTGTTATACCAAAGCTTAATTTTTATAAACTCGCCCATCACCATGAGAATGATTTCATATTACGCTGAGAATAATTTCAAATTACGCTTTCAAGAGATTCGGATGACCTTTAAGCCCTTTTTTGTGGGCCTAATCTTTCCCAACTTACCAAATATACCCCGAGTCCCAACTTACCAATGAGAGCATGGTATGGGCAGAGGAGTCATTTTAAAGGGAGGGGGAAGAGATAGACACAATGAGTGCTAGCTTATAATATACTAGCGGTATACCAAAACTTTTCGCCCCCTAAAAAAACTTATTATCTCTGAGTTATTTGATTTTTGTAACCATATATCGTTTCCATCATGTAGCAAATGAAATGGACTAAAATTTTGTACAGAGAAAGATCCCACGATCCCTTCTTCACATGTTTAAGTGTCTTGGCCACACGAAAAATAAATCATTAATAAAATCAAAACTACAAAGAGTGTACATGGGACTATACGACGGTGTAGAATATACATGGGAGTATACATCGTTACATGTATATAAAAATAAAGAAGTAGTTTTCTGTCCGGAAGTGTGGCCTACGCTAGCACTCCCATGTATCAATCTCTCTCCTCCTTAAAACAAGGGGGTAGAGGTGTCTTTTCAAATAGAGAGGAGAGAGATAGACTCTTGGGAGTGTTGGCATAGGCCACACTCCCGAACAGAGAACTTTCTCCCATAAAAATAATTGAATTTGAGTCTAAAGTTTGACATGTAATTAATCTAGACTATTCCCTAGATTAACATCATGGCTCAGTTTCTAGATGCCCAAGATAAAAACATTTCCCACAATCCCATTTTGGCAGATCAATGAGGTTCAAATTTTATAAATAAATAGACCCCTTGCTCACATGTCAAGCCTGAACCATATCGTGGTTGCCATGTGATAAAACAAAGTTTTAAAAACCCAAAGCTATGAGGGAGTGCACAACCAAGGTATGGATTACTAAAGGCGTGCATGGAAATACATGGGATGCATGACCTTACATGAAAAGTTATTTTGCATTAAGCTCTTAAAATATGACATGTGGCTAATGAGACCATAGCTTCTTTATCCAAAGATCAAGAAAGCCACATCATGATCATTTGTTCACATGGCTCAAAACTAAGTGTGAGAATAGATTTTTTTTTTTTAAAGTTGAACGTGAGAATAGATTCTACCACCGCATGTGAAAACTTCTTTTTTTTTTAATGTGTACTTTTGACTTTTAGAGCGTTATAAGTTAGGTCTAACTAAGATAAGATTAAATATTTTTTCCCCCTTTCCTCTTGGATTTGTTAACATTTAATTCATGAAAGTGATGGTTAAAAGCCACCCATATAGTTGCTTATGCAAATTACATGTTTGCTTTCCTTTATAACTATATAGAATTAGAATATGAAATTGAAAATGGTTTGTTCTTATATCGGATTATTTTTTTTTTCTCTCCTTTATGTATGGGAGTGTCTAAATGACATCCCTATAGGTGTATTTAAAACTTGATATCTTTATTTAATTACCCATTGTTTTATTCTTAAAAGTTATTTTAGTTAGAGATATAAAAGGTTTTCAAATAAAAAATAATTTAAAAGTGATTTATAATTATGTCATAATCAAAAGTCATGACTGTCTTAGCACATTTTTTTTTATTATACATGTGAAATGACACTATTTATCCTCATTAGAAAAGACGTATGTCATATTAAAAAGGGTGAAAAGAAGGTACCAAATCATTTGACACCTTAAGATGTATCAATAAGAAAATACCTTTAATTATGGGATTGTCTTTCCTTTAGTTTTGAGATTGTCTAAATGACACATCTATAGGTGTATTTAGAACCCCATACCTTCTTTAATTGCCTCGTGTTTGAAATTTTTTAACAGTATTTACCTTCATTGAAAAAAATTGCTATAATAAAAAGATAAATAATAATAATAGTAATAAAATTACAATTATTTGATACTTGAGAGATTTTTTATTTTTGAGGCAGAGGTGTGGAATATGGGGATTTTTCCCCCTTTCTTCAACCTCCATGATCAATGCAATAGTTTTTCTGTCACGTTACATGGAATTTTTTTTTTCTTCTGTTAAAAAATTCTAATATCATTGCATAAGGAAAGAGAACGAACGTACACCTTAAGGAGTAAAACCATCCCTACTTCAAGTTTCAACTCTAAACCATAGTTTAAGGTACCAAGATTGTATTGGTTCAATATCGTATTGATCGTGTCAACTGATACGTATCAATATCATCAATGATCGATAGCGATATTTGATGGATTCCAATATGATCAAATGTCATGGTATCAGATTCATAATTAGATCGGCCTTTTCGATCCTATACAGGTTTTAAACCTATGATTTATGGTTTAAAGTATCGGTATCGTGTATACATATCAATTGTTTTATAAATTTTTGGATTTTTATTTTTTGTTATTTTTTGGCTGATAGACTATCAAATATAGTGGCTCCAACTGGCTGTATCAGACTGGTTCAAACCATTCAACTAATACGTATCAATTTTGATATAATATCGGTTGATACTGATACTTTAAAACATGCTTCAAACTGCATAATATATACTCCCCTTATAACGCTTCACTACTTGCTACTTGATAGCACATGGGTTAATCCATGTGATAGAGGACTCCACACACATCTCAATGGCTAATTTTTAGTCCAAAGTAAACAATGAATGTTGCTCAAAGTTTTATTCAAACTTTCCCCAAGAAAATAAAAAGAATAGATATTTTTTTTTCAGGAAGATCTAACTCTAAATCATGGTTAAAGAGAATGAACTATGTATATTATACTTTGAAAGCGTTTGGAATCGTATTATGGACTTTTTAACCTTAATGCTATGTTTGGAATGATTTTTCAAAATGCATTGTTAACCTAGAATGCACTTCCCCTTACATTATTATTATCGCATGTGTTACATAATCGCACAAACACGTGGGATAATAACGAGGGAGAAAGAACAACGTCAGGTTACATTGTGTATGCTAACGCCTCCGTCCGTCTCTTTCTTCCTATGAAATGACATCTCTATGCTCTATTGTGGGAGGAGATTGGAGAGTCTGGGAGATAGACAAAGAGTAAAAAGAACGAACATGATACTTTCCTTATAAAGACCTATAAGAAAATTTAATAATGGGAGAAAGAATGCCACACCACCCGGTCGCGCCAGACACGCCCCCTTTGTGCCCCGACACAAGGGTAGTCGGTGGATTGGTAAGAAAAGGGTAAAATTGTAAAAATAAAGTTTTTTGGTTTTTTTAAGAAAACATGGCCGATTCAGATCGACACGGATACGGATTGGCATCGGCGGAGACCAATAACTAAAACCCCGTGGGATTTACAAGGTCGAAGGCGCTTTGCTCTCAATCGAACCTTTCAATCCTCCCTTCCCTTGTGTGGGTTTTGGTGAAAATTGCTCATTCTGCGAAAAACTAGAAATTTTTGGAATATTCGGCCACTGAATCCTTCAATTACTCTTTTTTTGTTTTTTTTTTTGGGGTAAGAAAAATCCTCTTATTACTCCAATCCAATCCATTCCAATCCATTCCAATCCTAGTGGGTGAGGTAAGGTAAGTTAAAATTTTCCAAACTCTTTCAGTTCGATTGCATATATAAACTGTGACTGTTATTGATTGGGTTTGGTATGGGGGGTTTTATCTTTTGTTCTACTGAAACTCTGTTTCTTCATTCTTGAATCCATATATCAATGAATCAGTAAACCTCATGCATTCCATTCCAGCCGTCAGGTTTCTTCTTTATTCCCATCCAAATTCTATTCCTGGTGAATATTTGTATTCGAAGACGAGATGGTTGTTAAATTGAGCCTGAAGAGGAAGAAAGCAAGGAAGGGGAGTAGTGATTGTAGCAGCAGCAATGGAAGAAGAAGAAGAAGTAATAAACTACTGGAAGATTTGCCAGTTGCAATCATCTTCGACATCTTTTCAAGACTTTCCGCCGTTACTCTAATTCGATTAAGGAGTGTGTGTAAGTTCTGGAACAACTTGACACGAGACTCTGGATTCATTGACCTCCACCTGAAGAAGAGGAAATTGATGCACGACGACATACCACCATCTCATCTCATCCTGTTTGCATCAAGGACATACTTTGATAAGAAATGGAGTGGCTTGTTTTGGATAGATGATGGGGTTGAAGAAGGGAATTGTAAAGCTAGAGAAATTCAAATAGAGGGTTTGCAGAAGTTTCAGTTCGTTGGGTCTTGCAATGGATTGATTTGTTTGGAGCCAACGGAGTTGCAATTTCGTTTTGTCACCATCTGTAATCCAATTACAGGTGAGAAATGGTGTTTGCCACCTGGAGATGAGTTCCTTAGCTTTAATCGTATAAGGGTTCCTAGAATTGGTTTTGGGTTTGATGATGCAACGGGAAAATATAAACTGATTCGATTCTGGCGTGATGATGAAAGACAAAAATTGGTGGGAGAAATCATCAGTTTGGGTGAAGGAGGAGAAGGTTCATGGAGAAAGTTAGATATTCCAGTACTGACCGAAGGAGGATTTTATTATGGATTCAACACATCGACGGTGCTGTTCTTGAATGGGTTCCTATATTGGATAATCACAAGGAATATTAATGCAGATGATGATGATGATGATGGAGGAGGAGTTGAACAACAACGATATTATTATTAATAAGAAATTCATTCTTGCATTTGATATTGGGAGTGAAAAGTTCCATATTATATATAAACTTCCCCCGTGCTAGTCTTTCTGAAACAAGAAGATCATATGGATTAAACTTGATAAACATCAAGGGTTCTTTGGGTATATAGTCATGCAGATTTATGGTGATGACTACTTTTCTGATTTAGTGATATCAAAGATATGGCGACTGGTTGGCAGCAGCAACACGGCTATGGAATTGGTGGGGTTCTCTTCGCAGCTGGAACACCTTAATTCCAATTTCTATTATGGTGATAATATGCCTCTTCATTGGGATAAGGAATATGGTATTTCAATTGTGTTGCTCGGCGATGGCACATTGATACTCAAGTTTGGAGTATTGGGAGGCTATCTAAGTTTTGCTAATTCCTACCATCCAGAACCCAAAGATTTGGAAAAGGGATGTTTTTTTTGATAGTGAAGAAATTGCCATTGCTTCAACAACCATTATTACCCTTCACACCCACCCTTGTTTCCCTCAATTATTATGATGCTCATAAGGTTGTCACGACACTCCAACCCACGTCGTCTCAACTGCGGGAACCATCAGCCGGGCTTCGACGACCATCAACCCGCATGATCGATTATGTGTGAAAGTGTGAAGCGCCCACAGAGTTCCATCAATCAGTTACATCTCAGTTGTCGTTGTTATTTCAGCGCTGCTGTTCCAACTTTATTTTAATTACATCTCAGTTTTGTTTCTTTCTTATTTTAAGTCTTTCTGGTTAATGAAATTGCTACATGTATGAGCCCACCCCACCCCCAGTGCGTTAACTGCATGAGCCACTTAAGACAATCAGTTTTTTTTTTTTTTTTTTTTGGGTAAAGAGCCAAACTATTTATTAATACGTGTAAAACGCATAACATCCGAATTACAAGCTTCCGAAAGCCGTAGAGTGGAAAGAAGCCACACTGTCTCACACGAACAAGACAAGGCCTTCTTGGCCAAGGAGTCAGCCACGCTGTTAGTCTCCCTGGAGATGAAAGAGAAGAAACATGACCTACAATAAGAAGATAAGTAGGAAATGTCCTTAACAATAGAGAAAATCTCTAGAGGAGGAGTACCCTTCTGTAAATGTTCCACCAATTTCTTGCAATCCGATTCAACTAGTAAGAATTCCATATCCTCAGATATACCGTGCAACAAACCCCTTCTTATAGCGAGGGCTTCTCCTTGGATAGCGAAGGAGATAGCAACCGGAGCTGAGAAGGCTAGACAAAACTCACAGACACTGTTGCAGAAAATACATCCGATGCCCCCTTGGCCATCCTTGAAAGAAGCATCAGTATTAAGCTTAACAAAGGAGGGATCAGGGGGGGGGGGCCCTGGCGGGAGAGTTGGAAGAACAGAAGAAGTGGGAATGGAGTACCTGATTTGTTGAGACTCAGATAAAGCTTGAAATTCCGAAAACAGGGATTCGGCCTTGTAGACTACCTCCATAGGAGATCTCGTACTGCCTTGGAATAAGAGGTCATTTCTTGCTCTCCACAGAGCCCAACACATGAAGGCAATGAAGCCTGAAATCTCTTTACCCACCAGCTTACTGCCCTTAAAGAAGCCTCCCCAGCTTTGAATGAAGGCATTGATGCTTGGAGCTGTAGGTGGGGGAACAAAATTAAGTCTCGATCTATACCACGCGGCTCTAGCAAACGGTCAATCCAGCAACAAATGGTCAATAGATTCAATGCAGTCGCCATATCGGGGGCAGTTGGGATCTGCAGGAATCTTTCGAAGCTTGAGGCCCTCACCAGTAGCTAACCCTTTCGCACAGGCCCTCCACAGAAAGTTCTGAATTTTTGGGGGACACCAGCAGCTCCATATTCGTCTCCACATTTCTTTGGGGGAGGAGATGGAAGAAGTAGAAGAAGAGGAGGCCGTATGGAGTGTTTCTTTTACTTCCCTCAAGTTGAAAAGGAAGTGATAGGCTGATTTAGTTGGTTAGCAAATCCAATGTTTTTGGGAACTGTATAATAGTACCAACTCATATATAGGAGAATTCTATACACGCAGCAATTCAAATTCTTTTCCTTCTACTACTCTCTTTTTAAGTTTTTATTTGGGCAAAGATTTTAGCTCTGTTTTAAGAGGTAACAACTAACAACCCATGCTTCAAACATACCTTGTGCCTTACCCTCACTAAGAATATTGACATTTTTGCAAATTTGCAATAGAGTGAGAACAAGGCCAAGCTGATCATAAGAATTGGATGACAATGGTCTTCTGTAGGGGAAGATCGAAATGCAAATAAGTGACTCTATGTTATACTATGAATCAAATTTCAGAAACAGACAGAGCATCAACAACTCATATATTACAAGCATGCATAGAATTGAATTAGATCTATTCATTGACTCCCACTCCATCAGTTACTTCTCCTTTCAATTAGTCTCTGCGAAAAACCTACTACTTCTCTTGAAATTGTTGTCAGAAAAAATGAGTGATGATCGATGAGAAGCATGGATCTCGTATTATAGAGAAGAATGTAGGATTTTCAGCTCCTTCTTATGAAGGACTTAAAGGCATGCAGCAACCAAGAACACAGGGGAAACCTCATCAACTTGATAGAGTTGAATCATACATCCAGGGCCAATATATGCACTTATTGGGCAGTAGCTGATACCAGCCAGATTCACTAGTCTTATTTGTAAATACCTCAAAATTGCTGCTGGCAGTAAATAATGTCTGGTTAGATTGGAAGGATATATATATGTATACATTTGTCTTCCTGTGTGTATCCACAATAATCTACTTCATACACAGTTGTGTCCTTCATAAATGCAGATACTGCAATGCTAACTCCTTCAATTTGGCATTTTAAAATAAGCAAGTCCACAACTTTGTACAATGGCATGCATAATTTTTTCCAGTTTAACTTAGAGGATGGACTTACTTGTATGGGCCCATCTTCAGTGCATTAAGTAACTGCATGGGCCACTTAAGAAGATCAGCTAAGGCTACAACACAGGGCTGTTATGGGTCAAGCCTGATCTTAGTTCTAATCCATAAAGTACTATATATTGAATCTTCGATTTGATATGTATTTCACCTTATGTTGGTTCGGACAAGACCGGGTAGATTTCCTGGGGCAGTTTTGTACTTTCGTGGGTTAGGATTTTTCTATATATTTTTGTGGTTATCTCTTCGAGAGATGTGTGAGAGGGTTTGTATGTTCTTCATAGAAATAATGGATTCGGACTATCACTTAGCCGTGGATGTAGCCTTCCTTCTTGGAGGTGAACCACGTAAAATCGTTGTCTTGTGTGCTTGATTTCTCTTTTCTCTTTGTTTTCTTCTGCAAAATCACCATTCAACTGAGTTGTTTTTCTGAAAAAGGCCAATCTAATAGTTGACTAGTTCATCCAAGGAACATCTATGTAAATACAAATACACTTAGGGTATGGAAATTGACTAGCAAATCCAATGTTTTTTTGGAACTACATAATAGCACCAACCCATTAGGTAGCTCTCTGGGTTTTGAGGTCATATCCACTGTCAGCAAATTGTCAATAATGAGCAAAAAGTGGTTCAACATGGCATTCAGCAAACCAAATCCATATTTCCGAGTGCTGTAAGTTATATTCACTTGAGAGAGGTAGATGAAGTATGACTTTAGACTATCAAATATAGTGGCTCCAATTGGCTGTATTGGACTGGTTCAAACCATTCAACTGATACGTATCAATTTTGATATAGTATCGGCTGATACTGATACTTTAAAACATGCTTCAAACTGCATAATATATACTCCTCTTGTAACGCTTCATTACTTGCCACTTGATAGTACATGGGTTAATCCATGTGATAGAGGACTCCACATACATCTCAATGGCCAATTTTTTAGTCCAAAGCAAGCAATGAATGTTGCTTAAAGTTTTATTCAAAGTCCCCCCCCCCCCAAAGAAAAAAGAAAAAGAAAAAGAATAGATAGACTACTTTTTCATTTCTTCTAGTCTCCCTGATAGTTCGATGGTCCCCTATGGAGTAAGGGCGATGACAGTAGGGATGTAAATGAATAGCCAAAATTCGTTTCTGTATCCGTGTCCGTATCTGTTTAGTACTATCCGAAACCGTCTGAAAGCTAAACGGATATGGATACGGATAGGCTATAACTATCCGAAAAGCTATATTTACATGTAAACGGATAAAATATCAGATCCGTATCTGTATCCGTATCCGTTTAGCACTATCCATATCCGTCCGAAAGCTAATCTGATGCGGATGCGGATATAGCACTATCTGAGCCAAATCCGATCCGTTTACATCCCTAGATGACAGCCCACACAATGAACTCTTGTTGTTCTTTGAGTAGCGCGCTCCTCCTGTTTTTGAGATAGCGTATTTCATTCTGGAGAAAAAAAATTTTAACTCAAAATTTTAGTAAAATTACCAAAATGCCATCAAATGGAGATGAATATGAAATACAAAAATGACATCTTTTATAATCTTAGCTACTTCCTTTGTTCATTTTAAACTGAAATTATACTAAAAAGATGCTTATTTGATCCTCTATCACATGGACTAACTCATGTACTAAAATGTAGCAAATAGTAAAACGGGTATTTTGACAGGAAAAAAACCCTTATAGATTTCAATAAACACACCATATCACCATGGACACAGTTCATAGCAAACATCCCTTAGAAACAAATTACAGTAATTTACATGGTGTAACACTAGAAAGGTGTATATAGAATGCCAGGATTAATCAGTCTAATATGTATACTTGGTTAAATAGCATTCCGATCCTAAAGACCAAATTTGAATGCCAAATGTGCTTCCAGGTGATGGTTATGGCACACCCTGATCGAGATGAGTCTAGCTCATTAATGCACTACAATCCCTAGTTATAATTATCTATGGTAGTTTTTGAAACCAATTTCAAGAGAAATTTTCATCAAGCTCCGTCTTTCGTACATGCTCTAAATTCTTTTCAATGTATGCAAAGAAATGTAAGAGACACATATAATATAAGGGGAAGTGCATTCTAGGTTAATAATGCATTTTGAGAAATCATACCAAATGTAGCATTAATGTTAAAAAATCCTTAATACGATTCCAAATGCTTTCAAAGTATCATATACATAGTTCATTCTCTTTAACCATGATTTAGAGTAACATCTTCTTGAGGATAAGGTGCTCGAAACCACAAAATGTTGAGGTTGAGAAGACGAGATAGACAAATATATGCTAAACAAGTAGTGAAAAAAAGGACTTTGTCTGGGAGTGTGACTCCTAACTTTCTATGCCTTGACATATGATGGGGCAAAATGACCATCCCACACTCATGAAAAATAGAAATCCCTCCCTGTTGAAGTGTTGATGTTTTCCGTTGTGCTTCCATTGGTCCCACACTGGGGCAGGGCCGCACTCCCAGACAAGAACTTACTATGGAACCAGACAATTACTGATCTACTGTTTAATTTTGGCACATAAATATCTAACAGTTCTTTAATTTGGTAGGGTAGAGAGAGAGAGAGAGAGAGAGAGAGAGAGTCTTGGCAGAGTTTATTAAAAGGCAATCAGTAGTTGATAATATCATATCTGTTCAGACTTCAGATTCATGTGAGTGGGACTTGGCCTGGCAATGAAGCATTGGAACATGTTATTGTTGGGGTTCTCCTTTGCCCACAACATCCATGGGGACACCCTGCCGATATGCCCGAGATAAGCATGCACGCACGCACGCACGCACGCACCTGCCCTGGTGTTGTGCAACTATAATAGCAGCAACAGCAGCTCATCTTCTGTCGGTACTCAATATTTACTAACTGACCTACATTTTTGCACTATATTGTCGGTTCCTGAAGGTTGGACTAGATTTTCAGAACTTTTTTTTTTGTCCTTGGCCTTTCTTTCTTCTTATCTCATTTCCTTTTCACATGAGGGACCCTTTTAGGTTATTTGCTGGCACTTGGCACTGGGCACTGGGGGATTTGGAATCCTGAAATCAGTTGGGCTGGGTCCACTGGGAGACAATAAGCTTTAGGGGTCAAACAGCCTGGGTGAGTCCTTTTAGATCAGCCCAAGTTCAACCCGGCCCTGAGGTTGGACTGAGAAATCTCTCAGCCCAAGCCTAACCTTGTTGAGTTCAGCCCAGCCCAACCCAACCCAATCTTATTGATCCTGATCAGGCCGGACTGGGCCGGGTTGGATGTCTTGATTGGCCTTGATTTTGCCAGGGCTGGGCTGTTGTTGACTACCCCTGATTTTTTTTTTTCCTTTTTCTTTTGAGGGGTGGGGTGGGGGAAGTGTTCTCTGAGTGGGACACGGGCCATGTCGCGCACAGCAGCCAATGACAGCCCTGTTAATTATAAAATTAATTTCCTGTATCGCATTACTTGTGCATTATTGTAAATCAATAATGCACAAACTATGACAGGAAAATTAGCTTGTCAGTCTGATTCTTGCAACATGGAAATGGGTTTCCAAGCACAGAATCTGCTACCCAAGACTTTGATGGGCTCAATTTGGTAGTGGCTCAGTTCTCAAACTATGGAAGGTGATTCTTTTTCATTAAAATTGGGCTGATTTAGGCCCATATTCATTGAAGCCCATAACTGAAAACTAGCAAGAGATCAAGTAATATTCCTATTTGGGGTCTTAAAACATAGGGAAGAAGATCACTTGACGAGTACCATGAACAATTTGTCCCTTCTAATTGTTGTTCATTGGATAAATGATCTAGAACAACCATATTTCAATTTTTATGGTTCACCTCAATTGTATGGTTTACCATGTGATTGAAAATTTGCACTTATATATTTTAAAAATTACTTTATCACAGCTTAGTTTTTTGTTTCATGATATGTGTTCGGACAAAAACTTATTGCATGAATAGAGACTAACGTGGACAACAGATTCACAAAGTTTATAACAAATTCATCTGTCATGTAGTGGAGGAAAAACATGTAGTCTAGAAAGCTTATGTGCAAACTCTCTGTGCTATGGGTGAGCTAGGCTTCTCCTCTACAGTACAGGAATACAGACTTTCAGCGGCCGTTAGAAACCCACCTCTTAAAGTTGTAGAGACAGTATTTTTTTGATAAAGGATAAACAAAGATAAAATTAAAAAAAAAAAAAAAAAGATTACAAGATTAAATCTAGGGCATACCTAGACTGAATACAAAAACAAAACAACGATAAAGATTACTCACCTTCGACATTGCAATCGGCAAGAAAATTCATAGCAACACAGAAAATAGAGGACAAGAAGTTAAAAAAATTTTGTCATCAAAATTTTAGGTGTTTAAAGGAAATTGTTGTACATGCCGCTGCCAGTGTAGGTTGTGTCCTTTCATATTGTATTTTTCATTCTTTTTTTACCCTTTCACTCTTACAACCTCTGTATTCCTTACTAAACAGAACACTGTCACATCCTCTCATTGGTGCACTTGAGAAGTGCAGGCTACACAAGCGACATAGCAATCTCTCCCCTGAGTTTTAAGAGAAAGAGATCATTGCTTGGTTGTGTAGCTCCTGCACTATTGCAGGAACCAATGAAAATGTATGCAGGGAGATTTTTTATTTCAGGAGAGAGTGGGTAATAATTTTGCGTGCTCCTGTGTCTAGGCACAAGAATCACACGACCAAGTAGCGTTCTTTTTTTCGTGTTTTAACTATACAATAAAATAGGTAAGAAATGTCCCGTGGTTGTGATTATTTAAAGACATATTCATAGATTAAAAATACATCTCTCTCTCTCCCTTTGCATTAAAAAAAAAAAAAAAAAAAAAAAAAAAAAAAACCTACACTATAAAAGTGTAGGCCAGAAAGTGGTTGCTTTAAGACTTGGTATATATGGATTGGAAGGACAAGGAATGAGATCACAAGCCCTTTTTTTATGTGGACAATGAAGGGGTCGATTTTAGAAAAGACTTGACTGATCAAGAAAATTTCATTGATAAAAAGAACTAAGCAGAGGAAGCATCTTCTTGGGAACAGATTACAATATATAGATATAGAATGGAGTCATAACCCTAGTGTTGTTTTACTTTGTGCAGGCCAGGCAGGAAGACAAGAAGGGTACTCCATGCCATAAGAAGATGAACCATTGTTTTTTGGTCGTGAGTTCCATGGTAAGTTTCAAACTTACTTTCTTAAACATTGTGATTTGGTTGTTTGGACCAAAAGTCAAAAAGAGATTGGTGTACTTGATCGGGTTCCTTCACTCTTCCCACCTGGGCCACCTCTTGGGCTAGTGGTTAAGATTCTCTCTCTCTCTCTCCCCTCTGCAATCCAAAACCCACCAATCATGCACCTATTATGGTAAGGAGAAAGTTTTCCTATAGTGTAGAGTTCAGCCAACCATTTTAGGGTCTTAAAAACATTCTCCTATTGGATAAAGCTGATAATACTTTCTTCGGCCAATCTAAAAGTGAGTGGTCAAGAGATTCTCTTTCAGTGTGGCTTAAGGAAAACTCTTTCTTCTTCAATTTCTTAAAAGTGCAGTGGGGTGCAGTTTGGGACCCCTGACAGGCACGGTTAATAAAAAATTTTTCTTAAATTTGTTAGCACTTTTTTTGGCCATCCAAAGCAATATAATTTCAAGCATAATAAAATAATGAGAGAAGGTTTTCTAAGCTGGAGAGCCCACCAATGGAGAGAGAGAGAGAGGATGTTGACGTAGCCTCCACTGCAAGCATCAAGAATCATATTTTTAAAATTATTTATAAAGATATATTTAATTTCAAGTATAAAAATCGATAAGAAATCACTGCCTGGACGTGTAGCCCTTGCACTAGGGTGCAATGAGAGCACATGTAGAGGCATTAACATGGGCGGAATTAGTTATTTCGTACGGGGTAGAAGTGTAATATAGCACGCTCCTATGTCTAGGCACAAAATCCACATGATTAGGAAGCTTTTTTTTTCCATTAAAAAAATATATCTATCAAAAAGTTGAAAAGTTTCTCTACACAGTACCCAGTGCACAAGGCTCCCGCTTTTACCAAGGTCTGGGGAAGGTCAAATGTATGCAGCCTTACCCCTGTTTCCAGAGAGGCTACTTCCAAGACTTGAATCCGTGATCAAGCATTCAACAAGTGAGCATTTGACCAACGCGCCAAACACGACCTTCGAGGGTAAAGATGATCTCTACGCCAACGACTAAATTTTATAATTTGGATGGAGATGCGATGGTTTCAACCATATAGATATAAAGGTATGGTTTGAATTTTTCACACATTAAATTTCAAACTTAGATTCAATCATACACCCCCATATAATAATGGCATACATATCCATGTATCCATGTATCTTCTCACCACACTTTAAGTGTAATAAGTCTTGAATTTTCCAATGTATCATTTTGTTACTGATTTTTTTGGGTTGAAACATGACATGTGTATAGGAGACCTTTGAGCTCATTAGTCTTAAAAATTATAGAATTATCTAATGTGCCACAGGACATAACTTGAGGTGGTGGTGTAGAGAATAAGTTCCTATCAAAAAAATAAAAAAATATAATTTAAGGAGAGGGTTCACCATGTTGACAAGGTAGGTGGAATCTCCCACGCCACACCAACCATGACATGGGAAACATTTTTTTCAACAGAAGCCCACATGGTTAAAGAAGAGAGGATAATCAATGAAAGACCTACATGATCAAAATATGAGAGGGTGTAGGAAAGCATCCCACACTTGTCGGCATGGGGATCTTTTTTTCAATATTTAAACCAAAAATCATCTGTCAAAACATTATACCATTGTGTTAATTTTTGGAGCCAATTTATAATAAAAAAACATCTTAAATATATATTTTTTTCCCCAGTTAATTGGCCATTACAAGTTTGAAATCAGACCTTTTGGTTAATAAATTTAAGTGTGATGAAGGATTTGCAGTCTATTGTAGTTATAAAGTCACAATTCCCTTGCCACATGACAACCATAGACAGATTTAAGGATACATATGGTTGAGTACCTTAAACCCATTTGACTCAAATTTTAGCTTGAAACAAGCATGGGGAAGTTTTACCAAAAAAAAAAAGTGAAGTGATTGGTAACCAACCTTTCCTTTTATTTTAAACTAATGAATACCATTTCATAATATTAGAATAGTGGTATTCTTATAATTTTCAAGGTTGGTGAAACATTAAAATTTTTTGGCTTTTTAGTATAACACATTTTTTTTATCAATTAAAATAAATTTCGTCATTTCTCATAAATATTATATTAAATAAATTTTAATTTATTAAAAACTCTTTTTTACCCCTACATTAATTATTATATTAAATATTTTTTTTCAAAATAAGACACGGGGCAATTAGAAGAAAGTTACAACTTCTTAGTTACCACTTTGGTGACAACAAGTTGCACCCCATAACTTTAGGGATCCGGCTCCTCTCCAATGCCTAGGGGGTATCCAAGGGTTAGCTTGTGCCCAACGGCTGGATGTCCCCTGGGAGTGCTGGGCTCCCTAGAGAGGAGCGCAATCCTAACTTTAGTCAATTTGCACTCACTTTTTAAGTTAAGATACATCTACTTGTTCGAACCTGAAATTTTACCAATTATTGGAAGAAAAAAAAAACTTTACCAATCATATGGATGTCAGATACTCCATTACTCCATAATATTATGTAATAGGAAAAAGAATGTTATCTGATCACGTGAATCTTACACCAGATACATGAGTACATGAATTTACCATCCCACCTCCATAAAACAAAAAATCTCATTCATATTGATGCTCCTACGCATGCTCTCATTGACCCCTACACAAGTGTAGGGACCACACGACCAGACATCAATCTCTCGCCCTAAGTAATACTAAGTTGGATCTTTATCCCCTCAATTTACCTGCCCGTCAATTTCCTCAATTCCATTTAATAGGGGGGGAGGGGAGGGGAGGGCAGAAATGACCACCCTACCCCTGGTCGAACACACTGTCTGGGTGGAATCCACCTCCCTCTATTTGTGGGAATTGAGGAAATCGACAGGTAGGCAAATTGAGGTGATAATTTTCCATATTAAGTGGCCCCAAAGATCCACGAATCCATCTTGAATCGGTCTTATAATCTAAATTTAGAGTTTGATTGTTGAAACCTCCTACTCTTTTTAAAGAAAAAATGATCATCTCGTAGGTTTATTAAAACCTGCCGTCTGTTTGTTACATCTCTTTCCACTTTTGTCCCAACCAAAACTCTCCCAAACAAACTACAAAAGCGTATGTATTTAAAACAAAAAAAAAATCTTGTCCTTACTCTAGCAAGATAGAATGGTAGATGCACCCATTTGATGAACTCGATCAACATTTATAAGCTATTATGTCTCAAATGGATCTGATGAGACTGATGATGACCATAACCATTCAATTTAAAAACTTTCTTACCATCAATTGTTTAGAATAATTCAAGAGATAGGGTTCCTCACGCTGTCCATGTGGGGAGGAATCTAAACGTCATAGTAATAGGTATTCTGAAAAAGATATCATCTATAATAAAAAATAGAAAGAAATTTGTATACGGTAAATTCTCCCATCAACTCCATCTAACAAAGAGTATAGGGGTTTTTTCAGTTTGGCATTTATGCCAATCTGACTGCATTTAATGTAGATCGTGCATGAAAACTTTTGCCAATAAAAAATTAACGTGAAAAAAAAACTGCACACTGTCGAAGTAGCAATCTTTTTTCCCATAATTCAATTATTGGTTTTTTATTTTTTTTATTTTTTTTTGATAATACCAATTATTGGCATTTCATATCTTCTACCTTCTCTTTTTTATTTTTTTTTGGGGGAGGGGGGATATCTACCTTTTCATATCTACCTTTTCTACAATAGTTCCGGTTCACAAGGAAGTCCAAGCAAGTGCCCATTGCCTGATGGAGAATAAAAGTTTATTTTGCAGATACTGTGGCCGACAAATGAATGGCCCCCACATGTGTCAAAGTCAACCTTATCAAATGGTCCTAAATATCTCACATTTCGTGAACCGCACACATGAAACTTGGGAGGAGGGTGAGGAAAGAAGGGGGGGTGGGGGTGGGTTGTCAAGTAGGGACCCAAAGTGTTGGTTTAATGCTTCTTCATCAAAGAGGACAATTGATATAGCCTAACTTCGAGGTCCCATCTCCATGAGACCATGAGATAAATTATAGAGTTTCAATGCATCTTCTAAAGAATCTGGAAGCCCTAGATTTCTACCATCTCCTTATGTGTTACTATGGGAATTTTTTTTTTAAAAAAAAAGGAAAGTGGGACCCACAAGGCTCAAACTTTCTGGCTATATTGTTTACACCATTATCAATTTAATTTGGACCAAATTTCTCTCCACCCTGAATGGTGAAGATCTCTTTACCATTCGATCGACCCTGTGATTGGACTGTAGAAGAATATTTCAGACCTTGAACAATAGAGTGTGGGAGTTAATAATGAACTTAAACTCCAATTGTTGCGTCATCTCACCCTTAGTGTAAGAAAATTAATCCTTACATAAACTTTGATTTGTGTTTGATGAATAGGAACTATTGAATAAAAATTATGGCAATCCAGTACCAGTATACAATTGAGATGGTCCATCAAATTTGAGATGTGATTTTTTTTATCCAAGCTAGGAATTCCCCATTGTCTAGATAGTATAACAAGACATAGGTGAGAATATCATCCGTGTTGTCTATGTAGAAAACCCTTTTTCATAAAAAGAAAATTTTCATTTCAGAAATGATTGTATTGTAGAAAAACGAGAACCTAAAATGATGCAGAAAAAAAAATGGTAATCGTAAACAAACCAATCACACAATGCACATAAGAATTTACGTGATTTGACAAGATTCTCGACGTAAACAATGAGATGAGACCTGCTTTACTGTCAATGGAGAATAGGGTTATAGCTGCTCATCCTCACACTTCTCTCAGATTGATTATAGTGAAAGAACCCTCACTACAAACTTATAGTGAAACCCTATACAAAAAATTTATCAAATTACCTATATAACCCTACGACTTTTTAACAACTCTTCCGAATCAGCATACTTATGCAAACGAAGGATTACAAGACATCAAACCCCCAACACCTATAGATCCAAAAGATATATTGATAAAATGAGATCAAGTAGGATGAGGAGGGTGAGGGTAGGGTGTATTCAAGATGCAAGACCCGAAAATGAAGGCTAAAGTCTAAAGAAATCTGAAAACAGCCCTAATAGGTAGGTAGCTACGTTGCCGTGTGAGAGTCGCATGCCACATGCAAGCCACTAGTTATTACTTACTTAGTATAAGTGTGTAATTAGTGAGGTACAATGGGCATGGAATCATGGTGTTTGTAGCGTGAATCAAAGATTATAACTTCTAGATCGATATTGCATAAAAGAATAATTAAAAAAACCCACCAAAAAGAGCCGAAAAAGAAAGAGAGAAAGGTGTTGTGGAGTTGCAAACACAGAAATAAAGTGGGTTAGAATTAGATAAAGTGTCTTCCATGGTAAAAAGGAGGAAGTGTCATGCATGGTTTACTCACAAGCTTCGTATATATACCTTGAATGATCTCAAACGCAAACCCTTTTCTTCCCTTTTCCATGTTTGTTTTTATTCTCACCATCCAACCACATGAATAACTACTTGTTAACTCCCCCTCATTAAGGGTTGTTGCTTCAATCCCTTAATTTGCTTTTACTTGAGCTTGGGTTTGCTTATAAAACATGTTAGAGGTTACTAGTTACTGGGAAAAAGATTAATGGATCTGTGACTTAACTTTGCCTTTGTGTAGTTGGGAAGTGATGGAAAGTGAAGTAGCTATATTGTTCTTTCACCAAGCAATGGATTGGGTAGCTAATTACTTTGGAGTATTCTCAAGCTAGGATTCCCATGAGAATCTTATCTGTTACCTCCTCTCATTGCCTCTTCTTTATAAGAGGAAAGAAAAGTATGGATATGTTAAATAAAAGAAAATCTCACATCCTAACATATCTACAGGTTTGGGAATCCTTAGAGAAAATTGAGAGAACTCTTTCATAAATATTACTGTGTATCTTCCCTCTTTAGTGGCTGGTGGTAGGGCAGGCTGTCGATTCCCTTCACTTAATGTTTATTCTTCCATTCATTACCCCTTAGCCTTTCGGGTTCAGTTCTTCTGCACATACATGTGAGAGACAACCACATATCCCATTGTTATCATTTACATGGTGAAGAGGGGTATTTATGAAAACAAAAGGGACATGTGGTTGCCTCTTAGTACGTGCACCAACACGTACATGCAGATGATCCATTGTGACACCAAAAAGACGGCAGACACAATACCGGTCTGCCTGGGAGATCGTTGAGGGGTCCTCACCAAGAGACAGCTTAGTAGCAAGGGGTTGGAAGAATGGTGAGGAAGTATATATTTAGTACTACAGCAGCTAGGGAGGAAGATTCTGAACTATTGATAAAGAATAGTCTCCTCTACTTGGTATGATGTGTTTTAAAGTCGTTAGGCCCATTGGGCCAAAGCGAACAATATTATTCCAAGAGAGAGGTTGGGTCATTACATCCATTCTCTAGCCTTTCTTACCTTCACAAACACGAGAGAAAAAAAAAAGTGGAATGAGGTGATCTAAGGTGAAGAGAAATGAATTTTCAAGATAAGAAAACCCGGGAATCTAAAATTTCAAATGAACCATTTAGAGTTTACATGGGGGTAATTTAGGAATTTATTTTATCTCTAACCCTTTAAATAGTTGCGATGGAGGGCTATTAGGGTTTTACTAGGAATTCTTTGTAAACATGAGGTGTGAAGAAGAGAACTTGTAACCCTTTCTCCGTTGCTAGTCAAACTGCTCTTATCTCTCTGTCGATGTAGGCACTTTGTCGTTTATGATTGTGTCTTCTTTCTTTTTCGTTATGTTTTCTGCATCGCAAATAGGGTTTCATTTCTACATGAACATGCACTAACAACAAGGGGAAAACGCGTTAAAAGTTTGAAAATTATAATGAAATTACCTCGATATTCAATAATGGTTTCAATGAATATGCCATATGAGTTTTTTTCATACATGAGGATGCCTCTTATTTCAAAATATGTTTTGTACATTAGTTGCTACATGCATCCAAAGTTTTTGACTGTTTTTCGAATCATTGAAACTATTATATTTAAGGGAAAATGTTTTGTACAATGCCAGCTCAAAAATAGAATTGCACAACCCCTCATATATCATTGTTCATGTGAGGAGGTGATATGCCATAAAAGCCCTTGCGGGAACCACTCAGGAAAACAGTGTGAGAAATTACTTCCAAGAAAACATTAACATGAACTCCTTCATTGGAAGATTTTTGGATGAGGGTAGTACCTGCAAATAACAATTAAGTTACTTGCAGGTATTCTTGCCTAGAAAGGAGAGGGGCCCTTTCATCTATAGAAATCTCAAATCAGCATCCTTGATAGAGAACACAGCTCTTTTCACACCTATGGAATTAGGTATCAATACCACATCCACTAGAAAATCATTCCTCAAGCAATGACTAGTTTTGGTTTATGGGTCAATTTGATAGTTGCGAAAGTAGAAACGAACCCAATTCACAATGCAGAAAACACAATAAAATAGAAAGAAAAAACAATCACATAACGCAAAGATATACGTGATTAGGCAAGGTATCTATGTCCACGGAGAGATGAGAATAGTTTCACAAGCTCTCTTCCTCATGCCTCTCTGTGTTTATCAAATTTTCTTAATTACCCCCATGTAAACCTTCAAACCCTATAGGTTTTTAACTGCCCTTCGGAGGGAGCCCACAACCCAGTCCATAGAATATAAGACGTATCAACCCTCAACAGCGAACTTGACAAGAGTGTATCGTAAAACCCAGATCAGAATCGATTGAATTGACTCGTAATCAACTTGAGCTGCTTCTGATTGAACCTAATTCTACGCGTATTGAATCCAACCAAATTAGAGTGAGCTAAGAAACAGGAAAAATCCGGTTGAGTCCATCCGATTGATTCCTAGTCAATTCGACTTGGAATCGAAGGAGAAACCAAACCCATATTTGGATCCGAGTTTTAAAACTTTGTTCCCATTAAACAAATTAAGGTTCACGGATGTGGGTTTCTTTTTGGGCAAAAATTTGCGTGCACGGCCGTACATGAACATGACCTGCATTAAATGCAGTAGAAACCATAAATATCAATCCAAAATGACATAAAATCCCCTTACATCCCTTATCTGATGGAATTGATGGGAGAATCTCCAAAGTATGGATGGATACTTTTTCCTTCTTTTTGTAAGGAAATTTTTTTTTTTGAAATTTTTTTTTTTGACATGATAATTCAAAGATTTTAACATGAACTGTACTTAATGTGGCCACTGTTCTCTAACCCTCAAAGAGGGAAAGTCGACAGAGAGAAAGTGAAGTATAATAGTGATATAGTGAGGTGGGAGTTTATTAGATCTTAAGAAGAAGAAGAAGTAAAAAAGGTTTAGGTTATTGACTAATTCCTTTTTAGGGTTCTGTGAATGTGAAAACCAGCTTCAGAATTTCTTTGTTTGTTCTCTTTTTTCTTCCTCTACATGCACACCCCACACTCTCCCACTTGTGAGAATGTGAAGGGCACTCACACCCTCTCTAGCCCCTTCTTTGTTGTTTCTCTTTTTTGATCTTTGACTCATTAGGCACACCTCACATAAAAGCCACCGAGTTGTTCTCTCCCATTGACACAGTTGGTTCTATACGTGGCTGATTAGATAAGCTTTTATGACCTCAAGGAACACAACATGCCCATATTGAAAGAATACAAGAAGATGCCCATGTTAGGTTTGAACCATGTGCCCATTAGCTAATGGGCTTGGGTCCAACATATATTCCAATCCAACGGCTAGGACTCAAAGATCATCAGACTGAATTTGACGTTTAGAATCGTCGAAGTGTGGGGTCATTAGGGTTTAAGAAAAAGATAGAGGAGAAGAAGAAAGAAGAAAGAAGAAAGAAGAAGAAGAAGAAGAAGAAGAAGAAGAAGGTGACTTTTAAATAATTTTGACCAAGGTCTGCGCTTTGATCTCCTCTTTTGGTAATGACGAGACTGATATATTGTCATTTTTGCCCTTAGAAACTAAAAACAAAATATTTTGTTTTGAAGTCAATTACCTAACAAAACCACTGCCATAAATTAATGCCCTTCATTCAATCGGTGACTAAGCCCAGCCCAGATCTACCCAATTTCTGGACCACATTTAAAATTGCCCACTGGGCCCACTCCATTGGAACCAGATTTCTCTATTTTTTTTTAATACTTGTTCTTTAAAAGGTCATCAAAGAGAAAGATTCCCATTGGATGATCAAGATGGAAATACCCAAAAGAGACACACACACCCTTTCAATCTATGGAAAAGTCTCATTGATGAGTTAATTAATTAAAATTTTGATTCCCTTAAACTAATTTTCATCTATGAAATTACTAAAATGGCTTTGTAATCTAAGGAATTTACTATGGAGGATAAGGGAAATGGAAATGCATTTATGGAATTTATTGTGAAGTTATGAGACCCGGATACTCTGTTTCAGAGGTTATGAATTTACTTCCCTTTTAAGATTTCTTAATATGGGAAAGAGTAAATTAGACTTATATTTGAAGGTTATTATGGTAAATTTAGTGGGTCTGCATGCCTCATGCCTGGTCTAACACTGTTACACAGTTACAATTGTGACTAAAGCTTGAAACAGCGTAAGACAGAAAAGAACAGATGGGCAAAAGAGACGAAAAGAAAGGGAAGAAACGAGCAGATAAGAGAGAATTAGCTTCTTCACCAACTGTACAAAGACAGTGGTGACAGGTCGAACTTAGTTTCATTAAAAATAAAAATTGATTTGGAAGAACTTTATTTTAGAATATTTTAGTCACTAGAAAAAAGGAAAAAACAGTTAGCTTAGAACAGCTGGAAACAGAAGCAGAACCGATTGCCAGAATCGAACTCAATGGCAGTTTCAGAGCGAGTTCAGCTTCTGCAAAAACTCTCAATACACACAACCCAAAAGATTTCTTTCTTCTTCTTCTTCTTCTTCTTTTTTTTAATCGAAAGACAGAAATGAATGAATCCATTAATGGATGCACAAATTTAAAGGAATGAATTACAGTTAGCAAAGAAGAAAAAGGAAAAAGAACGACTGTTTGATAGATTGAAGGAGAGAAAGAAAAAGTAAAAAAAAAAAAGCACGAATTTTGAGAAGATTAATATAAAGAAAAATCTGTAAATACAGAGACCCATTTGTGATTTGACCCAATTCCTCAAACAAACTAAAAATAATCACAGATCGCATTGATAAGACTCAAGGTTTGGAATTTCTATTTACCTCCGAGAGCTTTGAGTTTTCCACTGTAATCCCCATTCAATGGCACAGAATCCAATCACCACTGTAATCCGTCATTTGGTCGGATCGACGAATTCTGCATCAGAGACCGCAGAGAGCTCAACTTGGCTCATATCGTCATCTTCAACAGGAGCAGGAAGGTTAAGATCTATCAAATTGTTTCCAAATTTAGCAGTATTTGTAGCTGTAGCTGTAACTGAACCAGAAAGGTGGGATCTTTTGTGCCCACCATGAGCTTGACCAGACCCAAAAACTCTAAAACAAACAGGGCATTCATGGATTTTCCGATCGACAGTGGAAGTTCCTGCATTACCTGGTTCGGAATCTGCTTCATGGGTCCGAGCAGCATAGGAGGAAGATAGGGTACAGCCTCTGATCTTCTTATGACTTGCTCTATGCCCACCCAAAGCTTGGTAAGACCTGAACACCTTCTTGCATGTCCCGCACTGGTATCTCCCCCGAGTCCGAGTTGGGAATTTGAGCTCTTCCGAGTCATCGGACTCTTCCATAGATTTCTCTGCTTCTTCTTCATCTTCTTCTTGTTCTTCCTCCGTCTCCACTTCTTCTTCTTTTCTCATCCATATATCCCTTGAAAGCATCATAAGACATCGCGCAACATCTTCCTCTGGAGTAGTATCAGATACAGAGCTCACCGGTTCTGGCTCGGGCAGCGACTCAGCTTGACTGGGTTTGCTCGACTTGGGCTTCTTCAGCTCCGGTGTTTGTGGTTGTTGATGTTGCTGTAGATTTCTTTGTTCTCCGATGAAGCTGGATTTGCGATTCCTCTTCGATCGTCTTCTAGATGGGTTCTTAGATGATTCTGTTTCGCTTTCTCTGTCCTGCACAACCGACCCAGCATCGACGGCAAAAGAAAACTCAGGATCTACCAAACGAAAGCTTTTCTTCGGATTCTCTCTCAGCCCATAATACAAACCTTTTTCCTCTTCTTCTTCTTCTTCTTCTTCTTCCTCACCAGAAGAAGAAGAAGACGAAGAAGATGATGCAGATGAGGGCGACTCAGTCTCATCTCTGAGTTGTTGTTGTTGATGATGATGGTGATGGATTTGTTGGGCCTTTGGAGGTATCGACAAGGTAGCCATATGAGACCTCATATGACCACCCAAAGCTCTACCATTAGCGAAACTCCTGAAACAGAGCTTGCAACTGTGCTTCTCCATGAAAATTAGAAACAGAGCAGAGCTTCGAAGCTCTCTCTCCTTCTCTTTCTTCCCTTCTTCTTCTATCTATGAAAACTAGAGAGCTTAAGAAGTATAGCGAGAGAGTGGAAACTTAGGAGTAGGTAACAAGCATTCCCCCTACAAAAAGGACACACAAAACCAAGGAAAAAAAATTATTACTTATATCAATGGAAAAAGAGAGAATTTTTTTCTATTTCTGAAAAATAATTAACAAAACGGCAGAATATATTATATAAATGATTAAATAAAATCTCCATAAAGCGTGTGTATGAAGGGGGAAAGAGGGACATGTAACATGCAAGCCTTGCCTGTTTCGGCTTTTATTTCACCAATTTATTTCCAAATTTTTTACCAATTTTAATTACAAAAATATCCTCACAACCTAACTGACCTTATTGCCCCCTTATTATTTATTTTGATTTTTAGGTCTTTATGGGTTTCGGTAGGACATATTGGGTACATGAACCAAAAAATATGCTTTTTTCTATGTTTGAGAAATGTTTCCATTTATAAATGCTAAGAAGGGTATAGTAGGAATTTTTCAACAGATTACTAAAAATAGATGAATGGATTGCTTGTACAAGTCAAGAAAACCGCTGGGTTTGTTGTAACTACGGATCAAGGAAGATAAAAAGTAAAAACAAGTGGTCAAAAACTACCTCTGTTTTTTTTTTCCTTATTTTTTTTAGTGCTTTAATTTCAATTTAAATTTCAATTTTAACTTTTAATGGGATTGTCTTATTCAATTTTTTTGCATTTCTGTTAATTTTACCGGTTTAATTTACGCCAATTGTAACTGTACTTAGATTTACCATGCCGGCCTGTGTCCTTCTTTACTAATTTTATTTTATTTTATTTAAAAAAAATTATTAATAAATTTGACCTTTAAGATTGGATCTGTTATTAATGGAAATTCTATAAAATTAAAAAAAAAAAGAAAAGAAAAAAAAATGAACGGTGGAAAAGAAAATGAAACTAACCATCCTTTGGGAGAGGAGTTATATATGGGAACTGGGAAGTGAATGCCGCTTTGTTGGGGGAAAGAGGAAAGACCGGGTCCTCGTGTTGTTATTGATTCTAACGTGCGCAAGGGTAGCTACGCAACAGCATCTCTTGATTTTGTCAGGCACGGATCTCGAGGTATTTTGCTTTTCTCCATGATGAGATTAGTATTTTTTTATTTTTTTTAATTTAAGGATTGGAACTTGGAAGTACCAGAAATGTCTCATTTTTTTTTTGGTAAAGAAGAAATTTATTGAGCTAGGGGGTGCGTACAAGCAGTGGCTTCTTGAGCACAAGGTCATGAAGCCACTGAGTGGATGGTCAATCTGTCATACAAACAACTGACAGGGCCTTCTTTGCTAGGGCATCAGGTACTACATTGATCGCCCGTGGAATACAAAAAAATGAGATAGAAGAGAAGGAGGTAGCAAGTTTTCTGATATCAGCCAGCACCACAGTAGAATGGGTAGGAGGGGGGGGGGGTCGATCCTGATCATGAATGAAGTCCACTGCCTCCTTGCAATCAGATTCTAGTTGGATATGTGTGAAGCCTGATTCCAAGGCCGGCTTTAGAGCAAAATGGATTGCCAATAGTTCACCCTGCGCTGCTGTTCCAAAACTGTGGGAGATAGAAACACATCTACCTCGCATGCCATTATTGTTTCTGAAAACCACTCCCAACCCACCTTTTGAACTGTTAACCGGGAGGGCTGCATCGCAGTTCACTTTAATGAAGCCCGAAGGTGGAGCAGTCTAGAAACTCTGAAGCACTGTGTTGTTGTGAGAGGGGGAAGGGGCACTGTCAACCCTTGAAGGCATCCATACACCTGCATACTCAAGGAAGGCCTTCTCTGCCATTGCAATAACCTCCGCTAGTGACCACTGCTTTGAGGAGAAAGCCAGCTCATTGCGCGCTCTCCATAGGTACCAAATAATGAAGGATGCTCTTGAGAGGGATTCACGTGCCTTCCTCTTGTCCATAAGAGATATCTCTTCCCAGGTATGCAACCAATCAGTAAGAGTAGGACGAACATCAGTCGGAGGGGAGTATTGGAGTGTGCTCCCAAACCACACGGCTCTCGCAAAGGGGTAGTCCAGAAGGAGGTGATCTCCAGTTTCAACTTCAGCACCACATCGAAGACACTAAAGGTCAATTGGGATCTACCTGGAGAAGAAACCCGAGCCTGTCGCAATACCTTCATTGCAGGTCCTCCAAATAAAATTTTTTTATTTTTGGCAAGGTCTGAATTTTCCAAATCCTGTTCCAAACCGATTCTGGAACCATCTCCATGTGTGAAGTCTTGAGGATGTTGCATTTAAACGTTGGAGCTCACCCTCCTTTCTTGCCAACAAATCATAGGCCAATTTCACTGAGAAAACCCCAGTCTGTGAAGCTCCCCACACTTGTGAGTTCTCTTCCACAAAAATACTATGAGAAATTTTCAGAATTGCATTCACCTCATCAGGTTGCAGGCACCTGTGTAAGAGATTTGTTCTCCATGATCGACTTATTGGATCTATGAGGTCTACTACATGAGTAATCGTGCATCCCGCAGGCCTTTGAGTGTGCACCTTGAAATCCTTTAGGGAAGGCACCCATTGATCAGTCCAGATATTAACCTTCCTGCCATCACCAATTTTCCAAATAAGCCCTTGCAGCAACACAGATCTCCCTTCCAAGAGACTCCTCCAGCCCCTTTCCAAGTTTTGCATGAAGGAAATCAGTAGTAGGAAAGTAAATGGACTTCAAAAAACTGGCCCAATATGAGGTTGGATTTGACCAAAGCAGCCATACTGCCTTAGCAAGAAGTGCACTACCCCGTAGCCGTGAATCCTTTAATCCCAATCCCCCTTGTGGTTTCGGTTTGCACATCTGCGACCATGAGATCCAGTGTGTCTTGTGCCCATCATCGGAATCATCCCAATAAAATCTTGAGAAAGCCTTTCTGATTGCATTGTGGAAAGACGCTGGCAATTTAAAATGGGAAGCTGCATAATTTGCCATGGGAGCTACGACAGCCTTCAAGAGAATCTCCTTACTTACAGGAGAAAGTAACTTTCCCTTCCATCCTTGCAGTTTGTTAATGGTTCTCTCTTGAACATCAGCACCTTCTTTGATACGCCAAAATCAGTTGGTAGCCCCAGGTATTTTGACGGGGCATCACCATACTTCACTTTTAGAACTCTTGAGAACCACTTTTTAAATTTGGTATGGGTGTCAGAAATGTCTCATGACCGGTACGTAGTAGTCGTTGTACGTACTGATTACTATTTTCCAGGGTTTAAAAAATCAAAACCAGAATCGGCCTGAACCCGTTCGATCCAACCATTTCTAAGCAATGTTATGGTGCAATGGGGTCACGGGTTCAAGTCTGGAAATAGTCTCTGTGAAAACAAGGGCTGCGTACATTATGATCCTCCTCAGTTCATGTAGTGGCGGGAGGATCGTCTATTGGGAATGCTCTTTTATTGTGGTGAAATGGAGATCGACCTTGGAATTGAGACTTGGTTCAGGAATCAGTATTTACGGATCTGAATCGGATCAGCCAATTCGATTCGGGTTTCAAGCATAACCGATTAGGATAGGTGGGAATCGTGATTGGTGTCAGCCGATTCCAAACTGAATTGGCTGATTCATTCCCGATTTCCGATTCTTGAACTCAATAGTGGGGCCCACACAAGATGCCTATCTCTTAGACCCCATCGAAAATCCCATTATTCCTCCTTAGTTCGTACTCACAAGCTAATCGTGTCACTTCTAGTGAGATGGGCCCCACTGTTTGTATGATCTTAGCCGTTAGTTTTTTTTTTTTTTTGATAAAAAACCCTTCAAGTGTTTGATCAAACCAAATGATGGGATCCATGGTAGACGTAATCTGTGGTTCCTATTTTGTAGGGAGACGTGGCGCTTGCATCCTCGGGACTAGCGGATCGTGGAGTGTTCTTAGGGTCCTCTCAACTTAGGTTGGTGCTTCTACGTCTCTGCATGGAAGGTTCAAAACTGAACCCAAATGAGGTCAGGCTCGGTTGGTTTTGGTCGGACTTAATTGATCCTACCAATTTAAGACCTTATATCATTTTCGTCAAATTAGAAATTGCCCTCATAACTCAAGGCAAAGATACACATTTATTCGGTTTCCCGGTTACTTGTTCATAATCAAGCTCAACTTCTCAGGTTTTAAATGGATTAATCGGGTTATAAACGGTCCTTAAACGGACTATTCTCATGTTGAATAGGGTTAAATGAGTTAATTGGGTTACCATCAATCAATTATCGATCAATCATAATATACGATTGGTCCCAATTGAGTGATCACTTGGCCTCTATCTTGCATTGGGATGTCTAATTATTAATTGATCGATGTTTAAGCCTGACATGTTTAGTAGTCAATCGAACAAATCTTAGGCTTTAACCAATCAGTTCAACTAGGGCCAATTTTTGACAATTAACACCCCCTATCACAGATATTAGAGATGCACTTAATTTGTCAAGTAGCCCAATGGTTAAAGGAAAGGGGATCAAATCATTAGAATCGATTGATTTAGATTAGAATCAGCTGTTACCTATCTCGATTCCAACCAATTTGACCTGTCAATTCTAGCTCATCTTAGGGTTGATTTAGGTTGCTAGCGATTCCAATCTCTTGAACCTTGGGTAGTTCCAGTGGTACTAAATAGAACTCCTAGGCCGAGGTATATGAGCTAGCAAGCTTAGTACACATAGAATCGGGATCCAGATCGGGTCCAATTGATTTTGATTTAGTCGAAATCGATCGAGAATCAATATGAACCTGGTCCGACCAAGCAAATCACATTGGAATATTTGGATAGCTCAGAGATCAGTTTTGCATGACAAACTCTCAACAACAAATCCTGCTTTCATGTTGGACCTTACACCGGTTCGTCAAAGTTGTTGAACGATTTAAACCGGGAAGTCACAAGCAAGGGACAAGAAGTTCCATCTTAGAACCCACTCCGATCTACGGTTGAACCACATTGCTGGTCCATTTGAATCGCTGTCAGAGTCAAAGTAGGGCAGTTACTAGTAGTTAAAAACTTAAGACTCATCGTAATGCCCAAAAGCCAAAAAGGTCACCAGAAAGAAAAGTGAGAGTCAGATAGAGAATCAATTTGAACAACTCACCGCAGTAGTAAAGGAGGGCAGAACTGCAATTCTTGCCAAGTTTCTGTCCAAAACGATAATATTAGTAGTTCCTTCTAAATCGTTTACTTTTTCAGTTTAAGTTTCAAAGGGGGATATTTTAGTCATTTGGTTAAAATTTTCATAAAAAAGGCAAGACTCGAGGGGATATTCTGTCCAGGAGCGAAGAAAAATGATGGGTTGAGTTTTCTCGTGGAATTTTCCCAAACAAGATCGCTGAAAATTCCAGAAGAAAGCGTGTCGTTTACGAGAACTTGGGAAACTTTCACAACCGAATTGATTTGACCGTTGATGCGACGAAGAACGGAGCAGATGAAGACTGGAATCATAGGTTTAGAAAAGGAAAGGAAATCAGAGTAAAAAAAAGGATTCGTGGGAACTAGTGGTACCTTTCGAATCGTGGATACCCACGATGGCCATAATAAGGCCATAAGCCCATTACGTCATTTATGGAAAACCATGCTCATCCTCAAGTTCCCGGGTTTTAAAACCAGGATTCGGGATCCAGATCCGTCCAAGTTGATTCCAATCAGCCTGGATCGATCCAGATCTCCTTTGGCAACGATATATTTTAGTATTTAGGGTTTTCCGTACTGGATTGGCGGATTAATATCCTTGGCAGTGCAGGCATCTAGCAGTGCATTATAGTGCAACCCTAAGAGCTTGTCACGTGAAAGAAGCTTCATCCAACAGTGCGAGCTCGATGCAAACCAGTTATCTTTTTTTCTTTTCTTTCTTCTTGAGTTTGGCACCGTTGGATGTCTCATCTTCCACGTGTCGAACTCTCAAACCCGTAGTATAGAGGATTTTTTTTCCAAGAGTAGCCTGAGTTAGATTGGGAAGAATTGGAATCGAACTCGCAATTGGATAGAATTCCTTCGACTCGGAGTTTAGATAATGATCAAGTATAAAAATTCTCAAAAAAAAAAAAAATGTACAAGGGTGAGTGGTTGTCATAGAGTAGGTATTGTTTAGGGTATACATCCTTATTTTGGATAATAAATAGGGAGAGGATTGAGTGCTCCGCTCGCTCCAAGTAAGCAGACGGCCTTGCCCAATGGGAGGGGTGGGATGGGAAGGGTTGGGTGGTCTTTTCAAAGATATATTTTAAAACATCAGTTGAAAAACTATTTTTTGGTTTTTCAATGCGTCACCAAATGAATGTACTTGAACAACAATATCCACATATACCTAATTTTTCTTTAAAGAATACCAAAATTAAGTTGAGTTCAATTCCTCTGAACATATGTACAAGTGCATACATATGTGAGAGGCAACCACATGTCCCTTTTGTTTTCGTAAATACCCCTTTTCATCTTGTAAATGACAATAATGGGATAGATGGTTGCCTCTCACATATGCATGCAGGTGAGAGATAGACACAAGCCTGCACCCTATTGTGGGAGGTAAGAGATAGACATAAGAAGCCGTAGCATATGCTATGCAGGTAGACAACATTCTTTCTCCCTTTTCTTTTATTGAAAAAATATCTTTGGAAAGGCATGTTATAAAGGTTTTTTATACAAGCATGGCTAATTTTGCCTTTTGAAAGGATGATTTTTTTATTACGATAATTGAATATTTAAAAAATAGTCTAGATTGATCACGTGTTAAATTTTAGATTCAAATTCAATCATTTATCATCCCTTGTAATGGTTTATAGATACCCTTTTAGTGGTTCACATACCCTCTTAATGGTTTTGAAAACTTTATGTTTTATTTTGCCTTTTGGAAAACTCACTTTGATTTGAAACTTAACATATGAGTGTGAGCAGGGGACATAAGGAGTTTACCATACGGTTAAAGTAGGTGCTCATTCAAAAAGCACATCGAAAAACATTGATTTTTTTAATTGTTGTTTTTTTTCCCTCCTATAATCACCAACCATTTTTTTATGACATCAGCAAATTGAAAATACCCGGGAATATTGCTCTATTTTGGTCCAGTATTCTCTTTGGTTCTAATGGTTGGGAATGCAGAATACTCAATCAAAATTTGGCCATTGGGAACACCTCATCGCATGTGTGAGGGTATTTCCTAATCAAATAAAAGAGAGATTAGGGTTACTTGTAGATTCACAAAGGCAAAACCTCCAATGGAATGCAACACTCATACTTATCACCATTCGATGGAAGAAGCTTTTTCAATGGCGAAACCTTTATGGAGAAGAGATTTTCTCTTCCACTCTACAACACACACTTAATTCTGAATTCAGTAAAATAATTAGGGTTTCTCATTGCCATCATATTTATAAGTGAGCCATTTTAAAATCAACCGTTGTGATTGGGCCAAGCGATGTGATCCGATAAGGTGGTCTCACAACTTGTCCATTATTACACGTAAAAATAATCAATGCGAAATGTAATCACTTAACTCCAAGTGATAGAAACTTCTATTATATTTTAGTTCCTCTATTAATCATCAAGGTATGAAAATGAACACCGCAAAAAACTCTAATCCATCGAATGATTAAAATCAAAGAGTCTTAACCTGTGTTTGGACATAAAATATTTTAAAACACTTTTAATATATACTAATGACAATAATAATATTATTATTATTATTTTAAAAAATACTTCGTAAATAATTTACACTATTGCCATTGAAAACTGAAATTTCTATTCAATCACAACCAGACAACTCTCTCAAGATGTTCTCCTTTTCAGAAGGTAGTTACCATGTTGAACATCTCTTCCATCTACAATGGAACATGTACACCAAGCGTACCGATATGTAACCAGTGTAATCATCAATCTTTGGTACATCACAAACACATAATCCACACTGGCAATGGTAAGAACCTCTTAAGTATATGGACAAAACAACTCTTAGAGGTTCCTTGTTGCTTAAACAATCGACGATATTCTATACAAAAATTTCAAATGATAATGTTCATCACACAAAACATATGAATGTTCACACTTATATTCTACAATCATATTATGAGAATATATAGTACGACAACTATAAAAAACATAATGCCCAATTCTTTCCCTAGAGCAACCATCACACATAAAATATCAACGTAAATTAATAAATTCAATCTCTATTGAAATTCATCTCTATCTTGCAAATTTGAAAAACCTGCAATCCGGACTGTGTTTAGTCATGTCCAACCTTGTTTGTTCAGTATTATGGTTGCTTTTCAGACTATTGTGGGGGATGGCCATACTGGTATCTCTGACCAGTGAACTTCAGTTTCACTGGGTATATTGGGTTGTTTCAATTCGTCCAAGTGGGCTGGGCCTGGATTCATACATACATTTTCAAACCAAATTGAGCCCAAAACAGTACATTTCAAAATTGGGCTCAATTTTGAACCTAAATGGGGTGGGCCTAGGCTTGAGCATCACCGGGTGGGCACCACATGATGACCATAGAGGACATGAGTTCGGTCATGAGTTTGTCCCTTCGCCTACATTTACGGGATGATATGGGGGAAGAAGGAAGAAAATATTGCCAAGTGGTGGAGATATGGATATTGTGAAGGTGGGCCATGAGATTGATCAAGGTACAGCCGGCCCATGAGTTGTCAAAAGCTATACATACACTGTTTGGTGACAGATGCCTTTGCTTCATGTATACTGTCAAGCTTTATCTCTCCCTCTATATTTTCTGTAAAATTTAAAGTTTTGATATTTTTTTTTAATCAAAGCTGAGTGTGAAACTATATGTGAAAAACAGATCAATAGGTTCCATTTACCTATTCAGAATTCAGATCATGGTTGAGTCTAGGTACTTTCTTTATACTCAATTAGTGGTCAGATTCATTCTCGAATATCAAAATTACGAGATATTAATGGTGGTGGGGATGTCAAAATTGAACCCCATTAGGCACATAACAGATCACGTGGTAGTTTTTCCATGTCTCGAACCTGTATGATTCCTGGCTCTAATACTAAGCCTGACTCAGGTACTTGGCTGATACGCCAAAAGCTCCAGAGTTGATGGAAGCGTTCAATCAAGTCCTGTAACCTATCCCATACTAGGCTGGTCAAATCTAACGCCCATACACTAGATCAAACCCCATTAGAAACATAACATTTTCATTTATATAAAAAATATAAAATATATTTAATTTTATTGATCTTATCTATATTTTTTTATTTTTTAAATTTTTTTTTTTTTATCGATTCTTGCTGTTTCAATCTAAACGGTCGGTTTTGATCAGTCCAATCAATTTATGTCTCTTAATAAGCTTATGAAACCAAAACCAATACCAAATTGATAAGAAATTCAATCAGTTGATTTCACTTCGATTGGTTCAATTAAATTGATCTGATGTTTGACACCCCTAAATGGTAGTGGTTGGTGCTTGGTGTGGACGGTCTTTATCAAGTGGAAGTACCCTAGCTTTGCCCTTGTAACTGAGCGAAGTGAAAATTTAAATTAAGCCATAGTTACATTTAAGATAGGGATTTTCAGGTGTCAAATAATTTATAATCTTACATTTTCACTCTTTTAGTATGTCATATTTTTTTTCAATAAGGGTAATAATGTCATTTCGTATGTATAATAAAAAAATATGCATGATAATAACACCTTTTGATATGGCATGCGTCACTTTTGACTTATTTTTGAAAACCATTTTACACTATTAATTTAAAAACCATTTGAGAATAGGATAAGAAGCAATTAAAAATTGTCAAGTTCTGAATGCACCTATGGAGGTGTGTCATTCAATCATACATTCCTTTTAACATATGTAATGTATGGAAATAGGGGTGCAACTTTAGTCCTGTCGACCTAAGCCCGGTCTGAGCCTGAACAAGGCTTGGGCTAAGATACTCTGACCCTAAAGTTAGGTTAAGGCTAAGAATTTCTGACCCTGAGTTAGGACCGGATTGGATTAGGGTTGAGGCCTTGGATTGAGCTTGGCCTTGTCGTCTTCTTCTTCTCTTCGATCTGGCCCAGCCCCTACATCTCCCTTCCCCCTCCCTATGATTAGGGTCAACTTGGCTTGACCCCTAGCTAAGGGGAGTTTGGGACGAAGGTGATAAAATCATAATCATAACATATGATGTATCGAAATAGGAATTTATGGGGATCAGACTCCTCTCCTACGACCTTCCCCACCTCCCTCCCTCCTACCAGATACAAATAAGGATAGACCCTACCCGGGTAGGGTGTTGGGCAGGGGGTAACGCGATCATTTCTCCCCTATTTGTGTTTGGTAAGAGGGAAGGAGGTGGCCGGTAGGCCAGCTGGGCAAGTCGTAGGAGAGGAGCCGGACGCAATTTACGGAGAGTACATTAAAAAAAAAAAAAAAAAAATCCCAATGGACCGACCCTTACAATTAAGAAGCAAACCCAGAAGGCCAGAACCATATGTCGCGGTTTCAACCCCTCAATTATGCCTGTCATATGGCCTCTGTTAGTGGGGAAGCCTACATGCCGCATGTTAGCCACCCGTGAATCCATATAATAATAAAGCACCAAAGGCCATCATCTTCCAGACTTCCATCATGGTTTAAACATTTGAAATCGAATTGGATGAATCGGTCGATTCGAATCAAAATCTAACCGATTTTAATCCCATGTTTGATTTCGGTTTCATTAAATTTATGCAATTTTCCTTTGAGTCACATATGATGAATACATTTGGATTAGGAGGGTTTGGTTTAGTTTTGGTTGGACTGAACCATTTCAGGTTGATAATTGGGCAAACTAAAGCTAAAGCCGTTAAGCCGAAGTTTGGTTTCAATGGGATTCGTTTTGATCCTGTATCGAGTTGATTTAATATGCTCTTATCGAATCATTTTCGGGTTGTTATCAGCTCAGTTTACGTATACAAATTATTTTTTTCAAAACTTCCCCATTTTTTATTTGGTTCAGTTTGTTTTCTATTGATTTCAGTTTCACAAAAGTCCGGCCCAAATCCGGATCGATAAGAGTTGATTCGATTCATGCTGAACCGATCAGCTTTGGTCAGACTGAAATAATTAGGTTTTCCCTTATCCAATTCCTGCTTGATACCATGAATTGCGAGAAATAGGAACTTCTTAACTCACTGGCTCCTCAGGGAGTCTAGCATGTATGTGTACGTGTACATGCGTGTATGTACGTGTATGATGATATCTTGGTTGAGTACTGAAGTAGAATTAATTTACAGTAATTAGCATACTTTTGACTTGATTACCTAATTATTCTTGATAATGATGATAATAACAGTTTCTATTTTATTTTCAATTCACTTTATTCTAGTTCTAATCAAATGTGATTTAGAAACAATCTGCACATGTAAGTATTTGCAGATCTTAAAAAGCGTATTCTACAGTAAATAAGGGGTATGATGTTTTTAAGTATAATTTTTGTGATTTCCATATATACTTTCTAAATTGGGCTTATTGGCCTTATGCATATGATGGAGCCCATTATGAATTTTTATTTATTTTTGGTGAATCCATTATGAAAATTTTTAGTTTTCATGTTTTTCATATGACATTTTGAATGATCATAGTGTGAAGAGCTCTTAGTTTCTTGTTATAAACTGCTATTTAAGTTGAACAGTTAGTTAAAAAAAGTTAGAACAAGTTCGAAAAGTTTGTATCTATGTAAAATCTTACACTAGCTTGAGAGAATAAGATATAACACAATACATAAAGATAAATTATATTAGCAACTTGAGATATTGGAGAAAACTAAACAGGCAATGTCTAGATACATTCTCTCTTCATCCTTTTCTTTTTTCCTTTTCCCCCTATCTTTGTTTGATTTCATAACATGGTTTTCTTTTCCTGTATGGATTTGAGAATGCTTTATTGTTTTTCGGATAAAGTTTTCCTATTTCAATTGTTAACCTTATTAAACACTTATTTAATTGAATAGCTTAGTTAACTCATATTGATGATAGCACAATGAAATCTTGGAACTCAAGTCCTCCAAGTTATTAACAATGTCAGACTATGAGGAACCAAAATGCCCAAAAACTCTGAGAAAACAGGAGTGGATGTGGGAGCTATACTGCTGCAACGACCAAATTAAATTAATTAGATGATGAACAATGAAAAGATCCTCAAATATGGCTTTGAAACTTAAAATTATTTGAATCAGTTAAAATTCATTTTAACACCAAGCATGCTCTCCACACATAAAGTGGCTTGCAAAGTTTTGTAGTGGTTGGGTTGATTGTTTATTACAGACTGGTTTTCACTTTTTTACGTGGTCTTTGAAACACTGTCAAGGATCAAACAAATGAGCAACTGCATGGATTAATTAAGATAAAAATTTCATAACTTGTTATAGAAAAGGGAAATTACTTTAACATTTTATACTTTCCTTCTACATTACACTCAACTTTTGGAATTGTGATTCTCTGAGGTATTTGTGTGTGATGGTATTTAATTATATATATATTTTTAAGGGAAAAAGTTCTCGGTCCGGTCCGGGAGTGTGGCCTACGCCAGTACTTCCATGAGTCTATCATATCTCTCTCTTCCCCATGTGAAAAGACATCTCTGCCCCTTTGTTTTAAGGAGGAGAGAGATAGACACATGGGAGTGCTGGCGTAGGCCATACTCTCGGACAGAGAACTGCTTCCCATTTTTTAATTAGGTAGTGTGATGGTATGGTTTCTTGATGGATGTTGGTAAACACCATGTACTCAGACATTACCCAAAGAACAAAAAACACCATGTATTCAGACAAGATTGAAGGATCTGAGAATGCAACGAAATCTAAAAGGTCTTGGTAGTAATGGAGATCGATCCTTATCTTGATGAAGGGATTGAAGAAGAAAAGGACAAAATTACCCAAGGAGTGGAAGCAACCATCCATGAGCTGAGAAGAGGCACTCGACAAATACGATAGAGAATTTAGTGCTTCAAATTCTCCACCTCTTAAAAAGTACCACAGCCTGTTTATTGGTGTCTCTCCTATTTATTCCGTAAGGTTTAATATAGATGGAGCGAGTAAAGATAATCCAGATGAAGGAGAAGGTGGAGATGGAGGCATCATCATGGATTCTTGTGGCAATTTAATGGGGTCGTTTGCAAACTAATTATGGCGTATGTACAAACTCGGTGGCAGATCTGCAAACTTTGGGTTCACAGATGTCATGTTTGTTGGTTTCAAGTAATTCGATCTTTGGTTGATTCTTTGACATTAGTTTGTTTTTTTCATTCCAGAAAAACAATCGTGAAGTTGATTCTTTAATCAACTATGCTTGTACTACTTTGGCTAACTCAGTGTTTCTTGCATTGCTTAATATTTCTCAAATTAAAATTTTTTCTTTCCAATGTGAAAATTACGTCTCTTCATAGATCCCTTTTTTTGTGATCTCTTCTTCTGACAAATTACGTCTCTTCATGATGGTAAAGACCATACAATCTCAAGAGGATGAAGGAGATGAGAATGTGGCGACATCTACGAGATCTTGGTGGTAAAGGAAGTCAATCCGTACCTGAATTAGCAGTTTATAAAGGGTCGGATCCCTCTATTATCGAGCTGCCCATATTGCCCCATGCATCCCGGACACAGCAAGGTGGCAAAAAGACCGCCTTACCCCTGCCCGAGTGCCGAATGCCTTGCCTGAGTAGAGATATATAAGACGGTCTTTTCTGCTTTGTTGTGTGTGGGGCAGTTCAGAAGTAGAGGATCAATATCCGTTTATAAAGCATATTTACATCATTGGGTACATAGAGGGTTGTTTCAATTGGTCCAAGCGGGCTGGGCCTGGGTTGGGCAATCATGAAACCAAATTGAGCCCAAGGCTACGTCTTAAAATTGGGTTCAATTTTGAACCTAAATAACCTAGGCCCGGGCTTGAGTATCACCGGATGGGCACCACATGGTGGAATTTTTATCCTCTGTTGTCTGCTATCTGGACAGCAGAGTGCTGTCTCTTCACATGGGTGAGAAATGACGATTTAACCACCCCTCGGGCAATGTGTTTGGGTAGGGTGGTTAAATCATTATTTCACGCCCATGTGAGGGGACAATACTCTGCTGTCCAGGCAATGGACAACAGAGGATAACGATTCCCACATGATGACCATAGAGGACATGAGTTCGGTCATGAATTGAAAGTTTTTACTTAAAAGTTTTTTGCTGTCTAAAACCTACCAATTAACTCTCTAGGAATCCTATCATAGTTTTTTTTTTTTTACTTTTATAATAAATCGATAATGATCAAATGAAGATCTTTCTTATATGCTCTAAAATCTTTCCATTAATCTCCTAAACAAATAAATAGCTTTCATGATTGATCTTCCAAACATAAACCAAATTGATTGAGGCCAGACCCATCTCTTCTCTGTGAGGTAGGACTCCAAGAAGGTTGCAATATGCTCGGAGGGCAATTCCTTTCCGCTTTCACTTATACCTTTGCCTCCAAGAACATCCACCTCTCTCTCGGAGTCTTTTCCAGAACACCGGTTCTAATTTCTGGTAATCACAATCAAGGTTTCAATGTTCCCCCATTGAAAAACAAATCAATGTAGCAGATCAAGAAACGTTAAAACTACAGAGAAGCAAGTAGATGAGACGACATTAAAGATGGTACATTGATCAGAAACCCATTGAAGAGCTGTAAATGCAAAACGGAAAGGAAAATCAAATGTTGATAAATTCAATTTGATCGAAAGGTACGAAGAAACAGATTGGAAGAAATGGTACCTAGAAATATGGATCACGGAATTGGAGTCCGCGATTGTTTCAATTTTATTTTAGTGTTAAGTGATTGTCTTTGAAAGTGTTTATGAAATTTGAGGGAAAGTTTTTTTTTGAGGTCAATGCGCCTGGTGGGAGAGTAGAGAAGAATTTGAGAGAGAGTGTGTGTGTAGGGGTGTAAATGAATAGTCAAAATCCGTTTCCGTATTCGTATCCGTATTTATATTTGTTTAGCATTATTCGAATCTATCCGAAAATTAAATGGATGCGGATACGGATATACTATAGCTATACGAAAATCTATATTTGCATGTAAACGGATAAAATACTCGTTCCATATCGGTGTCCGTATCAATTTAGCACTATCCAAATCGGTCCAAAAGCTAATCGGATGTGGATGCGGATATAGCACTATCCGAGCCGAATCCGATCCTTTTATATCCCTAAGAAAGAGGAGAAGCAGAGAGCTCAAAAGAAGGTTCAAATTGGGTGCGACCCTTTTATATTCCCACAAACGCAAGTGTGTTGTTCGACACCTAGGGTACTTAAAGTTTTAATATATTATAAGTGAATTTTTATCACCTGCGGTTCCCCTACCCGCTATGGTTCCCTAGTGTCTCTAATAAAAGGAGGTAGACCCCAACCGTATTAGATGCTTCACATATTGCGTTTGGAATACCTAAACTAGGTTATAATTAATCGATAACCCAATTTTTTCTTTATTTTCAATTTTAACATTGTAAATAATTATTTTTAGGGGAGAACGCTACTTAATCGCGTGGCCCCTGCATCAGTGCAGAGACCAATAAGATCACATGCCCAAGCATCCAATATAAGGGGTAGGATGGTGATTTCGCCACCAATGTGTTTGGGCATAGAGGGCGTGATCAAGCAAAGTTCATTTTCCCTTATTTTTATTATTTTAATATAAACTTAATGGACCCACATCACCATCCCCTCTTCTTCTTCTTTTTATTCTTCCTACTGTACATACAAGTGTTTGCCGATCTTAAAAAGTGTATTAAATGTTAAATAGCGGTATGATGTTTATAAGTGTAATTTCCGTACTTCTAAATTAGATGTATTTAGGGATGTAAACGGATCGGATTCGGCTCGGATAGTGCTAAATCCGCATCCGCATCCGATTAGCTTTCGGACAGATTCGAATAGTACTAAATGGATACAGATACGGGTCGAATATTTTATCCATTTACATGTAAATATAGTTTTTCGGATAGCTATAGCCTATCCGTATCCATATCTGTTTAGTTTTCGGACGGATTCGGATAGTGCTAAACGGATACGGATCGGATATTTTATCCATTTACATGTAAATATTACTTTTCGGATAGCTATAACCTATTTGTATCTGTATCCGTTTAGCTTTTGGACGGATTCGGATAGTACTAAACGGATACGGACACAAATTCGGAAACGGATTTCGACTATTCATTTACATCCCTAGATGTATTGGCCTTATGCATGTGATGGAGCCCAACATCACAATTTTTAGTTTTCATGTTTTTCATATGACATTTTCAATGATCATATAGTGTGAAGAGTTCTCACACTTAGTTTATTGTCTTAAACTACTATTTAAGTTTCACATTTATAAAAAGGTTAGATCAAGTTTGTTAAAGTTTTTTATATATGTAGAATATTATACTAACTTCAACATAAGATCTAACATAATACAGAAAGGCATTTGAGATATTGGAGAAAACTAAACAAGTAATGTCATCCAGACACCTTGAGATGATTAAAAGAACTCACCCTCATAAGCAAGTCTACAAGGGAAGGGAACCTATTATTATATATGCCCACAACTAAGCCCTTATGGGATCGATGTGGGACTATTGTACATAACAAACCTTCTCTCTTTATCCCATGAAATTGAGAATGTTTCACATTGGAGGGTGTTTGTCACAATTTTGGTCTCAAGACCATTGGTGGATACGCAAGGATGCCAAAGTCGTAGGGACTCAAGAGGTGTGGTTTGAAATCCTCGATCTAACCTCTTCTAAACGAGTGTGAATCATCCTCTTGCCTCGATTACTCCAAAGACTTTCAATTGATACAAAAATAGATAGCAATGATTGAACTTATTTCATGAAATAGTCAACAAATAGATTTTTGATCAAGAAATTGTAATTGTTTTAGTTGCATCAATTTGAAATATTTCAAATATATAAATCTATTTGGTAATTCAATTTTTGAGAATAGAATCTTTATTTTAATAGATTATATTTATTTAGAATAGGAGAAATCTCAGATCCTTAACCTTTGAATCTAACACTGTAGGTAAGAGATTGAATTCCATCGCCTTCTCAACAGTCGGCCAACACATTGTCACGTGAGCGCTCAACCCAACTACTGCATTTGCCTACTCTGCTTCCTCTGGGGAGTTGGGAAAGAGCCATGATCATCCATCAGAGATTCCTTAGTTTTCATGGATCTAAATCTCTTCCTAACTATCACTTATTCTTTCGGATTCTCCTAAAACCTATCGTTCCTCTGTAAAGCGGAAAAGAGTGTATGATTATGAACTCACTTACAATCATTTGGGAGTCTATAGAAATGGAACCTATAATGGAATCTCTCCTCCCTAAAACCTCAAAATAAGAAAAATCATAGCTGTCTCTAATTTTTTATAGTGGGATTTAGTTTATATTAATTGGTTTAAACGGTTTACCTCCTCTTTAAATGGTTTGGTTTGGTTTAAGATGTTTAATTAAACGGTCTCAAATTTTAAACCAAGTCTAAATCATTTATTAAATGATTTCATGGTTTTGATTTAGTTTTGACACCCATAGTCGTTGGTACATGATCAAGAATCACAAATGAGCAACTGGTGGTAGAATTCAGATCCTCTCTAATGACATTTAACCATTAGATTCGATCTCCCAATATCCATGGGGTGTGGTCCCCATATCCCAGAGGTGGTCCCCACACCCTATGGATGGTTGGAGATAGACTCTTGTGGTTAAATGTCATTGGAGAAGATCCAGACTCCTGGTGGTACACTGTAATGGATTAAGAAACAAATTTCAAATTCATATTCACATTGTGGCAAACTACGAATATATTCTTGGTCTTTTATTCTAAATGGACTCGACTTATTAATTATTATAGAAAAGGAAAATTACTTAGTTTTTGCTAAGGGACTAATAAGAGAGAAAGAACATTACTTGGGCGCCTATGGAACGCTGCCCCTATGCCTAAACACAAGGGTGTACGAAATGATCGCCACACTCCTTTGGAAAAATGGAAAAACTTGGGGGCATAGCGATCATTTCGTGTGCAAGCGTTCTCTTTTGCATTTCCTAATTTTCCTTTTCCAATACACTTTAACTTTTGGAATTGGGACTCTCCGTATTTGTTTTGATTTGTGTATTCTTACAATACACAATTAAATGTTGAACATTGCAACCCAATCAGTTTCCCTTTAAGCAAGAATTCTGGCCTTGATAGACCTTGATTCCCAGACAAGAGATATTGGGAATTAAAATCCTCTGCATTACGGGTATCTGATCGATAGTGCACTGTAGTGCGACCCTGAGAGTTCGAAATGTGGAAGAAATTTCATCTAATGGTGGAAGATCGATACAAGGCAGTAGACATCACGTAGGGACTTGATATGATCTTCCATTTGCCTGAGGGAGTAGTTAAATCTCATGAAGCAGACATGAAGTGAACATAGTCGAAGCAACTATCCATTAAGGAGTTAGAAGAGGCATTGGACAAGGATACACAGCCCAGGGACCTACCTGAGTGAACCGTCTAGTGATTTAAGCTTCCGTGATTAAGTTTCAAATCTTGCTTTGCTCGCCCCAGGCTGGCGTATTATTCATCAGACCGGCCCATGCTTTTTGGGTTCATGTACTTGAAAGGGAAATATTTCCTTTTTTCTAGGCTCCGTTTGGTTGCAAGGGAATTAAAGGGAAGGGAAGGGAAATAGTTTTTTTGAAACTTCTTCTCAATCTAATAGTTCCTGGATCTGACAAAGTATTTTGAAGTATATTCTAAATTTTGGTCTCAACAGGAGAATTGGGGATGGTGTATCTGCATTAACCTTCAATATTGAGTCCATGGCTACATGAGTTGGAAACAGAGTTTAAATGTAAAGTGACAAAAAAAATGCGGCATTCACAACATAGAGGGCTACTTTAGAGGTAAAATACGTTTTCAATGATAATTTGGTTGAGCAGTGATCGAAGTAATATTAATTTACAATATGTAACGTACTTTTGACTTGATTACCTAATTATACATGGTAACGAGGATCTTTTATCCCCTCTAGTTCCCCAGTCCCTCTAATAAGGGGGGGGGGGGGGCAATGACCACCCTACCCCTGCCCGAACACTCTGTCCGGGTACTTTAACATACTTTAGCCTCATGCATGTGATGGAGCAGTTTTCATGTTTTTCATATGACATTTTCAATGATCATAGTGTGAAGAGTTGTCACACACAGTTTCTTGTTATAAACTGTTATTTAAGTTTCATATTTACATTAAAAAAAAGTTAGAACGGGTTCGTGAAATTTTTAATCCATGTAGCATCTTACACTAGCTTGAGCATAAGATATAATACAATTCTAAAAGACAAATTATGTTAGCAACTTGAGATATTGGAGAAAACTAAACAGGTAATATATCCAAATACATTCTCTTTCATTCTTTCCTCTCTTTTTTTCCCCCTCTTTTCCCTATCTTTATTCTTTATTTGATCTCCTAGCATGTTTTTCTTCTTTTACTATTTGAATTTGACAAATTTTTTTTTCTTGGATAAAGTCTTCCTATTTCAATTGCTATTCTTATTAAACACTTATATAATTGAATATCAATATTACTCAATATTTCATAATTTTTCTTAATAAAAGGAAATTTTACTTAATATTTCATAATTTTTCTTTTACATTATACTCAACTTTTGGAATTTATATTGATTTGTGTGTTGTTGGTTTAAATATTTTTTTTAATAGGTAGTGTGATGGTATAGTTTCTTGATGGTAAAGACCATGCAATGAAAAGAGGTTGAAGGAACTGTGGTTGAAGCAACATCAAAGAAGTCTTGGCAATAAGGGAGGTCGATTGTTAACCAAATCAAGGAATTGTAGAGGAAAAAGACAAAATTACCTAGGTAGTAGAAGCAATCATCCAGAAGCGAAGGAGAGGCACTGGACAGGGACACACAACTCAGGGTCTCTCTCTGCTTTACTTGCTGTTTTTATCCTTATATATTCTCATGGATTTAAGCAGTGTTTTATGTTTTACTCAGCAAAACAACTGCACATCATATAGAAAGCAGATCCTAACATTACCAAACTTCCAAATGAGATTAAAAGAAGATCTGATTTCTTGAATAGAACTAATTGAAGTTACAAGACTACAAATGCAGATGAATGATTGACATTAGCTACATTAATGGATCTATACAAATTCGCAAGCGTGTATCTATTAACTAGTCAATTTATTTTGAATAAATTTTTCTACGTCAGTAAGAATGGGGATGAAAGAAATAAAATCCACTTTGTGAGACCCAAATGGATGGATTTTCATCTGAACAGTTGGGAGTTGTTCTCGTATGCTCAGATACGTGAACGTGAGCTCAACTCCTTGGTGAGCGGAGCGATTTTGAATAAATTTTTCTACGTCAGGAAGAATGGGGATGAAAGAAATAAAATCCACTTTGTGAGACCCACATGGATGGATTTTCATCTGAACAGTTGGGAGTTGTTCTCGTATGCTCAGATACGTGAACGTGAGCTCAACTCCTTGGTGAGCGGAGCGACCACGTGAACGATTTTCAACCGTTCTTCATTGCAATAGATTGTAGATGTACATCCACCTGATCCAAACTCCAGCTGGTAACAATACGTATCAGTCGATAGAACCCAGCCGAAGCCAATACCTAAACCAATGGTAAAGTGGGATTAAAATTAAAAAAAGCAAGGATGTTGAATAAAAAATTTAAAAATTGAGAAATAGGATTAATAAGAAATGGAGAGAAGAAAGGCGGATGGGAGCATAATAAAACGGATAGTGATCGTCTATGGCACACTGCCCGTAGCGGCCTGTGTGGCCTAGATACATCGCCGTGTGCATTGTCAGCTTTACCCCTACCACAGGCAGCATGCCGTGGAGGATTTGAATTGTAATAAAACATGAATAGCTTGAATAAAAAAAGATAAAAAAAAAGCTAACAGAAGGCGAGTCCAGCTCACGTTCATGTATGTGAATGTACGAGAACAGCTCCTAGCTGTACAGATAGAATCCACTTTGTGAGACCCACATGGATGGATTCCATCTGAATAACTGGGAGCTGTTCTCGTACGCTCACGTATGTGAACATGAGCCCAACTCACGGAAGGCGGAACTCGAAAGAGAGAGAAGTTGGATGAGAGTGAAGCGTTAATGCAAAATAGACTGACTACGTACTCTACGTTGCAGGTTTTGAGGTTTTCCATGCGTCAACTTTGGAGCGTGTGAGAGAGCCGGAGTCAACGTTCTCGTACAAGAACCTGATCCAGACTCGATAGTTAATTGAGTTCCACCCATGGTTCGTAATCTTGGATCAGATCAATATCATCTGAGGCCGAAGACAATCTCGAGATTAGATCAATCTGACAAGATATTCCTGGATAGTTCTTTGAATCCAATCCTATACTTGTCATTTTTTTTGGGTATTTTGATCGACCGTTTGGGGATTTGACCCATTTTTTGAGTTTTTGATTGATTTATAATGATTTATAATATTTTATTATATTTTTTATCGATCCAATAAAACCTGAATTTTGATCATTTTTTACTGATCCAAGTTGATTTTGACCAATCCAGATCGACTTCGGATTGATATCTACCTTGACTGATCCCGAATCCGATACCTAGATTACGAACCTTGGTCCCACCGATTAGGCCTTTTAAGTCAAAACTGTGTGGTCAATTACTAGTGATCAAAACACCTTCTTGCCTGATTGAAAAGGATTTTAGTAGTCACTTTGAGTGAATTTCAAATTATAAATTCATCCATGGTTTGTGGAAGGACAAGGTGGGCCTTGTGGGTTTTACTGGGTGAGGTTTTTGGTCTATCTTTCTTTTTAGTAGGATTCAATCCAAATCAATAAAAGGAAGCACAGACAAAGAGAGGCAGAAACAAGGCATACATACCAAAATGCAATCAACTCAAGCCAAGACTAGGAGAGTATCTCTTTTGATCTGCTTTCATTCTCTTAAGGGAAACAAAAGAATCAATTATTATTCAGTAATATATACCTGAAAAATCCAACTACCAATTTTGGGACTTTCTCAGGGACCCACAAAAACAAAAAAAAAATTACAGAACCAAAAAAAATAAAAGTGGTGGTGATGGTAATATAATAACAAGAATGATGGATTTGGGCTTTTGTTGAATTTTTAATTACAGTGTCTTGATACAAGATACACAGTGAGTGAGTATACTCTCTCTGTTTGATTCAAGCTTTCGTCAGGTGTCACTACTTCCATTACCAGTTGAACCAATCCCAACCTGCAACCATGGAGATGAGCCACCACCCAAGTTCATATCCTTCAAATCACTTAGCTTTGCTAACTTGACCTTACTATCCACTTCATCATCCACATTAATCCCTGAAATCTTAGCATTGTTGTTGTTGTTGTTGGTTGTGGTCTGGTTATTGTTGCTGTTACTGTTGCTGTTGCTGTTACTAAGGTTGTCATTGTTTTGGTGGTGGTGGTGGTGGTGGTGATGATGATGATTCGAGTGTACCCCAATCCATGGTTGTAGATAAATCGCGGTCGGAACCTCGAAACTTAACAGAGTATCAGAATCCTGCCGGATTCCGGCAACATCATCAATTGGGGCAGGGAGATTGAGATCAAGAGGTTCAGACTTGTTAATCTTAGGCCTTTGATGGAGCTGATGATTATGATCCTCAAGTTGATGAAACCTTGGGATTGAATGAGATGTATCTGGAGAATTAGAAGTAACCCAATGACACCTCTTATGTCCACCCAAAGCTTGCCCAGATGTGAACACACGATGACATATAGAACATTCATGAACCTTAGACTTCCTCTTAGAAGGAATTGCCAATGGAGGGTGTGAGATTTGATGCTCATAAGGTAGAATTGCATTAATTGACCTGTTAGGCATTGAGAAATCATCATTTGTGATCACATCTTCATCTATTTGGCTTTCATCTAAATCATCAAGCTTAGCTGCAAAGCATCCCTTCACCTTCTTATGACTAGCCCTGTGACCACCCAAGGCTTGGTGGGAATTAAATACTTTCTTACATGCTTTGCATTCAAACATACCTCTAACAACCCCTTTAGCTTTATCATTAGAAAGCCTATTCATTGCCGGAGGTGGTGGTGGTGTGGCGGTGGCGACACCGGTCAGGTTCCGCCGCTCCTCATCTTTACTAGCTGATGCACAAGATGATTCGGTCTCTGCCACAAGAGGATCAACTCTGGCTGTGGATAACATTACTAAGCAATTGGCAAGGTCTTCATCTTCACTAGATGGGCAATTTGAATTGGAATTGCCATTGCCGAGTTTGAGCCTTCTAGTTCTCTTGCCTTTAGACCATCCAAAACCCCTTCTTTCGTCCACATCATCATCGTAATCATCAGATCCCGGTGAGGATACAAGAGACTCCTCCGCGTCTTCGGAACTACATTTACCATGCTCAAGGAATGCTTTCCAAGAAGAGAACTCTTTACCACAATTCTCACAGATCCGACAGTTCTTGAGACGATTTGGATTGGTTCTCAATGCATACATTCGTTTGGTACCAGGTGGAGGGTTGCCAGCTGCGCCGAGCTTGTCGTCCCAGTCACCGGCGGAGTCATCGTCGTCCATATGATTAATTTCATCTCCGATGCCATGGGCTCGCATATGACCCCCTAGAGCTCTGCCACAACCAAAACCTTTTTTGCAAATTCTACAATAATACTTGAAGCTTGGTTGTTGATCCACAACCAGAGCCATAGATATCTGTAACCAACTGGTAATTAAAAAGAGAGAAACAAGAAGAGGGGAGAGAGAGAGAGAAAGAGAGAGGGAGAGAGATAAGGGAAGGGGAGATGTTCTTGTAGTAAAGGGTTGATGTTGGTTTGTATGGTGTAAAAAGAGTAAAATGTCTAAAGTGAGGGAGTCCTAGTTTTCAGTTGAGCTATTGGTTTGTTGTGGATGAGAGAGAGAAATAAGAGTGTAAGAGTTGAGAGTAATTGACAAGTGGAAGGAAGGTAAGGGGAAGAGAGACTTTTTCTCCGCCTTGTGGTGGTGGCGCCGCCGGTCAAGCCAACAAACGGACGGACGGGAGTGATGGGTGTAAAAAATGTTTAATTGTGTTGAGTGTGTGATGTGGGTTTGTGTCTATCTGGGTGGGTTAGCTGTGAGGGGTGTGTGAGTGTTTGTGTGTGAGTGAGAGAGAAAGAGATAGAGAGAGAGAGAGAGAGAGAGAGCGTGTGAGAGAGTGTTTTCCGGCCGGCCATCCAGTCTAAGTGAACAAGAGTGGTTCTAACTGCCGACCTATTCATATCCCTTCAATTCCAAGCCAAGAAAACTAGCTAGCTTCTCCTCCTCTGTCGGTTGGTCTATGCCGCTTTTCCACACAATTTTCTCTAAAAATAAATACTTGATTTACTGAAAAGACTCTTTTCTGTTTTTAGATATTATTTTTAATCAATGCTATTTATCCATAACTTCTTTTTTTTAAAATAATTAGGATTCACCATTAAAAAGAACGGGCAAATTTCTTTATTTTCCTATTTTTGATTTATTTTATGAAACTCCAAGGAGAAGAAATTAAGCAAACAATCACGCGTAACACAAGAAATTTAACGTAGTTAAACACAAATGTTTATATATCCATCAGAGAGAACTAAAGATTTTTCACTAATCTAGAAAAAACTCTTTACATCACTTACCACCTTTGTTACAAAATGATCTCTTATTTGTGTCAAAGGTTTTTCACAGAGATAATATATAGAAAACATAAAAACTTTAATCGTCACATAATTATAATTTTACCCATCTACATGTAATGGACTCAATATCCAACCTACTTATAAACATAGACCAAAAATATTATGCCAACTCACAGAATGCAAGACATATCCAACCACACGAAAGAATGGAATAGCATTTCCATATAACTTCCATTTCCAAACCATTATCTTGAATCCTTGATGACGGACCCTCAGTTGTAATATTTTTCTTTCCCTCTATTAACAAAATAATACTTGATTTTTCTTTCAACTTTTGATCTAACTATGATGAAACATCAAAACTCGTGATCTATTTTGCTTAAGCTACCATTAATGAGAAATTATGCACAAAGGGTTTCAATTTTTTTCTCAGAACAGAAATTATTAAGTCTTACAAGTAACAACGTTGAATAGTTTTTGCGGTTATCATCTTTATCATCAAACGCTATTCTTGTTATTGTAATAGTTGCAAAACTTCCCTTTTACCAAAATTAAAAAGATAGTTTCAAAACTTCTTTTTCCTTTTTTGGTAGAAGTTTTAGAACTGTATGAGACGCGGTGTTTCACATGCAACCCTTAATTGCATTGACGATTGTGATCTACCACCAGTTGGTTATCCTGAAGGATAACGTGCATTGGGAAAAACATAAATAGTTTTTTTTTTTTTTTTAAAGGGAGAGGTGGGGAGGAGTTGGGTTCAGGTTCACGTATGAGAACGCCTCACGACCGTTCAGAAGGAATCCACCCTGTTGGGTCAGCTATTCTCGAACGTTCATGTTGAGTTAGCTATTCTATATGCATTCTCAGGGTGAACCGTGGTGACGACATATGGTCCTTCCCAGTTTGGCCAAACTTTCCGGATGTAGCAAAGGGAAAAATCTTCTTCAGAACCAGATCTCCTACTTCAAAGCGGTGCTCCCTTCTTATGGTAAAGTGAACGTGAACCTTGGGGAATATAGATTTTTTTTTGGTAGAGGGGAATATAGATTTAGTTCCAACAAAGACCGTGCATGAAATATTTGAATATCACTCCGTAAGAGGAAACCCATCCAATGGTGGATCCAATGTTATTTGGTACCCAAACCACTATATACTCCATATGGGTCCGATCATCATCATTGCATCATCACCATCATCATCATCAGTTTTTAGGGGTTTATATTGGTGTTATTTTACATTTTCCACTATCACTTATTGATAGAAGAGTTTCAAATCTATGTGAGACTATTATCATACTAATTTTTTCCTCTTCATACCTGTAAGGGCAAAAATGGTATTACATAGCAAATTTTATAATTGCCCTTTGTTAGGGTACATAATTGTCTTTTATCTTATTTGATACATGTCACATTTACATGGTGAAAACTCTTTGTAACCATGCTCGGGAAAATGACCCTTGATAGAATGAAAAGAACTAAGGTAGATTTATATATATGGGAAAAGGTTGGTTATCGAAATAGGATGATTCTGGACATTGTACTTCGGGGGATTGGATACCCAACCTAGGAGTTGATTCTATAATACTGTTCAATTTTGAAAAATACTATAAAATTTATAGGGTACTTCTAGGCGTCACTCTATGCATGCTTAATACTTCACTATTTAACACTTGTCAGTACATGGGTTAGTCCATGTGATAAACAACTCCATATACATCTCAATGGCCAAATTTTAGTCCAAAGAGACTAAGTAAAGTTGTTCAAACTTTGATTCAAAGTTTTAGTATAATTACAAAAATGCCATCAAATGAAGATGAACATAAAATACAAAATGACACCTTTTGTAATTTTAGCTATTATCTCTATTCATTTTTTTTTTAAATTGTACTAATGAGATGCTTGTGTGGTCCTCTATCACATTGAAGTAACTAAAATTACAAGAGATGCCATTTTGGGTTGTTTTTCCTTTTCTCCTTTAAAGGCATGTGTTTTTAAAAGGAAAATGCTAGCTAGCTTAACACACGATGGTGGCCTATAAATCTCAGCCGTACAATGAGCCAGCCTTGCATATTGGTATGGGGCTTGTCATATTGATTACATTTATAAATGTTGTCATAGGGATAGAACTCCCTCCTTTATAAAATGAGTGTATAAATGGACATATGGTCCCTTTACATTAAGAGAAAAGAAATAAATTTGCATGAGTTAGGAGCTAATCTTATCAAAGTATGGGCCCTAAATGTCCACATTTCCTATAACACACTACCAATTATTGATTAAATGAGATGGAAATATAAATGTAAAGTGAAGAAGTTGGGTTTGAACTGTGATGGACGACTAGAAAATAGGGAAAAAGCAAAACCAAGGTTTTGTTTGGTATGTATTCTTATAATTGATTCTGGATTCAGGACAAATTCTAAAAATTTGTTTCTCTTTGCTTTCACATTAGATTAATACATTTTAGACCCAAAATCTAAATGAGAAGTTCAGACAACAATTTCATTTTGGTCAAGGTACAGTAAAAACTTTGACAGAACAAAACCAAGGTTGTGTTTGGTATGCATTAATCTCGAATTAGGATCTAGATCTAGAACACATTCTGCAACCCTATTAGTTCTCTACTCTCTCGCTTTAAAATGCATTTTAGACATAGAATCTATCCAGAGAAAGCATATCAAACTCAGTTTTAGAGTTACCGAATCTGAAGACCCCAAGAAGAAACAATATGACGATTCTTAGTACAATCTGAAGTCGTAGCATGAAGGTGGTTGGTCCTTGTTTTGATCTCAAGATCAATAGAATAGAACTACTCCAGATTTGATTCCACACCACAATCACACTATATGCCATAAAATTCTTATTAGCTAGTCAAACAAGTTTAATGTTAAAAGAGGAAAAGGACAGGCATAGTCAAACCATTAGGTTACTTTCAAACTAGTTGCATAGTCCTTGCATCTCATTGATTCTGGTTTCAAGCTCATCAATGGATCTATAGGTTATAAACCATATTCTTACTCAACAATATAGAAGTTTCTTGCATGAAATTCATCTTTAGAAGCTAGCAGCAGTGTTCACCATGTAGGAGTATTGACTTCTCTTCCACTTGATTTGATTATAAAGTCATAACCCTTTAAAATTTATGGACTTCTTTGGTACCTGGTGACCACATTTAGTTGATAATTTGTCTTATAGATTAGCCATTAGGTGGGGGGGACTCATTCAATAAGGGTTTGGACTAAATTGAAAACTAAAAGTGAAAATATTGTGAGGCCAGAGGAGAGAGGAGAATAAATGAGAAACAGGTATTGTAGGAATTTTTTCCAAGTAACATAAGTAGTTGTTGGACTTAAGAGGAGGGTGGGTGATGACTTAAAACACTCCCATTCAATAAAATGTGGAAGTGTTCCAAGCAAACAGTGTAGCTCACCAGCCTACCCCCTAAGTCCTAATCATGAATTAGGGAGAGATTATTTAATTAGTTGGACCTAACACAGCTTGTGGTCTTTTCCCTGAAGCAAGAAACAATAGTAATAAAAACAAAGGAAAAATTGATGGAAGTGTGAAGAGATTCCTACTCCACTTATCTTTCATTAATTGTCTCCAGTCTCAACTGAACATACAAATTAAATTAATTCTTATCAGTCAAAAACTTTACTGACCCTTTTGCTTAGTGATCACTTGGTTAACTGGTAGTGGACTTGTAATCTTTGTTCCATAATTTCATCCCTTGGATTTTATGTCTCTTAAACCAAGCACTCTTTATCTTGATTAGAGAGAGAGAGAGATACTTTATATTGGACGAAATCACTGCAATGTTTTTCTGAATTCTCATCAATGTTGGGGTTGGAAAATAACTCTCTCAATCAATGTGAGCAACGCATAAAAACGATATGTGCAAAATCAACATGAACAAAGAAAAAAAAAAAAAAAACAATCACACAAGAGACAAGATTTATGTGATTCAACAATACCGCCTACATCCATGGAATGATTCGATCTTTAACTAAAAACAACAGAAAAAAATAGTAATACAACCTTACAATTTAATTGACACCCAACCCCAAGTTCCTTGTATTCCTTTTCTCACTTGATTAGTCACTTACCTTGGCTTTCTCTCTTTCTCCTTTGGTGTCTACACCATTTCTTCTCACCTTTTTCTTTTTCACTCACTTCTTTTGGCACTCTCTCTCTCTTTCTTTAGAATCCCACTAACTCTCTCTCCTTTATCTTGTTGGGCAAGATTTAACTTTCTCTCTCTTTAGAAAATACCCACTCGCACTTCTTCCAAAGCATCTCTTAGAATATTCCACCTTGCTTTATATCTTCAATTACCAAACCAATTCCATAGTTCCACTTACTTGAGATTTTCAACCTTGTCGAAGACTCCACTCTTTCATTTGAAGACTTTTCACCTTCCATTCAAATGGACAACCCAAACTAAACTATTGAACCAACCCATTAACCGATCTAGATAAAAACCACTAAACCCAATTATCAACTCCCAAGATCTCCTTTTTCCTCAAACCGCTGACTAGAGAACCTCTTCCCATGGCATGAACACACAAGAGATTATGCCTATATAAAGGATAATTCAAAGTTGATTTGAATTTTAACATGTGACAAATACATATACTTTCTCTAAACATTCAATGGTTAAAATTTCGAAATCACCCTTCCATGTGGCAAAAAACACAAGGTGTGCTGATCAACTTCCAGATGAGAAAATGCAGGGATCAATTTCCCATTCTTTTGAAACTTAAATCCATAGCATTGGGTCAAGAACTTTTCTACCATTCAGTCTACACTCTTAGGCTACGTTTGCTATGAATTCTTGAAATGCATTCTAGGTCGATTTTGCATTCTCATATGATAAAAGTAATTGTTTTTATCATCCAAGAATACAAAATCGAGTTAAAATGAATTCCAAAAATCCATACCAAACACAGTCTTAGGTTTTCACCAACTGAAACTGAATTCAGTTCTACATCTAAATCTCAAAGTTCTTTACTAAAACAAGATGATTCCCTTGGTGGTGGTGGTCTGCACGGTGGTTGACAAAGAGATGCTTAAGAGATGTTTAATGACAATAGTTTAAGGTTACAAGTTGTTGTCACTCCCTTACATATTTTATAAATAAGTGAGCTATAAGTTAGATCTATTAAATTAAGTACTCCTTGAGCTTTCATCTTTTAATTGAGGAGGCAATGGGTGGGGGCCCGGCCTTAAAAAAAAAAAAAAAAAAAAAGAAGATTCCAGTTATGACAATAGGGGATTGAGCTAGCTACTTCAGGACATTAATATTGATGTAGATCATGAGTTAATGGATCGAACGGGTCATATTCAATTAGTCAACTTATTTACACCTCATTTTGATCAAGCAAATCTTTGACAAATTTGGAAATCCATCTCCTTTGATGTTCGGGGCAATTAATGTGTAACCCCTCCATGGTTCTTGTATTAATAGCTCTTGGAACTTACCCATCCGGCTCGTTTGGATTCTACGGTTTCCCTCTTTGAGGATGGTTTGTAGTATAGATATATCCTTTTTTTGTTCTCTTCGATGCTATTTCTTCTTGGGCCTTTCTAAGCGTATAACTATGCCTAGTGAAGTATAACGCTTCACTATTTGCCACCTGGCAATACATGGGTTAATGCATGTAATAGAGGATCCCGCAAACATCTCAATATCCAAATTTTAATCTAAATTAAGCAAGTAAAGTTGCTCAAACTCTTATTCAAAGTACCAAAATGTCATCAAATAGAGATGAATATAAAATACAAAATGACATCTTTTGTAATTTTAGCTACTTACTCTACTCGTTTTAAGCTGAAATTGTACCAATGAGATGCTATCACATGGATTGACCCTTGTACTGTCATGTGACAATTAGTGAAGCATTATACTTCACTAGGCATCGTAATGGGAAAGGTAACCCTTCTTTTTATGGGGACCCCTTTGTTTCCTTGAACATGGTTGAATATATTGGTGATTCAAACCCCGATATATTGTAAATTTAATTCTAATGTTTTAGTACAAGGGTAAAATATTCCTTTCACACCAATAACTAACAGCAAACTAACACCGTTACTGCAGAGGGGGATGGATGAATATTTTCAAAAATCAGGGGATGACGTGTAATTTACCCCAAAAAAAAAGAAAAAAAAAAAAAAAAGAAAAACCTAAACCTGTGAGAAAAAGATTGAAGTTGAGATCTCACCCTAGATGGAACATTGGAGGGAGTTAGCACACTCCCTCAGTTCAGGCAGTGAGCTCTACAGCCTCTACTACTAAAGTAAATAATGAAGACAACAGCAGTTCAACAAATCCTTACTCATTATAAGTGTAGTGGTTGACTGTAATGGTGGTTGGTGATATAATGCCATGATGGTGTGTTATCTCCACTTCTTTCACTTTGTTTAGGATCTTAACCTACTTTTAAAGCTAAGTGAGTTGCACTCTCAAGCCTCTTTTAAAGTTTGAGTGAGTTGCACTCTTAAGCTCTCAAATCATATCTAAGATCGGAAGCTAGCCACCTAGGCTTAAGTAGTGATCAAATAAAAGAATTTTATGAGTCAGGTAGCATGAGTCTTAGTGTTTCCATATATGGTTTATGCAATTGGAATTGAATTGGGTTAATTGGTCCATTTTGAATTGGAATCGGCTGAGCTCGGGAGGGCAGGGATGCAGGGGTTGTAGCGTGGGGGTGTAGGGTTGCAGGGTCTGGGGCAGGTGAAGCGTGGGAGAAGTTGTAGACGGGAGGGAAGGGGATGAGGTTGCAACGGGAACAAAATAGGTACATTTTAGGGTTGTTTTGTAATACCAAACTCTATTTTCAGGAATTTAGTTAAAGAAAAGATTGGTTTGGTAGTTTAGTAGATGGAAACCATTGAGTAATCTTGTAATTTTCCTAAAAAATAACGTGAAATCATGGGAAATTGTGGAATACTAGGATCGAATGAGAAAATTTATCTCCTCCAGTTCCTATCCAGTCCAGTTCCCCCAATGCCTGTAATAAGGGAGAGTGGACGTGGACCTATCCTGGGCAGAATGTTCGGGTAAGGGTAGGGTTGTCATTGCACCCAACAGGGAACTTGAAGGGACAAAGATCCATCGAATGGTGGATGTGAAGTTTATTGGATCCTCTAAATGGGCTTGGACATTTTAGAGTACCCGTTTGCATGGGCTGGTCCATAACCATTGCCCTCCATCGTTAAAGGGGGGGGGGGGAGAGGTTGTAGCTGGTAGGGCCCTTAATTCATCGTGGGTGAAGATAAACTTTCTCTTATCCTTGCATCTTTTAATTTTGATAGAATTGTTGGATATTCTTAATAATAATAAATAAATAAAAAAAGGTGGACATATCTTCTTGACTGGTACATTTTTCCTTCCATTCATTATTAGAATTTAATTGTGAATTAATTCGAATATGATTCCTTTCTTAGAGTCTGAGGATGAGTTTCTAGCTCTGTGCACGGCTAGACAATTGAGTCTGGCGTAAATCCAGGGAAGGTCGCAATTTAATGGGCTGGGCCAGGAAATCAGCAACAATAATAAGGAACTTTGACCAAGTCCAAGTCATATAGAACTATTGGGAGGAAATTTTGCTGCTACACTTCCTGCTCAAATTTTGTAAAAAGAGTAGACCCGTATATCCCCTGCCTAAATGTGAAGGTTCAATCCAATCAAATAATGCCAAGTGGCAAAATAAAACTTTGAAAATCTAAGGACTATGGGAGGGTGCATGGAAATATATGGACAACTGAAAGTACAAGGGTGCATACCAATTCTTTAGATCGTGATCCTCTGCTTCCGCCTACTTGTGCGGCCAGCGTGCAACCTCACACAAGGAGGGGCGAAATGACCACCCTAACCCCACCCGGGTAGGATGCTTAAGTAGTGAATAGTGTGGTCATTTCGCCCTTGCCTGAGTGAGGTTGCACCCCAGCCACACGGGCAGGTGGCTGCAGAGGATCCAAATTGATACCTGAGAGGATATTTGATTAAATTATAGTTTAAAATTTGACAAGTGGTTAACCTAAAGCTAGAGATGTCTATCAAATTATCAAAATTGCCACATCATCTTGCGATGTGGCCCAATAATGGACCATTAAGATAAGCTTACCTCAACAGAATAGTGTGAAAGGTCATACCCAGTGCAAAAGGCTCCCGCGTTTAGCAAGGTCTGGGGAAGGTCAAATGTATGCAGACTTACCCCTGTTTCCAGAGAGGTTGTTTCCAGGACTTGAACCCATGACCAAGCATTCAGCAAGTGAGCACTTGACCAACACGCCAATAGTGTAAAGGAAATTATCCATCTTAAAATATGATTATTGATATTCCCTCTTTTTCTGTTAAAAAGGAAGCTTGTTGATAGTAATACTTGACAGTGTAAACTAACTCTCCATTCTTCTAGTTCCTATTTTTGCTTACGTACATATCTTACAGACTTCACAACCCCACCCCCCCCCCCTCCCCCCAAATAAAATACTGAATCAAATATAACACAAAACACATGAAACATAGTATTAGGAGAAGGAAATTAACCTAAGAAAGCTTATCTATTTGAAGAAAAACTGTAGACTAAATATGATACAGAACAATTGATGAACTAACAAATTTAAGAACGACAAAATTAACTTAAAAGAGGCATCTCAGGGTCAGAAACTCTTGTTGTCCCATTAACCTTGTCCATGGAGATGTAATCTTCATTCTTCTTAGCCCATAACACAAAATAGAGACCAGTGAACATAAGTAGCATTCCAAATAAGCTGCAAAGTCCACAAGGAGTATGAGCACTAAAAAACTATCTTTTAAGATAATAGAAGGAAGAAAAAAGCTTTTATATATATATATATATATATATTTACCTTCCTATGGTCATGGAGTCACCTATGGTGAGCCAAGAGATGATGACAGAGAACACAGTTCCAATAGGGTTGAACATGGAAACAAAAACAGGTCCCCTTTTTTTCATTGTCCATGTACAGAAGCTTGTGCAGGCTCCACCCACAATCCCTCCCTATTTGTTCCAATTTTTATGAAAAATTCATAAGTTAGAAAGAAAAAAATATATATATAAAGCAATAAATGGTAGAAAATGTCTTGAAGAAGATTTACTCAAAGTAGAGTTAGGTGAAGGCTTATTAATTATTTGAATTGACTTGGGACAGTTTGAGTATTAAGGAGGGAAAATGTGCTTTAAGAATTGGTTTCCTTGGTTGATTTTGAGACTAGTTTAAGTTTGGTCCAGAAGATGCACAGGTACACAACCCTTCACTCTTCATCTTCCCGTCCGCGAGGGAGGAATCGAGATCTTCTCAAACTTCACCAAGGCATAAATACCCCTTGTTGAGACTTTGGTAGAACTCACCCTCAAAAGTTAATCATTAAGGAAAAGGTGTTCCAAGTACTTATAAGTCTCTACATCGGGTTACTCGTATTGAAACCTCAATATTCTCTTCTCCTTTTTTTGGTGAGATAAGGGGGTTAGTTTTAAATGAAAAATTAAAACATCAACACACATAGAAACCCTAATTGGTGTTCAATTTAATACTTACCAGTAGGATAGCCCCAATAAGGATTCGAACATTCACAAGAGGCCAATCAAATTCTAACTTATGATCTTGGATCAACTGCACTATTCCTGTAAGAATGGCACCAATCAAGGCTGTTGCAGCACTTAAGGACATGGGTGCAGGGAAATCGACCATAACTTGAGCCTGTGGACCAAGTAAGAGTTTGGGAGTGAGGGACCAAAACAAAAAGTATATAATTGGAGCATCAAAATATGAAGCAATTATATGAATTTACCTGTAAAACACTAGTACAGGATAAAACAAAAACTGCCCCAATTAGACACAAGCAACCAATGATCTTGTCTTTATCTATGGAAGCAGGTATCACCACTGCTTGTGAAGTCTGTGAACCGTGAAAGAAACTCATGGCTAAGGCCCCACTGATGCAACCAAGTGTTCCCACAATCTTGGCTTTACTGTAAATGCATTTGGGATTCACTTTCTCTAACCTGAAAACAAGAACAGTAAACATTGAAGAGCTATCCTTAGTCACTATACACAAACACTATTTGCTCTTTAAGAGCGAAAGGCAGAAGTAATAATCTTACATCGGATGTGAGGAATCTGATGTGAAGGTTTATAGTTACTTGTTTTTGAAGATTAGTTCTATTCAAGTTCCTAACAAGTGGTATCAGAAAAAGTTTTTCTACAAAGAAGCCCACTAACCCCGGATCTTTATCTCCTCCAGTTCCCTGCTCGGCCCAGTTCCCCTGTGCCTCTAAAAAGATGCACAATGACCACCCTACGTCTACCCGAACACTCTGCCGGGGTGAGGTCCACCCCCTTATGTTTAAAATTTTTGAGGTACCCAACTCAAAATTAATGAATTAGAAATAAGTGAGAAAGGTTAATGGCAGAAGAGAGAGAGAGAGAGAGGGAGGATGGTACGTGGAAATAATGGTCTACAAATATAGTTGTGTACCCGAGTGACCAGGCAATGAGGAAGATGAAGCCTGGAGCAAGGTTGGGCATGGCAGAAGCAACAGCAGGAGAAGTCTTCTTAATCCCCATGAGCATCAGAGCTTGGAACATTACCCTGAAAAATCAAATTTCAGAACCCATTTAGATTCCAACTTCTTTACTGTTCTTACTTATTCAAAATTTCACTAGTTTACACAGATTAGAGACAAATTAAGTATGAATTAAAATTCTTACCCACCAAAGGAAATCAACAGCAATTGAAATAATATCTTAAGAGTGAATTTCTTGGGCCAGTTCTGCCTGCTTGACCAAAGATATATAAACCAGCATTTAATTAATTAATCTTCTAATAAAAGAAAGAAGCTTAATTTCAAGAGAGATTCTAACCTTTCAAAGGAAATGGAGAAAGGAAGGAGAAGGATGGAAGTGGCAAAGCCTCCATAGATGATGAGGAAGAAAGGACCGACTCCAATGGACATGAGATGACTTGTGAACACCGCATAGAATCCATAAATGGCTTGAACGATTATAAGACCTGTTATAACAATAAATTCCTCCAGGAATTCAAATCTGGAGAGACCAAGCATCATCTCTTTTTAAGATTCAAGTCTGTCTTCGGTGATTAAAAAGTGCTCTGCTTTTAAGTTCAAGCACAACCCTCTTTCTTTTACTTTCTTTTACCTCCTCTTCTTCTTCTTCTTCTTCTTCTTCTTCTTCTTCTTCTTCCCTACCCTTCTCTCTCACGTGTGTGCGAGTTCAGCTACCGTTCGCGGCCTTCAATTCCTACCATTCTTTTTCTGGTTCTCCGCATGGGGAGTGTCTTCTTATTTGAAGTGATCACATTTAGTGGGGGCGTAGAAGTAACTCTCTCTCTCTCTCTTTCTGTCCCTCTCCACTTTGTTTCTTGTTTTGAGGAGGTGATGTAACGTGCTTAGACCGTTTTGTTTGAATGAAAAATCTGCTTCTCCTTTTGTATTGATGACGTTATATTTGCATTTTCCTTCAAAGTCAGCTAGCTTCACATCTCATCAAATGTGGGATCCACTCTTTTTTTTTTTAATTTGACGAATAGAATCCATTTCCCTTTCTTCTTTGGGGGGTAAAGAATGGGATACACATAAGACAACCCTGTTTTTATGTCATTGTATAGATCATTAGATAAAAAGGAAAATGTTATTGTAATTAAGGTTAATTACAATGTAAGGATGTAAACCAGTTTGGATCGGGTTTTCGGTTAGGTTTCGGATAATGTTTGCGTGATTCAAAACCAAACTGAGTATCGAATCGTTTCTGAAAATCAATACTCAAACCAAACCTGCTCGATTCCTACATTTCAAATCTAAATTGTAATCAAATTTTATTCGGTTTAATTTAGTTCGATATATTCAGTCTAGTTCCAATTTCGGTTTTCGATTCAAATTCCATTTTGACACCTTAGTTTCAACAAGAATTTTTTTACCCATTTAGTGTATCATATTTTTTTTCCAATGAGGCAAATGGATTTTCATACTCTCAAGTGCACCTACGGTGCACTATCCAGTGCATTAGATGATAGTCAAGGACAAAAATTCAAGTCTTAAGTGCGATGCACCGTCCTTTAAAGGTGCACTAAGTTTCTTTTTATTTTTGCATTAAATATTCTTTAAGAATAAGATAAGGAATAATTTAATAAATAAATAAATAACTGATAACTTCTTCCTTCACCATTATTGGTGACAAGAAGTTGCGTCTTTAGATAAATTTCATCCTTTAAATGTTAATGATGACATTTAGCCTGTGAGACTGTGACAAATGAGAATATTATTGTGAGAGGTCAATTCCATCATTGTGGGTATTATTGTTTTCTGTTGGTATTTTTAACAAGCAACACTAATATAGTTAAACCCAAACTATCTATTTTTAACAAGCAACACTAATATAGTTAAACCCAAACTATCAACTCTCTCTTTCTTTCTCATTGGAATGAATTGACTGATGTGGAACTTGCATATGTAAGCCCTTAATGGAAATGGGTTTACGGGCTTTCGGATAGAAAACTGATTTTACTTTTATTTTATAAGAGAAAAGTTCTCTGTGGAGAGAGTATACCACCCATGCCCAGACTCAGAGAGGGGCAAAATGACCAACCCCTCCATGAAACAATGGAGTTCGGTTCCTCTACATGTACGTGTAGTGGTGTAAGTGCACGAACATATGAGAGGCAACCACCTGCCCTATTTTTGTCATTTACAAGGAGAGGAGAGGTATTTATGAAAACAGGATAAACATGATTGGCTTTGAGATGTAAGTTAATTTGCACATACGTATAGATGATCCGAAATCGAAAGAACGCGGAGCCTGTTTATTTTATATATATATATATATTTTTTATTTTTATTTTATTTTTTTTTATTTTTTTTTATAAAGCAACATTTTTTAGTATCATAAATCCTCTTTTGTTTTTTGTTAACTTAATTCATAAATTTTCCATTTCCTAATTAATAAAATAGTTTGGTCACCTAATTAAATCCATCCCCGTAACCACTACATTGACATGATCTTTTTTTTTTTTGGGTAAGAACTACATTGACATGATCATTCCTCAATTTTTAAGACCAAGATCAATTCAAGCAAAAAACCATCATAGGTATAAGATGGAAGTAACACGGAGAGAAATGTTTCACCCACTCACCTTGACCTTGAGGAGATCATATATTTATAGGGAGAGGGATTTATACGTTTGCCGTATTATATTTGAATCACATAATTAAAGGGGAAATCTTCACTTGCAATGTGTGTCAGGGAAGTCACGGTATTAATAATGAGAGAGGAGAAACATTAAACGAGAAGGCATATTAAGGAAAAAATTGTCCACCATCCAAGGTCAATTTTTTTTTTATTCCACCCCCATGGAAAGTCAGAATTTTCTCTAGGCGCGGCAGTTATTTCGTCCATCCTTATGTCCGCACGTGTCCAGGTAGCGTTCTTTCTTCCTTATATATATAATCTGCATGGAATCTCTATTGTCTATTCTAATCTTCTTCTTTTTTTTTTTTTTTTTTTTTTTTGTGTTAAACTATTCTAATTTAAATTCAGTTGGATCTCAAAGATATAGACATTATATGCATTCAAATGTATTTAAATCACCTTCACATTTACTTAAAGGGATAAATTTCTCTGCACTGGGGCACAGGGTGCGCCAAGACACATGGGGGTGGGCAAAATGATTGCCCCAACCCCCCTAATGATCCAAACCTTGCCCCATGTGTCTGGGTGTAGCTTGTGCCTAGATGCGCTCCAGGACAGAGAACGCGCGTCCTTACTTAAATATACCCTAAGGTGTAGATAATTAATGTTCTCAAAACACAGGCCCTTCACGAGAGTTTATAAAGACAAAAAAGTGCGTTCTGCTTTCCTTGTACGTAAATGAAAGTGAGGAGCAGTGCTAGCAGTCAAAGCCCATTCTTGAAACGAAGAGAGGGAGCCTAACTAATAAGAAATAAACAAGCTTAAGAGATCTTATTTAAAAAAAGGTCCTTTTAGGCATCACTATGCCTAGTGAAGTATAACGTTTCACTATTTATTACTTGAGAGTACATGGGTTAAATGGTTAATCCATGTGATAGAAGAAGACTCCACATGCATCTCAATGGTTAAATTTTCGTCCAAAGCAAGCAAGAAAATTGCTCAAACTCTGATTCAAGGTCTTAGTAAAATTACCAAAATGACATCAAATGGAGATGAACATAAAATACAAAACAGTATCTTTCTTAGTTTTAATTAGCTACTTCCATTATTCATTTTAAATTGAAATTGTACCAATGAGATGTTTGCCTTGTCTTCTATCTATTAACCATATAGTACCATGTGCCAAATACTGAAACGTCATATTTTAAAACCCTTATAAAAAAAAAAAACAAGCATAAATGACTTGAAAGTTATGCTTTTTTTTTAGAAGGTATATAATCTGATAAAATAATAAAATAATAAAATAAAGAGATTATATCTTTTTCTTTTTTTGTTTTTTGGAGGTAAGATCGAGAGGGTATATCCAGTTCCTTAAAAGAAAAGGAAAAGGCGAGCATTAACAAAAAAAAGAAATGGGAATGGAGACTCAGCTCTCAAGACTCAGTTCATTCACTTGACTTGGTAGAATATCAAATTGGAATCCTTACTTCACATCATATCTAAGTTCTAATAAAACAAGTTTGAAAAGCAGAAATTTGGAAATTCTTAATTGAGGATTTGAGGTTTACTCGAGACAGAATCATAAGAATAATAGAAAACTGTTAGGTTCAATTGGGTGATGATGAAAAACTGCAAAAATCTGTCCCACAAAATCTTCCATCTCTCACTGCAGATTTTTAAAGATAAAGTCTGGTGCGTGATAACCTAACCAAAAAAAATACACTTATTTTATCTATCAAACTTGATTTATTAGATAATAGTTTTTTGTATTAAGTTCTAATACTAGAATATTAATAATTTCCAACAACTTTTCTTTAGATTAGAATTATTTTCCTAACCTTAATGCTACATATGTGATGCGTCTAAGTAAGCCATTAAGTTCCCTTTAAAGCAATAATAGTACATTTAATCCATACACGCAAACTGGCCTAAAGCAAAAGAAGCCTAGAGTGCCTACCCCCCAAATAAGTATAAACAAGTGCATGAAAGCTAAATTGTCACTTTGTGAAAAATGTCACATAAGTGGGCACCTATTGTGGGTGCTTCATCTGTGGACCTTAGATTAGACATGTTTTAGATTTAGTGCCCCATGACTCAAAGATTCATTTAAATTGAAAATATCTCTCTTGCTTATTCTTCTTGGCAGTTGGTTTTATGTCACAAGCCAAAAGCTTCCACTCAACATTTTCAAACCTAAAATGCATTTTCAAGGTACCTATAATATGGGAAAAGGATGGGTATACTAGCGGTATATCGTATGTTAGCATCATATATGTTTCTCTCTCTCTTCTCGAGGGGAAGAAAGAGATAAACACATAAGGTTCTAACATACCCAACCTTTTCCCTTATAATATATATGGGAAGTAGTTTTCTGTCCGGGAGTGTGGTCTACGCTCTCTCCTCCTCAAAACAAGGGGGCAGAAGTGTCTTTTCAAATGGAGAGGAGAGAGATAGACTCATGGGAGTGCTAGCATAGGCCACACTCCTGGACAGAGAACTTTCTTCCAATATATATATTCTCTTTAGTGTGTAACAAGTGGGACAGATACAACAAAGATGCTTACTTACCCTCACAAGATTGAAGGTATTATGAATCAAAATGAAAAAGAAAAGGCCAAATGTTTTTTGTGATGCGAGTGCAGGTTGCGCCCAGACACATGGGGGTGGGTGAAATGACCACCTTGGCCCCTAAAAGTGAGGCCCATATGTCAAGGCACAAGCTGCGTTGCGGCACAGAAAACTTCAACCTTTAGGTTACAACAGACCAAAACAATTGTTTTTCATAGGAATGTAAGTTTGGGTTCCCAATAAGATTGTAAGCCACTCTATTATTTGTGTATATGATTTGTGCTAGTGAGTTGATGGTCCAATCTTGCATCTCATGTGGGATACTTTCAACATACATATTAATCTAAGTTTAAGCCAAAAACCTTAATTGTGAGTGTGAAATTAACAAATGCTACTAGAAATGGATTTTTTTGTAATTGGGAGAGGTTTCCCCACGATGCCAGTGTGGGGGAGAATCTACCATACCACATCAATGGCAATGTGTAGAATAGTATATTCACATGGGACTTATATGGTTAGAACAAGAGAGAAAATAATTAAAAAAAAAAAAAGAAAAACAAAACAAAACAAAGTGAGCGGGTGAGTGCACTAGCATAATGGGAGAGAAAAAAAGGACTCTGTCAGGGAGCTTGTCTCCTACGCCTAGACAAATGAAAGATCAAAATGACAGCCTTGCCCCCATGAAAGGAGGAAATCCGATCCCTACTGATGCTTGTGTGCACTCCTATTTGCCCCACGCATATGGGCCATGCTCCCGGACAACTGAAAACCTCTGCTCTTTTATGAAACCTGGAAGTCTTATTATTTTCTATCACTTATGTGTTTTCAAGTTTAAAAAGGGAGAGGCTCCTATGAGCAAGCGGCATAGGGGACCGCACCAATGAGATGTGAAAAACAAGTAGTGTACATATCAGGCAGTAGATCATTCAGGTGAGGAGGAAAGAAAAAGACATAGAGGTCCTAGCAAACTAGCAAACTCTATCTAGAGGCTCACAGAAAATCTTTTCCCAATATTTAATTAAAGATCTAGTTTTCCTTCAACCATGGTCAATGGGGTGCATTGGCCATGGCATTCGATTGGTGTCCATTGGGGGCAGGTATTTAGGACCTAGGACGGTGGATTTTGGTTACATGATCAAGGAAAACTTTGTCCTTTAATTAATGAGTCTTCTATCATTCTTATCACATGGGCCTACTTTATCCACTAATTTTTTTTTTTAACAATCCACTAAGTTTGATACATTAGAGAAAGAAATTTTAAAACAGAAAAAAAAAAAAAAAAAATTCAATATTTTAAAATGGGAGCTTGGGGAGCTTTTGGGGTTTGTGTTTGGGAAGGAATTTGGGAAGGAATTTGGGAAGGAATCGATTTTAAAATGCTCTTCATAAGATGGGCCTAGTTTTCTGATCCACTCTGTTAATCCACACATCAATAAACTAATCCAAAGACAAGGGAGTCAATAGAATGACTGGGCAACCGAGTTGATGGGTCGGCTGAGTCAACTCACTAATTTTAGAAGTGTGTGTGTGTCCCATTAGGGCTTCAAGCTATTACCGTAAAGGTGAAACTTGAACTTGTGGAGCTAGGGGTGCAAGTTTGGCCCAACGAACCTAAGCCTGCTCAAGGACTGTCAGAAAATTTTAAGGTCTGTATTGGGCTTTTCATCGGGTGGGCTGGGCATTGTATGAGGCCCTTAATTTGAACCCAACCTGACCAGACACACAGTCTAAACACTTCCATCGTCGAATAGGCACAAGAGAATTGAGTTTTCTTATCCAACAACTGATGTGTTGACCACGTTCGTTCACCTAAAATCGAACCGACTTGGTTTGGTTCAGTTTCAATTTTACTTGATATCATATGCAGTTCCGTATTCGGTTTAGATCCTATTTTATATATATTTTTTGATTGATTTTTCCTTAGGCCTCAGTGAATCACCACTGGGCATTAGATGTGCGTAAGAAAGTATCAAAAGGGTATTTTGGAAAACATGCTAAAACCCTATAAGAATTTGTGAACCCTAAGATGATATGTTATGAACCTTCACCTCGTGGTGAAGGAAAACTTTTTCTTCCTTGACATAGCAAATGGTTAATTCTCTTTTCTTGTTTTTTTTTTTCATTTTTTTTTTTTTTGGTAGAAGTTTTTATGTATGGCCAAACACATGCACGGTCTGCATTAATTATTGTTAGATGGGCATTTATGCCCATTCAAATTGACCATAAATAAAGCCCCCAAACCCCTATTGAATGAATGATGCATGGAATCTACCGTGCACGAACTCCTGTCCCTTGGGGTTTGAGTGGCTAATTCTCTCCATGTATACTATCTATAATCTTTATCATCATGACAGGTTCAGAACTGAAGATTTAAAAAGAATCAAAAGGCATTTCACTCAATGACCTTCAAGGTGTCAAATAATTTGTTACCTTATTGGGTCGACCTTCAAGGTGTCAAATAATTTGTAACTTCATTGGGTCCTTTTAGGTGTCACTTTACCTATTGAAGTATAATATTTTACTATTTGAGAATACATGGGTTAGTCCATGTGATAGAAGACCCCACATACATCTTTTTCTTTTTGTTTTTTTTCCTTTTTTTTAAGTAAATAACCCCACATAAATCTCAATGCCCCAATTTTAGTCTAAAATAATTAACGAAAGTTATTTAAAATTTGATTCAAAGTTTTAGTAAAATTATCAATATAATCATCAAATGGAGAAAAATATGCAATTTACAAAATAGAATCTTATAAAATTTTAGTTACTTTATCTACACATTTTAAGCTAAAATTATACCAATTAGATGCTTCTCTGGTCATCTATCACATTGACTAATCCATGAACGGGGCCCATATATGCTTCTCAAGTGGCCCTAATATTTGCTCATTGACAATTAAGCAATTAGGGCCAAAGTTTACTATGCACGTGTAAAGCTTTAATTAAATCAGGGTTGGAAATTAGGTGAGTATGCGATTAAATTTGAATATGAAATTTGACAAATGACCAATTCAGAAACCCTAAGTTTTATTCTGATCAACACAACCATACTTAGAATACATACTCCATCAAACATCAAAGTTGACAACGGATCGATAGGTAACACCAGGCTGCCACCCTACCGGAATCACATTGTTCGCCACAACCGTCTTGTCGGATTCAATTGATTTAATCCTGAGAGAAAAAGGAGCTCTCAAATTAGAGCCAGAGTTAAGCTTCCAGACTGCACCCCATGATTGTTGCATAGGAAGCCATATATCTGATCCCTGCGCCTGCCGGAGTTCTACGCTTCCGATATCGCCATCTCCGTCTTCGAATTCTACTACTGTTGCAAAGTAGTAGTTGTTGGACCCAGAATCAACATGGAATGCCAAATTTACTCCTCGATAGTTGCACTCCACTCTGCAATATTCCTTTCACATGTAAAATTAGTACTACTTAGTTGAATTAGTATCTATTTTCTTTGTAGTTTAAGAATGTGAAATCGACCTAGAATACGTTCCAAGAATGTATACCAAACACAGCTTTAATATATTGGGCTTTACTTAAAATACCCATTACACCTAACCCTAATGTGGTAGCCATGCAGGTAATAATTCATCTATAAATATATATGTCTGTGACATATAAAGATGGAATTGAACTAAAGTGACCATATTGTTCATGAAATTAATACCCCACCTTCGATACTGAATCTGCAATTGTCCAACATTGCGTAGTTGATTAGCTTGCCCTTTCTTGGCCATGGATCCAAATGCAGTCCCACTCATGTCAAAGTGAACAGACTCCGATACACAACCAGGGCAATTGTCGGTAATCACCACGGTCACCAGATTTCCCGAACATGCCGCATTTTTCGTGCATTTCACCTGAAAATGGTATAGAGCCAAAAGGATCATATCAAAACCCCATTTCCTTCTTCAATTTCTCGTGGGAAATGAGAATCCATACACTATTGCGAGGGTATTTTGGAAAACATATTAAAACTCTATAGGGGTTTGTGAACCCTAGCTAAGATAGTAGTGTTCACCTGATAGCAGGACCCACAACCTTTGCCTGATTTGAATAAAGAAGGGCCTCCAGCTGATACCATGGAAGAAAAAGGATATTGCTCTACACTGTATCCATACCCACAAGCACCTCCTACGTACAAAAGAGGTTTATATTAGTAAGCTCTTGGTGACTTATAAAATGGCAGAAGTGAGAAGCACAATCTCTCTCTCTCTCTCTATTACCATCACTTCCGGCGCCGATGGGATTTCCATACCACGTTGCTCCAGCGAAAGACCAACCGGACTGAACAATCTTGGAAACATTAAAATTATATAATTTTGGATTAAAACAAGAACAATAGTCTGGGAGAGAAAAAAGGGTTAAGAGAGCAAAGGAAGAAAAACAGAAAAATGAGGCTTGAAGTGGTGCAGGAGTCATGGCCACTATTATAGCTTACTTACCTTGGTGGGATTGAGCGAAACTGAGTGGTATTTATAGAGGGAGGAGAGCAACTTCTTTCAAAATGTAGTGTGTTCTTATTCACAGAATCACAGGTCAAGTCTTCATTAGTAAACAAAGATTTGTTGCGGCTTATAGGAAGATTAATTAGGGAGCTTATATATATATATTTTCCTAAAATGGAAGGAGAAAGTTTTCATTCGCCACACCATCCTAATTAAGGTTCACAAACCCCTATAGAGTTTTAGAATGTTTCCCAACATACCCTTTTATACCTTGTGTGCATCTGAAGCTTCACGGAAATCCATTCACCGTGATTGAAGGAAAATCTGATCGATTATGATCAACTGTAATCGATCAACTGTGGAGATTGATGAGCATTAACCATTGTAGTCGTTGCATAGATTGTGGTGATGTAACCGTTGGTCACACGTTGAGCATTTAAATATGTAACCGTTTGAATAGAATTACGAACTTTTAATGCAAAGGCTGGTTGAAGGGAACAACCATGAGGATTCATGATAGGGGTGTCAATGGGCCGGGCTTGCCCTAAACCCTAGCCCAAGCCCAGCCCAGCCCTGCCAAGGCCAAGCATACCCTCAAACCAGCCCGACCCTGACAGGGTTTTCCAAAACCCCGTCCGGCACCCCTAAGTGGCCCTGAATATCTTGGCTCATTAAGTTGTGGAACTAACAAAGCCCAATCATAGCCAAGGCTCAAACCCATGACCACTTGGTCACAATGGAGGAACCTTGATTGTTGCATCAAGGCCCACTCTCTCTATATTTTTTACATATATATTATATAATACAGGGTTGGGCTGGCCCTGCCAGAGTCGATGCCTCAGCCCAGGCCCAGCCCAGCCCTGCCAGGGCTAGAAAAATACTAAACCCAACCCTGCCCTATATTAAATAAAGGCCCAGCCCGACCATGTTTGGGCTCAAGGTGGGTTCGGGTTGGCTGGGTTTTTTTTACACCCTTAGTTGCAAAGAATGTGGTGGTGTAACCGCAAGCGACACATTGAGTATTTAAATGTGTAATTATTTGAATAAAGTTACGAACATTTAATGCAAAGACTTGTTGAAGGGAACAACCATGAGGATTCACTGTAACCGCATTGGTGGCTGAACCGCCCTGTTGGCAACCAGTATTCATGACACCGGCGACTGAAGTCGGTGGTGGAGTTGCAATGGCATTGGAGGCCCAAACTCGTGAATTCTCATACAATAGTGTAGCAGTACTCTCTAAATTGACAGATAGTAACTCAGGAGAAACATCATGAAATTTTATCTATATAGCAAAATTATTTGAAAACCCTAGCTCTATTATCATCACAGGCCTTCATATATGAAGGGCATTATTGATATCCCACATCGGTAGAACATTGGGTGTCTTTTCATAAACCAGGTATCGCTGTGTAATTTTTGTCATAACAAAATTGATTTGTCTATGAATCTAGTCCATTCAGATGGCCTGAAACAAGCAAAGGGTTTTAGGCACACATTTACCAGCAATTATTTGTAATATGCTACTCACTTGTTTCCACATGGACTAATGATTTGGCATCTGACCATTAAATTGATAGTGGAATCCTTTAATAGATAATCCAATTGGTTGTTATCTAAGGGAGGCTTCGATTTATTCCTAATTTTTACATTGCTCCTTGTGAAGTATTATATTCACAAGTGGAGTCTTCAAATGATCTGACAACCCATTCTAGGGCCAACATGTCCATAATATGAACATTAATTAGGGTCAATCCTCTTCTAACTTTCCATAAAAGATAGATTACCTATTGGAGAATTTTTGTTTTTTTTGTTTTTGATAGTAGAGTAATAGTAAGAGTTGATAATAGATGAAAAGAGAGGGAGAGGGAGTTGATCATGTGGGCCGCTGTAGACCCCATGATACTATTTTACAACCGCTCATTGATTGTAGTATGCAAATTCCTTCTTACACTACCATTGTCAGAAACTCTTTCTCATCACATATATAGGATAAAATTAATGGCAAAAAGAAACTGATCATGTTCAAGTGCTCTAGACCGTTCATTTCTAATTAATTTATTGGTGCGTTTAAGGGTGTTCAAGAAAGAAGTTGGGGTTCAGATTATCCCAAGTGGGACTTTGGTACGATAGTGGCATTGCATTAATTTTGATTCCACACCATGATGCAGCTAAGGGTGTCAATCGGTCTGTTTTTTTTTATATTTTTGGATTCATTTTTAATTTGGTTCAGGAGACAATATTTATAAATCGAGCTGGACTCAAATCGAATAATTTTCATAACCTCAAATTGAAACTGAACCGAATCAGTTTCTATTTTATGCGGTTTCATTTTAGTTCATTTATGGTCTTAATTTGGTTCAAATTCAGCTCAAGTGGAATAACTTGTTGAAACAAATATTGTTGGAGAGAAATTACATCATCGTAAAGATATTTTTCAAACATTTTATAAAAAATAACAAAGAATCCATAGTAGATAATTTCATGGTAAAAGTTTTCTTTCAATAGTGGAAAAAAAAAATCCCCAGCCCACTGGTGATGTGAACATACGATAGAACTCTTGTCCCATTAACAAACACTCACCCCCTATTGATGAATTCAAAAATACATTTTCCCTTTGTCATCTGACGGTACCGATGGTCATGGGCAAGGGATTCTTCTTTCACCATGGATGAAGAAAAACTCAATCCAATTTTCACACAATTCATCAAAAACATATGATTACTGTAGGGTTGGACTACGGTCGAACTCTCCCACAACCTGGCTCAGTTGGAAACAATCCGATCAAACAATTATTAAGAACTGGTCCTTTCTAAGAACTGCTATTAACAACAAATAATATAAAGGAAAAAAGAATGCTAACTGGTCACGTGGCTTCTGCACTCAAACACAGGAGCGTACGACAGTACCACCCTGCCCTTATGAAATCAAAAGGCACATCTATGTTAATGCCGTGTGCGCTCTCATTAGCCCCGTGCTGGTGCAAGCACGACATGACCAAACTGCGAGATCTTGCCCTAATTTCAAATAAGACAGGTTAAACCTCTTGTCAACAGTCCATATATTAGTGACATGGAATCTGAAAGGTACTAAGGAAAATACTAAAAAATGGTATACTTAACCAAATACTTAGCAATACAGAGGCAAAGGGAGACCACCTAGGGGTGAATCCTCATTCCAGAGCCTGCATTCTAAATAAACGGGCTGTCGTTCTTGGATTTGGGCCATCAGCCCATTTACTCAATAGGCTGGGCCTCATCAGTATGGGTCGTGGACCAATATGCATGCTTGTATACCAACTGGCACCCTGAAGCCCAGCTTGAATTTACCCGCATTCAGTCTCTCTACCCGTACTTGTCTTAACCCACTTTGGATAACGCATTTTTTTAGGGCAAGAGATCTCTACTTGGTCTCATGGTCTCTACACAAGCGTCTGGGCTAATGGGTGAAGCACATGTATTTTTATCTGTTCCATTTCCTGCCCGCTTTCATCTACTAGAGGGGGTGGACCCCACTCGAGCGGTGTGTCCGGGCAGGGGTAGGGTGGTCATTTCCACCTGCTCTATCAGAGGAACTTGGGGAAATTGACCTGCCCAGTAAATGCAGCAGATAAAGGTCCGTGAGCACGCCTGGGTATCTATCCAGGGGAAGAGGCATCATCTCACAAAATCACTGTGCCCTGTGAGAGGGCATAGGAAACACCACCAAGTAAAGATCTTTTTCCATTTTTTTATTGTCAGAGAAATTAAAATGATCTATTAGAAAATAAAATAATTTATCATCTCTTAAGAAATAGGCTTTTTCATAACTGTTATATGAATTAGGATAAATTACACTTGGGGTACCTAATGTGTGTCACGAAAATGGCATGACCAAAGAGGTCTCTCCTTGCATGCTTTCTTTTTTTCTTTTTACAAATGTTTTTAGCCACTATAGATGAAAAATGTCTGTAGCTACACTTGCATGCTATACGAGTAATGTGGTGCCCCCTCTCCTACTCACATTGGTCATGCGTGTAAATTGCATTGGGGGTGCCTATCCAATTGAAGTTCAAGGAGGGGACACCAACACTACTTGTATATAGGGGCCAAATGCCATTAAGGAGAGAGAATGTCAGGAAGAGAAAGAATGTGAGAAGACCGTGTACACCACGATGTGTACAGCCTTATCACATAAAAATTAACCACCACCTAATGTCCACCATCATCAGAAAGAATGAGGAAGAAATCCAACCAACAAAAGGAAAAATAGACCGAGTATCCAATTCCAAATGGAGAAAAAAACATTTTGTTTTGTGATAATAGAGGGAAAAGCATAATCTCAGCCAGCCACAATGTAATGAATTTTCTTACTTAACTATCTGAACTGGTTGGAAGGTTTGAATAACAAATGGAATAAAGAAATACCAAAACAAAATATCAGAAGAAGATCAAGATAGTCAAGGTTGTCTACCGCATGGCTCACCTTTCTTTGAAGCTCAACATGAATTATTCAACATGACAACGTGGGCAAATTCATTGGCCCTGCTATAGAGGCGTTGCAAATCCTGCAAATCACATGATAAAGAGCAAGGTCAATGGCTTACCACCTGGAATCTTTCCTGATCCAACAAATGGGGCAGCAATCCAAAATAATGCAAAAGATAGGCAATTAAGATTATCTGCTAATGTTATTTTTGCCTCAGAAATTTTCTAGGTTTAACCCTCAGTTTGGAAGAATTAAAGATAAAGCAAAATGAATGAACTTGGTCTCTACCTATTCAAAAAAAAAAAAAAAAAAAAAACTTGGTACATAATAGATGAAGCGAGATGAATGGACTTGGGATATCTATGAAATTATGTTTTGACATTACTTTCTAATTACTGGTGTCATGTTTTGCAATTCGACTCCTCTACTTCCGCCTGTCCCTACTGCCGTGTGTACCCCACACACAAACAAGACGGAATGTACCGCCTTACCCCTGCCCGAGCGGGGGTAAGGCGGTACTTTTCGCCACGCTTGTGTGTGGGGGCGCACGGCAATACCGGGCAGGCGGAAGTAGAGGAGTCGGATCCCACGTTATGTACTTGAGTTGGGGTCTCAACAATGAACCTCATCTTCAAGCACCTTTTTTTTTTTTTTTTGGTAAGACCTCATCTTCTAGCACCGATGGGGGAAAAACATAACACTATTTTATGGTCTCAACGAGTGTCGTAGAGAGTTAGGAGAGTGAACTGTTGGATCTGTTATGGAGTCCTTCAACAATGATGCTACTGTAAACCTTTAATTTGTTTCTTTTTTCATTTTTTTTTCTCTCTCTCTCTTATTTTCAATAAAGGCAGTCTGTTAACCCATATAAAAAAGGTAATAACATAAACATGTCATTCATACTATCAGTAAGGATAGAGATAAATCAAGGGAGTCACCCAACTGATGGGTCTCAGCACACATAGTAACTTTTTCTTTTTCTTTTTAGGGGGGCGGGGTTGGGATAGGATAGTATCACCTAGGTTCTTAATTTCAATAATTAAGAAACTGTATTTGTTAAGTCAATTTTCTCCCCATCTGTCTCCTTGTAATTCCCAATCTGCATATTGAGAACCCAAAAAACCAAGAATCCTTACAACTTTGCATCGAAGCAAGTGCAAACTTTCACTATCAGCATTAAGGAAATTTCAGTGTATAGAAAACCTTCCAGTTCGATTGGGTAAGAAACATGAGAATTACCTATCAGGTTTTCTATTAGAAGAATATACACGAGGAAATTCTAGGATTACTTCTCTGAGATTATTTCTTTCTCTGATCCATATGCTCCACAAATGCCCCATACCATCAATAATCTTTCACAACATGGCCATTTTGGTCCACTTCAATATCCTGAATCAATTCATACATGATTTCCAAAGCCATGCTCTAATGCTTTCCTCTAATTGAAGTGAATACACATTGATTAAAATAACTACCTTTTTCTTCAAAACAAGTTTAATGAGCATCATTTATCACCTAATTTGTGGTGACTAGTGTGAGATCTGCAGGAAGTCAAGGCAAGGTATTCCCAATTACGGTTGGGTTACACCAAGGATCAGCCCTAAGCCCTTACCTGTTTGCGCTTATCATGGATGAATTAACCAAGAACATCCAAGGCGAAGTACCATGGTGTATGCTATTCGCCGATGATATCGTTTTAGTGGATGAGACAAAAGCAGGGCTTAAAGCTAAGCTAGAGATGTGGAGATCATCCTTGGAAACAAGAGACTTTAAGATTAGTAGATCAAAGACAAAGTATATGATGTGTAACTTTAGCCACACTATGATGGATGTTGACACGGTGAAACTTGAGGAGAGAGAGGTACCGCCATGTGATTATTTCAGATATCTGGGGTCTATCATACACAAAGAAGGTGATATAGATGATGATGTTTCACAAAGAATTAAAGTGGGCTGGATGACGTGGAGAGGTGTGACCGGAGTACTGTGTGACCGTCACATTCCTTTAAAGCTTAAAGGAAAATTTTACAGGACTATGGTCCGGCCTGCTATGATGTATGGGGCAGAATGTTGGGTAGTTAAGAAGTGCCATATAGCGAAGCTATGTGTCGCAGAGATGAGGATGTTAAGATGGATGTGCTGCAAAACTAGGAAGGATAAAGTGAGGAACGAACATATTAGAGCTGAAGTGGGAGTTGCTCCGATCAGTGACAAGCTCCGAGAATGTCGTCTGAGGTGGTTTGGCCATGTGCAACGGGGCCTAAGGATGCCTGATGTAGCCTAAGTGAAATAACTTCCACTTAGGACCAGGTTCTGTCTAAGGGTTGGCCGAATGGGCAGATTAGGATTATTAGGGTAAAATTTAGGGTTAGGGCTAAGTAATGACAATGGGGTTTATAGGGTTTTAAAAGGCAGGTTTCAGAGGTCTTAATGGTATAAAGATATTAGGGTTTGGGGAAGTTTTGAATTTCTGCAATTTTGGGCAGAATCGGGTCACAGGCTTTAGGGTTTAATGGAGTGAAGAGATGAAAGGGTTAGAGTGGGAATTATGGGCTAGGGCTGAGGTCGAGTGTGGGGAATGATGTAGGGAAGGTGGACTGAGAATAGGGTTTGAAGGTGATGGTTAGATCTGGAATTATAATGGAGTCCTAGTTGAAGTAGGAGTTGCAGGTTTAATGGGGTTGAGGGTTGAATGGATAAATTGCAGGGTTAATGTGCAGGAGAAGCAACAGCTTGAAGATTGAAGAAGAAGAAGAAGAACCTCCCGATCTGCGAGATGCAAGGAGTTGCTGGATTTCTCCAACCCTAGCCCTTGATATAACTCACAAGAGGTCTTGATATGACACACAAGACAGAGAAGCAGCAGCAGTCATGGCGGCAGCAGCAAGAAGAAACAAAATTTCAAACATAATAGGTGGGGGAGCCTCCCACGAAATATCTATTTATAATAAAAGGGGGGGGCCAAAAGGCCTTACAAATAATCAACCTAAAAGCAAATCCTAGTCAAATTTGGAGTGAGAATTCCTAATCTGAATCCTAATCACAAACATAAAACATAATAGACTTATACTCTAAATAGGAGTATAAGCTTAAACAAATAAAATAAAATAAACACCTATCCCTCTAAAATCATGGAGGGAGAACTTAAGAAAATAAATATAAAAAGACTGTTTTAACCCTATCATAAGAAAAGTAAAAAGGCTCCAACGAAAATCAAAGAACAGCCAATTAAATCATGGTTTCGGCTTCTGCATCAATGCCCCTGTAAAGAGGAGTGATCTGATTCCGATTGAGGGAGCTAAAAGAGCTAGTGGTAGGCCTAAAATAACCATCGGTGAGGTTGTGAAGAAGGACATGCAGAGTTTGGGCCTTGTGCCAAGTATGACCTCAGATAAAGCCTATTGGAGGGCAAGGATCCACGTTGTTGACACTAGGTAGCTGAGATTTTCCTGATTTCCTGGGCTTGACTATTTCCTTTTACTCTCATTTCTCATTTTCCATCTATTACTTTTCATATCTCATTTTTCTATTTTTATTCTCCATTCCTCTTACTTTCCTTTGTGAGGACCTTAGTTCTCCCTACTTTGTTTTTGATAGGATCCATGTAGCCGACCCCATTTAGTTGGGATAAGGCTGAGTTGTTGTTGTTGTATTTATCACCTAATTTCTTAACATCCAAAACTCATTCATTGATACCCCATTTTGTTTTCTATACACAAATTCTGATAACCATAAAACTTCCTATATTTTCTTTCCTTCTTTGGGGCAAATGTACTCCTATTTTTACCTTCATAGAGTAAAAAAAGGCATACCCAGTGCACATGGCTCCCGCCACTTTTACCTTTCAATGTTTTTGCCAAGGTTAAACATTGTCTTGATAGGTGCTACTTGTAATATGCCTACTCATTCTTGGTGCAAATGATGGACCTTCATTATACTTCTTTCTTTATTTTTCCACTTTTTGACCCCCTCCAATGCCTTGGGTCGCCTAGGGCTTTGAAAACCAAAATATCCCTACCAATCGAAGCTGGACCCTTTCTCAAAACATGCACAAATTACTACAAAAATAATATGCCTCCTTCCATGAAGTCTATGCTCCACCACCATGAAAATTCTTCAGCCTCAAGCTTGAGTTATATCCTAGAGATCTAGACATTTATAATTGGTTTGGAGAGAGATATGCTCAGCAAAATCCTTCTTTTATTGAACACCTACCAGAGACTGACAAATAAAGAATCAAGGATCTATATAAAGGCAGCTATTTAGTCATCTTAACTGCAAATACCTCACTTATCAAATTATCCAGCAACTATCAGGAAGATGTCAAGAAAAAATCCACAATCACCTCGCCTAGTAAATGGTCATTTCAAGTCTCTTGTGTGTGCCTCCCATGATTTGAGTGACACATATGAAACACGGACCTCAATAACCTATTGAAGTGATCTACCCTCATTCTCCATCCACCCTTTCTTTTTCCTTTTTCCATTTTTTCTTTCTCCCTCTCTTCCCAAAATCCACCTTTTTTCTTTTGCTTTCCACCTTCATAAGTTAAATAATTCCATGATGTTCCCTACCACATCTTCATCTCCACTTTGGAAACTAAACAATGCAACATTCAATTAATTAAATTCCAAGAAAACAAAAAATCCAAGTCCAGTGTTCATTAGGTAGCTTGAACTCCAGGAATAAGAGATTGAACACCAACCCCAACCCCCCCCCCCCATTTTGACAAAGTGACAAGTATTTTCAAGGCTCTTTCCTTTCCTCTAGACATCCTTTTGCAAAAGAATCATTTAAGGAATTAGTATATAGCAACACGCTACCTAGATTGAAGTATACCGGACAATACAGCACCCATTTTTGAGTACTGGAGTATAATTATATTCATAGTTGAGAACTAGAAAAACTAGAGATCAAAAGCTTCAACTCCACAACTACAAACTTTGAGAAACTTTGATAACATTAGTTTGTCCTAGATGTAGCTTGTTGCATTGGAAAGGATCTTGCCACCGCTGCCCACCGGGGGGGGTGTTATGGGTTGTTGCCTTCTATATTCCTGTTAGACTGCTGCTATGTGTTCAATTGCTGATTTGATATAGAACATCAGTAATTTTTAGTAATACCCAAAAGTTAACTATCAAATCATGCAAGTTTCTACTATCTTTCTCACTAACACCATAAGTGAAATTTATTTTTGTGTCTCTCTTGCAATCCAACATGACAAGTCAAAACATTTTAAATGCTTAATGGAAAGGGGAAGACTGGGACACTATCCCCCTTTTATATGCCTTATGTATAAGGTAGATATGGATCTATGGACCACCTATCTATTCATTACAACAAAAAACCGGGGCAAATTACATTAGGGTGGGGGGAGCATCTCAGAGGTGTTTTGGAAAATACACGTGAGGTTTTCAATGCCATGTTCATGATAATGTCATAACATTAAATTATTATGAAATTTCTGTATCCCAAGCAAACTCTAATAATTCTTCACATCAGTTTGTTTTTTTCACTAAAGTAAGCAAATCCAAACAATACACAAGTGTACAAAATATTTGCCATTTAAAGCATATGCCATGGAAAGAGAATATGCAGATATTGTGTTTGTATGGGTGTGGGTGTGTGGGTGTGGGTGTATGTGTGAGAGAGAGAGGGGGCGGAGGGAAACACCTTCGGAGAGCCATCCCCAATTTCCACCCTTTAAAGAAAGCATTGAGGTGAGCAATGCTGAAGCAGTAACACTGTGCAACGGCATCAATGATTGTGCACAACCTAACTCCATTGGCATCCTGCAAAGAACCATGGTAATATCATTTTTTTAGCCTCGTAATTGAAAACAATAAATCTGATCTGAACAAATTCAAAACTAAACAAAAATCCAGAAAGGGGAGGAGGAAAAAAAAACCACCAAGAACATCAAATGTACTTGCAGGGATTATGTTAAGAGATTGAACTTATATAACAAATAACCAAGGGAAAAGGGGGGGGGAAATCAAATGGGGTAAAATTGAAGGTAGATTGTCATAGGAAAAGAAAAGGGCCAGAGAGTCTTAAATGAGTAATCATCAAGCACATACACATTAAAATGAATACAAATCATGTAAAGAACAAAATGGAGAAATCAAAACTCAAAAAATATTAAAAAACAATAATAACATAAAAAGACAAACCTGGAGAAAAAGGAAAGTTTATGTCGAGAAACACGAGAAGTGGGCCTTGCAGGAGTGAATCCTCCAACCTTACCCGCTCCAGAAACACAAGATGATGATGGTCTACATCCGCTTAGGATTCTTGTTGCAGATGCAGAGGAACTTACAAGAGTTCGTCTTGCATAATTAGATGCCATGCTGTCTTCCTTGTCTCGTCTGTTCTACTTGTCTCACATGAATGGTGGGGGAAGGGGAAAATAATTACTAACCGTTGACGGAGCCAATACAGACATCGTTGAAGCAACTGCAGGCGGTGGAACGAAAGTTAAACCCTGCAAAAGATTCTAATTTTATCTGCAGAAACTGCCACCAACTTACAAAACCTCCAAAACCCTAAAAATCGTATAGGGAAAATGTTCTCTGCTCCTGCGCCCAGACACATGGGGTGGACAAAATAACCGGCCCTCCCCCTGAATGACCAAAATGACTGCCCCGTCCCACCTCATGTGTCCTAGCGCAGCCTGCGCCCCGTGCGCTCCCAGTTAAAGGGAGAAAGAATGCTAACCGGTGTTGTGTCTTGACGTGTACCTATGCCCAGACACAGCCCGACGCAAAAAGATCGGTGCACCCTTGATCCATTCCACCTTTCTAAGGGGGTGGGCCAATCTTTTTGCGTTGAGCTATGTCAATGCGCCGGTCTTTTCATGTTGGGTTGTGTCTGGGCGCGACGGGGTCCTCTACTTCTGAGCTGCCCCTACTACTGTGTGCACCACAGACACAGAAAAGAGGAGTAAAGACCGCCATACCCCTACCTTGCCCGAGCGGGGGTAATGCGGTCTTTACCGCCTTGCTATGTCTGGGTGCACGGGCAGTAGGAGCAGCTCAGAAGTAGAGGATTCGAATCCGTCTCTGGCACAAGTGTGTTGGGGCCTAGGCTGTGTTTGCGCACAAGAACACACCGTGCCCAACAACCAGTTAGCATTCCTTTTCCCATATTGAAGATTAATGATAGGCCTAGTGGCTGGATAGCCGAGTTAGGTCATGGGCCATTTATGGGCCCCATATGACCAAGGCTTGTTGTCGTGTTGTATTTTCCAGTACATGGATGGGTCAGATCTGTCCCCACCCGTCTCCATGTGGGTAGCTGATCCGGATTCCTATTAATGGGCCCTCGTCTGACCAAGCTTGTCGTGTAGTATTCTCCAGTACACAGATTTACGTTTTGGAAGAAGAGCATTTGTAGTGACCAAAATACAAATTGGGAAAATGCTGGTCACACTGTCGGTGTCATGTGCCTTCTTTACATTCTCTCTTCTCCCTGATATGTGGGTCCCCTATGTATAATTCGTGTGGCGCTTTCTCCCATGCTCCCATTCGCTTGATGTGAGAGAGATCTCATTCCATGTGAGCAATGTAGTGATCCCCAGAAAATTATCCTCTCAAGTTCCCTAGTGCCTCTAATAAGAGGGGGTGGACCCCACCCGGGCAGTGTGTTCGGGCAGGGGATAAGGTGGTCATTTCTGTCCCCTGTGAGAGGAATTGTATGAACTGTACCAGGCAAGGAACCTAAGAGGATAAAGATCTAGTGATCTCCTCCCATACAAGTTATAAGGAAGAAAGAAAATGGTTACTAGCACCTTACAAGGGAATAGCCGCCCTGTCTTGGCTGGAAATTTGTTATGAGAGAATAGCGAGGTGTATCTGTAGTTTGTATTGATCCATTAGACAACTCACTAGTATATGTGATCATTTGAAAGATCTACTCACCTACAACATAGAAATAAATGGGGGAGTGAAATCTTTTTCCCTAAAATATATAGGGAGAAGGTTCTAGTAAACTGCTAACTTTCTGAAAGCTAACGGCATACATCAAGCATAAGGTTGGACAGAGGAAGGCAAGGGGGTCTTTTCCAAAGGGAGGAAGAGACAGGATGACGTATAATGAGCACTCTCACGGCATACCCTACCTTTCTCTTATACATATTGAAGTATGTTAAATATGAAACAGGAACGTGTTCTTTACCGAAAAGCATGCCCCAGCACCCAAACACAAGGGGCACTGGTGCAGGAACCATACTCCCAAACAAAGTTCATTTTCCCATATGAAATTACCTATTTTTCCCCACCTAAACAAAATGGGTAAATGAGAAGGCTGAGAACCCTTTTACCATCCTATATTTAGAGTGTAGCCTCCAAAGTCCAAACTAGGGTAGTTAAGGAGGGAAAATGGGTAAATGGATATATCCATGATTCTAAGTATCGGTATCGGATCACCCGTATCGGGCAATCCATACCAGTTTTGCATCTTTCAAATCCCAATACTATGCCGATACCATATTGGTGACACGGTACAAACCGGATAAATCGATAAAAAAAAAAACTATTTTTAAAGGAGGATCAAGTGCAAATTTGTCTCATACAACCAATACCGTGAACACGGTTAGTACTCCCATATCTCCACAACCGTTGGATCAAGGATTATAGGGTTGAGATTCCCACTCAACTATGCATGTAGGAGGTTTTACTCAAAAACACTCAAATGAGTGTTGAGGTCCATGGTATTACCAAAAAAAGAATGTTGAGTTCCATGTCACTTTGTAGGGTTCATTCAGAACACAAAGACCTTTATAGGAGTTCACCCCCCCCCCCCAACCCCCCTCCTCCACCCAAAACTTGAATTATGAAACGGCTAACCAACGGCTCTTTCAATGAGAAACCACATTACATTAATCAAACCTTTATATTTCCTCGCTAAGCAAAATGTAAAAGCAGATTTTCACTCATTTTCCATCATAAAGTTTCCACAGATGCCCCTACTCACTTTGCTTATAAATAGGCACATCTTAAATTTTTTTTTCCTTTTTTTATGACAAAAGAGATTCAACAGATTGAAAAGAGAGGAAACGGATTCTGTCCAACTGTGGCGAGAATTGAAGCATCCAACCCCGCTAAACGATAGCAAAAATAGGGGTGGGATGATCATTTCAACCCACTTGGCCCCTGAGTGCTGGACCGTCCATCTCCCTCCATGACTGGACAAGAGCCAGGTCCAAAAAAAGAACAAATACAAAAACAGAGTGAGTCATCTGAAAGGGATGAGAGAGGAAAACAGGGCCATCAAATACATCCTACGCTTCAAAACAAAAAGAAACCCAAAAAATATTGAGCCTTACTTAGTATTAACAACTTTAAGGAAAAAGAACCATATTTCCTTGGCTGCCAGCAAGGTAGAAGGAACATTCCTACTATTACATAGTGCATATATAGATGGTGGTCCTATTCTAAAACTAGTTAAATTATCAAATAAGAGTATTGATCCAAGCAGCCTCAATAGTCCTCCATGGTTCTGTCGCTATGCAGAGTGAGCATTTCGAATCTTTTGATTACATTGTATGATTGACACACCTTATTTGTCCCCAACTAGAACCAATGACGTAGGACTTGTTTGTCTCACATTATAACCTACCAGTCTCACAAGCTAAATAGTTCAAGGCTTTACCATGTAAATAGATAGAGTTGATTCTCACTAATATTGTTTTCTTTTAAAGGGATAGGGTTCTCTGAGCAAACGACATAGAGAAGCGCACTAATGAGGTGCGTTGAAACGTTTTCATACAATTGATGGTAGTGAGATCATTTCATGTGTGTGTATGTGTGTGAGAGAGAGATTTCTCTCTTTTACATTACTACAAATAACATTATATTTATCGAAGATTGGTCATATCCTCTTGATAAAAGTTACATTACTTGAGCAGCCTAGTTGGTCTCTTAATTGTAAATTTACGTTCGTTTAATCAAAATTTTGGTACCACAACTTTTAAGGCCTCACTCTGTTCGTTGGATGTACTCTCTTTTTTTTGGAATTTTTGTTTATTTTCTCAATCCTCCCTAACCATTGTGGAACTCTTATTGAAGAAAATGTTTGGTGTGACGTAAGAGATTTCCTCTTCTCATACTGGTAGCATGGGAAACCCTTTCCCAACTTTTAATTTTAGTATTGGTCAAATTATGATCTTAGCTCTTATCAATAAAAATTTGTAAATGATCAGGAAATATCTTAAACTCAGCTGCGCTCTTTTTTTTAGAGTGATACCTCAACCACTAGAATATAAGTATTTATTCATATAATTTATTCATGAGACTATCTAAATGACACCTCTGTAGGTGTATTTAGAACTTAATTTTTTTCTAGAAAGTGTATTTAGAACTTGACACCATCTTAGGGGTATCAATAAAAAAAAAAAAACACCTTTATAAAATGTTTAATATGCATTTAATAGATACTTTTTTTTTTCTTTTGGTAAACGCATGTGATAGATACACATGCATATAAATATACATGTATATTCCCCTCCCAAAGTTAGACCTAGATTTATGAATGAAATGCCTGATTTAACTAGAAATTTTTATTTCAATCCTTTAACCACAAATGGCCACTAAATGACTAAAATATGGTTTAAAAGAATCAAGTTATTAGTTTGGTTCGGTGGAGGATTAGGTAAAATATACCACAACCATAAAAATCCAATATGAATTGAGTGATCAGATCGATTGGAATATTACCAAAAAAAAAAGATTAGATCGATTGGAATTGAGATCAGCCTCGACTAATTCCGAACTGAATCGGACCATCCTATCCCAATCTTTTAAACCCTGCACTAAATTGAAATATTATGTTGAAGTCAACAAGTCCAATGTGATGTTTGGCTACAAAGGTAAAAATAGCCCAAACATGCTTAAAGTAAAACAAACTACTTGGAATACTTTGAAGATGGATTATGTTTAGTTCAAGGAAAAATGATTAAAGTAGAGCAATCTTACCATTGCACTGCGTCGCCTACCCTTTAAAAAGAATGTACCCAGTGCACGAGACTCTGCGAGGTCTGGGGAGAGTAATAACCTAGACAACCTTACTGAGGTTGCAGCACCTACCATTTAAAAAGAGTGTAACCAATGCACAAGACTTTATTTTTTTTGTTTTGGTAAATAAAGATTTTATTCATAAGAAGAGGATGACAAAGCCGAGGTCTCCAGTGTACAAAGGTTCTGGAGCCAAGGAGAGGATAAAGGCCAAGTTGTCCGACATCCCACAGACAGGACCTTCCGAGCTAGGTTGTTTGCAACAACGTTAGACGACCTAGAAATATAAGAGAAAGAGCACTCTTTACAACTGGCGGTGAAATAGCGGATGTCCTCCACGATAGGAAATACTACCACTGGGACTGGATTGCCTGGATTAGGGAGTAGGTTGATAAGCTCTAGGCAATCTGACTCCACCTGCACCTTGTTAAAACACTCTCCAATACAAATGAGCAGGCCAGACTTGACAACCATGGCTTCCCCCACTAGGATCGATCCAAAAGGGCTCGGCTCAGAGAAAGCAACTACACATTTACCCTGGCAATCGTGCACAACGTAGCCCAAACCTCCTACATCAGAATCCACAACTAGAGAAGCATCGGTATTCAACGTAAGCCAATCAGTAGCAAGAGGGGATCAGGCCGAGGTCTTTGGCTTTATTGTTATGGCCTGCCGAGACCCATGGGAACCAATAGTCGTGAGGAACTCACTGTGAGCATCATGAGCAACTTGAATCACTTAAACAGGGGTCCAACATCTCCGATTAAACACCAAGTCGTTTCTTGCTCTCCAAAGAGCCCAACAGATAAAGGAAGCCAGCACACACACCTCCCTAGTCTCCTTTTTAGAACCTGATTGAATGGCATCCCAACTTTGAATCCACTTATGCTTTTTACCTTCCACGTCCTGGAGAGTGAGATAGGAAAGAGAACTACCAAACCAAACAGCTCGAGCTAAATCACACCCAAGAAAAATATGGTCAATGCTCTCGATCTGGGCTCCACATTTTTGGCACGATTGATCCACATGAATGTTGCGACGCTGAAGCGCCTCCCCCGAAGCTAAGCCCCTTGCACAGGCTCGCCAAAGAAGGTTCTTAACTTTGGATTGGGTTTGGCGACCCCAAATCTTCTTCTATATTCCATCCAGGATCTGATCACGCTGAGTTTGCTTTGAGACGGAAGGTCCTACAACTGTTAGATGAGCCTGGATGTTGGTGAGGTTATGATATGCCGACTTAACCGAAAAGACCCCATTCTTAGCTACACCCCAAACTAGGGAGTCCTCGCCCGAAAAAAAACTTAGCACAATCTTCTTAATAGCACAAGCATTAGACGGAGCGAAGAAAGATGATAGCATATCCTCCTTCCAGGTCCTGGTCTTTGTGAAGTTTGGGGAGTAATAACCTATGCAGCCTTACCTCTACTTCGCAGAAAAACTATATCTGGACTTGAATCCATGCGACTACTAGGTCACAAAAAAATATTAAAGCAAAGAAATAGATGGAAACTGAAAGAAAAAAAAAAAATCTATTTGAAAGGAAAACAACCGGAAATCCCCTTTTAATCTGTAATAATTACTTTAGTATAATTTTTGTGCCTGAGATGTGCAACGTTATCGCTTGTAACATGTTACACGCCCCCCACCCTCACCAACCAATTTAAAAGCTTTCTAGAATCCAGATTCCAGGTACTTTCCAAAACAAAAAACAATTTTAAAAACTAGGTATTTTCGCAATTATCTTGGAAAAGAAGCCCAATCTATGAAAGATTTGAATGACTCAGAAAACAAATCAAGACAAATCTAGATTCGACCCCGCTTTCAAAATCTAACAACAAAGAAATTATTGAAATTTTGGAAACTTTGGAGTCCTTACATATCAGAAATCCGTTTTTTTTAAGAATGGAAGATAGAGAAGATTACAGAGAAAACAAAAAACTAGGGACTTTGAAGAGAGAGAGAGGGAGACTCCACTAGAGTGAGAGAGGCGAGCGATGCACCAGGGAAGTAGCAGAGGAAGCAGAGGAAGGACGGAAGCACAACCTTCGATTGTTGAAACCCTAACCCTAAATGCCATTTTTGCAGGGACTAAAGCCTAAGAAGCCATTGAACAAGCCATCGAACTGGCCGAGCTTCTTGTTCAAAGACAAAGCTCACAAGCATGTGGTTATCAAGATGCAGTTGGATTCTCTCAGCAAAACACCATCACCACTACCACCAGACCACAAAGTCTCAGCAGAGTGGGAGAAGAAAGCTGCTTTAGTATCTTCCAAGACAGACCTTACCACTCTCTTATCCGACGAGCTTCTTCTCCGGGTATTCTCCAAGCTTCCTGATTCACAACGAAACCCTAATTCGCTCGTTTGCAAGCGATGGCTGCATCTCCAAGGCCGCCTGGTTCACTCTGTCAAGCTGCTCGACTGGGATTTCCTCTTCTCAGGTCGGCTTCTTTTACGTTTCCCCAACCTCACCGATGTTGATCTCGTTGCCGCCTGTATTGACTCGCCCAGGAGTTCTGGAATTTTGTTGACCCATAAATTCTTATCGGTTCACCTTGATTCTGATTTCTCGCCTTGTGAGTTTGTCCCTGAAAAGAATTTGCTGCCACCGGCTTCGATTGATGGAGGGCTACGAGTTATTGCACAGGGATGCCCTAATTTGCGGAAACTTGTTCTTAATGCTGCCACGGAGAGTGGGTTGTCGAGTGTTGCGGAGGAGTGTCCGACCTTACAGGAATTGGAGCTGCACCGTTGCACGGATGTCTTATTGCGTGGGATCTCCGCTTGCAAGAATCTCCAGATCCTGAAATTGATTGGGACTGTGGACGGTTTCTATAGTTCTGTCGTTTCGGATATCGGTTTAACGTTCTTAGCCAATGGTTGTAAGCGTCTTGTGAAGCTTGAGCTGAGCGGGTGCGAAGGGAGCTACGACGGAATAAAGGCTATTGGCCAATGCTGCCATATGCTGGAGGAGCTCACGCTGTGCGACCACAGGATGGATGGTGGGTGGATGGCAGCCTTGTCATTTTGTGGAAATTTGAAGACTTTGAAGCTTCAGTCGTGCAAGAGGATCGATCTGACACCAGGGCCTGACGAACATTTGGGGTCTTTGCGGACTCTTGAACGTTTGCAGCTACAGAGGTGCCAACTGCGAGATCAGCAGAGTATGAAGTCATTGATGTTGATATGTGAGGCCGTCAGGGAGATGGTTTTTCAGGACTGTTGGGGTTTGGATAATGAGATGTTCAGCTTTGCGAGTCATTGCAGGTACCCGGTTCTCGATTTTCTCTCTCTTCTATTCTATTGCTCTTTCACTCTTTCCAGGCTTTACTACGTATGCTAAGAGAATGATTACCAATGATATAATTTAGTTGTGCAACTGAGAAGAAAACGAAAATTAAAAGTTTAATGTACAAATTTGGAGTATATATCAAATTCTTTCTGTCATGTAATGATAACATTTTATCTTGTAAGAAATTCAGTTGGCTTGGACAAATTAGATCATTAGAATGGTTTGTTTATCTAGTTTTTATCCTCTTAAGTATTGCAATTTCCTTTTGCCAAGGGACTGCAGCTTGTAAGTAAGTGCCTTGTATAGGAAGGGATACACAATTTGTTATTTGAATCACCGAGCAGATTAATGTGGCCAACCAGAAATAGTGTGATATGATTTAGTGAGTTTGGTGACAAAAGAGAAGAAAGTGTGGGAAATAATGTTGCTCTGTTGTGCTTTCTATGGCATACCCAGTGCACAAGGCTCCCACTACTGCGGGATCTGGGGAGGGTCATGATGTACGCAGCCTTACCCCTGCTTTCGCAGAGAAGCTGATTCCAGACTAGAATGCGAGATCACTTGGTCACAATGAACCTAACCATTGCACCAAGGCCCGCCCTTTCTGTTGTGCTTTCTAGGTTGATCATTTTTGCTTTAAGAGAATGATTTCATTAATGTGCTTTAGATGAGCAATTGAGAATGCTATTGATTTTGAATGTAAAATTTTAGTTTGCATATTGAGTTCTCTCATGCTATAACAGTATGCTTTCTTGTAAGAGTTAAATGCTGTCTGACCAAAATAACCAAAATCATCTAAATAATGTACTTCATTGAATATCTATGTCTGGATGAAAAGGATGGATGCATCAGATTGACAGCTAGCATGCAGAAAACCTTTATCGAGGGATCATGAAAACGTTGTTATTTCAATCCATGGTGGAATGACTGGACAGAATTAATGCACTGGCCACAAGTAGTTGGGATAAAGCTAACTAAATTGAGTTAGAGTTGGGTAGAACAAGAATGACAAGCATGGCATGAAGTGTTGAGTTAGACCATGTATACCACTTTAGGAACCAAAGATCCCCATCCTCAATGGCCTCTTCTGGTAGTCTAGTAGTCAGGAAGTCCTGCTGCTCATCTGATATAACTTGTTTTCAATTAAATAAAAAAACATGGAGACTGTCTCATCGTCTCATAAGCCATATATGTCATCAGAAACAGATTAATTTCTTAATAGATCTTGGCAGCATTTTTTTGTTTTTATCAACAAAGGATACTCAGAAGAAAATTAAGTTATTCCTCATAGCCATTTCTTGATTTGGCCAGTGATCCTACTCTTTTACTTGGGTACATCTTATAATTTGACATGGCTGTTTGCACAGGCAACAAATAATTACAATGACCAAAAAAATCCATGATGAATTTTTTTTGAGAATTTATGGATTGAAAGTTTTGACGGGTGATTACTTTCTTGGCAGGAGGGTAAAGTTTCTATCTTTGGAAGGATGCTCGTTGCTAAACACAGATGGTCTAGAGTCGGTACTTCTTTCTTGGAAGGAGCTTCAACGGCTTAGAGTAGTCTCATGTAACAATATAAAGGACAGTGAAGTGACTCCTGCACTTTCGAGTTTGTTTTCAGTTCTAAAGGAGTTGAAGTGGAGACCAGATTCGCAATCTCTTCTTTTGTCAGGCCTTGCAGGGTCTGGAGTGGGAAAGAAAGGCGATAAATTTTTCAAGAGATTGTGAGGCCTGAACTTGCTACCTGATGTGGAGTATCTGAGCTTCTGTTCAATAGACACTCATTTGAATCAATGAGCTACCGAAGTCGTTGCAGCAATGGCACACTGTCAACTGCTGTAATCATTCTCGCACCATTTCAGATGGTTAACATGTCGTTAACAGAGAATGATATGCTTCAGTGAACCAGCCCGATGGAGCTACTCATTTTAGACATGTCAATCCCTCTTCATCTTTTCTTATTGTATGTTCATTTGAGTTTCAGTTCTCAAGCCCAGATTACTCCATAGAAGTATCTGTCCTCGTCCTCTGTGAGTCTCTCACATAACCATCTGTTGTTTAACAAGTTTAGGAATGTTAATCCCTTTCTGATCTAGTATATGTACCAGAAGGGGTTAATAATAGATGGGTATCTTTGTACAACACTAGCTCATTTATAGGAAGCTTAATCTTTATGAACATATGGATGTAGCCTTACATTCTGAATCTATACTGTTATGAGATGAATTGGTTGGGTCATTATTGTTGTGGATGGGTGAAATTATCCTTAATTAAAACGTATTAAATAAAAATGGCATATCATTTATACAAATGCAAGATAAATTTACCCTTTACTGGTAAGAATCTATGTCTGAAGCTATCAACGTAATCTGTAGCCTCAGTAGTTCTGCCACATGTTAAATGTTATGTGTGTCTCGAATTCTTGGATACGTTTCGAAGAATGATCCACTCTGAGAATTTTTTGGTGGTGATCCGAATGAAATTTTTTTTGAGATCTGTGATGATAGTGTGGAGCCCATCACGATCTGATCCAATGGATCAATCCGAATCCGATGGAGGAATATTTATGTTTTTTATCCGTTTTGTTATAAAAAGTAAGATTTGGGGATTTTGGTGTTGATGTTTGTTCTAACATTAAATTACATGAGAGATCAAAATCAAGAGATGGATGGATACCATGAGAAGAATTTTAGCCACCAAAACACAGGTCAACCATATTTGCCTTTTCACCCTGATCAATGCGTTTGGCCTCATGCTCTTTGCCTTTTCACCCTGATCAATGCGTTTTGCCTCATGCTCTTTGCATAACTTTCCAAAAATAAATGGCAATGAGATGCTGTTAAAAAGGTGATCAGATTAGACTTTTGAAGAAACATAAGGCTCCAATTGGTTGCAAGGAAATGAAATTTTTGTAACCTTTTATATAGGTAATAATTAAAAGTTTTTTTCTTAGGGTTAAAATTTTTATTTTCTTGCTCTTTAATTTCCCTTAAAATCAAATGAAACCTTAAGGTCCTGTTTGTTTGATGGGGAGGATGGGATTCAAATGTTGTGAGATAAGTAGACAAAACATTTAATGTTGTCCCTCGAGCTTTATTAAGTTCACCACTCCAAGTTAAATAAATAAGATTGGGGTGAGATTTTGCATCAGTATTTTCTTATCCCAATTCTCCCATCCCACCTAAGTCCCCGCAAACGAACAAGGCTAAGGGAATTCTACCACCTTAACCAATGGGCTCCTCCCGGTTCCCTTTTAAAATTGATAGATCATATGCATGCTTCATGGGGCAGGGGAAGTTGGGAAGGGTGTCGGCTGGTCAATTATTGGACATGCCTATAGTTACATTATGGAAAAACATGTAGCAAGGGTTTTTAAGTTGTTAGATTTTGATATATCTCAATATATTGAAAACAAACCCATTTTTTCTCATTTTGCAAGAAGCACCTCCCTACTTAAAGAATAATTAATTAGGACCGTAAAAAAGAAGCAAAATAATCACCTACAACTCCCTTCTCGAAAAGTTGTGTTAGCAGATATTAAATACCTTATCTGATTTTCATTTTACAGATATTCTTTTAGGGTGTAGTGGTTTTTTTTTTTTTTGGGTGGGTAGGAGGGATCTGGCTCTCCTCCAACCGTGGCGGGAACTGGAGGATCCAGTCCAGCAAAAACACCCAAAAACAGGGGGTTGGTCATTTCATAGGGAGACCCATTTGGGTCCCACCTGTGAAATGATCAAAACCACCCTTGTTTTGATCTTGTTTTGCTGTGCTAGACCCTCCAGCTCCCGCGGTGACTGAAGGAGAGCCAAATTGGGGGAGGAGAGGGTGAAATTGATCTACTCAAATAATGTTGTAGTTGTCAACTCCCTAGAGCAATTGGAAATGGCTCCGCTTGTTGAAGCAAGATGTTGATGGCATGTCTAGTGTTTGAAACTTCCCATTCTCCCCCCCCCGAACATTACTCACACACTAGTTTTCTTATGGGACCCTGATTTGAATGGACCAAAAAAAAAAAAGGTGAAGCCTAGCAATGATAAGGTGAGACCTTCATACACCTGGGCATGTCCAAAAAGGTTTTCTAGACAAGTACTTAATTCTACCATGTGTGATTGATAGAGGTAACAAAAATTTTGTGGACAAGTAAACCCTATGGTTCTTGAATCACATTCAAATTTCAATACAAGTAAAGCTTTCCAAAGTGACAACAAAATATTGAGAAATTAAAGGGGCATGGAGTGTGCATTTCAATACATAGACAGCTAAAAAAAAATATAAGATAAAATGTCAACATATGACTGGGTGTATAATTGAATTTGAGCGGAATATTAGGGCAATTCATTTCTAGGCATTCCAATGGTCCAGGCCTCACGCCTCAAGCCTGAAGTTTCCAAGATATTTAAATTAGCATTTGTTAAGTCTTTCTAACTTTTTTTTTTTTTGGCTAAGTTAGACACACATGTCACAACTTGGTTTGAGCCATTTGAAGGATTTAGGGAAAGAGGAAATGTTAGAGTGTTTTTTCTTTTTTTGTGAATAATAAATTTATTGAATATTTTCTCATGTAGAAGCCGATGCATCCAAAGGCCAAAACACACAAGTTCTAGAGCCAAGGAGGGGAGTTTGGCTAGTCTATCGTACACGAAATTGATAGGACCTTCTTGACTAGAGAGTCAACAGCTCGCGTTTGCATGAGACCCATCTCTAAATTGGCATAGGCCACATAACCAAGCTACAATGCTCTCTAACCACCCATCCAACGGAGGGGAGGATTTGGACACACATCTCCAGGTGTTGGTATGTGTTGGAATGCATGTCTAAGTCCTCCCAGCCATTGGATTGGTGGTTAGATAGGAGTTGGACACCCAATTAGTTGGAGATAATCCAAATCCAATCATCATATTTCCCATCCATTGAGAAAGATCAAGTTTTTCTATATTGTGGGTATAGAGTGAATTTGGACATCCACTTTTATTGACATTATCATATTGCATTTGGTAGGGCTAATTCTAATTTCATCAATAGGGAGTGAGAGTGTAATAATAATTCAAGATTCCAATTATATGATCACATTTTCCCACCAAGAAGATGTTTCTTAGTCCACTTGCGATAACTTAATCCTGTTGAGAAAGCATTCCCCTTTGGTAAACTTTTAAATAATCCAAGGTACATTTTTTGGTCAAATTTTTGGGTATTTCAAGAATGCATTTGATTTTTTTAATTGTTCTAACATTTTTTGTAAACATTGATTGTTTGATTTAGAGAAGTTTCTCATAAGGCTGAAACTTAATACATTGAAGGTGCCCAACAACTTAAGAAGTATAATCTTTGACTTGCATAGCCAAGAGTAGGGATCAAGTCTCACCTTCACCAATTGCAGAAGATGGGGCTGAATGTTGGAAAATGGTGTTTTTTTTATGAAGAAGGCTGGTATAGAGCATGGGAGGTAAGAAGAAGAAGAAGAAGATGGTGATGATCACGATCATATAGAGGATTGTGAGAACATGAAGAATATGTTGAAAGTATATCTATCAAATATAGAATGGTGATTTTCAAGGCACAACTATGAGTGTACATACGTATAGATGTATGTTGGACTAGATCATTTGAGAATCTTGACTGGAATAATGTTGGCCTGGATGTTTAAGCAACAAGATTCTCATTGGTAGCTTATGATTGGTCCCTTAACCTTAGAGGTTATTATTAGCAATTAGATAGTATAGTATAGATTTTAGTGTACCAATAGTTTATGTCTCTCGAACTATATATTAGTGTGCTAGATTATATATTAGTATACTTAACACATAATCCACTTCCTGCGATAGAGAATATCACAAAGAGAATGTCTATGCATGATTGGATGGAATCTGAATCTAATGGCATGTTTGTAAATGGTTTACAAAAAATTTTAAAAATATTAATTAGTATTAATAGTTATTTTGTAAATATTTTGAATTAATTTTAATTGTCCAATCATCGGTATAGATTCTTTGTACACAAATTATGACAGTCTAGCTAGGCGACGGTAATAATTACCATGTCTTGAGGACTATTATGTAATATTGTTAAAATAAAGCGATAATTAGTTATTGACTTGGAAGAAATAAAGTTTTTTTTTTGGTTACATTAGATGTATATATTGATAAATATTTTAATTGAGAATTAAAGATATTATCCAATATTATATTAGAGATAGATATCCCCCAATCGGATCCTGCCTCTTTCCTATTTTTGTAATATTGAACTCTTTAATAGCATTGTCTTTAATTGAAATGATTGTTTACATTTTACATAGATAGTATTGATAGAGAAAATAAAAGAAATTCTAAGAGATAATTTATTAGGCAAAGGATGAGAGGGAGAGAGAGAGAGAGAGAGAATTGGATTAGAAAAATCATTTTAAGATTTCCAAAATCCAATAAATGGGGGGGCGGGGGGGAGGAGCTCTCCCATCCTTTCCCTTTGTGATTATTGAGCCGAACCCAAGAAAAAACCAAGACCGGATCGATAGTAACCCAATAAGAAAAAATAGGATAATATTTTTCCATTAATCACCTTATGTTTATATATGTCAACCCGAAATGGGATTGGACCAAACTTGATCGTTGACTCGATTACAAACCGATAACAAAAATCGTTAAGAAACCTGATTCAACCGAACCGAAATCAAAACTGATCAAAATTGAAAACTTTCTTAACGTTTAATTTTCGAATTGGCCCATTAATATGTTGAAATTGATTCAGCTGACGAAAACCACATTAAACCAACCAATTGGCACCCATATCTTTAGATCATCATCCATTGGCCCGCAAGTTGAAATTTTAACCTTATGTTTTTTGACCAAGTTTGCCTCCACCTATAGAGGAAGGTTTATCCACCATCATAGGGTTCATAAACTCCTCCTAGGGTTTTAGTATGTTTCAAAACACCCTCTTAATACCCTTTCCCACCCTCTCTTGTTCCATAGTGAATGGGATCCCATTCAACATAGGTGGAGGAAAATTCGTTCCCAGTATTTTACATTGGGATTTACACAGTTATAAGAGAAATCAAAGATTTGATATTCGTTGTTGAAAAATATTGCAAAAAGCTAAGCTACAATCGAGGGCTTTTAACTTGAGCCCATAGCTATTGATATCACCCACCTTCTATTGAGTCCTGATCCTTTCCCCATGTGTTTAATCATCCTGTGGGTTGCGGGATAGGAATCGTTATCATCTTCAATTTTCTTCAATTCTTCACATAGGAGCGGAAATGGCCACCCTACCTCACCTTGGGCAATGTGTTCGGGCAAGGGGTAGGGTGGTTAATTCTGCTCTTATGTGAGGAATTGAAGGAATTGGAGCGGGCAGTGAACAGAGGTGATAACGATTTGGCATGATTTTGGTGGAAGTGGTAGTGCCATGATGTAAAAATGAAATGAAACAATTTCTAAAATAGAAATCACCCCATGAAATTGAAACAGAAATAGAAACCATACCAAGTCAAAGATTACAAATTTACAATTTTACTGATGATGTACGATAACCAAAATCTATATCAACGAGGCCACTATGAGGAGGCACTTCCCTTCTTATAGCTGTTGGATTGGAATAATTTTGAAGATGGTCTCACCCTTAGCACTTATTCCAATCCGACTATAAAGATTAATCAGCAGGATCACTGGATTCGAGTCCAGATCAGCTACCCACATGGGACGGGTGGGGACAGATCTGAACTGGATGGATTCCACCCTTACTCCACAGCCGATCGTTTGATGGAGTGTCTGACGTGGACTCCACCAAGGAAAGAGCATATAAAAATATTGCATGGGTCCAACGTACTTGCATGATAGCCACGTGTCACTCCTACAGTGGACGAGTAATAAAATGGCATTTAGACTGTAGTAGAGCGAGGAAAGTTCGATGGCAGAATAAACTGTTAACGCGTTTCACACTAACACACACTGTTCAGAGAATAAGGGTGAGAAGAGAAGGAAACGAAGAAGAAGAAGGAGAATGAAGGGGAAAGGTGTGGCAATAGCACCGAATCCTTCAGGCAGCGGCGAAGAGTCCAACGGGAACGAGCTCTCTCTGCACACGGCGAGACTCCCTGCCCGAAATGCTTCTTCCAAATACGATTTTGTCAAGGTCTTTAATCTTTATCCCCTCGTTTTCTTTTTCCTTTTTCTTCCGTTGAGATTTTTATTCAAAATCATTTCACAAATTGTAGTATTATGCATTCATGAATGGAGATGTGGGTTTTTTTTTGGTGATCAGGTAAAGGTATGGCTGGGTGATAATGCGGATCACTACTATGTTCTGTCCAGATTTCTCCTTAGTAGAATGTTGACTGTCACTAAGGTAGAGAAACCCATCAATCATATCTCTCTAAGAAATTTTTAATACCTAGGTATTCGATCATCTAACTTTTTCCATTATCTCTATCTCTTTTTTTTTCCCCTCCTATTCATTTTGTAGTGAATCTTATTTTCTCTTTAGTCACTTGTTGAGACTTGAGAGACAATACCTTTATGATTCTGATTTATCGGGCTGGGAGTGATTTACCTTGAAAAACGCACATCTTTTTTTTTTTCTTCTGGAATTGTGGATTTTGTTGGTGATCAGGTATGGCTGGGTGATAATGGGGATCACTACTATGTTTTGTCCAGATATCTCCTTAGTAGAACCTTGTATGTCTCTAAGGTAGAGATAACCCATCAATCATATCCCTAGAAAATTTTAATACATTGGTATTCGCTCATCTAGCTTTTCTATCATCTTTTTTTTTTTTTTCCCTTTCCTTCATTTTGTAGTGAATTTTATTTTCTCTCCAGTCACTTGTGGAGACTTGAGAGAGAACACCTTAATGATACTGATTTATTGGGCTGGGATTGATTTAACTTAAATTGTTGGTTTCAGATCCCTAATCATGTTGCCATTAAAATTGCTCTGGAATTAAAAAAGCTGCTTATAGACAACAGCCTTCTGGACGTGTATCTCTCTCTCTCTCTCTCTCTCTGTGCCCTTTTTCCTTAAAAGTTTGTGGCAATCTTCATGTTATGCTTATTGACGACCTAAACATTACTTGTCTGATGATTCTGCAGCTCCCAATCAGATTTGGAAGCCAATCTGTTTAAGGTATTTGCAATTCAAGGTTCTGCATATCTCAGTTTGTTATATTTTTACTTTTCATCTTTCATTTTTCCCACAAGGAATGGTTGGTATATTTGTTTTTACAGATTGTTTCACCATTTATAATCTTCTCATGGTAATAAGCTAGTATTGTAGGTGAAATATTATCCACAAAATTGCAATATTAATGTTCCAACTGCTAGTGCATAAGGTTTGAAACCATAATTTCTGCATAATTACTATGTTTCCACACAGATTTTTTTTCTTATCTCCGTTCCCTCTCTTTCCTCTCTCTCTCTCTCTTTCTCTCTCTCATATCATGATTGGAGATCACAATGCAATTTCATTGTCTAGGGTAGCTGAATGTGTTCTTCCTGCTTTGACGGGATATTCTATCTCTTAAGTTGATGGATATGGACCTTAACTGCTGATTACTATGTTATTGGGTCTCCCTTATTGAATTCAGAGAAGTTTCTTTAAATTGAAATTACACAGGTGTAGTCAGCTGACCCAATCTACTTATGTCATTTTAGGTCATCCCCTGTCCTTTTGACACTTTCAACTTGCACTACATATTAGTCCTCTATTGGCTGGTCTTTTTTGCAACTGATGAACCATATTACAGAATTTTCCCCTTTCTTGTCACCTGCTGGTGCTACACCTAAGTTTTATCAGATGACACATTTGTGATCCTATCATTCATAGTCTTGCTAATCATTCATCTTGATAGCCTTATTTCAATTCCACTGATTTTATGTACTTGTAGTTTCTTCCTTGCCTAACATACTTGTCCATCTTCTAACATCTAGTCATTTACCCTTCGATTTTTACCAAATGCATCAAGAACACAACACTTAAGAAACATGCCTTCACTGCCCCACCTTCCTTTTTCCTTTTTTATCATTTACATTTACCCACTTCTAATCTACGGTGCAAGATCTTTTTCCTAAACAATGATGATTGAACCTAGAGAGAGAAAATGGTCTCTCTTCAGTATCTCTTTCTTCCTGTTCTTACGTTTTCCCTAAATACACTCTATATGTTCTGCTCAAGTGTGACTTAACTAATGATTTTAGACACCCTCATGATCCTAACTTGATATTGACCTCTTTCTTCCTGTTCTTACGTTTTCCCTAAATAAACTCTATATGTTCTGCTTAAGTGTGAGTGTGTGACTTAACTAATGATTTTAGACACCCTCATGATCCTAACTTGATATTGACCTCTACTCTACCCTCGTCAATCAAAACTACCATTGGCAAACAACTTACTCCGTACTTTGAGTCGTACATGGTCAATACTGCTCCCTGTGTTATGCATTATAACAGTAAACAGTTCATAATTTAGTGAAATGGTAAGGAAACTTTTGTAAGTTTTTGGATTCAGGAAATGATTGCATAAAACTTATGGGGCTCTATTTGCAGCTTATGGAGCGGCGGGGATATGGGGAAGAATACATTAACCGTTTTAAGATGATGACCAGGTCAGTGAGATTTTCAGGATTCAATCTTTTGTCTTTTCAGATTATAGGTTGTCTCCATGATGTTACTCCAGGCTCCTTATCTCTTCTTACTTTTCTGGATAAGGATATATAATATGTGTATTACGAACCATATTCTTTCTATAAATCAATGTCTATTTTTTTGTTAAAGAAACAATTTCCGTCAACTTTGATGGAAAATTTTGTTCGTTGGCCGCTATTTCAGCTGGTTGGAGGGTTTGAGGATGCAGATCCGCTCAGATTTGATGGATCTGATTGGCATGTGAGTAGTGGGCCCACTAGTGGAATGCAAGGTTTAAGATTTTGGTTTTGACTGGGATTTCGACCTTTGCCCCACTATGCAAAGGGTTTAACAGAATTATGAAAATCAGATCTACACTAGCAATGCAGGATAGACACGATAGTACTAATGAATAGAGAAGCAGATCTAATACTGAAGTGTAATAATAAAATCTGATATACTGGTTAGAGCTGCTAACAGAATTGAAGGCAATATGATTTCATTTTGATGACTCTCTTGATAGAGAACAACTCTTGATCATGTTATCTTCTCAGACAACATGATTGATGTAAGACCGGAATACCAGTCCCAAAAAACCCACAAAAACTCAAATAGGAACAGAATCAGAATTAGAAACTTAGGGTTTATGATCAAACCAGCCAAGTGATGGTCACCACACTTGGATCGAGTGTAGGGTACAGCAGGGGGAAACTTATCTCCAAAATTGGTTCAGGTCTGATGGCTTTATGTAGAGAGATCAGAGAATCATAAAAATAAAAGGTTTGGAGAAGCCTTCCAAAACAGTGCTGTTCTGGACTTCCAGCAGTAACCAAGTGTCAAGCTTGGTGAATGAAGTCTGTTCTGCAATTTTTGGCCAATTCTGACGGTTAGAATTGAAGATGGGAGGGTGAGAATGAAAATAGAAGGTAAAGGAATTATGGAGGTTTCAGGCAGTGGGATGGGGTGGAATTGTCAATCGAGTGGAGGTAATGGAAGGGGGAAACTGAGTTTCAAATCCCAGCAGGTGTTGGTGATGATTGAAGGTGATATGGAATTAGAAGGTTGCAACCAAAAGAGTTGCAGGGATGCAGCACAGTCTCAGTCGATGGATCTCCTAGCAGCAGCAATCACAGTGAGTGAAAGGATGTCTCAGCCTTGAAGTTTGTTCACCAACAACAGCAGCAATCACTTGGAGCAGCAGCATCATACTCGAGCAGGGTAGCTTGCAGGAGCAACAGCAGCCTTCAATCGATTGGTGGTAGCAGTGGGCAGTAGCAGACTTTGGAATCAATTGAGGATGGATTCTGCTCTTCAGGTTGAGTTCTTAATAAATTGTTGCAGTCACAAACAGAGACAGCAATGGAGATCGAGTAGGGTAGGAGAAAGAAGGGAAGATAAAAGAAGGGGGTAGGGGGAATGGCTCTCTCAGCCACAGCTATCTCAGCTATTGCAGCTAAGGAGGAACTCCCATACTCGATGGCTAATTTGGCCAGAAGATTCTTCTCTCAAATTCTGTTCTTTCGTTTAGATGTGATGCCTTTTAATAGCTTAGTCAAGCTGACAATAGAATAGAAACTTTCCAAAATAAGAACTAATCTAAAATAGAAACTTAGTAAAATAGAAGCTACTAAATCCTAACTAAATAGAAGTTAACTAAATTAAAATTACTAGGCTTTATAATTCAGCTACATGCAAGAAACAAATTAGAAACTAGTAAATATAGAAACTACTTAAGCGCACCAAAGGAGAATCCTATAAAAATCGTGGAGCATTTTTGACTGGTCAAGGGGGGATACTATCATAATCGTGGGGTAAAATTAGAACCTGCTTGGCTGGCTCGAGCTGGTCCATCTCTGGCCCAAAAAGGGGCCTAGTCTTTTGTCTCTTCCTCTGGCCAGAATCTACATCAATGATCCAATGAGCAAGCTGATTTGCTCAAGATGTTTTTCCAAATAATCGATCATTATGGGATCATGTTATCTGAGAAGAAGATGCGTATTGGCCAATCTCAGATTGAGCATCAACTGAACTGCCTCCCATATGGGTAGGTGTATATACATGGGACAAGTTCTGGTGGGTTGGGTGAGCATCACTGGGACTATTTGCTCTGCCTGAACCTGCCTGTTTATTTAATGGACAGGGAGCAGCCATACCCTGGACTGGCCCAATTGCAATTGTTCATGTTTTTATTCCATGTAAAAAATAGAATATAAAATAAATAATGATAGCTTAATTTTTTATATATACATATGTGTGCAGTACTTTATTATAATAAGAATATACTTATGGGCAATATGGTGGGTGTTAGAATGTCTCTAGGTTTGTGGTTGTAGTCCATGGATGTCCATGGACCTCTGTACCGTGGGATTGTAGCGATAGTTATTTAGTTTATTTCTCATTCCTATTGTAATTAGACTTATTAGGCTAGATTGTGTTTTGTTTGTACTTTACCTTTATTATTTCTCTGTAATTGCACTTTGACTCTTAGTAGGCAAACTACTAAGATTCGGTTCTCAGATTTACAAAGAGGCTAGCTGCTCACAATAGGAAGTAAGTTCTATTGTGTTCAGCCTTCCCATCTCTCCCGATCTCTTCCATCTTCTTCTTCTCTTCTCCTTGCCCCTGTCACTGGTTGCCTAAAGCTTTGGTATTATTTCAGTGGGTTTGGGTGGTAATGAAAGTTCTATGCTAGCCCATCACTCTGGACCAAATGCCTGAGCCATCCCCTTTAATAATCAAACTAAATGGAGAAAACTGATAACAGTGCCTCTATTAAATGGGGTGGTGGGTTCAGCTGGTCTCAGTTCACTGGTCTGAAAACCCTATTTGTGGTAGGTATAGCTGCCAATGTAGGAATAATTTCTTCACTGCCAGAGAAGGGAATCAGATCCCTTTCTCAATATAATGTTTTAAAAAGTTGAAAAGTTTGACACCATAACAACTGCCAATTATAGATCTCACATTGATATAACAGTCAAGGCTCCCTAGCAATTTCATCTAAGAAGTGTAGAAAGGTTAAACTGGTATTGATATCCCTGAAAATAATTTTGATTCCTGAGATAATTCAGTTGGCAAGAACATCTGATCAGATGATGGCTACCAGGCTGACCACTGGTTGAATGAGTTCATGCTAGATGCTTAGGACCCTGTCTCCCAGATTTAGTTTGCTGTCTCTTACTCTTGTTTATGGTGTCCACTCTGAAGCGGGTGAACTAGGTTGAGCGCAACATGTCAAAGTGTTCTTTTTCCTTTTACTCAGTGCTTGGGATATCTATCATGATTCATGACACAAACTTTTTTACTTCATGGAAAAGTATCCTTGGGAAAAGGTCTAAGGTGATGCTCTGTTTGCTAATGCTGTTTTCCATGTGACATTTCAGATTTCATCACCAAAGAGTACCATTGGTGATCCTTGTGTGTGGAACTGCTTGTGTTGGGAAGTCAACCATTGCCACTCAGCTTGCTCAAAGGCTAAACTTACCTAATGTTTTACAGGTTAACCTGTTTGGCATCTCTCTGTTGACTTTCTTTTTCCGATATTAATTGAACTTTGTTCGAGTTACGGTAACGCCTCTGACATTTTATGTGCTTCGGATGTTACAGACAGATATGGTATATGAATTGCTACGCACATCAACAGAGTATGTGAAGTGAACTTACTGATGTCTTCTGTTATTCTTTTTTAATGTACTTCATTTACAATAAGAGTGATTTACAGTGTGACATGTTGCATTGTGGATATGAAGTATTAACATGAATAAAGATGCTTCCTTCCTTTTTACAGTAATTTGGAGCATTGAACATATGTTGAAAAATATACCTTGTATTATGGTTATAATCATCAATTTTTTATTTTGGAGTTTTTTTATTTGATTGTATTTTAAATGACTCCTTTTTCACATTTTGAAATCCAATGGATTTTACTCATGGTAATTGCACATAACCTCTTTGTCCTTTTTGTTTCTCTGTAGCATGGTAAACTTCCTTTTGATTTACTATGTACCGGATCTTATATATCATTATGTTCTACGCAGCGCTCCGTTGGTATCTACTCCTGTATGGGCACGTGACTTCAGCTCGTCTGAGGAACTCATTACTGAATTTTGTAGGGAATGCAGAATTGTTCGTAAAGGTAGCCTTGTTACTGTAATTTGTGGTAACTGTAAGCTTTTCCAGTACTCCTATTCAGTGCTTTCACAAACCTTAGGACATGGGTGGCTCAAGTGTGCTCTGCCTGTTCAGAGAGCTGTCTGCTGGGCCTGAACATTTAGATGATTCTCACCATCTTGCATGAACAACTGACCCTGGATTGTAATGATTTGAGGCCAAGAACTGTTTAATTTCAATAGATTGTCTGGTTTAAATTGTTAGGACATCCAGTCTGAATGTTTGGAAAATGGACCATATTCCATGATCTAAATTATATCTGTAGATATTGCATTAATTACACATTTTGAAACAGAGTGAAACCCAAGAACTTTTAATCAAGGTGCAGGATCCCCAACCTCTGAACATGCCCCTGTTGTTATAAAAATGCCTTTCATATGCTATAGTTTTTCAATTTGTCTTTACTTTAGCAATACAAATCGTCTAGGCCATATGTACCTGATGTTTGTGATGTGAGAGCAAGGGTGACTCTCAAACCTGCGAGATAGAGTAGAGAGATTACAAGAAAGGGAGATTCGTGATAAGATCCAATTAGACCCACACACCTCCTATTTATACATTCATATATAGAAGCCCTAATACATTCGAAAGGACGGAAATGCCCCTAATATATATTGCAAAATTTTGGGTTGGAGACTCCCATCCCCCAACCCCCTGGCCCACTCACTGGCGAGTGGGACCACCAGAGTTGGAAAAAGTGAACAGTACTTCCCTTGCTAATAACACCAACAAGTTGGATCGTCAACCACCATCTACTGGTCTAGACATTTGGTTGCAGTCCGTTAGAAACATTGTTCATACTTAACTGACGAAGTTTATCACTGGATGCATTTTGTGCTCTGTTTCAGAAACAGTCATGACATGGTTGTATTCTTCATAGGTTTGGCTGGTGATTTGAAGAAGGCAATGAAAGATGGAAAACCTATTATAATTGAGGTATGGTTAGTAATGTAGTTGTTATTTGGAGGTGCTTACCTTGTATCATGACCTCATTAGTTCACATTTAGCACCATTTGTGTTTTCCATCCTCACTTTTCAATCTGTTCTTTTTATTTCATAAGATTGTCTATCCTGCCCAAACAACCCACTCCCCCCCCCCCCCCCAAAGAAAAAAATATACTCAAGGTTCTATATGTTATTATTGCAAGGAGGTAGTACATACACATTGGTTGGATTTATTTTGAACTAGTTGGCCTAGATTAGTAATGTAGTTCTATATTGAAAGTAATCAAACTAGAAGCCAAAGTCAGAATCTGTCTCAAAGGAAGACTCGATTAGGGTTGAAACTAAGGGAAAGGCTAAATTATGTTTAGGGTTTTATGGAAGTTAGGGTTAATGTTAGGTTGCTGATCTACTAATTCCAGTGATGAATTAAATTCAAATAGCAAAACAGTGGGTGTAAACAGAATCAGCAGCAATGGTTTATGGGGAAAGAGAAATTAGGATTCCTAGGGTTTGGCTGGGCAGAATTACACCCAACTTGGATCGAGTTTCCAAAGGAGCAGGGGAGCACTCGACCTGAATTTGGAATGATCTCACGGCTAGAATGCGCTGGGGTGAATTTAGGTTTTGGGAAAAATAAGAAGAAAGGGGAATCTAGAGTTTGAGGATTTCAAACTTACTTGTTGGTGATGAACAATCTTGAAATCAGACTTGTTGATGATGACTGAACCTTGAGATCAGAACTTGAATGTAGAACATTAGTGAAGATGCAAAAAAAAAGTAACCAAACAAACCACCCGGGCTTCCCACTGCAAGGTGTCAATCGGATCAAACACCGATTCCGTCAGCCTTGATCAAACACAAGACAAAGATCTTCTTGGAGAAGACAAGTTGCAGAGCAGCAGCCTTGAGAATTGTTTTTTTTTTGTTTTTTTCATTTTCAAATTGTGAGAGGTAAGAACGTAGTTATCAAGGTGTCGCCTAGGCTTCCAGGCTCCTTGGACGCCTAGGCGGTCGACTTGCCGTCTTGCTTTTGGACCCTCTAAAACGCCGTGTCGCCTTGCCGCGAATTGTCTTTATTTATAAGGCCTAAGGCCAACTCCTATTCAGCCTAGGAGTGGGAACCCCCCCCCTAGCCGACTCTATTACAAAACAGCTTCCTCTCTCAAAACCTTGGAGACGAGTGGGACACTTAAGTTGTCACATGACCACTAAAACAAATCAAAAGAAATCTAGCTAATTCACTTAAATTGAACCACTGGTTCAAACCAGCTTTTGACCGGTTCAATTTAAAACCAAAAAACATGAAACTAAAGCTAAGTATGGAAAACTACTAAAGACTAAACAGCCACTTGGACTGCTTGGACTTCTTCTTACGGAGTTACGGATACAAGTCTTCAGATCTGCATCAACTAGTTTCACTATAATATGAACAGTGAATATTATAGGATTATCACATAGATTTGCTAGATTACTTTACCTCCCATTCCCAACATACAAACTTGAAATCTATGGTATATGCTTGATATAGTTTTTTTCTATCTTTTCTTTGTTTCTTCCCCTGATGGCATCGGGGACATTTGAGAACCTGATTCCGCTAACAAAGCTACCATGAAGGATAAACTTTATCTTTTTTCCTTTGTCTATAGAACGGCAAAAAAAGAAAAGGAAAAAGGGACTTTGAGGGAGACACTAATATGATGTGGAATACTAGAAGGAGATGACAACTTGCACTAAGATGGTTGCTAGGAGATTCGAGGGGAATCGGAAGGTATATGTCATGCTCCTAGGGAGACTTGGTGGTGGGATGATGAGGTCCAAGCAGCCTTTACGACTAAGAAAGCTAGTTTTAAGACATAGCAAAGGACTAAAGAGGTATAATTTTGCCAGAAACGAAGCTAAGAATATAGTGGGGAAAGCAAGGGCGAAGAAATATGAAGATCTGTATAATAATCTGAACACAAAGGAAGGGGAAAAAGCTATCTATAAGATAGCTGAAATCAGAGAAAGGAAGAGTAGGGATTTAGACCATATTAGATGTATTAAAAGTGATGATGGTAGAGTTCTAATTAGGGATGAGGACATTAAGGAGAGATGGAATAAGTACTTCTGCAGCTTATTTAATAAAGACACTTCAAGTAATAGGGGCCCCAAGAAGGCTGCATTACTCATCTTGATACCACATGGCGTAAATATATATTGCAAAATTAGGGTGTCTAAAGTAAAAGAAGCTTTTAAAAAGATGAAAGTACTCAAAGTAGGCACGTCACTAGGCCCAGACCGGGTCCCATTAGAAGTGTGGAAGAGCTTAAGAATCTATGTTTTATCTAGGCTAACCAAGTTATTTAACAAGATTATGACCATAAAGAAAATGCTAGACGAATAATGGAGAAGCATTGTGGTCCCGATTTACAAAAATAAAGGTGATATTCAGAGCTGCAATAACTAAAGAGGCATAAAACTAATGAGTCATATGATGAAGTTATGGGAGAGGGTTAGTGAAACCCACCTGAGAAAGGAAACTACTATTTCGGAGAACCAATTTGGTTTTATGCTTGGAAGATCCACGATCGAAGCTATTTTCTTACTTAAAAGACTCATGGAAAGATATAGAGAAGGCAAGAAGGATCTCCATATGGTCTTTATTGATCTAGTGAAAGTCTATGATAGAGTCCCTAGAGAGGTAATTTGGCATATACTAGAGAAGAGAAGGGTGTCATGCAAATATGTGGACATAATTAAAGATATGTATGATGGTGTGGTGACTAGCGTAAGAACTGTGGGGGATTCAAGGTAATGAATTCCCAATTAAAATGGGATTACACCAAGGATCAGCCTTAAGCCCTTATTTGTTTGCGCTCATCACAGATGCTTTAACCGGAGGCATACAAGATGAGGTTCCTTGGTGTATGTTTTTTGTTGATGATATTGTTTGGTGGATGAGACAAAAGTAGGGATTAACACCAAGTTGGAGTTATGGAGATCTACCCTAGAATCAAAAGGTCTTGAGATAAGTAGATTTAAAACGGAATATATGGTGTGTAACTTTAGTCACACTAGGAAGGTTAATGAGGTGGTGACTATTGGGGAGAGGGAGATCCCATAAAGTGATTATTTTAGATATCTGAGCTCAATCTTAAATAAAGAAGGTGACATAAAGGATGATGTTGCTTGGAGGATTAAAATAGGATGGATGAAGTGGAGAAATGCGTCTGGAGTGCTGTACTGTCATACAGTCGGTATGATGACGTATGATGTGGAATGTTGAGCAGTTAAGAAGTGTCATATAGATAAACTAAGTGTAGTAGAGATGAGGATGTTGAGATGGATGTGTGGCAAAACTAGGAAGGACAAATAAGGAATTAACACATTAGAACTGGGTTGAGAGTGGCTCTGAGAGTAACGGAGGCCTTTGGATGCTCCAGTATGGAGGAGTGATTTAATTCAAATTGAAGAAACTAAAAGAGCCAGGGGCAGGCCTCCTGGTGAGGAAAGACGTGCTTAGCTTAGGCCTCGTATTGTTGTTGTTGAAAGCTAATCTGCTGAGTTCAATGCTACTGATATTCTCTTTCATTTTTCCTATTAGTTCAGTTTTACTGATGCAGGTGGGGCATGGTTAAAATTCCACGAGAATACTCATTAAACTTTTTGCATTATGTATTGGGTTCTCTGCTTTGCTATGTATAGTGAGTGAAGGTTTTTAAGTCATCAACGGATGAACTCATTTTTTCCAAGTATGGCAGGGAATGCATTTGGATCCAAGTATTTATTTAATGGATGGCGAGAATAGAGTATCAAACAAAGTTCCTACAGAAAAAGAAGAGCCAAAACCTGCTCATGTTAACAAAGAGGGTGATATTGCAACAGAAATGGAATACATTATAAAAAATACTTGTGGAAGTAACAATTGCTGTCCTGGAAAGGTGGGCCAAGAATTAGTTGTATCTACTGATCAGGTGGCAGTAGTTTCAGAGTGTCTACAATCTCTCGAATTAGCTGGAAAACCTCCTGAGAACCAAGGTAATATGTTACTCTAGATAAAAATGACATTTATATTGCTCTTTCATTTTTTTAGTTCTGAATGTTGGAAATGAGTGAAGAGTCTGCAAATTAGAATAGTGCTTTTTCTTCATGATGCTCCAATCTTGCAGGTGAAACTTCTAAAGATCCAGAGATAAAGACCAATCATTCTACGGAGAAAGAGAAGTCTGCTCCTGAGCCCATAGTTATACCTATTGTTCTGAAGATGGCTGAGTTTGATCACAAGGTATATCTAATTTCCTGTTCCTTATTTTCTACTTTTTTCATGGTAGCTTACTTTGCTATCTGCAATTATCATTTCCATAATATATTCTTTCGTAATAATTTGGTCTTCAGCATGCTGAAGTTGTGTTTGAAAATGAAATAGGATATTTATTATATAAAGGAAAAGAGAGGTGGCGAGTTATTTCTGCTGTACAAGAGCTGTATATTTGACCTTTCCTTGGGTGACATAACAGCATCAACCTTTGTACTTCCACCTTGGTGTTTTGTTCAAATTTTGTCTTTATTGATAGCATGAACAATTGTTATATTTTCTTCTTTCCCCACTAATTTGTAATTGGTTATTTGAGCTCACAACTCAGGTATATGCCTTGAATCTTGCACTATTTACTAAGCCATGTGCCTTGTGCACCTTGGGGCTTCTTCTGTGCTTGTGGGGTTGTGGTTGGGCTGCTCTATTCTTGCAGAAACTATGCATAAAATTTATTTGGAAATTACAGCTCTATCAAATTGAGTCTTCTGTAATCTTGCACATTGTTTAGGCTACGACACTTACTGATGTAGATCAAAGCATAAAGAGGGCCAAAATAAAATTCCGAAAAAAGTTATTGTTAACACATTACTATTCACATGAACAGTACCCGAGTTATTGTTCACGTGAACGGTGTTGTGGATCCATAAGCCTTGAATAGAGAAGGAAGTCCAAGCAAATATTTGAGATTTCGTCAGGCCATAGGGGGTACACGAGTTTAGTCTTTTAACATAGTATTCTATTGTGTGGGGCCAATGACAGGCCATATGATCTTATCCATATTAGTAGTTTGCATTAGTAATTGGTTATGATAGGTTGCTTTTTTATTGTTTAATTCAGTTTGACTATGTCTAGCTGGTTTTGGTATTCCTGCAGCCTATGATGGGGAAGGAAAGAAAAGTGATTGGAGGGCTGTTTTGGGACTGCGAATAATACCTGTGAAGAGAGGGATAAGGGAGAATGGCTTTCTCCAAGTTATCTTTTTATACTTTGCACCAATATTTGAACATGAATGAATCACTCATTTGGGAAAGAGGGAAAATTAAAATGTGATTCGAGGTTAAAAGCAATTATGTAAATTTGGTGAAATTTCATCCCTTTGCAATAAACTGTATTCATGTGGTAATTTTGAACCAAAACCAATTCTTATTGGTTTTGTCAGCCGTGATATGGCAATTTACGGCTGTACACATTGTCTTTGTGAGTTCTAGGCTGAAGCTAACTTTCCAATTAAGGGTGCCCTCCATCTGTCTTACATTACATATGCTTTTCGTGGTTCTTTTCTTTTCATATTTCTGCCTGGGCTTCAGCTGGGTCAGGCAAAATAACTGTGGTTCGTATTTTGCAACTTTGCCCCTCCTGTTGACTTAGTTTTCCCTCATTGCAGGCTTTACTAGAGGAATGGATTTCTACTAGGAAATTTGGTGATAATTGTCCATCCCAGGTACTGTGGATGAGGCCAAATAATTGTTAAAAGATTAGAATTTATGCATCATATGGAAATATGGAATAGCACATGGCTTTTCCACTATGTTAACTTCTTCAGAGGTGTCAGCATGCAATTTTGGCATTTGATTGCTGGCTACTGTTTAGCAATCTGTATGAAAATGGTAACTCTCCTGGGCTGGATCTAAAAGAAAAAAATTTATAGTTAAAATATCACGAATACATGAATATTTGGAACACTTTACGTAAAATGGAATTCAATTAAATGAGCTCCAAGATATAGAACAGAATATCTTATAATACAGTAGGGAGTCATAAAAGACATCATTCAATAATGGAGTTCAGTATGATCTGATATGAGAAATTTGGCCCAAGCGAAAATCAATAATTAGGAAATTTCTTCCTTCAATTGTACTTGATATACTGTGCATCAAGAATGATTTGCCAACATGTTGAACAGATCAAATGACAAAGATAGTTTCAAAATATTGATTGGTACAACTTAGGGCAAATGGGAATTGACCATGCTTGTATTGGACTGGGGAAAGTCGGTTGATGTAGTGGACACCCATTTTCCCTGAAAGTAACCAAAATGCCCCAGTATGTCGATAGTATTATAGAGGTCAAATGCATATTATCCAGATCCTGTCCGTCCAAGGAAGGTTTGTTGATATTCCTGACACTAACACTGGATTTTGACCAAATTTCCCAACATATAGACAATAGAATGAAGGTCGAATTAGACCTGATCAAAATTATGTTGATTAAGGAGGCATCAGTCGACATGCCAAACATATTGATGCGGTTTGATCTTGCTATCATCTGAAGGTGCCCAATTCTGTAGACTTACCTTCAGTTAGGATTCTGTCTGCTTTTGGAGGGAAAGTGAATGTGGCGTAAACCTTGTTTGATCTCTCAGGAGCAGCTGGTATGCCTTTTTTCTTTTGTTGAAGAAAACCATTTTCAAAAATGAAAAGATAAAGAAGAATTGATGCCATTTATTTTAAAAGATCATATCCCAATTTATCAGAAACTTTTTTTTGTCACCTTGTGGCTTAAATGCAAGAAAATATTGCTATAGCATGAATTTAAGCCAGTATATAATTGATTATTAAATAACAAGGGTTCCTATAGCCCTATTAGTTAGATTTTACTAGTTTTCTAATTGACTGTTGTGTCATTGAATGACCTTGAAGTAGGGCAAAGGAGATACAACTTGTCAATCTTATTTGGTTCAGTCTTTTGAGATGCCGTGTGATTTGTTGACATTGCTACAAAGTAACCATAGCTTTCTTGATTCATTAATCTGGTGTTATGGATAATAAGATAAAAAAGCCCTAGAAACCCCATTCTCTCCAGTGTAAAAGTAATAGAAGGGACTTCAGAAAGACCTGAGTGAGATGATGCATACAAATGGCCTAGAGTCCAGTTTGCACCATCGTTCATTGAAACCTGCATGGTAATTGTTTGTACTGTTTTCCATGATACAGTCAAACTCAAATCTGATGATTTGATAGGTCTTGTGATTCAAGTCACGAGTATTCCCAGATGTATAATAGTGTGAACAAATAAATTAGGATTCTCATCCTTTGTACATAGGTTTCAGATTGTTATGTTAATTTGGATTTGAATCGTAAGATTGGAATCATGAATTGAATTGTAATATTTTGCTAACCATAATAACTTCTTACTGATCCCTAGTTTGGTACTGAATAGTTAACATTATATCCAAAATATAGATTCCTTGTGTTCTTTACTTATAACTAGATTTTGGTACACCTTGGTCAGGATGCCTACATCTGTCAGTCTGACCTTTGTGCGGACTCTCTTTTGCCATATCCATGGGATACATGCAGAGGGTCTGGGATCTGGACCTAACATTTGATGTGTTCCTTTGAGGGACCTTCTTGGTCAAGAAGTAGATGCTAAATTCTTAGCCAATCAAATGGGGGGTCTAGATCGTTCTGGATGTGTTCCCCATTTTGGAATCTGAGCAGTGGTAGGACATGCTGGTGTCCTAATGCATATTTCCTTTATTAAGATTGGATTGTTAGTTGGCTGACTCTTCAAAACTATGCAGGTCAGTGTTATTTCATTAGATGGGCTATACAGTAAATTCACTATTTTTCTCTTTCATTTTAACAGGATCAAGATAAGCTTATTAACAACCTAAAAACTATTCAAGACTACCTCCGCTCTTTTGATTCACAGGTATGTGCATTCATGCTGCTCCTTTAGTTTTGCTGCTTGTGCATACATATTTAACTAGTATTGTCTGTGATTGTCTGATGGATATCAACATGAATCTAACCTGGTGCCACACCTATTTAAATTGAGCTTTAAAGCAGTTGGACTAGTGAGAATATACCTTCTACATGGTTGTGAGTTGTGACATTATGTTAAGCTAAGTTAATAGGAGCCTTAATGTAGTGACTTAGGTCTAGAAGATGATGATGGGGGAAAACTGCTAGAGAAAACTGCTACTAAGGTGTTTTAGCATGTATCAGTGTCATTAAGGTATGCTAACTGAATTTTACCTTTCCTAGTCTCATCAATATTCACATTTGAAGGGGTTTTCTGAACTGTCAAGCCTAAGTGTCACATCCAAAACTCAGTATTCCCTTGATGGTGGACAGAATTTGATTCCTGTCACTTGCAACGAATTTCTAGTGTGAAGGATCAAATATATGTGCAAAAAAGAAACCCAAAACTGATAGAGATTAATATAACTTAAACACTGTTAGTTTGCACAAATCCAAAAATCCCCATTTTCTTTCTCTGATAAACTTGCATGCTCCTATTTTTAGGGGGGGGGGGGAATGAAACCAAAATTACATCAGCATTGGACTTTGGTTTATGAAATAGAACATTCATAGATGTAATTTTGCGGTTGATAAATTATTGACGTCCATATGAGCTGATTCAGCAAACATATAAGTATCAATCTTATGATGCACAAAGCAATACTCTTTGTCCTCAGTTAGAAGGGCATGGGGTTGTTATTTTATTTGTGTTGTATTGTTGTAATTAATCAGTTTGTCATGTCCTAAAATCGCTACTGATGGTATGTAGCATGCACCTCATAGTGGGAAAATGTTAAAAGACATGAGCGCCGTCTGTTGGAAGTGCCTGGGAGTCATTGATGAAGAGGGACCTTGCATATACAGATGCAGGGACCACATTATCCCAGCTGTCCACATGCTTGTGGCAGATACAAGAATGTGTTGCTAGCATTCCCCCCGATTATGATATGGAGAATGTGGATGAAATTATTGATGTGGTACATTGCATGGTATACATGCATTTTGGTTAATATAATAGATGATTTTTTTTCTTCATTTCCCCCCTTGTCAATATGAAAGAATCTTACTCATTTCACAATCCAATTTTCAAAAAGTCGCACTGTAATTTCGATTCAACTCAGTTTTAACTTTTAATGACTACTGTGTGCATAAGCCATGCAAAGATTTCCAATTTGTTGAGTTGAGGCAGTCGACAATTATTATAGATGAGGTAAACGTTATTAACATCCATACTTCTTTGTTTTCTTCTTGGAATAGGGTCTGACAGTTGTTAATATTTCAGCAACAACATTCCCCCAGACATTGGATTGGCTGCATGGTTACTTTCTTCAGGTAATTGGCTAACAAATTGATGTTCTAAAAATCTGGACTCTGTTGAATTGGTCTGTCTTATCCAGATGAAATAGATGGTCCTATCCAAACTGGTCAAAGTACAATCTTGTGCAGTTATGTGTTCATCAAAGAAAACCACTATGTAGCTGGGGAAAACAATCGAAGTAAATTATGCAACAAGGACACATATTTGTCATTAGCTAGCCATGTCCACACATGTCAAACATGGGGGCACACTTGTCAACACTAAGCACTTAATTCATTTTCCCCTTCAAAAAGTAAAAATGTGTGTGTGTGGAATTACATGCTGGAGAAAAACAGAGAGAGAGATTAAAGCAGATACATATTCTTTACCCTTTGCATCAATCTTCTCCATGGGTATGGTACTTGACCAAATTTGCAGTCAGACTCCGTAGTTTTTAAAACATCACATTTAACCATTCAGACTTAAATTGGCAAACACCTTAACCAGAATGATTGAATGAGTTCTTTATTCATTTATCATGCATAACTTTACATGGAAATTGGCTGAATTATATTTGAAACCTTGGACCGTAGCATTTCTGTCAAAATATCTGTTTTTTCTACAACTATCATGCACTTAAGATTCTTATGGTGATCGTTAATGGCTTATGTTTGGTATTTATTATCTGATTCATTGGTGTTGTTACTACTATTATTACTATTTGTGTTATTATTTTTATTATTATTACATTTTTTCTCCTTGTATTTTATAAGTAAGCAGGCAAGAATTTCATTAAATAAAGAATCTCATGCAACAACATCCATTCTTTGTTTTATTTTTCGCTTGCTCTCCTTTGGTCAAGCATGAAAGCTGAAACCTCTACGCTAGAGCAGTGACAGATAACTGGAGAAGAAAGATACAAGGAAAAACAGTATAGAAACTATAGAAAGATCTAGCATAAGATATGTGGTTACTTTTGTCAGTGGGATTTGGTGAGTGAGAGACTGAACTTACAAAAGATCGGAACTTAGAACTTAACCCATGTTACCTCAGCAAAGAAAATGGGACAGGAAATGATGTGTGTTTAACAGTATCTTCTGAGTAATCTATTTTAGCCACATTTAAAACTGCATCATATCCATTCTTGTTTTTGTTTTCTTTAATAACCAATAATTTGTTGATATATTTGCAGACTCCATTTGAGTCAGATATCAGCCTTGATACCAAGATCCGTGTTCTTTGGAAATAGTGAGTCTCCAATGATGAGGCTGGCACCCCTAACCTTAAAATACTTTCTATAATCAACACCTTGTTATCAAAGGAGTTAGGAAGCATGTGACCCTAAGGCCCTGCAGTTACTGCATGCAATTCCACTCTAATCTCTGCCGTCAATAGGAATTGAGAATGCATTTGCAGATGGTCCTTGTACCATCTCTAAAATGTTGTCTATGCCAGTGCCATCGTTGAAAAAAAAATCCTCAAAGTTGACTGGATGTAGCCAATTTTTTGGTGGAATGCACAATAGTCCAGAGTCCAAGTTAAGTGAGGCTTGATTGAGCAATCCCTTCAATTTTTTAGACTACAATCTCTGAATGAGGGATTACTAACATTATTATTGAAAGGGGGGGGGGGGGGGGATAGCATATTAATTTTAATAAGCGTTTAAGAATCCTGAATCATTTTCTGATACCATGAATTGAACTTGAAAAGTTTTCTTTTTTTGGGGGTTTCTGAGAGCTGCTTTTCTATGGCCAATGTCTCCACTCAACACAAATTAGTAATCTCTTCATATGCTTGTACAGTGGATAATTGGTGGTTTCTCTTTGTTTATCTGCTTAGATTATCTATTTTTGTTATTTGAGATCTTACTGTGATGTTCTATACACAGTGTATTGAACGAGGTATTTCATCCGAGTCCACTGAACCTCAGAGGAGATAGGATGCAAACTAGGCAGATGTAAGCCAAAGCTGTGTCAGGTATCATTCTATAGTCTGGATCCTTCAAAGATTTAGTGCTTCACATGCTGTATCTGGTACTTTCTAATTAAGTTTTTGGGAAAGAAAAAATTCATTAATCATCAAAGGGAATTAGTTCTCTGATAGTTTGCAGCAGGCTTGTGATTCTGTGAAAATAACTTCTTTTTTCTGCCTGTTTTGTTCTCTTTATTTTTTGGAGGGGTTGGGGGGGGGGGGGGGAGATGGGATGAATCGTTGGAAACAATGATTAGCAGATAGTGTAAATGGTCTCTCATAGAAAAAAAGTGTAAATGGTCTTCTGTTTTGTGCAAATTGCATTTTCTCAAATGACCTGCTTTCTAAGTATTAGACTTTAACTAACAAATAATAATAAATATATAATAGGAATTACATGCTTTTGGGGTAATTTGAAAGATCCCTGTAATTACATTTGGAGGAAACAACATATTGGCATGGTGGTGCAGGTGGCGAATACATGGAGGTTAGTTGTTGGATGTTGAAGGGATAAATGTCAGAAGGTGGACCCATAGATGATCAATTCAATTCCAATGCTTATTTCCATTGTTGACGCGACAACACCCGTGAACTGTAACTGAGAAACCTGTAATTCAATAACTGTCAAGCTGCTCTGTTTGAGGAATTGAACCCATCAAACTTGGTCCAACATGCAGAAAAAATGGTTCTAGATTGACCCCCCCTCCCCCCCTCCCTCCTTAAATATGCCAGATAACAGTGACAATTATTTCAACAATGATATTATTCAGTAGCGATTGTACATGGTCTGCTTGTGTGTGCTGATTTCTGGGAATGATTATGTAAAATTCTGTGCAAGCGTCTTCTCTAATAGCTTAGTTAACAGTTGTTAATGTATCATGTGTACAGGGCATTACGATGCGAGAGTGCAGCTTCCCACTAAAAACTTTTTCTTGGCTTCTAATAATAAATATTAGGATCCAGTTTTTATGCACGGTCGCGCCTTCAACCATTGGATGGGCATGACTGTGTATGATACATGGCCTACACCCCCCATCTAACAGTTGAAGGCACGGCCAATGCTCAAAACCTTGTGTAAATATTAAATTTTGATAGAGATGTGGTAGGAGATCACTTTAAAATTTATTTGCTTGTACAAAGTAATAATTTGTCGATATTTTTGATCGAATTTTTCATTCCTAAATGATCCATGGGAATAAATTACTATTCCCTTCCACGACAATGTAGTGAACATTGCTACTAAAGAAGGATAGATCTTTTATCTCTGTAGCTCATGACCTAGCCCTCTTTGCCAGGCATAATCAACAGCATATTATTGTAATAGATAATGTTTCATCTTTTCGGTTTAATTAAATCTTTTATTACGCAGCAAAAAAAAAAAAAAAAAAAAAAAAAAAACTGACGATGCGATTTGTTTGATTAGTTATATAACATGATATGATCAAATTGGATGAAATGTTTGATGCACGATTTGTTTGATTAGTTATATAACATGATATGATCAAATTGGATGAAATGTTTGATGCATCACACCAACAGAAATAATATATACAGTTTGACTTAAGAGGAGATTATAAGAAAACTCCTTAAAGACTGTTAAGAGTTTATCATGTCTTGCTTCTTATTTCCTTTGAAAATCTCTAAATCTCTGGATTCAATTTATCTCTTTTGGAACAATGATTCTAAGGAAAGGAAAAAATGTCACTTAATTGGATGGGACAAAATATGCCAACCCATTCATTATGGAGGACTTGGAATACGGAAATCGTTCACTCAAATTGGGCTGGAGACTTCTCACAGAGAACACTTCCATCTGGGCTAGGGTCTTAAAAGCTAAATGTTTTCCTAGAACCTCTATTTTGGACCATAAAACTATATCTAAAAGAGGTTTTTGGACATGGAGCAGTATTGCAGTTGTCTTTCTAGACTTGAAGAAAATGGTATTTTGCTAGCTGGGTAATGGTATGAATACTTTTTGTTGGTATGAACCTTGGATTCCATTTGTCACAGGTACCACCATCCCCTTGGATACTAATCTTAATGTGTGCTTCAATTAAGTCAATGCAAACTGGAATTTTGTTGCTCTTTCATCATGTTTCTCTAGTTTAACAACAGATTATATTCTTAGAATCAACATTTCAGAATCTGAGGATCTATGGAGATGTTCTCTTTCTAATAATGGATCGTTTTCAACCAAACTCGCAGCCAAGTTCATTTCTACAACTAATTATCCCTGCCCCATGATATCTAAATGGTGATTTTTTTTTGAAAAATTTATATTCATCCTAGATTATCTTAGATTTAAATTATTCTTTTGGCGTGTCTTACATGTAGAACTACCTATCGGAGCTTCTATCTCGAAGTGGATGCATGTTGGGTCTAGTGATGAATCAATTTGGCATATCTTCTTATCATGTGATTGGACTAAGCATATCTGAGCATCTGATCCCCTCGGATGGAGAACTGAGCATCTCTCCGGCCCCTCATTTGCATATCTGTGTATTTTCCTCCTCTGCACTAAATCCTTTGATAAACAATCTCTATGTTAATTTTTTTTTTTTTTTTTTCATTTTTATTATTACATATTATTTCATATGGAATGTAAGAAACAAAGTTATTTTAGGCTTGGCTAAGGCTGAGCCTTTGTTGGTTCTAAAGGATGTTCTTAAATGGCTTAATGACATAAGTATTCACCCTCCTTCCAATTCTTTACCTGTTTCGGCATCATCACAATGCACATGTTTCTTCTTTCAATAACTACTAATCTTGAGTTGAAACTCCCTGGTTTAATTTGCACAGGCATATATGAATCAAAACTTAGAATAACAAGTTGGACTTTTTACCCATTTTGCTTGCTGGTCAGGATGTTCTAATAGATGCAGATATATTAACAACATATGTAAAGGAAGCCGAGCTACATGGAATTCTACAAGGGTGGAAGTATGCTACACAGGCAAACATCAAGATTTAGCAAATGTGGTGCTCCAACAAAGAATTTTGTGATCTACTCGATCCCACTAGTTCTGTCCGTCTCCCTTGGAACCTAATTAACAAATATTTTGAACTAGCAGATGGAACTAATAACTTTACTACTGTTACTTTTAAATGGTGTAACAATGAACCTCTCTACTATAACTCTACTCGGATAGGTACTTCTAATATTGTAAATTTATCGTTTTAGTAATATAATCTCTTTTTTTTCTCATTATAAAAAAGAAAAAAAAAAATCTTAGGAATTATTTTGTGGCTTTCACATCTTCCATACTTTCATGAGAGATTTGGTGGGAGTTGATAAAAAGATTTAGATTCCTCTCCTTATGAGCCAGCATTTTAGATTGCAAGTTCTCCTAAGGTTTGTATCAAATGAATAGAAGCTACCACTTGAAACTCAAAGACATGCCTTGCACAAATTCATAATATACCTATATGCAAAAAAATAAGTGGTTTATATCTGTTGCATCACTTCTTCACCCTCAAGTGCTACCTTCTGCATAGTTGAGTGGGCACTCACACCATTACAAGTACCTGCAAGGGCCTTCCTACCAAGATGGCCAATTTTAACGTTTTCTAACAGCATTAATGTATAAGAAGGAAGGGGTTTTACGTCCAGGGGTATCCACACAGATTAAAGAGTCGGACGAACCATTTCAAAATTCAATTAATAGACCACTTGGAACAAAGTCCTTTTGCTTGGATCTCCCAACAAAGATATCACCAGAGCTTTAAAATTCTTTAGAAAATTATTTTATAGGGCCATTGAAATCATCACATTGGTCCAGACTAGTAGTGTATCCAGTTCACGATACAAAGATTTAATTTCTTGACTGCATGCACGCCTGTGGTCTTCAGACGAGTTAAACCAAAAATTTTGCAATTGCAGAACTACACTGCTTACAGATTCTAAAAATTAAAGATATGCAGGATAAAAGAGAGAGGCCTAGAAGAAACGGGGAAACAAAAAAATAAGAGTCAAAAGGCAAAGTCAGTCAGTCAGTCAGTCCGAGAGAAATATGGTGACTCATAACTTTGCAGAGAACCAAACATCATAGCCAAGAAGTCTTAAAAAAAAAAAATCTGGCAGCCCATAGCATTCCATGTAAATACCCCGTAAATGTCCTTCCAATCTCTTTCTTCTTGTTAACACCTGGTTCTGGAAACAAATGGGCTTATATAGTATTTATCTAACTCAATGGATGTTCTTTAACACCGATCAGAGAACCAAAAGAAAAACAATATTTGGCACGAGTACCTTCAACATCTAGCCTCTGGAGTGAAGAACTAAAAATTATCCAAAGGTTGTCTGATTAATAAGCCATGTGAAAACAACCAGGTCCTTTACCATTCTTACAAATTGCAAAATAGATATAACCCCATAATCTACAATATACCATCCCAGGGGAAGTCTCAGTGTGCATTGTCAGAGATCCCACCAGAAACCATACCCTCATCCATAGGTTTAGGGCCTCCACACGATCTTGAGACTGATTCAAACAGTTTCTCTATCTCCGGTGCACACCTTGTGAATGATCGATTCCAAAAATTATATCTAGGATTCTGCAGATATGAAAGCAAACCACTTTACACACGACCATATAATCAATGGGCAGGATTTTTCTTTTTATTAAAAAAGAAAAAGAAAGTCATAGATGTCAATGATCAACTCAACCCCCACCCCATTTACCTTAATAAGCTCAATGAAAGTGATCAACAGGCCCCATGGATGAGGTCTATTAACAATCAAGCGTTCCAACAATACCCTTGTTATTTGCTCCTGGATGATTTCCTGCAACAAGGGGCCAAATAAATTATTATCAGCTTGTGCCAGATTCATTCTGTTGGGATAAGGCTGAGTTGTTGGTTGTGCCAGATTCATTCTGGATTTATACAAACTGAATTCAGAATCAAAATTTATATGCACAAGAAAGATTTCAAGGACTGAGACACAAGGGAGAAAATTATTGAAATTTAACATAAAATAAAACAAAAAGAAGAGGAGAACATGCAAACCTGGTTTGCTTCGGCAAACAAGTAGAGGAGGACAAAGGAGAAGTAGTGTGTATGGTTATTTGGATAGCGTAACTGGTTAGCAACTGCATTCAAGAAGAGGTAGCGTCCTTCCGTATCAAGCTCCCCAATCAAAGTCTGGAATATATCCATGGCAGCACCCACCAAGAAAATATCCATGGAGGCACCCTGTGCCATTGGTTGTGCATGCGGAGGTGGAGTCCTTGTCTGTAGTTGCTGAATGGCCTGCAATAAAGTCACCCAAACACGAGCAATCAATGAAAGGTCCTGCCTTTGCCATGTGATCAATCAAGAGCTCTTATCCATCCAAAGGTCAGGATGGCCATATCAACCATCCAAGACACTCAAATCAAGGGGCAACCAGGCCAACTGTGGGTAGGCAGGTTACCTACAAAACCTTCTTTAAATATCAGCATTACATACACAACAACTAACAGTGATTTATTTGGTCTCATTCAAGACGCGAACTGAGAGAAATATATGCAGGACCACACTAGTTAATAGTCTTTCACAACAGGTGCAGTTCACCTTCTGGAGAGTATTATGCCTCATACCTAACTTCGCAGAATAGTACACATGTACAGCACAATAACGGATCCAAATCTTTGAAAACTTGGATTAAAACACAGTTTCCTATGGTACAAATTTACTACGTATACTGTTAAGAAAATGGATAAAGATTTCCTAAAATCCCACTTAGGAAGACTTACCTAAACGACCCTAGGGCCCAACTTTTATGGACAGGTAACCCCCCCTTGCCTTTGTATGTTGAGTTTCGGTCCAATCAGATTTTGCCAAGTGTCAAGATAGAGCTTTGAAAATCCAAAACTAGCAAAGAGTGCACACTAATGGTCATTGATTGGAGTACCATAGGTGTGCATGGAGATACATGAGGATGCATATATTTGATCGAATTATATTCTGAAATTTAAACTGTGGCTAATCCAGACAATGTCCTCTCTATCCAACAGTTAGAAGTGCCACATCATCTCTCCACCTTGCTCATAATGGTACCGTTTAGGAAGCCCTTCCAAAACGAGGCCGTGTAATATATTTGATTTAGAACAAATATATTAATGATTCATATATGTGTAGAATTTTTATCAGTAATTTTACCTCTTAAAAAATTATTATACATCCCCAAATTTCCCAAGTATGCATAGCATCCACATGGAAAAAGTCAAACTGAGAAACAATAACAAGAAAGGATGAAGAAGAAAAAGAAAATTATTCACCAAGGCAGGAAAAGAATTACCTGCATCCCCACATAAAGAACAAGGGAGTTGATCAAGGGCACATTGTATCGGGTCCCAGCCTGGGATGTCTCAGTCTGAGGAAGCAGCAATCTCTGCTTCAGCTCTGCCAAGAAGGAAGACCCTTGTTGCCTTGTCTGCAGAGATTCAAATAGAAACAGAAAATAAGAAAACAAAGGAGACTCAAGGGGAAACAAAAGAGCTATTTATTAAAAATAAAATAAATAAATAAAAAGTGGGCGAGCCTTGACGCAACGGTGAGTTGTACTATTTTCAACCTGTTGGTTGTGGGTACAAACTTGGAAACAGCCTCTCCTGCGAAGCAGGGGTTAAGGTTGTGTACATTTGCCCCTCCCAGACCCTGCAGTAGCGAGAGCCTTGTGCACTGGAACACTTTTTAAAAATAAATAAACACGAGGGAGGAAGAAACTACTCTAGCCATTTCAAAAGTGATCTAGGCACTTCAAAAAATGAATACTAGTAGCAACATATCACGATACCTTGAGATATTCATCAATGTCATTCTTCATTTGCTTTGCCTTGAGAGCAGCATCAACTTCAGACAGAATGTGTGGTGATTGGCTGATCTCTGCTAGCAAATCGATCTACAAATGGTAAAATTACAAAAGAGAGACAGGTAAATTGTTTAGATTGGAATTAGCCTGAGCATTAGGAGAGCTAAAGACTAAAACCAAGATCCAGTAAACACCTTCAAATTGGGTGTGGACGGATCAGGCAACCTCATATTGCGGGGAAATGCACTGAGGATAACATTCCGCATCTGGATGCAGCTGGGAGGTATGACATCACAGAAGCTGAAGTGATAATCGCAGAGGAACTCCGGGAAATCATGAAGCAGCACAAGCAGTACCCTCAAAGTTCCTTTGTACAGAAAGCGAACCTTATGCAAAAAGTAGAAATCATGAGACTCACAACTTCATTATTATAGGTAAAACATTTAAAGTAACACATGAATGAAACAAAGAGCCAAATGATGAGTGTGAAGAGTAACTAACCGGCTCACCCAGTTCCACATTCCTTAAATATGGCTCCAAAAACTTGAACAAATCCACCAGCAACCGTTGAACAAGAGGCCAACCCTTCTGAGGGTTAAGCGTGAGCAATTTAGGCATGTAAGTCCTGTGACTCACCAACTCAAGCCATGCAAAGCTGAAAGCACTCAAGTAACACCACAGAAGTCATTTTAATAAATACCAGACAATCCCACTATAAAACCTAAGCATAACAACTATTGCATGTAAGTCCTGTGACTCACCAACTCAAGCCATGCAAAGCCGAAAGCACTCAAGTAACACCACAGAAGTCATTTTAATAAATACCAGACAATCCCACTATAAAACCTAAGCATAACAACAATGATATGACATAATTTGTCAGAAAAATTATAACCGAATGTATTCTAGAATAGCTTGGAATCCAAGGGGTTTAGACCAGCCGTTGACGATACTGGTATTGGCTGGATCAGGGACCAGCAATACTAACATGGATCGATCATACCCGAGCTTTAACATCTTGATAGGTAATAAATTTATATTTCAAGCAAATACAAACTTCGCAAAAATGTCAACAAAAAAAAAGATGGATGGAAGCATAGTTAACAACATAGTTGTCAAGCTGTCACCTAGGCATAAAGGTGGAATTCTGGCCCAAGGCGACAAGAAGCCTTAAATGAAGCAAGAAAGGAAGCTGTCTTGGTCACCTGGGTATCGCCTTGGACGCCATGTGGCCTGGGCAGGCATCTTAGTGTATAGGTTTTTTTTAATATATTCTATGAAGTAGATGCCGTTTTTAACCCTATCATTGGTTTGTGTACAAGATTATGATGCAGCTCTGCGTGTTTTGAAATAAACAGTAGTTGCATCATATAAAATTCTTGAGGATATAGATTATAGATGGTGTTTGTGTATGCTAATTCACAATAATGTGAATGCCACAATTGCTCAACTGCATCATAAAAAATTGTACGAATATAGATGTTTACCTCTACTAGGGCTGCAACAGGGTCGGGTTGGGCCGGGCTTTATAGAATCCTAGCCCAACCCTAAGTCCCCTTAGCTGGACCCAGACCCGACCCTAACTCAAGGCCTGAAAAATCCAACCCTGACTCGCCCTCAGAGTCGGGCCGGGGTGACCTTGATTGGCCCTGACCATGGGGAGGGGAAAGGAAATGCATGGGCTATAATGGGCCGGGGAGAAATTTATCAATTTTATGTAAAATATCAATATAATAAAATGTATTATATCACTTATTATTTTAATATATAATATATTATATAACAAAATGTGGGTGACGTTTAAAGTTTATAATATAATTATATCAATATATATTTTATAGTATAACTTAAAACAGGGTCGGGCCGGGCTAGACTTAGCCTGAGGCCTCAACCCTGACCTGACCTGACCTGACCTTGACTCAGGGCCAGAAATTTCCAGCCCTGACTCTCCCTCAGGGCCAAATATCTCAGCCCAGACCCTGTTCGGGCTCAGGGCAGGTCAACAGGGCCAAACTTGCACCCCTAATCTCTACTATTGTACAACTGACCATTTTCTGGTGTTATTGGGTATGTCAATTCATAGAGAAAATTGTACGTATATAGATGTTTACCTCTACTATTGTACAACTAACCATTTTCTAGTGTTATTGTGTATGTCAATTCATAGAGAAACAAATAATGAATATGCTTATCTCATATGAGTTTTTCTACACTTCATGTTGGTTTATGTATATTGCTAGGGGTTTTTATTTATTTATGAATATGCTTTATTATATCTATGCTTCGTGTATTATATGTTGATTTATTCATATTAGCATGGTTTAAAGTACTGACGGATACGATACGATACGATACGGACCGATACGTATCGGTATCGGTCGATACCGATACGATACATACCGATACGTCTCCTTTTTTTTTTTTTTAAATGAACTGTCTCGAAATGTATCGAAATGTATCGACCGATACGATACGATACGACCGATACGTATCGATGGTATCGATACGTTCAGTAAAGGGTTCAGTGGGTGGTTTAATACGCATCGATATGTATCGCTACGTACTGGCCGATACATATCGATACTTCACCGATACGTACCGATACATACCAATACGCACCGATACATACCGATACGTACCGATACCATCGATATATTCCATAAAAAAGCCATTTTCACTCACAAACTTTATACAATTCCTAATCTAACGAAAAAATGAAAGAAAACTCTCAACCAAGAGTCTAAAATCTTGCATTTAATCTTGGTTTTTCACACTTTTAAACTAAAAAACGAATCAAGGAGTGCTACAACATCATCCTTTGCATCATCTAATACTCTTCAGGGCTATAGACGATTACAACATGTGGGAAACTTCATCTTTTATAACAATTTCAATTTAATGCACTTGTTTGGTTATACATTATTCACCACTTTAGGTTTTATGCATGACACTTTAGGTTTTATGCATGACACTTATTATATATTGCTTATTTATATTGTTTTTTGTTCCAAAAGTGTATTTCCATGTGTATCTTGACCATTTCTATACGTATTTGTATTGTTCGATACGTATCTCCGAAACGATACGATACGTATAAAATCACTCGTCCGATACAATACCCGATACCGATACTTTAAACCTTGCATATTAGGTCATTATTAGCATAATTATATCATATTGCCTTGATATATAAATATAAACAAATAAATAAATTAATAAATATATATATATATATATATATATATATTAAAAGTACAGATGGTAAGGCACTAATAAGGGATGAGGACATTAAGGAGAGATGAAAAGATTATTTCTACAGCCAACTAAATGAAGACAATTTGAGTAATAGTGTCCCATACGACTGCATTACCATCAAGACACCACATATTGTAGATATGTATGAAAGATTAGGATGTCTAAAGTAAAAGAAGCTTTAAGGAAGATGAAAGTAGGCAAGACACTAGGCCTAGATGAGGTCCCAATAGAAATGTTGGCAAACTGAGGAATCTCTGGTTTATCTTGGCTAACCAAGCTGTTTAATAAGATTATAAGCACAAGGAAAATAAAGGTGATATTCAGGCCCCATTTGGTGTTCTGTCAGTTCTCCAACAGATTGGAAAGAACAAAGTGAGGGGAAATATAGAGCCATTCCCGATAAATATACCCTCTTAAGCTATACCCTCTTCAACTTTGGGGACATCCTGCTTCACCCTTGAAGAATAGCTGCTGCAACCTTCCACCGTTCGCCGCTGCAACCAGAGTCTCTCATCCCAAAAACTTAGTGGTGGTGTTGACCACTCGTCATCCCTAACTAATCCCCTTTCTCATGTTGAGAGCTTTTTTTAAGGGGTAAACATTCATTGATTTCTACTTATTTATCATTTGGATAAGTGCTTGAATCATTTTGATTTTGTGGGTAGGATGCATTTTAAAACAGAATTGGTAACTACAACTATAGTCACATTGGAGGCAAAGGAAGTTCTTGACACTGTTGGGAAGGATCAAGGTTGTTAAGTGTTTTTATTTTTGGGAGTGGGGGGAGGTCTTTCTATTTAATTCATTGATCCAATCTTGTCCTAACAGAAGTGTGCCGACGACTAGGAGTATTACCTTCTGGGTCGACCATATTAATATGTTAAAAAAGGTAGGAATCATTCATACGACATTGACTTAATGATTTTGTTAAATTTAACGAATTTGAATGCTAGAGTTCTTGCATATTTTAGAAAATTGAATTAAGAAATAAGAATTGATACATGCTCTCTTGTTAGCAGCATCTGAATGGGTTTTCCGTGAAGTCTATTTAACGAACTTGAATGCTCGAGTTCTTGTATCTATTTTTCCTAGTTTGTACTCATGCCTTCCCAGTCTCAGTTTATGATTTTCTCTTAATCTTAACTGAATCTTTTATATGGTCCTATGGTCCCATCATTCTGCTGAACCACCTTCCCAATCTTGGTGGTAGTAGCCCCTACCTCTAACATTATTCTCTCCCCCCCCCCCCCCGCACCAACATTCTCTTTGATAGAAGCATCCCCATCATACAAGACTTTCCCTTTCACAACACTATTCCCATTCTTGGCCTTTTCTCACTCTGTCTTCTTGCTGCTCTTTCTCACTCAAGTAACCCACTCGGATGCAATAGAACGGTGCTCATAAAAGTAGAAGAGTTTTTGAAAATTGTGGATGCAGCTGCTGGCCTTGATGAAATGCAGATTATTTTGGATACATAGATTTTTTAACTTTCTAATTAATGATTACATGGTTGGAAAGACTATTGACATCATATTTCTTTCTTGATGCATAGAAGTATGGTCAATAAAACGATTGGTGAAGCGTGTCTTCCTACCAAACTTATGCTGTTAAAAAAGTGCAGCAGAATGCAAAACAGAGACATGCTTAATTGCTGATTTATGTAATAACTCATAATATTAAGTATATCCTGTACCAAATTTTTAGCCTTATGGAAGAAATAGGCTTCGATAATTTCATCATTGCGTCTCTACAAATGCAACTACAATGGAGTGGTAGCGATAAATCACTGTGTCTTGTATTGCTGATAGAGGTATGTGGATGTCTCAAGATAGTCTAAAGTCTATACAAGGGGGTTTTGTCAAATGAAGATAAACTCCGGGATCCAACTGCCAAGTGGATTTAGTTGAGAAGGTTTAGCAAGTGGAGAGGTTGGGAGGTCGATGATTTCTCTTGATTTTAAATTTGAGAACTAATCTGAGATATATTTCTTGTGTCTGTACTGAGTTTCTGTATCTATCTTTATGTGGTGATATGAAATTGTGCTGACAGATAAACATGAAGATTTGAACAATGCTGATGTATGGTCATGACTCATGACCCGATTACTTGTGGGCAGGGTTTAAAGTATCAGTCTGTATTGTATCATATCGGTCGGTACTTATACGATACAGATCGTTACACCGCTTTTTTTATATAAAAATAGTATTGTATCAAATTGTATCGGCTGATATGGGCCAATATGATACAATATGATTGATACTTATCGATACCATCAATACAATTGATAAATGGATTTGTGGGTGCATTAATACGAATTGATATGTATCAGCCGATGAGGCTCGATACATCTTTATACATACCGATACCATCGATACGGTCAATACATTCCATAAAAAAAGCCCTTCTCACTCATAGACTCGATACCATAGTACTAAAACTCGTTTCGTCTCGGTCGAGATTTCAAGTATCTCAGTCGAGTCGAAACAAAATGCAACATAGAATTGAAAAAATGCAATATTTCAAAAATTTTCAGAAATTTCAAAAATCTCGGTAATTTCGGTCATCTCGTTTCGGAAATTTCAGAAATCTCGGTCATTTTGGCATTTTACACCGACAGAAAAAATACCATATTTTGACGAAATTTCGATATCTTGGAAATTTCGTTTAGACCGAAACACCGAAATGAAACGAGATTTTAAACCTTGCTCGATACAACTGCCGTTCTGGCAGAAAAATGAAGGAAAATTCTCAACCGATAGAGTCTAAAACCTTGCATTTAATCTTGATTTTTCACACTTTTGGACTGAAAAACAAATTAAGGAGTGCTACAGCATCATCCTTTGCATCATCCAACACTCTTCATGGCTGTAGACTTACAACACGTAAGAAACTTCATCTTTTATAACAGTTTCAATTTAATGCACTTGTCTGGTTGTACACTGTTCTCCATTTTAGTGTTTATGCATGATACATGTTATATATTGCTTATTTATATTGTTTTTTGTTCCAAAAGTATATTTCCACGTGTATCTTGACTAAGGGCGTCAACCGGCGGTTCGGGTTCGATGAGTTTTAGGGAAACCGAAACAATAAGGACCTTTCGGTTTCAGTTTCAGTTTCAGTTCAGGTTGGACTCATTTTCGGTTCGATTTGTGATATCAATTTCAATTCGGTTTGAAACTTGGGTATAGGCTGGTTTTGGGTAGGGATTAGGTAGAGTTTTTAGGGTTTGGGGGTTGGTTTTAGTGTTCGGCAATCGGTGGCCCATCGGTTTAGCCCGAACCGAATTGTACTCTAACTTGTAAACCGAAGCCGAACCGATGAAGCCTTGGTTCGGTTTGGACTTTGGATTGGGCTCAATCAGGTCAGATCGATTCGGTTTATAGCGTTCGATATGTAACTACTATTATGATACGTCTTTTTAACATCACCCGACTGATACGATATGCGATACTGATACTTTAAACCTTGCTTGTGGGAGCCAAATTTCTCTGTTTAACCTTCAGATATATTTACTTGTAGTGACATGTGGATAGGTGGCCTTTAGTTATATAAAACACTACTAGCAGATTATCATAGTTACACTATCCATAACCCTACATGATGAGTCTTTAGCTCAAATTGGTAGACCACTTGGACCATGAGCATGTCTTAAGCATGCTCCAAGGGATGGTAGTTCAAATCCACTAAGACCTTTTTTAATGGCATGTGCTTCCGGAAACTTTGTGAAATTGTTGGTAAGAACTACTATTATGAAATTAAAGGATTTTCTCCCTTAGTTTTAGATATGGGTTCATGTGTGAATCGTGTGAGGGAATCAGGATGGTTTATGTATGTCGGGTGGTGATTCTGAGGTGTAAGTGTTTTTTTTTCCGCCAACAATATAATTTTTCATAAATATTGGTTATAGTGTCAACCATGATAATGGGCAATATATTCATAATTATTTGGGTTAAGTGTGAACACAATGGCATTTACGTAATTATTGGTTGTATTGATATGAAGTGATTTTGTAAAAGGTCTGTCAAACGTTGTTTCTGTTCTTAAACACTTCTGAAACAGTTTTACCAAACGTTGTTTTTGTTCCATCAGAACATTCTCACAGTAGGAATCGAAAAAGAACACTAATGTGAAAAGAACATTCTCCTAGAAAGAATGTGCAACCAAACAGGGCCTCAAAGCTGCAATAACTGTAGAGGCAAAATACTAACGAGTCATACAATGAAATTATGGGGGAGAGATATTGAAACCCACCTGAGACAAAACTACTATTACGGACAACTAATTTGGTTTTATGCCAAGAAGATCCATGGCAAAAGCTATTTAGTTCGGAGACTCATGGAAAGATTTAGAGATTGCAAGAAGGATCTCCATGCGGTCTTTATTGACCTAGAAAAAATTTATAGTCACTAGAGAGATAAGAGATAACCTGGCAAGTACAAGAGAAGAGAAGTGTATCAAGTAAATATGTGGACATAATTAAAGATATGTATTATTAATTATGTATTATGGTGTGGCGACTAGTGTAAGAACTATATGGGGGTTAAAGTAGTAATTTCCAATTACAATTGGGTTACATCAAGGATCGGCTTTAAGCCCTTTATTTGTTTGTACTTATCATGGATGATTTAACCACAAGAATCAAGATGAGGTTCCTTGGTGCATGCTTTTTGCTGATGCTATTGTTTTAGTTGATGAGACAATAGCAGAGATTAACACCAAGTTGGAGTTATGGAGATCAACCTTGGAACCAAAAGGTTTTAAGATAAATAGAACGAAGACAGAGTATATGGTGCATAACTTTAGTTATAACGGGATGGATAATGAAGTAGTGAAAATTTATGAGTAAGATTTCACAAAGTGATTATTTTAGATATCTGGGCTCAATCATAAATAAAGAAGGTGATATAGAGGATGATGTTTCACAGAGAATTAAAATGCGATGGATGAAGTGGAGAGGTGCGTCCGAAGTGTCGTGTGATTGACATATTCCTTAAAACTTAAAAAGGAAAATTTTATAAGACAGCCGTACGACCGGCTATGATGTATGATATGGAATGTTGGGCAGTTAAGTAGCATCATGTAGATAAACTCAGTGTAGCGGAGATGAGGATCTTGAGATGGATGTGTGGCAAAACTATGAAGAATATAGTAAAATGATCATATTAGAGTTGATGAAGGAGGAGCTCCGATCAAGGTTTAAAGTATTGGTATCGAGTATTGCATAGGAAGGGTGATTTTAAGAGACGTATCATATCATATCGGAGATACGCAAGATACTCTTTAGATACACATGGAAATGGTCAAGACACCAAGAAATACACTTTTGGAGCCCAAAAATAAATAAAAAAATAGCCAATATATAACATCTATCATGCATAAACACTAAAATGGAAAACGTATAACTAGACAAGTGCATTAAATTGAAATTGAGGTTTTTTTTTGTGAAACCTACCTTCCATCTCGGATTTCAGCTTGTTCAATGATCCAAACTTAGGTTTTTAGCACCACTTGAATCGTTTTTTACTGAGATTAAAACCCCCAACTCAAATCTATGCAAAAAAAAAAAAAAAAAAAAAAACCTTTGTTAAAGGGCCTTTTTAGGACTCTCGGCTGGGAGTTCTTGGCCTTTTTTACATTTTTCTAGGTTTTGTAGTGAGACTGAAACCAGCGTGGACCTTTTAATGACTGTATCAAGTTGTATTGAGATCATAGTTGTCACGGCGTCACGGCGATCCAAGTCGGTGGAAGGGTGTCACGTCGATATATCGACATGTCGCCCGCCATGGCGTTGCCATGGCGAGCATGTCGACCATGTTTAATTTTTATTTTCCGTATTTTTAATGTCATTTAGTATGCTATAATATATGTCCTATAACATCAAAAATCAACATGAAAGTGTACTACACTACTACTAATATACTATGCCACTATGGTTTAATTCATGAAAGTGTAACTAATATCCATTAGTGTATATGAAAGTATGAAAAATTGAAAATATAGATTAACCTATCAAATAATTGAAAGCAATAGTAAAAATCAAATGATAGGCTAACTCTTTCATCAAGCTTGATAGCAATAGTCTTTCTTTAGTGTATGTGATTTGGAGCAAAGCATCTAAGCTATTAAATGGTTTAAAAAAAAATTTTAATCTAACTTTTATATGTACAAATATCGACCGATATGCCAACATATCGTGGTATGGCGTCCATGGCGACGCCATGGCGTCGCCATGGAAGCCATATCGAGCGATATATTGACATCCACCATGGCGTAGCTCGATATGCCCCCTCTCCCAACGCCAGGACGCCATGGCGGCGCCATGGCGACGCCATGGCGACAACTATGATTGAGATGTATTGTTATGTATCGAATTGTATCAAGTCGTATTGGACAATACAACTTGATACGTACCGATACTCTCATCGAAGGCTTTAATAGACATACTGACATGTATTGGTATGTATCGATGGTATTGTATTGGGCCATACCGGCCAATATAATGCGATATCAAGTGTGATGCATGCGCAACCCGCATCATGAATGCCCCAATTAAAAATCATGCTCAAGATCCAACTCAAGTTTCAGCACCAACTTTTGGTCTAAAAGGAAGAAAAGACTAAGACCAACAAAGTGGCAGCCCAAAGTTGTTATCAGAATATTACTTGTGCACATGTATTGACTTGAAGGGAATTTTCGGGCTATGTAAAATGCGATTTAGAGAAAACCCAAAGAATAAAAGATGTAGCCCTTTGAGTCTGCTTTCAAATGATTTTTGAATCATGTCAAACTCATCTGTATCGAAGGAGATAAGCAGTTTCTACAGAGCATGCGCAGTCCAGTCCACCTATCCGGGTTCTAGTCCAGTTCTTGCACTAAGTCTCACCTTAGACCTAGCCCAACCCCCTAGATGGCTTCCCTTGGACCTAGCCCAACCCCCATAAAGAGCCTAAATGTGAACCTAATCCTTGACTAAGCACCCCCTCCTAGTTGGCCTCTTTTGATTGGATGATTCTTCATCTTCTTCAAGTGGATCTTCAATTTGTTAGTGCAAGATGATGTAACAGCTCATCATTTAAAGGTTCTCTTGGTCTACACAACTTCAGCTACACTTCCAAGGTTCCTTTTTGTTACAAAATATATCTTGAAGACTACAAAATCCCTCTTGAAGACTACAAGGTCTCTCTTGAAACATGCTTCAAGGCAAAAAGAATTTTGACTAAGTTTTCTTTATGCTTGTAATCAATCTCAATCATAGAAAAATCAAGGGTTGAGATGTTGCAGTAGCTTTTAGGTTTTTCTTTATTTTCCTATAAAAGGACAACCTATTTTCATTGTAATGGCAGCTATGAAATTATATTTTGTTGAATGTTGCTACAAGCACTTCTCTTGAACCAAGATGTGTTCTTCCCCTTGAACCTAGAAGAGTTCATTCTTTGAAAGCTTGAAGAGTTTCACTCCTTCCTTGAAGAGTTTCACTCCTTCCTTGAAGAGTAAGAGTTTAATCACCCTCTTGCATCCTAGAAGAATTGCAAGACCTTTTTGGAGCTGCAATCATCCTAGAAGAGTTGTATTACAGCCCCACATCTTTCCATGTCTTTTTTTTTTTTTTAAGAATTTTGTTCTTACTTATGCACCAAATTCATGAGATATTTCAAGAATATCACATTCGTTTTCTGAAGAAACTTTCATCATAGAAGTTGAAGCCCATTCTGTTAGCTTTCATCTCCAACTTGAATCACCCCAAACCGAGAGTTGAGTTATCACAATTTTACTGACAGAGTGCGAATCTGTCTTATTTAGCCTTTTGTAATTGTTTGTTCTATCACTCTCCCGATCCTTTGTTCAAGTAGCCTAGTTGTGCCTACATCAAAGTGATACATACTTTTTGGATGAATAAAAATTTGATTACCAAGGAAAGAAAAAGGGGGGGAGGGGAAACCCCAACAAAATCAGCGAACTAAAGAAAGAGAAAATTACAAGGACTTCAGGAGACAACCAAAGCCAACCACGACGAAGACACTCTATCCTGGATCCAAAGTGATACATACTATTCTTTAAAAAAAAGAGATACGTATCAGTACCGATAGATACCAATATGAATCGGCTGATACGATACAGTACGGACCGATACTTTAAACCATGGTTCTGCCTCCGATACATGATAAGCTACGAGAAGTTGTTTGAGGTGCCATGGTCATGTTCAATGACCTTTGGATGCTCTAGTACAGAGGAGTGATTTGATTCAGATTGAAGGAACTAAAAGAGCTAGGGGTAGGCCTTAAATGACCCTAGGAGAAGTGATGAGGAAAGAAATGCATAGCTTAGGTCTTGTATTAGATATGACCCCGAAATCTCGAATAGAGCTGATTGAAGGAAGGATCCATGTAGCCGACCCCATTTAGTTGGGATAAGGGTGAGTTGCTGACATGCATAGCTTAGGTCTTATATACAAAAAATATTCATAATAAATGCATAGGGTGCCTAGGCGACACCTAGGTAGGTGCCTTGACAACTATGGTTAACAAATTTGGATTCGGAAATCATTCAAAAGGTAAAATTTGGATCAGGGAGTTTGGTTGATTTGAAAACTAGGATAAAAAAGCAGACCGACAAAAAATTGGATTTGAATTAGTTAAAGAATTAAACACTTAATGTTTCAAAAATTAGGACCTAAAAGTGCCCGTTTTCCTAAATTTATTTATTGAAGTTCTGTAAACATTTTTTTATCAGAATTATTCGGTTCCCAAATTAGTTGTAAATTATTCGTGGATTCTCAAAAATTGGTTGGTGTTAGATTCAGCATGATTTTTTCCAAACTATGACATTTTGCTATCTATGTGAGGAAGTAATATCAGTTTCATGTAACATGTTGAAAATTATAGTCTGGAAGGACAAGACCAACGCTGGAATCCCCTAAATTGGCAAAGATTACAACAGACAAGACATAGGTGAAACAACCTAAAGGCATCAAATGTTGACTGACCACCCATTCTCCATAACGCATTCAGTACCATCAAGTTGACTAGAAAATTTAAATTATAGAAAAGAACTATAAAGCATTTACATAAAAAATGAATCCCTATCTGGTATGTAGGAGTTATGACCATTTGGGCCATAATATTTTGGGTCTGGCACTGGCTAGAAAATACCACTAAACAATAATTACAATCACTTGTAATGATATACATCTAATAAACTAATCACAAAAACAAAAAGTTTTTGGCATACAGACCTGAAACCAGGAACTTTAAGGGGTTGCAAGGCATGAAAAGCATTAGCGAATGCTGTCAACACCTGCAGATACAAACCTATGTTAGTGAGTACAGCCTGTCAGCCTGACAGTAATGAAGCGCAAAATGTAAACCTCCAAATACCTGAAAGTTGGCACCATCAAGGACTGCATCTGGAGAACTAAGGTCATAAAGCCAGTTAATTAATAATCTGAAATATGGTCTTGGATTGAAAGATGTCTTCTTTTCCTCTGCATCTTTCTGGATGACCCTCACAGTAACTGATAGGATCTGTTCAGAAGCCATTTACATAACAATTAAATAATTCCCCCAATAAGAAAGTGACTGAAAATACGAGAAACCAGTCTTGGCAGATCCAAACCTTGGGCAAAAGAAACAATTTATTTGACCCTTGGTCCACCGCATAATACTAAACAAAAAATTTAAAAAACACAGTATCAGCAATGATAAGGTAAGCAAGATTCTCAAGACAGTATGCTATCCCATGTAACCAAATACAGAAGAAAATATCTTTACCTTCAGCATTAGAAAGATGAGCTTTGCATACATATCAATAGCAAAAAATGACATTTGTGGCGACTGATGAGGTTGTAGTGAGAATGAGGCAGGAGTAACCTCAGTAGATACACAATATGCTGCTGAAAGTTCCTGCAAATGTAATATCATTCATAAAGCTGTTCATCGACCATAATTTCCATCATTGCTTGCCAAACAAAGCATCAAAGATGGAAGAAAAATTACCGTTAGGATACGGAAAAAGCGATCTGACATATCATCCCCTTTTAGCAACCCACTTTGTTGTAATTGTGAAATATAATGAGTATAAGCAGCATCATTTGCACCAGGAAGTTCACAAATTCGACACCATTCCCCAAACAGAGCAGAAACCTGCACAATAATCACAGATGAAAATAAGCATTAAGTACAACCCCCCAACCCACACCCATCCCCCCCCCCCCCCCCCAACACACACACACCCCAAAATGATCCCATTATATATATCTTCAGGTCAAGCAGAAAAACTTAGAGCTGATGTTAACTAAAGCTGAAATATACTGATGACTACACTAAAGTTTGCATTATTTCAAGACCAATAGTGTTTGCCATTCACCCATAAAAGTTTGTGATCTATATGATACACCAAAACAAGCAGGAGAGAACACAGAAAATAAGAAAATTACAAAGTATAATTTCCTTCCAATGAAGATAGAATAAACACAAAAGATGGTATTATCATTTGCATCTATCAAGAAATTAGTCATTAGAAATAAGAATTTCTCAAAGCGTGGTAACACCCACCTGATGCAGGTAGAAGATATAATGTACCGCCTCACAAGAGGTCAGGTTCTAGTTCTAGCTGTGAGCCTCAATTTCAGGGGTAGGTCTTGGTATTGATAAGAATAGAGTCCATCTATTATGGTTATATGGGTCATTCGCATCCATCAGCTGAGGGTCATGAGTCAATTACGGCGTTAAGAGTCATTGTGTAATTTTTAGAGTCCTATTAGTATTACTCTTAAGTTGAGTGTTCAGAAAGTAAGTTGAGTGCTTCTCCCTTTTGATATCAGTGTTTCAATCTTGGAAGAAGCCAAATTACCTCAAGCAACTTTTAACCATTTTAATCATTACATGATATCTATAAATTTCATTAAACAAGCACTTATTGGTAACTGTTCTTCCAATAAACAAGAGGCCAATGACTACCGCCTCACAAGAGGCCAGGTTCTAGTTCTAGCTGTGAGCCTCAATTTCAGGGGTTGGTCTTGGTTTTGATAAAAATAGAGTCCATCTATTATGGTTATATGGGTCATTCACATCCATCAGCTGAGGGTCACGAGTCATCTACGGTGTTAAAAGTCATTGTGTAAGTTTTAGAGTCCTATTAGTATTACTCTTAATTTGAGTGTTCAGATAGTAACTTGAGTACTTCTCCCTTTTGATACAAGTGTTTCAATGTTGGAAGAAGCCAAATCACCTTAAGCAACTTTTAACCATTTTAATCATTGCATGATATGAATTTCATTAAATAAGCACTTATTAGTACCTGTTCATAGAAACCAGCAGGATCTGCTGCCATAGATTCAGCATTAGTATAGTCTTCCCTGATTGCAATGGAGCGACCAGGAACCGGCTGCGAATGAAACACATCCAAAATTATATAAATCACACAAATAAAATATCACGCATGCACCTAATGACTATAAAATGGAACATCAGTAAACAACAAATACCTTTTTTTCCCGGGTCTGCCTAGCCTTATCCTCCTTGCCAGCAGTTAAACCAGACAATGCAGCTGAATTAGAGGCAGGATTCCTGGCGATCTCAACCAACTGCTGTAAAGATTCAGGAGATCCAGGCCTCAATGCAAGCTGCAAACAACAAACAACTGATAAATGAGAGAGATGTTACAGATCTCAGAAACAAATCAGTTAATCACAATCAGAAGAAAATCAGACCTTTGCCACAGCATCAACAAGATTGTGGAGTTCTGACACACTGACACCAGGTTCCTGAACCACCAGCATTTCAAGAAGAGAAATGGCGAATTCTGTAGCAGTTTCTGCATATTTTACCCAACCAGTTAGCTGCATTATCAAAATTACAACTAAATCTAAAAAGTAGAATCGCTGTACATACTGTTCCTTCCTGCATCAATAAGCTTTGCCATGTGTACATTGTAGTCTGCAAGGTTTAGTAATTCACTACGAATGAGACCAACAGTTATATCCTTGTTGAACTTGCGCTCCTCATCTGAGTATATCACCTAGAGAATAAAATGATAGAAACTTAAATCAGGGAGAACATGGAGCACTAAAAGCATAAACTCTGAAACAACTTTTGGTTTTGGACAGGAAGAGCTCTTTTAGCTAACATCTTGATACACCTTTATCAAACTCCAGGAAGATGAAAGAATGGTGGACAAAAATTTCGAGAAAAGAGAAGAGAATCAGAAACATCTACAAAACTCCATTAACTACTAAAGAAACAGTATCTGAAAGTCAACAGATTGAGCTCTGTAAAGGAAATGTGGCTCTTTAATGGTCAGCAACTAATGAAACCTCCAGAACCAATCAACACATCACTAAGGTCAAATCTTCCAACCAGGTAAGGGGAGTACCTTATCCTTCTGTTCCTCACAAAGCCCAGCCTGAAATCAGAAGGAAGGATGCATGGAACACTCTTCAATGGATCATGGCGAGATGGAGAGGTTTCAGTTATTTTGGGGTGTTGGGGTAGGGGTATGTAGTTTTGAGACCTTTTATTTAAAAATGAGAAGACATAGAACTGAATTATTTTCAGGTTGCTTTCATTTTGCTCTGTTAAATGATATTTCAATTACCTTTCCTCAAAGATAGATTCAACAGAACTGAGTATTTTCTTGTCAGCTATGGTTTATTTGAGTTCCTTAATTATAAGGTCTTACATTTGTGATGTGGGAAAATCAGAGAAATTGGCATATTTAATCAAAACATGTACTGGATTGGATTGTATTTTATCGGGCTTTTGGTCCAACAAGTTCTCTTCGTAATGGGCATAAATCAGGAATATGAGATTTAATTTATAAGTCATTGAATTGGAACGAGTTTTTTCCTGTCTTTTATTGGTCAATTAATTAGTCAGATTAGTAGTTGGTTTAGGTTATTTCCGGTCATGTTAGGAGTGAGTATTGAGAGTACTATATATAATCATGTACCCAGCCAGTTAGGCATAAAAATTTAAGCTATTCCATGCAAGCACACCATGAATCCACAAGGTAGAGAAAATCAAATGCTGAGTCTTAGTGGAAGAGTGGATTCTGCAATCGGGCCAATTGGGCCTTGAAATACTTTATTTTGGCCCGTGGTTGGGTTCTATAAGCCTTGTGCTTGTTATTTTTTGGGTTTAATTAATGTAATGGGACTCTTTTATAAGGTTGGGATTTAAGGGGTGCACGGGATTAAGTAGATCGATTAGATTATGTGGGGTTCATTAATACATTATTTTAGGATTACGGAGTCTTTTAGTTCTTCTAGAAGTCTTATTTTATTATTTATACGGCTTTTACTAGTAAAGAAGTCTATGTTGACTAGACTTCTATTTCGTTTTCACTAGTTAGGAAAATTATCTTGACTAGACTTCTTTGATAATGAGCATCTGACAGTAACTGATTTTGTCTTTGCTGTTCGTGAGAAGCATTGGATCGACAAATCAAGGAGAATGATCATGGATGCCGATCGAGTAAACAAATTTCCTCCAACACCATAGAATTGATGCAGTTAAGGGGGTCCAATCAGGCCAATTGGACCTTGGAATACTTTATTTTGGCCTGTGATTGGGTTCCATAGGCCTTGTGCTTGTTATTTTTTGGGTTTAATTAATGTAATGGGACTGTTTTAAGCCCAAAGTTTGGGATTAAAGGGGTGCATGGGATTAAGTAGATAGATAAGATTAGGTGGGGTTCATTAGTAGATTATTTTAGGATTAGGGAGTCTTTTAGTTCTTTAGAAGAATTATTTTATTATTTAATTATGGCTTTTTACTAGTTAGGAAGCCTATCTAGACTAGACTTCTATTTCCTTTTATTTAATGTTTGTAAACCCCCTTAATGATTTCATGGAATGAATTATGAATTGTCTTAGTTGAAAATTAGAATTGGACTCTCTCGTCTCTCTAGTCTTTCTCCCCCCATGATCTCTTCTCTCTCCTCTTTCCCCTCCACAGGGTTCTGCTCTCTCCTTCCTCTCTCCTGCGATCTCCCTTTGATGTAGGACAGGTTTGGGAATCCACATCAAACCACAAACCAATCCTATTCTAGCCACAAGTATGACTTATTGGGGTTTACAGCTGCTGTATTTGAAAGAACAAATCAAAGGCTCTTGAGAAATGAAAATGGAGGTTGGGAGAAATATGATGGAATAAACAACCATAGATTTTGGGGGATCAAACAGGAATAGTTTGCTGTAGATATAGAGTTTGAAAGAGAGAAGTGGATAGAAGAAGAAGAAGATCGTCTTGGCTTCACACCATCTTGGATTCACTCGAAGTCACTCATGTTGTAGGGGGAAAAAAAAAAAGGTAATCTCACAAGTTCCAAATGCTTTCACCCATTACTTCCTTGTCTTCCCATCATGAATACAAATGGCTTTATACCCTAAAAATAACTACCCATATAACTACAACATAATAACAATACAACAACAAATAAGATAGTCTGGCCCGATTACACATAGACCCTCCTACAACCTCTGTGTTCTTTTGTGTTTCCTCCATTTACCTCTTTTTTCTTGGCTTTTCTTTTTTTGGGTGGGGGGAATCACCAATATTGTTTGGATAAGTCAGTTCTGTTACGAGTGCTCATGAGCATGAAGAAAAGTAGAATCCTGGAAGAAGCATGAAGATGCGTCAGGGGATCCCCCCTCCGGCAGCCTGAGTTCCTTCTCCGATGATGCCTCCCCTCCCTCCAGTAGCCCTGTCTGCCGACTCCCTTCGCCCTGCTAACACTGATTTCTGCTCCAACGTTATCTCTTCCACCCCTCTCACCCTCCCCCCCCCCCCCCATAGCTCCTTACTAAACTCTACCGCTCCATCCCCTGCTTCTCCCAATGCTAACACCTTTATCCCTGCAGCTAACCACCCTTCCTGGAGTTCTCTTTTAGCCAGCAGCTCACCCATTCCCATCGACAGCCACCCCCTCCATTTTGTTCCTCCCTCCATCATCGACGACACCAAAATTGGCTTCTGTCCTAAGGGCCTGCTCGATGTTGAAATCACCAAATGGCAAAGCTGTCTCGTTGGACATTTCCTTGGCGCTCGTCCACCCTTTCATGTTGTTAAAGCCTCACTGCTTAAGCAATGGCGAGCTGCGGGATCTGTCTTCACTTATCTCCTCGCCAGTGGCTTCTTCATATTCAGATTCTCTGACGATGCCGACAGATCTCGTGCCTTGGAGGGTGGCCCCTGGTTGATTGGCAAGAAGCCGATTTTTCTCCGGCAATGGGACCATCGCTCTTCTCTCTGCAAGATTGACCTCAAGTCCGTTCCCATCTGGGTTAACTTGCCAGGCCTCCCTCTCCATTACTGGTGTGCTGCAGGCCTTAGTATTGTTGGTTCAACCATCGGCAATCCTCTTTTCTCTGATGAACGAACCAAGAAGATGGATCGCCTCTCATTTGCTCGCATTTGCGTTGAAGTCTCAGCTGAAGTGCCCCCACCGGAGTTCGTCACCATCCAGGAAGAAGATGGACACGTCTTCACACAGAGAGTTTCTTATGAATGGCTGCCTCAATACTGCTCTGTGTGCAAATCCTTCGGTCATCCTTCGAAGCAATGCCTGCCTCTCAGTTCAACTGCCCCACCTCCATCGTCAGTCGCTGCTGGCCCTCTCACAGATTCGATGGATCTCCATTGCAGCCCTCTCGCCCCCAATAGTCAGTGTCTTCATTCTACTTCCTCGCAACCAGTGCTGAAGACGAAAGAATGTTTGACTGAAGATGTTGAAGCCTTGACTACTACCCCGATTGAAGGAGATGATGTCGCCTTGTCTCTGGCCTCGCTCCAAGCTCTGGCGAAGCCTGTCCAGCAGACTGGAAGGACCCTGCAACATTCACGTGGCCGGAAAAAGGCCAGGAACCGTAGCCGGAGAAGATGCCCTGAATTTGACGAGGCCCCCAACCTCGGAGATGTTCCCGATGTCCTCCAACCTCTCGATTCAACAAGGGTTAACCACAACAGGTTCGCCGTACTCCTGTGGCTAGATCCCGACGCTGACGGAGACCTTTCTGCCTCGACTACTCCTTCTAAGCTCTGCGAGATGGGCCTGCAGACTACCCCTACACCTCCTCTTTTGCCTTCGCCCAGCTTACCTCCCTCTTTTGGCCACCCAAACACAGCTCCTCACACCACCAACCCCTGCTTTTCACCAATCCTCCCCAAACCTTCTATCCCCTCTCAAGTATACCTTTTCACCAAACCCTCCCCCCCCCCCCCCGGTGACCATTATCCTTTAGCCCCTCTTAATCTCTTTATTCCCCCCTTTGTCCCTACTAAAGAGAATACCCTTGTTGGTCCAATCCAATAACCCGCCCTCTCAACCCACCTGCCTCAGCCCACTCACCAAGCCCATTCACCCGTTCACCTGCCCCATTTAACTAATCACCCCAGGCTGCACCCAGCCCATACACCGAACCATATTAGCGCTGCACCTGCACCTGAACCTGAACCAAACCACTTCTGCTCTAAATCCGTGGCTGGTCCCTCTTCCACACTTGGTTTTCAGCCCACTTTGACCCATACCTCTACCTCTTCTCCCTTGGTTTGCTTTCCCCCGCTAAGAGAGTATCGTTTGAGGCCCCGTAGTGTCCCCCCGGGTTCTCGGGCCAGTTCCACCTCTGGATGGTTGCCCCCTCCCCATCTTTGCTCATGATCCCTTAGACCATTTGGAACGTCCACGGCCTAAACGCCCCGGCCAAACAGGCTGAAATCCGTGCCCGCATCAAATCCTCTAAATCCTCTCTTTGCTGCCTCCTTGAAACGAAGGTCCTTGAATCCAACTCCTCTAGCATTGCTCATTCTATTGGCCCCTCCTGGTCCCTCCTTTCCAACTACACCCACTCCCCAAATGGCCGTATCTGGGTTCTTTGGGACCCCTCCAAATTCCACCTGATGATCTCCTCTACCTCCCCCCAACATCTACACCTCAGCATCTCCGATCACCTACACAATCATCTTTTCTTTTTCACCTTCGTCCATACTTTCAACAGGCCTCCGGATCAGCTCCCACTCTAGGACGACATCCTTACTATCTCCCAATCCATTGGTTCCGCCCCCTGGGGCATGGGAGGTGACTTCAATGTCGTTCGTTTTAGCCATGAGAAGCTAGGTGGTTCCCCCATTGACCACCAAGCGGTTGATGCCTTCAATTCCTGTCTTGAGGATGTCGGTCTTAACGACCTCCGTTGGTCGGGTGCTGAATTTTCCTGGCACAATAATTGCTCTAGCACCGACAAAGTAGCTTGTAAGCTTGACCGTGTTCTTGTCAATGACTCTTGGCACTCATCCCTTCCTTCTTCTCATGCTGTTTTTGACCTCCCAGGCCTCTCTGATCACACCTCCATTTCCCTCTTCGTCCTTCCTTATCTCTCCTTTGATCCCAAGCCCTTTAAGTTCTTCGACATGTGGTCCTCCCATGTTGATTTCCTTCCTTTGGTTCAGACTGCTTGGGATCTCCCAGTTCAGTCCTTCTCCTCCCCTCTCCTTGCCTTCTCAAAAAAGCTCAAGAATCTCAAATCTGCCCTCAAATCTTGGAACTCCTCCACCCTTGGAAATATCTCTTCTTGAGTCTCCTCCTGTCGTGAAAACCTTTCCTCCATCCAGCACCGTCTCCAAGCTGATTCCCTTAACCCCTCTCTCACTAAGGAGGAGTCTCTTGCTGCCTCTGAGCTCGCCTCCGCTCTCTCTCTGGAGGAGAGCTTCCTGAAGCAAAAATCCCGGATTAAATGGCTTGAACTTAGTGACTCCAACTCTGCTTTCTTTCACCGTTCCCTCAAAGCTAGATCTAACTCCAATTCCATTCTTTCCCTCACCTCCTCTGATGGCTCGATCCTCTCCTCTGTCGATGCCATCAAATCTGAAGCTGTGTCCTACTTCACTGGTATCTTTTGCCCTCCCCCTTCCTCCCAACCCATCATCCCTGAGGGCCTGATCAACAAATTCGTTCCTCCCAACCTCTTCAGCTCCCTTTGTTCTATCCCCTCTGACTCTGAAATTGTTTCTGCTGTTCATTCCCATCAGGCCAGTAAAGCCCCCGGCCCTGATGGTTTCAGTATGACGTTCTTCTCCACTTGTTGGGACATCATAGGAACCGACCTTATTTGTGCAATCAAGAGCTTCTTTTTCAACCCCCATCAGATCCTTAACATCAACCACACCTTTCTCTGCCTCATTCCAAAATCCTCTGGCGCCTCCTCCATGGCCGACTTCAGACCCATCTCCCTCTGCAACCTTCTCTATAAGTTCATTGCCAAAATTCTTGCCAACCGCCTTCAACTTGTCATCGACTCCCTTGTTAGTCCCAACCAGTCCGCCTTCATCTCTGGGAGAAGCATCTCGGAAAACATCATCCTGTGTCAGAAAATTGTTCGAGGCTTTCACCGGAAATCCACTTCCCCTTCTGCCTTGTTGAAGATTGACTTTCACAAGACCTTCGACTCCATTCGCTGGGGCTTCATCACCCAAGTCCTTCTTAAGATGTCCTTTCCCCCCTCCTTTGTCAGTTGGATCCACTTCTGCATCTCCACCCCTCGTTTCTCCGTTCTCCTAAATGGCCCTATGGGTTACTTCCACTCCTCTGCTGGCATCCGCCAGGGATGCCCCCTCTCCCCCTTCCTCTTTTGTCTCTCCCTTGAGGTCCTCTCTCGTAGTCTTCAGTCTAAAACAGATCTCCACCTCATCTCCCCCATCCCTAAATGCAAACCCACCAATCTGACCCATCTTGCTTTCGTGGATGACCTAATGATCTTCTCCAAGGCCATTCCCTCCTCCATTGAGCACATTATGTCCTCCCTCCACCTTTTTCAGGATATCTCCGGTCTTCGCATCAACCTTCTTAAATCCCAAATCTTCATTGCTGGGGTTTCTGACTCGACCAAAGCGGCTCTCTCCACCATCACTGGCTTCCCCATTGCCACCTTACCTGTCCGTTACCTTGGCTTGCCCCTCATCCCAGCCAGACTAACTGCTCACCACTGTAACCCCATCCTTGACCTTCTCTGCAAGAGACTCCAGCTTTGGAAAGCCAAGCTTTTATCCTATGCAGGTCGCCTTGAGCTCATCAGATCGGTTCTCCAGTCTTGCTATATCTATTGGAGTGGTGTTTTTGGCCTCCCAAAGGCTACTATCAAGGCTGCCGAATCCATTATGTGTGCTTTCCTTTGGAAAGGTGTGGACTCTGCCAGGTTCCTTCACGCTAAGAGCTGGTCCTCTATTTGTCTTCCCAGAGCTAAAGGAGGTCTGGGTCTCAGAAGGATTAAAGATGTCAATCTTGTTGGCTCCATTAAGCTAGTTTGGAAGCTTCTCTCCAACAAGTCTAGTATCTGGACTTCCTGGGTGTATGCCCAGACTCCTCCTGGATTTGGCGCAGAATTCTTCAAGTGAGGCACATTGCCAAGGCAGCTATTTCTTGTAGGATTGACGATGGGGTGCAGACCTATCTTTGGCTTGACAATTGGCATCCCTCAGGTGTCCTGGCCTCTTTAGTCAGCCCCCGTGTCATCTACGATTCCGGCTTGGACAGACTTACCTCAATGGCTTCCATCATCACCAATGGCTCTTGGTCCCCTCCCACATCCCCCCCCTCGCTGACCTTTGGAGCTCCCTTCCCCCTATTCCTCCTGGACATCGAGGCAGAGGTGACATGGCTTCCCTCCACCACAGGCACTTTCAGCTCCCGCTCCACTTGGGATATGGTTAGACATAGAGGGACACCTTGTCCTTGGCAAAAAGTGGTTTGGTACAAAGGCCACATCCCTAGGCAGAGCTTCACTGTTTGGCGTGCTCTGGCAAATTGTCTCCCAACTCAGGCCTTTCTCATCCACCGCAACATGCAAGTCTCTCCTAGATGCTATCTTTGGTGGAATGGGGACGAAGACATAGATCATCTTTTCTTCACTTGTCCCTTTGCAGCCTCCATTTGGAATCGGGTTCTCCGCCATTGCTGGCCTGCTCAAAGAAGACCTCTTCCGCTTTCTCGGGAATGGATTTGGATTCATATGACTTTTGGTGGTAACTCGATTTGTGGCTCGATTGGAAAGCTTGCCTTTTGTGCTACTATATCTCACATTTGGATGGAGCGTAACCTTAGACGATGGACGTCCAACTCCCGCTCTCTTGACAAGATTTGGAAGGCCATCTTCTTTGACGTTTCATCTAAAGCTAACTCCCTCCCCTTGACTAGTGTGATAGATTCTCCAAGGAACAGACTTATTGTTGTCTCCTGGGGTCTTCCTTCCACTATTTTGCGCTCTACTTAGCCTCGGGCTTCTTGGCCTTCGGGCTTGTATATCGCTTCCCCCGTTTCTTTGCAATTAAATTATTATTCATCCAAAAAAAAAGATAGTCTGGCCCCAAACAAAAATACAACAGAATAATAAAAAGATCCTAATGTAATCCTAGATGGGGATAAAGCCAACTAGAACCAGAACCAGGATTTACTAGGGTTTAATGGATTGGCTAGGGTGGAATTAGATAAATAGTGAAGTTAGGGTTAGGGTTTGAGAAGGAGATTAATCTAGGGATCTAGGGTTTATAATGAGTATTATGGCTAGGGGCTTGGATCGAGTTTCCCAAACAGTGAGGGGGAGATTCGGTCCAAGTTTGGGCTGCTTCTAATGGTGGAATCAGGCTGGGCAGGTTTTAGGTTATGAAAGTGATGTTTGGGGATGGAGGGATATTAGGGTTTGGCTTAGAGGGTTAGGAACAGAAGAGTTTGGGGATGGAGATTTACTTACTGGTTATCGGATGGATCCTTGGACTGGTAGCAGATTTGGATAACTAAGCCATGAACCTTCAAACAATCAGCAGTAGCAAACTTGAACAAATCTGAATGCACACGAATGAGAGAGACAGTGAACTCGTGAAGGCTATCTCAACCTCACCTTCACCGCCTATCTCAGGACAGTGGAATACAACAAAGCAAATTTCTTATTCATTAAATCGTGGGGGGCTCAATGGAGCTCTTACATTATATAGCCTTCAAGGCTGGACATGAAATATAAATCCTAACTAGGACTAGGACTCAAAATAGGAATAGGAATGCCAACTAGGACTAGGACTTAAAACTAGGACTTCTAATTAGGATTCAGATTTGAACTAGGAATCCTAATTAGAATTACAACTCAATAAAGAATAAAACATAATAAAACAAATAAAGTAATTACTAATCTAAATCCCCACGACTGCTGTTGGTGTAGGGATTCTTCCCTACACCTACCTGATGGCTAATTATGCTGGTGTAGGGAAGAATCCCTACACCTGCGGCTGGTTTTAGACAGCCAGTTTACATAAACTCCCCCAGTCTCAAAAACATTCGTCTCCGACGAACGGATGAAAGACATGTAGCGCTCGTAGAGATAAGGATCAAGGAGCTTGAAGTCGTCAGCGTGAATCCAGGTACTGTCACTATCACGGCGATCCTTCCATTTAACAAGGAAAGAGTAATAGCCGCGACCACCCCGCATAGTAGTAAACTTGTTATCAAGCACATTCTCAATGACATCAGCAGTAGGAGTGGTAAATTGTGGGAGGCGGAGAGCATGTGCAGTATCACCGTTGTCTGAATGGTGGCCGACATAAAGAGTGAGATCGGCCACGTTGAAAACATTGTTAATCTTCATAGACGGAGGAAGCTCGAGCATATAGGCATTGGTCCCAATGCGTTGTTGCACCTTGAAAGGACCCATTTTGCGAGGGTGGAGCTTATGATTGGCTCCAAGAGGAAGTCGCTCAGGAGAAATATGGACCATCACCAAATCACTAGGTTGGAATTCCACGTATCGGCGATGACGATCAGCTGCTGCCTTGAAACCTTCATTATTAATAGCAATGCGTCGACGAATGTCGGTATGGACCTCGGTGATGTGGCGGAGGAACTCATCAGCGTCCACACTAACACAAACATGAGGAGGAAGAGGAAACAAGTCCACGGGGCGCTTGAGTTGCAGACCCAAAACAATCTCAAACGGAGTACGGCCAGTGGTCCGATTGACAGAACTATTGTACGCGAACTTGGCAATGTCAAGGACAGAAGGCCAATCTTTCGCATGATCACGAACAAGACATCGGAGGAGATTGCCTAAACTGCGATTAACCACTTCGGTCTGCCCATCTGTCTGAGGATGAAAGGCAGTGGAGAACTTCAGCTTGGTATTGGTCTTCATCCACAAGGTCTTCCAAAAATAGCTAGTGAATTTGACATCACGATCAGAAACAATAGACTCGGGTAGCCCATGAATACGTACTACCTCTTTGAAGAAGAGCTTGGCGATGTGACTTGCATCAAATGTCTTCCGACAGGGAATGAAATGAGCCATTTTCGAAAACCTGTCCACCACCACAAATATAGAGTCATGACGCTCCCGTGTAGATGGGAGACCGAGAACGAAATCCATGCTAATATGTAACCAGGGTGCATGAGGCACTGGAAGAGGTATGTAGAGGCCCGTGTTTTGTTTATCACCCTTGGCAAGCTGACAATCTTGACAACGCTGAATCACCTGTTGGACGTCACGCTGAAGATGTGGCCAATAATACAAATCAGCAACTGCAGCATATGTCTTGCTAATGCCAAAATGCCCTCCCATGCCATTGCCATGTAGTTCCCTAATGAGGTGCTACCGAAGGGATGTGTTAGGGATACATAGGCGTGTTCCGAAGAAGAGATATCCATCACGTAGGGAGTATTTGGCATCAGTACCGCCTTGTTGTAATGTAGTATGAATGGGGGAAAAATCAACATCAGTTGTGTACTCATCTCTGATAAGTTCGATGCCTATGCTGTGAGTAGAAGAGGTGGATAGGGTGAGAACTTTCCAACTTAGCGCATCAGCGACCTGGTTCTCTTTGCCTGCCTTGTACTTCAAAACGAAATGAAACTCCTGGAGATAGGCGATCCATTTAGCATGGCGGTTGCTTATGGATCGCTGAGAATGGAGATACTTAAGGGCCTCACGGTCAGAGTATAGAATAAATTCTTTGCCCACAAGGTAGTGTCTCCAATGCTTTATAATCTGGATCACTGCATAAAGCTCCAAATCATAGGTAGAATAACGCCGCTTAGCATCATTGAGTTTCTCACTATAGAAGGCAATGGGATGATTTGATTGCATGAGAACAACTCCAATCCCAACATGGGATGCATCTGTAGCCACCTCAAATATAACATCAAAGTTTGGGAGCCGTAGAACAGGTGCCTCGGTCATCTTTTGCTTGATCAAGGAAAATGCTTTGGTAGCGGCCGGTGTCCACCGGAATTTGCCCTTACTTTCTCTCATGCACTCGAATGGGTGCCATGATGCCGCTGAAGTTCGAATAAAACGCCGATAAAAAGATGCTAGGCCGTGGAAACTCCTAACCTCTGTCAAGGTGTGTGGCACTGGCCAATCGACTATGCTTTGCACTTTCTCCGGATCAGCTTCAACCCCGGCTGAAGATATAATAAACCCAAGGAAGATAACCTTAGGTAACATAAAAGAACACTTTTTGAGGTTGATGAAGAGTTTCTCTATACGTAACACTCTCATCACTTGCTTTAGATGATTGAGATGCTCCTCGGTGGTGTGGCTGTAGATAAGAATGTCATCAAAGTAAACCACAAGAAACTTACTGATGAATGGACAAAGTACCTGTGTCATTACACGCATGAAGGTGCTTGGAGCATTTGTGAGACCGAAAGGCATCACCTTCCATTCATATAGACCATCCTTTGTCTTGAAAGCAATCTTCCACTCATCTCCTGGGCGGACCCGAATCTGATGATATCCGCTCTTTAAGTCAATCTTTGAAAAGATGGAAGCACCTGTGAGCATGTCTAACATGTCGTCAAGTCTTGGAATAGGAAACCTGTATTTGACGGTGATCTTGTTTATTGCCCTGCTATCAATACACATCCTCCATGTACCATCTTTCTTTGGAGTAAGTAATGCTGGAACAGCACATGGGCTCATGCTCTCGACAATAAACCCCTTGCGAATCAGGTCATCCACTTGTCTCTTGAGCTCGGCATGCTCAGTAGGGCTGAGACGATAAGTGGGTAGATTTGGTAGCACCGAACCTGGTACTAGATCAATGGCATGCTGAATATCCCTCATAGGAGGTAACTCATCTGGAAGATCCTCTAGTATTAGATCTGAGAAATCATCAAGCAGATCTTTTATGGACTTGGGATGAATAATGGTCAGGGTTGGTGACACTGCTCTCGTGACCAGGGCTAGTATCAACCCTGTCTCTTCACTTGTAGTAAGGAATTCTCAGTGAGGCAGGGACAGAATTCGTTGCTCCATGGGTTGTGCTTTAGTAGTACTAGTACTAGCATGTGGTGCCTTGCTGCTTGACCCTCCTTTCATTGGCTGTCTATTGTCAATAGTTTTCAAGATCTGTTATCGCTTCAGCTGGGCAGCTCTAAGCCTTGGCTTCATCAATGGTACATTGACGGGGTTGAGAACCAGTGGTTTCCCTTTGAAGTCAAAGAAACACTGATTTTTTGTACCTCCCATCAATACATTGTTATCATACATCCATGGTCTCCCAAGTAAGACATCAGTCAGAATCATAGGAATTATATCACACCAGACATTCTCCTCGTAACCAGAAATCTTGAGTGGCACTGAGCATCGTTGATTAACCTCTAAAGTATTATTATTAAGTAAGGATACCTTGTATAGTTGTGGGTGAGGTTCAGCTTTAAGCTTCTCTTCAATGACAAAAGCTTTAGAAACCACGTTGACACAACTACCGCTGTCCACGATCACTTGTGCTGTTGCTGTCCCGCTATCCATCAGTGTATAAAAGATGCAATGTCGACGCCAGTCCTCCCCTTTAGATTCAGCAACCAGAATGCGAGTTACTACATTTACCTCATAAATTTCGTCTTCCAAAGTATCATCATAGTCTTCTCCCTCAAGAGCAGCATTAACGGCCCAATTGTCATTAAACTGCGGGTCACAAACTTGGACATCTGGACTAGTTTCCATGGCTGCAATCACTGAATTGGACTTCCCTCTTTGGGGGCAGTACCTTGCATAATGACCATCTTGTTGGCAATGGAAACACTTGTTAGGTGTTTGACTACCCATGGGGGCCTTACCCTTTTCCTCTGTAGTTGGTGGAGCTCGGGTAGGGAAACCACTAGATCTGTTAGGAGTAAAGGTTCTCCTAATATCACCGGACTGCGGCGTGAATCTTCGCGGGGCAGCTTTGATTAAATCTTCAGCATCCATGGCCTTTTCAAAACAGTGATTCAAATTGTATATTTCAACCACGCCTATCTTGTCTTTAATGTCAACTATCAATCCCAACTTGAAACGGGATATAAGCTGGTCATCATTCTCATCTACACCCGTACGTGAGAGTAAGTCATTGAATTTATCAATATACTCCTCAACTGTTAAGGTACCTTGTCGTATAGTGTTCAGTTGATCATGCAAACGCCTCTGATAAGAAGGAGGTAAGTACTTCTCTTTGAGAATCTCTTTCATAGCTGCCCAAGTAATTGGTTCCATGTGACGACGGATCAACCTGTCTTCATGTGTACGCCACCAATCTCTGGCTCCTCCAGTTAACGTAGCCGTGTCCAGCTGCATCTTTCGGTCTTTAGACAACCGAAACCACTTGAAGTAGTCATCTAGAGCACTCAACCAGTCATGGAATGCAATAGGGTCATGTTTCCCGTTATATTCCTTCAGATCCAGTTTTACCTTATGCTTATCATCACGGTAATACTGATTTCCATCATGATCTTCATCTTCTTCATAGGCAGAATTGTTGTTGATCCTGTGTGTCTATAGTGTGGGAACCCTCTGTGGTAACCTACGTGGATGTCGGTTGTTAGTGTATGAAGCAGCAGGTTCAGTTTGTGATATTTGCTGTGGAGGTGCAGTAGGACCTTGTTGTGACAGTACATCAACCTGTTGCTTGATGGTCTTCACATCTTCAGATAAAACCTTGACTATCTCAGCCAGTTGCTGTAGAGTGGTTGGATCACTTGATTTTGGAGAACCCATAGCTAGGCTTTGATACCAAATAATGTAATCCTAGATGGGGATAAAGCCAACTAGAACCAAAACCAAGATTTACTAGGGTTTAATGGATTGGCTCTGGGTGGAATTAGATAAATAGTGAAGTTAGGGTTAGGGTTTGAGAAGGAGATTAATGTAGGAATCTAGGGTTTATAATGAGTATTATGGCTAGGGGCTTGGATCGAGTTTCCCAAACAGTGAGGGGGAGATTTGGTCCAAGTTTGGGCTGCTTCTAATGGTGGAATCAGGCTGGGCAGGTTTTAGGTTATGGAAGTGATGTTTGGGGATGGAGGGATATTAGGGTTTGGCTTAGAGGGTTAGGAACAGAAGAGTTTGGGGATGGAGATTTACTTACTGGTTATCGGATGGATCCTTGGACTGGTAGCAGATTTGGATAACTAAGCCATGAACCTTCAAACAATCAGCAGTAGCAAACTTGAACAAATCTGAATGCACACGAATGAGAGAGACAGTGAACTCGTGAAGGCTATCTCAGCCTCACCTTCACCGCCTATCTCAGGACAGTGGAATGCAACAAAGCAAATTTCTTATTCATTAAATCGTGGGGGGCTCAATGGAGCTCTTACATTATATAGCCTTCAAGGCTGGACATGAAATATAAATCCTAACTAGGACTAGGACTCAAAATAGGAATAGGAATGCCAACTAGGACTAGGACTCAAAACTAGGACTTCTAATTAGGATTCAGATTTGAACTAGGAATCCTAATTAGAATTACAACTCAATAAAGAATAAAACATAATAAAACAAATAAAGCAAATACTAATCTAAATCCCCACGACTGCTGTTGGTGTAGGGAAGAATCCCTACACCTACCCGATGGCTAATTATGCTGGTGTAGGGAAGAATCCCTACACCTGCAGCTGGTTTTAGACAGCCAGTTTACATCAGATCCCTTCCTCCCACTCTCTCTCTCTCTCATTATCACCATCATTATTATAACTAAAATAAATAATAATATCTTAGTAACCCAAACGTGTGTGTGTGTGTGTGAAAAAGAAAAAATAGTGTACAGCAACAACAATGGGGCAAAAAACTCCCTAGGCCCAAAACCAGAAAACAATAACTGACACCATCATAACCAAATGAACAATAGTACTAACTAAAATATACACATCCAGTTACACTAGATAGAATGCAGTACATGGCACTCTTACAAATGCGTTTGACAAAAATTTGGAAATGTACTGCACATGTAAGCAGAACCACCACTGGAATGCACCTAATTCAAGGTAGCATGTTTTGAAAATATGATATAAAACTTAAGGACCTCAACTCAACCTGAAACAGAGAAGCAATGAAGCAAGTCAATAAAGACCTACCCAACTCGTGAGCTCCTTGACAACAAGCTTGCAAACATCTCGAATAGCCACTAGAATTGCAATATGAGCACCAACATGTACACTGTTTGATGCATTCTCATATAAACTCTTAAAAACCTGCAAATTAAGTTAAAAATTCAGAACAAAAACAGAGATTGGACCAGATTCCCACACAAGCAGGACACTAAACCTTTTGAGCCACAGCCAATGCAGCCTCATGTCGACTGATACATCTGAGTATAATTTCAGGAACCTCAGCAATAACTCCCTGAAAATATAAATTCCAGCATAAGGTGAAAATTAATGGGTATAGGATCAAAAGGATTCAAATACATTGTCAACATATATATATATATATGAAGGTGGGGATAAAGAAAGAGAAGAAAGATACCTGAATTTCTGCTTCCCTGGCATCTTTGGTGACCAGAGTTTCCAGCTGAAACACAAATAGCATCAAATTAAGGAATAAGCTTCAGATGGAAAATGAGTGAATGACAGAAGCAGAAATCACATACACAACCCCCTCCTCCCCGAAAAAAAGAGACAGTATCAGAAACATAAACTGCATGGGAAGATTCAAATGTGACAAGATAGCTCAAGTCAAAGGTGCATCATCTCCATGAAAAATTAAGAGTTCTAAATTACAAAACCACACTCAATAGCGACAAAAAAAACAGCATCCACAATGAAAGACCACCAAGACATGTCAACATGAAAAATAAATGGAACACGAGCAACAAGCAGAGTCCATCCACTACCTTTTGAGCCACCAGCTGGTACTTCTCTAATGCATCTCCTGTGGTCAACAAAGGTTCTGTTATGCTAACTCCCAAGCGCTCCGTGGCAGACGTTGGAAGTGTTGGTTGTGCATTAGGTCCCAATTCCTTGAACCAAATGAAAAACCACATGTCATCAGTAGAAGAGTCATGGTCATCACCAACATTGAAGTTCACAGAAATAATGTTTTCTGACCTTTACAGCAGTAGAGGGTTCCACCAAATGCAATTCAGGGGCTGCAACAGTTGAAGGAAATGAAGCAACACCAGAATTGATTTCAGAACCATGCTGAATAATACCATCAGGTGCTCCAAGATGAGTTGAGGAAGCACTGCAATGTTGGGAGGAGGATTAGAGGTAGATTAGCAATTGAACCACTATAAAATATAATAAAAATCCCCCCTCCAAAAGGGAGGGAAAAAAAAAAAAAAGGAAACCTTAGAAGTTGTTGTGAACCAGGGTCCATCTCTTCGGACATGAGATCCATGGGTTGTGCAACTGCGCCAAATCCTTGTGCCCCTTGCTCAGAAGAATAGGCACCTTGGTTGAGCTGTCCTGTAGTGGAACCATAAGCACGAGACTGGCCTGAACTAACAGAAACAGTAGATGACACAGGTGGGGCAGCAGGCACAGCATTTGAGCTCGGGTTTGAATGATTTTGCCATGCAAACGTAACAAAATCCTGACAGACATATAAAGGAAAGAGCAAAGGACAAAATTAACAGGGAAGATGTGGAAAACAATGGCAACAGTAGCGAAATTGCTTTTCATGTGAAAACATCAGAGCAAGCGCTTACCTCATAAACTCTCTGTTGGGGAGGGGACAAGCGACCAGGTTTGGGGCGTAAGGACTCTGGTACTATACCCATAGTACCTTGTGTGTAAGTACTTGCATCAAAATACGATGGACCAACAGCCTCTCTATGCTTCCTCCTCAAAGCAAGTTGTTGACCTATTTCCCCATCAATGGTACTCAAAGCCTGTCATGACATACAAAGAGAACAATGGGATATGCCTCATATTCTCAAAAAGTAAATATTTTGGCACAGAGGAAGAGCATAAAGTCAGCACTGTTCATCATCCTATCAAATAAAAGCTCGTTCTACTCAAGAACTGAAACTATAACATGGTCCAGAATCTGCAACACAGACTCATACAGAACAACCTCTTCAAAAACAATCTTCGAACTTAGGTTGTTTAAAAAGATTTTACCATCTATGATATTCTTCAACCATATGTTGGATAACAATACTTCTTTCAAAACCAAAAGTAACAAAGAAGAGAAACCACCCTGCAAGGACGAATCTACATTCTACATGATATCCACAACAGCTCCTCCCAAAAAATCACAGCAGAATGCTCCAGAATACTGTCTTTTCACCAAAAAATACATCTGGTGCCCGCTGCTTAGCTACCCATCAACACTTTTAACACAATGTTCAAAGCAGAAGCAGGCACAATGATTTGTCTGACAATATGAGAAATAGGTGCACATGTTTCTTAGGAACCAACCAGAAAAGATGGTTGAGCACCCAACTCCAACCCCCATCCGTCACCCCCTTCTCTCTCAAACCAAGATCTTCAGGAAATCTAGTAGTTTGAGACCCTAGAGACTACAGTCTCCATCCAAACGGTGTTACCCACAACAGCAGGTCCAACAATCCATGTCTCCCCATATCTGTCCATTGAATGAACCATAATACCCAAGTCCAAAAGGCTAAGAGCACCCCTTAAGCACCATAAAGTTTTGACATTGATGAATTCTCACAGGGTAGGGAACATATGAAAACTATGGAATTGAGGGGACCAATGCACTGCGTATGTTCAAGGTAGTAGATTGGACCATAAAATTACGCAAGACTCAATTCGAGAATTCTTCAGTTACCAAAAAAAAAAATTATAACAGCATTGATGTGGAAATTATATCCATATCACAATAGACAAGTATACAAAAATCAGAGCAGGAACTCAGTCAACGGAAAAAGAAAAGCAAGCATACCTTCTCCGTCGCATGTTGTTCAATCACTGCACAACCCAAATCAAGGTTGTCATTTGTAACAAGTAACAAAGCTTGTTCAAGAATATCACCAGCAATATTTAAGGCCTGTAGCAAATTCCTCAAGTGGCTGGAAATGGATCCACGAAGAGGTTCCTAACAATAACCAAAATTATTGTAAAAGTCAAAAATATTGAAGGAGAAAAAAATGGCAAATCTGCAGCAGTCCGCTTAGAGAATCTATATGGATAGCTTTTCATCTTAATAAAACAATTAGTACAGGGAATCCAGAAACCATCATTGATTCCCTAATCAACTGCTCAGGTGTATGCGCTGCAAAATTAGTCAACTAGCCCGATCCAACTTTTTTATACTAATAGGCAGTGCTTGTTAGCGAGGCTCTGTTAAGACAAAAGGCAAGAGGCGGAATAGAATACGCCTACAGAACTACGTTCCTCGGTTGGTCGGGAAAATAGAAAAACAAACCTTGCATGTAACATGCGCTAAACTTCCTGCAAGGCTTGCCACCATCAAATGTGCAGCATGATATATGCGGTTCTCATCCGACTCCACGGCATAGTCCTGTCATTGCATTTGTTTAGGCAAATGAGAGAGTAAATCACTATTTACAGGCTATGATTATTGTATACATAGAAGAGAAGTCAAGGCAGTAACTGACCTTTAGAACCAGTTCCTTTGTTGTCTGCATTGCTATAGTAACACTGCGTTCAACAATAGGAGACATTATCTCTTTGATAGAACTATCCATCGCCATTGGAACAATTCTGCCATTTGTCATAAATAACCATTTCAACATCTATCAGTCAAAGCATAAAACAAAATGCTGGCAGTTTGTTTGGTTGGTAAAATAGGGGGAAGCCCAAAATAACAATTTCAAACCTTTGAAAATGCAACTGAAGGCCCAAGGCACTGAGCTTAGGGTTGATAACAACATGAGCTCCAAAACTAGGGATAGAAGTGGAAAGCTGAAACAAACACAGAAAATAGCAATTGATGGAAGTGCATCACTTCTTAAGACATGTAAGGAATGGAAGTCTGCAATCAAACCTGACTAACAGAAAAGGGAGACTGGGATGGAGTGACTTGTGACAGCCCTTGACCAGTTGAAAGTCGATCAGATAAGTTTAGATTTGCCATCTTCTCATCCTCCACCAATGAACCCGAAGCAATATGAAGAGGAGCAGTATACTAAAGCCACCACACAAAGTGGGCAAATTCAACATATTAAGAAGAGATGAAATAACTATAACATCCAAACCAAAAAAGAAAAGGAAAAGAATTACAAACCTGAGATAATACATTCAAATGACCACCAGGGTGAGACGGAGTGGACACCTCAGACTGAAGTTCAACTTGATTTAATGTAGATGTCATTCCAGAGTTGATTTCAGCAACCATTTGCGGTTGGGATGCTCCGATATCTTTTGTTGAAAAATCAGGATTTCCTTCAACTTCCCTAACCCGGTCTTTAAGAAGAGAAGTTGGTTTAACATCTTTCATATCAACCCCAAGATTCTTGAATAAGACCTAGAATACCAACAGAGAAGGCAGCAGATAAGAAATGTGAACAGCAACAAGAACCATTAAGCATATTTACAAAATCAGATAACAAGATTATTTCTCTCTCCAAGCCAACTTTCACATTCACTTTTAGACTTGGGAGAAGAAGAGTACCCAGGACCAGGTCAGCAGTCTGAGAAAACTTGGAGAAAGTATGAAGAATTTTAACATACCTCAATGTCAAACTTGAGGTTCATTTTTAAATTTGGCAGAGCATAGATCTCGGTAAGCAAACTAAGGATTCCCATTGTCCAAGGATTGGGAGGTTGATACGCTAGACTGCTATGGCATGGTTCCAAAATCTGCAGCAAATACTCGAATATGAAAATTTTACATGGCACATACAGAGAAAAGATCAGCCATCATGATGGTTATACCTTTGAGGTAAAGGGGATTACAGCAATCATCAATCCCTTCTCATATGCCTGATAGAATACAGAGAGCAAACATTAGTAGTATAACAGAGAGTTACAAGCTGATAATCCATCAAATCTGAAGGTATTTTTAAGCAAAGAACCGAGTTGACAACCAAATTAACTCCTGAAACATTGTGAGAGAATAAATAACATAACTACCTCTATTATCAAAACTTTGGGATCTATTTCTCGAGCCCTTAATGCTTGATTTCTTCCAATTGTGAACTTTCCAAGCCAGCTACCAAGATTTTTCAGCAAGGAACGCTCTTCTGAACTGGATTTTATAAGCTCTGATCTTAAAAGAACCTGCAAAATTCAAAGACATTAGGAAACTTCTTTCATAACCATAGTAAACAATTATAAGACAGAAAACTTTGCATAGCCACCTTGCAGTTCTCATAACTAGCTTTCACGATCTCCAAATTCAGAGCTTTTGAATTAACTTTCTCTAAGAACTTCAAGTACAGATCATGAAAATTTGGCTCGATGCTTGCTCTGTTCAAAGAAGTGTGTTGGACAATAGTACGGAAGGTGTCAATAAAATGTAAAGAAAACAACTAGAAAAAAAAATACATCAGATAGAACAGACATCATATGAAAACTATTCAGAAAATTTTAACCTTTTCATCACTATATACTGTGCAAACCATGGGTAGTACTGCTCCTTCAGAATCTCAGTAAATTCTTTTGCCTTAGCTTCGAGATTTGCAGTTGAAATATTATTAACAATAAATAGCATCTTGTCTTGAATCTCGGATGCAGGCGCCTATATCCAGGAAGTTACAGATAATAAAATAACAAAGATATGATGAATAATGACAGAAATAGTGTGACAAGAATCATCCAAAACAAATATCTTGTCAGATACACATGGATACTGAAAAGGTATTCCCAATGACGCAAACTATTCCCCACTATTGTAGTTAAAACAAGGTTCCCTTGATGTATAGGGTTAGAAAGTATTTTTTTTGTCCAGTAGATTATATTGTGGATGTACGAGGACATGGTTTGCCACCAATACCATCGTCCTGACTGAGATAGTGCATAAAACTTAGGTTCCGGGTCCAGGAAAAAACTTAGTAAACTAAATACCTGATTGGACGACTCATACAGTCTTATCTGTTTTTTTTTTTTGGTGAATAAATAATCTATTACCAAAGCCCAAGGGGGGCGAGAGGAAGAGAGGGGGGGTATACAAAGGAAAGAGAGGAGGGGAAAGAAACAAGCCCCGAACCCAACTAAGAGGGGGTATGGGGTCGTAAAAGAGCACTATCTAAACCCCAGGAATCAACAATATGCCTGTTCCTTGGGGAGTCCAAAAGGCCTTCTGAGGGAGGAAACTCAGCTTTGAGGAGACATCCAAAGAGATGGCTTTCCAAATCAAGTCAAAAGACCTAGAATTGGAGGTCCATCTCCTAAGGTTCCTCTTGATCTATATGTGATAAAGGGCAGCACCAAACACAAGCTTGCCAATAGTGTCACAGATAGAGCATCCAGCGAAAGTCATGACCAGCCAGAGCCACTCTCTAGCGAAGGGGAGGGGTCTCCTGCTACGAGGCCAGATAGACGATAGGGCTTTTTTCAAGATGGTCAGGTGTGGAAACATTGCACTTCTTGCATTTCATAAGCCAATATTTAAGTGTCGGACACAGGTAGGCTTACAACTTGATGAATCCAGTTAATATGGCATATAGTTAACGCTTGACCACTTCACTGCAACAACTACAGAAACTTAATCTTAAATACCTATTGACAAGATCCCATGCACATTCAATCCTGACGTGATTTGTGATATGTGAGCATGGAGATGAGTGTGGTGAGTCGATAACATAAATGAGCAAACCCTAATGCTCACTTAGAGAATAAGCCAATGAGCTTGCTGATTTCTACTAAAAAAACTAGAGCAAGATATTCGAGAAAATTATGGTTTAGGTAGAGACACTAACAAAGGAATTCAGTATAAAAGATCAAAGGTTTAAGATTAGACCAAACATAATTCAGATTGACATAGGAGAATTTGAGTTCTAATTGCACGGTTACATGTACTTCAATGAAAGAGACACCAACATGAAAAGGAAACAAACTCTAATTTAGAAACTCAAATTAATTAGGAAAACAAATCCTAGTAGCTATCTCCTACTAAAGCTATCAAAATAAAATATTGCAAATTAATCCCATAATAGAAATATCTCCTACTAACCAAAGACCCAAATTGGACCCGGTTCATCTCCGTCTGGGTTCACAAATGGATTTGGTTCGGTCCAAGGTAGTGCACCTATATCAATTGCCCCGGTGTTGAGAAAAAATTGAGGAAGAGTTTTGCAAACGACATCTCTTTGATGGGAATCTGATCGCGGGTTTTCAAAACTGAAATCAGATCGTCGATAAATTCTTCAATTACAACCTTGATCGGACCGTTCACTTTAGCTTGATCGTCACGTTCGTTGGCCACTAATCCATCTTCCGAAGATCCTATCATGTTTGACACCTTATCATAGAAGGTGTCATTCATATTAGCAAGCTCCCGACAAACCTCCATGATGTAGCCTCAAGTTTGGCTCTGCTGTAAATAAATAGAATCTCTAAGGGCTATTGGGACATCAGAATAAGGAGGGACAAAATAAATTTAAGAATTAAAGATGGAGGGAAAAATAGGAATTGAGGCTAAAGTAAGGACAATGTGGAATAAAGAGACATTAGAAGGGTAAAATGGAAAGACAAAAAAAATGAAAGAACAAAACAGAATTATATAAAGGAGGAGGGCAGTGTTGGAAAAACTAACATAAAAGGAACTTTAAGTATATAACGTGGGTCTCAATAGAGTTATGTGGAGGTTATATGGGAAAGTTCGAAAAAAGAAAAAAATAGGATTTGAAGATGAAGACTTCTCGTGATTCACAGGGGAGGGGTGGAAGACATGAGGGAGGCTTCTATCAATGGAGAAAACAAGGTGGTGGTAGAATTGTAGGGGACTTCGACATTGAAAGGAGGGATTCGAACAAGATATGTACATTTTTTTTTTGGTTTGCTGGTTCTTGTTCTCTCTTCATCTCTCGCTCTACTTTTTCTTTCTAATCAGTGGGAAGGGGGAAGGGAAGGTTTGATCGGTTCAGGGGGTGGGAAGGAAAGGTGGTGGGGGTGATAAAGCTGTAATCGACTGGAAGGATTGGTTGCGGAATCGAAGGGAGGAGTGGGTTTGGGTTTTCAATTCGACCTCTGTTTCCACAAAGACGACTCATTTTTTTATGGGAATCGCAATGGGTTGCTAAAGTTAGGGTTTCAATGGATGTCAAGGGGATGTGGTGGGAATTCTGCTGTACTCAAAGGAGGGAGGGAGGGGTGAGTCTGGTTTCTTTTTTTTTAGTGCGTGTGTGTGTGTGGTAACCGAGCCCAGATGAGATCCCAATAGAAGTGTGGAAGGCCCTAGGAGTATATGGGGTATATTGGCTAACCAAAGTATTTAAAAACATTATGATCACAAGAAGACGCCAGATGATTGGAGGAGAAGCATTGTAGTTCCGGTCTACAAAAATAAGGGTGATGTACAAAGCTACAATAACTATAGAAGCAAAAAACTAATGAGTCATACCACTGAGGAGGCTTATCGAAAGATGTAGAGCATGCAAGAAGGATCTCCATATGGTCTTTATTGACCTGGAGAAAGCCTATGAAAAAGTCCCTCGAGATTTAATCCGACATGTTCTTGCGAAGAGAGGGGTGTCGAGTAAGTATATAGAGGTAATTAAAGATATGTATTAGGGTGTGGTGATTAGTGTAAGATCTGTGGGAAGCCAGGGCAAGGAATTCCCAATTACAGTTGGGTTACATCAAAGCTCAGCCCTAAGCCCTTATTTGTTTGTGCTTATCATGGATGAAGTAACCAAGAACATCCAAGACGAGGTGTCGTGGTGTATGCTCTTTGCCGACGATATCGTATTGGTGGATGAGACAAAGGCAGGGATTAACACTAAGTTAGAGTTGTGGAGATCGACCTTGGAAACAAGAGGCTTTAAGATTAGTAGATCAAAGACGGAGTATATGAGGTGTAACTTTAGTCACACTGTGCTGGATGATGACATGGTGAAAATCGAGGAGAGGGAGATACCGCCAAGTGACTATTTCAGATATTAGGGTCTATCATACACAAAGAAGGTGACATAGTTGATGATGTTTCACAAACAATTAAAGCGGGATGGATGAAATGGAGAACTGTGACCGGAGTACTGTGTGACCGACACATTACTTAAAGGAAAGTTCTACAGAATTGTTGTCCAACCTGCCATGATGTATGGGGCGGATTGTTGGGCAGTTAATAAGTGCCATGTAGAGAAGTCATGTGTTGCAGAGATGATATTAAGATAGATGTGCGGCAAAACTAGGAAGGATAAAGTAAGGAACGAGCGTATTAGAACTGATGTGGGAGTTGCCCCGATCAGTGACAAGCTCCGAGAATGTTGTCTGTGGTGGTTTGGCCATGAACAACGGAGGCTTGGGGACACCCCAAAAACGAGAAGTGATCTGATGCCGATTGAAGGAGCTACAAGAGCTAGCTGCAGGCCTAAAATGACCATAGGTGAGGTTGTGAAAACTGACTTGCATAATCTGGGTCTGGTATCAAGTACGACCTCAGATAGATCCTATTGGAGGGCAAGGATCCACATTATCGACACCATGTAACTGAGATTTTCCTGATTTCCTGGGCTATCCTCTTTCCTCTTACTTTCATTTTTTCATTCTTCATTTTCCATTACTCAATTTTCTTATCCAATTTCTTCATTTTTACACTTCATTCCTCTTACTTTCCTTTCCCTTTGTGAGGACCTCATTTTTCTCTACTTTATTTTGAATGGTTCCGTGTAGCCGACCCCATTTAGTTGGGATAAGGCTTAGTTGTTGTTGTTATGTGGTAATCGAGAAGGTAGTTTGGTACAGTCGGGTAAGTTTGCTCAGGGGAAAAAAAGGAAACAGTAACCAAAAAAAAAAAAAGAGAGAATACGGAAGGAGACTGAGATGAGAGAGATTGACAGCGAAGGGAATGAGAGAGATTGATGGGGAAGGAGATGGATCCTTTGGCTCTGATACCAAATTGGTGGAGGACCGGTGGAGGGGATGGGAAAATATGAGAAGGGAATATCAGAGTTGCAGGGGAGAGGGGAAATCACATAAGAAGTGGGGAGGGGGAGAAATTTGCACACCTACCCACACAGGCTCTTCACAAACACAAGCTCAATTCATTATCTCAAATCTGAATTCTAATTGTACAGTTAAATGTACTTAAATAAAAAAGAAACCCAACATGATAAGGAAACATACTCTAATTTAGAAACTCAAATTAATTATGAAAACCAATCCTAGTAGCTATCTCCTGCTTAAGCTATCAAAATAAAATTTTGCATATTAATCCCAAAATAGAGGGCGGGCTGTGGTGTAACAGTAAGGTTGCTCCATTTTGACCAGTTGTCACGAGTATGAGTCTAGAACATTAGCAAAAACGGAACAGCAAAAAAACGGAGTCCAACGGTACACGTTTCTAACGGCGTAAAATAACGAATGGTACGGTCAAGAAAACGGAGAACTGTTAAAAAACGGAAATGGACGGTATGTGTTTAAACGCATAAATTTCAAAAAAACGAGACCCAAAAAACGGCAGTATACTCTTATAAGCCGAGGAAATATTACTTAAATACCTGCATCTAATAGTCAAAATAACTAAACATCCAACATTAATGCATATATATTCAACACCTATTATAAGTTCCAAACTTCCAATATATACAATCTAATATCATCCAACATCATCAATGATGAAGAAATTAGAAAGAAAGCTTAATTTGCATTTCTGAGTTTGTTGTCATCCTTACATGACTGCTCTTTTTTTTTTTTTTTTGGTAAAAATCCTTACATGACTGCTCATACCCTAGAAAGCACCTACCATGTCCATTCTACTGGGAGTTCATGTACACCAGCATAAGCTTGATTGTTACAGAATTGGTGTTATATGAATAGCAACAAACTCAACTGGTTGTGCCTATTTTAATTAATATAAAACAAAAGCAACCTATTTGTATTAGAATGGGTTTGTCAAATGTACAAAACACCACGCATATCCATGGCATGAAGCACACCACTCTTATCACGTGGGTTGGTTCAAGAGTTATAACAAAACCAGAACATCTTAAAATCAGAAGAGAAACAGAACAAAAGAGTATGGACTTTGGATATATGTTCAAATGTTTCTGATAAATCCAGACCAAACATTCCACTTTCATTGAATGCAAATTTCTTTGTTTTTTTTCCCAAACTGAATCTTAATTTGAAACAAACTGACAAAACATGAACAGATTCTGATATTAAGATATTTTCTAACAATAGGACTGAACAGATTCTGATATGAAGTAAGTTTAAGATATGGGCAAGAGAACGCTAACCGGTCACCTTCAAAGTTCAAAGACGTGGCACCAAGTCAGGAATAGCAGCTGGGTCTGCAAACAGAGTAGAACGGAGAAGGAGGAGTAGAGCAGCAGACAATATTCACCGTTCCAAGTTCCCAAATCCCAACCCACAACGAATGAAGCTTCAGGCTGGGTCTGCAATCTCCAAGCTGATGTTCTAACGTCAGATCTCCTTCGATTGTAGGCTTTTTCCTTCCATTTAGGTTGGGCCAGGGTTTGCAGGAAACGGCGAGGTGCAAGATTGGGAAGGCCGAAGGGAAAGGAAAGGAGTGAATAGTGAATGTGATTTTGGGGTTTTGAGATTTAGGGTTTTTTTTATTTTTCCATTTTTACCCTTTTAAAAAAACGTATACAGCGTTTAAAACGAAGGGGTGTGCCGTTTGCCTTTTTTCCCGTATACTTCGCAATCAAATGGCAAACGGTGTTTTAAACGCGTTTTTGCTCACAAAGGTCTGGAAACAGCCTCTTTGCAAAAGTAGGGGTAAGCTTGTGTACATTATGACCCTCCCCAAACCCTGCAATAGCGGTAGCCTCATGCACTGGGCGCGACCTTTATTTTTAAATCCCAAAATAGAAATATATAAAAATCCTAAAATAACCTACCAATCAAAGACCCAAACTGGACCCAGTTCATCTCCGTCTGGTTTCCCCAACAGATTGGCTCCAGTTCATACTGATATAAGATTTAAGCAAATCAGAGCAGAATATCAACAGATGAAAGAAGAGAGACGTAAAACTAATACTAATGATCAGAATGAAAAGTAAATAATAGCAAAATCTATTGTGTAAGATCTCAGACCAGTCTGATCACTAAATCAGCAACTATGGTTCAAAAAAGGAAATACTAACAAAAGGGGGGCAGTGTTGGAAAAACAAACAAAAAAGGAAATAACCCTTGAAGTACACAACGTGGGTGTCAATAGGGTTATGTAGGGGGTAATAGCCGAAAGTTAGAAAAAAGGGTTTCAAGATGAAGAGTTATCGTGATTCACGAGGGAGGGGTAGAAGACGTGAGGGAGTCCTCTACCTCTGGCAAAAACAAGGCAGAGGTGGAATTGTAGGGAACTTCAACAACCAGAAGCAGAATCATTGGAAGTTCGACTGGGACTTCGACATCGAGAAGGAAACTCCAACGCAGGACAGGTACACCGGGAAGGAGGGATTCAAACCAGGTATGTACCCTTCTATTTTTTGGTTCGCTGGTTCTTGTTCTCTCTTCTTCTCTCGCGGTTCTTTTTCTTTTTCTCTTTTTCTTTACAATTGGTGGGAAGGAGGAGGGAGGATTTGAACGGTTCAGGGGATGGGAAGGAAAGGCGGTGGGGATGATAAAGCTGGAATAGATGGGAAGGATTGGCCGCTGGAATCAAAGGGAGGAGTGGGCCTAGAATTTTTATTCAACCTCTGTTTCCACAGGGACGACTCTTTTTTTTTTTGGCAGGAACCAAGAAGGTAGTTTGTTATTGTCAGGTGAATTTGCTCAGGGAAAACAGGAAACAGTAACGGAGAAAAAAGAGAATAGGGAAAGAGAATGAGATGAGAGAGATTGACAGCAAAGGGAATGAGAGAGGTTGATGGGGAAGGAGATGGATCCTTCGGCTCTGATACCAAATTGGTGAAGGGCCGGTCGAGGAGAGGGGAAAATATGATTAGGGAATATAAGAATTGCAGGATAGAGGGGAAATCACATAAGAAGAAGAGAGTGTGATGTAGATGGGGTTCAGCTAAGAACCACTCTACAGTAGGATCGATAATAGTTGCAGCAGATCATCAATAATAGAAGCAAATCAGAATTAGAAGGTAAACACCAAAATAGAAGGTAACAAATACTAGGCAATCCAGCCAGCAGTTTGGTGTCAAACTAGGATCGAATGGAGCAGGGGCTGGATAGGTCTTGTGTTCCAAATCTCAGCCAGTTTTGATGGCTAACAAGGGAGATATGAAGGGAATCCCAAAATAGAAGGTTAGGACAAATCTCCCAAACCAGTGGAATTTAGAACACCAAACTCGGGATTGAGTGTAGGGCTTGTTGAGATGGAGTTCCGCTGCAAGTTTGATGTGATTTTGATGGACAGAAGTGGAGTTATGAGAGGGGAATGAAAATAGAAGGTTATGGCTATGGAACAGTCCAGCCAGCAAAATAGACCAGAACTGGGATCGAGTGGACTGGTAGGTGGTGTGGTTCCATGCTCAAAAACCAAGCAGCTTTGATGAAGGATTGTGAAGATATCCAACTCAGATGTTGCAGCAGCAACACAACTCGCAGGAACAGCAAGAGTCTCCAATCGAATGGAAGTAGCAGCGACAGCAGCCTTGGAATGTTGGGGATGATTGCAGCCTTCGATTAGTCTTCACAGCACTGGTATTGATCAACAGAGAAATAGCAGCAGCAGTACTAAAGGAGATTGAGCAGAACAGGGAGAAGATAAAAGAAAGGGGGTAGGGTAATGGCTTTCTCAGCCTGGGTCTCTCACCCAAAGCTATCTCAATTGTTGAAACAAGGATATTCCTCCATAATCGAGTGCAAAAGTTTGCCTTAAAAGTTCTTTCATTAATTCTGTGTCAATCAATTACAATAGCTGCCTTTATATAGACTGAGGCTGGGCTACAGAAATAGAAAGTAAAACTTAGCAACTGTTAGGAAAATAGAAACTAATGGAAATAGAAACTAAATGAAATTAGAAGCTACTAAAGGCTTTATAACTCTAAACATGCAAAGATAATCAAATTAGAAACTAATCTATGGCAGCATCAGGATAGAAACTTCCTCCACTTGATAGGCCCACAAGATCTTCTAAAAATCAATCCCAAGCAAGGAAAATTTTGGCTTTGACACCGTTTACATTGAACATGACGTGAACAGTTTTTTAGTCTTCAACTTGGGTCTTCTAGAAGGATTTCCATCAAGGCAATATGGGCTGTGACATTGTTCACGTGAACAGTAATTCCTGGTTCTTCTCTTCTTCATGCTTCAATCTACATCAAAGAGGGGGGGGGAGAGAGAGAGAGAAGTTCGCCCCGTTATCCACAAAGGCTCTTCACAAACACAAGCTCAATTCCTTATCTCAAATCTGAATTCTAATTGCACGGTTACATGTACTAAAATAAAAATGAAACCCAACATAAAAAGGAAACCTACTAGAATTTGGAAATTCTAATTAATTAGGAAAACAAATCCTTGTAGCTATCTCCTACTTAAGCTATCAAAATAAAATATTGCATATTAATCCAAGAATAGAAGAAAAAAATAAATAACCCAAATTGAAAATTGAACCCAGTTCATCTCCGTTTGGGTTCCCAGATGGATTTGGTTAGGTCGAAGGTAGCACCTGCATCACACTGATATGAGATTTAAGCAAATTAGAGAAGAGTATGAACAGATGCAAGAAAAGATATGTAAAACTAGTACTAATCATCAGAGCCATTCGCAGCTTCTTCTTCAACCCCAGCCAGCTTGCCCAGATCAACCAAACCTTCCTTTGCCCCATCCCTAAGCATGATGGAGCCTCCTCTCTTTCCGACTTCAGACCTATTTCTCTTTGTAATCTTCTCTACAAGTTCATTGCCAAAATCCTAGCTAATAGGATCAAGCTTGTCATCCCTGCCTTGGTCAGCCCCAACCAATCTGCCTTCATAGAGGGTAGAAGCATTGCGGATGATATTATCCTTTGCTCAAAAATTGTGCGTGGATTTGACAGAAAATCCCACACTCCTGCTGCCCTTATGAAGATTGACCTTCACAAAGCTTTTGATTCCCTCAGATGGGACTTCATCGGTGATGTGCTCTCCCTGATGGGTTTTCCCCCTGCTTTCATTCGTTGGGTCCATGCCTGCTTGTCCACCCCCTCTTTCTCGGTTATTGTGAATGGCTCCCCGGCGGGGTTTTTCAAATCTAAAGTTGGTATTCGTCAGGGATGTCCTCTCTCTCCTTTTCTATTCTCTCTAGCCCTGGAAGTCTTTTCCAGGAGCATCCAAGCCAAAACCGATCTCCACCTCATCTCCCCAATTCCCAAATGCAAGCATCTGAACCTCACCCATTTGGCCTTTGCTGACGATCTTATGATCTTCTCCAAAGCTTCCCCCTCTTCCATCTCTGAGTTCATGGCTTCCCTTAACCTCTTTGAGAGTCGCTCTAGCCTCCGCATTAATCTCCTTAAATCCAAACTCTTCCTCTCTGGTGTCTCGACCTTTGACCGAGACTACCTCCTCCGTCTCACTGGTTTTTCTCTTGGCTCTCTTCCAATGAAATACTTAGGTCTTCCCCTCACCCCTGCTAGGCTCTCTAGTCATCATTGCACTCCCATGCTTGACAATATTCACAAGCGTCTTCAGCTTTGGAAGGGTAGACTCCTATCCTATGCAGGCAGGCTTGAATGCATCAAATTGGTGCTTCAATCTTCTTATATCTATTGGTGCGGCATCTTTGCCCTTCCCAAAGCCACCATCAAAGCTATGGAAGCCCTTTTCTGTGCTTTCCTCTGGAAAGGAAAAGAATCCCACAGATTCCTCCACCCTCTTAGCTGGAAATCCATCTGCCTCCCAAAATCCGAAGGAGGTCTGGGCATCCGCCGTATCCGTGATTCCAATACCGCGGGTATTTTGAAGCTTATTTGGAAAATCTCCTCTAAGTATGACTCCATTTGGGTCCATTGGGTCTACTCCCACTTCCTCAGGAATGACTCCATTTGGATCGTATCCGTCCTGCGGATTCTTCTTGAATCCGGCGCAAGATCCTTCTTCTCCGCCCCTGGCCCTTAGAGCCATTTCCTCTTCCATCTTGGATGGATCCTCCACCTCCCTCTGGCTTGACCCCTGGCATCCTTTTGGTGTCCTCTACAACTTCTTTGGAGCCAAAACAATTTATTCCTCCGACATTCCAAAGTCTGCTCCCTTCTCCTCCATCATTTTTCAGGGTTCCTAGTCCCCCCCCCCCTCGCCCTCTCCTTGATCTGGAATTCCCTCCCCACCCTCCCTCCCTCCCCCCATGCTCACGCGGACAAGGTTATTTGGCTCCCCTCCACTAATGGCCTTTTCAGCTTTAGATCCGCCTGGAATCTAATCAAAACCCAAGCCCCTACTGTCCTATGGCATAAGTTAGTCTAGTTCAAAGGCCACATCCCTCGACATAGCTTCCTTGCTTGGAGAACCCTTAACCTTTGCCTCCCTATCCAAGCCTTCCTCTCCCACCGCAGAATCCATGTCCCCACATCTTGCATCTTCTGTTTGAATTGTTCAAAAGACATTGACCACTTTTTTTTTGCTTGCCCCTTTACCTCTACCATTTGGAAAAAAGCCCTTTCGTTTATCTGGCCTCGCAGTAGGAGACATCTCCCTTTCGCTCGAGAGTGGCTTTGGCTGGTCATGACTTACCCTGGATGCTCGATCTGTGAACCTTAGGAGATGGACCTCCAAATCTCGCTCTTTTGACTTGATTTGGAAAGCCATCTTCTGGGATGTCTCCACTAAGCTTACTTTTCTTCCTACCAAGGCTGTTTTGGACTCCCCAAGGAACAGGCATATTGTTGTGTCCTGGGGTTTAGATAGTGCTCTTTTAAGATCCCTCTCCCCCACTTAGTTGGGCCTGGGATCTACTCTCCCCCCCCCCCCCCCGGTGTTCCCCTTTTTGTACATTTCCCCCCCCCTTTTTTCGGTTCTCTTCTCCTTTTCGCCCCCCTTGGGCTTTGGTAATATAATTTTTTATTCACCAAAAAAAAAATAAAAAAAATTCTATCGTGTAAGATCTCAGACCAGTCTGATAACTAAAGCAGCAACTATGGTTCAAAAAGGAAATACTAACAGAAGGGGGGCAGTGTTGGAAAAACTAACAAAAAAGGAAATAACCCTACACAACGTGGGTATCAATCGAGTTATGTAGGGTGTAATATGCGAAAGTTAGAAAAAAGGAGTTTAAAGTTGAAGACTTACGTGATTCACAAGGAAGGGGTGGAAGACGAGAGAGAGTCTTTCACCTCTGGCAAAAACAAGGCAGTGGCAGAATTGTAGGGGACTTCAACAACCAGCAGCGGAATCGTTGGAAGTTCGACTGGGACTTTGACTTCGACAAGGAAACTCCATCGCAAAACAGGTACACCGGGAAGGATTGATTTGAACCAGGTATGTACCCTTTTTTTCTTGGTTTGTTGGTTCTTGTTCTCTCTTTTTCTTTTCAATCAGTGGGAATGGGGAGGGAGGGTTCGACTGTTTCAGCGGGTGGGAAAGAAAGGCGGTGGGAGTGATAAATCTGGAATCGACAGGAAGGATTAGTTGCTGGTATCGAAGGGAGGAGTGGGTCTGGGTTTTCGGTTCGACCTCTGTTTCCACAGACAACTCTCTTTCTTTGTGGGAATCTGCAGGGGGTTGCTACGGTTGGGGTTTCAGTGGAAGTCAAGGGGATGGGGAGGGTATTCTTCTGGAATCAAAGGGAGGGGTGGGTCTGTATTTTTTCCGGTAACCAAGAAGGTAGTTTGGTACTGTCAGGGGAGTTTGCTCAGGAAAAGAAGGAAACAATAACGGAGAAAAAGAGACTAGGGAAGGAGGAGAATGAGATGAGAGAGACTGAAAGCGATGGGGAGATGGATCCTTTGGCTCTGATACCAAATTGGTGGAGGACCGGTGGAGGAAAGGAGAAAATATGAGAAGTGAATATCAGACTTGCAGGGGAGAGGGGAAATCGCAAAAGAAGAAGGGGGGGCAGGAGAGAAGTTCACACACCTAGCCACCATGCAGGCTCAGCACAACCACAAGCTCAATTCATTATCTCAAATTTGAATTCTAATTGCACGGTTACAGGTACTAAAATAAAAATGAAACCCAACATGAAAAGGAGACCTACTCTAATTTGGAAACTCAAATTATTTAGGAAAACAAATCCTAGTAGCTACCTCCTACTTAAGCTATCAATATAAAATATTGCATATTAATCCCAAAATAGAAATAAATAAAAATCCTAAAATATCCTACTAACCAAAGACCCAAATTGGACCGGTTCATTTCCGTCTGGGTCCCCAAACAGATTTGGTTCAGTCCAAGGTAGTGCATCTGCATCACACTGATATGAGATTTAAGCAAATCAGAGCAAAGTATGAACAGATGCAAGAAGATAGATGTAAAACTAATACTAATGACCAGAATGAAAAGGAAATAATAGCAAAATCAATCTTGTAAGATCTCTGACCAGTCTGATCATTAAATCAGCCACTATGGTTCAAAAAAGGAAATACTAACAGAAGGGGGCCAGTGTTGGAAAAACTAACCAAAAAGGAAATAACCCTATACAATGTGGGTATAAATAGAGTTATGTAGGGTGTAACATGCGAAAGTTAGAAAAAAAGGGTTTAAAGATGAAGACTTATTGTGATTCACGAGGGGTGGAAGATGTGAGGGAGTCTTCTACCTCTGGTGAAAACAAGGCAGTGGCGGAATTGTAGGGGACTTCAACAACCAGCAGCGGGATCGTTGGAAGTTCGACTGGGACTTTGACCTCGACAAGCAAATTCCAACGCATGATAGGTACAACGGGAAGGAGGGATTCGAACCAGATATGTACCCTTTTTTTGTTTGCTTGTTCTTGTTCTCTCTTCTTCTCTCACTCTTCTTTTTCTCTTTTTCTTTTCCTTTTAATCGGTGGGAAGTAGGAGGGAGGGTTTGATCGGTTCAAGGGGTGGGAAGGAAAGGCGATGGAGGTAATAAAATTGGAATCGACGAGAAGGATTTGATGATGATATCATACCATCCAAGCGAGGATTCCGCGTTTACCAGAGGAGACATCGTAGATCTCAGCCATCCACAGTCTCTATGTGGATTGACGACGAGTTTCACAGCTACCGTATTGCTAGAGTGCAGCCTGTGGACCCCACTTGCAGCAGCTTTTATCATTAGCTAGTGTTATGATTTCTGTTTTCTATTTACTTATTATTTTTATTTCTATTTCAGTTTATGAATGTATGTGAGGAGAGGTGTTCTTTTCTAAAACTTATGGGGCTCTATACCTTTAAAGTTTTCCCTGTTCTTTTCTCCTTCTGGCAGTTGGTTGCACTGGGTACGGCCTTTTTTAGAAAATAGATTAGAGAATGAGAAGATAGAACTGGCAGAAAAAATTGCAAAATATGCAAATTCTAAAAAAAAAAGCATTCACACCATTCGAGCAAGATCTAAGAAATACACTGGAATAAAGAGGACTATGAAAAAAAATCAAGTTAACTACGTCCAAGTAATACATTCATACTGAAAAATTAGAACTAGGAGGTAGAATTGGTCTTAAGACACCAAAATATAATAGAATTAAGACGGTGTTGCGACTTGCGAGTGGTTAAGGAAATAACATATGGACTCTTAACTACCAAAAGAAAAATAATATAAAATGAAATACAGTTTGCACAGCATAAAAAAGTGGGACTTCAACAACTTACAAATCAAAAGAAATACCAAAAGTGGACCATCTACAATAAGGGTTTAACAGATAGATCCCATCACAAATTGCAGACTTGATTCTTGCACAGGAGTTAGGTCTAGACTCACACTACATCAGTTGGTTACAGACAGGTCAGACAACCGCCTGCCCTTGACATCAGAGCATATTCTTAAGCATATTCCATCTTACCAGATAGTTCCAGTATTGTTATACTTTAAAAAGCTAATACATGTAATGTAATAATATTCTTGATATGCATCGTCAGAATTTAACCTAGACAGATAGATCCCATACCTCGTCAAACTAACCTACTGGGAGGTACCAAAAAAACCTTTAAATCTATTACAAGATACCTCTATAGGAGTGTCCCTTCTCTCAGCAGCTTGAACAAGCGTCTCAATGTTCAAAGCAGAACCAAACCCTGTACTATATGAATGTTGTCTAAGCATACCTATAAAAAGGAGATGGTAAATAAAATCAGAACCAGAAAATGCCCTCATATAGTGCACTTTTGGAGCAACATGGGGTATACTATTACAAATGAGTACAGAAAATTACTAGTAGACATAACCCCCCGGGAAGAACGCAGAAAACCAGGCGAAGAAGACATAGCTGCTGGACCACTTCCCACATTCTGTGAAGGCACCATCTGCAAGGGGTGCAACACAATTGACTACAGAAAATCAACAATAGAATAGAAATTCAAGTGATGCATGAGGAAGCTACCCAATATACACATAAAAAGGCAAAATCACAGTGCATACCTTCTGGTTGGTCACCGCATCATGTGCGGAAACAAGTGAAGGCTGCACAGCAGGAGAAGGAAGGGGCTTCATATAGCCAACCGAAGTTGCGGAAACATTATTCCTGTCATCAAGAAAACCTTGATGTCTTTGTTGCAGCTGGAGTGGAGAGGAGAGTTGTGGCCCAGGTTGTGTGGCATTAGATCCCATTAACGGCCACGAAGAGTCCGATGCCTGAGAACAGAGCACAATAATCTTTAAAGTAAGGAAAACAGAGCATCAGCCGCCAAAGTGAGAGTGCATATGGGCAACCAAAAAGAAAACGCAATTTAAGCATATGAAAATACAAAAACAATGTCATTATGATATAATTCAGTCCAGAAATAATCAAAAGAAACTGTGTAGCAAGGGAACAGATATCAATAAAAACTTACATCAGAAAAGCCAACATAGAGAAAAGAGGGGAACACAGCAAAGACAATCAAACAAGTTATACTAGGATGCAGGGGATAGCCAATACTATTCAGTATAAGCATTAGCAAACTGAGTATATCAAACAAGGAGAGATAAGATTAAGAGGATCCATAGAAATCTACAGTGCTGCAGAACATGGATTGTCGTAACTTATCTCTATGATAGTCTACAATCAATTATGGCCCTCCTTAAGTAGGGACTCTGAATGGATTGATAAAAAATTGGAAAGTATATGTGCCTCTCAGTAATCAATTATGGTGCAGCTCTATAATTCTGTAATCAGTCATGGTATATGCTGCTCTGTAATAAAACAATTGGAAAGTGTATGCGCTGCTCTGTAATCAAAAATTGGATGGTGGTAGTAGCAGAATAGGAACTGAGAAAAGCACTAAAATGCCTTAGCCGTATATAAAAAAAGGCATTGGCAAGCCCTTAAAAGGTTTAGAGTTGAGGCCGAAGCAAAGAAAACGGAAGTGCGCAGATGCACACTCCTGCGAAGCCAAAAAACGTGAGCGCCTACCGTGATACGCAATCTAACTACTGCGCTAACGCGCTTCAACCCTAAACAAGCCATAATTATCAAGGCGGCAAGGCGACCATGGCATTGGAGAGGGTCCAAAAATCAAGGGACACCAACAAGGCAGCAAGGTGAGCCTTGGCGACGCCTTGATAACCATGAAACAAGCAACGGCCTTACTCTAAAGGGGGGCCGCTAGCGCTCCAAAACAAGGCGAGCCAAAGGCTCGCTTTCGCCCCTATTTGAGTAAGCCTGTCATAGAGCACCGTTGCGCTAACACACAGCGATCACACTCTTGTGCGTACTAAACAAACAAACTACTACGCAGGCTACCGCGCAACGGCTTTCGCGGGTTTCAGAAATCTGTGCATTAAGTTAGAGATTCTGAACGCAATCAAGAACTCTGGACTTGTTCAGTTTGGCAGGCCCCAATAGATGCCATGGCAGGCTTCTGGTGCAAGGAGACGAACACTTTTGTTCTGGACTTCAGGGAAACAACAGTCACAATAGAAGATGCACTTTAGTTATTGAAAACTCAAAGGAAAACCCTCTTTTAGTACGTTTAGTGAACCTATGAGACCCTAGAGATCCCGTAAACTCTCGAATTAGACATTAAAATACACCATTCAAGACCTTTTCCACATGGAACAAAGAATATGGGATTCTTTAGACGCCTTAGGATGTCCGTTTTTCTCAGTCAACAGTGTTTTTTACTCGGCCCCTCCGTCGACTTAGAATGACATCTGATCTGATATTGGGACCCGGTCAAACCATGAATGTTATACCCATCGGGAGACATTACGTTGTCCTTGACATACCTCCCAAGAAGTTGAGTAAAACTAATGTTGTAATCCAGGGTTCCAAACCTCCACACGGAGAGCCCTAGACAAAATTTGATTAAAATTGCGAACAGGCTTTCAGCGAGACAAAGATAACCTGTATGTCATTGTTTTTGGTAAATAAATATATTACCGAACCCCAAGAGGGGGCAGGGAAGAGAGAACCAAAGAGCCAATGTACAAGAAGGAGAAGAAGGAAAAGGAGAGGGGGGGCGATCAACCAGCCTACGCAGAGGAGGCGGACCGCAAAAGGGGATAATCAAGGCCCCAAAAAGTCAAGATATGCCTATTTCTGAGGCTGTCCGAGAAGCGCCTCTGACGGATAGTACTGAGCTTGGTAGACACATCGAAGGAGATGGCTTTCCAAATCACATCAAACGATCTAGAGTTGGAAGTCCATCTCCTGAGGTTCCTTTCCATCCAGATATGATGAATAGCGGGGCTAAATACAAGCTTCCCTATAGTGTCACAAATGGAGTTCCCAGAAAAGGTTTTGAGCAACCATTGTCATTCACGATCAAAGCTTCTGATCCTTTTGCTACGCGGCCAGATGGAGGATAAGGCCTTTTTCCAAATGGTGGAGGTAAAGGTGCAGTCAAAGAAGAGATGAGGGATATCTTCACGGCCAATCCAGCAAAGGTTGCAAGAGGGGGAGAGTGGGATAGTGCAGTGGATTAGGAAGGCTTGGGTGGGCAGGCAAAGTCTTAGGGCTCTCCAAACAGTAAGGCTATGGCGGGGAATGTGGCCTTTGAACCAGACTAGGTTATGCCAGGGGACAAAGGGACAAGGATCTCTGGAAAGATTCCAGGCAGAAAAGGAGGTGAAGATGCCGATGGGGGAGGGGAGCCAGGTGACCTTATCCGCGCGAGGGGAGGGATTACGAGGTAACGGGGGAAGGGTTGCCCAAATCTGAGAGAGGATGTCATGGTTGAGGGCTGGGAGAGGGGTCCAAGAACCAGAGGAAATGAGGGAGGAGACAGGGGCGTCCTTGGGGAGGCCGGAGGAATAGATGGCCCTGGGGCCCAGATAATTAAAGAGGATTCCTAAGGGGTGCCAAGGATCTAGCCAGAGGGAGGTGGAGGTGCCATTAGTAATGGTAGAGGAGATACCGCGGAGGGCCAGAGGGCGGAGAGAAAGGATCTTGCGCCAAATTCAAGAGGAGTTAGCGTGGATGGGGACAGTCCAGATGGAGTCAGATTTAAGAAGATGAGAGGGGACCCAAGAGACCCAGATAGAATCCTGACGAGAAGAGATTCTCCAAATGAGCTTAAGAATGCCCGTTGTGTTGGAGTCACGAATACAGCGGAGGCCCAGGCCACCCTCAGATTTGGGGAGGCAGATAGACTTCCAACTGACAAGGTGGAGAAATCTAGGGGTGTCACTACCCTTCCAAAGGAAAGCGCATAAGATGCGCTCAATGGTCTGGATGGTGGAGTTAGGGATGTAGAAGATACCAGTATAGTAGATGTAGGTTACTTGGAGAACCGAACAGATACATTCGAGTCTACCTACGTAAGAAAGAAGCTTGCCTTTCCAGAGCTGGAGATGCTTACAAATGTTGTCAAGCATAGGAGTGCAGTGGTGGCTGGAGAGTCTAGCAGGAATGAGGGGGAGGCCAAGGTAGGTGACAGGAAGAGACCCAATGGAGAAACCAGTTAAGAGAAGGAGGGATTGTTTTGAAGAGTCCGAGATACCAGAGAGGAAAATTTTGGATTTAAGGAGGTTGACACGGAGGCCAGAAAGAGACTCAAATAGATGAAGGGAGTCCATGATGGCAGAGATGGAGGAGGGGGATGCCTTAAAGAAGATCATTAGGTCGTCGGCATAGGCCAGATGGGAGGGATTGGTCTACTTGCATTTAGGAAGAGGGGAGATGAGGTGGAGGTCAGTTTTAGTTTGAAGGCCCCTGGAGAGGACTTCTAGGGCAAGGGAGAAGAGGTAAGGGGAGAGGGGACAACCTTGGCGAATTCCAACTTTGGAACGGAAGAAGCTAGCTGGGGATCCATTAACCAAGATAGAGAAGGAGGGGGAGGAGATACAGGCATAGATCCAGCGAATGAATACTGGAGGGAAGCCCATGAGGGAGAGCATATCACAGATGAAATCCCAACGGATGGAATCAAAAGCTTTGTGGAGATCAATTTTTAAGAGAGCTGCCGGGGAGTGCGATTTGCGGTCGAAGTCTCTGACAATCTCAGAACAGAGGATGATGTGGTCCGCAATACTCCGGCAAGAAATGAAGGCGGACTGGTTGGGACTGACAAGGGAGGGAATGACCGCCTCGATCCGGTTGGCAAGAATTTTGGCAATGAACTTGTAGATGAGATTACAGAGGGAGATGGGCCGAAAGTCAGTCAAACAAGAGGCCCCGTCCTTTTTAGGGATAAGGCAGATGAAGGTTTGATTGATCTGAGCAAGCTGACCAGGCTTGAAAAAGAAACTGCGGATGGCTTTGAAGATCTCACCTCTGACAGAGTCCCAGCAGCTGAGGAAGAAACCAATACTGAAGCCATCAGGACCAGGAGCCTTGTTGGTCTTATGGGAAAGGATAGCCTGGGAAATTTCGTCATCAGAGGGGATGGCGATGAGGGAATGGAATAGGGAGGGGGGAATAAACTTATCAATGAGAGCTGGGGGAATAGGGGAAGGAGGGGGGAGTGAGAGATTGAAAAGGGTGGAGAAGAAAGAGGAGGCAGCCTCTTTGATTTCAGTGGGAGAGGAGAGAGAGGACCCATCAAAATCAATAAGGAGGGTGATGGAATTCGAGTTATGCCTAGCTTTAAGGGAGCGATGGAAATAGGCAAAGTTCGAGTCACCGAGTTCCAACCATTTGGAACGGGATTTGTGACGAAGGAAGCTTTCTTCGGCTAGGGAGGGAGGAGAGCTCTTCGGTGCGACGCTTCTCCTCGGCGGCAAACGCCGGGTTGAGAGGGTCGGACTGAAGCTTGAATTGGACTTGAGAGAGATCAGATCGTCATGAAGAGAGCCTGGAGGGGATATTACCAAAGGTAGAGAGGTTCCATCTTCGAAGAGCAGCTTTGAAGTTTCGGAGTTTGCAAGCTAGGGCGACCAGAGGGAGAGAGTGAGAAGAAACCGGTAAGCGCCAAGCTTTCTTGATGGTGGACTGATAGAGGGGGTGGGAAGTCCACATATCAAAGAACTTGAAGGGTTTGGGGCCAAAGGAGGAGTAAGGCTGGAGGGAGATGAGGCAGGGGCAATGATCAGAGAGACTTTGGACAAGAATGGAGGCATGGGAATGGAGGAGAGAGGAAAGCCAGACTTCATTGATGAGAAATCGATCTAGCTTGCAGGCGATGCGATCAGGGCCCACTCGACGGTTGTGCCAGGTTAGAGGGGAACCTGACCACCGGAGATCATCAAGGCTGAGATCCTTGATGCAGCCATTGAAAGGGTTGACCGCCATGAGATCGATGGGCCTGCCACCCAACTTCTCGAGTTGAGAGCGGACAACATTAAAGTCCCCTCTGATTCCCCAAGGAAGAGAGTCCAAGCCGGGCTTAAGGAGGGAACGGCCCAGAGGGAAAGACAATCAATGGCTTGGTTGAAAGCATAAACCACCGTGATAAAGAAGGGAGAGGGAGAGTTGTGAAAAGAAAGGCGAAGATGAACAAATTGGGAAGAGTGGGTAGTAGAGATGTGGAGTTTGGAAGGATCCCAAAGAATCCAGATCCGACCAGAAGGCGAGTGGGATTAAATGTATGTCATTAAATTTAGTAAAATGAAATAAAAAGAAAATTATTTGAATAATTTTATTATTATTTATTTAATTAATACTAATTAAATATATTTAAATAAAATTAAGTAATTCTATTTATTAGTATTTTTTATTTACAGACTATTGACTAACCAATATTCTCGCTCACCTTTAATTTAATCAATTCTATCCAATGACTTGGTCGAAAGATGCTCAATAAGTCGATGAAGCATAGCTAAGTGTATGGTGCTGCTCTATGATTATCTGATTGATTCCATTTCCATTTCATGGTTTGTGGTAATTACTGATTGATTGATTGGCCAGAATCAAGCTGGAGATCTTTGTTAGCAATAAGGGTGTTTTGGTATTCATTGTAATGATAGGAGTAGTTTTGTCTTGTGTGTGTAATGGCTATAGAATATGGCGGCTGTAGTGTGGCAGTATTACTAGAGAATAGAGTTGTAATGGGTTTGTTTCTCTCTTTAATAAAAAGTCCCTATCACTACCATGAGAGGGATTGGATTGATTCTTCTTTCTTCTTCTTCACTGGTACAGATCTAAGCTTGATTAATATTGCTACATTGTATCAGAGCAAGGTTGATCGGTAGTTGTGCACTCGTAGTCCCTGTTTTGAGTGTTTTTTTGTTCACACACACAGTGCATGTGTTGTTGTCATTGTTGTAAACACAGTACAGTCAGCTGAGTCAGCAGAGCAGCAGTACAGATTGGCAGTTGTGTGTAAAGAGGTGTACAGGCAGTGTACTGGTATACATTGTTGTGACAGGGTTCACAGGTGTTCTAGCAGAGCTGCCAATGTTGGTTGTGCAGACAGTGCAGTGACAGTGTTAGAGAGGTTTTGAGACTCATGTGGCAGCTGGCAGTGTATGTCAGGTTATTACAGAGTTCTACAGTGGTTGGTAACAAGTGGCAGCAAAGAGAACGGTGTATCTGCATATTGCATGGTGCACTCAATAGGTTCATGCTGATTTGTCCACTTTACTGCCAAGTGGCAGAATTGGAAGAGGGCATAAACTGGAAAGTTGCAGTGCTTCGAGTCCTCTTTCCAATGCAACTGGAATCACCTCATTCCGAGGTTGTATGAGGAAGATATGGAGTTTTTCGTATCAGTGCACAGAAAAGAAGCAAAATGGGCGAGTCCAAGTGTTTGTGGTCAATACAGAGGAGTACTGATGATGTGGCAGTGTACAGGGTCATCTGGTAACATGGCATGCCTGACCATGGTGGAAGCATGAAGCTGAGGGGGCCAATGTATGGAGATTCACAGGAGGTAACATGGCCATGAAGTGATGATGATGATGTGGCATGCACATGTATGCATGCAAGGTGCATGATGTGTGAGGTGGCCATACTAGAAGACATGGCCCAGGTGGATCTGTGGTGGGAGAGGTCCCACATGGCGTATGATGACATGGAGGCACGCGGTCAGCCACATGGCAGGTTGTTGTGGATTGAGTGCATGAGATGGCAGCTAGGGAGTCTTGACTTGGAACAGTAACTTCGGGACTTTTTGAGCTACCTTATAGTTGGATGAAGATATGTGAGTTAGTTTTCCAGGAAAATTTGAATGAGGTCAATAAGATATTGGGATGGAGAGTTATGGCATACTCTTCTGGCATGGCGCGTAGGCTAAAGATAGCAGTTTTTGCATATCAATCAAGTTCAAGGCAATTTTTGGGAATCATGCACTGCACCTGGGTTGTTGGTGTCTTCATGAAAAAATGTAGCCCTTCAAGTCTTCTTCACGTAGAAAAAAAATCAGGTCAATCGGAGTTCAAGAAAGATATGAACGTTTTAGTGGACAGAAGTCGAAAATGATGAAGACAAGTGCTCTAGGGCTCTAACAAAGGCCAATACGAGTCGCTCTCTGACCAGCACTCAATGAGGCTCATCCGACATCGGCCAAGACTCATCCGATGTCGTTTTGGGCTCAACCAATGCGGTGAGTGGCCATTATGTGCCGGTAAACTCTCATCGGGTGCCGGTCGGCATGGATTTGGTTCATATGACATATGGATGGGTTTTTAAGCATCTTCCTGGCAGAATTAAAGGAAGGCTATTTCTATCAAAGTTGTAGATTTTTTAGCCTTTAATCAGTTGCAACAAGAGTCAGTCCAATAGGGAGATATACAGAAGAAGTTATACCCTCCGGAATGAGCAAAGAACAGTCTGCCAGACTGGTAACTGGGCAGTCGGACCAAGCACGGGTTGCGGTCCTTTGTTGAGCTTCTTAAGTGAGTTTTAGGGCTCATTTTCATCATCTCTTCAACAACAAAAAGAAGAAAACCTCCAAAGAATAAGAGTTAAAGAAAGCTCCCATGAGGTTAAACCCAAGAATCTCCAAATGCTTTGTGTTTCATTGTTGAATTCAAGCGTTCAAGAGAAGGTTTTGTGGTGTGCTCCATATCTAGAAGGATCTCCATATGGTCTTTATTGACCTGGAGAAAGCCTACAACAAAGTCCCTAGAGATTTAATCCGGTATGAGCTTGCAAAGAGAGGGGTGTCAAGTAAATATATAAAGGTAATTAAAGATATGTATGAGGGTGTAGTGACTAGTGTGAGATCTGTGGGAGGCTAGGGCAAGGAATTCACAATTACGGTTAGCCGGTTGGGTTACATCAAGGATCAGCCCTAAGACCTTATTTGTTTGCGTTTGTCATGGATGAATTAATTAAGAACATCCAAGACAAGGTACCGTGGTGTATGCTCTTCACCGATGATATCATTTTGGTGGATGAGACAAGAGAAGGGATTAACACTAAATTAGAGATGTGGAGATCGACCTTGGAAACAAGAGGCTTTAAGATTAGTAGATCAAAGACAGAGTATATGAGATGTAACTTTAGTCACACTATGATGGATGATGAAATGGTGAAAATTGAGGAGAGAGAGAGAGAGAGAGAGAGAAACAGGCAAGTGACTATTTCAGATATTTAGGGTTTATCATACACAAAAAAGGTGACATAGATGATGATGTTTTACAAAGTACTAAAGTGGGATGGATGAAGTGGAGAGGTGCGACCGGAGTACTGTGTGACTGAAACATTCTTGTAAAGCTTAAAGGAAAGTTCTTCAGGACTGTTATCCGACCTACTATGATGTAGTGGGCGGAAAGTTGGGCAGTTAAGAAGTGCCATATAGCGAAGCTATGTGTTGTAGAGATGGGAAGCTAAGATAAATGCGTGGCAAAACTAGGAAGGATAAAGTGAGGAACGAACATATTAGAGCTTATGTGGGAGTTGCCTCAACCAGCGACAAGCTCCGAGAATGTTGTTTGAGGTGGTTTGGACATGTACAACGGAGGCCTATGGACGCCCTAGTAAGGAGGAGTGATTTGATCTCGATTGAAGAAGCTAAAAGAGCTAGGGGCAGACCTAAAATGACCATAGGTGAGCTTATGAGGAATGACATGCATAGTATGGGTCTTGTGCCAAGTATGACCTCAGATAGAGCCTATTGGAGCAAAAAGATCCACGTTGTCGACACCATGTAGCCAGGATTTTCCTGTAATGCTGGGCTATCCTCTTTCCTCTTACTTTCATTTTTCATTTTCCATTTCTCACTTTTCTTATCTCGTTTCTTCTTTTTTATTCTTCATTCCTCTTACTTTCTTTTCCCTTTGTGAGGACTTCAGTTTTTCCTACTTTGTTTTGAAAGGATCCATATAGTAGACCCCATTTAGTTAGGATAAGGCTGAGTTGTTGTTGTTGTAGTAGTAGTTGCAGATGGACAAGGTGATGCAGGTCCAAGTACACGAAGGAAGAAGAAGAGCAGCCTTGATTAGGCTGCAATTCGTTGGAGCCTTTTAGTTCTTTTTTTGTTTTAATTAGGAAGGTTAAAACAGTCTTTTATATTTGTTTCTTAGTTTTCCCCTCCACGATTTTAGAGGGATGATTTTTTTTATTTGTTTGACTTGTACTCCTAGTTAGAGTATGAGTCCACTGTGTTTTATATTGTTTTTATTAGGATTCAGGTTAAGAGAGTCACTACTCCTAATCTGACTAGGATTGGTTTTAGGATTTAGGACTAGGACTCCTAGTTCAAATCTACATAATTGTGTAAGGCCTTTGGCCATCTTTTTATTATAAATAGGCAGATCGTGGGCAGGCTCCCCCACTTATTATTGCATTAAAAAAAACTGACTTTTCAGATCTGAGAATTGCTGCCATCGAGCTGCTTCCTCTGCTCCTCTGTGAGCTCGCATCCTTGTGGACTCAAGGTGGTGAAGGGTGGGTTCTCCTGCGATTCCTTGCACTGTGAAGGTCGGGAAGTCTGTTATATATTCAAGCCGCTGCCTTGTCTTCTGCAACCAGTAAGTTAACCTGCTGCTCTGTTATTTCCCTTGTACAGTTCTAACATAGTTGCCCTCTCCCATCACCACTCGACCTCCATTAAACCTGCAACCTGATTCTGCCTTCTACAGCAGAATTTTGGAACTTGTCCAAACCCTAACATCTTCACATCCTTAGGATCCTCTAAACCTGCACATCAAAACACTATAAGCCCTTTTCCTCAAATCTGGCCCTAAACCCTAGATCTCACAACAGCTCAATTTTCATAAGGCATCCTACCCGAAACCCTAGATTTCCAACCCTATCCAAATCAGCCCAAACTTATACCATTAGACTCCTTACAACCTGCATATTCATACCACATAAACCCTAAACTCGAAACCTTAACCCTAACCCTAATTTTGCCCTAATTACCCTAATCTGCCCATTCGGCCAACCTATTACACAACCTGGTCCTAAGTGAGACTTATTTCACCCAGGCTACATCACAAGGGGACTGATATTCCCTTGTAGTTGCAGCTACCTAAACTTTTTCGCGAGTGTAGGTCTGGCCACTTTGTGATAGCGTGGCAAGGGTGCATACAAATGTGTGAGTTTGGTTGACTGCCAGTAGTGTATGTGTATATATGCCTGATCACAATGTTTGAATGCCGAAGACTCCAACGAGTGAGTTGTGAGAAACAAACGAGTTGGGTCAAATTTTTAGAGCTCACTGATTCACCCCCCCTCCCCTCTCAGTGACCATCTTTGATCAAGTTCTTCATATTTTTTTATTTCCCTGGTGGGCAGCAATCTATGCAGCACCTTTCTTCTTAAACCCAAGTAAGCTTCATGAAGAAATAGGGTCTACATGAAGTTGTTACTACCTATCTGCTGCTGGTTGTTTGAAGCATATTCATACAGTTTTGTTTACTGCTAGTGGAGGCTGTGGTACCCTGTTTTTTGGTATTTTTCTGCACCTATCTCGGTTTCGGTCAGCCCCGAAACCGGTCGTGAAACCGAGATTTCAAACCTTGTTTTGTAGGGGAAATTTGGTCTTTTATGAGTGGTGGCTACAGAATATGGCGACTGTAGTGTGTGGCAATATTACTAAAGAGTAAAAGTTGTAATAGGTTTGTTTTTCTCTTTAATAAAAAGTCCATGTCACTACCGTGAGAGAGATTAGATTGATTCTCTCTCTAGGTAGCTTGTTTTCTCCATCTTCTTCTCTTTCTTCTGTTTTCTAACTTATACTTCTTTCTTCTTCTCATGTATTGGTACTGTTCTAACCTTGATTAATATTGTTACAATCTTCACATCACAGCTCTTCTTGGAAAACCCACCTCTAAACCAAGTCTAATTAAACTTGTATGATTCCAGGTCCAGGTTCAGCATCTATGTATGCCTCTATGTTGTGGGCCCTAACTGTTGAGGATTCGGATCAATTCCCCGGTTCACCAATGGCAGAATCCAAAGAATCAGCGGATGTAGCTATCACGGGGCCTGAGGAACCAGACGGGACCTCACATATAAGTTTTACATGCGAGAAATGCTGGGTGGAGCATATGCAAAACCTTTCAATCTCATAAGCCGGATAGTAGGTAAGGAACCCATTATTAACCTTTCATAAACTATTATATTGTTTGGGGTCGTATCGGCTGAAATACAATTTTCTCCCTGTGGGACCCACATACCCGGACTGGGTTGAGCTGCCCGCATGCCATCGTGGTCGGGCTCTCATTTACATTGCGGGATACCATTGTCGGGACTTATCTATAAGTCCTTATTGGGTTAGTTACCTTTTAAATAGCTAAGAGAATCTAATTCACCAAACTAATTCGGATATGGCCCAAACCAAACAGACATTAGTAGCCTTACTTATACAAGCAAGACTTAGCCTTAGAATTCATTTCTAACTCAAACCAGATTCTGGTTATGCCATAGTTGTCAAGGTGTCGTTTAGGCGTCCAGGCAGTTTTGTTGGGGCCTAGGCAACCTTCGCCTTATTGCAAGGCGCCTTGCACTGGTTTTTTTACTATTGAACTTGGTATTGGCCCTTATTTATGTCAAATATCATTTAAGTAAATGATATTTCATTTACTTAAGATATTATTCATAAATCAACAAATACCCCCCTATTTGAATCCAATAAAAAGAGTTAAAAAATAAAATTCCAAATGGATAAAAAGTCAACCCCTAAGTTCAAGAACAAAAATTGGATTTTTTATGGTAGGTAAAATTTTCAACTTTCTAATGCTGGGGTTTTTCTCAAATCTAAAAATTCTATAAATCTTTTTTTTTTTTGGTGAATAAAAAATTATATTACCAAAGCCCAAGGGGGGGGGATATACAAGGGGGGGAGGGGAAAGAGAAAACGCCCAGAACCCAGCTAAGGGGGGGAACGGGGCATCAAAAGAGCACTATCTAAACCCCAGGAATTTACAATATGCACGTTCCTTGGGGAGTCCAAAAACCTCTTGTGAGGGAGAAACTAGATTTTAGAGGAGACGTCCGAAGAGATGGCTTTCCAAATCAGGTCAAAGGACCTAGATTTGGAGGTCCGTCTCCTGAAGTTCCTCTCCATCCAGATGTGATAGGAGGACAGCACCAAACACAAGTTTGCCTATAGTGTCACAGATAGAGCTTCTGGAGAAGGTCATGACCAGCCAGATCCACTCTCTGGCAAAGGGGAGGGGGGTTCTGCTGCGAGGCCTAATGGAAGAGAAGGATTTTTTCCAGATGGTAGAGGTAAAGGGGCAATCAAAGAAAAGGTGGTCAATGTCTTCAGACCCATTCTAACAAAAGATGCAAGAGGTAGGGACATGAATTCTTTGGTGCAGGAGAAAAGCTTGTGTCGGTAGGCAAAGGTTCAGGGCTCTCCAGGCTAGGAAGCTATGGCGAGGGATGTGGCCTTTGAACTAGACAAGCTGATGCCAGATAGCAATAGGGGCGTGAGGCCTAACAAAGTTCCAGGCAGATCTAAAGCTAAAAAGGCCATTCGAAGAGGTGAGCCAAATGACCTTGTCCACAAGAGGCGATGGGGAGGGGAGGGGGGGAAGGGAATGCCAAATCTGGTTGAGGATTGGAGGGTGGAGGGAGGAGGGAGGGGGGAGGGGGGAGGGAGGAGACCAAGAACCAAGAGAGATGATGGAAGAGCGGGGGCAGACTTGGGGATGCCAGAGGAGTAAATAGAACGAGCCCCAAAGGAATTATACAGGACTCCCATGGGGTGCCAGGGGTCAAGCCAAAGGGAGATGGAGGAGCCATCAGCGATAGGGGAAGAAGTGGCGCTTAGGGTTAAGGGCCGGATAGATAGGATCTTGCGCCAAACCCAAGAACAGTCCAAGGGGGTGGGGGCAGTCCAGATGGAGTCAGATTTGAGAAGATGGGAGTAAACCCATTGAACCCAAATGGAGTCCTGTTTGGAAGAGACCTTAAAAATGAGCTTGAGAATACCCGTGGTATTGGAGTCACGGATACGGCGGATGCCAAGCCCGCCTTCAGACTTGGGAAGGCAGATTGATTTCCAGCTGATGGGGTGAAGGAATTTGGTGGTTTCTTTTCCTTTCCAAAGGAAGCCACAGAAGAGGGTTTCCATAGTGTGGTAAAACATTGATTTGTTTTGATATCTAAAAAAATATTTTCTTTCAGAGCGATTTTGACAGTATTCGCGCATACCAAATAAGGTTTGACCTGAACATAACTTCTTCAATATAAATCAAATTTAAGAAATTTTGGATTTGTTGGAAAGCTGGTAATGTAGTCCTAGATAGGAGAAATCCCACTAGGAACTAGGGGGATAGGGTTATGTAATAGGGTTGGCCGAATGGGCAGATTTGGTTAATTAGGGCAAAAGTTAGGGTTAGGGTTAGGGTTTCAAACTAGGGTTTATTTGGTAAAGATGTACAGGTTTTTAGGAGTCTAATGGTGTAGGTTTGGATGGATATGGATGAAATTGAAAATCTAAGGTTTTGGGTAGGAGGCCTTATGAAAATGGATTGCTTGTAAAATCTAGGGTTTAGGGGCAGATTTTAGGAAAGGGGTGTATAGGGTTTTAATATGCAGGTTTAGGGGATCCTAATGATGTAAAGAGATTAGGGTTTGAAGGGGTTGTAAAACTCTGCTGTTGGGGGCAGAATCAGTTGCAGGTTTTAGGGTTTAATGGAGTGAGGGAATGGAGGGGTTAGAAGAAGAAATTAGGTGTCAAACTTACTGGAGATTCCACTGGCAGCAGCTTAAACAGATGTGAAGGATAGAGCCACCTTCAAATTGAAGAAGATCCTCCCAGCCGTCACGGAGTAAGGAGTCAACCGGATTCCACCAGTCCCTTTCCACCTTGATAGAACCACAAGGATGCACACTCACAAGGAGCAACACTCAACAGAGCAGGGCAGCAGCAATGGCAGCAAACAAAAGTTTTTCATTAATCAAATTCGTGTACAATGCTGGCCTCCCTTACAAACTTATATAGAAAACTCAAAAATAGACTTAGACACTAAAAAGGAATGGCCTAATCCTATCCCTATCCTATTAGGTAATTTAAATTGACTAGGAAACTAAAATAATAAAGAAAATAGACTCAAAACATGGCTAGACTTATAGAGTCCTAATCCAGCCCAACTTACATCACATGACCACTTAACCAAGTCACATGATCACTTAAATTGAACCAATTGGATGCAACCAATTTGAACCGGTTCAATTAAAAAACATAAAAATAACTAAGTATTGGGCTAATCCCGTATGCAACCTATATACCCATATTTTAGGCCCCAAAAAGTGACCTATTACATTAGAAACCCATGAGATCAAAGGCCCAACATGTATGTAACCCAACCCTAGATTTATTCCTAATAAAATAAGCCCATTTGGTTAATGAATCTGCATCAGCTGGTTTTGTTCTCTATCTTAATACTAAAAGTCTCATTTAAAAATAAAATCATCTGACTAGTCAAACTTCTTGGAGAACAAGAACATTTCTCTAAATGGAGAACAATTTAATTACTTAAGGATAAGGTCATATTTTCTAAGAACGGTATAAACCAAATGTGAAACTAGTATAAACCAAATGTATGTTTGATTGTTTCAAACTTCCAATAGCTTGCTTCTTTAGTTTTGTTGTCTTCTAGTTCTATGTTGATTTTTGATGATTTGATGTGGCTTAATATTGATTTTTTATGACTTGATGTGACTTAATGTGGCTTAATGTTGATTTTTGATGACTTGAGGAGCCTTAATGTTGATTTTTGATGATATAAGGTATATATTGTAGCATACTACATAATGTTAGAAAAGGGGGGAATAAAAAAATAACACTTGGGGGCGCCTTGGTCGCCTAGATGACGCCTAGGTGGGCGCCTTGCCGCCTAAGCACTTAGACACCCCTCCAGCGCCTTGGGTCTCTTTGCCGCCTTGACAACTATGGGTTATGCTCCAGAGAAAATGAAGAGAAAAGAAAGAAGAGTTAGAGAACTTGGCTGAAGGGAGTGAAGCTTGGAGATTTGGGGTGTTGGAGAGAGAAGGTCTGGGGAAAAGCTGGCCGGCTGGGATTACTGCCATCTCTTACTACTGAATATCTCAGGTGGACTATGAAAACCCATTCTAATTTGTCCAATTCCCCTTCTTTCTTGGATTCAGCTGAGTTCATAACTCAATTAAGCCAAAACCTATAAATTTCGGCAAATGGGTTTTAAAGCCTTAAACCCTACATGCATTTGGGTTGATTCAATCCAAATGGTATACTCTCCATCAAGCTGCACTTCCTACGGTCGACTGATCGGTGGTCTGCTGACCATCCAGTCCCCCTCTGCTCTCTCTGTTTTGCTCTTGATGATTTAGGGCTTTGTTCTGGTTTTACCCTAAGACCCTGCTAACCCTATGTACTATTAATCTAGGGTAGAACCTACATATTGGAAAGGATTAGTTGGGAGTTGGATCTTCTATTAACTTGTACAATCTTCCAACTCAAGGTGAGTGGGATTTGACCTTAATTTGAGAGTGTTTATTACTTTGTTTATATTATGCTTGTTGCATCTATTTTCATTCATCATATCAAAGTTATGATCATATAGTTATAGTTCTTCTTTTGCATTAGATGTATGCATGATGTTAGGTTGCATTCCATAATTCATTGCATAATATTATTTATGAGATGTTGAGATTGGGGTTTGAGATGGTATGCTGGTATGAGTTAAAGAGATGATGATGGAAATGTTTTGGATATTTTATATATTGTGGGACTTCATAACATTCATGCTAGAAGGTGCATGTGGTTAGGATTTCATAAACCCCGTGCTACGACCCTTGCCAACAAGAGTGAGGTGTTGGATAACCCGTGGTAGGTCCGATAGTAAATTCCGGAATGCCATTTGCTGTCTTCTAGGTCCGATGTGTGATTCCGGAATGGGAAGTACAATAGGGTTAACCTGAGGAGTTTGTTGGGGACCGATGGATGATTCCGTTACTGGCAGGTCTCCACCGTAATAGAGTTGTATACTTGTATATTCTTCAAGGTTCTAAAACTCGGTCCTGACCATGGTCTCAACCAAGTCAAGTTTTCCGAGATCTCGGCGAGAGTGTATTTTTTTTTATGTTTCGGTGAGCATATGGCCATAGTTGGCTCCGAAACTTTAAGGTAAGCTTGTTTTAGGCTTAATAAACATATTTAAAGGTTCAAATTGAAGGGGAAAAAAAAAACCCACCCAATTTGGTGTTTTGGATTTGCACCCTTGGTTGGCAGTAAAGGCCGAACCCTTAATGTAATATTGCCTATTCTACACATTGTTTGAATGATATGAGACATAATTGGCAAGTAAAACAAGTAAATTATGCCCATAATATTGAATAATTATTTAAAAAATAGTTAAAGACTCAAAGTTTCTACTATAAACCATAAGATACAATGAAGTGTTCACAATGCATATTACATAGACACCCAACCTAAGTACAATGAATAATACATAAGTCATAGACACCTTACTACCCTAGTCTTCCACGTCTTAACTCCCAAGTCCCAACAATACAATACTATGACTCTATGAGTGCTGAGGAGGTCGAAACTCTCGAAATATTCGAGATTTCTCCGAGATTCTCGAAATATTCGAAATCTCAGTCGAGTTTTTCGAGATTTGACATTTTGTTGTTTCGTATCATATCTCGTCTCGACTAGCTCGAGATTTCCGAGATCTCGCCGAGATTTTGAACTATGGTGTTCTTAGGGTTAGATCGATGATTCTAGAACTGAGGATACTATACCTGTTACTATAGCATTGAACCTCATGAGACTTAGAATTGTTGCTAGTAGCATATTTAGCATAGTGATATGCATCATGCACCATTCATATCTGCTTGCATGCATTCTCCCTCATTGGGCTCAGTGCAGCTCAGCCCTCGATATACCGTTCTTTTAGATATGGCAGCTGGCGTGATGATGATGGATGTGGATCCTTCATCTCAGTTCATTGTCGAGCAAGGAGCAGACACTAGTGGTGCTGAGCAGGATGGGCCTATATACACGTGCCGATGATAGATGTATCTTAGTGGCTACTACTTGATGTTGCTGGGTGACGGGTTATGTTTTGATCAACTTATGAAATTTCTTTTTATGTAAGTTAATCTTTTTGGATATTATGTGTGTGTGTATATATATATACATACGAATGATTGTAAAGCTTAGATCAACAGTATGGTTAAGTAAATATTTATGTTATCATTTAGTATCCTGTTACTGACATTTATAACTATATTTTGATCTTCCGCTGCATTCTCTGATTTCTTTATTGATCATTATGATTTTTAACTGTGAGGTAGGTCAAAGAATTGAGATCCTGGCATAGTACTAAAACACGTTTCGTCTCAGTCGAGATTTCGAGAATTTCGAATATCTCGGTCGAGTCAAAACGAAATGCAACATCAAATTGAAAAATGCAATATTTCGGAAATTTCGATCATTTCATTTCGGAAATCTCGGTAATTTCAGTCATCTCGTTTCGGAGATCTCGATCATTTTTTGCATTTTACACCCACAGAAAAAATACCATATTTCGACGAAATTTCGGTATCTCGGAAATTTCGGTCAGGCCAAAACACCGAAACGAAACGAGATTTAGTACTATGGATCCTGGTGGTTTGGAGAATGTCTGTGGACATTCAATCACATAACCCGGGTTAATCTGGGTGGAGTGTGACACTTCTACTGTGTGGTATAATTTGAGAATATGAGATATAATTTCCTTTTTATCCCCTCCTAACCTTGTGTGGTTTATGCACTTATTCCCCCATCTACACTGTCTTCTTAAACACAGACACATAGTTGCTTTAATGGGCTGTCAATGTATTCATAAATGTGTTGCTTTAATGGGCTGTTAAAGCCATATCATATAATGCTTTCATTAAAAAATATATATAATGCAAGTCTAGGGTGCATATCCACCCCCTTGGGTCGTCTAGTCACCTTGACAAATATGCACGGAATCATGGATACATGGAAAAAATAAAAAAACCATGCAACAGAAAGAAAAATGAAGTGCCAAAAAGCACCAACGGAGGTAACGAAATCCAAACCCCAGCAACCATGAAGATTAATTGGATGGTTGATTGCTGCTAGCAAAGCTCCTTCAAAAAAGAATTAATTGTTGCACAAATGAAAAGGCAAATTTTTCCAGGCCCAATATGCAATGACCAAAATGGAGCTTCAGAGGCACTAGAAGAAGGGGGGGGGGGAAACCTATACTCCCAGCTCCAATTAGAAATCTATTTTTCTGGCACTTAAAACTTCTTAAAGTACATCTTTAAGTGCAGGACACTACAACAAAATGCATTTAAGCTCACATTGAAAAGCTAAAATTTCATAAGAGGTTAATTATGGCACAAGCCCCAAGTTTGGAAATCCACACCACCAAATAATATATTCTTAAGGCCTAATACTTCTATATGCAGTTAAATTAGATCGGAATGTTCAAGTTCTTGCTGACAGCATGCCAATGATCGTATTTTTATTTCATATTATAGAACAGGAGTATAAAAATATGCAAGTAGGATAAGAGAGCTTTCCAGGCATATCTTCATAGTTCATGCTGCTGCAAAAAAAAACATTAACAGTTGATATTTCAACAACTAATTTCTATTTGGCATTACAAATTAAGTTAAAATTTAGCAGAATCTTTCTGCAAGATGGAAAACTTTGGCCGCATTACCAAAACCATCATCAAGGGTAGTATGGAAGAAACATAAGCATATAAAATCAATCCATACCTCCACATTATCTGAAGTAGCCTGAGAAAAACCTTGAGGCTGATCATTAGATGTACCATTGACCCCACTTGATTCTACATGGCCCAATGAGATTCTAGCAAGAGCACGTTCAATGAATGCAACAAGCTCCGCATGGGTGCCACGCAGATGAGATATTTGCAAGATATGATTACAGTACTGTGGCCATTCCACTAAACGGTCCACAAACTGCTCCAAAGCTTTGGCCCCAAATACGAACATCTGGCACCAGAAAGGCATTACCAATAACAGACATAACTAGCAGCCATGAAAAAGAACATGCACAAACTTAAAGGACAATACTAACTTTGGAATCAGCAGATTTCCGCAGTGCATCCAAGACTCCACGAAGGGCTATACCAAGGGTAAGATGGGTCACCAGTTGATGTTTTATCAGGGAACCTGGAAGAAAAATTCAAAACACCGGAACTTAAACCAAATTCTAATAAAAAAAATTCTCCATATGTAGCAAAAATTAACAAATAAGCATAACCGAGATGAGGATGTAGAGATGGATGAGGAGCAAAACAAGAAAATATAAAAACAAGGTGTAACTAGTGCACAAGGCTCCTGCCACGTCATAATGTACACAGCCTTAACCCCCGCTTCGCGGAGAGGCTGTTTCCCGACTCGAACCTGCTATTACTAGGGTGCAATGAAGCAACCTTACCGTTGCACCGGGTCCACCTAGAGATGTAAACAGATTGAATTCTGTCCGAACATGGTGTTATACGCATTTGAGTTAGGCTATCCTAGCCGATATTCGAATTCGATTCGATATCCGCAGGAAATTCAACAACCATTACCAAATTTAAATTCGATTAGATAACAGACAATTGGAATATTCGGATATCCGATTCAAAAACGTCCATAGTTGCAGAGAAGAGAGAGAGAGAGACTCTGGCCGTGCTGGTTAAAATCACAGATCGGAATCAGTAATGAACAATTCATGGAAGAGTATTTGAGAATTCATCTTCCTTTTTCTGTATAACAGACCAGATCCAAATCTGGACTCGTATTTCTCCCTGTCCTATTTCAGATTCAGAAATCCAAATCTATCCCCTTAGTTCTGGATTCACAGACCTAACCTCTTTCTCCTTCATTTTCCCTCTTCAGATTTGATGGTTATCTTCCCCACCCAGATTTCGATCCGTTTACACACACACAGACACACAGAGAGAGGTTCTCGCGGACCTCGCAGTTATTTTCTTCATCCTGATCAACAGATGACATGAGAATCCTAATGTTGTGCAGCTGTGCTCAGTGTTAATATCCTTCAATACAGTCCATGGACAGTGAACAAAATGAAATCCAAGAAACTCCAGTTTAACTCTGAAGATGTTTGAATTTGGATAAGGTAACTAATCTCTCCTATTGAGAAGCTTTATGATACATTGATTCCTAATCTAGGATTAGGATTGGCTGGCCCAATCAATTTTGGTATCAGAGCCTTGCCATCTTGAAGTCATGGATCCGGAAATTCTTAATCTTTTAGTTGAGCTCCAAATAGGGGTTCAAACTGTTCAAATAGGAGTTCAAAGAATGCAAAGAGAAGTTCAGAGAATGTAAACAGTACTTCAGAGTTTTCAGCTGAATCTACAAGAAACTTAAAAGCCAAAAGGAGCACTCCCTACAGGAGCTTGCTGCCCATGATGGAAGTCCTAGGCCTAATGAGGAAGAACAGCAAGTGATGACAAAAGAAGAAGAAAAGGTTGCTGTTCATTATGAGGATACAACCCTAATTGTTCAAACACAGCAAGAAGTGATTGAGAAGACAGATGATTCAATTGTAGAACCAGTAATCAAGTCAATGATTAGTCTCTTCATGTGGAAGATGTGACCATGGGCATGGAAGACAAGGAGACAAACTCTATTGTTTTGAACAACGCCCCTCTTTTTGAGTTTGTTATCCCAACACATCTCAAGAAGAAGATGCACCATCAACGCTTTGTCTTCTGAACCAGGTGCGGGATATGGTGTGGAGCATGTGATACTCTTTCAAGCTCTCATATTCCTACTCTACTTCAAAACTCAATGACGAGTTTTCTTGACCAGAGGGAATAATGAAGTCACGGTGCAACATTAGAGCCTATTTTTATAGTACTTGGCAATTATGAGATTTTGTTTTAAATATTTTTATGTGTAATCGGCCGGATTATAAGGCCCAAATTTAGGTCCATAGGGGGTACACGAATTTAGTCTTCTAACATAGTTTTCTAGTGTGTGGGGCCAATGACAGGCCATAGGGTCTTATCCATGTTAGGAGTTAGCATTAGTAATTGGTCATGATGGTTGTTTTTTTATTGTTTAATTCAGTTAGACTATACCTAGGTGTTGAGGTGTTTGAAGTTTACTACGTTTTCACTTTTGAATTTTTTATGCAAAGATGTAACCCCACTATCAGATTACACCATAAAAAGAATTCTATTTTAGAAAGTGTGGGAAGCTATTCTCCCTTATCCCTCTCTTCACAGGTACTGCTCGCAGTCCCAAAACAGCCCTCCAATCACTTTTCTTTCCTTCCCCATCGTAGGCTGCAGGAATACCAAAACCAGCACGCTTCTCAGCCCTTGATTCAACAGAAAATCTCTTTAAAACAAGGACTGTGTTGCAACTGATCAAATCATTGCCCTGCAATCTCTTTTGTTTCTTTCCTCATCGTAGGCAGCCGGAATACCAAAAACCAGCAACCTTCTCAGCCCTTGATTCAACAGAAATTTACCTTAAAACTAGGACTGTGTTGCAGCCTATTGAATCCTTGATTCCTAATTTAGGATCAAGATTGGATGGCTGCATCACTTTACTGGAAAATAAGTAGATACTAATGATGCTTCAAAACTTCTCTTGGTTGTATTACCAAGAACATACATTCCTTTTTTTCGTTCTCGAATGAAATGAAAACCATTATGCCCATACAACAAAAGTATGTTAAGAACAGGGATGTAAACGGATCGGATTCGACTCGGATACGGATCGGATGTGATCAGATCCGGATATTCCCTAGCCGAATACGGATACCTCTAAACGGATTCGCAAGCAGATCAAATTCGAATTTTCGACCATCCGTTTACATCTCTGCCTTGTGTAACCCGGACCTTCCTCCCCCCTAGTGGATACAATTCACTCTCAATCCATATCTCGTAGATCCTGATTCTGTTTTCCTCATATTCTAGAACTTATTGAATCTTCAAAAACCCTCAAGATCATTATTTTTTTTTATTATTATTAAGTATTCGAATTTTTTTCCGGACGGATTTTTATTCAGATTCTTTTCCGGATATCTCTAAACGAAAATGGATGTCCCTAAACGGATACGGATGCGGATTGGATTCAGATTTTCGGTTATCCATTTACATCCCTAGTTAAGAAGCACGGTACAAACAGAAAAAGCTACTAAGTGGGACCACAACTTCCACAACACTGAAACATCAAGTACCCTCAGGGTTACCCATGTCAACAAAACACACCTGTATGGGTAGAGGGACGTGTCTAACACGAACGCAAACCAAAAAGTCAGACATCTTCCAGGCTATAAAGAAGATTAACTATCCCTTCTTTTGACCCACTATCCTGCCCGCTATAACACATTTTAGCTAAGTCCCCACACCCATACCCTTTCTTCAACACATAAGATCCAATTCCTTGATATTTAAAAAAGGGTGCATCTGTTTGTAACCAAGAAGATTACAAACAGAATTTGTAACCATACATTTTTTACCCTTTGAATAATATATGTCAACTATTTAGAAAGGTTAACTATGTAAATTTGCTCTTCCACTTGCAACGTCTCCTCCCTCACTGTCAATCCCCATTCGCGATCTTCCCTCTGCAACTCAAGCCTCCACTATCCCATCCCATTCCGGCCCGGCAACCTCCCTGCTGCAACTCTCCCCTACACCGGTGACCTACTGACCTCCCAGACACTCGGAGGTGTGCGATTACAGAAACAAAAGATAATATGCCAGTGGGTTGGGAGCTTTCGTTCGAACATGCATTTCATCTCTGCAATGTCACATGCAGATGGGATGAAGGCAGATCTTTGGAATTGAAACAATATCAGAAATTTGAGCTACCAAGACATGTGTAGAACGAGTCGCCCCATTTGGACTTTGGAGAGCATGTAAGTTAAAAGAAGAATGATTATTAAAATGTAAAAAAGAATCGTTGAGGAGCTCTACTATAATGGGAGAACTTGAAGCTAGGAAGGAGCTCTCAGTGATGGCAGTATCATCAATGAGGTGGCACACCTCAAGAACGACAAAGGAGAGGCCAGAGAGCAAGCCAGGTAGGCTACTGCGGTCAGGCCGCCCGCCCACCATCATGACATACCATTTCATCTTTGATGCCAACCGTTGTGTGTGCGTCATTGCGGATGCTCTACTTCGGTCAGGCCGGAGTACAGGCTTTGGCTGAGCTATTATTCCGAGATAGCCATTTGATCCTTAGCTCTGGTCTTACTCGGTGAATTTCATTTTGGGAAATTTCCAATGCATCTCTTTGCTCCAACATCTGCTAGAGACTGGTGAAAAATTCAGAGTTAAGCACCGACCTGAGAGAGAGTGAAAATGAAACAGAGAAAGAGACGAGACCAAACTGTCACGGAAAACTTGGTATGTTAGCAATTGTCGCGGTCCACATTAGCTGATGCAGCTGCTCAGCATTTCGAAGCTCTCCGAGAAGTTGCTGGTTGTTTCACGGAATTCTGCCTGGCTTATTTTGGGGCCGATCAGCTATACCCAGTCCTCTTTTTTTTCACTTTTTTTTTTTGCTGTTTGATCTTCTGTTCCAGCCAGAAAGTATCAATGGCCTGCCTCTCGTTATCTCAACTTTTCTCGAAAAATCTGTTGCTAGTTTTTTCTTTCTTTCTCTTTCATGGTTGGTTCTCTTCCGTTTTTGAAAAGGAGAAAAAAAATTTTAAAATATATATCCAACAAGTAATATGCAGACCATTATTGGGCTTGTTTCCTGTCTCTCCTCTTCTTTGTGGGTTTTCCTTAACTTGCTTGGACTTTCTTTCATCTCAAGGACCCCAAATATTTCCCTAGAAACATGCTCGGTTGTCATCAGAGATGGAGACAGGATTCTTCGTGAGATGATGACCGATTAGAAAGCGAAATCTGGAGAAATCGAGAGGGAGCGGGGTTCAGGATGTTGTGTACAGAAATCCCAATGGCGCCGCACTGAGGATTTGGCAAGGGTGTTGGGGTGGGGCAAGGAGCCGGATACAGAGAATAGCAGATGGGGAGGGAGGAGGAGAAAATTACAAAAATACCTCATCTTATAAAGTTGATAAATGGTATGAGGTGGGCAAATAAGTCTGGTTACAAGAATGAGTTGTAACCGGGTTGGTTACAAACAGCTTTACCCTTTGAAAAATACCCAATCCCCATTCCTAATCTGTTTATTATATGACATCACAAAAAAGCATTCTCATATATTCTTTTGGCAAACAAATTTAGGGAAGGAATTCGTCACTTCAATCATTCCCCCATAGAAAATATAACGTTGCAGACAAAATTAAGAAATCTTAAAATGAAACAACAATAAACCTTACCGAAGAGAACTGCAGCAATCTTAAGCTGTCTTTCAGGATACTTGGGGAAGAACTTGTACTCCTCAAATAAATTTGCAATCATGCACTCAAAAATCGATTGCTCCCTGTTAAAACATGAAGGGTTGTATCAGAATTAATTTTTTGCTCAAAAGAACTGTTTTAAAAGTCAGATCGGAATCAGTGGAACTGGCTGATTCGATTCAGAATCAACCGGGGCGATTCTAATTCACCCTGATTCTACGAGTAATGAGTTTGACCGAGTTACGACGAGTCAAGCGAGTCCAGCCGATTCCAGGACGATTCAAATCGGAATCAATGGAGACCGATCCAATACCCAATTCTAAGTTTTTAAACATCACACAACCACAATGGCTATACTAAAACTTTTTGTTTTAGTGTTGTTCCAAAAAGTCCTATTTGTATGCTCAACAGTTAATGCTAGACCTTCGGTCCCACTCCTGCAAGCATTATATCTAGAATCCTGCAAAGAATTTAATAAGAAACCAGTAGGTAGTATTCAAAGACCTGTTACACTTGGTTATCTGTTTTAGTGGAACTGTTTCTTCAAGCAATTGTATAAATATTAAAATTTAGGGTAATTTACGAAACAACCCATGAAAATGGAACGATACTCAGATCACCCCCTCTTATTTGAAATTACTCAGAACACCCCCTGCATTAGAGCCCTATACTCAGATTAGACCCTACCGTTAGTTTTACACTGTTAACTGATGAAGTCAGCTAGTTAAATTTTTTGAAAACCCTAAACTACCCTTGAGCAGAGTATAATTACTATTTTACCCTTGAATCTAAAAAACCCAACATGTACCCCTTTTTTTAATTAAAACAAGGAATCGGAGAAGGAATATTCCCTCTCCTTCTTCCCCAAATTGCTAAACCGAATGGAGTTAGGGTTTTAACAACCACCACCGTCAGAATTGATGACTGTAATTGGGTTCTGATTCTTAGCTTTCGAGTTCTGTCTAGTCTTGATTTGCTGAACTTGTTTAGGATTTGTTTGGGGTTTTGAATTGGAGGTTGTTTGAATCTTGACGAATTTGAGCTCCACTTGATCCATTTTATGATTCTGGATGAACGTTAATTCAGATTCTTGGGTTTTCGTTGGTAGAATTAACTTTGTGTGCCTAATCTAGAAGACCCATTTCAGATTTCTGTTGTGTAATCTGAGATTCTTGGGTTACTCGGTGTTCATTCCGGAGGTTGGTATTCGGAAGAAGAGAGTTAGCATTAAGCAAAGGCTTCTCCAAATTTCTCCAGAGCAGGTGAAGATCATGAGGGAAGAGGTTATAAGCCTCATACCAAGATTGAACAGAGGGAAACAGAGACGGCGACGGCAACACCAACGGCGTCAGAAGAGGAGGTGGAGGAGTTCTTCCCGGTCAATCTTTGAAATTAGGCATGCAAAATTAATTAAAAAGTTCAGTCTTGTGGAGATGAATAGATGGATGGGTAGGAGGGGAAGAGGGGTACTAGAATTGGATGAAATTTTGCAGAGAAGCGGTTCGTTTGGTTGGATGGCGCTTTCATGCGAAGTTCAGACGGCGACACCACGGCCATGTTCGCTCTGTTTTTTGTCCTCCTCCGTCGAGGGTCATCATGCTTAGACCTCCTCAGGGAAGCAGAGGCGGCGGCGGCGGTGTTGCCAGGGCGAAGTAGAGGCAGTGGGGTATTTTGGGTTGAAGATGAAGGAAAGGGTAGTATTGTAAATTTAATTCTAATGCTTTAGTACAAGGGTAAAATAGTCCTTTTACACCAATAACTAATAGCAGACTAACACCGTTAGTGTAGAGGGGGTGATCTGAGTATCGCTCCATTTTCAAGGGGTGTTTCATAAATTACCCTATAATTTATAGTAAGGAATGAACGATCATGCCTGCTTTGAAATATGGCCGCTAAATGAGGTAACGTTGAAAGTTCCATCAAGACAACCTAAGATTACAAGAACTAGAAAGTCATGCACAACTGAATGAGTATGATAAAGACTACTTTACAAGGACATGGAAAATTTCACAATTCTACTGTTTCCAACATATCATCTCAAATATTTAATGATTGGCCAGCTTCTAGGTAACACTGATCCAGATCAATATGGACTATACAATCCAAAAAAGTGCCAGTCAATCCAGTGAACAAATAACCCCATACTGGGCGTGGAGAGGCCAATGCACTGTGTTTGATAGAGTAAATCAGTCCCATCCAATAAGGATCCCGATACTGTGACCCAACCGATCCAATACTGTTTCTTAAAACCTATGCCGTATGGATGTGAATGCAGGTGCTGAATGACAAGGATGCATGGGGTCGTACTTGAGAAACCATGAAAGAAAAGAATTCAGGACTCCGGGGGAGTTATGCTTAAATCTTAATGTAATTTTTAAAATCTGTTATTAGCAAGATTTATAATTTTTTTTAAGTGTTGTTAGAGGGGTTAAATTTATTAGAGCTATATATTCCAGGAGTGCCCCCTATTCCCCTCCACCTACTCCTTCCAGTCCTCTCATCATTCGCCACCTTTGCCTCCTCCTCTCTCCCCCCCCCCCTCTTCCTCTTCTTCTGTTGTTGTAACCAAACACCTTCTTCTTTGTCTTCTTCTTATTCTTCTGCTTCCTACTTTCGGGTTAATGAACAACAACAACATAGCCTTATCCCAACTAAATGGGGTCGACCACATGGATCCTTGCTCTCCAATCAGCTCTATTTGAAGTCATACATGATATGAGGTCTAAGCTTTGCATGTCTTTCCTCACCACTTCTCCTATGGTTATTCTAGGTCTGCCCCTGGCTCTTTTAGTTCCTTCAATTTGAATCAAATCACTCCTCCATACTGGAACATCCCAAGGCCTCCATTGAACATGGCCATGCCACCTCAAACTACTTTCTCGTAGCTTATCATGAATCGGAACTACTCCCAACTCAACTCTAATATGATCTCATTCCTTACTTTATCCTTCCTAGTTTTGCCACACATCCATCTCAACAACCTCATCTCCGCTTAAAAGCTTGGACAATAGACTAAACCCACCCAAACTTTCCCCTCCCCCCGAAAAAAGAAGTCCATGACTTTTCAATTGCAACATCTATCTCCACACCCATGGACATGCAATGCAGCAGCCAGGAAATGTCAGGTCCACATAACAAAGCTCAAAGCACCCCACATCAAACACCACACTTCTGCTTTCTATATACGCTTACATGATTTTCACAGCAAGTGCTGTGCTGCACACTTGCACACTAATATCGACGTCTTTATAACCTAGAATACGGATAAAAATAAAACAAAGTCGATTAAAGATTCAACCTTTTATCAGGACAATCCTTGAAGCGAGCAAGCATCTGAACCATTGCATCAATGGTCAGCTGACCAGAAAACATTTGATGGAAGTAAGAGTTGGCTTCTGCCTCAATATCATCTCCATAAACATCAGATGTCGACTCCACAGCTCCACCATTCTGCAGTCTCGGGTTAGCATGAATGGATGCTAAATGCAACTTCTTCATTTCCTCAGCAAGCTGGTTAGAAGTAATCTGTGAAGCATGAGCTTGAAGGACCTAAAAAACAGCAAATAAGAAGATGAAAAATGGACGGAGGCAACACACAAGTGAATAACAAATAAACTTTTTTTATCATTTGATGAAACATAGAAGAAAAATGAACTATTTCACTATTAGGACCTTGAAAAATGTTGAATTTGACTCCAAATAGGCATTCACCACACCACCAGAATGCTGGAACGGATTTGCAGGATCCTCTGCTGTGTCAATAGGTATCTCCCTCAAGAACTTGAGGCACTCCTGCAAAGTAGCATCATAAATGTTTAATTGCAGTATCATCGCTATCAAAGTTACAGAGAGAGAAAGAGAGGAGAACAGAGAAATGAAGAAGATGATGCACAGAATTGAACGGACTGTACCTTGAAAAAGACATCCTTATGTGTGCTCATATTATCATTCAACCACTTCTCCAGATTTATGTGTTCTTCCCGAGAAGCAAGGGCAGCCAGTTTAATACTGAATGAGAAAGGTGTTATATCCAATACAGCTGATATAATCTGCAAAATTGAACATTTGTAAGCACAAGCACGGCATAAACAACGCAGCAAGGCATAAAAGATACACATGCATCTGTTCCTGATTCAAGTCAAAGATATTATGAATACATTAAGATCAGAAAGATCAACACATTCAGCATTGACAGCCATGCCTCAATTCTACAACTCAAATATTTAAACCCTAAAGTTCTGTTTCTCAACAATAAACTAATATACCAAACAACAAATAACTAACATACCAAACAATAAACAACTAAAGCAATCAACACCAGTGGAGACCAGCATACTAAACCATCACACATGACAATGTTGTCCAGGGAAGGCCTAGTAATGCAGACCAAGGTGGTTATCTGCTATGGTGGGCTTCACAGAGAGAGTAATTGAAGAGTTAGAGTTGCAGGGGGAGAGAATAAATCGCATTAGAAAAAGAGGGTGGGGGAAGAAGAGTGATCGCATAATAAGAAGAGTGGGGGTGGGAAGGAAGAGTGCAAACGCACACCATAGCTCGAGAACTCGTGAGATCTCCACCGAAATCTCGTTTTTTTGAGAAGTCGAGTCAAGTTGGTATATGAGTTAAAAAATTACACTTTCTCAGTCGAGATCTTGGGTCAACCCAGATCTCGACCCATCTACTTCTTTAAAAGTCACCTAACTCGACAGAACTCGATCGAGTTTTGTCCAAAAGCTGTTTTCTTCCCCATTTGAAGGCTGTGACTCATTTTAGCTCTGGATTTGAAGTTGTAACCTGCGGGACAATAGATTCAGCTGCACATTTGAAGGATTCAGCTACACATCTTCAAGACTATGTGGCACTACTGGGGACTGAGGGAGAGTATATGCAACAGTACAGCAACACTATGTCATGGGAAGACTATGTGGCACTACTGGGGACTGAATACTTGATTCAAACTCAGTTTATGTGATGATAGTTGTAACTTGTAACATTGTTAAACAGTTTGATGTATCACTTTAACATTTCTAATGCTTATTTAAGTTGTTTAGCTATTAATTGAATGTTTTGCTTGCTTTCTATTACTAAATTATGTGTAAAGTAGGATATTTTAGTACGTCATCGCCTACCAACTTAAGGTCCGAAGTAAAACTCCTACCAATTGGACTTTGTTTTTGCAAAATCTGATAATGTCAATGTGTTTAAATGGCCTAAAATAGGCTGAATACCAAGTTTCAGACCCAAACTAGGTCTAAAACCCACTGAGTTGAGGTTTCGCGTTGGAAAAAAAAATGCACCAACTCGACCGAGATCTCGGTTTTTCCCAAGGTCAAGTTCTAAGTTTTAGTACCATGGTACCCTGACGCACACAGCCCTCAAGCTACTCAAACCATAAACTCAATTCATTCTTCAATTCTGTCTCCAACGATGGGGAATTACATCATATATATAAAGATAAATAAAAGACTCCTAATTACTTACCTAAAATTTAGACTAACTAAAATAGAAACTCAATAAAACTCAAATTGGAAATTTCCCTATAAGTCTATTGGCTACCCAAAAATAAAAGATTACATATCTTTCCCAAATAAAATAAATTCTAAAATATCCTACTGAACCAGAACATGGTTGGGAAGCGGTTCATCTTGGTTTGGATCCCCAACTGGGTTTGGGTCAGTCCAAGGTAACGTATCTACATCAATTCCCCTGGTGTTGAGAAAAACTCGACCTCGAGTTTTGTAAGATGGTAGAAATAAAATCTCACAAGTGGGGGCTAGCGGTTCCATGTTTGCAACTTGAAGAAAATCCAAAATATGAAGCTTTGGGGGTACATCCATGTCAAGGAAATCATGAGGAAGAACGAACTCATGATGGGAAATGGCCTTTACTGCACTTGAGTCCGTCGTTACTTGATCCACGATCTGCACATCTCCCGTTGCCACCACTTTTGGCTGCTCTGGTTGAGGTTGTATCACTGGTGCTGCCTCTTTTGGCTTGGAACAAAAATCATCAACTAACCCATGAAGAATGAATGTTTGGGGCATGTGAAAAGGATGTAGAGTGCACAAGTTTCCGTCACAATCAATGATGCCTTTTCATTCTTCTTGCCATTCACGACCCAATTTAATAACACGCCGAGGAGAATTAAACACTTAACAATGAGCTCCATCACAATAATAAGAAACGAAGAATTCGACGAATACATAATCCTCAGAGTGAATAATGACATGGTCGTTCTTGGATAACATCTCTACCACAGATTGTGAGACAAAATCGTTGCTTTGTTGTTCATTAATAAACAACATAGCAAGTTTTCCATTGGGCAAACGCACTCTAAATTTGAACACAAAAGGGTCCATGGCCAGGTTTGTAATTAAAGGAATCTTAAAGGGATACTAAGGTAGACTAGAGAAAGGGTATGATGGGTAATAAAAATTAAATACTAGGGATCTACTTGGAACAAAATAAAATTAAAGGAGAAAAGGTGATAAGAGAGAATAACAGAGGTATGATGGGAATCTAGAAAAAGATAAAAAGGGAGAGTGCCACGTTAAAAGGGAGGGGCAATATTGGAAAAGATGGGATTCAAAGGAATAACTTATCATGTGATGCGGGAGGGTGATAATTTGGAAGACGTGGACTTGGCTTCTACCGCTAGTAACCAGAAAGGATGCCCACGGAAAAAAATGGCGGAAGCAAGGAACCTTTAGCAGAATCGAAGAACCAGTGTGCGACTTCGACTCCAAGGTGAAGACGGTGACTGCGAGTGAGGGTGTCGAATCACAGCGGGAAGTCGGGACATCAGAAGCCAGGTATGTGATTTTTTTTCTCTGTTCTGTACTGTCTCTGCCCTCTCTTCTTCTGACTCTCGCTCTATCTTCTTTGCTCTCCATTTTTTATTTTTTCCACCGAGTCAAACCCTAGATTTCAGACGGAAAGGGGCGGTGGGAGCTGTCGCTGGAAAGGACGGGAGTTTGTTGCGGGTTGGGGTTCAGTGATACGCAGGATTTTTTATTTTTTTTGTTTGCTGTTACAGCGATGAAGAGGGAAAAGGAAAAAGAAAGTGGGTTGTTTTTATTTTTTTGTTTCTAAGGGTGGAATCGAAGGTGAGGGGTTGGGTTTTCTGTGAGGTAAAAAGGAATGGGAAGAAAATCAGGAATATAGAGGGAGAGGCAGGGGGCTGCTGCGGGTGGTCAGGGGGAATGGGGTTTGGGGATGTTGATGTAACCGTAGGGGGTGCGTTCTTCTGTGAAATCGAAGTGTTTTTTTTTTTTTCTGGGATCGGCTGAACATCAATAGGAAGGAAGATTAGTGAAGGAGAATGAGATGAGAGATGGACAGGAAGGGGATGGATCCTTCGGCTTCGATACCAAATAATGCAGACCAAGGTGGTGATCTGCTATGGTGGGCTTCACAGAGAGAGTAATAGAAGAGTAGAGTTGCAGGGGGAGAGAAGAAATCGCATTAGAAGAAGAGGGGAGTGGGAAGGAAGAGTGCAGACGCACACAGCCCTCAGGCTACTCAAACCATAAACTCAATTCATTCTTCAATTCTGTCTCCAACGATGGGAAATTACATCATATTTAAAGATAAATAAAAGACTCCTAATTACTTTCCTAAAATTTAGACTAACTAAAATAAAACTCAAATTGGAAATTTCCCTATAAGTCTATTAGCTAACCAAAAATAAAAGATTACATATCTTTCCCAAATAAAATTAATTCTAAATATCCTACTGAACCAGAACATGGTTGGGAAGCGGTTCATCTTGGTTTGGAACACCAACTGGGTTTGGGTCGGTCCAAGGTAACGTATCTCAGATCACCTAGGCAACTTGACATCTAAAGGGTGTTTTGTTGGTGCAACATCAACCTAGGCAAGGCATAAACAAACACTTGCCTAGGGCTCTCGACATGCACCAAGGTGCCAACAGCCTATGCATGGTTTCTTGCAAAGTGCCAACCATTTTTCCCTTTTCTGGAAAGATATATCGATACATATGAACCATAAAATATGGAATATCAAGCATAGTTATCAAGGTGGCAAGGCAACCATGGCGTTGGAGAGGGTCTAAAATCAAGGCGACAACAAGAAGGCGGCAAGGCGCCCGCCTAGGTGACCAAGGAGCCTGGACGCCTTGATAACGATGATATCAAGCACTTGTCTGTTGATCCAAGACAGCATGTATGTATGCATTTATGTACAATATCATCCGCCCACCCTAGTGAACATCATAAAATTACCAAACAAGAAAGAGAAATGGGCAAGGTAAAACTCACCTAATACACTGACAGCACCACGATATTCTTCTTCCTTGAAATAATGCTTTTAAAAATTTTCAAAATAAAAAATTGGAATGTGAAAAGCAAACATACAAACTTAGCCACAGTTTACAACTGCCAATCAGACTCCATGACATTTTTAACTGTGGAGCCTGCTGGCACACTGGCAGCTACCAGGTTGAAATATAGATGCTCCATCCCCGATTTTCTTTTCCTGTTTTATTTGGAGATAATTATCAAATTCTATTGAGAGAGAACGGGGGAAAGCCTCATAAACAAACAGAAACAATGGGACCATGATCTGGCTTCACCGCAGTACAAATTACAAGAAACTATATCTTCAAAGGTAACAACATCAACAGTGTTTACCTATTGGGATCTTTAGGTTTCATACCCGATTCCTCGTAACTGTTACAGGAGATATGACCACCAGAAAATGGCTAATACCTACATCGCTACTTGATCCATGACTCCAAGAGAATATACACATACACAAATATCCACGACAGAAATCCAGTAGTCCTATTTCATTCTACATCCATGTATGAGTGCAGTGCTCATTATAGGGTCTCCTTGGAATCCAGCATAGGTATAAATGGAACAGAAATGCACCACATGAAATATTCAGAGAATAAAGAGGCCTATTATGTAGATTGATTCTAGTCCTGAATACAAGAATCCAGAAGAAAGAATCTAAAAGGGAGCAGCAATCTAAAATACTGACGCAAAAAAAATCTTGGAATTAAAAGAATCATGCAGATGCTATGAGATGCTTGAAACCAATTAAAGGAAACAAGAAACCCTAAACCAGGAGAACTCCTCATTTTACCTTCAGCTCTTGGCAAATGCCCAGAATTCTGGTCATATTTTCTGGATCAGCAAAATGAATGCCTATAAAGCCACGAACCAAAAGATTGGGACTAGCATGCCATAGATGAAGAAATACTCCACTATTCATTGCGTTGCCAATTATCATGGGAAGAACAGTTGAAGACACATCGTATTGGAGAAGGTTAAATGCAGTCTGCTATGACAAAAGAAATTTTGATCAACCTTTACAAGTCTCTCTAAAGTAAATAACTCAAAAATATCAACTGTATATGTGGGGGAGAACATACATTAATATGGGCCATCCCAAGAAGCAAGGCCTCAGGACAGTTTTTAAGTGGATATTCAAGAATTGTTCGCACAGAGCCAGCATGACCTCTCTCAGCTAGGTGACATAGCACCTCCAAGAGGTCAAGACATAACCAGGCCTGATTTGCATTTCTCTGTGGAAGCTTATGTCCATGTACTGCATCAACATACGCCTGAAAGAAATATTGGCAACTATGATCAGCCAAACAGCAAATTGTACAAAGATAATGCCAGGCTGGAACAGGTGCAGTTTAATACCAATTGCCGCACAGAATGCCCAAAGGTGAATATTTCAGGTGGTGCACAAACGGCGTATCTTAGGAAAGATAGCTGACCTTCAGCATTCTTCCAGACAGACCCACAAATAGCATGGAGTGGGAATGGATCCTGCAGTCACATTTTACACAATGACCACTAACTGAACAGGAACTATTTCATTTTAAAACTTCAGACTTTTTGCCATACAGCGTACCTGGCATGCATTTGCATAAACAGACATGAAAAAGGAGAATTCCTCCTCATTGGAGAAATAGAACCCCTCATGGTCCAGGTTTTCCATTACACTAACCCAATTAGTTCCTGGAGCCTGAAGATAAGAACATCATAATTAAAAACCAATGACATGCTTGGCTAAACCTTTTGAATTTTGACCATATCAACATTCCAATTGCTGCAATCAAGGGAAAAAGAGTAACTAACAAAACATTGAAAAGACTGAAATTAGAAACTCACAAGTTGTTTAATTGAATCTATAAGGACATCAACATTCCAGGAGTTCAAACATGGTAAATCAGGTACTGAGCTGACACTAAGTGCAGAGCAGAATATTGAAAATGTGCTTTGGCTGTCCTCAAGACCAGAATGAGTGCGTGCAATTGTGCTAAGTATCTGGGAGAGGGTCCCCTCAGTCAATGGTAGAAAAAGGGATAAGACTTCTTTGCAATGTGATGCATTAATAGTGAATCCGTAACCAAGTTCGTTCATAACATCTGCCATGCTAATTTCCTTCTCAATCTCTGCTAGAACGGCATCAAAATTATTTTCATTGGATTCATAGAATAGATCCAAATGCCTGCATTAAAAGTACCGAAAGTGTTAAAAAGAAAGGAATTTGAATCAGGACAAACAATGAACATAAGCATAAACAACATGGTAACTGAATCAAATTATAGACATTCAAGGAAAGGATGATCACCTCAAAGAATCAGCCCCATGTAAATCATCTGAAATAAATGGATCTAGTACAAAAGAAATGTCTTTCAATTGCATTAAGGATAACATCCGCATAAAGGAATCCACATGCTTAACAAGGCCCTCTGACTGATGCAGGAACATGACAATATTCTGAATTTGTCCATGAAAATCAACAGATGTGGGATGGGCACACCATTCCTCAATCTGGTACATGCAGAAGTTTTGACCTGATAAACAGGAAAAGTATATTCAATGTAATGAAGAACAAAAACAGATGCACCAATGCAATAGAAGTGTAGAGATCAATGTGCTTCATAAATCTCTCCAGAGTAAGTAATCCAACATACCGCATGTCCTAATATCAAGAATTTCCGAATCTGACAAAGCAAGACCAATGCCAATCTTCTCAGACACCGAAAAGCATAATGCATTACAAAAATCTCCAAGAAAAGCCTCAGTGATTGATGTACTTCTTAATGCTTCACAAAACACTGTACTGAAATTTGGTTTATCCATCAAATATCTAAAGATTGCAGCAAGAAAATCTGGTTTCAGCTGCATGTTCTGCGTGTCCCCACTATGAAAATTTGTGTGATCCAAGCAGGACTGGAGCAGCAATATGCTTCCTTCACTTCCATACTCAGTAAACTACAGAAAATAAAAATGCATATACTGAATCAGAAAGCAACAAAGAGAGCATTTACGAGATGAGCTTGAAGATCACAGAACAAAGGCAAAAGCAAAATCAATAATATTGGATTGCAGGCGGATTTTGAGAATTATATTAACACCCAGTGTGATATATAAGCAATTTGTGAAACAGTGGACAAATATGAAACAGTAACAACTCAACAAACAAATATTCACAAATGAAATTAAATAGCAATAAATATGATTTAAAACGTTTGGTTTTGACTAACAAATGATTCCAGAAAATAAAACCAGCCAAAATTACTCTTATCATTATTCCAAAATAGAACATTCAGTTCATCATGCAGTAGGTCCTAGTAGTTAATGACGTTAATTTTATGCTATAAATATTTTTGGTATCTTGTATTCATCCATATATATCTCAACAAATGCAAATGGAAGGGTTTAGTTAAAGATTCTGAGGAAGGCTTAAATGTCAATGAAAACAAGCCATACTGTTCACAACTTCAGGACCATTTGATCTCAATATGCCCAACATACATATTACCAGTAGACGGTGGACAGGTTAGGGGTTGCATACCCAATGAGTATCAACGAAGATATGAGCACACCGATTCACAATGCAAAATGAAGCAATTTCAAGCTCTGTTGTCAGGACTCCACAAATGAGTTAACAAACGGGCACAAATATTGCTGTGTTCTATAAGCATTACTTTTTATTTGAAGCATAAACAAAACCTCAATAATGAGCCTTTCATACCTGAGGTTGTTAGGTTATACCCAAAAATGTTACACATCTAAAACAAATAAAATCATTGGATGGTTCAGACTCAGAAGCTCGGTAATGATGATAGAAACCTCTCAAATTTAGACACCTGATAGATTGTACTTCATCAACACATTGACTAGTAGTTGAGTTAGTGAGTATATTCAACGTGTACAAAGTAAGTTCATGCATTTGAGCATCACACTCTCCAAAACTGTGTAACATTAGCATTGCATCTGGGATCTAGCATTACAGGACCTTGAGCAAAGTTTTATGCATTTAGCCTCGGTAAATTCTCTCTGTGTCATTGATGTCTTAGATTTTTCAAGCCTAACATGTGATTTTGGGTTTTATTTTTTCCCCATCCTTTTCTTGCGTCAAGCCAGTTCATGAGACATCTCAGAGTCTAAAGTTCAAGTAAAAATCATCTTTTACGAATTAAAGACCAGATGGGGTTTTGATACCGGTGGATCTTACAGACTCATCAAGGCGGTAATTTTAAAGAAGAAAGTCTCCAAAAGTGAAACGTAATAGAAAAAAAAATTGATTTTTTAAGCAAATCGGTTCCATGTAATCCGACCATTACATCTCCACCTCCGTCCCTTGCGGATCAACGCCAATGGTAAAAACAATGAACCAAAAGTTACTAGACAAACAGACACAATTAATAACCTAGAAAATGGTGGTGGGGGTGGTGGGAATGTCAGTAACAGAAGACATCAAATGGCATGGTTCAAGTGTCTAATTAAGACGACGAACCCTAAATGAATTCAAAATTATAAAAACAGAACGATAAAGAGTGCGAGAGAGTCAACGATTTCCAATGACATTCTTTTTCTTTTTCTTTTTCTTTGTTGGTTAAAAGAGACGGAAAACTTTACAATAATATGGAAAGAGGGGGAGGGAGAGAGGGCGGGAAACAAATTACGGAAGAAAATGATAATGATTAAAGAAGCTTAAGCGTACCTGACATAGCTCGCGAACGACCGAATCGAAGTTGGAGTCGTCCAAGCTCTGAAGTAAGAACCGAATCTGGTTCGAAACCGTCGAAGAAAAAGGAAGCATGGCGAATGGAGAATGCCAATGGCGGAAGATAATGATTGATTGCTACGGTTTGAAGTGAGGAATGAATCGTTACTAGGTTTGCAAGTTTCGTCAGAAGCAGAGAAATTCAAGGTGTTTGAAGGTCATCAAAGATCATGAAAGGCTGGGAAGACTGAACAATCATCGATAGTCGATAAAGAAGACTCTCAGTCTACAAAGTCAGTATTTATAGGTGGACTGCCACGTCTACAAATGGTTTTTTTTTTTTTTTTTTTTTTTTTTCCTTGGGGATAAAGGAAAAAAAAATATCCATTAAGTAAAATTAAATATGTCAACATCAGAACCTGGTACACCAAGTCTATGTTTTTTCGTCACACCATGGTCAAACTGCCATAGGCTCATCCTGTTACGTGCAAAAGATGATTTGAAATTTCTGCGCAAATGAAAATAGGATAATTCAAAATACATAAAGAAAGAGAAATAGGGGAAGTACAACAGTTCTCAAGAACAAGCTATGGATCGGATGAAGCAAGGTTGATGGAGTTTGATAGTTGCAGATCATATAACCAATGGTACAAGTTTGAGAGCACCCACATAGGATCAGCAGAAACCTTACTCTTGAGAATGTGATCCCGATGAGCCCAAACAAAATAACACTTGATGACAAAAACATAGAAAACCCAATTCAGATACATAGGAGATGAATTGCAATGGGTTAACAAATTGAGAACAATCGACAATAAGGATGGATTGGAGAAAGGATCAATTCTTAACACTAAGGCCCCCGCAACCCAAATCCTTCGAGATAAATCACAATTGAAGAACATGTGTAAGATAGATTCATCAGTTGAGCTGCAAAAGACATAAACATTGTCAGTAGAAACAAATTTACCTAATATGGCACAGACAGGAATACTACTATGTAACAAATGTCAAAATAAGAATTTAAATTTTTTGTGAATTTTAAGTTTTCAGAAAAAATAAAATAAAAAATAACAAATTTTAAGTTTCCAAAAAAAATTCGCCACTAAGAAGATGGGAGAGAATCTATCAGCGAGTGGCAATTAAAGAGGTTGGACCTAAAGGAAATCAAAAACTTGGTAGCTAATTTGGTTTTGAAAAAAATCCAACCGACTTAAAAGTACACCACCAGCAATCCTCCTCTTCTATATATAACTATCTTCAGAATATCACCTCCCAAAGTAGAGGGAAAACAATAGGGCAAAAGATCCACGCTCCATTGATTAGAAAAAATTAAATCACTGACCCATTTGTGAGAAATACAACTAGTATTGGAAGCCTAATAAAGAGGATCGCGTAAGGAGAGAATCCAAGGATCATACCAGAAGAAAATAGGACTTGGATCTTGTGCAACTATGGCGGGAGCTGTTGGCTAAACAACGGTCCAGGGATCAAACCATGGTTCCCTAGGGAGACCAAGATATTTATCTTTAGGGTTTTGCACGCCCTGGGTTAGCCCATGGTGTCCCATGGGTGCCCCATTTTAATTTTAGGGTTTCCCATGGTCGCCCATGGGAACCCTGGTGCATCCCTATTAGGGTTTCTCCTTCCCTATTGCATTCCATAAAATTAATTATCACAATAAGGACGGAGAAACTCGTCTCTAGTCCATCACATGGCAAGAGGGATCCATCCCATACTCGAATGCGCAGCAGAAAATAATCGATTCGAGTTTCTTTCGCATCCCATAAATATTAATAATCAATGATCAGAATGAATTAATAAAGAACTGCTAACCTGGTGAGCCTCAAGTGTTGCTCCTCCAATAGACAGTGGTTCTTCCTCCAATGAGCGCTCAAAGCAAACAGATATGAACCTCCAATGGTGCTACCAAGGTTCTACATGCCAATCCCAGATGCCCTCAAACTCCTCAGCACAGATCTAGGGTTTCACAAACCCTAACTCTCAAACACAGGTGAGAGAAGCAAGAAGAAGAAGAGAGATCACAAGAGGGAGAGAGATAAACCAAAAACGTAGGAGAGAGAGTGTCTGCTCCAAAAACATGGAGAGCTCCTCTTCTGCGTATTTTTGGTCCCCTATTTATAATAATAGGGTTTAATTAAATCTTAGATAGATTTAATAGAGCCCTAGTGAGAGTCCGACTCTCTCTCTCTCTCTCTCTATCGGCGTTTGTTTAAACTCAAAGTGCTACACAGGTGAAGAAGCAGAATCTAATAGGGAAAGTATTAATTAGATTCTTTATTTAATTATTAATGGATAATTACAATTAGCACCAAATCCATTCATTAAATAAAGAGCCAATTAAATTAGCAAATTCCAAATAACTCCCTATATGATAACAATTTATCATATACAACCCCCCACTAATAAACACCATCATTATGGAATCTAGGGCATGTACACATGTACTGCCAAACCCCAATCCATAGTACATGTCCATATAAGAGTGTCTGTGCATCCGATCGGGTCCTGCAAAACTCGATAAAACACTTTATTTGAAATAACTATAAATAATGTATCATTTTATGTAAAATAAATTTTGCAAAACCATTTCCAAAACGATCGGATCCGCATTCGATCCGACCATGCACGAGCAGTCTCTATCTTGGTGTTCCCCAATCGGACAGTGGTGACCGTGTTGGATAACTCCTTCACTCACAAAGTGTTCACGCATTCCCGAACACCGGCTTTGACTCGCTTGAGTCTCGGTCATTGATGAACCAAAGAATGCGATCACACTTTGCGGTGACGGTTCCCTCAGTATGCAGTGTCGGTGACACATGTCTATCCCTTCCTACATCCGGCGGAATACATGAGGGAATCGACAAAGTAGATTCTTCGTCAATGCACACATCAAACATGTGAGCACTTGCATTCGTACCCTGACATCACATGTCTAGGCATACCCAATGCGACGACCATATGATAAGGGTGCCCAGCCCAAACCCTAGTCATGACTACCATTTTAAGTATAACTTACGGACACATAATGCTCAAAAAGTTTATATCGCATGTGACAATATTAAACTAAAATGTATAAATGTTCAATACAAAGGTGAACCGGGTTGAACCGGACCGAACCGGGTTTGATGGACACACACTTGTCCAACAGGAGCTGCACTGTGCAGCTCCAAAAACCACCCCAAATACAGGGGGGAGGTGGTTATTTCACATGTGGGGCCCATGTGGGATCCACCTGTGAAATGACCACCTTACCCCTATTTTTGCTATCGTTTAGCGGTGCTGCATAGGTGTAGCTCCCACCACGGCTGCATAAGATCCTTTTCCAAGAAAATAACGCTACCATTTCCTACCTGATGAAGCACAGTAGATTTTAAAACTAATAAAATACCTATAGTGCTATTCCAAGTCCAAGAACCTCTTTTAGCATAAACTTCGGGGGAAAAAAATGGATTTCCCTCGAAAATATAGGGTTTTGAGAGTTCGAGCCCAAATGGTAGAGTCCTCATTGATAAGGTGTCAACCCAATTTCAGAAGAAGGATTTATTTTGAGTATCAACATCCCAAAACCCTAAACTACCAACCATCTTAGGAACACATAATTTAGACCAAGAAATCAAATGGAGAGATTTAGAATCATGCTTAGCACCGATCCAAAATTTAGAGCATATAGAATCCAAGCTACGATAAAATTATTTTTGGAAAATCAAAACAAGACATTAAATAGGCTGGAATAGAAGAAATAATAGATTGAATTAATACATGCCGACAAGCAAAAGAAAGCAAATTGGCCTTCCAAATCGATAACCTAGATTCCACTATACTGTCAATACACTGAAAACTGGCAACACGGGATCTGGGGGGGTAGAAGTTGAGTTCCTAAATAAGTAGCATCAAAAGACATTTCATTAATACCAAGAAAAGAGCAAAAGTGGTGTTTCTCAAAGTTGGGACATTGTTACTAAAAAAATAAACCATTATTTGTTGGAATTTTAAATTCATTTAAAAATATTTGATTCAAAATATTTTTATTCTTTATTAAAATGTTTATTAGAGGGTTTTGTTGCTTCCAAATAGACACCTAAATGACCAATGGGTGTATCTATTAGAAGACTTGTTTGAATGGTCAACAAACAAGTTTTATGGGAAAATGCATGTTTTATGGACATATCCTTTGGAGACACCCTTTGGGGGTGCCTTTTCTTCTCTTATATAAAGAGAAGAGTACTGCCCATTTTTCTAATAATTTTTGGGAAAACTTCTTTTGTTTTTTCTCTCGGCTTTGTTTCTAAGTTGTTTATATCTAATTGAGTGCAACTCTCTGTGCCCTTAGTAGCCTAGTATTTGAAGTGCATCATTACTAAATAGCTTTAACCGGAGCGCTGTTTTATCTTGGAGGCTGTTTCGCAAGGACCCGATTGCACCATAGGGGGCGTCTACAGTCTTAAGGAGAGTGATTTTTGTCACGACTGAACCCCACCGTTTCTTTTATTTTCTTCATTTTTTCTGGCTTATGACGTGTTATATGGTGCTTGAGATTGTCGTCATTGATCTCGGTTTGTCTACATTAAGATAACTAATCTAACCCTTTAATTACATATATATAATGATATGTATGTTTTGGAAGATTGTTTCCAACATTATTCCCTAGATTAATAAATCGACCCTAAAGTTCGGAAAAAGATCCAACATAGATTTAATAGATAACAAATGGTCCTTTGTTAACTTAAAAAAAACAGGGGGAAAATGAATGTGTAGGTCTGCACCAGACACAACCCTTGAAATGACTGTCCTACCCTCATATAAAATGAAATTCCCCAAACACAGTGAATGGGCAACATTATTCTTTTCAAATAAAAGACAAACTAGACACATGTGTTCATCCTCAGTCCCGATATGTTTCCTTAATTTGATCTACAATTTTTTTTCTATATGCTTCTCATCGTTGTTATTGTGCGTCACTTGCCACATTTTCAATGTTCACAGCATCACTGTCGTCGTCTTCACTTTCATCATTAAATCTCCCTTCTCTGTTTTTTCAAAAAGCCAATTTGATACCGTTTGCTTTCTAAAATAATTGTGTATGATTACACATGCAATCACAACCAAAACTTGTGTCAGTATATGGAGATATCATCTTTAAAACAAGGAAGCGCTTCTTCATAAACCCCTCCTCATGCGGTCGTCTACGCTTAAAATCAGGTTAATGATATCGAATATTCTTGAAAGATCAATGTACCCAAGGGTACCTGTGTGTCCAAAATCAATAAGAAATGACATTAATATCTAAAAAAGATTGATAAGGACTGCTAAAAGTATCATATGAAACGTCGTATGGTGGTAGATAGGAAATTTCATACGATGAGTGTTAATGACTTCCCATAATATTTGGTTGTCTTGTGTTGTATCTTTTTAATCAGCCCATACGAATGTTTGTACTCTGCCAACCAGTCCAAAGCAAGAAAAGCACATGTCGAATGAACATGCACCACGTACATTTTGGGTAACTTCATATTTTTCTACCAGATTTATATGTTACTTGTTTTGCTAGTGGAACTGATGCGTTTATTCTGGGTAACTTTATTTTTTTCTACCAGATCATGATTATTTGCGCCAGGAGTTGTTTGTTCAACTGTTTTGTTTGAAGAGTTTGAGAAACATTTGAAAGAACGTGTTTTATATACTTGAATCTGGGATCTTTGGGATACTATAATTATGAACGTTTTGATTTATTTGATATCTACTATTGCTTCTTCTGGGAGTCTTATGGAGCTCTGGACATGAAAAACTTGCCATTTATACTTACATCCTTCCATTATAGGCATTTTAGAGAGTGGATGCCACATGAGTCAGGAATTGGTGGATGTCATATGATGCTACTTTCTTTTGTCCATGTGAATGGAGATTGGTAGATGATATCTTCCTTTGTCCATGTGAACAGAGATAAATGTCACATACCTTTGTCCATACGAGTAGAGATTGGTGATGCAATGTTACACCATATGTCTTTGTCGGATAGGTAAAGATTGGTCATTGAAGACTATGTCATGCTTTTGTCTAGGGCTGCAACAAAGTCGGGTTGGGTCGGGCTTTATAGAACCCTAACCCAACCCTAAGTCCCCTTAGATGAGCCCCGGCTTGACTCGATCTTGACTCAGTCAAGGTCAGAAAAATCCAACCCTTGATCCGCCCTCAGGGTCGGGCTAGGCTGACATTGATTGGCCCTGGTCATGAGGAGGGGGAAAGAAATGCATGGACTGAAATGGGTCAGGGAGAACATTATCAATTTTACATAAAATAACACTATAATAAAGTATATTATATCACTTATTATCTTCATATATAAAATAGTACATAAAAAAATGTGGGTGACATTTAAAGTTTATAATGTATATATTATATCAATATATATTTTATAGTATAACTTAAATCAGGGTTGGATCGGGTCGGGCCAAGCTTAGCCTGAAGCCTCAACCCTTACCCGACCCGATCTTAACTCAAGGCCAGAAATTTCCAACCCTAACCCACCCTTAGGGCCAAATATTTCAGCACAGGCCCTCTTCGGGCTCAGGGTGGGCCAGGGAAAGTTCGGGCTAACAGGGCAAACTTGCACCTCTACTTTTGTCGCGGAAGTTTAGACTAGTTGGTGCCAGTTGGTAAGTGCAACTAGCCGGTCCATTATTGTTATAGTTGACATCACTTTTGTTATCTTTTGATTTTGTTCATGTCATTTTTCTTTATGATTATTATTTAGATTAACTGTGATTAATTTCATTTGTTTTAGAATTATGGGAGAAAAGGCTGGAAAAAGGAGGAAGAAAGAGGTTTATCATAAGGGTATTTTAATCATTAAATTCTTTGCACTAAAGTGTCAGAAGCTTGGAAAATAGGAGTACATTTACAATTAATGAAAGTTTAGGAGTGCATTTGATCTTATGGGCAGTTTGAGAGGGGCATTCGAAAAGAACCCTTTATATTTTGTACACCAGGACCACCCGAAAAGACCGAAACAGCCATAATTTGTAGATCCGAAAGGCCTAAACACAACATGCGACAGGCCACAGGCTGACAGTAAATTCCAATTTCCGTCCGAGCCAGAGCCCCATCGAATAGATACATTCATACGAGGGAAATCTGTGCGAACTTTGAAGCTCTATCATGGCGACAGTTTCAGATTCGGAAGAGAAGTCTGAGTTGTCGCCTGGTGATGACCGAAATAAATCATGGATCGAGTACGGCGTTCAAGAAGCTCAGCTCATGCAGAAAAACCTCGAAGAGGCTGTCAATTCTGCCGTTGAAACCGCTGGCAATCGTCTTTCTGAAATTCGTTCCACATCTTCTGCTCATCTCCATATGACCCTAGTAAGTTCCCGAGTCCTGTTATCATTTATGTTTTTTTACGTCTTTTCATATTTCTTAACCCAGTCCCCTTTTCCGGCACAGAATCGAGTAGTTCTTCGTAATGGTCGACAAAACAAATTTATTAAATAGTCAAAATATGGTTTCAGGATATGTTGCAAGATATGAAGTCTGATTACCATGCTTACGAGGATGTTTTCTTTGGGAAGATCAAAGGTCTCCTCTCCGTCAATCTCCGTTTTTTCTCTCCCTTCTTCAGTTATTTTTTTTTCAGAATTTCTTTTTGAAGCTTAAATTGCAGTTAATATGAAGTTCTTCTCAATTTAATGGCCACTTGTTTTTTCTTTTATTTACCTATTTTTGCAGAGGGTCTTATTATTGCAGCCTCAAATCCAATGGCTACGTGTGGGGTCGCAGCTGGTTTGGGAATTTTGACATTAAAAAGTATGCTCTGATGGTCGTTTAGCATTAGAATTTTACACTGTATCTAAATTATTGATCAAAGAATTGTATTTGGTAAATAGCTGTATATTGTGCACATTATGCCTAAACTCTTTGTATTGTCTGTTCCCTACTTTAAGGTGCTGAACACCTCCGGGAATCCCTTTAACTGGTCAAACATTGTTGGACAGTAATTAGTTGGGTTTAATGTCTAATACTTCCTGTCAAATAAACATATTAAGGAAAAGAGAAGTGGTTCAATCCCAAACATGATTCGTGTTTCTTTTGGTAGCCTTTAGTCATGTTGTCAACAATGATTTCCCAGGTTGGAACATTATTTATACCTATATTGGAACCTTAACGCATACCATAAGCCATTTCTTCTATAGGGCTTTGGCATTTGAGTGACCAAAAATTGCTGCTTGTACTTTTTTATGCATGGGGTGCATGGAAACCTAGATCGAGCAAATGGGAGGTTTAGGGGCACTTCACTAGCTACTTTCTTTTATTTTGTCTCACTTTGCATGTTTTCCAGGATTGATATACTTGTTGTCAATATTTTAAAGGAATTTGTACTCTGCGATATAATTGTGTTGGATATTGTCTCATTTACAAAGCTCATAGGTTTGTGATTTCTAGTTTAGAATAAAAGATTTACATTTGGCTAAGCTTTTGATTATAGATTATGGGGTAGAGTCAGAATCCAGCAGGAGGACAGCATGTTTGGTTCAGATTCTGTGATGGATTCTAGAACTTAGGGGCAGTGTCAGTGATTCTAGTGATCCACCTTAGATTCTGCGATTTTGGCGGTGATTCTCCCTCCATTTTATCTAATCAGAATCTCAAAGTTTGCTTGGACTCTAGGATCTCATTTGTGTCCAAGTTATCAGAATCAGAAGCTTAGCCAAATTTGCTCTGGATTACGTTGAGTATGCTCATCAATGCAAGCTGTGGTGCACATGTAGTCTTCGTTTATCATATGATTTATTGTGTTATGTGCAAGCAATGAAATCAATACTGGGGGTTTGATATCTTCCTCAGTTCTCTTATGCATGATCTTCATTTATATCATATCTGCAGGGCCACGGCTTTTCTTATACCACAGTACTCTACGCCTTTTTTTGAGTGAAGAGGTAAGCATAAACAATACTACTTGCCACTTCTGCATTTCATCCATCTTGTTGACTTTAACATGACTCATTCTTATCATCTCTGGAGAAAGCTGGACAATTATCTCATGTTTATTGACACTTTGGACAAGTTTTATCACCCACATACTCTTTTTTCTGGAAAGAGAAATGACATTAAGTGCTGTGAAAACTGAAAACTAACCTTTAAAGCTTGAATGGGTTATTAAAAAGAAAAACAGAGAAGATTGACACGTTCTAAGGATGTTGTGTTGGATTTTCTATGGAGTCAAATCCGGACTCTTAATTTCTTAGATCTTGCTATTAGATGTTATTTTTATTTAACTTAGTGGGCTTTCTGTGGGAATTTTTAGGTTATAAAAAGTGTAGATATGATCGTAAAAAGTTTAATCTCTTGCCTCACCAATGCCTTTAATGCTTTATTTCCTCTAATAATTTCAGTGAATAATGAAGGATTTTATGATTAAATAAGGGTTTTGCTCTGTGTAACCATGGTTGGTTACACTGAGCTTGTCAAGTGTCACCAAAGCCGTAAGGCATTGGTAAGGACAGCTCGATTCCGGTGAAAGAACTCCCTCTATAGGTCTCAAATTGATGTGGAATTTTAGCCTTGGACTTCTAACACATAGGACTCTTAGGAGTGGACAATAACAGTTCCAGAAATTCGGGCATTGATCAAATAAAAAATTCTGAAATATCAGAGGGCGATGGATGCAGAACCAGATGGAGTTTTTAATATCTCAGTTTCTGTTGAATTTCAGAATGAAACTCAGTATGAAGTGTCGCCTACAGAGAATGGTATTCCAAAAGTTCCAGTTTGAATTGAGTTGCATCGAAGGGGTTCCAGCAATTCTCCCCAAACCAACAAGTACCACAGGTACAGTGAATAAGGAGAAAGAACAGTCATGTTGACAATAAAGAAGAAAGGGAAAGAGGGAAGGTGCCACACCTGGGGAAGGAGAGATTCTGGAATTGAATAGAGAAGAAGAAAGAGGACTCAACCACGTAGCCAAAACAAGCTCCAAATAAATTTCACTCATTCCATTCCATTTCATTCCAACCGAGAATCGTTGGCTTACATGCTGTTATATAGAATCAAATAAAGTCCTAATCCTATCCTAAAACTGAAAACAAAAGTTAACACAAATCCCAACTCCTACGGCGACTAACGTATCTAATTGCAATTACAAAATAGCTAAACAAGAATTCGATTCTGTCGAGTTAGGTCGAGAATCCAAGATACCTTAATAGTGATCTCGACGATGAGGTTACACATATCCCGTGGAAGACAATCATACCATAACTTCATGAGTGGGGAGGACAGAATGACTCGTAGCTAGAGGAGATTGTTGCTGACGAGGCATGTCTGATAACGCATGTGGCAAGTCCGTACGGACACCTTGCTTAACTTTGGTAGTATTCCATGCACCATCATAGAGAATGCCAGCATGTCATTGCCAAGGTCGCCCTAGGAGAATGTCACAGTACGCCAATATGGTGACTAGGCAAAGCACATGGTACTGTCATGGCCTAAACTATAGGTGTATTCAAGATATCGCACGGCCTCTTCTTGTCCTGTAGGTCCAAAAATATCGCACATGAATCTTTTTGAAGAGCTGCTTCTATGGGAGGTTGAGTGCTCGAACAAAATCAGCAGAGATAAAATTTGCTCTGTCCCAGTATCAACGAGCGTATAAACATCCGTCGAACCATCACTGTGCAAAAGAATACCCTTCTGCCTGAAGAGGGGAGCTTTCTCAACTAGTCTATTTGAGAATGATGCAAGACTAGTGGAGTGAGCTTCAATCTCATCATCATGACTATCATTGGTCATTATCAGGATCATGAAGAAGAGGTTTAGGAATATACACATCATCCATCTTCATATTAGCCACCAATTGCCTAACTGTAGTCAGAGGACAGGTATTGTTGGGACACTTACCGGGGAAGTGACATTTCTCACAACAATTACAGCACACGATGCTCTTCAACCACTATTGTCTCTGATAACCTCCGGCTTCCTTCCACTATAAGGGGTTCAGGCTTCTTTCTTCACTTGGGCTGGAGTTCTGTTAGCTGAAGAAGTTTTGAGCATGTTCTTCAAATAAGTGTAATTCTCTTCAGCTGTCTTGGTATAGGCAGCTTCCACATCAACAATCTGAAATCACCATTGGCCAGCTCTAGTCGAATCTCGATAATCGATATTCAGTCCGCTGATATACCTCAGAACCTGTTGCTGGTCTGTCTCTTGAAGTCGGCACCTCAAAGACAATTTGTGGAATTCTATTGTGCAAGTATCCACATCCTTGCTTTCTTGCTGAAAGTTAATCAGTTTGTGAAATAACACATTCTCGTAATTACGAGGGACAAATTTCTTGTTCAGAATCTGCTCCATGGCCTCCCAATTAGTAACAAGTCCAAGTTGCCTGACATGTCTTGAATGTAGTACGTCATCCCACCATGAACATGCATATCCAGTAAACTTGGTGAGGATAAGCTCACACTTCTCATCCAAAAAAGATTTATAAGTGAAAATCCTTTCAATTTTGTAAGCCAATCAATAAAATCCTCCTGCCCCTTTTCACCACTAAACTCTGGAACCTCAACTTTGATGCCACCATTGTCCTTGTCTGAAAATTGTAGTGTGACATCCTAGGGTATGGCTGGATTGGGTTGCTGCCTTTGAGGTGTATCTGCAATCCGTAAGGTACCAAACTGGGGAACCGGTGTAGATGGTCCTGCTTCCTCTTGCTTGTCACTCCTTATTAAGGCACAAAAAGAGGCTTTGTGTTTCTTCCATAACCTTATCATGTTTACTCTCAGTCTTCTGATGACTCTTAGCAAGTTTCTGATAAAACTTGTGCAACTTGGGATTGGTGATGTGAGATCGCCCTGTCATGATTAGAAACTACAAGAAATTCTGCTCTAATACCAATTGATGCGATCTTGGATTCAAAAACCAATGATTGTAGATTGCTAGGGTCCACAAGAATGATAAATATATCAATTTAGTGATATAATGGAAATTACAGTCGGAATTCAGCACCTTATGGGTAAGGGACAATCAAGGATTAAATTTAAAAGGAAAGGACAATTCTGGAATTTAATATGGTGATGGGTTAAACTGAAGAAAGTTCCAGAATCCGGGATTTATTTGTAATATGAAGGAACATGGGCCTAAGGGTAAATAGAAGGATTTAACTCCTCCTCCAACCTTTTACAAAGGCACAAAGCCATAACACAGCAGTAACGACAGCTCGATTCCGGTGGAAGAACTCCCTCTATAAGTCTCGAATTAACCTGAAATTTTAGGCATGGACTTCTAACACATAGGCTTCTTAGGAGTTGACAATAACAGTTCCAGAAATTCGGTCATTGATCAAATAAAAAAATTCTGAAATATCAGAGGGCGATGGATGCAGAATCAGATGGAGTTTCAGGTTAAAATCTCACAGTTTCTGTTAGTTTCAGACTGAAACTCAGTATGAAGTGTCGCCTTCTACAGTGAAAGGTATTTCAAAAGCCCTGTCTGAATTGAATGCATTGATGGAGTTCCAGCAATTTCCCCCAAACCAACAAGTACCACAGGTACAGTGAATAAGGAGAAAGAACCTTAATATTGCAATAAAGAAGAATGGGAAAGAGGCATGGAGAAGATATCAATGAGATAGAGGTACCAGACCTGGAGAAGAAGAGATTCTGGAATCGAACAGAGAAGAAGAAAGAGGACTCAACCATGTAGCCACAGCAAGCTCCAAATAAACTTCATTCATTCCATTCCATTCCAACCGAGAATCGTTGGCTTTCATGCTGTTATGTAGAATCAAACAAAAGAAGTCCTAATCCTATCGTAAAATGGAAAACAAAAGTTAACTCAAAACCGAACTCCTACAGTAACTAATGCATCTAATTGCAACTACAAAATAACTAATCTATCTCCTACGACTCCATCAACAAGAATAAAATAATAAAAGAAAATTTTACAAAAATATCCCTAATTAATCCATTGTTGTAATGGTGATCAACCTTTGAATCAAAAGGTTTTAAGATAAGTAGATCGAAGATGGAGTGATGTGGAATTTTAATTACACTAGGACGGATAATTAGGTGGTGAAAATTGATGAGAGGGAGATTCCACAAAGTGATTATTTTAGGTATCTGGGCTCAATCATAAATAAAGAAGGTGATATGGAGGATGATGTTTCACGGAGAATTAAAATAGGATGGATGAAGTGGTGAGGTGCGTCTGGAGTGTTGTGTGATCAATGTATTCCTTTAACAGTCATAGACCAGCTATGATGTATGGTGCAGAGTGTTTGGGCAATTAAGAAGCATCATATAGATATACTTAGTGTAGCAGAGATGAGGATGTTGAGATGGATGAGTGGCAAAACTAGGAAGGTCAAAGTAAGGAATGATCATATTAGAGCTGATTTGGGAGTAGCTCCGATACATAAGCTATGAGAAATTCGTTTGAGGTGGCATGGCCATGTTCAATGGAGGCCTTTGGATGCTCCAGTATGGAGGAGTGATTTGATTCAGACTGATGGAACTAAAAGAGCCAGAGGCGGACCTAAAATGACCCTAAGAAAAGTGGTGAGGAAAGACATGCATAGCTTAGGCCTTATATCAAGTATGACCTTTAATAGAGCTGATTGAATGGCAGGGATACATGTAGCCGACCCCATTTAGTTGGGATAAGGCTGAGTTGTTGTTGTTGTATACCTAATTTATCCATTGTGTAACTGCATCATCTCCCCCAACATATTTGCTAGACGATTAGTTGGGTAATTTATCTTCCACCATCATATAATACATGGGCAACGATCAACAACCCTAACTGCCAGTAATTTGCTTATACTAATAACAAGAATAATAAACCTTTTTCTTCGAGTCTTGCTTTAGTTTAATTCTCAAATTGTCCCCAAAGTTTTAAGGTCAAAGCTGAATAAACCTTATTATTTCTAAGCTCAAAGCCAGATCATTCAAACATTACCCAAACTCATCTAAAAGTTGTAGGGTAAAAGAAAATTCAACAAGGAACAAATCCTCGCAAGGATCGTGAGAATAGGTTGAAGATAAAGGCACCAAGTAATAAGTGGATTGGAAATTTGGAATGGCATGCAGAATTCATGAATCTGATAATCTGATCTGATGGTCCATTAGAGAGTTACTTATATGATCTTGGCTTTGTGTCTTTTGTCTTAGGCATCAACCTGATGACAAATATGAGACTCCAATCTTGAATCATAGTTCCATTTACCCTAAAGCATCCAAGGATTGTGTAATGCTTACAACCTCTAGATAAGTATATTTAGTTGGAATCCTATTATGATTTAGTTAAAAAAGAGAAAAAGAAAAGACCCTTGTAATCAGGAAAGCAAGTTGCAAGCATCCTAATGCATCCCAAAATAGAAATAAAATCCATAGTTTGAGAAAAATATACGCGTCATTAAAAAGAAAAAAGAATAAAGTCCATTGAAATTCATAGGCAGCCATGCTATACATTGTAAGCTTCTTAATTTAAACCATAGGACTCCATGGTGCACTGTGATATAGTACGGCTTGGGCCGTTAACTTCTTGGCATCCCTACTTGAAAGGTTTAACCTTCTGCATCAAGGAAGAAGTGCCAGTTTTCCATCTCCTTCGGAGCATGTCAGAAGTGTTAATCTTCTTGTTGGCAATCTCCTACTTGAGTTATTCTTTTTAATTTATTGAATTGTTTAGAATTCTCATACAAAAGAAAAAATGAATTCTTTAGAAGCCACTTACATAATGCCTTTTCATTTGTTGGATTGACTGATACTTGATTATTTAGTAATTAAATACTGAAATTTGAAAACAACCAGCCAAATGATGGTACATGAGGTTATATATATTGGCTGACCATGAAAGGCAATTTATGTGTACTTTATGGCATGGATCTATACTCGTAAGTTTATTAGTCTTCAATCTTCATACTTTTCTTGGCAAGATGGCAGACTGGCTGGATGCTAAAGAATAATTTGTAGGTTCTCTCATAATTGTTCTTGATATTTTGAGTTATCATCCTGGATCAGGATGAGATGAATAAAATTAATGGGAGGTTGATAGGTTAACCTCCCGGACTAGATCCCAAGCAAAGTCAACTCAGACAAATAGCCCAAAATTAACCGAAAATTAAACCTTCTCATATGAACATCAGATTATAGGAATCAATCACAAATATGGAGAATATGAATCCTTCAAAAGATGAGATTAAGTTAATGGTCACAGTAGAAGTAATTAGAAGAAAAGTGAAATCCTAAAACTGAAACCTGGAAATTGATAAAACTCAAATTAAATCAGATATAACCATTAGAACTGAATTAAGCGTAGAGAATTCCATAAAACTATGAACAGAAGTGTAATCGTTGAAGGGGAGGAACAATACCTGAGATAGATTAAAAAAAATAAGTAGAAAAATAGATAAAAGACACATACGATTTCCGACTATATCAAACATGATCAGCTTCTCACTGTCCAAGGCTTCTCACCCGAGACTGAATCACACACCTCCATTGAGTAACTCAACTTAATTAATCTTCCATCGTGTGTAGCCAATGGCTATTACATTCTATTTAAAGAGAAACCTAAAATTAATCTTAACCTGACTAGGAAAGTGATTCTCATTGCTAAGTAACATAAAGAGTCATAATAAAAGAAGGAACCCTAATCCTAAAAGGAAACCCATACACAGGTGAGAGTTCACTTAAAAGAAAATACTTACATTAAATAAAGACTATTAAATAACTAAGCCCATGACTGGGCTTGGACTAAGCCCACGAATTGGGTATACTTAGCCACCATCGAGCTGGGCCTGGTTCTCTTCTTTGTTCCTCCATCAAGAACACCTTTCCACCCTGGTCTTATAGCTATAACCTAATGGTAACTTAATTATGGGTCAACACTCACATAATTGGGAGTAGGGAAGTGTATAGACTACAGAGTGAACGATCCAATGGCATGCTCTCGACAGATTCTCAATTTTCTCAATTAACTTTGTTCCTAATCCAAAGATTTGGTTAGGAATTATTTCTGCATCCTTTTTTTTTTTGGGACATAGGACTATGTTTAACCTTGTCATGTATTTTTTGCTCTCTACTCTTTGAAGAATTCATGCCGACCCCATTTAGTTGGGATAAGTCTGAGTTGTTGTTGTTGTACTCTTTAAAGAATTCATGCTCCTGATGAAAGTGTACCTAAGTTGGTGAGGGATTATTGACTTAATAATTGGTAGCTTTTGCCTCACAGCTTGTCTCAGTATGCAAGTGGATCACACACACAGAATAAGCGGTTACCTAATTTTAGTATCCTACAAATTAGGGTTCCTATGAAACTACAAATTGAACATGTTAGTGTTTAATCATTTTGTATTGACTTACTAGTAAGATTTCCCTTTCTGAATTTCTTGCTTATCATTGATATCCTTAGAGAGTACATGCAAGTATCACCTAGAAGTTGACAGAACTGCAGTAGCTAAATTATATCTTTAAGGTCAACTCTTGGTGTAAAAATGACACTGCTACATCAGTGCTCCTCCCCCCCTTCCCATCTGCAGTCCTTGGTTTCCAAAGCTGATCCCTTCCCATTTGCAGGCCTTGGTTTCCAGAGCTGATACCAAAGTCAAGGCGCTAAGACAATCTATTGAACTTATGAAGGCTGAAAGTGAGAAGTTGGAGGTAATCTGATGCAGTTGCTTTGTTCGTTAGGGTTAATTAGCGGTTATTTTTATTATTTTTTCATGTTGACAGAGTTGTATTAGTTTGGAAATTTATTTTCTGTTTTTAGATTACGATAGAGTTGTTTTTCAGTTTCCTAATTGGCTTGTTCACAACTTATATATGCAGCCACCCATTGCGAAGGAGATTGGATTCGAATATTATTTTTTTTCTTTTTTTTTTTGAGTTTCATTTGCTGCTGAGCTGCCGATCATGTGACTGGTTTCCACTCTTTTCTCTTGCCTAATCTGGTTCTTTCTATCAGATGTGCTCTCTCCAAATTTGTCCTCTGTTAATCTTCTTATCTCAGTTCTGTTATTTCTTGATAACAGAAATAGAACAACTGTATGGAGAAAAAGGACTCTTTCTAGACTAAACTAACTTACTTAATAGCACATGGGACACACACAATCTTATCTATATACTTAATCCAATATACAAAATTAAGACACCAAATACAACTCAACTCAGCCTTATCCCAACTAAATGGGTGAGCTGTATGGATCCTTTTTCTCCAATCAGCTCTATTCAAAGCCATACTTGTTACTAGTCCTAAGCTATGCATGTCTTTCCTCACTACTTCTCCTATAGTCATTTTAGGCCTACCCCTAGCTCTTTTAGCTCGTTCAATCTGAATCAAATCTCCCATTTGTACTGGAGCATTTAAAGGCTTCCATTGCACAAGTCCACAGCAAACAACTTTCTAGCAACTTATCATGTTTCAGAGCTACTCCTAAATTAGCTTTAATTTGTTCATTCCTTATTTTATCTTTTTTAGTTTTATCTCAACATCCTCATTTCAGCTGCACTGAGTTTTTTTATATGTTTTTTCTTCACTGGCCAACATTTAGCTCCATACATCATTGTTGGTCATTTAAATGCCTTATAAAATTTTCCTTTGAGTTTTCAAAAGGAATACGTCAATCAGACAACACTCTAGACACACTCCTCCACGTCATCCACCCTATTCTAATCCTCTATTTCTCCTTCTTTATTTATTATTGAACATAGGTACTCAAAATTTTCACTTTGTGGTTTCTCCCATCATCAATTTTTACCATCTCACTTTTAGTCCTATTGTTATAAAGTTACACACTGTTTTTGTTTTACTTCTCTTAAGACCTTTTGATTTCAAGGTTGATCTCCATAATTACAACTTTGGCACTTTGCATTTATCCTTGCTTTTATTTCATCCTCCAAAATGATATCATCAACAAAAAGCATACACCAAGGGATATGATGTTGAATGTGTCTAGTCAGCTCGTCTATAATTAGCGCCAACAAATGTGGGCTCAAAGCTGATCCTTGATGAAATCCAATTGTATATGGGAATTCACTACCCTGCTACCCCAAAGTTTTTACACTAGTCACTTGTCACTACCCATTATACATATCTTTAACTATGTCCACTTTTTTACTCGAAAGATTTTTCTTCTTTAACACTTGCCAAATTAACTCTCTAGGGACTCTATCATAAGTTTTTTCTAAGTCAATAAAGACCATATGGAAATCCTTATTACATTCTCGAAATCTTTCCATTAGTTTCCTAAAGCATCTTTAGGCAAATTAATAGCTTATGTGGTTGATCTTCCTGGCATAAAACCATATAGTTATCCGAAATATTAGTTTCTTGTCTTAGGCAGGTTTCTATTACTCTCCCATAATTCATAGTGTGGCTGATAAGTTTTATTCATCTATAGTTATTACTACTTTGAATATCGCCTTTATTTTTATAAATCCGAACCACAATGCTTCTCCTCCATTCATCTGGCATTTTTCTTGTGCTCATAATCTTATTAAACAACGTTAGCCAAGTTATTTCACTAAATCCTAAGCTCTTCCACACCTATACTGGAATTACATTTGGACCTATTGCTTTACCTTTTGGTGCAATTCCGGGTTAAAAAACCCTATTCGGAATTGCTATGGGCCCGCCCAAGTGTTAAATAACTCAAATCAAATGTTCGGTGGCTATTCTGTAATTTATTACAAACTTACAAAGAGCAGTGCCAGAACCATAAATAACCAGAATATCAAAGATAACTTAGTGGAAGGGATTGGAAAGGGGAATTAAAATTAAAGGAAAGGGACAAACTTGGAACTAACGGATAAGGGTCGAATTAGAAACAAGTGACGGCGAAATTTGGAAACAACAATAAAAAGGTTTTTAACAAACTACAATAATAGGTTGTCTGCAACCTCTCGACAGAAGGGAGTGGCAGAAAACCGATTATGGTTCAGTCGAGAGAACTCTTTCGTTTGAAGGGCCTTTTGGTCTGAGATAGAAGCCATACCCCAAGGCCTCTTGAAAGTAACAAGTAGCTAGTTGGAATACAAACAGAAGAGGAACTGGAGAGGTCTGAAACCAGATCTGGTGGTAAAATAATAGCCAGCTGGAGTTGCTGGCTTGTATCTCACAGGAGTGGGATTGTTTCACAGCAAGACTCTAGGCTTTAGTTCTCCATTAGGTGAGGTCTCCACTACGAAAATTCCAGAATCAAGGGATGAGTGGTTAATGAGTTCTATCAACTAATAGTTCACCTAGGTGTACTACCAGAAACAAGCAAGATTCAAGATCTCGGGTTTCGACCAGGCTGAAACCGAGATATGGTCGAAACCTGGTACTTTTTCCCAGCCAACTCGAGACAATGGTTTCGAGGCCTAGAAATGGTTTTTTAGGTCTGATTTTTTGTATATAGCCTATTTTTGACATTTTAAACACAATGCATGAACTATTTTTACCCCCCAAAAAAAAAAAAACACTCAAATGGTACTTTTGGTTTTTGACCCAAGTTTACTAGTGTTCGTACAATGTACTGAGAATCATAGTTGTCAAGACCGACATTTTTTATGCCAAATATCATTTAAGTAAATGGTATTCGTATTTCATTTACTTAAGATATTATTAATAAATAAGCAAATACCCCCTATTTGAATCCAATAAAAATAGTTAAAAAATAAAATTCCAAAAGGATAAAAAGTCAACCCCGTAATTCAAGAACAAAAATTGGATTTTCGGTGATAGGTGAAAATTTTCAACTTTCAAATGCTGATATTTTTCTCAAATCTATAAATTCCATAAATCTTAATATGGTAAAGCATTGCTAAAAACCAAAAGTGCCGTAAAATATTCATTTGTTTTGATGTCTGAAAAATTATTTCCATTTAGAGCTATTTTGACTGTATTCGCGCACACCAAATTAACTTTGACTGGAACATAATTCCTTCAATATAAATCAGATTTCAGCAATCTTGGATTTGTTAGAAAGCTTTGTTTTGGAAGCTTTCCAATAAATCCAAGATTGCTTAAATCTGATTTATATTGAAGGAGTTATGTTCCGATAAAGTTAATTTGGTGTACGCGAGTTCTGTCAAAATGACTCTGAATGAAAATAATTTGTTAGACATCAAAACAAATAAATATTTTACCGTCCTTTTGGTTTTTAGCAATGTTTTACCATATTAAGATTTATGGAATTTATAGATTTGAGAAAAACCCCAACATTAGAAAGTTGAAAATTCTACCTACCGCCCTTTTTGTTCTTGAACTTGGGGGATTGACTTTTTATTCTGTAAGAATTTGATTTTTTAACTATTTGTATTGGATTCAAATAAGGGGGGTATTTGCTTATTTATGAATAATATCTTAAGTAAATGAAATAATAAAATCATTTACTTAAATGATATTAAGCATAAATAATTGTCTGTCCTGGTTTCTGGCATTCATAAGTATTTGTACTATTTTTATTGGATTCAAATACGGGGGGTATTTGCTTATTTATGAATAATATCTTAAGTAAATGAAATAACAAAATCATTTACTTAAATGATATTAGGTATAAATAATTGTCTGTCCTAGTTTCTGGTCTGGTTTTTGGTGTACATAAGTATCTGTACTGGTTTCGAGCCAGGTTTCCCCAAGTTTCGATGGGCATAAGTGTCGAAACTTGCGAAATTACCAACATCTCGATCAAAATCATGGATTTTTTCAAGTACCTGGCCAACTCGTCTCGGAAACCTGCGAAACCGAGATTTAGTTCCATGGAAACAAGGGAAAGTCTGAGAACAGTATGCGATGAAGAAGAAGGAAGAAGGATAAGAGAAAGAAAGAAAGAAAGGAGGGAGGAAAAAAGTCTGACCTGAGGAAAGGGAGATCAGAGAAGGAGGAGAACCAGGAGGTCAATCTACAGGCCACACATGCAACTCAAATGAAGCAACTCAATTCTCATTATCATATTCTCTAAAATCTCCATTGTAGAGTACATGTATATATGAAAGAAGAAACCCAACTAACAACGGAAACCTATTCAACTAGGAAACAAACTCAAATAAGGAAACTGGAAAATACAATCTAATCTCCTATGTAATATTATCCCCAATGTAGAAATAAATCTCTATTAGCCCTTCTTGGACCACAAAATTGGGTTGGGCTGGTTGCATCTTGGCTTACGCAACTGCATCATACCTATTTTCATCTTCTTTAATGCTTCCTTTATTTCAGACTTCCTAATTTTTTGTATATATCCAAGACTTGTGATTTCTTGATCGTTATTACAACCTTCTAAAAAAGAAAAAGAGCATCCCAGTGCATGAAGCTCCCGCTACTGCAGGGTCTGGGAGGCGCAAATGTAGACAGAGCCTTACCCACCTATTTCGTAGGCTGTTTCCAAGTTTTAAACCTGCAACCAACAGGTTGTAATAGCGCAACTTAACCATTGTGCCAAGGCTCGCCCACTTAATACAACCTTCTAAAACATTATTAATTATATTGTTTTAAGGGAAAAGTTTTCATACACGGTTGTGTAAACCGTGTATGTGAGAGGGTGGGAGTTTCAAGGCATTAATTAAAGGGTGGGGATTTATGATTTTTCCAACTCTTTGTGAGAGACCCTCTCACATACACGGCTTACACAGCCGTGTATGAAAACTTTCCCCTTGTTTTAATTTAGTAAGTTGTAGAAATAGTTTCTTATCTCTGTTTAGCGTCCTCATCACTTATTAATATCTTTTCGATTTCGTTTGTGCTCAAATTGTTATAGAGATCCTCAGATTTCTTAGTCCTTGCTTTCCATCTTCTTAGCTTCATTTTTAACCTTTATACCTTTTTTAAATCCTCCTCATCCTTGGTCCTTTGCCAAGTTTTAAAATTTAATTTCTTAGCCTTAATGGCTGCTTGAACTTCATCATCCCACCTCCAAGTTTCCCTAGACGAATGTCGTTTTCCTTTAAATTTGCCTAAAACTTCTTTAGCTATATTCTTAATATAAGTAGCCAGCTCGTTCCGCAGCATAGCAATTATAAAAGAGCTGTATTACATCAATAAACCCCAAATAAGAAGCCTAAGGTCTATATAACCCAACCGTGGACTACAATAAAGTCTTCCGAGGCCCGATTGGCCTAATTGTACAATCTTAACTCCAACAGGATTAGAACAATTAGCCCTCCTCTCCTAAACCGACTCTCATGACTATAATTGAAAATGCTCCACCAAAATGCCAAAAGCTTTGAACTTCTAATGAGTGGTAGTTGCAAGGGGTTTTACATCAACGTCAAAGTTTTCACGAGGGGACAGTTTTCCTACACAGTCTGCTTAGGAAGCCTTTCCAAAATGGCCCTAAAAATCTGCTGTGTGGAAAATCAGATGTGGCTTAAATTTTGTATTGTCAAGTGTCACTCACATGGAGTTTGCCTAATGGCAAAGTAGAGCTTTGAAATTCCAGGACTATGGGAGAGTGCATTGCAGTGATTGGAGTACTCTAGGCGTTGGGGATGCATGGACATACATGGGAGGGTATTTGATTGAATTTGAGTATGAAATTTGACACATGGAAAACCCAAACCATAATTCCTCTATATAATGATCGGAATCGCTACATCTGTCCACGTGACTCAAAATGGTGGACCGTTTAGGGTGCCTTCCTAAACAGGGCTGTGCAAAACAGTTTTCCCCATTTTGCGAATTCCCTTTTAGATGTTAAGCAACTAAAAGCCAGTCACCAAGGATCGAACCAGTGTCCTGATGCAAACTTGATTGTGTCCTCAAGTCCTTCAGCTGCTTTGAAACTTAATATATCAACTAATGCATGTACTTTATCACCAAAAAAAAAAAGTTATGCATATACTTACCTCAAGTTATGTCCAAAAACCTCCTGTTTGTTTGTGTAGCTTTCAATGCTAGTTTTTTTTTTTTTTGGGTGCACCTTGCAATGCTAATTTGATTGTGCAACTTTTGTTTTCAGAAGAAAGCTTTACAAGCAGAAGAGGAAATGAAACGGGGAAGAACAAAACTTAGGTTTGTTGTCATTAATTTATAGCAGAGGCTTGGTGATTTCTATCCATGATTTCCTTTATTTGTCCTGTTGATATGTTGGCTATTGCATTTCAGACAGGCAGGAAATCAGATCCAAGATGTAATTCGTTCAGCTTATAAGATTGAAAGACAAGCAAGGGGTATGATATGTTCTCTTTCACAAACTCCCTTTGAAAATTGAGATAGTTGTTTGACATATTTTTCTGGCTCTATCTCAATTAATTGTTTTTGGTTGTATCAGGCTTGAAAGATGTTGTTGGAGAACTTCCTAGCAGACAGGCTTCTCGATTCCGGTCACAGGTAAATTATCTTTATGGTTTCCTTGTCTACAAATTGTAGATTTGGAGATTTCCTCAATAAGAACACTTAATAAATATGCGGTCGTGCTTCGTAAAAATTCATGCTCCAGAGGGCCTTTGCTGAGTCACATGCAAAATTGGACTTCCATGCCTCCTAAGCTACCTCTTTAAAGTGTTACCTACTAAAGTTTTTATGTTAACGCTTCTCCCCCCCAAAAAAAATTAAAAAAAAAGTTTTTAAGGTTTATTACCGGAGTAGATATTGATTATGGTGCTAATTTTGGAACTTAGTATAGAGAAGGAAAAAAATGACGCTTATAGCTTATTTTAACTCTTTATGGGATCTGGTCAAAGATAGCTTTATTGGATAATCGTTGTGTCCATTTGACAGATGGTAGCAATCAAGATGATGATTTATATTGTGGCTGTTTGGAGATTTTATTAGTCCGGGGTTTATAAACTCCGTTCCTGGAGATGAGATTGACTGTGTCAGGTTTTCTTGTTTGCAGGTTTCTAAGCTTGCTTCTGAGACAAAGCGAGAAAGAAACGTCTTGACAAAAGAAGTCTCAAAAATCAGTAACTATGGAATTTCGGTCTGATTGTTGATTCTCTTGCTTGCTATTGTTCTTGTGTATTGGATTTTTATGTTACAATTTTATTTTTTTTGGTACTCAGCTTTTCTGTCACAATTACGCAGATCTAAGATGTAAAAAGAGATGGAATGCTCTCATCTCAGCACTACAAAAAGCAAGTTTGCCTGGGATTGGCAAAGTAGATTCAGTTTGTACTCGTACCCCAATTGAATCTGGTGTTTTAAGTATTCAGGAAGAAAAAAAAAAAAAAGAATCCGATCTCTCCTAGAGAAAATAGGGTAGCCCTCCACCCTGTTTTGCAGATATGATCTGCTTAGTCACTTATTAATGCTCAGGTTGGTTGAGTTGATTGTATTCTTAACCATTGCAGTTTTGGATTAACCAATGCAGTTTTGGATTTCTCATTGACCATTGCCAGCCCTAACTTAAATTGAACATCTTTATCACAACAATGACAGTAAACAAATAAGCAGTTTTTCCCGGACTGTTCATTGACAATTGTAAAAATTTGATGCAGGGGTAATTTCCCAAATAAAAGTTAATCCTATTTTTTTGAGGTTTTTGTAAGTTTTTTTGTTGCTCCATAAAGGTGAGGTCTTTCTTCATAGATTTTGTGGTAGAAGTGGATCAGATTGTAATAATGAGGGTTAATCGAACTACTTCAATGGTAGTTGGCCAATGCAAAGTTCTCTGTTGAGGGGGCATCAAGAGACAACTAGAAGAAAGAAATTGCATTGGAAAAAAAAAAGGTGAGAGAAGCATCACGATGCAAATCCTTCAAAGAATATAATTTCGGGCTCTGCCAGATAGAGGAGCCATGCTACTGATACCCCCTTCCTGTAAAGATGTGGTTTCATGGGCTTGGTTGGTCATCATCGCCGCGCTCGCCAAATGTGGTGGCTCTGGCAGTGATATTGCTTTGCTTGAGGCTCCTCAGATTCATAGCTTGGAATAAACCCCAACGGATATAATATGAGGTGTTTGGGATATATACTTTATACGTTCAGCAGCACCAATGCCTTTGCCACAACATCTTTGACTGCCAATTATTCAAAACGGAAAATCTTGTGATAACTTAGGTTGGTTAAGATTATGAAAGAGCTTTCAAAAATAATGTGGAAGTGACTAATTATTATTCCATTATCAAAAAGGTCATTGTCTTGGAAATTTTTTGAGTACATAGGTGAGAAATGATAGAATTTATCTTCAATAAAAAAGAGTGTATTATATTAAAAAAGCAAACCCTGGTTACAACTTTTTATTAGTTCACCACTTTGGTGACGAGTTGTTCCCTATTCAAAATGGGGATTATTTATGATGCCCACACAAAGAGTTTGGTGAGATTCCTCTTCCAAATATAGCTTCTTGGATTACTTTGATTTTCTGGATATGCCAATAATGAGCAGTGCGCACTGAGTTTTGTTTTGGAGCTGGACAGGACGGATTTATGTCCAGATTTCTTCACCTTTTCTGCAAGTGCCCATGAGTTTCTTGGAATTAGGCGAGTCGTTCCTCTCTAAGATAGTAAAATTGGGGCCGGAATAGTATACAAGTAAGGCCGAATGAAAATGGTACACGAAATGGGGTATTTGCTTGGTTCATGTTGAGCTTGTGGGGATCTGAAGATTGCTGAGGCTGCTGGAGCTGCAAAGGTGATGGAGTTGGATGGGGATGACAAGAGTTTTAGTTTAGTACTTTTGTCAAACATGTCTCTAAGATAGTAAAATTGGGGCCGGAATGGTATACAAGTAAGGCAGAATGAAAATGGTACACGAAATGGGGTATTTGCTTGGTGCATGTTTAGCTTGTGGGGATCTGAAGATTGCTGAGGCTGCTGGAGCTGCAAATTAAGGTGTTGGAGTTGGATGGGGATGATAAGAGTTTTAGTTTAGTACTTTTGTCAAACATGTCTCTAAGATAGTAAAATTGGGGCCGGAATGGTATACAAGTAAGGCAGAATGAAAATGGTACACGAAATGGGGTATTTGCTTGGTGCATGTTGAGCATTGGGGATCTGAAGATTGCTGAGGCTGCTGGAGCTGCAAAGGTGATGGAGTTGGATGGGGATGATAAGAGTTTTAGTTTAGTACTTTTGTCAAACATGTATGAATCTCATGGTAAATGAGGAGAGAGTGTTGGGGAAAGACTCTAAAGGAAGCTGGTTGTAGCTGGATTGAGGTTGAAAATGTAGTCCCAACCCTCACAACTATTCCATATTAGTACGAAGGAAACTTCATTTTTCAAAGAGGGTCATCAGAATTATTTACCTCCATGCAATTGCATGATGATCAACGATGTGATGGTGATGCTCTAGAGGGGTGTAGCCTCTGTAGGTGTGGAAAACTTTCACCCAAAAGATCAGTGTTTTTTCAACTTCTCCTTTGGAAAAAAGGCGAAACCTTTGGAAATGGAAATACTTACCATCCAAGAGATAAAAGATTCTGGCCTAGCAGCAGTAGTAGCAGTAGTAGATAGTACCCTTGATGTAGCACAATGTCTCGAAAGTCTAAATTCGAATCAAATTATATTGAACAAGCAATTAAGAAGTTGAGCTTGAGATCACCAATTTTGGGGACTAATTGCCGATGGTCAATTTTCAATTAAAAATGCTTATCACCTCCTAACGAACTTGAGAGAGCAGTGTGCAACCTTTCAAGCTCGGAAAAGAGTTTGGAATTGTAAATCCCTACCCAAAATTAAATCTTTCCTTGGCGTTCAAGGAGTGGCTTCTGGTGAAGGCCTTTGGAAATGCCGATTCCCCATTGATCTTTCCAGCAAGAGATGCGGCTGCGACATGGAAACCATCGACCACATTTTATTGGAGTGTCTTTTTGCAAGGGCGACATGGTTTGGGAGTAACTTTTCCTTCATTGTTCCCATGGGAGGGGATGCAAGACTTACAACATTGATGGAAAACTGGGATCATATGCAATATCACTGCAAGCACCAAGCAAATGAAACTTTGGGGTTTTTGACAAATGCCCTCTTATAACTTTTTTAATTGCAAATTTTTTCTTACTTTGGTCCCTGCCGTTAATTTGAAATGTTAAATATTAGTTTTAGAATATCTAAAAACAAAAATACCCTTATGATAAAAATTCACTAGAATTAAAAAATAAAATAACCAAACTGCCCTCTTCTTCTCTAAATGATTTAAGATTTGAAACTGAAAATCAAACCCTAAATCACTTAAAATCAAACCTCTAGAAAAAAAAAAAAAAAACCCTTATCAACACAACAAAACAACGTCTCCATCACACACCTCCCAAAGGCCTAATCCTGACTGGTTGGGCCCCACACTAGTCTCAAAACATTTCATCAATTAAATACGTACAAATAAGGGACCCACACCATCAGTAGCCATTGGCTCCATTTGATGAAAAGATACTATCATCGATCCAAATTGCTTCTCCCACCTTCCTCTCCTCAGAGTATCCTTTTTAATCTTTTGGTTTCCCGTCTTTGTCCCCTACTCTACTTCAGACACCCCTTTCCCTTCCATTTGGCATTTTTGCTATCCCCCACTCTCTCTCTCTCTCTCTCTCTCTCTCTTGTCTGCTTGAGAATATTCGACTCACACCCTCATCTGCAACCGGTCACGTGGAACACCACCCTCGTCACGCAAACCTCACCCCCTAGTCCTCTCAAAACGGAAAATGTTTTTTTTGGGGGGGGGGGGTGATTTCTCTTGTAAGTAAAAAGAAGAAAAATCTTCACTGAGACTTAACTAGAAATCTTAACAGAGAACAAGTACAAAAAAAACGCAGAAAATTTCATGAATTAAGGATGATCAAGAAATAGACGAGTGGATACGTAAAAGTGTTTTGTTTTTTTAACAGAAGTTAGAATAAAACCCTACACAAAAGTATTCTGATTTGACGTGACGTGATCCACCCACGTCGACACGTGTAGGGTCATGTGAAAAAGCTGTGAAGCAGGGAGAAGAGTCTGATACCCGCAAGCAACTTCAATCAGCAAATCTTGACGTCATGGTGATTATGGTGGTGGTGGTGGTGGTGATAGAGTAACTGCTGCTGTTGCTGGTGCTGGTGGTGGCTGCCACTCTCTTCTTGCCGGAGATTCTCTTTTTGCCTCCGCAACTCCATCACCTTCCGATGAGAATTCGAATGCTGAGTCAGCACAAACGTTGGACTCGCAGCTGGGCGGTACTCCGGGACCAGTCGACCCGACTTGTACCGTACGCCGCACGCGTTACATAGCGTTTTAGGCCCTAGTGGTCCCGTACGCCACTGCGGCGTTTTCTCCGATGCGCAGTGCGTGCACTTGCGCACCTCGCCTGACGAAGATGACGACGATGACGATGGCGACGGAGACGACTGCTCTCCCATCATCAATGGCGAAACCGACGATGAACTCTCTCTGTTCCTCGCCTGACTAGTAATATTGCTAATCAGCTTATACTTACCAGTAACCAGATTACCGTATTCCGGCAAAGAGGTCCAAGTACGCTGTGTTGATGCCGCCCTGGAACGTTTGCTCCTCGCCCTTCCGGGTACTGATGTTTCCAGCCGAAAATTGTTAGTTTCTGCGATTTCATTCATCGGAAGGTCGATGAAGGAGTCGTCCACGAACTTGGAAAGCCATTCTAGCTCGGCAATGTCATCGCTCTGCAACGATAATCACCAAAAAAAAAAAACCAGAGGAAGCAAAATCGTTAATAAATAAAGACTAATTTGGGTCCTGGAGTGATAATGGTATCAATAATACATACGGGAACGCAGAGGTCGTCGGTAAAGTTGTTGGACTGGTTGGAGTTGGAGATAGAATCGTCATAATTAACGGAGGTGGAGGATGGGCGGTCCCCGGCGGGATTTTCAGGACGAGGGAGATGGTTTTGGTGGTGGTTGATGTCGGAGTTGGGTAAAGTTGTGGAAGAGGAAAATATATCATCGTTGGAGAAGTCGAGAAGGTCTTCGATGTGGAAGAAATCAGGGGCAGGAAGTCCGTACATATCCATCGATCTCCAGCTCCGGCGATGTAAACTAGCAGAAAAGCTTCAAATGTGATGATGAGTAAATAGGGTTTTTTTCTTCCAGTTCTTCTCCCTCACCTCTCAGCTTAGAAAATCCAACAATGCTCCAAGAATGCCCGAAGAAGCAAGAGAGAGAGAGAGTGTGTGAGACTTGTGAGGTTGTATTCATACACAGGAGCAACGGAACGTGCAGGGGAAGAGCCCATGCAGTGAGAGAGTTTTTCCCATTTTTAGTTCGTTTTAAACTTTTTCACAATTTTTTCAAGGTAAAAAGTATTAAAAATAGTAAACATAAGAGTAGGAAGAGAAGAGGCGAAGTTCACGAGAAATATGGGTAGTTTACCCTCGCCTTTTTTCTTGCTATTTTATTCAAGCTTTGAGCAGGTAAGAACATGGCCTCAAAGGGTAATTAAGTCAAATTAATGAAAGGGAGGGTGGTGTCCAGTAACCTTTCTCTTCTGTGTCCTTTTCTTTTTTCCAATTTTTTCAGGTTTGGCGTTTAACGAAGCAGCAGGCAGAAGCCAGAGAGTGCACATGCCGGTGTTTGTAGTCTGTACTTGTGAAACGGATAAATCACTGGAGAGGGATTGGTTTTGGTTGCGTTTCGTCGTGATGGTTAAAAAATCAAGGGGACAACTGGAACCAGCTGGCACCGCTTATTCCAAGCACGACGAGAAGGGCTCTAGTGAGAATTAAGACGGCACGTATGTTGTAGTTAGTTATTATTGCATATTGGGAACTTTGATATAATACCTTTCCACGTAGGACTAATTGTGAGAAAAAAAAAGAGTCAAAAAATTGCAAGAGATGGGTCCCATTAAAAGTGTCGGCATCTGGGAGTTGGGTCGGGGCCTTGGAGCACTGGGACTTGGAGTCGGAGTCGGAGTCGGAAAAAGTACTATCCGTACGATAGGAGCGCTTCTACGAGCTACGGTAATGCAAATTGATTTTTCCATTTTGGGGAGGTGGGCCCAGCGGGAGGGAAACCGACGTGTACTGATGACGTTGACTTGAATTGAAAAGGTATGACAGCTGGATCTCACTCCTCCGTCAGCTTCTGTCATAGAACTGTGGACCTTAAAAGGAAAAGTAAAATATAGAAGTGGCAATGATGTAAACATCAACTGGGTATAAAGAAATGGAAAATTATCTCTTCGACTATTCGGGTAGGGGTAGGATGGTCATTGTGCCCCTCCTTTATTGGATTTAATGGGGAAACTAGACCGAGTAGGGAACTGGAGGAGATAAAGATCCTTGAAATGACCGCCACACCCCAATGGAAAGGTAGAAATCTCTGAGGGCATGCTGGTCATTTTGTACAATCCTGTGTTTAAGCGTAGAAATTGTGCGTTGCAAGCGACCAGATAGTGTTCTCTTTCCCAAAAGAAATATTGGGAAAGGTTATCTGAGTCAGGACTCACCAGGTTTAGTTGTTTATAAAGATAACCATAAAGTTGATTCACTTACAAACCGATTGAATAAAATAGTAAATTCATATTCTAAAATAGTAAGCAACCCCCTACTCATCAACTACCCTTTTTTGTTCAATTATGGTATAAATTCAAAATGCATTGATATGTGATTCCTTGATTTTTTTCTTCTTCTAGTTATCACATATTTTTCTGCATATATTTGATTTTTACTAATTGTACATATTTATTGCATTAAAAATAAGAATAAACAGAATGGCTTTGATCGGATTTGACAAGGCTGAGTCACCAGGTATTTTTGGAAAATGAGCCGGGTGAGAAAACATGGTTTTTCAACTATGGTTATCTATATTCCAAAAAGTTATTTAAACAAAAGTAAAAAATAAGGGAAAAAGATCGTTGCTGCGTGGCACTCTAGAGCCTGCTCGCATAATTATCGACTTGGGCGGGATTTCAGCATTTCCATGGGGCAATGCAATGCTTTCGCACACTTCTGTGTTTAGGCGCAAGAGCCACGTGGGCCACACATGACACAACCCAATAACATTCTTTTCTCCAAAAAATAATTTTTAAAATAGACCAAAGTTTTCTTGCAACGGTGGGAAGGAAGAATCCCCTTACCACTAGTGATGTGACCATATGACCGGAGTTTTGTCCCATAATCAACTCCCACCCCATGTTGTTTGGGGTCGAAACTCGAAACTACTCCTCCAGTCCTCCCCTTGGTACCAATGCCTGTGGTGAAAGAATTTCACGTGAATGAGAAAATGACTTATGTAGACTTATGTATGTCATTTTCAAAAGCTGCCATTATCCATGTGAACAAGACGATTTTCGTTAATTAATAAAATGTGTATTATACTAAAAAGGCAAAAAAATATAGTTACAATTTCTTTTACACCAACTTTGTTAAAAAAAATATTTATTTCTATAAATAAATTGAAGTAAAAATGTGGTAGCATGGAAATGATGTCATGCTTAAAACATGTTCCAACTGATTTTATTCACATGGCTGATGCTGTGGTAAATTTCATCTATCGGTAAGGTCCCTTATGGATTATAACACTAATCAAATTATATGCAAAAATTCAATTATGTGTTCAACTTGTATTCAATTATGCTTGTGTATAATGGACGCCTCATAATTTTAACTCTTAATTTTATTTTTAATGATATATTTTGGTATGCATTTTTATCAATGTACATAATTTGAATTGTGCTCAAATTTCATAGGTAGGTAAGAATGTAAGATATGATAGGGTCAACTTTTACACCAAATTTTACTGTCAAATGATGTGAGACGCATTCAAATTCAATAAAAGTCTCGAAAAATGAAAAACAAAGAAGACAAAATTTAAGGGAGAGGTCAAGTTTCCATGCACGACCTTGTATGTGCATTAAATGTAGCTAGATTGGCATAAATACCAATCTGAAATGACATAGAAGTCCCGTGTACGAATATTTTTTCCTAATAATAATTATAATATAGATTTTTATGAAATTTAAAAAATTAATTGAAAGAAAAAATTAGTAATAAATAAATAAATAAAATTACCAAGTGATAGATGTTAACTAAGATGTGTAAATATCAAGTGTTTGAATGATGCTTCAATAGGTGTATTTAGAATTTCACACATTCATTCAATTGCCCTAAATCTTATTTCCAAAAGCATTTAATGTAATCTTTTCAATGAAGGTTAGTCTGTCAATTCACATAGAAATTGTATTAAATGTTGTATTAAATGGCTTTCAATTTTTTTTTGAAAATCCCTTTTTAACCCCTACATTAAATAACTTTTGATAACAAAACAAGAGACAAAAAAGTAATGTTACAAATCTATTGATGCCTTAGGGAGTGTCAATAAGCAAATCCTTGATTAATTAATTAAGAATTTGGCTCCTTATCAAGTGTGAAGTGGAACAGTTGGTGGGAGAGAAATATAATTAGACCTTCCAAGGCCATGGTTCAATTAATCAGCATCAGATCAGCCGTATTAACTGATCCTCAGCCACATCGAGATTGAGAGGCCAATATCGATATGTGTCCGACTCCAAATCAAGGTAATGATATGGATCATGGATTAATTTGTCAAATTTTTTTTAGCAAAAGTGAATGTAAAACTGTAAGATCTAGGCTGATATGGATTGATTTGTACCAATGTTGTATTGTTACTGATACTAATTACCATGCTCAGAATTATTAAAATCGAACAATTAGATGTAATAACTACCAGATGTCAACATTTTCACCTAACACTATCGCACTATCACACTCTAAGAAATTGAGGATACTCTTCCCATGCTCAAGGGTCGTATTCGAAGTGAATGGGAAACAATGAAAAAAATTGGTAAACAAACCTCGAATCACGTGACCCTTCGGCCCTGCCCCATGGCCCCCCCTCTTGGGGTGGTGGGGGGGGACTTTTTGGAAGGGAGGGGAGATTGTGATCCCAAAGCGAAAAGTAATGCTCTTGAATGGTCATGTGCTCATTAAACAACTTTTCATTATTAATTTTCTTAATTAATTGAAGGGAATTTAATTAAACTTTAAAAATAGAAAAAAATAGATAATCTTAACCTTGTCCATATTTAGCTAAACAAACACCTAGAAAGAAGTAAAGAAAATTAGCATATAAAGATAAAGTACATAACAATAATTGGAATCCACATGAACAAATAAATAAAGAAAGTGTCTAACAGTTTTTAATTGTTAAACCATTGAAGTTTAATTAATCCTTAGCTTAATTTCTTAAATTAAAAGACCTTTGACCAAGGAAGAACTATAATATTATGTTACTTAACCGTACCCACACACTCTCTTAGTCTCCAATAAAAAGAAGAATTTGGAAAGGGGTGGATGCGGGGGGAGGAGGAAAATGCAGAGCATGTGAGTCACCTTACAGTTATCCCTATCTATATATGTAGTGTCGGCAACTAGGGTAGTCCATACTTTATAGTCATTTTATAATTCCTACCGTGGGGGTCCCCAGTCCCCATGAGGGGAAGGAAGGAAAGGAGGGAGCACATGGGTCTAGTCAAGTGAGTAACTTAACTGTGAATAAGGGTGTTAGGAAGCGTTTCTTCGCGTCGCAGTAGTAGTGGTGGTGGTGGTGGTGGTTGTGGGTTGTGGTTGTCAGTGTAATATAACGTTGGCTTAAGTCCAAGGAGAGGTCATTGTCTCGACTCCCCATAGAATGGATATATTACAGAATTGGATTGAACTTGTTGGAGTTGTGGCCATGTCAGCGTCAGGTCAGCCTCACTTTCAACGTCTTGTTTATTGTTCCAAAAAATCACGAGATGTGGAAAGAATAAAGGTGTGGGCGATTCCACAATTGCGGAAAGAGTCCAAGAGTCGGCTCTTGGACTCTCTTGACTCTTAAAAGAAGAGTCTGTGAGTTGGGAAGTAAGAGGACATCGAAAATACTAAAGAGTGCAATCGTTAGTGGAACCCCAAAACCGCCATACTCATCTTCTCCAATCTACAATCTCTCTCTCATATTTTTTATCTACAAGTGGTTCTCTCTCTGTTATTGTTTCGATCTGCAGCATTCACTGCACCCTTAGCTTAGACCATCAAAATACATGACAGCCATATTCATCGATGTATCCATAGACATCAGTGTACCGTACCAATATCCCAAAATCGTACCGATTGATATCCTTACTGTAGGTGGGCAAAATCTAGGTCCTTAATTTATTTTCTGTTCTACTTATAAAAGAGAAGATCAAATTTTTCATCACCCAAGATAAAGAAAGACTCTCTCATGAATTCTACCACTCAAATGGGACTCTTGGAATAATGAGGAGGGTAGTTTAGAAATTCATATCCGGATCAAGTCCAGCAGTAGAATTCACTTCATCAGCGAAGGAAAACTTTTGTCTAAAAGAGAAACAAAAATGAGGGACACTTCATTGGTAGTTTAAAGCCCCACACAAGTTGAGGGAAGGGGGTTAATTCACCATCACCCTCAGCCTCACCCTCACATGGAGTCCTCTTCTTTGGAAACTTGGGGTCCTCAAAGTATTAAAAAAAAAGGACGTTAGCTCTCTCTCTCCCCTTCTTTTTTAAAATTGAATAGGAGGTAGAGTGATGGGTGCTATAAACTGGGCAAAGCACCAAAAATACTAATTAGGAGCCACATGGAGGAATATTATAAGTGGGAAAAAGGTCTCCACTTGGTGGTGTTTTTTATGTCCTCTCATAGGCACCGTGAGATGATTCCTCTGCCCCCTAGATAAATATCGAGACTAGTTCACCCATAGGCCCAGACGCTTGTATAAAGATCATGCGACCATGTAGAGATCTTTGCCCATTATAAATCTATAATCAATCTGAATATGATGCCTATTGGATTAATCACAAGTCTAATATGATGGTCCAAGACCCACTTTTGTTTGATTCCTTTTAAAGATATTTTTTCCCCAATCTTAAACCTTCATGATCATTGCTCATATACTACTTTTCAAGTCATAATTTTTGGAACGGGGTTCTGAAGGAAAAAGGAAAAATTCTCTTGTTTCTTGGAAGAAAATTAGCCGTTCCATTTTTTAAGGCAGTCTAGGATGTAGGAAAGCCAGAGTTCATAATGAGGCTCTTCTCCTAAAATTAGGCTGGAGGTTACTGACTGAAGGCAATGCCCTGTGGGCAAGGACTCTTAAAGCCCATTATTTTCCTAACTCCTCCCTTTTTTATCTCAGAACCACCTTACAAAAAAGATCCTGGACCTGGAACAGCATTACAAAAATTATTGGTCCTTTAAGATCCTTTAGCTTCTGAAGAATTGGTAATGGTCAAGAGACTTTCTTTTGGACGGACCCTAGGATCCCTTTCATTCCTAGATTTACAATCCACCCAGACTCTTCTCAAAGAACCTGTCCCGAAAAAGTGTGTTTGGTTTTAAATAATCTCACTTGGGAAACCGACCGGCTTAGAGCGTCTGCCCCATCTTTAGCAATATTCCCATATCTGATTCTAGTGATAGCTGGTGGTGCACTTTAGCTAAGGATGACCGTTTTAGTACTAAGTTTGCGGCTAATTTTCTTCTCTCTCACTCCACTAATCGTGATTTTTCTACTTTCTTTTTTTGGAAACTTAAATTGCATCCGAAGTTTAAAATGTTTTTCTGGCGTGTATTAAATGCAGGGCTTCCAGTTAAGGATATTGTTTCGAAATGGATTCAGATCGATCCCACTTGTGCTCTCTATGGCACTTGTAATGAGGCCCTCTGGCATATCTTCTTTTCATGTGATTGGGTTAAACATATCTGGGCAGCTGGTCCTTTGGGTCTGAGAACCGAGTTTCTTACCCACCCCTCTATGGAACATTTATGCATATCTACTCTCTTGACTCGAAGGCTTGATAAACTCACTCTCAGCTTTTTTTTTTTTTTTTTTTTTTTTGTTTTCATTATCACTTGCTATTTTATTTGGGACGCTAAAAACAATTGTTGTTTTAAGTCAATTAAGCCTAATCCTCTCCAGCTTTTGAGAAGGGTAGCAATCTGGTTGCAGGATCTCAATATTTCCCCCACCCCAATTTCATCCCTGATTGTAAATAACTCTAATGAGAAGGATTTGCTTGAAACTTCCATGCCTCATTTACCTATTTTAGAATTTTCTGTTTTGTTATGTGCAGGGTTTGATTCCAGAGACCTAGAATTTTCTGAATGGGCATTTGCCATCCTGCAGGTTAGATGGCAAATTCATTTTGCTCACTGCAGGTTTGATTAAGAACTATCATGTTTTGGAACCAGAGCTGGTTGGGATATTTACCGGGTTAGATTTCGCAACCTAGAGAGGTTTGAAGCTGAATTCCAACACCATCTCGATCTCCATGGCCTTATGAACTCCTAACCTATTTTTTACAGATCTCATTCAAGTCTAAGGATTTTAAACGATTGTTTACTAACCTAGCTAAAATTTAGGGCTAATCTTGATACTAAGGAGGATTTACCTAGTATTTATGAACAGTGTACTAATTTGCCATCTTTTTAGTTAATATAATCCTTTTTCTTTGTTATCAAAAAAAAAAAAAAAAAAAAAACCTATTACTTATACTATTTTGCTTAAATATTTACAATCAGGTGGGCTTATTTATGCACCAAATTTGGGTGTCAAACAAGGTAAACTGCCTATTTTAATGTTCTGGAATGGAGCATAGTAATGACTATTGCTCCACGATATGGTTGTAAATCGGTCTGGAGCTGAGTATTTGATTTGGTTTTAGAGAAAGTTGGTGTGATTCGGAACCCAACCAACTCCTGCCTCAGTTTTAAAAAGCGGTACTTGTCCCAAATCTGTAAGGTTCCAATTCGATTTTTATTCCTATTGGATTTGGTTTCGGTTCACGTCTTTGATTTATATTATATATATAATATAATAATAAATAGTATTATAAAATCTAATATCAATATTAGCAAAATAACTTGATACCCAAATTGGGTTCCTATGTTGGAACCAAATCCGAATCAAACTGAACTCCATCCCTACATCCCAATCTCCGGATGGTAACTAAATTTCATTCCAATTATTCAGTCTGGATCCGGATTCGGTTTTCGATTCGGATTCTTATTTGACATCCTTGCTCCACGATAAAGCAAGGTGTTTTGTAGTCTGTACTTGAGAAACGGATAGACAGAGAATAGGATAGACCAATGGAGACTGGATCACTGGAGAGGGATTTGGTGCGTTTCATCGTGATGGTTAAGATAAAAGGTGGGGAAAGAAAACAAGGCCTTACCAAAAACAAAAAAGGACAACTGGAACCAGCTAGTACCGCTCTTTCAAGCACGACGTGTTCAACTTAGGATTTTCCACGTAGGACTAATTGTGGGAGACACAAAAAAAAAAGTCCAAAAAGGCAAAGGGGTGGCTAATTGTGGGAGAGACAAAAAATAGTCCAAAAAGGTAAAGGGGTGGATGGGTCCCATTAAAAGCGTGGGTATCCGGGAGTTGGGTCGGGGCCTTGGGAGTTGGGGCACTAGGAGATTTGGATTCGGAGTCGCAAAAAGTACGGGGGAGCCTAGGGGATCCGACGTGTACTGATGACGTTGACCTGAAAAGGTAAAGCAAGAAGAACCCCACCCGATCACGCAGCGCATGCTATCCTGTGCCTATCCTGTGCCTATCCTGTGCCTATACAGTAATACACAGTGGCACAAAATGACTATTGCACAACCTGAAAGACGGGAATGATCAAGGGTGTGATGATCATTTCACATGCCCCTGTGTCTGAGTGCAAGAGTAGTATGCGTTGCATGATCGGGTAGCATTCTTTATCCCAAAACCTTATTAGCATTTCAAATATAGAAGTTTTTTTTTGGTAAAAATTTCAAGGGAAAAAGTTCTCTGTCCGGGAGTGTGGCCTACGCCAGCACTCCCATGAGTGTATCTCTCTCCTCCCCATGAGAAAAGACATCTCTGCCCCCTTATTTTAAGGAGGAGAGAGATAGACACATGGGAGTGCTAGCGTAGGCCACACTCTCGTACAAAAAACTGCTTCCCAAATTTCAAATACAGAAGTTATGTTTTATTTAAGGAAGAGGGATGGGTATGCTAGCGGTATACCGTAAACTAACACCCTATGTGTCTATATCTTTCTTTCCCTTTTATAATGACTCCCTTATCCCTCAAAAGGAGGAAGAGAGATATAGATACCAGGATGCTAACTTAGAGTATACCGCTAGCATACCCAACCTTTTTCCTTTATTTAAATTGAAAAAAAATTAAAAAATTAATGTGAATCGTCTGAATACGGTACACTAGCACCTCTTTGTGTATCTCTCTCGTTGTCATTGCCCTTTTATCTCCAATAGCGTTTTGTTCCTCCTCGTACCACTTACTCAAAGAACCATCTCTCATATTAAAATAAGAGACAAGTCAATAAATAAGGTGATAAAGTGAGAACTTGTAACTTCTTTTGATGGTATCTTATTCCTAAAAAAGTTAATTAAACGAAAGGTTAGAAATGATTTTTAAAATAGGCAAATCTTTTCCTTAGTCAATAGGAAGAATTTCCTCATCACTGGTGATTTGACTATATGATGAGACATCGACTGTCATTCCCTATTATTTGGGGTCAAAACTACTTCTCTCCCTTGGGCATCCAACACTACTAATGCACATGGTGAAAGAATTCTATGTGAATGAAAAAATTACTTATCATTGTCCATGTCAACGAAAAGATATACTAAAAAGGCCAAAAAAGTATGGTTAGAACTTCTTTTACACCAAAATTTCCTCAAAACAACCTTACCAGAAAACAAAAACTTCCTTAAAACAATATTTTTCCATAAATAAATTAAGGGGTAGCATTCTTTGTGGAGGTGTGACCCTTGCACACGCACAGGGGCCTATGATGCAGAAGCATCATGGGGAGAGTGTTGCCACCTTTCATAAGGGCGGGACGATCATTTTACCTCCCACTGTTTTTGGGTGTGGGTTATACACTACCCACAGAGAACTTTTCTCCATAAATTAAAACAAAAATGTGATAGCATAGAAATGATATCATGCTTAAAACACGTCCCAACCGATTTTATTCACATGGCTAATGATGTGATAGTTTTCATCTATTGGTAAGGTCCATTATGGATTAACATCGGTCAAATTATCTGCAAAAATTCAATCATTTGCCCAACTTGTATCCAATTATGCTTGTGTATGTTGAACATCCATACTTGAATTGTGTTCAAATTTTATAGGTAGGCAAGATATGATGGGATCGTTATCCTTTGCTGTCCGCTGCCCGAACAACACCTACTATCCCCTGACATGGGGGCGAAATGACGACTTAACCTCCCTGCCCGAACACACTGCCCGAGGGAGGTTAAGTCATCATTTCGCACCTCATGTGAGGGGACAGCACTGTGTTGTTTGGGCAGCGAACAACAAAGGATAAAAGGGCCTACTTTTATACCAAATGATTACGAAGTAGGGCTGCAACAAGGTCGGGTTAGACCAGATTTTTTAAAAACCTAGTCCAATCTTGAGTCCTCTTAGTTGGGCCAACCCTGAATCAGAGCCAGAGAAATCCAACCCAGACCCACCCTCAGAGCTGGGCCAGATTGACCTTGATTGATACTAATTAAACATGGGGTGGGGGAAGGGAAAGGGCCACAGTGGGGAGAAGAAGAAGGAAGAAGAAGACAAGGTTGGGGTAGGTCGGGCTGGGTCGACAGGGCTAGAAATTCTCGATCCTGACCTGCCTTCAAGACCAGGGTATCTCAACTCAAACTCTATTCAAGCTCAGGACAGGCTCGGGCTGTTAGGGCCAAACTTGCACCCTTAAGTGCACCACAAAGCGGGGTGTACTCATAAATCTCTAATAGGAATATGTGATCGATGGCAAGAGATAAGTGCCTAAGAGGAATCCTCTCGAGAAATAGTGAAGGAAAGAAATAGTACCATTCACCATTCACCACTGCCTTCCTTTGTGCAGAACTGGATGATCTATATAGTGAAAGACTGCTTTCTTTCTAATAAACTACATATCTATTCTACTCTTTAATATAAAAGTAGGATTAACAGAAGAAAAGGTAGCAAGTTTTGGGTTGTAAAGAAAGAAGAGATCTGATGATGTCTGAACTCTCAACCTCCGACCTCTAGGCGAAGTTATTATTGACATGGGTGGGTGATGGCCCTCTCTGCGCTGTGCAGCTCTTGAGCTCCTCTTCAATCCCCACAGGGCACAGACCCACACACCTTTACTAATAAATGTATTTGGTTTTCTTTAATTTGAATTCCTTTATGATATTTTTTCACCTGGGGGTTGGGGCTTTTCAAACTTTATTAATTTGGTAGACCCACACAGCATGGTACACATGGTCTCTGTTATGTCGTCGGATGTACAACATCGCTCCGCCAGTACTACACAGAATTTTAATACTGTAATATAAGCATAGAATCCATAATAAAGTGTAGAGAGCAACTCGAAATATCCTGTTTAGTTACATCATATGCATTCAATGAGGGCAAAATAGGTACAATAATATAATCCCCAAGAATCAAAGCATATCAAAAGCCAGGAAATTAGATTACTAATGTTTTCTTTAATCAAGAAGGCACATTAACACACCCAATACCATTATTACGAAAGTGCCCAAGTGGGGTTCAAACTTTCACTCTACTAACGGCTACTTCCATTTGTCATACTCTCATTCACATGTTAACTTTTCCAACTATTTCTATTGGAAAAGGTTCTGTACTACATGGTCCGACCATAACCTTGGTTGGACCCTTGTTACATTCACATGGAATTGGTTCGCTCATGCGGGTGGGATGGTCGATTCACAATTGTTCTGGTTCAACCGATTGGTCTGATTTGTAATCAAGTTATCAACCCTGTTGCCTCTTTCATCTGGTCTTTCTTTACACTTCCACAATCTCTTTCCAGTCTTTCCAGTGCTCTGCAAGCTGAAACGCTTTCCCATTCTCCAACCCTTCTATCCTACATTGCTATCAAAGCTTCAAGAGTCCAGATACCTGTTTACTTATTCTCTCTCTGTATCTTCCTTCTCCATCGTTTCAAGGCCACTTCAGGCTCATTTATATAGTTTCTTTGGACGGGAAAGTAAGCACTGTAAGAGACAGTATCTTCTATGCTTTGGGTTTTGCTGCAACGGTCATTTCTCTCCACAAGTCACAGAATTTGCAGTAATGGCTCTGGTTCTTGTATGGTTATTTCTTCTTCTCTGCAACTCTTCTTTTCTTGTGGGCTCTTTGAATGATGAAGGCGTAGCTCTTTTGTCACTCCTACGGTCGGTTAGTGATGACCCAGAAAGGTCATTGAATAACTGGAACTCCTCTGATGACAACCCCTGTTCATGGAATGGGATTACTTGCAGAGAAGGTAAGGTTGTTTCTATTAGCATACCTAAGAAGAAGCTTGTTGGGTTTCTTCCTTCTGCTCTTGAATCCCTCAGTGCGCTCCGGCATGTCAATCTTGCGAACAATCAGTTCTATGGGAGCTTGCCCCTTGGCTTGTTTAATGTGCAGGGACTCCAAAGTTTGGTTCTTTACGGAAATGCTTTATCTGGGTCTATTCCTCCTGATATTGGCAAGCTTAGTTACCTTCAGACCTTAGATTTGTCGCAGAATTTTTTGAATGGGTCGTTACCCACTTCGTTAATTCAGTGCAAGAGATTGAGATTTCTCGATTTCAGCCAAAACAATTTCACTGGTTCTTTGCCATCTGGGTTTTGTACTGCTCTGGAAAAACTCAATCTTTCATACAATAAGTTGAGAGGTTCCATTCCTAGCGACATAGGTAATCTCTCGAGCTTGCAAGGTGCTGTTGATCTGTCTCATAATTTGTTCAGTGGTTCAGTCCCATCCAGCCTTGGGAATCTTCCAGAGAAGGTTTACATCGATCTTTCTTACAACAATCTAAGCGGCCCGATACCTCAGAGTGGTGCTCTCCTGAACAGAGGACCTTCGGCCTTCATTGGGAACCCAGGTCTCTGTGGACCTCCATTGAAGGACCCCTGTTCTTCAGACACTGCTGGTGCCGGTGCTCCATCTTCTTTTCCCTTCATACCCAACAATGACCCCTCTACTATGATCGGAAAAAGCAGAGGACTGAGTAAGAATGCTGTGATTGCAATTGTGGCGAGTGATGTGGTTGGAATTTTCCTCATTGGGTGGTTGTTCTCTTACTGTTACTTGAAAGTGTGCGATTGTGGGAAAGGTAAAGATGATCGTGGAAGTAATTTTGAGAAAGGATCAAAGGGGAGAAAGGAGTGTTTGTGCTTTAGGAAAGATGAATTTGAGACTCTCTCAGAAAATATAGAGCAATATGATCTTATTCCATTGGATACACAGGTGGGATTCGATCTGGATGAGCTTCTGAAGGCATCTGCCTTTGTTTTGGGTAAGAGTGGAATTGGTATTATGTATAAAGTTGTGCTTGAAGATGGAATTACTTTGGCCGTGAGGAGATTGGGTGAAGGAGGTTCCCAAAGGTTTAAGGAATTTCAGACTGAAGTAGAAGCGATAGGAAAGCTCAAGCATCCCAACATTTTAACTCTTAGAGCCTACTACTGGTCTGTAGATGAGAAGCTACTCATCTATAATTACATACCAAACGGCAACCTTGCCACTGCTATTATTAATGGTAAGCCAACTAAAGCTCAAATTTTCACTCATTTCTGGTTATTTTGATTTGCCGCAAATGTGTTTCCATCTATGGCGGTTACCATTTTTAACATTGATGATGATGTAATAAGTTTTCAAAAAAAATTATCAGGGAAGGCTGGAATGCCATCGTTTACACCCTTGAGGTGGTCTGTTCGACTCAGAATCATGAGAGGAATAGCGAGAGGTCTAGCTTATCTGCATGAATTCAGCCCCCAAAAGTATGTTCACGGTGATCTGAAGCCAAACAATATACTGCTCGGAAAGAACCTGGAGCCTCAAATTGCTGACTTTGGAGTTGGGCGCCTTGCCAATATAGCTGGAGGCTTCTCAATGCTGCAATCCAATCGAATGGTTTCAGAGAAACCAATGCAACAACAGAGTGCACCATCCGCCGAAGTCATTACGATTAGTCCAACTCTATCCGTAAGCACAGGATCTTGTTATCAAGCTCCTGAAGCCGTGAAAATGGTGAAGCCATCACAGAAGTGGGATGTGTATTCATATGGGGTGATTTTACTGGAAATGATTTCTGGAAGATCGTCAGTGATCCAAATGGGCACATCAGAAATGAATCTTGTTCAGTGGATACAGCTCTGCATTGCGGAAGAGAAGCCACTATCAGATGTCTTGGACCCCTTTTTGGTTGAAGAATTTGACAGGGAAGAGGAGATGGTTGCAGTTCTGAAAATTGCTCTGGCCTGCGTTCAGACTAGTCCTGAGTGGAGACCTTCTATGAGACATGTCTCAGATGCTATGGCTAAATTGACCACCTCTACAGATTGAGAAAGAGAGTCAAACGAAACAACAATAACTTCTCCAGAATTTGATTGCATAGATATGGATATAATGAATTATGGTTTGATACTTAAAAATCAGGTCATTCTGTTCATGAATAATGTATGTTATTTGTTGATTAAGAATGTATTTTTTTCCCCCTTACGGGAGACGGAGATTTGGGGGAAAGAAGTGTATCCATCAAAGTTTAGTTTGTTTGAAAGGAAAGGTTTGTTATGGTTTATCTTCGAGAGTATTCGGTTTGTATTGCTGATTTTTGATTGGGGGGGGGGGGGGGCATATCTGTTGGGTAGTATGCGGTTGCTGGAAAGGGTTCTTCCCCCTGAAATTTGTATGTTATGATGTCCTTGCAATCCGATTCTACTTCCAGATGATCCACAATGAGAGACATGACCTCCAGAAACTCATTGCGGATGGCTAGCACCGAAAATCCCAATCTCTGAGTTCGTAAAAGCCAAGGTTTCTATAAGGTTGCAGATAAGCACCCCAATTCCACCTATCTGGTCTGCCGAAGGTAAAGAATGTTTTAAAGTTGGCAAGAACAACCACCCTAGTTTCTTTTTTGGCCTAGGTAGGATCCTCTCCAATCACTTGAAAATACTAGTGAACCAGAAAGGGAAGATTGAGGAGTGTTGGATTCACCGGACCCCACAGCTTCCCCCAACCCGCCCCCCCCCCCACCCCCCACCCCCCCACCCATTATGTTTTGTTTCACCAGTACTTCAAGTGACTGCAGAGGAGCTACACCGGGTTTTCTTGTGTAATTAACCCTAAAGATTGGTAGGGGTTTTTTTTGGCCTCAATTAAAAACCACGTAAAAGGGAACAAAAGAGAGAGCAGAAGCAGAGAAGCCATTGAAGATGAATTAATTGCATGCCTTATGTGAACAAATGTTTGGCCACCTTTTCTTTATCAAAAAAAAAAATAGTTTTATCTCAGTTGGTAAAAATCAAAACCAGTTTCACTGCTCCATAATGATTTCCAAAGCAGTTGTTGAGTAGGAACTACAAAAGCCTCATATGTCTGAATGTGAGAAGATAAATGTCGTAACAATGGTTATCTGCTTGCACTGTCACCTTGGAACGGATAGGCCGAGCTCTAATATCACAATCAAAGAAAACTTAAATCAGAAAGTGAAATGAGGAGCAATGATTAAAATTCATATGTTACAGTCCTATCAACATTACATTTGTCAACTCATTATGGCACGATGGATTGTCTATACTAATAAGCAAAGCAACAAAATGGTAAAATGATCAATTTGATGATGAGGGAAAATAACACCACAATTCAGCTGTTTTGTGAATAAAGCATGTACATGACAGGAACCCACCTTCTAAAACAGCATGAAGCAAAACGATTCACGTACCATCAATTCCATCTGGGAAAAGGAGCAATTTCTGTTACCATATTATTACTATTATTAATCTACATATTAGTACAACCAAACCCATATGCAACAATTGAATGTGCAAAAACTCTGACTAAAATTGGCATATTCAATAATCTGATGTGCCCACATCATCACAGTCCCTCCACAATTGGAATGTTATCAAGGCATCGAACTTGGAAGACTGCATGCCATAAATATCAAGTTTGGTAGGGCAGCCCAAATCTTCTCATCCAAACATCACAAGTACTTCATCAATGTATATCTTACCCACCAAACAAATGGATGCCTACACTGTAGAAAGTAGTACTATTGGGAGTTGGGACTGGAACATCTGGCCAGTGTGATCTGGGAACTATATCAGGCGATACAATCAATTGATTTCACTAAATATCACAACGATGCAATCACCAAAAACTCATTGTATATCAAATAATCTATTACTGATACAATTTGCTTTTTTGTTTTGTTCTACTGTTTTCCTTTTGGATTTGATCAAACATTTAGTTTAGTGCATATGATACATTGTCATGATTTTGCACGTGTTTCCCTAGGGAAACCCTAAGAAGGGGATAGATGCAAAGTAGAGACACCAAAGAATCAAGTAGAAACCAAAAGTAGATGGGCACAAAGTTAGAAATGATTTCCACTCCCCCCCCCCCCCTTTTTTGGGTTTTTAATTTGTAAGATTCCCCTGTGGCTTCTGTCATCAATACATAGTACCAAAATTTCATGGTACATTTAGTCAATGGTATATTTCAATCTTCAAGGATAATTTGGACTACATTTTCTTTGACCAAAAAGAATGCAACACACACACACACAGAACTGGCAAATATTTAAGAAAAACAAGGAAAAAGAAAAAAAGGAACTTCGTCCATTATTATATATGAATGTGTGGAAAATTAAGGAAATACTTCAAAAGAGAAAGAGAGAGTGTCTCATGTCTTTGGATTGCATTCTCCCAGAAGGCAAAAACAATTTCTTTTGAGTTTTCAGAGGAGGAAGGATGGAAATTTGGTGGCTTTTCTCTGCTGCTTACTGCTGATTTTTCCTCCCTAGGCAAAGTCGAAGGGAAGTGTGCACTTGGGGGGGGGGGGGGATGGAATTGTATTTTTTTTTTCTGCAACTTTGTTTTTTCTTTGCAAATAACTGGAGCCTTTGGGCATACATGGTCAAGATAAGGAGTTTTCCGTGTCAGATAACTGACAAGAAGACACATCATTGAGATTTCAATTGTAAAAAAAAAAAAAATATGCAGAATACTTTGAAGGTGCATTACAGAATAAAAAGGGCATACATTTTTTCCTAAAGGCGTACATCTAATATTGACCAAGGGGAAACAATAAACACATAAGAATAGCAGATCTCAAGATGAATGCCTCTATTTTCCACAAAAAGGAACCATCTTCCACATCTCAAATTGTAAAGAAATTCTAGGTACATTCAGATGATTATGTTAAATGATACATGGATAAGCAATCAATTGGTAAATATGTAACTAGTCTGACTGTTAATGGTGTTCGTACTTGATGATGCTGTGAATCATGGTTCGCAGGTCAAAGCCCAATCTATTTCTTTCAATCATTGGGAGATTCATGTGCCTGCAGGAACCAAAGATCTCAAGTTGGTCTCCAGAGATGGTGAAAGTGATGACGTCTAAAATAAACAAAAGAAACCATCTCATCACTTCTCCCTTTACTTAAGGAAATTCAAAGCATCTGGTCTCACATATATGGAATGCACAATACAACAAACAACTCCTCGAAGTCATATGATAACACAATGTTTTTGTGAAGATTGGTCTTTGGACAGAAATACAGAAGCAGAGGATGGTTCTTTACATGTGAAGACATGAATTTATTTCTTTCTAAAACCAGAGAATAATTGAGGTTTGACATCCCATGGTTCTACTGTGAAAGAATAATACATTATTATTTCACCAAACCTAGTCCACTAATGGTCAAAAAACGAGATCAAACCATACGCCTTGTGCATACAGATAAAAACAAGGAAAAAGGCATCCACAAACATAGTGGTTTTGATTGACATCCGAATTATTTTATAGATTTAGATGCATATAATCCCAGCCTTGAACACACTAACGGATCAGAAGCTGATTGGAATTGTCATCAATGGATTCCATTCAGGTTAGAATTATCTTATGCTGCAATGTGTCAGCGACAATGAGTTATTGTTATTTATTTTCCTTCAAAGAAAAGAAGACTATCTTTAACATTGGGTTTGAGGAATATGGCAAGCAAAAAGCAGGCATCAATGCACCACATGAACGTGATTGTAATGTAAGACTAGAACCTGAATAGGTCTAATCCCAGGCAGGATCAAATAGAAAACCTTTCCATAAATAAGAAATCATATGAGGGAACCAAGAGAACAATGGGAACTCAAATGAAGGAACAATCTTCTTGGTTGAAGTAACAAATAAAAACCCACAAATTTGTAACCTGTTGACGCAGCAATGATCTTGATGTGGTAATCTTCAAGAAATCGATGTGACAATCAACTGAAAAAAATCCCAGCAGCTTGTAGCACTTTTGAACTCGATTCAAACAAAATTAGGGTTTGGATTCAATAACCGATAGAAGGGGATGGGGGAAGGGAATGGCTATCTCAGCTTGGGCATCTCACCCATCCTATCTCAGGATTTTCACAAGGCTTTCATGAATCAAATTCGTGTACAATACTGACCTCCCTTGCAAACTTATATAGAAGAATCAAAAATAGACTTAGACATTACAAAGGAAAGGCCTAACCCTATCATTTACTAATAAGGTAACCTAAACTAACTAGGAAAGCGAAATAATAAAGAAAATAGACTCAAAATAGGACTTTAACTAAACTAATGAAGCAAATCCATTTCCCTACTTTCTATTTTAGGCTCATTAAATTGGCCAATTACAAAGTAAACCTATGGGCTCAAAGTAGGGGTGTCAACCGGTCGGGCTCGGTCGGGCCTAGCCGGGTCTCACCAATTTTACAGGCTGCACCGTGTCCGACCGTTTAGGCATTCAGGCTTACCTTGGGCGGGCATGGTACGATTTCATTTCAGTCGGTCGGTGTTCGGTCCTTAATCGGGGCAGCCTTATTTGGACGAAACGGGCCTAAACCGGATCTAAAACGGGCTAATGAACCGTTTAACTCTAAACGGTGTGGGCTTACTAATTGACATGCAACCAGAATTTTAAGTTCAAACCATCACACCGTTGGGCAGTCACTGTACACCTCAACTCAAAGTCAAATAAAGCTTATCCCAACTAAATAGCAGCACAACACTGAATAGAAGAACATCTAACAAAGTAAGTAGAGGGAAAAATAATAGTAGCACAACACCGAATAGAAACACATCTAACAAAATAAGTAGAGGGGAATAAAAAAATAGCAACACAACACCGAATAGAAGCACATCTAACAAAGTAAGATCTAAAAACTAAAACTAAGCCTCATCTCACCTACGTTAAGTATATCTAACCAATAAATGTCAAAGACCAACAAAGAAACAAACAAAAAAATGGAAATTTGGAGGGAAGGGGAGGGAAAGTTTATAAGTTAAAGGGTCGGGCTGGGTCGGGCGCGATCTAGGTCGGGCCTGGAATTGGTCGTTCTAGTCGGGTGGCCTATGGGCTAGGACCCCACACCAGGACCGCCCGATTACTAAACGTGTCGGGCTTAAGCCCAACACGTTTAGTAATCGGGCCGGGCCTGGAATTGACACCCCTAGATCAAAGTCCCAATACAAATATAGCCCAACCCAAAGCTTATTTTCAATAAAATAAGCCCTCTAAGTGACTTATCTACATCAGATTGTCTTTTCTTTGGCAGTGGGTCAGAGGGTCAAGATGGGTTTTCAACCAGTGGTGTCAACTCACTCACGATTATAAGCAACCAGTTTGCATTCAATACCATATTCAGAGTTTATTCAGAGTTTTTCATTGATTTTCTTCGATGATTACAATAGAACTGATAAGCTGCTTAAATAGAGAACACAACAAACCCGCGTTAGACAACCGCGGTTAAAAGTCTTCAACTAACCTAACCATAGTTGGTACAACTAACCTAACCATAGTTGGTACAAAGTCTTCACCTAAGCGTGGGTTGGTACAAAAGTCTTCACCTAACTGTGGTTGGTGGACAAAGACACCACGACATGGAGTGGTGTCGACATACATGATACATACTCGATACTTGTCGGATACGACATACATGATACTCACTACATACATACTCAATACGCAATACAGACATACATTCAAAAATAAAAACTAATCCGTATCAAAGTCGGTATCGCTGGTGTAGGGGATGAAGAAGTCTAAGGCATGGTCGACCTCGAACTCCATGTGCTCGCTCATGATGCGGTGGATGAACGGATGTTGCAGGACGTTGTTGACCTCCCATGTTGTCATCGGTACTTTGCGAGAAGCGAGAGGGCAAGAGCGGCGGATCAACATGGTTATGGGTGCACATAGTTGTCATGAAGGAAAACCATCGAGCTTTATGCTCGTCGTCGACGGTCACGATGGATAAAGATATCCCGAGAGCTGGATTCATGGAAAGAGAAGGTAGGGTCAGAAGCAATGAGATTATGATCCAAAATGGGGGGAGTAACCAAATGATGATGAATGAAATCAGGTGGTCGATGAAAAATATAAGTGACAAAGGGAAGTTCATCAAGGGCTGAGAGGCTATGGAGCCAAGTAGGAATAGGAGCAAAGAGGCGGAGAAAACGGGCTAAGCACTGGGGTCTTTGGAGACGAAAATAGGCTGAGCCTGTTGGGTTGGAGAAAATGGTGGAAACGGTGCTGAGGTAATGCCAGAGGGTACGGTGAAGGATTCCGCTCAAGCCTCTTATCTTATTTCTGGCCGAGAAAAAGAAAAGCGTCTTCTGGAAGAACAGCTCCGATTAGCCCAAACTCAAACTTATCCGGCTAGTCCAACCCGGTTTCCTGACTCTGTCGTACCCCCTGTTTATCATGACTATATGGCTCCGCATAGCTTTCCTACAGCTATGTTTAAGGAACTCCAGGATCAGCAGAGACATCTGGCTGCACACAAGGCACGATCCGCCAAACCCAAGCGCTCTCATGCCTCGTACCCATCAGACTCCCAGCCAGTTTTTCAACCTTCTCCTATAACTCTTGCTAAGCCTATGGTGCAACCCACTTTCCAACCTTTACCCGAGCAACCTTCAGGACCTCCTGGTTTTGTCCCCTGGGTTCCTCCCAGATCTAAACCATCACCTCCTGACTCCGCTTATACTGTCATCCCAGCACCTTCCCATCCAAATACCCTTAGCAATTATTTGACCCAGTTAACCTTAGCTCCTCCAGCCATACCTGCTTTATCTCTCTCTAAGGTTTCCTCTGTCACTACTTTTACGGACTCAGACTCCCAGTCTTCGAGCCCTATGCCCATCTACCAGACCAACCCCTCGTGCACCAGAAGCAATCGAACCCATCATCTATAAGCGTGTGGCCGGACACCGCTCCACAGAGCCCAAAGCTCGACCTCGAGGCCCAAGATCCCACGATGCCTCCTCGAGATCAAGCTCCAAGCTCTTTTGGCAATCAAGACCCAAACACTGCTTACCTTTGATGGTCTTCCTTTCCATAAATGGCACGACGCATCTCCGAGTTTCATGCCTGGCTCATGCGAAATGTTGGTTGCGGTGCTCTGGACAATCTCTGTCATCACGAAGTTTTTGGCCCGTTCCCATGGTACTCTCGAGAGAATGGTTTATGGCCCTTGGTGGTTATCGGCACTCCAATGGACTCGGATCCCATTGATGTTTTCATCGCATCAATTGTATAATGAAATGATTGGCCCTATTGAGAACAACCGCATCAAAGCTCGTGAAGAATACTTCCAGATGAAGTGCTGCTCTTTCCAAAAGGCTGATCTCGCCAAGCATTACACTCGTACGCTGGACCGTTTCTACATCTTAGGTGGACTGGATGATCCTAATATGAAACAGGTTTTCCTCAACTCTTTTCCTGAACCTCTGGGAAAAGAAGCTTCAAAATCTTTACAGCAATTTGGCCTACGAATTGATCGAAGCCCCTATTGACGTCTTTACAAGAGATCCTCGGTGCCTGCAGGCTTTGTGACTAACACTCTTCTTCAAGCATAGGAGAAGACTACCCATAAGCTCACATGCGTGTGATACCTCTATCTCAAGATCAAATGTAAAGATAAGGGATTGCTCATGTCCTTCAGAAGAAGTCCCATTTCTCTAAAGTCCATCCCGTGAGTTCCGTTCTAGACATGACCGGCCTCATCGGTTCAAACGGAAATCACAACGAAACTGCCTTACAAATTCTTCAAACGCAAGAAGTTCGGACAAAAGACTTCCGCTAAGTGCTATGCTTGCGGCAAAATTGGGCATTTTGCTAAGAATTGCCCTGACAAGACTAAGCAAGCTAAGCTCATGCATATGCTTGCTCCCTTTTCCATCACAGATGATCCTGATGCAGACGTTGAATCTCTCTACTCTATGGACGATGATTTTACGCCAGATCTACTGTTCGTTCTTGAAAATTGGAACGAAGATCCAGATACTTCTTCACCCGAGTCCGATGGATTTGACCCCATCTACCCGCTTACTTCACCCTTATCATCTTCAGACCCTCCTAAGCCGCCAGTTTTGGCTATCACCAAAACCCCTTTACCACAGGCTCTTCTCTCTATTCTCCCTACAACATGGGATCGTCCTATCAAGGTTATTGGCTATTTTGATACCGGATGTTCTCTGACCATCCTAGCCCCCCATGTTCTTCCTTGAGACAATTGGAAGCCTCATCGTCGGTTTTTCTGCACGTGATGGTCAAACCTTCTCGGTTGATCTCATTTCCAGACATCCCATTAAGTTGAGATTGTTCCCCAATCTTACCATCTCCCATACGGTGTTAGGTTCCTCTCTCCCTGGTCGAGATGCCCTTATTGGCTTTGACGTCTTATGCCGCTTACCCCACCTTCGATGGAGTATCCATGGCCTCGGTATAAGAAGCATTTTATCCCCTGGACCACTATTCCCAAATTGTTACTAATGGCTCCTATTGCGTATCGAGGACCAATTAATCCTTCGTTGCGGTGCGGACAATCATAATGAGTTCCTCACAAAGTGTTCCAGCCCCCTCGGCGAAATACTAAGTTCTTTATCCGCTCTTCCTTTCAAAGAACGAGGATATCAATCCTACTAACGCCACCATTCGTACGTGAACCCCGAACATCTCACCGATCACCGTCGAGATCGCCCTCTTGGAAGCCCAAGGTCTCATCGAGAAGACATCTTCCCCGGGCCTCGCGAAGCTTTCATGTCAATAAAAGAGCGAGAACAACGGCGCGCAAGCTCCGCCTTGTGATCAATTATCGCCTCTCGATGCGTTTCGCTTGATGACAAGTTCCCATTACCAACCAGGCCAGCTCTTCTCCTCCAGCTATCCAAGGCCAAGTTCTTGACAAAGTTTGATCTCAAGGCAGGATTACGCAGCCTTGGTATCCATCCCGAAGATCGCCCCAAGAGCAGGTTTGTTTTCCTGGAGGTCATTACCAATGGGTGTTCTCCCTTTTGGATGAAAGTGGCTCCATCGTTGTTTCAAGCGAGCCATGTTACAAATCTATACTCCCATTCAAGAGCATGCTCTCATCTACATTGACGACATCCTCCTTTTTTCTACCACTGAGGACGAACATGCCCTCCTCCTTCAACAATTCTTGGACATTACTATGACCCAAGGTATCATGCTCTCTCCAACGAAGATGGTCGTAGCAGTCAACACAATTGATTTTCTTGGTGTCACCATCTCCAATGGACAATTCCAGCTACAACCCCACATTGGTCACTCCTTGCTCGAATTCTCGGACGGTCCCCTTACCCGTTAGGAAGTACGACAGGTCCTCGGCATCATCAACTATATGGCCGAATTCCTTCCTCATCAAATCCGTATGACTAGTCATCTTCACCGCCTTCTGAAGAAAGATGCACCACCATGGTCCACTGTTCATACTTCGGCAGTCAAAGATTTGAAGACTCTGGCTCAGGATCTTCCCACTCTGCAGATTCCTTCTACAGGTCTCCGTATCATCCGGTGATGCTAGTGATACACAATGGGGTCTTGTTCTCCTCGAAGAACTCCCATGACATACCACGACGTATGTCGTGGATATCGTAGTGGTGAATTCAGCTCTCCGAAAAACATTATCATTCCACATTGAAGGAAATTCTGGCGGTCCGACGCGGTATTGAGAAGTTCCAGTTCTTCCTCATCGGACATTCCTTCCTGATAGAAATGGACATGGCAACTTTCCCAAAGATGTTACAGATTCAAATAAGCGGCTCCTCTGAATCTCGGCTCCTTCGATGGGCTCGGTGGTTTTCCCAATGGTCATTCGAGTTCACCATGTCAAAGGCAAAGACAATGTGCTGCAGACTTCCTCTCTCGCGCTAAGAAGAAATTACCATTATCTTCTTCCATCCACATCCTTTGCATGCCCTAACTCCAGTGCTTCCTCTTCCTCATCCGCATTCCACCACTTTGATCCTTTGCTTGAGCCTACCTACCCTGCTACCGAGCTCTCTTTTCAATGCAATCTCTCTCTTCGCACTCTGAAAGCATATAGTATCTCTACATACCGGTCTATTCTTCTCTCCATTATTCATACCAGTGGACTCGATTCGGCCCAGGTTGTACATCGCTTTGAGACTATCCATTCCTTACCCCATTTGCCATTAATCCAAACTCTTTGTTTGATAAAGAGTGTGGTCTTCTTACGGCACCTTCTTGCGATCCATAAGGTAGCTCTCACCTTCAACCGTCATACCCTCTCGGCATTACCTCGGCACCGTTTCCACCATTTTCTCACCCAACAGGCTCGGCCTATTTTCGTCTCAAAGACCCCGTGCTTGGCAGCCCGTTTTCTCCGCCTCTTTGCTCCTATTCCTACTTGGCTCCATAGCCTCTCCTACCATTGATGAACTTCCCTTTGTACTTATATTTTTCATCGACCACTGATTTCATTCATCATCATTTGGTTACTCCCCATTTTGGATCATAATCTCATTGCTTGACCCTACCTTCTCTTTCCATGAATCCACTCTCAGGATATCTTTATCCATCGTGACGATCAGGACGAGCATAAAGCTCGATGGTTTTCCTTCGCGACAACTATGCGCACTCCATAACCATGTTGATCCGCCACTTGCCCTCTTGCCTTACGCAAAGTACCGCGTCAGATGGGAGGTCAACAACGCGTCCTGCAACATCCGTTCATCCACCGTGCATCATGAGCGAGCACATGGAGTTCGAGGTCGACCATGCCTTAGACTTCTTCATCCCCTACACCATGATACCGACTTTGATACGGATTAGTTTTTATTTTTGAATGTATGTACGTATTGCGTATTGAGTATGTATGTAGTGAGTATCATGTATGTCGTATCCGACAAGTATCGAGTATGTATCATGTATGTCGACACCACTCCATGTCAGTTCGGTGTCTTTGTCCACCAACCACAGTTAGGTGAAGACTTTTGTACCAACCACAGTTAGGTGAAGACTTTGTACCAACTATGGTTAGGTTAGTTGTACCAACTATGGTTAGGTTAGTTGAAGACTTTTTTAACCGCGGTTGTCTAACGCGGGTTTGTTGTGTTCTCTATTTAAGCAGCTTATCAGCCCTATTGTAATCATCGAAGAAAATCAATGAAAAACTCTGAATATGGTATCAGAGCCTTGTGAGTAATCTTTTTGGCTCTTGTTTGTTGGAGCTCTGCTCCCTGCTCCTCTGTCTCTTCTTTTGGTTTCTGATGGTTCTTTTTTTGTTGCCTAAGTATGCTCTGCAGTTGCCGTCCTAGACGGATCCTCTGCATCAGAAACAGGTGTGAATGATTAATACAGGTCTTCCCAATCTCAGGTTGGTAACGTCCATTGAGGCAGGTGTGGGTATGCAGGCATGGCCGCTATAAAATCCCGGCACAATCGGGTTACCTCCGACCTGGGTCTAAGAAGCCTATTATTTATCATTTTCTGCTATATTTAACCATCTCCTACCAAATTTTTGACAGCCGGTCCAGGTGCATCTCTCGCAAACAGTGGTCCTTTTTCCCTTCAAATTTATGGCTTTACAACCTCCGAATACTCTTCCGGCTCCAGTCACTCTTAAGCAATCCCATGCGTCTAAGGTGGATTACTTGTATGAACTCAGTTACACTCCGGCTGAGCAACAGATTCATCCGACGAACTTTCCAATCCTCAATCCCTATGATGTCTTCCCACAGACGTCGTCATCTTCGGTTACCAGGAGGCTTCGGACTATTATTGCTCCCAAGAAGACTCAGGGTCTTAAGGAGTATGTTCAAGCTCCTCCGTTTTCGCAGAACCAGGTTACTGCCAGTGGCAAGGAACAATACTTCCCGGTCAATATCAGTCCAGACTTGATCCGCCAATGGATCCATCTTGGCTACACTCATCTTCATTTGGGTGCGGTTAAGATAGCAACAACTTTCCACGGTCGCAAAGGACTCCCAGTGGCGATGCGTCTCAACTTCCTGGACACTCATTTCCGGAATTTCCCTCATGCCACTATTACAGATGTTCAGACCACTCTGAACGACGGCACGATCTTCTATCGTATACTGACTTCTGATATTTCTCTTGAGGATCCCAATCGAGCGGATGCACAGCGGTTCTTGACTCACAAACTACCGGTGCTCCTCGAGAAAGAATCAAGTTGATGCGGCCGTTGCAAAATTATCGAGATATGCTTTTCAGTTGCGAAATCATGCATTGAATCTGTATTTTGGTTTCTCCGGTAGCCAATGATGCGGCTCTCTTCGTCAGGATCGGCGAAAGGAAGCGGGATCCCAGCGATAAAGCTCATGTCCCCCGACCAGTTGATCGAAACAGCTCATCAAGCTCATCCCGAGTCTTGGATCACGACTACGAATCTACCCACTGACTTACTGCTGCTTTCTGACCCCTCCGTTGTGACAGAACAAATCCGTCTACAAATCACTCGAGGACGGACGTACCATGCGAGTTATCCACGCCCATACAGATATGGGTATGATTCTCCCCCATTCCATCCTCGGATGGCGGTTTGATCAAGTGATGATCTTGATGATTCCCCTCCTCCTACGCCGCCTCCGAAACCTAAAAAGAAGAAGCGCGGCCCGGACTACCTATGGCTCCGTTATCAAGCAGGCTGCCCTAATGTTGGCCCTCTTGCGGAAGATCGTGGCGATGCGGTCAGTTCATGTCAGTATGGCAGCAGCAAACCCTGCATTGCATGGATGTTGTTACTTGCTTTTTGATTCTCATTGACTCCTCCACGAAATCCGCTCGCTTATGCGAAGCCCGATCTACCACCTGCTCCTCCATCTCCCCGGCGGAACACTCAAGCTCGTGCTTTAGCGGCAATGACCCATTCCATGTTTTATGGCTACCCGATTCACGCGGCATCAGAAATTTCCCCTCCTCGATTGATTATGAGGATCTTTGATACTTGCCCGTCATAAATGGAAGATCATTCCACACTAATGTTCTTGGCAATGAATGGCCGAGATGGCTATAACTCCTCTGTTGAAGCCTCAACTTCAATCGGGCGCGAGAGAATGCTCGGTTCGAGAATCGCACTCACCAAGCTTCTTCATACCAAGAACATCACACGCTTGCTCTCGACGAGAATGAAGGCGACACAATCCGTTACTTGAAATCACGGATTGAATCCCTCCACCAGAGCTTATGTCCATAGCTACGACGGTGAAGGATTCCGCTCAAGCCTCTTATCTTATTTCCTGCCGAGAAAAAGAAAAGCGTCTTCTCCTCGGAAGAACACTCGATTAGCCCAAACTCGAAACTTATCAAGGCTAGTCCAACCACCGCTTCACTGCTGCACTCGCTTATCATGACTATATGGCCCGCATAGCTTTCCTACGACTATGTTTAAGAACTCCGAGATCGCTAGAGACATCGGGCACACAAGGCACGATCCGCCAAACCTCAGCGCTCTCATACCTCGTACTCCATCGAGACTTGCGGCCAGTTTTTCAACCTTCTCCTATAACTCTTGCTAAGCCTGGTGCAACCCACTTTCCAACCTTTACCCGAAAGCAACCTTCAGGACCTCCTGGTTTTGTCCCCTGGGTTCCTCCCAGCTCTAAACCATCACCTCCTGACTCCGCTTATACTATCATCCCAGCACCTTCCCATCCAAATACCCTTAGCAATTATTTGACCCAGGGCTTAACCTTAGCTCCTCCACCCATACCGCTTTATCTCTCTCTAAGGTTTCTCCTGGTCATCATACTTTATGGACTCGATCTCCCGCCTTCTCGAGCCCTATGCCCATCTACCGAACTGCAACCCCCTCGCACCGTATAAATCGAACCCATCATCTATAGCAGCCGAGCAAATGGGCTGACATCGCTTCCACGTGCCCAAGAATACCAAAATGCCCAAGATCCCACGATGCCTCCTCGTGATCCAAGCTCCAAGCTCTTTTGGCAATCAAGCACCCCAAACAATGCTTACTCTCATGGTCTTCCTTTCCATAAATGGCCTCGAACGCATCTCCGAGTTTCATGCCTGGCTCATCGGCAGAAATGTTGGTTGTCGGTGCTATCGATCGACATACCGCTATCACCAAGTTTTTTGCCCGCTCCCACGGCACTTCGTGAGAATGGTTTATGGCCCTCGGTGGTTATCGACACTCCAATGGACTCAGATCCCCATTGATGTTTTCATCGCTCAATTGTATAATGAAATGATTGGCCCTATTGAGAACAACCGCATCAAAGCTCGTGAAGAATACTTCCAGATGAAGTGCTGCTCTTTCCAAAAGGCTGATCTCGCCAAGCATTACACTCGTACCGCCGGACCGTTTCTACATCTTAGGCGGATCGGATGATCCTAATACGAAACAAAGTTTTCCTCAACTCTTTCCTCGAACCTCTCGGGAAAAGAAGCTTCAAAATCTTTACAGCAATTTGCCTACGACCGATCAAGCCCCCATCGACGCCTTTACCAAGAGATCCTCGCGCCCCGCAAAGCTTTGACCAACGTGCTCTTCTTCAAGCAATGGGAGAAGACTACCCATAAGCTCACGTATGCGTGTGATACCTCTATCTCAAGATCAAATGTAAAGATAAGGGACTCGGCCACGTCCGCCCAAGAAGAAGTCCCATTTCTCTAAAGTCCATCCCGACAAGTTCCGTTCTAGACATACGACCGGCCTCATCGGTTCAAACGGAAATCACAGCAGCAGCGGCCTTACAAATTCTTCAAACGCAAGAAGTTCAGACAAAAGACTTCCACTAAGTGCTATGCTTGCGGCAAAATTGGGCATTTTGCTAAGAATTGCCCTGACAAGACTAAGCAAGCTAAGCTCATGCATATGCTTGCTCCCTTTTCCATCACAGATGATCCTGATGCAGACGTTGAATCTCTCTACTCTATGGACGATGATTTTACGCCAGATCTACTGTTCGTTTTCAAAATTGGAACGAAGATCCGATACTTCTTCACCCGAGTCCGATGGATTTGACCCCATCTACCCGCTTATTCTACCCTTATCATCTTCGACCCTCTAAGCCGCCGTTTGGCTATCACCAAAACCCCTTTACCACGTGCTCTTCTCTCTATTCTCCCTACAACATGGGATCGTCCTATCAAGGTTATTGGCTATTTTGATACCGGATGTTCTACAACCATCCTAGCCCCCCATGTTCTTCCTTCAGACAATTGGAAGCCTCATCGTCAGTTTTTTACTGCAGCCGATGGTCAAACCTTCTCGGTTGATCTCATTTCCAGACATCCCATTAAGCTGAGATTGTTCCCCAATCTTACCATCTCCCATACAGTGTTAGGTTCCTCTCTCCCTGGTCGAGATGCCCTTATTGGCTTTGACGTCTTATGCCAGTTACCCCACCTTCGATGGAGTATCCATGGCCTCAGCTATAAGAAGCATTTTATCCCCTGGACCACTATTCCCAAATTGTTACTAATGGCTCCTATTGCAGGTATCAAGGACCAATTAATCCTTCGTTGCAGTGCGGACAATCATAATGAGTTCCTCACAAAGTGTTCCAGCCCCCTCTGGCGAAATACTAAGTTCTTTATCCGTCTTCCTTTCAAGAAGAACGAGGATATCAATCCTACCAACGCCAGCCATTCAGGCATGAACCCTGAACATCTCACCAGTGCCCGTCAAGAGATCGCCCTCTTGGAAGCCCAAGGTCTCATCGAGAAGACATCTTCCCCTTGGGCCTGCGAAGCTTTCTCATGTCAATAAAAGAGCGTAACAACGACGCGGCAAGCTCCGCCTCATGATCAATTATCGCCTCTCAATGCGTTTCGCTTGATGATTAACAAGTTCCCATTACCAACCAGGCCAGCTCTTCTCCTCCAGCTATCCAAGGCCAAGTTCTTCAGCAAGTTTGATCTCAAAGCAGGATTCTGGCAGCTTGGTATCCATCCCGAAGATCGCCCCAAGACAGGTTTCTGTTTTCCTGGAGGTCATTACCAATGGACTGTTCTCCCTTTGGATGAAAGTGGCTCCATCGTTGTTTCAAAGCAGGCCACAGCAAATCTATACTCCCATTCAAGAGCATGCTCTCATCTACATTGACGACATCCTCCTTTTTTCTACCACTGAGGACGAACATGCCCTCCTCCTTCAACAATTCTTGGACATTACTATGACCCAAGGTATCATGCTCTCTCCAACGAAGATGGTCGTAGCAGTCAACACAATTGATTTTCTTGGTGTCACCATCTCCAATGGACAATTCCAGCTACAACCCCACATTGGTCACTCCTTGCTCGAATTCTCGGACGGTCCCCTTACCCGTCAGGAAGTACGACAGGTCCTCGGCATCATCAACTATATGGCCGAATTCCTTCCTCATCAAATCCGTATGACTAGTCATCTTCACCGCCTTTTGAAGAAAGATGCACCACCATGGTCCACTGTTCATACTTCGGCAGTCAAAGATTTGAAGACTCTGGCTCAGGATCTTCCCACTCTGCAGATTCCTTCTACAGGTCTCCGTATCATCCAGACTGATGCTAGTGATACACAATGGGGTGCTGTTCTCCTCGAAGAACTCCCAGACAAGACACGACGTATCTGTGGATATCGTAGTGGTGAATTCAAGCTCTCCGAAAAACATTATCATTCCACATTCAAGGAAATTCGGCGGTCCGACGCGTTAGAAGTTCCAGCTTCTTCCTCATCGGACATTCCTTCCTGATAGAAATGGACATGATAGCTTTCCCAAAGATGTTACGTTCAAAAGGCAGCTCCCTGAATCTCACTCCTTCGATGGGCTCATGGTTTTCCCAATGGTCATTCAAGGTTCACCATATCAAAGGCAAAGACAATGTGCTTAGACTTCCTCTCTCGCACTAAGAAGAAATTACCATTATCTTCTTCCATCCCTCGTCCTTTGCATGCCCCTAACTCCAGTGCTTCCTCTTCCTCATCCGCACTTCCACACCTGATCCTTTGCTTCAGCTTCTACCCCTGCTACCAGCCTCTCTTTTCAGCAATCTCTCTCTTCGCACTCTGAAAGCATATAGTATCTCTACATACCAGTCTATTCTTCTCTCCATTGTTCATACCAGTGGACTCCAGTTCGACTGGGTTGTCTGTCACCCAGACTATCCATTCCTTACCCCATTTGCCATTAATCCAGCTCTGTTTGATAAAGAGTGTGTGGTCTTCTTCTGGCACCTTCTTGCAGTCCATAAGGTAGCTCTCACCTTCAACCGTCATACCCTCTGGCATTACCTCAGCACCGTTTCCACCATTTTCTCCAACCCAACAGGCTCAGCCTATTTTCGTCTCCAAAGACCCCAGTGCTTAGCCCGTTTTCTCCGCCTCTTTGCTCCTATTCCTACTTGGCTCCATAGCCTCTCAGCCCTTGATGAACTTCCCTTTGTCACTTATATTTTTCATCGACCACCTGATTTCATTCATCATCATTTGGTTACTCCCCCCATTTTGGATCATAATCTCATTGCTTCTGACCCTACCTTCTCTTTCCATGAATCCAGCTCTCAGGATATCTTTATCCATCGTGACCAGTCAGACGAGCATAAAGCTCGATGGTTTTCCTTCATGACAACTATGTGCACCCATAACCATGTTGATCCGGCCACCTTGCCCTCTTGCCTTCTGCAAAGTACCAGTACAGCATGGGAGGTCAACAACGTCCTGCAACATCCGTTCATCCACCGCATCATGAGCGAGCACATGGAGTTCGAGGTCGACCATGCCTTAGACTTCTTCATCCCCTACACCAGCGATACCGACTTTGATACGGATTAGTTTTTATTTTTGAATGTATGTCTGTATTGCGTATTGAGTATGTATGTAGTGAGTATCATGTATGTCGTATCCGACAAGTATCGAGTATGTATCATGTATGTCGACACCACTCCATGTCAGTTCGGTGTCTTTGTCCACCAACCACAGTTAGGTGAAGACTTTTGTACCAACCACAGTTAGGTGAAGACTTTGTACCAACTATGGTTAGGTTAGTTGTACCAACTATGGTTAGGTTAGTTGAAGACTTTTTTAACCGCGGTTGTCTAACGCGGGTTTGTTGTGTTCTCTATTTAAGCAGCTTATCAGTTCTATTGTAATCATCGAAGAAAATCAATGAAAAACTCTGAATATGGTATCAGCGTCAATTACATGGTTGCATTGATAATATTTGCACTTCAAGATTATAAGCAGACCAGTTTGCATTCAATACACCCACAATAGTGTCAATTACATGGTTGCGTTGATAGTATTTGGACTTCATGGCAGCAATAGGATACATAGTTTGGGTCTTAAACGTATTGTTAGACATGAAGGCTCACTGGTTCTTCCCACTCCCACACAACACAGCCCCCTGGCCCCCCGCCCAAAAGAAAAGGTCAAAAGAATTCTGTACGGAAGTGTGGCCTATGCCAGTCTCCCATGTGTCTTTCTCTCCTCCCCACGTGAAAAGACATTTCTGCCCTTTGTTTTGGGAATGAGAGAGATACATACAGGGAGTGCTGGTGTAGGCTGTGCTCCCGGACAGAGAACCACTTCCCCAAAAAAAGAAAAACAAATGGTAGCTGGTGTGCCCAGGAGCCATATTACACAAGCCACTCTTAAATTGCAGATACTAAATTACAGAGCCAATTTCAAGAATGAGAGGGTATAAACAATCAAGCAAGAAACTGAAGTACTTGGTAGTAGTTCAGCAGATCTCTTCATAACTTGGCTACTGAAAGAGAGTATTTTTTACCAAGTTAACTTCTGAGAATTAGGAATGTGTTTCTGCACCAAGATCGATGAAAAGGCTAAACAGTTGACCAAAATAAAAAACAAGATGATAAATTAACAACCTTTTTTTTTTTTTCTGGGGCATGCTAGGAATATACAATCGGAAGCAGACCAGCTCCATGAAAAGAAAAATGGAAAGAAAAACATAAAGTATAACCATCTGCCAGAAACCAACTAGACTTCAAAGCAACTTTCATGCACCCATATAATTCCCAGAAGCACACCACTGCACATGGTCATATGTGAATGAATTTACATTACATATATTCATAATTCGAAATCTCAGTTAAAACCACCGAGATTTTACGAAAGATTTCGGTCTCGATGAAGGTCGAAATGAAACTACGTACAATTCAGTAGGAAACCGAAATTTCGGCATTTTGGGCGAAATTTAGGTTTTGACTCGGTTTCAATACCAAAAAAAAAACATATAAAAACACTTTTTCAATCAAAATTTCTGTTTCGACTTGGTTTCAAGTTGTTTCGTCTGTTAGAGGGGGGAAAAACTCCAAAAAAATCCCAGACTCGGTTTTTTAGGCCAAATCACCTACATTTCTTGGTGGAACATAGTGTTGGGGACTACTACAACGTATCCACAGTGATATAGAGTTGAACGAACAGTTTCGCATGGGAATTCTAACCTTGGTTGTACATTTGTACAATTGTACTAGACTACTTATAACACTTGTACACTTATACTTGTAATTGTAACACTTTGACATTGTGTAATATCAAATGCTTTTCCATCATTTCTAATGCATATCTCTATTGTTTTCATTGAATTTTGTGCGTTCTAATACTAAATTATGTGTAGAATATGCTACATCTGACAGTATACAGCATGGTACAACATACACTACAAACCTAGAGTACAAAACTACCCTACCATTTTTGGGGTGTTTTTTTTTTTTTTTTACAATCAAAAGGTTCCAAGATGTATAAAAATGCTTAATTAGGGTTTCCCTGAAGTTTCAGGCCAAAATATGACCATCTGACCACTGAAATGGCCAGCCAAAACATCCATAGTTTCAGTCGAATTTCAATCAAAACCCGAAATCTCAAACCTTGGCATATATTTAGCTGATATCCTTTACTGTTTGCTAAAGAGAAAGTCTTCATTGCCCATAAATCTCTCATTTCACAGGTGATTATTTGATGCCCCAAAAAACAAACCAAGAGGCTATTGTTGGATGGACCAACTCAACTCAATTAAACTAAGCCTCTTTCCAATTAATGAAGTTGGCTACATAATCTTGTTTCACCATTCCACTCTGTTTGAAGCCACTTTTATGTCGAACCAAAGAAATTTCCTAACCACTTCTTCCCAAGTAATTTTTGGTCGACCAATTGGTCTTTTAACTCTTCAAATCTGATTCTTACCACTGGTGCACTCAAATGCCCCTAACATAGATATTTGGAGTCCCGAATAATGCAGCATTTCCTCATCATTCAGGAACATTGTTCAATTGATTTCAGCTTCCACTGAAAACTGTCAATGGATGAACTAGGTTGAACAGGGCTTGCTTTTCGATGAACAATAAAACACTATTAGAAGAAAGAAGGATGCCTACAAGAAGGCAATACCGTGATACAACTTAAGAAGCAAACAAGACTAGCCAGCCAAAAGCATCCACTTACAACCATAGAATAGCTGGACAGGCACTTAACACAACTGAAGATATTGACTAATGTTTGCAATTCACTCCCGCACCTAGTTGCTTAGCTAACTCATCATCTAATGAATTACTCCCTTTAAGTAGCCAATGAAAGGGTAAACTTAATCTCGACCACAGGTCAAAGTCATCAAAGGTTTCAAAATCACAGCAATAATCCCCACGGTGCACTTATCACAAGACGCCATCCAACCTATAACTGCATATTCCTTCCACCTTAAGCTACAACATCCATGAGAAGTCAATAAGCTGTGAATGACAAGGAGGGCTATAGTCTCCATATTGTTTGAATTCCCTGGCCCCAGCAGGCCCACAAAACAAAGAAAATTTTCATCACTATCCACAAAGACACTCCTAATATTTGAAGAACCTGGATTGCCAAGAAGGAAAGCTGTTGAGATGAGATTGACAGAGTACACCTGAAAGACGGGGAAGCCCAATGCCTAAATGTCTGAAGGGAGAGCAGAAATAAGTCAATCTATTGCTAATGCAATTATGCATGGGAGCTGATGCATCTTCCCTGAAATATATCCAAAGTTGAACTCCACCGAGTAGTCTCAACAATGTTGGAGTCAATAATTGGCCAAGGAGAATAACCAGAGCCTAACAATCCTAGTATGGCTATTCCTGCCAAGTGCGGGAGTACTGTCGCATGACTCGATTCTTGTTAGTGGAGAATGTTCCGATGCAAAGGCGTTTAGTTTTAGGGAACAAGATGCTTCTAGATTACCTAATCAGAGAACTGGGTCCCCTTGCCAGTTATAATCTAAGAAGATTGTGCATAATTTCATCTTCAATGTTCTGTTCTTCACATCCAAAACTCACTCACTCCAATGGAAGGCCAACAAACACTTATCAAAGAGGTCAGTTTCAGTTTGCCTTAAGTTTTGCTTCAGCATACGTTATGGCAGAAAATGACTAATTCATAGAAATAGAAAGGGGAGAGGGGGACCGATCAATTCCTGATAAAGCATAGTTAGTGAAGCAGCTACTCACACTCAAACAAAAAAACATTAGAGTCCGGGAGAGGTACGGCAGAGGGTACCCTGTGAGAGAGCGCGGCAACTCCTCGAGTTCGAGCTCAGACATGACGTAAGCTTCGCAACTGCAACGGCGCTGTGGAGAGGCAACAGAGATTGCACGCCTCCAAGTTCCGCTGGAGATCTATTGGACAAAAACCAATGACAGACCACAATTAGTACAGACACCAGGCAGATCAATACCCAATCAACCAAACACAAAAACGAACCAATAAGAACGATCAAGAAAGAATTCTGAGTGACCTGCTCAACAAGGAAAACCGACGACCAGGAGCTGTACAGTTTGAGAGAGGGACTCTTGAAGCTGGCGCTGTTACAGTCGCCCCAAGTGATGTTGTTCGAACATTTGATTTAACGGCGGATTTGATGAACGGAAGAGCCGTTCTTCTGATGAACCTACATGCAGACGCCATGGTAGGACTACACTCCAGAGACGGTCAAAAGCTCTTCGAACGCGAATGAAGTTGCAGGCTTTGATTCCTTTACTAGGGTTTTACGTCTAGTTGCAACTTGCAAGTAAAAAGGAAGGGAAAGGAAGTCAAAATGATTCAATGGAGACTAAAGAGGGTTCATGCCGCACAGGAAGCGGAGTAGTGGACTAATAAGATGCGATAACATGGTACTTAAGGGCAGATATGCCATTTCATGTCAGGAGAGCGGTTCCAGGTGTGAACCATAACCGAACCAAATCGATTCTGAAAAGCGATACTCAAACTAAACTTGCTTGGTTTGGTTCGGTTTCAATTCTTATACGATTTTGTTCCGGTTCCTGTACTCACTTCGTACAATAAACGGAAGAGTTTTATGACCCTACATGGGTGTATTTTTCCGTCACCAACAGTGGAGAAAAACTTTCTCCAAAAATAATATATAATTATGATTATAACTTGGAAAAAAGATCTCTACTTTGCGGTGTTTCCTACGCCCTCTCACAGGACACCCTGAGATGACATCTCTACTCCTGAATAGATATCACCCCCGATGGTTTCTCTCCACTCACCACCATTATCTCATTGTTACTCTCATCTCTATTGACGAAGGTTTAAAATATCTATTTTTTTGTTCCAAAGTCGAATTCAAGCGTCAGAACCCATGAATAAAGAGATTCTCCCTTCATTGTGGGTGACAAAAAACTCAGCCCTAACTTATTTTGGACTAAGTTTTTTGTCACCCACTATAAAAAGAGAATCTCTTTCACTTCATGTGTTCTATCGCTCTGAGGAACTCCTGAAACAATGGAGAAGGGTAATTCAGCCATTCACATACAACAAGGAAGTCATTATGGCCTCTTAGTCAAGGATGTATTTCACGTATGTTGATACCAATATCGATACATATTGACCTGTATTGAGTTGGATACAAGATCAAAACACTATTTTTTCATAAACCATATTTGTATCAAGTAGGTATCTGTATTTCTTTTGGTATTTGTGTGTGGTTTGTGTGATTACACTTTCATAAAAAATTTAAAAAAAAAAAAAAACAGGTAACCGTATTGCTCACAATCAATATCGATACATGGCAGGTGTTTAGTTGCGTGAGTGGAAAACCAAGGAAACTTGTTTACCTACAAGGCAACCATTTATCCCACCCCACCATTCTCCTAGGTCTCACAATTTTTTCTGGAGGGAGTGGGAAAGGAAGGGAATGACTTTATTACATGTGAGGCCCGAAACTTTATTACATATTAGAATAAAAAATTATCAAATTCCATCATTTACCATAGTTTCAAATTTCCTTTTCTTCTTTAACCCTATTACATATGATTGGGGGACTAAAATCCATTTAGTGATCTCTCACATACTCCCTCTCATCATCACCAATTTCAACACAATTATTGGGCTTCTTGTGGATTATAGACCCCCTTCCAGTCTTTGAAAGCACCACCTCCTTGTACCAGCTAGGCCCTGGTGGCTAAGGGCTAACCCTCCAATTTGGATCCTTTGCTGATGCCTGCCCGTGCGGCCGGCATGCAGCCTCACACAGGCCCGAGCACCCTGCCTGGGTGGAGTCCACGCCCTGCCTCTGTGAGGCTGTACACCGGCCGCATGAGCAGGCAGCAGCAGAGGATCCCAATCCCTAACCCCCACGGTTCAGCTTGAAAGCTATGGGGGAACCAAAATTTGAAAGACAAATCAATTCGTGAGAAGAGACTCATTCTTTTCTGTAATGAAATCCATGCCTAACCAACCTTTTATCTTGGGAAGCCGAATATCTTCCTACTGATGAAGTGAACTTTCATCCCCTCTCACAATGGTACAAGAAATACCTCACTGAGAACTAAACTGACTCGTACACATAATTACAAATGATATTCAAACAGGAACATTGACGCCAAAATTGATTTATACAGCATTGGAAAGTACAGATTTGACAATATCAAAAATACCATTTGGGCCTCAATTCCTCTTCCTTCTCTGTCAAATCTCTGTACTCATACCACTCTTCTCCAGTCTTGCCCACAGGGATGGAAGGCCGAACAAAAATCTCAACTGGCTTTGGAACATGAACAGCCAAATGCAACTGTTCTGCGTACTCCTCAGGACTTGATAAATCAGAACTCTCAAGCAGTTTGTTTATTGGCTCCACAGTTATCCAACCTAGACCTGAGATGGCAACATCACATGCAGGCCTGACAAATAGTAAAAGAAACAAGTAAGATTAAATACTAGCTTTTCAATCAAAAGAAAAAGATTATAAACTAACTTGTTATAATGAAGACCTCAAGTAGAACCTTACCATCCATTTTAATGGATTGTTAGTACCAGTAAGAAATTGTATTTTATAGTCTAATAGCACCACATATTGTTGGCTAATTAAGGGAAGAGAGATTAATTACTATTATAAGGAACAACGAACAAGTTCATTGCAATATAATAAATCCTAATTTAGTATTTTTCCTTTTAGAAGGTTCTTTAAGTGACTGTTTTAGTAGGTGTAGCAGGACAGGCAGCCTGAACGAGCCAAGTGGACGGCAACTGATCCTACTCTAGGATAGATAGAAGGCCCTCAATATTGTCCACACGTCAAATTTCACACCACATCAAATGTGTGGTCCAGATGAATTTGATTTTTCCCTCTCAGTATTTTGCAAAGCCCAAAATACAACATGAGTACAAAAGATGGGATCTACCAATCTGTGCTTTTTAGGATACCTGCCCTACATTTATCAGTTGGCCAATGAAATAAATAAGCTAGATTAATATCATTTTCTACAACCCAGAATAAAGAGAAAGTAGTGAAGCTAGTGAAGAAACTAATGTCAACTCAAATAATCTAAACACTGGAGTTTTGGCAAAAGGTTTCCTGGAACAGATGGGAATCTATGGACTGTCCACCTAATTGTGCCATGTGGAAGGTGATTGGCAATACCTACCTTTTCTTATAAATAAAAAATTGGTCAGAGTGGCTACTCGTCTAATTTCTAACTTGTATTTAATCATATATATTCCCAAGTATGCACCTTCTCTGTAGTCCAACTGTATGTATTGCGATGCACCCATGCACCTCTGGATTTTTAATATGTTATCTTGCCACTTGGACAACTCATTTAAGATTGAAACTCGATCACCAGGGGACCTTGGGATCTACCTGTCTGCAAACTTTCAGCCCGATCTGAACTGCAATGTGCCAGATATTTGGGCTGGTCCAGAGATATCCTTTGAACCGTCAGACAAAGAACCCCACACTACCAAGTTTTTACCTGACAATTACAGGGAGTCTATGACTAAAAACAGAGCACCTATACGTCAGCTAAGACTGATTATGGCTAAATGAATATTTTCAACGATTGTAAGAGCTACTTCCAATTAATTTGAGCTTGCCACATGAATATGTTCATTGGTTGGGACAGACACAATTAGACAGTGTACAGGGAACTACTGAGCACACACGTGGGATAATAACTCACTCAGTTTGTCGCTACAAATGGTTGCAGCGTTTAAAACCATTCAGTATCACTTCCTATGCTTTCCTCCCCACTACCTGGAAGAATATGATGCTAGAATGGAAGACTTTCAATACATAACTTGCAAGATACTCCGTCACGAAACCTACCTTAAACTCACTTCCATAGCCACAAAAATAGTCCTCTATGCGCAGCAACGCAGCTTGAAGAGGAAAACATAAGACTTTCACACCATAAAATGCGAGAGAATCAATCGTACCTCTTCTGATCTTCAATTTTTATCTGCAATTCTTGTACTGTTTGAAGTCCAGCCCAGTTGTCAGCACTTTGTTTCCCAGTTGGTGGTGTCAACAGAACTCCAACTTCCCGCTGGAACAATCAAAGCATATTGAGATATCCATCCATATACGCATCAGCATAAGAGAATAAAAAATGAGCATCTATCTACTTACAAAGCAAACAATCTATGCACACTCATGCAGTCCAATGTGTAAATTATGATTCTAGTAATCAAGTTGCAGACTTCCTCTCAAGATCACATAATGATTCCAGGGAGACTCAATAGAAAAAACAAAACAACAATCCTAAATACATCAAAATGCAACATTCAGAAATTTTATCATTACAATTATCTCTTATCATTACTGTGTTAAAACACTCAGTAATCTTCCAATCATTCTTAGTCATGTCCACAAAGAGAATCAACTACTCGATTAGCTTCTATCTTCATTTCTATACTTCCAATAACCTGCAGTGCAACAAGGAAAGTAGAATTCCCCTCCCACTCTGGGAACTTGGTGGTACAAGAGGAAAGGGAAACAAGTGTTAAAAAAAGAGTTGCAAATAATACTTGCATATTTGGGCGCAACCAAAGAAGCTCGAAGGAAAAAGAAAAGAGTAAGTAAGTCAATAAACTAGGGAACTGGCTGGACTCCATATACCAGAGTCAAACTGAATTATAAACTAAAATGTGGGGCATGAAAAATAAAATTGACCCCAAATATGCATGTGAAGGTCATCACTATTTTTTTCATGACTCTACGGTTGCTAAGTAAATACACAAGATCATGCTACACATGAAATGAAAGAGACTGCAGCCCTCGCAAACTAAAACTGTCATGACCATCCTGAAGCTATGCAAATAGCCAAGTTGTTTATGCCTGGAACACTCATTGCCAACAAAATTTATCATGAAAGCTTGCATTCCAGAGAATCATGTCATGACAACAATAAGCACGTGAAAGAACCTCACATGCATTCAACTCCACCTTCAAGAAAATCAGAACTAGTTTTAGGCCAGCAACCATCTACACATGGAAAAGCTTATGAACAAGAACAAGGGATATCTTTCTGGAGAAAAAGGTTTCCTGACAAATGAGAAGACAGAATTCAACAGTACATGGATTATATTGGTTACAAGGGCACAGTTGCGCAATTATATTCAGAGTCCAGGAGAAGATTTTTCAGCAAAGCAACCAGGATTATCAAACACTCGAAATCATTTTGGTTAAGAATAAGATAACAAGAACTAGAATTAATTAGGATGAAATGCAAGCAACCCAATAAAGTAGGTCAGAATTTAACAATTAAAATAAAACCATACAAAGAATAATAACCTTACCTGGTAAAAGTCGCTTGCTTCAACAGTAGGTACCATATGAATCTGCAGTGCCTTGGGTCCATAAAATGTCAAATGTGTCAATGGATGTACCTGAAATTTCGTGCACCATAAGTTTGCAACCAAAACACAAGTAGAAACTGGAGAAACATTCTGGCTATAAAATAAAATTCACTATTTTAATAGAAACCTTTAAGACATCAATTCTGACAAGACCTCCCCAAAATAGTGAGTATCCATTCAAGCCATTCCCTTTGATTTCACCATTTCTCTCATGAGAAGTTACCTGAGCATTCCAATAATAATCAAAGTGAAGTTGTTCAAGGAAGTTTTAATGATGAAGAAAAAAGGAGAAAAAGAAAAACATACAGGGAATGATTGACCCCTGAGACGACTTCGAGGAGCAAGGGCAGGTAGATCCTCTGAATGGATAACTGCTGCTTGCTTATGGTGGAGATGCACTCCAGGTGTGTCAAACAATTTCTGAAGTATATCAAAGAAAAAGTTGTCATGGTTCTAGTTTTGGGAGGAAAAACCATATGATAAAACATTAATTAGTCTCAGATTACTAGGTGAATACAAAGGATATGGTGATATTGTGAGATCTGAAAACATAAATGTTAACACACAAGCAAGAATAGAAACATGGTCAAAGCAATAGGAAAGCTAAAAACATATTCCCAGTCACTTCCAATATTTAGATAAAGGAACATACCCCTCCTACGAAAGCATCAATTTGGATTGGGCCTAAGGTAGTTCCAGGAACAGCAGATTGGATTGGTTTGTATTTTCGTGCTGCTGCAGCTACTGGATCCTTTTCTGCCATCATCTCTAATTTTTTTTCACAAAATAGGATATAAGTACAGAGGTTGAGAATTCCCTTTTTCTTTTTTCCATATTGATAGTTTGCAACTTTCCCAAGGGAGACTTGGCAATTAAAAAATCGGGAAGAAGAACTGGAAGGAAGTTTTTTATCTAGAGCATAAACTGAATAACACTTACTCAGTAAAGCATTGATGAATGCCGATTTTCCAACATTAGCTGACCCCTGTAATAAGCAAGAATGAGAATTCCTATATATACCATACAAACAGAGAGAAGCACAGAACAAGTTGAAAGCAGGCTCCAATGACAGCTAAACCTTGAAACAAGGAGACATTGAGTTTGAGCATAAGTAAACAGTGGGGAAACAAAACAAGCAAAGTAAATGAAATAAAAGGAACTACTGTTGTTAATGTTTCATCATAAGGTCTAAGAAGGTTAAAAGCCATGACTAAGTAGAAGTGCAAAAACAACTGCATCATTATGAAGTTCATGATATTTCCTTGAGGTGGAGGGGGAAAAGAAAGGCACCTACTCTTAAGGCTAGAAATGCAGCAGGAGCATCTATATATCGTCAATACAACAAATTGAGGATGAGTAAAAAATAGGTTACTTTAAGTATTTTTATTATCTATTAATTATGTAAATAAATTGCATGACCCTTCCAATATGTGAATCCCAAATTTCATACCAGAAAGACACCAGATGTGAATTTAGGTTAAATACAGAATTTGACTTTGCAATACAACCTTCATTAAGATGATTAAAAGATGCATATTAATTTGTCGAATGATATACTTCGTGCAAATAGTCAAGCATACCACAAGTAAATGGAATTGTACTAAGAAACTCTATCCAAGTCTTGCAACAGGTTTGAACTACTTGACGGAGAGGTACTGACCTTTTTTTCTTTTATTTTTTCCCTTTCAAAGGCCTCGAGGTTCACATTCTTTTCTTTTCATTTCTTTGTAAGAAAATTATATTAAGGAAAAGAATAAGTAAGAGAGATTAGTGGAGTGAATCCTTTATGAACAAAATTTCACATTCTTTACCCTCTTTGCCCGGTGAGTTGACACTCTTAGCATCTAGAAGCAACTCCACTTGGAAAATTTTCATCTAATAGTAATTCATACAAGTTTGCATTCCATTGCAAGTTTTTGATATATGATTATGACATTGCAAGTTATTCTATACAAAAATACTAAACAACTACTAATAAAATAAAACCTCCAAGAATTCCCACTTCTTCAACCCAAGAGACGGGTTAAAGAAACCAATATTGATGCTCCAGCTTCCAAAAACATATAATTGAACCACTTAAGACTGGACAATTCTTTGGGGGGATAAATTGAAAATGCACTAGCTTGCCAATTTGTTCCATGATATGGTATTCCAGGAAACATGAAGCACTCCTTGGAAACCAAAACATCTTTAGTGACCATATTCTTATGCATATCTGGCTAATAAATTACTTAAAATATATTACCAAGATGAAACCTAGATGGCTAGATTAAGTAAAAAAGCATCTACACAAAACATCCCTTAGAAATAGTTAAAAAATACTCAAAACATAATGAGACCCTATTGTGTTACAAATGTGTAAATTGACACGTGACCCGTAAGGCCCTTGCAAGTTGCATCGACAACCTAGCATATGCACACGTCCAGGCATGGAACCTTGCCACACAGGATCATGTGAACAAGTAAATGCAACCATAAGAGAAGAAAAAGGAATTGTATTCCCATTGACACCGTCTTCCTAAGAATCAACCCTTTCTCTTGAAAAAGAAAAATCAAATGAAAGCCACTAAAAGATTTGTGTTTCATCATAAAGAAGACAAGTATAATTACTATGCTAACTACCAAAAGTGGAAATACAAAATGAACACTCAGTCAAATAAAGCTAGAAGTATCCAATAAACAAATCTCAGACGGTGGAGATTGCAGGAGCAAACAAGTGCAAGATGTGGCACAACAATTGCATAAAGAGAATTGATATGATGTCCATGAAACTGGAAAAAAAAATGAAAAAGAAATAAGCATCTGATCTTAAGAGTCAAAATACCATATATACATAAAAAAAATAAAATCTCTTCCTTTTTCACACCATGATCCATGTAAATAGAGCAACAAAAGAATTTAAAATGAAGCCAATAATGCCATGACATCTCAGGGAAATATAGACTAGCAGGAACCAGAATTTGGTGACAAAAAATACTTTGCACATTAACTTCAAGCTTTGCAATTCAGGAGCCTACTAACCAGGATGTAGACATCCCGCCCCTGCACAGCAAATTTTACTGTCAGTGTTCAGAATGATACTGTTTCATGTCAAAATATAGAGATAACAACATCAAGCCATCAGAACTAAGATAAGACAAATCTGGATATTCATGAATCCTGAATCTCCCAAAAAAAACTGACTGAAATCTTAAATATAACTAAAAGAGCAGATTGCTGCAAATGAATGATAAAATTGATGGAAGACAAAGTCTCGTGGTGATCATTAAGAATTCAACTACCGAGAATAAATTTGGACAAATTTGATTCAAAAAATAAAAAACCAATAGTTTCTCAAGCTCTTTCTTAAGACTAGATACTATTGAGGAAATAAACAAAATAGAAGTCAATACGCAACTCATAAAACCTGCCGTTCTTAGCTACTCAATGCTGCCCATACGTTAGATTTGGAAAACATGAATTATAATGACCATTCTGTCTGCAAAATCTCACTAATAACAGCAATATTTTGAAGATTTTTGAGGAACTACTTTTATACCTAATCAAAGAGCTAGAGCTTCAACGGATACTTTGCACCAATATCATTAAAAAAAAAATTCCAGTCTAGTACATCCATTATTGGAATCGTTCAATGTTCCCAGTTATAACCTTGAGATGGGATAGTGCTATTCTAGAACAAAGAAGTCTACAGGTGAAATCTAGACACAGAGATCCAATGTTTCTAGCAAACTGATCAAAGATGGTTTTGTGACAAATTATTTCAAAAATCACAGGTAAAGTCTAACCTTTGCTGTTTAAATGCTTTGGTATCATTAGAAACAACTTCACTGCCCAAGCAATAATTCAACTTCACTGTAAGGCATGATGCAGGTTAAACTTCTAAACCAGACACCATCAGAAATCAAATAAGAAAATGTATTTCTTACTTTTTCTGTAGGAGTAAGTTCTCAGTCTTATATAACAACCAATTTCCATAACTATTAATCAAATCTTTCAATTAAACTGATAATCAACTTTGCATCAGCCACCTCATCAATAGGAGGACTACATCCCAATGAATCGTGGAACCAGGAGCTACCATTCCCTTCAATTGATATTATTAAGACATACATCACTTCATCCACTGTACTCCCTCCCTGTTCTTGAAAAGAATCTTTGAACGGCTAGTAACAAAAGAGGCATAATATTTTATAACCCAGACCTCCTCCTTCAGAAAGCACCGGTGTTTGTCTTCCCATACTCCTTCCATGACTTACTACTCCCTTTGTCTTCATTCCAAAAAGCAGCACGCAAGTTGAGGCTAAGATAATACTAGGTGGGTTCATCCTATATTCTCAAAGATATTTTATATCTCAGATTTCTTGAATCTTAAGAATTATCATTGCAATGGCAAAGGCACTAATTTCTCAAAAATATAAGATAACGAGAAAAGCCACCAATGGCAAGCTCGTGTTGCATTACCATTCAAAAGACCAGATGGAATCATAGTTGTCACGGCGTCTAGGCGACCCAAGGCATTGGAGGGGGCTTGAACGCAAGGCAACACCAATAAGGCGACCAATGCGCCTGGGAGCCAAGGCGTAGCCTGGGCGACGCCTTGACAACTATGGATGGAATGTACATCAGGTCGGCAGCCAGAATAAAGTTTTGCCAAATCCCCATGCATGAATCTTAAGTCCTAGTTTTAGTAGAATGCCAAAACAAGGTTACGTAATCAAACCCAAATCATAAGAATGAGGAATCGAATGATGATGACTAAATAAAGTCGGGGACACTCGCAATCATCACCCATCTGTTCCTCTATTCTGAGTGGTTGTCATAATTGACAGTTTTGGAACTACACTTGATCAAGTCACCTCCTACGATGCTTTACTTAGAACCATATATCCATCTTCATTAATGACCTCCAATTGCCAAATATGATATCATAAACTGAGGTAACAGGGCCCTTCAATTTACCCAAAGAACACAAGATGACAAGGGTATGGGTGTGGAGAATGTGTTACATCCTTCAAATTTATACCCAATTTCTCATGTTGAACTTTTTTCGATTATTATGTAGCCTTTATTTGAAGATACACCAACTTAAACAATGGACTAGAATTTTTCTACAAGTTCATACCCTTTTAACCTTACATATTCTAGATATTTAGTACACCATCACACTGGATTTCTTGATGCCATGTTGCAATTGGCAAGTTTGAGACTGCAAACCCTGTCACTTAATTTTATTTTTTTTGTTAAATGGAATAAATAATGGATGCATGAGTGGTATGGATCAGCAATGATGTATGAAGCTGAATGTTGGGCAGTGAAGAAACAACATCTAAACAAACTTAGTGTATCTGAAATGAGGACATTGAGATGGATGAGTGGTAAAACTTGAAAAGATAAAATAAGCAATAAACAAATTTTATTATTTTTTTTTGGTTTAAGGAATAAACAAATTAGAGCTAATTTAGGAGTAGCTCTGATACGTGATAAGTTGCGAGAAAGTCATTTGAGGTGGCATGGACATGTGCAACAGAGGTCTTTGAATGCTCCAGTACAGAGGGGTGATTTGATTTAGATTGAAGGAGCCAAAAGAGATAGGGGTGAACTTAAAATGACTCTAAGAGAAATGGTGAGGAAAGAAACGCATAGCTTAAGACTAATAACAAGTATGACTTTGAATAGAGCTGATTGGAGAAAAAGGTTCCATGTAGCCAACCCCGTTTAGTAGGGATAAGGCTGAGTTGTGTTGAGTTGAGAAAAATAATCAATGCATCTAGAATATTAACTTGCTTGCTTACTTGGAAGTTGTATATAATTGTTGTTCGCTACCAACAAGAACAACAACAGAAAACTCAGCGTTATCCCAACTTAATGGGGTCGGCTACATGGATCCAAACAAAACAAAGTAGGGAAAAACTGAGGTCTAAACAAAAAAAGGGGAATGAAGAGATGAGAAAGAGGAATGTGGAATGAAATGAGAAATGGAAAATGGGAAATGATAAATGAAAGATGGAAAATAAAAAGAGAAAGAAAGATGAAATATGAGAGTTTGAGGAAAGATGCACAACCCAGCAAGTCAAGAGAATCTCAGCTTAATGGGGATTGCTAGATGGATCCTTGCCCTCCAACAGGCTCTATCCAAGGTCATACTTGGTACAAGACCTAGACTATGCATGTCCTTCCTCACAACTTCTCCTATGGTCACTTTAGGCCTGCCCCTAGTTCTTTTAGCGCCTTCAATCATAATCATATCACTCCTCCTTACTGGGGCGTCCATAGGCCTCCGTTGCACATGACCATACCACCTCAAACAACTCTCTCGAAGCTTGTCATTGATTGGGGCAACTCCCAAGTCAGCTCTAATACGTTCATTCCGTACTTTATCCTTCCTAGTTTTTCTGCACATCCTCATCTCTGCTACACATAGCTTCTCAATATGGCATTTCTTAACTGCCCAACAATCTGCCCCATACATCAAAGCCAATCGTACAACACTCATATAGAATTTTTCTTTAAGCTTTAAAGGAATACGTCAGTCGCGTAGCACTACGGATGCACCTCTCCACTTCATCCATCCCACTTTAATTCTCTATAAAACATCATCCTCTATGTCATCTTCTTTATTTATGATTGACCCCAGAAATCTAAAATAGTCACTTTGCGATATCTCTTTCCTCAATTCGTACCATGTCAGTATCCACCATAGAGAGTGTCACTAAAGTTACACATCAAATACTCCTTCATTCTACTAATCTTAAAGTCTTTTGTTTCCAAGGTTGATCTCCATAGCTCTAACTTAGCGTTAATCCCTTCTTTTTTCTTATCCACCAAAATGATATCATCGGCGAAGAGCATACACCAAGGGACCTCGTCTTGAATGCTCTTAGTTAGTTCGTCCATGATAAGCGCAAATAGGTAAAGACTTAGAGTTGATCCCTGATGTAACCCAATTGTAATTGGGAATTCCTTACCTTGACCTCTCGTGGATCTCAAACTAGTCACCACTACCTCATACATATCTTAAATTACATCTACTTATTTACTCGAGACCCCTCTTCACTAGAACATGCTAGATTAAATCTCTAGGGACTCGATCATAGGCTTTTTCCAGGTCAACAAAGACCATTTGGAGAACCGTCTTGCTATCACTATATCTTTCCATGAGCCTCCTCAATAAGTAGATAGCTTCTATCATGGATCTACCTGACGACGATATGAGTCTCTCTTCTCAAACGGGCTTTAATAACCTTCTCCCAAAGTTTCATAGTATCGCTCATTAGCTTTATGCTTCTATAGTTATTGCAGTTTTGGATATCACCTTTATTTTTGTAGATCGGGACTACAATGCTTCTCCTCCATTCATCTGGCATCTTTCGTGTGTCCATAATCCTGTTAAACAGATTTGTTAACCAATAAACCCCACAGTTCTATTGGAATCTCATCTAGGCCTGGTGTCTTGCCTGTTTTCATCTTTCTGTCAATTCTACTCAACATATCTCCATTTAGTAGTTCACATCTCATCCCAACTCTTAACAATGTCTTCATCCCTTACCAACACTCTTTCATCCTCACCTGATCGAGATCTCTACTCTTTCTTTATCTAATCTTAGCTATCTTATACATAGTTTTTTCCCCTTCTTTTGTGTTTAGGTTGATATAAAGATCCTTGTATTTCTTCGCCCTACCCATCCCCACAATCTTCCTAGCTTCATTTTGGGCACCATTATACCTCTTTTTATCTTTCGTATCGTTAGTCCTTTGCCAAGTCTTAAAACAATCTTTCTTAGTCTTAATGGCAACTTGGACCTCATCGTTCCACCACCAAGTCTACCTAGGGGCCTGACGACTACCCTTTGCTTCCCCTAGCACATCTTTTGCTACTTTCTTAATACAACTCATCATCTCGTTCCACATCACATTGGTGTCGCCCACAAAGTCCCACTTTCCTTGTTTGTCGACATTATCAGTAAATGTCCTTAAAGACTCCCCTTTTAATTTTCACCATCTTATCTTAGGGTGGCTTAGGTTCCCTCCTTCTACCCTTCTGAGCACTGAGGCACAAATCCAGGACCACCAGTCTATGTTGGGTTGTTAGGCTCTCCCCAGAGATAACCTTACAGTCCTTACATGCCATTCTGTTTGCCCTTCTTATTAGGAAGAAATCTATTTGGCTGGTATGATTCCCACTTTTATAGGTAACTAAGTGCTCCTCTCTTTTTTCAAAGAAAGTGTTCACAATGGGAAGATCATAACCTACCGCAAAGTCTAGGATTGAGGTTTCCTCGTCGTTCCTCTCCCCAACCCCGTAACCGCCATGGACCATAGTTAGTAGTTCGGGAACGGCAATAATACGGGAACGGATACGTACGGCAGTCATACGGATTATACGACAATAATACTTTGCAAAAAATCCGGCACAATAATACGGTACGGCAATAATACGATTTGTGTTTAATACGTGTATAATACGGTTGCTCTGTAAAAATCCGAGAGCAAAAATACGGGCATATATTCTGTTACACCCACGCCCAAAATACACCCTAATATCCCAAGCCAAATTGAAATTTTGCTGACGGGTGTCGCCACGATGCCAATGCCAACGATCAACTCCTGTGACCTTGGACCGTAACAGTCAAGGGGAAAGCTCAAACACAATGATTGTATTCACACCTTGATGGGCGAGTGGACTACACAATGGGTAAGCTTTGAACCCTAAATTTTTGGTATACATACTCCCCTTGAAGTCCTTGAAGTGCGGGTCAAAGCCCCATATCCCCTACTGTTGATTTCGGCCTTGACAGCAGGAACGGAACCATGAACGGATCCACTACTGGTGAATCCGTCCGATAATCCGTCCGTGCTGTCATGCTGGTTTTATATGTTTTCTCATGTAGGGCCCACGTGCCTGTGCTCCAGACATCGTGGTTAGGTCCCCGGACATGGTGGACCCCCACCCTTACCTTCTTTTGCATTTTTGGACCTTGTATGTGGGGCCACAAGGCCCAAATATGATTTTAATGAGTTTTTGTGGTAAAGGCCTAAACCAAACAAGACTTAAGACCTTAGCACTTAAGGTTTTAATGAGAAACCAAACGGACCTTAAGGCCCATGTTTTATTCTAAAACTAGCTTTAGATGTGTTTCTTGTTAAATGAACTTTTAAGCTACCCTACCCAAACAGGCCTTAAGTTACAACTAAGAGACCCTAGCCAAACAAGCCCTAGACTAAAACACATTTTTGGGCCTTAAGCTAAGCCAAACATACCCTAACTAATTGGACCTAAGAACCTTAGCCAAACTGGCCTTAAGGCCCAACTTGAGTTAAAATAGATTTTGGGGTTTAAGGACCTAGGTAAACGGACCCTAAGGTCCATTTTAATCATAAAAGGAGGAAGCTCTTAAGCTTTTCCTCATTTCTCCAATTGCTGAAAACGTGGGAAGGAGAGGAGAAAAGGAAAGGAAGAAGAAGAAGAGAAGGGAAGGGAGAAGAGAAGAAGCTGCTGTCCTCCCCTCTTGCTGTCCGGAGAAGGAAAGAAGAAAAGGAAGGAAAAGAAGGGAGAAGGAGAAGAAGAAAAGGAAAGAAAGGAAGAGGAGAAGAAGAAGGTGAAGGAATGAGGTCAAGGGGGCTCACCTAGCCTTGGATCTTATTTCCCTATTGGTGGTAAGTTATATTTCCAACTCTCCCTCTCTATTTCTCTATTTATTAGCTTAGGGTTTTAGATTTTGGGGGTTGGGGATGACCTTGGATTCTACTCGGGACTCAATGCCCTTATGTGAGGCTTGTTCTTAGTCACTTTGGGTGCCATTGCACACCCTTAATCCTCCCAATGGTGTACTATACAACCCAAGCCATGAAAACTTAGGGATTTCACCCAAAAACCCAAGTTTGGGTTGAGGAATTGGGTATGGATCATAGATGCCTTGATTCATTGTGTCATTAGGGTTATTAGGACCCTAATGAACCTTAGAAGCCATCCCTACAAGCCCTTGAAGCCATTGGGGGCCTTGGGGATCAATTTGGATGAAGTTCGGAGTTGAAAAACTCATTCCTGCTGCGAACGGACTCAGCGACGGACTCACAATCATGCATCCTTCCGTGGATCTGCCCCTCTCAGGTGTGTCTCAGGGTTCGAACGGATGCACGGGCGGATTCACACAAGTGGATCCGTTCGTGAATCCATCCGTAGTTGACAGCTTGACTGCTGTTCAGTATTTTGTCTGTAACTTTGTCTATACATATCGCATCGACGTGATTCAAGTTGCGTTGTAAAGTAGACTCAAAGGGCTACATTTTCTATGAAGGAACTGTGGACCCAATACAAATAAAAGACCCTCAAAAGTGGGCCCAAACCTAGCTGATGTGTTTTGACAGCAACTTTAGAACATAACTCTAATCCAGTGACTTCACCCACATTGTGGCTGCTTGTGTAAGACTTAATAAATCTTATTGGGGGTTAATTACCACCTAAATTGTCCCCAAATATATTAATTAATTGACCTATCGAGGTACCAAGGTCTACCCTTGATACCTTCAAAATCCCCCTTGCTGTCCTAAGGGACTTGTGACCTCATCCTAGAATTGGAAAACCCTAAAGTGATTCCAAACCCGTGAATCCCAAGACTAATGCTTAGGCTAGGCCTTGATGGTCTTGTTGGACCTTGATGTGATCCTCTTAAGGGCCTAAAACCATAACACCTATAGAGATGAAGATTGGAAGTGAATGACTTAAGAAGTTTGTGTTGTATTTTGTCAAACTTAACAATAGTAACACTTGGGGAATCCTCATGGGATCCCACCTACACTCTTCTGCCACTATTCTCACACATCCCTAGGTTACTTAACCAGTACAAGAGAGCGTGTACTGAGGCAAACCTTATTAAATACCTCAACCGTGATCGAACAACAGGTGAGTGGGTTTTGGGTGATGTTTGGGCTTGTTATATATATATCTATATAGATAATATGACTACTCTTATGCTTGCATCCATTCTTAACATGTTGCATTCTTGCATATAAACTATGTTGGATACGAATTGGTGCAATGTGGATATGTTTATTTTACATCATTGTATCGGGTTACGGTGCCGGGTATGCCGGTGCCGGAACCCCAGAAATGCTTACGAGAATTATTGATTGTCATCCTGATCTGTATGCGCCGTGCCGTGCTGCTACCCGGGTACTAGATGGAATGGGATGTTGATTCACCCAGAATACCTTTCGGGACGATAGGACTTGCATGTAGTATATCTGTGGCTAGGATTATTATTCTCTTATGCTACGACCCTTGCCAACAGGGGTTTATGTGTTGGATAGTCTGAGCACTTGTTGCCTGTGGAGGTGGGAGAGGCCAGGTTAGGGGTAGTGATGGCTATCGGGGTCTGCCACTAGGTGGTCTGATTGCTTCTACCAGCGAAGGCTCCCTTGTGATAACTGAGGTTTCCCTTGGGCGATAGGTTAAGTGACCCTTAGTGTCTCCCGAGTTATCACAGTAACATACACTTGACTTAGACTGTTTGTTAGGTGGAAAATCTATTAACATTTACATGCATCATGGACTATGTGTGAATTGTATGTTTGTGCATGCCCCATCCCCTCACTGGGCTCAGTGGAGCTTACCCCCGTTGCCCAACCCTTTTTAGCTGTATGCAGGTGATGTATGATGGTAATCCTCTTTTGATGTGGACTGATCGGAGCTCGTGATTTTGGATATTGATGATGGCGTACACTCATGGACTGTGCCATTGGGGCAGGGCACAATTATATCTTTTATTATTTTTTTATCATGAGTACTGTATATATTTGGTAGTATTTCTACTGTTTCAGTTTTTAGTTAATCCTTTTGGGGGTCGAAATGTAAAACATTAAACTATCTATCACGTAGACTTTGAATCCTTTGTATTTGTAACGCTTCCGCTTATTTCTGATCTTTTGGAATGAAATATTCCTTTACTTTCCGCACTCTAATATTACTGTAATTTAATATTAGTTTAAGACTGTGAGTTGACCACTGCATCGAGATCCTGGTAATGATTAGGATGTTGGTAAGCATCCTATCATACCCCTTTTATAGTATTTTATCCTTTATTGGGATGGGGGTGTGACATATTCACTATGCAACAGACATGTACACCTAATAAACACAATAATAGCATTTACTGATGTGCCTAAATATATAGTTTGATTGGTTAACAAGCCTAGATTCATTACATTCTTTATTGTAGGGCTTAGACTGGCCAATCAAAATGGATGATTGAAATGAATATTGCTCATATCCCTGTTAAAGTCCAAAAAATAACAGTTGAAATGAAAACAAAAAGGCATAATCCAATTAGCTGTATTTCTTTAATTGGGTTTCACATTTCAATTCCTTAATTAATTGGCTTAAATATCTCCCTAATCTCATTTGTAAAGGTGATTCTGTTTCTTCAGTTAGGATTCCTTATAAATATATATATTATATTAGATGAACAACAATATATTAATTCTGTGTTCTTCTTGTTCTTCTCTTTTCTTGTCCCTTTAGTATTTTCTGGTTCGATTCACCATTATCTGGGATCTCTGAGAGAGAGAAGGATGGGTTGTGGGATGAAACTAGTGTTGTTGGGTTTTCTTATTTTGCTAAATAGTTGCAGCACAATTGATGGTGCAATTCCAACTACTACCATGAAAAAGATAAAGAAACAAAACGAGAGAAGGAGGGTTTTCTCCATTACCATGGACTCAAAAGGGCATAAAGGCATTTCAAAACAAAGTCCAATTAAAATAACATCAATGGTCATGAATATATAATGGAATAAAACTTTCATCAGTGGGCAGTATGCTTGCAGAAACAGACTTGGATGGAGCATATTGTCACGGTGCAGCAACAATAACAATAGGTTTATAATACCTTGACTTTACGAAGAACAATATCAAAATTTAAAAATTTATCAACAAAGATAAATCTATTACCAACAAATCAGATATTTAGAGAAGGCTTTGATTCCAGAGAAACCAACCACAGAGAAGAGGAAATGGTCAACAAGAATAAGCCACTAAATCGCCGGCTTGACGAACGCAAGAAGCACCGCTGCAATCGCCGGCAGAACTCAAGAACTGGAAGAAGAGAGAGAGAATGAAGGGGGGGAACCAGCTGCTGAAGGTTTGGTTTTCCACTGGAGAAGACGAAGAGCCTAGAGTTTGATACATGGTAGATTTGAGGTTTTAATCTAACGGTTATTATTAGAAATTTAGAATTGGTTTAACAGTTAAGATGGATTTTAGTTTATATATATATATATATGAAAACGTATTACACGCGTATTATACGCGTTTCATTCGAGTATAATACGTCGACCCTTAAAATACGCATATTTATCCGACTCTGAAGTATTATACGCAATACGACGTCTTTTCCATTCAAACGTTCGGGTACACATATAATATGCATATTTACTAACTATGCCATGGACACTTTCATATCCTCTACGATCACTCCCAACATGTCCATTTAGGTCACCTCCAATAATAATCGATTCATCTTGGCCAAAACCCTGCATTAAATCATCCATGTATTCCCAAAATTGACGCTTACTACGTTCATCCAGTCCTACTTGGGGTGCATAAGTGCAAACAATATTGACAACCTCTTTTTGCAAAACCAGTTTGATGGATATAATCCTGTCACCCAATCTTTTGACCTCTACTACATCATTCTTTAGATCTTTGCCCACAATTATGCCCACTCTGCTTCTATTACTATGATCTCCTGAATACCAAAGTTTGAAGTCATCTAACACCTTAGCTTTTTTACCTTTCCATCTTGTTTCTTGGATACAAGCTCAAACTGTTAGGGAAGGGCAGCGCCATCATAGTTCGAGAACTCGCGAGATCTCGCAGAGTTTCTCGGTTTTTGGAAAAAACGAGACGAGACGTAAGGCGAGTCCCAAAAGTGTGAGACCTCGGATCTTGGTTCGAGATCTCGTTTTGAACCATTTTTATGAGGTATCTTGTCCATATCTCCGCGAGATCTCAGATCTCGGGTCGATATCTCAGTTTGATCCAGTTTTAATGCCCATTTACCCTTTTAATGGCCCATCTAACATTTTAATGCCCACCTAAGTTACTCTTTTAATGCCCATCAACCCTTTTAATGGCCCATCTACCATTTTAATGCCCATCTACTCTTTTAATGGCCCATCTACCATTTTAATGCCCATCTACTCTTTTAATGGCCCATCTACCATTTTAATGTCCCATCTACCATTTTAAACTATGTGTAGAGTAGGGTATTTTAGTACGTCGTCGCCCTTGACGCCTACCAACCTATGGTTCGAAGTGAAACTCATATTTGGACTTTGTTTTTGCAAAATCTGATAGTGCCATTATGTTTAAATGGCCTAAAATAGGCTGAATACCAAGTTTCAGACCCAAACTAGGTCTAAAACCCACTAAGATGAGGCTTCGAGTCGGGAAAAAAAAATGCACCAACTCGGCAAGATCTCGACTCGACACGGTTTTTCCCAAAACCGAGTTGGTACCGAGATCCTAGTTTTAGAACCTTGAGCGTCATTGTATACATCCACACTCCCCCACACGTGCAGGTCAAGATTTCATGATCTTTGCACGTGGAGCTCACATGGCACTTCCTTCGCGCGGCATCGAGGGAGAAGAAATTTCGGGATAACTCTTCCAATGCACTTCCCAGGAGTCGAACACTTGACCTCCCTGCTTTGATACCATGGTCGCTACCATTTCACCTCAAAGCTTGAATAGTTAAGGAAGGGCAGCGTCATTGTATACATCAACAATTGTCAGGTGTGACATTTCCATTTACTGGTGGTACCCAACAGCAGATCTGTATTAGCTAAGCCCCAGCATCCTCTAATTAATGGTCAGGAAGATTCAACTGTTAGATACATAACCATACCCGACACCAACGTCAAACCCATGTAAAACAAATTATAAAGAACAATAAAATAAGGATGGGAAATCAATAACCAAAATGTAATTACTGCCATCTGTTAAAGATTTTATATAATTTTCTCAATGAGGTTCCTGAGATGGAATATATGTACAGTAAACATGTCAAATGAATGGAATACTGGACAGTCCACATCCTCCGATTATGTGAAGTTTGTACAAATGCTTTAGTTCAGAAGCCAATATCAGGTATTTTGTAATGTGGACTTCTGCATAATTTTCTCCTCAGAATCAATAAGTAATAAATGATCTAAGGAACACAGTTTCTTGAATATCAGATATAAAATCAGCTATTACAGCTTACAGAATGTAATACTTCAGTATAATGGATTAAAGTGGTTCCTGTGAGCATCACTTGCATTTGTGCTTCTTGTTCAGTGCAAGCAGTAACATAGAAATGAGGTCATAATTATACAATAGAGAATTTATGGACCTTTTTCTCCTTCTGAATGTCTGAAGCAACTCCAGCAATTCCCACCAAAGACTTTGAACTCGTCAAGTGAACACTGAGGACACTGTAAAGAATGATATACTTAGGCTGCAGTGCTTTTGTTGGTGAAAGAATAACATCTGAACGTCAGTTGACATGCTTGAAGAAATGGAGTCAAAGAGGGTAAAATATTTAATATATCTAAGATTGATATAACAGGAGTTGAATTCTCATACAATTTAGGACAATATTTTATTACAGTTCCATCCAAGAATTTTTTGGAAAATTTGAAATCATGACTCCATTTTGCGAGACTGTATAACAGTATCTATTGAAAGAAAATATGCAACGCATGTTGTAAAGCATAAATTAGGTTTTGTGAAGTATCATACATGCATAACCTGTACTTAGGAATGGTAATAGTGATGGTCCCAGTACGTCACTTAGAGGGGGTGAATCAGTGACCCTTAAAAATTATGTTACGATACTAATCACACAGACACACTGATTGCAGTAAAACAGATTGCTTGGAGCTGACCTTTTTAACCATCACACACAGTTGCATGCATGGAAGAAGAACTCGGTCGAAACTGCGCAGGCTACCAAGACGAGTTAAGGGTCGAATTTAAATTCGACCAGGTTTCGATGGGTTTTGCATGGTTTCGACACTGTTTTGGCCATATTTCGGTAATTTCACAAGTTTTGACCTGAACACCTATATAAATTCACTTATCCCCATCGAAACTTGAGGAAACCTGGCTCGAAACCAGGACAAACACTTATTTATGAATAATATCTTAAGTAAATGAATAAAAACGTTTACTTAGATGATATTTGGCATAAATAAGCAAATACCCCCCTATTTGAATCCAATAAAAATAGTTAAAAAATCAAATTCTAAAAGATAAAAATTCAACCCCTCAATTAAAGAACAAAAACTGGATTTTTTAAGATAGGTGCAATTTTCAACTTTTAAATGCTGGATTTTTTCTCAAATCTAAAAATTCCATAAATCTTAATATGATAAAACATTGTTAAAAACCAAAAGAGCGGTAAAATATTCATTTGTTTTGATGTCTAAAAATTTATTCCATTTAGAGCGATTTTAAACAACATTCGTGCACACCAAATTAAATTTGATCGGAACATAACTCCTTCAATATAAATTAGATTTAAGCAATCTTAGATTTGTTGGAAAGCTTTCAAACAAATCCAAGATTGTTTAAATCTGATCTATATTGAAGGAGTTATGTTCCGGTCAAGCCTTATTCGATACCATGTCCAAGAACAATATACACTATCAAACTTGGGTCAAAACCACAAGTATTATTTTGAGTGTTCTCTATGTGAAACTAATGCATGTATTGGGTTCAAAGTGTCAAAAATAGGTAACACAACATGAATCAGGACAACAAAAACAACTTTTGGGCTTCGAAACCAAGATTTCGAGTTAGCCTAGAGAAAGTACCAGGTTTCAACTAAGATATGGTCAAAATGTGGGAAATCTCGGTTTTTGGCTGGTCGAAACCAGTGTCAGCTCCCAGTTCTTGAACCTTACTCGTATGCAACACCTTGCCTTTCAACTACATGCATTCACAAACATGAGGTAAAGTGTACCCGGTGTGCAAATCCATCCTGCATCAAACACACTCCAAATATATCTACACAATCGCACCACAAGAAACAAGATTTTTACATAGTTTGGCAATGTGCCTACATCAACGGAGCAACGCTCTAAAAAGGCTTCGTATATTGCTCAATATACTAACACTATTTTGATCGCTACAACGACCCAGGAGCACCTACACCAGTTACAATCTTTTGCACCCACAAAAGAAAAGGTAATCTACCAAGCACCCACTTGATAGTGATTACAAGAATAATCAAAGTAAGAAAGCAAACCTCAACTACTATTACATTCAATGAACTATTACGCACTCTTTCAAGGGTAGCTGCTTCTAGGCAAACCTCTTGGCTGTCTCTGCACCCCTACCTCCTTGAAAGGAAGTTAGATGATCAGCAAGCTCATGATCTGATTCAAGAGGTGACCCCTGAAGAAGTGAGACAAGCTATGTTCTCTTTGAAGGACAACAATTGACATTCCCTTTTTTTTTCATTTTAGTTATTGACATCCCAAGGGGATAAGTAAGAGCAAACAGACTTGAGTTGATTAAAAAAATGACTCATGGCTCAAGCAGCGACCCTTCTTCACCAAAACGGGGTTCCGCATTCTTGCAGCGTCAGATGGTTAAATCTTGCTCTTCCTGAACTTCTCAGAGAGACATGGACTTCTCAGATTCACCTTCTTGTCGATTTGGAACTTTTTCCGTGTTTGACCTTCTACTGATTTGTGCACCAATGAGAAAATTGTCATATCTCACTCTCCCAATGTTGGATTGATCTGATTCCAGCGACATTGGAAAGGACTCAAAGATCTACATTCCTTATGTTTTGAGCTTCCACAAATTCCACGTGAAGGTCAACTCTAAACTCCCATCAAGTCATGCTTTGTGCAGAAACAAGATTCTGGGCACGATGTGCAACAACTGCGTTCGAGAGGACCTTTATCCGCCGCTGTAACTGGAGCGCTGCTGTGCGCATCGTGCAGCGCAGCAGAGGCCATGTGTGCACAGTGGGGGCCGCTGTGCACACATGGCCGCTGCTGCGCCACACGATGCGCACAGCAGCAATCCAGTTACAGCAGCGGATAAAAATTCCGTTCGAGATCATAGCTTCCTCATCTGAACTCGGATTGACCCAATTCTTTAGGCATTGCGAAGCTGCTGACTCATAGGAATAGGGTCTTTTAGTTTTGAGCTTCAACTAATTCCCCATCAATGACAACTCAAAAGTCTCATGAAGGTTCCGTACCATGCCAATCTCCCTACAAATCACTGCACTTGACGTTCAAGCTTTGCCTTCTTTCCAGTCTGTCCGCCTCATCATGCCAACTATCTAAGCCATGCCATACACATTTGTGAGTATGAGTTGGCTCTAAAAGGACCAAGATGTTGCCAACAACAATAACACTCTATGCTTGTTGTCTACTCATGCCATGTGCCCAACAAATAGAAAAACGGGGAGAAAAATAAAGCTACTTTTCTCCACTCTTTTCCTATACTTGATAGTAGTTTCTTGTATATGTGAATTTGAGTTAAAATAATTGGTAGGAATCATTATTCAAGCTCTTATCGATTCTCTATAAAGCATAAACATATCCTTTTTATCTTTGCTCATAACCTGGATTAGAACAAAGAGGTCCCACTGTTAAGGAGGTGGATTATATCCTTGTGTTGTTCCTATCAAAATGTTGAAGCATACTTGTGTTTCATGTCTTTAGCATTGCAGCATGCTATTTTGATACAGATAACTGTGCATGACTTATTACACATTTCATGCAAATCTTGTTAGAAGTCCACATGTAATGCTTCCACATGACAAAAATCAATGCTGTATCAAAATGAGAAAATGACACAGTAGCAGGATTCAGAGCCATGACTCAAGTTTCATTTAAGAACACTACCTAATTGGAAAAGTCTTAAAATCTTTAGCCTGTAAAGTTTCTTAAAAAATTCCAGTCATGGCAAAAGATAGTGTATTTGATATGCAAACAAAATGCCTATGCAACAAGCAGGACACTTACTTGAGTTTTTTCTTCATGGTCGCTTCCACAACCCAATCACCAATGCAATTTAAATTAGTCCCCTTTGGAAGGAGATCAACCTTAATGAAAATGAAAGAAATAATTATGGCAGGGTCTTTGATTGGAGAAACAAGAAGAAGAAAGCAACTAAAACAACTAAGATAAGGGAAATAAATTTCCACAAATGGAGAGAATTACCTTAGTTACAACTAATATAATTGGATTTGCACCAGCAAGATCACGTATTCGTGTCAAGAAACTGCCATTAAAGTCAACAATATCAACCTACATATCATTGAGGAGATAAACAAGAGGACATCATTATCAACATTAACCAATTTGCACCTAAAGTCAGAGGCATCGTCAACATAGCAAGTTTATTTGAACTATTTTTTAGAAGAAAGAAAACAACAGTAAAATAGAAACAATAGGATTCCCATGGGAAAATAAATGATGGTAGAAAGATTTTGACAGCATAGGCAATTCTTTAAAAAATAAGACTTCTGAGAAATCAGTACAATGGATTCAATTCAATATTTCAGAACAACCATTACATTAATTAACTCAAACTACTACTTCTACTATACCCCCTTTTTTTTTAATCAAAACTTAAATTATAAAATTGAAAACATGGTGAAAGTTTTCAAACATACCCCCTCAACCGTAGTCGAAAAAAATGCAATCATAGATGAAGTGACAACTCTACCTTGTTAATCCAATAATCTTTGTGGTCAATATGATAACCTTTATGGTTGATATGTGCATTTTTACTTAGCACATACCTCTATAATTCATTAATAACTGACTATCTAATTTAATAGGATAGCCAATGTACAATTACATAAAGAAAAAGAGTTGGTGTGATTGGCATTCTCTTTACTTCCATCTTGATGGAAAATTGAACATTGCTTGGGCTAAGCTGGTAATTAAATGTCATTGATGCATCTAAACTACCAGAAGACCACCTAGAACTAGAGAGAAGGAAATAAGTTTGCTGATCTATTTGCTTCTCATGCTCTTCAAATAAGACAGGAGTTTTCTGATATCAAAGTCAGCTAACATGACAAAATTACTATTTTTCATGTACTTAGGAGTTAGGCTTAGCTCCCTCCCATAGTACATAGATTCTTTATACTATCAGTACAACTAGCATTAAGAGCATCCCTAAGGTCTTGAACTGTGTGAACAGAGCACTTGAATTTTCAGAATTCTGCCATGTTGGTCGCTGGCTTCTTTTCTAAGCCTGTAAAACTCCATAGGAGGTGTTATTTCACACACCTTATTTCCATGTCAGACAGTAGTGCCCATGTCTTCGTTCTTGTTACTTAGGTCATTATATATTTTAAAACAACAAAACTATTATGACAACTAAACTACATGAGGGTGCGGACTAGCTATGGGTAACGTCAACTTACATTATTATCTAAATCAAAATTTAAAGAATAATTTATTTTAGTCAATAATAACCTGTTACTTTTTGTAAATAACTTCACTGTACTCAGTAGTACTGACTCTTTCTCTTCAACAAATGTTCAGGATGTGATGGAATAGTACTAGAATCAATTTAGTTTATCGTATCTATCAGTTAGTAGGGATAGGGTGAAAAATCAAGTCTGTCGCTTTTTAATGGGTATGTAGCCCTGTCCTCCATCTTCCTCCCACTTCCCCTTCTTACCAAATGAACTAGTTTCATTGTCAAAACACCAACAAACTAAGAGATTTGGCCAGCAAAGTAACATCCTCCAAGCAAATACTTACCAACCCCCTCAAATCCCACCAAAAACAAAAAGTATTTTGGCAGAATTTCATTCAATGTGAATGTAACCCTAGACAATATATGGCGTCTTACTCGGCAATTGTAATGGACTACAACTGCTTCATTAAATCAACAATGGCATTGACATCTGCACCATGTTTTTGAAAGAGAGGGGGGGGGGGGGAGACAGAGAAGCCAACCCTCAAAATTTAAATTCTTATGGAGGTAGGTTGATAGCGTAAGCATTTTCATCTTATACCTCTCTCGGATCATACATAAATGACAAGTCAAAATATTTCCCACGGTTCTTACCAATTTAATTATCAAAGCCTTCTCATGACGTAAGTGGGATAACTTCTCCCTAAGCTCCTCCGCTGAAATAAACTGCTTCCCTCCAGAATAACCACCATTTCCTCCAACAGCAGTTACCATATGTCCATGAGAAAGAAGTCGACACCTCCCACAAAGAACAGTTTTAAGCTGGCGGTGCTTCTTCTTCTGCAAACAAATATAGGAATTTGGAAGCAATGGTAAGTAACTCTTCAAACGCATCGTGTTCCACAAACCAATACTTCAGAAACCAAATTCTAAAACATCGACAAGCAAATGAAGAGTAAGATCTATTACCAATTCGTAGGTCTCAAGATTGACATAACCCGGGGCATCAACTTCTGAAGTCTGCAGTGGAGCACCACAGCCATAACAACAAGCGATAGCAGAAGAAAGCTTTGGACTCTTCTTCCCCTTTTTCTTCTTCTTCTCCGAAGCAAGAACGAGCGCAGCGGCTGCCATGGATTGCTGACGTTCCAGAAATAGCTGGCCACGAGTCGTCGCAGCCGTACCAGTTCCTTCCAGCTCAATGTTAGGGATGGAGACATGAGGTTCAGAGATTGGTCTCTGTCGTTGTGTCTCTGAATCCGTGGTTTTGCAGGTGATAAGAGTAGGTTTGTGAGGATGAGTTTTGAATACAAGACATGGAAATGGGTTTCCAAGTTTGTGGGAAAGAGAGAGTGGAGATGACGAGATGGAGGATGAGAAGAGGGAATTGGGCGCCATTGATGGCCGTTGTGGACGCTCTATCAGTTGGATTTAGTCGACTGAGCAGAGTCCGCAGCTCCTAACCGTAGTGTAGTTCGAGAAAATCATATTCTGTAAGACTTGCACATACTTCGCACGTGTCACCACATATAGCTGAGGTGGATTTTTCTCTTCGGCCACATGGCAATGTGTGCTGATGATATATGCTAGCTGGGGTGGTTTTTTCTGCCAAGGGGCTATTTTTATTGAAACTGATGAGCAATACTATTACCGACCAATCCCTAGGTGACGCGTGGTAGAATAGAACGGCTCCGACCATTTGCCCGGCCCAAACTGAACCATGTGAATTACCTACGAACCAGATCAAGACGGATTTAATCGATCAGGACGGACATCAGACACTGGCCTAACCTACCTGATCGATTCCTGATTTGGCCGGGAGGCCGATCCGAGGAGTCGGCCCAGCCCACTCAATCAACTCGGAGTCCACTCACCATACAGCACATGACTCCACGTCATTCATACTCGATAGACAGTGGACGAATTCTAAGCTTGGATGACAAGGAATCAAACTCCTGCAGTGACTTAACCTAACCAAAGCTCGAACTGATTAAGGTCACGCCTTCTTCATGACTACCATTTCGACAAGTGTCTAACTCCAAAAGTAACTTCCATACATATACAAGACGTTCCCTACCATCTCTGATCGAGGAAATCATACATCATCTACCATCTTAACCCTATAAATAGCAATGCCTAGCTAGCCCAAGTAAAGGGGTCTCTCATCTCCTATTTTTTGGATTTGAGTTTTATCTATTGTAGAGGTCTAACTTAGGCATTGGAGCGTCCTAATCGATTCAGGCCGGTACTCCTTTGTTTTGTGTTGTTCTCTTATGCAGACCAGATAGGCCAAAGAGGACATCAAATCAAACTTCGCCGCAACAAAAATAAAAAATTTGTGGATTGTGGTCCACCTCGTCATCATGCCATGGCTATGTTCCAAACTAATGATCTTAGAACCTTTAACACACAAGAGAGAGAGAGAGAGAGAGAGATCCCTCTTATCCTGAATCTGTTGATCATCTCCTCATCCTTTGCCCTATAGCTCGAGCTGCTTGGTTTGGAAGTAATCTTTCTATTGGTATCCTTGCTGATGGCCCCTTCACGCTTCCTCCGCTTTTGCTTCACTGGCCAAACCTGAATTTCCCTGATAAGAGAAGCAGTGAGGATGTGTTTTGCCTTCTCTCATTCATGTGCTGGAACGTCTTGTTGGCCATAAATGAAATGGTGTTTGGTATCAAAGAATGGACCCCTGAGGATATTATCTCTCGTGCCCAAGCGTCAGGTGATGAATTCTTGTCAACAACTAGGGGTACCACCTCCCTCGATCGAAGTAGACATGAGGTCCAATTTGTAAGCAGGCAGTGGACTCCTCCAGAACCAGGTATTACCAAGATAAACTGTGACGCTGCTTTATCTTTGAATGATCCTGGCAGTGGTATCGGTGTGGTGCTACGAGATCATTGGGGTAATCTTATTCAAGCAGCATCTAAGCCTGTTCCGTTTCACGAGGTATTGCTTGGCGAAGCCCTTGCTGTGCTCTATGTTCTGCAGCTGGCGAGCATTGGAGCATTCACCAAAGTCTACATTGAATCAGATAATGAGGACTTGGTGTCGCTTATTAGGGACCCCTCTAGACCCCCCCCCCTCTTTTCTTACGAAGCACTCTGCAGGATATTCGGGTGCTTATTCCAAGCTTTAGTATTTGTAACTTCTCATCTATCTCTAGAGATGCAAACCTTGTTGCGCACTCTCTAGCTCGGAAGGCCTTGTCTGTGGCAAGTCAGACTTCTTGACCTATTTCCTTTCCCTGGCTTCTTGATTCCTGTTGTAAGGATGCCAGGTGTTTTGCTTGCCCCCCTTTGCAATAAAATTTTCACTTACCAAAAAAAAAAAAGAGACCAATGATTTTTCTTATAGTTCTTTAGTGAAAATTTGCCTTCAAATATAATATTAGCACTATTTAGTTTTATAAATAAAATTATAAGATAAAGAAAATTGAGTATCATAGTGTAAAGACTAAGGAGAGGGTTTCCTGAAGGCAGCATGGTGTTGTGGCCTATGCGCCAACAGAGGCCAATGGGAGTGTGTGTAAAAGCATCAACAGGGGTGAGATTTCCACCTGTCATGGGGAGGGGTTGTCATTTCACGTTCCTCTGTGTTTCCTGGAAAGGCAGCGTGACCGCTATGCCAAGGGGGGCCAAAGTAACATGCATCAATAGGGGTGAGATTTTCACATTTCATGGAGCGGGGCGGTCATTTCATGCCCTTTTGTGTCTAGGCATAAGGGTCATGCTACCTTTCAGGGTTATTTTTTACCTATATTGTAATATCAAAGCTTCTAATCTCCATGGTGAAATATGCATCAAGATAAAAAAAAATCTACGAAATATATGGCGATGCACACAACATGTATACGAAGTTGCAGCTTCAATCAAAAAGACACATGTGTGTATACACAATTCTTCTTCTCGTCTCTCTTCACAAGAGGAAGTAAAGTCTAGGACTCAAAAGTTAAGGAGGCTTTCTAATAAAACACATGGAAGGGAGCTTCTACATCTAATAAAGGATTGCTTATGCTTGGACTGATGATGCTAGTAAAATAACTAGTAAGTTGATCTTTATTTTGGGAAAAGGGTATTTGTGTACTTTATTAAAATGGAAATCACAAACAAAAAAAGTATTTAGTTTAACATATTTAAAATGGTTCAAAATTTGAGTATAATGATCAATCATACAGTCAAATATGTTGAGAATGGTATAGATTTTAAATGTTTAGATTTAAAAAATGGTAAACAAAAAATAATTAAAATTAAAATATAACATTATTTTTATCATAAAAATTTTTTATTTTTTTTTTGAAGTTTCACTTAAATGGTAAAAATTAAAAATGGATGGTATAGATTTTAATTATTTGTTGGGACTAATCTACCTAATTCTGATCTTGATCAAGCAGATCCCTGATTCCCCCTTGGGGTACATACTTTAGCTTAAATGCAAATTGATATGAAAACCTTTGAAAATAATGATTCTCTTTTGTATGTCACAACTAATTTGCAATTTTTTTCTAAAAAAAAAAGAAATTGCAAAATTTTGGATCTTATACCAACAACATTCAACTGAGGAATCTTAGAAAAAAAAAATGAATCTCTTTCTTAAAAAAAAAAATCCAACCAACTGTTTGGGATAGAAAACGATAGACACAGGGCGTGTGAAATGACCATTGCACCCTCAGGCATTTTCGTTTGTTGATGGGGTGTGGCAGGCATTTTGCATGGCCATGTGTCTAGCGCAGGAGCTGCGCGTCGCACTTGGACCAGGTAGCTTCTTTCTCCTAATTTTTAAATAATTTTGCCTGAGTAAATATGGACCTTTTTTTTTTCATCAAATTTTTTTTTTTGGTAGAAAGAAGCTTCATTGACAAACAAAGTCCTTACAAGCAGCGACATCTTTATCACATAGATTAAGAAGCCATTGAGAGGTAACTGGCCAATCAATCGGGAACTCATCCGAAAGGGCCAATTGGGCCAAGGAGTCTGCAATTGCATTAGACAACCTTGGAATGAAACAAAACAAACAAGACACAAAGGAAGCTTGAAGCTGAAGAATGTCAAAACCCACATTGTTGATCTCCACATCAAAACACCTGGATTTGATCTGGTTAATGAGGCTAGAACAGTCTGATTCCACCACTACATAAGAGAAATTATGCTTAGCCGCTAGGAGAAGACCTGCTCTAATGGCTAAACCTTCAGCGCATATCCTAGAGGCACACTCAAATCCCAAAGAAAAGGCCTGAAGAAGACTTCCCTAATGGTCCCTGATAATAATCCTAGACCTCCTTTACCTGACTTGCCAACCCAAGCTGTATCACAATTTACTTTCACAAAAGGCTCTTGAGGGGGAGACCAAGAAGGGGTAGACCAAGAAAATTTCGACCAGGGAATACAGCAAAATTCGAAAAAGGCTTGAGGCAAACTGAAGAAAATTCCTGTAAAGCTTTCTCTGCCAAAGAAATAACCTGTTGGGGAGACCACCGTTGATTATTAAATATTAATTTATTCCGGGTTTTCCAAATAAACCACATGATGAATGAAGCCAAAGAGAAACTCTCTTGCGCCAACTTCTTATCCTCACTAAAAATCTCATTCCATCACTCTAACCAGTCACTCATCTTATAGGAAGAAGATAGATTTGTTAAAAAAGATACTCAAACCAAATCGCCTGGCAAAAGAACACGTAAACAGCATATGCCCCACTAATTCAACACTCTCTCCACACTCACGCCGGATTTTTTTTTTCCATCATAAACCGTCCAAAATGGATCAAAGATCACAAAACCACTTAAACTCTAACAACCTTACAAGTTACAAGTGAGCTGAATGAGCACTGAATGCGAGAGCGCAGCTCATGGCATTATCGTTTCTGCTTCCGGCCTCTTCTACAGCCGTTACTTCGTCGAAGCTCCGAATATCTAACCCAAGAAAATCAAACACTTCGAGAACTCATCAATGGCGCACTTCGATTATTGTCTGCTCGACGAGAACGGACGAAGCTACTCTGGCCAAAAACGATCTTCTTGAGCTGATTTCAGACGAGGAGAGAGGGGTTAAAACCCACGGAGACCCTTCGAAACAATCGAAGATCATAAAAGCGATAGATGCCATGGAAGTTCTCGGGAAAGGTTCGGTTACTACTGCTCCTTCTCTGTCGGCTACATGGAGGATGCTCTGGACTACTGAAAAAGAGCAGCTTTTCATAATAAAGAATGCCCACATCTTCGGGACTCAAACAGGGGATGTTTTACAGGTTATAGATGTCGAAAGAGGTATTCTAAATAATGTAATTACGTTCCCTCCATCCGGTGTTTTCTTTGTTCGATCAAACATCGAAGTTGCTTCACCTCAGAGAGTGAATTTCAGGTTATTCCCCCCTCCCCTTTTTGTAAATATATTTTTTGATGTCAAACTCCACTCCTTTTCTCTTATAAGTTATTTGGTTTGTGACAGATTCACAAGTGCAGTTCTACGCGGGAAGGACTGGGAGTTTCCTCTGCCACCGTTTGGACAGGGGTGGTGAGTGATTTCTCTTTACCTTGTTTCATTGTACTTATCGTTGTGCTCTAGAACATAATCAGACAAGTCGAGCTTATCATCCGATCTACCTATAAAGCTCTGCTTCATATAAGACTAGTGTGTTACGATTGCTGGACACCCCCACGCGAGTATCGTTACCATTTTTTATTTCTATGCCCTTGTAGTTTATATTGTATCCTCCAAGTTTTTCATCTGCCACATGCGAAGAGAATGACTAAACAAGTGAGCCCTTTCTTATTAAAAACTTATACCATTACTAATTCATTTCTTTGTTTCGCGGTGTGGAAATATAGCTTTTCTTTTGTTTTCTATTTACTTTGTAGCTTTGCTTGTTTTCTGGACATCAATTTCTACTCATTTGCTGGAAATTGATTCCTCCCTTAAGGTCCCCTCCCTCCCCCCTCTTTTTTCTTATCATCGAAGTTCCTTTTTTCCCCCCCTGAAATGAATGAAAATACCCCCTACCCCTGCTGATCCATTTATGATAGATGAATGGGAGAAAAATCCACATTAAACCCCATACCTTTTTGGTTGATTTCCTTGGGGGGGGGGGGAATTGTGTGAACCATTTTGGTTAGGCTCAAGTCTGGCGGGAGTAATATTCGATGACTAGCAACTCATTTATTTTCAAACCTACCCATTTACTATCTATTATTTGATTGACTAATCCTTTATATTGGAATGAGTGAAGAGTTAAATGTTTTGGTAATTCCTCATGGGGGGGGGGGTTGAATCAAGATAATTTTGAATTAGAGCTCTGGATTTTTGTTCATCCCTCGTCGTAATAATATCTCGGCTAAGGTCTTATCATCAAAATTCTTACTTGAAGTTGAATGGCAATTGCATCTAATAGGGTCCCAAAGTAACTTGCTAATATTTCTTCCTCCCCCCCACCCTCCCCCCCGCCCCCCGTCCCCCGTAATATCCTTTCCCAATTTGTTCATTTCACATGTAGTAAGGTGTTGCCTTGTGATTTTATCGCATAACAAGGTGGGACATCATTAATATTATATATTGTGAAATCAATTCCCCCTTGTTCTGGCCCTTCTGGGATGCTGTAACTTTTATTCACCCCACAGGTTTCCCCACTCTCTAAGCCTCAGGACTTTCATAAGTAAAGGCAACTTGATATGTATAAATACTTTGTGTCTAGTCCTCTCAATCAAAATCTTTAGTATTTTGTTCCTGTCTTATACTGCTATGTTGAAGGTCGTGCTTGGCGCGTTGGTCAAGTGCTCACTTGCTGAACGCTTGGTCACGGGTTCAAGTCCTGGAAACAACCTCTTTTGGAAACAGGGGTAAGGCTGCGTACATTTGACCCTCCCCAGACCCTAATAAACGCTTGAGCCTTGTGCACTGGATATGGCCTTTCTTATACTGCAATGTTCTACACAGAGGAGTACTAAGAATTTTCTACAATTTTATGCCTATGGAATAAGAAAGGTAAACTGAATATAAATTGTCATTTTTTAGCATCATATATTATATATTTCAGAGATGATGGATTTGAGTCAAATCACATTTTCAAATAGCTGAAGTACAAATTACTGTTCCCTTTAAATTTCATGGAGAAGCTGAAACTTTTTTATCCGCTTTTGAACATGGTATTAAAATGATCAACTTTAGCATAGTCAACAACACAAGTTCCCCTCACAACACCCCCCCCCCCCCACAAAAAAAAGAAGAAAAGAAATACCAGAAGTTCTATCATAGCTCTCTTGGTTTTCCCTTCAAATCATGCATTATTTGCAGGAATTGAGGATATTTGTCAGATTTGTTATATTGACCTGTTTTATAATCCGCACTTCCCTAAGTATATAGAGCCATGTGAAATGCCTCTTTGTGTAGGTTTGAATCTGTCTATCTCGATTAAGAGATTCGAGTTGTAAAGGATATCCGAGGAGATTATTTAGTTGTCGATCGTGCTCCTTATAGTTGGAAAGAATGACAAGCATATAATTGGTAACTTTTCACTTTATCGTTTCCTTTTTTTTCCAAGATGTGGAAGATATCATGGGTTGACCACTAATCGCAATCAAGTATATTGATTAACTTTCCTGAACATATCTGTTGCATTGAGGTACTGGCTGCTATTATTCCCTTATAAGACTTCCTCCTCCTAATGCATCTGAATTTTCTTGAACTGCTCCCTCTTCGGCAGGGAAAGAATGAGTAGGGGCGTAGAGCTTCCATGACAAAACATAAAGACTGACCGGATGCTTAAGTCATGAATGTGGTGCCTGATACATTTAAACTATGTAATGGATTGCCTTTGGTTGATGTGAGAAAATTAGTGTCTGATAGCAATTGTCATGAGTTGATTGCAGTGTAAATAAAAAACAACCTAATACTTCATTTTGCATGGTGCTGTAGACCCTTAGAGGTACCACAGCTAAATTCATATGAGTGTAACAAATGCTTTAGGACCAGAAATATACATATACTTTTACTCAAGGTACTAAAACTCGGAACTCGGTACCAACTCGGTCCCTTGAAAAACCGAGTCGAGATCTCGCCGAGTTGGTGCATTTTTTTTTTTGACTCGAAGCCTCAACTCGGTGGGTTTTAGACCTAGTTTGGGTCTGAAACTTGGTATTCAGCCTATTTTAGGCCATTTAAACACAATGGCACTATCAGATTTTGCAAAAACAAAGTCCAAATAAGAGTTATGTACCGGTCAACCTTAATATGATGTGCACGAATGCTGTCAAAATCGCTCTGAATGGAAATATTTTCTTGGACATCAAAACAAATGAATATTTTACCGCACTTTTGGTTTTTAGCAATGTTTTACCATATTAAGATTTATGGAATTTTTAGATTTGAGAAAAACCCCAGCATTAGAAAGTTGAAAATTGCACCTACCGCCGAAAATCCAGTTTTTGTTCTTGAACTGGGGGGTTGACTTTTTTTCCTTTTGGAATTTTATTTTTTAACTATTTTTATTGGATTCAAATAGGGGGGTATTTGCTTATTTATGAATAATATCTTAAGTAAATGAATTTTAATGATATTAGGCATAAAGAAGTGTGTGTCTTAGTTCCTGGCCTAAATAAGTGTCTGTATACCAAGGTTTGCATAGATAGGTATCTGTATACCAAGATTTTCTACCAAGATCTCGAGATTTGGCACTCATATAAAGGAGTTTGGGTCGAGATTCTCGAGATCTCGAGAACTCGGCGGAGATCTCGAGATCTCGGTCGAGTTGTTGCACATTTGCAACTCGTATGCCAACGCGTCTCGGTTTCTCAAAAAACAGAGAAACTCGCCAGTTCGTGCACACCAAACTCGCCAGGCACTTTTGCAACTGAATGAAAATATTTTCTTTGAGGAAACCAAATGCCACCAATTGATGCAGTTCAAAAGAACAAGAAGGCCAGTAGCAAACCAGGCCATTGGACTGGACCAAGAATGGACTAATATGTTTAATTTTGAGTGTCCAATGGGTTATATAGGCCATGGGCTTAGTGTTTTTGGTTTACTTTGTAATGGGCCAATTCTATAAGCCCAAATGCTAGGGATTTAAGGCTTATGAGGGATTAGTGTTAGTCTCTACTTTTGTAAGTTGTATTCCTTATTTTTGTGTTTCTAGAATGCTCAAGTGTCCTACATTCTAGCACCTAGTTTCTAAGTTCTAGAATAGTTTATATTTTGAAGCAAAATGCCTTGCTTATGTGGTTTCAATCTCTTCTTGATACATCAAACGAAAACTGAACTCCCTGATACAAATGTGAAAATGTGTGATTATATAGTCACTGAGTAAGCAAAATGTACTACAATTTTATCTACTGAACTGGTGAGGCTCTTTGTTAAACTAATTTGGCATAAATGTACAAATTCATGGATGTTTTAGTCTTTTAGATGTATTACTTCTGATTCCTTCATCTCCCCCCTCCCCTTTTTAGTATTATTTAATATTAGCTGTTATGGTTCTGACCTTACGTAGGCCCAACATCCAATTTTGCAACTTACAAAAGTAGATTCCTGTTTAACTGTGAGTGAACTAAAAACTTTATTATAAAAGAAGTTAAATATTTTATTTTTGGGAATGGACATCCCTCTTTTTCTTCTTCCTCTGCCATGTATCTACAATTGCTGGTGCTATTGTCACTGTCAACTTATGCATTTCTGTTACAGGGTTTAGTAGGACTCCCACATTTTTTTTTGTTTGCACTTTGCATTGAACTTTTTTCTTTAATTCTTTCCTTTTCGACTTGGGTCATCATTTCTTTCTCTTTTTTATTTTAAAATAATTTAAGGACCAGATTTACATATTTTCTCTGTAATAGTTATTTCTTTTGGACACTTTTTTTTTCTTGTAAAATTTTCACAATTCTGCCATGCTGGACACCGTATTTTTGTGTCTTTGCTGGACACCAGTCATTCTGTTACCTATTATGCCTATATAATTTTTACCAAAATTTCTGTTTTGGGGACTCTGTATCGGTGTCTGATTCTTACACCTCTATCTGTTTCATTGTTACCTTCTGTATTTTGTAAATCTCTGGGACCTAATCTTGAATCTGCAACTCATGTTATGCAGGTTTGAATCCATCTACCTGGATGATGAGATTCGAGTTGCAAAGGATATCCGAGGAGATTATTTAGTTGTTGATCGTTCTCCTTATAGTTGGAGAGAATAAAATGCAACCATCTGGTAATAGACACTTTTCTTTTGTTATTGTCTTTATCATATTTCCTATCTCTTGGGACATTATCATGTCAGTGAGATTACTTCTATTATTGAGCCATTGAATTTTCTGAAATTGCAATATTTATGTCAATGGAAAGTGTGTAGACTACATTATTTTATATATCCACTTCCTATTCCCTTAACAGCTCTTTCCTTGCACTGAGCCTCATAAAGAGCTTTTCTGTTATTGCAATATGGGAGGGGGATAGGCACGCTAGTGACATATAATGGAATCAGGTATGTAGGCACTTCATTTACCGTCATATAAAGAGGTTTAAATCTCTACCTTTCGTTGCCGCTGCCACTACACCACCTGCAATCCACCGGCAGTATGCTGCTGCACTTCTCCCATTCTGCCGCTCTGTAACCTCTGCCAATATTGCACCCTCCTCACCCTCACTTCTGCTAGGCATAGACACCAACACTGGGTCTGGCACCGACACCAGCTCCAGCTTTGGCTTCCCCTTTGCACTCCCCACTCCCCTGCCCCCGCCCTGTCCTTCCTTTCCATCTCTCTCCCCTCTCCCCTCTGACAGAATACAAGAGAATCAAATAGGACAGAATACAAGAGAGAAACTCCTACTTTCGAAAACTGAAAACCGAAATTAGAAATTACCGAACTAACTAGTAATTACAAGTAAATAATAGGTAATCAAAATAGAAAATAGATAATGATCTAAAAGATTTCAACCACAACTTCCATTCTCCTCCATGCAAACTGTCCTTGTGTTATATATATAAGATATTCTAAGAGTCTTCTATCGCAAGTAACAAATCTCCAACAAAATCTCCATGCAAGCTGTCAATATGGGCCGACACCACTGTTCATGTGAACAGTACCACGTGAACAGTTCCAGTGTTCACATGAACAATAGCTCGTGAATAGTAATTTTTCCTGAATTCTATTCTGGTCCTCTTCTTCGTCATGCTTTGATCTACATCAATTCTCCCCCACTTAAAAGAAACTCGGCCTCAAGTTTTATTAAGTTTAGGGATAAGCTTTGTGTGATGTACGTCTTGTGTAATCCCATAGCAGAATTCTGGTAGTTCCTTGACGTTAGGAATGAAGTCTTGAAGGTGAGGAGTCAGTTCTTCGAAGTATCCTCGTGGAATGACAACTTCTATGTGTTCTACTTCAATATCAGATGTGTACTTGACTGCCATATGCACAGTCTTCCTTTGTTGTGTCCTTGACCTCCACCTCTTCAAACTCCACTACAATGTTGAGCTCTTTGAGTTCTTCTTCTTGGTGGTCCACAGTCACCTCAGTTGTTTGAGTGCTTAGCATGTTGGACTCTCTCTCTCTCTCTTTTGGTGATATCACTATTCAGTATCCTAAGATAGCTCATTTAGAAGCTGCTTATAGGATCATCTATTGGAGAAAGGTGTTTTATATTATGAAATAGGGCATTTAGAGGTTGAAGAATATCTTCTCTTGATTGTGTTGGTTCTATAAAGCAGTTTGTGTTTGGAAGGTCCAATGCGGAGGCTGAGTTTGGAATAATAGTTCTCCCTTGACCACTGGAACCTAGGGGAGTATGCTTCACAATCTTGTCCAGCGTGATGGAATGAAACACATTAAACTTGATGGGGCATTTCATAGAAAAAATATATAGCTATTTAGGGCGATTTATGCCCAATATATTTAGTAGGGTTAGAAGTGTTCACTTTGGAACACGCACTAGGTTGGAGGAATGTTATGATTTAAGGATATTCCAGAGGGGCTATATCTATATTTGTTGCCATATGCTGTAAAAGACGTGGTCGGTTAATAAATCCAGGTAGAGAAACAATAAAAATTGCTGCTCTGCTAGTAGATGAGTTGCCTTATAACCCTTATTACCTGACCAACGGACATGTATGAAGGATACTTTCAAAAACATGATCGAAATGCAAATTGTCAGCAATAAGAGTTCTTATCATTATTACTTATTTCAGGCATTATCATCATGGAAGCTATCCTTTAAAATGATACTAAGATTCATCATAATACAAAGCTTGGATATGGATTCCAAAATTCAATGTTTGAAGTATGTTTTACCATGAATATGCCTCATTGAAATATTTTCCAGCAATATAAAATAGAAGGGTCTCACCTAAAACTCCAGAGTTTTCCCAGCCTAATCTATGTCAAGATAGCCGGCCTCCTTGGGTTTAATTTGGCATCCTCCAAGGCTTTTTGGTAGTTGATAAAAGAATGATGATCAAATGGTTTTTCATGAATTCCATGAGGAGATGAGACATGGTGTCAAATGCCACATTTGGTAATAGGAGAATCAAATTCTTCAAAGATAGTGGCCCGATACAGGCTCGCTTTGGGATCAGTGCCCAGATAGATCAACTGGCTTTGGATAGGGAGAGCAAATTTGGTGTTACGAGGCTCAGATCAGGCTGTTAACTCAGTATTCCACATTTTGAAGGCGACTGCTTGTCATGGAATGTGATTAACACGTTCTTCTCTTTAACCGGCTCCAAGGACTAGTTATGCATCTCGAGAGAAGAGCGTAGAATTTGGAAAATTGATCTGAAGAGGGCTTGTTCAACGAGATCCTTTTATAAGAGTTCAACTGGGGAGATCACAGGTAATTCTTTTTTAAATAATTTTTGGGGAAGACCCATTGTGTGTGGGGGTAGTTATTGGTAGAAAGTAAGAACATATTGATCACTTGAACGAAATGGGGTTAAGCATGGTGATTTTGTTAAATATTGTACCGTGAGGGGGAGTGTTTGATGTTGAGTTATTGTCTTGCTTTTAAGTCATTGAGTCACTGTTAGTTACTTTAAGTTGTCTTTGTCTTTATTTGTAATTAGACTCTTAGTAGGTTTCTAAAGAATATTTTCTATCGTGGCCTAGGATACTCTCCCCTTTTCTCCTATCATCTCTCTCTCGGTTCTCTTCTCTTCTTCACATGTCCTGGTTGTTAAGATCAAGTTTTGCCATAGAATTGATGCATTATGTATTAACATGAGAAAGAAGCTACAGTTACTCTTTTCATTCATTGCAATTCTACTCAGATTGCCGGTGTTATTTTAAGGCTCTGTTTGACACAGTATGGGTCCCTCCAAGGTACACACATTTCAGCTATTTGTCTATTGGATAGACATATAGCTAGTTACGGTATGCATGGAAGGGTCCCAGTGGTTTATGGTCCGTATCAAGTTGCAACTGGTTTGGGCATGTATATTGAAGGAAGATTCTAATCTGCTTGTTTCCAGGACAGATGGAGATCTATTCTATGTGGGTTGTAAGGTTAGAAGCTAGATTCATCAACTCTATAGTCTGTACTATGTTTTAATACAAATGAACCTTCATGTTTCTGAAATGAAATTGGTATCTAACCCGACATGGCTGCATTACAATTATAGGGTTCTCTATGAGTTAGTCATTGTTTTCAGGATTTACTGTACATATTTAATTGATGATATAAAAGGAGTAAATTTGCAGGCATAGTAATTTAAGATTGATATATGGGCTATATGATATGAACAACATAAAGTATCTAACCAACTCTAATGGCATTTATTATATATTAAATAAATGTTATATTTACTTGCAAGTAACAACTATAATTATGGAGAGTAAATCTTTCAGGGTAATATATGCCACCATTTTTGAGCATCCACATCCATTTCTAGCTGCAGTGTATGATATGAACTAATTGTTGTTCATGTGGGCTGCCCATTTTTTGTGATATACATTTTGTACCTCATCTTCTGATTTGGATGCCATTTGTACGTAGATTTGGATTCAGTATGTAATATTCTAAGTATGACTTTCAGATTCTGTTTTGACAGCTTGACAACTAGGCATCAGTGCACTTGTCTATTTACCATGTGGTGATTCAACTGTGCATATGGTTGGGACTTGGGATGAGGTTTAGTTGAGCTGAGTATTCAATTATGTATATCGATGCTTCTTTATCATTTGAAATTTCACCAAGTATTCTAATATTTCTACAATGTTCTCCAATATTTCCATGTTTTCCAGAATACTGGCATTAGTTCTTGACACATTCGAACTTCCGACTTGCCGAATCTTGCTCATGTACACTTCACTACTTCTTCTATTTTATCCAATGTAGATTCAAAAAGTTTGATATTCTCTGTGCAAATCCGAATTTGGGATTTGCCATTTATCTTGCCTTAAAAATTTTGAGCGGCCCAACCTGAAAACACACATTCACCAACAATTATTGATTGTCAGGAATTGTTTAATAAATAAGAGAGGTTTGTATGGGTATTTGTGGTTTGATAAGAAAAAGTTTGTCAAGTCTCAGACTGCTTGTTAGTCTATGTAACCAGAGGGTACATAGATTGTCTAGGATGGCATTACCCATATCAGACATTGGGTTAGATGAATAATTCGAAACAACATATTTTTCTAATTTTTTAGCAATTTCCAGGACTTCAAATTCTTAAGTTAAAGGACCTTCAATTAATATGGAAAAGACTGAAAGTCACAGGTTCAAGGCCCCCACACTCACATGCCACTGGTGTGCTGTACAATCGATAAGAAACAAGGTAAGAAGGTTCAAGAGAGAGATTTTCTCCCCATGTGAAGTTTGGCTCCACTAAATTATGTTGGATGATATACTGTAAAACAAGAAAGTATTACCAAGGATTACTCATGTTACATACATGCAAGTGATCCTTTTCCTATAAGTAGTAACTATCAAATATCCTGCTTTATAAGCATCCCCTTCATTGTTCATTCAGTGGTGCTGAGCTCTTTCATTTTGTTTCTTTATAATGTATGTCTTAACCTGCATCTGCTTTTGTAAATACATTTTTTCCATGCTGTTTATTTGCTCAATAAGGTCCTCGAGTATATATTTTGCGATATTGGCTTTTGTTTGTATTGAGCCACACTAGTCACATGTGATCTTGCTACTTAGGTTAGTTGTCTTAAATATATTATGTTAAAATTCTTTTCAATTGGCAATTCTTATTTTTTTTTGAGGGGGGTTGGGGAGAGGAGGGGGGGGGGGGTTTAGAATATTGGCAAGTATAACTTAACGGAAAATGAACTCTGTCCGGGAGTGCTGGCATGGGGAGTGTGGCATACGCCAGCACTCCCATGAATCTATCTCTCTCCTCCCCACATGAAAAGACACCTCTACCCCCTTGTTTTGAGGAGGAGAGAGATAGACACATGGGAGTGTTGGTGTCCTATAACTTAATTAATTACCTTTGTACGAGAATTTATCTTTAACTGATTGTTGTTACACCTCTGTGAGGAATTCTCTTGAATGGTATTGCACTTGAAAATCTCTAGGGGACGTTTCTTGAATCCCACAAGGGATCAAACATTTTTTTGTGAAGGTTTCACTAGTCTGTGCATGTGGTGGAGTCTTAATCAAGGTTCAAGAGTTTGGTTTCAACTGGGATTTTGACCCGGGTTAAAACTAAAGTATACCATCAAAATGACACTGAAATATGATCCATTTTGGCGAAGAAACCGAAACATTGAAGACTCTTAATCCACATGCTATTTCATTTCATCAAATGTCGAAACTGAAATATCTGAATCTACACAATTGGTGATATCACCATATTCAATATTCAAAAAGATACCTTAATGGTCTGGTTTTTATTTTCTCCTATTGTTCCTGATCATTCGAATAGAGAGTAATATGTTTCTCAGAAGCATGCTGCACATTACTTTTATTAAATGACTTTTCCTATCTTTCTATTTTTAGCTCCTGATTTGATCAGTGTAAGGTTTGAATGTGGAATTCCTGATTGAGCCAACAGCGGGGTCATGTCATCTCAGAGTTTTGGATTCATTGCATCATCTGTCAGTTCAAGGGGCAGCCTGGGAGGATGTTTTACTAATTTTGCAACTAGTTCAGCATTTTTTTGGACAAAAATACCCTAATTTTCAGGGGGATAAAACACTTGGCACAAATCCAAACTGATTTCTCTAACTCTGATTTTTTTTGGTGCTCTCCTCCCTGAAGTTGAGATTTACAACAGGAAAGTAGTTCCTTCTCTTGGGACTGGACAGAAACCACGGATATTCTGAACTGTGATTTGAATGGTAAGTCACTATCTATCTATTCAGTATGTGACAAGTGAGGGAGGGGGGGGGGGGGGTGAGGAGATCTTGTGATAGGACCCAGAAGATCTTCCTTGTGAGTCCTCTCCATTTGAGTGATTTGGAAGCATCCATCCTTTAATGGTTAAAAATGGATGCCACATGTTATGTTTGTTTGGGGTCATTGTGCGATTGCAGGGTCTGCACCACGTGTCTTGTTTTTCTGTCCATTTAAGTGTTTCTTATCCTTCGCCAAGTATGGTTCTAATTTAATTGATAGAACACTGCAATCCAATAACTCATCTCAGAAAATAAGATTAAAAAAAAGGTGAAATTGGGGTAAATCCTGAGGCATCCATTTTTTCTGATTTTCCATGCATACTCCGACTACTAAAATTTTATGGGTTTTTTTTTGAGTCTTTTTTTTTTTCCCCTTTTTTGTTTAATCATTGTTTTGATGTTTAATGTCACAAAACAAATCTGAGCCATTCATTTTCATGTTTATTTCTCTATTTAAATCAAAGGATGAAGAATTGGAATCAGATGAGAGAATTGATTCAAATCGGAATCGGTTTATCTCTATTTAGTTTCTTTATCACTTTAGGAGAGGTGCAGTGCATCGGGATCAATGATCTGTTAACGTTCTTTTTCCCTAAACAATGACAAAAATATATACATAAACCACAACCTCTTCCTCTTTCCTCAATCCCCACCCCTTGAACCTACCTCGTCCTCTCCTCTAGATCGGCTCTCTCTCCCCCGTGTACTTTCATTAGTCTTTGTGTTTCTGCAGGTTCTACACATGGCTAAACAACGATTCTTGCTCAATTTTTTTATTAAGGAAAATGTTACACTACCACCTCTCTTTATTGTGTTACATGGCCAGACTTCTCCTCACATGAAACGAACTCTGCCCTTTGATGTACGAAACCATTCCATCGCAACTCATTATTGTGCTGCTGTTTGCTTCTTGCTAAAGAATCGTCACCCTTTTCATTATAAAAATGCCCCAATTTTCATCCAATCCTAAAATGTGGTCTCAAACTTAGAATCTGCCCAATTCCCATCGATTCATCCGATCCAGTACTGAATCAGAATCGGACAGGGCCAGTTGGGACCTGACTTGTGGTTCCTCTAATCTTGATTTAAACCTTCTATTCTTGCTCATGGATTGGACAATACAAAGTAGTAGTTAGAGTATATACATATAATGTATTCCAGAGGATATTTGATTGATTAAACTATGAAATTTGACACATGACTAAATAAGAGTATGTTCTCTCCATCCAATAGTTAGAATAGACACATCATTTGTTCTCGTGACAAAATAAATATCTTGTAAATTTTTTTTAAAAAAAATAACTAAACCCTTGGCCTTGTGACAATAATATTTCACCATTCCCTCTTCTTTACAGCTTGAAAAGGAGAACCCACATCTGTTTTCCTTCCGGGAACACTTTCCCATAATGGATGCAATGTGACTTGTTTGATTCCCATACCTTGTACTGCTCTGCTTTTTTCAGCAAAGAGATGGGCACCAACCCTTACCGACCTCACCCACAACTCTATGCCTCCCTCCATGGTGGGTCTCAGCCCCTTGACTTAGCCCCAAGTTCTTGTGTTGTGTGATAAAATTGACCTCATTGGGATCTTCGTCTCTACTCTCCAATTTATGAGAAAGAGACGTTTTAATTAGGTTGGCCATAATTGTGTTGTGTTTCCTTTTCTTGTCCCCATAATAATCGTTTGAGTCCTGTGAGTCTGAAATTGACTCAATATTAATCTAATCTCAGAAATTACTTTTTCCCCTCTTTAAAACCATATGACCAAAAGGAAGGCTGAAAAAAGATACTCCTCCCTTGTCCTGTCAAGCTTACTAAAAGTGGTTCGATTAGTGCGACAGGTCACCTGAAGGTTGGGCCCGGTTTAAACACCGAAACCTAAATTAGGTTTTAAATTAAAAAAGCAAATTTTTTTGGACCAATTATAACAAGAGTTGGTGGGATATTGAACTTTTAACCACTCAAAGATCCAATGTAAAGAGAAGAAAGTTGTTACCTACATTCATTACTGAGGGACCAACTCTTAGGTGGTCCATGGCCCAGGAACTAGAATTCTATTAACAAGAATATGATCATTTTTTTCAGCCTTCCTATATCTAGGCCTTTGACACATGGTCATGCAAAATAACCATCACGCCTTCAAGGATTTTCCGTTCTTTTTCTCTTTAATTAATTACATAATCCCATGGAAGGATTAATGGATTTTCTCTCCTTCACTTATTAGTCAATAGCAACCCCTTCTTCCTTAACAAAATAGATTATACAAATTGCTTTTAGCTGGTGGAGCGAGATCCGGTGAGAAGTTTTTCCTGTGAAATTACAAGTAAGGCCTCGTTTGTTTCGTTGTAAAATTTTCTATGCATTTTACATGAAAATTTTATTCCATTTTAAAATTTTCTATTTGGCCTATGGTTTAGACCAGGTAGTCCAAATTAGTCATGTGTAGATGATCCTTTCAATACATCATTTTCATGGTCCCATTAACATTGAAGACCTGGAAAAAAAGGAGAAAAAAAGAAACCAAAAGAACATGAATAATGAAAAGTTGGAAACGAAAACAACGGCTTTACAAGTAGTAGTGATTCATCAAGTGGGCTTTGGATGTCAATGGTTTCACTTTCATCCATTTGTGGACCAAATTCTTCTACTAATGAATAAGATTTGTTAGATAGGTTCCATTTGTTTCCATGTTTAAAGGTGAAAAAGAAAAAAAAAAAAATCCTATAAAATATCTGTTTGTTTTAATATAAAATATGAAAGGGAGAGGGATAGGTACATCGCCCACCGCTCACGTGTGGTAAATTAGCGGGTGGCATCAATGGGGGCGTGAGACAGGGTATCATATATATAGGCGGGGGTATCGGGCAGGTGAGTCAGATCAAAAGAGAAAGAGAGAGATAGGCACAACAGGTGCTAGTGGGCAATGTGCCTAACCTTTTTCCTGTAAGCGAGAAATGAGGAGACAATTTTCCTTCACTCACAGTTAAGGGGTATTATCAACTTTGTATTATACAAGGATAGAGTATTTATGATCCTGCATGGTCTGGAACACCAAACCACTTAAATTTCCTCCTCCTATAGGAAAAATCATCAAAACTACCCTCCATTTTATTTTTCTTCCTATTTTGCCCCTTAAAATGCATGACCAGACCAACGAACCCTTTCCTGATTGAAAAATCATTTGCAATGACAAAACAAACAAATATGGTCATAACAGGGAAGGAGAAAGTTACAATCCAATATGGGAGAAGGAAACCCACAAGTCTAGAATCATTATTAATTTTCCATAGGCCAAATGTTTTCTGTGCCGAGGGCGCAGCCTACGCCCAGACACATGGGGGTGGGTGAAATGACCACCCTACCCCCTGAATGATAGGCCCATGTGACTGGGTGGAGGATATGCTGCGTCACAGAGAACATCAATCTTTTTCCATATGACCAAATACAAAAATGTCCATTTTTCGTCTATGACACTCAGTTTCATTCTTATTAATGCCAACGGTGAACGAATACCTATGGTGAAGAAAAACCATTTGTTGATGAGAAAGTCCGTCTTCTTTGTATTCTCTATGTTTGTGTATAGATTCTTCCACGGCCAAACAGGGATTTAGGAGTCGATATCAAATACAGTATTGGTCTCGGCCAATATTGGCCTGAATCAGATGCATCTACCCCTGTTTTTTCTTAAAACTCAGTTTTATTTAAAAAAAAAAAAAATTCTATCCTTGGTCCGTACCAATCCACTGATACGGGATCGAGTAAGAATCAATATCAGCCTTTGTTGAAACCAATACAAATCGGCCAATTACCGATTCCTCAAACTATGTTTCCAAGTGAAGGTGGATCAGTTGGGTAATCTGATCCATTGGGTGCTCTACTTTCTCCTCCATTCGTTTTTAGTTAAGAATTTCTCAGTTCTACCCAAAGAGAACAGAAAGAACAGAGACCTCCACAACATAAGTTGACCATTTCTTTCTTCTCTAATATCTCTACAGAACCTTTCACTTTTTTCCAATTTTATATTGACCAAATCACAAATCTTCTACTTTTACCAAAAAGAAAATTGACCAAATCACCAAAATATCAAGGCACGGTAAATAATATCACAAAACCACAAGACGACAAACAAGAGAAAAAAAAAGTAGATAAGATGAAAGTGAAATCATCAATGAAGCATGAAAGCCAGGTCAGGGATATAATCGTCTTTTCCGACTCTAAAATTTAAAGGTTCCTTACCCATATTTCTCCCTCTTTCTCTCTCCCAACCGAAAACGACTGCAAGCAACCTGTTGTGTATAAATAAATGGGATTTATATATCTTTCCACCGACTGAACCATTTCCTTCACATCTCTCTCTCTTTTTCTTCTTTCTTTGCTGCTTCTGTTTCAAGGTTTTCGAGGGTCTCTTCTCTTCTCTTTTAGTAGTAGTCCAAGCTTGTGGGGTTCGGCAATGGTGGATCTTCAAACAGTTTGCAGTATGTGCGGCGACGTTGGGTTTCCTGATAAGCTCTTCCGTTGCACCGGTTGCCGCAATCGTTTTCAACATTCGTATGCCTTTTATTTTTTTATCATCATTTTATTATGGGTTAATTATTTATTGAATTAAATTTATTTATTTTTTCGGAGATTTCAGGTACTGCAGTAACAATTATAGTGAAACTTCGATGAAAATAGAATTGTGTGATTGGTGTCAGAGCGAAGAGAGAAACACATCCAAACATGGTGGGGTGTCTTCAAGAAGGTCAAGCGTACAAGAAGGTAGTAATATTGGGTCCATCACGAACAGGTCTGAGTATTCAGGTGAAAAGATTAAACAACAGAACGACAAGGAAGACAACACCGACAAAGCTGGGAAAAGCACGAGTACTACACCTTCACCGAGGCCCACGGCACGCAGGTATAAGCTCCTCAAGGATGTAATGTGCTGAGAGAGAGAGAGAGAGACTTAGTTTCTGAGTCTCACTCCTTTCCTTTGCTTTAAGTGTCAACAGACTGTGTTAACGTGTGTGCACGTCACTTATAAGTCTTTATTATATATAATTTCCTTTCTTGTTTATTCCACTCTCTTTTTTTTTTTCTTTCTTCCGAAAGAATGCTCGGTAAAACCTCAATACGACTTGACTGACTGGAAGAAATATCAAAATGCTGATAAGACAACTACCTAGTTCTCAACATAGAAAAACAGCGACAGCTTTAATTATATCTCCACCAACTTGAACTCTCTTATTGCGGTTTGTTTTCGTCATCAACTCATCATCTCATGCTATTATTCTTCTTTAGCCAATTTGAGTTTTTCTTTTGAGAGTGTTTAATTAAGCATCATATACCATTGAAGCTTGATGGGTTTATTTTCTTCCATGGTGGTGTGGGGTACTAAGGATTATTGGGTGCATCTCTGTCACCCTAGGATTGGTTCTTGGGGAAGATACAAACACATTGCTTTTAGATAGATGAGAGTTGGGAGTTTCTGAAGTGAATTGAATGCACTTGTGGTGTCACTTGGCTAAAGGGTTCATGGCTCTTACTATGCCACCTTTTCAGTTTTCAGGTTCATTGAAGGTATTTATGATGAGACCTTCCATTATAAATGTCTCTAGTAATACTAATATAAGCCTTTTTTTTTGGGCTTCTTGGGAGATTTAAAATTTTCTATTTTGTGGGTTTTGGAAAGATGGGCTAGAACTTAAGCAAGGAAAAGGGCAACTGTGGTTGTACATTAAATGATAGATTGATGGGTTAGTGGGTTTTTTCTTGACCATTCCTTTAATTATTGGGTACTTGATATTTTACAAGTTTTGTACTCGTGAGTCATGACTTGTTTGTTAAATCAAAATCTCTCTCAAGTATATATAGTGACAAAAGCTGATAAGGTCTCTCCACTGTTTCAGTTTTTGGCCATTTAGGGGAAACCAACAAAGACCCTTTCCATTTGGTCTTTGAAGTGACGGTGTGGAACCATGCCTTTATGTACTCTTTTCCTTTATTTCATCCAAATCTGGATTCCAATTTCTCTCTCTCATGTTCCTTCATATGCATGGCTAACCCCTCCCAAGTGAACTATTTTAGGTACAAGAGCACCTCTTCCTCATGCTTAGGATCCGCTAGACCTTCATGTGGTCCTAATTTGAAGAGGAAGGAAACCCATAAATAAAGGGTCCTAACCCAACTTTTCTTTGTTTCCAAATTACTATCAAGAGTCAAATGGTTGCTTTGGGTTCACACACCCTTCCATCTTTCCTTATCCAACTTACAAGCAAGGTAAACTTAGAGGATCTCACAGTGATTAACTTGCACTAACAGTATTTTCATTTCTTTTCTTATCCATTGGGTGATATATTGTTTTTTTTTTTGGATTAAGAGCTTGTATAATAGGGGGGGGGGAAATAGGGGATGGGGATAGGCTCCAAGGTGGTTTGAACTCATGACTTCTTATTTGAGGAGTTGGTCTTTTGCCAACTGAGCTGACTCCTTGGGGTAGGTGTAATATATTGTTATCAGTTATCACCCAGATAATAATATGCTAAGATTGGATGCAACATCTTTTGGTAAACAAAGATTTACTGACAAAAACGTGTAGTACACATGGACTTCAAAATACATGTTTCAAAACCCATTTTAAATTTAAATTTTAGGGTGATGGTTTCCTTGAAGGCCTGAATATCTTCCATGCGGCATTTTGTTTGAGCTCAAATTTTGTGGCCATATTTTCAACATCATCAACTATTTATTAGTTAGTTTCAGTCTAATTTGATTCTTTCATGATGAGATATAGAACTATAGAAATTGATGAAGAGTTCTATTACATCAAATTTAGTTTCATATAGATTTAATTATTTAAAATATGTCCAAAATCTAAAGATCAAAAGTCATAATAAGTTAAGTCCAATGCGTACCTGAAGTCATAAAGATGAACATCAACAGTGATTGCAAGAGGGATAGGATCTCTCTATAGTTGCTGTATTATTGTTAGGGTAGAAGCCAGCTTCATAGATAGTCTTGGGCCTTCTAACCAATATAGGAAGTCAATTTTACACAAGATTTTTGAATATACCTACAATATACTGAAGCACAAGTTAGGAGATTTACCTTACCAGTTAATTCTTTTCATTTGTTTGAAGGAGACTTTGGTGGGGGTGGGAAAGTGCTGATATGACATTTCAAAATCCCACCCCAACCTTATTTGGTTAATCTGAGGTGATGAATTTACAAAAGTTCAGGGGACGACATTAAATATTTTGTCTGTTGATGTGACACTTGAAATCTCACCCGTATCCTAATCAAAGCCCCACCAAAGAATTTGGTTAGTGTTCATGGGAAAAGTAAAAATCTTACCCATGTTTTTCAATCTACACTGTGGGACCCAGTCCCACAACATTCCTACTCCATCCTCCCTATCAAACAAATGTCATTTGTTTCGAGGGGGAAGATAGAGTGAGATTGTTAGGAAGATGGGACCCGCATATTGGTGGGGTTTTATCGGGATGAAAATGTTTAACATTTCTCATGAATAGTATAAACTAAGGGTGGGATTTTAAGGTGTCACATCAACAGGTAAAACATTTAATGATATTCCTTGAGCTTTTGTAAAATCATACCCTAGGATAACCAAACAAGATTGGGGTGGGATTTTGAAATCCCCTCTAAACATACGGGACCTTAATGAACCCATGACTAAAAAGAAATGTGTATGTGTATGTGTATGTGTATGCTTGCTTTAATAATCCATACCTCGAATTTGACATCTAACCAATCCAAAAGAGGACTTCACATCCAACAATCAGTTTGAGCAATAGAAGGCTTCATGTTGATACAGAAAATGTGCATTGAAAAGGCTTCCTTGATGGGAAACCACCCACATAGGAATTTGCAGTGGTAGATGAAACAAGAACACTGTGGTCTATTAAATTTGTACTATGAGAAACAACTGAACAAGTCCATGTGTTTCAAGCTTCAAGTACAAAGCATTATAGAGCAGTGGTGGTATTAATTGTTCAATTGACTATCAAAAATGGCCGCAATTTGTAGGTGGACTTGTAAATCCCAAGCCACCTAACAAAGTCATGTGGCTGTGAGTGGTGATCGACGAAGAAAGGATAATGTAGACCTTTTCTATGTGCGACATGTGGATGCTATAAATGCCTTATTATATCCAAATTTTAATTCAACTACATTCTTGAAACTATTTTTCAATTGTTTTCTTAAGACATGATCTTGATAATGACAGTGACAATATTGAATGATGACCCGTAATTTAAGTTGGAATGTATTCTAGGTTGATTTTACAATCTTGGATGATAAAAATAATTATTTTATCGTCTAATAATATGAAATCGATCAAGAATATATACCAAACACAACCTTAATTGAAACATATTAAATTTGAGAACACATTTTTTTTCCGGGAGCGTGGTCCTTGTGCCAATGAGAGCGCGCATAAGAGTATCAACAAGGGCAGGTGGTCATTTTGCTCTTTTATGTTTGGGCTTAGGAACCACGCTTCCGAACATAGTCGTTTCTCCCATTAACTTTTTTCAACCGGACGATAACCTCCAGGGCACTGGGCACCCATTTGGCTGAGAGAGAGAGAGAGAGGGAGAGAGAACCTCTAAATCTCTAATAGTCTAATGTACTTACAAGGTAAAGAACGCTGCCAGGCTGCATATAGCGTACTCTAGCGCCTGTTATGTCTCTCTCTCCCCCTCCTATGAGGGGTAGATATGTCATTTTAGAAGAAGTGGGACAAATAGCTACATATAAGGAGGCGCTAGCATATGCTATGCAGCCGGACAAAGAACTCAATCCCCATAGAAATAATTCATGGGCTTTAGTTTCGTCCACGACCCATGTAGAAAGGCCTTCCTATACACCATACAGCCCTAAAATTATATGCCATGTGGCAAGTAGGTGGGGCACTAATTTTTCGAGCAAGTAGCTCGCAAGTCAACTTTTTTTTTTTTTATTAGAGCGTGTATGCCAATTTTCAGATCTAATAGAATTTAAAACATTGGAGAGGGTTTCCTACAATGCTAATGTAAGAAGTGTATGAAGGAATCAGCACACTACAACCAATGAGGGGTTGAAAAATGGTACCAATCATGTAAGGCCTATACAGGCCGACATGCTCAAAATAAGGTAGAAAAATATCAGTGTTGGTCCCACTTTGTCTTATGTGATGAGGGTATACATGAATCTGTATGTACAAGGGCAGTGTAGCAATCTTTTTTCTCTTAAAACATATCAAAATAATTGTGCCATTGAAAATTAGAAACGAAGATGTCAACACATGGAGGTATAGGAAAAAGATCCCCATGACAATATGGGGATGCTTTTCTATGCCCTCTCATATCTTGATCATTCAGGTCTCTCGTTGATACTCTCTTCCCTGACCATGCATTTGAGCTCTCTACTGACAAAACTGTTTCCCGCACTCTGATTGATTTGGCATAGAATATTTCCCCACACTATCGGTATGAGGAACCCTCTCCAATGATTGAATTTGGATCTTAATTTTATGGGCAATCTAGGGTTCACTCTATCTATCCAATGGTTGAGGAGGGGTTGTGGAAGTCCTTGTTTTTTGAGGATCTCTTCAAGTTCGTACTTATTTATTTGGGTAAAGGCTGGGCACGTTGGCGTTGTGCCTAGTCTGAGACTCTGAGTCTGTCTCTCTTCAACTCCTATAGAAATGATCCACCTGCCCTCCCCATCCCACCCTCTCCATTGCGCATAACCGCTGGCTCTCTTAGAGAGCTAGCTAGCGGCATGCCCAACCCTCTCCCTACTTTTTTTTGTTTTGCGATTTGAGGCCTAATACATTTTCCCCCCCATGGGATTGCACCCAAATCGGGGGCCTTAGCCCAGACTTGATTTCAGGCCTAAATATCTCAACCCCTGCCCAGCAAATGGGCTGAAATGTCAAGCCCAGACCCTTATTTTTCAGGGCGGGCTTGAGTTCGGTGGGCCAAACTTGCACCCATAAATTTTTCCAAGTAGGCTTTCATTTTGCCAACCTTGGCACAATGACCCACCTATTTGAGCCACATGGTTGATACGGAAAATTTCCTACCATGAAACTTAAACAACTGGTTAGATTTGGAATCTAGTTTACTTGGGCCCGATGGATAGACCTTATTTGGTTAGAAATAATACCCATAGACTGATTTATAATGAGCAGGAGTTCACAATGTTAGTGAGGATCCAAGTACCAATATAATTTATACGGGCCAAGTTACACAAGATGGGCCATCCTAATAAGTTTGTCAAGATAGCCCAAGTTTCTGTGACTTTCTGTGACGTGGCAGCTCGGATGAGGGACAGTTTTGTGGACAGGTAGACCTCCAGGTCGTCAAACTATTTGTCTAGTTTCAGTCCTAATAGATTAGAGGGTGCATGTACATACATGACAAGTGAACAATACAAAGATGCATACCAATACATGGGAGGGTATTTGATCGAATTTGATCCTAAATTTACATGTGACTAATCCAATGATAGATTTATCCAACGGGCTAGATTGCCACATCATCCTGCCATGAGGCTAAAAATTGGTGAATCACTCTAATAAGCTTATCATGACGTTCTGTCCTGATAAAAATTTGCTTAGTAATAATACTATGGGAAAAAAGATTGATGTCTGGTCGTGCAGCCCTTGCACAAGCGTGTTGTTGGTGAAGCCTGATTTGGTCCAAAAAGTGCGATTGAGACCTTCGAAGGGCCGTTTCGGCATCGAAACGACATCGGAATGCCGAAAAATGGCGGGGCTCCATGTTGGAGTTGTGTTAGGCTCGTCGAGATCTTTGAAATGAGTACTTTTGAGCCATGTGTTATGTTTTGGTTCGGCTCTGGTTTTTTAGCATTTTTTGAGCTAGGGGTATTTGTGTACTTTCTGGGGTTAGGGCTTCCCTATATAATGTTCTTATCTCTTTGAGATAGCGTTATGAGGATTTGTAACATTTTCAGAGAAAAATAGTGAAACCTGTTCTACTGCTCAGCCGTGGATGTAGCTTCCATCTTGGAGGTGAACCACGTAAATCTCTGTGTTGTGCGTTGTGTGTGCTCTCTCTATTTTTCATTTTTCTTCTGCAAATCGCCATTTTGGGCGCTGTTTTCTTAACAAAGCGTGCGTAAGGGAATTAACAAGGATGGAATTTTTTATTTAATAGGGGGTAGAACGATAATTTTATGCGCTCCTATGTCTGAGCGCAAGATCCACGCGACCGGGCAACGTTTTATTTTCGTAATAGTAATAACCTAACTCATCAAGTGCCAATATAATGAGACTAATAATACTGATAACCTAATTGACCAGCCAAACTAACATAATGAGCCCACATCTCAACTATTATTGGTTAATAAAAAAAAGAACTAATTGACCAACAAACTAACACAATGAGCCTCCATCTCAACTATTATGATCACCGTCCGATGCAAAATTAAGGGTCGATCAGAAGAATGATGGCAAAAAGGCACACCCTATTCCTTAACATTGAAGAAGGGAAGAAATAAGAAGGAAAAGGCATAAACCCATAATTTGACTCCAAGAGTAAGGCAAAAGGGAAACCCCAAAAAAGCTCAAAGCCTCTTTCAATTCTCAATAATCCAAAGTCTCCAACACAATAAAATGACCCCTTCACGCAACCAACCAACCCCACAGGCTGCCAAATCTTCGACCAAACTCAACCCCTTTTCTCTCCTTAGTTTTCCTTCTTTCCACCAAACTGAGCTCAGGGTTTCAGGGCTTTGCTTGTTTTGTACTTAAACTATCCAACCCAATCAATTGTAACTGTTCATCTCTTTCTAACTTTCTATGTGATTTTCAGCATTTCATTATCTTGTTGGGATTTGAGTAAAACACATCCTTAAAAGTTAACAGTTAAGCTGAGGTTGATAGGCGGAAACGATTCGGACTGTCCTACGTACCGATAGGTCGGTTATTCAAAAAAACACAGTCATTAGGGAAGGGAGATATTAATTACTTATAACCTCATAAATACATGGCCTCCACGAGGACTAAGGCCTTCTTCGACTTGTTCTTCCCTTCACAACAATAAATGGCTATCCGTTAGATTCTCAAGGTGATAGATTCAAATTCCGTCAGATTTCAATGTAGAAGATGAATGGGATTCAAGTTCTTTTTAGGGGAAGAGGATGGTGATGAAAAATTCTATTTACAGGGGAAGATATTGGTGAGAGATTCTCTTCGTTTAATGAGAGAGTTGAGTGATTAAATTCGTAAATCCTCTGCATATGCATGGGATATTTAAACTCTCACGTCCATACCTAAGTCATGTGGCAAATTCACTTTGATGGACACATGTCCGCCAACAAAAGTCCACAATTCATTACAAGTCTTCATATCAAACTACTCACATCCGATGTCAAATAATCAGTTTTGCATGGCACCCCAACACATCATGCATTGTTTGAGATGAGTTCATAAGGTAACAAAAGAAACTGTGAATAAAAAATTTCTTCTTTCTGCCCTATAAAGTAATGAAAAAAAATTAAGGAAAAATAATTTAAGAAGTTATATACAGAAACACAATATCAAGAGTAAGAGAGTAGTGGGCCACTTTGAGGTCCGAGTTCTTGAACCAACGGCTTGATTTATGGATGTTTCAGAAGCCAACAAAGAACTGATCCTGAAATTCGGGTTTGACCCATACAGGGCTTGTACCCCCTCCACGTCATCAACCTTCAACTCTACCTTCTTAGTCCTTGGGATCAAACTAGGATACATAATCGCCTCTTTAACTGACGAGTGGCCCAGCCCTAACACGTGTCCAATCTCATGTGTCACAACCGATTCCAAATCAACGGCCACCTTTGATTTTTCCGTTCCAAAATCAACGGCCCACCTCTCCGCTGCATCTATGTGGAACATCCCACTCTCAGGCGAAAAGGCATGTGCGAGAACCCCAAGAATCCCATCGAACGGCTGTCCATCTCCATGATCCCCACTATAAAACCCAATCTTGATATCAGCCGTGTCGTAATATTCCGTCTCATAGAAACTCACTGGTATAACAGCAGCCCACCGTGTAAAAGCCCGTTCAAAAACCGCTCGTATATCCGATAAGCTCAAGTATCGGATCATATTATCGGGTGAGAACGCGTAACTAAGGCTTATCGGAGTTAACCGAGTCCATCTCGGTTCACCCGGGAAGTACGCGAAGTGCCTTGTCGTATGTATCACGTGTGTATCGCTCATGCCACACCTAGGTAACATGATTTGCGAGAGCGTATCGGAGTTGAGCTTACCGGTAACAGGGAGACCGAGTTTTGATTGGTAATGAATCACTGCCGATTCGAATCGGTTGTCAAACGTCTCGGTGAAATTTGTATCGGGTACGACTAGATAACCGAACCCGTGGAAGTACTTCTTCAGCTCCGACAGGCCGCTGACGTGGCTGCCTCTGGCAGTGTCGAGGAATCGCTCGAAGTGATGCCATGTGGCGTTGATGTCGTTGATGCCGTTAATGTCGTTGACAGATAAAACGGTTGCTGAGTTAAACGTTAACGTTCCCGGTGAGAGTCTGGCGGGAAAACAAGGGGAGGAAAGAAGGAGAAGGGAGAGAGAGAAGAAGGTGAGGAAGGAGACGAAGAGAGAGAGAGAATAACTGAAAAACGGAAACATGGGTTCGTTTTTCAGGAGATGATGGGATTTGAAGATTGAAGAAGCCTCTCCTCCTCGGGATCTCAGAGGCAGACATGGATGGAGGGAAAAGCTTTTATGATTTAAGAGAGAGAAAGAGAGAGAGAGAGAGAGAGAGAGAGAGAGAGAGAGAGAGAGAGGGGGTTGTGGAAAAGGTAAGAGAGATACACACGAAACGATCGAAGCTGGGAAGATTCTTCCGTGTGTGTTTTTCCATTTGTGAGATTATAACTTTGATCACTCATCACTGATGACTTAATGGTGGTTGAACCGCTATTTCGCTTTTCCTTTTTTCTCCCTCTCTATCTATATATATCTCTTGGTTTCCTTTTTTTTCAACTCCCTGTATTTTTTAAAATAAGAATCTTAGATTACAATAATCCCTATATATTTTTAGGGAAAGAGATTGTTGCTTGGGCCTCTAGAGCCTGCACAAACGCTGACCAATGGGAGTGCACGTGCAAACATTGTTTTGGTTGTAATTTAACCTTTCTACGGGGGTAATGCAGTACTTTTACACGCTTCTGTATCTAAACGTAGGAGCCACGTGGGCCATGCGATCAGGCAACATTATTTTTCCCATATTTTGCCAACACACGTTCTCATTGGTCTCAATGGGCGCACATGGGCACACTCCCCCACAGAGAACGTCAACACTTTTTTTTTTTATAGGTGCCTATTGAACCCAAGACCATTTGGTAGGGTTGTTGAGATGTCTACGAAAAAAAATAGTCTCACATCAGATATGAATCAATTATGTATGTGTGTGTGGGGGGGGAGGGGGGGGGGAGGGGGGGGGAGGGGACATTTCTAAGGACTTGACAACTCTCTCCTTAATAGCTAGCTTTTAAATATGACTCTACCCAAGTCCTAACAAGTGGTATCAAAGCTAAGGCCTTTTATACCATAAGGTATGAATGTGTTATATGCTCCACATTTCTATAAGCTACGCTATGCAATTGTTCTCAATATCGGGTTTTTTAGTAGCAACTAAATAATATTTCATTTTTGGCTTGACTAGTTCGGTAGTCGTCCTAAAAAGGAAAAAATCTTGAATTTAGTAACAAAGTAATTAAAAGGAATAGAAGGGTTTCTTAAAATTATGACGGCTCCGTTTGGTTGCAAGAAAAATTAAGGGGAAGGAAAGTGAAATTTTCATACTTAACAAAAGAAGTTTTGTAATTATTATCCCATGTGACAATATCCTAACTCCAAATCATTTCTTATTTGATCATTAAATTCCACTTTACTTTGCATGCAATTATCTTTGGTTTAAATTGTAAAATAAAAATTACATATAAAATATATCATTAAATATGATAAAAAATTTAAGTAGTTTATACAATCACATGAGGTAATGATTACAAAATTTTCTCTTCCCTTCCCTTACAATCCTAAGATACATGGATGGGAACAAAACTAAAAGTTTTGCTTCAGCTGGTAAAATCTAGAGTTGTTTTGCTTCATGTGTCAAGGGAGGACCCATCCAGAAGGAAGCACATATTTTTTTTCTTCCTTATTCAATCCCTCTATATATACTAAGGATATTACTATTAATTAATTAGTTTATCAACAAATACAATTAAAAGTTTTTCTTCACTGTGGATGAAAAGAATCTAGCCATAATTGGGTTGTCATTATTCCATCTGCTCTTTATTGTACAACCCATAGATCAAGAGATTCAACCCAATCATAAAATAATAGAACCCATAGATCAAGAGAACATTCTATGAATTTTTATTTTTTTTCACCGTAACTTTGTATTTTACAACAGTAAGCTAATTAATTTTCTATTTAACACTTTCTCCCTGTTTTTTTCACAGTCTTTGAAACGCATTCTATTGCTCAGTCACTTTCTATTCCCTGGATGATGTAAATATCATAAAAAATCTGAATGACATTGTTGACCCCTTTGGTCCACTTGCGGTGGCGCACTTTCGCAGGACCGCTCGGCGATTTTGACGCAAACAAATTGGCGCCGTCTCGTGGGAACGACGCTGCCACCACCCCAGTGCTCTCGCCATCAACAACCGAGACCATGTCCCTCCGGAGGAGGAGATCCCCCTTAATGACCAATTCGTGATCGCCGAGCCCAACAATGACGAGGCCGACGATGTGGTGGTGGAGGTGACTTGTTTCAAAGATATTGAACAACGACTCTTTCGAGAATACCACGCACGTGCGACATCTCACCGTCGGAGGACTTCACCATCTGCAAGGGTGGAGTCCATACCTCAACAAGAGCCAAACCCTAGGAGATCATCTCCTAGGGGCGCGAGATCGAGAGACTTGCGCGACAGCAACCCCCACTCCGCGGCCAGGGGAGCCTTCCAAGCATCCCGAGGAGAACAAGAGACCTCTCGCCACTGGTCGTAACGTGGGAGGACGCCAACACCCAAGGCGAGGGTGTCTAGCCCGCGAGAGATCGGTCCGAGGTCCAGTGTTCGACGACGACTGGAAGAAGGTCACATACCACGACAAAGCCGGACTGCGAGAGAAGAAAGCCCCTCACCTTCACGACAGGGGTTCATCACGGCATGACCATTCACCATCCCGCCAACACTCAAGGCGGGAGGGGACATCCAGAGAGAGCGTGAACAGGGGTTGCGTGAACGTCCGGCTAAGGCGTGGGGGGACACGGACGAGGAGTTCGATCAAAGACTCTGCGACCTGGATGAGAAGTAGACCAAAGGCGAGACACATTCCAAACCAGGACAACACCCCTTCTCGGCAGAGATCATGTTAGCCACACTACCTTCCAGGTTTCGACTACCCCCCTTTGAACTCTACAGTGGTACCACTGACCCTAATGACCACATTAACTACTTTAATAGCATGATGACGCTGTATGGGGGGTCGGACGTGGTATCCTGTCGGGCATTCCCTGCGTCCCTCAAGGGAGCAGCCACATCATGGTTCTCCAGGCTACGATGAGATCTATATGCTCGTTCAGCGAGCTATGCGACAGTTCGTCACCCGTTTCCAAAGCGTCAAAGCGAGAAGAAGACCACCGTCAATCTACTAAACGTGGTACTGCGAACCCTGGGAATCTCTCAGGGAATACGTTACCGAGGTTCACCAAGGAGTCCCCTGGAGGTTCGAGACTTGGATGACCGGACACAAAGCATGCAGCCCTAGCGGGAGGTATTAGGGACCTGGACTTGATCAAGGACTGGCACGTCATGAGACCAGGACTATGAAAGAGCTCCTGGAGCGGTGCAACGAGTTTGCAAATATGGCCGAGGTACTACAAGCTAGAACAAAAATAATCGAGGCCAAGCCACAGGACAACAAGAGGTCGCACTCGATGATTTGCGCAAAGAGGGTAAGAGGTCGAGGACAGAGCGCCGACAGAGAAGAGCGACCGCCCATCTAGGAGGACAGACCGCCGCCCGAGAGAAAGTGAGAGGGCAAGCACCCCACGAGTTCACACCACTGAACACCACCAGGTCCCGGATACTCATGCGGATCCGGGACCGTGACCTACTCCATTGGCCACGACCCATGCTAGCAGCGCCGAGAGAAGCGAAACCCTAACAAATATTGTCTCTTCCACAAAGAGAATGGGCACGACACGAGAGGAGTGCTATCAATTGAAGAGAGAGATAGAACAAGCTGGTAAGAACAGGAAGCTTGAACAAGTATGTGAAGGGGAGATGTGACAACCGCTCGAGGCCAAGGAGATAGAGGTCGCGACGGAGACAGTGGGAACCGAGACGAGAAGAAAGAAGAACAGATCGAGAGAGACCGCCCGGAAGAGCGGAGAGATGCCACAGAACCTAGTGGCACCAAGGGACCTCCTATCCTCACCATACTTGGAGGACCAGGGCAAGAGTCCACCGAAAAGCTAAAGCTCATGCCAGGTTCGTGGGAGTGGCGGAGAAGCCCGAAGAAGATAGCCAAGGCGAGGCGGTGATCTCCTTCTCGGATGAAGACCTGGAAGGACTAAACTTCCCGCATGAAGATGCCTTGGTAGTACAAGTGGAGGTAGCCAATCGACCTGTACACGAACCTGATGACACAGGGGTGTCATTGACGTACTCTCCTTGGATGCCTATCGACGATTCGGAGTTCGGGGACGACCAGCTCAAACCAGAGCCCACTTATCTCCATGGATTCTCGGTGCCACCGCCTCCATCGGAGTACCATAGAGCTACCCGTCACCTTGAGTACACCCTCAACAAGTAACCATCATGGTAAATTTCATGGTAGTCAAGTCCGTGGTGTCCTTCAACGGCCTCTTAGGGCGACCATCACTAACGACCCTTAGAGGAGTCATATCACCACTTCACTGAAGATGAAGTTCCCCACCGAGAATGGGGTAGGCGAAGTCCGAGGAGATCGAGAAAAGCAAGGGAGTGCTACGCCACCTTCATGAAAAAGAATAATGGCAACACCAGTGGAATGGCACTCGCCTAGAGAGCATGATCGGTGACGGAGAGATGAACTGACGGAGAGAGAAGGGAAGGCCGGTGGAAGACCTCATCCCATGGCCCCTCGGCCCGAGGATGACCCCTCCAAGGTCGTTCAGTCGGCTCGCCGCTAAGCAAGGAACAGAAAGAAGGGCTTGGACACCTCCTCCAGCGAACATGGATGTCTTCGCATGGTCGACCTCCGACATGCCAGGAATACCATGTTCCATAGCGAACACCGACTACATGTCGACCCAACCAGGAAGCCCGTTCAACGAGCGGCGTAACCGCCCTCGACCGGCAAGCACAATCAAGGAGGAGGTCGAGAAGTTAAGCCGATCAGGGTTCATCGAGAAGGAGAAGTTCCCAACCTGGCTCGCCAACGTGGTCATGGTACCAAAGCCAAGTGGGAAGTGGAGGATGTGTGTCGACTACACCGACCTGAACAAGGCATGCCCAAAAGATGAGTACCCACCGCCCAGAACGACCTCGATCGACGCCACCGCCGGCCATGAGATGCTTGAGTTTCATGGACTCCTACTCCGGATACAACCGATCCTCATGTATGAGGATGATGAGTCTTACACCGCATTCCGGGCGGACAAAGAGAACTACTGCTACAACATCATGCCGTTCGGGTTAAAGATTGCAGGGGCCACCTATCAGAGGATGGTCAACAAGATGTTTGAGGAGCAGATCGGGCGCAACATGGAGGTATATGTGGATGACATGCTCGTGAAAAGTGTCCACGCCAACCAACACCTGACCGACCTAGAGGAAGCATTCACGATCGAGGAGGAACCGGATGAAGCTAAACCCCGCAAAGTGCGCCTTGGTGTGGCACGTCGAGGAAAATTCCTGGGGTTCATGGTCTCATCCGTGGAATAGAAGCCAACCCATCAAGATCAAGGCCATCCAAGAGATGGCACCTCCTCGAACAGTCGGGAAGTGCAGAGGTTAAATGGAAGGGTTGCCGCCCTTTCCAGGTTCGTGTCACGATCAGGTGATAAGTGCTTACCATTCTTCAAAACATTGAAGAACCTCCGAAGCCCTAAGGACTTCACATGGACGGAAGAGTGCCAAAAGGCGTTCGGAGAATTGAAGGAGTACCTAGAGAGCCCACCGCTTGGGCGACCTGAACCTAACGAAGAGTTGCGCTCTACTGCCACCGCCCTGTCGCGGTTAGCGCAGCATCTTCTTGAAGGAAGAGGACAAAGTCCGAGGCCCATCTACTACGTCGGCCATGTCCCGATCGATGCGAGAGACCAGGTACACTAGGATCGAGAAGGTAGCCTATGCATTGGTAATGGCAGCCAGGAAGCTACGACCATACTTCCAAGCCCATACCATCATAGTCCTCACAGACCTACCCCTGAAGAAGATACTGCACAAGCCGGACGTCTCCAGGAGATTGATAGCATGGGCGGTGGAGTTAAGTGAGCATGACATCAGGTTCCAACCCAGGACTGCCATCAAAGGCCAAGCCTTGGCAGACTTCGTCGTTGAATGCACCTTACCAGAGACAGAGCCAGAGAAAAAAAAAAAGAAGAGAGAGAGGCCAAGTGGCTACAGCCAAGAGGCCATGGCCAAAAGACCACGACCAAGGGGCCACGGCCAAAGGGCTATGGTCGTCATCAATGGACGTCACCTATCAAAAGAGAGAGGCCAAGTGGCTACGGCCAAGAGGCCATGGCCAAAAGACCACGACCAAGAGGCCACGGCCAAAGGGCTATGGTCGTCACCTATCAAGAGAGAAAAAAAAAAAAAAAATTTTGGGTGCCATCCGTCAAAGGCCGCTGCCCAAAAGCAAAGAAGAAAAGAGAGAAGAAAGAAAAATAAAAAGGGGGTCTTTGGCCATGGCCAAGGACCACAATCGACAAACCATGGTAGAAGTTCAAGGTTCGAGGTTCGAGGTTCGAGGTCCGAGGTCAGGAAGTTCAAGATGGTTCGAGTTCTAAGGAACGAGAATGCACTGTTGATGCACTTGTCCCGGCTAGCCAATGATGAACTCGAAACCTGGCCAATGCAACGTACGTGGAAATATTACATGAGCTAACATGCCGGGAGAAGCAAGTTAATGAGATTGAGGAGGGGCCTAGCTAGATGGACCCTATACTCAACTACCTACGGGACGACGTCTTACCGAAGACAAGGCCGAGGCAAGGAAGATCGGGATGAGAGCGCAAAGTACACCGTCCTAGACGGGTGCTGCTACAGCGGGGCAACAGCACCACTACTCCGGTGCCTAGGACCCAAGGGGGCGAGTACGCCCTAGCCGAAGTCCATGAGGGGATATGTGGAAGCCACATGGGGGGACGAGCCCTAGCCTACAAAATCCTCCGCCAGGGACTATACTGGCCACGAATGCAAGAGGAGGCCATCCAATATGCCAAGAAGTGCGAGCAATGTCAGTTGTTCACCCCAGTACCCCATCTACCCGCCACCAAGCTGACATCAATCCTCAACCCCATACCTTTTGCCATGTGGGGACTAGACATCTTAGGCAACTTCACCGCAGCACCAGGAAACAGAAAGTACCTGGTCATCGCGATCGACTACTTCACCAAGTGGGTTGAAGCTAAACCCTTGGCCAAGATAACAGAGACAGAGATGGAGAAGTTCGTCCACGACAACGTCATCTACAGGTTCGGGGTGCCACGGATCCTCGTCTCAGACAATGGAAAACAATTCAACAACCCTAAATTCCAAGCATTCTGTCACAGCTACAACATCGACTATCGGCCTGTGTCGGTAGCATACCCACAGGCCAATGGTCAGGTGGAGGTCACCAACAGAACGCTACTGGAACTAGTCAAGAAAAGGCTAGAAGGAGCCAAAGGCAAGTGGGTAGAAGAGCTACCAAGCGTCCTGTGGGCATACCGAACTACAGTACGGACGCCCACAGGAGAGAACCCATTCCGCCTAGCATATGGCACTGAAGCATTGGCGCCGGTAGAGGTCTGCGCTATGTCCCATAGGGTTCTGCACTTCAATGAACGCACCTATGTCGACGGACTGCGGGCGAACCTAGACTTTATAGATGAGGTCCGCAAAAAAGCACTACTAAGGAACGTCGCCTACCAGCAACGTACTACCAGGTACTATAATGCCAGGGTCAAGGAAAGGCTATTCCACCAGGGAGATTTAGTACTACGGAGGGCAAGTGCATCACAGCCACAAAAGGCAGGGAAGCTGTCACCCAACTGGGAAGGACCCTACATAGTCTCCAAGCAGATACGCCCAGGGACCTACCGCTTGAAGACTCCAGGGGGCAAGAAGGTAGACCGTACTGGAACTCACTATACTTGAAGAAGTACTATCGTGAAGTAACAACATGAGTTTGGCACCACCAACAGAGTAGATGGCATTACGTTTCAAAGATGAATTGAAAAAAATTCGGGAATACTCGGCTTCTTCTACTACTCAACTGAGGCTTTATGCCTAAGGCGATATGCCAACACTGAGGCTTCATGCCTAAGGCGATATGCCAACATTGAGGCTTCGTGCCTAAGGCGACATGCCAATATTGAGGCTTTATGCCTAAGGCGATATGCCAACACTGAGGCTTCATGCCTAAGGCGATATGCCAACACTGAGGCTTCATGCCTAAGGCAACATGCCAACACTGAGGCTTCGTGCCTAAGGCGACATGCCAATATTGAGGCTTTATGCCTAAGGCAACATGCCAACATTGAGGCTTTATGCCTAAGGCGATATGCCAACACTGAGGCTTCATGCCTAAGGCGATATGCCAACATTGAGGCTTTATGCCTAAGGCAACATGCCAACACTGAGGCTTTATGCCTAAGGCGATATGCCAACACTGAGGCTTCATGCCTAAGGCGATATGCCAACATTGAGGCTTTATGCCTAAGGCAACATGCCAACACTGAGGCTTTATGCCTAAGGCGACATGCCAACATTGAGGCTTCATGCCTAAGGCGACATGCCAACACCGAGGCGTCAAGCCTAAGGCAACATGCCAACACTGAGGCTTCATGCTTAAGGCGCCATGCCACCGCTGAGGCTCTACGCCTAAGGCGTTAACCCCCAAGGTCAGAGGATCACCAAGGCACGACGTCACTACCAAAATTCGAGGACTATCAAGGGTCAGAGAGCATCAACGCGCAAACAATCACCAAGAGACAAGGCAATCAAAGAAAAGATCACATAGAAAAGTCATAGTAGTTACAACTCAAAGTTCAAAAAAAAAAAAAAGGAAAAAGGTTGAGACGTCTACAGGATCGGGACGACCGTAAGGTCAAGGATCACGAGTGGTGGGTCACCTCCGACCCAGTGGAGACATCATGTCCACCTCGGGAGGACGCGCAATAGCACCCCCCTCGAGGCGGGCGGCCTCCACCTCGACACCGGAGCGCTCTCCACCACGGCTACACCGGAGCGCGACAAACTCGAGAGAACCCCAAGACAGAGAAGTCATAGTCGGGGTCACCTCCGGGACACAAGCGGCTAAGTCCGGACCCCTCCCTCATAGGCGGGCTGAAGCTGCGCGTCTGGCGTCGAGAAGCGCAGAGGATGCTGGAACTCAGCCACGGCTCGCTCACTGCGGATGCCAGCTCCACCTCATGCCTTCCCCTCAATGAATGAAGCTCCTCCTCCAAAGCAGAACCTAGCCAGGAGCTCTCGGCCGCACCGTGAGAGGTCACACGCAGCTCCTCGAGACACCTCTAGGAGCTTCCCGGAGGCCACACGAGCTCCCCAGACACCCTCTGCGCGTCGGCCTCGGCCATCTCACGGGCATCGACACGACCACAGAGCTCCCTCTCCCGTCACGCAGGTGCGGCTGTGCTCTGCACCTCACGAGAAGCGTGACCCTCCAGTCAAAGCACCGCCTCAGCAATACGGTGATGGACCTACAATCAACATGGCAAGCGATAAAATAATGTAAAATAAATGGAGTAATGGACATGATGAGACAGAAAAGGAATAACTCACCGAAGCCATGTCATGGTAGAGGGTCTGAGCCAGACAAGCATCGCTAAGCCTCTGCAAGGTCATCCTCGCGGTAGGGAGCCTGCCCCTATCCACCCACTCCCGCGACACGCCGGCCGGCCAACGTCGAGCCCTCCGGCCGCCCAAGGTGATCACCAGGGGACTCACCCGTGTGGGAAGATCGGTGCGATCACCGCGAGAGGAACTCACACCTTTCCCCTTGGAAAGGGGCATCTGAAGATCCGGAAGGAACAACGAGAGGAGGCGGAGGCACGAGCCTGGAACGCCATCGTCACCAGGAGAAGTACGGGGAAGGAGGACCCGCACGCGAGGAGCTCGTCACGCGGGCATGTCCTGGTCCACCCTTCCCCTTCGCTCCAACAACCACAGTGCAGAAAGCACCACTAACATCGGTCACTCCGGCCAGATGGACCACCCACGAGAAGCGGCCTTCCTCCGCGATTGCCGCGAAGCAAAGCGAAGTCCGAACGCGTATCCACTTGCATAGATCGACCAACCAATTAGATGACACATACATTCAAATACCAACATGCCAATCAAGTACAAAAGACAATGCTCTTACCAGGACTCAGCTTCCAGAGAGACAAGAAGGCCTCCGAGTCCAACTCCTGGGCGTGGAACGGATCGCGACCCAGGCACGGCAGGGAGTCACCCTCAAAATCACTCACTCAAGCCCCCGATTGACCCTCTTGAGGTCAATAACTTCCCCTAACAGTCCGTAATGGGCATCGGGGACCGTGGCAAAAAGAAGCGATCCCTCCAATACTTTACGTGACTAGTGATCCCCGTGAGAAGCTCCACGAGGCATAGGGCCCCTTGAGCACGCGGCGAGCAAAGTGATAGCATCCATGGTTCCCTTCTTCAACGAGATAAAAGTGGGAGAAAAGGGGAACAAGGCGCACGCCTGAGCGGCGAAGAAGACATAGAAACCCAAGATCACCCTCCAAGAGTTGGGTAACACCGCCCAGGGTGAGGTGCCAATGCTCTAACACTAACTCGACGAAGCGAGGGATAGGAAGGCGAAGGCCCTGGAGGAAAAATGAACGGTAGAGACAGATCTCCCCGCACGATGAGAGAAGGCATACTCGCTAGGCCGGGAGCACGCAACATGACCTCTGCGGGAATATGGAACTCCTCACGGAGGGAAACCAAGTCGAGAAGGTGACAAGATGCTAGCAACGGGGCCTAACCTATCAGCCAGGACCGGCGGTGAGATGCCGCCCGAGAGGACTAACGATCCCTACGGGGACCGGAGACACTAGAAGGTCCCACTCCTCCATCAGTATCACTAGGGGAGGGTATAGAGGAGGGAGTACCCACGACGGGGGATCCGGGGAACGCTCCTTTGAAGATCCAACCCCGATCAAGCAGGGGCCAAGGTCACCCGGGAGCGACATGAAGGACAAGAGGGGAACGAACTACTTACTCGAAAGCAATCTCCCAAGCGGGCAAGAAAAATGAAAAGAATGCCACCTGCGAAATATAAACAGCAGATCCATCACATACAAGAGGAAGAACAGGGAAGAAGAGCGAGGGTCCATCACACCCACGCCACGGCCACCATAGGCGAGGCATCACCAGCAAGGCGCAGCCACACCTAAGCGCGGCCACACTCAGGCGCGGCCACCCCTGCGCGGCCACATCCGCAGGGCGCGGCCTCACCGCGGCCACACCCGCAGGCGCGGCCTCGCCGCGGCTACACCCGCAGGGCGCGGCCTCACCGCGGCCACACCAGCAGGCGCGGCCTCACCGCAGCCACATCCGCAGGGCGCGGCCTCACCGCGGCCACACCCGCAGGCGCTGCCTCACCGCGGCTACACCCGCAGGGCAGGGCCTCACCGCGGCCACACCAGCAGGCGCAGCCTCACCGCGGCTACATCCGTAGGGCGCGGCCTCACCGCGGCCACACCAGCAGGCGCGGCCTCACCGCGGCCACACCCCGCAGGCGCGGCCTCACCGAGACCGAGGAGACACCATACAAAAAAAAAAAAAAAAAAAAAAAAAGGTGGGGATCGATTTACCTCAGAAAAAAGGTGACCGCGCGGAAGGGCAAGCACACGGCGATGACGTAGCCACACCACGAGGCACAATCAAGGGATAGAGGTCACAAGAGGCAAGGCACTCAAGCCAAGCACCACTCAAGCCTTCCAAGCAAACCAAGACACCAAGATAACACAACCCTAACACAAGGACCCAAAATCAAGCAAAATGGATACTAGTGGAGGTGACCCAAAAACAAGCACATTGTGGGCACCAAAGAGAAGACAAAAGACAAAAAGGGGGAATTAAAGGAGAGCAAAGGGGAGACAAAAAGTAAGAAAGAGAAATGAGAAGTGAAAGAAGAAGGAGAGGAAGGAACATATACCTACAAAAAAACAAAAAGAAAAAGTGTAGGAGGTAAGGTTTGAACCCCAACCTCTCCTACCTCATTAGTGGATTCTACAGGCAAAACCCCACAGGAAAGTCTATTCGCATGAACCCCTCACTATGCAAAGACACCTACTCTCTTGGATATCCTATCCCAAGAGAGTGGGGGGCAAATGATACATCCAATATTCACCAGGCCAATCAATGACCGCCACGTGTCACAGATGACCCGCTCCATAGCTAAGGGGAACGAACCGGGGTCCCAGCACCACTCGGGAGCGCGGCCACCACTCGGGGGCGACCACGCATCAGGGCGCGGCCACACATCCGGGGTGCGGCCTCACCCAGGCGCGGCCTCACCTAGGCGCGACCTCACCCAGGCGCGGCCTCCTCACCAGGGCGCGGCCTCACCCAGGCGCGGCCTCCTCGCCCAGGCGCGGCCTCCTCACCAGGGCGCGGCCTCACCCAGGCGCGGCCTCCTCACCTAGGAGAGGCCTCACCCAGGCGGCCTCCTCACCCGCGGCCTCACCCAGGCGCGGCCACACACACCCAGGGGCGCAGCTTCACCTAGGCGCGGCCACACATCCAGCGCAGCCTCACCAGGCGCGGCCTGCACCCAGGCACAGCATCATGGACACCTGAGGTGGGGGCCACCCATCTACGACCCGATCGTATCGATAAGACTCATGTCACTACCAGGACTCTAGACCGCCACTTAGAGGTCACGTCGTCCAGACGGATTCAAGCACCAAGGACGCTATCACCACACGCAGGTATCTATCCACCAAGTATCCTGATGCCACCAGGACACTCCCTCCCGCGGGAAGATGATCAATCAGGATAGAGCCCCGTTACCCAGGGCCTCCATCCACTCAACGGCACAATCGCCATCAAACTGGGACTCTCCACACCGCCATACGCTACTATAAAAGGCAAGGTACACAACCCCATCAAGGGACATCTAAACTCATACTGAATAATCACTATTCATTTATTTGCGCCAGGAGATCTAACTTTGGCATCGGAGAGCCCTAGGCCGGGACCACACCGGTTCTCTTTGTTGACCCCTTTGGTCCACTTGCAGGTGACGACACTCGCAGGACCGCTCGACGATTTCTTGACGCAACAGTATTTACATAAAGGTCAAGGAAAGTTATTTCATCATTTTAGTATTCTTTTGATAGTCAATGATCTATTGTGTAATTCGATATAAAAGATATGAGTGAAGTTTTTTATTCTTTTACGCATAAAAAATAAAATGACTATGGGAAAATGCCAGCTGGACATGGCTTCTTCAAAGAATGTTGTTTTAACTTTTAACACAAAACGATGGATCAAAAGGCTGTGAATCGGTGGGATCCATATGGGACTCATAAGTCACATCAGAAAAAAAAAAAAAAAAAGTTACAAGAAAGAATTAGCTTAAGCAATTGATTAATAACCAATTACCTCTGTCATTTTAAATTCATTGTCGTCCAATAAATAGGAGACACGTGGTAAGCCAAGAGAAGCTCCGGACACTTTTAAAGCCTCTCTCCTCCAACTTTGGAGGTTGTTAGTTACCTCTTACATGTGCCGATGAGTTTAAAGTTAAGAGTTAATTAGTTAATAAAAGCTAGCGATGAAGTAAGCGGATCTCTTGGGTGAACGTGACACCCATGTGGCGTTACCCCAAGACCCTTCCCCCCCATCCATCAAAGAGCTTCAGAGTTTAATTTCCTTTCTTTCTGTCGGCACATAATGACTCTCACTCCCCTCCACAAGGTGTTTGAGAAAATGACAAGCCAAGGGAACATGAGAACCTTTCAAGTTGGATATATCGATCGTGCTTGTCAGACTCATCAAGGGCCCTGCTCTGACTCTCACTCTGACTATCTATCAAATTATTAGATAAGATGAGATGAGATCGGACGGCTAAGGATTAGAAACAACAAATTGCGTGGTTGTTACACCCATCTAGCTGGAAGTCTCTAGAACACTCTAAATCATATAGACACATACGTTTCACAGAAAAAGGAAATTTTAGAAGCTTTTATATGTAATATAGTATAATATAGTTTAGTAGTGTGGTGCTCCTCTACTACTACACATGTTTGTGAGTTTGGAAGGAAGATGGGATGACAAAAGCCCAGCTTTGTAGCTTGTCGTACGTCGTCCATGAATTGATGGTTAGCGATGGTGTGTCATTTGTTTGGTGGCCCATGCTTATACCTAAGTACTCAAGCATCCTTTTCTTAGGATAAGCATGACAATGTCTTCTTATGCTAAGGTATTCTAATGTTACCCGTTACATTTGCCATATTCTCTCCTTTTCTTTCGAAAAAAAACCTTTTTTTGTTTTCCTGTGTCAAGTCTTGTGATTGATGTATGTCGTTAATTTATCGAATATTGATCACACACCCAGTTCTCTCCCTAAAAAACACAGTGAAAATTTTTTGGAAAAATCAAAAGAGAATGGATAGGATTTTGTGGTAAAAGGAGGCAAATGATTTGATTACATGTGGGCATAGAGTTTATTATACATCAAAATAAGAATTATGATAGTCCATTGTTTACCATTGTTTCCTTTTCTTTTCTTTTTTGTTCTTTAATCCCATTATTTATAGGGTCAAGAACTTGTCCCCTCCCCCCCCCCCCTTCTCCCTTAATTCAATCCCATGATCAACTCGAATTTTGTAATTCCTAGATATTCTGGACAGATTTTAGTTTTGGTTCTTATTTTTTATTTTTAAATTATATTTAAAAAAATATATATCTATACTAATAGTGTGAGATGCTTTTACATCCTCTCTCACATCGTGATCATGTGGGTTTTGCATTGACACTTTCTTTCTTATTTGATCATTTAAGCCTTTTAGACGAAACCATTTCCTACGTACACCATGATTAATATAAGAGAGTAGAATCTACCCACACTACATGGAAATCCTCTCTCATATGTTAATATCTTTCCTTCATACAAGAAATTGAATTTTTCCAAATTTTATGTGGATGAACAAGAAACCTTTGTTACGATTTACTTGAATTACTATATAGTAAATAGGATAAAGTTTTCCTCCACCCATAGAGGACAGTTCACCTACCATCCTAGGATTCACAAAATCCTCTTAAGATTTTAATATGTTCTAAAATACCTTCACGATACTCATTCCCACCTTCTCCAACCCCTTAGTGAACGAAATCCCATTCACCGTGGAGGGAAACTCAGCCCTAATAAATATTAAGAAAGTTGTCCTATAAAACTTGACATCATGTCCCTACTGCTACCACCATCTTTGAGAGCCAAAAGGTAAACTTTTTGGGAGAAGTATGTGTTTTCAAGTGACAAAATTGAGAGGTGAAATGATGCTATTTTGGCCCATGGTTTTAGTGCACGGTGAATGGGTATTGATCGACCTAGAAATTGATATGATATCAGATCGACATCAGCATGGATCATTCGTATCGGATAAATTTGTCCTTGATTCTCTTAAAAATAGTTTTTTATAATATTTTATCCTTTGTTTGTACTGTATCACCGATACACTATTGACACCGTTACATATCGACCATTACAAATGATACTAATACTGATACCGATACCTCAAACCACTATTATTACTCGTCATTCCATCCATTTAAGTTTGGGGAAACAAGATGTGAGCCAACCTTGGTATATATATGGGTCATGTTCCTTGTTTGAGTTACAAAAGAATGAATGAAGTGGGATCCGTATGAATGGGTCCCAATAACCAGTTCATGGGACACGGGGAAACATATAAGAAGCCCCTATAATGCAAGTGGGCCTGCCCAAACTCATTGAAATAGATAAAGGAACAAGAAAAATAAGAAATGATCTTGAATGCAGGCAAGGTTTTGATTTGGATTCCAAGCTTTTTCAGATTTTATAGTGAGGAAGAAGACAGAGAGAGAGAGAGATAATTGGTGCCCGGGCAGGTGTAGGGCAGCTCTAATTGCTTCTTTCTCTCTCTCCTGTCTTGTCAACCCCATCTGGCCTCTGCAACCTTCACTGACTCGTTCTGCTTTCTCGCTCTCTCTCTCTTTCTCTGCTTCTGCTTTTTTTCTGCATTCTTATAGCTTAAGTTGAGCTGAACTCAGTTTTAAAGTCTCGAACCCTTTCAGTCCACGTGTACGGCTAACCTTCGTCATCCTCCGCACGGGCACTACCGAATCTCTATTTCCCAAACTTCTCTCACGTGTCACCTCCCTCCTTCTTCCCCACATCTCTGCTTCTCTCTCTCTTTCTTTCTTTCGTTCTTCTACGTTGGAAAAGTGAAGAGAAAAGACTCTTCACTGTTTCCTTTTCTGAGCTCTGCGCCTGCGCAGCTTTGCCTTTAAACACTTACTTCTATTGGAGCAACAACACACAGGTGGCAGACCCTACTACCATTACTTCTTCTTCTTCTCTTCTTTTCTTTCCTTTCTTCTTTTGTATAAGCAACAAACTGATCTCTATCGATAACTCACCATCGTAGTTCTCTTAATAGCAAAAAAGGAGAGAGAGAGAGAGAGAGATGGAAAATGAAGGGAACGGATTTAACACCGGTGGTAGAGGGCAAATTGGTAATAGTAGCAACCAGTCGTGGGGATTTTGGGACGTCGGCACGTCTCGTTTCGACTGGACAAACCCTTTTTCCGATGAAACTACGCCGGCAACCCCGGCAGCGCAGACATTGATACACCACCACCACCAAGTGGACAATGCGCACCCGTACCAGTACCCATCACTCTACGCCGGGGTGTCCCATGTGCACCCTGACCCTCACCTCACTTGTTTGAAGCTTGGGAAACGCGATTACTTCGAAGACGGCACTACCACGCCGTTCCACCACTTGACGGCATTTCCACTTGGGAAAAGAGGGAGGCCTTATGGACTCATCGGTGGTGGGAACTCTTCGTCGGCGGTATCGGTGGCGGTGCCGAGGTGTCAGGTTGAGGGTTGCCACGCTGCGCTCTTGAACGCTAAGGATTATCACCGCCGGCATAAGGTGTGTGAGATGCACTCTAAAGCGCCTAAGGTGGTGGTTCTTGGTTTGGAACAGCGGTTCTGTCAGCAGTGCAGCAGGTGAACTTCCTTTTTCTGCAACTCCACACTTTTGTTATTTGGGTTTTCCATTTTTCTTTTGATCTTAGTTTGTAATGGATTTTTTTTGTTTGGGGGGGGGGGGGGGAGGGGTGTAGGTTTCATGTAGTATCAGAGTTCGATGATTCAAAGAGGAGTTGCAGGAGGAGACTAGCCGGACATAACGAGCGGAGAAGAAAGAGCTCTAATGATTCTATCACCAAGAACCCTTCTCGAGGTAAAGCTAACTCCGATTAAAATTTATTGCATTAAAAACCAGGCTTTGCAATTTAAGTCAAATATTTATTCTTTTGCTGTGGCATTTCTCTTCTCTCAACAATATTGGGATCTGTTTTGCTCAGCTCTTTTCCTCTATTGAGTTGGGGTTGGTGGCTTCTGTTTTACATCATAAGTCACAATCCATATTGTAGCCATGAATTTTATATTTATCGGGAATATCTTGTTATTCGATGGAAAAAAAAAAAAAAAAAACCAATTGTAACAGTTAGTGAAAAAGGAATTTTTTTTTTTTTTTAGTCTTTTACAACAACAAGAAGAAGAACAAACGCAGCCTTATCCCAACTTAATAGGGTTGACTACATAGATCCACACAAAACAAAGAAGAGAAAACAGAGTTCTAACCTAAAAAGGGAAGAAAATATGGAAAACAGGAATGGGGAAAGAGGAGAAATGAAGAAAAAAAAAACAGAAATAAAAGATAGTAAGAGAAAAGAGGCACAACCCAGCACGTCAGGAGATTCTCAGCTACATGGGGTTTGGGACATGAATCCTTGCCCTCCAATAGGCTCTGTCCGAGGTCATACTTGGTACCAGACCTAGACTATGCATGTCCTTCCTCACCACTTCTCCTATGGTCATTTTAGGTCTGCCCCTAGCTCTTTTAGCTCCTTCAATCGAAATCATATCACTCCTCCTTACTAGGGCACCCCTAGGCCTCCGTTGAATATCACCATACCACCTTAAACAACTTTCCTGGAGTTTGTCACTGATCGGCAACTCCCAAGTTTGCTCTTATATGTTCATTTTGTACTTTATCCTTTCTTGTTTTTCTACACATCCATCTTAACATCCTCATATCTGCTACACAAAGCTTATCAATATGACACTTTTTAATTGCTCAACATTCTACCCCATACATCATGGCCGATTGAACAATACTCTTGTAGAACTTTCCTTTAAGCTTTAAATGACTGTGTCAGTCGCACAGTACTCCGAGCGCACCTCTTCACTTCACCCATCACACTTTAATTCTTTGTGAAATATCATCCTCTATGTCACCTACCTTCTTTATTTATGATTGACCCCAGTTATCTAATGTAGTCACTTTGTGGTATCTCTCTTTCATCGATTCGCACCATATCAGTATCCATCATAATGTGACTAAACTTGCACATTATATGTTGCATCTTCCTTCTACTAATCTTAAAGCCTTTTGTTTCCAAGGTTGACCTCCAAAGCTGTAACTTAGAGTTAATCCCTTCCTTTGTCTCATTCACCAAAACGATATCATCAGCGAAGAACATATACCATGGGACCTCGTCTAAAATGCTCTTGGTTATATCGTCCATGATCATCGCAAAAAGGTTAGGACTTGAGGCTGAACCCTGATGTAATCTAATTGTAATTGGGTCGTGGTGGTTGCTTTAGAAGGGGGAGGGTAGTGATAACTTGGGGCTGAAGGTGTAGGTGACTTAGAAGGTAGGTGGTGGATTGGTGTTGGCTAGTCGTAGTGGTTGTCGAAGAGGTGACAGGGTTTGGTCCTGGGGAGTTCGTGGGTTGGAAGGCACGGTGCTGGTCAGTTAGAAGATCGTAGAGGGTAGGGTTTGGAGAGACAAAGCTTGAGAGGGGAAGGGTTGAGTCGTGGCTACAGTATTTGGGAATAGGTGTTAGGGTTTACTATAACATAATTGTTGAAACTTATTATTTCACATGGGCAATCAAAAAGCTTGCAAGAGAGTGACAACTCTTGAGACTGACATAATGGTAACATCACTTTCAAATTATTTTAGAAACCTCTAACTTAAAGAAATTTCAGAAATAAGACAAGAGGTAATCAAAAGAAGGTTATTTCTTAGTTCACCACTTTGAATACAAGAAAGTGCACCCATATCTATTTAGGGCTTTATGATTCTCTATTACTAGGCTGCCCTATGGATTTTTGCTGAATTTATAATTGGTAATGTAATGTAAGTGAAGAGTGGTCCTTATAGTTGATGATTAGAGAATTTGAGTTACTAAGTCGTTAACAACCAACTGGTACTTACGATGCAGCTCAAAAGGGGAGGATCCAAAATAAACTAGAAAATAAAGAAAAGTATAGGATAACAAGGGTCAGAACGGACCACTTAACTCAAAAGTTAAAGATGATCGCTTAACTCTTGGTCTCTTGGGGCCTCACTCAACCCAAGTGTGAGACTCAACTCTCCACAAGAAGACCTCAAACTCACAATGGAACTCACTATGGCATACCTACAAGGTCTAAATATAAAAATGATCAACTCTATCTCTTTAAATCAAAAGATACATATATATATATAAAAGGGGATAAGAAAAAGAGATGTTGAAATATAGACATTGGAAAAGAACCGCTGAAATACAGCTATTGGGAAAGCAATGTGGGAATTAATGTATCCGTTTAATATAGCCTTTGGAAAGGTCATGCAAAGAGTGCATTTGAAAAAAAGTCTTTGCTTGAGAAAGACATTGGAAGAAGGGGAAAATTGAGTGGATATTTAATGCTTATCATCATAACTACATCTACTTAAAAATTGTCCTACGTTACATTTTTAACAATTAACAAGTTAGCAGGTAAGGATGGATTTATATTTGAAATTAGTCTGCCAATAAACCAATAAACAATAAAGTTAGGGATTGCATCTCTTAAAATTTATAAAAGATCTTATAACAATGGTTACTATTATTATTATTATTTGTTATTGTTGTTGTTGTAAAGTATCTGTCACTTTTTAGACACAGGTGGACTCCTTTATCATCCGCCCACATTTCAAGTTTCAGCCCATTCGGGGTTTGCAAAATGGAAAATAGAGCTATAAAAATCCTGTGTGGAGGAGTTTATGGTAGAGTTTGAGTACCATAGCCGTGCATTGACATACGTGGGTAAAATTTTGTGAAACTTTGATGTTTATCTTGTTGAGAGTTATAGAGCTATAGTCCTTTATCGATTAAGTTCGATCCTTGGTGTCTCTATATACTTGAGGAGCTATCTCCACCTAATCTCTTAAGGTTTTGGGTTGGACTCTCTAACATGGTATCAGAGCCGAAGTCCGTTTGTTGTCCTCCATAAATTATCTATTCGTATGTAGATTTAGGTGTGCTGAAACTACACGTGAGGAAAGTGTTGAGATATTGGAGTTATAGAGGCAAGTCTCACATCGGTAATTAAGTTCAGTCCTTAGTGCCTTTAATACTTGAGGAGCTATCTCCACCTAATGCCTTAAGATTTTGGGTTGGATGTATTTCGTGGGCTATCCCACTACAGTAAACATGGTATCAGGGTCAAGTCTATTTGTTGTTGTCTCACGTGTATGTTGAAGCTACAAGTGAGGGGGAGTGTTGAGATGTTGGGAGATATAGAGGTATAGTCCCGCATCAGTTATCTTAGACCTTGGATGTGTCTTCATTTACCATTGGGCTATTTGATTTCATGTTAAATAAAGTAGGATAGCCCACAAAATACCACTTGAGGTTCAACTCAAAAGCTTAAGTTATTAGGTGGAGATAGTCCAATTGAATAGGAAGATATATCCAAGGTCCCAGATAATCGATGTAGGACCAAATAGACCTAGCTCTAATACCATGTTAAATAAAGTGGGATAGCTCACAAAATATCTGATACCATGTTAAATAAAGTGGGATAGCCCACAAAATACCACTTAGGGGTCCGACTCAAAAGCTTAAGCTATTAGATGGAGAGATAGCCCAATGGCATATGAAGACACATCCAAGGTCCCAGATAAACGATGTAGGACTATACCTCTATAACTCCCAACATCTCAACACTCCCCCTCACGTGTAGCATTGGCATACATGTGGATATACATCTTAAGGACGACAACAAACGGATCTGGCTTTGATATCATATTAAATATAGTGGGATAGCCTACGAAATACCACTTGGGGGTCCAACCAAAACCTTAAGGCATTAGGTGGAGATAGCTCCTCAAATATATGAACTGTGAAGGCTGACCATGTTAAATAAAGGGGGGGGGGTGGATAGCCTACAGAATACCACTTGGGGGTTTAACCCAAAAACTTAAGCTATTAGGTGGAGATAGCTTAATGGTATATGAAGATACATCCAAGATCCCAAATATCTGATGTGGGACTATACTTGTATAATTCCCAACATTTTAATACTCACTGATCTCAAAAGGCCCCTATGATGATTGTCAAGAAAGATCATGCCCAGATGAGGGGCGGATGAATGTCCTAAGCTTTATAACGGTGTATTCTAGGAAGGATAAACAAGGAACTTCCACAGTTGATTTGGATATAGAAAAGTTTGGATTCAAAAAACATAATGTCGTAGCCTGCTGATTCAGGAGTAAATCTGGTGACTTAGTTGAGTTGACTCAACTTCTATGGCTTAGGAGTTGAGCGAATGCCTATTAGGTGCAACTCAGCTCAGACAATGCCTGATTTGAGTGATTCTCATAGCTTTGCTTGACACCTTGAGTCAGTCCAAGTAACGTAAATTTTATTTTAGCATTATAAGTGTGAAGTTAGAAGATTGGTGCTTAAATCTTGAGACTAATACCCTTTTCCCACCATAACATTGCACTATTTTGTGTTTAATTTAGCTATGAGAATGAGTATAAATTTTTCTATTAACTTTGACTTTGACATGTAGACCTCTAGACCTGAAGTTCTTACTCTAGCCATTAGGGCAGCTCAAAATTACTCATTAGGCTCACTTGCTAACCTAAAGGGCTAAACCAATAAAAATAGTGCCTAATCAGAATTGGGTTTCGATTCTAGTCCTGTATGGTTGGCTCTGATACCAATTGTTAGATATTAATCCTTAGGGTAACAAGGGGTGCTTTGTTCTCTGATCCTACCAAGTATATCACTCTTACCAGACCAGATGTGGCCTTTGCTGTCAACTGTGCCTACCAATTCCTCTGATGACGACTGGACTCTTGTCAAACATGTTTTACATTACTTCAAGCACACCAAGACTCATGGTCTTCTCATGGAATATCTACATCTCTTACTCTACCGGCATTATTGATGCTGATTGGGTAGGTTGTATCGATGATAGGAAATCTACTGGCGGTTTGGAATTTTTTTTTTGGCATAAACCTCATCTCATGGTCATCTAGTATACAGAAGACTGTTGCCCGCTCTTCTACTAAGTCCATATACAAGGCTTTAACTGATGCCTCAGTTGAGCTCTCTTGGCTTCAGTCGCCTTTCACCACACTTGGTTTCTCATTACATCACCCTCCCATACTACGGTATGATAACATCGGTGCTACCTATCTATCAGCTAACCCTGTCTTTCACGTGTATACTAAGCATGTAGAGATCGACTTTCATTTTATTCGTAAGAAGGTTGTGCGTCAAGAGTTAACATTCAATTTCATTTCCACCGTTAATCAGATTGCAGACATAATGACAAAGGGGTTATCCAAGCAGAGGTCCCAGTTTTTGGTGACAAGTTAAAGGTCCGTCCCACCGGCCCTTCAACTTGAGGGGTGTTTTGAACCATATGCATGTTAGCTGTACCGCCTTATCTTAAGTGGAGTTGATTCACTTATATTAGGTTACCTTATCCTAGGACTCCTTCCTTGTTTAAGCTTTGCTTGATTCTAGTTACCTTGTAGATATCTCTTTCTTGACTATCAAGCCACATTGTTATCTTATATATTCTCAGCCTCTCTACGATTGTAGAGAAGAGCAAATACACAAAGAAGTATCAGTTAGGCTTTCACAGTTTGTCATGCTTTGTCATAGTTAATTCGGCTGATCCTGCTTGAACAGTCCTTCCTGCTACCGTGGCATGATTTATCTCATTCCATAAAAGGTATTTCATACAGTTTCCCCCTAATGAATGAAGAAGGCAACTAAACTAGAAAGAACTGTTGGTGCTTTCTTTGTCAATTTTTGATAGAATCCTCTTTCCTGTAATCCTAGGAAAATTAAAGAAAATGTGAAACTTGGAGTTAAGGTGTTATTTCCTCATGCCTGGTTATTCTTACTTCTAAATCACCTGTGAGCCTTTCAAGTTGGTCCCCTTTATCTCTTTCTATGGTTCTTATTTCTTTTACTTGCCATTGTGTTTGTTTAGAGGATTACCTTTGTGTCTATGGCATTTTATTTTGTTACAAGGCTTTGATTTAAATGCTATCCCTGGTTCCAGAATAAAATCTTGTATATAGTGGTTATGTTAGAACATTAGCAACTAAAAACAGAGGATATGGACACGTTCAATTTGTCAGTAACATTTTATTAATATACCATCTCTACCCACAGTTCTGTTCTTCAGTATATATGTTTCAGTCTTAAATCTCTCTTTTTGTTTCTTCTAGTCATCCAGTTTCAACTAGACTCACTCTGATTAGCCATCACTTGGAACTAGTTCTTGGACTTAACCCCCCCCCCCCTCCTCTCCCCCCTGTTATGGATATAGCTCCATGTATTAGTCCTAGTGTGTCCAGCTCATCACCTGTGACGTAGCTGGTTTGTTAGATGTCATGTGGACAGTTATTATTGTTTAGTTATTTGTTAGCTGTCACTGATGTCTATATAACCTGATGTACACATTGATTATATTATTGAGAAAAGGTGTTCCATTACTCTACATGGTATCAGTAGGTTTCTCTCCAACGAGTCTCTTTTTCTGACAAGTTCTTTCTGCTTTTCTTGTTTTTTTTTCCGTTCCTGGTTCTTGATGGTTCTTCCATCTTCTTCGGTGACGGTGGAGTCTCCACAACTGGTTTCCACCAATGTTTCACCTCAGCTTCCATTGAAGCTCAACTCCACCAACTATCTGCTATGGCGAGCCCAATTTTTGCCTCTCTTGCGAGGCTACAATCTCTTGGGCTATGTTGATGGATCATTCGTTCGTCCATCGCCTGATGCTGATTCCGCTGCTGCTGCACTATGGGAGCGCCAAGATCAACTGATCTTGAGCTGGATTATCTCCTTCCTCTCGGAAACCACCATTTCTCATGTGGTCAGTGCTCCGACTTCTTGTGATGCTTGGAACATTCTGGCGAGGGTTTTTGCTCCTTCGTCTCGCACTCGCATTATGGATTTAAAGGATTAGTTGTTCCGTCTTCAGCGAGGCACCGCTACTGTGACGGACTAGTTACTCTCTGTCCGATCCATCGCCGATACTCTGGCAGCGATTGATCAGCCGGTGGTTGATGAAGATTTGGTCCTCGCAACTCTGCGAGGTCTTGGTTCTGATTTTCGCGACTTTGCCACTTCCATCCTCTTGTGTCAGACGTCGATGTCTTTTGTTGAACTTTCCGGCTTGTTGCTGAGTCGTGAAAATTTTCTCAAGTCGTCCGAGGATTCTGCTACTCAGTTCTGTACTGCCAATGTTGCCTCTTCTACAACTGTGAGATCTGGTTCAACTAGTCCAGCTACGAATGCTAGATCTGGTTTTGGCTCTGGTTCTTACAATCAACGGCGCTCCTCATACCGTGGCACCAAATCTCAGGGCAATCGTCGTTATTATCGACCGGCGGCTGATCAAGGCGATCGTAATGATCGCCGCGCTGATGCTCCGCCTACTCGCTCTTTCGATCGCAGTGGTCAATCACCTGGACCTCGGCAGTATGCTGCTTCTCCTCCGGTCACCTCTGTGACTGGTTTGCAGTGACAAATCTGCCATCAAGATGGTCATCTTGCATCTAATTGCTCTCAACGCTTCAATCATGCGTTTGTTGGTACATGTTTCTTCACTAATTCTTTATCTTCTCCTTTTGTTTGGTTTTTGGACTTTGGTTCTAACAACCACCTCACTGCAGACATCACTAATCTTGCTATTAGTTCACCTTACTCTGGTTCTGACCAGATCATAATCGGTAATGGTACTCCCTTACCAATCTCTGCTGTTGGATCATCAACTATTTCTTGCTCTGGTCATTCATTCTTTCTTGATAATCTGTTGTATGTTCCTGGTATTAAAAGGAATTTATTATCTGCTAGTCGGTTGTGTGCTGACAATGATGTTCACATTGAGTTTCACTCTTCAATTTTCTTGATTAAGGACAATCAGACGAGCAAGATACTCTTTCGAGGCCAGAGTAACAATGGCTTATACGAGATGTCCTTCCCTGGTCCAGCTTCTGCTTCCTTCTCTGCTGTTCGTGCTCTGCAGTCTGACTGGCATTGCCGCCTTGGACATCCGTCCTTCAAAACAGTCCGGTATGTTGTTAGAAAGTTTGATTTATTAGTGTCCTCTGTTACACATTCCTCTTGTGGTGCCTGTGAGTGCTCCAAGAGCCACAAATTGCCATTTTCTTCGTCTTCCTCAATAAGCGTAACTCCTTTAGCTCTTCTGCATTGTGATGTATGGGGTCCAGCCCCAGTGTTATCAGTGGATCATTTTTCCTATTATGTAGTCATTGTAGACGATTATAGTCGATATACATGGCTCTATCCGATGCAAAGAAAATCTGATGTACTCTCCGTCTTCCAAAAATTTAAGGCATTGGTTGAAAATTATTTTTCCTGCACCATTAAGAGTTTACAAACCGATGGAGGGGGGGAATTTCGTGCACTTGACCCCTTTTTATCTGCATTGCATCTCACGCTGAGTTAGTTGTCCACATACGCAAGAACAGAACGGTGCTGCTGAGCGCAAGCACCGTCATATTATTGAATCTGGGTTGGCTCTTCTCTTGCATGCATCCGTTCCTTCTTCCTACTGGACATACGCTTTCTCTACTGCAGTGTATCTATTCAATCGTGTTCCGTCTTCTCTTCTTGGTCAGCAGAGTCCGCTGCATCGTTTATTTGGGGTTGAACCAGAGTACCAGTCTCTCAAAACCTTCAGATGCCTTTGCTTTCCATGGCTACGTCCTTATACGCGCAACAAGTTGGAGCCACGCTCCAAGGCCTGTGTATTTCTTGGATATTCCCTTGATCACAAGGGGTATAAATGCTTGGATACTACCTGCAACAGACTTTATATTACACGCCATGTTGTTTTTGATGAGGGTGTGTTTCCTTTCTCTGGTTCCAACACCTGGGACAACAGTGATCCGACATCTCTTACGCCTTGGTTTAATGCACCACCACCGGTGGTGTTTCCTTGTGCCACTCAAATCACACCCATTGTGCCTACATTACCTGTAATTGAGCATCCAAGCCTACCGGGTGAACCCAATACTGTAGTGGAGGCCCATGACAACTCACCATCCAACCGTGCTATCCCAACTGTAGCACCCGCGCCAGATTTGGCTCCAACACATCCCATGGTGACCAGGTCCAGGTCTGGAATTATTAGACCAGTTCAGCGTTTGAATCTTGTGGCTTCTTCAGCCACCCCGGATGTACTTGATACCACCGAGCCGACTTGTTACGCTAAGGCGATGTGTTCACCATTTTGGTGTCGTGCCATGCAGGATGAGTTTGACGCCTTACTGCGCAATGGCACTTGGGACTTGGTTCCATATAGTCCGGGTCAAAATATAGTTGGGTGCAAATGGGTCTTTCATATCAAAAGAAAGGCTGATGGCACGGTTGAGCACTATAAGGCGCGCCTTGTTGCAAAGGGGTTTCACCAATGCCCTGGGATAGACTTTACTGAGACATTCAGTCCGGTTATTCGCACCTCGACCATACAGTTGGCTATTTCGTTGGCAGTTACCTATGGCTGGCCAATCAAACAATATGATGTGCAAAATGCGTTCCTACACGGGACTTTACATGAGACAGTTTTAATGTCCCAACCACCGGGCTTTGAGGATCCAGCATGTCCTACCCATGTGTGCTGTTTGAAGAAATCTCTTTATGGGCTTAAGCAAGCCCCAAGGGCCTGGTTTCACCTGCTAAGTGGTTCGTTACTCTCTTATGGATTGGTAGCGTCCAAAACCGACACGTCGATCTTCATATATCGAAAGGACACTGTTGTGCTGTATATGCTATTATATGTGGATGATTTGCTGTTAACGGGTAATGATTCTAAGGCAATGGATTCCCTAGTTCGCCATTTGTCAAAGGCGTTTGCACTTAAAGAATTGGGTGATATGCATTACTTCCAGGGAATGGAAGTTACACGCACTGCCAAGGGTTTATTCTTAAATCAGCGCAAGTATATTGCTGATTTACTCTCTTCTACCACCATGGGCTCTGCGAAATCAGTTACTTCACCCAGTGCATGTGGTTCTCTATCCCTTGTATCGGGAGTTCCTCTAACCAATGGCACTGAATACAGACGAGTAGTTGGCGCTCTACAATATCTCACAATCACACGACCCGATATCAGTTTTGCCGTCAACAAGGTGGCCCAATTTATGCATTGTCCCACTGATTCTCACTGGACAGCAGTCAAATGTATTCTTCGCTACCTGTTACATACGCCCACTGATGGGCTCTTCTTTGTGACACAGTCCGGTATCTCCCTTGTTGGTTATTCAGATGCGGACTGGGCTGGGTGCCCTATTGATCGCAAGTCTACGACAGGCTATTGTATTTTCCTTGGAAATCATTTGGTCTCGTGGTCATCTCACAAGCAAAAGACCGTCTCGCGCTCTTCCACAGAATCGGAATACCGTGCTGTAGCGGCTGCCACGGCTGAACTCATCTGGTTGCGTTCTCTTTTCAAAGAACTTGGGGTTTATCTTCCCACAGCACCTATCATTTGTTGTGATAATATCGGCGCTACATACCTTACAGCAAACCCTCTGTTTCATGCTTGAACGAAGCATATCAAGATTGATTTTCACTACGTACGGGATATGGTTGCTTCTAAGCAACTCTTGGTTCGCTATGTGTCCACCGTGGATCAACTCGCGGACCTCCTCACCAAAGGTCTCTCTCGTCAGCGGTTTGCTACTCTACGTACCAAGCTCAATGTTGCATCACCACCATTGGACTTGCGGGGGCGTGTTATGGATATAGCTCCATGTATTAGTCCTAGTGTGTCCAGCTCATCACCTGTGACGTAGCTGGTTTGTTAGATGTCATGTGGACAGTTATTGTTTAGTTATTTGTTAGCTGTCAGTGATGTCTATATAACCTGATGTACACATTAATTATATTATTGAGAAAAGGTATTTCATTACTCTACATCCCCAACAATCTATAATTGAGAGTGATACTGTACAAAAATAACATAAGATGACTAAACATTTCAAAAGACAATACTTCATAAATGAAGGCCATAAACACACACAAACACTATTTCTTTGGAGAGATGGAAGGTCCTCAAGTGGAGCCATATATACATGCATAATAAACTAAATACTGTTATGTTTGTCTCGAATTCTTGTACCTGTTTCGAAAAATGACCCGCTCTGACATTTTTTGTGGCAATCTGAATGAAACTTTTTCTAAGATTTGTGATGATAGCAGAGGGCTTGGGCCGATGGAGGAGTATTTATATTCTTTACCCGCTTTGTTGTAAAGAGAGTGAGATTTGGGGTTTTCAATTTAGGATTTTTGAGAGAGAGCAGCAGTGCCTATTTTTGGGGTGTTCTTGAGAGATCTTCATTGTAACTTTATCCAATTTACATAGTATAACATCTTCAGCTTCGCCCGTGGACGATAGCACACCATATTGGTGTATGAACCACATTAAAATCTCCGTGTCTTCTTGCTCTGTTTTTCGTTTTTGTTTATGTTTTGTTTGGTGTTTGTTCTTACAAATACAATGTGTACCTGAAGCCATGTAGATGAACTCCGACAAGCCAAGCACTGTAATGGTCTTTTCCCTTCATTTATTTTCTGTAATTTACAAGCAAAGTTGAGAAAACTGGAGTTGTAATCTCTGCAGAAAGTAAATCAATAGGCGGAAGGTTATCTTGTTTATCATCGTCAGAGGGACGTGCTCTCTCTCTTCTGTCATCCAGGTCTGCATCTTGGGTTTCTTCTGCTGATCTTTCCTTGCGATCAAGTGCTGCACTTCGTGAGCTGATCGCCGAGAATCGCGCAGCAACCTTTGCCAGACAGCTTTTCTCCGACCGTGACTGGAACCACCACACAATGGGTGAGTTGGGTGGTGCACAACCAGAACTAATCCCTCACATCTCCCACCAACAACAGCATATGCAGCATCAGCCAGAAGAACCAGCTGAGTGGGACAGATTCCATGAATCAGGTGCACACTTGACGCTAGACCTAATGCAGACACCTAGTTCACCTTTCGGGTTCTTATCAGGGAGGAGCAAGAACAAAGAAGATGAAGACGAGTGTGGTGACATATGGAAGTCTTTGGAGGGAACCCATGTGGTCTGAATGCTTGATTGAGCTTGAGCTTCTTTCTTTGTGTTTTCGAATTGTTTTAGATCTCATCTGCTACAAGGGGCCTTGGAAGGCAGTCTCACCCCTCACTTGTGATCAAGAATTGGTGAATGAAGTTTACCCTGGATCATGAGGTTCATGAAATCTTTTAGATCCAGTATTGTTATTTGTAACTTAAATAAGTTGTTCTTGAGAATTTTCATTTGGGTAATCTTTCATTCTATGGCTTCTCTAGATGGGCTTGTAGATGCTCTATCGGCATATATTGTAGAAAGAATGTAAATCGTAGACAACAATAACGATGCACATAAGGATTTACATGGTTTGACAAGATTGCCTACATGCACAGTGGAGATGAGATCGACTTACTTCACTATCAATGGAGAATAGGGTTTGCAACCGCTTGTCCTCACACTTCTCTAACATTGATTACTATTTGGACCCCACAGCTTCTTAACGGACCTTTGGAATCAACCCACAAATGCAAGTTACAGAAAACAAAACATTTTAAGAGAGGCTGTTCCAGAAAATACTCCTAAAGTGTACTTATTCTCAAGAGTCCTTCTACGAATCATTATGCCTAGTGAACTATAATGCTTCACTATATGTAATTTGACAATAAATAGATTAGTCCACATACATCTTAATGGTCAAAATTTTAGCTCAAACTCTGCTTCATTAATAAAATTATCAAAATGCCATCAAATGAGTATGAATATAAAATATAAGGGGAAAAAAATGCTAACTGGTCATGTGGTTCTTATTCCCCAACGTAGGACCTCATGAATTTCTCGATCAACCATAGGTCTAATAATGACTCTTAGAGAGAGAGAGAGATACCAGTGAAACTTGTGATTTTAGGCACATGTCACTCAGCTAGAGGGCTACTTATAAGAACTTACAGATGAGGGAACCTGAGAGGAGAAAAATCCCAATGCAAAAGCACTGAAAACAAATATAGTGAAGGCAGATCATATTTAGGCCAAAAGAAGTAGATGAGTAGATCGCTTTCATGAATGAATGAGAGTCATAACATCCTTCCACAAGGCAAAAGTAAGCTGGGCGGCAGAGCTGAGTGCCTTCCATGTGTTGCTGTGCAAATTTTACTTTTTTTTTACTTTCTATTCATCTAGTACGCAGATTAGGGACATTATGGGGTTCTCAATGCCTAGATCCTAAGGATACTCTGCAGTACCGTTGGGTGTGCGGTGCACATCCTGCCAGAGAACCATTGAATTGTGAAATCCGTTTTAGTGATTTGATTTGTTCTAAGGTCTTTCAACTTATATACGCACCATGCTCTCCACCCAAGTAAGGTTCTAATTTTCTAAATCTTGACAAGTGAACCATTTCAGTCACTTTGTTCGCCTCTTGTATGCCTTTTTTGGTACTTTGAATTACAATTTCTGATTTTCTTTAGGCTCTCTTGGGTGTTATTGAAGTTGGTGAAAAATCCACTACTGTAAATGGTGGGCTCTGTCATTTTTTTTCCTTTCTTTTTCTATCCATTTCTCCAAAAAAAAATAAGAAGAAGAGAACCACACCTAGGTAAATATTGACACAACAAGGGGAGACCGCGAGAGGGAAGGGGAGGGTAATTTACAAATTAAAGGGTCAAGCTAGGTCAGGCTGTAACCTAACGAGCTAGGTCGGACACCCAATGGGCTAGGACCCCACACCGGGACCGCCCAATTATTAAACGTGTCGGACTTAATAATCGAGCTAGGCTTAAACCCGACACATTTAATAATCGGACCAGGCTTTAATCAAGCAGGCTCGATCAAACCTGCCAGGCTTTCATCAACCACATTTGGAGTAAGATCGTATAGAAAATCCTGCAGCATCAATCCAATCAGTTCAATCATCCCTTGTCTCCCTTACTTTCTGTTATAAAGAACACTGAACTCTATTCGATGCTGCAGGATTTTCCTTCAGAGTCCATATTACTCAATCATAAAGATTTTATCAGAGAAAAACAAGTTCTAACTACCCAAGAGAATGTATTGATGTCAGCAGTCTCATGGCGACCTGTCAATCTTCTCTCATTACCCTCTCCGACCATAGGCCGAGATATATATGCTCCTTGGCTCCTTGTGTCACAAACCCAGCTTCTCAATAGCGTTCTTTTATCACTTTCAATTCCACCATCCTTTTTTCTCATTGACTTTGTGCTGATCAACTTGAAATTCACAAACAAAATCAAGAAAATTCACTCAGAATTAAAAATTAATCTACACTTTACAAGCACAACATTTGTAGCTGGTACATTCCTATACACAAAATGGGGGGGAAAAAAAAATTTTCATTTACTTGTATGTGCACCAGCACCTTTCTAGTCTCCCTAATTATCATATTGATCAATAATAAGATTAGAATCAACAATCAAACAATGGAATCAATGCCCAAATGAAAGGTGGGTTATGGTTGGATAAAGATATGACACACAAATCAAATGATTTCTTAAAACTCTGCCAAGGTCTAACAAATGACCTTAAGCTTTTGTTAGTTTAGGATAGGAGGATATGGGGCGATGTTCTTTGCACCGCATTGCACAGGGGTGCAGGCTACGACCAAACACATGGGGCGGGGTTATCATTTCAGCCATTCAGGGGGAGTGGGGCGGTCATTTTACCCACCCCCATGTGTCTGGGAGAAGCCTACGTCCCAGGTGCAAAAACATTTTCCCTTAGGATATATTCAAGTTTAGGTCAAAAGGCCCATTAATAAAGAAGACATTAACCATTAAAATTAAAGAAGAAATAAAACTTTATTTTCTTGGTAGTAGAAATGAACCTTTTAAATTTTAAAAAAAATTATTAAGTCAAAAAAAAAAACCGCTTGGTCGCGTGGCTTTACTCCTTGACACAAGAGCGTACGAAATTACAACATCACCCTCTGTGTGACTTCAAAAATACCATCCATATTGATGCCACTATGTTACTCTCATTGCCCTCACATTGGTGCCGAGGTCAAGCAAGCAGGCAGCAAACTCTTGTCCAATAAATAAATAAAGGGAAAATAATATACACCATTCAATAGTAACAGTACACATCTTCTTGCACTCTCTCTCTCTCTCTCCTCTTTCTCTGGCACACTAGTCTCTTCTTCTTAACTATGTGGGTCTCATCCTTTATATGAAGCATAAAACAGTCCTTCCCTTGCACCTCTTGGCTTGACATGGAACATTTCTACCTGTGATTCCGTCTCCCATCAATCAATAAAGCTTCTATTCCTTTAGGAAGAGTGATTATGGGTGCTCAATATGTAAGAATACTTTTGAGAGCAAACTACTCTCTCTCTCTCTCTCTTTCTCCAATTTGGATCCTCTATAGTCTAGCTGCCTGGCAGACCGTGCTGCCTAGACACGGCGAGGTGTGCAATGACCGCCTCACCCCTGCCCGAGCACCTTGCCTGAGTGGGGGTAAGGCGATCATTGCGCGCCTCACCATGTCTGGGCAGCTGGGCAATAGAGGATCTGAATACCTCTTTCTCTCACATATGAGAGCAAATAATACTAGCTTGGAATTAATGAGCCATCCTGAATCGTCTTCCCACCAAAGAACCAATCAAGACTCACCTTCTCACTTTGATCACGTGAGTTGCAAGCTTAAGCATCTGGCAACTCCCCATCAGACAAGAGGACCCTCATTCACGAATTCAGATTGTCTACGGCCTGCTGCCCGTAGCAGTCATAATAGTGCACTAATGAGGCGCGGTGCAATGATCGCCTTATCCCAGCTCGGACAAGGCGCTTGGGCAGGGGTAAGACGGTCATTGCACCGTAAACGATCACAATCCCTCAATCACTCACTCACTAGTGAGATGACTAGAAGCAGTCCCACGTGTGCCCTTTGAAAGGTATTTGCCATTAACATCATCAGTACTAACTTTCACAAGCGAGTTTTTTTTTTTTTTGGTAAGAACTTTCACAAGCGAGTTAGCAGGCAATAATAATAAACATGGACCATCATCAGCCCTAGGGATGCGAGAGAAGAGAGACACAACTGGTGCAGTCATGGACCAATCTATATATGACTTTTAAGCTCATAAAAACACAGATCGAGAAATATAGTATGAAATTGCTGCGTATAAGAAATATTAGGGTAAATCCAGTGAAAAAAACAAAAAATAGTTACCATGGCTCGCTTGTTAGGCTAAGGAATAGGGAAGGAGGGTGGAGGAGAACAAGATCCGACAAATGAAATGACCAAAAAACCCTGTTTTTGCTGGATTAGATTCTTTAACTCTTACTACGGCTGGAGGAGAATCAGGTCCGGAATTGAATGGAAAAGAGACCCTTCTTGAACCGAAATATAGAAGAGATTCTTTGTTGGGTCGCTACTGATATGAAGCATTGGACGGATCCATATGGTCACCTTTCAAGTATCTCAGCCAAAAAAAAAAATGATCACATGGAACCTTGTTCACTATCATATATATTAAAAGGAAGATCATTCTCTGTGGGGGAACGTGGCTCCTGCCCATGCAATGACCAATGAAAGCAAACATAGAGTCATCTTGGGGGGTGGGATTTCAGCCTTGCACTGGGGGCAGGCAGTCATTGTGGCCCCCATTGTGTCTTGGCGTGGATGGTACACTCCCTCATAGAAAACTTTTCTCCATATGAAAAACAATATCTTTATTAATAGGTTTTTTTGTCCTAAGACTTTAGAGGTCTTTATTATAGCAGTTAAGTATTATATGTTTTGGTGTACTAACGATTGACGCTTCCTTGACTATATATTCATACACTGGATTCATGATGTTTGTTTGTGAATGAAAGATATGCTCATTAAAAAAGCTACTTCCCGTATAGGTGAATATCATGAGAGATCCTAATTTGATTGTGATTTGTCTAAGAGGAAAGTGTTATATTGGGAAAATGAGAGGGTTGGGCATGTCACCTAGGGGTGCAAGTTTGGCCCTGTCAGCCTGAACAGGGCCAAGGCTGATTGAAGATAATAATTGATAATATATTTCATTATAGTATTATTTTATTTAAAATTGATCATTTTCTTCCAGACCCAGCCCAACTCAGTCTAGTCCATGCATCTCTCCCTTCCCCCATTCTATGATCAGGGTCAACCAGGGTCAGCCCGGCCAGACCCTGAGGGCAAGTCAAGGTTGGATTTTTCAGGCCCTGAGTCAAGGTCTGGTTGGATCTGGGCCCAGCTAAGGAGACTCAATGTTGGGCTGGAGTTTTAAAAAGCCCAGCCCAATCTGAGCCTGTTACAATTCTAGTGTCACCAGCTTTCGGTAAGCTACCGGTAGACACCAATCACAAGATTGGACACTGAAAGGCAAAGGAATCTTTTCCAAAGAGGGAGGTAAGAGGACAACACATGTTGAGCACCCTAGCCACGTGCCCAGCTTTTTTCCTTTGAAAAAATAACTCCCATGCCTCCCTTACAAGGGGCTAGTAGGGAGGAAAGGACTACAGAGAATGGGAAAGGGACCTGTCTCCAACCAAACTGTTGAAGAGATTCTTTGTTGGGTCAGCATTGATACGAGGCATTGGAGGATCCATATATATGGTCACCTTTTAGCAAGTTTAATTTAATTATCTAATAATTCATGACTCATGATGTTAAATAATGCACCAATAAGGTTGAAGATTTTGACGGGTCGGACCTGTCACTTTGTAATCATGGGATTATTATCTTAGCTTCTTCTCTCCAAAAAGAACATACCCCGGGCATGAAGCTCTTGGCCTCTTGCCAGTGTGGGTCCGAAGAGGATCATAATCTATGTAGTTTTACCATCACTTTATAGAGATGTTGTTTCTTGATTTGAACCCATGGTCATAATAGAGCAACTTTACCGTTGCACAGAAGTCCACCCTCTTAGCGTCTTCGGAGAGAGAAAACATCCTTTAGCATCTACCAATTCCTAATCTTATAATATCGAATTTTTTTTAATGGGGTGCCTTATAGTATAACTGTAATTAGTTATGCCCTCTCATAGGGCACCGTGAGACGATGCCTCTACCCTTGGATAGATAACCAGACATGCTCACCCATTGGCCTAGACGCTTGTGTAGAAACCAAGCAAACAAGTAGAGATCTCTTATCCTGTAAATATATATTATGACAAAAGAACCTACCTTTAGTACAGGTTATTTTGTTTACATTTATTGTCTTTACGAATTCTCATCAGTTGGATTTAGGTTTTCATAGTTTAATCCCAATTGTAGGTTAATAACAATTAAGGATTTGGTTTTTATTTAAATGTGATCCTTTCAATAGCAAAAATGGAGTGTACTAGAACAGTTGAATTTGCTTTGACTAGACACCCCCGACTATATAAACCTTGAAACCTAGAAAAGTTTGACCTGCATACATGAAGGGTTGCAATTTTCCCTTTAAAACAACAAAATGTTGTTAGGGTTTAGGGTTTAAGCACAAGGTTGCTTAAAGCATTACACCCTCAGTATCGAGTTTAGAATACCTAGGTTGTTACCTCTAACTAGTATTTATAGGAAAACTAGGGTTTAGGTCAGATGGACTAATTACTAGATTACTCCTCACAGCTTGAGCATTAATACAAGTAGGATTATGTTATAACATATGAATAGATATTACATAAATACCCTTACAAATGTTTCACTAATGTCTAGATGCACTGTATTATTTCCCCTTTGCGTTTTTTTTCTCTCTCTTTTGTATTCGTGTTACTCGATTAGACACCTAAATGAGGACCTTTATCCCCTGAGGTTCGCTGACTGGTACGATTGTGTGGTTCCTCTCGTAGTGGGGGCTGAAATGATCATTTCACCCTCTGATCGAACACACTGCCCGGGTGGAGTCCACCCCCTTTTATTAGAGGTACAAGGGAACCGTACAGAACAGAGGAACCGCAGGTGATAAAAATTCTCTAAATGAGTGTCTTAACTCATCCGATTCGTAGCGCTTCCAATGAGGCTACATTAATTATAATCGATTGGGCTTTCCAACTTCTGGTTGAAGATATTCATTTGTTAGCGATATCACAAGTTTACTCCTCGATCTTCCTCCTTGTCTCTTTCTCATCAACCCTCTTATCCATCATTTTAGTATAAATTAAAACCGTATTTGGTATGCATTCCTGAAATGCAGTCTATGTTGATTTCGCATTCTCGAGCGATAGTTATTTTTATCATCAAAAAATGTGAAATGCACTTTGAATGCATACCAAACACTGCCTAAAAGTATAAAAAAAGAATAGGGGTTGTCCTATTTTAAGTCCAAACAATCAGTTTTAATTGATCGGCCAATTAATTTCGATTGGTTTCGATTATATCTGGTCAATTTTGACCTGATCATTCGAGTCGGTCTGCTTTTGTAAAACCTGTAGATACAGAGGACCATGGTTCGTGATCTCGGTATCGATTGAATCGGATTGGTCTCGACCGATATTGATACCGATCCAATCCGATACCTCAAACCATGCTGAGGACTATTGTGCCATTTATAGACTTACGCCGCGAAACGAAATGTCAGGAAAAGAATTTTTTTTAAAAGAGGAAAGGAACCATCATAAGAACCAGAAGAGAACCCAGCTTCCCACCTATTTTATGTAACTGAGACCATAAATTTCCTGGAATCGTATTTCTTACATTTCAGAACAGAAACAAAACCTAATTACCTAAAGACTCCAGATCATCTAAACCAGAGAGAAAAGAAACGAAGAACAAGAAGAAGAAAACTATTAGAATCTTAAAGCCGAAGAAGAGTAACAGCCTTACAGATACGGAGATTCCTCACTTCATAAATTCCGGTCCTCTCTTCCGTTCACGCTGATCTTCTTCCTCTTCATCCCAGCTCGAGCTCTGACTGCGCCCGTACGGACGAAAATTCCCCAACTGCGAGAACAGAGATCCACATGATTCCGAACCTTGGTGACTGTACCGGTACGAACTCAGCGACATTCTCGGAGGCGAGACTGCAGTTGTCACCACCGATAAAGATTGCACTACAGATCCTGGAGATGATCCTACACAAAAAGAAAACAACCCAGATTTTAAAACTTGATCTTGCGTAATGGATCAAAAGGTTAAGAAAAACTTAATTACTTGCAGGAGTTTCAGAGGGAGAACTCTGAGTGGTCTCTTGAAGTGATTGTTTCTGGCGTTGAGTTTCTGGTGGTTGGTTCTGTGATTTCCTCCTTCGACGATTGTGATCTGCCAACCTTTTCCTACAACTTCGCTTCCCTTGATCGAACTCCGACAGAAGATGAAACCTGTTTCAGTCTTTACAGATCAGAAGAAGAAACAAAAGGACACAAAATGCCCCTCGGGATTTCCCCATGTACGGTAACACCAATCATTACACTAGTTTCTCCACCCAAAAAAAAAAAAAAATCATTACACTAGTTCAAGCATGAGTTCCTCCCCAGGGCATTATCGTCTTTCTTCTTTCCCCCTTCCATGGAGGAGACAAACTACGAAATCGAAATTTAAGTGAAAGAGTAAGGGTAGGGTCGTAATTTCAGGACCTGCTGCACTGCTGGCAGAATCGCTGAGTCATGCCACCGGCTAACACAGTGGAGGCCTTGGAGTGAAACTCGCAGACTTTATGCCGCCGGTGATAATGCTTGGCATGTGTCAAGTCGGCGTTGCAGCCTTCAGCTTGGCATTTTGGGGAAGAGGCATTAGACGGTCCAGATTCGATTGGTGTGGACCGGCGGTAAAACCGGTTCACGATATCTTCCTCGGACGACGAGAAGTAGGTTCGACCTCCCAAATTCAATCCGATTTTCGCCGGGAAATCTAAACGCCCTGAACCAGACTCGTTTTTTGGTAAAACTACATAGCCATTGCTGCTACTGTTGCTGCCGGGGACAGTTTCCGGTGACAGAGTATGGGAGTAAGAGAGGGAGAAAGCTTGCGAATCGTAAAGGGAATGGAGATGGTTTTGGTTCTGCTGCTGTTGGTGGTGGTGGAAAGAGAAGGAAGAGGGAGGAGAGAGGAAGTTTTCGGCGATGGTTTGGTTGTAATGGTTGAAAATCTGACGAGTTTGGTCGGAACCTTGTGTGGAATCGTCGCCAGAGAGTAACATTGGAGACGAGTTCGCCCATTCGTAGTCTAACATTCTTGTCCTGCTTTCAGTGACACGGAAATCAAAGAAAGGATAACTTCAAAGGAGATTGTGAGATCTGTCTTGTCGAACAGCTATGACGTCATTTCCCGGTGAACTCAAGTAGCAACAATGTTGGACCTGCTATGGAAATAATAAAGTTAAAAACTTCCAAAAGGAAGCAGGAAGAAAGCTGAGAAACAGAAAATTCGTCAGCTTTCACTGTGTGCGATTGTTGAGTGAAAAAGCTTCACTTTTCTTCAATTCTTCTCCTTTTTTTTATTCAATTTTTCCCCCTAAAGTTGAAATTTAAAACTTGACATTTCTCTTTTTTACAGACATTTCTACTATCATACCTGAGAGTCTATCGTCGAACAGAGGAAGTTATAACAGAAACCCTATTCGCCATGGTCAGGGCTAAATCCCAGCATCGCCTCTAGAATGTAATGGCGTGTAGGTTAAGGAAAGAAGGAACCTCACTTGCTTTCATGGTTCTTTGAATCTCTCTGTCTCTCTTTAACTTTCTGAGTCTCTTCCTCTCCCCACCTATCACTGAGACACTGACTCTGAGAAGAACTAGAGGAACTAGTGAAGTAGGGCTGTAAGCGGTGGGTTTTACTGTTTATATAGATTTGAAATTACATAGATGACCAAGGAATAGTGACTAATTTACGAAAAAGCCATCTGTCGGAATCAAAGCTCACACACACCTAAACTCCCAAAAACCAAGTATCTTCCAAAAGCCGATTTCAATATTTCAATCTTTTCTCAGAAGAGTCCCCATCCAAGTCATCCAATGAGTAGCTGCTGTACACACATTGCCGGGTAGAATTTCTGTCATTATATAAGGTTAATTTCGGAAATTATGGTTTACTGATGACAAGTGTCCCAATCACATCGCATCCAAAATTTATGGTTTCGCTTTTCATCAGCCGAGACAGGACCCGGTACCATGAACCACATAAATTGATAAACCCTAAGGCCCCCTTTGGTTGTTTGACGGTGACTTAAGTAGGACTGGAGAATTGCGATGGAAAAATGCTGCCGTGTTCCACACTAATCTTATTTGCTTAATTTTGGGTGAAGAATTTACAAAAGATCAGGGAATAACATTAAATGTCTTATCTATTGATGTGGCATTTGAAAATCTTATCTATTTTTTTCAATTCCTTACATTGTGGGATTTAGTCTCACAAAATTCTCATTCCATTTTTACCATCAAACAAACGATTCTTAATATTTTAGGTTCCGTTTGGTTGCAAAGGGAATTAAAGGGAAGGGAAGGAAAATTTTTCAAATTTAAAAAAAAAACTTTTGTAATTATTATCCCATGTGATTGTATAAAATACTTTAATTTTTTACCATATATAGTAAATATACATTTTACATGTAATATTTATTTTATATTTTAAACCAAAGGAAATTTGATGCAAAGTAAAGTGGAATTTAATAACCAAATATGGAATGATTTGGAGTTATTAATATTGTCACATGATGTCACATGGGATAATGATTATAAAAATTCTTTTTTTAAGTATGAAAATTTCTCTTCCCTTTCCTTTAATTCTCCTTGCAACCAAACAGAACCTTAAGGAAAACCTCAAGGTCTTGTGTAGTAATTTCGTAGACTTGGTTTATCCATAAAAAATTTATTAGCCCACATCAGGCAAAAACTGGAAAAAAAAAAAATTATTATTAAAAACAAAAAACTTAAGAAGATCCTTAGGAATGAGAACTCCTAAAGACCCGAATGAGGCATGAGGGTAACTCACTGCCCATTTATTAATAGAATGGGTCATAAAGATCCTTGATCGATGTACATGAATGAAGGAATAGTAGTCAAGGCAAGTCTGAAGGAGAAAGGATTTAGGAATTGGCATCGGATAATGTATCGCTATCGACTAATATCGATCTTGGTCACCTCATATCGGACAGATTTTCCCCTAGGTTCATTTAAAAACTACATGCATTTTTTTCTTTTCCAAATTTTGCATACAATAATTGCATAAGTAGTGCTTTACCAAAAAAAAAAAAGGGATAAGTAGTAAACATCTTGTGTTGCTCCACTTTTGTCAAGTTGGGGTTCTTCCCCATTTTTAAGAATCCACTCAAAGAAAGATGTACTCAGTGTTGCGTGTGAAAACCTCCGGTGCTTGGTTCGCCCGTGGATGAACCTGCAAAAACCAAGCAATGAGCGCAAGAGGGCCGGTGTGGCTCCGGCCTAGGACTCTCCGATGCTCAAGTCAGGTCTCCAACGCGACAGCGTAACTGCGTAGTAGAAAGCAAGATGCGGAATAGTGCTCCATACCTGGGTATTTATAGGGTAAGGAGGAGATGAGACGGTTTGGAAGAGTCCTAGTATGGTAGGAGTCCTTCTTTCGGAAAGTTCTCTCGCGTAGAGCGGAGTGGAGAGTTATTTTCGGGGTCGGACTCTTATTAAGGTAAGAGTCCATGTGTGGTGCGATTCCGTGTCGTGCTGGGATCGTGGCTCGGTCCTTATCCCGTGATTCTCGGGATGTGCTGACGTGGCCCGGAGATCCCCGGTGGGGGGCTATGAGAGCTTCAATGGAGGAGGGCTCGGCCTACGAGGTCGGCCCATGGGGTCGGCAATGGAGGTCGAGCTCGGGAGGTTGGTCTCGGCCATGAGCTCGGCTAGGTGTCTATGGCTGACCCGTATAATCTCGGCCTCAGCCACCGGCTAGCTCGCTCAAAATAGGCTTTGTCAGGTGACTTATTGGATATGGGGTCGGCCCAATTTCCTGCTAGGCCCAACTCGGTTCTCGGACTGAGGTCGGGTCGGCCACGTGATAGCCTCTGATAGGTGGGGTGTTTTATGCCTCATCACAGGCCCCCACTCATCGTGTCGGCTCGGCGTTGATGAGTGAAGTTTCTGGCGCTTTTACGGAAGATTCTTGCGGTTGGGCCGAGATTATTTATTGCTTTGCGATTTGGCGTTGCACGATCCGGCGGTTGGGTGTCGTGCCGCCGCCGCAGAGTCATTATGGCGGGCTCGGGAATTCAAAACGCCCTTTGATCCGGGCCGTTGGATCATGTTGATCTCGTCGGCCGTTGGATCGATAAAACCCAAGGATTATAAATAGGCGACTCCTAACTATTCATTCTTCAACGCTCTAAGTTATTGACTTCTCGGCAAGTTTGGAACCGTCAACTCGGTAGATCTCATCGTTTGCTTGCTCGTGATAGACTCGGCCGAAGCTTCGTTCGTGATCGACTCGGCCGTCGTTTCGTTCCCAGCTCAGCTCTTCTTCAACCAGCAAGTCTTCTCCGCCCGCTTGATGTCGCTTGGTAGTAGTCCTATGGGCGAACGCTCACCGGGGCGCAGAGGGCGCGAGTCCGAGCCGAGAACTCCCCGTCCGCTCTCCCACCATAGACTTGTTGGGCTCGACCTCGAGCACGAGCCCGATGTAGTGGAGCTTCGTCGGCCGAGGTGGCCGAGCCCTTACCCATGGAGTTTGACCACGCGGCCCAATCCACGCCGTAGACCAGGCCGAGAACTCCGGTCGTCCTCATCCGATGAGGAATCAAGCGAGGAGATTCGTCCGAGATGGGGTTGGCTCGAAGCTCGCTCTACCGCGCCCGAGCCCGAGGAAGGCGTGTCGGCACCGTTCCGAGCACAATCACGGAGGCCGACCTCGACTATCCGAGGACGACCTACGCCATCCCCGAGGACATTCACTCAGAGTTCCTAACCCCGGGAGATGGCCTCGCTTCATTAGGCCCCGCGAGGTGGCTCGACTGAGACACCCTTCAAGTATGCGTTCGGCTCCCCGTTCTCGGCTGGTGGACCGGATCTTGGACCACTTCCATTTGTCTCCTGGTCACCGGTGCCGAACTCTTGGCTGGCCGTGTATGGCTTCTACGCTTTATTCTGCGAGATGGGCCGAGGTGCGAGCGTGGCGCTTTTCTCTCGGCTCTTCTTCCTGAAGAAGTCTCCCGAGAAGGGGTGGTATTACTTCTGCCACCGATCAGGGAAGAGTGCGGCTCTAGGCGGCCACAAATTTACGGTCGGCACGCCGACCTTCAACAAGTATTGGAAGCCCGTTTTTCTTTGCTTCTATTCCCAACAGCCCTCTCCGAACCGAGTGGAAGGAGATGAACCTGAACTATGTAAATAGGGTACTACCCCTGACCGAGAACGAGATGACCTCGCTCGACCTGATCCCCAAAGATCCGCCCTTCGATGTCCTCCACCTTCAGGACGAGGGGTTTCTTCGAGTTGGCATATGACCCCTGGTAGGAACCCTTGCCGAGCTTGTCTCTGTTGTCCGAGCCGACCCCTTTACTTAGTTTTCTTTTCTTTTTCTGACTCGTTTTTTTTATGTTTTCGGTTTCTCTTGCTTGTGGTCGGTCACATTCCTCCAATGGACACAGCTCGGCTAAGGGCCGAGACCATCGCAGATAGGAAAAAGAAAAATGCCAAGAAGAAACCCCGGGGAGAGTCCTCCAAGGCCTCCAAGGGCAAGGCCATGATGCCGGGACCGTCGGACGCGGTGGTCGGTCTGGAGGCCGAGAAGAACACGGGTCCAGCCGGGTCTCCGAGGAAAGGGAAAGGCCGAAAAGGCGAGAGGAGCCCGCCGAGAGATATCAAGCGTCAAAAGCTCTCGGTAAACCTGACGAGTGGCGGCCTTCCGCCCGTGGCCTCTCCCACCAACATCTCCCGATACATCCTGGGGAGGGCTTCGGCCAATAATGTCCCCGTGAGGCCGACCTGGCGCCTCTTTCCGGGGAGTCGGCCTGACGCGGCCGCTCACGCCAAGGAATGGCTTGATGCGGTCGGCTTCACTGACAAGGAGAAGCTCGAGGCGCTGTCCGACCCCGAGCTCCTCTCCACCCTATTCCAAGATTTTAACATGGTAAGTTTTCTTGTCGGCTTTCGTAATTAGATATGATCTGGGTAATTTGTCTTGAATTTTGTTCTCATGTTTTTTTGTAGGGGTTCGCCAAAGCAGTGGAGACCATGCCCCGCTTCGAGCGGCTCCTGACCGAGAACTATTCTTTGGACGTCCAGTGCAAGAAGGCTTATCAGGACGCCCAGGATGCCGTTCAGAGGCATCGGGAGACCCAAGAGAAGCTCACCGCTGCTGAGGCCGAAGTGGAGAGCTCTCAGGCCGAGGTGGCTAGGCAGAGAGAGAAGGTCCGGGCTCTGCAGGCTCGGCTCGCCGAGGTGAAGGAGAAGGCCAAGGAAGATCTGGCCACGGCTCAGAGCGCGGCAGTCAGCGACTATCTCCAATCGGAGGAGTATGCCGATATCTGCCATGAGATCAAGAAGCCTCCCTTCGCCGAGGGTTTTGAGGCAGGCCGAGCTGAACTTTTGGCCGAGATCAAGGCGGCGTACCTAGATCTCAATCTCTCCCGTTTTGATGATGATGCGACTACCTTCGCAAGGGAGATGGGAGATGAGGAGGGAGCCGAGGTCACCCAAGCTCTGCCCCTTGAGGCACCTACTCCGGCCGACGTCCTCCCTCGGGGAGCTGGACCCCAAGACCCTGTTGCCGAGCCCAGTACCGTGGACGCTTCCGAGGTCGCCTCCAAGTCCCACGCCGAGGAGACGGAGATGTAAAAATATTTTTTTTTTTTTTTTTTTTGGTGGGACCGAACTGCCCAATTTTGTAACCGTGCCGATCAGTCGGCTTACAATGAATAAAACAACTTATTTTTGCCAGAATTTGTCTAAGTATTTGAACTTGGCGCCCTCAGTATTCTTTTCCTTGCGTATTCTGTTTTGTTTGTGGCCAAGCTGCCGAGTCGTTTCACTAGCCGTGCTTAGGAACTCGTCTCTTTTTTATCCATGCCTCATGTGGTCGGCGGTTTCGGTCATACAACGCCCGAGGTCAATGTGATCCTCGCTTTGGTTGGTTAACTCGTCTTTCCCTTCGGTCCGATTGGAGAGGCTATCATATAAGCGGACTCGTGTCCGAGTATCCTTCCTGGCCGAGCCTAATGCCTTAGCTTAATTTTGTACTTTGTTAGGTTCGGCCAAACAGGGATGTCAGCCCTTGAGAGGTCGGCCAGGTCAATGAGGACCGGTCTTACGACTCGGCTACCGACCTACGAGGGTCAGTCTTTGAGGTTGGCCTGGCCTATGAGGACCGGTCTTACGACTTGGCTGTTGACCTATGATGGTCGATCATTGATGTTGGCCTGGTCTATGAGGACCGGTCTTATGACTTGGCTGCCGACCTATGAGGGTCGGTCTTTGAGGTCGGCCAGGTCTATGAGGATCGATCTTACGACTTGGCTGCCGACCTATGAGGGTCGGTCTTTGAGGTCGGCCAGGTCTATGAGGACCGGTCTTACGACTTGGCTGCCGACCTACGAGGGTCGATCATTGATGTCGGTCTGGTCTATGAGGACCAGTCTTATGACTTGGTTGCCGACCTATGAGGGTCGATCATTGATGTCGGCCTGGTCTATGAGGACCGGTCTTACGACTTCAACTTGGGAGCTTGCCAATACGTTAAGTGTTGGAGAAAAAGACTTTATTGAATCAAATGTCGGAACTGAAGCCGAATACAAGCATGCTCAATTATTGAAAAAACTTCTTCAAATTTTCCGAGTTCCAAGGTCTCGGTACCTTCTTGCCCCTGAGTCCGTAAGCTATACGTGCCAGGGCGAATTTGCTTGGAGACTATGTACGGGCCTTCCCAATTTGGTGCTAATTTTCCTTGTTGCTTCGGGCGGATGCGCTGAGTTTTCGAGAACAAGGTCCCCTTGACGAAAATGCCGCTCTTTGACTCTTGAATCATAGTAGCTTGCCGTCTTCTGTTTGTACGTCGCGTTCCGGAGTAGGGCATTTTCTCGGACTTCATCGAGGAAGTCAAGATTTGCTCTCAGCCCATCTTCATAGGTCTTCTCATCGAAGTTGAGCACTCGGTACGATGAGGCCATAACTTCAACCGGTGCGAGGGCTTCGGTCCCATAAGCGAGGCGAAATGGACTCTCCCCGGTTGGAGTTCTTACAGTCGTCCGATATGCCCATAGGACGCTTGGGAGTTCTTCCACCCATCTCCCCTTTGCCTCATCCAACCTTCTCTTAATGCCGGCGAGTAATGTTCGGTTGGACACTTCTACTTGTCCATTTGCTTGCTGATGAGCTACCGAGATGGGTCAGAAGTCAATGTGGAAGTGCTCGTAGAACTCTCGGAAGGCCGGGTTATTGAATTGCGCGCCATTATCAGTGATGAGAACTTTCGGTAGCCCGAACCGGTAGATGACCTTATCTCGGAAAAATTTCTCCATGTTCTTCTCAGTGATGGTGGCAAGGGGCTCGGCCTCGACCCACTTGGTGAAGTAATCGATCGCTACTACTACGTATTTTCTGTTTCCCGATGCCGGGGTGAAATCTCCGAGAATGTCCATTCCCCACATAGCGAATGGGATTGGGCTCAGCATTGAGGTTAACTTTGTTGCTGGTCGGCTTGGGATTGGCGCGAACAGTTGGCACTTCTCACACGTCTTCACGTATCTCATGGCCTCTTCTTGCATTCTTGGCCAATAGAATCCTTGCCGAAGTATCTTGTATGCAAGAGCTCGGCCGCCCATGTGACTCCCGCATATTCCCTCATGCACCTCGGCTAGTGCATACTCGGCCCCCTTGGGTCCCAGACATCGGAGAAGAGGGGCCGAGATTGCCCTTTTGTAGAGTACTCCGTCGATCATCAAGTACTTGGAAGCTCAGATCTTGACCTTCCTTGCTTCGTCTCGGTTCCCCGGGAGCAGGTCATTCTCCAAGTAGTTGACAATGGGGTCCAACCAGGTTGGCCCGTCCTCTTCAATGTGCTTTACGCTTTCTTCTTGTAAGGATGGCTTCTCCAATATTTCTATGTATACCTGACCGCTCGGTATTGGAGGTCGGCCTCGGCCAACCTGGATAAGGAGTCCGCCGCGGCATTCTCTTTTCTCGGTATTCGAGTCATCTCAAAGTGCTCGAACTCGGAGATCAGATCTTGGGCTCGGCCCAGGTATGCTATCATCCTTTCGTCTTTCGCCTCGTAGTCTCCGTTGACCTGGCTGACCACAAGTTGGGAGTCTCCTCGCACCTTCAACCGCTTTATGCCCATAGCTTTGCTGACTCAAAGTCCAGCTAGAAGGGCTTCATACTCAGCCTCGTTGTTCGAGGCGGGAAACTTGAACCTTAGGGCATATTGGACCAGAAAGCCTTCGGGGCTTACAAGTATTAGGCCGGCCCCGCTTCCTCCGGAGTTGCTTGAGCCATGGACATTCATGGTCCAAATGGGGTCGGCCGTAGCCCCGACCTCCTCGACTGTCTTTTCTTCTCCGGCCTCATGTTCGGAACCCGTGCATTCGGCGATGAAGTCGGCAAGGGCTTGTCCTTTTATCGCCGTCCTCGGTCGATAGCTTATATCGTATTCACTTAGCTCAACCGCCCAGGAAATCAGCCGTCCCGAAACGTCAGGTTTTTGCAATATCTTCTTGAGTGGCTGGTCGGTCAGTACCGCGATCGGATGAGCTTGGAAGTATAGCCTTAGTTTCCTTGCAGCCATGACTAGAGCTAATGCTACCTTCTCGAACCCGGAATACCTTGTCTCGGCATCAACAAGAGCGTGGCTGATATAGTATATCGGCCTTTGAGTTCGACTCTCTTCTCTGATCAACACCGCACTGACCGCTACGGGAGTGGCGGCTAAGTAGATTTGAAGCTCCTCTTTTGGTTCAGGTCGGCTGAGAAGAGGCGGGTTCTCCAAATATTTCTTCAGCTCTTCAAAAGCTTCCTGGCATTCGGACGACCAGATAAAGTCTTTTGGGTTCCGGATATTCTTTAGGGCCTTAAAGAACGGTAGGCACTTGTCGCCCGATCTCGACATGAATCGCGCCAACGCCGCCACACGTCCGTTTAGGCTCTGTACTTCTCGGATCGTCCTTGGAGGACTCATCTCTTGGATGGCTCTGATTTTTGCCGGATTGGCTTCGATGCCTCTGATAGAGACCATGAAGCCGAGGAATTTTCCCGAGATTACGCCGAATGCACACTTGGCGGGATTCAGCTTCATCTGGTTCTTTCTCAATACGCCGAAGGCTTCTTCCAGGTCGGCCAAGTGGTGCTCGGCCTTCAAACTTTTCACCAACATGTCGTCCACGTAGACTTCCATGTTCTTTCCGATCTGCCCGCGGAATATATAGTTCACGAGGCGCTGGTATGTCGCTCCGGCGTTCTTCAGTCCAAACGGCATGACCTTGTAGCAGAAATTCTCTTGGTCAGTTCGGAAGGCCGTGTACAACTCGTCCTCCTCATGCATCATGATTTGGTTGTAGCCGGAGTGCGCGTCCATGAAGCTCGCAAGATCTCGTAACTGCCGTGGCGCGATCAAGAGGTCGATCCGAGGTAATGGGTATTCATCTTTTGGGCAAGCCTTGTTGAGGTCGGTGTAGTCAACACACATTCTCCACTTCCCGTTCGGTTTAGGGACCATGACGACGTTAGCCAACCAGGTCGGGAATTTCTCCTCTCGGATGAATCCTGATCGGCGAAGCTTCTCCACCTCTTCTTTGATTGCAGTTTGTCGATCAAGTGCGTAGTTCCTTCTCTTCTGCCGGATTGGTTTTCGACCCGGATCCACATGGAGTCGGTGCTCGGCTATATGTCTGGGTATGCCTGACATGTCAGCGGCTGACCAGGCGAAGACATCGGCGTTCGCTTTTAAGAAAACTCCGAGCCGCCTCCTTTGATCTTCATTTAGTAGTGATCCGAGCTGGACCACCTTTGCTGGGTCATCTTCGCTGAGATGAAGTGGGGTCAGGTCTTCCACGGGTCGTCCTCTTCTCTCGATAAGCTCATCCCGCTGATCTTCTGGGAGATGCTCGACGCACATGGCCATTCCTCGAACATTACCCTTGTTTTGCTTGACGAAAGTAGCGTAGCACTCTCGTGCCTTCTTCTGATCGCCTCGGACCTCGCCGACACCGTTCTCGGTGGGGAACTTCATTTTCAAGTGAGTCGGGGAGATGATGGCTTGGAGGGCGGTCAATGAAGGACGGCCGAGTATGGCATTGAAAGCCACTACCGACCGTACCACCATGAATTTGACTTGGATCGTCGCCTGGCATGGAGCTTGCCCAATTGTGACTAGTAGATCGATCGAGCCCTTGATGGTCGCGGCCGCTCCCGAGAACCCGTGAAGCGAGGTGCCTTTGGGCTTGAGCGCATCGTCGCCGAAGCCAAATTGCCGATACGCTTCTAGTGACATAAGGTCCACGGATGCGCCGGTATCGACCAATACACGGTGGACGGGCCTATTCGCAATTTCTACCTGCACCACTAAAGCATCGTCATGAGGTAAACTTATACCTTCGAGGTCGGCTTCGGTGAAGGAGATCGTCACCGCCGGATTGAGTTTCTTGGCGGGCATCTCGGCTACTCCGATGAAGCGAGCGTTTGCCTTAGCCTTTCGAGTACTCTCTTGCCCGGGCCCTCCGAGGATAGTGTATATGGGGGCTCCCTTGTCATTGCTCGGCCCGGATCCGTCCTCCTTCTTCTCGGCTCGGACCTTGTCATCGTCTCTTTCAACTCGCCTGTTTTCGGCCCTAGGCTCGGCTCTTCTTTGATCTCGGTCATCAGGCCGCCGACCTCCACGATCTTCTCGGCCTCCTTTGACATATCGCTTCAAGTGGCCCGCTTTTATCAGGTCTTCGATTTCTCTTTTCAGCTGATAACAATCTTCGATGTCGTCACCGGTGTCCTTGTGGAATTGGCAATATTTGTTGGGATTTCGAGATGACCCCGCTTGCATCGGTCGGGGTCGGCGGATGTACCCCCCATCTTGTATTTGCATCAGGATCTCCTTGCGAGATGCATTCAGTGGCATGTAGTCGGGGCTCCGTGCTCGATCCGACCTGTCAGCTCGGTGATCCGTCCTTGGCCTTTTGTCTTCCCTTCTATCGTCTGTTGTCGGCCTTTTCTTGTCGATACGACCTTCATTGCCCTTCCGGGCTTGGAGGACCTCGGCCATATTTGCAAACTCGTTGCACCTCTCCAAGAGCTCGGCCAGGTTTTTTGTCGGCTTCCGGGCCAAGTCCTTGATAAGGTCCATGTCGGCCAATCCGTTGCTCATAGCCGTATGGGCCGTGGCCTCATCCAAATCCTTGATGTCCAAGGATTCCTTGTTGAAGCGGGAGACGAATGCTCGGATCGACTCGTCGGGCCTTTGCTTCACGCTGAGGAGGTTGACCGTGGTCTTCTTATGTTTCATACTACTCTGAAAGCGCGTGACAAAGGCTCGACAGAGTTGAGCGAAGCTTTTTATGGAATTCGACGGCAACCAGGAGAACCATGAGGTCGCCGCGCCCTTGAGGGATGCAGGGAAGGCTCGGCAAGAGACGATCTCGGTTCCCCCGTACATGGTCATCATCGCATTAAAGTAGTTGATATGATCTGTTGGGTCGGTCGTCCCGTCGTATCGGTCGAACGGGGGAGGTTTGAAACCTTTGGGTAGCGGCGCGGTCATGATCTCAGGAGGATACGGGTGACACCCGACCAAAGAGTAGGCATCCGGAGTCGCTTGTTTCTTCAACCCCTCCACTTGCTCGGCCAAATCTCGTAGCCGATTCTCCAGCTCGGTTTCAGGTGCTCGGCCAACCGGCTCCTCGGCCCGGGGTCGATAGGGTCGGTCGTCCCGCTGTAGTCGGCCATTCTGGTCAGCTCGGTCCTCACCATCCTTCCTTGTTCTTTTTTCTTCTTGGAAGTTGGACCCTCGGGGGCTCCCCTGTTGTTCTTCTCGGGGAGGTGAGCTCTGACGCCGGGGAGTATGACGCGATCCTTCTCCGTGTCTCGGCGCGCGCCTTTCAACCGGGTCTTTCCTTTGTTCTCGGAATCTCCTCGGCGGTTCGTCCTCTCCGATCCGTCCAGAAAATACCGACCTCCTTGCTACAGAGCCGGCCGGTTCAATTTCCTGCCCTGTTCGCGGGCTTTGGCGATGTTCTTGTTCACCCCGTCGAGCGCCTCTACTGGGGCGCGGAGGTGGAGTCTTCTGACGAGACGGGTGCGAGGACGCAGCCCGACTCGGCTCGGCCCTACGCCGGCCACCATTTTGCTGCAAGTTTCTTTCAGCGCGGACCGGAGCTGGAGGGAGCGCGGCCGGCGGCTGGCCCATCAGCCCGCCTCGGGCCATCTGGTTCATGAAGGCGCGCAGCATCTCGTTGGTGTGGAGCATCTGCAGCTGCAAATCCATAACCTGTCGATTATTTACCGGGGCTTCGGGTCCAAACTCTCCGGCAAGGGTGGCGGTGCTGGTAGGCCATTCCCGTCCAAACTTGGCTCGGCTCACTCGCCTAGCCGCGGCCGTGGTTAGCGCACCTCCCCATTCCCGCTCTCGGAGGGGGAATGGTGCCCGTGATGGGCTGCGCACCACCTGCCCTAGGGGGTCTTCTGTTTATCCCCTGCCGAGAGGCTTCGGGGGGCGGTGATCGCCTCGTCTGCACAACGGGTTGCGGCTCCTCCGTACGGGAAGTAGAACCATGCTGTCCTGACCTTGTGTGCACCATTATTGTTGCTCTGGGAATTGGCAGAAACGACGATGCTTGCTGATGTCGTTCCCACAGACGGCGCCAAATCTGTTGCGTGTGAAAACCTCCGGTGCTTGGTTCGCCCGTGGATGAACCTGCAAAAACCAAGCAATGAGCGCAAGAGGGCCGGTGTGGCTCCGGCCTAGGACTCTTCGATGCTCAAGTCAGTCTCCAACGCGACACAGAATCGCGTAGTAAAAAGCAAGATGCGGAATAGTGCTCCATACCGGGTATTTATAGGGTAAGGAGGAGATGAGACGGTTTGGAAGAGTCCTAGTATGGTAGGAGTCCTTCTTTCGGAAGGTTCTCTCGCGTAGAGCGGAGTGGAGAGTTATTTTTGGGGTCGGACTCTTATTAAGGTAAGAGTCCATGTGTGGTGCGATTCCGTGTCGCGCTGGGATCGTGGCTCGGTCCTTATCCCGTGATTCTCGGGATGTGCTGACGTGGCCCGGAGATCCCCGGTGGGGGGCTATGAGAGCTTCAATGGAGGAGGGCTCGGCCTACGAGGTCGGCCCATGGGGTCGGCAATGGAGGTCGAGCTCGGGAGGTTGGTCTCGGCCATGAGCTCGGCTAGGTGTCTATGGCTGACCCGTATAATCTCGGCCTCAGCCACCGGCTAGCTCGCTCAAAACAGGCTTTGTCAGGTGACTTATTGGATATGGGGTCGGCCCAATTTCCTGCTCGGCCCAACTCGGTTCTCGGACTGAGGTCGGGTCGGCCACGTGGTAGCCTCTGATAGGTGGGGTGTTTTATGCCTCATCACTCAGGCTAAGAATAGAACTCATAGTAACACATGATGCAAACCAAGCCTATTGTCTCAATACCATGCCCACAACAATCGAAGAGATCAGACTAAACAATCTTGATATACTTGAGATTAGCTTGAACACCAATAGCCTTTATACAAGCTTTCCAGTGGAAAACTTCGATTTTGGGAGGGAATTTTGAACTCCACAAAATTTTCCATACACTTTGGAATGAGGCTAATTTTTTCAAATATCCTTAACTGAGGTGGAACTAAGGAGGAACTAGAAGGAATATGAGGGCAATTTGATTTTTCTTGGAAAATTGATATAAATGCCTTCAGACTAATTATTACTTTTTTTTTATTCGTAAGTTTACTATTACAGAGAGCCTTGGTTTGAGTTTAAAAACAGTCTCTTTATAAAAGCATGACTAAGATTGTGCATATTATGACCTTCTAAGTCGTCTTTTTCAAAACCTGATAAGGTTGGCTTGTCAAATCTGCTTAATTAGAGTGAATTATTATTATTATTTTTTAAGTTTATTTTTCAATAAAGAAGAAAAAAAAAAAAAAAAAAAAAGGCTAAAAGTGAAAAAGACATTTTTTTTGTTTTTTTTTTTTTTTTGAGTTGATATCTAAGATTATTTAGTTGTAGACTAAACTTATGATCTATAAATAATATACAGTCCAATAAAAAAATCATACTCGTAAATGCATTCCACATGATTCGGGCAAATATGTAAAACCAAGTTTTCCAAATATGGATCGGATACGATTTAATCGTTTTCCGATTTCGTATTTTTACACCCCTACAGGGTGCAGTGAAGTAAAGGTGCCGGTGGAACAACTACTTGAATGCAATTGGTACCTAATTTCATTGCTCTTTTGTATTCCGAAAATACCCTCTATTAAGTTTTAAAAATTCGTAGAAAGCTAGAGTTGATCATTTGAAGCAAAGCCGTCGTACAAGAAAGGATCACACCCACCGTGGAGAGCGGGTCCCTCGCTGACTTTATGTACGACGCATCAATATTGGGTTGGGAGATAGGGAACACACCATGAGTGCCTTTCTGACAACATAAAAGATGCTTTTATTCCTAATTATTTAGTTTTTTTACACCCAACTCTAACTTAGAGAGCCAACCGGTTCGGTTCTCTAACCCCCAACCGGTTCTTTGGTTCAGTTTGAATACAATGAGTATATATCAAAATTGAATTTGTACATGTTTTAATTGGATTTAAGTGAATTAATTTATTGAAAGAAATAACATTAGTAAGAAAATTACAATCTCACAAAGATAAAGTCCCACAATATCAAATCAACTACATTTCATCTATTTTTATATAACTCAATAAAGAAACTCATAGGAGATAATTTCACATTGTATAACAAAGACACATGATTTTAAGGTTTAGTATGATTTAGTTTTGATTTGATGCGATTTAAATAGATGTTTTTCAGTCCAAAAAACGAAAGTGAATCGAATGATATTTTGACTTTTCAAAATTATAATCAAATTGAATTTTTTCAATTTGATTAGGTTTGATTTAAATAACGGTTTTTGGTTTGGTTTTCGATTTCGAATCTAAATTGATATCTTTATGCCATACATATAAATGCCCTTTCTTTCCACTTCCACTTGGGCATTGCTTGGAGCATGAACCATAATAGTTTCTATTTGTAACCATAGGGTTGCAAAATATGAGACTGATCGAGTGAAATTGATTCGACTTAATTGGAATTAATCAATCAATATTTTTGTTGATTTGTTATTAGTTTGTTGGAGACTTAAATCAACTAGACCAATCGATAAAATCGACTGAAATCAATCATTTGAATAAAAAATCAGAAAGAAACCGATAAAATTCAATATCTTTTACATTTTTGTTTCTTTTTTATGTTTGAAAAACTGAGACCGAACAGATAATAGATCAATAAGGAACCGTTTAAAAAAACTGATAGTTATTGGTTTTGGTTTGGATTTTGTAGACTGAACATCTTATTGGTTCATTTTTCAGTTTCAACTAATATATGTAAAAAACTAAAAAAAAAAATTGACTATAATCGGACCAAATCAAACGTTTTAACACCCCTATGTAATCAAAATGGTTATAAGTTAGATAATAACTATGGTCTTGATTATGTTATGTGGCAGTTGAAATAAGGATAAAATTATGTAGACATATAAATCCTAAGGTCCTTATTCACATGTCAAATTTCAACCTACCTGAATTTTCCATGTGGCAAAATAGATTCAGGACTACAATAGGAATATACAAGGGAGAGTATAGAATCAAATGGAAAGGTAAATAATCAAATTTAACAAAATCAGGTTATGGTTAAAAAACTAATTATAACCAATGTAGTTACAATTCTATTTTCCATTAATTGAAAGGTTAATCTAACGTTCACAATTACTTTCCACATTTTCCCCCATTTAACCCCCCAAAAAAAAAAAAAAAAAAAAAAATTTAACACATGAAATAATTATGGGAAGAAAATAATCAGAAAATTATTGACTTTGATACCATGTTAAAATATCAAATTAAAAAACTTAAACTACTCCGCAAAGGAACCCGAATATATAAAGGCATCTAAAATCCCAAAATTTTCCAGTATGGGATATTTGCACCCGACCATTGGTTTGATCGGCTTGATACATCTAATTTTTAGAACTAATTCATTGCAAATTAACTTTTAAGCTGGTCAAAAGCATTCCACATTTAGATTATGGTCAATTTGGCAAAAGGACCAATACCACTCTCGGGTGGCTTGAGGGATAAATTAAAGGACAGTACGGTTGCTACTCATTATTTACCTGGGTTTCCAAAATAAGTTACAGCTATTATTTTAGGATTAAAGTTTTGGGAGAATGTTCACGTGCCGGAACATTCCGGGGGCACAGGCTGCACCCAGACACATGGGGGTGTGTACAATAACCACCTGCCCCCTGAGTGACAGGCCCATGTGTCTGGACATAGCCTGCGTTGCGACACAGAGAACTTGAGCCCTAAAGTTTTTCTCCACATGCAAGCAAGGTTTTAGTAATTGTTATCAACCGATACCAATCCGAATTGGTCCGTATAGGTCATGTTTATCCTTTTTAAAAACTAAAAAATAAATTTGTTTATATTTTTACTCATGTTTGTACCGATCCACCGATACAATATTGATCAGGTATCGGTTTCCACCGATACGAATTAGACGGATTCTGCTAACCATACACACAAGAGAATCTCCTCTTTATTGGTGATGTGATCCTGTGCCAATAATCTCCTTTCCCTGCTCATCAAAGGTTTCATATCTCCTCTGTGAGTATGGTTTAAGGGATCAGTATCGTATAAGTCAATCCAAATTGGTACCAGCTTCATCGATTTTGATTCTTGGCCGATCCTGTATCGATGTAAAAATACAAATCAACGGTAAAAAGTAAATAAATAAAAGTGATTTTTAAGGAAAAACATGGGAAAACCATCATATTAATACTGAGAAAGGCGAGAAATTAAACAATGACTCTTGAGGAGAGTCTCTCTATCGAAACTAATTTTTTTGTCATTATTATCTAATTTATTAGCTTATTTGGATTAGGGATTATATTTACAAGTCTAATCGGACCAAACCAAACTAACAATGCTTGGGTTTGTGAACCAACCATAGACCGGGTTAGTTGTTCATGGGGATACTGGGGGCAATACCCAAATCATCCCACCATTAGGTAGCCTTTAAGTATTTGTTAAAGTGGACATTGCATATTTGACATCAAGAATCCCTTGTTTTAAAAATTGGAACTAGATCAGTCGAACCGATTGATTCGAATCAGAATTGGTCGAATCACATCCCTTTTCATGACAATCCAATTTGTCAAATCTCTACTGGATTTATAGGGTTCGGACCGATTCCAATATAATTCGAATCAAAATCGACTAAGGTCTATCATGAATTAATAATGCCTTCGGAACATGAAAAATTGGTGGCAATGGGTTGGTCGAGGGATCATTATCCTCTTAGGTTCCATGTCCAGTACGGTTGTCTAGTTCCTCTCATAGGGGGTGGAAATGACGACCTAACCCCCTACCTGAACACACTGCCCGTGTAGGATTAAGTCATCATTTTTGCCTCTCATAAGAGGAATTGGACAACCGTATCGGCAGGGAACTTGAGAGTAAAAAATTCATCGATCGGGCGAACGATTGAGGACCAAACTGTTTGGTGGGTTCTTTCCTTAATATCCAGGTTGGACCGGGTTTGTTTGGGAAAAGTCTCAACTCAACCTGGAGCCGGGTTTAAAGAGAAAATGTCTGGTCTTTCTATTTTTTCTTTCCTCTTTTTGTTTTTGGGTGGACCGGGAAATGGATGTTAGATGTAGAAGATAATCAGGGTACTACACATACGGCCTTTTCAGGGTACAGTGCAGACAGCACAGCACAAAAAAGACCGGATTCGGGATGAGTTAGCGAATAGCGATCGTATATTCTACATCGTACGTTGTATTTTATTTGATTTGAGAGAGAGAGAGAGGGTTTCTTTTTGTTAGTGAAGGTGGGGAGCAGAAAGTGTGTGGGGGGTTTCTGTGGCGTTGTGGCAGTTTTGAGGAAGGAAAAGATCGAAAAAAGGCTGACACGGATGTTGACTTACTCGTACGGAATGTTTCCCACTTTATAATTAGGAGAGAGAAAAAATGCATCCATATGGACACGGACCTGACTGGAAGAAGATCCATATCACATTATCACGTTCCAGTCTTCCACCCAATATTTCTGCGGTCCTTTAATTGTGATTCTCTCCCTTTCCCGGTCTCCCACCCCCCCCCCTCCACAACAGTACTCTCTCTCTCTCTCTCTCTCTCTCTCGAACCATGGTTTTAAGAATCGGATGGGAATGGATTGGTATCGTGTCGATTTGAATTGGTATCGACCAACATCGATCCTGAGATGGAATGGTTTAGACTAGGGGTAAAATAATAAAAAAAATCCAATGTTTATGGAATATCAAGGGCAAAACCGTTTGTACTGGCCAATCGGTGCAATTTGTATTGATATTGTATATGTATTCAGGATGGCTGATACATGCATCCAAAGGGCATCCAACGATTGGGCTGTATCATACATATTTCGATAGTTGATTGGCGTGCATCGGGATGTGTGTGGCATAATCCAGTCGTTGGATGCCCCGCTAGACATTTCCTTGATGCTGGGCTTCCTAGAGAGGAGTCGAAGCCATATCTTGTTGAGCTTGAGTTTTCTGTCCTGTTGCATAGTGTATGCTAACGTTTTTCTGTCTATTTCTATCCTCCCACAATAAGGGGTAGATATGTTATTTCACCCCATCCAATATTTTTGGAGTCCTTTATCATGAGTGTAGCATAGTACGCAACAACGATATTGTCAGGGGCAGTTATGCCTTCCAAAAATGGCGCTCGAGTAGATGGGTCTCATGTAGCTGTTCCCATTGTGGATCCTCATTTGACTGTAGATGAGGATGATGGAAATCAATATAAAGACTTTAATGCTGTTGGGTAATTGTATTACAATTTCTTACAAATAATTGAAACAACATGAATTGCAATACAATAGATTAAGCAGTAGAAACTAGGTTTGACCTTTGGCTGAAATGAGAAGATCAAAGCTTAAATTTGATGTAGAACCACACCCGCAATAACTTGAACAAGCTTGAGGTTGAGTCACATTTGTGGTGCTGCATTTAAGGTAATTGATGCCTCCTACTGCCAAGGAGTGTTCTGCACCACTACCCCAAGATAAAACAACCTCCAACTAGAAGATGAAGCAGTCCTTCTAGTCCCTTGAATGAGCTAAGATCTTCAACACAGCAATCATCTAACACATTTAGAAGAAAAGAGAGAGAGAGAGAGATAATACTCTTAGTGATTGCTAAGTATGGGCATGAACATGTATCTAAAAGATGTCTCTTATAAAGCAATTTGTTGGGTTTATATAGGCCCAAGACCAATCCTTGCACTCCCTTGGAATTTCCAAGAATAACCATCCACTTGTGATCAAATTGAAGAATAAGATTTATGGACATGAATGTGGACATGAATTGGAGGTTAATTCCAAATTCATGGTCATTCCCCACTAAGGGTTATGAATGACCTTAAAATTCATTCATTCTCCACTAAAACCATAAAGACCTTAAAACCCCATAAATGGTCATTATCCACTAAGGACCATAAAGGTCTTAATACCCCATAAAGGGAGAAACATCACCTATGACCATGAATTGAGAAATCAATCTCATTCAATATCCTTGACCCACCTTCCCATTCATGATAGTGACCATGAATAGACTTTAGGGTACCCAGAGAATGTTACAACCTTTTGAATTACTTATTTGATCACATGGGTCCCACACCATAACAAAGCAATCAAAACATTTTGAAACTTAAAATAAAATAAAATATATATTAAATATATTTTAAATCTAACAAATGCAACAAGGACTCTGAGTGTTAAAAGTAATGATGAGGTGAAGATTGAGTTGGGTAAGGAGTCTTCATATTTAAATAAGGCGGGATCTTCTCACGTAGGTGGGTCGGATGGAGTAGATTCGGGCATAAATATGGGTATAGGTTCTGCTTGTGCATTTGGATCAGATGTGGGTCGGATCATGACCAATTTGATCAAGAGGAAATGCAAGGTGGGTGGACTCAGGTGTTGGGTCGAAAGAATCGTGATGGCCATAGGAAACTCCCTCGAGGTGGTCATGGGGGTTGCCATATGGCAACTCCAGTTATTGGTAGAACTCGACGTCATAAGAAGGCAAAGCCTAGTGTTAAAGCAGTGAACACGACAGTAGAAAAATCTCTGATTGAAAAGGAAACTTCATCTCCCTTTTCACCAGAGGAGGAGGCTTTTTTGGCTCGTGTGGCTTTTGATCGGCCTGGTGTATATGCTGAGATCCCCCGACGATCAAATAGGACAAGGACCCCGTCGGTGCGCCTGGTAGATCCCCCGTAGCCTTGTTTTATTATTTTTCTCGGGTAAGCGAGTGGCTTGAAGCCCTCGCTATTATGGTTTAGGACTGAGTTCTCTCTTTTTATAATTTAGCTTTCTTTACTAGTATTCTGTCATAGGCTTGTTTGCTTCATTTTATTCAATAAAAATTTTCTTTAAAAAAAAAAAAAAAACCCAATATTGTCCAGTGTAACCATATTTCAGCTCAACCGATTTGTTCTTAAGTCCCATTTTCAAACTCAAAACACGTCATATCATGTGAAGGTTGACCGCCGCTTATATAGACATTTCATAACCTAAGAACCACTGATGTTGAACTAAATTTCGTGACACAATATGTCAAATGTCTGAAATATCCTTTTTTTAATTTAATCAAAAGGGTCAAATCCCATGGATTAACAGGTCCTCTCTTCACCATGGATGAAGGAAAACTCTCCCTTAAAAAGACCTTTTAAAAATCTCTTTATCGAAAGAATGAAAAAGATGCAAATTCTTTTACACACGCGGGTGTCAACCGGTCGGTATCGGTCGGTTTCGGTCGGACCTAATCGGGCACCCCTTATTTTAAGTCTCACACCGTTTCCGACTGATTATACATACGGGCCTTCCCAAGTCAGGCACGGACACGGTAGCATTCGGTCGGTCGGTTACCGGGCCACAAACGGGCTAGCCTTTATACATGTTTGTCAATCTTCGGCAGCAATGGTGGGTCATAAATCATCACCATCTTCAAGCGAGTTACAGTAGCAGTAATTGATTAAAACCACAACCCAATCACAAACTCAAACGAAAGTAAAACAGAAATCAATTCTTTCATAGAGTAGACAGAATTAGAAGAACTTTAACTCAATCAAAACACATTAATGATGAAACAAAAAACCCATTCAGAGAGGGGAATATCATATAACAAAAACACTATGTTGAGTGAACTACAAATAAGGGACAATCCGTTCTCACTCCCCCGATGACTTGCCAATCCTTTCTCATATTAAGATCAAACAGAGAGAGAGAGAGGTCTCAGATGCCATGGACTCTGGCATTCTATGTCTCTTGGTCCATCACTAGCCTAGAATAACATTCCTAGCGATGTGATTCAAGTCGTCCTCTTGCTGTACAGTGTAAACCCAGATACTATTGGAGATTCTGGTGTCTTGCTATGGCGATGCCGTTGCTGCTGCTGCAAGTTAATTCCGTCTTGAGGGTTTCAGATTGCGCTTTGTGAAATTTGAAAGGGCAAAGAGAGAATAAAGAGGGAGAGAGGAAAGTAGATCGATGTAGTGGTTGTGGATAAAATTTTTATTTTGATATTAAAAAGTAAGGAGTGACGTGATGGGGGTTGGAATCTTGTCTACTAAATAATATGATATAGAATATATTAATGTATATATTACATAGTCACAAGGAGGAGATTTAGACTTTTTGCCAACTATTGTCCACTTTTTATCAATAGAAATACATTTTGGTCGGTGCAGTCGGTCGCATACCAAGGACTGGGAACGATCGGATAATATTTGGTCCGATCCAAGGCCCGACATGTTTATTATTCGTTCGTATCGATATTGGGTTTTGATCGATTGATACAGATCGATCCTAACGATGCGGGTTTGCAATTGACACCCCTGTGACACGCCTACTCACATTCCACTCGTAGCACCCAGACGGCCAGACCGTCTCGATCTCCCCACACAGTAACTGTCCTTATTGATCAATTCGTCACCCACGACGCCTATTGGCTGTTATTGACTTATTGCAAACAATTTATCAAAAGTAAACAAGAAAGCGTGACTCAGCCAAACAGAAGAATAAATCACTCCCTCTAATTCTGAAACAAATCGTGATATGGAATAGATGTTTTTCCATAGGAAGCAGAAATGTGTTTCTTCTTTTCCATGAGAAAATGGAATTTTCCTCAAAACTCACTAAAGCCCAAATGGAACTGAGAGAGGTCACATTATATATATAATCTGTATAAAAGCATCTTCTTTGATGGTGACAGATAACTCACTTGAAGGCTTCACAGACCATATACAGTGAACCTTAACCATATAAAACCAATTCTCACTCTCTTTAGCAATATTGATTTGATGGGATGTGGCCTTAAAGATTTCTTCATAGCAAATCCCTATTAAAACAAACTTAAAAAAACCATAAATATCTTTAAATAAGACCTTACAATCAAATTAAAATCATATGGCTCCCCAACCAAACCATGTTTTATATCATAGGTCAGGTCACAGTCAGTATCTTTGTACACATTTTCAGATCTTAAATCGGTCTTTATTAATGTATGATGTGACTATGGATTTCAAAATCAAATCGAAACTGTTTATTAAATGGTTTAAGTTTCGTTTTATTGAAATTGTTTAGTTAAATGGTTTGGTTTAGATTTTTAGCTCTGAGCATGGTGAATTGAATCGAACTTAATCATTTAACACCCTTAGACATGATTTTTAGATATTTGATCGATACACTAGAAGCTTTAGAACTAATGGAACACGTTAAATCAAATCCATTAACCTATCCCATACTAGGTTAATCTAGGAGTGTCAAAACTTAGTCCGAATCGTTAAGACCGATTGAAAAAACCTGAGATCGGACTGAACCGAACCGATCCGTATTGGATTGGTTTTGGAATAGAGTATGACGGGACCGGTTGAAACCGAACCGCATTTGATCGACCGATAACAAATCGAAAACCGAACCGAATGAAACCGATAAGAAAATAATGAGTATAAGGTTATGAATCATTGAATTAATTTCAATATTAGTGAGCAAATTTATGGTTGTAAGATAAATTGTTACAAATCAATGAGTATGAGGTTATGAACATAGGAAAATTGATTTGTAACAATATTTGTTCCACTGATCTCCTTTTTAAGTGTGGGGCTAATGAAATATTTTATGTAGTTGAAAAGAGAAAGAGAAGAAAATAGGCACAAACCGAGCCCAACTTGTTTAAAAAAATCTGGTACTGAACCGAATCCAAACCAATATCAACTCGTTATCATAAATCAAAATCGACACGAAACCAAACTGCTCTGAAACCGAAACCGAAACCAAAATCGAAACCGAAAAGTTCTTATTGGATTGGTCTCGGTTTCTTTAAAAGCCACACCGAAACCGAAAAAACCAAATCGAAACCAGACCAAATCGACCCATTGACACCCCTAGGCTGACCCAATCTAGCGTCCATACACTAGAATGGACCCCATTTGACACATAACGATGACATTGTAACTCAATATTTTGGTATTAGAAAGACAAAAGGGATAAAAAAATTTAATAATACATATCGTAACAAAGGCAGGTGTTATAAGATATGGAAGCACAAAAACTAGTAACAGAAGAACGAATTAAGATTTTCTTTGCCCTAGGTGAACAGATAATATAGGAAAGAACTATAGAAACTTTTAATTTTTTATGGTGATAAGACAGGAACGTAATTTCATAAAAATCTGTTAAAACTCAACAAATTTATGTAAGGGGAAAAGAACACTACCGGATCGCATGGCTCCTGTGCCGAGACACAGTACTGCTTTGCCCCCATGAAAAGGCGAAAATCCCTTTCAGATCGATACTTGTGCATGCCCTCCCATTGGGTAGCACACGTCTGCATGCACTAGAGGCCCAAGTAGCGTTCTCTTGCCCAATATGTAATTACCCTTAAAATGCATTCAAAAACTATAATTCTATAAAATATATGGGCGAGAAAACGCTGCCTGGGATGACACATGCTGGCCAATGGGATAGCGCGCAAAAGCATCGACCTTGGTGGGTTTCCATCTTTCCATAGGAGCAGAGAGGTACTTTCCATGGGGGTAGTGCGGTTCTGTGTTTAGGCATAGGAACCACGCTAGCCACGCGACCAAGTAGTGTTCTTTTTGCCTAAAATGTATATATATATATATTTTTTTGGTTGAACCTAAAATGTATATTTGAAAGAAAGAAAAAAAAGGGTACCGGATGTGAACGAGATTTTATGTCATTGCTGAAATGATAAGACATAAGAAAGAGGCCCATTGAATTAAGGGGTCTTATTGGTCTTTGCAGTTTTTATTTGAAAAATAATTGAAGCCCAGATTAAGGGTAATGAGTTATGTGTGTGTGTTCCTCTACCCATAGATGGTAGCAATTATCTCTTCCACTTGCCTAAAAAAAAATTAATCACCACATTGCCTGAATTACCTTTGGCGACCAAAAGTAAAAGAATAAAGGAACTAATGAAATTCAATCTAACCTGAATTAAAAGAGTTTATTTCAATGTGATTTCACTCGACTGGATCTGGCCGACGGCAACCAAACTGAATAGAAGTGAATCGTTATCCCCTCCAATTCGCTACCCGTTCCAATTTTTTCCAATTCCTCACATAGGAACATAAATGACCATTCTAGCCCCTGCCCGAACACACTGCCCAAGGTGGGGTAGGATGGTCATTTCTGCTCCTATGTGTGGCATTGGAGGAAATTGGAACGGACGATGAATTGGAGGTGATAATTATTCGAGTGGATATGAGTGATGAGAACCACAGGTTAAGTCGCAATTACCGGCAAAGGGTGTCAGTGACATTTCCAAGCTAATATTAAGGCCCAGTCTTGGCTGCCTGATTTTCATATCCATAGGCCTTTCAAATATATTGACTTTCTTATCAATCAGAATGATGACTTGACAAGTTGGTCATTGGATAGATTTGAGACCCTCGTGACAAGCCACTTGTCAAATATATTGACTTATATCACGACACAAAGCCTTCCTTGGGGCCAAGAAACATAATTGGATGGATTTTGGACCCAAAGGAGTGTCTAATCACGGGCTTAGAAGCAGTGAATTGCGCGAGAAAAGAAAAGAGAGACCAACTTTTGGCAAAAACCCAGAATTCGACATCGGATGGGCTCTGTTCAACATCTAAAACATGAACTTCGACATCGAACGTATGTTGATGAATGCACACTTGACATCAATGTGGGAGTGTTTGACATCAAACATAGACCAATATATGTCAATACAGCTCTGAGACTGTCAACTTCTAATGGGCTTTGTTCGATGTGGGGGAGTTTCATCGACATTGAGCAGGAATCGGTGAAGACATGCTCGGCGTCAATTGGAATTCATTGCACATCGATAATAGTCTATTCAGAATTGAATTGAAATTTTGTTGTGAGGGCCTTTGGTCTTTCTGGTTCTATTTTGGACCGGACTGGCCTGGTCCAGTCCAAATTCATTGAAACTTTAAAAGCTCACTGATTTGGCTCTAAATTCCTAATTTTAATGATTCAACATTCATTTTAAAGCATTTTTTCAAATGATATGAAATTTGGGGAGTATTTGGGTTGAAGAAAATTTCCTTCAAAGTATGTCCCACATGATTAAAATAGAATCTTTTTCAAATTATGGGTGTGAATAAACTCATTTCCAAATCAAATTTAAGTATAATTAAATAAAATGACGTACTCAATGCACGAGGTTCCTGCTATTGCAAGGTTTAGGAAGGGGCATATGTAAAAAGCTTTAGCCCCGTTTTGGGGAGAGGCTATTTCCTGACTCTAACCCGCAACCCCCAAGTTGTAATAGAACAACTTTACCATTGCATTGAGGCCCTCCCACACATCTATGTATAATTAAATAAAGTGTGAAAATCATTTTATTTCAAAATTCAGATGTTTAAGATTAGTTAACCACATTTTAACCTTATTAACCCTATAGGGGCATTTGGTCATTTTATCTGGTGATCTCTAACGTCTTTGAGATTATGAATTTTTTTTTTAATTTTCAAAGAGAACATTCTCATGGTCCTTAAACAAAGGCCCATTTAAGACGCTAATGTGTCTACAGTCTCTTGATATTATTGAATAATATAAGGCCCTGAGTCAAGGTCGGATTGAGTTTGGGCCTAGCTAAGGGGACTCAGTGATGAGCTGGGATTTTAAAAAGCCCAGCCCAATCTAATCCTATTACAACCCTAATGTCACCAGCTTTCGATAAGTTACCGGTAGACACCAATCACAAGATTGGACGTTGGAAGGTAAAAGAATCTTTTCCAAAGAGGGAGGTAAGAGGACAACACATGTTGAGAACCCTATCCTCGTGCCCAGCTTTTTCCCATTGGAAAAATAGTTCCCATGCCTCCCTTATAAGGGGCTAGCTAGTAGGTAAGAAAGGACTAAAGAGAATGGGAAAGGGACCTGTCTCCAACTAAACTGTTGGAGAGATTCTTTGTTGGGTCAGCATTGATACGAGGCATTGGACGGATACATATATATGGTTACCTGTCAAGTTTAAATTAATTATCCAATAATTCATGACTCATGATGTTAAATAATGCACCAATTAGGTTGAAGATTTTGACGGGTCGGACCTGTCACTTTGTAATCATGGGATTATTATCTTAACTTCTTCCCTCCAAAAAGGACATACCTGGTGCATGAAGCTCCTGCCTGTGTGAGTCTGAGGAGGATCATAATGTATGTAGTTTTACCCCCACTTTATAGAGATGTTGTTTCACGATTTGAACCCACGACCACAGTGATCGCAATAGAGCAATTTTACCATTGCACAGAAGCCCACCTTCTTAGCCTCTTCTAAGAGAGAGTGAAAGAGAGAACTTCCTTTAGCATCCACCAATTCCAAGTCTTATAATATCGATTTTTTTTTGTTAATGGAGTGCCTTATAGTATAGCTGTAATTAGTTATGTCCTCTCATCGGACACCTTGAGATGACGCCTCTACCCTTGGGTAGATAACCAAGCCTGCTCACCCATTGGCCCAGGCGCTTGTGTAGAAACCAAGCGAACAAGTAGAGATCTCTTATCCTGTAGATATTTCCAAATATCCCCCTGAAAATAGTCAAACTTATAGTTGTCCCCCTAAATTTTTACTAATTCCACATGCACCACTGTTTTCTAAACTAAGTACTACTATAGTCCCTGCCGTTAGACAGAAACGTTATAACATAACGGATCTCAGTTTTTAAATTTCGATGGACCATTCTGCCCCTGGATAAGGTAAAATGACCAAAATGACCTTACCTGAAGAAAAAAAAACCTACAACTCATCTTCCCCAAATCGTTTAGGGTTTGGGGAAGATGAGTTTTTGAATCAAGAGCAGGAATGTTTTTTATTTGCTTCACCTATATTGTGCTTTCAGGCAACAATGATCAGAAAACTACCAATGAATCAGTATGATGTGCAGTGGAACCATTGATCGCCGGCTCCATCTCTCTCCCCTCCAAATCTGGCCCAAAAACTCCCTCTCCGACCTCTGCCCTCCAATTTTATTTTTTTTTTGAAACCCACTACCTATCGTCTGCAACCTACAGCCTAGCCCTTCCATTTCTGAAACCCCAAAAGAAAACCCATTATCCTATTAACCCATTACCACAAGCCTCCATCTCTTCTCCTCCATTTTCCACTTATACCCTATGATTTTTTTTTTTTTGGATTTCATGTTGCAAATGTGATTTTTTCCTATAGTAAACATCAAATTACTTGTTTTGAATTACGGATCTGAGCGAATTCAACATCTATATGACTCAAAACGATTGAAAAGCATCCATATGAAGACAGAATTTCAAATTTACCAAGCAGCTAGGGATCTTCGATTCAGAGGAATCGAAGGTTGAGGTTTCACGTTGGGCTTCTTCAGTCCTGGCATTTTCAGTTACAGTGACATTCCACATTTCCACTCACCAGTTCATCTTTTTTATCACAACCCCTCTCCTACCCCCAAATGGGTTCTTTCTGCGTTTGAAAAAGGACAGAGATAGGGAAATTTGTCGATTTGAAAACTTCTCATTCTTTCTGCGTTTTTTTCTATGATGTATTCAAATGTAAAATCTTTGCACACAGAAAGTTGGTGTGGTGTAACCTCTGCAGCTCTAATGGTGGGAAGAAGATGAACTGAGAGATGCAATGAGAAAGGGTTTCCTTCTCTCTTCTCTCTGCGTTTTAGGGTTTGCATTCTAACTATCAAATCATCCTGCTCTTGATTCAAAAGCTCATCTTCCCCAAACCCTAAACGATTTGGGGAAGATGAGTTGCAGGTTTTTTTTTTCTTTCTGGTAAGGTCATTTTGGTCATTTTATCCTATCTAGGGGTAGAATGGTCCATCAAAGTTAAAAAATTGGGATCCATTATGTTATAACGTCTCTATCTAATGGCAGGGGCTATAGTGGTATTTAGTTTGAAAAATAAGGATGCACATGGAATTAATGAAAATTCAAGGAGGTAACTGTAAGTTTGGCCATTTTCAGGGGACATTTGGAAATAACCCTATGTATTATACTATTATGACAAAGAACTCGATTAGATACCTAGAAGAGTGTGTCGTAACTCTTAACTTTTGCGATTCATAGCTTTCAATGAGGTTACATTTATTATAATCGATTGGACTTTTCAACTTCTGGCTGAAGATATTCTTTTGTTAGCGACTATCACAGGTTTACTCCTCGATCTTCCTCTTTGATCTACCTCCTTGTCTCTTTCTCATCAACCCTCTTATCCATTGCTTTAATATATATATTAAAGCTGTGTCTGGTTTGCATTCTTGGAATGCAGTTTATATTGATTTCGGATTCTCAAAGCGATAAAAACAACTATTGTTATCATCCAAGAATGCATACCAAACATTGCCTAAAAGTATAAAAAAAGAATTGGGGTTGTTCTATTTTAAGTCCAAACAATCAGTTTCAATTGATCGGCCCATCAATTTCGATTTGTTCTGATCAATTTTGGCTGGATCATTTGAATCGATTTGCTTTTTTACACCCTGTAGATATAAAGGACCATGGTTCGTGATCTCGGTATCGGCTGGATTGGATCAGATCGGGATCGTCTAAACTTGGGCAAATATGACACTGTTGTCCCCATTTTCTTATTGTGTTTCACCATTAATTGGCACACGTAGAGAATAATTTGTTTCTCAACAAATACATAGTGTTATGATATTATTGAATAATATAAATGTTTTCTAATAGAACCACACGCAACACATGAGGTCCAGTAGTTCTACTATTTTTTTGTACTCGCAATAGAAAAATATGTATATAGAAGTAGGGATAAATAAAAATTTTAAGATGTGCAAATAATTTTATGCATGTCACTTCATTAATCATATCTAATACATTAAAATTGCATTCAAATTTTATTTTAGTTTATAGATTAATTTATAGATTATTTTAAATTATTAATAGTTCAAATTTGATGCTTTTTCAATACTTTCAAATACTCGTAAGAAAATGAATGTAGATCACAAAATTGTGGCAATCATCTCTAATGATTGCATGGTTCATTAATCCAAAACAAAGGGAATTGGGGTGGAGGGGTAAGAAATGTAATGGACAACTTCGAGCTTTTGAGTGTTACTAGATAATATAAGGTTTTTTCCATTTTGGTCTCCAAATTATTGACTTTTTGGACAACAGATAAAAAAAAAAAAAAGTGATTGTCTTAATTTGGATTATAGAATAAAAAAAAAAAAAAATCAATTCCACCCAGAATCAAGGAATTAAGAGCGAAATTGTTATCAGTCTGGGCCTTATTAGGGTGATTATCAAAGAGTAGTGGAAATTTTAGAGGGTACCGAATAATACTGATACTATATGGTCCATTTTTTTGTAACGAATTGTGAGTATTGTATATCCATAACTAGAAACTGTAACGTGCAAATGATCAGGGGGCAGTTCCAAATTCCATGGGACGCAATTGACCTTGTGGAAGACATTTGTGACTTGCGAAAAAGCTTTAGAAACTGTGTCTTTATGTATCACGTGTGTGAGACAAATGCCTGTGCTAACTTCTTGATGGGGGCATCTCAACACCTGTCAGGAAGCCCACTTATGTATAGATAGTCTCCCCATGACACTCTTCGATTTAATCCTGGAAGATGCTAAGGGGAAAAAATTTTATAGGCTGTAAATACTTTTTGGTCTCTTATTATATATAATCTCCCATTTATCTAAAAAAAAAAAACCAACATAATTCTAAGGGACCAGTTTTCATGCAAAGTCAGTTTATACAATGTGATCAACATTTTAAACTACTTGCTAAAGTTTTTGTATTATAACAAGGTAGGGACCGTATTGGACTAATGCATTGTATGGTTATAATAGAAAAACTGAAGTCATATGCAGTGGATAATGCTTATTCTATATTTGTGTTCCACAAAAAAAAATGTGGTCAACATTTCCAACAACTGAAATGTTGAAATAGAAATGTATGAAAGTTAGTTCTCACCTAATTCTTTATTAAGAAGCTCATAAATATTATTAATGTTCCCTAAGTCATCCTTTCAAGGAGACAATGCACCTTTCTTTTAATAAAGAGAGGCTTAAAACTTGGGAAGATGTTTTCAAATAATACTTTTTGATTTTTAAAAGATTATGCAAAGAGGCCCTACCAATTCTTACATTACAATTCAAAAAGTTGGAAAAGTGATTGGTGAAGTAAGGACGAGGAGCGTCGTTCATGAATCCTTCATTGATGAATAGACAATGAAACTTGATATGTGATTAAGGGAACCCTGATATCTATTTTTCAACAAAATGTGAATCTCATTTGATCTATCACATAGCACTTGTTGGTTTTTAAAGTGTGATTGTTGGAAGGGGGTTCCTACAATGGGTGTAAGGCCCCCGTTTCAACAAAATAATAGTAATGAAAAATGTAAGGATTAAAGTTTCCTCCATGGACATTGTGTATGTGACATCATTTCCACATGGAAAGTTTTTTCTTATCTTTAGGTCAGTACAATTTTTTTTTGGGGGGGAAGAGGGGGGGGGGGGGGGAAGTTTCCCACGCAGCTGATATATCTTATGCCTTCTCACATGGGTTTTATTTATTATTTTCTTTCTCCTCTCCTAATCATCTAGACCCCATGGGGATGATACCGATCTGGGTGTCACCATTGGTGTGGCATGGGAGATCCCCCCCCCCATACACACTGGTGGAGTTGGGAACTACCTCCCTCTTTTGTTGGGGTGGGGGGAAGGGGACAGTGTCCTCTGTGGGAGGAATGCAGCCTGCCAAAACCCTCATTGTTTGTCTGTCTCCTCTACCCATATGGGTCATTTCCCGTACATGGGGAGGAGAAAGCTAGAACGCACGGGGTACGTTGTTGAGGTTACATTATTCTTTTTTTAGCAATTAAGTTTAAAAATGTGTTTAAAACATTCCTCTTTTACACGTTTATATTGTATGTTCTTTGCATTCAAGGGTTGAACACTTGAAAACCCATGGTTTGCTTTAATAAAGCGAAAGGTAGGAAAAACTCTTCCGATCACGATCTTTTGAGGAGTTGGATGAGACACATTTATAAGTTTTGGGGTATTTCGAATACTTCTATTACACATTCAGGGGAGATTATTCCATTTACATGATATATTGCTCCGAATCACATGCTCCCTAGTTGGTCGTTGAAGTTCAAACTTGAACCAAATTTATTTTCTACAAACATATTTTAAAGTCAAATTGATTTGGATTGGGTTCCAAAAACCTAATACCATAAGCTATCCATGTGCAAAGGGTTTGCACACTGTTTATGTGAAAAACCCACCCCTCAAAATATAATCATATGTAAGAATGGAGAAAATGGACCAACATTTGGTTGGAATTCTAACAGTAAAGTGTAAGTGTCCAAATTTTACTCTCATGTCCTCACTAATTGCTTTAAGGCATCCCTATTACTCCCCATTCTTCCCCTCTTGTATCTTTATAGATGTAATCATAGTCGTTGTGGCACTACAATGTAGGATTTTCATGGGGATGGGGAATACCAAATCAAAATTTGGCCATCGGGGTACATCCTTGCATGCGTTAGGGTATTTGCCAAAGTAATAAGGGTTTCAATCTTCTAGATTACCTTCGTAGTGTCACAAACACAACAACTCTGAAGGCTCTCAACGTTTATTACAAGAACTAGTCGGAGAGGAGGAGAAGGATAAAAAAGAATTCAAAATTTAAAACTCTAAATTACGAATTCATATCAAAATGATTTCTCTCCTCCTCTTAGCCTCATTATAAATAAGGGGAAACCTAGTATGAGTGAGATTCACTAGACAAGTGATGGGATCTTATAGGATGATCCGACTAGGGTTGCTGTTCTCAACTTCTTATTCACCAAAATGTATAACCTTAAGTGAAAAAACAAACTATTTACTGACAATCGTATCCTAAGCGAGCAATAATTAAGAACCCATATATTGGCTAAATAAATTTCCTATTGGTCTCTCCACTTAACAATATCACCTAACTAATTATCAGGCATGAAAAATTAACACTGTAAAAAAACCCTAATATGCCCAATACTTTTAATAGAAAAATCTTGATCATGGAGGGAACGTAAATTTTTTTATAAAGTATAAATATAAATAATAATAATAATATTTAAATTCAATTTGTAAACACTTTACATAACGCCATTGAGCTCAAACTTTGTTCAATTATATAGTCAACGAATTCCAACTTGATATTCTCCTTGTTCGGGAAGTGGTTTTATATTGAGAATCTCTCTTATTCACATATGAATGTCGAGAATCCAGTGCACCTGTAATTAGCCAATAATAGCATTAATGTTTGGTACATCAAAATGCACGCCTACCAACAATGATGAGGACCTCTCAAATTAGAGACCATAGTACCAATGATAAGAGTCTTGTGCAAATATAGAACATACGGTCTACCATACAACAAGATTCCCATAAAGATCCAGTTTGAATAAGGGATGCAAGTTTAGCCCTGTCGGCCCAAACGGGGCCTGAGCTGAGATATTTGGCCTTGAGGGTGGGTCAGGGCTGGAAATTTCTGGCCCTAAGTCAAGGTCGGGTCGGGTTAGGGTTGATGCCTCGAGCTAAGGTTGGAGATGCATGGGCTAGCCAAGCTTGGAAAGGGAGATGAATGGGCTGGTCAGGTTGGGAAAGGGAGATGCATGGGTTGGATAAGCTGGGAGAGGGAGATGAATGGGCTGGTCAGGTTGGAAAAGGGAGTTGCATGGGCTGGTCAGCCTGAGAAGAAGAATAAAAAGAAGAAAGAAGAGGAAGAACAAGAAGAGCAAAAAAAAAAAAAAAAAACAAAGAAGAAAGAATAGGAAGAAGAAGACAGGGTCGGGTTGGGCAAGATTGAACTTAGCCTGATGCCTCAACCCTGACCCGACCTGACTCGACCCGCCCTTAGGGCCAAAAATTCCCAATCCTGACCCACCCTCAGGGCCAAGGTATCTCAACCCAGGCCCTGTTCGGGCTCAGGGCGAGTCAAGGTTGGCTCAGGCGGGCTCGGGCGTTAGGACCAAACTTGCACCTCTAATTGTGAGGATAGAATCTCATTAGTCCAAAATTCATTTTTCTTTTTAATGCATTCCTTCATGTATCTCTTTTAAGTTTATGTTTTTTCTTTCTCTTTCAAAAAAAAAATATGACAAAAAAAAAATTTCATCATGAACGAGAGATTGTTCTTCGTGGAAAGAGTGTGCCTCGTGGAAAGCCTAGGCTTCCCCAATGGCCCCTACGTCTCTCTGATTGTGGGAAAATATGTTATTCCACAAGGGAAGGAGATCCTACGGCGTTGGGTACGTTTTGATGCGACCCACACAGGCACACAGTCCTGTACGCTCAGTAGTCCAGTGCCGTTGGATGCCTCCCTAGGCACCCTCTCTGCAGGCACCCCCTCAGCGCTGGGCGCGCAGGAGAGGAGCCGAATTCAATAGACACCCTCAAAAAGCCCTGGTCTATAATGTCAATTCTGTCCCCATCTAGTCCCTAATGTTAATTGTCTGGTCCAACCAAACCTATTTGAATTTGGAAATACTGATTCCCACCGGTCCGACACATATGGCCATATGGGGGACCCTTACTTCTTAGGAACCTTATCTTTTTTTTGGCCCGAAACGGCGAAACGTTCCTTCTCCTTCACGGCCTCACTCGTGTGGTCGTGGTCCTGATGCGTGAAATGCGCTTCTATTCTTTGGGTGCGCACTGTACCCAATAACTACCATTTTGTCTCGTTACCATTTTTACCCTCCTCTTTACTGTATATTTCCAAAAAGCTGATTCACAGTCTGTGCAACGCTGCCGTTACGTTAGAAATCCTCGGTCCTTACGATCCGAGAAATATCTCATCCATTTTCTCTGCAACAAAAAACCTCTACATTTTTCTGATAATGGAATTAACTTTGGAAAAAGTTGGAATCATCACAGCTTTCTTTTTCTCTCTAAAAGCTTCGATATCAGTAACTTTTTAGTACTATCGCGACCTCTTCTGCAGCTTTGCTTATCTGTGGTCCTCATGAAGTGATCGTCTTTTAGGGTTTCAGAATTGGAATCTGTGTTCAGTTGCTACTTATAAGTGTCTATTTCGCAGAGATATCTATTGTACTACTTGAATGGAATCTCTGAATCAGATGTCTGAGCTTATTTTCTGGTTCAGCGGAGGAAGGATTTAAGAACTGCGTAACTGAAAGGGGGGTGTCTAATGCGGTTGAGGATTTAATGTGGTTTTTATGCCGTTATTATGTGAAGTGAGGTTTGAGCTCAATGGGGGTGGAAAAGGTTAGGAAATTTAGTCTTCCCAGATTGAGCCTTTCTGAAGGTAACCTAACCGTATTACACTCGGAGAAGCAGTTCTGCTGGAGATCATCGAAGAAGCCGATCTCTTGGTCATGTGTGTGCGGGCTGTTGCTTTTCGCCTTGGGTTTAGTTTCGCTCTTCACTGGACATGTTGCCTCCGATCTCGAGTGGTATTCTCAGCGTTTAATTAATCGACGGTACTCAAAACTGGTAAGATGTGAGCGAAAATTGCATCTTATCAAATTCTGTCCGCTTTCCTTTTTCTTATTTCGTGTGAATCATGAATTACATCTGCGTACGTGCATCTTGGTCTTCAATTTGATGAATTGGGTGATGGCATTTTTTTCTTACGAGCAGTGAGCTGTAGAAATTCTCTTCAATTTGGTTTTAAAGTAGCTTGTTTGGGAAATTAACATAGGAAAGAGCTGTTTTCCAAGTTTGGCCGTATATATGCGACTCTAGGCATTGATACTACAAAATTATTTTGGATACTTGGAAATTTTTTATTTCACAGTTTGAGCAGACAATTATTTAGAATTCATAAACATGTAGAGCACCCAAAAGATAAAGTGCGAAGGACATGGTTCTGGACATCGATAGGAAACTCTTCTCATACATCAATGGGGAAATACGGTGGGCACTTGGCTATAGGTGGTAATTGGTGACTACTGTTTCTCGACATCATTCAGGGATCTTCGCTGGAGATTTGTTATTGTTCAAACAATGGACATAGAAGGCTGGTTTCTGTGTTCATTCATTTTTCTTTTGTTTTAGAATGCGAAGCCTATTTGCATGATTGATTTCTCCAGAGTGAAATTTGTACTAGGGGATCCAAGTTGACATTCTTCTCCTTTTTGCTTTTATATTTCGTTTTCTGTTTGGTAATTTCCCTGGTATATTGGTAGGGCAACCTCAAAATTTAGTTCTTATATCCCAATGAACAGTATAACCAAACGTGCGCTTTTTAATTAAGTTTACAAGGGCAAAATTTTTGGATGGAAGCTTCACGAGTAATATGTGGCTGCAGATATCCAAAGGATAAAATAGACATCTGGATCCAGAGAAAAATGAAGATTGGAAACCCTGGAAATGAGATCCGAAAGCTTCTTCATTGTTCACTCCCATGAAGCACCACCATCATCCGATATGCCCCATTACTTAGCAAAGTTTATAGAATCTAAGTAGCATTTTTTTCTTTCTATGGGCTGCTTTTCTCTGAAAATGCTTTGCAGTGGTAAACTCATAGAGAGCAAGATAATGGTTGGCCTTTGTATTATGTGCCTGCAATCTGCTTTCAAATATTTTATTTTTCCTATTTAAGTTATCATTAGCTATTTGGTAGCACTTTTTTACCATTTTTTTTAGGTTTATAAGGTTTTATCAAATGCTGTCAAAGACCCGGAGGGGGGGGGGGGGGAGCTGTGCATATTCCAAGGAGAAGCTTTTCTGGAGGGTGGCTCCATTTGTTATTTTGAAATTATTGGGAAGGAGTGGAAATAAGTGAATATTTTATGGTAAAGAGGCATATATGGAATTCTGTTTTGGAGAACTTGGATATTATGGCATGACATGTTATGCATTGTTTATGTGCGGTTGTTCTCATCCTCGCTTTATCCATTATTGAACTTGTGAAAAATGATCTTTAAAAAAAAAAAATGGATTTGTTGACCTGTTCTAGTGGACTTACTAGAAATCTAGATATTAAAATGGATTTGTAGACAATGACTGGAATAGGTAGATTATATGAATCACTGCTCAACTCAACTCTACTGTCTTATCCCAACTAAATTGGGATGGCTACGTGAATCTTCTTTTGCCATTCAGCTGTATTAATTATTAAATGTGATATATGTTGTTAACCTTAACACCCCTCTCCAAAAAAATGTTGTTAACCTGAAGCCATCCAGGTCTTTCGTCACACTAGAAAAGAAATAGAGAAAGATTGAGTCGATAAACGTGCTTTGAAGTTTAAAACTGCAATCTATTAGCCTTATGTTTGAGATTTGGATCATTTGTCAAGTGCAACAGTTTTACCGAAGTATGCATGACTACAAAATTTTATATCTTTAACGTACCCATACCGATAACAATCTGAAGTTAACATACTGTTCTGTGTTTACATCTCTCAGAGTTATGTTGTATATATCACTTATTATCCATCTCGTATGCGCGCTGCCTTGAGGACCAAATATGTGGATGAGAATTAATGTCCATTTATTCGTTTTTTTTTTTAATCCTTTCTAGCTTTTTTGTTTTATCATTCTTTTTGGTGGATCAAATCTGCATTTTCTGCTAATATTGATAATGAAAATTTGAATTTACTCCTTCATTTGTTGAGCCAATGAACTATAATATAATATCACTGATTTGAAAGTATTTCAGGATGGGAGTGATGGTGCAGCAATCAGTATCTGGAAATCAAGATCATCAAATTTCTACTATGGATGTAGTAATAGAGGCCATCATTTCCCTCGTAAGTTTTTCTCTTGATATTTCTATTTACTTCAGAAATACTTTATATGCCTCTTAATAAGCATGAAATATAGTACACCTTCTTTTTACTTCTTTTTAATTCCCCTTTGGCTAGTTCATTTATCTTGACTTCTACTTGCATAAAGTAAAAGTGAAATGTGATATACTAGCACTGCTTGCATTTTTGACCGTCTATAAATGTGCATGAGATTTTTTTGTGCGCTAGCGCACCCTTCTGCTTCGCTGGAGTGCGCTCAAGAGAAAACTCCGGAACGAAAACCCCTGCTTTATTGTATGAGTTATTGAGGAACTTTGTATGATTGTAAGAAGTAGTTTATTTTAATTAATCATATTGCCGGCTGTTTATTGGTAGACAAAAGAAATATTTGTAGGCTTCTGTTTTCAGGAAGAAAATGACACATGTTTAGACTTTTGATATAGCTTTAATTTGTACTACTAATTTCTCTATTTGCTATACTCTAATGATAGGTGCTGTACGTGAGCGTGCGTCCAATGGCTATTTGCTAATTGCAACAAGTGGAGGGCTAAACCAACAAAGAACAGGGGTAAGTGGAAACTTTGTATCATGTGGAACTGTGGAAGGATAATGAAGTTTCATCCAACTGTGTCAGCATAATCAAATTTTTTCTCAGATTTGGTTGGATTCGTCTGATGCTAGAAAGGACAATGAATTTCTCTATAGAACCATTAAGAGGATATTAAGCCTAACATCCTCATCTTGCGAGAAATTTTTCTGCCTACGCTACTAATTCTAATTTTGAATCTGATATCTGCTATAAATGCCTGAACAACCCTTATGGGGAATGAGTGTCTAAAATAGCTTCTGTGATGCATAACATAATGAAAATCCTCTATGCATTATGAAGCTGATTTAGTGTACTAAGGTTTTGGGTGCTGCTTTGTCATGCTCAAAATAGATAATATACTTATGTGTTGTCAATTGTCATCAAGGAGGAAAGCATAATACTTATTTTTTGTGGATCCCCAGAAAAAAAGAAACAGTTTGGTTGTTCTTGGTGATTGGGTGTTGTGGGGAACACATAACTTCGATGTAGATTCATCTTCAACAGTGATCCACGCAAGGGGGAAACAATCAGCAACATACATGGAAGAAAACCTAGTTTATTTTCATGTAAGTTACCAACTAGGGTTCCGTAGAATAGATATGGCAGCATAGGTTGCTGCAAACCACAAAGGGAAAGCCCGAAGGGACTATTAAAACAGAGATTGAAGAATAGGGGTTGATTAAAAGAGCTGATACCATGAAACAATTAGAACCAGGAAAACCGTCCCCGACGAGAGAGAGAGAGAGAGAGAGACTAGGTTCACCGTAGGATTCAGAATAGGCTCACTGTAGGATTCAGAATACCTTTATCGTTACCATACACTACACTGTTAAATAAAATCTTTTGGTTTGTCCCAAAGAAAAAAGAGGGGGGTGGGGGAGGTTCTGCTTAATAAAATCTTTGGCCCTGAGTAGTTAATTCACTTACTGTATTTGAAGTTTTTCAGTATAAATCATGAAACGTATTAAAAAGGGTGTACTGAGTGCACGAGGCTCCCGCCACCATGGGATCTGGAGAGGGTCATAATATACCAGCCTTACCCCCACTTTGTGGAGAGGGTGTTTCCCGACTTGAACCCACGACCACTAGCAATGGAGCAACCTTACGGTTGCTGCGAGGTGCGCCCTCTAATCATGAGACATATTATTCATCTTATAATTTGATAGTCCTGAAAAAAAAAAAAAAAACATATCCTTTTGACTGAAATCATATTATACAAAAATTTTGCTACCTTGTTTATATTTGATGGATACTTTATTGGAAAAATCTGTTCAAGATGGCTATCTTGATAGATACGGCAAGATGGGCTGCTTGATTTTAGCTGCATGGAGGGATGTCATGGCCAATCCAGCTGTGGATACATAGGGTATACCCTGTGTGTTGGCCGCATGATAAAATTTGGTCCATATATTTGACTCCTCTCGTACTTGTTCTTGATTCTTAATTTTTTTTCTTCAAAACATCATCTTTTCAACCATTTGTTAAAGCTTTATTCTACCATGTGCTGAAGTCTTTTTAGAGTGAAATTGGATACAAGTAGCAGAGTTTGAGCCTTTTGCACGAAATATGAGCACCACTAAGCTGCAGGTTGCATATATCCATTTTGTTTGTTCTCATGTGTTCTAAATGCTTGTTTTTGCTTAGGTTTGAATGAATTGTTTAACAAAAATTTACCTCATGAACTGAAACACACACACAAATCTTTGTGTGTTAAATATTTGCTGATGCAAAATTACTTATTCAACAAAGCATCAAATTTGTATGTTTCTTATTGAAAAACTTTCCCTATGTATGATGATTTTGGTCACCTGATATTTTCCTCACTGAACAATAACAGGAAATGTATTTGCTAATGAAAACTTGAATTCTTTTGGCCGATGTATCATATATTCGTCTCAGTACCATTATTTGTGCAACATTCCAATTTTATCATCCACTGTACTGTTGCAACATTCCATTATTACCATTACATTTAGAAGCACGATAATTTAATTTCTTACATGTTATTCATTTCTTTGTTCTCTTATTTGCTTGGAACATTCCTATACTCAGATAACAGACGCAGTAGTCGTTGCACGCATTTTGAATGCTACACTAGTTGTACCAGAGCTGGATCATAATTCCTTCTGGAAAGATGACAGGTGAGTTTCCCTGACTTTATTGTAGTAAAATTTATTAGTTTTCAGTTTGTTCTTTGTCTTAATCATTATAGTCGCCATTTACTATCACGTTATGATAGATAATACCCCCTTGCATGCAGTGACTTTATCAGCATTTTCGATGTTGACTGGTTCATCTCTTCTCTAGCAAAGGATGCCACCATTATAAAACGAATCCCTGATAAAGTAATGAGATCAATGGAAAAACCTCCATATACAATGCGTGTTCCAAGGAAGTCACCTCCTGAATATTATCTGGATCAAGTGCTGCCTACACTCTTGAGGAGGCGTGTAAGAAGTCCATGAACTTGTCCTGGCAACTTATTCATTACTCATATTCTATCTATTATTTTATAAGTCTTATACGTTCAGTGAAATTATCTATTTTCAATTGTAAACATATGCCCTTTGAAGTTCCTAGACCTTAATTTGGTTTGTGGGAGTAATCATGACATTTCTGTTGGTTTCTCTTCCTTCATGAGGCTTGTGTGTGATAGTGGAGTTGGCTAGTGTTTAATGTTCTTGGAACTGCAGCCCATGATGTTTGTGTAATTATTTGCCTCTCTTCTTACAGAGTACCCTTCCCTCCAATGATACCCATCACCATTTATGATGTTTTGATCTGGAAATCATTCCCTAACAGTTCTGTAAGTCCTAAAAAAATAAATGAGATACTCTCTTTTAGCAGTCTGTGCAAACTATCTTCTTGTATTGTTAAAGGTTTGCTATGGATCTGTTAGGCTGCCATGAACATGTCTGATATTACTGGATTGTCATGCCAGGATGAGAGTACCTTTGAACTTTGATTATGCTTTGTTTTAATAGTAAATGCCATTGTGAAGTTCATTGAACCAATTTGCACTTTGAATATCTGCAGGCTGTTCAGTTGACAAAATTTGATTACAGGCTTTCAAACAGCCTTGACTATGAACTGCAAAAGCTGCGCTGCCGAGTGAATTATCATGCTTTGAGATTTACAAAGCCTATACGGGAACTTGGTCAATCACTTGTGATAAAAATGTGGAAGATGGCTAAACGTTTCATTGCAGTTCACTTGAGGTATGTGCTTATAAACTAATGGCTGTTGGAATGTTGTGAAAGAATTTATGGAGAGTGAAAATTGATTGCAATCCATGTCAATAATGGTTCCAAAGATTGGGCTTGGAGATTGAACTGCTGCCCTATAAGAGCGGTGTGACTATAATGGTCAGTTGATGAAAATATTATGCTGTAAATGTTGTTTGTTCATTGTTATGCCTTGTAAAGTATCAATTTTTTTTGTTCACTGTTATGCCATTGTTAAGGTTCAATTTGTTGACATGGTAAATTTGAGTAAATAAGTCAACCCAAAAAAATGAGAAGAGAAACTATGTGCTGCTTCTTATGAATGTCTCACCTCAAGGATGATCCCCTTTTAATTACCTTCAGGCTGACCTATTTCATTTAATTTTTTGATGCCCCCACCCCCCTTTTTTTTGTATCGTTGTAAATATTTTTAAATCTTAGTTTTTAATGATGCATTTGACAAATAGATTGGCTTCTAATTTGTAGGGGAAAAAAAATGTTATTTGAAACTCTTAAGGGTGTTCCATAAATAGAAAGAACCTCTGATTTCACAATCTTGGATGTATACTTCACCTTTCCTGTGTGTGTTTCCCCCCTTCTTTTTCTTAATGAAATCCTTTAATTTTTTAAATAAAGACTGTTCTGGAAATAATTGTTGCTACTTTGAATAATGATCTAGACGTATCAGGTCACCTAGGAAACCATGATATCTTGACCTTTCGATATTAGTATTTTTTTTTTAATCTTTCTACTCTTCTTACTGATATGCAATTTCCCCTTTGCCTTATTGGCAGGTTTGAACCTGATATGCTGGCATTTTCTGGTTGTTACTATGGTGGAGGTGACAAGGAACGAAATGAACTAAGCCAAATCAGGCAGCAGTGGCCAACACTCCCTGTAAGACCCTTTTAGGGAAGATATTTTAGGTCACCTGTTTGTTGGGCATTGAAGGAGGATAGTTTTATCATTTTGGCTAGGTTCAAAGTGATTACAGATCTTTTGATGGTGGAATTTTTTCCCTGATGCTTGTACATCATTTTATTTTATTTTAATTTGATTTTTTATTGCCGTTTATCAAAGAATTTCTTTCTACCAATTATAAAAAGTATAATTATGTTTCCCTTTAATTCCTCAGACTTTGAGCCCTGAGGAAGAGCGCAAACGAGGAAAATGTCCACTTACTCCTCACGAAGTGGGTCTCATGCTGAGGGCACTAGGTTTTGGAAATGATACCTATCTCTATGTTGCATCTGGAGAAATATATGGTGGAGAAGAGACTCTGCAGCCCCTCAGAGACCTCTTCCCAAATTTCTACACCAAGGAGATGCTTGCTGGTGAAAAGTTGAAACCCTTCCTTCCCTACTCGTCTCGCCTTGCTGCCATTGACTACATTGTATGTGACGAGAGTGATGTATTTGTCACCAATAACAACGGTAATATGGCCAAGATTCTTGCTGGTCGACGGTGAGGAACTGAAATCCATGATCATAGTTGCTTCTGTTTTTTTGTGGTGCTACTTTTTATGAGTTGGCGAAATTTTATTTTCTAAAAAGTAGAATATTTGGCTAAATTTAGTTTGAACTTTCATTAGGTATGCTGATTCGCCATGGCCTACTTTGATAGCTAAATGCATCGGAATGATGTACAAGATGTTGAGACAGCATGAAGCACAACCATGATTATGGTCTGTGAAGAATTAGTTTTCTGAGGCTAATGAAGCGATTAATTTATAACCTTAAAACACCAGAAAATGGTAATGTAGAGATGTTGGAATAGAGTTGTAAGCGTATGTGTAATAGGTTCATGTGGGCATATACGTTAGGATGTAAGGGTACTCTTGTAATTTGGCTCTCTAAGTACCAATAATATCATTGAATGGATATACTAGAGAGGTCGTATGGTGTAGCCTAGGAGGCTATCACGCCTGGACCAATTCTGATAGAAAATATTATCCAGATCTAAAATAAAATACCTGCAATGGTGATGAAAATGAATGATGGAGATGATGGTTGAAGATAAAGATAGATAGGTGGCAGCCTAGAGTCCTGCTAGTTGCCCAGCCGCAGGAGTCTCACCTAAGCCCACTCGAGTCACACAAGAAAATACTCAGATAGTATGCTGTGAAAATTCAATTGGGTGCCTTTGAGAGCAGCCAGGATTTGTATTATTTAGAGATGGAAGTCTTGAGTACAGCAAGGTAACAATAAAGAAACTCTTAGAATTCCAAAACCCCTTTGGAATTCCCCAAACATAGATAACAATTCCTAGACATGGAAATCTGTCCCCAAGACATTGAAAACTGATAATGGGAAGGTTAATGCTGCCTTGGAATATGAAAAGGCCCAAAAAGAATCTGCTGGCCACAATTTGGACTGCTCCAGGAGTCAAAGATTTGGCTGGGAATGGCTGGATCTGAACCAGGCCAGGCTAGGCAGTGGGTCTGGTCTTGGACTTGGGCTGGCCTCCCTTTCTAGAGTACTTCTTGGAGAAGTACTGATCAGGCATTTTTGAGGGGCCGGCTGCTGGATCAGATGGATGCTCATCGTTAACTCTCTAACCCATTCTTGCAATCCCTTCTCTCCTCTTGTTTCTTTCTGGTTCAACTCATAAACTGTGTAATAAGGTCATGTGGGCATGTATGTTAAAATGTAAGTGTACTCTTGTAATTTGGCTTTCTAAGTACCAATATCATTGAGCGCAGAGAGGTTGTAACTCTGTAACTCATTCTTGCAGTCTCTCCCCTCCTCTCCTCTCTTCTTCTTCTTCTTCTCCTCTTGTCTCTTTCTGGTTCAACTCATATGTGCAATTTGGTATCAGAGCATGAGCTTCACAGGTTTGAGAGTCAGTTAAGGAAGTCAACTCACCTTGGTACCCTACAGTAATAAAGGGTTCCAAAGAAGAGAACAGCATGTGAGGGTCTGAATCAAGACCCAAAGCATGACATTTGAAGAGTTGTTGGTGGATCTGATATAGTCAAAGTTCAAATCGAAGAAGATCTTGGCCAGAATAGCACTACCGCCAGCTTTGAGAACCAGTTTTCTTTTCTCTCTGATCTGGTATCGGTGGGATATGAACCAGGACCATTTGAGTCGCCTAGGGTCCCATCTCAAGAACTTCTAACCTCAGCCTTGGCAGATATTTCTTACTCAGGTCATCCTTCATCTCTGCCTAACTAATAGGTGCATTGCCTTCATATTCCATATCCCTTTCAGTAGTTCTACATCACTCATGGGCAGAACCCACTAGTTTGGTACGTGCTAGTTTCATCTTTCTAGACTTAGGTAAATCATACCAATCAAAATTATCATCTAATGCAGCTAACCAATCATAAAATACATGTGGATCATGTCTGCCATCGTATTCCTTCAGATCGAGCTTGACCTTTTGTGTATCACCATAGTGTCGATGAGGAGTATCATTATCAGCATTAAAATAGATCTCACATGGTCTTCAAAGCTAAGTCGAGCCTCTGGAGTTCTCTGATGTTCCCTTCCCTTCCCTGTCTTCCCTGTGCCTTTGATTAGGTCGATGAACTTGAGACTGTACTTGATATCTGTCCTGGTGCAGTACCTATAAGGCTGCTGCCAAGATCGAATCTGGTTCAATGGAGAGTAAAGAAAAGGACCATGAATATAGGCTGCCAAAGAGAGAGAAAATGAAAGAGAAGTTGAGAAGTGAGATGGATAATTCGTAGGCTGACTCACTTGGAAATTTTAATTGATGTTGATGGGCTGAAGAGATTAACTTTAATAAAAAGGTAAGAAGAGATGATGAGGATAGTTATATGGAAACTAGAGATCCACTAGTGCCCTGGCTCATGGAGATCCACCAATGCCACCACCAAGGAGATCCACCTTGGATGTAATTTGCTGATTCCACAGCCCATCTGATATCCACAGGATATAGTCTTTCAAAGAAAGATTTCTTTTTTTTTTTTGGTTAAAATTCTGGTGTGGCTAGGCAGCCTCAACAATTTACATTTATAGGGGTGGAAAAGGTTCAAATGAACTCTTGGTTACATGCACCCAAATATAAATGGACTGTTGGAATTCCAACACCTAGGAACTATCCCCCATACATAGAAACTATCCCAGATAAAATTTAGAAACTTGTCCCAAGACCTACAATAAACAAGAAAAATATTAAATCTACCTAGGAATACGGAAAGTCAGCTAAGTACCAAGATTAAAAATGTCCTCTTCCATTGTTATCTTACTATCCCTTACCGGAGTAACTTGACGTTGCTCAATTTGCTGCAACTTTTTATTTATAGCTCTCTGATGAGCTTGTAGCTGTTGAAACATCTCGATAACTCTTGCCATAGGGTCGGGTGCTGCTGGAAGCACTGGTTGACCAAGTTCATCCATGCTCTGATACCACTTAATGTAGTCCTAGGTTTGAATAGTCAAACTAGGAGCCAAATAACCAGGATCTGATCTGAACAGTAGTTCGGCTAGGTCAAAATAGGTGATTTTGGTCAAATTAGGGTTAAGGTTTAGTGGAGTCTAGGGTTTGATGGTAAGGTTAGGGTTACTTGATGATGGGGAGTCTTATAGTGAAGGTCTTGTTAAAGTTTAATAGGTCTAGGCCTGTTAACTAGAATCAGCAGCAAGGGAATATCTAGGGTTTGGGGTTTTTGGAAAGAGATGTGAGTGGGGTTTATAGGGTTAGAGTGGATAGTTAGGGCTGCAACTTGGATCGAATTCTCCAAGGGGGCAGTGGAGCATTCGGTCCAAAGATGGGGCTGTTTTGATGGCTGGAACATAGTTGTCAAGGCGTCCAGGTGCCTTGGTCGCCTGGGCGGGCGCCTTGAACCCCTTGGTCGCCTAATTGGTGTCGCCTTGCTTTTGATCCCTCTTCAACGCCTTGGGTCGCCTAGATGCCGTGACAACTATGGGCTGGAATGGTCTGGTGACTTTAGGGTTGTGGGAAAACAGTAAAACAAAGGGGGAAGTAGGGTTGGGATGTTTAGAGGATTAGAAGAATGGATGGGATTTGGGATTATTCAAACTCACAGTTGAAGAATTTCTTGGACAGCAGCTTGCTTGAATGAAGATCCTTGAAGAAAAATCAAAACTAGGACTAAAACTTGAATGTAGAGCTTCAAAAGAACCACCCGGGCTTCACACCGCAAGGTGTCGATTGGATCAAACACCAATCCCACCAGCCTTGATCACAGACAAGACAATCTTCAGCAGTGAAGAATAAGTTGCAGAGCAGCAGCTTGATAAGTATTTTTCAAAATTCAAAGGTGAGAAACCCCCCCTCCCCCACCGAATCTGTCTCTATTTATAATGGCCAAAGGCCTTTTCCTAACCAGCCTTGGAGAAGGAAATATTCCCCCCCAGCCGAGCTCTATTACATAGCCACTAAAAGGTCATGTGACTAACTTAAGTTGGTCACATGACTACTAAAACACTTAAATAAAAGACTAATTAAATTGAACCACTGGTTCAACCAGTTTTGGTCTGGTTCAATTTATTACATCAAAATAAAAAACCAACTACTAACACTAACACTAACACTACTTGGACAACTTTGACTTCTTCTTTCGAACATTAGTCTTCAAACCTTCATCAACCTATCAACCGGATGTATTCCAAGCTGCCAAAATTCGGCTTTGAGATCGAACTTAGAAAATATCCGAGCATTATGAAGCCAAGCAAATAGTGTAGTTCTGTCCCCTTATGGCTTAGCTTGCTTTCCTATGAATTCTTACCCTTATTTCTCACTGCTACTCGAACCAATCCCATAGAGAAAAGGACTGTGCCTGTTCCCATTTCGGTAACAGTTTGCACCACTCACAAAGTGCCCTCGCTTTCTCAATCTTCCGACCATCTTTTTTCCCCTTCTTGTCCTGTCCTGTTCTCAACGTTTGCTAGGCTGTTTTCAATAAGTGGCGCGTTAGCGCTTTACTAGTAACATAGAAAGGGCTTTTCTTTCCTGGCTGAGACCATTTAAGGCTTTCTTCAATCGGCAAACAGGGGATGGATCAGGGCAAAGGGAACTTATCTGTGGCCAAAAATTTGTGCTGAATTCTGAAGGATATCAAAGCCAATGAGGTCTTTTCGGGCAAGGTCAAGCCATAAAATTTGTGCTGGATTACCAGAGATGGGAACAAGCGGACTAGAATAGGTTTGCTGATTTGAGTGATGGCAAACCTTTCTCCGTTTGCAGCACGGAAATTTTCCAGACAGGGCTTCCAATATGAGTCGGTCAATAGATTGGGATTGATGAGGGAAGCAGCCACGCCTGTATCAAAAAGTGCAATGACTGGAATGGGCTGAGCATACTAGTCATTATGGCCACCTTGGCCAGAGGTAAGGATCCTTGTAGACAATACGTAGGTCCGAACATGAAGATGTCATCAAAACTGTCTGAGGAAGTGTTAGATGCATAAGATGAGTAATTGATTATACACGAAGAATTTCAGTGGGCTCATCTTGAAGATATGTCATTCTGGTCTCTGAGGTCTCACAAAGAAACTGAGCTATCTTCTTTTTAATGGATTGTGAAGAGGAAATGCTGTATCTTCTAATATTCTGAGTCTTGGAGCAGACATATCATACTGGCTGGGGAGAGTGATAAGGGGGTGGTAGTGGGATGTTGGAGGTCTCATTTAATGAAACTCATCTACACTACAAGTTTTTGGATCTTACAAATATGGCATCATGTCTACTAGTAAAACAATTGCAATTTTCAGTGCTTGAAAGAAAGGAAGCCTAAATGTGGACCCTGTAGTGAATAAAATTCTTGGAACTGACCATGTAGAGCTCCTTTGAATTTTTTGCATTTATAATGCATTTTATGGTTATAGCTTCTTTTTTTGTTGTTTTTTTTTTAAACATAGGTTCACTGGATTTGACATCATTTTAAGGATATTTCTATTTTGCCAATGACTGGTAGATATGTACTAATTTCCAAGTCCTCTTTTGCTCGTGTTCAATTTCTTGATTTACTTCTGTCAGTTAAATTGCGTAATCCTTTTGATTTCACATTGTGAACCGAAGGAGGTACATGGGCCACAAAAGGACGATCAGGCCAAATGCGAAGAAGCTGAGTGCATTGTTCATGGAACGGGAGCAGATGGATTGGGATACATTTTCCAGGAAAGTGCGATCATGCCAAAAAGGCTTCATGGGAGAGCCAGACGAGGTGAGGCCAGGACGAGGTGAATTCCATGAATTCCCATCATCTTGTATCTGCCGGAAACCATACGGAAAGAATATTGCTGATAACAGCAGTGCTCTGGAGCCACCAGGACTGTATGTCTTGGGTTCAGATGAGGAGGTTGAGTTAGATAACAATAGAGAGAACAGAGGCAATCAGCAGCTATTGGACAGATTTAGCAAGGAAATTGTAGGCGAAACCCGAGATATTGAAGAGGAGGAGTTCTTACCAGATTAGAAATAAACTAGAGTAGATGAGATGAGAAGGTCTACGCATATGTTGAGGGCAGGGATGGCTTCAACAACTCATGACCCAGATGCCAGCTTTCCTTTTCTGCACAACCAATTTGAGTTTAGCATGGACCTCAAGCAGACGTATCAGGTCATACAATCTGGACCAGAGGCGACCAAGTTTTTCCTTCTATAGCTCTGGCTTAAGTTGTAATGTGTACAGGGAAAAAAAAAATGAAGTGCTACTCCGCTTCTAATTGTAACATAAAATTGAGTTCTTCAGTTATATACAACTGTATCATTGTTGGCCGGTTGGGAAGATTTGGCAGCCACAGAAAAAGGTTGGCAAACAAGAGAAAATCTAAGTTAAAATCAAATCCATTTTTCTTCAATCTCAACCTATCAGGTTGAATTGTTGTACCTTTGCTTGCTGCTTCTTTTACTTCAATTTATTCCAATGAAACGATATAGGCTCGGTGTCTGGTGTTTGATGTTTGATCTTTCAATCCACCGTAGAAATTCCAGCCCTACAGGTGCTAGCAGGAGCAGTCAGCGAGGTGGGGCTGGGTGTGGACCAGGTCTAGCACGGGTATAATTGTTGAACCGTTGCTTGCTGCTTCTTTTACTTCAATTTATTCCAATGAAACGATATAGGCTCGGTGTCTGGTGTTTGATGTTTGATCTTTCAATCCACGGTAGAAATTCCAGCCCTACAGGTGCTAGCAGAGCAGTCAGCTAGGTGGGGCTGGGTGTGGACCAGGTCTAGCACGGGTATATGGGCCATATGCCAGGCACTGGCCAGGGACGGCGGCCCCAATAATTTGGGGTTTTTTTTTTTTTTTGGCCCCGATAATTTGATGATGTTCTCTTCTAGTACAACTTGGGTTTCTCCCAGGACTGTCAGTTGTTTGGGGTTCCATATGTATTCTATTTATAGATATTTTTTCTCTCTAAAAAAGTGGCATAGGGGAGCGCCATGGTTTTAGTGCATCGTATTGGATTGGATTTCGGTCACTTTAAAAAACGATACAATATTGTTGTGGAATGCTTGTATCAGACAAGTTTGCATTAGACCTTTATCTGCTCCATTTCCTGGGCAGCTTCATTTCTCAAAGTTCCTCCAATAGAGGACACGGGGGGCGGAATCACCACCCTACCTCTGCCCAAACAGATTGGCCGGTTGGGGTCTAGCCCCCTCTATTAGAGGAACTTGGGGGAATGGAGCAGATAAAAATACGTTTGCATTTGGTTTTCCTAAAAAATCGGGTTTTTTGACTAATTTACTCCTGGTCTGTATCGTTTCACCAATATGGTATTGGGACTGGTGGCTAACGATTAGGATATGGCCGCATGCAATCCGATAGACTGATACTGATACCTCAAACCATGGAGAGTGCACCTTATAAGGAATGGTTTAGTACATAGGAGGTAGCAAGTCATTCCATGTGAGAGAGAGGGTGCCAGTGTACCTTCCAATCAGCTCAAAGGAACTTGGAATAAAGTTTTCTGCACTGGGGGCGTAGGATATGCCCAAACAAATGGGGGGTGGGCGAAATGATTAGCCCCCCAATCCCTCCCCCCCCAATGACGCAAACTCACCCCTGTCCCGGCTCATGGGCTGCGCCTAGATGCGCTCTCGGACAGAAAACGTGCATCCAAGTAACTTTTATATTTGAGAGAGAAAGAGGGGGTTCTAGCGTCTCCTCCGGTCAGCTCAAAGGAACCTTTCTCGTGTTTTGGTTTGGGAGAGGGTTTCTCAGGCGGATGATGTGGTGAATTTTCTACCATACACCAATCACGGCACAAGAAAAAGTTTTGTTTTGTTCAGTAGGATTCATTGCTTATATGGTCAAGGAGGAGAGATTGTTAGTCTAGGACTAACATAATCGGGATGTGGGAAAATATCCTACATTGTTATTTGTTAGCATGGAGATCTTTTTTCCCAATTTATTTTTGAGTGAATCTACTGTTGCTGGCGAGGTCTCCTGCCAGCTGAGCTGTTCTTAGCTTGTTAGGTTATTGAATTGCATTTGCACAAAAAAGGGCAAAAAGAGCAAGAAGGAAAGAGGTCAAAATAAAATGGTTTAATTTATCGACTGTACTTTGAACAGTTGGTCAAAGTTTGACATTACAACCATCTCGTGAACCTTCGAAATAGCAAGCCGGTGCAATGCAACTTATTGGTCACACTTGTTGACTAAAACCGAAGGACTTAATATTCCATATGTCCATGGATTTATTTGATGTTCCTCTGTTCTCTTTCTTCTTTCATCTTTTCTATTTGATGGAAGTGAAGCGTACATTATATCAATTAACGCATGAATGAGCTAAAGATTTCTCTTCAATGAGCTCGTTTGCTGTGGCATCCATCTTTTCCCTTGAAAACTCATCGATTTTGAGACCTGCCATATCAATCAATTAGTCTTGATCATAGAACATGAACAACATAAAAACAATAAATGTTACAAACCTTGATAACAAACAAAACCTCACCATTTTCTTAAAACAAACCTCCTGAAAGGGAAACTGAGAACCCAGTCCAACTTAAGATGAGTTGATATTAGGTCCTCTCTGTATCTTTTCATGGTTTGCAAGACAAAAGGAGATGCAAGTATGAAATTCTTGTATGGGTTCAGAGTAACGTACCCTTCACAATTGACCATTCTCCTTTCTCACAAGTAACAGGGAAGGAGTAGATAAGGCCTGATGGGATCCCATAAGACCCATCTGAGTACACTCCCATAGATACCCATGTCCCCTAAATGACGGATAAAAGACACAATTAAAGGAATGGAAAGCTGATAATGGATTAAAAAACAAAGACAACCAAATTGCTACTGCAGTTGAAGGGAGTTAACCTTAGGAGTGCCAAGAACCCAATCGCGTATATGATCACAGGCAGCACTGGCAGCAGACAATGCACTTGACAGCTTTCGGGCTTTGATGATGGCTGCACCTCGTTGCTGAACAGTGGTGATGAACTCAGTCTTCAGCCTTACAAAAATTAGAAACACAGAAGATCTTCAGTGAAACAGATAAAGGTTTATATGGTTGGATGGAAAAGAAGATTGAAGTTGAGTTACCATTGATCATCGGCAACAAGTTCTTTGACGGATTTCTCCCCACTGCCAGTAATGACAGTCGCATGATTCACGTCAGGATATTGAGTTGAAGAGTGGTTACCCCATATGATGACATTTTTCACATAACTGACATCTACGTTTAGCCTCTCTGAGATTTGGCCAAGAGCCCTATTATGATCAAGTCGCGTAAGGCATGAGATATTTTTCTCGGGGATTGAAGGAGCAAATTCTTTCAGGATGAGTGCATTTGTGTTGGCTGGATTGGCAACAACTAGCACCTGTGAGGAAAAACAGAAAATATAAATTTGCTCCATCATTTCCTTGTACAAACTCTAAATTTTGAACATAGTTTTTTTTTGGGTAAAGAATTTTGAACATAGTAACATGGGACATCATTCTGATGAAATTGAAATTTGAATTGGCTTACCACACAAGACTCCCTGCCTACCACAACCTAAGAATGAAATGCATGATAGCAATGGAAGATATAGTCATGAAATCCATTTCACCTTGCAGTTTGGAGCTGCATGCTTCTCCAGAGCCGAAGCTTGAGCTTTGTAGATGGATACATTTTTAGACATCACATCTTTCCTTTCCATTCCCTCTTTCCTAGGAAACCCACCAACCATAATTGCTATGTCAACATCTTTACAAGCCTCAACAGCATCTGTGGTGGCAACAACACCTGTTGAACCAGACAATTCATAAAAGAGAAGAGTTGTACAAATGAAAAACAACATATTAGCTGTTAAAAATTCTTATGGGCATCCCTCAAATAATAGAGACAAACCTTTGAGGAGGGGAAACGCAGCATCGATCAACTCCATTTTTACCCCATTTAAGGCCTCCATAGCAGGTTCAATATCAAGCATATGCAGAATAACAGGCTGATCTGGCCCCAACATCACTCCCCTGGCAATCATAGGGACAAGAGCATAGCCTATTTGCCCTGTAAAACAAGAAATTCCTATTTAAAACAGGGCCATTGGTACTAAATAATCAAGGGGAAGGAGATAAATTCTATGTGAAGATTGATACAGCAAACACACACTGTTACACAAATCAACTTTCTTATCAGGAAATATCTGTATTTGGTAATTAGATTGAAAGAACATGCCTGCAGCACCAGTTACTAGAACCCTCAAAGGTTCCTTTTCTACAATCATGAAACTCGCCATATGTTTGATGATCTTCCGAAAGAGATAAAGAGAAACCAAAACCACCAGAATTTTTTGAATCAATTGGAGGTAATCCATTTCTTCCATTTCGAACAAATTGCAATTTCAACCGTGTCCAGATTAATAAGCAGAATTAATCTCCTCCTATTTCTAGATACATTTATAATATGAAATCAATCTGAACTGAGAATCAATAAAAGAAAAAAAAAAAAAAAAGGCCTACACGCCAAGACATCAAAATTCCAAGACAAAATCTGTAGGAAACGAACATATCTAAGATTTCTTCATTCTAAGGAAAAGAACCTAAAACTGAACTAATCCATAAAACCAAAAAGAAACTTAAAACTTCTAAACAACAAACAGAACTACTTCCCCTGATCATGAGAACAATATGCAATTGCATGATTCGCAACATCATCGACTACGTAACGTAAATCGAGACACTAGAAAACTTCAAAACCAGGTCATCATTTTCTCTATAATACCAATTAGTAAGAAATATGATATGAGAGTGATTAGAGAGAATGAATTACCAGCGGCCCCGGTGACGAGAATCCTGATTGGATCTTTCGCCATTGTTGCTGTAGTTGATTAGCTGACTCAAGCAAGAAACTAACTAAGAAGGCTTTTAACAAACTCGGAGCTTTCGATATGTAAATGCGAGCGAGCGAGAGAGAGATTTATAGTTTTTAGCAGTTGGAGTTTTTTTTTTTTTTTTTTGGGTCAATTTTAGCAGTTGGAGTTGGAGAAACAGTAAAGGAGAGGGAGCTTGCTCGTGAGTATTCACGAGACAGTTCAGTTAGTAGTTAGTGGAAAAAATTAAGAAAATGGAATAATTCATTTCTCCTTTGGGTTCATAAATACCCTCTTAAGTTTTAGTATTTTCTAAAATGACTTTACAAACTGTGAGCTTTGGTCCAACCTATATGAACCGGTCCAGAAACAGAAGAAACCGGGTGACACTTAATCTAGGGGTTCTGGGTTGGTGCATGTGCCGCGTTTGGCATCCACCAACTAGCAAGGGATAACAGGATAGGATTGGCTAGTCCAGAATTCTCGGGAACTGTGAAACCAAAACAATTGCGGCCTGCGGCCTATTGCTTGATGACAATGAGACCATGTAGCTGACTTGTCACTTTTAAGTGATGACAAATGGCACACATTTTAACACCACCAGTGCTTGGCTTGATGCGCAGGATCTTACCTAACTACCTGATTTAGTGCAGATCCAGCCACTCTGGAACTAGGATTAACGGTTGGGGGGAGCGATTATCCTCTCCAATTCCTAAATCTCGGCAGTACGGTAGTACGGCAATTCGGCAGTGCGGCAGTGCTAGGTAAAATGTCTGACACATGATAGTTTGGACATATAACGGTTTGAGTTCACTGACTCTGTTGAGTTCGGACCGTTGAATGTCCGAGCTATCACGTGTCGGCATCTCCATCTAGCATTGCCAAACTGCCGAGCTTTAGGAAATTGAAGGATAATTTTCTAGGGTTGTTCTCCCTATTCGTCTCTCAAAACCATACAAGAAGAGTAATTGTTGTCCACGTACCAGGAGATGATCTAGACTCCCGTACATGAACGCTTAACGTATGATCTCAGCGTGATACATATGACATATCCCTTTGCTTCCATAAATGCCCCTTGATGTTGCCATTAAGAGTGGTTAGAGAGGCATTTGTGGAAGCAAAAAAGATACGTATCATCACAAAACCATACATGAAGCGTTCACATATTGAGTAGGTGATCCAAACTCTCAAAAGAGTTGGGGGAACAGGATAAGGTGATTTTAATCTTATCCTTACTTTATACATAGGGGTGTAACATGGGCCTGGTAGCCAATCACAACATTTGGCCTGAAAAACCCTAGCCATAGATAAGGCCCGTACATAATTGTGCATTGCGCTTAGGGTCACCTGAGCCGACTAAGCCTAATGTATATGTAATAATTTAGTGGGAAATAGAAGGCTGCCATGCGCTGTAGCATTTACGCCCAGTCACAAGAAGGGCACAATGATTGTCCTATCCCCATGAAATGAAAAATTGAACCCCTGTTGGATTCCCCGTACATGCCTTCATTGGCCCTCAGTTGGTGCAAGGGCTACACAACCTAGCAGCAATTCCCTATCCCTAACTTATTATATAATTATATATATAATTCTATAATTTCCTTACCAATTTATTGAGTGTTATATTCTTTTTTTTTTTTTGGTAAAGGTGTTATATTCATCTATTAGACTATTATGGTGTATGTTAAGAGATAAATGCTATTGTAAATCTAATACTTTTGATTTTATGTTTTTTTAATAGCTCAGCCTATAACCTTAGGGTAGTGAGTTCCTTTAAGCATGCTTTCAATACTCCATCCATGATGATGCTTACTTTTAACCCTTGTTCAATTCTTTTGGGTTGCACCCACTAATGTAAAAAGGATTGATGTCATCAACTAATGGTATCTGCAATTTATTGAGATATTAGAAGTTAAAAGAGTTATATAGTTCCACATCAGATTATTGTTTTTTTTTATGAAATAGAAATTATATTAAACAAAGGAACTAGTTACAGGTGTCCATACAGGACGGCAAGTGAGGAGCCGTAAGGAAAAAACTTCTAAACCAATCACCAAAAGGAACATCAGGGTTAATTCTATAACTAATATCAACAGACCTATCGGCTATCATTAGACAATAATCCAACACCTCAAGCGGCCACGGAGAAAGGGATGGAATTGGAAGAAGTTCTGGCAAAGTTCCACATCGGCTATTAATTCTTGTCGTTGGTGTCTTCCTATACTTTAGGAACTCTCTCTCTCTCTCTCTACCTATAATGCCTTAAAGTTTTGTGTTAGACCCTTCAACATGGTATGAAAGTTTACTTCTTCAATCCTAAAGCTACATATGAAGGAAATGTTGAGATGTTGGGAATAGAGACACAAGTCGTGTTTTCGCACAATCAAAAGTGTTCGTGAAAATGAAAAACAAATTTTTTGCTCCATCAAATGTGCTCACAATGAGCATTTTTTGAACCACAATGTTAAATGCTATTTTGTGCACAATCTACTCCCGATGAACAAGAAATCAATGAAATCACTTTCAGAGAGCATTATCAAACGCAGCAAGTTTTGGGTTGGATCCTCAAATCAATGATAACAAGAAGAAAGTTGAGAATTACACTATCCAAACTTTGCCAGTTCCAGCCTTCAATCTCTTTGGCTTTTCTTCCCTATCATGAAGCCATACAACCCAACCTTACGTTTGTTAAACTAATTGTGACTTTCTTTTGGAATTTGATGCTTCTCAGTTGGGTTTTACACTCCATGGATGGAGATCATGTACACGACACAAAATTATTTAAAGAAGACTGCACTAGGGGTGAAAGTTTGGCTCCTAAGCCCTAATAGGGCTTGGACTGGATTTTTCAAACCTAAGGGCGGGTTAGGATTGAAATTTTCAGGCCCTGGGTTAGGGTCGAGCTGGGCCAGGGTTGAGGCCTGGGGCTAAGCCCAGCCCAGCCCTGTGTTAGGTTATACTTTACAATTTATTGTTTACATTTTGGAATTTTTGTTTAATATATAATTATCTATTTTGTTTACCCAAAAAAAATGGCTAATTATCTATTGAATGAAAATATTAACAATTTTAAGATTGGGCCAAGTTTTTTAATCCAAAGAACAGTCTAATAGTTAATTGAATATGAAACAAACCAATACCCAATCACATGTGTCTCATTTTTTAATGCATAGAACGACATAAATAGCAAAAAAGTAGAGCAAGGAAGGGACAACCAGACCCTAACAAAAATCAGGATCAATCAAGGTCAACCTAACCCTTGACAAAAAGCAAGTTCAATCAGGGCCAAACCTGGTCCAACCCGGACTGATCAGGGTCAATCAGGGCCGGGCTGGGCTGGGATGAGCCTGACAGGGTTGTGCCTGGGCTGAAATATCTGGGCTAGGGTTTTAAAAAACCTGACCCAACCCGGCCCTGTTTCACCCCTAGACTGCACCATTGCTGACCCGAAGACTGCAACATTGCTGACCCAACAATATTCATCTTCTGACGAAGAATTTAAATTTACAAATGCCATAGAATTTGGAAGAAGGAAAGTTCTATGGATATGAGTTTGCACGAACAGTAGCAAAAGATGGATATATATAGATTAATTATTAAAACATCTGTAACAAAACAGAAAAATTATGGTGAATAAAAAAGACAGATATACCCTAGCCAATGATATTTTATAAAGAAGCATCAGATCCACCAGGCATTTGATGATCGTTCATCTCGAAATCATTCTTGTGATCGTTCTTAACAGCAACAATCGTCTGATCAGTAGCTTTTCCAAGCTTCTGTAGCCCACAACCATCCAGGATGGCTGAGAGACTATAAGGTGGAGCGTCAGTTGCGAGCCACTGCTCCACTTCAAAGATGGTCTTGCTGCAAGTCTGGTGGGGCCCAGTCGAGGTGACTTCCACGTAATTACAGTACCAGCCGTGATGTTGTCCAGTACCGTCGGATGTGAGGTTGAGACGGCAGAGTTGGGACCCCACACAAGGACCTCTGCCGCTGAAGATGTCAAGGTTACCCCACTCGAAGTACTCGTGGTGGGGCTCCATCAACCCCCATTCTTCCAGGTCATTCACCCGAACCGAATCCCCAAACTCATCTTCGAGCTCCACGCTGATCTTCGAGTCTGTCCCTGACTTTATGATGGATCCTGTCCTCACATACAGCGTGTACACGCACTCATCCTGTACACGTGCATCCACAGAATCATAAAAAATCAGATCTATCTTCTTGTCTTCTTGTTGTAATCAAAATGGTGAATTACGAAAGGAAAAGGGTGAGAGGGTTGCTGATAGGCTGCGTGGAAGCACGCATAGGTGGGATTTTCGTTAAAAATAGGAGGTAGGGTGATCATTTAATTCCCCTATGTTTCTAGGTGTATGGGCTACGTTGCCTTTCTAGGTTCTTTTTCCCGTTAAGATATGAGAAAAAGATTCCTACGATGTAATTATGGGAAATCCTTCTCATGCCCTATCGCATGCCTATTAATGGCGTGACATCGCACCCTTTGGGAAATGGAAAACCTCTACACTTGAGAAATTGTAACTTTCTTTTGATTACCCTTTGTTTTCTTCATAAAAGTTTTTTAATTGGGACGATAAAAAAGAAAATTTTCAAAATGATAAAATGACTTGTGCCATTTTTAAAAATTGTCATTATCTTACAAACTTAGAAAGTACAAATTTGAAAGAAGAGTTTTTCTGTTCAGAATATGGCATGCGCTAGTACGAGAGCCAATGGGAACACGTGGGAAAACATCAACAGAGATGAAATATTTTCTTTTCATGGGGATGGGACGATCATTTCACCTCATCTTGTGTTTGGGCATAAGAGCCACATAATCCTTTTCCCAATTTGAAGTAGAAAGAAAAAAGGAAAGAATTTTCCTCCAATAGTGGAGTATTATTACTCTATTGGTCTATCCATACTCTATGAAGTTGATAATGAGCTTTCAACTATTTCCAATGTCCATCACACCCAAAGCAATGGTCAAGGGATTCTCCATTAACCGTGAGTGATGGAAAATTACTTACATATCAGAAGGACAAAAAAAAATAAGATTAAAACCATAGTCTTAGACCACAATCATTACCGTACAAATTGAACAGTATCTCTCCGAATTGACTGCAAATCCAAAAAACAGCATTTTTTTACTTGATACTAGTGATACGTATTACTATCGAAACCTTAAACTATGGTTGCAATTTCTTTTTAATCAACTTTGATTACAATAAGATTTTACCTCCTACATGAATTATATGGTGGCGATTCTTACCGAACTGGATACTTTAGTGACCGAGTTGGGTACCGCAGTGGCCATGGAAGACAGAAGGAATGAAAGGAAGATGAGGGAACGGAAGAGGCGACTCATTGTTTTTCTTTCTCTACCAAGTACGATGGCTTGCTTCAAATTCGACTCTTATCAGAATTTGAGATTGGGAAGGTTTTGAATAGAGGTAGAAGAAAGAGCAGACACGATCAGGAATACAATTGGTTTAATCAATAATCTTATTGTGATGATGGGTTTACTTACTTATTAATACGATATAGTACCCGTAAATGTGGAAGATCGACCCAGGATGACACGTGGTAGAATCCATGGGTGGAAGAAGTGGAACATTGGCCGAGAAAACGGGCATGACCCTTTCTATCGGGGACTGTAAGAATCCGACTCCATGGTTTGAGGAATCAGAATCGGATCGAAAGAATTGTCCGATTCCAATTTCTTTTCCATCAATCAAGGGCAGGTATTTAAAAAAAGTTCACAGTATTGGTATCTGTTTTGCTGGTGACTGATGTCGGTACGTATCGGTCCATATCAGATAATCTTGCCCTCAAAATTCAGATATCAGTTAGGTATTTGACTTCCTTCACGGCCATGGTTCTAAGTATCGATATCATATCGCTCATATTGGGAATGCGTACCGATTTTACATATAGCCGATCTTGATACTGTGTTGATATTGTATCGATGACATGGTACGAATAAAGGGTAAAATGGTCAAAAAACTTATTTTTTTAAAGGAGATTCAGAGATATTTTGTCTGATACAACCGATCTGTTCTGATACCGTATCGATTTTGCAAGTGATCGATATCCGATCCGATACCGTGCACTAGAACCATGTCCATGGCCGATACGAACGATCCAATACCGATTCCGAAATCAAAAGATAACGTAACCATAACCTTAAATTTCTGAAACTCAAACCGTCCGATCTATGCCAAATGCCCAAACACCACCCAGACATGTTTCGCATTTTGTTGTATTTTAGCCGTTGATCAAAACCATTTGGACCGTTGGATGAGGAGACCATGGGACATGTGGGGTTCAAGTGATACGGATGAGAAAGCAGCGGAACATGAACATGACCACCGTAACATTAAATGCCAGTCAAGAATGGTCCGTCCTCCTCTAAACACAGTAGCTGTCATCTACTCAAGACTGAGAAAGATTAAGAGGGAAACTATAAATAAGATTCCATTCGATACAAACGCAAGATCTGCAAATAATTAACCATTTCTACCAAATCATCGTGAATATTTCAGAGCTCTTCCTTCTTGAATCAGCTGCGTCAATGGAAAGCTTTCTCTTTGGTCTTGGATTTGTTGCTATCCATTCAACCAAGAACTCTGGAGGACTGAAGGGAGAGACAGAAAGTGGCACTCAGAAAGAGATACAAACAGTGAGAGCTACTCAGGTAGAATTTAATTCTGTCATTTAATGCTCTCAACAACATAAATGTGCCAAGTATTCAATTCTTGCCAGCAACCTTGTTCTTATTCATTATTTCACATTCTTGGCCATTACTTCTCGAATTTGACATTTAATGGCACTATCAGAAGGAAAAAAGATTTCCTTTCAAATCGAACCCTAAGGGGTTCTAGTCTGTAACTCAAACTCCTTCAAAAATTTTTTTAAATTTCTGCTACGGTGCTAACCGTTAGAGAAAATTACTATGGGCTTTGTCGGATGTTATTTTACCTTTTGATTCAATTATTGTTGATTGGTTTATTAATGAGTACATTAATAGAAGAATGTGAGAATTTTGGGTCTTGAAGATTGAAGAGATTGGAATGGATGGTTTCATTGTAGATGAGGGTGGAGAAGCAGCTAGAAAAAGGAGAAATGGTGAATCTTGTGCTTGTTCTCATGTTCGAGCCCAGCACAGACGCTCTAAGAGGTACCTTTTAGAATTTAAGGCTAAATATTTGATATGTTTTGTCTGTGCATGTGTTTCTCCTAGTTGGTGCCTGTTGAAGGAAATGCTGGGTATGAAGTTTGTGGCTTTTGCCTTCAAGCTTTTTCCATTTTTCCCCCTCTTTTTATAGGTTTTGAACTCTTGAAGGGTTTCATTCTTGACAGTCCGTCGGTTGATTTGTTTTTTGTTTCACTAAACTAGGCCATGGAAGGGAGGGGTTCTCTTTGAATCAATTTTGGGTGTGATGGTTAATCTTCACGTTTGGCAATCAATAGATTGTATTAGTGAGTTAGGTGCACCCAATAGCCATGTGTTTTCACCTTCATTCTCTCCTTGATTCTCATCACTGGGTTTTCAATAGCTCCCAATTCATTTGGCTTTCAGTTTTGTAAACTGTATTTATGTTTTTCCTGCCTCAAAATCCTATTACATGCTAGTGAAGAATCTTCTTTCGAATCTACTAGGTTTTTTTTATTTATTGATACATTGCTTTTAAAGCAAACTCTTCATATTTTGATAACTCAACTGCAACTATTGCAGCTTAAATATCATAAATGATTGCTTCTATATAGATTCTGTGATCTGCAAACCTTACATTTGCTCTATGCTTAAATGTGGTGCAAGTGACCCGCAGAGCAAAATATAACCCCTATCACCATCTATTGGTCGAGAACATGTAACTTGATGCATCTTGCAATTGAATGACATAAAAAGAGGGATTCAGATGCCACACAAAAATTCCCTTAAAGTTTTTGTCCTCAACAAATTGCATTATAAGTTTTCATGTCTGCATCTTGGTTATGTTTTAAGAAGGATGATGGTTCTCTATATCAGTGCTTCTGACAGGAATTTTGATCATGCAAGACGTGGAGTTTCACATTCCACAGGGAAGGATCCCAATGAATCAGATGTACGACTTTGAATCTTGCTTATTTATTGACCTGTATTTAACCCATATTGCACAACATCTGAAAATTCCAATAAAGAAAGAGGCAACTTACCTGTTCACTCCCCCACCCCCTGGCATTAAAATCCTACAGGATTTGCAACCTAAGATAAGGTCTCACAGAGCGGCAACTCCTCTTCATCAAGATTGCTATGATAAGATGACCAACCTTTCATTGAACCATCGTGCTTCCTTGGAGAATGATGTAAATTTGTTATATTACTTTTCATTAAAATATGTGCTTATATGAGAATCTCTCTCTCATGCATGCACACACACATGTACATGTCTATTGGTCTCTCTTTTTTTTTTTTTACCATACATTTAAGGGCTTTTCTATTAAGTAGGTAATGAGATTGAATTTAAGAAATGGGCTTTTGACGTTTATTCTTGTAAGTCTTCTATTAAGCTAACTCTTTTTTTTTTTTTTTTTTTTTTTTTTTTTTTTTTGGGTGAATAAAGAATTCATTACCAAGGAAAGAAAGAAAACAGGGGCCCCCAAAGGGGGCTACAAAAGCCCACGGCTAAACCAAACTTCAACTAGAGGCGGCTGAAGAAGAGAAAGAAACATTAGGGACACCCCAGGAGACAACAATAAGTCTGTTCCTTGGGGTGTCATTACATAAAGAATAGGGAGCTGACAATAATTTGGAGGAGATTTCAAAGTAAATGGAATCCCAAATCTGTTGATAAGAACGAGAGTTGGAGGTCCATTTCCTGATAAGTATCATTGAAATTCCTTGAAAAGCAGTTATGGTTACGCCAAGAAAGTATCATTTACAAATTCAAAGCTTATTTTAGACCACCTTGTGAAGTCACTAACAGATAAACCACAAGTAATCTATATTTTCTTGTTCTCTATTCTTTACAATCAGTGAGGCTTATAGAAATATAATGTTGCTGTGCTTCAGGATTTACAAGGATATCTTCTCATCATGTGCTAGCATCCATGATCTACATTGTCACCATGAAGGGCTCCATTTTTACAATCAGTCTCAAGTAGAGGGTGATCACTTAAATGATATATTTAGAAAGTGACATAAATTTGGCTCAAAATCGATGCAGTATCTAGAACCAACTATTTTCATAACCACCAATGGGTTGTCCATTATCCCGAGTAACAAAATAAAATGATGATATTCCTTTCCGCTTTAGTTCTATGGGTTTACAAGTATTGCTTACCTTTATTACTGATAAAATGCTTCTGGCCCTTAAAAGCAGGACTTATACCAGTTAGGGCTTCTCTCTCCCCTCCCCCCACCAAATTTTTTTTTTCTGGTATTTAAAAAGGGTTAAATATCTAGCAAGCTATTATGGTTATTGTGTCATGTCTTGGGACAATCATAGTAATAATAAGTCAATTTGTGTTGATTTTTTTTTTTCTATCTTCACAATTTTTACCTAAAAGAAACTCACTTAGTCTAACAAGAAACTGGCCATTAAGCAAATTTTGGTACTTCATGAAGACATGAAAAGGGGAGGGGGGTGGAGAGAGAGTCTGGAAATAATTCAGGACAATATATATTAAAATTAAATACCCCTATATTATTAAAACTAACTCCCTCCTTCCCTAGACTATTTATAAAATTGGTAACTGCCCTTGTTTTCGTTGGATGGAATAATTTTCCCCAAGTTATAATGCATGTAGAACAGTAGAAGATGTAAGCATGATGCATATTATTATCTTCTCCTTCGCTATCACCAAGTTCTGATCATTTTGCTTTAAACTTCGTGTTTCAATTTCCATATCAGTGATTCAGATAATAAGATTTCTTAGTGAATAAGAGCTCTTTTAGTTCTTTTTTTTTTTTTTGGGGGGGGGGGGGGTGGGGGTGGGGGTGAGAGGGAAGTTGATTGTGCCACTGATACTTTGTGGTTTAAATAAGGTTAAACCAAGAGACGGGGAATGTGAAAGCCTTAAACTGTGTAGATATTGAAACAGCTTAACCCTGTCCCTGCTAGTCTGGGCCTACAACACCCGTTCAAGATCCTGAAACGCCTTTAGTTAGTGTAAGATAGTTGATGACTTCATTGTAGCCAACTAGCTTTATAGATACCATCTTCCATTGCTGACGACATAGACTTCGTTTTTTAATAAAATATTGGGAATTTTATATCATCTTTTCAGGAAAGTTCAACTCTCGGCATTCTTCCTCTATAATGTCTGCCAGTAAGATGCTTTGTAACTTATAATAATTCTTATGCATGTCTGATCTGATTCCACCTAGAATTATATAATAGAAATAAAGAAAAGGTTCATATTGGAAGAAACTATTTTTTCCCTGGCCTGCCTACATTTTTTATCCACATCTTTTTGTGAAAACCTTTTTTTTTTGGGGTGGGGTTGTCATTAGAAATATAAAATTAATGCCTTCAGTTTAGTTTAGTTTTCAGTATAAATCTTAGTAATTGCATCTCTTTGCAATACAATATCAATATCCTTGTGTTACATGATGTATGAACTTGCAGATCGAGCAGCTACAATTGCATTTGCAGCAAGAGAAATCAATGCGAACTATGCTTGAGAAGGCAATGGGCCGAGCTTCAAGTACTTTATCTCCCGGACATCGACATTTTTCTGCCCAGGTCTGTGTAGTTTTGAATGCGAAATTTTAAAACTTTAGTTCAATGGATGGCTGTTTAGTGGATGACGAAGTAAGTAATATTCTTTTCACTCATTTACCATTTTAGTGGTGCCATGCAGAAGGTTGGGACAATTCAGTCAGTTGCCATATTCTAGAAACCTTTCCATTCAGACAATTGTACTTCCTAACTAGAGCATTTAGAGCTGAACTAAATCTGAACCCCAAGAGCATATCAAGTGTAGAAATTCACTCGGCATCATTCCAGAACTTGAACCAGCATTGACCTCCAGTAGCTAGTAAAAAGAATGCTGATTTCTTGACCCAACCTTGTTGGTTATTTACACTCTCAACGTTTTATAGAAACTCCAAATTCTATCTTCTTCTTTTTTTGGATGAATACTCCAAATTCTATCTTAGTCACCCTCTAATTGTCAATTATGACAGGATTAAAAATATTCCCATTTCTAATTTCTGTTTTACTCTAATTGGCTTCTTCTAGACATTTCTTATTCTTGTTTCACCACTAACTTCTCCTAGACCAAATAGAATTAGAATGTAAGAACCAATTTGTTGTGAAATAAATAATAATGACTTTTGAGAGAGAACCAAAACTTATCCGTAACACTAGCCAAAAAATAGTCCAACGCCTTGGTAGGAGACTTCTGACAACATACTTGAAAGTACTGCAAATGGTACCCTTGTCTACGGCAATGAGCCGAGTCACATCACTTGACTCTGTCCTAAAGACCATAGATGCCCCAATGGTGCAAACAGGACAAATCTGAATTGATGTCCAAGATAAAACAGCCACCAGCTTCTGCATGTAGTAGTGCACTCTCCTACTATGCCTTATCGAGTTCTACAAAGTTGTGCTCAAACTCAAGACAGGCTTTTGAAAGGAATCGGTAAAACAAAGCACTTAAAGAAGAAGAATAATAGTGTGTTTTTTGGATACACATGCATACAAGAGGAGAGAGTAAGAGAAGGGAGTAGAACACTTAGAATATCACCTCTAAAGTGTTAAAGGACATCCTCTATTTATAGAGGATATATACCCCTTGGAAACACTTGTCCAAATGATCCAAAAGGTGTGTGTCTTGGAGAGAGCAGACACAGAACACTAGCCGTTACCGACGTCCAACGTAATCTGGGACGACTTACAAAGTAGTCACTGAAATTGTCGATGCATTGGACGACACCCATCCGATGTTGGTAGAACCTCATTTCGCGTCAGACAGAGTTCAAAAAATGTCGGTAAGTTTCAACCAAACCCCAACTCAGAGTGCGCTAACAATCCCCAACTCAGAGTGTCCTCTGCCTGACATCCAATAAATAAATGCCGACATTGGGAAAGCGACATCCGACGTTGGTAAAACCTTTTCCAATGTCTGTAAAGGATTTTCCAGAACTATGTTAGACCACTAGCAAAAAAGGAACGGCATACATTAGCGCCTCGCTTTGCCACGACCCAGACCAGCACGCATGCGTGTGTGAAAATAACCCCAAACCCCCCCCCCCCAGACAAGAGAGCACAGTGAACCTTTCCTTCATGGAACCCTACCCTTGTGGTGACTAAAGTTTTCTTACTCGTTTGCTTTGCAAAAAGCAACATCAGGAAAGCCTTGGGGTCAACACTTGTGGGAGACAAAACAAGTAAAATACAAAAGGAGTTATTTTGAAACTTCTTGTTTTTAAATTCATTTAAATCCAACACCAATCCCAAAATCAAATATTTTCTAACCTTTTGAAGGTTTGAAAATCTGTAGTATAATTAAAACTACCTAAAGTAATTGATGTTAGTTGGATCAGCTGTGCAGGGGCATTCACTAGGCTCTGGGGTGCATCTTAAGCCCTTCTTTTATGCAGAGGCTCGTATGGTTGAATCTCATTTGTTTATTGCTTGTTATGGGCTCAAATATATGGCATGTGACATTCTCACACTGGACTACTGCATCAGAAACTTTGTGAGAACAAAGTTTTTGTAGTATCCAATTGAGATGCATTCAAAGTGTTTGTGACCAAATCATTCTATCGAGGCAACACAAAGCTTCTGACTTCTATTATATTTCCCTTTGCTACCTGCTGCTTTGTTTGCACCATATACACTCACTATGGCTATTTTGTTGTTCTCAATAGTAGTGTCACCATATAATATTGTGCCTGTTCTGTTTCATTTATAGACAAAAGAGTTGATAGCTGAGATTGATTTACTTGAAGAAGAGGTTGCCAACCGGGAGCAGCATGTTCTTTCTCTCTACAGAAATATCTTTGACCATTGTATTAGTGGGGCACCTTCTGGGAAAAGCTCAAGCTTGTCTTCTCCTGCTCATACAAAGAATGAAGTAAGAAAACACCCAAGCATAATCTCAAGTGCATTTTGCTCCTCCTCGAAAAAGTTCCCCTTGCAACATTTCCAAGTTCTGTCTTCTGCAAAGGAATCCAGTAAAAGGAAGGGGTTGCTGCAATCAAAGACCAGAAATACTCTGCTATTGTGTGGCAAAACCAATTTTCACATTGAGCACAAAAATTCAGATCCTATGAAGGTAAAAATTAGAAGTACCATCTGATAAAGATTCGAGATCTTTTTTTTTTTTTTTTTAATATACTTTCAGGTTGTATTCTACTTTTTTATCTAATCTTACAGAGAAATTTTTCTTCAAGACTAGCATAGTTTTTCTCTCTTTTTTTTTTGATTATTTATCCACCTGAATATGAATATTTCTCAGGAACAATTGCAGGTTGGTTCAATCTTGGTTTCTTCAACAATTGATCTTTATAATATTGGCTAGCTGCTAATTTAGAGTTATCTTAACCTTTGGACTGTCCTGTTCCAGTCCCACAAGTAATATTTGATTAAGGTAGTTCACACCATAATTTAATCATCTTGGTTGCTAGGTTCAGGAAATGGGAAGAAATTATTTTGTAGGGTATTGTTTGTTAGTTTCTAGATTTCTCTTCAGCCAGAAGTATCCTGTAAACAGCATGCTGTACTAAAAGTTAGCATAGCATGCCACTGGAATTTGGGGGTTCACAGAAGATAGCTCAATATTTGTACTTAATTTTTTTTCCTGATCTTTCACATGCTTCTGTAGAGTTTCTTTAACGCTCTTCTTGCAAAGAACATGCTGTTCAAATTGCAACATAGCACACGATTAGAATTTGACAGTTAACAAAAAAAATGGCTTACCAATAATACTTTTATTAACATTTTCTGAATGTTCACATGCTTTAGCAGAGTTTCTGTGACACTTTTCTTGGCTGGCATAGACATTTAGGGTTAATAAATTCAGTGTTATAATATTACAACCCTAGACTGCGGCCATATTTGATTTGGTGGGCCTTAATTTGATGTTCATCATTTGAGTCTCGAAGTGCACATGAACAGGTATGATGCACTTGATGCGCCACCTTTAAACCTGAAAAACAGAAACCCCAAGTGAGATATGAAACTGAGAGCATCCGAAGGCCTTGGAAATTTGTTTTTCTCTTCAATATTAGTTGGATTAAATCATCTAACATAAAAAAAACCGACCCTGATCTTCCCCATTTCAACAAATTTTGGGGATTTATAGTGTTCAAATTATGGATAAGAAACAGATTTGGACAAAAAAGTGGTGAAGTTACAGATCTCTTTAATTTTTTGATGCTCAAATCTCTCTCTTTTTTTAAGGGTAACTTACACATACCATCCTTGAGGTTTAACGAAAGTATAATTTTACCCCCCAGTTTTGGATAATTCTGTGTACCCCCCTAAGGTTCACAAAAGTTAACACATGCCCCCATTCCGTTAGTTTCTGACTAACAACGTTAAAAACATGAGGTGAATTGACGAAAATGCCCTTGCAAAAAAATACCTGCAAGTCATCTTCCCCAAATCGTTTCTCCAAAACCTGAAACCTTAAACCCATTTTAGGGTTTCGAATCACCTGCAATTTCAGTAGAAACCAATCAAATTAATAATAAAGTGGGTGAACCATCAATGGAAAACTTAGAACTGCCTTCTTGCCCAACGCTTGGCATTTCCTATTCTCTCATGCCCTCTTTTTCAATCCTCAATCAAACCTTTAAAATTCGGAAAACCGCTTCAACGAACCTCTTTCTTCTTGTTGTTTGTCTAGTTTTACGAATTAAGTTTGGTTGAGAAATCCTGACCTACCTCACCTCACTGGCCTGTGATGAGATTCCTGAGAGAAAGCAACACGAATTCCTAGTGAAAGTCTAGGGGTTTGTTTGTATTTTGGCTTTTCTTCTGTATTAGAGAGGTTTTGTGACGAAGAAGAAAGAAAGAGTTGCAGAGGCGAAGGAAAAGGAAGGAAATGGTATGAGGAGAGAGAATCCTATTGATTTTGGTTTTTTAAACGTTTGCCACTCAATCACTCCTCTTCAACCTCTTCGCCTGAACCGAATCATCACCATCTTCACCATCACTCTCTGCTCCACCCTCATCACCATCTCCCTCAAGATCTTCACAATCAAACCCTAACCCTAAACTCTGATTTGTTCGCCTGTAATGGGGCAATCTGTTGGACTATCTCAACAATTTCAACCCTCGCCAAGATCTTGAAATTCTCATCAAGCAGTCTCCTTTGCCCACGTTCTTCACTTACAGGTGCAACTAATCCTCTGCTTCTGTGCACAGGGTAGATTTAAGGATGCGATTGAGGTTTTCAAGAAAATGGATGAGAAAAAGATGCATGCTACAGACCTTGTCTTTTAATAATATGGTCGAACAGTTATGCGGCGCTGGGATGGTTGCAGAAAACCCACTCCAGTTTTGAATTCTTGCATTTTCTGTAGTTTTGAATGGATTTGCTTCTGATTTCTCCGTGGTTGATGGTCTATGGTTAGACTAAATTCTGGTAAATTTACTGGAAATCCCAAGTTTTAATGGCTTCCATGGTGGTTCCCTACAAGGATACCTGCAACTCATCTTCCCCAATCAGTTTGGAGAAGATGAGTTGCAGGTTTTTTTTTTTTTTTTTTTTTTGCAAGGGCATTTTCATCAGTTCACCTCATGTTTTTAAGGTTGTTAATCATAAACTAACGGAATGGGGGCATGTGTTAACTTTTCTGAACCTCAGGGAGGTACACAGAATTATCCAAAACTGGGGGGTAAAATTATACTTTCGTTAAACCTCAGGGGTGGTATGTGTAAATTACCCTTTTTTTAATGCATCACTACATTAAGTAAAAACAACTCAAATCCTTGCATCAAGCTGATATATATTTACATATTGTATAATAAGGTGTTTTATGCTTCAAAACTGCTATTTTGTATGTATCACAAGCACATCCATGCATTTCTTGACTATTTCCATGCGTATCTTTAGCGTATCTTGTATCTCTCCAATTCAATAAGATAGGATAGGTCTCTCAAAATCACCTCTCTGATACGATACCTGATACCGATACTTAAAACTTTGGGGTGGGGAGATTAAATAAACAAGAAAAGTATAAATTGCCTGCATGATGCTTAAGGTAGGCTAATGGGCTGTTCTCATTCATAGTAATACAAAACTTTGACCAATGAACGAAAAGTTCAGCTAAGGCCAAACACTTGGATGGAGGATAAATCAAAGGCAAAATATCTGGTCCTTTATCATAGGATCTCTGGAAAGTTCTACAAATTGTGATATATGTCACATGGATCCTTCCAACTGTGGTGAAGTAACAGATTGTATATATTCTGGTGCAGAACTCTGGAGTCCTTATTATTTTCCTTTAATATTTCAAAAACAAAAATCAATGACTACATGATTATGATCTCTATCTTTTCTCATTTTATATTTGTATTTTTTTTTCTTGTCTACATATGATCTAATATCTCTTCATTAATCCAGAATATGATTCTTAGTTAGTAGAATCGTATAGTTTACATTATTTAGATATGCCACCGAGTCCATGAATCCTTTAGTTCTTAGAAATATGATCCCAAATACCTGTTACCAACATTCATATTGGTACATACCAATCACATATGTCATGGTTTTAATTCTTTTTTTTTTTTGGTAAATTGGTTTTAACTCTTTATTACTCTTAAATGAAGAAACAAGTTAGCTGCCTCTTGCTGATTTGCACTTGGCGATTTGATTCTCCAAGAGGTGGCCCATCATTAAACAGTCCAGAAGAACTCACAAGTTGCCAAAGTTGTACATTATAACACAAGCTAATAATTTTTCTTCCATGAAAAATGTTGGAGCCATTGTGTCTATCTACTTTGATTTACTGCCAGCCTGACAGTGGTTGTTTCATACAGCTACCATACTGCATAAGTTGCCAATTTTCTGTTCCAACATCAATCTTGATGTTTGCTTCAGGTTCATGACAAAGTACCAACATTGGAGAAGACTCCTTTGTCCCGTACCCTAAAAGATCATCTCTACCAGTGTCCAAGCAAATTGTCTGAGGAAATGGTCAGGTGTATGGCAGCAATATATTACTGGTTGCGTAGTGCATCATCTGTGAAGCCAGAGAAAAATCGTTCACCTCTATTATCCAAGTCCTCTACCAGTGTTATTCTCCCCCGTCGTGGTACTACAGAAGATCGGGAGTGGTCTTGCAAATCAATGATAGAAATATCTTGGATATCAACTGATAAGAGCCAATTTTCTCGGGCATCATATGCCATCAACAATTACAGGTAGGAGAAAACAAGAGAATATTCATCTGTCTTTTCTTTTCTTCAGGTGACTTAAGTTGCCTGTTAGGTTGTCAGAACAATGAAGGGAAAAAATACTGGCTGCCTATCATGTTGTCAGAAGAATTAAGGGAAAGCATATTGGTACATATTGCACCCACAAGATGGGACTCATCGTTTGCTGAGTCCAAAAGACAATGCACCATCTTTCAAATGGTGAGCATGAAGTACAGTGAACTGCCAGGAAACGAACACTCCAACATAATCAAGTCCATCCAATCAGGGTGACAGCTTAGGTTAATAGATCGTATAGATGGGGACTATAAACAGTGGTTCCAATTGTAGCTATATCTGCTCCGTGAGAGGCTGTAGAGAGATCATCTTCACCATGACATTCCTTACAAAAATTTACATCAGAGTTCCTCTTTTTGTTTCATGCTCACAGAAGTGCTATGGTTCATGTTGCAATTTCAGAATCCTGGTGGAACAATTGGAAAGAGTGAATGCAAAGCAGATGGAAAGTGGTGCACAAATGGCATTTTGGATCAATGTGTACAATTCTCTTGTTATGCATGTAAATATTGCATTTTTGGAAATTAGTTAGTAATTAATGTTTTCTATTTTACAAATCTTTCTTAAATAAATTGTGCAGGCATATTTAGCATATGGGATTCCCCATAGTTCTCTGAGAAGAATGGCTTTGTTTCACAAGGTAGAACCTTCCTTCAGGATCCAGTTCTCACTTATTAATTTTTTTAACTGGTCAATTACTCAATTTCATGTCCTGAGGATTTCTTTTGAGTGGACATCACTTAATTTCATTTACAATCAGAACAATCTTATTCAGACTGCATAACTTGCATTAAAACTTAATTGATTTCGGTTTAATGCAGGCTGCTTACAACATTGGTGGGCACCTCATTAGTGCGGATGCCATGGAACAGTTCATATTCCGCTTCCGTACTCCCCGAATTGGCAGGGTATTGAGCTCTCCTCCATATATCTCCATTTCACATGCATGCATGGAGGATATTTTGTCACTAAAATTTTGCAAGCAGAAACTTTTTCTTAACTGTCCCTTTGAGTGATGCAGCCATGATGTCACTAGCCATTTTAATGCTCCCATGACAGCACATGCATTTAATGCCCACTCCACTTTCTCCCACTCTTCCAACAGCTATATTTTCCAACGGCTTTATTTCAACAGCTCTATTTCAACAGCTCTATTTCAACAGTCCTTTTCCAACAGCTCTTTCCCATCCTTTATGTTAAAGGCTACTCACAATAGGTGGAGTGTCCCTATCGTGATATATGTTTAGTTGTGCGGTGTGTGTGAGCTGTGTTTTATCTTACCTTGCTTTAGTTATATTTTTTTTAAGTTGTAATTAGGACTTAGACTCTTTGTAGGTTTCCTACTAAGAGTATATGACGGGAATATAATCATAGTTGTCACGGCGTCTCGGCGACCCAAGGCGTTGGAGAGGGGCTAAATTCAAGGCGACCAAGGCATCCAAGGCACCCGCCTAGGCGACCAAGTCGGCCAAGACACCTAGGCAACGTCTTATATAATATAAGAGGCAAGGGTGGTCCACGATAGGCACATTATTGAGTCCTATCGTGTTCCATGATTCACCATCTTCTCTCTCTCACCTCTCTTCTTATTTCCTTCTTTCTTCCTCCTTGTGAAACTGGTTATCGTTTTCTCTGTTGCTACATGGTATCTGAGCAAATTTAATCATTTTTCACCATTCAATTTCTGTTCTGATAGTCCTTCGAAGTGTTTTTTTCTTGTTGCAGCACCTACACTGCCATACATACTGTATGAGGCCTTAGTTGCTGATTATATGATGATGAACTAGGGTCTCCTTGCATATCCTATCTACATCTGTCCTTCCATAGAGTTTTTCATTTACTGGAATCAAGGTTTATCCATATAATGCTGGCGGTACTCTGTTTTCTGGGTAGAATTGAGATCTGATTTTTCTGTGCATCGAGCTAGATTTGGAGACCTATCAGCAGATGTCTTATTATTATATTTTGGTTACCTGTTGTTCTGATCAGAATCTGTCCATCTGTAGCTGCCACTGGTTATTGTTCATTTGTTCATATTTATTTCCTCTTCAGGGATTGCTCTTAGATATATCTATTGTGCTTTGCTGCTAGTTATCTTATTGGGTATCAATTGTTGATAATGATTGACTCAAAACCATCCATTGACTCTTTCAACGTCCAAATCATGTCTATTAAACTCAATGGTGCATTGAACTATTTAATCTGGGCACAGGAAGTTAGAGTGTATATTACTGCCAGGCGAAGAATGGATTATCTTACTAAGCCACCTCGTGCTACGACTGCTACTCAATATCCGGAATGGACATCAGAAAATGCCACTATACTTTGTTGTCTGTGGAACAGAATAGAGCCTTCTATGGCTTCTAATGTGATGTTTCATACCACAACTAAGGATGTTTGGGATGACCTCAAAGAAACCTATTCTCAAGATAAGACCATGTCCAGGATGTATGCCCTATATTAAAAGTTCTTCTCCTTCAAGCAGAGTGGCAAATCCATTAGTGACTACTATAGTTCCTTGAAAAGCATGTGGTAAGAACTCAATGTGTACCAGTCTCTCTCTACTGAGTTCTTAGTTGCAAAATTTTTATCTGGATTAGACTCTAACCTTCAATCCAGATAAAAATTCAACGGTAAAAGTTGCTCCATTGTGACCAAGTGGTCACGGGTTCCAAGTCTGGAAACAGCCTCTCTGTGAAAACTAGGGTAAGGCTACTTACATTATGACCCTCGCCAGAGGTCCAGACCCCGCAGTGGCGGGAGCCCCGTGCACTGGGTATGCCCTTTACTCTGACCTTCAATCAATGAAAAGCTAAATTCTTAATGGCGAGAAGATACCATCCATGAATGAGGCATTTTGTCGGATCCAACGTATCGTGTCTCCCTCCTACACCACTTTGACTCGCCCTCATCTAGCAATAATTCAGTCCTTGTTTCAAACAGTGAGGGCCATGGCACTAGTTTCTCCAGAAGAGATCGTTGTTCAAGAGGAGGTCGAGGCCATGGCGGTTGTCGAGGCAGAGGACAGTCACTAGATCAAGGTACACGTCAATGTACTCACTATGGTAAGATGAATCACATTGTTGATACATGTTGAACAAAGCATGGTAAACCTGAGTGGGCTCAACAATTGTCTGCTACTATTACATTTGATTAAAATTCAACTGTGGCATCATCCTTGGACACCAATCAAGCTTCTAACTCTGGAGGTAGTCAATTTGTGTCTCTTTTCCGCGATGAACTCAATCAATTACATAAGCGTCTTCAACAAATTGAGACATCTACCTATACATCCACTGTTACCACTTCTCATTAAGGTATTGGTGCACTTCTTGCTTCCTCTTCTTTCACCCAAAAAATTTGGGAAAAGTATACAGTACTCTCCGTGCTAATAACACCAACATGGGTCATTGACTCTGGTGTCACTTCTCATATGACTGGTAAGTCTCGTGTACTCTCTTCACTTCAGAAGTTCAATCAACCCTCTAGAGTCATTTTTGTTAATGGCTCGTCTACTCAAGTATCTGCTTCTGGTTGTGTTACTTTATCCTCTCTTCCTATGTTGAAATTTTTGCTTCATGTTCCTAACTTGCCCCTAAATCTTACCTTTGTTAGTCAATTGACTAATCCCTTAACTATTCAATAACATTTTATCCTACTTGTTGTGCTGTCAGGATCTCCAGACAAGGAAGACGATTGTTGGAGGGCGTGAGAAGGATGGTCTTTATTTTTCGATAATGGCACTCCTTCCTTTTCTTCTACTGTTTTTAGTGTGTCTTCCCCTCTCTAGTGGCATTATTGGTTGGGACATCTTTCTCTCTCCAAACTCCAACATATGGTTCCCAGTTGCAAGCATATCTTTCGACTTGAGCGTAAGGTATGTGAGCTTGGAAAGCATCATTATACTTCATAGGACTAAAAAGCAAGTCGACACCAACAAGGTGTCGCCTAGGCGACCAAGGAGACACCAAAAGTCAAGGCGAGAGAAAGGCGCTTGGACGCCAAGGCGACAGCTTGACAACTATGGTTTTACTCCCATAATCGAGTGCAAAAATGCCTCAAAACTTCATTCAATAATTCTCTATCAATCAATAGCTGCCTTTATATAGACTGAGGCTGGGCTACAGAAATGGGAAGTAAAACATAGCAAGTGTTTGGAAAATAGAAACTGAATGAAATTAAAAACTACTAAAAGCTTCATAACTCAGCCTTCTAAACATGCAAAGATAACCAAATTAGAAACTAATATAAATTAGAAACTACCTAATATAAACTGAAAATAGAAACTAAACTAGGGCAGCATTAAGATAGAATCTTCCTCCACTTGATGGGTCCACAAGATCTTCTAAAAATCAATCCCAAACAAGGCAAATTTTGGCTTTGACACTGTTCATGTGAACACTGTTTTTAGTCTTCAACTTGGGTCTTCTAGAATGATTCCCATCAAGGAAATATTGGTTGTTAATTTCTGACTCTTCTCTTCATGTTTCGATCTACATCACATCATTATAACAGTAAAAATGCAATAACGTAAGGGGATGCAATCCTATGTTAATGGAGAAAAAGCCCATCTACAAGCCATTGCTGTCCACTTGGGATAACAGCTGAATGTTCATGACACCGATCAAAAGCTTACTGCTACTGTCCACTTGGGATAGTAGCATAATGTTCACAACACCAAATTAAGACTCAGTTATAGAATAAATAAACTGTTGATAAAACACAAGCACACTATGAGAGAGGGATGTACTAAAAACCAGGATTCATAAATAACTCAAACAAAATTATCCTGAACACAGAAAAGACAACAGAAACTAACAAATGAAATTTTTTTTAAAAAAAATGATGAAACTGTGATTATGTATGGAAAGATGGTATACCTCCGCTGCTGTATACCTTTTTTCTCAATGCAGGATTGAACAAGAAACACTAACTTAAGTTTAAAAAAGATCAATCCAGGACTCACCTGAGGAAAAAATCACCCAAAGAAGAGGGTTTAGAGGTGGTGGGGCCTGGCTCAGTAGAGGGAATTGCAGCACCAGTCCACCTGCTCTCAATTTCTCTCAGTTGGGGACTTCTTGTTCTCTCCCCCTTTTTAGGTTATCTCAAAACAGGAATGGGGGCTTACTCTTATAGCTGTGGAGACAGCCTACAACCTCAAAGTATCTAGAACCGGGAGTCTCATCTCTGGAGATATGGAGTCGGTTTGGCCTCTATCGCCCAAGATGGAGATATGGGTTGAATTCTTTCCTCATTGAAATCACTTTTTTCAAAAGCGGGGGAGAATTATGTAGTCATGATGATAAGCATTTAATGCCCACTCCACTTTCTCGTTCTGTTCCAACGTCTTTCTCAAACAATGGCTATTTTTTCAAATGCACTGCTTCCAAGACGTTTCCGGCTTTATTCCAACAGCTACATTCTAATAGCTCTTTTCCAATGATTATATTCCAACAACTCTTTTTTCCATTCCTTATTTATGTGTATCTTTTGGCTTGTAGAAGGTAGAGTTGGTAAGTTGTATTCTTGGAACTTGTAGGTGTACCATAGTGAGCCCCATTGTGAGTTTAAGGTCCTTTAGTGGTGAGTGAGTCACACACTTGGGTAAGTTCCAAAGAGACCCAGAGTTAAGTGGTCCTCTCTGACCCTTGTTATCCAATACTTTTCTTTCTTTTCTAGCTTATTTTGAATCATCCCTTTTTGAGCTGCATCAATAATGATATAGTCTTGATGATGAACATTTAATGCCCACTCCACTTTCTTTTTCTCTTTCAACGTCTTTCTCAAGCAATGGCTCTTTTTTCAAATGCACTCTTTCCAAGACGTTTCCAACATCTCTTTCCAATGGCTATATTCTAACATCTCTTTTCCAACGGCTCTTTTTTCCATTCCTTATATGTGTATATCTTTTGGCTTTCATAAGGTAAGAGTTGATAATTTGTATTTTTAGAACTTGGTGGGTGTACTATAGTGAGCCCCACTATGAGTTTGAGGTCCTCTAATGGTGAGTGAGTCCCACACTTGGATGAGTGACACACTAGAGGAAGATCTTCCCTATTATCAGGAAGAAGATGTCAGCCACACAGAAGGATGGGATAGCATGGGCTGCCAGCCTCGACTGTTCTTCTGGTTTATGTCAGCCCTATTACCCTGCTGATATTATAACTTTCCCACGTTAATTGATTAATATGTTTTTCTTAATGGCATCCCTGTTTACATGTGAATACAAGCCCCTAGACTTTTTTAAGTCATTGAGTTCGAGAAGCATAACATGCCCTTTTGGACCTTTAATCCCATCACCTCAGCTTGTCAGACCTTTACTGACATGAATTTAAGCTTAGTTAGTCTAAACAGTATCAGGCATCCTGTTTAGATGTGTCAAAATTGGATTCCTTTTAAAACTTACTTTTAGCATGGAAACTGAGGTGGTGGAACCTTGGTTCCACATGTCCTTCCAGTTCAGCCCTTCTTCAATTTGGAAGTTTTAGGTATTTAGCCTGAGGGATCTCTGTTACTCAAAGATCCTTTATATATATATATAAAAGAATTTCAGTGGATGCAATTCACCCAGCAAAAGTCCAACAGAGAGCAAGTATGTGGTTTACAGTTTTACACAGATAAGGATGCTTTCCACGTGGCCAGTTCATAGCCTGGATCAGCCAAGTCCATTCATCAATATAGCACAAGAAAAATATACATTGAGACCAGAATCTTCTGTTTTTTTAAGAAATTTAATTGGTACCCAAAATGACCACACAACCTTCTAGTTGTGGTAAATTGCAACCCAAAAGCACTAAGTCACTTGGAAATAAATCCCTCATTTTTGGCATCCTTTTTTTAAACTGAAAAGACTTGAAATTTTCATGGCTGATATCATAAGGGAGATCCAATACATGATGCACCTTAGAGCTTGGGTGGACTAAGAAACTTGACAGTGGTTGACTCGATCTTTTGTCTGCTAGATGATCTAAATCTACAATATCCCAACTCCACATGGCTGAAGTTGGAACCTAACCCGGTGAAATCTAGATGATGCACCTTTACTTATCTTATTTTCGCATGTCTTTATTCATTGTTAATTTTTTTACAGTGGTTTGAGCCCATTCTTACAACTGCCTTGCGGAAGAAATCAGAAGAAAAGAAAGTCATCAATTCAAGATTCGGTCTTGAAAGTGCTCAACCCCTTGTTGCATTTGCCCTTTGTACTGGAGCATATTCTGATCCCATGGTAATTTCACAATTTCTCTCTTCTATGCTAACCTTTCTACAGTCAAAGTTAGGGCTAGCAATTTGGCAGGTTAGGTAGACCAGGTTGATCACCACATATACGGACCTTTGGCAAGCCCAAGCCCAAGTAAGGTCAGGCCACTCCATCAGTGTGGGCCAGGCCAGACCATCATGCCTGTCAGAGACTCAGGCTGCCTCAATGACTGCCAACTTAAAAAATCTGAGGTTACACATGAACATGTCTGTATCATTACGAGTAAAATGAATGTAAATGTAACTACATAATATAAACTTATATTATTATGTAATGTATTATGAACAACCATACTATATAATCCCTGGCCAGACCGGCCACCCAATTGTTGTACAACCATCAAAGCCTGGATCCAGTTAGGCTTCTTCTGGGCCAAGCAATTCAGGCTTAAAGTCACCACTTCTAGTTAAAAGGTTTGAAGGTTTCTAATTAGATCAATACTAGGTACCAATCTTGTTTCTCTGCTGAAAATCATTAAGGTGGCTGGGCTAGTTTATAAGTTGTAACTATTGGAATTAAGGAATTATGAACATGATAAATGTTAATAAAAAAAGACAAACTACATATTCAACGATGAACAACATCAAATGAATAGCAGTGAAATAATTACAACAACTAAGCCTTATCTCAACTAAATGGGGTCAGGTACATGGATCTGTGGAAAGACAAAGTATAGATAACAAAAGTAAAAGAAAGTAAACAGCACCATTGACAACAAATCAGCAATATCCCACCTCTATGGGGTCGGCTACATGGATCTTTGCCCTCCAATCAGCTCTATTAGAGGTCATACTTGAGACAAGGCCTAAACTATGCATGTCTTTCCTCACCACTTCTCCTATGGTCATTTTTGGCCTGCCTCTGGCTCTTTTAGCCCTTTCAATCTAAATCAAATCATTCTTCCGTACTGGTGCATCCCAAGGCCTCCGTTGGACATGACCATGCCACCTCAGACAACTCTCTCAAAGCTTATCATGAATCGGTGCCCCACTCCTGACTCAGTTCTAATACGATCATTCCTTACTCTATCCTTCCTAGTTTTACCACACATCCATCTCAACATCCTCATCTCTGCTACACTTAGTTTATCCACATGGCTCTTCTTAACTGCCCAAATTTCCGCACCATACATCATAGTTGATCGTATGACAATCCTATAAAATTTTCCTTTAAGCTTTAAAGGAATATGTTGATCACACAACACTCCAGACGCATCTCTCCACTTCATCCATCCTATTTTAATCCTCAGGGCAACATCATCCTCTATATCACCTTCTTTATTTACAATTGAGCCCAAATTCTAATATAGTCACTCTGTGGGATCTCCTTTTAAAAAATATTCACTACCTCATTAACCGTCTTAGTCTGGCTAAAGTTACACACCATATACTCTGTCTTTATTCAACTTATCTTAAGGCCTTTTGATTCCAAGGTAGATCTCCATAACTCCAACTTGGCGTTAATCCCTGCCTTTGTCTCATCCACCAAAACAATATCATCAGCAAAAAGCATATACCAAGGACAACAAGTCAGCAATATCCCACCTCTATGGGGTCGGCTACATGGATCTTTGCCCTCCACTCTGTTCTATTCGAGGTCATACTTGAGACAAGGCCTAAACTGTGCATGTCTTTCCTCACCACTTCTCCTATGGTCATTTTTGGCTTGCCTCTGGCTCTTTTAGTCCCTTCAATCTAAATCAAATCACTCTTCCATATTAGTGCATCCCAAGGCCTCTGTTGGACATGACCATGCCACCTCAGACAACTCTCTCAAAGCTTATCATGAATCGGTGCCCCACTCCTAACTTAGTTTTAATACAATCATTCCTTACTCTATCCTTCCTAGTTTGCCACACATCCATCTCAACATCCTCATCTCTGCTACACTTAGTTTATCCATATGGCGCTTCTTAACTGCCCAAATTTTCACACCATACATCATAGCTGGTCGTATGACAATCCTATAAAATTTTCCTTTAAGCTTTAAAGGCATATACTGATCACACAGCACTCCAAACACATCTCTCCACTTCATCCATCCTATTTTAATCCTCTCGGCAACATCATCCTCTATATCGCCTTCTTTATTTATAATTGAGCCCAAATTCTAATATAGTCACTCTGTGGGATCTCCTTTTCAGCAATATTCACTACCTCATTAACCGTCTTAGTCTAGATACTTCGTCTTTGTTCAACTTATCTTAAGGCCTTTTGATTCCAAGGTAGATCTCCATAACTCCAACTTGGAGTTAATCCCTGCCTTTGTCTCATCCACCAAAACAATATCATCAGCAAAAAGCATACACCAAGGAACTTCATCTTGTATGTCTCTGGTTAAGTCGTCCATGATAAGCGCGAACAGATAAGGGCTTAAGGCTGACCCTTGGTGTAATCCTTTGTTTTAATATCAATAAATAAAACAAATGATAGACCGTGTACTTAAAATTGTTATCATACCCTCTTTAGACATATCTTCTTGGTGCATAAATTTTATGCAACGCCAATATTCAACATCTTCTGCATTCCAAAGTATTGTAATCCATCATGAACTACCACTATATTGTACTTGACTTAGGAGAAGAAGGGAAAAGCAAGAAACATTAAGAAACTACTCTCAAAATTAATTTCAAATGGCTTGAGGCTTCCTCTACAGACATTCTAGCCCACCGAAACACACTGGTGATATCTCTTCTAGAAAGACACACCTAGGAAAAAGTAGAGAGGTATGCCTTTTCTTCAAAGACACATTATAAAGAAAGGGTTTTGCCAAAGTGAACCCAATGTGGTACGCAATTTCGATAAACCACTCACATAGATTCAGGCACTTGAAAAGAATAAAATAAAAATAAAAGGCTGCATTGGAGTGCCATCCATGAATTCCAAGAGGAGCTATATTATAGGGAATTACATGGAAATTCCACACCGCAGTGGGTTCAGTAATATCATTTTCCTAAATGAAAAAACACAACTACCTAGTTTGGCTCACAAAAAATACAAAACTCGAACCAAATTATGAAAAACACCTCCAAACTCTTTCAAAATGCAACAGTAGTAGACCCCTGCGACTCCTTTGGGTTCTTCAATTAGATCTCCACCAGAAAATTTTAGAGTCATAGCCTCAGCATCAGTATTCTAAGCATCCCTTGTACCCCTCATAATTTTCTACCTTGGAGTGAGCTGAATAGCTGATTGCAACCTTCACAAGAAGGAATGCATATAAATCTCACAGTTCAATTAGATTTAATAGAAGCCACTTTTAGTTAACCTCAGTCCCCTCCACTATCCCCATGCTGTGTAACAAGAGGGACATGCTCAAATGGAACCAGTGAGTTATATTCTTCTTTTCTAAAATTTCCTGGGTTCAATTGCATTATATTGTTCACTGACAACTGGCATCCAATCTTGATACCTCTTATAGTTAAAAGTCTACACAGCCCCAAATGTCAAAGAGGAGTTAGAAGTAGCCAAGAAGGATTTTCTTCAAGCTAATGTGGTTGTAAAGAAGTCGAGGAAAGTTTTTCTGCCTAAGTTACTGGAGAAGTTTGCAAAGGAGGCCTCTATCAACTCGGATGATCTTCTCAAATGGGTCTCCGAGAATGTAGATAAGAAGCTTCATGATTCAATACAGAAGTGCGTCGACTGCGGGAGAAAGGCATCACAGATCATAGAGTGGCTACCTTACAGTACAAGGTTCAGGTACACGTTTGGAAAGGATTTGACAGAGAAACCATGGTGGTTGTGAGCTTCTGCCTTCCTGTACTTGTAACTTGAAAAGGATCAACAAATGCATCTGTCATGAGCCTCCAGTTTTGCTGAAATGGCAAACAGATCAATTTAGAACTCGAGATGTGCATGCAACTTCTCAATGTAAAGTTTATACCATTGTACTGCATTAGCTGAACTACCTATGCTTATTATGCATTATTTCCATTATTAAAGGGATGAGTAGTAAATGTGGGTTGTTCTTTTTCTCCCCCCCCCCCCCCCAGCCCCTTTTTCCTTTTAACTGTGTTTTTAGTTCATGATAGGATCTTTATCCTCTCAATTACACTGCCCGTACTTGACGTCGAGTACATCTAACAGAGGAGGCAGAAATGACTATCCTACCCCCTGTTCGAACACACTGCCTGAGGTGGGGTCCACCTCCCTCTATTAGATGTACTTGACGTCAAGTAAGGGCAGTGTAATAGAGAGGATAAAAATTCGTTCATGATATGGCCTTGAGACTAAAAGTGATCACAGGCTGTAATGCAGTGTTTCCTCAATGTTATTGGTAATAGTCAACATCGACACAAGTATACTGTATACAGAGCAGTTTCAGTTGTTTACTTCATTTCATCGCGGTGAAGGGATACCATAAGACAATGTTCCCTTTGTTCCCACATCGATTACTCCTAAAGCCTTCCGTCAATGTGGATTTAGGGTTAATCGATGTGGGTATATTCTCCCAACACCATTATATTTATATCTTCGAAACCAATTGACCTGAGATAATGAAAAACTTAAAAATGCTTGTGGTTTTTCTTTTGGGATTGAGTTCCCTGTACAACTGCATAAGGTAAATTAACGTCTTCCTCTGTCTATCTCTCTCCTTCTACAAAAGAGGGCAGATATGTCATTTTTCATAGGAGGGAGGAGAGATAGACATAGGGAGGCCTAGCATACAGTATGTAGCCTGGCAGCGTTTAATAGCCGATTCCCAAATATAACCCAAAGTAAATGTACAATGACCATTCGCAAAACAAATGTTTGGAGGCTGTTTTTGATTCAATAGAGAAGCTTCAACTTGGATTCCAACTACCCACCACTTGTTTTTACCAACTCACTCTAGCATAGGAGGAACTCCATATACCAAGAGATATTGTCAAAGGATCCCCCTCAACGTGAGAGGACTTGTATTTATAGATTCTAAGAGTTCTACCACTCCCCGTTTTAGAGTTTTACAACTCCATCCCATCCATTCATGTGGGTTTATTGCTCATCTATGGTGTTAATGAGTGCCAACATTCACAATCAATAAGATTGGAGCAAATAACCATGTTTATCACGTCTTAAATTCAAATTGGGGGGCAAGGAATGAACCTAAAGGGTTAATGGCCTCCAAGAACAGATTAGGATGCATAAAAATGATCAATCCCGAAGAAATGTGAGGCCATGTTTATCTGAAAAAATCATAGAAATCGACATCGAGCTTCACAAGCACCATTTTGACTACAGCCTACAATATGTTAAACAAAATCTCCATTTTGTCAATGGACCTTCCCAACAAATTGACATATTCAAGGCTCTATTCGACATTTCACATGAAATCAATCAACAGATTAATTTGTTGACCGTGTAGTTGTTGAATCGAGATCTTTTTGTCAATTCTTCTTAGTATGTCATTGGTGCCGCTTTGGCTAGTTCATCTCTAAACCAACCTAGTTTCAAGTGTAACTGGGCTAGGCCAAGCGTGTCTAGTACACTTCTAATACCTTGAAATGCGTATAACTTAGACTACAAATGTCCAAGTTAGACAATTCAAAATGTATGTTTTTACATATTTCACATATTTTCCTTTGGTATAAGAATCATGGACTATACTGACCATCAAAGACTGTCTTCAGTGCAAACCCTAATCATCAAAATGGAATATTCTCCCAAACAAGGGATAATCGGACGTAATCCCATACCAAATATGAATATGACAATATAATCCATCAATTGGACATGTCGGCAACTCTTCGAATTGAGACAATATTTCTCATCAGATTTCCTCTTCAAGGGCATTTCAGTCATTTTTCATGGACGGTTTAAGAACGTGTCAAAGACTGTGGGAAACTCCCAAAATCTACCGATACACGACCACACCTCAAGGGATGCTCATCATCATCAAAGTAGCCCCCAAGGTGACAAAATGAAGTGTCTACACCGATGCCCTTGCTTCGCATGCATTTAATATTGGTATTCTATTGGGTGGGATTCCACTCTCCCCTATTTCTTATCCCATTTTTTGTACTCAAGAGTACTGTAATTCTTTTTTCTTTTTTTTCGGATGCTCCAACGTGTGCTTCAACCGGTGTATACAAGATCAATTTCAATTGAAAAATACACTTTTTGGTTGTATTGGGTAATCTTTATCAGTTCCATTTTGGTATCGGTTCCTCTTTCCTCCCACTTTCATCCTTCATTTTTCATTTTCCATTCTCACTTTTTTTATTTCATTTTTTGCATTCCTTTTACTTTCCTTTCCCTTTGTGTGGATCTCTGTTTTACTTTTCTTTTTTTAAATGGATCCATGTAGACAACCCCATTTAGTTGGGTCCATTGGGATAAGGCTGAGTTTGTTGTTGTCATTGTATTGGTATCGGACTCTAACGATATTGATACATATCGATCAATTTTGAACACTACATGTAGCAGATTTTTAGGACCATTCAGGTAAGGCTCCCTGAGGTGACCATGTAGGAAACTCTTTGCCCTTACTAAATATCCCTAAATGCTTCCTATTAATGGAATTAGTTGCTTAATTTACTGTGGCGATACATTGATCATCCAATTTAGTTGGTTGCTGAGTGTTGGAACCCTGAAGGATTGTACCTGGACCTGATAATGTATCAAGTTTGTTACACACAGCATAAATCCAGTAGCAGTTGGAACCATAGTCTGAAATGATAGCAGGATGACCTGTAAATCCAGAGGGCCACACCAGATTAGACCAGATCTGGAGGCTAATGGTTCTTGATTTACATGTCTATGATCAGACATTGGTTTTTGTTCAAACTGATGGTATTACTGGAACAGGATTCCTAAATTTGAAGCCCAGTTGGGTTTTTGAGATGAACCGAGGAACAACCCTTTAAATTAATCCAAACCAGAACCCAATTTTTAGCAAGGGAGAGTGATCTTTGAGCTGAAGGAGTGGGGAGCCAGCCAATGAAAAAGGGGGCAAATGGTTTGATAATTTAAGGGGAGGAGAGAGAGAGAGGGAAAGAAAACTTATATAGCCGGGATCCGGATCGGTCCAGTCAAGATTGGTGAGAAATCGGATGGAATCAGCTAAAACATAACCCAACCTTAGTTTTTGTACAAGTATCTGAATTGTCCACATGGCAGATATTTGAGAAGCAATCAAAGCCCTTCATGAATAACAATAGAAAGATTACATTGGTCCGTGTTGAATGGACCAGAAAATACTCCTGCCTTGTTTAACTCCTGTGGCGATGTTTAGATTTCTTCTCTTTCTTATTCTTCTTCTTTTTCCTCCTATACTTGGTCTCCTCTGCTCTGTGCTTGGAATGCCGCTTTTTTGAGCTGCTGCTCACCAGATCGACCTTCTTCACCTTTGAGCTGTCCCTATCAATCTCATCCTTGGAGGAGTTACGAGACTTCAGTGAAGGAGGCTTCTCTGGTCCAAGAACACGCTGTTCCCATTCTTCCTTCACCCTGACATCAGGTCTCACCAAAAGCTTGTCCTTTGAGTCCAGAGATGAAGGTGGAGGGTACGGGCCCGTTTCATCCATCCTTGACCCTACAGCACCTCTACCACGCTTCACCCTGCCATCAGTGAAAGTTTTAAGGAAACTTTCAAATCATTTAAAACCCCCCTCCCCCAAAAAAAATAAAATACATAAAAGACATCAACAGTATACGACTACAAGAGCTTGGTAATTACCTTGAGTGTAGAAATTCTTCAACCTCTTCATCCCGCAGGCCACCTTCACTTGAGTAGCAATCTCCAAACTCTCTTTTGCTTGATGTGCATACATCAGCAGCACTTCTTCCAGTTTCCCTGCATGTCCTATTTCCAGTGGTGTCATCGTGGTGCTCATGTCTCCTACTTGTGCCCTCATCTCTTGATCTCTCTTTCAGCCTATCATCCAGTTGCAGTTCTTTCTGTCGGACTCGCCACATTTCATTCATTTCTACAGCTCGATTTGCTGAAGAAATCCAGAGTACAAAATAAGCAACCAAGAAAGTAGGGACTAAAAGAGGGGGAAAGGAAAAAGTGCATTGGCAAACATATTACAGCTACCAACCCCATCATGGACAGTGGGTCCTCACTCCACCAATCAGTGGAATGGACTCATCAGTCCATTCTTAGGTGAACAGAAGCAAAGAGAGATTCCAGTGACTGGAAATTGCTAGCCATCCAAGTTATGAACCTCAATTGCCAGTTACTTCTGTTAACATCCTTAAAGCACTTCATGAGACAATTAACAGAATTGTTCACCGATTGATATTCCATATCAACTAGAGTCATAGTTGTCAAGGGGCCAAGGCAAGCCTAGGCGATCAAAGCATGCAAATAAAAGGGGAGGGGGTTAGATGTAAATTATAAGCCTTTGACCTTTTAGATGTAATTTTTAGGGGGGATATACGTAAAATCTTACTTCTCCAGTGGTTGCAGTGGGACAGGTAGGTAGTTCTTCTTATTCTTCTTCTGGCAGTTGCAGCAGTGGCTGCCGCTGCAACTCTTGCAGCAGTGCCAGCTTCTTCTCCTTTTTCCTCTTTTTTCTTCACCCTTCTCTTTTCCTCTCTTTTCCCCCGCTTTTCTCTCCCCTCCCCCCTTCACCCTTTTCCGATGGATTTTCGGACCTAGGCACCTAGACAACCTGGCAGCCAGTTGCCCAGGTCCTGGAAAACTGCTTTGGCACCTTAGTGTCGCCTAAGCATCTCTTAGGAAGTGCCTTGCCAACTATGACTAAAGTGGTTCACAACAATTCATGCATAGGACATAACGACTGCATCAGTACATGGCAATGATACCCTTTTTTAGGTTACCCACTGCTGCTTCTATTCTTTGTTGCTCTTTTATTCCATCTGGATCTCATTTATTGCCACATAAAACAGTAGTAAATAAAGTAAATAATGTAAATATGCTTTTACAGTTCTGTTTCCTCAGACATTCTCCAAAGAATTTTTAAAAAAAAAAAACAAAGTAAATAATTCACAATGGAAAATGGCACTTCTATCTCCAAAAGGCAAAGTGTTTTATGTCCAAACCAGCCATAAACCAATTATGCCCTCAGTGTGCAAGTATTATGCATGGACCCTACACTTCTACCTTCACTTTTATGCCTTGCAAACCAATGCATGCGAAAATTATCAGTATCATATTCTCTGTTGCAAAATATACATTTTTACCCTAACCATCCCTCTAAAAGCAAGAAGGTACACTCATAGTTCAAGAACTCGCGAGATCTCGCCGATATCTCGCCGAGTTTCTCGGTTTTTGGAAAAGCCGAGACGATACTGCCTGCGAGTCTCAAAAGTGCAATATCTCAGCGAGATCTCGGATCTCGGTTTCAACCCATTTTTTTAACCCACCTACCACTTAAAGACCTCACCGAACTCGATAGAACTCGACATATCTCAGCAAGATCTCGGCGAGATCTCAGATCTCGGGTCCAAATCTCGGGTTGAACCAAAGCTGAGGCTTCGAGTTGGAAAAAAAAAATGCACCAACTCGGTGAGATCTTGACTTGTCTCGGTTTTTCCAAGAGCCGAGTTGGTACCGAGACCCGAGTTTTAGTACCTTGGGTACACTTTCTTTTTCTCTCAAATGAACATGTCACTAGGGCGCCACACACAATTTACCAGCATTAAGAAATAGGAGTACAAATTTGGTTTAGACACTAACCTTGCTGCACCCCACGAACAGTTGCTGTAAGGAAACGTGAATTTGGCCGACCCCTAACTTGGGGTTGACGTAGATAGACATGCACACCATCTTTTTCAGATTGCGCCCGCAACTCTGCTGCCTGTTTCATGAGTATCGCAGCAATTCGGTTCTCTGTCTCAAGATCCATTGGACCTGCTAGATAACCAAAACATCTTAAGCATTCAAGCATGACATACTGCAGCCTCAATTCTAAAGAAGTGAATACAAAATGAATAAAAATGATGGAAAGTATTGTACATACAACTGTGATACTAAATCACATATTTTAGTTGATCCAAGTCTAGGACTACAGTTTCATCCCATCCATGCATATGAGTTCTGAACATAGGATTGCATGTTATGAATTTTTTATTAAGTGTGACTCCAAGTTTTATTATATTGCACTCTTCCTTTTCATTCGGTCAACTTCTGTTCTTGGTTTTTATCAATATACCATCCATGTGTATAAAATAATCTTTGGCTGTAACTTTTAACATTGTTAAATTAGTGGCAACATAAACTCAAGCGAATTCCAAGCTTGGTCAATCCCAGATGGAATCAGCTAGGTTCAGGAATTCAGGGGTTGCTAGGACTGCAGGTTTGATTTAGATCCTAAACATTCAGGTGCTGATGAAGCTCCATTCAATAAAACATAACAAAATTTGACAACCTACTGAGTATTGAATTCTCAGGTGCTCAGGTGTTAAAGGGACACTTCCCTGTGGAAGACAACCTACTGAGTATTGAATTCTCAGGTCAGACTATTCAAACCATGTTTGGTTGACCGTTGACCACAAAAGATATTGGAGAAATTAACCCCATGCAATATTTACCAAATCTAGATGTCCTTAACCTGGAGAAAAGTAACGATCTTTTTGTTTTTGGAGCGCTTGGCATGTCTGTGTGAAAAAGGTGGAGAAAGTATGAATATCACACTTGCTTAAAGTTCAGAGAACTTCTGTAACATATTTATTTAGCATGCATTGCTCGAACCACAAGTAAAGTAAATCACTTGTGGTTGCAGTCATTGACTAATAAATTTATTATGCATGTATTCTTCACTTGTGTATGAAACAAGAGTTCAACCCAGAGAGTGAAGCTACTTGTGTATGAAATAAGAGTTCAACCCAGAGAGTGAAGCTACTTTGCAATTCTGATACATCAAGGTCATATGAGGAAAAACAAAACAGAGAAGTAAAAGAATAAAATCACTGACCAAACTTTGTAACTCTAACTACTACCAAGATCCTATTGAAAGAACAAAGAGTGAAAATCACTACAGAACCCTCAGGGTTCAAGCAAAGGCCACAGGGACAATGAGACCAATGAATAGGAAAAAGTGCAGCACCAGTCATAAGAAAACCAAAGAAAAGACCCAGTAGTAAAAACAAAAATTCATAACCAACCCCAAGCCAGGTGCACAGAAGAACCACAGAAATCAAATGGACCAGCATATATTACCGATAAAAGCAATACAGGCAATGAAGCTCAAGGGACAACTCAAGATATACCTCCGTCCCGGTGAACACCAAGCAGAATGTACTCCAAGTAGTATTAAGGCCTGATTTGGTATGATTTCTATTTCAATTTTGAATTGATTTCTTGAAATAGTCAACAAATAGATTTTTGGTCAAGAAATTGAAATTGTTTTGGTTGCATCAATCTGAAATATTTTAAGAATTAGAAATCCATTTGGTAATTCAAATTCTAAGAATAGATTCTCTAGTTGGAGAGAGTTCCCAACACCTCCAGTGTGGAGGAATCACCCATGCCACACCATATAAATGGTGGCATGGGAAATGGTATCACCCACATGGGATCCGCACGGTCAAGGAAGGAGAGTGAAAATAATAAAATACCCAGGTGAAATGGCGTACAATACATGATAAAAAATTTGGTTCAATTACTTGATAGTTCTTAAACTATGGATAATTTTTAAACTTCGAGATAACATAAGACCTCCCAATCTGCAAGGGAGGGGGAAAATATAAGAAGATATGTAATACAAAACATGGATTCAAGGACCTCCTTAGGGAGGGAAAAAACAAGGAATGGGAGCAAAAGTTTAAGAAAAAATATAGATCGATTACAAGTTCAAACTTCCAGAAAACCTTCTCCAATCGCAGATATTCCATATAAAGGAAGAGAACACCCACTGCAATGTACTTATGCCAAGATGGTAACCCTAAGTTAGTATTAATGAACAGAATTAATCAGGAAAGCAAGCTTAAGAGACTTACTGCTCAACCAAGAATGAATGCAGTTGTAGCACCAATTAAATCAGTAACAAAACCAATGGTAACCCAAAGAGATAACCCCCCCCCCCCCAAACCCAAGCTGGAACAGTAAGAAAATATATCCCACTATAAACAATCAAATGCAAACCACAGAAACTCAAGTTTACTGAGTTGAAGATTACAAATTAAACAATATATACAGGAACAATCAAATATGGATATTGCATAACATAAACAGGGTAAAACTCTGAAAACTAAGAAGAGGTAAACAAAAATAAAGATGAAGAGAAAGAACAAACAATAGTTGGACATTCAAAGATATAACAAAAACAAAAGTAAATGGACCATACTGCTCAGAAAATGGCAAACGAAAGTGTTACATTTGTACAAGGTATTGACAAACGAATGCTAAGTTGGGGAACACTCTCAATCACAGTCATAATATTAGACTCGGTATGGATTATTTCATCTTCAACCTTCTTCAGGGACATTCCAAGTAGTTTGTTATTTCATCTCTTAGGCCTGGTTTGTTATTATAACATGTCAGTTGTTAGTCTTAAACCCGTTGTGGGACAAACAATGCTTTGGTTTTCCCATTGATATACAAATCACAGTAATAAATAGGGGTTCTCATGTGCTCAAAATCAACTTTATTGAATTACAACAACCACGTCTCCATAGATCTCATTTATAAAAAAAAGAACATGCACCCATAGAACCCTTTCTCTCCCCCCTTAACCTGCTGATCGATCCACCATTCATGTTGATTAGCAATGGTGCTCTTCAATTTGAGTTCAATATGGATTAGGTGCTTAAGTTATATTCGGTAATAAAGTGACTAAAAGAGCGGGTTTGGTGAGTACATTTTTTTATTACATAAAAATTTTTGAGATAAGATGGATAAGAAGAACAAAGAGACCGTTGAATACCCCTGTCAAATTGCAGGAGCTTTTTCTGTGCAATTGGCTAACCATTTTCAGTGAGGTCCACAGGAAGAGAGAATAAAAAGAGAGATTGCAAGGGAAATCCGGTGATGGGTGTTCCCCAAATTTAAAAAAAAAATACTACAAATCCTCACCGGAGAGAGAGAGAGAGAGACAGAGATGTTCATACATTCACGTTAACCAAAGAGAGCACGAGTGAGTGTGAACAAGAGCGAGAGAGTAGTTGGTGAGGTCATTGTTCATCTTCATCGTTATAACCAGAGAGAAGTAGAGAACGAAAGGAGTAAAAGCCTCACTGTATACCCAAAAAGAGCCATTGTTATAAAGTTTATTGAAATGGCTATTTTGTCCATTAAAAAACTGTTGTTTACCACGTGCCCATTAAAGAACAGCGCTAAATAGAATGGAATGTAATTTCAATTTTGAAATTGAAAGGACTCATTACCTATTTCAGAATTTCTATTCCATATGATTTCTCTTTCACTGAAATAAGGTGCAAAAATCAAACCAAACAATTTCTGAAATAGAAATCACCCCACGAAATTGAAATAGAAATCAAACCAAATCAGCCCTAAGTTCATTTCTTTCCTCTTTCCAAAATCAAATTAGAATCCCCTTAGTTCATATTTTTTCATCGTTCTTCTACCTAAATTATTTTGGTAGGCAACAAATTTTATTAAGAACAAAGGAATGCATTTATGAAAACCTAAAACAAGTAATGAAAAATCGCCAACCCAAAATACTCCATAGCGATTCTTACCCAAAATGAGAGGGGGGGGGAATCGACTTGTAATCCATTTTCGATATATCCAAAATATAATTTATACTAGTTTATACAGAAATTCCCCTCACCCCTTCAAAATCCGAAGATACACAAAAATTTAAACTCAATTGCACAATATGAAACAGAACATATCCGAGGCAACAAACATTCCATATAAAAATTGTGAAGATTCCTCCTTGTTCATATTCAACCCCCTTTCATCAGAAATTACCCATTCCAATAATTTCCTAACTTCTTTCAAGACTCTGGACGAGGTCATGTATAAGCGTCTCTTGCTGTTCCCAATCTATGATTTCCAAAGACTGAAAAACACCATGCATATGCGGATCACCTCCAGGAAACGTAATATTAAATATATTATGTACCTTCACTGTAACAAGTACAATCTTCACAACATTTAGATTAGAATCCAAACCCTGTTCCTCAATTTTGTGTTGGGCAAAATGATATTGATGCGAGAGCTTGGGCAGCAGAAGATCTTAGCCTTCATATCCAAAACTATTGATATGAGAGCAAACGTTTCTGTTTGGGGTAAATAGATTTTTTTTCCTTCTTTTTATCTTAAAACTCTTATTTCTCTTTCATTATTTCATAGTATTCATCAATCCATTTGGTTTTCTGCGTTATCAGTGAATTTGTTTCTGGTTATTGGCTTCTGCTTATATCTTTTTTTTTTTTTTTTGGGGGGGTGGGGGGGAAAGAGAGAAGAAGAAATAGAAGGAAAAAATAAAGAATTACAGAACGAAACAGGGAAGTAGAGAAGGAAAGAAAAGGGGGACAAAAGACAGATTTACAAACCAAAACAGGGAAACAGAGAAGAGAAGAAGAAAACTTACCTGTGGAATCGGTGGAGTCGCAGGAATCTCCGTCGATCAGTGGAGTCGCGGGAGTTGCCGCCGGTCGTCAATTGGAGTCGCAGGAGGGAGAAGGGTTTGAGGATCGAGCAGTTCAGCCCTTAGTTAGTAAGTTCGGGAACGGCAATTGAACTGGAACGGATACGTACGGCAATTAAACGGATTAGATGGCAATAATAATTTTCAAAAATCCGGCGTAATAAAATGCATACGGCAATAATACGATATGTGTTTAATACGTGTTTAGTACGGCCATTCTATAAGCAAAAATACGGGCATATATTCACTATGTCATAGATATTCACCACCTAATAAACAAAATAATAGCATATACACAATGAATTTATTTTTGAGGGCCCAAAAGAAATACATTTATTTTTATCATTTAGGCAAGTAAAGAAGAAATACATTTATTTCTTTTAGTTGGGTAGGGATATGCTAATTTCTGTTATGCTATTGTTCCTTTCTTTTTAAAATATTTTACATTTCGTTTCATATTTTTCCATTGAACCAGGTGGAGAAAAAAGGATTTCAGCAGAAGAAGAGGAGAAATAGTGAGGAAATAATGTTATAGAATATGGCCATCAGGAGAAAAATAAAGGGGAAAGGATGGCTGGGGTTTGGAACAGACCAAAAACAAATCAAAGAACTGCTTAGCTGTGTTAAAGAATAATTGACTCTATGGAAGCAGACAAAGTTACTCTCTGTTCTTGAATGAACAAACCCTGAAACCACCCATTTCAGAAAGAGGGGCAGAAGCTCAGATCAATTCAGAATATTCGTTCCTTCATATCAACAATCAATAAATGTAACACAAAACCCAGATTGGTTATTAGAAGTAATACAGATAAATAGAGCGCAATGCCCAGGAAAGGAAGGGAAACAGGGGAAAGAACATAAATATTTTCTCTCTTCTCCGTCTGGTAGTAATTCAAAACTGTCAATTAATCAGGACAGAACCCACCAAAATCTGACTAAACTGAGAGAAAGAGAGAGTAAAAACCAAATGATGAAACAAGATAAGAATAGAAAACCTAAATCTATGTAGATTACCAGAACATGTCTTCTGGGTTGTGAGCTTATAAATCAAAACCATGATTCCCAGTGCATGGATCTTCATGCTCAGGATTAGTTTTACCAAATCTGATAATTAAGATAACAATCATAAAATAAAGGTTGAGATTTGAGACCTGCAAACGCCGCTGCAACCGAATGGAGACGGAGAAGAAGAGGAGGAACACAGCCGTCGGCCTTGAAGATTGAGAAGAGAAGCAGAGCCGTCGCCAGAGCCGTCGCCGTTGAGGATTTGAGCCTTGTAGGAAGATTCTCCGGTGGCCGTTAAACGGAGATGGAGAAGATGATTGGGGATTGGGGGCAAGTGGGCAACGACTGCTAGGGTTCGAAGAGAATGGGAAACGAAGAGAATGCATTTTTTTCACTTTTGCATTTTTTCTTGTTTTAGACTTTAGTTTTGGTTTTTTAATTAGGTTTAAAAAGTATTAAATCCGTTTAATTCGTATTTATAGTTTTATACGCGATTAATACTCTAGTACATACTCGACGGTGTACTCTCTTATTGTGGAAGGCTCTCACTGGTCCGGGGACATTGATGATCCTTGTATTCGAGATCGTTAGCCCGAAATTTCCTATGCCCGGATCCATAGTAGGATTGCCTCAGATACAGTGGTGTGGTGTGCGACCTTAGGGGGGTTCTTTTCCTTGAAGACAGCCTGGGATGCTATTAGAATCCATAGAGATCCGGTAGCTTGGGCTAAGCTGGTCTGGTCTTGCAACACTCAGCCCCGGTTTTCGTTTATTGTTTGGCTTGCTGTCTTGGACAGACTTACTACTAAATGTAGGCTCGCCTCCTGGGGTCTAACGGTGGACATCACTTGTCCTCTCTGCAACTCAGGTAGTGACTGTCTTGACCATCTCTTCTTCTAATGCCCTTACTCCAATCGGCTTTGGTCTGAGATCCAGCATTTGAATGGTTTTGCTGCTGTTTCCCTGCCCTCCTGGGCGGAAGTGGTGTTCTGGACCACTAAACACTACACGGGTCACTCCCTCGTTAATGACATTCGGTGCTTTAGGTTTGGCTCGATGATCTATCGTATTTGGCTGGAAAGAAACAACAGGTTATTCCAACAACAGAAGACTACTCCAACTGAGGGGGTGCTCCAGCAGATTATTCAGGATACTAGATGCAGATTCGATGGCTCGGTGACCCCAGTTTCAGACACAAGCTGCGCTCGTGACTTTTTCCATCGGTGGAAGATCAAAGTGATGTATTCTATGAGGAAGACCTCCTTGCATTCGTGGCTTTGTCCCCCTTCCAGCAGCATTGCGATTAATTGCGATGGTTCTGTTAAAAATAATATGGGTGGCTATGGTACCATTGCTCGTGACCATATGGGAAGGGTTCGATTTGCTGTGGCTGGTGGCTCTAGGACTTCCAATGTCCTTCGCATGGAACTGAGGGCCATTCGTTGTGGCCTTGAGAAGGCGTGCTCTGCGGGCTATCCTCGTGTCCATATTCGTTCGGATTCTCTATGTGCCATCCAAATGGTTAAGAACATTTTTCACACTCCTTGGCATTGCATGGATCTTGTGGATGACATTCTAAACCTTAAGGAGAGATTCCATTGCTGTACTTTTACCCACGTGATGCGGGAAGCAAATTACTGTGCAGATTATTTGGCTAGTTTCATACGTGCTAACCAAGAGCTTTCCTTTAGTACTGAGTGCCTCCCCTTGGCTCTTTACCACCTTGTCAGGGAAGATGCTAGAGGGAGAAAATACCAAAGACTGTAATTATTTTAGTCTAATTCTTTTTATATAAAAGCTCTTTTCCCCCCCCAAAAAAAAAAAACGCATTTTTTAGTAAAAGCACAAATATATATGTTATAATATGTTTTTTTTATTTAAACATTCAAATACACATTTAATACGTGTATAATACGTGAACTTACTAACTAAGGTTCAGCCCTCTCTGTTCAGTTTCTCCCTTTTTACTTAACTATTTCCACTGATCCCATGCATTTCAGTGCGTGGAAACTTTATACACAAGCAAATAAAAAAGTCAAAAAAGGAATCGATTTAAGACAAGATTCTTTGGAGCGAGATCCTCTCCAGTTCGTTCTAAAAGACCAAAAAAATGAACCAACAACCCAAACACATTTTCATGTTTTTTGCTCTCAAAGAACGGAAGAACAGCAAAGAACAGCGTTCGAACCATTACCAAACGTAACCTAAGACCTACTCTAACACCATAGGTCGCCTAAGAGCAATTCCTTGAATCGAATTGAAACAAATCGACCTGAACCCATTTGAGAACCCAGATCAAACCGGACAGGATACTAAGAAGTCTACTTATTTATAGGGAAAAAGAACTTTGTCCGGGAGTGTGGCTTACGCCAACAATCCCATGAGTCTATCTCTCTTAGGCCACGTTTGGTAAATGTCTGAACAAAGAACACCCGTTCTTGACTAGAAACGTTCTTTGACGTTTCTGGTCTAGAACGGCATTTTGAGACCGACAATGACCGTTTGGTAACGGTCTCAATAACGCCATTCAGGACGAAAATGGTGTTTGGTATAATCTGTTTTTCCCTATTTGATATTATTTACAATAATGCCATTTCCTTCTAAATTATACCAAATAATACTTGTAAAATCATTTTCTCTCTTACCAACTTTAACATAAAATTAAAATATCTTATTAACATAACTAAAGTAATTATAAAAATATGTCAAATTTCAAATATGCCATTAAAAATTGGGTTCTTGTGTGGATTAGTGCCATAATTGACTATGCTATGAACATTTGAATAAACACCATCCCCTTAGAACATGCTCATGTTCCAAGTGCTCTACCAATTTGAGCTAAAGACCTATCAAGTAGAGATCCAAAACAAAAAATACAGCAAAAAAAAATCACAATAGCATAAATCTTTACATGAGGAATGCAATGAGCAAAGGTCTAAAATAGAAATACATCAAGTTATAGTTGGTGGGTGGAAGAATGGAAGGACTTAAAATACCAGTTAACCCAAATCTCTTATCAGTTCCCAAGGAATCTAAGTGGTGAAAGTAGTACCTTTGCTCTTCCTGGGAAATGAGTGCAAGCAAGAACAATAATGCCTCATTTTGTGTACATAGCTTGTGTAAATAATTTTTGTTCCATTTCTGTTGCTTTTTCTTCTACTGAAAGATGTTATGTTGCTACTTTATCTCTGTTAGCAATTATGATTTAACCATCTGGTCTAGTTCATTTTTCCAAACTAACTACAACATGTAAAAGTACCGGGAGACACTGTTCTAGTTGTGTTGTATTAATATATTTCTTAGTTAAATCTTAGCTCAATCAAGAAGGGTAGTTAAACAGTCCATTCCTTAGAACCTAGTCTATATACATTAAAGAAGCCAAAGCATCAACTGCTCTATCACCAGTTTCCCTTTGATGGTGTAAATGTGTAAGAGGGTTTGGAAGGGTTGATGGATTGGATTTGAGTTTTGGAACCCAGTCATCATCAGACCAACCCAATTCCCTTTGTAGTTTACCTCTATTTCTTGGAATTTCAACCTCTTTATTCTACTCAAGTAACTCAATTCTACACATGGGGTGGCTACTTGAATCCCGTTTTTTTATTGAACTCAATTTAAAGCCGTCCATGTCTTTCATTAAAAAAAACACAAATGTATCATACTTCTCATTCATATAGGGTTAGGTTGATCAGGCTCAGGATCAACATATGTCTCTTCAGGTATATGAAAACATAATTCCAAAGTAATCCATTGAGGGAAAAAATAAACTGAAGTAAAACTAACCAGGAAAGGGAGTAGAAAAAATAAAGAAAAACTGAAGAAGAATAGACGATAAATCTTGCAACCAACAAAATATAAAGGCTACATAACTCACAAAAATGCAATAAAAAATACGTATTAATTGCAGAATCCCAACAAAATATTAAGGCTACATAACTCACATAAATGCAATAAAAAATACGTATGAATCACAAAATCATTGAGTCATCTATCTAGAATTTCCTAAAAGTTAATAAAAAACAAGAATTTTTAGCAGCTAGAGAAGACGCCCAAGAAATAATCCACTAGAGGAGTCAAGAGTCAAGATAAAACAGAAATCATAGTTTTTCGATTGCTTCCAAAAAGAGAAAAATAAAATCCCAAATAGAAACAAGCAAATTAAGAAGCAAGAGAAACCCATTTGCATTGTAAGCAAATTAATCGAAACTGCAGATTGGAGCTGGCCGAGGAATAAATATAACAAACAAAAAAATACAGAATAACTATATATAAAGCTCAACAGAAACGTAAAAATAGGATGAGCCATTGAGCCTACGGCTATCATCGTCTGATAAGACAATCAAAGCAGGGTATTTGAACCCCCCCCCCCCCAAAAAAAACATGATATATTACCAAAGTAAGGGCGGAACTTACCTGGTTATGTTGACCAGTGGTTCTCCTCAACTACTCTAGCTCTGGCAGTAGGAGTCCTTCAAGCGTTGCAGGTTCCCGAATCACCACTGGTCTGGAAGGGTAAGCCATAAGAGTGAGAGAGAGCGGAGAGAAATTATGGAGGAGTCCTTTGACCGCTGCAGGTTTCTGGTGGCCGGGGATGCAGGTTGCTGGCTCGCGGCTTGCCGTTGAGTGTGAGGGAGACTGGGAAAGGTCAGAGATGCCGTGCGATGAGAGGTGTTAGGTTTCTGAAATTGTTTTTGTTGATCGATATCGTGTAGATGTTGAATCGATATCTTTTTGTCAATTCATCTTAATATGTCATTGGTGCCGCTTTGGCTGGTTCATCTTTGAACCAGACCAGTTTCAAGTGTAGCTGGGCTAGGCCAAGCGTGTCTAGTGCACTTCTAATACCTTGGAATGCCTATAACTTAGACTACAAATGTCCAAGTTAAACAATTCAAAATGTATGTTTTTATATATTTCACATATTTTCCTTTGGTATAAGAATCATGGACTAGACTGACCATCAAAGACTGTCTTTAGTGCAAACCCTAGTCATCAAAATGGAATATTCTCCCAAACAAGGGATAATTGGACGTAATCCCATACCAAATTTGGATATGACAAAATAATCCATCAATTGGACAGTTTAAGAACGTGTCAAACACTCTGAGAAACTCCTAAAATTTGCCGATACACGACCACCACACCTCAAGGGATACTCATCGTCATCAAATAGCCTCCAAGGTGACAAATTGAAGTGTCTACATTGATGCCCTTGCTTCTCATGCATTTAATATTGGCATTCTATTAGGTGGGATCCACTCTCCCTTGTTTTTTTATCCCATTTTTTGTACTCAAGAGTATTGTAATTGTTAATTTTTTTTTTCGAATGCTCCAACGTGTGCCTGAAAATGGAATTGAAATTGTCGAAACCCCATGCCAACATTTCATTTAGAGCGGTATCCTCTGCTGAGGAGCTCAGAGCCTTTAAAACTAGGGCCGCTGCGCACCTTAGTTTCAAAGAGCAAATAGTAGGTCGGATGGGCCAACTTTTCTTTGAGGAAAAATGGAAAAATATCATTTTAGTTCAAGAAGGAGTACTTATTTTGAGGCTGAATTTTCCATTTCACATCAGAGAATTTTGCATAATGATCCCAAGCAGTGCAAATATCTTGGAAGGGCAGAAAAGCCTTGCGTACCAAAGAATTGAAACTACTACCGGGAAAGGAGCGGGGGGGGGGGGGGGAAGCTTTTATAATGAGATAAATAGCTCATTTCTTTGGAATCCTATCAAGAATATGCCTTTACACACATACACGATTCCACATCATTGTACACGTTTCCATAGCCAAATCTTTCAATTAGAGCCCCACATGGGTGCCACCTATCGAACCAGGGAGCAGTGTTCGATCCATCACCTATCAAGTGAAGAACCATGTCATGAGCAACAACTGATGCCTGTAGGAGCTTCCTCCAAGACCAAGAAGCATCAGGCAGGATCTCCAAAGACCATAAATTTCTTGCGAAATGAAAGAAGGATCCTCCTGCTGGGAATTAGATCCTGTTCTTTGTCCCCCCCTTCACACAAAATGGAGAAATGAATTGATTGATTCATCGCATCCTAAGTTGGCAGGACTCTCTGCATAAGTTCTAAGCCCCCCTACCACTTTATAGGCCAAGTCAAGGCAAAAAGCACCCAGAGTCCGTCTACATTGGCCACAGGGCAGATGTATGGATGAATTGAATAGTACTGTAATTCTACTGTCCCTTTATTTTGTGGGCTTTTGATAGTAAAAAAAAAAAAAAAAAAAAGAGATTTGCCCTAGTTACGGGTGAAAAAAATTTGCTAAAGGCAAATACACGGCTTGAAACTTGAATTCCTAAAATCTAAGGATTCGGATCGTCTATTGCACAAGCTGCCCCAATGGCCCTGCTACGCATACACAACAAAGCGTGAAATGATCGCCTTGTCCAAGTGGGGGTAAGGCGGCCATTGTGCGCCTTGCTGTGTCTGTGCAATAGGGCCGTTGGAGCAGCCCGCGCAGTAGGATACCCAAATCCAAAATCTAAATGGAGAGAGAATTAGTCTTGCCACCAGCTTTGAGTAAGTTAACGATATACACCAATTGTAGTACTGGACACATGAGGCAAGGGGGTCATTGGGTGAAAGATAGAAGATGACACATGCTGGGTACCATGGTTTGTAATCTTGGATCGGATCTACCAATATCGTCGGATTGGATCAATATCTGCCAAGGCCGATCCTGAATATTGATCGACCCAATATCGATCGTATGATACGATCAAAGGGTAAAATAAAAAGCCATTTTTGTTAAAAAGCAAAGGTAAATTTGTCTGATCTATGCTGAACCAAATCAACATTGAATCGGCATCAATCTTGACCGATCCAAGACCATGGTTTGAGGTACCGGTATTGTATCGCTCGTATCGGGCGATACATACCGGTTTTACAAGTAACCAATCCCGATATTGTGCTGATATTGTATTAGTGACACGGTATGGACAAGGGATAAAATGATCAAAAAATCAATTTTTAAAGAAAATCCAGGGGTAAATTTGTTCGCTATGGTCGATCGATTACGATATCGTATTGGTATCATATCTGTTTTGCAGGTGTTCGATACCCGATTCAATACCGTGTACTAAAACCATGCCCAAGATGGGAAAAGATCCTCTCCAACCTCTCATCCAAAGACGGGAGGACTTGGCCACGCATCCCAAGATTTTGTTCTAGCACAAAGGATCTCGAATACACAAGGTAAAAGATAAGGATGAAAACGTTATTTTTCAATAGATTTCAACAAGCCCTAAAGAGACCTTATATATTAGGTCAAATACAATTCAAAATTCAAAGAGTGCGCCAAAATTCAAAACTTCGACGGCCTTTTTTCACATTCGAAACGCATCCGGATGGCCAAAAAATGCATACATTTGCGCCTACAGCTGATTCTTGAAGAGCTTATTGAGATATTTGATTTGATATATGATTTGACCCATTTTGTTTAGTACCGCCAACCACTCCGGATGGACTTTTGTTAATCCAATCGATTCAAATACTCATCTGATATCTCCTCTACATTATCTGCCCAAGACTGATCCTAGATTAAGAACCATGCTAGACACCCTAGCGGCATGCCCAAACTTTTTCCATCCCCAAAACTTTGAAATTCTTTTGGCCAAAATTTTAAAATGGCGCAAAGACCATCCACGCGGGGGCAGCCAATGAGAGTGCTAGCATCTTGGGGTGGAGTTTTCACCTTTCATGGGGTGGATCAGTCATTTTGCCCCCACCGTGGTCGGCGTGGCTTGCGCTCCCATAGATAACATTCCCTTTTTAAGAAAACAATGTCGACACCCTTTCACTCTCAGATATTCATTACATTTTGTTGAATAGTGACCGTCCATGTGGCAACGTTCAATCTCACATTCTTTTGAAAAAGTAAATGCTTTTCTGCTTGGAAAGAGGCACCTAAGTCAATGTGATTAGTTGGGTGGTGTACGTGTACGACTGATGACGTCAGTAAACCCCAGAGAAGACCCTAGTAATGACTCACAGCTCACTTATACGAGTTACTTTCTAACTCACCCCGAGTCGCTTATGAAAAACCGGGTTTAGCTTTAGAATCGAACGGCCATTCGAAGGCCAAAATTCCACGCAGGAAGACAAATTGTACTTTCGATTGTCCAGATGCTACGGATCTACTGGGACCCACATTAAGGAGTGTAGGACATACTGTGAGAACATAATCGGATTGGAAGGAATCTCATCTCATATTCATAGAATCTAAAGATTTGCTATAGTAGACCCAGGTTGTACGATCAGAATCGTAGAACGTGTCGATTCCAAATTCAGAAGCTTAAAAAAGATTCTAATCTAACCATCCTATACCATCATACAGAATACATAACGACACCGTAGACGTAGTGTAACTTTTCATTCTGGATTAAAAAGTGATAAAAACGTAAATATATTAAAAGAAAGGTGTATTTAAGTCTTGTGATTGACCTCTTACTTCGTCTTAACAAATACACTTTTTAAGTTTGGATTTCCAATCACACATTTCTCTCCTGAGTCCTAATTCCGTGCGAAAACAAGTGTAAGCGGAAAGACTGAAAGCGAACAGAGGGACAAGAGAGAGAGAGAGAGAGAGAGAGAGAGAGAGAGATCAGTGGTAGGTTCTTCGTTTTCTGTTCTTGTTGTCTGCTTCTTCTCCAACGCGGGTTCACCAGAGGCAAAGTTCACGATCTGCTGGGTAGTTGTGAACTCCGGCAACTGAAGTTCTACTGCAATACATCAAATTCATGTCGATTGGCCACCGAATTAGGGTTTTTGGGTCTCGGAACATTCTCTTCTGGTCATTTATAGTGGGGCTTGGCCTTAGGAAATGAACCTGCGGATGACCGTGGGGTTTAGGGTCTGGTTGATCAACGATAGCGATTTCATCAACGAATGGAGGGAGGTAACAACGTAGACCTGCTGACTCTGGTATTGCTCGTTTCCTTTTATCTTCCCCTGTTTTATATGCGAACTCATTTTTTGATAGAAGTATAATAAAACACAATTAAAAAAATTCGTTATTTTTTATTTTTGAATGGAGAGTGTAGTTGGAAATTGGAAGGGGAAAAAAAAGGTTTTATTACCCCTTTTTGGTTATAGAGGATTGGACTTAAGGTTATTTGAACACGTCGTCAGTTAGATATTACTTGTTCTTTGTGGTTAGTCAAAAAAAATGGAAGGTTCAGTTGTTTTTGAAAATCCCTTTTTCAGAGCAGTTGTTTTAAGTATGTTCATGCTGCACGGCTAAAAAGTTGGAATTTTGGTTTATTTATTTTATGGTGACTTCATAACTTCTTGGCTGCACATATTTATTACTTGGTTATTATCTTGAGGCTGTGATGTTAGTTAGGGTCTACTAAGCTCAATGACTATTATGGGTGTACTGGAAACCTTATCTCTTATGAGAAAGTGCTGCTTGTTGGTACTGACGGAATACTGTATTTGACAGTTGTGCTTCCTCTGCAGGTTCTGTGCCTTGTTTACTGATGATTGGTTCCTAAATCCTATGCATAGAAATTTTACAAAAATAATTCAAATTTAAAGTAACTACTGTTGAGCTATACTGCTAAGCTTAGAGAGAACTTACTAACAGCTAGACTGAGTGGATTGCACTGTCAGGATTTTAGGTTTACTTTTCAGAATCACAAATTAAAAATTGCACAAGTCACATGATTAAGTGGTTCTTTAATCATGGCTGGTTGTTCCCTTCCATATATAATCCATAAGACTACTATGCTGTTGCCTTCTCCTTTTTCTCCTCCCTCAGACTTTTGGAGCCTATTAATTATATATTAATAATAGGTAAGTATCCACACTAAAATGCTTGAAATCTGAATGTGCATGGGTCTTCTCTGTGTCTTGACCAGTGTGAAGGGACTATGCTTGACAAGGGCTACACTGGAAGATTGGTTAGAGAAAACTAAACAGATAGGCTCAAGGGCCAAAATCTACAAATGAGCAAAGACTAAGAAAGAGATGTCTTCTTGAATGACTTAAAAAATTGCTTTATCTTCTCTTTTGTAAGATTCTATTGTGACTAAACACTAAATTTCAAGGAGAAGATGATGGATAGATCATATCGAGAATGAGATGCATAGATTAGAATGGCAAGTCTACTCGCTTGAAATTTTGAAGTAATAATGGGGTCTTTTATCCCACCGAATATCTTCTTTATAGTCAGGACTTTGAATTTTCCAATTGGCAAACAGAAGAAGAGATTGATGGGGGAGTCTTGTATAGTTGAAAGGGTAGATCTCTGGGGTTGCATCTTGAACCATATGAATTTTGTAGATGTTGCATAAACACATTGAATAAGGGAATTGGAATGAGTCTTGTCAGTAGTAACTTATGATTAAACAAAATTTGGTTGGACTCTCTTTGTAATGAGTCAAAATGCTATTGTAGAACATTGGATTACATTGCTTAAGTGATTCATTGGAAGGCTCAATTAACTTATTTACTTGAGCTCAAATTTTGATCATTTAATCTTAAAAAGTTCTGTAAATTGTATAGTTGGAACATAATCTGTGCATTTTCTGATTAACAGAAGAATTCTGCATATGTGCGTGTTACGTTTAATTCCTCCATTGGACTGAACGAAAAGGCCATTGCTGTCCAAGCGTTGTTGGTTCTTCCATATTCGAAAATTCGAGGGCGAGTTTTTCTCAACACTGTGGGAGTCGCTGTAGGCAGCCCAACTCGATTGGGCCTGAATATATAAAATTGGTCCAATTAAAATAAAAACTTAAGAACACAAAACCCGTATCCAACATAACCCATTGGGCCATAAAATTAAGCATATTCTGGCCCAATTTAGTTGGGCTGTCTGCATCAAAGATGCTCCATTGTAGGCATATAAGCTTAGAGATTTAATGGAGACCAGTCACAAGTGATAACCAGTCCACAAGAGGATCGCAAACTTCAGGTCTAGCAACAATAAGTACTTCGATCGGTTCTCAGATATGCAGGAAATTTCAGAACAATAAAATAAAAAACAAGAAATCAAAGAAGGGAAGAAGAAGATAGGAGTCTCTCTGACTTGGGTCTCGCACTCATTGCCTCTAACCGTATTTTGGTTTCTCACCAAACTCTCTAATATAGCAAAGCACAAAGCTATGTTTTTTTTTTTCTTCTCAATCTCATTTATCATGTAGCAGATTGGAACACTAAAATACCAGAGCCGAGAGGGTGGAGAAGAGGAGCAGGGGCTGTTAGAGACAATAGTCGAACTAATTAGTCCCCTCCTTCACTGTTTTTAATTATATTACAAAGGTGGATTCCTAATCATAGTAGGATCCACAAACATAGAGACAATAGGAATTAGAAACTAGACTAATCCTAGTTATAAACCACAATAGAAATAGGAGTCAATTAGGGAGGATTCTCGACTAGGATAGTGGGATATCCTACTTGAGATTCCCTTCAATCCTAATTGCTCGATACACTTTAACACTCCCCCTCAAGCTGGAGCGTACAAATCACCTAGACCCAGCTTGGAACAATTCCTAGAAAAGTAGGACCAAACAACGGCTTGGTAAACATATCACCCAGTTGATTGGTAGTGGAAATAAATAGAGTAGAAATCAACTTCTTCATGACAGCATCCCGGACAAAGTGACAATCAACTTCAATGTGCTTAGTCCTCTCATGAAACATTGTACTACTGACAATATAAATGGCGGTTTGATTGTAACAAAACATTTGCATAGACTAAGTGATAGGAAATCCTAACTCCTAAAGCAATGATTTTACCCACATCAACTCAGCAGTATTATGTGCCATGGCCCGATACTCAGCTTCAGCACTAGATCTAGAAACAGTACTTTGTTTCTTGCTTTTCCAGGTGACTAAGTTACCTCCCACAAAGGTGCAATAACCAGTCGTAGAACGCCTATCACCATTAGCACCAGCCCAATTAGCATCAAAAAACCCAATCAGGTTAACATTTCGATTAGGTCAATAAATGAGACCGTTTTTTGGAGCACCTTTTAGGTATCATAGCACATGATAAGCAACATCCCAGTGGATCTTCTTTGGTGTTTGCATAAACTGACAATTAACTCCAACGACAAAGGATATATCTGGTCGAGTAACAGTCAGAGAAATGAGTTTTCCAAACTAGTCTCCTATAGTCCTATACCGATGTACATTTGTAAAGTCTTCACATTTACTGGATCTAGTTTTTGATGGGGATACATGGGAGTATCGTCTGGCTTGGAAGCAAGCATTCTAGTTTTAGGCATGAGATCAAGAACATATTTCCTTTGTGATAAGCTAATGCTTTTCTTGCTTCGCAAAACCTCAATACCAAGAAAATACTTGAGAACACCCTAGTCTTTCATCTGAAAGTGCTGATGAAGATAGGACTTAACTTGAGCAATACTAGAAGCATTATTGCCAGATATAATAATGTCATCAACCAACTACCATTACAATCATCTTTGAACTCTTGTGACGAACAAAGAGAGAATGGTCAGAGTAATACTGTGAGAACCCAAACTGAGTGACAATGGAGCTGAACTTATCAAACCATGCTCTTGGAGATTGTTTCAACCCATAGATTGCCTTACGAAGTTTGCATACTTTGGTACAATCCTCCCCCTGAGCAACATACCCCGGGGGTTGCTCTGATACCATTTAGCAGATTACAACACTATATTACCAGAGCCGAGAGGGTGGAGAAGAGAAGAGATGGAGAAGATGAGTAGGGGCTGTTAGAGACAATAGTCGAACTAACTTGTCTGCCCATTCACTGTCTTTATTTATATTCAGATTACAAAGATGGATTCCTAATAATATTAGGATCTAAAAACATAGAGACAATAGGAATTAGAAACTAGACTAATCCTAGTTATAAACCACAATAGAAATAGGAGTCAATTAGGGAGTAATCTCGACTAGGACAGGGGAATATCCTACTCGAGATTCCCTTTAACCCTAATTGCTTGATACACTTTAACATATCAAATTCATGTATAAGGCTGTAGCCCCTTACAAACTTATATATAAGGCTAAAAAAAGACTCAAACATTAAAAGGAAAAGCCTAATTCAATCCTTAACTAATAAGGTAACATAACCGACTAGGAAATTAAAATAATGAAAGTAATTGGCTCAAAGCAGAATTCTAACAAAACTAATGAAGTAAATCCCGTTTTTCTACTTTTTCCCATATTTTAGGCTCATTAAAGTGGCCATTGCAAAGAAAACCCATGGGATCAAAGACCCAACACCTACATAACCCAACCCAATCCAAATTTCCAATAAAATAAGCCCTTTAGGTGAATTTTCTGCATCAATTCTCCCTGATTGAAAAAAAAAAACTCATCCACGATTTTGGTAGAGAGTTGAATCAGGCTTGTACAATCATCCTTCAGTGGGAAGTAGAATTCAACAACCTTTAACTCCAACTGCCATCCCTCCATGGCTATATACCAAATAATGGAACCAGTCAGAAGTGATAACCAGTCCACAAGAGGATCGCAAACTTCAGGTCCAGTAACAGTAAATATTTCCATCGGTTCTCAGATTTTCAGGAAATCTGAGATCAATAAAATAAAAAACGAGAAATCGAAGAAGGGAAGAATAAGATAGAGCAGTCCCTCTCTGACTTGGGCCTCTCACCCATGGCCTCTCACTGTATTTTGGTCCCTCACCAATGGCATCTTACCATACTCTCTCACATAGCAAAGCACAAAACTATTTGTTTTTTTCCTTTCTCAATCTCATTAATCAAATTCATGTACAAGGCTGTAGGCTTGTAGCCCCTTACAAACTTATATATAAGACTCAAAAACAGACTCAAACACTAAAAAGGAAGAAACTGGCTCAAAACAGGACTCTAACTAAACTAATTAAGTAAATCCCGTTTTCCTACTTAAAGTGATCGATTTCAATGAAAACCCATGGGATGAAAGGCCCAACACCTACATTACCCAACCCAACCCAAGGCTTATGCCTAATAAAATAAGCCCTTTCGGTTACTTAAATGCATCAATATTGGATTTAGAGGTGTGAATGGATTGGTTCATCTTCACAATTTTATATATCAGGCTATTAGTTTTGAACTTTGATTTTGGGTAACTCAAAAGTATTGCTAGTTACCAAATTCATTTTCCTTTTTTTGAGCAGAAATTTAAATACAGAAACAGCCCAAGATTTTTTTTATTGTTCTAAAACAAAAATGGCTGAAATGTAAATGCCACCTTATTTATATCCTTACCTTCGCAACACAATTAAGTAGAATCTAATTCTGCCAGATCACTGATCCAAACTGTTTGATTGCACACGAAGGTTTTCAGTCAATTGTTCTTGTGCCCCAAAGTTAGTAGTAGGGTATATAAATAAAAGAGGGGGGGTAATGTAGTCCTAGATAGGATTAGTCCCACTTAGAACCAGGGTAATAGGATCACCAAACAAGGCTGGCCGATTAGGACAGCTTAGGCTAATTAGGGCAGAATTAGGGTTAGGGTTAGGGTTTCTAGCTAGGGTTTTATTTGGTAATGATGTGCAGGTTTTTAGGAGTCTATTGGTGTAGGTTTGGATTGATTTGAATGAAGTTGGAAATCTAGGGTTTCGGGTTAGAGGCCTTGTAAAAATGGAGTGTTTTCAGGATCTAGGGTTTAGGGGTGGATTTTGGGAAAGGGATTTATAGGGTATTAATGGGCAGGTCTAGGGGGTTATTTTGGTATAAAGAAGTTAGGGTTTGGATGAGTTACGAAATTCTGTAATTTAGGGCAAAATTGGATTTAGGGTTTTGATGGACAGATTGGGCTGCAACTGAGATTGAGTGGAGGGATAAGGCTGGACAGATTTTAGAGTGAGGCTAGGGTTATGGGAATCAATTAGGGTTAAGTGGAGGGTTAAGAAGAGGAATGAAATTGCAGAATTATATAACTACTTACTTGAATTAACACTGATCTCCAACAGTAGCAAATTGAAGAAAAGCTAAGAGAGGACCTCCCAATCTACAAGATGCAAGGAGTCGATTGGAGATCTACCAATCCCTTCACCTTGATATTACTCACAAGCCACACTCACGATGGAGCAAAGGCAGCAAGCATAAAGCTGAGTTTTTATTAATCAAAATTCGTATTCAATGCTGGCCTCCCTAACAAACTTATATAGAAGATTCAAAAATAGACTTAAACACTAAAAAGGAATGGCCTAACCCTATCCCTAACCTATTAGGTAACTTAAACTGACTAAGAAACTAGAATACTAAAGGAAATAGACTCAAAACATGGCTGGACTTATAGAGTCCTAATCCAGCATAACTTACATCACATGACCACTTAACCAAGTCACATGACCACTTAAATTGAACCAATTGGATGCAACCAATTTGAACTGGTTCAATTAAAAAACATAAAAATAAACTAAGTATTGGGCTAATCCCGTATGCAACCTATATGCCCCTAGTTTAGGCTCATTAAAGTGGCCTATTACATAGATAACCCTTGGGAACAAAGGCCCAACATGTGTATAACCCAACTTTAGGCCTATTTCTAAAGAAATAAGCCAATTTCTATGATGAACCTACATCAGGGGGGAGGAAGAATGTCAGCTGTTGGATGGGATTTTCTAGTGCACTAGTCATTGGTCTCAATGCCCTGACTGCCGGGTCTAAAATGGTGTAGCAAAGTCTGACTAGTGAGCTCTTGATTCACATTTTGGGACCCAATCTATAATTTAGATTGGATGGGTATAGCCGTATAGTTCCTGCATTTGTAATTGATATGGAATCAGTTGTTCAAGTCCATTATTGGATACCCATCAAAATATTTAAACTGCTGTAAATTAGAGATTTTAATGGTGGTCTGGTTATATTTGTTGATTCTTAACCATTTCCTTTTAGTAAAAGTTAATTCTTATTTATTTCTATCATAAATGTCAAGAATACAGTATCCTGGGTTAACAATCTGATACTGATAGTCAGTTTGATCCAGTCTATCTATGCCTTGATCAACGAGACTTGAATATGCGACACAATAAACCCAATAAACCCAGGTATGAGGAAGCAAACATCTTAGTTCTAGGTAATGATACCATTTTATGAGTCTGGGGCCCATAACCTGCCACTAGTTCAATTGTTAGAAGATTGGGATCCACTGTTAGGTGGGTTGCTTCTTAGAGATGAGGGAGGTGCAACAAAAATCAGTTTCAAAAGATGATGTCAACATATTTTTTTGTTCATTTATGTGGATGATCTGTAAACATTACATTGGGTTTAAAAAACCCTTGAGGATAACCTTCAGATCAGAGGGACGGAAATCATCTAACAATATTGATTTTTATGCGCACAATTGTTTATGATGTTTCCGGAAGTCGCAAGATAGATCAGGTTCGTCCATTTTCATGGTTTTTCCTATCTAAACCAAACGTTATAGGTTCAATTTAATAACAAAAACATCAAAATAAAACCAAATATGGAACTAAAACAGCTAATTACCCATATTTTAGGCCCATAAAAGTGTCCTATTGCATAGAAAACCCATGGGATCGAAGGCCCAACATGTATATAACCCAACCCTAGACTTATTCCTAAACCAAAAAGCCTAGTTTTGTGATAAATCTGCATCAATTCTCCCCAGCTTGAAAAAAATCCGTCCTCGAATTTTATAGTGATGAGGGGGAAACAACATTTGAGTAGCAGCTTTGACTATTCCTAAACAAAACTCTGGTGATGCAGGAACATTAGAAATAAAGTCTTCAAGGCATGGAGCTTTCTCTTCAAAGTACCATGATGGCAAACAAACTCTTATGTGTTCGACATCTGAATCAATATCAACTGTGCATGTCGTACTCATAGAGTCTTCAACGTTGGTAACCTTCTCATCTAAGACTTGAGGCACAAGCTCGACCTCTTCAAGAACGACATCTTGAATGTTAATGATTTCTTGTGGAGTTTTCTCGACCGCCACTTCACCTTCCACTGTTTCGGCTTGGTCCACTTTGATTGCTTCAACGTAGACCTCTTTAGTAGAATTTTCCGCATGTTGACCTTTCGTCTTTGAAGTTTCAAGCACTGCCTCATTATTATCACAATTCACTGTGATCACTTTAGCTTTATCTACAACTTCAAGCTCCTTTTCTTTAAATGCTTCCTTTGATGGTGGAATTTCAATTTGCAAACTGAAATCCGTTGAAGGTGGCTTCAAGTTGTCTTCGGCTTTGAAGGCCTTTTGGTGGTAATGTTGTCGAAGAGAATTTAATTGACCTTGCCGTCGAGCTTTGAATGCCCTTGGTTGATATTTGTCACTCAATTCTTGCTTTATCTTTACCCATGTAACAGGTGTTGTCCCAAGGTATTCAAGATCATTCTCATGAGTTCTCCACCATTCACGGGCAGAACCCATTAGCTTAGTACGTGCTAGTCTCATCGTTTTAGACTCAGGCAAATCATACCAATCGAATAATCATCGAAAGTAGCTAGCCAATCGTAGAATACCTGTGGATCATCTCTGCCATCATATTCCTTCAACTTGAAAGCCTCTGGAGGTCTAGGCTGTTCCTTGTAGTCCCTGTCTTCTCTGTATTATCTATTCCTTTCCTTGACTTCCTTGTGCCTTCTAGGAGGTCGATGAACTTGAGACTGTACGAGAATATCTATCCTCTTCCATGGGTAGATAGCTGTCCCTAATTGGAGTAATTTGATTGTGCTCAATTTGCCGCAACATATCACTCATGGCTTTTTGGTCATCTTGTAGCTGCTGAAGCATCTCAATAACCTTTGCCATAGGGTCCAATGCTGGTGGCAACACTGTTTGTTCCTCATCGGACGTGACTCTGATACCACTTAATGTAGTTCTAAATTGGTAGGAGACCAACTAGAAGCCAATAACCAGGATCTGCTATGAACTAGGTAATTCGGCTAGGTCAAAATAGGTGAAAATTGTGAAATTAAGGTTAGGGTTTGATGGTAAGGTTAGGTCAACTGGTCAAGTTGATGTAGGGGAGTCTATTAGTGAAGGTTACATTAAGTTTTAATGGTTAGAAGTATGCTGGAATGGATTAGCAGCAGGTTAGTTGTGGGGTTTTGAAAAGTAGAAGATGATGGAATCTAGGGTTTAGGATGGGTGGATTGGGCAAGTTTTGATGGTTGGTTTAGTCTTGACAGAAAATTAGGAATGGGAAAAAAAGTTTGGAGATGGGGGAATGTTAGGTAGGTGGTTTAGAGGATTAGGAGAAAAAAGTTTGGGGATGGGGTGATTCAAACTCACTGTTGTTGCAAAGAGTCCTTGGCAGCATCTTGTTTGAGTGCGAAAACTTGAATAAAATTCAGAACTTGAAAAGAGAGCTTCAAAGGAACCACCCGGGCTTCACACCGCAAGGTGTCGATTGGATCAAACACCAATCCCACCAGCCTTGATCAGACACAAGACAAAAATCTTCAATGGAGAAGAAGAGCAGTAAAAAGCTTTTCATAAATATCAAAATTCGTATTCAATACTTGCCCCACCTTACAACCTTATATAAAAGACTAAAAAATAGACTTCTACACTAAAAAGGAAAAGCCTAACCCAATCCTTAACCTATTAGGTAACCTAAACTGGCTAAAAAACTGAAATACTGAAGGAAATAGACTCAAAACATGGCTGGAGTTATCGAGTCCTAATCCAGCCCAACTTAAATACTTAAAAGAAAAACTATTAAAATCATATAAATTGAACCACTGGTTGAACTGGTTCAATTTGAAAACAAAAATACCAAATTTAAACTAAGTATGAAACTAAAACAACTAATCCAGCATGCAACCTAATTACCCATATTATAGGTTCATAAAAGTGGCCTATTACGTAGAAAACCCATGGGATCAAAGAACCAACATGTATATAACCCAACCCTAGACTTATTCCTAAACAAAGAAGCCCAATTTGGTGATAAATCTGCATCAGTTTTTGCTCCGAGTTGGGAGTGTACAGTAATGGCTAGACTACTGGTACACATGTATGGACATACATGGTTTGCATGCTAATACACGGGGGTATTTGATTAAATTAGACTCTGAAATTTAACACACAGCTAATCTAGATCATGTCCTCTCTATCCAACAGTCGAAATGGACACATCATCTATCCACTTGGCAGAATATGCCTTGTGAAGTTTAGTATAATCACAAACCTTTATGGCATTAATATTTTCCCTTGGTTGTAGTTTCTGATTTTAGTAGTGCCCCAGATTTGTGTACAGGTTTGTTGGCTCCAAACGTGAGAGATTCCCTATGGGGAATTAGGTGTAGATATGGCCTTAATTAGGGTGGAATGTTAAAACAAGAATTTTTTTTTTTGTTTAGTCCTCAGTTTTCCCTACTTTGTTTTGTTTGGATCCATGTAGCCTGACCCAATTAAGTTGGGATAAGGCTGAATTTGATGTTGTAATGTTGAAACAGGATTTATGCAGCTGAAGCCAATCAGGTTTATTGAGCTAAAGTCAAGTTTTTACATGGGAAATTAGGTATGTCTGGATACGTCCTGTTAGCCACCACAAAGAAATTATGATGTAGATAAGTCACTTGGGGCTTATTTGAGTGGAAATAAGCTTTGGGTTGGGTCATATATGTATTGGGACTTTGATCCCATGGGTTTGTTTTGTATTTGGCGAATTTAATGACCTAAAATATGGGTAGAAAGTAGGAAACAGGATTTACTTCATTAGTTTAGTTAGAGTCCTATTTTGAGTCTGTTTTCTTTATTATTTCACTTTCCTAGTCAATTTAGGTTAACTTATTAGTTAAGGATAGGGTTAGGGCTTTCCTTTTTAGTGTCTAAGTCTATTTTTGAATTTTCTATATAAGTTTGTACGGGAGGCCAGCATTGTACACTAATTTGATGAATGAAATATTGGCTTTAGCCTTTGTGAAAATCCTGAGATAGGTTGGGTGAGATGCCCCGGCAGAGATAGCCATTCCCTTCCATTGGGTATTGAATCCTAATATTAAATTTGTTCAAATCTAGTTCAAGAGTGCTACAAGCTGCTGGGATTTCTTCCAATTGATTGTCACATCGTTTTCTTGAAGATTATCACATCAAGATTAGTGCTGCTTCAACGGGTTACAAATTTTTGGTTTTTTTTTTTAATTTGTTACTTCAACCAAGGAAATTGTTTCCTCATTTGAGTTTCCATTGTTCTCTTGTTTCCCTTATCTGTAGTTCCCATTGTTCTCTTTCTTGTTCTTTGGAGATTTTCTATTTGATCTTGCCTAGGATTAAATGCATTTAGGTTCTAGTCTTACATTAAATTAAATGTCCAATCTCTTAACTCTTTGTTGTCTTCCTTTTGAGCACTGATCCCAAGCACATTCTATGAATTAAACTCATTTCATGGTCACAAAATAGTTCTTGATTAATTTTATTGACCATCTTAGGGCAAAATCTCTGACAGATGGTTAGAACATCATTTGGTTCGAATCCTACTGAGAGGTCCACTCGAGATCAGATATTGTTGAAGAAAGAACATGATGCAGATAAGTCACCTAAAGGGCTTATTTTATTGAAAATAAGCTTTGGGTTGGGTTATGTAGGTGTCTGGCTTTTTATCCCATATGTTTATTTTGTAATTGGCCAATTTAATGAGGCCTAAAATATGGGTAGAAAGTAGTAAAACGGGATTTACTTCCTTAGTTTAGTTAGAGTCCTATTTTGAGTATGGTTTTCTATATTGTTTCACTTTCCTAATCAATTTAGGGTACCTTATTAGTTAAGGATTGGGCTAAGCCTTTCCTTTTTAGTATCTAAATCTATTTTTGAGTCTTTTATATAAGTTTGTGAGGGAGGCCAGCATTGTACACGAATTTGATTAATGAAATATTGGATGAGCCTTTTCTTTTATTCTGTGAGACTCAGATGGCTGTGAGATGCATTGCTATATGGTGAGAGGCCATGGGTGAGAGATCCAAGGGAGAGAGTGAGAGACTCGATCCAAACAATCCTTCTATCTTCTATTTCAATTGCTTTTAGTGAGAGTTCTGCCCTGAAAGTTACTGATCTGCTAAAGACCATTCGAAAGACGGAATCTGCCGCTGGAATTGATGTTTGAATGTTTGATTGTTACATGAAGGCCTGAGAATATCAGTACATCGATCCTGCTGTAGTGTTGGTTCTTAGTTGAACTGGCATTTACATTAGAACAAGATGTTTCTTTTGTCCCTTCCAGGCGATCTGAAAATAAAGAACTAGGGAAAAAAATGCTTCTCTCTGAATAATGGATAATGGATACATTCTATTTGATGTTGAGATTGTCCTCTGAAAAGCTTTGAATGGGTATATTTTGTTAATGATATTGGGACTTTAAGATGGAGAATATGGTTTTTTATGCACATACCGTTTTTCTTGCGGGGAAGTTTTGAAAGCTTTGACTTGGAGTCATGTTCTGTGTGGTCTGTATAATTCCCTTTTGTTTTTGTAGGGATGCACCTATGGATTATGATGACAATGATTTCCAAAGCCAGAGTTTTCAGTTAGCTAGTGAAGAGAACACCAAATTTCTCCCAGGATTACGCTCATATGGTCTTCCCAAATTTGATCTAGACGATAATCTTCAGCTCCACTTAAGGTTTGATAATCTGGTTGAAACAGAGGTTTTACTTGGTATCCAAAGCCACGAAGACAACCAGTGGATTGAGGAGTTCTCACGGGATGGTAGTGCCATAGAGTTTAGTTCAGGTGCTGCTGAATCATGCTCCATTTCAAGGCATAACAATGTTTGGTCTGAGGCCACTTCCTCAGAGTCGGTGGAAATGCTATTGAAATCTGTTGGGCAAGATGAGATGATCACTGGACATGCTAATAATGTGGAGTCAGGTGCCTGTGATGGAGTGGGTACCTTAACCAGGGTAATTGAGCCCCATTTAGATGATGATAGTTCTATGCCATCTATGCTAATGGATGATCCAGAAGTTGGCCATGCATTATCACCCAAAAAGTGTCAGGAAGGCTTCTCCGGCGTGGGCGAGCAATCTGATCCAAAGCTTCTTGAGGATGAAACTACACTTCAAACAGATGAAGGTGAGAAACCTGAAACTGGTAACAATTCAACAGACTTGAGTCCAGGTATGGTTGGTGAAAATTGGATCCTACCAGTGGACGAGGGAAATCTACTACTTGACGGAAGATGTAATGAAGATGCAGTAAAGAGGGAAGATGGTTATTTGGTTGATGGAGCTGTGGAAGACAAAGTACAGGACAATTCTGCTGCTTCTGAGGGTCTGCTAATTGATCACTCGGTGACTGTCATGCAGAGCTTTACAGCAAATGTTGGAAAGCTGAATGCTCAGGAACCACAGCAGGTAATTGAAGGATGTAATAAGATTATTTCTTATGAATGTTCTGATCGTAAGCAAAATGATAATATCGAGCAAGTGGATGAACTTGGGGTTCCAAGCAAAGAGCCTCTGATTGATGGTTGTAGCGGTGAAGAAAATAATGCTGATGTTGTTGATAGCCCTTCCAAGTTGGCTCTAAGTGTGGATTCTGCCATGCCTGTTTCGGATGGATGCAGTGAGGGTGAATGTTCTGAGCAGCCAATTCAGGCCAGTGAAAGAGAAGCGGTGGTATTGCCCAAAGATACAGAGATGGGTGATAAATCCTTGGGAGATAAACATGAGGCATCAATTGTAGTGCTGAAAGGGGATATTAATTTTGAAGGACAAGTCGTTGAGATCAGCAACAGAAATGATGTGACTCAGTTGAGCACAATATTGAAGACAGATCCTCTAGTACAGGTATCACGAGGAGAGGGCAGTGTCTTATGTTTTGACAAACAAGAGGGTTTAACAGGTGATGGTCACTCATTGGAAGGTGGGGTTTCAGTTGGTAATTCAGAGACAACTTTGTTGATAAATGAAGACAGTGAACTTTTTAAAGGCCAGTGTGACAGAAGCAGCAATAATCATGTCGGAAATCCTTCTAGTTCATTGCTGCAGCTTTGTTCCTCAACCAACGTATTACGTGAAAGCCGAGCAGCTGAGAATATGAAAGATATTCATGATGATTCCGGAGTTCATGGAGATGATCATTTAGCAAATGATCCCCACTCATCTTCCATGCAGGTTGAATCCATGCAACCATGTGAAAGTAGCATAGTCATAGAACATAGTGTTCTTGGTAGTCAGCCAAATTTGTCTGCTATTGAAAGTGATAATGTGACACCGTTATGTGAATGTAGTTTAGTTTCTGAGCCCAATGATGTTAATGTCCTTGAAAAGGAGAACGTAAGGATACCTGCTAATTCTAATAACATGGAAAGTGAGACAAATGGTTCTATTGTTGATTTGAAAGGGGATGCATCCTCATCTCAAGACCAAGATGTGGTTGTTTATGTATCAGCCTCTGATCGAGGTGTTGGGGATGAATCAGGTATATTTTATAACCATTTTTTATATGTTCAGAACATGTCAGGCTCCTCCTAACCATTGTTTCTTTCATTTTGGCAGCTTCGACCGGACTGGTCTCGGAAGTTATCAACTTGGCTTGCTATAACAAACTAGATGGTGTTCATGACCTACCTCCAGGAAATGGCAGTGTCTCAAATGAAGTTATGCATTTCACTCACTTGGATAAAGAAGAAGAAACAATAACTGAAATGTCAAGAGAACCAAGCTCATTTGTTATGCATGGGTGTTCTCAGATGACAAGTGAGCCAGTTCCTACGTCTGAACTTGAACAATTGGCAGCTCATGATAGAGCTGGAGAGTTGCTTCCTGAGACACTTCGTCAATCACCATCTTCCATGGAGACTGTTAGTAAAGGATGCCAGAATGAACCCCAAGCTGTGATGGATGATAAACCCACTCAAGAATATTCCAAGGAATTAGAAGGATGTGCTTCAGTTTCTAATGGAAATGATGTTGCTGAGGTGATTGGAGTTCCTCATGAGAAGTGCGAAGGGGCATCCTTAAAATTTGATGGTACCCATTTGCGATTAATGTTTTCTCCTTTGACTAAAATGACTGTATTTGATTCAACAATATATATTTTTTATTTTTGTTTTTGTCAGGAACATTGCCTAGTGATGCTGAGATGCTCATGCAGTTGGTGCCTCTGCCCTTGGAGGAATCTTTGCATGGTATTAGCAAGGAGGATCAGGAAGGCAATAAAGGTAGCTTAGCATCTGCAGATAACAATGGACAAAGTGTCCTTCCAAGTTCCGAAGGTGAATGGCTTTTTTTAGTCTGTTCTCAGATTATATTAGTTTTGTGATATTGGAAAATCCTTGTCACTTTCTTTCTTCCTTTTGGGTGGTTGGTTGGGGTTATATAAATGGACTTGACAGCATCTTTATGTAAGTTTTTCTTTTCACGATCCAATTTAGTGTTCCAGTTCAGTTCTAATAATTTGATGGACCCATTAACACATCTAGACCTTTCAGTTTCCAGTTCCTTGACAGGCCCTGGACTTAAATGAGCAAAACAATTGCAAATTGCCATATGTGTGTCTTAACTCTTACCTTCCACCCCATCCTTCTGGAGTGTTCTGGTTTTATTATAGATGAAAGGTTTACTAGAATTCATCAGAAATTTACAGTTTGCCCATTTCATAAGTTTATAAATTCGTTACTAATTTTAGAGTCATTTTTTCTCGAGATAAGTTTCCTTCTACTATTGGATAACATGACTTATACAGAGAAGGGGAAAACAGTGAAAGATGATGAGAAGAAAGGGGCTTGAGATATTAGCATGGATAAAAAAAAAATGTTCATTAGAAATTGGTTTTTTTCCTAGGTTAACCATAAAGTCAGCGCAAGGGAGGTGGGATACTCGGTGATATGACTATCTCCTGGATTTCCTCTTATTTAAATCCATATTTCACAACTTACATTAACTGTTGATTAATTATTAGTTCTTGTTATAATTCTTAGTTCTTGTAAATTGTAATATACTTTTCGGGGTGGTATGAGTTTTGAATTTCTATGGAAGGAATTCTTTTTTAACTGCACAGCTGAAAATCTTTTCCCTTTCACTGGCTGGGTTATGATGAGTTTTGATGGCTAATATGGGAAGCATACTTCTTGTTACATGTTTATACCTCTTTCATACAATCAAATGGGCAGCCTAGCAAAATTTTATATAAACACCCTTTCAAAAGTATTAACATGTTTGTGTGCTAACTTTAGAGGGTGGAAGTGTAGCTATTGGATGTTACACTTAAATATTCAGTAGGAGAAAACAAAGTTGTTGCCAACTTTTTTAAGGTTGTGATGGCACAGATATCCAAACCTAAGGCTAGTCCTTGCTTATGCAGGTGATGCTATAAATGGCTCCGAGATCTCCTGCAAACCTGCATCTGTGTCTGAAAACTCCAGTGAATTTTGTGCTTCGGAAGCTGGAGACAGCGGTCTGAATTCTGATGTGCCTAATTGTGGTTCACCCACTATCATTAGTTGCAGTGAACCCTCTCGAACTGATAATGAAAAATTGGAGGGATACAAGGTGTCAATAGATCAGAATACCTCAGAAGGTCTAGATAAGGAGGCTGGTGGAGGTTCTGGTTCTCATGATCCTGAAGGGAATGATGCTGAAGATGATCGAAGCTTCACTTTTAAGATTAGCTGTCATCCTGATCTTTCTGACCGAGAAACCGACGAGCGATGGAAACCTTTTGGCAATGTTCAGCCTTCTGACTTTGTTCAGGTAGTTTCTCTTTCTCGAATGTTCTATTCATTTTAAAAAGTTGAGTCAGTGAATAATATTTTATGCTGCACTTATTGTATGACTTTTCTGGAAGGCCAAAGAGGTTTCTACTCCAACAACATCTGGCTTATCTCAAATAGATGCCAAGACAATACAAGAAAGTTCTCATGCAAGTCCTCAAGCATCTGATCGGGAGAATGTTAGAGGCAGTTCCAAGGGTACTGCTGAGCATAAAACAAGGAGAAGTTCTAGCAAGGTAACTGATAATGGAACTGCTAAAGGAGGAAGATCTCCAAAAGAGGTGACCCCCGTAAAACAGATGAAAGATAAAGGAGGTAGTCCTTGCAATATGCCTAGCTCAGTGGGGGTAATAAGCCAGGCTTTGCAAGTTGAAGAGATGCGCTCCTATTCTTATGTTGAAGGCAGTGCTAGGAAAGCATGTAGTGCTGCAACTGCTCAGGCATCTTCTTTGCCAGATTTGAATAGTTTGGCTTCTCCATCTGCAATGTTTCTACAGCCTTTCACAGATTTACAACAATTGCAATTGCGTGCTCAGATCCTTGTTTATGGATCTCTAATGTGAGTTCCCAGATATTTTGCATTAATTTTATTTATTTCAGTGATCACTGGTTCATATTTGTTCATCAATTCCATTTGCCCATGGCGTACAGATTGGGTGGAAATCGTGTTGGGGTGTCAGTAGCTACTATTTATTTTTCTTATAGATGTGAACTTTGGCCAGGAGAACTTGGATATCCAGTCTGCTGAAAGAGCTCATTGGTTGTTTCTATCCAAAGAATGTGTAGACTTCTTTCTTGTGGTAGACTTATTCATCATTTAATGGTGTTGAATTTTGCATAAAAGTTCTTGGTACATCCATCAAATGGCAGTTTCCTTCCATCGATGGCATGTGTATGGGAGCTAGAGCTATATTGTTTGCTGATTCCTCTAGTTCATACGACTTGAGCCTTTGAAACTTTGCTTTAAATATTTGTTTTTTGTTAGATATCATTTTTCACAAAGTGTTTATAATTGTTGTTGCAGCCAAGGAACAGCACCTGACGAGGCATTGATGATTTCGGCCTTTGGAGAATCTGGTGAGGGTTTTATGAACCAGTCGTATTTTAACTGTTACATTTTAATTGCTATTTTTCTTCATTAAATGCGTCTTTGATACTGGAGTCGGACTTGTAGATGGTGGAAGGAGCAGATGGGAAAATGCTTGGCGTACTGCTGTAGAAAGGCTTCATATTCAGAAATCTCCACCCAGTTACCCTGAGACTCCTATGCTCTCACATTCAGGTTCTTGTTCTTTGTTCTTACTTTGAAACTGTTTTGTGTCAGAGGTCTTGGTTTAAGAATTTTATTGACAACTGAGATTGGCAGGTACTAGGGTGAATGAGCAAGCAACTAGGCAAAGTACTCTGAAAATTAAACCTTTTGGAACACCTGCTGGCCGAGCTGGCAACAAGGGTACTCCTTCAGCAGTCATAAACCCTGTGATTCCCCTGTCATCTCCACTATGGAGTGTTACTACTACTTCCCATGATGCTTTGCAGTCCGGCAACATACCAGGGGTCCCACTTTTTGATGCTCATCAGACACTTTCTCCATTGCATTCTTACCAGTCTCCTCATTTAAGGCACTGTGTCGGAAATACAACTCCTTGGTTCTCTCAGGCCCCTTGTCCTGGACCTTGGGTTGTTTCTCCACAGACTTCTGGACTTGATGCTAGTGCTCATTTCCCTGCCTTGCCCATTACAGAAACGGGGCATGTAACCTCTATTCACGAATCATCTGTTCCACATCCTTCTATTGTGCAGCATTCACCTGCTAGTTCTGTGGTTCATTCTGGGGTCACTACTAGTGTTCCTGGGGGCTCTGTCCTCCTGCCTGAGGCAAAAAGGACAACATCACCAGGTAAGCAAGCTTCTTCTGATCCGAGGCCCAGAAAGAGGAAAAAGAGTCCAGCTTCTGAGGGGCCTGACTGCATTTCTTTGGTTCCTCAGTCTCAGACAGAAACAATTTCTGCTGCAGTGGTTACCAATCCTCTGCCTGCGTCCCTTGCCATCACAAACCCAGCTGTCTCTCTGTCTAAAACTGCTGCTGGTAATTCTGTTTCAACTGGTTCACCAAACCCTTCTACAAATTATCAGGTAATAGGGCCCCAGGATATGGAACAAAGAATTTTTTTGGATGAGTCTTGCAGTAGGGTTGAACAGGCTAAACAGCAGGCAGAAGATTCTTCTGCTCTTGCTGCCACTGCAGTCAGACACAGCCAAGCCATATGGAGTCAATTGGCCATTCGGAAAAACTCTGGGTTGGTTTCTGATGTTGAAGCTAAACTAGCAGCTGCTGCAGCAGCTGCAGCGGCAGCGGTTTCTGTTGCAAGGGCAGCAGCTGCTGCTGCTAAGGTTGCTTCTGATGCTGCATTGCAAGCTAAACTGATGGCAGATGAGGCTCTTTTTTTGAGTAGAAGTGGGAATCCTAGTCAGATTACTGAAGTTTCTCCTCCTGATGGTGGAAAGAATTTGGGAATGGTCAGTCCTGCTTTGATCTTGGAAGGGAAGGACAGAAACAATGGTTCCGGTTCTATTATTGTTGCTGCAAAAGAGGCATCTAGGAGGAGGGTTGAAGCAGCAGCAGCAGCTGCAAAGCGAGCTGAGAATTTGGATGCTGTGGTAAAAGCAGCTGAGCTGGCAGCTAAAGCAGTATCGCAGGCTGGAGCAATTGTTGCAATGGGTGATCCTATACCTTTAACAGTTGGTGAGTTGGTAGAGGCTGGTCAAGATGGTTTCTGGAAAATACATGTCCCTTCGGAACAGAAGCTTGTTAAGTTGAGCAATAAGAATCAAGGAGGAAATTATAATCTTGATGGTGTTGAAGGCCTTGGTAGATCTACTATCCATTTCAATGAGCAATCATCAAATAAACGAGAAACACATAGAACTGCAGACCAAAGAAAGCCTGGTTCTCCAAAAAATATGGCCAAACATTCAATGGAGAGCCACGTGGGCCCGGTAGATGGAACACACTTGGATTCAATTACAAGTAATGAAAAGAGTTTTGGAAGACAAAAAGGTTGTAAAACATCTGGTGTAGCTAAAACTATTGGTGTTCCTGAATCTGAGGCTGTAGCACAAACTGATACTGTTACCATCCCAGATGAGGAGCATGGAGTACATCAGCCAGTGGGGATTTTAGATGACAATAGCATTAAGGAGGGTTCCCTTGTTGAGGTATGTGAGCTGAAGATGATTTTGAACTTTGCATAGATTTATGTTGTGGAACACGTCTCTATAATGAATCTATGTCTTGATAATTTAGTTTATATTCTTCATAGATCTGATTTGGTTCTTGTCATTTTTAAGACTTTCCACTCATTATCTCGTGAAGGATTTGGTTCATTCGTTGGGTATATGTATAGTCCTATTTGGATCTTTATTTTCTAATGGCTACTGCAAACTATAGGTTCTTTCTGTTGAGGATGGTTTGAGAAGGGTCTGGTTTTCTGCTAAGGTTCTGAGCTTGAAGGATGGGAAAGCTTATGTATGTTATTCTGAACTTCGGTCAAATGAAGGTAATCTATCGATACCATTAAAAGATTCTACATATGATAAGGATTAAGGAATAGTTAGTTATAGTTGAACTGATAGTTCTTTCAAATATTTCATGAAGTGTAAATCTATCTTGGCGGATACTTCATGTGAGTATATTGAACTGACTTTTTTTTTTCTTTCATTATCGTTATTATGTTTTTTTGCAGGTTCAGTCCAGCTGAAAGAATGGGTGCCTCTTGAAGGTGAAGGAGATAAAGCACCAAGAATACGTATTGCCCGTCCTATGACCATAACGAAATATGAAGGCACAAGAAAACGCTGTAGGGGAGCATTGGTGGACCATAATTGGTCTGTTGGAGATAGGGTAGAAGCATGGACTCTTGATGGGTAAGCATGCATTCTATAATTTCTTTCTTTGCTTGTGCTATTGTCTGTTTTTCTTCTTTGCGGTTCAATCAAGTTGTTAATCAGTGTAAAATCTACCGTTGTGAACACCCATCATGGAGGATAATTGATGCAGGAGCCGAAACCATGATTAATTTGGCTGTTCTTTGATTTTTCGTTGGAGCCTTTTTATTTGTTTGTTCTTTTAGCCTAGGGTTAAAACAGTCTTTTTCATGGTTTATCTTCTTAGTTCCCCTCCACGATTTTAGAGGGATTAGTATTTTATTTTATTTGTTTTAGTTGTTTGCACTTATACTCCTATTTAGAGTATAAGTCTATTCTATGTTTTATAATTAGGATTCAAATTAGGAATCCCAACTCCTAATCTGATTAGGATTGCTTTAGATTGATTATTTGTAAGGCCTTTTGGCCCCCCTTTGTTATTATAAATAGTAGAATCGTGGGAGGCTCCCCCACCTATTATGTTTGAAATTTTGTTTCTTGTTGTTGCTGCCACCATGACTGCTGCTGCTTCTCTGTCTTGTGTGTCATATCAAGACCCCTTGTGAGTAATATCAAGGGCTAGGGCTGGAGTAATCCGGCGACTCCTTGCATCTTGCAGATCGGGAGGTTCGTCTTCTTCTTCCTTCAAGTTCTTCAAGGTTGCTGCTGCTGAAATTCTGCAATTCCAGTAAGAGTTACAATTTCCTGCAACTTTATCATCTCTTCTTCTTACTTCCATCTAACCTAATCGACTTCCCCAAACCCTAGCTTCATCTACATTCATCACAGCCCTATTCCCTCATCGATTACACTCAAAACCTAACCACAGTCCATCACATAACCCTCCCACTTGATCTCGGTTGCAGCCTCACCTATCCACTACAAACCCTAAATCTGCTCCTAAACCCTAGTTTCAGCTTAGATCCTAAATCTGAAAACCCAAAACCCTAACCCTAATATTTCTGAATTTCTATTTCTTATTCAAACCTCATTAAAACCTATTCTAATAGACTCCTAAAATTCTGCAGACCATTACCCAATAAAACCCTAACTCAATCTCCCATTCCTAACCTGCCCTAGTTACCCTAAACTGCCCATTCGGTCAACCCTAAAACAGAACCTGGTCCTAAGTGAGATTTATTTCACCTAGGCTACATCAAATTGGTATCAGAGACATGGCTGAACATGGCAGCCCTGCTATGGATCCCACACGACCACCCCAACCTGATTCCCTTGCTGCAATCATGGCTATGCTGCAGAAGATCTCAATAGACCAGCAAGTTCTTGGTGATCTAATGACAACAATAGAACAAAGGCAAGCTGTGCCTCTTGTAAGCAACCCTCTATATGTAGAGGAAGACAGATTCCAAGTTCATTCTCAAGTACATGGAACTCGGGAAGGGATGAATATCATAGAAGTCATCCCGACGTCACAGGGACCACAGAGATCGTCTAGACATGACCGAGACTACAGGGATCGACGTAGGTATGACAGAGATGACTACAGAGAAGACAGGGGACAGAACTACATGAAGCACCTCGAAGACCTAACTTTGAGGAATATTTGAGGTCCTACTTCACTGGAGATGAAGCTACTAATCGGCGGTTCGATGCACGAGAAGGTCAAGCTAGAATTGAAAGAGTATGATGGGCATGGTGATCCACAAAAATTCTATGGCGGCTTGCTGCCCTAGATGACTACTTTGGTGGTATGATTTGCACGAAGACCGAAAGATGAGACGCACGCACTAAACTAATTGGTTACTCTCGAGAATGGTGGCGCAAGGCAGAGCGGGACATGGAACGTGAAGGTAAAGCACCTACCAACTGGGAGGATATGAAGTATGATTTGAAAGAGAAGTACTTACCAAGACACTACACCGCTCAGATGCAAGATCAATTCAACTCCCTTCGTCAAGGGAACATGACTGTATCCGAGTACATGCAAAAGTTTGACTCTCTCTCATCTCGCACTGACACAATAGAAAGTGCTACTCAGATGTTGTCTCGATTCCAGTTGGGATTGAGATCTGACATCCTCAGAGCTATTGGCGTTGTGGATGTTCTGGACGTCAAGGATTGTTTTGAGAAGGCATTGAAGGCTGAAGAATTATTGGTTGGGAATAGAGGATTTGATTCTTCCATTGAGGGTACTGTCAAAACTTTTTCAGCATTCAAGTCTACTACCACTGGTCACAACCGAACTGGAAATTCTATTGCTGGTCCTACTCGATCAGACTACTCCGCTGGTAGTTCTTCCCGTCCTCCACGTGCTGATTATAAAGGTAAAGCTCCCATGGACAGCAATGAAACCCACAAGTGTTTCCATTGCAATGAACTTGGGCACTATGCCAAAGATTGCCCACAAAAGCATAGCCCTGTTAATGTGGCTGCCAAGGCAGAGGAAACCTCTGAAGAGCACGATGAGCATGGCATATATGCACTACCCCCTGATAGTGATGAAGACTTAGACCGTCACCTTGAAGATCTAGATGGTGGTGCTCAAGGTGTCCATACAATTGCTCCAGTTCTCATGGATGATGTGGTCGATTGTGACAAGGTAATTGGGAACATTTCACAGGGAGACAGTATCAAGCAATTTGCTGTTCTTGAAGAGGTGGGGCTGAATGAGAAGGTTATAAATATTGAAGACCCTTTGGAGGTTGAACACATTGATTTTGTGATGCCCCCTTGGTTCTTCGAAGAGAAGGCCCCACGACTTGAAGACCATATTCCCACTGTTATAACTTCAACATGCCAGGGAAGTGTTGAAGCTGCTGCCCACATGTTACTTCCTCCTCCTCATCCAAGGTTCGTGGACGAGTTTCTTCACACAAGCATGGTACGTGGACTCCCATTCATGAAGTCAACAAGCTCAGCCCCAAGTTGCCAGAGTGTTGCATGGATTTCACCCATTCATCGGAGATGAATGTTTCTAAGTCGGGGAGAGTTGATGCAGAAGCCGAAACCATGATTAATTTGGCTGTTCTTTGATTTTTCGTTGGAGCCTTTTTATTTGTTTGTTCTCTTAGCCTAGGGTTAAAACAGTCTTTTTCATGGTTTATCTTCTTAGTTCCCCTCTACGATTTTAGAGGGATTAGTATTTTATTTTATTTGTTTTAGTTGTTTACACTTATACTCCTATTTAGAGTATAAGTCTATTCTATGTTTTATAATTAGGATTCAAATTAGGAATCCCAACTCCTAATCTGATTAGGATTGCTTTAGATTGATTATTTGTAAGGCCTTTTGGCCCCCCTTTATTATTATAAATAGTAGAATCGTGGGAGGCTCCCCCGCCTATTGTGTTTGAAATTTTGTTTCTTCTTGCTGCTGCCACCATGACTGCTGCTGCTTCTCTGTCTTGTGTGTCATATCAAGACCCCTTGTGAGTAATATCAAGGGCTAGGGCTGGAGTAATCCGGCGACTCCTTGCATCTTGCAGATCGGGAGGTTCGTCTTCTTCTTCCTTCAAGTTCTTCAAGGTTGCTGCTGCTGAAATTCTGCAATTCCAGTAAGAGTTACAATTTCCTGCAACTTTATCATCTCTTCTTCTTACTTCCATCTAACCTAATCGACTTCCCCAAACCCTAGCTTCATCTACATTCATCACAGCCCTATTCCCTCATCAGATTACACTCAAAACCTAACCACAGGTCCATCACAGTAACCCTCCCACTTGATCTCAGTTGCAGCCTCACCTATCCACTACAAACCCTAAATCTGCTCCTAAACCCTAGTTTCAGCTTAGATCCTAAATCTGAAAACCCAAAACCCTAACCCTAATATTTCTGAATTTCTATTTCTTATTCAAACCTCATTAAAACCTATTCTAATAGACTCCTAAAATTCTGCAGACCATTACCCAATAAAACCCTAACTCAATCTCCCATTCCTAACCCTAATTTTGCCCTAGTTACCCTAAACTGCCCATTCGGCCAACCCTAAAACAGAACCTGGTCCTAAGTGAGATTTATTTCGCCTAGGGTACATCAATAATATTAGGGATGCAAATGGATAGTCGTAAATCTGTATTCTATTCGTGTTTGTAATTTTGTATTTGTTTAGGGGAATCTGTATTTGAAAAATCGGTTTCTGGAAACTAATCCTTCCGAAAGCTCATTGGATGCGGATACAGATATTTCAATTTCGGAGGATATTATCTGGTCTGTTTAGGTCTGATTATAAAAATATGATTAAATTATAGTTTTTCAAATAAATAATACTAAAATACCCTTATCAAATTCACAGTATAGTACAAGTAATGAAACAAGAAATAAAATGACAAAAAATGGATTCATGAGGACATATATGTATTTTCAGATTTGACACTTCAGCATCATGAATTTTCATCTTCTCAAGTACTCCGCCACTCAACACAGAATGAGACTGCAGCGCCGCTTTCTCCAGGCTCATGACTCCACTCTTCAGTCTCCACTAGGGATGTAAATGAATAGTCGAAATTCATAACCGATTTATGTTCATATCCATTTGAGGGAATCCGTATTCGAAAAATCGGTCTCCGAAAATTCTCCGCTGTTTGAAAGCTAATCAGATGCGGATACCAATAGTGTTATACTCTATTCGAATTCGATCTGTTTACATCCCTAGATAATATTGTCGGTTGAATTAGTTCCATCTGGGTACTTCTTGTTACAAATTTGGTTTTTCATAGAGTAATTTGAGAATACTCATCCTCTTGAGTTATGAGGCATTAGTGTAGGAAACTACTTGTAAAAAGCGATCACCAACAACATGTTTGGAGGAGTAATCTGTCCGAATTTGTCATTTTTCTTTGTTTTTGATGAATCAATTCACCCTTCAATGCGTTGTACCTTTGCAGGGGAGGCAGGCGTCAACTTCCTTTGCTGCTGTAGAGTATTTTGGGCTTTTCATTTGGGGGGGGGGGGGATATGACCAATGCCTCTCACGTATGGCCTTGGTCTGTCTCTCACAGGCCTCGATCTACTTCATTGACTCTGGGGATATGACCAATGCCTCTCACCTATGGTCTTGGTCTGTCTCTCACAGGCCTCAATCTACATCACTGACTCTGACGCTGTGGGAAACCTCTGCCCATATTTTAATGTTTTCTAATACAGATAGAAATCATGAGAGCTGTGAGATACAGTGAAAGAGAGAGTCTTTGAGGTCTGTGAGAGAAAGACCAAGGCCATAGGTGAGAGGCCTTGGTCATATCTCCCCCATTTCTACTCTCCCTTCTATCTGACTGTTGTTATTATTTTCCTGCAACTGCAACCAGCAATTACAGAGAGTATCGTGGCCATCAGTCTCTTCTTTTATCACTGCTGTTTATCTGTGAAAGAATGATTCCACTGTCCCATCAGCAGGGCTTGATGTTGGGGGAGATATACTGTCTGCGGCCCCTTTGTTCTGAACTTTCTGGACAGCAGACTTCCATGGTTATTTACATCACGTCTGACCAGTAGAATGAGTCCAGGTTTTGGTATGATCTTACCCTAGTCCTAGACTTCATTCGGTTGTAGTTTCTTGTTCATCCAAATTCCAAAGGCTGGATCTTCCTGAGGTATACAGTTTCTAAATATGAACCTTTATTTTCTATTTTTGAACCTCTAGTTTATCTCATGATCTAGCCATTAACCTTGGCAGGAATTTTGAAGTGTTAATCCCTCCTAGGTACCCCTGCCTTTGGCTAGAAGGATCTTCTCATCTGAGTCATCTAGTTGCTATTTTGGGATATTAATTCCTGGGTTTTGAGTCATGTATTCTGCCAACATTATTAATTTATCTTGCCATGCGCTCACTGTCGTTGGGTATTTCATGACTGTACCTTGTATCAGACCTGAGACTATATAAGTGTCATAAATCCTAATTTATTAATATGTTGTTGGGACTGGTGTCTATTGTTCTGCTGCTGGGATATGTGTTTTTATGACTTGCTGTTTTGTCAGTGCCTGGGATCTTATTGTGGGACTGGTTTCTAGTTGACTTACTGGGAACTGGTTCTACATTAGTCAGTGTAGGTTTCATGGCTCATTATGTTAGAGGATGAGGGAAATAATCCCTCCGTGTCATGGGAAGCTTTTTCCCTTAAAATTTATTAAGTATTTTGCACCATAGAAGTCATTAGAAGGTTGTTTGAATCAAGGTTGGATAATTTTACTCCAATTCTGATGCATTTTGTTGGATGTTGTACTGTTTTTTGTTTTTCTTTTTTCTCTTTCCACTCCCCCCCCCCCCAACACACCCAAAAAAAAAACCTTTTGCTTTCCCCCCCCCCCTATTCTGTAAGCTAGTATCAGCTGAATATGTTATTATCTCGTTTAAATTTTCAGGTGGTGGGAAGGAATTATCATGGAAAAGAGGAAGGAAGATGAAACAACATTCACTGTTCATTTTCCAGGTATATCCTATTCTAATGTATTATAAAAAACTTTGACCCACTAAAGCTGTTTTGGAAGTTTCTCTTGTAGACAGAATTTATTGTTCCATTGTGACCAAGTGGTCATGGGTTCGAGTCTAGAAACAACCTCTCTGCGAAAGCAGGGGTAAGGCTGCGTACATTATGACCCTCGCCAGACCTCGCAGTGGCCGGAGCCTTGTGCACTGGATACGCCCCTTTATACAGGATTTATTGTTCTGGAAGATAAATTTTTTCTGCAATTCTGTCTGCAGCTCAAGGAGATACATCAATTGTTAGGGCATGGCATCTGAGGCCTTATCTCGTCTGGAAGGATGGGCAATGGGTGAAATGGTCTCATTCAACAGAAAATAGTTCCCATCCTCAAGAGGTCTTATGTTCAATATGTCAAATTTAAAGGTATATGCTTTTCTGTTGTATTGATATTTATATCTGTTGTGATGCTTAGGGTGATACACCAAAGGAAAAGCGACCTAAACTGGGCAGACACAATTCTGATATTGATCCTGTAGTCGAAGCCACGGGTGAAGTTACATTGGCAAAATGTACAGGCACTGGAGAAACAGTAAAAGGTGGGGAAAAGGTGTTTACTGTTGGGAAAAACACCAAAGAGGGAAACACAAACAATTCTGTTGCATTCAGGACAAAGAGGACTGGTCTGCAGATGGAAGGACCAAGAGTGATTTTTGGTGTACCTAAGCCTGGGAAGAAAAGAAAATTTATGGAAGTGAGCAAACACTATGTTGCAGGTACAGGTGGTCAATCAAGTGAAGGAAATGATTCAATTAAAATTGCGAATTACTTGATACCTCAAGGATCAGGTCGTGGATGGAAAAATACTTCCAAAGTTGATCCCAAGGGGAAACGTGTTGCTGAAGCTAAGCCCAAGATGCTTAAGTCAGGGAAGATGAATAAAAATTTATCTGGAAAGGATAGTTTTTCGACACCTGTGGTTCCTACATCAAATGATGGCACTGTGCCAATGAATGCTAAAGCAACTAATGGCCAGGATGGAAACATTTCAAAAAAGCAGAGCCTGCTAGAGTTCAGTTCTTTCAATGGCACTCACAAGACAACTGAAGGCCCAACTTTATTTTCCTCACTAGCTCATGCATCAGATGCTCTTGTCTCCAAAAAAAAGCCCTCACCTTTGGAATCTACTCAAGGGGGTGGGGAAGGAAAAAATGCAACTTCTGGTGAAAAGGTGGCTAAAAATGAAGAAAAGGATGCTACCTACAATAGTAATTTTGGGAAATCAATACCTGATGCTGTTGAGCCCCGGAGATCCAATCGCCGAATTCAGCCAACATCAAGGGTAATCTTCAGAATCGTCACCTTTCTCCCTTTTCATGTTTTTTCCTTATTTTTCATATATTTCAACAGTTTAATAATGATTCCTTGTATTGTGATTAATTAAAATATCAGTAGGCATGAAGGAAGTTTTGCAATATATGCATGGATCTGGTAGTTATTTTCTACTATGTTTGTGATGAGATACTAGTATACACCAAGTGGTGCTGCCTGATAAAAACATTTATAATATGCATCGTTTTATGATTTGCATTCTGTTCTTGGTTGCTGCATCATTTATTACAGTTACAATTTTTGTTTTTTATATAATGTACGGAATTAACAGAAACACCCTTATAGAATTACATAATTTCACATAATAAACCATGCAGTCTTCCATTAAAAAAAAAAAATTTTTTTGTTTGTCAACAAGATGCCAAAGGAAAGAGCCTTCTAGTCAGTTAAACTTGAAGGGAAAGCTTTGAAGAGTTGTATTGCTGTAGGAAGAATAAGCTTAGAAATAGGAAAGAATTTGAGTCTTATACACTTTCCTCTTATTATGAGGGAAATATTATGATGCTTTTTTCTAATGTGAAGTTTTTCTTTTTCTTTTTTTAAACACATACTTATTGTGTTCCACGTTTTTAAGAAGTGAGAAGTTTGGATAGTTGAGTTTGTATGAACTGAAAATGTGCTTTTACATTTGCAGATAACGGGGACCTTAGTGAGGTTATGTATTTAATTGGTGTTATCTTGTAATTTTCATTATTTATTCCTTCTGTTGCTTTATAATACTCTTTTAACTTAGTAGGCATTAACTGTCCTTACCATTCAATCAGACTTGCCATTGATATTCCTCTACTCTTATCATTTTATCTATTCAATAGCTTTGCAGTTTATGTCTTGAACCTGCTCCTTTTGATTCTTTCTGATCTTGGTCTGATTCTGTGCTTTGCTTTCTGGAAAACATTAAACACATCCCTTAGTTAATGTATGGGATGATCTGTGTTCTGTTTTATGGATTGTGAACCTAGTGTATTGAAAACATTATGCACGTGTTTTGTGCGGGGGGGGGGGCTTAGGTAGCAAGAACCTTAGGTTCAGGCTAAACACCTCCCGGACAGGATCCCAAGCAAAACCCAAACCCAAAAAGTCAACAAAAGTCAACCTTCTCAGATGAAGTACAAACTTGACAGTCAATCACAGATAAATAGTATAGATGTCCTTCGAAAGATGGTAATGATCCAACAGTTGGATTAGAAGTAATTGATTAAAAATCTGATATTGCAATTCAGAAAATGGGAGATTTCTAATTAATCAAAATCAGTGTGTCAGATCAACGTTAAGATTCAGGTCGAGATCTCCAAATAGTGAATGGGATCCTTGCTGAAAGTTTCAGTAGGATCCAATGGTTGGATCAGAATAGGGAATCCTAGCGAGACTAGAAGAGGGGTAAAACTGTCAATTTCACACATCAGATTAATAAACAGATAACAGAATTATAATTTCAAAACATAATTGATATTATGATATTAACTCCAGAAATAATGGACACATTAAAGATGATCAGTCCTACTAGAAATAGGACTTCATTACTGACAACATAATCTGAAATTGAGAACAGGGTTGGATAGAGATAATTCTTAATTTCAGTAGTCTGTAATTCCAGAAATAATGAACCAACAGAACAAGGAAATCGATTCAGCCATTAAAGGTGGTGAGCAGTCGTACTTGAAATTGGACTCCATTAATGACGACAGAATCTGAAATTGAGAACAGGGATGGATAGAGATAATTCTTAATTTCAGTATTCTGTTATCAAATTCAAAATCAGCCTTATGGAACCTCACAAATCAAACAGTCCTAGTATGAGTAGGATTGTGTTAGATTTAATTGGTAGAACTATAAATTGGAAACTGATTTTGATTTTTGAAAGCAGGTAACTTTAGTGGATGATTGCTGAAAACAGAACTTAAATCAGATTATAAATTCACCTTCAAATCAAAGTCCTAGTGATGATAGGAATGGGAACCGCAGGGAGCCTTAGTGGCCAGATTTGTGGAGAATATAACTGAATAACAGTACCTTAATTGCAGTAAGATAAAAAGAGTATAAGAAAGAGAAGAAAGGATAACCATGGCTTCCCTCCAATTGATTCAGATTCCCACTGTCCAAGGCTTCTCACCGAGAAGGTACAAAATCTCACCGCCCTCCAAGGATTTTCAGCCTCTACTAAATCGCACAGCACTCCATTATAGAGAAACAAACTTTTATTCATCAAATTGTCTTTGAGCTTTGTCCCTTACAATCTATATACAGAAAATGAAATAAGAATCCTATTCTAACTAGGAAAATCAAATCCTATTGCTAATTTCAAAACATAGTTGAAAAAGGAATCATAATACTAATAGGAAAACTTAAATAGCTAACTAACCAAGCCTAATCCCGTATGCCTACCTTCTACCCATATTTTAGGCCCATTAAAGTGGCTCATTACAAAGAAAACCCATGGGATCAAAGGTCCAACCCATCAAAGCCCAACCCAAGGCTTATTTCCAATAAAATAAGCCTTTTAGGTGGCTTATCTGCATTAACACGTGCATGCATTTCGGGAACAGCTTCATAATGGATGATATTTGGACCCCAATCAATTGAGGGTTTGAGCCCTCGGCCGGAATTGGTCCCCCTTCTATCTATTTATTGATGATTTTGACTATGCACTTGTATAAATTGATGATATAAACATAGTTATGCTTATATCTGTGTGCACTGACATATTCGAATCCACCATATACATGTTTTTGAGTTTGTAAGTAATATGTGCATGTTGATGCCTGCAGTTATTAGAAGGGCTACAGAGCTCCCTGATTGTCTCAAAGATTCCTGCTGTTTCACATGACAAAAGTACCAAATCCCATCACAGAAGTGCGGTGGCATCATCGAAGGGTAAATTCCTGTTCCACTACTTCATTGGAATGTGATACTTAACTACTTGTTATTGTGTTTCAGTTGGTTTCATGTAGAATTAAAGCTCTAATCCCTTAATTTTTTTTGGGGGGGGGGTGTGTGTAAGCTGTAAATATGGCAGTGCAATTCTAAAATATGTCTGATATTTTCAAGTTTGAAGCTGACAATAATGTTGAAACAGGGAATAACCATTGATGAGAGGAGTTCTTTGTGCTGCCATTCAAGTTTCAAGAAACAGTAGTTTTTGGGTGACAGAGTTACACCTGTGCAGAGTCTGTAAATATTAATTAAAGGACTTTTAGGAGAGAACGTGGAAAAAGAAATTCAATTTTCTTCTTTGGTAGGCATTGGATGTAATATTTCATAGAGGTTTATATTAATCTTACTTTGTTCAGTAGTATGAGTACTCGTTTTTTATTCCCCACATACTATGTATGGAAACTCCTGGTATTGGGGCTTCAATCTGCGGAAAAGAGAATTATCCAAGGTGGTGGCTTGCAACCTACATGCAGCCTGGTTAGCCTGTCATGACATCCAACAGGTATATTATCTTATTCGGTCTTTTGTATTTATTGTGACAGGTATATGGCGTTGACATAAAATGAGAGTGGGGGTGAATCCGGCAGGCCTTCTCCCTATGTTATGGTGTTAATGATCTAATGGTAAATTCTCTTAGCTCGACAAGTACTGCCAGGGTTGGTGCAAAAGATGGTGCCAACTCAAACTCTGTTGGATGGTCATATCTACCTTGTGTATTGGACATCTTATTTGTTTTGAACCTGAAGATGATTATCTTATATCGTATAGGTTGAAATCAACTGGTAGATAACTGTACTTAGTTTTCTAAGTTCTGTTCTGATGGGTGTCTTCTGATAATCAGCCCTGCAGTGGTCAGCGCATGAAGGCATGGTTCATGTTGTCTTCTTGGATGCGGTCTTGCAAGCAATGAAATATTTGAAAATAGCGGTTGGCAGGTTTTTCAACAGGGTCTGTTCCTTGATGTCTTTTTGAGGTAAGGAAGTTCCTTGTTTAAGGAAGGAAAATCGGGTGGGTTGATGGCTTGATGCGGCTTATATGACAGTAACTTAAAACATTTTCATTTTTGTGAAGAATGTTATACTTTTCAAATGTTGGCTAAATGCAATATTAACCTGTTAAACAACACAACCTATCCCAGTTTGTGAGAGAGGTAAAAACCAAATGACATAAATTATGCATCTTAACTGTTGTTTTTCCCGCTCGATTCAGGCGGGCTGGACTGCAGAGCAGTTAATTATTTGCTGGCACAGAAACTATAGCTTCTGCCTTATAGGTATATGATTATGAATATAATTGGAAAGCGGAAGAGGATTAATTGCCTAATGGTTGGGACTCCAAGACCTTTCGTCTTCCGCTGGCCAGATCCGGAAGTGAAGGTTAATGCTTGGGCCCTAGACGAGTACTTTTATTTTAGTAAGACCATAGACGCTAAAGGGCGGCAACCATGAAACCATGAAAATTGTAACTAAAGTGTGATATCGCCGTTCTTTTGCCCCAAATGTTTCATTGAACGGGTTATATTTGTAGGATTTGTTGTAAAACAGGTTAGTTGAAAGGCGTCATTGATTTCAATCGTTGTAAACTGGTTAGTTGAAAGACTTCATTGAATCGAGCTTTCTAAACCATACACGAAAAAAAAAAAAAAAAAAAAGAAGAGTCCAGTAAACCAATTGAACACGGTACATGAAACAGATCTGACATAGTAGATTCAGCTTTTGCAAATGTGATCTTAGTTTATTCTATCTCTTTCCCTCCAATCATTATCACTTAAGAGTCCTATGGGAGAGATCATTTGGATTTCGTTTTCCTTTGGGGGGTGGGGGGCGTGGGGTTGTGGGTTTGGTTTGGGTGGTTGGGGCGTGAGAGAGAGAGAGAGAGAGAGGGGCCTTTAGTCCTCCAGAGGGATTGGTTGGAATCGGTATCAGTAAATCCTTGAATTGGCCTTCTGATCTGAAAATCCAACGATCAGTGATTCAGTGTCCTAGAAAAAGATCAAAGATCAAAGATCAAGTGCAAGGAAAATGATTAAAACGTTATAATCAAACAGATCCAAAAGTCCAGAATCAAGAAAATGGGCCCACATTGCTCCAATTTCTATTTTTGTTCAGTTGTCCTAGTGACTGCAGAGGATCCCTAGGTGAGGACTTTGGAATATCGGATTAGAAATATGGAAGAAAGCTGTTTGGAGCGCGGCCTATGTTTTACATGTGGGCTATGACAATTAGACCCTAATGAACTAAGAAAATTTTTTTTCCCTTGTAGAGACACCAACCATTAATTGAGATCTGTTTCTTAGACTTGTACAAATTAAAAAAAGGCAATTTGTATAATGATGACTTAAAATTGCAGATTAGGGAGGAGGGGGGGGGGGGGGCGCTTCTCACATGGATATTCCCATCTTCTGTAACAACCCACCCTGTAAGTTGATTCTAAGTTTCCAACTCACAAATCCCATTTTTGGTTTATGAGCTAAAATTAAATTAATTGGATTGCATAGCTGTAGAATCTTTTAAGAGTAGATAATTTTGTTGTCAGATTGGTTCTAAGTTTGATGCCTTTTCTGCTTGTTCTTGTTCTTCATTTAATTTTTTTATGAAGTCTGCTATGATTTGAGGGAGGATTGAATTTCCTCTGTACATGAATGATCTTGGAAATGGCCTTAGAGCTATGATTCATATTTCATGGGAGGATGAAAAATTCACCCTTTGGGTTTTTGCTGGGGTCAACACTGTTCCTATGGGAGGATTAAATATCCTCCTGTGGCAGATAACAGTTATTAGCCTCTCCCGAAAGTGCTAGGGCTAGGCACATTAAAATAAAAATAAAGTAAAATAAAAATTCCCCTTGCTCTATTAGACTAGAAACAAATAATTGGTTTACCGCAGCATGTGGTATCGTGGTATCGTTTTAACTGTTGGATAGAGAAGACATGATCTGAATTAGTCACATGACAAATTTCATAATTTAACTCAAACAAAGTATCTTGTATATTGAAATGCATCAACGTGTATTCAACCACTATTGAAACTTTTTTTAAATTTTATTGTTTTGTTTTACCACTTGACAAAATTCTATTTTGGATTGAAAAATAACATGTGAGCAAGAAATAGTGGGTTCAATCTATCCACAAAATTTTATTCCCAACAAATTTATATGGGTCAAACATAACTATGTTGACCAGGAATTTATTTCTAGTACCCTAAAACATTACACCCAGTAATAGAAAGAGAAGAAAATAAGAAAGACAAGATTGCATCGATTATTACGATTTGTGGTCCATTAATTCGAATGAGGTTATCAGGAATATGGTAGATAAGTGGTAGACAATTATACCTAATTCTTGCAAACCTCTTTTGAATTGGTTATAAATGCATTTGGATCTTAAATTTTATTTCTTTTAGCCAATAAAATAGTAAAGAATAAGAAACATATCTCTTGTAGCAAGATATACATGTCTTGTGAATTAAAAAAATGGTTCATTTATTATAGAATTTGTTCACGTACTTTTTTTGCCCTTATAGAATGAAGTGTCAATTATTTGGACTTTGGAGGGGATAAATAAGTTCGGGGATGACATTCTCAGTGGGGGAGTGTGGCCCCTACACGAGAGCGTTCGAGTTGACACATTTGGAGGCGAGATATCCGCCTTTTATGGGAGGTGGGGCAGTCATTTTGCCCTCTTTATGTCTGAACGTGAGCAGTACACTCCTCCACATAGAACTTTTATCTGTAAGTAGATTCGCAAGTTCTAGAGTTGGATGGAACCTTTTGCACTGAATCCCTCAGGATAAGAGTCGGGTGTTGAAATATACAGGGTAGCTTCTACTCAGTTCTAGGAATGGAAGAGTTATCAAATCAATGTTAGCTCCTTAACTGTAGTTTAGAAATGATAGATCTATCAGGACACTAAAATGAAATTGTTCATCCTCTGCTTTGTTTTAAAAGTTTTAAGCTCCCAATCTCTATCGAATTACAAAACGACAATGGGTGACTCCGATTTCTTGAGTCACCCAATTTGAATCTTAATATACAAAGAAGAGCGTGGCATGTGGCATGTGGCATGTGCTATGGAGGTGGGGGCAACAAGGAGGGGGAAGGAGACGAGAGGGCCAGAGGGCGAGAGCAGACGGGCAGTGAGGGCGGCATGGGGGTGGGAGGGTGGGGTCAAGGAGAAGGGCGGGAGCTGGAGAGTGAGAGGACGAAAACCAACGTTGGTTCGGCTTGGTATTCGGTTTGGGAAAGTGAGATCAAAACCAAACTGTTAAGGAACTCCAGCTTTCGGTCAGTTTCGGTTTTGATCCGGTATGGTTTCGGTTTATTTCATTTTGAAGTATTGGTTTTGATCGATTTATTTTCAGGTTTAAATCATAATGAAATTTTACATTCATAACCTATAGTGAGGAAAAATTCGATAAAAACACTTTACATAATCTTCCCAAGTCAAACAAGTAAACAACCAAGAATAGGGAAATTGATTTGATGTATTCATGTTGTTATCGGAACAAGATGAATGACTTGTAAGGAAAGTTAACTAATATTGAAATCAATGGATAAATACAGTTTGTAGCGAAATCATTGTTACAAATCAAATCTTATCATTATAAGGGGAAGAAAATTAATATTGAAATCAATGGATGAGAAAATAACTAATATTAAAATCACAAAATGAACGCTTTTGTTAAATCATTCATTTAAATGTCCAACTAATTTTGTATAGTGAACAAAGAGATCAATGAAAGCATTGTTACATTTCAATTTTCCTATTCATAACTTCATACTCAATATTGATTTATAAGTACTTGACTTGCAATCAGAAATCTTCTCACTAAAATTGAAATCAATGGATAATCAATTCACCTATTCATAAACTCATATTTAATGTTTTTTTATCGGTTTCATTTGGTTCCGTTTTTTGTTTGGATATCAATTAGTTCGGTACAGTTCGATTTTTAGCCGGTCTCGTTCTACCACAGTAAAAAAAATCCGCTAAGGATCGGTTCGATCCGATCCGAGTTTTTTTTTATCAATTTTATCGATTCGGGTTAGGTTTTGACACTCTTACCCCCAAGTAGTTAGAGCGTGGCCAAGCATGATATAGAAATATGGATTTAGTTTTCCTGGTGGTGAAGATAAAATCACCACACCATTGATGATGTGACCTCGTGATTGAACTTTTGCATCATCTTTACTCCCACCCTTCCAAAGGGTCAAGATCTCCATGGTGAAGAGATAGTAGATAGTGGAAAGAGAGAAGAAGCATAGAGAGTTCAAACTTGACAATTGACACCGAGTACGTCGGATCTGGCTCTCCTCCAGCCGGGGTGGGAGTTGGAGGGTCCAACGCTTGAAAACCATCCCAAAAATATGGGGGGTTGGTCATTTCATAGGTGGGGCCTAGGTGGGACCCACCTGTGAAATAACCAGCTCACCCTTATTTTGTTATCGTGTTGCGGGGTTGGACCCTCCAGCTCCCGCCACGGCTGGAAGAAATCCACCAATCAAAAGAAAAGCGTGTTTCGAGTAACAATCAAGTTTCCCTCCACCCACGGATCCCATTCACCAAGGGATGCGAGAGGACAGACATGGATATTTGGAGGGTATTTTGAAACATACAAGGGGATAGCTTACAAGGGGTTTGGGAACCCTAGGATGGTGGGTGAACCGTCTTCGATGGAAAAAAACTTTGTCCTTTAGTTACATCCAACCACGGAAGCACAAGATTAGATGGAGCCACGAAGCCAGACATGGAATGGAGCATTCTCTTTATAATATTCCTGATTACGATCGACGACGTGCTTATCTCGATTAGGGTTTCTAGATCTGTCTCTCCTGTCTTACTTGACCTACCTAAAGTCCATCTATTTTTTTTTTTCAAAAAAAATATTTTAGGTTACTACACTTGACACATTAATTACTAGTTAGGTAGTTGTCCTGACGCTCATAATGAAGTAATTAAGAATTAAAAGAAAATAAAGGTCGGTGGGTCGGCATCTAATATTCCAATCATGCGGTCCCTAGTCCACTTGATCATATATAATTAACGTCACTAAACAATACATACATCTTCTAATCAATCACTTTTTTCTTTGTGATTCTCATGTGGGTCCCATGGCCGGTGCCGGCCAATGTGACACTTACACGTATGAATTATTCTATCGCTTTAAATTTAAAACATTAAACTAAACCATTATATATATAAACACCCCTACCCTGTGACATTACCTTCAGGAATTAGAGAGAGATTTGTAGTTTTGTAAATTAATTAGTCATCAAGCCCAGCTAATCTAATCTCCCACCGATCTCTCTGCAACTGCAAAAATGGTGAAGTTGGCATTTGGAAGCTTTGGGGATTCCTTTACTGGTTCTTCCCTCAAGTCTTACTTAGCTGAGTTCATAGCCACTCTTCTTTTTGTCTTCGCTGGTGTTGGCTCCGCCATTGCTTACAGTAAGTAATTAATACTAATTCTGGGCTTAATTTGTTAAGTTAATTTATAGGGAACTTAATTAGTTAGGTGGAATGAGATTAACTGCTGGGATTTGCAGGTGATCTTACATCAGATGCAGCGTTGGCGCCAGCTGGGCTGGTAGCAATAGCCTTAGCACATGCATTTGCATTGTTTGTTGGTGTTTCCATTGCAGCAAACATCTCAGGTGGTCACTTGAACCCAGCTGTCACCTTCGGATTGGCCGTCGGCGGTAACATCACCATCCTCACTGGTATCTTCTACTGGGTTGCCCAATTGCTCGGCTCCGTTGTCGCCTGCTTCCTCCTCAACTTCGTCACCAATGGCAAGGTATATATATATATTATATAGGGCTAAAGATCGTTGTTGGATCGAGCACACACATGGGTATCAACACGAATGAGATTTTATTTTTGGGAGAGCGCTCTTTGTAGGGGATGTAGGGGTCACTTCTGTGCGGCAGCCAATGGGAGCGTGCATTGGCATCTCGAGGGGTGGAATTTTTGCCGTTCATGGGGGACGGGGTGGTCATTTCACCCCCTATTTTGTCTGGGTGTGGCTTTGCCCCCACTCCCAGAGAGAACATTTTTATTTTTTTATTTATTTAAAAATTTTAGGAGGGATTGGGTGGTAATTTCGAGTGTTCCTGTTTCTAGGCGTAGGAGCCACACGACCAAGCAAGGTTCTTTTTCCCATATATTAATTCTTTCATAGAATCAGAATTATACTATCATAGTTGAAAAATCAGGTTTTGAGTTGGGTGTTTAATTTAATAAAGTAAAAAACAAATGATACCTAATCAGTAATCAACTGAAGGCTCGCCCAAGTTTAAGAAATGATAGGACCAGGTTCAAGTGAGTCCGGGTTTTTATTGACTTGATGTTTTGCCCGAGTCATGTGAAACTCGGTGAGTCTGATGTATTTTTGAACAAAACTTTGTAAACCTATAATTTTTGTTCGTTATTTTTAAGAGAAGATTTTCATGTAAAACTGCATAAAGAGGGATAACGATGCTTCAAATAGGGGGATTTGGTCATTTTGACCCAATATTGTTAGAGGGGCACATGACCATGCAAGTTGCATGGCCGTGCACAAAACTTTTGGCATTTTCAAAATTTGCCCTTTTTTTCTTCTCACCTGTGAAACAACCACAACCTTAGTCCCTCTTTACTCGGAGAAGAAGGAACATATTGAAAAAATAAGAAAAAAATGACTTGTCCTAACTAGATATCTCACCAGGTTTTGAAAAGGATGAGTCTATGAGTAAAAAATCCTAGTTTTCCAACTATCCTATAGATTGAAAACAAGCTAAAAAAAAACAATGGCAAGAGTTCTCTGTGGAGACCAATGGGAAAGCACATAGTGGCATCAACAGGGTGGTCGTAACCACCATTCATAGGGGGATGGGGTGGTGATTTCATCCCCTCTGTGTCTGGGCGTAGGGGGCACACTCTCCCATGGAGAATTTTTCTTCAAAAAAACAAATATTATGAAAGAAAAATATTAACCCAGTTTCACTGACCCGGTTCTTTTGTCTTGGTTTGGGCAGGCCGTCCCAACTCACGGTGTTGCTTCTGGCATGTCTTCTATCGGCGGTGTCGTGATGGAGATCGTCATAACCTTCGCATTGGTATACACAGTCTATGCCACCGCGGTTGACCCGAAGAAGGGATCACTTGGGACAATTGCTCCGATCGCAATCGGCTTCATTGTGGGAGCAAACATCTTGGCTGCTGGTCCCTTCAGTGGTGGCTCAATGAACCCGGCTCGATCATTTGGACCGGCTATTGTAAGTGGAAACTTTGCAGGTAATTGGATCTACTGGGTTGGTCCACTCATTGGAGGTGGTTTGGCTGGAGTGATTTATGGTGACATCTTCATCGGATCTTATTCCCCTGTCTCCTCTCAAGACTATGCTTAATTAGGTCAGCCTTCTCAAGCTTTGTAATTGTGATAGAGGATTTGAGGTTTTAATTTCATTGTGGAATAAACCAATAGTTTCCTTTTCCGTCAAATTTATTGTGTAGTATTCATGTCATTTTGAATTGAAGCCTTTGTGTGACAATATTCGGGGTGTTTTTTACAAAAAAAAAAAAAAAAATTCTTTCGTATCTCGTCGCTGAGATGTACATCTTACCAGCGAGATGCTAATAATTTGGATTACATCACATAATTTGGAATTTAGTTTAACTTTTAATGTCCTACTGATTTGTGACATTAAATGTAAAATATAAAATGTACGAGACATATATTCCATGCCGAAAAAATACCAAGTCACAAACCTCTGTACTAATTGTATAAAAACCTAAATGTTGGCCCTAATTTTCCTGGGTGGCATTGGATGTTTGGGGGCTCTAGGGGTTGACCAGAATGCAATAAGCTGATGCTTTTGATTTGATGAAGAGGTTTTCATGTCTATCTGAATTGAAGCCTTTGTGTGACAGTATTCAGAGGTGTTTCCTTTAAAAAAAAATATCTTTCGAATCTCGCCGGTGAAATGTACATCTTACCGGCGAGATGCTAATAATTTGAACTATATCACTTAATTTGGAATTTATTTTGATTTTTAATGCCCTACCGACTTATGATATCAAATATCCCATATAAAATATACGAGACATACCATGATCGAAAAAATACCAAGTCTCAAACCTCTGTACTAAAAATATAAAAACCTAAATGCAGGTCCCAATTTTTTTGGGTGGCATTGAATGTTTGGGGGCTCCAGGGGTTGACCAGCATTTATAATAAGTTGATGCTTTTTATTTGATGAAGAGGTAGTCATATCTACCTGAATTGAAGACTTTGTGTGACAGTGTTCGGAGTTGTTTCCTTAAAAAGAAAATGTCTTTCGTATCGCGCCGGTGAGATGTACATCTTACCGGCGAGATGCAAATAATTTAAACTACATCAATTAATTTAGAATTTACTTAGACTTTTAATGCCCTACCGACTTATGACATTAAATGTCGCATATAAAATGAATGAAGCATACCATGGCCGAAAAAATACAAAGTCTTAAACCTCCATACTAATCATATAAAAACCTAAGTACTGGCCCCAATTTTCCTAGGTGGCATTAGATGTTTGGAGGCTCCAGGGGCTGACTGGTGTGCAATAAGTTGATGCTTTTGAGGTGGGTCTACCTAAATTGAAGCTTTTGTGTGACAGTGTTCGGAGGTGTTTCCTTCTAAATAAAAAATCTTTCGTATCTCGTCGGTGAGATATACATCTTACCGGCGAGATACTAAAAATTTGAATCACAACACTTAATTTGAAAATTACTTTGACTTTTAATGCCCTACCGACTTATGACATCAAATGTCCCATATTAAATGTACGAGGCATACCAAGATAAAAAAATACCAAGTATCAAACGTTCGTACTAATCATATAAAAACCTAAATGTTGATCCAATTTTCCTAGGTGACATTAGGTGTTTGGGGGCTCCAGGGGCTGACCAGTGTGCAATAAGTTGATGCTTTTGATTTGATGAAGAGGTATTCATGTTTACCTGAATTGAAGTCTTTGTGTGACAGTGTTCGGAGATAATTGCCAACTAAAAAAAAATTCTTTCGTATCTCGCCAGTGAGATTTACATCTTACCGGCTTAATTTGAAATTTAATTTGACTTTTAATGCCCTACCGACTTATGACATTTAATGACCCATATAAAATGATACCATTATCAAAAAAATACCAAGTCTCAAACTTCTGTACTAATCATATAAAAACCTAAATGTTGGACCCAATTCTCATAGGTTGTATTGGATGTTTAGGGCCTTCAGGGGTTGACCAGTGTGTAATAAGTTGATGCTTTTGATTTGATGAAGTAGTTATTCATGTCTACCTGAATTGAAGCTTTTGTATGATAGTGTCCGGAGGTGTTTCCTTTTAAAAAAGATTTCTTTTGTATCTCGCAGGTAAGATGTACATCTTAATGCCCTGCCGATTTATGACATCAAATGTCGTATAGAAAATGTACAAGGCATACCATGGCTGAAAAAATACCAAGTCTTAAACCTCCGTACTAATCATATAAAAACTTAAATGTTGACCCCAATTTTCCTATGTGGCATTGGGTGTTTGGGGGGGCTTCAAGGGCTGACCAGTATGTAATAAACTGATGCTTTTAATTTGATGAAGAGGTATGCATGTCTATCTGAATTGAAGCTTTTGTGTGATAGTGTTCAGAGGTGTTTCCTTCTAAAAAAAATATCTTTCGTATGTTGCTGGTGAAATGTATATCTTACCGGTAAGATGCAAATAATTTGAACTACATCACTTAATTTAGAATTCAGTTGGACTTTTATTGCTCTACTGCTTATGACATCAAATGTCCATATAAAATTTACGAAGCATACCATGGCCAAAAAATACAAAGTCTCAAACCACCGTATTAATCATATAAAATCCTAAATGTTGGTCCCAATTTTCCTTGGTGACATTGGATGTTTGGGGGCTCCAAGGGCTGATCAATGTGCATTAACTTGATGCTTTTGATTTGATGAAGAAGTATTCATGTCTACCTGAATTGAAGTCTTCGTGTGATAGTGTTTAGAGGTGTTTTGGCTCCTAAAAAAATTTCTTTCGTATTTCACTGGTAATTTGTATATTTTACCGATAAGATGCTAATAATTTGGACTGCATCACTAAATTTGAAATTTTCTTTGATTTTTAATGCCCTACCGACTTGTGACATTAAATGTAGGATATAAAATGTTCGAGGCTTATATACCATGGCTGAAAAAATATCAAGTCTTAAACCTCCGTGCTAATCATATAAAAACCTAATTGTTGGCCTCAATTTTTCCGGGTGGCATTAGATGTTTGAGAGTTCCAGGGGTTGACCATTATAGAATAAGTTGATGCTTTTTATTTAATGAAGAGGTATTCATGTCTATCTGAATTGAAGCTTTAGTGTGACAGTGTTCGGAGATGCTTGCCTACTAAAATAAATTTCTTTTGTATCTTGCCGGTGAGATGTATATCTTACCGTTGAGATGCTAATAATTTAAACTACATCACTTAATTTGAAATTTACTTTAAATTTTAATGTTCTACCGACTTATGACATTTGATTTTCCATATAAAATGTACGAGACATGTCATGATCTAAAAAATACCAAGTCTCAATCTTCTGTACTAATCATATAAAAACCTAAATATGGGACCCAATTTTTCTTGATGGCATTGGATGTTTGGGGCCTTCAGGGACTGACCAGTGTGCAATAAGTTGATGCTTTTGATTTGATGAAGAGGTATCCATGTTTACCTGAATTGAAATTTTTGTGTGACAGTGTTCGAAAGTGTTTCCTTCTAAAAAAAATATCTTTTGTATATCGCCGGTGAGATGTACATCTTACCGACGAGATGCTAAAAATTTGAACTGCATCACTTAATTTGGAATTTACTTTGACTTTTAATGCCCTATCGACTTATGACATCAAATATCCTATAGAAAATTTACAAGGCATATCATGGCCAAAACTATACCAAGTCTTAAACCTCTGTACTAATCATCCTCAATTTTTCTGAGTAGCATTGGATGTTTGGGGGCTCTAGGGGTTGACCGGTATGCAATAATCTGTTGCTTTCGATTTGATGAAGAGGTATTCATGTCTACCTGAATTGAAGCCTTTGTGTGACATTGTTCAGAGGTGTTTCCTACAAAAAAAAAAAATCTTTCGTATCTCGTCGGTGAGATGTATATCTTACCGGCGAGATGCTAATAATTTAAATTGCATCACTTAATTTAGAATTTACTTTGATTTTTAATGTCCTGCCGAATTATGAAATTAAATGTCTCATATAAAATGTACAAAGTGTACAATGGTCGAAAAAATACAAAGTCTCAAACCTCCGTACTAATTATATAAAAACCTAAGTGCTGGTCGTAATTTTTCTATGTTGCATTGAATGTTTGGGGGCTCCAGGGGCTGAACAGTGTATAAGAAGTTGATGTTTTTGATTTGATGAAGAGGTATTCATGTTTATCTGAATTGAAGCTTTTGTGTGACAGTGTTCGAAGGTGTTTCCTTCTAAAAAAAAATATCTTTCGTATATCGTTGGTGAGATGTACATCTTACCGGCGAGATGCTAATAATTTGAACTACATTACTTAATTTGAAATTTACTTTGACTTTTAATGCTCTAACGACTTGTGACATCAAATGTCCTATATAAAATGTACAAGGCATACCATGGCCGAAAAAATACCAAGTCTCAAACCTCTGTACTAGTCATATAAAAACCTAAATGATGGTCCCAATTTTCCAGGGTGACATTGGATGTTTGAGGGCTTCAAGGGCTGACCAGTGTGCAATAAGCTAATGCTTTTGATTTGATGAAGAGGTATTCATGTCTACCTGAATTGAAGCCTTTGAATGACTATGTTCAGAGGTGTTTGACTTTCAAAAAAAATTTCTTTCGTATCTCGCTGGTGAGATGTACATCTTACCAGCGAGATGCTAATAATTTGGATTACATCATTTAATTTGAAATTTACTTAGACTTTTAATGCCTTACCGACTTGTGACATTAAATGTAACATATAAAATGTACAAGAGATATATATCATTGCCAAAAAATACCAAGTCTCAAACCTCCGAACTAATTGTATAAAATCCTAAATGTTGGCCCCAATTTTCTTGGGTGGCATTGGATGTTTGGGGGCTCTAGGGGCTGACCAGAATGCAATAAGCTGATGCTTTTGATTTGATGAAGAGGTTTTCATGTCTTCCTGAATTAAAGTCTTTGTGTGACAGGGTTCAGAGGTGTTTCCTTCTAAAAAAATATCTTTCGTACCTCGCCGGTGAGATGTACATCATACTAGTGAGATGCTAATAATTTGAACTACATCACTTAATTTAGAATTTATTTTGACTTTTAATGCCCTACCGACTTATGACATCAAATGTTCCATATAAAATATATGAGGCATACCATGACCGAAAAAAATACTAAGTCTCAAACCTTCGTACTAATCATATAAATACCTAAATGTTTGCCCCAATTCTTTTGGGTGGCATTGGATGTTCGGGGGCTCCAGAGGCTGACCAGTTTGTAATAAGTTGATACTTTTTATTAGATGAAGAGGTATTCATGTCTACCTGAATTGAAGTCTTTGTCTGACAGTGTTCGTAAGTGTTTCTTTAAAAAAAAAAAAATTTCTTTTGTATCTTGTCGGTGAGATGTACATCTTATCAATGAGATACAAATAATTTAAACTACATCAATTGATTTGAAATTTACTTAGACTTTTAATGCCCTATCGACTTATGACATTAAATGTCGCATATAAAATGTATGAAGCATTCCATGGCCAAAAAAATACAAAGTCTCAAACCTCCGTACTAATCATATAAAAACCTAAGTACTGACCCCAATTTTCTTAAGTGGCATTTGATGTTTGAGGGATCTAGGGGCTGACCAGTATGCAATAAGTTGATGCTTTTGATTTGATGAAGAGGTATCCATGTCTACCTGAATTGAAGCTTTTGTGTGACAGTGTTCGAAGGTGTTTCTTTCTAAAAAAAATACTTTTCGTATCTCGCCGGTGAGAAATATATTTTACCGACGAGATGCTAAAAATTTGAGCTACAACATTTAATTTGAAATTTATTTTGACTTTTAATGCCCTATCGACTTGTGACATCAAATGTCCCATATAAAATGTACGAGGCATACCAAGGCAAAAAAAATATCAAGTCTCAAACGTCCGTACTAATCATATAAAAACCTAAATGTTAGTCCCAATTCTCCTGGATGACATTGGGTGTTTAGGGGCTCCAGGGGCTAACCAGTGTGCAATAATTTGATGGGTTTGATTTGATGAAGAGTTATTAATGTCTACCTGAATTGAAGCATGTGTGACGGTGTTCGGAGATGCTTGCCAACTAAATTTTTTTTTCCGTATCTCGTCGGTGAGATTTACATCTTACCGGCGAGATGTTAATAATTTTAACCACATCATAATTTAGAATTTAATTTGATTTAATGCCCAACGATTTATGACATATAATGACCCATATAAAATGTACGAGGCATATCATTGCCGAAAAAAACCAAGTCCCAAACTTCTGTACTATTCATAAAAAAACCTATGTGATGGTCGCAATTTTTCTAGATGACATTGGATTTTGGGGGCTCCAGGGGCTGACCAGTATACAATAAGCTGATGCTTTTGATTTAATGAAGATGTTTTTATGTCTATCTGAATTTTAGCCTTTGTGTGACCGTGTTTAGAGTTATTTTCTTCTAAAAAAAATATCTTTCGTATCTCACCAGTGAGATGTACATTTTACCGGAGAGATGCTAATAATTTGAACTACATCACTTAATTTGGAATTTATTTTGACTTTTAATGCTTTACCAACTTATAACATAAAATGTCCCATATAAAGTATACTAGCCATACCATGGTTTAAAAAATACCAAGTCTCAAACCTCTGTACTAATCATATAAAAACCTACATGCTGGCCCCAATTTTCTCGGGTAGAATTGGATGTTTGGGGGCTCCAGGAGCTGACTAGTGTGAAATAAGTTGATGTTTTTTATTTGAAAAAGAGGTATTCATGCCTGTCTGAATTGAAGCTATTGTGTGGTAGTGTCCGGAGAAGTTTCCTTAAAAAAAAAAATTTCTTTCGTATCTTGTCGGTGAGATGTTCATCTTACGGGCGAGATGCAATAATTTGAACTACATCAATTAATTTGAAATTACTTTGACTTTTAATGTCATACTGATTTATGACATTAAATGTCGCATATAAAATTTACGATGCATACCATGATCGAAAGAATACAAAGTCTCAAACCTCCGTTCTAATCATATAAAAACCTATGTGTTGGCCCCATTTTTCCTAGGTGACATTGGATGTTTGGGGGTTCAGGTCTGACCAGTGTGCAATAAATTGATGCTTTTGATTTGATGAAGAGATATTCATGTATACCTGAATTGAAGCTTTTGTGTGACAGAGTTTGGAGTTGTTTCTTTCTAAAAAAAATATCTTTCGTATCTCACCGGCGAGATGCTAATAATTTGAACTACATTACTTAATTTAGAATTCACTTTGACTTTTAATGCCCTACCGACTTGTGACATCCAATGTCTCATATAAAATTTATGAAGAATCTATGGCCGAAAAAATACTAAGTCTCAAACCTCCGTACTAATCATATAAAAACATAAATGCTGGCCCCAATTTTTCTGGGTGACATTGGATGTTTGAGGACTCCAAGGGCTGACCAGTGTGCAATAAGTTGATGCTTTTGATTTGATGAAGAGGTATTTATGTCTACATGAATTGAAGTCTTTGTGTGACTGTGTTCAGAGGTGTTTGTCTTCTAAAATAAATTTCTTTCGTATTTTACCGGTGAGATGTTAATAATTTGGACTATATCACTTAATTTGAAATTTACTTAGACTTTTAATACCCTACTGACTTGTGACATTAATTGTAACATATAAAATATACGAGGAATATATACCATGTTAAAAAAATACCAAGTCTCAAACCTCCGTACTAATCATATAAAAACTTAAATGTTGGCCCCAATTTTCCTGGGTGACATTGGATGTTTGGGGGCTCTAGGACTGAGCAGTATGCAAGAAGGTGATGCTTTTGATTTGATGAAGTAGTTTTAATGTCTACCTGAATTGAAGCCTTTGTGGGACAGTGTTCAGAGGTATTTCATTCTAAAAAAAATATATTTTGTACCTTACCGGTGAGATATATATCTTACCAGCGAAATGCTAATAATTTAAATTACATCACTTAATTTGAAATTTATTTTGACTTTTAATGCCTTACCAACTTATGACATCAAATGTTCCATATAAAATATACGACGCATACCATGGTCGAAAAAATATCAAGTCTCAAACTTCCGTATTTATCATATAAAAACCTAAATGTTGGCCTCAATTTTCCCGGGTGACATTGGATGTTTAGGGGCTCCAGAGGCTGACCAGTGTGCAATAAGTTGATGTTTTTGATTTGATGAAGATGTATTCATGTCTACTTGAATTAAAGCCTTTGTGTGACAATGTTCAGAGGTGTTTGGCTTCTAAAAAAAATTTCTTTCGTATCTCACCGATGAGATGTACACCTTACCGGCAAGATACTAATAATTTGGACTACATCACTTAATTCGGAATTTACTTTGACTTTTAATGCCCTACTGATTTGTGACATTAAATATAACATATAAAATGTACGAGGCATATATACCATGGCTGAAAAAATACCAAGTCTCAAACCTCCGTACTAATCATATAAAAACTTAAATGTTGGTCCCAATTTTCCTGGATGACATTGGATGTGTGGGGCTCCAGGGGCTGACCAGTGTGCAATAAGTCAATGCTTTTGATTTGATGAAGTGATATTCATGTCTATCTGAATTGAAGCTTTTGTGTGACTGTGTTTGGAGATGCTTGCCAACTAAAAAATATTTCTTTCGTATCAAAAATCTCACCGACGAGATGCTAATAATTTGAACTTTATCATTTAATTTAAAATTTACTTTGACTTTCAATACCCTACCGACTTATGACATTTAATGTCTCATATAAAATGTACGAGGCATATCATGGGCGAAAAAATATCAAGTCTCAAACTTCTGTACTAATCATATAAAAACTTAAATGTTTGACCAAATTTTCCTAGATAGCATTGAATGTTTGGGGGCTTCAGGGGCTGACCAGTGTGCAATAAGTTGATGCTTTTGATTTGATGAAGAGGTATTCATGTCTACCTGAATTATAACTTTTGTGTGACAGTGTTCGACGGCGTTTCTTTCTAAACTTTTTTTTTTCGTATCTCGCTGGTGAGATGTACATCTTACCGATAATATGCTAATAATTTGAACTACATCATTTAATTAGGAATTTGCTTTGACTTTAATGCCCAACAGACTTATGACATCAAATGTCCTGTAGAAAATGTACGAGGCATACCATGACTGAAAAAACATAAAGTCTCAAACCTCCGTACTAATCATATAAAAACCTAAATGCTGGTCCCAATTTTCCTCGGTGACATTGGATGTTTAGGGGTTCCAAGGGCTGACCAGTGTGCAATAAATTGATAATTTTGATTTGATGAAGAGGTATTCATGTCTACTTGAATTGAATATTTTGTGTGACAGTGTTCAGAGGTGTTTGGATTCTGAAAAGAAAATTTTAATTTTATTTTCGAAACATAAAATCAATAGACTTTTAGCTTCTGTTAGCTTTCAATTTGTAAATTTTAATTATGCTAATAAAAAGAACCATAGATAATCGATTACTTCTTGGGCAAAAATGAAGAAGAAACCAAATAAACAATCACACACGAATACAGAGAATTCAACGTGGTTTCACAGGAATGTATACGTCCACCCCAGGAGAACCATAGAATTTCTCATTAGCTTGAAAAACTATCTAGAACACTCCTCACCTCACATTGTGATCTCCTTTGCTGATTTGCGATATCGTAGCAATGTAATCCCCTCGGTACCTCTCAAATTCTATATCAACTTTTTTATTGTATAAAAGTGACCTTATTGTTACGATCCACTTATTGTCAAATCATTTTTTCTTTCCTTTATCATAAAGAAAAAGGAGACAAGAACCAGTGTACCACCCAAAGAACACTAGACTACACTTAGTAATCATTTAAAAAACTCAAGAGTCCCGGACAAGGTTGTGGAATCGGCAATGAGGTTGACCTGCATGCACCGATTTGAGCCAGCTGGTTCAAATCGGCAATGAGATTGACCCTGCATCGATTCGAGTCAGCCGGTTCAAATTGTCTGAAATCGAACAATCGACCAATCAGATTCCGATTATTCCCAGTTAATATGCTGATTTGCCCTCCCACGACCAATCCAAACGTGACAACTGGGTTCAAATTCTCTCTCTCTCTCTCTCTCTCTCTCTCTGAAGTTCTTACAAGTTATAACTGACATTGTAATTGAATGTAACTGCAAATAACTTCCCACCAATGGATCTGGTTGGGTGGACTAAAAGAAGCAGACCAAGACTGGCCTTTTTAGTCAGTGGATCGGCTCATCCATTGTGATTTGTGAGGAAACCCAAGAAGTACGGATGCAAATGGATACTAGCCCAAAATCTGGATCTATTTTAAAAAAAAAAATTTCTAAAAAGATTTTTTTTAATGTTAAATAATTAGATATTGGATACTAGGGGGTGAAACTGACCGGGTTAAGCCGGGTTTTATAGAAACACAGTCCAACCCTGTCGGGCTCAAGCTAGCTCCACCTAGATTGACCCTAATCAAGCCAACCAAATTGACCTTGATTTTTGCCGGGGCTGGGATTAGGGGTGTAAATGAATAGTCGAGATCCGTTTTTGAATCCGTGTTCGTATCCGTTTAGCACTATCTGAATCCGTCCGAAAGCTAAACGGATGCGGATATGGATAGGCTATAGCTATCCAAGAAGCTATATTTATATGTAAACGGATAAAATATTCGATCTGTATCCGTGTCCGTATCCGTTTAGCATTATCTGAATCCGTCCGAAAGCTAATCGGATGCGGATGCGGATATAGCACTATCCGAGCCGAATCCGATCCGTTTACATCCCTAGCTGGGATGGCCATGATGACCTTGGTAGGCCTTTTTTTCTTTGTCATTTGTGTCCTTATTATATACACTAAAAATCACGTGGCCTTCCGCTTGACACAGGTGGCGCACAAAATGACCGCCACACCCCCCATGGAAAGACAAAAATCTTGTCCCCTGTGATGCTAGGGCACATGCTCCCCAATGGTTCCCGCATTGGCGTAGGAGCCATGCGACCAAGTATCGTTCTCCTGCCCTTCTTACTTGAACCACATTATATGTAATGATTGATTACAAAAATATGTAATAATTAATATATAATAATATATTTCTAAAAAAAACATAGTTATGTCAAATCAAGGTCTCTTACCAAAAATAAAAAATCAAGGTCTGGGCTGGGTGTAGCTCGAGGCTTTAGCCTAGGCCTTGTCCATGCTCAAGACACGCTCGAGTTTACAGGGCCAAACTTACACCTTTACTAGATTACAAATTTGAATATTTTGTTCCAACAATTTTTCTTTTTAATATTTTTGGTTTTGCTATCGCTTGTATGTGATGTGTACCTTTTGTTGCGTATGAATTTAAAAACAATCAAATAGATGGGTTCTTCACATAATGATGTGGCCAAATGCATGTCCACAAGGAGTGGATTAATGCAGGCAAAAATAATTAAACATTCAAAGAGGGTTATTATAATAACAACAAAACTCAGCCTTATCGAACCAAAGGGATCATCATAAAATATATATTTTACTTGTTATCTGTTAATTTTATTTAAAATATGTTTAATAAAGTTATTAACATGAACATTAGTAATCATTTAATTTCGACAATGTAAAATAAAATAAAAAGAAAATAAAATGAAGAAAGACTAGACTCCTATTCCCTCCATAACCAAACCCCGTGACGAATCAGTGGGTTGAGGAGGGAATATTACATTCTCATAAAGAAGAGCAGCAACTGCTGCACCAATTAATGGTCCAACCCAATAGACCGCTTGGTTCTTAAAATGCCCACTTACAACAGCAGATCCAAATGAGCATGCCGGGTTCATCGACCCACCCGTAAAGGGACCCGCTGCAAGGATATTGGCTCCGACTATAAGCCCGGTTACAATCGGGCCAATAATCCCAAAGAACCCTCTTCTTTGGTCACCAGCCGCATAAACCGTGTAGACCAAAGCAAATGTCATGACACTCTCCAAAACCGCCGCCCCGAAACCCGTCATCTCCTCTCCGATTGCATGCGTAGGTACAACCTGTAAAAAAACCCAAATCCATCGGTCGGGTCAGAATAAATCCGAATGATAATAAAAATTAGGGTTGATGAATTTTGTGCCGTAGCGCATGCTGCACCATACACATGCGCCTGCCATTCAGGGAGATAGGCTGATCATTTCACCCACTCCCATGTGTCTGGGCGTAACTTGCAGTACCCCCGGCAGAGAGAACATTTGTCCTAAAAATTAAGATAAAAAAATTTCATACTTGTGAGACAGTAGCCACTCTCAGGAGTACACAAGCCATGATAGAGCCCAATAACTGTGACACCCAATAGAACATGGCCGTGGGGATGCTGATGTGGCCGCCAACGGCCATTCCGAAAGTGACAGCCGGGTTTACGTGTCCGCCGGAAATGTTAGACGAGATGTAAACCGCCGTCGATAAGGCAAATGCATTTGCTACGGCTACGGTAACCAGACTGGATGGGTTTGATGTTGTATCCGGAGTTAGCCTACCTGTTAAGAAAGAAACAAGTTGCAAATTTTCACTACAAACTTAAATTGGTCCAACCAGTGATCTGAACCGGTTCATGGAAGTTTAGAGTGTTCTTCTATGAGGAAATTAAAGAAGGAAAACTCACGGGCAGACATGGTGGATCCAACAGCGGCGAAGACGAAGAGGAAAGTGGAGATGAACTCTGCAAGATAAGATCGAAGAGCGGCCATTGTTACGGATTGCTCGAAACGGGCGCCTAGTGAGGTTGAAGCCATTTTATTAGCAGTGATGGTTGAAGAGATGTGTTTCAATGTATTAGTGATTCTATTCATCTGAAACTGCTACTCAGTGGAGGCGTTTCTTTGAATACAAAATATATAAAGAGAGAGAGAAGAAGAAGAAGAAGATGGAGATGGCGAAGGAGAAGCCGAGAAGGAGACAGGTGTCTTATTTATATAATGAACGTAATCCAGGGGTTGCGATACAAAGGGCGCGACCCTCTTTTTTAAATTTCAACCGGTAGTAACTGTTGGGACACGTGGAAGCACGTAAACTGCTCATCGGTAAAGTACCGGTTTTATGGTTGATTCTCATTTATGCCCTCTCGCTACTGGCCATTCCAAATTGTCTGGAATCTGGATATCTAATCGTACATGAGGGATGTTTTGGTCAATTCGACCACCATCCACTCGGTGAATCGGAAAATCTTTTGAATTGGTGGCCTACCTAGTCTTACCACCTGGTGAAATTATGTGGCATTTTTGTTTTCATTCCCAATCATTAGTTAAAGGGAGGGATAAAGTTTTCCTCCACCCATAGAAGACTGTTCACCAACCATTCTAGGGTTTACAAACCACTCCTAGGGTTGTCCAAAATATCCTCCCAATAGCCATTTCTGCCCCTCAGTGAATGAGATTCCATTCACCATGAGTAGAGGGAAACTCGATCCTAAAGGGAGTTTCTGAATGACGATAGTGTATTTAGAACTTGACACATTTTTTTAATTATTTTCAAAAATAATTAAAAATAGCATATCATTATTTCATTATTAAAATGTGTCATTGTCATACATAGTTTTTCTGGTACGTGTGTGAAATAAATTGTTATCTTCATTGAAAAAAATTGTATGTCATACGAAAAGGGCAAAAAAGTGAGATTATAAATTATTTGACACCTTAAGGAGGATAGAAAAGAATTTGAATTTGTGGAGAGATAGACATAAATCAATCATTGTATCATCACAATTTTTGCCTTATTATGTTTTTTTTTTCCTTGGCTTCTAAACATAGCCTTAATTAAATGTGTTAAGATTGAATCAACCTCAACCATACGATGAATTCTAAACGAAAATTAATCATATGCCCGCATGTATCGAAATGCATCCTCTTCAAGTCTTGATCATGTGTACCCTCTTGGTAGTTTGGATCTTCAAATCTCTCTCTCTCTCTTTTTTAGCAACTTGGACCAATTCTCATTTGGCTAGGAGGGTTGGTTTAGATACAAAATTTGGGACTATTCGACATGCCATTTGGCATATATTATGGTCCAATTAGTTAAATCTTTCTAAGGGGGGGAACACGTACCGTAAAAAATTTGCAAGTTGAATGTTTCATTACGTCATCTGCTTACTTGATCATATTGCACAGTCGAAAGCAGTATTTTAAAAGTCTTATATAAAGAGATTTTCTTTTTGACACCCCTTAGATGTCAAATAATTTGTTGTTATATTATTTTTTGCATTCTTAGTGTAATACACTTTTACTTTTAGCGAGGATAAAATTATTTCACATGTGTACTAAAAAAAGGTACAAGACAATGATAACTCTAAACAATGGCATAATGATAATACACTTTTTAAATAATTTTGAAAATTTTACTTTTACCTTGACTTAAATAACTTTTGGAAATAAGGCATAGGCAATCAAAAGAAAATCACATATTCTTAATACACTTATAGAGGTATCATTTAGACACCCCCTTATATAAATGCACACATGAATATAAGTTTAATTATTGAAATTCCATAGGATACTTTGATTGATGAATTGCCAATTAGTAAACGTACAATGATCTCCATTCTTAGAAAAAACAATGAATAGATGAATCAGAAAAAGCATCTGAGCTGCCTTTATTCGAGTAGGTGATTACTTGTTCTTCTTTATAAAACTAATTATTTATTGGAGAAAGAATGCTGCCTGGTCGCGTGTCCCCTACACCATCCCAGCCAATGGGAACATCGAACACGGGCCATGCATCCAAAGGGGGCAGGGTGGCCATTTTACACCCCCTGTGCCTGGGTGCGTGAACACATGACCAAACATCCTCCTTTTCTCCTTTTGCTATTTTTAGAGTGGAAAATTTGCCAATCAGTCTTTTAAGAATGGAGAATATGATTGATTTTCCCAACTCTTTTCTATCTACACTTTTAAAATGTGGTTCCTCCAAATCCATGGTCGGAACAATTGGATAGAAAGATTATTCATCTAGATTAATCATCTGTCAAATTTTAGAGAGTAATTCAATCAACATCCACTGATGTATTAACATGCACCTCAATGAATGTTTTTTTTTTTTTTGGGTAAACACCCCCATGTATGTTCATGCATGCTTATATTGCTCCTGCCACCACTGTGCACTCTTATGTGGCCTTCAAAGCTCTATAGGGCTGAAACTTTAAATGTGAATAAGAGACTTAAGGGTGTATCTATACACAAAACTTGGCCTCATCTAATCTATCACGACAATTGTTGACACTTAAAAGCCAACATGTAGGAAAAGTTCTGGGGTGAGTAAGAATCTCGTTACCTAAACGGTTGTGTATGGAGTTTTGCTCAAGCCACACTGAGGGAATTTCTTCATCAATAGCCATCATTGACATTGGATGGGTGTCAAGTAACAACGGAGAGTATTTCAGACCTACAACAAATAAGGAAATTAATAACCCTAGGGAAAAAAGAACACTACCATAGGGATAAAGAACGTTACTTGATCACGTGACTCCTGCACCAGACACAGGAGCATGCAAAAGTACTGCCTTACCTAGGGATGTCAATCGATCGGTTGCGGTCGGTTTCGGTCGGGCCCAATCGGGCACCCACAATTTTAACACTTGCACCGTTCCCGATCGATTATGTAAACGGGCCTTCCTTAGCTGGGCATGGACTGATAACATTAGGTCGGTCGGTTAGCGGGCCATAAACGGGCATGGCAACTTTCAACATATGGTCATCAGCAATCATCATCATTGTCTGCAAATCAAGAAATCATAATCCACTATGAATACAACACAATTACAAACCCAAATGAAGAAAAAAAAAACGACCATAATCGACAACACATTATAGATCCAAATGGAAGAAAAACAAAAATCAATCCCTTCTCAGATTCCACACAAAGTTGGACAAACTTCAACCCAATCAAAACCAAATAATTATATAACAAAAAACCCATTCAGAGAGGGTGAAATCATATCACAGAAACGTTATGTTTTGTGACAATCGAGTGAAAAAAAAATCTCAATCTGTTCTAAGGTCTCTCATGTCAATAATTTCTCAGTTTAAGATCCAACAAATGAGAGAGTGAGAGAGAGAGTGAGAGGGATCTCAGATGCCGACTTGGGTAATCTCTTGGCCCATCATCAGTCCGGAATAACATTCTTGACGATGTGATCCAGTTTGCATTCTTCCTACATGAGACCCTGTTGGAGATTTCAATGCTTTGCATTTGGCACTGCCTTGCCGCTGCATTTGCTTCCGTTTTAGGTTTCTGATTTTGCCTCTGTTTTATCTAAAAAAGGGTTTCACACTTTCACTTTCACCTCCGTAAAATTGGAAATGAAGAGAGAGAGGAGAGAAGAGACAAAGAAAGAGATAGAATTTTGATATTTGAGTACAGTTGTACTCTTTAGTGGTGAGGTGAATAACGTGATGGGACAGGACATTAAATGTATCAATTCATGAAAAATGGTGAGTTCATTCCACCATATTAAAAATCAATTTCGGTCAGTCGGTCGGTTTCCAATCTTGCACAAGGAACGACCGATTGGTCCATAAGCCCGACTTGTTTGTAAATCGATCTGTCGGTCGCAGTTTTTGATCGATCAGTACCGGTCAGTCCTGCCGGTGCGGGCCTGTAATTGACACCCCTAGCCTTACCCCTATGAAATAAATATGGAATCTATGTTGAGCATGGCCGCGTGGGTGGCTAGGATCACAAAAATTTTGGACTTTTCCGGTCAGCACCACGCTGTCACTAAACCCTTTGTGGAATTGTACCAGTCATCAACCTGTTCCTTCGATCGGGTTCGACTTCGACACTACTGAACTGCGTCGAAGAGGATTTCTCTTCGTTCTCGAACTGGGAACAAACGACAATTGGAAAAATGCAGAGCTTGAAAGGGCTATTACTCAAGCGTTCTCTTGGAATTCCTAGATTTCTCCCTTATCACAGAAACCTCTGCTCCCATACCATCAACCCAGATGATAGCGATGAACTTAACAATCAAGTGAGCTTTCTAACTAATAATTTTTTCAATTTTAAACTATTATCGCTCATCTATATATGTCTATTTTGATGTTTCAGGTGCTAGTAGAAGGTAAAGATCATTCTCGAACAGCTATTCTCTACAGGCCCTTTGCCCTCAATGCTCTTACTACTATAATGGTGTTCTCCTTTTGCTCTATGTTTATAGTTTTGCTTTTTGGGTCTCTTTTATTTTTCTTATTCCATTAATTCTCTGGTTGTTTATGTTTATCTTCAGGCAGCGCGTTTGAAAAAACTGTATGAGTCCTGGGAAGAAAATCCTGATATTGGTTTTGTCGTGATGAAGGTTAGTAGTGGTTCTGCTCCGTTTTTGGCCTCCGGTTTCTTCCATTCCTTTCATTTCTTCTACCCTCTTATTATCTGCTATTAGTGTTTGCTTCTTTCTATTCGTGTTGTGTAAAGGCCTCATTTGGACATCATTTTTGGAACCTCAAGGGCAGTGGCAGGGCTTTTTGTGCGGGTGGAGACATCGTTACCCTCTTTCGATTACTTAATGAAGGTAAGACAAGTCATTTTCTTCCCCCTTTTTGTTTATAATTTATGACAGAGAATCTTGCACTTCAATCCGTTTTCTTTCATATGTGTTTTGAAATATTACCCAAATTCCGGTTATCGTTCGTCTTGAAAAAGGAAAAAAGGTATATTTCATTTTGTGGACTATGTCACCGATGATGTTTTTCTTCCAGGTTTATTCATTTCATTTTTGTAGATAGACAAACTTTTATTAGATTAGCAAATAATTTTTCTTGTAAACTGTTGTTCATTCTATGCAGGGAAGATGGAAGATTGTAAGGAATTCTTCAGGACATTGTACAGTTTTATATACATTCTTGGCACATATATGAAGCCACATGTAAGTATCTATCTTTCCTTCAGCATTAGAGCAATTGATATATGCAGTTGGGTTTTAGCCAGCAATTTCCCTTTTCTGAGGTTATTTGATATCAATTTAAAAAAAAAAAATAAAAAAATAACGGTAGTGCTGTGTTATGGGATTTGCCATGGGATGCTGACCTAATGGTAGTTTTTGAAGTAAAACATATTCAGCAAAAGAAATTATTTAAGTAAAAATGCAAAACATTTTGCGGGGAGGGTTTTATACAAACAAGTTTTCGTTTTTGTGCATCCTGATATCTTGTTGATACTTGATACCGTAGATATGTAGTTCTCCACTCTTAAATTTCCATTGAAATACTATTTTTGGGGCTGCAGACATTAGTTGGAGGAGCATATTTTTGGTGGAATTATTTTAAAATGTATATGCTCCGCACCCCTCTAAATAACATGCCAGTGGTAAAAAAGGGGAGAAAATAGCATTAAAAAATGCTTGATATTGAATTAAAAGATCCAGTAAAAACCAATGGGATAGGATTTACTTTCATTAGGTCTAGGACTGCTTGATCGATTGGATTAAAGTTGTGTCTATGCAGCAGGTAGACAGAACCGAGGAGAGGGAAATGAAAGAAAAGACAGAAAGGTACAATTAAATTAGAATGAGATAAGGGCTGATGGGGAGGTTTAGGTTGCCAAATTTTCAAAGTTTCTAATGAATGTAAGGCAAACAATCAAATCATTTGGCGTGTTTTTCCATGGTACTAGCTCCAAATTGTAGAATGACAATATGGCTTATGAAGTCAATCTACTTCTGCACGAGGTGTTGTCCAATTACCGAATGATGATATCAACAATTATAAATACATAAAAGCTCCCAGTCGATATGAAACATGGAGATTCCTTTTTGAAGGGCGATGTTGCAACTTTTTTTTTTTTTTTCCTTCCTTTGTTCAAATTGCATATTCTCCTATTTAAATCCCCTTTGTAGAATAAATTGTGCAATCATTAAGTACGATTTGAAATTATTTGGACCTGTTAATGAACCTCTGTCTTTTGTGTAAGCTACATAAGGGCAATGCTAACCTTCACTTATGATTTTTCCTTGTTAGGTGGCTATTTTGAATGGTGTTACCATGGGGGGTGGGGCAGGAGTTTCAATCCCAGGGACATTCCGTGTTGCAACCGAGAAGACTGTATGTATATATGAAAAATACATGGATGTAGTGTTATCTCTCTCACTCTCTCTCGTACCATGAGCATAGTTGTCAAGGTGTCACTTAGGCCCCACCTAGGCATCAAGCGGGTTTCCAAGGGCTGGGCGGTTGCCCGCCTTTTTTTTTTTGGGTGAATAAACGGTTGCCTGCCTTATTCTAACTTAACACGGCGGGTGCCTTGGTCCCTAGGCGGTCATTTTTTTTTCTCACGTTTTTTTCCCTCTAAATAATTTTGTTGGCTTGTGTATAGGTGAGAAGCATGGGATCATTTAGCACAAAAAAAAAGATAAATAAATTAAAAAAGAAATCAAACTTCTCTAGTTCACGTCTCTTGTTTACTTACGTTTCCCCCCTCTAAATAATGCAGTTTTTAGCGTAATGTTGTTGTAATGTTGTAACGATGTTGCTAGCTATATTGGCAAATTAGTGCATAGATTCAATTTGTTTTGTTGTTGCTGTAATGCTGTAAGCATAATTTTATTATGAGTAAATTACACAGACCTCCCCTGTAACTATGCCTAATTCAAGGGACACCCCTGAATTTGAAAAAACTCTAGAGACCTCCCCTTGTAACTATGCCTTGGTTACACTCAGCCCCAACTTCGTCCGTGAGTTGCTGTTAAGTAATGACGTCATATAGGAAATAAATTATAATGACTAAGTTACCCTTATTTGGAAGTAACATTACCCTTTTGCCCTTTCAAATGATTTGCCCCAAATAGCCGAGGCTTTTCGTTTTTTCACTTCCTTCTATATGCAACTCATAAGGAAACTCCTTCGAGGAAGAATATCGACCAAACTTGAAGAGCTGCAGAGCTGCTGTGTTTGTCGCCCCAGTTGGTGAAATACATCCACGAAACATTTCTCTGCAACTCCTACCTTACTTCAAATCCTTTGGATTCACCATTCATCGTCCTAAGTACCTTCCTTTAAATCGTGTGCGCCCTGCAACTGCTTCAATTCGGTCTCGATACTCTTACTATTTGGACCTGCAATCCTCAGTTCCCTACAAGCCTCTACCACTACCGCTGCAAGCCATACCCAACCCACCGCCCCTACCATCACCCTGAAATTTCTTCACCAGTTTCTATTATCATACCTAATCAGATCTAATCATATCAAGCATCAGATTAGAATTTTATTTTACCGATCCTTACTTGAGCCCATCACTAGCAGATCCATCTATTTGATCTGTATTAAATGGTGTTGCCTCTGGAGAATTGATATGTTTGAAACTGATTTCGGTGGAGGTAGATGGGTTGAGATAAAAATGAAGTTAGGATTTGGAATTAGGAACTGGGAAAGAGAGAAATGGGGAAGATGACGGTTGTGGGTGGAGTTAAAAAAAAAGGAAATAAAGAGAGGAAGATGGGTTTGGTAGAGGTTATGGTGCTGATGTGTTGGTGGTGGTTTCAGTAGGAAAGGGGGAAAACCAAAATCAAAATGAAAAAAAAAAAATGGGAGCAGAAGGAGCAGAAGAAGAGGAGAAGAAACCGTGGCAGCAATGGATTTCTTCCTGGCTCAGGGGGCTTCGGCGTTACATCGCAATGGGGGATCATCTTAGGGTTTTCAAGGAAACAACCACCCGCTCAATGAGGAAATCGCAGGTCACAGGGGGTGGTCGTCCCCGGAGAAGATGATCGGCTTAGGCCAAAGTTGTTTGATACACAGAAGGAATAGAGAGCACGGGAAGGAGAACCTCGAGAGGAAATGCAGTCAGAACCTCCGTTGATGGTGCTCATTCAGCTATTTTAGGTCGAAGTAAGGAAGAAGAAGAGAAATAGGTGTTTTAGGTTTAAGGGTGGTAGGATCATTTCATAATTTTAAGTGGTTTTGGTGTAAGGATGGTAGGGTCATTTCATTATTCAACCTAACAGAGTCTCATGTTTTGGGGCCGACTATAGTTTTTAAACTAACAGGGGTGTCCATTGAATTAGGCATAGTTACAAGGGAGGTCCGTGTAATTTACTCTAATTTTATTGCTATACTGTCATAATGGATACATAAAAAATACAAGGACGCCTTGTCGCCTAGGCGCCTAGGTGACCCTTCAACGCCGTGGGATGCCTAGGCGTCTTGACAACTATGACCATGAGCTGTTGATCTTCAAACATTTCCTTATTTATCTTTTCTCAGGAAGTCCTCAAGTCGAGTTTCTTATATTTAATATTCAGCTGAGGGGGCATGTATTCCATGTGCAAATGCTTAGCTTTCAAAGATGATCAAGAAAGTATCTAATGTGATTTCTGCATGAAGATTTGTGCTATGACATGTTGGGATTAATAATTAGTCTTTATTGAAACGAACATGTCAAACAACATGCATGGTTTATCCAGGAAGGAGTGATCTATATAAGCAAGCTGTGCAGAGGCATTGTAGTTCAGATTTAGTCGTGGAATACTTTTAAAATGGTTTTCGATATTACCTTCTGTTAATGGTGCTGCTGTGGGCTTTCTTGCTTATGATTCTTACTCTTGTTTTGTTGCTATCAGGTCATGGTCTTGACCTGTTTCTTACTTTTAGCTTTCTTTTTCCTGCATCTCAAAGAATCTCAGCGAATATAGTTGTCATGGCACCGAGGCAAGGGTAGATGCTGGCTATTAGAGAAAGGAATTTGCCCTTGCATTGTTGATACATTCTGTAGTTGAATGTTCACATTATATGTATATGTGATAGAATAAACTGTATAAACTGTGGGATTTTTGGTTCATTTTACTATGTGGCATTCTTTTTCTCCCAACATTATTGTCATTTAATTATATATGAGTTGTAGGGAGTTCCATGTTAACATTTCCTAACACCATGCAAAAAAATTGCAGGTTTTTGCCACACCAGAAACTTTAATTGGTTTCCATCCTGATGCTGGGGCTTCCTTTCACCTTTCACATTTACCTGGCTACATAGGTATTCTTGTGTGCGTTCTTTTTGTTATAATTTCCTCATAAAATTAAGTTCAGCTGCCTATATGATAGACACGGAAATTGAGATTATGTGACATGACCCCTTGTTACCTCTTATCTATATTCATTATGACTGTGGCAGTGATTCATTCCCTCTATTTCCTGTTATTTTTCTTCAAATGTGATTCTTATCTATTTTATTTCTTTGCAGGGGAATACTTGGCTCTAACAGGAGAGAAGCTGAATGGAGCAGAAATGCTGGCTTGTGGGCTTGCCACACACTATGCACTCAGTGCAGTTTGTTCTTTTGGTCTTCCTTTCATGTTTATTGTTACATCCCTGCTTTTTCTTGGCCATGTAACTAGTTGCTCTTTGTAACAGAGGCTTCCTTTGATTGAAGAACGACTGGGTACGTTAGTTACAGATGATCCTTCTGTCATAGAATCTTCTCTTGAGAAATATTGTGACCTTGTCTATCCGGAAAAGGAGAGTGCTCTTCACAGGTTTTTTATTTATTCGTTCGTTAGATGTATATCTGTATCTGTTTAAATCGTCCTTTTTATGGTTCTATTATTTGTTATTTCATAAAGTTCCTTCTATACATTGTTACCTTGACCACTAAACTCTTCATAATGTTGCAATGGGAATGATTAATGTGTCCCAAGAAATGTGCTAGAACTAATAATGGAGTCATCCCCTTCCCCCTGGTGTGTGTGTTTATTATAAGTGAATTTGATGGCTTCTAAGCTTTCGGCCTGTTCAAACCTATGTAATCCTTTGTCTCACTTCCATTCTCTTTTCTCTACTGCCTCAAAACTCCTTTTTGGGAATGGATCCTGCAAAGGTTATGTATGGGTTGTTCTGCTTTCGGCCTGTTCAAACCTGTGTAATCCTTTGTCTCACTTTCCATTCTCTTTTCTCTACTGCCTCAAAACTCCTTTTTGGGGATGGATCCTGCAAAGGTTATGTATGGGTTGATCTGATCCTGAATGGGTTTACTTTCCACTAGGAGATCTCTTAGGTGGTATTCGTTGAACAATAAGTTGGAACCCCGAGTGTGTGCAATAGATGTATGTTATGTTATTGACATTGTAGCTATGTGCAATTTTCTTCTATGATGATTTAATATATGTATGCAGCTGATCTTTTGTTTTCACTTCTGATTTTCAGGATTGAAAGAATCGATAAATGTTTTGGCCATGATACAGTTGAAGAAATTATTGATGCTCTGGTGAGGACGAATTGATTTTCATCATGACTTGTGAATACCTCCATGTTTCTTAAAATTGTGATAGAATTCCCATGATTCAACATGATTTTGGTTGATTTAACTTGGGTGTTGGGTCAAGTGTCAGGTTGTGTAGTTGAGGTCATCATACTTTCACTTCTCATGTGAGAGTAATGTTTCTTTTGTTTCACTTTTATCCTGACATGTTATACTGTCAGTAACGCTGTAATCTCATGATATCCTTGAATCACTTTTGAAGCATGTATTTCTTTCAGTAGATCAGTTTTCTCAATCAATTGATTTATTTTTCCACTTCTCATTAAAATATCTTAAAATTCCATGCAATTTTGATGTTTAAAATTTGTTGAGCTAATATCTTTTGAGTTTTCCATCTTCACACACACAAACACATCCATACATGTATACCTAGATGTGTTTTTTTTTTTTAATGGCCAGTGCATAATGTATGCTTTTTCCCTCTGTAAGAATCTCTCTCCCTCCCTCCCTCCTTGTTTTTCATTGTTTTCTTTCTTTTCTTTAAGGAAAAAATATAATAGTCGCGTCCTGTTATACTATGTTTATCTGTGTTCATATGTGCTCACATGGACTATGTATTTATATGGATACTCAATACTGTATGGCAAGTCCATAGGGCAATGATGTGGCAGCTTAGTTGGCGGCCCAAAAGGGATCCATATGTTAGCCATGCCACCCCTAGCAATTATAAATTTCATCCAAGATGTGGAAAAGTAAAGCTGACAATGGGATAAATCACTGGGTCATGTTGTTGAGGTGGATTATGAAAGTTGACAAGCGACCAATTCCGAGGTCCCTATCTTATGGTTTGGATTGGCCACACTTTCCTGGCTCAGATTGGAGGGGAATAGAATTGCAAATCAGTCTGAAATTTACTTTGTGATTATGTTTCAAATAATTGAACTTTTTCAGGAAACCGAGGGAACTGGATCAAATGATGAGTGGTGTACTTCAGCACTCAAAAAACTAAAGGAGGCCTCACCTTTGAGCTTGAAAGTTTCTTTAAGATCTGTGAGTTCCTTATTACTTGTATCTTTTTGCTTCATTCTGCACCATTAGCATGATTTTTAACATTAATCAATGTTAGCAACTGGTTTAGATACGAGAAGGTAGATTCCAGACTCTTGATCAATGCCTGATCCGTGAGTATCGAATGTCCCTCCAAGGAATATCCAGACAGCCGAATGACTTCTGTGAGGTATCACCCTCATCATTCAATTAAAACAGTTATAGTTGTTTGTATCCTGTCCATCTTATTTTCCTGTAATTTCTTAGGGAGTCCGGGCACGATTGGTGGACAAGGACCTTACACCACAGGTATTGGCGGTACATGCTCCTTTTGCATGATGAACTGACATAATTTGGAGATGATATTACTAATGTGCTGACTGTTGGAAATATGCAGTGGGAACCTCCAAGTTTGGATCAAGTGTCTGAAGGCATGGTGGACAGCTACTTTTCACCACTTAACAAGTTAGAGCCTGACCTAGAATTACCCACAAAACTCCGAGAAGCATTTACCTGATTGGAGATCCACCCTACAGTTTCCATTTTTCAGAATTGACATTTGGCATAATCAAAGAAACCATTCACCTTTGGAATACCTGCCATATGGAACTGGTAAAAAAGAATAAGAAAGAATACCTGACATATAGTGATTTTACCCAATTACCCATTGCTTGGTGTCTCCTCTGCAATTCCACCTGCAGATTATTTGTCCCAGAAGACTGATGGATAATTCATTGATAGACACTTAAAGTGATATTTACAATCTCTGCCCAATTGCTAAGATACCTGAGACCCACCTAACTGTCTTAGGTCATCCACCTTAATGTCCTCATATACTGCATGATTTGGGTTGATGCTTCCGCTGCATGTTTAGTTGGAGAAACATTCACTATTTGTTAATAGATTGTCATTTTTGGATTTTTCCTTGTACTTTGAATGTGCAGATGGACCATAAGTAGTGAAATTGAACTCTCTTTGTCAAATTCTGTGTGTGTGTGTTGGACTGAGAGTAAAACATTCCGATGCCTTTCAACTCTTCAAATTCATCCTCTTCTATTGGAAATTTTATGCCTTAGTGGCTCATAGGGAATTAGTTTTGCAAATTTTGTTGGGATTCAGCCCTGTAGTGTAGCAAACTGTAGTTTATCTCATAGGATGTGTTCAAGAGTTTAGCCAAGTGTACATTTGCAAGGGCTGACCAGGTTGCCACCATTGCAGCTTGCCTGGTCCTTGGAACAAGCTTATGCGGGTGATTATGCGCCTTTCACCCAGTTGTTGCGTTCAACCTACTCAGGCAATAGATCTGCAAACCAGATCAGATCTTCTGGTCATTCTGTGATTTCCTGAACTTTACCACAATTCTTGTTCCTGGTGTTGGGGAAAGAATGGAACTAACTGTTGAACCTGGACAAGATCTTTCCAGGTTTATTCTCTGGTCTGGTTTTTAAAATGATGCCGAGTCTCAAAAATTTACAGATAGAGAATGAACTAAAGTGAACAACAATGAATGAACTGGGAATCTAGGATTGAGGCTTGCTGATGCCAAATATTTGGAAGGTGGAATGTTTACCTTTTGTTGACTTCTACCAGAAGGACTTATGGGTGACGTAACAAGGAAAAAAGGAACATCATAAAAGATGTAAAAAAAAAAGAAGCTTTTAGTGGTGGTTGCAAGTAAGGTATCCAACATCAAACTTCTCTTTGATTACATAGTGGCTGTCACGGTCTTTAAAAGAGAAGATGTGAAGTGGCTGTCACAATCTTTAAAAGAGAATTTGTTATTAGTCTTTGTATCTTTAGCACTCGATTAATCATGCTCCACCTTCCATATCAAACAATCAATTTGGATCCTCAAGAAATTTTCTGGAACTGTTTCTTCTTTCTTGAGATGCCAAAATAGGTTTACTACATAGGAAACCAAGGACAAACTAATTGCAGTTTACGACATCATATTAAGCTGAAATGCTAAGATCTACATTTTTAGTGTAAAGGTTTGGATGAAAACTGGGTCTCAAATGACTAATAATCATCCGTAGGGGCTTTGATCGAAATGAGAATGAGCTTTAGAATATATTCCTTGCGTTGTTGAGACATGCAAAAAGATGATCATCACTTTTAATGTGGAACTGATCATTTGATGAATACGGAGCTCTGATACCATATTAAATAAAGTGGGATAACTCATTAGAAGGAGATAGCCCAATAGTATATGAACATACATCCAAGCTACGAAAGTGATTGCTTGAGCAAGATTGGCCCATCAACACTCACACAAAACCTTATATCACCATCTTTCAAACAACCCAAAATCTCAAATGAGGGAAAATTTGTTGCAGTGTCATCAGTTATGATCGGGTCCTTGTGCCACATCAACCCATAGACAGGATGTCGAGTATTCGGGTTGACCGGAAGTTTTGGAATCTGTTGGCTTGACCCCTAGTTTGACATCAGGAAGTCAAGAATCTAAATGGGTTACTCCTAGATTGGATTAGTAGTAGTTTATAAGGATTAAAGAGTTCAAGCAAAAGAAAAGCAAAGAAAACGTTTCTTTTTTTAGCTTTTCTTAGGTACCTCAAAGCCCAAGAGAGACTGATGAGAATGGAGTATGGACTGTGGGACTAGATTCATTCATTCACTCCATTTCTACTGTTGTCTCACGCTTCCAGCCACCGACAGTCATAATGCACTAAAGCCCACAAAAGACTGGAAAACAGAACCCACAAGCGTCACAAACACTTCTCTTTTACTATTACTAAAATTAAGTATATAAAATCCATACACATGGGGAGAGGTGATGTGTTGCACGAGCGGATGCCCGTATGACAAGGAGAGTGTTTTGTGGTGATTAATTTAGAATTGAATCAACCAATGAATCATTGGGTCTGCGACATTTCCTGAACTTCACCAGTCTTCAAGGTCAGATCCTTAACAAACAAGCAAAATTTATGCTGGAACACCAAGCACAAGGCTTCCTTCTCTGTTACAGAATCTAAACCTGTCCCTCTAATGTCTACTTCAACCGTTCACCTATATATACTTTCTGTAGGGAGTAACTGAAAGTAAGTAAAATTTGTCACTTCCTTGCTTTTATCAACTCTGTAGTTGATGCTCTTGATTCAGTCTTTGTTTCCAGGAAAGTTGTAGTACAGATAGAGAATTAATGGAGAGTGGTCGTTATTTGAGTTGGAAGAATAATCCTATGGGACTTCATTGGTTAGAGAGTGCACAAGAGGATGAAGAGATGGGGATACAGTCATTGTTGTCACTATCGTCTATCCCTCCACCGCAAACACCCAAAGAGCCCATGGAGTTCTTGTCGAGGTCATGGAGCCTCTCTGCTTTTGAAGTCTCCAAAGCTTTAGTTCATAGACAGAAACATCTTCTTCATGACAAGAATCCAGATACAGTCTCAATACCGGAGACGATCAAGGAGCCGCAAAGTGTAAGCTTCCCCCTACTCTCTCTCTGGCTAATATTTGAATTGCATCCATTGAGTGTAGCTAAATCTCAGAGTCCCAAACTGAGATTTCATTTGATCTATGATTTGGATGAATGGAGCATCAATTGGAATGTTAGCTTAATGGGCAAAAAAGAGATCAATTCTGTTAGTTTTCTATATTATCAGCATTAGTGGATAAACAATAGATTGTAAACTTGAATCTGATCAACTGGTTGTAAAAATCCAACTGATCCCTGTAGTGGTATTCTTTTTTCTCAGTTTCAATTAGTTCACAGTTTACCTCTTTGCAGATGAGCAAAACAGTTAACCCAGTGAATGCACGGCGAACAGCACTGGTTGGAAAATGGTTCCATCACATGGATTTTAACCATAACAAGAAGAAAGAGAAGGCACGTATAGAAAATGCTCGCGTCCATGCTACCCTTTCAGTGGCAGGAGTTGCTGCAGCCTTGGCTGCTGTGGCTGCAGCAGAGAACTCCAACGGCCAAAGTTCAAGGATGACTGCAGCTGTGGCATCAGCTACAGAGCTCTTGGCATCACACTGCATTGAGATTGCTGAATTAACAGGAGCTCATCATGATCGAGTGGCTTCTGTTGTCGGATCAGCAGTAGATGTTAGAACTCCGGGTGATCTAATGACTCTGACAGCTGCGGCTGCCACAGGTATATCTGCTACATTATTTTGATTTTTGCTATTGATCATGCAGAAATATGATAGATTTGTTCACTACTATTCTTACCTTATGTAATTTTCAACAAACATATGCTGATGAATGATCCATATAGTTTACTAGAAATTCTTCATTCACTAATGTAATTTGCTTTTTCTTAAACTAAGCTTTGCGTGGAGCTGCTGCCTTGAGAGCAAGAATTTCCAAGGAAGTGAGGAACCATGCAGCAATAACTCCTTATGATAGAGGTGCCAGTCCAACCTGTTCTGCTGCTTGTCAGAGAGAAATGGAGATCCAGAATTCTCCCTGCAAAGGTGAACTCCTTCAACGAACACGAAAAGGTATCCAATCTATCTTGAATTTCTGGAATCAATGAAGTTTGTCTGCTGACAGACGGTCTAGTACTCCCACTTATAGCTACTGTGAAAACTAAAATAGAACAGAGATGAATATTGTGTATAAGGGGTTATTACAACTCCTATGTTGAAAACGAGTTTGCATGATCATCCAATCGCGCATTCACAACAAGCTACTTGAATCACAAAGATTGCCAAGCTCTACCTAACATTCACTGTGCATGAACCAATGTAGGCTTGTTGGGAAAGATCCAGTCACATCCCTTACAGACAGATTTGTGTCATATGCTGAGTTCATTCAAACACAATTAATTCCTAATTAGTAGCAAAATTATGAATAGATTGCAGATCTGTTATTGAGTGCGAAGGTCCTTGTGCCTTGTCTAATTGAAACTTTTCCTCCACTAACAACTAATCAACAGGAAAAACTAAACCTTAAGAACTTGCTGCTGGAATTTGCAGGTGTGGTACACTGGAAGCGAGTCACTCTCTACCTCAACAAGAAGTCACAGGTAAAAGAAAAGTTCATTAAGATGAGAAAAACTCTATTAACTGATAGTTGAATACCATCCAAGAAATGCACCCAGCCTCCCTAATTCACCTCTTTATTGAACTTACAGGCCATTGTTAAGCTCAAAAGCAAACATGTCGGAGGAGCCTTCTGTAAGAGGGATAAATGTAAGCTTTCATCTCTAACTGTTTGTGCTAGATTGCTTAATTTTGATGAGAAGGCTGTGAGATTTTTGGCTCCCAATCCTCTAGTAACAAAATAACTGAGCTACATGCCTGACAAAAAGTATGGTCAAGGATTGGACTATATTATGATTCATGCTGAACATAGAATTATTTTAAATCATATCACAACGTAGATTGTAGACCAATTGACCTTATCAATGAGTCATAGACCAAAGTTGATGCTAATAGCCATTTCAGAGTATACATTACCTAGATGAACAAATAAACTATTAAGAAAAAGAAAATTTTGATGCCATTTCCAGCTTATGGCCCATCTAAGGATTCAATTATAAATTGAAGGGTACAATTAAAAGCTTATGCTATCCCTTTCTGGTATTGGAGTATTAGTATAAATCCAGGAACAGGAAAATTCACTTCTCCGAAAAACTTACCTGGTGAATGTCATTTGATCCTAACCTTCCATTGTATGCTTCTGGTACCAGGTATCATTTATGGTGTTTGTGATGAGATTCCAGCATGGCCAACGATGAAAGAGGAGAGTGTGGAAGGAGGCTACTTTGGATTGAAAACTACACAGGGTCTTCTAGAGTTCAGGTGCAAGAACAATGTCCATAAACAGAAATGGGTTGATGGCATTAGAAGTCTCCTACGCCAAGCTGGCTGTATTGAAGAAACAGAGCACTCTATGCAACTGTTAAGCATTAACTGAAGAAGTTTTCTGTATATTTGTTTCATAAAAGAGGAAACAAGTGAGAGGCTGGGACTGTAGATAACTATATACTATAGAAACTTCAGACACTTTCTGTTCTCCCAGACTATAGATCCACTTTATCTGCATTCTCCCAAATGTATTATTTGTTGGATATGCAATTGTGTGCATTTACTTATCTTTTCAACATCATTTGGCAATATTACACTGGAGTGAACACTACTTAAATGTATGTATTCAAATGTATGTCTGAGATAATAAAAAAAAAGATAGAAACCCATGAGTACTTTTGATGTAGATGATACTAGAGTGTGGGTAGTAAATTGTGCTCTCCAAGAAGTATAGTTAAGAATGTACCCAACCTTCACTTCCAATGGTTGGGGAGGCCATTATGCCATCACAAAAGCTCCAGCGAATTTCTTCACTGTCATTGCTAAAATATTGAATCGAGACAAAAGTATCTGGTCCTTCAATTGCTGTGTATCCCATCAGTCAGGGCCAAGGGCTATCCTGCAACTCTGTGATCATGTTTTAAAAACTTAGCTTGGGCCATGAAGGTGGATGCAAAGGTGGGCTTGTGCCTGGGGCCTGACCAAGTCCTAGCCCAGCAAATTGTGGTGAATATGAGGCCAAACCTGCGTTGATCAAAATCTTTCACTGAATAAAGAAGATTAATTAGCTGGTAAGAATAATGTCACCCCAATAACAATTTCCAAAGGAATAGATAGGCAAAAGCTTGATAGGACTGTGGTTTACCCAGGCTTGAACTTCAAGCACACATGGGCCTGAACTGAGTATCAGGCCTCAAAACCAAGCCCTGGACCAGTCTGGGAATATGACAATTGCACTCTAAGCCGGGCCCTGCCAGGCCCAACAGGGCGACAGACCCTGACACTGGAACTACCAGCAGAACTGGCTGATTCCAAGCTGACAAATTGGCTAAACAGCCTGTGGAACTAAGGTAGAGCTAGAAGTGGAATGTATGTTGTTCTTTTTTTTTGGTCATATGTTTTGGTTTAATGACACCATCAATTTAACTTGCTCATTGAATCACCAGATAGGATTGATTGGCCCCGTTAACTGATTCGAGCTCTACTCCAATTTAATAGGCTGCTTTGAATTGACTCTCTTTAGCTAACTTTAGATTACTCTTCCACTTCGATAATAATTCTGTTATACTACTTCCTAAGTTACTCCTTTTTTCTTTTACTTTTCCCATGAATCTGTGCTGAAATTCAAGTACTCATCCTCAACTAAGAGCTCATCCCATTGACTAAGTAAATTGACTAGGCTGAATCAAATAGCTATCCAACTGTGTTAAGACAAAAATAACATATAATTCTCAACAGGTAAGGTCAAAGATATCTTCATCCAAAATTTGCATAGTCAATGCTGATTCTTCTGGGCATTTTGCTACGAAGAGACTTATCTGGAGTGAAGATGGACTCTACAAATTCTGAAAGGGAGAAAAACTATTTACACATCAAATTTTTTTTTAATTAGTATTTAGTTAAGGCTACACAATTTCTAAGACCCTTTCTTTGAGGTTAGTAATGCTGATCGGTGCAAAAAAGTTCAGCTGAGTATTAAAACCAATGGTAGATCAGAAAATAGAAAGAGGAAACCAAACATAAACACTTTACTCCTTTTTTCTTTTACTTTTCCCATGAATCTGTGCTGAAATTCAAGTACTCATCCTCAACTAAGAGCTCATCCCATTGACTAAGATCCAAAATTTGCATAGTCAATGCTGATTCTTCTGGGCATTTTGCTACGAAGAGACTTATCTGGAGTGAAGATGGACTCTACAAATTCTGAAAGGGAGAAAAACTATTTACACATCAAATTTTTTTTTAATTAGTATTTAGTTAAGGCTACACAATTTCTAAGACCCTTTCTTTGAGGTTAGTAATGCTGATCGGTGCAAAAAAGTTCAGCTGAGTATTAAAACCAATGGTAGATCAGAAAATAGAAAGAGGAAACCAAACATAAACACTGATATTGATGAGACAATAGAAATGAGGAGAATTAACATAATGATTGGCAGCAGATACATCGCACAATTCCTCTAACTTTAAATTTTCTCCATTCCATATTCCCTTCAAAATACAACAGTCTTGATTTTTTCATAGGGTTGCACTCGAAGCTCACAATATGATTTTATCGCCTTTTCCAAGCATTGCTTCTCCAAGTTCTCTGATTTCTGAACAAAACTCCGCAGGTTATCTCGGTGGGAGACTCTCTCTACCTGCACAACAACACTGACATACTTCATAGAGTTCTTAGGTTGGACATACCATGTATACAATTCTGACAATCCTACACTCACATTTGATTAAAAGTTCAAGAACAATAAGTCAAACTGGTTTATTTCATGTGTAGGAAACTGGTATGACAGTATATAACCCAACAAACATACACAGAGGATCAAAGACAAAGCACACAAAGAAGAATACATATCTAATGCAATATCATTTGGGAGGGGGGGGGGGGGATGGTTGCACCACATATGCAATCTTAAAATGGCCCAAAACTTGAAAGCCAAAAGAGGAAAAAAGCCTAAAACTATATTATCAAAAACCCAATTTAAATTCTAAGATTTCACACCACACTGGCATTACAAAAATGGCCAAAAGTTACACTCAATTCTACCGAATTTAATCTACAAAGCATCTTCCATGGAAACAACTTTCTCATTTGGAGGGACACTGCTGTGAATGTTCAAAGATAGTGTATATGTGGAAACCAAGAATATAAGAAACCCATATCTCGGTGAAAGTGGACTCCTCTTGCTTCCAAGTTACAAGGGAAAAGGAAAAAAATGACAGAATCTGAATGACACTTGTCTCTATCCTTAAACAGTCTTCTGTCATTCAGTACCACTTAACTTTTTAGAGTTCAGAACCAATCAAATACCGACTAAGCCAACCAAATATCAATTGTTACCCTCATCCATCTTCAAGCACATACAAGGAAATAGGCAACATAGAGTTTAAGAACCAACAGAACTCCTCTCCAAACTTTACTAACACTGGAAGTTGCAAAAACAACTCATCTCAACAGTCTGCAATGGAGATCAAAGTTGACAGGGAAAATGCTGTGAATGTTTAAGAAACCCATATCTTGGTGAAAGTGGATTCCTCTTGCTTCCAAGTTACAAGGGAAAAGGAAAAAAATTGACAGAAGCTGAATGACACTAGTCACTATCCTTAAACAGTCTTCTGTCATTCATAACCAATCAAATACTGACAAAGCTAACCAAATATCAATTGGTACCCTCAATCCATCTTCAAGCACATACAAGGAAATAGGCAACATAGCGTTTAAGAACCAACAGAACTTCTCTCCAAACTTTGCAAACACTGGAAGTTGCAAAAACAACTCATCTCAACTGTCTGCAATGGAGATCAAAGTTCACAGGCCACCCCTTCATGCCATTGACCTACAGTAGCAATGATGAACAAAGAGCATAACGGGCAAGGGTATTTACTTTTCTAATCTACTTGAGAAAATCCTCAGGCTCAGGCATTCTCTGACTTCCCCTCTGTAGGCTCAGCACTCGAGCCGTTTACATCCATCACCTCGATGGGCAATTTCAATACGTTCTGTCCCAAGCTTAATGTCTTGGCATTGTCACTTTTGATGAATTTGGTTCAAGGTGATGCACAAACTACTCTACAATAATCTATTGGAATCAGTAAATTTTCAATTTTAAGGTGCTAAAGAGGGAAAATGTCCTATGGTTTAGAGTTTAAGCACCTTGTTGTATTCAGTGATGACATGCTTCTAGATTTTCCAAGTATTAAAATGATTCTACCATCTTATTAGATTCTGGAAGAAACAGGCATGTCCATATTCTCCAAAAATTTTCATGCTCCCCTTTAGCGGAAGTACATCATCTCCATGGCCTTAGACATACAGGAATTGTCATGAATAGCCTCTTGGCTGTATTAATTCTCCAATGTCCTTATTAATGTAGGGTGAATAAGACTTGTCTTTGCTACTGGGATAAGTTACTTCCACTGATTTAAGGAGCCTCCTTCAATTCCTTGATTTCTTTCTATTTTCCACTCAAAGATAAAAGCACACCCTTCATTATCATTTTCCAAAAACAAAAAGCACATTATTCTTTCTTCACTCAATATTTGATGGCAATGAGAGGTAGTTTTTCTGCAGTCAAGAATAGCTTAATCAAGAAGGCGACTGTGAAGATGCCACCTTTCCTGCTCTGCTGTATACACAGAAACACATTTAGCATACTGTAGAAGATCTGGCCCAATATTGGAAATCCTCCCCCTGTCAATTTAGTTGTATGTCATTTGAATATTCATTAGAAACATTTAAGCGTTCAAAATTTTGTGGCTTTGTGAATCTCCTGGTAAGAACTAATCCTCCCACAAATAATTGGATATTCTTCCTGTTAACATTTCAAAGATCACACAATTTTCAAGTTTTATATAAACATTTTTTAACGGAGAGGGATCTACATGCTGGCTGCTTATATTGGCATCATACCTGCCAAGCCAATAGCGGGTAGTGAAACAGTGTATCGAATGAGGCGAGAGAAGGGGTCCACATTTAATGAGGAGATGGGAGAGAGAAGAGAGGAGAGAGGAGAGAGGAAAGAGACTGAGAGGGAAGTACACACTGACAACGTGTACTTCCTTTTCCCTTTTTATAATTGACTGTTCAAAAGTAAATTAATACGTAGTTCAAGCAATAAGTAACCAGGCACAAGAATTACCATCTGCTCAATAATTGGCCCCGCATCAAGTTCTTCAGTTACAAAGTGACTTGTTGCACCAATCAACTTTACACCAGCATCAAAGGCCTGTCAAAACTGTAATGCAAATCAGACAACTACAATGACAAAGGCAGACAGTATAATTAAAATAGTTCAACTCCACAGAATACACAAAGAAGAGACAGGACCTGTCTAGCAGGATTTCCACCCTTGAATGATGGCAAAAGGCCATGGTGAATGTTAATTATGTCCTTTCCATAGTTCTCTAAAAAATTTCCAGATAAAATCTGCAGATATATACTGATGTCATGCTCACAAATAACAGAAGGAAATTAAATCAAATCATCAAATCAATACCTGCACAAAAGAGAGAGTAGCAGCAAAAAATACAAACGAGATGAAGATACCAAGATAAATGATTTATCAATTGATTTGGCAATAGAAAGGAAGATTGTCCCCCCTGCCAGTGTCATTTCAAACAACACATGCAGAGGGTTTGGAAGCCCATTCAAAAGGAAATCTTCTGTACGAAAAACTTATTCATTATAGTGCCACAGTATTCCTATGTGGACCTCCTCCCTTAACCTACCCAATCCATATAAGGGAGAAGCACCTTCATCTTAAGTAACAATATCCCAGTATCCTGCTTGATTGAATAATGGACCAGAGAGTGACAAATTTGAATGATGCAAAGACATGTGTCTCTTAATTACCTGCATATATCTAGCTAGCACTAGAAAATCAGTGTGTTGAACCAAATTCAAGATTTCACTTTCTCTTTTATTTGTTGGAGCCGTGCACAAGTAATGGTATGGAATTCCATGCCTTTCAAGAAAACGAATAACATGGGTATTTGGACCTCTGTCATGATTACTGTAGGAAGTTGAGCCCTGTAAGTTGGTACTTTTGAAGCCAAAACTTCTATCAGGAAAATAAATTTTCTTAAATATCACCTTATAACACGAGTTATATCAACAGGAAGCCTCCCGTCTTGCCATGCATGTAGCAAATCAACCAGACAGTGGTCCTGCAACAGCATAAGAATGAATAGTTCCAATAAAGTGAGTTGCAAACAACATCAAATATATTACACAGAAATTAGCTGTAATGATTTTGCCCCTTTTCTCCTTTTGAGAAGAGGTGGGGGGGGGGGGGGACAGGAAATTTACCTGCTTTGAAGCAAGAACTGCAATTTTATATTTGGGGTCAAAGTCGGGCACCCGTACAATGGATTTCATTGCATTAAACATCTTTGACAGTTTGAAAAAGTCCCCATCCATTTCTGCCCGTGGCCATCTGATGGGGTCAAAGACAAACTCGCTGCCAAGTTGTATTGGTTCAGTACTTTTTAGATTCAGTTAAATTCATGTTTAAGATTTACAACAATTTCAATCAAAATTGAACTTAAAACTGTAAAGAACAAGGATGGCACATGCGACCCCAAATTCTGAAATACCAGATATTGCAACTGTGATACCAAATGATACAAAACTCCATATTCAGTCCTTATACAAGCAGTAGTGATAAAACATTGTACTCAGCTCACATTTTATCCATGTAATTTCTTCCCCTAATATGAATTAAATTCAGGACTTGGAGAGTGATCATTTGGTTTTATCCAAGATCAAGTACAGCTTAAAGGTTAAAACCAACCCTTTCTGTTGAATTCATACAAGCTAAGCACATAAATGGATACAGTTACTAACAAAAACAATACAGAAACAGTTATGAGTAGTAAAAGTGGACCTTCGACAATAGAACTGCTTGTTTTCAGGAACAAACACGTCTACGTTGAGAATGTTTCCCCCTCTCACAGCTATGCACTCCGATAGCTTGGCGACAATCCCAACTTCATCCTATACAGTATTTATAGAAACCAATTCAATCCCATTTCAGAAGCTGAGATCCAATCCCTAAAGTCTCACCAGCAAACCGATCCTAATATAAATGATAATGCATTGGAGAAAGGTAGTAACAACACATTTAACACAGTCATTTGTCGTCCTCTTATCAAAACAAAATAAGATCTGAAATGAAGAGATAAGCTTGGAAGGGAAGAAGAGAGAGAGAGAGAGAGAGAGAGAGAACGTACAGGGCAGTGAAAGACGTGGATTCCGAGAGTAGTAGCGGACGTGGAAGGGTCGGCGGGAAATCGCCATGTGCTGACGGCCCTCCTTGTGAATCCTATAACCTGCGGGAAACTGAACAACACGTTTCGGAGAAGTTTTTGAGTCATCGCTTCTATCTCCCCTCTCCTCTTCCAGGAGAGAGACTAGAGATTGCAACTATAACTGGGAGAGGCCAGAGGGAGAGATCTCTGCGTTGCTGGTTTGGTGACCGCCGGCGTAGCTACTCACCCACCACCACAACCTCCGGCCTAACTAAATCAGTTAATTTTACATCACCAACAACTAGATACCGTTAGATTATCCAACACGTCAGGTATGAGATGGCTATTCGGGCCATCGGATATGGTGGCCCCACCACCATGTCCCCATGTGGGTCTCACTCTCACTCAATGGTGGTCCTATATCCGATGGTTTTCTTCCTCCGCGGAGTACTGAGTCTACTGAACCACCACGCTTATTTACTAAATTGCCATTCGACCAAGAGAGTCGGAGATCCCCTTCTTCCTCTTCGAAGATATTGCGAGAATCTCTTCTGTTCTACCGCTGACGTTAATGATGCCTGTAATGATCTCTCTCTCTCTCTCTCTCTCTTAGATTTTGTTTCTCATTAATTCTTCTGGAGTGAGATCTACATGTTATAGAAGAAATGAAGAAAAGCTGAAGTCTAGGGTTATGGTGTTTCTTAAATCTAATTCAGTGAAAACTGGTTTTTGTTTATTTGTGTTGCAGCTAAGGAGGATATTGGAGGTAGAATCACCGAGCCCACTGAGTTACATAATGGGAGCATTGGTTATGATTATCGGAGTCGTTTTGCCTGTTGGCTACATGATGTTCCGAAATAAGCGTGTACCCTTGTCTTCCTCCTACTCCAAGCAGACGTAGGTGTGCCTTTCCATTTCTTCTTGTATCCATTTTGAATGAATACCAAATTTAGAATCTGTACTGGATAACCTTTAGGAAGTTTGGATCTTTCCAGGCATAGTTAAGATCATGATAAGGAATTGCAGATTTTGGGGTATTTTTTCGTTTTCTTCCCTTTTGGTGTCAATAGTCCGCTTTTTTTTTTGGTGTTACACTTGAGATGTTTTCAGAATTGGATCGAGTAGTCTGAAATTTTTGAAATTTGGGTTGCAGGAGTAAAGGATTGATCTAGAGATATTGGGGCATGTTCTGTAATCCAGAATTGTTTTTTAGGCGTTGATGGAAGAACTACCGAGGCTTGTTTGGAGATGAAGAGAAAGAAAGAGAAAAAAAAAACCTGCATTAATCTGTACACTACTAGTACGACATTGTTGAACTGCAATTGTGATGTATGGATTGTGAGAAATTTGAATGCAATGATGAGCTTATTGATAATATAAACATACATATGCATTGATTCTTTTCTTTCTTCTCTTTTCCGGATCAGAGATTAACATATCATTTACCATGTATTTCCCCCTTCTTGTTTGTTCTTTTTATTTGAATAAAGTTATCATCCATCTGCCTTTCTTATTGTTCTCTGTGATGTCAATCTGTAGTTTTGTAAACTCCACAACATTTATCCGTGGGTTCGTATGAGGCAATGCTTTATAGTTTTGGCGATGTTAATATGAAATGTCTTAACTTTTCACACTTTTTGTTCAAGATATTTATACTATGGTCAGCTTCTGGATCCCTATCAAATACACCTTCTAGGACATGCCAGTTGTGCAGTGGATTACTCTCTGAGTCTCTGTGCTTGATGGGTCATAGAGATATCTTGTATGCATGAAAGTTACACTTTGCAGTTGGACAATGAAAGGGCTTCGACAGGGAGACACCAAGAGAGTAATTTGAACACTCTGGTTGTTAAATGTTTAGGATGTGCTTTGCTGCAAAGTTTTGGATGTGTTTACCTTCAGAATAGTTTTATCGCTCGGTTGTTATTTGTAGGATGTGCTTTGCTGCAAATTTTTGTATGTTTATGATTAAATTCAAGTAGTTTCCTGTGTATTGTCATTCTCTAGTTGATTTTCCACACTAATTTATATTAGTAATTTTTTTGGGGGGTTAAGGGGATTTTACTGAATTTGGGAGTGTATACAACTAGTAGCTTCATGAGCACATAACTCATGAAGCCACTGAGTGGATAAAGGCCAATCTGTCACACACACACAAAAGTGACAGGGCTTTCCTTGCTGGGGCATTGGCTCCACCATTTACAGCCCGTGGAATACAAAGGAATGATACAGAAGAGAAGAAAGTAGATAGTCTTCTAATTTGTATTAGTACGAGTCAACAAATTTTAACATTTCACTACTGCCTTACTAGAGCAAAATGAAGGTGAGATATGGAAATGTGAGAATGGACACTACTTCATATTATTAACATGGGCTTTAAAACATTCCGCATGCTTCATGTCCTGCAATTCTATAATCCTTCCTTGCTTCATTTTCGTGTAATTGTTCTGGCAGATAGAGGATTTACATGTGTTTTTCTTGGGCTGTATATGGAGATGCCTGTTATTTGAGGATTGGAGTGGCTTTTTCTATCATGGTTATCTTTGGAAATGCATGCATAATTTATGTGCTTTTACTCTGGTTTACATTTAGTAGTTTTGATTTGAAAATATTTATTTAATCCCCATAGTTAGTTATTGCTTATTGTTTCAAGAAAAAACAATATTAAACTTAAAATACCCTAATATCTCATCTTCTCTCCGTTTGTTTTTTTAACATTTTTATTCAATTCTTTTATTTTTAATCACATTTTGTGGGACCCACCACAAGTCCACAACCTCTTCCTCCTTTCTCCTCAGAAGGCCGCACCATCCCCGTCGTTGCAATCCTGCAATACCCCTTAGCTCCCTCTCATACTCTTGCTCTCACTCTCCCCTCCCCTGCAACCCCGCCTCACCGTGCTCTCATGGCAAGATGAAATTTTGGTAATCTTAAATCATAGTCCATTCGTTGTATAGAAATGTATAGAGACACCTTCATTTCTTTATACAGTCAAAGATTTAGTGTCTTTGTGATTTTGTCCTTCAATCATTCCAATTCAAATACATTTTTATCATGTTTGGATGGATTCTGGAATTCTGAAGAGATCATAGAATACAGTTCCCTTTTCTCTGAGAATCCGCACAAAACCACATACTTTGTGATTGATTAATCACCCTCGTGAATCAGCTCGAGAAACCAAGAAATTCCAAAATCATTGGCAAAATTCACCCAAATTGTGACGTTCAACTATCCAATTCTGTATCTGGCTTAGAACCCAAATTTGAATTCCATCGAAACTGGACTATAGAATAGGGCTGTAAATGGATCGGATTCGGCTCGGATAGTGCTATAGCTGCATCCGCATCCGATTAGCTATCGGACGGATTCGGATAGTGCTAAACGGATACGGATCGGATATTTTATCCATTTACATGTAAATATAGCTTTTCGGATAGCTATAGCCTATCCGTATCCACATCCGTTTAGCTTTCGGACGGATTCGGATAATGCTAAACGAATACGGACACGGATTTTGACTATTCATTTACACCCCTACTATAGAATTTGATTAAAAAATGGAGAGAGATGATGAGAGCACGGTGAGGTAGGGTTACAGGGTATGGGAGAGTAAGAGTGAGAGAAGGATAGGGAGGGGTGTTACAAGTTGGGGTTGAATTGCATGGTTGCAGCCGCGAGGAAGGTGCAGCCTTGAGGAGAAAGGAGGAGGTGATGGGTCCCACAAAATATAATTAAAAAAAAAAAATTTGAATATAAATATAAAAATGGAGAGAAGATGAGATACTAGGGTATTTTAGGAAGTTTAATTTTGTTTTTTTTTTCCTTTCTTGAAACCATAAGTAATAACAACTACGGGGATTCAAAATTAAAACTATTATGTGCTTGTTGTTTACGATAATCATTAATACATAGATTCTATAAAAAAAACCAAAACAAAATACTTAATACATAGATGGCAAACAAACCTCTATTTAACTTAGATGTCATGGAATCGTTATCGTCTCCTGTTCGTTGTTCAAATAGGACCGTCCTGTCCCCTCACATGGGAGCACAAAATGACAATCTAACCCTCTGCCTGAACACACTGTCCGAGGGAGATTAAGTCGTCATTTTACACCCCATATGAGAGGACAGGACGGTCCTGTTCGGGCAGAACAGGAGAGGATAAAAATTCTCTGTGACCATAGACCAAAGTGCATAAACAGAACAGTAAACACGTCCACCACTCCCCAAAATTAAAGTGCATAAAAAGTACATATCCCCACCACCACCACCACTTTTTTCTCTCTTTAATTGCTATCACGTTCACCTCCTTATCATGCTCAGAAGGGACCTCTGTTGAAAGCAACTACATTATTATCTCCATATCATTTAATTCATAAACCAAACCAAACCATTATTTGTCTCAAAGGTTTTTTTTCCTATAAATAGGAGGTGAAGCTTGATCAGTTTTCATAAGGTAGCTAGGTTCTAAAGAGAGAGAAAGAGAGATGGCACTATTGGAAGTTAAGCCAAGTTTGAGCACTGCCATTACCACAACTAGTAGTGTCTTTGAAACAGGAAAGTATGAAGTGAAGACCATAAATGTAGATAGTGAAGATTCATCAATCGCTACTCCTCCTCCCAAGTCATTGTTAATTTTCACACCACTGAAAGAAGGCACTTACCCTGTTCTCCTCTTTCTTCATGGCTTCGCTCTCTACAATTCCTTCTACTCACAGCTTCTCACACACGTAGCTTCCCATGGATATATATGTATAGCTCCCCAGGTTTGTCTTCTCATCATTAATATATTGACCCTATACATAGTTTTCTTCATCAGTACACTTTTAATAAGTATGTACTATATAGTACTATATAGTGGTGATTTGTAGGGGGTCTGATGTCTTATATTTCTTCGCTTGCATAAGTGGGCTGATTCCGAAGGGCCGTTAAGGGATGAAATTTTGTTACTACATAGGTTGTAGGAATTTTCCTGATACCCGGGTTCACATTCAAAGAAATGAAATCTCAAAGGGTATTTTTGAAAAATACTAAAACCTAGGATGATATTGTGAACCGAAAGGGGAAGTGAATTATTCCATTTGTTTGGCTGTAAGCCCGGGTAGTAGCAAATATTTTTTTTTCCACCCTTAAGTGTGGCTGATTCCAGAGTGCATTTCTCTTCACCTTTTTTAAGATTATTTGAGTATTACGGTAAAATTCCTGTATAGGGTTTTGATTTAAATTTGTAACGAGGGTTCTTTCTCTATAAGTAATTTGAGAAAGGTATGAGGGCAAGTTGCGGCTATAACTTATTCTTCATTTATAGTAAAGCAAATCTCGTCTCACAGTGAACATAGGCAATCTTACTGGACCACATAAAATTTATGTGTGCAACTATGTGCTTGTAGTTTACAATTTCCATTCTTTTTCTGCATCATTTTAAGTTCACGTTCTTCTACATGCACGATTCACATGAAACAGCTATACAAGCCCCAGCAGTTGTGGACTTCGGGCAGTGACAAGATAAACAATGCGGCTGAGGTCACAAAATGGTTTTCCGAAGGCCTGGAATCGTTGCTCCCTGAAAATGTTACAGCAGATCTCACCAAGCTTGCCGTTACAGGCCATAGCAGAGGTGGCAAAGCAGCTTTCTCTCTCGCATTAGAAACCCACCAAGATCAGACGACGATCAAATTGCTTTTCTGTGTTAATAGGAATCGACCCTGTTGCAGGGGGAAGTAAATCTACACAAGTGAAGCCAATAATCCTTACCTACCAAGAAGAATCTCTCGATCTTGTAATCCCTGTAATGGTGGTGGGAACAGGGTTGGGAGATAAGGGGAAGAATCCCTTACTCCCTGCTTGTGCTCCTAAGGAAGTGAATCATGAGGAGTTCTTCAAGGAATGTAAGCCCGGTAAGGGACGTCATATGGTGGTTACTGATTATGGTCATATGGATATGTTGAATGATGATACATCAGGAATTATTGAGTGGGCTATTTGGTGGCTTACAGGGATTATGTGCAAGAATGGAAGTGGTCCTAGATAGAAAATGAGAAAATGTGTTGGTGAGATTGTTGTTGCAACCATAAAAGATTATTTGGAGAGTGACACTACAGATCTTAAAGCCATAGTTGATGACCCAACCATTGCTCCTACCACGCTTCATTCAGTTGTGTTAGATGAAGCATAGTGGTCTTTCTTAATTGAGTCCTCTGCATGTAATACCTTAATGAAATTGTCTCTAGGATGGTGTGAGTGAACTATCCTTTTTTTTTTTTTTTTTTTTTTTAATATTTCTATTGTATTCTATTTCAACAATTAAGATGTACTTCTTTTTGGATTCGATGCTATAACCGCTTTGATTTCTAGTCCTACAATTAAGGTGCACTTTCATCAGATTTCACAGTTTTTTTTAAACAGTTAAATTAAGTTGGGGCAATTTTGAAAGTTTTCTTTTATTTTATTCTAACATGGCATAGTACTAAGTACTAACCAACTTTGGGGATTAAGTAAGTATTTTTAAAATAAAAGTAGTGGGGATGTAAAACAAATTTGAAACCTACTTATCTTGTAATTTTCGTTCTTATCTAATTGATTTAAGTAATTTTCCCTAAAAAAGGAACAATGACTTACCCAGGTAGGATTCACACGGCATAAGATTCCATTTACTCAAGAATGTGATTGTACTTTCTAAATTCATCTCCTGGGTTCTCCTAGGTAAATTAAGCCAAACTTCTATTAAGATTTAGGGAGAATGTTCTCTGTGCCGGGGGTGCAGGTTGCACCCAGATACATGGGGATGGACACAATGACCATCCCGCCCCCCTAAGTGGCAGGCCCATGTGCCTAGGCGCAGCCTGTGCTGCGGCACAGAGAACATGAGCCCTAAGATTTAAGATTGCTCAAGTTTGGTCACATTATATATTAGGAAATTTCAGAATAAAAATCAGTAAAATTTAAGGTGACAATTTTTTGGGGTTTCCATTTTCCCCTTGGCAAGAAAAATTTTACCCATATAAACCAGGGTTGCAATGTTATACTTCATCATAGCAAGGAAAGGATGGCAACCATTGTGTTTTGTGTTTCAAAAAATTGGTTCTAAGTAACAGAATTGATTTTTTTTATTTCTGGATTTTTGAAGTAATTCTGGACAAACAAATGCTGTATGGTAAAAAATTGTTTCTGACTCTAATGTAAGCTTGTTGTAGAGGAGCCAGAATAGGTAAGCGTGTCCTCTTAACATAAAAGCATAGAGCAGATGAGTTGCAGAAAACCTTACACGTATCGCCATGGTTGTCTCTGTTTTAATTCCGTTCACTCCTAAAAGGCTAAAACCCTGTGAAAAATGCTAAAACCCTTGGCCAGGGCCAACGGCCCAACAATGAAGTGTGAAGAATCAAAAGTCTATTATGCCCTTCAAGGTTATTGGCCTGTGCTTGTGGACTGTAAGACTGTAAGCCTGTAACCCTGTAATAAGGGCCCAAAAATTGGTCATTTCAGTCTAAAAGCTATGTCAACCAACCGAGTCGATAATACCTCAGCGCTCAGCCTCTTCCGCTTTCAGGTTCAAACTGTCTTAACGAACCTCCTTCGCTCTCTATCTCGTTCTCTGGCTTCCACTCACCCTCTTACATGAAACGAGCTCCCATCGAGGCTGCGAAGATAATAAGCAATGCACTCATTTCCGCTTCGAATCGTTCGAGACCGAGTCGTTCATGGAGCCCTTTACTCGAACAGACTCTACATCAACTCGGCTGCCGAGACTCTCTCACACCGTCACTCGTCGCCCGGGTCATCGATCCGTTTCTCCTTGACCATCATTCACTTGCAACAGGCTTCTTCAACTGGGTTTCTCAGAGGCCCGGATTCTCACACACTGCCATTACCTATCAATCTCTTCTTAAATCCCTCTCAATTTCGCGCCAATTCAACTCCGTTGATAAGCTCCTCAAACAGATCAAAACCCAGAAGATCATTGTCGACTCATCCGTCTATCGCTCTGTAATTGCTTCACTAATCATTGGTAAGAAAGCTCAGAACGCCTTTTTAGTCTTCAGTGAAGTTAGAGAATTAAGTCATGAAATAGGACCTGATACATGTAATTCGCTACTTGCTGCCCTTGCCTCCGATGGGTGCATTGATTCTGCAAAAGAGGTGTTTGATGAAATGGGTTCTAGAGGTATCCCTTTTAGTACTCTGGGATTTGGTGTGTTTATTGGGAGGTTTTGTAGAACCGCAGAATTGGATGAGACATTGGGTTTGTTAGATGAGATTAAAAGTGGCAATTGGGAGATGAATGGGTCGATTGTAGCGCTTTTGATAGTTGATGGGCTTTGCAGGGTGTCTAGGATATCAGAGGCTTTCAAGGTATTGGAGGAGCTCCGGAGCAGAGCATGTAAACCCGATTTTATGGCATATAGGATTGTGGCTGAAGCTTTTCGTTCCATAGGGGAACCAGAGGAAACCGAGGTGGTCTTGAAGAAGAAGAGAAAGCTAGGGGTGGCACCTAGGGCCAAAGATTATAGAGAATTTATCTTTGCTTTGATTTCAGAAAGACGGGTACAGGAAGTAAAAGATTTGGGTGAAGCTATTGTAAGTGGAAATTTTCCAATTGAGGAAGATGTTCTCAATGCTTTGATAGGATCAGTCTCTTCCATTGATCCTGAGTCTGCAATCATGTTCTTTAAGTCCATGCTTGGGCAAGGAAGGTTACCAACTCTTCTTACTTTGAGCAATTTGAGTAGAAATCTAAGTAAAAGAGGCAAGATTGATGAGCTGTTGGAGGTTTTTCAGGTTCTTTCTTCCAAGGATTACTTCTCAGATTTGGAGAGTTACAATTTGATGGTTTCATTTCTTTGCAAGGCAGGGAGAGTGAAAGAAGCTTACGCTGTTCTACAGGAAATGAGAAGGAAAGGTTTTGGTCCAGATGTCTGTGCTTTTAATTCTTTAATGGAAGCTTGCTGTAGAGAAGATCTCTTGCGTCCTGCAAAGAGGTTGTGGGATGAGATGTTTGCCAGTGGGTGTCCTGGAAACCTGAAGACTTACAACATTCTTATTCAGAAGTTTTCGGAAACAGGTGAGGTTGAAGAAGCTGAGCACCTTTTTCACCACATGTTAGGGAAAGGAGTGTCTCCTGATGCCACAACATACAGATCCCTCCTTGAAGAACTTTGTCGAGAAGCAAAGGTGGAAGCTGCTTATGAGATCTTCAACAAGTGTGTTGAGCAGGATGTTTTGCTTGCACGAACAATATTAAGTCGATTAGTGCTTTCTCTATGCAAAGAAGGTATGTGTCTCATGCTTTCCAGCCGTTTTTATTTCACAATATGAGTTCTTAATCAAATTCCTTACAATTGCAGTTTGCCAAGTTATATTCTTATTTTTTAGTGGTAATAGGTTTTGTTTTGTCATCACAGTGAAGATTTCACTTGATTTGTTATTGTTTCATCCAAGATTATGTTCTCCATACAGGTCACTTTGTGGCAGCCTCTAAGGTAGTCCGTGGTATGGATCCTCATCCAGAAATTTCTGACTCCCACGTAATTTTACTGAGGTGTTTAGTGGATGCTGGAGAGTTCAAGATCGCAATAGAACATGTAAAATGGGTCAGGGACACTTCACCCTCTATATTAAGAACAATATCTTCTGAACTTCAAGCATCTCTTTCTTCTTCTTTAAATCCAGAGCCGATCCTACAGCTGCTTTCAAAAATAAAGGAACCTCTAGTTTCTAATAATGATGCTTGGATGGATATATCCAAGGGAGCATTTAAAGGATACTAAAAATGAAGTGTGATTGCTCATTATTCAGTGGTTGAGTATCAACTGTAGATGCAGATCCCTTCTAAGATCAGAAAAAGGCTAATCACATTTATCTTTTTATTTTTCTGGATGAACAATGTAATTTGTATTAATTTGAGGGAAAAGAGTGGAGCAGAAAACCCAATCTGGAAGGGATTGAGCACCAGCAGAGAAAAGATGAGATAACAGCAGGTGGAGTGAGCCGCCAGATCCCATTTGAAGGCTGTATTGTGAAGTGCATTTAACTAAGAGATGAACCACTGAACTCATAGTCCTTCTAACTGGTATGAAGGATAACTTTGTTGAGTGAACTTGCAATGGACTTGAGACCCCAGACTACAATGTCAAATTTCCCAGGTAGACCTTGTTCCTGTTGTTGAGATTTGAGATTAAATGTTGCAGAATCACTTTCCATGTCAAATACTCACCCTCAAACATATACAAAGTAGAATGCCATCTCAGCAAGCTTTGACTTCTGTTTGTAGAGCAGACCAGATGGTAGCTACAATTGATGCTCTTGCAAAGTAGCAAATGTAAGCTATGATACCAGTTTTTTTTAATATACAGCATCATCGATATCTACTTTGAAGCAACCAGCCGGGGTGACTTCATTACCAATGGATGAAATCCTAGCTTTGCAAATTGGTGATGGGTTATCAAGATTTTCCCTTGCTTCTAACAGCTCAATGTGAATGGCATTGCATCTACCTGAGTTGTTTCAAATGTAATAGTATGAGACTGCAAAGGTGCAAGGATGTCTATGACTAGCAAGGATGTTCAGACTGAAAAGAAATAGGCAGACCATGAAACACTTCATGGTGGTAGTGAGTTAGCATCTCATCACCTTTCGAAGCAGAGGCAGCCAGAGGAATGGAATTGCATATATTTATGGCTAAGGTTGACAATGTGGCAACATCAAGCATCAGCAATGATAAAGCTCAAGGGGATTTGGTCCCTTTGGTAGATGAAATGCAAAGCTGGGAGTTAATTGAGGCTAAGGAAGTTGGTCTCTCTTGCATTTGATGATGCTGGTTGCTGGGCCATCATTTTTCTTGGTTGGATAGGGGCTCTTTGATTTCGTACCAGAGCTATCATTTCTATCATTCACAGAGACCAGTCAGAGAAGGGAAAGGCCAAAGGAGTAGTGGTTTTCTACTCTTCGACTGTTGATTTTTATTTTTCGGCTTATTTATTCATACATTTATCTTTGGGAGAGGGTTCCGCACGACGCTAGTGTGTGGAGGAATCTGTTTGCCGCACCAATTAGTTATTTACATGAATTAATTATTATTTTACATGTATTAATTATTATATTGTATTGTGTGAGTTAGTATTGAGTGTGAGTTAGTTATGATAACTATTAGTGTAAGTTAGTTATTTAGATGTGGAAAGAGTCATGAGTGGTAAGTTATGTAACGGCAACACAACCCTATTTAATAGTGATTGTGAATGAATAGATTAGTAGAATATCATCCCTTAAGTTATCTCTTAAGAGTTATCTTGAAAAAGGATTGGCAGCCTCTCAATTGCACCAGAACGTTCAGTGGTTGCGTTCGTAAAACCCTAAATTTATTTCTTTTCTTCTCTTTCTCTCTTTATTATTTTTTTTTTATTTTCAGATTATTTGCACGTAACACAATGCCTCGAGTGTCACATGATTTCTGCTATCTCAAATACTATGGCAACTAATGAAGGAGTAGGTCAAATATTGCTTGGGAAGAAGTGAGAAACTATATGGTGGCCTTGGGTTAAACAGAATTAAATGGCAAAACAAGATGTATGTAGCTGACCCCATTCTGTAAGGACCATGCCCAAACCCATCTTGAGATTAAACCTAGATAAAATGGACACTGGGATCTAGCCAAATCTGCTTAATGCCCTAGGCTCATATGCTACTGCTATTTCTTCTTCTTCTTCTTCTTCTTCTTCTTCTTCTTCTTCTTCTTCTCTCTCTCTCAATGTCAAAAAGACAAAAAGGCAATATATGTTGGGATTGGTTTTATGCTGGCAGTCGTTGTGTTTGTAAGTTTTTGTAACTTCTATCAGTCTTATGGTTATTTTTCACAAATTTGACCTACTTAGGTTCTTGAGCAATTGGATCATCGATGTATATTTTCATTGGGAGAAAGAAAGCCACCTAGTCACGCCAGACAGGCAGTGAGACAGGTCACCCTTGTGCCCTAACACAGGGTGTATTCGAAATGACTGCTGCATTCTTGGTCATTTCTGGGATTCCAAGGGGTACAGTGGTCATTTTGCACATCCCTGTGTTAGGGTGCAAGGGTGGCTTGCACTGCATGATCGGGAAGTGTTCTCTTTCCTATTTCATTATAGAGCCATCGCTTTAAGCTTTCAACTTACCTGACCTTTCTACCAAAAAAAATAAATAGATTTACAAGACCTTGGGGAATAAGTAAATTGACAAATTTGTAAAAATTCATTATAGCTTGTTCTCACCCTGTGCCATAAGGCACTCCTTTGCCTGTTGAAGAGTTTGACCAACCAAAACCCTATCAAATTTTTATTTATTTATTTATTTATTTATTTTTTGTGTTTGGTAGAAAAAAAGCCCTGTCAGATAACCACCAAATTGCATGAAGTGGGATCATAGCTAATTAAAATGCGTAAAATGCCCTATTTTATTTTTTGCCGGGCAAGCATTCTTTGTGGGAAGGGTGGCTCCTATGTTCATGGGACTAATGAGAGTGCACACATTGGCATTTGAGGGAGGGCATTTCTGCTTTTTATGGGGGTGAGGCGATCATTCTCCACCTTTGTCTGGGGCCTCTAGGCGTACGTACACTCCACTCTCCCACCCCCAAACAAAAAAATCTAAGGTGCGGTGCACTGCCGAGATTACAACTTACTTCTGCATCCGACGGTTATCCATCCAACTTTGCAACGGGGGACAAATGTTTTCTGCAAATGGGAAAAATTACAGGCCAGGTGAGTCGAATCCATTACCTAGTGAGATACTGCATTGTACTCGCACAGTACCAACCAACTGAGCAGGCAGTCTTCTTCGGTCTTGTTCTTCTTCTCATGTTTCTCATGTAAAACCCGTATTTTGTTTTTGATGACGATCTTCTCTTCAGTCTTCTTCTTCTTCTCTATGTTCAAGAGAGCATGCTACCGACTGCTCTGACTTAGACATCAAGGCCTGGCCTGAACACAAGTCGCCGGTCATCCTCGCCCCTTCTCTTCCGACGATGGTTTGATAAGAGTTTCAGGCTAACAGTACCGGTACTGGAGGAGGTAAAGTTCCTCTCTCTCTCTCTCTCTGCTTCCCGTCTTCGTTTCCTCAGATGTACGTTGCTGAAACCCTAAAAATGTTGTGAGTATGCTACTATTTTGTGTGATAAAAGCTAAAACCCTATAACATTTGGCAATTTTAATAGCAATCATGGTATGAATCGAAAAGTGATTCACTTTAGGGTTTCAGAGCATATGGTTCTAAATTACATTGTTTTGGCTAATTCCCTTTTGACTCCGTTACCTATCCTTAATATGGCTGAATGGTTACAGGAATGCGTAAAAGCAGAATTCAAAACCATAGTGCGCTAGTAAATTAACAGTTAGAAGAGTTCGAGAATTGAGAGCTTAAAATTGTTCACAACTAGAATCCACAACAGAACCCAATTCATGTGTGTCTCTTGGAATCCCTTCATGAATAATTGTACACCAGTTGGGCATCTCCAAACAAAATGTGAATTCTTCACTGTTACCCAGACTGTGAGTTCCATTCCAAAATGTCGTCTCACCAAAAATGAACTAGTCATTGTTAACATTGACAATCTGATTATAAATGCATTGTTCAATCAAGAAAAAACCCATTAAGGAACCTGTGGGTATATCTGTGCATGTTCCAAACTCCCAAGTCCCATTATCATTTATAAGTTAGATCAGGAATCTTGAAAAGTGTTCACTTGAGATGCATAATCCTACGAAGTAATAAGGTAATACTTAATTTCAGGTGGCAAGCAATTTTTAGGAGCATGTTTTGGTGTTTAAATGTTAGCAAATATTTATTTCAAGTGTTTTGTGATTAATGCTATTGCTATTTCAATAAGAGATTGCCAGATAAAAGTTAGGTTCTGTTTAGTGAAGATTTACTGCAGCTACACCTTTGAAAATGATCAAAGGAACACTAGAGATATCTGTGATTCTGTATTGCAATTAATAGAAAGATTTTGAATATCTTGTTTACTTCAAATGTGTCATTGAAGTTGATATACTTCTTTGATATATGATGCTTGGTCTTGGAATTTGGAATGGGTTGTGGAATTTGGAATGACTTGTGGAATTTGAAATGGGTGTTGTAGACGCTGAATTTTGTCACCCCTTGGCGATGATGACAACAGGATACGGATAGACATCGATATCTCTTTCAAGAAGGACTCTTGTCCCTACATCTGAACCAAATCACCCTAACATCCCTAAAATGACTTATCAAACCCTTTTACTAAACGCTAAAGGAGGTACTACTCACCCTCCCCCACCACGGCCGTCCCGCTAGCCGGTTAGCGGGCCATGGGGGTCTAAGGGGGCAGGCAGCCCCCCTGCGGGGGGTGTAGGGGGCAGAGCCCACGACAGAAAATTTTCTGAAGAGTCAGAAGGGAGCCAAAAACCCAAAAAATAAGGAAAAGTGGTACTGCGCCCCCACGGCGCCGTGGGCTCCTTCCCACGGCACCGTGGGGACGTGTACTTGATTTCTACGGCGCCATGAAGGGGTGTGATATCAGCCTGCTGACGTCACCCATGGCGCCGTGGAAAAGTCCCCCACGGCGCCGTGGAGGGCTTATCCGGCCAAGGGTGAGGGTCTCCCCTCCCTATAAATAGGAGGGTCCCCCTCCCTCATTTCTCAAGCTTTTCTCGGGTAGGGAGACCCTCCAGGGCTTGTTTTCCCCCCTTTTCACCCTCTTTTCCCCCGTCTTTCCCTCATGAGTATGTGAGAGAGTGGAGTTCGTCGACGTGGGTAGATCCTTCGATTACCCATCTAAGCATAGAGCGATTCTGCTCTTAGGTATGGTTATCCCGTCAGTGTACGGATAACGAAAAACCCCCTTCACAGTCGTTATTCTGTCTGTGTACAGATAATGAGAATCTCTTATATAGCTGTTACTCTGCCCGAAGTTTGAGTAGTGAAACCCATCTCATATAGTTCTTACTCTGTCCGACAAGAGAGAGACAAGCCGATCGTCCGTCTCCACCTGAGCCGTGGGACATCACATATTTTGACTCGATGCGCTTTCATTTATTTTGTGTATTTCTTGACAGGTATTTATCTCTTTCCTTCTTATTATTTTTTTGGCATAATATAGACAATTAAAGTAACTTGTTTTAGTGTACATAGTAAATGATTTTTCCTTCTTTTTCATGATTAGTGCATCATAACTTAGCCTTACATGTTAGTATAGGATATATTATCAAGGGAGAATATTCGAAAACCAGCATCTAGTAGAAAGACCGGTTTATCCGGGCGAGGTGGGTGCCTAACACCTTCTCACCCTCGTAACCTGACTACTTATCCTGAATCTTTGACCAGACCATATGGAATCACGTAGCCCTTTCCGCTGACCCCGGATGGGGGTACACCCATTGGGTCCTAGGCCCTAATCCTAGGTAGCAACTCCATTCTTTTATAAAAATATGATCCCAATCCCCATGATGATATATCGGAACAATACGCCGTTATTCATCGAAGCCAATCCTTGTCGCCAAGAGGCTGAGGAACCTTCGTCCCGAGGACCATGGTACTTACAGCTGCTTGATAATATAATTGCTTTGAACTTTGGATACAGTCATTTAGATAATAGTTTATCAATTTATGGGTTTATAATGCTTTTTTATTGTCCTGTATTTGAAAAATCTAAACGTTTAAAGCGTGTACCATCCATTTTCGTTTTTTTTATCCGATCTCAGAATGTTTGACCATCCCGAACAAAATATTTTTTCCATTCCTGTTTTAACTATGAGTGTGACTTGTGTGACTTGTACTGTAGTGCAGTGAACCTGAATATCGAGAATGGCTTTCAGCTTATCTCTTCGTCGTGCCCTCTCTCTCTTCTCTCCTCTGCAGTTCTCCTCTCGTTTTGAGATGCGGCTCTTATCCTACACCTTTCACTCAGAGGAACTCTCTGAAGCTCCAGAGGCAGAGCTAGGGTTTTCAGAGACCCCAAAACCTTCACTTCCTTCACTGCAGACCTCCACAGATGCAGACTTAGTTTCCGAGATCTTAATCCAGCACCATAATCCATTCCACACAATGGAATCCTCTCTGCAACTGAACGGAATCAGGGTTACTCCTCATCTGGTTCACCAAATTTTAATTCGACTTAAGAATGTCTCGAAGATTGCGCTTGGGTTCTTCGTTTGGGCCAAAGATCAGGCGAATTACAAGCATGATACAGCTGCCTATGATCTGATGATCGATATCTTGGGAAAAGTTCGGCAATTTGATGTCGCTTGGCAGTTAATTATTGAGATGGATCAACAAAATCTGAGACTCACTTCCAAAACTTTTGGAATTCTGATTCGTAGGTTAGTGGCTGCAGGGCTTACTCGGCAAGCGATTCGTGCCTTCGACGACATGGAGAGTTTGATAGAGAAGGAAGCAGACCCAGAAGACTTTCTTTACCTTCTTGACACCCTGTGTAAATATGGATACGTGAAGGTTGCTACGGAGATTTTCAACAAACGGAAATTCAGATTTGAACCCGACATGAAAACTTATACCGTTCTGATTTACGGATGGTGTAAGATAAAAAGACCCCAAATGGCTGAGAAATTCTTTAGAGAAATGGTGGATCGTGGATATGAACCAAATGCTGTTACCTACAATGTTTTATTAGATGGGATTTGCAGGAGGGCAAGCTTGCACCCTGATGACCGGTTTGAGAGGACCGTTCAAGCAGCAGAGAACTTGTTCGATGAAATGCGGAGGAGAGGAATAGAGCCTGATGTCACTAGCTACTCTATCGTACTTCATGTTTATAGCCGAGCTCATAAACCAGATTTAACTTTGGATAAGTTAAATCTGATGAAGGAGAAAGGAATTTGTCCAACAGTGGCAACCTACACTTCGGTTATTAAATGCCTCTGCTCCTGCAGTAGACTCGAAGATGCCGAAGAGTTGCTCAATGAGATGGTCGCTAATGGAGTAAGCCCTTCTGCTGCAACTTATAACTGTTTCTTTAAGGAATATAGAGGAAGGAAGGATGCAGATAATGCTTTGAAATTGTATAGGAAGATGAAGGATGGATCTTCGTGCACTCCAACTATGCACACATACAATATATTAGTGGGCATGTTTTCGAGGTTAAATCAGATGGAAATTGTGCAGGAGATATGGAATGATATGAAGGAAAGTGGGGCTGGTCCAGATTTGGATGCATATACCTTGTTGATTCATGGGTTGTGTGAGAAACAGAAGTGGAGGGAGGCTTGTCAGTTCTTTGTGGAGATGATAGAGAAGGGTTTTCTTCCACAGAAGGTTACATTTGAGACGCTCTATCGAGGTTTAATACAGTCTGATATGTTGAGGACCTGGAGAAGATTGAAGAAGAAACTTGAAGAAGAGTCTATAACATTCGGTTCTGAATTTCAGCTCTACCATTTCAAGCCTTATAGGAGGTGATATGCCAAGTCTAGTATGGTAGTATCTCAACTCGTCCTACAGAAAGTGCTAACCAGCTGATCCAGTTTAAAAGATTGTCAAATGGATGATGGTACTCTTGTGCTAGCTTTATCTGGATTCTGAGGTGTGAAACTAAACTGGGAATGGCTCAATCATGGCATTGCCAAGAATAGCGGTAACGAGTTCAAGCTTGGGAGAAGCTTATCATTGAATCAGTCCAAACGCAGGGAGGATTGAAGAAACGTGGCTGACAATTTTATATTGAAGAATAAATTAAGCATAGAGTATTTATATATACAACAAAAAAGAAGAGTTGTACTGCAACATTTATTGCGTGGATCTTGCACAGACACAGGAGTATAGAAAATTATCATCCCACCCCGGTGAAATAAAAAATCTCATTCAGATAAACGTGAAATTACAGCCCTATCTCATGAAATTAAAAATCCCATCCAGATGCCTTTACGCATGTTTTCATTGGATCCATGCTGATGCAGGGATTACATGATGAGGCAGCTCTCACTTGCCCTTATATGATTGTTTTCGGGATTAAGCTCCTCTCTAGGGAGCCCAGCACGCCCATGGGGTATCCAGCCATTGGGGTGTGCCGCACACATCCCTGGGTGTGCACCGAGATGTGTGCGGCACAGCCCAACCATGCCCTCAGGGCACTCCCTGGTGCTGAGCTCCCTGAAGAGGAGCCGGATCCTTGTTTTTGCAAGGTAGGTGTACTATTCATCCAACACAACGGCCAGCTTTGCTTTTCAGGTGAAATCAGGAGTTTGAGTAATGAGGAGTGAGATTCCCGTCCGCCCTCACCAACTGTTTTTGCTTTTTTTTATTCTCACAGCCGATTCGTAAAATCAGTCCAAGTTTTGGTTGATTTACTCTCTCGCGAGGTTCCCGCACTGGTTTTTCTCTCTACATGCCTTGAGAGCCAGAAGACTCTCCGATCCCACCAATGTTCTGCAGAGCAGAGCTGGGATACTACCCTCGTCAATCCATGTGTACCTGGTTTCATGTCACTTGCGGCTCCAACAACAATGTCAAATCTGGACCCTTCATGAGCGTTTACTCCTTATATGAAACCATTGCTTCAAGGTATACATACTTAAGTACTCAAAGCGAAATATACAGGAATTAATATTGCTTGGAGTATTTAAAAGTCTACCTTGTAATTTGAGTACTTAAGCAATGGCCAAATCACCAATCCTTCTTTTCAACCTCACGGCAAGATATTCTTTGCGTGGTCAACTTTAAATTGACCTTATCTTTTTGCTAATTTCTTGAAGGGAAAAGAAACGCTAGAATAATCGGCACACCTCTGTTCCTTTCCGCCTTTCCAAGGGATGTACCGATCATTTCGTACATGACTCTACCCGGGCACAGCACCGGTTAGCGTTCCCTTTCTTAAGTTAGTTGGTAAATGCCTGTTTAATCAATTTTTCTGTTAGTTATTATCATCTAGAAATAGCGGGTGTGTTTGCTACGGTACTGATCTCTTGGGTTGTCATTGGAAGTTGAAATGAGAAAGATCTAGAGGCAACTTTCATTACTATTCCAATTTTGTGTGCAATGCTGGAGATTCATATTGGTTTCATTCCATGACTTTATCTTGTAGTGAAATGACTGATGCAATTCCATTGGATGTTCAAGTATGAACAGAGATAAAAATCATGGTTCATGGCTATTGCTTCTCGGTTTAGTGAGATAAAAATCATGTTAGGGCAGGCCTCAAAAGGCCAAACTGGAGAAGGCATTTATTTTCCGGGTGCAATAACCTCACCAAGCAATCTAACTAAACCACCAAGAATAGCACGTGAACCAGGACAAATGCCAGTTTAGCCCATCACCAGTAAATCCCAGCTTTGGCCTGGTTTACATTTCAAATCATATTACATAGCACTTAGCTCATTTGATTGCTATAATGAAGACTCAGATAGGGCGGCATTCAATAACTTCTACCATTCCTTTCCTGCCGTCCAGCAGTTTGCCTTAGTTGAAGACATAGCATTTACCTTGGTTAGGTATGATGACACCATCATGCAGAATCAGTGGATGAAGGCCATGTAGAGTATCAGTTTCAAATCCTTTATAAAAGCAGATTTCTTGTCAATACAGTACATTAGTATAGTGTCATCGACCAAGAGATAGCATATATAGTGTGTCCATGCATGGTGTCCCTACCTATCATCAGTCCATCTACCCAGTGCTTCTCCTACACGGACTTTTTCCCCACGACCAACGCAGAACTTGAAATCTGATGAACCATTTTCTTGGTGTGATTTTGATGCAGGGGCTTGGAAGACAAGCACCACAGTTGATCCCATGTTGAATGCTGCCATCTGAAGGGAATAAAACATATTAATCGTAGTATCAAAGAAAGCACAAAAATAATATACAAGAACAGCAATTATCTTAACTAAAGAGCAAAACACACAATTATTAATGTTTCAGAGTATTTAGAATAGGAAATAGCCTCTCCGCAAAGCGGGTGTAAGGCTGCGTACATTATGAAACTCCCACGCCCTGGAGTGGTAGCAGCCTCGTGCACTGTATCCACCCTTTTTAGTAGTTAGGATCGGAAAACATGTAGGTGGAGTAGAACCTGAATGGATGACACCACTATAGACTCCAATAGCTAAATAATCAATGTTGATGCATGAAGCAGATCTCGGAAACATCCAAGTGGTGAAGTTTGCGAAAATAAGATATAGATGCTTAACTAACCTCTTCACCCTTCCTGAGCGTCAAACCGACACCTTCAGGTTCATAGATGCGTTCATCTGGAGGCTCTGAATGCGGCAATTTTTTTCTTGGCCTGTTTGTCTGAAGCTCTGGTTCAATGAAGAGCTGGCAAGTGAAAGTTCAAGCCAAGATCAACAACTCATAATCTGCACAACATACACTTGTAATAGAGTTTTTTAAGCAGATCTACAAATCCTGAACTTTTTCCCACATCATGAACCGTGAACACATTTGAAACCACAATCAGTGCCATGTATGGTAGATTTATTGGTTAAAAGAAATTCAAAACTGGTTTCTAATTTATTTATTTGGCAACAAAGGATGATAGCTTATTCATTTACAATTCAATAAACAAGAAAAAGATCTTGTCCTGTTTTTCTTCTCCCTTTTATTCAATCTGTATTTATTTTCATTTCAGTTTTTTAACGCCTTTACTTGCAAATGTCTTCCAGCTTATTTCTCCCATTAACTGCACAGGATCCCTATCTGGAACAACATAGTGAACCTGCACAGTCCAGAATCATTGATGCGATCTCATAACTATACTTTAGAAAGGTGTAAAACTTAAGAGGGAAGGATTGCCGGCTTCCCACACAAGATAGCTTGGCACCTAGTTCTGATGCCATGTGGCAGGTTGAATGGTGCTAAAATTGTAGACAGGTAAACCCTAAGGTCCCTGCTGACAAGTCAAATTACAACTTAATCAAAGTTGGCAATGTGGCAACCCTCCCCCCCACTAAAAGAACCAAGACTAGTAATGGGGTGCACGGTCATAAATATAAGGTATGCCACTACATGAGAAGGTAAATGATTGCATTTGCAGCTGTATTTAACAAGTAGCCAATCCAATGGCCACAATTGCTGCATCAGTATTCATGATGCAGATTCATCACCGAAATAAGCTTGTTTTATAAGGAACAAATCTAGGGTTGGGTTATATACATGTTGGGCCTTTGATCCCATGGATTTTCAATGTAATAGTCCACTCTTATGGGCCTAAACTATGGGTAATTAGGTTGCATACGGGATTAGTTGTTTTAGGCCATCTTTGGTATAGTTTTTATTTTTTATTTTTGCTTTAGAAAACATTTTTGGTTGCGTTTGGTATCGTTTATGGAGCCTGTTTCTATTTTAAAAAGATTGAAAAAAACCAAAAACCAAAAAGAGATTGAGAGCCGTTAATGATTTTTGGCCAAAAATTACTTTTGACCATTTATGCGGAGACTTTAATGAGCATGTGCTCATAAGTCTCAAAATCGAAGGGTAAGAGTGTCATTTTCTTGTTTAATTAGAAATACCGAACTTTCTTCTTCTTCTTCGTCCTGCACTCAATCATCGTTCTTGCTGCACTCAATCGTCGTTATACCCTCGCTGATCTTCTTATCCTTTGACTTCGCCGCAACGACATATGGATTATTGGATAATTTTATAGTTTTTAGTTTTGACAAAACGACCGTTAAAGACCCCATTCTAGGGTTTAAGACGTCAAACTCTGTGTCCTACTCTCCTCTGTTTTGCCCCTTCAACCTCATCGACAACCTTTTTCCTGTGTGGACCCCGAAAGAGTGTGCGTGAAGAAGCACAATGGAGCTTCGGTTCGGATTTCGGAATGAGTAACGGAGGTAGTTGATAGAATCGAAGGGCCTGTTTGCTGTTCCCATGAAATTGGCTGTAATTTATCCTTCCCCATGTTGTTCTTGTTCTGCTCCTTCATCTTCCTTATCTGTAAAGGTCAGGACCAAGAGCCGGACGCCCGACCCAGGTTCTGGTAAGGGTTCTGATCCAACTCCTCCACGGATTACATCAAATGTCAAGCAGAATTTGCAGTTTTTAAGGTTGTGGAGGGATTTCCAAAGATGAAAGTCCAATACACCTAAGCCTGCTACTAGCTACCGTAGAAAGAAGGTGTAGAAGGAGGATCTTCCAGAACATAAAATCCAACTGTTCAGTTTGCATCGTGTTCACAATTGGTAATGAAGGTTTATTTAATTTCTTGCAAACTCTCCAATTAATTTACTAAGAAGACTATCTAAAGTACATTAAACTGATTAACATAATTAATGATCTTAATTTTGCACGCTCACAAGGAGGGTGTGGACAATGCAGTCCCAGTGTTGCTTCTTGATGGGTACAATGTCTGTGGCTATTGGATGAAATTGAAGAAATATTTTATGAATGGAAGACTCGATATTGCTCGCCAAAAGCTTATCGATGAACTGATAACATTCAGTATGCTGCAAGAGGTGAAAGTGGTTGTGGTTTTTGACGCTATGATGTCTAGACTCCCTACCCACAAGGAGACATCTGGGATTGATGTAGTATTCTCAGGTGACTCGTGTGTTGATGCATGGATTGAGAAAGAGGTTATAGCTTTGAAGGAGGATGGTTGCCCAAAAGCCTGGGTCTTAAATCGCATATGGATGGATGATCTAAACCGAAAATCCCAAAATGAAATAAGGAAGACAAGTAAAAGTGGCATCTCTCCACCCACCAATTTCAAAAAACTATTATGCACATAGGTATGCCAAACATATTTCTTTGTCAAAAATCTATTATGTGTAGTGGTTACCAAACGTTTTTTATGTTTTGATCAAAAATGGTTTTCACAAATGATTTTTGTTAAATAGGCAAAAATCAAAAATAAAAAGCATACCAAAGACACCCTTAGTTCCATGCTTAGTTTTATTTTGGTGTTTTTGTTCATAAATTGAACCGGTTCAACCAATGGTTCAATTTAAGTGATTTTATTAGTTTTCTTTTAATAAGTGTTTAGTGGGGCTGGGCTAGGACTCTGTTTTGAGTCTATGTCAGTTTCCTAGTCAGTTTAAGTTACCTAACAGGTTAAGGATTGAGTTAGGCCTTTCTTTTTTAGTGTAAGAGTCTATTTTTGAGCCTTTTATATAAGATTGTAAAGGGGGCAAGTATTGGACACAAATTTTGATAATAAAAAGGTTTTTTGCTGCTCCCTTCCATTGAAGATTTGTCTTGTGTTTGATCAAGGCTGGTGGGATTAGTGTTTGAGCCAATCAACAGCTAGCTGTGTGAAGCCCGGGTGGTTCCTTTGAAGCTCTACTTTCAAGTTCTGATTTTTATTCAAGTTTTCACCATCAAACAAGTTGTTGCCAAGGATTTTCTGCAACAACAGTGAGTTTGAAGCAGACGCATCCCCTACAATTCTTCTTTTAATCCTCTCACAGCCAAACCCTAAGATTCCCCCTTTTGTTTTCAATTTTCCCAATACCTAAATTCTGTTCAAACCAAACCAGCCAGCCAAATCACACCAAACTTTGATTGAATTCTCCTCTCATACAAGGGAAAACTCAATCCAAGTTGCTCCCTCATCTGACCATACTAAACCCTAGAAATCCATCTTTTCCCTTTTCCAAAAACCTAAAACCCTAATCTCTACAGTGTTGTCGATTCTAGTTAGCATACCTAGAACCATTAGAACCTAACATAACCTTCACTGGAAGACTTCCCTACCTCAACTTAGCATAACCCTACCATCGAACCCTAGGTCCCCTTAAACCCTAACCCTAATTTAACCAAAACCCCTATTTTGACCTAACCTAACTACCCTGTTCTTAGCAGATCCTGGTTATTTGGCTCCTAGTTTGACTATTCAAACCTAGGACTACATTACTTCCATGTGGCACAACTATGTATGGCCCACCCATCCATTCCATATAGGTGTGCCCGTCCATAAAACCTTTTGCCAAAAAAGTACCAACAATTAAGATGAACTAATTCTAAAACCAGTGTGATGCTGTAGTAACTAAGGTAGTTTCTAAGAATGTAGAATTCAATTCCAGAGAAGAATGGGAACATTGTTTAGATCCAACTTTGCTAAAAAATTTCTCCAATCAATGTTGTTGTCCTAGAATGCGTAATGTGCTCGGAACATGTTCTAAGAATGCATACCAAACACTCCCTAAATTTGCTTCATGCAAGAACAAGATTTGAAAAGTCACTTAACCTCAATAGATCCAATGGTTGTTGCACCGATCGCTGCAATCGCCATATAACCTTCTGCCCATTGGCCTTCAAGAACAACCTGTTGACAAAAAGATCTTAGAAGCACAATAAATTATACCATAACTTCAATGAATTAAAATTAGAGAATAACTCCACTAAACCAATTCATATGGTTGAATGGAATAAACATACTTAAAGAAGGAACTAGAGAAATCACAACATAATAGCAGAAAAAGATGTAGAATAAATACTCAAAAATACTCAAAATAAGGTCCTTGCAAATTAAATCTGGGGAAAATGTCTTGGGACCACAGTCAGCCACCTAGAGGACCATACCTGAATTTGATTGGGCCTTATGGAATAAAAAGTTCATTAAAAAAAGCGAGAAAAGAAACACAATGCGGTGTAATACATTAGCCCAGGGGGAGAGGCGGAACGGTGGCGTCCTAAAGGCACAAAGAAACTGGTTGCAGTGGGAATTATGCCAGCAAGAGTTTACATATTGGTGATGATACTTTCAAACTCACAGCTTGGAGAATTTTCCATTACTACCTCATCAAGTCCCATAAAACCTTAAAACAGTGCAGAGCCTAACCCAGAACAATCAGACCAACTTGTCTCTAGGGTGACATGTTGAATGTGTAAGATGGTTAAACAGGCCCATTCACCCTACTAAAAAAATGACCTTAGGGACCTTGATCCAGATGGGAGGGGGATAAAACCATGTGAGGTTCATCCTAAGATTCCTCGCTCATCAACTCAGTTAAAAAAAAGTGACTTCTTGAATGCATCGGATGGTTTTAGAGAGTCCACCTTTCATAGATCAAACCATGAGACATTCAACAAGCCATGTCCAGAAATTATCACATCAGAAAATCTTACTATTACAGCAATCAACAAAAAAAATGGTTTACTAATTCAACTGCCTTCTCTTTGCTTGTTTGATCCATTGTAAAATTTTCTGTGCAAATTACATTTAACATGGAAATTTTCCTCCATATATATATACTTTTTCGGTATCTCTCTTTTTTTTTGCATTTTACGTTAAGACAAACAGTAGAAATCCTATTTTATACGGACTTTTTCCTTCACCACCTTTTCAAACGGAAACAAACAGAGCAAAAGGAACAAAGAAGAACACGTAAAGATAATTCTATAAATATTAATTACATAGTTCAATGATTCTATACAAGAACTATATTAACCAGTAAGATTACCCTTTCATTCTCAACATGGAGGTTTCTGATAGTTCTTGTAGCACGTTCATTCAAGGGGAAAAGGCGACCTGCAAACAAATTCTCCACATAGTAAGTAGACATATCATGTTCATGCCAGGGGGGTCATTGCCGGCCAAAATTCTTGTTGCAAATAAGGTAGGTAATCTGCAGCTACTTTTGGTTGCAAATAAAACATCAACCAATGAACTCATTCTCTACTCAGACATGCATTTTTAGATTTGAGATTACATTATTATTTGCCAATTCCGGTACCACTGTAAATGTCTTATACATAGTTTAAGGAACAAATGCTTGATATCTAAATTACCTGAGAAGTGGCGACGAATAAATACATTCCAATCAATGGGAGAATGTACTCGATGATAGTCCCCAGGCTTCAAATATATTACGCAGTAGAACACACCCTTCACTGGACTGCAGTTGAACATTCCAACACGTGGAAAAATTTCAGCATGATGACTAACATTAGATTGCAAAATACACTACATATTCAAGTGAACTTGTATCTGTGTGGCATGAAATATAAATCCTCTAGACCTAGAAATGGAAGGGGTGGGGGGGGACTTCAATGATTAAAACTTAAAAGAGGAGAATACGTTTAAGAGGAAGAGGAGGGGATGAACAGAGTTTCCAAGACCAAAATAAAAGAGAAAATAGACACATTGCATGGTTGCACCACCTAGGCATATATTAATCATTTGGGACTCTTCTCCTACTTACAAAGGATGATATCTAATTGGGCAAACTACATTTCCAGAAGAATGAGCATTGGGAAACTGAATAGCTAAGTCATCCCTCACAAAGAATTCTCCTACTATCAAGTTCCAAAAACCAAGAGAAAAATTCAGTGTCCCCATATAAGAGAAACTAGCATCGGCAGCAACCACATAATTACCATGCAGCTGCAGGGTTCCACATTTTAGGAGAAGCCAATGAAATTCGCCACCATGACTTTTTGCTTCTATCTTTCATAGTGCTTTTCTGCTCAGTACTTTCTCCATGTATATTCTCTTGGACTATCATTGGGAGGAATGAATTTGCACCAAGAAGCGAAGTCGCTGAATAAGAGAAGCCTTTGACTTGCTCAATCATAGCTCCTGATTCCTTCAGCTCTCCAAATCTCAAAATTGTACCATCCACAGGGCTGACCTATTGCAATGAATGGGAACTAATAGTGATTATGCATCAGTTGGCAATATCATACCGTTTGAAAACGGACGCAACACTCATAAGAAGTTGCAATAGCTGGTTACCAGTTACCAGACAATGTGGATCAGGGTCAATGGGCCTGGAGCCCTCTTTAAGAGAGTGAACAAAAAATTCCTGCAGAGATCTGTACTCATCAAGAGGCAGAGCTATTTCTTCTAAATCTGCAATAACGGACAGTTCAGGAGCTTACCCTCAGATGCTCAAGGAAGGATGCAACTTCGAACTAAAATATCATGAGTGTTCCCTTTCCTCCCCCTCACAACTCCAGGTGAATATGTGCATGTGAGTGCAAAAAATAAAAGCAAGAGTCTCCCACGAAACCAAAGTCCCAAGATAACACATACAGAATATAAATAAAGTTCAAGCCGACACAATTCCTCACCAACCTAATCAAACCTTGTATGGTCAAGGAGTTTCACCTTTCTATCATCACAAACATTCTAAAATACTGCATAAGTGGATGATGAACTAGTAATTTAAACAATAAGACTTGCATTCACTCACAATGATTAGAATAATGATACCAGAATGTCTTATACTATTAGACGGTGAGCTAAAAAACTTATCTTCTGTTTCCATATTTTCTTTCTTTGGGCTGGGGAGAATAATCATGTAAGCTAAGAAACATTCACCGCAAGCTGGTGAGAATAATCATGCCAGCTGTTCTTTTCTTTTTCTTTTTAAGTTTATAGTTTTCTTTTTGGAAAATATCTTTTACTTATCCTCACAAATAAATTACTGCCAAATACAAGGGAAACTATTCGTAATTTCACTTTGATAAAAATTAAAAAAAGGTAAGAACAACAATACTTGAATGAAATGCCCGAGCCCAAGCATTGTAGATGTAAGGACGAAAGACGACAGGGATCTCCTGAGAAAAAAAAAATTATCATGTAGAATGTTAGTAAATATACCATCAGAAACATCACAATTCAGTACCTTGAAGAGGGGAAAATTTTCCACCAAAGAGAGTGTACCTAAAGTTTTTGAAGGTTACGAAGAGATGCAGAAGAATAAATAACCATATAAATAGATATTTTAATAACAAATGATGAAATTGGAAGAATATGAAGAAGGAACAACGATGTTAACAGAAGATGATGTCAGAGTTACATAAGAATGAAAGTTCAATTATCAAGAAGGCAGAAGCAAGAATATTCAAAGTCATTGAAAGAAAACAACAGTGACAGTGTGACAGATGATAAATAAATAAAAATTACACTGGTAAGGATGCAAGTATCTTATTCCAACAAATAACTCTTCTAACTAAATATCATATTTTACTATCTCTTCAAATTCCTTGACATGTGCATTCATATGCAAGATTGCGATGATATATATATAGAAACCGAAACACTAACTCTATATATTTAGTGGAATATTTGAAACCAAGATATATTTGAATATTTCCAAAATATAACATTCCACATTCATTTCAAAAGGTGAAAGAAACAACATTGGGACTGTTTTGAGGTTCAGATGGTGAAACAGTAATTTTCGTGCCCTTGCATATTGGGCCCAAGATATATTACCTTGTTTAGGAAATAAAGCAAGTCAATGCTATGTGAAACTGAGGCACCAGACTAATTTTAAAATAAAATTGGCATAGTAAAAACATACTAGTGAATCAGATCAAAGGAAAAGATCTACTATATTAAGAACAGAAAGGAAACATCAAAACAGGACCATGTTAAAAAAAAAAAAGGTTCTATACAAGAGATGCAAAACTATGCGTCCAAAATATAACATTCCACATTCATTTCCAAAGGTGAAAGAAACTATAACATTGGGACTGTTTTGAGGTTCAGGTGGTGAAACAGTAATTTTTGTGCCCCTGCATATTGGGCCCAAGATATATATTACCTTGTTTAGGAAATAAAGCAAGTCAAAGGTATGTGAAACTGAGGCACCAGACGAAATAAAATTGGCATATTAAAAACATACAAGTGAATCAGGTCAAAGGAAAAGATCTACTATATTAAGAACAGAAAGGAAACATCAAAACAGGACCATGTTTAAACAAAAAAAGGTTCTATACAAGAGATGCAAAACTATGCGTCCTAGAGTCCAGTAATGGCCCACATGCATGTCCAAGGTGAAAACAGTGGACATCCCAAGGTGCCTCACAACATAGAAGATTACCGAGGGTGACATTTAATACTCACCAAACTTGCCATAAAACCCCAAAAACGCGAAATGGAACGCAATGGTAGCAATCTCAACAATGTGGCCTGTATTTGGAAAGATCAAAAAATTTATTTATCAGAAGCCAGACATGCAACTTTCAGCATTTTGGGAACCCAACATTAGTTAGTGAATAAAATGAAAGTTAAATGATGCAATATTAAGAAACATCAAATAAAAGAGTAGTTACTTTTAAATCAGGAGAGAACTCAAATTCAATCCCTTTCTCCTTTGCTTCTTCAACCTATCAAAAAAGAATGATACAAGTAACAAATAGACAAAAATGTGTAAAGTAATGAACAACAACTATATTTACCAAGAGCAAGAGATTCCAAATAGCAAATCAATACTTATAAAAATTTTCAACTCTCTCCATGCTAATATTCAAAAATATTTGCATGAACATATAGGTACATTTAGTTAATCTCGTTGAACTGCAAAATGTCAGTAGTTCAATTGTTTGGCATCATCCGAGTGGCTATGGCTGCAAGTCCAAAGACTGGATGAAGAAGTACAAAATTAACATGTCGAGATGTAAAAACTCCCAAACAATAAAAATTTAATTCCATCTCAAATAATGATTGTAGCAAGTAAAACCCAGTGACAAACCACTGAACAGTCTAAACCAATTCAAAAAGGAGACCAAATGGGCAAAAAGTTGGTGTATCCAACGGTAAAATTTGCACGATTATTATAACTCCATTAATGGATCTGGTACACGGTGCAACCTAGCTTTCAGGGAATCCACTCCATTTTATATATTATCAGGTACATTTGCTTCAAAATTAAATAACTATATTAAACAAAACAAATACTCCATAATCTCATGGAATGGAATACTATAACAGTGACACATCCACACACTGCAAGAGGAGTGATAGACACGGGTTTATAGCCAATTCATTGGAGAACTTGTTATTTTTAGGAACTTATTTCAAAAGACATGCACCTTGTATCAAGGCTCAACTGTCAGATTAGCATCCAACTAAGAGCCGCATTGTTACATGCATGCACCATTGCACGGGAATGTCCTACGTGGCTGAGAAGGAATGCATGGGCTTATATGTAGGATAGTAGTGGGGAGTTATTGGAAAGTTGTTTATTTATGTAATTGGGAGTAGTTTACCTATTAGTAATGGGGAGTTAGACGTAAGTGAAGGTATGATGTACAGAGGTGGGAGTAGTTACAACTCCTTTGTCATCCTTGTATATAGCCATCGTATGATAATGAAGCAAATTATTATCCCTATCCAACTACTTCGGTAGCAGAGGCCAGGCTTCCTCAATAGAGCCTTCCATTTTTATCTCCTCGTTTTTCTCTATTCTTACAACCCTATCACCATAGGGAATAAACGAGGTATCAAGTATATACCACTCATCCACATCTATTTTCATAAATGCTGTTTGTGTTCTAATTCAAAAGCATCAATACCTAGACTCACTTCATTCTCAATCACTGATGTAGTATCACTTGGCTGGTTGGACCGGCATGATAGGCTTTGGAGTCCCAAATCCAAACAGAACCGGTGTCCAATGGTTTTTAGGCCAACAAGGGTTGGAATTAGTTCATTTAGTTGTTTATTTATTTCAGTCTTTTATTTGTTTCGAATTGCATACCTAGGAGTTAAATAGAGTTTGAGTTTGAGTTGCAAGTTATTTTAGTTTCCTATTTATTTTCTTCTTTAAATACTTGCATGTAACCTAACATTGGGAACAGTGAATTGAATAGAAGTTTTTGAGTTTTACTATGTGAGATTGTGTTTGTGTGTGTGATTCCCCTTCCTCCCCTGCAACTTTGAGCTTCATCTCAGATTTCTCCCTATTCCCTACAGGCCCTCCACCAATTTGGTATTAGAGCCGAAGGATCCATCTCCTTCCCTTTTAGTCTCTCTCATCCCATTCTTCTACTTCTTCCCCGTTCCCTACCGGCCCTCCACCAACCACTAGTCTCTACTCTTTTCAAAAGCCTCCTGTTAGTGGAAAATTTGATGTTTGTGATTCAACCCCCACCCCCCCCCCCCCCCCAACACACCCACCCACCCACCCACCTCCCAAAACGAATATGGAGAACTAAACTGTAAGATATTTCAAAGTTTTCCTCATTAAAAAACAGGACAGATCTATTGGTCTACAGACATGTATACCTTTTTGTCATCATAGAGACGTCGTGCATGAAGAATACCAAGCATAAGTATAGTAGCAACAGTTGCACCAGGCACCAGAAAAGAACTACCTGAAAACACATGAGATTGTGATGACGTGTCTCACTAAATTGGGGGAAAATTTACTGAGAATTCTAATAACAAGATTGCTAGAGTCCAAGTAGAATAGAACGATTGAAATACAAGAAGCACAAACAAACTGAAATAAATCACTTGATAACAATAAACAAATTCAAAAATAAGTATTTGAGTAGAGATTTAGTAAATTTACTCTGGAATACCAGAAAAAACTATAAATGAGAAAGCAGAGACGGAGAATGAGGTTTGAAATAGTACAAATACCAAGAAGCGTTTTACGGAAGAAGAAGCTGACCTTCGGAGTTGCCAGTTCCGCCAGTGACGGATGCTCTGGTTTGGAGGTTCCTTGCGATGGAATCGAAGCAAAGACGACGAGAAAGAGGATGACGGAGATGTAAATGAGCGGGAGAGACTGGCCATTTTGGGCGAACCATAAACCTCATTCTTCTGAACTCCCTAGTTTGAACTTCAGAGTGATTTCAAATTGCAGACTCGAACGATGAGTGATAGCTTCTCTCTGGAGAGGATCCTGGTGCCTTCTAAAGTGGCTAATGGCAAGTGCGAATGTCCAATTAGGGATGCAAATAAATAGCCGAAATCCGTTTCCGTATCTGTTTAGCGCTCCGAATCCGTCGGAATGCTAAACAGATACGGATAGACTATAGCTAATCGAAAAGCTATATTCACATGTAAACAGATAAAATATCTGATCCGAATCCGTCTCAAAGCTAATCGGATGCGGATATATAGCACTATTCAAGATGAATCCGATCCATTTACATTCGTATGTCCAATGAGGTTATGCGAATTGGGTTCTGCGAAAAGTACGGTATTTTGCAGGATTCGACTCCTCTCCAGGCAACGCAGTGCCCAGGGAGTGCCAAGGGGGCATCTAAGGGTTGGCCCGTACACATCTTGGTACACACCTAGGGATGTGTGCAGCATAGCCCAACGGCTGGATGCTTCCTAGGCGTGCTAGGCTCCCCCTCAAGCCTCTTTTGTACCTAACGGTCGAAAATTAAAAAGAGTGCTTCGCTAATCTTTCTTACGCTATGTTAGGCTACAAGTTTTTGTCAACTCTTTGGTCAGGGTTTAGTTCACAGTATCAGACCAATATCAATGACCGGTTCACTGTTGATACCAAATACTAATATCGATACAGATACCGTTACCAATGCTAATATTGATCTGGATCAACCATATCGGTCTGTATTAAGCCGCAATTAGAACAAAAGGTCATTTTTTAACCAAAAATCTAGGGTTCAAGCTGATTCACCGATTCTGCATCGATCAAGTATCGATATTAGGCACGATCGACACTGTTATGAATCCATGTAGAATTAAGAGGAATTTGGGCCTAAATACGAGCTATCTGCTAAATAATGTTAAGTGAAAACTTTCATGTCCGAAAGCATGGCCTATGCAATTGCTCCCCTTTGTCTATTTCTCTCTTCCTTCCTACGGAATGACATCTTTGCCCCTATTGATATAAATGTAACAAATGGGAGTGTGACATTTGGTCATGTCAGATTGCATCACTGAATACTGATACCATTTCAATGTAATTTTCGGGTTGAACTCACTTTTAAGTTATCAACAGGTTGAATCTGGTGATTTACTGGTTTTTTTAAAAAAAAGTCGGATTAAGTTGGCTCCAATCTAATCAAAATATTGTATATAATCATATATAAATTACTGATATTGTATAATATAGCATGTCTAATACTCATCTTACATGGAACGGGTTCGAACTAACAACTGAAGCAAAATTGAAAGGCGTTCCAGTTAAATCAGTTTTAGCAACATGACTATATTTAATTGGGCCTAAATTTAATGGGCATATTGTCCTTGTCATCATCTAACCATGAGTCTATATGAAGACTTCAATTGAGTTACGGGGTAGAACCATAAAACCATTGTTTGGGTTCATTGGAATATAGCAAAACAAAATGAAAGATTACCTAGATGGAGAACCTTAACAAAGAAGTGTTGGAAATCAACTTAGACTCAAGAACAATACCTTCAACTTGGACTTGTTCGTCTAAGAGCAAGTGAAACAGCATGTTGTCACTCCGGTTTACTCAAAAGTTAGAAAACTCTGTGGAGGAGAGCTTTCTCTAAGCAAAAAACAAAAAACGAAGAAAAATCAATAGAGATCCCCTTCAACCTGAGAAGAGTGTTATTTATAGATTTAAAAGTCAAAAGAAAGAAAGATTGGCAAGCGATCATCGCACTTCCATTAGGCACTCTTGGCTAGCAGTGAAAACAAGCTAGTCGAAGCAAGAGATCAAGCACCTTTTCAGCTCAGGCTATCAATGAATCCTAAATGAAATAGTGATCAAGCTAGTCCATGAAAATTGCTATAAGTTAAACATTCCAAACAATAGATGATAATTCTCCTTGAGGTAACTGCTGGCCTAGATGGTCAGTTAAAGAGTTGTAGACAATGATGTCAATTTCCCAAAGGCTTGAAGGAAGAGAAGAGTAGGAGACAAAACAAGGGGAGATTCAACAGGGAAGGAGACAATGATGTCAATCTCTCTGTGGCACTTGCTCTGTCCGTGGAGTTGATTCAACAGTAGAGATTGGAGTAGATAATGGTGGCACTTGCTTGTAGGTGGAGTTGATTCAACATCAGTTCCCTCTACAGGCTCTTCAACTGACTGGGAAGAATCAGAACTGTTCTCTTTGAACCCAATTCCTTAAAGAAACTGAGGAGATTGAGTGTTGATTGATCATATCCGAGGGAGGATTTTATGCGATTTGAAAACATCCCAAACATTTAACTGGCACAGACATAGACATAATGACGAAGGAAGCAAAAACCATGAACCATCGCTCCAAGAGCAGCTGCACAACCAAACTCTTCATCTCTCTTTTCTAATTGATACTACCTCACTCACCACCACCACCAACCCTCGTCTTATAATGTATTTTTCCAGCTATTTGGACGGAGAGTGATCCAATATTACAGTAAGAAATTCTTTAAAATTTCAGCTAGCTTAGTTTTCTTTTATTAAACGGTTCAATTTTGGTTTTACCTTGAATAACTAGCACCTGCGTTCAACACCCTTACTTACAAGGAACGGGTTCAAACTAACAACAGAAGCAAAATTGAAAGACATTCCGATTAAAGCAGTTTTTAAGCAATATGAATATGTTTAGTGGGACTTAAATTTAATGGACATGTTGTCATCATCTCTAATCATGAGTCCATCTAAAGACAAATTTGATTCTTTCTCAATTCAGGTTTAATGCTTTAAAAAGTTTGCCTTTTGTTCTCTACACAGTCTGGTATAAGAACCATTTTTTTTTTTTTGGGGTAGAGGTATAAGAACCATTGAAAATACCTAAAATCAACATTTGTCTAAAGACATGTTGCAAAATAGTAAGATAAAACAATGAAGGTTAGTTAACTTGGATGAAAGCGTGATTAAGAGGCAGGATTTGATCAGTTAAATGTTCCAAACAATACATGATAATTCTCCTTCAGATAGCTGCGGGCCTAGATGGTTAGTTAAGGGGAGAATTGGGATTTCCACCTAAGTAACCCAGGTTTTGTATCATATTCTGTAAAGATCGCTGTTAATTGTCATTTGCAAGCCTATAATGTTGGAATGTCATAATTAAGATACCAAAAGGAAAATATGAATTCAAAACATTATAAAGGTGATGCTATCAACTGGTGCATCTGTATATATAGCTCATCTAATGTATGGCAGGTTTCTCTCCCAAGGATGCCTGCATAAGCATCCCACAGTAGGGTATAAATTTGACACAAGCAATTTAAGAAGAAAAGAACAAACACGCAAAATCTCAGTTTCTAATTTAACCTTCGTACCACATATTCTGAATCCTACAAGGCCTGCATCTCCAAATTAGAGTGTTCACTACCATTTGCTTCGGCAGATGCAGACTCCTGGTTCTCATTTGCATTCATTTCTTGTACTGGAGGAGGGTTGACAATTGTCATAGGCATTGCAAGATTATCAGACAAGCGTCCTTTCATTTCCCTGTGCTCCTGACACAATGCGCACCAGTGCATGCAGCAATGTACCATGCATGGGTCACAAGGGGAGTTCTGCACAAAGTATTAGTCAGCAAACAAAAAAGCAAGCAAAGCTATTTTGATATCAGAGAGTTGTCTACATGTTTAGGTATTGATTCCAGCATTAACAAAGACAACCTTTGAGATGATATCAAACAGGAGTTTCGGTTCACTAGATAGCATTAGTTAATGCCTGTGTTTTTTATTCACCAGTCTTACTGAACCATCAAGTCATCAACAACTAACTTTAGTAATTTTATTTAACAACTAATTGTGGGTGTCAGATCTAGATATGATTCTGGTAATTCAGAAATATTCAGAAACCAGTCTTATCAAAGATACAGGCTTTGGAACAACGAATATCCATTCATTAACTAGTTTTATTAGCTAATCTTGACATTTGAGTATCTTATTTGAGATGTCGTTTAAAGGTAAGATTTTCCATCCTTCACATGGAAGTTGCACAGGTAAATGCTATCATTGTATCAACTAAATTCCGGAAAAATGCATTTACCAAAAAACCTACAAATCTAGTTTTCTCATCGGTTTTAGTCATCTTCACGAGTCCTTTTAGCGGCTATATTTGCTTACATATTCAATAGCACCTATCACTATTGTCTCTGATGAAAATATCCTGTTGAGATTGTTAACCTCCTGAGCAGATATGTACCCAACTCCTCTTATGATTGATGCTCCACATCTTGTGAAGCGGCAATATGAAGGCACCAGAAAATCTATACTGGTAACACACAGATTCTTATCCGATACAGAATGTGTTCTCAATCCAATATTTGGTTTTTTAATGAGGTACAGTGGAAGAACTAATAGCAACTCTGTCTGCAACGCTTTGTGTTTATCCTTAAGGAGAAGACACCTGTTCCTCACAGAGCCACTGGGAGATCCAAGTCTGTCTGAAATGAAGCTCCTAATTGGGAAGGTGCTCATACAAAAGTGATTACATGTGAAATGCACCAGAGGCAACCAATCAAAGTCATCCTTCTTAAATTTGCTTCATGTGTATGACTGCCTGGCAGATGAGAAATCTGCAGCATAATTTGTTCCTTTCTGTGCCCTTACATTGAGAATCTTGCACCATTTTCTAACAGTGTGATACTTTGTTAGAATATAGACAATGGAGTTGCCGCCCAACTGATTTTTATCTTATTCTTCAACAACTGATATGGTTTAACAGATGGCTCCTTTGGTAAATGAAGAAAGTACCTAGTGGCATTGGTGTAGAACCATGAGGGATAGCCACTGTGTGGCCCATCTAGGAAGACCAGAATGCTAGATTATTCTAAGATGCCAGCGCAAATCAGAAGGTAATCAACAAGTTTATTCACTCGAGTGGTTCATCAGGAAGCAGCAATATATCTGCTCAGAGGAATACCTCCAGGGTATTTTCGGGGTTGTGAATCCAGTGATCAGACAAATCCGAGAAAATAAGCTTATATTCACTTGGGTTGGGTTATATGTGTTGGGTCTTCAGTCCAATGGGTTTTCATTGTAATAGACTACTTTAATGGGCCTAAAATATGAATAGGAGTTAGGAATGCAGGATTTACTTTATTTTAGTCTAGTTAGAGTCTTATTTCTTTATTTTAATTGTTATTAAAATGTTTAAGTTAGGCTAGAATAGGTCTTCTCTATGAGTTCAGCCTAGTTTAGGGTCTTTTTGGTATTGTTTTTCATTTTGATTTTTGTCTATTTAACAAAAATCATCAATGAAAACCATTTTTGATCAAAACATAAAAATCATTTGGCAATCAATAGACATAATAGATGGTCTACTAAGAAATAGGCTTGGTATACACAATGTGCATAATGAATTTTAATCCATCTGAGGCATCACTCTCTCTCTCTCTTCTTCCTGAATGGATGGCTGCAACTGTGGCAGCGTTGAGACAGTATGATGAAGCTCAGGATATTAAACTCGCCGGCCAGGGATGGAGATGAACTCAGGAGAGATGAGAAAGAGAGATTGAGATTGAGAGATAGAAATCGGTTTCAGAGATGAAAGAGGGAGAAGAAGAGATGATGTCGGCTGGATTTTTTAATAGAAGATAAGCAAAAGGGGAAAAGGGGGTTTGGTCATGGCTTCTGTTCCTGATTGCAGATGGATGTGATGGGATGAGAAGAAAAGCGGTTCTGAGAATAAGTGGAAAGAAAGAAGGGTTTTAACGATGGTTTTGGTCGATGTAGAAAAGAAATAATTCAAAAAAAAAGAAAGAAAAAGAGACAAAAGAATGGAGGAGGAAATGATGATGAAGATGAAAAAGGGGTTTCGGTAATGAGGGGATTTGGTTTTTGCAGATTAGAAGATGGGGAAAAAATAGGACAATGGTGATGGCGGCAGGGGGAAAGATGGTTGCTGTGGTTCGGTTTTGGTAGATGGAGGGAGAAGAAGATCAGAGCAATGGAGAGAAGCAGGTCCATATTCTTGGTCGGGTTGGAGGTTGAGCTCAGTTCTGAACTTGGACTGGGGGAGTTGCAGGGAAGGGAGAGTGGGTGAGGGTGGGGGCTGGCTTGGGTTGCAGCAAGGGGTGGGGGCAGTGGGGTTCAAGCAGCAGGAGGAGGCGGCGGGTGGGGTTGCCGGAAGAAGAAGACGAAGAAGGTCAGGACTTGTCTTCTAATTAAAGAGGAAGTGACGCTTCTACCCTTGACTTTGGGACTTTATAAGCACATGCTCATTAAAGTACCAAAAAAATGACTAAAAAAGATTTTTGGCCAAAATCAATAATAAGGTCTCAACTCTATTATGAATTTTCTATTATTTTGATGTTTTGCAAATAGAAATAGGGTCCATAAATTGTACTGAACACTTGTAAAAAGATTTGTGTCAGAAAAACAAAATGAAAAATGATACCAAAAAGACCCTTAAATTGTTTCTTTCTTATTTCATTCAAAGTTTTAGTAGTAGTAGACTACCTCCATAGAAAGCTATTGGTTGGAGAAGTTTTAGACCAACCATCGAATCTGTTTTAAGAAGTTTTATTTAAACATAGGTAAGGGTTATGCTCTATCCACAAATTTGAGAAATAGAGAAGCCTTGATTTGTTTTGGTATGTGGATTCAGGTGTGACTTGTGGATTCAAGAGTGATATTTCTGCTATGAATTCGGTCAAAGACCCTGGTGGATTCCGGATGGGGGCATTGGTGGATTCCTCATCATATCCTCTCTTCTTATCTCTTCTGTTTTCTCCATTCTATTTCCACGTCAGATCTCTGTCATTCCCATTGATGCGACCTTGGGTTCAAAAGCCCTGATTATGGGTCACTATGGGCCCAACCAATGATAAACAACTCAAGTAATAATGATAGTGGCAATCTAGTAATTAAATGGAAGTTTTAAACCAACAAAAGAAAAACAAATTGTGGCCTTAAATGGAGGTACTTATGTAAACGGCTGGTATTTTCGGAAACTAAAAATAGAAGGGTTAATAAGTGAAATAACTAAGGATTAGGGGCTTTAGTTGTAAATATAGACAATGGGTTTAACTACATTAAAAAAAAAAAAAGGGGTTGTCTTCTACTTTTTGATAGCATAACAACAGCGTGGGAGCCGGGAGAGGGGTTTGCTTCGAAGAGATCTTCCTCAAAATAGAATAGATCAAGCTGGGACTTTGGGACCTGAATCGCAACCTTGGACCTCTGAAATCCAGCTATTAGAAAACCCAATCTTCAACTCTAATCACAGTTCAGACTTCTGAGGTTCTGAAAGTGTCAGTAGCATTGGTCCTCGACTTGGATCTCACAGAATGGAGTTTCTTTGGGGATGGGATTCCAGAGATCAAATCTCCTAGGGTAGGGGTTCCTTTAGCCCAAACCTCAAGAGAAAAGGGACTGAATAACTAGAGTTCGATCCAACCTAGGGTTGCTAATATTGTTAACTACAGAGCAGAAACAGAATAGGGACAAGAGATAAAAGAAGAGGAGGGATAAAAGAGAACAATAAAATGGGAAGGAAGAAAGAAAATTGAACCAGAATGAAATGGAAAATGAAAGAGAACACCTAGAATGGAGAAAGGATAGAGAGGGCAGCAGCCGTCGACCAACTTCGACGTGCAGAACACACACACAACAATTTCACCATGATGAGGAAAGTCAACTCTATTTAAAAGAATACAAGTAATCCCCAACTAAATAAACAAGTAAATCACTACCAGTCCCCTTTGGACCAGAAACCCAGTTTAGTTCCGATTCGCCTTGGTTTGGGTCGCCAAATCCGATCGTGTTGGTCCCGCCACAATAGTGCTACTGCATCACCTACCCTGCAAATGCTATTTTCTCTACTCTTTTAAATTCTGTCTTGCTATATTGATTGCTATTCTGTTAGCTAGAGTTCTGCTTTGCTAATCCTCAGTTTTCTATTCTGTCCAGAGGTTCTCAGTTCTAGTTTAGTTACTGTTTTCAAAAACAGTAAAGCACATCGATTTTCAAGAGTCCTTCTACTAGTCTATTTCTTCTAAATCTCTGTTTTCTGGTTTTATTTTAGATTACTGTTTAAGGCTCAGACTACTGTTAATCACTAAATCAATTCATTTATTGGTAACTGTTTGAACCCTTAAAGATTCCTTCCATCAAATTCTGTACTTAATCAGAGTTTCAGTTTCCTAATTCAAGTTGGATTCTTCCATATCTCTGAACATGTCCATCAAATTTAAATCATCTTTTGCGGACCTATTATATTGATTGATTAAAGCAATTAACCAAAATTTTATGCACTACAGATTTGTTCTGGTTGAGTTATTCAATTTTTCCTAGTCTGGTTCTTATTCTTTTCCCTATGATCCTGTCGCAAGTTGATCTCCCACTGGATTTCACAGGTTCGGGATTAGCACTGCATTATGTTGACACTTGGCAGTCATTGATGGGCCCCAAACCCTTTGTGAGAAAGATAATTTTTCTACGGGCATTACTTTCAATAGGGTTTGCAAAGCAAAATTTCTATGGGTTTTAGCAGGGGACCAAGAGCCTTGTAGGATTGGATGTTTCATCAGAGCACATGATGGCACAGTGGTAGTAGGACAAACTCGGGGCCAATGGGGAAGGAGATTCTACTAGACCGGAGCTTCATTCTCTTTATCATGGGCTGGATTATGTTAGGGATAAAGGTTCACCTAGCTGATGCAGAACTGGAGGTGTACTCACATAGGAAGAATAAGGGAGCAGACCAGTATTAAGGTCCTAGGCAGAACCTGGCTCATATAGAAAACCACGGCTCTGGTTCTGGTCCTTGATTAATCCAGCCATAGGCCGTCTGTGTGTGACCAGAATAGGTTTGCGTATGGCTTGGTTATTTCTTGTGGCCCCAGTGAAGATTGTATGCATGGAATGCAGCTTATCCTGTTGGAACAATCTTAGTAGTGCTAGTATCTTAATTTTCTAATTCTATAATCAGCTAAGTTATTAGCTAACTAGCTGTTTCTATTTTATTTACCTTTTATTTCTATGTAGTAACTTTGGTCTCATTCTAGAAAATTTTAATTAGTTTTGGCAACCAAGTAACCCCGCCCCACACATAAGAGGTTACTATTTTTGCATTGGGTTGATTGCTATTATAAATAAAGAGGAGGGGCATGTTGCCTACGATTTTGGTGGAACATTATGCTCATTTGTGAGTTTTGCTGCTGTGGTGATTCAGTCGCAGGCCAAAGGTGATGATTGCTGAGGTTGGTTGGTGGTGAAGCTGACCTAGGCTTGGTGGTGATACCAAGTCATATCCCCTCTACCCTTCTTCCATATTCTCTCTTTCTCTTTCTTATTTCTCCCTACTGGCTACTGTATTGTCGATTTCCAGCAACTTCTCTCCTTTCTGTCATTGCCATCAATAGGTAACTTCAACCCTCTTTTATGTCTTTTCTTATATCTATCATATCTCTACATGTTACTCACTGTCTCTGCAGGTTATTCTCAGTTTTTCTCCTTCCTAGTTCCTACGACTTCTGGGTTAGTCTTTCTTCTATCAGTAACTTTATCATATTATTTCTCTTAATCTAACCATTGGATAGGCTTTGAACTTTCATATTATCTTCCCTTCTCTCCTCGCTACATTCGACCAGAATTTGGCAGGTATCTGATTAGTAGATTGAGAGTCATGGCTTTTTTCTTTGACCTACAAATTCTGTCTTCTTATTAGTTTCTATTTTCTGTTCTTTCCAGTTTCTCCTAATCCAAACGTTGGTTGGCCTTGATGTTTTAAACACTTATCCTGCCCGTTTGGACCTCCATTCAATCCAGGTTTCAGCCCCATCAGCAAGGAGACTTGAGAGATACTATTCTGCCCTGTATTCTCAATATTGTCTCACTGTGATTTTGATTTTCTAGTAGGTTTTCTGGTGTTGTATTTTCAGCCTAGTAAACCTCATCAAACATATAGTGGAGGACTCATCCAATGTTGGCTGGATGAAGAGACAGGTGGTAGACCATGGAGATTCTCACATCTTGTTGGACAAGCATCGCGTGTTGCTTCCGCCATGAAAAGCTTATTCAAATGTAAGATTTAGGGGTGTCAATTTGGAGGCCAAACCGAACTAAGAGACCCAAAACAGGACCGACTGAAATCCTTATTGGCCCCAGTTTTGGTTTTGATTTTAGAAAAATATTTAATATCGATCCGGTTTTAGTCTAGCCTGATTGGACCAATTAAACTGACTGAAACCAACCAAATGGACTGAAACAAAAAAAAAAAAAAACCCTGATAAAAAACCAATAGTTTTTGTTATTTATTTACTTAATCATTGGGTTATAATTGATTATAACTACTAAAATCAAGATATATGATGTATAAACCTATAAGAACACAATAAAGAGCTAACTGAAATATATATTGGTTATATGTATTTTTATATATTGATACCCGATAGGGGGCTGATAAGAGACATTAAGAGAAACCGATGGACTGAAACAGAACAGACTGATAGCTAATTGGTTGCGGTTTAGATTTTAAAGACCGATTAGCTTATCGGTTGGTTTTTCAGACTGGATCAATTTGTGCTAAGTTCTCGGTCAGCCCAACCAAAACCAGCCGATTGACATCCCCTACTAAGAGCCAATCAACTAATGACTTGGCAGCCAATTGGAAAGGCAAGAAGTTGTGAAACCAGGATTTGTAGTGTGCTTGCCATCGTGCTGTAGATCTCTTGTATTCCTTAAATTTCCAATAGCATTTCTTTTTGTATTTTACCTGGTTTAGGTGACTTTCTTTGATGTGCTTTGTACTGTACATTATTCTGATTCTTTGTAATAAAATTTGTTATTCATTAAAAAGAGAAAAGGAACAATCACGGTCAAATCCTCTGGAAAGGTCCAAAGATTCCACAGTTATCAAAGTAATGTCAGGTAACAGGCAAGATTTCATCAAATAATAACCACCAACATGAGCATGCTCCTAATCCGTAGTGACAGGCCTCATGCTCATCAATATTTGAGGCCTTCAAGAAAATAAGTAGAGCCAATGTATACATGAAGGAACAGAGATCACCTTGAGATGATATTTCTTCTGTAATGATTGTCGGAAAAGACCAGTGTAGATGCCGCACATCCACCAAGTAAACATCAAACCCTCACAAATGAGAAATGATGTCCTTGGATCGACACCATGGAAGACTGCTGTTGCTGCAGCTAGTGCAATTCCACCTTCAACACAAATGGCATGAGAAACACATGGCTGCGTCCAGGGGATATCTTCTCTCAGGCGTTCCACATTACGCCCAAACAACACACAAGGGCAAAAAAGTCCAGTCCAGCCTGTAGAAAGGAAACAAAAGGTAAAACAGGTTTCTAGGTTAGTTAATGAAGGAATACTATAAAGATCCAAATTTACGGCAGGAGAGAAGAGAAGAGAAGAGAACTTCATTGAAGAGAGAAAGGGGTTTAACTTGACAAATGAATTTGTTGACACTATTGGATTTTTTTGTTTTTCTGTGTGTTAAAAATATCTTTCTGGTATTCAAAAATCAAAACTAACTCTGATACATAACAGATGGAAGTGTGAATCTGAAAAATATACTAACAATTATATCTACTTATAGAAACTACAAAAACTGCCAATTCCGAGTACCAAAATAAAAATCAACTGGTATTCACAGCAACAGAACTAGATAAACCAGCATTTCAATTTGGAAAAAAGGGTTACAATTTGCGGAATAGAGTGAGATTAAATTATTTGCCTTTGTTGAAGGAGGTAGCACATGATGACTCCCTACTTCCCCCTCTCAGTAATTAACATTCCATTGAGTGTGACAAGAAATAAGTGAAGAAGCAAAAAGGTTCAGAACAAGAGGGGGGGGGGGGGGGGGACAAAAAAAACCCAGGTTAGCTATAAGTTCCTTATCTTCACAAAAAGAAAGTAAATCAATTAGACTTGTTTATCACTACTCAAACTCTTGAACTCTCCACAATTGGATGGCCAAAAAGAATCAAGTCCTCTAGTTTTGCAGCCACCCTTGTGCTGGGTCAGCATAATTTTTTTATGCTCTACATTTCCTTTTCTGTCGGATGCACCAGTTAGTAGCAGTTGTCAATGTTGTCCAGGACCCCCACCATTTGGACCCCAAGATAGTTTTTGCCAGATCTTGACAACCTCCACAAGCCTTATGGATTCACCCACTTTAGGACAAAACCGAAGACCCTGCACTTCTATGGGGGAGAAGAGGAAGGCACAACAACTGGTCAAAGCTATGAAACATATAATCTGGCAACTTGATCATCTTTGTTAGTCTACCATGTTATAAAATTATGGAAGAGCTAGGCAAGAATGACTGTCAAATGCTACAGTTACTCCCAAAAGTTGGATACATTGCCAAGGGATAGGCCAATAAGAAAATGATATATTATTCTAAAGGGAGGAAGCCCTAGGTCACAAGGATAGAGACATTGCCAAATGCGAAGATCTCACTCTTAAGAGGAAATAATAACTACCAAAAAACATCCTGGCACACACCTTACATTTTTTTTTTGATAGTTAGGACCCAAAGAGAGTTGAACTCATGACCTCTTAAATGTGAGGTGTTGATCTTTGCCAACTGAGGGGTTAGCTCAGTACACACCTTACATATTTTAAATCATGCTAAGAGGCTGTACAATCAAAGTACTGTTCATGAATTGAACATAAGTAGTTCTTATCCACTCTCCAGGTAAGGAAAGTCACCCTATATACCACCGTGTCTATCCCCTAAAGGTGAGAACACCAACAGCTTGTGTAACAAGAATTACAAGAAATAGAGATAGTGGATCGCCTTGGTCTAACCCTCTTGAACAGTTGAACTGGTAAAACCTATAAGAGTTTCATCAATTAGGATACAGAACTAAACATATGAATTAGAGGATTCTATCCAATTCCTCCATTTAAAGTCAAACTTCACATTTTTAATAGAATATTCGAAAAGTAAAACATTCAACCTATATGGTCAAGCCTTTGCCATCTCAATTTTGTGTACCATCCTAAGCAACACTGCAACACAAACTGAAACCCTCAAGTCAATGAATGTACTAGCTATGAAAGCTCCATCCAGCATTTGATATCCCTGAACAAATGGCTCCTTGCAATGGCAAAATAATACCATCCAGGACTGACCTCAACCTAACCACCAATACTGCAGACAAAATTTTATAAGAAGTGAAAATAAGGCAAATGGATTAGTGGTCCTTCAATTCTGCAGCCCAATCTCCTTCACGATCAGTGTGACATACTACTGTTGCGTCCTCAGTTTAAGTAGTCATCCGCTGAACTTGAAAAGACCTACACAAGATCATGCTACACTTTTCCCAAAAATAGAGGAAGAAAGCAAGAGTAACCCATCCGTGGGAGGGTTTTTCACATCCAAGTGCATCTTTACTACCCATAGTTGTCAAAGCACTAGGTGACACCTTGACAACTATGTTACTACCTGTGAAACAAATGCCATTTCCAAACAGTTCCTTTGCTCGTCAAAAAGTAAAGGTGAAATGCAGGGCTCCACCTTTTTCTCTATGGCACTGATTCCAAGTAAATACTTCTCTAAAATGATTCCATATGAGTAAAATTTCTACCTTATTTTCCAAAACATCAGCATCCACCTGAGAGTCTAGAAAAGAAATTAACTTTGCATTTGAACTGCCTCTATGAGGAAAAAACATGCATGTGTCTGTATGTGAGAGAGAGAGAGAGAGATTTCCAGCTCATTCTCTTGTTTTGAATTGTTAGAGAAATCCAACTACAAGGGTTCTGGTGCAGGTTTAACAAGAATTCGGATTGAGCGTGTCAGGAGAAAATCCTGCGGAGGATTCGACTCAGTTCAAAAATCGTTTTTCCTTAATTCAAAACTGATTTCCAAAAAGTCATCCTGGAAAAAGGCTACTGTATTAGAGGAAGCAGCATTATTTCAAGATGCAATAAATCTCAACTCAATTACTAACATGAAGACGTTATACTCAAACCACAGAAGGGGGATTCATGGAATTAATTCAATGTTTAATCAGAAATCAAACTTTGTCTCGCACATTAACAAGTTTCAGGTATTTAATGAGGCTATCAAGTAAATGGTTGCCAAACTAACAATATAAGCTCAATTATTAATTTACATTGTCATATTTTTGTGCATTAGCTAGTCATCAAGTACAGCCAAGTATTATCCAGAGTATGTTGTCAGACCCAAGTTGGATTACATTATCCAGATTAAACTTATTTTAAGTAATGCTTGAGATACGTAACTTCACTAAATTTTCCAAACATATCTAACACTAAAAATTACTAGAAATGGGTTTTGCCTCATTGCATGAATTAACATTTATAATTTGAAACAAAAGTGAAAAAGGAAGTACGTCAATTAGACAGAAAAAACAGAATGTATCCATAAGATTTAATGTAAAATGAAAAGTAAAAAGGAAGGGGACACCTACAACTATCTGTATCCTCAGCACAGTTAAATATCCCAGTTGACCAAGGTTCATCTGCGGGAGGCTCATAGCTCTCAGGAAGGGGCTGACCACACTCACTGCACCGGTGAACATTTAACTGCTCGATAACACAAGCAATCAGAAATTACATTGAAGACCTTCTGGAAGAAACTTAAGCATAATAAGTACCCCAATGTGAAAATATCTGAAACATCATATGCACCACAGTTACGTGAAGGAATCGTTGTACCATTACATTGAGGAGGTGATCTAACACTACTATACACTTCAATTCCCATCCTTCAAATAAATACATAAATCAGAAGTCACAGAAGCAATGGGATCAGGCAGATCAAACTCATTTTCAAATACCATTGACCATGCACCATAACTTCATGAAAAGGCACTGCTAATTTAAATTTTCCACCCATTTACCATTGGAAAACAACTTATTATCACTGGCCACAACATAGAGTAACTCAAAACATGCGTCCAGCAATATATTAACTAGCAAAAGGAAAGAAGGATTCAGGTTATAATGGCAGTCTACAGAACAAGCTCTACAAAAAAATTAGCGAAAACCTGGATTTGCCAAAAATAATTCAACATATTACGTCCCATTATTCACAAATTCTTCCAGATTTGCATCAATTAACATTGAAAAACGGAAAACAATACAGCATAACACCCCAGAAACTAGCTCATTACCATATATCTTCAATAACCATTCAAAATTAGAACCACCATGAAAGATTACAATGAAGGCAATAAGAATAGACCTGAGGAACCTGAATGGGCTGATTGAGCTCCCCTGGAGTAATTTCTTCATCCACGGGAGCTTGTTCCTTCGTAAGCTTCACATAACGAGATTGCGCAGTCCCTTCAGCCATTGGATCCAACAATGGGAATCAATTGAGGAACCCCCTGAAATTCCCAAGCTATAAATTATACTACAGCCCTCCAAATCTGGCAAATCAATCTGTCTTTCTGTCCGTATTTATCAGGAGTAATCTCTGCGCGCGTTAACAGACCAATCCACCACGGCAACCAAATCTGGCGAGGCTTCCAACAATGGCGAAACTTCCCACGAAGATCACTACTAATCCGATATCGTCAACGCACGAACACACCACCGTCCCCTAAAACTACTTGAAACGCCAATTTTCAAGTCATTGGACAGAGATTTCTAACTTGAAGACCGACGTCTTGAACGGTAGTGTCGACTACGGACCATTTATAGTATTCGGACGAGAATACCCCCTATTATCACTTTTGTTCCCCTTAACCGTCTCCTCCACCTAAGGTTATATATGTAACTTCAATATACAGGAAAAATTGCAAAAAGAAGGTGTGGTCCACCAATTTGAGCCACATAAATAGATGATGATGTGACGATCTAATGGCTAAATATCAAATTTCATGGCCGAATTCAGTCAAACAACATCCCGAGAATTGATGGCAGCCCATGTACATCAATTCAGGACAATACTATCCACTCTACCATACTCTTCGATTTCAATGCTCTATTTTGCCACTTGGCAAATTATTATTCAACTAAAAATTTCATATGTGAGTAAAGGAACTAGGGGTTTATTGATGTAGCGTGTTCAGATCCATGGCTAGATTGGTTAGTAGTGTGCCATTGTTAGGCTTATGACCCTAGAAAGGGCCTTTTCACCCTGAAGCTTGATCTTTTGAGTTGGATGCTGTCATTGGACCAGGTTATTTGTGCACCCGTCATGTGAGGGCTTATTATTCAAAAGTTGGGGAATTGATATAGTGAATGTAGCTAAAAATAACCCTTATCACAAACCTCTTCCTAAAACTAGGGATCAAGAGCCCTTCCATCTCTAAGAGGGCCTATATCCCAAGGCCCATTTGAATTCCACTTTACCGGCCCAATTAGAACTTGGATTTTAAAGAATTCATGGGTTGCCCAACCATTGATATGTTTCACCTATCTTATCCATTTACTTTTGGATAATCCGAGTTTTAGCTCTACTCTTAAGGGCAAACTTAGTGCAACCCTGTAGGGTAAGGATCGGAGCCCCTTGTATGTCTAAGATCCCTTCTATTAATGGCCAAAACTCTTAAGCTTTCTCTGTCTCAGACCTTCAAGGAATTGAAGTTTTTGTTATTCATGAAGATTTCGTTTTAGGGAAAGAGAACGCTACTTGGCCGCATGTGGTACATTGCTCCTGCGACCCAGACGCAGGGCATGCAAAATGACCACCGTACCCCCACAAAATTTCTTTTTTTAATGGGGGCACGGCGGTCATTTCACGCACCCCTATGTCTGGCACAGGGGCAGTGCACTGCACGCCGCGCCCCAACTAGTTTTCTTTCTCCCTTGGTTTTATTCTTCAAAAATCTAACTAGATTCTTTTCTTTTCTTTTCTTTTTTTTTGTGAAAAAAAATCTAACTAGATTCTCCCTTGGTTTTATTCACCAAAGTTCTTGGTCAAGACCAATTCCGATTTTTTACATCCAAGTTGGGCGTTCGAAATCTCCACGTACCGACTTGAGGGGGAATCTTACCCATGCCAACGCATGCCCTCTCCTCATCCCCATCCATTGTATCTATATTTGTTAAAGTATGATTGTATAGCCTAATTAGTGCATTAGATTAGGGAGTCAATCTTCCTACCGATTCCCATGATTTCATGTATGATTTTATGTATATATTCTCTCCATATCTCAATGAAAAGATAAAGCTAGAATTAACTCCAAATTCTGGTATTTCCTTACTAACAACCATAAAATTAGATTTGGTGAGTGAAATCTGGCAACTAAAATCAAAATTCTTCCAAAATCTAAAACAGCACCTATACTTTTTACCCCAAAAGAAATAAAATGTTTGTTCGCGAATGAATCAGATAAGATCAGACCCAGATATTGTGTCTTCCTTCCTCTTAATCAAACATTAATGCAATGCTTTTACCAGCAACTATAAAAGCTGCATCACTGTGCAACCATCTTCTCCAGGTTCATTTTATTAGTTTGGGAGCTCTACTCGAAGATGGCTCAAGCAATCAGGTCAGGGGTAGTAAGTCAAGCTGCAGGCCTAGGGATCGTTTTGTTGTTTCTACTTCTCCAATGGGAGATTGTTCTCTGCAGTACCACTTATGTGGTTGGGGGTTCGCAAGGTTGGGGTCCTTATCCAGACCTTTTCTATTGGACCAAAGGGAAGACTTTCCAAACTGGGGATACGTTAGGTATATTCTTCTCTAACATATCCGTTGACATTATTACCGTTTTATTGATAAGGAATAGGGTTGAGACTTGAGAGTTCAACAGTCTTCTTAGTCTTTTATTTTCTTACGTTTTATTGAATTGTTTTGGACAGTATTCAACTACAAGAACCCAGATTATCGCGTGGCAGTTGTGGACGAGACTGGATACACTAATTGTGCAGTAGGATCAAATGCAAAGATATATAAATCAGGGCATGATCAGATTCAGATTGGACCTGCAAACAACTACTTCATCGCTGCTGTACCAGAAAACTGCAAGAAGGGAATGCAACTTATAGTTTTCGGAGAGACATCATGAACATGTACTTAATAAAAACTGTTTTTACATAGAATTAATTTCTATGGGTTAATTCTGGGGTCATGCCTGTAATATATTTACCTTTTGAAAAGGAATTAAAATAAAGACTTCAGCCACTGAGATTTCAGTGTAGTTTCTATGCAATTTTATGTATATGGGACAAGACATTATTAACAGATTACTAGGCCTTCAGTTTTGGGGAAAAAATTTCCTGCAAACCGGCAGTAATCTCATGCGTTGAAATGGAATAATCCTCTTTTATTATAAGTTCGCAAATAATCCCTTTGTTTTTTGTTTTTGTTTTTCCAAAATACCTCTTTAAATTGAAGTGGGATTCTATTTCGGTGCCTACGATTACAAGTAATAGGAAAATTCTTGTTGTCCGATTTACACGAAAATTTATTGACCATATAGATTTTTTGGGAGAATTACAAGATTAGGCAAAATCAGGTTTGCTTTTACAAAACTAGCCGCTCATTGTTTGGGTTTACAGTACTAGCCAAAACAGTGTCGTCTCTCAATTAAGAAACTTTTTTGACAATTTTGCCCCTTCTCCCCTTGTCCGATTACGTTTCTTCCATGGGTCCACCCGCTCCTACTCCCCTTCTTCTTCTTCTTCCTCTTCCTCTTCCTCTTCCTCTTCCTACCACCCACCTGCCATGCCCCTGCGCCCGCACACCCCCACACCCTGCTGCACCCCAACCCCCTTCCCACTCACCCCTACCCCACCTTCTTCTTCTTCTGTATTATATCTTCCTTGCATATTGAAAGCAATAATTTAAAAAAAAAAAATAACAATTTAGAGTGACCCAGAGATTACTCAGAGTATCAGTAACTTGGAACCTGTTTCGTCAGCCCAGTGATTGTATGAGAAGGGTTCATAACTCATCCATCTCTTCTTCCAACACAGAAATTATAAGCTTGCGATGAACACAGGGAACCAATTAACATGGCAACAAAAAGGCTAGAGGGTGTCTGCAACTCCATGGCTACAGAGAATAATAAGTAACAAAAAACCCAGAAAAACAACTGAGACTCTCAAATTCAGGCCGACTTTATAAGCGAGAAAGAGAGACAGAAAGAGAAGAAAAGGAAACTAATTACAAGAACAGAAAATCTTTCCTTTAGTAAAGAAAGGAAAGATTGGGGGAGGAAAATAGAAAGTTTAAGAGCTACAGTAGGTGGCGAATCAAAGTGTGCTTGTATATGACATATATAGCAAGATCCGCTAATGATATTACAATTGCAAAGTGGTGAAGATTTCAGAATCATCGCCTGCTCTATATTTTTCCATGTATTGAACCGTATATAACTACATTGACCAAACTTAAAAGACTAGATAATTAAGAGATTCAAAAGGATGATTTGTATTGAAGTATCCATATGAATTTATACAAGTGTTGGAGAGAGTTTTAACTCTACTAGAACAGCTGAGTGGTTTACATGAGATAAGACACGTCAGTGATGTTATGGTGAGTGGTTCCTTTGGATAAGGAAACTAGTCCATACAAGATAAACATTAGGTAGAGACGTTAGTGATTTAATTGAGATTGGTTATTGACTGATTCTTTGACAGGTGTAATTCTGTTATTACCCCCCGTCAAACCGATGGGATTCCCAATCACAGTGAGTTTGTCTCTTAACAATTTGAATCTGGTTGACGATAATCCCTTTGTAAAGATGTCTGCAACCTGATTTGTTGTGGAGATATATCGAACATGCATGTCCTTACGAGTTACCCGATCTCGCTCAAAATGGTAGTCCACCTCTATGTGCTTCATCCGTGCATGGAAGACGTACAGGATTAGAAGCAAGACTTGTTGCTCCTATATTGTCACACCACAGCGTTGGAGTTGTGGTAATGCTTATACATAGATCTTTGAGCAAACTACGGATCCATGAAAGCTCGGCGGCTGTAACGGCTAGAGCTCGGTATTCTGATTCTGTACTCGAACGAGACACGACTGGCTGTTTCTTTGCAGCCCATGATATTAGGTTTTGACCCAAATAGATACAGTACCCTGTTATGGAACGTCGATCATCCACATCACCGGCCCAATCGGCAACTGAATATGCTGCAAGCGGTGATAGAAGTCCACTGCGGATGAACAATCCATGGTTGATTGTGCCCTTTAGATATCGCAATATTCTCTTGACCGCCCAAAAAGTAGTTCAATGGACTTGGACTGAGTGAGATAGATACCCATATGATCTCGATGAGCATGAATGCCCAAAAAGTAGTTCAATGGACCAAGATCTTTCATTGCAAATTGGGTACCAAGCCGTTGTAGAAGTGATGATAGAGTAGAAGCCGAATTTCCTGTTACCACAATATCGTCTACATATAGTAGGAGATATATCAGAATGTCATCTTGACTATAAATAAAGAGAGATGAGTCAGCAGTGGAGGCAGTGAAACCAATTCCCAGTAGAAATGTGGTAAATCTATTAAACCAAGCCCGAGGCGCCTATTTGAGGCCATATATAGCTTTGTGTAAGCGACAGACATGGTTGGGATATTGAGCATCAATGAATCCCTATAGAGACATGGTTGGGATATTGAGCATCAATGAATCCCTATAGTTGCTCCATAAATACCTCTTCACTAAGATAACCATGCAGGAAAGCATTGTCAGCATCTAATTGTTGGATTTTCCAATTTCGGCTTGCTGCAATGGTCAATACAGTTCGAACTGTTGTGGGTTTAACCACAGGACTGAATGTATCCTCATAATCAACCCCTGCATGTTGATGATATCCTTTAGTGACCAAACGCGCTTTGAAGCGCTTGACACTTCCATCTGGTTTCTGTTTGACTCTATATACCCATCTACAACCTACAACATTGTGCTGAGGGTGTTTAGGTACTAAAGACCAAGTACCATTTCGAAGTAGAGCATCAAATTCACTAGACATTGCACGGCACCAATCAATACACTTATTTGCCTCGGTGAAGCATGTTGGTTCATTTGGAACGCCTGTATGAAAGGCACATAGTAATGGATATTTGGTGGCACAAAGTACTCTAGGGATTCTTGTGCCATCTCTCGACCTGGTTACCATTAGATGAACATTCTGATTTGCTTGCTGAGGTACTAATGGGAGAGAACCAAGCAATAGATGGTGTACTTAGTGAAGAGGAGGATGGCATATATGGGGCCATGGGAGCTGGTGCTTCAACATTTGTAGGCAAGTGCTGGTGCTCGGTTGGTTAGATATCCATTAATGGAGCTGGTGCAACATGAGTAGGGCCACGAATTGGAACATTTCTTATTGTGGGCACTATAGGATTGGCACTTGGCAAATAACCAAGCTGTACTTTGGTAGAGGTGTTGGAGCATATTTGACAAATAGAACGACCATCATTGTTGCAACGCCCTTGTGACTGGTGTCGTCCTCGTCCACGACCGCGCCCTCTATATTGCATGTCAGAGGGTTTTCCATCATTTGCGGTTGGATGATTGAGAAGGCTGACCTTTATATGGTGGTGGTTGTACCGTATTGGTAGAAAGAAGAGCCATTGTGGATGATTCGATCACAGGTTTGAACTATTCTAGATGCAGCTCATGACTTAATAGGAGACTATGTAGGTCTTCCAAATTGAATGGATCAGTCCTAGTCATAATAGCAGTGACAAAGGACTCATAACCAGGACCAAGCCGAGGACATAAAGGATGAGATCACTATCAGGTGTATGCCTTACCACGGTGGAACCTTCCATAAGGTTCGGGGTGGCATTAATCCAGTAATATGGTCATGGAGTTCAAATGGATGGTTCGTGGTTAGTGATGGACATGGCAAAGAACCATCGAGGTAGCCATACATCTGGGTATCACGAAGGATCGGCACGAACTGGGAACGCCACAATAGGAAGTTATTGCGATCTAGTTTAAGAGAAACTAGATTTGTGATGTTGGCCAAAAGATTTAGTCCTGAGGACAGATTGGAAGCAGAGAAGGGATTGAAATTTACATCAGACGTGGAAGAGTTGGTCGACATGACGTTGAAGAAGGAGAGAAAAAAAAGTTGCAGAAATAAAAGTGACGCTAGTCAGAAGGCTCTAATACCATAAAAGACTAGATAATTAAGAGATTCAAAAGGATGATTTGTATTGAAGTATCCATATGAATTTATACAAGTGCTGGAGAGAGTTTTAACTCTACTAGAACAGCTGAGTGGTTTACATGAGATAAGAGACTTCAGTGACGTTATGGTGAATGGTTCCTTTGGATAAGGAAACCAGTCTATACAAGATAAACATTAGGTAGAGACGTTAGTGATTTAATTGAGATTGGTTATTGACTGATTCTTTGACAGGTGTAATTCTGTTATTAAAACTCCTCTACAATTGATAGAGAACCATAATACAATCATGTTTGATAATGGAAGAAGATGGAGATCTGGTGACACCCTTTTGGCTACAAACCAACAACACTCTACATCATCTCTACAATCACCGTTCATCGTCTCTCCTTAATCATTCTTTGTCGATCGTGTTGCTCTCCATTGTCACATTCCTCCTTTTTTTTTGTAATTTCTTCGCTTCTTAGGGTTTCAAACCCAATTCAGTGAAGAGGAATTGGGATTCAGTCAACCTCTTGCATGTTCTCTTCGCTATTGCTTGTGGGTTTCTCCTATAGGAGGAACGATGATAGTTCCTCCTCCAATTCCTCCAGCACGGGTGAAGTTAATGGCGTCGTTGCTCATGTCTTAGAAGCCGTCTCAGAGAACCCACCTCAATCAACAACTCCAAGACATCAATGGTTAAAATTCTTTGGATCTGAGGATCTGTGGTTCTATGGGGACTACTACTTCCAATTCGACCAATTCGATTTTGACGAACATTGTTCGTTTGAGGAGAAATCTACAGGAAGAAGAAGAAAAGGGTATCGTGGAAGAGACGCGATTGGAGGAAGGGAGGTGGGGGTAAAGCTGTCCAAAAAAATCTTTTATTGACAGAGAAATACTGTTTTGGTTAATTTTGTAAACCCAAACCCAAAAGAGTATATTTTTGTTAACTGAAACAATGAGTGGCTAGTTTTGTAAAAGCAAACCTGATTTTGCCTAATCTTGTAATTTTCCCTTTTTTTTCTTCAATTAGTTTTATCTATAGTGAACTTTTTTTTTTTTAGGACTATCCTACTCAAGAGCCCATAGGTCAACTACAAGCTAAGGGGAAGGCTAAGACAAGCCCACAATCTACAACTAGGGGGGGAGGGGGAGAAAGGTGCCTTTTTTTGGCACAATATGCAATCTAGGAGAATCGATCCCTTGACCTCCTGGGAGGCATGCTCCAACTTGCAATGCCACCAACCAACTGAGCTAGTAGTTGTTTGCCATAGTGAAGTAATATGTACATGTAACACACAATACCCAAAAAAAAAATGTAATATGTAACACAAAAGGATATAAGACTAATCTCTTATGTAGTAAAATCCACTAATTTTACCCCCCAAAAAAATAAATCCACTAATTAAAGAAACAGTTTTTTCTCCGCTGGATACCTTCATACCAACCCCAAATGGAAATTCTAATATGGGACATTGAACTTTCTACCAATCAGAGAAAAGAAAAACAAAAAACAGGGGACCAAAATCCAAACAGTACCTAAATTCTTTACCGTAAAAGAAATTAAATATTTGCTCATCAAATCCTCTATTTCGAGGATATACCCAAACCCTGTTTTCCAGTCCATCCATTGATTGAAATTTGGGACCCGCAAGCTGAGAGAGCTTCCCAACCCACGAGTCTCATCTCTACCCATCACACCCTCCAATGCTCAAGCGTCCGGTATTACTTGGAAAAATATCACCTCAATCTGTCTGTCCGGCAATTTCCTCAATTCCCTCTAATAGAGGGAAGTGGACCTCACCTTGGGCAGTGTATTCGGGCAAGAGATTAGGTGGTCATTTCTGTTCCCCTATTCGATGGAATTGAGGAAATTGAGGGGCAGACAAATTGAGGGGATAAAGATCCGTATTACTTGTGGTCGATTTGAACTTTGAGTTGTTCAATCCTCTACTTAGGGGTGTAAGATTGGCTCTGTTGCCCCGAGCTCGTCTTAAGCCTGAATAGGGCTTGGGCGAATTTTTCAACCCTAAGGATGGATTAGAGTTGAAATTTTCAGGTCCTAGCCTTGGGCTAAGCCCAGTTTGATCTGACCCTGTGTTAGATTATGATTTGCAATTTATTGTTTATATTTTATACATTTTTTTGGTATATAATTATTTATTGATTTACCAAAAAAGGCTAATTTATCTATTGAATGAATATATTTACATTTAAAATTTGGCTAAATTTTTTAATCCAATCACATGTGTCTCATTTTTTGAATGCATTGGATGACATAAATGGCAAAAAAGCAAGGCAAGTTAGGGCCAACCATGCCTTAACAAATTTCAGGGTCAATTAGGGCAAGGTTGGGTTAGGGTTTAAAAAACCCGGCCCAGTTTCACTCCCACCTTTACCTACCAAAAAATCTCCCCTCGTGTTGTTTTTCTTTTTTATTTTTTGGTTCTATCTTATCTTAGAGAGTAGGGGGGGGGGGGGGGGGGAGGGGGGAATCAAGCCCATGATCTCTTGGAAGTCTGCACTTTACAGACAAGGCACCAATCAGTTGTATGGTGTCCTAGATTAAGGGCAAGAGATTGCTGCTTGGTCATGTAACCTCTCCATCAGAACAGAAGCCAATGAAAGCATGCAGGGACATCAGCATGAATGGACATTTTATTTCACATGGGACATGAAAGTAATTTCATACTCTTATGTCTGAGCGCAGAAACCACGTGACCACCTACAGCATCCTTAGATTGTAGATTGAATATAATCAATATTTAATAAAAAAGACATTAATACAGTTGTAGACCAAATACTATTTGATAGTGTGAAGTGGGAACCCATGATCTCTTATGACAAATCTGAATCAGAAATCAAAGACCCATCCAACATTTTTGTCAACTAGACCTAGTAAGTAGTTAGCCAGACCTTAACATGTCAGGTGAGCGGGTTAATTATTAGTTCTAAAACTGTATTTTAGGATGCATTTGGTATGCATTTTAGGTCAATTTCACGTATTCTCGGATGATAAACATAGATAGGGTAAATTCAAACGAAACTCAGATCATCTCCTGATTTTTGAAAAAATTCAAATCACTCCCTGATTTAGACCCCAATATGACAAATTAGTCTCTACCTTTAGTTTTATATTGTTAAGTGATGATGTCGACCAGTTAAATAAATTTAAATCCCTAAACTATCCTTGACTAATGTTGAAGATGAAGGAAGAGTAGTATTGTAAATTTAATTCTAATATTTTAGTATAAGGGTAAAATAATCCTTTCACACTAATAATTAACAGTAGACTAACAGCGTTACCGTAGAGGAGGTGATTTGAGTTTTTTAAAAAACCAAGGGATCATCCGAGTTTCGTTTGAAAACCAAAGAATGACGTGTAATTTACCCAAATAGATAAGTATGAAGAACCTGATTCCATTAAAAAAAGATGTTTAGCCAGCAATACACTATATAAGGTCCACACCATATCACCCCTATTTCCTGATTTTGTGAGGAGAACACAATTTAACTAACTGCTTGTTTGCCAAAAAATCTCTCTCTCTCTCTAGCCGTCTATAATAATACATGGAAATAAACTAAAGTTGGAAAAATAAAACTAAAGTTGCAGAAAATTGTTATTCTCATTCAAAGATGGCCGGAATCCTTGGTGCTGCCGCCCTGAGCATTGCGGTGCTCTGCCTTCTCGTCCAATGTGAGATCGTCCGATCTCAAGGACAAGGAACCGTTTACACTGTGGGGGATAAAAAAGGTTGGGACCTAGATTTCAAGATTATGAATTGGCCTAATAACAAACACTTCAAGGAAGGAGATGTTTTAGGTAATTAGTAACTTTTGATTCATCATCCATTGTCATCAATTTAATTTTCTTGTGGTCTTTGTCTCATTAGAAATTAATTAACTTCCCATTTAATTGTGTTTTTTTTTTTAATTATAGTGTTCAAGTCCAAGAACCAATATGGTGTGGCTAAGGTGGATGCAAAAGAATTCCAACAATGCCAGACGAACAATGAAACCAAGAGATACTACTCCGGGAACGATAAGTTTACGCTCCAGAAAGGCTCTAATTACTTCATTTCTACCGTCCCAGATTATTGTGGATATGGGATGAGAATAAAAGTTGATGTACTATGATCGATCTACCCCGGCCGGCCATCTTCTCCTTATTATTTTTTATTTTTATAAGAAGAACGATGGAAGTACTACTTATTAGTAGTCATTACTCAACCTTTGTAATTCTTAATTTCTCTTTTTATAATAATATTTCTAATTTTAATCCTATTTCTATTTTACTGGAAATAAAGGTTGGCTCACTATTGATGTCCTTCCATGAAACAAATCACCTCACCTTACATGGCTTTTAAGAAAATTTTGAAATGAAATTCCATGACAAAAAATAAAAATAAAATAAAAAGAAGAGAGAAAAAGAAAAGAAAAATTCCTTGTCCTACACTCCTATACTATACCAATCCCCACAATTTTAGAAAAGAAAAAGAAAACAAAAGTAAAGCACGAAATCCGAATTATATTATATTAACAGTCTGGCTTCTCAACCAAAGGAGCACCACCACCACAACCACCACCGGCACCACCGCCATGGGTGGCATTGTCGGCACCGCTGGGCAACTTCCTTTTGGGCTTGGCTTCGTGCAACATTGAGACAACGTCTCTCATGGAGGGCCGGTCGGCGGGATTCCGACTGGTGCAGAGCAATGCAACTCTTAGTAGAAGCATCATCTCCTCCCTCACCGACACACAAGACGCGCCAGCATTCTTGTCAAGGATATCAGTCACACCATCTTTGTTCTTTATCTTAGATCTCACCCAGTCTACAATGCTATTCCCATCACCGAATTCTGCTTCCACTGATCTCTTCCCACTTAATATCTCCATCAACACCACTCCAAAGCTGTATATATCACTCTTCTCGTCTACCTGCAACGTATATGCGTACTCTGCAAACATCAAACAAAAAGAAGAACCTCTCAATCCATATCTCGATGCGAGCTTCACTTTTACAGTCTAGTAATATTCTTTCAGAAAAGTTAAAAAAGAGAAAACAAAAAAGAAGGTTTAAATCACGAGAACAATATCACAAGATTCACGCAGATGAACAGTCAAAATTCACGGCGCCCAAAAGGCCAAATAGCCGAAAGGAAGAAAATCTGAATCTTCTACAATCTCCAGTTGTCTCTAGACTCTAGAGGTGCAAGTTTGCCCCGAGCCTACCCTGAGCACGAACGAGACGTGGGTGGATACAGCTTTACCCTCAGGGTGGGTCGGGGTTGGAAATTTTCGGCCTAAGTGGGTCAGTCGAATTAAGGTTAAAACCTCAGACTGAGCCTAGCCAGGCCCAACCCAACCCTGCCTTCTTCTTCTTCTTCCCAGCCTGACCAGACCAGCCCATGCATCTTACTTCCTTCCCATGATAAGGGCAATCAGGATGAGCTAAGGTTGGATTTTTCTAACCTTGAGTTAAGATCGAGTCAAGTCTGAGTCCAATTAAGAAGCCTTAGGGTTGAGTTGGGATTTTAAAAAGATCGGTCTATCTTGATCCTGTTGCAACACTAGTTGTCTCGGTCGCTCTTGAGTCGCGACTGACCAATGCTAACATGCGCCTATAATAGCGCAAGATAGCACGGTTTTGAACCTTCTGTCAGTGACCAGGGAAGGGATTGCACGTAACAGACTAAACAGAGGAAATGCCAAAACTGGAGTTACAGGAGTATAGGACGGGTTGTACCTGGCGCAATGTAGCCATAGGAACCGGCAATGACCGACATGGATTCGTCGATCTGGAACAACTTGGCGACACCAAAATCAGCCACTCTGGCTTCCATCTCAGCATCTAACAAGATATTACTAGGCTTCAAATCACGGTGCACGATAACAGGGTCACAGTCGTGGTGAAGGTAACAGATACCCTGAGCTATGCCCATTGCTATCTTGTACCGGGTGAGCCAATCCGCCACCAGATTCTGTGCCTTGTTCTTTCCATGCAACAAGTCATCCAAACTCCCATTAGGCATGTACTCATACAACAGCAGCGTGCTCTCGTTGTTGCTGCAGTACCCTAACAATCTCACTATATTACGGTGTCTCACATTCCCTAACACATCAACCTCTGCCAACACCCCACGTCGCTTCCGCACCGTCTCTTTGTTCTTACTCCATAACTTCTTAACCGCTATGATCTCGCCACCTGGCATTTCCGCCATGTACACCGTTCCAGCTGACCCCATCCCGATAATCTTATCACTCATCGATAAGCATTCCATTACATCATCCGCCGTAAAATCCAACCTTTGGAACGCGGTCAACTTCCATGGCCCAGTCCGTTGTTCATCAACAGATCGACGGTTATAATTCATGCGGAAGCATCGACTACCTGCGATCAGGATGAAGAGTCCTACCCCAAACGCTGTAGCCACGATCCACACAATCGCTCCGGCTGTCTTCTTCGGTTGCCGCCGGGAGTTTGAATCGTCGGTGTTGATCTCAGACGCGCAAGGCTTCTCGATGATACCGCCGCAGAGGCCTTCGTTGCCAGAGAACGACGATGGGTGAAAGAGTGTACCAGAAGAGGGGATCGGCCCGGTAAGCTGGTTGTTCGAGACGTTGAAGCTCTCCAAAGTAGTGCAGTTGCCGAAGTTGGACGGAATCGTACCAGTGAGGAAGTTGTGAGAGATATCTACGTCTGTTATCGAAGGCAGCGTTGAGAGCTCCCAGGGAATGATTCCAGTGAGAGAGTTGTGTTGAAGACTCAAGTAGATTAGCTTCTCACAATGCCCGATGTCCCATGGAATACTTCCATTTAGTGAATTACCCTCCATTTGAAGCTTATACAAGCTTCTGCAACCGATGAAATCGGGAATTTTCCCTTTAAGTTTGCAGGAACTCGCAGAGAAGATCTGTAAGTTAGGTGCGCTCCATATGTTAGAAGGCAACGCGGTTCCTAATGGGTTTCGAGAAATGTTGACAAGCTCCAACCTCACAGAATCGCCGAGATCTCTTGGGATATCACCGCTGAGATTGTTCATGCTGAAGTCCATGAAAGTCAGGTTCGGTAATAGACCAAAACCGGGAGGAATCGCGCCTGTGAGTCTGTTATCTTGGATGCGAAGCCTCCATAAAGAAGTGCAATTTGCGAGTATTGGAGGGATTTCGGAATCGAACCTGTTGGAGAAGAGTATGAGCTTCGCTAGTCTGTTCCCGAGGCAGAGACTCGGTGGAATCGGACCGCTGAGCGAGTTCGAAGACACGTCGAGCTTCTTTAACTTTGCATTTGAGCCTAGCTTATCTGGGAGATTCCCACTGAGAGAATTGTTCCAAAGATTTAATTCTTCAAGGTTGATAAACTCGCCGATTCCGTCGGGGATTTCACCAGTCAACTTATTGTCCATTAAGCTCAAGATGGTCAGCTCCTTCAATGAAGAAAACCCTTCTGGAATCGGGCCTGATAGACGATTATCTGATAAATCAAGAGCTTTCAGAGCTACCAAACTGGAAAAACTCACCGGAATTTCACCAATAAACCTGTTCTTGAAGAGAAACAGAGACTCGAGAAGTGTTAAATTCCCGAGCTCGGATGGTAGATAACCAGATAGACTCGCATTCGCAATGTCGACGTATTTGAGATTCGATAACAGAGATAACTCCACCGGAATCCCAGCAGAGAACTCGTTGTAACCGATCTCCAAGTGTTCGAGCCGAGACAAGAAGCTCAACTCAGTTGGAATCGGTCCCTGTAGCAGATTTCCAGCTAAATGTAGAAACTTTAAACTCGGCAAACCACCATAAACTGCTGGAATACTTCCTTGGAAGAAGCTCCCACCGAGGTTGAGCTCTTCGAGAAACCGAAGCCCAATAATTTCTTGTGGCAACGAACCCGTAAAACTGTTGCTGAAAGCGTTAAAAACAGTTAAAAACCTGAGCTTGGAGATCCCTGGAGGGAAAATGGAACTAAAGTTGTTGCGGCTGATGTCAAGAGTCCTGAGCTTATATAATTCAAAAATGGTGGTCGGGAAAGCTCCATCAAAGGCATTCCAGCTGAGGTTTAAGTTGTTCAACTCAGACAAAAATCGGATTTCGGGTGGGATCAATCCGGAGAGGTTTCTATGAGAGAGATCAAGAGAAGTAACTTGTGAGGTTTTCTGGTCACATACAACGCCAGACCAGGAACACCAGACAGGGTTAGATAAACCAGTATTCGTAGAGAGGGTGTTTGGATTCCAGTCATGGAGACTGGAGAGAGGGTCTTTCAAAGAAGCTTTAAGGGAGAGAAGAGAGACTAGTTGAAGAGGGAGAGTTGCAGAGAGGACCAAAGTAGCTTTCAATAAGAAGATGAAGAAGAAGAAGAAGGAAACTGAGAAAGGAGAACTGGGTTTCATGGTTTTTTGGGTGTGAATTTGAGAATTGAATGGAGTTTACAGAAGTGGATTTAAGAGAGGGGAGATTTCGATGGAGAGAAACACTTTTTGGGAGTGCTGCTGGGTGCAGAGGGTGTTTCATGATGATTGCTTCAGTGGGTTTGTGTTGTCTTTGGAGAGGGAAAATGAAAAGAGAGAAAAATATTGCCTTCTTTCTCTAATCTCTTCCCTGTAGATGTCTATTACTACTCATTTCCTACTTCCCCTTTCTCTATCTTTCCCTTTTCTTTTGTTGGCTGATGTTCTCTTTTTCATCATTCCTAGTTTCCTTTATATTTGGATTAACAAGAAAATGATAAACCTGTGTATTTCACTGGATCCGAGAAGGTATTTAAATCTTTAAATCTCCCATCGATTTCCTCCCTGTATTTAATTTTAGTTGTTACTCTTATTCTCTGGTTCGTTGTCACTTATTCTTAAAGACGGAGATAATAGAAAATATATGATGATCATTAGCTGAACTGTTTCATGGACATTGACTACCTAACTGCTAACCAAGTGGACATTTCAGTGTCATTCTGATAAGGTTTCAAGAGAAGGAATTTGGAAGGGATGGGATCCCCACATGAAATCAGTTAAAACTAGTTTTTTGGAGTTTTTGATTCAATAATCTCAGAAATCTTATTAAAATTTACAAGAATCAAGTTATAAGCTATCAATTCATGGGATCTTATTCTAATTCCTCAAATCATGTTTTGATTCGTGTTATGGGTTTTTTTTTTATTATCAAGATATACACATACGACCCATCAATTGGGTAGTCCTTAGGAATCGGTATCAGATATTGGATCAGCCTTGGTCTGATACTGCTCTGGATAGCCCAAACCAGACAGATTTATCTTTAGTTTTCATTTAAATTTTTGTTTTATCCTTTTACCTTTCATTCGTATTCCGTACCAATCCATTGATACGAAGTTGTTCCCAAAATCTAGATCGTTCTTGATCAATACCTATTCTCTTTTTTTGGTTGAGAGAAAATTTTATTGAAAGAAGAAACGGTTTACAACAAGCTTGAAGTTCCAGGCGGAACAACGAAGCAGGGATTGAAAATGGGCCAAACAATCCTCTCCGTACAGGATTGAATACCTATTCGACAAGGGTGATTCTGTTGATCCAATATCGATTCCTCAAACTATGGTCCTAACTCCTGAGTCCTTGCTTACCAACTAAGGCAACTAAGGGAGGTCTGGATCATGGTTCGAAGATTCGTGACTGGAATTGTAATTGAAGGACACCGATCTCTATTCCTACCAATGCTTACATATCCCTGAATTAAATCTGATCCACCGATCCGATCCAATCCCATTTTCTTCATCTTTTAGTTAAACCGGATCGATTCTAGGGCCCCGATCCCGCTTCTACCCAAATTGGCTTGGAATTGATCCTCCTTTAAATAAAAAAAGAAAAAAAAAAAAACAATAATGATAAACGCAAGATACATATTGGCGCGAGTCTTTGAAATATGTTAGAAAGTCTACAATGCCTCATAATGGATTTGAGCAAGAGAATGGTTTGGAACGTTGATGGGGATATATTTGCCAAACTACTGAAATAACTTTCCCAAAATCTAGTTGCTTTATTATGTCAGTTAGACTTTAGTAAGGTTTTGTATGATGAGCATTAATTTGCTTTGAAATTATTAAAATGGTTAATAAATGTTTAAAGTACCTATAAGATAAGATAGAGGGGCAGCCAGGCAGCCATAGCTAAAGCCCATCTCCTGACAAAATCTCATTCCCTTCTTTTACCCTTTTTTTTAATCGTAGCTTTCTAAAGATTTGAATTTTGAATAATGACAACAAACAAGTCCTTTTTCTTTTCTTAAATTCGACTTGCACAAAGGTTAAACCCCCCACAAAAATTAAAAAAATATACTTGAAACAAAAAGAATGCTTAGATTGTACAAATTGTAAGTTGTAACTAAAATTACTTTATACCTACATTTTTTAATCATGTCATTAGTAAGACAATAATTTCTTGGTAACCTCCATTGGTTACATGTTCAACAACTTCTCTTTTCCACCAACCATTGTATTTTGAGGAAATTGAATTTATATTTTTGAAAACCATAAAAACTGTATGTGTGGTTTTAGTGCGTATATCGGAACAAGTATCAGTCAATCTGGAAATTGATACGATATCGGATTGATATCGCCGTAGCGGATAAATTTACCCTTGATTCTCCTTTAAAAATGGATTTTTTTTAATTTTTTTTTATCTTACCTTAGATCTCAGACCATCATTTGCTTGAGCGCTCCAGCAAAGAAAGGCCTACCGTTATGTAAAGATGACTCCTTGACAACAACCACTAGTTGACAATGTTCATGACTATGTAAGAGTAGGGAGTAAGACCGTACCATAGCTACACCGAATCACTGCCATATTTTGTAAATCCACCTTTATGTTGCAGCACAATCTAGAACCTAAGACCTGTGCGTAACACTATGATGTCTCTAGCCATTAAAGCATGGAAACAGATCCTCTACGGAGCAGCTTCCCTAGCAGCCTGAGTGGCACAGACACAGCCGCGTGCATAATGACCGCCTTACGCTTGCCCGAGCTGGGGTAAGGCAATCATTGCACGTACAACTGTCTACACCGCTCAAGCCTCTAGGGCAGCTGCACCGTAGAAGATCTGGATCCAGTAAAGCATGGGGCTATTGATGGTCTAAAACCCTTTGTAGTTTTTGCCAAGCCCATATATGATAAATGGTTGGGCATCTGTTGCCTTGTTTCAAGATAAGTTTTACTTTGCTTCTCTAAGTTATGATTTTATTGGAAGTTTGTTGGCATCAAAGACTAGAAGTATCCTGCAAGGTTTGCTCCAAGTGGTGACAAAAGGGTTCAAGCAAGTATAGATATGGGTAGACAGTGAAGGATCCAGATCCTCTATCGCCGAGCTGCCCAGTAGGACCATGCTGCTTAGACACGGTGAGGTATGCAATGACTGCCTTACCCTCACTCGGGCAAGGCAGTCGGGTAGGGGTAAGGCAGTCATTGTATGCCTCACCGTGTCTAGGCAGCTCGGCAGTAGAGGATCCAAATTGGACAGTGAAGGGTTACTTGGCTAAGGCAGAGCAATCAGAAGGATTGGGCATGGGAGTTGTTTGATATTCTGAATCAGATTTCTGTAATTATGTCTAGTTAGATGTCTCCGTTAACCATAAGACAAGCTCTATTAGTTCTATAGCGTCTAGGCTGGCTATCAGTGCTAGCTAGAGATAGGAATTTAGATGCTTGTGTTAATAGCAATGTAGTTTGTTCTTATTTTCTTAATTTTAAAGTTTATTTACCATTGCATATATGATATGATAAAGACCTATCGGGAAAGGGGAAAAAAGAAAGGCAGGGGATCTATACACCACTCATATGTAATAGAATCTCTCACGCCTAACCAATGGATATATGGAAGTAAGGGTGTCAAAACTAAATCGAAACCGTTTATTGAAATCGTATCGAATCGTTTAAATCGAAATCGATAGATCGTTTAGTTAAATGGTCCGATTATGGTTTTAGAAATGACACCGTTTATTTAATCGGTTTGGTTCAATTTAGATTGATTAATCCAACAATTTCAAATCGTGTAATCCAATTAAAATCGATTATAATCAAACTGCCTAACCGTTTGAAAGCTTAACAAAAAAAAAATTTTATAAACGAAAAATCAAAACCTAGGAAGTAACAACTACTAAACAGTCATGTTTCTTCATTAATGATTTCTTTTTTGCAAAAAAACAAACTAATAACTTAGTAAGTAATAAGTAATAATTATTAACTAATAACTAGTATTAATAAATAAAGTAGAAAATATGTACAGAACCATCTAACCAAAACCGTGTAAAATCGTATAGAATCATTTAATTGAAACTGTTTATCAAACGGTCCAGGTTTTGATTATGAGATCGTTTAGTTAAATGGTCTAATTACGATTTCTATCCTCAAGAAGTCAAAATCGAATTAAACCAAATCGTTTAACCAAAATCAGCCCATTTAACACCCTTACATGGACGGGATGCATCACAATTCATATATAAGGGGCCTCATAAGATCATGAAGGAGAGCGTGTGTTACAAGGTGAAAAAGTGTGAGAGTGAACCAAACCACACAAAAAAAAAAAAAAAAAAACAGCGGGATTTCACAAAGACCGCAGCTAGCTAACCAATTGGACTGTCCTTGATTTGTTCCTTTTCTCCCTTTTGTTTTATTTATGCTTTTTTTTGGGGGGCGGGTGGGGGAGGGGGGTTGGGCGGAGGTTTGGATATGCCGCCTCTCGTCAGTAGCAACATCATCGGGTTAGACACAGGAGAGCAAAGGTGTCTTTTCTGAATGAGAGGGGAGAGGATGATACATGCTCGACACCTTTATTAATAATCAAGTCCAATGAAATAGAAAACTCAGTATTTTTTTTTTTCATTAATAGAAAACTCAGCATTTCACACCTAGAAGTTTGAGAGATAAATTTTAGGAAAATGTTCTCTGAATTAGGGGCGCAAGATGCGCCCAGACACATGGGGGGTGGGTGCAATGATCGCCCCGCCCCTTGAATGGTTGAAATGACCCCCCATTCCACCCCATGTGTCTGGGACTCTGGACACAACTTGCACCCGCGTGTGCTCTCAGGTAGAGAACATCGCCTCATAAAAATTTTATTTGAAAAAGTTCTCTGAACCACCAACACAGACCCGACAAGGCGCAATAACACCTTTGTATTAATTTCTTTTCTCCTCACATGAAATGACCTGTTTGCCCTCATATTTATGCCACCATTTTGTTGCACCACATTGGTGCACTCTCCTTAGGGGTGTCAATACCCAACCCGAATCGGTGAAACTGGCCCAAACCAGCCCGGACCACATCGGACCGAACTCTTAATGGTTTGGTTCGGTTTGTGGATCCATAAAGGCAAACGGTTTGGTTTGGTTTGGTTTGGGCTAGCCCGACGGTGCACCGGTAGCCCGAACCGTTAGGCCCGAACCCAAACCAAACCGACCTAACCCGATAAATGAGTAAATCACTAAATGCCTAATGCCCCATTGCCCCCTAAATGTGTTGTGATAGTTTCTCACTTTATCTCATATCCTTTGTTAGTAATTACCCAACCAATTGTATCCATAGGCCATAGGACATAGGATACAAAGATGCATTGTATTTGAAATATTTTATGTACTTAAAAGAGAAAGAGAAGAAAAATTAGCACTAACCGGACCTTACTAGTTATATAAAACCGGTACCAAATCGAATCTAAACCGATATCAACCCGTTATCATAAACCGAAACTGACACGAAACCAAACTGCACCGAAACCGAAATCGCACCGAAACCGAATATTTCTTAATGGTTTGATTTTGGTTTTTATAAAAGTCACAACGAAACCAAAAAACCCGAACCAAAACCGGCCCGTTGACACCCTTAGCTCTCCTATATCGCTTGCTCGCAATTTTTTATTTATCAAGTGAAAATAAAAGAAAATTGATGTTTTTCACTGAACTAATTAATTGGGATTTGGGAGGGATGCTTCACTTTTAACTAATTGAAGATTTTTTTACTTCCTCCAATTCTAATCAAATGGCTCCCATCTTTCCCTACATGGATATATGTTAAAAGAATTTGACACATGGCAGGCATAAAACCATCGAGGGACGTAATTTCTTGATAACCTCACCAAAAAGTGTAAATATAGTAAAGTTAGTAATGCAGTGAGATTTCTTCTAGTTCTCAACCATTTGATTTTCTTTCAAGCGGATCATGGCCGTTCATGAGTCCACTGCGGGTCTTGACCCACAGTAAATGTTGTTTATGGTAAGTTTATGATTGGTGCTCTGTTTTCAAGCACTTAAGCTTAACCTTCTCATAAAGATCCAAAGTTGAAATGTTATTTTAGATTTGCACCTTTTTGTTTCAATTTAAAATTGAAAAGAAGTATCACTTTCATTCTTTATTAGCATTTAAACTAGCATATTCCAAACATTCCTATCAAAAAGCCAAAATTTATCATTCATTCAGGGACAAGAAAGTTCTTCTCTGAACGGATCACCTAGAGGAGATCGAGTGGTTCCTTAGCTGAAAATTTCCTACACGAGAAGTTTAGACAATAGGAAGCTTTGGATGTCAATATAGAACTGAAAATCGAAACTGGTCATTTAAAACAAATCGAATCAAATTAGTTCGGTTTTGGTTTCAAAAGTTGGAATCTTTTCTTGGTTCATTTTAGTTTCATGACTAAAACCGTGAATTGAATCAAATTATCTATTTTCAAAAAGAGAAAATTGATCCTCAAATTCAAAGAGGGATTGTTGTCTAGCCATGTAGTGCCTAGATCAACACGGGGGACCAATAAGAATGCTTACAGTAGCATTTGATTGAATAGGATTTCTTAGTTCACTAGGGGTAGAGTGATAATTTCACACGATCTTGTGTCTAGGCACATGAACCACACGGTGATTAGTTAGCATTTTTTTTCCCTAAGAATAATAAGGGTTGGGCACACCGCTTGCTTTCTGCAAGCTAACGACATACACCAATGGAGAGCACAGGATAGATTGGGCAAGGCGTCATTTCACAAGAGGTAAGGTGAGAGACAGACACATGGCTGGGCAGCCCGGCAGCATGCCCAGCCTTTTTCCAAGTAATAATAACACGTGTCTTCATCTGATAATTTTAAAAAAAATTTCTTCTTTTCTTGCCAACCAAACATACCCAAAAGGCCAAAACCATGCTTGAAGCTTCTATCCCTTCCTGAAACCCCTCACTCCCTCCAAGTTGCTATGCTTCTTACTGGAAGGGGTTCAGTCTCAATGTTTCTGTTTGGCAGGGGGGATACAGAATGACAAAAAATGCCCTCCAATTACCTGTGTTGGCTTGGCCCATTTTGGCCCAAGGATCAAGGTAATGATTGCAAAGTGGGCCTACAGTTGAGAGTGGACCTCTCTCAGTTAAAGCCTTAAAAGGGTAGGGATCAGGGAATGTGGGTGCTCGGGGGCCCACAAGGACCTTTGTCCCCTTCATCCCCTCCATCTGGAACCTCCCAGTCCTCCTTCTGCCTGTGACGGAGACCCGTAATAGCGAATCTGTGACTATGAAGCAAGCAACTGCGAGCTGCCTTGGCATCATCCGTCTCTTCGCACATGCTACTCCATACTCTCACGCATGACGGGACCTAACCTAACCTGACTTGAGATTACCAAAAAAAAAAAAAAAAAAAAACCTAACCTGACCTGAGTACAGATTACGTACCTGACCCCACTGCGCATGATAGGGTTAAGCCTACTCACGCGTGATCTCTTAAAATTCCTCCGCGCCCTTGTAGCTTTCTTTTGTAAATTTGACGCTTATAACCCTGCGATTTTCATCATTTAATGAGTGACGAACGGATGACACTAGGATCCTGACACCCGTTTCCTAATCCTCACCGTACGATTCTCTCACGTAGAATTCCTATGGCAATGTTTGCAAGATAGTAACCACACCCCCCCCAAAAAAAAAAACTATGTTTGATGCGAAGAAAAGAAAAAAAAATAATGATTGATTATTGTATCTATTTTTCTTTTCAAATTCAAAATTTTTGGAATCATTTCTTTTCTTGTTTGGAGCCTAAGAATATATTCTATACCATAAAGAGGTAAACCACAATGAGAATTTGAAATACTCAATTTCAGTTTGGCCAACCTGGCTTGTCCTACTCCTACTAGTTTGGAGATGAATGACCCTGAACCAAGATCTAGAGAGTGTTGGTTAGGACTTAACATAAGATAGTACGTTTTAATGACTTTTGAATTGACCAAAATTCCAATTCAATGACTCCACGCCTTAGTCAAGAAATTTCATTATTGAATTGATAAATAATCTGGATTATGAATATTAATTGCCTTTTCTAAACCATAATTAATGGTTTGGGTCTTGATGAGAGAATTCTAATGAAAGAATTGAGAGAGAAGCTAGAGTCCTTCAGCAGACCCCACGGCTACACTCTCCCTGTTCACTCATTAGACCACTCCAATCGTCAAGAGTTGTTCTTGTGTCCATAGTTTTATGAATCTGTATAGGATTAGTTGTTTTTTTTTTTAATAAAAAGAATATAGGATAATCAATCATATTGATTGACACCAATATCGATACATGGTCAATAGTGGATTGATAATATGGTACGAATAGAGGGTAAAATGGAAAAAATACAATATATATAACATCAATATCTTTGAGGGCAAAATCGCCTAATACGACTGCTACTGACCAATACATATTAGATATAATATCAATTTTGGGACTAATCGATACCCAAACTGAGACCATGCACTAAAACTATGCTTGTGCCACAAAACTAATATAATGAGTGTAGGGGGCCGATTATTTGCCATGTTTTTAAAATCCTTAGCCTTGGAGATCTTATTTTGAAAATATTATTTCGAAGATCGTATAGTTAAAACTTCAACATGAGTAGATGATTACCCACCCACCCATCGTATTGTATGCATTCTAATTTTTTATTTTCCTACAAATCAAGTTGATGAAGTAAAAATTATCCCATTATAATCACATGTTGACATTGGTTTATCCTACACCTTTGGTTTCTATAGAGGCTACAATTTTAGCGATATAAACCTTTGTCTATATGTCAATTCTCAAAGGAGAAGAAATTTTAAGGTAATTTGTAGATTTTGGCATTTTAGAAAACAAGGGAGATATGCATAAATATCTAAAACTCACATGTAGATCTATAATTTGGTCTTATCTCAGGGAAAGTATGTAAAATTTTCAAATATTATTGACTCCATAGTATAGGGAGCAGATCGAACATTTATGACCGTAGATGAATGTACTTTTCCTTTACTCACTGTCCTTTACTCACGGTGCAGGTCTATAGGAAAATTTCTCTCATCACCTTAAGAAAATCCTTTTAAATTTAGACATACAAGAATTGACAAATGGATTTGTTAAGATTTGGCCAACTTCAACATGATTGTTTGCTCCAATGAATTCGAATATCGATACCAAACTTCAAACATGATTGAGACATGACAGGGTAACCCCACAAGAAAATCAACATCAGAAATATATTTAGTATATGCAAGCTATAAACAAGATTATAATTCAAAGAAGAAAACGACCAAGCAGAGAAGACCCCAACACTGAGAAAAGAGGAGAAACTAATCGAGTCTTCCTAGAGAATGATGGGAGGGAAACTTGAACAGACACTGGTATATGCATTATCTGCTCAAAGCAAAGCAAATTTGGTGTTTGGTAAAGGAAACGGTGCATGGGGACAGTTTGTTCCCACCTTCTTTGATAAGAAAAAAAGCCTGTGGGCACACCTCCTCTCTTGTTTCTTGGGCCAATTGGCATGCTTGGGAGTTTGACTTCATAGACCACTGTGTTCCCTCTCTCTATTGCACATAAGCTTTGACGAAATTAATCATGGCCTAACCCCCACACCTCTTCCATCCCCTTTATTTCCTTTCCTTTTTGTCATGAATAATGGTTCTCTTTCCACATCATAACATTTCTTACTACTCCAAGTGGAGAACCAAATTATGAAGGTTTTGAAGGTGAATAAGAGAGGAGCATGTGAAACCCTCTATTACATTGACATTCCCTTTAGTAATCCCAATTCCAATCTCATTAATTTATTACTTAATCCATCTTTTAAGATTTTTTTTAATCTTTGTAGTAATTAATATTTGTATACTGCTTTTTTTTTAATGGTAAAAGAGAATTCATTCAAGAGAAGATATATCATGAACAACGTAAGGTCTCCTGAACAACAAATTCATGAAGCCAAGGAACAGAATGCGGCCATTCTGTCTTACATGAAATCGACAAGGCCTTCTTCACGAGGTTATCAACAATTCCATTACTAGTCCTGGAAATACAAGAAAACGAAACTGAACGAAATGTGACTGCTACACAAATAATATTATGGCTAATTGGCGCAATGGTGAGACGAACTGCGGCTTTCCCTAGATTGGCAATTGATGATATAACCTCTAATTTGTTCGATTCCACTATAATATGATCCCAACCCATTGATTTGGCGTGAAGCAGAGTCATGGATCGGCACAGATTGATAGAGCTTCACCCACTATCACCGAGTTAAACAAAACATGCTTTGAGACCGCTTCATCTTGGGCACCAAAACTATCTCGATAAATATATCCAATAACCCCATGAGAACCTCCTTTTAAAAGGGCTGCATCACACTTTGCCTTTAGAAGATCCACTGCAGCAGGATTCCAAGGAGCTGCGCCGGATGAGGATGAAAATGTACAAGTATTCACAAATAACGACAATGGCTATTTGTATATGTTGAGTTCTCTCTGGCCATTCGGCACTCGGGACATATGTACATGTTATTGCACAAATTATCTCTAAGTCTTCCAATGGTCATGAATACATTTAAAGAGAGTGGTAGAAATGTTTCATGCATTAAAGCAAAAAACGCTAGTGCCACCTAAGTCCCTTACCCTTTTTAAAGAAAGAGAATATCCTTAAGCCAAGGTCCCCTCCCTTGCAAATAACCCTAACTCATCTCACACCGTCCATAGGGTGTGGGGACCACTTTTGGGATGTGGGGTCCACACCTCATGAATGGTGTGAGATGGGTTGTAGTGGTTACCTGCAGGAGAGGGGATCCAAATTCAATATCCTTGACAAGAAATGAGAAAAAGGTTTTTGGCACAAGGGCCCATATTTATTATCACCTGTCATTGTTTTAGTGAGATGCTTTAGTGGGAATGTAGAAGGGTTTTAAATCACCTTAGATTCTTGGAGAGTAAAATTACAATCGACATCCAAATGATTCAAATCTTCTAAAGTTAGCCCAAGGATCGAAACCGAATCATGCTTTTTGTTTTGGGAATTGTTTATAGATTTGCAATTAAGATGAGAGTTTGTCCTTGAAAAAATAAAACCCCCTCAACTTTATTAATGTTTTGGTTAAAGAAAAGGTTAAAATCTTTTTCCAGGGTCACATTCATGCAAGGAAACTAACAAGGCATTATAGGCCTACGTCTTCATGAGTGGGACAATAAGAACTTTTGTGAAGACTCCTTATTAGTCCCTAATCCCTATGCATTAGGTCTTCTTTAATGTTTTTTTCCCCTTATAATTTGAGCTAATTAATATATGTGGCTCACATTTTCTCTACGTGTGTAGAACATGATCCTTCTACATCTTTTAGCTTGTGTTTAATCCGGGTGGCATGATCAAGCTTATTACAACTAAAGACTGGTTCACAATGGATTCTCGCTCAGTCACTCTAAGAGTGTTTGATTAAGACTGTAGGGTCTAATTAAGCTTGATAAATCGGTTAAATTTGTTGGTTATGAGTTTTTTTGCCAACGTTTAGACTAAAATACTTGTTTATGTATGATTGTGGGATTATTTAGTCATTTGAACCATTAGATGGATGGAGGGATTTCTTGAACTGTTAGATAAAATCAAGAATTCAATATCTTTTGATCTATAATAAAGAGATTCTATCTTCACCCACAGGATCTAACTCTCTGATTGGATTAGAGAAGGACAGTTTTTGAACCTTCAACAATAAGGGGTGCATGTGTGAGTTAATATTGACATTTATTCTTCCTAGAGTCTAATCATAACGACAATCATCATTGGTGAAGAGATTCTAATTTTACCTATCGTGAAGGAAGATTAAATCCTAAAATTAATTTCAAACAAATTTTTTTTTTGACAAAAAATAAACCAAATAGTAGTTATTAGAAAGAATAAAGAACATCCATAGCTTTCTCATTGTACGTCACACTTATCTTCTAATAGACTACGGTCGTACTTCACACTAGTCTTGTCGTCCTAATAGATAATGAACTATACTTGTAACTTCCCTAGATTTTATATTCACAAATGATGATCAGATTACAATGAAAATTAGAAGATCAAACCCCTTAATAGTTCTGGTATATGGAATGTACAGTTAGAAATGGACTTTGCTTGTCAATAATATATTCCAAGAAATCATACCAAATACAGTTTTAGTCTTTCATCCATGAACTTAAATATTTAGACTCACTGTTTATTCAGTGTATATTTATCATCCCATGTTCTCAACCTCAACAGTTTGTGGGTCTCGAGCCTCCCATTTCTTGAAATCTCATCTCCAAATCGTGGTTAAAGAAAATGAACTATATAACTATACATTAAAAGTGTTTGAAATCATTTAGTGAAATTTAAAAAAATTAAAGTTACATTTGGTATGATTTCTTGGAATACATTTTTGACCTAGAATACATTCCGAGATTGCATACCAAACACACCATAAGAGTAATAAGAGCAATAGGTAATTTAGGATTGCAAAAAGTCACAAACTGTAGAGAATTCCATTTGATAAATTAAGACTAATCATTGCAAAAATTAAGATTAATTATTGAACCGACTAATCTATTGTCTTATCTGCATATGATTTGACTCATGCACAGAGTCTTGACCATATATTCAGAACTCAATTAGATATTAAGTCAAATTGTTAGTGAATAAAAGAGAATTATACTGAGGAAACATTGGGTGCTTTGGGTACTACCATTCTGTTGGAAGCACCTTCTTTATTTTAGGTAATTCATCTACTTCTGCATCCTGTTGGATCACCAGGGCAAAAGGCCATTTAAAAGAAAGCTTATTGATTTTTCTGATTGGATCCATGGGCTAATTGGTTGAATTTGTTATTGGTGAAGCCTGATAATGATCCAAATAGTATAATTGGGATCTTTGGAGGGTCATTTCGGTCTTGAATCGACCTCAAATGGCTTAAAAAGGACGTTGATCGAGTTGTGTTGGACTTGTCGAGACCTTTGAATCGATATGTTTTGAGACATGTTATGTTTTAATCCGACCCGATTTGGTTTGACATTTTGTGGTTTGGAGTGGGGGTATTTTTGTACTTTTTTAGGTTAGGGCTTCTCTATATAATGTTCTTATCTCTAGAAGGAATGTAAGAGAAATTTTGTAACATTTCCTACAGATAGTGAAATCTGTTTTATTGCTTGGCCATGGACATAGCTTCCCATCTTAGAGGTGTGTGCTGTGTATCTTCTCTGTTTTTCATTTCTTCTGTAAATTGCTATTCTGGACATTGTTTTCTTAACAAAATTAGATGTTAACGAATTGACTCAGGAGAGGATTTTTTTTGTAGGTTTGGTAGAAAAGGATGAGTTTTAGGTACATTAAAAATCCGAATTACCCTCATCCAGTTCAACCAAAGACTCAAATCGGATAGATGAAAAGATTCTTTCTCCACCATGGCATGGCAAAGGAAATTGAATCCACATATGTAATAAATATAAGTTAGAAATCTGTCATCATTAGTCTTGTACTCAAGTGGCCCTTCTCAGTTTTTCTTTTCTATCAATAAACTTTCGGCATTTATTAGGACCAAACTTCTTTCTCTCACAATAATTTTTTTTTTGTTTCTCTGGACTACTCTGTTTAGCATTTGCATTTTAACCGTGTCTATACTATACTGCACGAGTATTACGAGCGCAAATCACGCTCTTTGGCGTGTGGGGCCCCCGTCCCTCGGTCACTAGCCGCCACTGCCATCGGAAGAAAAAATAAATTTTAAAGATATCCTCCACTTAAGGTATCCAATCTCTTAAGCAAAACTCAAGTGTCATCATATCAATTTTAGAAGCCGAAATAACTTTTTCTTAATGGATATTCCTTGTCTAAACATAATTAATTAACAATATGAATCATAATTTAATTTCTTCACTTTCTTTTTCGAACCTTTCATAACTTATAATTCTAAATGTTGGTCTCTTCTAGTGAGCAATGACGACATGGAAAACAACTATAGAAGCCAGTGATGTGTCCTACTAATCGTATCATTTGTTCGTTTTGTGGCTATACATGGCTCGAAATAGTGGTTGAGGTTCGCAAGATTTTATATTAAACGTTATGTCATAGTTATGTGGTCTAAGAAAATGATAACAATGTTTCATCTCCTTGGACTAATTTGATGTATATGAATCAAGTATAACAATTATTCAATGATCTTTTTATTGGCATGTTTGTGCATGCAATTTAATGTAGATGTGTTTACAGTCTGTTTTTTAGGGTAGTGTTTGTGAATTAATCCTTAGTTTGGATGATCCAGTCAATGAGATATAAGATCGGGTCAATTTTCATTCTTTGGTTTTGGATACCGTATATCCATACCTCGCGTTTATCATAATTTATATCGATTTTATGTATTGTGCTTTCATTTGTTTGGCATTGAATGCGTATGAATGAATAGCCTTTCTTTCTATCAAAATAATAATAATAATAATTATTCAATGCCCTGGTTGTTCAATCAGTCACCCAAGGTGAAGAGAAAAAAGATTTTTTGTGCCGCCAAAGTTGGGTACGCTAACATCTCTATATCTATCTCTCTCCCCTTCATGTAAAATGACCTCATTTTGGTACACCTTGTTGATATGCTCTCATATGCTGTTTGCTTAGACAACCCTCACTCTTACACAAATTAATGTTTTTATTCGAGGTGGAGTGTTATTTTATAAGTACAAGGAAATGTCTTGTAGACCATAAGATGAGTGATCTAGAAGAGTTCGATTGGGTCTCATGGAATAAAAGGTTCCTTAAAAAAAGCTTAGAAGTAAGAAATACCATGTGATGCAATGCAAGGGGGGGGATTGCTTAGATGGCAGAACTCTGATCCATCCTAGCATTGGTCGGGTGAAGGATATAAATAACTCAGCTTTCCATCAAATGTATAGATCCACAATTTTACATTTATGTTTTGTTTGTGGAAGTCGATAAGTTTCCAATGCACGCAAGGCACACAAGAATTCTTGGCATTAAGAAACCCGTAAAATAGAAGATACAAAAATTAAAAAAATGAATATATTATTAGTGTCACAAAGGTCTGTTGTTTTTCCAAATGGTATAAAACATCTATTTTATGATGTGATCAGATGATATGTCAATTACGATTGTTGGATAGAGATGACATTGTCTAGGTTAGCCGTATATCAAATTTCCATTTAATAATCATTTATGTCTAATAGTAACTAAACGATTTCTATTTTTGACCCATAAATTATTATCATAATTATTTCTCGTAAATAAATAAAAAATAGAAATAGAAATCAATAGCAAAGAAAGCCCAAATTGAATTTTAATGGTGCATTTCTGAAAACCATATGTAAGCAAGCGATTGTTCACTTTGTGCTACTCTTCAAAGCTAAAATGACCAATGATGGTTATTTGTTTACGGCTTATCTTTGTTTGTTGGTATACAGACGACAATTTCTTTTGCCTGTGAAGTGTGAACCATGCAGGCTTTCCCAAGTTTGGGCCGATTTTTCTGAGCCCTAAAAGCTTAAGTTAGATGGGCTAACTTTGACTAGGACTGTGTTTGGTATGTATTCTTGGAACACGTTCTTGGATGATAAAAACAACTATTTTTATCTTTCGAGAATGCAAAATTGATCTAGAATGCATACCAAATACAGTTCTAATTTCAGGCCAAGCACCAAGGCCCTGGCCTAGAACTCCATACAACAATGATAGTTCACAGAGAAAAGCATATTCCCATATATTATCATAGGAAGGATTCTGAAAATAATATTGAATACACTAGCACCTTTTCTCTCTCAAATGAAATGACCTCTCTGCCCCTTATTTATGAAACCATTCTGTCGCCCCCCCTTATTGGTGTGCTCCCTTATGCCGCTTTATCAGAAAACCCTCTCCCATTATTCAATAGGAGACCATAAAATTTCTTATCATTCATAACTTCTTCAGTAGTCACGAAACGGCCAAGCTCTATTGAAAGCTGGCCTGCAACTCCCATGGCAACTGAGAGCAATCCATCTTCCAAACCTACTGCAGGTTCTCGGACGCCTTGATCTCTAACGGCAGACAGGAAGTTGACATGTTCCAAATAACTTGAGCCATGATGCAATCCCTCATATCTGATAAACAAATGAACAGTCAAGTCTAACATTATTTGGAGCTATAAAATTATGTTTAGGGGCAGTTTTCCTTGTGTTCTCATAGACTTTGAATAAGTTCCTACCTCTAGTGAACTATAAAAAACATAAGTAAGCAAAAGAAAAGGCATGAAACATGAAAAAAAGTTATTACTACCCACTTTATCCGTTTATCCTCAGCTTTTATAGTTTGGACTCCAATTCTTCCTTCTGTTCGAGTGCCCACACGCACGACATTCTCAGGGACAAATGCCTCACCCTGTTATTAAGTGATAAGCAGAGTCACAATGCAAGCAAGATGGAATTGAGCAAAATGGGAAAATATTTAGAAAATAGAAAAAAAAAAGAGAAGAGGATGTAAGAGAGAGTGATACCTTCCCAATATCACCAACAACAGATATTTCTTGCTCATTTTTACTCCCTTCAGCAAACATGCAAAGATCAAGCATGCCTCGAGAACCATTATCAAATTCTATGATAACAAATGCATTATCAATGATGTCGGGTACCTGCTTCCATTATTGAAGTGGTAAGGAAAGGGAGAGGACTAATCGATGAAACAAAAACAAGATCACACTCAAGTTTCAGCTCATAAGAGATGAAGTGCAGCCAAGTATTCATTTGAAATTGTCAATACAAAGAAATCAGCAATTAAGCAACCAACAGGCAGTGTTGCTGAGTACTGGTACTGCAGCAATTAAGTCTTTGATTCAGATGACACAACAACAACAACAAAAGAAAGAAAAAGAATCCACAAAATCATGGAGGCTCAGCATAATTAGCAGACACAAATTTCCCAATGCCTAGATGCTTAAGCTTTTAGAATCCCCAAACAAGAACCTAATTTGGATTATTGTTAATGCTCAACAAATGCCTCCTGATTGGAGTTGCACTTTCATAACAAGAGTATCTTCTGATTACTAAGAAAAACAGGGGAAAGATAAGGCTAATTCAGAACTTGGGGTTAGAAAACCATCTGATAAATTGGAGTGGAAGCTCAAAGCCAATGTTATTTAAGAAATGGTAACCAGAAGCTTATTATGGTGATTATTGATATGACATCCATCCACCACAGAGGAAATTGGACTTCAGCTGTTGACATTAGATTATACTGACAATATCCAATTTGAACTCTGCTATTCAGCTGTTGACTTGCTAGATTAGACTCACAATAACAAATAAGTTTTGAATTAGATTACCTGAGAACTACTGTGGCTGTTCAGACCTGCATTAATTCCAGTTTTGGCCAAGTTTTTCACTGAAAACAAGATTTTAATTCTGTGGTATGAAGTCTGTAATATCAGTTCATTCACATGATAGAAACAAATGAACATCTACATGAGTACTCTCAATCTACTATTAGACTGAAATTTCCTGTTATAGTGCTCTTATCCAATTTTATTACCAGGGTTCTGTATCTCTGATTGATTGAAAACAATAAAAAAATGACAACATTCACAATGCAAGGAAAGTTTCTGCAGTTTCATTTTCATTTGGGGAGACCAACTATAGATGAGATGAGCAAACATCTTTTCAGAACATGTTAGCTATCAATATCTGCAAGAAAATTCTAAATTTTGTGGCTCCTATAGAGTTTCTTATAATCGAGTAATCTTTTTCCATAAACAATTACCTTTCCATCATAAATTTCATCCTTGTGATTAACATCTATGGCTCCAGAAGCCATCACCCGAACTGGGTTTGCACCTACAAACAGCCTCATTAGATCAAAGAAGTGACAGCACTTCTCCACAAGAGTCCCTCCACTGTTCGAATTGAACCGGTTCCAATTGTTCACCTATTATGAACATGGGAGCAATAAGAACAATACAAATGAAACAGTAAATGCTCAACAGAGGCATTTATAAACAAGAATAGCTGTTTTAACCTTAACCAAGAAAGGAAACCGATGCTCGCGAATTGCCACCATTTTCACTTCTCCAACTGCTCCACCCTTAACTAACTCTATCAGCTTTGCAACAGGAGGCATGTACCTGTACTCCAAGCCTACTTGAACCAGTATCTCTGGCCTCATTCTAGCAGCATCTATGACCTAGGAAGACAAACCCCATCTATCAAATGATAGTATCAAGCCAGACAAGGGCTTCCTAAGAAATAAAATGATATCAAAATTCCTATTTCATTAACTGAAAAGGTTCATTTAAAAGTGATTTCCTTATAAGATGCATAAGATTTCAAATTTCCAATAATACAGAAATTAAAACAGATTAGAATAGAGATTGAAAAGATTAAGAAAATTCTATGATAGTTGACCTTCTTGCAGTCCTTGACGGTAGTACACAGGGGCTTCTCCACAAGAACATGGTGGGGTTTTGGATGGTTGATGATATCCATGAGGATCTGATAGTGGGTCATGTTTGGAGTTGAGACAATTACTACATCACAGAGCCCACTGTCCAGTAGTTCCTGGTGTCCTGAGAACACCTATATAATAACCATTCAAATGTTTGATTGAAAATCTGAAAAGGGAAGTTACTGAAAATGGATGAATCTGTAAGGGTTTAAGGTTAATGATACCTTGGGTGACCAGTTGAAGGATTGGGCCAAGTTGAGGGCAAGTTGCTGAGAGGGAAGGTGAGGGTCAGCAATACAGACGACGGAGACACCTTGAGATTGGAGATGGGCCAAGTTCAAAAGATGTTCCCTTCCCATCATTCCAACCCCTATGATTCCATATTTCACTTTTTCTCTCATGGCTCCTCTCTCTCTCTCTCTCTCTCTCTCTCTCTCTCTCTGTGCCTCTGACTTCGCCGGCTCTGTACTGAGAGTATTGGAATCGGTGAATAAAAGATGATCAACGAAGAGAGTAGAGAGACAAGGCCAATCACCATCAGCGTGATTGCATTATGAATCGGGACGATATAATGGTATTGTACTTAAAGAGGGTAATGAGGTCATTTCATGCGAGTGGAGACCGAATTTGACAGGTAGACAAATGCGTATCCTGTGATGGTGAAGAGAGAATCTCTTCAACAATGGGATCCGGTAAAATCCAGTCACCACTCGCCACTCATCACTGTCTCCGCACCTATAAAATGCTTCAAATTGTAAGTTGGCGCTCATTTGCAAGACTCGTAGTTTAGCGGAAAGCTCGGTTCTCTCGTTTCTGATTACTGCAAAGAAGAATGGAAGACGAAGGTGGCGAAAGGTCGAGCATCGTGATCGGCTTGATTGAGAACAGAGCGAAGGAGGCATTGTCTTCTATTCCTACTTCTTGCTGTTTCCTTTTTAATGTTAAAATGATGGAATTGCAGTTTGTTTAATCTTCTATTGGTTGTGATGCTCAATAATGGAGGTCTCTGTAAGTTCTAGGTTTGGAATTTGTTGTTCTATCTCCAAATAATCGATTTGAAGATCACTTTATTGAAAGTTGGAAGTGATGATAGTCACCGTTTTAATTCTCAAGCTTCCTGCTCATCCGTTGTTAGTTTCAGACGAGCAAGCATCAGTTGGAAGATCTTATTGAAATTAAAAGTGATGTCTACTACTTAAGTTCGCCACTGGAATAAGAATCAAAGTTTCCTGTTGACTCCTCGGATCTTTTGCTAGAGGTTTTCTTTAGCATATGCAATTTGATTTGCATGATCACAGATCCCGATGAACTACAAGAAACTGTATCTAACTTGAGAAGATGAAGTTGTGTTGATATCCAGAAACCAAAATCCACAATCGGTCTCTTAAAAGTGTTTTACCATCAAAAGTACAACAGAATAACTAGATCTGAACATGAGCGTTTCTGTGATGCCATAGAGTTGAGTCTTAGAGCAGATATCGGTTTCGGATGTTGAATTCTTATAAATATAATGGTCAAGCTTGTTCTGGGTCTGTTTGGCTTTAGTTGTCTTTTAAAATAGATTTTAATTCTTACAGCTCCCAATAAGTTTTCTTGCTCAATTTTTGCAAAGGTGAGGTGACCTTCTAGGGATCTGATGCTGGAGAATGAATAATGTTAATGCATCATTGCTGGTAACTTCATCAGCTGCTTTTGAAAACCTAATATTCTTTAAATTCTGAGCTCATAAAGTAGTATCAATTCAATTCAAACCAAAAATAGCTTTCTCAAACTAAAGTAGTATCAATTGAATCTCCAGTAATTCACTTTTACATATCTACTAATACATATATTTTTGGTTAGATACATATCTGCTAATATATAACTTCGAAAATAAGAATGCTTGATGTATTGAGTTTTATCGTTGATGACTTTTTAAATGGACTTTCCCTTATATTTATTCACAACAACTTCTATGAATAAAGTGCTTTTAAACCTCCATAGTTTCATCATAATTTCTTATCCTTTTTATTTGTCCAGTTTGATAGGAGACTCGATTTGATGGACACACCAGATTAGTGGTTAAATGAGGCACATATTGTTTATTACTAAAGTGATTGAAGTTTATTAATACTATATTTACAGGCCATAAGTTATATTAGGAACTGCTTTATATTCTCAGGTTTATTGTGCAGAACTCTCAACCAATTTACCTATTTGTTTTAGTGCTAAAGAGTTATTGAAATGAAGAATAAATTTTTTTTCCCCACAAATCATGATTTTCCTTCTGGAATTGCAAACATGTAAGTCCTTGAGTACCGTCATGATCAATGTGGAGGAGGAAATTCTGATAAATATCACTTACAGAGTGATGAAGTTATTTCAGAGGACTGATCCTGACTTCATGGTGGAGAGTTTTGGGAAACATGAGATATGGTTACACAGTCAAGATAGTTCTACATTGACATCTAACTTCATGTGGTCAGCTGAATCCTAATAGATAGTTTTGTTTCATCTTTTCAGTTTTAATTACTAGTTAGTTAAATAGTTTGTAAAATAGTACTTTTCTGTTCAATAATATATCAAGAATTCCTTAGAGCTAATGTGGAATAAATTGTTCCACCTGCAGTTTTTGGTTTTGATGCCTTTAAGGTCCACAATGCCAATTGATAGGATCAATCTTCTGCACAGGTTGGAGTTGCTGCATTTGACATGAGATCAGCTTCACTGCATCTCTCTCAATACATTGAAACTAGCAGTTCGTATCAAAATACAAAGACATTGTTGCATTTCTATGATCCGATGGTAATCATTGTCCCTCCGAATAAGATGGCGCCTGATGGTATGGTTGGAGTCTCAGAGTTGGTGGATAGATTTTATTCATCAGCCAAGAAGGTAACGGTCTATGGGTTTTGCAGGTGTCTGCATGTGCAGGAATTTGTGTGCTCAATGCCATGTCTAATACCTTGCACCGCATTTTCCAGGTTGTAATGGCCCGTGGTTGCTTTGATGACACCAAGGTCTGGTACATTTTTATTATTCTTTTATGCTTTCGCATGATTTTGGATGTCCTCATATATATTTATCTTGTAATTTTGCTATTTGTGGTTTTGATCAAACTTTTATAGGGAGTTGTACTGGTTAAAAGTCTGGCAGCCAAGGATCCATCTGCGCTTGGTCTAGACACTTATTACAAGCAATATTATCTATGTTTGGCTGCTTCTGCAGCTACTATCAAATGGTAGTATGCTACTGTGCTATCTCATAACTTGAACTTTATTGTTTTACATCTTTGGAGGAGTGATGCTCTTTGTAAATTACCCATGTAATGTTTGATAAGACTTCTTTCCATTTCTGCTTCCATGTGTGGTCACCCAGGTATTGATTACTACCAAGAAAATGAATTCAACCCTTTCTGATTAGTAATTATGGGTGCATCACAAACTGTAATTTCAGGTCATGCAAGAATCATGGGCAGATTGAAATTACCTTGCATTGCAATCTAATTGATTGATTTTCTTTGAGGCCCTGCAGAAAATATATTCTCTGTGAAATTTTGTGAGATATTCCATACATTAATAAAATTTAGAACAAAATATTTGCGCAGAGCTAGGGTGGTCTAATTATTGGTGCAGTCAGGAATCCCTTCAAAGTCTTAACAATCTCTAACCTTCTGTCTTACCAATTTTCTTCAAAGGATTCCTTAATTATTTGGTTATAGATGGTAAGTAGGAAAGGTTTTACCTATCTTTCCCCCTTAAAATTCTGGTGAACCAATCTAATGTTTTCAGTCTTTAATTCATGTTACCTCTTTCATCGTTCCCTCCCATTTCACCAGTAAGTCCTTCATTAATCAAATGGTCAACATCTCTTAGAATTTCCTGTGAGGTCTGAGTTCCTTTGTATACTTCTTTTTGATTTGGTGACTAGATTGTGTAATTGATCATTTTGTTAACACAAATTTTAACTGCATACCGCGCAGGACAGAAGCAGAGAAAGGGGTAATTGTTACGAACCACTCATTGTTGGTATGATTTTGTTCTTGATGCATTGAGCATTTCCCTTGATTAGTAGATGCTCTACTACGTAACCCTGTTGGCCCATATTACGTGGATCTGGTGTGAGTGTGAACGTTCTATATGGGTTTTGTTTCAATTTTTGTACTTGCTTCACCCCAAATCTATGGTTAGAGGGGTGAAACTACATATTAAATATGTTAAGGTTCTTTCACTTTGGACAATGTTTAAACAGTAACTCCCTTCCCTAGTAGGTTTACATTGATACCATCTCTGAAAATAAGTAGATTGAATACATTTTTCTGGAGCTTTTATGGTTTTCCATTCTGTATATTTCTAATGGAACATTTCAAATTTTTGTTTTTTATATTTCTTCCACAAATATTATGATATGCATTTGCCTTTTTCTTAAGCTTTCTTTCCCTTTTTGATTGGTAGAGATTCTAACCTTTAATCTAGTTTATGCTTCACTGACTTTTCCAGGTCACCTTTAATGGCTCATTTGACCATATGAATATCGACTCTACTAGGTATCCTTTTTGAAAAATAACCCCCTCTTTTCAGTTGCTGGTTATGTTTGATTCATCCAGAAAGTAGGGTTGAAATGCAGTTTTGCTCCAATGTCTATATTCAAATGATATTACATTGGAAGGAGTATAAATGCACAGCAATACAGCATTATGCTTTATATTAATTACAATTTGAATTCTCTGAATGGATCTTATAGTTGAAATATGCGTAACAGTGTACAGAACTTGGAAATCATTGAGCCACTACATTCAACCCTTTGGGGAACAAGCAACAAAAAAAGAAGTCTATTTCACATGCTTAAGACGACGAGAACTATTGGAGGGTATGTTGATTAGCTATCTCATGATGTTTAGTGGTTCTGTTTCCCTCTTCTTAGCCTTTCTTTTTCAATTGAAAAGTTTCTTGCTTTAACTTATAGCCACTAAATTATGTTTAGAAATAGGAACTATAATTTAAGAAATTGTGTTGATGCCACCATCAATCCAATTTAATTTTCTGGTTGTTGGCTTTCGAAGACATATATTGAGTAGCAGAATCGGTGTTTTTACATCTTCATTTCTAAAGGATCCAGAAAAACCATGTCATCAGCAAATGTTATGATGGGTAATTTTCTTCTTACCGTTGTTGTACTCCTGTCAGGAGTGAATGGTATAATATTCCCTTTAACAGAGAAATAAAAGGCATCTTAAGAAAGAGATGCCCATAAACATTTATTTGTATTGGTTTGGAGGGTTGTAGGAACAATATCTTTTCTATAAAGATTCGACTGAAAAAGGGCGTACCCAAGGTTCGAGAACTCGCGAGATCTCGCCGAGATCTCGCCGAGTTTCTCGGTTTTGGGCAAACCGAGTCGAGTTCCTAGTCGGTACAAAAAACTACAATTTCTCGACCGAGATCTCGAAGGTGAAAATCATGGTTTTTTTAGTACAAAAAACCAATATCTCGCAGAGATCTCGGCGAGATCTCGAGATCTCGGTTGGGCCCAAAGATGCTAGTTAGTTGTATTTAGCCCAATTTTCACCCAAAACCATTTCCAACATAAGAGAGAGCAGAAAGAAGTTCTTAGGCTCTAAACCAAGGGGAAAACCTCTCCTTCAAATTTCTTCTTCTTTCTTTCGATTGTTGGATGGAATGCACTGTTTGGAGTTAGATTGAAGTGCCAAAGTGAAGATTCAAGTGCCAATTTGGAGCATCATCACCTATTTGCAAGATTTCAAAGGTGTTTTCTATTTCTTCCCAAATCTATTTTTTCCAAAAAAATTTTGTAATCCTTGTTAGATTCATGTGGTTTTAATATATGTTGAATATCTTTGCCCGATCTATCACTTCATGGAGTCGGATTTTTTTCAGTTAATAAATTATTTATTATAATTTCTGGAAAAATAAATGATTTATTTGAAAAAGAAAATGAAAAAATAGGATGAATAGTGATTGTTTGAAAATGATTTTGATATATGTTAAACTACTTGGGATGCTCTACAGCCCCATGGATTAATTTTTATTTTCACCCATTAAAAAATTATTTTATTTTTCAGATTTAATAAATATATTATAAAAATTAAAAAAATATATATAATATTAAGGAAAAATACTTATTGCTTATGGAAAATTATGTACAACATATGTACATAATATTCAACTTCAAATGGTGTCAAATTCATCATTACATTATATTTTTCTTATACTTTAAGGTATAAATAGTTTTAAAAAATTCAAAATATTATTTTTAATTAACAAATAAATACTTGGGTTAGGGATAAATAAGATATAGTTATTTCATAGTTCTAGTAGCTTGACATTACGTTTAAGAGTTATGAATAGCATACTTTAAGTCTTGAATACCTTACTTTAAGTGATCCATGGTTATTAATACATGCTTTTTATGTAAAGGTCAAACATAAGATATTTTGTATTCAATGTCCGATATAGCATGGCAACATGGAGTTCCCATGTCCGCAGACAAAAAGAAGTCCAAATGCAATTATTGTGGGAAGTTGCTATCCTGGAGGAGCCACCAGGTTAAAGCAACACTTATGCTGCAGAGCAAGGATGTTTCATCATGCCCAAATGTTCCTATCCAAGTGAAAGTGGCAATGACACAACATTTGAAAGGAGGAAGATTAAAAAAATCTGAGAGGGAAAGAATGCAACAAGAGTTTAATGAGGCAATACTAGAGAGGGCTGGTGCAGAGGTTTGTGGCGAAGATGATACTCGACATTGGGCCTCCACCGGAGTTTCAATCAAAGGCTGAATGGAGAATTTACCAATGAGACTTTGGTGAGAGTAGACAAAGATTTCATTTTGATAATATAAGAGCATATGAGCAAGCAAGAGGAGCTGGTGGATCTGCTCAGTCACAGTGCAAGAAGATGAGAGGAGAAGAAGCACTGGGACAAGAAATATACCACGACCCCAAACTCGACCACGAGTACAAGGTCCAGAACCCATTTTTGAGCAGGATCCCACCACTTTTAGGCAACAAGATGCCTACCACCAACCATCCCACAAGTATTTGGTGGTAACAAGAGAAAGCACGAAAAGCCTTCAAGAAATTCATGCTTTACCATGGCATTCCAGCCAATGTAGCACAAGGAACATACTATGATGCATTCCTCGATGCGCAGGAGGAGGGTGTGCAGATGGAAGGACCTTCACCATTTGAATTATACAATGTGTATTTGCCTCGTGGAGGTAGAGGAGCTAAAAGAATACATTGATGGTTCAAGCCAATGTGGGAGACATATGGGGTTACTCTTATGGTGATGGTTGGACTGGACCTACTAGGCTGTCCATCATAAATTTCATGGTGAGTTCAATGGAAAGACTATATTCTTGAAGTCTATCGATGCATCAAAGCATATAAAGGATGCATCATACTTGTATAAGGAGTCAAGCAAGTGGTGGATGAGGTAGGACAAGGAACGTTATCCAAATTGTGACGGATAACGGTTCCAACTATAAAAAGGCTGGAGAGAAGTTGATGAATAAGAAGAGTAAGAGGATCCGGCTCTTTTGGACCCCATGTGCAGCCCATTCTATTGATTTAATGTTGAAGGACATGGGAAAAAGACTTTGGTGGCGGGTGGGTAAATAGGGCAAGACAAGTGACAACTTTTGTGTACAACCATTCTTATGCTTTAGCCTTGATGAGGGAGAAATGCAATGGAGATTTAGTGAGGCCTGGTGTCACTCGATTTGCCACCAATTACATTGCATTGAAGAGCTTTCGAGTAAGACGATAGGTCTAAGGTGTATGTTCTGCAAGTCATGAATGGTTTGGTTGGCAAGGTTCTAAGTCGAAGAAGCAAAGGTAAGCACAACATCCATTGCAAATGATGGATTTTGGAAGGACTTGGGAAAGTGGTTGGCATATTAGAGCCAAGGTGGCAAGATCGAGGATGGTTGATACAGAGAAGAAGCCTACTTTAGGCCACATTTATGCTGCCATCCAAAAATGAAGGAAATGGTTAGAGCTGCTATACCTCGGGTCAAAGTCCTACACTAACATCATGATGAGCGGTGGAGAAGCACTTGAGTCATCCATCGATAAGGTGAGTGAGTTCAACATACTTTATACTTTAAATGTTATAACTTTTTACATTTACATATTCAAAACCCTAAAGGCATTAAAGCGATTAAGTCACTAACAAATCATATTTGTGGTGTTTACTTTACCAAAGATACTATTTGAATCCAAAGTATCACTACTCCCATGATCTCGGGCTAGACATAGAATTGTTAGAGGCGTCAAGTCGTTACTCGGGTCGAGCCCCATCCAAAGACACAAGCGCTTGTAACGATGAGGCGAGAGTATGGGACTTTTGCACTTTGGTTTTATGAATGTAATTACTAAATAGGAAATACTAATGCCTCATATTGAAAATAGATCAAATACTTCAGAGAGGCCTCGTGAAGTTTCGTCGACTAGGCATGCTGAGGGTAGACAAAAGTCGACCTGGTAGGTGGCATGATATTACATTTATGAATTATAATTTATCTCTTTATAATGTACATATTCTTACTATTCTATATTTGTAATGTAGCCGACTCGGTGGGTGCTTTATGGTACAAGTTCACCCAACCCGAGGAAGGTAGCGGTGAGAGTGCTCTCACAAACTTGTTTATCCTCCGGATGTGAGCGCAATCGGAGTACATTCTCATTGATACATTCAAAGAGGCGGAATAGGTTGGGTAGCGAACGACCTGGAGCAGCTTGTGTATGTGCACTACAATATGAGATTAAGGATGAGGCACATACGTGAAGGAATTGAGGCCAATGATAAAGAACCCATTGAACTCGTCCAACATTTTTCAAGAGGACTCGATGACGATGAGGATCCCCTATTCCAAAGGGTGAGGGATCGTGGTATACCGATATGGATCAATGCGGGGTAGGCCCGACCCCACCATCGCGTCTCTAACCGCACCGATGTTGATGAATATATGTCGACGCAAGAGGGGGCGTGCACATGCGAGTCACCGAAATCTTTTGAGCCTGTGGTAGGAAGTCCTGCGATGATGATGATGGTGGTGGTGATGACACCGGTGATGCTAGTGATGGTGATGGTGATGGTGATGGTGATGGTGATGGTGATGGTGGTGAAGCCGCTGCAGCTAGTGGCATGCGGAGGGCGGTTATTATGATGATCGCGCGAGGGGATGCGCGAGCAAGATCGAGCAAGAAGTTGGAACGCAGAGGACCCCGTAGCGTTTCACCGGTGAGTCTCGCTTACGCATGCCACTCAAGATCAAGACCATGGTGGCTACCCTAAAACATACAACAAAAGAAGGGTCGCAAACACTCACATCACCATATGCTCGGGAGGAGGACAACAAAGAGATGAACACCATGCTTACAAGTTTCGGAAGCATGAGTATAGATACTACTAGTGAGCATCGCCATGGCAATCATCTCAAAGATCATCATGGCTATGACTATGGCCAGCAGAGCACCGGTTCGATTATAGTGCCTATGGTCGATGGCAAAGAATGAGTATGACAATCAAAGCTCTAGGTCGTGTTGGGCATACATTCCTAGTCCCAAACCAGTCATACATGCCTCAAGCTCAATATGACAGAGCAGGTGGATCTTACACCTCATACCAACACCTCCCATGTACCCTAAGATAGGGAGATTGGTATATGTTGATCGAAGACTTATATGGAAGTCGTGTCACACTATTTGCAACACTATAGCAATTCCATGACATGGGAATTATATGTGGATCGATATAGGGATGAATTTCTTGTTCAATCTCATTTTATGTAACAAATTAAGTGAACATTGATGTAATGTACATTTTATTTGAATGTTTTGATTGATGTGTGCTAATTAGAATGTTTTGATTGCTAATTTGCTATGTTTTACTAAATTATATATAGATTATGTTGTTTTAGACTTTTAGTACGACTCGTCGCCTACCAACCTATGGTCCAAAGTGAAACTCATATTTGGACTTGTTTTTTGCAAATCTGGGCATGCCATTGTGTTTAAATGGCCTGAAATAGGCTGGATACCAAGTTTCAGACCCAAAATATGTGTACAACCCACCGAGTTGGGGGTCCGAGTCCAAAAAAAAAATTGCACCAACTCGCCGAGATCTCGCGAGATCTCGGCTCGACTCGGTTTCTGGCCTAGCCGAGATGCCACCGAGACCCGAGTTCTCGAACCTTGGGCGTACCCAGTGGCCAGTGCACAAGGCTCCCGCCACTGCAAGGTCTGAGGAGGGTTATAATGTACGCAGCCTTACCCCTGCTTTCGTATAGAGGCTGTTTCCAGATGGACTGTAAAGATTTGATTGGAGTACTTAATAATTCATATGGTTCGAGATGGACTGGAATGATGAAACATGATTCTTGTATCTAATCAAAATATTTGGGATAAGGCTCAGCTAGGTTGTGTTAGGCACCACCAAATTCATGGATGTTAGGATAAAAAGTGATGTAGATAAGTTCTACTCCAAGCAGTACCATCTCAAAAGGGAGGAACCTGACCTGCGGTTCCTTGAATGAACTTATTCTGGTTCAACTGAACCAAGTTCAGTTGGTTTAGGCCAGACCAACCAGGTCTGGGTGTTTTCTGATTCACCCAAAACCAGTTCTAATTAATCCAGTTCATGTCTTAGTCAAAGAAGGGTCAAAAGTAATTAATGCATGTGTGCCGAATTTGGGAAGCATATCTGGTTAGTTGCAACTACTATCTGAAGTCTTAGAAGATATTGTTTCAGTCAATAAGTTAGTTCGTTGATGGTTGTGTGAGTCCTTGAAATGTAAGTCAGTCCATTCATGTGTAAGTCCTTGAAAATGTGCAGCTCATTAAATAGTCAAAGAGTCTAGTAGAAAGTCCCAATGAGAGTGTAGAATGCTCCGAATCACTCTAAAAGGACTGCTTGTAAGAATTTTGAACAAAATAAAAAGTTGAATGAAATTTTTGGTTTTATGCCAATAGGTGTGAGATGCAATGGAGCCTAGTGAGAAGCTGGGTTGCTTGGTGAGATGCTAACCTAAGCCTTGGTGAGAATCCTTGATTATCCCTCTTATTGCTTTCTTACTGCTGCCTTTGTTTTTAAAATTAGTCAAATCTAGTTTTGTTCTCACCTCCTTGCGATCCTGTCTATTGAGGATTTTCATTCTATTACAAAGATTGATCCAGGATCCCATTATTTTGGTATTAAAGCCATGGCCGAAGGTAGTTCTAGTACTCCAAACTAGACCCCAGACTCCATGGCACAAGTAATTGACATATTGAATCAGTTGGCTGATTGTATGACCATGATGGAACAGTGTTTTGAGTCCATATCTCCATGGAGTGATGGACAACCAGTCCAATCGACAACCAATAACACCCATTGGTTCATGAACCAACCAGCATTTGGAAACATTTCTCTGCAAACCACTTTTGAGGAGAATGCATGATCATGCTTCCATCAAAGCACACCGCAGTACGCTATGACACTCACGAAGTGAAGAAAAAGCTAGGAGTACAAAGACAAATATAACCCTCGGATATTCTATGATTGGATGTGCTGTTTAGATGATTACTTTGATTGGTTGAGCTTTCTGAAGTTAGGAAGTTGAAGTTGGTCTGCTTCAAGCTCGTGGGACCAGCATGAGAGTAGTGGCGCGACTATGAGACAAAGTTGGACCGACAAGGAAGAGAGCCCATTACATGGAAGGAGATGCGTAAAGACCTATAGGGGAAAATCTTCTTCAGACCTTCCCAAGGCGTCTATATGACAAGCTCAACACTCATGTCAAGGCTCACTTTCGGTGGAAGAATACATGGACCTATTCAACATTCTTGTTTCTCGCACCAACTTGGACAAAGAGGATGACTAGCTTATTTCTAGTTTCAGCCCTAAGCTGAAACATGAAATACAAGACAAAATTGGGGTGACAAAATATACGGAACTTACAAGATTTGAGAAGGCCCTACAAGTTGCGGACCTATTAAAGATTTCTGGGGCCTCGATCTTGCCCTCTTGCGGTCTGCCTCCTCTGCGTAGGCTGGCTGATCGCTCCCCTCCCCCCTGTGCAGGCTGGTTGTCGGCCTTGTAGGCTTTTTTGTTTTTTTCCTTCTCCCCCTCTTGTATATTGATTCTTTGGTTCTCTCTTCCCTGCCCCCCTCTGGGGTTCGGTAATATAATTATTTACCAAAAAAAAAAAAAGATTTCTGTCTGAAGATTCATTCCTCAATTCAGATCATGGAGCAAGAACTTGGCGAGATCTCGCTAAAATCTCGGTTTTTTGAGATGGCGAGATGAGATTATGGGCGAGACACTTAGATTACAATATGTCGGTTCAATTCAATTGCTGGCCCATTATATATTATCCAGATCTCGACCGAGACCAGTCAAGATCTCGCTAATCTGATGGTGATGGGGGTAGTGATGGTGGTGGTGGTGATTAAGGGTGTTAAACCTAGTCCGAACCGTTAAGACCGACCTAAATCAACCAAAAAAACCCGAGACCGAACCGAACCGAACCGATCCTTATTGGATTGGTTTTGGACTGGGGTATGACGGGACCGGTTGAAAACCGGACCGACCGATAACAAACCGAAAACCGAACCGAATGAAACCGATAAGAAAACAATGAGCATAAGGTTATGAATCATTGAATTGATTTCAATTTTAGTGAGCAAATTTATGGTTGTAAGATAAATTGTTACAAATCAATGAGTATGAGGTTATGAAAATAGGGAAATTGATTTGTAACAATGCTTGTTCCATTAATCTCCTTTTTAAGTGTGGGGCTAATAAAATATTTTATGTAGTTGAAAAGAGAAAGAGAAGAAAATAGGCACAAACCGAACCCAACTTGTTTTAAAAAACCCGGTACCAAACCGATATCAACCCGTTATCATAAACCGAAACCGACACGAAACCAAACCGCACTGAAACCGAAACCGAAAAGTTCTTATTGGATTGGTCTCGGTTTCTCTAAAAGCTAGGGATGTCAATAATACCCGGTTGGCCCGAACCCGCCCAAACCCCCCCTGAGCCCGGCCCGGACCCGACCCTGATCTGTCAGCCCGAAGGGCGGGTTAGGGTTGAGTTTTAGCCTGACCCTGGCAGGGTTGGGTCGGGTTTGGGATAAGACCTCGGACTTAGCCCGGCCCGGCCCGACCTTGTTTTACTTATAGGTATATTTTTTTTTTGTGAATAAGTTATAGGTATATATTAATGTATATATTATCAAGGAAAAGATAGAAAACCCCTTAGAGATGACTAAACCCTAAGAATATATTTCTGTTTTTCACACTTCCTCCAAATCTCTTAAGGGAGAAAAGCCACCGCGGTGAGAAGCTCATCTTCTTCGGGAGTCCATGGCCCTCTTTTCAGGCTAATCTTACTACAGCACGGCGTCTTACTCGACGATGAAGATTCAGATGCCATCGTCGCCATTGCCGCCACCGCAGCCGCTGCTGTTGTTGATGCCGATCCTAGTGCCGGCTTTCTCATTTCTTTTTTCTTTTTCTTTGTTTCTTCTTTGGAAGGGGTTTTTTGTGCTGTGTATAGGCTCGGTAATGGGGTTATACAAGCTTAGGATGAATTTTGCAGAAAGCTTTCCTCAGTCTGTAAGGGACATGAACTATAACGGCCTTACGATTCCCAGCAACATCCATCTGAACTGCTGAATTTATGTAAAGATCATTCAAGTCACTTTTGAGATCCTAGTTGGAAGTCTCCAAATCGAAGAGTGCCTGGGCAGTATATACCTTATACGTGACGGAAAGTGTGAGAGGGTTAGAGAGAGAGAGACGGAGAAGATGGGAAGTGGGGAAGAGAAGTTAAGAAAGCAGAGAGAAATGGATAGATAGAACAGTAAGTGGTGGGACCCATTTTCCTTATGTTTCATTTTTTTCTAAATTTGGACAACAAATAAAAACTTTCTCCGGTTTGTTTAAGAAATGATCCAGTGCATTTTGATGCTCATGTGTAACCCTAATATATGGATTTATATTGATGTATTCTCAATCCAGGGTCAGGGTCAATCAGGGCCAACCCGACCCTATCAGGGTCGAGTCGGGTCGGGCCGGGTTAGGGAAAACCCTGGCAGGGTCGGGTCAGGGTTGAGGGTTTCTTGGCCCTGCCAGGGTTGGGTTAGGGTCAGGGTTTAGGTTAAGGCCTCTAGGGTCAGGGTCAGGGTTTAGACAGTCCCAGCCCAAAGCCACACTGAAACCAAAAAACCCGAAAAGAAACCGGACCGAACCGACCTATTGACACCCTTACTGGTGATGATGATGGTGATGGTGGTTATAATGATGATCGTCATGAGGGGATGCACGAGCAATACCAGTATGAGCTGGGGACAGAGGTGGGGCTTATGCGTTACACAAGTGAGAGTTAGTTTACTCATGCCACACGGGATCAGGACCATGGTGCCCCCACTACGTACCAAAGACGACAGAGTCGCAAACAGTAACAAGCTTAGGATGAGGACATGAGTATGAAGACCATGCTTGAAAGTTTCGGAAGCATGAGTATAGATACTACTAATGAGCGTCAGTCGTGGCATGCATCTCAGCCTCAGTATGACTATGAGTATGGCCATGAGAGCACCGGTTCCGAATACAGTGGCTATGGTCAGTTTGGGCAGCCACAGTCAGTATACTCTGCACATGAGTTTGACAGTCCAACACTGGGCCAGGTTTTGTAGATGGCATATTCATAGTCCCAACCCAGCCATACATGCCGATGGTAGTTCAACAGCCTGGTGGCAGTAGCAATGGATCGATCTCATTGCAACCGCATCTTCTATACCCTAGGATAGGACACCTTTGGTTAGTTGATGACAACACTTATATGATTTCTGTGGAAGACTATGTGCGATACTTCAACAACACTATAACATGGGAATCCTATGTGGTACATGCAAAGGAATAATTGATTTGGCAATATGGGTTCGAGGGAACATAGATGTATATGTTAAGATTGATGTATTTTACACCTTTACATTTTTAATGCTTAATTTAAGTTGTTTCATATTAATTGTATGCTTTGATTGCTTTCTATTACTAAATTATATGTAGAATAGGGCCTATTAGTACATCGTAGCCTACCAAACTAGGGTCCAAAGTCAAACTCCTACTTGGACTTTGATTTTGGACAATCTGATAGTGCCATTGTGTTTAAACGGCCCAAAATAAGTTGTATACCAAGTTTCATGACCAAAGTTGGTAAAAAACCCACCGAAACCAACTACTGAGTTTAAAAAAAAAAATGCACCAACTAGTTGAGATCTCGGCCCAACTCAGTTTTCTGGTTGGGCGAAACTAATACCGAAACCAAGTTCTCGAACCATGATCCGGATAATAGGGCTAGACTTGCCAAACAACAAGAAGTTATACCCAACCCACAAGTAGGACTATTGGCCAAGTATTACATCGGTGTAGGGAGCTTGATAACTATAGAGCCATGGCTTGGATTGACCCCAAATTCTTGTTGGGAGTTTATGTAATGAGGGTAGTTCGGGTACATTGTTATTATCTTGTTAGTTAGCTTGTATTAAGCTTTTATGTTTTTTACCTTTTACTTAGGGAGTTGTACGTAATTTCCATTATCTTCTATTAGTGAATTAATATTGGGGAGAGTCATTACAATTTACAACGCGCTCCACAATTTTGTACTCATCTAACTCTTCTCTCCTTCTCTTTCTCCTCTCAATGTCTTCTTCCTCTGTGTTCCTACTTCTCTCTCACCTTGATCATTGCTCACTTCCAACTTGGTATCAGAGCCAAAAAGGTTTGAGAGTCGACTAGGAGATCCCTCTCATTCTTTGTGCCTCTCTTGGAACCCTAGAAATGTATAGGGGTCCAATAGGGGGCTCTACCATGTAAGAAGATACAATTAGAAGATATTATGGAGTTGTCTTATCACTTAGAAGATACTTTGGAAGAAGATTAGCAGCTGTGAAGATCAATTGGAAGAAAAAGAAAGGAGAATAGGGTTAACACCAGCAGTTTTTCTCCCTTAATCATTTCTCTCTCATCCGGCCTCCGTTGCAAGTGTGGCCAAATTCGTTGGAGTTGCCAAGGAGTTACCTTCTGTTTCTCCATGGCCTTGGTTGAAGAAAGAATGAGTGGATGGAGCACAACTCATTCTCCCACAGCCTGAAGTTGCCGCCAGCTTCTCTGTTCTTGCCTTCTTTTTCTCATCCAAAGTTCTAGTGTGGTGCTCTTGGCTGATGGACTTTGCTGAGTTACATCATTTAGGTTGTATGAATTGCCACGGGATGATATTCTACATTGAAATGCATATGTGATTTGAGTTTCTTCAAGTTTTGTTGATTACCCTCTTGCTGGATTTTTTTTTTTCTGACTGGGAAGGAGTGTGTACTCCTTTAGGTGTGTTCTCACATCATGTCTCGAATTCTTGGACCCGTTTTGAAGAATGACCCGCTCCGACATTTTTTGGTGGCGACCCGAATGGAACTTTTTCTAAGATCTGTGATGGTAGCGGAGGGCTTGGGCCGACCCGATGGATCGACTTGGATCCGATGGAGGAGTATTTATGTTCTTTACCCGCTTTGTTGTAAAGAGCGAGAATTTTGGGGTTTTCAATTTAGGGTTTCTGGGAGAGAGCAGCAGTGCCGTTTTGGGTGTTCTTGAGGGATCTCCATTGTAACTTTCTCCGATTTACATAGTGAAACAGCTTCGCCTTTGCCCGTGGATGTAGCACACCATACTGGTGTATGAACCGCGTTAAAATCTCTGTGTCATCTTGCTCTATTCTTGTTTCTTTTTGTGTTTTGGTTGGTGTTTTGCTCTAACAATGTCAGAGGTCAGTGGACCCTTGGAAGCTTCACCTGGTGGTTCGAGTTGTATTAACCCTAGTTCGGTTGCATTTGAAAATTCCAATACTTAGATATCTATTGTGAAGTTGGACAACACCAACTACTTAAGGGTGTCAATTTGGAACCGAAACCGTAAATCGAAACCGAAACCAACCGCAAAAAACCATACTGTTACAAATTCGGTACAGTATGGTATGGGAAAACAGTATTGTTTGCAGTACTGTACGGTATCGGTATTAGAGTTGAAACCGTTCGGTATGTACTGATACCATACCATATTACCGAATTGCATACCAAATAGGGTAAAGTAGTAATTTTAAACAAGCAACTAGCCAACTACACAAGTGAAAACCCTAAAGTGAATCACCCTTTTGACTTTATGAGTTTCACCCATTCGGCATTCACCCTCACGGCCTCACCCTTTCGGCAATTGCTTCGTCTTCTTCGTTGCAACTCTATGGACTACGGTTCAGCGGCTGACGGCAGAGAGGAGCTCTACTGGACTGGAATCGCTACTTCATTGCAATCACTTCAGTCTCATGACTACCTTATAAGGTTTCACCCACAAATCTATCTCCGACCTTGGTTTCTTCTTCTGAAATGGTGGGAAAGCTTGGAAGTATTTTATCTTCACTGCTCATGATATAAGATGATAGAAATGGAACTTTATTGATAAAAACAGAAAACAAAATAACATGACTAACATCTAGAGAAAGAGGATGAGAGGGACCATGTCACTGATCTACCCTCCTTTAGCTTGTAGTCTAGAGTTGAAGATCATTACAAAAAGCTTTTGTCATGAGAGTTCTTAAACTCTTTCTTGTCTTTCTTGATGAGATCGTTTTCTTAGAATAGATACCGTTTTCCATACCGAATAGATACCATTTTTCATACTGTATATATACCGTACCAGATCGGTATGGTATCGGTATTAGAAATGGAAATTTATGCGGTACGGTACGGTATCGGTATCTGGTACCTATTTTCTGTACCATACCGAAACCGTACCGGTTGACACCCTTACAACTACTTGAATTGGTTACTTTCAGTGAAGTTAGCCTTACGGAATCGGGGGAAGTTAGGGTACATTACTGGTACCATCACTACTACTCATTCAAGTGATCCAACATATCCGAAATAGAAAACTGAGAACTCAACTATTATGACTTGTTGATTTTCTCTATGAAGCCTGAGATTGGTAGGAGGTTTATGAGAAAGGAGATTGCCAAGGACAATTGGGATAGTGTTTGCAAGTCTTTTGGCCGAGTGGGTGAACGGCTAAGGTCTACCAGCTCCTTCAAAGGGTCATCACAATAAAACAGGGAGATATGACTATCTTGGAGTATCATAAAACTGTTATTAGTCTCTTGGAGGAGTATGATCATTACCGGGATCTTCAGTTGTCCAATCCGGAGGATGAATCAAAGGTGTATAGAACTCTTGAAAAGGAGTGTTTTTTATTCTCTTTGGTAGGATGGACCAAGACTACGAACCAATCCGGGTGCAAATCTTGGGCCGGTCACCTCTCCCATCCTTGGATGAAGTATGTAGCTACTTGCAGAGTGAGGAGATAAGAAGAGTTGCCATGGAAACTGCATTGTCCCTTGAGAGATCTGCTCTCACCTCTAGTTCCCAAAGAGATTGGCATGGTGGAGGAAGAGGCCAAGGGCCTTACCTTGGGAGGATAGTGACAAACCTAGACGTCCACTGTGGGAAATGTGGGCACACTAGAGAGAGGTCTTGGGTGCTTCACGGTCGTCCCCCTAGTGTGCATGGTGGATCTAACTTGTATACGTGGCGGCGGGAGAGGGGGAGCTAGGGCACACACCCTGATGGCTGAGACAGTCTATGGAGTATTCACCTGGACTATAGCCAGATCATAGTTCTCCCTCACGGGAAGATATTGTAGCCTTTCATTGCATTAGGTTACAGTTGGGCAGCTCCCCTTCCACACCTACAGTGCCAGACACATCAGCTTCTGCCTTGCAGGCCTCCACATTAGCGCCTTCCACTTCCTCTTCTTGGGTCATTGACTCTAGAGCGATAGATCATATGACTGGTATGTCTTAGTGTTATGACTTTTATTCTGTGTGCTCTGGTAGAGATAAGCTTAGGGTCGCTGATGGTTCTCTTTCCTTCATTCTGGTAAAGGTAGTGTTCAGGTTACTTTCTCTATTTCACTTGACACTGTTCTTCACGTCTCTAACTTTGCCACTAATCTCTTGTCTGTGAGTCACTTGACCAAGATGGGACTCTGCTGATATTATACTGATAAGGTAAACATTGAAGTCAAATTAAGCTTTGAGCTGAGGGATTTAAAAAGATGCGTCTTTAGTGTCAAATTAGTTTTATTTAAAATAATCTATAATGAACTTGTTTCCTGTTACATCAGCCAATTTTACCACATTGAAATTTGTAATTGCATTTGCAAAATCTTAACCTAAGATTACCTTGGTACAGTCTTTCAGTGTAAGACCTTGGAGGTATGCTTGTGAGTGTGTGCTTTGTCATTTTTGTCTGTGACCCAATGATATATGATGGCAAATATGTGTTAATATTAAATCAAACTGAAGCAAGTCTTATACCAATTCATTAGGCTATGCTCCACAAATCTTCCTCTGCATTTTCAGTTCTATTGTAGGTCTTATCTTCTGTTAATCATGAATTACTGCAAATTTCTCATATTTGCAATGAACATGTTCAATATGACATGTTGAATTGTTTTTCCAGTACCAGACTTCTCCGTGCCAATCTTTTGCAGCCTTTAAAAGACATTGGGACTATCAATGCCCGTCTTGACTGCCTGGTCAGTGTCAATTATAGATTTCTCGACTTTCTTTGTTAAGTTTTTTGCTGATAGCTATCTTATTTTTAAAGTGGATCACTATTTTAGGCAACCTATTATGTATTTCTTATGATATTCTTCTACTTTGTGTTTCCTGGTGTAGAATGGATTAGTTTCAATGTCTGTAACAAATTGCAATTCTAACATATGACGTAAAACTAGATTGAATCAACTTAATTGTAAATAGGAAGGGGTGGGTTGCGTACCTTTTGTCTTAGAAAGTTTTATCCATTTATGCATTTTTTAAAAAGATTAAACCATTTTTTTCATTCTAGTCTTGAGAAATGCATGGGCACCTCATCTCCATATAATCATGAGTAATTAGCTATTATCTATCTAAGCTGCTACATTCGACAATATTGTTTTAGAAATAGTAGCACACATTCTTCTCATCCATATTCTTAAATGTTTCAGCTGTTGTTCATTTGAAGGTGCAGTATGCAACAAAAATGTTTTAGAAGTAATACAGTGGTTTTTCAATTTAAAATTGTGATATTAGTGTATGCTTCTTGAATATCTTTTTTCAGGATGAATTGATGACCAATGAGGAGTTATTTTTTAGTCTCTCACAGGTCCTTCGTAAGTTTCCAAAAGAAAGTGGTAAGCAGAATTTAATGTTTAATTGTTTATATGGAACAAGTTTCTAGAAATTCTCTTTGTAAGCTGTCAATTTCTCTGACAGTCATACGCTTCCTGCTCCAATCCAGATAGGGTATTGTGTCATTTCTGCTTCAAGCCGAATAAAGTCACAAATGGGGTCTTGGGAGTAGAAAATGCTAGAAAGAGCCAGGTGTTGATTTCAAACATTATCCTTCTCAAGACTGCTTTGGAAGCACTGCCCTTGCTCACCACGGTATATCAGTACATTAATTTCTCTACTTAACTAAGAATCTGGGAATGATCGAATTTCATACCATTTCAGGTGCTTAAGGATGCAAAATGTTCTCTTCTTACGAACGTTTATGAGTCCATTTCTGCAAATGAGAAATATGCCGCCATAAGGAAAAGGTATAGTTGTATTTAGCTTCTATTTTTATATTACATGTATCTGCATGAAGGTTAATGTTCATGAGACGAAAATTTTAGATGTCAGTGGGACTTGTTTTGACAATTCATGTCTGAGGGACTAAATCCAAGAAGCTAGCAGACAGGCTTGCATTCCAGATGAGGATTGATTCTTAAAAATAAAATCTGAAAACAAGCTGAAAATAAATTTCCTGTTTGAGACAAAGAAGTTACATAATGAGGATTGATTCTTAAAATAAAATCATAATTGAAATCAAATTTTGAGTTTTGACTACAAACGGCCTCAACCCTTATCAAGGTGTCACAGCTGGCCTTTCTAATTCAAAAAATAATATGAGAACAAACAAAATATGTCAGATCCATGAGGATAAAGAAGTAGATTGGGCTTATGAGAATTCATACATGGAGCTCTTGAAATCCACAAGTGATTGTGGAAGGAGTAATTTTTCATATCCATTATAAACCAGTTTTTTTATTCAAACCATAAATCCTTTAGCAGACTAATATCTTTCCATTGTTATGGCTATAACTTAACAGATCACCTCAGGTTCATACGATCTTGGTCTTGTTGGAAAGGTAACTAGACAAATTTTCATATGACATAATAGGCAAATTGGTGAAAATTTTCCCTAAGACTCTTTTTGTTTCGTTTACTTCGTAAATGTAAAATTTTACATGTTGAAAAGTTCTCCAATGTTTGTTTCCATAAAAAAAAAAAATCATTGGAAAACTTTTCAACATGTAAAATTTTACAAAATTTTCCTGGTAAAATTTTACGCGAAAACAAACGGTGAGAGGGAAATGACAAGAGTAGTACTCAAGACTCAACTCCTACTTAAAAAAAATAAAAGAATGAGAACTCACACAAAAATATGACTAAAATTTACTACTTAAAACTAATGCTCAAAACTCATAGTTTATATATAATTGTTATGTACAAGATACCAAAATACTCTTTCTAATAAAAATAAAATTAAAAAAAATAATTAAAATTGAAATCCGTATATAATTGGAAATTTGAAGTTTTTTGCTTCACTTCATATTCCTTATTAGTTTTAATATGTTAATTTAGTTTCTAGGCTTTCCTTGTTATGCATGTCTTTAAAAAAAAAAGCTCTTATCAGTATGTGTACCAGTGACAAAAACTTCCACACACACCCCGGCATCAGATTGGTTGCACTATGATATGGTGAACACTAATATACAAAAAGATATGTTTAGATGGATTAAATATACGTTGTTAAATTTGTTGACAAGGTCTTACGATTTTAAAGTAATGAAAACATAATGTTTGTCTGGTCTACAAGATGAACAACACAGTCGGCATAGATATGAATGTAGGAAACTAACTGGAGGTCTTATTGATTTGTGAGAATAATATACTTTGCAATTAATTTTATATATCATCCATTAAATTACCCACCACCTTTCTTTATGTTAAATTACTCCAGAAACTAATCTTTTTTTTTTTGGGGGGGGGGGGTGGTTTACTATACATCGTTAGTGTTTGTTCTTTTACGTACACATCATATTTTCAATCATTGCATACATGACCTAGTGAGAATATCGTGGATGGATCAACTTCAAGTAGTTGGAAGTTGGAACAAGGCTTACTTGATGATAATAGATTGGGGATCTTTCATTTTTTAAGTTGTTCTTGGTTACACATTTATGTGGTGCTTCATGTTGGACTAATTTCTACAAATTTGTGGTTGGTTATGGTTTGGGTTGTGTGACAAATGTTATACCTTTTTGTTATTCTTCTATCACTTGTGTTCGAGCATGGTATGAAACACCAGTATTGCCTAAAGGCAAATTTAGTTAAAATTTGGATATTGTTTGTGAATTCTGAACTATTTGGCCTCGTTCCCCTAAAGATGTTGCACTTGTCTTTCAGAATCAGTGAAGTGATTGATGAAGATGTACTTCATGCACGGGTTCCTTTTGTTGCTCGTACACAACAATGTTTTGCTGTAAAGGCTGGAATTGATGGACTTCTGGATGTCGCTCGGAGATTGTTCTGTGATACTAGTGAAGGTGTTACTGTCCTACTGTTTACTAGTAAACCTTCCTCATTTTGTTTAGATGAAATTATTGTTAGTATCCTAATAAACATTGAGTTGACAGCCATACATAGCCTTGCAAACAAATACCGTGAAGAGTTCAATCTACCAAATTTGAAAATTCCTTTCAAAAGTAGGCAGGGGTTTTACTTGAGCATTCCACAGAAGGATATAAATGGAAGACTTCCCAGTAAATTCATTCAGGTTGTGCATACGATCTCTATTATCTTTATTTAACCTGCAGTGCTCACAGTGATCCTTGCTAATTTTTTCTATGTTTGCAAGATGAAAATCAGGTCCTCAAACACGGGAACAACTTACATTTCTCAACTCTTGAACTTGCTTCTGTGAGTATCATGATTATTTAGGTGTTTCCTTTAATAGCCAGCATAGAGTTTAAGGTTCTTTAGATAGTTTGGTTATTTTATCAGCATATTGAGATCGTACTTATGGTTCTGATGCATTTGTTGTTTGACTATGTGATGAACACTGAGGCTGTGGTTGGATCTAGCAGAGGCTGAAACAGAAATATTTTTTTTTAACTTTTGGGGGGAGGGGGGAGGGGAGAGAGATCAATCAGATGATTGCATTGTTTTGTATACTCATGTCAACGTTTTTGTTCCTGTAAATTATCCAAATGCTGATACACTGTCTGTACATATTTAAATGGAAAAAGTTATTGACCCCATTTAATAAACTCTTCACCAAATACTACCAGTTACAGAGTTTGTACAATAAATCGCTGTGTTCTTAAAGCTGAATATTATCTGCAATCAGGCTAAATGGCTCCTTGTTAGGCATCTGAAACTCCTAAAAAATAACTAATTGTCATAATTAAAAAGAAATCAAGGGTACCTTATGTCAAAGGGCTAATCTGCAGAATGGAGCAACAATTGTCTGCAGTGTTAGTGTTACCGAGTGCATTCATGTACCCATCCTAATTATTCACTTTCAATGTGTGAAATAATATACACAGCCGCCCTACAAATAGCAGCTGTAAAGATTAGTTGCTCAGATTTACTCTTAGCTTGAGATTTTCAGGTTTACACAATTTGGACAATCATATCTTATGCACATATTGATGTGAAACATCTTTTGAATGTCACTCTTAGATGCCTATCTCACTGTAAATGATCAGTCACAGTGTCATACATCTTTAAACACAACATATGCATAGCATCACCTATTATCAAAGAGACTGATGGCCTCTTTGGTGGTCCTATGAGTTCTATCAATCCTCCTGCTTTTTTTTTTTCTTTTTCCCAAATTATCCTTAAATTAAAATATTACCTTTTTTTAATCTCTCTTTCTAAAGGGCCATTACCCAGCTGGTCCCGCATATGCAAGGTCCTAGGAGGAGTGAGTTTGGAGTCGGTCCTAACCTTTGGCATTTTTTATCTCTCTTTCTCTTCTCCCTATATCTCTCTACGTACCCTAATTTATAAAAAAGAAAGGTTGAAATGGTGAAGAAACTTTTGTTGAAAAACGGAAATCAAGATTGAGCTGGTGTTCAGTGTACCGCATGATATTGATTATTGAAAACAATGTGTTTCACTCAAAGTGAGATATTTCAGGGAATTGCAAAGGACGCCTATTTGGTGGTCTTACGAGTTCTATTTATCCTACTGCTCCTATTTTTTTTCTTTCCCCAAATTATCCATAAATAAAAATATTACCTTTTTATTTCTCCCCTTTCTCTCCTCCCTATCTCTCTCTCTCTCTCTCTCTCTCTCTATATATATATATATATATATATATACCCTAGTTTAGAAAAAAGAGAAGGTTGATATGGTCAATTTGCAAGCCATCTATGGCTATTTGCTCTTTGTACTTTTCTTATCCCAATATTATCACTCTTCTCTATATAGTCATCTCATGTTTCTATGTTTTTCTTATTCCAAAACTTCTACTTTATATGACTGTGTCTTGTTTCACGCTTTTCTTATTCCAAAATGGCCCCTCCTCTAGTCCTCTTTATATCCATCTCTTGTTTTTAGTTAAAAAATATCCCTCTTTGTTATCTATAACTATTTTTCACCCTAGAAAAAAAGTGATATGGCCAGGTTCATGACCTACATTTATACGAACATCGATTGTTTCTGCTTTCTTATTCCAAAAATACCCTTCTTTATATGGAGATCTTCTATTTTTATTTTTCGTATTCCAAAATTGCCTCTTTATTTCCATAGCATTCTATCACCTTGCTTTTTATTTATTTTTCAATGTTTTTAACTTCCTTTTCCTAAATTGTCATCCAGTATAGCTTTAATAAAATATTTGCTCCAGTTATCTAGTTGTTCTTTTTAACTAATCCTTTTCCAAAATTAACCAATTTTCCAGTCCTTGAAAAAATGGAGGCAACTATAGTTTTTTTTTCTTCCAAAAGTGCCTCTTCAGTTAGATCTCTCTTTCTCTGTCTCACTGAATAGTTTTCTTAACCTATCATGCATAGCCTATTGCACATATTGTGTGCAATGTATATGAATTAAACTAGTATTCAACAAAAAAGCAATTAAATCTTTGAGAATGGCTTTGCCAAGCCTCACAATTCAGTCATTTGCTGCATGTAATTGTTTTTAGCTGCAGTTTCAACTTCATATTTGTAATAGCAGAGAAGAAGGAGAGAAAAGAGAGAAAGAGAGAACTGGCAATGTACATGGGACGGCAGGATCAGAACTGGCAGTGTTGGCAACCTTGGACTGTGAAGGTTTGCCAGCAACTTCCAACAGTAACGCTGAATGTGGCCCGGTTTGCCACAATGATGACAAATCCTCTGTTAGATATATGGCCAGAATACCGTGGGGGTATTCTGGACCTCTTTTCTTTGTTATTTATTAGTTTTGTATTATGTGGTTTAGTCCCACATTGCTACCATACAGATGTTTACTGTTTTATTACTCTTATAAATAAAGAGTGCTTGGGATGAATAGATTATCCAAGCTTTCCCTAATTTTAAATCTGTCCACATGGTATCAAAGCAGATTTCGAGTTAGGGACAAAACCCCTCCTTCGAATTTCAGTTTTCTTCTCCCTCTCTCTTTCGATCTTCTTCTCTTCTAGTTCTCTCCTTCTTCTCCTTGTTCTCCATTCCCATATAGGGCAGCACTGATGAGGTGATCATACGATCCAGTTGCTGCCCCCATTACCTCTTTTATGCACTATAATTCTGCTCGACACGGACCTGCCAAGCCTGTCTCGATATTGGATCTTCAGTTTTTTGGAGCTTGCTTCTACAACAACTACAAGGCATTAACTCCTTCCTTTGAAGACCACAAACTGCAGCAGGATTTCTTTTTTATTGGTTCAGTTCTTATCTACAGATTTGAAGACCTCCTTGAGATCGATCCCTCGTCACAGGTTTTTTGCAAAACCCTCGACACCTATCGATCTTGGAGTTGTTGCAGCCGTGTTCCTGATTTTTCTGCAGGCTGTTTCTTCCAAGATAGAGGGTTAATTGACCTCGATTGAAGCCATTTTTCTGCAGATTTTTGGACTCCTTATTATCCTCATCGATTTCAGCAATTCAGGTTTTATCAAAAACCCTGCCATTATCGATATAGGACTCTTCACTGCTGCTGTCTCTGATTTCTGGAGTTAGTTCAGCCTTCACTAAGACATTATTGGACTTCTTTACGGCAAGATGGGTGACTCTCTCGATTCTTCAGCTACTTCAGATCAGCCACCTACCGATGGTCACCACAAGATCGACTACCACACTTCACACCAAATCCTATTAAACTTGATGGCTCGAATTACCTTTTATGGTCCAGGTCCGCCTCTTTTGCCATTGCTGGCCGTGGTCTCACCAGCCATATTAATGGCATTAGTGTTCAACCCCTTGCCCCCGAGGCCTGCGTCAGGGCAGTGGCTTGCTAATAATGGTGTTCTCATGTCCTACTTAATTGGTTCAATGACTACAGATTTGCAAAGATAACTTTCTTCTTCTAGACACAAACGCACGTACGATTTGGGCTGCTTCGCAAGGAAACCTACGGCAGCTTGGCAATGATGCCCAGGTATATGAACTTAGGCGTAAGGTCCTCCATACCACTCAAGGTGAACTTTCGGTTGCCAAATACTATGCTACTCTCACGCAGCTGCGTGGCAGCAATTAGACCACTTCTCGACTTCCACCCGTCTACAGCTATTCGATATTGCTTCCTATAAGAAGCATGTGGACAAGATCAGTGGTCTATGATTTTTTGGCTGGCTTGAATGTGGAGTATGATCAATCGTGTTCAAGTGTTGGGCCATAAGCCTTTTCCCACACTCAACAATCTTATGCATTGTTTCATCTCGAGGAGAACCGTAGGGCTGCCAGTCCGTTTCGCGATATTCTCCCACTTCCTGGGAAAGATAAGGTCAAAGTGGGTACGATGGGTCCCTTTCTTCAATATCCGGAAAAGGACTCATCAACCGCACTTCCTCTCTTCCTTGTCTTACTTTACATATTCCTAATTTTACTACTAACCTTCTTTCCGTTAGTAGTATTACTGATCTTAATCGCACCAGTCATTTTTTTCCATCTCATTGTGTGTTTCGAGATCTGGACTCGAGAAGACGATTGGATTGGGTAAAGTGCATGGTGGCTTATGCACTTGATGACGGTCGCTTCTCTCCACCACTATTGCCTTCTCACGCCGCATCGAACTCCTTGGTCTCTTCGAACTTTACCGCAAGTGGCGCTCTCGGTTGGTCACCCCCTTTAGGAATTTTAGCTCATTTATTTCCTAGTTTGGTCACTCCTACATACTAAGGATGACTTTTTTGTGAGGCTTGTGTTCTCGCCAAAAACAGACTCGTTCAACTTATCCTATTTCAAATAAAAGGAGTTCTTCTTGTTTTAATTTGGTACATTCGATGTTTGGGGCCCTGATCATGAAGCCCTCTATTACGGTCATATTGGTTTGTCTCTTTTATTGATTGTCATTCTCGGAACACTTGGGTATATCTTTTTGCACACTAAAAATCAGGTTTTCTCATGTTTTCAGCATTTTCATAAGATGATTCAAACTCGAGTTCAAGCTACTCTCAAAATATTGAGAAGTGATAATGGAACCGAATTCTTGAATCACAATTTCAAAAATATTTGGCTGATCATGGCATTATTCACCAAACTAGTTGTGTTGATACCCCTGCCAGAATGGTGTGGCGAAAAGAAAAAACCGCCATTTGTTGGAAATGGCCGGGCTTTGATGTTTGCGAGGAATGTTCCTTCTCAATATTGGGGGGATCGGTTCTCACGCCGTCTATCTCATCGATAGGCTCCCTTCTCGGGTTCTTCATTCCAGTACCCCCTCGATGTTTTTTTGGCCATTCCTCCTTTATTGTCCCTCATGAAAGTATTTGGGTGTGTATGTTATGCTAGGGATACCGGATCTCGAGTAAAGCTTGAGCCTCGTGGGCTCCGTTGTATTTTCTTGGGTTATTCTCCAACCCGGAAAGGTTATAAGTGTTACCATCCCCTTCCGTCGTACCTTGGTGAGTATGGATGTTGTTTTCCATGAGACCCTTTCTTATTATTCTTCCCCCTCTTGAGGAGAGTTCTAGTGAAGATGTGCCCTTTGAGATTCCTCCGCTAGAGGTTCCTCCGGCTGTCCCGACCTCCTTTGCCGGCACCCACGGTGCTGCCCGACCTCCTTTTACGATGCCCAACCTCCTTTGGATGATGTCCAACCTCCTCCTGTTCCTCCCTCACCTAATAGGAATCCTTTACGGGGAGACCTTAGAAAATAGTATTGTTAATGTTCCTATTCGGGGAGCTCGACTCACCGTAGAACTATTGGTGAATTTGAGAAAAGAATTGACAATTCCAACATACTCACCTACACAAGGGGCGTAACCAACGGAAAGCGTTGATCCACTTTAGCACCAATACCCATCCAATTGCTGCCCGGATCCGGATCCTCCATCTCCCGGTAATCCCTCTTCTTCCGACCTACCTATTGCTCACCGAAAGGTACTAGGACTTGTACTTTACATCCCATATCTCGTGTTGTTTCTTATAGTTCTCTTTCTCCATCTTTTCGTGCTTTTGTATCTTCTCTTTCTTCTGTTTCGATTCTTAAAACTTGGCGAGAAGCATCTACGATGGAAAGTGGAAGGCAAGCGATGTTGGAAGAAATGAGGCACTACATAAAAATAATACATGGGAGCTTGTGACTCTTCCTCCGGAAAGAAACCGGTTGGATGTAGATGGGTCTTCGTGGTCAAACAAGGTGATGGTTCTGTGGATCATATAAGGCACGTCACGGTTGCGAAGGGTTAAGCCAGGCTTATGGAGTTGACTATCGGGAGACCTTTACACCAGTGTGGCGAAGCTGTACTGTCAGTGCTATTATCTGTCTTTATGTAAATCTTGGGTGGGATCTTGACGGTAAGATGTAAAGAATGCCTTCCTCCATGGGGAGCTTGAGGAGGAGGTATATATGGACATTCCACGGGCTTCTACGATGGCCGAGGACCCGAGCGAGAGTGCGTAGGCGAAGCGTGCGCTTTATGGGCTGAAAGCGATCCTAGGGCATGGTTTGGCCAGATTTCACAAGGCTATGATTTCAGCGAGGTTATAGGCGGTAATGCGATCACCTTTGTTTATCGGGGCCAGTCGGTGAGGTAACTCTTCATAGTACATGTGGATGATATTGTGGTCGCTGGTAATGATGGTGATCTTGCTCGGGATACGAAGCTCCTCTTGGCCGTGAGTTTGAGGTCAAAGATCTTGGTCCTCGAAATATTTTCTAGGGATAGAAGTTGCTCGCTCTTGAAAGGGCATCTTTCTTTCTCAAAGGAAATATGTCCTCGATCTATTATCAAAGCAGCTCTTAGGTCATCATCCTTCGATACTCCTATGGAAGCTATTACAAAACTTAGGGAGAAAGAAGGTGAGCCTCATGACAAGGGTGTTTATCGGTTAGTGGGCAAGTTAATCTACCTTTCTCACACACACGACATTACGATTCTTGTGAGTTTGGTGAGCTCGATTCATGCATGATCCCTATTCCTCTCATATGGATGCGATCATGTCGTATTTTGAGGTATTTGAAGTCCGCTCCAGAAAGGGAATCCTTCTATCTCCCACGGGTCACCTTAAGATTGAAGCCTATCGATGCCGATTGGGCTGGTTCTCCGACAAGAAATCTATCTCTGTTCTTGTTCCTTTGTTGGTGGGAACCTTGTCACATGGCGAGCAAGAAGCGAATGTTGTGGCCAGGTCCAGTCTTGAACCGGGTTTCGTGCGATGGCCCAAGGAATTTGTGAACTTCACGTGGCTTAGAGGATTATTACAGGATATCGGTGTTGCTGTCCATCTTCCCATGATGCTTTATTGTGACAATAAAGCAGCCATTAGCATTGCTCATAACCTCGCGTGATGATCGTACTAAGCACGTGGAGGTTGATGACATTTCATCAGGAGAAGCTTGAGGCCGGCCTCATTTGTGTTCCTTTTGTGAAGTCTCTGATCAACTGGCTGATGTGTTCATTAAGGGACCGAGTAGCAAGTCGTTTCATCCTATCTTAGTCAAGTTGGGCATGCATGATATATATGCTCCAACTTGAGGGGAGTGTTAGATATATGGCCGAATACCGTGGGGTATTCGGACCTCTTTCTTTGTTATTTTATTAGTTTTGTATTATGTGGTTTAGTCCCACATTGCTACCATACTGATGTTTTGTTTTATTACTCTTATAAATAAAGAGTGCTTGGGATGAATAGATTATCCAAGCTTTCCCTAATTTTAAATCTGTCCACATCCTCAAAGGACCAGATCTCTCAGACTTCTCAGAAGAGTCATAAGTACCAACAGAGGATGCAGTTGGGGGGGTTCTGGCAGGCTGATGGCCCCCACTGCGGCCACTACTCACAAGAGCAGAACTATCACCAGAAGAGACTCGAGTAGTATCACGAGATACACGAAGAACTCGAGAAAAAGTGTTGGCAAGAGATGGAATTGTAACTCCTCCAAGAATCTGGGACTGGACTGAGTCAAAGTCAGGGCCCAAACTGCCCAAGAAACTCATAACTGCTAGTTGCTCACGTTGTTGTTGCATCTGGGTAACATCAGAGGTAATGGGCAGCAAAGCATTCAACTCCTCATACATCCTCTTGAAATCAGCAAAGTATTGGGTCAATGGTCGACCCTTCCTATCAGCTTGATAAAACTCTTGAGAGAGTTCATAAATCCTGGAGAGGTTGTTGTGCCCAGAGTACAACACAGCCAGACAGCCAGATAATCCCATAGATCCTTGACAGTGTTAATATGTGTCACAAGGTCCACAATGGTAATATCCATAGAGTTTAACATCTGACACAATATACGAGCATTAGTGGCCTCCCAAGTATCATCATCCATACTAGCAGGTTTCTTTCCAATCAAGTGACATTTCTCACCCCTCCCTGTGAGAACCAAGGTCACAATCTTGTGCCATTGTTGGAAATTCTGACTACCCTCTAATTTCTTAGAGGTCAAAAACTGTGGTGATGAGGACACCACTTCAGTGGCAGCTTTGACTCCCTTGGAAGTTTCTCCCATAAAGGCCACAAAGAAAGGACCAAACACAGTACCAAATACAATAACAGTCCACAAACAGCCACTGGAAACCAATGCAGCAGATCAACTGAACACAAATAGATACAAAAAGGCTTCCAGAAAAAGTATAATAGTGCAGCCAAACAGAATACATCTTGAAAACATGAAGAGCATCGACTCAAGCATTTAATCAAACACCACACAGCCCATAGCAGTCCTTAACAGTGTATAACAGTCCATAATAACATAAAACAATCCCATAAAATCGATCTAAGAATTGATATCAAAGCTGAGATACCTCCAGCAGCAACGAAACAAGCCACACAATGGATCTAATCAACCATCGATCAAGGAAAAGACATCAAACCTGAGATGAAGGTCTGACCGATGTCTTCAAGCCATTAGAGCTGCCTTCTAAATACTCCAACTCTTCAGAAATGGGGTAAGAAACCCCCTACAGCAGAGAATACCCCTTTAAACTACAAACTGGGAGTGATAGGAACCCTCTTTCTTGTTTAGATTGGAGAGATAAGCAAGATAGAGATGGAAACAAGCCCTTCGGATCAGGTCAGTGCTCTGATACCATGTAAATAGCCAAGAAGAAGAAGAGAATAGAGAGAAAAGAGAGAAAGAAGAAGAAAGTGAGGGAAAAGCTGGCTCTCATAACGTTGAGAGAGGCCAGATATTTCAATATATATAGACACGTTTTACAGGGGTAAAATGGAAACCAAAACAGGGAGAAGGGGTACCATCTCGGTATTAGCGCCAGATTCACTGACGCTAATCCCGAGAGGGCTTTATGCTCCTTTTACCCTTCCAAACATACTTCTAAGTTCTAACAATATTAATAATCTTTCTTTTATTATAGCTTTTGTATGATGATTTGTTCGAGAGATGTCTTTAGAGGCAGGTAATTTCTATCTTTTGGTTCATGTAAATTTGGATTCCCACTCGTCTTGTGTGGTTGAATTTGTAAATCTTAGTAGTCCTTTAAATCGTTTTCATGAAGTTTGTTTGTTTTTTTTTTTTTGGGTGGCTTTCCTGATCCAGTGCTTGAAATTTTACAGTTGAACGTTAGGAACAACTCTGTGGCTGCAGAGTGCTATACGCGAACAGAACTTTGTTTGGAAGGTTGTTCTAAACTCTATTATTATACATCTTCAAGTTCTAATGCTTTAACTATTATCTTTCTTCTTTATGTGGATCATTATCTGTGTTCTGTTGATTTAGTGGTGTTTTTCCAGAATATTGATGTTGCTGATGAGAGGACAATAGCTACCTTATTCCCCACCCCCCCACCCCCCCGAAACAAACAAAAAAAAAAGAAAAAAAAAAGAAAAGAGAAACAAAGGGCTGACTTCATTTATAAGTGGCAATGCGATAAGGGGTAACTGACGGTAGCCACTTAAAAGAAACAAAAAAAAAAGAAAGGAAAAAGCAAAGAGAATCACTTTGCTCTTCTTCCTCATCTGATTGCCAATGGTTCCTGTGGAAGGGAGTTGAAATCCTCAAGAAAATGAGTAACTTATGTTGAGCTTATACTTTGATTCAATTCCGTTGAATTGCTGCACATTTAAGAAGTGTGTTTAATTTAGTTGTCTTTCATGATTTCTGTAACTTGATGTGCTTTAAACATTTCGGATGCAAGTTGATGCCAGAAAAAGCTTAGTTACCAACTGATAGGTAACTCAATGTGGAAGCTTTAAACAGGATGATGTTATGCAGTCGTCTCCATTTGAGAGAGCGTACAATAATTGCCATTGGTCCTCTAATAATGAATGTTCAGTCAAGTGATAATAATTTTAAAATTTTTATGGAACCAACTTTCTTCCACATCACATAATTAGTAACCTCTATTACCCACTAGCTTATAATTATTTTAAGATGTTTCAAGTGTAACGTAACATTGAAGAAGTTGCTGCTTCTGGAGTGCACATTATGTATGCTCAAAGAAAAGGAAACCACTTCTTATTTGTTTTTGGGTTATGAGGTAGCTGATGCTCTGTGGTCTTTTTCTTCTTTTTTTTGGGTGGGGGTTTTGTTTAGTGATCATGGGATCCTCCTTGGTAGAACATATTTTTACTCATTTGCAGTTATCAGTGCTGTCACACGGCTCAAGTTGTCTGGGATATGGGATATTTTGGATGGCGGAAGTTGAAGGGTATTTGATGATAAAAAGGGGTATATTTCTCTGCTTCTCTAAGATGTGGGTTGATTTTTTGTGGATTGGGCTGTTCTACTGAAGAACAAGGTTTTAGGTCTCGGTTTCGCCCGTGGTTTTTCCAGGCCACGAAACCGAGTTCCGCCGAGATCTCGGCGAGTTGGTGTATTTTTTCCCGTCTTGACTCGGTGGTGGGTTTCAATGGCCATATGGCCAAGATAGGTCCTGAAACTTGACACCCACCCTATTATAGGCCTTCTAAACACAATGGAAACATTTGTTTTTACAAATTCAAACCCAAATGGTACTTTGATTTCGGACCCTAGGTTGGTAGTCTACGGCGTAGGTGAGCTCAACCCTAGGCTCTTCCACACAATATTTAGAACACATATAATTATAGTAGAGGTGTAAAACAACTTAATTAAGCATTAGGAATTAAAAACATCAAAACATAAACCATTTAAGCATTAGGCATCATATTCATAATCACACATGGTGATGGTTTGACGGTGTTCATAATTGTTAGAGACATGGGAAGAGACATAAATTAAACAAATTCAAGTGTAAGTGTGTAACAAGTCCTACCAATTGAGAGTAGCTAGTACTGAAATGAGTGTTGGTGGACATTGTATCACATACAAAAACTACATAGTCAACAAACAAGTATTGATCATGAATCTATGTAAAAAAGCACCAAAACCCTCTCTTGATGTTGAAGCTTCAGTCTTGAATCTCCAAGCTTTAATCTTCATTTGTGGTGAGATTTGCCAAAAAAAAGCACCAAATCTCTCACCTCCAAGTGTTTTTCCTTCCTAGCAGAGCGAGAGAGGCGAGACAGAGGTGAGATTTCGAGTTGAGGTCAAAATCTCGCCTTTTTATAGCTTGGTTTTCGACCGAGTCAAATCGAGATTGAGATATACCACGAGATACCGAGATCTTGCACAAATCTTGTATCGCCTACCGTCTCGTCTCAAGACTTAACGAAACCGAGTTTTTTTCAAGATCTTGCCGAGATCTTGTACCATGCTGAAGAATGAAGGAATGAGAAGAATGGATTTTGGCAGCGATTATTGGAGAATTCTGGAGATCTGAGCTTTAGTAATATAATTAAATTTTGTTTTCTTTCTATCTATTCTTTCATATTCTTTTTTCTTTTTAATACTTTGTTTCTAATAAGAAAAAATTAGTATATAATTAATTCTATCAAAGAAGTCAATTATACTTTAATATTTCTTTACACATGTATCTTTTTGTTGTATATTTTTTTTAGCTATCATGTATACTGCAAAATATACTCCACAAATCCCCAACGTCTCATAAGATACTTTGCAGTATGTCATTCTACGTTAAATTTCTATGCCAGTTTGTTGTCTTATTTTTTAAAATTAATGAAAGAAAGGAATTCAAACATTATTTGTCTGTCAATTTCCATTCTCCTTCCTTGTGCCATCCTTGCCCACTGTTCTGGTGAGGAAGAGTGTGTATCTTTCATGCAGGATTAATATGGACTTCCTTTTTGGCTAAAGAAAGAGAAATCAATTGCAAACCTAATCGCCTTTCTCTTTCCTTGGTGGGTGAAAACTATCCAATACGTTGGATAAATAGGAAATTCCATGTCTATTGTGATTATCAAATATTAGAGTGATCACATAACATAGCTTTGGTATAATGTATTTCATGAGGATGATTTATTAATTTCTTATTGTTTGATTTAAAGTCCTCTTAAACACTTGGTATATGTAACAGTAAATTGAGTCAGGCACTAATTGTTGTCTTAACATTTTTATTAATTTGTTTGCATTATCAAGCTTATACCCATGGTTCTCCATTACTTCAGTGTCTTGTTCTAGAAATTAAGTGCTTGTAGCCAAACATATACAACAACAACAACATCATAGCCTTATCCCAACTAAATGGGGTTGGCTACATGGATCCTTGCTCTCCAATCAACTCTATTTGAAGTCATACATGGTGCAAGGCCTAAGCTATGTATGTCTTTCCTCAACACCTCTCCTAGGGATATTTTAGGCTTGCCCCTGGTTCATTTAGATCTTTCAATCTGAATAAAACTACTCTTTCTAACTGGATCATCCCAAGGCCTCCATTGAACATGGGCATGCCACCTCAAATGACTTTCTTGTAGCTTATCATGAATCGGAGCTACCCAACTCAGCTCTAATGTGTTCATTCCTTACTCTGTCCTTCTTTGTTTTGCCACACATCCATCTCAACGTCTTCATCTCCGCTACACTTAGTTTATCTATGTGGCACTTCTTAACTGCCCAACATTCTGCACCATACAACATAGCCGATCATATGACAATCCTATAAAATTTTCCTTTAAGCTTTAAAGGAATACGCCAACCACACAACACTCCGGACGCACCTCTCCACTTCATCCAACCTATTTTAATTCTCTGAGCAACATCATCCTCTATATCCTTTAAGTACCTAGGATATAAACACAACCAAGCCTGCTCAGACTGTTCATAATGATTCCCCTAATTTTCCTTATTATACTCATATTTTTGGTTGTCTTATGTGCCTGATGGTTAATGCAACTTGTATCTTTTTTCTTGTTTTGATTTTAAATGTTAGCATTTGTTTCACTTCTTATTTATGCCTGATTCAATTTTCAGCACTAATTGATAGCATAAGAGGGGATGTTTCTGCGCTCACCCTTCTTGCCGAGGTCCTATGTCTTCTAGACATGATTGTAAACTCATTTGCTTATACAATATCCACTAAGCCTGTTGATCGTTACACTAGACCAGAATTTACAGGTAGGTACTTATTATCTCATCTTGCACATTTTCAGAGTCAAAGTGCTCTAGAATAGTGCTTGACTAACTTTGATGTTATTGGATAGATAATGGCCCATTGGCAATTGATGCTGGCAGGCATCCTATTCTGGAAACCATACACAATGACTTCATTGTATGTTCAGTTCTTGTTTTGGCTTCTAGGGTCCAGTTAGATATTCACACATGCAACATTCACTATTTATAGAGTTAAAATGCATCAATACCTCTAGAAGTTCATAATTTAATTTTTGTTCTGCAGCCTAACAGTATTTTCCTTTCCGAAGCATCCAATATGGTAATCGTCATGGGTCCAAACATGTAAGGTTTTCTTTCGTGATTTTGCTTTTTGCTGAATGCTAATTAGTGAATCTTATTAACTTATTAAGATGGTGAAGTCTTAAAAAATGGGTTCTATTGATTGATGTCTAGTTGCCCTTTTATTTTGTTCAGGAGTGGAAAGAGTACTTATCTTCAACAAGTGTGTCTTTTAGTCATACTTGGTCAGATTGGTTGCTATGTTCCTGCTCGCTTCTCCTCTCTAAGAGTGGTTGATCGAATATTCACACGAATGGGAACAGGGGACAACCTTGAATCCAACTCTAGTACGGTATGTTTTTCCAAACTTCAAAGTTTACTCCTTGTAAATCATGTTCTGAGATTTTTCTTTTTTTAGGTCTTACTGTGTTTTTATTTGTGGGACGGGATGGTGGTGGGGGATTTAGGTTCATCGCTGCCGTTATTGGGTGTTATTGTGTTTTTATTTTTGGGTCTTACTGTGTTTTTAATGCTGCCATTGTTGGGGGATTTATATTCAGCCAATCTCATTTGCATGGATCCTATCTTTTGATTTATTTTTATTTATTTATTTAAGCCAATCCTCTTTTGCATGGATTCTTTCTTGAGTGTTTTACTAGCATTTTATGTTAACAAATGTGCGACATTATGTTAAGGCATCTCCTGTAAGCGACGCACCGCATTGGAGCCCGTATACGGTGACAAGTAGTCAAGGGCTCTTGTACTATGGCCATGTGCGGGCTAAGAAGCTATTCCAAAGCGTAGGATTAGACTAGCATCTTGGGACATTGGTTCCTTAACAGGAAGAGTCTAGAACTGATTGATATGATGAGGAGAAGAAGGGTTAATATTGCATGTATTCAAGAGACTAGATGGAAGGGTAAGAAAGCTAAGGAGTTGGACAACTTTAAACTATGGTATACGGGGGAGCAAAGTAATAGAAGTGGAGTAGGCATAGTAGTGGATAAAGCTCTAAAGAATGATGTAGTGGATGTTAAAAGACTTGGAGATAGGATTATATCCGTCAAACTTGTGTTAGAGAAAGAAGTAATCAACATTATCAGTGCTTACACTCCCCAAGTAAGAATGGACGAAAGTAGTAAGTTACAATTCTGGGAACATTTGGATGGATTAGTGCAAGATATTAGTCAAGGAGAAAAGATTATTATAGGGGGTGAGATCCTAGAGGCTATGAAACTGTGTATGGAAGTTATGGATTTGGTGAGAGGAATAACGACATCTCAGTTCTGGATTTTGCGGTTGCTTATGATCTGTCCATTGTAAACACCTACTTTGAAAAGATAGAGGAGAATTAAGTCACCTACAGAAGTGGAGATCATAATAGCCAAATAGATTTCTTCCTAACTAGAAGGTTTGACAGATTGTGTTGTAAGGACTGTAAAGTTATCCCAGGGGAGAGCTTAACCATGCAACATAGATTGGTGATCATAGATATGTGTCTCTTTATGCAGGATCATAAGATAGGGGAGCCAATTTGCCCTAAGGTAAGGTGGTGGAACTTGAAAGGAGACTCCTTGAAGTCATTTACTGACAAAGTGGTCAAACCAGGAAATTGGGACTTGGAGGGAGATATTAATTTGATGAGAAGGAGATATCTATGTGTATTAAGAAGATGGCTAAAGAGGTCCTAGGGGAATCGAAAGGAAAACCTCATTCTCCTTGGGAGACTTGGTGGTGGGATGATGAGGTCCAAGCATACATCAAGACTAAGAAAGCTAGTTTCAAGGCATGGCAAAGGACTAAGGATGTAGAAGATCTAAAATGGTACGATTGCTAGAAATGAAGCTAAAAAGATTGTAGGGGATACAAGGGCGAAGAAATTCGAAGATCTCTATAGCAACCTGAACACCACGGAAGGGAAACAAAGCTATTTATAAGATAGCTAGAATGAGGGAAAGGATGAGTAAAGACTTCTACCATGTTAGATTCATTAAAAGTGATGATGGTAGAGTTCTAGTAAGGGATGAGGACATCGAGGAGAGATGGAATGGTTATTTCTACAACCTACTTAACGAAACCAATCCGAGTTATAGTGGACCGGAAGTTGGCACTACACATCAAGTCACCTGTCGGAGGTATATACGTAAAATTAGGGTTTTTGAAGTAAAAGAAGTGCTAAGAAAGATGAAATAGCCAAGGCTCCAAGCCTAGATAGGGTCCCAATAAAAGTGTGGAAGAGCTTAGGAATTTGTGGCTTATCTCGGTTAACTAAGTTGTTTAACAAGATTATGTGCACTGAGAGAATGTCAAATGAATGGAGAAGAAGCATTGTGGTCCCAATTTACAAAAATAAAGAAGATGTCTAAAGTTGCAACAGCTATAGAGTGAGTCATACTATGAACTTATGGGAGAGGGTTACTGAAAGTTTGAAACACACTGAGAAATGAGTCCACTATTTTGGAGAACCAATTTGGTTTTATGCCCTGGTGTTGGAATATGTACACCAGAATACCGTGGGGGTATTCTGATCCTTTTAGGTTGTTTATTTGTTATTTATTAGGTTTAGCTTTCTCCTCTTATAGAGTCGGCTAGAGTAGGGGCAATTCTGTCCTATTGTAATATTTCCCTTCATTATAAATAGAGGTCTTGTCTGATCTATAGAGATCACTCAAGCATTACAATCCATACTTCTTCCATCTTCTCTTCTCTCTTTTCTCCTCTCTAAAGTTACTGGTGGTTACAGACTTACAGGTCCTAGGTTTTCTACACCTGGAGATCCACAATTGAAGCTATCTACCTACTTAGGGGACTCAGGGAAAGATTTAGAGTTAGCAAGAAGGATCTCCATATGGTCTTTATTGACCTAGAAAAAGCTTATGACAGAGTTCCTAGATATTTAATTTGGCATGTGCGAGGGAGGAGAAATGTTTCAAGTAAATATGTGGACATAATTAAAGATATGTATGATGGTGTGGTGACCTTGGATGACCATAGGAGAAGTTGTGAAGAAGGGCATGCATAGTCTAGGTCTAGTTCCAAGTATGACCTCGGATAGAGCCTATTTGAGGGCAAAGATCTATGTAGCAGACCCCATTTAGCTGAGATTTTCTTGACTTGCTGGGCTGTGCCTCTTTCCTCTTACTTTCATCCTTCATTCATCTTTTTATTTTCCATCTTTTATTTTGTCATTTTCAAATTTTCATTTCTCATCTCATTTCCCATCTCTTCATTCTCTTTTTTTTGTTTAGACCTCAGTTTTCCCTACCTTGATTTGTTTGGATCCATGTAGCCGGCCCCAATAAGTTGGGATAGCTGAGCTTCTTATTGTTGTTGTTGTTATGATGGTGTGGTGACTAGTGTAAGAACTGTGAGGGGTCAAGGTAGTGAATTCCCAATTACAGTTGGACTACGCAAGGATCAGCATGAAGCCCTTATCCTGAGCTCTCTTATGCCCTCTTTGGTTGCTTTATTGAATAATAGAAAGGAGCAGCAGGGGTCCAAATTTAGAAGGTTCCCAAACTAGGAAGTTTCCAACCTTTGCTTGGAATACAAGGCACAACCAGTTTCTAAACTGATGTGAAGTAATTGTTGACAATTACTAATAATAAAAATAGAAAGTAACTAACATCAACTAGACCACTGGACTGGACCACTACTTAAATTGAACCAACCAGTTCATTCAAGGACATAAGGAATTAAAACAAAAAACCTCAAACAGCCCAAGACGAAATCGTGGCTGCTTAGGCGGCAGCGTAAAATAAGCAGCCTTCTTCTTCTTCTTTCTTTAATACAACTTCAGATCTGTGTCACCCTTGCATCAATTTGATTTCACATCATCATGCCTATAATAAGCTTTTACTTTTATGGCATTGCCCTTCGTGAGAAATGAGAACTCCTTTCACACGCCCCCCCCCCCCCCCAAAAAAAAAGCTGTGTTCTAGTTTATGCTCTTTATCCATCATGGTCTGAGTAGTCCTTTCTTATACGTACGAATCAGCATTAGTAGTTGGTGATTCCAATTATGTCACACTGAAATGAGGACATTGCTAATGCATTGTTTAAATCTCATCCCAGGAACAATTTGCTACCAACTAAGTTTGTTGCTTGTCATTTTCTGCACACAATCTAAGGTTCCTAGAGGTGAATAGGGTTGCAGCTATGGACATAGATATCCCAATACCATTCTTTTATACTTGAATCCTACTGACTTCTGGCCTGATGGGTTTTTCTGTATCCTTTATATATTTTCATTGGTAAGCAATATGTGGAACTTGTAAGTAACAAAGAGATTATTTCATGGCACGACAGGAAACGTGAAACCTGTATTCAAGAATCCCCCTACCAATGCTAAACAGTAACATTTACCTTAATTATAGAAACTACTGCAGACAAGCAAACAAGATCACCTACAGATCCATTAAAAGAAGCTCTAGTATCTTTGCAGTTTCTAATGTCAAAATTGGTAAAATGTAATGTCTTCTGCAAAAATTTGCTCAGCATTTTGAATTATCAAGTTGAATTTGCTTGTGATATTAAGTATATGATTTTCTCCATTAAAAATAGGAAAACTCTCATAAGTCACCATCTTATGACAAGGCATCAATCAATGATTAAGCTAACTGAATTGCAGTTTATGACTGAGATGAAAGAGACAGCTTTTGTCATGCAGAATGTCTCCCCCAGGTGTGCGGTGTGCCTATTGTATTTTTGTCCTTAATCCATGGACATATATATGGACACACACACACACGCACGCTACAAACATAAAGACATTCACATTTACTAGTGGTGCTCAATGGTTGCAGGAGTCTGATTGTTATGGATGAACTTGGGAGGGCTACTTCTTCTACTGATGGATTTGCAATTGCATGGAGCTGTTGTGAACACTTGTTATCACTGAAAGCGTAACTACTTGAATGACAAACATATTACCTTATCTTCAACGAAATATTACTAAATGATACAAATTTGAATTAGTGCTACAGAGAAGACATAGTCCCCTTCCCTCCCTTTGGATCAGGGTCCTGAAGCTATTATAGGTCTTTCTAAGTTTGTAAGGTCTTGTCATTGTATTCCAAGTTTTTAAAGTCAAGCTAAGCAGATGCCTATTCCCATACCTAAAACCAATGCCCTAATCGCATAGCCCATATGGCATTCGGTTTCCTTTGTGGGTATGCTGCCATGTAATCTCGTACCAAGCATATCCCATTACCTTCTCTCAATTTATCATTCTAAGCGTTTTACATTTTGCATGTGCCTTTCCTTTGGCACTTTAATGCTCTAATGGTAGTAGAAGAATGTTCTCAATATTTATCCCAAAAAATGAAAATATTTCTCACTCATATTACATCATCGCCATTTCTTTCTTTGTAAAATATACAAGGTCAGTTCTAGTTGCATTTCTGCATACTTATTGCTTGCATATTTTGGTGGAAGACACTCATTCATTGTACCGTTTGCTTGTTTACTGTAATTTTCAGTGCTTTTTTTTTCTTCCTGTAATTTCTGAACTCTTGCTACTATTGTGAATGGTCTTTTACTGAACATCATTGTGAATGCTGAGTTGAGTTGGCTGAACCATTGTTCTTCAATACGTATTAAATATTTTATTTTTTCGAAGTAACATGTTTCCTTGATACAGTTATACAATATTTGCAACTCACATGGAAAACCTGTCTGAACTAGCAACGATTTACCCAAATGTGAAAATTCTCCATTTTGATGTTGATGTACAAAACAAACGCCTGGAATTCAAGGTGTTCATGTCAAATTTTTTTTTTCTTCCCCCTCTCCAGACATGTTCTGATTGTTTGAATGGAATTCATTCCTGAAAATCCAATTCTCTTGATTTAGTTTCAACTCAAAGATGGGCCACGACATGTGCCACACTATGGGCTCCTATTGGCTGGAGTTGCAGGACTACCGAGCTCAGTAATTGAAACAGCCAGAAGAATCACATCAAGGATAACAGAAAAGGTAACTGCTTTTGTGTGACATCATGTTACAGCATAAAATCCATGGGTCTGCACTTTACATGATTGATCAGCCAGCTCTTGGATTTAGTAGAAAGGAAGATAAAGAATGGGGAGGGTGGGTGGAATGAAGTGGATCTGTCTGTTCAATCGTATCTACTCTTTAGTTGTTGATAATTAATAACGTGCAGTGGTTTAAGATTTGAAAGTTATAATTTCCTAATTATCTTTATATTTGTATCTAACCAACGATGTTGGTCTATCAATTTAGTGGTCTAGATGAACAACCATGCATGGAGTGGAATGGATAAAATATTAAAAACTAGTGTTTAGAAAAGGTTAGCTCCTGGCTAAGAGGATTGTTATCAGGATCTTTAGGCTTTGGGTTCAGGAGGATGTGTAACTTGACTGAGGAAACAGAAGTTGTAGAAAAGACAAACCTTATGGGGACTATACTTGATCTCCAAATAAATCCTTGACATCATAACCACCTCATTGCCATTGCATCCCTTGGGAAAATCCAGGTCAGAGTGAGCCTCATGCCTGGCTCTCTACCTCAACCCCCATTTAGGAACCCATACTTTACTTTATTTTCTCATTTCTTATTCTGAGCCTAGCTGTTTGGAATATCATAGCTTACCGACTGCTTGGGCTATTATGGTGTTACTCTTCCAGTGTCTTTGCATTGTTATTCCAGATAAAGATGATCGAATTTTTGAAAATATAGATCCTACGACATATCTTTGTCTAATGTAGTGGGATAGATCTTGACTTGTTCAGTTTTCTAGTTTTACAATTCATGTAATTTTGAGCATTTGTTTTCTTATTGTTGTGAGCATTGTGTTGTTTTTCTCCATGTGAATTCATGAAGTATGTCCAGTTAATTACCCGTTGAGGGTCCTTAATGCCTAGATTCTGGTTCATGGGCAAACATAATGGGGCATAAGGTGTTGCACATTCTAACCCCTGCAGAACTGAAATAAAAATGTGATTAATGCTAGAAACAGCTAAAATTTGAAACAAATACTTTTTGAAGAAAAAGAAAAACCTTTTTATCTCTCTGTTTCTGCTTGTATTGGTTCTCATCATGGCTGATATTTGGGTTACATTCTCTCTCCCCCCCCCCCCCCCCTAAACTCACTTTTGAAGAATATGAAGTTGTTGGCCTTCCCTGCTTCTGGTAGGAAATGAGGAGGATGGAAGTGAACTGCATGCAATATCATCCAATTCAAATGGCTTATCGTGTTTCTCAGAGACTAATATGCTTGAAATACTCCAACCAAGACGAGGATTCAATCCGACAAGCGCTGCAGAATCTTAAGGAGAATTATGCTGATGGGAAGGTATAATTGTCTTCATGGTACAATGGAGGTAAGAAGGCTATATTGAGCAAATTTAATTAGTAATGTTAGCAACAAGATGACTAGCGTAAAATGCAAGAGTGTAGTTTCAGTTATGTTGACTCAACGGTGGGACAGAGATAGCGTCTTATTTCTTGAAAGATGTCTAGTTTCTTAATTGAACTGGGTATGTTTCTTAATAATTTTTTGGGAAAAAGATCTCTGTCCAGGAGTGTGGCCTACGCCAGCACTCCCATGAGTCTATCTCCTTCCCATGTAAAAGGACACCTCTGCCCCCTTGTTTTAAGGAGAAGAGAGAGAGACAAATGGGAGTACTAGCGTAGGCCACACTCCCGTACAAAAAACTGCTTTCCTAATTTTTTTGATGAAAACAATAGAAATTACTTAAATAGTCGAGAAATATACATGATGTTTGGCTTGCGCATAAGAGGCAAGGTTCCTAGCCATAGCTAAACAGAAGTAGTCTTTAAACGGAGTAAAGGTAACGCCCATAGTCCTATGACTAATATACATTAAGTCCTTAATAAAATACCAAGGCCACGGTTTTTTAGTTGGAGATGGAAGAACATTAGCGATCGATTGGTTAGAGACTTAGAGCACCATATTTCTTTAATCTTCAACCCCATGCGAGCCGCATGATCCAGACCTGATTTGATACTGTATAATTCTAGTTCCATAACCGTAGAAGACATAATATACCCTGCAGCTAAGAACAAAAATCTTCCATTCATCAAAAAAATATACGACCAACCTGCCAGTCTTACTCCTGGGATCTGGAATCTTGCACACATTAAGATAGGATTTTTAAGCAATGATATTGATTTCCAATTAGCTAATGTGCAAATAGCCTCAGGATCCTTGGATACAATATGGGAAGAACAAGGAGGGGGGCAAATATTTAAATCAGCAATCCAACGGGAGGCCTGGTGCAATAGCCACGTGGCATTGGGTTTTTCAGAACTAATAACAACTTTGTTTCTAACAGCCCATATAAAATAACAAGTGATAATAAAAACCTCAAAGAACCAAACAATAGAGGCCTTATCTATTTGACGAGATGAGAAAAAATCAAAGTAAAAATCTTTCAGATGCATAAGCCAAGAACTCAATACGTAATCCAAGAGGTCCAACGACCCAAATATATTTGATTCAATTGCATGACAAGAATAGGTGTCAGTAGATTCAATATAATTTCCAGAAAAGGCACAAGTGGGGTCAATCTAAAGCCATTTGGAAATGGAAGCCTTGACCGGGAGTCCGGGTTTAGTGTCCTAGGTCCCTGAGTAGTGCCAGATGCCAAGCCAGGAGAAAATCTAATATCATCAGTGAAATCCGAAGAGCCAAACAGTGAGGAGGCTGAGACTTCGTCGATCCACCCATGAATGAATCGAAGAAAGGTCGTTGGGTTACAAGAGGAGGCAAGATAGTGGTCAAGCAGCAGCGCTTGAGAGAGGAAATTTCAGGAGTGAGCTGTGGGGGAATGGTTGGGAGAGTGAGTTTTCTTTTTGTAAAATTGAAATGGCCAAGAGGGTTACCCGCATAAAATTCCGGCTGACAGGGAGGGTTAGGCTCAGCAGGCAAAGGGTCAGAGGCAATACCATAAGAAGGGTCAAGGTCCAGGGCCAAAGGGCGGGGATGGTTGACAGAAGAGCATCCAATCTCAAGAGCAGCCAGGTCCTCTCTTTCCTTGAACCTAGAGAGGACATCAGCCGATAAGGTATCGGTTTTAGGGTTTATCAGTAGGGCATGAATAAATGAATCATCACTTGAGGCCGCGGGGGATGCAGTGGGTAAAGCAACAGAGGGTGCAGCAGAGATTAAACTGGTGGGTTCCAGAGGGGGTTCAGCCAGTAACTTAGAAAAACAGCCTGCGTTGAGGCCCACATGGGGAGTTGCAGGAGTGAGAGTATCAAAACCCTTCCAGTCCATGGAAGCATTTGCATCACTATCCACTAGTAGTTGTTTCGAAGTCCCTGGTACCAGGGAGTCAGGAGAGGACCCAGACTTGACCAAATTCACAGTCTCAATGTGTCTGTCAACAACCGAATCCTCCACAATGTTGCCGTGAAATTAACAAGGAGAGGGGTAGTGAGAGCTTGATCAAACAGACCCGCAGAGGTGTCAAAAGTGGAAGAGCCAGACGGACCAAATATGGTGGGGCAAGAGCTAATATCATGACTGATTCGTCCACAGCGACCACAAATTTTAAAAGCTTCGTATTTTAGGGTGACCGGTAGAAGTTCACCACGACAGGTTCTGATTTTAGAGTTCATACAGATAGGGCGACGCCATTTGATCAGCAATTTCACCCTGGCCACAGTTGGAGGTAGGGCCAAATTAGATTGTAAGTAGAGGTCCACCACCTTCCCTACGAAGGAAACAGTCTGCTTAATAGCATCAAAGGAGTATGCATCAGCAGGAACGGGGCTGACTTGGACCCAAATTGGTACAGAGTCGCGTTCAGCAGTGAAGTCATCATCATCAAAGGCGTGGGGAACGACATGAACCAGAGTTTTGCCACACCACCAAGGGCTCAATGATAGAATTCTGTCACGGGCGGCAATGGATTCAAACTCCACCATAAACTTACCCTCATCCAGCCAGGAAAAAGAGAGCAGACCCAAAGTTTGCCAGAGGACTGAGAAGTGATTTCGTAAAATACATTGGGAAGGCTGTGGAAAACCTACCGAGAATCCGAAGAGAACGGATTACCATTTGTAGAGACCGTGGTGTTGTTACTGCCAAATCCCCTAGGATGGAGGGATTCTTGTATGAAGATTTGTGCACCACGAGCATGAGGGAAAGGAGAAAGGCTAGAGGTGCTGTCCGAGACCCTGTGCCTAGAATCGAAAGGACGTCGGCTTCTATACTGCCGACGACCACCAGCCGAAAGAGATCTGCGGGGGAAGCGAGAAGACATGATAGAGCTGAGGTACGGAGTAACCGGTGTAAGCAACACCCGCACAAAACTCCAGGCAGGAACTGAGAAAGTATGCTTCAAAGCAAGACCGTGGTAAAAGATCCAGGATCAAGCCAGTAAGCAACCAAATAAGATAGCAAAACCAGTGTTCCACAGCTAAAATAGAACACCGATCAAGCCAGGAATTCTCAACAGGGAGGCGCCATACATGAATCACCCAACAGATCTCAACAACGAGCAAAGTGGAAACCGAAACTAGAAGCAAAGCAGATTAGAGAAAGAAGGGAAAGTAAGGGCTCCATCAATATCTGGCTTGGCACCTGTCGCCCACTGGGAACCACGAGCACTTAAGCCGGAAGGAGGGAGTAGATGAAGGAGTAAGGGAGAGGAGAAAGAATTTAAATGGAAAAAAGGATAGAAAAGACTAGGAGGGACGAAACATTTTAGACTCCAGTAATGCACCCTCAAACTTCTGGTATAGTAAAAGAAGTTTTTCCTTCCCCTTCCTTAATTCCTCCACTTCGTTTCATGTCCCTCCTTATTTTCTATTAATTAATTGCCCATCTATTTATTGGTGGGCAATTGTCATCCCAACCATATGGAAGTACAAAATTTATATGAATGTCTAATTCTAAGGGGATGAAAAGTTGATTGAAGGGAGGCCATGCCTGTTTGCCACCACGCCACACTTTACAATAAGAGCCAACACATTAGTTTAAAATTACAGAAATATTTTTGTTTCGTAAGAAATCAAAATGAAATAGAAATAGAAATTTATAAGAAAATTATCGAAATTTAATTGAAATATTTTGGTGCTGGCAAAGGTTGAAACGAGGGTGAAATCTGGAATTTCGAATCTTGGCTTGAGTCATGGGATGGTTGATTTACTAAATTTGTCTTTTAGATAAATAGATGATCATCATCTGGTGTAGTGGATTTTCTGTCATTTATTTTTTACAACCAAATGAATATGTGGTTTATATAAACTGATGTAACAATTTTAAAGCAGTTGAATAGACAGAGGATGATGTGTTGGCTACTTGTCTAGTTTTGAAGTTAAACTCAATGATAAAATGTAGAAAATGGTCAAAATTGATCACATGTAAATAATCCTTAACCAATTATTTATACCATCTTATATATCCATCTAATTTCCATACATTATGTACACCTTTTCGATAATCCTTAAATGTCTCAATACTTTACTTTGTCAAGTGACTGATTCTTTGAAAACTGTAATATGACATGTGAACAGAGGACCTTGATGTCTATTTATCCATAAAATTTCAATCCCATCCGACTTACCATATTGATGACATATTACCATTCAACCGAAGAACCCTTAAATTTTATCAAAAGCTGGTATACAAGCAATAAGTACTATACATCTTTTTCGGCTAAATTTTGTAGAGTTGGGAAGCAGTTCTTCATTAGTGATGTGACCATACAGTGGAACTTTTGACCCATCACAAACTTCAACCCCCTATTGATTGGGTCGAAAAGTACCCCTCCCCTTGGGTGTCTAAGGGTACAATGCTCGCAGTGAAGGAAGGGTGAAAGAAAGTCGGGTCTTTTTTTTAATGGAGAAGTGTAGCTGTATTTTTTGCTTTGAAGTATGAAAACTCTTAACCCATAATAAGCTTGAAACTCAGTGTGTTATTTTAATAATGAGAAGAAAAACATTGTTTAGTCACATGGACCTTGTACGGTTGTACCAGTGTGGGGACCAATGGGAGCACACATAGGAGCATTGCTCAAGAGGGACTTTCATTTTGTAGGGGGCAAACGGATCATTTCAAAAAAAAAAAAATACTGTGCTGTGTGCATGGGTTTTGTCCAACATTGAGTGTGTGAGTGTGGTGTGTGTTGTGTATATCCCATCATTCCATAGTCCCAAAAGTTGGTTAACCTTTTGGGATTGGCGTGTGGTTTGTGGGATTACCAACCTCCCACCCCCCCCCCCCCACAAAAAAAAAAAAAAAAACCTCCACTTCAAGAGGGTTGTATCTGAAAAGAGGCTGCATGTGATTGGACAGCATTCTTTTTCCCATTAATAATTTTTATTTCCTTCCCCTCCTATTTTACTAGTGCAATAGGGAATGCATTTGTGAAGAAATAGCAACTGTTGTCTATAATTATTGTTGAATTTCCATAAATGGGTTAAACCTGAGAAAACAAAATTAGGAAAAAAAATGAAAAGGAACAATGATTTTCTAATAAGATTTTGGGGGAGGGTTCTCCACACTGCCAGTGTAGGAGGAATCTCCCATGGCCATGTCATACCAACGGTAGCAGGAAGAAAGAGACATTGTGGGGAATTAGATTTTTAATTATATATACAAAAGGAAATAGAGAAATAATTTCTATAAACAAGCAGCAGGAGAGACTTGTCCTCCAGTGGTTCCATGTGCATTCTGGCAAGACGACTGTGCCGAACCTCCTTGATATGTCAGCTTAACATCTTCCAAACTAATTCCTTTACATGGAGAAGTCTTACTACAATCAAACTTCACTGCAACTTGAGTTGCTGATGTTCCCTTTATGTTGCTGTAAGTCACTTGACTAATTTGTACACCAGAACTCTATAAGAACCACACACAAAAAAAAAAATCAAAATTTAGCATAAAATGATCGATTTTTTAAGCTAGATTTAATAATGCATAATATCAAGTTAAATTAATTAATTACTTCAAATAAACTGACCTGATTTGGGCAATTTTCATTTCGAGGGCAGTAGTTTTGATCGATAACAATTGGGTTTTGAACATTATTCATCACAACTTTCTTAAACACAACTCCTCTAACAAATCCATTACTAGGCCTTGCCCAAGATTTGATCCTTAACCCATTTTGAGTCCCTGTGAATACAACATTCTGCACCACCACAGTTTGCACCCCTGCTTCCTCTCGATCCTTCCCCAAACTCCCAATGCTGCATTATGCACAAATACACTTCGATCATCAGTGCAATTTATTCATAACCATCATATATATTGTTAGGAATTAACAACACCAAGATTTACGTGGTTTACCTACGATGAGCTATGTTCAGAGGCAAACGATAAACGATGAAGAAATTACAAAAACCCTAATATTTTCACCTCATTACGAGATGACACCTTTATATATAGCATTTTGATGCATTATAATATAATGAAACCCTAATCCCGAAAAGTACAAAATTACCCCTAGTATAAACGACTCCCAAAAAATTCCTAGATTAGTTTGAAAGATGTTAAGAGAACGAATCAACAATACTTCCTAGATTAAACTAAGATCAAGCTTCACCAATAACAATATGCTAGCTTTGAAGAAGTAAAAAAGAGATCGGCTATTGACAGTACAGAAGGATCTCCATTGTACTAAGGGGTAGGCCTTGGTGCAACAGTAAAGGTTGTTCCATTGTGTCTAAAAAGTGATCACGGATTTGAATCTGAAAACAGTCTCTCTGTGAAAGTAGGGGCAGGGTTATGCGTACATTATGACCCTCCATAGAGCCCACAGTAGCGAAAGCCTTGTGCACTGGGCACGCCCCTTTAGAAGGATACCAGTTAAGTCTGTCTACTAGCTACTAACCTTATGCCATGTCCAGGGCCACAGGCAACATTTTGAATCCACAAGTTGCGTGTGCCAGGGCCAATAGAGATGCAGTCATCACCAGTCTTGATTCCGGTGTTGAGGACAGTCACATTTGTTGAGTCTTGTACATGTATGCCGTCTGTGTTTGGGCTTGTCTCTGAGGCATGGATTTTAAGCCCTTGCAATGTTACATTTTGGCATGTGTGTACGTTAATGTGTCCAAGTTCTGCATTAAGGGATGTTAGCTTCTGGACCACTACATTGCTTGAACTGAAGATGGCAAGAGACTGCAAATCATCAAGTATGAACTTCATATGAGACTGACTATACACAAGACTTTCTATGCATGAAACAAAATCTTAAATGTAAAAGGCATAAGATCAACTGATGAAGTAGGGGTGTAAAAATTGGGATCAAACCGGTTAAAAAAACCCGAACCAACTGAAATGGTCTGGGCTGAACCAAGGTCTTATTGGGTCGAGTTTGGATTGGGGATTACAACAACGAATCAAATCACACTGGAAACCGAAAGAACCCAACACTGAACCCGAAACCAACTCAAAGCCCAGATCGAAACCGAAACCAAACCGATAAAAATCCAAAACTCATTATAAAAACAGTTTTTTTTTCATATTTTTGTAAAAATATATATGTTAAAGTGAACACAAATCGAGCCGAAATTGAAAACGACCAATAACAAACCAATACAAACATGAAACAAATCGAACCAAATCAAACCGAACTGAGGTCTTATTGGATTGGGGTATTACAATCACGAACCAAAGAATAATTATCACCTCCAATTTGCGGGTACCTCCAATTCCTCTAATAGGGGGGAGTGGACCCCACCTTGGGCAGTGTTTTTGGGCAAGGGTAGGATGGTCATTTCCACCCTTGTGTGAGGAATTGGAGGAATTGGAGGGGATAATGATTCCGAACGAAATCGCACTAGAAGGTGCAAAACCCCAACATTGAATCCAAAACCGATTCAAAGCCCAGATCAAAACCAAACCAATATGCCCCCGATAAGAAACCGATAAAAACCTGAAACTCATTAAAAAAAACAGTTTTTTTCCCATAATTTTGTAAAAATATGTATGTTAAAGAGCAAACCCAAATCGGGCTGAAATCGAAAATGACCCGATAACACACCAATACAAACCGGACGCAAATTGAACTAAACTAAACTTTACTTGTTGGTTTGGTTTTGGATTCATCATTCCCACATCGAAACCGACTCAACCCAAACCGAAACCGGCCCAAACTGACTGATTGACACCCCTAGAAGAAATAGATAGTTTGTAAATATATATATATATATATATGGTATACGTACCGTTACACCAGCTGAACACTTTCCCCCAGAAGCCTTACATGCCCACAAGCTTGAGCCCTGACCATCAAGGTAACCTCCAATGACAGTCAACCCCTGAACTTGATCAATCGTAAGCCAATTTTCTTCAGATCCAATCTTTTTATAATCAGGAGCAATTAAGATCCCATCAATTTGAACTATCATCCTTGAATTCTTACAAGGCCCTTTGAAAGAAATTGGATTTAGAAAGTACTTCTTCTTAGGTACATACATTGTTGTTGGCTCAGAGGAACTGCAAGCTTTAGTCCATGCTGCTAGAAATGCTTTGCTTGAATCTGTTTTCCCATCTCCCTTAGCTCCAAAATCTGCAACAGTGATGTCTCCATTTATTGTTGATGAGATAAGGAAGTAGATGAGGAGGAGAAGGAGAGAAAGAAAAGATTTCTTGGGTGTTGTAGACATATTGTGTGAAGGTAATTAAATTGATGATGAGAGAAGAGTGATGTGGGTGAGGTGTGAAGGTTTGGTTTGGTTCCTTTTTATTATATAGGGAACGTGTTAAAGAGTCATTTGGATTAAAGATTACTAAAACGATCTTCTTGTGCATGAACTTAAAGGCGTATAGGTAGCTAGCCGTTAACTTGTGAAAGGGAGGATGAGGTAGAGAAGAGTATGATTTTAATTTGAAGGTTAAGAAAACGAGTCCCGATTAGTTCCTTTCTACAAATTACTATCCTTGTGCACTGCATTGATAACCGCCATGTTTTTCTTATAATTAAGGAAAACCCTTCTTCTTCTATTAACATTATTATCTATTTTTATTTTAAATTACACAACCAAGTGGGACCTACATAGTTAGGTAACCTGATGAAGGAACACCACCGCCGGCATCCCCCCTCAATTTCCCCCCTCCTCCACCTCTCTCTCTCTCTCTCTCTCTCGGATCCGACTCCTCTACTTCCACCTGCTCGGTACTATCGTGCGCTCCCACACACAAGCATGGCGGAAAGTACCTCCTTACCCCTGTTTGGGCAAAGCGTTCGGGCAAAGGTAAAGCAGCACATTTTGCCTTGTTTGCGTATAGGCGCACACGCTAGTAAGGGCAGGCCGAAGTAGAGTCGTCGAATTGCTCTCTCTCTCTCTCTCTCTCTCTCTCTCTCTCTCTCTCGTCAATCGATTGGGATGGAATGGTGAGAAAGAATTGAGTCTGGATCACCTCCCCATGTGGGGAGAGGAGTTGCCCACCCCACATGCCTCTTTAAGCAACACGTATAATATAAAGTGACGGACCGAAGGAAACGAAAGACATGAGAACCGTACAAGGCATTAGATGGAGGAAACCCGAAGATTGCAAATGTTAGCTTCCTACAAATTTCCAATAGAATTGTCGTACAAAGATCGAGGGAAGTAACAATCCAGGGAATAAAAAATGGAAGTCTCTTTTCTGAATCATAAAATGTCTTGGGATCCAATTCTACAATCACAGGAATCTTCAGAGGTGATGGCTCGTTATTGCCGAAGCAAAAAAACTGAGCCCGTGAAAGGAGAGAAGAGAGGAGGTGGAGCGGAAGAACGAGACAAAAATGTCAAAAAACAGTAGGCATGAGTAGAAGGAAACACTGTTTTGGGTTGAGTAAGACGAATTACTGACTGTTTGCAAAATTAGGGATTCCTGCACTTTTTTGACCAACCAACAATACAGTTTTAGTCGAAATCCTCATGCAATTAATGCATGGAGGTCGTTTTGTACTCAAAACTCACCTAAATTTCAAATTATTTCTTTGAAAAATTCTCATTGGAGGCCTTGCCCAGAGTGTGGGAGTAAGACGGTCTTTGTTCACAACCCTACGTATGTGCAACACAGACAAGATGGGCAGCCGGTCCGTAAAGAATCTGGATCCACTTTTTTGACCAACCAACAATACAGTTTTAGTCGAAATCCTCATGCAATTAATGTATGGAGGTCGTTTTGTAAGCTTAAAACTCACCCAAAGTTCAAATTATTTTTTTTGAAAATTCTCATTGGAAGACTATCAACAAAATCAATACTAAGGAAATTCCTTATTGCCGGATTTAGGCTATAGGTTCACTGGGTAACCGTACAGAAAATATTCAGGGACAACCTTTTTGATTTATTTCAAGGCCCAAAAAAGCAGTATCTCAAATCACCAAAAAAGATCAAAATCATATTATTTGTTCCATCACAGCCTAATTCCTTTGGTCTGCCAGGAATATTCGCAGTGACATGTTATTTTTCTTTTCTCATCAGTTCTACGAATTCTGAGAAAGCTGCAAGAAGAGCATATCCACATCTCAGAAATGAGAACGTTTGCCTGCAGTGCATGAGACTCATGCAGATGTCCCGACATGTTATTTTTCTTTTCTCATCAGTTCTACGAATTCTGAGAAAGCTGCAAGAAGAGCATATCCACATTCTCAGAAATGAGACCATATAGTTTTCATGTATTGATGTACTTCATAATACAGCATGACTGTCTCTGTGTTCCCACAAAGATCAGGATGTATACAAAATGTCAACCAAGATGATGCATATGTATATGATTAGTTGATTACCAGGATCCGAATCATGAGGACCTGGAGATGCTTCTGGGTGGTACTGAAGGGTCATGATTCTCAATGCAGGGAAAGCGAGACCAGCACAACTTCCATCATTCAGATTGACATGAGTCACTTCCACACCCTCAGGAAGAGATGCAGGATCAACTGCATAATTATGATTCTGCCAGATGAAGGTTTAGATAAGAATAAGTGGCATTAGGACATGTGAATGCATGCAAGTAAGAAAGAATGAATGTCCCAACAAACCTGTTGCTTATTTGAATGGATGACAAAAATGTTAGAAATGGTTTACTTGGATAATAAAGTAAGATTAACACACCTGAGCACTAATTTCAACACGACCATTCCTTAGGTTACGTACTGGGTGGTTTCCCCCATGGTGACCAAACTTCATTTTAAAAGTTTTACCACCCAATGCCAGACCAAGTAACTGATGGCCCATGCAAATTCCATATACAGGAACCTTTCCCACAATTTCCTTCACCGTTTCAACAGCGTAAGGAACTGCAGATGGATCCCCTGGTCCATTGCTAAAGAGGACTCCATCTGGCTTCAATTTAAGAGTTTCTGAAGCTGGCCAAGTTGAAGGGACAACTGTGATTTTGCATCCCAGAGATGCCAACCGCCTCAGTATATTATGCTTGATTCCAAAATCATATGCGACAACCTTCCCCCAAGATTCAAGAAAAAGGTAAAAATGAGTGCTACAAGGTTGAATTCATACGCATGTATTTCATGTTGAATAATTTCCATAAAAATTAAACTCTACTAACATGAAGATTCTCCCCAGCTCTTCCATTGGTGATGAATTCCCATTCTGGATCTGTTTTCTCGAGCCATTCATATGGGGCATTGCAGGAGACACCACTAATCAAATCAACACCTAATCAAATCAAGACAAAGGGTCTGATTTCAGGCAATATTCCAAAACATCTCAACCAGAGTTTATAACACTGTAACCAGTGTTGTGTTAATTTAACAAAGCATATGAATTTATCATACCAACAATATCCCATGTGCGGGACATTTGCAATAGTTCCTCATCAGTTTTGGAATCTTCAGTGCTCAGTACACCTATGAGGCTTCCATCTTCTCTCAATCTACGTGTGATTGCACGTGTGTCCACATCATCTGTTACATAAAAAGCAGTATGGAGGAAATAAATCAACATGTCACAATTAAAGAAAAACAGAATTTACATTTTACAATGATAATCAGAACAATACTAGATCCTTTGAAGCATTGCAGCCACAAATTATAGTGACAGACTTACATATACCCATGATGTTCCTTTCTTCTAAATAATCACCAAGAGTTTGTTTGCATCTCCAATTTGAGGTACTGGAGAACAATTGCTTGAAAGGCATGAGTTCAAAGTCAAGAGAATTTATATTTTGAAACAAAAAATTTAAGGGGCCGGTGTACCTGATACTTAAGCTTCTGACCACAAGACCAGCAAGGAAGCATTGCCTTGATTCTTCATCATCTATTCAGAAGAAGGCATTGTTGATCTTAGAATTTATAAAAACAAAAACGTAGAAGATAAAATTTAAGATTCTGAAAGTGAAAACTGAGAACTTCACCAACCCAAATTAACACCAGTATTGCCAATATGCGGGTTTGTCATCAAAACAAACTGGCCAGCATAACTAGGGTCAGTAAGAATTTCCTGGTACCTGCAAAATAAGACTCGCATGATCACAGACCTCACGAAAAAGCAACCAATCAATCTGAGTTATGGTACATGGCATGACAAACATCAAAGCCCTCGAATTATACACATACAGTGTGTCCATATTTACTCTGAATCTGCACATACATCATACCTCTTGCAATTTCACCATTATTTTCACCTGTCCCAAATCAACTTTCGAAAAGTGGAGGTTTAAAAGCAACAGTGCAAGTAACAACAGTTTTACTCTATTAGTAATGGTGATGGTGGTCATGGTAGTAGAGGTAATAGAAGTTTTTATTGTTTCCATATCTTTTTCTGCTGGTACTTGATATAACATAGACCAGTCACAACTGGTAACCAGTCCACAAGAGGCTCGCAAACTTCAGGTTCAGCAGCAGTAAATACTCCGATCAGTTCTTAGATTTGCAGGAAATTTCAAAGCAACAAAATAAATTCAAGAAATCGAAAAAAAAAAGAGAAGAAGAAGATACGGTAGTCTCTCTAACTCAGGCCTATCACCTACTAATGTACTCCTAGATTGGTAGGAGACTAACTAGGAGCCAATAAACCAGGATCTGTAATGAACAGGTGAATCGAGTAGGTCAAACTAGGGTTTTTGGTGAAATTAGGGTTAGAGTTTGATGTATGGGTTATGTCAAGTCAAGGTAGGGGAGTCTATCAGTGAAGGTCCTGAGATGTTTTGATGGATGGAAGTGTGTAAACTTGAATGAGGAGCAAGTTAGGGTTAGGGTTTTGGATTTTTGAAAAGATGGATTTCTAGGGTTTGGCTGGACAGAAGCTAACCAAACTTGAATGGATTTCTTAGGAAGGTATGAGGGATAATCGGTCAGATTTTTAGACTCTTTTGACAGTTGGTTTGGGCTGAGCAAAAATTAGGGTTTAAGGTTTTGATTTGAGATGGGGGGGGGGAATTAGGGTTACAGTGGTTGGAATGGGCAGCAAGGGAGATCGAGTTCTCCTTGCGGGCAAGGGGTGTTGTGGTTGAAGTTTGATGAAGTTCTGATTGCTGGTTAGGTCTGTGGGGAATCTAGGGTATGGAAAAACTGAAAATAACAAAGGGGAAAACTAGGGTTGGGGTTGTAGAGGATTAGAAGAAGAAAGATAGGGATGGGGATGTCTCAAACTTACTGTAGTAGCAGATTACTCTTGGCAGCAGCTTGTTTGAGGATGAAACTTGAATAAAAATTGGATCTTTAACTAGATCTTCAAAGAAATCTTCAAGTAACTTGAATGTGAGCTTCAAAAGAACCACCTGGCCTTCACACCGCAAGGTGTCGATTGGATCAAACACCAATCCCACCAGTTTTGATCACATACAAGACAATCTTCAGCAATGAAAAACAAGTTGCAGAGCAGCAGCTCAAAAGAGAGGTTTTTTTCAAAATTCAGAGGTCAGAATAACCCCCCCCCCTCACACACACACCAAATTGTTTTATTTATAGTGTAAGAGCTCCTAGTCGACTCTAATTACACTTCACAACCTCTCTCTCATTCGTGGAGAGGAGTGGACCCAACTTATAATAAACGCAAATTAAAGAAAGGTAACTCAAGTCACATAAATTGAAACATTGATTCAAATTAGTTTTGGACCAGAAGTATAGAAGCTAATCCCGTATGCAACCTATTTACCCCTACTTTAGGTCCATAAGAGTGACCTATTACATTGAAAACCCATGGGATCAAAGGCCCAACATGTTTATAACCTAACCCTAGACTTGTTCCCCGTCAAAATAAGCCTCTTTTGGTGATGTATCTGCATCACCTTCGGCCTCGCACCATATTTTGGTCTCTCACCAATGGCATCTCAATTCTCACCATACTCTTTCACAGAGCAAAGCACAAAGCTATATTTTTTTCTAAATCTCATTAATCAGATTCGGGTACAAGGCTGTAGCCCCTTACAAACTTACATAGAAGACTCAACAACATACTCAAACACTAAAAAAGAAAGACCTAACCCAATCCTTAACTAATAAGGTAACATAAACTGACTAAGAAACTAAAATAATGAAAGAAATTGACTCAAAACAGTACTCTAACTAAACTAATGAAGTAGATCCTGTTTTCCTACTTTCTACCGATATTTTAGGCCCATTATTTCAATTGTTTGACAACCTAAATTCTCTATCTCTTGATTCTATTCTTGTATGCTTACAATATTCGCAATGAGACCTCTTCCTCTATTAGTGCACCACAAATAACAAATATTGTTTACAAATGATGTCGCAGTTGCCTCTTTGGTGTCCTAAACAGTTCTTTAAACATCATGCACATTTCTATCGATTTAGGCACCAAACATATGAATTCAAAGAAATTTTGCTTCAAAGATCTAGAATTTCTCTTCCTCCCAAATGGGCCAATGAATGAAAAGTGGCAAGGACATGAAAAAACACATGATCATACTTCAAATTGGCCTTTTATTTCTCCAATAAATAAATCAACCCTTTATATAATCTTCTAAAATTTCCAACAAATCTCCACAAGCTTAGGAAAATAACAAATATCTATATCCAGCTGATATTGCATAAATTCATGGTAGTCACTTTTATGCATAAACTAAAGAGATCATGATCTAGGGGATAGTGTTGTATGTTCTCATTTGACAATTCCACACGCACCCCTTGATAATTCCACGCGCACTCCCAGCTTTTCAAATTAATCCTATTTAAGTCCATGTCGTTAATATCAGGCGTTAAATGCTAACGGATCTGAAATTGAAGAATGTAATGTACAATTATACCCTCGTTAGGGCATAATTACCACAATGTCCTTAAATTTTAAAAAACGACAAAAGTTGAAAAAGAAAAAACCAAAAACAACCTTCGCGCTTTCCCTTTCTCGATTGAACATTCCCTCCTCAACCCTAGTTGGAGACTTGGAGCTCAGCGGCGCCCCCTTCAGCTTGAAAAGATCTCATCAAAAAACAAATGATTAAGCAAACCCTCATCTTCAACAGAACAATAGTTCTCAAAACAGAGCTGTCGGGAAAGGTCGCAGAAGAAGAAGAAGCTTCAACAACTTTCATCCTTAATATTTAATCAGGAGAAGAAAAATCCGAAAGAAGATTCACAAATTAAGAAAATTCGTCAAAATCTAGATTAGTTCCATACTTCCATTTGCAATCACAATCAAACTGAAAACCCCAAAATTAAAAACCCATATAGAACGAGAAAAAAAACTTGGTCGCTGCTGCTGCTCCTCTGTTTTTTGTTTTCTCGGGTGTCTAAACAAGGAGGGTGAATGAGAGGAGGAACATGATGATGATGATGGACGAAGACAACGAGATACTGAAGAAATTGGATGATAGCACTCGCAATGCCCAGCATCTCCAGCTCCAGACTCTTCAATCCATCCTTCAATGCAACGCCTGCGTTGGTTACCTTCAACCCCATCTCCAACATCTCCAACATCTCCAACCCTCCCAACGTCATGATCATAAACCCAATCAGTCCCTTTTCCTCCTTTTTCAAATTAAATTTACGATTTAGGGTTCTTTTTTAGTCCCTGAATTCAACCTGCTCTTGATTTTGACAGCTCCAGAACGAGTTCTATGAGACCAAAATTCACCATACTCTAAAGCTGCATCATTTTTAGCTCACCAGGGAAGTGCTGCTATCCTTCGTAGGTAACCAATCTGCTCCTTCCTTCCCTCCCTCCTCCCTTCTCTATTTTCTTACTCTTTGAGTTCTAATAATTGCCCTTTCTTCATTTTTTTTCTGCACGAGTTGACACTATTTGCTCATCTAAAATGTCCTCTACCTCTTCTCATCTTCTTGGCATAGCTGCTAATGGTGGTAAAGGAGGGGCAAAAGAGGAGCAATTATGAATATCAGTTGAGTTTACTATGTAGACCAGTCCAAGTGATAACCAGTCCACAAGAGGATCGCAAACTTCAAGTCCAGCAACAGTAAATGCTTCGATCGGTTCTCAGAATTGCAGGATTTCAGAACAATAAAGGCTCCGTTTGTTTCAACGTAAAATCTTCGGTAAAACATATTTTACAGTAAAACTAAATTTTCCAAGTGTTTGTTTCGTCACTTGGAAAAGTTTCGTTGATGTAAAATATTCCAAGACCCTACCCTTTACCTGAAAACACAATGAAAAAATTTTACCCCTAAAATTTGTTGGGAAATTTTTCACGCAAAAGAATCGGGCTTTCTGTCTTCGAAAATGAGGAGAGCGCCGCGAGGTCCCAACTCTCCATCTTCTTCCCTGTCGATGTTGATCTCCCAACTCTTCCTTCCTCTGGTCATCTGAGAGCAGAGCAGCGAGTTCTTCATTCAAATTCTTCATCTTCTTCTCGATCGTTGCAGCTCTTCCTTTCTCTGGTCATCTGAGAGCAGAGCCGCGAGGCTGCCATTCGAGTTCTGATTCTCTCCATCGGTCTGTCGTTGAAAACCAATTCTCTGATTTCTCCTTCATGGTTTTCTCTTGTTATCTTCTAAATCGCCATCTGAATTTTTATTTTTTCTGCTTATGGTTTCAAAGCCCTAGCCAAGCTCTCTAGCGACTGTGGGCTGCTCTTTTTTATCTCGGTTTGGGGTTTTCTTCTCTTGAAGGTAAGCCAATCTCCACTGTTGAGTTGAAGTCTATCATCTTCAAGAGGCAAACTGCTCTTATTCACAGTTTCTTCTCTTGTAGTCATGGTCTTGATTGGATATCCATTCATAGTATGTGATAGTGCTAATTCAACAATTAGATATATCCATTAGCATTTACAGCCTAATGTTTGTTGCATTATGATAAACCGCAGGAAGGAGGAAGAAATTAAATTAGGTTAGATTTTTTTCTTTTTTTCTTTTTTGGGATAATCGTATCAATTTCTATTGAAATGGTCTAAAGGAAGAGGGTGAGGAGAAGAGAAAAATCTCCTGGGTTTGGATCATAGTGAAATGTTGGGTTGGTAGGAATTAGGATTTAGGAATCAGATCGGATCCTGCATTGTAGTCTTACTTCTTCACACATTTTTTATCCAAACATTGTAGTCTTTTGGTTATTTATCTTTACTCTTTTCAGACTGATCCTAGTTCTTCTGTAAAGTGTAAACCACTAATCTCCCCTAAGAAAAGTGTAGCATGTGTTTTTCTCTAGAGCCCATATGCATCAACTTTTAATACCTCTCAAGAAGAAAATAAATAACATCTATACTTCAGGTAAGGCATAAATATTATTTGAATTCATCTAATTACTTCCAACAATTTTTTCTTTGGAGAAATTAATGCAGTTCAGAGTTCTAGAATGATATCTAGAAGAAAACAAGGTTGTTGAACCAGACTGACAATTGAGGATCAATAGAGCAGAACAGGGACAGTTTAGGAGAAATTCAACGGGCAGACGAGGTAGGAAAACCTAGTCACATGTAAGGTTTTAGAAGATCTACAAACCAATATCAGGATCTTCAAAAACAGAGGCAGGAAAATAGATGAAACCCAGGTTGCTTTACTAGTAAGCTGTAATAAAGAAATAAGAAATCTCTGCAGAATCTGAGAATCAGAATTGATAAATTCAAAAGAGGGACCGATTGGTATGTCACGCAGTTCCTCATGTATTTAATGAGGTAAGGATTGAGACATGAGCAGGGGGATGGGAACACCTTATTTATTTGATTAGATCACTATCTAAAAACTATCCTGTTTTGATATTTACTTGTGCCCATGTCATTTACTATATTCAAACATCTAATTCCTATTCTTGATTAAAATTGCATAAAATGAGACTATGACGTGCCCACGACAAGAGAAAGGTCAAGCGGCCATTGTTGGCATTATATCATCTATCTTGGCCTCCATGCATGTTGTCCCATTATATACTGCATACCGCCCTAGAGTAAAAGCGGTGAATAGGGATGATGAGACAAGGCATTTCATTCACCGAACTATTTTAGAGAAACCTAAAGATTTTGTGGACCAAATTCGAATGAGTCAAGACTGTTTCAGTAGAGGACCAGTAGAGAAGAAGGGAATCTGGGGGGAAAAAACAGAATTGCAGGTGAAGAGAAAAGAATTCGAATAAGAAGGGGGGAGAAGAAGAAGTTGGTCACACAACCATTGCAAAACCATTGTACCTCACCAATAGCAATAAACAAAACTCAAATAAGAAAAAAGGGAGAGAAGAAGAAGATGGTCACACAACCATTGCAAAGCCATTGTACCTCACCGGTAGCAATAAACAAAACTCAAAATTCCATTCATCAAACCTGAAAATAAAACGTGATTACAAGAGTATTTAAAGATAAAATAAAGACTCCTAATAAACTCTGAAACTGAAATTAACCTGAACTCTAAGGGACTCATCACTTTAAAAAAATCCTAGATAGACTCTACCACTAAATAACCTATTAAAACTAAAACAGAAAATTACATGATAAACTCACTAATAAAAACCCTATTAAATAAATACATTAAATACCCTACTGAACCCAGAGACCCAGTTGGACCCGGTTCATCTTCACATGGATACCCAAATGGGTTTGGGTCGGTCCAAGGCAGTGTACCTGCATCAACTCTCCCGGTGTTGAGAAAAACTCAACCAAAAGTATTATAAAATGAGAGGATCTTTTTTTTTTTGGGTAGAATAAAATGAGAGGATCAGCACCACTCGATCGGCATCCACAAATATTGGCTTTGATTGGGGTGATGATCCAGTGCATCTCACAATCAACCGTCACGATCTTTTGATGGCCAGTAGCAAACGACATCTCTTCGATGGGAATCTGATCGTGGGATTTCAAAACTAAAATCGGACCGTCGATCAATTCTTCAACTGCAATCTTGATCCAGTTTTCCCCGTGTCCCACGATTCTTGTTGCTTTAATTTTATTACCCCTCTTTCTCATAATACCCTCCACTTTCTCCTTTATTCTTATTCATCCTTATTTTACTTCTTCTACCTAGTTTACCCGTTATACTAGGTACGCTTGTGTTTTGGAGTTCCTACAAATTACAACTCTGCCACTCACTTGTAACTCCAACTTATTTACAAAATTGCCACCCCCTTTATAGATATTGAATTATTAACTATTTTGCCACTAACCTTGGATTTGAGTGTTTCCTTGCTTGGGTGGGCCCGCAAGCAACCCAATAAAGGTTATTCGAACCCGGGTTCTACATTAATGTGTCTATTCTTTTGGGTAGGGGTAAGGTGAGTTAAGTCCCAACCTTTGTCTTTTTGTTTTCTATTGAATTATCAATAAAATTTTGGGGGATTCCTAGGGTCCTCGATAATATTCGGGTTTTATATATATATATATATCGGTGAGAGGGAGATCCCACAAAGTGATTATTTTAGGTATCTAGGCTCAATCATGAATAAAGAAAGTGATATAGAAGATAAAATAGGAAGGATGAAGTGGAGAGGTGCGTCCAGAGTGTTATGTGATCGGGCTATCCTGTTATAGCTTAAAGGAACTCTTTATAGGGCTATCATTCGACCATCTATGATGTATGGTGCGGAATGTCGCGCAGTTAAAAACCGTCATATAGATAAACTAAGCGTAACCGAGATGAGGATGTTGAGAAGGATGCATGGCAAAACTAGGAGGGATAAAGTGAAGAAGGACCATATTAGAGCTACGTTGGGAGTAACTCTGATACATGATAAGCTTCGAGAAAGTCGTTTGAGGTGGCATGACCATGTTCAACAGAGACATTGGGAGGCTCCAGTACGGAGGAGTGATTTGATTCAAATGAAAGGTACCAAAGAGTCCGGGGCAGACCTAAAATAACCCTAGAAGAAGTGAGGAAAGACATGCATAGCTTAGGCATCGTATCATGTATGACTTCAAATAGAGCTGATTGGAGAGCAAGGATCCATGTAGTTGACCCCATTTAGTAGGGATAAGGCTATGTTGTTGTCGGTGATGGTGGTAGTGGTGTTGGTTGCTTAAAGAAGTACCCAACGTTCAGGAAGAAACAAGGTGGGTCAATAAAGCTCGATTCGAAAATGTGGGAACCGGAAGGGAAGGAAGAGTCCCCAGTTGAACCTGGTTCATACTCTCACAGCAGTCAACAACTCGAATAATCTGAACTATTACTATGGTCTAGCTTACATATATCACAAAAAGAAAGTGTCCGATTCAAACTCTAAAACTGAAATTGGAATTCGAAACTAACTAGCCTTTCTCCTACGACTCCAACAACAGGTATAAAATAATAAAAAGAAAATTACAAAGATACCCCCTATTTAATCCATTGTGTAATGGCATCAGTTGGCCATTCAATTCAAGATATCACAGTTCAGAATGCACAACACTCAGGGAGAGATAAGCATCTTCAACCAAAATGCTAAGAAAAGATAAAAAGACTAGAATAAAAGGAGCCACCACAGAGTTCAGAGATTCAACTCAAAGAATCCACCACAATGTAGATGGATAAATATGGTGCAATTAGGTCGAGCTCACACCCTAAAAGAATATGCTTCCCCTCAATAGAGAGCCACAAAATTCTTTAACTTAGACAAGAATTAACCATCAATATTAAAAAAAAAAATCCTTACCCTGTCAAAGATGTGTTGAACACCACTTCACCGATTTGGGTTCCCATTGCACCAAATGACTTGGCCCTCCATACAGAACCATCTTCAAGTACAAGTCTAGCATCTGCGATCTTCCATGGTCTTTGTCCTGAGCCTATAGTTTGAAAAAGAATAAATCAACATGAGTAATATGGTTTTATTGCATTTTAAAAGAGAAAAAGACTTAAGGCAGGATTCTAAATTACACATTACACTTACGGATTGGAATTTGGAATAGGAAAGCTATGTTTCCATCTGCCAATTGACAATAATATTCCTAAAAACATCAAAATGATATTTTACTTCTTTGAAGAGTAAGAATGACATTAATTCGTTTCTCTAACATAAATACCAAAATCAAACGACACCAATTTCTGTGCGTCTGTCCGGGTGTAGGATCTGACTATCAAAGCACCATCTTTAACTTATTAAAAGGCCGACCACTAGCCAATTGCAACTTGTTTCAAATTTCCCATGCATTAACATAGCCCAAAATCCAGAATACCCAGAGAACCTCTTATTTTCAATATACAGCTAAAACCAATGTAAATGTCAAGGGAGACCCAAGTTGGTCTATTTTACGTCCCCGCCCCCCAATCCAAACATCAAAATTTTTGGTCCGAAGTTCATCTCTTTCAATCCCGTAAACTAGAGGTGAATCATTGAAAAATGAGTAATTCAGCATTCTACACTTGAAAATCTACAAGCTTTTGAAATGAAAGAAAAGGTATGGGAGGAAGAAGAAATTGCAGAAGTAGGCAGCAAAAATTGAAAGATGTGGTTAGCAAGAGTTATATTTACCAGAGACGATCATGGTGTCCGGGGAGACCGAAACAGAGCATCTGATAGCGAAAAACTTTACTTTTCCAAGATTTTGAGACGTTCGAGAAGCACAACTGAAGGGGTTCTTCACTGGGAAATCCATAACTTTGGCAGCCATTATTTCTATCCACAACTCTTCACTGCTATGCTCTCTCTCTCTCTCTCTCTCTCTCTCTCTCAGCTCTTTCGTGTTTTCTGAAGTGACGATTTCGTCAAAGTGAACTCCAAGTCGCCTAAAAAGATCCAAAAGTTACCTTTGGTTTAGCCCATAATTAGACAAAAGGGGGAACGGCAAAAGAATGGAGTCCTGTACGCGTGTTAAACGGTATAAAGGGCCTGCATGATAACAATTCTATTTCTTTCTCTTTTTTAAATTTTTTTTTTTTTTTTTTCTAAGAGAAATCTGTTTATTAATACCGGTTCATTATTCCTGTAAATAAACCGACACAACAAAATTGCTGAAAAATATAAAATAAAATATAAAAAAAGAAGCTTCTCTGTCTTAGATATAAAAGGAAAAATTAAAGAGAGAGTTATTTTTTAATGAGCACATGGTTAATTTGATGGGTAAAATAGTAATTTTATTTTAGAATAAAACAACACCTCCAATGCAACTTCAACCATCACCGTCGCTGCCACCATCTCCACCACCTCCTCCACCACTACTGCCACCTCCACCTCCACCTCCACCATGGCACCATCTCCACCTTCTCCACCTCCATCGGCGCCACCTCCTCCACCACTACTACCACCTCCATCGCCACCACCTCCACCTCCACCTCTGCCACCGCCACCAACACCACCGCCACCATCACCACCACCACCTCCACCTTCGCCATCGCCACCTCCATCACCGCTACCACTACCTTCACCAAATTTTTTGTAATTCAATGGCATTTTTTAAATTTTATAGAAATTCTAGAAACAAAAATGATTGTACATAACAAATGCATTTCTTGTTTCTTTTTTGTCCCATAAATACAAATTATTATGCGTTAGCAAACGCATTTTTTTGCCTAGAAATTTGTCCTAGTAATAGAATCACAAAAAGTCATTTCTATAATAGAAACATGGCACAGAAATAGAAGTATTATCATGCAGGCCCAAAATAACAAATGGTACGATCAAAAAAACGAAGAATAGTTAAAAAATGCCAGACGGATGTTTTGTGTTTTAAACAGCATAATTTTAAACAAATGGGATAAAAAAAAGACAATATATTCTTATAAACTAAAGAAATATTACTTAAATACATGTATCTAATATCCAAAACAACTAAATATCCAACATTAATGATATATATTCCACACCTATTATAAATTCCAAAATCCAAAATGCCAACATCAATTCTAAATTCAATCACCATGGTCACATAAATGGCACAATTTCAATTTATCTTGGACACCTAATTTTCTACAACATCATCTTAGCAAAGAGCTTCACAAGGATTTTCTTAAGAACCCTATATTAATGAAGAGAAGAATTTTCAGATTAAAGTATTGTGGTCATATCAAAAGGAAGAAATTTCATGCGTTTCAAATCTACAAAGGCGGTAATATAGATTCCACTATGAAATAATAGAAAATAACTCATTAATCATGTAGCAATGGAGGCATCAAAATTTGGTATGTTTTCTAACAAAGTTATTGGATTTGGAGAAATTACATGGAGCTCTAAGAATTGAAAAGAAGAAGAAACAAAAGACAAATAAGCTTACTGGCTTACCGAAGAGAGGAGTGGAAATTTTGCTGACTGACTCGAAGCTCTGAAAAATGGGGTCGAACGTAATAGAGCTGTTGAAGAAAGAAACAAAAAAGTATATATATATGTTAACAAAACAGAGACAATGTTAGTCTTACAATGCCTTACAGGCATTTCGATATGGGAGACAGGAGAGGAGAGGGTTCTCTTACAACTTACATTCAATAATCGCCTTCAGAGCTTGTATATGTTCAACGATCCCGATGTTTCATCAAGAGTTTAGAGTTCAGAGTTCAAAGTTCAGACTTCAGACTTCAAAACTCTTCAAGTTCAACAGAGGCTCCACACAGCAGTCCATCATCAGAAATCAAGACACCAAAACCTCAACAATACATACCCTATAACATAAAAAAATCAGCATGTAAGTGTACTACTATGGTTTAATCCAATGAGAGAAAGAGAGTTACCTAATCGTGTGCGACGCACGACCATAAGCATAAACATAGGACCACAAAAAATGACCGTCACACCCCATGGACAGTCAAAAATTCCAATTCACGCGCCCCGGCCGCAATCAGGTTGCTTCTCTTTCCCTATCATAATTTATGTCTTGTTTCCAACGCGTCAGACACCCACCGACAATTTTAATGCATGGTCAGAAAGTGACAATTTTGACTGAGATCCAATGGTCTATATTTTAGTTGTAATTTAATAAAACTAGTTCCTACTTCATCACATCATATTGTCCAGAATGTAAAGGGTGGAATTGGGTTTTTCTTCCTTTCTTCAAAGGCTTTCTGCAATTTTTAATTTTGATTTTTTTTCTGGGACCAAATTTTCTCAGCGTGTTCAATTGGCTCCATCCTTCGATCTGATATCGTAGCCGTTCTGAAAGTCCAATTTTATTGAGTAGATCTTTTTTGTATTGGTTATTTGGTTTCGTTTGAAGGAGATTTGAACAAATTACAGGGGTTTCTTCGAAATGCCTGTGAAATCTGCGCAATCTTCTTATCGGGATCGCACACAAGAGTTCCTTACTGTAGTGCAGAGTTTAAAGAAGTCGCTTTCTTCGACGACTACAAATGGACAGAGCAGTAGCTCAAAACCAGAGGGATTGCGATCTGCAGCCTCCACCCAGTCGGAGTTTAAGAAGAGGGCTTCGATGATCGGATATGGGATTCATCAGACTTCGCAGAAACTGGCCAAGCTTGCAAAATGTATGTGATGGATTTCTCCCACCGTTTAATTTCCAACTTGATTGCGTATGATTTTTTATTTTTATTTCCTTTCTTTTTAGTTCCCTCTGCAACCAATATATGAGATAAATTGAGAATAATATACAAAGTATATGTCTATTGTTTGAGTTATTGATGGGTGATCTGGTTTTGTTTTCTCTGTTTTGATTTTTATTCCTTCTGAGGGCTATAAGCACGATGTGCTAATATTAAACTGTGATGAGTGACAATAGAGCACATGAAACCCCAAATCTGTAAACTTTATGGGATTAGAGTGCGATTGTTAAGTCGTTACGGGAGGCCTCCTTCTATATCCCTTATTGCATAGTTGGTACTTGGTGTAATCAATATTTATTGCGAGTCTTTGAGTGGTCTGAGGCTGATGTTTTTTTATAATCTTTGCCTGGGTTTAACTTGTGTATATGATTTATATGTAATTTGAGATGGCACATTTTTTGACTAATAATTACATTTGAGATTTTTAATTAGATCTTGGTCGCAAGATCTCTTGCATAAAAAAAAATGTTTGAATGCCGTATTAGAGGTTTTAAGTTTCATGTCAAGGAGTTAACTGCTTTACACCAAGTACTTTTAAATATTACATATTACACATCCTGATTATGTCCATAGTCCAATGGTTAGACCATTGTGTATAAATGATTGAGCAGTCTGATTCTCCAACTGGACTGGTTGCTGAACAAATCAACATTTTTTGTATTTTTTTAATGGAAAGCAGTTCTTTAGGTTAGTGGGGCTTCTCAGGCCTAGCAGTGGACAATAAAAGTCCCAACTGACCTGTCAGACTGTCCATGAAATCTATGTATAGAATAGGCAGCAACAGTTTAAAGAATAACTGCACATAAGTTATTGGAATTTCAGACACAACATCACTAAAGGGTATAAAATATTTTTCTAAGAATGAAATTTTACCACATCACAAAAGATTCTTCCACAACTCCAACCAACACACTTAAATGGTGGTATGTAAAGTAATGATGAGAGATAAAACATGGTTGCCTGGTGCATATGGCATTTGCAGGTCCACAATGGAGCAGAAACCAAAGCTACTTGTAGAAATACTTGTTTTCTTTCCTTCCAATTAATAGGATTAACAAAAAAGGTCTCAATAGGGAATTCATTTAACTACTATGCAAGTGGATCCAGATTTGAAGATTGGAAGTGTTGGCAAAAAAAAAAAAAAAACGAATCCTAACACGATGCAGAAAAGAATGGAAATCGTAAACAACAATCACACAATGCACACAAGGATTTACGTGGTTCGGCAAGATTGCCTACGTCCACGGTGAGATGAGATCTGTTTCACTATCAATGGAGAGTAGGTTCAGCCGCTCGTCCTCACATCTCTCTCAGTTTGCGTTACAGAGAAAGAACCCTCGCTACATATTTATAGCGAAACCCTATATAGGAATTTTACCGAATCAACCCACAAACCAGGTGACGGAATACTAGACATCGTACCCCCAACAGGAAGGAACTGACCTGTTATTCAACTACGAGCATCAATGTATGGAATAACAATCACAAATTGTAAAGAGGATTTCCTTTGCAGAAAAAGCAACTTTTTGACATTCCATAGAATATTAAATATCACTAAAATAAGATTCAGCATCCTCAGAAACAGATCCTAGTAGTCTTTTATAGAGAACTTCTAATTATGCTAGAACTGAAAAATATCTTAAGAGAACGAGTAAATAGGATGTCCTATTTCAATTAGATAATTAGATTAATTAAAAAAAAACTAAATTCAAGCATTAATTTACAACAAGGGAAAACAATCCCATGGTCTCAGCCAATGTACAGTGACGAACCTCTCTATGGCTCAACCAACTCCTTCATGCACCTAGATTGTTGCTGCTGACTAACCCCTTCATGAACACAAACCCTGAATCATGGTAGAATGATGACCCATTAGATTGTGTTGAGCTCCTACTCCCCTTATATTGGGGTTATTTGTATCTGGAATTACACAATTGAATGGAGTTGAGGATAGGAACATAACACCTATCAAGGATGGTGTGATGCAGATAAAACACAATTGGGCTTATTTTAACGGAAATAAGCTTTGGGTTAGGTAATGTATGTGCTGGGCCTTTGATACAATGTGTTTGCTTGGCCTTTGATCCAATGTGTTGTCATTGTAATGGGCCACTTTAATGAGCCTATAATATGGGTAGAAGCTAGGCCTATGAAATTAGATAAGTGTGTCTTTATTTCTTTATTTTAATTGTATTGACTTTTTTTTTTTGGTGAATAAAAAATTCATTACCAAAATCCAAAATCCAAAAGCCCAGGGGGGGAGGTGTACAAGACACAAGCCTAAGAAGACTGGCCAGAAGGCTGCAAAATAGAAATATCTAAACCCCAGGAGAAGACAACAATATGCCTGTTCCTTGGGGAGTCATAGAGAGAGCCATGGGGGAGCATATGAAGCCTAGAGCTAACATCGAAGAAGATGGCTTTCTTAGATATGGTTTTGGAGAGAGGAATGAGGAGGGGATCTCTTTCTTAGATTTTGTTGTGGCTTATGATTTTATCCAGTCTTTCTTTTGAGAGGGAGGGAGGGGTTGTCAATATAGTCAGCACCTACACACCTCAAGTAGGATTGGATGAAAGTGTTAAGTTACAATTTGGGGAACACATGGATGGATTAGTGTAAGGTTTTAGTGAAGGAGAAAATATTATTATAAGGGGTGATTTGAATGGAGATGTTGGGAAAGATTGTTGAGGCTATGAGTACACGGCGGATATGGTTTTGGAGAGAGGAAGGAGGAGGGGATCTCTTTCTTAGATTTTGTTGTGGCTTATGATTTTATCCAGTCTTACTTTTGGGAGGGAGGGAGAGAGAGAGAGAGAGAGAGAGAGAGAGAATGGTTGTCAATATAGGTAGCACCTACACACCTCAAGTAGGATTGGATGAAAGTGTTAAGTTACAATTTGGGGAACACATGGATGGGTTAGTGTAAGGTTTTAGTAAAGGAGAAAATATTATTATAAGGGGTGATTTGAATGGAAATGTTGGAAAAGATCGTAGAGGCTATGAAGGTGTACATGGCGGATATGGTTTTGGAGAGAGGAATGAGGAGGGGATCTCTGTCTTAGATTTTGTTGTGGCTTATGATTTTATCTATTGTAAACACTTACTTTGAAAAGAGAGATGAACATAGTTACCTTCAAAAGTGGGTATCATGGTAGCCAAATAGATTTCTTCCTAGCTAGAAGGTCCGATGGACTGTTATGTAAGGACTGTAAGGTTATACCTGGGGATAGCGTAACTACAAAAATCATAGATTAACGATCATGTATATGTGCCTTACTGCACAGGATCCGAAGAAAAGTGAGTTTATTTGCCCTAGGATAAGGTGGTGGAGCTTAAAAGGAGATATTTTGAAATCATTTACAGATGAAGTGGTCAAACATTTGAGGGAGACACTAATACAATGTGGAATGAAATGGCTACTTGTATTAAGAAGGTTGCTAAAGATGTCCTAGGCGAATCAAAAGGAAAACGTCATTCCTCTAGAGAGACTTGGTGGTGGGATGATGAGGTTCAAACAACTATTAAGACTAAGAAACCTAGTTTTAAGACATGGCAAAGGACTAAGGATTTAGAGGATCTACAAAGGTATAAAATTACTAGAAATGAAGGTAAGAAGATTGTGGGAAAAGCAAGGGCGAGGAAATATGAAGATCTTTATAACAATCTGAGCACAATGAAGGAGAAAAAGCTATCTATAAGATAGCTAAAGTGAGGGAAAGGAGGAGTAGAGGTCTCAACCAGGTTAGATGTATTAAAAGTAAAGATGGTAAAGTACTAATAAGGGATGAGGACATTAAGAAGAGATGAGTATGTTTTTTTCTGCGGCTTACTAAATGAAGACACTTTGAGTTATAGTGCTCCGGAAGACTGCATTAGCCATCAAGACACCACATGTCGTAGATATATATGAAAAATCAAGGTACTAAACTCGGAACTTGGTACCAACTCGGTCCCTTGAAAAACCGAGTCGAGTCGAGTCGAGATCTTGCCGAGTTGGTGCATTTTTTTTTTCGACTCGAAGCATCAACTTGGTGGGTTTTAGACCTAGTTTGGGTCTAAAACTTGTTATTCAGCCTATTTTAGGCCGTTTAAACACAATGACACTATTAAATTTTGCAAAAACAAAGTCCAAATAGGAGTTATGTACTGGTCAAACTTAATTTGGTGTGCACAAATGTTGTCAAAATCGCTCTAAATGAAAATATTTTCTTGGACATCAAAACAAATGGATATTTTACCGCACTTTTGGTTTTTAGCAATGTTTTACCATATTAAGATTTATGGAATTTTTAGATTTGAGAAAAACCCCAGCATTAGAAAGTTGAAAATTGCACCTTCTGCCGAAAATCCAGTTTTTGTTCTTGAACTGGGGGGTTGATTTTTTTTCCTTTTGGAATTTGATTTTTTAACTATTTTTATTGGATTCAAATAGGGGGGTATCTGTTTATTTATGAATAATATCTTAAGTAAATGAAACATTTACTTAAATGATATTAGGCATAAATGAGTGTCTGTCTTAGTTCCTGGCCTAAATAAGTGTCTGTATACCAAGGTTTGCATAGATAGGTGTCTGTATACCAAGGTTTTACACCAAGATCTTGAGATCTGGCACTCATATAAAGGAGTTTGGGTCAAGATTCTCGAAATCTCGGTGGAGTTGCTTTTGCAACTCGTATGCCAACTCGTCTCGGTTTCTGAAAAAACCGAGAAACTCGCCGAGATCTCGAACTATGTGAAAAATTAGGGTGTCTGAAGTAAAAGAAGCTTTGAGGAGGATGAAAGTAGGTAAGGTACAAGGCCCAGATGAGGTCCCAATAGAAGTGTGGAGGAGCTTAGGAATTTGTGGTTTATCTTGGCTAACCAATCTGTTTAATAAGATTATGAGCACAAGGAAAGTGCAAGAGAAATGGAGGAGAAGCATCGTGGTTATGATTTTCAAAAATAAAGGTGATATTCAGAGCTACAATAACTATAGACTATAGAGGCATAAAAACTAATGAGTCATAGTATGAAATTATGGGAGAGGATTATTGAAACCTACCTGAGATAAGAAACTACTATTAGGGAGAACTAAACTGGTTTTATGATAGGAAGATCCACAACAGAAGCTATTTACTTAGGAGACTCATGGAAAGATTTGGAGAATGTAAGAAGGATCTCCATATGGTCTTCATTGACCTAGAAAAAGCTTAAGACAGAGTCCCCCAGAGAATTAATCTAGCAAGTGCCAGAGAAGAGAAGTGTTTCTAGTAAATATGTGGACATAATTAAAGATATGTATGATGGTGCGGTGACAAGTGTAAGAACTGTGGGGGGTCAAGGTAGTGAATTCCCGATTACAATTGGGTTACATCAAGGATCAACTTTAAGCCCTGATTTGTATGCGCTTATCATGAATGACTTATCCAAAGATATTCAAGATGAGGTTCCTTGGTGTATGATTTTTGCTGATGATATTGATTTGGTGGATGAGACAAAAATAGGGATTAACGCCGAATTGGAGTATGGAGAATGGAGATTAACCTTGGAATCAAAAGGTTTTAAAATAAGTAGAATGAAGATGGAGTCAATGGTCTGTAACTTTGGTTATACTTGGACGGATAATGAGAGGGTGAAAATTGATGAGAGGGAGATTCCGTAAAGTGATTATTTTAGGTATTTGGGCTCACTCATAAATAAAGAAGGTTATATAGAGGATGATGTTCCACAAAGAATTAAAATAGGATGTATGAAGTGGAGAGGTGTGTCTGGAGTGTTGTGTGATCGGCGTATTCCTTTAAAAGTTAAAGAAAAATTTTATAGGATAGTCATACGGCCGGTTATGATGTTTGGGGCGGAATGTTGGGCAATTAAGAAGCATCATATAGATAAACTTAGTGTAGCGGAGATCTAGAGATGAGGATGTTGAGATGGATGAGTGGAAACACTAGGAAGGATAAATAAAAGGAATGATCATATTAAATCTGATTTGGGAGTAGCTCCGATACATAAGTTACGAGAAAGTCGTTTGAGGTGGCATGACCAAGGTTCGAGAACTCGCGAGATCTCGCCGAGATCTCGCCGAGTTTCTCGGATTTTTGAAATCTCGAGACGAGATTGCCTGCGAGTCTCAAAAGTGCAATATCTCGGCGAGATCTCGGATCTCGGTTTCAACCCATTATTTTAACCCACCTACCACTTAAATACCTTACCTAATTGGACAAAACTCGACATATCTCGGCGAGATCTCGGGTCCAGATCTTGGGTTGACCCAAAGTTGAGGCTTCGAGTTGAAAAAAAAAAAATGCACCAACTCGGCGAGATCTCGACTCGACTCGGTTTTTCCAAGAGTCGAGTTGGCACCGAGACCCGAGTTTTAGTACCTTGGGCATGACCATGTTCAACAGAGGTCTTTGGATTCCCCAATACGAAGTAGTGATATGATTCAGATTGAAGGAACTAAAAGAGCCAGGGGCCGACCTAAATTGACCTTAGGAGAAGTGATGAGGAAAGACATGCATAGCTTAGGCCTTGAATCAAATATGACCTCGGATAGAGCTGATTGGAGGGCAAGGATCCATGTAGCCAATCCCATTTAGTCGGGATAAGGCTGAGTTGTTGTTGTCGGTTCTGCTGCAATATGATTCTTGTTGCTAATATTTGATTGCCATTCACATACACATTCTTGACTCCATTAAAATTTTACAAACTAGGGATTGGAACTTGCTATTTTCAAGTTTGATTTGAGGAGTTTTGACTGAACAAGATATCTGTGCAATTTCAGCATCCAACCGATGGATTAATTTGAGATTAGACTATGTTATTCTCCTCTATTGGATCTACTTATGACCTGGATTTCATCTAGAATCACTGATCTGCTTGAATTTGGAATCTCAGTTTCTGTTTGGACTTGATGTATATTAATCTGATGGGACTCTTCTAGAAGTATCTTTTTTTCCATCCATCTGATTTTGTTTCAATTGTGCAGAGCTGTTGCTCTCATTAACAGCAACCCTGGACCTTATTATTACTTGCATCTGAGTTACTAATCAGTTTTCACTTGATTTCTCCAATATTGTCTTTACTGTTTCTGTTTTGGAGATTACTTGCTTGATTGAAACTCTTACTGTCTGCTGAATCTAACCATTGGTTTGAGTTATATTTTCGGTATTTTATTCCTTGTTATTAGAACTAAAATTGACCAGAAATTGGACTACATTTGATCTGTCATTTTTCTGGTATTGAACTGCAAAAATATTTAGTCACTTTTTTTTTTTTTTTTTTTTATCAATGTGATTCTGGTTTAATCTGAGTTTTTGAAACCTAAGTTCCTTAGGCCATAGTTGTCAAAGTGTCGCCTAGACGCCTCATTGGTGTCTGGGCAAAAAATCTAGGCCAAGTCAAGCTGTCGCCTTATTGCCCAAGGCGCTTTGGTGTCGGCAGCACATGCTCGCCCCTGCAACTAGACTCCCCCACTTCCAATAAGAAGGAGGGGGAGGAGGAAGAATAAGAAGATTTAAGAAGCAGTGGCAGCCAACAAAGAGAAGTTGCAGCTGCCACTGCGACACCATCATCGCTAGCATAAAAGGAAAAAAAAAATGACAAAGAAAGAGGAGGGACCGTACCTGTTTGGGTTCTAGCGCCACTGCCACTCCCTTCAACACTGTTGCAGCCTTGTTGAATACAGGCAGTCACAGAGTTGCTACTCTTTCGACGTTGTACATAGAGCACAGTTCTGGGAGGACGAGTGGTTTTTGCTCCGCTATTCCCCCTGGTCCTCCCATCCCCGCTTGTTAGAATCCATCGACATCGAGAATGCCGTCAACTCCCCCCTTCTTTAATATGATATTCGTTTATTTTATTTTATTTATTAATTCCCTCAACCCCCTTCTTTAGTTAGTATCTGTGGCAGAATCTATCGAGAATGCCCTCAATCACCCCTTTCTTTAATAAGATATTGGTTTATCTTATTCTAATATATGAATATTTTATTTTATTATAACCAAAAGGAACAGGAATAAAATTTTGAAAATCATGGAGTTGATAGAGAGCCACCTATTGGTTCAACTACTAATAATACCATGACAGTTGAAAGAGGGAGTACATTTGAATACAACACTTACTACAGGAGGACTGATAATGGTACAAGTCTACAAGGAAGGTGAAGCCAGATGTCTCTTATTTTGCTGGACAGATGAACCCATAACTATTCCTTGATTGGTTAGCTTCTTTAGAAGAATATTTTGACTGGTACAACTTGACAGAGGAGAGGAAGCTTAGATTTGTTTATTTGCGTTTGACTGATCATGCTAAAGAATGGTTGAGATTCCATGAAGAGAGACTAAGAGTTAGAAGACGTTGGCCTAGGACTTGGGAAGAGATGAAGCACGAGTTGAAAAACAAGTATCTACTAGAGCATATCCAAAGAAGCTCTCCCTTCAACAAGATTACCACCAAAAGGCTGAGTTCAACTTTGCACCATCAAAGGAAGAAACGAAGGAAGCATTCATAGAAAAGGAGTCTGAGGTTGAAGATAAAGTTGAAGTGGTCACATTGAATTGTGATGATGAAGAAGAGACAGTGTTTGAAGCTTCAAAGAGGGAAGATCAACGGGTTGAAGATTCTACTAAAGAGGTCTGCGTTGAAAACAGCAGACAAAACTGAAACAGTGGAAGATGAAGTAGTGGTCGAGAACACTCTACAAGAAATCATCAACATTAATGATGCTGTGCTTGAAGAGGTAGAATTCGTGTCTCAATTCTTTGATGAAAGGGCTACCAAATTGAGGATTCTTTAAATATGATCATAGTTATCAAGGCGGGAAGGCGCCATGGCGTTTTAGAGGGTCAAAAAGCAAGGCGACACAGCCATGCCGCCAAGGCGATGCCTTGATAACTATGAATATGACATTCACAGTTGATATCGATTCAGAGTTTGAGTACATAGGGTTCATCATGCCCCCAAAGTTCTCTAAAGAGAAAGCTCCATGCCTCGAATTCTACATTCCAAACATCAGTGAGCTACCAGAGTACTACATGGGCTGCAGATGGATGTGCATCACACACAGTTGATCCCTTGACTTTACAAAACTCGAGGTTGAGCTTTTTCAATTCGGAAAGAATTATGCACATGAAACACTTGAGCTTATTTTAATGGAAATAAGCTTTGGGTTGGGTCAATGTGTTTCATTGTAGTAGGCCACTTTGGGCCTATACTATGGGTAGAAGCTAGGCTACGAAATTAGTTGAGTGTCTTTAAATCTTTATATTAGTTGTTATTAAATGTTTTAGTTAGGTTGGAATAGAGTTTTATAGGTCCAGTCTTGGTTTGAGTCAATTTCCTTCATTATTTTAGTTTCCTAGTTAGTTTATTTTACCTTACTAGTTAAGGATTGGTTTAAGCTTTTCCTTTTTAGTGTTTGAGTCTGTTTGAGTCTTTTATACTAGTTTGTAAGGAGGTTCTGCCTTGTACATGTATTTTTAATGAGGTTTTGGCTTGAGCCTTTTCTGTGTTGTATAAGATTCAGACTTGTTGTGAGATGCCGTGCCATGTGGTGGGATTTCAGTCGAGGCTAGGTGGGATGCTTTATCATATCGTCATCTTCTTTATTCTTCCTTCCTATCAATACTCAAGTAAATACTCCATTGTTTTCCACAACTCCATATCCTGTCCAACAATTTTAATAAAAGTGCTTTTTTGAGTTACTTCGGTTCTGCTGCAATATGATTCTTGTTGCTAATATCTGACTACCATTCACATACATATTCTTGACTCCATTAAAATCCCAAACTAGGGATTGGAACTTGCTATTTTCAAGTCTGATTTGAGGAGTTTTAATTGAACGAGAAATCTGTCCAATCTCAGCATCCAACCGATGGATTAATTTGAGATAGACTTGTTCTTCTCCTCTATTGGATCTGCCTATGTCCTGGATTTCATCTAGATCAGAATCATTGCTCTGCTAGAATCTGGAATCTCAGTTTCTATTGTGACTTGAGGTATTTCAATATGATGGAACTCTTTGTAGAAGTATCTATCCACCCATCTGATTATGTTCCAATTTTGCAGAGCTGGTACTCTCATTAACAGCAACCCTGGACCTTATTATTACTTGAATCCGAGTTTCTAATCTGCTGTGACTTAATTTCTCCTACACTGTCTTTTCTCTTTCTGTTTTGGAGATTCCTTGCTTGATTGAAACTCTTACTGTATGCTGAATCTAACAGTTGGATTGAGCTCTATTTTGGGTATTTTTTCCCTGTTATTAGAACAACAATCGATGAAAAATTGGTTACATCTGTTCTGTCGTTCTTCTGATATTGGACTTCACTCAATTCTAGTCACTTCTATATCACTGTAATTCTGGTTTTATCTGAGGTTCTGAAACCTATTTCATTAGGCTTCTAGAAACCATATATAGGGTTTTTACCGCCTCCCCTAATACAGTACAACACAAAATTTCAACCTAAACTTGTATGTTTGTTGAATTTGCCAATGGTTGGTCGATCAACTCTTTATAGGGACGAAGCAGTATCATGTGCATTTTGTTACATTGGTTTCTAGTGCTTAAAAAGAGAAACGTGTTTTCATTTTCTTAAGTAATAGAGACCTCTGGTAGTTGTCAGACGAGTGAGTGTTAGAGTAGCGGCAATTGTGGATATCTCCCAAAGCTTTGGCTTGAGTTACTGTGAGAGTGATTATAATTCTGTGCTGATTTGTTGTTGAAAGATATTTATTTATTTTTTTTGCTTCAATCACCCCATTGTTAAAGAAACCAGCAGATGGCCTGGTGAAGTCAAACTTCAATTGGTGATAAGTGGTAACATTCAGTTCATGGATATCACCTTCAAGTTTTATTTTGGAGTTACTCTCCTTTCCAGTATGTGGGACTAGTCATAAATCATACGCAGACACCCTCTTTGAAAAATTTTAGATTCTTATCTTCAGTTATTTTCTGAGGCCTTGTGTAAAGGAGCTGACAGTACGCTAGTGTGGGCCGGCTCGAACCAGATTGGAGGCCCAAACTGAGAACCGGGTCCAAGTTTGGATGTGGTTTGTAGGATATTAGAAGTATATTTTTTTATTTTGAATTATCTTGTAATCTTTTATATCGAGTAATTTTAGATAGGATTGGTAGATTACGTAGGGGATTAGATTGAGTTGTTAGTTTCCTATTTCAAGAAAAGTTGTTTTTATTAATTTTCTATTAGAAGTCTTTTCTATTTCTTTATATAGTTGCATGCAACCTACAACGAAGACAGTTGAAGGAAAATTTGGGTTTTTTTTTCCTTTCCCTTCTTCCTCCCTTCCTCTGGTTCGGTTGTTGGTTTCCCTTTTTTCGCCAATCACTCCACTCTCCTCTGTCAGTTAAACCTTCCTTACCACTCCTTTCTCTTTTATTTCCCTGTTGTTTCTCTCCCAGGCTTTGCTAGTGTTACTCACAACCAGTCCTTACTGGTTGTCGATCTCTCTCCCTATCTCTCTCTCTCTCTGTCTCTTTAATATTGTGGGTGTGAGTTCCTCCTTCCAAAATGACTTAAACCTTTGAATATTCTCCCCAAAACCCCCCCCAACTGCTGTAAGATTAAACATGGAGCAATTGCTGATTCTACTGGTTGCCGTCTGGTTCTGTTTTAGGTTCTCATTGATTTCCTGCTTGCCGTTTCGAGTGCCTTAACTTTTGGGAGTCGATAGAGCTTTGAGTTGCAATCTTCCATCTGAATTTTCAGATCAATCGAAGCTTTCTGCAAGAGATCTGGTTTCCACCTCCCAGTTTCAGCTAGAGGTAGAGGATGATCTTCCTCCCCCCTTTTACCATACTGTTTCTTTTAAGTTGAATTCCCAAATTTCCCTTCCCTTTACCCCTAAGTCACTCATGTCCTTTAGTTTACTTTAGTTCTTAGTGTACCCCTGGTTAATAATATATAAATCCCTTTTGTATCCTCATTATTACTACCAAACAGTCCTTTTGAGTTCTGATTATTACGAGTCTGCCACTCTTCCTTACAAACTTTGAAATATTTACAAAATTGTCATTTTCTTCCTACTTTTGGTTATTGTACAACTGGGTGGGCCAATAGCGAACCCAAACAGGGTTTCTGAATCCTGGGATTGCATCAGGGGCTTCCTCCTATGTGATTTCATGATGTAATAGAGGCTTACAGACATTTGCACACAACTGCTTCCTATCTCTGATACTTAATTTGCGTGGCACATTGCTTTCCAACGCATTGACTGAACTTGGAGGATGTTATCTATGCAGTGGGGTATGTGGTGATTATCTTACTTTCATTTGTCTTCAGTTGCCTAGCTGAACATCTAAGTTCTGGATCCCTAGGTCAGCCAATCTTTTGATGGATCTGACAACACTCTATGCTCTTTCTCTATTAACTGAATCTGTTACTAGCAAAAAGAAATATTTTGATGTTCTTCAATACGATAAAATTCCATAATTGTCTATAATACACCAAATACTGATTCTTATTAAAGAAGAGGACGAATTTGTTAAACAAACTTCACAGTTTACACCTGTCTAATTTAGATGAGACAGATTGCAAGAAATGAGAGCCACTGGTGATCATATAACTAGTGAACCAATTGATGCTCATGTTGAAGCTCTTCTGAGATCAATTGTCAAACTTTGGAATGAGGTGGCAGTTTATGGTATTCTTGTTTCCTTCTTGGATCAAGGATCAAACAATGTCATGGTTGCATGTTCTTGTAGTGGAATATGATCATCTTATAATGCATCACTCATTTGGTTGAAATTTTTTTTTATTTTTTTCTTCCAGAAAATTTGGTGGTTTGCTTATGTTGTTCATACTAGCAAGGGTGGTATTCTCCACAAATGCTTTTGTCTGAAAGTTCAAGGGAATTATTACCAAGAAATGTACATGTTACAGATCTCTATATGTGCGTTTGCAATAAATTATGCTTTAAAAAGAGTTACTGAGAAAATTTGCTAGCCTTGTTTACTTTTCCTGAACCTTGATTTGGTCCCTTATTTTTGTCTTGGTTTAACACATTAATATGTGGTTTATAAGAGATTGAAGTATTTCCTTTCGCTGCAGTGGCAAAGAGGACATCAGTTTTTGATGATCCTACTGTAGAGATCCAAGAGCTTACTTCAGTGATCAAGCAGGATATTACTGCACTCAACTCAGCTGTAGTAGACCTGCAGCTCCTCTGCAACTCCCGGAATGAAAGTGGGAACATCTCTACTGACACCACAAGCCACTCAACTACAATTGTGGATGACCTGAAAAACCGGTTGATGAGCACCACAAAAGAATTCAAAGAAGTACTTACCATGCGGACTGAGGTAGGGGGATTTTTGTTGCTGCACACCTTAGTCAGCTTACGTCTGCTTTACTTTTAGGCCAAGTTTGTATCTTGAGAATCAATTCCCATGAATTAAGATATGATTTAGCCTTTGCTGGCAGTTTCAATCCAGTCACCAAGATAGCTCTCACTCTTCATTAGAAGTTTCAACTCCTATTTTTGTAGGAGTTGGATATGGTGTGTGGAACCAGGCAATTACCATTTTGCCAATCATCATATCGGATTCAATGTAAAAGTGGACCAATTCCCTGTGGATTGGATTCACAAGATCTAAGTAGCTCCATATGTGATTCTTTCTTGAGCTAAAAGCTTTTGTTGCTGTTTGAAAATTGTTAACAGATTTAGTGTTTTTTGCAGAATTTGAAGGTTCATGAGAATAGAAGGCAGTTGTTTTCCTCCACTGCTTCTAGGGATTCTACAAATCCTTTTGTTCGGCAGCGTCCATTGGCTTCCAAGCCGGGTGCTAGTGCCTCAACCACAGCACCACCTCCTTGGGCAAATGGGTCAACATCTTCTACCCAATTGTTTTCGAGGTAATAGAAAATTGTCGATATTTTTGGCAATGGGTCATGTGTTGGTTGTAAAGTGGAAAGATCGACTAAATTGGGAATACATCTGGAGAGTTTTTCTTTCTCTCCAATGTTATGGAAATCCACGTTTGGTTGTCATTTATGATGAACTAATGGATGTTGTGTGTGATTTCTTGCAAGAAACACAGAAAGGTCCTGATTCTTGACTAAAAGCTTTGCTTTATTGAAACTTTTATGCTGCTATTTTTTCTTTCCAGGAAGTCAATGGATGGGGATACACAACCATTGCTACAGCAGCAGCATCAGCATCAGCATCAGCATCAGCATCAGCAGCAACATCAGCAGTTGGTTCCGTTACAAGACAGTTACATGCAAAGCAGAGCAGAAGCTCTTCAAAACGTTGAGTCAACCATTCATGAGCTGAGCAACATTTTCACGCAACTGGCTACCATGGTTTCTCAGCAAGGAGAACTTGCCATCAGGTGTTGTTTTATCTTTTGTATGTGTACATGTGTGTCAAATGAATGTGCAAGCCTTCCATGACAAGAAAAAGGGACCACTGGACCATAGGTGCATGCATAGTTATCGAGGTGTCAAGGCAACCATGGCATTGGAGAGGGTCCAAAATCAAGGCAGCAAGGCGACCAAGGAGCCTGAATGCCAAGGCGATGCCTTGATAACTATGCATGCATTGTAGACTTACCTTTCAGTGGGCTTTGGCAGTAAACACTCTAGCTATCATTGTGCAGATCTCTGTTCAAGTCATCCCACCTCATTCTGCATGAAATGCTCCTCCCTCCCCTCTCCTACAATTTTACCCTGCACTAGAGCACTTGTATATTACATTCAGTAGATAGTATAGAACACAGTCCATGATTGACCTAGTGAAAGACTTAAACCCATTCTTCCAGATTGTCAACTAGAAGCATGTGAATAGCCTTAGAAATTGTAGTTTTATGAACCTGATTACAATCAAATTTTGAGTCTTTTTGAGGCAAGAACTTGGAACCGCCAAGGGAGGACCCCTCAGTGGATTGTAGCCAACTTTGTATCTGCTTCAACACTGAACACGTCTCTGTCATATTGCATTGAATCTCTGTTTTCTGATATATAATTGATCAATTTAATGTGTTCTGATCACCTCCAATCTATCTGAACTCAAATATGGCTTTTTTTGTTTTTTGGCTTTGTCATGGTAGGATTGATGAGAACATGGATGACACACTGTCAAACGTGGAGGGGGCACAGGGACAACTGCTAAAGTATCTTAACAGCATCTCATCCAACCGCTGGCTGATGATCAAGATATTCTTTGTATTAGTTGTATTCCTCATGATTTTCCTATTTTTTGTGGCATAAGTAAATATTGTAGATAACCAAAGTGAAAGAAGGATATCAAGTATGACCTTGAATAGAGCTGATTGGAGGGCAGGAATCCATGTAGCTGACCCCATTTAGTTGGGTTAAGGCTGAGTTGTAGTTGTTGAACCAAAGTGAGAAGATAAAACATGGGTGCCTTTCCAAAAGTGGTGATAAGTGAGTGATTTTTACATCTGATTTGCTTCAATTTTTTTTTGGTTTTTCTCATTAAATTACTTTTGCAAGGTATCTGCTTGTGTACATTACAAGCAAAACTAGAAGGGATTTTCTTATTGACACTTTTGAAGTGTCAAATAATTTGTAATTTTATTTTTTTGCCCTTTTAGTATTAAACAAAATTTTTTCCTATAGGAGTATATATTATCATTTCACTTGTATATTGGAAATATGTGAATAACAATGAATTTTTTTTATGGAATAATGATATGTTATTTTTAAATTATTTTTGAAAATCATTTTATATCTCTAACTAAAATTTTTGATAATAAGACAAATGGTAATTAAAAGATGGTTTCAAGTTTTAAATATATCAAAAGAGGCGTCATCCAAACACTCCTACACTAGAAAGACAGAAAGAACTAAACTTCCCTCTCAAACCCAATACTAAGATAGAAATCTTTCAGTTTCCTATCAGGGTACTTAGGTTTTTGGTGGATTTTTAACCCTTTTTTGGGTGAGACGCTTGTATACCTGGGCTATGATTAGGCTATCTTTGGAATGTAAAAAAAAGGAAATAAAGTAACTGTTGAAACTTGGAACTACCATATAATAGTTCCATGTGGCAAAAGTCTAGTTCGGCTATATTGGACCCTTTTTACAAGTAAAGCAAATTGATTCAAACCAATTTGACCTTTTGTTTGTGTTTTATTAGTATTTGAAGAAATGTTGGAAATTGTTTGAGGAAATGAGGTTTGCAAATTATCTCCCTTTATATCATCAATCTTTTGAATACCAAAATTGCCTCTTGAATCCTGTTCGTTTTCTTCTTTTTCACTTCTGCTATCAACTAACCAAATCATAAGTCTGAAGAGAAAAAAGTATAGATCCATCCCACCCCTCCTCCGAATCGTTATCGTCTACGGTTCCTTGATCGGTGCGGTTCCCTAGTGCATCTCACAAGAGGGGGGTGGGAGCCACCCAGGGCACCTGACTGAACACTCTACCCGGGCGGGGTCCACCCTCCTCTTATGAGAGGCACTAGGGAACCGCACCGGTCAGGGAACCGCATACGCTAAAAATTCCCCTCCACCCCCCCCCCCCCCCCAAAAAAAACTACTACTGTTGTTTGGCGACTTGACACATCAATTCTCCTCCTTTATTCGAGTGACCGGCAATAAATAATGGTGGACAGGATAGACCTAAAATAACTTTAGGAGACGTGAGGAAATATGTGCATGGCTTGGCCTTCTATCAAGTTTGACCTTGAATAGAGCTGACTAGAGGGCAAACATCCATGTGGCCGACTCCATTATTTAGTTGGGATAAGGCTGAGTTGTTGTGGTAGAGTATAAATGAGTAAGATATTGAATTGAAGCTTTTCTTTGACTATGATAGTTAATCCAACTCTACATGGAAGCATAGCCAGATAAGACAAGAAAATAAGAAACTGAATTTAAGAGAACATTGACCCAGAATTGAGGGGTAATTTTGGTATTTAAAAATACGAGGGCTGAGAGCCCGTTCAAAATTTGCTTTAACGATAGTTGATAAAAAGAAGGCCAAATGTTCTCTGTGACACATGGGGGTGGGTGAAATGACCACCATGCCCCCTCTGAATGGTAGACCCATGTGTCTGGGCGCAAGCTACGCTGCAACACAGAGAACATTTGCCCTAAAAAGAAATATACTCCAATGTAGCATTCTTTCTCCCAAAAAATTACATCTATGTTGATGTCTCTACGTGTGATCCCATTGGCCCTGTGTTGTCCAAGGATTGGGATCCTCTCCAATAAAGAGATCATCCAATGAATGCCCAATGAGCCATCCAACGGCTGGGCTGCCTGGCACACATCCCGGCATGCACCCAGTCACTGTGCCAGACAGCCCAGCCGTTGGGCGTTCATTAGGCGATGCCCTCCCTCCACCTGGAAAATTTTGTACATCCAGGAGAATCCTTGAAACGCGGTTTGAAGAGGATAAGGACCCGTCACTTTCCCATTTCTCAGGAAGTCAGTAGTTATGAGACCAAGTCATAAAACGTCCATTTCCTACATAAAACTAAGTAAAAAGCTCCCTTGTGATAAGGTGGTTCCCATGTTGAGTTACGCTACAGAGGATACTGACCCCTTCCTCTCCTATTTCTCAGGGAGTCAGGAGTGTTAATGAATTCCCTATTTCCTTCGTAACTATATATATGCAATATTGCTCCCTCTGCTCACCGACGACTCATCTTGATGCTTCCCATGTTGATGTTGAGTTTCATTACCAGCAGAGGCCAATCAGTTAAACGTTAACCATCCAGAAACACGAGATAATTTGAAGCTTCTTCTTCGTCAAGGTCCACCTCTCTCTCTCTCTCTCTCTCCATCAAACCTTTGAACCTTGACTCAGGCTTTATCACATGAGTTGATTAGTTTCGTGCTTAAGAATTTAGATATGCCATTCTTGGCTTAATTGCATTACATACAGATAACTGTTTTTTATCATCTGAGAATGCGAAATTGAGCCAGAATGCATTCCAACAATAGATATCAAACACAGCCTAAGCTTGAAGGTGGAGAGGCCTGGTTAATTGCACTTTTATGTCAGTAGGATTTCCCCACTCACATTCAATGATCTTCAAATTGCCATCAATGTTTTAGCAAGAGTTCTTGTAAAAAGGTTATTCTATAGCGTCCGGATCCTCGACACACATGGCCTTTGTTGTGCCGCAGGATGTGCACCGGACACCCTGCAGTACGGCAACGGATTTTATTGTATTTTATATCAACATATGACAATTTGTAGGTTAATTATGTGGATGATGTTATTTCTATGGTTACATTTTATGGAAATTCGTATATGTCATTATCCATACAAATAAAATAAAAACTTCGTCTATAGATTTGGTAGTCTGGAAGTTCAGTTTTTTATAATATTTTTTTATTTTGCTATAAATCTACTACAATGCATCGCTCGGTGTTCTTATGATTTGAAGTTCCTTGTCTTTCCTTGCATTTTGCTCCAATACGTTAATTCGAAAATATTTTTTGATTTATTCATCTCATATTACTAAGTTTCTATTATCTATATTGATGTTGTTAATTGAGCATGGGCTTAATCAGAGTAACTAACAGTTGTTTACTTCTTCATTTTCTATGAAAATTTTACCAATTCACTTGTTCTTTATGTATACATTTTCAAGTAGTTTATGTTTTGTTTGTTGATTAACAGGTTCAACTACTTCTAAGGACAATATTGACACTCCAATATTGGTCTAAGTCTTTTGGGAACTTATAAGGTGAAAATGGATGGCATCTAGAGGCTAGAGTTTCCACAACATTTTTAGAAATGGGCCTACATTAGTTCAAAATGTGGTAAAGCTGGTATAATTGGTATTGGAACTACCTGAACTAAGCCACCAAATTACAAATCAAAGAAAATAAATTTTACGAACATGGATGCTTTGGAAGAATCAAAGAATCATATCTGGATATTCATTGCGCAGCCTTCTGCAACCATTTTCTTACATGGGTTTTCTGCTTCTTCACACCTGATTTTTTTATTAATTTTATCTATTTTCTGGGCTTGCAAGAGACGCACAATGCTTACTCTTGGAAATTCAAAACCAATGTTGAATAGTACACAGTCTTTATATTATTGGTCAGCCCTCATATCTTGTGTGGGTCTGTCTTTCTGTGGTCTTGTCTTATGTATGTTAAACTACCTCTCTGGGTATAGACATGGTTGGTCTGATCTAAAGCTTGTTGCCCAATTAGATTTTACATTCAGAACACTCACTTGGTTTTTTATCTCTATTTACCTACACATCCAGTTTTCTCATTCAAGTGAGCATAACTTCCCCACTATCCTAAGGAATTGGTGGATCTTCTATTTCCTGATGTCATGCTCTTATCTTGTTATACATCTCGATTTATATTGGAAACATTCGTCCTTGCAGTTCCTACTGTGGATCTCTGATGTTGTGTCCATTATTACCGGTTTGTTCTTTTGTTATGCTTGGTTGTTTTGTAAGGGACAAGAAGGTGGATATTTTTATCTTTCAGAGCCTCTTTTACAAACTAATGGACAAGGATCAAGGGTCACTGGAGAGAGTGTAACACCTTATGCAAATGCCAATCTTCTTAGTATTTTTACTTTCACTTGGATGGAACCTTTGCTTGCACTTGGGTATAAAAAAACATTGGACCTTGGAGATGTCCCTCAACTTGCCAATTATGATAGTGCCAATGCGGTCTATGCTCGTTTTAGAAATAAACTTGAATATGATGGTAGTGGTAGTGGTGATGTCACTCAAGTAAGCACACTCAAGCTAGTGAAGGCATTAGTTCTCTCAACATGGAAAGAAATTTTATGGACAGCTTTATTTTCCATTGTAAGCACATTGGCTTCTTATGTTGGACCATACCTTATTGACACCTTTGTTCAATATCTCAATAGCCCTCACCAAATTAAATATAAATGCTATATATTAGTGTTTATTTTCTTTCTTTCAAAGCTCATAAAGTGCCTCTCCCTTGTTCTTTCAATTGAGAATGATGGGAAATAGTGCTCGTGCTGCCTTGTTCACAATAATATTTAAGAAGGGTCTCAAGCTTTCAAACCAATCAAAGCAAGGCCACACTAGTGGGGAAAACGTTAATTTGTTGACTGTTGATGTTGAGAGGATTGGCTTTTTCAGTTGGTACTTGCATGATATATGGAGGGTGCCTCTTCAAGTTGTTTTAGCATTGCTGATCTTGTATAAAAGCCTCGGACTTGCTTCACTTGTGGCTTTGGTTGCCACAATAATTTTGATGTTAGTAAATGTTCCACTAGGAAAATTAGAGGAGAAATTTCAGAGAGAATTGATGGATTCAAAGGATCTAAGGATGAAGGTGACATCTGAGGCTTTGAGGAATACGAGAATTCTCAAGCTCCAGGGCTGGGAAATGAAGTTCTTGGCTAAGACAATTGAGCTCAGGAACTTTGAAACAAGATGGTTAAAAAAGTTACTTTATACATCAGCTGTGACTACTTTTTTGAACTTGTCTACTCCCATGTTTGTATCCATGGTTACTTTTGGGTTTTGTGTGCTTACGGGAATTCCATTAGAGTCAGGGAAAATTATATCTGCACTTGCAACATTTGATATATTGCAATGGCCCATATATAATCTTCCAGATACAATTTCCATGGTAGTTCAGACTAAAGTTTCCCTTGATAGGATAGTCTCATTCCTCTGTCTCGATGATCTTAATCCAAATATAGTACAAAAGCTTCCAAGAAATTGTACCGACATTGCAGTTGAGATTATTAGTGGGAATTTCTCTTGGGACATTCATTCCCCTAATCGTACATTAATAGATCTTAATTTTAGAGTGTATCGTGGTATGAGAGTAGTTGTTTGTGGTTCTGTTGGGTCAGGCAAGTCAAGTCTACTTTCATGCATATTGGGGGAAGTGCCGAAGGTATCTGGAGACATTAAGTTGAATGGGACGAAGGCCTTTGTTGCACAATCACCTTGGATACAAAGTGGCAAGATAGTAGACAATATATTGTTTGGTAAGGAGATGGACAAAGAAAGGTATGAGATGATCCTTGAAGCATGTTCATTGAATAAGGACCTAGAATTATTTGCTTTTGGAGACCAAACTATCATTGGGGACAGAGGGGTCAACTTGAGTGGTGGGCAGAAGCAAAGAATTCAGTTTGCACGTGCTTTGTACCATGATGCTGATATTTATCTACTTGATGATCCTTTTAGTGCTGTAGATGCTCACACAGGAACTCATTTATTTAAGGTAACTTCTCTGACCTCCACTTCCAAAACTTTCTTTGATTAATTAGCTTGAAGATATACATTCATTGCTTACATCACAATTTTGTCCACTAGAAAAGGGTTTGATATAAAAATTGGTATTAGAGCATAATCAAATGAATCATGTTCTTGTATGTTAAACCTATGGTTTGATGTTACGTATTGTTGTAGAACTTAAAGTATATTAATATGTATAACTATTTGGGTCTATTAAGTAATCACAATTTTTATGAGTGCCTAATGTGAAGAATTGAACATCTGTGACAGGAATGTTTGTTGGGAATTTTGGGTTCAAAAACAGTAATATACGTTACCCACCAAGTAGAATTTTTAGCTTCTGCTGATCTTATTCTGGTGAGAATATGCCATATTTTTTCACTAACATTAAACATCCAACCTGGTTTGAGAGTAATTATTTACCTTATCTTATTTGGCAGGTTATGAGAGATGGTAGGATTACTCAAGCTGGAAAGTTCGAAGAAATTCTTCGTTTAGGAACCGACTTTATGGAGTTAGTGTGTCCACATAAGAAAGCATTGGAAAAACTTAATTCTATTCAACATGACGATGCTTTAGATAATTTAATTGATGGTGAGGAAGATAATGGTACTATGTTGTTGAAGTCTATTCAAGATGATGAGGAAATGGAATCTAAGAACTACAAAACAGAAAAATTGGTTGGGTCAAAAACACAGCTTGTCCAAGAAGAAGAGAGAGAAAAGGGTGAAGTTAGTTTTTCATTTTACTGGAAGTATGTTACCACTGCATATAAAGGGGCTTTGGTACCATTGATATTACTGGCAGAAGTTATTTTTCAACTTCTGCGAATAGTTAGTAGTTACTGGATGGTGTTGGTTACTCCTGATTCAGAGAATGTGAAACCTCATATTAGAGGATCCACTGTCATCTTTGTTTATGTTTCTTTGACACTTGGAGGCTCTCTTTGTGTACTTATAAGGTCCATGCTCGTTGTAACTGTTGGATACAAGACATCAACTCTACTATTCAACAAAATGCATTTGTCTATTTTTCGTGCTCCCTTATCATTTTTTGATTCCACTCCGAGTGGAAGGATTCTAAATCGGGTTAGTCTAAATGCTTAATTTCTCTTGGGATCCAAATGATCTTGTTTCATCACGATAAAAGTTAATATAATTTAAAACTCTATTTTTATACAGGTATCTATAGATCAAAGTGCGGTTGATACCTCTATTCCACATCAATTTGAAGAAGTTCTTATCTCAATCATAGCATTCCTGGGAAATACAGCAGTAATGTCACAGGTTTCATGGCAAATGTTAATAGTTTTTGTTCCAATGACTATGACATGCATTTGGTACCAGGTAATTCTATAGCCACTTCGACTTCTCATGATTACATCAAGCTCAAGTATAGTTTCCCCACGCTTAACAAGATAAAATATAAGTTAGTTCAAGCTTGCTTTGATTAGTGAATTATGAATTTGCTTTGTTCAGATCAAAATTAATTTAGTGGTGGACAAACATATGCTTGGGGTAAAGTGGTGTTTTAAACAATTTTATTCCTCTTGAATTTATAAAAAATATATATAAGAATCGTTTCATGTAAACTACTGTAAAGCTGCATGTAGTCTTTCACTTACTAAAATTGTTTTGAAAAAAAATACCAAACAAGGCTAATGTTATCAAGTACAAAGTGCACCAAAAGTGACATGGTAATATGCATATAATATTTAATTACAAAAAAAAAAAAATGCATATAATATTTTAGATATATATGGATAAAAGTATATTATAGTCTATTACTCTTTTGGTAGCTTGGTCGGTTGGAACTCATACATGAGAGTTTCTTATTGATACCTTTTAAGGTGTAAAATAATTTGTAACCTTATTTTTTGCCCTCTTAATATAACACAATTATTCTTTTAGTGAGGATAAAATCTTATTTTTTTCACATGTGTCTGCACAAAAGCATGACAATGCATGACAGTTCTTGAGAATTACACAACGATAAAGTCGCTTTAAATTTTTTTAAAATCCTTTTTACCCTTCACTTAAAAGTTTTTGGGAATAAAGCGCAAAAAGGCAATCAAAAGAAGGTTACATTTTCAAATACACCTATAGAGGAAAGCACTGTAGAGGAGTTTTTTCTCGCTAAAAGGATTCATTAATGAGAAGAAAAGAAAATTAAATATATAGAAACAAAGACCTGAACATTCCCAAGCGAAGGATAAAAGAGAAGCAACCCCACCTACGACAAAGCCATCAACGGAACCACCCCTCCTATTAATAGAATTTGAATCTAGGTACCTATAGAGGAGTCATTTAGATAGTCCCTCTAAAAATAATAATTAACAAACGTTAATAAATAATTTCTTATTATTGCACTAGCTAAATAGTAAATCAATTATTAATTATGAAAATAAATTAGATGATTTAAAACTAATAAATAAATAAATAATTTTCAATAATAAATATTAAAGATTAAAATAAATTTTTTAAGGAGAAATGTTCATTACTAAGCCCTGTCTTAGTGGTCCAACAATTTTGGGTCATGTGTTATGTGGAGGACTACTTTAGTCAAACTGACCAATATTAGATAGTTATTCCCCATTTGGATTAGTCAAGTGTCAAGTTTTGGATCCAATCTCCATTATATGGTCCACCATGTGTGTACTTCTATCCTTTTATTTTCAATGGATGGACTGAAGTTACCCAAAGTGGCGAAAAAAAGTTGAACTTTCAACCAATCAGGACTCAAATTTGATAGATTAATAGGATATGAGTTGGACAATTCCACATCAATAACATTTGAGCATTAATGGAACTGCAATGTGGCAGTTATTTGGGCAGTCAAGAGACACTTATCTAGGGTGGACCATCTACATTGCCACATTATTAATTAGTTGATAATTTCAATGAGAAAATTTTCTTCTTCCTTCTTTCCTTTCCATATTTCTTTTTCATTTCACTTCTTTTTGCGTCTATCTTTCACATCCCTCATTTTTCCTTAATGAAGCGTGTGGACTTTGCTAAGCATTCAAAAAGAATTACATAGCCTAATGAAGTACTAGGCTGTGCTACGTTGTATTTTTGTGCTAAATTGCATTAATGTGCTTTCAGTGATAGTGAATAAGCTCATCATCCGCAAATTTAGATTTGACAAAAACTTGATATGGATACGTGTGTTTCTTAATTGAATTTAAAATTTGACATTGTGATTTAAAAGCGATTAAAAAGAAAACAGATACCATGAAATTTTGGCTACAATTATGTTCATGTTCACTAAAAAATTTATCTAAGAATTTGAGGATTGAACTTTTGGTATATAGTTGACATAAAAGTATATAATTCAATCAACATTTGATAAAAAAAAGAAAATAGTAATCATTCCAATGAAAATAATTGGAGTAACTAATTGTAATGAAATATTTTCCTACATTTTCACTAACCATACATTCTATACACTTTTTTTATATTGTACCTATTTTTTTATTTTATGAACTTTGTCTTGTAGCAATACTACATATCTACAACACGAGAACTATCACGGCTAGTTGGAGTATGCCAGGCTCCAATTATACAATATTTTGTTGAATCTAGTTTGGGTTCATCCACAATCAGGTGCTTCGATCAAGAAGAGAGATTTATGGACACATACCTCAAGTTGGTGGATGGGTATTTCCAGCTCAAATTTCATCTCTCGGGTGCAATGGAGTGGTTATGCTTCCGCATGGATATGTTGGCATCCATTACATATGTCATTTCTTTGGTTTTCTTGATCTCAGTGCTCAAGGGAGTGCTCAGTCCAGGTCAAATTTTAAATTTGAGATCTTATAAAATCATCCTTGAGGAAAACCATGATTGATTGCTAACATGAAATCACGATTTTCAAATTTATTTGTTTTGTTTTGTCTCTTGAAGGTGTTGTGGGCTTAGCAGTCACATATGGGCTTCGTTTTAGTATGCATGGGGTCATATGGGATCTTAGCAGTCTTGAGAATAAAATAATATCTGTTGAGAGAATACTGCAATATGCCAGCATCCCTAGTGAACCCCCTTTGTTGGTAGAAGAAGATAGGCCAAGCCGTGAATGGCCATCACAAGGGAAAGTTGATATTGTTGATCTACAGGCAATCCTCATTCTAGACTCCTTACTTATCTCCCCTTTTATGGAATAAATCCTTTGAATCCTGATTTTGTTGGATGGTTTTTCTTTCTCCTATGGAATTCTGCTAAGCGTCATGATTTGATTATTTAATATGTTTGTAGGTCCGGTATGCCCCACACCTTCCTCTTGTCTTGCGAGGTCTCACATGTACTTTCCTTGGCGGGACAAAGAATGGCATTGTTGGGCGAACAGGAAGTGGTAAATCAACACTCATACAGGCTCTCTTCCGCATGCTTGAACCTACAGCTGGTCAGATTTGGATAGATGATATCAACATCTCCAGGATTGGCCTTCATGACTTGAGGTCAAGACTGAGTATCATCCCACAAGACCCAATAATGTTTGAGGGGACGATAAGAAGCAATCTTGACCCACTTGAAGTGTACACTGATGAAGAGATATGGGAGGTGAGATTATTTCTCATTCGATTAATATTTACAAAGATAGGATGAACATGTCTTCTGCTTACTATTGATTCACACACAAAACAAACACATCGCAATTGACTAGTTTGGGACATGTACTATATGAACTCCTTCCTCATCGTCCTCTTTTTTTTGTTCTTTTTATGAAATCCTTTCCAATTATATTGAAATCATTTCATTAGATGCATGGAACCTCTTAGGGCCAAGTTTGGCCTAAGAGATTCTCTTAGTTGGGACCTCGGAAGTGTACTATTTTTACTTCCTTGTTTTCCAAGTCCACGTGACACCCCCTTGCTTGTTCATTTCAAAATTTTTTTTACTTAGCTCATCTTTGATGATCAATTCTATGTTATCTTGAATAAGCAAGTAGGATGTTAAGTTGACATGGACTTTTTGCGATTTTAGGCTTTGGATAAATGCCAGCTTGGTGATGAAGTTAGAAAGAAGGAAAAAAAGCTTTATTCAGCAGGTTGGTTTCCTCACATATTCACTCTATGCCAAAGTTGCTCGATCAACATCAATTTATTCATGCACAATTACCCGAACCCTACAAAATACCTCCCAACCCCCTAGTCTTTATGAAAAAAAAGTCAAAGAAGAAAAATTAATAAAAATAAAATCTTGAATAGCTAACCCATTTTCATATGGTGGATGTTGCAGTGATCGAGAATGGAGAGAATTGGAGCATGGGTCAAAAGCAGTTAGCCTGTTTAGGGCGGGTATTGCTCAAGAGGAGCAAAGTGTTAGTACTCGATGAAGCTACTGCATCAGTGGATACTGCGACTGACTATCTAATTCAGAAATCTCTTAGGCAACACTTTTCTGGGTCTACTATCATCACAATCGCACATAGGATAACATCAATTCTTGACATCGATATGGTTGTCCTTCTTGATGATGGTTAGTGGCTAGTAATAAGTGCAACACAAGAAAATGGATTCAGTTGAGTTCAATAATACGTCATCTCATCCTTTTTCTTGTGCTTACCTAATCAGATCCACATGCTTTCTTGTCTTAAACAGGCCTTGTATTGGAATATGATTCTCCATCCAAATTGTTAGAGATCAAATCCTCATCATTTGCGAAGCTTGTTAAGGAGTATACTCGAAGATGTAGTTCCTAGATTTAAAAGGCTATATGAGTTTTGAATATACAGATGTAAGTAGGTTGTATTACACTAAGATGCATTGATATTTTGACTATAACAAATTCGAAGAAGACAATGGATTAGATATCAAGGCTGCCTATAATCATTTTAGTTGGCATTGGCACTTAATTGATGTATTTGAGATAGAAAAAAATATAAGAGGAAAAAATAAGAAGTCTTTTTATTCATGCATGCATGTCTATAAACCTTTGGAAAAGTTTTAGTAATCCAAAGGTATCTGTAGACCACCAAAAATGTATATCATATGACACATTGGATAGACTGAAATTTTTTTGACAATAGAGACCAAGGTCCCATGCTCACATGTCAAGTTTTAGCCAAAATGGAACTGGCTAAGGGAAAAATAAAGCTTTGAAAATCCAGTATGTGAAACATGTATTTTTTTAGAAGAAACAGACAGCTAAAAATACAAGTGAATATGCCAATATGTGGGAGGGTATATGCTGAAACTGAGTCCAGAATTTGACATGTAGCCAATCATAGACCATTTCTAATATCCATACAATCAAAATTGTCACATCACCCTATAGTATGGCAAAACTTGGTGTTGGTATAGATATATCCTTTAAAGTCTGCCGATCAATGAATTTTTGTCATAAAGTTTACAACAACGACAACCATAACCTTATCTCAACTAAATGGGATCGGTTACATGGATCCGAAGAGGTCATGATAGTAATAGAAATAAGAGAAGTAGAAGGGAGCAAAAAGATAAAATAAAAACTACTAAAGTTAAAAAAAAAAAAAGGAGCAAAAGGAAATAAAAAAGATAAAATAAAATAAAATTACTAAAGAAAAGGGTCTAAGCAGTAGTCAAAGCAGCATCCCAGGAACATCCCCCTACAAGGGGTCGGCTACACGGGTCCTTGTCCTCCAAACAACTCTATCGGCGGCCATACTAGGATTGAGTCCTACCACATGCATATCCTTTCTTACCACTTCTCCAATAGTCATTTTAGGCCTGCCCCTATCTCTTTTAACTCTTTCAAACAAAAAAGAGAATAGGTTGGACATGCCGCTAGGGTGCTCAGCATGTGCCATCCTCTCTCCTCCCCTTTTGGAAAAGACCCCCTGTCCTCCTGTGTCCATCTTTGTGGTTGGTGTATGCCGCTAGCTTACTGAAAGTTGACGACGTACCTAACCCTCTCCCAATAGAAACTTTGTTTGTTGCTACAAGAAAATTTGTCCTCTCAAAGTTTTCCTTCCATGGTCATGCTTTTAACCCGAACATCTCAAAAAATCTTCCTAGAGTAGCAATTTGAATTGTTCCTATAGCTAACCATATGGGAGGTTTTTCAGATCTCAAAAATGTATGGTTGAGTTTCTTCACAAAAAGATTTCTTAATTAAATAGCACTACACGACATCAACTTTTTGATTAATGTGTTTGTTTTAAAAAATTTCTAACCTCCAATTTTTAGTAAGTTAGGAATGTCAAAGAAAATAAGTAATTTGTAACCTTTTAAAAGGGGAAAGTTTTGAGAGTTGAGATGCCTTGGGGAAGGGTAAGGTCATTACCCAACCTTTCCCTACATATATGTAGGGATGTAAACGGATTGGATTCGACTCGAATAGTGCTATATCCGCATCCGCATCCGATTAGCTATCGGACGGATTCGGATAGTGCTAAACGGATACGGATACAGAACGGATATTTTATCTATTTACATGTAAATATAGCTTTTCGGATAGCTATAGCCTGTTCGTATCCACATTGATTTAGCTTTCGGACGGATTCAGATAGTGCTAAACAGATACGAATCCGGATACGAAAATGGATTTCGGCTATTCATTTACACCCCTACATATATGGTAAGAACTACCTAACACAAAAATTTATTAAATAATTTATACAAGAACAAGTGCAAGTCTAATGAGTTTACACCCAATTTCCCTTATAATGAAAAGAAAGTTTTCATAGTTCCGCTTAGTCAAATCCAATTTCAGGCTCCATCATTATTGTATGGCCCACCATGATCAGGTAGGGCATGGATCCCACCCGGGCAGGGTGCTCGACCAGTGAGTAGGGTGGTCATTTTGCCCTGTTTGTGTAAGGCTGCACGCTGACTGCACCGACAGGAGATTCAAATATACAAAATTTTCTCCCTATATAAATTCAAACACCCAACCCCTTTTCATGCAACAATCTGAGCTCATTCCGTTCTCCGTTTCATTTCTCCATGGCACATCCTACTATGTTCCTTGGTCTTCTGATAGTAACATACTTTAGTGTAAGAAAAATGTTTCTTTTCCTTATCTATTCATTCCAACTTATTTATTGTTTTATCATTCTTATTTGGTTTTTTTTTTTTCCCATGATATTTTAGGTTTCTCAAGCTGAAAATGCTTTCTCACAGTACTGGGAAGATCATATTACTCTTTCACATCCTCCACATTGGATGGCTGCAAAAGCTTCTCCATTAAGCCTCCATCAGATGTCATTGTTTATGAAACTTATAGAAGAAAATGAATTGGCTTCCCACCTATCTTCATTTTGTAAGTTGGCTAATGTTGCTTGTTCTACAAATGCATTGGTGAAGAACACTATAATGGACAAAACACTGCCACCAATAGCCCTATTTAGTGGTGAGAAAAATAAATATGATGATCTTCCAAATGAAACACCCCTATCAATTGCTAGCCAAGGGGGTTTGCCATATTTTCGACAATCAATGGTGAAACAGAGTGGTTTCATGCCTATCCCTGATCTAAGGGACCCTGTGTCATATAAATCATTCCTGCCGCGACCTTTGGCATCAAAAATCCCATTTTCCTTTGCTCGGATTGAAGAATTGAAGAAGCTTTTTGGTGTGGTAGATGAATCAAACATGGATGATTATATAAAACGCAGCCTCGAGATATGTGAGATGAGTCCAACTCAAGATGAGCAGAGAACTTGTGTGACTTCTGCTGAAGATCTCATTGATTTTGTTGTGGATAAATTAGGGCACCATGTAAACATATGGAGTACTGAGAATGTTGAAGGATCTTATGAGAATGTCACAATTGGAGATGTGAAACTCATCCATGGAAACCTCTCTGAACCACCAGCCTTATGTCATAGTATACCATTCCTATTTCAACTTTATTATTGTCATGTTTTACCTAAAGTAAAAGTATATGCCGTTGATATACATGGTAGAAAGAAAGTGAATCATGCAATCATGGCATGCCATTATGATACATCAACTTGGAATCCAAACCATCTTGCTTTTAAGTTGATAGGTTTTGGACCGGGTCTTATTGAAGTTTGTCATTGGATAAATGAGAATGGAGTGGTCTGGACAAAGGTACTCTAGTTTGAAGATTTTAATATCTTCCAAGTTCTATTGTTTGTGTTATATTTTACTGATGAAGTTATTTGAAAGGCTAGATAATGACCTTTTTTTTTTTGTTTATAATGTCTTTCAAGTTTCAATATAATTTTGTTCTTCATTTGTCCATCCTACGAGATGACAACTTAAATAAATTAAAAAAAAAAAAAGGAAACAAGCTCAACCATGTCATGCATGCGCATTACACATGAACAATTCTACATTACAAAAGGAAGGCAAAAGCTATGAATAAAAATTATTGGAAAAAGGATTCTGTCCAGGAGCATGACTCTTGCATCCAGACATAAGATGGTCCAAAATGACCACCACATCCTCATGAAAAGCGGAAATCCCGCTCCTATTGATGCTTGCCTGTGCACTTTTTTCACTGGCTCACATGCTGTTGCAAAGACCATGCTCCTGGACAGAGAACGCATCCCCAAAAACTATACACCAAAACTGGTAATCATCTATATACACACCAGTCAACTCAGTTGCACGAATAAAATTATAGAAAGATCATCATGAAGAATCGGTCTAAGAATCACTCTAAGAACAACTCGACAAAAAGGCAGTTTTTATTCATTTCCTAGAGGTTCATCTTTTCTTCTCTCACTTTGTTGAAAATATCGTTTAAGTTTCTAGTGAGGAGTTGTCCCACAAGAAGAGTCACGAAGGCGACATTGTCGGGTTTTGGTATGAGCTGAAAAAACACCTATTGGGTTTATAGTGAGCCGCATAAAAACTACATTGTAAGCATTTGATTGCTATCTTGGAAAACAATCGAAATAGAATTCAAGAGCTTGAGGAGCCTTAGTAGTGGACGTAGGGGGTTAGCTGAACCACTTTAAACCTACTTATCTTCTAATTACTTCAAATTTAGTTTTAGCTTGACCTATTACCGATCCAATCTTTCTTCTAATGTAAATGTTGGCCAAATGTACTCTGTGCTGGGTGCGCAGGATGCGCCCAGACACATGGGGGTGGGCGAAATGATTGCCCCGCCCCCCTAAATGGCAGAGAACAATCGCCTGTAAATATTATACCTTAGCATCTTACCGATGAATTGAACAATTTTGCCCCTATACCCACACGCCAAATGTTCTCTGTGCCGGGGGCTCAGGCTGCTCCCAGACACATGTGGGTGGGTGAAATGACCACCTTGCCCCCTAAATGATAGGCCCATGTGTCTAGGAGTAGGCTGTGCTGCAGCACAGAGAACATCTGCCCTCAAAAGAAATCTGCTCCAATGTAGCGTTCTTTCTTCCATTAAAAAATTACATCTATGTTGACGTCTCTACATGTGATCTCATTGGCCCTGTGTTGTCCGAGTATCGGGATCCTCTCCAATGAGAAGATCGTCCAATGAGTGCCCAATGACCCATCCAACGACTAGGCTGCCTAGCACACATCCCGGCACGCACCTAGTCAGTGTGCCAGACAGCCCAGCCGTTGGGCATTCATTTGACGATGCCTTCCCTCCCCTGGAAATTTTTGTACATCCAGGGCAATCCTTGGAACGTGCTTTGAAGAGGATAAGGACCCGTCACTTTCCCATTTCTCAGGAAGTCAGTAGTTATGAGACCAAGTCATAAAACGTCCATTTCCCTGACAAAACTAAGTAAAAAGCTCCCTTGTGATAAGGAGGATACTGACCCCTTACTCTCCTATTTCTCAGGGAGTGAGGAGTGTTAATGAATTGCCTATTTCCTTCGTAACTGTATATATATATGTAATATTGCTCCCTCTGGCTCACCGACGACTCATCTTGATGCTTCCCATGTTGATGTTGAGTTTCATTACCAGCAGAGGCCAATAAGTTAAACGTTTACCATCCAGAAACACGAGATAATTTCAAGCTTCTTCTTCGTCAAGGTCCATCTCTCTCTCTCTCTCTCTCCATCAAGCTTTTGAACCTTGACTCAGGCTTTATCACATGAGTTGATTAGTTTAGTGCATAAGAATTTAGATATGCCATTCTTGGCTTAATTGCATTACATAAAGATAATTGTTTTTTATCATCTGAGAATGCGAAATTGAGCCAGAATGCATTCCAACAAAAGATACCAAACACAGCCTAAGCTTGAAGGTGGAGAGGCCTGGTTAATTGCACTGTTATGTCACTAGGATTTCCCGACACACATTCAATGATCTTCAAATTGCCATCAGTGTTTTAGCAAGGGTTCTTGTAGAAAGGCTATTCTATAGAGTTTGGATCCTTGACACACAATGGCCTTTGTTGTGCCGCAGAGCACATCCTGCAGTACCGCAACGGATTTTATTGTATTTTATATCAACATATGACAATTCTATTTGTAGGTTAATTATGTGGATGATGTTATTTCTATGGTTACATTTTATGGAAATTTGAATGTGTCATTACCCATAAAAATAAAATAAAAACTTCATCTATAGATTTGGTAGTTTGGAAGTTCAGTTTTTTATATATTTTTTTATTTTGCTATAAATCTACTACAATGCATCACTCGGTGTTCTTATGATTTGAAGTTCATTGCCTTTCCTTGCATTTTGCTCCAATACGTTAATTCTAAAATATTTTTTGATTTATTCATCTCATATTACTAAGTTTCTATTATCTATATTGATGTTGTGAATAGAGCATGGGCTTAATCAGAATAACTAAAGGTTGTTTACTTCTTGATTTTCTATGAAAATTTTACCAGTTCACTTGTTCTTTATGTATACATGTTCAAGTAGTTTATGTTTTGTCTGTTGATTAACAGGTTCAACTACTTCTAAGGACAATATTGACACTCCAATATTGGTCCAAGTCTTTTGGGAACTTATAAGGTGAAAATGGATGGCATCTAGAGGCTAGAGTTTCCCCAACATTTTTGGAAATGGGCCTACATTAGTTCAAAATGTGGTAAAGCTGGTATAATTGGTATTGGAATTACCTCAACTAAGCCACCAAATTACAAATCAAAGAAAATAAATTTTGCAAACATGGATGTTGTTGAAGAATCAAAGAATCATATCTGGATATTCTTTGCGCAGCCTTCTGCAACCATTTTCCTACATGGGTTTTCTGCTTCTTCACATCTGATTTTTTTATTAGTTTTATCTATTTTCTAGGCTTGCAAGAGACGCACAATGCTTACTCTTGGAAATTCAAAACCAATGTTGAATAATACACAGTCTTTATATTATTGGTCAACCCTTATATCTTGTGTGGGTCTATCTTTCTGTGGTCTTGTCTTATGTATGTTAAACTACCTCTCTGGGTATAGACATGGTTGGTCTGATGTAAAGCTTATTGCTCAATTAGATTTTACATTCAGAACACTCACTTGGTTTTTTATCTCTTGTTACCTGCACATCCAGTTTTCTCATTCAAGTGAGCATAAGTTCCCCATTCTACTAAGGAATTGGTGGGCCTTCTACTTCATGATGTCTTGCTCTTATCTTGTTATACATCTCGATTTATATTGGAAACATTCGTCCTTCCAATTCTTACTGTGGATCTCTGATGTTGTGTCCATTATTACTGGTTTGTTTTTTTGTTATGCTTGGTTGTTTCGTAAGGGACAAGAAGGTGAATATTTTTGTCTTTCAGAGCCTCTTTTACAAACTAATTATAATAGAAACAATGGTGACGATGGACAAGGATCAAGGGTCATCGCAGAGAGCATAACTCCTTATGCAAATGCCAATCTTCTTAGTATTTTTACTTTCACTTGGATGAACTCTTTGCTTGTACTTGGGTATAAAAAAACATTGGACCTTGAAGATGTCCCTCAGCTTGCCAATTGTGATAGTGCCAATGTGGTCTTTGCTCGTTTTAGAAATAAACTTGAATATGATGGTAGTGGCAGTGGTGATGTCAGTCAGGTAAGCACACTCAAGCTAGTGAAAGCATTAGTTCTCTCAACATGGAAAGAAATTTTACGGACAGCTCTATTATTCATTGTAAGCACATTGGCTTCTTATGTTGGACCATACCTTATTGACACATTCATTCAGTATCTCAATAGTCCTCACCAAATTAAATATAAATGCTATATATTAGTGTTTATTTTCTTTCTTTCAAAGCTCATAAAGTGCCTCTCACAGAGGCACTTGTTCTTTCAATTGAGACTGATGGGAAATAGTGCCCGTGCTGCCTTGTTCACAATAATATTTCAGAAGGGTCTCAGGATTTCGAACCAATCAAAGCAGGGTCACACTAGTGGGGAGAACATTAATTTGATAAGTGTTGACGTTGAGAGGGTTGGATTTTTTAGTTGGTATTTGCATGATATATGGAGGGTGCCTCTTCAAGTTGTTTTAGCATTGTTGATCTTGTATAAGAATCTTGGGCTCGCTTCGCTTGTAGCTTTGGTTGCCACAATAATTTTGATGTTATCAAATGTTCCACTAGGAAAATTAGAAGGGAAATTTCAGAGGGAATTGATGGATTCAAAAGATCGAAGGATGAAGGTGACATCTGAGGCTTTGAGGAATATAAGGATTCTCAAGCTCCAAAGTTGGGAAATGAAGTTCTTGGCTAAGATAATTGAGCTTAGGAACTTTGAAACAAGATGGTTAAAAAAGTTACTTTATACATCAGCTTTGACTGCCTTTTTGAACTTGTCTACTCCCATGTTTGTATCCATAGTTACTTTTGGGTTTTGTGTGCTTATGAAAATTCCATTAGAGTCGGGGAAGATTCTATCTGCACTTGCAACATTTGATATATTGCAATGGCCCATATATAATCTCCCAGACACAATCTCTATGGTAGTCCAAACTAAAGTTTCCCTTGATAGGATAGCCTCATTCCTCTGTCTCGATGATCTTCATCCAAATATAGTACCAAAGCTTCCAAGAAATTGTGCCGACATTGCAGTTGAGATTGTCAATGGGAATTTCTCTTGGGACATTAATTCCCCTAATCACACATTAAAAGATCTTAATTTTCGAGTATATCATGGTATGAGAGTGGCTATTTGTGGTTCTACTGGGTCAGGCAAGTCAAGCTTACTTTCTTGCCTATTGGGGGAAGTGCCGAAGGTATGTGGAAACATTAAGTTGAATGGGACAAAGGCGTATGTTGCACAATCACCTTGGATACAAAGTGGAAAAATAATAGACAATATATTGTTTGGTAAGGAGATGGACAAGGAAAGGTATGAGATGATCCTTGAAGCATGTTCATTGAGCAAGGACTTAGAATTATTTGCCTTTGAGGACCAAACTATCATAGGAGACAGGGGGGTCAACCTGAGTGGTGGGCAAAAGCAAAGAATTCAGATTGCACGTGCTTTGTACCATGATGCTGATATTTATCTGCTTGATGATCCTTTCAGTGCTGTAGATGTTCACACTGGAACTCATCTATTTAAGGTAGCTTCTCTTTGACCTCCACTTCCAAAGCTTTCTTTGATTAAATTAACTTGAAGATATACATTCATTGCTTACATCACAATTTTGTCCACTAGAAACAAGGTTTGATTTAAAAATTGGTATAAGAGAATGGAATCATGGTTTTTTAAACAAAACTTATATAAACACCCATGATATTTAGCAATGTATGTTCTTACAGAAAACCTATGGTTTGATGTTACGTATCGTTATAGAACTTAAAGTATATTAATATGTATAACTATTTGGCTCTTTTAAGTAATTAGAATTTTCTTGAGTGCCTAATGTAAAGAATTGAACTTCTGTGACAGGAATGTTTGTTGGGAATTTTGGGTTCAAAAACAGTAATGTACACTACCCACCAAGTAGAATTTTTAGTTTCTGCTGATCTTATTTTGGTGAGAATATAATATCTTTTTCTCCTAAAATCAAACCTGCAATCTGATTTGAGAGTGACTATTTACTTTATCTTATTTGGCAGGTTATGAGAGATGGTAGGATTACTCAAGCTGGAAAGTACAAAGAAATTCTTAGTTCAGGAACTGACTTTATGGAGTTTGTGAGTCCACATAAGAAAGCATTGGCAAAACTTAATTCTCTTAAACAAGAGGAAGTTTTAGATAATTTAGTTAATGGTGAGGAAGATAATGGTAATATGTTGTGCAACGAGAAGTCTATTCAAGATGATGGAGAAATAGAATCCAAAAATTGTAAAACAGAAAAATTGATTGGGCCAAAAGCGCAACTTGTCCAAGAAGAAGAGAGAGAAAAGGGTGGAGTTAGTTTTTCATTTTACTGGAAGTATGTTACCATTGCATATAAAGGTGCTTTTGTACCATTGATAATACTGGCACAAATTATTTTTCAGCTTCTGCAAATAGTCAGTAGTTACTGGATGGTGTTAGTTACTCCTGATTCAGAGGATATGAAACCTCTTATTAGAGGATCCACACTCATCTTTGCTTATAAGGTCCATGCTCGTTGTAACTATTGGATACAAGACATCAACTCTACTATTCAACAAAATGCATTTGTCTATTTTTCGTGCTCCCTTGTCATTTTTGGACTCTACCCCAAGTGGAAGGATTCTAAATCGGGTTAGTCTAAATGCTTAATTGCTCTTGGGATCCAAATGATCTTGTTTGACCACGATAAAAGTTAATATAATTTTAAAACTCTGTATTATACAGGCATCTATAGATCAAAGTGCAGTTGATACCTCTATTCCACATCAAATTGAAGAAGTTCTTATCTCAATCATAGCATTCTTGGGAATTACAGCAGTAATGTCGCAGGTTTCATGGCAAATGTTAATAGTTTTTATTCCAATGACTATGACATGCATTTGGTACCAGGTAATTCTATAGCCACTTCGACTTTTCATGATTACATCAAGCTCAGGCATATGTTACCCATGCTTAACAAGATAAGATTCAAGTTGGTTCAAGATTGCTTTGATTAGTGAATTATGAATTTGCTTTGTTCACATCAAAAATTATTTGGTGGTAGAAGAACATATGCTTGGGGGTAAAATAGTGATTTAAACATTTTTATTCCTCTTGAATTTATAAATGATATATGTAAAAATCATTTCATATACACTAATGCAAAGTTGTAGTTTTTCTCCTACCAAAATTGTTTGGAAAAATATCAAGTAAGGCTAATGCTATCAAAGTACAATGTGCATCGAAAGTGACATGATAATATGCATATAATACTTTAGATATGCATGGATAAAAGTAATATAGCCTATTAACTCTTTTGGTAGTTTCATCGATTGGAACTCATACATGGGAGTTTCTTATTGACACCTATTAAGGTGTCAAATAATTTGTAACCTTATTTTTTGCCCTCTTAGTATAACATGTTTCTTCTTTCAATGAGGGTAAAATATTATTATTTCATATGTGTACACAAAAATCATGTGAGACAATGACAGTTCTTGAGAATGACACAATGGTAAGTCGCTTTAATTTTTTTTAAAATCCTTTTTTTACCCTTCACTTAAAAGTTTTTGGGAATAAGGCAAAGGGCAATCAAAAGAAGGTTACATTTTCTAAATACACCTATAGAGGAGTACCTGTAGAGGAGTTTTTTTTTCTCGCTAAAAGGATTCATTAATGAGAAAAAAAAAATTTAAATATATAGGAACAAAGACCTTAACATTCCCAAGCGAAGGACAAAAGGAGAAGTAGCCCCACCTACGGCAAAGCCATCAACAGGAACCACCCCTCCTATTAATAGAATTTGAATCTAGGTACCTATAGAGGAGTCATTTAGATAGTCCCTACTAAAATAAGATAATAATTAACAAAAGTTAACAAATAATAACTTAATAAATAATTTCTAATTTTGTACTAGCTAAATAATAAACCAATTATTAGTATTGATAAATTATTTTAGATTAGTAAATTAAAATTCTCAATAACTAAATATTAAGAATTAAAATAAAATGTTTATGGATAAATGTTCATTGCAAAGACTTTTCTTAGTGGTCCAACAATTTTGGGTCATGTGGAGGATTGCTTTAGCCAAACCGACCAATATTAGATAGTTATTCTCCATTTGGATTAGTTAAGTGTCAAGTTTTTTATCCAATCTCCATTGTATTACCCACCATATTCATACTTCTTCCCCTTTATTTTCAATGGAAGGACTGAAGTTGCCCAAAATTGCCAAAAAAAAAAAATAATAATAATAAAAAAATTGAATTCTCAACCAATTATGACTCAAATTGATAGAATGATAGTGGTGAGTTGGATAATTCCGCATCAATAACATTTGAGTCTAATGGAACTGCAATATGGCAGAAATTTGGGCAGTCAAGAGAGGCTTATCTAGGTGGACCACCTAGGAACTGTTGCCACATTATTAATTATTTGATAATTTTAATGAAAAAAATCTTCTTCTTCCTTCTTCCCTTTTTATATTTTTTTTCCATTCTCCTTCTTTTTTGCGCCTTTCCTTCACATCCTTCTTTTTGTCCTTAGTGAAGCGTGTGGACACTGAAAAGCATTCAAAAGCATTGCAACTGAAGTACTTAGGTTGTGCTATGTTGCATTTTTGTGCGAAATTGCATTCATGTGCTTTTGGTGATAGTCCATCACCCGCAAATTTAGATTTGGTAAAAACTGGATATGAACACATGCGTTTTTTAATTGAATTTACAATTTGATAAGTGATTTAAAATCAATTAAAAAGAAAACAGAAAGCATGAAATTTGGCTACATTGCGTTCATGTTCATTAAATGTTTTATCTAAGAATTTGAGGATGGAAGTTTTGGGATATAGTTGACATAAAAGTATATATAATTCAATCAACATCTGCTAAAAGTAGAAAATAGTAATCATTTCAAGAAAATAGCTGAATTAACTACAATATTTTCCGACAGTTTTCACTAACTATATATTCATTACACATTTTTTACATTGTACCTACTTTCTTTTTATGAACTTTGTCTTGTAGCAATACTACATATCTACAGCACGAGAACTATCACGGCTAGTCGGAGTATGTCAGGCTCCAATTATACAATATTTTGCTGAATCTAGTTTGGGTTCATCCATAATCAGGTGTTTCGATCAAGAAGAGAGATTTATGGACACATACCTTAAGCTAGTGGATGGGTATTTCAGGCTCAAATTTCATGTCTCGGGTGCAATGGAGTGGCTATGCCTCCGCATGGATATGTTGGCATCCATCACATATGCTATTTCTTTGGTTTTCTTGATCTCAGTACTGAAGGGAGTACTCAGTCCAGGTGAAACTTAAACTTGAGATCTTATAAAATCCTACATGATTGATTGCTCACATGAAATCACGATTTTGAATTTATTTGTTTTGTTTTCTCTCTTGAAGGTGTTTTGGGCTTAGCAGTCACATATGGGCTTAGTTTCAGTATGCATGGGGTCATATGGGATCTTAGCAGTCTTGAGAATAAAATTATATCCGTTGAAAGAATACTACAATATGCCTGCATCCCTAGTGAACCTCCTCTATTGGTAGAAGAAAATAGGCCAAGTCATAAATGACCATCACATGGGAAAGTTGATATCGTTGATCTAAAGGCAATCCTCAGCTCACTCTAGACTCCTTTCTTATCTCATCTTTTATGGAATAAACCCTTTGAATCCTGATGTTAATGGATGGTTTTTCTTTCTCCTACGGAATTCTGCTAAGCTTTATGATTTGATTCTTTAATATGTTTGTAGGTCCGGTATGCCCCACACCTTCCTCTTGTCTTGCGAGGTCTCACATGTACTTTCCTTGGTGGGATGAAGATTGGCATTGTTGGGCGAACGGGAAGTGGTAAATCAACACTCATACAGGCTCTCTTCCGCATGCTTGAACCTGTAGCTGGTCAGATTTGTATAGATGGTGTCCACATCTCCAGGATTGGCCTTCATGACTTGAGGTCAAGACTAAGTATTATCCCACAAGATCCAATAATGTTTGAAGGGACTATAAGAAACAATCTTGACCAGCTTGAAGCGTACACTGATGAAGAGATCTGGGAGGTGAGATTATTTCAAATTTGATTAATATTCCTTAATCAGTTACAAAGATAGAATGAACATGTCTTCTGCTTACTATTGATTCACACAAACCGAACACATCGCAATTGACTAGTTGGGAGATGTACTATATGAACTTCTTTCTCAGGGTGCTCTTCTTTTTATTTTATTTTTTGCTTTTTATGAAATCCTTTCCAATGATATATTGAAATCATTTCATTAGATGCATTGGAAATCTTTGGGCCAAGTTTGACCTAAGAGATTCTCTTAGTTGGGACCTTGGAAGTGCACTATTTTTACTGCCTTGTTTTTCAATTCCACGTGGCACCCCTTTGCTTGCTTATTTCATTTTTTTCTTTAACTTAGCTCATCATTGATGATCAATTCTCAATTATCGTGAATAATCAAGCAAGGTGATAAGTTGACATGGATTTTTTTGCGGTTTTAGGCTATAGATAGATGCCAGCTTGGTGATGAAGTTAGAAAGAAGAAAGAGAAGCTTTATTCAGCAGGTTGGTTTCCTCACATATTCGCTCTATACTAAAGTTGCTCAACATCAATTTATTCATGCACAATTACCCAAACCTTCCAAAATTCCTATTATATGATTATGAAAGGAAACAATTCAAATATTGATTTGAATACCTTCAAGTCCTATCCAACAGCTCAAATCGTTCTCTACAAGGATGGAAGGCCAGCACAATTGATTGACAAGGATCACAAAGATCTCAAGGATCCTAATCACCCAGCAAAGATTTTGGAAATCAGAGAATGAAACTTTTAAAATAAAAATACTGTTGACAAAGTTAATGGAATCCTCAGAGATAAGAGTCAATCTCAATTCAAATTACTTCCTTGTAAAGAACAGGCACAATCCTTGATTGATTCAATTGCTTCCTATAAAGACTATGGCTGTAACCGTATGAAAATATAGTAGTGAAACTTTCAGCACTGTGGATGTAGGTTCAACTAGAACCGAACCACATTAAACTCTGGTGTCTCTCTTTCTCTCTTCTCTTCTCATTCTGAAATTATTTCTTTAACAATGTCTCTAACTTCTAATGCACAACAAAACCTCCTAACCCCCTAGTTTTTATGGGAAAAAAATGTCAGGGAAGATAAAATAATAAAAATAAATCCTAAATAGCTAACCCATTTTCATATGGTGGTTGTTGTAGTGATTGAGAATGGAGAGAATTGGAGCATGGGTCAAAGGCAGTTAGTCTGTTTAGGGCGGGTATTGCTCAAGAGGAGCAAAGTGTTAGTACTCGATGAAGCTACTGCATCAGTGGATACTACAACTGACTATCTAATTCAGCAATCTCTTAGGCAACACTTCTCAGGGTCTACTATCATCACAATCGCACATAGGATAACATCAATTCTTGATATTGATATGGTTGCCCTTCTCGATAATGGTTAGTATCTAATAATAAGTACACCACAAGAAAATGAATTCGGTTGAGTTCAGTTATACGTCCTCTCATCCTTTTCCTGATGCTTTCCTAATCAGATTGATATGCTTTCTTGTCTTAAACAGGCCTTGTATTGGAATATGATTCCCCATCCAAATTGTTAGAGATTAAGTCTTCTTCATTTGCGAAACTTGTTAAGGAGTATACTCAGAGATGTAGTTCCTAGATTTAAAAGGCTATATGAGTTTTGAATATTCAGATATAAGCAAATTGCATTAAACTAAGGTGCATTGATATTTTGACTATTTGACTATGACAAATTCAAAGAAGATGGCGGACTAGATATTAATAAGGCTGTTTGTAATCATTTGAGTTGGCATTGGCATTTAGTTGATGAATTTGAGATAGAAAAAAAATAAATGAGAGGAAAAAATACGAAATCTTTTTGTTCATGCATGCATGTCTATAAACCTTCGGTGAAGTTTTAGTAGTCCAATGGTATTTGTAGACCACCAAAAATGAATACCATGTGGCACATTGGATAGAATGAAATTTTTTTGACTAGTAGAGACCAAGGTCCCATGCTCACATGTCAAGTTTTAGCCAAAACGGAACAGGCTAAGTGAAAAATAAAACTTTTGAAAATTCAATGAAAAATGTATTTTTTAGAAAAAATAGGCAACTAAAAATACAAGTGAATATACTAATACGAGGGAGTGTATATGCTGGAATTGACTCTAAAATTTGACATGTAGCCGACCAAAGACCATTGTCTAATATTCATACAATCAAATTTGTCACATCACCCTTCAATATGGCCAAACTTTGTGTTGGTCTAGCTAGATATATCCTTTTAAGTCTGCCAACCAATGAACGTTTGCCATAAAACTTCTAAAATAGAAAAGGGAAAAAGTTGGGTATGCCGCCAGGGTGCCCAACATATGTCATCCTCTCTCTCTTCCCCTTTTGGAAAAGATCCCCTTGCCCTCTTGCGTCCAGCCCTGCGATTGATGTATGCCACTAGCTTACCGAAAGCTAGCGGCAGACCCAACCCTCTCCCAACAGATAATTTATCTACTATCAAATTTCCTTGAATAACATTTGTATTACCTCTTCTATTTCTAAATTGTTCTTACCAATTCTCACTATGGTCAAATTGCTCCTCTCAAAGTTTTCCTTCCATGGCCTTGCATTTTAACCCAAACGTCTAAAAAATTCTTCCTAGAGTGGCAATTTGAATTGTTCCTATAGCTAACCATATGGGAGGTCATTCTGATCTAAAAAATGTATGGTTGAGTTTCTTCACAAAAAGATATCTTCTTAATTAAATAACACTACATGACATTAACTTTTTGATTAATGTGTTTGATTTAAAAATTTTCTAAAATCCAATTTTTAGTAAGTTAGGAATGTCAAAGAAAATAAGTGAGCTGTACCCTTTAAAAGGAGAAGGTTTGGTCCATTTTGTTGAATGTGCTTTTTCTTGAATGGTCTTTTCTTATTTTTTTGCAATTACATTTTTGGGCGGATTGTGTAATATTATATATATACATATATATAGGGAAGATGTTTTCTGCGTGGGACGCAGGGGCCACACTACATGCGCCAGCCAATGACAACGTGTGCGACAGCACAATCGACGGCTGCCATACATGGGGGATATGGCGGTTAATTCCATCATCCACTTTGCATGGGCGTGGCCCCTATGTCCCACACAGGAACTTTTTCCCATATTGATATACATACATATGGGGGTGCAGTCCACGCCCAAACACGTATAATGGGGACGAAATGATTGCCCTACCTTCCATGAAAGGTGGAAATTCCGTCCCCCGAGATGCCAACATGTGCACTTTTATTGGTTATCCTAGGAAAGGGTAAGGTCATTACCCAACCATTCCCTACATAATTGGAGCCTTTGTTCATACTGTTGTTTTTGTCACAACTAGCCAAATTTAGCTGAATCAACAAAAACCTGCCTTTTATGTAGGGAAAATAAGGATAATCTCATTTCATTCTCAGTATTCTTTGATTAGATGAATGAGTCTAATCACCTTATTTGTAGAGGAATGCCCAAGTAATCTCATTTCACATTTCCTGAGGGGAATAATTATTTACGGTAAAAAAAAAAAGGTAAAAACTACCTAACTAAAATAAATTATTAAATAGTTCAAACAGAACAAGTTTACACCAAAGTTTTCATGGTTCCGCTTGGTCAAATCCACCTAAGATCTATAACGTGCAGGGCCACTCTATTGAAATTGATTGCTTGAATAGGAAGGTCCAATTTGGACCAGCCATAATTAAAAAAAAAAAAAAAAAAAGGTACTAACCATGTATGAAAAATCCAATTTCAGGCCCATCACTATTGTATGGCCCACCATGATAAGGTTTATGCCCTTACATTTTCTTAAAATCTGTTAAAGTTAAGTTGTCAATCAATGCGGGGTCCTTCCCATTGGCCATGTCTGGTTATCCAACAAGAATTTTTTTCAGTTTTTTATTTTCACATATTCCTATATTATACCTTAATTGGAGTCTCCTAACGAACTTTTTTGTTTTAAACTGACAATTTTAAGAACATTACTTTTCACTTTTGTAAGTAACGAACTTGGACCAAGACTCCTCCAGCTTTGTATCTTTTTAATATATCTTTACTCTTCATAAAATAAAAAACAAAAAACCAATGCGATGTCCTACGACTCTAGGAGCAGTAAATTTGGAGTTGGCATTTTGGTGTCCACTTCAAGTTATCTATCTTTTTACCCTCAAGCTTTTAACAAAATTACCCCTTGAACCCGCTTCTTCTTCTTCGTCTTCACTTCTGCTGTCAGCCAACCAAATAAGTGGTCTGGAGAGAAATAGGTATAGATCCATCCAACAAAAAATGGGCTGCCTTCTGGCGACCTGACACACAAACCCTTCTTTATTCGAGCTTGAGATCGGTAGGAAATGATGGTGGAGTTTGTCAGAGAGGTAGACCTAAAATGATTCTAGGAAGAATGGTGAGGAAAGACATGCATAGCTTACTGACCTCGAATAAAATTGATTGGAGGATAAATCTATGTAGCCGATCTATTTAGTTGGAGTAAGGCTGAGTTGTTGTTGTTGTTGTAGACCATAAATGACTAAGATCTTGAATTGTGAAGCTTTTCTTTGACTATGATGGTTAAGCTAGCTTTACATGAAAACATAGCTAGATAAGAAACTGAATTTAAGAGAACGATGACCTAGAATTGAGGGGTAATTTTGGTATTTAAAAATTTAAGGGATGACCACGAATTGAGGAGTAATTTTGATATTTAAAAATTGGGAAGTAGTTTTCTGTTCGAGAGTGTGGCCTATGCCAGCACTCCCACTAGTCTATCCCTCTCCTCCTCAAAATAAGGGGGCAGGTCTGTCTTTTCATATGGGGAAGAGAGAGATACGCCACACTCCCGGACAAAATTCTTTTTTTCTTAAAAATTTGAGGGTTGAGACCCATTCAAAATTTACTTTAATGATAGTCATAAAAGGAAATATGCTCCAATTTTCCATTCCAACGTGAGGCCAAAAATCATGCTCACATATGAGTTCATCGTTCATTAGAGACGGTTTATAGATCATCAAATTCTCACAAATTGAATGAGAATTGGATCCATGTAAATGATCACGATTTCACTTTTTCTTAGGGGATATTGGGAGAAAATTATAGATTTCATTTTTCCAAAATCCTACCCCCCGCCCTTTTTTTGGGTAAATTACATGTCACCCCTTGGTCTTCAAACGAAACTCAAATCACCTCCTAATTTTTGAAAATACTCATCCGTCCCCCTCTACAGTAACGGTGTTAGTCTGCTATTAGTTATTGATGTGAAAGGACTAGTTTACCCTTATACTAAAACATTAGAATTAAATTTACAATACTACCTTGTCTTCATCTTCAAGGGTAGTTTAGAAATTTAAATTTATTTAACTGGCTGACATCATTACTTAACAACATAAAACTAACAGTAGGGATTAATTTATTATATTGGGGTCTAATACATGGGGTGATTTGAGTATTTTAAAAAACCAGGGGGTGATTTGAATTTCGTTTAAAAACTAAGGGGTGACGTGTGATTTACCCTTTTTTTTAATTTATTGGTACTTCAAAATTTCCCTCTATATAAATTCAAACATTCCACTCCTTTCCATGAAACAAACCAAACTAAATTCCGTTCTCCATTGCATTTCTCCATGACTCATCCTATTCTATGGCTTAGTATTCTGATAGTAGCATATTTCAGTGTAAGAAAAACATTTATTTTCCTTATCTATTCATTTCAACTTGATTATTGTTTTTCTTGTTTTATCTTTCTTATTTGGTTTTTATTTTTTTTTTCCCATGAAATTATAGGTTTCTCAAGCTGAAAATGCTTTCTCACAGTACTGGGAAGATCATATTGGTCTTTCACACCCTCCACATTGGATAGTTGCAAAAGCTTCTCCATTAAGCCCCCATCACGCAACAATGTTTATGAAACTTATAGAAGAAAATGAATTGGCTTCCCACCTATCTTCGTTTTGTAAACTGGCTAACATTGCTTGTTCTACAAATGCATTGGTGAAGAATGCAATAATCGATGCGACCCTGCCACCAATTGCCCCGTTTATAGGTGAGAAAAATAAATATGATGAAACACCCCTATCAATTGCTAGCCAAGGGGGATTGCCATATTTTCGACAATCAATGGTGAAACAGAGTGGTTTCATGCCTATCCCTGATCTAAGGGACCCTGTGTCATATAAATCATTCTTGCCGCGTCCTCTGGCATAAAAAATCCCATTTTCCTTTGCTCGGATTGAAGAATTGAAGAAGCTTTTTGGTGTGGTAGATGAATCAAACATGGATGATTATATAAAACGTAGCCTCGAGATATGTGAGATGAGTCCAACTCAAGATGAGTAGAGAACTTGTGTGACTTCTGCTGAAAATCTCATTGATTTTGTTCTGGATAAATTAGGGCACCATGTAAACATATGGAGTACCGAGAATGTTGAAAGATCTTATGAGAATGTCACAATTGGAGCTGTGAAACTCATCCATGGAAACCTCTCTGAACCACCAGCCTTATGTCATAGTATACCGTTCTTATTTCAAATTTATTATTGTCATGTTTTACCTAAAGTAAAAGTATATGCAGTTGATATACATGGTAGAAAGAAAGTGAATCATGCAATCATGGCATGCCATTATGATACATCAACTTGGAATCCAAACCATCTTGCTTTTAAGTTGATAGGTTTTGGACCAGGACTCATTGAAGTTTGTCATTGGATAAATGAGAATGGAGTGGTCTGGACAAAGGTACTCTAGTTTGAAGATTTTATTATCTTCCAAGTTCTCTTGTTTGTGTTACATTTTACTGATTAAGCTATTTGAAGGCTAAATAATGACCTATTTTTTCTTGCTTATTATGTCTTTCAAGTTTCAATATAATTTTGTTCTTCATTTGTCCATTTTAAAAGATGACAACTTATATAAATTATTATTAAAAAAAAAAGGAAAGAAAAAAGCTCAAACATGTCCTGCATGCCTACTACACATGAACAATTTTACACTACAAAAGGAAGGCAAAAACTATGAATAAATATTATTGGAAAAAGGACTCTGTCCGGGAGCATGGCTCATGCGCCCAAACATAAGATGGGCCGAAATGACCACCACATCCGATCCTCATGAAAAACAGAAATCCCACCCCTATTGATGCTTGTCTGTGCACTTTCATTGGCTCTCGTGCTGCTGCAAAGACAATGCTCCCAGACAGAGAACGCATCCCCAAAAATTATACATCAAAACTGGGAATATACACACTAGTCAACTCAGTTGCACGACCAAAATTATAGAAAGATCAGCATGAAAAATCGGTCTAAAAACATCTAGAGATGTGACTAAGAAAGTATGGTCGGAACACCCGAAGGAAAAGGCAGTTTTTATTCATTTCCTAGAGGTTCATCTTTTGGGTAACCAAACACTTATTCTGGTAGATTCAGGTTTCAGAATCAGGGTAACCAAACAGTTATTCTGATAGATTCAAGTTTTAGAATCAGGGTAACCAAACAGTTATTCTATCAGATTCGTTCATCCACAAATACTTTGATCTATAGATGTTACATCTAAAGGTATGGGTACATTCAGAAATTTACACAACCAAACGCATTCTTAAGTTTCATGTGAGGAGTTGTCCCACAAGAAGAGTTACGAAGGTGACACTGTCGAATTTTGGTATGCGCCTGAAAAACACCTATTGGGTTTGTACTATGTAGTGAACCGCATAAAAACTAAACTACAGTGTAAGCATTTGATTACTATCTTGGAAAACAATTGAAATGAGGAAAATTAAGTATCCCTCCCCTGTACTTTGCCCTAATTACACGTTCATTCTCTTGATTTTTTCATCTTACATTTTGACCCATTATAACTAACGATGTTAGCTTTTCGTAAATTAATGATTTGAAAAGACAATATTACCTTTGTTCTAAAACTCCACAAGGAGAATTATAATGATACCCTTTTCATCTTCTTCAACCTTAAAACACTCATTTCTTTCCTCTTCTACCGCAGCCACCACCACCGCAGCCGCTGCTTCCTCCTCCACCGCTATCATTGCCGCTGCCGCCGCCTCCTCCTCGGACTTTTATTCCCTAAAATTTTAAATTCACACACGGCAAAGACTGAACAGTAGATGGGTTCATCATCATAGCTTCCATTACCGCGTGAAGAGCGCAGCAGAAGGTGTTGATTTCAATCTTCCAGTGCTGCTGCTCTGCTTGAATACGCTGGAGCATCTCTTGTTCTATCATGTAGGAATCACAGAACTCTTTAGGATTTCGATCAAACCGAGCTTTCTCCTCTACGATCTTCACTCTGAGTTCAGCATCCCTCACTGTCCCCACCTGTGCATGCATTCCAAAACGATCAAGAAGTTGTGGCCTATCAAACTTCTCTTCTTCTTCTTCATTTTGATCTGTGTTCTTCTCTCATTTGATGAACATCAAATGAATCGAATGTGGACAACCTGTTCTTTCAAAGTTCCAACCCATCCAATGCTTCCCCCAATTGGAATGGGATAAAATAGAATTAAACAAATCCAAAAACATACAGCCATGTGCAATTAGGAGAGAGGGAGAGTAATTTAAGAAAGGATATAAGGAAGTAATGAAAAGTAGAAAGAGAAGAAAAACCATGGATTGGGCATACAAACCATCGCTTGAAGGAGGCATTGCAGGTGCAGGGCCCTGAGCATAAATGGCAGGTAAAACAAGAGCAAGGAGAAGAGCCACAACAGCCATTGTTGTAAAAGAAACTCTCAGCAACTCCATTCTCTCTCTCTCTCTCTCTCTCTCTCTCTCTCTCTCTCTCTCTCCTGCGTTAACAAGCCACAAATACAAGAATGGGGGGTGGCTGCCCTGAAACTTAAAACTTGAAACTGAATCCTATAATACAAGAATGGGGAAGGGCTTCTAATAATTATAAAAGAAAAAAAAAGAAACCTGTTTGGGAAGGAATCTGTTTTATAACCCAGAAACAGTCTGGATGACAGCGATGGTCACTGTGAGCATGAATACTCAGGCAATGGTAGGGGTATAGTTGTCGGCGATTTCAAGTTTCAGAGGTTGAAGATGAAGTTGGGAGAGGAGAAACAGCAAATTTTCCCTTCTTATTTTGGGTTTTTTATCAAAAGGGTAAATGGGTCATCTCACAATGACCATGGGTTAGTTTGGGCATTATAAAAAATCTAACTACGCCACATCAGCACTTAACAGACAGACGCTAACGACAGGGGAAGAATTAATAATTTTTTGAAAACTACAAGGGAATTGTATGTAAGGTGGAAAAATCAAGGAGAGAAACGTGTAATTAGGGCAAAGTACAGGGGAGAGGTACGTAATTTTTCCATTGAAATAGAATTCAAGAGCTTGAGGAGCCTTAGTAGTAGGGGTGTCAATAATACCCGGCTGGCCCGAACCCGCCCGAACCCGCCCTGAGCCCGGACCCGACCCGACCCTGATCTACCAACCCGAAGGGCGGGTTAGGGTTGAGTTTTTGGCTGACCCTGGCAGGGTCGGGTCGGGTCCGGGATAAGACCTCGGGCTTAGCCCGGCCCGGCCCGGACCCGACCCTGTATTAGTTATAGATATATAATATTATATATTAATGTATATATTATAAAAGAAAAGACAAAAAGCCAATAGTAAACCCTAAAATCTAGATACCTTTTCATTTTTTCACTTATCCAGATCCAAAAAGCCGCCGCTCGACGATCGTGCCTCCATCTTCCTCCTTCCCTGCTATCAAGCTTCAGTGAAGATCAAGGAAGCTGCTTACCTGCGTCGAGTTCTTACGTTTGTCTTCTCTGCTGGCTTGCTTCCAATAATGTTTGTTCATGGATTTTGGCAGAGAGAGAGAGAGAGGAGATTCGCGAGTACTCTGGTAGTCTGGTAGAATACTAGGGAGTACAACATGAAGGTACAATGATGCAGATAGGCGTTGGATAAGAAGCAGAGTTTGAGCCGAAGTTTGTTTAGTTGAGTCCATAGTAGAGTCTAATTCTATTTATGTTTTAATTAGGGTTTCTTGTTTCAGTTTTAGAGTAAGAGTATTCAATTATTTTTTTTAAATACCATTGTAATCCACCGATACTCAGATTTGAGAGTTTTGGAATGAAATTTTTTTTGGGTTAACCGATGGTTGCCATGAGCCTTGCGTGCACTCCTCCCTCCACTGATTTCCTTCTTCTTTCTTCTTTTACCCAAGGCCTCTGCGTTTATTCCTATTGGTTGCTTATGCTATTGAGGATTGAGAGGCCTTGGGGGTGTGGTTGCTACTCTCAAAATTTCAGAACAAAAGACCTCCAGATGAGAGAGATCTATCTCTCAAGAAGATTGAAGCCCTGTTCCGCCTGGTTCTGTTAGCCGAAGGTTGAAGAAGACTTCAATCGTGAGTCTAATTCAAACCCCTATTTGTTTTATTTCCCTTAATACCCCTGCCCTTTATTCCTTATTCTCCACTTAGTCTATTATTTTGCTTTGTTCCAAGTGTGACCCTTCACATTAGTTACAATCCCTTCTTTATCTTTTCACTCTTGCCTACCCAAATACACTATTAGTTTCTGTTCATTTACAATCCTGCTACTGTTCTTTTAAATCTTCATGCCATTGAAAGTTGGAACTTTATTCTGTAAATGAATATCATAGACAGAACCAACAGTATATGTTCTTCTGTTTATGGTGGGTAGATAGTTCTCTCCCTTAAATTCAAGTCAAAATGTTGCATTTGTTGTATTGGCTATTGATAAAACATTAAAGCCTCTTGCAATATATAAATTAAGCTCTTAGGATTTATGAATTTTTAATGTTTATTCTTTTGCCAAGCTTTGTTCTTTTTATCTCATGTGTTCAATAATTTGAGTTCTTGAGGAAAATGTAATTGAGGTACTTGAGATAAGCTTGCAGTCAAGATTTATACATGTTTGTGAATTATTTTTATTTAAATTTACAAGTCCCTCTCTCCCTCTCTCCTTCCCCTCTTATTCTTCTTCTTTAAAGAATTTTTCAGGTTTTTTTTAGATATATTTTTTGATATATATCAATCAGGGTCAAGACAGGGTCAATCAGGGCCAACCCGACCCTGCCCAACCCTATCAGGGTCGGGTCGGGCCGGGCCGGGTTAGGAAAAACCCTGGCAGGGTCAGGTCAGGGTTGAGGGTTTCTTGGCCCTGCCAGGGTTGGGTCAGGGTCAGGGTTTAGGTTAAGGCCCCTAGGGTCAGGGTCAGGGTTTAGGCAGGCCCGGCCCAACCCGACCCATTGACACCCCTACTTAGTAGTGGGCGTAGGGGGTTACCTGAACCACTCTAAACCTACTGATCTTCTAATTATTTCAAATTTAGTTTTAGCTTGACATATTACCGATCCAATCTTTCTTGTAGTTCCTCTAATGTAAATGTTAGACAAATGTTCTCTGTCCTGGGTGCACAGGATGCGCCCAGACACACGGGTGGGCGAAATGATCGCCCCGCCCCTCTGAATGGCAGAGAACAATCACCCTTAAATATTATACCTTAGTACCTTACCAATGAATTAAATAATTTTGCCCCTATACCCACACGCCAAGAATTCTCTACGCACAGCAGCAGTAGAGCTGTGAATGGCAGTGTCGTTGATGGAGGTAATGAAGATTGAGAGATGTTGCTTGCATCCAAAAACAACATTTCAGGATACCTCCTTTATATTATTTTCTTTCACATTTTGACTTCTGTTATCTTGAACTTGAAATAAGAACACTCAAAAATGCAAAAACCCACATGATCAGTAGTTGTCCGTTAGGAATATTGACTGATCAAAACCATATTAATCATATGACCAGAAAGAAATTACCGGTTCTCTCATAGGCGGCAATTGAGGTTGGAGGTGATGATGGAAAATCAATTCCATTTTCACCTATTTAATCTTCTTTTCTGTGTGGGGATTTCAAAGGAGTTCGTGGAGCATAAAAAGAACAAGAAAGAGATGAGATGTGTGACGCCATATGCTCCATCAACAGCAGCAGTGGTTGCTCGATATCGATATCCATCGAGCCGATTCCAGAGGATTGGAGCCAAGCGGTCAAAGGTGATCGGCAAGTTAGTACCACTCTCTCTCTCTCTCTCTCTCTTCTCTGTCTCATCTTTCTTGGATATTTGGGGTTTTTTCCAATTGAAACAAATGCTCAATGCCGGACTTGCAGAGTTGTCAGGTGTAGATTTTTTGTGTATTTCTTGTTGAATCCGATGCTCGATGCCCATTTTGCAGAGATAGCCATACCTATTATAATATCGGTTCATCAGCTTTTCTCTTTGCCTTTTTTTTTTTTTTTTTTTTCTGTTATAATTCTTTTCATTAAATCTTTTAGAACCCCTCTACCAAGAATCCAATGAGGTTACCAGGCTACCAGCAAAGCATCTCTCTCTCAAGTTTTTTATTCAGGATTTTCATATCCAACTGAACCAATTCGGGAGTGGTGGGAGTGGGAGTGGACAGAGAGAGAGAGAGAGATTCGAAGAGAGACAAAGAGAGAAAGGGACGAGCATGGTAGCGTTCCCAAATAAGGGTATGGGATTCGAGTACTCATTATTGCATGACCGGATAAGAGAGTGGCAGAGGAGGCCGGAGAAGTTGTCAGAAGTGGAGAAAACTTCTTGCAACCGTTGAGCAGGAGAAGCTACCCATAGATGGGATCAATATTTCATATTTATTTTGGGGAGAGCGTTCACTGTGGGGAAGCGTGTGGGTGTTGCCAATGAGTGCGCATTTTGGCATCTTGAGGGTTTAATTTCCACCTTTCATGGGTGCAGCCGTGCAAGGCGATCATTTTGCTCCCACTGTGATTGGGTGTGGCCCGGGCCCCCGATAACATTTTCATTTTTTCCCCACAAGTATTCCCATTAGCTCCCGCAATGGCACCGACCACACTCCTGGATAGACCATAGAGTACGCGTTCCAACTATTTTTGTATTAAGCAATGCTAGGACAACCGAGGTCTCCAATCTTGTGAACCTTTTCAATTGCATTGCACCACTTAAGGGAGAGGTTGGACATGCCACCTTGTACGCTAGCTGCATGCACCAATCACGAGGTTGGATATAAGAGGGCAAGTAAGAGGGTGACACATGCTAGGCATCTGGTGACGTACTTAGTCTTTTCCCACTCAATTTATCTTTTTCTAAGGGATCTTTTATTCCAAGAAGCCAAATAAAATTTACGCTTTCTCTCTATCTATAGCCCTAGGATCCCATAGAACATTTTCGTATGGAAAATAGTTCCACTTTTCATGCCTTCGATTTAAAAAATGAGAGGAGCACATCTTCCTTTATATATTCAAGGGGATAGTTTTCATACATGATTGTGTAGAATGTGCATGTGTGAGGGTGGGAGTTTTGAGACATTAAATATGGGGGGGGGGTTTATGACTTTTTCAATTCTTTATGAGAGGGAATACGACCATGGATGCTTGCACGGCCCTATATGAAATCTTTGGCCTATATTCAAAGGAAAACATCTCATTTTTCTGTTATCTGTATAGTTCAACGTCTTTCTCCACCTAGAGGGGACGGTTCATCCATCATCTTAGGGTTCACAAACCTTTCCTAGTATTTTTGTATATTCCAAAATACCCTCATAATACCCATTCCCACCCTCTCCCACCCTCATTCACCGTAGATGGAGAAAGACTCGGTCCATACAAGTAATCACCTATATAACTGGGTAAGAGTTATAGAATTTCAATTTTGTGAACTAGTCTACAAAAATATAGAAACAGGTTTATTGAGAAAATTATTGTCTCCATTTATCTATCTCTCCATTTCATCTAATAGGGGGAAGTGATCACCCGGGCTGTATGTTCGGGCAAGTGTACAACAGTTCAACCTGGTCCTACTATCTTACAAAAGAAAAACCTGGCCCTACTGGGATAAATAACTTAATACGGTTAAGATTGTCGATAGATACAAGCAACTAGATAGTTGAGACGATTTACGAATCCTCCTCAACGCAGACTCATTAGATTGATTGATTTGAGAGAGAGAGAGGGGGAAATTGAAGAGTTGATTTGGCAGTGGAGGAATGGGTAAAGGGGGTACGCTTAGGACTGCAATCCGTGGGGTTGGAGGAGGAATTCAAGATGCTTTCTCCAGGGGTATCTCCATCAACACGAACAAGCCCATTTCTCAAATTCTCGCTCTGTCCTCCTCTTCGTCTTCTTCTGCTTCTACTTCACTCAACCTTCCCGTGTCGGAAACTTCTCCTACCGTACCGAACTGGGACTCTTGTGCTTCTTCCCACTACTTTTGTGATGGTGATGAATGGGAATGGGAGTCTGTCAATGGAGGAGTCGTCGACCATGAACACGACAGAGCGAACATGATTTTTGATAATTATGTTTTTGGTGCCGTTCCTTCTCAGAACGAAGTTGAAGATGCCGTCTCCTCTCTTAAACAGTATATCTTCTGTACTTCTTCATTTTTTGTTTCCATTTACTTCTGAATTGTCGGAGTGTAAGAGAGTAAAATAGGGTTGGTGTTTGATGTTTTTGTCAGTGTTGAATAGATGTGAAATTTTGCTTCTCTTGGTGTTTGGGATGGCTCATTTTCTGATAAAAGGAAGAAAAAAAAAAAATTGTCTTGATATGATACTAAGATGGGTTATGTGGATAAATGCCAGCTTTTCCAAAAAGAGGAATCCCAGAATTATCACCAAAGCTTGGTCATAATTCTCATAAAAAGAAATGTTTTTAGGGTTGCATTAGCCAGCTTTAATATTACTTTATTCCTCTGTTTCTGTCTCTATATTAATTCAGAAAAGAACCAAAAGAGAGGACACGAAAAAGAGTAATCTCTTGTAATCTCATTACAAGCTGGCTTTCTTTCAATTGCCCAATTTGTAGCATGTGGGCGTGGGTATTAAATGTTTTCTGGTCAAACAATTAGCAGGTTGCTCATTTAGAAAGGAAGGAACAAAAAAGTAAAGAGAGAGAATAAGCTAAATTCATGACAGAACAAGATAGAAACTGATGGGGTTAACGAACAAATACAGACAACCTTCGTGTTCTATATTAAATTTACTTTTTTCTGTTAGCAAACCTTCCATCTTGCACAATACTTTCAAGGTGAACACCATCAGATGATTGAGCCAAGAGTTGCATTAAGTAATCTAATGGGACTATTTCACTTTAGTGATTTGACCCAATTTTATAACTTTCTGGGTCAAGATTCTTGTGTCAGATCCAATTAGCATGCCCCCAAAGTCGTATGATTTCCATATATCACAAGTGGAGCAGGTGTTTATAATTCAGTTTAGTTGCTGTGAATTAATACCACTTACATCCGTTTGGTTCTAGACAACTCAGTAGCGGTTATTTGAAGTTTGATTCTGATGATGAACAAATGATCATGATTCTTGGGCATGGTTGGAAAAGTTGTGGCCTAGAGGCAAGCAAACTGTCTGAAAATTAAACTTGCGTTAAAAGACTAGAAATGTTATTGGGTGATATGAAATCTAGCTCAAGTTTGGAATAAGTTTGACCAAGTTAGAGAACTTTCTAAAATCCTGATAACTAATTATCATTACTATTAGTTGTGACTTGGCAGGTCTACAACTGGCTCAATATGCCCAGTTTCTTTATAGATTTGTAGGATTACTATGTTGCACTAGTAGTGATCCTGGTGTCTCACTGTCTCCTGCTTCACAGGCGGGGAGATGATGCATGAGCCCCCTATACAACAACAACAACTCAGCCTTATCCCAAAATGATGTTCTAAAGTTGAGTCCCTATCTAGGTGGTTGTTTTCTTTTGTGTATAATATTCTAAAGTTGTGGGGCAAATTATTTCCGTTTCCTCTACTTGTAGATTCAAGGTTTGTCGGCGTTGGAACGAGATCTAACCCCCCAGTTTCCTACTGCGTCAAGTCTTTAGAGGATAGAACACCTCGATCTTCCAGCTGGGGCAGCTGTGTTGGTGAATTTTGAGACTAACCAAGCCGAGGGTTGGAATTTTCTCATCTAAAGAACTTTTCCAACCATCAGTCAGCCATGCTGATCTATATATATATATATATATATATATATATAGAGAGAGAGAGAGAGAGAGAGAGAGAGAGGAAGGTGTTTTATGAAAAAAGAATTTCTGACAGAGAGGATTACTCCAAATACAGCCTCATGTCTCATGTGTAGAGGTAACAATGTTGCCTTATTATCTATATTATTTATTGAGGCTGTTATCATGAGAACGAATGAGCAGAGTCACTTGGATTAAAAACCTTTCCTAGGTACTTAGCAGATTTTTAAAACTAATACACAAAAAAATTTTGTGAAGGCTTGACATCATTTGGATGGTCACTTTTTTGAGTGATCCTTATTCTTAAGATTCATTTATCCGCAATGACATGTCAAGATTTCATAGCATTCGGTTATAGTTTGATCATTTTAAAAACTTAGAGGAGTCATTCTGGATTTTATGTATCTGAATACTCTCTGAATTTTTTGTGGTGCTTGTTTTTATTCAAGGAGTTGGTTATTTTGTGGGATGTGGGTTCGCTGTCAACAAGATTTGTACCTGGTCGTGATCATTTGAGAATGCATATCATTGGAACTTCATGTACCCTCTGTCTCATCTAAGATTAATACATTTCAAAACTTGTGTTTCTAACATTTTTGCTCTCTCATCCTCACTTTAAAATTCTATTTTGTTTTAATTAACTATATATTTCTATTAAATTTTGTTCAATTGAACTAAAGGCATGCCTTTCGATTTTTAAAGGCACACTGTGCTGATATTTGCATAGAACAGGAACTAGTGCTTAAGGGTCACCATTGGTTCTAGCAGTCTCTTGCATTTGTTGCAATTCTACAAGCATAAAGTCTGACTGCTATTAATGGTTTTAAATTTGTAGGACTGTTGCCCCAGCCTTATATTCGCGATTCTGTGAAGATCAAAGTTTTTCTAGTTTGGACAAGGATGTAACTGATCATACTGAAGATCCAGCCAGGTCAGAGTTGGATTGGATTGAGCCTACCTTGCATCTTTACAATCCAAGACTGTCTCAATCTCATCAGTATGGACGGGTTTATGATGCTTTCCATTTACTGCAGACAGAGCCATCTATTCAGGCAACTTCTGATATTGATCCTTGTTTATTAATTTATATTCATATCCGGCAGGACTTGATTTCTCATGCTTTTCTTTTTCTTGCCCAAACTATGTGAAAGTGTCTTTTTCTTGTAAACTTGTGGTAGCATGCAGTATAAGCCTTCTAGATTTGTGCTCTCTATTTGTCCAGTTGCTTGGTATTGTAATCTAAGGGGTCTGTCGATTGATTTAAAGTGAAATTATTTCTAGTCCTGATGTTTTCTTTGCTATAAGTTATGGTCAACAAAGAAGTAGATAATTCTGGATGATACCGGATGCCCTCTCTAAGAGAATTGCTGAAGTGCTTAAGTGAGAAAATTATGAGAGCTATGAATATATTTCAAGTACAACTTCCCACCAATGTGAATGCCCCTGCAATTTTTTTTTGTAGAATCTTACATTGAGGAAAATTATGTATTCTTGTTCCAAACCCATAATCTTGGAAGGTAGCAGTCATGGCATTTGGAAGAGTAGCATTTACTTGGATATTACAGGAAGCACTATGTCAGTTGGAAGTAACCAACTTTTTGATTTGTTTAAATGCCGTGATTGGTGCAATGTGTGGTTTGTGAATTTTAGATTCATGAGGCGACTCTCATGGGCGTTACCATGTCAATGACCGAGTAGATTAGTCAGACCTGTCAGTTGATAGTAAACTTTACTGAGATTGATTGCTTGCTCTTATGGATTGTTGGAAATTGATAGTATAAGATAGTGTTGTTGTATGGGAAGTAGTTTTTTTTTCAGGCTAATGAAGTGGCAACATTATGTTTGACCTCCATAACTTCTACATGTTTTGTTGCAAAGATCCACCTGCAGTTTGACAACTAATTAGGGTAGTGAATGATGAGTTCTCTCTACACTTTGTAGTTGGGAATTGGTTATGGAAGATTTTATTTGAATTAACCATTTGATTTTTTATTTACTTGCGGATTTGTTCTCAATGTCTCTTCTGCATTCTGATTGACTTCTTGTGTACGTATCTTGTGGATTTTGTTGTCTATAGAGAATGGTCATTTCATTATCTTCCGATAAAGCTGTTTGGGATGCTGTCTTGAACAATGAGGTGGTGAAGGAGCTCAAAGAGTCATTCTGCATAGGTTTGTCAGATACCTGATTAATCTATTGTTTCTAACCAAAATTTCTTTTATGTTTTGTTTATTAAAAATTTATGTGAGGAAAGAAGCATCATATTTTATATGTTCCCCCCCCCCCCCCCCCCCATCCCTTTTTTTGTTTTTTTGAGAGAGAGAGAGAACTCTACACTGCATGGTTGAGGAAAAAGGGAAAATGAGAAAGTCCTCTATGTTGCATGGTTAGGAATGGAAGTTCCAGCTGATGCCTGGAACAGCGACACATCTGAAACTTGTGTCACCCTAATTCAGATCTCCAAGCTTGTAATAAAATCTATTTTGTCCAAAACTATCAGTAGGTTGAGCAATGCAATCATCCCTTGGATAGAAGCAATGCCACCCCCAGAATCCCTGCTTGTACAGTTCGGAAAGCTGATGTTTGCCATTTTTCCTCTTAAACTACATCAGACACGATTTAAGTAACTTTAATGGACTTAGGGTGATTAAAACGAAATTTTCCTTCTCTCTACTTAGTATACATTCTGATCCTCGACTATATGTGTTTACCTTGGGGTGGCCTCTTGTGACCTAGGATATGTTTAGCTGGGAGGAGAGAATAGGACCACCTTCCTCCTTATTCCTTAACCTTAAGAATTGTTTACATCCAGGATGGTTGTTAATGACCCATCCAAATGGTCCCACCTATGAGATTTCAAATCTTAAACTTGGCCTTGATCTTGAACTGGCATCACTCTGCAACATGCTTACAGCACAGTTTTGTCATAATGTATGGACAAGAAGAAAGTAGCATGTATGGTCAGGAAATGCAGTCAGGTGGACTCGCTGAATGCATCTTCTCAAAGTAGACCCATATGTGTGATTGGTCAGATCATGGCGCCAGATTAGGGGTGAACCATGCAGCCAGCCTGCCATAGTCATGTATTCTGTCTTCCTTTCTATTGAATTATCCAACCCAAGAGGCACCAGATTAGGGGTGAACGATGTAGTTCGCCGGAGTCATGTATTCTGTCTTCCTTTCTACTGAATTACCTAACCCAAAAGCGTAATCTGTTAGGTGGAGAGGCCCATCTTGTATATGAAAGTCATCCAAGGTCGGTAGAGTTTTCCCATGTGGGAGCACTCCCCCTCATGTGTTGCCCCTCTTTGGGAGGTAGTACATGTGGTATGGCCCCTTTTGGATGGCTGTATACGATGTATCATTAATATAGTGAGCCCAGTGGCTCTGATACCATATTTAGTTATCCAACTCAAAAGTTCAAGCTGTGGGTGGAGAGGCCTGACTGGTATTTGAAGTCTAAGGTCCCTGAGTTCTCTAGGTGCTATTATTCCCAACACTTACTATTGCTGTTTATCCTGCTCCTAGCACAACAAATGCTACTGGTGATGTTGTATTACTTAATAGAAGTCTGCTTATGTATTTTATGTTCTTTGGCAGTTGAAGATGCTAATTCCCAGAGATCTGATGAAAGTCCAGACAGAGCAGCAAGCATACTGAAGTGGATATTGAACAACACGAAGGCAAAAGTTCTGGAACTAATTGAGAAGCTTAGACAGCTCGTGAATGAGGTGTTTCAACCCCCTCAGAAGGAGAAAAACACATCAGCAACCACAGATCTCTTTGAAAACAGGCTGAGAACTTCTCTTCTACTCTCCATTGTGGTTCTCCTGATTGTGGTTGTGACTCGAGCCCACAGGGTTTAATTTGCCGACATGAAACAGGGTTCATTCCATCATTCGACGACATGAAACCTGGGAGTCGCTTTCCCGGCCATCTCCCTACTTTAATGTGGATATCATACCTTGATTTTTTTTTTCCCCTGGATTCCTTACAGCATCTCATCCAACTGCTGGCTGATGATCAAGATATTCTTTGTATTAGTTGTATTCCTCATGATTTTCCTATTTTTTTATGGCATAAGTAGATATTGTAGATAACCAAAGTGACAGAAGGGTATCAAGTTTGACCTTGAATAGAGCTGATTGGAGGGCAGGGATCCATGCAGCCGACCCCATTTAGTTGGGTTAAGGCTGAGTAGTAGTTGTTGAACCAAAGTGAAGGAAAAACGTGCGTGCCTTTCCAAAAGGGGTGATAAGTGAGTGATTTTTACATCTGATTTGCTTCAAATTTTTTTCCCAGTGGGGGTATATACTATCATTTCACTTGTATATTTGAAAATATGTGTACAGCAATGACATTCTCTCTCTTTTCTGTTTTTTTTTTTTCTGTTAAGATGTCTGAATCATCCACCACACCTAAAAGCTTCTTCAAATCTTCGACTTGGGCAAAGGAAAATGGGATTTTTTTATACCATAGATCGCGACAACAATGATTTATATGCCATCGGGTCTCTTAGATCAAGGACAAGCATGAAACCTCCCGCATATTTCTCTTTGTTACTGTTCCATTGGGCTATTGGTCGTGGGGTTGTGTCACCCATTGTCTTCTTCACCAATGCATTTGTAGAACAAGCAATGAACTTAGGTGGAAAACCAATTCTTTTTGGACTTTTCTCTGTGAGTTTCATGAACATTAATGCCACTTGATGGAAGGCTTAATGGAGAAGGTTTTCTTTCAAAGCTAAAAAATGTGGAGGGTGTGGAAGACCAATATGCTCTTCCCACTAAAGTTGAAATGAGTGGACAATGAAAATAAACATTTTACTGAAATAAAGAATGAAATAAGTTGGGTCTGTGCCTTTGTGGGAATGAGGGATGGGGTGTTTGATTTATATTGAGAAAATTAGTACCAGCAAACAAGAAAATGGGATTATTATCTCAGATTCCTAAAGTGTGGCAGTGCGGCAGTGCTAGGTGGAGATGTCGACATTTGGCTACTGCCGCATCCAACCTTCCATATCAATGAGTTCGAACCGTTGGATACGGCAGCTGCCAGGTGTCGACATCTCCACCTAGCACTGTCGCACTGCCACACACTTTAATGAATTGGAGACGATAATTTTTCAAGAAAATGCGGGGGGGGGGGGGGGGGGAAGTTTTATCAACTAGAAAAATGTATTTATAATTTCCCAATTTCCCCTGAGAATTTATGTACCCTGTGCCAGACACATGGGGTGAAATGACCGCTCCACCCCCATGAGGCACTATATACCGTCTTATTGATGATGTTGCCTGTTGCGCTCTCCCATTGGCCCTTGCAGTCGCATGTGTGCAAGTCACGCTCCCCCCATAGAGAGCTTTTGCCCTTAAATAAAACTTTCAACTGCCATTCAACCCTCAAAATTTTAAGGGAAAGGGTTTGCTACACAGACAGTGTGCAATTTCATGTATTGAAGGAGGGACATTATGGGAAAACACTAAAAATAGATGGGATATATGAGACATTTTACAAGGATGGTGCTACAGTAATCTGAGTCTTATGACGAATCTTGCATGCAATTTTGAAATTAAATTGGCGTTGAAAAAACCTTTTACCCATTTTAAATACTGAAAAAATTTGCCTTGGTCTTCGTGTAAAGCATAATCATCGTAGTTTGAGAAAAGCTTTAACAACTTCAGTCTTTAATGGTATCGGCCAACCAGTTTCAAGGGGTATTTAAGGTATTCAAAAGCTTGAGGGGAGTTTCAAGGGGTATTTAAGGTATTCAAAAGCTTGAGGGGAGTTTCAAGGGGTATTTAAGGTATTCAAAAGCTTGAGGGGAGCCTGAAATTCTATCTATTTTATGGGAAAAAGAATGCCACCCGATCGCACTAGACACGTTGCCCCTGCAGCCTGACACAAGGGCATGTGAAATGACCACCACACCCCCTAAAACCTTGAAAATGACCAAGGTTGCGACAGTCATTTTGCATGCCCCTATGTTAGGGTGTAGGGGCGACATGTCTGGCACGATCGAGTGGCATTCTTTCTCCCTTATTTTATTTATGGGAAGAGAACACCATCTAGTCGGCCAACGCACGCCATCCCTGTGTCCTAACACAGGGGACATGAAATGACAATTGCACCCCCTGGAACCCCAAAAATGATCAGGAGGTACGGCAATCATTTCATGCACCCCTATGTTAGGACACAAGGGCTGCGTGCCTGGCGCTACGGGGTGGCGTTCTTTCTCCCTTTATTTTTGTTTTTTTGCTAATTTGTAGTGCGACCTTCCCATCCAAACAATCAATTTCAATATAGGGCTCCTCTACGTAGTCATGCTTCAATCTTTCATAATCTTGGTATTGAGATTGGTATCGGCCACATTAGGCCCACATATGACACATTTGCTCTTGAAAAAGACCAACTGTATTTTTATCTTGGGAAGCAGTCTTTTGACCTTTTTATCTTTGTCCGTACGGATGTCTGAGTATTGGATCAGTCTCGGTCATGGTTTGAGATATCCGATCGGATCGATCGATTTTGGCTGGATCGGATTGGTATTGGTTGAGATCGATCTTGATACCGATCAGATCCAACTGTACGAACAAGGGTAAATATAAAAAAAAATTAGCTTTTTAATAAGAAAATAGGGACAAAAGTGTCATATTTGCCCAAGTTTGGGCGATCCCAATCCGTATCGGCTGATTCGATCCCAATTCAATCCAATCCAGCCGTTACCGAGATCATGAACCATGGTCTCAGTTGATATCGATCCGATCCGATCCGAGATTAGGAACCATGTAGCTGGCACGGTCTATAAAAAGTAAAGATTTCTTACTTTATTTATCTGGGAGAACATTAAAATATAGGTAGAGGTTATGATAACTAAATTGATACGGGTAAGATTTAAAAAGCGAAGCTAAGTGGATAGATACAAGTTAGTAGATATGGTGGGGAAGTTGAGACTGTTACGATACACCACCTCAACACAAACTGTTTGGATTTAGATTTGAGAGGGACAGAGGATTGTGTGCGATAGAGGAGATAGGAAAAATTACAGATAAAAAAGAGGAGAAGCAAATGAAGAGATCATTTGGTGGTGGAAGAATGGGTGGAAGGGGTATGATTAGGACTGCAATTCGTTCTGGGGTGGGAGGAATTCAAGATACTCTCTCCAAGTCTATCTCCTCCACCAACACGAATAAGCCCACCTCTCCCATCCTCTCTCTGTCCTCCTCTTCGTCTTCTTCTGCTTCTACTTCACTTAACCTTCCCGTGTCGGAAACTTCTCCTACCGTGTCCAACTGGGCTTCTTGTGCTTCTTCATATTTCTGTGATGGTGATGAATGGGAATGGGAGTCTGTCAATGGATACGAGGACCAAGATAGAGCAAACATGGTTTCTGATAATTATGTTTTTCGTGCAGTTCCTTCTCAAGACGAAGTTGAAGATGCCGTCTCCTCTCTTAAACAGTATGTCTACTTTCTTTCTCCATTTTGGTTTTTTCCCTTTACTTCTGAATTGTGGTAGAGTAAGAGTAAAATTGGGTTGGTGTTTGATGTTTTTGTCAGTGTTGAATAGATGTGAAAATTTGCTTCTCTGAGTGCGATTGTGTGTATTTATCTGGTTTTGAAAATAGCGATGGGGTGTTTGGAAAGGGCCATTTTCTGATAAGAGGAAAAAGGGAAAATTTTTTCTTGATATGATACTAAAATGGGTTATTTGGATAAATCTCAGATTTTCCAAAAAGAGGAATCCCACAAGGCTTGTGAATTATCACAGAGGCTTGGCATAATTGGTCATAAAAAGAAAATTTTTTAGGGTTGCATAGCCAGCTTTTGATATTACTTTGTTCCTCTGTTTCTGTCTCTATATTAGTTCAGAAAAGAACAAAAAAAAGAGGACAGATATTGTGTGTATTTATTTGGTTTTGAAAACAGCGATGGGGTGTTTGGGAGGGGTCATTTTCTGATAAGAGCAAAAAGAAAATTTTTGTCTTGATATGATACTAAGATGGGTTTTTGGATAAATCTCAGATTTTCCAAAAAGAGGAATCCCACTAGGCTTGTGAATTATCACTGAGGCTTGGCGTAATTGTTATAAAAAGAAAATTTTTTAGGGTTGCACAGCCAGCTTTTGATATTACTTTGCTCCTCTATTTCTGTCTCTATATTAATTCAGAAAAGAACCAACAAAGAGGACAGGAAACGAGTAATCTCTTGTAATCTTATTACGAGCTGGTTTTCTTTCAATTGCCCAGTTTGTAGTGTATGGGTGTGGGAATAAAATGATTTCCAGTCAAACAATTAGCATGTTGCTCATTGAGAAAGAAAAGAGAGAATAAGCTAAACTCATAACAGATCAAGATAGAAGGAACAAATACAAACAACCTTTGTGTTCTATATTTAATTTTCTTTTTTCTGCTACAAAACCTTCCATCTTTTACAATACTTTCAAGGTGAACACCATCAGAAGATCGAGCTAAGAGTTGCATTAAGTAATCTAATGGGACTATTTCATTTTGGTCATTTTGACCCCTTTTTTTAACTTTCTGGGTCAAGATTCTTTTGTCAGATCCAATTAGTGTGCCCCAAAGTCATGTAGGATTTCTGTCATAAGTGAATCAGGTGTTCATAATTCAGTTGAGTTGCTGTGAATTGATAACACTTACATCCTGTTGGTTCTAGCCAACTCAATAGCGGTTATTTGAAGTTTGATTATGATGATGCACAAATGATCATGATTCTTGGGCATGGTTGGAAAAGTTGGTGCCTAGAGGCAACCAATCTGTGTGAAAATTAAACTTGCGTTAAAAGACTAGAAATGTTATTGGGTGATATGAAATCTAGCTCAAGTTTGAAACAAGTTAGAGAACTTTCTAAAATTCTGGTAATTTTTTATTATTACTAGTAGTTGTGACTTGGCAGGTCTACAACTGGCTCAATATGCCCAGTTTTCTTATTGATTTTGTTTGAATGTCTCATAGGATTGTTATGTTGCACTAGTAGTGATCCTGGTGTCTCCTGCTTCACAGGCAGGGAGATGATGCATGGGCCCTATTATCTAGGGGGTTATTTTCTTTTGTATGATATTCGAAAGTTGTTTGAGAATTTGTGTAAAGCAGTTGGGGCAGATTTAATACTTAAAATATTCTAGGATGTTCCTCTATTAAGTTTGTTGAGGCTTAGAAATTATTAAATGGATAAAAGAGCTCAGGTGTCTCAGGTGCTCTGATGTTGTTCAGATGGTTTGGTGTTTTTTTTTCTTTGGAAGAGACTTTAGAGGATAGAACACCTCAATGTTCCGGGGGGGGGGGGGTGATGGGGGCGCTGTATTGGTGAATTTTGAGATTAACCAATCCTAGGGTTGGAATTTTCTCATCTAAAGAACTTTTCACCCATCAGTTAGTCATGCTGATATATAAGAAGGTGCTTTATGAAAAAAAAAAATTCTGACAGAGAGGATTGCTCCAAATACAGCCTCATGTATAGAGGTAACAATCTTGGCTTATTATGTATATTCTTTATTGAGGCTGTTCTCATGAGTAGTTACAGATGAGCAGAGTCACTAGGCTTAAAGACCTTTCCATGGTACTCCCTTGTGCTGACATCTTTTCTTTCTTTGCGGGTGTGGGGGAAGTATAGTAGGTTTTTAAAACTAATACACTCTTCTTGTGAAGGCCCAACGTTATTTGGATGGTTTTTATATTTATGGACTCTACTAGGAAAGGATTCAAAACCTGATCACTTTGAGTGATCCTTGTTCTTAAGATTCGTTTATCTGCAATGGCATTTCAAGATTTCATTAAATTTGGTTATAGCTTGGTCATTTTAAAAACTAAGAGGAATCATTCTGGATTTTCTGTATCTGAATAGTCTCTGGATTTTTGGTGTTGCATGTTTTTATTCGAGGAGTTGGTTCTTTTGTGGGATGTGGGTTTGCTATCAACAATATTTGTACTTTTTCGTGATCAAATAGAATGCATTTCATTGGAACTTCATGTACCCTCTGTCTCATCTAAGAGTAATACATTTCAATACCTGTGTTTCTAATGTTTTTGCTCTATTATCCTCACTTTAAAATTCTATTTTATTCTAATTGATTATTTATTTTCTATTAAATTTTTGTTCAATTGAACTAAAGGCATGCTTTTGGTTTTTTTAAGGCACACTGCTGATGTGTGTATAAAACAGGAACTAGTGCTTTAAGGGCCACCATTGGTTCTAGCACAGTCTCTTGCATTTGTAGCAATTCTACAAGCATAATGTCTGACTACTATTAATGATTTTATATTTGTAGGGTTGTTGCTCCAGCCTTATATTCGCGGTTCTGTGAAGATAGAAGTTCTAGTTTTGATAAGGATGTAACTGATCATACTACAGATCCAGCAAGGTCAGAGTTGGATTGGATTGAGCCCACCCTGCATCTTTACAATCCAAGACTGTCTCAATCTCATCAGAATGGGCGGGTTTATGATGCTTTCCATTTACTGCAGACAGAGCCATCTATTCAGGCAACTATCCTTGTTTATTAATTGATATTCATATCCTGCAGGACTTGATTTCTCATACATTTCTTTTTCTTGTCCAGACTATCTGAAAGTGTCTTTTTTTCTTGTAAATTTGTCATACCATGCAGTATAAGACTTCTCTAGATCTGTGCTCTCTAATTTTCCAGTTGCTTGCTATTGTAATCTAAAGGTCTGTCGATTGATTTGACGTGAAATTATTTCTAGCCCTGATGTTAACTTTGCTATAAGTTATGGTCCACAAAGAAGTAGAAAATTTTGTATGATACCTGTGTTGCATGGATGCCTCTTTAAGAGAACTGCTGAAGTGCTTAAGTGAGAAATTTATGAGAGCTATAAATATAATTTCACATACAACTTCCCACCAATGTGAATGCCCCAACAATTTTTTCTATAGAATCTTATATTTAGGAAAAAGGGCTGATGTTCTCTGTGCCGCAGCGCAGCCTGCACCCAGACACATGGGCTGGGTATTCCTGCCATTCAGGGGGGCAGGGTGGTCATTTTTGCCCACCCCCATGTGTCCAAGGAAAAATTATGTGTTCTTGTTCCAGACCCATGGTTTTAGAAGGAAGCAGTCATGGCATTTTGGAAGAGTAGCATTACTCGGATATTACAGGATGCACTGTCAGTTGAAAGTAACCAACTTCCTGATCTGTTTAATGCCGTAATTGGTGCAATGTGTGGTTTGGCAATTTAAGATTCATGAGGGGGCTCTCATGGGCGTACCATGTCTGTGACTGACTAGATGAGTCAGACCTGTCATTTGATAGTAAACTTTACAAAGATTGATTGCTTGCTCTTATGGATTGTTGGAAATTGATAGCATAAGATAGGGTTGTTGTATGGGTGGTTGTTTTTTTCAGGCTAATGAAGTGGCACCATTGTGTTTGACCTCCATAACTTCTGTGTGTTTTGTTGCAAAAATTCACCTGCAGTTTGACAACTAATTAGGGTAGTGGATGATGAGTTCTCTCCACTCCTTGTAGTTGGGAATTGGTTGTGGAAGATTTTATTTGAATCAACCATTTGATGTTTTATTTACTTGCGGATTTGTTCGCAGTGTCTCTTGTAGATTCTGATTGACTTCTTCTGTATGTATCTTGTGGATTTTGTTGTCTATAGAGAATGGTCATTTCATTATCTTCCGATAAAGCTATCTGGGATGCTGTCTTGAACAATGAGGTGGTGAAGGAGCTCAAAGAGTCATTCTGCATAGGTTTGTCAGAAACCTGATTAATCTATTGTTTTTAACCAAAGTTTATTTTATGTTTTGTTTATTAAATATTTCTGTGAGGAAAGAAGCATCATATATTATATGCTTCCCCCCCCCCCCTCCCCTTTTTTTTTTTTTTTTGTGAGAGAACAGAACTCTACTCTGCGTGGTTGAGTAAAAAGGGAAAATGAGAAAGTCCTCTACATTGCATGGATAAGAATGGAAGTTCCAGCTGATGCCTGGAACAGCGACACATCTGAAACTTTTGTCACTCTTATTCAGATCTCCAAGCTTGTGCATAAAACCTATTGTATCCAGAAGTATCAGTAGGTTGTGCATGCAATCATCCCTTGGATAGAAGCAATGCCACTACCGGAATCCCTGCTTGTACACTTGGGAGAGCTCATGTTTGCCGTTTTTCCTCTTAACTAAATCAGTCACGATTTAAGTAACTTTAATGAACTTTGGGTGATTAAAATGAAATTTTCCTTCTCTTCTTGGTATACATTCTTGTCATCGAATCTATTTGTTTACCTTGGGGTGGCCTCTTGTGACCTAGGATATGTTTTGAGCTGGCAGGAGAGAATAGGACCACCTTCCTCCTTATTCCTGAGCCTTATGAATGGTTTACATCTAGGATGGTTGTTAATGAACATCCATATGGCCCCAGCAATGAGATTTCAAATCTTAAACTTATCCTTGATCTTGAACTGGCAATACCCTGAAACGTGCTTACTGAACAGCTTGTCATAATCTATGGACAAGAAAAAAGTTAGACGTATGGTCAAGAAATGCAGTCAGGTGGACTTGCTGAATGAATCTTCTCTCACAGTAGAACCATATGTGTGATTGGTCTGATCATGGCACCAGATTAGGGGTGAACCATGCAGCCAGCCCGCAGGAGTCATGTATTCTGTCTTGCGTTCTATTGAATTATCTAAACCCAAAAGGCACTAGATTAGGGGGGGTGAACCATGCAGCCTGCCGGAGTCATGTATTCTGTCTTCCTTTTTATTGAATTACCAAACCCAAAAGATTAATCTGTTAGGTGGAGAGGTCCATCTGGTATATGAAAGTCATCCAAGGTCAGTAGAGTTTTCCTATGTGGGAGTACTTCCCCTCATGTGTTGCCCCTCTTTGGGAGGTAGTACATGTGGACATGTGGTATGGCCCCTCTTTTGGATGGCTGTACACGATGTATCATGTTAATATAGTGGGTCTGGTAGCTCTGATACCATATTTAGTTACTCAATTCAAAAGCTCAAGCTGTAGGTGGAGTGGCCCAACTAGTATATGAAGTCATCCAAGGTCCCAGAGTTCTCCACTTACTATTGCTGTTTCTTCTTCTATTAGCGCAACAAATGCTATTGTTTGTTGTATTACGTAATGGAAGTATGCTTATTTATTTTATCTGCTTTGGCAGCTGAAGATGCGAGTTCCCAAAGATCTGGTGGAAGTCCAGACAGAGCAGCAAGCATACTGAAGTGGCTATTGAACAACACTAAGGCAAAAGTTCTGAAACTAATTGAGAATCTTAGAAAGCTCATGAATGAGGCGTTTCGACCTCCACAGAACGGGAAAAACACATCAGCAACCACAGATCTCTTTGATAACAGGGTGAGAACTTCTCTTCTACTCTCCATTGTGGTTCTCCTGATTGTGGTTGTGACTCGAGCCCACAGGGTTTAATTTGCCGACATGAAACAGGGTTCATTCAATCATTCGACGACATGAAACCTGGCCATCTCCCTACTTTAATGTATATATCATACCTTGATTTTTTTTCTTAATTTCTTACATGCTTGTACATGATTGTAGATCCCCCCCCCCCCCCCAACCCTTGTTCTTTTCTTCTCCTCTTAATGGATATTTAGCGTCAAATGTTGCATTAGGATCTATTTTTTGTTGGGTAAATAATTGTTGCATTAGGATCACATAGCAGTAATTTACAACTTTTAGAGCTAACGTAATAGCTCAGCCTACTCTTTGATTTGCTATCAGATCATCCATTAAAGTTGGGTAAAAGATTTTTGGGAGGCCCTCCTATGTGTGCCGTGGCCACTTGGTGCCAGCCACTTTCTATTGGGCCACCTCAAAGTAAGGCCATTATTAAACCAGCCCCATTTTATTCTGTATACGATTCAGCTTGCCAAATGTTAAACAATGTTAGGTGCACTTCGTCATTTCACGCACGGCTGTGTCTAGGCGTAGGTACATGTAGCGCTGCAGCATCGTTAGCGTTCCTTTTCCTTTTATTTAATTACAAGGAGAGAGTACATCGACAAGTAATTCACCACTCCATCTTAAGGTTTTAGTATGTTCCCTAAAAAACCCTTCAATACCTCCAATGCGCATCTGAATCCTTATGATCAAGGGATTCTCCTTGACCTTGGCTCAAGGAAAACTCAATACAAAATTTTTTACTAAAATGGCATACCAGTGCATAAGGCTCCCGCCACTGCAGGGTTTGAGGAGGGTCAAAATGTAAGCAGCCAGATAGTAACTCAGTATTCTATGAATCCAATAGTACAGCTTGACTAAATTAACAGTGCAAAGGAAAAGATGAAGGGATACAATATATCAAAGCCTTCATGTGTATTCTGTGGCTTTCATAAGGAATCACTGTGGCATCTTTTTCTATCTTGTGATTGGACTAAGCAAATCTGGGCTTCTGGCCCACTAGGATTGAGAACTGAGCACTTATCTGCTCCCTCGTTGTTATGTCTGTGTGCTTCCTTCCTTGGCTCCAGGGCCATGCAAAAACAATCTTTTTGTTGGTTTTTTTTTGTTTTTATAATTACATGTTATTCCCTATGGTTTGTACGAAACAAAATTTTATATGATGGTTTTAAGGCTGACCCTATCCAGGTCATCCATTTTGTTAATAGGTGGATCAGTGATCTGCATTTATCTCCCCCTTCAACCCCTGTTTTACCCCCTGCATGTCATACATTTGCTCACACACCACCTCTACACCGTACTGTTGCTTCTATCATTGACCTTACTATGGGCTTACCTGGTTTGCTAGTTGCAGGAATTTTTTATCCCGAACTTGGAATAGCCAAGTGGACATCTACGATGTTCAGTAGGGGGCAAATGGTTAAAACCAGTTCCGGTCGAACCACTTCTCAGGATGAACTGGTAGCAGAGCTCTGTGGAATTCTACATGGATGGAGATCGGCGGTTGCAAATCATATCATTTTAAGGGAGATATGGTGCTGCAACAAGTCTCTTTTTGACCTTTTGACTAGCAAAAGTTTCTCTCCCTCTTCTAGGGGTTGCTTACCTTCGTTTTTAGAGTTGGCTGAACTAACACATAACTTTTCGAACATCAAAACTAAGGATGTAGATGAATAGCCGAAATCCGTTTTCGTATCCATATTCGTATCTGTTTAGCACTATTCGAATCCATCCGAAAGCTAAATGGATGCAGATACGAATAGGCTATAGCTATCCGAAAAGCTATATTTACATGTAAACGGATAAAATTTCCGTTCCGTATCCGTGTCTGTATCCGTTTAGCACTATCCGAATCCGTCCAAAAACTAATCGAATGCGAATGCAAATATAGCACTATCTGAGCCGAATCCGATCCGTTTACATCCCTAACCAAAACCAGCCTTACCCCTGGTTTTGTAGGCTCTTTCCTCCCTATGGGTACACACAACTTTTAACTTCCTTTTCCTTTAATATCCCTTGCAATCAAATGTAGCCTCACTATTTTAGTGGAAATGTCTGGGCACCGCGAGCACTCTCCTCTCTATTTCTCTCTCCTCCCCTTCCCTGAAATGACCTCTTTGGCCTTTGAATTAGGTATTTCCTGACGATGTAGGCTATGCTCCCGGACAGAAATGTTTTAGACATTAAAAAGAAACAAAGTAGGGCTTCTGCTCACATTTGAAGGAATGTCCCATGAGCTGTGAGGTGGCCCAATAGAAAGTGGCTGCACTGTAGGGCCACACGAAGTTGCCAGACAATCAAATGCCTCTTATGTGTTCCATTTAACAGAATTGGGTGCTTCAAAACAATACTTACACAATACTGATTGGGTAATTTTTAACCTTTTTTTGTTTGGTAAAGAGTGGCTTCATTGATAATAATGACTATAAGAGCACAAGGCATCCTTCGTACAGAAATGAAGGAGCCAAGGAGTAGAATTCAGCCATACGATCTTGCTAGTCATCGACATGGGCCTTCTGAGCTTAAAGAATGGGCAGTATCATTGGCCTCTCCTGGAAGAAACTAGGTTTGCACCAAATCATATAAAAGGATCCTGCAGGTAGAGGTGTGGGTGGATCATAATGATCTTTGCAACCAGCCGACGCAGGGTACTTAAAAAGGATGGCCATGGGAGCTATTTCCCATTTTATTTCAAATTTTCAACTACTATTGCCAAACTTAAGGTTTCTGTAATTTACAAGGACACATTAATAGCTACTAAAGCAGCTGTTAGAGCTAGGATAGGTAGAATATGTGACGATATTTTTTAACATGTTGATATGTTTTGGTTTCATAAATTTTACTGTTTGATTGCATAAAAAAAAGTTCACCTAAAATTGACTTTCTTCTTTGATCTCTTATTAGACCATTACTAACAAATACCTACACGACAATATCCAGATATTGTACGCTCAAAAATTGCAATAAACCATGAGATTTTGACAGTACATCCTCCTTCAGAATCAAAGGCTCAACCTCAAAAGCTTCTATTGTTCTACAGACCACCTAGAGCTGAAATTTCTTGACACTATGGCATCCACCTGATGGCTCAATTAAGCGCCCTCCAACACAGTTAAACTCGTGTCCCCCAAAAACAAAAAGATAAAACTCGACAGTTATTAAGCAGAAAGTTAGACTCAGAAGGAAAAAAAAAAAAAACTAGTGTTGCGAGATAGTCTTGTCCTCAAATGGGGATGGTAGAAATGCATCTCTGCACTAGAAAGCTGCATATCGAACCCATTGCCCCACGACATGCCTCGCATGGATTTCTGACATGAGTAAGCTTCAAGAAACCAAAAGATCAGGTCATCCAGAATTTTGAGCCCATCAAATCCCGATCAGCAGAACCACGGTGAGCAAGCTTCTGAATCTGGGACGAGAATTCTTCAGCCTGATAAGATTTCTAAAGTCAGCGCTTGCAGCAAGTACTAGCATAGAAAATATTGACAAATTTTATCTTTGCAGCTGAAGATAAATTCCTGAGACCACAAAGCATGGTTATGCCAGAGGACGTTAGAGCTTTTGAAAGTCTTAGTTTGCAATATACAATGACAATCCCAATCAAGTGTTCATCAAACCTGAAATAACCAGAACCCCTAGCATGCAACGTTGGCAAAACAGGCACAAACATCATTCAATCACAAACTAGCACAAACAGAATACAGGGTATAATTTGCATCTCACATGCATACCAATGAAAGATTAATAAAGCAAAACTGCCGTAAAACAAACTAACCTTCTCATCAATCCACATGAGTGAACTGAGCTGATTGTTTAGAATCCGAACAACGACATCTAATGGGTTCATCCCATCGATAGCATCAAGGCCCCCACCCTGAATGAAGTCATATAGTGAGAATGTTATACAAAAACGCTTAGAGATGAACTGGGTTCATACATTCATACTCTACCTGGCTGGCATTTAAGGTCTGAATAATTGATTTTATTTGTTCCGTCATCTGTTCCATCTCCCTCTCAATAAACTCTGCCTGCTCATACCTGAAAGTTTACACAAGACAAACAAAGAATTAACAAACTTGTGGAAAGAACGGCTCCCAAGAATCCTTAGAAGATACCACTGCTTGCATCAGTTGAGTCGTAAGAAGAGGAAAGAAACACAAGGATATTTGGAAAAGGTAATACTCAATATTGTCAATATATATCCCGAGTAACAGTTTGGCCAAGAGCATGTTGACAATTTAGAACCTCACATCAAACAAAAATAATAGATCCATCATTTCTCAATTTTTTCCTGCTCTCTCATTCTAATTCTTTTCAATCTTCATAGTTTCTTTTTATTCTCTTCTGAACTCCATGACCGAAAGAATAAGAATTTCATAGCACGTGGAATGTGTACATAGAAACTTAATCAACCAAAATATGCCACTGCCCTTTGTTCAAGCAGGAACTAAATCTCAATTTTCTGAACCATTCAAGTGACCTGTACCTGGGGTCAACACACTACTTACTAACCCAGAACCATCTAACAGGGTACTTGAATTCATGTACAATCTGTGAATCCAATGGCTTTGGCGAAGATCCATCGTAAACCAGTGCACCAGAAAACAAGTGTAAAATTTTAAGAACTTGAGAAACCAGATCCAAAGAAGAAGAAAGGAGAAGAGAAAGATGAGAGAAAGCGTGAGGTGGACAAAGAAAAGCTGTACAATAGAAGGTTTCCAATGTACCAGCCTTACATCATTATATATAGAAACCAAATAATAGAGTTACAAGGGAAATATAACTCTTAACAACTCTTACCTAGATAAGCCTAGAACCTAATTTACAATAGGAAACTGAAACATAACTATACTAGGAAAGAGAAACAATATAACAATTAAATTTCAATTTACTTAGCTAAGCCTATCACCCAATTCATTTTGGACTCTTCAAATTTATATCTAGCAGAGTAACCAAAAGAAAAGTTTTTATAAGCAGGCCACACGCCCATGGTATAATAGTTGTCAAAGTGCAGCCCAGGCAATGGGGCATTTTTCCAAGTGCTAGGCGTGCACGCGCCTTCTTGTTTGAGTGCCTTTTTTATTTAATTTCTAACATTTTGATTGGGCTGTGTAAATTATTTTCATAGTGTCATGCATAATATCATGCATATGCATGAAAAAAAAAACAAAAAAGCAAGAGAAAGAAGAGAAGAAAGATCAAAGAGATGAAAGTATTCTGGGTAGAGACTTACAGAGGAGTCAGTGCTTCTTATGGAAGGAACCCTAAATTCTGTTCTTCTGTTTCTCGTACTGGCAGGATGAGTGGAAGGAACCCTCTTTGAAGGAAAAAAAAATGGGCTCTTTTTCCTCATACGAACTTGATATTGGTCCTTTTTACAATCCACATTGCATACGAGGATATTGCTTGATTTTATGTTGGGATTACCATCTAAATTATCCTTTGATGTTAAGCGGGACTGGGTTTGTGGGCCTGTCATTGCTATTGAGCCCATTTGCATATATCACCCTTTGATGTTGAGCCCATTTGCTATTGAAGTGGGACTGGGTTTGTGGTTTTGTCTTAATTATCCTTTGACATGTTGAGTCCACTTGCATTGTATCAAGTAATAATTTGATTTTATTACTGTTGGGCTTTGTGGGCCTGTCATTACTGTTGAGCCCATTTGTAGAAACTCCACTTAACAGATGTGCATGCCTACACAACCTAGGCAACGCCTAAGCATTGTCGCTTAGCCAAAGCACCTAGGCGGCTGGCCACTGCCTTGGGTCACCTTCTCACCCTGACAACTATGGCACCTGCACACATATAAACTCCCCAAAGCCATTTCAAACTTTTGGAACTTTTTAAATTTCACACTGCCACTTTCAGACCAGATTTGGTATGATTTCTATTTCGATTTCTGATTGATTTCAAGGAAGTCAACAAATAGATTTTTGGTCCACAAATTGAAAGTGTTTTGGTTGCATCAATCTAAAATATTTCAAGAATAAGAAATCCATTTGGTAGTTCAATTTCTGAGAATAAATTCTCTATATTTCTTTGGGAGAGGGTAGTGGTGGCTGGGGCAGGGGCAGGGCTGAGAAAGGGGTGGTGTTGGTGCAGGTGGCAATGGTAGTGGGGCATGGTGGTGGTGAGACCATCAAGAGAAGAAGGTTAGTATTTTATTTTAACATGAAATTACTGCTTTGCCCATCAAATTAACCATGTGCTCATTAAAGAGCAATAGTGCAATCAATTTCAATTTCAAAACTGAAACAGCTCCTCAGCTATTTCAGAATTTCTATTTCAGTGATATAAGGTGCAAAAATCAAACAAAACAATTTCCAAAATAGAAATCACCCCATGAACTTGAAATAGAAATCATACCAAATCAGGCCTCAGTCCTACAAAGACTTTATGTTGTGCTCACAAGGGATAACTTTTGATAGGAAGGAATTGAAAGTAAATTAATATTTGAATCGGTAAGTGAAATGAAAAAGGAAACTTCCTAATGTGTTCAATTGGGAGTAGTGTATAAAGTTTGTTGGTTTTACTTTAATTTCACTCAATTCATTCTAACCAAACTGGCCACTTTCGTACAAACAACCTAAACCATCCACCACGAACAGGTTCTATCTAGTGTCCAGTGACTTGACTGTTCCAAATTGAAGTCATTGAACCAAAAAGTCCACATTGGGCTAGCCTGGGTATCACCATATCAGAAGTTTATAAAATCGTTAAATCTTTCACAGACCTGTCATCACCCTGCCCCTGTTTTCATAATAATTCTTTACATATACACATCAAGGTTATGGTTATATCCTAAATTAAGCCCCTTTTTTTTTCAAAAATTTTATAGGTATATAAAATGCTGGGTGTGCCAACACCTTTGCATTGCTTTGTAGCATACACATTGAATTATTAATGAACGGAACTACTGAAGAACAAAACCATCAAGATCAGATGCATGCAAAGTTTATTTCTAAAAAAAAATCTCACAGGCAGCTGACAATTAGTTGTATGGATCCACAAGGTCCAGTCCAATGAAAAAGAATTTACTGAACTCACATTGCATCCCGTGTAGATGCTGCCTCATCTTCCAAGAGCAATGCCCGCTCATCCTTGTAAACACGCTCAGCTTCTTCTTCTATACTTTGCAAAGCTTTGTCAACCTAAAATAAGAATATAATTTAGTTTCAACAAAACACTTGCAGCTTCATAAACAATCTAAAGAAACCCAAGTGAATCAGAAACTGCGAGTATCATACAAAAGGTTTTACCCATTAAAAAGAATACAAAATAAACAGCAGGAAGGAAAAAACTTGGGACAGGGGAGGACTACAGCAGAACCATGTTGCAAAAAGGCTATATCCTCTGAATCCATCATTTAGGCAAAACATCCCCCAAATAATTGGCCAAAGTTGACACCCAAAAGAACAAGAGTAACATTAAATTCTGGATTTCTTTCATATTACATACGGCCCAAAAGACCCTTCATCGTTTAGCCTAAGCAACTGCAACTATTGAACCCCTTCAATTATAACTTCGTTACGAACAAAAGTTATCTGACTCTAAAAGAAAAACCATATGCATAGCCACTTAATCTTATTGGCCCTAGATTTAGATCCAAACAACTTGTTTCTTCTCCTTCCAAGTGACCCACTAGATATATCAGATCACAAGTTAGGAGGAGGCTCAAAGGATGCTCCTGCCCATGCTGAACAAGACACCCCCAATGCATTTACAACCACCATAACATTCTGGTGCACATGTGAAACCTCACTATCAAGGCAATTAACAGAATGTGAGACCAAAACCATCATTACATACTTCTTGTTGATAAGTTTCAATCAACTCCAATTGCCGCTCCAAATTAGCCTGCGTCTCAACCACTTTTGCTACTTCAATCTGAAATAACATTGTGATCTGATCAGAATTTAGAAGTCCAAGAAAAAACAAGATAGCCAAAACATGACAACATAAAAAAAAACATTCTAAAAAAATAAAATCGTCAACACTAGCAGCCTGCCAGCCACCCTCGCACTAAGTATATCCTCCTAAAAATGATACTTATTTTGTACCATAAAAACTGGTGTGCAGTAGCAATAATTTTTATGGAACAACGAAATGAAAATCCAAAGACCAAATCAAATATCTGTCATGAAGACAGTATCAAACACCAAACCGGACGCTTTAAGTCAACCTAGATATGCAACATATCTCAAGTATGTGTTTCTTCTTTATACTGTTTAGGGTTTATGACAATTCATGCCCTTTAGAGTGACTTCATACGCTGAATTAAAGAACTGGCAAGTACATCTGTAAGATCAGGTGACAACCGGATCCAACAAAGATAAAAACTGGACCCCAAACCCTCTACCAGACCTGAACAGCTTAAGCTGATCGATCACACAGGATAATGAGTTGAACAAACCAACTAAAGCGCTTTTCATAACCAATACATGAACACAGTAAGTTAAAAAACAAGTGTTCAGCAAACTAAGAAAGCCAAGATGCTGAAGCACCTTAACAGTGCCTATTACAGAACCTAAAATATTTCAGAAGATGGGGAAAATTTTCAAAATTAAGTGTCAGATGAAAAAGTAAATTATCTGACAATATGAACCTGCAGAAAGTAGAAGGGGGGGGGGGGGAACAAAACTAAACTTGTCAGATCAACAGCATAACATATTTCAAAGTAACATCTGCAATATTTCTCTTCATGTATGAATGGATCACCTCAAGCCTTAGAAGAATGTCTCGATTTTGCAGGATCCTCTTGTCCCACTCAGCTATTGCACAAGCTTGCTTTCGAAATTTCCCGGTACGTTCTTGTAGCTCTGAGTTCCATTCTTTTATAATCTGTAAGCATGCAAAGGTAACCCAAATTAAGTATCGCATAAGAATGTGGAGAAAGTGGCACTTGCAGATGATTAGCTTTGAATTCAATGAGAAAAACAGACCACCAACAGAATCATCAAAAATGTAATGAGTAGAGATGTACCTCCTCAACAGTTTTCCCAGTTATCTCAGATGGTAGTTTAGGCGTGGCAGATATCGTTGTACTAACAGTTGAAGATGCAGTCCTATAATCCAAGCAACATAAATTGACATCAAAAGTCAGATCTCTGAGTTATAAATTACATCAGTGGGGGTTTTCAAAAGAAGAGCAGAAAAAACAAAAATATATTCCTTCTGGTTTCTCTATATATTTAACATCACAATATCAGGCTACATACATTTTTCTTATGCTTTCTTGCAGGGAAAATATCAAGATGTTCAAAAATCAAAATGAAAAAAATAGGAGTATCAATTAAACTTACGAAATTGATCACAATAATAAAACCAAAAAATTAGATAAAATACATTTTCCATTAAAAAAATTTCTCATGAGGTACATAATTCAAACTTATGAGAGAAAGTTCAAACGGTTAAGTTGCACTATTGCAACCTGTTGCTTGTGGGTTCAAAACTTGGAAACAGACTCTTTTGCGAAGCAGGGGTAAGGCTGCATAGATTTGCCCCTCCCAAACCCTGCAGTAGCGGGAGCCTCATGCACCAGGATGCTAATAGAGAAAAGTTCAATATCTATTCTTGAAAACAATCCAGGAACATATACAAAATGTCAGTGGTGAATGTGAGGGAATTTCCATGGTTAGCATCACTTTGATTCTAAAGTGATTCTTCTGGGAAGCAGCCTTTGATTCTTACAAAGTGAACCTTACATAAATAACCCACCCCAACTCACTCCCCCACCCCCCAAAAAAAATTTGAAGTGATATTAAGGTGGGGAAAATTTTTGCTTAACAAAAACTCCAAGATGGCCCAAAAAATCAAATTTATGCTGAAATATCAGAATAACCTCACACAACCAAAAACGCTTCAGAATTGCACAAAGAAGAAAAATAAGAGTACCAGACACGCCCTACATAAAAGCCAGAAGTCAATTACCACCACAAAAATCAAAGATTTAAACAATGAAGTAAGGCTATCAAGGAGAAGTACACAGACCCGCTACTGCTGGCTACAGCAACAGAAGGTGTCTTAGCTGCACTGCTACTGGAACCAGCAAAACTGAATTTTGCTGCCACATCAGTTGATGCACCTGCAGAAGTTGAAGCAGAAACACCTGCAAAAAAAACAGGTTACACAGAGGCAACAACATGATAACTTCAGTCGCAAAACATTCTTTGACCACTTAACCAGAAGATTATTGGGGAACTCTTTGGCCCCGTTTGTTTAGAGGGGAAGGTGGGGTGGGAATGTAGGATTGTTGGGAAGATGGGACCCACATGTTGGTGGAGTTTTGTTGGGATGGAAATGTTGAGGTAAAGTTACTTTTCCCATGAACAGTAACCAAAGTCCCACCAATTTGGTGGGAATTTGGATAGGATAGGGGTGAGATTTTGAAATGCCACATCAGCAGACAAAGCATTAAATGATGTTCCCTCAGCTTTTGTAAGTTCACCACCCCAGGATAACCAAACAAGGTTGGGGTGGGATTTTGAAGTGCCACATCAACATTTTCCCACCCCACTTAAGTCCCCTATAAACAAACGGGGCCTTTAAATCTTTAACTATTTCTTAAATAATTATTCAATATTATGTGGCTTCATCCATTATTGCATAATTTACTGGTTTTATTTGCCATTTATGCCTCATAGCACTCAAACAATGTGTATAATAGGTAATATTACATAACGGCTTGACGTTTACTACCAACCAAGGGTGCAAATCCAAAACATCAAATTGGGTGCCTCTTTTTTTTAATTTGAAGATTTAAATATGCTTATTAAACCTAAAACAAGATTCCCCTAAAGACTAAAGTTTCGGAGCCAACTATGGCCATTTGCCACCGAAACATCAAAACGAAACCCAAAAAAAAAAACCGAAACGAGACGAGTTTTCAAACTATGCTAAAAACACATACTCAAATTAAGCTTAAAACTCCTCCATCCAATAGCTTACCTTGGAGATAGTCTTCACTAACTATAAATAATGGAAGGGGGGGGGGGGGGGAACAATGAAACAAGGCTGGATGCATAGAGGCATACAGACCTAACCCAACCAACTAAAACATTTTAATAACAATTAAAAAATAAAGTAATAGGACACTAACTAGACCCCACAACACAATTAATTAATAAATCCCGTATCCATTCTTCCTACCCATACTTTAAGCCTATTAAAGTGCCATGTTACAATAAAATCCATTGGACCAAAGGCCCAACACATATGTAACCCAAACCAAGCTTATAAACAGGGTTTGAGGTCATAAAGAAGTAGTCGAAGAGCAAAATTTCAACTGACCAAACACTTAGCCAAATGAAAACTTCTCATTAATTCAAAAGGACAAATTACATGAGGTGGGCTCCTAGACCATTACAAACATAGACAAGTAATTATGCCGCCTACTCATCCTCCACCCTAATATTACTATCGTCTTCCTCATTAATATTTTTCCCCGGGGTAGCTGATCGACGTTCATACACATCTTTGGCCAGATCATCCTCGGTTTCTTCATTATCCTCCTCCTCATCCTCTTCCTCCTCATTTACCACAGAGAGCATTTCGAACGGATGAGGACAATTTGAGAAATCAATCTTCTCGGCTAACTCGGGGTAATCCTCCTTTATCCAGTTTCGAACGCCAGAGGTTCCAGACAAAAACGACAGAGCACCCTCCTCGAGAACCAATTTTCGAAATTCCTCGGATTTCTTAAAATCCTCCACAGCCTTTTTGACCGCCTCTTGCCTGGCCATAATGGCATCGTCTCTCTCTTTTACAATCTTCCATTTTTCCTCATTTATTTTGTCAGCTTTTCCTCCTTCTCCTCTAACCTTCTCTTCTAATTTTTTGACTGAATCTTCCAAATCGGCCTTCTCCTTTTTCAGCTGTTCCAAGTCACTCTCAGCTTTGCTATACAAACCCGTGACTTCCTCTAGCCGGGCAGCCGTCTCCGATGTATATAGCATCGCCTACCGGGCAAAACAGACAATTAATAACTCTTATGATATTCTACCTCCAAAAAAACAAAAACTCTTATGATAGCCTCTTTTCAAAAAATTACACATATGAGAATAATGCACTTACCCCAGCAATCGCCACATATGTTGATGCCGCTAGGTGCAAATTTGGCATCGATCGCACCAGCTCATTATCGCTAGGGAGTCGCCCTTTGCAAAGGTAATCTCTCGCCATTTGTGGACTTGCAATACTGCTGTCCGAAGTTCTTATTGCCCATGCGGGGATAAACGATATATCTCCCACATTTTCTTCATTATCCTCCTCCTCATCCTCTTCCTCCTCATTTGCCATGGAGAGCATTTCGAACGGATGAGGACATTTTGAGAAATCAATCTTCTCGGCTAACTCGGGATAGTCCTCCTTTATCCAGTTTCGAACGCTAGAGGTTCCAGAGACAAACGACGGAGCACCCTCCTCGAGAACCAATTTTCGAAATTCCTCAGATTTCTTAAAATCCTCCACAGCCTTTTTGGCCGCCTCTTGCCTGGCCATAATGGCATCGTCTCTCTCTTTTACAATCTTCCATTTTTCCTCAGTGACTTTGTCAGCTCTTCCTCTTTCTCCTCTAACCTTCTCTTCTAATTTTTTGACCGAATCTTCCAAATCGGCCTTCTCTTTTTTCAGCAGTTCCAAGTCACTCTCAACTTTGCTATACAAACCCGTGACTTCCTCTAGCCGCGCAGCCGTCTCCGATGTATATAGCATCGCCTACCAGGCAAAACAAATAATTAATAACTCTTATCATATTCTACCCCAAAAAAAAAAATATATCCTATGATAGCCTCTTTTCAAAAATTTACATGTATGAGAATAATGCACTTACCCTGGCAATCGCCACATACGTGGATGCCGCTAGGTGCAAATTTGGCATCAATCGCACCCGCTCATTATCGCTAGGGAGTCGCCCTTTGCAAAGGTATTCCCTCGCCATTTGTGAACTTGCAATACTGTTGTCTGAAGTTCTTATCGCCCATGCGGGGATAAACGGCAAATCTCCCACATTGACCCGGGGAGTATGTGGACTAACCCAAGGGGCCGATCCCCCCTCTACAACATCTTCGCCCCCAATATTTCCTTGAGATATTCCGGGGGCAACCTCTAGGGCTTGGATTGCCAAGACAGGATCCTCGCTCACCTCGGTCTTCTTCTTAGTCTTGTGATGGCTAGTCCCCTCACCATCTCTCTTTTTTCCTCGTCGCTTCTCCAGCCTCTCTTGCTCCTTTTTCTTGATTTCATCATTCTTTGCCCGAATGATCTTGCCAAACTCTTTCGGATCAATACTCACTGCAAGCAAAACAAATGCTCGGTCATAAAACATTGCAAATTAGTCAATAACTTATAAAAAGTTACGTCAAATAAAAATTAACCAGCCTACCCGGACTAAGCCCATATTTGAGAAGAAATGACTCCGTCTCAAGACGATCACATCGAACAATTGAGTATTCTTTAGATCGGATCATTCTCAAGGTTTGTGCATCGTATGGACTTAATTCTAAAAGTTCATTGGTCGCTCTTGGATCTAGAGCCGACCAAATGGTATTGAAGGGAAATCCCTCGGCCGACTTGACAAAGAAAAACTTGTCCTTCCAATCATGGATAGAGGAGACTACTTTATCTATAACCTTTATATGTGGCCTCGCTTGGAAATAAAACCAACCCACAGCATTGGGCAAGGGGGCAAGCAAAAAATAGTTGTTGAAAAGCTCTAAGGTGTCAAACCTATTTAATCGCTTTACAAAAGCTACAAAAGCCGTCACAATCCTAAAGGAATTAGGGGCCAATTGGGCCGAAACAATCTCATAATGCCTGAAAATCTTCGGATATAATTCCAAACCGGGAAGGCGCAATCCACCTTTGAAATGATCCTCATAAAAACACACTTCATCATATTTCCTAAAGCATGCCCGCTTGGCATCTGTAGGAAGCCTAACTTGGAATGAATCCGAGATGGCATAAATCACTCTAATACACTCTAAATCCAAGGCTTTTAAACTAGGAACTTCTCGTAGAGCATCTACCTGGGGAAGATGGTCGGCAGAAGCCGCCGCATCAGCTAATTCCTCAAAATAATTACCCTCTGTAATATTTCTCTTGGAATACGAAGTTGAGGCCTCAGCCCCATTATCTGATCGGGTCTGAGAATCAGATGAGGAGCCTGAGGAAGACTCCTCCGAGTATAAACTTTTATCCTCGGACGCACGGGGCATGGAGGAAGACATTCTAAGAAAAGAAAGAAAAAAACAGGACAACTTACTAATTGTAGGAGACAAAGTAGACCGAACCAAGTTAAAGTCGACAACGAAAAAATTCGAAAACGACCATTGGAGTAAACTTTTCTCTGGGTAAACTGGAAAGCTTGGAATTCAGAATGAGACCCAACAAGTGAAACTCATCTCTTTATAAAGAGATTTCTAGGCCGCAAGTTGGCGTTTGCACTTCTCAAGGAATAAAAACTCCTCGAACGATTCAAAATAAAGCCAAAATGGACCACATGCCGTCGGCGACATTAATGATTTTGGCGGCGGTGGTTGTCATTTCAAAAATTTACCAACAATTCATTATTGTCGCCCTTAGAGAAATATTCTTTAATCGTCCAAAGCTATCCCACGTGTATCTATAGTTCAACTTTCAAAGAAAAGGATTGAAAACTGAGTTACACATCTTAATGCCACAGCAACAAAGCTGGGCATTACTTGCCGAGGATCAAAATCCTCGGTCCATTCTTCTCCTAATACCACGGCAACAAAGTCGAGCAATATCAGCCGAGGATCCAAATCCTCGGTCCAGGCCATGCATTTTTTACTTACCCGGCATTTTCTTGGGAAAATATTTTGGCACTTTGATCATAGAGAAATATCTTTCTTTGTCTATATATCCCTCCTCAGATTACATTCTTAGCATATTTTTACCATCAAGTGTTAGATCACCGAGTATGCGTTGTAGGTGATATAAGTTCTTTATTTTTTACTCCCTTATCCTTTCTTCAGTGGTCTAGGGAGTGGGGGGCATCTGATATACCTAAAAATATACCAATACACGTGGCAGAATAACAAGAATGTCTTGATACTTACATGGGACCCACTGGGCCCCATATAGTTAATACGTTTGAGATATTAAGTCTTTTAATCCCTTTCACAAAGGCAAGTCAGAGCAACCGACCTAACACAGTGGGTTGTAACAGCTCACCCTCCATTCAATTGGGTTGTAGCACAAACTGATGCAGATTCATCATCGAAATGGGTATATTTCTTTAGAAATAAGTCTAGGGTTGGGATATATATATATATATATATATATATATATATATATATATATATATATATATATATATGTTGGGCCTTTGATCCCAAGGGTTTTTTTATGTAATAGGCCACTTTTATGTAATAAGCCACTTTTATGGGCCTAAAGTTGGGGTACGTGAGTTACATACGGGATTAGCCCTATACTTAGTTTATTTTCATGTTTATGTTTTAAATTGAACCGGTCCAAAGCTAGTTTGAACCAGTGGTTCAATTTAAGTGATTTTATTAGTTTTTTTTAGTTGTTTAGTTGGACTGGATTAGGACTCTATTTTTGAGTATATTTCAATTTCCTAGTTAGTTTAAGTTAGCTAATAGGTTAAGGATTGGGTTAGGCCTTTCCTTTTTAGTGTCTAAGTCTAGTTTTGAGTCTTCTATATAAGTTTGTAAGGGAGGCCAGCATGGAACACGAATTTGATTAATAAAAACTCATCTTTATGCTTGCTGGCTTTGTTGCTGCCTTTGCTCCATTGTGAGTGTGCCTTGTGAGTAATATCAAGGTGAAGGGATTAGTGGATCTCCAATCGACTCCTTGCATCGTGAAGATCGGGAGGGTAGCTACTTCTCTCCTTGCATCTTGTAGATCGGGAGACCCCATTGTTCATCTTCAAAGTTGCTGTCATTGAAGATCAGTGTTCAAGTAAGTACTTTACAGTTTCGGCAATCTTCACCCTTCTTCTCCTAATCCTCTAAACCCAGCCCCATCAATCCCCATTGCCAATATTCAATCCTTACTACTTTTCTCATCCACCATTAATACCATAGATCCATTAGAACCCTAAAACCTGCAACTATTCTTCTTCCCTTCCAGAAGGTCACATGCAAGGTGATTTTCGTGAGAATTCTGCCCAGCCAAATCTGACAGTTAGAACCTGCTAAAAATTTGAACGAATCTTCCTCAAACCCTAAGAGAGACTCAATTCAAATTTCAGCACCATCCACCCAGCAAAGTGTCTGAAATTACAGTTTTACCCCTCTCTCCTACTTCTACTAGGAAACCTCCATAACTCCAAATTTAACCATCTGATTTAGCTGTAACTTTCAGCATATTTTCCCCTCCACCCTTACCCACACTCGACCTAAAGCCCTTGCCCTAACTCCACCTCTAAACCTTAGATTCCATCACTTCCCTATTTCCCAAAACCCTAACCCTAGTTGCTGCCCAATTACATCTAAACTACTTCTACTCATCCAAAACCAATAAAACCTAGTTCATTAGACTCCCCTAAACCTGCCTAGCTTTACCATATAAGACTCATCCCCATTACCCTAACCCTAACCCTAACCTTAAATTTGACCTAAAACCTCAATTCTGCCTCCATCCAACTAGCAGTTCTACGGGTCCTGGTTGTCTGGCTCCTAGTCGGTCTCCTACCTATCTAGGACTACATTACAAACAGACCCGAAGTATAAAAGGAACAATAATGGACAGAAGTAGGTATTCACATTTATTTCTCTTTCCGTATTTCACTCTTACTTACCTATTGCGCAGTTCTGACTTTATAATCGGAGATTAACCACGAGTTAACCTCGGGTTCATCCGATCATTATCTATTTCTGCCACAGGTCATCCACCTCAGCTCAATCGGAATCAAGCGGCAACAGATATGAATCAGGAATCTCACATGATCCTTAGGGCTGGAACCCACCAAACCCCAGCTTGAAATCACCACCAGGTTTCTAGTTAATCACTACACCAGAAGAAATCTGAATCTCACAGAACCAAGAGATGAAAGCCAATTTCTATTCATCAAATTCGTGTGCAGGGCTGGAGCTTATATGAAAATTTCAGAAACATACTCAAACTAAGCTCAAAACTCCTTCAGACAATAGGAGGTAGTCTTAATTGACTATGATACTATAAAATAATGAAAATCAACTTGAAACAATGTTGGGCACATAGAAACCTAATCCAGACGCAACTAAAACAAAATAAAGTAATAGGACTCTAACTAGACCCCAGAACTTAAGTAACTAATAAATCCCATTTTTATTTCTCCTACCCATATTTTAGGCCCATTAAAGTGGCCTTCTACAATAAAAATCCATTGGACCAAAGGCCCATCCCAAGGCTTACTTTCACTAAAATAAGCCTATTTATTTGATTTATCTACATCATACACAGCAAATCAATTAACCAATAAGAGATCAACATCTGAAAGAGGTACCTCAGCTATCACAATTCTTTTTGGATATGCAAGTGGGCCAGTTGTCAGTAAGTGATGACAGATCCTTAACCCAGGTCTGCTGTGTGAACCTCCACAAACTTCAGCACTGGCATAACTGCAGACACAATTGTGGTTTCCTTTTTCTTATTCCCTCTTCTAGACTATCTTCGTGCTATTCTGAGATCTATGACTTCTTTTTCACCGCTTGGCTCTACAAACCTATAACCATTCTCTAGAACATTTCTTCTCCCAACACCGGTCGAGAGCATCTTGAAACTGTGAATTAACCAGCTTAAATAACAAATAAACAACTAAAATCAATTGTCCATAGCTTATGAAGTCCAGGATGTAGAATACAAAGTTGGCAGATCTACAGAATCCCCAGTAAAAACTGAAAGGCTGATATAGGCTAATCCCCAGAGTGCAAGGCTGTCCTCAAGACCCCCTGTTTTACTAGTTCAACTGCTATATAATTTTGTGTCAATGGCATCTGATAGAACAATACATCCATGAATAAGCAGGACAGAAGCATCTATGATAAGAGGGATAAGCCTCACAAACAAGATGTGACCCATCCATCCACAGACCACAGTTACCTAGTCTACTCTCCCCCAATCATCAGATGTGGAACATCAAGAGAGAACGTCAATTTGAGGCCAAAGATCTCCACTCAAGCGGAATGTTCTATCATACAAAAGCCTAAGGAAGCCAGAATCACTCATTGCAAGTTGTCTCTAAAAGGTCTGCCAAGACAAGAAGGCCCCAGATTCTCAGAAGCAAACATCCAATTCAAGCTTGATGGGGACCCAGAGAAGGGATAACATACCCTGATAATCTGAAATTTGTATAAGGGACAGAACAGGATAATCCATCACTTCTAGATATCCACATCCAACTAATTTCAAATCATATGTACTAATTTTTCCTAAAGTTGAACGTTGAACAGAAAAAGTTCAGCTGGAATGGTTACATTAAATAAAGAATTAAGACTTGGAACAACATTTATCATTACTTTATAACTGTTCAGTTCAAGAAAAACATCACAAAACTGAATAACCGCATTAATAACTTCCCTTTAAGTCTTCCGCGCACAGAAAGAAAACAAATAAAAAGTCCAACAAAAGGGACCACTAATAATACTTACCAAATGCCAATGCTGCAGTGGTTGTTGATTGAGGCTGTGAAGCTGAAGATGGAGCTGAGGTTTTGGCTGACAATGAAAAACTTGGGAAAGGAGTAGTAGTAGCAGAGGAAGCAGTTGTGCTAGTAACTACTGATGCTGAAGATATAGTTGCCACTGAAGAACTTGCCCCAAAAACAGGAACTGATGGTGTAGAAGTAGACGAGGCAGCTGCTTGTGACGAGAACAAGATTGAAGGCGCAGGGGTTGAAGTCTCTGTTGTAACTGAAACGCCCGCGGTACTGACTGTTGAGGAAGTCCCAAAGCTAAAGGAAGGAGGCTTCGTGACTTGTATGCTAGAGACTGTAGAATTAGACGCAACATTAGATGCTGCATTGCCAAATCCAAACGAAGACTGGGTGGAAGACGGTGCATGAGTTCCGAAAGAGAGAATTGGTGAGGAAGATGGCGTTGCAGCAGGCGTAGAAGAGGCCGAAAACGGTGAAGCCGAACTGGAAGTGGAAGAAAACAGGCCAGGAAAAGAAGGGGAGCTGGTAGCCGCAGTCAAAGAAGCTGGTAAAGGACTTCCTAACAAAGAGGAAGAAAATGCCGAAGTAGAATTAGTTACCGAAGCTGAAGTTGAAGAAACCCCAAACAACGGAGAAGCGGAAAGCGCAGTAGAAGCTGCAGCAGCTGAGGAAGTTCCAAACATCGTAGAAGCGGAGAAAGCCGGGGCAGTTGCTGCAGAATTTGAAGTTGAAGAAACTCCAAACGGCGAAGTCGCCCCAAACAGAGGGGTACCGGAAATCGCTCCAGATGCAGAACTAGCCGGGGCAGCAGTTGCTGTAGAACCTGAAGTTGAAGAAGCTCCGAACGGCGACGAAGACACCCCAAACAGAGACGAACCGGTAATCGCTCCAGATGCAGAATTCGAAGGCAGTCCAAATAGGGAAGAAGGAGCAGAGGAACCCGAAGAAGCAGAACCAGAAGATAATCCAAAGTTAGGGTTCAAAGTTGATGATCCCGATGACGATGAAGTAGAGCCAAATGGAAAAGAATATTTTGGGGCAGAAGAGGGCTGAGATCCACCAAAAAGGTTAGATGTAGTAGACGGAGAAGCTGTAGCTGTAGTACTTGCAGAGGACGAAGAACCAAAGAGTGATGTCCCGATTGAGAAGCCACCAGTAGACGGAGCAGAAGAACCAAAAAGAGATGAAGAAGATGAAGAGGTTGATCCGAAAGTATACCGTGATGGAGCTTGCTGCGATGAAGAGGAATAGTTGGTGCTAGGGAAAGGAGAGAAAGAAGGAGTTGATGAAGTAGAGAAGGGGGAAGATGATGAAGAGGAGGAAGTAGAAGAACCGAACGCTGGGAAGGTAAAGCCCGACATCGTTCCTTGGCTTTCACTTTTCCCTCTTTCCCCCGCCTCTCTGTGAAGTGTGATGGGAGGGGTTTGGGTTTTGGGAACTGGAAAGTTGCGGCTTTTCTCCCGGCCGAACGCTATTCAACTTTTTCTCACTTTTCTCTTCCCTCTATCTAGCAGAACTGAATTGACGAATATAACCTAAAGGGTCGGTTTGTGTATTTTCCTTTTTGGAGAGGGTTCTCTGAGCAATAGGAATAAGAGCCAGGGTTTTAAAACACTGAATCGCGGACAGAATCAGTAATTGGCAATTCCGATTTAGATTGGATCCGAGTCGACCTGAATCATTGCAGAATCGGTCTTAGATCCAAAAACAAGGAATTTCTAGGGTATTTGAATGTGAATTAGTGGAATTCGGGATTGGTCCTGGCCGATTTTGATATTCACCGATCTGATTCTCGATTCGTAAAACTCTGCACACTAGTGACGACCTTTCTTCTTTGCTTCTTCTTCTTCGATAGAACCATAATAGTGATGACTAATGAGCGACAAAACGATTTCGGTACATTAATGGGGAGAGAGGCCTTTTCCATATATCAAAATGATTTGGTACATAACTCCACTAGTGTTTTATGTTGCCGGTATTGAATCCGGATAAAGGAGGACAGGGTTGGTGCGTCAAGTCAGCAGTTTGCACCCAAAAAAAACAAACATTATCTAAACCCTTTTTGCATAATATCCTAAGACCTTATTTTTTTTCGACCTTATACTAGGGCGTCATTCATAAGCAACACACTACATTTTGTACCCAAGCGTAGTAAATAGTAGGTAACGGTTAGCTAAGGCGTCCCAAGTAAGCAAGGGTCCTTAGAACATGGATGAATGCGGGTGAAAAAACAAATCCATAAATGTATGATTAGATTATCATTTTGGAACATGGGCACTAACGAGAAAGAGTTTAGAATTTGATAGATGTTGTAAGGAGAAGAAAAATTAACATAGCTTGTGGTCATAGCTTTTCGGTCCTTCATCAATCCCACATTAAGGTTGCTTTATTAGAGAACTTTTTGAGGTACTTTGTGAATCCTGCTTCAGACATATGAGTTGTGATTTGAAATTCTGTACGAGTCAACTCTATCTCAGTGTTGCAAGAGTATTGACAATTGAACACTTTAGTCGTGTTTATCCATGATAAGACCACTCACCATCAATTGTTTGAGATTGAAAATACCAACTTATTGCAATCGGAATGATCCACTATGCCATCAAATCCATCCCTCGTCTAAATCGCCTTCTTCCTCCAACTTACCAGAATTTTGCTTCTACTATGATATTGAATGAATTTCTAGCAGAGAGGAGCACCACGAAACTGATTCTTCCTTTTGTCTCCTCCAATATGTTCAACCTACAAATGATTCTTTTCCCTTTTGCTCCTATGGTTTCAAAAGGAGGGAAAGTTTGATGGAAGTGTTGTAAAGACATTTTTACCCCCTATTCACATGTGTGTAGCAAGGCAACTAGGAATGGTGACGTCTCCATGTAACCAGTACTTTTTTTTTTTTTTTGTTTTGATGAAAGATGACTCATATATTTAGTTACAACAAGAAGGGTTGTACAATTTTGTATTTGTAATATCAAACCATCTAAAGAATAAGTTAGAAAAGTTATGTGTAAGTTCTGCAAGATCCAAAAAGTAAGGTAAACTGTTCCACAGTATCAAAGTAAAGGCTTGACTAGACAAAAGGTCAAAAAGAGTTTTGTTGCAGCACCATATCTCCCTTAAAATGATATGATCTGCAACCGCTATCTTCCATCCATGTAGAAAGCCACAAAGCTTTGCCACCAGTTCATCCTTAGAAGCTGTTCGACTGAAACTGATTTTAATTTTTTTTCCCTCTAAAGAACATCGATGATGTCCACTTGGCTATTCCAAGTTAGGGATAAAAAACTTCTGCGACTAGCAAACCAGGCAAGTCCATTGTGAGGTCAGTGAGAGAATCAACATGCAATTGGTGAAGTATAGGTTGATAAGGTGTGTGGTGAGATGTGTGTTGTGCAAGAGAAATGGATGTGTTAGTTGAGGGAGGGGGTTAAATTTAGATTAGAAATCCAACAATTAACATAATGGATGACCTTCATGGGATCAACCTTGAAACCAGTACTTGGTTTCGTAGAGCATAATCCTTAAAAAAACAAATAAAACTGACCGGTTTAACCAAGTAAATTGATGTGCCTAATACCTTTCTTGGTCCACAACTTAATTCATACTTAATCTCATGGTTAGATCGGTTCTACTGGACTCAATTATTATATGTGAATCCTATAACTTAATCTATAATGGGCTCTCCATCTATTCCTTCTCTCCAAAGAGAATGATACATTCCCTTACCAAGGGTGAGGTGAAAAAGAAACTACACACAACGATACATGCACATTGTTTATATTTTCTCTCAATCTTTGTAGTACATAATATTTTATTTAAATTATACATAAAGTTATATTTTTTATTCTTTCACATCTAAAACAAGTTTGGGAAAAAATCTCTCAGAGCCTAAGGTGTATACTATGCCTTCTCACATGTTTTATATTAATAATTTTTTAAAGAAGAGAGAAACAATGATTAAAAAAATGAACGTAGGAGGTGTAGAGTACCCTATTTGCTCAAAGAACCCTCTCCCAAAAAATTTAGATCTTAATTTTTTGAGAAAAAAAAAAACATTATTCGATTGTATAGCGTATGTTGGCGCCTCCTCAGTCTATCTCTCTCATCCCATAGTAGAGTGTAGACATGTTATTTCACATGAGAGAGGAGAGAGATAGACACAAGGAGGTGCTAGTGTACACTACACAACTTGCCAACGATCATTCTCCTTATTTTTAGGAAAAGGTTCTCTGAACAATTGTGGAGGCGCACGCGCACAGTCTTTACCTCTTATGTATTAAATTGTTTTGTCGCTTTCAATTGGTGCACTTTCTATGTCACTTGCTTAAGAACCCTCTCTCACCTGACTTGGAGATTCATAGAATCACTACAACTTTTGGACCAAGTATTCCCAATAGGTTTGATGCACGCCGAGGATATTTTGGGGAACTTAATAAAATCCTATAGGATTTTGTGAACCCCACGATAGTGTGGTGCACGATGAACCTTTCAAATTTTTTTATTGAAAGAAAACTTCCTCTCAACTTTTTTATTTAAATAAAGGACCGAGTTTCCTTCCACCCACAATGAATGGGATCTCATTCACCGAGGGTCAAGAGAGTATGGGAATAGGCATCGAGAGATTTGTGAACCCTAAGATGGTGGGTGAACCCATCCTCTATGGATGGAGGAAAACTTTCTCCTTAAAATGATGGCTATGGAATTTCATAGAGGCCCTATCATACATCCTCAAATCTTATACTCTTAAAAGTTTTTGATTTACCTCAGTGTCATCCTCATCCTCACCCTCACCCCTTGGACGTAGAGAATAGAGATTGTTTGCAAGGTTGTCGGGTCTGGTCGTCTGCTTCGGATCGGGTGTTCTTCGAACTGATGACGACAGCGTTCTTCGTCATTACCCGGCTGGGGTTGAGACACGTCAGCTCTTCAGTGGACCCCATGTTTAGAAAAGGCGCCGAATTTAGGAAGACCTTACTTCTGTTAGCATTCGCGCCATTGGTTTCCCACTTGCTACGCTCACCACCCTCCGTCTGAGGTAGCACCAACCAACCCAAGCTGAAAACGACGGTAACTCTCTCTGTGTCTTTCACATCTCTTCTGCTTTGCGCTTTTGTTTTTCATTTGTTGCTTGATCAATGATCAATCAGATTCCTCACGAAATCTTTTTCTTTCTTTTTTGGGTTACTCTGCAATACCTGTAGTTAAGCACCGGATTTACCAGAAAGAGATAATCCTCAATAAGCTCTTATTCCTCATCTTGATCTTCCTATATAGGTGAGGAATGCGATATTGTGTTAGGAGGGGTTCATCCTAATCTTTATCTCTTTTAAATTGTGACAAATTTTTTTTTTCCTTGATCAATTTGAAAACTTCTTGATTGTGGATTGCTTTCTTTGTTACTGGTGTGATGGGTTCCTTATTCTGCAAATTAAGATAAACCCATTTCACTTTCTTGGCTGCATCTTCCAGTCTATTGCTTTTATAGATGGGTGTTAGTGAGTTCGGATTGTGATTCTAATGAGAGAGGAATCAGATGTTGGCGTCATTGGAGAACCCAGTTCATTTAGAAATGCGTCTGGTTTATGGAATTAATATGGTCTGCTAGAATGAAAGGTACTGATGATGATATGACGAACGTATTGCAGCTTATCTCTGCCACTCTAATGAGAGTAGTCAGACGCAGACGTCCAGGTTACAAAATCAATTGGAGAAAACTATTTTTTATTGCAGCCATCATGACAACAGTTGGGGCTGTGCTTCAGACCTTCACACTCCCTAATCCTATTGCAATCTGGTTTCTCTTGCCACCGCCAACAGTTTCATCATACAAAGCCTTGAATGTTTCAGGGCAGGTGAATGAAGGTCCTCCTCTGTCAAGGATTGAACAGATTTCATCGCTTTCAATTTCACCTGCTACTACTACTCCGAATTCTACTGGATCAATAAAATCAGTGCCAAGCATGGAAAAGAGTTCCAAAGATTCACGAATCAGAAATTCTAGAAGAAGGAGAAGGAAGAATGTAAAGAAAGGCAAGTCTGACATCCCAGAGGTTGCACCTCCTCCCCCTAGAACTGATCCCTCTCCCTGGCAGGTAGAGTCTATAGGGGTTTTCACCTTTTCTTATTTTTTCCCGTGTATAAGAAGATGGGGAGTTCGTTAATCTTATCATATTGGTTTTCTTTGGTCTTAACTGAGTAGAGATACGTATGGTCATTGCCGCCTGATGAAGCACTTGTGTATGCCAAGAAAGAGATAAAACATGCTCCAATAGTCACTGAAGATCCTGATCTCTATGCCCCTTTGTTTCGGAATATTTCTATTTTTAAAAGGTGAGACATATAAAAGTTCCATAAGCAAATTTGTTCTGCCTAGTAGTTTTCTTAGGATAGAATTATGGAATTGATCTGAAATATAAAATGCATTTATTATTTGTTTAGATTATCAATATTTAGCACTGGCCCATATTATCTTGAAATAATAGCTAGTAATTGAGAACTCTTGTTTTGTCATACTTTTTTTTTTGTCTTGTTGGATAATAGAAGATAGAGTTGGGTGTGGTATTACATCCATGAAGTTTATGACTGTTGGCCTGTTGTATGTTACTTGAAGCATACTCTTGTCTGCCACTGTACAGTGTGCCGAATAAGGCAGACAGGAGTTGGTTATTTTCTGGGCTTCAGTATGTAATGACCCTGTTAGGGGCCATTGCTTAGAACAATGTCAAAAGGTTTGGGCTGCAAGGGCAAATGCCCGGGTTCAAGTCTTGAGGGCTGCCATTTTTAGCAGAAAATTGCCAAAGGTAAGGACTGACTCCAAACTCACCTCTCCCAGGACTCCGCATAGGCAGGATCAACACTAGGTAATAGCCTTTTTTAGTATGTAATGATTCTGTTGATAAGTCACTAATCTGCATTGACTGCTTCAGCTTTTCTTGTACAAGTCTTGGAATGTTTTGGGACCTTGTAAAGGATAGGAAGGCCGTATGTATGCTATTTTGATTGGGTTCTCTTCCCCCGTCTTAATTAACTTCTCTGATGTATCAAAAAAGAAAAGTTGGTTTTTCTCTGTATACACTTTTGATTGCTGATCACTGTACATTAATCCTAACAACCTTTCTAGCTGAAAAAATAAGTTCTGAAATTTGTGGGGAGGAAATTAAGCTTTAGTGAAGGCGAATGACTATGAAACGTTCAATCATGATCGTTTCCTTTATCAGTTTGATTATCCCTAAAAGGAGAAAGTTTGAAAGATTAAGATCATAGAGTAATGAAAGATTGAGATCATAGAAATACAGTTTGAGTGGATGGATTGAAGGTTTACTTTGGAGTTATCTAATGCGCATGAATCAGATCAGACTCGTGGGGATTTGTAAAACAGAAAGAAGACCAGTATGCTCGATGTAGCAGAATATTTAGCAACCATGGAACATGTTGGCTGGTGGGGTTTTCTTAATCTCCTCGAATTCAAATTTCCTCATTAGAAAGAGAGAATCTTCTTATAAACCTTGATAATTCTCTCATGTTATATGGGACACCTGAAAATCTAGAATCGATTCATTTAATTACTGTAGTTATTTTTGTAGGAATCTTTGGCCATTTAGAAATAAGGATCGCTCTCACACTCTCTCTCCCCCCTGACCATGTGTGTCTCCCCTCCAGTGCGCCCATTGGATTGGCATGGAGATGCCATTACAGGTGAGTGGGATGTAGATCCCTTGTCCTTAGAAGCAATTCTGACGAATATGGCTGTAACTGAGATTTGAGTGCAAGAAATGGAAATTGCCATTATTGTAACTTGCATCTATTGCATTTACAAATGCTCCCTGTGACCATTTTTCCTCATTAGTCTTTGTCATTCACACTTGTTAGGTAACCTGATAGTATATGAAGTGGCAGAGTCTTGGGCAAAAACTGTAGTCATGTATTTACTCAGCAGCAAATCCTTTTTGACTGAGGCATAATGAAATGTCTGGGGTAATCAAAACCGCATTGATAGTGTTCCTGCATATTCCATTGCCTTATTGGAGCTTTGTATGCTTGTATCAAAGAGACTTGAAATGGTATTGCACATCTATGCTATCATTTGGTAATGTTTCATTGCCTATATCTAAAAATTATGTGCAGCCTAGACTGAATGATGGGCTGACTACTGCTGCTCTCTTTTGGTTATTTATGGAGGGGTCAATGATGTTTATCATATGCGAATGCAGGTTCCATGTCTCTAGCTGTTTCTCATATCAGAAGTCTGCCATAAATTAGGACTCTGCCATATATCCTTCTATTGAGAATTCCATGTCTCTAGCTGTTTCTCATCATCTTCCTTGAATTTGTATATAACTTAATCTAGACTTAGATATTAGCCATCACTCTGTGAAATTATGGGATAGTACAAAATTATGACTATATTTGTGAGCCAGTTTCTGTTTAATTTCTATTTTAATCATGGGTATGTTTCACCCAGATATCATATGATACAGGATAGAATTAGTAACAAGCTGTTTGCATCTTTGACGAAATTTGTTAGATTCTCTTCCAGTCATTCCCATGGAAATTGTTACATTAAAAGCATATGAATTTCAACATTTCAGGAGCTATGAATTGATGGAAAACATACTTAAAGTTTACATCTACCCTGATGGAAAGAGGCCAATTTTTCACCAACCAAATCTGAGAGGCATTTACGCTTCTGAAGGATGGTTTATGAAGTTAATTGAGGAAAACAGGCAGTTTGTCACAAGGGATCCAAAAAAAGCTCACTTATTCTATCTTCCATATAGTTCACGCCAGCTGGAGCTTGCTCTTTATGTACCTGACTCACATAATTTGCGACCTTTATCAAAATATCTGAGGGACTATGTGAACATGATTGCAGCAAAATATCCTTTCTGGAACCGCAATCGAGGATCAGATCATTTTCTGGTTGCTTGCCATGACTGGGTATGGTAGTTGTGCTTCTCCCGTCTCTACTGTCTGCTTAAACATGCCTATTTTATTTTCCTAACTGTGTAGGAGCTTAACCAGATTGGGCCCAACCCAAGTTTTGCTCAGCAGGGTTAGGTTAGAGACCTCAGATTCAACCTTGTTCTGCCCAAACTCAACCACACATGTCTATATAAGTGATAAATATATGTATGCATGTATAAAGATTATATAAAGTATGCTGTTTATACTATCTTAGTATAAATGTATAACAGCAACCAGCAACTGTTGATTCTGTATAATCTCTAGGTATTATATAACTGTGGCTTATAATCCCTGTGGATTATAGTAGTAGGTTGAAAGCATTACATATGAAAATTAATGTAACTATTATAGTATATCATAGCTTAGAGGTACATGACAATAATGGACCAACCTGACCACACCTGATCTCCTCCCCCCCTTTTTTTTAAAGGGTGAGGGAATTAGTTGGACTGGATTAGGATAAGGAAAACTTCAACCAGATGTTGGGTTGTGCTGGGTTAGGTTTGAGAGTGGTTACCCTCTGAGTGGGCTAGGGCTGACATCAACCTGGACCAATCTGATAAGTTCTTACCAAGGAGATTTCTGTGGTGGATTTTTTTTGGATGATTTCCATTACTCTGCTCCAATCCTGCTCGAGTCCCATTTGTACCCTATGCCATTGGTTTACCATCTGCATCTACTTTTTTTCAATTCTATTTTCAACAAAAATTTAATTTCAAAATACAGTTGCTGACATTGTCACTCTTCCTCCCAAGTTTTGAAGGCAATATGTGAAACTTGAGCAATTCTTTTTCCCAGTTCAAGACAGAAAAAGTTTTGATCTAGTCCAGATTCTCAGAGTTATTTTCTTACCTAATCTTAATCTTGTGCAGGGTCCATACACTGTGACTGAACATAAGGAACTTAGAAGAAACGCCATAAAAGCTCTCTGCAATGCTGACCTATCTGAAGGAATCTTTGTTGCTGGAAAGGATGTCTCTCTGCCGGAAACCACAATTAGAAATCCCAGGAAGCCTCTCAGATATGTTGGAGGGAGAAGAGTTTCTCAGCGCCCAATCCTTGCATTCTTTGCTGGAAACATGCATGGTAGGGTCCGCCCCATATTGCTGAAACACTGGAGTGATAAAGATGAAGACATGAGGATATATGGGCCTCTGCCAATCAGTGTCTCCAGGAAGATGTCTTACGTTGAACACATGAAATCAAGCAGATTTTGTATCTGTCCAATGGGGTACGAGGTGAACAGCCCTAGGATTGTTGAAGCGTTCTATTATGAGTGTGTTCCAGTTATCATTGCAGATAATTTTGTCCCTCCATTCAATGAAGTGCTAGATTGGAGTGCATTCTCTGTGATCGTGGCAGAAAAGGATATAGCGAATCTGAAGGAGATTCTCCTAGCTATACCCTTGAGACGCTATCTTTCTATGCAAATAAATGTTAAGATGTTGCAGAAGCATTTTCTTTGGAACCCAAGACCCATCAGATATGATTTATTTCATATGGTTTTGCATTCAGTTTGGTTCAGTCGGCTGAACCAGATTGAACTTTCACAGGACTCTTGAAATTTTCTCTGGGTGATTAGTTTGATGTCCAATTTCTTTTGCTAAAAACAGACCATCTTGCAGAAGATGGCGGACCTTGAAGAGGATGAAAGAAATTCAAACAGGTACAATAATGTTGTCGACAATTTGCTTGGAAGGGTGTATTACTGGTATTTTTTCTGAAGTCAAAGTTGCCAGTTTTTTTTGTCTGGTTGGGAGTGTACAGTTTTACATACAGGGACCTGCAAGCATTGATGCGTATCTGACCAGAAGAAACGGTACTGGACGGGAATGATGATTTTGTATTGTAGGTATGGCCTCAATTCACAATTCACAATTCACAATGCTATTTTTTTGCGTAGTTATTTTATACCATAAATCCATGATTGTAATTTTGATAATATGGGACCTCTAGGCCTCTCATACACATTTGCCACCCAATCAATGGGCTTATGGGATATATCTTACGGCAATGTGTTGAACCCCTCAAGAACATAGCATACAGTCTTGAAGTTAAAATAGTAATTTGAGTGACCATGCAAGGGAATTCCATGGTCTGATTATTAGAATGATGGGATCAAGCTCTTTTATTTCTTTCATTTTGGGGGTGGGGTGAGGTGTTGATGGACGAACGATTAGGTCTCTCTGTTCTCCAAGTGAGATTCATCAGTCTGGAAACAGAAGAATAAGTTACATATTTAAAATGCAGGTCCCGCACTGATCACTGAAAGAGAATGAACAACAGGATACTTCAACATCAAAGATAAACTAAGAATACACTAGATAATGAGAGAATACTGAAATTATTACAAAAGTTGTTGGTTTTTTATGATGCATGATGTCCTCTTATCCATCTTTTCATTCTTCTCTGTACCTCTCGAAGTCTAAAAGTTGCATGATCCTCAATTGCAGGGAAAGCAAGGATTCTCCATAGTTACTAGTAATGACATCCTGAAGGAGACGGGAGGCAACCAGTTACTTCATGTAAACAAGATCCCTTTGTGTCATAGAAAATTAAAAGAGAGAGAAAGAGAGAGTTCATTGTTGTTCACAGGATCTTTTTTTGTTTTTTTCTTTCATTCTTTTGTATGAATAAACTGGTTATGTTCGAGGCAATAAGAATTGCTTTAGTTTGGGGGTGTCAACGCTAGGACAGGTGAACCATTTTTTAAAGTCAAGCATTTCTTCACTTGGAAGACTTTTCAAGGGCTATATTTTAAATATCCTCAGCTCTTCCTCTATTGGTCACCAGTGGAGGCAAACCAATAAATATATTAAGGAGACAACTACTGCAAATTTGGAATATGCCCCCCCCCCCCCTCTCCTTTTTCCTGTTTCTCCAAATCATAACAGAAGATAACTACAACTCTGCTAAGTAAACTGCTATCAATAGTAATCTGCATCCTTGGTCTCTCAAATACATCTGATTTTATGCGAAGTCCATGCCAATGAAAGCAAGTACCATGTGGTAGTGGTACACTTGGGCCTTTGGATTGGTGTCTGGTTTTTGTCAAAGTACTGAAGTTAGATCCTCTACATGCTTTGTCTTAAGATTACATTCATTTTTACATCATATTTGAACTTCTACTATAGTTATAACAATGATGAGCACCTTGTAGTTATTATTATTTTATTTTTTTACCTTTAAATGTCGAAACGCGCTCCATTGTTAATCAATATTAGAAGTATTATTGTGATAATAATCCCAGTATCACTTCCTTTACCATGTTTTTTATTTTATTTTTATTTTTGGGAGATAGAAAACAGAACTCCGTTGGTTGCGGTTAAGTTGTGGGTTCAAAACTTGGAAACAGCCTTTCCTGTGAAGTAGGGGGTAAGGCTGCGTACATTTTTCCCTCCCAGACCCTGCAGTATCGGGAGCCTCGTGCACTGGGTTGCTCTTTTTTCAGAAAACAGAACTTTGTTGCAATCCAAACATCTGTACACCTATCTGCTATGCAAATAAAATATCTCAAATTGACCCAGAGATATATATACTACAAACTCATACACAGTCAGTCCCTAATTAATCTCCTAAAACATGCACCCAAAAAAAAAAAATAAAAAAATCAGGCATAACCCCTTCTTTTAATTCCCTTTAACCTTCACCAAGTTGTACATAGACAACTAAACCATCTTACAAACTTTTGGAAAGCCCCCTTTGTTTTTGCAACGAAAGTGCTAATATAATCTGTACAATATATTTGAATATAACTGTGTCAGACAATGCAAATTTGGTGTTAGTTTTCTTGAATGGGCACATCTAGGAAGAACCTACAAATGGGCAGCTAGTTCTCTACCACATGACAAGTTGAATGGATCTGCAATTTTGTGGACAGATGGAACCCAAGATCCTCTTCTCACATGTCAATTCTCAGCCCAAATAGAGTTTATCAAGTGGGAAAATAAGGCTTTACTATTAGAAGGGTGTGCAACAATGCTTGGACTATTAAGAAGGTGCATCCCTATACATGGAGGTATATTGGAAATACCTTGGATATCCAATATTCATGATTTTCATATTTAATTGTTTAAAATTTGCCAGATCATCCTTTCAAATGGCACAATTAGGTGACTTTACATGGTTTGACAAGATTGCCTACATCTACGGTGAGATGAGATCTGCTTCACCTCTCTTATATTGATTATAGAGAAAGAACCATCAATATAGCTATAAAATAGTGAAAGCCTATACAGCCCTACATGTAAGTAATTAACCGAAACAAGACAACGTACACCCCACACTTGAGAATGCAGGTTTTAAGAATGAGTGATTGGCCTTCTCCAACCCTTTTTGCCCAACCTGAGAGCGGACAGCTAATGTGTTCCACTTATTGATTTTACATCAAAACAAGCAGAGTCCAAACAGCTCAAACGTACTTGAGAGCTGCTCAGGGAACTGATCATGAACGTCTTCTTGGCAAGCGTCCCAGTTCAGAAATTCAGGGTAGCAATGAAGGGATCAGATATAATTTCAGGCAGAATTTGATGCTCTCTCTCTGAAGTTTCCGCAAAAATCAAGCCTGTTTCAATTAAAATGCCTCTCCAGATCCACTTGATCAGACTATCTTTAAATGGTCAGAACTACAAGTGCTTGTCATGGTGGTTACCCTTCATATGTCGGTCCCCTCACCCCTGTCCCCAGCAATCTCTAGATGCCAAAAGCATCTTAAGAGTTGTTTGGATTAATGGTTTATGGACCAGCGACAGTTTTTAATTTTTATTACATTTGTCTTGTATCAAGATAAGAGATAAGGACTATTTATTATGGTTGTCCAACTCTCAAAATTCTCTTACACTCATTGATTTCTTCAAGTCGCGTGGAGTAAATCCATTAATTACATAGCCAAGATGCTTGGGGAGGGAATGAGTTCATGAAAATCCATAGAAGCTCTGGTCTAGTTCAAGAAATTCCCTCACCCACTCTAAACTAGAAGATGCTCCACTTGAGAAATCAAATAACTCCTCCAAGTTAAAATGTGTCTCAGGCTCACCATGGAAGTTTGAAGGCTCTTCGCTTGTGGGACTAGAGGGCTTGTCTGCTTCAAATAACTTATCTGAATTAAGACAAGTTTTTGAGTCTCCACTTTCTTCCTTCACCTCAACACTTCCCCAGTTTTCCAGTTGGGAGTTTTGTGTTCTTGAAACCTGTGTCTGTTCCTGCTTCTGGTTTACTTTCTTGCTCATATGAGAATTCCAATAGTTCTTGATTTCATTATCAGTTCGACCCGGTAGCCTTCCAGCAATCAAAGACCACCTATATAGGAGAAACATTAGTAGAGATTAAGCTGAAACCATACTTATTGGTTAAGAGTTAATCCACTAACCTGTTCCCCAGTAGTTTATGGAGCCTAAGTATCAAGTCCTCTTCTTGGTCTGAGATATTGCCTCTTTTGATGTTGGGTCTCAGATAATTCAACCATCTTAACCTGCAACTCTTCCCACAACGATTCAAGCCTACAAGAAAAAAAGAACCTATCAAGCTAAAAACTCAAAATTAAAATCAGACTTAGGAACTGAAGGGTCTGAGTTTGTGTTTGAAGACTTAGAGCTGACCTGCTTTTAATGCAACTAGCTTCCACTTCTTTGCACCATGGACTTCAATATATTGAGCCAGCTTTTGGTCTTCTTCAGCTGTCCATGGTCCTTTCGTAGGCTGATCATTCTTTGGAGCCATGAGATTTCTGGGGAAATTCAGCAAATATAAGAAGAGCAATATTAACCAGAGAGAGAGAGGGAGAGAGATAGACAGTGAGAGCCTTCCACTGGTATAATTGAGAGAGAGAGTGTGTGTGTGTGTTGGTGTGTTTTAAACTGAAGAACTCTTTATTGTATATGGAGTGGAAGTAGGGATGGGTTCTTCTATATTTCTATCTACCCTTCTTGAAGAACCCAACTAACATTACAGGGGTGACTTAGAATTGGGAATTCATTAGAGGGGTTGGTATGATAATAAAAAAAAGTTAACTTTAAACAATGCAAATAACCACAAACTTGTCTTTTGTTCTTCTATTTTTTTACCCCTAAAAGATGCCAAACAGAATCAAATCCAATCATAAAATAAATCTTGAACCCAAATAGGAACATCAAACATTTTGTTATGGGACCCATGATTCATTGTTATCTGATGGTTTAGATCAAATCATATAAGAACATACAATAAGATTGTCATCTTATCAATGATTCCTTATAAAAGCAGAATCATAAAAAATAATTCATTTATTCCAGTGTAGAAAAACTGGAAAATGTGGATTTTTCTCAAAGTTATCAGTGCCATGAAGACCTAACTTGTAAGAAAAATGTATGTGAAGACAAAGAAATCATTTTCTCAAAGACGAAACCAAGACAAAGAACAAGACCTCCAGAAGAGGACAGCAATGATAAAGTCAGAGCTCCATCATCTTATTCTACTACTCTGGTGCTCAGGCCTTAGGTTAACAAGATCGTTCTAGCATTCTTCAAATCCCAAGATGAGCTGTTTTTTTTTTGTTTTTTGGGTAGACCCTAGATGAGCTGTTGCAACAGGGATATATGGCTCTAAATACAATTAATGGGTCAGACAACTTGTTCAATCACTGCGGAACACCAAGGCTGTGTTTGGTACGTATTCTTGAAATGCATTATAGATCGATTTTGTATTCTTGGATGATAAAAGCAACTATTTTTATTATTTGAGAATGCAAAAAATCACATAAAATGCATACCAAACTCAACCCAAGAGAACACCACAAGGAGGATGTGATTACGTGTTTATGAGTTCAATCATTCAACAAATGTGAACTCCGGAAACGAGGGGTTTACTTTTAATCCTTGAAATCTGAATTTTGAAGGGATTAGAGACTCTAGTGAAATAATCTCTCTTTTTTTCGTAAGGATTAGGTAAAGAATAAGAAGGGTTGATGGTGATTGGTTTATGGAAGTTGTAATGGTTTGTTGGAAGTTGTGATTGTTTTCATAAGAATTTTTGCTGCTACCTGGATTGTAAGAACTTTATTGTTACTCGCAGCCAAAGAAATAGAATAATTCACTTTCCCTTTAGGTTCACAAATACCCTCATAGGTTTTAGTATTTTTCAAAATATACTTTAAGACCATTTCTTTGGCTGCGAGTTAGGGTAATAACAAGGTTTGCAACCTGGGTCCCTGCCCCCCCCCCCCCCCGGGCGCTCCCCCTCCTCCTCCTCCTCTTTTATTGGGCAGCAAATTTAATAAGAGATATTGTAGGAAAACCTCTCCAAGTAAACATTGGATGAGACTGAAATTTGGTAGACAGGTAAACGTACATGAAAAGATAAATGATTCTTATATCCGAATGATCAATATTACCACATCATTTTTTCACATGACAAAAACTAGGTATTCAAAAAGGATATACCTTTCACTATACACTTGACGTTGTTTCATAAATTCCATCCCACCACAAAAAATAGTGGATGAAAATATCACTCCCCACCATCATTGGAGAAAAACTCTATAGAAATTAATTTTTCGGCTCGAGTTGTCATTTTCAAAACCTGGTGTCTTGGGCAAATCATATTTTTTTTTCTTATTTTTTAAGGGAGAGAAAATATTGTCACGTTGCATAGTATACGTTATCACCTCTCGTGTCTGTCTCTCTCATCCCTCTTTTGAAATGACATATCTACTCTTACTGTGGGAGGAGAGAGATAGACAAAGGAGAAGCTAGCGTAAGCTAAGCAATCGGTCCTTTCACCCTTTCTTTAATATCTTCTTATTCTCCCTCTTTGAGTGAGGAGGAGCTAAGGTTATGGTTGCTTCATATGTGAGAAATAAAAAATATATAATATTAAAGGGGACGGGATTCCTTGCATTGTCTGAGTGCAGTTCCTGGTGCATGAGAGAACCCTTTTTGGAATCTGACAAAAGGAAAGGGGCATTTAAGACATATTATCCATTCATGCGAATAGTGATATGTGAAGAGGTGTGCAATTTCATTTTTGAGCTAGTGTTGTACATAATTTTTTTCCATTTTAAAAACAACAAACAAAAGGTATAATTTTAAAAAGAAAAAACAAAAACAAAAACAAAAAAATTTAAAGGTATTGTTTAATTGTAGACCAAATTTATGGTCCATTAATAATATATGACAAAAAAAAACAAGACTTGTCTAACTTTCACATGATTCAAGTAAAAACACCAAGTCAATAAAAACTCAAATGGACTAGATTTTGTTTAATCATTTCTTAAACTTAGATGAATCTTCACGACTCTTAACCAAGTTTCATGTTCTTTTTACTCAACTTGAGTGGCTCGTCCAATCAAAACCTAGTTTTCCAACTAAAAGTCTCCCCATTAATAAATGATCGTTTTGAGTTTTTTTCTTTTTAAATTTTTTATTTTATTTAAATCACGTGAGTTGTCCTATGAAGAAAACGTTAAGAGGTGATCAATTTTTCTGACTAAGTGGGACATGTGAATCTCATCGCCTTAGGATTCCCTTCTTTTATTATTGATTCCTTGATAATAAGAATTCATCCTTAGCCAATTGAAGGGGTAAACGATGAACATAAGAAAACAAGAACAGAGAATATTTCTTTTGCCAGTAAAAGCTTTCGCCGACGAATGCATCCAAAACATAAAAGATTGATAAACTATTATCCCTTAAGGCAGAAAGATTTGATTTAATTGAGGATTTGTACGTAAGCCATGAACGCTCAACCTGTTTTTTTATTGGGATTTCTTTTTGTTGGGCAAAACTAATAAACTATCAAAACGGCCTCACCTAGAAAGATTTGATTTATATAAAAAAAGAAAAGATGTCAGAATTTGCTAGATATTTTATTTGATATTTCTTTTGACAAAACTTAACAAAACGATGCCCTTTTTAAATATTTATGACATAAAATTTTGTAGACAAATAGATCTCAAATTTCTTGGTACATATGTAAAATGTCTCCCTAAATATCGCCACATTTTCTTTCCACTTGATACAATGAGAGGATGGACCACCTTGATAAATTTATCAAGATTGATTTTCAATTTTTTTTTTTTCTTTTCTTGGGTAGAGAATTGTGTCTAGTTAATTATCATGGCAAAAGAAAGTTTAGTCTGAAGTACATCTTAATAATCAAAACCATGCAAACAAACCAAAAGTTAATATAACATCATGTCGTTGTAACAAAGTGGGGGTAGAGGGTTCTTCACGACACCAGTGTGGGGAGGAATTTGCACACCACACCAACGGCAATGCAGAGAATGGTATCATCCACTTGGGATCCACATGGATTAGAACATGAGAGAGAATGTCAGTGAGGATCCCACATTTCATTATGTGAGAGCACATGAGCGCGTGCACATGCATCCAAGGAGAGGGGCAGGTGATCATTTCACTACCCCATGTGAGAGGGCATAGGGGTGCTGCAAGATGGCCTTTTTCCCTTTTATATAATCATAAAAGTTTCCTTTTTCTTAAGGGAAAAGGTTGGCACGCCGCCAAGGTATCCATCATTTGTCATTCTCTCTTCTCCTTCTTTAGAAAAGACCCTCTTGCCCTCCCGTGTCCAGTCCTGTGATTGGTATATGCCACTAGCTTAACGTAAGCTAGCAGGATTGCCCAATCCTCTCCCTTCTTTTAAGAACCAACTTCACTTTGCTTCCTTTTTTTGCTTGTAACCAGACATATCGGCCAGGACAGATCTAGACAATACCACTACTACTACTATTCCCAACGCCCTATAACACCTCTCTTCCGTAAAAAAAAAACAGGAAATATTAGGGTATTCAGCCTGGAGCCCAGGACTGATCTTTAAATCCTAGGGGTATGACATAGTCCCATCATTGGGGCAGGTATGGATTCGAGATAACCCCAAGCCTCCACCTTAGTTGTCTCGTATAATCAGAGAGCACCAGTGCAGCAGCAGCATTCCATGGATCAATGGGGCAAGATAGGCTGGTGACCTGTGGTTGAACAATAATCTAAGGAGGCCAGATGAGGACTTAACAGAGCCCACCCCGCCGCCCTGCCCCTGTGCCAACCCAGTCTGGAATGTGTACTCTTAATAGTTTCCATTGCAAGTTTGCAATGGGCAGCGGAAGGGCTGCTGCTCAAAGCTGGAACACTTTGGCGGCCTCCTTCCTTAAGCTTTAGAGAAACAATGGATATGCAAAGAGGCACCGATCAACTATCAACAAGTATTACACATTCAAGTTACTGTGCAACATCTGACCCAGGTAACACTGCATGAAAAGAGTCACACAAATACAAAGATTCAATATGTACAAGGCTTCCCCTTCTTGTTGGTTTGGGTCTTCATGGTTAACATCCTCGCTAGTCCTTCAAAGCATTTGACAGCAGTTAACTATACAAAAAGAGGTTCCCCTCTCATCAACCTATCTGCAACAAGGCCTCAACATTGGCAATCAAGGGTTCTTGGAATTTCACTACAATGCAAAGTCTGTCCCTGATTCTTGTTTTGGTGTGGGATTATGTTAATCCAGTTCATTATGTTAATCCAGTTCAATCACACTATTTAAGAGGTACTCAACATCTGCAGTGGCTACTGCATGCTTGTCCAGTGGCCCAAGGACACAGCAGTGTTTATCTTCAGTGTTGATTGCTACAACATCTTGGGCAAACATACAATCAGAACCAGGAGAAACCTGCAGCAGTGACCAGGCCAAAATTTAGAGCTCCACAGAAATTTCTCTCACAGAATCTACTAAACATTTCTCTAAAGTTTTAAAAACTATGGCTTCCAAGATGCCCTGTCACATTCGAAGAGCGAAGTCACAGTAAAGCGGTAGATTCACTTGCTCACAGAAAGGATAAACACATTTACCACTGAACGAGCTCTTCCTTGGCAAAGTGAGTAATGAATGCCCGAGCTCTTCCTTGGCTTGGTTACTCTTTCAATCCAAGGACATTGAGAAGGAGAACATTGAATAAAACAAAGGTCATGAAGGCTAGCAGGGTCTCATGCCCACATGCGGAAAACATTTTCAAAAAAATCTTACAATGCCTTATGCCAGTAGTCAAGTAATGACTTACAATAAGAACCCAAAATTACAGAGAGATATAACCATTATAAAATCTTGCAGGGTTTGAAATTCACAATTATGATTTTTTTCTATCAATTTTACTCCAAGACATAGAAGTAAACAAAAGTCTTAGGTTTGTACATCACACAATGAAGGTCTTAAGGATGAGAACAACTAGAATGAAAAATATGCATATGTACATGCATGTGCATGCTAACTAACGCACACACAATAATTCAAATTTGAACATAATTTTTGTCATGTATCAAAGCACAGGCTCTTGATATTTAAAAAATGTGTAACTGAATAATTTGTTTTATGCATAGAATGTATCTGAAGTGCTTTAATGAACAAAAGTTTACTCCTTTAATTAACAAAACTGTAGTTAAACATAGTGCGTGAACATCAAAATAGATATTGACTACAGATATTATGCTGTGCAATGACAGCCACATATGGCACAAAGGAGTAGTTTGAGGGCTCTTAGGGTGCCATTGATTTTTCCGTACCATAATAGACGAGGTCTTCAGAGCTCCCTTTATCTGTGAAGGGTGACTAATACAGAGAAGAAGATTCCGCATATCCATCCAAATTGGAAGGAATGGCAAATAAATTACATCAGTCAGTCAAAGAAAGAATCAAACTGACAGGAAAGCACATGGGCCGAGGTAGCTTGAAATGGGCTGAAGACATCAACATAAGATAGAGACTTGGAAAACAGTTGGGTTGCAGCTTAAATGATAATGATGGTGATGATGAAAAATAAAACTTGGAAGAAAGACTAATAATTATGTTGCATCTAGTTGTAGACTTGTAGCAGTGCTAGTGTTTGATCCAATCAAAGACCAGAAACTTAATTTTATTCAAAACTAAAGGTCGAAAGAGTGCAGAAAACAAAAATGTCCAATGATTCATAAAGACAAGCACTCACGTCATAAAGGATTTCTCCAAACTTCAGCTTGATCGCACCACTCTTGTAAACCAGCATTTTGCCCATGAAACCAGGTGGCAACTCCTCCAAACTGCAGCCCTTCTCTGCAGGACCCACACTTTTGAACGGGTTTGAGGTCGCAACTGTCTCCTTCCCCTTTGCACTAGCTGATCTCTTAACCAAAGGAAGAGAAGAAGGTAGCTGAAGGAACAACATTCTTGGTTCCTCACTTTCTTCCTGCCATTCACCACAAAGTAGTCCTCTTAGAATTGTCGGTATTCATATTAACGATGGAAATTGCATTAATAAGATATCAACCATCAGCCCAAGCTCCATAGCTGGATTTATAGAAGTCTCATTATATTCTGAGTTCTCTGCAGCCTCTCCAAATTCCTCTTCATTAAGAACCTCTACAAACAATAAAAGCAAGTCATATGTGGCAGTAAAACATAAATAAAACTAGAAAGAAGAAGCAGCAGCATGGTGCTCTGCAGTTGAGTGTAAACAGTGGGAATAGAACTACAGAAGGGAACACCAATGCAGTAGGATGTGGGTCATGTGGGTCATGTGACACCATACATGGATCACCCTTTAAGGATGTGTGGATAATTAGTCTTCTGGTGTCTTATAAAGTGTAGATTAATATTGAGGCAAATTAATACTACTACAAAAATATACCTGGATCTCCTGAACCCGGCTTCCTCAGAGGAAGTGTAACAGGATAGTAACTGAAATAATTCTGCAGCACCATCACAACAACAAAAAAGAAGAAGATATAATGCATATGAGAGAGAGAGAGAGAGAGAGAGAAAGTGTGTGTGTGTGTTTACTTACCCAGGGTTCGACATATTCCTTCTTCAAATCCTGGTCTGATGCTTGGGAAACATCTGCAGAATCTATGGTCATGGGTTATATCTATCGGAGACATCTGAAAAGACAGTGAAATTTTCCAGCCAAGAAAAAGATAATTTGCTTACCATGAGAATCAAAACCTTTAGGTTCTGATCCATTTCGACTACTGCGGCTACTCCCTCCCTTAGGAATGTTATATGTCCTTAAAGAAGGAGATGCACCTTGATAAAATGTGACTTGTGCTGCAGCTGCAGATTCAAACAGACATAAGACATTACATATTAATACAAAAAAGATGTAAGATAGTACACATTAATTAGTTAATTGGGGTCATATTATTCCTCCTTTGAAAGTGAATGTTTTTATCTTATGAAAACAAAAATGGACCTTAGCGTAAATCCCCAATAGAACCACACCACACTGTAAATGGCATGCCAATTCAACTTTCATTGAATTGGACCAACTCCTTAGGCACTTGTTCATGATAATCTTCTGGCAATGGAAACTTTATGACTTAGATCAATTGAAGCATAAAACTTCAGAAATATTTTATTTGATATCATTCTTCCTTTTAATTTTTTCCCCTCTCATCTTAGAAAATATGACCAGATTTCCAAAGGTTTTGAATACTTTGGTGACCAAGGTCAAATATCGGAATGTCTAGAAAAATAAAAAATACACGAATTTGCTATCTGGTTTAGGCATTATGACCCATCCAAGAGATGCCCCATCCGTTAAAGCATGAATTTGGTGACCACATTTATCTAATACGGCTGCATTAAATCTATACTTACTGAATACAGAGATAAAGCAAAAACATTGTGAATTAGCTGTAACTCATAGTGATTTCTAGAGAAAGTGTACCACTGTTGTGCCTAGGGGTGTCAAATCCCAGTCTGAAACTGGTTGGAGCAACCGAAAAACAAAACCAAACAAACTGTTTGACTTCAGGATGGTTGTTTTTGGAAACCTCAAAAACCGAAACAGAAAACTGAACCAGGAAAAACCAATAAAAACAAGAAAAATGATTTTTAAAAGTGCTATTTGCATTTTTTTTAAAAATATCTGTATATTGCCAAAACCAAACCGCTAACAACCCGACAGCAGACCAATAAGAGCCCGTCAAGCCAACCAATAAAAACCTGAAATCAGACCGGAACTGAATCTCACATAAACGGTTCAGCTTCAGTTTGGGCCGGTACATGGAGGGGGAAAACGATTTGGACCAGCCAAAACTGATCCGAACCGACCATTTGACACCCCTAGTTGTGACAAGTGACCCAATCTCAGGACTTCTAATGAATGTTTAGTTTCTGAAGACCATCTAAATAATGATCACTTCTTAAGGCCTTTAGTTCTCCTAACTCAAAAGAACAACATGGGAGGATCCTAGTCATATGAACTGAAACAACAAGAAAACTGGTGCTTAATACATCTCCATCTTTCTTCATTTTATTAGTCAGAAACCTCAGACTCTCAAGCTGGCTTAAGTTTAATTCAACAAGGAATCCCAGTCCCACAAGAGATCAGATACAAAGGTAATGTCTACAAATTCTGAGAGCTCTAACAACTGAGCTCCAAACATTTCAGGTCCAACAATCCATTGCCTTATCCAACCCAAACTTCAACACCAGATACAGAGCTGATAATTCCACTCTAGCTGTTTAAGCACCATCTAAATTAGCTTTGGATTCATGGCTATAATTTCAGTTGATAAGTGTTAACACAGCGAACTGTCACCAACATCTAATGTCTTTACCTTTTCGAGGACGAGAGCAAGGTAAAAGGAACACACTAATAACTAAGAAACAAACCCAAAGAATTAACACAACAAACTAAACCACCAGGAACTTACCCTTTTTTTCGACCCTAGGCCCTCGTCTCGTTGAAGCATCCTTTGGATACAGAACAACAATTCCAAATTTAAGGAAATGAATATGGGAAAGAAATTTAAAGCCTAACCAATCTTCCAAAAAAGAAAAAAAAAAAAGTCAAAACAGTACATACAGTGACACGTTGCAACAATTTCCTGGTCTGAGCAGCTTCTGCATCCTCAACGACTTCACTGCAAAACCCAGAAAATTTTGAATAAACCCAAGTCCTTCAAGAAAAAATCAACAGAGTAGAGGAGTAGTTACAGCACAAAACTGCAAATGAAACATAGAAAATGAAAATTACGTTTTAATTTCTGCGGGTTTGGAAGTTCGGCGAGGAGGGGCTTTGGGGAGAAACTTTACCTGCAAATAAACGAACAAAAGAATTGAAAGAGTGGATAAGGACAACAGATAAGTAAAGAGAACACCAGTGCAAACTCCGAATTGGGATGAGAGATGAGCAGCTGAAAGTGGAAAAAAAAAAATTTTAATTTAAACAATAAAACCCAAAACCTTCCGAGCAGCAGAAGCCGGAGTGTCAGGGACTGGGAGGTCCTTTTTGGGCTCCATTTTCCTGAAATATTTTGTGAAGGCGAAAACTGTGGAATCGAAACTTCACAGTGAAAGAGGGAGGGAGGGACAGCTGGATAGAAGCTCGGATAGGTTAAAAAGAAGATAGGGAATGTGCTCGTTTCACGAAGATTATTATTAAGACATTAATTAATTAAATTTAATCTCAGTACGGATATACGGTTACCCGTGCTGGACGATGTCCGAATAACGTTACAAGTCATTTGGTTACTCGTGTTTGGGTAAGGGGTAAGGCGGTCTTTTTGCTGCCTTATTGTGTTTAGGGCACACGTTTCAGTACGGGCAGTTCGACAGTAGAGAGATCCGACCCTATGAATTCTTTTGTTGGAAAAACATTGAGTCTATATTTCTCTACTCCCCAAATAAAAAGACATCTCTACCCCTTGTTTTGAGGAAGAGAGACAGATACATGGGAGTGTTGGCGTAGGTCACACTGCCAGAGTATCTAGACATCGAACTACTTCTGGAATAGGTGATGAGAGACCTTCTTTAACCATCTATCAAAAAAATGTAATAAAAATTATTTACACATAAGTAGTTACCAAACTTATTTTTCATTCTACAATCTATTATTTTTAGTAATTATCAAACAGTTTTTCATTTTTTTATCAAAATAGTTTTGAGTAATGATTTTTTTTTTAAATAGATCAAAATTAAAATGAAAAATGATACCAAAAAGAGCCTAAATAACTTTGACAAAAAAAAATAAAAATTTATTACATGTTAGTTCACCTATTTTTTTTTTAAAAAATAGGAATAATAAAAAACTTTGTTCATGTCTTGTTTAAACCGTTTTCAAATATGAATGTGGTTCTCAAACATTTTGAGAATGGTAGGGTACAAGGACTTAGTTATCGGAATTGGTACCTATACCAAGGAGTTTCATTCTCAAGGGATTTCATCTGGGTCGTAAGGCCTTCGATCGAATTCAACATAAATTTAGAGTTCATAGCAGAAGAATGGTTGCCGGAGGGGTTTGAAGATCGGATCAGAAAGGGAAAGCAGAATTAGGGTTGAGGGAGTTCAATCGCGAAAGGAAAAGGAGAAAAGGGTATTTTCAAATTAGGTTAGGGCAAAAAAGTCTATCCAAATAATGAACAAATAGGTCAGGGCAATTAAGTCTTTTTAAATTTTAGAAAAGATAGAAGAAAGGGTAGTTTGATCAGTTTTTAGAATTTAATGCCTAAAATGGACTTAAGTGGCTTTTGGTTAAAAAGTAGGGGTGGTACGTAAAATTTGCAAAAGATGCATGTAGACTTGTCAGAACCTTAGGAGGTCATGAGGAATATTGGGTGCATTATAGGGAATACATATATTTTAACCTTTTTTTTAACGGTTGTAGCCCAGACCCTTTTTCTTTTTCCACTTCTTCGATCCCAGTTTCTTCTTTTATTTACTTTAAGCTTGCAGCCCCAACCCCTTTCTTTATTCTTCTTCGATTTTTCGATCCTGTTGTTTTTAAAGCTTGCAATCCCAAAACCCTTTCTTCTTGGTGGGTGCAGCGAATGAGCATACCGATCGCGGTGTCGGAGCTCGCAGCGATGGGCATGATTGGGTTAATGGTGCACTGTTGTTCACGCCATTTCCAATGCCTTTCTCCTAGATTTTTTACACTCAGTAGGACTTTGGGAGGGAATTGGGTGAGAGAATGCGTAGGCCACATCGGTCGGCCTGAATTGAAATAAGATTTTTTGCTGTCCATCCAGAATCCTACCCTTAGTTACCAAACGAACTAAAATCCCGTGGGGTTATATCGTCTGCGTTTCCCTGACTGGTGCGGTTCCCTAGTGCCACTCACAAAGGGATGGAACCCACCCTAGGCAGCTGACCGAACACTCTACCTGGGTAGAATCCACCCTACTCTTGTGAGAGGCACAAGAAAAACGCACCAATCAGAAACCGCAGAGACGATAAAAATTCAGGGGTGGTATAGTTTTACAAACCATCCCAACCTCATCAAAACCCCATGAAACAAAACGGGGCCTTTAAGAATTTGGAGCTGTAGAATTATGGAGACTACGTACCAAGCACGTCAAAGTTTCCTCAACTCACCTCCAATATGATTTGGTCTGTTTTTCTTCAACTTAACTATTTAAAAAACGGGAAAATAAAATTTTCTTGTAGGTGACATAAATTACTTTTTATTAAATTTGTTTTTAATCATGCTCTCTTAATCCCATGTCTCCCTATTAACCTGACAGCATCTGCTGATCCAATCATTCCTTGTGATGAAAGCTTTGACAATGAATCATATGAGGCTGCATTTGAAGCGAATGTCGGGAGTTGATTCATTGGTAAGAACAATGCAAGGCCTTTCAATGGACAAGAACTGTTTTCTACTCTACTTGATATTAACACTTTCATTAGTCCTTTGATTTTATGAATATTCTTGAGCAAGATAGATTTAGATTTCTGTAGCTTATAGGCTGACTTAGAGAGCAAATTTGAGAAAAGCAGGCAAAATCTGTTAAACTTGGGTGTTGCTCTGTATTAATTGGTCAGTGGTTTTTTTATCTCATAATAAACATCATGGACCTAAATTTTCATTTTATTATAAAAAAAAAAGTCCCCAGCCTCCCCACTACATTGTGAAGCAATTCCACAATTACAGCTCCAGTTGCATGAGGTCCAGAGATCCTTCTCCAAGAGTACCTGGAGCACAAAAGGCCAGGCCCAGTGGAGAGAGAGAGAGAGAGGAAAACAGTTTTTTTCTCGCACAGGACATCTGCACCACCACCTCAAGTCATGTTCAAACAGTTCCAGGGGTTAATTTAGCCACTAAAAGAAATTATCAAAAGGTTGAAAGAGCACCACAAAGTGTGGAAACAGCCTAATGCATCCCATTACGCCAAAATGAGATTTGAGCCACAGAGATCCTTCTTATGAACCCCGACATGTTAAACCTAAATAGTCCATTTGATGGACTTTCTAGACCATCACCTGTGCAGCATCCAGAAAACCTTGCCAGATCCCCAGATCAGCTTTCTTTAATAGAACATCTAGACCACTTCAGGGCAGATGTCCCTTATGTCGAGGTTCAAGGATTAAGGATAAGCAAAATCCTGGTTTGCAACTCTATCAGTTAGTGCACAGCATCTTTGCCTGCCCTGGCCAACTTCAGCACCTGTTCAATGTCAGCTTGTTCGAAGTTGCAAAACAAACAGAACATGGCAAACCTATATATACAAAAAAGCACATGGCAAGTGGGGGAATGGCGGTGTACAGTACTAGTACTCTCACAGTGTAGCCCATTTTGCCAACAATCGAGCTATTTCACACCCACTACCCAAACTTGTACCACCTTCCCCTTCAACCTTGACCAAAGGAAAATCTAAAGACCATGGAAGAAAAAAAGAGCAGAAATCAAGCCAGCTACATTGAACAGAGATACACTTCACAGCTTACCTGGTAATGCCATGGATCTGATCTGGGACCATTATGGCGGTTAGGAAAAATAAATTTACAAGATCAGGTGGAAAAAAATTTTAACAGCCTAATGTCGGTGAGCATTAGGAATAAGAAGCCTATTATATGAACGTGATTAAAGCATTAGGAATAAGAAGCCTATCATATGAACGTGATTAAACAAACCTCAAAATAACTAAAATCCATAAATCATATCAGACCACCATGTGTTAGATGCAGTGGATTTTGAAAATCCTTCCTTGCATTCCTGGTCCTGGTCTGTATTACATCATCAGCCCAAACCAATGGTGGGTCCTACAACTACAACCAGGCTAAAGGAAGCCATGCATTTCTACACCACCAATCTAATTTTTGTTTGGCAAGATTTAAGAAGGGAAACACTAACAGAAACATCTCAAAACCAAATGGAAAGAAAGATGCTTCATATTAGAAAAACTATGTTGAGATAACGAATTATAGCTCGAAGGGATACACGTTAGAAGAGTCTTCTAAATGCATAACTGACATAGTGACCATACAAATCAGGAACCCTACACTACAAGGTCTACAGGGACAAACATGGTGAGTACCATAAAACTGCAACTCACTTGACAAAAGAATAAGCATCATTCTTACATGGAATATGAAGCCAGTGTATAGTTATCCAACAAACAACATGTATTTTCTCATTAACTCTTCAAGTGAAGATAAGCTGAACCTACTATGACTTTTCAGACAACTGAACAAAATATGCTTCCATTAAACCTTATCAGCAAGAGTAAATCTCCTTTACATTTCCCATGTAAGAAGTGTCATAGCGAAGCTATGTGTTGCAGAGATGAGGATGTTAAAATGGATGTGCAGCAAAACTAGGAAGGATAAAGTGAGGAACAAACGTATTAGAGCTGATATGAGATTTGCCCCCGATCAACGACAAGCTCAGAGAATGTCGTCTAAGGTGGTTTGGTCATGTGCAACGGAGGCCTGGGGACGCCGCAGTAAGGAGGAATGATTTGATTCCAATTGGAGGAGTTAAGAGAGCAGGGGCAGGCCTAAAATGACCAGGTGAGGTTGTGAAGAATGACATGCATAGTATGGGTCTTGTGCCAAGTATGACTTCAGATAGAGCCTATTGGAGGGCAATGATCCACGTTGCCGACAGTATGACTTCAGATAGAGCCTATTGGAGGGCAAGGATCCACGTTGCCGACACCATGTCGTTGAGATTTTCCTAATTTCCTGGGCTATCCTCTTTCCTCATACTTTCATTTTTCATTTTCCATTTATCACTTTTCATGTCTCATTTCGTCATTTTAATTCTTTATTCCTCTTACTTTCATTTCCCTTTGTACGGATCTCAGTTTTCCCTACTTTGTTTTGAAAGGATCCATGTAGCCGACCCCATTTAGTTGGGATAAGTCTGAGTTGTTATTGTTGTATTTCAAATCCCCTCGCACTTAAGGATACTAAAGTAATAGAATATATTTTCATCTACACAGCTTGTTCTACGAGGGGTAGATATTCAGAGGATAAAGTGGCGAAAAAATGGCTGGCATCCTCTATTACCAAAAAATTCAAAGAAACCACAAATCATCTACGTAATAGGACAAGGATGAAATTTCAACGGCATAACAGATATGCTCTCATGCAAGAATCTGAGTGGAAGCATGAAGCTTAGTGTTAAGCTTCCCACCTTCAAGAATCTATGTTGGACGTTAAAAGCTCATTAAATGAATCCAAGAAAGGAAGCAGCAGACTAACATATCTAATGATCACTATAAGAAATACCTAGCAATAATTTTGGGTCCAGGCCAAACAAAAACTCTACTCAACAGTTTTAAAAAATATTGTCATGCACAATGGGAAAATGGGATGAAAACAGAAAGGCAGAAAGAACATATTTTCTATAGGAAGCTCTACACTAGGGCATAGCCATGAGAGCACCATATTGTAAATCACAGCCAAATGAAAATGCAAAAACTGAATAAGACTCCATCCAGCACCATCAATGGGCATAGACTTCTATAACTAAAATTATGAACAAGATGCCGTTAGGGAAATGGCAGAAGTAACAAAGTCTTACAACATGCAACAAGATCAATACGGCAAGAATTCCAGGATATCATAAATAAGGATCAAACGCAACTAGTTTAACTATTTAGATACATAATAGTGTGCCAGACCATCCATTTCAGGATTCTTTCAGGGAAATCACATAGCCAGAGCTGTTTTTGATACTACAGAGAAAATATTCAACAATGATGGAACTCGAGGAAAAACATATTATACCTGCCAAGACCAGAATCATTGCCATGGAATATCAGAAATGGCTCCAGCAACGACATCAGATTTTTTTTCCTCTCCCCCCTCTTCTAGAGGCCAATACATACGTGACCAATTTGAATCCATCCGAAGGACGGAGGGGGGAGAGGGAGAATGACAAATCATCATTTAGGTCTTCTTTGACCCAAAATAAAACATCATTACTGAAGAGAAATCAAAGTTTCTCTTATATTTTTAAAGGGAAAATGTTTTATTTCTGGGAGCATAGCCTACGATAGCACTCCCCTATGTCTCACTGTCTCTTATCTCCTCCCCTCACCTGAAATGACCTCTCTACACCTGAAATGATTCCTTTCCAGGGGCAGTAATGGGGTGTTCCCTGCCGGTGTAGGCTACGCTCCTGGAAAGGAAACACTCACTCATTTTTAAAATAGAAAAACTTGAAAAGTGAGAGCAAAACTAAACACATACAACAAGCTATATACACAAATTACACTAATTCCGATAATAAACAGGTTTTGGGCAGATGCAAAGACTATACAAAACCTACTGATGATGGACCCTTCCTTGCGAGTTTCAGACCATTTTGCAATCTAGATTCAAAGAAAAATAATCATCATCAAGCATCTCAAGAAACAAATACCCAGAAGTTTCCCTTTCAGATGAAAGAGAAAATTTTGCATCAGATATTTTACCAAGTCGTCGAATACAGTTAACTTCTGTTGATACCTAACAGCATGAAAACATACTGTCCAGTTGGCAGCTGTAAATTTAAGTTGAACTTGTATATGCAAACTACTAAAAAAATAGCCAGCCTGTTCTGAATGTCTACACCAGTATTGGTTAAGCACAAGACAAAAATAGATAATTCATAGGTCACATCCAAAGCATCTACCATAGGACACATTCATCAAAGAGAAGGCATCATATAGGAATTCCTTGCACCAAAAAAAGCTGTGAGAAGAACAGTTATTTAGAGTCATACAGTGGAATGTACTAATTGTAACAAAAACTCACCCAGCCACCAACAGAACCACTCAGAATATTTCAAATGCTACTGGGGACCCACCGAAATGCTCAATTTTTAAAGTTAGGGCCTTAAAATGAAAGCCGGAGGAGAATAATAAGACATTAAATGTTTCAAAAACCACAAACCATAGTAGGTTTACACAGAAATTGCTCTTGGTACCTCAAAAATATCCTGTTCTTTTTACAAAATATTCTGTGGTTTCTGATAAGATTCAACAGCTGAGATTACATTCCAAGTTAAATCTTTTGAAGCACTTCCAAATCAACACTCAGAGGAGGAGGAGGGAGAGGGGGGGGAGAGAGTTATGGAAAGTTAAAAACAGGTGGTGAAAACTACTGCCAACAGAGTTGGACTTGTTATTGGTCCACCTTGCTGACCAAACAAATTAGATTCCTTAAACATCTCAACAGAGGATACTGCACTTCAAGCAAGTCATTGGAAGCACTTTCAAACAGAAATCAGAGGATCGCCCACCCCTCCTTTTAAGAGGGTTATGAGAAGTTGAAAAACAATGGTGATAGAAACTCCAATATTAGACTCTTATTGGTCCACCTGGTTGACCAGTAGTCAGTAGATGCCAACCAATACAATGTTGACTGATATATATTAGAGGGGAAGGCTATTAGTTAACAGAAAGCCATCAAAGTGCCATGAGTTGCTAAAGAAGCATCCTATGGGCACTGGGAACTCAATATAAAAGCAAGTATAAATGCATAAACAGTATGTTGCAAGCAACAATGGAGTTTGATGCCAAGAATTACCGATTACAAAACAGCTAATGTGTCTCCCAACCTGCCATATAAAAACTGGAAAGACACATTAGGCTAAAATTTACATATATCAGCATAATACCAAGGTCTATGAAAAGCATTGTAACAGGCTTTAAGTTACTTTCACATACCCAAAATCGCACAAGGTATGCTTAGACATGAAACTTCCACTCTGGATGAAGAGGCATGAATAACACAGCTTCAGGTGCGTTCTTACCAAGATAGAAATAAGAGCCTTACAATGGAAAAAAGTGTTATCACGGAAAACAAAAGTTAAGATATTGAAGGAAATAGTTAACTAATCCAAGTATGAGAAATAATCATCTCATATGATATATAAAAGCAAAAAACGTCAGTAAAGCTCTTCAATAAACTCCAAACATAACTATGAATGAAAAGTATTAGCATTTTAGCACTTAAGAGGCAACAATAGTCATCCACAAGGTGATGTAGTCCTGAGCCGAGATATGCTATTGGGAAGTTCTCCTCAGAGCTATTCCAATGTTATACTGAATGAACTGAAGCATTTGTTCCTCAAGTCTCTGCATGTCATAACAGCACAGCAAGGTTAAAGATATGAGTCCCAAACTTCCAACAAGTTGAAGTCATAGCAACAGTTCAGAAAACAGGTTCACAAGACCTCCAAGAAACCTCAAGCCTGTCAAAAAAAGGTACAAATATGACCAGAAAAATAGAGGTTAATGAATGATTGAAAAGTTGATAGAACAAAGTACATGGAAAAGCAAAACAATTTGATGGGAAAAAAAAAAAGAATAGTTCTGGTCAGCATTATGCTCGTCTCCCCATTAATCTTTGGCCGAGTAATGTCTCTGCTAATAAATAAATCAAACAGTTCAACCACCAGAACACAAAATAATAAACTACTCTGCCATAGTACTGCTGGATATCCATTTTTTTTCTCTCCCAAAATATGGAGTAGAAAAGAAATCTATTGACCCTAGATCTTTTATAGTTCAAGATTCCCAAATAAACCATAGTCTTTAACAGCTACTACAATGAACTGGAAGACGGGGGGGAAAGCAAAAGAATGTGGCACACTTACTTTTCAACCTGGAAAAACGATGGGAAGCTGAGCCATGTCATTTCATCTCTGCCATGAACTTCTCGTATTCAGATTCGGTACCATAAGTTGTCTGTTCTGTAGAGTTAACAGGTGGTGGCACTGGATTTGAAGCCCAAGGTGCACTTCCCAAATTCTGCGAATGATCCCCAGCTGGATGAGGCACAGGTGGCGGCACTGCACTGTAATAGGATGGATAAAAAGAGGATGGAGGATATGTAGGTTGAATATTTGGTGGCATCCCAGCTACCGAGTTTCCATAGACATTATTAGGCACAGATTGCACTAATGAATTATTTTGAGACTGCACTCCAGGAGGGAAACTTTGTTGTGCTTCACTAGAAGGCACACTCTGAGATGGAGCACCAGGGGGGGCAGAATGTGGAGGAGGAGGATATTGTGCACCATAAGGTGCAGACTGACCTTGGACAGGGGTGTACATACTTGAGCCAGGAGGTGGTGGAGCATAAGGAGCATAAGGAGGAGGTGGTGGTCCCCATGGAACTGGAGCACCCATGTAACCTCGAGGTGGAACATTCCCAGGAGGCCCACCGGCTGTAAATTGTTGAGAGGGGTATCCACCAGTCGCCTGATCTGAACCGGGGTAAGTGGGCATTGGTGGAGCCGGAGGACCTGGAGGTACAACAGGCTGAGGTGGTTTACCTGCAACTCTTACTGCTATTACTCTTCCCTCCAGACGATAACCATTCATACTAGTTGTAGCCTGATTGGCCTGAGAAATATCAGAGTACTTAACAAAACCATAACCTTTGCTTAATCCAGTCACCCGATCTTTAATAACCTTAGCCTGAACAATATCACCAAAAGGTGAAAACAATCGTATAAGAGCATCATCATCAAAATTCGGTGGCAGGTACCCAATGTACAAGTTTGTATCATCGTACTCCTTCTTAACTCCATTCGCACCCAACCCTGCTTGAGATATGTTCCCAATACCTCCAGCATTGTTGCCACTGGCCCAAGGAGGATTGCTTCCTGAGCTGTTCGAACCAAGAAGCGGTACTGACAAGTTTGGCTTCGTCAATGAATCAGGAGCAGACCCTCCAAGTTCTGCTAAGAAGTTCTGATACTCATCGTCCATTTTTTTGCCTGCTGTTCCTTTCATAGGACAATCTATAGTGGGGTGTCCTCCATCACCACATATTTTACAGAGTACATCACTCTTGAATGTTGAAGTACGAGCTGGACAGGCATACTGACGGTGACCAGGTTCACCACACAACCTACAAAACTCATCATCTCTAATAGTTCCATTCAAAGCAGCAAGTTCCCTGAGTTGTTGTCTCTTATGCTCATTGAGTCCTTCATCAACAGGCTGCAGCAACTTCTCAACCATCCCTGCAGCAGCCTCAAGTGCTTCCGGTGTCTCGGCTTCTACCAAGACATGCAAATCCTCATTCTCGGAAGGATCAGGTTTCAAGTCACGCTTCTGTTGCAACCTTCCTTCTTTAACCGATCCTTTACCTCGAATAACAATCTTCGCACCCGTCTCCTTCTCCATTCTCTTCTGTGTGTTTCCTCTTGGTCCAATGATAAGCCCTATAAAATTGTAACCCGGATACTCTTTCATGGGAATATAAAGCTTCTTGTGAAGCTTGGGAGGCCGGTAATCTGGTGGGGGTTTGAAAGCAGGATTCTTTTTTATTATTTGAGAGATAATCTCCCGCCTCTCTTCGGTAAGTTTTTCCCGGGCCCGGTACTCACGAGTATTTATACGATGACCCATGTTATCGTAAATGGGTTCAGGAGAAGGTGAACGGGCACCTTCGGGGCGATCATCTAAGAATGCACCCGACTGAGCAGACTGTAACAAACGATTTATCTCCATAAGTCTGGCATTTAAACGCTGGATTTCAGGGTCAAGATCAATACCTCCTGTGAGTTCTTTCATGAAGTCAGGCAGTTGGAGAACAGGCTTCGGTTCCTCCGCTGCCCATCTCGACTTCCTCTTACGAGTTCCATTACCAGGATCACCGTTTTGGTTATCAGACTCCGACGGAGGATCCCACCTACTGCGGCGCCTGCGTCTACTGCTGGTCTCTTCTTCTCCTCCAGACCAGTCTTTGTCGGTGCCGCTATGAGTGTTATTAATGCCACTATCGGACAACAAAGGCTTCTGGATCTCTGGTTTTGCTGCGTTCTGGATCTGATCAATGTTTCCATCAGTGTCCGGATCCAACGAAGATCTTTCTGCAACCACCGAAGCTCCATTTTCATGATTCTGAATTTCCGAAGAAAGATTTGGATCTTGATCTTCATAATTTGAAGGTATTAATTCCGAAGGGGGCACCTGGTTCTCACCATCGGCAAGATTTTCCGGAGGTGGAGGCGGAGGCGGTGGCGGGTATTGTTCGTACGGAACAATAGTTTCTTCAGGAGGCGGAGGATTTGGATCATCCAAAGCTAGGGTTTCGGGCGGTGCGGGAAAACCTTGATCTTGATCTTGATCATAAGAAGAATAGCCCTGCAAAGAAGATGGATTCAACGCAGAATAAGCTAGGGTTTCTGAAGATGATGGCGGAGGAACTGCGGGCGGTAGAGTGTCAAAGGTTGGAGTATTTGTTTGCAGAGAATCCATGAACGAAAAAGAGAAGACTCAAGCTATCGATAGGATTAAGGAATAAGAGAACATCAAAATCAGCTCCTTATCGCTGGCTAGATTTCGAGGCCAAAACCCTCAAAAGGTAACGAATACTCACTTTTGGGTGCACTACGGCCCTCTATATCTATAGACAGTCCCAACTCCTAACTCATTAGAGACTTACGAACCAACCGTGACGCTAACAAGGATTTAAAACACGTTATTACCCCTAAAATCAATCCGGGATAGGTCGCAAAAACCCTACAATCGGTCCTCTTGAAAACTCAGCGATTCTAGGGTTTTGAATCAAGAATCGGTTGTGTGAATAGCTGGTTTGGGAATCAGTCATGGCCGATCCTAATCGGTTGTGGGTTACACAACTAGGCAGTGATCTCTTGCCCTATTATTTTTTAGGAAAATATCTTTTAAACCGACAACGGATCGAGGACATACTAGCAGCACTCACTCTCTCTTTCTCTCTCCTTCTCACATAAAATGGCCTCTCTATCTCCTTGAGTGTATTGAAGTGTTATTGTTCTCTTAAAGAGAATCTTTTACTTCTCTTGGAAGAAAAATAATAGGCAATCGCTACCTAGATTAATGTCTAATATCCAACCATAAGATTGTGTTCGTGTCATAAAGGAATTTATTTGGCATTTTCTTATCAAAAAAATTATTTGGTATTTTTATTAAATAATCATATCACAATATTTATAGAAATAAAGAAAGATAGTATTAAATAAAAAGCAAGGGTAGAGCAATACCTTGGACATTCCACTATAAAAAAACATCACATGAGCAATTCAAAGACTTCATGCTGCAATTTTAACAAATGTACTCCCCCGACGTCGGATTCGGATAGCCTCCTAGCTCCTTTTCTTAGGGCAATTTATTATTTTAATAATTATTTTCTATTGGCTACACTAGGATACCAAGTTGGGGGTAGAAAAGTTTCTTCAAAGGAAAGAAAGTCGTTCAAAGTGGACTTTGTTTATTTTTTGGTATACCTTTAAGGTGGGCTCTGTTGGCAGTGCAAATATTGATGGTTGGTGTGATCAATGGGTTCCTACCATTATGATAACACCTCTGCGGCCACAAGTCATCAATGTCACCAAAGTCTCACAACTTATTGATCAAGGAACTCTGGTTTGGCATCAGGATATTCTTGCAAGACTCCTTAACCCTTAGTGATATTCGGGAGATGATGAAGATTGACTTATCTTTGTTCCCTTATGAAGATAAGCTTGAATGGATTGCAAGCAAAAATGAGGTGTATTCGTTTAAAAGTGCATATCATGTTCTATCAAACCAAATTTATGAAAACAAATCACTTGAAGTTTCTTCTTCACGTATATACTTGTGGAAATTTGTCACTGAAGTTGTTTGAAAGAGTATACGATCTTGCCCTACACTTCCCAAGATTCAACGATTTTTATGGCGATCGAGTTTGTGCTTTGGGACTTGCAGTTGTAGATGCTCTTCGTTGTCGTGTATTAATGTTGAGCCCCATTGTGGACAATGTGGTGACCATGAAATAATATCCTATATTATTTTGGAATGTCCTTTCCATAGGGCAATATGATTTGAAAGTGTGTGGGGAATAGGGATATGCAACCCCCACTCTGGAAACTCCTTGCCTTTCTACATGGATTTTAGGATGGCAATAGTGCATATATGGAGTTCCAATCTATTCAATCTGCCAGGCTGTATAGTGTATGATAGTGTCTCCCTGTGTCTATCTCTCTCCTCTCTTCTATGAAATAACATATATACCCCTTAGGATGGGAGGAGAGAGATGGACACAGGGAGCCGGGCGCTAGTCTATACTATGCAACCAACAAGAGAACTCAATCTTCCCCCCCCCCCCCCAATAAAAAAAAAAAAAAGCTTCAATAACAATCAATATCATTCAGCTCAAGAGGACCCTAAACCAATTGGTAACTGTTGATACAAAGTTGAACTTAGGCTATCAAATAATTAATATACATGTTAAACCTAAGCTTTCTTTTCGAATTTTAAGACATCTTTAGATGTGCTCATGATATCCTCCCTAGCAAACTTGGGATCAAACTTACTCCAGATTTTGGGATTAGGGTCAAACCAAAATCATTTAAACCAATTTAATTTGTAAATTGTGATCTATCACCAAAAAAAAAATTACATTATTATTTTTTATTCAATTGCACATAATGCTATATTAGTTCTCAGTTGCCCAAAATCCATGAAAAGCGAAGGGAAAATTCAAGTGTTTTGGAACTTCAAGCCTTGCTACTAGTGCATCAACTTCCCCAATCCGCTTAGCATTTAAAACCACAAGATAGCACTTCTGTATCGAAACTGCATACTGCATACTCAAAAAGAAAAGAGGTATTAAATGACATAATTCATAGCAAAGTTTTAGGGGTTTTTTTTTGTTTTTTTGTTTTTTAAATATAGCTACAATGTAAATCAGAGTTACAATTATGAATTGGCCCTTGATCAAAGTAGAGTTTAACCATTACTACTTGATTAGATCTCCATTATTGTGTTAACACAAAGATATGTGTAGAAACCTTTCTTTCTTCTCCTCTCAATGAGAAGGTCGAAGTAGAGTTAAGTAGTGCCACCATCTTTTGTTTACAAGTGTACCCTCATACTTAATTTTGAAGTAAATTTTGTTAGCAATTTAAGCTACTTATGATAAGGGGAGTGAAAACTATATATAGTTCACAAGGCACAAAATTGATTACCATGTATCTCACCTCCACCACCAGAAGATAACCATTGTCTTCTTCACTCCCATTGTGCACAAAAACAGGCTCACCAATGAATCGTCGACTTCCCACAGACCATGTGGAGACTGCTTTGGTTGAGAGATTTGATTTTATCACGGTATCAAATGGAAAATATGGAAATATTCTACGAGAATCAGAAGAAGTTGATGCATAAAGGTAGGTGTTTCCATGACCAGTGAAGGTTGGATTGACAACAGGGAAGTCCGATGGCCTACTCCAATGGTTTAAGGGCTCCACTAAACATTTTTGTTGGAGTCCATTAGCATCCAATTTTATAGATACCTGCATTATAGAACACTCATAAAGAATGAGATAGATGTTATATAATCAAATCTATAGCTTTCAAAATTCTCTTATTCAAAGTTTTAGTGGAGTATAGCGTTTCATTATTTGCCACTTGATAGTACATGGGTTAATCCTGTGATAGTGGACCTCACATACATCACAATTGATTCAACGTTTTAGTAAAGTTATCAAAATTCCATCAAATGGAGATCGAATATAAAATACATAATGACATCATTTGTAATTTTAGTTACTTCATGTACTTATTTTAAGCTGAAATTGTACCAATGAGATGTTTGGCCGGACCTCTATCATATGGACTAACTCATGTATTGTCATGTGGCAAATAGTGAAGCGTTCTGCTTCACTAGGCATAGTGTCTCCTAATTTTAATTTAATTTTTCTTTTTTTTTCAAAAAAAAAATCAGATTTTCAATCATTTGATTTTGACTATGACATAAATGAAAATGATTGTAATTGTTAAGCATCTTTTGAGAGAGAGAGAGAGAGAGAACCTTAATCAGGTGTGGTAATAATTCCTCTTCACCTTCTCTAGCATTCATGAAAGAAGGATCCAGTTTGCCACTTTGCCAATTATATCCTGTCCAAATGTTAGTTTTGTCCATGCTGTTATATCGCAAGTTGATTAGTTTAAGGTTGCGTTTGGTACAAATTCTCGAAATAAATTTTGAGTCTAGAACGCATTTTAAAACCTAATTCTTCTCTATTTTCTTACTTCATAATACATTCTAGACCCAAAATTTATTTAAAAAATACATACGCCATAAATGTAGTGAACTAAGTAGAAATTTTCCAAAACACAATAAAAGGTAACTTACCAAACATTTCTATAAAATTAAACCATTGGTAAGAGCAAGTGACAGCTTGTACTTGAACTTCTAAGACCCCATTCTTATCCTTTTGCTCAAAAGCATTGCCCACATGTAGAAGCCATATCTGTAAAGGAGCTTCAATAGGCACCCTCCAATTTCGACCTTTGTTAACTGAATTAAGTGATCGAGGAAGCAAATATATAGGTGTTGTGCTCTTGCTTGGGTTTACTGACAAGGCAGAGATCATTGGAGATAACCCTAATACTGCTCTCATTGACCCTGAAAATTGTCTCTATTATTTTGAATAATAGTGGTTTTTATTCTAAGCAAGTTAAGAGTTAAATGTAAATGATGTAACAATGATGATAGTTGGAGAAAATGTAAGATTTACTTAGGTAAATTGACATAAATTTAATATATTTCACTCAAATAAATTTGAATTAAATAATGATTCTCTCATTGGGTTGGCCACATCACACCATGTTTCGAGCTATTGATTTTATTAATTTTGATCATATCTTATCAAATATCCAATGGATTTGGATGAAATTTGTAAATACATTTCATATAGTCCCGTTATTGTACTCTTTCAGCTGATCCCTGGAATTAATCTACAAATTTTGTATTAAATGGAGCTTAGGAAGCAACAATCTTCGGAGATGAATTGCAGAAGTTTTTCTTGGGGAACTTGCAGCTCTTAATTTTGTGAATGTTTGGTTTGAGTTTGTATATTGTAGTAGTAGATGTTGTTCATGAGATGTTCGATAAAATGCTTGAATCATGCATTGTAAGATAATAAAATAATAAATAAAAAGAGAAATATTTTCTATGGGAGAATGTACTACCACGCCCAGACACAAAGGGGACAAAATGACTGCCCCACCCCTCATGAAAGGATAATTTGCCTACCCAGTTGATGCTCTCACTCTCGCTCCTATTGACCCCGCATGTGCAAGGGTCATGCTCCCCACATAAAGAACTTTTGCCCATAAAAAAATACATTTTAACTAAACATCTATACAAAGATACAAAACAAAATCAACTCAACACTAGATTATTTTTTATCCAACGAAAATTGGTGCTGCCCCAATTGTAAACACAGAGGGGAAAAGGATTATTCCAAGTTTGTGCCTACGATTGGGGGTAACAAGAACATGATTGCAATCGAATTTTTTCCGTTTTTTATCAGACAAGAACCAAAAGATAAAATATAAAAAAGTTAAGGGAGAATGTTCTCTGTGCCGGGGGGCTGCGCCCAGACACATGAGGGTGGGCGCAATGACTACCCTACCCCCCTAAGTGGCAGATCCATGTGTCTAAGCGTAGCCTGCACTACGGCACAGAAAACATGAGCCCAAAAATTAAATATCCATGCACGTAAGGAAAATTCGATATTACCGGCTCCATCTATCTTGACACGATTGCCGAACAAAATGTAGTGGGAGTTAGTGAAAGCCCAATCATGGATCATCAAGTGATCTGGGATGTTGAACTCTTGCTTTTGCAATAGATTAAAATTTATATCGAATTCTACAAGAAAAAAATAATCCGTGTAAGTGAGAATAACAAATGACACAAATAAATAAGTAGACATATATAATTCCAAAAAGCATAAAACTTATTTTTGGTTTTGTGTTTGAATGGATTAATGGTTGAACAAGTTTTAGTAATACCTGTAAAAAAACAAAAAAAACAAAAAAACCAAAGGTAGACCAGCACTCCAAGGCATGAGCATGGTTATAAATATTGGTGTCGGATCGGTTATATTGACTGTGCCTGATACCGGCCAATATCAAACCGGAAAATCCTGTATGGGTGAATTGGTTTATTTAGTGGTAAATCTATCTAAGAAACAAAAATTTTTTTTTTATTGAAATTGGTGATAAAATCGTCCGACACAATATGATACAGCCGTTATATATCAGTATCGGCATCAGCCAAGACCGATACGAATATGTCTACTAATATTTATAACCATGGTCATGAGTTGAACACATCATGTAAATTGTCCTTATAATATTACTAGTGGACAAGTGAGCTTGCTTTGGTGCAACGGTTAAGTTGCACTATTGCAACCATCAAGTTATAAGTTCGAAACATGGAAACAATCTCTCACTGAAGCAGGGGGTAAAGTTGCATACATTTACCCCTCCCAAACCCTACAATAGCAAGAGCCTCGTGCACTAGGATACTCTTTTTAATATGTATTAGTAGACAAGAGATGTGGAAGGTCCATGGGTTGAAGCTAGGGGTATAAGTTTGGCCCTGTGAACCTGAGCTTGTACAAGGCCTGTACTAGGTTTTTCAGTCTGCAGGGCAAACCTGAGCTAAGATTTTTAAGCCCATCTCGGCCTAGCCCGAACCCAATTTTATATAACTATATAAATTATTTCATATTATATTTAAAGCTTTAACTGATGATGTCTCATTTTTCATTTTTTTAAAAAGGGTCAATCACAAATTGGGCTTAATTTCACCCTAGTTGAAGCTTTTAGGTCCATGAAGTACTGATTCTTTCTATTTTTTAACATTATAATTGTAAAGAGTAATAAGAAGGCAAAAGATTAGAGTGCATACATGGAAGCTTAATTATCATATTGTGACCTTTGTTTAGTCAGAAATATATACCATAGAAAGTGAAATTGTTGCGAGGTAGAAGCATATCCTCTGCATTGCATGACAAGATCAGCAATCTCTTACGTTCAGCATCGATCTTGTAGTGAGACAACAAGCGTTTTGGAGGCATCTTAAACACTCCTGAGCACATTAGCAAAAGAATAAAAGAAAAATGTTACAATTCATTATCAAGTGTTTGTAGTCCAACGGTTAGGATAATTGCCTTCCAAGCAATAGACCCGGGTTCGACTCCCGGCAGACGCATTTCTTTTTTTTTTTTTTGGTAAACACTATAATTTTCTTTAAAATTAGTAAAAACGGTACGTACCGTACAGAATTGGCTTTAACAAGAGAGCTGCAACATCCCATACATCGCCATTGGAGTTACTTATAAAAGGCAACGAATCACAGCCATCCAACGGGTTGAACATCCCAATAGTATCCAACGTCGTAGGTTCGATCTCATAAGGTTGACCACCCTCCCAAAGACAAAGCAAACGTTTTCCCCATTTCAAAACGGTTGTATTCGCAACATTCTTCATCACCTTCGTATTCAATATCTTCTTCCCTCCCCTCAACACAGAAAAAGGCCCTCGATGTGTAAACCTCCAGCTGCCGGTCTCCCGGTCACGTTCTTCTCTCTGAGCTTCCGTCTCAACGTACCGAGCCATGAACCTAACTTCGCCTTTCTGTCCATCAATGGTGAAGGCTCGGAGATAGCCATGTCCGTCGAGAGGGTGAACGGTTGAGCCGTGATCATCAGAGAATAAACCTGGTCCGATCAGGTAATATGTTCCGGATGGGAAATCGTGAGGGATTGAACCGTCGATGATACGAAGGACGACCGGTTCAACACACTCGGAACGTTGAGAGGTGAACAGAAGCTGGTAGTCTTGGAATGCTGTGACTGCTTCGTCAACTATGGGTGATGACAAGTGGGTTTGGGGTGCGGTGATAGTGGCTTCCCAGCGTATTTTAGCGGGTGAAGTTGACCGTGATATTCTCGCCTGGTTTAGTTTTGCCGATGAGATCAGGAGTTTCGACCTCACAGGGATGGCTTTGAAGTGGTAAGCCGCCGTCGCCTGGGATTGCATCATTGCATGTCGTGCTGCAAATGCCTTTGTTGCTGTGGTCACGTTAATACTTATAGAACTCCACTTTGAAATTAGCCTTCTACTTCTATTGAAGTTACGGATATGCCATTTCACAGTATAAACGGTACGGGTGTGTTGAACTAGGGGTTTTTTGTTTGTCTCATGCAATGTGTCCGGCCCAAACCCGGATTTTAATTCTCTCCAATTCCTAAAGCTGTGTAGTGCGGTAGTGTTAGGTGGAGATGTTGATACCTGGTAGGTCGGACATCCAACGTTTTGAGCTCAACATAAGTCAATAAGTTCAAACCGTTGGATGTCCGAGTTGCCACGTGTCGACATCTCCACCTAGCACTGCACAATCAGAGAGGATTATTTTCCGCCCAAACCCCGACTGGCTATTAATGGACAAACAACTAGTTAGCATACCTAAGTAGAGTCCATTTACAATTGGGTGCTCTCCAATTTGGATCCTTTATTGCCACCTGCCTGTCCTACGTTGTGCTGCACAAATACAGCAAGGCGCGCAATTATCGCCTTACCCCTGCCCGAGCGCCTTGCCCAAGTGGGGGTAAGGGGATAATTGCGCGCCTTGCTGTGTTTGCGCAGCACGGCACAAGACGGGCATGCAGTAATAGAGGATATGGATCCAATGCTTTTGGTCTCTAGCGCAAACAAGTCTTTTTATGTGATCATGTGAAGGAACCATATTATTTATGATCAACCATAATGAGCCATTGATGCAATGAATGCACTCCATGGCTAAGAATAGGAGGACAATTTAGTTCTACATCAATGGTCAAGTAGTGTACATAGTTTGGCTTATGATTTTGGGAAGGTCTTCTCTATTCAGAAGCTCGGGCTTTTGGATTGAGTAATTAAGTGGTATTAGAGTAGGTTGATCATGCATGGCCATGTGGGGGCCATGGCCCAAAGATTGGGGGGGGGGGATTGTTGTAGTAATTACACTCCATGGTCATGAATAGGAGGACAGTTTAGTCTCATATTGGTCGGGTAATATATTAGTAAACGACAGTTTTGACTTATGACATCGAAAAGAGCTTCTCCATCCTGAACTTCAAACTTTTGGTTTAGATGTAATTAGCCATATGGGTAGGACTTGTATAGTTCGATTATAGTTGAGACCATGGTTTGAGGTATCAATATCGGATCACTCGAAATGACCGATACTACACAATTATGAAGGTGATCCATACGTAAGTGATACCATATTGGTGAAATGGTACATACAAGGGGTGAAATAGTAAAAAAAAAAAAAAAAAAACTGTTTTGTAAGGAAAACCATGGGTAAACTTGTTTGATACAACCAATCTATATATCGGTATCGTTTTGAAGATGACCGATACCAGATCCAATACCATGCACTAAAACCATGGACTAAAACCATGGTTGAGACTTGAGACCATGTTCACTAAGGACAATTGGGCCAAACCCAATAAGAGTTATTCATTAATTGAAATGTTTTAATTTAGGCGGGTTTGGAGGACCGGATTAGTAATGCACTTCCATGCTATTTTGTCTTGACTTGGATGTTGGATCAGTGGATGGTGGAGGCCATGTCTAGGTAAATTAGCTGATGGGCTCACCACCCAGCACGGCTTGATCATGAATGGACGGTAAATAGAGAATTGTACGTTGGGTGGCCGACAGATGGCCTTCTGAAGCCATTGCATTGAGTCAAGTATGGATGATCATAGGGCATTTAGTGCTGGTGCATAAGCTGAAAAACAAGATAATATTAGGACACTAATAAAGGGCACCAAGATAATGATTAGGGCTTCAAGAATTTAATACCATGGCAGTTGATGTGTTTCTTTTGTTTTTTTATGGGTAGAAGCAGTTGATGTGTTTCACTACTTGTATAGTTTGTATATTGGTGAGATACGACCGGGAAATGACAACGAGGGGGCCACATCGACCACCCCTCTAGACGTCGACCGTCTATTGCGGAATCTGTAAACGTCATACTCAACTAAATCGCCAATGGACGGCGAAGGGCCTCTACGTCCCTCGTCATTAAGACTACGTTTGGCTGCCAAGAAAAGTCGGAAGCCCAGAATCTTTCATTTGTCATTTTTCGTTTTTTATGTCTCATTTCATTATCTATCCTTTGTTTTCTATTGTTTCTTTCTACCTATTTTGTTTTGATTAGATCCATGTATCATATCACATTAAGTTGGGATAAGGTTGTATTTGTTGTTTGTTGTTGGTTATATAAGCAAATGACATAGATGAGTGTACTAACGAAGTGTGACAAAATGGTTTCATACATTAGAGGACGAGGAGGTCATTTTGTGTGAGGATGAGAGAGATAGACGATAGAGGCGACATGTTTGCACATTGCGCTTTACTATGGCTAGTTGTCACACTAAAACAAGGTTTTAAGAATTAGGAATTGAATCGATGAATCGGCCGATTCAGATTGAAATTAACCGATCCCAATTCCGACCGTTTCATGCCCAAAACATAGTTTCTAGAAATTATCTATTTTTGGATTTGAAGACCGGTTTTAGGTTCTGAAGGATTGAATTCGACTGTTCTAATGTAAGGGCATCAATCGATTCGAGTTTGGTTTTGGCTTCGGCTCATTTGAAACAAAATGTATAAACCAAAACTAAAACAAACCGAGAATATGAATACATTTTCAAAACCAAAACTAAATCAACTCGGTTCAATTTTCAATTTTTATTTGGTTTTGTATTCATATTCTTAATGGATTTTAATTTTGTTTCATATTGGATATAGGTCATATTGTAAATGTTTTTTGGCTACTTTTTTGACATCTTCAATAATAACAAACCCTTTTCTGGTAGGACAATAGTTCACCAAACTTTTTTTGAACACTAAAAATGAAAAGAATTTAACATCCACGCTTGATTAAAATTTTTAAAAAACATACTTTTATAGGCTAGCTTATTTGATTTAAAAATAGGTTAACGGTTTTAGGCATGAAACCGACACCGAACCTAGAAAATATTTCACTCGGGAACAACAAAACCGAATCGAATTACTTCGGGTAGTTTCGATTTGCTTGTAAACGTTCGGTTTCAGTTTCAGTTCTAAATTGATACCTTTACTCCAATGCAATACGGATCGGAATCGACATCGACCGATTCATCCTCCGATTCCGATTTTTTAAACCCTACACCGAATCGTTTCGAAAGTCAAAAACAGGACATTCTTCCTTCACTTCCTCTTCAACCTCTCACCACCTCAACATTTCTCTATGTAAGTCTCCTTGTACTGCAACAAATAGAGTTCTTGAACTAGTCGTGTAGCTCCTTCTTCGTTCTACGAACCAGAGAAGAAGAACGACAAGAGGAGATGAGTTACGAGCAGAGGCTTAAAGCAGCAGCAGAGCTCGTTCTGTCAAGTGATCGACAAGTCGGCGACGAGTCCCCTCTTTTAAACAGTGCTGAATTTGGGGTTTCGGCGTCGCTGAAACCTCACCAGGTTGAAGGCGTCTCATGGTTGATTCGAAGATACACTCTTGGCGTCAACGTCATTCTTGGTAGGGTTTTATGTCATTCTCATTATTCTTTCCAATTTTGCATTCAAAGTATTTATACGGTTTTGGTGCATTTGCAGGAGACGAGGTACTTTGTCCTTACTCTGTGAAGTATCGGTAACCTACCTTAGTGTTGGATAACAATATGGTTAATAGTCTTTCCCTGTTACATCAATGATCAATGCCCTACTACTACCAGCTCTCATAATTCCAGAAATGGGACTGCACTGGGCAGTTGAATCAAAACCAACAACCTAGTGGTTTGGAATTACCTATAATATTATCCATTCGATGACAAAATATTTCGATTTGACTAATTTTCCACTTGTTAAATATTTTGAACTAAGAATTTGTTTAGTTGTCTTTTTTTTTTGTTGGTGAATAACTGGTAATGTTAGTAGTTCTGAACTTCTGTTAAAAGTTTACTTATTCAAGATTGTAAAAGTAAGGTTGGTGTGATCTGCATGGAGCAGATTGATGAAATGGTTGGGGAGCAAAGTATGAGTACGACTTAACCAACTTATGAGCTTAAGTAGTAATAAAACATGTCAAAGGCAAATGAAAGGGATCTGAGATGAGTCACCCTCTCAGCTCCCTCCCCCCTCCCCTGCCTCCGGCAATCTCCTCTTCAGCTTCTCTCCTTCTTTCCTCCACGTCACCACCGTCTCCACCTGCCCCTCCCTCTCCTCCGCCTTCCCACTGTACCAAAAACTGGTCATCCCTTTTCCAGCAACCCCCCTCTGCTGACTCATCTCTACTCTTCTTCCCCCTTGAGCTTGAAAATGGGCTCCCGGTTGCTCATTGTCCAAATTCTCTCCTTTCCCCTGAAATATCAAAGTGGAACTCCTGCCTGGTTGGTCATTTCCTTGGGCCTAGACCTTCCTTCAACATAGTCAAAGCCTCCCTTTCAAAGCAATGGAAACCTACGGGCTCCTTCGAAACCTTCCTCCTCGACACTGGGGTATTTGTTTTTCGTTTTTTCTCAGATGAGACCAAAGCCCGTGTCCTCGATGGTGCCTCCTGGATGGTTGGCTCCTTGCCTATCTTCCTCCGACAATGGACCCCTCATCTCCTGCTCCATAAGGTCGACTTCAGCACTGTTCCCTTGTGGATCACTCTCCCTGGTCTTCCCCTCCACTATGATTGCCTCAGCCGTCTTGGCTCCGTCATTGGATTCCCACTGTATAACAACGCTCGCACTCTCAAGATGGACCGCCTTTCTTTCGCTCGGATCTGCGTGGAGGTCTTTGCTGAGTCTGCTCCTCCTTCCATCATCACCGTTGTTGAAGATGATGGGTTCAACTTTACTCAGCCTGTCAAGTTCGAATGGATGCCTCCTCGCTGTGATCACTGTAAGACGTTTGGGCACTCCTCAAAGAGCTGTGCTGCTGCTGCTCCTTTTTCCCTTGCAGCCCTACTAGAAGCCAACCCTTTGTCTCCCTTCTCGGTGGCTTGCGATGCAGTCTCAGGCCCTGTAAACAGTTCGGCTACTGTCGTTGAGACTGCCTCTGCTTCAGTTCTATCGCCGCACCTTGTTCTGTGACTGCGCCTGCCCTGTCTCAGTGATTACGCCTACGCCTGCTCCGGAGATCCCCCCTTGTAGCCTTGTCTGTTTCGCCCCAACGGGGAAGGTCCTCCTCCCGTCTCCGTCGTTCAAATCGCCCAAAGCTCCGCTGTGTGCAGCCCTCTATGATGAAGCCCTCAGTTTTTGCTTCTGGTTTCTTTGATCCTCCTGCTGGTCTGACCACTGTGACTGGTTTTGCAACCCATCTCGACAGTTGCTCCGGTCAACCTGGAAAAGCTGATGCCGCTGATAACCTACTGCCTGCGATCCTTGAACTAACGCTGTTGTCACCTCCCCTTTCGCGATCTGAGGATTTGTTCGAGCTTGGTATCCACATCGAAACACCTCCCATTCTAGTTTTGGGTGACTGCGAACCTGATCTAGTCTCTGAGAGCTCCTCGAACCGAGAACCATGCCATTCGCGTGAAAAGAACTTGGGCCCTGCACAAAGGTATAACCCCCCTGTCTGTCGATGTTTAAGCCCCTACCCCTTTCACAACCTTCTTTTACTAATTTACCCCCTACTTCCTAACCCCCACCCCTCCACGTGCCTCCCTACACGTGACCCCACTGCCCCTAATTGGACCCTCCATAGCCCACCCTCTTCTAATCCCATCTTCAAGGCCCATATCCACCCCTCAGCCCATTACCTTGGCCCAACCTCCTTTTAACCCATCTTCATGGCCCATCTCCACCTCTCAGCCCATTCCCTTGGCCCATCCGAACCCTTATACCCATCCCAAATCCTTTTTTACTTACAACCTACCCATCTTTCAACCCCCAGCCCATCTCTACCAAAAAACTTACCCCAACCCTCTTCCCTTTCCCTTCTCCTCCCACCCAACCCTCTCCCGATCCACTTCGGAACCCCTCCTTTCTCCTTTTGAGCCCCCACACCATCACCCCCTAGTTTCACCACCTTTGTCCCCCCCTCCCCTACCCAGCTGGCCTTCTCCGCTAGATTCCACCCTTTCCTTCCTGGGGTGGCATTGCCCCTCCCCTCTTGTAGGCCTTTAGTTAGAAGCCCGGCAGTCGCCTATGCCCGTAGGCGACATAAGAGCACCCCTCCTAGGTTTGAGCTGCCCCCTTTGACTTAGTTCCCATGCTGTCTGGCTTTATCTGGAATGTCCGTGCCTTAATTCCTTGGCCAAGCGTCTTGAGCTTCGTTCTTTCATCAAATCCTCCAACTCCTTCTGTGCTCTCCTTGATACTCGTGTTCTCCAGGAAAACGCATCCCGCATTGCTGCTTCTATCGCTCCCTCCTGGTCCTTCCTTTCCAATTACTCCCACACGCCTTTTGGTCGGATCTGGGTTCTCTGGGATCCCTCCAAACTCCATATCTCTTCTACCCAATCTTCGTCCCAATTTATCCATCTTTGCCTCTCTTTTCACAGCTCTCCCTCTCCCTTCTTTATTACTGTGGTTTATCCTTTCAACCAAGCCATTGATCGTATTCCCCTTTGGGCCGACCTCTCTCTCCTTAAGCCCGGCTTGGATTCTCTTCCTTGGGGAATCGGAGGGGACTTTAATGTTGTCCGTTCTCATCTTGAAAAGCTGGGTGGCAGGCCCATAGACCTCATGGTGGTCAACCCTTTCAATGACTGCATCGAGGATCTCGGCCTTGATGATCTCCGGTGGTCAGGTTCCCCTTTTACCTGGCACAACCGTCGCATCGCCTGCAAGCTAGACCGATTTCTCGTCAATGAAGTCTGGCTTTCCTCTCTCCCCCACTCCCATGCCTCCTGTCTAGTCCAAGGCCTATCTGATCATTGCCCTTGTCTTATTTCCCTTCAGCCTTACTCCTCTTTTGGCCCCAAGCCTTTCAAGTTCTTTGATATGTGGACTTCCCATCCCCTCTATCTGTCCACCATCAAGAAAGCTTGGCGTATCCCGGTTTCTTCTCACTCTCTCCCTCTGGTCGCCCTGGCTCGCAAACTCCGCAATACCAAAGCTATTCTTCTAAGGTGGAACCTCTCCACCTTTGGTAATATCCCCTCCAGGCTATCTTCTTGCCGTTCCGATCTCTCTCAAGTCCAATTCAAGCTCCAGTCCGACCCTCTCAACCCGGCGTTTGCCGCAGATGAGAAGCGCCTCTCTGAAGAGCTTTCCTCTCTCTCCCTCTCCGAGAAAAGCTTCCTTCGCCAGAAATCCCATTCCAAATGGTTGGAGCTTGGTGACTTGAACTCTGCCTATTTCCACCGCTCTCTTAAAGCTAGGCATAACTCGAATTCCATCACCCTCCTTCTTGCTTCTGATGGGTCCTCTCTATCCTCTCCCTCTGAAATCAAAGAGGCTGCCTCCTCTTTCTTCTCCACCCTATTCAATCCCTCTCTCCCCCCTCCTTCCCTTATTCCCCCAGCTCTCATTGATAAGTTCATTCCTCCCTCCCTCTTCCAATCCCTCATCACCATCCCCACTGATGACGAAATTTCCTAGGTTATCCTTTCCCATAAGTCCAACAAGGCTCCGGGCTCTGATGGCTTTAGTATGGGCTTCTTCCTCAGCTGCTGGGACTCTGTTAGAGGAGAGATCATCAAAGCCATCCGCAGTTTCTTTTTCAAGCCTTGTCAGCTAGCTCAGATCAATCAAATCTTCATCTGCCTTATCCCCAAAAAGGATGGGGCCACTTCCTTGCCTGACTTTCGGCCCATCTCCCTCTGTAATCTCATCCACAAGTTCATTGCCCAAATTCTTGCCAACCGGATCAAGGCGGTCATCCCCTCCCTTGTCAGTCCCAACCAGTCGGCCTTCATCTCCGGCCGGAGCATTGCGGACAATATCATCCTCTGCTTTGAGATCGTCAGAGGCTTAGACCGCAAATCGCATTCCCCGGCTGCTCTCTTAAAAATCGATCTCCACAAAGCTTTTGATTCCATCCGTTGGGATTTCATCTGTGATGTGCTCTCCCTCATGGGCTTCCCTCCAGTATTCATTCGCTGGATTTATGCCTTTATCTCCACCCCTTCCTTCTCTGTCTTGGTCAATGGATCCCCCGCTGGCTTTTTCCGCTCCAAAGTTGGAATTCGCCAAGGTTGCCCCCTCTCCTCCTTCCTCTTCTCCCTTGCCCTGGAAGTCCTATCTAGGAGCCTCCAAACCAAAACTGACCTCCACCTCATCTCCCCTCTTCCTAAATGCAAGCAGATCAATCTCTCCCATCTGGCCTTTGCTGACGACCTGATGATCTTCTCTAAGGCGTCCCACTCCTCCATCTCTGCCATCATGGACTCCCTTCATCTTTTTGAGTCTCTCTTTGGCCTCTGTGTCAATCTCCTTAAATCCAAAATTTTTCTCTCTGGCATCTCGGACTCCTCAAAAGAATCCCTCCGTCTCTTGACAGGCTTCTCCATCGGGTCTCTTCCTGTCACCTACCTTGGCCTCCCCTTGATCCCTGCCAGGCTCTCCGGCCACCACTGCACTCTTATGCTTGACAACATTCGGAAGCGTCTACAACTCTGGAAAGGCAAGCTCCTTTCTTATGCTGGTAGATTCGAATGTATCCGTTCGGTTCTCCAAGTAACCTACATCTACTGGACTAGTATCTTCTACGTCCCTAACTCCACCATCCAGACCATTGAGTGCATCTTCTGCGCCTTCCTTTGGAAGGACAGCGACACCCCCAGATTTCTCCACCCTGTTAGTTGGAAATCTATCTGCCTCCCTAAATCTGAGGGTGGCTTCGGCATCTGCCATATCCGTGACTCCAACACGGCGGGCATTCTTAAACTCATCTGGAGAATCGCTTCTCGCCAGGATTCTATCTGGGTTTCTTGGGTCCACTCTCATCTTCTTAAATCTGACTCCATCTGGATTGTCCCCATCCTTGCCAACTCCTCTTGGATTTGGCGCAAGATCCTCACCCTCCGCCCTCTGGCCCTCCGTGGTATCTCCTCTTCCATTACTGACGGCTCTTCCACCTCTCTCTAGCTGGATCCTTGGCACCCCTTAGGAATCCTCTATAATTTGCTGGGCCCCAGGACCATCTATTACTCTGGCCTCCAAGGCCGCCACCGTCTCCTCCCTCATTTCCTCAGGTTCTTGGACCCCTCATCCTTCCCTCAACCCTGACATCATCTCTCAGATCTGGGCTATCCTCCCCTCGTTACCTCAAAACCCCCTCCCTCGCACAGATAAGGTCACTTGGCTCCCCTCCCCCAACGACACCTTTTCATCGTCCTCTGCCTGGAAACTTTCCAGGGACCCTTGTCCCTCTGTCCCCTGGCACAAATTAGTCTGGTTTAAAGGCCACATTTCCCGCCACAGCCTTATTGTTTGGAGAGCCATAAGACTTTGCCTGCCCACCCAAGCTTTCCTGATTCACCGCACTATCCTAGCTCCTCCCTCTTGCAACCTATGCTGGATTGGCCGTGAAGATATCCCCCATCTCTTCTTTGACTGCACCTTTACCTCAACCATTTGAAAAAAGGCCTTATCCTCCATCTGGCCGCGAAGCAGAAGGATCAGAAGCTTTGAACGCGAATGGCAATGGTTACTCAACTCCTTTTCTGGGAACTCCATTTGTGACACCATCGGGAAGCTAGTCTTTAGCGCTGCTATTCATCATATCTGGATGGAAAGGAACCTTAGGAGATGGACTTCCAACTCTAGATCGTTTGATGTGATTTGGAAAGCCATCTCCTTCGATGTGTCCACCAAGCTCAGTAGTATCCGCCAGAGGCCCTGCTCAGATAGCCATAGAATTAGGCACATTTTGACTTTTTGGGGCCTTGATTCTGCCCTCTTGCGGTCCTCCTCTGCGTAGGCTGGTCGACCGCCCCCCCTATTTTTCTACTTTCCTCTCTCCCCCTCCCTTTTTCATTCTTCTCCCTCTTGTATATTGATTCTTTGGTTCGCTCTTGCCCGCCCCCTCTTGGGGTTCGGTAATATTTTTATTTACCAAAAAAAAAAAACATGTCAAAGGCAATCATCGATTGTGTTATCCTACATGTTATCGACAAAGTAACTGATTGCTGATGCGTTAGGCATTGAAAATTTTCTGAGTTTATATTTATTTTCTCTGTGACAACTAAGATGCATTTCAAGCTTAAAAGTACTTTGATCTGATATTAGTTATCTGAGCAGGAATGAAACAAATATTGGAAAAGTAGTGTGTGAGGAGTTAAAATGAATATTTCCATACCTGCATCATCAAGGCTGCCTGGTTGGACATAAAAGGTTACAATGTAAAATGTTGTACGAAGCAAGGCTTATAGTATAACAGAAAGTTGTAACATGCCATTCTGTCTCGCCCGCTTGCCGGTCCACTCTGAAATATTCATGGGCTAGCAGGCCGGGCGGACTTTTTAGATGGTATCTGCAAGCTGAAGTAAAATATTTTTCTTTGCGCCTTTTTCTACAGAAACCTAAGAAAATTAATTAAAATTTTGGTTACTGTATTTAGCAAGTTTTTGAGTTACGTATAAAATAAATGTTGGCAGAAGTTAGAAAATTTCCATTTCGTTTTCGTTTTAGGAGTTTACAACATTTTATCCAACCAAATGGAGCCTTAATGAATCACCAATAATTTCTCCGTTGATAGTGATTTTCCCTTGTACTTGATCACAATTAATTCCTCTCTTCCTTAAAAAGAAAATCTAAATTATGAAGGAATGCCAATTAATTATTGGATTCTTGAGATCCATCAATCTTGATCATGGCATGTGTTTTTGTTATCTCTTGGCTACTATTCCATCTTATTTTTTAGAGTCCCAAAATATCTTGAAACTGAATGAGTTGTTGGCAGATGGGTCTTGGGAAGACTCTACAAGCTATTTCTTTCTTGAGTTATTTGAAGGTTCGTCAGCTGTCAACTGGGCCATTTTGTGAGTTGAAAGCTTTTACCCCTGTAGATTTACTACCTGAGTCTTTCCCAGCATTGACTTGGAACCATGTTTTTTCCTCTCTTCCTAACATATCTTTTGTTTTTTGGGTTGGATTGGAAGTGTGTTGTATTGTTTTATGTGTTTTCCTAATCGTTGATTGTCATTTTACTTCTGCAGTGGTGTTATGTCCCTTAAGTGTTATTGATGGTTGGATATCAGAAATTGCGAACTTCTGTCCAAAACTAAGGGTTCTTAGGTATATTGGAGATAAAGAAACCCGTCGCAGTCTACGTAGGACAATGTATGAACATGTAAAGCAGCAGTATTCACTGTCTGATGTAAGTCTTCAAACTTTGATTTATGGTTCTTAAATGATATGTCATGGGTGCCTTCCTACTATCAGGATATATTAACATTCTCATTTCATTTGTTTGATTTGGATTAGCTTCTTAAGATTTAATAGTAGAATTCAATATATAACATTATATAATTTACTCTCGTGCTACTACTAATCAGCTTTGATGATTGTTTATTTTGGAGCTATTAACAGTTACAAACAACATTACCTTTTGACATACTTCTGACAACATATGACATAGTATTGATGGATCAAGATTTTCTTTCTCATATTCCGTGGCACTATGCAGTAATTGATGAAGCTCAGCGGCTTAAAAATCCTTCCAGTGTATGTACTAAGAAGATATCCCATTAACTGATCTATTCATGGGCTTCGATTTTCTGATAATCTTCTCATTTATTGTTGTCAACTTTCCTCCGAAGCAGAATTTTTAGGTCAGAGAAATTAATTGGAGTCATTAATTTGCGGTTTGATACTTATTGGAGGTTTGTACTTTTTAAACATTTGCAGGTTTTATACAATGTTCTTGAACAACATTTTGTCATGCCTAGGCGGTTATTGATGACAGGCACCCCCATCCAAAACAACCTTTCTGAACTCTGGGCTCTAATGCATTTCTGTATGCCTTCAGTCTTTGGGACACTGGATCAGTTTCTCACCACCTTCAAGGAAGCTGGAGATCCATCAGGTTTTCTCCTGACCTTCCCAGAGTCAGCTGTTGCCTAGTGATTCTATTTGTGTTGTAGTATTCCATGTAACATGTTGTATTTTCTACTTGGGGTTGGCTGCAGAAATTCTGTTTTACCATTGCACACTGGCGAAGTAATTTTATTGAAGAGGAAAAAGAGAGTACAAAGGAAGTAATGTAGACTAATCCTGAATCAGGAAAATCCAGTGGGAGATTAGCTCATACAGGATCATAATTAGAACAACCAAAGGAAAAATTCCATAATCCAGTAAAGAAAACTTTAACAAAACAACTCACGTAGGTCTGAAATTGTAGTGGATGGATTAGCTCAACAAGTAGAATAGGCCTGCAAAGTTGGGTCAAGATCTGATGGCTGGATTGTGAGCTCTGGAACAATCCTTCTGCAAGTAGGAAAGTTGAAAGTAAGAGCAGAACAGTAAATCAATTATCAGAACCTGAAAACAAATTGGTATTCTTGGGTTCAATTAGAATGCAGAAAACAGGTCAGAAATGATCTTAATAGATAGCTGCAGAACCTGAACTAAGAACAAACAGATCAGAGAAAATTTGGTAGAATTACTATGGCCGCAGGATATAGAAGCTTTCAGATCTGACTAATCTGAGTTCAGAAATTCATATATCAAAACCAGCAACTAATAAACTAATTGGATGGAAACTGATCAGCAATATGGAAATATCAGTAGCAGAATCAGAATAGTAAGCATAGATATCACAGGAAACAGAATAGAGACAGATAAGACTTGAGTTTTTGAATTGAAAGATAGAAGAATAGAAGGATGCCCTGAAGGCCTTACATATATTTATAACCACTCCAGAAGCCTGCTATTGGCTTAACACAGATAAAGTCTAATCTAAAAAAAGAAAAGAAAAAAGAAAAAAAGAAAATAAAGTAAAGCTCCAACCTAATCTAATACAGTAACAACCAATAAGAAAAAAGGTACCAACTCAGATTGTAATAAAGTAATACCAATCCAAGATAGGCTTTACTATAAAAAAAGAAAGAAAATAACTTCTAGAAGACATCAGCTGACATGAACACCATACATGGCATCACGAACTGGCAAATAAGAGAAAATCCTTAAAGAAATGGTTGGGTAAGTCGTGCCATCGGACACATTTCTCAAGACCGTAGACGTGCAAACCGGGAATTTTGAGAATCGACCTCTAAGATAAAATAGCCCTATGGCAACGGTCAGTAGTCATGTACTTGTCTACTGCGCCCATTCGAACACTTCAGAATTGTTTTTTATCAGAAAATAACAAGACCATAAATAGAGAAAACAAAAATTAGATTGTCTTTAAAAAAATGTTAGTGAATGGGCTAGACCTCTCTATTTAGAGGGCAGGCCTTGATGCAACGGTAAAGGTTGCTCCATTGTGACCAAGTGGTCACGGGTTCGAGTATGGAAACAGCCTCTCTGCGAAAGCAGGGGTAAGGCTGCGTACATTATGACCCTCCCCAAACCCCGCAATGGCGGGAGCCTTGTGTACTGGGTACGCCCTTTTACCAAAGGTTATCTCCAAAATACATGCCCAAAAGAACTATGTTTTTTCTCATAAGATATGTCTCCAATAGTCAGAAATTGATCACTTAAGTGTCTATTTGGAAGAGACGTGACGCTATAACAAACCTTTTAAAAACAAGAATAATATTTTGAATCAATAGTTTTTAAAACATTAAAATTGTTAGAATTTTAAATAGTTTTAAATTGTTAATTCAAAATTTGTTTTTTACTTTAAAATGTGTTGGAGGGTCATGTCTCTTCCACACAAGCACCTGAATGGTCAACACACATGTCTTATGTAAAAGACATGGTGTTTGGGTGTGTTTTTTGGAGATAGCCTTTTGTGGTGTCTCTTCTTCTTCTATAAATAGAGAGAAGGTTCAACCCATTTCTCTAACTACTTTTAAGACAATTCCAACTCCTGTTTTCTCTTGGTCTTTCTTTATTTATGTTTTTTTATTTTTCAATTGAGCACAGTCTGAAGTACTCGAGTGGGTGTAGTAGGGGAGTGCACGACTGCTGTCAGATGCCATAGGGCTGTTTTATCTTGGAGGCTGATTCACAAAATTCCTGGTTTGCACCATTAGAGGTGTCTATAGTCTTAAGGAAAGTGTCTGGTGACACGACTCAACTCCACTGTTTCCTTAAGGATTCTCATATTCTCATGTTCGTTATGCCATGTATGGTGTTCGTGTCGGTTGATGTCCTTTGCGGTACAAATAAGTTTTCTTCCCCTTATCTTATATTTTGGAATATTTCCAACAGTTCACCTAAGTGACCAATAGGCATGACTATTGGAAGGCATGTTTGAATGGTCAACAAACATGTCTTGTGGAAAAGACACGGTGTTTAGGCATTTCTTTTGGAGACAACCTTTGGTGGCGTCTCTTCTTCTCCTATAAATAGAGAGAAGGTTCAGCCCATTTATCTAACAGTTTTTATGGCAATCTCCACTTTTTTTTTTTTTTCTCGGTCGTATTTTATTTATGGTTTGTTACTTTCCGACTGAGTACAACTCTGAAATACTCAAAGTGGCGCAGTAGGTGAGTGCACGACTATTGGTGGATACCATAGGCTGTTTTATCTTGGAGACCGATTTGCAAAATTCTCGGTTTGCACTAGAGAGCATCTATGGTCTTAAGGAAAGTGTCTGGTGGCACGACTCAACCCACCATTTCTTTAAGAATTTTTTCTTATTTTCAGGTTCGTGATGCCATGTATGGTGTTTGTATCAATTGTCTTCCTCTGTGGTACAGTCATGTTTTCTTTCCCTTATCTATATTATGGAACAGTTCTAACACAGTCAGACATCAAAATTTGATTTCTGCTTCTGGAACTATGATTCTAAAGACAGCCCCTGGACACAATTCTGGTGACCTGAAACCTACAAACTCAAAAGAAATGTTGAGTCCTACTTACATCTCTAATGTGTAAGTTATTTTTGATTGGATTGGAAAGCAGGTGCAGCATTCTCTTGATGCTCAAAGGAATAGCAGTTCACTTGTTTTTGAAATGTGAAGTTTCTAAATCTATACTTTTTTCTATGTTTGTCTAAAATTTAGATTTGAAGGAACTCAAAGATCTGATTTTGGGGAGAAATGGCGAACCTTAATTCAGCCATGAATTTCTTTTATGGTTATATTTTAGTGTTATCTTCCATGACCAGTTTATTAGGGAAGTGTACATCATGTACATGTAAAGTTTGTCGTGCATTTTTTTTTTGAAAAAAAAAGGAGAAATTTTTAGATTGAAAAAGTCAATTAGGAATTTTTTTTTTAAAAATTTTTTTTGTTGCAAGGCCCATAGAATTTATATATGGTTCTGATTGTGAGGAATCAAATCATTGCTTAAGCTTTATTAATTATATAGGAACCTTTTTATTTGTTATCTTACTTTTAGAGTTTTTGAATTTTGAGAGAATTATTTGTGTAAGCCACTACTATATTTTAGAAGTTCATTTTTATTCCATGTTTCATTTATTCTTGGTTCTTAGTTTTCCTAATATCAGTTTTGATCCATCACTTTAGAGTCCTTTTATAAGCATTAGGGAGTCCTTGACTTCTGAGGGCCTTATGGCTAAGTGGGTTATTCCCCTGAAAGATCAAGTGCCTTTTCTCTGAACAGGTCATGATGCAGTCAAAGCTGAGGAGGAGTTCAAACTTCTAAAATTCATATTAGGGGCATTTATGCTTCGTCGAACAAAATCCATGCTTATTCAATGTGGAACTCTTGTGCTGCCACCTCTTACTGAGATTACTGTGTTAGATTCACCACTTTTTTTTTTTTTTTGAATATTAAATCATATTATATTTGATTTACTCTGCAGGTTTTCTTGGTGCAAACTTCTTAATTCATTCAACATTTGTACATGTAGACATGTAGTAATCCATCTAATCCTTTTAAGATTTTGCTTTGCTAGGATGGCACCACTAGTAACCCTGCAGAAGAAGGTCTACATCTCAATATTGCGGAAGGAGCTTCCTAAACTTCTTGCATTCTCTTCTGGTTCTTCTAATCAGCAATCCTTACAGAATATTGTATGTTATTGGCTTAAGTTTTCATCTGAAACACCTATTGTCAGCTTCTTCATGCAAGTTATGAAACAATGCTAGCTTTTTGTTGCATTTCTCTTGCTCTCTCTCTTTTTAAAATGAAAACATATTGCTTAATGCTGCTAATTGCTAAACATGGTGATGATTTCCCACGGTTTTAGGGCTCAGACTCAATGATCAGATCAGGAGGCTGATCCCGCTCGATCCTTAGTCATTCAACCGAGTTCTAAGCAGGATTGGCCCAAACTTGGGCAAAACAATGATCTGGGGACCTGTAACAACTGAGTTCTAAGGAAAAATCTGCAATTCAACTCGGATTGGTCCCGGCTGTAGCACCCCCAAATCCGGGTAAAAGATATGGGTGCTGGCCCTCACGGGCTGCCATGTGATAATGGCTGGTCTTCTATTTCATATATTCTACAGCGGAACTAAAGTCGTATCAGAATCTTGCAATAGCGGAAGGTCTAAAACATTAACAGATACACAATATATATATATATATATATATACACAACCCAACCATTATATCTACTATCTACCTTATCATCATTCCTGTTACATCTCTTCGATTACATCAAAAGTAACCACTATAAAATTTACATTCATTTAAGAATCTCTGATAAAATCTCAAAGCATCTTTGATAAAAACTTTAAAATGTCTCTATCTCAAGACCTCTTACTCAAGAGGCCCTACGCCTTTCCCCTTGACTCTCCTGGTGCACTCGGCACAATGACACTCTACCTGTGCAGACGTAGATTGATGGGCGGTAGAGAAGGAGCAACAACAACTGGTGCAGACATCTTGGGAAATCACTGATGTGACACAGATTGAGAACCTGTAAGGGGAAGCAATGCAAGAACAGGTGGAGGACTCAATAGCTCAGTTTCTAAACCATGATTTGTAGCAGGGAAATATGGAGAGTACTTTCAAAGAAGGTAACATTAACGCTGATAAACTGATTCTGTGTTACTTGATCATAACATCGATAACCTTTCTGAGTACGCTTGACAGCCCAAGAAGACAATTTATCAATGTCAGGACTTAAATTATGCACAAAACAAGTACAAACAAATACTCGTGGTGGCAAAGGAAACAATGAAGATGTAGGAAAGATAACTAACATGGGGGATTGATTTTGAAGAACAGACAATGGCATTCGGTTAATCAAGTAACAACTAACAAGCAGTCAAAACAGCTTCTCCCCCAAAAAATCTTTGGAACATTATAATGAATTAATAATGAACGAGCAGTTTCTAGCAAATGCCAATTCTTCCGTTCAGCTATACTATTCTGTTGAGGAGTGTAGGAACAATTAGGTTGATGAATAATACGTCGCTCAGAACAAAATGATGGAATTTTATTTTGAGTGTATTCAAGTGCATTATTAGAACAAAATAAAGGAGAAATCAAACTGATTTTATATTTCATTGTAAAATTTCTTGAAGATAAATAAAATTGTTCGATTTTTTATATATATACATTCAAGTTATCCGAGAATGATCATCCACAAAGGTAACAAAATATAAAAAATCAAACTGACTTTTGATGCGACACTGACCCCAAATATCAGAATGAACCAAAGAAAAATAATGACGGACTCCTAACTACATCATGGAAAGGAAAGGATGTACAATGATGTTTGCCACACTGATGAGCCTTACTCTCAATATGAGAAACATACTTGCAACTAGGAACCATCTGTTGAAATGTGGAGAGCGACATGTGTCCTAATTAACAATGCCAATGAAGATAGGAAATACTACTAGAAGAACCAGAAGCATCATCAAGTCAGTATAGAACATCCTTCTCACGCCCTCTACCAATCTTCTTCCTTGTTTGTAGATACTGGAAAACACAATATGAAGGGAAGAATCTAACAAAATAGTTTAAAGATTTAGTAATTTGACTTACGGAAAAAAGATTTAAAGGTAATTGAGGAACATGAAGTACAAAAACAAGAATAAAGATGAAGTAGGAGAAACAACACTATGATCAGATACGGGAGTAGAAGTCCTATTAGCGAGAATAACTTGAGGAGGATGACTAGTTTTATGAAAGGAAGAGAACACATTTGACTTACTAGTCATATGAGAAGTAGAACCAGAATCAATAACCTACGAGGTAGGAGACGGAGAAACAAGTAGCGCAGCAGTACCTGTATGGGCTAAAGTAGCAGTGGATGACTCACGTTGCTGGACACATTTCAGTTACCAAGTGACCAAATCATCATGAGACATGGATGCAAATTGAGTTAGATTTAGGTTAATGAAGTAAGTGGAAGAGGAGAGGAGGAAGACAAGAGAAGTGGTTAGAGAAGAAGAGAGCAAGTTTTGGTTGTAATCGATTGTGATGGAGAGAGTTCTCCATTCACCTATATTGATTCAAACATAATAATAAAGAGAGAATTACAATCACCTCCCTAGGGAGGTACTAGAGAAATAAAGAAGAAAAAGAATTACATAATAAGACAACTAGTAAAGTAACTAGTTCCTAAACTACCCCTGTTACATGACTTCTAACACTTCTAACACTCCCCCTCAAGCTGGAGAATATATATCATGTATTCCCAGCTTGCTTAGGAGAGTCCTAAACTGAGGAGAACCAAGAGCCTTGGTGAAGATATCTGCCAACTGATCACCAGTCTTCACAAAAGGAGTGCAAATGCTGCCAGAGTCAATCTTTTCCTGAATGAAATGTCTATCAACTTCAATGTGTTTAGTCCGGTCATGCTGAACAGGGTTGTGAGCAATACTGATGGCAGCCTTGTTGTCACAGTACATCCTCATGGGTCCTTCAGTGTCAAACCCCAATTCTTGAGCCAGATGAGTTCACACACCCCATGTGCCATAGCTCTAAATTCTGCCTCGGCACTAGATCTTGCAACAACATGTTGTTTCTTACTCCTCCATGTAACTAAGTTACCTCCCATAAAGGTACAATAGCCGGAGGTAGATCTCCTGTCTGTAATGGAACCAGTCCAATCAGTATGTGTGAGGCCTTCCACTCTCAAGTGATTGTGTCTTGCATATAGCAGTCCTTTCCCTGGAGAGGACTTCAAATACCTCAAAATGCGATACACAACATCTAAATGGCCACTCTTGGGAGCATGCATAAATTGGCTGACAACTCCTACTGCATAAGAGATATCTGGCCGAGTCATAGAGAGATAGATAAGCTTCCTCACTAGCCTTAGATACTTCCCCGCATCAACAAGAGGAGGACCACAGTCATCTCCTAGTTTGTGATTCTGCTCAATAGGAGAACTTGTTGGTTTGCAGCCTAGCATCCCTTTCTCGGTCAACAAATCAAGAATAAACCTCCTCTGACATATGTTGATTCCTTTCTTGGTCCTTGATACTTCAATTCCTAAGAAGTACTTCAAGGGACCCAGATCTTTGATTTCAAATTGCTGTGCCAAATAGCTCTTCAAATTACCTATCTCAACAGTATCATTTCCTATGACCACGATGTCATCAACATAGACAATAAGAGCTGTGATAGTACCATTACTCTGCTTGGTAAAGAGGGTGTGGTCAGCTTGGCTCTGGGAATATCCATTCTTCAAAATGGCCTGTCGGAAGCGCTCAAACCATGCCTTTGGTGATTGTTTGAGACCATATAGAGCCTTCTTAAGGAGACACACTTTCCCTTCAGCTGAAGGCATCTTAAAGCATGAAGGGGTTTGCATGTACACTTCCTCTTCCAAGTCACCATGAAGGAAGGCATTCTTCACATCCAACTGATATAAAGGCCAATCTTTATTGGCAGCCAAGGATGAAAGAACTCTTATTGAGTTATGCTTGGCCACAGGAGCAAATGTCTCCTGGTAGTCAATCCCATAGACTTGACTGTATCCCTTAGCCACCAACCTTGCTTTGTATCTCTCAATACTGCCATCAGATTTATACTTGATTGTGTAGACCCATCTGCATCCAACTGGGACACGTCCCTTGGGAAGATCCACAAGTTGCTGAGTACAATTCTTCTCAAGTGCCATCATTTCCTCAGACATGGCTTGTCTCCACTTTGGGTCAAACATAGCATCACTAACATTCTTGGGAATAGAAGCAGTAGAGAGGGCAGTAACAAAGGCACGACCTGTAGGAGAAAGTGCATCATAGGAGACAAACTAGGATATGGGATTAGTACAAGTTCTCTTCCTTTTCCTAATAGCAATAGGAAGGTCCAAATCAGATGGAGGAGAAGGAGTGTCACCTGATTGAGAGGAGTGGATCTCAGGATGTGGATCTGGATCTGAGGAGGACTCTTGGTAGGTCTTCTTCCTTGTATTATGCAAGCCTTCACCCTTTTGGTATGTAATGTGGTAATTCTTTTCCTTAGCAGAACCACTTTCAACAACCAACTCAGTATTTCCCCCTGGTTGATCATCAATCTCAACCACATCTACAGTCCTGTGTTTTCCAATGTCAAGCATAAAGGGAGATGTAGATAGAGGGGAAAGAAAGAAGTCATCAGCAGCCTGTTTATTCCCACAATGCTCCCCCTGAAGAGGATGCTGAGAAGGGACAAAGAAAGGTACAGACTCAAGAAAGGAAACATCCTTAGAAATGAGACAGCGCCGGGAGGATGGGTGATAACATTTGTAACCCTTGTAGTTGAAGAGTATCCGAGGAAGAGACACTTGAGAGCTTTGGGATCAAGTTTGGTGCGAGCAGATTTATTGACATGCACATAACAGACACAGCCAAAGACTCTCGGAGGAAGAGAGAAAGCAGAGACCTTGGGAGATAAGGTGTCCAAGGGAGATTTGAAGTTAAGAAGCTTGGTAGGCATACGATTGATGAGAAAGGAGGCAGTGAGAAGAGCTGCAGACCAGAAGGTCTTGGGAACATGCATGCCAAATAAGAGACTACGGGTAACTTCCAATAAATGGCGATTTTTCCTCTCAGCAACCCCATTTTGTTGGGGTGTGTCAACACACGCTAGCTGATGGATAATGCCATGAGTAGTAAAAAAGGATTGAAGACCACCAAACATGTACTCCCCCCCTTTGTCAGCTCTGACAATTTTAATTTTCATCTCAAATTGGGTAAGGATCATTTGATAGAAATTCTGAAAGGCTTCACAAACATCACTCTTATGTTTCAGAAGAACAGTCCATGTGGCACGTGAATAATCATCAACAAATGACACAAAGTAACGATAGCCAAATAGAGAAGTAGTAGGGGAAGGTCCCCAAACATCAATATGTATAATATGAAAAGGAGCAACAGTTCTATTACCATGATAAGGATAGGAAGACCGACAATGTTTAGCAAACATACATGGTTCACATTGAAAAACATGAGAGGGGGCAATAGAAGAAAATAAGTGAGGTAATTGTTTCCTCATTACAACAAAAGATGGATGGCCAAGACGCCAATGCCATAACATAACAGAATCCACAGAACTGCTATCATGACGGCCACAAACATAGGATTGAGCTGTGGGCAAAAAAGGGTAAAAAAAGTAAAGGCCTTGCTCCTCACGTCCACTACCAATAATCCACTTCATCACCAAATCCTGAAAAAGGCAATGAGAAGAAAAAAATGTGACACAACAATTGAGAGATTTCGTCAAATGACTCACAGATAAAAGGTTCAGTGTAAGGTTAGGGACATGAAGAACAGAATTAAGAGAAATAGATGATGTCACAGGGATATTACCCTTACCAGAGATGGAGGAAAGGGAGCCATCAGCTACCCTAACCTTATCCTTACCAAAACAAATGGTATGGGAATCATAATAACAAGACGTACTAGTCATGTGGTCTGTGGCACCAGAGTCAATGACCCAAGACTGTGCGGCAGAGGAAGCTGAAGTGGAGACCTGTAATGCTAAGGAGGATGAGGAACCAACCACACTAGATGTAGAGGACGTGCTCAACTGTGAAACAACCCTGCGGACCACTGCATCCATAAAAGTAGAGTCATCCTGTGGAGCATCAGCCTCAGTCGTCGCAGAATGAGCTCGAGCTCCCCCTCTACGGCCACCACGACCACGGGTACCGGGGGGGCAACCATGAAGAGACCAACACCTATCCTTGGTGTGGCGAGTTCGCCCACAATGATCACACTTGAATCTGTCTCTGCCAATTCCACTGGCACTAACTGTCTCTACAGTATTGGCTTCTTCCTTGTTAGGCCCTTGGCCTCTACCACCTCCACGGGTGTCCTGAAGAGAGCTGGAATTAAGGGCAGACCTCTCATGAGAAGAAGCAGGTGCTGCCATAGTAAGCCGCCGTGTCTCCTTACTCTGTAGGTGACTGCAAACCTCACTAAGAGAAGGGAGAGGAGACTGGCCCAACAGTTGGAGTCTAACTGGCTCATAATCAGGATTCAGACCACTAAGTAAATAAAATACACGCTCTTTTTCAAGTGTCTGATACACCTTAGCCTCATCTTCTGGGTTGGTCAAATGAAGGTCACTGTAGTGGTCATACTCCTCCACAAGACCAAGGAACATACTATAGTACTCAGAAATAGTCCTATCACCTTGCTTCAAGGAGTGAATTCTTTGATGGAGCTGATAGACTTTGGCAGTGTCACCAACTCTATCATAGGCTATAGAGACACTATCCCAGATAGCTTTGGCAGTCTCTTTCCTTATAAACCTTCTCCCAATCTCAGGCTTCATGGAGAAGATTAACCATGTCATAACTGTGGAATTTTCGGTTTCCCATTTCTCAAAGGTGGGTGAACTAGCCTCAAGAGCCTTGATAGTACCTGTGATATATCCAAGTTTTCCCCTACTCCTAAGAGAAAGTCTCACAGAATGTGACCAATCCAAGTAATTGGTACCATCGAGCTTCACAAAAGAAATCTGTTGGTGAGTGTTCTCATAAACCAACTGAGGAGCTATTGAAGGGGGCTGTGAATCAGCCGAACCAAGCTCAGAAGACTCAGTACCAGGCATCATGTAAGGGAAATGGTACTTGACCATAAACCAGATAAACAACAGCAAATGGGGAGTATAAACTCAACCCAAAAAAAAAGTTCCCAACACAAAAAAGAGGACTCCAGCCAAGAAGAGCTTCACCCTAACACTCTCTCCGGAGTAAAATAGCTCACACAAGCTTCGAGATTGCAAATACAGATGTGCATAATCATCTCTCAAACCAAACAAGGAGTCCAATGTACCCTAAATGTAAGAACAACATTATCGGTTTACCTGAGTAGAGGAAGAACACCATAAACTGAGTTGTGCTCAACAAGGAGATACAACCGTCAATGAAGGACACCAGAGGCTGAGAGTGGATCCTTTTACGATTCTAATAGGCCACACCAATCACCAAGTTCATCCCCAAATAAGGAGAAACCAAGGTCTGCAGCCTGCAGCAGCGGAAAACAGAGCAGAAACTGGATCTCGCGAAAAGGAGCTGTGCTCAGATTGGGTCTTCAAGCAGCAAGAGGAAGCACAAGGTACTTAAAGAACATCCTTGGGCGATTCTAGAGAGCTATTCGAATGCTCAAACACATGCTGGAAGAAGGAGATACAGAGGCTGCAATGGGAAGCTGGCGGTAATCCTAGAGCAGGCCAGAAATGGCTTCAAATCTTCAAATGAGCTGCATCAAGGCTTAAACAGCAGCTGTAATGGCTAGAATAGATCACCCTGAACCTATTCCATAGTATTATCACAGATTCTTTACATAAGAGGCTTCTCCTTGAAATCCTTTATGACCTAGGATTTCAAAGAGAAGGAAAGAATGGAAACAGGAAGCTGGATTTGACTCTCAAACCTTTCGGCTCTGACACCAAGTTAGATTTAGGTTAATGAAGTAAGTGGAAGAGGAGAGGAGGTTGAAGGAAGAAGAGGAAGACAAGAGAAGAGGTTAGAGAAGAAGAGAGCAAGTTTTGGTTGTAATCGATTGTGATGGAGAGAGTTCTCCATTCACCTATATTGATTCAAACATAATAATAAAGAGAGAATTACAATCACCTCCCTAGGGAGGTACTAGAGAAATAAAGAAGAAAAAGAATTACATAATAAGACAACTAGTAAAGTAACTAGTTCCTAAACTACCCCTGTTACGTGACTTCTAACACTTCTAACAAATTGACCATCTCCAGATGATGAAGCATCATTAGTGTCATTTGATGACACATCAGAACTCCCCTCAGTCAATAAAAGTATTAGCAAGTTGTTGTGCCCACTGAGGTTTGCCATATTTAACCCAACATTTTTCAACTGTATGACCTTGCTACAATGTGAACAGTCGGTAGTGGTGTTATGTATTTATAATCAAAACTCTATTAGAATTACAAGTATACCTACACTACTTATGTAATACACCAATAAAACACATAATGCCCTAACAAGAGAAGACATTCCAAGTTTGCCCTTATGATAGTAACTCTTAACATTCCAAGAGGCAAATAACTATTTCTGGTATCACTTTATTGGGGATGCAGTGCTATTCTCTACCTGGTTCTAACTTTGCCCTGGTTTTCATAGTTCATTTGTGTACATTTATTAAGATTGAAAGAACAATTTTCAACAATCTTTTCTGCTTTAGCTTATACCAAATTCATGTGACATGTTGTTCAGGTAGTACAACTGCGAAAAGCATGTAGTCATCCTTACCTCTTCCCTGGTATTGAGCCGGAACCATATGAAGAGGGTGAACACCTTGTACAGGTAGATCTGCCATATTCTGTTAATTTATTCAACCTTAACCAGGTACATTAACCTAGCAGACGAGAAAAGGGGGGGGGGGGGGGAAAGAACAGAAGTAGAAAATCTTTGCTAAGTTAACCGTCTCTTGTATTGTATGACCAATGGAAACTATGCTGCATTTCTTTGTATATGCAGAATTCTAGATGGTCTTTGTGCAATCCTGAAATATTTCTTGCTAGAGGATTTTAATTGTATACTTGTTTTTTAATATATAATATTGGTTAGGCTAGTGGTAAACTTGTACTTTTGGACGAACTACTTCGGAAGCTTCATGCTGCTGGACATCGTGTCCTGTTATTTGCTCAGATGACACATACACTTGATATTCTCCAGGTCTGCTGTCTTATCCTTGTAAATGAACTCATTAAGTTTCATTTTTGTAAGTTCTTAATAATTTTCATATTTCATATGCTATGTAGGATTTTATGGAGTTGCGGAGGTATAGATATGAACGCCTTGATGGATCGATTAGAGCTGAAGAAAGATTTGCTGCAATAAGAAGTTTCAGCCGTCAATTGGTTGGAGACACCTTGAATGCCGATGCTAATCAACATGCTGCATTTGTCTTTTTGATCTCAACAAGGGCAGGAGGGGTTGGCCTGAACCTCGTTGCTGCTGATACTGTAAGTTCTGTGAAATCCTCAGTTCAATTATCCTTGATATTTCTACTTGTAGGGACAGCCACAAGTTGGTCTCATTTAGTTTGTCTTGGATTATTTATTGGAAGCACTTAGTTGAAAAGGTCTTGATCCCTTTGTTATTGTTGTTGCTGCTGCATATTTTGCAAAACTTCTTCAATGTTAAGATTTTTTAGATTTATAAAATTGGGGTTTGTAACAGGATGGAATATGAGCAGACTAATGTTTCTTTAATGGAGATGGTGATGCGGATCCAGGGTTCGAAAACCCATATCGGATCGCTTATGGGCCCACCCGATTAATAGATAGCCCAAATCTAAGATATAGTGTCACAATTGTAAATAACCAGAATTTCCTAAGGGTTAAATTGACAGGTAAAGAATATAGGACCTAATAGGAATTATATTTATTGTGCAAGGACACACTTGGAAGCAAATATAAGTGATGTACTGACTTCGAATTACTAGACAACACAAGGGTAATTTAGGGAAAGAGAGGTATTAATGCGAGGCCGGAAAGGAGAAAAGAGAAGCTTGGAAGAAATCAGAGTTCCAGGGGGGAAAGAGAAGAAACCGTGGAGAAGAAGAAAGGGGGGGGGGGGTGGGGGAAGGAGTGCACACGCATACAAACTCGAACTTCAATTCATTCTTCATTATCTCCAATGATGGAGAATTACATCATATATAAAGAGAAATAAAAGACTCCTAAAATAAGACTCACTCTCTAACTAGGAAACTTATTCAAATAAGGAAGCTAAAAACAATTGGAAACTAAATATCCTAGTAGCTAACTTCTAAAATAAAGATAGAATAAAATAAACTAAAAACATTATTTCCCCAAATAACATAAATTCCTAAAATCCTACTAGATCCAAACACTTAAACTGAACCCGGTTCGTCTCCGTCTGGATACAAGTGCACCACTTGGGTCGGCCCGGTCCAGGATTCTCCTGCATCACCCTCGTTCCCTCCCACAAAATTTGTTTCCCATTTCTCCTTGATGCAGATAAGTGACCTAGAGGGCTTATTTTATTGGAAATAAGCCTTGTGTTTGGGTTATGTAGGTGTTGGGCCTTTGATCCCACGGGTTTTCTTTGTAATGGGCCACTTTAATAGCCCTAAAATATGGGTAGAAAGTAGGAAAACGGAATTTACTTCTTTAGTTTAGTTAGAGTTCTATTTTAAGATTGCCTTTATTATTTCACTTTCCTAGTCAGTTTAGGTTACCTTATAGTTAAGGATTGGATTAGAGGCCTTTCCTTTTTAGTGTTTTAGTTTGTTTTTGAGTCTTTTATATAAATTTGTAAGGGGCTACAACCTTGTACACGAATTTGATTTGATTAAAGAGATTGAGAAAAAAAAACATAGCTTTGTGCTTTGCTCTATGAGAGAGTATGGTGAGAGGCCGTGGGTGAGAGACCCGAGTCTGATAGAGACTACCCTCAATGTAGCGGAGATGAGGATGTTGAGATGGATGAGTGACAAAACTAGGATGGATAAAGTAAGGAATGATCATATTAGAGCTGATTTGGGCATTCTCTGATACAATAAGCTACGAGAAAGTCGTTTGAGGTGGCATGACCATGTTTAATGAAGGCCTTTGAATGCCCCATACGGAGGACTGATTTGATTCAGATTGAAGGAACTAAAAGAGCCAGGGGCAGGCTTAAAATGTCCTTAGGAGGAGTGGTGAGGAAAGGCATGCATAGTTAGGCCTTGTATCAAGTATGACCCGGAATAGAGCTGATTGGAGGGCAAGGATCCATGTAGCCGACCCCATTTAGTTGGGATAAGGCTGAGTTGTTGTTTTTGTTGTTATATTTATACTACTAAAGCTACAGGTTGGACACGGTGTCCACCTTTGAGATATATATATAATTTTTTTTTCTCTTTTGGGAATTCTGTGTTTTTTAGTGTTAAAGCATTGATTTAGATTTTTTATCCATTCTCAACACATGGCAAGAAAATAGACCCAATGCCTTCTCTCTCCCACTCTTGAAACTTCTTCACTCTTACCCTCTCCCTCCTGTGTCCCCTCTTTTCTCTCCTGCCCTTCAACCTCTACTAAACCCTCTCTTTTAGAAGGCCCAGAACCAATAGACAACTCGTCCAACTGAAACCGCCACCTCACCCTTGTCGAAGCCACTTCAATCATTGTCTCTGTTCTGATTATCTTCATGCCACCAACATTGTTTAAATTCTCAGTGACTCCAAGGAGTCGAGGCTGAGACCATCATGCCTTTATTTGGGGGGTTTGGGCTGCTTGACATTGGCAACAACCAGACTCAAGAACCTTATAGAGCTTTCCTTGCTGACCCCACCAATACTTGCAGCAGTTGCTAGCACCGGTGATCAGGTAAGTCCTCTATCTCCTTTTTCTTCTTCTTCCTTCTCCCAAATTGGTTTCAATATGAAATTTCTTGAAATTTGATGCTATTAGAGTCGTAGTAGGATTGGAAACACTTCCCCTAAAGCTCAAATCAAGCAAAAATCTCAAGAAGTGACAAATCTATGTTCTTGGTAAGTGTCTGTTTCCGCCTCTGCAGGCCTCAGGCTTTCAGAAAGAAGATGGTATATAATCGAGATGTCATGGGGTGTTACGGGTCAATCCAAGACACCTTTTCCCCCACCCCTCTTTTGTATTGCATTTTATCGTACTGATAACTGTCATTTTCGATACATATCAGGCCAATACACCCAAAATGTATCGATACTTTACTTGCCAATAAGCAGCTGCTGTTCTGTCTACCACTTAACTCTGACAAATTGCAATGGATTATAAATTGCTTGAGCCTACATATTGTGGGAACATATTCCAACATCATATTCTCTTACACAAATTCATGTTAATTAGATTTTTTGTTCTGTTTAGGTTAATTATGTGAGACGGTGTTTGCTTATCTTTTCATGGTTACTGACTTCAACATGAAATTTGTAGGTTATATTTTATGAGCAAGATTGGAACCCACAGGTGGACAAGCAGGCTTTACAACGTGCGCACCGAATTGGTCAGATGAACCATGTTTTATCTATAAACCTTGTAACGGGGTGCACAGTCGAGGAGGTGAGAAGTGGATGTTTGTATGGTGAGGGGGTAAACTAATTGGTAGAGCTGGATGATGTTCTATTTATGTTTTGGCTTTGGTCATCTCTTTGTAGGTAATTATGCAGAGAGCTGAAAGAAAGCTGCAGCTCAGCCATAACGTGGTAGGAGATGATGTTGACAGACAAGGGAAAGAAAATGGAGCTGGAGCTGGGGACTTGCGATCTATCATATTTGGGTTACAGATGTTTGATCATGCAAACATCAATATTGAGAATTCTAGTGAAAAAAATTTGTCGGAATTAAATGCTCTTGCTGCAAAGGTAATTGAAATGCGCCATGAAGCGTTGGAGAAAGATGATCGGAAATTCAAGATTAATCCGATGGATGTATTGAATGGAGGTGATCTTTCATTAAAAAAAACTTCTTCTGCTGTTATTTTTGATCATGGGCTTGATGAAGCCTCATATATTTCATGGCTTGAAAAGTTCAAAGAGGCTTCACAATCAGATGATAGTCCAACTTTGGATTTTCGAACTGGAAGAAATTTTCCTGAAGAAAATCATCAAAAACTTGAAGCTGCAAGGAAGAAGGCTGAGGACAAAAAATTGGCCAAGTGGGAGGCTCTTGGCTACGAATCATTAGCCGTCAAAGATCTTGGGTGCCCTATGGTTGGTGGTGTGATCTCAGATTCTGGTTCTGTTCAATTTGTTTATGGAGATTGTACACAGCCATCAAAAGTTTGCCCATCTGTGCCTACTATTATATTTAGGTACTGTTCTCACTTTCTTATCAAGGGAGATGTGTTCACTTTGTGTTCTTTCTTCTTGTGCTTGTGGTACAAGTGATGATTGACCTAGTTGCTTGTTTTAATTGTACTTTCTGGTTTGCTGCCATGCCTTTCCTGTATGCATCTATTAGTATGTGCTACTTGATTGTACTCCCCCACCCCCTCTTTCTCTTCATAACCTTAACTTTTCTACTTCGCAGTACAAGGGTAATTATATCTTGGAATAGGTACTGTAAGAAGCTGGATAGTCCCCCTGCCCTCCTCCCCCTTCCTGCTCCTGAATTCTTGTATGTTTATCTTTCTTCATTTTTAGAAACATAGTATTGGTATTATTAAAATAAGAAGTTGAATTTTTCCATATCAATGTTTTTTTCCTTGTATTTTGATTAAGTAGAAGGAATTAGAAGAAGAAGAAAAAGGTATACTATACAAGGTCCACGGTTTAAAGCTGTAGAAACCCCCCCTGGATAATATTTACGACCCAGAAAACCCCTAAAGAAATCTTTGTTCTTGTTTGAATTTGAGAAACTGAAATGCCTGAAAATTCTTTACAAGTGGAAGTCAGAAAATGATCAGAACTTTGGCTCTGGAGGTGTTCTCATAAGATGTTTCTAACTTTCAACGGTTAGGTATTCCTGATGTTTTCTAAAACCAAAAACTCCAAAAGGTGGCTGCAGTAGCAAGTGTAAGGTGTTACCGTGATCATCCAGAAAAACTAAATGCCACAACTCAAAAATTGCTTAATGAATCTGTTGTAAATCAATTCTTTCCAAACTTCCCCTTAGAAGTGAGGGCATAGCTCTTCGGCAAAGGGATGATGCAATAATAGATGATGTACTGAATCCACAACTTTCAAACAAAGCAAGCACACATTCATAAGTGATTCCTTGGAATTAGATTATTTATGGTAAGAATATGATCAAGAGCTGGAGTTCCAAGGAAGAACTGCACTTTTGTAGGATTGCACACCTCTCTATGGATATATTATCCCTTGCTGGCCATAAATTCCATGTCATCCCTTGAAAATCTTCCTTTAGTTTGATCTGTTTGTAGCCACATGCACTAGAACAACATTTAATTCATGGCCAAATAGATCTAGTTCTCCGCTCACGTACTCCTTGATCTGATAGAAATTAAATGCCTAGTATTCTGTATAGAAGGTCAGATGTTGTTTTGTCTGGTACTGTCTGGTAAAAGTACAGTCAACGACTCAACAATGGCCAAACCTGAGAACTGGGACAAATTGCTAGTTAATGCTTGTGTTGAGGGGAAGCTGTGACAGTTATCCATCTTTGTTGGCCCCTCCATTTTGTTGAGGAGCTTTGGGTCATATGAAAGGAAAGGAGTTGACCAACAATGGACTTCCTTTTAAAGACTGCGGATCCATGATATCTTCCTGTGGTGCTCAAGAGTTGGAGGCATAAATTTTGAATCTTTGTCTACCTATTGTTTTCTGGCAAATGCGGCGAGAGCTTAAAGCAAAATTTTTTAGGAGATGCAATCTAGTATAGACCAGACAGTGATAGAAAGTTTTTACCCTTTTAGTATTTTTTGGGCTTCAAATTGTACAGGGTGTAGGGACTAAGAATTGATGTTGCTGGGGCTGCTTTGCTTGCCTATATAAGGCTTGATGCAGTGTACCACGTGGGCTTCTCACTCATATTTCTTTTATATTTAATAATGCATAATCTTTTTATCTTTTCTCAAAGTGTCAACCTTTAGTCTGGCCCCACATAGTGTCGTACATATAGGGGTCCATTGACCACATCATGTTGAGGAGAAGGTTTTGATATGGGGGTAGCTGGATTAATAGAAAAGTTTAGTTTCTTCTCATTTTAATTTTTTCTCCTTTGCAGTTTTGCCTACCCCTTTTTTGTTCTTTTAGGTATTTCTTGTTTGGTTATTGTTTCAATTATTTAAAGTAGAATTGTACCTGGTTTCTTGGATGTTTGGTTCTACTGATTAGTCAAGAGAAATCCTGTTACAATTAGGAATCCTATTATTCATGGGTCCCTCATTCATGTTTAGGATAGTGAAGAATATTATTGATTGCAGTTCAATTCGGAAAACTGTTCATATTTCTAATCGAGTGTGATGTGTCCATATGCTATATGTGATACACAGAGAGCTATTCTAATCTGGTGAGTTAAACCTGAATTTTCATCTATTACTTCAATAACTTTCCAACTTTCCCAAACCCTAATGCTCACAGTCTTGCAACTCTTGCTTCTAAACCCTAGTTGACCATTTTATACCTCCATACTACCTAACCAACCATATTACTTCAAGAGATAACTTCATTATTTAATTGGTCAAAACCGTTTGTCCTGCAATCCTGTCCCATCTGCAAGCCCTATTTAATCCCATTTTTCCCACCAATCTTCTTGAAGACTTATTGCTTGGCTTGAGTGCAGTCAGATCAGCACTAAGAACATCCTCTTTGACCAAATGGTTAGCAGTTGTTTATGAAGAAAAAGGAGGTTGCTTTGTAAAGTACGACAGCTAATGCTGCTGCTGGGAAGATGGTGGGGCTACGTGTATATAAGAAGGGACTCCTTTCTGATTTCTTTTCCATATTACTTTTGAACAATGAGAGATTCTACCTAATTATATAGAGTGGTAATCACAACAGCTACCTAGAAATCAGTTCACATATCTTCATGATGGAATTCTGGTCGACGGACTGTATTGTATTGCTGTACGAAGTAGAGTGATTTTAGAGGTGCCTGAATTTCATGGGAAGTTGACCAAGCTGAAAGTTTCATTGATTGGGTCACAGCATTAGGATCTTGCCATGTTGTGCAAGACTTCGGGTTCATTTCTTATTTGCTAATGTAAATTGAAGAACACTTTTGTCTATGATTGTTGAAATTTCTAATACATCATGAGCAATCTATTGTGCCATTCTGAATATACTTTCAATGTTCTGTGAATCCATGATCCTGGGCTGTGATACATGATCCGTATTGTTCCCTTGGCAGTTGTGTTGATAACTCTGGAAATTGGGGTCGTGGAGGAATGTTCAATGCACTAGCTAAACTTGCACCAAATATTCCTGATGCTTACGAACGAGCTTTTGAATTTGGGGACCTGCATCTTGGTGATCTTCATTTTATAAAAATAAATGGTCAGCTCACATATCATTGCTACTTCTTGGAATTCTTGATGTTACAATACTACAACTTCATGGAACATATGTTGATTAAGTTTGATCATAATCATTGAAATATTTTAGTTTTGCTAGGGACAATACCAAAAATATTTTGGTAATTTTGTCAAAATTATTTAAAGACGTAACAGTTACAATGATCTCAATAGCAATTATTAAAATATTTTCAGTTCTGGTGATGGCTGAAACCAAATTTTAATTTGTTGGCTGCTTTAACCAATCATGATTAGGTAATATGACTACTATATACTTTTATCTAAACTTTTGTTGCTTTCTAGTTATTTAGTCTTCATGTGTTGTGGAAGCTCGTTTTGTATTTTATTTTTTATTCATATTTTTCGGACAGCTCATCAGGTCTTGTCAGATCAAAAGGCTGTTGGGTGGGCCGAGTGCCCAAAAAAAATTAAATGTTTAGTTTATGTATTTTGTATGGGCAATGGTTTCCTGCATGGCCCACCTATGAAGGGCTTCCTGCATGGCCTAAATATCTGCCATGTGGCAGCTCGAATGGGGCCCAAATTTTATGGAGAGATGGATCCCAATGTCCCTTGTTGACATGTCAAATTTCAGCCCAAACAGACTTGTCCCTGCCTTAAATAAGTTTTAAAGATTCAGGACAACCAAGAGGGTGCACATTAATGCATGGACATGGGAGGGTATTTGATTGGATTAGGCTCTGAAATATGACACATGGCTATCCAGACCATGCACTCTTTTCCCAACGGTCAAAATTTCCATATCATCCTTCCACTTTTCACGATGAGTTGAGTTGCTATGGAAGCCCTTCCTAGGTGGCCTTGCAAAGGTCAGTACGCTACTCTTACTTTATGAACAAACAATATAAATTTTTCCCAAATGTGTACAGCACTATATTTTCCTTGACCTCAAATGGGATATTAATGCAACATAGGGTTCCAAAACACTGATGTAGGTTGCTTTGTGTCCACCAAATGAATAAAACTCAAAATAATGTGATCAGTGACAATTTCATAAATACAGAACAGTTCAGGATCCCTTTGGGTATGGTAAACAGGAATAGGGACCAAATGGACAATAAAATTGAAGGAAAGGACTAAACTGGAGTTTTAGAAAAAGACGGGGGATAAAACAGAATAAAACTCAAGAAGGGCTTATTTGTAATTTAACAAAACTGTCCTTGTTTGTATTTCAAGAATCTAATTCATCTTCAACCTCACGATGAACAAACCAGCATTGAGTAGGCTTGGTTGCAGATGAAAGAACTCTTCCAATTGAGGTCCAACCGACTTTAAATTTCAAGTAGGGATTGCTAACTTGAAGACCTGCTGATTCCAACCAATGATCACCCAGAATAACAAGCAATAAAATAATATGTTACTGCTGAAAGCCCTAGTTCAGGAATCAGGTCTGAAAAGGTGTTTGGTTCTGAGCACAGTGATATTCTTATGGAGCAAAACTAGGCAGGTTAAGTCGTCCCTAGGAGTATATCCAAAATATGAAATTTTGGGCAGAAAAGAGAAGAATCGATAGAGTTTCATTCAACTCTTTTGGGTTGTCAGTACCATCACAAACAAAGGATAGCAGCAGACAATATCTTAAAGAGTCAACAAGATGGAGAAGATATACAAAATAAATTAAGGAATGAGAAGAAATATAAAAGAAGTATAGAAGAAAGAAGAGTTGGGACTTGAGAAGAACAAACCTGGAGAGAAGGTTTCAGACTTTCAGGACAAATTCGTACAGGGAGAAAGGAGAAGAAAACCAACCGGCAAGCACGCACATAAACCACACAAATTCAAGAGATAAACTCAGTAATTCTATTCCTATCTGTCTTCTGATCTGTGGCCTGTATAAATAGTCGATTCAAAACTTCCCCTAATCGTAATCTGAATAAAGTTTGAAACTGACTTGAACTCCGATTATCGAAAGCTCGCTCTGATGAAAATAAAATTCAAATTTACAGAAACAACCCCCCCCCCCCCAACCAAAAAAAAAAAAAAACCTAAATATCCCTTGTGGACCTAAAGCTAGGTTTGGACCTGCTTCTTCTCGGTCTGGGTCAAGCCGGTCCAGCATGGAATTGTATTATGTTCTATGTTGTTCATCCCCCTCCTAAATCCAAATATGCTGTAGATATTTGTGTGGCCTTTAATAAACTCAAATTGTTCTCATGCAGAATATCATGATGAAGATAAAGCAGATGAAAACATTCCTCAGTGGGTGGCTTTAGCTGTTGTACAATCATATAATCCAAGGCGTAAAGTGCCCCGCAGCAATATCTCTATACCTGACCTGGAACAATGTTTATCAAAGGCATCTTTCTTAGCTTCTCAGAATTCTGGTACTTGTGACATTATGACATTGCTATAGGTTTTGATATCTTCCAAATGAGTTGACTAGGAGTCATTTTGTCTTGATACCATCCTGTTGATAACTCTTTTTTATTTTTTGTCTTTTTTGGGAGAATTAAGGTAAAGAAGTAGAACAGAGTGCAAACAAGGCCAGTCAGAACTTAAAAACAATGTTGAGACTTGAGAGACAGTAAACAGTGACTAAGGAATTCCATGTAATTATAATAGACGGCTGTTCCAAAGATTTGATGTTAATATTGTATCCAAGTCATATTTGATGTCAAATTTCTATGTAGATTTGTTGGAATGTGATATCAAGTAATACATATGTCATATAATAACATATATTAATTTTACTTTGGAAGGAAATTAGAAAAAAGAATTATGGAATTCTGGGGGTTATAATTTTCCTGATAAAAAGAGAAAATTTATTGATTTAAACTACTGAACAGTTTTGGCGTCGAACTGAAAATATACATAAACGAAAACATATGAAAAAAGCATCTCCCATGACAAGAAAATTACACCACATAACCAACGTTAAACGATTTACATATTTAAATTCTTTCAAGATGAATTACTGATTTATTAAAATTAAATTTGCTATGTCTTATGCAAACTGGAATGTATTTAACTTGTCATATTGCATATGATCCTCTCCTTCCAGGCACCATCAGAAAAGGGGGTGGGGTGGGGTGGGGTGGGGGGGGGAGAGAACCATCATTGGTTCTGAACCCTCAATTTCCAACATTATAGGAAGTAGTAGGTCAAGACTTGAGGAATCACCTTCTGCACCCTTAATTTTCACCTTCATTTAATGCGTGTATAAACCTGAGTAAATCAAGTTTTGGTACCATAAGCATGCTGGAACTGTGTTGTAGTTAACTTTTTTTCAGCTTTGATGGTTAAAATAGCATAGAGATGATTTCACGAACATCTCAACCTCAATATCATGAACCTATTGTGGGTATCAATCCTCGCTAACTTTTTGAACTGCGTTGGGGTGTCTGTAATTCTAATATATATTTTTAATAATGCACTGCCTTTGTAACTAATGTATTTCTATCATGGTTTTTTATAAAGCTTCAATCCATATGCCACGAATCGGGTATCAAGATGGATCAGATCGTTCCCAATGGTACACCGTGGAACGTCTTTTGAGGAAATATGCATCCATATACGGCATTAAAATTTTTGTGTACCTCTCTCTCTCTCTCTCACACACACACACTCACACAGTTTTCTCCATGCTCAGACATTTAATCTTTTAGAGATCAAAAGGATTGCTTGCATGTGATTCCTGTTTTTACTGTTTTGCAGGTATTATTTCCGGCGATCATCTTGAGTTTATAAACAATTATCTACATGGGCTGGATGTGGCCGACCCCATTTAGTTGGGATAAGGCTATGTTGTTGTTGTTATCTACATGGCCGATCATCTTCTATGTGATTATCAGATATGGAAGGGTGAAATGCATTTGTTCATGCTTTGATGTACTCTTAGACCTTATTCATGTAATGTACATAGAAAGATTTTCTTCTGTTACACTACTATGTGGATGCGTTGTTTCCTGTAATTGATCCGCGTTGTCATTTGTTTTTCTTTGTTCATATGTTGGTGAATTGAGATATTGAAGTTAAAAATATGGTGTGCTTGAGGCTAACTATCCTTGATGAGACATTTCTGGTTTTGTTCCAAATCATCAGTTCAGACCTTTCAGTTGGTGGTTCATCTCTTTACAACTTACGCAAGCATCTGGGTTCTGGGAGAGTATAGGTGTGGTAATACGGACGATCTGAACGGTTAATCTTGCCAATTCATTATTAGATCTACGCTCTCTTTAAAGCAGTTCTATTTATTTCTATTTCCATTTGATTTTTATGAGCATGATGTGATTTTTTTTTTCCTGTATATGTGGAGCTTCATCCAAAGGGGAATGCAGGTATTGGTTTTTTTTTTTTTCCCCAAAATGAGAATACAGACATAGATTTTGATACTTTTTATCAAGTAATTTGTTGAGTACTTCAAATGGTTTACCTCAGGCAATACAGAGTCTACAGACCTGAGTACCTGAGGTTTTATTGATATACTAAGCAAGACATGGGTGACTTGGAAGATTACCAGTCATCAAAGAAGAAGAAAGGAAGGCGGTTATCGAAGTAATCTAAACTCCAGAACAGGTTTGAGAGAACCTTCAAGTGGCACGTACCAAGAAAACTCAGACTTTGCATTGCCCAGATCACCTGGAGCCACCCTGATTCACTAAGAACTACTTTTGATTGGGGCAGTTATTAACACTCCCCTACACTCATCCTATATTTATTGAAAGTCTCTTGCATTGAACTTCTTTTCTGATTCCCCAGGAAAAGCAAAGTTCCACCTTTCTTTCTCCCCTGTAATTTAAAATTCCCAAATTATTCCCAAACTACCCTTCTGTCCAGGTAAACCCATCACCCCACATCAGTCTTCCCTGTCCTCGTCCTCCCTACCCCAATGTAGCGGTCGAGACGGTCAAAGTTGCAGATGGAGATGTTGATGCAAAGAAAGTGGTTGTGTTGTATGGTCTGAACTCTGATAGCTATGATCCAAGAACCTACAATTGAAGATAAGGCCATAAGTTTGGCGTTGCTATAGGAGTACCTTATCACTCTGAAGATGGCATTAGAAATCGAAATTATTCTAGTCTCTTTCTGTGGCTTTATATACCCACCAAATAAAGAAGAAAGAGAGGATGGCTTCAGAGTTTGGTTGCCTAACAAGATATCCACTTTGGATTTGCAAATATCTTTGAGATTCCAAGCAAAAATTGCATTGTCCAACTGTCATGTTGGGGGAAAGTGAATCAAGTGATGGTAGGTTAGAAGTCGTTCTCTCTCTCACTCTCTCTCTCTACGCTTCCAAATCCCACTACCCAAAGATCTTTTTAGGTCATAATAAACTAGGCATTTCTAGCATTTCATGCTGCTCTTGCCTCGGACGAACCAGCGTCCAACAAACTCAGAATATATACGTTTGAAGCCACAAACCTTACAGACCCAGACTTTCAATCAAATCATCTTCTTGCTAAACTGTGGAAAGATGTCGACACCCAATGTCAATGGCGGAAAGCGCACTAACATGCCGGGAAAGGCCACCGTATTAGCACTTGGTAAGGCATTCCCTCAGCAACTGATCCCTCAGGAATATTTGGTTGAAGGCTACTTCCGAGATACTAAATGTGAGGATTCGGTCATGAAGGAGAAGTTAGAGCGTCTGTGTAAGTAACTCTTCACTACTATACATACCTGTAGGCTCACACTAACCTGCATTTTCACTTATGTTTCTACTGGTTTACTTGCAGGCAAGACTACCACTGTGAAGACGAGGTACACAGTCATGTGTAAGGAGATCTTAGACAAGTACCCTGAATTAACAACAGAGGGCTCACCAACAATTCAACAAAGGCTTGAGATAGCAAACCCAGCAGTACTAAAGATGGCCATTGAAGCAAGCCTTGCTTGCATCAAGGAATGGGGAAGGCCAGTAGGAGATATCACCCATGTTGTCTATGTATCATCAAGTGAAATAAGGTTGCCTGGAGGAGACCTTTACCTAGCTAGCCAACTTGGCCTGAGAAAAGATGTTGGCCGTGTAATGTTATACTTTCTTGGATGCTATGGAGGTGTCTCTGGTCTTCGTGTTGCCAAAGATATCGCTGAGAACAATCCAGGAAGCCGTGTTCTGTTAACAACATCAGAGACTACCATACTCGGTTACCGTCCACCTAACATGTCACGACCCTATGATCTTGTGGGTGCTGCACTTTTCGGCGATGGTGCAGCAGCAGTAATCATAGGGACTGATCCATTGAGTGACATAGAATCTCCATTCATGGAGTTGACCTATGCAGTGCAACAGTTCTTGCCAGGGACACACAATGTAATTAACGGTCGCTTATCTGAAGAAGGCATAAATTTCAAACTAGGAAGGGATCTGCCTCAAAAGATTGAAGAAAACATTGAGGAGTTCTGCAAAATGCTTATGGAGAAAGCAGATTTGAAGGATTATAATGATTTGTTCTGGGCTGTTCATCCAGGAGGTCCAGCAATACTAAACCGACTAGAGAGTAATCTTAATTTGAAACCTGAGAAGTTGCAATGCAGTAGGAAGGCATTGATGGATTATGGGAATGTGAGTAGCAACACCATCATCTACGTTATGAGTTACATGAGGGAGGAGCTCAAGCGTAGAGATGATGGGGAAGAGTGGGGGCTTGTCTTGGCGTTTGGGCCTGGAATTACCTTTGAAGGCATCCTCGTTCGTAGTCTGCAATGACAAGTTCATATGTCATTCGTGTCCATGCAGGAACCACATTTGCTTTTAGTGATTAATAGGCTTTGTTAAGGAAGTGTTTGTTTCTTTTAGTAAGAATCAAGTGGTGCATCTCTGAAACTGCATGAATTTGAATAATTTGGTTCAGCAAGCTTTTATCTATTGTTATATACCCCAACGTACATATGTTTCTGAATTTTAGATTGGGTGAGTATGATTCTTACATCAAAGTAGTAGTATTTTCATGGTTTGAAGAATCGGTAATAGAATCGGTGAATCACTTGTTTTGTATCGGAATTGGTGGACATTGATCCTAATTGGAGGTCGCTAACTCGGTATTGTATTGGCCAATCCACCATTTCAATTCACCTTCCTCATCTTCTCAGTTGGATCGGACCGATTCTAGGACCGATCTCACTTCTACCTCAAAAATGGCTTGGAATTGATTGGATTGGATCAGACCGTTTCAGGCTGATTTCGATCAGATTCGTGAATTGGAACCGACCAATTTGACCCCTGATTCTGCTTTTGAAAACACAATATTTTAGAATAAAGGACCAAATTATTAGACGACAAATCCAGCATAGAAACAAAAATTCAAATAATACCAACACATTTTCTAGCTAGGAAAATTAGGGCAAAATAGATGGGCCCTATCTATTTTAAACTTGAAATTCTTCCCCTTTATTTGGTATCAGAGCTAGGTTTTGAAAGTATAGAATAATTTTAAGACAATTGAGAGACTTGGATTAAGAGCGAATTGTATCTGCTAGAGGGAGGAAAGTCTAGGTTACATAAGTCAGGAATGTAAAAAAATAGTTGAAAATCCGGATTGGATTCACATTCGTATCCGTTCAGTGGTATCCACTTCGAGTTCGATAGAAGCAAACTTTTATTATTTTTTCATACCATGAGATTATGTATCGAAAGAGTAGTATGTGATAAAGGTTATTTTTTATTTGATCTCATCTATTTTACCAAAAAAGATTTGATCTTATCTATTAAGATCCATTTAACATCACAAACTTTTTCAAGGGAATATTGGAATCCGATCACATCCGATCCATATTTGATTTGTTTACATCTCTAGATGCATGACCATACATTTGGGGACAGGGGGGGGGGAGGGTTATAACTTTATTGAATTTTGGTTTATATCTAAGCATTGCTAACGAAGGGTGTCAATTTAGAATAGAAACTGAAACCGACTGTTTAAAACTGAACCGAATCGAAATCAAAGTAAATCGGTTGGTTTTAGTTTCAAAAGTTGGAATATTTTCTCGGTTCAATTTGGTATTGATTTCATGCCTAAAACATTAAGCCGAACCAAATTACCTATTTTCAAACCGAATATGAAACCGTATAATATATATATTAATTTTCAAATAAATGTAGATGATGAATTCTATTCCTCTTTAGTGTTTGAAAAAAATTTGGTAGATTATGATCCTAACAAATAAGGGTATTTAATTGGTGAGGATGTAAAAAACTAACCAAAACATTTAAAATAGGGCATAAACTAAATATGAAACTACCACAAAAAAAAACTAAATATGAAACCAAATTAAAATTCACTATGAAACCGAATACAAAAAGAATAAAAACTAAAATCGAACTGAATTGATTGAAACTTTGGTGTGTCTTGTGCCAAAGACTTTACAACCTGAGTTGCCTGATCAATTCAGACCTATTGCTCTATGTACAGTTGCTTGTAAAGTTGTTACAAAAATAATTGCATCGAGATTGAAGTCCATTTTAGATGATATTGTGTCATCCTATCAGTCTGCTTTCATTCCTAATAGGGCCATCTCTGATAATGTTTTGATTGTTCATGAGCTCTTCCATTACATCAATAAAATGAAGAAGGGTAAGAAGAAACTGGTTGCTTTGAAGCTTGACATGAAAAAAGCATATGATAGGTTGGAATGACCTTTCATTAAACATATGCTGTTGAAGATGGGTTTTTCAACACATTGGGTTAATATGGTTATGACTTGTGTATCATCGGTTACCTATCAAATTCTTATCAATAGAGCACCAAGGGGTATTGTTATCCCTTCTCGGGGTATTCGTCAACGAGACCCTTTATCACCAGTCTTGTTTATTTTGTGCTCACATGCTTTGAGTTGTTTGCTTATAAGGTTGAAACTACAAGGAATATTAAAGGCATAAGGGTTCGTAATCGAGCCCCACCGATTACTCATCTTTTGTTTGTTGACGATAGTCTCCTTTTTGCTGAGGGTAAGGTAGATGAGTTGTATACTTTGAAGACCTGTTTGGCTACTTATTGTCAACCATCTGGCCAAGAGATTAATTTGAAGAAGTCCTGTATGATCTTTTCACCAAATACACATCCTCGTATTAAGAGGTGGTTTTCAAGGATAATGAAGGTGCCATATGGATCTGGACTAAAGAAGTATTTGGGTCTCCCTACAGATTTTGGTGTTTCAAAGGCAACCTTATTCTAAGATCTCTCCAATAAGGTGCGTCAAAGGGTTGAAGGTTGGAAGTCTAAGCTTCTCTCACATGCTGGTAAGGAGGTTTTATTGAAATATGTGGTATTTTCTATGTCGAATTATACATGTATGCATTTCAAACTTCCAACCTCAAATCATAAATCCTTAAGTCAAATGGTTTCTAATTTTTATCGGGGTAACACTGATGGCCGGCCAAAGATGCATTGGATCTCTTGGGAGCGACTGTCTTTCAAAGGAGAATGGTGGTTTGGGGTTTCGTGATCCCTCTCTTCATAATAGTGCTTATTATCAAAGGCGGCATGGAGATTATGGTCTAACCAAAATAGCCTTTTATTCCGGTTTTTAAAGGCTATTTATTTTCCTCATTGTGATTTTTTGGCAGCATCATGTGGGCAGCGTCCAAGTTGGGGTTGGAGAAGCCTTATGAAAGGAAAAAGGTTGTTGATTGGTGGTTTATATTGGAGTATTGGAAATGGTACTCAAGTGGATATTTGGTCTGATGCCTGGATTCCAACTTCTAGTGATTATAAGGTAGCCTCTCCTAATCCAAATTTACCTTGGTTAAGGAAAATTGTAGACCTTATTGATCAAGCTGCACATACTTGGCGTAGAGATATGCTTTCAGCCTATTTTAATGATGCTGATGTTGGGAGGATTATGAATATTAATCTGTCCATTTTTGACCGCCCTGATAAGTTGGTGTGGGTAGCGAGTAAGAATGGTGTTTTTTCAGGCCGCAATGCCTATCATCTTCTCTCTAATCTAGAGGCTGCTCGCCGTCTGACTTTGCTATTTCATCTAAGTTACATTCTTGGAGTACTATTTCTTCAACTCTTTGGAAGTCAATTTGGAAGTGCCAAACTTTGCCCAAGGTTCAACGCTTCTTATGGCATGCTTGTGCCCATGGTCTTGCGACAGGAGATGCCCTAGTGCGACGTAATGTTCATGTAGATCCACTATGTGTTCGGTGTGGGGAATATGAGACCATTTCTCATGTTCTTTTGGGTTGTTCCTATGCTCGTGCGGTGTGGTTTGGTAGTCCACTTGGTTCTAACTATTTATTGAATGCTAATATGGATTTTTCGGATTGGGTATATGCATGGAAATCATTCTCCATTTTGGGAAAGAAGGAATCCAAATCATTGATTACTCTATGTAGCTTTTTCTGTTAGCACATATGGCTATCTAGGAATGATTCAATTTTTGGACGCAAGACTTGGCAGCCTAATGAAGTTATTTCAGCAGCAATTAGGCATTCCATGAGTATAGTGCTGTACATATGGCTGGCCTATCTACTCCTGCAACACCTGTTGCATCACCTCCCCAATGGGTAGCGCCTGTAAAAGGTACGGTGAAATGCAATTGTGATGCTAGTTTTTCAGCATCTTTGGACAAGGCAGGTGTGGGTTTTGTATGTAGGGACCACAATGGTTTGCCGCTTAAAGCTTTCTCGTGTCCATCTTCTTTCTCGGACATTATGGTTGGTGAAGCTCTTGTTGTTCGGCTGGCGATGCAAGAGATGGTTGCAAATGGTTTTGAGAGGGTTGTTATTGAGTCTGATAGTAAGAGTCTTATTACCTACATTGAGAATGGTGGCGGTGCGGCTCCTTTCCATGTTAAGACTCTGGTGGACGACATCATTTACCTTTCTTTATCTTTTGTATCTTGTAGTTTTGTTTGTATTTCACGGGAGATTAACAGCGTTGCTGACTCCTTGGCTAGGAGGGCTTTATCGTTAACATGCACGACTGAATGGTCCCTATCCTCTCCATGGTTGTGTGAGTTGTGTTCCTCACTGCCTCCATGAGTTTATGCATGACTATCCTCGATCAATAAAGTCTTGTTTACCAAAAAAGAACTGAATTGATTTGATTTTGATTTAAAAAAATATGTTCCTACTCTTGGTTCGATTCGATTTTGAATTTGTACATTTTGTATCTTGAATTGAACTGAATAATCGAAATCGAACCGATTGACCATGTCTTTAAATATGTGTTCCTATTATGTGCACGTGGCACAGTAAAGGTAGGCACCGCTCACTTTGATGGTAGGAGAAGCCCAACGGGTCCATCCACGGCTGAACCGGGTATCTTATTCATACCATAACCACGTGTTCAAATTTGCTGTTGATACGCCGACCTCGAAGTCGTGGGATGGCGTGTGTGCGTCACGACTCCGAAATGTTTCGTCTCAGCTTATTCTTGAAGGAAATCCGCAGTACGTTTGGTCGTTATTGCCTCTCTTCTTACTCTTGATCAACGCCATTTGGATTCTTCCCTTCTCTTCATCCAAGATTCGATTTCTGACACGAATTCACCAGGTAAGAGTTAAATAACCTTTGGATTAGGGTTTCAGGAATGGAGTCTGTGGTGGTAGAAACTTTTTGTGAAAACTAATTTAGGAATTCTCATACAGTTAGTTGAAAATTCCGACCTTGATCTGCGTTGTTTGCTAGTCGGCTTTTGAATTGATTTTATTTGTATTCGTTTCAGCAATTTCGACATGTTTGAATGAATATTGGGTATGGTTTACGATGCTATGAACTTTCTTGTAGTTCCAAATAAATTTGCACCTGTTATAGACTGAATACTTGATTGTTCTCTGCTACGATGTATCTGAACAATGTGAATATATTGGATTGCTAATATTTTCAACTAGCTATTGGAAAGCCTGCTATTCATTTTTGTGTTTTACTTGTCTATACTTTCAGTGATGAGACTTGATTGGTAGCCAGTTGTTGGAGTATTAACCAAATTAAAGGTGTGTGTATTTTGGGTAATAAGAGTTTTTTTGGACATTATTTTCGAATTAAATTTATTAATTTATTTCTATTTTTCGGTTATTGTTCAAACAATGGATTAATTCTGTCTTTGTTATGATCTTCGAAACCATTGTGATATAGCAAGGAATATCTGTTAACTAATTGCTGAGAAGTAAGAATCGAAGATTACTGTCTTCCTCGAAGTTGATCATGTCTGTTGGAAGGACTGTGATATTATGAACCACAGGATTGTGGAAGTTTAATCCTCCTCGGGCCTGAAGGAAACCACATGGCTGAAAATAATCAGGGAACCTAGACCACCTTACAATTTATATAACCTATTTCATACACTTAGATTTGATACTTTTGACCAAACAGGAAACAAGTTATCCAACATTTAAATTTATCTTGTCATTATTTAACATCAAAACCATTGAGTTCTCATCTTCCCGTTGCTCAGGATACAATTTTCCATGTTTCTATGGTTCACAGATTTTCCAGTGAATTCATAGAGAATTTTATGATGACTTGACTTTCAGCTGAGATAAGTTCTTCATTCATGGGGAACTTGGCTCTGCAAGAAGGGATCATGTTACTTCATGGAGAACTCGATGATTTTTCTCTTCCTACTGACAAATGGAATGTTTCGAACATTGGTTTTGGAAATAGAATAGCTGGCAAGCTGTTCGTTCAGGCTTTGTTTTTGGCTGTTCAAACATTCTGACTACCAGTTTAAATGGTTAAATGGGTTAGCAGCAGTTAATCTAAGAGAAATGGTATTTATGTTTGGATTTTAGTTTTATGAGAGAACAAGCTGTGACATGGTGGTGAAGTGTTTATGTAATAAGTGACTATGTGAGGCTTTCAGGTTGGAGGTTCAAGCTTCTTTCAAATTACTTCTGCAGAATTTTTTTTTTAATATACCTAATTAAATGCCTCATGTCCTGTTGGAATAGGATGGTCCATTGACCATGCAATAGTTTTCAGGCCATTAATAGTTCTAAGTTTTCAGGTCATTAATGGTTCTAACCTGGGGGTGGACCATTCAGGCACAGTGATTGACAGTCCAAAGATATTTTTGCTGAGATTTTCATGGTATTCAATCTGTTGTGATGCAACTTATAATGTCCATGTTTATGCTTGTTAGAGATTGCCCTTGATCATGGAAACTGAAGAACCTAAAAATGGAGAATCAAGCATGTCTTTAATGGTAAGGATCCCACAATCTACAAGGATATTATAATTTTCTGTATTTTCTGGTGTTATTGTTTTTCTTGAATAATTAATCTTTATGTGCTTGTGTGTATATTTATTTATCCATGACAAAGGAGGTGGTGGGGTTATCTAACTCTTTTCTTTGTTTAATGCATATTGTATTGTATCAATTACCTGTGGCTGGCTGGCTGCACCTCTATCTTTTCCCAGAAATTAAATGACTCTTCTTGATGCAGATTCATCACCCAAATGGGCTTATTTTATTATAAATAAGTCTAGGGTTGGGATATATATCTGTTGGGCCTTTGTTCCCAAGGGTTTTCTATGTATTAGGCCGCTTTAATGAGCCTAAACTAGGGGTAAATAGGTTGCATACTGGATTAGCCCAATGCTTAGTTTATTTTTATGTTTTTTAATTGAACCGGTTCAAATTGATTGCATCCAATTGGTTCAATTTAAGTGATCATGTGACTTGGTTAAGTGGTCATGTGATGTAGGTTGGGCTGGATTAGGACTCTATAAGTCCAACCATGTTTTGAGTCTATTTCTTTGAGTATTTTAGTTTCCTAGTCAGTTTAAGTTACCTAATAGGTTAGGGATAGGGTTATGCCTTTCCTTTTTAGTGTCTAAGTTTATTTTTTAGTCTTCTATATAAGTTTGTAAGGGAGACCAACATTGAATACGAATTTGATTAATGAAAAGCTTTTGTTTGCTGCCATTGCTGCTGCCTTGCTCTATTGAGTGTTGCTCCTTGTGAGTGTGCATCCTTGTGGTTCTATCAAGGTGGAAAGGGACTGGTGGAATCCGGTTAACTCTTGACGCCGTGACGGCTGGGAGGATCTTCTTCAATTCGAAGGTGGTTCTATCCTTCACATCTATTCAAGTTGCTGCCAGTAGAATCTCTAGTAAGTTTGACACCCTATTTCTTCTTCTAACTGATGCAGATTTATCACCAAACTGGCTTCTTTTATTAGGAATAAGTCTAGGGTTGGGGTACATACATGTTGGGCCTTTGTTCCCAAGGGTTTTCTATGTATTAGGCCACTTTAATGAGCCTAAACTAGGGATATATAGGTTGCATACGGGATTAGCCCAATACTTAGTTTATTTTTATGTTTTTTAATTGAACCGGTTCAAATAGGTTGCATCCAATTGGTTCAATTTAAGTGATCATGTGACTTGGTTAAGTGGTCATGTGATGCAAGTTGGGCTGGATTAGGACTCTATAAGTCCAGCCATGTTTTGAGTATTCTAGTTTCCTAGTCAGTTTAAGTTACCTAATAGGATAGGGATGAGGTTAGACCATTCCTTTTTAGTGTCTAAGTCTATTTTTGAGTCTTCTATACAAGGTTCTAAGGGGGCCAAATATTGAACACGAATTTTAATTAATGAAAAGGTTTTTGTTTGTTGCCATAGCTGCTGCTCTGCTCTGTTGAGTGAACCTTGTGAGTAATATCAAGGTTGCCTGGTGTGTAATATCAAGGTGAAGGGATTGGTGGATCTCCAATCGACTCCTTGCATCTTGTAGATCGGGAGGTCATCTCAAATCATTCAAGCTGCTGCCATTACAGTGAGTTAAATCTACTTTATTTTAACCTTCTTCTACATAAGCCTGATGATGCAGATTCGTCACCGAAATGGGCTTATTTCTTTAGAAATAAGTCTAGGGTTGGGTTATATGTATGTTGGGCCTTTGATCCCACGGGTTTTCTATGTAATAGGCCACTTTTATGGGCCTAAAAGAGGGGTACATAGGTTGCATACGGGATTAGCCCAATATTTAGTCTATTTTTATGTTTTTAATTGAACCGATTTAAATTGGTTGCATCCAATTGGTTCAATTGGTCTAATTTAAGTGAAGTGATCCTATTGGCTAAGAGGTTCTTATATCCTATTGGCTAGTAGGGAATCTTCTTTATTTTAAGTAGTTTAAGTTGTTTTTAAGTCATTAGGACTCTATTTTGAGTCTATTTTAGTTTCCTAGTCAGTTTAAGTTACCTAATAGGTTAGGGATTGGGTTAGGCCTTTCCTTTTTAGAGTAAAAGTCTATTTTTGAGTCTTTTATATAAGGTTGTAAGGGGGCAAAGCCTTGAACACGAATTTGATTAATGAAAAGCTTTTTGTTTGCAGCTGCCCTGCTCTGTTGAGTGTTGCTCTGTTGAGTGTGCATCCTTGTGGTTCTATCAAGGTGGAAAGGGACTGGTGGAATCCGGTTGACTCCTTACGCCGTGACGGCTGGGAGGATCTTCTTCAATTCGAAGGTGGTTCTATCCTTCACATCTGTTCAAGCTGCTGCCAGTAGAATCTCCAGTAAGTTTGACACCCAATTTCTTCTTCTAACCCTCTAATCCTTTCCCCCAATTGATCCCCTTTATGTTTTGTTTGAATCCCATAAACCCTAACTCCATTAAACCCTAGATCTTGCTGTCCAGTTTTACAGAATTTTCAAAACACTGAAAACTCTATAATACCTACATTATTATTGTCCTATAAACCTGCCTAGCCATACCCCCTAAGCCCCCCTTCCATTATCCTAACCTAAGCCCTAGATTTGACCTAAAACTGCAATTCTGTCCTACTGAAACTGCAGAACCAGCAGCCCCTTTGTTTCTTGTTATTGGTCCTGGTTTAATTGGCTTCTAGTAGGGCTTTACCCTATCTAGAACTACATTACCTGATCTACAGTTTTCCCTTTCATCAAACCCTAGTTCTCCATTAAACCTGCATTCCTACCTCCACTAGGATTCCCCCATAACTCCAGATTTAGCCTTCACCCTCAAACCCTACTTCCAGCCTACATTTCCTACATCACTCCCCACACTCGACCTTAACCCTAGCCTTTAGTATTCACTCTAACCCCTCCATTCCCCCACTCCATTAAACCCTAAACCCTGCTACTCAATTCTGCCCCCAACTGCAGAATTTTAAAACCCTTTTAAACCCTAACCTTTTTATGTTATTAAGGTCCCTTAAACCTACATAGTAAAACCCTGTAAACCCCTTTCCCAAAATCTATCCCTAAACCCTAGATCTTGCAAACAGTCCATTTTCACAAGGCCTCTAACCCGAAACCCTAGATTTCCAACCTTATCCAAATCCATCCAAACCTACACCACTAGACTCCTAAAAATCTGCACATCTTTACCAAATAAAACCCTAGCTCGAAACCCTAACCCTAACCCTAAATTTTGACCTAATTAACCAAATCTGTCCCATTCGGCCAATCCTATTACTTAACCCTATTCCCTTGGTTTCTAGTGGGACTTATCCTACCTAGGACTACATTACTAACCCTCTAATCCTTTCCCCCAATCGATCCCCTTTATTTTTGGTTTGAATCCCATAAACCCTATGATGCAGATTCATCACCAAATAGGGCTTATTTCTTTAGAAATAGGCCTAGGGTTGGGTTATATACATGTTGGGCATTTGTTCCCAAGGGTTTTCTATGTATTAGGCCACTTTAATGAGCCTAAACTAGGGGTATATAGGTTGCATACAGGATTAGCTCAATACTTAGTTTATTTTTATGTTTTTTAATTAAATCGGTTCAAATTGGTTGCATCCAATTGGTGCAATTTAAGTGATCATGTGACTTGGTTAAGTGGTCATGTGATGTAAGTTGGGCTAGATTAGGACTCTATAAGTCCAGCCATGTTTTGAGTCTATTTCCTTTAGTATTCTAGTTTCCTAGTCAGTTTAAGTTACCTAATAGGTTAGGGATTGGGTTAGGCCATTCCTTTTTAGTGTCTAAGTCTATTTTTGAGTGTTGTATATAAGTGTGTAAGGGAGGTCAGCATTGAATACGAATTTGATTAATGAAAAAGCTTTTGTTTGCTGCCATAGCTACTGCTCTGCTCTGTTGAGTGAACCTTGTGAGTAATATCAAGGTGAGGGATTGGTGGACTCCGATCGACTCCTTGCATCTTGTAGATCGGGAGGTCCTTCTTCTAGTTCTTCAAAGCTGCTACCATTGAAGATTTAATTTTTCAAGTAAGTAGTTTTAATTCAGCATTCAACCTTCTTCGTCTAATTCTCTAACCTAAGCTCCATCTACTCCTATTATCACCCCTTCCATTAATCCATAGATCCATTAGAACCCTAAAACCCGAACCCTAACCCTAATTCTGCAGATTTTTTCAAACCTAACCAAATCCAATTATTTTTATCCCATAATAACCCCCTAGACCTGCATATTAAAGCCATATAAGACCCATTCCCAAATATCCATCCTAAACCCTAGAATTAACCTAAAACTTAGTGTTGTCCATTCGAACTAGCAACCCCTTTTGCTATTGATCCTGTTATCTGGCTCCTAGTAGGTCTCCTACCTATCTAGGACTACATTATTTGGTATCAAAGCCATGGATGGGCATGGCCAGCCCATTACCTCTGTCTCCATCGACTCTTTGAACAAAATTCTAGAGATGCTTCAGTAGTTTCATGCCGGTCAAAGGGCTATAAGTGAAACGTTGCAACGAATTGAGCAACGCCAAACTACTCCAGTATGGAACAACAACATACCAATGGAAAAGGACATATATCAATTACACTCTCAAGTTTACTGACCTCATAAAAGGCACAGGGAAGAAAGGTACAGAGCTCACAAGGAATACAGGTATAGAGAATACAAATTTCCATTACCAGAGGTAGTTGAGAGAGCACAAGTTGAAGATAAAGCTGAAGTGCCGGTGAATTGTGATGAAAAGAAAGAGACAGCCCCTATAGCTTCAAAGATGGAAAGTCGACATGTAGAAGACCCTACTGCAGTGGTCAATGTCGAAGAAACCAAAGTAGAAAAAGATGAAACAGTAGAAGATGAAGAGGTGGTTGAGAACACTCCACAAGAAATTATTGGCATTCAAGAAGCTATTTTTGAAGAGGTGGAGCTTGTGTCTCAAGTATTAGATGCAAAGGTTGCTAACACTAAAGACTCTATGGACAGGACATTCACAGTTGCTGCTGATTCAGAAAACGAACACATAGAGTTTGTTATGCCACCATGGTTCTTCGAAGAGAAAGCTCCACGCCTTGGACCGGAATTCTGTTTGGGGATGGTCAAAGCTGCTGATCACATGTTGATTCTCCCTCATCACTACAAAATTCGAGGACGAATTTTTTCAAGTTGGGGAGAGTTGATGCAGATTCATCCCCAAATAGGGCTTATTTCTTTAGAAATAGGCCTAGGGTTGGGTTATATACATGTTGGACCTTTGTTCCCAAGGGTTTTCTATGTATTAGGCCACTTTAATGAGCTTAAACTAGGGGTATATAGGTTGATTACGGGATTAGCCAAATACTTAGTTTATTTTTATGTATTTTAATTGAACCGGTTCAAATTGGTTGCATCCAATTGATTCAATTTAAGTGATCATGTGACTTGGTTAAGTGGTCATGTGATGTAAGTTGGGCTGGATTAGGACTCTATTAGTCCAGCCATGTTTTGAGTCTATTTCCTTTAGTATTCTAGTTTCCTAGTCAGTTTAAGTTACCTAATAGGTTAGGGATAGGGTTAGGCCATTCCTTTTTAGTGTTTAAGTCTATTTTTGAGTCTTCTATATAAGTTTGTAAGGGAAGCCAGCATTGAATACGAATTTGATTAATGAAAAAGCTTTTATTTGCTGCCATAGTTGCTACTCTGCTCTGTTGAGTGAACCTTGTGAGTAATATCAAGGTGAGGGATTGGTGGACTCCGATCGACTCCTTGTATCTTGTAGATCGGGAGGTCCTTCTTCTAGTTCTTCAAAGCTGCTACCATTGAAGATTTAATTTTTCAAGTAAGTAGTTTTAATTCAGCATTCAACCTTCTTCGTCTAATCCTCTAACCGAAGCTCCATCTACTCCTATTATCACCCATTCCATTAATCCATAGATCCATTAGAACGCTAAAACCCGAACCCTAACCCTTATTCTGCCGATTTTTTCAAACTTAACCAAATCCAATTATTTTTATCCCATAATAACCCCCTAGACCTGCATATTAAAGCCATATAAGACCCATTCCCAAATTCCCATCCTAAACCCTAGAATTAACCTAAAACCTAGTGCTGTCCATTCGAACCAGCAACCCCTTTTGCTATTGATCCTGTTATCTGGCTCCTAGTAGGTCTCCTACCTATCTAGGACTACATTACCCTAACTCCATTAAACCCTAGATCTTGCTGCCCAGCCATATTTAACCATTAGAATTACTTCAAATTCAAACCATAGCCTCTCCTTAACACCCCCTACACTCGACCCAAGCTGCTGCCCCTATTTGTCTTTCAAAACCCTAAATTTGACCTAATTTCTAAAACCCAAAACTTGAAACCCTAACCCTAATTTCTGGAATTTGAAATTCTCATCTAAACCTAACCAAATCTAGCTTTCTAAACTCCCCAAAACCTGCCTAGTTTAATCGTATAAACTATATTCCCATTATCCTACCCTAACCCTAGAAATTTATCTAAATCCTAGTGCTGTCCATTCGAACGAGCAGCCCCTTTGGTTATTTGATCCTGTTGTTTGGCTCCTAGTAGGTCTCCTACCTATCTAGGACTACATTACTTCTACCTCCAAGAAGAACTCATAAAAGTGACGATCTTAAGTTTGAAGAAGTCCACTCGGGTATGCATATGTATGTGTTATATTTTTTCCTTAACTGAAGATTGTGATAATGAGGGGTTGTGCATTCTTATGCTTTAGTTCTTGAAACAAAGATTAAGTCAAAGACATTGCAGTATGAATGTCTCTGTTTTATGTATGTTAATAGTCACTTTTTTTCTGGATTGAGATAATAAAAGGGATGAATTATTATATCCTGTACATTATCTACAAACTACTATCTTTATTTGTTGGTGCTACTACTTCTGGAAGGCTTGGAAAGCTTTGAAGGGAGTTAATTCCCTTGTTGAAATTTGGCTTGTGGATATGGCTTGACCAAAAGAAAAGGATTTACCGTGTGCATTCCTTTTTCTTCTATTGGTATGAGGAATGTTTTTTTTTTTCTACTGCCGGCAAAATTCTTCAGTTGCTTTTATCTAGGTTTGAGATGTCGTCTCTGTTTCAGGCACGCAATGGTGATTTGAGCAATGAGGGGCTCATCCCTCAGCTATTTACTTCTGTGCCAGCACTTAATGAAGCTGCTTCTTATCTTGCACAAACGACTTCATATTTTACTAGCTGTTTCACTGATTTTTCTGGTGAGCTTCTTTATTGTACATAGCACTTTATGATTCCTTCCATTCCTTTTTGCTGAAACATTCATATGGACCTTCCATCCACCTAAATTTCATGCATAAATAAAGGAAAGAATACACCTCTCAGACTAGTGGTCTAAGATGTGGTATTTTGGCCTTGGAAACCTTTTCCTACTTGTCACACATTTTTTAATTCTTCTTTTGTAAGTGTTAACATAAGTACATCAGCAGACTTTGACATTTTTTGTGTGTGTTATGAACTATCAAAGTTTTTAGTTAATGCTTAGTAAGATAGCCAGGCTGGAATTTTGTTTGTCATGTGAAAATTTTCATTTCAGTAGTCTTGTCCTTATTTCTCCAAGTTTGAGAATGGTGGGGGTAGGTGGGATGAACCCTAGGTTCTGGCTAAACACCTCCCTTACAAGATCCCAAGCAAACCCAAAATGTCAACAGAAAAGTCAACCTTCTCAGATGAAGGTCAAACTTTGACAATCAATCACAAATAAATAGCAGAGATGTCTTTCGGAAGATAGTAATGATTGAACGATTGAATTAAAAGTAATTGAAAATTTAGTCAATTCTGAAATTGAAATCCGGGAAATAGAAAATCTCTAATTAATCACATTCTGGAAATCAGATGAGTTTGAAACTTAAATCAAATTCCCTTCTTGGTTGTCTAAATCAAATTTCAAATTCTGAATTTGAGTTGAAGGATAGATTAAGATTAATTTGCAATTTCATACCTGAAAATAGAACTCGGGACAGAAAATAGGAGAATGTTTATAACTTCAAAACAAGTCCTCAGATCAGGGAGATACGCTGGTCGAAGGTCCCCCTTGAGTAGTGCTTAAAGGTCCCCAAACCTCACCCCCATAAAGGAAATAACAATGGCTTCCCACCAATGGATCAAAGTCCCACTGTTCAAGCTTCAACCCATAACTGAATCACACAGCATACTTGTAGAGAAATCACTTTACTAATCTTCAAAATCGTCCCAGAGCCAGTGGCTCTTACAAGCTTATATAGAAAAGCAAAAGCATATTCCTAATATGACTATGGAATAAAATCCTAGTCTAACTATGGATTCAAATTCTATTGCCAATTACAAAACATAGTTGAAATAGGAAACATAATCCTTAAAGGTAAACATCTAAACAACTTAAATTCAATAAAAGACTAGCTAACTAACTAACTAGCTAATGAGATAAATCCCGTACTCCTATTTTCTACCCATAGTTTAGGCCCATTACAAAGAAAACACATGGGATCAAAGGCCCAACACATACATAACCCAATCCAAAGGTTATTTCCAATAAAATAAGCCCTTTAGGTGACTTATCTGCGTCGGAGAATTTCAAAATTGACAAGGTTAAAAGGAAAAGTTTCATTTGTTTTCCTGGATATTTTTTAATCAGCGACAGAAAATAAATTTTATGTTAAGAGTTTTAAAACTCTGAAAGTATCACATCTTATACGTTTCTTTATCCACTCCATACAAATTATTCACTTGTGCACATGCATCTAAACAAACAAACCGTGCTTTACCCCCCCCCCCCCCCCAAAAAAAAAGGGGAACACTGGGAAAACATTATCGTCGTAGTTTCTCAAGACAACCTCCTCTTGTTTGCTCCAAAAGATGCTCCTTTACATTCTTCGCACGAACCACCATCTTATCCCTCTCTGTTCATAGTCAAAGCAAATGTTTCCATGAGTTGCCATCATTCTCTTTCAACTCTACGGAAATCTTTAAGTTTGTAGTGAAATTACTATGGTATAGAAACACCTCTTTGAAAAAATTTTGTTGAAATTATGTTAGTTGGTCAAATGTAGCTTTAAGCATTGCCGTATGTGCACAGTTAATCAAAAAAAGATGCAGCTTGTGGAATATGATGCCCTAGGTTTGTCTTTGGCCCATACACTACAATTTTAAATGTAAATCCATGCACTAGATCAACCAAGAAATCTATCAAATAGTTAGGTTTTCTTTCTTCAGCCATAGGATGGCCATGCTTTGTCAATCTTATGTTGATTTATCCTCATATTTCAATCAGCCCTTGTTCTTTTCTGAAATTTGTTAAGATATCGGTCGTATCCTTTGTTGTTATTGTTGAGTCTTTACCTCATTGCATTTGTTATAGATGGGTTGACTTAACATTTTATGAATGAAATACAATGCAATGTTCTGTTTGATGATGATGATAATTTTGATCTGTGACTGGGTATGTGGACATGCTTAGTGTACTGATGGCAACTTGATATGTTATTACTACTGATTCCTTATGCTTCCCTTGATGCTGATAGAGTAATGACTCTCTCTCTTTCTGTGCTGTATAATTTTATTATTCTCTTAACAATACTCCTTTTCTTTTCCAACAAATATTTATAAATGATATATTCTAAGGAATCTTATTTGTAAGAAAATTATAAATATTATAAGTTAAAAGGTTCTCTGAGCCGCCATGGCAGGGTTCACTAGTACCTCCTCTGTGTCTCTCTCTCTTCTCACATGAAATGACTTTGCTGCCCTCCTATGCACGTTACTGTTTTGTCACACCTCATTGGTGCGCTCCCCTATGCCGCTTGCTCAGAGAATCCTTTCCCATATTATAATTCATTGAATTTGGCAGGATATAAGCACTTTTTTTATCCCAGAAGAGAAAGCATGGTACAAAATAACTTGTATCTGTGTCTTCGATTTCTGGGAATGTATAGTCATATCATGTTAACCATGGTCCCATGTCAGTGTCCATATTCATATCTGTATCCAGGAAACTCAGGTTTTAATCAGCGAAACTAGAGAGAGAATAAATCCCAACTTAGAGTTATCGAGAGATGCTTTAGAATAGGTGGACAGAAAGTCATACTAGGTGTAAAACCAAAGAATGATTTAGGGAACAAGAGATAACCCAGAGCAATAATTTTTGTTATCTTGGTTGATCATCAATAAAGAGGGAGAGATCGAAAAGGATCTCCATAAAATCAGACCTTAGGTGAATGAAGTGCGGAGGTGCTTCTATAGTATTGTGTGATTGATGCATCTGTTTAAAACAGAACAGTGGAAAAATTATAAGATGTCTTAAGTGTAGCCATGCTTTCTAACAGGGATTTTGACCTTCAAAATTCTTTATGTAAGTTACAAGTCCAAGCTTAACATAACTTTGATATTTCCTTTTCTTCTGCTATTGTTTTCTTTGTTTCACAATTTTTTTTTCTGTTGAAGTTTGCACGTGAGAATTATGCCTTCATTTTTTTTTTTTGTTAATATTGGGTGGACTTTTGTGTATCGAACTAACTTAGTCATAATTTTTCTTATCCTTGTTGCAGAGCAACCTGTTTCCGGAGATTTTAACGTTAATGCACAAGAACTAGTCACATTTCCTTCTGGAGAAACCCTAGGATATCTTTCCAGTGATCATCAATCTTCGGCTGGAAGTTCTACATTCTGTGGACCCTGTGATACAGAGATCGCTGCTCCATCTGTACATGATGGAAGAATGAGGAGCTCAACCGGAGCTTCATCTCAAGATGCTTCCGCAGTTGTGGAATCGTCTCATAATGCCCAAAATGGAACTTCCATTTTCCGAAGGTAAGATTTCTTCATATACTTGTTCTGGGTTTTGTCTATAGGAAAAGCAAATGCTAGTATGTGCTTTTATCCGCAAAGTTTGTCATTTTCAAATGACATTGTTGCATTTCCTACTTCTTATAGGGTTCTTGTCTAAGCTCTAATCTGGCCCAATGCATGTGAAGCTAATGTTCCTCTTTGAGAGGACCAATAAATTCTTCTTCAAAGGAAAATCCTCAACCAAAGAGGCCTGATTTTAATTAACATCTGACTCCAAATGACAAGATCTAAAGATGAATTTTATCTGAACAAATAAAGAGACAAACATGTCAATCTATTAGTAGTTGCTGCCATTCTTAGAGATATTAAAGTTTTAATACATATTTGTTACATTAAGCAGTTATGCATGTACGCTATGGGTATGGGAGTTTGGAACAGTTTCTTTAGCTTTACTCTTAATTTATTTTTGATGTTTTTGCTCTCGTGTTTTATCACTGTCACCATGAATTGATGGTGGATCTTTATGAGTTGTTTTGGTTCTCCAATTCCTGAACTGTCTCCTACGTTAGAAAGCATATAACTCCTGCTATTTCATTAGGTTTAGAAATTTTAAAATTTCTACTTTTTTTTGGAATGGTTTTATTGTCTAATTATGCATTAATATATGCATCCATGCGGCATTAGATAAATAGAGAAAGCACCAAAGCATCCCTTTTGTTGTTATGTATTCATGCCCTAATGCATTCAACTCATTTGTATAACGTTAATATAGTCCTAGATAGACAAAGGGTCTACTAGGTAATGTAGTCCTAGATAGGATAGGACCCTACTAGGAGCCAGGTGAACAGAAGTTCTGTAACTGATAACCGGTTGGGCAGAATTCGGTAGTTTAGGGTAAAACTAGGGTTAATGCTAGGGTAAAGGGTGAGTGTGAGATATGATAATGATGGGCAGGTCTAAAGGAAGCTAATGGTATAAGTTTTAATAGGTTTAAACAAAATTTGAAATTCTGGAAATTTTAGGGTTAGGGTTTCGGGTTTTGGGAATGAAGGGGATGAAGAGATTTAGGTTTTTTAGGGGGAGTTAGGTCAAGGGGTTCTGGTTGAGTGTCACAGATATTGAGAGAGTGGTTCGGTTGAAATTTAAGCTGGTTTTGATGGTTGGATATGCTGGAATGAGATTTTAGGGTTTTGGGTTTTAGTAGGGTTGAGGGGAATTAGGTATTTTGAGGAGAGGATGGGCCTAGGGTTCGGGTTGAGTGGAAGGGTGGATGAGTAGGAGCTGTGGTTGAATTTTGAAGGTAAACTAATGGGGAAATTGGTCTGGACAGAATTATGGAGGTTAGGGTTTATGGGAATCGATGGGTTTTTTATGGGAGAAGGTAATGGGGGTCGATTGGGATAGGTTAGGGCTAGGTTGGAGGATTACAGGAAGAAGGGAAATTGCAGGAATTTAAATAACTTACTGGTTTGAAGGTCAGCAGCAGTAGCAGCTTGAAAATTGGTTGAAGAAGACCTTCCGATCATGAACAGATGCAAGGAGTCACTGGAATCCACCAGCCCTTCACCTTGAGATCCACAAGGCAACACTCACGACTGGAGCAGAGCAGCAGCAGCAAAGGCAGCAACATAAATCGATTTTTTTTTTCAAAACTAAACTGTGGGGAAGCCTCCCACGATTCTGTTTATTTAAAATAAGGCCATAAGCCCAATTCCTAATACAATCTAAACTCTTCTCTCTTCCAAAATCGTGGAAGGAGTGTGAATTAATTAAAACAACTCAAAGTAAAAGACATACTTACCCCTATCAACTTAAAGCACTTTAAACTCTTAAACTAAGAAGATTCCTCATCAACCAATAGGAAATAAGATCCTAATAGTCAATAGGAACACTTCACTTAAATTAGACCAACTTAAATTGAACCAATTGGATGCAACCAATTTGAACTGGTTCAATTAAATCACATTAAAATAAAACTAAGTATAGAATTACCTAAAGCTGAAATAAAACTAAGTATAGGACTATGCTATGGCTCCTACTATGACCCTATGCTTAGGGTGACTTCTTCAACTCGAGGAGGCTTCGATCTACAACACTAGGAGCCAAGTAACCAGGACTTTCCAAAACTGCTGGCCGATTGGGCAGATTTGAGGAATTAGGTCAAATTCTAGGGTTAGGGTTAGGGTAATGTGTATCAATATTATATGGTAAAGCTAGGCAGGTCTAGGGGAAGCTAACAATGAAGGTTTGATGATGTTTGAGTGAGAAATTAAAAATCAGAAAATTAGGATTTCGGGGAAGATGAGAGTGATGGGTTTTAAGGTTTAGAGTGAGAATTTGGGCTAGGGCTTTAGGTCGAACTCTCTAGTGGTAGAGAGGAGCATTCGACCAAGGTTGGGTGAGGTTTTGATGGTTGGATATGCTGGATGGAATTTTTAGGGTTTTGGGGTTTTGTGGAGATGAGGGGAACTAGGGTTCAAGTGTTAGGTTAGGTCTGAAACTAAGGTCGAGTGGAGGGGGTGATCTAATGGAGCTGTGGTTGTAATTTGGATGAAACTGGATGCAAGGTACTAAAACTCGGAACTCGACCCTGGGAAAAACCGAGATCTCGGTCGAGTTGATTTTTTTTTTTTTTTTTTCAACTCGAAACCTCAACTCAGTGGGTTTTAGACCTAGTTTGGGTCTGAAACTTGGTATTCAGCCTATTTTAGGCCATTTAAACACAATGGCATTATCAGATTTTGCAAAAACAAAGTCCAAATAGGAGTTTTACTTCGGAACCTAAGTTGGTAGGCGACGATGTATTAAAATACCCTTCTCTACACATAATTTAGTAATAGAAAGCAAGCAAAACATTCAATTAATAGCTAAACAACTGAAATAAGCATTAGAAATGTTAAAGTGATACATCAAACTGTTTAACAATGTTACAACTTTCAACTATCTTTTTTAGTCGTTCAAGTCAATCAGATTCCAGTGGCACTGTCCGGTTTTGACTGGTTCTTTTTGCGAAGCTGTTGTAAGAAGTGATCAGCAAGCCAAAGTGTGTGATCCAGCTCAACACGATTGATTAGTTATACAACCATGATTATAAAAGCCCATATTTTGCAATGTACACAGACCCAGGCACTAGTAGTTTGGGCCTTCTTTCCTGCAGTAGTCATGGACTCATGGTTGCTGCTATTTTCACATTCAGCCTTGTCTCACGGGCTCGGAGGACTGTCCGTGGGTCAGCAGATGATGTAGGATGGCTGCAGCGTGCTCCGGGAATGCCTCCAGTTGAAGATGGAACGCAAAGGTTCACGGAATTGCTTGAGGACATCAGGTATTCCTGCATCATCACTTGAATCAGTATGCATTCATCATAATCAGATCATATGATTTTATATTCTCTGACTTTCCTGTGTTCTCTTTTATCAGACATGGTCTACACAAATTGCCAAACTCAATGATTTACTTATTGGTTCCAGGTATCAATTTGTCAATTTTAATTTTCTCAAAGACTCGTTTGACATGTGAATGATGGATTCTGACACCACTTGAATTGTGTTGAGTGCGATAGTTACACTTTTCAGTTTTGAATCAACTTTTCTCTTTCCCCAGTGGATGATGAGCAAGAATTTACTTATGACTGTTAAATATTATATGCTTATCAGGTCTTTTCAGCAACCATGGTCCACTTTATTTTGTTAATACAAAAGCCTGTTTCTCAAAGATGGGTTTAGTGTGCCATATTGCCAAGATTCACAGCGAGGTATTTGTTTGTGTTATTTGTATATTTGTGTATCTTCTTGTTCTTTATTTTTATATTTGAGCATTGAATGCTCAGGCTTCTGTTGAGAAAAACGCCAGAGAAATAAAAGATTACATTGAGGAAATTTACTGGGGCTCCAAGAGGCGTGTCTTGCTTCTGGGACATAGCAAAGGTGGGGTAGATGCAGCTGCTGCATTGTCTATGTATTGGCCCGCTTTGAAAGATAAGGTTGCCGGGTTGGCATTAGCACAGAGTCCATATGGAGGTAGCCCAATTGCTTCAGACATCCTGCGAGAAGAGCAGCTTGGCGATTATGTCAAGTTACGCAAACTCATGGAGATCCTGATATGTAAAGTGATCAAGGTATAGCTTATTCAAAATTTTTTATTTTATTTCATCTTGGTCAGGATGGATTCTTTTATTGCTTGTGATCTGAAATTGTCTGTTTTGTTGTTTATTTCTTATTCTAGTCTTTCCATCTGCTTCCATTGACAACTGGCTTGGCATGTTTTCTTATGTAGTTTACCTAGTGTGTTATTTTTAAAGGAAGCAGACATGGGACGCAACTGTGAAATTAAACTGTTAACTTTGAGTTGGAACATATCCAGCAACCCAACTTGCAAATTGATAACATCAATATTTTATGTTGAAATGGGAATAAAAAGTGAAACAAGACTATCCATGTTCCCTGGTTACTTTATTTTTTAGGAATTAAAAACGGCAATTTTACAGTAAGGGAGGTTGGCAAAAAGTCAAGATGAAAACCTCAACTGTTTCTTTCTTTTTTGGATGTATTTTCATTGTCAAACAAGTGGCTACAGAACATGCTACTTTCTCAATTCTTAGATTCAAATCTTGCCACTCATGTGGTCTTCATGCTGTACCTATAGCGTGAAACCTGTCATTGTGTGATAAACTGATAATCAGTGTTTTAAAACTTACCCTAGTTAAGTTTAGTGGTAACAGTCAATTTTAGTTCAGCTGGGTCTTTGATCCTAACTCCAAATTCAATCTAGACCAGGAGACAATCAACTGGATTTGAAGAGTCCTTTTCCATGAAATGTTTGGCCTGGATGGCTGGAACTGTCCGGGTCAATGCAATCATCCCTGCCAACATATTAGAAAATGAAATTAAATAATACATTAGTAGTCTAATTTGGAGAAAGAAAATGAAATAGGGATGGATAGTATTTAATAAATTGATTAATGAGCATTTTAATGCGAAATGCTTCTTTTTGAGTACATCTAAACTGTAAAAGTTTTCCTGGACTGCATATCCCTAATGAAGTCTATGAACAGCCAATTCTGACCATTCTATATCTAAGGAATGGTACCAATTTGCCGCTTGCTAAATTTCAGACCCAATTTTCCATAATTTTCCTTCATATATTGGCAATTTCCCCTCTTGTTTTTCAGCCATCCATTTCTTTTCAGTTTCATTTCTTCGCTTGATTTAGAAAGCTTTATTTTGCTACTTTACGGACACCATTATGGAATCCAGGACAGTATGACTATCTGCCACTTGGCAGGTCGGTTGGGGCTGAAATTTTGAGGACAGGTAGACCTCAAGGTCCCCCCCCCCCCTCCTGCTCCCAGAGGGCTATTAGTTACACTTTTGGTATTTTCAATTTTTTTCCCTTTCTTATCAATGGTTATCAATGACCATTTAGTTGGGTACAGGCTTATTTGAGTTTTCAGTGGTTATCAAGTAGATCCTTTTTTAAGACTTACCCTAGTTAAGTTTAGTGGTATTGTGGTAACAGTCAATTTGATTAAATAATGTAGTAATCACTATTTATTTTCTTCTGTATGTATATATTTTGCGTGGTGTCTACTCTTTTAGAAACCTAATTTTCCTTGCTACAAAACTAACCTACTTCTAGTGAGAAAGAAAGACATGGCAATTAATCTCTAGTATACTACTTGTCTTCGCAGAGTTTAAGATAATTATTTATAGGCTTCACTCATGTCATATTATTTTATGAGGGGTCATTCACAAAATGTATATTTAACATTTAGAATTATGTGCTGATGTCTTCAGCTTGAACACTCCAACCCAATGACAGAACCAGGTTTACTAATTTCAGTTCCAATGATGGGTTAGAATCTTTGTCGACTTTTAAAACACTGGGTATATTAATTCTTAAAATCATTGGTTTTATCCCTAAATTTCATATCTGAGGTTGTTATTTGTTACACCTTGTACTCATTTTAGATTCCAATTGTCATTCCCTGTTTGCAAAATGTTTCTTGAATCATTAGTAGCAATCTAATTTCTTGAATCAAAATTCTTCCTTGTCACTGAGCTCTGGAAAATGAAATGAGTAGAAAAAAATCACGCTACTATTGAGACTTAATTCTGTTGACATTGAATTATAGATTTATAGCAACATTTAGGACAGAAGAAGTGAAGCAGAGAGTAACAATCTTGATTAGCCTTCACTGAAGTAGAAGATTAAATTTCATAAGGAATCCTAATTTTATCTCTGCTCAAACAAACTTGATGTGAAGAGAAAATTATATCATGTCGGCGTGTGACCTAAAGCTCTTGAATCATTGATCTAGGAGAGATGTGAAGGGATAAATGAGCCATTGTACTATTGCAGTATGTGGCATGCTTGAGCGGGCAAATGAAAAGGTAGCAGTGATGGAGTGTCCAGCTGCACCAGAAACCCCCTAAAGGTTTCAAATCTCCTCTATGTCACACACAAGCTATTATGAACTGGCATTGGCCAATTGATTGCTGACATCATTATGTTACTTCCTCTTTCACAAAAACTTTCTCATAAACAAAGTGGGGACTCAGCTAGCCCATAAAGGCAAAAAGTACACCCACCAAAATAGTTGACTAATCTTCTATTACCACAATGCAGTTTGATAGAGCTGCTACTGCTCCAAATACAGCCCTAAATACCCTCCTTACTTTATTTATATGGGCCATTCCAGTAAGTAAGATGAATGACTAGCAGGACAACGTAAATAGTATAAGACAGCATCAACCCCAATATTTGAAGTGTAAAGTATTGGTAACACGTTACTTTTTGTTGGGGGTGGCATGAGGAAATTTATTGAAATGTGTGGATTATTAATTTGATGTCAACAATTAATTCTATATTATGTGCTGAAGGGAGATATACAAGCTTTAGAAGACTTGACATATGAGAAGAGGAAGGAATTCTTGAGGAAATACGAATTACCTAGAGAACTACCTGTTGTTTCATTCCACACAGAAGCGGGTATTACTCCAGCAGTTTTTGCTACCTTATCTCATGTTGCTCATGCAGAGCTTCCTGCACCACTTGCTTCGGGGCAATCTACAAAGCTCCCAGTTGTTATGCCCCTTGCTGCAGCAATGGCTGCATGTGCACAACTGCTTCAGGTCAGGTATGGCGAGAAAAGTGATGGCCTGGTAACATGTCGTGATGCAGAGGTTCCTGGCTCCGTTGTAGTACGTCCAAAGCGTAAATTAGACCATGCTTGGATGGTTTACTCAGCTTTGAACGATGACCCTCGTGACGCTAATGCTTCACAGGTGTGTGAGGCTCTTCTAACATTGCTTGTCGAAGTGGGACACAAGAGGAGGCATGCAAATGCAATGAAAGATGAATGAAGTCGCTGAGGTTAGCTTCAAGTAGAGCCCCATTATGTGCATATTGTATTGTAAATTTTATCCTGTTTTTCTTCTTTGGAATGATTTGTTACTAAATTTAGATAAGGTGGGGTTGTTCCATTTCATATTTTGCAGAGAAAATTTGATCAGTAATTCTTATTCAGTCCTCGTCCAGTCGTCCTCCAAGATGTACCCCATGCATTACTAGCTGGTTTTCTGGATTGCTTGTTTGGTTGAAACTTTTTGGATGGGCCATGGCTTGGATCAGATTAACGGTGGTGCTTATAGCCATCCAGGCAACAGCGACGGAAAATAGAACGGTAAAAGTTAACATTAGGTTGGTGAACTTCGGGAATTGGCTGACATGCTGCTACCTCTCATCAGATAGAGTAATAATAATCAAATTCTGTGGAAACAAGGCTTGTATAGACCACCTTTGCTCGATGTGCTTTGCCCCCAATACTATGAGTTCCACCAATTACCGTGTGGTGGGAAATGATAGGGATGTGAATATGTGATGGAGGATCCTGCTACTTGTCAATTTTCAGCTTAATGAGTATGAAGTATGGGTCCAATCATGGTTCGGAGTTAGGAGAAAATTTTCCTGCTTAGCTATCAATGGCTGTTAATGTCTCCCTCTGTTCATGAATTTCTGATAATACTCTTCACTGTTTCCTTTTACCCTATGGACACCATCAGTCTCGCGACCACGACTGTGGTAAAACTCAGTCGCCCAAAGTATATCAAATTACAAAATTATTTGAAACCTCCATTATGTAATAAAGGTTGGATCAAGTTTCCCTTCATCCATGGAAAAAGAGAGAGGAATTCATTAACCATGGGCATCAGTACCCTTAGATTATGAAGGGGGAGGGGGAGGGGGAGGGGGGTTTAAGGGTTTGTTAACTTTACATATCTTGACACACACTTTTGAACCATATAGCATGCTCATTCTTCAGTTTAAATCTGAGCAATGAGATGGGTTGGTTCCTTTATAACATGGATACCCTCAAAAGAATGAATGTAGGAATCGGTATCTTTTTTTTTTTTTTTTTGATGGAATGTAGGAATTGGTACTGGGTCAGATATCTGGCCAATAGTGGATCGGTTTACAAAAACATATGGTGCCAGCAAAATATAAGAAAAATGGTATCAAAATCTTAGGGTGAAAATTGTCTGATCTGTCCCGTTACGGCCTATCGTATCAATATCGGTGTCAGCGTTCATTGGTACTAGTACCAATACCATGAACTAGATCCATAGTGATTAGCTGATAAGAAGCAAAAAGCAACTAAGCTTTAGATTTGCTTTAGCTGCCGTTTTCTTTTATAACTGAACTAGAAATAACGGTTGAAATAAAAGTCTTACACGCAATAGGAGACAATGATGGTCTTAACTCTTAAGTTAGTTACTCTTCTTTTGATTCTAAAGGAATTGCTACAGAATAACCAACAACAACAAATTTAGCCTTATTCCAATTTAATGGGCTCGGCTTTATAGATTCAATCAAACAAAGTAAGTAAGACTGAGATCTAGGGGAAAAAAAAAAAGATAAGGGAATGAATATATGTACAATAAGTGATGGGAAATGAAAATGAGAAGTAAAAAATACAAAAAGACAAATGAAAAATAAGGTTGTGGGTGATGAATTGTCCTATAGGGGTCATTTAGTGTGGAGAGAGAGAGAGAGAGAGAGTGTGTGTGTGTGTCTCATGTGAAACAAAAGAGGGTATACAAAGGAATTTGCATTTTGGCGTTATGAGTCTCCCTCCCCCTCCCCCACCAACCTTTTTAGTTTTTATATAGACCGACGTGATGGAAATCAAAGAATATCATGAGGAATGCTACTCTCATTTCTTCTCCTCTATTGGAACTCATCATAATCCGACTTTCCTTCTAACCTAACCATCCCAAACCAACTTATAAGATAATTTTCCATTTTCAAACTGCTTGGTTTTTAAGTGTACACAGTTTTTTAATTTTTTTAGGTGAAAATGGGGGATCCAACTCCTCTCCAAGGAGTGCCTAGGGGACATCCAAGGGTTGGGCTGTGCCGCACACATCTCGGCACACGCCTAAAGATATGTGTGGCATAGTCCAACGACTGGATGCTCCTTGGAGAAGAGCTCAATCCAAAAATGGGAAGTTTTAAGATCTCCAATTTTGATTTAAAAATTAAATGATTTTTATAAAGAATAGAATAGAGATATTTTAGGCCATCTACAACATTTTAAAAGTTCTCTTTTGACCACTATCAGAAGTTGGAGGCTATAGAAGCTACATCTACTATTATAGATCAACTCGTACCTAATATTATTAATTAGTTATTAGAAGCATAAGGAATTTAATGGCTGCAAAAATGCTCAAGGTTCTAATCCGAAATTCGCACGGACAGGGTCTCCTTGCCCTTGGTTCAGGGAATCAAAATTGGAATCGACATCAGTCTCTACTGATACTGATACAAATTGATCAATACAGTTGATTCAATATCGATTTTTTATCAATACGATATTGATCCAAGGGTACTGATCAAAGGCAAAAATGTAAATAAATAATTTTTTATTTAAATTTATGGATAAAATCGTCCATTCTGGACCAACATGGACCGATCCGAATCGGTAACATATCAGTATCAGCCGATCCAGATCCCAATTACTAAAACCCCGCCCCTGTGACAGTGTATAATCCTGCATCTCAATTAAGATCTTTTATAATGCATACCTTTGTTTGATTGATGCTGTATCAAATTCGGGCTTGTCTGCTAATGAGGGGTATGATGGTCAACTCGCACTACTAGTACTTTTCTCGCATTAAGTGAAAAGGGGAGGACATTTTGGGTAATTAGCTCAGCCCGATGTGAGCTATGATGACGGCCCAGTGAAACCCTAGACCTATTTATAAACTTCGTAAAACTTTCCTTCTCAGCTGTTTCAGTAAGTGCAGGCGCGAGGTAGTGGTTTCGGTCCAAAATGTCGAAGAGAGGTAACTCCGTCTTCTTCTTCCATAGCTTCTTTCGCTTTCATTTCTTCTCCGGATTGGGTTTAGGGTTTATGAGATCACAGTATATACACGCAATGATGAACTTACTGATTGGTTGTTGATGCTAATGGGTTGCAGGTCGTGGAGGATCCGCCGGAAACAAGTTCCGGATGTCTCTCGGGCTTCCGGTGGCGGCGACTGTGAACTGCGCCGACAACACCGGAGCGAAGAATCTGTATATCATATCCGTGAAGGGGATCAAGGGTCGTCTCAATCGTTTGCCCTCTGCTTGTGTTGGTGACATGGTTATGGCCACCGTCAAGAAAGGGAAGCCCGATCTCAGGAAAAAGGTCATGCCTGCTGTCATAGTCAGGCAACGCAAGCCTTGGCGCCGAAAGGATGGTGTCTTCATGTACTTTGAAGGTAAAGTTTTTGGGGTTGTTTAAAGGAACCTCTAAGAAGTCTAATTGTTGTTATTGTTACTGGTTTTCTCCTCTAGCATCAACCGTTAATAAGTTGATGTTTCGATGTGTGTATGTGATTTTTTTTTTTTCAGACGATTTCATCTATGTTGATTAGGAATTTTTTTTGGGTGTAACTTGAGGACTCTTAATGTTACCTCCGGAAGCACGTTTTCTGGTTAATTCTTGACATCCTAGACTCCTAGTGTAGCTAATACCTTGAATTTGTAGTAAACGTGAGGTCATGATTGTTTTGATTAGTATAGTGCTTTGCGTAAGGTGTATGGTCTGCTGTTATCTTTTATTTTTTTTTAATCTTCAGTGAATGAAATGAAAACAGTAAGTTTTATTTATTTCGATTTGTCGTTCTGGAACGTCAGAGTCCTTACATAGGTGGAATGCATTTGTTTTTTGGTTTATGCTAAATGGCACACTACAGTGAATACATGTAGATTAAATTGTAGAAGGTTGCCTAGTAGTTGTTACTTACTAAATTCTTGCAAGTTGTCCGGCTTCAGTTCTCAATTCACTGGATGATATGATGGTTGCTCTATGGCAACTATTGTTGGGTGCAGCTAGTATGTTTTGTTTCCTTATTTGAGAATCCATTTTAGAATGTTTGTTTTCTTATGTTGGACCTGCACTATTCAAAATGCATTACGTCTCATCTGTTTGCACTGTTCTCAGTTCATTTTTCCTGAAGAAACTTCGTTGCTATCGGAGATGGGATAAGACTTAGTTGAGTAGGTTGCTTCTTTACTAATTGAGTTGTTAGACCATTCATGTGATTACTCATAGGAAGGAGCATATATCCAAGAAATGCCAGTTTTAAACAGCATGGTGCTCTTTTCTCTTGCATTGTGTTACCTGTCTTCTGGTATATTTTCTGTTCCATTAATTCTAAACAGTTCCCAAATGGAAGAACCAGGATCACCTGAAACAGAGAAATAGAGCTGCTTAGGTAGAGAATTAATATGGCCTGTGTAGACAATTCCTAGTGCCGTTAGGAGAATGGAGTAGCAGAACTAAAATTGAATATAGACTAATAATCCCCCTTACTTGAGGCCTGTAATCAATAGATCAGATAATCAGAAACTAATGTACCTTATTTGAGTCAAACCTTGTCAATATCTCGAAAGATATTGCTGAAGAAAGAATTAGAGGACTTGAGTGAAAACAGGGAAGTCTCAATTGTATAAATTGACCTGTGGTGATTGATAGATGAGATAGAGGAGCAGAATAGATATAGACCATGAATTCATTTGAAACCCCTTGGAATCCACCAAGTTAATCCTGAGAATCTGCAGTGCTTGCAAGAGCTGAAGTATGCTTAATTCTTAAAAAAAAATAAAAAATTCTTGGCTGGTGGGGTTGGGGCTGTATGTCTGTACGTATATTTATAGTTTTGGACAGACTCATGAACTGACTTGGACTGAACTGGACTCGGAATGAAACAGAAAGCAAAACTAGGACTGATAAAACTGACATGTTGGCCAGCCTAATACAACTCCTAGTTCAGCTAGAAAAGTCTTAGTAATTTAGTCAACCCCACACCTCTCCCCCCATGATTGAGAGAGAATGAATTGATTTTTCTCTACAAAGAAGGATTGTAATACCCCGCTGTTTACCTATTTCTTCTTCTCTCACTTTATTAGTTTTCAGTTTTAGATGGAGGATTTTATCTTCTTCATTCTAATCAGGATTCAGATCCTTTATGGTCGAGGTAGTAATGACCATTATGCTGCCTCAGCCTATGGGAGCAACACGTGGAAACATTACGATCCAGTGTCCAAGCTTAAAAAAATTCCAAAGTCACCTAATTAATTGGGTTATTCTCATCAAACCAAAACCGACTGGATCGAGAAAATCAAAACCCACCAAACCGTGATTGATTCAAAACAAAGCCCTAAGTTTTGTTTTTGAATGCGATGGAACCGTGAGAGGCTCAATCGTGTTCTTCCTCTCCTCATTTTGCCTCTCACTGAAAGTGCTTCCATTTTTTGAGCTCATCTAGATGACTCCCTTCAGCAATTGTGGCACTGCTTCCATTTTAGGCCACGATTGGTGAAGGGAGTCATCTAGATGAGCTCAAAAAATGGAAGCACTTTCAGTGAGAGGCAAAGTGAGGAGAGGAAGAACACGATTGAGCCTCTCAAGATTCCATCGCATTCAAAAACAACACTTAGGGTTTTGTTTTGAATCCGTCGCGGTTTTGGTTTGATAAGAATAACCCAGTCAGATTTTTGAATTTTTTTAAAGCTTGGCAGTTGGACCGTAATATTTCCACGGGTCACTCCCATAGGCCGTGGCAGCACGATGGCCACTACCACATTGGCCGTGGAGGATCTGAATCCTTCCAATCACTACTCCTTTATCGGACAGCATGTTTCATTTACTTCCCTCCTTCCATTGTAAAGCTAGTTTCAGACCCTAAATTTATGGTCCAACTTCCCTAATGTCTCTCCTCTCCATTATTTGCTCTCCTTCCCTAATATCTAACCGTCGGATTGATATCTCTTCTATCCAATCATTGAGCCCATTACTTGCAGGCCAATCAGAGCCATCGGGTCTGATCGATCTTGCATCAGAGTAGAATCCTTGTCTGTTGTTTGGATAACCTTTGTGGTTGTTTAGGTTATTTGTCTTACCAACTGACTATTTCTAGTGTGAAGGCTAGTATCAGTTATATTGTTACGAGGAAGTCTGCCTGATTGAAGAACTATTACAGGGTGTTGCATTTCAATGGTTTTCACTCTTTTTTTCTTTAACATGCATGGTGTTGCATTTCAATGGTTTTACTCCCTTTTTTTTAATGTTAAACTGATGCAAACATGAAAATGGTCTTTGATTGCCTAATGAGTTGCTATTTTGTTTTATTTTGAAGCAAACTTGTAATTTGTCAGTAAAATTGGATGGATCTTTGGAGTGTAATCTTTCTTCCGTTCAGTTGTATCCAAAGACTAATTGTTGTTATGCCTTTGGTTTTTGCAGACAATGCTGGAGTTATTGTGAACCCCAAGGGAGAAATGAAAGGTAACTAGCACTCTCTAAAGTAGATTAAAATAGTTCTCAGGATTAAATGTTGGCTTGCATATATTGAACCCCATTTCTTAAATAAAAAAATGGTTTATATGGCTTATACCTGTCATTGTAAATCTTGTCCGTGGAGTTCTCTTGAATCAAAAGTCTAAAGCTTGATTGGTTTACCAGGAATTTGGATTATTTAGAACACCACCAAGCCTATCCTTGGTGCTGGTAGATATTGACCAGTTGATACATTATAGAGTTTCTCATCATTCTTTTGCTTCTTGTTTGTGCAGGATCAGCTATTACTGGTCCGATCGGAAAGGAGTGTGCAGATCTGTGGCCTAGGATCGCTAGTGCTGCCAATGCTATCGTTTAAGAGTCTAGAACTCTAGCTGGAATTTGCAAAAAGGATTTAATGACAGTACCAAATTTTGTTTCGTTTAAGGTCACAACTGTTAACTGTAGGGTTCTTGTATACTTTTATTTGGTTATATCTTGGTATTCTCTTACACTGGCTGCTGTGATGTTCCATTATTGGTTTTTGAATGTGAGAAAATTTAGCCAATGCATAATTGCTAGTTGCTGTTCTATATCTAAGAACCAACCTACGATGATAGACCATGTCGCATGAATGTGACTCGTATTTCAGAAAAATAGAATGAACTACTACCAATCAAAATGTTCCCACGCTCTGGCGTTCTTCTGTGATGGAAGATTTTAACCCGAGCAGAGCAACTTTGGAGACCCCAAAAATCCCAGTTCAGGATTACAACACTCTGGGGTGGTACTCAGGACCACCTAACACAAGGACCAGAGAGTACCTACCACAAAATCCCAAAAACCAGAACTTAGATGGTCTGCCATTGTTGAGAAATTGAAAAGGATGAAGATGGTTCTTGTTGGCAAGCCACCCATTACGAAAATGCTGAGCTGATGACCGAGGAGACCCATTAAGAAATTTAGAATCGTTTCGGACAAAATCGGAAAGACTTGTCTTGATTTCGTTCAGTCCATCGAAGGAAGAAATCGAGACCTAATAGCCATTGCGCCTTGCTAAAGGTTCAGGAATCCACAAACCCTAAGAAGTGCGACTCGCTACAGGTTCATACATCTTTTGAACTATATTTTTAACACTTAGAAAGCTAATGGAGGAAGAAAAAAAACAAACCATGCACCAGATGGATCAGTCTGAGCCTCTCAAGATCCAAGCATCTAAGATAAACTATGAAGTAATGCTAAAATGGAAAGAAAAATAAAAAGAGACAGGTTTCCCACCACGTAAGAGTGAGAAACAACACCAATGAGTGGCGAAAGACAAATTTTTCAATAAGATGCTAACATTTTATTCAAGGAAAGAAAGTGTCAGTGTACCCAATGGCTCAGTATACAAACAATTTTAGGAATATAGCTTTTCATCACTGGTTGGAGAAGGAATCAACTGTTCCTTTCTGTAGAACTCTTTGATCTTTTCTTTTTATATATATGGTTTTTGGTTTACTCATCAAAAAAAAAGAAAAAAAGGTATCTCCTTTCATAGACGTAGTGGCCACGGATTTAGGAATTGCTATCAGATCTGCAATACTAGAGTATCCGTATCGGTATCGACTGACATCGATATGTAAGCGATATTAGCAAAATCATCTAATCAAACCCAATATGATCGCTACATATCGATTTCAGTAACAATTTTCATAATCAAAATTAGTTGATACCTGATTAGTAATCAAGTGGTCCTGATGCAAGGTAGTGGCCCGACAGTCACCCAACTGAATACTATGAACGATCAATAATGACCATTTATAATAGGGTTCAATTTTAGGCCCACATTGGTTAGCCCGACTGGCGCCGATCGCTTAAGAGCCCAACTCAGCCCGACCCCCTAAAATCCTAATTAAGCTTAACTGTTGGTTTTTTCTTTTAATTTGGTGGAAAACGCGACTGTTGTTGTAGATGAATTTGATGAATCAATCTAAACCTTCATCTTCAACAGTCCTTTTGAATTAGTCAAATGTCTAATTCTTATACCACTAAATAATACATGCCTTTGAAATTTGAAGCACCTTGCATCTCAGCTTCAACATTATCACCATCGTCGACCCTAGTTCCTATGTCTGGCTTTGCATCACCATCGTCATCATCCATAGCTTCAACATCATCTCCATCTCCACCTTTGTTAGGCTTTTGGAAGTTGTTGCTCCTTCTCTTGTCGTCGGACGAAGCTCCACTCGTTGATCCAGTAGATCTGTTCGAAAGTAGGTTGTGACAGTGTTTCTGGTGGTCTTATTGCTATCGGTCGAAGTTCCACTCGTCAATCCAGTAGACCATTACCGATCCGGCTAGTCTGTTTGAAAGTAGGTTGTGGCAGCGTGTCGGCACGCATAGGCAATTTGGAGTTGGTCTTTTCATTGGGGCCTCATCTATTGGCACGCATGTGAATAAACTTAGTGTTAGTTGTGCTTACAACTCTTTTTCTAGGGTAGTGGTTGTTATTCATCTCCTAATCTGGATGACCTAGTCAACGGCATGTGAGATCGGATCAATTTCCATTCTTTGGTTTTGGATACCGTATATCCATATCTTGCGGTTATCATGTTCTTTACTTGTTTTATGTATCTTATTTTTCTTTGCTTGGCGTTAGGCTCGCATGAATGAATAACCTTCTTTCTACCCAAAAAAAAAAAATGACGCATTTAATTGATAGTCCTTTTATGGCCCATTTACAGATAAATGGTTCAATAGCCCGTTTAAGGTTCGTTTAGCTCGATTAAAGCCTGGTGACCAACTGACTAGCTTCGTCTATGAGTACTGAACTACTGATTACTTAAACATGTTGGACACAATGGGGGTGAGGATTAGCCATAATTGACCGATTGACACTTCTTTTACAGCCCGATTAGTCTGTTTAAGGATTGTTTATGGTTTTTTCTTGTCAGGTTCCTTGCTCCCTCCAATTGTCCGATTCCTCTCATAGGATGGCGGAAATGATAACTTAACCACACCCGGGCAATGTGTTAGGGCAGGAGGTTAAGTCATCATTTCTGCCCCTCTAGGAGAAGAACCGGACAGATAATGATTCATTTATAAATACTATTAGTCAGTAAGTCGATTTAAATCCCGATTAACCCAATTACATTGAGCCCATTTGTGGACCGGAAACCGACCAGCCGAATATAAATGTTTTCATGCGCTGGTTAACAAGGCCCAATTCCCTAAACTGCCGGAGTGCCGGACATCATGTCCATGTGGGGCCTCAAATTGGTAGAGACGGAATGAGACTGACCGGCCCGACCACACCCCTACTTACGTATATAGTATATTCGTCCAAGAAGTCTCCCTCCTTCTGGAGGAGCTGTAGAAAAAGACTGCATGCGAGAGAGAGAGAGAGAGAAAAGAGGGAGAGAGGGGCCGTTCCTCTATCTTGCGATTCTGCTCCGACCAGTAGAATAGAACTTGTTATTGCTTAATCGTTCTACCAACTTCAATTTACATGATCAAGGTTTTCGGTTTACCAGAAACCATTATCTGCTTCGAAATATCTAGAATCATTTGCCCTAGCTTTTTTCATCTCTTAAATTATACTTTTGGACTTTTGCATGTGTATTAGGGTTTCAAGGAATTTATTATCTGTATAAAGGAACCGAATTTATATCTATGAATGTTTTCTAGTATTCAGAAGATTGATGAGCTTTTGTATGCCCTAATGTGAGCAAAGCACAAAGGAGTTGTGGGCTTGTGCTAGGGTTTCTCTGTCCCATGGCGAGCACTGGTGAGCCAGACCGTAAGCGCCGGCAGTTGAGCTCTATATCCCCCACGGCCACTGCTGCTAAGAAGCAGCCTTTTTTGCCATTTTCGGAAGATAAAAAGGTATTTTTCCTTCTCTTATCTTGATGCTCCAATCTGTACACTTCATGAGCAATCAATTTGGAACGAATTGGATTTTTAGCTTTTATTGGTCAATTGTTGTGGTCTACTGTTACAGGATGGATTTGTTTGTCTGCTCTCATGGAATTATTATGCTTTTGCTCCTCTGAGTTCATTAGATTATTTGTTATTTCATTATAATGTTGTTAAGCTCACGTTCAATTAATTTATCTAAATTGTTGAATCTGTTGCCTTAGACGTTCGATGGATTACTGCCTTTTTTGGTTCGTTCCGCTATCTCTATTTGCAGGGCAGCATGTTACTTATATCTTTACTGTGTTGCTAATTGTTATGATATTAGAATTTCTCATAGATTGATAAGTTTGGCGGAAGCATGTATGTTATATACTTCTCTTTTGTAAACTTTGGATGCTTCTAGTGCATGCATGTTTGATTGTGTGTTAATTCTGGTAAGGATCTTTTAGTTTTCTTGTAAAAGGAAATTATAATTGTCAGGTTCTTTATTTTGCAAATAGTGATCAGTTGGCCTTCCCCTTCCTGATATAGAAAAGTCATTTAGGGTTTATTTTAGTGGAAATAAGCTTTGAATTGGGTAATATATGCATTGGGACTTTGATCCCATGGGTTTACTTTGTAATTGGCCAATTTAATGAGCTTAAAATAGGGGTAGAAAGTAGGAAAATGGGATTTGCTGCATTAGCTTAGTTAGAGTCCTGTTTCAAGTCTGTTTTCTTTATTATTTCACTTTCTTAGTCAATTTAGGTTGCCTTATTAGTTAGTGATAGGGTTAGGCCTTTCCTTTTTGGTATCTAACTCTATCTTTGAGTCTTTTATATAAGTTTGTAAGGGAGGCCAGTATTTTAGACGAATTTGATTAATGAAATATTGGCTTTAGCCTTTGTGAAAATCCTGATATAGTTTTGGTGAGATGTCCAGGCTGAGATAGCCATTCCCTTCCCCCATCCCCTTCCATCGGTTCTTGATTCCAAATCCTAATGGAGTTTAAGAGTGATAAAAGCTGATTGGATTTCTTTCAACTGATTGTCACATCGATTTCTTGAAGATTATTACATCAAGATCATTGTTGCTTCAACAGGTTACAAATTCGTGATTTTTTTGTTATTTGTTACTTCATCCAAGGAAATTGTTCCCTCATTTGAGTTTCCATTGTTCTCTTGGTTCCCTCATATGATTTTAGTTCCCATTGCTCTCTTTCTTGTTCTTTGGAGATTTTCTATTTGATCCTGCCTAGGATTAGACCTATTTAGGTTCTAGTCTTACATTAATTCCCCTCCCACTCTCCTTTTTAATTAGGATTCGATTTAATGTCGCTTGTTGTTAGTGCGGGTTTTACATGGTACACGGTGTTGGGAATGTCCCAAAATGCCCTGCCCAGATCCAGGCTCGGGCGAGAGTGATGTGTATTGGTTGGTGTGCAATAAGGAATTAAAGTTGCACCTTTCCTCACAAGACATCTTTTGGGGGATTGGTAAGCGCTAGATCCTACAATTGGTATCAGAGCAGGTGGTCACGGGTTCGAGTCTCTCCGGTGCCATGGATGCTCTGTTATTGGGCGTGCATTTGAGGGGGGGATTGTTGGGAGTGACCCAAAATGCCCTGCCCAGATCCCGGCTCGGGCGAGAGTGATGCGCGTTGGTTGGTGTGCAGTAAGGAGTTAAAGTTGCACCTTCCCTCACAAGGCGTCTTTTGGGGGATTGGCAAGCGCTTGATCCTACACACGGTTCATTGAACATGCTCTGTAAATGTCTACTAAGAATTTACTACAAACTCACATCAAGCACATGCATGGGTTTTGCTTAATTAATTCATAGTTCTGGCAATTCGATCAATTTTGAATGTCTTGGTTAAACATTCCATTAGGGAGCTGTTCTTGACTCTTCTATGTGGTATTCATTCTCGTTCGGCTCTTGGAATTACATACAGCAGTGGTTGGAACAGCTCGCAAAATCCAACCTCTTCACCTACTTTGTTGCCACCAATCGTTTCCTGTACCTCTAATGAAACAGAATGGGTTCATGTTCCTTCATTGGTTGATTATTCCTCTCCATTTGTATCTCCTTCTCCAATTTTGGTCTCGATTAGTTCACATGATTGAATGGCCAAGTCTTAAACAGCCTCAATTCAATTGTCGGTTCTTTATTGTGCAAGAAATGATCACTTGGCCTTTACCTTCCCCTCCCCTCCCTTTTTTAGTTGGGTCTCATTTTAATGTTGCTTATTGTTATTGCGGGTTTACATGGTGCGTGTTTCACTAAATGTGCTCCATAAATGTCTAATAATTACTTACTACAAATTCACGTCAAGCACCTGCATGATTTTGCTAGTTCATAGCTCTGGGATCTACCTCATCTGCCCCAAAAATGCAGTTGAGAAGCATACTCAACCACAGACTTGGCATATAAATTAGTGAACGCATTTCAGATCTCTCCCCTACTCCCATATGCATGTCTATATTTTTTGCAAGGATACACTAACGTATGCATGTACATCTCCATTTCCATTTTTATATACCTCTAAGGATTATCTCGTATATTGCCTACTGAGTCACCAAGACTTTGAACTTATTTTATGTATTTAATGCTTTATTTCGTGGATCAATATTGATTTTGTTTTCTTTACCATTTTAAATTCCTGATATTTTTCCGAGTTTCATTATTACTTCCCAAAATAAGCAATATACTTCGTCTTATTTCAAAGAGTTCTAGTGATGGTCATTTTCTGTGGCCGCCCTTGTTACGCTCTATGTGTGTTGGAGATGCCAAAAGGCATTCTTGTGATCTAAATATCTATGTACATTGCTGGAGTATTTTTTTGGTTTCATGTGTAAATATCAAAACATGAGTCAGGTGACGCCAACCAATTTTTCCCCCCAAAGTTGCCTGCAAGCCTGGAAAGCTTTTAGTGGAAATATCCAACTTAATACACTTAATTGGAAAAATGGTATGCACATGTGTATAATTGTTCCCATTGTACAGATTGACTACTAGCTCACCTACTGTTTAAAGAGATAAAATCAAAATTAGTGGAAGTTATGGCCTGCTGATCATATAAAACCTAGCAAGTGCCTGTTTGTCCTCCTCTAGAAAAATATCTATTATTTCCACTCTACGTTGCCTGATTGGGATAAAAAGGATGATGTATGAAGGAGGAATAGTTGATTTACAGTAGGGGACTTCTTTTCTGTTTTTTTTGTTTTACTTTGTAAATCACTATATAGACCATTGTCAGCTGTGTGGCTGAACACAGCTGAAGATTTCACTTGTTTGTCTGTTTCTTTGATAGATTTTTAAAATCTCCATGTGAATGTGTTTTGCTTGGGTTGAGGGTGTTTTAAAGGTCAGATGGACCAGTTTTACGTGGTTTTTAATAGTTCAACTTCTTGTAGGGCTTAAATTGGGAAGGGTAGTTGTACTCTCACTCTGTGGTGCTGCTATATGTGTCTTTTTCCCTCTCTTTAGATTTGTGTGCTCTTGTTAGATTCATCTAAAGTTAATAAGATTTAAGATCTCATAACTTAGACTCTTAACCATCAACTTGTTTGTTTTGAACTTCAGCTTACTTGCTTCATCTAATTTCCTTCCTTTGTAGCTTGACACTGCTGTACTGCAATATCAAAACCAAAAGCTTGTTCAGCAGCTAGAAGCTCAGAAAGTTGAATATTCTTCCCTTGAGAATAAATTCTGTCAGCTGAAGGAGAAACAAAGTGATTATGATGGCACACTACTAGTGGTTAATAGGTCGTGGGAACAGGTACCTCGCATTTCTACTAATTCTTCAGAACTCTGAGCTGAAAGTGTGCATTAATTGATGGGAAATTGTTGCTGTATTTTAACAGCTGGTTGAAGACTTAGAATCTTGTTCTCTTCGTACGAGAAACTCAGTTGGCAGCAGAAAGAATGCAGGTCATTCTTCAGGTGAGAAATACACACAATCCTGGAAATATTTGCTTATTTGTATTTTTCTCATAGTCATTCTCATAGCATGTGTAATGGTTATCATTATGCATGACTTTGCTTTCTGAAATGGCTATACCCTTCCTCGACCCTGTGCATTCCAATGACAATTGGAGCCTCTACTTATATTCCCCTTTTGTTTAATCACTTTGGTTTGGTTCTTCGAAAGGGCTGATTTGTTATACTAGATCCTTTGTGAGTTTGCTATTAAACATTTTAAAAGTACTCTTTCTGGCCTTTCCTTGCATTCTCCAGATTATTGCAGCTTTATACATTTAAAACTCATTAGGGCTTTATACATTAAAAACTCACGAGATTAGACAAAATGAACTCAGAACTTGTTTCAGGCCGACTTTTCTGAGCTTTCTCATATATAGCTACAGAAGTGCTAGATATTTACTGCTTTATGTGTTGAACTGATACTTGAGTTGGACTTCCTCACTTGTCCTAGTTGCATAAGATAGGTTGGGTATTTGTACTACTTGGCCATGAAATGATATTTATGTGATATATACTTTTTAATTCAACAGAACCTTTTACCTTCTCCTGCTACTCCTGATACATGATACCTTCCTCCTGCCCATGTATGTCTTCTATTTGCAGTTACAGGCTCTTTTAGCATATATACTCATCCTAGTCAAGGCTGGCACCAGAACCATAGTGTGTTAATACCTAATGATGTTGCGAAATGTGGAGCATTATCCAAACACCAAAGTTTACTGCTTGGTTTTGTCTTGATTGGTACTTAGACCCACGATTAATATAGTGATGAAACATGTGCTTCATTGGGTCCAATGAATTGAGCTGTGCCCTATTTATGCCCATCAAAATGAAAAAGCTATGTCCTCTCTTTTTCTGGTTGGATTGTAATGTAAGACTAGAACCTAAATAGGTCTAATCCGAGGCAGGATCAAATAGAAAATCTCCAAAGAACAAGAAAGAGAGCAATGGGAACTAAAATCATATGAGGGAACCAAGAGAACAATGGGAACTAAAAATAAGGGAAACAAGAGAACAATGGAAACACAAATGAGGGAACAATTTCCTTGGTTGAAGTAACAAATAAATAAAAAAACCACAAATTTGTAACCTATTGAAGCCACAATGATCTTGATGTAATAATCTTCAAGAAATCGATTTGACAATCAGTTGAAAAAAATCTCAGCAGCGTGTAGCACTCTTAAATTCAATTAGGATTTAGAATCAAGAACCGGTGGAAGGGGATGGGGGAAGGGAATGCTGTCTCAGCCTGGGCATCTCACTCAACCTATCTCAGGATTTTCACAAAGGCTAAAGCCAATATTTCATTAATCAAATTCGTCTACAATACTGGCCTCCCTTACAAACTTATATAGAAGACTCAAAGATAGACTTAGATACTAAAAAGGAAAGGCCTAACCGTATCATTAACTAATAAGGTAACCTAAATTGACTAAGAAAGTGAAATAATAAACAAAACAGACTCAAAATAGGACTTTAACTACACTAATGAAGCAAATCCCATTTTCCTACTTTCTACCCCTATTTTAGGCTCGTTAAATTGGCCAATTACAAAGTAAACCCATGGGATCAGAGTCCCAATGCATATATTACCCAACTCAGAGCTTATTTCCACTAGAATAAGCCCTAAGTGACTTTCCTATATCAGATTGAATCTATAGACATTGGCAGATGGCTGTAATAGTGAACTTGTTACCTACAGGAGCTGTTAATATGTGGGTCAATATTTCAAGGCTTACTATGAAATGGAGCTAGATTTGTTGATGAGAAACTCTACTATAAGCTAGTCCTTTGGACAGGTCCGGTGTATGTTGTTCACCATTGGATTCTTAAATTTGTTAATGGCCTCCTTGCCCTGGACAACTAGGAATCATCATGGTAAAAGGGACCAGAGCTTCAACATATTCCTTTATGGATTTTATGTACCTTAAGTTTTTAATTGCCAAGTTTTTCCGTAGGGAACAATGCCCCTACGGAAAAGGAAAAGGGGAGGAGGAGGAGAAGAGAACACATCAGGTGTCCTGGCTACTGGATATTTTATTTCTATGGTGTTGTGGTTTTGCATCAGAGGATGTAGTGGCTCTGCATTTCCTGGTTTGTGCCATTTGCAAGTATGATAGTTTTATTCATCATAGCTTTTTATTTTTATGTGAGATTTTATACAATTGGAGTTACAAAGCTGTTTTAAATTATTTGGCAGATGGGGCATCATCTCCTGCTGAGGATGCTTTTCTGGAAAGACTCTTAGAGACGGGTGCAACAGATAGTTGTTCTGCAAATGACTCCCCTAATCATTTTGAAGATTATAAGCAAATATCTTCCGTGAAAACTACAAATATCTTAAGAAATATAGTAGCTGCTATTAATGACTTGTGGTTTTTTAAGGATGGGATTTCTGGTGCACTTCTGGAGGCATTTGCTGAAGATGGTAAGGTGTATGTGAGAAAGAAGTTTCATATAATAGTCCATTCCTGTATCCATTTTAATTCTGGCTGCACTTTGTTATTTTTTCCAGAGCCCAGCAAACACAAGGCATCTATTGACTTACAGTCAGAGGTTAAGAACTTACGAATGGCTCTAGGTGATCTTCACTTGAAGCACAAGAAATTGGCAAGTGAGGTACGGAGCCGTCAAGACACCAATGCAAAGAATAAAGCTGAATTCAAACGTCTCACAGGTGCTGTCCTTTTTCAACCATGCCCATGTTCACCATTCATGTAATAAAAATCTGAAACTCCTTTTGTATTTTGTAGTTCTATTTTATGGAAAATGAGAAGATATTCATGTTCTTTGATCATGATGCTTAAGTGCTTGATTTTATTTTCACTTTTTTGGAAGCCGAGTACCTATGCCGTATGAACTTACCCAAGTTCCTTTAGGGAAACTTGTGATTAAAACTTTCTAGAAGTTTTTGTCCTGCAACCACCCATTTGTTGGAACTACAGATGGGAAACACCTCCCAAGTTGAATGGGCCCACTTGTTTAGATAAATCCCCATGGTGACATTCCCTGCCAGATGTTTATTATGTGGAAAGCAGTTTCCTGTAATCATGGTTAGAATAGGAGTCATTTGGCAACACGTTTTACCTTCCTTTTTTTTGTTGATGCTTTTATAACCATTTAGTGCAATAGTTCCATAATGTTGTAGCTTTGTAGACATGAGCCCAATAAAGTTGAATAGTGAAACAGGAGTTGTGTAGTTGACCCCATTTAGTTGAGATAAGGCTTGGATTAGTTGTTAAGTGAAGTAATTCTGTTTTAAGGAGAATGATAAGATATTCATGTTCTTTGATCATGATGCCCAAGTACTTTATTTTATTTTCACTTTTCTGGAAGCCGAGTACCTATGCCGTAGGAACTTACCAGAGTTCCTTTATGGGAACTTGTGATTGAAACTTTCTGGAAGTTTTAGTCCTTAGCACTACCACCCATTTGTTGGCACTACAGATGGGAAGCACCTTCCAAGTTGAATGGGCTCACTTGTTTAGTAAATCCCCATGGTGTCATTCCCTACCAGCAGATCCGTCTCTCCAATCTGCATTATTGAGGCAGGTGAATATAGGGAACTAAGATTTAGCTATTGAGGTTTGGTTTAGGAGTTGACATTTCATGGATTGGTAAAGTGTGGTGATTGTCACTGGGCGCAAAAATTGTAATTTTGACCAGGAAATCAGTCAAAATTAAAATAGGCTTTGAATGGATGAAGAAAGGTTTGAACTAGGCTGCCCACTTGGGATAGCTGGTGGTTTCAATGAGTTTCAATCAACCCAAATGGAAATCTCCAGCTTATGGTTGGAAAACATTGAGCTTCAGTAACGGCCATGGCTCGGGTTATTACAAATTTACAGGAGATTAGGTTGGGTTTGGAATTGGATGATAGAGGTGATGGTTTTGGGTGAATTAGGTACCAAAATGATGAACTTCAATGCTAAATATCAATGCAATAATAGAGTTGCAGGGAATCTGAAAAATTATAATAGGTGGAGAGGAGGAAGAAATAGGCACCAGCATGTTGGCTTATTGCAATCACACTCTAGAGGCAATCGTATTTCACAGAATGGTTTCAAGTATCAGCCTATTCGTTCTGGATCATCTAAATAGGTTGATTGTATTTGGATGTTTAAGCCTTACATACACTGAATCCACTGGCAATATCAGGCTCTTACATGGATCAACCAATCCAAACCAATCTGGATTTTGTAACTCAGGGATGATTTAGGGTCTGATGCTATCTTTAAATCCTTAATGTACAGGTCATCAAGGTGTCAAGTATCGTTATTGGGCAGCATATTAGAAAGCTGGTTTCAAGAGACGTCTCATATACTTGATAGAGGGACTCTAGATATGTTTGATATGCATGGATATGCTAATAATACATGCAAACTAGTATTTAAGCATTGTGCACCATAAATAGGCAATAAATAATTATATCTAACCAATTTCAAATTATCTCTGTTTTTGTGGCATTTATGTGATTCAAATCTTCATTGGCAAGTGCAAACATCAAACCTAGAAGCAATTATGCAAGAAGATTGGAAAAAAAAAAATCTATGCTATTTAATTCTTCATTGGCAAGTGAAAATATTTGTTTGTTTAATCACTCCTTGTAGGTCATTCTTAAGTATGGATGGGATCCATTTAGCTTTTAGCCAAAAAAGCAGAGTAGGAAAAGGTTTTCTTCCAATATATCGATCATATCAGTAATGTATTGGTTCAATACAGTTCTGTACATAAATATTTTTGTGTTGGTTCTATATCTTATCGATTTGGTCAGTCTCGATACGTATTGGACTGATACGGTTGATTAGTATCAAGACTTGACTCCATTCAGATTGTTGAAAATTCTCTGAGTTTCTTTAGCTTGATTGTTCCAACTGTAAATAGCCAGTAATGTATACTCCTTATGGATGCTAGCACTCTAATAAAATCTAACCAATAGTTGGGTTTCTGCAACCTCTGATTATTGATAAACTACGGTAATAAAAGTAATAAATATCAAGTACATCTTTACAATGGGCTGACTGTGATATGTGGATAAAAAATCTCAATGGTTATGGTTTTTTTTTGTTTTGGGGGGGGGGGGGGTTAGGTAGATGAACCCTAGGTTCAGATTATTCACCCCTTTCGAACATGATCCCAAGTAAATCCAAAACAGAAACCAGTCAACAATAAGGTCAAAAGAGAACCTTATCGGACGAGGTTCAAATTTTGATCAAAGGTAGGATGATGTTAGATTAACAAAGCCCCAAAAGACCACGATGACCCAACAACCAGATTTAACCCAATGGATAAAATAGTGAAATCTGGAAATTAAATTAGAATATTCGAGAATTCTAAGTACAATCAATCAGAAACTCAGATGGATACTAGATTCCTATGGATTGTAATAGCCCAGTAGTGGAACAGATTCTCCAACGATATTGATGATCAAATGGTCAGATTAAGATTAATCAACAAATGAACATATCTGAAAAAATAACAGGGCAGAATGGGAGATTAAAAATTATTCGAGATCAGCAGACCTGATCTGTACCAGGTCCTGATCGAATGCCTCTCTTAGGGAGCCCTTAAATATCCCAAAAGGGTCCCTAATCTGATAGTCAGATTGTCCTCAGATGGGACCTCGGTTCTGACAGGATTTAGCTCTAAAACGGAGCAACTGTCAGCAACATAAATGGGAAATCCTTGACTGTGTTACTGTGATTTGATTCTCAATACAGCATATGAAAGGCACATGAGAATGAAGATAACCCAGCCCAGGATTTAGATTAAACAGTTGACTGAAGATTGAATTGAAAACAGGAACAATACCACACTGATCCCAAGGATTTCCCTCCCTTAACTGAGTCTCACAGCATGCATACTTTCCCAGCAGTAAAAGAAAAGGCTCAAGCCAAAATCTCATTAATCAAACTTCGTGTACAAGGCTGGACCCGTTACAAACTTATATAGAAGACTCAAAGACAGACTCAAACACTAAAAAGGAAAGGACTAGCCCAATCCTTAACTAATGAGGGAACATTACGGTGCAAAGGTTTAATGCTTGCATCTCTGGTTGTCTTTTTCAGGAGAGTTGGAGTGTACTTTTGCAGAGTTGGGTGAAAGCAACTCTAAACTTGCAACTCTCAAAGCACAAAGGGATGCAGCACAAAGTGCATTCTTCCCTGTCTTAAATGTGGGTGGTAGACATGTTGCTGGAGATAAGGCTAGAGATAGGCAGAGAGATCTGCAAGACATGGAGGCTACACTCAAGGAGTTGTCGGTAATTTTTCAATGCCTTCTTTTCAAAGGTGAACTGTGTGTTAACTAAGCTAGAAGCTGGCAATTGTATCTCTTGATTTGAACCTCTTGTCAGGACTTGACCTCATGTCGATTGGTCGAACTCAAGGATCTTCACAAAGAAAGGATAGAAATTTTGAAGCAGCTATCTTATTTGCAGGTCAGTTCCTATTATCTATTTGGGAAAATGGTTTCTGTGGGTGTGCGTGGCGTCTGCGCTGAGACACATGAGGGGGGAAAAATGACCGCCCCGCCCCCCTGAAATGCTAAATGACTATCCCTGTTAATGCTTCCGTGTGCGCTCCCATAAGCCTCCACGTGCACGCAGTGGCCATACTCCCCCACAGGAAACACTTCCCCTATCTATTTTTTCTCATAATTCTGAGTGTCCATGTTGTCCACTTAATTTCTCTGATATATGTTTCGTCACTATGGTTTTTCATAGTTGTGTTTCAATTGGGATATTGATTAACAGAACAGTTTAAAGGGCATGAAGCAAATCTGCTCTTCCAATGCTTATCTGTCTGCAAGAGATCAGCTTGAAAAATCAAAAGCAGAAGTGATCCAGTATCAGTCCTTATTCAAGAAACTACAGGTGGTAACTGGTCGGTAGTTTTTTGGATTTATGCTTTTGTTATTCTTTCATTTTGATGGCACATTTGTTTGGTATTGCTAACAATCTTCTTTAAACCTGAAATTGTAGGTTGAGAAAGATAATTTCGTATGGTGGGAAAAAGAAGTGAACATTAAAGTCGATTTAGCTGATATTTTTCGAAGGGCCTCTGCAATTGCTGATTCTAGGATGGGTGAACTGGAGAAGGAGATACAAGAACGAGTTGATGAAAGAAATCTTTTTGAGGCTAGGCTAAAAGGCATTTCTAGAGAACCAGGTATAATATTTTGAGGTGTTAATACCTTTTGAAATTCTTGAGAAGCTTATCCCCCTCCTGCTATTTTGTTTCATGTCACAACCCTGAAATATCTACTGTATTTTAGGTAGGAAAGAAATAATTGCAGAATTTAAAGCCTTGGTTTCTTCACTTCCCAAGGACATGGGTATTATGCAAAGCCAACTGAATAAGTATAAAGAGGCTGCTTCAGAGGTTCATTCTATACGAGCGGAAGTTCAGTCTTTGTCCATTTTTCTTGATAGGAAGGTTTGTATCCTGTTTTGAGTGTTTTCTACGCGAGCATATTCTTCTTGGTGGTTTAAGCACTAAATGTATATCCTTATGAGCAGGTAAGCGAGCTGGATAGTTTGTCTTGTCGATCTGCTGACCAAGATGCTGAGATTCAGAAATTGCAGGCTGTGGTATGGTTTTCTTCTTTGATGTATATGTATGTTATTTTTTTTTCACTAGGAACCATACCCGAGTAACAGTTGGAGAATTGCTTGGTTGTCAAATTTTGAATAATGTTTTTCTTTGGAAATGATGTAGCCATATTTGTTGCATTGTGGTTTTGATATACAAAAGTAAGGTGATACTGAGAACTGCAATAACTAATAGAGGCACAAAACTATTGAGTCATACTATGAAATAATGGAAGAGGGTTATTGAAACCCACCTGAGACAAGAAACTATTATTACAGAGAACCAATTTGGTTTTATGCCAAGAAGATCCATGATAGAAGTTATTTACTTAGGATATTCATTGAAAGCTTTAGACATTGCAAGAAGGATCTTCATATGGTCTTTATCTACCTACAAAAAGCTTATGACAGAGTCCCTAGAGAGTTAATCTGGCAATTGTTAGTGAAGAGAAATGTTTCAAGTAAATATGTGGACATAATTAAAGATATGTATGATGGTGTGATTACTGGTGTAAGAACTGGGGGGGTCAAGGTTGTGAATTTCCAATTACGATTGGGTTACATCAAGGATCAGATTTAAGCCTCTATTTGTTTGAACTTTTCATGGATGATTTAACCATAGACATTCAAGATGAAGTTCCTTGGTGATGTTTTTGCTGATGATATTGGTTTGGTGAATGAGACAAAGACATGGATTAATGGCAAGTTGGAGGTATGGAGATCAACCTTGGAATCAAAAGGTTTTTAGATAAGTAGAACAAAGATGGAGTACATGGTGTTACTAAGGATAATGAAGTGGTGAAAATTGATGAGAGGGAGATTCTACAAAGTGATTATTTTAGGTATTTTGGCTTAATCTGGTCGGGGTAGGTAGTATGAACCCTAGGTTTACGATAAACACTTCCGTTATAAGATCCCAAGAAAACTCAAATAAAAAATTCAACCTTCTCAGATGAAGGTCAACTCTACCAATCACTCACAAATAAATAGAGTAGGTGATCTTCAAAAGACAGCAGTGATCTAAAGGTCAGATTAAAACTAATTGAAAAAATAGTCAATTCTGAAATTGAAAACCTAGGAAATAGGAGATTTCTAATTAGTTAAAATCAAAGAACCAGATCAGATAAACCAATAAGGCTGGTCTGAGTGTCACTCTTAGTAGGATAAATCAATCTCCAAAACATGATTCAAAACTAAGGGTCAGATTTAAAGTAATCGATGGAACTTCAGGTCTGAAATAGAGAACAGGACACATTTGAGAGAAAAGTAATGACAGCAGATCAGAAGGTCTGATCTTAAGTAAACTCTGGTCGAAGGTCCCTTTGGGTAAGGCCTTGAATGCCTCAAAAAGTTGACTACATCTGATGGTCAGATCTGCCCAATAGAGAACTTGATTTGGGCAGAAAAAAGTGCCCTAAAAACAAAGCACACACAGGTTAATGTTGCCTAGGTGGAATAAGTCTCACTTAGGACCAGGTTGTGTAATAGGGTTGGCCGAATGGGGCAGATTAGGTTGATTAGGGCAAAATTAGGGTTAAGTTAAGTTTAGGAATTGGAGTTTGAGTTAGGGCTTTATTGGGTAATGGTATGCAGGTTTTTAGGAGTCGATTGGTATAGGTTTTGGTTAGGTTTGGATAGAAAATAAAACTTCAGAATTATTAGGGTTAGGGTTTCGGGTTTTAGGAATGAAGGGAACTAGGGTTTCTAGGGGGAATCAGGTCAAGGGATTCTGGCCGAGTGTCACAGAGGTGGGGAAGAAGGGTTCAGTTGAAGTTTGGGATGATTTGGTTGGCTGGCTAGGGCTGGGTAAAGTTTAGGAGCTTTAGGGTTTAAAGAAGAACTAGGGTTTGCAGGAGAAGTGTTGCAGGTTAGGGTTAAGCAAAAGAAATAACAGAGCAGCTGTAACTTACTGGTTGCAGGTCTGAATTGCAGAACACAAGTAGCAGCTTGATGTCTTGAAGAGACCTCCTGACCTTCACAGTGCAAGGAGTCGCAGGAGAACCCACCCTTCACCACCTTGAGTCCACAATGATGCAGCTCGCAGAGGAGCAGAAGCAGCAGCTCGAAGGCAGCAAATCAGATCTGAAACAGAGATTTTTTTAAGCTAAAAAGTTGTGGGGGAGCCTACCACGATCTGTCTATTTATAATAAAAAAGATGGCTAAAGGCCTTACACAAATATGTGGATTTGAACTAGGAATCCTAGTTCTAAATCCTAGACTCAATCCTAATCAGACTAGGACTAGTGATGCGTAATCTGAACTCTAAGTACAATTAACACATTTGTACTCTAACTAGGAATACAAGTTTTAACAAATAAATAAAACAACCTATCCCTCTAAAATCGTGTAGGGAAAACTAAGCAACACTTAAATAAATAAAAAGACTGTTTTACCCCTAACATAAGAAAGAAAACTAAATATGTAAAATAAAGGCTCCAACGAAACTCAAAGGCTGCTCTTCTTCTTCTTTTGTGTACTGGGACCTGCATCACAGGTCAGAAATCAAAGCTATTCTGTCAAAAATTAATACCAACAGAATAATGGATTATAGTAGATGGTTGGAGGATGAATTAATATAAAGCAAAGAATAAATCAAAGCACAGCAGAATCCATTGGTGTAGATTCAAAACAGTACCTCAGTCGCAGGAAAAAACAGAGTATAAGAAAGAGGATTGGTAACTATGGCTTCCCACCAACAAAGGTACAGAATCCCACTGCCTTCCAAGGATATCTCACCCCTCTACTGAATCGTACAACAATCATTGAATAAAACTTCAAAGCTTTATTCATCGAAATCGTATGGAGCCTTGGCTCATTACAAGATTTTTATAAAAACTAAACCATATTCCTAATCTGAATAGGAAAGTTAAATCCTATTGCTAAGCAATATAAATAAGAAGCATAATAATAAAAGGAAACCTTCTCACGCAAGGTGAGGGAATTCAAAGCCTATTAAACAACTTAAAATTAAAAGAAACTAAGTAGCAAAGCCTAATCCCGTATGCCTACCTTCTACCGATATTTTAGGCCCATTAAAGTGGCCCATTACAATGAAAACACACGGGTTCAAAGGCCCAACACATACATAAGCCAACCCAAGGTTATTTCTAATAAAATAAGCTCATCTATGTGAATTATCTGCATCACAATCATAAATAAAGGTGATATAGAGGATGATGTTTCACAGAGAATTAAAATAGGATGGGTGAAGTGGAGTGGTGCGTCCGGAGTGCTGTGTGATTGACCTGTTCCTTTAAAACGAAGGAAAATTTTATAGGCCAGTCATACGAGTCACAACCGGCTATGATGTATGGTGTGGAAAATATATGTCTGCCCAATTAAATGATTGATTATTTGCATTTGATGCATGGTTTGGGGAAATTGAGCTTTTCTCTGCTATGTTTTTAGAAACAATCTGTGGGGGTGGAGCATTCAAGGAAAAAGATTGGTGGTGTTGGAATGGTTTGATTGCCCATTCTAACGATGCGAAGGGAATCAAACCGAAATATTCTGCTTTTTAATAGTATTGTTCAAGGAAAAAAGCTCATGGTAGTGACAAACTCTTCTGCTCTCTCTCTGCATACATGTACTTGTGTGTGTGTGTGTTTTTCAATTCTAGATGTTAGATTTGTGAGACCTTCTCGGTTACTCCAGATATTATACAAGTCAAGTTCAATTACCTATTAAACGAAACTTAGATGACACAAGAGTAAGGTTGCTGTTGCTTGACAATGCTTTGGAATCTTTATGGGTGCAACTTTCTCTCTTATTTTTAATTGAAAACTGTGCATTATCCTTTAGTTGCATTTCCCTTCTTCACGTTAATTTCACCTCTCAAATTCCTGCTGAATATCTGATCATAGTTGAAGTCTAATGTTGGTTCTTTTGATCTTGGTTTGCAAGTGTTGTGCCCATTTATTTTGCATGTTTGTGATTAACTTCTTTGGATTTTTCAGGTCCATGATTTGAAGGAGAGTGATCAGGAGCTAAAATTAATTCTAGAAATGTATAGGCGTGAATCCACTGATTCCAGGTTAGAATAGATTTGCAATTAGATGTCCACTTAAGGATCTCTCTCTCTCTCTATATATATATGTGTGTGTGTGTGTGTGTGTATAGCTTTAGAATTCAGCAGTTCAATAGCTTTTTCTATTCAGCATTCTGCTGAAAAGGAATCAGTTCTTTTTTCTGGGTAGTTCTCCTTGTTTACTGGCTAACCAGTTTTCTGTGATCTGGAATCTTGGTATCCTTTTTTCTTTTATAAAGGGCGTACCTAGTGCATGAGGCTCCTGCCACTGCGGGGATGTAGATGCACTACCTTGGACCGACCCATATCCGTTTGGGAACCCAGTCTGAGAACCGGGTCCAAATATGGGATTTATTCTGGTAGATATTTTTGGGATTTTATTATTTATTTTATTGGGATAATTATGTAAGGAGATCTTTAATTTGGGTAGGATACGTAGGAATAGTTTTAGCAAGTTTTAAATTTTTATGAGTCCTACTATAATTGTTTCCTTATTGAAGTCTGTTTCTTTTATTATTTATATGCTTGTTACCAACGTATTGGAAAGATTGAATAGAATGGAATAGTTGAGTTATGGTTTGAGTAGCCTGTGGGCCATGTGCTAGTGCACTCTTCTCCCCCCCTCCCCCTTCTTCTTATGCGATTTCCCCTTCTTCCCTGCAATTCTGAGTTTTGTCTTAGATTTCTTCCCTCCCTACCGGCCCTCCACCATGCAGGGTCTGGAAAGAGTCATAATGTATGCAGCCTTACCCCCCCCACTTTGTGGAGAGGCTGTTTCCCGAGTCCTTTCTTCTTTTATGGGGAAAAAAATCTTTCCTTATAAAAAGAGCAAATTTTGCATTTTACATTCCTGAACAAGGATACTCAAACCAATCACCCAAAACAAAAGTTTGACTCATCCCCAGTGGATCCTGCAGATGTAACTTGGGATATGCTCTTAGAGATTGTGAAATATTTGGTTGATTTCTTCCTCAACTTGAAGCCATTATCCTGGATTTGTTTTTTAAATGCAGGAATATTTTAGAGGCCAGGGATCTAGAGTACAAAGCATGGGCACATGTTCAAAGTCTGAAATCTTCTCTTGATGAGCACAGCTTGGAACTCCGTGTCAAGGCAGCAAATGAAGCTGAAGCCATATCTCAACAGAAGCTGGCTGCAGCGGAAGCCGAGATTGCTGACCTGAGACAGAAGTTGGAAGCCTCTGGAAGGTTTGTTTCTTCATCTTCTCCGAAGTTGTATGCAGCAAATTACATAGGCTTACACATCAAGCGTGGCATTTTCCAGTGATTTCCTTCGTCAACATGTTAACTATAAAGTTTTTTTTTCAATTGAATAAATATTTTCTTGTATTTGCTCCATCAGTGATATATCTAAACTTACGGAAATACTGAAATCTAAGCATGAGGAAGGTGAAGCATATCTATCAGAGATAGAGGTTAGCTCTCTTTTCTTCTCTATGAATGTGATATGCCTGTTTTGATCTCCAGAGAGAATAAACTGTAAATTTGGCTTCCTTGCAGTCTATAGGTCAGGCGTATGAAGATATGCAAACTCAAAACCAACACTTGCTGCAACAAATCACGGAGAGAGACGATTATAACATCAAGGTGATAACATCTCTTTCATTTCAGGGAGGAATTTGCACTTCTATCTGTTGTGTTTGCAACTTTATTCTTTCATTCTGGCAATATTTATTCTCTTTCCTTTGGGTACATGTGCTGGTTAGGTTTTCTTGTAAAAATTAGAAGGTTGCATTTGTTAAGAAAATAATATTCTTTGGTTGAGCATAGTATGCTTTATAATTTAGTAATAAATATATGTAATACGTAGGCTGTCATTAACACAAGAAACACGACGGTGCTGTTAAAATCATTGGTTGTGGTGTTTGAGATTTTAGTCCAAATCTTTGAACGTGTATGCAAACTTTTTAATGTGAGATAAGTTGCTAACTACCTACTGCCAGGCAGTCCAACTGTTCATTTGGAGGCCCTCTGGTCCTTCTGTTGATTACTTGATATTGAACCATTAGGCTTTGGTGATCAACGGTCCAATCAACTAGAACATGGTCCACTTGCTGAGTCTAATGATATGTGGAAGCTTCAGGATGGGTAATAGAGTGCTATCCTTCACTGCCTTGGTTTTCATTTTCACATTGACCATAATAGGATTGTTCAAAAATAAATTTCCTCTCTTTTGTATAATTGTATCCTTCCTCCATGTTTTGAGGTCATATTATTAATGACTGACTGTGGAAATGCTGTTGCTTTGTGACAACTTGTACCATTGTCAATCAAACTACCATTGAGAAAATTGTCGTATCATATGTAGGTTCATTGCTATCCACTCCTCTGTGCACAAAATTAAGTTGATAGTGACCTTGTTTTCTGATATTGCTGTCAAACGTTTTATGTTAAACCTTTCAGTTTCAGTTAATACTTAATAGAGGTTTTGCAGCTCCAAATGCTACATTTCTTGCAAGCCTTATATCAACTGTCATGTCAATAACTTGTTCACTGTGGAAACAGTTAAGGTTGTATTTCAATTAGTGAAATTGAAAATGCTGGGATTTCCGAATCCACAGATCTATAAACAGGATCATTTCAAATATTTGATTTGAAATTCTGTTTTTTGGATTGAACAAGTGATTTCATTTTTGTTGTTTTGATATCAAAAATTCTTGAGGGTTTGATGTGATTTAGGATTCTCGAAGCAAACAAGTGCTGGAACCACTCCTAAGAATATAACCTCAAGCTTCCTAAGAGTATAACCTCAAGCTATGTATAGGGAAAAAATTAACAATATATATTGGATTTAAAATAGGAAAGGATATTGAAAGAATTGCAACAGAACAGGAATGGAATTATTATCAAAGTAAAGGTTAGAAACTGAAAATAACAAGTGAGAAACTAAATAATAATTGAAAATTTTCATCTGTAGAATATGACAGAGCCAGCCTGGGGTGAAGTGAAATGAATTCTGAGTGCTACCAAACTGGCAATCTCTTGACGACCAAACTCAGGTTGAGTCTGTCATGGGACCAGATATATCAGTTGGCTGCAAGAGATTGGAAATCTCCTGTAGCTTGTAAGGTGCAGCAGGTCTGGTTTCATAAAACCCAGAAATTAGAGTAGGTCAAGATCCGGTAGCTAGCAAGAAATAGTTGATGAAATTGAGGACCAAAGCCAGAATATAAGAATCCTAACAGGAATTTAACTACCAAATGTGGAAGCAATCAGACTAGTATTTTATCAGATATAGCAAGATTAAGGAATCTGAAAACTAGCCCTGAACATGAAAGCTACCCAGTAAGAATTGGCATAATGTATATTTATATTTATGACATATTTGTGAGAAATCAGTTATGATAATATGTTATGAGCTAAATAATAATCGCTTGGTCACTACTAAACATAATAGATTGTGTAATGAGAAATAAACTTGGTATACGTAAGTACAGAATATATTATGTAACCTCCGACTTGCAGTCTTTCTTCCTCCACCACATTTGCTAAAAAGGTAAGGAAAAGAGATAATGGTCATGTTGCAAGGTAGCCACATGTCCAGTCCTCCAGTAAAACTTCAGTAGATTTCCATTCCACTGGTTCAATTATTTAATCAATGAACAAGCATACTGCCTACTAGTGCCTATGCATCAGCGTCATATAAAAGTCCAGCTATTCCAAATCTCAAAGTAATCATTTCAACAAAACAATGACTCACATAATCCTCGCAATCAAAATATCTAATCAACTTTCAAGATATATTTTGAACTGCCCTTTTCTCTAATTGGTGGCAAATGGTGACTCCATTCAGAAGCAGCGGACAGCGTAACAGCAAACAGTAGGGAGATACTGCATTACGTATAGGAAGTGTCCAATTGGGTTGGGTGGAGGTGTGGGGGCGAAGGGACAGGGTGGGGGAAGTGGGTGGGGCTTGGTTGGGTTTGGTGGGGCAGAGAAGTAGGGGGTTGTGTGAGGTGTGGTGGGGCGAGGGCCAGTGGACGGTGGGGCTAGGTTGCAAGGGGAGGGCAAGGAAGCTGGGGTGGGGTTGGGAGTTACAAGGGGTGGAGAGATGCAAAGGGAAGGATTTTGTTTTAAAAATATTAGTTTTTGACCAATTTACCCTTACTTAATACCCATTTTAGCATATGTTTAAACATCCAGTGCATAAAAAACTGTAAACAGTTTATGCCAATAAATCATTAACACCACTTCACCTGTTTATGAATTTATTGGTATAATGATTTATATTAATGAGAATAAGAGTCATAAATCATACCAAACGCCTCTATTTATGTTTATGCATCAGATAAACATATATTTATAAATATATCAAAGAGAGCCCAAGAAGAAGATTATAGCAGTAGGAAGGGTCTCAACTGAGAGAATTCAGACCAGTCAAGAGAGAACCATTCGGTCAGCAACAGCTATCACCAGTCACATGCAAACAGCTGCACGTTAAAAGAAAAATAATGTAGCTCTAGATAGGAGAAAAATCCCACTAGAGGCCAAGCAATAGGATCAAAAGGACTGCTGGTTCGAATGGCAGAATTAGGGTTTTTAGGCTAAATTCTAGGGTTAGGTATGGGGGAATGGGGTAAGTCATATCTGATTTTAATAGGCAGGCTTAGGGGAAGCTATTAAAACAGATTCTAACAAGTTTTGAATTAAAATTCAATTTCCAGAATTTTTGGGGTTAGGGTTTTAGGGAAACAGCCAAGTAGTCAAAGCTAGGGTTTATAATGGGAATCTGACCCAGGGATTAGGGTCGAGTGTTCAGGTGTGTAGGAGGGAGGTTCGAATGTAATATGGACAGATTCTGATGGGTGGTTAGCTCTAGACAGAAATTAGGCTATTTAGGGGTTTTTTGGGGTTTTAATGGTGGTAGGGGAATCTAGGGTTTTGGTGGATATTTGAGACTGCAGGTCTGGTCGAGTGGAGGGGTTTGTATGAGGGGGGTTGTGGTCTGATTTTTATGAAAAACAGATGAAGGATGAAGGCTGGACAGGTTCTAGATGATCTAGGGTTTTAAAAATTCAAACAGAAAATAAGAGGGAATGAATGGGGGAAGAAGAACGGATGGAACAGAAAATTAAGCTTCAAACTTACGGCAAGAATCCACCGGCAGCAGCTTGAAAATTGAGGGAACCTCCCGATCTTCTCGATGCAAGGAGTTGCAGGAGTCTACCCACCCTATCCACCTTGAGATCCACAAGGATATTCACTCACAAAGGAGCAGGAGCAGGAGCAGGAGCAGCAGCAGCAACAGTCTTTTTTTATTCAAAATTCAATGTGGGGGAGCCTCCACGATTTACTTTATTTATAATATGGCTTTATGCCAAGTCCTAATACAAATTAATGACTTCTCCTTCACAAAATCGTGGAAGGGAAGGAATTAAAACTAAAACTAAAACTAATAACTTTAAAACCCTGAAAAGACCTAATTACCCCTATTAACTCAAATTAAAAGAATCTAACTTAAAACAACTAATTTAAAAGAAGATTCCATACTAGCCAATAGGATTTAAGGACCTATTAACCAATAGGAACACTTCACTTAAATTAGACCAATTGAATCAATTGGGTGCAACCAATTCTAAACCGGTTCAATCTAAAAACGGGAAAATAAACTAAGTATAGAAAATAACTAGCAAATAAACCTACTCTACGGCTCCCTAATCAAACCCTAAGTTCATGATTTCTTCTTCTTCTTCCTACTTGGAGCTGCATAAAAAAATCTCATAAAATTCTATCATAACTTTATCTCTATTACTGTTTAGTACTTATGTTGTATCTTAGATTATATTTCAGTGCTTAGTTGTTACATAAATTATTATCTGTGTATATTGAACTTTTTTGTAATTCTAATCTATTGCCTCCATCATGAGATGCTATGTATGGAAACCATGTGCCAAGCTGGACTCTCAATCAAAGGCCTCCTGGTTTGGAGAAATACCAAAGATTCCTTTCTCTCAGAGCGTTGAGCTTTTCCTTTTACAAACTGAACCAACCACCCACCCACTCTTTAACCTCTTCATCATCCTTCTAAATCTCCAAATTTTAATTCTGTGTGAAAACCCTAGAAACTTTCCAAAACGTTTAGTTTCTATTTTGGAGTAATCTATATGAAGTCTCAGTGGTTTGATTGTTTTTACTTCAGCTCCCTAATTTCAAGTCATCCCATATTTGTTATCTTTCAAAGTTTCCCTGAAACACCCCAACCCTAGTTCCAATATTCCACCTTTGGTTACCTGAACACTTCATGTAGCCCAAGTATGTGTTTTCACTGGACACTTCATCTTTATTCAATATGCACCTAACTGTCAAACGTAAACATGGCTACCAAGAATAATTTAATTGCCACCACCTCCATTTTCTGTGACACATGATGGACAAATCCCCTTTGTCTATGTTTGGGCATATTCGCATATCCCAACTTTTGGGTGTTCAGGTTGATTTGACTCCCTAAAATATACCTGTAACTGATTCCTGAACCTATGCAACATAGATTAACAGATTACTCCCATTTGTGATACCCTTGTCTTCTGGTTTGGTACAATTTCGCAATGAAAAACCCTTCTCTTTCTTGCCAAAACCACTCCTTCCAGCCCATCTCTTTCTTGGCATGAGCACGCATTTGAATGAGCTTCGATCAATTCAAATATTCCCATGTTAATGCCATATTTTACATTGTTATTCCTAAGCTTGCAGCGGAGTTCAGATTACTGCATTATAAAATTCTTTCCATACTTTTGTGAGTCACTGTATTTTTTAACAGAAATGCTTTTTAAGTATTTTATGTTACCATACATTTATGTCCGGGTATTTCTTAACAAGTACATAACTAGTTTATGTCAATGTGACACATGCATGAGATACACTTCGATGTGGGTTCTTTTTTTTTGGGGGGGGGGGGGGAGATGGTGGTGGTGGGTGGGTGGGGGGTTGTTCCTGAGCTGTTCAATGATGTTTTCCCTTATTTTTCTCATAGAATGGACACGCATTTGAGTGAGCTTTGATCAATTCAAATATTCCCATATTCATGCCATATTTTACATTGTTATTCCTAAGCTTGCAGCGGAGTTCAGATTACTGCATTTTAAAATTCTTTCCATACAATTGTAAGTCATTGTATTTTTTTAACAAAAATGCTTTTTAAGTATTTTATGTTACCATACATTTATGTCAGCATATTTTTTAACAAGTGCATAACTAGTTTATGTCAATGCGACACATGCATGAGATACACTTCAATGTGGGTTCTTTTTTGGTTTTTTTTTTAGGGGGGGGGGGGTGTGGTTTTTGTTCCTGAGCTGTTCAATGATGTTTTCCCTTATTTCTCTCATAGAATGGACTTGATGTTGTTCATTCCTGATCCAGCTTGTTTTAGAGGGTGTAAGGGTAAGACAACTACAAGATGCTATGCTCATGGAAAAACAAACCATGGAGAGCAGATTGCTGCAAGCAAATGCCTCACTGGATCTATATGATCTGAAGGCTGCACGAATTGACGATCAGGTGTCACTAAGTTTCATTATGCTAGAGCAGTTTTTCCACATGCAACAAAGTGAGATGAAGTTGTCTAATATCATTTCTTTGCAGCTGAAAATGTACTCAGAGCAGATTCAGAAACTTGCAGAGGATCGTTGGCATGGTTCAGCTACTTTAGAGAATACCCAAAAGAGATTGACAGATGTAAGGAAAGAGTCTCAGCAGTTAAGGAGTTCACTGGATGAATCGCAATCCGAGGTTGAGAGAAGCCGAGGAAGTGTTGCAGAGCTGCAGGTAGAACTAGAGAAAGAGAGGTATGAATTTGATGATGTGGTTCCTTATTGTTGTTTCCTTCATACATATGCTGTGAAGCTCATTGGATCATTACGCAACAGGTTTGACAAGAAAAGGGTGGAGGAAGAATTGGAAGTTATGGCAAGGAAAGCTGCACGTCTTAGTGCACACAATGAGGGGTCATCTGTTGTTGAAAAACTTCAGAAGGAAATCAGCGAATATAAGGAAATACTCAAGTGTGGTATCTGTCATGATGGCCCGAAGGAGGTAAAAATTTAGATTTTGCTGGTTAACTTACAAATTTCGCTCTAGCAATGATTTCTGATGGTTGGAACATGTAAATGCGAGCTCCTGTAATAGATGACATAATTAGGGCATATTTGGCCAAGCTTATCGGGATTCTGCCTCTGGGCCTTCCAGAAGCCAACTTCTAAGAGGCAAGGATGTGGATCTGATGAGAAGTGTCGGTTTGACATCTTTTCCGCCTCCAGCCCAAGAAGCCAATGCTTGTTGGGGGGGGGGTGTTGCTTGTGGGTCTTTTCATGCTGGAGGCTGTAAATCCAAACATACATTTGGTTGGTCCTGCCTCCTAGAAGCTGGCTTCTAAAAGCCCATAAGCAGTGCCCCGATAAGGTCTTCAAAGATGCACTTAGGGAACTGTTTTCATATCTGCAAGACATGCGCTGTGTGAGAGAGAAATTTGGGATGATAGGCTTTTTTGCTGTATGATTCTGGCAGACTTCAACCATGCATTTTTATTGGGGATATGGAATGATAATTGAATGTTCTATTGCCATGTGTGTGTGTGTGTGTGTTGGTTTTTTGATGGGGTGGTGGTGGTAGATGAGGAACAAGAGGTCTTGAACTTGAAACCTCCTGGGGGCTAGACTCTACTGCACTAGCCTCAAGCCAGCTGCGGTAGCAGCTGTCCTCTATTGCCATGTGTTGTTAAAATGGTATGGTGCCTGCCTGCTTGCCTGTATTATAATAATTGATCTTTTGATTAGGCTCTATGTATTTGTGGGATTTCTTGTGTCTTGCTTTGTCTGCACTTTTATATTCTCTTTTCATTAGTCAAATTTTAGAGGTAATTTTCGCTCTTATTATTTATTAACTTTTCTATGGATCTTACTGTGGTTGATTTTGGGCTCTCAGGTTGTAATAACCAAATGCTTCCATCTGTTCTGCAACCCATGCGTCCAGAGAGTCCTGGAAACTCGACAGCGGAAGTGTCCGTTATGTGCTATGAGTTTTGGGCCCAATGATGTCAAAGCTGTTTACATATGAGCAAAAACATGTGCAATGTACAGGAGATAATTGCCATAATTCCATGTTCATGTAGCAGGAGATTTTGATTTCTGGGTGGCTGCAGTTATCTTGTTCTTCATTGTGGTTGGGAAATGCTGTAGAAGAGGGAAAAGTATATATGGGCAGGTAATCGGTATAATATTGTTTCTTCTTTCCTCCCCACTCATGGCAAGATGGCTCATATTTGCTTGGTTGTGTGATTCTTAGGTTGTGGATTGTTCACAGCTTCCTGAGTTTTGCCGTATCTGTGTATAGTTAGTTTTCCCATTTTAATTCTTGGAGCCTCTGGAATGCCTCGAGTGGTTATTTGTAGATCCACTTGAATGCCGCTGCTTTCATTGACTTTGCCCAGATATCCTTCCAAGGTGTGGGGTGATCAGTTTGGTGAATAAGAATACCATTGTTGAGCTCCGCCAACTGAGTCCAGATGCATTCTTTATTGCATGTTTCTTATTGTTGTTGATCATAATGGTAGGGTGTTATAGTCCACGTGATAGATTGGGGTGGATTTCTTAACTTGGTATAGTGGAGTTTATAGGTTGGTAAGTTTCTCTTGGATCATGTAAAATCAATTTCGTTGTTTAAAGTTTCAGAAAAATAATAATAAAAAAAAAAATCGTTGTTTAAAGGATATTTTTTTTAAGTGGTATCTGGCTCTTAAGATATGGGCGTGTATTGGTTAGACAAGGACTTCTTATGCCTTAAATAGGACCTAGATCTTATTCACCCATGGTGAAGATGGAATTTCCTCACGAGAGAGAACTCACCCTTTTTTATGAGTATGGGGAATTGAAAATGAAAGAAGAGTCCAATCAAAAGATTGAAATCCAGCTTGATGAATTGATTCCAAGTATCCCATCTATATAAATCTGAGCATCAATAATCTTCCAAGAAAGGAAACTGTAGCTTCATTTGAGTTAGAGTTCCTCATTTTTGCAACTAGATCATGTATGGTGTCTCTTCGGTACCCCTAATGCAGTCAACAGTACAGTACAGAGGTGGGCTAGTTAAGTTAAAGTGTCTGCAACAAAATTGCCTCAAGTGTAGGTGTTGGAAGTTTTACCAAAAAAAAAGGGGGGGGGCATGTGGGAAGACTACTACATGATCAAACATATTACATAATATGAAACAATCTGAAATGATATGTGATATCCTCCAAGGTATAGGGCCACCTCTATGAATTAGCATATTAATATGAATTTCTAAGAAGTGTGTTGGATGCAATTGATGTCTAAAGATTACATCAACATAAGCAAGCCACAGTTGCCACAGATGCCACATAATGCTAGCAATCAAAATCAATTGACGATTCCGAATCTTGTAATCAAAGTCATTGGCCTGTATGGCTGTTCAAGAAAAAATTGTGGACGGAGATTATTGTGACATTGGGGCATGCGTTAGGTACTCTGTTGGCCACCATGTACTGGTACCAGTTTTCTTCGGTTGATATTCTGATTCAGAAGTTAAAAAAAATAAATAAATAAAGGAAACAAAATTGTTGCTCTAAACCTAGGGAGATCAAAGAAAACTAATGCCTTAGGGTGTCTGTTGGGAATGGAATCAGGGTATTTGGTTCAGATACAGTTCGGTTTCAATCAGTTGCAGTGAGATACAGATCCGGACCGTTTTGAATCAGTTTGTCTCGAACACTCTCTTATTAATATAGGTGTGTAAAATTTCATCGACAGTTTGAACACACAAGAAGCGCCCTACATCAATAACAACCATCAGGCGCTTGGCCACTCCCAGCTGGGTAGCATGCTGAGCTCAATAAGCCCCATTGAGGCAGACGACATTCAAGCACTTAAGTACCCTCATAGTATGAGCAAACACATATTTCAAGAATACCTTCCTACCCCACTATATTAAGAAGGATAAATACTCAGGTGCCAGACAAAAAACTAGGTCATCCGGTCAAAACGCTGTTAACAATTTCTAGTCTCTAGATGTAAGAAAGTCACCAAGGTTTTGAAGAATTGTTGCAATGAGGTAAAACTCTCTAATTGTGGTTTGGAGGTCAGGAACACATTCCAGCTGGATGCTTAATTACCTCTCTAACGCCCATCGTGCCAGTCCGCCTTTTCTACAAATGTCTTATGTCAAGAGGCACCACAATCTACTAAGCATTACAAAAGTCTATATCCTTCACTTACCCTCGTGACATATACCGGCGAGGAATTGCGGCAGGAGGGTGGTGCATAGAGAGAGAGAGAGAGAGAGAGAGAGATGGGGTTGTAGGAAGGGATCAAGGAGCTTCTGGAGGCAGGCGATGGAGAAAGGTTGTCGGCATCACTGGTGGTGGCAGCAAAGGTGGTGGTGGTTAGGGAGGAGGATAGATTGACAATGGTGGTATTGGCAAAATTGAAACACGAGTTATCCCAATTTTTATCGATCAAGCTCGTCTACGGCCTGGGGTTGAGTGGTTTGCTAGAATTTTTATCATCTACGGTTCTCCTGCCCGGTATGGTTCCCTAGTGTCTCTAATAAAAGGGGGTGGATTCTACCTGGGCAGTGTGTTCGGTCAGAGGGTGGAATGGTCATTTCAGTCCCCCTTATGAGAGGAATCGCACAACCGTACCGATCAACGAACCTCAGGGGATAGAGGTCCGATTTACTACTCAAAATTCAAAAATGGCAGGCCACAAGGAGTTCATCTACTAACCATTGAATCGACATGAAATCTACGTGGTAACCTGTGAGTTGAACCCAGTACAGCGAAAACCCAGTTCATTTTGGTTCAAAGTTGTGGCAAATTATTCTCCCTGACTTGCATCCTTACTGGTCCATGCAGTGCAACCGATGGATTGGGTATTATGTAGGCCCATGAACCTTTCACCAAATATTGTTATACGAATAGTCGAATACGAATCCGCGTTTTCTAGTCTCTTCAGTCTTCACTTCCCACTTCCCAGTTTCCACTCGATTCGGGGGCGACATGAAACATGTGGGGCCCATCTAAAAATGTCACCAAGTTAACTGCCACGTTGACGATTCTCCAGCTTTCCTGTCTAACTAATAGCCAAAACGTCCGTCGAAACTTCTCTGTGCGCATAAAAGGCGCCATTTGCCTCCCACACATTTAAAACTTCAAATACTTTCTCTCTCTTTAGTTTCGTGCCCTAAAAGGGATAAGAACTAAAAGAATCCATTCTCTCGTCTCCCTGTTTTCTTTTCTCCCTCTGCAACAACATTTTTTTTGGCCTTTCGTCTCTACCCTTTCCCTTCACAAAGTTAAGCTTAAAACCCTTTCTTAAGCTTCTGTGCTTCTTTGGAGCTGCCATGATCACTCACGCTTACGCTATGGACTCTCAGAACAAAGCTGAAGAGCTTGCGTCCACTATCCTCGCCTCTTCATCTCCACCTATGATATCTGCTGCTTGCACAGCAGTCGAAGCTTACCTTCAGAAACATACCGCAGACCAGAGCCGATCTTTCTTCTCGATTGTGTTCCCTGTCCTAATTTGTAAGATTTTCGGATTCGATGAATGCTTGTCGCAGAAATCGCCTTCGTCTGGTGGATGGATTGAACAGATTCAGGCTTCTAGTGATTCTGAGCTTGCAGGTAGGGTTTTCGATCTGCTTTCCCCTTCTGGTGTTTTGGTTTCTTCGCTTACTGCTGTAGATCGGCATTCTCTGGTGAAATACGTGTTTCCGGTCGAGAGATTGCCTGAATGGGCCAGGTGTATGCTCCAGAATGAGAGAGATTCTCGTGTCTTGTCGGATTTATTTCCGTTGTTCAGAGGGAGGATTAAGGATGATCAAGTTAAGGGTTCTTACCATGTTCAGTTGAATGTGTTTGAATACTATATGTTCTGGTTTGCTTATTATCCTGTGTGCAGGGGCAACAGCGAAAGTTCTGACGCTGCAATAGTTAAGAAAAGCCGGAGGTTTAGGTTAGAGAATTGGACCTCATCTCTCCCAGTTGTAGGGGGTGCTACGCGTGGGTTAGGGCAGAAGAATGAATGTAGCTTGTATGTTCGACTTCTCTATGCTTACCTACGGGCGTTTGTCCCGGATCAGAGCTCAAACGCTCATCAGCCTTACCGTAGTTCTCTTCTTCATTATTCTTCCGGCTACGATGGCTCAGTTCTCATGCAAGCGGAATTCTTGGTTAATACGTTGATACACTTTTGGTTGGTTGATAATGATTTCTCACCGTTACCTGTGAACGTATTCCGATCAGTCGGTGTCTCTTTTCCTTTCCGAGCAGTTTTGGGTGAGACTCCGCCAACTTCTGGGCTGGGAGAAGTTTTGAAATTGTTTGTGAAATATCTGATGAGAAGCTTGTTTGCTCCTACGGACGGTTTTGATCCGGTTGAATCTACTGGAAGCCCTCTTTGGAGGGTTTCAGGTTCTGTTGATGTTTTAAAATCTAGGGCCGCGTTGTCACTATTTTCTTATGGGAGTTCTGTTGGTTCTTGGACCTCTTTGGTTCAAAGGCCTTTGTACAGGTTCATATTAAGAACATTTTTGTTTTGCCCAATGGAGACCTCCATCAAGAATGCATCTCAGGTCTTCTCACTCTGGCTCACTTACATAGAACCATGGAAAATTACATTGGAAGATTTTTCGAAGCTTGATGCACTTGTAGACCAATCTACTGGAAACTCGAGAAATGAGAATTTCCAGTCCCCGGATAAAAAGGATGCCCTCAAGGATGAGTGTCAATCTGCAAGTGGCTATGCATCTCCCTGGCAAGGATTTGTGCTGTCCAATTATCTATTCTATAGCTCTTTGGTTATGCATTTTTTTGGATTTGCCCACAAGTTTCTTCACACAGATACAGAGACAATTATTCAGATGCTGTCAAAGGTTCGTCTCCAGCTTGTCTATCTATTTTTTGCAATTACTTTAGTTACTATGTTGCTTTGAATTCACCAAAGTAAATTTTATTTTGCTTTGAATCTGTTGCTTTTCCACTTTCTAGCATGAGGTATATTTTTTCTGTAAATATGGCCCTATACTTTCGTGTTATACGTTCCCAATACCCATTTTGAAGTCAGATTATGCCAAAGGCCTACGTTGGAAAATGGAAAGTATTCTGTATGCTTGATTTTCATTATTAGGAACTGGATAATGAATTCTCTTTATTACTTATGTTTGATTTTATGCATTTTTCTCCCATGCAGTGAGAACTTGTTGCTTATTATGAATGCATTCAAATACATTCTTTCTGCTGTGGCAGATACTTCAATTTACTCTGATGTTTGGCTCATAAATGAAAAGGGGGAAAATTGTGGCCTTGACAGTTATTCATCTTTCAGCCTCCAGCTTTCTTTTAGCCCTTTGTTGGATATTTGTCATATTCAATGAATTCCTGATGACTAGAGTGGAATGTGTAAATTCAAGATTCTATGAACAAATTAATGTTGGACATCTTATGACTAATATTGATGCACTAAAAGGTTAGCTAGATGGCCTGTCCACTTAAGCTTGGCTGGGTGGCTCACCTATTTCTATTGTATGGAAGGATGATGTGGCAATTCTCAGCCATTTGATATCTTGGAAATTGTCTGAATTGGTAACACGTCAAGTTGCAGCCTCAAAAGTTGATTAGTTACTTTCCCCTATAATACATACCATCATATGCATCCCCTTGGTGGTCCATGCACCCTTTTGGTAATTCCTAATTTTTCGTTGCTTTGTTATGCCATTTAGCAATCTCCATTTTGGCTGAAACTTGACATGGAAGTAGGGAGCCTTGGGGTCTACCAGTCCACCAAATTTCAACCTCACCTGACATGCCATGTTGCAAAATAGGTGAGCCACCCAGCCAACCTAATGTAGAATTAGGTCGCTGACAGCCAACTAATAACCTAACCCACAGTAGTAAGCTAATAATGAGATCTTTTGATACTTAGTGTCGTAACAGGTCTGGCATGAGGTATAATCACTAAGCACTCAGCCACAAAGAAAAATGGCAAGTCAAAACACTTTTTTTTGGTAGAACAGGGAAGACTCAAGCAGAAAGAAAACTCGTAAAATAAGATGGACTATCAAAATAGTAACTTGCTAACTTAGATGGGAAACCCTTCCAGTCGAGGGTAGGGGACCTGGGGAAGTTGAACACTCCAAAATTTCAACCACCATTAATGGCTAGATCATGAGACATACTAGAAGTTCAAAAATATAAACTAAAAGTTTAGATTTAGAAAATGCATACCTCAGGAAGATTCAACCACTGGATGACCAAGAAATTATAGCTGAGGAAATTGCTGTTCTCTCTATTGGATGGATGTGATGAAATTTACCACGGAAATTGCTGTTCTGAAAGCAGAACAAAGAGTGTCACAAGAACTGTGACCTCTCCAATAGCAGGCTTTGATGGTGGATCGATGGAACCCTTCTCACTCCCAACAAAAACAGTGGCAACAAGTGTAGGAGAAGAAGAAGGCCATGACATACCCTATTGATGCCAGTTGCATGTGCAGAAATAGAAACTAACAGTAGGATGTCCAAGGCTTCTCATGTATGGGCTATGGCCTTGTTCAGTCTCTCACTAACCTAGGTATCACATCTATTGATGCAGATAACTCACCTAAAGGGCTTATTTTATTGGAAATAAGCTTTGGGTTAGGTTATGTATGTGTTGGGCCTTTGATTCCATGTGTTTTCAGTGTATGGGCTACTTTAATGGTCCTGAAATATGGATAGAAAGTAGGCATACGGGATTAAGCTTAGGTAGTTAGTTCCTTTTAGAATCAAGTTGTTTAATAGGCTTTGAATTCCCTCACCTTGTGTGAGAAGGATTCCTTTTATTAGTTTGCGTCTTATTTTGTTGCTTAGAAATAGTATTTGCTTTTCAGAGTTGGAGTATGATTTTGAATTAATTAGCTATATAAAGCTTGTAAGAGTCATTGTCTCAGACAATGTATGATGAATTAAAATTGAAGTTTTCTTCATAAGTGCTGTGCAATTGCATCATGGTGAGAAGCCTTGGACAATGAGATTCTGATCCTGTTGGTGAGAAGCCTTGGACAGTGGGATTCTGATCCCGTTGGTGGGAAGCCATTATTATCTTTCTTCTCTTTCGTATACTCTTTTTTTCACTGCAAGTAAGGTACTGATTTAATCTCCCTCCAATTGATCTTGCTGAGCTCTAATTTCCTCTCTGTTTTGAACTAGAACATCAGCCTTAAACTATTTATTAATCTTGATGGTCTGTTTGCTGTTTAACATCATTAATACCTGGTCTATGCATCCTGCGGCACTCCTTTTTCTTTTGAGTCACTTTGAATCAATATTGTTTCTTCACCTGAAACAGAAATACTCATCCTTTGGGGTGCATTCAAGGTCACCCTAGGACTGAACATAGACCAGGGTATCTCCCTGTTCTGAGTTTTATTTCTGGAGTTGCTAAAACCTCTTGTTTTCAGCCTGTGTTCTATTTCTGATCTAAAGAATTTCAAATCATTTTTAATCCAGCCTTAGATTTTATCTATATTTTGGAAATTGATTAAACTTCCTGAGAGTTAAACTCGAATTGAATCTCACACTAATCTGAGTTCCTGATTTTGTTTAATTTGAAATATTTTACTTGCTGAATTTTTAGTTTCAGATTTGATCATTTGAATATTCTTTCATTACTTTTAATCCGACCATTAGATCATTACCATCTTTTGAAGGACATCTATATTATTTATTCATGATTGATTATCAGAGTTTAGCCTTCATCTGAGAAGGTTGATTTTTGTTCACTTCCTGATTTGGGTTTACTTGGGATCCTGTAAGAGGGGTGTTTAGCCTGAACCTAGGGTCCATCCTAGCTTTCCCCTACCATACATATCTCATTGTTTCACACAGCCATTGCAGAAAACCAATTCATATTCATCTTAAAAAATTGTGGGTAGAACTCTAAGGTCCCTTACACTTATAATGGCTATTGCCAAACATAAGGAAAGAAAAATATAAAGAAAGTGTCTAAGATTACAGAAGAAATAACTTAAAGGTTCCCCACGATTCTGGTTTTGGGTGAACCAGAAAGCACCAAGCCCAATGGGCTGGCCTGGCCCATAAGTCAGTAAAGTGAACCGTGGGCCCTACTAAGTGGTGTGGGCCTGGTCATAGTTCGAGAACTCGCGAGATCTCGGCCGGCGAGATCTCGTCGAGTTTCTCGGTTTTTGGAAAAGCCGAGACGAGACTGCCTACGAGTTTCAAAAGTGCAATATCTCGGCAAGATCTCGGATCTCGGTTGGATCTTGGTTTCGACCCATTATTTTAACCCACCTACCACTTAAATACCTTACCTAATTGGACAAAACTCGACATATCTCGGCGAGATCTCGGATCTCAGGTCCAGATCTCGGGTTGACCCAAAGTTGAGGCTTCGAGTTGGAAAAAAAAAAAATGCACCAACTCTGTGAGATCTCGTCTCGGTTTTTCCAAGAGTGGAGTTGGTACCGAGACCCGAGTTTTAGTACCTTGGGCCTGGTTCTTTTGGCTCCTATGCATGTAGTGCTTGCCTTGGAACTTATTTATGTCACAACCTTTGCCCATTGGCGCTGTCTTTTGAATGCAATTGAATTAATGATTTTATTACTCTTCACATTGAACTGTATCCTAATAGGACACAATACTTAAGAGAAGTGGAGGATATCTTGATGCTTTTTAGGGTTTGCAACTTTTACTAGCATCTAGATGTAAAATTTTCCGGAATAAGCATTATTTAAACTGTATAGATTTGTATTCATTTTAGAGGATTTGATGACGGAGCATGAGAGTATAGCAACACGAATGCATATATTTTTATTCATTTTAGAGGATTTGATGGAGCATGAGGGCATAACAACATGAAATCAGTCATGCATTGTGGTATGATGGAACAACTGTTAATTTCACAAAAGGAGTCAGTAAAAGTTAAATGTACCGAAGAAGATGAAAGCAAATGTAATCAGTAATGTAGTCCTAGATAGGTAAGAGACCTACTAGGAGCCAGACAACCAGGACCTATTAAGCTGCGGGTTCGATGGGGATAGAATTGCGGTTTTAGGTCAATTTTAGGGTTACGGTAATGAGGATGTATCTTATATGGTAAAGCTAGGCAGGTGTAGGGGAATCTAATAGACTAGGTTTTATGGGTTTTGAATGGTAGAAGTAGGTTAGATGTATTTGGGTAGCAACTGGGGTTAGGGTTTTGGGTTTTTGAAAAGATGAAAGTGATGGAATCTAGGGTTTAGAGGTGGAATTAGGGCAAGAGCTTCAGGTCAAGTTCTCTAGCGATAGAGAGGGTTACTCGGCCAAGGTATGGAGGTCTGATGATGGCTGGATGTGGCTGAACTGTAATTTAGGGTTTTGGGTTTTTATGGGAGTTGAGGGAATTTAGGGTTTTGATGATGGGATGGGGCAGAGGTCTGGATTGAGTGGAGGGGGTGTACTAGGAATGTTGTGGTTTGAATTTGAAGTGTTTCTGATGATGGAATAGTGTTGGACAGAATTGTAAAGGTTTAGTGTTTAATGGATCGATAGGTTTTAATGCTGGATGACAATGGGGATCGATGGAGCTGGGTTTAGAGGATTAGGAGAAGAAGGGAATGCCTAATACTATTAACCACTTACTTGGAGTTGCAGGTCTTCAATGGCAGCAGCTTGAAGACGAGTAGCAGGTCCTCCCGATCTACAAGATGCAAGGAATCAATTGGAGATCCACCAGTCCCTTCACCTTGATATGACTCACAAGGCAACACTCAATAGAGCAAGGCAGCAGCAGCAATGGCAGCAAGCAAGAGTTAATTTTTAAATTCTGGGGGGAGCCTCCCATGATTTGTTTTATTTATAATATGGCCAATGGCCTAATTCCTATTCGACCTAGGAGTTTGAATTCTAGGCTAATTCCTAATGCAAGTCACTCCCTCTTTAGAAATCGTGGAGGGGTGTGGGGGCTAAAAATAAAAGAATATTCCCCAAGCAATAAAAGAATGAAAATCACTTAAATTGGACCATGGTTTGAACCAGTTAAATTTAAGTTTACAAAAGAGACTAAGTATGAAAACTAATAAACTTAAACTAAGGCTCCAAACACTTGGCCCTACTCCTAGGACTGCTTCTTCTTCTTATTCTTGCGGATGTAGGCCCTTGGATCTGCATCAATAAGGTTAGCCACCTATTCAATATGCTCAAATCACTTTAGGCAGAGAGATGAAAGGACCACCTTTTGTTGCTTGTTTGATCAGATTTTATTCTAAGATTGATAGAAGTGCTGCTAAACTTTATAGTAGAAACTAGAGAGACGGACAGGTAGAGCTAAATTCTAAGTTGAGAAGTAGGTCCCTTATTTTTTTTTTACAGGAATAGTTACAGCTAAGGGTGTCAATTCGGTACCGAAACCATTTATCGAAGCAGTACCGTATTACATGTACCATCATACCGATATGGGAAAATGGTACCGTACTTGATATGGTACAGTATCAATATGGAGGTTGATACCGGCAGTACATACCGATACCGTACCGAATACCGGTACTGTATCGTATTACAGGCATATATACATAATTTATATATAATAAATAATATATATATGTATTAAATATATATACTAATTTATATATATAATATAAGAAATGTATAACAAATACCGTATACCATATTGAACACATACCATATACCGTATGGTACGGTACGGTACGTTAACGGTATGGGAAAATGATACCGTACTCGAAATATCGGTATAGGGTGTTTGGCTTCGGTACCATACCAAATACCGGTACTGTACCAAATTGATACCCTTAGTTACAGCCTTTGTTGCTTCCGGTAGAGTGAGTCTACTGTCTAAACTCGCAGGATGCAGATATAGATTGTTCAATATGAGTCTCGAGAATTGATAGTTGAATGCCACCTCTAATATTATTGAACACCCAGAGCAATTATTTCAGGATCATAGTTAGCAAAAACGGGAACGGCCAAAAAAAAACAAAAAACGTAGTCCAACGGTACACGTTTTAAACGACATAAAATAATGAACGGTACGGTTAAAAACGGAAATGGACCATAAGCGTTTTAAACGCGTAGATTTAAAAAAAAACGGCAGTATATTCTTATAAACTGAGGAAATGTTACTTAAATATCTGCATTTAATGTCCAAAACATCATAACTTAGTTTTATTCAATTTTTCAACATGGATCAGTAGTCTATAGAATAAATGCAAAACCACTCATTCCCTCAAACAAAATTTCAGAATTATCCTCCAATAGCCCTGCCAGGAAATCTAAAAAGCATTGTGTAAGATACAATATTGATCGAGTCAATTGAACCACTCATGTGGTTAAGCATGCTTGTAATCATTCATTCAATCACTGTATAAACCAGGAAACCCTTCCCCAGAAAGCTCAGGTTTTCACTAGGAAATAATCTAGCCATCTTTGTACAAGAGGGCTTCTTTTGTAGTCCTCTCTTAAAACTTAATATTCTCGTTAGTTTTTGTGGTTAAAAATTATGGTAAGGATTTCCTTCCAGAAGTGGAATCTAGTGTGAAAAAATTGAAACACCAAATAAGTCCACCTTTTAATTCTCTAAAAGTCTAAATTGGAAATTTCTCTGTCGAATAGTTCTTGTGTGAGTTCTTAGAATTTAACCATTATCAGCAATTCCTATCCCTTGAGATAACAAATTTTGCAACAATCCTCTCCAAACCAATGAGAGAATGTTGAACATGAAACTGCTCAACACATTTTACAAGGGACCCCATTAACAAGCAAGAATCATATCATGTACTATGTAGGCACAATACAGTTACAAGGATTAAAATCCTAAAGTGAACACAACAACCCACATCCAGAGATCAGTCGACCGAATTCCATGCGAAGCAAAGGAAACAATCTGGAAAGGTCCAAGACAGACCAATTTTTATGTAAAAGAAGGTAAAAACGTCATGATCAGAAACAAAACACAAACCATTTTGGATTGGTTCAAGAGCTATAACAGAACCAGAGAATGTTATAACAAAACAGAAACAGAACAATGGAAGTATAGCGTAGAAGGAAGAGGATAGCAAAGCCGCATAGGATTCTGTTACATTCAAGAATCGCCTTCAAGAAGGTTCAGAGTTCAGAGTCTTCCTACTTCAGATCTCCTTCAAGTCTTTGACTTTATTTTTTCCTTTTGATTTGGGGATGGTTTGCAGGAAACGGCGCATATTGGGAAGGTCAAAGGGAAAGAAAAGGGTTTAGGGTTATTCGTGAATCCATGATTGTGATTTGTGAACTCGATTTTGGGGTTTTGTGATTTGGGTTTTTTTTAATTTCCATTTTTACCATTTAAAAAACGTATACACATTTAAAACGAAGGGCTGTGCTGTTTGCCGTTTTTTCCTGTATACTTCGCAATCAAACAGCAAATGGCGTTTTAAACGGTAAAAAACACGAACGGCTTTTGAAACCCATTTTTGCTAACAAAGCTTTATTTAATTGTTGAATCACTGCAGAATTTGAGGAATCAATGCTTTCTTTTATTGTAAAAATCACGAGGGCTTATTGGCCTTATATTTAAATAGAAACTGAAGTATGCTTATAATTGGAAAGAAAAGTGTATTTGAAATAGGAAACACTCTATCTTAACTAACTAGATAGGCTAAGTGTCCCACATGATTACAACTCTATTCAATGTAGGAGTAGGAGTTTCATTCATACAAGACCATCCAATCCTTAATTAATGATGAAATAACAACAACTTAATGAAATAAAACTACTAAAAACTAAACCTAATTCTTCGTCAATCTCGTATTCCTACCTCTAATTCTTCGTCAATCTCGTATTCCTACCTCTTACTCATAATTTAGGTCCATTAAAGAGGCTCATTACACTGAGGGCAGGCCTTGGTGTAATGGTAAGGTTGCTCCATTGTGACCAAGTTGTCGCAGGTTCGAGTCTGGAGACACTCTCTTTGCGAAAGCAAGGGTAACGCTGTGTAAATTATGACCCTCCCCAGACCCCACAGTGGCGGGAGCCTCGTGCACTGGGTACACTCAAAGTGGCTCATTACACTGAAAAGTTGAAAACCCATTGGACCAAAGCTCCAACATGTATAGAACTCTACCAATGGCTTATTTTCCATTAAAATAAGCCTACATCTGTGATTTATCTGCATCATTTTAGTGCGGGATTTTTTTTAAAATTTTATTAGGCTTTGTCCAACTGCAGCTATACTTCTTTTAACCTGTGTCTCAGCTCTTTCAGGTGGATCATATGGGTTGTGTTGATGTCACCGTGTTATATTGGGATAGTTAGTGTTAGATTATATTATTCGTTTTTAGAGAGACCAATTTGTGACGGTTTATTTCTCTTAATTTCCTTAATAATCATATTCTTCTTTAGGTACTAAACGTTTTAACATCGTCAAGAGAGCTGATGGACCTAGTAAAGAGAGTTGATGCTGCATTTCATTCAAAACCAAATGTATCTTCCTCACCAATGATCAACAGTTTACAAAAATATGTTCCTTCCATTCGGGAGCAGTTGCAGGTCTCTCTCTCTCTCTCTCTCTCTCTCTCTCTGTGTGTGTGTGTGTGGATCTTACAGGGCTGTAATATGGAGTGAAAAGAATGATCAATTATTGCGCTTCCAATAAATATGGACTGTAGGCTTTTCAGTTTCTGCTTTAAAGAGGTGGGATGGTGGGTTAGGTAGTTCTGGCAAAGAAAGATGGGAGGTTGAGATTTTATGTGCTTAGGTAGGGCATAATGGGTTTATCTTTTTGATTCCCATGGATGGACTTTAAAGAGGTCATAAGCGTTATACCTACATTCTATTGGTATTTACATGTTGTTTGTTGATATCAGGACTGGGAGGATGGCTTATCTGAGGGTGATGCTGATGGATCCTTCTTACATGAAAACTGGAACCAAAATTTGTCTCTTTTCAGCGAGAGTGAAGATGGTGGACGTCATTTGCTTCAGGTATATCTGAATTTTTAAACCAGTATGAAGTTATATATCTTTATTTCCTTCCATCTATCAAGAACCGAGGATCTGAGTTGGTTTTGTACCTCCATTTGCAGTTGCTGATATTGCGTGCTGAATCTGAAATCCAAGAAATTTCTGGTGACAATTTGCAACGTAACCTTCAGACCCTGGATTCTTTGAAAGCTCAGATGTGTTGTTTATTTGGTTGCACTGCCGGGAGTACCTCACCAGTCACGTCAGAAGTGAAGCAGGTTCAGCACACCAGGGATGAGATATTCAAGCCCAGGAGGGTTGGCAATCAAACATTAACTGATGTCAAGTACAAGGGTGACTGGATGAAGCGGCCTGTCTCTGATGGTGAGATTGCATGGCTTGCAAGGTTGCTTGTCAGCTTGTCAGTCTGGCTGAATGAGGTTCTTGGGTTAACCCAGGGAGAGAGCAGTGATGTATGGCCATCTTGGTCTAATGTGGACTTATCTGGTGATGGATTAGGGAAGGAAGGTGGGCTCAAGGAGGCTCTTAGGATGGTCCTGTGCTCTGTTGGTTCTTATCTTCTCGTGTTTGCATTAGGGATATTTAAGTTTATGAGATTGCATGGGCTGCGAGTGAACCTGAGGGTGTTGGCATCGAAGAAGATTGTTGTGGTTATGCTTTTATCTGCTGTGTTTGGTGCATTGAAGAAGGCATGTGGGCAGTATCCATCCTCCCCATCCTGTAATTTGGTTTAGTTGACCTGACAGAAAGATGCAGCATATAGAGCCCTTTACTACTGAAAAAATCAGTAACAGTTAAGTAGATCCGGTTGAGTCTTTCCCGTATGTAGATAGCTGTGTATATGCAGAAGAAAGGAAAAAGTTGTGTTATCCTACCAAGCTTTTCGCACCACTTGACTGTATAGTTAACTCCAATTTGGTGTCCTCGGTTAAGCTCCAATGTTATCAGTTTTGTCCATTTTATGAAGGAGGTTTTTCTTATGCCCCGAGGCATGTGACAAAAAATTGTTACAAGTTATGATTTGGCAAACATGGACGGGTCCATGGTTAAATCCATATCACAAAGTTCTAAGCGAGGAAAGTCCCTCAAAAGTGAATTCATGGAGGAAGAAAATTGCATAGATACCATTAGATTATGTTAAACTGATAGGATTTTCTTGTCGCAAAAAGAAAATTGCATAGATAATACCATTGGATTATGTTACACTGAAATGACTTTCTTGTAGCAAACAACAACGGTTGCTTGGTGGTTTGTCAGTTGAGTGTGCATGTTCCATCCCCCCCCCCCCCCCCCTCCCTCCCACAGGAGGTCAAGGGAGACCATACCAGGTCAGGGTTGGATTTTTCTGGCCCTGAAGCAGTGCCAGGCCTGTTAGGGCCTGGGCCCAACTATGGGGGCTCGGGGTTAGGCTGGGGGTTTGAAAAGGCCCAGGCTAATCCGACCTTGTTGTAGACCTAATCATACCTTTTGCAAAAAAGACCTAATCATACCTTTTGCAAAAAAAAGGTTTAATCAACAAATTAAGGATTGATTAGCCAAAAAAGATGAAAGACATCAGCTGCATGAGATCCATTAAGACTCGACCGTAATGGTCTGGTTGTCACCCCTGGTTTTAATGATGACTCCCAATATTAGTTTAAAATTTTGTTGATTGGAAAAATTGACTTGGTACTAGATCTTTTCTACACTTCTCTTTTGTTAGGCCCTTAATATATTTAGGTATCAAAGATCTGTCTACCATGTGGCAGGTTTGAGTTGAATAGTGGACATGTAGACCTTGGCATCTATTACATCTCATATTTCAGTTCAAGTGGGAAAACAAAGCATTAAAAATTTTGGAGAGATTATCCACAGCGGTTGGAGTATCAATAGAGATCGAATTGTGTTCTTGTACAAATATCGTCCAAGATTCTTCAAGGCCACTCACATGGAATCCACTCCTCTTGTGGGTCTCACAGTGGATTCCATGTGAGTGGCCTTGGAAGGCCTTGAACGGTACTTGTAGATGGACATGATCTGCACTCGTATCTATATGGATGTATGTACTTATACAGGAGGGTATGGCATTAGGTGGGAGGGTAGCTGTTGGATGACTAGTAACCTATGAGAGGGTGAATTGATTAAAGATAAAAAGTTATTAGAACCTAAAAAATTACTTGCACCAAGAAGGGGGATGAGAAACTCGGAGTGCGTGAGATAAAGTTGGGAGCACAACAATTTTTAGATAAATTGGTCTCTTTCCTTCGTCTAATATCAAGAACTTTTACTCCAAAGGGCGCCATCAATAGAAGCTTCACTTAAAATTGAGACCCATCAAAATATCTGAAGGAATGGTTTTTTGAATAGTTGGGGATCAAAGAGAACTGAACTCGTGTCTTCTTCTTTGTGAGGTGTTGGTCCTTGCCAACTGAGTAACCCCCAGGGTCCAAAGGACTGTTGATCAGACTATATACGCACCTTCACTTATTCATGAAAAAATAATGCAGTCTTTATATATTTGAGAATCTGACATGTTATTAAAGATTTTTTTACAATTATAGAATCTGAACAAAGTCATTTTCAAGCTTCCAATTCATAATAAGCTTTTGAAAATATTCTATGCTGATTTTTTTTTTTTTTAAATAAGAATTTGGGTTTTTTTATCTGAAAAAAAAGAGTGTGTTACTACTTATTACAACTTGCATCTCCCTTTCACTAGCTTTGTCATTCTAGAACGAGGTGATTGGATAGCTATTTATGTGTGGCGGGCATTTTTAATTAACTAAGAAGTCTTCACAATTTTAATCCCACTGGTGTAACTTAGTTGGCAAAGACCAACACCTCATACTTAAGAGGTCATGAGCTCAAATCTCCTTAGGACAAACAACAAAAATTGTAAATTAAGAGGACAATGGGAATATATCCATAGGAGGCCTGGTTTTGTTGACATTGGATTCAGGCCTCAATTTAAAAAGATTAGGCTTATGTAAGCATTAGTTATTTAGAAAAAAGCATGGTACCTATTTAGCATGTAGCTGATCCTAATACTGTATCGATGACATAGTATAGAAAAGGGGTAATATGGTCAAAAAACTTATTTTTAAAAAGATTTATGAGTAATTTTGTCCGATACAACTGATCCATTCTGATACTGTATATCGTATCGGTTTTGCAAGTGACCTATGCCCTATCCGATACTGTGCACTATAACCAAGGAAAGAAGGGTTAAAGGGTAATTTAAAAGGGTCCCACCGATTCCGACTATTAATACCTTGTTGTGGTTGTGTCCATTTAGAAGGAAGGGTAATTAGGGCAGTGGGGAATCCTGGGACCGGGGAGGGGATGCTGCGTACACAGCTCTCGTCTTTCGAGTTTCGATTTTTTCTTCGGACATAAAGGTTCGCGCCTTTCTCTTTCTTGTCGTGTACATTTGCTTTAGTTTTCCTTAATCCTTTGCTTCTGCAGTTTTTCCTGTTCATAAGTTTTGTTTGAGAGTAAGGCTTGACCTCCATTCGATCCTTTAGTTAACACAGGGGATCCTTGATAAGTAATATTATCAAACAATGGAGGATTAAGCTTACGAATGCAAGATTTTCTATTTAACCTCCTGTTTTCTTTCTTCTTTCTTGGTTGGTGTAGAGATATAGAATATAAGATCAATAACGAAATGGATAAAGGAAGAAGATTCTTTGAAGAGGAATGTACTGATAGTTTAGTTCTTGCTTTGTCTGACCTTGAGTTAAAGAAAGAAGGTGAGGAGAATAAAAAAGAGGTGGAAAGGAATGGAACACATAAGTGGTCTGGACTTCCAAAAGATATGATAGAGATTATTTTGGAACGACTAGTGTTTCCTGATAATCTGCGATTCGCAGCAGTTTGTGTGCCATGGAGAAGGGTTTCTATGGAAAGACGCCTAATGCACAAATATCCCTGGGTGATGTTCTCATTCTCTCCCCAAACTAAAATTCTTAGCTTTTTCAGTCTCTCAGAGAGTAGGGTTTATCATATCAATATACCTTGGCTGGAAGCGAGACAATGTTTTGGTTCTTGCAAGGGTTGGGTTTTGGCTTCCAACCCCAACCCGAAGCATTGTTTTCTCATCAATCCGTTCTCAAGAGAAGCCCCAATCATTGTGCTTCCTTATTTGGACAGTTGGGCTGGAAAACCTATTTATTGCTGGCACAGTCAGAATTTCTTTCACAAAGTGATTTTGTCTTCCAACCCTACTGAACCTGGCTGCCTTGTTTTAGCCATTATGGATTCATGTGGGTTAGCATATTGTAAACTTGGGGATAACGAATGGGTGGTATTCAAGGATATTAAAAGGGACGACTTTGGAGAGGATGTTGTGTTTTACAATGGGCAAGTTTATGCACTTTCAGTGATTGGTCATCAGCTTATGGTTTTGGATATGGAAGATCCGGTTCAAGTTTTTCCTCTATATCCAAGAAAACAAGACATCAGTGTATGTCCATTTATGGATATAATTGATCAGGAGCCTCTTTTTGAAGATGCCTCTTTTTATCACAATTACCTTGTGCAATCCCAGGGGAATCTATTGCTGGTTTCTAGGATCTATAGAGATGCCACGGGGAGTCTTGATGATCGTGGTTTTTTTACACACTGTGAATGTGGTAGAAAGATGTTTCCTCGTAGATATCTTCAAACTATCAGATTTCTTGTATACAAGCTGGTGGAGTGTAATCTAGAATCAAGTGGTGATTCTAATTTTAGATACAATTGGGTCAAACAATCAAGATTGGGTGATGATCAAGTGTTGTTCTTGGGGAGAGGTTTCTGTCATTCTCTCTCCACTGTTGGCTGCCCGGGTTTGAAAGGAAATACAATTTATTTCACAGATGATGGTAAGGTAGTGCTCAATCCACCTCAGCAAAGGGACATGGGAATCTACCATCTTGATGACGGCCAAATCGAGCCCTTGCTTCCATTTGATTCCTCTCAGTTCAATGTTTTGCCTTTCTGGATCATACCTTCGACATGAAAGGTAATTTTCTGTTCCTTCTTTAATCTTAATGCTTTTTACTCTTCCTCTTCCACTTTGTACTAACTAGTGTTGCATGTCCTATATTACTTTCTCAATGTAGTTAATGTGTTTTTTATGCTCATTTGTAGTTTTACTTTCCACTATTTTCTTTGGTTGAGGATTAGGGCAATGTTTTGGCAATGGAATCAGGGTCGCATTGTAGTTTCTGTACTATTTTTCAGATCCTAAGCTTTCTCAACCATCAACCACTTGTAGCTGAGACCCACCAACATATCCAAAGGCATGTTTATCAGACTTATGGGCACCCTTCCTTCATCTGTTGATGTGAAAATAATTGATGCTTTATGCATGTGAGAATCTGACTTGGCATTGAAGCATTCTACAATTATGGAATCTGAAAAAATCATTTTAAAACTTACAATTCATGATAAGCATTTTGGAAATATTCTGTGGCGATTTTAAAAAAAAATAATTAGTAGTATAAAACTTTTGATTAAGAACAAAACCTGAAAAGAGTGCCCTAGTACTATTACAACTTGCAGCCACCCTTTCACTAGCTGTGTCATTATAGGACAAGGTGATTGGATAACTATTTATGTGTGGTTTTATTGGACATTTTCGAGTAACTAAGGAGTCTTTGCAATTTTTTAGGTTGGTGATATTTTGAATTTTAGAGTGGGAAATCTAGGGAAACATGGTTGAAGGGAGGTGAAAAGTACCGAATTTTCCATCTGAGTCAGTATGAACTATAGAAAGAAAAACACTATTGAGTGGTTAACAAATAGATGTTAATGAATGGTCAAGGGAAAGAGATGAAATTGTGGAATAAATCAATATGGCAGAATCTTATCATGTAGCATGAGCTGAATTCAAGCTTTGAACTGGTAGAGATCCTACCAGTTTCTGAGGATAAATCTCACCTTCTTTGAATTCCACCAAAGATTGTATAACAAGTCTTCTACAAAATTTGCCCACATAAGAGACTAGGCTTTGATGGTTTACTACCCTAGCAAACAATACAAAACGATGCTAGGGGATGAAACGGGTGTTTGGTTTCTTATTATTTTTCAATTAAATATTAGGGAACCTATTGAAACACTTAAATAAGAATGCAATTTTATTCTACATCTGTAACTATTAAATCTGCCTCTGATTTTTGTTCAATGAATACAAATATGTTTTATAAGATATTTTTTACAGCAATTTCTAGTAGAACTGAATCCCTTTTGGGAAAATTAAATTTCCCTCATTGTGGGGTGCATTTTTACCTAATAGAATCATTCAGATACCAACTCTTCTATTCTTCTTTTAGAGAAGTTTAGTGAGCAGAATCTATGGTTTAATAAAGACTGACAAGTGGAGTCCAGCGAATAACAACTTAAAAACTTTGAGCATACACAAGTGATCTTGTTTGACTTATCCATAGTAATGAGAAGAGATTGGGTGCAATGCCGGCATTCTCAAGCATACTTAAGTTGTGTTTGGTATGCATTCTAGGTCGATTTTGCATTCTTGGATGATAAAAATAGTTGTTTTAACTATTTTTATCATCCAAGAATGCGAAATCGATTTAGAATGCATACCAAACATAGCCTTAATCTACAGATTGAGCAAATTGCAGAGAGGGAGTTGAAACATTAGATTCATGTTCTAGCTGATGTACTATATGATCATGTATTCATGTTTTTAGTAATGGAAAAAACATCTCTTTTTCCACTGTTACAAATGCTACTATGTTGTTCCAATAATCACAGGCCGTGAAGGAGGTGGAATACATAAATGATACATAGGCAGCTGGAATGCAATGACTAAGGCCTTTATCGGTTTCTATTGTTGTGGATGGAGCTATTTTTTCGTGCTAAACCAAGATGTTGGGTGAGTTGAAGGGGATGAGACTATTAAAAACAGCGGGCATGAGGAAGCTTTTCACAAAGATGGGCATCCTTAAGAAGGTTTTTACTCACTGAAGATAGCTGCATGTTGTTTAGTTTTGGGAACTGTAGACTCTGATGTAGGAAATATTTTGATGCATGTTTCATGCTGTTTTTTTAAACATGTAAATGATAGTTCTAATGATCTGCAATGGACTCAATGGTAGGAAATCCCACCTCCTGCTAGAAGGACACTTGGTGTATATAAGTAAGTAGCAATGGTGATTTTAATTACCTTGAGAAACTTACTAGGACAAATTTCGTATGTCTCTATGCTTCAACATTCAGGCCTGCTCTGCTGAAAGCAGGAGTAAGGCTGTGTACATTATGTCTGCCCTGCCGCCATGAAAGGTGAAAATCCCACTTCCCATAATGCCAACACCGTGCTCTCAATGGCCCTCACATGTGCGCAGGGGCCATTTACCCCCATAGAGAAAATCAACCCTTTTAGTATAGTGGAAATATATTTTGGGAAGAGGTTCTCTCAGCTGTTGGGGTAGGGTATGTTAGCATCTCTGTGTGTATCTATTTCCTTCTCACATGAAATGATATCGATGCTCTCCAATGTATGATATGTTTTGTTGCACCTCATTGGTGCATTCCTCTATTATGCTCTGCTTGCTCAGAGAAGCCTCTTACATATTTTTGAATGAGAATAAAATTCTATCATTTTACATGTCAATTTGAAAAGTGTGTAAGACAATTATTCTTGGTTGGATGACATAATAGTACAAATATATGTTTACCATTTGATTTAAAGAACTTTTAAGAGTAAAATAGGATAATTAAAATAAGGTTACAACTTTTAAGTTTAGCACTTTGAGGACAAAAGAAACATCCTTTTATGATATCGGTATTTGATTTATGGGATTGTCTAAATGACATCTCAATTGGTGTATTTAGAACTTGTAACCTTCTTTTGATTGCCCCTAGTCTCTCTCAAAAATTCTTTAAGTCACATAAAAATGGATTCTTAAATTAATTTGAAAGAGACTTATCCTCTTTTCATATAAGGGGTCATTATTATTATTTGGTAAACATAAAAGAGTACATTATCTTTGCACGTTTTTTGGTTACACATGTCAAGTGAAAGGAGTTTCCTTTACTGTAAAAAAACGCATGCCATTAAAAAGGCATAACAATAGAGTTACAAATTATTTGACAATGAATGTCACGATAACTAAATTGTTTCACTATAATCTTGTGTGTCCATTGTTTCAATCATAGTAACGAGGTTAAAATAATAATTTTATAAACTAATAAATTGTATCAAACCCTACGCCAATTCCCCCCTCCCCCTCTAGTTGCTAGCTCTCTCTCTGCTTTGACTCCCGCTAGTAACCACCCTGCATCTCCAACGTTGCAATCCAGTGCTCACTGCCTCTACCCTCCTGTCCCCCTCATCTTCCTCCCTCTTCCTTGCCAACCGCCCCACCGGCCACCACCACCTCTGCCTCGCCCTGCCCTCCCCTCTCACAGTGATTTTTATATTAAATATTTTGAGAAGAGAGAACAAATTAATATAAAGTTTGTGACTTGCGGTTCGAAGATACGTTTCCTATATATTTATTGGTGAGAGGGTTCTTGAGGAAGCGGCATAGAGGAAAGCATCAATTAGGAACGAAAAAAATGTTATCATATATTGGAGGGTAGAGAGGTCATTTTATGTGAGGAAGAGTGAGACAAACACAAAAGTGCTAGCATAGCCTACACTAGTGGCTCTGAGAACCTTTTCCTGTATTTATTATATTAAAAAGTAGAGAAAATGTGATTCACCTTAATTGGATTCAATTCGTCTCAATCATCAACTTTTGTTGATGATGGTGAAGGAAAAAAAACCTAGTCTCCTAACAATGATATGAAAACAATAATGATCAAAATTAAAAAATTTAAAAAGGGAAAAACAAGCACACAGGTGCCGAAGTGTAGTTTCCAATGTGCACCCTCTCACATAGTGAGATATGAGACTCACATTGATACACTCTCTCTTGTGTTTAACCTATGTGGGCCCCATGTGGATGATATCATTCTCTATATTGCCATTGGTGTGGTATGAATACTCCTCCCCACACTAGCGTTGTGGGAAACCGTCTCTACTAAAAGAAAAGGAGGGCTATTGCTACTAGGCTATGTGGCCCTTGCACTAGCACAGGGGCATTAAAATTTAAACAGGGTGAGATTTTTCATTCACGTGGGTGGGCAATCATTTCGGCCTTCCTATGTTTGAGCGTAGGAGCAACACAGTGTGACTTCTTTCTTTTTCCTACAAAAATTATAAAAATGTAATATTGAATTGTATCCTTCAAATTAAAATAGTTTGATAGATTTATGATGCCTATAGCATGTAACCTCTCTCACAGTCTGTCTCCTCCTTATGTGGGCCCTCCTATGGTCCCTTTGGCTAGGCGTGGAAGATTCTATCCCACACTTTTTTATTTTTCGATAAGAAGTTTTCATCCTACACTTAAACGTGTTGATTCCATATTTTTAATAATTAAATAGGAAGAGATCGTTGACTAGTTGCATAGCGTGCATCAACACGGGGCCAATGATAACATGCACTAGAGCCTAGAGCCTAAAGCATCAACATGAATGAGATTTTTAATTTAAATTGACGGGGCAATAGTTTTGCATGCTGGCGTAGGGCCACGCCACCATGCAGCGTTTTTTTTTGTTACCCTTAATTTATCATTATTTAATCTATAAACACCTTTACCAAAAATTTAATTTATAAACAGCGATTGTCCTTGGGTACACGTAACATAAGTTTATTAAAAGGTTTCGGGACTACCGTGGACGTGAAAACTACAGCGGAGGAAAGGGGAAAGTTATCAGTTCCCCGCCATTGTGATTCTAGGGTTTTTGTTTCAATCCTTCGAATTTCTTTGTGCTTTAATCGATTAAAATTGTTGTTCTAGCCTCTTGGAGAGATGGCTTTGTCTCAGAAGCTCCATGGAGCCTTCAAGGTTACTGTTGAGAGGATTACAGGACCGCGTACAGTCTCTGCATTTAAGGAGAAAGGTGTTCTTAGCATTAGCGAATTCGTCATCGCTGGAGATAATCTCGTCTCCAAATGCCCCACTTGGTCTTGGTACTACCTCTCGTTCATTAATTGATCTTAATTCGATTTTGTAAGCTTTAATTATCGGTTCGTAATTCACTTATGTAATGCTTCCCTGTCTTCAAGCAGAAAATTTTGATTTTGAGTTGTGTTTATTGGTTTTGATTGTTGAATATTGGTGGTTGCAAACATCACCTTGAATTGTTAATTTATAATTTTTTCGGAAACCTCTCATCTTATTTTCAGCTAGTTTTGTTTTACTTAAACTTTTACTACTACAGTTGGTTATCTGTCTTGATTCCTTGCAGTTGATATTTTGACGCGGCTTTGGCTAAATCTAAACTAGTAATTCTTTTTTATTTTAAGATAGTAGTTGGGACTTGGGAGAGTTTATTTTATTTTTTCTGAAGACGCCTGCTTGCTGGGCTGTTCAAAGTTTTGAGCTTTAATGAGCAGGCCTGGGAAAAATACTAGCTTGAGTAATTTGTGGTGCCTTCCTTGTATTCAGTTTGCTCACTAGTAGTCATGGTGCATCAGGGAATCTGGCGAGCCAAGCAAGCGCAAGTCCTACTTACCACCTGACAAGCAGTACTTGATTACTAGAAATGGTAAGATGAATTATGTCAGCCAGCCTAATTTGTTTGTTTTAGCTTCCTTTATTCCATATCTAGATTCTCAAATAAAGCTGGTTTAATATTTGCTGTGGACTTTTTGTGCTACTTCAAATGCCCAAAACTATTGATATGAACCACTGTTAGATAAATTTATCCAAAAGAAGGATATCTTTTAACCGTTATCATTTTCTTTCTAATTGTCCAGTTTACACATTTATTATCACAATGTTTCAGATTGGGAAATGGCTAGGGGACCCCAGGGTCTGCCATCTAGAGGATTGAACTTCATGGAATCAAAAGTTTCTAAAAAGGAGGAGTTGAAATAGGGGGATACCATGTGTGCAAGTGGATGGAGTAAAATCTTTTCATTATCTTTAAAAAGAAGTTTCTAATTCAAAGTATGAGTCTCTTTGATTTTCTGAATATTACACAATGTTTAACGTTTAAACAGTACCACTATTATTGTATATTATAGTACTGATTGATCTAACTACCTTTTATCATGTGGTGCACTTTGTTTTTGAATACTATATGTGTTTTAAAATGCTTGTTTGCTGTTAAGATTTCAAATTCTGTTATTACTAAGATATCCCTTTGGCTTGGTTTTTGGCCTGGGAGATATTCAAGGGACCTTCTAGTGGTGGGCATGTGAGCCTGTCCATTTGCATGTATGTGAAATGGGTGGAAGCCCCAGTTTCTACCAAGTCTTCATCCTGATGCAAGTGTTTCTTTCAAGTAAATTATTTGATTTTCTTCGAATTTTTAGACATGCGAGTCGAGTCCTGACAAACCTCGACTTCCTTTTCAGTACCTTGCCTACGAAGGGCTGCATCTGTAGAAGAAGAATATGAAGCTGCAGGAGGGGAAGTTCTTCTTGACAATGAAGATAATGATGGTTGGCTGGCTACTCATGGGAATCCAAGAGGTTAATTGCTTTCCGAAGATGGATTATCCAGATGGAAGTTTTAATGTAATCTTGTTCTCATTTCATGAACTATTTAATTTCTCCAGAAACCAAGTGTGATGAGGAGAATTTGCCTTCCATGGAGACCTTGGAAATCAGCAAGAAGAAGACTATTCATTCAATATCCTCATATTTTGGGGGTGAAGAGGAAGAAGATATTCCTGATATGGCAGAGTATGAAGAGCCAGACAATGTTATTGAGACAGATCCTGTGAGTTGTTATTATGAAATTGGAGCACTATATCTTTCAACTGTTAATGAATAGCTGCAGGAAATCTAAAGATGTGAACTTGGAGCTCTGAAAACTAGTAACAGGTGGTGATTATAGTTCTAAAATTTTTGACCTAGGTCGAAACCGCTCCGCTGGCCTTATCGGTGGTCAAATGGCCATATTTTGGCTCAGAAGTTCAGGGAAACCCAAATTTAGCATCTCTAAACATATTTGAACCATTAGATTGTAAAAATTACACATCCAAAATGGTAGTTAGGCTTCAGACCCTAGGTTGCTAGTATTCGTCATACCCTACTATATTTCTTTAATATAGCCTATTCTATACATAATTTAGTATTAGAACACACAAAATTCAATTAAAATAACTAGAATATGCGTTAGGAATATGGAAAAAACAACATAATATTAGAAAGCATTTCATAATTATCATTACATGGTACAAGTTACATTGATGCATACTATATCTACATAATGCAAATTGGATCCCTTTGCCATCTAGTAGACATAGAGTTCTGGGGAGGATAAAGACCACTAGCAGATTGGTGGTGCCGATGCAAGTTTCCCTCTGATTGTATTACAACTGATGGCAATGTCATACTATGCCAGAAGAAATGCTCGAAGTCCTTTGCAACATTTCTGTAAATGGCATCATCAACATATTGGAGGTAACCCAACCTAGGGTATCAATTCTGTAATGTGAAGATCCTTGTAGGGAGCCGCCATAACTGGATGGTGGGCCGGTATATATGGTTTGGGGGCCGAGTATAAGAAGATTTTGTCCATAAGGCTGATCCTTATACTTAGGTAATGAAAAAGAAGAAGACGTATATTTCCCATAGCCACCATACACACTGTACTCAGAGTTGGTGCTCTCTCTGACAAAGAATGGTGCACGCCACTGTCCATATACAATACCCTCTTCATGATTCATGTTTCCAAGAGTGCAAACAAGCTCACAACATTTATCTTCATACTGTCATCCTCCTCATTTAGTTTGAACTTGCTCACGGGCCTCTCAAGTAGCCTGTACGTGTGGGGACACGTGCACCAGGGTCGGCATCCTTTGTAGTATGATTGAATTGATTCTCTCCTATGAATCAGATGGGCTCCAGCTCCGCCTGATCGTACTTCTCTCAAAGGGATGCATATCTGTTGCCACCGTCGACATCAACATCACTGTTGTGTCATCTCCACCAACAGACATGAACGGTGTGCAAGTGTGGCCACTGGAATGCAACCAGTTGATGTCCTCATCATCCTTGCCAGGTTGTATTCAATAAGTTGGGGTGTCTGTGTGTGAACTTGGGCCTCTCGAGAAGCCATAAATTCATGAAGATATTTAAAATGGAAACAATTTTATGAAATCACAAAATTTAATCTGAAAAGGTTCTGATTTTTATGGCAAAAATTAAGAAAAATTTCACAACACTGATCTGTTGAGTTGATGAGCACAGTGGTCTTCCTTGATCCGAACTGTAACGGAGGATTTTAGTCTCAATACTAACACGCTTAGTTGATGAGCGATGGTCTTCTTTGACTCTATTGTGTTGTCGATTATACGATCAATGTCAGCGGCATGCCCGATAATCAGAACAAGGACTAAAATTGAGGTGGCTATGACAATGGTAGAAAGGGAAGGCAAACAGAGCACGCTGCATGCCCTCGCTCTTGCCAACGTCGATGCTCAAACCCTCCATTTGTTCGATTGGAACTTGGAACTTTGAGATGTTGATGAGAACATCCATTACCGTCTCTGATTTCTCCTAGAGCAAAACCTCATCCATTGCTGCTTCCGCAACACTCTGCAACCATGAAGCGTTATTGGTAAATCTTGACGGACACGCACAAGTAGAGAGAGGGGTCTATCTAATGTAGTCCTAGATAGGTAGAAGACCTACTAGGAGCCAGGTAGATCAGACCCTCACAAAGGTGCTGGCCGATTGGGGCAGATTGGGGTATTTTTGGTCAAATCCTGGGTTAGGTTTATGAATTTGGAGATGGGTCTTATATGGTATTAGTTGGCAGGTTTAGGGGAAGCTAAATATGTAGGTTTGAATGATGTTTAACTAAAAATTTAAAATTCAGAAAACCTAGGGTTAGGGTTTCAGGTTTTGGAAAATAGGAAAACAACCAAAACTAGGGTTTAAGATGGGATTTTGGGGCAGGGCTTTGGATCGAGTGTTAGGAAGGATGAGAGGAAGATTCGGTTGAAGTTTGAAGGGCTTTGGATGGCTAGATTGGTCTAGGCTGGTTTTAGGGTTTTGAGGTTTTGATAGGGTTGAGGGGAATTAGGGTTTTTGAAGGGAGAATGGTCCTAGGGTTCAGATCGAGTGTAAGGGATGAGGAGAGGGAGCTGTGGTCCAATTTTGGTGGTGTTCTAATGAGGGAATGGTACTGGACAGATTTTAGAAGAATTAGGGTTTATGGGGATCGATGGGTTTTTAATGGTGGAAGACAATGGGGATCAATTAGGATAGGTGTGGCTTGGTTAGAGGACTAGAAGAAGAAGGTTAATTACAAAAACCGTAAATCACTTACTGATTTGCAGATCTGCAGCAACAGCCTTGAGAATAACTAAAAGAGGACTTCCCGATCTACAAGATGCAAGGAGTCACTGGAGATCCACCAGCCCTTCACCTTGATGTTACTCACAAGGCAAACTCATGTAGAGCTCAACAGCAGCAGCAATGGCAGCAGCAAAACAAATATTTTTTTTAAAAACTAAACTGTGGGGGAGCCTCCCACGATTTCAATATTAATAATAGAAGGCCATAGCCCAAATCCGAATCTAAACAAAATGCTCCCTCACTAAATCGTGGAGGGGTGGACCTAATTAAAACAACTTAAAAGTTTAAAAGGGTTAAAAGGCCTATTTACCCCTAATAACTAAAAATAAAAGACACTTAATTAAATCACTTAAATTAGACCAACTTAAATTGAACCAATTGGATGCAACCAATTTGAACCGGTTCAATTAAAAACTTAAAACTAAAACTAAGTATAGAACTAATCTAAGGCTCCTACTATGACCCTATGCCTAGGGTGGTTTTTTCAACTCGAGGAGGCTTGGATCTACATCACTCTCATTCATCATTACCACTGGTAAGGAAAATCTACCACAACAGGTATTGAAATTCCCTGTATTGGAATATCAAATATCCCGAGATACATAAACATTAATCACATTTCATCTAAAATCTCACAAAGGTGAATACGAAAAATCCGAAAAAACTTCTTAATAATATGAACAATAAGTTCTCTATATTCATTTTGAGAAGAGAACTCCAATTATTTCTCGTTAAGATAGAGGTAGAAAGTAGAAAACCGAGAAACTATAAACACAGAGTAAGGTTGAGGTTCACTTGTTCAGCCTCTTCATTAGCCCCAGCTGGGAAGAGTTGCTCACGATGAAGCTATAGTTTTAGAAAACTCAGATTGAATGTCAGCCGTCACCGTCGTACAACACTGCCTCAGTTGCAAAGTCAGGGACTAAAGATTCTGAGATGGAAGGAGAGAGGGAAGAGGGTTTGGGTCTCACTGAAGAGTTTTTTATTTTTTTAAATGGCCCTAACTATTCACATAAAGTTCGGTTCGGATGAGTTATCCACGTTTTCTATTAATATTTGAAAAGTTCGCGATTTTAACAGAATCATTGGGATTGATTCAGATTCGTCCGAATAATTCGGTACTAAGCTTCAATCTGGTGTTCCACCTCCCATGATCTTCTTTCCACAATAATTGTACTGTGACTTTGTTTTGTCATTTCCAATGGGTGTACCTTGACTCCATGCTATGTCTCCCCCCCATTTCCTATTTGAGCAGCCATTATGCAACCTTCTTATATTGTTGCAACAAAAAATGTCACATTATTAACTTTTCTACATCAGTTGAGACTCCTAAAACAAAAATAAAGCTATTTCCTAATTTCCCTAACTCATATTTTTTCCTAATTTAAACTTGTTTTTATAATTTTTATAAAAATATAATAATACCCTAATTAACCCAAATTAAGTATGGAACAGCACATTAATCATCTTTTTTAGTTGAAAACACAGCAACAATACTTCAAGAAATTTTCATGTTTTTTCAAAAAACCAAAGCAAAATATATACACCTCTTTTTTCCCCTTAATTTTATGGATTTTAAAAATATTTTAAAATCCATAAAAGTAAGAAAATTAATTTTCAGGCAGAAAAAAATAAATGGTCCATCTTGAGTACAAACAGATGTTACTTACATACATACTTTTGTTGTCTGTAAAGGATGATGTGTCATTTGGAGGGTCTAAAGATGTAATTTTGCAGAGACCTCTCGTCATCTTCAAACCATGGTAACAAACTCATCTGAGAGTAGTTTAGGAAATTGTATTTAGCACTACACATTATAATGTAGTTCTAGATTGGTAGGAGACCAACTAGAAGCCAGACAACCAGGATCTAACTTGAATGGTAGTTCGGCTAGGTCAAAAATAGGTAAAAGTGTGAAATTAGGGTTAGGGTTTGATGGGACCTAGGATTTGATGGTAGAGTTAGGTCAAGTCAGTGTTGGGGAGTCTATCAGTGAAGGGCTTGTTAATTAGAATCAGCAGCAAGGTTAGGTTTACGGTTTTGGGTTTTTGAAAGGTGGAAGATGAGGGAACCTGGGGTTTAAAGTAGTCAACTAGGGCTGGGGCTTGGATCGAGTTTCCCTTAGGGTAAGGGGAGAATTTGATCTAAAGTTTGAGGGGTTTTGATGGTGGAATTGGTCTGGACAGAATTTGGGTTATATGGGAAAAAGTTTTAGAGATGGAGGGGATGCTAGGGTTTGGTGGTTTAGAGGATTAGAAGAAGAAGGGTTGGGGATGTGATGGTTCAAACTTACTGTTGTTGCAGAGAATCCTTGGCAGCAGCTTGTTTATGGAGAAACTTGAATAAAAATTGAATCTTGCATGAAGAACGCCAAAAGAAGAAAAGCTTCAAAAGAACCACCCGGGCTTCACACTGCAAGGTGTCGATTAGATCAAACACCAAGCCCACCATCCTTGATCAAACACAAAACAATCTTCAAAGGAAGAAGACAAGTTGCAGCAGCTTGCAAAGTGTAGAAAATTTTCAGAATTGTAAGGTGTGAGCACCCCTCACGATTCCTTTATTTATGTTGGCCAAAAGGCCTAATTTCCTATGTAGCCTAGGAGTAGGAATTCTAGGCTGTGTCTAAATACAAAATACTCCCTCTCTAAAATTCGTGGAGAGGTGTGGACCCAAACTTATAATTTAAACAAAAAAAAGAAAGGTGACTTAAGTCACTTAAATTGAACCAATGGTTCAACCAGCTTTTGACTGGTTCAATCTAGTACATGAAAAATAAACTAAGTTTTTAAAAATACTACTAACTAATTACTAATACTACTACTAATTGAACCCACCACACCGTTTTTCCTTTCCCTCTGAAGGATCCATTGAGTTGAAAAAAAAAGAGGGCAGAAAAGAACAGAGGCGAGAATAGAAGAGATAGTGCAAGACAGAATCAATAGAAAAGAAAAGAGATAGAAGAAGAGAAGCAAAGTATCAAATCAAAATAAGAAAGCCTACCTGGTTCAAGAGACTCCACTGCTGCTGGTTCGAACCTCCATCGCAGGCAGGAGATCTCTTCCTCACCCTGGAATCCCACATCGATCAGGATTTCACATGATTCCTTGTCGAAGTCGAAGTTCCATTTTTTTCGCAAGCATCTTCTCTGGTTACCTAGCAGCAGCAGCCAAGTCGATCACGTCTTCCTGACTCCCACCTTCCTACGATAAGTACCCTTTAAAAAAAACCCTCCTTTACTTTTCCCTGTAATACCCCACTTAAATACTTAATTCATTTGGTTCCTTTTAAGTTTTATTCTATCCTATTTTCCAGAATTATCCCTCTTAAGTCACCACACGATCTCTTAAACCAAAAAAATATGGTTTTCCTTTTATACCTCTTCAGTACCTTATTTTTTCCACCTTGTCCTTGCTTCCAAGTTTACCCCTCCCCACCTACCGTTACACCAAGCTTCTTTTCTTCTATTTAGTTTGCAGTCTAACAAATTGCAAATCTGCCATTGTTATCTTTAAATCCACCTACCCAAATGAGTCCTAAACAGTGGGCCAGGATACTTCAACAAAATGAAGAAACCATAAGAGCCCTTGAAACAAACCATGAATTGTTGAAGGCTGAGTTAAAACTCTATGATCAGAATTTGATCCAGGCAATGCCTTTGGTCGATGAACATCAAGAAATCGTGACTGTTGGTCGCTTAGTTGATCCATTTGATTATGTGCTTTCCCATGGTTACTTCAATCAAGAATTTCGGGTCATGGATTTTATACAAGTTGAACGTGGACTGATAGTTGGCGTCGATCACACGTTTTTTATTATATCGTTCTACAAAACTCGTGGTCGAGTTTTTCTGAACTCCGGGAGAATTGATGCAGCAGAATCTTGGACCGGGCTGACCCAACTGGTGCACTACCTTGGACCGATCCAAACCTAGTTGCATATCCAGACAAAGATGAACCAGGTACAGTTAGGTTTTAGATTCAGTAAGATATTTAGGATTTATTTTATTTTGGGACAGATATGTAATCTTTTATTTAGGTAGATAATATTTTATTCAGTCAATTTTAGAAAGTGGGATACGTTTGCAAGTGTTAGAGTTGGTTAGGAATCTTAGGAGATTATTTCCTTGTTAAGTTTGTTCCCAAGTTTGATAGGTTTCCTTTGTTAGTTGGATTTTCTTCTTTTAAATAGCTTGTATTAGGGTGAAATTTCAGATTATGAAGAATGAATTGAAGTTTGTGTGCATGTGCACTCCTCTCCCCCCACCCCCCCCCTTCCTTCTTCTCCTCCATGGTTTCTTCTCTTTCCCCCTGCAACTCTGATTTCTTCCAAGCTTCTCTTTTCTCCTTTCCGGCCCCCCATTTGGATGCTTTTTAGAAGATCTTGTGAGTCCATCAAGTGGAGAAAGCTCCTATCCTAATGCTGCCAAAGTTTAGTTTCTATTTTCATATTTAGAAAGTAGCTTAAGTTTCTAATTTCAGTTTGTTACTATTTTTATTTTGTTCTCTAAAATAGAAGTTTCTATTTTGATGTATGGCAGCTAGATTTTATAGGAAGTTTCTATTTTAGTAGTTTCCTTTTCTAGATTTACTTAGTTGCTTAATTAAATTCAGACTGGGTTGCTTTGTAATTGGGTTATTATAAATAAGAGTATGAGGCTGAGCAGAGAAGGACGAAAAGAGTTATGGTTGAAGCTGTGAGATGCAGCAACGGTGAGAGACCGTTGGTGAGAGGATGATGGGTTGAGAGAGCTGATCCTATCCCCCCCCCCCTTCTATGTCCCCTTATTCTTCCTTATTGTGTTGATCCTGGCTGCAATCGATCTCTCACTGGTTCTTCCCTGGTTCAAGGTTGGCTTTGCATTATGGTGCTCCAAGAAAAAATAGGTGGAATCAAACCCGGACTCAATGGAGAAGAAGCAGTTTCAACTTTCAAGTGAGAGAATGAACTGAAACAGCTCCTCAGCTATTTCAAAATATCTATTCTATTTGATTTCTATTTCTCTGAAATAAGGTGCAAGAATCAAATCAAACATATTCTGAAATAGAAATCACCCCATGAAATTGAAATAGAAATCATACCAAATCAGGCCTAAAATATTTACTCTTTTTTTTTTTTTGGCACTCAAGGAAAAATGTTATGCCTCCAAATTGAAATCTTGCTCAAATTTTGCAATCATCGATGTAGATGTGTTGTAGTATCCCCAACAACTTGTTCCACCAAGAAATGTAGGTGATTTGCTCAGAAAATTTGGGGTTTTCTGGACTTTCCCACCTTATTGTCGAAATGCATGAAACCAACGATAGAAATTATGAATTTATATAATTGTTACCATAGTTGTCACGGCATCTAGGCAACCCAAGGCATTGGAGGAGGCCTGGACAAAAGGTGACACCAACAAGCAGCCTGTCTAGGCGACCAAGGCGCTTGGACGCCTTGACAACTATGACTGTTACCAAAAAAAAAACGCAGAATTTCAGTCATTTAACCAATATTTCGAACCATGATGGTGATAATTTGTTACAAGCTATAAATTTGATTCTGATGGCATGCAGCTCTGTATTAGATCTGATACTTTATTCAGTTAGGCCGTTTTATCTGAACGAATATCTGTCTCTTACCATTGAATTCCTCAAATCAACTAGAGCTTTTAGACATTATACATCATTGGTAAATAAAGATTAATGGATAGCATGCAAATTTTCCCTATTTGGAATAGTCTCTCTTCTCTCACTCTTTTGGTGTAAATCTTTTTAGCTTTTGTGTTGTTATCATGCAATGTTATTTTGATCATGTTATTCTAATTGGCACAGGCAACACTCCAATCCACATATCTTGTGGCTCATGAACCTGATGATGACAACATTCTGAGGACCCGAACTTATGATGTTAGCATCACGTAAGACATTAGTTTTGTTTGCAATGAACTTGCTTCATCTGCCATGATGAAAACCTGTTATCTAAGAGGATTATAACTATTATATTTGATTTCAGATATAGTTTTCCCAGCTAGATGAGTATGATGATATATTGATGTGTCATTTAGAATTCTTAGTTCTTGACTTCTTGTCTTTAAAATTTTGGGGTCTTGCTGTTTACTAGCACCTACTTATTGAGGCTACATTCTGACTTTGCCCTTTATCTACTGAACCTTCTCCAGGTATGATAAATATTATCAAACTCCTCGTGTCTGGCTTACTGGGTATGATGAGGTTTGTACAGAATAATTATTTTTTTCATTGTATTTTGAATATCTTAAGGATTGTATCAAAAAGTGTAAGAGAAGCATGGAATTTAGCTTGGTTGATTTATGCATGCAAGCCTTCGGATGTGTAATGTAGGTACTTAACCTTTAATCCTCTGGTTTTTTTTTTCTTCAAACTCACATGGAAAAGGTAAAATAGGAAGGGAAGTAATCCATCAAAGGCATAAACTTAACTAAACTCAAATTGCAGCTAAATGGCATTGGCTACATGAATCCTGTTTTTACAGTCCGTTATTTAAATCTGTAACATTATTTAGTAAGGATGCAGGAACCAAAGTTCATGTTGTTTTGATAAATTAGGGTCATTCAACCAATTTCATTGAAATACTAGTATATTTGTCATGATGCTCATATGTTTTAATGACCTTGTTGATTGACCATCACTTTCCTAGTGCTAACCCACCAGCCTTGCAATGATGAGTTTATTCTTTAGGATGGGTTTTGTGTGATGCCCATTTAATGAATCTCTCTGATGCTGTTAGATCACCGAAATAGGCTTATTTTAATGAAAATAAGCCTTGGGTTGGGTATTTGTGTTGGGTCTCTAGTCCAATGGGCCTTTAATATGGGAATAGGCTAGGCATACAGGATTAGATAAGTTAGTAGCTCTATTTCTTTATTTTAATTGTCACCAAGTGTTTTAGTTAGGCTGGTTTTGGATTCTATAAGTCCAGTCCTGTTTTGAGTCTGTTCCTTTATTATTTGACTTTCATAGTCAATTTAGGTTACTTTATTAGTTTAAGGATTGGGTTAGGCCTTTCCTTCTTAGTGCAAGAGTGTTTTTTTTTTTTTGAGTCTTCTATATAAGTTTGTTAGGGGCCTAGCATTGCACAGTCAACACGAATTTGATAAACAAAATTGCTGCTGTTGCTACTCTCTTCATTGAAGAACCCCTTGTGTTTGATCAAGGATCCCCTTGTGTGTGATCAAGGTTTAGGTTGGTCTTTGATCAAGGTTAGGCCTTTCCTTTTTAGTGTAAGAGTGTGTTTTTTTTTGTAGTCTTCACTCTTCTATATAAGTTTGTTAGGGGCCTAGCATTGCACAGTCAACACGAATTTGATATTGTTCTTGCTGTTCCATTGATTCAAGTAAGTACTGATCTAATTAATTTCATGCAATTCATCTTCTAGTAATCACTTTTCTAGCTCTGAAATTCTGGCTTTAGTTGAGATTCATATGCAAGGCTTTTTTTGCATGAATTTCAATTGACGGAATCTGACCATCAGATCACTCTCAATTTTTGAAGCTGTTCTTAGCCTCAAGAAGAACTCGATCAGAATTCTGCCTAGATCAGACCTGCTGATCTGGACATATATTGAGTTTTCCAATTCCTCCCTTGGGACTTAAAACTGATATATTGTTCACCATTCTGTAAAATTGATTTCTGGTTTTAGTATTCTGTTTTGCTGAGATTTGATTCTTAGTTTTTGTGTTGATCGATTGATGTTAGTCCACTGTTTATTTGCTGATCTGATTTTGGAAAATTGCTGTTTTGCTCTTATCCTAGGACATCTAGGATTAATCGATATTTTCTGATCCAACCATTGGATTAAGTTCTAATTTTCAGCATTCTCTTACTGATTTGTTAAACTCAATTGGAGTTTGGGATCATTCCAACCTTCTGATTTCATACTATGTGATTTCTCTCTAATCTGAATTTTATTCTCTGTGAAAAGATATTGTTTGGCTACTGTTTTGATCGCTCAAATTCAGTACTACATTACTCTCTCTAATGGTTTGGTATGATGAGAGGATATATACACAGTTGGGGAATGGTCTAACAAAGCCATCCATCGCCACTTACAGCCCTATGAATTGTTCTGTAGAGATCTTTAGTCTTTAAGAAGCACTTTAGTCTCCGTGCAAAATGATCCGCTTGAAGACCTTGAACTTCTTGTCCTTCTCATGGTTCTGAGTAGTCATTATAGCGTTTTTTTTTATAACACTCATTATAGCATTGGTCGGGGCCAGAAAGCTAAGTTAGAACCTTATTCATGAAAGTTAGAAGTTCCATAGTCAATTTGATATTACAAGAAGAACAACCTAGGTTGTTCTAAGCTGGAAAAAAACAACCTTATAATGAGTTCCCTGATTTGACTTTTGCACATCTTTCAAAAGTTAAATCAGGGAACTCATTATAAGGTTCTTTCAAAAGTCAAATCAGGGTACTAGGCTAAATTTTTTTTGGAAACATTTTTTTCTTGGAATACTGTTATTTTTCAGTTTCTACATGATGTTTGGGTTGGCCTCTACTTACAAGTTACAAGCATGTATTGAGATTCTTTTGGTTTTTTTTTTCCCTACCCCCTCAGTCAAGGATGCTTCTACAACCAGAACTTGTACTGGAAGATGTCAGTCAAGACCATGCACGCAAAACAGTGAGTTATTTCTGCGAGTTTAATGTATTCATCGAATGAGGCCCCTGAAAATTTCTGAATCTCTTCTTGTTTTTACCATTTTCCTCTTTTTTTTTTCTTTCTGAATTTCCTGCAAGGGACATTAAATAAGTGCCGGTGCTTACTGAAAATTTCACTTTGTTTTAATTTAATAGTGTGGAAAGGGTCCTCATAATCATGTTTCTGTTCAATACTTCAATATCAATTTAAAAGTTATGCTGGCAAATTTCATGTCATCAAAGCCTTATGCTAAACCCATTTGTTAGTTAATCTAAACTTCTCTAATGTTTTTTATTTGCTCTTTAATAATCTGTTTGATAAGTAACTAAAAGTTGGAGGGGCATGCTGTCATATTTTGGTAAGAAAGGGTATTTTGCATCATGCATGGAGAATCCATGATGCCTGAACTCCTTGTCTATCAAACCATCTACAGTATGAGTGTTTGCCAATAGTTGTATCTATAAAAACTACATGTTAAATGATGACGAAAGATGGACCTTTTTAGTGAAGTGAGATTGCTCCATTTTAAATGATGAAGCCATGTTGAGGCAAATAAACCCACGATTATCCACTCTTCTTGAATCTGTTGCAGGAACATCATGCCATACAAGTACAAATGAGACATGAGGGTTTTCCTTGTTAAAATTATTGGTTTCATTTGTGGAATCTACCAAAAAGAAAAATTATGTCTTTGAGATGGATGATTCCCATCTTTTCTTTCTTATTGTGGGGCATGGAATTTCAGATTTGCGGTTTAATTTACAATTTCCTGTGAAATCATCTTTTAACTATTTTCTGTAGTTGTGATAATACAGTTTTACCCTTTATAGAAAGTCTGATTTTACAATTCTTCTAAATGCTAGTTTTCTTCATTTATAAGGTCATTCTGAGCAGTTAAAGTATTTAGTTGACTTGGGTGATTAATTGTAATTGAATGTTCTATTTTCACTGGTTTCCTAGCTAAGTCAAGTGTCTATATAGGAGTATTGTGTTGAGCTAGTATAGTACCATTAGAAAAACAGGGGAAAACCGAAGAAGATGAAAAAGAAAAGAGTACTCTTATACAGGTTTAACTACAAACATGAGCATGGTTATTGAATCAATGGAACTCTAGAATTTGGATCGATTTCATATTTGTTGTCTGTGGTTGGTGCAAAAGAAGACAGCTATTGATTTATTGATTTAATATAGTTGAGAGTAGCCTAGGTCTCTGTTTATTCTGTTTGAAGATTTCTAAATCTGACACAATGTTTCTGTCAATGTTAACTAAGCATTCGTTGGACTGATTATTTTGTTTAGTGTTATCCAGAATTTATGCATGACTGCAAATTCTTACATATGATTTTATTAAATTTAGGTGACGATTGAGGACCATCCCCATTTGCCTGGGAAGCATGCATCTGTGCACCCATGCCGACATGGGGCTGTGATGAAAAAAATAATTGACGTTCTCATGTCCCATGGAGTGGAGCCTGAAGTTGACAAGTAAGTTTTTCTTACCTTGCCTATTCCTAGAACTGGAAACACTTTTACCTTTAGGCACCACAATGTTTGTCCCTCCAAACACCTTTCTGCATAAATGTAATGCATATACTAAGGCTGCAACAGAGAGAACAAGTGTGAAGTATGTTGAAAATTAAATGAACTTTATCTAAAACAGTATTTTGTATCATGCCCCCATCCATTGCATTGGTGCGGTATGAAGTAAATGCTCTTCTACCAATTCATGATCAATTTGGATTGGGGAGTGGTTGATTTAGTTTATTAGGAAAAAGGGAGGGTTGAAAATTAAGAATGTGCTATGGAGGGAAGAGAAATTATTACTTCAAAGCAGGAAGCCGCTTTAATTCTCAGCTTGTTTCTTTTCTGTGTCAATCTATTTTGATTAATTTTCCCCCCTCTTTCTCCCCCTCCTGATTCTTATCTGCTGCTTTTCTGAGGGTGGTTTGTTTGGTCTTGGTATTGGGGGGCCTTGTGGGGTGTGATGCTGTGAAGGGTATTGTTGGAGGATTGCCTGTAGTTTCTGCTCTATTGCTTGCGGAGATATCTCTGGTAGTTTCCTTATTCTGTTTGGGTTTATGCCATTTCAGGCTTTGTTTTTTATGTTTTCTTTTTCTTCTGAATAAATTTCTTCTGATGTCATCCTTCTCTTTTTAATCTAAGAACTGGTTTAGTAACTCACCTATAAGTTTGATTGTTTGCTGAATTTGTAGCAAGATAGAAATTCCTCCTGTTTTGTCATTGTTTGTGACTTACACTTTTGCTTTTCCATACCTTTTTATTTATATTATATTCTCAAAATTTTGCAGATACCTGTTCTTATTCTTGAAATTTGTGGCCTCTGTAATTCCAACTATTGAATATGACTACACAATGGACTTTGATCTAGGGAGCACCAGTCATTGATTTGTGGTAACACCTCCCAAGTATGTGGTTGATCTGAATCTTTCAAATAGCATCTCCACTATTAATTTTTTTATTCATCATTTCATCAAAAGATTATACAGATTTTTGGTACATTATCCAATTCATCTTTCATATAACTTGCATGGTGATTGATGTTGCTGTGTTTACTTGAATCAGATGGAAAGTTTGGATGTAAAATATTGATTCTGGGATGCAATTCCAAGCTCTGATCCGTGTACATATTATCTATAGTTTTATACAAGATGATGGAACAACTAAATTTGTATCTTATCGATATCATTGATTGTGCAATTCATTGGGGGGAGTCTTTCCGTCTGATTTCTTTTGCTTCCTTTATCTCAGATCGTTCAGTTCATGTGCTGATTTGCATGAATTCAAATTTTACTAAATTACTTGGTTGTCTTGGCCAATTTAGTCTAGTTGAGTCATGCATGGAGCTACTCAATGTTATGGCTATCGTTATTAATGCTGAAAGGAAAATGCTTAAAAGTGATTTAAATGGTCTATAATGTTTGGCTTCTACAGCCAGATGAGAACCTAGTTATAGTTGCAAAGCTATGTATTTGGATCAATGACAATTATGAAACAAAGATCAACCCCTCCCCCCCAAACCCAAAAAAAAAAAAAAGAAAACCAACCGAAAATGGGGTGGGGGAGGGAGAGAGTAACATGTTTGCGCTTATCCATGGGGAGGGGTGGAGGGAAGAAATTATTTCAGTCACAATTAATGAAGAGAACTTGTAGACAACCATATTTAGTTGGGATAAGCTTTACTGATATGAGTAATGGTTTCTGAAATGGCTCCTGTATCTTTTACCAAATTGCAGTTATTTATATGAGATTACCTAGGGGCAAATAGACTTGATATGATGTCAGTGTCTGAATTTTTATGGAGTTCAGCTTCATCTCTACATCAAAAGGATTATATTACATGTTAGTTTCATCTCTTAAAAGTACAAAAAGAGAAGTCCAATTAAAAGGTCAGTCTGATTGAACTGGGCCATCAAATTAGATGCTTTTCAAGGTATATCTGTGATCTTAAAACTTGTGATTCAAAGTCAGGTTATCTCAATTAGGCTCAGCTGGTTCCTAAGCAATGTAAGTTGGCCACTTGGGGTTAAGACTACCATAGTTAGGTTCGTTTTTCAGGTGTTTCAATCATATCATTTGGGTTTCAGGCTTTTGGATTGGATTCTATATCCAAAATGTTCTCTGAGAAATTGCCTTGTGATTCGTTTTTTCGAGCCCATATAGTGAACTTAATGTCTCTACAACAACTACCCTACTTTGTTTCTTAGTAGTTACATTAAAATATCTCAAGAGTATTTTTATATAACAAAACAGAAAATTTTTCCCATGGCCAAAAAACATCCTCCCTCTTTGAAAGGCAGTCAACAAGATTATGAGAGTCTGTCCATACTTTTATGGACTTTGCTACACTTAACTTTGCCCTCTGGCCTCTGTTTCTTCTGTAGACCCTGCAAAACCATAAGCAATAATAACTGAAACAAGCATATTATTGAAGGTAATTACTGCTGCCCTTCCACCTTCCTTTGTTTAGATTTCTAAGCTTCCATAAGAAATAACTAGTGAATGATCACTAGTAATAGGTAGATCAGTGTAAAAGTGTAAAGCAAGATATGGTACATTTGACTCTTATCATCTAACTGTTGACTCGGATGAGACCAGTCTTCCAGCTCTGCAACCCATCTGGAAATGCATCTCACAATCTGAAAGGGATTGGGGGAACTCATTATTGAATACAGCTAGGTTCATAGTTGACCAAAGGAAGTAGATAGTGTTGGCCATGATGCTAAAATTAGTATAGACTTCTTTTGATTTGGAGAAAAGAGTTAAAAGGGTGAAGGATACTCTCTATCTCCACAAATTCTGTTCTTAATCCCAACAGCGTGCAACCCATATTTTCTTAGAAAACTCACAAAATAAAAATATATGCCAATCAGTTTCTGCTTCCTTGCGACACAATACACAAGTGGTATCAGTTTTTAGCCACTTTGACAGTCTAACCCTCTTTGGTAGTCCTCCATTAATTAATCTTCAAAAGAATATTTAAAATTTGGGGTGAATCTAAAGTTTCTAAAGGGTCTACCCTTCAAAGGGTTTTACTTAGAGATGTAAACGTATCGAATTCGGTCAGATAGTGGCATTATCATATTTGTATCCGATTATATTTGGACGGATTCGGATAATATCCTATCGATTTTCGGACGGATTTGGATAGTTTCAGGATAGTGATTTTTTGAATACAGATTCTCCTAAATGAATATGAACACAGATAGAATACGAATTTTTAACTATCCGTTGACATCTTTACCATTTTTATGATGAGGGTTAGAGTTGAGACTTGAGGGTTCAACAACTACCCTTTCTTCTATTCTTCTTAGTCTTTGATTTTCTTACTTTTTTAACTTTTGATTTTATCTTGTATTTATTTTAATAGATATGTGATTCCATGTATCACATTGTATAAAACAATATATATAAACCAATAGAAAATCTAGAAAAAGAATCACATTATCTTAACTTATAAATTTATAAAAATAAGATAACAAAATTCAATAAGGTAACTTAAAAGGATAGACGAATACAAAGATATATTTTAAATATTTTATTACCGTCAGATTGTTAAACGAATCAAATAATAATCGATCAGATAGGAGGATTATCATATTCATATCCAATTAGTTTCGGACGAATTCGGATTCTCCTAAACGAATACGAACGCGGATCCAATACGAATTTTCGAATATCCGTTTACATCCCTAGACTTTTACTCAATATAACCACGATTGGTTGTATTGAGCTTATAATCGTATCGAAATTGCCCTCCTTCGTATAACATAAGGTAGTCTTTTCTTGTCCTCTGTAGGAAATGATATTGCATGTCATTTAAAAAAATTATTATACAATATAACAATCTATACTTTTTCTCTTATTTGATCCACTTGGTTACTACAACATCCACCAAGTAATTAAGTCTCTTTTCTTGATAGCAAAACTAACCTAATGATAATAATCTCTTTGTCACTATGTGTTACCTGGAGGTGGGGTGTCAACCATGTTGAATCAGCTATAATTTTAGCATCACTGGCATGCATAAAGCATTAGCAAACCAAGTGGTTTATAAGTAAGGATCTAACTTTTGTTCTTTTATTGATGGGATTATAAGCCATATATTCCTTTAGTTCTTTTATTGAGAGTCTTATGAGCCATATATAATCACCAATCACTAATTATCGTTTCATTTGGCTAAAGTAGGAGTATCACTTTCACCAAATGTCACAATTTCATTAACGACATTGGTGGAAATAGCTCTTTCATCTTTTTGAAACCTGGCTTTTTTTGTGAAAGATTTTTGTCAGAATAAATGAACCCAAGATCAATGGAGACTCTCTATATAGGTAATTATTGGCCACCTTTTTTGGTTCTCATTTTCTGATTAGATCTTCCATTTCCATTTTGTCTCCGTTTGTTTTGAGGTAAAATCTATGTTCATATTTCCCTTAAACTGTGTAAAACTGCAAATTCTGTGTATTTACTGTTTTATATACGGGTTTTCTTCCTCGTCACTATGCCTAGTAAAGTATAACGCATCATTATTTATCACATGCCAGTACATGGGTTAGTTCATGTGATAGAGGACTAGACAAGCATCTCATTGATACAATTTCAGCTTAAAATGTGAAGTAGTTAAAATTACAGAGGATACCATTTTATGGCATTTTGGTAATTTTATTAAAACTTAAAATCATAGTTTGAGCTACTTTCTTTGGTTATTTTAAACTAAAATTTGACTTTTGAGATGTATGTGATGTCCTTTTATCACATGATCTAACCCATATAGTGTCAACTGACAAATAATGAAACGTTATACTTCACTAGACATAGTGATGTCTAGAAAGATCCTTTATCTTTTTGGTAAAATATATGTAATAAAATAATGATCTTGTTCTTTTTCACCTCCATCATATGCCTAACACATTAGCAACCCAAGTGATCAAAAGGTGAGGCAGAGCTTTTAGTGTGTTTTTTATTTACTTAAGAAAAGTCTTACCATCTAATCATCTTTTCATTTGACAAAAGCAGAGTAACAGTGTCACCCAAGGTGACTCCAAATTTGCATCAATGGCTTGTGTGAAAATGACTCTTTCTTTACCTTTTTGCAGTAGAAGTGTTTGCAAAAATTCCAAAGAAAGAAAAAAGATCCAGTTGTAATTCTAAAAGAATCTGATGATCTCACCCATCGACCACACTAAAATTCGGATCCAGGTAGGGGTAAGGCAGTCATTGCGAACCACCTTGTGTCTGCACAATACGGCCGTTGGAACAGCCTACGCCGTAGAAGATTTGGATTGCTAAAACTCAGGCTTGGCTAAAACTACTCACCATCTTTTAGTTAGATCTCTGGTTTCTGACAATGCATTTGTAAGAACAAAATGGACAAATTATCAGTGAAATAATAAGTATATACAGCCAAACAGAGCATGCTCAGATCAGAGCAAATGCCATTAACAAACGGCTGGGGTGAGAAAAGGGAGAGCGTGGTTCATGTGTTTTCTATAAAAATGATCTCAACTATCACTTAATCCAAACAAGAAAGAAATTTACATGGAATTCTCATTGTCACCAACCAAGAGACTTCCATAGAGAGTACAAATTTGGGTATGAAAAGTACGTGAAAGCCATACATTAGGGATAAGACTATAAGAGAGAGAAAGAGAAAAGCAATAATTTAAGAAAAGAAAGCGACCCTATCATATGTCACTTCCATGGCTTCTTTTATGTCCTCCTTTCAATATCAAAAGCAAATGATTCAAAAATATAAGAATCTAAAGGTACATCTAAGGACTACAATAATGTCACAAATTTACAATTATTTTGGTGTGCCTCTTCCAAAGGAAGATAAATCTAAATTACCATCACTAATAAGAGGTAGAGATTAAACAAACTTCTTGTCATGTCATTGAACTTGTAGCTGTCAGAGTTTTTTTAGTTTTTTTTTTTTTTTTGGTAAGATAGTTTTAAGAGTTTTATGGATGTGAAAGGTGTACATGGTCCTTGTTTTCAATGGAAAATGATGTTACAACTATAAGCTTATAGCATTATTGGTATCCTTCATCTCTATATATCAGTATAAACCTTTCTATAATCTATGAAGCCGAACTTTACCAAGGACGCGTTTTGCCAGAGGCTTCCTATGTCCTCCTTAAGAATGTACAATTTCTCCATTCTGTTATCGGAGATGATTCCTTGGCCGCGGTTACAATGTTGTCTTCCATTCCTAGTTTTACCATTGTAGTTGGCCTTTGCACAATATACACAAACCAATAATCTTTCTGGCAGATATTGACACAAATCTTAGAGGGAAGATTGAGCTGCCACACAAGCCTAACTTCATTAATCAGATGAACTTTGGGTTCGAACGAGATATTGGAACCGGTTTGATGAGTGAAGTGAAATCTATCTCTGGGGAACTTTTATGTTCATGGTAGAAGCGGATCATGGCTACGTCTCTCTCTCTCTCGCTCCTCCTTGACGCTACCATCTCTCTCTAATTTTTTGATTACCCATAGAAAAAAAATATCCTCCTTCCAACAAGAAGCAACGATGACAGAAAATTCCATATTTTGGATCAAATATACTATATTATAGTATTATAGTCTATTGCATTTTTTTAAAATTTTTTTGCAATAATATATAGGGTAGTCATATATAGACATTATATAAATGTTAGTACATGTGCGAATTTTTTTTTTTTTTGGGTGCAATAAATGTGCGAATTTTCAATGGCCTATAAAACTAAAGATTATAATCTGGCAGATCCAAAAAAAGTGTGGTTGAAGGGATTCTCCCTTAACCATTGGTGAAGGAAAACTCGATCCGTTATCTAAAGTTAATTTGAATATTGAAATATATCCCTTTTGCTCCCCCCATATTTAAATATCACTATTGTAATTTCTTCTCATATTTCATGGCTCATATCAACAAAAATGGTTTGCTATCCTATATTGGAATTCATTGATTGGAAAATGAGCCAAGAGTGATGTAAACAATATGTTCATAAATTTGGAACAACAACCCAAATGTCATATGACAAATAAATGCATCCAAGGGGATCCACCTAAAGATTCTTCTCAAGAGATCATGTAGTAAAATTTATTATAGAAAAGAATATAATTATTTATATTCATAATAGGTAATAAAAATATATTTTTATATATAAGATGTAAGCAATTAATAAAAAGTTTGTATGAAAATCATGGGGGAATGGAAGTCCCCCATGCATCATTGGCATCATTTTGGAATGACCAAATTTACTTATTTTCAAAATCTAAGCCCAAACTGTTCCCAAGGGTTTTCTACCTTCTTTGGCAATAACTAGCTAAACACCACCCACCCTCCCCTCCCCTCCCCCCCTCCAAAAAAAAAATATATAATAGTAAAATATATAAATAAATAAAAGACCAGAAAAAGAAAGAGGAAGAACTCCCTCTAGGAAAAAAAATATATAAGAAAAGATGTAATTTGGGCTAAGGCTGCGCGCATTTGTTTGTTGTAAAATTTTTTTATGAAAATTGTTGAAAATCAAGAAATTTGTATAAAGATTAGAAAGGGAAAAACATATTTAACTGAAAAAAATTAGAAAATAACATAGATTTTAAAATTTTGGATGTAATTTTCCAAAAAAAAAAAAAAAAGAGTGATAGTACGTATCATAATTATTGTACTTTTGGCAACCATTAAAGATTCCACCTCCATCACATGGCTGAATTTTTTTCCTCGTTCAATAATGTTTGAAGGTGCTTATTGATCATCGTTTTTAAAGTAAAAAAAAATCAAAAACAAAAACAAAAATGTGGTGTTCAACACTTCAACCCATTAGGTCTTCAAGAAAATGTGTTGCTCTTTGAGGTTAAGAGTTTGTTCTCCCCTGGGGCACCCCTTGATTAGAATAGTTATAAATCCCATTTTGGTCCCATGTAGGATTTGATTTTGACTTCAGGGTCCCCTAGCAAGTTCTCGAAGACATGTTTTTGAGTGGCTTAGGGTGAATCTTCCTTTTGTATTTATAAATTGTTTTTCTCTTTCTTTTTTTCAATAAATTTGATATAAATAAAGGCAAGTTGACACAATCCTAACCTGTGTAGTCACAAGCTACTCCTTGATCAGCAGTTCCCAGGACCCAGGCCTCTCTCTCTCTCTCTCTCTGTCTCTCTCTCTCTTATGTCTTACTGGATCTATCTAGTCATTAGAAAATATCTTTATGCTTTAGTGTAGAAGTTCCTTTCATATAATTGGAACCTTCATTTCTGTGTTAAAGATATGATAATTGGCCACAATTGTTAGATGATGATGACCACATATACAGAATCCCACCGTAAAAGTTGATTTTTCCCACGTGCGCAATACTCATGGATTTTATGTGTTTTTTCCTTTGTTGTCTTGGAAACCCTGACCCAGTATTAAATGGAATATCCCACAAGGGAGGCCCAGTATTAAATGACGTAGGAAGAACTTGTACTTTATATGAGTGGTTGAGAGTAGATACGAGAGAGAGTATTTATTATTTGGAAAAAAGGAACGTTACCTCGTCGCACAGCATGGTGTGTACCTGTGCCTAGACACAGTTGCATGTGAAATGATCAGTACACCCCTGATGTTTCCATCTATCTAGGGGGTGCATCAAATCATTTCGTGCGCAGCTGTGTTTGGGCACAAATATACATTTGGGCTGAGCGAGCGTTCTTTCTTCTTATTTTATTTAATGGGGGGGGTAGAGACCCACAGGAGAAGTGGATTTCACGTGAATGGCCCTAAAAGACTTTGGACGGTACTTGTAAAAGGACACGATCCACACTTGATAATTAGATGTAGCGAGAATGCATGGTCGTAGTCCTATATATATATAACAACAAATACTGTAAAGGGACCAGACTATAATATACGACACCATCATGCATATATGATCTTGAATAGTGTTGTTGGCCTCTTGCCTCTCTGGCAGTCTGGCCTCGCTGGAGAGTAACCTTTTGGGTTTTGTATATATGGGATTCTATGTGGTTGCAACGTTACTTTCATCAATAAAAACCAGACCTTTACATTATATTATTAAATTATCAATGGACATATGTATCTCCCTCTCTCTCTCTCTCTCTCCTTTATTCTTAATTGGTATAATATTAAGGAAAACCTTCACTTTATAAAATGAGAAGATCAAAAAAATTATTTTTGATAGAAATAGAGGGAGATTTTTATGCACGGCCGCATGAACCCAATTAGGGTGGATTTCATTTGTACACATGCGAGGTATTTTTGTACAAGAACCTGATCCCAACACTGGCCGCATGGGGGGGGGGAATTGTTTGGAATTTGTCAAATGGGACGAGGTTTTTTACTCATTTCAGTCAAATATTTGCCACCCCCCATTTAAGAAAAACTTTAAGCTGCAAAGGAACCATTATGAAGTATAAAGCAGAGGGTACAGTGTCAACCAACATGTTCTTCAAGGTACAGTTGAAACTAAAAGGGGAAAAAAATAATTTCAATGTTTAAAGGTTTTCCAAGACTTGAAAACCTATGTTTCAAAGATTTTTCAGATAGGACGTCTTATAAGTTTACCTCCACCTATAGTGGAGTGGATGGTTCACCGACCATCTTAGGGTTCACAAACCTCTCTTAGGGTATTCTCCTGATACCCTTTCCGGCCCCACGGTGAATGGGATCCATTCACCATGGGTGGAGGAAAACTCAGTCCTTTCAAATATGTCCAAACACACGTTCCTTTCCTATTGTAATTGGATTTGAAATTTGAGGATAGAGCTCCACTCATGTGAAGGTTGCAATTATAATTTATAGGAAAAGTCTCAATCAACCTAAGTCGTTTTCTATGCTTAATTATATTCACATAAGAATATTTTATATATTTTTTCATTAAAAAAATAAATCAATAAAAAGTTTATGTGAGTAAGCTTAGGATTCCTTTTTGGTCATAGAACTTTTTCCCATAATTTAGTGTTATGCATATTATGGAATATTCAAGTTATTATATTGTTGTAATTAATGTCATATTATTTCAAATAAATGTTCATATAAAAATATTATGTAAGTGAAAGAATGCAACATAATCAAAGAATTCAGAAGATGAAAGAGACCTTATACCCTATGTCATCACTAATAAAATTTTAAGTTAAAGAATTTTGAAACATTCTCTCTATTTGCTTTGGGTTCAAAAAGTTTCTTTTAGATGAGTAAAATATATTAAAAAAAAGAGAATAAAAAAAAACTACAAACCCTAGGGGGTCCCAAGAAGATATAATGAGCTTATTTCTATTACAATTTGTATGTGAAGCATACAATTGGTTGACCTTGGTTTTGATCTCAAAATCAATACCACTCCAAATATTGTTTAAAGTGTAAGAAGACGCTATCCACCTATGCATATTCCTTTCCCACCAAATGTGATTTACTGAGGCATAAAATGTCATTTTAACAACTAGCCCACAAATCGAGTTTGTCTTGAAATACCTTCTTAATCCATTTTCATTCACCTTCAAATTAATGTAGGTGACAGAGATCAGAAAACCCTAAATTCCATATGATTACTCTTGCCCCTTCTATCTCATGGACCAACCCATGTTCGTACAGCATGATCGGTTGTTATGTTATATGTAAAACTTGTTACTAATATGATATGACACATAACCACACCCATACTATGTAATTGAGCTATCCAGTTGTCCACAACTAATTTCATTAATTGGGTTACACTGCAAGAGTATAGTTTTGAGCGAATAATGGAACCTACCACCCATTCGGAATCTGACAGAAAGATGAGGGGCATTTATGACATATCATCTTATTAACCCCTCACATGACAATGATACGTGAGGAGTTGTACAATTTCATTTATGAGCTTTCCTTTTACAAAACATTTTCCCTTAATAATCCATCAATAGAAGTACTAACATTAATCCTTGCCACTAACCAAAATTACAATAAATTTATTCATGATAAATAATTTAATCATAACTATTCCTACCATATTTTGGATTAGTTATTTAGGGAATGGAAATGAATCCTGCCTCATGGAATGTCGAATTTCATTTACAGCAAAATGGTTCTAATTTATGTGAGAATAACTAATTACCATCCAAGAATTTAATAATTATCTAATTCTATTTAAGGATGTATATGTCTTGATGTGATAATTTTTTAGGGGTGAAGCATGGTGTTATAGAAGTGAGCATATACAAGAGAGGATGGGGCTCTTCTGTGGCACGGCAGAATGTCCAACGCACATTGAACATTCAGGAGCAGCACCTGGACACGCAGCAGCCCATCCAGCTAGCGCTCGTGCTCTGGATGGGCCGCTTGTCTAGGTGCTCCTAACCATCTGATGTACATGGAACGCCCTGCCGTGCCACAGAGGATCCCACTTCACCTAGGTTGTTGGGGATGAATAAAAAATTAACAAAATTATGATGGATGGGACAGTTAACAGTACAAGTGGATGTTGAGGCACCACATAAATTATGGTGGTCTGAGTTCATTGACAGGTTTAATCATCACCCACAGATCCATTAATTTGAAATGTATCATATCTAAGCATGGACCCTCTATACCATTAAATCAGATCTATTTCATGGAAAAAAAAAAAAATAATTTAAATCTTTTTTCTGTTTAAAAAAAAAAAAAAAGAAAAAGATTTGGGTCTTAATTAGATCAACTAACTGGACCACTTCCAAACTGGTTTGCCTCACCCAAGTACAACAGGCATCATGTTTATGTAAAAATATCAATTCAATCGATGCATGCATGTACACTTCCACAGTTCACCAATCCATGCAGGCACTGCCCACCTGATTGGGCCCAACTTTGGTATGGTTTTTTAATAGCCTGGCCTGTTACACATAGATCCATCAGAGTTTCTTCTCATTGTTTGATTTCATTGAGCTGGCAGAGATACATTGGCAGTTCTCCGGTCGTGTCGGACCCCACCGCACGGTGAACGTGTCAACTAGTGTGTAACCTGTGGTTCACCTGATTATTGGTTCCCTCTTACCATATTCTTGTAACACAAAATTTGCAATCAGAACACCAAAAGGAAAATAATCATGATAGATAGATATATTTGAAGACTTCACAACATTGGATTCTATGGTTATATGCACAAAAAGTCAATATAATAAGAATCTTAGTAAGGAATATCTTTGTAATAGTAATAGTTTTCAAAGCCACAAACAACCCCAGTTAAAAACCAAAAAAAAAAAAGGCATGGCTGCGCACAAGGCTCTTGACAGCACAGGGTTTGGGGAGGGTCATAATGTGCACAATTTTACCCCTGTTTTCGCAGAGGGATTGTTTAACCTAATATGACGACTTAGTCACAATGGAGTAACTTTTACTGTTATTTAAATAGTAATACTATTAAGCATCAAATTACTAAACAAAATCATATTAAATTGATGGTTAAACTAAGATGTAAAAATTAAAAAGATTGGATTCTAGCTTGCCCTCCAAGTTTTGGCACATGGGTCATCATCCCCCCTTCCTTTGTCTTTGTACAACTGTTTTTTTTTTTCCTTTCTCTTTTCTCCTTTATTTTTCTCTTTCTACATTTCTAGATTTTTTTTCTTCCCTTTTAATATTATTCTCTACAAAAGAGTCTCTCTTTTACCTATTTTTATTTTTGCAGTGATGATTTACACATGGAGTTATCAGGTGTAACCAAAGACCAGCATCTTCAAATGAATCAATGGTGAGGATCAATTGGGTCAAAATTGGTGGGACCAATGGAAAAGGTTTGGTCTAATATTTCAGCTATATATCAAATCATGTATTGATGTGGTAGCTTTTTAGGTAGGACCTGTACTCCATGTGTGAATATTAAAAACGTAGGCCGTCTTTGTAGTTTGTGGCTTTATTCCAACTAACCTTTGTCTCTCACTTGTGGCCAACGTGTGATCATATGGTCACTGGAGAGAAGAAATTAGGCCACATTTTGTTGTCGGTATTCACCAAAAAAAATTCATTTTGTATTTATTTATTTTGGTTTCTTTAAATTATATAAACAATTGGAGACACCAAAGTGAGCCCTTTCTTTCCTTTTCTGGTTGAAGCATTTACCTTGTAGGCATAGACTCTTTAGGATTTAGCTTTACCAAAAATTTTAGATCTGTGGAGGTTTCAATTCCTATGATATATGATTAGGGTTTGGATTTGAAGTTTTTTTTTTAACAAAAAAAAAAGTGATTTGACTGTTTAGAAATTTGTTTTACAAGCCTAAGTGTTGAGGGTCCCTAGTTTGAATTATTTGATGCACTTATTTCCAAGTGTAATTCTAGGAAGCTAAAATTCATTATGGAGAACTAAGGTATCATGCATGGTTAATGGTGGTACCACTACATAAATAATTAATAGATAATCACATGTCATAGGTAGCTTTGGTTAAAAAAGGGAAAAGTTTCTCTGAGTTGGTCGTATAGAAGCATCATCTTTTTCTCTATCTCTCATCTCCTCACATGAAATGAACTTGTTGCCCGTAATGTACGGAATTGTTTTGTTGTTCCTCTTTGGTGTGCTCCCCTATGCGATTTGCTCAAGAAACCCCTTCCCATAAATAAATATGAAAAAGAATATGAAATATAATGCAGGAAAAGATAGAGAGCTACGATTTTAATAGGTGGAAGTGGAACACCCAAAACTAGGCATAGTACTCGTTTTTCTAGATCCATGGAGACAAATTATAAGGTAATTCACTAACATGATTGTATCACATATATTAACTCCTAAAATTTAGATCAATCCTAATGAGATCACCTATTGGTCTTCACACCTCTCTCAAAATTGATTACAGAAAAAAAAAAAAAAAAAAAAAAAAAAAAACCCTCACTACAAATATGTAGTGAAATCCTTTATAAGCAATGGGAAAAAGATCTCTACTTGGTGGTGTTTTCGACGCCCTCTTATAGGGCACCATGAGATGACACATCTGCCCCTGGGGTAGATACTCAGGCTTGCTTACCATTGGTCTAGACGCTTGTGTAGAGATCATGCGATCAAGTAGAGATCTCTTGCCCGTAAGTAATTTATCTAAATACCCATATAGTCTTAAATAGCCTTTCGGTGTCTCAACCTCTTAATGGTCCTTCAAAATTTACTTGCTTATATTAACAACGGAATATAAGACATCGTAATCCCCCCCCCCCAACATCCTTTGCATTGCTCTACAATGGCATTGTTATCAATATAGGCCGAATAAGAGCTGGGTCATCTATTGAGATTGACAAGCTCATTGCGAAATTTTATTGTACAATGTAGTCCTTTAAGCAAAACTCAGATCCCCAATAGAATTGTTTTCTCCTGGTTTAACTGTTTTGACACTTTGACCAATCCTGCACCACAGCTTCTATACTATTTATAGATCTTCCAAGCCAGTTCTTTCTTGGGCATATAAAGCTTCCTACCAAGGCATCTCTCTCTCTCAATCTCAAACTTAGAAGCCAAGAGGAAGCCAAGAGGGGAAAAAAGAGGAAAGTATAAAAGAGGAACAATGCATCAAAAGCATACAAGTATCTTATAATTCAGGTAAAGCATTTGATGCACTTCTTTCCAACTTAAAAGGAAGAGAGAGTTAAGTTGCCTTCATGGTTCCCTCCCCTCATACCCAATATAGTTTTTCTCTTTATAATCTTTTTTTTAAAAAAAAAACTACCCAAAAAAGAATAGACGAGGTATATAATCTTTATTTCACTCATGTAATCATTTGCTAATTTTACTCCTTAAACCTTCATTATCATATGAGTCAATTAATTAATTCACCTTTCATCATTAGATTCTCTATGTCCGGGGTCCCCATTCTCACAATCTCCCCCCCCCCCCCCAAATATTATATGTTTAAATCTTAATATATAAATATTGTTTAGAAATAATTAAACAATAAAAAAATATCCATCATATGCCGATGATGAATTCTCTATGCCATGTTTGGTCCAACATGCGTCAACCATTAACTAAAGAGCAAGCTATGATTTACAGTTAATTAGTTAATTAATCTACGAACAACGTGTCTAATCGATAGACACAAAAAAAAAAGCCTTTTTAATCACAACAATTAACATGAAGTTTAGATTATAAATCAAAATTAAGCATCCATCGTATGAAAGACATTGTCTCTCAATTCTCCTACGAAAACATGCCCAAATGATGTATAATCTCAATGAGTGGTAAATTAAAACACTAAACACTCAAAGATCTTAGGTTTTGACTTAATCTTGGGGCACTAAATTTGCTTTCAAATCCACGATTAATTATTGAAATTTACCAATTGTAGTGTGGATTTGAGGGTAACAAAAGGTGATCTTTTGCCTTTTTAGGGCACATATATGGCTAAGAGCTAAGGTGATTAGCAAGAATTAAGTAATAGACCATAAATGGGATCGTGATGGGTGATGTCAAGTAGCACTCAATGCATTTAGTGACTTAAAATTGTCTACAATGGGGTGCATCACCATCGTAGGGTTCAGAAACCCTTATATGGTTTTAATATATTCCTCAAAATACCCTCTTACATGCATCTGAAACTTCGTGGTTAATAGATTCTCATTCACTGTGGGTAAAACAACAATCGGTAAAAATAAATTAAATTGAGATGATTGAAGGTATAAAGATCTTGTCGCTATAAAGGATGCTGGTATATCTGTCCACATAGAGGGGATCGAGTAGTATATTTTGCTTTATTTTGTATATTCAATTATTATACAAAAATATTTGATCCAGATCCTTCTTTACATGGAAGAAGACTAACTTTGCAATTTAGATCTAATACACCCCCAAAAAACCAAAAGGAGAAAAAAAAAAAAAAAAAAAAAGAAAGAAAAAGAGAAAGGGAAAAGACCACTGGAGCCAAACCATTAGAGACTTCTCCAGTGAAACACTTATGAGAGAGAGAGAGAGAGAGAGAATTGAGGTCTTCTTCAACTTGTTGTGATTGATTAATAATGTATCTGAAACTAATAAAAATGAGAGAAGGGCGCATGTTAGCAAGTGAAACAAATGGGAACTACTATGGATCACAACTCTTCGATCACCTTCCATCTTCTCTAATCCCTGCAAATCCTGGAAAAAAGAGGAATAGGTGGAGAATTGAGTACTGAAGTAGTAAAGATACCAAACCCAAATCTAAACATTCTAACGTCAATTCCCTGAATTGGGTTTTTTTCTGTTTGGGGGAATATGGAAGTATATATTGGCACTCAAATTTGGTAAAATTCTCAAAGTTAGCGATGATGTGCATTCACACGAATGCGAATTCCAGTACTACTACTGTGATGAGCTTTCTCTCTTTCTCTTTCTCTTCTCTCTAGTAGTACTCCCACAAGAACGGTTGTTCCTCTAGCCGGAATCCGAGGTCGCCGGAATTTGATAACCAAGACGAATAGAGCCCAAACCCGTCACTTGGATCGGCGGTGGCGGCGGCCCCAGTGAGGTCTATAAGGAGGTCTGGAAGGTCTATGAACAATGTCTCATCCTTGTCCATGGATAGAGAAATTGAGGAGGATTCTTGAGTGTCTTCTGACGTTGTAGTAGGAGTAGGGGAGTGGGTAATTGTCAGCTCGGCTCGGCTCTGTTCAGCTTCCTCAGCTTCGGTTACATGGCTTGTCGTAGTTACCGTGAACACAGTTGCTGCTGCTTTAGCGGCGGCGGCTTGGATGTCTTTTGGAGAAGTGGTGGCAGGTCGGGGAAGGTCTTGAGCTAGCTCTGGGAAGTTGAGGTAAGCTGAATTGCCTTTAATGGTGAGAGCGGCTACATCATGGGCTCGAGCCGCCATTTCTGGTGTTGGAAATGTTCCAAGCCAGATCCTTGATTTCTTTCTGGGTTCTCGAATTTCAGAAACCCATTTCCCCCAATTACGCATCCGAACACCGCGATAGGTTGGGTGTTTGCCGTCGCTGCCACTCTTATGGCGTTTCTTACTCTCACTGCCACTGGTTGTTGCTTCCACTTTCCTCGAACCTTTTTGGGTCTTCACTTCTGCTGGTTTCTTCTGATTCTGCTCCAATTCTGTGTAGCTAGTGGTCAAGGAGGAGGAGGAGGAGGAGGCAGAGGTTGGGATGGTGGTGGTGGTGGTGGCGGCGGCGGTGATGGTGGTGGAAGATGAAGTAGGGGACGAGGTTTGAACTTCACACTCTGAAACCACTGGTTCTTCCATGACAGAGGACTGACTCTTAGAAGAAGAGGCAGAGAGAGCTGGCATATATAAAAAAGAGGGCTTGGGCTTGGGCTTTATGGTTTCTCCATAAAATTAGAAAAATTAAAAAAATAAATAAATAAAGTTGATTTTTTTTGTGCTGGACAACCCATGAAAAATTGACGGGTGGGTGAAATTGTTCTACCATGTGGAAGAGTGATGTGATCATTTTGACCATTGGATATCAAGTAAATGGTATAAATAGTCCAAATTTAAAAGTCAAATCTCAAACAAGGTTTTAGGACTCGATATTGGATACGGGATCGGTCTCAGTTAGCATGTATTAGGCAGGTTTGCCCCTAGTTTCCAATAAAAATCAAATTTTACCTTTTAACCCTTACTCCGTATCAATCCATCGATACAGTATCGCCCCAAAATAATCATCGCTCCCCACTAATATCGATATGGATCAGATGATTCTGGCGATCCGATACAAATTCCTTGATCTGTGATCTCAAAGTCAATCTTGAGATTTTTCTCCATGTTTAATTTTGATACATAACTAACTTCGATTTGATTGAAACTTGTCATATGAGCAAGGGATCCTAGGATTTACCACCCAATGTTTATTGGCAGTATGTAACTGTCCATCAAAATTACTTCCAAAAAATAAAATAGAGATGGGCCCCATGGCACAATATTTGTGGGCCTACTGTTAATAGTTTACTCCAACAGTCCCTGAGCTTTGTATTGCTTAATTTGTTCCTTCTTGGACGGCTAAGGCATTTCTTCCATGTGTTTGTGCTAATGATCAGTTTGGGGTTCACCTACCTTACTTAGGGGTTTAGGAATTGGTGGGCCAAGTTCTCTAAGCCATTGACCATGAATTTCACATGAAAGCTGGTATGGGTCCCTTTCTTTTGATCATCTCCATTTCCATTTCTAATTGTTTCATTTTCTTCAAAAAAAAAAAAACTCTGTTTCTCTTCTTTCCCTTCATCACCTTCTGATCAGCTTCCCCTTCTCATGGGAACTCATTTTTTGTCCCATAAGAATCTCTTAATAGTGTCATGTGTGGGTAAACAGTATCTAAATCTAGTGGGACAAAATCCTCCATTACAGGAATAGCAACATTTTAGTCTGAGTTGTTATCTTTTACCCATAAAGCTATCCATCTGGGTATAGCCCTTATTTGAGGCTAAACTTGTAAAACTCTCTCCTATTGTTAAAAATCAATAAGAATCATCCATTTGGTATAATTTTAATTGAACATAGATGGAAGAGATACTACAAAACAAATATTACATAGGTCATCACATGTCAGTGGGTCCACAATATTGGTCATAGAGGGGGGGGGGGGGGGGCTACCTAAGATATTGAGTGATCTGGCTAGTTAAGATTATTCTATTGTAATTGATTTTGTTGGCTTGACCTCTTAGGGTTAAGAGTGAGGAGAAGCTTTAATTTTTCTAAGACCACACATTACAAAGTGTAATTAAGAGGCATTAGCTCCCTAAATATATAAATTTGGCCACTTAAATCAAAAAGATGAATTGTGTAATTATTATGGGCTTAAAGCTGTGGATCCCTCCAAAGGGTGAGCCTACCTATTGTCCTATCTGACAAAATGGGTAACATATAAGAGTTTTCTCTTCCAAAATCACTTCTTCTTAAGTCTTTTTTCTGTTTCTCCAAATTCTTCTTAACAGAACACCTTTGAAAAAGCCCAGGAGATAAGATGAAAGCAACTAGTCTTATATATACACCCAAGTTCATTAAAAAGGAAACCTACCTTTGGGCCATTGCAGAGAAGAAGCTCATTGAGATGGTATCTCTTATTTATGCCATCTAGAAAGAATAAAAAGGGTAAAAAAAAAAGAGGTGGGTCCCACATATTCAACCATAGCCAAAGTCATGGGACCAACCCTATAAGCCCTTTCTAGTATCTTGCTTTGTTAATTTACTTCTCTTAATGCCTACATGATTTTTTTACTAACAAATGTTAAAATGCTCTGTCTACCACCCTACATGGTCCCTCACTAACAACCATTTCTTCCTTACACTTACATGGCCATGACCAATATTTTTAGCTTTTCCACTAATGCATGACTATTATGTAAACTTGTTTAACTTTCTTAAGGAATCTTAAGTGTTTAGAATACATTCTAACCCCCTAAACTAACTATTTAATTTGTCCACTTTCTTAAATTAATTGGTGGATGGAAAATCAATCTATCAACCTAAAACTCAAATTAAAGGCGTAAATATTTTCTTGTTTAGCGATTTCGATTATAAGATCTTCGTGATAATGACTGAAGCTTGTGATTACGTATAATTAAGATTTCAAAATACTAAATAAGATAAAATAAAGTTTCTCACGCTACGAATGCACTTTTTCTCTTCTTTCTTAACTATGTAGATCCTATGTGTATAATACCATTTTTTGTGCTACCATTAGTGTGGCATGGGAGATTCCCCCCCCCCCCCCTCCTCCCCCACACTAGTGACATGGGGAATCCTCTCCCTAAATAAAATTTCAATTCCTTTAATAGTCACATGGTTTATTCACTAACAACTAACAACTAACAAGTAATGTTAAATACATTGCTTACCACCCTAGCTACATGGTCCCTCACTAACAACCATATATCCATTCCTGACTTACATGGCCATGACCAATTCTTTAGCTTCTCTCACTAACAACCAAACATGATATAGCTTCTAACCTTTGACGAAGGGTGGTTTCTTTTTAAGGCATGTGATTATTGTAATCTTCCTCACTAAATGTGAATTTGGGATAGTAAGAAGGTGCTAAATACTAGTATTAGGTAACATGCAATATCTTACCAAAATCCATACGCAATATGGATTAAGTTTTCCTTCACCTCTAGAGCAGAGAAATCTCTTCTCCACTGATGATATGACCACGTGATTGGATTCTTGGATCATCATTACACTCCCACCTACTATTGTACACTGTTTACGTGATATTTGTTAAGGTTGTCATGTAAACAATGTGCGTGGAATGACTTGTCACTTCACTTATGTGAAGATTCCTCTCCTTCCAAATATGGTAGTGCAGAGGAGGCCACAATGCCTAATTGACACTGTTGAGAAAAGGGAAATGGCCAAACCATCCTATCTGATGTGAAAGTCTGTTTTATTAAATTTCTAAGCCAAATCAGAAATGGTTCAACCAGTCAACAAAAAGGTTTTAGGTATCAATCTTGGATTGGCCGATATCGAATCAGTGAATGATGGACACAATATAGACAGAGGGTATAATTGTTAAAATACAATACAACATCTATATTTCTTAGAGCAAAACCATTCGATATAGAGCCGATAACGGACCAATATCGGTACCGATACTGTTACGTAAAACCATGGTCAGCTGCTTCTTTGCTTGAAATGGACCAATTAAACCAAATTGGATGAGTTAAACCAAAGCTATTCAGTTTCCAAACTTTACGAGAACCTATCAAGTGCATGTCATCAATGGAACTTTGAAGATTTGATGATTGATTGATTGAGTTAGGGCAAAGTGGACCCACACGTGTTGATAATAAGACTTGCAGTACGTGTCCCTTGGAATACCTTATAAAAAAAATTGTAATCTGCTCAGTCGTCGTGCATGAAATCATCACTAAAATGGCATATTCAGTGCACGAGACTTCCGCCGCTGTGGGGTCTAAGAAGGGTCATAATGTATGCAGTCTTACCCTTGCTTATGCATGAAATCATTACTGCATGATACTAATAATTATGTAAGAAAAGATGGTGGCATTAGTAAACAAGACCAAGTTTCCATCCACCCATGGTGAATGGGAATCCATTCAAGTTGGCTGTGGATGATGGACGGAAGAAGGCATTGGAAGGGTATTTTGGGAACATATTAAAATTCTATAAAGGTTTGTTCAATCTTAGGATGGTGGGTGAATCATCTTCTATGAGTAGGGGAAAACGTTCTCCTCCGTAAGTAATAATAAAGTTAAGAGGTGGGGGACAACATGAAATTTTGATCTTTTAATCCAACAGTATGAACTGGTCTGTCACACAATTATAAAAGACCTATCAAGTGCACGAGACTCTCACTATTGTATGGTCTAGGGAAGGGCGTATGTACACTGCCTTATCCCTCTCATCAATCTCTCAGAGGGAGAGAGGGCATATGGTTCTACTAAAACACTTTTTTCTTCTTCTATTAGAAAATAGTTTTAGGGAAAAATTTTCCTTAAACCAAGAAGAAATTTCCATCCGACAAATCTAAATTCATCATTATTTCCCCTTATATATTGAAGAACCGAAATGCCTTTCATTGTTCCCAGACATGATGACGTGGAATCTACTTGATTTGTAATTTTTTGTAGACACTACAAGTATTTTGAATGAAAGAGGATACAATAGAGAGGGGGATTTGATCCATGGACATCTATGATAGGCCTAGAGACTTAACCAACTGAACAGGCTAGCGCCTTTGAAGATGCATATTTCTAATTTGACCAAATTTTCCTTACACCATGAGGAAGGGAGATTCCTTGATTTTGTCTTTTCGATGAGTAAGAGAAGGTATCACGCAACAATGGAGGTTATTTTTGATTGTTCGTAATTTTAAGACCTAAGATTGGGGCTGAACCTTTCCGCACATTGGAGGAAAATTTTCTCCTTTCTAATTAGAAGCATTCTATACAATTTGAAGATCTCTAATGCTATGTGCTTGTTACAATGGGCATACCCTGGACAATTGAATTTTGATGAGAATTATTGCATAGATGGACCCCAACTTTCACTAATAATGCTTTGGCCCACCCTATACATATAAGGAAACAAATCTTACCATATTATGTAAGAAAGTTTTCTCTAGATCTTGTCTTACCAAAATTATTTTTTATGGCAAATGAATGCTGCTAGTGCATTAGTTCTATGTATCAAAAGACAAATTAGGTGAGGCTGAGAACCATGACTAATCATCTCATTGTAATTTTTTAAGTTTGAGTCCAATCTGACTTTGTTTTTTGCCAAAGTAAAGCTATGAAAATTGATTATGAAAACATTAAAAAAAAAAAAACACACAAAACTTTGGACAAAGATTGATTACTGAAAATATAATGCTAAGTGTGCAACACAAGGCATACTATATTATTGAAAAAGAAACCCTAAAATTGAAAGCACACCAATACATACTCTCCTATTTTTAAAATGGAATAAGTTTTATACTTTACCTTTCAAACGAGAGTTTGGTAGGGCAGATATAAAGATTAATAAGGGTAAATGAATTGACAAAATTGAATGTATTTATATAAGGGATTTTTTTATTAATATCCCTTAAAGTGTTAAATACTTTGTAATTTTATTTTTTCCCTTTTTAGTATAATATATATATATATATATATATATATATATATATATATATATATATTTATCATTGACATAATAATGATATAATGATAAATCATTTTTAAATTATTTTTTTGGGTCAAATTGAAAATCCTTTTTTACTATTGACTTAAAGAATTTTTAGGAATAAAATAAAGGGCAATCAAAATTGGTGTCAAATTCTAATTACATCTATGTAGGTGTCATTTAGAGAATAAATATTCTATATGTAATTTTTATTCATTATTATCATAGGCAGGATAACATCATTACCCTTATGGCATTATCATATCAGCTTAGTTCTTAATCGGGGAAAAAAAATTGGCGTGACGGAAATGGAATAAAGTCTTTAACTTTACATCCAAATGAGGCTAAGGTAAGGAATTTTTCTCCTCTCAGGTTCCCTGCCCGGTCAGGTTCATAGGTTTCTCTCATAGGGAGGGTAGAAATGACAATCTCACCCCACCCGGTCAAGGAACCTAAGTCCGTAAGGTAAGGTAGAAAAATGGATAAGATGGAAAAATTGATAACCCATTTTATTATTATTATTATTATTTTGAGAAAAGTTCTCTAGGAAGTGTTCTGCCATGCCCAAAAACAGAGGGGGCTGAAATGACCACCCCCCCCCCCTCCTCATGATGCCAACGTGTGTGCTCTCATTGGGCCCGTTCACACAGAGGGGCCATGCTCGCATATAGAGAACATCGACCCTCTTTTTTTTTTTTTTTTGGGGGGGGGGGGGGGAAGGGTATAGGAGAGATGTATTATATTTACCTTCCTCCCCTTAACCACCCTAAAAGCAAGAGAGTCTATTCCATTACCTCCTCAAAGCCTGCTACCACCAGCTGCATTGGCATTTCTCTTCAAATGATGGTAGTAATTAACATCTATAATCAAGTTTGTGCCACATGGAAATTAGCTTTTAAACTTATTTTTAGTTCCCAAACCCACATTATACATGTATTGTGGATGTATTCAAATTACAATTTTGTCCAATCGAAATGTGATTTTATAAATATGATTATAAATGATTTTAAAATTGGGCCAAGTACTTAGACCTCAGATATGCCTAATCAAGTGGAACTACATCAGACTGGCCATATGATGCAAACCGGCTTTGGAAGAATTGGATTCATTCAGCTTTTAAAAAAAAATCATTTAAGAATGTTTTAAAATAGTTTCTAAATTTAGAAACTCTAACCTTTTTAAGATAATTAATCTACATTTAATAGAAGGATGAATGTTTCCAAAATATACTGTTCTGAAAAACTGCTAGAACAACCCAAAATATCTGTTTAGAGTGGGTTGCATGGACATACACGAATGATAGGGTATTTGATTGAATTTGATCTTGAAATTTGACACGTGGTTAACCGACGGGGAGAATTGTCCTTTATCTTGCCATATGGTTTTGTTGGAAAAGGAATTCAGTTTGGAATCGAATTTCATTCCTACTAGAAAAATTCAGGGGTAAATTTATAAGTATTCTAATATTTAATATTAGGGTTTTGCACTATGTAAAGATATGTTGTGTTTTCAATACAATAGTTGAGGTTTTCTATCTTCTCCAGTCTCCTTCTCTATCAGTCGATGATCAGGGTTTTGGTAAAAACCTAATTGATTGTGGAAGAGTTTGTTTTCAAAGGAACACAAAAATATGTGTGCATGAGACTCATTGCGAAAGGGCTAAGGTCGCGAGGAGGCTTTGCGCTTGTTAAGTTTCAGGTAACAATCGAAACACTAAGTTTCGTTATGAGATTGAATGGTTTATCTCATTGATTGCAACGATTCGAATTCGCTTCCACCAAATTGTACCTGCGATTCTAACATATCCAAACCATTAAATCATTCTAATAAACTTATCAAAATGAACTTTGAAAATGATAATAAACCTTACAGTAGTTATTTATGAAACAATAGAAGGTAATGTTTTCATTGTTCACAAGATAAATCTGAGCCATTTATTTTTACGATTTTCTTAACCTAAACTATTTGTTCCGATTTAGAATTGACAAAATGGATAATAATATCTAAAATACTAATACACATGCATGAATTATAAATTAGATTCATGTTGCTAATCTAGACAATGTCCTCTCTACCTAATACCCAATGGTTGGAATGCAGATATCTATATACCCTAATAAGGATTGTAACCAACATAGGCAGGATACATTTATTGTAATACCCCACAACTAGAGAGTATGACATATGAACTGATTATATTTTGGTCCCAACTGGAGAACCCCTAGCATTGGTATTGGGATTGGGACCCATAAATTAATATTAAATGTACAGATTGTAAGCTTTGTCGTGGTCGATCTATACTCTGTCGTAGTCTGTTCACAAACACACACCCCAAAGAGATGTGTCAGAATCCATCTACCAAAGCAATCTCACCATTTTTCACGTGTAATTTAGGTAGAGGATCTGCTATAAATTTTTTTGTTTAACGTGGCATTCAATGATTTGCTGCATCAACAGTCTTTTTTTTGTTTTTTTCCTTTGTAAAGGAATCCACAGTTTTCCATTGGAAATAATTTTGAGAAATTAAAAAAAATTGCATTTAGCATTCACTTTTGTTCATCCAACTGCCCAGAAACAATAACAGCATCAATAGGGACGCTCATCCTCTACTGCTGAGCTGCTCGGTAGGACCCTACTGTCAAGACATAGCAAGGCAATAAATTACCGTCTTATCTCTGTCCGAACGCCTTGCCCAAGTGGGGGTAAGGCGATCATTTACCGCCTTACTGTGTCTTAGCAGTAGATCCTACCGGGCAGCTCGACAGTAGAGGATCCAAATTCCATCAATAGTTTCACTTGTTAGTCACCAAAATGGTGAAAAGTAAGAGGTTCTCGAATATCAGATACTTAACCTCTTTTCTTCTTTCTAGCTATTTTTCCTATGTTTATAGGGAATCAAATGGCATTGTTGATACCCTAGTTCGGAAGTCCCTGTCTTTAACATGTTCGATAGTCTGATCTATTTCCACTCCCACTCCATGGTTGGTGGAACAAACCAACAAAACAGCATCAATAGTTTAACTTGTTAGTCACCAAAATGGTGAAGTAAGAGGTTCTCGAAATATCAACCTCTTTTTATCTTTTTAGCTCTTTTTCCTATGTTTATAGGGAATCAAATGGCATTGTTGATACCCTCGTTCGGAAGTCCTTGTCTTTAGCGTGTTTGATAGTCTAATCTATTTCCACTCTATGGTTGGCCATTCATATGTTGTACACCCATTAATCAATAGAAATCCTTCTACCCAAAAAAAAAAGAGTCTTTCTAGGCATCACTATGTGCGTGAAGTGTAATATTTTATTATTTGCCTTTTGACGGTATATGGGTTAGTCCATGTAATAGAGGACTCCACATGTATTTCATGGACCAAATATAATTCCAAAGTAAGTAAAGAAAGTTGCTCAAACTTTGATTCAAAGTTTTAGTAAATAACTAAAATGTCATCAAATGGACATGAGTTGTACACCCATTAATCAATAGAATTCTTTCTATCAAAAAACAAAGTCTTTCTAAGCATTACTATGTGTGTGAAGTATAATATTTCATTATTTACCTTTTGACGGTATATGGGTTAGTCCATGTAATAGAGGACTCCACATGTATGTCATGGATCAAATTTAATTCCAAAGTAAGCAAAGAAAGTTGCTCAAACTTTGATTCAAAGTTTTAGTAAATAACCAAAAAATCATCAAATAGACATGAATATAAAATATAAAATGGTATCTTTAGTAATTGTAACTATTTTCTCTATTCATTTTAAAGTGAAATTGTACCAATGAGATGCTTATTTGGTCCTCTATCACATGGATTAATCCATGTATTATCATGTGGCAAATAGTGAAGCATTATACTTCACTAGGCATAGTGATGGAGAAGAAAACTCTTCTTTTAATGGTCTCTTGTCTTATCTCTAAAAATTATTTAATATAGTGATAAAAAAGAATTTTTAAAAGTTGAAAGTTATTTAATGTAGTATTTATGTGAAATGATAAGATTTACCTTCATTAAAAAAAAATGTGTTTATCTTAAAAGGGAAAAAAGTAAGATTAGAAGTAGTAGTACAACATATACATGTGAAAATCAAATGAACAACTCACTATATGTATAAATAATTAATATGTATAACAAAAAAGTATAGGAAAACCAAAATTAGTTATCTGACGTCTCAAATTCAAAAAATCCTCTGTATCTTAAAAAAAATGGCACAAGATCATTGCTTGGTTGTGTAGCCCCTGCACCAGCACGGGGGCCAATCAGAGCACATGCAAGAGTATCAACATGAATGGGTTTTTTTGTTTTTTTTTTAAATTTCATAAAGAGTGGGACGGTACATCCACATACTCTTGTGTCTAGACGCAAGAACCACGCAATCAAGCAACGTTCTTTTTCCCTAAAAAAATACAAACTTTGGCATTTGAATGTTACATAATTATATGTCTGGGATTGGATAATCCACTCGTCAAATTTCTAATACTTGAGGAACTCTGTTTGAACTAAAACTCAACACAGAGACTAGGCACAACCTTGAGATCTATTTATCCACAAAATTTATGTCTCCTTCAATATGTCAAATGGTAGAAACTTGGGCCATCCTGATAATTAAGCTTATCAGGATAGCCATCTAAGTAACTTAACTCTATAACATGTGGATTCCCAAACATTTGAGTACTTTGCAAATGATACATTAATTCACCAATTGCAACATTTAGACTTGAACCACTCTAATTCAAATGCATCTTACTTTTGGTTTTGGGTTTGGAATCGAATGAGTTTTATAATTTTGGGTCCTAGAAAGTTAAGTTCTAAATTATGCATATAGACACAAGGAAAATGCATTTCATGCTCTTATCAAGATAACCTTTCTTTATGATCTGACCCTTTTTTGAGCCACATGGAATGTTCTTTTTGGTCAAAAGCCAATTGTAAGATTGGAAAGTACCCTCATTAGATTAATCACATGTCAAAAATATTTGTTGGAAACTTTAATTTTGTACTAACGAGATGGGTTGGTAGATGATATTGTGGGCAATACACATACATTAATTAATTAGTTTGGACTTTGGATAATTATCATGTGGAAGATATTTGGATTTTGTCCTGTCAGCTCAACAATGAAATGTTTGCCCGTAACAATAGAATAATGCAGTTACATCTGTTGTGATTTGTGAAATGGATATGGATTTGGGCATTTGGATCCAACTACTTTATAGTTTTGCTTTTATCCAACCCACGATCTGTTTTGGTGAAGTAAGAGGTTCAAACGGTCAATGAAAGCAGAAAATTCATTGAAAATTCACTTTGACCAAATGGGCTATTATTGTAATTCCCTAGAAAAGATTTCTTTGAAAATATGGTAAGAAGAATGTTGTCTGGGTATGTGACTCCTAGATGCGTTCTCATTGGTCTTGTGCTAGTGTTAGGGTCATGTGATAAGACACAGTTCTCTTGCCTAAAAAATGACTGGGGAAAAGAAAACCACCAATTTACGTGACTATGGTTTTAGTGCACAATATTGAAACAAATTTGCCCCTGATTCTCTTTGAAAATAAGATTTTTGACCATTTTACCTTTTATCTGTATCGTGTCACCAATATGGTATTGGGATCGATCACTTGTAAAACCGGTATGTATAACTCGATATGGGCTATGCGATACCTCAAACCATGTACGTGACACGCCTGCACCCAAACAACGTTTTCTTGCCTTAAAAGGATTGGGAAAAGAAGGTTGTCAAACTACGTGATGCTTGTGCCTACATAGGAAGGGTGAAAAAGACTATCTATCTTACCCCCCATGAAGTAAAAAATCCCACCCCTAATAGACACTTCCACTTGCGCTTTCATTGGCCCCTACACCAATGTAGAGGCCAGTCTGGCGATGGTCCCCCCTCCCAAAATAATTATTGGAAAAGTTGAGTTCATCCATCAAATCAATTTAGGGAACCGGACCGGCCTTGAAACACTGAATTTTAAAGATTAGGTTAATTCCTTAAGTGGGCAAGGAGGTTGATCTATCTTCTATTAATTGTTCCATGGAAAATTAGAAACTCTGAAATCAAAGATCCAACAAGAACCAAAAAAAGAATGTGTTTATTAATTAAAAAGGGAAAAATATGTGCACGGCTCATGTAATTCCATTGCTTTGGTGTGGAAAATGCCATTATATTTGATTGGATTGTAAATCCCTTATTGATAAGTGTCAAAGGGAAATGGTTGGATTGGCCACACCATCCATGTAACGAGGGAGTGTCTCCTTGTCTACTTCTCTTTTTCTTTGTATATGATATCTCATCCTGTGCCCCCATTGGTGTCACCCCTTAGCTTATCGTATGCGAAGAAAAAAAGACGGCGGGTCATGAGGTGGTAGGTGAGGAGGATGAGGAGGATTTGGTGGTGACGATTTGATGGAAAAGTTGAGTGAATAATGGAGGTGGGGGTTGGCTACTTTTGGGGACGGTGTGAGTGGAACCCACCCCAGCCTAACCCAATCCATCCCAACCCAATTTTCAAGCCAGGCTATACTATTCTGTGCATGAAATTAATCAAATAGTACGGAAGTGTCGTGTCGGATTTTTTTTTTTTTTTTTTTTGGTGGTAAAATGTGGGAATTTTTTTGGTCTTTTTATATATTTGACCAGTAGGGAGGATGAAAGTTCTATTCGTTTCCTAATGTGTGTTATCAAGTCATGGTCTCACACGTGAGAGGATGGAAATTTTATTCTCTTATCGGCATGGTTTTAGTGTACGGTATTGGAATGGTTATCGGTAATCTGTAAAAGTGATACAATATTGATATTGTATCGGCTTAGATTGATTGTATCGAATAAAACTACCCTTGAATCTTCTTAAAATATGATTTTTCTAACCATTTTACCCCTTGTTTGTATTGTATTACTGTACTATCGATACAATATCGACACAATATCGATATTAATGACTAATAAAATCGATATATATCATCCGATATAAACAATAAGATATCGATACTTAGAACCATACTTATCGGGTCGTGGACTCGTGATATATATTTTCAGTCGGACAGAGTGAGAGGAGATGGGTTGGTCAAAAAAGCCTTTAAACAAAGGAACCGTACTACCGACCAATCCTACTATACTACACAGGGTTACGGTCGTACGGAGAAAACAAAGAAAGCAGCAAACCACTTTATAGATTTAACAAAGAAAGCATTTCACCCACTTTATAGATTTTATTACAGATAATGTATGTCAGTCGACAGAAGGAAATTCTACACGTGACAAATACACACTTTTCCTTGAAACTAACACATTACATTTTTTTGGATCCTCTCCAGTGCGTCCAGTATGCATCCAACGGTTGGATGCATCTACCACGTATCATAACGGTGTTGTGTAGTTGTCAGATGCACAGTAGCTGCATTGGCGCGTCGGAGAGGATTTGGTTATCATCAAGGTCCAATCCAAGACTCCAATGATGGTAACTAGGGTTTTTTTTATGCTTGTTGACATTAACTTGATCTTGGTGCATCCCTAGCAACCCAAAGGTGGTATTAAGAAGTTCGCACCCGACAAATCACCAAGGATAGGTTTTATTCCCGCTATGCCCATCGACATAGGTTACTTGCATATCTCTCAACATTGTGGTATTTCCAGTGTCTCAACTGGTGCTCGACCAATGTTACATCTAATGGTGTTCTATTGTTCTAGCATCTACAACGAGTCTCCCTCAGTTCTAGAAATTTGAAGATCTTACAACAACTGTTGCTTAATGTTGATCTTATGTAATACTTTTTTACAAGTTTATTTAGTGTTTTGTTCTTCTTGGGCTCTTTATAGTTCCATTGTACCTTCTCCATAAGTAATACAAAATTCTCTTTTCTTTTGGCCCCCAAAAAAAAAAAAAAAAAAAATCTCACACACATACGTCTCATTACCACACCGTCTCTACATCTAAAAACTACGTTATCATTCATCCACTTGTCGATTCCACGATATTTTCATGTAAAAATTTTCAATATGGACTCTCTTAACTTATGATGAAGAGATAATCTCTTCATCCATGGGATCTGACTCTCCGTCCAAATTAGAGAGGGTATTTAATTCGGAACCTTCAATAATAGGAGACAGGAATTAATATGATCTCAAGGACACAGAAATTCTTCTTAAAATCCAATCATAGAGTCAAGTCACCAAGAGTGAGTGAAGGGAAAACTAAATCCAGTCACATAGAAGTACTTTTTTCAACATAGGTGATAGTAATTTGATGTTTTACTAAAAAAAAAAAAAAAAGATAGTGATCTGATGTTAAGATTGAACTCGGGAAAGGGTGAATGTCACCATCATAAATTCCTTCCCTATTGTTAAAAAGGTCTAAAATACCTTTTCTTTAATCCAATTAGAAGTAGGATCCCATGGATGAAGAGATTCTCTCTTCACCATGAGTTATAAAAAAATTGGATCTTTTTTCTAATATTTGTTGTAAGATATAAAATTTTATTATATGATTTTCTATGCTTTTTATTTATTTATTTTATATGATAAAATCATATAAAATAATTACATTGGATGGATCTCACAATTACATAGATTATATACTTATATGTGATCTATTCAAAATAACAAAGGGTGCTTCAAAGATATTGAAAATTAAACAAGGAAAGGTTTTCTGGTCAAAGTGCAAGTAAAATTTACTAAGAAAAAATCCAAAAAAAATGTGTGGTCTCTCGTTAAATTTTACCCATGAAAATTTTTATAACTTTAAAAACATGCATTGAGAAATTAAATTTTACGGTAAAAGTTTTTTTACAGCTATTTTACATATAAACAAACAAAGTTGAAGAACCCAAATCCTTCGACAACACATGCATGAAATCAACGATCCTTCGAAAGAAAATTGAGGTTTTTATTGATAACTTTTTTGTTTTTGGATGAAAATATAATCACACAAACTAAACACCAATCCCAAAAGATTAATCGACTTTTAGGACCGTGGAATGGCGAATATATTGTTGATAACTTATTAATATATATATAAACTAGTGTTTTAAAACCTACACCTCTATGTTTCAATTGATTGTGAAGAGTTTCCTTTCATAAGAAACACCAACTAGACCTCCTTAATTACTTAGTTTGATTCTTGGATATATTAACTAATTGTGTCAGCTATAGAGAAGGTCCATATATGTATACTATGGTTTAGTACGTACATAATTCTATATATGTTCAAGAATAAATGTCTTAAAAGGACAATATTAATAACCTAACTTCTATTCAATTCTATTCATCATCACCTTCTCAATTAATCACTATCTATCAGAAAAAATCTCCCTAGACAATATTAGAGAGATTTGGAGATCTATTTGAGGGTTCTCTCCTTTGAGACTCTTCTTTTTCTGTACAAAAAAAAAGACCTTAATAGTCTAATAGACACACGTCTCTCCTGATGAAAGCTCTTCCAAATTCCAATTCCCACTTAAAAGTTAGACAGTGATTACTGCTATTGATACTCCCATGTGATTCATGCATGGGTTTCTGCAGTGATACAGAAAGACAGAAAGAGAAAGAAGAATGAATGCATGTTTTTTTTTGTAAACTTAGCAGCTTATGTCAAAGTTTTCTAGAAGGTTATGGATGAAGTGGGGAATTTTCAAAGTTCAAATAATAAGGTACTCTGAACTCGCCCAAACAAAAAGGGTTTTAGATATTATTAAAGGGTTTCTTTTCTTTTCCTTTATATTCCAAGAAAATTATTAGGGCAGGAGAGGGAGACAGTACTGTTATCAATCAGACCAAGATGGATTTGTTTGGAAATTGGAAGGTCCCCACCACCCCTCCCTAAATCCCCCTTCTAAATCACAATGATCCAAATTTGCAATTGCTTTCATTCTCTTTTTTTTTATTATTTTTTATTGTTTTTTTAGGGTGTTAATTTTCAAGTACTCATTATTTGTTCTCCACCCGCATAAAAATGAACATGTCTATGTCCATCCACATCACTTAGTTATGAAAATGGGAAACATGGGTCGGTCCCCCTACTAATGGACCATGATCTCTCTCTCTCTCTCTCTCTCTCTCTCTCTCTAAAAGAGTGTCCTAAAGTATGAGGCTCCTGCTACTACAAGGTTTGTGAAGGACAAATGTACGTAACCTTATCCCTTGCTTTGCAAGAGAGGGTGCAACCAATAGGTTGTAATACTGCAACTTAATTGTTGCATGAGACTAGTTAGTTCTTATTCCCATTGCTAACCTCTTTACTTACTAGCTCTTAATATTGAAAGTGTATGGCCGTTTTCTCACTATATATATAGGCTTTACTAGGTTTAATGAGTTAAAGATATCAATAAAAGAGCGTCCCAATGCACGAAGGTCCCACTACTTCAAGGTCTTAGAGGGTATGACGGTTTTCTGATCACCATATAGGTTTTACTAGGTCTAATCAGATAAAGAGATCAGTAAAAGAGTATCCCAATCCATGAGGGTGCCATTACTACAAGGTCTGAGAGGGGCAAATGAATGCATTTTTACCCGAATTTTGTAGAGAGATTGAATTGTTTTCATATTTCGAACTCACAACCTGATGGTTGCAATAAGCGAAACTTAAACCACTGTACCAAGGCACGCGCCCATTAGGAAAGGAGATCAGTAGGGAGTACAAAAACACTCCACTTTAATGAAAGCTGAAAACAGATCCCAGATAAGCAAAGCAGAAGCTGTATAAAGAAATTGATTCGAGCTTTAATTTTGTACGAGCAACGTTTTTGTTGTTCAGGAATGTGAAGTACTGAGTACTCTAAAATGTGTTTTCAATTATGGAAAACAGTCTACATCTCGACTCAGATGAATTGCGTATTTTCATCTTTCAGAGATACGTGCTCCACCACACGATCTGTAACTTAACTATTTCGTCGATTGAATACAACTGCTTGCTCAGTTAGTTGGTGCTTTGTCAGTGTAGTATAGACTCATAGGAGGTCATAGGTTCAACTATCTTGTACCTTAATGGATGCGAGGGGAGAGTATTTCATGGTTCGTATAAAGGGATTTGATGTGGACAGGGAAGAAAGAAGGGCAAAAATTATTATTGTAAATTAAGACTAGCTAATTACTGATGGCCCATGCTCACGATAATTCTAAAAGAGTTTATAAATAGGGTAAGAGAACGCTTCCTTATCGAGTGTGGTGCACGGTCTATGTGCCCAGATACAGGGCCATAATAAATTACCGTCGTGCCGACAAGGATTGCTGTCTTTCCATGCGATCATGTGTCTGTGCACTAAGCTCCCACAATTGTGGGGTTTGGCAAAGATCGTAATGTATGCAGCCTTAGCTCCGCTTCGCAGAGAGGCAGTTTCTCAACTCGAACCCCTGACCATTAGATTGTTACGGAGGTCTACCCCATGATTTCCTCATTAAAAAAAAAAAATTTTAAACCCCTTACCCAATGTCCTTATGGCTGATGTCTTTGGATACGATTGTAATGTACCCTGTGACGCCGTTTCTGTTACATTAGCAAAACCCAAACAAGGGAGGAGCTCATCAACATCAAACCTTGGGAACAAGAGATAAAACCAGTCTAGCCCCGGAGGCTCAAAACTAAGCCCACATTTAAACCTGTAAGCCCAAAACTTTGGAATAAAAGTCATCATTTTCACGTCAAATTGCTTGTGATTTGTACAGGGAAACTGATTTCTGTGGGGGGAGGAGCGTTGCACCTACGCCCAGAAAGGAGAGGGCAAAATAACTGCCTCTGTTGATGCTTACGTATGCGCTCCATTGCACCCTCCACCCCCCCCCCCCACAGGAAACACTTCCCCCATTTGTATATTTCTTATAACCTTGCGTATGTACATCTCTCATGTTTGTTTTTTTTTGGTTAAATACATCTCTCATGCTTGAAAACTCCTAATATGGAACTAACCCTAACCTTGATGATGTCCCATACAGGGATCATCTTATCAGCTTTTATTTATAACATTTTACTCAACTCAAAGCCATGTTCTACATTAATAGATAAAGGATTCAGAGGCTCAGACTCACCTCTTCAACAAACCAACCCCAAACCCAAACCCCAACACCCACCCACCCCCAAAAAAAAAAAAAGAAGTTAATGTTGGATTCAGCTTAACCTAATAAATTTCTTGGTTAACTACCAAAAAATAAATAATAATAATACAATAATAATGACAAGCCCACCCAATCCCATCTAAGAACAAAAAAATTTGAAACATCGCAGCTCGATCCAACTGGGGAGACCACCAAAATAAGATGAGAACTTTTGAGCAGCATTAAAATCAATTCAAAAATAAGCATTAAGAAATAAATAATGCTGGCCAAATTCAATCCCATGGTTCTAAAAGGCACCAATAATAACCCAAAATTTAAAAAAAAAAATTTGAGAGAAATAAATCGAGACAGCCAGCCGGCACCTAACCACCATTCTGACCTTCCTCTTAAGTGGCAATAACAATATGAAAATACCTCCTAGGTAAAAGCAGGCCTTTCCTTAATGTGAAGATCATGGGCAGGGGGGTTGAAAAGCTGGGGAAGGGGGAGAGAGCCAGGATTTCTATTGTTGTGCACACTGCACTCGAGGCATCGATGGTTCATCATCCTCGTCGTACGCTTCCTGCTGTTGCTGCTGCTGTTTCCGCCTCATCTCCTCGTCAATGTTGACGTCATGCAAGGAGGTCTCCTCGCACTCATCCAGCTCCATCTCTGATAATTGGCTGCTAGATCTTGGTGGTAGGATTGTCTCTAAGCAACGGCACTGGTCTAAGGAAATAACCCCAGAATCTGGGAATTCTACATTGAACTGGATGTACAGTCGGCCCTTCATAAAAGGCCTCCCATGGTGTGGCATCCCCTCATCATTAATCGCCTTGTATTGACCTGAATAGCAAAGTAAAAAAGGAAAATGTTGGTTTTTTATGGAGAGAGAATCAGGCAAGATGACTTCCATGTACTACAAAGAGATAGAAATCATATAATACCAGGCTTGATAATCTCGCCAGGATTCGATTTGATCAGTAATTGCCTGCCATCAAGGTGGGTTAAAGCAAACTGGAAGCCACAGAGAGCCTCCGTCAAACCAAGTGTGTGTTCTACATAGAGATCATCGTACTTCCGCTTGAACTTCGGGTGCTCCTTAAGTTGCAACACAAAAACAATGTCCCCAGTAATGGTATCGGGCTGCAAACAATAGGCGGGCACAGAACATTAGTAACATTAGTAACATCAGAATCGATGTAAAGTTTTACCACAAGGACTCCAAAGGTAAATGCCTAAGATGAAGTTTCCATAGCCCTTACAGCTTCATCTGCTTCACCCTGGAATACAATTTTCTGGCCATGCTGCATTCCTTTCTCAACATGAACCTCCAGCACCTTCTTCTCCTGAGTAACCTTGTTCCCTTTACAGTTTGGGCATCTATCTTTCTCACTGATAACCTCACCTGCACCAAGATATGTTTAAAATGAGGGTTCATAGTGACAATGTAAACAGCAGCTGTGTTGCAGAACTGGAGCTCCATTTAAATACCTGAGCCTCTGCATTCTGGGCAAACATGCTGCATCTGTTGGATCATGCCTGGTCCAATCTGTCTGGTTGAGACCTTCATTCCAATACCTTGGCATCCAAAACATCTTCCAGATGACCCACTCTTTGACCCTTTACTGAAATCATTTCAGATGCATATTAGAGACCAGTACAGTATATAGGTAATACACATTCAAGTATGCCAGGGTAGCAAAAATTCAAAATCAACAGCAATTTCTGTAGATGAAAAACAGGCGCATGAAAACATTAGAAAAATTAAACCACGAAACCAAGCAAAGGTAAACGACATCAACTTGGCAAGTACAGTAAGTTAAGAATTATCCGACTCCAACTAAAAGCTTATTAACTAGAATTAGTTTTCATTTAAAATCTGGTCTGTCTTCCCCCCCCCCCCCTTGTGATCCTGTCACAAGTTGATCTCTCATTGGATTTCAGTGGGGTTCGGGATGAACACTGCATTAGATTCATAAAAACATAAATTAGAAAATGACTGAATGTTCATCCACAATCACAGCTAGAGATTACTAGAACAAGAATCAGCAATTGATATGATGATCCATCTACAACCACCAGTCAACAAAATGACCTTTGACTAGCTAAAAAAATACTTGGGGCAGAATGTCAAGTTCTGATCCATATCAGTTTTTTTTGACCAAATTAAATTCCATATAGTATTGCCTCTAGTAACATATGCCCTTCAGTTTAAAAGTGTGAATTCATTACAAAACATTACAGAACCTCTCTTCATTTCATCCACCCTGCTCTCATTCTACAGGCATTATGGCTAGCCCTCTATCCTACCCGCTTATTACTACCTTTTAAGATGGCTTTTATAAGCCAAAACTGGTGTAAATTTCTGTGGTCAATATAGAATTTCTTGACATCAGTAATCTTCTATTCACAAAAAGTCAATGAATAGAACAATGAAGTTTATGAAGAAAACACATGCATTTGGAATCATTACACATAAAACAAGAACAAATGATAAGCCTCCCATTAGTGCTCCGTCATAACTTCAGAGCCCATTTCTGTAGTTCTACTCCACTCTGTAGACGTAATGCATCCTCCAACAATGAACTAATTTGCATGCAGAACCATACTTGATCGGACATTCACATCCACCCACCACAACTACCAGAAAGTAGTAATAACAGCAAATGGATAGAGGTAATACCCTTTACATTTTGGGCAGAGTATGTTTCTCGACAGAGAAAGCTTCTTAGATGTTCCATTGTACAAGTCCTCTAGAGAAACCTTCAAGGTATGGACTACATCTTCACCTTGTTTCTGTCTTCTGCCTCTTGAGCTACCACCACCTACAAATTTTAAATAGTGAAAAAAGGAAGAAGGAAATCCATAACATATCCTTAACAGGAAGTGGAAAAAATCACACAACTATAGCACATAGTTAATATAGAGACACTAAATGCAGAAATTCCTTACCACCAAAACCTCCCCCACCAAAGAATGATTCGAATATATCAAAAGGATTGTGAGAGCCACCACCTCCTCCCATTCCTTCCTTAAGTGCATCTTCACCATACTGGTCATATACTTCTCTTTTCTCAGGATCACTAAGAACTTCGTAAGCCTGAGCCAACTCCTTGAACTGATTCCAAAACCAATGCACAATCAATAAATAAAAAAAACCTATGTACAAAATTCCACAAACTAGAATATCAACTTTTGCATAAGATATGAAAAAGGAAATTCTGTATTTGACCATGAAAAAGATGTATTAAAATCAAACTTACAACTTGGGAACCAAACAAAAAACACACTGGTAATGTGCTTGCACAATTGTGTAAATATAGTTAACTTTTAATCATCAAACAAAAATCAGTTGATGAAAAGAAAGAAATGGAAAAAATCAGTTAATGAAAAGAAAGAAATGGAAAAAATTAGTTTAAAATAAGTACAGGTTTATGGAAACATAAAAAATATATAATACGTGCCAACTTCTCTTCCTAAGACAATACTAAAAAATTAGAGGGTGCTCAGAGAAAAAGTTGCTAATAAGGTAACAATGAAATCATAAAGTATCCAACACAGACTGCAATGCTGAATAGTGTATTGAACACATTCAACATGCGGCAAGCATCGAAACCCAAAACATTTAAGCAAATAATGGACTTAAAATTAAGTCACCTACTTCCTATAAAATACATACTATATGTTGTTCACTTGAAGGACTGTGTTTCTGAATTCCATAGATCAGATAATAAATTCCAAGCTACAGTAGCACATCAACAGTTTTCTTTTACCCTATTACACCACACAGAGGAAGATAGTATGTTTTTCCAGGCTTGGATTACTTCCAATTAAGAATTATTTAAGAATCTGAAACTTACTACCATGTTCAGTCGAGTTACTTCTACCTTAAAGGATCATGCATTAGTGATCAGTTCTAGACACTACAGTACCAGAAGGTAGCTGATGGCCAGAGACCTAAGCTAAGACAATATTCATGAACCTTCAGAAATGCCAGCTCAAGCATGTCACCAAACTGTACTTGAATGCAAAACCAAAGAATTGCATGTATGCCACGGAGAGGGAGTATCCAAAAAAAATTGCAGTTTGTAACCATAGATGTAGGAAATCTCAACAATAAATAGAAAGGCATTTCTTTTCCTCCTTTATTAATATCTACAATACATATGAGCTGTTCATATCTCTGTAATCAGACCCCTAAACATTTAAAAATATCATCATCCCTTTTCATGGGGTATTCAACATTTGTTTTCTGTTCTGGCAACCATGCTATAGAACTAAATCAAACGGTTAACAGATGCCAACAGGAGCCATTGGTTGGTGCAATGGTAGAAGTATGAACTGCTAACATGATGGTGAAAGTTTGAGTCTGAGAGCGACCACTTTGTGGATAAATGCCAAAGGTTAAACGATCACTAATACACATGTCCTCGGACTCTGCTAAAGCAGGACTTCTGAAAAACTAAGGCACTTTAATAGATCCCACAAAGATTGAAAATTCTTAACGTGTCCATGAATACATAATTCACATTAGGTGCAGAGAAGCCCATACTAAAAATCAAATTTAAGAGAATCTGGCTGAAGTTAGAAAAGAGGTGAGAAAGAAAGACTCACTTTCTCAGGGTCACCACCTTTGTCGGGATGATTCTTTATGGCAGCTTTCCTATATGCCTTTTTGAGCTCATCTTGACTTGCACTTTTTGAGACACCAAGAATCTCATAGTATTTGGTGTTATCACTCTTCTTTGGAGCACGGCCAAACATGATTGCAGCACTTCAACACACCACACACTAATATCAAATTCACTGCTGATTCTGAGCTCCAACATGCAAAAGAAGGGAGGGAAAAAAAAGGGAGTTGTGTGAATAAAAGAATAAAGTATCCACACACATGCACGAGCACGATGGTCGAAATTATCAATATTTGGCTATGAAAGGAATAAAAAAGTAAAAAAGAGAATCTTTGCATAGGAAAATCAAACTAAAACATTCCAACTTTATAAATGTACCCAAACACAAAAACACTAAACAAACATTAAGCACTACCAGCAAACGTTATGCACAAATTTATGAATAATTCAATGATGCAAGTAAATTAAATAGCCAAAAAAATATTCCTTTGTGGAGATGAATGCAGCAAACTATCTTCTTCTGCCACGATGGAAAGAGATCATCAGAGCTACAACGATCTAGGAATTAGCAAAATAACTCTGTTCACCAACTTAAAATCGGGAGGAAGAAAAAAGGAGAGTATGAACTACAATTATGGGCAAGAGAAAGAGACAGTATAGTTAGTGCCCAAATCAGACACAATAGATCGAAATATCCATTCGTACAAAACAATTTTCCAATTAAGGAAACTAAGCACACAAGCATAACAAAGGATGTGTTTTTGTGCATGTTTATGCGTGCGAGGAACCCTATAGCATCATCACCAATAACAATTTGGAGGGTAAAGGAGGGCTAAAGTTCGTTCATCATCGAAAACACAAAAGAGGGTTCATACTGCAAAGGAACCCACCATCACAGTCTGTAAGCCAAACCCCACAACAGATAAAAAAAAAATTTAACAGGTAACAAAAGGCAAAGTCAAATTCGAAATAAATCTGAGAACAAAATTCACACATATTAGCTTATAAAGACGCAAAAAAGAATTCACCTAACAAAGCGATATAAGAAAACCTAATCTATAACCGATTTTGTGGTTATTTTCTTCGGATTGAAGGAAAATAAATCAGATCCCAGAAAGGAAAATATAGGGAGAGAGATAGAGATCTTACAGGTTCTGTGTTGAGATGAGCGGGAAGCAAAGCAGCAGAAAGAGAGAGAGATCTCGAAAGAGGGTCTCGTCTCCCCTAACGCTTCGCGGAGAAGTTTACCGCCTTTGTTGACGGTCTGCTTATAGTCTGATTTGCTGATAGAAAAATATCCATTTTAACAACCAACAGAAAAAAATGAAAAACGCTACCCAAAGGGCAGTTCGGGCAGATTTTTCAGTGAATCTTGACCGTTCGTAATTGATGACCTACGGTAACAGAAGGAGTTTGGGATGAACGAGAAGCGGCTCTATTAATTATTAAATACGTGTGAATTAGAAAGTAAGTAACAATTACTGTTTGTGGTTGAGTGTGATTGGTAGGTAGTCTTTAATTGTTCCGTCAGCCCGGGGTACAAGCCACGTTATTCCTTGTGCATAGAAAATACTCCTTGCTCCGATTCCATATTGGAAAGCAATTTCATCACATGGTTTATAATCTCGGATTGGATCGGATCGGTCAAAATCGAGCGAATTGGATTGATATCGATCTAGATCGATCTTGAATTATGACCGATTCTATCCGGTATTAGTTGATCGTTCATTGGATCGGTCAACTTGGTCAGATGGCCAGAATCTTGGGATAGTATTGATCATCACGATCCTAAAATGGTTCATAATCTCGGAATTGGATCGGTTGATTTACCCAAATTGGATCAATCGTGATTTTTCGTGTACTTCTATTTTTTTGATATTTTCTAATCAATACTAACCGATACAGTAATGATCTAGTAAAATCAGATTTTTTGTCATTTATCACCAATTTTGACCGATCTGACTCAATATAAGTATCGGCCTGATTGACCCTGAGACCAATCCCAATATTACGAACCATGATTCCATGCCATTAATTTTTGAGAACCACGCGCAATGGGTGGCTGCGATGTGTAAAAAAACGCACCTTGGGTTCGAGCCCCCAAGTTCTCATCAAAAATAAAGTTAAACCATTAGATATCGGAAAAAATCCATTTAACCACGTTTGTTAGATGATAAAAATGAGGTGGGAATGTTATCGGACTGGGTCTTAGAGGGATCTTTACTTTTTCCACTCAAAGAAACCTAAGTCTTTTGTTTTTTTGTGAGATTTTAGATAGGATATGGGTGGAATTTTTAAGTGTCACATAAACAAACAAACCATTTAATATTGTTTTCGGAGCTTTTGTAAGTGCATCACCCTGGGTTTAACAAACAAGCTTGAGGTGGGATGTTGAAGTATCACATCAATATTTTTCCACCCAAATTCTCCCACCCTACCTAAATCCCTGTCAAACAACGAGGCCTTGTGTACTAACTTATATTCCTATGTATGACAAATGCATGAATGCACCCTCATTGGTAGTCTTAAATTTTTAAGGGTTTGTTTGTGTTTGCAATGTAGATAGCTCCGACAACATTGAAACAATCGAAACAATTGACCAAACTCCATATAGGTTTATTATTGGTTTTGGTTTTCAGAAACTATTGAAAGATCGAAACTAATCAAATTGACTTAAACAACAAGAAAAAAAAATTTATAAATCAACTAAACTACTGAAACAACAATAAAAACGATAAAATTGAAGGAAAAGAAAACCTAATTTTTTTTTATAAAAATTAATATTTTATTTAAATTTTTTTATATAAAAAAATGAGACCGTATTAATAATAGACCGATAAGGGACTGCTAAATGAAACCGATAACGAATCAAAACCGACCAAACAAATAGCTATTGGTTTTCATTTGTTTTTTTAACCAAACCCATTATCGATTAGTTTTGATTTAGCCCGATAAATACACAAAATGGGGAGAAAACAGCTGAAGTTGGACCAAACCAACTATTTGACACTCATATTTAAATGTAAATAGGGAACCATGCTGTCTTTTTTGTACACGGAATTCCAATCCTATTCAAGTTACTATGTGACAAAAACGATACATAGTTACAAAACTTAATTGTCACCAATGTTCAAGAATTGATGATGGATGTGACACATCTCTTTGGCTTGATAATTGGCATTCTAATAGAATTTTCATTTCTAGATCTGATGATTATATACGATATGATGTTGGTTTTGATATACTGGCCAAAATCTAATCTATTATCCAATATGGTATTTGGTATCAAGGTGTTAGGACCTCCAATAATCTAATTGACGGCTAATCATCTCTCTCTTCTTCTATGATGAGACCTAGGAGCAGTGGTGACTTGTTCTATGGCTCCCAAGCTCTTCAATGAAAGTTAGCTCTGCATTTGCCTGGAATTTAATTAGGTCAAAATCCTTAAAGGGTCCTTAACATATGATTATTCTGTTTAGTTCGAATATTCATAAACATAGTTTTTACTACTTGACGTGCTCTGTCATTCTCTCTCCCTACTCAAGAATTCCTCCTAAAGAGAAATTTATTAATCTCGAATTGTTGTGTATGTTGGAACTTCATAGAAAATATGGATCACTTTTTCTTTTTTTGCCCATTTTCTAGATTTATTTGGAAATGGGTTCTAAGTAAGTGTTGGCTTCATCAAAGAACAAACATCCTCTTTCAGGGATAATAAAAATGGATCTTAAACAAAAAATAGTGATAAATCAATCGATGATTATATTCGATCGAAGGCCTGCCCTCAATGTTGTCGTTCATCATGTTTGGTGGAAAATAAAAAAGGGAAGATAAGTCTCCTTGTCGCACACTATAGAACACATCTGAGAAACTATTACTTTTAAGATCAGAAATAGGCTTCTCCCAATTTGTTCAGTGAGCCCAGAGACTGTTCAAAATAGGCATCTAGCCACATGTTGGGACCTTCGTCTTATTTCTCCATCCTACCCATGGTTCTTGAAGTATCATCATTTTATTGCTATTTCTTCCTCCCCTATATTTTTTATGTATCATCATTTATTAATTGTTTTCCCCATCCTTGTCTTTTAATGTATCATCTTTGATTGCTTGTTTTTTATCTTTTGTCAAGGGATCCTCCCTTAGGCTTGCATCTTTTGGCTTTGAATCTGTAGTTTTCTCTCGTGTTAATATATTTTCCATTAAAAAAAAATTACAATATAAATATTGATTTGGGAAAAAGAATTTTGTCCGGGAGTGTGGCCTATGTCAGTACTCTCATGAGTCTATCTCTCTCCTCCTCATGTGAAAAGACATTTCTGCCCCTTGTTTTGAGGAGGAGAGAGATAAATACATGGAAGTACAAGCGTAGACCATACTCCACGAGAGAAAACTAGTATTGCAATGGATGAAGCTGAAGCTTTGCTGCTCGATCTTCCTGGTTGTATGCTTTTTACTCTGGTCATTGTAGCTCTAAAGAAAGTTAAGGTGTAGCATGCCCGACAGTAGTTGTTACGGTCTGACTTTTTTTATCCGAATCCTAACCCGAATCCGAATGTAGATCCGAAATCCGAAGTCGTGGCATCGTGTGCGTTATGGAGTATTGATTTGATGTTCGAACGGGTAGAAGATAAAGAAGGAATCCCAGTGGTAACCCGTCGCTTGTCAGTAAAACGACAGATACCTTTCCCGTGCGATTGTGGGATCCACACGCGAATGTACAACTCGTGGTAAGAGATCCTAACTGCGTATTAGGTATTTTTAATATTTTAACTTTGTCTGTGTGGGTTCGCTTACGGAACGCATCGACTTTTAGATGTTCCGACACGGAGAAATCAACCCTGCCTGTACCAGCTTTTTCGCCACAAGCCCGATGCTTGATGATTAAGAACTGTCTTGGGAATTTTCAACGTTGAGAATGAAACCCTGCTCCTAGATTTTTCATCGGACCTACGGTGTGGGCCTCACGCGTAATCAAAGTTAGAAAGTCCAATTTTAATCTTAATTAATTCCTAACTAATCAAACCTTACAAGTAGGTGTAAGGTGTCAATACCAAACATAAATAAGTAGCCACTTGGCTAAGTTAGATTTAACTAAGTTAAATAAAATATATTAACTAATTCATTTTTCCTATTCACTTCACCAAACTGAAAACGTGGAAGCAGAGAAGAAAAAGAAGAAGAAGAAGAAGAAGAAGAAGAAGAGAAGAAGAGCAGAAGAGAAGAAGAGAAGAAAAGGAAGACCTAGGGATTTCCGTTATTGGTTTTAGAGGTAAGAACCTCACTCCCTCTTCCAATTTTCTAAGAAAACTCATGGCTGATTTGTTGAACCTCTTTTCCTCCCCTTTCTTTTGATCTCATATTTGATTTTCCTTCTTTACTATGATCTTAATACTAAATCCATCTCTAATCTGAGAATTTAAATATCCAACTTGTATGCATAAAAATCTACTTGGAAGATTACTGATTTGATCAAATCTTCTTCAAGCATGATCAAACTTTATTAGAAGACTTCACTTGGTTCTAGTTTAGATGAATTACTAACAATTATCATCTATTATGTTAAGCATGGTTTTGTAACTTATTCCAGCCATGTATTGATGATAGTTGGATTCAATTAAAACTCAAATTACTCCATACATGTTGATCCTTAAACTCTAACCTAACCCCAATTCTATTTTGATTATGATTAGAGATCAATTCTAGTCTTTTATACCAAAGTAAAACAATTGGAAATTGATTTCTGCTATGATTGGTCAAGTCCATGAACTAAAACACAATTTCCTTGTCTATGTTAAAATCCAAACCCAAAGACTACATTAAATTCTGTTTCAGAGATATTACCTAACCATTCATGTCATACAGATCAATTTGTACCAATTGCAAATAGATTCTGTCATGCATGATTGTATTTGCAAACCTGAAACCAAAACCCCTTGCATACAGTCCAAAAATCCCAACTCAGAATTTGTTTTTTTTGAAATTCTGGGCAGCTGGCAGATTGATCTATCGGCAGTCTAGAAGTGATATCTCCCTCTTTTTAACTCGGAATTGAATGATTCTAATTTTTTTAGAAAATAGACTCATAAGAATTTTATTTGTATAGAAATAAAATTTTTCCAATTTCATCTCTAAATGGACTAAGATTTCACTTCAAGATAGGAAACATGTTCTGTCTTCCATTATGGCGGATTGACCTCTGCTTAGTAAAAATGCTACAACTCCATCATCCGAACTTCATTTGCTCTGATTTCAGATTCGTTAGAAACTAGACTCATAGGGATTCATTTTGTTAGAAGAAACCATTGCCTAATTCGACACCTAAATGATCTTAATTGTCCATACAAAATCCTTCATTTTTCCTTTAAATTTCTGTAACTACCGTTAAACCTAAATTGAATTCTAAACCTATTCTAACCTAACCCTATGGCTACCTTAGGATCCCACCAATACTCAAGCATATTTTAATACTTGTGTATGACTTAATAATTATAGGGAACGTTCGTCAAAATCTATCGGCAACCGTCTCGAGCACTATTTCAATCTCGCAAACGCAAACATAACAAGGTAAGTGGGGGTAGGCTTTGATTTCTTTTAAGAGTGTTTATTTCATTCTTAGACGTATTTGCTAGGAATCATTTGCATATTTAAATTCATATTTTATTTATGATATTTATTGATTTTATTGTTTATAACTATTGGTTGTGAATGATATGATGTGGAATGGTTGGCAATATGAATTCTTGAGATAGATTAGATGCTGTAGTCGGCTTGAAAACGAGAGGTATGGTGTACCATAGTATGGGATGCGGGATGCGGGAGCACTGTACACCTCGTACTATGCCATTTAGACTGCATATGGCTAGGAATGTCATTCCTTAGTACTACAACCCTTACCAGCAGGGGTTCAGGTGTTGGGTGATCATAGCTCCCTATCACTGAAGAGTGTGAAGGACGTCAGGATGGGGTCTTGGCTATGATTATCGGGGTCTACCCATGGGAAGGTATATAATACCAACGACCACTGTGGGCTCCATACAACAGTTGAGGTTATGTCTCGGGGCGGTTAAGAAGGAATCGAGAACGTTTCCCGAGTTGTTGTCGTAGCACCGACCTGACTTAGGCATTTGTTTGTTCGGTGGAATTAATATTAAAATTGAACCCATGCATTTAGGATGCATGCTTGTGTGTGTGTGGTCTATCCTTTATTTGCTGGGCTCAGTGAAGCTCACCCCTGTGGAATTTTCTCTTTTTATATGATCCTGCAGGTGAATGCGTTTGTGGCAGAAAAGATTACTTGGAGAACAGGAACTGATGACGTGGTGTTACCTTTTTATTTTCTTTTGTTTATACTATCCTTTTTTGTAGATAAATTTTCACTGTTTATATTTTAGAATAGTTGTGTGTTTGCTCGATAGTCGTGAACTTAGGAATATCGAGCTGTTGGAACTTTCAATGTAAATAATATGTATAAAACTTATAGCACTTTTCTTTCTCTGTACTCTGATCAATATAACACGTGTTATCATGAAATTGTGTTGTGCTTAATTGTGATGTGTACTTACTACATCTGGATCCTGGTGGTCTCCGAATACATCGAGTATTCGGGTTAGCCATCGAATCCTCCCGGGGGATGGTTTCGGGATGTGATAGTAGTGGTTGATAAGTCCTTTATATTTCTTTGGCAAAAGATGATTAAAAAACAAGAAACAAGTTTGACATATTTATAGTTTCAAGTCTATCAAGATTCCTATGGAATTAGAGGAAAGTGACCTGTTTTGTTGGTACTCGTATCATGGATGGTCAAAATTGAGCCAATTCAAGAAGTATCCAATCCAAACCCAGATTTAAAGAGTCATTTTCTTGTTGATTTGAAAGGGTTATCCACCCACAAACAAAATAATAATTTCAACATTCAACCATGGCTGCAATGCGGTTCTAAGTCGATTTCAAGTTTTTAAGTATAGATTCAGTCAAAAGTCTGGCTTGAGATGCATGAATCTTATAAGGGTATTTATGTCTAGTACTCTTTAAATAAAAAATTAGGGTTTTCTTCCTTGTCACTCTGTCCAGTGAAGCATAATGCTTCATTATTTGTCACATGGTAATACACGAGTTAGTCCATGTAATAGAGGACCATGCAAGTATTTTTATTGGTAAAATTTCAACTTACAATAAGTAGAGGAAGTAGTTAAAATTACAAAAGATACTATTTTGTATTTTATATTCATCTCCATTTGATGGTATTTTCGGTAATTTTATTGAAACTTTGAATTTGAATTTGAGCAATTTTCTGTGTTTATTTGGATTGAAATTTGGTCATTGAGATGTACGTGAGATCCTCTATCGCATGGACTAAGCCATGTATTGCCAAGTGATAAGTGTTGCAGCGTTATACTTCACTATGCGTAATGATGCCTAGAAGGACCCTAAAGATTATCATAAGTATATCGATTTGCGAGTATGAGACAATTTTGATTTCATTATCCATAAAAAAATATTTTCTAATGACCATAAGAATTTGTATGGATATTTAAATAACTAAACTTGTTGAGTTTGTCATGACTTAGTTAAAAATACTAAGTCTTATTTGACTTTGACAATTTATGATCCAATTTTGTCATTTTGATTCATGTAATAGTCTACCCGACTCTTGACCAGATTTTTCAAATTTTGATGACTCAGGTGATTCACATGAGTCAAAAATCGATTTTTCCAAATGTGGGATAAACAAAGCCTCATATGTTCGGATTTTTATCCACTCCATTACTGGACGCGCTGCTGTCCCATCGTGCAGCACAGTACTGTGCACACATGTCCGCTGTTGCGCCGCACGATGGCACAGCAGCGGATGAAAATCCCATATGTTTAATATGGGTAAAAAGATGATGCGAAGGCGGCCCTGGGCCTGGAGGCAAATGGGAGTGGGTCTTCTGATATTTCCACATGTTTTCGATACGATAGAGGTGAAGCTGGTGGCGGATCCCATGTACTATTTCATGATGTCAACTAACTTAAACTGTGAAACCTCCGTCTCTCTTCGCTTTCTCTCCACAAACTCAATCTCTGCTCTGTGTGTGTAAAATGCTGACGAATTCGTGGGATTACTGGGTCGAAGAGGCTCTTTCGAGACTTGAATCACTAAAGGTCCTTCGATCTCTCAGACCCATTTCACTCCCCAGGCTTGAATTAAAACCATTTGAGAACGAAGTGAAGAAGTTTGTTGATTCCGAGGAGTTTCAAACTTTTGATGGATTGCGTTCATGGGATCGAGCCTCCGTGGAGGTTGAGATTGCAGAACCCACATTTCAGAAGTGGATAGACGACGTTCCTAGTTCTGGTGAGCTTTATAGTTTTTACTTGATGCTTATGCTTGGTTTTTGGTTACTATGGTATGCTGTTTCATTTCGAATTATACAGCCCTAAGTTTTGTGTCTTTCAATTTTATCATGAATCCAATTCCAGAACACAAAAATGTTACTGGAGTGTTCAGAACACATTTTTTTCTTGTTGGATGTGTTTCTGTTAATTGTTTGTTCGTAGATTGAAGTCTTTAACGTGAAGAATTTCTCCCCCCCCCCCCCCTCTTTTATAAGTTGTGCTTTTAAGAGTTATGGATTAGTAAGTGAAGGGAATTGCAGGTTCTCCTATGTGTACTAAAAATACAACAAATGCCGCAGACTAATGCTACAAATTTACAACCCATTAAATTTTGTGGTATTTCAGGTTGGTAGAATTAGTTACTATCTCTTATTATCAATTTCCTGGTCTGTTATTCTCTCTCTCTGAGGGGTAAGAAAGGGTGGAAGTACATATTTTACTCGTATATCTCATCTATCTTACTATAATTTTCTTGTATCAGGTTGGAAGTGAGAAAAAAAAAGGAAGAAAACAACTACTTGTGCATTTATAATGGTTTACATAGTTTTTGCATCAATATATCTCAATCCAAGTGTTATGTGAGAATTAAAATCTTCGCTAATTATATGTGAATTTTCCATCCCCTCTATTAAGTTTTTGGTAAATGTCAAGTGGATTTTCTTTTAGTTTTCAAATAAGAAATAATATGCATCATGAAACTCTTGGCTTCACAAGGTTTTCTATCTCCTTTTTGTGTGTGTGTGTATGGGGTGGGAGAGGGGGGGGGGGGTTGTAGTAGCTTCACTGGGATGGACCAACTTATAATACACTTCACCATTTACATACCCAAGGATTTCATATTTCCCACTAGTTGCTCATAATGCCCAACAGTGAAACATGTTGTATTTTTCTGCCAGATTAGTATACTATTTCTCGATTTCTCTCAGGAAATTTTTTTTTTTGGGGGTATAGATTTGGATAACCAGATGCATCCACCACTTGTTGCATATTGATTTATGATTTGTTTATTCTTATAGGAGATGAAGTTATTAGTAGAGATGACAATGTGGATGTACACCCTGGGGCCAGCCCTCAGCGATCCAAGAAGTTACTTCTTTTCTCTGGAAATGATTACCTGGGCTTGAGTTCTCATCCGACTGTTCGGAAGGCTGCTGCAAAGGTGTACATAGTAGCCCATTGTGAATTCTTATTTTTGCCTGTTCCAAAGATGAGTTACCTGTACTCCTTTTGCTTAAACCTTTTGAACCCTCATTCTCAGGCAGCCCAAGAACATGGAATGGGCCCAAGAGGCTCTGCTTTGATATGTGGGTACACCAATTACCATAGGCTACTAGAGTCATGCTTGGCAGATTTGAAGAAGAAAGAGGTACTGTATCCCTTATTAAATAAAACTGGCTTCTTTTGCATCTTAATTGAACTGAATTTTCCATTCAAAATATCCTTCTAAGATTTACTTATCCCTGGTAAAGCCGTTTAATTAGTTCACTGGATGGAAAAATTCAACCTTATAAGAGACACCTGTGATACTTGATCCTTTGTTAATTTTCCCCTTCTCAATTCTTCATTGGGTTTATTTTTGTGAAGGTTAAAATTGTTATGATTGTTGGCCTACTAGACTTTGCCCCATGGATTCTTCTAAAGGGTAGAGTACCAATAATGACTTTGTTGAATTTTGAATGTTTGATACTTTCTTTGATCCAGATTTGACATTTCTGGATTTTCTTTAGTTCCACCTCTGAATTGTCCTAGGTCTCGTTGGACAACTTGTTGGTGTGACCTTGTGTCTAGGCCCCCTCCAACACCTTAAGTCACCTAGACGCCGTGACAACTATGCTTTTATGCATATCTAAAAAATGCAGCTGATATATGAACATCCTTATGCTGCTTCATATCTGAAATTTCTACAATGACCAAGTTTCTCTTGGCTTTGGCAATGTGCATCATGTAGATGTAATTCATGCCCCAGGGAAGATCACGGCCTCTAAAAATGTAAACTATGAGTTTTTTTTCTGTTTTCCTTTTCGCCAAAAATTTCTCCTTGCTAATTGAAAGGTGATTGCCTTAAAAGTTTTTGGCTAGGGACTTCCTCCTTTGCCTTACTTAGCATTCAGTCTCTTTGTCAAAAGATCTAAATATTATCTCTTATGGTTTAGTTAATATAGTTTTAGCTAGAAATTTAATAGGATTATTGATGCAGCTCCAAGAAGGAAGAAGAAGAAGAAGAGGCCCTAAACTTAGGGTTTGAATAGGGAGCCGTAGGTTAGGATTTATATTTTTCCATACTTAGTTTATTTTTTTCTGTTTTAGATTGAACCGGGTTAGAATTGGTTGCATCCAATGGGTTCAATGGGTCTAATTTAAGTGAAGAGTTCCTATTGGTTAATAGGTTCTTATATCCTATTGGCTAATATGGAATCTTCTTTTAAATTAGTTGTTTAAGTTAGAGTCTTTTATTTTAAGTTAGTAGGGGTATCTTAGTCAATTTACTGTTTTAATTTAATTAAGTTAGTTTAGAACTCTTCCTTCCACGATTTTAGAAGGAAGAGACATTAATTTGTACTAGGATTTGGCTTAGGCCTTTATTATAAATAAAGTATATCGTGGAGGGCTCCCCCACAGATTATTTGAAGTTAAAAAACAGATTTCGTGGCTGCCATTGCTGCTGTTCCTTGCTCCCCTGTGTGAGTGTGCATCCTTGTGGACTTCAAGGTGGAAGGGTGGGTGGATTCCTGCGACTCTTTAAGCCCTGACGGCTGGGAGGATCTCTCTTCGAAGGTGGTTTCATCCTTCAAACATTCAAGCTACTGCCGGTGGATTCCAGTGTGAGTTTGAATTTGAATTTTCTGTTTTATTTTCATAAACCCTAGAAGGATCTCAATTCTGTCCAGATCTGTTCTCCATTAGAATCCTCTCAAACTTAAGCCATAGCTTCCCCTCACCATGGTTTACACTCGATCCCAAGTGCTGCCCATATCCATCACCCAAAACCCTAAATCCTTCTTCTCCATAATAGCCCCATAAGCCCTAAATTGCCCACAGCCCATTCTGACCATCAGAATTGGACCATATCCTGGTCGAATCCTCCTCTCACAGTCCCCTACATTCGATCCCAAGCCCAGCCCTCACAGCCCACTTGAAACCCTAGTTTTGGTAGTTTCCCTTAACCCTAAAACCCGAAACCCTAACCCTAATTCTGAAGGAATTTTAAACTGAACCAAATCCTATTTTTTTTATATCATAATAGTCCCCTAAACCTGCATATTAAAACCATATAAGACCCATTCCCAAATTCCCATCCTAAACCCTAGAATTAACCTAAAACCTAGGCTGTCCATGTGAACCAGTAGCCCCTTTTTGCTATTTATTCTGTTATCTGGCTCCTAGTAGGTCTCCTACCTATCTAGGACTACATTATAGGATTATCAGAGCAGGATTCCAATGTCAACATTGAAAAGAGAAATGGGAATACAAATAAAGATGCATTTTTTAAAATAAATATAAATGGAAGGTAAAAAGAGAGAAAAAAAAAAGAGACTTGTCCAAATAACACCGAACTTCAGCCAATTGCTATTTAGAGGTTAATGGATGGGGTGGCTGGAGGAAGAATGAAGCTGTAACAGTTTCAGATATAAAACAACCAACAATAACGATGCATAAACAAAGAGAGAAGAAGAAGAAAGAATAGACGGTAGCAAAGGAGAGTCTTACCGATTGGAGAGAATGCTGTTAACCTCCAATTGGTAGTAGTATGTGTTTATTTATAATAAAGATATGTACTACTTAATGTACCCATCATATGACTTAATAAGCAAGGGTATGACAAATATACCCTTGTGGTACAATACTTTAACTCTTAACACTCCCCTCAAGCTGGAGCATAAATATCAACCATGCTCAGTTTGGAACACCTTAAAAGAAACACATATTTGAACAATGCTTTAGTAAACAGGTCACTATGCTATTGAGCTGAGCTAACAAATGGAGTGGAGATCAACTTACTCATCACAACATCTTGAACAAAATGGTAATCAACTTCAATATGTTTAGTTCTTTTATGAAAAACTAGATTGTTGGCAATATAGATGGCATCATGAATTGATGATTATCACAGTTCATGTCAATGGGCTTATTAGTGGAAAAACCAAGCCATTAAAGAGAAGACTTCAAACACTTCAATTCAATAGAAGTATGAACCATGGCCTTATACTTAGCTTCAACATTGGACTTTGCCACTGTAGTTTGTTTCCACTCCTCCAAGCAATGAGGTTACCACCGACAAACGTACAATGACTAGTGGTAGTCCTCCTATCACCTTCAACATCAACCCAATCAACATCAAAATAACCAATACGATCAACATGTCCATGAGATCTGTAAATGAGCCCTTTTCCTAGAGCACTCTTAAGATACCGGAGAATGCGACGTGCAGCCTCCCATTGAACTTGCTTAGGCGACTCCATTAACTGTCTTATAACGCCCGTTGCAAAGGATATGTCTGACCTTGTTATTGTGAGATATGTTTACCAACCAGCTGTCGATACTAAAGCTTGTCTGTTAATTCCTTACCATCCCAGGCTGCAAGCTTCTGATGAGGATCCATAGGAGTATCAACAAGTTTAGAGGCTAATGTACCATTCTCATTTTGTAAATCAAAAACATACTTCTAATACCATTTTTGCTTCGAATAACCTCAATACCCAGAAAATACATGAGAGCACCTATATCCTTTATCTAAAATTGTTGCTGCAAATAAGCGTTGACATCTTCAATTCCAAACAAATCATTACCAGAAAGAATAATGTCATCGACATAAACCACCAATACAATTACACTGGAATCCTGGTGACGAACAAATACTGAGTGATCAGATTAGCACTGTGCAAAACCACAACCATGCACAATTTTGCTGAAGTCAAACCAAGCCCTTGGAGACTGTTTCAAACCATAGATTGTGAAGGTTGCAAACTTTCCTTTTATCCTCCCCTTGAGGAACATACTTAGGAGGTTGCCCCATATAGACCTTGAGCAAATCACCATACAAAAATAACATTCTTTATGTCTAGCTGATACAAAGGCCAATCAAACAACCAATGAGATAAAAATACGCACAAAATTCAGCTAGGCAACAGGGGAAAAAGTCTCAAAATAGTTAACACTTTAAGTCTGAGTGTAGCCCTTGGCCACGAAGCAAGCTTTAAGCCTCTCAACAGATCCATCAGGGTGATACTTAATGGTATACACCCAACGACATGTAACAAGCTCTTTACTTGGAGGTAACTCAACGTGAGTCCATGTCTGATGACTTAGTAGAGCATCCATTCCACATCCATAGCTGGTTTCCAGTTAGGATGAGATAACACCTCTTGATAAGATTGAGGTACAGAGTGGGTAGATAAGGATAAAGCAAAGTCATGAATAGATGATGCAAGATGTGAGATAGAAACATACTTTTCAATCGAGTAAGTGATCAAAGAACATTGAGTGCATGAACGAATACCTTTATGACGAGCAATTGGTAAGTCAATAACGGAGATGATGGAGCAGGACTCCTGCAGATAAAGTATCAGGCTGTGGCAGGAGGCAGAGGAGCAAGAATATCCAGAACATGCGAACTCGGATGACGCTGATAAACTTTCAATGGTTGTGACGATGATGGAGAATCAATAAGAGGAAGCAACATCGGGATAAGTAGAGAACTGGCTGCTGAAACAGCCTCCACGATTTGGTATTTATAGGGGAAGAGGAGACTAAGCATCCTCTTGAGATACATGCATTTGACATAAAGAGACTGTTGGAATTCCCAAGCTAGATGAAATTCCCACACCTAGAAAACAGAAACCAATGCATAAAAAATAAAATCTAAACCTAGAAACTAAAACCAAGAAATAGAAAAATGTTCCCAAGACATAGGAACTACAAACAAGAATAATTAGAGAAAACATTAGAACTGCCTAGGAACATGAAAAGACACCTAACTAAAAGACAACTAACTAAAAACACTTAATGCTGCCTAGGAATTTAAAAAGACAAGGACTAAATAAAGTTGGGCCCACATTGTCCCTTACAAAAATATCCGATGCATTTTTACATCCCACAACTTCCGCAGATCGCTTAGCCCCGTTCATCTTCGGCGCAAGAGCGCTCGATCAGTGAGCTATTATGCACTCTTTCAAGGGTAGCTGCTTCTAGCCAAACCTCCTGGCTGTCTCTGCACCCCTACGTCCTTTATCACTGAGCGATCATTTAGGGGCCTTAGCTGGTGATCCGGGCTGTTTCCCTCTCGACGATGAAGCTTATCCCCCATCATCTCACTGTGCAGACTAGGCGTGACCAAACCACGCAAGGTTTGGGCTTAGTCTGGTTCTCCTGGGCTGCAGGCTTTGTCAGGAGGCCTAGGCCTGGGCCTAAGCTGGTACTTCGTGGGTGCTTGACTGGGCCTGGGCTGGGCTTGGCAGGGGCTGCTGATGGCCCTGCATCAGAAACCCTAGTTTTGCATGTTTTATCAACTAGGATTTCATACACCAATAAAACTGTTGGATTCAATCTAACATCAATGTAGAAATCAGAATCCTACCCTACAGAATTGGAAGGCTCACAAAACCAGCAGGTTAAATACCAAAACTAATCCCCAATCTACAAGTCTGACCAGCCCCAAATTAACGGTATTAATAGGTCTACCTAGGGTCTTCAATACCCCAAAAGTTGATCCCGATCCAACGGTAGGATGGAGAGATGTTGTAAGATCACCAAAATAGTACATGGAAGAACCGGGGGGGGGGGGGGGAGAGAACCTGAGCGGATATGTATAGGTCAATATTATTAAAGGATCATCCACTTCACTGATTAGGGGAAAAAAAATGAGAAAAAAAACTGAATATCCAACTTTGGGTCTAGGCAGATGACCAAGTCATTGCAGTCAATGTGTAAATGGATTAGTTGTAGATTCAGGGTGAAACATGGCACAGAGGGATTTAAATGGTTTGGAACCCTGTAAACTGTTAATCAGGGCATCCCTCCTCTGTGGCATTCCTGGGACTTTCTACCAAAAAACTAATGATTTTTGTGTTATGGTAATCCTCCAGGATTGCCTTCTCTGCCCTACAGGCTTTGCAGCCAACATGGCTGTAATGGTTACAATTGGGAGTGTTGGTTCTCTCCTAGCTTCTGGCAGGAAACCATTGAAGGATGAAAGGGTAGCCATCTTTTCTGATGCTCTGAATCATGCATCTATTATTGATGGTATTCGTCTAGCTGAGCGGCAAGGAGGTGTTGAGGTCTTTGTGTATAGACATTGTGACATGTCCCATCTTGATGCTCTTTTGTAAGTTTTCTTGCCCTTATTTATATTTCCTCTTTAATTTACTTATCCAGTTTTCTGACACCTAATCATACATTTGGCATTTGACAGATCAAGTTGCTTGATAAAGAAAAAAGTTGTTGTGAGTGATAGGTAAGTCGAGAATGTTATGGCACTTTCTTGCTGTGCCAATTTTGCTAGATGAATACTTGATTTGTGTCAGGTGGATTATAGTGGTCTGTGGATCCAACCTCTGCCATAAATATGTATCAATTTTAGTGCATGTTAGATCTGTTTGTTTATTGTATGACAGCCCATCATGCTATCTATCAGTGCTGTCTTTGTTCTTCTTTGTTTGGCATTGGGCTCGCATGAATGAATAGCCTTTTTCTACCAAAAAAAAAAAAATTGTATGACAGCCCTACCATTAAAAATTATGGTTAAGAGATTCCTTGCCAGAAATTTGTCACTGTGGGTCATCCTAAATATTTCGAAACCCTGCTGGGTTTTCCGCCTCCCTGTTTTGGATGGAGGTTGAAGGTAACCCCCATCCCTCCCACGATGTGGTTTTAAGCCCTTATTTTCCCCTTTTGCCCTTCCCTCTTTAGTTATTTCAATTTTATCCTTTATTTTAGTTCTCTTCCAAGTCTACCCTTGGAAAATAAATATTATCCCCTATTATGTCCTATCTCCTTACCTACCCATTTAACTCTTGAAAATTCTGATTATTACAAGAATGCCATCTCTCCTTTGCAACTTCAGTTTATTTACAGAGTTGCCACTATTATTAAATATTTGATTACTACACACTTGGTTGGGCCCACAAGCAACCCAATAAGGATTATTCCAACCCGGGTTTGCACCACCATGCATGGTTGTCCCTGTGACAAAATAAAGGTTCAAAAATTCAGAACTACCATGAGGGTGCACACTAGAGCATCTTGCAAAAGCTGATATGTTCTCATTAAAAGAGCTCTCTTGATTAAGTTTAATTTTATTACTGTAGCTCTAAAATGTTTCAGTTTATGCTCATACCTATTATCTGGATGTAACAAGAGAGATGTATGGTATAATGAGGCTACTACCTAATATTTACTCATGAGTGGGTCATGTGATTTGGGACGAGTGTTGATATAATTATAGTAGTATTTAGCAGAGGATAAGTTCGAATTGGCTTACGGCTGAATAAAAATCAATTATGCATTTTGAAGTTAAAATCTAGGAGAATATTGATCTCAACTTTATACCTGACAGTATTTCCATGCATGTGTTACTGCTGCTATTCCCTTGCAGCTTGTTTAGTATGGATGGAGATTTTGCACCAATGGTCAAGCTTGCAGAGCTTCGCAAGAGGCATGGATTTTTATTAGTTCTCGATGATGTAAGTGCGATTTCTGTATCCATGTTGAAGATGTTTTGGTTTATCATTTTATTCTTTTCTTTGGGGGGGGGGGGGGTTGCATTCAGATGAGGGTGGACAATAACAAATAGTTCTCCCAGCCATGTCATACATGAAACACGCATCCAGTGGAGTTTATCATTAAATGGATGGCACCAAGGAGATTTGGTTCAAGACAAGTGTGCATATCATATAATACCAGATGGTCATATCAAGTATGACCTTGAATAGAGCTTGATTGGAGGGCAAGGATCCATGTAGCCGACCCCGTTTAGTTGGGAATAGGCTGAGTTGTTTTTATAATATCAGATGGTCATGTGGAATCAGGGAAATTGGTCCATATCTGCTTGTCCATTAACTGGTGTCTCCCCATGTCTTTAGGTGTCTGCTTGTGCATGACATGAACCTGGATCCTCCAGTCTGTCATCCTTGTCCCAATCTCTGTCGCGCTATTTATGAGGTTGTGACAAGCATTCTGAGAGTATTTTGGTTTGGTGATATACTTCACTTTAATTAATGCACCTGGTGTATTTACTAAAGTTTCCCCTTTGAGATGCTTTGGCCTGCCTTGTGATTGCCTAGAACTTGTGGTTCGAACTGGGAGGTGGGGATGGAAGGTCCACTCTCATATGGCGAAGGTAGGGAGGACGACTTTTTTCATCATCCCACTCTGGTATTGTATTTCTTAATGATTGAGCAGTTATGCTTACACTTGTCAAGGGTTGTTTCAGGCTCATGGATCATTAGTTTGTGGTGAGAATGGCGGGGGAGTGACTGAGGAGTTTAACTGTGAAAGTGATGTTGATATATGCATAGGAACTCTTAGTAAAGCCGCGGGTTGCCATGGTGGATTTGTTACTTGCAGGTAATCAGCTTTATATTTCTTTGGTTTGATTTCCCATTGTTTATCTGTTGAAATTTCGGCAACCAAAAATGTTGGAATATTGGTGAAAGATACTCTTTTGCCGTCGTTCTCCACCCATAAATAGCAGTCTTTAAAGTTCACCAAGGGTTAAGATACTGAATACCTGTTGTAGTAAATTAATGTGTCACGAGACTCACGACCACTCAAACATATAAATAATGAGATACGAAAAAATGGTCTTTGAAATGTTGCAGAACAGGAACTTCGGAATATCAGATGCAATGAAAGAATCTGTTTCCTCAGTGACTGTTGTCTGATATACTTCTTGTATCAAGATAAATTGATTTTATGGGCAAGAGAGAATGGATTGAGCACAGGTGACCTGAACCACCAATTTATTGTGTTAAGTAGTTTGACCAAGTAGGATTACCTGACACTCAGATCCTGTCGCTAGCTCGCAGCACTGCCTTCGTAGAAGTCCTGTCCTCTTATTTTTATCGATAGTTTGCGCAATGAAATAACCTGTGCTTCTGATCCTGTATCAGCATTTCATTCAGGAATGTCCAGTCTGCTGATTTCAAACACCTATAGTTCTTTTAATCTCTTTGTCCTGGGGTGTTTGATTGTTTCTATGTATAGCCTCTTTCTATCTTCTGTTTGCAGACTTCTAAAAAAGGCTGTAGTTTGCAGATTCTTGCTCTACTCATCATCACCAATAAATTCCTCATGTGAGAAAAGAAAAAAAAAGAAGAGATTTTTGAGCTCTGATTCATGCCAATTCCGTTGTTTTGGAATACACTAAGGCTGTGTTTGTTTGATGGAAAATAATGGGGTGGGAGAAAAGGGGTGGGATAATAGATGTGTTTTCCATAAAATTCCACAAGTCCCACTTGTTTATTTGCATGGGGCAGGAAAGTAAGGAGACAACATTTGGTTCATTAATGACTTTGTCATTTTTTGTCTGCTTACGTGGCACACAAGTTTTCACACCCCAGCCTTCTCAAAAGTCTTATCATTTTGGGTCCCATACGGCATTAAATGATTTACCATCGATTCCTTTCTGTTCCTTTGCTGTTTCTTCACCCCCATTACAGGTGGGGCCCACAAAATATCTTTTCCCACCCCTTTACCCGCTAAACAAACGGGCCCTGAAAACATTACTGAGGTACATTCTTCGCCTTCTGGGATCTATGAGATATTGATCCAGATGGCTTGTATTCTGGAGATTTGTCTGTTAATTTTGTCATGACCAAACAATATATTTAATTGTTTAAGTAATGCAAGAGGATGTTGGCATGACCTCTGCATTGATCAACCTGAAACTAGTCCGGTTCGTGCTTGATTGCACACACTTAGTCTCCTTTTTCTTGTTTTCTGTTAAGGTAATCGGTTGAAGAGGTTAATGGGCAGCTTACAGTCTCTATTTTACCTCAATTGTCATTCGTCAACCCAAGTACTGCCGCAGTATAATAAGAGAACTTCAGAAGTGTTCTCTGTTCAACTAGAAAGCAAATCCCAGCATGTCCTCTATCAGGTCTGGCAGTCAACTGGGGGCTATATACTGAGTATCTGAAAATGGTAGTTCCTGGGCACCTGCATGGGGTGGCATAATTTTTTCAGAAGCACCTATTTGTTCAATGCTCCTCTGTTGATAACCATACCTAGTTGTTTATTAATATGAAGGACATCCATTTTTTTTTCACCATTCCATTTCTACTGGTATGTCAGGAAAACTGTGAGTACATTCAACTCCAGGTTTCCACATGCTCTATGGTCTAACAATTTATGGAAGTTAGCAAAAAAAAAAAAGTTAAGATATTTTTTTTTGTCCTCAATGGAACTGATTATAAACGCCCTTACTTTTTTTTTCTGAGATCCTCACGTCTTATTGGTGAATGCCAATTGAACAGCAAAAAGTGGAAGCATCTCTTACAATCGAAGGGTCGTTCTTTCATATTTTCAACTGCTTCACCAGTTCCTGTTGTTGCTGCTGCACATGGTAGTGTGATCCTTTTTATATTTCTTTCCTGCATGATTTTCTGTTTTTGATCTTATTTTGATAGCACACTTTTTGCTGATTAGAAACATGTATATTGTCTTGTGGATGGAGATCTATTGATGAGATGTGTGTACCCAATACCTCTGCAGGCAATCTCACTTGGCATTTCTACGGAGTCCCCCACCTTGTTTTAGGGTTGGGAGACTCTCTCTTGTATACCATATTTATCTTTCTTTGCATCCTTCATACATGTTGATGTGTAGGTCTATCTGGATTGTGCGATCAATTTGCTTCATCAAGGAGAAACTGATAGTATAACGACATAGGATTAATGTGTTTAGAGTTGAATGTTTGGGACTTTGTTCATCATCCGGAAGATGTGGTTTCTTGAAATGTTGAATGGGGCTCATCTACTGGGTGATCTTCATTCACACAAATGAGCACCTTGTGACATGACTAGAACTTAATGTGCTCAACTAAGCGTCTAAACCTTACCCCAATTAAATGGAAATGTAATGCATAACTTGATTTCGAATACACTAGATATGTGATGCAGATCAGAAGTATTCAAATAAGTAACCATCGTAGGAGCAAAACTAAAGCCAAAACATGACTAATGGTTCTGCTTTTGAGCCATTCTTCTGTTCAAAACTGAACCACGGTTCAGTTCTGGTTCACTCCAAACCATAGGGGTTAATTAAAGTCCTGATTTTGTTATTTTATTCTAAGGAAGTTAGATTAGATTAGGACACTCCAAATAGCCTACAGCTAAGAGGAGTTTTAGTTTCTGATTTTGTTATTTAGGTTATTCTTGTAATTTGGTTTTATTAGTTGTAGTTTCCCAGTTAGATTCAATTTCTGTTTCTGTTTTAGGTTGATATTAAGAGTTTTTATCTTTATATATATGCTTGTAATTCAACGAATTGGTCAGAGTTGAATATAGATTGAAATTTGAGACTTTTGCCTCACAGCATGTGAGTTGTGCACACTGCTGTTCCCTCTCTCTCTGTCTCCCCTGCTCTTTGTGGTTGGAATCTCTTCGCTGTTCACACCTTTCCAGGTTTGTCTCCCTCCCTATTCTTCTTTCTATCTGAGTTTCTTAAACTCTCTTCACCATACCCTGTTTCTAGCAGTATTAATAGTCCCTCAAGTTTGTGGTCAAATGTCCTTCATCCCCTCCCCTTTCTTACTAAGGTTTTGGGCGAGAGTTCCTCCACCCTAGGCGACTCTAACCCTAGCTCCGTAACTGCTGAAACTAATCGTGTTGTGAGAACCATATCGGAAGTCATTGCTGAACCTGTTCTTACCATCCTACTGAATGTCAGAGTTTTCTTGGTTTTCTTAGTTGATTATTAAGTCTATCGTTGGGTGCACTTAAGACGGTTATGAGTTGGGAATTATACACTAAAATTTCAGCATGATCCATGATCACATGAGAGTTCTCTCATCTGGAACAGTTTCAGGTTACCTCTGGTTGCCTTTGTCGAGAGGTTGAAGACAACCTCCTCATGTAACTAAACCCCTACTCTCCATATTTACTCAAAAACTCCTATATTTCTGAATTTGATTATTTCATTCTCCATTCTTTGAGGGTGGACCTTGGTGCAACAGTTTCATTGCTCCATTGTGACCAAGTGGTCACGGGTTCAAGTCTCTGGAAACAGCCTCTCTGCGAAGTAGGGGTAAGGCTGCGTACATTATGACCCTCCCCAGACCTTGCAGTGGCGAGAGCCTCATGCATTGGGTGCGCCCTTCTTCTATTCTTAATTTAATTTCCGGAAACACCCCCGCTTAAATATTTGTTTCCAGTTGGGTCCACAAATCTGTCTCTTCACTTGTGTTCTCAACTTCAAAATAATGACGGAATTGCCATTGATCTTATTATTTTAAGTTTCTTTCACTTTGATGGGCCCATAGCGACCCAAAAACAGGGATTTGGCAACCTGGGTTGCATTACTTGGATTTATTTTTTATTGGGTCACTACGTCATCTTTGCCTTTGCGTGATGAGTACAGATTAGCTTTTGACCCATCCAACACTCCTCTCTATTAAGATTCTAGTCTCTCAACTGCGTAACTAATTGATGATAGTCTTTGATACACAGTGACATATTTTCACAATGAATAGTTTAGACAAAAGGATAAATCCAAACTTTTGTCTGCTACTTAAGAAAAAAGAAAAGTAAATTTCCATTGAAATTATTGCCGTCTTCCAGAGACGTGGAGCTTCAAAATGATTATTTTCTTTCTGATACAAATTCTCTTGATTATTAACAAAGTATAACTTTGCAGCTGCTGTTATTGTGGCTAAAAAGGAGAAGTGGCGTAGAAAGGCAATTTGGAGCCGTGTGCAAGACTTTCGCACTCTGACTGGACTTCCCATTACAAGTCCTATCATTTCTCTCATTGTTGGGAGTGAAGAGAAGGCCCTTCATGCGAGCAGGTCTGTCTATGCCATCTCTCTCTGTCTCTTCTGGACTGCTGCTACTGTCTCGATTAATATGGGAAAGGCAAGAGGCACACACACACACACACACACACATTCTCTCTCTCTCTCTCTCTCTCCCCTTCTCTTCTGACTACTGCTACTAACCGTTTCAACTAAAATCTGTCAGGCATATGCTTAAATATGGTTTCCATGTAACGGCGATTAGACCTCCCACAGTGCCTCCAAACTCATGCAGGTACTTTGCATGGTTTCTGTTATTCATTTGGTCTGATCAAGTAATTATTATTATTTGTTGTGGACCTATATATTGCCAATAAATAGGTGACTCTTTTAGATAGATTCTTTTCTCATCATCGCATGTTCCTAAATAATCCTTATGTTTTAGGCTACGGGTAACACTTAGTGCAGCACATACCACAGATGATTTGAAGCAGTTCACAGCGGCACTCTCCCACTGCATCAGCTTACCAAAAATTTATGCCACAAAATTCGATGGACATGCAAGACTCTAAAATGTGATGTTTTCTGATAGAAGAGTGAAGTCTCTCCACAGAATTATCTTAAATTAATTTTGATTGCTTTGAATGAAATATGTTCCATCCAAAGAAGATTGGTCTATTTTAAATTTATGAGGTAATGAGAGCAGTCTTATTTGCTTGGTCCAGGCCGAGCCACGGTTTCAAAAATCAGGAATCAGATCACTGAATCTTGGAATCGGCTGTGACTGATCCTGATTCTGACTGATTCGACACGGCTGATTCATGCCAAGATTCTCTGAGTTTTCAGATCTGAGGGCCGATTTTTATTGTTCTTGGGACCAATTCTTATCTGATCCAGATTGGAATCGGGAAGAAACGATTCAATCCCGAATTCCGTGTTTTGAGTCGTCCTGAAAAAACAGCAGGTAAATCAAGTTGGCATCAGCTTATCAGGTCCATTGTGTGTGTGTGTGTGTGTGTGTGAACAAGTACTTAATTGATCCCACAAAACAAGGTGGCGTCAGCCTATCAGTCACACATAGGTCTATTTAGTGTGTCACTTGTTAAGGGTTTCTACCTTTCATTTCCTTTCATGGTATTATGGAAAAAGGTGGGTAAATATGTAATTACTCTCTTTTTGGCATGTCAATTTAATCTTGGGAAAATTACATGATTAGCTATTTTTGGGTTTTCATTTACAAAACTGTCCACCTTATGTTTGAGTTAACAAAAATAGACAAAAACAAGTAGTTAAGGTTTATAAAACTAGACAAAATAGTCTCTCCCTCTTACACTTAATTTTGTAGACATTTTTACCCCTGCCATTGCCTTCTTGCCTAGGCATCCTCGGTTCCCTGCAACCCTACCCTTGTCCCAGCCACCGTCATTCTCTGTTATCCCAAGTAACAGAGAAAATAAAAAAGAGATTTTTTCAGAGGGGAACTGTCGAGGAAGGAAGGAAGGAGAGTCAATGTTTTGTCTAGTTTTGTAAAACTAAACTTGTTTTGGTCTATTTTTGTTAACTCAAACATAGGGTGGACAGTTTTGTAAATGAAAATTCAAAAGTAGCTAATCATGTAATTTTCTCTTTAATCTTCCAATGTCCTTTTGGAGCTTCAGTTACATTCATTTTGTTGGTTCCGTTTGGTTGCAAGGGAAATAAAGGGAAGGGAAGTGAACAATCTGGCTCCTCTATAGCGCATGGGGTACGCTATAGATCTTGTGGTGTGGCATAAGAGCTCGCCATGTGGATGAGTTGCACCATGTTTAGGATTTCTAGCTCGATCTATACTGTTCAAATGGGAGCTCGTCCATGTGACGAGTTCTGGTGTCGCGCTACAGAGTTTGAGTCAGGTTTATCCGATCTATCCATAAAAATAAAGGTCAATAAATAAATTAAGGACAGGGTGATCATTGTGCCCAGGCACATGAGCAGCCTGTGCAAGGGGGGGGGGGGAGGGGTGGTCATTGCACCCACTCCTATGTGCCTAGGCGCAACCTAGGCTGTGGCACAGAAAACAGCGCTCCATAAATAAACTAATGAATAACAATAAGATTGGTTGTGTAGATATAGCAGCTGCTGCTGATACACATGATACCTGCAGAACAACAGGACAAGAAGGAGAATTTAAGGAGCCCTTGCGTCCATCAAAGACGACTCCCACTTTTTTGGGCTACTATCTATATAATTTCTCATGGACAAAGTAGATGAATGAATTCCACAGCACAGCTAGGCTGCTGCTGTAAACAAGAAAATGAAGCCGGAAAATTTAAGGAGTCATTGAGTTTTCAAATTAGGAGGTATGGTTTGGACCCCTACTTTAAAACCTCACATAATCCATACATACTCAATTCAGACCTATACAGCATTTACCGAAGAAGAGTTCAAAAACAAAAGATAGCATGTCAAATACAAACCTGTTAAAACACATATAACCACCAGTTGTAGCATTGCATGTCAAAGGGAACAAGTCTGGCTGCAAAAGCAATCCATCCATCAGTAGCTTGTCAAGCTGCTCCTCGATTATTACCTGCAGTTCGTTCAACGAATTGTAAATTCCGACGACGAGCTCCTTCTCTATTTGGGGTTTACGCTCCACTAAAGTTCGCTTTACGCTTCACCAAGTTCTCTCGTATACATTACCATCATCAACATCAAACTCCTCCTTCTGACTATGTAGTCTCCCTCCATTTCCAATATGGAAACTTAGATATTCGGGTAATACCCAATCTGCCCGTGGTTTCCTTGTAGAATCCCTACCATAAAACTCAGAGTTTCTATTTGTATAGGTTACCTTACTTACTTTTAGAGTTTCTATTTGTATACGGATACGACGGATTGGCATCGGCAGAGACCGATAGATAACTAAAACCCCGTGGGATTTACAAGGTCCAAGGCGCTTTGCTCTCAATCGAACCTTTCAATCCTCCCTTCCCTTGCGTGGGTTTTGATGAAAATTGCTCATTCTGCGAAAAACTAGAAATTTTTGGAATATTCGGCAACTAAATCCTTCAATTACTCTTTTTTTTTGGGTAAGAAAATCCTCATATTACTCCAATCCATTCCAATCCTAGTGGGTGAGATAAGGTAAGTTAAATTTTCCCAACTCTTTCCGTTCGATTGCATATATAAACTGTAACTGCTATTGATTGGGTTTGGTATGGTGGGTTTTATCTTTGTTCTACTGAAACTCTGTTTCTTCATTCTTGAATCCATCAATGAATCAGTATACCTCCTCCATTCCATTCCATTCCATTCCAGTTTCTCAGGTCTCTTTCTTTATTCCATCCAAATTCTATCCCTGGTGAATTTTTGTATTCGAAGACGAGATGGTTGTTAAATTGAGCCTGAAGAGGAAGAAAGCAAGGAAGGGGAGTAGTGATTGTAGCAGCAGCAATGGAAGAAGAAGAAGAAGAAGTAATAAACTACTGGAAGATTTGCCAGTTGAAATCATCTTCGACATCTTTTCAAGACTTTCCGCCGTTACTCTAATTCGATTAAGGAGTGTGTGTAAGTTCTGGAACAACTTGACACGAGACTCTGGATTCATTGACCTGCTGACCTGAAGAAGAGGAAATTGATGCACGACGACGACGACATACCATGCTTGCATCAGAACTATACATATTTAAGAAAGTGAGTGGGTTGTTTTGGATAGATGATGGGGTTGAAGAAGGGAATTGTAAAGCTAGAGAAATTCAAATAGAGGATTTGGAAAAGTTTCAGGTCGTTGGGTCTTGCAATGGATTGATTTGTTTGGAGCCAAGGGGGTCGACCGTTTTTGGGGGTGGGAATTTCGTTCTATCTTCATCTGTAATCCAATTACAGGTGAGAAATGGTGTTTGCCACCTAGGGATGAGTTCCTTAGCCGTATTAATCCTAGAATGAGCCTTCCTAGAATTGGTTTTGGGTTTGATGATGCAACCGGAAAATATAAAGTGATTCGATTCTTGTATGAAGATGAAAGACAATTGGTAGGAGAAATCATCAGTTTGGGTGAAGGAGGAGGAGGTTCATGGAGAAAGTTAGTTATTCCAGTACTGATCAAAGGAGGACTTTATTATGGATCCGATACATCGACGGTGCTGTTCTTGAATGGGTTCCTATATTGGATAATCACAAGGCATATTAATGCAGATGATGATGATGATGATGATGAGGAGTTGTTGAACAACAACGACATTATTATTAATAAGAAATTCATTCTTGCATTTGATATTGGGAGTGAAAAGTTCCATATTATAAACTTCCCGGCCCCCTGGCTAGTCTTCCTGGAACAAGAAGATCATATGGATTAAACTTGATAAACATCAAGGGTTCTTTGGGTATATAGTCATGCAGATTTATGGTGGTGATGACTACTTTTCCTATTATGGTGATAATATGCCCTTCTTAATTGGGATACGGGATATGGTATTTCAATTGCGTTGCTCGGCGATGGCACATTGATACTCAAGTTTGGAATATGGGGAGGCTATCTAAGTTTTGCTAATTCCTACCATCCAGAACCCAAAGATTTGGAAAAGGGAGATTTTTTTGATATTGAAGAAATTGCCATTGATTCAACAACCATTTTTACCCTTCACACCCACCCTTGTTACCCTTCACACCCACCCTTGTTTCCCTCAATTATTATGATGCTCTTAAGGTTGTCACGACACCCCAACCCACATCGTCGTCGTCATCTTCGTCTCAACTGCGGGAACCATCAGCCAGGCTTCGATGACCACCAACCCGCATGATTGATTATGTGTGAAGTGAAGTGCACGGTTCCATCCATTAGATGCATGTCAATTACTCTTTTTTGGTTTTTTTACTACCAATCAACTTGGTGATATGTTTACAAAGGCATTATTTGGATATGCTTTCCGTCGAAGTTGTTCCAAGCTGGGTCTAGGTGATTTCTATGCTCCAACTTGAAGGGGAGTGTTGAGGATAATTTGATTTTTGTGTTTTATAATTAGGATTATAAACTCCTAATTATAGTTTGAGTCTGTCCTAGTTCTCTTTGAGTTACTGTAGTCCTAGTTCTTTTACTTTGAGTCCTAATTGTTAGTCTTAGTTTTATTATTCTCGTATTGTAACTTGGACTCCTATCCTGATTAGGAATTCCTCAGATTAGGAGTTCCCTCTTTTCTATTGTAATTTCAAATCATAAATACAAGTATGCCGGGGGAGACTATTATATCCAACAGTTCTCTTCTCCTCCCATCTTCTTCTCTTCTCAGTTCTGGTATTCTTCAAGTGTGTTTTGCTCTACAGAAATTAACTACATTGAACAGGTTTTGAAGAATCAAATTACATCTTATATTTATTGGTGGTTTAGAGACAGAACAAAATTTTGCTGCTACACTAGTAGCAGGAACAAAGCTGGCAGCCAAGGAAATGGAATCTTAAGGGGTGTTCTAGAAAATACAAAAACCTAGGAGGGTATTTATGAATCCAAAGAAGAAGTGAATTATTCAATTTCCTTGGCTGTTAGCCTTGTAGTAATAACATTCCAACTATGGGCATAGCAGCAAATTTTTTTCCTACATATTGACATCTTCTAACAACAACTCTATGTGTGAACATTCTCTAGAGACACATCTCCACATATAAAGAGATGTCTATCTACATACATGTATACAAAGAGGTGTAATCTCTCTTTGTCTCTTCTTGACTATTGCTACAATCTCGATTATTATGGGATAGGCAGAGGCACACACAAACACTCTCTCTCTTTCTCTCTCTTCTGCCTACTAATACTATTAACCGTTTCAACTAAAATACCTCTTTTAGATTCTTTTTTCACCATCGCATGTTCCTTAATAATCCTTATGTTTTAGGCTAACACTTAGTGCAGCACATACCACAGATGATTTGAAGCAACTCACAGCGGTAAACTCTAAAAATTCTTATTTGCTTGGTCCGGGCCTAGACTCAGTTTGAAAAATCAGAAATCAGATCACTGAATCTCGTAAGCGGATGTGACTGATCCCAATTCTGACTGATTCGACCCACAGCTGATTCATGCCAAGAAACTTCAAGTAGCTGCCATTACATCTAATGTAATATAACTCTTTTTGGCATGTCAATTTAATCTTCCTATGTCCTTTTGGAGCTTTAGTTACATTCATTTTGTTGGCTCAGTTTGGTTTCAAGGGAAATAAAAGGAAGGGAAGTGAAATCAGGGATCCGTCTCCTTTGTAGCACGGGGTTGCGCTACTGATCTTGTGGCACGACATCAGAGCTTGCCAAGTGGACGAGCTCCCATTTGGATGGCGCTAACTAAGCTAGAAATTTGAATTTCAAAATTAAGAAATCTTCCTGTCCATTGCATGTGCACCACGCTCAGGATTTCTAGCTCGATCCGTGCCCATTTAAATGGGAGCTCATCCACGTGGTGAGCTTTGGTGCCGCGCTACAAAGGAGCCTAATTTGTGAAATCAGTTTTACAAAGAAAATAGAAACAATAAGTTGGTGGGTCATCCGGATTTTTATCGTCTCAAGTATACCATCATCAAGTGCATGTCAAGTGCACTCCTGCAATGATGACACGTGACAAAGGAGCCTAATTCGTGAAATTTGGACTTTCATTTTATAGAATGCGATTTTTCCCTCCATTCTCCTAAGTTCTCATGGGCCATAGTCTTTCTTGGTCAATGTGGGGGTTGTGAGGTCTTGCATGTACCTGGGGTTTACCCAATCTTTCCATAAAGATAAGGGAGGGATGTGATTTCCTCGTTACGAAAAAACTAAACAAAAATGAAGAAAATATATAAAAATAAGATTGGTGTGTCTCTCTCTGTTGCCATAATCTTCTAATTAATCTCTCACTTGTGACATAAGGTCACTCTTACTCTATATCCAATCTCCGGGCATCGGGTTTCAAAGAGAGATTGGTTAGTTGCCTTCTAATCATTCTTACCCTGCATTACCGGAACCGTATTGGTGGGTGATGAGTTCGGTTCCTCTGCATATATCAACAGGTGAACGTACATGTGATAACACCTATTCTATTTTTGTCATTTACAAAGGGAGGGGTTTTTATGGAAACAAAATTAAAATATGATTCACTCTAAGATGTACGTTCACCTATTGATACATGCAGATAATCCATTCTTGTGGGTGTTGTTGTTCATATGGAATGTAAATTAACAACTTATATTGCCGCAGTCAAGAGACTCATCGAAGCCCAACCCAGACCAATGGAAGTATTTTGGTTGGGCCACCCTTCGAAGAGATTGGGTAGTTTGGATGGTTTAAACTTTAAATCAACCAACTCAGTGAATTGTTAATTTCTTAAAGGGAGAATGTTTTTTGTGACGGGGGCGCAGGTTGTGCCCAGACACATGGATGTGGGCACACCCTGCGCTGCGGCACAGAGAACATGAGCCCCTTCTTAAATAATATAAGGAATAATATTTCACACGGTAGAATTAGTACTGCCCTTTTAATTGAAAAAATAAGCAAACCGATGTGTACTCGGTCAACAAACACAAGCAATTTTTCTCTTCTTGAATGAATCTAATAGGATGCAAACAAATAGAATAATATGGAACAATATATATGGAACACAATGAAGGTAGTAATCAAGCTCCCAAATCAGCAACTCAATGCATCACAAGTACACACATAAACACCATCAATTTTTAACGTGAAAAACTACCTCAATAGGAGGAGTAAAAACCATGGGACCGTAGTCCACCAAAATTTCACTATCTCCAAATAATGGGAATATACAAGAGTCTTCTCTAACAAAGATTAGAGGCATACAACCATTCCAAATCTCAAGAATAATTTATCCTTGGCATCTATCATCAACAAGATGAACTCTAAAAAGAGGAATGAAAGAAAAAGGAAGAGATCTCACCAAATTAGGGATAATAAGAACATAGTTATCGGACTGAGTTAGAGAGCTTTAATCAACAATCACACCGTACAGAATATAGAGCTTTGTCTTAAAAATCTGTTGTTCAAAAATCAGCTCACACGAACCACGTTGACCATCCAATTGAGCTCTTGAAGTTGATTGCACAGAGCCTCTATAATCAGAAAAGCTTTTTTTTTTTTTGGTAAAACCAGAAAAGCTATTTATCTCCCCCTTTCTTCTTTTCTTCTTTTCTCATACGACCAGCCACACTATTCTGTCTCAATGAAACCAAAAATGTCTTACCCAAAAAAAAAAAAAAAACCAAAAATGAGGTAAAACCTCATTAAACAAAATATTAGACAAAAATATCCTTCTTATGGACTTTAACCCTAATGAGCTTCACAAATAAAAAACTTTGGACCACCCTCCACATGGAGGAAAACCCAACCCAATACTTCTTCGCTGATCACGTGAGAGTCTTCTCTAACAAAGATTAGAGGCATACAACCATTCCAAATCTCAAGAATAATTTATCCTTGGCATCTATCATCAACAAGATGAACTCTAAAAAGAGGAATGAAAGAAAAAGGAAGAGATCTCACCAAATTAGGGATAATAAGAACATAGTTATCGGACTAAGTTAGAGAGCTTTAATCAACAATCACACCGTACAGAATATAGAGCTTTGTCTTAAAAATCTGTTGTTCAAAAATCAGCTCACACGAACCACGTTGACCATCCAATTGAGCTCTTGAAGTTGATTGCACAGAGCCTCTATAACCAGAAAAGCTTTTTTTTTTTTTGGTAAAACCAGAAAAGCTATTTATCTCCCCCTTTCTTTTTTTCTTCTTTTCTCATACGACCAGCCACACTATTCTGTCTCAATGAAACCAAAAATGTCTTACCCAAAAAAAAAAAAAAAAACCAAAAATGAGGTAAAACCTCATTAAACAAAATATTAGACAAAAATATCCTTCTTATGGACTTTAACCCTAATGAGCTTCACAAATAAAAAACTTTGGACCACCCTCCACATGGAGGAAAACCCAACCCAATACTTCTTCGCTGATCACGTGAGATCCTCTTATAATTTCTACCAAAAAAAGAAAAAGTGAGATCCTCTTATAAGCGTATCATGAGTTCATGACCCATGTATGCACATCGTGGGGCCCTCCTTCTCTTCTCATGCGTACATTGACTTTCCTTGGAGATACTAATTCATACATGGTCCCCCCCCCCCCTCCCAAATTCCGCTAATTTAAGCAAGAGAAAAAAATATGAATACCTAAAAGAGTATAAGAATTAAGAACGTTCAATATAATATTTTTTTTATTTCTTGGGATCAATTCTCATCTGATCCGGATTGAAATCGGAAAGGAACGGTTCAATCCCCAATTCCGTGTTTTGAGTCGGCCTAAAAAACCAGAAGGTATCTAGGTCCATTTTGTGTGTGTGAAAAGTCTCAGTCATTATTACATCTAATCCATGACCAATTCTGATCCTCGAATGTAACCTGATTTCTTGTCTGGGCTGGCAACGCAATTACAAGAACGGGTGGAGGAATATCTGAACCAGCGGTTAAACCAACTCCTGCAGGCCCACCCAACTGGGGGAGTCTCTTCTTCGAATGGGCTGACCGGTCCAACCGATGATCCACTGCTCAGTGGTTGAACACCCCTCTCGTCCAAAATGTCCCTGAATATAAGGTTGCAAATTAACCCCTTCCAAAACTCAGTTCGATACCTTCACGGAAAATGGTCGAGAATGAAATCCCGGTTCAAAATATCAGAAGTGAGAGAAAGTAGAGTAGTTGAAGGATTTGTCATTTCTTCTGATTCAATGTATGGCAGTGCAGCTTTGTGCCTCTGCAGCAACAAGGGTGAGTTTGGTATCATTATCCGTTCCAACCTTTTGTATGATGTTGATATGGCCAAGCCAATCAAGGGATAGCCAAAAGCCAATCACCATAGCAGACGCTTCTGGTTCCATTCCAATCACGAATATCATCCGACGGAAGATCTGACATTCAAGATCGTAGAGGGACAAGGTTGTGCCGAATGAGTCCATTTCAGTGGATGAGGATTAGGAAGACTCTACGCACTTGTAAAACAAACTGTGGGGCCAGACAAGATGATCTTGGTGACTATTTATAGAAGATCGAGTTTGGGAGGAAGCGTCTATTGGTGGAAATGTGAAATGCATGGATCAGTTAGTGGGTCCCATCCGTTTCCACCATCTGCAAAACAATAACCAACGTTTCGGTTGGGAGAAAGGTTGGAAATTGGAAATCGGCCCGGAAAATCACTCTGGCGTTGATTGATTGCAAGGGGAATTGAAAGGAACGGGAAATTTTCATATTGAAGAATTTTTTGTAATCATTACATCATGTGACATGTAAGTATATTATTAATTTTATATCATTCTATATTTGATTATTAAATTCTATTTTACTTTACATTCAACTCCTGGTTTATTATGTAAAATATATCATTATTAAATATGATATAAAATTTATAATTCGACTCCTCTATTTTCGCCTACCCCTACTATCGTGTGCGTCCCACACACAAGTAAGGTGGAATGTATCACCTTACCCCTATTCGAGTGCCTTGCCCGAGAGGGGGTAAGGCGATACTTTCTGCCACGATTGTGTGTGGGGGCACACGACAGTACCGAGCAGGCGGAAGTAGAGGAGTCGGATACCTTTAAGTAGTTTATACTATCACATGGTGTAATGATTACAAAACTTTGTTTTTAAGGTTTGAAAATTTTCACTTCCCTTCCCTTTAATATCTCTTTCAACCGAACATAGCCTTTGTTTGTTTTTTCCCTTATGAAACAGAAAAATAATGGTTTTGTTAGGTTCGTATTAACCTGATAATGAAAAAAAAAAAAAAAAACGAAGTTCTTTACCGGTTTGATTTTGGTTTAATTTATTTTCATATTGAAACCTATTCAGCCCGACTAAAATCGAGTCAAACTGACCATTTGACACCCCTACCTCAAAGATAGGGCTAATCGTTGACGAGAAAGATCTTCCATGTATGGTAATGAGAAAATAATTAAGAACTAAGGGAAAACCCTGCCGAAGACCCCTTGAAGGTTCAATAGAGACAAAACTACTCTCTTTTAACTTAATGTAAAAGGAACAAGAGGGATTATAACTAATCATATCACTCTCATAAAAAAATTAAAAAATAAAAGCTAATCATATCACACCAGGTTTGGGTAAAACCTAAATATTAAAAAATAACACACAAATAGCCTTACTCAATCCTATTATAGGCCTTGGTCATATAAAGTTTAAGAGCTAACCACCCCTATCTCTTTTATGATGCTTCAAAAAATGAAAAACTTCATGAACAATGATAATATTATCAGATTTCTATACATCGTCAATAAAGACCGCCTAAAATGGTGCAACAAACTTATGCAAAAAAGAGGTATAACTTATTAGCAAACAACTTAGCAATTATTTTATAAGTAATTGTTCGAAGAGAGCCTAAAGTCATCCCTATAAACAACCTTATATGTTTAAGAACTAAGCCTAATTAACACGAAATGGTAAAGTAAGAAGAATTATAAAAAAAAAAAAAGAAAAAAAAATCATGTATGAAAAGAGACATCATCTATTTAATAGTCTCCCAACAAGGTATTTTTATTTGCTCCATTTCCACAAGTTCCTCGAATAGAGGGAGCGGGGGGGTAGTGTGTTCGAGCAGGGGTAGGGTGGTCAATTTTGCCTCCTCTATTAGAGTAACTTGGGGAAATAGACCTGCCCAAGAAATGGAGCAAATAAAGGTCCTTCAACAAGTTGGGATGCCATCATAATATCATGGTTCAAAATTTTGTCAAATATCGTCGATATTTCGATATATTTTGAAAATCTCGACACTATTGAGACGAGATGGACTTCTGAAATGAAAAATGTTCAAATTTTGAATATTTTGTGAAATTTCGGTATATTACTTAAACAATGTGTATTTAACTATTTATACATCAGGGTCCGAGTGTATACTGTCAATCAAGGGTGCAAATCCAAAACACCACTTTGAATTCATTTTTTTGCAATATGAAAATTTAAATGTGTTTATTTAACTTACATAAGGGTGTACATGAAGTATCAGCACTTCATATGATCAAAAACCCATTGAGTTGGAGTGCCAAAATATGATAGAAAAAAGACTATATTTCGCCGAAATTTTGGTATATTTTGAAAATTTTGAAAATCTTGACTAGCCTGAAATGGTGAGACGAGACGAAATTTCAAACTATGCATAGCATGGAGCCTTATAAGCTCCAATAGCAAACACGACTCCTTATTTCCTTTTCGGAGGGATGGGAAACCACATAACAATTTTCCTCCAAAATGATTGGGTTAAACAGTTTCTTAATAAAAGAAGGATCCAAGGGGTTAGCAGTACTACATATTTTTTTTTTGATAATGAGGGTTAGCAGTAATACTTTTTTTTTTTTTTTGATAAAGAGGGTTAACAGTAATACATATTTCACTAAAATGGTCAGAAAAAATCCTAGCCTTCGGAGTGTCAAAGATTTTAATACATTAATTATTAATAATATAGGGAATGGATAGCCTTCGCAGATGTAAGTTAGCCATGGAGTGAAAACATCGAGTATTCCTATCATCATAAATCAAATTAGAAATTCTTGATTTTGGAATCAAAACACCTCCACTCCAACAACCAACTAAATTATTTTAACATCAACTAACTGATCCAAAACAAGAGTATGTTCTAACGACACCAGATAATGGTATTGATAAAAATAAAAAGTACTAATTTTCACCTCATGCAAGTTCCCAAAAACATGTTATTCCAAATACGAAGAGGTGGCATAAGACCATTGAGTTTACAAACCAAATTTCAGGAATCTAAAGAGTTCCATTTATTTCTAAAAAAATTAAAAAAAAAATTAATTGATGCTAAAACCAGACCACCTGAAAATGAAATAATTTTTTGTATGAATTATTTTGTTTTTTTTTTTTTTTTTTTGGGATAGATATTTATTTTGGGGGTTCAAGTGCAAAAAGAAGGATTGATGAAAGCCAAAAGAAGGAAAAGTTCTATAGGTTGCATGCTTCCAAATAACCATATATCACTAGCCATATCCTTATTTAAAAGTTCTGTTGGCACACCACCGCATACGAGTGTACACCCGCTGTGTCTATCTCTCTGTAGTTTTTTTTTTTTTTTTTGGGTAGAAAATAAGCTTATTTATTGAAGTGTGTCCAACGCAAGGAGTCCGAATTACATAAGTCCTAAATCCAAGGAATGGAAGGTGGTCAAACTGTCTCACATGCTAGAGACAAGGCTTTCCTAGCAAGAGAGTCAGCCACGCTGTTAATCTCTCTTGAAACATGCTGAAAAATACAAGCATTAAAACAGCCGACCAAGGTACGGATGTCTTGCATGATATTGATCAACTCGATGGGGGGGGGGGGAGGGGCAATGCATAATTGGTGAGGTTCGAGGTGAGCTCTTTACTGTCCGACTCCACTAGAACATCATCAATGCACTCCGAGATGCAATAAGGAAGACCCTCCCGAACTGCAATAGCTTCCCCTTCTTTTTGTACTCAGAGTTTACACCCGAGATGTCGATCTCGGACCTTTATCCGCTGCTGTGCACTGCAGCACTGTTGTGCCATCGTGCGGCGTAGCAGTGGCCATGTGTGCACAGTGGGGCCCGCTATGCACACATGGCGGCTGCTGCGCCGCACGATGGCGCAGCAGCACTGCAATGCGAAGCAGCGGATAAAAATTCGTCTATCTCTCTGTAGTTTACCACACACGCCCCTCTTCCTTTTTTTAATCAGTTTTTGCAAATGAGATAAGTGTCGCACTCGCAATCCGGTTGTGTCATATGGGCCCTACCTATAAGTGTGGCAATCCGGTTGTGTCATATGAGCCCTACGTCTTAATGGTTGGATGAGCATACGAGAACGCTTCCCAGCTGTTCAGATGGAATCCACTTTGTGGGACCCACACAGCTAGGGACAGTTTTCGGTACATGAGCGTGAGCCCCACTCCAAATGAAAAACGCAAAGCCGTATTACACATGCGTCGTCATTTTGTTATTTTTTTTTTTTTTTTTTTTTTCGGTCTATCCTAGTCTAGGGCCCACAAGGTGTCCTTCACCAGTCAGACAGAAGTCACGTATAAAAGGTTGGTAAACTTCTACTGAAACAGTTCTCCATTCGAATTTCTTTCTCTGCGCGAGAGCTTATGGCTGGCGAGCACAAATAGGGTTTGTGTTTCGAATCGATCTTTTCTTCAAAGCAGTGTCACCTTGGGAGAAATCTCCAGGTCTGTTTCGAAGCTTCTTCTTTTTCCTAATCATCTAGTTTTTTCTTCTTCTGTGAAGACTTCACAGTCTTTTTAATGCTTCGGTCCTTCGTTATAATCTCAGTCATTCGTATCTTTTTTATGTTTTCAATTTTATTGATCTGCACTTTTTGAATAGATCTGCACTTTTTGAATATGATTTTCTAAACTTCGTTTACGTTTTCTAAGATCTAAGTACTATTAGAAAGTTGTTTTTATCTCCGTAGTTCGTGGACTCTTAGTGTGAGGTCAATCATTCGGAGCTAATACAGAAATGCACATTTAGTCTGAGTTTTTTAATGCTCCGTAATTTAGATCTGAATAAAGTTTATTTCATCTTAGTAGTTAGTTTTCCTTTAGTTGGCGTTAGTTCGTTCTTTACGATAACTCTAAACTCTGTTGTTCATTACTTTCAGTTTCGTAGTTCGTAGATTAGTCGATCATTCGGAGCTACAACAGAAATGCAGATTTAGTCCGAGATTTTTAATATTACGTAATTTAGATATGAGTTTTCCTTTGATCAACGTTAGTTCGTTCTTTACGATAACTCTGAATTCTGTTGTTCCTTTATTCTGCGTGTGCATGGTTCTGAGAGAGAGACCTGATCGGATCTGATTTACCTTTTTGCAAGAGCTTGAGGCTGAATTACTACTGCATTACACAAAATAATTCTGAGGTTGGACACATTGGGATGATGGAAGGTAACAACAATCCAAATCTGATTCCCTTGATTGAACTACAAGTAGGTTCTTACTACGAGGTGAATCATTCGGAAGTCGGAATACAAACACCAACTAAAGGGAGTACGAATAGTCTAGGTAAACCGCTTTGCGTTCATTTCATTTGTTTTGATCCTGGATCGGTACATATTTTTATACTAGTGGTGTTGACGAATTGTATTGTACAGGTAACGGCACGATTGCCATTAGCTGTAGCAGTGCATTTTTCAAGTAAGAGCTCCCTCCAAAGCTTGCAGGATAAGGCAGAGATCCTTTAACCTGAATTGGATGTGGATTTCACGATAGAATCAACATGGGCGACTGAAATACTATCTAGGCTCGTCCCTGTATTTGAATTTGAGCAACACAAACATCTGCACAGCTTCTGGAGTACGAAAGATTACCTAGGAAGGAGAAATCATTGAATATAGGGAAGGGCAAAGGTCAGGTCACGTCGGTAGCTTTGAAAGGTGCAGGAGAAGAGCACCGGGGAGTGACCAGGGCAATTATAAGTCCATCTACTGCAAAAAGGAAAAGTCAGAGTTTAAGTTCGATTCCAAATGCAAATTCGCCAAAGTACTAAACAAGGTACGAAAATATATTTTTAGCTGCTAATAGTTAAAGATATAATTAAATTACTCTGTTGATCCGTTGTTTTATGTAAGGCTCGAAGAAGTGAAGCAGAAGAAACCGGAAGACCCGATTTGGGTTAGTGGGCCGAAACGGCGCAAAGAAGAATCACCCAATATACTCAAGAGGGATACGTATTGAAATATAATTCTGGAGAAGAAGCACAAGGAGCATCATGACATGGATTTTGCTGGAGCAGCAGGACGGGGAGAAGCAAAAGAGGTATATGATGTAGATGGTTTCATAAATTTGTCTTCTGCATTAATTACTAACAGAACTGGACTGGGGTTTGACAGGATTCCAAATATGGTGACCTGATAAGCCGCAAAAGCTCAATAGAGAAATAGATAGTCGAAAGGGTCAAACATAAAGCGGAAGTACAGATCAAGTTCAACAATTTCAATAACAAAATAAGACATTCAGCTCTTTGATTTAACCAAAACTTTGAAGGGAGTTGATGTACCCTATGTAGGACCAAGAGCTTGCCAATCCCCCAAAATACGCCTTGTGAGGGAAGGTGCAACTTTAATTCATTATTGCACACCAGCCAGCGCGAATCGCTCCGCCCGAGCCGGGATCTGGGCAGGGCATTTTGGATACATTCCACCCTCTACAACCCTCCCCAAATGTACGCCCAATAACAGAGCACCCATGCCACTGGGAAGACTCGAACTCGCGACCACCTGCTCTGATACCAATAGTAGGATCAATCGCTTGCCAATCCCCCAAAAGATGCCTTGTGAGGAAATGTGCAACTTTAATTACTTATTGCACACCAGCCAGTGCGCATCGCTTCGCCTGAGCCAGGATCTGGGCAGGGCATTTTGGGTACATTCCACCCCCAACACCCTAATCTAATCGGGGCGATGTTCTCGATGCCGCAATGCAGGCTGCGCCTAGGCACATGGGCCCCATATGCCTCGGCACAGCCTGAGCTGTGGCATAGCGAACATTCTCCCTAATCAAACATTTTCCTTATTTTGTTTCATATGATTGATAAATTATCATAATAAATGGGGTATTATCGAACTACAAGTAAGTTCTTACTACGAGGTGAATCATTCGGAAGTATTATCGGAATACAAACACTAGCTAAAGGGAGTAAGAATAGTCTAGGTAAACCGCTTTACATTCATTTCATTTATTTTGATCCTGGATCGATATATGTTTTTATACCAGTGGTGTTGACGAATTGTATTGTACAGGTAACGGAACGATTGCCATTAGCTATAGCAGTGCATTTTTCGAGTAAGAGCTCCCTCCAAAGCTTGCAGGATAAGGCAGAGGTCCTTCAACCTGAATTGGATGTGGATTCCATGATAGAATCAACATGGGCAACTAAAGTACTATCTAGGCTCGTCCCTGTATTTGAATTTGAGCAACACAAACATTTGCACTGCTTCTAGAGTACGAAAGAATTACCTAGGAAGGAGAAATCATTGAATATGGGGAAGGGCAAAGGTCAGGTCACATCAGTAGCTTTGAAAGGTGCAGGAGAAGAGCACCGGGGAGTGACCAAAGCAATTACAAGTTCGTCCACTGCAAAAAGGAAAAGTCAAAGTTTAAGTCCGACTCCAAATGCAAATTTGCCAAAGTACTGGACGAGGTAAGAAAATATATTTTTAGCTGCTAATAGTTAAAGATATAATAAAATTATTCTGTTGATCCGTTGTTTTATGTAAGGCTCGAAGAAGCGAAGCAGAAGAAATCGGAGGACCCGATTTGGGTCAGTGGGCCAAAACAGCGCAAAGAAGAATCACCCAACATCCTCAAGAGGGATACGTATCGAAAAATAATTCTGGAGAAGAAGCACAAGGAGCAGCAGGACGTGGAGTTTGCTAGAGCAGTAAGATGGGGAGAAGCAAAAGAGGTATATGATGTGGATGGTTTTATAAATTTGTCTTCTGCATTAATTACTAACAGAACTAGACTGGGGTTTGACAAGATTCCAAATATGGTGACCTGGTAAGCCGCAAAACCGCAATAGAGAAACAGATAGTCAAAGGGGTCAAGCATAAAGCAGAAGTACAGATCAAGTTCTACAATTTCAATAACAAAATAGACATTCAGCTCTTTGATTTAACCAAAACTTTGAAGGGAGTTGAGGTACCCTATGTAGGACCAAACGCTTGTCAATCCCCCAAAAGACGCCTTGTGAGGGAAGGTGCAACTTTAATTTCTTATTGCACACCAGCCAGAGAGCATCGCTAGTAGGACCAACCGCTTGCCAATCCCCCAAAAGACGCCTTGTGAGGGAAGGTGCAATTTTAATTATTTATTGCACACCAGCTAGGGTGCATCGCTCCGTCCGAGTCGGGATCTGGGCAGGGCATTTTAGGTACATTCTGCCCCCAACACCCTAATCTAATCGGGGCGATGTTCTCGGTGCCGCAACACAGGCTGCGCCCAGGCACATGGACCCCATATGCCTCGATACAGCCTGAGCTGTGGCATAGAGAACATTCTCCCTAATCGAACATTTTCCTTATGTTGTTTCATATGGTTGATAAACTATCATAATAAATGGGGTATTATCGAACTACAAGTAGGTTCTTACTACGAGGTGAATCATTCGGAAGTATTATCGGAATATAAACACTAGCTAAAGGGAGTAAGAATAGTCCAGGTAAACCGCTTTGCATTCATTTCATTTATTTTGATCCTGGATCGGTATATGTTTTTATACTAGTGGTGATAACGAATTGTATTGTACAGGTAACGGAACGATTGCCATTAGCTATAGCAATGCATTTTTCGAGTAAGAGCTCCCTCCAAAGCTTGCAGAATAAGGCAGAGATCCTTCAACCTGAATTGGATGTGGATTTCACGATAGAATCAACATGGGCGACTAAAGTACTATCTAGGCTCGTCCCTGTATTTGAATTTGAGCAACACAAACATTTGTACTGCTTCTAGAGTACGGAAGAATTACCTAGGAAGGAGAAATCATTGAATATGGGGAAGGGCAAAGGTCAGGTCACGTCGGTAGCTTTGAAAGGTGTAGGAGAAGAGCACCGGGGAGTGACCAGGGCAATTACAAGTCTGTCCACTGCAAAAAGGAAAAGTCAGAGTTTAAGTCCGATTCCAAATGCAAATTCGCCAAAGTACTGGACAAGGTAAGAAAATATATTTTTAGCTGCTAATAGTTAAAGATATAATAAAATTACTCTGTTGATCCGTTGTTTTATGTAAGGCTCGAAGAAGGGAAGCAGAAGAAATCGGAGGACCCGATTTGGGTTAGTGGGCCAAAACGGCGCAAAGAAGAATCACCCAACATCCTCAAGAGGGATACGTATCGAAAATAATTTTGGAGAAGAAGCACAAGGAGCAACAGGATGTGGAGTTTGTTGGAGCAGTAAGACGGGGAGAAGCAAAAGAGGTATATGATGTGGATGGTTTCATAAATTTGTCTTCTGCATTAATTACTAACAGAACTGGACTGAGGTTTGATAGCATTCCAAATATGGTGACCTGGTAAGTAGCAAAAGCGCAATAGAGAAACAGATAGTCGAAAGGGTCAAGCATAAAGCGAAAGTACAGATCAAGTTCAACAATTTCAATAACAAAATAGACATTCAGCTCTTTGATTTAACCAAAACTTTGAATGGAGTTAAGGTACCCTAACCTAATCGAGGCGATGTTCTCAGTGCCGCAGCGGCGCAGAGAACATTCTCCTTATTTTGTTTCATATGTTTGATAAACTATCATAATAAATGAGGTACTATCGAACTACAAGTAGGTTCTTACTATGAGGTGAGTCATTCGGAAGTATTATCAAAATACAAACACCAACTAAAGGGAGTAAGAATAGTCCAGGTAAACCACTTTGCGTTCATTTCAGTTATTTTGATCCTAGATCGGTACACATTTTTATACCACTGGTGTTGACGAATTGTGTTGTATAGGTAACGGAACGACTGGCATTAGCTGTAGCAGTGCATTTTTCGAGTAAGAGCTCCCTCCAAAGCTTGTAGGATAAGGCAGAGATCCTTCAACCTGAATTGGATGTGGATTTCACGATAGAATCAACATGGACAACTAAAGTACTATCTAGGCTTGACCCTGTATTTGAATTTGAGCAACACAAACATCTGTATAGCTTCTGGAGTATGGAAGAATTACCTAGGAAGGAGAAATCATTGAATATGGGGAAGGGAAAAGGTCAGGTCACGTCGACAACTTTGAAAGGTGCAGGAGAAGAGCACTGGGGAGTGATAAGGGCAATTACAAGTCTGTCCATTGCAAAAAGGAAAAGTCAGAGTTTAAGTCCGATTCCAAATGCAAACTCGCCAAAGAACTGGACGAGGTAAGAAAATATATTTTTAGCTGCTAATAGTTAAAGATATAATTAAATTACTCTGTTGATCCGTTGTTTTATGTAAGGCTCAAAGAAGCGAAGTAGAAGAAATCGAAGGACCCGATTTGGGTCAGTGGGCCGAAATGGCGCAAAGAAGAATCACCCAACATCCTCAAGAGGGATACAAATCGAAATATAATTCTAGAGAAGAAGCACAAGGAGCAACAGGATGTGGAGTTTGCTGGAGCAATAGGATAGGGAGAAGCAAAAGAGGTATATGATGTGGATGGTTGCACAAATTTGTCTTCTGCATTAATTACTAACAGAATTGGACTGGGGTTTGACAGGATTCCAAATATGGTGATTTGGTAAGCCGTAAAAGCGCAATAGCGAAACTGATAGTCGAAAGGGTCAAACATAAAGCGGAAGTACAGATCAAGTTCAACGATTTCAATAACAAAATAGACATTCAGCTCTTTGATTTAACCAAAACTTTGAAGGGAGTTGAGGTACCCTAACCTAATCGGGGCGATGTTCTCGGTGCTGCAGCGCAGGCTGCGCCCAGGCACATGGGCTCCATGTCCCTCGGCGTAGCCTGCACTGCGGCTCAGAGAACATTCTCCCTAATCGAACACTCTCCTTATTTTGTTTCATATATTTGATAAACTATCATAATAAATGGGGTATGGCATATGCAGGAGCAGCTTGCAGACATGGAGAAACAAGATGATATAGAGAAAAGAGATGGCGCAGATAAAGAGAAAGAGTAGAGGATAGAACATAATTCAATATGTTTTAAGGATTAGCCCCATCTTTGAGGTAGGGGTGTCAAATAGTCGGTTTGACTTGATTTTGGTAAGGCTGAATCGGCTTCAGAGTCACTTTCAATATGAAATTACATGAAACCAAAATCAAACCGGTAAAGAACTTCGGTTTATTTTGACATTTTCATTATCGGATTGATACCAACCTAACAAAAACTTTATTTTTCTGTTTCATAGGGAAAAAGAAGAAGAAAAAAAAAAAAAAACCAGAGTGATTTTCCAGGCCGATTTTCCAATTGCCACCCTTTCTCGCAACCGAAACGTTGGTTATTGTTTTGCAAATGGTGGCAACGGATGGGACCCACTAACTGATCCATGTTTTCCACGTTTCCACCAATAGACGCTTCCTTTAGGAAGGGACTCCTGAGTATTACTAACTCCATCTTATTCTATAAATAGTCACCAAGTATTGCAAACTCGATCATCTTGACCCTCGGTCCCACATTTTGTTTTACAAGTGCGTAGAGTCCCCGTAATCCTCATCCATTGAAATGGACTCATTCGGAACCATCTTGTCCCTCTACGACCTTGAACGTCAGATCTTCCATCGAATGATATTCGTGATTGGGATGGAACCAAAAGCGTCTACTATGGTGATTGGCTTTTGGTTATCCCTTGAGTGGCTTGGCTATATCAACATCATACAAATGGTTGCAACAGATGATGATACAAAACTCACGCTTGTTGCTGCAGAGGCACAAGCTGCACTGGCATACATTGAATCAGAAGAAATGACAAATCCTTCAACTACTCTACTTTCTCTCACTTCTGATATTTTGAACCGGGATTTCACTCTCGACCATTTTTACACCAATAGACAAGTCTTCCGTGAAGGTATCGAACGAGTCTTGGAAGGGGTTTGCAACCTTATATTAAGAGATATTTTGGACGAGAGGGGTGTTGAACCACTGAGTAGTGGACCGTTGGTTGGACCGATCAACCCATTCAAAGGAGAAACCAGCAGCCTCCCCCTGTTGGGTGGGCCTGCAGAAGTTGATTTAACAGCTGGTTCAGATATTCCTTCACCCGTTGTTGTTATTGCGTTGCCAGCCCAGACAATCGGGTCGAACCTAAACCCCATGGCTCGACCATATACTCCGGAGATGGCAAGAGTGCCTTTGAATGAGCGGACTCTATTCGTTACATTCTCACATGGGGACCCACTGACTGAAGAAGAAATCCGTGATTTCTTCACAGGGTAAGTATATATTTTATAGTATGGTTCTGCATTTCTGTATCCATACCCGACCCGACCCGATTAAGTAATGGCTTTTGTATTATCTTGGTTGTAGGATCAATGGTGATTGCGTAGAGGATGTTTTTGTTCATCAACCAACCCGGGGAGGTCCGGCGCTATTTGGGAAAGTGTATTTTCGTTCGGCAGTGATGATAGAATATGTAATGAATGGGTTTGAAGTTGTTAAGATAACTGCTGTTGGAAAACCTCTCTGGTGCCGGCGTTTTGACCCGAGAAACCAAAGCCGGTGGAGGAGGGCCGAATAGATTATCGTAATTTCAAAATAAAAATTTATAATTAATTATAAACAAAAGAAGAAAAGTAAAGCTTATATATAAGTAAGTTGTTTTTTTGGGGTGTTGGTGGGTGGGGGTTTGGTTATAAGTTAGTTGTTTTGAATTGTGATTTGGGTAATAAAATTCGATGTTGTTATGTCTCTCTTTATAATTTTCTGTTCTTTTAGATCCAAATTCTTCTAGATTAATCCTATTTCATACAAATATCTGTATTTTTTGGTAGTTAGAGCTGGGTGGGCCAAATCCTTGACTGCTAAATTTTCTAAATGTAGCGTGGCAAAAGCCCAACCAATTAAATTTCTCAACACTTATTAAGAGTAGTTTATTAACGAGATGTGAACCATTGATGGCAATGGTAATAGAACTTCTGTCACCCACCAATGAACCAAATATTACCCCCAAAAAATAAATAACCAGATGAGTAAAGGGAAAACTAACGATGCATGGTCGTGTGGGTCCTGACTCCTGAGCCTAGACACAGGAGCTTGTGAAATTATCGTTCTCAACACATTTATAATGATGCCCCTGAGAGTCCCTTCATTGGCCTTGCACTAGTGTTGTAAGGGTCACACGACCGGGCAGCGTTCTTCCTATTTACCCATCCCAAAACTCGGTGCTTGCAAACAAGTGATGGCAGGGGCGGCGACAGCAACACTGGTGGTGGTGGTGGTGGTGGTGATGTAATAAATAGAATGGTTGTGCTTTCATTTTTTAAGAATCGTAGGCTATGATCCAGGGTCAAGTCGGATCTCGGCTAGGTCCAGTCTCAATGTTGAGACTGCCCCTGGGATTCTGGGAATCACCTCCAATACCCCCAAACTGTGCATGAAGGAGGCCCGATCCAATGTCGAGTCGGTCATGTTCAGCACTCTCGACTCACTTTTCTTTCAGCATTCCCATGTGTCTATCTCTCTCCTCCTCAAAACAAGGAGGCAGACATGTCTTTTAATATTGGGGGGAGAGAGATAGATTCATGTGAGTGCTGGCGTAGGCCACACTCCTTGATAGAATTCTCTTTCCTTTTTTTTTTTTTAATAGAAACTCGAGATCCTCTCCAAGTACTTGGGCGTCGACTCCTCTTCAACCACCCATCCAACGGCTGGAGTACTTGGACACACATCCCAACACCTGGGGATGCACGTCCAAATCCTCCCACCGTTGGATGGTTGTTTGGAGAGGAATTGGAGTTGGAGAGGATCTTTTTCTCTATAACTCACTCTTGACGACAACAGGAGTTCTACCCAGGATGGAACTATTCTTCAAAAACTACTTATGCTACAGCAATTATATCCAAACTATAAATGGCCAATAATTTTATTCCATATGGGAGTGATGAAACCCCAGAATGTTGTCACATAGCAAATCTTTGACTCAACCACAATTTCATATCAAAGCAATAAAAAAGATCAAAACAGGCTTCTTATTATTCCTTTTTTTTATTTCATATCAACGAAACCAACCAGAAGTGTTTGTATTTGTAGGATTTACAGCTCTGCATCATCTGGTATCAACACTACAGAACCAGTTGTCTTCCGGCTCTCAACGTCTGCATGAGCCTGTGCTGCCTGAGCCAAAGGGTATTTGTGGTTGACATGAACACGTAGGACACCTGATGCCACATTAGCAAATACATCTTCAGCGGTTTCTAGCAATTCATCGCGGGTTGTAATGTACTGGAATAGTGAACCGCTTGTCAAGAACAAGGATTTTGTCGCAAGATCTGACAACGGAACTGAGTCTGGTGGACCTGATGCCAACCCAAAGCTCACCATGTATCCCCGACTCCTTAAACATGCCAATGATCCCTGGATGACAGAGCTTACCAAGTAAGATCAACATCCCTTAAGACAGGGTATCTGATACTTGTTCATAGATTGTCATTACTGTCTTTAACAAAAGATACTATAGCAACAATAATAACTAACAAAAGGTAATTGCTTTATCATTATTTATCAAAAAATCTACAGAATATGGTGGCTATCAACACCTCCTTGCCTGAGTCTTTCCTTTGTAAATATCCCTGGAACCCGCCAGGAGCAGAGCCAGATTTTTTTTTTTTTTTTTTTTTTTTTGGGGGTTGGGGGGGGTGGTGGGGGGCTGGAATAAATTGGGGTGAGTATCCTAGACTCCTACTACTGTCTTGTTACCAATTCTATTAGCCCCAATGTTTTAGATACCATACAAGAAGTAAAATTTTGGTTCTCTAAATGGGTTATTCTTGGGCCACATTCCCACTATTGTCTGTTTTCTTCCCAACCCGGGTTTCCTCATATGGTTTTGGACATCATTTCACATGGACACTGAGACCTAACCTCCTCACAGGATGTTTTGGAACCTTCAATCCTTGCTCACATACAGACCATTGCTCTATTCCCAAATTTCTCTAATGATACTCTTCTTTGGGGATCAGATCTAGTGGCATGCCATTGCCTTTCTCACAGATGAATTCTTTCTGTTTGGGCCACACATCACCCCTTTTTCTCTTCTATACTGGTTCTTCTATCATGGCAACTTCCCCTGCCTACCTTTCTTAAAATCTATACGGATGGCTCTGCAAAACCAAATCCTGACCACGCGGGTATTGGTGGTCTCATACATGATTCCCAGGGCACTATTATATATGTTTTCTCTAAATATATTGGAACTACTACTAATCTGGCCACTGAGCTCTAGGCACTTCACAGTGCTTTATCCTACGCCGTTACCCACAACTTGCAAAATCTTATTATTGAATCTGACACCCTTGTTGCTATTCAATCTTTGCAAGATCCCCACTGATATCTTCCAATGAGATACAGGACAATTCTTATGGTGTATCAGCATCTTCTGACACAACTGAGGTGGGTTCACCTTCAGCACCAGCAACGTCAGGAAAACAGTGTTGCAAATTGGCTTGCCTCTCATGCTTCATCTTCTCACCAATCTTTTGTTCAGTTTGACCCTCCCTCCATATGTTTGACTGGCCTTTGCAAGTTGACAAGGGCTCCCTAGAGTCCTACTCTTATCTACTACATAAATAAAGCCAGCTCCCTTTCTTTTGACCCAAAAAAAATAAAGTCTCCGTTCAAAACAAAAACTAGAACTAGTGGCACTTTTCTGAAACTTTGAACTCTGTTTTGACCAATTTCTATCACACGAAGTCATGAAAATCATGTTTGCATAAAAATTCCAGGTAAAAACAGAGCCTTAATCCAAATACAGAAGAAAGTAACAAGATAGCAGATACCTTGAATGTATCTCTCCCCACGGAATCATAGACAACATGAACTCCTTCTGGTGTTATCTTCTTGACAGCTTCAACAAAATCCTCATTTTTGTAATTTATGACATGGTGACATCCATTTTCCTTGGCATGAGCTGCCTTTTCTTCAGTTGACACAGTTCCAATAACAGTGGCACCCAGTGCATTAGCCCATTGGCAGAGTAGAGAACCAACTCCACCAGCTGCTGCATGAATAAGGACCTTGTGTCCAGATTCAACCTGCATTACCAGTAGAATCAGTCATACTATCAAAATGGGCAAGAGATCGCGGCCCTGTGTCTGGGTGCAGGAGCACACGACCAGGCAGTGTTCTTTCTACCTATCAAAATATTTTATAAAAAAAAGTTAAAACATTGTCTTTTTTATTTTTGTGGGGAGGAGGGAAGACTCACATTAATTGGATTTGCCAACTAGAGATACACGCATTATCATGTTTTTTGAGAGTATCTCTAAATTATGGTGTATGCATATTGGTGTTGTGCATTCATTTGTGCAATATGAAATTATTTGAAAAATCTTAAACATAGGATCAAACCATGATGCATTGGTTTCACAAATAATGAGAATGATTAATCTTATATGGAATTAGGATCAAACCATAATGATTGGTTTCACAAATCATGAGAGTGATTAATCTAATATGGAATATGAAGTTCATCAAAAAACTGCCAAATGAACAGATCCAACCTTGAAACACCGTCGGACAAGGAACTGAGCTGTCATACCCTTAACCATAATAGCTGCTGCAACAATGGGGTCTATAGAAGGTGGAACAGGCACCGCTACATTGGCAGGAAGGATCTGTTCTTCACTGTATGAGCCCATTGGTAAACCAGCATAAGCAACGACATCCCCAACTTTCCTCTCAGTTAATCCAGGGCCAACGGCTGTCACCACTCCAACTGCCTCCATACCTGCATTAGAACATTTCTGAACAAATTGGTATCACCTAAACTAACAAAAAAGCACAAGGGTTGACAGAATTAGAGACACTCAAACTTGAAGAATCTCCTTAAAAAGGGAATTTTTGAATGTGTTCAATTCTTCCAAATTTGTATTTGTACTTGTATGGTCAAGTCAAGACAACATGAAGGTCCTCAACCCAAAAAAAGCCACCAAGTAATTGCTCGGTATTTCAGTTCAATGTACAGCCTTTCTTTCTTTCCTTTTTTTTAAGTCAGTTCATTATGTAATTCTGACCGGGAAAAGATGTGGCTTTGGGTGTTTGGCCGGGCCAAGCATATTACATTGGAGAATCTGCCCTGCATGATTCAATAAATCAAACACATACAAGGCAGTAAAACACTCCATCCAAAAGGACCCCATAAGATTTTTTTTTTTGATGAGCAAGAAAAGAGATATTTTGGATTGTCCAAAAACCTTATCACATACTATAAATGAGTAAAACGAAATCAAAGTATTGCTCATGTTGCAGCCGTAAGAAAGCTCAGGATCATACTCCTTTCCTACAAGATATCCTAAATGGAACTGTCAAATGATTATTTGTAAACCCACTTTGAAGTGTGCCACATTTATGATAGAGAACTGAATACCATACAAGTATAGACTTTCCAAAATGATAGGAATACTAATGCAAGTGATCTACTCTTTCTACAAGATATCCTAAATGAACTGTCAAATGATTATTTGTAAACCACTTTGAAGTTTTTATGATAGAGAACTGAATACCATACAAGTATAGACTTTCCAAAATGATAGGAATACTAATGCAAGTGAAGAAGGGATTTCCATTTGATAGTGGTGTACCATCAGAAGTTGTGGGATTTAAAATCTCAAATGCATTTCTGGTCAACACTTAACTAGACATAGAAGCAAACCTGGAGTGAAGGGCGTTGGAGAAAGTACGAAATGTCCTTTACGGCAAGACACATCAATGAAGTTGAGTCCTATTGCCTTGTTCTTCACACGAATCTCACCCTCCTTTGGCTCTCCTATTTCAACATCCTCCCACTTCAGGACCTACAACCATTACAACTCTGTAATAAGTAAACTTCACTACATTATTTACAATTTCAAAGTTCAATTCCAGATGAGGAAGAAGAAAAGTATGCAATTCAGAAGTTGGAACATATTGAAGAATCCTTGGAAAATGATCGAAGAAATCAAACTAAATTGAAATGGAGTTCTTACAAGAGTTCCCAGAACAAAATGATTTGCTCCAACAGTAACCCATTAGAAACTCAGAAGCATGGATATCAAAGATATGATAGAGACTAGTAATGTCAAAACAGTAGAATAGGCAAGATTTCGTGAATAAAAAAATTTTGTCAAAAAACAGTGGATATGATTGACAGGAAAAAAGGGATTTAAAGATGGGTTCACGAGGAACCGTCTTGATATAACAGTTCCATCAAACCAGAGAGAGAGAGAGAGAGCTTGCCTCTGGTCCGCCGAGCTCATGAACTCTGATCGCTTTCACCATCGTTACTACTTGAGTTGCAAGTTCTCTAACAACGGATTCTTGTTGCTCAACAGGCGTGAAAAGAATGGCGACTTTCCATGGCTATTTGTACGCCCTGACTGAAAAGGATTTCGTAAGAAGTGCCCGCCCTGGATTTGGACTACCCAAAGAAAGTTCCATTTAAACAATTTAACAATCCAACTACTCTTTTGGTCCTTCTGAAACAGGTTGTTGTTATGCAGGAATACTTCCAAGTGATCACGATTCACGATCAGAGCAGCATAGGCCCAGTCGAGTTCCATACCAATTGATTTATTATGGATAATGGGGTTCCAGAATTTGTTTGGACTGCATGAAGCGTGCCTCAGTAAGACATCGATTGCCAACAAAACTTGCTTCCTCATGGATTCTGCAGTTGATGGTGGTTCTTTGTCGTTTGTTTGTCTCTCTCCTTCTTCCCAATTTCTCATCATCGGAACGGATTGAAATTGACGAAGTAGTAGCTTTGATCCATTGGGCTGTCAGCTTGCATCATAGAAAGGTGCATTTTCTAAATAAGGAAACCCTTGAACCTGCTCGGGTTTCCGGCCCCAGGGAAAATCCAGGTTTACAAGAAACCTTCCCCACCCTATATAACTCTTAATTTATGCATCGCCATTACCTTTTCACTAATACGGTGTTGTGGTACGGAATCTAATCTCACATACAGATTATGCCTGGGTCACAGAATGTGCATGTAAATGGCGGTCAATATGATATGATGTTTTTTAAAATCATGCGATAAACTTTAGTGAAAGCGGACAGTATCGTGATATGTGGGATCTATCATGGAATATGACACTTCTACCGCACTACACCATTTTAGGGAATTGATCGATCGATCGATCGATGTTCAGTCTTTAATCAAGTCAGTCTTATGTGACACTGAAGCTGTGCAGCTAATCGCCCCAATAGGCGATCACTCGGCCCTTCAACAATTCGAAGAGACTTTCAATCTTTTCAAGAAGAAATATCAAAGATAAATTTGTGGGTTTGTACTTTATTATTTCTTCTAACTTGTGTCAGTGGATATCTTGTCATCTCACATCATCATTTATTAATATTTTATATAAGAAAAAAATTTTCATACACGGTGGTTTAAACTGTGTATATGAGAGGGTGAGAGTTTCAAGACATTAATTAATGGGTGAAGATTTATGACTTTTTCACTTATTTGTGAAAGATTTTCTCACATACACAGCATACACTGCCATGTATGAACACGTTTTCCTTTGTATAAATCAATATATGTCAGTCAAATACACATTCACGTGTTCAAAGTCCATTAATATTTTAAGTCTTAACAATAAAATAACAATTTGGATCCTCTACGGTCGCATAGATAGTGGCTTTGGTGCTGCCCACACTCAGACAGGGTGCTCTGGCAGTGGGTAGGGCGATCATTTTGCCCCTGTCTGGGTGTGGGCAACACCAAGGCCGTTACCTGCCCGACTGTAGATTAGTAATCGGTCGGTCCTAAATCTCGGCATATTTGCAAATCGGTCGTGTTGATCTCGATTTTTCATCGATCGGTACCAGTCAACCCTGTCGGTGCGGGTCTATAATTGACGACACCCCTACACTATCTGTTGCCAAATCATCTTTAATTTACTATCAAATCAAATGAAAAATCATCATTCTTTACAACAATTCTCATGGCTTGATCAACTTTAGCATCTCCACATTCTTGAGAATCACACTCAACTTCCATCTGGGTTTTTGAATTTCCTAGCACTGGTGGTTCCATACTTGACCTGACCAAATTCAGTACTTGACTTAGGATTGTAGCTTTTTCAGTGGTTTTAATATATATATATATATATTTCCTTTCTTCTTATCAAAAAAAAATAAATTCAGTACTGTATTCATCTTGCTTGCAGGATCTATGGATTGCATTGAGAGCATCTATGTGAATCACCCTCGCATAAGCAGAAGGCCTGCAGCTATTTGGGAAAGTGGTATTCTGATCAGTATCGATGATCGCGTATGTAATGGAGGGCGAGGAAGTTGTGATTTTTACTGCTGCCGGTAAACCTCTATAGTGCCAGCGGTTCGGTCAGAGGAGCCAAGGGCATTGAGGAGGAGATAAAGAGTAATTTCAAATTGGGATTCAGAATGAAGGCGGCTTTGCACAAAAACAAAACAATAGAAAATCTTTGTTCGTTGTTATGAGTTCTGATTAGTCAATGTTGTCTCACTTTCTTATGTTCTGTTCTTTTAGATCAAAATTCTTCAAAAACTACTTATGCTACAGCAGTTATGCTCAACTGTACATGCCCAGTAATTTAATTCAATGTGGGACAAATTGAGTAACCAGATGAGTCTCCAGAATATTGTCACATAGCCACAATAACAACCTGATCAGTAACCAACTAACCAACCTGCATCATCTGTTCAGGAGTACATAGAAATTTCAAAGAAATTGAAAAGAGATTTATTTGGCAAGAGCCTGTTTTTAAGAAAAAAGAAAATGGGGTATTTGCAATGACATTTGGCTGCATACCAGACTCACCACAATTTCATATCAAAGCACTCAAAAAGATCTATACAGGCTTCTCTTATTCCTTGTTTTCATTTCATATCAACAAAGCCAGAAGTGTTTGTATTTGTATGATTTACAGCTCTGCACCATCTGGTATCAACACTACAGAACCAGTTGTCTTCCGGCTCTCAAGGTCTGCATGAGCCTGTGCTGCCTGAGCCAAAGGGTATTTGTGGTTGACACGAACACGTAGGACACCTGATGCCACATTAGCAAATACATCTTCAGCGGTTTCCAGCAATTCATCGCGGGTTTCAGCGTACTGGAATAGTGAGCCCCACGTCCAGAACAAGGATTTTGCCGCAAGATCTGACAATGGAACTGGGTCTGGTGTACCCGATGCCATCCCAAAGCTCACCATGTATCCCCGACTCCTTAAACATGCCAATGATCCCTGGATGACAGAGTTTACCAAGTAAGACCAACATCCTTTAAGACAGGGTATCTGATACTTACTTGTTCATTGATTGTAATTACTGTCTTTAACAAAAGATACTAGTTACAATAACAACTAACAAAAGGTAAATATCCCTGGCACTCGCCAGAGGTTGGGCCTTTTTTTTTGTGTGTGTGTGTGTGTGGGGGGGGGGGGGGTGGATAAATTGGACTGAGTATTCTAGCACTGTCTTGTTACCAATTCTAACACTATCAGTTAGCCCCAATGTTTTAGGTACCAGACAAGAAGTCAAATTTTGGTTCTCCAAATGGGTTATTCTTGGGCCACTTTCCCACTATTGTCTGCTTTCTTCGCAACCTGGCTTTCCATGTATGGTTTTGGACATCATTTCACATGGACATTAAGACTAAACCTCCTTACAAGATGTTTTGGAACCTTCAATCCTTGCTCACATACAGAGCATTCCTCTATCCCCAAAATTTCTCCTATGATACTCTTCTTTGGGGATCAACAATTAGTGGCATTCCAACTGTATCGTCCATTTATTGTACTCTTCTTTCTCATTTATCCCTTGATATGGGTCCTCAATGGAAGTGGTCCTTCATATGGAAACTGCCATGCACACCAAAAGTGCATCTATTTTTATGGCGTACTCTTCGCGGTAAATTGCCCACAAGATGTCTCCTTCATCACATTTATTGTTAACTTCCTACAACATACCCATTATGTGAATCTCATTCAAGTTTTGAGACTATTGAACACTTATTTTTCTTTTGCTCCAAAATATTAACCTTGTGCACTCATCTACCTCATCTTCATCCAACTGTACATTTCCCTCAACATGATATTCCTTTTCCTTCTTGGTTTCTTCATGTTTAGTGTCAAAATTATTGTCTTGGAAAATTACGAACTTATCTCCCTCTTTGGCTCTAGAGCATCTGGAAAGCAAGAAACTCCTTACTGCATCAATCTAAACTTTTTTTTTATCTTTCTCACATCCTTCATTACATTGCCTTTCTCACAAATGAATTCTTTCTGTTTGTCCCACACATCACCCCTTTTTCTCTTCTATACCGGTTCTTCTATCATGGCAACCTCCCCCACCTGTGTTTCTTAAGATCAATACGGATGGCTCTGCAAAACCAAATCCTGATCACAGGGATATTGGTGGTCTCATACATGATTCCAGGACACTATTATATATCCTCCCTCTAAATATATTGGAACAACTACTAATCTGGCCAATGAGCTCTAGGCACTTCGCACTGCATTATCCTTCGAAGTTACCCACAATTTGCAAAATCTTATTATTGAATCTGACTCCCTTGTTGCTATTCAATCTTTGCAAGATCCCCACCGATATCTTCCATGGAGATACATGACAATTTTGATGGAGTATCGGCATCTTCTGACACAAGTGAGGTTGGTTCACCTTTAGAACCGGCTACGTGAGGAAAACAGTGTTGCAGATTGGCTTGCCTCATGCTTCATCTTCTCACCAATATTTTATTCAGTTTGACCCTACCCCCAGATGTTTGACTGACCTTTTGCAAGCTGACGTACAAGGGCTCCATAGAGTCCCACCTTTATCTACTACATAAATAAAGTCAGCTTCCTTTCTTTTGACCCCACAAAAAAAAAGAGTCTTTGTTCAAAATAAATAGTAGAACTAATGGCATTCATGTAATTTTCTAAAACTTTGAACCCTGTTTTTATCAGTTTCTATCACATGAAGTCATGAACCCATTTTTCTCCCATCCAAGTATGCCACATGGTACACCATGCTAACCATATAGAATTAGGAGTATATGGTTTTCAAGAAGGGGGGAATTCTATCCATGAGTCCTTTGTTTAATAAAATTACTCGGGGCTCCCCTTCCCACCCCCAACAAAAAAAAAAGGGGGAGGGATAGGGGAACAATCATGTGAGCATAAAAATTCCAGGTAAAATCAATCAAAAGAAGTTATTTTTTTTTAACAGTTCATACTTTCGCTTTGCGTGGTTTTGTTGGCCCAGAAACAAACAGAGCCTTAATCCAAATACAGAAGAAAGTAACAAGACAGCAGATACCTTGAATGTATCTTTCCCCACAGAATCATAGACAACATGAACTCCTTCTGGTGTTATCTTCTTGACAGCTTCAACAAAATCCTCATTTTTGTAATTTATGACATGGTGACATCCATCTTCCTTGGCTTGAGCTGCCTTTTCTTCAGTTGACACAGTTCCAATAACAGTGGCACCCAGTGCATTAGCCCATTGGCACAGTAGAGAACCAACTCCACCAGCTGCTGCGTGAATAAGGACCTTGTGTCCAGATTCAACCTGCATTACCAGTAGAATCAGTAATCTTATCAAAATGGGCAAGAGATCACTGCCTGGTCGCATGGCCCCTGCACCAGTGTGTGGGCCAATGAAAGCACACGCAGGGGCATCAACATGGATGGGATTTTTTACTTCACGGGGGCTGGGAAGTAATTTCATGTGCTCCTGTGTCTGGGTGCAGGAGCCACACGACCAGACAGTGTTCTCTTTCCCTATCAAAATATTTACAAAAAAAAGAAAGTTAAGGGATAAAGAACGGTAACTAGTCATGTCCAAGGTGCGGACACTGCACCTAGACACAGCTGGGCGTGGAATGACCGCCCAGCCCCCATTCCAAGGTGGAAATTCAAGGCGCCATGGCGGGGGCTGGGTGGTCATTTCACACCCAGCTGTGTCTAGGCATAGTGTCCATGCCTTCGACATGACCGGGTGGCGTTCTTTCACCCAAAAGTTAAAAACATTGTCTTTTTTATTTTTGTGGGGAGGGGGGACTCGCATTAATTGGGTTTGCCAATTAGAGATACACATTATCATGTTTTTTGACAGTATCTCTAAATTATGGTGTTATGCATTCATTTGTGCAATATGAAATTATTTGAAAAATCTTAGCTTCCATCTGAAGACATAGTATCAAACCATGATGCATTGGTTTCACAAATCATGAGAGTGATTAATCTAATATGGAATCTAAAGTTCATCAAAAAACTGCCAAATGAACAGAACCAACCTTGAAACACCGTCGGACAAGGAACTGAGCTGTCATACCCTTAAGCATGATAGATGCTCCAATAATGGGATCTATAGAAGGTGGAACAGGCACCGCCACATTGGCAGGAAGGATCTGCTCTTCACTGTATGAGCCCATTGGTAAACCAGCATAAGCAACAACATCCCCAACTTTCCTGTCAGTTAATCCAGGGCCAACGGCTGTCACCACTCCAACTGCCTCCATACCTACATTAGAACATTTCTGAACAAATTGGTATCACCTCAACTAACAAAAAAGCACAAGGATTGACAGAATTAGAGACGCTCAAACTTGAAGAATCTCCTATAAAAGAAATTTCTGAATGTGTTCAATCCTTCCAAATTTGTAACACTTGTACTTCTTATCCAAATGGTTCTTTAGGAATATTTTAATTTCAAAGGTTCTCAAACACACATCAAACTGATGTTTGTTAAGTATTCATTTTGGTCCAGCTTAAGGAGGGTCGGCAATGAGGCAGGCGGCATTGCATGAAGCAACCTCAAAACAAGGTCTACTACTCAATGATCAAGTCAAGACAACATGAAGGTCTCAGGACCTCAACCCAAAAAGAGACACCAAGTAATTGCACGGCATTTTAGTTCAATGTGCAGCCTTTCTTTCTCTCTCTTTTTTTAGTCTGTTCAATATGTCAACTTTAGCTGGGAAAAAAATGTGGGTTCGGGTGTTTGGCCAAGTCAACCACATGACATTGGAGAATCTGCCCTGCATGACTCAACAAATCAAACACACCATACAAGAGGGGATTGAGCACATCTGCAGCCTGGGGTTGAGCGGCCATCATGCTGCGCTCAACTCACAGGCCGCCACATGGATTCCATGCCGATCCAATGGTTGGTAGACGAGCTCCTCGGAGGCCTGGCATTTTTTAATTTTGAGCGGCAATTTTGATTTTTGAATTGAGCTCAACTACCAACCATTGGATCGGCATAGAACCCACATGGCGGCCTGTGAGTTGAGCTCAACACGATAGTCGCTCAACCTCAGGCCACAGACGAGCTCAATCCTACAAAAGGACCCCATAAGATTTTTTTTTGTCTTTGCTTTTATGATGAGAAAAAAAAGAGATATTTTGCATGTCCAAAAACCTTATCAGATACTATAAATGAGTAAAAGGAAATCAAAGTATTGCTCATGTTGCACCCATAAGAAAGCTCAGGATCATACTCCCTCCTTTCCTACAAGATCTCTCAAGGGGAACTGTCAAATGATTATTTGTAACCCACTTAGAAGTGTGGCACATTTATGAGAGAGAAATGAATACCAAACAAGTTTAGACTTTCCAAAATGATAGGAATACTAATGCAAGTGAAGAAGGAATTTCTAGAACTTGATAGTGGGGTACCATCAGAAGTTGTGGGATTTCACATCTCAAATGCTATTCTAGTCAACAATTAACTAGAAGTAGAAGCAAACCTGGAGTGAAGGGCGTTGCAGAAAGTTTGAAAGTTCCTTTACGGCAATACACATCAATAAAGTTGAGTCCTATTGCCTTGTTCTTCACACGAATCTCACCCTCCTTTGGCTCTCCTATTTCAACATCCTCCCACTTCAGGACCTACAACCATTATGACTCTGTAATAAGTAAACTTCACGAAACCATTTTCTAATTACAAAGGTCAATTCCAGATGAGGAAGAAGAAAGTATGCAATTCAGAAGTTGGAACATTGAAGAATCCTTTGAACTAAATTGAAATGGAGTTCTGATAAATTAGTTTAGCAAATCATATGAGAAAGTCCCTGGAAACAGCCTCTCTAGAAACAGGGGTAAGGCTGCGTGCATTTGACCCTCCCCAGACCCTGCTAAACGCTGGAGCCTTGTGAACTGGGTACAGCCTTTTTATATGAGAAAGTCCATAACCAAAATGCATGGATTTTGATAGTTTACAAGAGCTCCCAGAACAAAATGAGTTGCTCCAACAGTAATCCACTTGAAACAGACAAGTAACTCAAGAACATGGATATCAAAGATATGATAAGAGACTAGTAATGTCAAAACAGTAGAAAGGCCAGATTTGGTGACTAAATTTTATTTTTTTTTGTCAAAACAGTGGATATAGTTGACATAATCAGTCCGGAAAAAAGAAGGGATTTAAAGATGGGTTCATGAGGAACCGTCTTGATATACAGTTCCATCAACCACAAAAATGCTTCGAAATTCATCTCAGAGTACTCGTTATTATGGCCTCTAAGAATTGTTATCTTAATTACTATATTAGAGTATAAACGAGAGAGAGCGATTACCTCTGGTCCGCCGAGCTCATAAACTCTGAACGCTTTCACCATTGTTACTGCTTGAATTGCAAGTTCTCTAACAACGGATCCTTGTTGCTCAGCAGGTGTAAAAGGAATGCCGACTTTCCTTGGCTATTTCTACGCCTGAGAGAAAAGGTTTTGGTAGGAAGTGCCCGCCCTGGATTTGGGTTACCCAAAGAAAGTTCCATTTAAACAGCTTAACGATCTAACTTCTCTTCTGGTCCTTCTGAAACAGGTTGTTCTTCTGCAAGAATCAGGATTCAGGAATTGTCAAATGGGTAAAACCCACAAAAAATATATATATATTGCGATGATCAAGTGACCACCAACCATACTTATTGACTTCCAAGTGATCATGATCAGGGCAGCATGGATTCAGAGAGCTCAATCGAGTTCGATACCAATTGATTTATGGATAATAGGTTCTGGAATTTGTTTAGACTGCATGAGGCGTGCCTCAATAAGACCTGAGTGCCACCAAAACTAGCTTCCTGCATGGATTCTGCAGTTGATGTTGGTTCTTTGTCGTTGTTTGCCTCTCTTTCTTCCCGATTTCTCATGCATCGGAACTGCTTGAAATGGACCTAGTAGTAGCTACTCTGCCACCTGTTAAGTGTTTTGGATCCATTAGAATACCTCTAAAAACTGAAATCTAATTGAGATGAAAAGCGCTCAGCACCCACCGAATCCTTTTCCTTTCCAATAAAGCTTTCGGCCATTAAATATTCATTCTCTTCTGTGAACATCATTAGGAGTAGAGGAATGTTAAGAATGCATGATCCTCTATGCCAACACCCCCAACACCCCCCCCCCCCCCAAAATAAAAAAAAAAACACACAGGTGCTAGCCTGACACAAAGGTGCACGAAATGACCGCACGAAGCCCGAATATTACCAAGGATGCGATGATCATTTCACGTGCCCTGTGTGTGGCGCGACCAGGCATTTTTTCTCCCAATAAATAATAATCCAGCTTGTAAACCTCTAAATCATATTAAAGGAATAAAACATTCAATTTGGATCCTCTACTGCTGCTTTCTCCCAATAAATAATAATCCAGCTTGTAAACTTCTAAATCATATTAAAGGAATAAAACATTCAATTTGGATCCTCTACTGCTGCCTGCCTGTGCTGCGAGCGTGCTTCCTCACACAGGCAGGGGCGCAATGACCGCCCTACCCACTGCCCGAGCGCCATGGTCATTGCATCCCTGCCTGTGTGAGGAAGCACGCCTGCAGCACGGGCAGGCTGCAGTAGAGGATCTGGATTGTAAAATATTTCCCTTTATTTCTGCAAAAAAAATAAACATTGGTCAATCCCTTGTTACAGATGATTAGAGCTATATTACAGATATATGGTTTGTTTGTTGCAAGTTCACTGCACCTCAAGTCCAATAAAATGCCACTAGGTTGGGGTGTGGGTTGCTCCTAAAGCCTTATTTGATGCAGTGATAATGCAACTAATGCCATCACAGTCTTGATATCCAGGGTAGTTGCTTCAACATGGGCCTAATGTACTCATGGTAACCATCTGAAACAACAGAGTGATTCAGAGGTTCTTTCCAAGCTTCCTCATAACATAACATCCAAGAACAGAACCAAGAAAATGATCGGTATAGAGAATTTGGACGAAACTATCAAAAGAAAAGGCAAGTTCACTGCACCTCAAGTCCAACAAAATGCCACTAGGTTGGGGTGTGGGTTGCTCCTAAAGCCTTATTTGATGCAGTGATAATGCAACTAATGCCATCACAGTCTTGCTATCCAGGGTAGTTGCTTCAACATGGGCCTAATGTACTCATGGTAACCATCTGAAACAACAGAGTGATTCAGAGGTTCTTTCCAAGCTTCCTCATAACATAACATCCAAGAACAGAACCAAGAAAATGATCGGTATAGAGAATTTGGACGAAACTATCAAAAGAAAAGGCAGGTTTGTTAGTTAAACTAAATAGTGCTTGTTAAGACAGCATCAGTAGTGGCAGCATGCACTATTGAGATGGTACATAGCTAGAATGGATATGGTACCAACCTGAGAGTACAAAGATCTAAGGTGCCCATTATACAAGAGATGCTTGCTTGGGGTTGATGCACCCTGTTGCAAGCAAATCACCCCTGGTGCCTGTGAAGCAGTGAGAGGGCATAAAATGTTGCACAGCACCTCAAGCTGTTCCTTCACCCCCTTTCCAGGTATGTCTTGTTGCAACTTCTCAACGGATCTGAAAGAATACAATGACAAGTTGCATTGGGTTGTCAAGCCTGTGCAAGACTGACTTGTATTCTTGACTGTGGTTTTAGTTGTAAATATCAAATTCTGATCCAGTGTTTTCTGAATTTTTCTGTTCCTTAAAGCTTTTCATTCTCCTTTTCTAGATGTGAAAATTTGTTATCTAATTCATGTGAGTCAGTTTATTTCTATCTATTTCCAAATGTATATTTAATTTCCTATCTAATCAAATGAAAAATCATCATTCTTGACAACAATTCTCATGGGTTGATTAACTTTAGCATCTCCACATTCTTTATTATCACAATCAATTTCCATTTGGGTTTTTGACTTGGCACTGGTGGTTTCATACTTGAACTGACCCAATTAAGTACTGTATTTATCTTGCTTGCAGGATCTATGGCGATTGTATGAAAGCATCTATGTGAATCACCCTCGCAAAGGAGGTGGTCTGCCGCTATTTCGGAAAGTGGTATTCTGATCAGCATGGATGATTGCGTATGTAATGAAGGGTGAGGAAGTTGTAAGGTTTACTGCTGCCGATAAACCTCTATGGTGGCGGCGGTTCGGTCTGAGGAGCCAAGGGCAGTTGAAGAGGAGATAAGAATAATTTCAAATTGGGATATAGAATGAAGAAAGGCATTGCTCCAAAGCAAAACAATAGGAAAGCTTAGTTCGTTGTAACTTGTTATGAGTTTTGATTTGGTTAATAGAAGTCGATGTTGTCTCACTTTGTTCTGTTCTGTTCTTTTAGATTAAAATTCTTCTTAAACTACTTATGCTACAGCAGTTATGCTCAACTGTACATGCCCAGTAATTTTATTCAATGTGGGAGTCACAAACTGAGTAACCAGATGAGTCCCCAGATTATTCACATAGCTGCAATAACAATCTGATCAGTAACCAACTAATCAACCGACATTCTCTGTTCAGGAGTACATAGAAATTTCAAAGAAATTGAAAAGAGATTTATTTGGCAAGTGCCTGTTTTTACAACAAAAGAAAATGGGTATTTGCGATGACATTTGGCTTCAAACCAGACTCAAGCCCTATTTCATATGAAAGCACTCAAAAAGATCTATACAGACTTCACTTATTCCTTGTTTCCATTTCATATCAACAAAGTCAGGAGTGTTTGTATTTGTATGATTTACAGTTCCGCACCATCTGGTATCAACACTACAGAACCAGATGTCTTCCGGTTCTCAAGGTCTGCATGAGCCTGTGCTGCCTGTGACAAAGAGTATTTGTGGTTGACACGGACACGTAGGACACCTGATGCCACATTAGCAAATACCTCTTCAGCAGTTTCCAGCAATTCATCCCGGGTTTCAGTGTACTGGAATAGTGAACCCCTTGTCAAGAACAAGGATTTTGCTGCAAGATCTGACAATGGAACTGGGTCTGGTGCACCCGATGCCTGCCCAAAGCTCACCATGTATCCCCGGCTCCTTAAACATGCCAATGATCCCTGGATGACAGTGCATACCAAGTAAGACCAAAATCCTATAACACAGGGTATCTGAGACTTGTTCATAGATTGTAATTACTGTCTTTAACAAAAGATACTATAGTCACAATAATAACTAACAAAAGGTAATTGCTTTATCATTATTTATCAAAAAATCTACAGAATATGGTGGCTATCAATGCCTCCTAGCCTGAGTCTTTCCTTTGTAAATATTCCTGGAACCCGCCAGGGGCGGAGATTTTTTTTTTTTTTCTTGGGGGGGGAGGGGGGAATAAATTGGAATGAGTATCCTACCTATGTCTTGTTACCAATTCTGACACTATTAGTAAGGCACAATGGTTTAAATACCAGATCACATGTCATATTTTGGCTAGAAAGCCATCCAATCCAATGGCCCAAACAGTCTAATGAGTTAACATAGGGTCTGATTAATGATTTAGTATCTATGGCATAAATATAAAACCATTGAATCAATTTGACTGTTCAAATTGTTCGGAACAGATGATTTATTGATGCATCAAAGCCTTTAGATGTAAAATACTATATGCACTACATAAATATAAGATTTTATTCAGAAAGATTGTTTATTGTGAGATTTTCAGCCATCCAAAGAAATATAATCGGTTGGAACATTGGAACCTTGTTATATATTATGAGAATGTGCAATTTGAAGTGTAATGATGGATTACAAAATGCATGCCCTCGTATATATAAGAGGTGTGATTAAGTGGACTCCTAAACAAGTTGGTATAAAAAACTTCTTGCCATGTGGCAAACTTGGACGGCATCCATCATATAGAATAGCCAAACCATCCCATAAGTTTCTGTTCAAAACAAATAGGGGAACTAATGGCATTCATGTAATTTTCTGAAACTGTGAACTCAGTTTTGACCAGTTTCTATCACATGGACCCACTTGAATTTCCATCCAAGTCTGCCACATGGCACACTATGCTAACCATACGGAGTTAGGAGTATATAGTTTTCAAGAAAAGGAGGGGGCAGTTCTATCCATGAGTCCTTTGCTTAATAGAAGTACTCAGGGCTCCCCCCCCCCCCGCCAGGAAAAAGGGCAACAATCAAACAATCATGTGAGGATAAATTTCCAGGTAAAATCAGTCAAAGAAACTTTTTTTTTTTTTTTAAAACACTTCATACTTTCACCTTTGCATGGTTTTTACCTGGAAACAAACAGAGCTTTATTAATCCAAATACAGAAGAAATTAACAAGATTGCAGATACCTGGAATGTATCTTTTCCCACAGAATCATAGACAACATGAACTCCTTCTGGTGTTATCTTCTTCACAGCTTCAACAAAATCCTCTTTTTTGTAATTTATGACATGGTGGCATCCATCTTCCTTGGCTTGAGCTGCCTTTTCTTCAGTTGAGACAGTTCCAATAACAGTGGCACCCAGTGCATTAGCCCATTGGCACAGTAGAGAACCAGCTCCACCAGCTGCTGCATGAATAAGGACCTTGTGTCCAGATTCGACCTGCATTGCCAGTAGAATTGGTCATATATCAAAATATAATTTTTTTTGGAGGGTGGGGGGAGTAAGTCGCATGAATTTGATTTGTCAATGCGAGATCACATTATCATGTTCTTTGAGAGTATCTTTAATTCTGGTTTATGTATGGTGTTGAGCATTTATTTGTGCAGTATGAAATTATGTGAAAAATCTTAGGACCCATTGAATCTGAAGTTCGAAAACTGCCAAATGAACAGAACCAACCTTGAAACACCGACGGACAAGGAACTGAGCCGTCATACCCTTAAGCATGACAGATGCTGCAACAATGGGGTCTATAGAAGGTGGAACAGGAACCGCCACTTTGGCAGGAAGGATCTGTTCTTCACTGTATGAGCCCATTGGTAAACCAGCATAAGCAACGACATCCCCAGCTTTCCTGTCAGTAAATCCAGGGCCAACGGCTGTCACCACTCCAACTGCCTCCATACCTGCGTTAGAACATTTCTGAACAAATTAGTATCACCTCAACTAACAAAAGGACAGATGGATTGACAGAATTAACATTCAAAGTTGAGGAATCTCCTTGGAGAGCTGAAGATTTGGACTGTCACCAAAAAAAAAAGGGAATTTCTGAATGTGTTAAATTCTCCCAAATTTGTACTTGTACTTCTTATCCGGATGGTTCTTTAGGAATATTTGAATTTCAAAGGTTCTCAAATATAAATCAAACTGATGTTCATTCAGTATTCATTTTCGTCCAGCTTAAAGAGGGTCGGCAATAAGGCAGTCGACATTGCATGAAGCAAGCTCAAAACTAGGTCTACTACTGAATGATCAAGTCAAGACAACATGAAGGTCCTCAACCCAAAAAGAGACACCATTTAATTGCACGGTATTTTAGTTCAATGTTCAACCTTTCTTTCTCTCTCTCTTTTTTTGTTTGAGTCTGTTCATTATGTCAACTATGACTGGGAAAAAATGTGGGTTCGGATGTGTGGCCAGGTCAAGCATATGACATTGGAGAATCTGCCCTGCATGACTCAACAAATCAAACACATACAAGGCAGTTAAGCACACCATCCGAAAGGACCCCATAAGATTTTTTTTTAATGATAAGCAAATAAAGAGATATTTTGGATGTCTAAAAACCTTGTCACATACTATAAATGATAAAAAAGAAATCAAATTATTGCTCATGCTGCAGCCACAAGAAAGCTCAGGATCATACTCCCTCCATTCCTACAAGATCTCCTAAGTGGAACTGTCAATTGATTATTTGTAAACCCAATTAGAAGTGTGACACATGCATGATAGAAAACTGAATACCATACAAGTTTAGACTTTCCAAAATGATGGGATTACTAATGCAAGTGAAGGAATTTCTGAAACTTGATAGTGGAGTACCATCAGAAGTTGTGGGATTTCACATCTCAAATGCATTTTCTGGTCAACAATTAACTAGAAGTAGAAGCAAACCTGGGGTGTAGGGCATCGTAGAAACATTGTAAAGTCCTTTACGGAAATACACATCAATGAAGTTGAGTCCTATTGCCTTGTTCTTCACACGGATCTCACCCTCCTTTGGCTCTCCTATTTCCACATCCTCCCACTTCAGGACCTACAACCATTACAACTCTGTAAGAAGTTAACTTCCCTAAACTATTCATACATTTCAAAGGTCAATTCCAGATGAGGAAGAAGAAAAGTATGTAATTCAGAAGTCAGATTATTGAAGAATCCTTGAACGATGATCGAAGTCGAATTAAATTGAAATGGAGTTCTGATAAATTAGTCTAGCAAATCATATGAGAAATTGACTAATTCCCTTAGGGCATGACTCAGGAATAGAACAATTCTTTCTTCTTTTTTTTTTTTTTTTTTTGGTGCTCTTGCTCAGATAGCTCTCACTATTGGTTGGTTATCGACTGGTTTAGATCATTCTGTTCACTCTTCCTTCTCGGATCAAGAGCCTTCCCCTTACTACACCCACCGTCCTTGGCTATTAGTTACTGAACTCTTGCTATAGCTGACGGGCTAGGACCACTTTCTAGCTCTTGCTCTCGCATTTGGGCTCTACTTCATTCTTTTTCAAAGAAAGTCCAAAGCCAAAATGCATGAATTTTGGTTGTCTACAAGAGCTCCCAGAACAAAATGATTTGCTCCAACAGTAAACCACTTGAAACAGATTAGAAATTCGGAACTCATAAGCATGGATATCAAAGATATGACAAAAAGTAATAATATCAAAACAGTGGAATAGGCAACATTCCTTGAATAAAATAAAAATCAGACACTGGATATGGTTGACATAATCAGTCCAATATAAAGGGATTTAAAGATGGGCCACGAGGAACTGTCTTGATATACAGTTCCATCAAACATATTAGAGTATAAACGCGAGAGAGAGAGAGAGAGAGAGAATGCCTCTGGTCCGCCCTGCTCATAAACTCTGATAGCTTTCACCATCTTTGCTGCTTGAGTTGCAAGTGCTCTAACAACGGATCCTTGTTACTCAGCAGGCGTAAAAGGAAAGACCCATTTGAACAGATTAACTATCCAACTTCTCTTTTATTGTTGCCTTTAATTTACCCTTCTGTAATTGCAAATGGTTCTGATCCTTCTGGAACAGGTTGTTCTTGTTCTTATGCAGGAAACATGATTCAGGAAATATTGCGATGATCAAGTGACCACTAATCATACAACATACTGACTTCCAAGTGATCATGAATCATGATTAAGGCAGCATGGAATCAGTGGGCTCAACCCAGTTCGAGACTAACTGATTCATGGATAATTCGATCCGGAATTTGTTTGGACTGCATGAAGCGTGCCTCAATAAGACATGAGTGCCACCAAAACTGGCTTCCTATGGTGGTTATTTGTCGTTGTTTGCCACTTTCTTCCCAATTTCTCATGCATCGGAACCTCTAGAAAGAGACCTATAGTAGCTTCACTACCACCCATCGGATCCATTAGAATACCTCTACACTGAAATCTGATTGAGATGGAAAGCGCTCACTCACCGAATCCTTTTTCTTCCCAATATAAAGCTTTCGCCTAACAAATATAAAATTCTTTTTCTGAACATCATTAGACGAAGAGGAATTTTATTCTTAAAAGTAAAAACTATTTTTTTTCGGTAAACAAATAATAAAAATAAAAAGGCAAGAGAACACTAACCGACCGTGTATCCCTTGTACCAGCGTGGTAACCAATTAAAATACGTGAAAGGCATTGGTTTGGAAAATGATTTGGAGAAGATGAGGGTATTTTTATCAATTTACCCCTTGATTGTAACATTGTTAGATCTAGACTAACAGAATGGGGATATCTATTAACCGATAAGAACCTTAGGGGGATACATAGAATTTTTCAAAATTGAGAGATTTTTCCATAATTATGTCAAACCTCAGGGGATACGTGAAAACAAACTCTATTTTTTTTATAGGAAGAGAACACTACCTGGTCGCATGCCATATGCTGATCCTGCACCCTGACACATGGGCTGATGAAATGACTATTGCAACCACAGGAAATTCTACCTTTCCATGGGAGCACGATGATCATTTTGCCCATCCTTATGTCTGAGCATGGGGGCAACACCTCGCACTTGCCCAGTTAGCATTCTTTCTCCCATTTTCAATTTATAAAATTAAAAAATAATTCATGAGAGTAAAATTGAAAATGAACAAAATATTGACTAATCTGATTAATTTTAACCTGGTTTAAGTATTCCAAACACAATTTATGAAACATTGGGTACTAAAATTACAAATTTTCAAGACGTTAAGTACCCTAAATGTCATTACCCCAATAATCATTCAAAGATACTGTTTTTTTTTTTTTTTTTTTAACTGATAACCATTCAAACATACTGTTGCCTGATCTAATATTGTAATCGATCAACTCGGCTTAGAGCATAGGGGCCTTGGGGGGGGCACCCTCCTCTTTGAGGTGATCTGAACCACCAATTTAATTTTGTAAACAGGGTTAAATATTTCCATGCTTGCAGCAGCCTTCTGACAATCTCAACCATTTGGTTAAGGCAAACAAAATACTGTAAGCTCACAAGTGACATTCTCACACTTGATCATCCTACGCCAAAATTAAGGGGACACACTACATGACCCTCTATGCCCGCCCACACACATACTAAGAAGCCATAGAATTCATAGATGTTAGAATTTTTCAACTTTGAGGCAATAGAAGTTCCTGGTTCAACAAGTCTACCCAGGAAGAAAATAAAAACCTATTTCACAGAATGCCGAGTCCGACCTAATAATGAATTACTGACCAAGTCAATTAATAAAAATGTAATTTCATTCAGTATAATAATCCAGCTAGTAAGCCTCCAAATCGTATAAAAGGAATAAAACAAATCCCTTTAATTCTACAAAAAGGAATAAACATCGGTCAGTCAATCCCTTGTTACAGATGATTAGAGCTACACTTAACAGATATATAGTTTGTTTGTTGCAAGTTCACTGCACCTCAAGTCCAACAAAATGCCACTGCGTTGGGGTGTGGGTTTGCTCCCAAAGCCTTATTTACAGCACTGATAATGTAATTAATGCCATAAAGAATATAATTTGGTAATCACAGTCTTGCCATCCGGAGTTGTTGCTTCAGCAGGGGCCTAATGTATTCATGGTAACCCTCTGGAACAACAGAGTCATTGAGCGGGTCTTTCCAAGCTTCCTCATAAAGTTTAGGATACACATTTCCATCATAACGTCCAAGAACGGAGCCAAGGTAATGGTCGGTGTAGTTAAATGCATCAACCAGGGCAATGGCATTTGGACGAACCTTTCACATTAAAAGGCAGGTTTGTTAGTTTCACCAAATAGTGCTTGTTAAGACAGCATCAGTAGAGCCAGCGTGTACTATTGAGATGGTACAGAGCTGGAATTGATATGGTACCAACCTGAGCATACAAAGATCTAAGCTGCCCGTTTACAAGAGATGCTTGCTTGGGGCTGATGCACCCAGTTGCAAGGAAATCACCCTGGTGCTTGTGAAGCAATGAGAGAGCATAAATATTGCACAGCGCCTCCAGCTGTTCCTTCACCCCCTTTCCAGGTATGTCTTGTTGCAACTTCTCAATGAATCTGAAAGAATACAATTACCAGCAAACATTAAAAGGCTTCCGAAATAAGAAACTTCTTAAAGCTGTCTATTTTCATTGTAAAAAAATTACAGGAAAATAATAATCATTTATGGGCAAGAGAACACTAAAGGGTCGCGTAGCCCCTGCACCAGCGTGGTAGCCAATGAAAGTGCACACAGAGGCATTGATTTGGATACAATTTTCAATTTCACTGGGGAGTGGGGGCTGAACGGTCTTTTGCCACACAAAGGCATTGGTTTGTGTTTAGGTACAGGAACCACGCTAACCACGTGACTGGTTAGCATTCTTTTTTCCATTATTTATTTATCAATGTCATGTTATTTTATATTTTTTCACCATTTGGAATTTTTTTGGTTTGGCATGACTAATAAGCACATTAAAACATGATTGAGCAATGGAAATAAGTCCATCCATATGATGAGGGTGGGGTCTTTCATGGGTGCCAAGAGCATCCATGATCAAGATACCAATATACCTTCACTAATTTGGTAAATCAACATCCTGAATTATGAAATGGATGTTATTTTCCAACCTTTTTCTTTTTTGTATTTAGATATCAGTAAAATTTCTTCCCCCTTGTACAATTTTGTATTGGTTTTTCAACAAATCCAAATGAACGCAGTCTAAACGAAAGAAGAATTGAAGCATGAGTTGTTCAAGGTTTCTCAATCAAGGGTTACAACAAAAGAGAAAAGGAAGAAGCTTACTTCGTTACAACAATCAACTGACAGTGAGCGATAGCTGCCTCTACCAAATCAGCAGAGAGTTGCGCAAAGCCTGATAAAATGAGTGCACTTAAGAGAAAACATACTTAAATATTGCCACAACTTGCATTTAGACAGAAAGAAGCTATTCTTCTAAATGTTCCACATAAATATAATTAATATAAATGGTAAATCATAGTAAACAAGAGAAATATGATAATTCAACTTTCTTGCAAAGATACATTTACAAAAATTGTAGAATGGAAAGAAGAAAAAAAAAACCTTCTTCTGGGATTGAAAATTTGCTTAGATTTTCAGCACAGGCAACAGACATCCTAGCAGCCCTTGCTTGAAATACCTCCAATATTACGCTAGGTTTTAACCAATCCTCAGCTGCATAAATGTAACAGTTAAAACATCACAGAAACATCAGGTTCTTAGTCAGGCAAAACCACATATTAGTACATATGATATGATCTAAGAAAAGAGAGAAGAATCAGAAACTATGTAACTACGGTGGCTGCAACTAAAAACCTGGTGGGTTTAACAGATATATGATGAGAAGATAATAGAAAGGCATTCCCTGTGTACAGACATTTGTCCGAATGAGACAATTTTTTTTTCTGTATCGTATAATAATACTATTCAATGATTAGAAAATCTAGAATCTTGACAACAAAATAAAATAAAAAAGGATCAGCACCGGAAGCAATAACATTATAGGTTTTACAAATTTAGGGTTTATGAGTTGAAAGGCCAGCAGGAGTTGGATCAACCCACAGTATGAGGCTAAAGCACTTGGTAATTTAGTTTTTAATGAAGTTACAGAATCATGTCAGCTGAGGGAATGATGTAGGAAGAAGAAGATACTAATGAACAACTCTCTCGCAACAAGCTACGAATTGAACTTGTGAGGAAAATTGGGATTGCTCATCTGGAAATATCTTCAAAGTACAGACTATCCAAGATGAGAAAAAAATATTTAAGCAAACACCCATCTGTAAGGTTAATAATTGAAGATATAAATAATCATTTCTATAAAAAAACAGCACCCTTTCGATGCTTAATATTTTTTAAATATCAGACCAAGTACAATTACACACACACACACACATATGGACAGCTGCATCGCTTGTGAAATCTGTACATCCCCAGTCCCTATATGATATGTTTTACTAGTGTTATTACAAGATAGTGATGTTTATGGCCAAAAAAAAAAAAAAAAGGAGGAAACAATAAGTTTGAAGCAGTTAAATCACCTATATGGGCTTATTTTATTAAAAATAAGCTTTGGGTTGGGTTATGTCTGTGTTGGGCCTTTGATCCAATGTGTTTTTATTGTAATGGGTCATTTTAATAGGCCTATTGGGTAGAGGCTAGGCATACGGATTAGTTAAGGAGTGAGAAACTCTATCAATTGGAGAGATTCTGATCTAGGCCTGCTGGTGGGAAATGAAAGATCATATCCCCCTATCTTTGTTCTGTTTTTTTCTACACAAGTGTGTTTCTCCTACCATTGATTGACCTAGCTGTGGCATGATTAAATCTGTGAGTTGAGTAGGTTAATCACTGATTAAGTTACTGTTTATACATTGATTTTATTGGAGTTTTAAACGCACAGCAGAATCCCTACTTGAGCAAGTGGCTGCTCTGTTTTTTGGGTTCTGTAGGCAGAATCAAGATTCCTCATTAAAGGGAATCTAGCCATCAGATTCAAGAAAGATTTCAGGGCATTAAAGGACTGTCCTAGAGTATCCTTCAAACAGATTTTTGTGCTTATCTGATCCCTTAATCTGCTTATATAAGAAATCACTTGAATTCGGATTTAAGGGTTTCGGTTTTTCACTGTTTTGAGTGTTGACTCAAATCTGACCGTTAGAACATTGCAGTATTTTGGCAATTATCTATTCTAACAGTTCCTGAACAGTGGCCAGAATCTGACCTCCATCGGATAAACTTGACTTTGACCATACTTAAGCAAGCAAAGTCAACAGAACATATTTAACAAATAGAGCACTCCTTTTTTCATGAATGATGAAACGCACAGTTTCTTTTCTATGAATTTCAGATGCAGCATAGCAAATAGTACTCGGCCAAAACAAGCAGAAATTCTATTTTAATATGCTAGTGCAATCATAGTTATCAAGGCGGGAAGGCAACCATGGCGTTTTAGAGGGGAAAAAAGCAAGGCGACACCGCCATGGTGACACCTTGATAACTATGAGTGCAATATAAATGACTTGCGAATGGGGAATCCAAACAAAAGAAGAATATATAATACCTCTTTGAACAGCACACCGGCACTGCATAAGATGCTCCACCTGTCCCATATAAGTTGTTGTGCCTACAGGCTTTCCCAGCTGAGAGACAGTCTTCATAAGAAACCGAGCAACCTGCACGAAATCATTTATTAGTATATTGACAGCACATTTTTACAAGTTGACACCTTTTCACACACTTCATCCTCATTGTTCAATACTTTCACAAGGACCAAGTTTTCCTTCAGCCACAGTCAAGGGAGAACCCCTTGACCCCAGTCTTCGGATGGGCGGGAGAGGGTAACGCGCACGACCTAAGGGTATTATTTACTTCGTCCAATAGGAGGGATGTTTAGTGACCCCCAGCCCCTAGGATGGTGGCTGACCCTTCAGCCACCGGTGTAGGAAAACTTTCCCCCTTCCAAAATATACATATGGTATACAGAACAATGGTAAAAAGTCTACCAACAAAGTAATCTACTAATCTCGGCCCTCACTTCTCAGATTGTGGGGGAAAAGGATGGTCGGTCAGTCTCCGTTCAACTAACAAAGGAAATATGTTATGGATGGATGGAATCATCACGGTTTACGAAATGCCAGGTTTGACCATTAAATTGAAATTCAAGATTCTGAATCTTTCCTTACAGGATAGTCACTGTAGCATCACTTTGGGTTGACTCATTGTATGGACCTCCGGCTTTGGACCCTGGAAAACCATGTCTAACTGATAATTGTATTGGCAATGGTGAGCAGAAACAACCCCCCCCCTTCTCTCTCTCTTTACAGGAGTGGTGTGCAGTGACAAGATTATAAGGCTTTCCAGTAAAGATTAGACAATTCAACCACATCAGCCTGCCTAGCAAGATATTAAAACAAACTCCATTCCCACCACTTAATACTTTCATACAATACATAGTGGTTTAAAAATGCACCGACTAATTGCAACTTGTCATAAATGAAGTAACAACAACTCAGCCTTATACCAACTAAATGGACATGGATCCTTTCAAACTAAAGTAGGGGAAAACTGAGATCCATACAAGGAAAAGAAAGTAAGAAGAATGAAGAAATGAGACAAGAAAAGTGAGAGATGGAAAATGAAAAATGAAAGTAAGAGGAAATAGAATAGCCCAGGACATCAGGAAAATCTCAGCTATATGGTGTCAACGACGTGGATCCTTGCCCTCCTCATAAATGAAGTAACAACAAAATAATAATCACTAGAGTCTGAGACTTTCATATTGATACTATGACCCCAAATCCACATGTAGCCACTGAAGCAAATCATGGAACTCTAACATCATCAATCCATTTGCAACAGAGGAGCCAGTTCTTGTCACAACATTCTACCCTATGAATATCATCATGAACTCAAATAAAAGTGGAAACTGGAGACTTAAGTTTCCCAATATATATGCAATAAACTGGGTATCCAATGCTTGCATTGGAGAGTTCTATTACCATCATCTTCCACCCTCTGGAAAAAAAAAAATTTATTATGATAATAATAATAATAATAATATGGCATAATATTATTGTCACAAGGGTCTGTTATTTTTCCAAACATCACAAGGCATGTATTCTGCCATCTGGACAGATGATGTGTCCATTCCGACCATTGGATAAAGAGGACATGGTCTAGATTAACCATATGTCAAATTTCAGAGTCTAATTCAATCAAATACTCGCTTTGTATTGACATGCATTCCATGCATGTGTACCAGTACTCTTAGACAATACTGTGCATTCTCCCAACTCTAAGTAGGATCAGACAACAACAACAACAAACTCAGTCTTATCCCAACTTAATGGGGTCGGCTACATGGATCCAAGGGAAAAAAAATTGGAGATTGTCTCGTGATTTTTGGAAACATAACTTTCCTTTTTGCATGGATAACTACCCCAATAATATTGCAACATTAATAATAAACAAACCTGTAAGAGCAGAACAATGTTGTCTCCTTCATATGTACAGGCAGGAACATAAGCAGCATATAACTCAGGGAGCCCACTGCTACATAGGTAACCATGGCCACCACACAATTTCCGACATTCTTCAATTCCATCCTGCAACCAAAGTATACAGTGGTCAACAGAAAATAAAACTTATGCCAACAAAAGATATTTTTGATGTGGATTGATCACCTGAGTTTGAAAGAATTTAAGAAAGATCTGGTTAAATTATGGAAATCCATTCTAAAAAAAATTAACATACAAACATATTTATATTTTTTAAAATTAAAAAAAAAAAAGAAAAAAAAAAGGCAAAATAAAAGCAAGATTCCATGAATGAAAGTGTCAATTGCTACACAAGACTTAAGAGATCCTAGATCAAATTTGAAAGTATGGCAGAAGAATACAGCTCCATAATAGAGCAGCAACTCAGGTTGACCAGAAGGCCTACGAAATTCCCAAAAGAAATGAGAAGAATGATAACAATGTGATGTACACCAAGAAGGAGGGATCTCAATGCTGCATATGGTAATCACCCAGTACACATCAGGTTGATCTGCACCAACAGTAAAGTTGTGAAGCAATCCTCAAAATCAACTCCTCCTCTAGCCCCAAAAATTAAAAGGAATGTCTCTCCTCGAAACTACTCATTGTTTTTTTTTATTTTTTCCCAATTGGCAACGATTAAATTTATTAGGTCATTGGCCAAATGAGAAAGTAGCAGCACTGTACAACAGACTGCAGTATACAAAAAGAAACAAAGAGCAAACCCTCAATTGACCTAAAAAACTAATCAATTGTTTCAGTGGATGTGAAGCTTTATAATTCAACAGTAAGTGATAGCTTAGTACATGATGGGGGATTGTGAGCATTTAGTAATGCCGTAAAAGTATTTTTTATCACCAATACTAGCATCATGGAGGAAATGTGATAGGCCAGGTTAAACAAAACAAGTCCTTTCTCTTTTTCTTTTTTCTTTTTTTCAATTTTAGCATTGATTAGTAACTGTAAATGAATAACCCCCAGGGTGTAGCTCAGTTGGTGAGCGAGTGTGCCTAAATCAACATGCGTCTTGAATTTGATTCCCCTTACCCCCTTGGGGCCAGCCCCACAGCTTTTCGCCTTCTATGGTTCTAATAGGATCTGGTGCCAACCCGGTTCGCATGTTTGATGGGATTGTGCGAACTTTGACTGGGGTGAGACTTGTCCCAGATCTAAGGTAAGGTAATTATTCCCACAATCCGAGAAGGAAAGGAAAAGGATTAAAGAAATTTGATACAACCACGTGAGTAGCTGCCAATACCGCTGAACAGGTACTGTATGTCTTCCAAAACCTTGGAAGGAAGAAAATGGAATGGATATATACGAATGAGAATAGTAATGGAAGAAGAAGGAAAGCTAAGGAGAACTCACCTGAAAAAGTAGATGCTGGATCGAAGGGGGAAGGGGAAGAAGACCCACGGCCACACTTGGCTCCAAGTTATGCAACTCAAACTAAACTTTATTCATTCAATCTTGTCCAACAATTACATTCATATATTTAAAGAAAATAAACCATTCCTTTTTGAGTTATCATATTCTACTTTGGAGGTAGAGTTTGAATCAAACTCAACTCCTTGACTCAATCCAACGTGTGCTAGCAGAGAAAACAATAATAATAAATAACAATGACAAAATAACCCCCAAACAAGTAAACAAATCCCTCTAAACACATATTGAGATTGGCAACTGCATCACCTGGCCAGATTGATTTGGCTTCAGCCCTCTATGAAACAGACAATAAGATGGTGCTGCTAACTATTTTTAAATTTTCAAAAAGGTTTTCCAAAGTCCAAACTGTTAAATATGGCAAGCTCTGGACATGCCAAAATTGATTCATCTTGTCTTGTGGGCATGCAGCAAGAACTTTTAAGTTGCGCAGATAGTCAAGTAACAAAAATTCATATGAAGTTATGAGTATAAAGTACATTGTATAGAAACAATTCCACTTATGAGTTGATCAATAAGAAAACATGAAGTTAAGTTTCAAGGATGATATTAATGCCCTTCTAGATGATACATACTCTACAATGACAGAAAAAGAGGTCATGGAAGTAAAACAATGAAAAATGACTTATTTACTTACAGCAGTAGCAGTAGTAGTCAGAGACTTCAAACCAGCAGTGCACGCATGAGCCTCAGGCAAAGTAGAGAAATCATTGGCTTGCAGTCTCTGGGTTACATCAGTATACAGACACTTCAACCACTCACTAACAAACCTGAATGCATAGGCAGAAGCCAATAAAGGGAATAGCCGATTCTGCTGAGTCTTGTAATCAATCACCTGACACCAAGGAGTATAAAAAGAAGCATCAATTATATTTCCTTCAAAGGTAAGAGATGATCAAGGAAAGTTTGTGAATGGCTCCAGGGATCTCCTATATAGGAATTTTTTGTTAATTTCTTTGGTTTGATTATACTACACAGGTTATTTTGATGTTAGTGCCAATATGGGATTTGAAAGCATTTTAAAAATCTACCATAGTAATTTTTTTGGGAAGTCCTGGAAAAAAAAAAAGATGCTTTCCATTTCTTAAATCTGGATTCTCATCTGAGAAAATCCAACAACAAAGCAAAGGTTTCAAAACTACTTCTGGCTTACCTGGGTCTCAGGCCCACCATCTTGAGAACCAAATTGTCTTCGGACAGCACTATACCTTGTCGCGATACAAACTGCTCGTGATAAAGCACAGGATGCATCAGACACAATTGTTTGGCGTACATATACCATAGTTCCATAAACTAGCTGTCGGGGAACATCGGACTTCAAATATTTCCCTTCTCTTGTAACCTGAGAAACCCTGAAATACGAGAAAAGCTTCAGGACCCATTTTATGTTTGATATCTTTAAATATCAAAAGAAAAAGGATGACCATTGAGGCTCATTCTGTGGACTGGTAACTAATCTTCTGGCAATATAGAGAGTGATATGGTGATATGGCATACATCCCACTGAGTCGGCTCTGACTTAACCATGTCTATAGTACTTTTTCATTGTCAGGCCCATGGTTTACTCAGCACTGGATGGTTCTTCTATTTCAACAAATCCTAAGTTTTTCTAAATAAAAGAAAGGTGAGAATTGGTAAGTTTTTATAAATAAAAGCAGGGTGAGAAATGCTCTCTTCTTTCTACATAGTAGATGACCGTTGTGTTAAACTTGTGGCAACAGGAGAAGTGTAGATGGCCAAACACATCAACCCTTCAGGTTGCCACCTCAACGGTCACATGAAAGAAAATAATGCCATGCAGATAAGAATCATAGACAGGCTTTCAAAAAAATTTATACTCGTATGAAAATAAAAAGACATTACAACTAATCATTAGGTACTTAAACACTAAAGGTAAATTCTTCTTTCTCTTTATATTGTATTCATCAATTTTTTTTAATAAGATGATTTCAACCTATGTTAATTTTCCAATCTATATTAAATAGAGTACAAAGTATCATAGTGGATATTTACCAACAAAATAAAGTCATTTTGATTTTTTAAGTACTTTGTCAGCCTAATAATTTAGGTAACCTGATTGTTAAGTAAGCACCTCAGACAATTTTGACATCATCTAAGTTAATCGATAAGAAATTTGTTGGGGCTTTTGATATAGTTGATGCAGATTCATCACCAAATAGGGCTTGTTTCATCGGGAATAAGTCTAGGGTTGGGTTACATACATGTTGGGCCTTTGATCCCATGGGTTTCTAATGTAATAGACCACTTTTATGGGCCTAAAATATGGGTATATAGGTTGCATACGGGATTAGCCCAATACTTACTTTATTTTTATGTTTTTTAATTGAACCGGTTCAAATTGGTTGCATCCAATAGGTTCAATTTAAGTGATCATGTGACTTGGTTAAGTGGTCATGTGATGTAAGTTGGGCTGGATTAGGACTCTATAAGTCCAGCCATGTTTTGAGTCTATTTCCTTTAGTATTTTAGTTTCCTAGTCAGTTTAAGTTACCTAATAGGTTAGGGATAGGGTTAGGCCATTCATTTTTAGTGTCTAAGTCTATTTTTGAGTCTTCTATATAAGTTTGTAAGGGAGGCCAACATTGAATACGAATTTGATTAATGAAAAAGCTTTTGTTTGCTGCCATAGCTGTTGCTCTGCTCTGTTGAGTGAACCTTGTGAGTAATATCAAGGCTACCTTGTGGGTAATATCAAGGTGAAGGGATTGGTGGACTCCGATCGACTCCTTGCATCTTGTTGATCGGGAGGTCCTTCTTCTTATTCAATCGAGCTTCTTCAAGCTGCTACTGCTGCCTTTGAAGGAGATCAAACCAGTAAGTAATTTTAATTTCCTGCATATATCCTTCCCCTCTTCATCTTCTAACCTAATCCACACACCCCTCCATCCATCAACCCTAATTCTCCATTAAACCTGCACTCCTACCTCCACTAGGATTCCCCTAGCACTCCAGATTTTGCCTTCACTTTCAAACCCTACTTCCAGCCTACATTCCCCACATCACTCCCCACACTCGACCTTAACCCTAGCCCTTAGTCTCCACTATAACCCCTCCATTCCCCCACTCCTTTATACCTAAAAAACCTACAACTCGATTCTGCCCAACTGCAGAATTTTAGAACCCTTCCAAACCCTAATATGTTTATGCCATTAAGGCGTCCTAAACCTGCATATTAAAGCCATATAAGACCCATTCCCAAATTCCCATCCTAAACCCTAGAATTAACCTAAAACCTAGTGCTATCCATTCGAACCAGCAACCCCTTTTGCTATTGATCCTGTTATCTGGCTCCTAGTAGGTCTCCTACCTATCTAGGACTACATTAATAGTCTTGTGTAAATTGTCCCAAAAATGGTTAGTTTGATCATTTAAAAAAGAAATATAACATAAACTCAGAGAGTGCTATTACTATCCACATCTAGCAGCTTCTACAAACCAAAATCATCTCTAGAAACCTATGCTTTCCTACAAAAGAAGTGGAAGTTAAAATTATTTTGAACTTAAAGTATAGATAACCATGTAGAGTATCAAATCATTCCGTATGAGTAATTTTTGGGATAAATTACACATCACCCCCTGATTTTCAAACGAAACCCAGATCACCCCCTGGTTTTTGAAAAAACTCAAATCACCCCCTCTACAGTAACGGTGTTAGTCTGCTGTTAGTTATTGGTATGAAATGACTATTTTGCACTTGTACTAAAACATTAGAATTAAATTTACAATACTACCCTTCCTTCATCTTCAACATTGGTAGTTTAGGGATTTAAATTTATTTAACTGGCTGATATCATCACTTAACAGCATAAAACTAACGGTAGGGACTATGTCATATTGGGGTCTAAACCAGGGGGTGATCTGAGTTTCGTTTGAAAACCAAGGGGTGAGGTGTAGTTTACCCAAATTTTTGTGCAACAGTATAAAATCTGAGGGAAGAACAAACCTCATCAACATTTGATCCCTAGGGATGCGCACATGATCAAACTGCAAGACACCATTATCCATACTGTTGTATCCTCCATTTCCAAACTTTGTTCCAATATCACCAATAGTGATACCCGGGAGAGGTGAATGGTCATCTAAGCTTCGAAGTTGTACAATGAAACCTATCAAATAAAATAAATAAAATTTCATTCACCTATTACAACAGAAATAACAAATATCACATGAAAAATATTTTAGTCAGAAACTAGAAAATTACCATTCACACCATAGTCCTGACCATCTATTATAAGACGGGCATATGCCACTGTATGTGTCGAAACTTTACCAAGTCCCCCAGGCCACCACTACGCAAAAAGGGTTCATCCAAATATTATCTTATAAGATGCCAAATTGAAAAAGGACAGTGAAGGGAACATAAGTTAAAAGAAGAAGTATTGCATTAGTAGGAGCTGATGACAAATCTGAGGGTACCCATCTTGTAAACTACAAAAATGCAGATTATTATATAATAGTCTCCACAGTCAAGGCCCCCAAACACATATAAGATATGCCTTCAATCAAATAGAACACTGCTTTTAAACATACCCAATCTCTGATCTAGTTGGTACTTGAATTCCTATATGCCTATAGTCCATTAAGAATTAACTAAATGCATTCAACAACTGTCACTCACTTTACTTGAAGTCAAGGTAGGACTGTGAAGGATAAACTCATCAGTTTTGGGGTCAAATGTTGCAGTGGTTTCAAGTCCTTGAACATTGGAGCCATGACCAAGTTCCGTCTGTGCATAGCAGCCAATTATCTGCATCTTATAAGCCAAGGGCAACCACTTCTTCTGCTGCTCCTCAGTGCCCTGACCTTTAATAGCAGGTACAAACATGCCCTACATTGAAAAAAGATAAGAACTAAGTCAACAACTTTCGTCATAAGGAAAAAAAGGGCCAATTTTAACATACATTCACACCTAATAGTTACAAATGTAAATTGGAAATGACCTTTAACGAAAGGAGGGAAATTGGGTCATTGAAACACAAAAAGGATTTATATGGAAGCTCAAGGCACATCGAAATTAGTTTATGGCCATGTCATTTTACTGGTATGAATCCAAAGTCTGCCCAAAATAGTACTTGTGATGCAAAATTCCAGCAAGAAGAGTGATGCAGATCAATGGTATTCTAAGAAATATCAAAGGAGAAAGACAAAAAAAAAAAAAGTCAACTGAACTAAGAAACTCAGTAAGTCATCCGAGTTGACTCAGTTCTGAACCCGGTGCATCTGATTTGGACCAGTTTAACCCCCCCCCCCCAAAAAAATGCGGGGTAGTTGTTTGGTGCTAATTTGTTTGTTTTAAGTTAGTTAATTCTTATTCCCAGTCGAACTAGAGTCCCACCTAATTAGAACACTATCTACTTGTGTTTTAATTAGTTGAGACACTTTGTTTCAGGTAATTGGAACTCTATCTTTAAGAGTTTTAAGTAGTTACACTCACCACATAGGAGTGATAGGACTGCTGACCAAGGGGCTTTTCTATTTAGTTTTTTATTGTTATTTTATTGTTATAATGGGATTCTTATCCCCTTTATTTTTTAAATAAATAAGTTGTTGGCAGTAGCCCATGATTTTGACTTCACAATGAGCTTTTGCTTTTTGAGATCTTATGGAGATACTAGGGGTGTCAACCGGTCGGGGCACCGTGTTCGACCATTTAAGTATTCGGTCCGGGCCATGTCGGGCTCGATCGGGGTTCGGTCGGTGTCGGTCTTTAATCGGGTATTAAAATCTGGCTTTAATCGGGTCTTAACCGGGTTGTGGGCCTATTTAACTCCTAATCGGGCCTTACCCGGGTCTTAATCAGGCATTTACAGAATTAAATTCCTACTTGAAAAAATAAAGAGAAAAGAAATGGGTTTCCACCAAAACACATTCAAGACCCAAATCCAAACCCAATTTTTCAAACCATAATCTTTTCTTGAACTTATGTTTATTAGTTTCTACCAAAAAAAGGAAGAACTTATGTTTATTAGTTTTTATTTACTGATTTGTTTCTTGTTGTAATTATAATTAACTCAAATTTATGAAGTGCTTATGCTTATCAGCTCAATCATCATTGGCGGTCTGGGTTCGATTACGCTGTTTGTTTTCTCTTTGGAGCAAAAAACACTGACCCTTTTTGTATATGTCCGGTTCGATACTATGATATGAGAAGCTTATTGGAGAAGAATATAAACATTTTCTGAGTTAAGGAAACCCATTAATTGAATTGCCCATTAATTTGGGCTTAATGGGCTAATCATTTTAAGGAGTTAAATAGGAAAAAAGAGAGGGTTATCGTGTGGGCTAAATGGATTAATGGAGGGTGGTTTACTTAAAGGGTCGGGCTAGGTCGGGCTATAGCGGGCGGGCTAGGTCGGGCTTAAAAATGGTCGGTCCGGTCGGGTGCCTGACGGGCTAGGACCCCACACCGGGACCGCCCTATTATTAAACATGTCGGGCTTAAGCCCGACACGTTTAAGAATCGGTCCGGTCCGGGTCGGGCTTTAACCGGGCGGGCTCGGTGGCCTAGTGCTGCGGAGATTCAGGTACATTATTATGGTGAGGCAATAGCTGGTTAGTGGTAAATCTAACTTAGTTCTATGATGGAGATCCATAGTCCATATCTCCTTATCTTCTTCTTCCTTCGGCATTCAATTGGTTTTCTGAAACCTAGTGTTAGGTGGATTTAAACCCTATCATTTGGTATCAGAGCTATGGCTGAATCCAAAATTGAGGAACTCCAACCCAACAAATATACATGAATCACTCAAACAAATCACTAACATGTTCAAGCAGTTGCCAGATCGCATGATTGCTATGGAACAAAGGATAGAATAAAATCCTTCCCCCACCTCTCATAACTCTGAGCATCCTAGACCTAATGAAGGACTACCAGCCCACTCCACTACCAACAACACTCAATGGTTTAAGGGTAAAGGTCCACAAAGGAATACACCACAACTTTCTTTTGAGGACCACATGCGTACTTATTTTGAAAATGGCACAACTCAGCAGTGTTTTGATGACACACGAAAGGTGAAGTTAGAGCTGAAAGAGAAAGGTGGAAAGCATGAACCCCAGGATCCAGGTGTTCTATGACTGGATGTCATGCTTCGATGATGATTTTGAATGGTACAACCTTCCTGAGGTCTGCAAATTGAAGTTTGCTCAAACAAATTAGTGAGTGCAACACGTGAATGTATGTTGAATGGTGGAGAACTATGAAAGAAAGCTGCAACAATGAGCTACAGCATCAACTAAAGTGACCCATTACATTGGCTGGGCATGTACTCTGTCCCGTTGATCATCTACCGCCGCACTAAATGAAAGAGGATTCTGCTACTTCATTAAGACAGAATCACAGAACATCCTGTTCCAATGGAGGTATACTGCATGGAATTCTTTAACATATTCTCCAGACAGAGGTAGCTATGCTAGAGCACATTTCTATTCTGGAACTTTGTTCCCTTCTTGAATGTTCTGAGTCATACTATAATGCATGATCTTCACCCATCTAATAATATGCAGAGATACAGACATAAACTTTATAGCACATTGACAGACTTTAATGCTCATCCTAAATTTATAATTCACCTTGGAAACCACATTAGGATATCGAAGGGTATAAACATTTTATTTCACGCCTAATGGAAAGTGGAATGAGCTACAAACTGCAGAATCATTATATTCACAAGTCACTGACCCAGTGTAGATCCGTATAAGCAGTTTCGTCAACATAAAACCTCAGCCTGGATGCCTCTTCTTCTGTAAATATAAAGCTCGGATATTTAGACAGAATTAACTATCAAAAGTAATTATGCAGAGACAGTAATCAACAGGATTTTGTCAAAGAACTGGGAGCAATTTCTTAACTCAACAGCTCCCAATAATAGCAAAAGAAATTTAAAACTGGACACTTATAAAATGTTTAAATGCCTGCAAACGCAATAGGAGAGACAAACCATTAAGACGGAGCTCAAGGATCCGTTGCCACGCGTATGCCGCTTTCCTCAGAGTGTTTTTAAATAACTCTTTCCGACTTAGCACAGTCCTGTTATCCTTGCGAAAACCCTGCATGTGAAGGTAGAAACAATGGAGATCGGTCGGTCCTCTCATAAATATAAAACCAATCATGAAACAAAAAACAACAGACCGTATCCATTCACACGATCATAGATAACAAAGAGAAACAAAAATCTTAAAAATAAAGAAGCAAGCAGCGGAGGATCGGTATGTACGGAACTCGACCAAAACTTTTCAAATACATTATTCGTTCCAGAATAACAGATTGATTGTAGCTCACAAACACAGAAATGGAGAACTTCTAATAATCTTCATTTGTCCTTTAAAAAAAAAAAAGATTTAACAATCTTCGAATGGTCAACACACTGATTGCTTGTATCCCGTTGACGAAGAGAAAAGGTAAAACTTTTCAAATTCCGGAAATAAACAGAAACAAACAGTATACACTGACGCGGAATCGAACAGAAAAAAGACGAGGGGAAAAAAACTTACGGGATCGCTAGCAACAAGACGAGAAATCCTATCAGAGACTTCGAATGCGTGCTTAGAACCAGCCCAGACGATCTTCATAGCTTCAACATCGAATTGAGTCTTGCTTCTTTCATGAGCAAGGTGATCGACTTCCTCCATCTTCGATCGAATTGAGGGGAACTAAAGAAATTAACAGGAAAAGAAAAGAAAAAATGAAGTCACCTACCGCAGGAGCAGGAAATCCCAAGCACAAAAATAATAGAGCTTCTCTCGATCTCTGACTCTTGCGTGTCTGAATTCTCCAAACACAGTTACGGAAAAAGAGATCGTTTCGGATAACTTTGAGGATCCCCTTGCCTTTTGTAAGAGGTCGTCACGATACGAGAAAGTGTCAGTTGAGCCGGTGAAGACAATCAATGAGAAGACGTCACACGTGCCACGTAGCATTTGTTTATTGGACCAAAAAAGCATGCAATAACTACTGACTAGTTCTTCTACCCAAAACAAATGAACGATCCACGACTGGGCTGTTCTGGGCTCAGTTGGCCAGTGGGCCAATAACAAAGGTCCCATTGAAGCTTTATTTTTTTTTTTAATCTTTTTGATATGACATAATTTTTTTTCAAACTGATTTCATATGAAACTCAAAAAATATGTACGAATTAACATCTTTTGATAATGAGATATTATTTTTGAAAACTATTGGACCTTCGTACAAGTCCTTTTGTTGCACGGGATTCTATTTGGATAAGGAGCCTCCCTCCATCAAGTCTTACTTTAATTTTTATCGAGAGTGGGGTTTGGTTTTATTACCTGAAATGAAAGGATAGTTGTTGTGAGTAATCACTTCGTATTTTTGTCTGCTCTATTTTTTGTTCGCTTCATTTTTCTAAGTTCCTTTAATAAAGGGGGGTGGACCTTACTCGGGTAATGTGTTCAAGCAGAGGTAGGGTGATCATTTCTTCCCCCCTCCCTTCTCTCTATTCGAGGAACTTGGGAAAATGCACCTGCCCAGGAAATAGAGCAAATAAAGGTCCAATCACTTCTGGGAGGCATTGTATTTTGGCGGGGAAAGCAAAAGCCTTCTAGCAAAGCTTATAGAATGCCAAATGCATCACCACCTAACTATTTTGTGGCTTACGCTACCCAGTGTGGACTATCCAATATTGGCTTCTTTTCGAAGGGGGTTGTTTGCCTTGAATTGTTATCCTCTCCTGTAACTGTACGGTGTTGTACTACATCGTGTGGCGCAGCAAAGGCCATGTGACATAGTGGGCCCCACATGGTGCACATGGCCTCTACAATCACCACACGATGCAGTACAGCACTGTGCAATTACTACATAGGATAAAAATTTTGTTTGCCTTTCAATAAACTCAGATCTCTCCTTTTTATAGACAATTGTGCTCTGAACTATCTTTTGTTTTTAGGTAAGCCTGTGAATAATCGTAGACAAACAAATTCCTTATAGCAAGAAAAGGGACAAAGAAAGTGGAGCAAGGCGTTGTTGAATGGTAGATGGAGTTAGAAAAAAAATGGTAGATAGAGTTAAATCTTAGGAAAAAGAGAAGAAAAACAATTGGAACACGAGATGTACACAACAATGTTTATATATGAAGAGCCCACACATAAGAGAGGAGAGACTACATGATAATGACAATGTGACGATTATTTTTTCAAAAAAAAATAAAAAAAGAAAGTAAAATATAAATTAGAATATTTGATGTAAAATGAAAACAAAAATATGAGTAAAAATTTAGAAATTAGGTGAATCCATTTAATAATGAAAGATAAGATGTGGAAGATATTTATCTAGTTTCTGTTCTAAATTTAAAAGAGCTTCTAGAAGGTGAAGGACTCAATGTCTGGTTTGTTGGCATTTGATTTTTCTAAGACATAGTCATATGGGATAAAGAAATAGATGAATATATGGATAAAGGATCTAGAATGTAAAATTAAAGTTTTTTTGGTCTAAAATAAAAAGTGAAGTTAAGATGTGAAACTAAAAAGATATGCCTTGTGGTATCATATCCATATGTGGTTTTCGATGCCTTCACTTAACCTTAAGTAGCCGTATCACTATACTTTCAATGCTTTTGAGATTGAATCGAATCGTTTTGCACCACTTCCGCCCATGCTATGTGCTCTCTTCGTCCTAGTGGTGTGTCTCCTCTTTGCAAAGTAAGTTTCAATCCACTAACCATGACCCTGGGTATCGTCGACGATGATGCTGAAGCCGCCGACGACGACGATGATCCTCCACACTGCCCTTACCACCACCTCTCTCACCCCCACCCACCCCATCGCCACCTCCATCGCCCTCACTGACGCCCCCTGCCCATTTCTCGCTTTCTCACTCCCACGGCCCCCCTCCACTCTTATTGCCACTGCCCCCTCCTTCTCTCCCATCGCCACTACCCCCTCCTCCTCCCCCTCCCCCTCCCCCTCCCCTTTTTCTGGCCAATGTCCCCTCCACCTTCCCTTTTTCCCAGCCCATGTCCCCTCCCCATTTCTTTTACTTTTTTTGTTTGTTGTTTTGCAGGTTACGCCGATTCTGGCGTTGGTGTCGCCATGGATATGGCCGACTCCATTGCCCCTTCCGCCGTGCTGATCGGGTGGCCTTATCACCGTTCATCGAAGCTCCTTTTGGTGCGGTACTGTGCGGGCTCGTGTGGGCATGATGGCGCTGATCTTTTCCGCACTTATGGGATCCTTTCTATTGGCACGATAGTGCATGCGCTTATCGGTTGCGGTGTCGACAGCTCTTTTCATGGGAAAATGGCTTTCAGCCATCCCCTTCTCTGGATGGCCCCAGTCTTTGGCATGCGAGACCAAGTCGCTTTCCGCTCTGTGGTTCTGGGTTTTGTCTACCCAAACTACCTGTTTGTCATGCCACCTATCCTTTTTTTCGTATCTCTTCATGTACCCTATTTTTCTGTTGCCGTTGGGCACGCGTGAATGAATAGCCCAGTTATCTAGCAAAAAAAAAAAAGTAGTATCATATCCATTTGAAAGTACTATTTAGAATGTAGAAGTAAAGATGTGAAGCCAATGAGTATTGGTCATCATTTCTTCCAAATTTTTTTTCCCTTAAAAAAAATGAAAGAGTCTGGGAAAAGATCCCAATTATCTTTTGGGGCGATATTTTCTGCGCTGCCCCAGACACATAGGGTAGGGTGAAATGATCATTTCAGTTATCAGGGGGTAGAGGCAGCAATTTTACCCACCCCCATATGTTGAGGTGCATCCTGCGCTCCCAGTGTAGAGAACATTTTCCCTCATCTTTTACAATTAGAGTGCACGAATCCCCCAATAATTACCTTAAGACATATGTAAGTTAAAAGGGCATCCATTATATTGTTAGGTCTCCTACCAACGGATAGCACATGGATAATCGTTCTTCAAAAAGGGTGATGTGACTCATCCATTAAGTTGAGCAGTGAGGAAGATCGTTTCTTAGTTCCCGCCTTATTTCATATAGATCTTGTGAGCAAGAGATCGTTGTTTGGTCATGTAATCCCTAAATCAGCATGGAGACAATGGGATTGTGCATAAAGGCATCAACGTGGATAGAATTTTTTATTTAGAGTAAGACGGTAAATTCATGCACTCCTATATTAGGAACCACACGATCAAGCAACATTTTTCTTCCCACATCTAAGACTGTGATTTTACACACACATAGTCAAGGGAGAATCCTTTGACCGCCGGTTTTGGGTGGTGTTGTTTTTAGGCCATGCCTCCACAGAAACTTCATCCCATTTACCAAAAAAAAAAACTTCATCCCAGGCAAGTGTGACAAATGACTCACATGAAAATTCAAAGTGATGAAAAATTAAAAAATTTATCAATCGATTCAAACAAAAGAAAATAACATTCTTGTAAGTTTACAAAACTATAGGCTTACTTTATAATAATTTTTGGTGTCTTTTCTTGAGTTTTAATATGACCACTGAGATTTCACCAAAAAATAAATATGACCACTGAGATTGTTGTCTCCTCTATCATATGGACTCTACCAAGTTGGCCACATGGGAAATTGGCAATGCACTTAATGTAACCAAGTTCTTTTATGCAAAAAATACTAATCTAGTAGCCAATAGCGGTCCAAGTTTGGCCCAGTGAGCCGGAGCCCGTCCTAGCTTGCTCTGAACCCAGGGCTTGGGCTGGGTTTTTCGATCTGCAAGCTAGGCTAGGGTTGAGATTTCTAGGCTTGAGGTAGGGTCGGGCCGGGCCGGGCTTAGACTAATGCCTTCGGCTGATCCCGATCCTATATATATAATAATAAGAGAAAAAGAACATTACTTGGTCGGGTGGCCCCTGCGCCTTGACACAAGAGCGCGCAAAATTACTGTCCCACCCTCCATGAAATTAAATATCCTACCCATGTTGATGTTGCTACGTGTTCTCATTGGCCCCTGCGCTAGTGCAAGGACTACACGACCAAACATCGATCTCTTGCCTTAAGGAGGGACTACCATATGCTAAGCAATCGGACAACGTTCTTTCTCCCATATATAAATATACAGTTATACATAATAATATTATATGTATGGTTAAAAAATAAGGCTAGCCCGGCCTTGACTAGCCTTAAAATGATAAAAATAGGGGACATATCGGTCAATAAAGGCCAATTTACTGGGCTGGACTGGGCCTGGACTGCGATAATCTAACTTGACCTCAGGCAAGGTGCCTGGGATAAGCCAAGGGGACCTAAGGTTGGACTGGTTTAAAAAAAATCCAGCCTAGCTTGACTCAATCAAACTGACTGGGCTGAGTTGAGCCCATATAGTTGGGCCTGGGCTGTGACATCCCAACCCAACCGTGGGTTACACTAGACCTGGGTTGAGATACGGGACCTAGGGATGGGCTGGGCTTTAAAACCCGGTTAGATCCCCTAAATGTATATTGATTGGATGTCCAAAATGCAATTTTCCTTCACTACTTTTGGTGCAATAATGATAATCTCTGCACTAATGTCATGACAAATTAATCTATCCAAAGTAGCGCTGCCATGGCCAGGTGAGCCGAACCTGATAGTGGGCCTATTTAGTCCAGCTACGAATAAGATAAAAAAAAAAAGCCCAAGTATATGGTCTAATGGGCCTGCTCAACAACCATTGACCCAGCTTTAAACCAAATCGGTTATAAAAGTTGCCAGACGCATATCAAACCGGAAAAAAAAAAACACAAAGAAGAACAAGGACAGCTGGACAGGGAAGTCAATCACGTGACCAAATCTATGGTAACGTGACTTATACTTTCCACGTCAGCGTTCCAGAAACCAGAAATGTGCAACTCCAAAAAAGGTGTGAGGATCAGATTAACCCTTCTTCTGTTCTTCCTCACCATCATCGATCCAGGGATCTCTCTCTCTCCGGCTCTTCTCTGCAAACTCGAGCTGAGGAATAAATGCTGGAACCGCAAGAAAGCCGAACACAAGGGCAGAAAGAGCATCAGCGTCAGTCGAACGATGACAATCAGTTTGATCAACATGTGATCGTGATGAGACATGGCGATCGGCTGGACAATGCGGAGCCCTTGTGGTTCACAATGGCACGGCGACCTTGGGACCCTCCATTGGCTGAAACCGGAAGGGTCAGAGCCTTCTGCACTGGAAGAAAACTTCGTGAACGGCTCGACTTCCCTATCCACCGAGTGATCGTTTCCCCTTTCCTTCGTTGCATCCAGACCGCTTCAGAGGTCGTCTCTGCCCTCTGCGCTGTCCACAATAATCATATCGATATGACCAGCGAAAATGTTGAAATCGATCCATCCAAGCTCAAGGTTTGCTACTGGGTTACTAATGTTTATCTGTATTGATCTGAATTAGATCTCTCATTGTGGTTCCATGAGGGGCTTTTTATGATTTTGGATTGCGTAATCCGAATTGTTTAGGGCTAATTATTTGGGTTTTTGAAAATGTTAAATAGAAAATCGGGAAATTGTTTGTGCTGTTATGATTTTGAACTACGGGTCATGGGAAAAAGCGATCTTTTTCGACGATGTCTTCTTTTGGTGTGTCGTTGTGCTCTAATTTGTTGAGAAGATATTTGAAACAGATAATAATAATGGCCTCATGTACCCTCACCCAATTATGTGTATATTGAGAGTACATCTGATATTCTCATTCTAGTTTCTAAATTTTTAATTTAGAAAAAGTAAGGCATCCAGTATTACATTGCAGATTTTGCCTGAAAGTAGTAATTTAAATTGGGTGCTTGCTTATTCACAATATTTTGATTAAACGCCTCCTCCAACTTGAGCAGCTCCCATGAAATAGTGGTCTATCGTGAATATTTCAACACTCTTGAGTTTCAAGAGACTTAAGTTTGAAAAAACAGAGCTTGGCTGATGGATTGCTTTTGTAGCCAGACTTGTTCCTTTTGACATGCTATCTTTTGAAGAAAAAAAATTCTTCAACTGGTTATATGTGTTTAACTGGTTTATTTGACATGCTATCTTTTGAAGGAAAAAAATTCTCCAACTGGTTATATGTGTTTAACTGGTGTATTTGACATGCTATCTTTTGTTTTTGAACTCTTTGGTTGCTGTATAGGTCTCAATTGAGTATGGATTATGTGAAGTATTAAGTAGGGAAGCTATAAGTCCTAATTTGACTCCTAAAGACGGGAACTGGGGTTTCGATATCTCCAAACTTGAAGAGACGCTCCCGGCTGGGACAGTGGATCACTCTGCAGAACATGTGTACCAAGAGGTAAATTTGAAAAGTCAATAACTCCGTAAAGTTTTCGGCTTCATTTTCTTGTTTACAGCAGCCTAGCTGTGGAATTCATGTACTTTGTCCATGCGATAGGTTAGTGTATATGTGTTTTACTGACATTCAGGTTGTCCATGAGGAATTATAGTTGCCCAAGTGGGAGGAGTCTTTGATGGACGCAAGGGCTCGGTATAAACAGGTTATTCATGCACTGGCAGACAAATATCCTCGGGAAAACTTGTTGCTTATCACACATGGTACAGCTCTGGACTTTCAAATTCTCTCTTTTTCATATGCATACAAGTGCTACAGCTATTCAAAAGAACAATTTTCCCTTCTTTTTGTATTTTTTCTTTTCAGTTTGAAACCACTACAGGTTTGTTTGTTTATATATGTGAATGTTCATGTGCCAATATTGTATGTTTACTAATACTGAGCCAAAACCTTTGTAGTTGTGGCCATAATCATCTTAAGCTATTCATGTGAATATGCAGGGGAAGGAGTTGGCATTGCAGTATCTGCATTTATGAAGGACACAACTGTGTATGAAGTAGAATATTGTGGATATGCACACACAGGAAGACAAATATCCTTCCAATCTAACCAGACATTTACTGCCAGCAACTTTGAGGTATTTACAGAGACTAGTGAATCTGGTATCAGCTACTGCCCAAACAGTGCATTGGCCCTGGATGTATGATTCGACTCTTATCAAGTTGATGAGGTTTCCCCTGTGCACTTGGTTGCTGCCTTTAAGTCCTTCATAAAAAGGAGAATCCTAGATTCTTCTCTATAATAGGAGATCCATGCTTCTCATCAATCATCATTCATTTTTTCTGAAAACAATTTCAAGAGAAGTAGGTTTTTTGCACGGACTAGTTGAAAGGAGAACTGAGTGGGAGTCAATGAATGGATCTAATTCTATGCTTGTAATAGATGAGTTGTTGATGCTTTGTTTGTTTTGTGAAATTTGACAAAGTGTACAACACTTATTTGCATTTCTTTCTCTACAGAAGACCATTGTTATCCAATTCTTATCACCTAGCCCTTGGTCTCACTCTATTGCAAATTTGCAAAAATGTCAGTATTCCTGGTGAGGGTAAGCCACAAGCTATGTTTGAAGCATGGCTTGTTAGTTGTTACCTCTTAAAACAGAGCTAAAATTATGTAAAAAACATGTTCAGTGTAGTTATTTCATTCATCAGAAAGACTTGAAATAAGAAAGACACAAAACAAAGATTGACTAATAGATATTAGTGAGGGAAACAAGGATTGGCATGAACAGAACTTTTTAAGGAAAAAAAAAAATGGAACTCCAGTCTTGGCATGAAAGATGATTAATTGGCATCATTGAGGGAAACAAGGGTCGGTGTGAACAGTAATAATGGTTCACGCATTGGCAATAACTTCGTTATCAAAAAAAATTTCCTTGCCAAATGTTTCTGTTTTGGATGGTACGAAGCAAAACTCACATAGCCTCCCTGTCTTTCAAACTTGACTAGCAATGTGCCATCACCAAGCAACACAAAAAACTTACCATATTCCACCGGATGAAAAGAGATATCATAGGAAGATTGTTCCAAAGAGAACCCGATAGCCGTGCTGTCGACAAGTCGCCATATCTTTGATATCACCATATTGAACATATCAAAGAAGTTTTCACCAGCTATAGCCAAAGAACCCTTGATGTTTATCAAGTGTAATCTATATAATCTTGTTTCAGAAAGAGGAGGGAGGAAGTTTATAATGTGGAACTTTTCACTGCCAATATCAAATGCAAGAATGAATTCATTACCGTTCCCTACTGCATCCCTTTTGATTATCCAATATAAGAACCCATTCAAGAACAGCGCCGTCGATTCCTTATTGCCATACTGTCCTCCTTTGGTCACCGGAGTATATAAGTTTCTCCATGAACGTTCACCCAAAGTGATGATCTTACCCAACAACTGGCCTTGATTATCATACAAGAATCGGATCACTTTATATTTTCCGGTTGCATGATCAAAGCCAAAACCAATTCTAGGAACGGTCATAGGACCAAAGGTAAGGAAAAAATCTTCAAGTTTTAAATTAGGAGGCAAACACCAGCTCTCACCTGTAATAGGATTACAGATGATGATAGAACCAAATTTTCTGACGGGAGCCAAACAAACCAATCCATTGCAAGAGCCAACAAGGTCAAACCTATTCTTCTCCAAATAAATTTCTATAGCCCTACAAGTACCTTCTTCTTCAACCCCATCTATCAAAAACAAGCTCCTTTTCGTATCCCAGACTTGTGTGTTTGTTGTGTCTGATGCAAAGATGAGATGTGATGGTGTTACCCCCTGCATCAATTTCAATTTCCTCCTCAGGTGGAGGTCAATGAATCCAGGGTCTCGTGTTAAGATGTTCCAGAGTTTACATACACTCCTTAATCGAATGAGAGTAACGGCAGAAACTCTTGAAAAGATGTCGAAGATTATTTCGAGAGGCAAATCTATCAGTTTATTACTTGTTCTTCCATTGCTACAATCACTCTCCTTTCTCGCTTTCTCCCTCTTCCTCTTCCTCTTCAGACTGAATTTAACAACCATCTTCAAATTCAAAAATTCACCAAGAATAGAATTTGGAATAAAGGACAAACCAGATGGTTGGAATCCAATCCAATATAGAGAATGGACTTACATTAAAAATCCTTCTTTTTTTTTTTCCATTTTCCCGGAGACTGCCGGAAGAATTTTTTGATTGTGCGAATGGATGTCGGTTGTAACTTGTAAGTAGTTAAGCCTGTGTTAACTACTAGGTCAGCGGTTAAGGAGACGTGGAGTTGTGGTATTTATTGTAGTTATTTATTAGGGGTTAGTAACTCCTTATTCCCCTAATTTATCTCTTATTAGAGAGAGTAGTTTCCGTGAAATATCCAGACTCTCTCTCTCTTTCTGTTATTTTTTTTTAGATTATCTATACCTATTTTTTATGCGTGCATCTGTTTTGTAATCGAGTAGATTACAAGCAGAAATTGTAATCGGATTTTTATATCCTTCAGCAATATGATAAAATAGTCTTAAAACGTACTTTCGCAAGAGAGAGAGCAGTCCGCTGATGGGATGCAGGGGCAGTGGAAGGGGTTGGGGTCTTCCGCTTGCTCAGTATTGTCGTGCGCCCCGCCCCATACACAAGCACGGCGGAAAGTACCGTCTTACCCCCATTCGGATAGGGGTAAGGCGATACATTCCGCCTTGCTTGTGTGCGGGGCGCACGGCAATACCGGACAGGTGGAAATAGAGGAGTCGAATTGGGTTGTGGCGAGGGAGTTGACTTTCAGATGATCATTCAAGGACAGAAGCAACGGAGCGGAGAGCAGGGCAAGGGTGGAGGATGGAATGGGAATGGGAGGCGAGGTCGGGGGGTGGGGGCGGGGAGTGATGATTTCTGATAAGATCGAGATCAGTGGCCAGCTCAAGATTGCAAGACGACATCTTCTCTCCTATGTGTCGTGAATCTCTTGAATTTACACCCTTAAGTGTTGCAGAAGCCAGAAGATCAGAGAAGAAGTGTCTACTATTTGAATGCTTGAATCTGATGCGCTCATCATAGTGGAAAAGCTCAAAGAGATGATGGATAGTGTGAAGTTTCAGGCTCCGGTGGCTCACATTGCGAGTATGGATTTTGCATTGATGGGAGACTCACACAGTTTTGGGAGAACATCCAGATTACAATCGCTACACACAATCTGTTTCTAGCCTAAAACCCATGTTCATAGACTCGCATATGTAACCCAGCAGACTAAACAGCTCAAAGTGATCTCAATTCATTTAGTCTTGGGTCCATCCCATGAATTTAAAAGTTCAAATCAAATCACCAGAATTAGTAATCTACAAAAAGGAAGAAAGGCAAGAAAACTTTTGAGTGTTTTTCTAATCTTGAAGATTCTTAAGCCAAGAAATCCAAGTCCTAGGGAAATCTACTCCCACCCCTTTCACGATCCTATTTTCATTCGGAACCTGAATCCATGGAGAGCCGGAGCCGGCCAGGGAGAGGGAGAGTGCAGATTGAGAAGCAGGGTTGAGGTAGAGGAAAAGGGTAAAGGAGAGGCAAATTACGAAAAACTCTCTTATCACTCATAAAAAGTAATTAGTGTGGGATGGACAAATATGTCCGGTTGTAACCTAGTTGGTTACAAACGGCTTTACCCATTTTCTGTTTTAATCTATGTTTTTTTTCACCTCTATTTTCTCTTTTTTTCTCTTGTTTGGTACCAAAAAAACCCACATAGAGGAGATTAAAAAGCTTTTTCAACCTTGCAAATTTTTTGTTTTTTTTTTTTATTTTTTTAAAGAAAAATACCTTCTTGCTGTCGAAGACAATTTAGAAAGAGAAAAGGATTCTTTTTAGTGTTTCCTCCTATAATTCTTTCTTTCCTATTGTAAATTTCGTTACATTCAGCGCAACCACGTTAGGGGTGTCAAATGATTCCAAAGAAAATTCGGCCACAGCCTGCCCTGAGCCCGGATAGGGCGGAGCAGGGTGGGGCCTATGTTTAATATAGGGTTAGGTTGGGTTTAGTGTTTTCTTGGAGACAGTTTCATAGAGAACGCAGAAGTGAGTTCCTTCTACCATGCGGGGAAGATCTCAACGAAAGCACCAAAATGATGGGTTGCTATGAGATTACGATAATCCTGGGTTCGAGGCCAGGTTAGTCCTAGAAGAATTTCAAAGAGATGAGGAGTTTGGAATATAATTTATCGAAAAGATATTCTTCGAAATACGTACTCTTGATTACAAGCAATAAGACTTACATACATCCTCTATAACTGAAACAACCTAATTCAAATAAAGATGGAACAACTGAAATAACAACGATAACTAAGATGTAACTGATGGAACTAGGATTCAAATCTTCTACTGCCGAACTGCCCAGACACAATGAGACGCACAATGACCGCCTTACTTCCGCTCGAACAAGGTGCTCGGACAGGAATAAGGAGTCGGCAACATGGTCCTGCCGGATAGCTCGACAGTAGAGGATCCAAATTGGAAAGGACCATGCACTTCATTTCATACATAATCGATCATGCAGATTGGTGGTCATCGAAGCCAGGCTAATGGTTGCCGCAGTTGAGACGTGACCACAACCTTATCAGTAGCATCATAGTTGAGGGAAACAAAGGTCGGTGTGAACGGTAATAATGGTGGACGGATTGGCAATGTCTTCAATGTCAAAAAAATCTTCCTTTTCAAATCCTCTTTCTCTTTTGGATGATACGAATCAGCAAAACTTACATAGCTTCCACACATTCCACATTTGAGTAGCAATGTGCCATCGCCGAGCAACGCAAAAAAGATATCACATTCCACGTCATCAAACTCATTAAAAGCCATATATTTTTTCTTTTTTTTGATAAAAAATGAAAAGAGATATTATGACCATAATAGGAATTAGATTGTTCCAGCTGCGTGCTGCTGCTGCTGCCGCCGACGACAATTCGCCATATATTTGATATCACCACATCATGGAAGCTATAAATCTCCATGGCTATAGCCAAATTAAGAACCCTTGATGTTTATCAAGTGTAATCCATAATATGATCTTCTTGTTACTTCAGAAATAAGAGGAGCCGGGAAGTTTATAATCTGGAACTTTTCACTTCCAATATCAAATGCAAGAATGAATTCCTTATTAATAGTAGTATCGTTGTTGCTCCTCGATATTAACTCACCATCTACATGCTTTGTGATTATCCAATAAAGGAACCCATTCAAGAACATCGGTTTGGTATTGACATTCTGTCCATTACGTCCTCCTTTGATCACCGGAATATCTAACAACTTTCTCCATGAACTTTTTTCACCCAAAGTGATGATCTGACTTAACAATTGGCCTTTATTGTCATACAAGATTCGGATCACTTTATATTTTCCAGTTGCGTGATCAAAACCAAAACCTATCATAGGAACATTGGTATTACGAAAGATATCAGAAAACTCTGATTGTTTTAATTTAGGCAAACACCAGCTCTCACCTGTAACAGGATTATAGATGATGATAGCAAGAACTTGGCCCCGCTTTGGGGGCTGCATTATCTGCATATGCTTTCTAGGGTTTTGTATTGGATTTACTTGATGCAATTTAATTCTTTCATTTTTAGGTTTCGGTTCTAAATTGACACCCTTATTCTTGTCCATCCAGTATTTCTCCTTTCAAATCAAATCTACACGCCAAGGGAATGCACCTCACAAAAAATAAACTTCATAATTATTTCCTGGCTAGTAGCTATAAGTTAACTTCTAAGTTCATCATATCCAAAGAATAGGGATTAATGGACATTAGAGGAAAAATAAAAGTGAAGCATAACAAATCAAAAATGCCAGCATATTTCAGTACTGAACTAACTAAAATCCACAGGTCCAACCATTCACTGCTGAGTAGACTAGAGTACATGAATGGGATTGCTACTTGTGTCCATGTCAGCCCGACCTGTGGTGGGGCTAGCATGGAAAGCATTGCTTGTTACTTGTTAACTCTAAAAACAGAGCTAAAACAGTGCCCAACGAAAACTAAAAAGAGAGTAGTAGAAGGAAAAGAACTTGAATTACAGGCTAAGTATATGACTTCAAACTCTGCTTCTAGTGTGGGATGTTGGGCCTGCAGTAACTACTAAACTAGCTGCCATCTGCCATCGAGTGGTAAAATGCATATGTGCTTGTTAATAAAAAACAAAGAAAACATGCTTCATTAACAACTCTAACAAGTATTTAGTATTTTTCAACTAATCATGTATTGGCAATAAATAAGAAAAAATAAATTTCAGTAAGTGGAAAGCTTGTGCCCTTCTGCAAACACACCATATAGGTGGAAATACACAAGTGAAAATAGGGTTTGTTGAATGTTATGCTGTAAAAACTTCATTAAACAACAATCTAAGCCATACTTCATCTACCTTTTTCATTTAACAAGGAATATGACTTACTACTCTCAACATATGGATTTGGGTTTTTGATAAAAAAAAAAACAAAAAAAGCATACCCAGTGCACGAGGCTCCCGCCACTGCGGGGTCTGGGGAGAGTCATAATGTACGTAACCTTACCCCAACTTTCGCAAAGAGGCTGTTTCCAGACTCGAACCTGTGACCTCTAGGTCGCAATGGAGCAAGCACGTTAAAACTCAAAACTCAGAGACCTACCTAATGGGTTGGTGCTATTATGCAGTTCCCAAAAACATTGGGTTTGATAACCGATTTCCATACCCCTAATAATGTATTTGTATTTACATATATGTTCCTCAATGCACTGGGGGTAGGCTCATACATGTAAGCGCATTCTCTTAGTTAAGGTGGAAAAAATTATGCATGCCACTGTACATGGTTGTGGACTTGCTTGTTTTAAAATGTCAGATTGAAGAAAAACCTACTTGTTCAGTGTAGTTATTTCATTAGCAAAAAAGACTTAAACTAAGAAGGAAACAAAGCAAAGATTGACTAATAGATATCAATGAGGGAAACAAGGCTTGGCATGAACACAGATGATTAGAAAGTAGTTTTCACCATAATGAGACACCAGTCTTGGCAATCAAAGACGATTAATTGGTGTATTTGAGGGAAACAAGGCTCGGTGTGAACAATATTAATGGTTCACACATTGGAAATTTCTTCGATATCAAACACACGTTCCTTGCCAAGCATTTCTGGTTTGGATGGTACAGATCAAAACTTACATAGCCTCTTCCAAACTTGAGTAGCAAAGTGCCATCGTTGAGCAAAACATGAAGCATACCATATTCCCAATGAGAAGAGATATCATAGGAGCATTGTTCTAAAGAGAACCCCATAGCTGTGCTACCCACAAGTCGCCATATATTTGACATAAACACATCAAAACCAAAATTCTCCATGGCTATAGCCAAAGAACCCTTGATGTTTATCAAGTGTAATAATCTACATGATCTTGCTTGAGAAATAGGACGGAAGAAGTTTATAATGTGGAACTTTTCACTGCCAATATCAAATGCAAGAAGGAATTGTTTACCATTCCTGAAGAAGAAGTCATCTGGATGCCTTTGGATTATCCAATATAGGAACCCATCCAAGAACAGAGCTGTCGACGACGCCATCTTGCCATCATGTCCTCCTTTGATCACCGGAATATCTAACTTTCTCCATGAACTTTCACTTTCACCCAAAGTGATGATCTCACCCAACAATTGGCCTTCATCATCATACAAGAATCGGATCACTTTATATTTTCCTGTTGCATGATCAAAGCCAAAGCCAATTCTTATCGATCCACTAATACAGGATCGCCTAGGGGTGTAGGAATTGTTATGTATGTCTCGAATTCTTGGACCCGTTTCGAAGAATGACCCGCTCCGACATTTTTTGTGGCGACCCAAATGGAACTTTTTCTGAGATCTGTGATGGTAGCAAAGGGCTTGGGCCCGGAGCCCATCACTGATCTCGTTGGGGGTGCGGGGGGTAAAGCCCCCGCGGTACGGTTCGACCCGACCCGATGGATCGACCCGGATCCGATGGAGGAGTATTTATGTTCCTTACCCGCTTTATTGTAAAGAGAGAGGAAGATTTTGGGGTTTTCGTTCTAGGGTTTCTAAGAGAGAGCAGCAACACCGATTTGGGTGTTCTTGAGAGTTTCCATTGTAATTTTTCTCCGATTTGCATAGTGAATCATTTTCGTCTTCGCCCGTGGATGTAGTACACCATACTGGTGTGTGAACCATATTATATCTTTGTGTTCTTTTGCTTGGTTCTTGTTTCTTTTCGTGATTTTGTTGGTGTTTGCTATAACAGGAACTTTTATCCGTTGCTGTGCGCATCGTGCGGCGCAACAGCACTGCAGTTATAGCAACGGATAAAGGTCCAGGGGTGTAGTGGTCATTTTGCACGTTCCTATGTCAGGGCACAAAGGGAGCGGTCTTTCTCCTTTTATTAAATTATCTTATAGCTTTTTATCAAGAAAGTATCATGTTGGTTCTTTTTCTCTGTAGAATTTCATAATTTGGGGAAGCAGTTTTCTGTACGGGAGTGAACAAGGGGGCAGAGGTGTCTTTTCACATGGGTAGGAGAGAGATAGACTCATGGGAGTGTTGGCGTAGGCCACACTACCAAAAAGAGAACTTTTTCTCTTTAAAAAGACCCAATGGTATGCTGTCTGGTTGCGTAGCATGGTTTATCGCCCTCCTCTTTCTCTCTCTTTCTAATTCTCCAAGGATAGACATGTCATTCCATACGAGGAAAGATAGAGGAAGAAAAAGACATATGGAGGTGTGGCGTTAACATACGCTGCGTAACTTGGCATTGTTCTTTCTCCCTCATTATTATTGCACATGTTTGTTACTTTTTTCAAATGTCACAAGGTATCTATTATGTGACGTGAACAGTTGATATGTGTGTTGAATAGAGAGGACTTTATCTAAATTAACCACATATCAAATTTCAAAATCTAACTCAATCAAATACATCATTTTGTATTGAGACATGTTGAACAGATTGAGTCGCCAGGTCATCAGATAAGCCGTGATGATCAGATAAGAACGGCCAACTACACTGCTTGTGTTGTAGATAAAAACAACTTCTATTTAGTAGGAGATGAGGTTGTATCAAACAAGGATTGTAACCACAACATTCACGTGGATTGCCTGTGTAATTCTCTATTTGAACATAAGAACCTCACCCCAAGAAAATAAGTTGAAATGGAATTTTCTCCGTGGAGTAGGCGTCAATGGCCGAACCACGTTAACTAGTCTCTGTGGTCTCTTATTCTGTGTTTTTGAATTTGAACAAGACATGTATGTGAAAATCCATGCATGTGTACTGGTGGTATTCTAGACATTAATGGTCACTCTTTCAAGTCTCAATTGTGAGGGGAAACAAACGATTTAGTTCAAAAAAATCGTAAAAATGGAAGACTCACATGTCTTGTGACTTTCTCTTGTGCTTACTTTTTTCCTTATTTTAGTCTCATTTGTGTTAAATCTTTCTCATATTTTTATCCAGGGGTGTCGATCACTCAATTAGTAAAATGAAGGCTTCAAAGATAATAACAAACTCTTATTATACGTGTAGAACTCAAAGACTCCAATTGTATGAATACTCCAATGTAGGGTTTTAGGAATCGGAATCAGACAAGAGATCGGCCTTGGCCAATACAATCTGATACTGATCCAGATCACCCTGGATAGACCCAGATCGGATAGATTTACCCCTTTTTTTTATTTAAAAATTCAATTTTTTGCCTTTTTATCCTTCATCTATACCGATCCATTGATGCATGATCGGCCATGAATCGGGATTGTCCTTGACCGATATCGATCTGATATGGGGAATTATGTCGATCCAATTCTGATTCCTCAAGCCATCCTTCAATGTCACTCCACCAACATTGTAAAAATATGAACAAGGTGGATTCATGTCAATGCCACTCTCCTCTATGTACAGAGGGAAAGTACCCTTTTTTTTTGTTTTTTTTATAAGAAGAGGAGAAGTACCCTTACACAAGCTTGTAAAGTCATGTTCTTATGTAGAGGTTGTAAACATGTACTTCTCTTGATATGTAGAGAAGAGGTAATATGAATATGTAAAAGTATTTTCAAACCTTAAAATACAATAATTCGATTTCGGTTTTTCAGTTCAACATACAATATCTACAAACTGAAATTGAACCGAAACCAAATAAATTTCAGAACTTCAAAACCGGTTTTATTCGGTTCCTATTCAGCTTTTATATTCAATTTCATTCAGCTCCTACAAGTCACAGTATTTCGTTTTAATTTAGTTTTTAAGTGAAAAAACCTGCCTAACAAATAAAGTTGGAAAGAAAATTACCATCTCATGAAAATACGATCCCCCACAATCTCAAATGTTGTTGTACCTTTTTCCACAAACAAACGAAGAAACCTAGAGTAGGCAATTTTACTCAACAAAATAAAAACATATGATTGTACAATTTTTAGTCTGACTGTGTTTAGTTTTTAGTTTGATAAATACTTTACATTTTATTTGGTTCAATTCAAACTGATTGTTTTTCGGCTAAACCAAACTAAATAAAAATCATCCCTCTCTCAGAAAGCAAATGAAAATGACTAAACTTGCGCAAAGGCTGCATTCAGAAATGAATTAATTGGATTGCCAAATGGAATTCCTAATCTTAGATCAAATCTACACTCCAAGGGAATGCACCCCACAAAAAATAAACGTCATAATTATTTCCTGACTAGTAGGTATGAGTTAACTTCTGAGAATCTGAGGTATCACATCCAAAGAAGAGAGGTTAATGGACATTTCTGAGCATCAGTTTTATTGAAAGAATTCCACATAAGAGGAAAATTAAAACTGAAGCATACAAATCAGAACTGCACATTATTGTTCTTGTATAAACAGAGAATCTGCCAGTATATTTCAGTACTGAACTAACAAAAATCCACAGGTCCAATCATTCACTGCTGAGTAGACTAGAGTGCATGAATGGGGTTGCTGTTTGTGTCCATGTCAGCCCTACCTGTGGTTGGGTTAGCATGGAAAGCAGATTGCCTAGTAGACCCTTCAAGCAATTTCTGTGAGAGAGATGAAGGCCCAGAGTGCCCAAGGCATTCTCCTAAACTCAGTTTCGACATTCCCAACAGCTCATCAACAACGATTGGATTCTTTGAATGTACCGCTGTTGGCTTAACAACTTCATGTGTGTCATTTGTTGCTCCCTCCATTGCGTAACCGGGCCAAAATGGGAAAGGAAGTGGAACAAATGGTGGGTAATAAGTAGGAAATACAACTGGGTAACTGCATTGTGATCTATCTGGCTTCGGAATGGTAGCTTCGCACTCATTGGTTTTTGTGGAGTCCATTGACTCACACTCTTCTTCCACAGCTGGAGGAGCTGGCAATGGATTGTTGCTCTGTGTTTCACCTAGAGAATTGCTGATGGGGCACAGTTCCTGTGATGCAACTGGAGGATCCAGAGTATCGATTGACTGCAGAAATACAATGCACACTGAGGACAATAAACTTATGAGGTAAACTCTAGTTTTGTAAGCATAATACACACACACAACCAAAAAAAAAAAACACCATATTGACAAGTGCATTGCTGTCTTACTGATCTGATGAGTAGGGAAAAGAAAACCCGAATAAGACGCATGTAAGACATTCCTTTAGTCCCTCTTGCAAGAGAGGGAGAAGGTCAGCAAGTTGCATAGACTGCATGCAATCTTAAAATGGCATTCACACATGACACACATGTGGGAGTGTGAGAGTTGAGCCTTTAGAAGTTAAGCCTGGTTATAAAAGAACCATTAAATGAGATAATTATGATTATTCAAAAAAGGGTTAGCTTGGCATATTCGATGTGCAAAGCACACCTCCTATCATCCATGCCTGGAGTTTCACCATTTATTTTTCTAAGTGTATACAAGATATCTTCTCCTCAGAGAACATGACAGCACTCAGCAATCCATGTGGCAAAGAAATAAAATCAACCATTAACCACAAAGAGAAACTTTAGACACATATGTATGTGCTTGCATATATTGGCAGTGAATTGGGAACCCATAACTATGATACTGGGCAGACACTAGCCAGACAGGATGACTAACTTCCCCATCATTAGGACAGGGTGCCTAATGCAGAATGTGCATGCATTTTTTGGAGGAATGTGGGCAAGGGGAGGAGAGGGGAGGGGGGAGAGAGTGAGACTGTGAGAGAGAGAGGGGACACTTACTTCATCAACTATGATATCAAACAAGCTGGATCTTCTTTTTCTCCTGGACAAATTGCTTTGTCGTATAAAATACTTCTGAGCATGGCTTGCCACCTGAGTTGGTGTTCTTGATATTACATAATTGCGTGCTATTCCACGCCAATCACCTTTACCAACCTTCTGAAGACCAAGTAAAAACATCCTGTGTTCCTCTTCAGTCCATGGCACACCTGCAAATCAAAAGCAAACAAAGTATATTTAAGAGATAGGAAACTAAAATTGATGAATCTATTCCGCATCACATGCAAGAAATGGCAATCTACATATCAGAATCAGGTGGTTATAGTGCAGATCAGTGAAGTAATGTAAATCAAGCATAAATGTAATATGTTCTGAAGACCAAGATGTTCAGTATGTGTTGGGAGGCTTGAAACAGCATTTCAGAGCGTAGTTGGTGTCTCATGTCAGCATGCAAGACCACAATTGGATCCATAATGAACAATACCAATTGGTGTGTAGTTGTAGGAACCCAAACTCTAACAAGTTCAGCAGGGTCTGGAAAAAATGAAACATGATTGCACATGGCTAGAAGGATGAAGATGGAATGTCAATACAGGTATTTGCATGGAAACGTTTGTTTCGAAAATTTTTCACTTTTCTGGGTGTTTGTCCCCTTCTCTAGAGAAAGAACTTTGGAGGAAAGGGGAAGGGAAGAAAATTTACCATGCCTAGAAAACTAGCTTTTCAAAAAATATTTGGTATCATCGATGCAAAAGCATATCTTTTGATGAGACATGTCTTACAAAATTTCAACCAGTGCAGGAACAGAAGTACGGTCACTAAAAAATATAGTCCTCCACCAACCCAAGTAAGCATTTCTGGACTTTCCCTAGCATGCCACAATGGTAAAGAACAACCTTCTTGGATCATTCCCCACAGCTGACAGATACCCATACGAGCTAAAATGGAAAGAAAGAAGAATTCTCCCTGTTATACCAATTACTCCCCCATTCTTCAGTTTTTTTATGAAAAAAAAAATTACAGCATCGCAAATTATCCGCATCCAAATATTAGGTTGATCAGTTCCTTATGTATCAAAGCTTCAAAGAAATACTTGCAGGAATCAAAATTGAACTAAAAATGCATTCCCCAATCTCAGAAACAGAAACATTAACCAATGAAAAACACCAAAACAATCAAACGACTAATAAGATGGAAAAAAAACCCTACCTTTCTTTCGCTCGCGGCAGCTGGAAGAAGAACCAGGGACGAAATCCTCGGAAGCATAACCATCGGCAGCGGCACCGTGCTCCGGTGTCTCGCCCGGAGAATCAGGATTATTACCGTTGTTGTGTAGGTTATTGCTATTTGATCCAGTGTAGTGCGTTAGATTTCCCATACTAGCACTCTTCCTGATCGATCCATCGGTTAAGCGGACACCGAAGAGCTTGACTCCTCTATTGGGGCATGTTCTTGAATTGTGACCATTGTGACTACAATGCGAACACCTCCTCGTCATCTCCACTCTGAAAAAGATCTCTCCGAAAGACGGATGAGATCCGATTGAATCGAAACAAAACAAAATAAATAAATAAACTACATCAGCAGAGAGGAAATCTAACAACGATGGCCGCTAGGATTAGGGTTTCGAAGATGGAAGGTTTTTCATTTTCCTTCCTAAGAACAAGAAGAAGGTTTCCTTCTTATACTTCTTTTTTTCCACTCTCTCTGTCTATATATATCTCTCTCTGTATATATGGAAGGATGTTTTTGCACAGAAGGAAAGACGAGAAAATGGAAACTGATTAAGGAAGGAACTGTCGAAGAAAGAGTGTCAAGACCCCTATCCGTAAATTACAGGTGAAAAACGGGAAATTCTCCGCTGCTTCGCTGGCTAATTTAATACGCTACTCCCCAGTTCCCTGAAGTTGGACCATGAACTTATTCTTGACTCGAACCTCATCTTGTGGTCAGTCAGAGTTTCAGTGATCGAACCGAAGTTGGACCTAACCCAACCAACACTTTTGAAGTCTTTTAAACCCAGGTGGTTTCAGCTATTTTACGCTAAGTGTTTGACTTTTGTCTAGTACGGAATCATGCAATGCACGGGAAGCCAATGCCCCATTAAAAATGGAAAAAAAGTCCAAGGCATCCTACGGAGCTGAAGGAATTGCAAACTTAGTTACAGGATCTGTTAAAGAAAGGTTTTATTCGGCTTAGTGTGTCTCCATGGGGAACACCGGTCCTTTTTATTAGGACGGTAGTATGCGGATGTGCATCGATTATCGGGAGCTTAATAAGCTAACCATAAAAAATCGATACCCACTACCCATGCCCGGTACAATTGTTCAGTTCTTCTCATAGGGGGCCGGAAACGACGACCTAACCCCTTGCTCGAACACATTGCCCGAGTGAGGTTAAGCCATCATTTTCGCCTCCCTATGAGAGGAACTAGACAACCGTACCGTATAGGGAATCGGACAGGATAAAAATTTCTAGTCCATTTGTCTACCATAATAAGTAATTAGCCAAAAAACAAAAGGTAAATTACTCCCCCTCCCCTCGATTATGCCCGAATGGCAAGCTCTACGCCTGCATATTGAGTAATAGCTCCCCCCTCCCCTGAAATCGAAAGATTCTATCAACCATACCCATTCTGTGAAAAATCGTTGTTAAGTGATGACATCATCTTAAATATATCCATTTAAACCCAAAAAAACCCTTATGTTTGTGATATCCCAAGTGACCCTCCCTAATGCCCCTCTTCTTCTACTTGCAACCAAGGTTTAATATTTTGCGATATTTTGGTATCTCAGGCCTACCGAGATATCCGAAATATCCGAAATATCGTGAAATATTCCTGAAATATTACATTTTTTCTGTAATATTTCGAGGGTCCATCTCGGGGGTTATTTGGCCATATCTAGGCCTGAAACTTCATGGACACCCTTATTTAAGATAAATAAACACATTTAAACCATAAAATTGTAAGAACATGAATTGAAATTGGTGTTTTGGGCTTGCACCCTTGATTGACATACGGTCGCCGACCCTAATGTATAAACCTTGGTTAAATACACATTGGTTAGGCAGTTAAAGTCTTAAAGACATAAAAAAAATGTAAACAAACTAATTAAAATTCATAAGGCATAATTCATAATCATATTCTCATAAACTCCATAATACATTAATAGTCAATAACTCAAAAATCAAAACTCAATAACTCAAATGCTTAAAGCCTTAAAGGCAATATAAAAAATGTCAAAGTTACAATTTCACAAGTTCACAAATTACAACTTATAAGTTACAAGTGCTAATAATAGTTGTTGTGCCTCCCTGGATCAATCCCACTCATACCCCGTTGGAGTCGATGTCCATTGTTTTCTGTTTGAAGGACATATGTGGACCACAGTATAGAATCGGAGAAGAAACGAGTGTAGTCATCCACAAGTGTCATGTAAATGGAGTCATCAATATACTATAAGTATCCAATCCTAGGATATAAACTAGGGTTACCAATCAATCCAGTCCGTGAGGAAGATGATCCATTGTGATATGATGTCGGCGCCAGCGCAAGAGGCGTTGGCATTGGCTGCATGTATGGCTGGTAAGGTTGGTAGCTAGGCCGGCTAGGGTATGCAAAGATGTCTTCTACAAAAGATGATCCAGTATGTCCCTGGGATTGGGACTGGTAGTCACAGTCCCCTACCCCAGTAAACTGCCCATATGATGATGATCCATATCCATCGTAAGGTTGTGATGCACCATAATCCGATGCCAATGGAGTGGTATGTGCGTCAAAAGATGGGGCACACCAATGTCCAGTTGGTCCTCCCTCCCTATCACCCAGACTCAAACCACCAACAGAGCTAGATAGGTCATCAATGTCCATGTGATCAGGTTGCAACTGTGTTTGTCGACCCCTACGCTTCCTGCTGTATGGTTGTAGGGGGCATCCTGAGGGTGGGGTGCAAGAAATCAAATATGGTATAAGATCGACCGAGAGCTGCGAAATATGGTATAAGTTAGGCCCTCACGTGACACTTTTAGTGACTTTTTCAATATCTCATGATATATCGTGGACTATCGTGAGTCCACAATATTTCGTCGATATCTCACAAGATATCGTCAAAATATGGTATTTTTCCATTTCGGATTGGTATCGTATCTCGGACAGCTCGAGATATACGAAATTTGACGAAATATTGCCAAAATTTCACGAGATTTTGAACCATGCTTGCAACGCCATTTGCCCCCAACCCTTGCTGGAACACAACCCGGGGAGTGTTTGAGATCAAAACCCAAAGACTTCTGATCTCACTCGAAAGAAATGAATCTGTGTTTGAGCCTTTGGATAGAACCATTGACAGCGAAATTGAAACTGAAAGTGTGATTGATCGGTTGAAACGACAGGTTGAGTATGACCGGAAATCACAAGGTGCGCTTTGTACAAGGAATTAGAGGAAGATAGAAATGCTGTTGTTGTTGCTCCTTTCTTCAGTCAAATTTTTTATACAGTAACAGAGAGAGAGAGAGAGAGAGAGAGAGAGAGAGAGAGATGGCTTCAGGTTGGGAGATCACAGGAAACAAGGGAAGGTGATACGACTTCTGGATGGACTTCAGCCAGTGTATGTCTCATTGCAGGGAGCCTAAAGACTCTGCACTTCTAAGGGAAGACTATCTGGAGTGCCTTCACCACTCCAAGGAGATCTGTTCATTTCATTCCCCCTTTCTTCCATCTTTCTCGTTTAGATTGTACATATTCTTCCCCGATTTGGTAAGATTTGCATCAACACATTGATATATCTTCCAATCTTTGGAACGATTCTTTGTTCTACTTTCCTTTTTTTGGGCATCATTGGAATCACTGAGGGTTGGTATTTGATCAACATTGAAGGATTTTTAAAAATCTAAAATCCATATTCTTGAAAATCATGAGTGAAAAGGGTATTCTTTTTAGGTCGCCAGTTGTTTTGGCGGAGAGATTTTTGAAATGATTCCAGCCTTCAGGATGCTCTTAGGAGGGTCCTTGACATTTTCTGCATCCAGTAGTAGCCAATTTTGCCTCTGTTCACAATAGTTTTGGGTTTTAAAATCGGGTTGACAAAGGGACAAAGGGATTATTCAAGTTGTTTTTACCGACAACGATGGCCTGCATTTGGATCGCCATCAGTAGGCCGTCATTTGTTGGGAATGCTTTGATGTCAACAAGGGCGATACCAGTGGTGAGGGCAGCGATGTTTGGTCACTCAGAGGTGGTTGCAAGAGGAAGAAGAAAGAAAGAGAACGATGGGTATGAGGAAAGAGATGAGGGTAACATTGTATTTTTCATTGCATTTCTAACACCGTCCGTCAATATGGGTACGGTTGATAGAATCTTTCGATTTCAGGGGAGGGGAGAGCAATTACTCAATATGCAGAAGAGAAAAAATTCATTGTTTTTTTTTTTTTTTTTTGAATTTGAGGAGAGAGATAGACACATAAATCAACCATTGTGTCATAATAGTTTTTGTCTTATTATATATATATGTTTTTTCTTTTCTATCCATTTCTTGCCTTTTTTTTTGGTAGAAACTATCCATTTCTTGCCAATCAAACATAACTTTAAAATAAATACATGGACATTTACCAAAAATAAATAAATAAATACATGGACTTAAGTATTTCTTCAACCACGATAAGTGAAATCTCTTCCCCTTTTTTAATGAAAAAAGTTTATTAAGGTTGGAATAAAGTACCAGCAAAATCAACAAGCAACGGAATACAAATACATGAAGGGGGAGAAAGAGACGTAAAACATAAAGTTTGCGAGGCAGCTCCAACATTTGCCAGACAATTAGCTACACGGTTTGCCTCAAGCAAAGAATGAGAGAAAGAAAGATTGGCAAAAAAAGAAGACAAAACCCTACAGCCACTAATGATAGCAAAAATCCTCCACGGCACATGAAAAACCTTCTGGTTGAGAAGATTGATGATAAGAAGGTTATCACTTTCAATATTGAGATTAGGGATTCTCATAATGGAAGCCTTCAATATTAGGGATTCTCATAATGGAAACCAACAAAACAGCATGTCTAACTGCAAGCACTTCGGCCACGAGAGCATAATTTCGGCCAATTCCTCCTAAAAAACAACAGATAAAGCTAGAGTTCGCCGCTCTATAGATGCCACCAATACTAGCTCGACCGGGGTTGCCATGACTCGAATCATCCACATTAAATTTTACGAAAGACAAGGGAGGCGGAATCCATCTTACTAACTGAGTAGCTTGAGTGTTTCCAGAGCGGGTACCCTTAATGTAATCCTTTGACGCAGCAATTGCCCTGAGAATAATAATTCTAGAATCAGAAGAAAGACTTCTGAAAATCAGATCCCAATAGCTACTCCAAATATGCCAGAGAGTGTTGCCGAATGTTGAGACTTCCAAACAAATGGGCTGTACCAAATAGCTTGGGCTCCAGTTTTAAGTTTTTACTTTTTGAAATGTGATGGGCTCCATTTTTTAATCCAAACAAGTTTGAAAGAGTGCAATGACATGGGAGGGTGACATTTCTATCGATTTGTACTGGGTCGAGTTTCGTTCCGGGACAGCTCGATTTTGGTTCAGGCCTGTCGATTCGGGCTTATCGGGGGACCGTTGGTGTAGCCCGAACCGCACCTAAATCGTGCGGTTTTAAAATGCTGAATCCGAAACCTGACCCTATAAGAACTCAGCTCGGTTCGGTTCAGGCCAGGGGGAAGGTCGATGTTTGACTCCTGGACCTGATCTTTAATCCTACACCGGTGTTTGATGCGATGACGGGTTGGTTGGCCCGGTTCGGTGCAAATTTTGACACCCCTATTTGGATGAATTGTTTACTTTGGAAGATTAAGAATGTGTTTGGTTGCTTACATCTGTAGTTGTTACATCTACAGACTCATGAATCTTGATTTTTTTTACCGTTTGGTTGGCAAAACCGATTTACAACCTAAGATGTATCAAATCTTAAGATACAGCATTTTACACTAAATATCTGAATCTTCAGCATGAGGTGAAATCTTGAGATTCAAGAAATTAAACCCTATCATATAAAAGGGCTAACATCTTCAGATGCAAGAAAAAATCGTGAAATCGGAGGCATATCGTTGAACAAGGCCGAAAGGAGAAGAACGAAGGAGAACGAAGGAGACAAACTGCTGGGAGAAGTTGAAGGAGAACGAAGGAAGGAACTACTCTGGTGAGTTCATGGCTTACATTGCACAAATATTTATCTCTTTCTCTCTCTCTCTCTCTCACAGTCTCGCTTTCTCTGTTTTTAGGGTTTCTGGTGTTCGATCGAAGGAGAACGAAGGTGGAAAGTTCTGAACCAACTTGCAAGAAGAGTTTCTGGTGTTCGATCAGAGTTATCAGGTAATTTTTATAGGTCTTTTGAATCTGTGTGTGGGATGATCTCTCGCTTCCTCTGCATATGGGCATTTGTGAACCCTAGATTCTTTCGGCTTCATCTTCTCTATTTTTTTCTTCTCCTAGTCTGCTCATTGGCTCCATTGATGGCAAGCTGGCACTCCTCCCTGAAGCCCTTTCTCTCCCCCATCTCCTACCTGCATTTTTTTTTATTCTTCTCATCTTCCTTCCCTTCTCTGTTGGTTGAGTTTTTTTTTTTTTTTTTCTTCTCCTTCTGCTGCATTTTTTTTTTATTCTTCTCATATTCGTTCCCTTCTCTGTTGGATTCTCATGCCATCATAGGACCCCTGGATGATTTTAATTAAATAACAAAAATTGAAGGTGAAAAGATATCAGAAGTGTATTTGAAAATCAGTATCAGATTTTAAGGGGTGAACAAAAAATGAAAGAGATTTTGCAGAAAATTATTCGCTGCACCTGGAAAGAACACGAAGGAGAAGCGACTCAACTTCGCTGCAATCAATCAGTATCAGATTTTTTTTTATGCTTCTCATCTTCCTTCCCTTATCTGTTGGATTTTTTATTTTTTTTTTTCCTTCCCCTTCTGTAGCATTTTTTTTTATTCTTCTCATATTCGTTCCTTATTCTCAAATATTTTCCTAGGTTTTAGTATTTTTTTTAAATTAGATTCCACTTCTTTGTCTGTGAACCCGGGTAGCAACAAAATTTCGAAGAACATATGCAGCCCTTTTTTTTCCTTCCCATGTGCAAGCTCCTATCTTTACATTGAAGCATAGAGATTCCAGATCTAATTGCATATACTAAACAGCTGATTGCTTTTCATGGCCTCAGTAAAATGGGGAATGAAATTGCTTTTCAGCTCCTATCTGGAATGAATTTAAGGTAATGCATATTTTCCTATGCATGATTCAGAGATCATAATCTACTGTATTATATTATATTAACATTATCTCCCAATTGTCTATTGGCAGAAAAAGGAAGAAAAATTTTGGAGAGAACATGGAGTGTTTCAACTGCATTTGGATGTTGCAGTTTGGATGGGGAATGAGATTGCGACGGGGAATGGTTCTTTTCACCCATTTGATTCACTTCATGATGATAATATTGATTCTGTGTCAATTGATGGTTTAGACAACATGGACTTTGATGTTTATGAAGACGGTCATGCCCAACCAAATGCCAGTGGAATTCCAGTGGAAAATAGCAATCGTAGTGGTCATAGGCCACGTTCAGATGCCACAAGTGGCAAAGTGAAGAAAAAAAAAGGGGGAGCTGATAAGGTAGCTAGTCATTTAAAGGCAATAGCTGAAGCAATCAATGAAATGATTAAGAATGACTCACCAGCTGATTTTTGTAGCAATCTGTTTACTACAATCAATGCAATTCCAGGCATAGATTTTACCAAGAAATGTGTTGTCAAAAGATTTTTTCTGGACAACAAGACCTTAGCAAACATATTAATGGAAGCAAATGAAGAAGAAAGGATGGCGGTATTGGACATGTATTTGCCAGTTTAAGATGCTGGACAAAGTAGACTGAAAACTATTTGATTGTGGATTTTTTTTTTTATTTTCTCTAAAACTGATCTCTCTTTTTATTTGGTGCAAACTCGATGTGTCTCTTTTATTTGCTACAATACATATTTTATGTGGATTCAGATCTGTGATATTGTGCTTGGTTTGAATCATATTTACTGTCTTTATTTTAGTGGCCATAATGTGCTTGGCTGTAATAAGTGGTATGAAGTTTTTTGTTGAATGTTTCAACTTCTTGGACCTTGATTGGTGTGGATTGAAGTTGGGATACCCATCAAGTGTTTAACTTGGCTTTCATCAAGGATTTGCTCTATGTTTGTGTGCTGCTGAGACAGGCTGGGTAGTGTTTTTTTGTGCTCTCTATTTATTATTTGTTTGATGGTTACTTGTGCTTGCTGATTTGCTTGGGTAGAGTGTTGCTCCCCATTTAGCTTGCTGTTTTTTCTTATTACGGTTGGGTTGAGGTGTCTCCCCACTTGTACAAGGCTCTATCTTGTGTTTCCATGAGTTGTTTAACCGTATGTCTACCATGTCTGGGATAGATTCAGTGATTAGTAGACTTTTGGGAGCTACTAGTGGCAGCTCAAGTGGTACTCTCTCCACTATGACCTCATTTGATAACCCCAATATCCCATTTTTTTTTGGGGGTTGATTAAGATTTTTGTTCAATCTCGTGATATTTTATATTTGGTGTTGAACTGTTAAATTTGTTTATTCTTTTGGTTTGATCCGGAATGCTTATTGTTGGGTTTTTGAAGAAGTGACTAATTGACACACTTTACCAAGACAAATTCATATTTATGGTCACTGCTATAGCCCAACCACATGGGAAGAGATTTTTTCTTTTTCCCAATTTTTGATGCTTTTTTTTTTTGGGGGAGGGGGGGATGGTATACAACTCCAAGAAATCAAATAGACAGAAGAGCAACTGATTCGACGAGACTGAAACAAGTCCCATTGGTTTCCCCCACTCATTTTTTCTTTTACAAATGAGTCAAATGAAAGGGCCTTAATTAGTCCTTGGCACTAATTTCATATTACCAACTATCTAAGTTAACTATGACCAACAGTTCTAACAGCCAATTTGCTCCATCAATCACACCAACTGTCCATGTCTCACTGCATACATCTAAGGAGGTCAAAGTTCCATCTAATTATTTATACCTCGAAAGTTTTAAAAGCTCATAAGTACCAAAGAATAAATGAACTGTTGAAGCATCAAATTTGTTGTTCCCTTTAGGAATAGGTGGATTTGGAATGGTTTTAATATTTCAAAGGACAAGTGTCGTACCTACCTTCCCTTCCTCCCTCCCCTTCTTTTTCTCATCCCCGTTCCCTTAGTAGGGACAATTTCATTGTGTGCCTCATGTATGGGGATTTTCTTTTGCCTTCATTACTCTTGAGATTTTTGTCGGTTTTACCTTGTCTTTCAATGTAGATGGATAATGTGGCAAGTTGTGAGGATTGTGATCGTAAATATATAATATTGACGTCGCATACGGCGACTAACTCGGGAAGACGATTCTACAAATGCCGTGTGCACAAAGATTTTTTTATGTGGGTGGACCACTTACGAATTTACCTATGTGGACAAGGGCAATGCAAGGTTCGTAGGTGCAAACAAGGACTTGGAAAATGACGAGATTTTTGGTGTTGGCCACTATCCACCCCGGTATGACTACGCTTACCATAATGTATAATTTGTTTAAACCCCATTGAATTAATTACAAAGTATTGATTTATTTGTTTGTAAGAAAAAAAAGAAGGTTGTGGATATTTCAAATTTATAGATGAAGGAGAATCTTCATCTTCAAACCAGCAAATAAGGAATATCGCCGAGGATCTTACAACTGTCACATCAACACCAAGTCCTAACACAAACCATCTGCAAGGCATTGTCGAAGGAAAAATATCAGCTTCCCAAAAACATACAAAGGATTTAGAGGATATCCTGGACATTATTAAAAATTAAACATTAACAAGTAGGACGAGATCTTGAGAGGAAAGAAGAGAATGTGACAAAATCACTTGGCATTGTCAGACCCTCTTTTTTTGTTTTATGTACTTGAATCAAGTGACACAAAAATGTGAACCAACTTGTTTGACTGAATTCTATTTAACTCTTCTATTGTCGGAAAAAATCATTCAACCAAGGCATCATATAATTAAAATCATTCTACCAAAGCATCATATAATTAAAATTTCATATAATTAATTAAAGAGGTTGCACGGAAGGAAATATGCACACATAATTAAATTATTAAGTAATTTACCAAAAATTAAATTATTAAATAGAAATACTAAAATTTTTAAATACTTATATTCTAATTTCAAGTATATTTTATTATTACTAAATTATAAAATAATTAGTATAAATAATTTATTTCATATTGCATTTTATCACATTTTGGGTAGATTCAGGTTTCAAAATCAGGATAACCAAACAGTTATTCTGGTAGATTCAAGTTTCAGAATCAGGGTAACCAACCAGTTATTCTATCAGATTCGTTCATCCACAGATACTCTGATCTATGGATGTTACATCTGAATCAATGCAGACATCCAGAAATTTACACAACCAAACGCATTCTAAAAGAATCCCAAGCTTTGCTTTTTCCCATCCGAACTAATATTGGAATTTTGGAATTACCGAAAAGGAATTTCATCTTTCACCATAGTAGTGGTGAAGGGAGGTAAAATAGGAAAGAAATCCTCTCCAACACACATCCGACAGCTAGAGGCACTCGGGGTGCCAGCTCGAATGCTCACAACCGTTGGATGTGCATTGAAAGGAATTGACACACTGGAGAGGATCCGGTTCCAGTAAAATATACACTCCATCCTTTATAACAATAGAAGTTTTCCTTCACACCATCCAGTGATGTCTAACCCCATATAGGACGGAGTTGATAATTTCCTCCTTCACCTTGTGCGTGATAGCCTCTCAAGTCTCAACACCATCGGCGCCCATCGGGGTAAAGGGATTCTCCCTTGACCATGAATGTGGAAAAACTCAGTCGTAAAACAATTGTCCCAAGTTGTTCTCACTCAAGCTGCAACGACTGTTTTTGTTGCCAACACCAACCCCCTCCCCTCTCTTTTTCTCTTCCTTACAGATGCAGTGCCGATCTATCTTTGGATGACCATGATATCCACTCTAATGAGCCACCCTTATGATTGGATTGAGCTCCTTTCCAGGGAGCCCAGCATGTCCAGGGAGCATCCAGCTGTTGGGTTGTGCCGCACACATCCCTAGATCTGTGCCAAGATACATGCGACACAACCCAAACCTTGGATGCCCCCCGGGCAGTGGGCACTGAGCTCCCTGGAGAGGAGCCAGATCCCTTGTGATTGCTACTGTAGATACCTCATTTTATCAAATAGGGAGTTAAGCAGAACTTCTAATCGGGAAATTCAAAGGGGTGCCAAGAATGAAAATGAGCATAACAATTAAAACAGTTTAAAATACACAAAAATTTAATAAAGGGGCATATGGTTGAGTACTTGAGTTGGATTATGAAATTGACATGTAGCAAATCAAAAGGATGATCTATAAACCCAAAATAAATTTGCAAGGAAACAAAATATGATACAATTTTCCTCCCCACAAGGTAGCCTCTTAAAAACACTTAAAAGTACAAAAATGTAGCCAATACTCCTGCTGTTTTCTTTTTTTTTTTTTTTTTTTTTATCTTTGATAGGTAATCCTCGGAAGAGTTAAACTCATATCCTCTTAATTGTGAGGTATTGGTCCTTGACAACTGAGCTACCATCCAAGCTCTCCCCAAAGGGCTAGCTCGCCAATCTAAAAGCCCTCACCTCTAACCTAATAAACCATGTGTAGCATAAAACTTCGACTGAAGGCCTGTAGTAACTTTATATGTCTAATGGTACCAAGTGAACTCCCTTGAAAACTGGGGATATATATCAGAACTGCATCACCAACCTCGGGGATAAAAAAAGGAGATCATGCTCTCACCAGACCATCTGTGATAAAAAAGCTGCTTTCTTCACGCACAGTAAGGCCCACTGGAGTGATTGATATGTAATACAAAATATGAAAGAGGACGACAGATGCATGCAAACAGGTGTAACCTTCATCTTCTGGAAAGCCTGCTTTTTCTCTTTCCCCTTGCAGGCATCACAAAGGAAGCTCCACCAAAAATTATCTCGGGGCTTGGTTCCTCTTCATCTTCGCTGGCTTCATCGGACCTCCACCTCAGCCCATTGTGTGTGTCCATGATCTCAACAGCTGAGTTTCTATTTCCAAGGCTGATGGCACAATAAAAGCATCAGTCGGATAAATTCAACAAGCTACAAAGATTTTCTACTTCAGGAGTCAAAAAACACAAGCATACCAACCTCCAAGAGACATCCATTGGATCATCCGGGGAAATCATAGACCATTGTTTATCTGATGCAGCTGGTTGCCCAGACAAAGTGGGGCCTGAATCACAGGAAAAATCTTTTAAGCGGCAGTCGTTGTTAGGTGTAGTCATCGGATCAGCCGTAACTCGACGAGGATACAAAGGGCGAGCATTTTCCACATGGTTAATGAACCCATTTCGTTCCATTCCAGGGGAAACTTCATCAAATTGGTCATCTTGAAGGTAATTACTCTGTACAACCTTCATTGAACCTTTGTTCAAATTTTTCGAAGTTGAATGACTTTGACTAGCCAGGCGAATTCCACAAGGTGGGGTACCATTAAAATTGAACTTCTGCCTTGTACTAGTTTGAGGCCTTTGTTCTCTGGCAGAATTCTGACTTGAATCCAAATTGTCTCTGTAGTGAGGAATTGATGGACCCCCAATAACAGTAGGGAATCTCCCATTGAGAACGGATGGAGGACAATAGGAATTAAGTTCAAAGCGGGAACTACTAAATGATCCACCAAGTTTAGCTGGAGTGCCAAAAGATGAAGTTTCCTTGGGAGAAATGGTACGATCATTCCGAAGAATAAGGGAATCAGCAGTAGAGGGCAAGCCAGTAGAACGGGGCTGTTGTACCTCCGGATGATCAGATGTTTCAAGTTCTTTAGAATCAAAAATACCAATATTTGGCCAGCTTCCAGCCTTCACTTGTTTCTGTTGTACTTCCGGCAGCAACTCAATGCATTTATCCTGCCCCACCCCCACCCCCCAAAAAAAGGCAGTTCAGAAGCTCATCCTCTTTTAATTCCTTTTTTAAGGCTACAAGATTCAAGAACTCTTATTGGTCGATTTGAGCCTATTTGATGAATCAACTCAAAAAATCTCAGTTGCATTTCAACTGAACTGAGTGTTTGTTCTACAAAAAATATGCAATCACAAAAACCTACATTATTCTTTCCCTTGTCGAGAACCTATTTCATCTGAGTACCAATTTCTCTTGAGAGGACTTCTCTTCTTTCTTAAAAAAAATCTAAAAAACTATTATTAAAAAGCACCTTAGTCAAAAGCTACTTACAACCAATCCTCCTCTCCAGTGGTGCATTGATCTTATCCTTGATATAGCAGCCTCATCAATAGAAGTTTTTGAGATGAAGTCCAGCTCTAAGCTCTCAAGTTTACGATCAACTTGATATGCCTCAATGTATCGAAATCGCTGTGAAAAACAAGTCAATGGGATAATCTCCTTTGTGAATAGTCCAACTAAAAGAGAAAGAAAAAGGACATCTTATCAGATAGAAAATTCCACACTCAGTTTGTCACAGTATCATAGGTCATGGCATGATTAAAGGACATCAGTCCAGGGGGTTAACCCGGAGCAGGGCCATGATGCTGGTGTCACGAGTATGTCACCATAAGTCTTCAAAAGAATTATGCACACAGACAATACAACCATCCACGCTATCCGATGCTTGGATTCCAGATAATAACAATAGGCCATGATGCTCCACTGATGTAGAACTGAAGACTTACCGGCATAGGAAGTCCAAAAAGAACCAGGCCTAATGTGGCCCAATTCTGGTTTGAACAGGCTTAACATGGCCTGAGTCAACTTTGTTTTCTTTTAAGTTGTTTTAAATTAGTTTTGGTTCAGTCCTTGAACCAGTGGTTCAATTTCAGTTGTTATTTTTAAGTTGTAATCTTATTTTCTCATATAGTTTTAAGAGGATGGGACTGCTTGTAAGGAGGGTTGGCTAGGGGGTATCCTAGTTTGTTTCAAGTTGTCAATTAGTTGTTGTTATAAATAAAAGACGAGGCAGCAATTGCAGCCCACAATTTTACTCTACAGAATTTGTTCTCTTGGCTGTGGTGAATCAGTGACTTGACTTGTGGTGATTCAAGGTGTCACCACCAATCCACACCAATCAAACTTTGCGGTGGGAAGCCCAGGTTGCAGCTCTTTTATTCTCTTATATTATCAACTCCATTCAAGGTACAGTAGTGGTACTACCAGATCTTGCAGCAGAACCACCTGCAGTAACCACGATATACCTTTCCTACTGTGATGATTTCTGGTAAAAGATCACCAACAGGTCTGATTTACATTCTGGTTTCTCTAATATTATTCGGTCAGTTTCTTTAACACCTTCCTGTTATGTTTTGATTTTGATGGTTGAATGTTATACTCCTAATCTAAGTTGGAGTCTTTACTTGCCATTTTGAGTGGGTATTCAAGAAACTATGTTTTAGAGTTCTGTTGAGCTTGATTTCAGGGGTGATTATTTATTTGTTAGTGTTGATGTGCAATCAAAAACCCGATCATAGTTGTCAAGGTATCACCTAGGCGTGCAGGTGCCTTGAACGCCATGTTGGTGCCTCCTTGCACCTGGACCCCCTCCAACGCCTTGGGTCACCTAGACGCTAACCCAGATGCCGAAAAGATCAGTTGACTAGTCAAACGTGAAGTTTCCTACTCCAACAAGGAATTGTCAGATTCAGCAGATCCAACCCTTGGATCTTGCTGATCTTTCAGCACTTATTCTAGTCCATAAGATGACCACCCGACCAAGGTTATCGAGCTTTCTGACCTCTGGATTTTGCTTGGTGAATTTTCTCCTAAATTCTGGGATTTCTCTCTTTTTTACAATCCTGTTCTGTTGGTACTGATCTTATATATTGGAACCACATTATCCACGTTGCAATTAAAAGAGTATGAACAATAGAGGGGAAAAAGACAGCAAGACATTTACATATATTGCACTGCTTCATCAAGAAAGATATTTAACAAGAAATTCTTCCAAAAGGGAATTTTGTAAAAACCAACATACATGATACAACACAAAGAGACGACCTATTTCCAGGTTAAAGGTACTAAGCAGTTACCTGAAGATAGAATACAACAAGAAGGCTACCAGCAGTAGTTGAAGGGTCTTCAGCGGCGTATTCCAAGAGGCATCTATCGAGACATCTCTCCTCATCAAAATTCCATGGCAACTCTATCATTCGATCAACCAAATTCCTTCGTATACATAGAAAACAAATTTCTGATACTAATGCCTCCATTTGATCTTCCCAAGTCTCAAGATGACCTTCTAAACCCTTCGAAAAGGCCAGGAACGAACCATGCTTCAAGTTATGTTCCTTCACTTTCGTGCAATGCGTCCTCTGGTACATAAAGGCTTCAGTTAAGAGTCCACATTCAACTCTCACCCGAACAGCAGTCACCGCTTCACAAAGTGAGACTAATTGCAGTTCACCATGTTCAGTATTTGCATACGCACACAATGCATCAAGTCCAGACCACCGTAAAACCATCAGAGCAGCATCAGGATTTTGCCTCTCTAGCAGAACTCGTGTGATCTTCGGATGCATTGCTGGGCCAGCGATTTCCGGAAGAAGGTGGCAAGCTTCCTAATGAATGGAAAATAAAAATATAATCAGACTACGAAACATGGACTTCTCTAATTACAAGAAACAGTTAAGCTTTGAAGTAAATAAAATATAAATAGGGGAAAGAAAGGACATCATGTACACATTCAATTGGAATTTAATGTAACCATGTATTGAAGTCAAGTCCATGAGTATGCAGGAATATCTTAAGCAGAATACCTGCAAAGCTTGAACTGTATGGTCATCAAGAAGATAAAATGTCAAGGATTCCAGTAGTGAATGCCTGGTTATACCAAAGCTACCAGCAAAATCGTCTACTACATGCCTCCATTCCTCATCAGGCATCGTCCAGTGCCGATCATACAAGTAGTACAGAAACTGTACTAAAGTCAAGGGAAAGAAAGAGAGGAAAATAATTTATAAATGTTTGTGCATTAGCACCATAAGCATAAGCATCTAACACAGGGGTATAGAAAAGGATACAATAGCTCGCTTTGCTTCTATCATATCGGAGTTTCCATGTAAAAAAAGTATATCTGCACCAGCTCGTAAATTTTCAAAGGGATAGCATCCTTCAGCCCCTTCAGTTTTAGACCTAAAGAATGAAAAACCCCCATCCTTCTGCAAGGATGTAACTTCTACGTCCTCTACAATTCCCTGTCCATATCCCTGTTCTACCACAAGATTTGACAGTGCATCTTCAATGAAGAGAGTGGATCCACCCTGTCCAGCAGATTTATTTATTGACTGTGGCCATGAACGCTTAATTGCAGCTGATTTCCTTTCACAGACAACAGAGCGCCACGCAGTGACATTGGAATAACGTGACCTGACATTCTCAAGAAACTGATGTCTTATACACCAACTCATGATCTCCAAATGCTGAGAACAACAAAGTTACGCAGAGCAAAGGTCGTCAGCCGAGAACTGTAGTGAGGTTTTAATCAAAATTGGACACCTTATCTAGCACTTCTAAAGTATAACCACCTTGTTATATGGAACATTCATTTTATTATGTAACAGTGCAACGGCTTAAATGGAACATGACTAAGTATATCTCCATAAAGAAAAGATATGTAAAATCATAGTGAAAGATTTTACTTTTTAAAAAAAGTGTACAAATCCAGCTTACACACAGACCTCTGTGACGAAATCACAATTTGCCTACTTTCTCCCTAGATAATTATTTCTAAAACAAAAGTTTCATAAGTGCCAACCACGAAAAAAGAATTACAACAGGGAACTCTTTAAACACAATTTATGCCTGCACACATGAGCATATATGCATGCACAGAGACACCAAGAACCTAACAAATTACACACAAGATCCAGTTACTCTGATGCAGTTAATGATACAATCAATGCACAGAAATCAAAACCTCCTTTACCATGCACAAAAACATTTAACAAGAAAATAATGGGGTCATCGAGAAAGCGTATATGGGTTTTCTGAAGGCATATAATGAAGAGGTTTAGATCTGAGATCTGGTCACATTCAAAACTGTTTCATCCAGGTTTGGATCATAATTTCACATCTGACTTCAATAAACGGATTCAGATCCAGATTCGGGCCGTTCTTTGTAGAGTCCCTATATATTCTTGGTATAAAAGAAACCAGAGATTACAATTATGTATCCACATCTAACCCATATCCAATCCATATATGACCCATTAGGAATCAGTACTTGATTCGCATCCACCATCATGGATCCGAGTTGGATTTGGATCCTTGATGATCAACCAGAATTGGGTCCAAATTCAGCTCCGACTGAAATCTGATCCATTCTATGCCCTAGTTCTTGGAAACAGTCCCATAAAATCAGAAAAGCATACAAAGGTCACATAAATGTATATAAAAAAGCGTCCCGGTGCACGAGGATTCCGCTACTACAGGGTATGGGAGGGGCAAATGTTCACACAGCCTTACCCCCGTTTCACAGAGAGGCTGTTTCGGATTAATATGTCAGAACAAATTAAAATCAAGATTAAAAAAAAAAAGGAGTTGAGTGAGTCTATTATCATAAATAAGTATGAGCCATACTAACTGATGTTCCATAAGTAAATAAGAAAATTAGGTTGATTTATGTATATGAAGATCCCATTGATAGATATTTAACAGTACTTTTTCTTTTTTATTCTACTTGTACAGTAATCTCATGCCCATAAATCCATAATATTTAACAGGAACATCCTAGGACCTTCTAAAGAAATTTATTGAATAAAACCTCATATAAGCATACTTTATACATGTTGTGCAGCGGTTAAGTTGTGCTATTGCAACCTGTTGGTTGCGGGTTCAAAACTTGGAAACAGCCTCTCCTGCATAGAAGTGGGTAAGGCTGCGTACATTGCCCCTCCCAGACCCTGCAGTAGCGGGAGCTTCGTGCACTGGGTTGCTCTCTCTCTCTCTCTCTCTCTCTCGTGGCACGGAGCTCATCTCGTCAGATCCATTCCACTCTAACTGAACAACTTAAACCTAAACTTGAAATATTCAAGCCTCTCTCTCGTGTGGCATGGAGCTCATCTCGTTAGATGCATTCCACTCTAACTGAACGGCCTAAACCTAAACTTGAAATATTCCAGGAAAAGGTTTATCATATTGGTAATGAAAAAGCCATTCCAAACAACAGATTCTCAATTGAATGGATCAAAGTACGAAATCCAACTAAAGATTTTTTTACCTTCCTTTTATGAACAAATCCAGCTAAGAAAAAGCCATTCCAAACAACAGCATCTCAATTGAAGGGATCAAAGTACAAAATCCAGATAAAGATCTTTTTGCCTTCCTTTTATGAACAAATCCAGCTAAAGATTGCAACTAGGATGTTTCCCCAGATACTAGTAAGACAATGGACGTACAGAATCATACTTAATCTGGAAGTAAAACAAACAACAGCATTTCAACTTGTAAACAGTAGACATATACTCATCCATTAAATATCAAATGCTACAAGAACGTCATGTAATTACACCTGCTTTGCCTTTGATACATTCTCCTGAAGGTGATGCAAGTCATGAAACTGTGCAGAAAGAGTTCCCTTGAATGACGATTCCAAAACTTCAAGAACATTGAAAACCCCAGTAAGCCGCAATACAAACTTCGGAAGTAAATCTAATTTACTTTTCATCTCTTCTATTTCGAGAGTAGTATCTGTCAAAGATGCTAAGGGCATAAGCTTCTACAGCCTATGAGAGAATAAATCGGCACAAAAGGAACTCTGGGATCAGAAGTGAAAGCAAATAAAATAAACCATTCAAGGATACAAATATTCTGAAGATCTGTGATGATGTTTCTGAAAGTCCGCTTGCACCAATCCTTAACAACCACTTCATCCAAAAGAAAAGCAATCATTGGATCACTGGACACAGCACTTTCATCCATACAAACATCTGTAACATCTGTTGGATTTGTTAAGAACTCAAGATAAAGCTGGACTTACAAATAAGAAGTGATGGATGTATGTACAAAACCTGCCACAGTACTCCTCAACAATTCCAAAAAACATTTCTATTATGAAATGACTAAGAAAGGGGGGAAAGTAAATATTCTAGTTTTCTCAAAGTGATAAAACTCTGAAAATTTTGAACTCCTAAAAAGTTGATCTTCGATCATTTTTACTAATGATACCATAAAACTATTGCTAACTCCCATGATATTACAGATTGGTCAATAATGAAGGTAAGTTTTAAATTGTATATTTCATTCTATATTTTATTTAAGTGGGCAAGCCTTGGTGCAATGGTTGAGTTGCGCTATTACAACTTGTTGGTTGTGGGTACAAAACTTGGAAACAGTCTCTCGTGCAAAGCAGGGAGTAAGGCTGCGTACGTTTGCCCCTCCCAGACCCTGCAGTAGCGGGAGCCTCGTGCACTGGGATGTCCTTTATACTATATTTTATTTACAGTTTGTAAAATCCTCCATTAGGGGGGGGGGGGGGAGAAGGGGGGGAAAGGTAAACTTCCCTAAAAATTTCAAATTTTTTGGGAAGGAATGAAATTTGCAATTTAAAAAAATACGAAGCATGTCAACCAGAAGTCAATGTTTATGCACAAAATTGGTCCCCTTCCTAAAGTTAAAAGAACTAGATAGCAAAGTGAACTATGTATTCAGCCAGCAAATCTTGGCAATGGCCGTTAACAAATACAAGTTCAACTATGTCCTTACTTAACTCATAACGTCATGACCGTTGATGAAATGTAATAAAAATCTAAAAAACGGATACAATGGCAGATCAAAGAAACCAAGTTGTTGTCCAAGGCAACATCAAACAAACAATAAAGGCGTTCAACATCGGATGACAAGTGCTTGTCACCATCCTTCTCTTGAAAACTATCATCATATCTTTTGGAGATAAGACCGGCCTCTATGCATTCATAATAAAGACGAAGCCGGACTCTATCGCCATTTGTTGGTAATGGAGCCCGACAAACTGGACATAGATCACAATGTTGAATACACTCTGCACAAAGTGATGCATGTCCACATGAGTTCAACACATATTCCACATAGCATCCACAGCTCCTTAAGTCTCTAGTCGCCCGACAACGCTCAACTTTTGCCTCATTGCACAATTCAATTAGATCAATTGATGCTAAGTGATTCAATGCCTCCTGAAAGAGGGAATCATGATTAGCACCTTATATACCTATATAAGACATAATATGACGACTAGCAAACAAATATCCAATCTGAAATAAATTATTCTCTAGTTAGTACAGTATAGCAATATATGATATTACATGTACACAGTCCACTAATCAATTCAATGTTCAGTTGAAGAGTATGAAGGTAGCTTAATTAAGCGTCGCCACTTAGAAACTATGTTTCTTAATGCCCTAAGCGAAACCAGTTCTATCATGAATAACCATACTGAACCCAGTTTTGTGAGCTCTTTACTGGCCACTGTACCTTTGGCTTCTTTTTTTTTCTGAAAAAAAAAAAACTAAAATGAGCGAATTCTTCGGTAGTTCTCAGTTTTCTAGTTCTTTTTTATTCACTGTCTTACAACTCGAATTATGATTTACGGGTTCCAATGTCGAAAATCTCCACCCAAAGCGAACTCTACCAATTCAAGTTCAAAAAACAATAAAATCAAATAAAACGAAACACTACACCGTCGTGTGTCACCAGATCACTAGTTCATATGAACTTCTCAAGGAAATCAAACTTCTAAACCAGTAAAACACTAGCAAATGCATCAAATCAACGACTCGAAATAAAATTGTACCTTAACAGCTCCGCTGTCGTAATTTGGTTGCACCGAAGATAGAATAGACCTTTTATCTCTGACGCCATCGACGAAGTCGGGGGACGAAGTTCCTTCGAGGGACATTCTCCTCTCCATGAGCTTTAGGATTGAACCTCGCAAGGACAAGAACCGTTTGCAAACCCTAACGGGAAAAGGAATGAGACTGATTAATGATCAGAGATGATGAAGATGCCACACCTATGCTGCTTGAGAAGCTTCACGAGTTTTTAGGTTCCTTTTGTTCATGGAGGGCTTCGGCCTTCGAGTGTTCGGAATTTCAGATTTTCGCCTTCCCTCAATCTAAATTCTGAATAACGCAAATTTATTCGAATATTCAGATTTTCGCTTTCCCTTAATCTAATTTCTAAGGCGCTCATGGGCCTTTGTACCTGGGCCTCATGGGCCTCATCAGGCATTCACATATCCCATTTGGGTATTTTCTTTTAAACCAAATTTGAAAAGAATTATGTAAACCGTATCTGAATCGATTTAAATCGAGTTTATTCGTTACAATTTCGGTTTATACGTATTATATGCTAAACCGAATCAAAACTGAACTAAAAACACCAAACCAATTGACAACCTTATGTGGATTTGATTTGTGACTGTTATATGGAATTCCTCTTAATAGCCAACGCACCGCCATAATTTTTAAAAAGGAAAATGTTCTCTATGCCGGGAGCACTGGCTGTGCCCAGACACATGGGGATGAACGAAATGATCATTCCACAACCCTGAATGACGAAAATATTGTTCCTATGTATCTAGGCGCAACCTGCGATGCAACACATAGAATATCGACCCTTGTTAAAATTGGAAAAGATAAACAATCAAACCAGATTAAATCAAAATCACTCTCTTTTGGGGACATAGACCCACACAATGTAAAAATTAGAACCACCAAGCTCATATTTAAGCATAATTGCACCAGCCATATAGCACAATTAAATACTTTTAGTTTCTTATTTGTATCATATTTTCATCTATTACAGTTTTTTTTTTTTTTTTTGTTTAACTTATTCTTTAAACCATGTCTCAACCAGGCAAAGTAGGTTTAGGTTCGACTCCATTCGAACCAAGCCACAAAGAGTTACGGATGTCAAAGTCAAACCCTAGACGAAACCAAACCAGTGTAACTAGATAAAAAATTGCTTTGGTTTTTAGATTGGGATATTGTAGAATCGACTAAAATCGGATTGCATTGAAAACCAACCAAAACTGCACCGAATATGAAAATTGGACCGAACTAAACCCAAATCAATAAAAAACCAATTCCAACCCAAATAAACATTATTAAAAAATGCTTGGGAAACAGGATGTTATCTAGTGATTCTAGTCGAGTGCGATGTGTGGCTCCTGCGCCCAAACACAGGGTCAAGCAAAAAGACAATCATGTCCTCAAATATTTCTACTTTCCATGGGATCACGACTATCATTTCATGTGGCCCTATGTCTAGGCGTAGGGATCACGTGCCGGTAGCATGCTTTTCCCATAATTATGCAAATACACAAGGTAAACCAAACCCAAATTGAACCGAAACTGATAACAAACCGATAAGAGAGAAGGGAGTCAAACAATATCCAAACCGATCCAAAGCCGAAACCGATCAAACCCGAACCTTCCTTTGTTATTGTTGGTTTGGTTAGGGACTGAACTACCAATTGACAACCCTACGAAAAATTTCACCAGCCAAAACTTGGACGGGTCCAAAACCGGCTATCACACCCGACCCAACCTGAGGCCCCGAGCTGCCTTCTCTTCACTGATTCGTCTGGTTCTGGTCACCCTGAACCTGCGCACCCTAACGCATTAAGAACGGAACCACTCTGTTTGGCTGTTCCGACTTCCAACTTCCAATTACTCGAATGACTTCGTTTTCTTATTTCTTCAATTTTAACTGTTCAGGTCCTTAGGACTTTGGGAGTTTGGGGTGGCCGGTGGCGATTACAGAGAATCAGCAATTCACAATTGTTCTTATCAGTGAAGATGCACAGTATTAAGCACAAAGTGGGTGAATCCCTTTATTTTGATTAAGCAAAACAGATGGTATTTCATGCTTAAACCTCCAAAGGGGTCGTGTTCTTCGGGCGTTTTGTCTCAGGAAAGGTTAATGTCCGATGTGGGCTCCATTACTTATTCATCCATGGCAACGGGGAGGAATGTGGTTGATATCGGAATAGCTGAGTCGGTGAAAAGGGTATGGGTGTTTCGTGATTCCCCTTGTTTGCATTGAATTTACTTCGTCTTCTTGTTTTTCTCTGTTAGTTGTTGCTAACTTTCATTCACAGCTTTATGTTAAACAGCAGTTAGGTAGGACCTCTGAAGTTCTGAATCCCACATTTTGTTGTTATTGAAAATTTTTATTGCAAACAAAACCCTCCCCGCAACCTAACCTCCCAATATTCAGAGAACAATAGTTAAACTTACTGGTATTCCTATTTTCTTCTTCTTTTAAAATACTTTTCGGTAACCAAAAAAATTATTAATTTTTGCTATGGATACACAAATTATTATTTTTTTTGTTTAAATAACTGAGAAGGAGGGCAACATCAATTACTAATGTGCCACACAAAATCTTATGGAACCACAAAAAGCATTACCATCCAAGTGTAAATGTGGAACTAAGGAAAGAAATATAGAGTATATAATGTTTTAATCTTTTTATTTTTAGAATAATTAGTATTACTAAAAGTAGAGACCTGATCTTATTTGCTATCTGTTTCATAATTTTTTTTGGGGGGGAAGAGTTTTCTGTCCGGGAGCATGGTGTGGGGACCAATGGGAGCACGCTGGGGCGGGATTTCCATCTTTCATGTGGGGGAGGGGGAGAGGGAAGGTGGTCATTTCGACCCATACTGTTTCTGGGCGCAGGAGCCATGCTTCTTGATAAAGTCCTTTTTCCCTTCTTTTTTTTTTTTTTGTTTTTTTGGAGAGTTGTTGGAGGATTAGAAGAAGAAGGGTGAAGACGGGGTTTGATCCCAAGAAAATGATCTGTTTCACAATTGCAATAATTGTATTGGAAAAAGAAAAAGAACCAAATATTGATGCTGGAGAAGCCAGGAACAAATTAAGAAGGCTTATGGAGCATCCATTTCGTACCAAAAGTAAATGAAGTCTTTAACAATTTACAAGTGAACTCATGGTAAAGAAGTAGGTGATCAACCGATTCTACTAATCTACATCAGAAACACTTGTCAAGATTGAATTTTGAAACAAGATGGACTTGGGTTAGCATTTCTGGTAGTGGTAAGATCAATGTTGAGTTGACTGCTTCCGGAATGTTGCCTCCTAAGAAAATTTCTCTCACAGCCGCACAAGATCCGATTTGATAATGTCCCAGCAGGAAACTTAAAAGTGACCTGAAAATCCATCAGGTCCCCTGGCCCCATCTGCATTCATATTCACAACTGCCTCTTTGGTTTCCTCATCTGATGGCATATTAGACAATAAAATGGAGTGGTAAAAAAAAAATTGCACAGCCAATTCTGGATAGTTGGATATGGGGTCACACGATTACACAGTTAACTTCTATATAAATGCAAGGTTTCAACTATGCTGTACTGGAAATGGCACTCCATCTACTTGAATGAAGGGGAAGCCAGAAAAGCCTTCATAAGTAAATAGTCAACTAAGTTCCCGACCAAGCGCTATAGGGGTTGTGCTATCCTGACTTCTGTGGAGAAATTGCATTTTTTGGAGAGAAGAAAAAATTGGGTGCCAGTCTGGCTTTGTTCTACTTCAAAAAAATTTATTTTCTTCTGCAATGGACTTTGCTTTCAGAGCTTCAAAAACTTTATCATCTGCTGCAATGTACTTAGTTTCAGAGAATAGCTTCTGTCAGGTACGAGATTGAGTTGGTTTTGTCATTGAATTGCTCAAAAACTTTCATTGGTATCCTTGCAAGCTTTGCGAGGCAGAGTTTGGTGTGATCTACTCTAATGAGCATCTTGAAAAGTAAGCCTTTTGAATATGTAGGTCATCAAACTGTTGAAATGGAGGAATTAACAAAGTGCCCTTATTGTGAATGGTAATAAGAAGGTTGTGGTTCAATATGCACAGAGAGAAATAGAGAATTGGAACAAGAAAAAAATTGGTCAAACTTTAGAGCTGTCTTTCCCCACTATGCTTTATGCCTGTTTTTAACAACTAATGCAATTATCAAACTGTTGGTTGTGCTATATCTTAATAAATTGATCTACTCCATGTCTTAGATTTTTTTGCTAGAAATTCTGCCACATTCTGGGTGAATTTTGTGTTTGTAAGTGTTTCCTCATAGTAGGAGATTCAGAAGATCTTACATAAAGATTAGATGGTGCATCCAAAGGTAAACTAGCAGTAGATGGAGCATGGCTCCCTGTTTTTTAAAAAAATATATATTTTGTGCAGTTTTACATTTTTTGAATTACCAATAAAAACATTTAAGTTTTTGAAATTTCAATATTTCAACCGACTTTAGCATCATATTCAAATTCTACAGTATGTTTGCCAGATTAATAGAAAGATTTAAAAATTTAACATTTCACTTTGGCTTCAATGAGGATCAAAACCATTACAAAAGTGTGGTTTGGACTTTGATTTAGTTGCTTGAGAGAATATGATTGGTAGACAAATAAGTTAACCTTTGTCTTGTCATTTGAGGGGCCTAGAGGAGGAAAGAAAACAGTCTACTTTTATTCTCTGAGCGAAAAGGTTTTGCTTAAGTGGAAGAATAAAGGATGAAATATTTTATATCGATTGGTAAAAACGATAAGTTATAACTATAGTTTATGATGATGCATTTTATAAATGTAAGGCTATTCATTTTCATGTCTCTATGCTTGCAATGATTATCTCTTTACTAGGTATATATATCTGTATGTATGTATGTATGTATGTATGTATGTATGTATGTATGTATGTATGTGATGATGATGATGATGATGACAATGTAATTGCAGGTGGTGTTGAAGTCTGGTTGTGTGAGTAAAACTAGTGTTGATCCCAGCAGAATTCGTAAGGTATGCATTTTTTTTCCAGACATATTGGTGCCTCTGAAGAGACCATGAAACAACTGTTTTTGCCTTCAGTACATATGTTTGTCCTTCCCCCAGACACATATAGAAGAGTTCCATCAAGAAAGGGAAAAAAAAAGAGACTGAATGCTTTTCTTTTTCCCCATCTTTATCTGCAGGGTGCACTGGGGACAGAAGGTCCTGCAACTTATGTTGAATCACTGTTTGTCTCTGATGTCAATGTATTTGGTAGTAGTCCTTTCCTTAAGGAGACGGGCGGCAAATATGGTATGTTGGGATCTCTAATTTTCATTGCATTCTATTTTGCATCTCTCTCTCTCTATAATGCAATCCCGGGTTCCAAAACCCACTTAAAACCACTTATCTTCGCACCCGAGTAAATAAATCCAAATATAAGGGAGAAATGACACTTTTGTAATTTATGAAATAATTTAGGATTCTATGATAAGGAATAAAGGATTCTGCGGCAAAACAGTAATTTAGATTTTAGGAGGGCTTTTCTGGGAATTTAAATTAAGTAGAAATAAAACAGAAGTGAAGTTAGAAGATGTGGGATTTTAAGTAAGAAAGAATAGGGTCTTAATGTAATAAGGAGCTTGTCTTCTTCTAACTCCCATGATAGGAACAGGAAACCAGTGGAGACCTCTGCTGGTTTCGATTCACAGAACTCAGTCAATATGAGGCCAATCTAGTTCAAATTTTAAGCCTAGATTCCACACCCTTAGGTCTTCCAACTCAACAATTAGTAAGTTGAAAGATTAAACAGCAGGAAAATAAAATTAATCTGAAAAACTAAAATTAGGTCCGGTGGAAAGGAGAAAACCAGTTCTGAGTTCTATTCGAATATCACAATAGAGTTGTGATCAAAGGCCAAGGATCGAGGGTTTGAATGCCCTAGTGTAGGGAAGTAGGCCCCCAAATCTTAGCCCAAACTGATGGATCCCCAAAGAGTTCATTCCCAAAGTCTAGGACAGCCATATACAGAACAGAATAACAGAGAAAGAAAAAAAGAACAAAAGAAGGAAGAAGAAAATTAAGACGGGAGTATAAAAGAGTAGGAGAACTAAAGAAAGGAAGAAGGAAGAAGGGTTGTAACTGAGATTGCAGGAATATGGAAGAAAAGAAGGGAGTAGAAGAAGAAAGAATCAATGGTTGACCAACCTAGTCACTGACTCCCAACCCCACAACCATGAAGGTTACTCACATCCAAATTTTAATTCAACTGTACCCAATCTATGGGATTACATACATCTACATAACAAAAGAAAAAAGGGCTCTTACACATATTCTAAAACAAAAGTTAAAACCAAAACCAACTTTTAACTCTTGTCTCTATCTACTATGAATCTGCTAACATAATTAATAATATTATAAAATTACAAAATAACCCAACCATCTCTTATTGGACCAGAATTCTGGTTGGATCTGGTTTGACTCGGTCTAGGTCTCTTGATCGGATCATGCTGGTCCAGCCATGCACATGCAACTGCATCTCTCTCTCTCTCTCTCTCTCTCTCTCTCTCGTAGATATGGATAAACGTTGACAATCACAGTGATTGATCCCCTGGTGCAGATAATAGCAATGGGGACTCATTGTTTGATGTTCCCTAGTACCCGTGTAGGAGATATTAGGTCAAAAGTATGACCTAATTGAATGATAACTTCTCATCCACTCAGCAACACTCTTTTTAACTATAGCCAAAAGTGTAACAACTAGCAAGCTAGGATCATTGAATAGTTTAGATGGTTAGCACCATCCATCATCTCAAATTTTATCATAGAGATTTCCTAGGTTGATCTGTCAAATGGGTGCCTTTACTATCTGCTGATGCCTCACCAGTTTGTGCACAAATGAGTTGAAGGATTCCTCTTTTGGTATATTAATCTTGTGTATTTGATGCAGATAAAACATAATTGGGCTTATTTTAATGCAAATAAACTTTGGGTTTGGTTATGTATGTGTTGGGATTTTGTTTCAATGTGTTTGTAATGGGCCTATAATATGGGTAGAAGCTAGTCCTACGAAAATTAGCTAGTAGCTAGTTATTTTATTTAAGTTATTTCTTTTTGTGTTGTTTAGTTTCAGTCTAAGATCTTTACCTAGTGTAAAGGGTTCACTTCTAAATGTCCTTTTTTTGTTTTAAGTTTCCAATTTGATATGTAAGTTTGGTTAGACAAGTTTCTTACATAGCTAGGGAGTCTTTTCTTTTAAATAAACTGATTATAGACTATTTGGCCATCAAACAATTTTGATTAATGAAGCTATGACTTTGCCTCTTTGCTGTTGAGAAAGTAAGCTGTTGTGAGACTTGGTAAGGAGTGAGAAACTCAAGGATTAGAGAGATTCTTATCTAGGCCTGTTGGTGGGAAATCAAAGGTTGTATCCTCTTCTCTATGTTCTGTTATTCTTTTTTTCCAAATAAGTGTTATTTCATCTACTGCTATTTGTGATTGCTCAAGTTTGATTTAACTTGAAATTTGGGAAGTGTTTCATCTACTGTTACTGTTGTTAAGTGCTGTTATTAATGGTTTTTAATCACAGCAGGAAACCACCAAATAGAAGCTGGCTGCAGCCCTGTTTTGGGGCCCTTTTAGCTGAAATCAATATTACCCATAAAAGGGAATCTATCCCTTAGATCCTCCCCATATTTTGGGGCATTGAAGGTCATCCCAGAAACCCAAGGTTTGCCAACATAAGGCTGATCGCTGCTTGACAACCTCCTAAAATGGTTGGGTTCATGAATACTGTTGGACGTGACCAAATCTGACCATGTGCATATTTTGGGGTTTATCTATTCTAACATTGTATTACTATTGAGCAGAATCTGGGTGCCATCAAAAAAGGTTGACTTTGACTTTAATGTTGACCTAATTTCTGGTTTCGGGTTTTCTTGAGATCCTATTACAGGGGTCTGTAATCTGAACCTAGGGTTCATCCTATCTATCCCCTACCAGTTTTTCTGTGATTGAAACAAAATCCTAATAGTTGGAGATAGGCTTTGGAAGCATTAGCAACAATGATGGCACAGCTGTCTTACTGACCTAGTAAAAAGTTGGTGGTTTCTGTTTTAATTTGTAATTTCTTATGGCTCCACTAGGCAATCTTATTGATGTTGGACACAGGCATGAAGTGTTATTATATGGAATTTAACATATCTGTGCCAGTTATTAGCTTAATTTCCTTGAAGACAAATAAAAGTTGCATGTAGATATCTGAAAATCTTCAAAGGAAAGGAAAAAAGAAAGGGTATATTTGCTTAATGATCTTTACAGATTGGACCATTTAGAGCACTTGGACAATAATAAGCCATGTTGCCCAGCTATGTGTGTCGAAGTTGAAATTGGGTTGTTGTGTGAGAACTTTGTGAATCCTATAGGAGTGGAAATCTGGAGATACTTGTGAAACACAGTATTATCTCTGTGCAATACATGTAGCTTAGATCAACAGTCCTTACCCTGTGTGGGGCTCGGTGGAAGTCCAGCTTAATAGTGACGCTGACTGGAATTTTATTGCATAATTGAACCTGAGAACTAAGTGGCATGATTCAATGATGAAGTTGAGATTAAAACAAGGATTGAAAATATGGCACTTGTGATGCCATCTGACTGGGCAGGCTATCTGTCTGGATCCTGCTCAAGCTTTGGCTGATACTCTGAGGTATTGGCAAGTCTTGAATGGATCAGTGTCGGACCATACAGATGTGGATTGGCTAATACGATGAGATCCCGATACCTGAAACCTTGGTTTTACATTTCCTTTTTCAATGTTTAGTTTGAGGATCTTAAATGATTTTGTAAGATACTTTTGGTTCAGTAATAGCTATCTTGTAGTTTTCTTTGTGGTTCCTCAGGAAAATTTATTGAAAGACAGTAACATGTAAAAGTAGTTGATTGACAGGAAATCCAATTTTGTCCAGAGGATGGTGGAGCAGAGAGTGTCTGGTTAATTCATTGACTCCTTTCCAACTTGTGAAGTCCCGTGGACAACCTGAAACAGTTCCTTGCTTTGCTAGATCCCTTGCTTCCAGTTCAGCTTCTCAGTCATCAGGACAAACCCCACCAGAGGTTTGAAATGTAAACTAAAACTAAAGAGCTTATTTATACATCAGTTACATATTATTTCATATTTTACAGCTCCACATGACATTCAGTTGTTATTTTCAGTTAGTACAGTTTTGCTAGTAGGGGTAAAACTGCATACATTATGAACCTCCCCAGACCCCATAGTGGTGGGAGCCTCGTGCACTGGGTGCACCCAAAAAAATGGTTTTTTGCTAGTAGCTCCCCCCCCCCCCCCCACAAAAAAAATGTTTGGAAAAAATAGTAATTGGTATAAATTATCACAATAACTGTTATCCGAAGGATCTATAAAATTTAATGTTCTTTACTGCCCGATAATTGTGAATCTTAGATCTCAATTAACATCATTTGTGCACCTGTACTTCCTCCAGAAGAACAAAAAGGACATATCTACAGTCGATGATCCTTTTGATGCCCCCACATACAATATTCCAGAGAAGCCGGTGACCTTTGCAGAAGGTGCATCATACAGTGTTATCATACTTGTAGGACTTGGTATTGCAGCAGTTGCTGGCTATGCTGTTTTCAAGGAGCTTATTTTTGAGCCTAAGGAGTAAGGTTTCTAACTAATTTGTCTGATGAAATGTTGGGATTTTAGGAGTGTTTTTCTCTCTGCTTTTTAAGTGACTAGTTAACATCCTTACATCCATGATCTGTTTTAGGTACAAGATTTTTGGGAAGGCTCTGGAAAGGGTTCAGAATGACAGTCAGGTCTGTTGAAGGCAATGTATTTTTGAAGTCCAAATGTTTTAATCCTGATTTCCTTTTGCTAGTTGAAACCCCAAGTTTTGAACCATTGTTATGAAATCTATTTATTAAGCCTTGTGCTTTAGAGTCATCCCTGGTTTCATTCGTGAAGTCCAAGGAATGAACCCTGACCATCCCTGTGATGCTTTGAATGAATTTGCATTCCAGAAGAAGTTTTGAAACACTTCTTGGTACGTAATAATATGCATGGACTAGCAATGAATGGTAGAACACATTCCTTTTCTACGGTGGTTGAGGATGAGGTCTCCTAGGGTTTCGTCAATGGAATGATGAATCCCAATCCATTCATATGTGATTCATCTAGTGTGTGGTGTTGGTACCTAGAGTTTGATATGTAGCCAAAAGAAAGAACATAGTAGTATGCATGAAGGGTATAAGCTGTCCTGGGACTTTATGGGAGGTAGGATACTCCATCATGTAAAATCTGCCTATTTCAGTCCACAGGGCAATAATCATCCAGACCCAAATGTTAGTTGCTTCTATTTGTTGTCAGAAAAGGAATGCGGTGATGGTCTATCGGAGATAGCGGTGATGGTCTATCGGAGATAACTTGAATACTTATGGCACACAGATTTAATTGAAATTTGATCTACAGATGTTGATCTTTAACCTTCCTCCTACATATATTCCATTTGCACAGCTATGCCATTTACAGATGGGACTGTCTAAATGACACCTCTATAGGTGTATTTAGAACATGCAACCTTTTTTTGATTGCCCCTTGTTTTATTCCCAAGAGTTCTTTTAGTCAGGGCTAAAATGGATCTTCAAAGCTATTTAAAAGTGATTTTCCATTATGTCATTTTCAAGAGCTGTCATCATCTCACATGCTTTTCAAGTGCACATGTGAAATGACAGGATTTTGCCCTAATTTGAAAGAAAAAATGTCATACTAAGAGGGAAAAAAGATAAGGTTACAAATTATTTGACACTCCCATACTCAATAAGAAATACCCTATACAGATTATTACTGTATCCTTTTGTTGACACAGACTTTGAATTGTTTCAGTAAATGCTCACTTTTTTAGAATACAGCAATACATGTGGATTTGTTGTGACATGATTTTGATTCGTCTTCTATCAGGTTAGAATGAGGATTGGATCACCAGTTACAGGCTACGGTCAGGAAAGTAGAAACCGAGCTGCTCGCCAACGGATTCCCAATAGAACTTGGACTGATGAAGATGGTATTGAACATGTCGAGGTACCTTCTGGATAAGAATTTGCAGGATATTACTTTCTGTCACAGCCTTTTTTTGAGTGAATCAAAACAACTTTCTATTACAGCCTTGATACTAGTAAATTAGATGCTGTTAACCCCATCCCAGGCGACGAAAAAAGAAGCTGCTTCTGATAATTTGACATTTTTTTTCTTCTTGTTTTAACTCAATATGCAATAACCTTTCGTAGGTTAACTTCTATATCCGTGGCCCTCATGGAGCTGGCAAGGTTTACGCTGAGATGTTTAAAGACAAGGTGGACAAACAGTGGAAGTTCACATATCTGATTGCTGAGATCACATCGCCTTCACAGGCGCAGTTGATGCTGGAGTCGTACGTCCCAGCTTAGGATGTTGAGATCAAATAAAAAATTCATACATCTGCCCCCTTTAGTGCTGCTCACCATCTTGGGATATAATCCATATTTCTTGTTAATGCGGATGGGGTTGAATGTGGTTTTTAATGAGGCCTGGCAATGGCAGTCAAGCATTTAGAATCATCATTTGAGCCGCTTGGTATTGGATTTTGATATTTTCCAATTTATTTGGGGACGATTATTTGGCTAATGAGACATTACTGGCCTGCTCTTCCTACTGCTGGGAAGTTAAAAGATCTATCTATTGGCCACAAGCAACCAATCCTTCAAAGTTGTATAAGTTCTTCAGTAAGCAGTTAGCGAATTTTAATGGATAAGCATCTTATACATAAATCTGTGGTGCACTGCTGCTAGCAATCTTCTGCTCAAATCGCTGTATTTGGCGAACTTTAATTGATAAAACTTAAACATAAATTTGTTTTTAATTTCCTGTAGTAAAAAGTGAGGTTTCTTATATGGTAAGCCTATCTTATACCATGTGGTAGAATTATGGAAAAAACATCAAACAATAATGCCCATGGAAAGGGGAAGAACATTATCCGGCCGCATAATTGCGTAATGGGAATTGCATTCCCAATAAAAAATAGGGATTTGAGTAGGACTGTAAATAGATAACCGAAAATCCAAATTCGATCCGCATCCCTGTCCGTACAAAAAAAATCCAAACACTCCGATAAAAATCTGTCTGAAAAAAACAGAATACTTAATAATAAAAGATTGGGAAGTAGTTTTTTGCACATTCTCATGGGTCTATCTCTCTCCTCAAAATAAAGGGGGCAAAGTTGTCCTTTCATATGGAGAAGAGAGAGATAGACTCATGGGAGTGCTGATGTAGGCCAGGCCACACTTCCGAAGAGAGTTTTTTTTCCTAAAAAATTAAGTAAATAATGATTTGGAGGGTTTTTGAAGATTCAACGGGTTCTAGAATATGAGGAAAAAGAGAATCATGATCTAGGAGATATGGATTGAGAGTGAATTGTACCCGATAGGGGGAGGAAGTTCTAGGTTACACAAGGCAGAGATGTAAACAAATGGTCGAAAATTTGAATTCAATCTACATCCGAATCCATTTAGAGGTATCCGTATTCTACTAAAGAATATCCGGATCCGATCACAACCGATCTGTATTTGAGCCGAATCCGATCCATTTATAAGCCTAGATTTAAGTTTCTAATCTGGTTGTGTAGTGTATGCTAGCCCTTCCATATGTATATCTCTCCTCCTACAATAGAGCAGATAAGTCATTTCATAAGAAAAAGGCAAGAGATACGCTACATAGCATGACATGCATTCTTTTCCTCCAACAAAAAAAACAAAAGAATCATGAGACACAGCCTTAGGAAGCGAGATCTTGTGATCAAACCTTCGCTGCTGCATAATTTTTTGGGGCCATCCGCCTGAGGCTCACTAGGGCCCAGAAGCTCCCAATTCATGCGTGGCATGGGAGTCATGTGGGGGGATTTAGGATCCGACTCCTCTTTAGGGAAGGCATTGCCCAGGGGGAACATCCAACGGCTGGACGTGTTGTGCGCATACTGAGATGTGTAAAAAAAAATGCCACTTTGTCACGTGGTTCCTCCATGTAGAGTGTGTGAATTTACCGTCCTACCCCTTAAAAAAAAAAAAAAAAAACCTCTCATCCTGAATTCCTGACGATATAAGAGAAAAAGATTGGCATAATTGATTGAGAAAACAACCCCACGCCTTCCTCATCTTTATCGGTACAATTGAAGTGTCAAAACTCAAAACTCATGAATTACATACATTACTTGGAAGATGGAATGGTTGGACTTGCACATTCGTGAATTGACAACATTGCCCCTGCCGCAAAATTTGGACTTAGAGAGAAGACAGAGAGCTTTCTGGCTCCGTTGGCTTGGAATTAGGACTGTCTGGGAGGCACGCCAAGGCCATTCCTTATGCTTGACCCCACTTTCTTCAGATCTTCCACCTTCCACACACACACACACACACACGAAACGGAAAAAAACCAACCAAGTCAGCATCACGTATTCACGATCGATACATCATCTCTCACGCTGTCCTTGATAGTCATTTCAACACGACTAGGAAGCTGGAGAATGAATCGGAAACTCGGAACCCTACTCGGTTCCTCCTTAAAAAACCCTAACCCTATGCGCAAATTGGCAAGGAGTCGATGAGGATCCGTCGTTTGGAAATCAAACAATCATCAACGGTGAGAGAGAGAGAGAGAGAGAGAGAGAGAGTACCTTGTGAATGCCAGAGGCATGGAGGAATCCGGCGAAGGCAGTGGCTCCGGAACCGACGAAGAGGGAAGCAACAGCGAAGGCTTTGAAGGGCATGAAGCATGAATCGCCACCGAAGCCTCTACGGTATGAAGCTACTCCTGCCACCAGCTGGGCGGAGCTTCCAATGGCCCACCACCACCAATGTCCATCACCACCGTCGCCGCTCATCTTCCTCACCTAAAACAGTTCTGATGAATTTCAGATCCTATCTTTTTTTAGCCGTCTCTCGATTCCTTCCGCCGCTTGTGCTAACGTTTCTTCTTCTCCGTCTTCTCCTAATGGGCTTTTGCCTCTCATCTGGGCTTGGGCTTTTACTTGAAGTCAAAGTGGAAGCGTGGGCAGTCGCAACTGGGAACCATTTTTTTTTGGGTAAATTACACGGCACCCCTTCGTTTTCAAATGAAACTCAGATCACCCCCTGGTTTAGACACCAATATGACAAATCAGTCCCTACCATTAGTTTTATGCTATTAAGTGATGATGTTATCCAGTTAAATAAATTTAAATCCTTAAACTACCTTTTACCGATATTGAAGATGAAGGAAGAGTAATACTGTAAATTTAATTCTAATGTTTTAGTGCAAGGGTAAAATAATCCTTTCACATCAATAACTAACAGCAGAATAACACTATTACTGTAGAGGAGGTGATTTGAGTTTTTTCAAAAACCAAGAAGTGACTGAGTTTGAAAATCAAGGGGTGACGTGTAATTTATCCTTTTTTTTTTTACCTCTTTAATCTTAAAAAATGGGAAAGAGAACAATTTTGCCCCTTGTTTTTAATAAAATCAGGTTTTTTAAACTATTTTACCCCTGATATATATGTACCGGTCCATACTCCATAGGTATGGGATGATAAAGAGAGATCGGTGTCGATCGATATCAATACGGATCACCCAATTCAGCTGATTCAGGCCCGATACCTAAAACCATGATCCCACCTCTTACCAATTTGAACAGCAAAAGAATTCTAACAAGATCTTTATTCATTTATAAATTAAAAGGAAGAACAGAGGGCGAACCTTGCACAAGGATAAGGTTTGTCCATTGCAACATAGTGATTGTGGGTTCGAATTGATAAATAGCTTTTCTATGAAACACAGGCAAGGTTACCTACATTACATACATTGTGACCCTACCTACACTATGCACTGACTAAGTACTCTTTTTAGAGAGAGAGAGCTTTCTCCTCCTTTTTTTTCTTTTTAAATCCATTTAACCGATCCCATTTAGTTAAGATAAGGCTGAATTTGTTGTTATTGTGCCTCCTCCATTAGGTTGGATTGAATGCCCTAACACCACATGAAGCATGATATTAATTTTATCACAATTTAAGATTTACACGGTTAACCCCAAAAATGAATTTTCCAACAAAGGCTTACAAGAACCTCTAGGAACTCGAATAGATTTACGTGCTAATATTACCTCACAAAAAAACAGCAACTTCATAAAATTTTGAGTACAGCGAATATCTTATAAAGCACCAAAATAACCCAGCAAAGCCACTCAAAACCACTGTTTGAAAAATCGATATCAAATCAATCGAATTGGCCAATTCAGATCAGAATTGACAGTGGCCTATTCTGAATTCGATTGTTCCAAAACAGTCAATTCTAGGTTTTTGTTACCTGATCGCTATGTTTTCAGATCTTAGGGCTGATTGCCTGATTTTAGGGTTTTTAAAACTAATTCCAGCCAATTCTCATTCGATCCAAATCCCGTCAGAGACTGATTCAACCCCGATTCTGAGTTTTAAATCCTTTATCGAGAGTAAATTCGAGCTTTCTCTTGATGAAAACATATATATATATATATGTATATTTTATATAATAGATTTGGTTTCCTGTAACAGATCCTTAAAAAGGAATGCAAATGTGCCTATGCTTTTGTAAACTAAAACAGTTTAATTTTGGTAGAAATTTTTGGACAATTGAGATGGCAAAGATTCTAACATCAGGAACCGGGGCAGATAATTTGCAATGTCTACACATGTGGCGAGTCCATGTCTGACCCGGTTTCACCATACGTGGATATATCAAATAGCATAATGCTAAAACAGATTGTTAGCAAGATTTGAACTCCAAACAATTAGATAGATTGCAAACCTCTTACCAAGCTAACACTCTTGCATACAAAAATGGGAAAAAAATGTTCCTAGTCACGCAGTTCCTGCACCCACACACAAGAGCATGTGAAATTACCGCCTGCCTCCTGTGAAATCCAAAAACCCATACATGTTGATGCCCTTGTGTGCGCTCTGATTGGCCCCTGTGCTGTGCTGGTGCAGGGGCTACTTGACCAAACAACGATCTCTTGCCTGTAAAAAATCTATTCATTATTCATATCTCAATGCTTCAAATACAGAAAATTGTCCAAAATGTGGAACCAAACCCGACCAGTTTTTATATATGGGCCAAAACCCGAATTTCAGACAACATATATACTTGTCTGAACCTGGTTTTATCTGAGTTGGCCAAAGTTTGGTCAAAATTTTGACACCCATCTGAATATAATGGTAAAAACCAGGTTGACTTGTCCAAATTGTGAAACATGCACCTGACCCCCTTTAAATATATCATCCGAACCCAATATATATTCTTGTCTGAGCCTGGTTTTATCTGAGTCAGCCAAACTTGGTTAGATGGGTCAACATTTTGCCACCCATGTGTAGACCCATTCTCAAAGGTTAGGAAATCCTCAAGAAGTCAAAATTGGTGTTTTTGTACGGTTTTCAATGGTGCTAAAATCAATATCTTGGGGCTTACATTCCTAACTTTATTCACCCCTGCAAATGTATCCAACAATATTAATAGCAGATATGTTTTGCAACTCATTGATCTAAACACTAGACAATTAAAAAGCCCAAAAAGAGCCCATTTCCAAATTCCTAATACAGGCAGGCAAAGGGGCAATACCAGTCTCCATGCCTATTACTAAATCCATTCAAATCATCACAAATCCTTACCAACAGAGTTTATTTTCTCTATATTGTTGCATTGGGACTGTTTTGAACAAAAGTAACAATTTCAGGTCTGGCATGGGACTGTATATCCAAGACTTTCCTGAAACAAGTACCTAAGACCCAAAAGTTACTTTAACCACACGAACAATACCCTCTGTAATGTCTAGAAAATAGTTTTAGACCTAGTTAAATGACTCCAATAGTTTTTAAAGAGACGTTTCATTGAACACTAAATCAAATCAAATGACTCGAATACAAAAGCAGATTTAGCTAGAATAACCATAAACTATGACAGGTATCACTACAAAGCATAGTTCCCAGCAAGTATGGACAATTTCTTTAAGTAGATGAACACAGGTGATTTGCTCTGTTGAATCATAAAGGGATTTTCTTATTAACAGCCCTTAAGGAGTCAAATAGATTGTAACCTTATTTTCTTTTTGCCCTCCTGGTATAACACCTCTCTTTTTAGTGAGGGTAAAATTCTGTCATTTCACTTGTGTACTCGAGAAATGTGTGAGACAATGACAGCTCTTGAAAATGACATAATGGTAAAAATAGTTTTAAATTATTTTGAAAATCTTTTGTTTTACCTGACTAAAAGAACTTTTAGGAATAAGACAAGGGGCAAACAAAAGAAGGTTACATGTTCCAAGTACACCTATGGAGGTATCATTCGGACAATCCCAACATAAATATTGAAGGGTAAAGTAAATCTTAAATATTTTTCCTCTGTAGCCAATCTGCAAAGCAACAGTAATCTCATTAAGTAACAATATTGAAGATGCTATATTACCAAAGCGAAGGGTACCTCCAACTGATGGCATTTCCCTCTGGTGCAGAATGCAGATCATGAAAAGTAACTAATTCGTGCTGACCCGTGCAATGAATCCTCATTTTGTATAATAACATCCTCCTTCACCACGGTCCAACCCCCATTATTGGACTTCTCTTGATTTGACCATCGTGAACAGTTCTAGAAAGCCAGAAAACAGCATATGAGGCGATAAAGCTCAAAATAGCACACCCAAAGAGGCAGTTACAATGGCACTTATGTACAAATTTTCATGTTTCCTTGTAACCTCAACCTTCAATATGCCAAGAAATGCAGATAGGGTAGAACAAGCGAATATCCATATTAGAGATCTCCCAGCCCAAAAAAAATTTCTCAATTGGGTAAAATAAGAATTCTTCAGTAAGGTTGCTTTTGTGGGATGGCCAAATCAACTGGCAGCTTCAATGGGATAAAATCCAACAGCAACTAGGTTCAATATCCCACCCACAACAGAATCAGAGGAATCACAACCAGCAGGCTAAACACGACAGTTAATCCCAACCTAGGGTTCAGATTAACCCCAAATTTAGACTAGATGTAGGTAACTAACAGATCTTCAAGCACTCAAAGTAGGATGAAGAAACTGTATGGCAGCATGACACAAGAACATGGACAGATTCATCACTCCATGAACTGATCAACATATGTAAAAATTAGTTCATTCCAATAGCCAGATGCTTCAGATCAGCTGTACACAAAAATAGAAACTAACTACTTAATCTCATATAGGACTTAAATCCCTAATATTTGGGCTTGTAAAATTGGCCCATTACAATAGTAAACCCAAAAATATAAAGCCCATGGCCCATTTAACCCATTGGACACACAAAATTAAACATATCAATCTATTCGTGATCCAGTTTGATGGCCTGATTTCTTGTTCTTTTGAACTGCATCAAACCTTCCATGTGACATGGAACACTCTCATGTACCTTCTGGTAGACCATAGAATGACACCAAGAACAACATATGCACCAGATTGAAACCACCATCCTGTGTGCATCATGGATATATGGCTATAATGGAAGTCAGACAACTAGAACTTAAAGACCTATCACACCCGATACAAAAATGAACAAAATAATACAAGTGAAACTTCACAAAAAGGATACTTGCAATAGAGCTCAAATTCAACAGGACTCGTTACTTCGATTTTTTTGGATAGATATAACATCATGTGTGAGAATCAAATCAGTTGGAGAAAAGTCACTACCTTGGAACAAGTGTATACAATTAGTGTTATCCAATTCCAATCTGGCGTATGTGTTGATGAACCATCACGGGCTTCCCGTAGAAAAAATAACAATGAGGGCATCAGCTGCATTTCGTAGTGCCTGGATGCACCACAAAGCGCACAAGTCCCAGGTTCCCCCAACTCTTTTGTGGCCAAAAGTGGCTTTCCACCATATGAGTACCTAATGAAAGGGGTTGGGGTGGGGGACATTAACAAGAATAATAAAACAAAAGTGAGGGGAAAATCAACAATATTTCACATCAAAACAAAAATGAAAAGAGAAGGCTAAGTAAAATAGAATCAGTAAGGAAACTCACACCCTACAAATGTATGGGCTCCGAAAATTCAAACCCACATTATGTAAGGTGACCCACCAACAAAATAAGGGTTTCAAGTAAGAGAAAAGGAACAAATAAAATAGCGAAGGAAAGAAATAAGTAAAGAATAATAAATGTTTTGATTAATATTTTACACTGGAGTGTATTATGGCTATAAATTTTGATGTTTTGTACAATGACTGTTTTAGGCCTTACAGAGGAAGCTAAGGGTTGTACATATTGTAACAATAACAGAACCTGAATCAGCACCTGGTCAAAGAGGAAGCGAAGAGAAGATAAGTCGAGGAGAAGAATAGAGATCATGAGAGAATACTGCCCATCGTTTCAGTGAGGAGCAGAATGTAGAAACCGTGGGTGGGGAGAAGCACATATATTAATGTAAATGTCAGAAATTACATCTATTGGCAAGGTTTAAAATATCGGTATTGCATAACGTATCGGTGGGGTGATGTTAAGAGAAGTATCGTATCGTATCATGGAAATACACTTTTGCAGCAAAAAAACAATATAAATAAGCAATATATAACACGTATCATGCATAAATATTAAAATAGAGAATAATGTATAACCAGACAAATGCATTAAATTGAATCTGAGATATATGTAAGTGTTGATTCAACCAAAGTGCAGTTTGTTTCCTTGATTTGATCCTTTTTTCAGTAAGGAATCAAAGCCTCAAGCATGAAATTTTCAAAAAAGAGGTCACAAAATTGAAGTTTTGGGTGAAAACTTGTCCATCTAGGCGTTGTTGATGCTTTCTAGTTTTTGGAATCACGATTTTGAAGTTACATGTGCCTTTAATGTGCCTATCGCAATGTATTGATAGTATCTCATTGTTTCACATCGTATCAGCTAATATGATGTGAGCCCGATACGATGCAATACATACCAATAATTTAAATTTGTTTTCAACCCCCTAAATCAGTCATATCGATACGCATCGATGGTATTGTATCGCACAGTATCGGCCGATACGATGTGATACCAATTGATACACTTTATTTAAAAAAAAAAAAAAAAAAAAAAGACATATCGGCTTGTATCGTATCGCAGGCTTGCGATACCAATACGATACGGGCCGATACTTAAAACCATGTCTATTGGTCCGTATATTTGGGTTGCCGAAGTCCACCATCAAAGAGTTGGAGTCCCTTACGTTTCTCTTCCTTTGGAAAGGATTTGAATCCTCTAGATTCCTTTACCCTATCAGTTGGGCCGCTGTTTGTCTCCCCAAGGATGAAGTAGGTCTTGGCTTGTGAAGAATCAAAGAAGTTAATTCAGTTGGTACTCTCAAGCTGATTTGGAACCTTGTGGCTAAGAAGAAAAGTATGTAGGTTGACAGAGTCTACTTGGGTCTCCTCCGCTCTGATTCTATTTGGACTGCTATTTTTTATGCTTCTTGGGCCTGGCACAAGATTGTGAAGCTTCGGCCTATTACTCTCGGGTCTATTTGCATCCAAATTGATGACGGTGCCTCCACCTTCCTTTGGCTTGATCATTGGCACCCTATGGGTGTTTTCCTTCACTCTGTTAAGTGCTAGAACCATCTACAATTTGGGTCTTCTAAACAATGTATGGTTGGTCATAGGAAATGGTGATTGGGTCCCATCACGATCTTCTCCCCTACTTTCAGTTGAGTGGAATGCCTTGCCCCCCCCCCCCCATTGGTAGAAGGCCTTATGGTAGGGGAGGGAGACAATATGGTTTGGGATGCATCTTCTTCGGTCCTTTTCAGCTCCAAAGTGGCTTAAGAGTTCATCTGATCTCGTGGTTTATTATCTCTTTGGCACGCTTGTTTGGTTCAAAAGTCATAACCCTCATCACAGATTTAGTGTTTGGCAGGCTCTCTCCAACTGCCTCCCAACATAGTCTTTTCTCATCCACCGTCAGATCTTTGTCTTCTCTTCTTGCTGCTCATGTTGGAATTCTACGGAGGCTGTGGCCCATCTCTTTTTTGCTTGCCCCCTCCCCTCCTCTATTCGGAAAGGGGTCCTAGTAAAATGTTGACCAAGAAGCCGAAGGATACTTCCATTACAGAGGGAATGGATTTGGGTGGATATGTCTTTTGCCGGAAAATCAACATATGATATAATGGGTAAGTTTTCCTTTGGTGCTGCCATTAACCATTTTTGGATGAGGTGTAATCTTAGGAAATGGTTCTCCAGTTCCGGATCCTTCCAGCAAATTTGGGACTCTATCTCCTTTGACATCATAAGCAAATTATCTTAGTCACTTCTCGTTGTATTGATTCCCCAAAGAATAAGCATATTGTTGTATCTTGGGGATCACCTCCCTCTATTCTGCAGCCTTCCTCCTCTGCTCCTTGAGTAGCTCTTGCTTGTTAGCATTGTTGCCTATTTTGCTTTTTCTTCTTCCCTACTTTAGGGGCCCCTTGTATCTCCTTCCCTTTGGTAATAAATTTTTTATTCACCCCTCCTCAAAATAAAAAAAAAATAAAAAATTGGTGTGTGTAAGAGATCTAATGTAAAACTACTAATGTACTGTAGTAAGTGTGCTAAGTTACCTAGCCACGTCAAATAGCAGGAGTACCTATGCACAATCTTTACTTAAGTACAAAATGATGAACCTGAGCTGTAACCCATTGCAAGGTCTAGAATATTGACCAAGAACAAAATACTATAGAATATGTCACATCGAGTGGAGTGTATTTAGAACTCATTATGCCAGCTTGTGGCAGACTGGTTGGCAGAGCATTAGTCATTTGTAGGGGTTCCTCAATTTATGACCTAGAGTCAAATTTTAAGTTTGACTTTTGACCATAGTTGCCAAGGCGTTGGGCGGCGCCTTGCCAAATATCATTTAAGTAAATGTTTTTATATTTGATAAAAACATTTACTTATGATATTATTCATAAATAAGAAAATAATAAAAATAGTTAAAAACTCAAATTCCAAAAGGATAAAGTCAACCCCCCAGTTCAAGAACAAAAATTGGATTTTTGGCAGTAGGTGAAATTTTCAACTTTCTAATGCTGAGGTTTTTCTCAAATCTAAAACTTCCATAAATCTTAATATGGTAAAACATTGCTAAAAACCAAAAGTGCAGTAAAATATTCATTTGTTTTCATATCTAAAAAAATATTTCCATTCAGAGTAATTTTGACAGCATTCGCGCTCACCAAATAAGGTTTGACCGGAACATAACTCCTTCAATATAAATCAGCTTTAAGCAATCTTGGATTTGTTGGAAAGCTAGTTTTGTACTCGACCCAATACAAAAAGTCTCATGTAAAAATAAAATCATTTGATCAATCAAATTTCTTAGAGAACAAGAACATTTCTCTAAATCGAGAGCAGGTTAATTACTTATTGATAACATCATATTTTCTAAGAACAGTATAAACCAAATGTGAGACTAAGTATACCTGAAAAATGACTAATTCCAAGAACATATAAACCAAATGTGTGTTTTGATTGTTTCACACATTAACTGATATATTAAAAAAATAATACTGAAACGCGATTTAGGCCGCCTAGGAGCCACCTAAACGCTTAGGGAGGACCTCGAACACCTTGGTCGCCTAGAGCCTTGACAACTATGCTTTTGACTGTGACAACAATAATCTGAGCTTCATAGTTGTTGAATTTTAATGAAACCATAGTCAAATCAATTGCTTATGATAGATACCAACTACTAAAAGTTGCAAATTTCACCATAAATCCAGTGGAAATGCAGAACTAAATGTTTCTAGAGCCTTCATACCTGAAACATTGTTCTGGATGTGCATCAATCCATTTTTTGAACTTCAAGTAGGTCCTATCAGCATACAGAGCTCTATCATACTCATAACTTTCTTCTTCCCACGTTTCTTCCTCTTTAAGACTATCAAGGTCACTTTGATTCTCCTTGATAGAGATTGAGGCATAGTTCGAACATACAGAGCTTAGATCCTTTGATGCTGCCTCTTCTTGAGAATAGATATAGAAGCATGGAACCACTGCAATCAACATTTAAACCAACAAGGACAGATAAATGTAATCCCTGCAACCACCAATAACATATATATTGAATTCTAGATGCTCAATCATGCCTAGTCTGAACAAAATTGCATTACAATCACACACATGCAGATGCACCATACGTTAACTTGTATATTTTCAAAAAAAAAAATTCAAAATATAGAAGCTAAAAATAATACTGCAGTGCAACATTTCTATCAATAATTTAGAAGTGTCCATCTTTAAGGTTATACCATTTACTCTCTGTCACAAGAATGTGGTTTAGAACATTTTCTATCCATAATGAACACAATTCTCCTTTTGTCTTTTAATACGTTCTTAGAAAATGCAATGAATACGTATTATTATGTATTTGTTATTAAAAATATTCTTCAAAAGGCCCTTCTAACATTCACAATGCTTAGTGATTATTAATAGTCAATACCTGCCATATGGCCATGCATGGGTGAGTAGAGGGTACATGTGATAGAAGGTGCTTCTCATCGTTAAAATTTCAGCCTAAAATTTTGGACTAAATTTTAAAATATTATGAATATACCACATGAAAAATAGAGTGCCAATTTTTTATTTCTTGAAGCTTCAGGTTAAACATTGAGGCGATTCCTCTGGTTATTTGGGAATAAAATATGCTAATGAAATTGATGTAGAGTCTTTTATCACATGGACCCGCCATGTACCACCCTGTGATAGGTCATGAACCAATCACAGTGCATGTTAAATTTTCTTCCTCAAAATAGTGATATCATTCTCGTTGAGTAATGAGGGATGAAGTGATCATTTAAAGCATTATAATGTGATAGACAGAATCACAACGAAGAATATTAAAATTCTACATTTGCCTCTCAAAACCATAAAAGCTACATTACATTACAAACAAAGTTAGGGGTAAATAAGTCATTTCATAGAGGATGACCTAATTACAAGGTTATAAAATCACATTAAAACAAGTTACAATTACAGAATTACTTAACAAACCAACATTAATGTTGTCATTATGCAAATAAAACAAAGGGCAGTTTAGAAATTTCATATAGGACGAAAACAGAAAAAAAAATCAATTTTTACCGCAAGTAACAGCATGTTTTTAGCAAGAAAGTACAGCATGGTCTCTGACAAAGGGCAGTTTACAATGTCAATCCTTATAACAAAGACACAGATAACTTTTACCACTTTTAAACATAGCCATCCCTTAGTTCTCTTTCATATTTTCCTCTATCTAACAATAACAAGAGCACCACGGCAACTGTTTGTGGCCAAATCTGATACAAACTGTGAAACAGAAATTTTCTGAACCCCCCCCTCCCAAAAAAAAAAGACATGCCCTAGACAGTACTAATGAACAAAAAATGATGTAAATGAGGTAATAATTGTACCTGATCAATAGATATATAAGCTTTTCTAACGCAAGGAACAGCATGTTATTAACAAGAAAGTACAGCATGGTCTCTGACAAAGGAATGTTCAGAAGATGGTGGCCCTTTCTCTCACACAGTTCTTTCACTCCTTTCTTACTTTATTTGGACAAATAATGGAAATATAGAAAAATGAAAATAAAATGCATGAACCCTGTAGAACAGTAATTGATCCATTAACTTTCTCTTCCCCAAAAAAAATTTGGTTTCTGCATTTACATTTTTCAAGTTCTTTGACCTTCCATCTTTCTCCTCTCTCTTTTTGTATTCCACCTGTCTTCTAATATTAAGGTCTAATAGACAACTTTCCAAGATGATTATTCTACCATATGATCATCTACCACTTCAGATATTGCATAAGAGAACAACTTCTAAGTTCTAATGATCTAGCATTGCCAACCATGTCAGATGAAAATCCTCTTTTCCTTGGGCAAATTCTTCATTATACAGACTAAAGAGGATTTTCCATGCAGATTTTGAGTTTCTTTTCAATTCAACTAAATTCATTTACAGTTATTAATTTGTGATTTTCCATCTCATTCATTAGAAGTATAAACCATACCTGGTATGTTGGCATGAACAACTCCAACTTCTTGCCTAACTGGTGAGCACTTCCTAGCAGACTCAGGAATACCACTGTTATTTTGTTTTTTGGAATGAGAAGCCAAGCATGCAGCTTCAGACAGTGCCCTTCCCAGCTCCTCCAGGTCTATATCGTCTTTATCTCCATCACCATCTTCTTCTCCAGAGCTGCAAGCCCACAAATCTTCATCCCACCATTTGTTACTGTTTGAAATTGATTCAGAAGGAACTGTTGATGGAGTCACTTGTTTGCAGGAAGCGCTCCCCTCTACCTCATAGGACTTCTGAACGCGAATAGCATGCCAGCTGCTTTATTTCATCATGACACAACAGAATTTAATAAATTACAAGTCGTAAATCAATACTCAAAAGCAACCAAATGCAATGTAAAATAGTATTTGGATGAGAAGAACCTAAGGAGACTGTCCCCACATTTTTCCATTACACAGCCAAAAATGTAGATAATACGCTCTTCAATCTTCAAAGTGCCACTTAAAATGGGAGCATAAACCTGTGCAACAAGACAGAGATTACTTCCACAAGCACCACATTCAAGCAGATCAGATGGAATTGACTCCCTTGGAATAGGCCAGTCCTGAAAAGAAGCCAAGGTTGTTGTACAATAAGATTTCTACAAACCACAACAGGTATGTTCCAATAAAGTAGAGGTTTGCAGCTACATACCGGAAGGCCACCAATTTTTGTTGTATAATGATCTGCGACTTCGCAATAATCCTCAGCCCATGGTCCAGGAAAGCCTAGAATTACTCCACCCATCACTTAGCCTGTTCAATCATATAAAGACATGACAGTGAGCTTTTGGGTATAACTAATTAGTATGATATAATGAATGAATCAGGGAGTAATCCATCCACAGGTTGTGATTGAATTAGAACAATGCCTGACTTGAACAAAAGAATTTTAAATACATGGACGCAATAATTAAATCAGAGTTTTAAAAGTCAAAATCAGATCGGACGAATTGGCCGAGCCTGATCCTGAATCTTCTTGCTGATCTGGAGCAGGAATTGATTGGATGTGTCTAGCCGATCCGGCTGTTTTGAAGTGTATAAAATCCCTGCAACCCGAGAGGAACACACTACCGACGTGAGAATTTCCAACTTTGATTTCTCCCTGGATTTGAAGCCGATACTGTTGAAATTTGGTACGCATTACCATTTTTGGGAGTAGAAGACATCTATTAGGGTCTATCGACTGGAAAACATTTAAAAAAAACAAAAAAAGAGATCAGGCCGCCTGAATATTTCTGCAAATTGTTCTTCCAAGCTTGATATCTCAGCCAATCTGAACCCAAATCAACGGAAATTTGTCTCTACTATCGTTTCCAAGAGTACATTACATCTACGGGAGCTGATTGTCTGGAAAACATGCGGTGGAGGAGATCTAAACCCTGCAAGTTGTTGTAGCTTCAATCTTCCGCCCAAGTACATTCCAGACTTGATTTCTCACCCGATTTCTCCCCAAATCCCTTCAAAGTTTGTGTACCTCACCTTTTTCGGGTGTACAACATATCTACCGGAGCTGATCGTTCAGAAAATACGTTGTGAGGGAGATCAGAACCACGCGGAACCTATTTGGATCCCAACAAAACAGACAATCCAAGGTTTGCTTTTGTCATTTCTCCCTGAATTTGTGGGTTTTGGCCATGATTTTTCAGTATGTTGTTCCTATGATGATACCTACAACTTTTGTAAATAAGCCCAGTACAAATTTATGATACTTTGACTAAATATTGAAGAACAAACCATTCAGCCATGGAAAATAGGCTATTTCCATGGCCATTTTTTTTTATTTTTTACTTATTATATGTAAATTTAGTGCAGTAGAGTGATTGCTAATTTTTCCAATTCGTGAGTCGGAAAAAAAATAATTTTTTGGTTAATATTTTATAATCTTAGAAATATAAAATGTTGCACCAAAAAAAATTTCTTCTAATTTTCTGTAATCATCCTAAAATTGCAGATATTACCTTGTTCAAATCAATAGTTAAAATAATTAATAAATATAATAATTTAAAAATAGTGATTTTGAATTTTTAAATAATTAAAATAATAAATTATAATAAAGTTAAAAAAATACACTTATATTGTGTGAAATTCCTAGATCTACTGCTGTAATCCAGAGAATCATGTGTGAAAATTATTTCACAAAATTTAATTGGTAGATTATTATTTATGGGAAAAGGCTGGGCATGCTGCCGGGCTGCCAATCTGTGTCTGTCTCTCCCCCCAACCCCATGGAAAAGACTCCCTGCCTCTCTCATGCCTGCACCCCCGTTGGTCCATCTGCCCAAAGGCAAGTAAGCGCATGGTGTACCCATCCCTTCCCCATTATTTATTTATAAAAAGTTTAAGTTATGGGATTTAGTCGCATTGACCTAAATTTAGAAAAATTGGTTAAAATATTAACTACTATATATAAAAATAGTTTCCCAGAGCACGAGGCTCCCGCTACTGCAAGGTTTGGGAGGGGCAAATATACGCAGCCTTACCCTCTGCTCCGCAGGAGAGGCGGTTTCCAAGTTTTGAATCCACAACCAACAGGTTGCAATAACGCAACTTACCTGTTGCACCAAGTCTCGCCCACTATTAACTACTTATATGAAATATACCAGATCAGGAGGGAGATCTCAGCTAGACGTATGCGAGTCATCCGGGAGTTAGGAGACAAAAAGGTTCATTGCAGGTTGTGTAACCAAATTATCTCAAGGGGTATCAACCGGCTCAAGCAACATTTGGCACACGCAACACCTGGCTAATGTTGCGGCTTCCCCCGCATTTAGATGCCTTTGGAATTCCTGCATCACCTGTACTGGGCTCATTGATGAGGAGGCCAAGGTATAGTATGAGTTGATGCACGCTGGGGACTGAAGATATTGAGATTGGCTTAAAGAGAGGGAGGAGAGACAGTTACGAGAGGCAATGAGAGCTAGTAGGACCACTATGAGGAGGATAAGCACAGTCAGAGTTTCTCAGTTAGTGGACTGTCTTCCACTGCTAGAGTTGAAACTAGTAGGGGACTACTTTAGCGGTCTACAATAGTTAGAGAGAGAGGCCCGTTTGAGAGGGCAAAGGCCTGGGCAAACCTACTGAAGGAACAGATTGTGGCAAGAAACAGGAGACCTGTGGACTATAAGAGTCTGCAAAGCATACTTGGATCAAAGACTAGGGTGGGGGTAGCCTGAAGGAAAACGTTCGAGAAGGTTGGAAGGGCAGTGACGAAGCTATTTACATTCAATGCCTTGCCCTTCAATGCTGCGAGGGGTCCCCAACTTCAGAACCTGCTCGACATTGCTGCAGAGGAGGGAGGCATAGTAAACGCCCATAAGAATGACAGACCTGAAACCTTCACAGATTTCAGGCCTATAAAAATGACAGACCTGAAAACTTTGCAGAGGAGGGAGGCATAGTAAACGCCCATAAAAATGACTTCAGAACCTGCTCGGCATCTCATTTCTGTTTGCAAAATACTCTATAATGCAAATCAATTGCAGGGATACGTGATAGGCTGATCAGCCCTTCTCAAGCGGCATTCATCATCACGGGGAGACATGTCTAACAATGTATTGTTTCATGATCCGTTGCATCAATATCATAGGAAAAAGGGGATGAGTACAATGGCATTGAAAATAGATATCTGGAAAGCCTATGATACCATCAGTTGGAGTTTCCTTTACAACCTTCTATGAATATGAGATTTCCAACTTTGTTTCTTCGGTGGGTACTTGCTTGCATCATAAACATCTCATTTAATGTTTTGATCAATGGTAACCAATGCAAAACACTCTATGGTACACATGGCTTGAGACAGGGATGCCCTATCTCTCCATATTTGTTTCTTTTGGTAATTTAGTATATGTAGTACTGGTTGGACTAGGAAGCTAATGAGGGGTGGATTCAAACTCACTAGTATTGCAGTTCCCCTCTTATCACTCACTTATGTTTCGCTGATGACTCAGTCATCTTTGCTCGAGCAGATACTGATACAGCCACGAACATCATGAGGATATTATCTTGTTTTCATACTGTGGCAGGTCTCCATTTGAACCAGTCCAAGTCAAAGGTGTTCTTCTCTAACACAGATCAGCATCTGAAAGAGAATATAGCATCCTTGGCATTGAAGAGGGCTGCCGCCTTATAAAGTATTTGGGGCTTCCTCTCAATTCTTGTAAGTTGAGAAGTAGGGATTGAAATCCTTTGGTCTTTAGCATCTCTAACAGATTGGGATCTTGGAAAAGCAAGAACCTATACTTTGCAGGACACTTGGAGCTAATAAGATAAAGTCTTGTATGGGATCATCTTCATCTGGTTTAGTATCATTTTTATTCAAAGGAGATCAAACACATTATTGAAGAATGAAAGGTGGACTTGAGATCCAAAACTTAGAGCGCAGAAGGAAGAAGAAGAGCAGCTCCAAAACTGAGATCCAAAACTTAGAACCCTAACTCAAACTCCAATTCCTAACCCTAATTTTTCCCTAATTAACCTAATCTGCCCCATTCGGCCAACCCTAATACACAACCTGGTCCTAAGTGAGACTTATTCCACCTAGGCTACATCACTTAGAGGAGCTCAACCATGCTCCTCTGCTTCAGCATGTTTGGGACCTTGCTAGCAGCCACAATTCCCCTTGGAGTAGGTATGTTCATTCCAGATATCTGAAAAAATACTCTATCTGGTCTCTTCATCCTCCCGCCTCTTGCTCCCCTTGTCTGAAATCCCTTTTGCACCTTGACATCTCATTGGCCCCAACATTAGACATCTCATCGTCTCTGGTATTAATACCTATAAATGGTTGGACCCAATGCTTAGGTTTCCCACACTTCACACAATGGAAGGGGTTGTCATGATCCCCGCAATTGGCCTCCTGAGAGACCAATGAGTTCAAGCTCTCCATGACAATGGACAGTGGGAAGTCTCAAATATACATGACCCACTCCTCAAGGATTTGTGGCAAGGGATTGAGGTAATTAAATGTCTCCATCCTTCTGTGGAAGACAAAGTTAAATAGACTGCCACCCCCTTGGGGAACTTTATCATGCAATCAGCATGGGAACGAATTAGGAGTCACTATACCTAGGTCCATTGGAAGAGCCTTATCTGGTTAAAAAATGCTATACCCCATCTCAGCTTCATAGCTTGGGTTGCCCTCCATAATGCCTTGACCACGCAGACTAAATTGACAGCCTAGGGTGCTGGTTCCAATGCAGGGTGCCTCCTATGTTCAGATGGCATGGACTCTCAAGATCACTTGTTTTTACAGTGTCCCTACCCCAAGGAGATTTGGAAAGCTATTCTGGGTATATCAAGGATATGTCAAAGCTCTCAACCCAGCAACAACTGGAATGAAGAGGTGGAATGAATGACCACCCATATTCAGTGCAACTCCCTCGTAGCCCAAGTGATTAAGCCCTCATTCAGCACCTCATTTTACCACATTTGGGCTGAAAGGAATAATAAACTATTCCGCCACAAAGCAACCCAGCCAGCTTAGATCATTAGAAACGTAATGACCAACAGAATCACTTCCAAGTTCCAACATTCATTATATTTACAAAAATATCATTTTCACTTATACATTTATGAAAATGCCATTATCTCTAATATAACGGCATGATTATGAAAATGCCACCGAACTAAAATATCATTTTAACTTATATATTTTTTCTATTTCTATTCATTTTGCATCTCTTCGAAAAGATGAAAAGTTTTCCCATAGCTTTTCTCTACTAAACCTATGAACCAAAGATGCATATGAGGATACATCATTTATAAGTCTTTTCTTCAGAGAACATAACAATGCCAAAGCAGGACTCATTTGACCAGACTTGCATGAAGCCCAAAGAATCGAATTGCAACTGCAAAAAGAAGGGAAAAGCCCTTGTTCAAAAGCACAAAGAGCACATAATACGCCTAATGAATTCTTCCAACTCTGCTGAGGTCAGAAACCAACAAATTTAAAGTGGGTTTGGGTGGATAATTCTCCAATCTCAATTTGACAGAATTTTTTTTTTCAACAATAGAGACAAAAGACTGAATGATAATATATCATTTCTGTGCATCTCCTACGTGAAACAAAATGCATACTCCAATAATCCTAAAGAGAGTAATCCACTCAAAAGAGTATTGTAAGGGAAGGAATAGTCAGAGGTGGCCCAAATCTTCTCATCAGGCATACACTTCAACAACATTTGTATCAAGGCCTTTCTTGAACTCAGATGATAGTACATTAATGAGTTATAATCATACCACTTGGCTTGTGAACAAAAAAATAAAAACAAAACTTGTAAGGCTGCATTTGTTAACACTCTCTGATTTACTGAATCCTAAGCCCAGGACGATATTCTGAAAACCCATAGGGCAAATAACATCTCAGTATACAAGCAATAATCTCAAAACCCATAGGCCAAACAAAAATCTCAGTATACAAGCCATACAAGCAGTATACACGCAATACTCTGAAACCAAAAGGCCAAACAAATATTTGATTGATTATACAAGCAATCTCAATACTAAGTTTACAAGCAATAATTAGTATACAAGAATATTAGTTAAAAAAAATCTGATCTTTCTGAATCGCATAGGCCAAACATAATTTACAGAACCCGCACAACCAGAAACAGGAAGGGAAATTCAGGGAAAGAGAAGAAAATGAAATAAAAAATGGTGATTGTAGAGAACACATGTTGCTATTTGAGTGGCAGGTGTTGAAGAAGGCATATTTGCAATGGATTCTGAAAGGAAAAAATAAGTAAAGGGTTGAAGGGTAAGGTTATGCTCGATTAGAGATTTAATCTGTATGGTTCTAGAGTTTGGGATTGAAAACCCAAACCAATAATGGAATTGCAGACAAGCGAATGGATTGGGAGATGAAGAAGACACAGAGAGAGAGAGAGAGAAAGAGAAGGAGGTGGAGGATGAAGGCCATGGCCGAAGCATACCTGAGTTCTTGCGTCTGCCTCCTGGTTCGTGCGTCTCAGTCGAGAGAGAGAAAAAGTGTGTGCGAGTCGAGTCGAGTCGAGTAGAGGCCAATACATTCGAGGTAGTTTCCGTTCGCGCAATTTTGTTCATGAGCGGCAAAAGCAACAAAAATTTGGTCTGTGGAAATTGTTCCCTGAGCACTTTTTGAACCAGAACTGCTCATGATTGTGAGTAAATAAACGGACCGGTGTGCCAAACGGTATTCTGCTCACAATCTACTCCCGAAGAGTAAGAAATCAATGAAATCGTTTCCGATTGTTGTTACCAAACGCAGCTTTAGGGACAACTTTTTTTTTTTTATCCCTCTTTTTTTCATTCTGTTTTAACATTTTGTCTTTTCATTATAATGGCGTAGACATTAATTAATTGATTTTCTTACCCAATACACTTCCACTATTGCGCATAATTGAAACTTAAATGACCGGTAAAAGAGGCTACGCGGGCAGGCAAGACTCAAGAGTCAAGTGAAAGAAACTGAAGTCAGATTTGAAAGTTGGATCTACCACACTTCAGACAAAGGCATTTTTTTCCTTTTAATTGTCATTGAGGGGGCCGGGTAGTCATTTCACCCACCCCATGGAATCGTTATAGTCTACGGTTCTCTGACCGATGCGGTTCCCTAGTGCCTCTCACAAGAGGGGGGTGGAACCCACCCGGGGCACCTGACCGAACACTCTGCCAGGGTGGGGTCCACCCTCCTCTTGTGAGAGGTACTAGGGAACCGCACCGATCAAGGAATCGTATACGATAAAAATTCCCCCCCATGTGTCTGGGCGTAGCTTGTGCCCTCGGCACAGAGAACATTTGACCTTATATGTTGGAAGGAGGATCACCACACTACCATTGTATAATGTAATCCTATGCCCAACCAATGAAAGTATAAGAGAGGGTGAGAACATAACTCATATACATCATCCTCATGTACTTTAGTACTTATTGATGAATCAAGAAATTATAGGCCAGCAAAAGAATGACACGTGGCAATCCATAGACAACAAGAATAACTGGTTGGACCAAACCGTGACTCAATCAGCATCCAACAATACACACCAGGCGAACACGAGAAGAGCCAAGTGTTCACACTCGGCTCACTACTAAAGAAAGCCGAATGCTCACACTCGGCTTATGGTTGAGAAGAGCGAGTGTTCACACTTGGCCCATGATCGGGAGGAGTCAAGTGCTTACACTCGACTCACAGCGGAGATGAACACTCGGCCCATGTTCGAGAGGAGCCGAGTGCTTACACTTGACTCAAAGTAGAGAAGAGTCACACTCGGTCCATGATCGAAAGGAGCCAAATGCACCCACTCGGCTCATAATGGAGCAAAGAATCAGCCATTATCAATTGACGGAATCGTATCCTACTCAACTAAGGATTTTTACCATGCAAAGAGTCCACTTCTAAATATAACTCCGGCACAAGTTCTCCTACCCAAATCAGACACTTTCCTTATAAGGACTGTTCCCATAACTGCCCAAGGCCACACTATAGATATCCAGGTATGAAGCTCAAATGCCATCTAACTTTTCACTACATTGAAACGTTGTTGCTTTGGAGACTTGACTTAGGCATTGGAGAGTCCTTGGTCGAAGCTATACCGGTTCTCCTTTGCTCACTCGATTTTTTACAGGTTCATCCCAGGTGGACCAGACCGGAGGTTTCCTGACGCAACACTTGTTACCAAAAAAAAAACATAACTCATATACTGAGGATAGAGACTATAGAAGGGAGAGAATGTGAGAGGTTGTTATGCCAACAAAATATAAATTATTTTCTCATATTTTTTCCAATGTGATATTTATTTTAGTTTTTAAATCAAAAGAATTCTATTGCAATATAAAGTAAATTTGATAACCAGATTTTGAAGGTTTTAGAACTAATTGTATAGTCCTCATTCATGTAAGGTGGTGATTGCAAAAATCTTCACTTTACTATTGATTTGATTTTATTCCCTAATCACATACATGTGTTTATCATCCGCTTTCATAGGTTATTTTCTCCATGGTTTTAAAAGTGGATAGGAAAGCATACCAAAAGCATGTTCAATTTTGGCCTTTTTTCTGGTTCAGCCAAATTTCGCAGAAAACCAAGAATCAAACCAAAAAAGAAAAAACCACAAATGAAAATTGTATAGAGTTCCATATTTTCTGGTCTGTCACTAGTTCAGTCCCATATTAAAACTATGATGTCTCACTTGTATTTTTCTTTCCCTCCTTTTGATATCATTTAAAATACAATAAAAGAAAAAAAATCTGTAAAATAATATTTTCCATTGTTAAAAGGTAAAATATAAGAAAATGAATTTACAAATAAAAAATACGGGTGCGTCTGTTTTGTAACCAAGAAGGTTACAAACAGACATTGTGACCTTACATTTTGTGTCCCTTAAAGATGATGTGGCACTCATTTTAAGTGTCTAAAATTATAATTTCGCAAAGATCCCTCATCCTTCCCCATGTCATAATAGCAATCTAAATTTAATGGGTAGTTTGGGAAATCAAGCTGGATCCATTCCATCTTAAGTTCCGGTAGGTATGGCAGTGAATTCTATTTCTTTCTCTCTCCCTCCTCCTCCTCCTCCTCCTCGCGCACCTTCTTTCCTCACCCCATAACTGCCTACAATCATTAACATGGGCAGCAATAATAGCATCCAAAGGGCTGGTGAAAACTCTCATTGGGGATGACAGTAGCAGTATCAAATCTCTCTCTCACAGAAAAAAGGTTGACCAGTTTCAGATCTTTGTTCTGACTTTTCTATAGTTACAAAGAAATTGGAAGAAGACTAAGAGATTATAGGATTACAGCTTACTGCTTTAAGACGATCTTCATTCTAATAATCAGATTTAACAAAATATGAGAGTAAAGGGCCATAAACGGTTCTGATATTCAGGTGGTTTTTATATTTTATTAGGACTTTGATCTTGCCATCTTGCCGATTGATTAAGCAAACAAGAACCATAACTGGTCATCTCCATCAACGATATCAGAGGTTGATTTTATGGGGTTGCCATTGAACAAATTCGAGAGCAACATAGGTGACGCTGGAGAGTCCCTCTCTCTCTCTCTCTCTCCCACTACGTCTCTTCTTCTCTCCGGCGGGTGGCTAGTCTGGCGACTGTACCCAATCTGCTAACCCCCTTCTACTGAAAGGTTTCGAATTTGATTGATGCCCCTAACTCGATTTCTTGATTTGCTTCTTCGATCTCGAATTCGCTGGACTGATAAAAGTAGATGCTAACCCTACTTTTTTAACTTTCTTTTGGTAGAAGCTACCAATTCAGACCCCTAAATTTCTTACTCCTCTGCAACTGACAAGGGTGACATGGTGAATTTTGCCAATAAATCTGCTTGATTTCAAGCAATTACAGGCCTTGATGATCCGGATTTGTGCATAGATCCTGCTCATGGTTGGGAATGGTAGTGAGCCTAACAAATCAAATTGCAGGAGTTCGTTGCCGACGCCTACTACAACTCACGGCTACGATTCCGTTCATGGGAGTTGAGCCAGCAGATCAAAAAGCTCGTAGCATTACTGATTAGGAAGGAAGATTGGAGAAGGATCTCCATTCTCTGTCGCCTCGCCGCCTCGCCGCCTCGCCATCTGCATAATATCCCCTCATGGTCGATGAAGATTTTACCTTTGTCCCTTGCTACAGTGCTACTACTGCCACTGTTCACCGCTGCAAGAATGTTCGATGATATTACTTCACTACCCTTAAAATAGGATAAAACAAATTAATTTAAATTCCAGTTTGGTGACTTACTCTATAAATTATAAGAGTAAACTACAAAATAGCCTTACCTTTAGTCTACCAACAACATTTTCTTAAAGGGTATAAAAATCTGGTTATGACTTTTGTTGTAAACCCCTCGGTGACAAACGGCTTTATCCAAAAAGGACAATAATTAGATTGAATTTTCCTCAAAATCATAACGTGTTGAAGGGAATTTTTCAAACCTTCAACTAGTAGGGGAGTAATGGTGACTGTAGATTTATGGATAAATTCTTCACCAACATTTTCTCTAAAAGAAGATTTACAAGAAATAAAGTTTTTATATAAAATACGAGTAAAGGCTAGCACGCCAACGCTGTGCCACATGCCTTCTCTGTCCCACCCTCCCAATTGAACGGATCCAACTCTGCTCTAGGGAGCTCAGCGACCGAGAAGTACTCAGGGGACATCCAAGGGTTAGACTTTGACGCACACATCTTGGAGCATGTATAGGGATGTGTGCAACAAAGCCCAACGACGTAATACACCTTGGGCATACTGAGCTCCCTGGAGAAGAGTTCAATTGCCATTGGACAGCCGCAAACACCCTCTCACATTCTCTCTATATGGAACCCCCGGTTGACAAATTGTGGGTATTCCTCCAGTGCCCCCATTGACCCTGTATTCCCTTGTCTTTATAATAAGAAAGAGCAAAGCATCATCCTGTCCACGCATGTCAATGTCACAAACTCAATGCAGTGACCAAAACACCCTTTTTTTCTTACCAAAAAAAAGAAGGAAATTATGGTATCTTTCAAACTAAAGAAGGGATGGGAGGATTTTTATTAGGCCTGTAAACGGATCGGATTCGGCTCGGATACGAACAGATGTAATCGGATTCTGTTATTTCCTGGTTAAATACGGATACTTTTAAACGAATTCAGATGCGAATCAAATTCGGATTTTCGACCACCCGTTTACACCTTTGCCTTGTGTAACCCGAACCTTCCTCTCCCTTGTAGATACAATTCACTCTCAATCCATAGTTTTAGATCATGATTCTCTTCTCCTCATATTCTAGAACCTGTTGAATCTTCAAAAACCCTCAAGATCGTTATTTATTTAATTTTTTAAAATTAAGTATTCGAATTTGAATTTTTTTTTTCAGATATCTCTTATCAAATATGGATGCATCAAATTTGAATTTTCGATTATCCCTTTACAACCCTAATTTTTATCCTCTCAAGAAGCCGAACCACACCTAGGAGTCCAACCGTAAAAACGGGAGCAAAGATGGGTGTGATGGGATGGGGTGAGGATTCAAAACAGCTACTGAATCTCCTCCTAACAGCCTAGATTGGCCCTAGAATCTATATATTTTTGGGATCTATAATTTTTTTCGTACAAGAATCGAACGAACCAAATCAACCGGAAATTCGAATCAGCTGATCGATCCGATCCCAATTCTTGAAAGTTGAAACCGTGGGTGGGGGTGGGACCATAAAAAAGCAATGCGTGCTTTTCTTCAGTCTAAAAACTAATGCTATTAGGACTATGACTTCTCCTACATGTGAACTTTCATGAATTTATATTTCAATAGGAAAAAATATTGTTAAGACAATATGTTATTCTTTTTTTTTTTTTTTTGGTAAACACAATATGTTATTCAAAGGCAAAGGAAAGAATATTGACATTCCAACTCACAGATAGTCAAAAAAAGAATCCTAAAATGGTTGCCTAATGAAAGACAAACTAAAATTAAATCTCTCCTAAGAGAAATAATGGACGGTGGAGGATAAGAAAAACGATAAGACTTGTGACAATTACATTCCAGAACGCAACAAAAAACCATCACCAATGAAATAATCTCTCTGGAGCTGGTGAAAGGATAAAAAACTGAGCAGGCAAAGAGCAAACCAGTTTCCATAATCGCTTTCAGACATGAGGGCATACCAATTTCCATAATCGCTTTTGAGGGCATACGAGTTGACAGCATCCATAGCTTTAGATGAAGGAAACTGGGAGAGAGCAGTTCATGTAACAGAACTCAATTAGCAGATCCAGTGCTCAATAGTTGGGTTAACTCGTGAATCCCATGCTGTTTTAGTCTAGTTGTCAGCACAGAGATTGGATCCAAGCAGATCGAAAAATTGCAATTCAATTAGTCAACCTGCAAAGAATTGATTCTGAAATCCGGCTTCCAACTCCATACTATGATTACCATAAAAATACTCCATATTATGATAATCTTAAAGTTACCTGGACATCATCAAATGGGGATCCAATGAAGCAAAATCAGGTTTCTGCTTTCCCTCGTGTAGCCTGTAACGGATATGAACCTCAATCTTTACCTAACAAGACCAACAACTAGACACAGGAGACAAGAAATAGCATCTTCTCCGAAAACCGCAATTTGGAACTGGAGGCGGACAGCAATGATCTCAACAACTTTTTTCCACTAAAGTTTCAAAACCCTCTCAAAGAATGTTGATCTGTATCAATGGCTGAATGATCACTAAATGTGCTTCAGATTTTCTTATCAGGTAAGGAAGGTTTTAACATTTTGACAGTAAGCATGTTTTTCTGGATAAGATGAAAGAGCATTTAACTAGATAATACTGATTCTACGAAGCATTACAAATGAGATGAGTTACTTAGTTCATTAATAATCAAATAAAAAATCAATGTTAATTCAATATGATTGCAATTCATGCAGAATCCTTTTGATGTTCAATTAATTCCATGAATCTTCCACCCAAAGTTGGTCTCCTTCCCATTTCTTGGAACAAAATCTTCCACCAGTGCAGTTCAGACTCATTGGTGATGCACAGATTACATGTGGATTTCATTGATGTTGCAACATGGAAAGAATTTCTGGATGGTAGAGATGGCCTGATAAAGTAACAAGCATTGCGAAAGAAAATGGTGTGACAGATAGATCTCTCATCAGAGCGAGTTGCACTACAGCAGCGTAGGAGCCCAAACAGGCTCCTGTTTTGACATTGGATTGACGGCACAGATAGCATGTTATATCAAAATCCAGAATATATCTAAGTTCTGATCCTTCTTTTAGAAGAGAAGGGCTTGTGTTGAAGAATGTGGATTATGACAAGTAAGATGCCTAGTTATCCTCCAATCAGATATTAAGAATGAAAATCTGTGAGCTGGTGATGTAATGGTAAAAGAGGCAATAGAAATCAAAATGCAGTTCAAGATCTAGTAAACATGCGGAAAGAATTCAGAATAAGTATAGAAACATTTCAAAAGGGGGAGGTTGGAGGTGGGGAATAAAAAATAACATTTTTGCAAGAGAATGTGCCAGCAATCAAGCATTAGGCCAGACTACTACATGGAGTAAATGGCCAAAGAAGAGTGTCAATTCAGATTCACAAATACTTCTTAGTCTGCAGATAATGAATGCGATGTTCAATATAGTACTAAGATGGGTGGTGTCCAATGAAACTCGTAAACTTACTCATCCATGACCATTCTATCAGGAATCACTCAGGCTGGGGAAAATGGGAAATAAAGGTTTAGGTTAGTTGTAAAGGCTACTACCATTTAGCCACTGCAGTTATCACTAAACTGCAGAAGACAAACTTAAATAAAGAAACAATGCGAAGTATGAACTTTTAGAGCCATGAGAAGGTTCTAAAAGTTTGTGAAATTCTAGTCAAAGAATGATCAGTCAAGGATCCAATCATTTGGTATAAGAACATGAAAGGTTCTTGCCATATTGCAAATGAAAGCCATATAGTTATCTACCCATTCAAATTTTTAATCAAAGGACTTCACAGTTCAGAATTTGAAAACATGCACTAAATGATCCCATAATCAGATTGTAAAGCTTGTATTTAATAAATTCTCAAATCTCCATAAGCATAACGATTCTTCTGAACCTTCCAAAAAACTGAAGATAAATGAGAATGCTTTTCCCTTTTCAGCCACTGAGATCACATAACGAAGAAAATGCGCCACATTCTTATCATTTGATTGACAATAAGAGTAAGGGGTAAATGAAACATGTTTCTAATGTATAAATACTTTGAACCTCATCAGGTGTTCCCCTTGATGCCTGTGAAGATGAGTCAGGTGCAAGTGTTCTTGCAGAGAAAGGCGGCAACAGTGCCCCCACAATCTAATTCCCGAAATGATTTATGGTCTGCAAACTAATCATAGACTTGCTATTCTTGCCCCAAACAAAGTAGGGATGCCTGCCAAACATTATAAGCAATCAATAAATCATAATTTCTTTCAATGAACTTGAGAATACACGGAGCACTACCAGTTCTGGAGCATTGAATCAAGGCAACAATATTCTTTCAACTAATCCATCTGTTACTTACATCTGACGCTACTAGCAAGAAATAAAACAGCCATGCTCTTCAGCCAACGGATTACAAACTAAACAGAAAACCCAATATTTATATGTTGTTTCATAATTTCCTTCTTCTTTACAGATATATGGTATTATACCTCCACTAGAGGTCTCAAGGAAGAGGTCATCAGACTCCAACTTCTGGAGACTCCAAAAATGAAACTCTTTCGTCTCTAGTGATCTAATCTACCTCTGCAAGAAGGATGACCATATCATCAGTTACAAGGATCAAACAGTCAAAGCCAAACATATGATCCAAAATAGGGGGAAAAGAATAGACCTTGGGAGCAGCGTCAGAAACTCTATACGAATCAGCAGTAATCCCAGCCAACCACAAACCGGGGAAAGCGTTCTGCAGAAAATTATCAGCACTAAGTGAGAAATCATAATCATAATAATCTATAGATGCGTAAAGGAAAACAACATGAAGCACATCAAGCCAGGAAATCCGCTCAAAGAAAACGGGAGATAGAACAGAGGTTCTTACATCCAATTGTTTCTGTATGTTCCTTGCTCTCTTCTTCGGCCTCCGAGATGGCTTGGATCCAGTCAACGAGAAGATATCCTCTTCAATCTCCTCGCGAGAAAGCGAGATCGAGAACTGTCGCTTCTCCTTCTTCTCTACATTCTGAGCTTCAGCAAAACCTCTTAACCGAAGAGATTTTGGTAGATTCTCCGGCTGCTGCATCGGAGGAAGGTCATCTAGCGAATCTCCATTCTTTGAAGCCCCTCCGTTATCAACAGGAGCCTTGTAGACAGCTCTCCTCGGTCTCAGATTCCACGGCTTCGGTGCCGATTCCTCTACTTCTCCACCTTCAGCGGGAACAGCAGCAACTTTATTCTTCGATACTGACTCTTCTTTACTACTCTTGCGGAAACGGATGAGGAGCTTTGTCTTAGACTCCTCGAGTCCGGCAGCGTCGGCTTCGGACGCCGTCGGATTCTTCAATGACTTCTCCGGCGTTAAGGAATCAGAAGAACAAGAGAAGAAACCGAAACGATTCTTAGAACTACGTGATCCAATTTCATACTTTCGACTCTCGGCCTCGGAATCTTTTTTGTAGATACAAGAAGAAGCATCTTCAGATTCTACTTCGGAGGGCGAAGATCGGTGGTCGGGCGACGGAGAATCGACGAGTTTACGGCAGCGGTGATTGTTCATCTGATTCTTCCCCCATTTCAAAAACGGCAGCGAAAAATTATGCAGAGGCTGAGATTTCACAGGTGCAGTGGCCATGATTTTACTCTGTAATTCTTCTTCGGCCTCCGAGATTTCTTGAAATACCATCAAATGTTAAAGAGTCTCCAAGAAACTGATCGAAAGAGATTAGTCTCTGCTCTCTCCAAACCGTTTGGGAGTTGCAGAAGTGGAAACAAGAACCTTAAACGCGAGAACGGCGAGGAATGTGAGGGGAACGAAGCGAGCACGGAGGCTTAAGAGAGGAGCTCAGAGCTGTGCCGGAGAAAGGCCGAGTGTGTATATGTGCGTGACTGCGTGCATATACGCACACTGTGTTATAAAAGCGGGAGGGGTTCTTTGTTGTGTATATTTTTTTTGTTCTCTACCGTTTTTGCCCCTGAAAGAAACTATTTTTCCTTTGCCTTTGATTTTTTTTTTTTTTTTTTTTTTTTTGGGGTAGAATTCCTTTGCCTTTGATAGTTTCTTCGGTTGCGGGTTTCCTATTTCGGTTATGATATTGGATTTTCGTGGTAGAGTTGTTAACTGTTTAGGTCACCGGAGGATTTTCAGATGCAGTCTCTCCTCTCCTCTCTCAAAAATGACTTTCCTGAGAAAGATCTCTGTACAGTCGATCGTATCTAAAATACTACGATTTCCCGTACAACTTTCGATGGCTCTGCGTAATTTTTTTAACATGTGGAAAATATATGAGCACCTTCGTACAGATCTTGATCGTGTGGTTGACAATAGCTGGCGGTAAAAGAGATCAGTGTGCTATTGGGATGTTTTTTGTTGTTTTTTTTTTTAAAAGAAAATTACACGTACACCCCCTATACATCACCTTAAGTGCAAATCGATCTGATGTTTCAAAAAATGGATGTGTACCCCCCTGAATTTTTAAAACCATGCAAAATTAACAGTCTATTATCCATACCACGTTAAATGATGATGTGGGGTTTAAAGTGGACATCCAAAATTACTTTTTACCTTTATCTTCTATAGTAATATAATTTAACTTAAGCAGTGAGTAAAGAGATTCCCCATTCTTCCATCTTTAGGATGGGCATATAGGTGTCCTTGAAGAACATATTGAGATAGTCTTGCTTTGCAAAAGCAGTGGGAGGAATGACCTGGAGATTCTTGAAGAGGTCGTCGTGCAAGTGGAGAGGTTGGGCTCGAACACAAACATGCCGGTGTTGAAGTAGAGGGTGCGTAGCTGTTGAGCCCATCTCGACAGGCCACTTGACCTTGTCTGGGCACTACTCGCAGTACTCGATCTTGTATTGTGAAGTGTGGCTCCATGTCTTCTCGCAGAAACAGTCCATCACAGCATATAAGTACCCATTTTGAAGCTAAAAAAGGTGGAGATTGGATCATCCACACATACTAACAAGTGAACGTACATCCCAGAGCCAATCACAATTTAGTTTTGCTCCATAAAAACCCCTCCTCCCCTTGTAAATGGCAAAAAAAGATAGATGGTTGGCTCTGTACGTTCATCTGTTGGTACGTGCAGAGGAACCGAACTCAAAAAGGTAATCTATGTTCTCGTATACTTGGATGTCCACATCCAAATATACCATCTTGGTGTACTCCACGAACTACATACACAAAACCAATTGTTGTCAAAATGTGAAATACGTACATTGATCTATCTATGACTCAAGAGTGAAACAGAGAGAGAAGTTTTTTAGAAAGAAAGAGACAAGAAATTAAACGTGGGTACCTTCCGGATACTGAGTTTGGAGTAGTTGACATAATAAGCCATGGCGAATTGAGTTTGATTCTCGGGTGGATACACCGGCTCTATCTCTCTAACGATGCAGCCCTAGGACTCGAGAATCTGGTGATGTCCTACCGGAACGTCAAGCAAGCTAGACAGCCACCACGAGTGGATAAGTGCTCTTCACCTTCGTAAGCCCCTTGGCCAGACCCACATAAAGAAGAATTCAGAAAGAAAAATTTGGGAAGGAAGATAGACGAAGGGAAAAATTCGTCATCCATTGCTTAGGTTAGTGGGTAAAAAAGTAATTTCATGTTCACTTTGAACCCTACATCATCACTTAAAGTGGTATGAACAGACTATTAATTTAGCATGGTTTTGGATCATTATCACCTACAATTCTGACACCCTTCAATGTGAAGGATTGTAGGGGAATTGGAGGGTGTCAGAATTGTAGGAGATAAAAATTCGGCAAAATATAGGGGGCGTATGCATAATTTTCCCTATAAAAAATTTGGCAAAAGTTCAACTCCTCGGTATCGACCACAAGACGGAAAGGATGGGGAGAGGAAAAATGAAGAACAGAAGCCGTCCGATCATTTTATGATTTCTTGACTTTAAGATTGATTTCTTATTACTTTTTGCACGAAACCTCATTACACAGATCATTTCACTTTCACTTTTCGTTTGTTACTTAAGGCTCTAAGCAAAGGGTTGGATTTTTCATGTTTTTATTTTTTAATTTTTTGGGTAAATGTCCAACCACTACCAGAAGGTGGAGTACCCACAAGGAGGGACAATGGGGGAATTACAGGATGTCAAGCATTTGACGGGAGGAGAGTCGAACTAGTGACCTCTATTGGGACAGGTCAGCACTCAATTGCATGCTACGGGCAGTCACCACCATGCCTAGAAACATTTCGTAGGTATCTCACTCTATTCAAATGAAAAAAAAAAATAAAGAGTAAATTACTCCCTCCTCCCCTCGATTATGCTCTAATGACAAACCCCTCCCCTGGGTATTGAGTAATAACTCTCCCCTCCCCTGCATTGACAAGATTCTATCAAACGTACCCATTCCGTTCAAAATGGTTGTTAAGTGATGGGAAAAGACTATATTACCCTTTCACAGTTTGTCTTAAAATATGCTAACTTCTCTCTCCTTACTCTATCTTCTCCAACCTTCAGCCAAGAGAGAGTGAAGATGAGGAGCTGAAACAGCCCCTGTTCCTTCTTCTTGAATATCTCATGCCCTTCCTCCTTCCTCCTCCAAATCTTAAATATCATAAACCCACCAACCCCAATCAAGATCACAACCGAAGCAACCAACAGAGCTAGACCTCATCTTCCCCAAATCGTTTCCCCAAAACCTGCAGACCCAGAACGAAATACTTCCAAAATTAAATAAAATAAAAAGAGATAAAGTGAACAAATTCTGATGGAATCAGCTACCTGTTAGAGAACTTGTGTCGTGAGGCTATTTCCATGTTCTTTGATGGATTCAAAGAAGAATCATCCCACTCAACTTCAAGCATTTGCGCACCATAAACCGCTTCAAACGAATCAAACCCCATTGTTGAAATCATCCACAATAGCTGAAAACCCAAGAAGGTTTTCATCAGATAGAGGCAAAGTGTCCAGAATGTAAAGGAAAAACTCTTGTAAAGGAAGCAGAGACATTAACCAAAAAAAAAAACCACATTCATAAACAGAGTACCGACCCAGTATGGCTATTGAAAACATGAAGAAGAGCACCCAAACCCGGCAGTCCACTAGACAGATGGGTTCTGAGACAATCTCAATTATACTCAAAATCCCATCTGTCCGATTGCCCAGCAGCAACTCAGATCCCAGCGGAGATGAAGGAACCAGAGGGAGAAATGACAAAAAAATTTGCAATTTTTTGAGATTCAAAAGGAGGGAATCATGGCTTTAACCTCTATCAACATAGGAATCCCAAGTCAAAACATGCAAGAGGTTATTGAATCCAAATTCCTCTTCACCGAATTGGGTTTGAAACCCTAAGAAGGAAAGAAATTACCCAAAAATAGGAGGAATGAGCAGTGATTGTGGTTCTGAGAAGGGTTCAATGAGGATATGGGAGAAATCATCGCAAGTCCCAAAGCCTCTGAGTTTTGAATCTCTTATGCTCTCACTGTTTCGTTCTCTTTCTTCTTCAAACGAAGAAGAAACCTGCTGTCTGAAAACCCATTTCATTTTTTGGGCAAAGTCTGAAAACCTTTCTTGCTTTTGAAAACCAGAGAAACCGATCTCAAACCCCTTTGTATCCATCTCTCTTTCTTTCTCTCCCTCCCTCTCTCTGTGTTTTTTGGAAGAAAACTGAACGAAGACGATGGAAGAAGAATCGAGAAATGGTGAAGAAGATGATGGTGCTGTGAGCCTGTCCTCTCACTCAGGGGTATTATTGTAATATCACAAATATCAGGGTAGTTTGGGGTTTAAATAAATGTATTTAGAATGATGTCGTCACTTAACAGCCGTTTTTAACGGAATGGGTACAGTTGATAGAATCTTGTTAATGCAGGGGAGAGGAGAGTTATTACTCAATACCTAGGGGAGGGGTTTGTCATTAGAGCATAATTGAGGGGAGGGGGGAGTAATTTACACAAAAATAAAAAATCTGATGGTATTAAAAGTTGGCTGTGTATGTAAGAGGCTGTGAGTTTCAAGGCATTAATTAATGGGTGAGGGTTTATGACTTTTCCAACTCTTTGTGAGAGGAAACATAATCGGCGCATGCTTACACAGCCGTGTATGAAAACTTCTCCCTTAAAAATTTTAGAAAAAATGATATAGATCCCTCATCCCAAATTTGTAATAATCATAAGATAGTTGAAATTAATGTCATAGTGCCAATGCCAATCTAAATCTTGTTTCTTCCAATCTACCACTCTATTTGGTTTTTTGGGCCTTATCCTCATCAAGGGCCCATAGGCCAACTATAGAAAAGAGGGGAGGGAGGGAAGGCCGACATGCCAACAGAGAAAGGGGGAAGGCTCTGAGACCACCATAAGGTGGGGTGGGATCCATATCTTCTATGGCCTAGTTGCTTGAGCGGTCATAGCGGTGCAGACCATGTGAGGCATGCATTTACCACCTTACCCCTGTCCAAGCGCCTTGCCCAAGCAAGGGTAAGGAGGTCATTGCACGCCTCATTGTGCCTGCACTACTATGGCCGCTCGGGCAGCTACGCCATAGAGGATCTATTTGCAAGCTGGAGGAAGCTCAAACTCGAGACATGCTTGATGCTCACTACTTCGATAAGCAACACCTTAACCAACTGTGCTTAGCAATTGTTAGTCTCTCTCTCTCTCTCTCTCTCTCTCTCTCTCTCTCTCTCTCTCTCTCTCTCTCTCTCTTCAGAGTATGCTTGCTTAGCAAGAAAAGATAAAGACAAAATTTAACAAAAAATTGAAAAAAAATAACACAAACTCTTTAAGTTTCATCATTACTTTTGATTTCTTGCCAACCAAACACACCCTATTTTTTTAAGGGGTCCTCTTAGAGCAACTAAGCCTTAGTGCAGCTCTCTATCGCTCTCCTTTTTGTCTCCCTATTAGCTAATTGTGTCTCTCACAATCCCCATTGGTTGGCTCTCCTACCACATCAGCTCAAATAATTATCTCCCAAAAATAAAAGTAATAATAAAGGGGAAAAAACTTTCCCACTATATAACCTTCTCACATGGATTTTTTTTATTATTCTCTCTCCTACTCTAAATATATCAACCTCATGTGGATAATACATTTTTTCAAGACAGCCATTGGTGTGGCATGCAAATACCTCTCCAACAATAGGGTCCATGAGGAACCTTGTCCCTAATAATAATAATTATCATTGGTCTACGTGACTAACTCAAAGAAAAAGGGATTCTATCTTAGGCTCAGTTTGATGTTCATTCTTGGAATGTATTCTGGTCAATTTCGCATTCTCGAATGATGAAAACAATTATTTTTGTCATTCGAAAATACAAAATCAACTTAAAATACATTCCAAAAAATGCATACCAAACACTGCCTTAGTGTTAATTGCATGCTTATGCCTGCCTTTCAAAACTCAAAATAGCATGAAAAACAAATATATACTCACTTCATGACACATGTATTTTGAAACCCAACCATATGTGTACTCCCCTTAATGCATTTGATGGCACCTTTAAACATCTTATATTACCACGGGATCTTTTCTTTCTAATTTTCAAATACTACCAAAAAAGAGAAAAGTTGGAAAGGAGCCTATAGCAACGAATTTATTGTTAACATTTGCTAATCTCCATTTATGAATTAATGTAAGTGATTATTTGTTTATAAAACATTAGCTCAACCAATTATCTATGCCAACCATGGTGCACATTGAGTAGGGTCAAGACATTTTTTTTTCCTTCTAATACGTGGGTCAAGCCAAGTTTGTGTTAAGACTAGACCGAAACTTTGCTAGCATCCATTTAATCCTTGAAACTAAGGATGTAAATGGATAATTGAAAATTCAAATTCGATTCGCATCCGTGTCCGTTTAAGGATATCTGGATTCAAATTTGGATAATCCAAGATAAAATCTATCTGATCCAAATAAATATTAACTAATAATAAAAGATTAAATATATAATGAAGATTCGGATGGTTTTAAAGAATGAAATAAATAGCAAAGACAAGAAAGCTCATGGATTGGATTAAATCATATCCCCTGGGGGAAGAGGGAAGAAGGTCTGTGAATAGATAATCAAAAATTTCAATTCGATTCGCATCTGCTTAAGGGTATCCCATATCCGTATCCGTATCCAATCACATCCGAACCATATTCGATCCGTTTACATTACTATTTAAAACCCAAAGTAAGGTTTAGGCTTCACTTGTCTAACCTAGGCCTAGCCCAGTCCAAAATTACACTACTTAATTATGTTTAATGTGTATAATACAGAATATTATTATTTTCAACAAAATTAATGCCACTTTTTAATTAAAAATGACGATACACAATAGAAGATAATATGTGTAAGAATCTACATCTTTTTTATAATATAATTAAGAGTCTACATTAAGCAATATAATTACTTGATATGTAAGTATTACAATCATGCAACATTCTTTTGTTAATTTCAAATCCTTTTGATAACGATAATTCCAAGTTAGGATTTTTTTTATGTGATTGCAAGTATCAATTGTTATTAATATATTTTTTTTAACAAATGACTTCTGAAATTGTATAACTCATGCTTTCAGTTCATGTTTTTTGTTTTCTACCATTACTTGGTTTCAGCAAACAACTTGGGACCATCAAAATTATAAATTGCAGCCATGGAATTTTTTTTTTGGGCATAATTAATCCCTATATTGCAATGGAAGTGGTCAAGTGGGTGTTGGAGACTTGGGACTTGGGACTTGGGCCTTGGGAGTAACATTTTGACTTTTATTTGTTTTGTTTGAAAAAGAAACGCCACCCAGTTGTGTGTTGTGGCGTGTACCTGCGCCCAGATACAGCCAATGCAAAGTGATCGGCACACCCCTGCCTTTCCATGGGGGCGGGGCTGTCATTTCACACACGGTTGTGTTTGGGTTCAGATACACATCATAGCACACGACCAGATGGTATTCCAATTTGGCTCTCCTCTCACTACATATCCAGAGATCCCCTACCCGAGAGACCCCTTACATCTCCCCCTCCCTTGTGTAGTTGGAGATCTCAGTTACCCTCGATTTTTCAGGAAAATCCAATGTTATAGAGGACTAAGTTTCTCTCCATCCATAGTGGACGATTCACCCACCATCCTAGGGTTTTAGTATGTTCACCCCCCATTCACCGTGGGTGGAGGGAAACTCAGTCTTTTTTTAAATATCTAAGAAAACAACATACAACAAAAGCATGTATTAAATGGTATCAGATCAGATCAACCGATACGCCACCTGATCTATTCACTCCCGATCCGCTACACTACTCCTGAATTGATAAGGAGTTGGAATAGATTTGAATCAACCTTTTCGATTTTTCAAACCCTAGTTGATATTGCTTGATAGAATTGGAAGATGCAAAACAGGCAATGTAATCTTTCACCAATCTTTCTAATGATGCCCGTTGTTCATGTTGAAGCAAACAACAAACTAGACCCAAACACACTAGTCTAAAAGGGACTATGATTTTATATCACTTGTTAAACATTTTGGACCCTTTCATTAGATGAACTTTAGAGCTGAAGATCACTAATGGAGGAGTGAGAGGGATAGTAATCAGAAACTCATAAGAGTTCTTTTGGTTTTTTGGGTAAGCCATATGCAAGTTTGGTTTAACTTACTCAGCTTAAGCAGACAAGGCCGAAGCCACTATTTATAATGAATAGTGAAGAAAAATCTGATAACTTTCTTAAGGTTTTTAAACTCGAGAAGTAGTTTTCTATCCGGGAGTGTGGCCTACGCCAACACTCCCATGTGTCTATCTCTCTCCTCCTTAAAACAAGGAAGCAAAGATTTCTTTTTGGGGAGGAGAAAGGTAGACTCATGGGAGTGTTGGCGTAGACCATACTCCCGGACAGAGTTATTTTTTTCTTTAAACTTTTATCCCTGCACCTTACCTTTTTCAAAAGTGCATCAAAATTAATAGAATTTAAAAAAAAAAAGTGAGGAAAAGTTGCAATTTTCCCATCCCACACTCTTCAATAGCTGATCAAACATACCAAGAAAGGCTAAATGCAAATTTTCTTCATTTTAACTGTTCTTGTCTCAAAACTCAGCACCATATGGGGCCAACCCCCATCTCAGTACCAAGTGGCATGGCTTTCCAAGATGATATAAAGAGGGTTGCCGGCAGTTTTACCTTTTGAGTCTGTTTCATTTGTCTATGTCAATAGACGTTCAAACAAGAGGGTTGAACCTTTCGGCTTTGTGTGTGTACCTCTTGTTTGGACCAAGTCACAGGATAATAAAGAATCCCAAACCCTTGGATTTGATTTATGGACAGCCCATTTTACAACATCATAGACTACCAAGCCTACCATATTTGAAGTCAGAGAGGCTAATTTCTCTACCTTAGCCTTAGTCGCCCACTTGTGGGCTCTAGATATAATATCTCTAGATGTTTTAATGAGTTTAACAACATCAAAATTTTCATCAACACAACATCTAACAAAATATTATAAACCCCTCATGGCCATCCCTCTTAGGTTCCTTGAGTCAGCCAGTCGATCAGCTATTTACAGGCTATCCATATAGACAACGTTGTCAAACCTTGCTCCTTCGCTTGTTGAAGCCCTTGCAACAACTCCCGAATCTTCGTTTCTTGTGGCGTCTCAACCAGACCATTATCCATTGATATTGCAACAAATTGAGAGTGACAATCAATACTAAGGCCCAACTAGCTGTGCCAATGGAGGACTCATAGCTACCATCGCATAACCAAATTTATAGATGAGAGATACATAACACATACTGATTTTACAAAATGCTAAATCTTTGACATAATACATAAGGCCCTAATACCAAATTTATAGATGAGATTTCTAGAAGATGGCAAGCTACTGAGAAGTCTCATTTTTAAACAGTGTTATAAGACACAAAATTAGAGATTGAATCAGTCTTTGCTGATTCCAGGATACGGCCCCAAGAACCTTAGAATCGGCCCTCAACTCTAAAAAACCCATCAGTTTTAGGGTTTCTTGGCATTGAATCAGCTGCATCGGATCGACCTAATTCGGAATCAATTGCAAACGATTTTGATTTTGATTCGAATCAACCGATTTACCGATATTTTAAACCATGTTTTTTAAGATCTAATTTGTGTTTGTGAAACTTGGCCTGGCCAAGCCCATACCACACTAGTATGGATATGTTTGGGTTGGACTGGGAAAAGGATTCTGTCTAGCCGTGGCAGAAGCTGGAGCGTCCAGCCCCGCTAAACGACAACAAAAACAAGGGTGGGGTGGTCATTTAATAGGTGGATCCCACCTGGGCCCCACATATAAAATGATCCCTGTGGACGAAATTTTACTGCTACACTAGCAGTAGTAGCAAGATGTTCCTACTACAAGGCTGGCAGCCAAGGAAATGGGATCTTAAGGGGTATTTTAAAAAATACAAAAACTCAGGAGGGTATTTATGAATCCAAAGAGGAAATGAATTATTCCATTTCTTTGGATGTTAGCTTTGTAGCAGGAACATTCCTGGGCGTAGCAGCAAAATTTTTTCTCCTATCCGTTTTTGGGGTGGTTTTCGAACGCTAGATTGTCCAACTCCTGCCACGGCTGGACAGGAGCCAGGTCCGTTGGATAGAGCCTCATGTTTGCCCTGCCTAGTTGCAGGCGTGCGGCCATTCACCATGGAGCAACCCAATGGCTCCAATCCCACCAACCAATATTGATCGGACAATCAATCATTGTTTCCAGGAAACCGATTCGAGTCTTGAGCAAATTGAAAATTTTTTTTTTTGGGGGTGAAAAAAGAAACTTTACTAACTGAACATAATACTTACATTTTCATCAAGTTCCTCCGAGGTAGTTGTTGTAAGTCTAGCATACCTGGCAAGTCTATCTACTGGAGTAATATAAGATCTTCGTTGTTTTAAAATTCTTACAGATCGGAGGGATGAAATAAGATGGGAAATATCAAAAAGTAAAGTAAATAACTGATAAGGCCAAGGATAGTCATTTGGGTTCTCAATCCAGTCCACAAGCTCTTGCCAATCAGTCCAAGCAGTTACTTCTTTGCAGTCCAATGAAAGTGCTCTTTGGAACCCTGCTTGCAGTCCCCGGAGTTCCTCTTCCTGGGCTGACCCTACAGAACCAGAATACATAGAGCAAGCACAAAATTTGTTGTTATAAACAATAACAAAACCCCATCCCCCATAAGCTGTTGAAGGACAGAAGCTGCCATCAGAAACAATAACATTGGTCTCGTCCGAACCCAATTTCAAGTAACCATTTGGAAAATCGCTGGCTAGATGGTTGGCTAGGTGATTGCGGTGTGGGAGGGCAGGTACTGATAGTGTTTTGTAAAGCCAAAGGATAGAGTTGTACATCGCATACCCACTGCATGATATTTCTCATGATCTGTAGGAGGGTTGAGAGGCCGATTGTTAAACAGAACTTGGTTTCTATGAATCCAGATAAAATACAATGTGATACAGAAAATACCAAGGATATAAAAATCATTCGGCCAATTTGAAGTGTGCGTATGGAAGAAAAGAGTCAAGGCTTCCAACAAATTGCTACCTGTAATTCTCTTAATTCTTAACCTAAAGGACCCGTCGCCCAGATACGTTTTGAAAAATCACAAAAAATGAAAAGATGCCAAAGAGTTTCATTGGCAGTCAAGCAGAAAGGGCAGCGATTAGTCAACAGAAAATTTCATTGATCAGATTATTGATTCCATTCTATCTTCTGATCTTGTCCTGCCGGATAGCTCGGCAGTAGAGGATCCAAATTGGATCTTTGTTATGTGATGTTGGGAATTATCACCATGGTTGTGGCTGTACCTGTTAAATCATGAATGGGTAATCACGCGTTGACACTTCGGCTGGGTTTTGCTTTTATTAGTTACGAGCTTGCGAGTAAGACCAGTAGATCGTAGCAAAGAACTGGAAAGTAAAAGCTAAGCAGCAGTAATAGCGGCATAGAAGAGCCCTGGTCTTCTTCTCCAGCCACATGGGTCAAAAGAATTTGTATATCACAATTCTCCTCCTCTTTGTTTCATCCTGTAAGGTAAACACCTATCAAAAAAAAAAAATCCTGTAAGGTAAAGCGGATCAAAATTCAATTTCCTCAATTGGGTGGATTTTACTCCTCTCGAGCTTGTTGACTGGCTACTGGGTTTTTATCATTTTTATCGAAATTGCGCATTTGGTTTATGTGGTTCCTATTTATGCCATAATCGTCTCTTTTCTGACTCTCCGCCTGGGTTTTCATCCATTTCATCACTTGCACTCGGTTGTTCGTAATGGGCTTGCTTCTTTCTTGATAAATTTGATTCAATTTCATAATCACATATAATCGATTTCTCATTCATCCTTCAATAACTCTCAGTGCCTCGTTGACTTCATCAATTTTCTTCCATTTTGTTCTATATGTTTGACTTAGTGTCCGTAATCCTTCTACCTCTAATGCAGGTCTTAGGGCATGAGTCCCTAGACTCGGTGCAGTACCCTTTGGTCGTGAGCACCTGGCCCTTCTTAGAGGCAGTTAGAGCCGCTTGGAGGGCTGTCGACAGTGGATTCTCTGCCGTTGATGCCGTAGTGGAAGGTTGCTCTGCTTGTGAAGAGCTGAGATGTGATGGTACAGGTGGGAATCTGAGATCCAGCTGGATAAAATTTCAGTCTAGTATAACCTGCTCTTTTCTTGTAATCTGTTTCTTTTGAATTCTGCTGTGATTTACTCTCGAGTTAACTTGTAAAGAATTGTTTTTCTATATTTGTTCTGACTTGGTGGCTCTCATTGTGATGAGTACTGTTTATTTGACTTATGATAGATATGGGCTAGTAAATAGCAATCACTTATCTTTTGTTTTTGTGCAAGTGATGACTGAGGTTTTAGACTCTTTTTGATCCAAGGTTGAGTTTGGATTTTTCAAAAAATTGGTACTGTTGAACATTGCAAAGCACTAGAATTTTGATATCCCCCTCAAGGATTTTGAGCTATGAAGTCATCCAGAAACAATGATAAATTCCAGTTATTTTCTGAACACTGACTTACTCCCATCTTTTTTCGCTAGGTCAGATTATATTAAAAGAAATAAAAAATTACAAAAGGAGGAAGGAGGGCATACCTTGCCTATTACAAAAAACAACGGATAAGGTCCCACCTTCAGCAATGCCATCAACAGGAAAACTTAATCCAAAAACTAAAGAAAAAAAATATATTTAGGTCTATTAATTGCATCCAAGAATAAATCTTCCTTAACATGAGTAGGAAGATCTAAATTTGCAGATGAGGATGAAGATTTAACTGCTGCCTTTGCCAAGAAATCAGCTATACAATTTGCTTCCCTGAAGCAGTGGGTGACCTTCCACGTAATGTTATTGAGAAATTGCTTGAGTTAGTTCCAACATACCATGGCAATAAACCTTTTTTCAAAGTTACCAATCTTGTTGAACTCCCATCAATATTACATTGAAGAAGAGGAAGTGACTTGAATGTACCAATAACTGATGCCTGGTTGCTATCACTGTCATGGTAAAAAATGTAGTGTTGTGGGTGGGGTAACCACCTGGATGGCTGGATATCCATAAATCATTCATAATAACCATTGTACTGCTATGATTTTTGGTCAGTTGGGCCTGGTGGGAGTCCAGATGAAAATGGTGAAACAACACTTGATGCTCTGGTCATAGATGGGGTAAAGCTATTCATGCCTTTTTATTTTGAATTTCATTCTCTGTCGTTTTGTTTATTTATTTTGGTTCTTCATTGTTATTCTTTGCCCTGCATCAATTGAAAATGACAGTCAACGTGTTTTGCCAACGTCTGAGTAGACAACGATGGAGGTTGGAGCTGTGGCTGCAATGAGATATGTGAAAGATGGCATCAGGGCTGCAAGATTAGTGATGCGACATACTCAGCACACTTTGCTTGTTGGAGAGGCAGCCTCAGATTTTGCCATTTCCATGGGTCTTCCAGGACCCACAAACCTTAGTTCACCAGATTCTATGGAGAAATGGAATAAGTGGAAAGAGAATGGCTGCCAACCTAATTTCTGGAAGAACGTTGTACCTGTAAATAGCTGTGGCCCTCACCATCCAAAGGATGTTTCTTCTTTGGAGGAACTCACTGAGGTAACATGTTCCAGTAGCAACCATTTGGAAGCTCTTGCATCAAACTCACATCATATAAGTCTTCACAACCATGACACAATCTCCATGGCAGCAATAGATAAGGTAATTTGCTGTTTTTTTTTTGGTGAATAAGTATATATTACCAAACCCCAGGAGGGGGCCGGAAGGAGAAAAGAGGGGGAAGAGGGGGAGGGGGGGGGGAATGTACAAAGAGAGGGAGGGGGGAGAAAAGAGAAACCAGAGTCAAGTCCTCCTTAAACTAGAAGGGGACTGCAACATACTACTATCTAGACCCCAGGTAACAACAATATGCCTGTTCCTTGGGGTATCCTTGAGGGACCGGGTTACTGGAAGCCTTTTTGCAATTTTGTCATTTTTGTAATCAAACTCTATGTTCCTTTTGTAGACTGGTTACATTGCTGTTGGTACATCAACTAATGGAGCAACTTTCAAGATCCCTGGCAGGTAGCCTCCTTCCACCCCCCCCTTCTTTCCTTCATCAGTTGTAGGTGGTATCCTCATTGTAGCTTGTAGTTTGACTTTTGAGTGACTGTACTGTGCCCTTACGTCATTTCCTTTTTCTGCTAAGTTGGTTGATCCTTGTATCTTAACTTTGAAAGCACTGTGCAGTCTTCATTGTCTTCACTTCAATTATCACTGATAGAGATCGTATTATATGTAATTCTTTCCGTTACTATTTATTGTCCGTTTTACTTTTTTTTCTTTCTTTAACCTTTTCTTGGGTTGAGGGTGGAACATAAGGTCTATGTTCACGTGTTTTAAAAAATCTGAAATTGATTACTTGATATTTTATATCCTGTTCATCTTAGTGTGTAATGTGAATGAGTGAAAAACAATTCTGGTGGAATGATGTACAAAGTGTGTCGTCACATTGTTCAACCAGTGGATCAGCCCTTGGATGGGCTGTAAGACTTCAACGACGTCTGACAGTCCCAGTTACCTGAGATGTGAACATTTTTCTTGTGGTTAACCATTAGCTTCAGGCCTAAGATAAAGTTGGCATGATATTTCAAGGACTTGATGCATATTCTTATATGTGCATGTGGAAGCATTTTCTGTGTATCAATGGAGGTGTAGGTCATTGGTGTTCTGCTTATTGGCCAACTAAAGGTTTGGGAATGGAAGCCTTCCAGAGTGTTATTAGTGGTTGGAGGTTTATCATGATCAGCTGTTAGAGAGATCAAGTCCTTCAGATTTTTGCATTGTACATTCTAATATTTCTCTCTTAATATAATTTTCCTGCTTTGCCTAGTACCTCACCCCCCCCCCCCCCCAAAAAAAAAAAAAGTTAAGTAGATTGCCACCAACCCAAGTGATTACTGTGTTCTGAAAATTGTTTCCATTGAATTTAGATCTAAATAAAACTATAAAGAATCTAATTTTCAAACCTTATGAACATTGAAAATTTTTGTATACCTGAAGGAAAAAGAATGAGCGGCTGTAGACTTTATACTTTCTCTGATTATTTTAAAGTTTACCATCTCACTGGATTATTTTTCTCGATTGATTCTAGAGTAGGTGATGGACCCATAGCTGGATCTTCAGCATATGCTGATAGTGAAGTTGGTGCATGTGGGGCAACTGGGGATGGTGATGTCATGATGCGTTTCCTTCCATGGTAAAAACTCTTAAACAAACTTTGAAGCACAATCCTTTCTTTTTCTTGTTACATGTGTATCTTTGTACCATTGAACAGTTCAGATACAAAACTTAATAAAGCACCTGTCTACACTTCAGCACTTGGCTTCTTATTTATGCCTTTAAATCCACCCAAAAAAATAATTGTTCAGGGAGAAGAATAGAAAGAAAAAGTAATTTATTGTTGAATTACTTGCTCTCTTTTTTGATTTGAGAGTGGTTGGTTGTTAAGAGAATTACTTGCTCATTGATACTAATTTTATACCTGAAGCTCAAGAATTGCCTATATGATTTCAGTTATCAAGTTGTGGAGAATATGAGGTTAGGCATGGAACCCAAGCTTGCTGCCAAGGATGCAATAACAAGAATTGCAAGAAAGTATCCAGATTTTGTTGGAGCTGTCTTTGCTGTTGACAAGAATGGCTTGCATGCAGGAGCTTGCCATGGATGGACCTTTCAATACTCTGTGAGAAGCCCAGACATGGAGGATGTGCAAGTATTCACTGTTCTCCCTTGACAATGCAATCAGAAAAGCTTAATGATGCTTCCCTGTAGCAGATATTCTTCAGTGATTCTCCACTGTTCCTGTTGTTCTGAAGCTTTACTTCTATTAAATTCTTTAAACTTTCCAAATTTTCTGTCACATGAGCATCCAAATATAACATATGTTCAGTTTGGCATTGTGCCTTGGCATGCTTGGAATTCCAAACCATATTCTTTTGGAGAGAAAAAGGAACCTGTCCGGGAGTGTGGCTTGAAAGGCTACGCCCAGACACAGGCCCCACGAAATGACCACCCCTTCCTCATGAAAGGCAGAAATCTCACCCCTGTTGATGCTTCTGCATAAGCTCCCATTGGCCCTCATGTTGGTGCAGAAGCCATGCAGAAATCCAACCCCTGTTGATCCTTTCATAGCAGGCATTCTCGTCCGTGTTGCAACGATGCAGTAAGCTACGTGTCTGGTGCACGTGCGACCAATCTATCGGAGCCATAATATTCCTAAATGAAACAAATAAGACCTACATATAGAAAGAGCTTTCATAATAAAAGAATCCAATTCTTGCAAATAGAAAAAGCAGAGGAGAGCGTTTTCCATACCCAAACGATTCTGGTGGTGGTTGTTGAAGATCATTGGATGGTATGCTCTAGATTTGTGGTTGATGCAATTACCATTATGCTCTAGCTTTGTGGTAGCTGATGCAGTTATCCAACTGGAAATGGCTTTGGATGCCGACTGCTTATCTTTCCAAAATTTCATATTGTTTGAAAGTATTGGAGAGGGCTACCCTTTGTTGAAACTCTTAAGACAATCATTCTCTCAATGCCATGACCTTACTTCTGATTTATATAAAACCTAGAATTGGGAAGTTAAGGCCTTCTCAGTATGACTCTATCTATAATGCTGTAACTAATAACTGGAGATCAACTCTGCATTCATTTTATAGTGTTTTGGTTGAAAGATAAGTGACCTGTCCAATACAACTTGTTCTGGTGCAACTATTGATTGCAGAGAAATTATCAGTGGCAGCTGCTACTAAACATTTGTTAAAAGACCATCAAGGGGGTGAAGGTTCTGTTGACTGGTAAAGCCTGCAGAGTGTAAAATCCTGCAGGCCAAAATTGGCTAGAACTAGATGCAACTTGTGTGCTGAGAATAGTGGTATCCTTTTTCTTTTGGTAGGCAATTGTGTTAAACCTTAGGGGCCAATTCTCTTCAACAGAGGTGACACTCAAGCTTTGACAACATTAACAAAGAGTGACTATACCTACAATCAGTGGAAAAACTCTGTTTCATGCTCTATTGTTTTCAGTGAAAACCATGTAGAAGGAAAACTTTCAAGTGATGTGAAGGAACTGTGGATCCACTTGTATGGATATCCAACAAGACTCTCTTACGCAATTAATGTATCCAAAACAGATCTGGGACTGTGAAGAATCACAGTCAACAACTCTCTCAAACAGCTTAATGACTAACTAAAAGGAAGGATGATTATGACAGTATAGGAATGTCTGCAAGTTGAAGTTGGTGTTGGTAACATAGCTAGAAATAATAGTCGGGATGCAGTACCCTCTAAGGATTCATTAGATCATGGAAACATGCAGGAGTGTGCTGAATGGCTGATCTGATTATGTATTTATTATTCAAAATCTCCAAATACTCATGTTAAATAAACTAAAGTGAGGGTGTTTGGGATATTTATATGAGTAATACATCCATAGAGGATCTATTACTGAAAGACTAACCATGCAATTCTTGAGAATTGCACTTCAAAAAATTGGGGCTTCCTAGACCACCTCAGGATTGATTATGGGTCAGACAATGGATGGTAAGGAAAAAAGTGTGATCTCAGAGACATGTTTGCATAGTTGTCACAGCATCTAGGCGACCCAAGGTGTTGGAGAGGGCCTGACAAGGCAACACCAACAAGGCACCAGGGCATCGACTTGACAATTATGCATTGTTTACTAGGAATGATCTTAAAGTCCTCATAAAACCAGAGCAATTCTTGCTTTTGCAAGGTCTAGGGAGCCTGCAAAAGAGTGGACAGAAATCAGTTCTAATCTTTGGCATTTTCTGCACAAATTGGCTTCTAGACTTGAATCAATCAGATTCGCCTCTGCATCTTCACCTTGGCAGCCTGAACTTTTATCATTGCACCAAGCAACAACCACCCCAACCAAGGTATGGTGCCATGGTCTTCCTCTAAATAATAATTAAAGAAAAAGAAAATATAGAGCAAGACCAATGCAAACCTTGAACTTTGAAAATAAAGCACAGCAGACTGATAAACTCAGTTCTTACAAGCTCATTTGATTGTATTTTCACCCAGACCATTTGAAATTTTCAGGAACTTTAATAATGAAGGAAAATAACACTTGACAAAGATAATGTACAAAGGGAAGGGATATACATGTATATCAAACTTATTTACATACACAGAATGCCTGTTTTGAACATGATTGTAGCAGATCATACACAGATGTGGCTACAGATGGGGTAGAAGGTGCTGCAAGAACCAGAGAGACCTAGTTCTTCATGAACCGATGTAGCATTGATATCCTGAGACACAATTCTAACTTTTTGGAGTGTGTTCACTTCAAGTAAGCCTATTTGTCTTGATCAAGAAGTTATTTTGGAAATAGAGAAGTGGAATATAGCAGGTAGCATTCACTCCGTAATGGTTATAAATGGGCCCAAACTGAGATTCCTAAACGAAGTGTTGGTTCTCATACAAGTTTAGTATGTGAAAAATATTGGGGAAATGATCTAAAACAGTCTGCAGATACCATGTTTGCTACTGTTAATCACTGATGTTGCTGCAAACTAGTCTGGGGTGGCATAACCTATGTCTCCTTGATCACTGTCAGATGGTCTTTTAGATGAAAAACATTCCAAAAAGTATTTTGGAGCAGCTGGGTGAATTTTGTGAAGACGAGCAAGGAAATTTTTTTCAGAAGTAGCAACGATGCTTGCAATGGAATAATCTCTTTCAGCCACACCCTTTTCTGTAAGCCACATATAGAATCTAACTCTGGGCTTGATCCGGTTCTCTAAATGAAAACACAAGTAAGCTGGGAAAACGTCAAGGTATTGTACAGAGCTCCCTGCGTCCTTGCAGAGGAAGTTCACCTTCTGTTCAAGCATGTCTGGATTCTGGTTGAGGATACCTGGCTTCAACCTTACCATCTTACAGAGCTTGCAGAATTCAATACCTAGTTGCAAAAGGCAATCAAACCTCTCCTGCAATTCGACCCTTGAGCCATGCAATAAAGATAAGACCTTCATGGTTGAGACATTCTCTCCAAACCCAATTTCAAGTAAAAAGTCCAACTTCCCAATCCTGTATTTGTGATTCCAAGCAGATTGGATTCTGTCCAACTGATGTTTAAACTCAATATCCAAATCTTCACCAGGATTACTAATGACCGAATCGGTTAAGAGCTGGTGTTCCCCATTCATGATCTTGTTGAAGAACCAGTGATGAAGATCCACTGCCCTCATCAAATGTGGCAAATTACCCAACTTATTCCTGCCCAAAACATAAGGGTACTCCCGAACAACAGAATTCACTTGCTCTTTGCTCAATCCAATATGTTTCAGAAAACCCAACACCGATATCAAAGGGCTTTCCAAGTCATAATTTAGAATATTGGGGTTCTTGAGAAGCAACAAAGCCACATCAACCTTGTTCACACCAAACCGACAAAAAAATTCCACCTTCTGCACCAAAAACTCCTCCGAGTACTGAAGAAAAACGTTCTGTCCCTTGCCAAACAGTACCCCCATCTTGCCCATCTCACATCCCAGGACATAAAAAACCCTAATTTTACTGCAAATCTCGCACCATGAATATACATTCCATTCAACATGGCTAGCCAAACCAAATTTCAGAAAAACCATATTCAAATCATCAAACAACGCATCAATTCGACCAACCAATTCATCGTCCCCACCCAGTACGAAAGGGAAAGCCAAACATATACCAGCAACTGCAACACTATCAAACCCAAACTCTCTGAAACCTTTAAGTCTAGCAGTCAGAGCATCTGGGGTCTCACCGAATTTTGAAAAAATTTCCTCCTTATACAGCTTTCCAAGCACATTCCAGGGGAACCCAAAAGCAGAAAGCACATGAGCGACCTTCAAAATATTCCCATCTTCGGATAAGAATAACTCGTTGCGCGACAAGAAACCATTGATTTCCGTGGGAGGGATGCCGATACTCTCGAAGAAAAACTCAATCTCGTCGATAGGATGGTACCTAAGGAACTTCTGGAAATTCCTGAAAAAATTGGAAGTCGAGAATTCAACCTTTGAGATGAGGTCAGAGAGGGAAACCACGGAATTCTTACTAATGTGCTCAGCCAGGGTAAAGGAAAAGGATCTGGTGGAATGAAGATACTCAGTTAGTGCTTGCTGGGCTTGTTCGACTGCTCGAGCTCTATATCTATATGGGACTTTCCGAAGCTTTGGAAACTTGGAGAGCGCAAGTGAAGAGCTGAAATGGCGTGAGATGAAGCAGCACAGTGAGACAGAGGAGACTGGGACGAAACGCATAATGATCGGTTACAGTAGGGTTTTAGTTTGACGGTTCCCAAGGAATCGATAGATATGGAAAGAGCTCTCATGGAGTCATTGGTTTCTGGCATGACCACATTTTGGGCTGTTCGAACTTCCAACCGCAACTTTGAATTTCTGCGTCTCTGCAATGAGCGGCTCCGAGAGTCCGAGGGGATGTAGAGGCAAAGAAAGGTCCCTTAAATGGCATAATTGTAATTTCATTGAAGATAGGATGAAAGAAGAAACTTACCTTTTTCAGTCCCCCTAAAATGGCCTAAAAGTGGGGGGAAAATTCTCTGCGGCCTTGTGAGATCGACACGTGGATGAAATCCAACGGTGCAAGTTCAATTGCATTTTTTTTTCCCTCTTCAGACATTAATACTTGGTGCGATGTGCAACACACAGGTGCAGTCTACGTTCAAACACATGGGGCAGGGTGGGGCAGTCATTTACTGAGAGGGGGAATGAATCAATGATGTTCAAAAAATGATCCTCACAAAGTTGTCTTACGTGCACACTCGTCATTCAATACTTGATAGTGTGCTTATATATCCACGGTGCAAATGATTGTTTAAACTACAACCCAAATCCAACATCAAAATGATGCATAATACAATAGTTGGACTACACCTACAGTGAGAAGCACCAACCCCAAATGTATGTCGCTTGACCACCAACTAAACGGGAGCACTGGCTGTTTTTACAAAATTCAATACTACATTGATTGTGTTTGGAACTATCACTCCAACTATGCTTGTCAAGCACCTACGCAACAACGTTTATAATGAAATAATGAAATGGAAGAATGTTCTCTGTGCTGTAGAACAACGTCCCTAATGAAATATAGTTATACATTGAAAACCTAAACATTAAGTCTACCCATATCAATAACAAATAAAAGAAACAATGCACTCTACCTTCTCTGACCTCTTTGTCTTCTGAGGATGAATACCTTTTCAGAGAGGTGTAGCAACCACGAAACACTTCAAACAATCAGTCACCAATGAGTTCCAGAACCTGAACCTGATGTGCACAACAACTCTTCAAATAACCATGTAATGATAGCAAGAAGCAAAGACCATTCCAGCAAATATAGAATAAACTTCTCTATATTCTCTTCTATTCCGGGTTGCGAACAAAGAGTTGCTGTAAGCCTGTAACCATTGAAGCATTTGAACCGATACTTGGACCAATGAACAGATAGTGAGTCAACTAGGCCAAACCAAACCAGAATTAATTGGAAATTTTGAACAAAAGTTTGAACCATTTGAGGCTTTAATCTGAATGGACTTGGTTCAATCAAACATTGAATGAACTATTAGACCAAAAAATTAACTCCACTTGATTCAACCACCTGAACCAAAATTGGCTCCTTTGTTGACATCAATTCCAACAGATTTAAGGACTGCTCAACATTATCCGGGGATAACATGCCCATGATGTTGGAGTGCAGATTTCAACTTGTGTTTTCTTACATAATAAGATGTGGGGTTCACACTGATGTTTTCGCTCCTCACCCATGTAATCCTTATAAATGATATTATTTTCTACACTACCATTGTTGGTCCGTGAGATTCCTTGTTGTCGTGGGGAATCCTCTCTTTCGTTTTTAAAGAATTAAGAGAGAAAAGTAAAAATTTGTTTGTACCAAGAAATCAGAGAAAGGAGGAGGAGGGGGAGGGGAGTTGAACAATACAGAAAATTTTCCTAAAACCAAGATTTTAACAAGAAATCAGGGATGAAATCGTTCATTGTCAATTCCAAGATCGGTGCTCAAGAATAGTAGTATTGGTCCATAGATACGAAAACAAAGAATTTCTATGAAAATTGGGATTGATCACGGTCGATTTTGATACAAATCATCTGATTCATAGATCCGCTTTCGATTCTTAAAACCATGCCTATGAATAAAAGGCTAAAAACCTTGATCCATGTTTTTTTTTTGGGAAAAAGATCCCTGCCCAGGAGTGTGACCTACGCCTGCACTCCCATGAGCCTATCTCTATCCTTCCCATGTGAAAAGACACCTCTGCTACCTTGTTTTAAGGAAGAAAGAGATAGACTCATAGGAGTGCTGGCGCAGGCCACACTCCCGTATAGAAAACTGCTACCCTTTGCTTTTTTAATGTGGAGAGTGGCCTTTGTACGCATGGAAGCATTAGGCGAGCAGTCATTTCCACCTTTCATGGAGGGTGGGATGGTCATTGCGCCCCAACCCTTGTTTGAGGGCGTGGGCGCTACACTCCCCCGCTAGAAATATTTCTCCATTAAGGATGGGGAATTAGAGATTTTCTTCTGTTACCTTGGAACGCGGCTTGCAACGATGACACAAGAAGGTGAAGAGCAGAGAATCTCCTCTACAGTTACGGAGGAGAGAGGAGATGAATCCGATAGAGGTACGAAGCGTCGCCGGGAGGATGAACCGAACGCTGGTGCCGTTGGCGAAGCTCCTCCAGATTCGGCGGCGGATCACCAATCGCTGAAGCGTATGGCGAAACCTCAGGATGTGTTGTTCAGGATAGTCGTCCCTTCGAGGGAGATAGGGAAAGTGATTGGTAGAGGAGGTTGTCGAATCCAAAAGGTCAGAGAAGAGACTGGGGCCATGATTAAGATTGCAGATGCCATTGCCGTGAGTTTCAATTTCTCCTCTTTTCCTCACCCGAAATGGTTTAGCTTGTGTATTAGACCTTTTTCTTTATTGATTTTGGGATTGGAAAGCTTGTTACTTGTTGGTTTTAATTCAAGGGTTTTGATCAGAGTTCTCGGTACTAAGGCAGCAGTAGACTTTATGGCGTTAACTAGTTCGCTTCTTTATAAAAGATTTTACCTTAATTAAGTTTACTTCGGAACATGGATTTGTTCATTTTCTTTTACTTCTCTCTCTCTCTCTCTGGTTTGTGCTTGGAATTTGGTTTTCTCTTATTGAAGTGATTTAGTTTGTTTAGGCGTGGCTGTAGAGTTAGTTGGGAAATGGGAACGCTGATTAATTGGGAAATGAGAATGCTGAAAATAAATACCTTTTTGAGGGAACTTCGGAGTAGCATCAATAGGTGACAAGATGTGAGAAAATCAATAGGTGGTTTGGCCTGTACGCAAGTGCCAATGGTATCTGGTGCAAATTGGAGGTGGTAAAGGGACAAAGTGAAGGACAAAGATAGTATAAGAGGAATTGTTGAGAAAGGGCATGAGTGCTTACTAGTAAAGGCTGCGACGGCTCAACAGAGTGGAACCACCAACATGAATTGTCTGACTTCAAGTAGTTCAGAACTTCGGATATAAGTTCAGGCGAGTTTTTTTAATCAGAAAAAAAAAACAATAAAATGGCTATCTAACATAGCAGAAGAGATAATCGTCCTAAAACTTTCCTTGACTATTTTTTGCCTTTTAGCTGTAACTATGTGCTATGTTTTGTTGTCTAATGTTCTGATGGAATTAAAATGTAATTTCACACTATCATCCTCTGTTGCCTTGGAGAGCCATATTGGAAATTGGGAACAAGTTTTTAGAGGTCATTTGATTTGTCCGTTTAGGAGCATCCAACTAATAAGAAAATCTCTAGGTGACAAAAACGTTAGATAGGAATGCAGAAAACTTCAATGGCTATATATATATATATATATATTTTTTGGGGGGGGGGGGGGAAGAAGAGCTGAAGAGGTGAGGTGCAGGTGGCTGTTGGCACAGAGTATTGATGGTTTGAAAGTTCACGTATGTGAACAATTTTTGGGCAGTCATTTCAAAATAGAAATAGTTCACGTATGTGAACAATATTTGGGCAGTCATTTCAAAATATACATCCTGTACTCCTAGTCTGATTGCTCGTCTTTCTCATATGAGTGCTCTGATCTCTGCTTTTCAGTTCTATCTGCAATGAAGGTATCTTTTCTTGATGTTGCAAAAACAGCCAAGCATTCACAACTGCTGCCTATTACATTTAACAGCGAGGGATGTTTAAAAAAAGCATGTAATCTTAAGGAATCCTCTGTCAGTTGGCTAATAGAAAGAAAAAAGCTTTAAATGAATGACTGAACTTATTGAAAGAAAAAGAAGCAAAAAGCATGAAAGGGTATGAAATCTTTCCCATAGAGCTACTACATAATACCATACACAGGTTGCCCTGCAATACTTGGTTGGAACCATCCTTCTCAAATAAGGCAAAACCTACGATGTAACCTAGTTTCTCAAAATCCATCCCATAACAGTTGTCAAATCCCTTGCTGCCACCAGAGCTTTTGATATCCACTCACCAGAATCCTGCTTAACCAAAAGAAAAAAAAAGGTCCCTGTGACTCAGTTTTGACTGGACTTGAGTATACAAAGGCTGTGTTGCGTAATGATGAAATCTGTAATGCCAAGTTCTGAATGTTGCTCTGATAATGGGTAGAAACTGATGTACGATATGGATTGGTTCAAGATCCTACATTTGAGGGTAATGGGCTCAAAGAAAATGTACCTGCCTTCACAAATCAAGGATGAGTTTGTTAGTGGTTAGGGTTGAACCTAAGGGATAAAGAAGTTTTCAATTGAGAAGAAAGAATCTTAAGGGAAAGGGTAAAATTTAAATAGGGGTTATTATATTCAAATAGCTATCATCATAAATGTTTTTTAGGTTATTATTTATTTTTTATGAAGTATCAGCATCAATTGGTATTTAAGCCCAAGATCATGTTATAGATCTAAAATAATGGTATTTCTGATTTTGCTTTCCTATTTTGCAGCCATATGAAGAGCGGGTAATCATTATCAGTTCCGCGGACAGTGATAGCCAGGTTTCTGATGCAGAAAATGCACTTCATCATATAGGCAGGGTTATTCTCATGGTAATGCGATTCTTCAGTACACCATGTTAACTACATAAGAAATTATGTTATTATGTTTACTTTTTTCCCCCTTGGTCATTGGTATATCACATTCTCATTAAGAGCATGATTTGTTAGAAATGTCAATTCTCTTTTCTTTTTCTTTTCCCCCTGATTTACTGGAATTTAACTTGAGAACATTCCTGCTCATTATGTTCATCATTTTCCAAGCAATCTTGGTGTTTCCAGAAACAATTTAATTTTTTTGATTGGCCATAAAAGAGGATATGTTAATTGAAGGAAGAAAGAGATATAAATCAGGGTCAAATGAACAGAATCACAAAATGAAAAGAAAAGGCACAAATTTTGCACCATTACCTCACTACACCTCAGTAAATTCCCATACCCTTCAACCGCAAACAACCACCAGATCATAGACCCGTAACAGCCTAACCTCCCCAATACCTCTCAAGGGCTAAAGACAGGCCTGAAAAGAAAGGAGGAAAGAGAGGAAGAAGAGAGTGAGAATAAAAGAGGGAAATGATATTCTAATTTGGTTGCATAAGCTATGATGGGTATCTTAGGGGCAGGGAGAGCTTGAAATAATTAGGATATGGCAGGTTTCTATGTTAGCAGCCTTAAAGCATTCAAGTTTAGCTGCCCAACATGTAGCTGATGTATGTGGTTTTGAAAATGAAGTACCCTTATCACAAGACTGGAATGAACATTACAGCATCTCTTGGGGGTATCACCTGTTTTCTATGTTCTTGGTTGTCGTCTCACAGTCGTATTATTAGGTAATGGTGGTGAAATCGTGTTAAAGTTTGTAATCAATAAATTTGAAGCTTTAATTTCTGAGGATAAAATGAGTCTGTCATAGGGTCTGGTTTTTCCTTGTATGGTCATGCACTGATGGAATTATTATTTCCTTTTCTAACTTAACAGGATGATGATGTCAATGTTGTTGCATCAATTGGTGTGGGACAGGTTGCTGTCAAAATGATTCGGTTGCTGATTGCAGGGTCACAGACAGGTTCTTTGATTGGGGTGTCTGGCCAGAATATTGAGAAATTAAGGAATTCATCTGGCACCAATATCATGATTTTGGCTCAAAATCAGTTCCCTTCATGTGCTTCTGCTCATGAATCTGATCGCTTGGTGCAGGTGAGCTTGTCTTTGCTAGAGTTAGTTACATTGTGGGGATAATTTTTTTTCCAGTTTCCTTCATCGTTGAATGAATCTTAATTTATAGACCATGATGCTCTTCTTTGTTTCTGTTTCTGTCTTGTATTTGCTTTGTCTTCAGTTGTCATTGTTGTTTCTTGAGGTGAACTTAACTAAGCACTGTTGAGTTTGAACTTAGAATACAGGCAGCCAACAATTAATTGATAAATTCTCCTCCTTGAGAACAGTAAGGGATCACCCACACATTTTCCGAGTGTTACTGTTCTCCATTGGCGATGAAGGCCCTGCCAATATTCCTTACATTTCCATAATTAGTCCCCTAATTTTGTTGCACTACCATACTGTACATGTGGCCCGGGGGTTCTTGAATTTCTGTTTCACATGACTAGTTCTTATGTTGAGGTGCAATTTATAGATGCCTAGGTGTGAACTGCAATGCAAAGACGATGATCCTCCACCCACAAGAAAAAACTTAATTATAATGTTGGCCGACTCACATAACCATAAGGAAGCTATAGTTCATTGAGATAGATGGATGCATGTGCTATCTGTAATGAATCTAATAGGGGTAGGACATCCATTGGTTTCTTTCCAATCCCGCCTTGTGTAAGTAGAATGGGAATTATTTTCTCCTGTCTTGAAATTGATTGAACCATGCTTGACATATTGTATAATTATAAGACTTGATTGCTGATTGAGCCACCTTAGCTTTTGGCAAGGAAAAGTTATAGGAGGAAATCTTCGATTTTATCTTATTTGTTATGGAATATTGAAGGTTATGTTTTTGAACATTGAAGGCGTTTTAAAGCTTCATGTGTATAAAGAAATGTACATTAGTTTCTGGTAGTTTATGTGGTATTCTTCTTCTTGACTGTTGGAAGCATAGTTGTCTAGGCATCACCTAGTTGTCCAGGCTCTTTCTTGGGTCCAAGGCAACAACCAAGGTTTTAAGTATCTTTTAAGTATCCTTTCTATCCGCCTAGGTGCCCTTCCATTGCCTATTCGCCTTGACAAGTATGGTTGGAAGGCTTTTGAGAGATTGTGCCTCTGGTTTACCTTACTTGGAATTATTTGTTTTACTTCTGGTCTCCTTGTTTCTATTATTAAAAAGCACATACCCAGTGCACAAGGCTCCCACCACTGCAGGGTCTGGGAAGGGTCATAATGTACGCAACCTTACCCCTGCTTTCGCAGAGAGGCTGTTTCCAGACTTGAACCCATGACCACTTGGTCACAATGGAGCAACCTTTACCATTGCACCAAGGCCCACCCTGTCTCCTTGCTTCTATTATTATTATTAACTCTCTTATAAAATCAGATAACAGGTGCTGTTCCAGGAGTACTGAAAGCCTTGGTGGATATTGGCTGTCTATTGAGGTCATTCCATCTTTATTCATTCAATTAGTTGTTTTTTATCAGCTTGCTTTCTTAGTAATCGAAATTTTCATATTATGCAGGGAAAATCCACCAAGAAAAGTTGTTTCAGTCAAACCGGCGTACAATTTTAATCCAAATCAACCTTATATGGCCCCAACTCCAGGTTTTTTAGTGTTACTTAGATTGAAACAACCATACTACCATCTGAATCATTCTACTACATTTAATCTAAATAACATCATCATCTTATAGGGCACCCACTTGCAGCTGATTATTTAACCTTTGAGATGATGGTTCCGGAGACAATGGTTGGTGGCTTGATCGGCAAGTGTGGCTGCAACATTTCAAGGATCAGAACTGAGTCTGGAGCAACGGTCAAGGTATGTAGTTTTGAAGTTTCAGTTGGTTTGTGGAAAGAAATAGTTGTTAATTTCACACCGAGAGTCGCACAATCGTAAAGGAAGTAACCAAAGCAATTTTTTTTTTTTGTAATTGGGATGGACTGATGGGAAGAACCTGCTCTGCTTATTGTCTGTTTGTAGCTCAAGTCCTGAGTGGCCTGGCTTTTCCTGTCGTTGGATTCCTAATTCTCTGGGTACAATCGAAAAAATGCAGTTGTTCCATTTAATTTTTTTTCGTACGTTGCCTTGTTTAAGTCTTCTGCATCTGGAACAATTCACAAAAATGAATTCTCCTATAAAAGATAAGGTTGCATTAAGAAAGACGAAGAGTTAATTTAGTTTTATGATAAAAAATGAACTTTTTTTTTTAACCTGAATATTACCTGGGATCTGGGCCAGCCCCTAGCATTTTATTTATTTCCAAAAAGAATCAAAGAATACAAGGGGGGGACATTCCACCTTACCCCAAACCACGGCACACAAACGCTCAATAGCCTCTGTAAGTGAACTCTTACTCCCCATACAAGAAAAGCCCGCATGCTAAAACCTGAAGACCAGCATCCCTACCTTGTCCTCCCTAATAATACCTGTGAATCCCCCCCCCCCAAGGCAGGCAGCCCTGGTGGAAGGTGAAAGAAGAACCCATATCATACGCGTGATTAGCCAACCAATCCACCGCTCTGTTGCTTTCCTGAAATGCGAAAGACACATTAGCCCGAGTCAGAGAGACAAGAGCCAAAACTGAACTTGAAATTGTGATTTTCCGGAATAATAATTGCATATTCATGTGGTGGCAACAGTTTTATTTATTATTTCTCATTTATTGTTGATACTTCTATTCATTTGGGTAATCTCTAGGTCACTTGACTTCTGTTCGTTAATATATTAGTATCATATATTCATAGCTTCTGAGTTGGTGTCACTTTGAGATTTGTAAATGCATAGTAATGTGTGGAATTTCTTGGTTGATTATATTGCAATAAGATAATGATCACGGAACAAATGATGAATCAATGGAGGAAAGAATTGTTATTCCTAATTATACAAACATGGGAGATTCAATCAAAACTCATGAGGCAGGTAGACTTTGATATTGGAAACCACAAACCAGAACATTGGTTGCTCTGACACAATTGCTGTACTATGAGCAACATTGTTAACACTTTAGAAACATTGGCCGCCTAGCAACAAATTCAACATAAGAGCTTGAACATCCAGTAAAACTTTGAACTGCTCCCACGGCCAATCTCTGAGTACACAGCGTTCAAACACTTAAGCCACATTGCTTGCATCGGTCTCCACTTTAATTTCCTTGAATGCCATTATCTTGGTCTGGTGCAGCATTCAACAACTTAAGCTTTCTAGGACTACTCCAATCTCCAACCTCTCTGAAGCTCCCATCCCTGCTTGTTTGTAGTTCCCTACTGTGCCTCTGATCCATTGCCCATAACAGGATTTCCTGCTAACAAATTTTCTTTAAACTTTTTAAACTTTTTCAACTCTGATCACATGTTAGCCGCAATGGATAATACCATAGTTGTCAAGGTGTTGCCCAGGCGACAGGGTGCCTAGACGTGTCCAAAGCGGCTAGGTGCCCAGATTTTTTTTAGTCCAAAAATGGAGAAAATAAGGGAGGAAAGAGAGGGGGGGGGGGAGAAGAAGAAGAATAAAAAGGAAAGAAGAGAAAAGAACGAGAAGACACGTTTTGGAACAAGAATCAGCAAACAGAATAGGACACGTTTTCCTCAAATAAGGTTCTCACCTTGGGGCCTTGGCTTAGCCTAGGCACCTGACAACTGCAATCTTGACCCCCTCCATTTCAAAATCAGTCTTCACAATTACATTCCCATTAGTCCATTACTGCCTTCCCTCCATTGAAATGTCCCTCTCTCCTCCCCTCTGTTTCTTTGAAATCCTACTTGGTTCCCCCAAGGATAAGTTCTGCCGGTGTGTATCTTTCTTAGATGAACAAGGGAGGACAAAATGATTGCTGACTTATCAGTGAAACTTTGGGACAGAATGATTGCTTGAGACAGAATATTTGTGGTATATCAAGAAATGAAACTATTGTTTTCTCATTCATCTGGCTTATGCCTTTTCTTTTCTTTTTTAACGTATCCTATTCTTTGCCTCTCTTTAAAAAATTGCCAACCTATTGTTTCCATAAAGAAACATGTCATTCCAAATATCTACTGATTTTCATTTTTACCTTTCTGTTGTTAACAGGTTGCTGGTGCAAGGGGTGAACAAGCTCAGAGGCTAATCCAACTTGCTGGTAGCGCACAACAGGTAAATCTTCCTCCATGGTTTATTACGGTTGATGTCTGTGAGTACTAGTCCAAGGCAATGGAGACTGTGATTTAGGTCTCATAAGTGAGTGATATTGGTGACACTGTTGCTATGATTGAGTCAACATGAATCAACATGATTGTAAAACATTTTTTTGTATAACAAACATGTTTGATGGCACTGCTGTGTTAAAAAACAGTCTTGAAAAGATTTGTTTTCTAATAAGATTTTTGTCATGTTCTCCCAAAAAAAAAAGGTTTGAAACAAAGTTTTTCTGCTTCTGTGGTAGAGTTTTATGTAAAGAAATTTGCACGAGGAAATAGGAGGGCAGTGTTGTCGTTTTCATTTAAAAATTAGAACATAAAATCACCCTTAAACTTTTCTCTCTCCCAACTCCCCCTCCCCCCCATCTGTCCCTCAGTCTCCCCTCTCGCGCTCTCTTTTGGGTACCAGTAACCCGTTAACAACAGAAAGGTAAATCTTCCTCCATGGTTGAGTACGGTTGATGTCTGTGAGTACTAATTAGTCTAAGGCAATGGAGACTGTGATATAGGTCTCATAAGTGAGTGATATTGGGTGACACTGTTGATATGATTGAGTCAACATGACACTAGAATCTGTAAGGGCCTGTTTGATAATGTTTCCAAAAAAAAAAAAAAATCCATTTTTTTGTATAAGAAACATGTTTGATGGCACTGCTGTGTTAAAAAACAGTTTTGAAAAGATTTGTTTTCTAATAAGATTTTTGTCATGTTCTCCCAAAAAAAAAAAGGTTTGAAACAAAGTTTTTTTCTGCTTCTGTGGTAGAGTTTTATGTAAAGCAATTTACACGAGGAAATAGGAGGGCTGTATTGTCGTTTTCATTTAAAAATTAGAACATAAAATCACCCTTGAACTTTTCTCTCTCCCAACTCCCTCTCCCCCCCTCCTCTGTCCCTCAGTCTCCCCTCTCGCGCTTTCTCTTTTGGGTCTCTCTTTCTCTCCTCTAAACTCCTCTCTGCCACCACCTATCTGCCCCTGGGCCCCATTCCCTCTCCCACTCCCACTTCTCTATAGTCTTCCCCTTCCCCTACATGCCACATGCCTCCCTCTCCGTTCGCCTAAATTTGTCCTCCACATGACCTCTTCCTCGCTCAAATATAATTTGAGTTTTGCTCACCTCAACATGTGAGGACAATAGTTACATTTTCAGTGCAAACACGCCATACAAGATCTTTTGGCGTTAAAACACATAAATAGGAAGGTTGGGAAATAAAATTGATTTATCCAACAGTTGATTGGTCAAGTGACATCACATACATGTGATGTTAGCATTTTTCATATTATTTGATTTTTTTTTAAAGTTTTGATAATATTTTAATTTTTCTCTAAATTTATATTTTTATAACATGGGAAGTGTGAACATGTGCATGCACCCCACTGGAATATGATCTCACTCTCTCTCAACCTAGCGTCATCTCTCCCTTTCTTATCATTCTCTATCATCCCCTTCTCTCTCATTCTTTGGGCAAACCTAGGCTTATGTCGAGTTTAACAGGCTGGGTTCAGGCTTTAAAATCCCAATCTAGGGATGGGCCAGGATGGGTTGGTGGATAAATGACCCTTATGTTTGGGTTGATGAGCTGGATTTTCAAAATATAGAATAATTATCAAAATTTAAGTGGTTATCAAACATGTTTTTTTAATGGTAAGAAACACAAAAATAAATACATAAATAAATAACCGAAGAGTTAACTACTATCATTCCTTTATACTTGCCCTTTATATACTCAAACTCCCGTACCCCAAACTTCCTTTCTCATCCCCAGAAAAGCAAACGTCCACTTCTTTTTTACATGATAATTCAAAATCCTAAAATTACCAATGGTCCCCTCCATTGCCCCTCCCGCAGATTCCTCCTGTGCCTATCTCCCCCTGCCCTGTTCCCCACACCCTACACCCCCATCTCTCCCCTCTGCATCTCCCCCCTCCCCCTCACCCCACCCCACCTCACCCCGCCTCCCCATCCCGCCCCTGCCCCTGCCCCTGCCCCCGCCCTCACCCCCACCCCCGCCTTCCATCTCTCCCCTCTGCATCTCCCCCCTCCCCCCCACCCCACCCCACCCCACCTCCCCACCCCACCCCACCCCACCTCACCTCACCCTGCCCCTGCCCCTGCCCCTGCCCCCGCCCCCGCCCCCGCCCCCACCTTCCATCTCCTCAACATGCCCTCCTCCTCCCCTTCCCCTTCCCCTTCCCCTTCCCTCTCCCCTTCCCCCCTCCCTGCCCACATCTCCCTCCCCCCGGCATCTAAGTCCAAGGGTACAATTGATGCTGAAATATAATCCCTCTTGCCACTAATACGATGGTTTGAGAAGGTTCCCTCACGGCTCATGCAAGGAAGCAAATGTCAAACCAGAGGTGGGCACTAATAAAGGAGGAAGGAAAGAAAAAGTGAAGAAACTTCTAGAGAGCGGATAGAGGTGGAGTACCTCTTTTACTCCATGCCTGCATGTGGCTCACTGATATTACTCTCACCGTTGCTCTCATCATGGCCTTGGCCTCCATCGGTGACATATCCCCAAGAAGAATGACAAGATCAATGCCACCTCTGAGGAGCATTGCAGAGGCATTACCCAGAGGGAGGTAGCTGCAAGTCATTAATAGCTTGGAAATCGAGAGTTTCAAAGGGTATGTATCCCAAGGTTCATTGTGTGGTCTCGTTTCTCTATCCTCGACTGAACTTGCTTCAATTTGAGAGTTTCTTACCCATTTTATACGCTTGGATGGCATGGAGAGCGAGACTCTCCTAAAGCCGTTGGTGGGTTGCCACATGGCTATCAAGGAAGACATGGGTTCATCCTTCCTTTGCCTTTATGTGAAACCTAAAACTTCTACAGGGGAGGGAGATGCAAGCAGGAAGGAGGGAGGGAGATACTGGCCAGGGGAGATGTATGCAGAGGGTGAGAGAGGATGGGGGGCAGGGGAGATGCAGAGGGCGTGTTTTTTTTTTCCCTTTTTTTTTTTGGGGGGGGGTGTTTCAGGGGGTAATTTTGGGATTTTGAATTACCAGGGGAGAAAGAGAGGTTGAAGTTTGCTTTTCTGGGGGAATCAGAAAAGAAGTTTGGGGTAGGGGAGTTTGAGTAAGTATAGTGCAAGTATCGGGGTGCGATAGTAATTGCTCATAACCAAATGCAGTTTCTATTTCCCCCCCCCCCCGCAACTTTTTCTCTGTAAAGAAAACTGTAATTATCAAATTGGGCCTAAATATTGATTGATGTAGTAAATTTTCCTCTGTTTTGTTTAATTCGAGATGTTCAGGTTTTGAAGTTTGTTTGTGCAAAAACAGGTTGCATGGGCGAAGAAGTTGGTCGATGACTACATCTATTCACAAGCAGTATTACAGCAGAAACGTCAATAATGCCTTAGTTTTCATTTCTTGTATCTTTTTTTAATGGATGCCTTTTGTAGCTTATAACTGTTAGACAACCAAAGAAATCATCTGCTTATTGTTCAACTTTCTGAATGGTAGTTGAAAAGATTTTTGATGTCATATGTAATTGGGCATACAACAGATGTTATCACTCTAACTGTTTCTGAGAATTTTGTTGCTGATTGTAAATATTTTCCAATTTTCATGGTTTGCACTGTTTTGAATTGCAAAGCTGATCATGGGGTTAGGTTTAAATGTGTACTCTTGACAGCTATTCAATAAGCCATAGAAGACCATCTATAATTCTAAATTCCTGTGGCAAATTCCAGTTCTGTTAATTTTCAACTTACTGGTCAGTTAATATATCTTTGACTATCTAATTCAAGAGCCACTGCATAATCATGGAGTTACTAAATTTTTTGGGTGAAAATGGATGAAATTGACCGAAATGAATAGTTTGAGAGACCTATTTTGTTTTGGTTAGAGGACCGAAACCTAAATAGCCTTTCTAACATCTCTTTCTATTATGTTTGTATAGTGACAGCTGACACAACAACCACAAAACAGCGACCTGATATTTACATCTACTGATCATTATTTGAAGTTGATCTGATGAAGTGTCAACTCTACAGGCATGATAGAGGCTAAAATTTTGTCCACAAGGGCCCTTTTCATATCCAAAATTACATTCTAGCCCAAACCCAAATCCCAAACAGGGTTGGTTGGTGAAAGAAAAACAAAAATATACTGGGCAGAAAAAATCTCTGAAAATCCATTATAAAGTTAATTTGTTTTTTTTTTAAATTAATGAAAATGATTGAAAATACCAGAAAAATTTGGGTTAAATAATTGACTTTTGCTTTGGAATGTGGCATGTTACCCTAAATAGACCATACCTGGTCGTCTGGTCCATTCAGGCTGGGTTTGGCTGCATGGGAAATAAAGCAAAAGAAAGTGAAATTAAATTAAGGGAGGGATATTGCTACCAGGTTGTGTGACTATCCATCAACGTGAGGGTCAATGAGAACGTGCATGAGGACATCCAATAGAGGGTGAGATTTTTCGTGTCTGACTCATTTCGTATTTCCTGTTTTTGGGGGGACGTTGTAGTTTTAATTACCAAGAGAATAATAACGTTAACTAGTGCTGTGCCTAGCCGTGTACCTGTGCCCGGACACAAACCAGTATGAAAAGACCGATGCTGCCCCTGGAGAGGCAGAAAAGATCAGGGGCAATGCTGGTCTTTTCGCACTGGGCTGTGTCTGAGCATAGGTACATACATGCCCAAGCACAGCACTAGTAAGTGTTTCTTTTCCCAAATGCTAAATATGAAAGAAAAAAGATAAAAAGAAAATGTTATAGAAATATTTTTTCTTCTTTCTGACACCAATTTTACTTCTCCCTTTTTCTTTATTAAAAAAAAAAAATGTTACCTTATTACGTGCAGTGCATGTCTTCTACGCTGAGACAAAGGATTGTACTAAATGACTGTCACGCCCCCATGAAAAGATGAAAATCTTTAGTGGTATTGCGATCATTTTGCATAGCTCTGGACGCAAAAGCCACACACCACTGACCACACGGGCTTTGGACGCAGGGGCCACGCACCACAGGGGGCCTGTAATCGTTCTTTCTCCCAAAGGAAAACATAAATAAGTGATCTGCTTTATAAATTATCAAAACCTCCCTTCTACATAAGCACAAAAAAGGTCACCGGCCAGGGAAGCTTAATTACTAAGACGACTTTTAGGTGGATTATCAAACCTTGGTTAAAGACCAAATCCATGCATATTTACGCTTGAAAGAAGAGAGCAGCCTTTACCCGTTTTGGCATTAAGGAGGTGAAGCCGAATGATCATCTTCAGAGGGAATGTTAGAATCATTGGCTATAATGAAGCCGTTTATTTTGTTGTAGTCTTGGCTTCCTTTTGCCGCTGATTATTCTAAGCTATGATGAAGCCTCTATCTCTCTCTCTTAGAATCACCAATGGTCCAATGCACATTTCACACCGACGACTCTAATTGGCGCCTCAGGCGTCATATGAGGAAGTTTCAATCTGGTGACCGGGCTGAAATTAATTCAATTTGTTTAACACGTTTTAGTGATCTGGGCATCTGTTAGAAACTTCCCAGGAACCATGGGATTCGTGAATTTTAGCTGAATTCGTGAGTTTTTTACTCTGCAAATCCGGTTTTTGTTTGGTCATCACTATAATCCATGGATGGAACTAAAGATGGACTTTTGGGAAATGAATCTCTCTCCAGTGGAGAAGAATCCGTCTTGAGGTCGAATTTCTTCTTGGATCATATTGGGGAGGTCGTTGTGACTCTCGATTCTGATGGGTTGTCGTGGAAATTATTGGAAGCCACGAATAACGTGAGTTAAAATGTTTTATGTTGTGAAATTGGTTTCCCTTTGGCTATTTAGTGTTTTTCCCCACCCTTTTGTTAATGGCATTTATAAGACGAGGTTATGTTCGAAAAGAAATTTAGACTAATGGTGCTGGTTTTCCCCCGGCCTTAAATTTTTTGCTGATATGTGCAGTGACGTTGGGTTCTTATAAAGATTAAATTCAATTCATGGAAAATTTATTGGCTCGGGAATTTGTCTTTTCCTTTTCTTCTCACCTTCGAATCAAATGCACTCAAACAGTCAAACGTATATCCATGCATTTACATTCTACCTTGTTATTGGGGCATAATGGAACTCACTTTAGTTATTCTCTTTCTCGCTTCCCCTCCTGTCAAGAAACCGTTCAATTGTTATTAAGTTTGACAATTTTAGTGTATAGTTGTTCATTATGCAACTTAGACATGAATAACTTGCAATTATTTAGTCTATATGTCTTTCTTCTTTTTTCCTTTTTCCCCCCCTCTTGGATGGGGATTTGGTGAGTGGTGATTCATATGCTTTCATGTGGTAGTTTTTATTTGCTTAGTTTAGTTTGGGAATATATACGAGGGAAAAAAATTTGGCGAGGGGAAGATGCATAGGTTGATGAATCATAAGTATACCATGGTAAAGTATTGGTAGAGGATTTTAGTTTTCAATATATTAGTCAACTGAATCTGGTGCCTGAGTCTTCAAATTCTCAATTCCAAAGAAATGATCTGGATTTTTTAAGCGAGTAACTACACAGTCTACACAGAAATTCTCATAGTATTTCCTCTATTGGGTTGACGGATTGCATTGGGTTAGGGCAGGTTTTCATAAATGGTCTTTTATGCTACTTACAGCTGCTTAGATAATAGTTTCTAATGGCTTTTCCATGTCTTCCAGAAGATGGATAGATCTTCATGTTGGGGTACCGAGCTTGATTCAAAATTTGAAAATGCTATCAAGTTCTCTGATGTTTACGCTTTTGAGTTCGTCAATTGGGGTTTGATTCATGAGTCAATTCTCCCGAATGCTGGAGGATACCCTATGAGTTGTGACTCTGAGGTTTTAATCCTTTCCTTTGTTGACTTTGTTCTTTATCCATTGGTAGATGACTGGTTGATTCTGGGTCTAACTGGATAAAATTCTCTTTTCTGATGCAGATGTATCGTTTTTTGGTGCATGGGTTCCAAAGATCAAGGACCCAGTGTTCTCTTTGGATCCTGGCTACTTACACCTTTGGTCACAAGGATCTGCAGTTATGCCAAACATGGGTGAATCGAATTAATGCATCTATGGAAATGCAAGTCGACAGACCCAAGAGCCTTTTGGTACGTTTAATTATTGATTCGATGTATGGTTTTCTTGGTTTATTTGCAAGATAAAGTTATTAGCTATATATTATTTGAGTCACTTCCTCATTGGCTAGGTTTTTGTTCATCCATTGAGTGGGAAAAGGAATGGATGCAGAACTTGGGAAACTGTGGCTCCTATATTTTCTCGTGCTAAAGTGAAAACGAAGGTAATTTCTGGGCACATTAAACAGGGCTTTTTCCAGATCCTTCTTCTGAAATTATGTCAGACCATTATGTGAATGGGATGCATACACTCAAAACAATGAGTTCCAGTAGCATATTTTGGGGGCTTCTATTTCTCTTATCAATATAGGGCGTACCCAGTGCACGAGGCTTCCGCTACTGCGGGATCTGGGGAGGGTCATAATGTACGCAGCCTTACCCCTACTTTCGCAGAGAGGCTGTTTCCAGACTCGAACCCGTGACCACTTGGTCACAATGGAGCAACCTTACTGTTGCAACAAGGCCCGTCCTCTATCAATCAAATAGAGGAGCAACATTGATTAGGTAATTATCAATCAAATGCTAATTTATGTAAGATGAGTTTTATATATGTGATGGTGACAGAGGTGCTCTATTATGGAAGACAGTCGAAGCAAAATACTGCTATACTCATCCTGGGATCCCCTACCTGTGGAATACATAACTTTTTATCTGTCTGTCTAAATGTTAGACCAGCCAAAACGCTCACCATATCAATGATCCTACTTCCTACCATCTGACCAAAGCTTTCATGACAGATTTTCCTGATGATTGTGATTCTGAACCTTCAGAAAGTTAGGTGGCCTTTTTGAGGATGAATTCTTGATTCCAAGCTCTAGAGCTCTTTGCAGCTGGGAACGCTAGGAACACCCTGAATGCTTCTGAGGAGTATTCTCAAAGAGCTACTAAGTTTATCTACAGCCTGTCTCATAAGAACAGTCATTCCTAACCAGTGAATCAAAGGCTTTCATTCACATTAAGATCTGACATGATCTCATTGACAGATTACAGTAGGGACTTATTAGGAATTTTGTTACTTTTGGCATGTGGTAAATACAGGATTGACACCATTAGATGGTTCAGAACTTCTAATTGTGCTCCTCTATGTCAAGCCCATTACGTACTGTGATGCTTTTCATTTATCATGCGCTAAGCAGTTTCAATCAACCTACCTGCACAAAGAAAAAAAGTTCATGAAACATGATTATTTTTTTTTCCATTGGAAGTTGATATATCAGCTCATTATAATGCAGATAAACTAGCCTAGGTGGGTGTAGTTAGGCACCTAGGCCTATGGTATGTTATGGACTTTCTATTGTATTGTAATTTTTAATTTGTGGGTAATGGACCTCTTTATCTATATTATTCATATTGTTGTTTTTGTATTCTTCATTTTTTTCTCCGGTGGAGTTTGTAGTATGCTTTTTATATGTTCTTCTCCTTCACTTAAACAGTGAAACCTATTTATTTATCCAACAGAAGGAAGCAGTGTTATTTTTAAATTCAGTGGTTGTGCTTTGTGATGAACTTCTAAGTTGGTGAAAATGTATACATATCAATTGAGTAGAAAAAGGAAAATAATTGTTCCCATTTTGAGTGATATGTTCAATAATATTCAGGTTAATAATCGTACTCAACCTTCTTGATTAGGTAATTGTTACAGAGAGGGCAGGCCATGCATTTGATGTGATGTTATCGATCAAAGATGAGGAACTGAAGTCCTATGATGGTGTTGTTGCTGTAGTAAGTAATTAGCTTTTATTGACATGTTTCTTCTTTTGTTTCAGTTCTCATAATATTGGCTTGTTTTTTTGTTTATCAAACCATATGTTCTTATCAAGCTAGGTCCAGAGGAAGTACTTCATAAACTCACATAAGATAGGTTAGAATTCAAAGTGGGATTTCTGGGGGCAGCTATCAAATAGGAAAATAACTTCATTATCCAAGTCTGATTATCAACACTGGTCGACTAGTACCTCAACTCAAAGAGACTCTCAATAGAGAAAAGATTCAACAGACTTTTTTCATTGAATCCCCATTTGATTTATGTTTTTCTTCTTTCTTCTTTGAGCAGAATAAATGATTGTAGGATACTAGAATTACCAAATGGACAGGTTGTTTGCAAATGCCCATGGAGTTTGTCGAAGGTAGAGGAATAGGTTGTGCCCATATTGCACTTGACAATTTTAAGAAAGGTAGTTGTAAGGTTTAATGATGGGACTAACTTATTTAACGAGGTCATGTTTAAATTTTTGTAAGCTTAGATAAATTTAATTTTTTTTTCTTCTGACTTGCTGGGCTGTGCCTTTTCCTCTTGTTTTCATCTTTCATTTGTCCTTTATTTCCCTTGTCATTTTTCATTTTTGTTCTCTTACCTCTGTCCCCATCTCATCATTCTTTTTTTCCTACATTGTTTTGTTTGGATCCATGTAGCCGACCCCATTAAGTTGGGAACTTGGGATAAGGCTGCGTTTGTTGTAAAATAATTCAATACCAAAGGAGAAAAGAACAATACAAAGAGTAAGTCCTTGCCATTACAAGGGAGGAGAAGAGGCAAGGGCTTGAAGGTGAGAAAGGGGGAGACCCAAAGCATTTGTGATTAGCCTATTACGAGGCGTATCAGCACACTTAACAGGGGAAGCAAGAACCTTAGAGTTTAAATCAAATAAAATCAGATCCCAAATCTGGTGAAAGGATCTGGACCTGGAGGACCATCTTCTAAGGTTGCACTCAAGCCAAATATGGTAGATGGCGGCTCCAAAAGCAAGCTTACCAACCGAGTCACAACAAGAGTTACCCGCTGATGTAGATCAAAGTTCCATGTGTAGCCCCAGGAGCAAGGCTCCAAAACCAGCCCAGTATTGTTGTGGGAGGCAGCCTGGTCTGATGATGTGGCAAGTTTTTGTTGGTTCGGTGGAGCATCACATAAGGCAGCCCAAGTCCAGATTGCATGGAGAAACATGAAGAAGAAAAGACCAAAACACTGTTCATGTAACTGTTCACATGAACAGTGTCTCAGCCTATACTCCCTGCAGCTATTTTAGATAGATTTCTAATTAGGATATAATTCTGTTAGTTGATGTAATTAGAGTTAGAGATAATTTAGGATTTTTCCTTTAATGCAGTAAAGACTAAAGAGGAGGTATTTACTCAGATTTGATGGGCCCGTGATAGCTTGCATGGAGTACTTTGAATACAAAAAGGTTGCTGCCTTGTGTGGGGTTTTAGAAGTTTATTATTTTAGTTATTTTCTAGATTAGGAATAGGAGTTTTATTTTAATTGGACTTTTGTTTTTGAGATATTTCTAGAAGAACCTAGGATGTAATCAGTTGGAATTATAAATAAAGGAATAGGCTGATAACCAGCCAAGTCGAGTTGAGAAAAAGAATGAGCTTGGTTAAAGCCATTAATGGGTGTGACAGACAGGTTTGGTGAGAGGCCGTGGGTGAGAGACCCGGGAGAGAGTGAGAGACTCGATCCAATCCTATCCTTCTTTTCTATTTTCTATTTCTTCTTTGTTTCTTTTTCATCAATTTCATTGTGTGATCTGCTACAAGTTCTTCAATTTTTGCCTAATATTTTGAAGACCAATTCAGCATTAAACTTTATTCAAGAAGATCCTGCCTGGGGCTAGGTCCTTCGTGATCCAGCCTTACATTACCCACAAAGGTCATATCCACCCAGATCCATTCTCTCTCTAAGGGCAGGATCCTTCTTCTGTGGGGCCAACATTTTGCCAGGCCGCCTTGCCAGACTGAGGAGGAGAAGGGGCAGTTGAAGAACAGATGATCCACATCTTCAGTAGCCTTTCCAACAAAGGCAGCAGAGGGGGGGAGACTGAAATCTGTTTGTGAATGAGGAAAGCTTGAGTCAGGGGACAGAGAAAAAACACCCTCCATACAGTGAAATTATGGTGCGGGATATGCTTCTTGAACCAGATCAGATGGCGCCAAGTTTTTATAGAATCCCGATTCCCGAGCCCTAATAAGGTCCCAAGACGACTTGGTATTGGAGAGTCCCGATGGGGAAGCTAACCACAAGACAATGTCATCCCCACCTCAGGCTCTTCTGGGAATACTCGGCAGAGCATTCCAAACAACAAACAGTGAGGAGGAAGGGAGGTGGGTGAGGCCAGGCATCATGCTGAATAATATCCAAGATCATGTCTAGTTTGCCAAAACCAGAAATGTAGATAGCTCTAGCGCCAACCAAGTGAAGGAGAACTCCGTGGGGATGCCAATCGTCAAGCCAGAATCTTATAGGGGAACTGTCATCATACATAGATTTGTTAACTCCTAAGGCAAGATGTTTGAGCTGCAGGATCTTTCTCCGGACCCAGGATGCGTCTGAGATAGCAGAGGCAGTCCAAATGGAGTCAGTACGGAGAAGGCGGGTGACGGGTGTAGATCCAATCAACCCAAATACCCTTCTTTTTAGCCGCTAGTTTCCAAATTAATTTGAGAATACCCGCGTGATTGACATCTTTAATTCTTCTCAAACCAAGGCCTCCTGCTGCTCTAACTCTCTAAGGAGACAAACAACATCCCAACTAACAGGATGAAGAAATCTTGTAGCATGGCATCATAACCTATCCAAAGAAAGGCACACACGAGGGATTCCATCTTTGGAATAGTGGATTGAGACGGCCCAAAAATGCCAGATCAATAGATATAGGATGACTGGAGAACAAATCTAATCAACTCAAGGCGGCTGCCATAAGATCTGAGCTTACCCTTCTAGAGCTGAAGCTTCTTGCATAAGAGATCCAGCATGGGAGAGCTAAGGGTGTCAATCTGGAACCGTAACCGTATACCGAAACCGAAACCGCCCGGGTAAAACCGTACCAAACCGCACCGTTGCAAAAACGGTACGGTACGGTATGGTCAAACGGTATTGACCACGGTACGGTACGGTAACGGTTTTTACGGTCATACCGTCGGTATGTACCGAAACCGTACCGTTTTACCGTAACCGTATCATTTTTGAAATCGTACCGTTTTCGTACCGTATGCATACCGTTTTTGCACCGTATATATACCGTTTTCATATTCATACCGTTTATAAGAATCAAATTTATACCGTTTTTTGTATCGTACATATACCATTTTCATACCGTACCAAAACCGTACCGTATATATACCGTTTTCATACCGTACCGAAACCGTACCGTAGTGGTACGGTTGCGGTATTGAAAATAGGGTTCTTAAACGGTACGGTACGGTATCGGTATTGGGTACCTATTTTTGGTACCGTACCGAAACCGTACCGTATTACCGAAACCGTACCATTTTACAAGCCTAGGGAGAGCAAGGGTTAGCAGTCGACCTGGAGGGAATCAACAAAAAGTCCAAATACTTGACTGGGAGGCGGCCTAAGAGAACCCAGTCAACTTCCCTCAGAGCGGACCTAAGATCATCGCAGAACCCAATCAGGAACAAAAGGGATTTGGAGTGGCTAATGTGAAGGCCGAACATGCTCTCAAAGAGGCGCAAACAAGACACAATGGCTTCCAAAGAGGGGGAATCACCTCTCGAGAAGATCATGACATCATCGGTAAAGGAAAACCCAGTCAACTCCCTCAAAGAGGGGGACTGGGAGGTGGCCTAAGGAAAACCCAATCAACTCCCCTCAGAGCGGACCTAAGATCATCGAAGAACCCAGTCAGAAACAAGAGGGATTTGGAGTGGCTAATGTGAAGGCTGAAGATGCTCTCAAAGAGGCGCAAACAAGACACAATGGCTTCCAAAGAGGGGGAATCAGCTCTCAAGAAGATCATGGCATCATCGGTAAAGGTTGGATGGGAGAGTTTAAGGGACTTGTATTTGGACATGGGGGATTTGAGGTGAAGGTCCAGGCTAGACTGAATGTAACAAGAAAGCACTTCAAGTGCTAATTGAAAAGATAAGAGGAGAGGGGACAACATTGACGGATGCTGACGGATGCTGATAGAGGATGCAAAGAAGCCAGCTGGGCTACCATTAATGAGCACCGAGAAACGTGGGGAGGAGATGGAAATGATAGATCCAGTGAATAAAAGTAAGGGGGAAGGTCATCCGATGCATAACATTGACAATGAAATCCCAAGACAGGGAGTCAAAGGCTATGTGGATGTTTATTTTCAGGAGAGCAACAAGGGGGTAGGTGGGAGGATCGGTCAAAACCTTGACAAGATCATTAAAAAGAAGAATGTTGTCAGAGATGCTTCGAATTGGGATTAAAGCAGATTGATTGGCACTGGCAAGAAGGTTGACGACAAATTTAAGTCGGCTGGCGAGGATTGTAGCAATGAACTTGTACAATAAGTTAAAAAGGGAATAGGCTGGAATTCCGACAAAGAGGAAGCACCTTCTTTCTTAGGGATGAACAAAGGAAGGTTTGGTTGATCCCTATGACTTGGGAAAGGTTGAAAAAAAGAAGAAGCTTTGCACGGCCTTAATGAGATCAGATTTTATTATATCCCAGGAGGAGGAGAAGAAATCCATACTGAAGCCATCGGGATTGGGGGCTTTTTTAGCCTTATGGGAGAGAATAGTAGGGAGAATTTCCTCTTCAAAAGGGATGGCATGGAGGGAGGGAAGGAGGGAAGGGGGGAACTGACATATGTACATGAACTAAACATACAATCCGCATTTTGGGTATTTAGAATCATGGTGCCAAACAGCTTGATTCAGCTTGATTCAGTGCGCCAGGATGAAGTAGAGGAAAGTTTGGTTGATCCCTATTACTTGGGAAAGGTTGAAAAAAAAAAAAGAAGCTTCGCACGGCCTTAATGAGATCAAATTTGATTATATCCCAGGAGGAGGAGAAGAAACCAACACTGAAGCCATTGGGATTGGGGGCTTTGTTAGCCTTATGGGAGAGAATAGCAGAGAGAATTTCCTCTTCAAAAGGAATGGCATGGAGGGAGGGAAGGAGGGAAGGGGGAAACTGACATATATACATGAACTAAACATACAGTCCGCATTTTGGGTATTTAGAATAATGGTGCCAAACAACTTGATTCAGTGCCAGGAATTGACATCCTTGTTAGATAGGTTCGATTGATGCAACTGGGTAATGCTAAGCACCTAGGTTCCATCAAGAAAGGAAGAAACAAGTCAGTTTTGAGAGTTGTTCTTAACTTTCTATTAGTGAAGCAACAAGAGGCAAAGATAAGGATCTGGCTGGGATTCTCAGCACAAATCTAGATGGAAGGAACTAATTTACAATGTCAAAAAATCCTCTGCTAGGTTTGGTTTGTAAGTCTCTGTCTCCTCTCTCTCTCTGATGCTGTTTTTGTAACACACCCCCCCCCACAAAAAAAAAAAAAATTTATTTTGTGGCACTTTTGTACAATGTGGAGGGGAGGGGGGGAGCTAATATTGTCAGGTTTCTCATCTTTCTTCTCTGATTGAAATTTTTTTAGTTATCCAAGGAAAAAGGAAAAAGGAAAAAGAGGTGAATATAGAATTCAAAGTGGCATTGAAGTCTTGAAGAGGGTCAGTTGGAGAAAAAGAATGGTTGAAGAATGAGTGGAACTAAAGAGGGTTAATTACGGAGCACGTTACTTTCTCGACAAATAGCTTCATATTCTTAACATTGTCTTCAGAATTCTCTTAAAGAGGGGCAATATGAGGGGGATTGTGATTTCCTCTCTCCCACCACTTCTTCTGTTGGCCTCCACTTATTTTCTCGTGCTTTGAGTTTATTGAATAGAGTGGGTACTAAATACCAATGTTGGTATTTGATCTGATTCCATTATTGAGGTGATGGCATTATGTTCCATTTTGGAAGTGATTGTTTTGTCTGATTGAATTATCATTTCTCTCAGATTCTTCCTGAATGAGACAAAGACCAATGATCAAATAGTAGTGATGAAATGGACCAATTACGAAATATGGAGTCTGTAACAGCCACTTATCCCAAAAGCTTGAGCTGTTAAGTGAGGGGCTGGGCCGCAACAATGCATATCAACACACAACACCCCCCTGCACGTGCAGGCCCACAAACACACATACTGCGCTACACGTGACACCAAGGGTGCACAATGAGTAGGGGCACAACAACACAAAACACAAATGCTTCAAACTTACCAGGGATCGAACACCTGACCTGGCTATGATACCATGTAACAACTGCTTATCCCAAAAGCCCGAGCTGTTAAGTGAGGGCGGCAACAATGTATATCAACACTCAACAACAGACTAAATGGGGCCCCTGAATAATTCAAAAATATTTGCTGTATGCAGCTTTGAAAATGTTCAAATCCAGAATCTGTTACAGAGAATGGGATGGATTCTGGAGTACCTTGTGGTTTCTCTTCCCAAATTCGTCTCATGATGTAGTAGGATTCATCAGAATATGAAAAATAAACCCAAAGAATAGTTGGTAGAAATTTAAAAATACCAGAAAATAGCAGAAACCAGCTAGGTAGAGTTGATCCAACACTTAAGCCTTAAAACAAACTTTTCTCCAAAAAACTAGACTCTTCCCCAACTCTAAATATCCTAGTTTCCTAATTTTCTCTGGTCTGTGATTCATTGAAGAATAAATGTTACTGTAGAGTTTGTTTATCAACAAATTAAAATTTTTTTTTTGGAGGGAATTGTCGTAGTCAATCAGGGCTATCTGCAGGCTGAAAATTGCAAATGGCAGGAGCACTTTAATTAATTACAAATATCTTCACCTACTGATAATATTACTTACAAATGATTGGAAATATGAATTGATCCAACTGATGTGAAGCCAAATTTAGATTTAGAAGACAGGTTAAAGGCATAAATTTTCGTTTATATAATCTGTGTTTTCCAACAGGCTAAGTACTTTTTTTAGGTGGGCTGTACTGCATACTTCCTTTACTTTGATGACCTATTGATATATGTGGTTCCAGGGTGGTGATGGTTTCTTCAATGAAATTCTGAATGGTTTACTCTCTCCAAGGCATAAGGCTCCTTACCCACCAGCACCTACAGATTTTGTGCATATGGCTGGGAATAGTGAGAGCAATCTCGTCCATCATTCTAATGAAACTACCTCTGAGAGTTCTCATCAAAACGAACCTCTTCTTTTAAGTTCCGAACCTAGTAGCTCGGGCTTCTCAAACATCAGTATGTCCTATGGTAACTATAACTCTCTGCAAGTTTAGCTCTATATTTGATGCCAGAAATAATAGGTGGAGACCTGATATGTCACTGCATTTTTCTGAAATTGCAGGATCTGATGGTGGGTCTAGCAATAGAGGTTATATTCTGTAACTTTGTTTGCTCTGTGTGTATGTGTGTGTTGTTATACATATAAATGAAAAGTATATGATTTTTCCTTTCTTAAAAAGTTTATTTATAGAAATACTAAAATACATATTTCGTAACACTTGACTGACTTGCTAAAGTTTCTGTTATCTTGCAATTCATGCAGATCAAGATACTATATTGTCCTTCCCAAATGAACGATTTAGACTTGGAATTATTCCTGCAGGTTCAACTGATGCCATTGTGATATGGTATTTTCTTGCTTTTCTTGTTTTCTGTGATATTTCTCTCAAGCATATAGTTTGTTTTTTCTTTTTTGTATCCAATGTCGTCCCGAGGAGAGTTGTTTCTCTACTTATTATTGATTATTTCAATACTTTACTTGGGTAATCTGTTAATGTTGTTGTTTCTGTCTGTTATGATATTATGATCATTACTTAATGAATGAAGGGATCTTATAAGGCTCAGGATGAAGGAACCAAGGGTAAATATAGAGTGTCTACAATCTAAGGCATGAGCCTATAGAAGAAAAAGAAACCTTTCTATATTTGAATCTATAGGAACAGAGTATGCATACTGAAACTTTATTAGGAGTTCTCAATATTTTGTTTAAATTTGAGACCTAAGTTAGATGGCCAGGTAATATTCAAAAGCAAGGTTCTAAATCTCGGTTTCGAGGTCGGTTTCAGTGAGGCCCAAAATTGAGACGTGCCGGATCTCGTTTTGAGGTTTCGATATGGGGTTTCGACCCTGGCCTTTTTGGGCTGAGACCCAAGATCGAAACTTGAGTTTCGGCCAGGTCCGAAATCGAGACACCTTGGAGATTTCGGTCAGTTTCAACCGAGATTTAGTTCCATGTTTAAAAACAACATTTTCTAATATCCAGGCTTGCATTATCCAAAAGGGGAGAGTTTGAGGATAATGTCAGGCATTAAGTTCAGTTTCCTGAAGTAGAGTAGTGCAACCCTGGGTTTCAAAACCTTGCTTTTGGGTAGTTATGGGCCTACTCCGAGTTATAGAAGCTCAAATGATATAGAGACTAGCAATTTTTTAAATTCTGGAACAGTTTAGGACCCTTTTTGGTGCAAGAAAAGGAGTCTGGAACATAAAGTAATTAGATGCAAAGCGAAAGGCCGAATCTGGAATTTCAGAAAAGATAGGAATAAAACAAAGACAACTTAAGAAAGAGAGGACTTCTATAAAATTTCAAGGTCCTGACCTTGTATGCAAATAAGAAATCTTAGTGTCTTCTTCTTCCTCCCGCTAAAACAAATGGTATTCACAGTAAACAAACGGTGAGAGCTTACTCATTTTAACTTTGTTCAGCCTGAGATTGCAGGCTAAGAATCCTCATCCACAGCCCTCATGGATCTAACCAATGGACACCCAAAATAATAAGCTAGAAGATAATATTAAATGACTGAACATGTTTCAGGCGGACAACTCCAAGACAGATCTGAACTGAACTAAAGATTTGACAGACCAGGAAAAGCATTAACTCGAATGTTGCAGGCAGAATTGCGCTTAGGTAAGGAACTCACGTGCTCAGTTTCAGGAGGAAAGAAGAGGAATTGATAGGGTCGACCCAATCCGTTTGTCCTGTAAGTACCACCCAAATTGGAAAGTTGAACCAGAAAAGAGCAAGGTGTTTTAACAGATAAAAAGAAGAACAAGAAGGAGAAACAGAAACAGGAATAAAGAATGAAATTGGTAAATAACATAACAGAAACTTAAGGAGGGAAAGAAGGAAGACACACCTACGATGATGTATTGTGAGCAGACAAGTAGGAGGGGTAGATGACATCCAAGTTCCTCCCAGTCTACGCAGTGCACCAAAGCACAATAGCACACTCATAAAAAAACTCAATATTTCTATTCTTATATCTCTATGGATTATATCTCATAAATAAAAGAATAAGCAAAAGACTCCTACTGTAACTTGAAACCAATTTGGACTTTATCACTAGCTCCTGCTTATCGACCGCTAGCAGAATTAAATATTCGATATCAAATTACAAACATACCTCTAATAAAATAAATTCCCTACCAATCCTATTGGGCCAAAATTCTCCTGATTTGGATCTGGTTTTTCTTGGTCTGGGTTTCCAGATCAGGTCATGCCGATTGAGCCGCATACATGCAAATGTATCAATTAATGCTACCCCAGGTTCCAAAACCCTGCTTTTGGGTTGCTATAGGTTCACTCCGAGTGATAGAAACTCAAATCATTAAGATAATGGCAATGTTATAAATTATGGAACAATTTAGGGCCCCTTTTACGTGAAGCACTGTATCTTAGTTCGTCTTCGAGGTAGGTCTGTCAGTACTACCATGCCCATGAGGTGGAGTATAAGTTTGGTTTGGCTGTGAAGATGCCATAGAAGAACTGCTGACCTGTGGCTTGCTGAAGGACTTCTCTGGTTGAGAATGATGGTTTTTTTTTTATATTTAATTTTTAGTTGAGAATGAGAATGATGCTTACTCATGGTATCTCGTTTAGAGGAAGTGTTTGGAAGCTCCTCTGATAATGCACCTTCTTGGGGATGAATTATGTGCTATCAAGGGACTGTGAGTTGGCTCCCATCAGAGGGCTTAGTTGCTTTATGGGTTGCTTTCAAACCAAGCAACTAAGAACAGACACTAGGTCTCCAATAAGTTTCAGGATTGATTCTAGCAATTATACTCCAACAGAGGTTCACTTTGAGGCCTAGTATCTTCTCCAAAGAATTTGATAATACCTCCTAGGTAGAAATCAGAATTGGCCCGAGCTTACAGTGTAGCAGGAGTAATCTCTTTTTAGATTAATTATATGTGGTTTTTCTTTCATGATGCCATTTATCCTCTTTCTTCTTCTTATTTTCTCTCTCTCTTCTAATTTAGTTATTATGAGGCTGTAAAACTTTAGGTTAGTGAGTTCTTAAATACAACTATCTAATCTCCTGTCTCAAGAGTGGGCAGGAGAATGGGGAGAAACAAGAATAGACCTGGCCCAGCTTTAATATAATTTTCTTGATGTTGGAGGTCTACAAAAATCTGTTTTTCTTTATGCACAATGAATGCCATTTACTGAAATTTCTTCTGCTACTGAAAGCTTTGGACAACAAAATCTTTGTTTTTGATCAAACTGTGCAGGTTTTATAAGACAATCTCGGATCGATATTACTTTTTGTAGATTTGGCCTCATTTTTGTAAGCAAGATTCTGTTGATTTTCTTTGTAGTACTACTGGAACTCGAGATCCCATAACATCTGCCTTGCACATTGTCCTTGGTAAAAGGATACGCTTTGATATAGCTCAAGTTGTCAGATGGAAAACAAGTATCTTGTCAAAGGAGGCACCTTATGTACGCTACGCGGCTTCTTTTGCTGGGTAACTCTCTTGACCTGTTGACATTTTCAGCTTTGTTTTTAGGTCAGCCTGTCTTGACACTTAATTTTCCATCTCTAACACTTGTCTCTGTGACTAAGTTGCTTAAAGAAAAACTGTATTAAAGTCTCTTGAACAGATTAATAGCTCCCATCTAAAGTGTTTGACGATTGACAGCTTGAACTTTTACTTTGTCTACTCTTCCAATATGGTTTAAGTTAATGACTATAATTTCTCAGTCCTGACAAGGAGCTGCTCTGTTGCTCCAGGACACCGGGCCTCATTTCAGGCTTTTGTACTGTTATCATCTTCAACTAATACTAGTATCAAGGATGAGAATGCTCTCTAATTTCTTTTTTTGGATGAATAATGCTCTCTAATTTCATTATGGAAGAATCCGAGATTTTTAACTAAACAATTAGAAACCAAAGATTGAGGAGCAAAGTCACTCAGATTAGGGCTATTATTGAAAAAAAATTAAATTCACTTGAACATCATAGATTAGTTATAATCGTGTTATCTTGTGTTTTACATGTACTTATGCAGTTTAGTTGTTTTACTTCTGGGATGCCATTTGTTAATTTAACTGTCCCTCTATTGCCAGATATGGATTCTATGGAGATGTCATCAAGGAGAGTGAAAATTACCGCTGGATGGGCCCCAAACGCTATGATTATGCAGGAACAAAGGTGTTTTTAAAGCACAGGTATTATTTCTCATGAAAGTTTATGCTCAACTTTTCTGAGCACATCCCTAATACAGAAAACCTTTTGAGTTGGCTCGTTCTAAAATCATTTTGTGAGAACATTGTGCTGAGACAAAATAAACTGTGTCGAAGTCATCCTAAAGATTGGTGAACTTGGTTTGAATTGAATGTTTCAATCAAAGCTCTTTAGGACTCAAGTGGGAAACAACCAAAGCAAGAATGCAATAAGTATTTTAGCTTTGTTTACCTTAATATATTTATTACTAACCATCACCAGCATTTCTGGAAAGAACTCATATACAGACTCAGTTTGAAAAACTTTCCTTCTGGAAGTGGTTCTTCTATGTTCTTGTCTGTGGAGATGATTCAGTTCCAAACTCTTTTGAGTTGATTTCTTATGTTTCTGATTATCGAAATCATGCCTTTCCTTTCTTCAGGTCATATGGGGCTGACATAAGATTTTTAGAAGTTAAAGCAGAAAAAGTAAATGCAATTCCTGTCAAAGGTCTTCAAGGTAGTGGGACAAGATCACTGGGGGTTCCACAGAAAAGACCTGAAAGACTGCTCTGCCATGTTAATTGTAGTGTTTGTACCGAGTCCGTGAAGCCAACACAAATGACCACAAAAAGTCCCACAGAGACAGATTACACAATTCCCAAAGACTCAAGGTGGCTGCAATCCAAGGGGCGTTTCCTTAGTGTAGGTGCAGCAGTCATCTCCTGTCGCAATGAAAGAGCTCCTAATGGTTTGGTGGCTGATGCTCATCTTGCAGATGGTTTTTTGCATCTCATACTAATTAAAGAGTGCCCTCGCACATTTTATTTATGGTAATTGGAAAGACTTCTCTGTCATTCTTTTGATTTTTGTTTTCATTATTGCTGTGTCCAAAAGTTTATTAATCTTGTGTTTTTATGAACATGCATGAATATTGTGGATATTGTAGACTTGTTTCTGCTAACTTCTGTTAGATGCCATAAATTGTTTATCATAATTTAATCTTTGTAAAAAAGGACACTTGACTTGTGAATTGGCTGCCTCAAAGACAATGTATTTAGGTAGAAGATGCGTGCCACACCTTAATCCACCAGCCTTTTCATCATGCGCATCACCTTATTTCATGCACGTTCTCTTTATATTGAGCACCTACATGAATGAAAATGCTTGAATTGTATCCCATAATAAATGAAATAAAATATATGCACTTGCCTGCATTTTGGGTTTTCAAAAAGTTATGGTGACAGACATGTGTTTTCTGTTATTAAAAATCAGTTTCATTTCTTGTTTCTTGTTCCATCTGCTTTTATTACTCCAGTTATCCTTGTGTTCTTTGTCATTTAATTACTCTATCCGTAAAGTTCTCCAGGCGAAAAAAACATTAGACTCCATCTTCTGAAACCAATACTTTTGATGTAATTTGACGTACAATAATTTCTATATGCCTATTATGGATCTGCCCCCCCCGGGATCGTATATGCTTTCAGCGAATTTTTCATATTCAAATGTAACATCCTTTTAACAAGAGTTAATGTCTACAGGCACCTTACACAACTTGCAAGGAAAGATGGTAGCCCCTTGAACTTCAAGTTTGTGGAGCATCATAAAGTATTTTCCGTCATCTCTCATCTTCTCCTCTTTTACCTACAACATAATTGTAACTGTTTGCATTTTTTCTATGATAGACGCCAGCCTTCACATTTATGTCTTTTGGTGATGAGAGTGTCTGGAATTTGGATGGTGAGCTCCTCCAAGCACATCAACTCTCAGCACAAGTTTTTAGAGGTCTTGTTAGTTTATTTGCATCTGGCCCTGAAGTTTAAAGATGCAAGCAGCTTCAAACAGGGTTAATAGTAAGAATCTTTTCTGAACCCCTTGTTTCTGACATTTCATGACAGTTGCGTTGTGCAATCTGGTATTTTTGGGTCAAAGAATAGTTTATTTTTATAAAATGATGTTGGATCAGCCTTACACTCTCCCTTTACGAATAAAGACATGAAGATTGATTGCAAAAATATTTTTTCAAAGGTTTCAAGTCAGCTGGCATAAAAATGCACTTTGAAGGATAATTACAATGTACATTCAAGGTATACCTAGAGATAAAACAATCAGAATTAGATTAGCTTCTTCAAAGATTGATTTATGTCAGTCTCAAACTGATGCATGACAATGATTATCTGGAATAGAAATTTTTACAACCAAAATATTTGCCAAATGGATTTGATTTGAATTCAGAAACTCCAGTTTGCATTGGGTTCTCATGCTTGACCCATTCTATGTCTGTTTGCATGTGCACAATCATTCTATGTCTGTTTATGGCTTAATGTGACCACAGCACCGATGATGCTGCTAATGCAATAATGGTTCCTTGCTTTCCATGCACTATGTTGCAGCATTATAACAGGAAAACCTTGTCATTTTGGGAATTCAAAAACTTTCAAGTTTTATTAAGAAATTCTTTATAGGATGGTGTTTTGAATATCCAGCACCCTGACACAGGTATTTTTCTGCAGTGTCCCAGGTTGAAGCCCATTTTTATCTAACAGGAATGTGAATGAATCCAGGGAAATTATAGTCATCAAGTATAATGGTGTCTACGGTGTCAAACAAGCTATAAACGATGTAATTATTTTAGCAATCAGAGCTCAAGCTAGTGTAGCCATTGAGAGAGCATCTGAATTCATAAACTCTTCTCAGCATTAGTAAGTCAGAGATGGACAAAAGCTGGCAAGAAGGAACTGATACTGGCAATTTCATAGCTGCAGTAAAGATATCTTATGCAACTTCAAGGGAGATTCAATAAGGATGGTCTCCTTCCTGGAGGCAGTTAGCACCTGCATTAGCCTCTACAAGAATCTGCTGATTGAATAAGAAGTGCAGTCATAATCAAAGCAAGTTTTGTAATGTACCACAAAATTTTTTTTTTCCTCCCTTTTTGGCAGGTGCAGCCCTCCTTTGAAGATATGCATCTGTTATGTAGTTAATTTGGACATACTGCCTTCTCTTGTCAATCCAGTTTGCATAATCAGGTGGTTCATGTACTTTACAGAGCAACTTTAACAACTTTAATGTATCATTCTGTACAATGAAGTTAATGTCACTGAGATTATTAGGGAAAATTTACATGTACCTCCCCTAGGTAAGGCCTAATTACAGATCTACTCATGAGTTTTGGATATTTACACATACCTCCCTTCATTTGAAATTCCTGTTTTTGATTTTTCCCTCCAATGCCCATAAATTAAGTGGTAGTACAACATATTAGAAGATCAAAATCCCGTGGATTAAAAAATTATCTTTTTGTGATGAGTGAAAGGAAACTCACTCCATATATATTTTTTATTTTTCCCTCCGGCCCACTTTAGAGGCAATTTTAGGGTTGCACCGTTTAGAGTCCATTTAAAGACCGTCTAGAGTTAAACAGACTCATAGCCTGGTTAAGCTCCAGCTAAAGCTCGATGCTAGTACCCGATCATAACTATAGGACCCTTGGCTTGCACTCATTTTTTACAACTTCACCAATAAATAGAAGAGACAGAATACATGAAACTATTAAAAGAGAGAGAAAAAGGGAAAATTTTCACCAAGAACCTTAAAGAGACATGGAAGAACTTCAAAAAATTAATTAGGCTTTATATTTAGGCTGGCTTAGCTTACAATCTTGTTGGATTTGCTTATTCAATTAAATAATTCGAGATAAAATGTTTGTTATTCTTTCTATAATTAATGAAACCCACACATTTTCCAATCGAATATGGGTATTTATAATAACAATTTGGCTCATATATTTTTAACATTTTATAGAATTTTTTTCACAGACAATTATCAGAGAAATGATATATTGAGTAATTTGACATTATGGATAACAACCCAAAACCTTAATTAGAGTTTTAACAAAATAAAACTCGGTTTCATGAGTTGCAGATTAGCCCAGCTGGGTTTGCATTTTCCACTTCCAATCTGGATCAAATAACCATCTTTTGTGACCTAAGATAATAATTTCAGCTCTCTTAATTTATTGTTGGATTAATGATCAAGAGAAAAACCCATGCATCTAAGTGAACTAGCAAGAGGCCAAAGTAGCAGTAAAACCTAATTTCTCCTAGACAAAAAGGCCATCTTTTGGTTCTTTGTCCCTCATGTGATCCCTCACGCCAAGGTACATGGAAGTGGATGCAATGATCACCTTGTCCCCCTGCACAGACTGTCCATGTACCTTGATGCAGGCTGCGCTGCGGCACAGAGAACATTCTCCCTTTTCCAAAACAGTTAAAGTTAATGTTTGACTATAGACTCATACCATTAAAGGGTTAAAGCTAGCTCTTACAAAACGCATGAACCCCCCAATATATTATTCAGAAAAATTAAGGAGAATTAAAGAATGTGACACTCTTTTCTTTCTTGTTCGAAATTGGACTAGTTACTATAGTAAATTACAACAATGCCATTACTTCAAAATGAAAAGCATATGTAATAGTAGTTTTTATATTCCAATTTGGGTTCATTGATAAGGTGCAATTTGGTAATTTTAATGAAAGAAGTGGGTCAAGTGGAGACTTTAAAAGTTGTCCTCTCTTCTCTTCTCTTTACACTTCACTCTACAAATTAATATCACACGCTTTTCATTCCACTCTCTACTCCAACAAGAAACCAAGCAATCCACCTTCTCTTCCCTCCTCTCCTTTCATCTCCTTCACAATTTCGACTAGTTGCTTCTCTACTTCGTCGTAACTTGGTGAGCCGTAAAGCCGAACTAGAGAAGCACCTCATCAAAATTGTGAAGAGTAAAACCCAATTAGAGAAGCAGCTCCTCGGGATCTGCAAAGAAGAAGAGGAAAGAGAAGTGACAGAAGAAGCTGCAAAGACTCTCCGGAGTTTGGCGCATGAGAACCAAGGAATGTAACTGAAGCTCTGAAAGGACTTCTTAAAATTTGATAGGTGGATGGTGTGAGATCTCTACTTAATATTAATCAGTTTCTTTTGGGGTTATTGAGAAGATGGCCAATGATGTGCTTCGAAGTAGAACCGTAGGAACAAAGGGTTGAATAAGGTGTTCTCTGTAGATTTCCAATTTGAAGTTCTAATTGGTCGGCAACATACCAGTGTGGGTGTATTTTTTTTTTTTTTTTTTTTGTCTCTCCTTTTTTGTTGCCTTAAATAATAGTTGTTTTTCTTCTGATCTTTTGATATTTGAAGTGAAGATTTTCAAATCAGATTAACGTTTTAGTCTGCATTAAAAAACTGAAAATTTTGAATTGAAGAGTCCAAATCTAATTTGAATTGGTAAAACTTGGATACAAACTCCCAAATTGGCCCTCTTTGCATGCGTAGTTAAGCTAACTCTGTCACTGATGATGATGAGAATTGAGAATAAAAAATTTGTGATTAAGTTTAAACAACATTTCAGTGTAACATAAATCATTCCCTTTGAAACATATGAAATAGAACAAGATGATGCAGAGATTTAAGATGGTTTACACACCAATGCGATGTGCTACATTTACGGGCGAAACTGAAGAAGTTTCTCTATGTAATGGAAGAAGATACAAGTAGAGATCTCACAAGAAACACCTAAAGCGACTCTCCTAACTCTTACCCATATACCTAAAGACAAAAAATCCCCAAATTTCACTCTCTATACTACAAGACAGGTAAACTATATAAATACTCTTGTAAACAGGTCAATCCATCAGGTCGGATCGTACCGGCCCAAGTCCTCTGTTACCATCACAGGTCTAAGAAAATAAATCTAATTTGAATCGCCACCAAAAAATGTCGCAATAAGTCAATCTTCAAAACGGATACAAGAATGCGAGACACACATAAATAACATAATCTAATTGTATTGACTGGTTTTGGAGATTAGTGATTACTATGATGACTACAACATAGAAAAAATGATATATGCAATAATACTGGTTGATTTTTTACTATGGTCGACCGGACTATATAAAATTTATCTGGTTGGCCTAAAAATCTGTCACATGGTTTTGATGTGTGGGCCCAAAAGTTGTAGACAAATGGACAACAAGGTTGCTAGCTACCCACTTGTCAAGTTTCAGAGCAAATGGAACCAAACAGCCAAATGCCAAAATATAGCTCTGAAGGAGAAACTACAACATGAGATCGAGTGCATATGCCAATACGTGGACAATTGAAAAGAGGTGGGTGCATGGACATACACATGAAAAGGTCGTCCATGTGGTTAGAGGACTCCACATACATCTCTCTCAATTGCCAAAATAGGGGTTTCAAACGATCGATTCGGCTCATTAAGATCGGATTGAATCGATTTTGGTTTGAAAATGCATGAGTCCAAAACTAAACAGTTAAGAAATTTATGTTTCAGCCTAGTCCGACTTTGGGTTTTTAGTATTGGATTAATGTCGATCGATTTGTATTTCGAACTTGAACCACAATGAGATTTGACTTTCATAACTTGTAGTGAAGAAAGTTTAGATAGTTTTCTTTGATAAAGATGTGTAGTTAAAAAATGTTAACGCAAACTTGATCAAATTTGAAGTTAGTAGGCAACCAGAATTAAGTTGCACTAGAGTATTTATCAAGACTATATCATTGTAGTAAGCCCCTCGATAAATCGCGTAGAAATCTGAGTACGTACACTATTTAGTAATCCTATCCATAGAAAATTGAAGCAAATCACGATCACAATACATCATTATAGAAGTAAACCGCTAATCTGTAGCCATTGTTTTCCTTTGGCACTTAAAACCAATTTTCAACAGAAACTCACTGTAGAGAGAGTAACTTGGAGTATAGAATTTTTTTGCCATTTTTGTCAAACCTTATGAAGTTATGTTTATATATTTTATAACTGAACAAGATCTCTTACAACTATTGGCATACTATTCTCCCGGTTTGGGGGAATTTTTTTTTGGTACGACCCGGTTTGGGGGAAATTGCTTGTTAATAAAGGGAGAGGTAGCCGACTTTCATCTTTCAATGAGTATTGAGTATAAAAACAATCAATGAGCATTAGTATTATTAAATAAAATCATTTATATTAGTTTTTTGTTTTATCTTTTGTATTCGGTTCATTTTTTATCTGAATATCGGTCGATTTTGTGCGGTCTGATTTTTAGTCGATTCTGTCATACCCTAGTCCAAAATCTGGTTCAATTTGATCTGTGTTTTTTTAATCGGTTTGATTGGTTCAAGTTAGGTTTTGACACCCCTAGTCCAATCTAAGCAAGGAAATTAAATTGCTCAAACTCTAATTCAAAGTTTAATAAAATTACTAAAATACCATTAAATGGATATGAATGTAAATACAAAATGACATGGTTGTATTGTACATTTGTACCCATAAGATGCACTTGCCTGGTCCTCCATCACATGACTAACCCATTTCTCTCTCTCTCTCTCTCTCTCGCTTTCACAGTTTGGAAACGGGTGGATCGAATGGGACGTGAAACCATCGTTGGACCATCCGAACACCCATTTTTTGGAATATTCTAACCTTAGTCTCTCCCTTGTTGGTACTACTGTCAAGATAATCATGGGTACCTACAACCAAGTGTCAATTGTATTTTGACCCAAAACGTCTGATTTTACTCCTTTAATAAGAGAGAGAAAATCCTCGATGAGATGTCTCAGTGCATGCAATCATGGTTTTAGTGCACAGTATTGGAATGGGTATCCGTGACCCGCAAAATCGATATGATATCGTATCGGTATCGGCCTGGATCGATTGTATTGGACAAAAATATCCCTGAATTTCCTTTAAAAACGAGTTTTCTGATCATTTTACACCTTGTCTGTACAATGTTACCGATACAATATCAGCACGGTATCGGTATCAACAACTGGCAAAATCAATTCATATCACCCAATACGGACGATACGATACCAATACTTAGAATCATGTATGCAATGTTCCCTTTGATTTTCTTTCTGCTTTCTTTTTCTGTATCTCATCTTCTTTTTCTTTTACCTACAACATAATTGTAATTGTTTGTATTTTTTCTATGATATATAGACACCTGCGGCTAGCCTTCACATTTATGTCATTTGGTGATGAGAGTGTCTGGGATTTGGATGGTGAGCTCTTCCAAGCACATCAACTCTCAATCACCATTGGTTAAGGAAAATAGCCAAAACTAGGGTTTAAAGTAGGATTCAGGGGCTGGGGTTGAGGTTGAGTGTTAGAGGGATTAGGGGAAAGGTTCGGCTGCAATATGGGGAATTTCTGATGGCTGAATATGCCTAAATAGAAATTAGGGTTTCTTAGGTTTATGGTGATTAATGGGGAATTAGGGTTTAGAGTGATGGGAAGGGGCAGCAGCTGGGATCGAGTGTAGACAGAGGTGTGAGGGGGCTGTGGCCTGAATCTGGTTGAATTCAGATGAGGGATGAGTGTTCAAGATAACCTAGATGATCTAGGGTTTAAGGAAACCCGATAGGCTTCAAATAAAACAAAAGGGGAATGATGGGGAGGGAGGATGAATGAAAAACAGAAATTAAGGTTCAAACTTACAGTTTGATTGAAGAAGGATGAAACCACCTTCGAATGAGAGACCCTCCCAGCTGTCACGGCGTAAGGAGTCGCAGGATTCCACCCACCCTTCCACCTTGATGTACTCACAAGGATGCAAACACTCTTGAAGAGCAAGGAACAGCAGCAACAATCGGCCAGCAGCAGAGAACAGTGTTTTAATTCAAATATCAATATGTGGGGGAACCTCCCACAATCCAATATATTTATAATAAAGGCCTAAGCCAAATCCTAATACAAATTAAGGTCTTTTCCTTCTAAAATCGTGGAAGGAAGAGTTCTACTCTAATTTACTTACTTTAAAACAGTAAAATGTCCTAACTACCCTTATTAACTTAAATTAAAAGACTTTAACTTAAAACAACTAATTTAAAAGAAGATTCCATATTAGCCAATAGGATATAAGAACCTATTAACCAATAGGAGCTCTTCACTTAAATTAGACCCATTAGACCCATTGAACCAATTGGATGCAACCAATTCTAAACTGGTTCAATCTAAAAAACAGAAAAATAACTAAGTATGGGAAAAATATAAATCCTAACCTACGGCTCCCTATTCAAACCCTAAGTTCAGGGTTTCTTCTTCTTCCTTCTTCTTCCTTCTTGGAGCTGCATCAGCTCAGAATTGACTTTAGTCTTTCCTATATTAATCATGTATGGGTTGTACAACAAGCTCAGTTATTGTTAGGGTTCAATTTTTTTGGATTCAGGAGTGATACTCAGTGGATTACTGGATTCTGAGTGGGTCTTAGGTGCAATTCCTAGCATGTCTATCTACTTACTTTTCTCTTTTCTTTATTATTCAAGCAAGTTCTAGGTCAGAAGTCTTGAACTTTATTCCTGTGGCTATACTGTTAGAATTCAGTTTCAGATTCACTTTTATGTTAAGTTCTAGTTGCTGATTTGTTTGCTTACTATATTCTGCCCTATTTGATTTCAAGTTGTTTCTTCTTTTTTTTTTTCAGATTTTAAATTCTGTTCAAAACCATAAAACTTGTAGTAGTATGTTTATTTTCAACTCTGATTTATTTGGTTGAATCAGATCTCAGTTTCTTTCTTTATCCTCTGATTGGTTCTCACTAAACTCTGTTTTGAATTTCTAAAGCTAATCTGATCTGACCTGTATCACACATTAAAGGAAACCCTGTTTTTGTGCTGACACTTGAGTTGGACAGGTAGCTCTAAAGGTTATGACCGCATTGCCTCATCACCTCCTTCATCCTCCTCCAAACCTTAGTAATTGGGTTCGACCATAGTCTGAATCTCTGGCCGTCTTTCGTGTGTCTCCTCCACAATATAAAAAAAGTTGTTTTCTAATGGTTGGTGTCCATAGCTTAGGTTTTGAAAATCAAGATGTAATTAACTGCTAGATCATATCCCCTCCTTTAGAAAGCTGGTTTTCAAAACAAGAAAAGGGCTTCCTTATTGATATTGAATCACGTACTCTCAAACAGGGGTGGCGGGTGGATGGGTAAAGAAAGACTAATCCAATCTTTTAATTCAACAAGAAATACCACCAGTCTGACAGAATGCAATTCCGAGTGATAAAGATAAAGACGTAGGATATATATATATATATATGCTTGCAAGTACAAAAGATTTGGAAAACTATGTTATGTTTTTGGTGCTTTGAGAGGGCTTTATTTGGCACAGTACGTAATCAAGATCTCAAGTTTACGGTCAGCGGTTCTGAATTTCTTGACCATTAAAGCCTGATCATTGTCTATTTGAATTAGTATATATTTTCCAGGTGTTAACGTCATGTACGTACTCCAGATCAATGGGGGGAGATGGGGGGAATGTTTCCCCTAAGGTAACAGCTCTTTGCATTGGCAATGGAAAATTCTTTGGTGGTGGCATGAAAATAACCCCAACAAATGTAGACCCCCACAAAAAATTTTGAGGTAACAGTACTCATGTGTTTTGTATCAACTCAATACCTCTGAAAAAACACAAATGTTGGTTTTTTTCCATTAAGCTTGACTCCCTCCTGCTTTTCGCTGTCGATGCCAGGTTGTCATTCTCCGGGACTTTAAATGGTATGTTTTTGTTATCAAACTGCATATAAGTTGTACGTACAAGTCAGAGATAAATGTGTGCGCAACAACATTAATTTTCTCTTTCTTTTGAGGATTTGGACTTTTTTTTTTTTTTTTTCTCCTTCTTCAATTCATAGAATGCGCTCTGTGCAAAAACTGTCATCTTTGTACGTATTATGTGTATGTAGATATCATCATCATCATCATCATCATCATCATCATCATCATCATCATTGTTATTAGAAGTGCAAAATTTAGTACTGTGGACGATGAGCCTTGGTTTCATACCACATGGCAGTTTAGTTGGAACTCAAGCCTTATGTACATGTCCATGTCAATCTCTATTCATGTCTCAAGATCGATTTCAACTCAGTCAGAGTTTGCCCTATGTCGATCAGGACAAATATTTAAAATAGTTGAAGAGTCGATATTTTTTAAAAGTTTTTGAGCACTGGAAATATGAGAGGAAGCATCTAATACATGGTGAACATTATGCTTGAGATGTTCCATGCATGAAGCTATTTTGGGCAATGCAATGCAATGCAGACCTCCTTGGAATGGCAGTTTTTAAGTACAGATAACCCCATGCAGGACATGCTGTCAAAACTCAAAAAGTGACTGTATCGATCGACATTATGGTGCAGCATGTCGCCGAGGCTTTTAAACTCTTAATAAACTTGATTCCCTTGGTGGTGATGGTGCCAGTAATAGACTTCATTTTATACCAGAAGATGAATGGAAGAATTGAGGTAAATCTTCATCAATCATATGCTGTTTCTAGGGAGTGATTAAATTCCTCATGGCCTGCTTAACCGACTTCAAGGTGGGTATGCATGGCAACTTTTTATTTCTTTATTTATTTCTTTATTTATTGGTCATTAATTGATTGAGTTGCCTGCCTTCTCTCACCTTGAACCATGTTCAGTACCTATTAATTAATGCAGTCAGGTCTCAGAAATTCTGAGGATGTACAAGCTGTTATGTGACAATAGCAGCAACATTAAACCAGCACTACAACACCAGAAGAAGAGAGAAGAAGAAGCATGTAAGAAGAGAAAGAGACGACCATCGCTGGTTTGAGAGAGATATTCCATACCATTGACCTCTCCCCCCCCCCCCCCCACATATTGCCTTTATTTTTTTTTTTAATTTTACCCGAATGTTATCTGATACCCGGGGAAGTCCGTAAGATTATATTAATGATTGTGGAAAAACAATACAAGGGAGGGTGGGGGGGGAGGACCTTGTGGTAGTAGAGAACTAATGGAAGATTACATTAGTTCAAGGTGAGAAGATTAACTAACAAGACTAACTTAGAAACACAATAGGAGATTAACTAAAGAGTAGAAACTACTGCAGGAACATGTTCTTCTAATAGGGTGGTGGTGGTGGTGGACCCCACCCAGGCAGAGTTTTTAGATAAGGGTAGGGTGGTCATTCCAGCCCCCCCTTATTAGAGGAACTGGGCGGGGCAGGGAACTGGAGGGGATAAAGATCCCGATAGAGACACTCCCCCTATCATGGTTAATGGTCAGACATCATTGTACTGCAGGGGTTTGACAAGAATACCCCTACAGTAGATAACATGTTATATTTGAATGCACACAACTAGCCTTCAAATATAACATTGTGTGCGTTCTTCTCCCCCCTCCCTTCTCCCCTTCCCCCCTTCTATGCTATTTCCTTCGTTTCCCTACAACTCTGAAATCCTATCTGAAATCCTATCTCAGGATTCTTCCTTCTCTACCCGGCCCTCCACCACATTCTCTAAATCTTTCCATTATTCTCCTATGAAAATAATTAAATAGCTTCTGTAGTTGATCTTTCTGGAATAAAATCAAATTGGTCTTACTAAATATAGAGATAAAAAGTTGAATCTACTTTTTTGCAGAAAAGTATGGGAAGGAGATATTCATCTTCCTTTTTGACCACTATCTAAAATGTTATTATCTGCAGTCCTTTGTGTGTTTTCTTGTTAAAATATTTGGCTTCTCAATAATCCACATCCAACGAGAGGGATCCATGGTGGATGCATGTACTTACACTGGTTTTTTCTCAAGATTGTTCATGGTTTGGACTTTGGAGGCTTAAAATTTTTTCATTTACTTCACTTATGTACTTGCCTTTACATGGACATCAGGATGTCAGGCTGAGTATTTGATATCATTATGCTTTGTCAGTTATGTAATCCTGTTGCTATTGCAGTGTGCTCACCATTGAAGTGGAGGAAATTGTAGGCAGTGATAGCATCTATGTACAGTCAAATGGGGGAACATTTAGGGTTTCTTCCGATGAAGTTTAGCATTTTACCTGCTGCAATTGAGATGATCGATGTGCTAATTATCAATCGTGATGAGCGTTGCATTGATTTGGGTTCTTGTTCTTACCTTCTTGTCCTGAGAGTGATACATCTGTAACATGGACACTGATCTTTGTTGCCTGTACATTGCTGAGTAGATGGGCTAGGTGTTTCTGGAGTGGTTCTTGAGTGTGCAGGTAGCTTCTACTGATTTTTTATGCCATGAAAAAAGAGGATTAAGGAAATTAAGGAAAATACAAAAGTTCTGGACTAAATGAACAGGCTGCATACTAAACATATTTCTTTTCCTGTTTCCCAGTTTTCTTCTATCCAAGAGTTTTGCTGGCCTCACAGTAACAACCACCCTGTCCTATCGTAACATGGCTCATTGGATCTCTGGTATCAGGAAAAGATGGAAGGCAGGAACCCTAAAAAGTACAGGTCAAAAATAACAGTTTATTTGTTTTTCCAGTGTTCCTAGGACATCTATCATATATGCATGCATGGGTTAAAGATTGTCCATTGAAAAAGAGAATAATATGAACACATGTGACACTTGGTTTCAATTCCTGGAAGATACATTTTACTGCAACTTTTGTTAAGGTGCCTGTAGTACGTGTAGAACTGTGAAGAGCTAAAAACCACTGTATGGCTGAGGATATAGCACCAATTATTACCTTGATTGAAGAACCTCACTCTATTTTCTCCTTTTTTTTTATTAGTGATTGAACCAAGGTACCTAAAATTTTCACTTTGTGTTATCTTCTTAACGTCAATAGTCATTATTCCATTTTCAATCCTATTGTTACTAGTTACACACCATATACTCTCTTTTTGTTCTACTTATTTTAAAATTTTTTTATTTCAAAATTGATCTCCATAATTCCAACTTTGCTTTTATCCCTGTTCTTAAAACATAGACCAAGGATTCCTTACAAATACAGGTTTAGAGCTGATCCTTGATGTAATCCACTTGTGTTCAACTTGCTCTCCCCACAGTTCTTACACCTACTACACTATTATGGATATCTACAACCATGTCCACATATTTATTTGAAACACTTTTCTTCTTTAACACTTGCCAAATTAACTTTCTAGGAACTCTATCATAAGCTTTTTATAAATCAATAAAGACCATATGGAGATCTTTCGTTCTTACATTTTGATGTAGGTGTATTACCTTGGATCGATCCAAACCCATTTGGGTATCCAGATGGAGATGAACATGGTCCATTTTGCCAAGACAATCTCCCAAAATGTCAAAATGTAATGTCTACAAAACTAGTAGTTTCAGCTTGAGTGCTTTCCAATTGTAGTTTTTACTTGGTTATAAATTCTTTTATATATTCTAGGGAAAATGTTATTGGGGGGTGTAGGCCATGCCTAGATACAGTGGGGCAAAATGATCGCCCCACTCCCATGAAAAGTGGAAATTCCACCCCCTGAGATGCCAACACACGCTCTCTGCCACACACGCATGGCCCCTGCACTCCCCAATAGAGAAAGCTCCCCATATATTCTGAATCTAATTTCTAATACAATATTCTTTGTTTAAAAAAAAATAAAACAAAACTCCTGAACCGGCTTACCTACGTGACTATTCTCGCTAAGTGAACAAGTGGTTGCTTTTTTTCCCCCTTCCTTTTCTCTTCTCTTCAAGTGAAAGAGAAAAAGAAGGGAACAAGAAGTTTTGTGTGCCAGCTTTTTGCCTTTTGTGTAGTCTATTTATGCTTATTGTTGGCCATCAACAATGATTATATATGTTTACATTGACTATTCCAATGATTATTAATAATGATTATTGGAGAAAGTTCACTTTGGCCATTCAAATCCTAAATGCGTTCACCTTTCAACTTTCCTGGTCTTCAAATTGTGAAGATTTGTTTTCTTCTAGTACTTGTGTGGAACAAGTTAAATGTATCTGAATCCTAAGGAGGGCCCACATACCACTTGGGTTAAGAGAGGATCCATATCCTCCCCAACTACTTGGGCGTTTTGCACCTCATTTAAGCATTCAACCGTCCACCCAATACTTGAGAGGATAAAAAGACATCATTGTCCATGTTTTTATAGTTGGATGCTTAAATGAGGTGCCTTCGTATATGAAAAGATAAAAATCTATGTCCAACTCTTCTCTGACTACCCATTTAACAGTTGGGAGGATTTGAATACGCATTCCAACACCATTGGATGGATAGGTTGGAAAAGGGTTGGAGTTGGAGAGGATCTTTTTCTTAGGAGATGGGGGTGGCTGCATAATGGCATGTGATATAGGGAGACTCAAACCCTAGACCAAGCTTAGGACCCTCCATTCAATAGGTAGGCGTAAACAAATGGTTTCCTTCAAATGAAAAATAAAATTAGGGAAAAAGAACACTACTGACTCGCATGGTTCTTGGGCCAAATACAGTAGTGTGCAAAATTACCATCCAATCCTCTCTTAATAAAAAATCTCATCCTTGTTGATGTCCCTGTGCATGTTGGGGGACTACATGACCAACCATTGTTCTCTTGCCCATAAAATTTATCAAAGTAACATAGGCAAAAATTGTCCTTTGTGAAACATCCACTTTTCTAGGTTCATTATTATCCCACCCTTTATTATACGAAGTCGATAATACTCCTACTATTCTCTTCCATACTCTTTACATACCATCCAAACCCCTCAATCAAGGAATTCTCCTTTGACTATGGGTAAAGAAAAATTTAGTCCAACTTAATTTATTTTAAACAAACTTTCAAGAGAAATGTCCCATATAATTGAACTAGGGTCACCTCCTTTGGGTTTGCACGGCTGGTTTAGGACGATGTGCTTTGGTCACTGGATCTTAGGTTCAAGTCTTTATGAATGAAGCGTTGCACCGGGTGGGCGGAGTCTTCTCGTTAGCCAAAAAAAAAGTTGTTTTCAATCTTAAATAATGCAAGCGGTGGTGGTGGTGAGGGAATTTTTATCACCTGTGGTTCCCCTGCCCGATACGATTCCCTTGTACCTCTAATAAAAGGGGGTGGACTTCAGCCCGGACATGCAGTGTGTTCAATCTGGGGATGGAATGATCATTTCAACCCCTCCCTATGTTTTCTTCCTTATGAGAGTTGTGCAATACTGCAATAGTACCCTCTATTTTACATTTGATTGGAAATCACGAAATCTTACACGGTAAGTCCAACTCCTGAACTGGCTTATATTTACGTGACTATAACAGAAACAATTTCCCCAAAGACTTGGCCCTTGTTTTTTTTTTTTTAATTTCCCCGAAGACTTGCCAACTCTTTGCTTAAAAATTTCTCCCAAGATTTGTCCTTTTTAAAAAAAAAAACATTTTCTGATCTTCTAGTTGCAAACTCTTGTTAACGTGGGCCAATGGCAAGTCCTTCAGTTGGCCCATTTTCTCTAAACTTTATGGGAAATCACCTCGTTGCTGCACCCACAGAGAGAAAAAGGTGAGTGGATGAGTGGGGGAAAATAGAAAATAATAATGTGAATAATCCATCATCTTCAGTGGCGGCTCATCTCAACTTTCCATGCATTGATCCCCCCCAGTTCACTATAAATTTAGACTGTTTAGTTCTCAAGCTTACACTGAAACAGTGATACCATGAAAATGGCTAACAACAACAGCAAGAAATGGTTACTCAGGTTTGATAGCTCTCGCCGTTGGAGAAGACGCCAAACCGATCATACTACTAATAAATTTGATTGGAAAAGCAATGTCATGTTTGGGTTTGCTCTCACAATCGTATTAAGTTTTATTGATATCAAATACCAAGGTAGAGGAGGGGAGCTGTTTGGGAGTCATGGTGTGACCATTATCCTTTCCATATCTGCCATGCTTGTGGCTGTCTCTGCTTCCATAGCAGTAAAGTTCTTGAATGGTTTACTTCCACGATGGGCACGTCTTGCCTTATCTCGTTTCAGTGTTTTCTGTGCATTCCAGACCTTATTCATGCTTGGATCCGTTCTCATATTCGAAAAGACTGCAGAGGTTGGGTTTATCTTCTGGGTTTTGCCCATTTTATTGTTTTTACCCATTAATCCTTTGAAGCAGCTTAGGGTTCGGGTTAGATTTCTCTGGCCATGGTTAACTGCTAAGCTAGCTTTCTTTTATGAGCTTTTCTTTGGAAGAGATGATGAACAATCGTCCATCGAAACTCAGCTGCCCTCCTAACGATCCCTCTTGCGTAGTTGCAGTTCCGTAACGGTTGGTCTTTATTTGTGTCATTTCAGTATAATAACAGAGAATAATAATGTGTTTTTCCATGAATTAAGAAGGGTTCTAGTTCTGGTTGTAAGATATGAAATTATGAATCGTCTGAGTCTCTTTGGAGTTGCCAAAATTAAGAATCCAATCCAATATTTCGCCAGTGATTTTGTAAAATTTGATCGTGCGTGTAGATACAAATACATGAGAATGGATCATCTGCACATACAATAGGTGAACGTACATATGAGAGCCAATCACCTGTATCAGTATCAATATCATATCGTTTGTATCGGGTGATACGTATCGATTTTGTTAGTCATCGATACCGTTTCCGTGCTGATACTGTATCGGTTGCATGGTACAGACAAGGGGTAAAATTATCAAAAAACTCATTTTTTAAGGAATTTCAAGGGTATTTTTGTTCGATACAGCCGATCTAAGCCGATACCGTATCGATATTGTATTGGTTTTGTGGATCACCGATACTAGTTTTGATACCGTGCACTAAAACCATGAGGGGAGGAGGAATTTTTATGAAAATAAAATTAAAATGTGATTAGCTCTTACATGTATGTTCATCTATTGATACATGCAGAGGAACCAAACCCCAAATACAGTGGCCATGCATGCATTTTTCCGAAGAGTCTGGATCAGCTCTTCGTACGAGGAGAGTAGTAATTACTATTCACTTTCCTTGTACAGGGGCAGTATGAAATGGAATCTGTCCAATGCAGAACATTCCGTTTTAAATATTTTTTCTATTATTTTAATTCCTTCCGCTCAGCATGTAGATAAAATAATCTTGTTTTATCATTTTCTTTTATTTCAAAGAAAGTAATGTCAATAAAATAATCAAATTTCTTGTCTTTCTGTCTCCTTCACTCCGGGGATCCGATTTCTTCCTTTTTAAGCATTGTGTCTCGTCACACCATTTGTGGTTCTGGGTCGTCGTGTGGGAGAGAATGGATCACCTACACGTACGTGTAGGTGAACGTATCTTTGAGAGGCAACCATATGTGTTTTTTGTTTCCATAAATACCCCTTCTCGATCTCCTTGTAATGATAAAAATAGGACATGTGATTACCTCTCACATGTACCCATCTGCACGTACATTGATGGTAGCCTTGGTTCCAATTTGGATCCTCTACTATCTATCCGCTGCATGCAATCTCACACAAGCAAAGGCAAAATGATCGCCCTGCCCACTTCACACAGGCAAGTGGCAGTAGAGGATCCCGATTGGCGTTGGGTCCCTTTAATTAATTAACCATGTATTTTGGCTGGTCACATTAGTAGTCCAATTCTCTAGCATTGTAACATTGAGGATTTGGATCCTCTACAGTGCAGCTAACTGTCCTGCCTGTGCTGCACAGACACAGGGCCGCACACAAAATCCACCTTACCCCTGCGCGAGCACCTTATTTGAATGGAAGTAAGGCGATCTTTGCATGCAACCTTGTTCCTGCACGGCACAGGCAAGATGGGCAGCTACGCCATAGAAGATCTAGATTGCAAGATTGAAGAATGGACATTTGATCCGATTGAAGGATCCAAGTGTGAGATTTACTGCAGTCATCAGTTGCTGGAAAGTTCTATCAAAATAAAAGCAGTTGCTGGAAAGCCTGGAAAGCCGTACACCCATATCCAAATTAGAAAACTGATAAGGGAAGATGAAGGGAGAACTTCATTTGAGTATTGGACAGGTGTCGATCCGTCGTGCTACCACCATACAAAGGAAAAGGTAATGCTCATCCGGACATCTTTCCACGTACGTTTTAACTTTTATTATTATTTTGTGATCTTCTTTAATTTATATTTATCTGTTGTCCGCCGCCAAAAGGGAAAAATGGAAAAAGGATATAAAAACCATCCTCTCTGATCACTTATAAATTTAGACGATTTATTAGTAATGGATTGCTGATCAGTCCAGGCTCCTCTCCCAGCCTGCAAAAATCGCTATTTCTTAAGAACCACAAGAAATGATCATCCAGGTTGGATGGCCGTGGGTGGGCCCCGGCCGGTTTCAGTCGACTGGGGTGGAAGAATTAACGAAGTTTGGTGGGTTCGCTCTGATCACAACGCGAGGTTTTCATTTTTATGGACGACTTTGAAATAATAATAAAACAACCTAACCACTTATCGGAAACGAGAGAGAAATATAGTGAAAAAACCAAAAGAAACGTGTGAAAGAGAAAATCTGGAGTGAACACAGGATTCACAGGCCAACGAAGAGAGAGAGGGGGTTGGGCCGTTGGGGAAGATGGGTTGTGTAAATTACGATTTAATCCTTTATTAAAAATCTTCTTAAATTCTTGAATTTATTCAAATTTTTTTTTTTTTTTTCTATTTCTCACCGTGAATGTGATTTCACTGAACTATCCCATAAAAATTTATTTCGAAGCACATCTTTTATTTTAGTTTTAATTTAAGAGAGTAACTGATGTCTTGTTATATTTGGATAAATAACAAACGTTTATGATGGGCTGGCCTAACAATATTTGCACGTTGCAAGCAGCCATCCAAGGAAGCAGGATTGGGCCAAGCCCACTTCAACAACAGCATTCTTATAACTTTGTATTGTATTAATTTTTTTTTATTAAGCAATAAACACGAAAGATTACCACTTTTCATCGATAAAATAAGTTTTTTATTATTATTATTATTTTTTATTCATGCTCAATCAAGTTCAATCAGGGTCGGGCTAGGCTAGGGTAATCTGGGGCAGAATTGGGCTTGGGTCAAGGGTTTTATTAGGCCCTTACAGTGCTGGGCTGGGTTTGGGCCAATTTTAATACCCATAGCGCCGCGCTAGGCGTTCAAGGGATTTTTATCCTCTAAAGTTCTTTTGCACCTCATTGAAGCATTCAACCGTCCACTCAATATTTGAGAGGACAAAAAGACCGTCATTTTCCATGTTTCTATAGTTGGATGCTTAAGTGAGGTGCACTCACATTTGAAAAGATAAAAATATGTGTCCAATTCCTCTCCAACTACCCATTTAACGGTTGGAGGATTTGAACACGCATTCTAACACCATTGGAAGGGTAGGTTGGAAAGGGGTTGGAGTTGGAGAGGATCTTTTTCTTAGGAGATGAGGGTGGCTGCATAATGGCATGTGATATAGGAAGACTCAAACCCTAGACCAAGCTTAGGACCCTCCATTCAAAAGGTAAGTGTAAACAAATGGTTTCCTTCAAATGAAGAATAAAATTTGGGAAAAAGAACACTATTGACTCGTATGGTTCTTGAGCCAAATACAGGAGTGTGCAAAATTACCATCTAACCCTCTCTTAATAAAAAATCTCATCCTTGCTGATGTTCTTGTGCATGTTCTCCTTGACCCCCACACTGGTGTAGGGATTTCATGACCAAAGCATTGTTCTCTTGCCCATAAAATTTATCAAAGTAACATAGGCAAAAGTTTTCTTTTGTGAAACATCCACTTTTCCAGATTCATTATTACCCCAACCTTTATTATACGTAGTCGATAATACTTCCTCTCCGATACCCTTTGCACGCCATCCAAACCCCTCAATCAAGGGATTTCCCTTTGATTGTGGGTGAAGAAAAATTTAGTCCAACTTAATATATTTTAAACAAACTTTCAAATGAAGTATCCCTTATGATTGAATAAGGGAGGCATGTTTTCACCTCCTATGGGTTTGCTCAGCTGGTTTAAAACAATGTGCTTCGATCACAGGGTTTCAGGTTCCCGGGTTTTTCCCCAAGGCCTGAATTGTAAACCCGGGTGTTTCCAGCCCTGTACATGACCACTCGCACCCTCTATTTTACGAATTCGGATCCTTTACTGTCGAGCTGCCCGGCAGGATCGTGCTACCTAGACATGGTGTTGCGAGCAATGTCCGCCTTACCCCTGCCCAAACGCCTTGCCGAGTGGAGATAAGGCGGTTTTTACATGCAGCACCGTGTCTGGGCCGCACGGTGCTGCTGGGCAGCTCGGCAGTAGAGGTTCTGGAATTCTATTTTACATTTGAATGGAACGCATGAAATCTTACACAGTAAGTCCAATTCCTGAACCGGCTTATTTATTTAAGCGACAACATGATACAGTGAGGAGTATGAACACCCAAGAGGACTTCCATAGTACTCCTCACTAGAAGGAGATGGCGAAGCCACAGCTAACAGAAAAAATTTCCCCATAGACTTGACCCTTTTTTGATTTGTTAAATTTCCCCGAATACTTGCCTTCTCTTTGTTTAAAAATTTCTCCCAAGATTTGTCCTTTTAAAAAAGAAAAAAAAAACATTTTCTGATTTTCTAGTTGCAAACTCTTGTTAGCGTGGGTCAATGGCGAGTCCTTCAGTTGGCCTATTTTCTCTAAACTTTATGGGAAATCACCTCGTTGCTTCACCCACAGAGAAAAAGGTGAGTGGATGAGTGGGGGAAAATAGAAAGGATTTGTCACGCCCAACCAATAGGGAAATAAGAAAGTGAATAATCCATCATCTTCAGTGGCGGCTCAGCTCAACTTTCCATGCATTGATCCCCAGTTCACTATAAATTTAGACTGTTTAGTTCTCAAGCTTGCACTGAAACAGTGATACCATGAAAATGGCTAACAACAACAGCAAGAAATGGTTACTCAGGTTTGATAGCTCTCGCCGTTGGAGAAGACGCCAAAACAGCCATAGTACTACTAAATTCGATTGGAAGAGCAATGTAATGTTTGGGTTTGCTCTCACAATCGTATTAAGTTTTATTGATATCAAATACCAAGGTAGAGGAGGGGAGCTGTTTGGGAGTCATGGTGTGACCATTATCCTTTCCATATCTGCCATGCTTGTGGCTGTCTCTGCTTCCACAGCAGTGAAGTTCTTGAATGGTTTACTTCCACGATGGGCAAGGCTTGCCTTATCTCGTGTCAGTGTTTTCTGTGCATTCCAGACCTTATTCATGCTTGGATCCGTTCTCATATTCGACAAGACTGCACAGGTTGGGTTTATCTTCTGGGTTTTGCCCATTTTATTGTTTTTACCCATTAATCCTTTGAAGCAGCTTAGGGTTCGGGTTAGATTTCTCTGGCCATGGTTAACTGCTAAGCTAGCTTTCTTTTATGAGCTTATCTTTGGAAGAGATGATCAACAATTGTCCATCGAAACTCAGCTGCGTAGTTGCAGTTTCGTAACGGGTCTGTATTTGTTTGTGTCATCTCAGTATCATACCAGATAATAATAATGTGTTTTTCTATGAATTAAGAAGGGTTCTAGCTCTGCTTGTAAGATATGAATCGTCTCAATCTCTTTGGAGTTGCCAAAATTAAGAATCCAATCCAATATTTTGCCAGTGATTTTGTAAAATTTGATCGTGCGTGTAGATACAAATACATGAGAATGGATCATCCGCACATACCAATAGGTGAACGTACATATGAGAGCCAACCACCTGTATCAGTATCGTATCGTCCGTATCGGTTTTGTTGGTCGTCGATACCGTTTCCGTGCTGATATTGTATCGGTAGCACGGTACGGATAAGGGGTAAAATGATCAAAAAAATATTTTTTAAAGAATTTCAAAGGTATTTTTGTCCAATACAGCCGATCCAAGCTGATACTGTATCGATATTATATCGATTTTGTGGGTTACCGATATCAATTCTGATACTGTGCACTAAAACCATGAGGGAAGGAGGGATTTTTATGAAAACAAAATTAAAATGTGATTGGATCTCACATGTATGTTCACCTGATGGTACGTGCAGAGGAACCGAACTCCAAATACAGTGGCCATGCATGCATTTTTCCAAGGAGTCTGGATCAGTGGTAATTACTATTCACTTTCCTGTACACAGGGGGAGTATGAAATGGAATCTGTCCAATGCAGAACATTCCGTTTTAAATATTTTTTCCATTATTTTAATTCCTTCCTCTCAGTATGTTGATAAAATAATCTTGTTTTTTCATTTTCTTTTATTTCCAAGAAAGTAATGTCAATAAAATAATCAAATTTCTTGTCTTCCTGTCTCCGTCACTCTGGAGATCCGATTTCTTGCTTTTTAAGCATTGTGTCTCGTCACACCATTTGTGGTTCTGGGCCGTCGTGTGGGAGAGAATGGATCACCTACACGTATGTGTATGTGAACGTACATTTGAGAGGATGTTTTTTATTTCCATAAATACCCCTCCTTTATCTCCTTGTAAATGATAAAAATAGAACATGTGGTTCACATGTACCCATCTGCACGTACGTTGATGGCAGTATTGGGTCCAATTTGGATCCTCTACTACCTGTCTATGTGATCGCATGCAGCCTCACACAGGCAAAGGTAAAATGATCACCCTATCTACTGCCTGGATGGGGTCTATGCCCATTGCCTGTGTGAGGTTGCATGACAGCCGCACAGGCAAGCAACAACAAAGGATCCCGATTGGCGTTGGGTCCCTTCAATTAATTAACCATGTATTATGGCTGGTCACATTAATGGTCCAATTCTCTAACATTGTAACATTCAATGAGATTTACACAACGCCAAGATTGAGGATTTGGATCTTCTAAGGAGTAGTTGTCTGTCTTGTCTGTGCTACACAGACATTGGGTCGCATGTAAAGACCATCTTACCCCTGTCCGAGTATCTTGTTCAAATAGGGGTAATTAAAGTGGTCTTTTCACACAACCCTGCGTCTGCACAGCACAGACAGGATGGACAGCTACGCCATAGAAAATCTGGATTGCAAGATTAAAGAATGGACATCAATTTGAATCCTCTACTGCTGAACTGCCCAGACACAATGAGATATGCAATAACCGCCTTATCCCTACTCAGGCAAGACACTTGGACAGGAGTAAGATGATCATTTCCCACCTTGTTGTGTCTCGACACTATCGTTCTATCAGCCAACTCCACGAGAAAGGATCTGGATCCAATGGACATTTGATCTGATTGGATCCAAGTATGAGACTTACTGCAGGCATCAGTTAGTTGGAAAGCCGTACACGCATATCCAAATTAGAAAATTGATAAGGAAGATGAGGAGGGGACCTTCAGAATGAGTTGTCCATTTGAATATTGGACAGGTGTCGTGTAAGCACCATTCAAAGGAAAAAAGTAATGCTCATCCGGACATCTTTCCACGTACGTTTTAACTTTTAGTTATTATTATGTGATCTTCTTTAATTTATATCTATCTGTCGTCCGCCGCCAAAAGGGGAAAATGGAAAAAAGATATAAAAACCATCCTCTATTGGACTTGGATCTTGTGCAGCTCCCTGTCCAGCACCAAAACCCACCCTGAATACAGGGGGAGGTAATCATTTCACATGTGAAGCTCAGGTGGGATCCATCTGTGAAATGACTATCTTACCCCTATTTTTCTTGTCATTTAATGGTACTGCACAGGAACAGCTCCCACCATGGCGGAATAAGATTTTTTCCTCTTTTATTGGACTTGGATCTTGTGCAACTGTATTATTCAACTTTATGTTTTATATTTCTCAGATGACATGACTATGCATGCATTTGTGAAACCCCCTAATAACAAACACTTAAAGCGTACTAGGCTTTCCATTTATTTTCCATTTCTATGAAAACAGCTTTTGCATGACTTAGTCTTTATCTATAAAAACATTGATTTCTGCTTTCCATACACTACTACTTGGAGCTAGCGAGATTATGAGAGCTGAGATTAATGCATGATAGGGACGAATAATCATCTTTTTAACAATCTAACGCCCTCTATTTTGTATTTTCATAACAAAATTCCAGCTAGCATTCAAATTAGAAACACAGAAGTGATATATTGGAGGAAACTAAATAACCGTAAATATAATATTTTCATAATTACATTGGAAGGGTGAAAAGGCCAATGCATGATTTTTTGATAAATTGATATCTTGGTACATGAATACCTGATACATAATAGATAATGGTGTAAGTTGATTCGGTTCAGGATAACTATTATCTATTACCTACACAAAAGAAGAAAAGTACAGCTTATATAAGTAAATTCTTTTTTTTTTTTGTTTGTTGATGGATATAATTTAGTTGTTTTTGAATTCTGATGATTTGGGTAATAAAATTCGATGTTGTTTGTCTACCTTTATAAATTAATCGGGTCGGGTTGGGTCTGGATATGGATATAGAAATGCAGAATCCAACACAATACATATCTTGTTATATACTTACTGCAAAGAAGAAATCTATGATTTCTTCTTCAGTCAGTGGGTCCCCCATATGAGAATGTAACGAATAGAATCCACTCATTCATAGCCACTCGTGCCATCTCCGGAGTGAATGGTCATGCCATGGGATTTAAGTTCGACCCAGTTGATTGGGTTGGCAAAGCCGCATCCGGTGGAGGAATATGCGAACCAACGATTAAACCAACTCCTGTAGGCCCACCCAACTGGGGGAGATTGGTCTCTCTTTCGGACAGGCTAACCGGTTCAACCGACAGTCCACGGCCCAGTGGTTGAACACCACTCTCGTCCAAAATGTCCCTAAATATAAGGTTGCAAGCCCCTTCCAAGACTTGCTCGATACCTTCACGGAAGACTTGTCTATTGGCATAAAAATGTTCTAGACTCCAGAGTGAAATCCCGGTCCAAAATATTTGAAATGAGAGGAAGTAGAGTAGTTGAAGAATTTGTCATTTCCTCTGATTCAATGTATGCCAGTGCAGCTTGTGCCTCTGCAGCAACAAGCGTGAGTTTGGTATCATTATCTCTGTGGCTACCTTTTGTATGATTGATGTAGATATGACATGCATTATGGCCAAGCCACTTAAGGAATAACCAATTAAAAGCCAATAATCACCATAGTAGAGCAGACGCTTCTGATTCCATCCATACTAATCACGGAATTAAGATCTGACGTTCAAGGTCGTAGAGGGACAAGATGGTTCCGAATGCATGAATCCATTTCAGTGGATGATCGAGGATTACGATGACTGCGCACTTTATATATATATAAAACAAAATGTGGGGCCAGTCAAGATGATCTGGGCCGTTGGTGCATCAAATATATTTTTTTTAATAGAAGATCGAGTTAATTTGCAAAACTTGGTTACTATACTGTCATTTATAGGAGATCCGATCAAACAGAGGAGTCCCTTCACAAAGGAAGCGTGTATTACTAGTTAGGAAAAGGTATGTTCTCGTTTCGTGGTGGAAATGTGGAATGCATGGCTTGGAGTTAGTAGAAGAAAATGCAAGTATGGTGTTCGTAGATATATAAGTAAATTACTCCCCCCCTCCCCTCGATTATGTTCGAATGATAAATCCCTCCCCTGGATATTGCATAATGACTCTCCCCTCCCTTGCATTAATAAAATTCTATCAATAGTACCCATTTCGTTAAAAATGACTGTTAAGTGATGACATCACCTTAAATATATTCATTTAAGCCCATAAATACCCTTATGATTGTGATATACCAAGATTACCCTCCCTAATGCCCTTCTTCTTCTTCTTCTACCTACAACGCCATTTGCCCCCAACCCAGATGAATTACACGAATAAGAAACCAAAAAACAAAATGATTTGAACAATCAAACAGCACCAACTGGTTTCCACCCAAGTTTTTGTTTTTTACATCGACACCATACTTGATCGCCACGCCTGTAAGGGTATCAAATTTAGAAACATGATGTTCAATATAATTAACGTCACCGTCGGAGAAGAAGATGACATAGGGAACAAAAGCAAATTATTGGACATTGTCGTCTGATTGTTCTCCCTGCTATCACACATTCGATCTAACGCAAACTGGTGATTTCCATTTCCATTGCCCCCACTTTTATCTAACTACATCACTAATAATTTTCCTCAATCCAAGAAAACCCTAAATCGTTCAAATCCTAAAGAACTCTCATCATACCATCACCTATAACCCTTCGAAAACCAAGGATTCTCAAAAGGCCTACAAAATTTTCTCTCGTTTTGCACAGATCAGGAAATGCCACACCAAAATCTTAATAGAATTCACACAAAAAAAAAAAAAAAAAAAAAAAAACCCCACTGGTAAAATTGCAGGAAATGAGGAATTCACAGTTATTCGTAACCTTTTGGTACGACAAATCATGAGGAAAGGGATTAAAAGAACGAAAACCCATAAAACACCAGAGATGGAGCGAAATGGGTTTCTTAGATCTCGGCGCACCGTTATCAGATTTGGATTTAGTCTTGTGTTCCAGTGTAGAATTTTGCTTTGACGATTCTTCCTCTGTTCCAGCCTTTAGGATGCTATTAGGAGGGTCGTTGGCATTTTCTGCATCCAGCAGTAGCCAATTTTGCCGCTGTTCATGGTGGTTTTGGGTTTTGAAATCGGGTTGACAAAGGGACAAAGGGATTATTTAGGTCGTTTTTACCGACAACGATGGCCTGCATTTGGATCACCGTCAATAGGCCGTCTTTTGCCAGGACTGCTCTGATTCATCAAGGGCGATATCGGTCCAAGCCAAGATGGGAGTTGCAGGTCCAAGCCGAGATGGGAGTTGCAGATCCAAGCCGATATGAGTTGCAGGCGGTTTCAACTCCTCATCTTCGAGTTTCTCTTTTCCAATGGTTGAAGACGATAGGGAAAGAGAAAGAAGTAGAATGTCTTAAGACACTAGGGTAATATGGTCTTTTTGTAAGACTTAACTCTCAGAGGGTAATACGGTCTCTTTCTAACACTTAACTTTCAAAGGGTAATATGGTCTTTTACTAACACGTAACAGCCATTTTTAACGGAATGGATACGATTGATAGAATCTTGTTAATGCAGGGGAGGGGAGGATCATTACGCAATACCCAAGGGAGGGGTTTGTCATTTGACCATAATCGAGGGGAGGGGGGAGTAATTTACTGTAGATATATATATGAATCCGAATTGGTCTGGGATTCATTCCTTATCTTTTCCTTTTGTTTTATTTTACTTTTTCAGACGGGTACTCCAAACATTTTGTTTAATTTTCTTATGGTGTTTTTGGCGGGATTCTTGATCGTCGAAAAGGGAGTGGAGGTAATAATCTAAATGTCATATATGAGTCATGTTTTTCTTTTTGTTTCTTTCATTCAAATAGTTTTGTTGTTTCATATGTTATAGATACACTATAGTTTATTGTTTGGTTTAGCCGAGTTCATAAATTTTGTCCAGTGCATGCATTAATTATTAATATGTACTTCCCATTTTCATTTTTGTTTTACTTTTTCAGAAGTTGGTGCATGCATGGCTGGAGCAACTAGAAGACGAAGAGGAGAGAGAAGTAAGAGAAGCGGCAGAGACTCTGTTGATCTTAAAATATGGTAGGCAACAGAAAGAGTGAGCTGCAATTAATTGAAGAGTAAATCGTGGGTTAAGCCAGGTAACAAGTTGGTGACGACTTCGCACACTCGCTCTTTTGACTTAAAAAATCAAACAAAAAATGTGTGTTGTTGGGAAAAAGTGGTGTAGGGATTATTACGTGAAGCTATTAATTATTTGTAAAGTTGTTCATCTTAAACAATGTTGTTTTTCTGCACAAGTTGATTAACCCTAAACAATTAGTTTCTTGTACAGGCTTTATTAGGGCTGCAATAGGGTCAGGTTGGACCAGGATTTATAGAACCCTAGCCCAACCCTAAGTCCCTTTAGCTGGGCCCAGACCTAACCCGATGCTGACTTAGGGCCAGAAAAATCCAACCCTGATCCGCCCTCAGGGTCGGGCCGGGCTGACCCTGATTGGCCCTGATCATGAGGAAGGGAAGGAAATGCGTGGGCTGGATGGGCCAGGGAGAAAAGTATCAATTTTAAATAAAATAACACTGTAATAAAATATAATATATCACTTATTGTCTTCATATATAATATATTATATAACAAAATGTGGGTGACGTTTAAAGTTTATAATATATATTTTATTGTATAACTTAAAACAGGGTTGGGCCGGGCTGGACCAGGCTTAGCCCGAGGCCTCAACCCTAACCCAACCCGACCCTTACTCAGGGCCAAACTGACACCCCCTAGGCTGTATATTTAGGCTGACTTAATTAGCTTACAATCTAGTTGGATTTGGTTATGCAATGAAATAATTCGAGCTAAAATGTTTGTTATTCTTTCTATAATGAAACCCACTCATTTTCCAATCAAATACTAGTATTTATAATTATGGTCATTTTAATATCAAAGACTTTGGTCCATTAAAATTTTTTCTTTGCAATAAGATTGTTAGATCCACTAAAGGGATTTTTCTATCTCGAAGAAAATATACATTGGAGATGCATGCTTAGTGATGCAGGTTCACTTGGATCTATACCAGTCAAATAAAGACTCTTATATTTCGACAAAACAGCGTGGCAAATCTTTTTTACCAAAGCTGTTAGTCAAGAGTAGTACGTATTATTTTCTTCGTAGCAAGTTGGGCTTCCATGATGTTCACACTTCCAACTTGAGGGGGAATGTTGAGTTTTATTAGTTGGGTCAAGACCCGTACCTAGGGAGAGAGGTAAGATCAGTGAAGAACTCAATTTAAGGAGTAATGCAGCCGCGAAACATAAGAATATTGAACTCTCCTCCTCCCGTGGATGTAAGCAAATGCCGAACCATGTAAACCTTCTCATTTTTCCTCTTTCTTTTTTATGTTTCCATTAATTATTAACATATAGGAATCAACTCTTGTAACTCTTACACACAAGAAACCCATTGTAGGAGCTCATGATTTTGTTTTCTTCCATAGCTTTAGAAACTGAAGAGAACTCTCAAGCACACCAAAATCCAACCTCTTCTATGCCAACCCACGAACCCATGTACAATTGGATTCAATCCCTTTTCCTTCAGCTGTTAAACCATCTTGCCCTTTTCTTACTTCGCAATCATCATTTTGAAATTTTATTTTAGGAGAATGTTCTCTAGGCCGCAGCGCAGACACATAAACTTGCCACTCAGGGGGTAGGGAGGTCATTACGCCCACCCCATGTGCAATTTTGACATGTAAATGGAAATTACAGTCATTTTAAGAAAAACCATGTTTGGCATGGCCGGCCAGGCCCACCAAGGGTTCATCAAATACAAATGGACAAACTTGTTTAGGTCTCAAGGAAAAAAGAGCTTTTATAGAAGTTTTTCATTATTCTTACTTATGTTTCATATTTCTCAGATGACTGACAATGCATGCATTTGTGAAACCCCCTAATAACAAACCCTTAAAAGAGCGCTAGGTTTTCCATTTATTTTACATTTCTATGAAAACAGCTTTTGTATGACTAGTCTTTATCTATAAGAACATTGGCTTTTGCTTTTCATACACTACTACTTGGAGCTAGCGAGATTATGAGAGCTGAGATTAATGCATGGTAGGGATGAATAATCATTTTTTTAACAATCTAACACCCTCTATTTTGTATTTTCATAGCAGAGTTCCAGCTAGCATTCAAATTAGAAACACAAAAAGTGATATATTGGAGGAAACTGAATAAGGTAAGTATAATTTTTTCATAATTACATTTGCAGGGTGAAAAAGCCAATGCATGAATTTTTGATAAATTGATCGATATCTTGGTTAAGAAATGAATAACCGATACATAATAGATAAGAGTGTAAGTTGGTTCGGTTCAGGGTCAGTGGTAATGGTGTTCATCAACGAACCCAAGGAGGGTAGTCACTATTTGGGAAAGTATATTTCCGTTCGGCAGTGATGAGAGAATATGTTAAAGCTGTTGGAAAAGGTGCCGGTGTTTCGACCCAAGAAGCAAGTCCAGGGGAGGAGGGCCGAATAGATTATCCGTAATTTCAAAATAGAATTTATAATTAATTATAGGGAAGAAGTTCTCTGTCCGGGAGTGTGGCCTACGCCAACACTCCCATGAGTCTATCTCTCTCCTCCCCATGTGAAAAGACATCTCTGCCCCCTTTTTTTAAAGGAGGAGAGAGATAGACATAAGGGAGTGCTGGCATAGGCCACACTCCCGTAAAGAAAACTACTTCCCTTAATTATAATAGAGGATAACTATTATCTATTAGTAAAGCTTATATAAGTAAATTCTTTTTTTTTTTTTTTTTTTTTTTTTTTTGTTGGTAGATATAATTTAGTTGTTTTTTAATTCTGATTATTTGGGTAATAAAATTCGATGTTGTTTCTCTACCTTCATACCTTAATCGGATCGGGTCAGGTCGGGTCGGGTCTGGATATGGATATAGAAATGCAGAATCCAACACAATACATATATAGTTAGTTATGGGAAACAGTTTTCTGTCAGGGAGTGTGGCCTAGCACTCCCATGTGTCTATCTCTTTCCTTTTTAAAATAAGGGGGTAAAGATGTCTTTTCAAATGGAGAGGAGAGAGATAGGCTCATGGGAGTACCGGCATAGACCACACTCGCCCGGACAGAGAATTTTCTCCCTATAGTTATATACTTACTCAGAAGAAATCACGGATTTCTTCTTCCGTCAGTGCCGAGTGAGTCCCCCCATAAGAGAATGTAACGAATAGAGTCCGCTCATTCAAAGGCGCACTCGTGCCATCTCCGGAGTAAATGGTCGTGTCTGGGTTGGCAAAGCCGCAACCGGTGGAGGAATATCTGAACCAGCGGTAAGTTAAACCAACTCCTGCAGGCCCACCCAACCGGAGGAGACTGATCTCTCCTCAACACAAGCGTGAGTTTGGTGTCTTCATATATCTGAATTGGTTCCGAATGCATGAATCCATTCCAGTGGATGATCGAGGATTACGATGACTCCTCTCCTCGATCGGATCTCCTATAAATAATAGTATAGTAACCAAGTTTTGCAAATTAACTAGATCTTCTATAAAAAAATATATATATTTGACGCACCAACGGCCCAGATCATCTTGACTGGCCCTACATTTTGTTTAATTTTCTTATGCTGTTTTTGGCAGGATTACTGATCGTCAAAATCGTCAAGATTAAGGTTCTAGAGAAGCAGCTCCCCAAATTTCCAATTCTTTGAAGGGAGTGGAGCCAATAACCGAAATGTCATATATGAGTCATTTTTTTTCTTTTTGTTTCTTTCTTTCAAATAATTTTGGTGTTTCATATGTTATAGATCGATAGATACACTAGTTTATTGTTTGGTTAGCCGAGTTCATAAATTTTGTCCAGTGCATGTATTAAATATTAATACGTATTTTCCATTTTCTTTTTTATTTTATTTTATTTTTTCAGAAGCTGATGTATGCATGGCTGGAGCAACTAGAAGAAGAAGAAGAGGAGAAAGAAGTAAGAGAGGTGGCAGAGACTCGGCTCATCTTGAAGTATGGTAGGCAACGGAAAGAGTGAGCTGCAATTAATTGAAGAGTGAATCTTCTGGGTTAAGCCATGTAACTAAGGGTGTTAAATGGTTCGATTTTGGTTAAATGGTTCGGTTCAGTTTGGTTTTGATTGATTGAAGATACAAACCGTAACCAGACCGTCTCTTAATCAAAACCTGGACCATTTGGTAAATGGTTTCGGTTAAATGGTTCTAAACAATTTTTCACGGTTTTGGTTAGACAGTTGTGTACACATTTTCTACTCTATTTATTAATACTTGTTATTAGTTAATAGTTATTGCTCATTACTTACTATGTTATTAGGTTTTTTTTTTTTGGAAAAAGGAAATCATTAATGAAGAAACATAACTGCTTAGTAGTTGTTACTTGCTAGATTTTGACTTTTTGTTTATAAAAAAGAAAAAATTGTTAAGTTTTTGAATAGTTAGACGGTTTGGTTATAATCGGTTTTAATTGAATTACACGATTTAAAACCTTTGGATTAATCGGCCTAAATTGAATCAAATCGATTAAATAAACGATGTCATTTCTAAAATCATAATCGGACCATTTAACTAAACGGTCTATCGATTTCGGTTTAAACGGTTCTGTTTGGTTTCGGTTTAGTGTTGACACCCTTACATGTAACAAGCTGGTGAAGACTTCATTAATTAGGCCGGGTTGCACCTATCACCTTACTGTTCACGTTATTACTAGTAGTAGTAGTAGTACAAGATTTCATTAATTAGGGTTGCAGCCAGGGATATTAGGTCCTGTTTGGCATTTGCCCTTCCACTTGGCTGGGGGAGGTCCAAAAAAATTCATCTTTGAAACTCTTAGACAGACTGCATGTAAATTCTTGAATGAAATATAAATGGATTAACCCACCATGACCACAATCTGGATCGTCTACGGCCTGCCTGCCCGTAGCAGCCTCCTAATGAGGCGTGGTGCAATGACCACCTTACCTCTGCCCGAGTGTCTTGCCTGAGTAGGGTTAAGGAGGTCATTGCGCCGCACCTCATTAGGAAACTGCTACGGCTCCTATGGGCAGCAGGTCGTAGAAGATCCTGATCCGCAGCAGCAAGAACTCCCCACTTACATCTTATTCTGAACCAAAGGAGATCGATCGATGCAAAATATGCAATGTTCTAACAACTATAAATTAAATGCAAAATTATGGAATGTTCTTGTATTATGGTCTTCTAGCTAGCAACTATTAAATATAGGATCTCAATGTAACAAGGTGGGAATTAGAACTGTTTTGTACGTACGGTGTGGCTATAACCACCTTGGAGCATTAATTATTGGACTTGCATAAATTACATTATAGAAATCAAATCTATAGCTTTCCTCCTTAAGATGATGTGCCTCTAATTCAATTTTTGGATCCTCCATCTCTGCTGTCACATGTCAGCCTGATTTTACAAATAAAGGAGGTCATGGATTATGAGAATGGTAGTTGTTGGAACCTGAGTACGTACACTATGTCAATACTCGATCTTTGATTGGATTATATTCAGCTCATCCTAGACTCGACTCGACTCGGAGCAAGTTTTAATGGAAATTGATTTAAAAATGACATAAAAAAGAAAAAAGCACAAACAAAAACAAAGAGGCAATTCCTTGAGTGAAGGAAGGAAAGACCATGAGAGGGAGAGATAGGGGGATACTTGGAGTGTGGAGAGGAGTCGCCACCGCCGCACCGTCATCATCGTCATCGCCGGCAGGTAGTGAGTGAGGAGAGGAGGGTTTGGTCTGCAAAATAAATGCCACGTCAAAACACAGTTGGATTAGATCTAGGGCAAACCATGATTCTTCGAGTGAAATACTCCCATTTACCTGAAGTTGCAAGGGCAGGAGCTTCGTTCGTGCGAGGAAGATGAACGCCTTCGAATCTGAATGTTATGGCAGAGAAGGAGTTAGGGATTTAGAAACAAAGAGGTTCGTGAGGGTGTTTTGTCAACGTGAGGTCGGGCCCAGAATTAGTCGGTCCAATCGGGTGCCGAACGGACCAAGACCCTACACTGGGACTGCCCGGTTATTAAACGTGTCGGGTTCAAGCCCGACATATTTAGTAAACGGGCCGTGCTTTAGTCGGATGGGCTTGGTCAGTATTACCGGGCCGGGCCGGGCCGGGCCTGGAATTGACACCCTTAATTTCCTCTACTCATTTTAAGCTGAAATTGTACCCATAAGATGCACTTGCCTGGTCGTCCATCACATGGATTAACCCATTTCTCTCCCCCCTCTCTCTCTCTTCCTTTCACAGTTTCACGGTTACATCGTCTCTGTCTGTATTAATGAGAGAAAAAGATGTGGATTTCAGATTTCTAACTCTTAGAGAGGTGCAGGAACTGCATCAACCCAAGCAACCAAAATGGGTGGGTGGAATGGGACGTGAAACCATCATAGGACCACCGAACACCCATTTTTGGAAAATTCTAACCTTATTCTCTCTCTTCTTGGTACTACTGTCAAGATAATCATGGATACGTACAGCCAAGTGTCAATTTTCTTTTGACCCAAAACATCGTCTCTCTGATTTTACTCCTTTTTAATAAGAGAGAGAGAAAACCCTCCATCAGATTTCTCACTGCATCTGCATGCAATGTACCTTTTTTAAGTTTCTTTCTTCTTCTTCTTCTTTTTCTTTTTCAAATTTAAATTATGGGAAGCAACCATGTGTCTTCCTTCTTGTTTTGAGAGAGAGAGAGAGAGAGAGAGAGAGAAAAGGGTTTGTACCCTGTAATAGTAAGAGTAGATAAAGTTTATTGGAAGCTCTTGCATCTTTATTGTTACCCATTTATTGCCCCTCTTTTCTTGAACTCTATGTAGAAAGATAGGGTTTATTAGAAAGATACCAAATTTCTCAAGTTTTGATCCTAATTCACTAAAAATACCATGTTTATAGAGAGAGAGAGAGAGAGAGTTAGTTTTCATGAATTGGAAATAAATTGGAGATATCTTTTTATGCCAATAAAGTAGAAGGGTGAAGTGGGAATCCATTAGGCTAGCTGAGTGATAAAGTTGGGAAATCAAATTGGAGGGGACCAAACAGATTTTTAATCCTAATTAGCTTACCTCTTCAGGTAGTTGCTCACATGTATGGATTGAATTCCCTAAAAAATCACTGCCACAACCAAATGATGACCCTTGGCTTGCACTCATTTTTTGCAACTTCACCAATAAATGGTAGAGACAGAATACATGAAACTATTAAAAGAAAAAAAAAAAAGGGAAATTTTTACCAGGAACCTTAAAGAGACATGGAAGAATTACAGAAGTTAATTAACCCTAAACAATTAGTTTCTTGTATAGGCTTTATATTTAGGCTGACTTAAGTAGCTTTACAATCTAGTTGGATTTGGTTATTCAAAGAAATAATTCGAGATAAAATGTTTGTTATTCTTTCTATAATGAAACCCACACATTTTCCAATCAAATATTAGTATTTATAATTATAATTATAATTTGACATTATGGATAACAATCCAAAAGCTTATTTAGAGGTTGCAGCTGGGTCTGGTTTAACAAAATAAAACTTAGTTTAATTCAGTTGCAGATTAGCCCAGATGGCCAGGTTTGAATTTTCCATTCCAATCTGGATCAAATTAACCATCTTTTGTGCCCTAAAATAATTTCAGCCCTCTTTATTTTTTATTCTTTGTCCCTCATTTAAACCCTCATGACTGATAAGAAATATCTCAAGCAGTGACCAATCATTTGTCTTAATTCTAAGCTTACCTAAATAATAATATAGAAATTTTCCAAAACACTTAAAATTGATGCTTGACAGAACCCAAGAAATACCAAATATATTCAGAAAATAGGAGCTGAGAACTCAAGAATGTGATACTCTGTCATTACCTATTATGCCTAGCTAGGGTTTTGGCCAACTTCCCTTTATTTAACCTAATTTGGGTACTATTCTGGTTTCCTACTCTCTGCAAAACTTACTATAATAAGTAATACCCATGAAGAACGAAGCTGCTTGTCAACAAAGAGGCAGTGGGTGGTTAAAGGTCACTTGTTATCTTTTTTTCTTGTTCGAATTTGGACTAGTTAACACAGTAAATTACAACCATACCATTCCACTTCCAATTTAGGTTCACTGATAAGGTGCAATTTGGTAATTTTTAATGAAATAAGTGAGGGGTCAAGTTGGGACTTTATTAAGATGTCTTCTCTTTACACTTCACTCTACAAGTATCACACGCTTCATTTCATTCTCTCTACTCCAACAAGAAACCAAAGCAAGAAGAGGTAATTAACTCAGGCTAGCTGAGCACTCCACCTTCTCTTCCTTCCTCTCTAGCTTTTCTCTTCTTTCATCTCCTTCTCTAAAGCCTTTTGGGTTTTTCAAAGACCAATTAAGTTTCCACTTCTGATGACAGTTCTTTGAGCCTATATTAATCCTTTATTTAAACTTTCTTGCTAAAACCAAAACCTCCATCTTTGTTATTTTCTTGTAATTCTTTTCAAGAATATTGATCTTTAAATTAGTTTTTGTGACTTAAACAAGGATATTCAAGCATAAGAAATAATAATGGGTAAAATTTCCTTTTCTTTTCTTCTTTCCCTAACAGGAAGAGAGACATAGCTACAGTACTGCTGGATAATTATGGGGAGGGGAAAGATAGAGATCAAGAGGATCGAGAATACTACCAACAGGCAAGTTACCTTCTCGAAACGCCGAGGAGGGTTGTTGAAAAAGGCTCATGAACTTGCTGTGTTGTGTGATGCCCAACTTGGGCTCATCATTTTCTCTAGCACTGGCAAGATGTATGAATATTGCAGCTCCCACTGCAGGTCTGCTTCTACCTTTTTTGTTTTCCTTTTTCAATTCTAGTTTTCTAAGGTGGGTTGTGCATATGGGTGATTCTTGTTTTTTTTTTTTTTTATTTGTAAATCTGTGATTCTTCTTGCAGTAGCATCTTTTGTTATATTGTAGTTGGAGTTTGAATTTTGAAGCTTAATAGCTTCATATGATCTAATTAATCTTTCTTTTTTCTTTACTTAAACAGCTTAATCTAAGACTTACATTGTCCCTTCTTTTCAGTCTTACTACATGAGTGTTCTGCATTGCATTGATCTGTGTGTGTATGTGTATGTGAGTGTGTATGTGTGTGTGTAACTTGGATCTTTTGCTAGGTTTTTTTTTTTTTTTTTTTTTTCTCTGCCTTCCTTTTTTATTTCGCGTTTTCATTTCTGATTTTCTAACTGTTAATTATATGAATTGCTACTCTAATTGGGATTCAGTTCAGTTGGTATTAACATGTGTAGGGAATACTATAGTATTCTTGTGGATTGTTTTGTGAAATAATTGTTGAATGTTCATTCTGATATTTTTGTGGATTTTTTGTGAAATAATTCTTGAATGTTGATTCTGATCCTAATAAATTGATGAGAGTCTGTTATACTAAATTTATCAAATTACAACAATAATCTATATATTGCTGATATATAATTCCACATTAGTTATGAGCAAGCCCTTTTTTTTTTTTTTTTTGAATAATCATTAAAGTTTCTTCATCCATTAACCCTTCATTGATGTTGAGATCTCCTAGCCTATTGGAGACATCTTCTTGGGTGAATGTGATCCACTTATCAAAGGATTTCTGTAAATTAAGAACCTTGAATGATGAGTTACTCTTAAATCACAACATTTATGATGATATAAGAAAATTATGTATATACAGTGCTAGTGTACACACTCTCTCCTCTCTGACCCCCTACATCTGAATCATGAGGTTCTTCCTCCAATGCACTCATTGGCTTGGCGTGGGAGATACCAATACACACTGGTAGCGACGATGCTAACATCATTTTACAAAACATTAAAATTTTCATTACCAATTAATTACTATCCCCTAACATTTTGATTTCATTGTGATGTATGTTATAATAGCATGCAACAAATCATGGAAAGATACCAAAAGGTGTCAGGGACTCGTATCCAGGAGTATGACAACAAGGTAAATTAATTAATTCAATCTTAATTAATATTAATATTGTTTATCAAGAAGACTAGCTACTAAAAGATGCATGGGAGGGGTTTAAGATTTTATTTTGAAGTTTTTTATTATTATTGTTTTTGAATTTGTTGGGCAGCAAGTATTCAATGAATTGACAAAGATGAGGAGTGAGACTGATAAGCTTCAAGCAAGCATGAGACATTTCTATGGAGAGGATTTGGGTTCTTTACCTTATAACGACTTGCATCAGCTTGAAGAAACACTTGAGAACTCTGTTAACAAAATAAGAGCCAGGAAGGTAATTAATATTCTAAACCTTTCAATTCCCAAGTGAAATTGGATCTCTCTCTCTCTCTCTCTCTCTCTCTCCTGTTGGGTGGGAGCTACTGGGTTGCTAGAATGAAATTTTGGGTTGAAATCAGACTTTATTAATGTAATCTTTGTTTAACAACTTACAGAACCAGCTAATGCAACAACAGCTTGACAATCTTCGTAGGAAGGTATATATGAACAATCTTTCTCTCTCTCTCTCTTTGTTTTGTTTGATACTGATTAGTCTGTGTCACTTGCAGGAGCAAATCTTACAGGACCAGCACAACCAGATGTACCGTTGTGTAAGTTTAGTTTTACCGTGATGCTTAATTTCTATGCTTTAATTAAAAAATCATTAGGGCAGACCTCGGCGCAACTAAGTTTGCTCCATTGCTACCCAATGGTCAGGAAATAGTCTCTCCCCGAAGCCCCAGCTGGAAGGGGGATAAAAATGCGTAACACCCCTCCCCCCCACCTCTCCTGTGCGAGTTCAGTTTCTCTACACATAAACGTACATGTTCGAGGCAACCACATGTTCCATTTTTTGTCATATACAAGGGGAGGAGAGGTATTTATGAAAACAAAAGAGACATGTCATTGCCTCTCAGACATGCACGTACATGCAGATAATCCATTCTCTCCTATGCTCCTATTGAATTCGCATATCCATCTCCTTTGCCCTAGCCGGCCTTTTAATTATTTTGTAAGGGAAAAAAAAAATAAAACAAAGTTTTATTGTAGTCTGTGGGCCCATTCAAATATAATCAGGTTGAGAATCCTACCATGCAGACCCATTTAGTGGGCCCATTATGGATGATATTACAAGTTCTGAGATGGTGTCACATTGTGGAAATTTATCTCCTTCAGTTTTCTGCACAGCCCAGTTCTTCAGTTCCTCTAATAAGGGGGGTGGACTACACCCGGACAGACTGTTCGGGAAGGAGTAGGGTAGTCATTAAGCCCCCTCCCCACCCCCCTTGTTAGGGGGTGCATTATTTGCATGGTAATATAAATAAGTTAGGTTTTATTTGAAGTTTGAAGATAGGTAGGTAATTAAGTGTGTAATTTAATAAGTGGTGTTTTATGGTGTGATGGATGGCTAATTAAATAGATTCAAGAGCTGGAGCAGCAGCAAGTAGTGATGGAACAGAAGAGCATGGAACAGCAGCAGCAGCAGCAACCAGTATTGGATATTGGGCTTTATGCAGATGATTTGGGGAGAAACATGCTTCATCTCTCCCCTCTCTCTCCACCTCCTCCTCCTCATCATCAGTTTCACACTACTACTCATCCTCATCATCGTCTTCAGCCTACTCAGCCTAACCTCCAAGAAGCTACTACTACTACTCTCCCACGCCATGCTTTGCAGCTTTAATATTAATTGGTACTGATTAATTCCCTACTATGTATATACTCACCCTCCTCTCTTCCCTTGCCAAAATTAGCCCTATACATGTATAGGTCATTTTAGTTTTAGGGTAGGTATCCTAGTTTATTCACATTTTACTACTTATTTTTGCAGGTATGTGAGATCCCATGTAAAAGGGCTTCATCAGATCATGAAGAAGGATTGTCATGAGGAGTTTGCTTGTCAGATCATGAACCTCCATCATCTCAACTACTATAAAGTGTTAATTTGTTAATTGAGTACTATAATATATATAATATTTGGTGTTGATTGTTACTTTGTTTGTGTTGTGTTGTGTTGTGGATTTTATAAACTAATACATTAATTATATATGTAGCATTGTGAGCATATATTATTTTCAGTAATTCTCCATATGTTCCTTACTAGCTTCCTCTAGCTATTACATTCACTTGAATACATATCCATTCTAACTATAATTAAGAATAATTATACTATGACTTAAGGTTTTCTTGGTACTTAAATTTATCAAGTTTTTAATTTACATCTTAATATATCAAATTTGGATCAACAAAAATGACTCAATAAGTCTGAATTGTTAAACCCCGATTGGATTACTTGTAAATTTCAACAAATTATGCATTTTGAAGCCTACATGTAAGGGAGAGAGGATTCTTAATAAAATTTATTGCACGCCCTACCAAATTCGCCATGTTAGAATTTCTCTCACTCACAATACATTTTATTGACAAGTCAATAGTTTGATAAGACTAATTAGTCTAAATGATTTGATTATTCTGACTAATGATTTCATCAGAATTTGTTGAATACATTAATTGTTGGAATAATATTGTACTATTTTTCCAACCAATTTGATTAAGACATAAGTGAAGTATCATAGGTAGTAGTTAAGGTCTCTCTATTTAATTAGCTGATAATAACAAGTGAAAAAAGTCAAGTTTCTAACAAATAAATTAGGCCAATAAAACTTGAAATTAATTTGTCTTGCCCTTGACCCCTAGCTAGCTTGTTGACTTATCTTGCTCTTAGTTTCCAATATAATTAATTTTCCTCTATATATATTAATCTCATTCCCTTAGGATGTCATACCATTTTCTATATTGTTACTGTATATTAATTATTTATATAGTTATAATTAATCTCTTACAATTAAGTAATAAAATACCTTGGTCCTTAATTAATTTGCTAAAACAACATAATTCACACTAAAATACTTGTTTTAAGAGTAGAAAATTGCCATAAACTATCCCTACTTTGAAAGATATAAAATACCAGAGTATAATTGAAGACAATTGATGTCTTGCCTAAATATCCAAATTGTCATGAGAAAGACCTTTTATTATGATTAGGGTAAATTACACATCACCCCTTGATTTTCAAACAAAACTCAGATCATCCCCTGTTTTTTTTAAAAACTCAAATCACCCCCTCTACAGTAACGGTGTTAGTCTGTTGTTAGTTATTGGTGTGAAAGGATTGTTTTACCCTTGTACTAAAACATTAGAATTAAATTTATAATACTACCCATCCTTCATCTTCAACATTGGCCAAGGGTAGAATAGGGATTTAAATTTATTTAACTGGCTCACATCATCACCTAACTACATAAAACGAACGGGAAGGACTAATTTGTCATAGTGGGGTCTAAAGCAGGGGGTGATTTGAGTTTCGTTTGAAAACCAGGGGGTGAAGTGTAATTTACCTTTATGATTATAGAAATTAATTACGGATTACTTATATGCATCTACACTTTTCACCTTTCCATAATGTGTCACTTGAAGGGGGTCTCACCCACTAAGAGAATAACGGTCCCTTAAAAATATATTCAATTGAGATCAAACAGCAGTTCCGATTCTGATTCAAGCTGCAGCGATTAAGATCGGTGGAAATCAGGATTGGTGTCAACCGATTCCGTTATGCATTGGCCGATTTATCAATCCGATTCTCGATTTTTGAAATCCTTTTATAGGGCAGTGACTAAACAGTGACCTTTACAAGGATTATTGGGTATGAAGGAGATCGGTCTTCATTGATCTTGATTTGAATCGTCTTGGTATTTATTGAAAATTGGTTGAACTTCGTGGACTTGGGCAGACTCCACCTAACTCTATTAGATTCAGTTCATGCATAATCGCGATTATTTAAAATCAAACCCGATCAATTCCGAGTCAAATTCAACAACATCCTGATCTGGTTTTTAAAACCATGGGTAAGCTCTTAATACTTGAGTTGCAGCCATTCATCTGGTCAAACCATTTTTTGTTTTCTCCCCCCACCAAGGCCCCAGTCCAGTTGTCGTTGCAAGAATATTGGATTTTTATTCTCAACCTCTCAAAGGGAACCTTTTATCCTTCTCTAGAGAATGAATAAGGAGTTGCCATCTAGATTAAGGTCTAGGATCCATGAAAATGACTCCAATAGAGACTAGTCAAACCAAAAATTGTGATATGAATCATGTTGTGGACCCAGGAAGGTGTTAGGCACCTCGTTCTATCTGTTTCAACCTATTTTCCTATTTACTTGGTCAAAATTAAATTAAACGCAAAACGAGGGCAAGAAAAAAACCAAAATATATAGAACTAAACAGTAGATACATACCTCATGCATTTGGCTTCACAACAATAGATTAGCATCTAAAGAATATAAAATAAAATACACACGCTTAATAAAGGCTAAAAACAATAAACATGCAATATTTACAAGATAACACCATTAACTAATTAAACATGCAAAACCCTAACTAGATGTATGGAATAACAAAGAAATAAAAAGACCTAATCATCGATAGCGAAACTACTAAATAAGAACATAAACACAACCTAAATAATAACAAAAATAATAATAAAATAATTCAGATAAAATGTAAATCATTCTATATGCATAAAATACCTAAAAATGCATGAATTCATCAAAGAAAACTCTAGAAATATAAGAAAATTCAAAATAAAGTGGAGGATCATCCCAAACATTTACTAGCATTAGAGATATGATAAAGATATATAAAATTAATGTCCAAAAAAAATAAAATTGAAAATGACAAAAATACTCTTAAGTCTAAATGAAGCCTAAAATTATAAATAAACATAGAAAAATCTTTAAAATATGAAAAAGAATGAAAAAGGCAGATCCATAACAAAACCTCAAAAGGAATTAAATTCGCATTCGCACTTGAAAACAGAGGAAAACAATCCTATGAAGAAGCTTATATGCAATGAATGAAGTCTATATGTAATATTGAATCATAAATCATGGCAAAGATTGAAATAAAGCAAGATCATTACATGAATGATGAAAAGAGTCTTCTAACATGTACTAAATTACTAAAACATAAAAAAGAAACAAAGAATAAAAAAACAACAACAACAAAATAGGATTTGATCCATAACAATACATCATACTACGATCTAAAGAGGTAATAGCAACATAAACTTCTTAATTACCATGCAAAGTATGAATGAAGTAAACAACTAAATGACTTGAATAAAAGGTAGAAGGCTTTGAAAAACCAACTTGTGATTGAAAAGCCATTGCTTCAAGTTTGGTGGAGATTCAACTTTGCTAGGGATTTCAAACTCTGCACCTTTAACCTCACTTGTTCTAATCTTAAGTAATAAATTAACTTTTTTTCCCTATCCCTCATTTTCCCAAGGATATTCAATTGGCTATTCCATCACGGCCATGAGCTCAGAAGGGTACAATTAATGAAGATCGATCACAATGGGGCACCAACAATGCAACCATATCCCTAGCTATTTGGTTCAGTTGGGCAATGAAGAAACTCTCAGAGATATTTTTCCCCTTTGAAAGATACAGGAGCGAAACAATCAACCTATTGATATTGGAATAAGACCCAAAAGATTCTTCTATGTATCATTTTTGGGGACCACATATGGTTTTGCGACTCAAAGGTAGACTCTTAAGTCTTAGGGCTTGATTAGTTGATGAAGAAAAAGGATGGTTTTTGACTTTGAAGGTAACTATTTTCACCATATTCATTTTTTTCGTTTTTGGAGCTACATGATATTAGCATAAGCTTCTCATTCGAGGTTGAAGTGAAATTTTGTTGTGAAGTTATTTGGACTGGTTCATTCTAGTTTGAACCAAGTTGAGGGCTAGTCCAAATTTATTAAAACTTTGAAAATGTATATTTTTTTCTCTAAAAATTCAAATTGAGTGATTCAAAAGGCATTTTAAAGTGTTTTTCAAACACTTCCAAATGATATTGAGTTTGGGGACTGTATTGATCAATAAAAATTATTTTCAATGTGGACCCCACGTGGTTAAAATAGAATATTTTTCAAATTATGGTGCAAATAAATTGTTTGCAAATAAAATTTAATCATGATGAAATACAGCATGAAAATCATTTTATTTGGAAGTTTGGTTGGATTTTGAGGTCAATTAACTAGAGTTAAATTTTGTCTAACCTCTATCATACCCCTCTCCCCCCCCCCCCCCACCACACACACACAAAAAAACAAAAAAAAAAAATCATGTCTAACTACATGGGTGTTTTGTTCATTTCACCTAGACAATCTCCAACGCCTTCAAAATTATGATGTATTTTTCAAAGTTAAAATAAAACATTTCTTTATTTCTCAAACAAGTGTTCATCATTAGATCTTTATCCCCTCTAGGTCCCTGTTCGGCCTAGTTCACAAGTGCCCCTAACAAAAAAGGCACAATGAACACCTTAACCCTGCCTGAACATTCTATCCGGGTGAGGTCCACCCCCCTTATGAGAGGCACTGGAGAATTAGACCAGACAAAAAACTGGAGGAGATAATTTTTCATTCATCATTACTATATACGTCTTTCGGTGTCACATAATAAAGTACATACAATCATATATTAAATCAGATCCATCATCTGCCACTTGATTAGGCAAAAGGGCTAAGAAATAAATGCCCTTGATGAATCATACCTTCCAATTCCAAAAGGGCAAAAAGGCAAGGTGTATCAGTCAATACCCCTATCCTTTTGAGACAAAAAAAGGATTAAAAATGACGAACATTCTCTTTTACAGATGCCGCGTAAGCTAATAATAATCTATAACTTAAGACTTTTAATTAAGTCGTCAATGATGGAACAGGTAAACGCTTTAGAAGCTCCAAGAGTGGAGGGTCACTCTTAAGTCCCAGTCACCTCGCTTAGAAACTTATGGAAGAGGCAAACCAAGAAACACAACATATATTCCTTCTTTCTTTCATATTTTCATTGAAAGTTATAACGAAGTACTACTACTAACTAGTCAACTGATTTTAGCCAACAAAATGTGTTCCATGGTGATTAAAAAAAAAAAAAAAAAAAAGAAGATAAATAATTACTGTTTTAGGGGTCCTTACACTTACACGTGGGAGAAGACTACTTAGGTTTTTTTTAGTCAATAAAATGTGGGATTGGTCTTAGATTGCCTTTCGTGGGTTCTCTTTGGATTCCAATCGGGTCTAATCCATGGGTTATCCATTATCTAAAATTTATAATAACAAACATTAAAAGGCTTGAATATTTTACAAAACTAAATACCCTAAAATCAAATCAAATAAATAATAAGCACAAGTTATCATGCTCGCATGAGTACATAGACCCGTTTTAATTCAGTCAGATTAGCATAATTGTGTTAGGCCTAAAGGTCAGTATATTTACTGTCTACCCCATGGTTTTAGTGCATAGTATCGAAATGGGTATTGATGACCTGTAAAATCGATATGATATCAATGTGGTATTGGTTTGGATCGGCTGTATCGGACAAAAATACTTTTGAATTCCTTTAAAAAAAATGAGTTTTCTGATTATTTGACCCCTTGTTTGTACCATACTACCGATATAATATCGACATGCTGTCGATATTGATGATTAGCAAAATCGATATGTATCATCCGATACGGATAATACAATACCGATACTTAGAACCATGATCTACCCTACATAAAAAAATAAAATCGTTTCTTCTCTACCATCAATTGATTTTAAGATAGCAATGGACACTTAATCAAAAACTTCAACAATTAATCTCAGAACCAAGATTCCTCGATACCCTTTGAGGGTCAGGTTTTGGGTAATAGGTAATCGGATGGGGTAACAAGGCGGTTGGGGAAACAACAATCTCAAAAATAAATGCTAATTTTTGGATTCATCTTAAAGCGCGTTGTTTGTTGCTTTCACCTTGAAGATTCCCAAACCAATTGGGTCCCTCCCTGACTCAATTTCTCAGAAGTCAGCGTTTTCAATTGCAGAGTAGTTGATAAATTGGATATAAAAATAATTGGAAGAGAACAAGTGCCCAAATAAAACTGGATACTGTTTTCACGCGGCTCCATAACAATTAGATCCGAGTAATCAGAGAAGGGTTGGTCTCTTGTCATTCACATCTTCACCCAAAACTTAATTCCAATTAAAAACCCACAAAAAATTTTTAATTAAATTAATTTCTCTTATAAAATTCACACAATCCAGTCAAAGAAGGATTAACACGAGAAGAGATTCTTTGGTTGTTGGGAATTTGGGTATACAGAGGATTCCAAAAAAGCTGCACATGATATGATTTTCCCAAAATTGGACTTGTTTGATATTATATAATTATATAGGATTAAAATCAAATAATAATTATTATTCAATTAAATGAAGGTATATTCGGAGATGGGTAGAAGTGGGCGATTACGACACGGCATAGCTTCCTCGAAATTCATGTGGTTGTTTGTTTTTGGGTTTTAATCTATCCTAATCTAATTTTTCTTCTTGGTTTTTTTTTATCTCTCTCTCACCAAGAAGGGAAGCTCAGAATTTTTGTTCTTTTGAGCCTTTGGTTGGGTTGGTAGAGAAAGGGCGACGTGGGTTTCTCCTTACTCAGAAATTTCTGTGAGAGCACCACCGGTTTTGAAGCTCTAAGCTGTAGTGATGGTTTTCTGCTTGTTTTTCCTTCTGGGTGGCTGTAGCACTTAACAAAATTGTAAGTCTTTTGATTCATCTCTTGTTTGAACCTTACAAAAGTATGATTTGTCCTTTCTGTTTGTTTTATTTCTAGACTAAGAAAGGAAGTCTTCTTCTTCTTCTTCTTCTGTTACTCTGTTTTTGTTATGGGTTCTTCTCAACATTTATTGGGTTCCACAATACATTGGTTAGGAAGGCTTCATTTGTTTCTATTTTACTTCGCCACTAAGCAAACCTTCTGGTTTCATCTACTGAGTCATTTGGTAGATGACCCATTAAACTTTGCTTCTTCTTCTTCGATGGGTCATGGGTGGGATTCCTATCTAAGGTAGTACGAGCTTACAGGATTTCTAATCTTTCTTAGTTTATTAATTTCAATTATTTTTGTTTTTTCTGCCTTCTTTCCATTCCATTTTCGACAGAGATGTAAAACATTTTTATTTATTTAATTGAGTTTGTGGATTTTATTTTGGGTTCTTTGAGTTAATTCTTCTCCTCCATATCCCTTCCCCCTTTTTATACAGAACTGGAAGAGAGATGGGAGAAAAGGAAATTCTTGAAGCAGAGGACAATATTGCCTTGCCACTTCTTCCACCTTTAACTGTTGCAGTGGCTATTAGTGGTAGTGGACAAAGCAATTCCATTCTCAGATGGGCACTGGAGACGTTCATTCCCGAGGGGAGAATTTTATTCAAGTTGTTGCATGTTCGCCCAAAAGTTTCTACAATCCCTAGTCCCTGTAAGTAGTCTCTTTCATATGGTTCTCCTAAAATATTTAAAAGAAAATAAAAGATCAAATTTTGTTCTAGAATTCTAGACTCAGATTGAATAAAATGGTGAAACTAGTAGATTTACAGAAAGGGGGAAAATAGAAAAGGATAAGAACTTGCAGATGCAGAATCAGTAAAACAGGTCTGAACGAGTGACCCTAGGATTCACCCCCAAATAGGCATGAGCTAACAGAGTCTGTGCTGTACACTGAAATTTTACCCACCATAAGCAAAAACCTTTCAGTTCCAACATGGCTAGCATAAATTAACATTTATGAAAGCTTTCAAACACAAAGATGTTGCCTGTGGAAGATTTGCAGTGCAAAACTATCTTTTCTTCCCAAAAATGGTACAGGTGAAACAATATGACATGGGTAAGTAGGAAGAAATCCTCCTACAGATGGACACACAGAATACATAGTATAACAATTTGGCATTTATGCTACCTAAAATAATTGATAACGTTAGGTTTTCTTTTTGAAATTATTTTTCTTGTCTTAAATAAAACTTCCCTTGATTGTTCAATGGCAAGAACATTTTCCATCTGTTAAAGGGTAGTGTTTGTTTGCTTGTGTGTATAGCCTATCATAAAGTTAATCAGAAGCGGCTCAGGTTTCTGTTTTGATGTAGGTGTTCATACTGTTCCGTTTACCATCTCAAAGAGTAGCTACCAACTTGAAGCTTCTTGTACTCCTGGGGTTTTTTGTCCTTATTAAATCCCATTTTTTTGACAGTTAGGCAATCTCATCTAAGTGACAACAGAAAACAACAATTAATACACAGAACACATCAAACAAACACAAGTTTTGGTTGTTTGAATTGAGTAATGATTATCTGACTATAATGAAAAGTTCTCAAAGAATAAACATTTAAATTAAAATGACTTATTTCTGGTGGGATTTGTCAGTGGGTAACCTTCCTCTCTCTCAAGTACGAGAAAATGTAGCAGCTGGATACATAATGGAAGTGGAAAGAAAAACAAGTGAAATGCTTCTTCCCTACAAGCAAATGTGTACTAAAAGAAAGGTTGAACTCACTCTCTCTCTCTCTCTCTCTCTCTCTCTCTCAGGAAGGCTGATAAATAAGTAAACTGTATTTTCTTGGTCATGGTTGCAGGTGCAAGTAGATGTCGTGGTGATTGAAGCAGATGATGTAGCACGTACAGTATCTGGAGAGGTTGCCAAGTTCACCATCAGCAAGCTTGTCATAGGAGCTTCATCCCATAGCTTGTTCAGAAGGTAACAACACAGGATCCATTCAGTTAGGAAAGTGTGGCCCTTTATGGATTATTGCTGAAGATTATTATCTCCACAGTTTTTTTAATGAAATTTGAACAACACAGGATCCATATTATTGAGCCCTCTGATCTACAGTCATAATCTTGTATCACTTGTTTGATTTCATTACAAGAAAAGAAACTTTTCATAATTTTCCTCATAAATAGATTTGATAATTAAGAGCATGAAGACTTCAATGCCACACATCTCTCCCCCCCCAAAAAAAAAAAAAAAAAGTCTTCTATACTATGATACACTTTAGAATCAGTTTGCTATTCTTTGGAAGTACTCCTGTGATGATGGATGGGTTTGCGGTCCCCTGGTAAGAGCTGCATAGCCAATTTTCTTGTTCTATAGAAGAGGGTATTAGATGTTATAAATATAGGCACTTGTAAATTATTTTCACTGTTACATCTGGTCAGGATGTGCCTAACCCAATCTTGCCCCCCTTCCAACAACTTAGAGACATCATCCACATTCATTTATCTTTGATGCCTCTTTAGTTCTAAGTCTTTTGTGGAATCATTTTTCCATATTACATAATTTTGGTGAACTTTTTATTATTTTACTATCAGTCTATCTCATCATTGTTTTGATCCCCCCCCCCCTTCTTTTTGGTGTTGGTGGGGAGAGTAGGAAAGTTTGTTAGTTTAGTCTTTTTAAGAAGCTAAAAGGATAGGTATGGAAGAATTGAGATTTAGGGGTATCTTTTTTTTATAAAACTTTGTTGGGGGCCTTGGGGCAGTTGAAGTTGCAATTCAATTTACTTTATGTCCATATATCTTCACAGAAAAGCTACCTAGCCAACCTTCATAATTGAATGCCATTACTGTATAGGTAGATGTCATTGTGAAAAGACCTAATTACTGGATAATTCATAGGTAAAGCCAAAGGGTGTGAACTGTAACATTCATTAAATGAGGGAAGGGCCTTGACTCACACTCTGTGGACGAAACTTGCGGAGGATCCCTTAGGCCCCGTTTGTTTAGATGGGAAGGTGGAGTGGGATTGTTGGGAAGATGGGACCCACATGTGGTAGAGTTTTGTTGGGGTGGAAATGTTGAAGTAAAGTTGAGATAAAGTTACTTTTCCCATGAATAGTAACCAAAGTCCCACCAATCTGGTGGGACTTTGGATAGCAAAGGGGTGGGATTTTGATGTGCCGCATCAGCAAACAAAGTAATTATGATGTCCCCTGAGCTTTTGTAAGTTCACCACCCCAAATTAACCAAACAAGATTGGGGTGGTATTTTGAAGTGCCACATCAGCATTTTCCCATCCCACCTAAGTCCCCTCTAAACAAATGGGGCCTTAGGTTTTCAAGGCATTGGATTCTCACCAAAATGTTTCCGTTACTCAAGGCAACATTCTCGCTTCTGCTTCGTCCACACCTGCTCGCGCGGGTACTTCCCTCTAAGGCGGAACGCTCCCCTAGCAATGCATTTTTACATCCCTCAGATTCAGCAGATCGCTTAGCCCCGTTCATCTTTGGCGCAAGAGCGCTCGATCAGTGAGCTATTACGCACTATAACACAAAAGATGTATTATTTATACATAATATGTTGGTGCTGTCAGCATGCAAATATTCACATTTTGACAAGAAGTGAGCATGACTAGAATCCGTAGTTGTTAAGGCGTTGTTGGTCTGGGTTTAGGTTATGGATATTTTTGTGTGTTGCTGTTTGCCATTTTTTTTCTTTATCCTATTTCCCTTTATAACTAAATGTCTTTAGATAATATTTGCTAATAATAGAGAAGATGGGCGACGGACTTATGATGGCTTTCATTCCTTGATTCTTGTTTTCTCCCTTTACTTTCATTCTTCTGTTCCCTTTGTCCTTCTAATTGATCACCAACCCATTAAAACAGTTGATCCATTCTAGAGCCAAGTTCGAAACTTCTTAACTGTGTTTTTTTTATTCTTTATTCTCTCAATTTCATTATTTTCTTTCTTCATGAATCTGTTTATTAATGAAAGAAATATTTATAGGAAACTTAAGGGCCAAAATATATCCTCAAGAATCTCAGAATGCACACCCAGATTTTGTACAGTCTACGTTGTATCAAATGGAAATTTGAAATCTGTGCGTCCATCAACTTCAGAGCCAAACATCAGCACTAAAGGTGAAAGTGGTGATACAAGTGATTCTGACAACAGTTCAAGTTATGGTTTCAGCTTACTAACAGGTATCTATCTCTTTCACTTAATGTTTGACCTTCGTATTTGGAAATCAGATATAAGCACCCGGTAGGACCACTAGTTTCCTTAGTTTAAAAACGATTAGTGAGTTGTACATATGAACACTTGAATTGAAGACCTACTTTATAACAAATGAGAGCTAACCAATATGCCAAAGAATGGATTCTTGCTTAATGCTTTCATCTGACCAATTGGAGACCTACTCTTATCTTTTTTATCTTTCCCAATTTTTAATTTTGTAATTTTTTTCTCCTAACCGCAGTTCAGACTGGGCTAAACTGTTCAAAACCAGATCAAACTGTAACCAAGCCTATTTTTGGTTCAGTGCCTGTTTCGGTCAGTTTCAAAAATTATGTTTGTTAGCTACTTAGCTACCACAGAGTGTTCTACCCTTTCATCTTCCTCACATTGGAAGCCATAACCTTTTCTAGGCTTTAATTTTGGTTGTAAATTATGTTTGGCTGACTTCATGCATCTCCTTGGTTTGTTTATATATAGATGATTAGGCCCATAGCATAATGTGAAGGATTGTACCCTTCCTATTATTTTTTAAGTATCGTGGATGTTATGACGCAATTTTTGTCATTTTAGTTTGCGTGTTTCTCCTATCATCCTGGTTACTGTAAGGAACTTCCAAAATATTCTTGGTAGTACATACTGCATGAACTATCTCTTGGCTTAACTTGAAGTTATAATGAGAAATCTTCATTCAGATATGAAGATATGTCCCCTCTGGTGCCTTCTGAAATCTAAGATAACGTACATAAACTTTTGTTTGAAATTATAAAGAACTTGTTTAAGTTGGGTTGGGTTTAAGAATGCTGAATTTGTTACCAAGCTGAAAAAGCATGGCAATTTTTTGTTAAAACTGATTTAATGCAGTGCTGCAAACTTGCTTTAGTATTTCTCTACTCTTTTGATATTTGGCACGGGAAGACCCATGAAGCAGTTTCATACTCTCATTCCTGTCTTCCTTTTCTACCATATCAGTGGTTTCAAGCCTTTTCAACTATTAACCAGATCCTACTTTATACAGAATCAACTCCAAACCATTCTAGAGGTCCATCTGGGGATACCAATGATGTGGAGGATGTTATGAGTTCATATTCCGGTGATGGAGATATCCGAAATGTTGTAAGTAGATTTTCTAGTTATGAAAGCTTTCAGACAGATTATGGATCATGTGTATCTGCTTGTGCATCCACTTCAGAAGCTCCAACTGACTTTGGTTCATTAGGAGGGCAGGTAATTTTATTTTATTTGTTTTTTAATGTATAAAATTCAGTGCAATGATATTCATTAGTGAATAGGCATTAAGATGAGAAAAGTTCACGACAGGTGTGTGTGAACTGATTAATGGGATTATCATAGCCATCTGGCCTTCTTCTGCTTCTTGTTCTTGCATTTCTAATTTTAAACAAAGAACGTCTTATCCATATGCAGGTTGATATTAACTTTGAGTTAGAAAGGCTGAGAATTGAACTCAGACATGCCAAAGGAATGTATGCAATAGCTCAACAAGAGAAAGTCGATGCATCTCGGAAGGTAAGCTCAGGTCCCTATACTAAAAGAACTGACAAGGAATTTCGAATCTCTTGAGTAATTTATATAGAGGATGAGCAAGAATCAGTCATGAGTTTTATGTGTAATCATGCTTATGCTTATAATTTGAAGCAGCTAAATGATCTAAGTAAACGCTGGAAGGAAGAAGCAGTTAAGGTCATGGAGGTCACCTCCAAGGAGGAGGAAGCTAGAGAATTGGCAAGACAAGAGAAAAAGAAACATGAAGCAGCGACGAAGGAAGCTGAGTACATAAAAGAATGTGCCGAAAGAGAAGCTTTACAAAGGAAGCAATTTGAGATTAAAGCCAACCAGGATGCCAAAGAGAAAGAAAAGCTTGAGAAAGCCCTTACAAGTCCTGATCAGCCATATGAAATTTTCACATGGGAAGAGATTGTATCAGCAACTTCATCATTCTCTGATGATCTTAGGATTGGGATGGGAGCATATGGTTCAGTTTACAAGTGTTGTTTGAATTATACAACCGCAGCTGTGAAAGTCCTTCACTCCAAAGAGAGTCAGTGGACCAAGCAATTCCAACAGGAGGTAAAGAAATTATTTTTTAGAAGAGAACCCTGAATTGATCTTATTTCTTCAACTATAAGCATACGGTCTTTCATGAAGTCATTATGTCTCAAACCCTCATGGCCGTTTGACGAGTTGCAGACCCTTTGATCTTCCAAGTTTAAATGAACAATCAATGTTTAACAGACAACTGGAGTAATAAAACTGTGAGGGGTTAAAAAAGATACAAAGCACATTTTAATCCATTGTAATATGATTCTAAAAAAGATTCAGGTACAAAAAGGTATGGATTGGATCCCCAAGTATCTAAACTAGAAAAATCTGAATTTAAAAAAATTCATCTGGAAAGAAAAAGTACAAATAATAATTTAGAAGCAATCAATGTATTCTTTCATAAAGTGAAGTCTATATGAGGAAATGAGGTGGCACTCATAAATCACCATTAAATATGATAAGCAGTTCACTAGGTCTACCATACTGATGGAGTCACTCTAAAAAGTTGACAAGAAGATGGGAAGAGTGTTATGAGGTTTATTAATTCCTTAAACAAAGCAATTTTTACTATTTTACTGAACATACTGAAACCAAAATGTAAGCTACATAGAATTATTTCATTTTTTCACTCAAACATATTACAACTCTATCATAAGATTCAAGATTCAAATTATAAATTCTTAGTTGCAAGACAGAACATCAGAGGATTTTTATCGAAAGGGATTCATGCATTTCAAATTGTTTAGGTTTTTGAAAATTTAGTAAATATTTGACCTTTAGTGCCTTTAACTTTATTCTGCACTGAGAATTCATTGTTTCCTTTAAACTTCTTGATAAAAAAAAACATTCATGTATGTTTTGTTCATTTCTTTCAGATTGAAGTCTTGAGCAAAATCCGTCATCCCCATTTGCTTCTTCTTCTTGGAGCCTGTCCTGATCATGGCTGCCTAGTTTATGAGTACATGAAGCATGGGAGCCTGGATGAGAGGTTGCTTGGGAAATATAATACACCCCCCATCCCATGGTTTGATCGGTACCGAATAGCTTGGGAAGTAGCCTCTGCCTTGATTTTCCTACACAACTCAAAACCAAAACCAATCATCCATTGTGATCTGAAACCAGCAAACATCTTGCTTGATCATAACTTTGTCAGCAAGATAGGTGATGTAGGCCTTTCCATGTTGCTTCCTTCAGACCCTTCTTCAGTAGCTACCATGTACAGGGATTCAGGCCTTGTTGGGACTCTTTGCTACCTAGATCCCGAGTATCAACGGACTGGGTTGATCTCACCCAAGTCCGATGTTTATGCGTTTGGAATGGTGATCTTGCAGTTGCTAACTGCAAAACCTGCCATTGCATTGACCCGCATAGTGGAAAAGGCTATAGAAGATGGCCGCTTGATGGACATTTTGGATTTGGAGGCTGGGGAGTGGCCAATTGAAGAAACACAAGAATTGGCTGTATTGGGATTGAGCTGCACAGAACTACGCCGCCGTGACAGACCTGATTTGAAGACACAAGTCCTTCCTATTTTGGAGAAATTGAAAGAGATTGCTGATAAGGCCAGAGATTTGGCACCCAGTGTCGGATCATCCCCTCCACAACATTTCCTCTGCCCAATATTTCAAGTATACCTCTTCTCTTACACATAAGTAAAAAATTGTTTGCTTTTATCATCTTCTCCTTGCTATTTTGCAGCACTGGATTGGAATTTTAACATGGGAATTGATTGTTTTCATACAGGATGTAATACATGATCCCTGTGTTGCTGCAGACGGCTACACGTATGACCGCAAAGCAATTGAGTCATGGCTCAAAGACAATGATAACTCACCAATGACTAATTTACCTTTAGCCAATAAGAATCTTATACCAAATTATTCTCTTCTTTCTGCAATTATGGAGTGGAAGTCCAGAAGGTAATGGCACCTGACCCTCTCAATTCAGCTGAACATCCATGGGCTCTCTCTGATCTTCAAGATAATTTTTTTTTTCTTTTTTTTTTTTAACTTGTAAATATATAGTTGTATAGATTATCTGCTTTGTTGAGGCAGTGCTGAGTTGAGTTTGAGTTGTATAGATTAAGTAATTTGAAAAGGTAAATTTTGATTGATTACTCATATCTAGGTAAGTCTTAACCAGGCTGTGGTGCTTAGTTTTAATTTCAACTTCATTTTACACATTTTGATACCTAACACCATGGATCTTGTTGTCACAAAATAAATATCATTAAGGTCCAGCCTAACACCAATGATCTTGTTGTCACATAATAATTATGGTTAAGATCCCACCCAACATCAGGGATCACATAATAATTATCATTAAGACTCCACCCAACACCAGGGACAGTGTGTGTCAACCATTGAACTATTTGCCTTTTTATTCATTATTAGGGAGAAAGAACGCCACATGGTCGCACCTAGACACGCCGCCTACGTGAAATGATCACCTCAGGGCCTTTGTCATGGCACAAGGGTAATTTTTGTACTTGATCGATACGCCAAAAGCTCTAGAGCTGATGGAAGATCTAGGTTGGCCCAATCTAGCATCCATACACTAGAGTAAGCTCATTAGATATGAATTTATTTCCTCTCCTGTCCGTTGTCCGGACAGGACCGTGCTGTCCCCTCACATGGGGGTGCGAAATGATGACTTAACCTCGCCCGAGCAGTGTGTTCAGGTAGGGGTTAGGTTGTCATTTTGTGCCCCCATTTGAGGGGACAGCACGGTCCTGTCCGGGCAGCGGACAGGAGAGGATAACGATTCCATTAAATACATAACAGACCACCATGGTGTGCACTGCTTGACCGGATGGTGTTCTCTTTCCCTTATTATTATTATTTTTTTTTTGGAGAAGGTGAAAAGGTTATATACATGGATGATGGATCTAGTCCATGGTGAAGAGAGAGAATCTCTTCACCATTGGGATGTGATCCTTTGATCAGATCTAAACTAGTCTCTCCAGATTATCAAATTTGATTTCGAAGCTCTGTAGAAACATTGAGGAAGATGGAATTTACGACTTACCCTTGGTCTACACATAACAAGACCCTTATCCAAATAGCCATAAAATTAATCATTATAATTTTACTCCTAATGCAAGCCAATATGATCCGATTCATATCAAACCGGGGCGGTCACCAATACCTATAACTTGGGTCCAACAACCCATTCGAGTGTACCACCAGAGTGATTATTATGTAAATAATTTTACATACTTATTTATATCTTATTATTGAAATAGAATGTGCTTTGGGATTCATTTTCGTTATCTGGGGCTTCATTTGGATAACATGAGATTCTGGTGGGCCCAATTATATGGGATGGTGGTATTCGATTGAATTGGGCTTTCAAATTGAAAAATGGATAATTGACATTAATCGATAAATGTCCAAATGGTTAAATTTATCATATCACTCTTCCACGTGACAAAAATAAAGCATCCGCCATGAAATTCTTTTCTAGGTAGGTTTCTTGGAAAAACTTATCCATAAAATGTTATTAGAAATGAAAAGTAACAAGATTAAACTTGCTCCATTAATGAATATATTAATATTGTAGCATATTGTTATGTGTGTCTTGAATTCTTGTACCTGTTTTGAAGATTGATCCACTCCGACATATCTTGGTGGCGACTCAAATGGAAATTTATATGCCTTACCCATCTTGTTGTAGAGGGAGACGATTTTGGGGTTTGTTTTAACTGAAATTTTACACTATTAAATCTTCCTTGTAACTATCATAGTAGTTGTTTTAGGACCATGGGGGGAGGGGGTTTAAAGGAGATTCATTGAAATACCATTAAGCAAACATCACATGGCTTAGCTAGCTAATTTAGTGAAGATTAATATTTCCAACCAATGATCTTAAATCCAGCCTTACAAGTATGCACTGCACATGGGTAGGTATCACTACATTTATAGATTTGAACAGAAGAGAGATATAAATATATATATATATATTTACAAGTAGTCTAAAATTAAAGGATACTAACATGTTAATATTGATTCTTAATTTGATTATTTTGAGAGGAAGGAGGATGGAAGCTTCATATACTAACAACACCTCAAATACCAAGGCATCTATTCCATATATTCTCCTATAATACTCTACTATGATTCCATATTTTTATTACCTCTTTAACACACTTGGATATGTGTGTGTATGTGTATATGTGCTTGTGCATGTGCCGTATCTCTGGTCGCGATTTTTTTAATATTTTTCGTATATTTCTTACGTGTGAGTGTGTTAATATCATATCATTTGCTTCTCTTAATTACTCATTATTATGTATGTAAAAGCGTGTCTTATCATAAAGTAACATTAACTTAACTCCTCTTTTTAAAAAAAGAAAAAAGGGGGAAAAAAATTAAAGAGAAAAACCAAACAGACCCTTACAAAACAAGCATTCTTATTTTTGTGGTTTAAAAGTAGGTAACACTAACACTAACACACAATCGTATTCCATTACTTTAGGGCACATGTGGGGCTTCAAAATAATAGGTTACAAAATTAATTCATAGAGTAATAATAGACCTTGTAAGCTAGAGCCACCCTACCCAATAGAAACAATCAGATTGGAATCTCTTACAGCATGGTTAGTGCAATCTCTCTTGATTGGGCGGTTGGTCAATGTGGGTCCCTGTCAACTAACCCTCCAGTTTCCCTCGTACCAATCCTTATTAAAAATCATAGAAATTAATGTGGGGATATCATCATAGCTAAGATTATAAAATAAGCTTAGGAAATGATTAGATAAGAATCAGTTTGGGAAATAAATAATTCATAAAACCCTCATGTGCTTCTGCTCATCATTCCCAATTATATCATGGGGGATATTATTAATTTTTTTTTATAGTTTATAATATTGCATTATAATATACCAACCAAATCAACCAAACATGCCTTCCAAGAAGTACACAAGACCTTCTCATCATACTCTCAATTATCTATTATTAATTAGCCCAAGTACATGGGGTATTGTACCGTCTTGAAAGCCTAAAGGGTTAAAAATGTAATTTAGATAAAAGGGCAAGAGATTGATGTCTGGTGATGTATCACCTGCACCACAGCAAGGGCCAATGAGCGTGGTCTTATGCCTGGACGTAGGAACCACGTGACTAGTTAGCGTTCTTTTTCCCTTTAGATGATTACTCCAAAATCTTCGTACTATCCCACACAGTCCAAGCTCACATTGATTCACTATTTCATAGGAGAGGTTTCTTTGAGCAAGTAGAATAGAAGAGTGCACAAATGAGCTGCATTAAAATGGTATTGTACATTTGAGGGTAGCGAAATCATTTCATATGAAGAGAAAAGAGATGGACAGAGAAGTGATAGTGCACCCTACCCCTACATACCCTAGCGATTCAGAGAACTTTTTCTTCTATTTTATTTATGGGATCACTCTCACGCTGCGTGGATTCTGCACTAGCTTGGTGGGCAATGAGAGCGTAGGACAACATCCAATTGGGATTATTTCTTAGGGGTAGGACCCTCCTTATGTCTAGGTGCAAGGGCTATGCAACTTGGCCGTCTCCTTTTTCCCTTTAATTATGGGAAAAAGAACATTGTCAGGTCGTATGGCTCTTGCGCTCAAACATAGAAACACACTTACCGTCCCACCCTCATGAAGTCAAAAACAAGGGCCACGCAACTTGGCAATCTTCATTTTCCCTTTAATTATGGAAAAAAGAACATTGTTAGGTCATATGGCTCTTGCACTTAAACATAGAAACACGTTTACCGCCCCATCCTCGTGAAGTAAAAAACAAGGGTCATGCAACTTGACCGTCTCTTTTTTTCATTTAATTATGGGAAAAAGAACATTGTCAAGTCATATGGCTCTCGATGCTTACCGTCCCACCCTCGTATAATAAAAAAAAGCTCATCCATACTAATGTTTCTACACTCACATTGCTCCACAACACCCTCCCCCCCCGGCCAAAACACACACTGATGTAAGGACCATGCAACCGGACAGCAATCTTTTACCTTTTATTTATTTATGCAAAATATCAGGTATTTAAGTGGGTCACACGAACTGAAGCACCAAAGGGCATAACCGACGGTCACATGATGTACAACTAAGCCCATCACATGGTCAAGGTATAGTAAAAAGCTTCCTCCACACGTGCAGGCCACATCAACACACGAATATGTCTACCTAAACTCGCATGTGCACGTGAGGCTAAAATTACGAAACGGGAAGGAAGGTTACGACTGTTGGGTTTGATCGGACGGTTGGGGGAAGCATCGTACTTATCTGTGGTCACATAAGATAAGACCTACTTGCTGACTGGGCAGGGAATGATTTGCTTCACCGACCTTCACCGGAAAAGAAGGCGAAAAGAAGCAGCGAATTACGATAATTTTGATGATTAAAGAAATCGTGACCAAATGATTTAGTTTCGAGGGGCCCGCCCAGGGGTCTGACCGTTGACCAGATCCTGCAAAAAACAGGGGAAACTTTGACTGCATGTGCACACGTACGGGTTCCGAGATCACACGGTCGCCTCGCTGTCGTCGACTCTGTTCCCCGGATTTCCACGTAGGCTTCACATGAATGCAAACCTATACAATTCACAAGGGAGCTGAAGCCCCTCGGATTAGTAATCTAATTACCTAAATGCCCTCATATAAATAATCTTGGTTAGTACTTGGTAGAAACAATAATGATGATTAGGTATTGGACTATTCAGTTCTTAGTAGTCTTAGGTAAGCCTTTTTGTTACTCAGCTGAAACCCTTTGGAGCATAATCTAATTACCAAAATGCCCTCATGTGTTTTTCTTGAGAGGTTTTCAAGCTATTCCTCGTATCCTTCTCCTATATAGTCTGTTTTGTGATTTGAGCCCATGACGCGTGGTATCCGACTTTGATAACAAATATTAGATACTTGATGATATATCAAAATCTTCAGAATTGATGGAACGCATTAATTCAAGCCCCTTAACCTATCTCATACTAGATTATTCTGTTGACCCCAATCTAATACATATACAATAAATCGAACCGTTTAAACACATAACATTGTCATAGAATCTGTTCCCTCCCGCAATCCCTGATTGGCCAGTGATAGATGATATTAGAGCTAACCCAAAGGTAGTGTGAATATGGGTCCAAGGGCACTATAACATGGGTACCATGCAAGGTTATGGATCCCCTTAGCCTCCCCTGTGAGAATGGTAAGGATTGAGTGGGGAAGCTTTCACAGCCTCACAGACTCCCTTCCCTCCAAGTGAGGACACGAAGGACACTAGTGATTTGAACATATAAACGAGGAAAGGAACCCCCTAGAAGGTAATATCTTTTAGTGTGTGTGGGAGTGGACCCTTGTATCAAGTTCTTGAAAAAAATTATTAAAAATAAGACATTTGTTGACCAATCTTATATCATTGAATCCTAATGCACGAATTGATGGTGGTGATTGGAATGGGTGTACCGTGTACCTATTGCGAGCCAACAAAGAGGGTAATTTAGTAAATAAGGAGAACGAGGACTGAAGTATAAATTATGTGAGAGGGCCAAGGTCACGTGGAAATCACATGGGAGATAAGCCTCGTACGGGGCAAGCGTAAGGGGGAAAAGGTTGTGGGGCCATGAAAAGCCTGAAAGGGAGTTGTCGGATAGCGAAACTGATCCATTATTAGAGGGGAACACGTGGGACAGCTAGCACGCACCTGTGGGGACACTTAATCATTACCCGACAGGTTGCCGGATTTTAATGTTCCATCATAATCCCACTTGATATATTATCAAATCCAAATCTCCCCTAATCTAATCTTATTTATTTAATTAATATAGTAGTATAACTTAAACACTCATAATATCATCATAATCCTCCTGTGACTGTCCTACCTAAATGACGTATATACCCTCACTGTTTCCTTCTATAATGAATGCCGCCGAACACAAGCCTGCTCTGTTTCATGAATGCTATTATTGTGTCTCCACTCATATGGGTTTTTCCCTTATTTGTTTGTGAGTTGTGAAGAAATGATTTCACTTTACTTTACTTGTAATCAAACGGAGGTGATAGGGCAAACTTGTATTATATAATATGGGTTTTAACTTGATGTCACCAAGTTGGTGACATTTGTTTTGGAAAGTGGTAACCGTATATCATTTCTATTATCGGTAATTAACTCAATGGGTTAGAACTTTTTGTAGACAAAAAATGACCCAATGGTCCTCCTATTCACATGTTTAATTTCAATTTAATCATAGTTAGCCACATGGTAAACACAATACTATTTAAAGCTGTCAAACGACAAAATAGGAGTGCATATATGGTCATATATTGGATGATATGGCATTACATGTAGAGGTGTCAATCAGTTGGTTGGGGCTGGTTTTGATCTGTGTTGAATCGATTTCAGTGTGATAAGGGTGAATTTGAAACCAAGCCAATAAAGAAAGCTTTGGCTTTGGATTCTTAATGATTTCTCTAAGCGTTTGTTATTAATTTCGTTTTAGATTCAGTCTGATTTTTTACCCAATTTCTTATAATGATCGGTTTGATTGGTTCGAACTGGTTTCACCGACTAGACTAGGTTTTGACACCCAAAATTACATGAATAGGAAAATGATTAAATATAAAATTAGCCATATGACTACTTCAAATCATTTTTTTAAGGGACTATCTAGATGACACCCTTATAGCTGTATTTAGAACTCGACACCTTCTTTTTAGTGTTCAATGTTTTATTAATAAAAAGTTATCTAAGTTGAGAATAAAAAAAAATAATTAATAATTGAAAATAATTTATCAGTGTCATTATAAAAAAAATTATGAGCTTACATTTTTTTTTCAAATATTAATGAATTTTTTGAGTATAAATAGAAAATGATAAGATTTATTTTCATTAAAAAATTTTATTATATTAAAAAGATTACAAAAAAGTTATAAATTATTTGATGATCAATGGTTAGATTTGCTATAACATTTTTTCAAGTGATAAATAAGGGGGAGGGTTCCTTACACTGTGTAAGTGCAATTTTGGATGAATAAAAGAATACTCTTTCAAATCTGACAAACAAGATAAGGGTTTTTATGACATTTCACCCTCTCATATGAACATTTACATATAAAAAGATGAACAATTTTATTATTATTATTTTTTTTGGGTATAAATGAACAATTTCATTGTTGAGTTGGCGTTGAACAAAATCTTTTTCTGATAAAATAATAACTATGATTATAATGCATGTGTCACCACGAATCAGTGTAAGTGACAACAAAATAAATTTATAATTGTCCCGTCAATTAAAATTGTGCATAAGGGCATTAATGTAATTGATGACGGGGGTGGGGGACTATCTTGGCTGTGCCTGAAAAGAAGAGCGAGAGAGAGAGAGAGAGAGAGTTGGGAGTCCAATGATTGTGAGAAGTGCGTGTCTGGGCTTGGAGGGACAACATGACACGCACGGCTGTAGCTTTGAGGGACCCACATGTCACGTCTTTCTATATCCTCTACGTACGTGTCGGAGCAGGACATGCTTGTTCCACGTGAGTTGGGGCACCGTTTTCTCCTCAATTTTCCCTTCCTCAGCCTCCACCCCCCACCCCCACCCCCACCCCCACCCCCACCCCATTTTGGGTTGTGCGTGTTCTCAGACTCACCTTCCCCACGTGAACGCCACTCTCCCTTGTCCCTCCCCTTTCTGGTTTCTTCCCCCCACCGCTCACTTCTACAGAAGTTCTACTTGGCTCACGTCTTCTCTCCACTTGTGAATTTGAACGTTTAAATTGTAACCATTAGATTGGTATCAGATCCAATACTCACGTCATCCCTACGTTAAGAGGAAAAAAAGGAGTACTGATTGTGGACCGACCCGGATTGATCACGACAACAGAAGTCATGCCGGAGTACCCATCAAAGCCGTCTAATCAACAGTTGATGATTGACAAGTCAGAGATTCCTTCTTTACTTGTGACAGTATGGACCCAGTATTATTAGGATGGGAACAACAGGATGACATAAATCCCAACTCAGAAGTAGTGGCCCACCAACTCAAGAATCCATCTAGATCCAAATCCATTTAAACCATCCGGGTTTGTGGATTGGGTCAAATATTGCCCAATACTCAATGTTTGGACGGAATCACCCTCACTCTATGCGAATTGTTTTTTGTTCCGCTCTATTATGAGGACATTTTTGTCATATAATAAAACCTTGAAACTCCTCCTATAGTCCTATGTCCTTCCTATCTCTAGATATAATTGAAGAAGAATTTATTACCCTCAGAAACGCCAATATTCCTTACAAAGGAAGCATTTTTATTACCAAAAAAAACATAGCAAAATAAATGGCATTTACGGAAGAGAACTTAAGAAAGGTCATTTAAAGCCATAGATATCTTTTGTACACTTTTTTTCTGAAACTGCTTAAGGCAGTTTTGCACTTTGCAGTTTCGGAGTTCCGGAAACCGACGAACGAAAGCATTGAAACCCCTTGAATGTATCTATCACCATTTATATTGTAACTGTTATTATAGTCAACGGTCAACCAGCCAGTGTGGTGAGAATTGTGTGAACTTAACCTGTGATTTAACTATGATTAGGTTAAGGTAAGGGTTAAAGGAGTCTAGAGAGTTATGATTGAGATAATAGGGACGCCAGGGCGCCCTGACATAAGTCATGATTGAACGACACCTCTATAAAAGGCCTTCTCTCTTCACCACTGTACTGGAAAGCTGAAAGCGTTCTCCAAATTCTCCATTCCTCTCTCTCTTTTCCCTGATTCCCTCTCTAAAGTCTTACTCCTCTTCTGTGTGGTTTCTTTCTCAGATTTCAAACCCTAAACTTAACTCTTTTGGTGGAACTAAAAATCTGAAGAAGAAGAAGAAGAAGAACCAGAACGGAAGAAAAGATGATGGTTGAGAAGGAAGATTTAGGGTTGAGCTTGAGCTTGAGCACTTCGGATAGTCGACATCCGTTGCAGCTAAATCTCATGCTTTCCTCTGTTTCGTCTTCGACTCCTCCTCCGTTCATGCTTCAGAAGAATTCCTGGAATGAGGCGTTTGCATCTTCAGGTAATGTTTATCCATGGATTCTTTCTATTTCACTCCTTCGTTTCAATTTTTTTTTTCTTGTAGGAACGTTAGATCCGTTTAACACTTCAGTTTTGGAATCTTAGATCTGGTGTGGCACATGTGATTTTCTCCTTTGTGTTTGTTCTCACAGTCGCACAGATCTCTGGATTCAACTTCCATTCTGTAATTGGTTTTTCTAATCTTCAATCTTAATGTTACATGCAAAGAGCCTCTGCTTCAAATATTCTACCTTTTCCTCATGTTTTCTCCCTTTTTGTTTTAATCTTTACCAAATGAAAAAGTGAGCTTTAAGTCGTTCGTCGCCTTTCCAAAGCCGATGCGTAGTAATCAGAACACAAATCCCCTGTTTTCTTTCCCACTTTCCTTGCTTATCAGATCTATGACCTAAACCGATTCTGGTTTATTTAGTTTTTCTCTTTAATAGTCTTCAATCCTGGAGATCTATTGGATATAAACTTGGCTTCGATGTCCTTTAACCTTGTTTTCTGTTTCTTATTTTCCAGATCGCAACTTAGAAATCTACAGGGGAGATACAAGATCGTTCCTTAAAGGAATTGATGTGAACCGGTTGCCATCAACTGCCGAGTGCGAAGAAGAAACCGGTGTCTCCTCTCCGAACAGCACGATATCGAGCTTGAGCGGAAAGCGAAGTGAGAGGGATACAAACGGAGACGAGCTTGAGATTGAAAGAGCCTGTTCGCGTGGAATCAGTGACGAAGAAGACGGCGACGGATCCAGGAAGAAACTCAGACTGTCCAAGGATCAATCCGCTATTCTCGAAGAAAGTTTCAAAGAACACAACACCCTCAACCCCGTATGTATAAATAGTCGTTCCCCTGTTTAGCAGCATATATAGCTTCTCTTTCAGTTGCGGAGAAAAAGTATTTGGCCGTCTTTAACATTTATTCTATTTGGTATTAACAGAAGCAAAAGCTTGCGTTGGCGAAGCAACTGAACCTTAGACCTCGACAGGTGGAAGTTTGGTTCCAGAACAGGAGAGCAAGGTGAGATACGTCTCTGATTGATGAGTTGAGCTCATAGTGTTTATTCTTGGAAGAAGAAGAAGAAGAAAAAGAAGAAATCTTCAAAATAGCTCAAGTATTAACGTGTTTTATGTAAAATTAATTTACAGGACCAAGTTGAAGCAGACTGAGGTGGACTGCGAGTTCTTGAAGAGATGCTGTGAGAACTTAACAGAGGAGAACAGGAGGTTACAGAAGGAGGTACAAGAGCTAAGGGCACTTAAGCTATCCCCGCAGTTCTACATGCACATGACCCCACCCACCACCCTCACAATGTGCCCCTCATGCGAGCGTGTCGCCGTGTCATCGACGTCCTCTGCTGCAGCTTCGGCTGCGGGAGCAACTGCACCACCGTCGACTCCTCTCAACAGCCATCGATTACTCCGCTCCACCATCGCCCCATCCCCATCAACCCATGGACTTCATCTCCGATCCAGCACCAACACCACCACCACCACCACCACCACCACCACCGACCCTTCCATACCCCTGCTCCTTGGTAGTAATTAGTTTCCAAAGGTAAGGGCATTTCGGTCATGTAGGAATCATCAGTTTGAAACTTGGTAACCGTAGGGGTCGGAACTCTGTCGGGGAGTTGGGGATATTTGTACGGAAGAGGAGGAAGCAGTTTTATTCGCATACTCGCTCTTTTGACTTGAAAAATCAACCCAAAAAATTTGTGTTGTTGGGGAAAAAGTGGTGTAGGGATTATTAGGTGAAAACTGTTAATTAAAGAGTTAAAAAGGCATGAATGAATGAATATATACGAAAGATGATTCGATCGTCCCTTTAAGTCAATTCTGTGGTTTATTGTCGTTCGGGTAGGGGAAAATTATGTCAAAGCGGTTTAAATTTCTGTTGATAATATGTTGTAGGGTTTGTAAAGTTGTTCATCTTAAACACTGTTGTTTTTCTAATCCAAAAATTAAGTAAAACTATATATAGTAGTAGTTACCTATATGAAAATGGTTACTAAGAATTTCCCTTTATATATAATATAATATGTTCTATAAATTAGATTTTTTTTTTTTTTTTTTGGGGGTAAAAGTTCTATGATTAGATTAGTGGTAGACATATCTCGGGTTTTAATAAGACAGGAAATTTAATTATTTCTTATGTACTCTTCAAGTAACTCCAGCTGTTCGGAAGGAAGAGACTCAGATACTTTAAAAAATTGGTTTTGGTGGAGTGAGGTTTTAAGTCCACATAATCACAACTTGTAAAGGGGGAGAAACTACTGGGAATAAAATGATGTAAGAGCGGAATTACTATTAAGTATTAACTCATGGAACCAAAGAGGTATCAGTATCGGATTCGATGGATTGGCCGGATCCTATGGTTTATTGGTCCTCGAGGTCAATATCGACACTTGGTCAATACTGGATTGATTATCGCTATTGCATCAAGAATAAATTGTCCGATCCAAGACAATACCGGCCAATCCGGATCAATATCAATACAGACCGATAAAGATCCTGAAAAATTGATATCTCAATCCCAGCTATAACTTTGTGTTCTACCTATTAAGCAAGAGTAAGGCAAACATCCCTGAGCGCTAAAAGGTAGCATGAGTTAGGTTTACATCATAATATCAGATTTCGTTTGGATATTTATCCAAACTTGTTAAGAGTAAAGACAATTAGGTCTTCATCCATGGTTCTTAATCTCGGGATTGGTCTCAGGGTCGGTCAAGAGCCTCGAGGCTGAAATTGATCTGATACTAATCAAGATCAACCAAAATCAGTCCAGATCGGATAGATTTACCTCTTATTTTTTTTTTTTTAAATAAAAATTGGTTTTTATTATTTTTTCATCCTTCTTTTGACTATACCATTGGGTTAGTATAAGATTCATCAAGATTCATGATCGGCCTCGATCGATACTAATCCAATTCAATTAATATATGCCGATCTTATTCGAGATTACAAACCTTGAAACACTAGAAGCTTATAGAAACTAGAATCAAATCGAAATCAATTAATAAAAATGAAAATAAAAAAATTAATATTGTCACATGGCAGCTCAAATGAGGCCTAAATTAGGCAGGATTCACCCTCCCTCCCCTATTTATTGTGTCAATTTTGATCTCAATTAGTCTCTTCTGCAATGCTAAAACAAAAGAAAATAGTGGAAAAACACAAAACAAATAATAATTCAAAATATACAAGAAAAAAAAATGCAATCCAATTCAGGGTCATTGGATTTTAAAACATAGCTGGCCGGTACATGATTTACGTTTCTCATTAAGCAGTTCACAACAACAACATAGCCTTATCCCAATTAAATGGGACCGGTTACATGGATCCTTGCTCTCTAAACAGTTCTATTCAAAGTCATAGGTTGTAGAAGGCCTAGGCTAAGCATGTCTTTCTTCATCACCTCTATTTGGGTTATTTTAGGATTGCAACTAGCTCTTTTAGATCTTTTAATTTGAATCAAATCACTCCTCTGAACTAGAACAGCCAAAGGCCTCTATTGAATATGGTCATATCACCTCAAACAACTTTCTCATATCTTATGATGAATCGCAGCTATTCCCAACTCAGCTCTAATGTGGACATTCCTTATGTTTTTCCTAATTGTGTTACACATCCATATAAACATCCTTATCTCCGTTGCATTAGTTTAATTATATGCTGCTTCTTAACTGCCTAACATTCCACACCATACATTATAGCTAGTTGTATGATAGTCCTATAAAATTTTCCTTTAAGCTTTAAAAGAATACGCCACAGATCACACAACACTCTGGACACATCTCTCCACTTTAACCAACCTATTTTAATTCTCTAAACAACATAATCCTCGAGATCACCTTTTTTATTAATGCTTGAACCCAGATACCGAAAATAATCAATCACGATCTCCCTCTCCTCAATATCATCTTCATATTTATCTAATTGAAATATACCATGTGGCAGAACGTTGGGACTCTCAAAAATTGCATAAACACTTCCAGTACATGATGGTTCAATGTTCATACTAAAATTTAGTCATATTTATGTATGTAAAAGGATATGTTATCTATGAATCTATCAAAAATGGACTGTTGACAGAACCAACTCTCCAAGTGGGCAAAAAAGATAACAACTCATTAAAAGCAAATATTTTGTTATTTAGCAGTGGAGAAACCTTTTTCCCTTACCATATGAGCAGCAGCAGATTATTTCAGTTAATTGATTGATTCCGATATGGATGGGAGTGTCTACAGAAATGAATGAGAAAAGCTCTGTTACCAGCCTATGCCTCTCACATGGTGGGTGGGTGGTATATCTCTGTTTTAGTAATGGAGAGGAACCCTATATAAATAGCTAGCCTATCACATGGTGGGTCTTTGTATTCAAAGGCATGTGCTATGTCTTGTTTAAACAGGAAAAGCTGCAACTCATCTCTCAGCCCCAGTTCATCATGTCCAATTTAATTCCCTTTTTTTTTTTATAAAAAATTTGTAGATTTTATTGAACAGTTGCTGTTGTTCTTTCCTTGGGACTTTTTCCACCTTTGGTCGGTTCCCTCTTTGTAAAAACCTGAAGAGCTAAAAGGAAGATTCTGTCTTTAAGTACCCTTTTAGAATGATAGACCAGCCCCAGTAGGTACTACTAGGTAGGCAGTAGCTACTATTCAGAAAAGCTTTCTTAAATCCCAATTTCCAATATATTTGTTGTTCTGCTTTTATGCCAACCATAGTAAAATAGGGTATCTATGGATGCCCATCTATTTGTATCACATAGCATAGGGCTGAGATTTTACAAGGAATAAAGCTTCAAAAGTCAGTTGTTCACATGTCAAGTTTTCATTTCAATAAAATTTTTTTTTTTTTTTAAATAATTTTTTCAATGCTCATTCCTAAAGAGAGAATTTTCTTTACATTTTTTCTTCTTCCTCCTCAAGCAATGATGATTAGTAATATAAGTCCATAAGAGAGAATTTCCCAATGTTCATTTTTCACATTCACCTCCGAGGGTCACTCCTGTGACCTGCAAGTATCAAACACGAGTGAAGATCTTGAAATGATATTCTATATCAAACATGGAAGTGAAGATCCTGAAATGATAATCTATCTATATACAACCCACTTTCCTTGCTTTATTTGAAAACTCAGTTACTGGAAATCAGATGACTGACCCCATTTAGTTGAGATAAGACTAAATTGAGTCATCAAAAAGTCTGATCTGGCTCTACCCGTCTACCGAGTCTACCAATGTTTATATGGCCAAATCCTCACCCGTATTAGATTATGATCATTCTATGTATCAGGGTGATATCATAGGCTCGATCTGATCCCAATACTTAGTGGTATGAAAAACCTAAGGTCAGGTTTACCCTAAAAACAAAAAAGAGAACAAAAGCCCAGAGTACACCGTACCAGCAGCACCTGTCGAAAGAAAAGATGCAAATATCCAATGAGTCCAAGATCCAAGGTGATGATTATGATATTGGTCCAGTATGTTGGTGCAGGAAATCTACTGATGCTAGCTAGGGATAACATCCATCAACCAATCTTTCACCTTTCCTTACAAAACCACAAAGTACCAACCATCATAGGACTACAGGAACTTAAACAGACTTACTAATCACACACTTCAATTCCTCAAGGAAGCTGTGGTAGGCAGGGTAGTACGAAACCAATAATCCCAAGAAACAAATGTCCAGTAGAGGAAAGATACAAGACAGAGTGATGGGTCAATAATATTGATGAGCTGAATTATTGGATCCGACAGCATCTTTGATCATGGTAGGAAGCTGTCCGATTCAACCCTCATGTCACTATCACCTTTTCATTGATGAGCTCCAAAGGTGATGAGATATCAAACAGGGTGAAATCTAAATCCACTGTTACTCAGATCTCTAAAAATGAATTGGTGTGACCCACTAAAATATGTATAATGTTTTGATCTCACTACTACTGGCCTCCTTACTCTTCTTCTTCTGCAGGGTTGATGTGGGACTACTAGACCTGGGAGTTCAGTCCAAAATATAAATTCTCAAACAGAAAATGTTTTATTGAAATTATTTCTACAAAATCATCAACCTTCAGACTGCAGCCTATTTGACACAAATAGATGAAAGTTGTATGTAAAAGATAGGATAAATAGCTACAAATGTTTTCTTATCTACACTGTGTTTAACAATGCTGAAGCTCATTTAAGTATCAAACTATGTTGATGGTGTCAGAAAGGGCACGCAATATGCAACCCAACCCAGCTCTCTCAGTCAGCTTTTCATGAATCCGGAGGCACTGATCACATGTTGGACGATCACCGGTAGCCAAACCTCTATACAAGTACCTACATAAAATGATAGGAAATAGTTACTTTGCATTAAGTAATTACAGTTCACAAGACAAGCAACCATCATTAAATTAAAAATAATGATGGAAGACAAATGGTGTAGCTACACCTAAGTAGTTGGGTATAAGTCTTATACTTGTTGAATTTAGAAGAAGCAACCATCAAACTATGAGAGGGCGAGCCTTGGTGCAATGGTAAGGTTGCTCCATTGTGACCAAGTGGTCACAGGTTTGAGTCTGGAAACAGCCTCTGCGAAAGCAGGGGTAAGGTTGTGTAGTAGTAGTTGCTATTTTAGTAGTTGTTTCTATCTTGTAATGTCTCTGTAAGTTAGATCTTAGATTAAAGAATAGTTTCGATTTTAATATTGTATTATCTTGTAATTTGTAGAGGGCTTCTCCACATAAGGGGGGACTCCTAGTTGCTGTTATTAGTAAAAAGGAGGGCTGCTATTACACCCCACAATTTTGAAGTTGAAAAAGTAAGATTGGCTTGAGTGCTGTGAGCAAGGTTTCAGAAGACGAATCGAATCGGTCAGTGCTGATTCTGATCTGAATCGGCCGGAATCAGCCAGAATCGGCTGAAAATAGAGTAAAATTGGCCGGAATTGACTGGACTGTCACAATCGAGACCAATCTGAATCGGCCAATTCACCGATCCGATTCCCGATTTTTATAACCGTGGCTGTGAGAGAGGTGGGGGTTGGAGGCCCTATCGGGTAGTGAGAGACAGTCTATACCCCTGGTAGTACAGAATACTGTCCTCCCACTGTGACACAATAGAGAATCAGAACCCGGTTCTAAAACAGAACTAGACCTCGAACAAAATGGGGCAGACCAATCAAATGTCAAAAGGTCCAGTCAACAGGTACCCTGGTCAGGTTACCGGGTCGACCCAACGGCTCATGTGCATGCCTTGCCGGCACACGTTAGCACACCAGAAATGTACAGTTTGGTTTTATGTCAGGAATATCCATACTATGAATTTATATGAGAGGGTTATCCATAAAACTATTGTCTCATAATATGAAGTTATGTGAGGATTATTGAAACCCACCTGAGAAAAGAAACTACTATTTCGGGTAACCAATTTGGTTTTATGCCAAGAAGATCCATGATGGAAGCTATTTTCTTACTTAAGAGGCTCATGGAAAGATTTAGAGACTGCAAGAAGGATCTCCATATGGTTTTTATGGACCTAGAAAAAACATATGACAAAGTCCCTAGGGAGTTAATCTGGCATATACTAAAGAAGAGAAAAGTTTCAAGCAAAATCCATGGACAAAATTAAAGATATTGTATGATGGTGTGGTGACTAGCGTAAGAATTTTGGGGGGTCTCCCATTACAATTGGGTTACATCAAGTATCCGCTTTAAGCCCTTATTCATTTACGCTTATCATGGATGATTTAACCAGAGACATATAAGATGAGGTTCCTTGGTGTATGTTTTTTGTTGATGATTATGTCTTGGTGGAAGAGACGAGCAGGGATTAACGCCAAGTTAGAGTTACGGAAATCAACCTTGAAATCAAAAGGTCTTAAGATAAGTAGATCAAAGACAAAGTATTTGGTGTGTAACTTTACTTGCACTAGGACGGTTAATGAGGTGGTGAATATTGAGGAGAGGGAGAATCCACAAAGTGATTATTTTAGGTATATAGGCTCAATCATAAATAAAGAATGTGATATAGAGGATGATATTGCTCATAGAATTACAATATGAAGGATGAAATGGAGAGGTGCGTCCTCCGGATGATATTGCTCATAGAATTACAATATGATGGATGAAATGGAGAGGTGCGTCCATCTTATGAGTAGATGATCTGTTATTAATTTGGAGTTGAACTGCAGTGTTGATGCGTGGAAATTGTTAGTGCCTAATTCTGAACTCTTAGTTACAATTTCAATAGCTCTATAATATCTCCAAATCCAACAATGGATTTGAGCCATACTTTGAGAGGGAAGGACTTGAGGAGACCTAGTTATCTTATTAATTTGGGGCTGAACACACTTGTCATTTGGGAGATATCATCAGTTTATTTTGCTGGTTCTGTCCATATGGGATTCTGCCTATGGGAGGATTCTGAAACCTGCTAAGATGTTAGCTTAAATCCACCACCTGTTGTCCTAAACTTGACCAATCCAGGCCAAGGTACTAAAACTCGGGTCTCGGTACCAACTCGACTCTTGGAAAAACCGAGACGAGTCGAGATCTCGCCGAGTTGGTGCATTTTTTTTTTTCAACTCGAAGCCTCAACTTTGGGTCAACCCGAGATCTAGACCCGAGATCCGAGATCTCGCCGAGATATGTCGAGTTTTGTCCAATTAGGTAAGGTATTTAAGTGGTAGGTGGGTTAAAGTAATGGGTCGAAACCGAGATCTAACCAAGATCCAACCGAGATCCGAGATCTCGCCGAGATATTGCACTTTTGAGACTCGAGGCAGTCTCGTCTCGGCTTTTCCAAAAACCAAGAAACTCGGCGAGATCTCGGGAGTTCTCGAACTATGATCCAGGCAAGTATCGGCCGAGTTGCTTAGGGATTGGCATAGACAATCTGATACCCAAGTACTAAATCCTTGACTGGCATCCACCCTCCTATCTGGTTCCATGCACATCATACAAATAACTAAGTCACCATGACCTGGGATTGAATCCCGCCTTCACATGGGGGATTGGCTAGGGGAGGGGGGGTTGATTCCTAAAATGGAATCCCATCAGACTTGTCATATTCTTTTGGATGAAAGAGACAAATACAGTTATTGATTCATTCAAGGGGGACGGGGGAGGGGGGAGAAAGATAATAACAGATGAGTAAAGAGTAAGTTCATCCAATTGGATTATCCAAACGTACAACATCTGTTGGTGGGACCCAGGTTCCAAACTTCCTCAGTCTATGCAACAAAGAATGAATAGGCAAGAAAGGATACATTCGTTATGCTATGAGGTGAGTGTGCCTCATCCATATATATTGTGTGGATCGCTCTATTACATAACTATATGTAAGAAAGATTATACATATAAATATATAAAGATGCACATTTGAATCTAAGCAGAAGAATTCCAGACAAGAAAACAGTTCTTTGAATACCATATTCATTTCGATGTGTTAAATAAGAAACTGCAAAAGCATATTCTCGAACATGGAACTTCAGTATATCCATGTTCCCGAGCCAAAGACCAAACCTGCAGGTTCAGTCCTTGCTTGCTTCTAAATAGGACTTCAACCTCGACATGCAATTTTAACATTCCTCAGTGAAGCCCTCGGTGCATTCTTAAATCTCAGACCCAAACACAATGCAGATTCAAAAATTGACTTCTGTCCTTATGGGTTGTCAATCAAGTCACGTTGGATCAGATCAAAATCTATCCAAAATGGCTGAAATAAGAGCATCATTTGGTCCTAGAGCACAGATAACTGGATCCATATCACATCGTCAGACCATGAATACAAAGAAGCTTCTTGAAAGACCCTCAACTTCTTTTCTCTATTAGCTTCTTAAATGAGTATCAACCTTCCTTTACCATAAGTTTCTACAAATATTATGATCTACCTCTCTTCACTATTAGAAGAAGAAGTTATGCAGACTGTCCTCGATGGGGATACCAAACATAAGTCTATTATTAGGCCTCCATTGAAGCTAGACCCAGATCAACCTTGTTTGCAGAATACTGCACCATATTTAATATAGACTATTTAAGCACTAAATATTTAAGAATTCTTTCATAATGTGAGTCACTTACTAAATTAACCATACCCTCCCTTGATGGAAAGAGATGGATTTTTATTAAATCATTTCACAAGATGGTTTTCATTAAATCATTTCTGAGTACTTGGCCAAAAATATCAACAAATAAGACATGGATTTTATAAAATATTATAAAATTGAAGACAATATGTCTCATGTAAATTACTTAGAGCTTCTCTTTTAAAGGGCATCGTCATACTCTGTTTTGGTTACTTGAAGGGAAGTAGTAGTGATCCATTGTTTCTTTTGTCATGTAGACCAAGTGAGTTTAAACTTTTCCAAGGGAGATCAATTACTTTCAAATATTTGGGAAAGGATGTCTCAACTATACTTCATCCATTTTTAACCACTCTCAATAGCAAATCATTATCTCATTGACTACAAAATTTTCTAATGCCTGTTTGAGTTATGGTAGAAATCAATTTCCTTGAACTCAGAAAAATTAGCAACTATAATTAAAAGATAGCTCCATTCATGAGTAAACATTAATAAGATAAAACCCATCTACGCAAATCAATTTGAAGCTTAGAGGGCCATGGCAGGTTATGGCAGGTTTCCTGAAGATGGGTGGAGCATTCCCAACATGCAAGGGAGAAAGAAAACCCGAATTCTCTCAGTAGTCTTGTGCTAGACCATAGGGCTTGATGCCCAGGAAACTTAAGAAGAACCTAAAATTTAAAGAACAAATCCAAAAGAAGAAGCCCCCAATAAATCACTTTTGATAAGCTAAAACTCAGGTTAATCCAGAAATTCAGGATTAACACAGTTTGTAGAGCAAACAAACCAACACTAGGGTTTGTTCTAAAGTATTGAAGAAGGTGAACTAGCAGAATAATGGACCTTAGTTCCATTATCAACTCTTGGGTTTGTTGATAAGAAATCACTTTTGATAAGCTAAAACTCAGGTTAATCCAGAAATTCAGGATTAACAGAGTTTGTAGAGCAACCAAACCAACACTAGGGTTTGTTCTAAAGTAAAGTAAGAGGAAGGTGAACTAGCAGAATAATGGACCTTAGTTCCACTGAATTTCACATGAATGAATAACTATCAGAATGACCAAACAGTTACGAGTTCCTTGTACAAGGGCTAGGTCTAGTCTCAAAGGGACATAAATGCATAGCAGAATATGTACATCTTTGGATCTTCTTCCCTGTGGACTTGCTTGGCTAGGGTTTTGTTCAAGTATCTGAGATTCAAATAATTCTCTCCATTCCTTCCCTTATATGGAAAGAATCAGATAGGGATATTGCCACTATGCTCCCCTTTCCCATTGTCAAGTTGGGTCTCCTAGACCAGTTAGCATCTTACACATAGACAACAGCCATCCCCAGGGAGCCTACCATAAAGAAATTTTCATGTAGGAGAACTTAGAAGAATATAGTGTCAATAATCCTGCATTTAGGGCTTTCCAAAACATCGATACAAATTGTCCAATAAGGTTAAAATTTTTGTAGGCTAAAAGGACAGATCTGGGACTGAAGAATTCAGGTCAGTTTTCGACTAAAATAAACGATCTAGATTATTTTGATTGTTTTGTGGGATGGTCAAACAGCTTTGAAAGCCAGACATCAGCGGTTTTTAAAATGACGGGGCTATTAAGACCACGAGTGGATTGGTTGAGTGACTAGACTTAGACACTCTTAGATTTAATAGAGTGAGTGATATCTGAAAACACAGCTTACAATTATAAAACAATAGGTCAATATGTGAGAAAACTAGATTTCTAAATCTGTTTGTTTTCAGGTAAAAACCGCATAAAAGGGAAAATTTCAAGCAAAATCCAAACTTCTTGTACTCATTTTACCAGCAAAATTTCCTTCTACATGGTTTTCACCTGGAAAAAAATGGAGACAAACTGTAATAAGGATTTTAGATTTGGGCTCTGGCCCTCAGGTTTATTAGGTATTTAAAAGCTAACATCAGAGCTGAATTTAGTTCACTTTATCTAAAAATACTAGACAAAAACTACATCTTAGCAATCCACCTTACCATTTTCTTTTTCCTTCTTGTTTTCCTTTTTCTTTTCTTTTATCTTTGGGGCAGGAAGGTGTATCATGTAACTCACCACTGGGGTTCATGGGACATGGGAAAGTTACATGTCATGCTGGAGATTTAAGGACTTGCATGCTCTAAAGCTTAAAACCAGTAAATAATTTAACATGGTACATCATTATAGACAACTAAAATACATCTATGCCACTATCAAAGGATCAAGTCACTTTGTGCCACACCTAACAAGCAAGAGAGAGAGAGAGAGAGGGAGAGAGACTAAACCTCTCAAGATTTTCTCATGTACCCCAAGGAGATAGCTCAATTGGCAAGTACCAACATTTCACAATAAAGAGGTCATGAGTTCAACTCACTTTGGGGCCTACCTATCAAAAAAAAGTCTCCTCTACTATATGGACTATTCCTCATATTTACCCTTCATAAATAATAATGGCAAGATATCTTTGGAGCTTTCATTATTTAGACACTCTAGATACTTGGTGCTAGCCACTTGGGACTTCGACAGGGTTTTGAGGTACTGTTTTCTTCCTTAAAGAATGCCATTGCAGTGAGAGGGGGCAGGGGAAGAGGTCACATTGTTATTAAACATACTAATGAAGATTAAAGAAGTAGCAATGGACACAGAAACCATTTAATTATTACTTTGTAAGGAATTTCAAGAGAACTGAATAAGTGGTAAAACCGAACAAACTGTGAATGCACCCAACGATCAAACAAGAACACTTCATTGTTAACATGTCCAAAGGTGGGAAATGTAAATTTTGGTGGTGGCACTGATTTTCTAGGTATGTTCTCAAAGCCCTTGGTGACTACTACTGGTCAAAAAAGGGAAGGGGGGGGGGGGGGAGGGTAGGGTAGAAATGTTTTTAAATTAAAGGGGTGGTATCAGATATTGACAACAACAAAACCACTATACGCAGTAGAACCCAAGACATAAGACAATAAAATCTATGTAAAGAAAATAAATAGAAATAGTATATATTAGTGTGCCTAAGTAGAGAATACCAACAGAATATATGATGAATAATGATAATATTATGGTGGCTGAGCATTAAAATTCAGAGAGTTTTAAAAAATTGATAAATAAATAGCAAAGTCAATAGCCCCATACTGTAAAATCCCTACCTAGTTGTACAAATTTTAGAGGTGATCAGACTCGGACTCAAATCATCAACTAAGAACACCTAGTGAACGGACTAGTGCTTGAACTATTGATGACTCACTCGGTCCATGCTCTAGAAGCCTGGGAGACGTTTTGATACACTGCCTTTACCAACCTAAGTTGGAAATAAGACCACATTTTGCCTTTGGTCAAAGGCTGGCATCGCTTTAAATATGTGGAATGATAACAGAGGATTTACCATGCAAGGCAGAATAAATTCACAGGTTGAGAAGTTGATATACATTAGTCTCCAAATATGTACTCAACTACCCTCCCTTGCCCCACAATGTGAATGTGATAACCCAACCTCTCTCGAGATAAAACTATAAACAGATGACTACCAAAAATTCTAATAACTGATCAATACTCAATAAGGGTTCAAGTAATGAAACAAAAAGAATGAGAAAAGAGAAGGCTTACTTCATGAGGATGTCATAGTACTCAGGATCTAATGCAGAGAACATCCCGTCAACGTCTTTTATAGCCATCATAGCACGATGCACCACAATCCAATTCGCAGACTGAAAGAACAATTCAAATTCTCTTCAGTCCAAAATCTAAAACCCAGACTTAAAAAAAAAAAAACAACTTTCGAATTTTAGAAGGAGGGAAATGAAAACATGAATAGAGAGAATTGATACTTTGCATCTTTCATCTTTGGTCTTCGGGGGTGCGCCTTCGAGAGCCGTTTTGAGAGCCTCAACAGGTTTGTACCTGGTGCAAGGATCAATCTAGGGTTTCAGAAAGAGGAAAGAAAGAAACTTATAAGTTTTAACTTCAATAATACCCGGCCTCTGCAACAAAAGAAATACGATGAGAGGTTTATTGAGGGGACAGATAGGGAGGATAGCTAGTGAACATACTGTTTGAGTAAGCTTTCGATCTTTCGTGACTTGTGTTCAATTCTAACGATGATTGCCTCTGTATTGTCTGCCTCCACAAACCCTTCTTGCCTGGCCATTTCCCTCTCTCTCTCTCTCTCTCTCTCTGCGCTTTTATCTTTTCATCTTTTCAGGTGAAAGAAGACCAAGGCCGGAATCGGTGTAAAGCCTAGTAGAAAAACAAGTTGAATCGGTTCGGTCTGAACAGACTGTAATTTGGATTGGTCTAAGGTCAATTCCGAATCAAATCGGCCAATTCTCATTCCATCGATTTCGGATTCCTTGAACCGGAACTCTTAGAGTGCAGCTCAGATTCTTGTATGGGTTAGAGCCGCACAAATGGAATCAGGATGTGAGATCCACCTCTCTTGGATTCCATCTATGCAGCGGCTCAGATTGTACAAGAACCTGAACCAGCCTCGAACTCTCAAGAGGTCAATCAAGAAGTGGAGTGGTTAGGACCAATTGGCTATAACTTTAAAGTGAACTAAAAGGGAACAACTAACGCTTGAGTGATCAAAAAGGGTTTGGATATATAGCTGCCCTTACTCAACCACCTAAGTAGTTATGAGCATTTTATGTCGGTGGTTGGCCTCTAACAATTCAATAATTAGGCAATTTATATGCCTCACTTTAGAGGGTGGATCTTGGCGCAAGAGTACGTAAAGTTGCTCTATTGTGATCAAATGATCACAGGGGTTTGAATCTCTGTATACAATTTTTCAACTAAACGGGGGGACGAGGTTAAGACTGCGTACGCTATGACCCTCCCTCCCGAGACGAGGGACTTTAACATCAATTTATAGAAGAAAAAAAATAAATAAATAAATTGGTTGATATTAGTTACTTCACTTTCACTCAGTCTACTTCCAACCAAACGTAATGAATTAAATTGAATGAAACAACACTCACGATGCTGAGGTTGTAGATCAGTAGATCTTATCTGGAGTGGAGGGAGAATTATTTATTCCCACAAAGGAAATTGGCTATTAATTATGTAGATATGAATGTATGGCTTGGCTTGGCAAGTAATGATCATTAAGGCTCCTCTATTCTTAGGAATCACATTACCAAAACATTAAGACCACACACACAAATATCGTTTTCAAAAATATCTACATTGTCTAAGTAGGAAAAAAAGTATAATTTGAAAACCCCAAGGAGATAGCTCAGTTGGCAAAGACTAACATTTCACGGTTATATAATTTCGATCGAGATCCAATTATGGATTGTTTCATGGTGATTCAGATCAGTGTCGAATTAATATCGATCGAGATCCGATTTTCAATACCTTAAACCATCCTCCAAAAAGATAGATAAGAAAGAGAGAGAATTATATAGGGAAAAAAAGAGTCTAAAAGCTCAATTAATTTAATTCTGAGCATCTAATCCAAACTTGTGTAGGAGATAGACATGCATGACTAGGAAAGGACAGATTTATGATTTTGTATGATCAGAGGTGGATATCTCATGTGGGTTTCCAATGCAACTTTCGGTCACAAAAATTCTTCACGTAAAGGAAGATGGATACCTTGTCACCCTCCCCCCTTCACCATTGTTTTTACTCTACACTTATTCCCCTCTCTCTCTCTCTCTCTCTCCCCAAGTTACTAACAGACTACCAAATAGGATAGGGTTCTTACAGATGCATGGATGGGTCAGGCTGACCCACTTGGCTGCTGTAAAAATGAATCAATTGAATTATGATAATGGAATCTCCTTTCTTTTTTTTTTTTTTTTTTTTTTTGTGATTTAGTCAAAAACCATAAGGCATTATTAGGTGGAGAGAGAGTTCCTCGACTATATGAAGAAACCAAAGATCTTAACCAACAAATGTGGGATTATACATTTATAACTCCTAACATCTCAACACTCCACTTCATGTATAGCTAGCTTTGGTATATCTGATTTTACACATAAATAAATAGCTTAAGGAGGACAATAAAGAGGTATGATGCAACTGAAAGAAAAAGAAGAATGAGGAAGATGGAAAAGCAGGAGATTATCGACTGTGGCCTACATCCACGAGGAGAACGGAAGGCATTGTTTTCTTTTATTTTCTAAATATGTATTCTAGATACTACATGGTTATGATCCAACCTGATACAATTCAACACAACTATTTTGGAATTTAAAATCGAACAAGAATAAACCTAGAAGGGCCTTGATTAAAAAAAAAAAAAAAACAAAGAAGAAGAAAGAAGAAAGAATTAGAATTTAGATAAGGAATCCTTAATATTGTATGAGAAGACTATACTTTGAATGGTTGGTTGTAAACACACTCTCATTTCAATTAAAAAAAAAAAAGATTTTAGTATCAAATGGAAGCATGACATGTGTTTTAACAAAGGTCTCTCTCTCTCTCTCTCTCTTGGATAACTTACCACAAGAGCATCTAACATTCTTTCTTCTCAAAAATCCATTTCAAAGGTGCATCTGAAAAAATTGGAGAGAAAGGGAGGAAAAGCGTTTTCTCCAAGCACACACCCACCTTTGAGAACTAATGCCCCCAAAAGAAAGCGTAGGCACCCAAAAAAGAAGAATCCTGACCAATTCTCACGCAACTTGACTGTCCCCAATATTTTCCCCATATCCCAACTTTGCCCCTGTTCTTCTGTGTACTTCAAGGATCAATTTATGACTTAATGACAGAGTAATTACCTATATAATAAGATTTTTGTATTCCTCATTGTACTATTCTGACCAAAATATTGTCGATTAACCCCAACAATGACCAAAGGGAATTTAGCTCGTCTCCAGGGAGCCCAGCATGCATAGGGTGCTGTCAGTCGTTGGCTTGTGCCGCACACATCTCTAGGTGTGCACCGAGATCTATGCGGCATAGCTTAGCCGCTGGATGTCCCCTGGCAGCATCTTGGGCGCTAGGCTCCCTAGAGACGTCCCTGATCCAACCAAAGGGGTTTGTGTTAATTTGCAATTCATTTTGGACATGAACAATAGCAATTGATTCGAAGGATTTCTTTTTACACTATTTCGAAAACCTAAATATCGGATTTCCGATCCTAAGAGGAAAGTTACCCCAACCATATTGATCAGCATTACCAAAAATAAATAAATAAAAAAAACAATTGCCCATGTTGAGAAATTTTGATCTTAATCCTGATGTGAGAGAAAGAAGATTGGGTGTATGGATTCCAATAAATCAATGGGAAAGTAGGAAACAGAAAAACTTGCATTGGAACAAAGGGTGGGGGATCAAGAAATTGTTTGGAACAAAGAGTGTGATATGGATTTAGTATATATAACATTCAAGGTCTTTCTTGTTTTTTCACAAAGAGATTTGGATCCTCTGCAGCCTGGGGTTGTGCGGCCATTGTAATACGCGCAACTCCTAGGTCACCACCTCAACACAGATACACATTCAATGGTTGGGCATCGAGCTCCTCAAAAATGTCGTTCAAAATTCAAATTTGAAAGGAGCTCAATGTCCAACAATTGGATGGGCATCTATACTACGGTGGCGACTTGGGAAAATTCAAATGCAGCATAACTCTCACTTGAACCAGTCATGAATGTACTTGGATCTTCATTAATAGGATTTTCCCTTCATCTAATCAGTAAAATAGCAGAAAATCAAGTCTTAGAAAAAAAAATTCATAAAAATATTCACCATAATCATGTACAATTAGATTTTAAAATCTTGGTGCAGCCTTCTATTAAAGAAACTAAGAATTGAAAGGCAAAAGTAGTTGTTTTGTGTTTTTTGTGTTTTTGGTTTTTTAAATTTTCTTCCTCAAGTAATCTTGTCATCCAACATTTATTTAAAAAAAATTAATAAGGGGGGTGAGAGGTTATTTGTGTCATTTAGTTCCAAACGGCAAAAAGGAACCAAAGCTGCAAAGCAAAGCAAAGCTTGAATCTGCTCTCTCATCTCTTCTCAAACATTCCCCTTTTATATCTCTGCTTTTCCATTTTCCTTACACCCGAAGTCTTCTTTATCATTTCTTCATCGTCTCTTCACTCATTCATCTGTGAGAAAGCAAAGTTTCAAGACCCAAAACGAATAAGAGTTTGTCTCTGTTCTTCAATGGAGGATGAAGACAATTCCGCCAAATCCCAACGGCTAGTTTCAGACATGGGCTCTCCAACTGCACAAACCCAACCAAACCCAAGTAAGTTCTACTGGCATTTCCTGTCTAAAGCTGTTCTTGTTACAGTTTTGCTCGTTATTCTTCCACTTTTCCCTTCTCAAGCTCCTGAGTTTGTAAACCAATCAGTTCTAACCAGAAGCTGGGAGCTTTTTCATCTTTTATTCGTTGGTATTGCTGTATCATACGGCCTATTCAGCCGTCGAAATGTGGAAACAGAGAAGGAAAACCAATCAAAAATCGATACTGCACAAAACTATGTCTCTAGAATTCTTCAGGTATCGTCGGTTTTCGATGATGATGTCGATAGCCAATTTGGGTCTGATGAGAACAACAAGGTTCAAACTTGGAATTCTCGTTACTTTAGAGGGGAACCCATGCTTGTAGTTGAGCAAGAAAGTTCAGTTGCTGATGAACAGAATAGCACCGTTACTAAGATCAGTAACAGACCTCTGCTTTTGCCTGTTCGGAGCTTGAAATCGAGGGTTTCAGACTCAGATGCTCTTGAATCCATTAAAGAACCCCATGGGTTCTCTGGTTCGCTTAGTAGGTCCAGTTCTGGTTCGAGAAGTTCTTCTAATGGTTCTGTCAAAACTAGGAATGGGGATATTGGGGCTGTGGATCCTCTAGACTTGGAGGAGAGATTGCAGGAAAATGTTGTTCTTCGTTCCCCAATTCCTTGGAGATCGAGATCTGGAAGGATGGAAATGAAAGAAGAATCTGAAGATGTTACTCCTACTCCTTATTCTCTTCCTCCCTCAGCTGATGAAGCTGAAATCGACAGGGACAGGCTCCGCTCTCAATCTTTTCGATCCGTATCATGGTCATCCCGGACTAATTCGACATCACCCTCACCAAAGAAACACTCTCCTTCACCTTCTCTTTCACCAGAATTGCGAGCCAAGAACGTGGAAGATTCAGGAAGGAAGAAGAATTATTACACTTCTTCTCCCCCTCCTCCCCCTCCACCGCCCCCCCCAGTAAGCCGCAAATCTCCACTGATCACATCGAATTCTAATCCAGTTAGTAATGGATATTCTTCTGAGAATATGGGAATTAAGAAAAGTTTCAAAGATGAATTGGAGGATTTGAGTAGGAGCAGTAGAGGGGATCTCAGGAGCAGAAATGATCCTAGCCTGGACACCTTAAGGGCAGAAGTGAAATCAAGAGTCTATACTGAAGGTACATCAATGGCCAAATCGGTTCGAACAATTAGAGCAAATGAAGCCATTGCAGAGGCCAGGAAAGCAAGAGAATACAGTGGAGAGCGGCTGGAGGACAAAAAAGGGAAAAGATGGAAGGAGGTTGAAGCAATGTTCATGACAAAAACAGGAAGAAGAGCAGGAGGATTTGATCAACTGCCGATAAACACAGAGAACCCGAGTCTAGAGAGTCCCTGCCCCATGCCAAAGTCACCACTCTCCAAGTATCAGATAGAAGAGAAGAAAGAATCCTATGACAAGGTTATCGTGGAAGCTGATGAGGACTCGGATGGCGAGTCTGACACCGAGGCTGATGTTGATGACTCTCAAGGAAGCTTGGACAAAGAAAAAGTTGCCTCCAACAGTGGCACTGATGCAGGGGTTGATAGTGAGGTTGATAAGAAGGCAGCTGAGTTCATAGCCAAGTTTAGAGAGCAAATCAGGCTTCAAAGGATTGAGTCAATCAAGAGAGCAAGTGGGAAAGGCAGTAATAGAGCCTCTTCACAATAAACCCAATGCTTGTTCTGCTTCCAAAGAATTCAAGCAAGATGCATTTGTAGTTGGCATTTCTCTTCTACTTCTTTTCCTGTTTATGTTTTTACTTCTCACCTGAGTATCAAAGTGTTTTTGAATTATAAATCTGGTATATTGGCATATGGAAATCTGCATGGTTTACAGCCTGTGAAACCAGCAGTTTCATTGGAAAAATGTTGCAGTACTTGTTTCTTCATTTTCTTGGTGCTGGCAGCCTTAATGCCTTCAGATCTTTGTACTTATAAATTAAACCACATCTTTTTTTTTTCAAAGCATGTGGTGGCTTATTCAGTTGCCCTCTTCAAAAAAGACTCGTGTCTGTCTATGATGTGTGAAGATGTTGTGTGTGAAAGTGAATGTGTCTATGCAGTAGGCATCTTCAACTAAAACTATCTGCTATGATTAAAAGTTAAATCTATTCTGTTATAAAACGGCTAACTTGTTTGCTTTCTGGTTACAATAAGAGGAAGGAATCCCTCTTTCTGGCATAAGATACATTCAAGGGGGGGGGGTCATAGAGTATGACAACTCATGAGTGGGACTCCATGGATCATACACTGAGTTGTCCCAGCTATCAACTTGTTACAATAAGATTAGTAATGCATCACATACATGAGATTAAAAGAAAATAAGCGAGCAAACCAACCGCCTTTTCCTACAACAGCACTTGTACTACAATCCCCATCATAATTCCTTCAATTACTTGTAGTCATCCATCGAAAGGGAGGGGGAGCAAAGAGATTAGTTCTGTCAATTCTCTTGTACATCTAACGAAAACGATAAATGCTATGTTTGATATGCATTCTCGGACTATGGTCAGAGTGTACAGCCATTGATGGTTGTACACCATCACCACATGGTGAAGGAAAACTTTCCCCTTTTTCTATTTAGCTAGACTGTGTTTGGTATGCATTCTCGGAAGGGAAAAGTTTTCCTTCACCATGTGGTGAGGGTGTACAGCCATCAATGGCTTTACACTCTGACCCATATCTATGAATGGATGATAATACCCTTACCCCTTGCATGATACCCTCTCAAAGCCATCCAAAGGGCCCCGGTCAAGGGATTCTGAACATGGCTGAAGGAAAACTCATCCATAAAAGAATCTATGCACGAAAATACGATCAATTGTATATGGCATTTATTGTTTGTCCCAGAGAATACTCAAAGGATCAATGAGTATCCTAACTACACAAGTAAATAACTTACTAAAAAGTCATTTGATGTACAAACTTGGGCAAGCAAGACACATGGTTCAGAAACCAAACCAAACTAAACTGGACCCTCATCAGAAATTGGGTTGGGTATGTTAGGTTCAAGTTAGACCTGACCGAATTTGAACCTTTGGGTGGTTGCATTAGCCATTCTAGGAATATATATATACAGCCTATGTTATACTTCACAAAACTGATGTGAATCACTAGATCTCCATGGAAGAGAAAAGAAGAGAATAATCTGACAGTGATAGGACGATTTGTAGAAAATGCTGAAAGGGTAAAGGAGATTTATCCAAATTTAAGTGGTGGGGTCTAATTTGGACTCTGAGTTATTTGGGCCCTAAGGATAAAGAAGATAAACCAGAAATCTGCCTCGGTTATCCAGCATTTGCCTTTTTCGGAGGGACAAAGCGAAAAGGTCCAAAGAAGAAAAAGCTGTTAACAAAAGACTAATTACAAGAGCGCAAACTAATAATCTTACTCATGTGGGTTTGCTTCCTCTGTTTCTGGACATAAGTTTTAAAAAACCAGAATTGAACATGGGTTGATTCGAATAGGATAGAAATTGGTTAGAATTGGTTCAGAATTGACTGAAACTCTATAAAGTAAAATTAAGAAGAAGAATCAAGATTTCTAAAAATTTGGGATTTTTTAGAGGTTTTTTTTTATTTTATTCAAAAGACCTATTGTTCTTGCTATAAGAGTTAAGTTTCATTAATTTGATAGCCAAAAATAAAGATAAAAAAGTATTCATGATTGATATCAAAATAGGTTGCAGGAAAAAACCTTCGAATTGGAATCCGAGACCTGCCGCAATGCTTGCATGGCTGGGATTATCATCTTCATAATCCAATGTGAGCGTTGGGATAGCAATTCCCCAGCAATTCCCCATAAACTTGTCTCCTCCTCCTTTACTGATCTCCTCTTCCTTTACTGACCATTGACTTGCTTTCTTTATCCCAAAATGATTGGTTAATCCATTGTTTCAAACAGTTCATAGGCACAAGGGACCCTCTTAGATTTCTTAATGCCCAACCAAAAAAAGCGAAGTGTTAGGCAGAAACATTCACCATTAAAGAGAGGACGAGATGGCACACACATGCAACCCTTTTGAACTACCACAATAACATGTATAAAAATTCCCATCGCAACTAAAACCCTTTTTTGTTATATAAATCAGTCTTGTAAAGCAACTGTCCCCTAAGCCTTCCCTATTTTCCTTTAATATATAAGCTTTCATGTGATATACCTAAAATCAACCCACATATGGCAAGTTGGCACGAGGCAAGGCTAGAACGATGTACTCAACTACTATTATATAGATTAGATTCCCTAAATCAATGTTGCAGTGTGCCAAAGATGACAGGACGCACCACCTTCACGCAGAAAGGTTTGAGTGCACCGTCGTCAAGTAGACAGGTCTAGACACTCCACCGCCATGCTAAGAAGTCAGATTCATTCCCTTTTTCCTTTAATGTATAAGCTTTCACGTGAAAATACCTAAAATCAACCCACTTATGGCAAGTTGACACGAGGCAAGGCTAGAACGATGTACTCAACTACTATTATATAGATTAGATTCACTAAATCAATGTTGCAGTGTGCTAAAGATGACAGGACGCACCACCTTCACGCAGAAAGGTTTGAGTGCACCGTCTTCAAGTGGACAGGTCTAGACACTCGACTGCCATGCTAAGAAGTCAGATTCATTCCATTTTTCCTTTAATGTATACGCTTTCACGTGAAAATACGTAAAATCAACCCATTTATGGCAAGTTGACACGAGGCAAGGCTAGAACGATGTACTCAACTACAATTATGTAGATTAGATTCACAAATCAATGTTGCAGTGTGCCAAAGATGACAGGACGCACCACCTTCACGCAGAAAGGTTTGAGTGCACCGTCCTCAAGTGGACAGGTCTAGACACTCCACTGCCAAGCTAAGAAGTCAAATTCATTCCCTTTTCCTTTAATGTATAAGCTTTCACATGAAAATACCTAAAATCAACCCATTTATGGCAAGTTGACACGAGGCAAGGCTAGAACGATGTATTCGAACTACTATTATATAGATTAGATTCACTTAGTCAACGTTGCAGTGTGCCAAAGATGACAGGATGCACCACCTTCACATAGAAAGGTTTGAGTGCACCACCCTCAAGTAGACAAGTCTAGACACTCCTCCGCCATGCTAAGAAGTCAGATTCCTTCACCATTTCTCATATATATAGGAAGGTTCCTTCACCATTTCTCCTATATGTAGGAAGGTGAAGCTTGAGGTAAACGCTCTAGACAACATATGGAATTATTTCATTCACTACTGCTCTCTTATCATCCCAAACTCTTATCTTGTTGTCTGGGTTCTGATTCAAGCATTGGAGAGTCCCTCGCGGAGTCCAACTCTGTCCATCTCTTGTGTTCACTCCCTAGTTTAAGGTATGCAGGTCTCCCAATGACAAGTCATCCATTTAGATTTCAACGACAACATCACCCATGCTAAGCGATCTCAAAATCATTGTAGCTTTTCTGTTGGATCATAGCATTTGAACTTTATATGATTCTTCTCTAAGCCTTGCTCATGTCGAGATCAAAGGTCTTAAAGGAATAGAAGGTCAATTGACCATTGAACTTGACATGAACGGTGTTATCTCAAGCAAATTATGCTCAAGCTTAGCTTGGAATCAAAATGTGTTCAATCCGTGAACTATGAAGCTCTTATTAACAGGAAGAAGTAAGATCTACTTCTCAAATGTCACAATGGCAAATTTGTTTGGGCTCCTCTTTTACTATCTAGTGAGACCATGGTTCCTAAAAAAATGGTGATTTTTTTATTGGAAAAAGGCTCTCTGAGCCTAAGACGTACACTGCACCTTCTCACATTCAATATTATATTAATTATTTTGAAGAGAGAGAAACAATGATATAAAAAAAGAATGTGATAGGTGCACTGTACCTTGCTTGCTCAGAGAACCTTCAGCCTTTTTTCATACACTCCCCTGAACTTATTGTGTTGAATGCCTCCCTGGTTTCAGACCCAATCTCTTACTTGGGTGGTGGAATGTTGAGGTTCTAAGATCTTCAACCCTACAAAGTTGGAGTGGATTGTTTACATTCCCTTGAGCACTCAAGATATTTCTCACAAATTAATTTGGCACTTCATAAATAATGTTTTTTTTTATTTATGAAAAGACAAATAATGTTTCCTTATACGGTAGGATTAACTTATTATTTGGCTAAAAGGCTCTCTCTCACTCAAGCTTCACCTATCCAATCCAGCTTGGAAAAATATCTGGTCTATCCAAATGCGTCCAAGATAATAAGAGGTCTTTCAAAGGTTTATAGGTTTATTTTTTTTATGTTTCTTATTTTAACTAAAGTGATGAACCGAGAAGTTATAACCTTCTTTTAATTTGTCATTTTGTCTTATTCGCAAAAGTCTTCAAAATAATTTGAAAGCCACTTCTCATTATTTTATTCTATTGTTGCCTTCCACGCTTTTCAAATACACATATAAAATAAAATGATATTACCCGACATTGAAAGAACAAGTACGCTATACTAAAAAGCAAAAAATATATATATACTATAATTACTTTTTCACAAACCTTGATTACAATAAGATTTTTTTTCTTCTAATCTATGTATTTTTCCATGGATCTAATGGAGTATTTGCTAGAGATAGTCTAAGCTAGAGTTCTACCAAAAAAAAAAGAAGCTAGAGAATTCATTTCATAAAGTGGGGATTATAGAGAATAGAATCACATAAATTGACAAATAGCATCTAGAAACAATGACTTTCTTCCATCTGCATCCACTCAGGTTTTTCCCACTCTAATTAAAATCTAGGGCAGATGTTCTCTATGCTGCAGTGCAGCCTACGCCCAGACACATGAGCCTGCCATTGAGAGGGGCAGGGTGGTCCTTCGCCCACCCCCATGTGTCTGGGCGCAACCGACGCCCCCAGCACAGAGAACATTTGGCCTAAAATCTATTAATAACATTCTCTGAGTAGCTAGTGTAGAGTACGCTAGCACACCTCTGTGTCTATCTCTCTCCTCCTTAAATGAAATGACCCCACTACCCTTCAATGTATGATACCATTTTATCTCTTCTCATTGGTGTACTCTTTTATACTTTTTGCTCTGAGAATTCTCCCCCCAAAAAAATTATTAAATGACACAGATTTTTACCATAAATTTGTTGTGGCTCTTAAGAAAGGGTTTTTTTTCTCAACTTTCATATAATGTTCCCTTTGAGGAATCTAGAAAAGGTGCGATTTGAGTCAAGCCACATTCCATTAACAGAGAAAATCCGTACGTCACCACCTACCAAGTTAATTTGTTACGCTAGTGTATCAACCATTGGTTTCAGATAACCTTTTAGGTCTTGAGATCAGACAAGCGAAATTGGTTGGTAATGATATACCAAATCGAGCTCCCTAAAATGACGTTGATGTTAGCTTAGGGCCCACATGACGTTATTAATTGAAATGGTCCCTGGCGAACGGTATTAACCCTCCGGACAAAACTTAGATTCTCTGAAGATTATCTCCAGAAGTAACCGATCTTTTAGGATCCGCATTTAGTGATGCTACTTCATAATTCACAACCATCAGATTGGTATCAGAAGGTGAACGAGATTCTACTTTGACGTAAAATGCTTAATAGCTCAGAATACCATTGGATTTCAACACTGTAATGTGGGACCCAATGGCGGTAGAGCAGGGACAATAAAGTAACTTCACTAGAAGTTAATGAATGGCGTTTTTGCATTTTCAGCTTCATATGATCTCGTTGCCCTTTCCGTTTCCGTTTCCGTTTCCGTTTGTCTCTATTTTATCATTTTTAATCTTTCCCGATCGAGAGAGAGAGAAGAAGAAGAAGTGTGTGGAGCGTGGTTGTTGTTGCTTGTTGTGGAGCGATATTTCGATTTTCAGAGTTTGTTGCAGAAGAGAGAGGACGGTAAAGACTAAAGAGTGAACCTGAAGAATCTGGGGTTTTTTTTATTATCTTTTGAAGCTTTTTGAGGTTCGATTCGATCGATAGGGGGACGGATAAGGCATCGCTTGTTAAAGAGTGAATCTTTTTTTTTTTTTGTTCGTTTCGATCTAGGTTAGATCTGGTGCAATCTGGCGAAGAATATGTTCTGTTTTTGCTTCGATCTCTCTTGGTGAATCAGAATTTGATCTCTTGTCGAAACTTTAGGCTTCATTCGTTGATTCCGTGTTGATTTGGTTTGTTTTGGAGGTTGGGGGAGATAGGAATTCTGAAGCTTTTTGGTGCAGAAGAGAAGCTGACATTGAAGGGAAGAAGAATTGGCTTCTGGGAATTGTGAGTTTTCTTTGTACATATTTTTTGAAATTAAAGATGTCAAAGTTAATTTTTTTCTGTTCAAGGAGAAATTATTTTTTATGACTTGCAATTCGTGGCTGTGGTAGGGATAATTTTTGGTTTCGGGGAAATCTAAGTTTAAACGTCGTTGGTGGAATTGGATTGGAAGCATGTATATTGAGGAATTGAAGAAAGGGGACCTGGAAAGTAGAGAGAAAGAGTCGGTTGCTGATGTTTCCCATAGCGGAATTGCTGTTTCGGATGCGAAAAGGTCTTTGATTGGTGTAGGAGCTCGTGTTCTGTTCTACCCAACTCTGCTGTATAATGTTGTCCGGAACAAGATTCAGTCGGAGTTTCGTTGGTGGGATGGGGTTGATGAGGTACATGATGCATGCATGTCATTTTTCCCTTTGTCTGTTTACTAGACTCTACGTCCTTCGCTCCTTGCTTCTCTCTCTGTCCCTGTGTTGTTTCTTGTGCTAAGGATATTATCTGTGCATCACTGTATCCTGAAACTATCAGTTATATTTTTCTCCTTAGGGCCTACACAATTGTAGTCGATTTGCGAAGAAAATGATAACTTTATAACCCTTTCATCCAAAAGAAAGAGAAATGAAGAGCGCTTGTGGGTGGGGAAAAGTATAAGCATATTGATAGTTCAAAACCATGAGTAAAGGAGTGAGGGTAATCAATTAAGGGATCTAATACCAGATGATGGTTCTTGTAAATTTAGAGAAGACATTAGAAGTAATTGGTCGTATCTGCTCAATATGCTTATGACCTAATGCTAGTAATGTTACTATCTATGCAGAAGGATCAACATGAGGTTTTATTGGCTTGATTCAAGTTTGGCCTCTGTATGATGCAAACCTGAAAATTGAAAGGATAAAACAAACTTTACCAATAAGTATAGTGAGGAGTTTAAATGTGAATAATGAATTTTTGGCTTCACTCTGCTAGCATTCAATCATTAATTAGAGTCTGCGATTTTCCCATTTGATGTGGCTAAACTTCTTAACAGTCATCCATTTCTCACAAGCATTTTTTAGTGGTTTCACATGAAAGGATCTGCTTTTGTATTTGCTTTTCCATTTTTTAAAAATTCAAGCATTTTGTAGCGTAGGTTACTGTTTTTGTGGGTTTAAGTATCTGAAGCCAAGGATTAAAGTATCGGTATCGGGTATCTTATTGGAAGGGTTATTTTAAAAGATGTATCAGATCGTATCGAAGAGATGTGAGATACGTTCAAGATACGCATGTAAATGGTCAAGAAACGTATGGAAATGCTTAGGATACATGAAAAATACAGTTTTGAAGCATCAAACATTATAAATAATTATATAAATATTATGTCTAAAAAGGAAAAAAAATACGACACGACAAATGCATTCAATTGATTATGTATAAAGGATGAGTTTCTTACATGTTACTAACACCAAAAAAGATGTCTTTTTCAGTTTGGGGAAGATTTAGGGTTTAGATGCACACAAGATTGCCAAAAAAAAAAGAAGAAAGAAAAAGAGTTGATGTAATCATTTAGGTTGCAAAATTTGAACTATTAATTCAGAGTTTTGATAAATAAATGTTCTTGCAAAAATCTCATTTTGATCCCTGATTTTAGGTTATGTAATCCCCAAATAATGATGAAATCAACACTACTAGAGCTGCTTTTGCCTGTAGAAGCAAAGAACCAAGTTGATTTTGTCAAAAAAATTAGAATGCCTTATAGGAGCTCTCGTTAAGTGTTTTGCAGTCATGGATCGTGTTCTGTAATTTATAAGTGATGTATCGAGCATGTTGATAGGTATCTGCCATGTATCGACCATATTGGGTCAGTTTCAACCCAATACAGTCGATCCTTTTTTTTTAAGTATTGTATCGGTACCTTAAAGATATGGTACATATCGGTTTGTATCTATCTGCAGATACGGTAGGATACTTAAAACCTTGTCTTAAGCTCTTCATTATTTCTGGTGTTAGTAACATGTAAATCATGCATTGTGTGTGTTAAGAAATATCAACGTTGTAAAACCATCCTTTCCTATTGTTTGCTAATAAATCATTTATCAGTTTATATTGCTAGGGGCTGTTCCATTTCCTACGGATGTTCCCCGCCTTCAACAACTTGGTGTTTGTGGAGTGATCACGCTAAACGAGCCGTATGAGACATTGGTTCCCACTTCACTGTATCGTGTGAGTATTTCTTTTTGGTATTTTATGTTATTTCATCTGAGGTGCAGTTTTCTCTGTTCCCAGTTTTTATTCTACTAGTTCTACCTACTTTTGAGCATGATGTGTACTGCTTTCTTCTTAAAAAAGAACTCTTCTTGAGGTTTCTTAAATTTTGTAAAGTCATTCTGTCATAACTTTACTACAACTCAACTAAGCCTTATCCTGACTAAATGGTGTGTTTACACAGACCCTATTTCTCAATTAAATTCTATTTGAAACCATCTTTTCCTGATTATTTTGTGGTTAACCTAAATGAAGTAGGTGCTTCATTTGGACTTGACCTGGGGCATTAGCAATTTATATGTTAGCGAATACAAAATTTAATTTACCATGTCACCATTTTTATTTTTATTTTTTTTTATACCATCTTTGATGATAGTCCAAAGTTCTGTCCTGCTTGATTAGCTTTTTTAGCTTATGTTTTTGGCTCACTGCATTTTAATATGCTTGGTGGGAATTCTTTTTGTATTATTTATTCTGCTCCATTATATCATCTATTATGCATGTGCTGAGTCCTCAGTCTCCCAACCTTTAAGTTGGTGGATAGCCATGGGTTTTCCTACCTTCTTTAATTAGGTACTATGCCCTGCAAAATTTAGATTCATACATACTTACGTGGATAACCCTTCTAGATGCTGTTCTGCTTTGTTTCACCTGTCCGGTGACTATAGTGATTTCAGTTTGTTGAAATGAGTTCTTATTAGAGAGAAGTTTTTTTAATGCTCACCTTAGTGGATGGATGAAACTTGTCTAAGATTTATGGTCTTCATAATACACATGCACCATTCGTTATGGATTATTTTATCGTTTCTTTGATCCCTATTTTTAGTGCCAGCTGCTATTATGGCCATTTTATTCATCCATTTTCTCAATAAAATTATTGTAGGCTCGTGGAATTGAACATCTGGTAATTCCTACTAGAGATTACCTTTTTGCTCCATCGTTTGGAGATATATGCCAAGCTGTAGACTTCATACACAGTAAGTCTTTTATTTACTCTTTTTTTTTCCCCATCATTTATATTCTTTCGTTTCTCGTCTTCCTATACATGTCAATTTATGCCAACTATTTGTGGCAACATAAACACATCCTTTGCTGCCATTCCACACTATGGAGGAGCATATCGTTAGTTAAACCAGGAGTCCTCTACCCTGACCCAGTTCTTTATGCCCTTTCCTTGTTTGGCTTTCAACCTTGCATCATTTCACTTCAACTTTATCTCCAATTATTATTATTTTTTGTTCTCCAAATTAACCTCTGAAACTTCCATGAGAATGGTGTTATTTTCACCATTAATCAGCAGCTGGGGGATGAACCAGCCTGATCAAATGCAATCTTGGAATTATTACATGGGCTGTCCATAGATACCCATGGACAGGCCCATCCATAAAACCTGCGCCCTCTGATTTTAGTTGTTTGTTCTTTTGTGAAGAGAATGCTTCTTTTGGGAAAACGACATATGTTCACTGTAAAGCAGGCCGGGGACGTAGTACAACTATTGTTCTTTGTTATCTGGTCTGTGCTAAACCCAGATGTCTTTGTTCATGGTTAAATAATCGAGGTTTTCTGCAAGAATATTAAGTGTTTACTCTCCTGGTGGGTATGCAGGTGCAGCACAAGCAGATGACACCTGATGCTGCATATGAATATGTGAGATCTATTAGACCGAGGGTGCTCTTGGCATCTTCACAGTGGGAGGTATGATAGCTTTACTAAATTTTCAACCTCAAATTTCCCTTGGCATATAATTGAACAGTTTATGGTTTCTATAAACTTAAAATCATACTCACAGCATGATTACAGTGTTGCTAGTTTTGCACATGCTTCATTTTACATACACATGTGGGTTATGAAATGAGTCTGCTCAATCATGCTGGATCTAGTGAAACTGTTACTGTTTTATTTATTTATTTATTTTTTATCATGCTGCAATGATGCATGTTAATACACATGCTGGTGCATCTTCAAAGAGTCTGATTAATGATCACAATCTTAGGCATGTGCTTGGTTGCCGCCTGGAATGAAATGATTTCCCTATGGTTCGCCTTAGCATGCGACTATGTTGTTAAAGGGGATGGGCTCATTTCCATTGAAAAAAAGAATAATAGTAGAGGTGGTTTCATTTGGTTCAAGCCAATATGAGCCACCTATCAAAAAACAATCCAATTTGAGCCAGATGAATGAATTGTTGAAGCATTACCATATGCATACAAATGTTATGGGACTCAACATGAAGTAGTTTCATTTTATGTAGCAACAGATGTGCCTTAGTTACAATGTATGAAAATAACAGTAAATTGTTCAGCACAATCACTTCTGTATTTTCAGAGCTAGGTCATCTTTTGAACTTTATAGTTTATAGATGGTAATAAAAGGATTGGATAACCCAATTGTTTCCAATTAAATGGCATTTACTACGTTCTTAGCTCTAATAATTTGGTTGATGAGTTGCAGGCTGTCCAAGAGTACTACCGTCTCAGGGTGAAGGGAGCCTGTGTCTCTAGCTTCTTGCACAATCCATTTGTGAAAGCATTAGCTTCCCCAGCCGCAACCAAAGACTTTGCAGCCTTTGATGACGGCTCTGTAGTAGTTGTAACCAAAGCTGACCTTGATGGATATGATGCTAGCTGCGACTCTAGTATTGTTGGCAATGAGGTATGGGCAGAGCTGAGCCTGGTCTATAGGGTACAGTTTGCTGGTCAAGGAGTCCTGGCAAGGCTTTCATGTCTGTGGCTTCGCTGCCACACACGACAGAGAATATCAGGTGAGAAGCTCAGCAGGGAGAGCAGCTGCTCTGTGGAGGCCGACAAGTTGCGAGGGGTTGGTGTAGACATTCATGTCTATTGAGAGGTGCTGATGTGTTGGTGAAGGTGTACAGAGGTTTTATTGGTCTTTTTTCTTTTGGGAGTGGAGCTCGGCATGCCCTCACCTGGAAGTAAAGTAGCACGCCCTGCAATAACTGTCATGTAGCAGTTTAGGTGGGGCCGAAATTTTGTGTATAGGTGAACCTCAAACTCACCTGTCAAATTCAGGTCCAATCCAAGTCTGTCCAGTGGCAAAACAAGGTATTTACTGCATTGACATACACAAGACGGTATGTCTACATATGAGAGGATACCTTGTGTTTTGGTCTGAAATTTGCCTCGTGGTAAATCCATATCAACGGTCAGAATATTCAGATCACACTTTCACCTGGCAAAAAACACAGGGTGTATTGGTCTGCTTCCAGGTGAGGGCGTGCTTGAATCTCTCGCCCATTTTTTTTTCCTCCCCCCTTCCAAAGGTTGGTGTTATATAAGAAGACAGGCAAAGCAAATAATAAAGGAGTCCTTTTTTCGTATTTGTAAAAGCAAGCAAAAAGATGGAACCAAAGTCTGGCTGAAGGTTGTGGGTCGTTTTCTCCCCCCAACCTCTAAGTTATAATGTTCTGTATGTGTACATAAAGTAATATTCATTTCATTAATGCTTTTCTCTCTCTCTCTCTCTCTCTCTCTCTCTCTCTTGCAAGTAGCTACTATAATACGAAGCTCTGATTGGAGAAAAGGAAAATTGCAAGCATAAGCTGTGATAGTTACACCAGAAGCAGAAACACTTCTGGGTGGAGATGTGTTTAACATTGAGAGACTCGAAGGTTCTTCTGTGTGGTGTGCTAGAAGGAATGGATGTTGTTGGGCTACGTTTTGATGCCTGACAGATGAGGGAAGTAGAATGAAGTGACGGATTAACTCACAAGTTCCCCTCATAATAGTAAAAAGATTGACTTGTTTGGAAAGCAGGGGATAGCAAAGAATGGAATTTTTTTTGTTACACATTGTTCTCTTGTTTTTAACTTTTACAAAATCTATCCCCGACCACTAAATCCTTTGGGAAAATGTGGGTGTCACCATCTTCCTCTCACAAACCAAACGTCCTTGTGTTTCTGTACTCTTCTAACATTAAGTAGTAAAAAGGAAATTGGGAGAGGGTTCTTGAGCAAGTGGCACAGTGGAGCCCATCAATAAGATGTGGCAAATAGAATCTAATATGGGAGGGCAGCAAGGTCTTTTTAGCAGAGGACGAGAGAGAGTGTTACGATTGGAAGAACTCACCCTCATAAATCGGTCTACAAGGGGAGAAAACCCAATATTATATATGCCTACATCCAATCCCTTATGGGACCGATGTAGGACTATTGCACATAACATTACCCCACCCTTTAATGGCCGACGTCCTCGTCGGCCCACTCCGGATCAGGTAGCCCTTTCTAGGCGGTTCCACTCTGCTCCAGGACCCTTTTCTGACAGTAGGTAGCCCTTTCCTGGTGGCAGGTAGCCCTTTCCTAGTGGCTCGCACTCTGGCACCAATTCGCCCCCCCAAGTAGCCAACCGCAAAGGACAGGTCAATGAAAGCACCAATGTTACGATTGGAAGAACTCACCCTCATAAACCGGTCTACAAGGGGAGGGAACCCAATATTATATATGCCCACATCCAATCCCTTATGGGACCGATGTGGGACTATTGCACATAACATTATCCCACCCTTTAACGGCCGACGTCCTCGTCGGCCCACTCCGGATCAGGTAGCCCTTTCTAGGCGACTCCACTCTGCTCCAGGACCCTTTTTCGGCGATAGGTAGCCCTTTCCTAGTGGCTCGCACTCTGGCACCAAGTCGCCCCTCCCAAGTAGCCAATCGCAAAGGACGGGTCAATGAAAGCACCAATGTTACGATTGGAAGAACTCACCCTCATAAACCGGTCTACAAGGGGAGGGAACCCAATATTATATATGCCCACATCCAATCCCTTATGGGACCGATGTGGGACTATTGCACATAACAGATAGACACAGAAGTCCTACTCCAACTTGATTAGAGAGGTTTTAGAAGATTTGAGATTTCACCATGGATGCAGTGTCTCAGCTTGTCTCAAGCCCTGGTGGGAGTTGGAGGATGCAACCCAGCAAAAACAGGGGGGTTTTGATCATTTTATAAGGGGCACCTGTGAAATGACCCAAACACCCCAATTTTTTGGTGGGCTGGATCCTCCACCTCCTGCCTAGACTGGAAGAGATCCGAATACTTTTCCCCAAGAAGTCTCTTCCACTTCCATATTGATTGAAGCACGTTAACAATCTTTTTACTTTAAGTATATTCCGGGGAGAGAGGAACCCAAGTTTAATTTCTTTTCTTATATTTTTCTCTCCCCCTAGCTAACCTCCAGAAAAAGCCTTTTTTTATAGGGGACATAATTCGTTTTTTTTGTTTGTGGGTTAGTGGCCACAACAACTACAACACTTGAGAGGTTGGGTTTCCATAATTAATTCTTGGGGCCAGGGTTCTTGCTTCGAAACCTGGCCCCACCAAATCGTATCTGATTTGTCTACCCAGAATATCCGATCACATCAATTTTCATGACCCTACCTCTAAATAAGCATTAACCATCGGATTGAGACAGAGTAGTGGGGCCTTCTCTCTAATACACGTTTATCCCTGATCTAATGGTCATAAGAGCCCTACTGATGTCAACCTATCTTCACTGATTGAATGATTCCTTTCTATCTCTCGTCGTCCGTTTTCAGGTGGTCCAGTGGTTTCCAGGTGGGTGGGCAGTGGGTCCCCTCGTCGTACGTGGACGGTGGACGTTGGACGTTGGACGTTGGACGTGAATGTTTGTCTTCTTTCCTTCCTGGGGGCCGGCGCGAATGTTTGTCTTCTTTCCCTCCACGGCTCTCTTGCAAATCAATTTTGGTTTTCTGTCACCATCCCTACTTTCTTTACTTCTACGAATACTGTTCAAATGAAGAAACAAATGCCTTAACACAGACCAACCTTGAAACCCTACTGTTTCTCTTCTTCTTCCCAGTTCAATACCTCCATTACTTCTGATCTGTGCTGTCCTGAATCGTTAAGATTTCTTCTTTTAACCATGAATCGTGTTCTGGGTTTTCTGTTCTTATTGGGTCTCTCTTCAATTGCTTTTGCGGAAGAGAAGTTCGATTCTCACCTTCCGAGACCATTAATCCTCGAATACCCTGAAACCCATGAAACTCAATTGAAAGGATTGGATTATGATGAGCTACAGTTACAGTGTTCGAGCTGGAGGTTTGCAGTTGAGGCTAATAACCTAAACCCATGGAAGACGACCCCGCCCGAATGCGCTGACTATGTGAAGGATTACATGACAAGCAAAGCTTACACTTTTGATCTGGAGAGGGTTTCCATAGAAGCGGGTACTTACGCGAGGAGTCTTCAGCTCACTGGAGATGGGATGGATGCCTGGATTTTCGATATCGATGAGACACTGCTCTCAAATCTTCCGTATTATACCGACCATGGGTTCGGGTGAGTTCATTTTTTTTCACCTTTGTTTGTGATTAGATTTTGGTCTGAACTGAAATCTGTTTAATTGATCTTTCTGTGAATTTTTGTTTAATTGAGGTGATGGGTTTTGCAAGAAACTGATTCTCTAACATGGGTTTCAATGGAAATGCAGTTTAGAGGTTTTTGATGGGCGTGAGTTTGATAAATGGGTGGAAAAAGCTGCTGCTCCTGCCATAGAGTCAAGTTCGCAGTTGTATAAAGACGTTTTGGGGTTGGGATTCAAGGTCTTCTTGTTGACGGGGCGGAGTGAAAAGCAGAGGAGTGTTACTGTTGAAAATTTAAGAAATGCAAGATTTCAGGATTGGGACAAGCTTATATTGAGGTATGGATTTTTCTTGTTGATTGAAAGTTCGGGTCCCTCACCTCCTAGTAGAATATTATGTGTTCGAACAATTGGCAAAAATTATTTTTATTGTTGCGTAGAATGATTGATCTTAATAATTGATTTTGAGTTTCTCTGATTAGTATCCGTTGATGCTTAGATCCAAAGATTTTCCTCCCTTAATGGTTAATTTGACAAGGGTTCCATTTGTTGAATCATAAGATCCTTTCATTTTCTTTTTAATTTGATAGCCTATCCATAAAACCTTTCTCTCTCTCCCCCCCCCCCCCCCCCCCCCCCCCAAAAAAAAAAGAAAAAAAAAGAGGCAAGATTTGATTCCAGGTCTCAGCTATCGGCTGCTAGAGACCATAACACCAGAGGGGTGGTTCCTCAAAAGATCCTTCGATTATGGTTGATATTTTTCTTCAATATAAAGGGCTAAAAAGGAAGTTCCATCAGACCAACGATCTAGATATCATGCATTTGTGCTGCAAATAGTGGTTTTAGTCTGGTATTACCTATCTATTTAGTGGTTGATGACTTATATTCTTTGTTACTTTAAGATCTTAGGTTTCTTGTCATAGTTCAGGATTTTGTATGAATTTTATGTGTGAATTATGCTTTGTTACTTTAAGATCTCAGGTTTCTTCCCATAGTTCAGGAATTTGTATGAATTTTAAGTGTGAATCATTCTGCAGTTTGGGTTCTTTGCTTATTGTTAGAGTATGAAAGGACTGATGATTACAGCATACTAGAGAAAGAGAGGGCTTTACCCATGCACTCAATGTATGCCAAGGCTCTCATTTAGGACCTTATATGAAAGATTAGTTTCGTTACTCGTACTTGTTAACAACTCAAGATGGTAACTGGTATATAAATAACCCAAATTTATATCTCAATTGGGATCTCTCACAGAGACAACTTAACATGGTGAACAATACTGTTTTTCAATAATTTCCTTCTTTCGTAACATTTGATGACTGTAAAGTTTTGTTGCTTTCAAAGTACTTCTAAGCTCCTAAAAAGATTTTGTCTTGGTGAAATGAAAACCAAATTAGTTACTAGAAATGTTACATCAACTGTATCAACATACACTTGATCTGCTCATGCTATGAAATCCAGGGTATAATTTACAATCACCACTGTCATATGGTGAATGGTTTTGGCCTTTGATTCTAATACAGTACTAAGATTGTGACTACAATCACCATTATCATATGTTAAATAGTTTGGCCTTTGATTCCTCCAAGTCAATAGTCAAGACTGATTATCTCACTAATTTTAGAAATTGGCACCTAAACTCTTGTTCCTCCATTACAAGCACACAATCGAAATGTAGAGCGCCGTAATTTGTGAACAGGGCACATGTACTAGCTAGGAGAACATTGAGAAACTCATGGATTATTAGTTCATCTAGAGCCTTATCTGGCAAAGCCGTATAATTTCGGATTTTCACATCTTTGAAACTTATGTGCATGGTTCAATGCCATACGGGATATTAGCTCCTGACATCTCAGTTCTTCTAACTCCCCAGAAACTTGAATTTACAGTCGTGAAGTTCCTGGCTAGCTCAGTTGGCAAGGTATATTGTAGACCCGGGACCCTCCCTGCTATTTGTGCTTTCATCAGGTGCACAGGCTGCTGATTAATTTTCTCTCCAGACCCAAAAGAAGAGGGGGAAAACTTTTACAATCTTTAAATTAATCTACAGGTACGATTGATAAAATTTTTTTGTTATGGGACTCGAAGGAAACTTGATTCCCTTCAATTTGGTTGTGTGGAACAAGGTGACAAGAAAAACCTCACTGTCTTAGGTCTTTGCTGTGTTTCGACGTTAGCAATGTGCTTTCTATTCAATATATTGTTACTGTATTCTATTGTTTTCAATTTTTAGTTGCTGTCAACATTATTGATCTAAGATTTATTGCAAATTCATTTTGTGTTATCGACTGGCATTTTTATTCTAGATGTTCAGATATTCGAGGTTCGAACTCTGGACACTGTTCATCATTTTATTTATTTCTCAAGTCATTTACTAGTGTGCCATGCTAGGCATTCAATAATTTCAAGTGATACTTTTTCATTTCTTACCTCTGCAGAGCCTTGGAGGACCATGGAAAAACCGCAACTCTATACAAGTCAGAGAGGAGGAGCGAGATGGTGAAAGAAGGATATAGAATTCTGGGGAACTCTGGAGACCAATGGAGTGATTTACTTGGTTACACCATATCAAATCGTTCCTTCAAGCTTCCAAATCCCATGTACTATATTCCCTGATAAGAATGACAGAAGCAAACTTTTCAATTTTTATCAAAAACCCATTTATAACTGTAGTCAGCTATCTGACTCCTATCAAGTGTAAATCATATAAACTCCAACATATCATTGTGTAAGTAATTTTACATTAGAAAGCGACTCTGACTTTCTCTCTCTTTCTCTCTCTAATATAATTACCAAATATGGTAAGAGTTGAGATTATACAATCATGATTATAAAACTTTACTTTCTCTTTTTCAGGGGTGATTTCAGTACCTTTACAAGTAACCAGATGCTACCGGTATGAAATCAGTACTTGCAAATTAACCCTTGACCAAGGTCTACAAATTGGGTCCATTCTAGCAATATAACTTGTAGAGCTTTCAAATGGGTTGTTCAAGCTCACATGAGCACCACAAAATCTTTTCATTATAGGGTTTTGTGGTTGGCAAGATCTTCATATAGGATCTTTACAAGGTATTTTGCTTAATGCTTTCGATTTGTGAGATTTTGTATAAAATCTTTACAAGATCCAAAGATGTGTAAGTATTCTGAAAATTTTTTAGAATTTATTCACCCAAAAAAATCTTTAAGTCAGATTGAAAACTAAAAAGGAGAAGAAGAAGAGTCTTTAAGCTGGGTAATATGGTTGAATTGGGTAATATGATTGAATTGAATCATCAAAATCTGATGTGATAGATGCAAAAGAAACTGTTGAGCCAACTGTCATTGACCGCATTAGCCATTTAGCCTCCCTATGGCAGAGATAATCATTGACAAAGGAAGCTTTCCTTCCTATAATGTGGAGAAAACCCTTTTTTAGTGATATAATACAGTGGTAGGTTGCCAACTTTTTATCCAACATTCCAGCATGTAAGTTGGGCTGGCTAATATCATAATTCTTTATTGAAGTCAAGTAATGTTTAAGAGTCCATCAGAGTTCTGAGACATGCTTAATAGAATTAAATTATAGATCATAAAATATACTTCCTTGCTATTTATTAGATAATAAACAGCAATATTTATTAGTTAGAAAGTGGGCCTTGGCGCAACAGTAAGGTTGCTCCATTGCGAACTAGTGGTTGCGGGTTCAAGTTTGTAAAATGGGGATAAGGCTGCATACATTATGATCTTCCCCTGACCCTGCAATGGCGGGAGCTTTGTACATTGAATATTCCCTTTTTCTTTAAGGTACTGGATATTAGTTCTTTTTCAAAAATATTTGAAGCAGAGTGCCCTCTAGTCCTCCACAGATCTATTGTAGAGAATTTTTCTTTACAAATTAGATCAATCTATTGCTATTATGAGAGAAGGGGTTTATGTGGTATATCATATGTATTGTGGTGTACATGCTTCATTAAAAATTATGTAATGTAAAAATATAGAAGTGAGTTAAGTCATGAATGTCTTACCCCCCAAAAAAAAAAGAGTTATGAATGCAATTGTATCTTATAGTAATTATGTTTAGTGTATCCTAAAGGTTGTTAATCATCCATTATGGAACCAATTGTTAATTTAATCTAATATATGTATTAGATTAAATTAACAATTCAATCTAACACATATATTTTGCTTATATGTATTAGATTGAATTGTTAATTTCATATTGTATCTATTCTAGGGTCATCTAACCATGATATATAGCATTTAAAATCCACCATGTTAATATGAAAGTACATATGTACGTTCACAAAACCCAACTTTTTTCCTGATTAAATTACATCTAAGATTGGATCGAGTTTCCCTCCACCCACGGTGAATGGGATCTCATTCACCAAGGGGCGTGAGAGGGCGGGAATGGATTTCGGTAAGGTATTTTGGAACATACTAAAACCCTAGGAAGGTTTTGTGAACTCTAATATAGCGGGTGAACCATCGTCATCTATGGGTTTAAGATTTATTAAAATATTTTTTTTTGAGAGAAGGGTGACTGTTTACCTTTTTGTTTAACTTGGACAGGAATTCTAAAGAGCTCAACTTTAATTATCCAAAGCTCAAACTTTAGATATAAAAAAAATTTCTGTTAAATATGAGAAGAGTTGTCAATTTGGGTCAACATTGTGATAGTTACATACATTAGATAGAAATTACAATGAAAAAATACATATTGGCATGTAACATAGACAAGCAAAGTACTATTGCTAAATTTTCTATACATGAATTTACACTAATGGCAACGGACCGTAGAAGATCAAATGAAAGAAATAAAAACTTATTAAACATTAGGCTTTGCCTTTAGACAGTTTTCTTTCACTGCATTAAAAGATTCATCACACCATCCTAGGGTTCACAAACGCCTATTACATTTTAGTATTTTTCTCAAAATACCCTTTGATACCTTTCTGTATGCATCTGAAACCCCGCGATGAATGAATCACCGTGGCCTTAGGAAAACTTAGTCCTTTTCTTTATCCTTATCATAGTTAACATAGACGTGGGCCCAATTAATCACTTTAGCTACCAAATCTAACTTTAAACTACATTTCATCATAGTGTACACTTCTAGAAAAAGTAGAAATAATCACTAATTACTTTATGGATCATTTTCACTATGGATTTAACCACAAATGTCCCTACTTAGTCATTAATCATGATTAAAGTCAATGTACAAGAGTTCGACAAGTTTTATCTTTTTAATAAACTCTTTGACTTTCGAATGTTGGTTTCTAATATCAACATTCTTCTTTTTCTCGAAATTCATTCTACATGCTAAGTTGCTAACCAATCATGTAGCCCCAATACCAGCGTAGTAGCTAACGAAATTGCATATAGAGGTATTGATTTGTGTCTAGGTATAGGAATCACGCTAACCATGTGATGGGATGGATTTGATTTTAAATCTGATATTCGATTGAAAAAAAATAAGGAAAATAGTTTTCTGTACGAGTCTATCTCTCTTTTTCCCATGTGAAACAACACCTCTGCCCCCTTGTTTTAAGAAGGAGAGACATGGGAGTGCTGACATAGGTCACACTTCCGTACAGAAATCTTTTTCCCAAAAATAAAATAAAATAAAATATAATTCTCTTCTTTATAATTGTTAAAAATGGAATTGTAGTAGTTCACATCTAAGATTGGAATTTGGATCGTCTGCAATTGCCCGTCTTGCCTGCGCTGCGTAGACACAGGGCCATGCACAAAGACCGCCTTACCCTTTCTCGAGCACCTTGCCTGATTGGGGGTAAGGCGGTCTTTACGTGCGACTCTATATCTGTGTAGCACAAGTAGAACGGGCAGCTGCGCCGTAGACGATCTGCATCCGTGAGAGAGATCGGTTGCATGGAATCATTCTCTACCTGAGTTACCGACCCGAGTAACTAACGGCAACGATTGGGCTAAAACCCTAGCCTGACAGACGGCAGACATGTCAACCGTCACGATGTAACCATCAATTACCTCACATGGCTGGGGCCACTGTTTTGCTGGAGTGTATGAGAAAATAACACGTGTCATTCAATTTTCACATCAGATGATCAATCACATGCCGAAAGGATTTTTTCGTCATTTCAACACCGATAGAAACTTGTCTTACGTACAGCTGTGCAGACCAGTTAAATCAATTAGATTCTGCCACGTGTTTTTTTACCCTGTTTCATCAACAAGGGATTCCTTTTCTTCCTTCTGAGTTCTCTTCTCCTCCTTTTTCTCTTTACCGGAAACAAAAAAAAAAAATTCTCCTCCTTTTCCTCCTCTGCAAATTAAGCATCTCCCTCAAGGAAGCTCTCCTTCCATACTCCATACCAAGAACTCAAGAAGGGCCCAGTTTCCAGAAATAGAAGCTTTTTCCATCTCAACTTCTCTGAAACCTCAAAAGGTTTTTCTTTTATCTTTCAGACGCTCAGAGCTCTTTAACCTGGAATCTGCATTTTTTTCTTCTAGGTTTTAAAGTAAACTTCTTTATGTCTAATTTTTGTACTATTCAGTTGGAAACAAATGAAACTGATCTTACTTGTTTAGGGTTTTGAATTCTTTCATTACCCTTGATTGAGGCTGGATCTTCATTTATGCACTCTGAAATGGGATTCGACCACCTTCTCAAAATCTTCATTGGTTTGCTCTCTGCAATTTTTTTGATTGGTCTTGTATACGCCATCTACTTCGTTCGTAAGAGAAGGTTGAAAGATGGGTATTCAGAGAAGAGGAGCTCTGGAAGGAAAGAAGAATTTGAAGTGGAAACAGAGGATTTGTTCAGTTTCCCAGGTGTTGAGAATCTCACAATCCATGACATCTTGGATGCTCCAGGAGAGGTTGTGGGTAAATCGAGGTATGGAACACTGTATAAAGCTTCTATAGAAAGGCTCAATTTGGATGTGCTGCTTCGGTTTCTTAGGCCAACCTGCACAAGAAGGTTGAAAGAGATTCTTCCTGCAATTCAGATGCTGGGGTTCATCAGACATCCCAATTTGGTGCCTCTTCAGGCTTTCTATGCGGGGCCAAGAGGAGAGAAGCTTTTTGTCCACCCCTTCATAGGCCATGGAAATCTGGCCCAGTTCATTCGAGGTAATCTGCTTAGTTTTCTTTCTAATTTTGATAATTCGTGTTCGTCTCCATTGGTGTTCAAATCTCTTTTGGAAAAAAAAATCTAGAATTTTTATCGTATTTGGCAATTATTCATGACAGAGTAACACAGCTGTATCTTGACTCCTACCTATCTATTCAAGTATGGGAACTCAAATTGCTTTCACAGTATTAACTCATTGTTGAAAGAGATAGCTGAAAATCTCAAATTTTCCCTCCTGGCTTCTGGGTTTTGTTTTTAATGTTTTGCATTACTTCATCCTTTTATATCGTTAAAAAACAATCTTTCTGTTCATGTTTGTATGGTACTCCTGTAAATGGTAAATCATTTTCTTTCACAATTTCTTCGATCTCCCTCTGTCTCCTTAAAATTTTGTTTTTTGTTTATGATATTCCACTTAACTTTCTTTCCTTATTTATTTACTTTTATTGGGTCTGATCTACTTCTCTCATTCTTCAGCCTTTATTGTCCTAGAGGATTTTGGTTTACCAGGTTCCAGCTCAAATAGAAAATATGAATTTTTCTTTAGGGTGGCTTTTTTTACTTCATCATTCTGCAAAATTCAATATGTTAAATGGGGGACAATGTTTTCTTATGAACAGATGGAAATGGTGAATCACACAAATGGGCTGTCATTTATAGGATCACACTTGGTATTGTCAAAGGACTTGATCATCTACACTCTGGATTGCCATTTCCCATTCTCCATGGAAATCTGAAGTCAAAGAACATTTTGCTTGATGAGAATCATCAACCTTATGTGTCTGATTTTGGCCTGCATCTTCTATTAAATTCATCAACCAGTCAAGAAATTGTCGACATTTCTGCAAGTCAGGGGTACAAAGCCCCTGAGCTCATGAAGATTAAGGAAGCAAGCAAAGAGAGTGATATATACAGCCTTGGGGTCATTTTACTTGAAATACTTACAGGGAAGGAGCCTATTGGTGCAAATGCATCTTCTCGTCCAGATGTGTATCTGCCCAACTCCATGAGAAAAGCTATCCTTGAACATAGAATATCAAATATGTTTCACCCCAGTATACTTAGTAACAGAGGCAATGATCAAAACCCAATTACTGAGGAACGTCTTCTCATGTTCTTTCAGTTGGCAATGACTTGTTGTTCTCCTTCCCCTGCTTTGAGACCAGATATCAAGCAAGTCCTCAAAAAGCTCGAAGAAATTGGGCACTGAGAAACCTTTGGTTTAGTGCACTATAGTCTGGTTTCTCTCTTGATGTGTTCATGATCCAGATGGTAGAAAATGGATAAAAATATAGTTCCATGATTTAATGCTGACTGGATGGGCAATTTGCTGAGAGTGATTGTAATGGGGAAGGCATTATCTGTGGGTGAGGAAACAGGACAGCTCTTGAACATCAGTTAAAACTCCAGCCATCCGAAGAGGATGTTGGATTGAATTGGTGATTGGATGTGTTGGGTTCAGGGTTTTATTATTGCCAAGAGTTCAGTACCACAGGATTGTAGATTCAGTCGTGGCCCAGATTGGATATTGTCGATAGCTTAATCGACCCAAACATTACAGTGAGGAAGAACAAAATAGGGACAGCCAAAATACCCAAGAAGGTTTGTTTCAATACTCAAGAAACTTTAACCCTGAATTGGGAGTGTACACTGGTTAGTTGGGACGATGAAGTAGAGTTCAAATGAATTGTGAAGGTTAAGTAACAGGAAGACAAAGAAGCAAATGTTCCAAAAATTTTTTGTACCATTGATATCAGGCAACTCATAAAAATCTAAAGAATCCATTGATGATACTGCTTCATTTGTTTTTCTGTTTCATTGTCCACTACATTGGCCTCTATATCAGTAGCGAAGTTAATGGGAAAAGGCATTTCCATCGCGCAAAGGATTCAATCCAGCCATAGGTTTCCCTATGGCTACCTTGTTACGACTTCACCCTAGTTAAAGACCCCACCATGATGTGCACCAATAAGACCACCAAAAAGCCTTTGTAAACGTGCAATGTGTAATAACCTGGTCCCTTCGTCCTCCCTCTAATAATTATTTAACAAATGCACAAGAAATCTCTACTTGGTTGCATGATCTCTACACAAGCGTCTAGGCCAATAGGTGCGCATACCTGGGTATTTATCCAGGGGGTCGAGGCATCATCTCACGGTGCCCTGTGAGAGGACATACGAAACACCACCAAATAGAGATCTTTTTTCCTTAAAAATATATGTTGACAGAGAAAATGGTCACTACAGGTTAGTGGAAAGAATTTATTTCCACACCTACTAGTCTTTTGCTACGTGGACAACTATTATGAATATTTTGACGTTTGATAGAAACGTCATAGTCTCATTTAATTATATGTTAAATTTTAGAGCCTAACTCAATCAAATATCCTTTTCTGTATTGGTATGCATTCAAAATACTCCAACCACTTACTGTGTTGTCTCCCATATCTCTCTTTTCAAAACTTTGTTTGCCGTATGACAAATTCCATTTGATTGAAACCTAACGAACAAAGCCTAGATGTGCCACATGGTGGTTGTTGGCATTTAAAGTGAGTGAGTGTGTAGAATAGACTCCATTTAGGATAAGTGAAATCAGAAACACATAAATCATAAAATTGAGTTCTTACAACAATTAAAGAATCCATATCCGATTATCATCTGGATATCAAAAGCTATCAGAATTCACATTCTAAATTTGATTATCCCAATAAATGGATATGAATTCGAATCAAATTCAGATTTTTGACTATCCATTTATACCTCCAGCCAATATAAAAGAGACCCAATTGAAATTAAGAAAATGAAACAAAAGAGAAAATTAAGAATCAATTTGAGATTGTTCCAGGAATGTTCCAATATAACAATTCCAAACCAATCCTACAAGATTAAAAACAAAAAAAAAGTTAGTCAAACACTTGCACCAAACTAAAGAAAAAGAAACAAAGAAATAAAGAGAACAGGTCCCAACTCCCAACAATCCAACAACACATTCCTTAAGTCACGGATAACATTCAAAGTATTCTGTCGTTATAAGGAAAATTTTATAACGTGGAACAGATTTAACAACAACCTCTTTATATTTTCATGTTCGATCATTATAATACATTATTAGGTGACCAAGAGCGACCGATCATGGACCACTTATATCTATTGTAGAGTTTCAATAATAGTATATGATTGAAATTTTCTTGAACTTTTTGATGTAGAAATCTACAGCACCAAAAATATGTTCTCTTGTTGGGTTGAAAACGATGACATGTAATTGAGTTGAATCATATCGAAACGATATTCTTCTTAACGTTTTTAATGCTCGTGTAATCGGATTAATATTATGTTTATACCTCCAAGATAAAACAACTCTCTAATCATCACTTAAAACACACATAGGGTTGGTCTTCTCTCTGCCGAAGGAGGAACAGGACTGGTTCGTTTTTTCGCTGGAGACAGGAATGGTGAGGTATGAGGAAGACGATTGATTTGTTAAGGATAGGATGAAAGGGTATAAGAGTCATTTTATATCCAAAGTAATGACGTGAATGTTTACTTCCTAACGGACTATTCTTTTACCACAATCAGAGACTAGACCGAAACAAAACTCTTGGAAGGGAATTAATCTCGACAGTGTCTGAACAAATCCTTATGCCAAGTATTACTAATAATGAACAGAGAAAGTTGTTTTGGAAGCTCACTTTAACCGTGAGTGGTGCCTTTGTATTTATAATTGAATTGGTATACTGTTCAATTAAAGTTTGTTACAACCAAGTAATGAGAGTCTTAAACAATTGTGAGTCTTCAAGTGAGAGTCCTCAGGGTGGAAAACAGGTGGAAAACAGGGGATCGGTTGAGGTTGTTTTGCTGATAAGGTTTGCTGAGTCAAACCTTATCACTTGGTTCAAGGTTTGTTAAACCTTATCATTTGAATCACTTGGATCGTTATCATCCCCCTGCAAACTATTCGGCAGTAGGCGCAAAAGTTTGGAACGATGTACTGTGAACAACGGCTTGTCCAGACCTTTAGTGAAGATGTCTGCAAGTTGGTTGTTGGAACGAACAAACTGGAGCCGAACCGTGTTATTGAGAACCAAGTCACGAACAAAGTAATAGTCGACCTCAATATGTTTTGTTCTAGCATGTAGAACAGGGTTGGCAGCCATCTGTGTCACGGAAAGGTTATCACAGTGTACGACCACAGGCAGCCCAATCGATACCCGAAGATCCTTTAGCAGGTAGGAGACCCATAGAAGTTCTGAAACTGTAATAGCCAAGGCCTTGTATTCGGCTTCGGCGCTTGATCGAGACACAGTGGGCTGATTTTTGGATCCCCAAGACAATAAATTTGGACCGAGAAATGTGCAAAACCTGGTTGTAGATCGACGGGTGTCGGAGTAGCTAGCCCAATCGGCATCGGAGAAAGCAGCAACAAGATTCAGTGGGCCTGCTCTTATTGGTAACCCAGCCCCCATGGTGTGCTTAAGATATCTTAGAATACGTTTGACAGCATGAAGATGCACCGTTCTGGGGGCGTGCATGAATTGGCACACTTGATTGACTGCATAAGAGATATCTAGACGTGTCATTGTAAGGTATTGTAAAGCACCAACAACTTGACGCTATTCTTTTGGATCTGGAAGTAAAGTGCCATCAGCTGTTGAGATTTTAGAATCGGATGGAACAGGAGTAGCACATGGTTTGCAGTTTGTCATGCCGGTTCGCTGAAGAAGCTCTAGTGTGTATTTTGTTTGTGAGAGAACAAGTTCAGATGAGTGGCGTTTTGCCTCAATACCCAAAAAATAGTGTAGCTCGCCTAGATTAGACAGAGAAAATTCCTTGTCGAGACGAGCGATAAAGTGGTCAACATGAGTGCCTTTGTCACCGGTAAGAATTATATCATCAACATATAATAACAAAATGAGAATACCGGTGGTAGAGTGATTGACAAACATCGAGCTATCTGCCTGGCTTTGGGTAAACCCGTCCTTAAGTAAGAAGCACCTAAACCTGTGAAACCATGCACAAGGTGCTTGGCGAAGGCCATACAGTGCCTTATGGAGGCGACACACATGGGAGGGTGCTGTTTTATCAACAAAACCGGGGGGCTGCTACATATAGACCTCTTCCTGTAAATGGTCATGTAAGAATGCATTTTTCTCGTCAAGTTGGCGAAGTGGCCAATTGTGAGTCACAGCCAAGGATAGCACAACATGGACTATGGCAGGCTTGATGACGGGGCTGAAGGTTTTTGAGAAATCAAGGCCAGGCTGTTGGTGAAAGCCTTTGGCCACAAGTCGTGCTTTATACCGCTGTATAGATCCATCACTGTGAGTCTTTGTCCTATAGACCCACTTGCATCCAACGTTGTTCATGTCCTTTGTAGAAGGTACTAGAGACCAAGTATTATTTTTCTTCAGTGCATTATATTCTTCACACATTGCTTGAACCCAGTGGGGTTGTTTGGCTGCTTTTGCAAATGAGACAGGATCAGGTGGTGTGGAACTGGCAATGGCAGAAAATGCTTGTGGTAGTGGGTGCTTGGTGGTGAGTAGAGAGATGGGCACTCGTGGACGCCGTGTACCTGTTTGGCTGCGAGTGACCATGGGATGTGGTGGTGGGGGTGATGGAGGAGGTGGGGGAGGTGGTGGCGAACTGATGGCTGGTTGAAGGTTCGATGATTCAGAGTGATTAGAAGTGGTGGGTGGAGAAGAAGCTGAAGTATTGGAAGAAGAGGATTGATTGTGGGTGGTGTTGATGGATGTGTCAGTAGTGGGTAGGGGTGTCAACCGGTCGGGCTCGGTCGGTCTTGGTCGGGCCTAGCCAATTTTACAGGCTGCACCGTGTTCGACCATTTAGGCATTCGGGCTTGCCTTGGGCGGACATGGTACGGTTTCATTTCGGTCGGTAGGTGTTGGGTCTTTAATCGGGGCAGCCTTATTCGGGCTAAACGGGCCTAAACGGCTCAAAACGGGCTAATGAGCCGTTCAACTCTAAACGGTCTCTAAACGGTGTGGGTTTACTAACTGACATGCAACTAGAATTTTAAGTTCAAACCATCACACCATTGGACAATCACGGTACACCTCAACTCAAAGTCAAATAAAGCTTAACCCAACTAAAATAGTAGCACAAAACGAATAGAAGCACATCTAACAAAGTAAGCAGAGGGATAAAAAATAGCAGCACAACACCGAATAGAAGACACATCTAACAAAGTAATATCTAAAAACTAAAAACTAAGCCGCATTTCACCTATGTTAGTGTATGTAACCAATAAATGTCAAACCAACAAAGAAACAAACAAAAACAAGAAATTCGGAGGGAAGGGGAGGGGAAATTTATAAGTTAAAGGGTCGGGCTGTAACCAGTCGGTCTAGGTCGGGCCTAGAATTGGTCGGTCCGATCGGGCGCCCGACAGGCTAGGACCTCACACCAGGACCGCCCAATTACTAAACGTGTCGGGCCTAGCCCAGGTCAGGCTAGGCTTTAACCGGACGGGCTCGATCGAGGCTACCGGGCTGGGCCTAGAATTGACACCCCTAGTAGTGGGTGGAGAGGGAGAGGGTGAAAATGGTGGTGGTAAGGTAAAGGTAACAGTGGTTGGGGATGGTGATGTAGGTGCAGCTTGTTGTCTAGAATTTGCAAAGGGAAAAATTGTCTCATTAAATAGAACATGCCGAGACACATATACCCTGCCAGTTGTAATGTCAAGGCAACGATAGCCTTTGTGATAAAGGCTGTAGCCTAGGAAAACACACTCTTGTGACTTTGGTGAGAGCTTGTCATGGCGATATGGGCGGAGATTTGGGAAGCACTGGCAGCCGAAGACACGCATTGTAGAGTAGTCAGGACATGAACCAAATAATACTTTATGAAGGGAACGGTCTTGTAGAACAGTTGTAGGCAACCGATTAATAATATAGATGGCTGTTGTGAAGGCTTTAAGCCAATACCGTTTGGGCATTTTTGCTTGGAACAGTAATGTCAATCCCATCTCCGTTATATGACGATGCTTTCGTTCTGAAACCCCGTTTTGTTCAGGGGTATGCGGACATGAGATCCTTGAAACAATACCACATTTGTCGAGGTAATCCTTAAATGAACCACGTGTGAGCTGAAGTCCTCCATCACTTTGAAAACATTTGATGGTGGAGGAGAGAATATTTTCTGCCATGCTTTTAAAATGTTGAAAACAAGTAAGTGCATCAGATTTTGATTTTAACGGGTAAAGCCATGAGAACCGACTGAAATCATCTATAAAGACAATGTAGGAATTATAACCACTAATTGATAAATGTCTTGTAGGACCCCAGAGATCACAATGAACAATGTCCAAAGGAAAATAAGATTGACGAGTAGACAATGAAAAAGGAAGTTTATGATGCTTGCCCATTTGGCATGGGCCACAGAGCTTATTTTTGTCCTCACGACCAACAAAACCAATGCCTTTTGATTGCTGTAATTGAAGAAGAGTTCTAGAAGAGGAGTGTCCTAGTCGGTTGTGCCAAACTGAAGCTGGTAATTGAGCTCCAAGGAAAGCCATGGAATGAGCCACCGGAGCTGGCATGGTGTAGAGATCATCAATGAGAGGGCCCGTCATGTGTGTCATTCCTGTTTGTAAATCCTTAACATAGAACCCCCAAGGAAAGAATTCAACAGAACAGTCATTATCCTGAGTAAGCTTTGAAATGGAAACCAGATTCTTAGCAATTTGAGGAACAACTAGCACATTTTGAGTTGCAAAGATGAGGTAGTAGTTGGTAAATTAGTATTGCCAATGCGAGAGATAGGTAAGCTCTTACCATCACCAACTGCAACCTGATCGGTGCCTGTGTAAGGAAGAGACTGTTGAAGTAAAGAAGTATCGAATGTCATGTGAGAGGTGGCCCCCGTGTCTGGAATCCATTGCTGTTCATTTAGTGGTGGCGGTGGGAAGGGAGAATTTGTATGAAGACCAGCATAAGGAGAGGGTGGAGTTTGGGCAGCACTGTTTCGACTTGCTGCATAGCGGAAATAACATTTGCTTGCAGGGTGGCCAAACTTCGCACAGATCTGGCATTTGACTGCATTTGAAGGAGATGACGGGCGAGGGGACTGATTTGAGCCACCACGGAATGCAGGATTGTAATTGTTACGGCCCTGATTTTGCTTGTAGTTGCCATAGTTGCGGCCCAAATTCTGTTTGGGTTTGTGCACGGGAGGACCCAAACTGGGCTTCAAGTCAGCAGGCTGCTGGGTTTCAACATGCAGTAATGCCGTCTAGGAAGATGGATCAGGCATCGGAGAGGAACTAGTGCCATACCCGCGTCGGAGTTGCTGCTCATGAGTCAAGAGTTTGGCTCGAAGGTCAGAGAAAGTCACTGGAGTGATGTTCTCAATAGTGATGATGAAGGGACTGTATTCTTGGCCAAGACCATTGAGTGTGTAACCAACTAAATCAGAATCTTTAACCTTTTCATCAATGGCAGCAAGGGAATCAGCAATTGATTTGACTTTGTGAAGATAGTCGGAGATTGTAGAAGAGACTTTGGTAATGGTTTGCAATTCACTTCGCAAGAAGGACTTGCGTGCAGTGGATTGTTGTTGGAAGAGCTCAGCCAGTGAGTCCCACGCTTCCTTTGCTGTCCGTAGACCATGAATGTGGGAAGACAGAGACTGGCGTAGTGTGGCATTAATGCAAGCACGCACAAAGTGGTTTTGTTTGCGCCAGGTTTTGTACGTGGGGTTGGGAGTGGTGGTGACAATGCCGGATTCTGAAGTGGTGGTGATGTGTTGTGGCGGTTTTGTGATAGTGCCATCAACATAGTCCATGAGATCGCAGCTTATAAAGATTGATTCAAGCTGCTCCTTCCATAGTAAGTAGTTGTCTCCTTCAAGTTTTACGGCTACAAGGTTGGAGAGGTTGGTTATGGGAAAAGGGTTGTTACCGATAGGTGTGGTATCCATTGGAGAAGGTGTAGAAAGGAAAAAAAAAAACAGGAAATTCAGGTGCTTACAGTGCTGGCTCGGATACCATAATAATGAACAGAGAAAGTTGTTTTGGAAGCTCACTTTAACCGTGAGTGGTGTCTTTGTATTTATAATTGAATTGGTATACTGTTCAATTAAAGTTTGTTACAACCAAGTAATGAGAGTCTTAAACAATTGTGAGTCTTCAAGTGAGAGTCCTCAGGGTGGAAAACAGGTGGAAAACAGGGGATCGGTTGAGGTTGTTTTGCTCAGCTAACCTTATCACTTGGTTCAAGGTTTGTTAAACCTTATCATTTGAATCAATTGGATCGTTATCAATTACTATGGGAGAGGCTATGGCGATATGAAGTGGACTCTTACAAGCTTTATCGAAGGGAATTGAAGACTCGGAGGTTGAATCAGATTGCATGGAAATCATCTCGCCTCTAAATAGAAGTGATCACTCAGCCAATTTTGATCTACAACCAATAGTAAATGATATTACCCTGTTAACCTCCTATTTTCATCACTGTAAGTTCCAATTTACCTTACCCCCTGAGTGTGCAACAACTCGACTGACTCGTTGGCTCGGAAGGTCCTATCTATGATGGATAGGATAGAATGACCATATTCCAATCCATGGATTCAGGATCTATGTAATTCTGATCTCATGAGTTCTACTCATTCGGATGAATAAATTTATATTTACCCTAAAAAAAAACAAGGTAGTTTTTTGAAACTTCGAATTTATTATTGTTTTAGGTAAAGTATAGGGGTGATTCTGATACGACGGATCCAAAAAACATAGTTATAGGGATTCTTCCTCCATTACTTTTGCCAATTATATTATGGAAAAGTTCCTTACATGGGACGTAGGGGCACACCCAGACACATTGAGGGCAAAAATGACTGCCCCACCCACATTGGTGGAATTTTTGCCCCCCAGTATGCCAGCACGCACCCTATCATTGTGGCTACCACACGTGCATGGCCCCGACGCTGCTATGCAAAGAATGGTTCCCCATTATATTAAACCACACCTTCGGAAAATTATCTCCTGCAATTCGCTACCCAGTCCATTTCCCCAAGTCCCTCTAATAGGGGAGGTGGACCCCACCTAGGCAATGTGTTTAGGTAGGGGGAAGGGTGGTCATTCCTCCCCCCCCCCCCCACAATGAGAGGAATTGCAAGAAATGGACGAACAGGGAATTGTAGGGGGGATAAAGATCCCACCCTCTTCCCCCAAAACTCCCTAACTCCCTCTCCTTGGTGAAGCTGATCCCATGACTTCCCACCGTCCTACCTACTGTTTTCCACGTGTCCCTCTTTCCTACATCGACCCGAAATTAGAAGATCCCAGCCACTCAACCCAAGGATCCCTTCTGGAAGGTCAGAGGCAGTTCAGCGATCCACCAATGATCCTTCTGAGTTCTGACCCTAAACTGATATAACAATCCCAACCTCCGTCCTGATTCGGTATGTCCAGTACCACAACACTACCGTGATCCTTACAATTCTTCACTTCGTAGTCAGTATCTCCCCCTCAGTACCAACGTTCTCTATCTATGTATCGATAATTCCTATCATCGTACGGTTGATTCGTCAACGCATCATCTTCATCACCGCTTCCTCACCAATAGATCAGAATATTTTTCTAACAGAAACAAATACCGGTCGAACCATTCACCTTTTTTATCTCTTTCCCGGGAATCCAGTATATTTTATGTATATACAACACCTTCTCCCTTTTACAGCAGTTTTCTTCGTGCCTGAATTCCGTCGGTGATTGAAGATCTCCTGCGTAATCTCCTTCTTTAGGTAATTGGAATCCGAAACACTTTAATTTTTAGGGAATAATTTTTATTTGTATCTTCGAGTCTGGATCTTGAGGCGTACGATTATCTGCTCTGCATCTATTGATTGGCCGTAAAAGATTGAACTTTTATTGTTCTTATTCAGTTTATCTTGAGGCTTACGATTTGATTTCAATCTATATGTCTTTGGTTTGATGGAAAAGCTTCTTTCACATGTATGTCTTTGGTTTGATTGATATGGTTTAAGGAAAAATCCCCCCTTAAGAAAAAAAAAATAAGGTTTATTAGGGGGCTAGTGCTTCAAACTGTCGAATTTTGTTAACTTTAGGAGAAATATCTGAAATTCGCATGGACATCTTGTTATTTGGATAAATTTATACGTTTTTGCATGGGTGATACAATATTTCAAGTGGGTTCAAATTTGTTTATCTAAAAACCCTTTAATCCACAAGAAATTTTCATGTGAAAATTTCTCTCGAAGAATTTTTAGATGAAAGGATGGATTTTTCTTTTCGGGAGGGCAGGTTATGGCTTTTTAGAAGTTTTTTATGACTCAATGCCTTTTCCAGATGCATTGCACAATGGTGATGTTGGTCTGTTCTGTTGATTTTGCAGGGGACTTGAATTTTTACAAAATGGCAAATAATAAGGGGGAGGAAGCTTCCTCCCGTGGCAATGGATGGGAAGTTGTATCACTTACGGCATCGGCATATTCTTCTGCTCCAGGTCCAAATAGAGTTGATGATGATAAAGGCAATGAGTTCGGTCAGTATGATGAGGAAACCTCTAGTGCAATGTTCATGTCTGATCACTTTGTGTTTCCACCTAGCGAGCATGAGAACTTACCACTGGAGCCAGACATGAATGAGATTGATAATGTACCAAAGGGTGAAGGTGTAGCTTCCTACGAGCTGCAAAGAATTGATATGAATAAATCTGACAAGAAAAATGTAGAAAATCGGAATGTCAAAGAGTTGCGAGTACCAGATGAGTTTCCTGGAATAATGTTCTTTGATGAAAAGGGTAATAGGCTATCTGTTCGTGGTGCAGAGTTTGAAGAAGGCATGGGCTCACAAGGGCCAAATCCGGTTGGTGAAGAGAAGAGCATGTACAGCTCTGCTAAGTATAGTTCTTTCAATAGTGAAGCAGATACTAGTGGATCGACTGTTTATGATGGGCATGCAGCTGTCACTGAATCATGTGATCCTTCTCAGAGAAGTTTAGATTCCCCTTCAGATTTTTCAAAGTCAATAAGTCATACAAAAGAAGTTCAATTTAATAAGTCTGGGCTTCCATGCAAGGCATGGTGGAAGAAAAGGGTAGCTTCCTTGTACACGAATGCGAAGGAGGTGAATGCATTTTGGTCTATTTTTGTCGCTGCAACTCTGATGGGCCTTGTTATTCTTGGTCAGCGGAGGCAGAAAAATAATGTGGCAAGCTCAGCCACTTAAGTGGTAATTCAGCATGCTACTCTTCTCCTTGAAACAGGAAATGAATCAGTCAGGATAATTGAGTCATGAAGCTTTGCTGATAAGTATTACTTCTGTTTGTGTTTGTGCTTATGTGTTTCACTGTTTATGCATTTGTCTGTGTATGCTTGACCATTTATGGACCAGTTCATCTCCTGAACTTTAAATCTTTGACATGTGTGTGGGTGTGTGAGTGGCAAGTAAGATCTCTCAAAATACCTCATGGTTGTAATATGTTATACATAGTAACAAAATCATTATAAGTACATGGTTTTACGTTATTTGAAATGTCAAGTTCAAACAGAGTTATTTCATGCGTACAGGGATCCGCATGGGAAAAATAGATGTAGGTAGAAAAATTGAAGTTGGTTTGGGAAGTTCTGTTCTTATGTTGCCATTGTTCAGGAGACTAGAAAACTTAGACATTCATTGTATCACAGATAAACATGGAGCAGGGTACTTGATACATGCCAGTAGGACGTTTGACTGTGTATGTGATATATTTCCATGCTATTGATGTAGTGTGTGGCAATGCTGGTTAGTTCACGTGCTGAAAGAAATGAAGCGCAGATATCTCCTTGTGTCTAGCTTTGCATTTGGGTGCTTTTGCCACATCATCTTCTCATCTAGGTGATATAATTCTCAGTTTTACCTGTGGGTTATTACTGCCAGTAACATGTTGCTGGAACTAGAAGTGTAATCGTAAGTGCTATTCCATTGAAGAGCTGCCAACTCCTCTTTCTGACCATCTCTTGTATGGTGGACATAGATAGCATTTACAACAAGAAAAAAAACTGGGAACGATGTCAAACAAATAGCCTGAGATGGTTTCGAGTTCTAGAAACACTAACTGTGAAACTTGAGGTTACTCAAGAAAATAACCATGTTTGGGACACTTTTCTCCATATGTTGAATTGTTGATCCATCCTTAGGAAGCTGCATTTAGCTGATGTGTTAGTGGGATTGAGTTGATGGCTGGAACTTAGTTTTTTCTTATTTTACAAGATCATGGCACATGATAAGCCTCAGGTGTCAAGCCATTGGGACCTTAGCTTCAGTTCCCTTACTGATTATTCATGTCAGGTCTAAACACTGGGAATTTTCCATCATGATGCAGGACTACCAGGCTGTGATTCCAAACTGGTGCAGAACTTATCCAGGAAGGGGCTTAATCAGGTGATTCTATGTTTAGGTTATTATTGACAGAACCTGATAAATCCTGCTGCATCAAAAGAAAAATTGCTGTAGTTGAGTTTTCTATATGGATCATTGGGTAGATAGGACATACCAGTTAAAAGGCTTTGATGCATTTCTAAGACTTAGAACAACTAAAAGGCAGAATGAACATGGATTAAGGAATTGGAAAAGGAACTTTACAATTCTGTTCTGAAAATTAAGGCACAATGGTGAAACAGAATTTTGTTGCTTAACCTCAGTAATTGGGATAAGCCTTTGACCGTGCTGGTCATGATGTTAGTGCTGATGTGAGGGAAATTCATTGATGATCATGCAGTTGAACACATTGATAGTTCCAGGGCTGTGAGTTTGCAGTTCACATTGTAATGCTTGACTACTTACAGCTCTGAGGCTGTAACTCATCGTGATTGATGTCATTGTGGGAATCCATAACCTGGATTACTTGTGATCATAAATTGCAGGGAGTGTCTGCCCAGACCCAAAACCCCCTCCTCTAGACTTGGGAGTTGGAGCTGGACTATGGAGTCCTCATAGAAGGCAAAGAGATACTCTTCCCCTATTTAGGGGGGAATAAAAGGCCTCTGGTAATTGGAAATGATTACAACAAGGTTGGTATTTCTCTATAAGCAGAACAACAATTAAAAAACATGTTCATATGACACTAACAGACACAATAAGGTGCTGATATTGAGATGAGAAAATGGGGCAAGTCGGCAACTGGGTTACACAGAACCAGAAATTAATGCCTGCAGAGAAGGTAGGAAAATATTTGGCTCTTCAGCTGACTCAAACATGTAAAGACCATTGCTCTGTTGCAGGTTCAAGACTCAAAAAAGCTTGTAAATGCCTATTAGTTTGTGGATTATAGTGAGAAAAGACATGAGATTCATGCTTAATGAAATTAATTGATCGATTTATAATAGAATGTCGATCGGTAGAACGTGCCAAATGTTGCTGAACCTGAAGACTGGGATATGAAACTGATGATATGAGGTAGTAGTTCCCCAAAATTGCTTTGGTAGCTCTCCATGGTGGAGGATGGCTGCTAATGTTAGTATGTAGGCTTCAGGGACCATCTGGCAGGCTACGCTTGGAAATTATAAACATTTTGGGGGACATTAGATATGAGTATATACCGAACTGCTTTTTGTGTATACTCATACTTGGAGATGAAAGGCAATGTTCAAACTTGCAAGGACAAATTGCTGTTCTCTCACTCTCTCTTAGTAAAACAGTATTTTCTTTCATATAATTGTTGTAAAATAGATAACTAAACACATTTCTATGATAAAATATTGGATGTAAAGCTATAACATGTCTCTATTGTTTTAAGTGCATAGCGTGTGACATGCCTTTTATATTTATGTAGGGACTAAGGATATATGGACAGCACCATCCACATTTCCTAGTTGTGCCATCTGACAAGTCAGATGGGCTGAATTTGGTGAACAAGTAGACCACCCCTCCCCCTTCTCACATGTCAAAATTCAGCCGAAACAGAGTTTGCCACATTTCAAAATAGTTGATAGATTCAGGACTACCAAGTGTGTGTGTTTATGTATTGAGTATGGACCATAAGTGGTGCATGGACATACAAGGGAGGGTATGTTATTTCTTGGGAGGAAAAATTGCCACATCATCGTTCCACTTGGAATAAGTAGCCGTGACACCCAGATAAGGAAAAGGAAATGTGGGCAGACTGCCCATATTTTATTCCCCCCCCCCCCCTTTGTGTAGAATAAATTGTATTAGTCAAAAAACTTGAAACCTAAAACGATACACGATCTATTTAGGTTTTAAAACCATAGAATCACTTCGGATGATTTTCTTTGGTTTCTAATAGTTCAAAGGTGTGTATTTATGTATTCATTGCAAAATTTCAAAGGATATCCCACATTTAACCATGTTTTACCAATTTTTTTTTGACCCATTTTGCACATTTGGACAATATTTTGATTTGATCATGCAGGAAATGAGCTGTTCTGTCAAAATATGAAACCTTGGATGAAGGGTAAATATTGAGCGGAGGGCTTATATACTGAAGAGAGAGAGAAAGAGAGGGTCATCCCCAAACTGCATTTATTTTTCTTCCCTAATGACTGACCTTTTATTTTGATTGCAGTGAGCAGAAGATGAAGTGGGTACCCAGAGTTCCAAAGATGTAATTGTGGGCAGAGCCCCAGAGAGTTCTACTACGGCCCTCCAAAGAATTACAATGACGATGGAAAAGGCAGAGAGATATTGAAGAAGCTAATTAAGAGTCTCAACGTGTTAGGAGTCCCAACTCCTAATTTGTAAAGCGTTGGAGATAATATAAAAAGAGGCGTGTACCATTATTGAATTATTGGATATATATTCTCTGTATATATATATTTATATATCTCTTCATTTGTTAATGCAGGTAATAGAAACTGGCATGATGCTTTTGACTCAAGAAACTTAACAAACAGATTCATCTTTTAGTATAAAACAAATCATCAATTGTAGTTTTTGTTTTTGGTAATAATCATCTTTGTACTTTTAATGGGAGCTGTAGACATATATAAGGCCTAGAGCAATCAATCTTCCAACCCTGAATCTAAGGAACATATTTAGACATATCATCAATCATCATCTAATCATAGATTAATTTTTAAATTAAATTAATATCTCCATTTGTAAATATAATGTTTTCAAAATTATTTAAGAAATCCAGGATTTTAAAAGAAAAAAGAAAAAAGAAAAAAGAAAAAACCCTATTCCTGACCCTTTTGCGCATGGAATCTGTGATCAAGGGTTTCCTCCATGGTTTCACTTTGGGAGCATTGATCTTTTCCCCATATTGTAAATCCAAAATTTTATATTCCTTAATTGATTGCATATTAGATTTTGAGTAGATCAGCACTAATTCAAGTATCATCAAATATACATTGACCCAAACATACACCCAGACTGATCTTGTTGCACCTTATTCAGTCCTAATTCCTCGGAAAAGAATATTTGATAACAACATTTGATTGGATCCATTTATACAGAAATTCAATTCATTAAACCTATTATGTAGTTCTCAAACACAATATTGATTCATTTCACTAACAAAAAGACTGGAAAAATAACCAAAAATAAATGAAAACCAAATACCTTCCACAGTGACCTCACACAATAATGGTGAAGAAATTTATTTCCAAGTCATAAGAAAGAATTAATCACTATCTTGGAATATATACCCCACCTCCCCCCCCCCCCAAAAAACCAAAAACAAACAAAAAAGCAAAAGAACCATTACAATTGTTTTAATAAGTGATTAGGAAGCCTGTTTCAAAACTAGTTAAAAGCAAGAACCTATGTTTTGATCACAGTATTACTGGAACCTCAACCTGATCTCTTCGTCCGCTAATTATCTCGTGCCATCAGGTGATAGGTTCTGTAAGGAGGTAAACATGAAGTTGCCAGAAAATATAGCCTCTTTATCTGTCAATCCACAGGTACTTACATTAGACATCAGGAAAATTGAAAACCATGGTGGTGACTGGTGAAGGCTTCCAAATACCTTCTCCCATGCAGAAAGGAAGGCATCTGAATGAGAGGACTTGTATGGTTTCAATTGGGTAGAGCAGAAGAGTAGCCATACAGGTTTAAGTGGCTTGCATGCAAGGGAATGTGTGACTACTATTCAATTCATCCAATATAATGGTGCAATCTATCCCACATTTAGAATGTAAATAGAAACATGGAATATCCAGCATGTGAACTCATATGCTGCCAGTAAAACATTCCAATGGCCTTTCAAGACCAATAACTGTACTCCCTTTTTTATTTCGGAGACAAGCTGGGCTCAGTGTCAGGAAACTGACAGGTGCATAATTTTACCCAAATAAGCTACAAGCTCAAGAAACATGGGTAAAACAATGAGGCAATCAAATATAATTTTCTTACGATGAATACAAAGATACAAATGGAATTAGAAAATGGGATGAGGAAAACCTACCTGTCAATGTCAAGCAATAAGATTCCCGGCGAACATATCTGGACATTGCCTGAAAACATAAGCAAGGGCACAGTTGTTTTAGTTCTTCAATACTTGGTCAGGAAACAGGCTTGGCTTGTGAATACATGAAGCCGCAATATGATTATGAACTTGGGTGTAACACTTCATGAAAGTCCATGATAGGATATGTGCAAAGGTACCATATTCAAAATTAAGGGGTGTCTAAAGAAAAGAGAGTGAAGCCAGGAAGAATAGCTTGTAGCAGGCATCAAATAATTAAGACATGATCCATTTACATAAGCCATGTATCAGTTACAGAGTAAGGGCTCACAACAGTAGTTATCTATCAAAGGGCGGCCCTTGGTTGGGTCTCAACACTCTCTGGCCTAACCACAACTAATCATCCGGCCAAAGCAATATCTGCTGAGCCAGATCAAATTGTTAGTCTCATCACCACCTCGTATGACAACTGTACCGTTATGATATACAGTTTACCATTCAGATGCTCTTAGAAAGATAGGCAACAAATGGCAGCAAGGCGACACTAACTGAATTAACAGAGAAGAATACAAGAGCATACCTGGATGACAACTGATGCGGCATCATTTGGCTTTGATGAACCATCATCGGAGAACACATTCCTGTAACAAGAGTGGGCATCATAACAGAGCATCAAAGTAACAAGGCGACAAGCAAATGCCATTGCCAAGATGTACGTCTGTATATGTATGTGTATGTGTTTGTGAGTGTGTGTGCATGTGTGTTTTATGTAACTATAGAACCTTTGTATAATTTGCAAGATTGGGTGTATTTGGCTGCAATATTGGATATGCTTCCATTATTTTGCAGGAAGGACGTCATGTCAAGTCACAAGCATTTGGATGCAATTGGCCTTCTGCCTTTTTACTGGCCAACAGCTAAAGGAATGCTGATGCCAGTCACCCAATGGGAACAACCCCCCACCCGCAAAAAAAAAAAAAAAAATTGTTCTGTGTTTTCCAGATTTCACGGACATGAAAATGCTGGCCATCATCTCAACCAATAAAATTTTTTGTAACTAAAATGAGAGGTTCAGATTAAATAATGGCTTGCGAAATGGAAAGTTACCTCCAAATCACATTCTCAAGCTCATCCTGTTTAGCCTCAGGAAGCATTGCAGCATTATATGCAACAACATTCCCATAGAATATCTTCTCCAGATCCTTCATCCATCTAGTCAAAAGTAAGTTGACCTGTAAATGAAAGGAGAAAAGAAACATAAACCATTTGTTAGTCAGTAAAAAACAAAAAAATAAAAAAAAGAAGTAAAAGTACCAAATCACTCTACTAAGGGCTTATTCAAGTGAAATTATTGATTGACACCCTAACAGCTTTCCACCAAATTACCAACCCAACCTCTTCCTGGTCATAACTAGAGCTCTGATGCTCAACAAAAAAGAAATAAAATTCAGCCATAGAATGGAACTTCCCACAACGTAAGGAGGTAGGTAGATCTGGAAGAAATGCAGAGTGAATGCATCTTTTCACACAAGTTCAAACTCAATATTCATTTGATCAAGGTAAGAATGGATTAACCGTGACATTGTGGATGGTTTTCAAAACTGATATGAAATGGTGCATTCACCCTGTGTTTCTTCCAGATCTACCCTCTTCCCACAAGGCAAGGGGTAGATCTGGAAGCATGGAAAGAGAACTAGGTCGAAACCTGTCGAAACAACCGAGACGAGATGTGGGTGGAGTCAAAAAAGTCACTGGTTTCGACCAGTTTCGACCTATATTTCGAAAGTTCCGACACTCATGCCCATCGAAACTTGAGGAAACTTGGCTCGAAACCAGGACAAACAGTTATTTATGCCTGAAACTATGACAGACACTTATTTAAATAAATGTTTAACTTAAGATATTATTCACAAATAAGCAAATACCCCCTATTTGAATCCAATAAAAATAGTTAAAAAATTCAAATTCCAAAAGGATAAAAAGTCAACCCCCCCAGTTCAAGAACAAAAATTGGATTTTCGGTGGTAGGTGCAATTTTCAACTTTTAAATGTTGGGGTTTTTCTCAAATCTAAAAATTTCATAAATCTTAATATGGTAAAACATTGCTAAAAACCAAAAGTGCGGTAAATTATTCATTTGTTTTGATGTCTAAAAAATGTTTTCATTTAGAGCGATTTTGACAGCATTTGCACACACCAAATTAAGTTTGACCATTACATAACTCCTTCAATACAAATCAGATTTAAGCAATCTCGGTTTCTAGCTGGTCAAAACCCGAATTTTGGAACCTTGTCTGGAAGAAGTGAAGAGTGAATGCACCATTTCTCACCAGTTCAATCTCAATCAAGGTACTAAAACTCAGGTCTCGGTACCATCGACTCTTGGAAAAACCAAGACGAGTCGAGATCTCGGCGAGATCGGAGTTGGTGCATTTTTTTTTTTTCAACTCGAAGCCTCAACTTTGGGTCAACCCGAGATCTGGACCCGAGATCCGAGATCTCGCCGAGATATGTCGAGTTTTGTCCAATTAGGTAAGGTATTTAAGTGGTAGGTGGGTTAAAATAATGGGTCGAAACCGAGATCTCGCCGAGATATTGCACTTTTGAGACTCGTAGGCAGTCTCGTCTCGGCTTTTTCAAAAACCGAGAAACTCGGCGAGATCTCGAACTATGATCTCAATATTCATTTGATCAGGTAGGAATGGAATATCCATGACATAGATTCATTGTGGATGGTTTGCAAAACTACAAAATGATACAAAATCATGAAATGGTGTTAGACTTTGTGATGCAGTTCAGAAGAACAAGAAGGCCAGCAGCAAACCAGGCCATCGGTTGAGTCAAATTGGGCCAAGAATGGACCAATAGGCTTAATTTTGAGTGCCTAATAGGTTACCATGGGCTGACTATTTTTGGGTTTTCTATAGTAATGAGTCAATTCTATAAGCCCAAATGGGATTAAACAATTAGTTTCTATTTTGTTAAGATTCTAGAATAGTTTCTATTTCGAAGAAGACTTGGGATTCTACCTACCATATATAGGGGTATCCTACAACAACAACAACAACAACAACTCAGCCTTACCCCAACCAAGGTACTAAAACTTGGGTATCGGTACCAACTCGGCTCTTGGAAAAACCGAGACGAGTCGAGATCTGGCCGAGTTGGTGCATTTTTTTTTTTCCAACTCGAAGCCTCAACTTTGGGTCAACTCGAGATCTGGACCTAAGATCCGAGATCTCGCCGAGATATGTCGAGTTAGGTGAGGTATTTAAGTGGTAGGTGGGTTAAAAAAATGGGTCGAAACCGAGATCCGAGATCTCGCCGAGATATTGCACTTTTGAGACTCGCAGGTAGTATCGTCTCGGCTTTTCCAAAAAACCGAGAAACTCGGCGAGATCTCGCGAGTTCTCGAACTATGATCCCAACTAAATGGGGTCGGCTACATGGATCCTAGCAAAGACAAAATAATAAAGATAAAAGAAAAGAAATTGAACACAGCAACAACAAATCAGTCTTATACAAACTAACTGGGGTCGACAACACGGATCCTTTCCCTCCAATCAGCTCTATTCGACGTCATACTTGAAACAAGACCTAAACTATGCATGTTTTTCCTCACCACTTCTCCTAGGGTCATTTTAGGCCTGCCCCTAGCTCTTTTAGGACCTTCAATCATAATCGAGTCACTCCTCCGAACTGGAGCATCCGAAGGCCTCCGTTGAACATGGGCATGCCACCTCAAACAACTTTCTCGTAGCTTGTCTTGAACCGAGGTTACTCCTAAACCACCCCTCCATACATAGGGTTTCCTATTTTGCTTATTTCCATGAAGTTATAAATAAAGAGTAAGGGATCATACCCACTACCAACGATTTGAACAATTTATTAAGCTTATGTTTGCTGATTACTGAGAGATTTAGAACTCTTTTGCTGTGAGATGCAGTGAAGCCCTCGGTGGGATGGCAACGTAGTTTCGTGGGACGCCACGTTGGATTGGTGAGATGCTAATCAAGTTCTATGTGGGAAGCCTAGTTCATATCCTTCATCTTCTATCTTATAACTTCTTCTTCTCTTTTTCCATTGATTCCTGTCATTGATAGCAGTATCCTGCCATAGTTTGAACCTTGTGACAGCACCATTCTTGGCCTTGTTTCTAGTATTCCTTTTAGTTACAGTTAAGGATAATTGTGTTTAATGAACTCTGAATTCTATTATCTAGTTTCTATTCTGTTGGGTTAATGAACTGTGAATTCTGGCTATCGGCTTAAGATGATTCTTACATATTGTGTTCCATATGACGAGTGGAGAATCTGATCTTTGTTTGATGCTGTGCTGCTGTGTGGTTGTGAAGTTATAGCTTTGTTTCTAATTCTAGAACGTAGTTTCCATTTTGATTCACTTGCCCATATCTTACATCCAACAATTATATTGGAATAAACTTTAAGGGTTTGAAGTACAGGGGAGACCTAGTTTCAGTAGTAATTTGGGAATTATCTGAGTTCTATTTTGGGAGTTATAGAAGATCTACTGCTGGTTTGAGTTTCTATGATTCTGCCTGTGGGTGGGCTTCTCAAATCTACTATTTTGTTAGATTGAATCCATTAAAAAGCTAAATAAGATAGTATACAACAACAAGATGAAGGCCAAGGCCTATGCACAAAGGGAAGAAAAAAAGGGATGGGGGTTACTGATCTCTTTCTCTCTGACAGAGACATTTCTTTGAGCTAGAAGAGATCAGCCTTTCTGGATCAGATGAATATGCTTCCAAGGGGCTCCAAAGGGAACCTTCATTCATCCAATTATTCTTTGCATACACACACAAGTGATGCCAATACATTTTAAACCGGTAGCATGATAATGGTCATGTAAGTAAATGGCTGAACCATATTAGGTTACAAAAGTGTGTAGTAAGAAGGTACTAATCACTTAATGATCACTTACCCCTGCCTTGGATACTCTCAGCTCTAAGTCATGATTGTAAATCTCATACACATATTGCCCAAGCTCAACACCCTCCTTTCCTTCTTCTTTCAAGCGGTGCAAGCAAAGCCACATGTGAAGTACAAGCAAAGAAAACGTTGTTTTGAAGTTTTTCTCCAAGTTAAATACTGCATATGAAAGAGAGCATTAACATCAGTCATTATTTGATATTTGGAGACAACAATATGCCAGGTTAAGGATAGCTAATTGACAATGATTATCATTATCTAAGTCCATAACGAAAGGCAAAATCCCTTGTTAGAACAAACGACGGATTACAACAAAGGGCCTGGAAATATTCTTGTTGGGATAAACAAAGAAAACGAAAGAAAATAGTTATGTTCTTAAGACGTATACTGAGGTACTTCGAAGTTTGAAGTCATCTCCAGATCACATATTCATTGCTCCAGAAGAGAGATTTTTGGAGCTGAGATGTGCTCAATATAGGAGAGAATTGCTCAAAATCTTCATTGTCGAGCAAGTTCCTCTCCTCCAAGTTAACTTGGCCTATCTTCGGAGCTATTTGCAGAAACAATAGCATGTGGAAACTGGTGATTGAAGACTAAAAATGAAGATAACAGATTGGCAGTATGTATTTCTTGAAAGGGGGCAAAACTTTATCAAGTACTCTGACATACTCTTGCTCATTGCATTTCTCGTGTCCATCACTGCTAGGACGGAGATGGATCACCATAGTGGAGTGGAACCCAGTGCACAAACCTAGAAGACCTGGGGGTGAGCAAGGGCCATTGGCTGCTTTTTCCTCCTACAATTCTTATCTAGCAGGCTCCTGCCAGATGACTTTCACCCTTTTCCACTGTTTTGGCCATGCAATCTGCAGAAAACATTTTCATCCCACACAACCAACACACCATAACTTGAGTACTCAAACCTGTCCCCATGGAAGCATTTCAGCCCAAGCATCCAAACACAACCTAAGCCACACAAAAAATGACAAGGCTCTCTTGTTATTGGTTGTGTCAATTTACATGGAAAATGAAAGCATTCGAGGATCTGTCATAGCTACAGTAAAGGCCAATGAGTGGAAAAGCAGAAGGTTAAATTAGTCATGAAGTTTTTGGAAAGTTATCGTGAACCTGCAGATAGCATTAGTAATATAAGGTTCTAGAATCCAAGTAAAAGGGTTTGGCTATGGTTTTTTCAGGTACCGGCTGTCGACCTGACGAACCAACCCTCCTCCTTTATCCGGTCTTGGGACTGGCAGCAAGTACTAGAGAAAATAAGTGTTTCAAGTAAATATGTGGACATAAATAAAGATATGTATGGTGTTCTGGTTACTAGTGTAAGAACTAAGAACTGCGGGGGATCAAGGTGCGTCCGGAGTGTTATGTGATCTACGTATTCCTTTAAAACATAAAGGAAAATTTTATAAGACAGTCATACAACGGCTATGATGTATGGGGCAGAATGTTGGGCAATTAAAAAGCATCATATAGATAAACTCAATGTAGCGGAGATGAGGATGTTGAAATGGATGAGTAGCAAAACTAGGAAGGATTAAGTAAGGAATGATCATATTAGAGCTGATTTGGGAGTAGCTCTAATACATGATAAGCTACGAGAAAATCGTTTGAGGTGGCATGACAGAGGCCTGTGGATGCTCCAACACAGAGGAGTGATTTGATTCAGATTGAAGGAACTAAAAGAGTCAGAAGGAGAAGCGGTCAGGAAAGAAATGCATAGCTTAGACCTTGTATCAAGTATGACCTTGAATACAGTTGATTGAAGGGCAAGGATCCATGTAGCCGACCCCATTTGATTGGGATAAGGCTGAATTGTTGTTGTTGTTGTCGTTGTTGACAAAAATTCTCCATACTGAGTAAGGGCGGGCTTTGGGAGTAGATGATCAAGGGTCTGTTCAGAATAACTTTTCATGAAAAAATGGTAGGGATTTCTAGATTGTCTGCTTGACAGAATAAATTTCAGGATAAGTTGGAGGTATTCACAAATAAGTTGCTTTGGAGGTATTCCAAGACAAGTTAGTTTGGTTCATCCAGCTTGATTAGACAAGAAGAAAAGTTTCAATTATCAATATTTGGTTAAAGTATCCAAATTTCCCATGAGAGGCATAGTGCATCATTTGAACTTCCATTGCAAAGAAGCAATAAAAATTTTAAAAATAAAAACAAGAAGTTATCTAAGAATTTTTAGCCTTTACAAAAGAAATCATAAGTGTAGTCTAAACTTCTAACATCATGAATCCTTTTAAAATTAAGACTACTACTCCATCTAATTACTTCATTTTCCAAAGAAAAGAAGAAAATCACCATCATAAATAGGCTGTTTGTCAACTTGTGAAATGATACGCCGGTATATCACGTTTGCCCCTCGAATGGATTTACTTTGCTTGCTATAAAACAACAATAGCTTCAAGATAGTACGCCGAAAGCCCTCATATTTTGGCTCCTCAATTCTCAGAGGTGAGTCTGGTGCCAAAGCCAATGAAGAGGGTTTAGACCAAAACAACTTATTTAAGTTCACCTGACAATAGGAAATACAGAAATACAGAATTTCAGCAACTAAGAAGCTCTAAATAGAGTTTGAAACAATTTAATGAGTTTGGGAAATGCACCAGTGACCAAGTGAAATATAAGAATATACAAGTCCAATTGTAACATGCAAGTAAGCTTGTACTTGCATACACTGCTGTGTTATTTTTAGTGGGCTTCTTGACTGGACAAGGTTTTCATATATTTTTTCAGCAATCCATTCACTTAAAAGGAGGGGGAAGGACCCAAATTACAAGTTAAAAATTCACATGACACAAAAATGAATGAAATTAAAACGTGAGTTTTTTTTTTTTTTTTTTTTTTGGGGGGGGGGGGGGAGGAGGAGGATGTTAGAACTGAGATTCCAATCACAATCATGCGAACGGAAACTATATAAAATGTTATCAGCAAACTGAATAAAACGATTTTTCATAGAATTCTTAGAAAACCACAACGATGGTCAGTGAATTCAATCATGGTTTTGCTTCATACCTCCGGCTTGGTTGAGACCCCATGAAGTGGAGAATTTACCACAGTTGCAGTTGCAGCTGCAGCAACCTTGGAATAGTTTCTAGACCCATCATAAAGATATTTTGAGAATTCCATGTTCTTCCGTAGTCCAACCTTGGAGAGCTGGCTAATTGCTGTGCTCCACCTCGGCAACATTGTTGGCTATCTCTATCTCAATTTGAAGACAGCTCTATTTCGTCGTAACCTTAAAGGTACAGGTTTGATCACTCACCTACCAAATACGATGAAAACATAACAAGGGTTAATCGATTTCTCCACAACTTGAAATGGGTTTTCAAGATCTATTGACTGAAATCGTAAATTTTCGATGAGAATCAAACAACATTTTTTCAAAGGTTGTAGTACTTGAAAATATACAAACAAGTACACCAATACCAACCTCCGAGTTCAAGTGAGAGAAGAAAGTAGAAAGGGTTCTTCTTCTTCCTTCCTTCTTCGATTCGATAAAACTGTGCCAACTGCAAACGAACTGCGTTTTACGCCATTAATGGAGGGAAAGGGTTTGCTTTGCTCTCCTGGGGAGGCTTCCTGTTTCTAAGGCATCAATGCCCGTACATCCGTTTGAGAGGTTCACCATCAGGACACGTGTCTAACTTAGAGTGGATTAGAACCCGGACCCACGCTTCCCTCACGGAGTAACGGGGTTTTTCTCCTATGAAGATTTATAGGGACTTCGTCGTGGATCAGATGAAACCCTAATGGCTGTGTTTGGTTGGATAGAAAAAGAAAAGAAAAAAAACCTAGAAAAAAATAAAAAGCAAAAAAAAAAATTTAAACACGTGTGTGAGAGAGTTCCCCAGTCCCTAAAAAGTTCAACTTTTGAGTTGTAACATTTCAACAATTCCAACCGACTCTCATCCCAATTCTCTGTTCCTGAGTAAAAGAAAGCCAACTAGATAGATGCTGGAAGCTTGAAAACTCAGAGAAGCTATGCAGCTAATCTCAACCACTTCTCTTAACTATTCCTCCTCGTTTCCATGTAAGGCCTCTCTCTCTCTCTCTCTCTCATTGTCTCTGTGTCTGTGTTTCCCATATCTGGTGAAGATGAGGTCGAAATGGGCCTTCGAACTCACAATGTTTATTCTGATAAGGGATAAAAAGGACTTTTGAATCATGGGTTTTGCTCAAAAAAAGTTTGTGGGTATCTGGAGCATTATTTTTCTCATAACCTGCTCATGTAGAATTTTCTCTGGTTCTTCTGCCTTAAATGACTTCCAGAAATTGATTCTCTTTTTCTTGCTAACGAACGCTCTTCGTGCAGGCAGAACTCCGTCGCTAGACCCGACACTCAGGTCCTTCTTCTGCTTCCAGAAGAAACAAACTCTGTTATGCTGCTTCAGTCGCAATCACAATGATGAAAAGTAAGAATTTTGGGTGAATATTGTTTTTAAATCCTTTTGTGGTGTGTCTTTAAAGATGGTCTAATTGCTTACGATGAATAGCTTATGTACGAGCAGAGAATTCTCCAGATACACACTGTGTTCCGGAGAGAATTTGAGCAGGAGGTTTCTCCTGTTCTTTTTAGTCACGTCAGGCTTGTTTCCTACATCTGCATCTGGAAAGACGAAGAGTAAGAGCACATACGATGAAAAGCGCTTGCTTGAACAGAACAGGCGGATGCAAGAAGCCAATAATGTCCCTCCAGACTTCCCAAATTTTGTTAGAGAAGGTTTATCTTGTTCCTTTAATACCCTTCTTAGATAAAAAGAAGTGTGTGATGAGATGTTAATAATACTATGAGCTAGTTCACTTTAATTTATTCATAAACATTCACAATCTGTGTAATTAATGAATTTGCATCTTATGTTTTACATTCACCCGAAGGATATTGATGTCGCTATATTTGCACTATGAATCTAATTATATGAAACGAGTTCTGTATCATACCCTTGTTTTCTGCTGCTACTGAGGCTTAAAATTACAGCAGTAAGATTGATTCCTCAGCTCACACTCACCTTGATCTTTGTAAGGTAGAACCACTTGTTTCTAAAAATTATAATTTTTTTCTATGAAATATTATTCAAGTATATTGCCCATAGATCCTGTGAAAAACTAATAATTTCAATGGGAGGTCTACATTTTTTTTTTTTAAGAATGAGTCTGGGTTTATGTTATTTCATATTGTAACTGCACAATTTCTTTATTTAAACGACTGTTAGTTTGCTATCACATAGTTTGGCCAGACTGACTTGAGCAATGTTGCCTCTAGGTATGTTACACTAAGTTCGACTTAAATAGTGCATTCCATGTTTGAATTCTCCAGCTTCATGAATTAGATATGCTGATATATGGAGTTTATTTGAAAGATTCAGAAATGCCCATTAGGAAAGCTCATTTTGAAACTAGTTGTTACCGACTGTTGTACAGAAGGTTGGCACCTTCTGCTCAACTCCATATGGTTAACAACAATGTTTGGAAAATATTCAGGTTTCCAGGTGAAGGTTGTGGCATCTGACAACTACATCAAGCGTGACTCAGGACTTATATACTCGGATATTGAAGTTGGTAAAGGTGATTGCCCAAAGGCTGGTCAACAGGTTTTTACTTTCATCGTCTTTTAAAGTTAGGCTTCCTTTCTTGATAATTACTACTCATTGCACAAAAGGCCTTCAAAGTTCAAACATAGGATGAAAATGGTCCGTCGTGAGAAAGTTACTGGCTTTTCATGGCATATGCTAGCATGTTGATCTCATTGAAGTTAAACTGACTCTAATAATTGTAATGTATGAAATGCGTATGAACGGAAGAATAAAGAAGTTCATAAATATTTATTATCAAGTAACATTTCTCTTTGTGATATTAAAAAAGAGCAGTTCATAAATATCACCCAAAGTCAATTCATTTGAAGGCCAAGTTTAGTGAATCAAGATCTGATGATTTGGCAAAGAGGGGTTAGGGGTGAGTTGAGCACTATATATTTGCGGACTCTATTAACACAGCTTGTAAGAATCATGTAGTTTTTGGGTGATTACAGTGATCACCCTATTAGGGTCAAATCACTATTCTTATTCTCTGCCCCTAACTCTTCCTCCAGCCTATTTTGTTTAAGTAAATCGTCATCCTGTTCCAAAGATCCACACGTCATTCACTGACAATCTGATTGTCCTCTTGCTGCACTTGATTTTGCTTCAATCATTTTTTAAGACTATTACTTCCTTTTGTTCTATGAAGACAGGAAGATTTACTTTGTGAAGTCTTTAAAGCACAGGTTTCATGCATGACAATTCACATGGATCCCCAAAAAACCCAAAAAAATGTGATTTGCTACAGTTTCCAACTGAAATTTAGTGAAATTACCAATCAATGTTAATACACTTCAAAAAATTCAATCAAGGTTGGCTAAGATGGTGTTCTCTAGACATTCCTTGTATTTGGGCCCCTAACCCATTGTGTAGTATTTCTGTGGGTTCTTGGCCTTTGCTCCCTGTTGTTGTGTTGTTTTTGTCTTTTGGGATTTTTTTCTTCGCTCCTAGTAAAGTTTTTGGTTAATTATCCGCCCTGAAAAAAGAAAAAGGTTTAATTCAGGTACTTTGATGACAGGTGACTTTTCACTATATTGGCTTTAATGAATCAGGCCGTCGTATTGATAGCACATACTTACGGGGTTCTCCTGCAAAAATCCGGATGGGCACCAATGCATTGGTTCCAGGTGAAAAATAATGCTCAAAAATAGATAATCATTCTTGTTTCTTTCTTCATGAATACCGTGACTATTGTTAACAGATAGAATCAATGGATTCAATGCAGGATTTGAGGAAGGAATCCAGGACATGAGACCTGGAGGGAAGAGAAGAATAATCATTCCACCAGAACTTGGACCACCAGTATGTTTGGGATTTTTTTATCTTGCTGTTGAATGGCACTGTTGCTCTTATTTTCCTTTTAAGCAGTGCCATCGACACTCCAATTTTTTGCTCTGAACACTTAATCTGCCTTTCTTCAGGACAGTGGGTTAAAAGGTTGGAGTGTTAGTACTCCCCCTTTTATTTTCCATCTTTGGTTTGGTGAAATATCAATGACACTGCTGACTATCTGCACTCCTATAGTTGTGGACTCTGTAGGTCTGTGCTGGTGTAGGTTCAGTGAAACAGTTGAAACATGGACACTGTTGGTTTCAGCTGTGGATTTGACCCCTCCCCCCTAGATCATTTTAATTCGCCTTCCAGCAAGAAGCCAAAAATTGCTATGGTTCATTGGAGTTTATTTTAACATCCCCCCCCCCCCTACAAATGGCAGCTCGTACAAACAACTTTTTGAGTGGATGGAAAATTATATTAAAGGGAAAAAAAAAAGATTACAATAGCTAGATAAGCTAGACAAGGGACGGATCACGGATCCCTAACCAGAGAGACAAAACCACCATCAAAAAGATGATACAACAAAAGACGGGGGAAGAAACAACTAGCGAAAAAGGAGGATACATAAAAAAACAGGGGTAGGGGAAAGTACAAAGAGTAAAGGATACAGTAAAAGCTAGGGGAGCAAACAATAGTATAAAGGATGATACATCAAAAGCCAGGGGAGAAATAAGAGGAAGATCCCAAAAAGAGGCAAGATACCTATTTCGAATAGTATCTAGGCATAGTGATCGAATGGGAAGAAGTTTGTTTCTAATCTCAAATGTGATGGCTTCCCAAATTTGCTCAATAGAACGCGTCAAGGATGACCATTTATTTTATTTCTTACCAAACATAATGAATCACAATACTACAAGCCAACTTACCAATGGTGTCATATGATGATTTACCACTGAAGTTTTTCAAAATCCACCGCCATTCTATGTTGAACAGAAGGATAACTCTAGGGTGAGGCCAAAATTTCCTAAAACGATAGGAAAATATAGGTGATCCACACTTTCCAAGGAATTCCAACAAAGGCAACAGATAGGGATTGACAAATTTCTTTGAAGAAGAAAATCCTGCGTAGGAGGCGAATTGGTCATAAGTCATAACTCTCTAAACAGTAAAATGATGTCTAGGGATACTGACTCCAAACCAAACCATCCTATACCAGGGAACTTTAGGGCCCATAGATCTGATCACGTTCCAAGAAGATGAAGGGGAGAACTTTTTGGAAGAATTTGCAGCCTAATGAAAAGAGTCTCGACTACCTCTAGGTTTCAATCTAATGCTAGGAAGTTTACTCCAACCCTCAATGCGATTAAGAGAATTGCTAGGGCCGGAAAGCCAAGAACCATCACAGATAATGGAAGACACTTTATCTGATCTACTTGAGGCCAACATCATACCAATTCTATCACCATATTTGGAATGAGAACACCATCAAGATGCCAATTGTTGAGCCAAAGAAAAGTGTCAGAACCATCATCAATACTAGTCTGAGGAATTGCTGACGAGATGTCTATATTTAAGAATCTTCCTCCAAGCCCAGGAAGTATCAATAGGATACAAGAGAGTCTAGATGGAGATAGATTTCAGGAATCTAGAATAAATCCAATCAACCCAAATACTCTTCTTTTTTGAAGCAATATTCCAGATAAGCTTAATGATACCAGCAATATTAGATTCCTAGACCCTAGGAAGCCCCAGCCCACCTTCATCTTTTGGAGACAAACCTTAGCCCAACTCATGTAATGAAGAAAATTGGGGCTCTCCTGCCCTTCCAAAGAAAAAGGACATGATTAACTCAATCTTAGAAGAAATAGAAGCTGGTTGACCAAAAACTCTCGACCAAATTGCTGCATAATTGATCTAATAAGTTCAAGTCTACCAGCAAAAGAGAGGATCTTACTCTTCCATAATTAAAGAATCTTCCTAAGCCTATCAAGAATAGGGGAATAGTGATGAGCAGAAACCATGGAAGAAATCAAAGCAAGACCCAAATAGGTAACAAGAAGACCTTCAAGGGAACCAAAATATCCCTAAGCTGAGCTTTCTCATTAGAAACACTTGCAGAGAATGAAAGTGATCTCTGGGTGTTAATGGAAAGGCCAAACATCACCTCGAGAAAAGATTCAATGCCTCAGAAATTGCTAACACGGAGGGAGGGATGCTTTGGCGAAAATTATAAGATCATCAGCAAAAGCTAAATGAGTGATCATTAAAGCCTTACATTTAGGGATAGGCTGAAATCGGCTGAATGAAATTTGCCTCAGTTCTAATCGACAAGATTCTAGAATTGCCCTCCATAGTGAAAGAGAAAAGCAACGGAGAGATAGGACAACCCTGGTGAATCCTCAATTTAGATTGGAAGAAACCCTGAAGGGAACCATTGACTAGGACTGAAAAATTAGTTGATGAAATACAACAGTGGATCCAATGAATGCAATTCGGTGGGAAGTCCATTCTAAACAGAATGTGATCAATATATTCTCATCTGATTGAATCAAAAGCTTTATGAATGTCAAACTTAAGGAGGATAGCAACATGATGATTTTTCCTATCAAAACCCCTAAGAATTTTATGACATAGAAGGATATTATCTGTAATATTCCTACCGGGGATAAATGCTGCTTGATTATGGCTCACTAAAACATCAATTACCAATTCAAGTCTGTTGACAATGATTTCAGCAATAAACTTATATAGAAGATGTTGAGATTGACTACTTTACCCAATAGGGGTAATTTAGTCCTTATTAGTTTAGTTATTTTATGCTTTAATTCTTCCTTTTTTCTGTTTTTTATCCCTTCTATCCGATCTCTATTTGGGAGTCCTAGTTGTACTTGGAATTCCTAATAGGAATAGGATTGGGGATTCATACTTTGATTGTAACTTGATATTATTATAAATAAGGGGTTGGGTGATCGATCTAAGACACTCAAGCATTCATATTCAAAGCTGCTTACATGGTATCAAAGCAAACATAAGAGCCCTAGCCACCTCCAAGAGGTGGCGGTTTTTCCTCTCAACCACACCATTTTGGGCTGGAGTGTCGACACAGCTGGTCTAATGGAGGATTCCATGGGCAACAAAGTATTTTTGGAACTAACCTTCTATATACTCTTTCCCATTGTCACTCCTCAAAATTTGAAGAGTGGCATTAAATTGGGTCTTAACCAACTGATGAAAGTGCTGAAAACATGTAAAAACTTCATTTTTTGTGTGCATAAGGTATAGCCAAGTGAGCCTAGAATTGCAGTCAATAAAAGTGACATAGCACCGATGGCTAGACAAGGAAGTTTTCCTACTAGGACCCCACACATCAGTATGAACAACATGAAATAAGGAAGAGGATCTTTTATTAGAAATAGGATAAGTTGAACTTGTCTGTTTAGCCAAGACACAAGGCTCACAAAAAAAGTCTTCCGTATTACCGTCTTTAACTAATGCTGGAAATAAATTTGATAAAGTACCTAAAGGAGGATGGCCTAGCCTAGAGTGCCATTTATGTAATTCAGAAGAGAAAGATGTCAAAGGTAAAGCCTAGGTAGTTGTAGGATCGCCATCAAGCAGATACAATCCGCCATGCACTTTACCCGATCCAATCGTCTTCCCCAAGTTCAGTTCCTGAAAAACACAGTAAGTGGGAAAAAAGGTCACTTTACAATTCAGGGATTTAGTGATACTGCTAATGGAAAGAAGATTAGTTGTAAATTTGGGAATATGCAACACAGATGACAGGGTAAGTAAGGGAAGGAGAACAACCAATGGATTCTTTCCCTGAGATGGAGGAGAGGGACCCATCAGTAATTTTGACTTTATCATTACCAGAAGCAGGAGAATATATATTAAAAAGGCTGGAAGAACCTGTCATGTGATCAGTAGCACCGGAGTCTATGATCCATGAAGTGGAAACTACTGATGCACAATGTCCAACAAAGGAAATACCTGTAAGGGCAAAGAAGGAACCTGAATTGGCAGCAGATGCAGTAGAGGCAGCGGATGTGTTCAACATTCGACGTAGAGCCTGGAGTTCTTCCTAGGAGAAACCGATATCAGGAGTGGGAGTTGGAGCTACACTTTCAGTGTGATTGGCTTTGTTTTTAGATTTAGCATGACCACGTTTGGCCTCAAAATCCGCAGGCTTCCCATGTAATTTCCAACACTGAGCCTTAATGTGATATGGTTTGTGACAATGCTCACACTTCACAGGCTCTTTGGTGGTAGTAATAGTAGCAACACTGTCAGAAGAAGTAACAGGGGTGAAGCCAGCAGTCTGTAAGGCGAATCTCTCAACTTTGGGAGTAAGCATCATGGCAGCCCTTCGTGTCTCTTCACTGTGAACATAAGAAAAGGTCTCCTCTAGAGTGGGGAAAGGAACCCGACCAAGGACTTGTATCCGGATAGGGTCATAATCATCATTGAGTCCAACCAGGAAATTATAGACCCGAAAGTAATCAACATAAGAATGATAGGCAGTAATGTCAGTAGTAGTAGTAGGTTGAAACCTAGCATAATGATCCAATTGCTGCCATAAACACTTGAGGGCAGCATAGAATTTAGTGATAGACATCTCCTTCTGAGTAGTGTTTTGGAGTGTTTTCCTTATTTCATAAACTTGAGCACCACTTCCTGATCGACCATAAATTCCCTTGACAGCAGTCCATATCTGAGTAGCAGTGTCAAGGAGGAGATATTGACTGGAAAGGTCAGTGGTCATATAATTTAGAACAAATGACATCACCATAGCATCGTTGGCAGCCCATTTAGTACGGGCAGCACTTTCTTCAGCAGGCTGTTTGGTGGTGCCGGTAAGATGGCCAATGAGTCCCCTACCAGCCACAGTCAAGGATAATGATCTGGCCCAAATTAAGTAATTTGTACCATCAAGCTTAATGGCAGCAGCATAGGGAAGGAAGTCATTCCTAGTCTGACCATCCCCTCCAGAAGTAGCAGTAGTTGTCTCTGAATCACCCATAGTTCAGGTAGAAACCGATCCACAAATTTGAAAAAAACAAATCTTCAAAAACTGAATCAGATCTGAAGTATGGGTTTTGAAGTTGCAGCAATTTCAGCCGTCAGAATAGGCTGAAACTGGGATTGAATTCCCTGTAGGTGGTGGGGAATAAGCCTTCAAAAAATCAGAAAATTCTGATGATGGAATAAGAAACCCTAATAGGGTTGGTTACACAATCGAGTAGAACCCTGGGTTTTGAAACTGTATGAGTTTCAGCCGTCAGAACAGGTTGCAACAGTGATCGAATAGTTCCCTTGTAGTGGAGAAGGTACCCTCCAAAAATTGACCCCTTCTGATGAGCCAATAAGAAGCCCTAAATTTGAAGAAATTAAGGAATAGTTGAATGCAAAGGAATTACAGGTTTAAATCTGATGTAGTTTGGATTCAAATATGCAGTCTTGAAAGCGAGTAAGATGTAGATCAATAAGGGCAGGGATTAATCTCCAAAAAAAACACAGAAATCCTGCTTGTAAAAGACAGCAGCTCGATCTCCAAGGTTTGGAAGAAACCTGCGGCAGATTTTGATCACACCAATTTGTAGAAGCTTCAGTGAGGTGTCATTGAGGGCAGCAGCTAAATCTTCATTGGATCACCTCAAAGTTGCTGCCCTGAATGAGATAGAGAGTCTGAGAGAGTTGGAGAAGAAGAAAACCAATAGCCGAGAGAGTTGAGAAGAAAACCAAAAAAAAATCGTGGGGGGGGGGGGGTTGCTCTTCAGATCAGATGAGGCTCTAATACCATGTAAGCAACTTTGAATATGAATGCTTGAGTGTCTTAGATCGATCACCCAACCCCTTATTTATAATAATATCAAGTTACAATCAAAGTATGAATCCCCAATCTATCCCTGTTCAGACTCCTATCCAGAGGACTATTAGTGAATTTCAGAGGAGGATTGATGATAGTACTGTGAAGACCTATGTAAGGAAACATGAGCAGGTTCAATCAACTGTTGCTCCAGTACCAATCCAACTGTCGACCTCGGATCCAGAACCTGCCTCTCCACCTCGCAATGTCCCTTCCCTTTATTGGGGGGAATGCTGTCCTTACTGCGGCCTATTTAATTAATAGGCTGCCCGTATTCTTCTTTCCAAAGCCCTTATTGAGCTATTACTTGGCTCTTCTTCCTTTATAGTCCCACCTAAGGTGTTTGGCTACGTTTGTTATGCTAGGGATACACGGTCCCCTGGTAAACTTGAACCACATAGTCTCCGCTGCATTTTCTTGGGTTACTCTGCTACACAGAAGGGGTACAAATGTTATTACCCTCCATCCCGCAGGACTTTTGTCAGCATGGATGTTGTCTTTCATGAAAGTGTTCCATATTATATAACCCCACCTCTTCAGGGGGAGAGTGTTAGTGAAGATGTGCTGACTCTTGACTCTCCACCTCCACTTCAGTCTATTTACCACGAGTCTGAACCAGTTCGGGCTGTCCCTAGTACTCCCTCTGAGTCAGGGAGAGAGCTTCCTATACAAGGGGAGACTATTTCTATTCAGGGGGAGCAATCTATCCCTGTTCAGACTCCTATCCAGAGGACTATTAGTGAATTTCAGAGGAGGATTGATGACAGTACTGTGAAGACCTATGCAAGGAAACATAAGCAGGTTCAATCAACTGTTGCTCCAGTACCCATCCAACTGTCGACCTCGGATCCAAAACCTGCCTCTCCACCTGGTAATGTTCCTTCTCCTTCAGAGGAGGATTGATGACAGTACTGTGAAAACCTATGCAAGGAAACATAAGCAGGTTCAATCAACTGTTGCTCCAGTACCCATCCAACTGTCAACCTCGGATCCAGAACCTGCCTCTCCACTTGCTAATGTTCCTTCTCCTGAATTACCTATTGTTCTTCGCAAAGGTGTCAGAACCTGCACTTAGCATCCCATATCTCATGTTGTTTCTTATGATTCCCTTTCCCCATCCTTTCGTGCTTTTATTTCCTCTCTTTCTTCTGTTCGTATTCCTAACACTTGGCAGGAAGCTCTATCAGATGGAAAGTGGAAGGCAGCTATGATGGAAGAAATGGAAGCCTTAAAGAAAAATACCACATGGGAGCTTGTGGTTCTTCCACCTGGGAAGAAAACCGTTGGATGTAAATGGGTGTTTGTGGTGAAACAGAAGGTGGATGGCACTATGGATAGGTATAAGGCACGACTTGTTGTCAAGGGGTTCACTCAGACATACGGTATTGATTACCAGGAAACTTTTGCACCTGTTGCAAAGTTGAATACTGTTCGTGTGTTATTATCTTGTGCAGTCAACCTTGGATGGGACGTACAGCAGCTAAATGTAAAAAATGCCTTCCTAAATGGAGCACTGGATGAGGAGGTGTATATGGACATTCCACCAGGGTTCTCTTGTGATAGAAACCAAGGAAAAGTGTGTAGGTTGAAGCGTGCACTTTATGGGCTGAAGCAGTCACCTCGAGCATGGTTTGGCCGGTTCCACAAGGCCATGATTTTTGTGGGCTATAAGCAGAGTAATGCTGATCACACACTCTTTATAAAGAGGGCTGGTGAAAAACTCACTGTTCTTATGGTCTACGTTGATGATATAGTGGTTATTGGCAATGATGGTGACGAGATCAGACGATTGAAGACCTTCCTTGGACAAGAATTTGAGATTAAAGATCTAGGTAAACTATGATACTTTCTTGGGATTGAAGTGGCCAGATCTTCTAAAGGCAGTTTTCTCTCCCAGGGGAAGTATGTCCTAGACTTGTTGGCTGACACCGGGTTGCTAGGCTGCCATCCTTTAGATACTCCTATGGATCCTACTGTTCGACTCAAGGAGAAAGAGGGTGAGCCTGTTGATAAAGGCCGGTACCAAAGACTTGTGGGGAAGCTGATTTATCTCTCACATACTCGTCCTGACATTGCTGTCACCGTGAGTACTGTGAGCCAGTTTATACATGATCCCTACTCTTCTCATATGGAGGTTGTTCTTCGTATCTTGCACTATTTGAAGTCAACTCCTGGAAAAGGAATTCTTCTGTCTACGCATGGTCATCTACGGATAGAAGCATACACTGATGCTGATTGGGCTGGTTCTGTAGATTGCAAATCTATTTCTGGGTATTGCTCCTTTGTAGGTGGAAATCTTGTCACATGGCGTAGCAAGAAGCAAAATGTAGTTGCTCGTTCTAGTGCAGAAGCTGAGTTTCGAGCTATGGCACAAGGTATTTGTGAGTTACTCTGGCTTAAAGGTTTGCTACAAGATCTTGGTGTTCCTATTCGTCTTCTTATGATGTTGTACTGCGACAACAAGGCTGCAACCAGCATAGCACACAACTCAGTACAGCATGATCGTACCAAGCATGTTGAGGTGGATAGGCATTTCATCAAAGAGAAGTTAGAAGATGGGCTGATTTGTATTCCCTTTGTGACATCTACTGATCAACTTGCTGATATCTTCACCAAGGGATTGTCTAGGAAATTGTTTCATCCCAATCTAGTCAAGTTGGGCATGATCGACATCTTTGCTCCAACTTGAGGGGGAGTGTTGAGATTGACTACTTTACCCGATAGGGGTAATTTAGTCCTTATTAGTTTAGTTATTTTATGCTTTAATTCTTCCTTTTTTCTATTTTTTATCCCTTCTATCCGATCTCTATTTGGGAGTCCTAGTTGTACTAGGAATTCCTAATAGGAATAGGATTTGGGATTCATACTTTGATTGTAACTTGATATTATTATAAATAAGGGGTTGGGTGATCGATCTAAGACACTCAAGCATTCATATTCAAAGCTGCTTACAGAAGATTTGCTTAGGGACAAGGCAAATATAAGTATGATTAATGCTTCTTATCTTTGGCTGAAAAAAGAAGCAACGAATTTCCTTAATAAGATCTTTAATATTGTCCTAGGAAGAAAGGAAAAGCCTGTCACACCCCGGCCCGGTTAGTAAGGGCAAGGTGTGACCGAATGCCAACTGGCATTCAATCGATCCCCCAGGATCAATTAGTGCAGTACTCCATATCACAGTTCATAAACACAGTAAATCATTACAGCGGAAGAGAATAAACAGTGATAATAACAATAATAATAAAGGAATTAAATGATAACTGAGTATTTATATTATGTGAAACCTGTGATACATGTATAATTCTCAAAAGGCACCACAAGTACAAAAGTAGAATAGTAACTACATATTATATTTCACAAAAAGTTTATAAACACAAAAAGATTAGCCTGCTCCATCAGGCCAAATCAAGTGAACGCGCATGCATCGCATCCACAGAAGGTTTCATGAACTTCAAACTTTTGTACTGCACGGTCTCCCTCGGTGTGGAAGTCAGAAGCAGTAATATCAACATCATCTGGTTTCTCAAAACTAGCAGCACTATCTGAAAAAGAAGAGGTACCACAGGGGTGAGCTCCACTGAGCCCAGTAAGGAAAATATGCAAACACAAGCATATAGTCCATGATGCATGACCTATATCTAAGAATGCTACTAACATCAATGTCTAGGTCTCATGAGGTATAAATGCTACTGTAGTAGGTATGATATTCCCAGTCACAGAATGAACTCATCGGTCTTCCCAAGAATACCACTCTACTACAGTGGAGACCCGCCAGTTCCGGAATATACACATCAAACCCCAACGAACCCCCAGTGATAACCCTACTGTTGTTCCCATTCCGGTATGTACTCATTAGACCTGGGACAATGAATGACATTCCGGTATTAACCCTTCAGACCTGCCACGGGTTATCCAACACCGTACCCTTGTTGGCAAGGGTCGTAGCATTTGGGTTAATGATAGCCTAACCATATGCATTTCTAAACATGATGTCATATGAGGCAGCGATAGATAGTAATTTAGAAGTCCAACATCATTTCTCAACACATCACAATAGATCATAGTAAAAGTATGCAAATGCAAAAATGAGATGACACCTATAACTTGCATACTTCTAATGCAAAGCAAAAGCTATAAAAACTACATGAATATACTATTAGGATGATGGATGTAAATGGCAGCCAGCATAAATAAAAATTAAAGAAGAAACATTCCTAAGAAAGTCAGAATTCCCTTACCTGTACTGGAGAATATCCCTAGACAAATGAAGCTCCAATACACACCAAATACCTGACCACTTGATGTTATTAGTCCCTAAATAACCAATATATAACAAATATTAGGTCTAATATAGTCCTAGGTAAAATCCTAAGGCACCCAAGAACCCAAACCAAGCCAATAGGTAGAACCAGATTCAGAACTGGCTGATCCGGTTCACTTGGCAGTGTCTGTTTTGGGATCCAAAGTCCATGGATCATTGAAGTATGGGGCTACTTTCCCAAAATTAGTTTAGGGCTTTGATAGATTACAGCAATTGGAAGGTTTTGACCCATTTGCATGTAGGATCAGATTAGGGTTTCAAATAAAATTTTAATAATTATTAATTCTGCAAGTTTTCTTAAGAAAATGGCTGAAATGAGAGAAGGAGATGAGGGATTGATATTACAGCCTGGTTTTAGTAACCTACCAAGCTATAACTAAGTCTTAAATGGGGATTTTATCAAAAGCCATCTAAGCTATTAGGTCTAGGCTGAAATAGGTCTTAATTCTAAGAAGAAATCAGCATGTCATATAGAGAAAAAATAGGGATTTAGGGTTACAGGTTGTTCCTAGAATAATAAATTGGTTAATTAGGTCTTCAATTTAGGGTTTTGAACAACCCAATTTAGGGTTTATCATGTTAGGGTTGATATGGGTCAATGATTCATCCATTAGAGAAGAGAGAAGAGAGTAATTTGGGAAAAACAGGTTCAGGTTTAGAGGCTTTACCTGAATTGAGAGGGTTCTTGATGATGACAGCCCCAATATCCAATTCCAATTGAATCTCAAGGTTGGAAGAGAGTAATCCCAGCTTTTCTTCTCCTTTTCTTAGTTTTCTTCTAAGCTCCCAAGGCTGGAACGATTTCTATTTGGTGTAAAAATGAAATCCTAAGCTAAGGATTTCTTATATATAAAATCTACTAAGGGCTGTTTGTTACTTATTAGTTAAAATCAGTTTTTAAAATGTAATTTCCTAATCTATTTTTAAAGTAATTTAATTACTTAATTCTAATTTTTAAGTTGTAATTTAGGATTTTAAAAGTAATGGAAGTGGGCCCGGGTATGTTGGCACCTAAGCAGTCTAGATCTACAAAGGGGTGTGGGTCCCACTAGGTAAAATGTACCATTCTGCCCCTAGTACAGTAATTAAACAAGAACAGTATATATATATACATAGAATGGGGTTCTTACCTATATACCAGCCTAGGATATGGTGAGGTTCCGCATATGCTCGACCCAGCATGTCTGGCATAAGAAACTGATGTGCTGGAACCCGACAGGATTTTCAGACTCAAGGATAGCTAGCTGTCCTGGCTCCTCGGAATCCTCTATAGGTGTGTCAAAGGATTGATCTGAAACCATCAGGCCCAGGAGCTTTCTGAGCCTTATGAGTTTTAATAGCAAAAATAATCTCCTCCTCAGAAGGGATGGCAGTAAGACTCCTCTGAAGGTCAGGAGGGACCTTCAAAATTTGAATGTCCTCAGGAATTGGATCAATGGGATTGAGAGTAGAGGGATTAAACTGGTAGAGAAGTGGGATACAAAAGCAATTTAATCAATTCCGGATTAGAAATGAAGGAATCCTATGAGTTTCCAAGTCTATAAATGGAATTGAGACTCTGCTAGCCCTCATAGACTAATGAAATAGGTCGTATTAGAGTCCCCAAGAGATAACCAATTAATTCTGGTTTTTTTCTTGAAGAAACTTTCATCTTGCTTAAGAAGAGCTCCTAATCTAGAAGAAATAGCCCTCTCATTCTCTGCTAAACCTGGATTCTGAAGGTCATCTTGAAGTTTAGATTGAATATCAAAAAGAAGAGACCTACAATCATGAATAGCCTGAGAAATATTCTCAAAACTATTCTTGTTCCAATCCCCGAGAGCTAGTTTAATAGCTTTTATTTTTTGGGCGAAAATGATGAGAGGACAAAGTCCTTCACCGGAGAGCTCCAAGCCCTGGCTAACAAGAGGGAGAAAATAACTATGGCTGGTCCACATGTCAAAAAATTTGAATGGCTTTGGACCGAAGGAGGCATATAGGCTGATCAAAATAATTGCAGGACTATGATCAGAAATACCAAGGGGTTCAAATTAGCATGAGAAGCAGGAAAGGAAGAAGTCAGCTATCATTGACAAGGACACGGTCTAATTTGCAAGAAATTTTAGAATCTGAAATTCCCCTATTAGACGAAGTAAATTTGAAACTGTCCATCGAAGGTCTGAAACATCAACAGAACTAAGACAAGTAGCAAATTCAGAAAGAGAAATATCATCAACAGGACCCCCCCCCCCCCCAATTTTTCATGTGAAGAAAGCACAGCATTAAAATCCCCAGCTAGACACCAATTATCAGACCCAACCTAACTAGAAAGGTTAACAAGGGAAGACTATAGATTACCCCTTTCAGACAGAATTGGATGCATAAATGGCAGGGAAGAAGAAATCATGATTACTCTGCAAAACAGTGACTATGAAGTGCATGAACTGATCAGAAGTAGATAACAATTGAATAGCAACCTTACCTTTGTTCCAAAAGCACCAAATTTGACCATTCTGATGGTGATGATAGTTATGATTAAATCCCCATGATGGCACAATCGAAGAACAAATAGAATCAGAATTCAGCTCCTTAATCTTTGTTTCCAAAAGAACTCATAATAAAAAACGTTGGTGCTGCAAATGATTCCTGATTTCTGCCCAAATAACTTGAGTTCTTGTCTATAGATTACAATATGTCAATGGTCAGCATCATTTGTGTCTTACAAATGAGTAAACCCGTAAGACTAATAAATAAATTAGTAAGTCGATAAGGCCACATTTGGTTATCTACTCAGAGAAAGTGGAAAAGAAAGTTTAGTTATTGAGTGAATATAAGAGGAAATTATTAAGAAAACAAGTTTTTGTTGTTTGGTTGTATTAGAAACCATCAATGAAGTTTCTGTCCCTCCTCAGAGGCAGAAGCAAAGGTAACTAGAGCGGGGAGCAAAATCCATAACCATTCAAACAACCCTCCGATTGTGCTATGAGATTCATTAGTGCGACACGGCCAGTGAGGCACAGGCAAGCTATCAAGAGAAAAAAGGGGCAATCGGACTCAATGCCACAGGGCAAAGAGCGCCTTTGTGCTGCATGGTGGCCTGCATTACACCTTTCGGAAAAGGAAAAGCTTTGTGTATGGCGCGCCACACCAGCCTGCAGAGCCCTTTCCGGATCAATTGCCCTCTTGAATCCGAAGTTCGCAGGTTTCTTATTCCAATTTTATGAGTAAGGTTGCTTGCCTAGAGATGTTCATGCAAAATGGAAATGGTATCTTCTCAATTCCTTTCCCCACTTTTTCCAACAGAACAGGTGGGACAATTTTTTGGAGATGGGTTTCCCTTAAATAGTTATGTTTTTCTCCTAACCTTATCTTCAAAAAGACAACCTAATGACCATATCCCTTGATGTTCCCACAGCATATGGGAGAACAATCAATCACAGCCTAAAGGGGAAGATAATCAAAATAAGTGCTCTTTTGAATGAAAGGCATTTACATCAATTTGTTTGCTTTTCTAGGTAATTTTGATCATTGAAGTAGCAATGGTGATGAAGTGTTTTTGTATTTTACAGGTGGGCCCATCTACATTTTTCAGCTCAAAACAATTTGAGGTTTTCGACGTGGAATTACTCGACATTCAAGATTGTCAGAGGAGGACAATAGGTTTTTATTCTGATGTTGTGTGCAACTAAGATCAGTTGCATTTTCTTTATCCTCATGTCCAAACAATGACCTATTTACAGATTTTGAATCGAGTTTCAAGAAAGCAGTTATCATCTCCCCCCCCCCCCCCCGCCTTCTATTTTTTTTGGTTTGGCAATGAATGTGGAATAAGCAATTACAAAAAGCGAAGTAGTTTACTTTAGTGGGCCAAGAAAGCTGAATGGTCACCAGATGATAGTGCCATACTGATTTGGGATTCACATCTTGAGTATAAGGTACCTCATTTGTTCTTCAGCCCTTTATTTGAACATCTATTGCTCCAGCAAGATCTGATTCCTGTACTTCTTGTTTTAAACTTTCATACACAATATCAGAATTCTTCAGATGGAGCTACAGTAGCATCAAATTGTATCATTTCGCTTTCAATGCTTGATTCTGTAATCCTATATTGGCAATACCACCTCTTCTGCAATTTGTTGTTGCTGCACTTGTTCAATCTCCTATTACAACCTTAATGTACAATTGGGATAACTGTGTAGAACACAAAATTTCCCAAGCTTCTTTATTTACTGCAAATCCTGGTCTCTTGTGGGAAATTGGAATTCTCCTTTCTATGGGCCTGAAGCAAAGTGATCTCCTAGACCAAACATCTTCTTTATTCAGATGATTCTGACTAGTATTATTTTGCAGTAGAAAATGTAGAATGTTTCCCAAACAAAGCCCGTTCAAATGATTAAGATCATGTAACAAAATTTGATTTAACTGTTTTTGTTTGCATCCACTGAATGGAAGATCCTAATCCCGTGTGAATGTGCCTCATGTATTAAAATGTAGGAATATGGAAAGTCCTGTGTTCAAATTAATTCTTGTGTTCACTTCGCAAGACATTACTACTACTCTTTCCCCTCTTCAAGCATTAGGTCGTTTTTATTGTGTAAATTTTGTTTCTGGTTTGGTTTGTTGTTGAGAAGAAAAACATAGCTATCTTCTGTTCATGGAAGATATTTGCTGAATTTATGCACCTATCTTCTGTTCATGGTCCTTGCAGTGCAGCTGTTTTCAAGGTATTTATTTTTTTCTCTTTTAGTTCCATTATTCATATAATATAAGTATTATTTTGTTCTTTTTGGAGAATTCTACTTACTTGAGGTCTTGGGGTTCATTTCTTAAAATTCCTAGGAGGTGGATGAGCCTTTGCAACTTGATATGTCAAGACTACATTTGAGTGATGATTTTATACAAGGCAATTCTGGTGAGCATTTCCCAGTGCTCATTAAAATCCATTTTCATTTATCAATAGACAAGCTGCACAAATGCCAATAAATAAATAAATAAATAATAGAATAATAATAATAATAAGCTCTATATTATTAGTCTGTTAAATTTAAGTATATTATTAAGTTATTAAGGTGTGCTTAGAAAGCTCCTCACTTGTTTTTTGATTGAGATAGGCCAAAACCAAGTAAGATCAGAATTAATATGGGCATGCTGGAACTTGGGTTGTGTCCATATGTAGTAAATATATAATTGAATTGAAAGATATATCTAGATCCAGTAAAGATGTTTCTGGAATCTGGCTTTATTTGGATCAAGGTTATCAGGTTGTGGTTTCGAGCCTGATTTTGACCAGGTTTGAAATCGAAATAATTTGCAAAATCGTGAAATTTTGGTTGAAACCTGGAGGGTTTCAGTGGATGGTTTCAAGGTCCAAATAGCCAAATTAGGTCCAAAATTTCTAGGTAACCCTATTTTAGGTCCTAGGTTGATAGTGGAACCCTTAGATTGTGAAAAAAAAAATACACTCAATATTGTAATTTGATTTTGGACCCTAGGTTGATAGTATTTACCCTATTTTTTGCAACAATTCATTTTCAGAGAAAAGTTATATAACTTCAATTTTGAATTCTACACAAAACTTCAACAAATGCCACAAATCGTCGCTTTTGATACGTTCCATTACTGCCCAACAATTTTTCCACGCTTGTATGAGAGTGATTTGGCTAAAAACCACCAAAAAAAAAAAAAGGCCATAGTTTCCAGAAGCCTTAAGAGTCGAAACCAATGAAATGTTCGAAACTATACATTTTAAATCAAATGTTTGTATCATTTCGGTCGAAACAATACCAATACCATATATATCATCGTCAAAATCTTGCACTTTTCACACATCGCATGGAGTTTCGTTTTGACATTTTGTGAACTTGAAATATTTCACGAAATTTCAGCGAAACCTTGAACATTGATTTGGATTCTTCAGTAATGGGAAAATAGGTTCAAAGCAAGTGGGTTTGAAAACTATGATTTTCATCTTTTTTGAAGTAATTGCCTTGGAAAAATACAATGGGTACTTATTGTGCTTCTTTCTAGTCTGTGTTCCATTTTCCACTCTGTTTTTGCCTGCTTTCTTTCTTTCGTTCTCTTTTTCTTGTACTTCTATCTTTGGGGGTTTGGGGCTGTGATTGGATCACAACAATTCTTCCATTTTCTTCCTGTCCTTGTTCCTTCTCTGTAAAATAGGATGTTCTAATTAGACATAAAATTAAATCGTATAGAATGAAGTCTTACTAGTCGGGAAGAAATAAATTATACAAGCAATAAGTAAGAATTTAAAAGTCATAAAATATTAGTGTTGATTTTGAGTGAAATGCTAAGAAGATATACTATTTTCAGAAACCCAAAGTTAACAGTTCCTATTGTTATGGAACAATGACAGCCAGTATCTCTTCACCCGCAGCGATAGCATGCCCAACCATTCTATGGATATGGGCATCTGCAAATTTTTATCCTCTGCTGTCCGCTGCCCAGACAGCAGAGTGCTGTCCCCTCACATGGGCACGAAATGACGATTTAACCATTCTCGGGCAGTGTGTTTGGGCAGGGTGGTTAAATCGTCATTTCGCACCCATGTGAGGGGACAGCACTTTGCTGTCCGGGCAGCGGACAGCAGTGGATAACGATTCGGCATCTGCCACCTTGAACTTGTGGCTATCCTGCTGGTGCAGAAAGAACCAATCCGTGCAGTTGCTTGGGATCCATCTTGCCTGCTTCTTGTTCTGTGCACTGGTAGTTCCCACTTGTATATGTGTAACCCCTCTGGTGCCTAATGTGTGAGTATTCCATTGTCACAGTTTACCATCACTGATCTGAAATGGAATTTAGATGGAAGGTGTGAATGACCGCTAATGAAAGGAAACACTTAACGAAAGGATTAGTGAGTTTAAATTTGATTTTAGTTGTATGTTTGCTCTCAATTTTATACATTATGGAAAAAGCAATTTACAGATACATTCTCGAGTTTTAATGTATGACGAAGACATCTGTGACTTTGTTGTAAAATTGCTATCTAAGTTCTCTCGCTGTAAGATACTGCTATCAGTGTTCACAACCATAGTAGTCAATTCTGAATGGATTTACGAAGCCCCAGGTGAATCAGTTTCAGTTTCTTTCGTAAATTTTCGAAGAGGTTGAAGTTGCGCAACATTCTTGACAGGAATCTGTCATTACCCTTTGAAGATATGCTTAACTGTTTGGGAGGTGAATCAGTACCAAATCCATATTTTCCTAGAGAGGAGCATAGCACCTCTTTTATTTACCATATCCCCTAGTCATGCTCAAGGAGTATAAGCTGCAATTTTTAGCTAACGATGATAATGTTTTTGCACCTGGAGCGAGCGCTTTTCATTTCAATGTAAAGATTGCATTCCAAGTAAGGGGCACTACTTCAAGTGTTTCAAGTCGTGTGCAATGTTCCTACACATCGTACGCATCAAATGCTATGGAAATTCAAAATGAAGTGGCTTCATTTGGAAGGACAACCAATTATATGAATACATAATAACTGGTCAAATTACATCTTCCCTCCTATAAAAAGGAGGGGAAGGGGTGAGGGACATGATTCCTGGAGACAATCAACAAGCCATGCGTAAGCTAAAAATTGCAGCTTCACATTCTTATGCCTGCAAAGAACTCAAACACGGCCACAAATTTTTTCTCCCCAGCTAGTCAGCCATTTAAACCAAGTCACAAAGGGTCAGCTTCCTGCAGCCAGACAAGAAAAGAAGAGAGTGGTTTCAGGTATGGAAAGCAGAAGTTACAGGGCCCCAGCAAAGTCCTTTTCTTCATGCGGGCAGCACAAAATCTTTATCATCACCCACAGAGAAGTGGTTGCCAAGTTATTAATCAATGCTCTGTGCAGATTTGAAGGAGAGCTGGTGCGGTATTTATACAGTCACTTTAACCAGATATAACCGTATAAAAATAGATGATCGGCTGGGCACTGTAGAAGGAGAGAAACTTCTGGATATCTTTTAAGGTCCTCCATTGTGGAAAGTTGACTATCCCCCCAAAGAAGTTGGGAAGATTTTCCATCAGACAATTTTTATGTTTACATTTTGTTACTCAAAAATCGATACATGAGAGCTCTACAGACAATCATTTTGAATTTTGCGCCCCTATTTGCTTCTTTATGATATACAACCTTTATGACTGTGCACTGAAAAATACAATGCAGGGCTTGCCGGTAAAACTAATAATACAGAAATACAGCATAAGCCCAATCAAGTAGAAAAGTAACCATCCAAAAAATTTGTTGGTTATTAACCTTCTTCTGTTGGTGCCCGATGATAAATTATTTTTTCTTTTGAACTTACCGGATCCGCATGATATTGCCCATAAAATGCATAGATACCAACTGAGACAATGCTGAGGATGACAAATCTTATCCATGCTTCATAGTGTAGCTGCAGAAAGAACACAAATGGTTATAAATCTTTGAATTATTTCCCTTTTCGTTTTAGCCTCAATTTCATCCAGAATTAGTTGTCAAACAATGTTTCATCATGTCCATATGTATTGAAAGCAAACCTGAGCAAACAAGAAGATGTTGAAGAATATGCAAGCAACTGGAACGATGGGAACTCCTGGACAAGAAAACCCTGAAGCTTCCATATAGGCCTGAAAGTAGAACAGAAAGATGCATGTTAGTGAAAAGAAAGAAGGGGATTATTTAAACACTATTTCTTCCTGATCCATTCATATACAACATGAACAGGTTACACCATACATGCAAATATTATTTGGTAAGGTCCTGGTTCTATGCTGCCTTATTGCCACAACTAGAAGAAAGGCTTAATTCTACCTTGTTTTTTCAATCTACAGATACAGAAACAATAACCAGATTAGCAAGAGAACCTCTTGTTTCCTGGAAACTACAGTCCCAAAAGAGAATACCCAGTAGAGAAAAAAATGCAGCATTCCACCAAATATTCAAGTTACTTATTCAAAGCCATTCTGTGAACATGGACATGAAAAATATAAAAAATGATGGCATACATAGAAGGTGAAGGGCCTGGAAGGAATTAGTTTATCAACCAGGATTAGGAAGAGCCAAGTGAGATTTCGAGCAAGTCCAATTCCCAATGCTTCAGTTGAATAGAAATAAAATGGATAGCAGCAAAAGACCTTCCATGGTCTGAGTATACTGATAAACATGGTATTTGATAAAGATTCCACCCAAAAATGAGAGGAATGATTGGCTTTGGAGAATCATAAAGGTAGCATAATGCACCTTTTTCTGTGTGAGTGAGTGTTGGGTTGATTGATATTTCCAACTTCATTACTGCTGAACTAAAGGCAATTATCAATGGCTCTGGAGTCTCATCCTCCCATGGTTGGATTTCAGTCTTGGTCATTAGGAGGCTGACTTCCAACTCTGATGGTCAATGGAGGTTCCTTCTCATTAGGAGAGCTAATTTTTTCTGGGTGGGAACTTTTCTTTCTTTAGAATAAGTGGAGGGGTGTAAATAGGGTTTTCTTTTATTTCGGCTATTATCAATCATGTTACAGCCTTTCTTAATTGATGACCTTTGGCCTACCTGTTTTTTGTATCAAATACGTTCATAGTTCCCCCCCCCCCTCCCCCCCCATTTTTCTCTTTAGAAAAAATCAGTTAATTCTTATAGAGAAAATTCAAGGGTATATGACCAGCTAGCCACCAATATCATTAACTTATTCTCTCCCACCTGGTCCAGAAGAAAAGGCCATTAGTTCCCATCAGAACATCGAAAGTCCCGCTGTATTGTACCATGCAGCTATCATAGATCACCATCTTCTTGCCCCTTCCTTCTTTTTTTACCCCCTAGAACTAATATTTCCAATCAATTATTTGGTTACAGTTTGGCCCACTCAATTTCTTTTTCCTTCTGTTGGAGGGGGATTTTGCTCCATTAAATAACTTCCCAAATATTCATTAGTTGGTATGTAAAAATGCACAACTGCACAAGTTCACGAAAAAATTGAAGTGAATATCATTGATGAACTACATTAAGAAAATAAATAATAAATATAATTTGGAAATGGTACTCACTTGACGATAATAAAGAGCAACTGCACCAAGTATTCCCGTTATTATAGGTACCAGCAACCAGATAAGAGCATCAAAACGGTAGCAAAGTCCTGCAACAAACCCACTGCAGGCAACTGCGACAAGGCACATGACACCTTCCTGCCAATTTGAAATCCACCTTGAAGAAACTAAACTTGATGCTTTATCCTTCCAACGAAGGCTTACAACACATGCTGAAACAACAGAGTAGCCTGTCTGCAGAAAAAGTGATATCATGTCAGGCATGTGAAACAATTTTAAAACTTATAAAACAAATATCTCAGTACGTCAAAGAGAAAGGTTCAAACTCCATACCAACGAGCCAACCGAAAGGATGTGTGATAGTACATGCACATTAAATAGCCCTCCCAAGATGCCAGCAACCACTCCAACCCACACCTGAGAGTGAATAGGAGTGTGACGCGTAGGATGTACTTTGGCAAATATTGAAGGCAGTAGACCATCCCTTCCAAGCCCAAAATATAACCGAGACTGCTTAAGAGAAACATGCAATCATTAAATACACAGAATCACATACTATGCCATTAACACAAGGCAATCACATTAAATTCGGAAGTGATTCACCTGAACATACAAGCCAACTAGAAGGGTTGTAGTAAGCCCAGCAACAGCACCTATGCTTATCAAAATAGTAACCCATTTCAAGCCCTTGGATGCAAAAGCTTCAGATAATGGAGCATCTTCACCAAGAAACTTGTAGGGTACCATTCCAGTGATCACTAAGCAGACAGCAACATATAATATTGCACAAGCAAGAAGACTTCCAAGAATTCCTATTGGTAAATCTCTCTGAAGGTTCACAAGAGGTCAGAAAAAAACAGATAAAAGGAGTTAAAAAGAATCAAATAGCTCTACAACTAGGAGAACAAAGTAAACATGCACTAAGGTGGGACGCCTAGTAAGGAAGGATGTTGACATACCTGTGGTTTTTTAGATTCTTCAGCTGAATTAGCTACTGCATCAAATCCAACATATGCAAAAAATACTACTGTTGCTCCAGTCATTACTGCTTTAAACCCATTTGGAGCAAAAGGAGACCAATTTGATACATCAACCTTAAAAGAACCAACTACAATGACCAGAAGAACAATAATTATCTGCATCAAAATTTCAAAGGTATCAGTTTCTCAGGACAGAAAACTTCTTATTAAAAATTCATCATTATCTTATTTTGAAAGGAAATTTTGGAGATCATACAAAGGTCAATGATGCAGTTTATGAGCATGACACAGGTCCAAGAATATGAGAAAAATAGGAAGAGTATTGAAACACAGTTCCTAATATCAATAAAATAGAAGACTAATAACCAATATGGGCCACAAAGTGGGTTAGCAGGTGTGTGTGTCAGTGTGTGTGGGTGTGTATGGGTGTGGGTGGGTGTGGGTGGGTGTGTGTGTGTGTGTGAGAGAGATAGAGAGAGAACCACAAAGAGCAAACCTTGTGTAAACGATAACTTGTCAAAAATGTTCGTTATTGGCAATTTCAACCCAGAAGTATGAGGATGCATATGCATAACAGTTTACCGATGGGGTCATGACATATGGTATAGAAATAGCATAACAATGCCTAATAAATACTAGTGCTTTTGTGGTACATGGTGGACATGGAGAGTGTATTCCTCTTTCTTTCTTTTTCTTTTTTTTTTTTGGGGGGGGGGGGGGTGTGGGTTTCCAGTGTGAGACAACTGGTGGATCCCAACTCTACAGCAGAAGCACAGATAATCCCAATGTTTAATAAAACAGGTACCTCTCTCTTTTTCCAAACCATATTTCACAAGACAGGTACACTGACAAAAAAGCCCATCAATGGAAGTAAAGTTTTAGGATAAAAGAACCACCTTTGTTGTAGTCATAATTGAGTTCAAAGCAGATGATTCCCGAACACCAAGGCAGAGAATTATTGTCAAGACTGCTAAGAGAATTGGAGCTAATATGTTAATCGATAAAGTTCCTCCAAAGAACTCTTTGCCACCATGGCCAATCCAACTTGGAATGTGATTCTTGAATAAGGGAAAGAGCTCCAGTATGTTCACAAAATAATTTGCCAAGCTTCGTGCTATGCTAGCTGCCCCAATATGGTAGTCAAGCATCAGTTGTCCAAACACGAGAAATGCTGTAAGCTCATTGAATGCTGTGTATGAATACAAGTATGCTCCCCCAACAACAGCAGGAAAACGGGACGCCAGTTCGGCATAACAGAGTGCATTAAGCACACAAGATGCTCCAGCCAGAATGAAACTAACTGTGACAGCTGCATCAGAGCAGACAAGGGCAGATAACAGAAACAGGTGAACGATCAGCTAAATACATGCCAAATATCATGCTTTGAGGAAGTTAACTACAGAGCTGTATTGCATCTCATTCTTCTTAAAAAAAAACAAACAAAAAAGAAGATTCCAATGCTTGATGGATTCTATGTTTCTAACGCCCCATCGCATTCCAGAATGAACATTTCAGATTTCCTTCCTTTACCTCACTGGAATGACATAAATTAGCATCCATCATAGGTGGTGACTTGTGACTTACCTTTCCAATATTTCTGAGATGCAAAAATAATAAAAAGAGAAATATCGAAGAATTGTATTCACCTTAAATCAACAACCCACATTATTATGTAAAATATCCACAAATTAAACAACTACGTTTTAGTTTTTAATAAACAAATCAAAATGAAAAAGAAAGAAAAACAGAGGAAAAGAGAAGGCAGAAAAGGTGCCTATCTTATTGGAAACTAAACAACAATTTGAAACCAAACATGGCACAAAACAATAAAAAACATATCAGAGATAAGTCGTCTTCCCAACAAATAAGATGAGAGGATCCAAACTAACAAAGAACATAATTCCAAAAAAATAAGTAGGTGCAGAACTTCAAAGTTATCTGTTTACAAAATATTGTTCCAAGTACAGAATTCACACCCAAAAAAAAATTTGTAATTTCCAGTCTAAATCGAACTGAACCACCTTCCAGAAAGAGATTCAGATGAATATTGATACAGAAACGATAACACTAAATTAAAATTTAACAAGGAGCCAATTCCAAATCGAAGAAAACAAATAAAACCAGGGCGAATTCCAGTACTCCAAACTATGTAATTAAGGAAAAGAGATGACTGTACCAGGTCCAGCATCGCGAGCAACAGTTCCGGTGACGACAAAGATGCCAGCACCAATTGATGCACCGATACCTAAAAGAATAAGATCGAATAGGCCGAGACGGCGAACGAGAACTTCACCGGAACTTGTATGGACAGTAGTGTCCAAGGAAGAACTAACGAGAGGCTTGGATCTAATAGCTGAAGACCGAAAGTGAGCGAACCAAGAAGACGCAGAAGACGAAGATGAACCAGAGTATCTCTTCTGCTCTGCCATTATTATCGACAAAACGACCAAGATAGAGAGAGATGATCGGAAACGAACTGCCACGCAGATTCCAACTTAATCCTTAATAATAATATATAAAACAACAAAAAATGATTTTTTTGGTCAAACAACAAAAAATAATAGAACACCAGTGAGCATGTTTGCTTTTGTGACTTCTGACGCAATTACGACCAAGTTCAGTTGATCCCGTATCGACGGCTAGAGAAAGATACTAGCCAAAAGAATGATGCTGATCTAACGGTTATCAAGATGGGTATTAGAACATGGATTCGAAGCGATGATTTGGAATCTAGAAAATAAAGGAAGCCGAGATACAAGGGTCTTCCATGATGATGGATCTGCTGCTGAAGGACCTCGACCTTCAGTGGGTCCTGTGGGTCTGATCTAACGGTTCTCAAGATGGGTATTAGAACATGGATTCGAAGCGATGATTTGGAATCTAGAAAACAAAGGAAGCCGAGATACAAGGGTCTTCCATGATGGTGGATCTGCTGCTGAAGGACCTCGATCTTCAGTGGGTCCTTTGGGTCAAGGTTTGATGATGGGTGTCTTGATTGGACATGTTCCTACCACCACTCTTCCCTCCCAAGCAGGGTTTTAATAATTGGTATCGGTATCGATTGACATCGATTTGGATCGGATCGGCCCGTATAGGTCTCAAATCGAGGGGGTTCTTCTCCTACCCGCAATGATATGGGGTCTTGAATCTTGAATGCATAGGACAAATAAATGTCAACCATTGGATTTTAAGATGTCACATGTCATCCAACGAAGCCCCTCATTGCACCTTACTGGTAGAGATGAAGGCGCCGGAGGGGATTTTTATTTTTTTATCCAAGAAAAGGCAAGAAAAGGAAAAATATTTCCAAAGAAAATTAGAAGTTAGCTCATTGTGAGGTGGGGGATGAGGGAGGTATTTGGATCCTCTGTGGCCTGAAGTTGAGTGGCCATTGTGTTGTGCTCAACTCACAGGCTGCCACGTGGATTTAATACCGATCTAATGATCGATAGATGACGGTCTGGCATTTTTTTATTTTGAGTAATAATTTTGAATTGAGCTCCTCTACCAACCATTGGATTAACATGAAATCCACGTGGTGGCATGTGAGTTGAGCGCAACACGATGGCTGCTCAACTCTAGGCCGTAGAGGATCCAAATCCGGTTAGGGGGCCTTGATAGAAAAGTGGAAGAGAGAGAGAAATCAAACTACAGGACCTTATGGGGAAGTGGTAGGTGGAGATAAGATTTGCATCCAAACTTGCCTTTTACTTCATGGTTGAATGTGACAGAAAATGTTTTTTTCTCATGAACTTGATATATATATGCTTACAGTAAGGTGGTGTTCCGAAATAGAAAACCAAACTTGAATAAGCTGCCACAAGTTAAAGCAATATTGTCATCCACCAGATCAATTCTGAAAGCAGTAATAAGAACAACACTAGCAAGGGTGGTGTGGGAAGAAAATCCAAGTTTGGTCACAACTCACTACTGAAACTACTGGAAGTTGAGCTTCTGAGAAAGGAATAATACAAGTAGTTCTTGGATCTTAACTTTGAAACAGCAATGGTTGATGAGTCTGATGTAAAAGAGGTTTTGTAGTGGACTTGTCAATGGTCTGCTACACTAAAAATGGTACAGATTTAAAAGTGAAGGAAAAGTAAAAGGGAAAAGGATTTCCAACATCAAAAAAGGTTGAAAGCTCATTATGATAACTATCAATAGAACCATTGGCAATTTGGTAGCTTTACTTTACAATTAACTATTGAAGGGAGAGAAAAATTTCTGCTTAATGGCTACGTGACGTGGGGGTGAGGGGGCTGAGTTAGAACTAGAAGGAGATTTTTTGTTTTGGTGAATAAAGAATTCATTACCAAAGAGAAAGGAGATACAGTAAAGGAAAATAAATACAGCAAAGCAACCAAAGCTAAACCACTTTGGTATCTGAAAGGAGATTATCTAATAGAGACATGGAAGGGGACTTGGAATCTGGAATCAAGAGTAACTTATAAGAGTTTCACATTGTGGAAATGGAGGGAAGTGTTGAAGAGAGAAAAATTAAACAATAAGATCTTCAGGGACTTGGGAGGGGAAGATATTTTCTATATCCAAACTTGCTTTGTACTTCATGGTTGGATGTGACACAGAATTTTTCTTAACTTGGCAAGGCGTGAGAATCACAAATTACTAGCAGAAATAGCCATCCTTGGTCTAGGAACTTGATATGCTCACAGTAAGGTGTTCAGAAATAGAAAACCAAAACTAAAAATGTCTCTGTTTAGCAACAGAAGGAATTCCATGTTCATCCACAGCTGAAACTGTTGAAAGTTGAGCTTTTGAGAAAGCATTAGAAGCAGTTATTGGTTCTTAACGTGGACCAGCAATTGTTAAGGATGATGCAAAAGAGGTTTTGTAGTGGCCTTGTCTGGAATAATTAAGCAGTTTGGCTGTGGCCCTTTGCCCCATTTACTCCTTTTAGATGTTAAAAAGTTTTCATGAATTCTATAAAAGATTTAAGTTGTTTGATTGCCCGTGAGATAGCTAATATTGAGGTTATATGTTTAAATGTTAATGCATGAGAAAAATTATACTTGTTCCAGTCAATTCAAACATTCCAACCAAGTCTGGCAGGGTCAACTCTATCGGATAAAAAGAGAAGATCTAAAAGAAGATGAGAAGTGAGACCTCAACATTAATTCACAAACATAGAAGGGCAAAAATTGGAAGGGGGGGGGGGAAAGGAGGAGACGAGGAATTTATGAGTGAGAATTAAGTAATAGGATAGGGTTTGCTTGTTGAGGTTTTGGTGTCTTGACTTCTGATGATGGACTATTGTGTGGAGCCTCCAGGGGCCAATTGTTTCACTATATGGGTATTTCGGTAAATTTCCTGTATAGGGTTTCGCTATAAATCTGTAGCTAGAGTTCTTTCTCTGTATTGAAAATCTTGCGACTGTAACCCTATTCTCCATTGATAGTGAAACATATCTCATCTCACCGTGGACGTAGGCAATCCTGCCGAACCACATAAATCTTTGTGCGCATTGTGTGATTGTATTTGCGATTTCCATTCTTCTCTGCATCGTGTTAGGTTTTACATTTCTAAGATAATAAGATGGTTGGAATCTGTTGCTAGATATACTTGGGATTATCTTTCAAAAGATATTGCCACATACACAGTCCATTATGAAGACATTTACATACCATCACAGCTGTTCAATTCCAAGTATAACCTGCCAACAGATACAATCCTTTACAATACAACATCCTGACTGCACCAGCCTCTTAAATTGAGCAACAGAAGGAAAGAGACATTGTTAGGTATAAGAAAAAACTCCAAACAAGCTGAATTAAATCTATCCCAAGAATGCTTGGTAATTAGAGCTTCTTCTGCAGCTGGCTCATGAAAACTGTTATCTGATCTGAAATTTCCAGATAAGCATGGTAATGTCATAAAATGCGTAGATGCGACTGAGATGATGATTAGAACAAAAAATATTAGCCATGCTTCATGGAGTAGCTGGAGAAAAAAGAACACCACATGGTTACTTATCTTTGTTTCCTTCCATCAAATTTTATCCAATCCGACTATGGTTATATGTTGATATGAGCAAGATGCATAGAATTCAGAAGCAAACCTAAGCAAACAAAAAGAAAATGTTGTAGAATATGAAAATACCTGAAAAAACAGGAACCATTAGGCAAGAAAACCTGGGAAAGTCCACATTAGACCTGAACAGTAAAAACAGAAAGAAGCAGAATGAAATTTGAAACAATATGACCTGCAAGATGCAATTGTAGGTCACTGCAGTAAATATGGTGCAACTCAAATAAATCCACCCCAGATCCTGCAAAAAAATGCCACTGACAGCCTGCACACAAATATTATTCCCACTGATTAATGTATTGCTACAATTAACTGAACTTTTCGATCTATAAATACAAGAAATTACAGAGCCAAACAATTCATAATCACCATTAGTCCCGATACTTAAGGCAGCAGAAGATAAGAATAGTCAAAAGAGGCAAGGGAATTTCCATCTCCTGTTTATCCAATTTCTGGATATCCCATAGAAATGAAAAGTGATCTGTTTCATATTGCTGTACGCATGAAAGACTATAAGAGCCACCCCAAAAAAATAATAAAAATTAATTAATTAATTATGAAATCTTTTTTTCAGTTGGTTCAAGTTTCTAAAGCGGAAATAATCAAGAATAGAGCATTTTGAGACCTGATTGAAGTGCAAGCTAGTATTATGGCTTTTTCTAGCTGCAATCATTTCAGCCAATGGACAGGAGGCTATTCCAATTTGCACAGACCACAATTATTTTGCCTTAATTATTGCGAACAACAATGCGAAAAACTGATAGTCTGTTAGAAGCCACGAAATATAATGCTTGAGTGATCATAATCGATCACACATGCCCTGTATTTATATTAAGCTAAATAATAAAGAATCCAAGTACAAATAGGAATCTACCTCAGTCCTAATCCTATTAGGGATTCCTAGTACAACTAGGAATACCAAACTAGGACTCGGCTGAGGGAGAAAAACAATAAAAAAAGAGAAAAATAAAAGAGGGAATAAAGAGGGAAAATCCTAATATGACTAGGAGTACTTCCCCAATCGGGTAGGGGACAGTCCTAATAGAATTAGGACTGCTTACCCCAATCGGGTAAGTGATAAGTAGCCTATTTCAACACTCCCCCTCAAGTTGGAGTAAATATGTCGATCATGACCAACTTGACTAGATTAGGATGAAACAATTTTCCAAATAATCCCTTGGTGAAGATATCAGCAAGTTGATCAGCAGATGTCACAAAGGGAATACAAATCAGCCCATCTTCCAACTTCTCTTTGATGAAATGCCTATCCACCTCAACATGCTTGGTACGATCATGCTGTACTGGGTTGTGTGCTATACTGATTGCAGCATTGTTGTCACAGTACAACATCATAGGAAGACGAATAGGAACACCAAGATCTTGTAGCAAACCTTTAAGCCAGAGTAACTCACAAATACCTTGTGCCATAGCTCGAAACTCAGCTTCAGCACTAGAACGAGCAACTACATCTTGCTTTTTGCTACGCCAAGTGACAAGATTTCCACCTACAAAGGAGCAATACCCAGAGATAGACTTACGATTCGCAGAACCAGCCCAATCGGCATCAGTGTATGCCTCAATCCGTAGGTGACCATGTGCAAACAGAAGAATTCCTTTTCCAGGAGCTGACTTCAGATAGTGCAGAATACGAAGAACAGCCCCCATATGAGAAGAGTAGGGATCATGCATAAACTAACTCACAGTACTCATAGCGACAGCAATGTCAGGACGAGTATGTGAGAGATAAATCAGCTTCCCTACAAGCCTTTGATACCGGCCTTTATCAACAGGCTCACCCTCTTTTTCTTTGAGACGAACAGTAGGATCCATAGGAGTATCTGAAGGGTGACAGCCTAACAACCCGGTTTCAGCCAATAAGTCTAGGATATACTTTCTTTGGGAGAGAAAGATGCCCTTAGAAGATCTGGCAACCTCAATCCCGAGAAAGTATCGTAGTTTCCCTAGATCTTTAATCTCAAATTCTTGTCCAAGGAAGGTTTTCAACCATCTGATCTCATCACTATCATTGCCAGTAACCACTATATCATCCACGTAGACTATAAGAACAGTGAGTTTTTCACCAACCCGCTTTAGAAAGAGTGTGTGATCAGCATTACTCTGCTTATAGCCCACAGAAATCATCGCCTTGTGGAACCGGCCAAACCATGCTCGAGGTGATTGCTTCAGCCCATATAGTGCACGCTTCAATTTGCACATTTTACCTTGGTTTTTTTCACAAGAAAAACCTGGTGGAATATCCATGTACACCTCCTCATCCAATTCCCCATTCAGGAAAGCATTTTTTACATCCAGCTGTTGTAAATCCCATCCAAGGTTGACTGCAAAAGATAACAACACACGAACAGTATTCAGCTTTGCAACAAGTGCAAAGGTTTCCTGATAATCAATGCCGTATGTCTGAGTAAACCCCTTGTCCACTAGTCGTGCCTTATACCTATCCACGGTGCCATCCATCTTCTGTTTCACTACAAACACCCACTTACATCCAACTGTTCTCTTCCCAGGTGGAAGAACCACAAGCTCCCACGTGTTATTTTTCTTCAAGGCCTCCATTTCTTCCATCATTGCTGCCTTCCACTTTCCATCTGATAGAGCTTCCTACCAATGGTTAGGAATACAAACAGAAGAAAGAGAAGAAACAAAATCATAAAAGGATGGAGAAAGGGAGTCATAAGATACAACAAGGGATATGGGATGTTGAGTGCAAGCCCTGACACCTTTGCGAAGAGCAATAGGTAAATCAGGAGAAGGAACATTACCAGGTGGAGAGGTAGGTTCTGGATCCAGGTTCGGCAATTGGATGGGTACTGGAGCAACAGTTGATTGAACATGCTTATGTTTCCTTGCATAGGTCTGTACACCACTGTCATCAATCATCCTCTGAAATTCACTAATAGTTCTCTGGACAGGGGTAGTTCTCTGGACAGGAGTCTGGACTAGGGTAGATTGCTCCCCCTGAATAGGGATGGTCTCCCCCTGTATAGGGACCTCTCCCCCTGACTCAAAGGGAGGACTAGGGGAGAAAGAACTAGGAGCAGGCCGATCAGGCTCATTGTAAACAGACTGAAGTGGAGGTGGAGAGTCTATAGTCAGCACATCTTCACTAACACTCTTCCCCTGAAGAGGAGGGGACACATAATAGGATGCATTCTCATGAAAGACGACATCTATGCTGACGAAGGTCCTACGGGATGGAGGGTAATAACATTTGTACCCCTTCTAAGTAGCAGAGTAACCTAAGAAAATGCAACGGAGACTACGTGGTTCAAGTTTACCAAGGGACCGTGTATCCCTGGCATAACAGACGCATCCAAACACCCTAGGGGGGACAACAAAGGATGAAGAGCCAAGTAGGAGCTCAATGGGGGGTCGGGATTGAAGAACCCGACTAGGCAGCCTATTAATTAAATAGGTTGCAGTAAGGACAGCATCCCCCCAATAAAAGGGAGGTACATTGCGAGCAAACATAAGTGCTCTAGCGACCTCCAAGAGGTGGTGATTTTTCCTCTCAGCCACACCATTTTGGGCTGGAGTGTCAACACAGCTGGTCTGGTGGAGGATCCCATGGGTAGCAAGGTAATTTTGGAACTAACCGTCCATGTACTCTGTCCCATTGTCACTCCGCAAAATGCGAAGAGTGGCACTGAACTGGGTTTTAACCATCTGGTGAAAATGTTGAAAACATGAAAAGACCTCACTCTTTGTGTACATGAGGTAGACCCAAGTAAATCTAGAAAAACAATCAATAAATGTGACATACCACCGATGACCCAAAAGTGAAACTTTTCTACTAGGACCCCACACATCAATATGAACAACATGAAATAAGTAAGAAGACCTATTATTATAAATGGGATAATTTGAACGTGTCTGTTTGGCCAAGACACAAGGCTCACAAAAAAAATCTTCCTTATTACATTCTTTAACTAATGCAGGAAATAAAGTGGATAAGGTTCCTAGAGGTGGATGACCTAGTCTAGAGTGCCATTTATGTAATTTAGAAGAAAAAGATGCCGGGTGATAAAGCCTAGAAGGTAATGCCTGGGTAGGAGCAGGGTCGCCATCAAGCAGGTACAATCCGCCATGCACTTTATCCGATCCAATCGTCTTCCCCAAGTCCAGTTCCTGAAAAACACAATGAGTAGGAAAAAAAGTCACTTTGCAATTTAGAGATTTGGTAACACTGCTAATGGAAAGAAGGTTAGTGGTAAACTTGGGAATATGCAGCACAGAAGACAAAGTAAGGGAAGGGGAACATCCGATGGATCCTTTCCCTGAGATAGAGGAGAGGGACCCATCAGCAATTTTAACCTTATCTTTCCCAGAAGCAGGAAAATATGAATGGAAGAGGTCAGAAGAACCTGTCATATGATCAGTGGCACCAGAGTCTATAATCCATGGAGTAGAGACAACCGATGCGCAATGACCAGCTAAGGAAATACCTGTACGGGCAAAGAAGGAACCTGTATTGGCAGCAGATGTAGTAGAGGCAGGGGAAGTGTGTAACAGACGCCGGAGAGCTTGGAGTTCTTCCTGGGAGAAACCAATATCAGTAGTGGGGCCTAGAGGTACACTTTCAGTACGATTGGCTTTGTTTTTAGGCTTAGCATGACCCCGTTTGGCCTCAAAATCAGCAGGCTTCCCATATAGTTTCCATTACTGTGCCTTAGTGTGATATGGTTTGTGGCAATGACCACACTTCACAGGCTCTTTGGCTATAGCAGCGGTAGCAATACTCTCAGAAGAAGGAGTTGAGGTGGAGTCAGAAGCCTGTAAGGCTGATCTCTCAACTTTAGGAGTAACCATCATAGCAGCCCATCGAGTCTCTTCACTGTGAACATATGAAAAAGTTTCCTCTAAAGAGGGGAAAGGAACCCTACCAAGGACCTGCACCCGAATAGGATCATAATCATCATCAAGGCCAGCCAAAAAATCAAACACCCGAAACTGGTCCACATAGGAGTGATAGGCAGTAATGTCGGCAGTAGTAGTAGGCTGAAATCGAGCATAATGATCCAGTTGTTGCCATAAGCATTTGAGGGCAGCATAGTACTTAGTGACAGATAACTCCTTCTGAGTAGTGTTCTGAAGGGTCTTCTTGACCTCATAAACCTGTGCACCACTTCCTGATCGGCCATAGGTTCCCTTGACAGCAGTCCATATCTGAGTAGCAGTGTCAAGGAGGAGATACTGGCTAGAGAGGTCAGTGTGCATAGAATTCAAAACAAAGGACATGACCATAGCATCGTTGGCAGCCCATTTAGTACGGGCAGCACCTTCCTCGATGGGTTGTTTGGTGGTGCCGAAGGTGTCCAATGGAGGTTTCTACCAGCCACAGTCAAGGAGAGAGATCTGGCCCATATGAGATAATTGGTGCCATCTAGTTTAATGGCGGCAGCATAAGGGAGGAATTCTGTCCGGGACTGAGAATCCCCTCCAGAGTTGGCTGTGGTAACATCTGAATCTCCCATGGTGTATAAAACTTGGGCAGCAATGATGTAAAAAAAAAACCAGTAACTTCTGATGAGGGAATAAGAAACCCTAAATTTGAAAAAAATTAGGAATAGCTTAAAAAAGTTGCAGGTCTGAATCTGATTTAGTTTGGATTCAAAAAACTGCAATCTGAAAGTATGCAGGTGTAGATCAACAAGTGCAGGAACCAATCTCCAAGAAAAATACAGAAATCCAGCTTGAAAAAGGTAGTAGCTCAATCTCCAAGGCTGGGAGGAAACCTGCGGCAGATTCTGATCACGCCCAAGTTTATATAATCTTCAGTGAGGTGGCATTGAGGGCAGCAGCTAAACCTTCATTGGATCACCTCAAAGGTGCTGCCCTGAATGAGAGATAGAGTCCGAGAGTGGGGGAGAAGAAGAAGACCTGTAGCCGAGAGAGTTGGAGAAGAAGAAGAACCAGAAAATTTGAGGGGAGGAGCTGCTCTTCAGATCAGATCAGAGGTGGCTCTGATACCATGTTAGAAGCCACGAAATATAATGCTTGAGCGATCATAATCGATCACACAGGCCCTGTATTTATATTAAGCTGAATAATAAAGAATCTAAGTACAAATAGGAATCTACCTCAGTCCTAATCCTATTGGGGATTCCTAGTACAACTAGGAATACCAAACAAGGACTCGGCTGAGGGAGAAAAACAATAAAAAAAGAGAAAAATAAAAGAGGGAATAAAGAGGGAAAATCCTAATATGACTAGGAGTACTTCCCCAATCGGGTAGGGGACAGTCCTAATAAAATTAGGACTGCTTACCCCAATCGGGTAAGTGATAAGTAGCCTATTTCAACATAGTCCCTGGCTTAAATTATTAGAGCAATGTGTTGACCCATCAAAATTAATTTTGAATACATTTGGCACAGGAAACTCCAAGCTATAAACCAAACATGTGAGCTCATAGTTCTGTTGTTGTGCAAATTGTGCATGGAAGAATGGATTGACATAATCTTTCTGAAAGCTTGCTGTGCTTTCACTGGTAGCCTCTTTAGGTTGCAATAGTTGTCAGAATAAAGCATGGAATTTAAAAAGAGACAGTAATCTCCGGAAGCTGTGAATTTCCAAAGTAGGACATCTTCACAGCTATGATGAGGAGAGGGGGATGGAGGAATAGCTATTAGGCTGGAAACAATTGGAGCAGGCCATTGTTGCTGTAATAGATTCTAAGTTCTATTGGGAAGAATCAGATTAGATACCTTCCTCGAAAAGAGAAATACACCTTAGTGAGATGGCGGAGACAGAGACTAACTCAGATTGGGCACCCACAGTTGTGTCTATATGTCAATGCAATCTCCATTGCCATGTCTCCAAGTAAGACCTTTCCACTAGAGAGGCCTTGTTTAACAAATTGCTTTGAAAGCCCAAGAATCAGCCTTTTTAGATATGTAATCCAAGAAAGAGGAGGTTGGAAAGTGTTTCTTTTTCATCTGCTGCGGCCAAATTGATTGAATTTGCTGCACAACAGCACAAGGGACCAAGCTCTTTGTCTAAAGAGTCTTTGCAAAGTGGCCCTGCCAAGTGCCAACTTGAGATTTAAACCCCTCGGAACTTTTGGCTTGAAACACTCGGTGCCATTGTGAATAATAAATTCATTATCAAAGGGAAGAGGACTACAGCAGCCCCCGAAAAGGGGAGAAAAGAAAAATCAAAATACAAATACACAAGCGAATCTGAGTCTCAAACAAAAGAGGCAGAGACTTGGAGGGGGACAGAGGGGAGACCCCAAGATACAACAATATGCCTGTTCCTTGGGGTGTCTTTACATATAGAGGGAGCAGCCAAGAGCTTGGTTTTAATTTCAGAAGAAATGGAGTCCCAAATCTGTTGGAGAGGTTCAGAGTTGGAGGTCCATTTCCTGATATTGCATTCCATCCAAATGTGATTGATAACAGCACAAAAAGACAGCTTGCCTATCGAATCACAAAGAGAAGACCCGGCAAAGGACATATCTACCCAATCCACTCCCTATCAAAAGGAAGAATTCTCAGCCTTCTAAGCCATCATTTAACTAAGATACCTATCCAAATGGATGAGGAAAGGGGGCAGCCAAAAAATAGATGATCTATATCTTCCATAGCATTCCAGCAAAGGCAACAACATAGGAGAGACAGCAATCTTCCGATGGCGAAGGAAGGACTGTGTTGGAAGGCAGTTGGAAAATACCCGTCAGGTCATAAATCAATGCCTAGGAATGTGGTGCTTGAACCAGACTAATTTCCTCCAAGGAGACAGAGAGCCTCTAGTACGAATGAAATCTCATGCAGCCTTGGAGTTGGAGGAACCCGAGGAGTTCGGGGACCAAATAACACAATCACCTCTCCCAGAGGGTCAACTGTCTTTTTCTGTGACTCTTCATGTTTCAATAAAAATATTTCATTCCTGCTAATCTAAAAGATCAAGTGTCTACCACAACTAAATATTTTGAGTTCTAAAATAGCACCATTGTACGTCTTATACGTATATAGGTACGTCAGGTAATTATGAAAACCTTATACGAACTTCAGGAGGTTGATTAATGGAAATAGAACAGTTAACCTAATAAAATTAACATGATCAGAGTACGGTAAAAACTTTCGCAGAAGTAATATGACCAAATAGGTGCACTTCGTTCACAAATAATATCCATTATTTCTAAGCTGAAAAGCCAATAATAAAATTAACATGATCAGAGTCTTATTGGATCTAATGGAAAATCTTTTGCTGAACCCCTGATGTTGCAACTCCTATTCTCGCAAATTTTCCATGTTAAATGTTATGTCTCAGAAAAAAAAATCTCAGATCAAACAAGAAGAGCTTATTGAGGTAAGAACTCAACAAAAATTCACCAATAAAGAAGGAAGGGGGGAAAAGGAAATAGAAAAGATAAATTCATGATTACCATTTAATAGTAGGACAAATTTCTGTAAACTGATCAGAATGTATGAACAGGTTGCTAGATAAAACTTAGAATGACCTATTAGAAGATATTGACACATATACATTACATTTTCAAACATATCTACATAGCCATTGCAACTGCTCAATTACAAGTAAAGCCCGGGTGACAGATACAATATGATATAACACAACATCATGTCAGCACCAGTTTCTTGAATTGAGCAACAGAAGGAAAGGCACGTGGTTGAAATTAATAGTACAATAATACAGTCCCATCAAGTTTCGATACTATCCCGAGTCTGGTTGGTAATTAGAGCTTCTTCTATAGATGGCTGGTCATAAGCAAGTATCTGATTTGAACTTTCAGGATTAGCATGGTATTGCCCATAAACTGCATAGATAACGACTGAGATGATGATGACAACTACAAATCTCAACCATGCTTCCTGGTGCAGCTGGAAAAGAAAACCACATATTGTTAATCTATCAATCTCAAATTCCTTTCTTTTTCCTATCAAATTTTATGGACAATCAATCCAATGATAGTTATATATTGATATGTACAAGCACTTTACACTTTAGAAACAAACCTGAGCAAACAAAAAGATGTTGAAGAAGATGCAAGTAACTGGAAAAACAGGAACTACTGGACAAGAAAACCCAGGTGGGTCCACATAAACCTGAACAGAAAAAACAGAGAGAAGATAGTTAAAAGAAAGGAGGCAGAGTGAAATTTGAAATAGTATGACCTACAACATATACTAGTAGGCCAAGATACTGCATCAGGAAACATGCTGCAAGTCAGCTGCACAAAAATATTATTCCCTCTGATTTACATTCCCTTCCAAACTTGCCTTTTCGATTTATAAAAGTAATAAAAGAGCATCACAACTCATAACCAAATTTAGTCCCATGAGAGGATTACTTCAAGCAGAAGGAAATCAGAGAAATGTAAAAAGAGGCAACAGGAATTACACTTCCTGTTTTTCCCATCACTTGATATCCTAATCAAGTTGAGTGTTGCATAAAGGATCGAACAAGACAATTTCACACAAGTGACTAGATACTGACACCATGATCTCTATCCTTTATTCTTTAATGTAATTTTCCCCTTTCTCTCTGATTAAAAAACTCATGCTTTTAATGAGTGCTTAGAAGGCAGACCGATCGACTCTCCCTCCGTTCTTGCTTTTCATGAGTGCTTAGAAGATCTTGGCCTTGATGACCTTCGGTGGACTGGCTCCCCCCTCAGCTGGAACAACCGCCGCTCGGGCCTTGACTGCATCGCCTGCAAGCTTGATCGCTTCATTTCTAATGAGGCTTGGCTCTCCTCCTTTCCCCACTCTCTTGCCAATTTCCTTCTTCAAGGCTTGTCTGATCACTGCCCCTGCCACAACCAAATCCATTCCTATTCTTCTTTTGGTCCCAAGCCTTCCAAATTTTTTGACATGTGGACTTCCCACCATCTTTTCCTCCCCACCGTCCTAAAGGCTTGGCGCACCCCGGTCTCCTCTCCTTCCCTCCCCCTCATCGCTCTTTCCAGGAAGCTCCGCAATACCATAGCTGCCCTGAAAAGGTGGAATCTCTCCACCTTTGGTAACATCAACTCCAGGCTCTCCTCTTGTAATTCCAATCTCTCTTCCTTCCAGGTCAGACTTCAATTTGACCCTCTCAACCCTTCTCTTGCCTCTGAGGAAAAAACCCTCTCTAAGGAATTGCATTCCCTTTCCTCCCTTGAGGAAAGCTTTCTTCGCCAGAAAGCCCGCATCAAGTGGCTTGAGCTTAAAGACTCTAACTCTGCCTATTTCCACAGATCTCTAAAAGCTCGCCTCAATTCTAACTCCATCACCCTTCTTCACTCCTCTGATAGCTCCCCCCTCACATCGGTCCATGACATCAAATCTGCCTCCATCTCTTTCTTCGCCAATCTTTTCAATCCCCCCCTTTCTCTGCCCCCTCGATTCCCCCGAATCTAATAAATAAGTTCCCCCCCCCCCCAAGTCGCGGACTCCCTCATTAGTATCCCCTCGGATGATGAGATCTCTAACGCTATCCGCTCCCATAAGTCCAACAAAGCTCCTGGCCCTGATGGCTTCAGTATGGGTTTCTTCCTCAGTTGCTGGGATTCCATCAGGGGTGACCTCTTCAAAGCCATCCGCAGCTTCTTCTACAAGCCCAGCCAGCTGGCCCAAGTTAATCAGACTTTCATCTGTCTCATCCCCAAAAATGAGGGAGTCACCTCTCTCTCGGATTTCAGGCCCATTTCCCTCTGCAACCTCATTTACAAATTCATTGCCAAAATCCTTGCCAACAGAATTAAGGCTGTGATCCCCACTCTTGTTAGCCCGAACCAATCCGCCTTCATTTCTGGTCGTAGCATTGTAGACAACATCATCCTCTGCTCCGAGATCGTGAGGGGTTTTGACCGCAAATCTCATTCTCCGGCCGCCCTCATGAAGATTGACCTCCATAAAGCTTTTGACTCCCTTCGTTGGGGGGTTTTGACCGCAAATCTCATTCTCCGGCCGCCCTCATGAAGATTGACCTCCATAAAGCTTTTGACTCCCTTCGTTGGGACTTCATTTGTGGAGTGCTCTCCCAAATGGGCTTTCCCCCTGCCTTTGTCCGTTGGATTCATGCTTGTATCTCTTCTCCCTCCTTCTCCGTTCCTGTCAATGGTTCCCCTACTGGCTTCTTCCATTCCAAAGTGGGTATCCGTCAAGGTTGTCCCCTTTCCCCCTTCCTCTTCTCCATCGCCTTGGAAATCAAACGAATCTCCATCTCATCTCTCCCATCCCTAAATGCAAGCATATCAACCTCACCCATCTCGCTTTTGCTGATGATCTGATAATCTTCTCTAAAGCTTCTCACTCTTCATCTCTGCTATCATGGATTCCCTTCACCTATTTGAATCCCTCTCTGGTCTCCGCATCAATCTCCTCAAATCTAAAATCCTTCTCTCTAGTATTCCTGATTTGGATAGAGACTCCCTCCTTCACCTGACCGGCTTCACCTTAGGCTCCCTCCCAGTTAAGTACCTTGGTCTCCCCCTCATTCCGGCCCGGCTCTCTAAGTACCATTGCATTCCTATGCTGGACAACATCCACAAGCGTCTACAGTTATGGAAAAGCAAACTCCTTTCCTATGCCGGCCGCCTCGGTTGTATTCGCTCCGTCCTCCAAGCTACTTACATCTACTGGTGTGGGATCTTTGCCTTACCTAAAGCTACGTCTCAAGAGATGGAGCGCCTCTTCTGCGCCTTCCTCTGGAAAGGGGCCGAAACCTCCAGGTTTCTCCACCCTGTCTCTTGGAAGTCCATCTGCCTTCCCAAATCTGAGGGAGGCCTTGGGATTCGTCATATCAAAGATTCTAATACCGCTGGCATCCTCAAGTTGATCTGGAAAATCTCCTCCCGCCAGGATTCCATCTGGGTCAACTAGGTCTACTCTCATCTTCTCAAGTCCGACTCCTTATGGACTGCCTCCATCCCCTCTGATGCCTCCTGGATTTAGAGAAAGATCCTTGCCCTCCGCCCCCTGGCCCTTCGTGGAATCTCTACCTCCATTGCCCGAGGATCCTCTACCTTCCTCTAACTTGACCCTTGGCCCCCCTTGGTATCCTGTTCTACGTTCTGGGCCCCAAGTCCATCTATTCCTCTAGTTTTCCAAAAAATGCCCCCCTTTCCATTCTCATTTCCTCTGGGTCCTGGTCCCCCCCTTGCTCAACCCCTCTATTGTTGATCAGATTTGGCCTGCTCTCCCCCCCCCCCCCCCCCCCCAATGATGACAAACTTTTGTGGTTGCCCTCTCCCAATGGCCTCTTCACCTCCTCCTCTGCTTGGAACTTCGTCCGCCTCTCCGCCCCCTCAGTCCCCTGGCACAACCTTGTCTGGTTCAAAGGACACATTCCTCGCCATAGCCTTACCACCTAGAGAGCCCTCCGCCATTGCCTCCCAACCCAAGCCTTCCTTAACCACCACCACATCCATCCCCCACCTGCTCCCTTTGTTGGAATGGTCTTGAGGACATCCCCCACCTCTTCTTTGACTACCCTTTCACCACTACCATCTGGAAAAAAGCCCTTTCATCCATTTGGCACCATTGTAGGAGACCCCTACCCTTTGACAGAGAATGGCCCTGGGTGACTAAGTCCTTCGCAGGGACCTCGATCTGTGACACCATAGGCAAGCTAATCTTTGGAGCTGCTTTACACCACATCTGGATGGAGCGTAACATTAGGAGACGGACTTCCAACTCTCGATCCTTCGATATGATTTGGAAAGCCATCTCCTTTGACGTCTCTTCCAAGCTCAGCCATATCCCTCTTCGAGCTATCAGAGACACCCCTAGGAACAGGCACATTGCAGTCTTTTGGGGTCTTGATCTGGACTCTCTTTTTATTTCCACCTCTGTGTAGGTCGACTGTTGTTTCTCCCCTCCCCCCCTTTTCCCTTGTATATTCTTTTCTCCCTTTCTCCCTGCCCCCCCCCCCCCGGGGTAAGGTATTACATTTTATTCACCCAAAAAAAAAACTCATTGCTCCTGAAATGTATAAATTGTGGAAATACTTCCACTTCCCAAGATCATTTCCATTACAGAGCCTTGCAACATTCAAAACACTTGCTAATCAAGTGAATGAAATATTGGTACTAACTTCAAGCAAGTTAAGTAGCAATCGGACAAAAATAAACTTGATGAATGATATTTATGCAAAAGAAACATCTTAACATGTAAAGCATACATAATACTCACATGACGATAATGAAGAGCAACAGCAGCAATTACTGCTATCACTGCAGTCACTAGGTACAAAACAAATGAAGCACCAAAACGGAAGCAAAGTCCTGCTCCAAAGCCACAGCAGGCAATTGTGAGAAGGCAAAGGACACCTTCCAGCCAGGCTGAAATCCACCTTGTAGAAACTTCACTTTCTGCTGCATCCTTCCAACGAAGAGTTACAACACATGCTGAAACAACAGAATAGCTACTCTGTAAATAAACCAGGTAGGTGTAAGTGAGGTGGCTTAATTATGAATAGAACAAAATTCAGCTTCGATCAACCATAAAAAATAATTAAAAAGAAACATCAGACTGAACAACATCCCAAACATGTTAGACAGAAAGCTAAAACAAGATCATACCAATGAACCAACAGAAAGAATGTGTGAGAGCAGATGCACATCAAATAGCCCTGCCAAGATGCCAGCAATCACCCCAACAAATATTTGAGAAAAAATAGGAGTCCGACGTGTTTGGTGTACTTTTGCGAACACTGAAGGTAGTAAACCATCCCTTCCAAGTCCCAGATAAAACCTAGACTGCTCACAATAGACACCTGATCAGTAACTACGGAGGAATAAATGCTGTGCAAGGGTGGCATGTTACTTAAAATAAAATCTGAAGAGACTCACATGAACATACAAATGAACCAGAAGCGTTGTGGTAAGCCCAACAATAGCACCAATGCTGACAAAAATAGAAACGAATTTCAAGCCCTTAAGTTCAAAAGCTTGAGCCAAAGGAGCATCACCAGCAAGAACCTTGTATGAAACCATCCCAGTAATCACGAAGCAGACACCAATATATAAGGTTGCACAGATAAGAAAACTCCCAAGAATTGCTATTGGTAAATCCCTCTGAAAGTTAAAAAAAAAGTAGATGAAAGTAGTTAGAAGAATTGGATTGAAGCATAACCTAAAAAATACATCAAATACGCATTGGTTAGGAATGCCTAGCACCAAAAGGCATCAGGCTATTGTCAAGTTGACATACCTGTGGTCTTTTACATTCTTCAGCTGAACTAGTCACTGCATCATATCCTAAATATGAGAAGAATACTACACTTGCTCCGGTTACTATTGAAGTAAACCCATTTGGAGCAAATGGAGACCAATTTGATACATCAACCTCAAAAGCACCAATAATGATGACAAGGAGAACGATGATTATCTGCAAAAGAAGCATTGTCATACCAGTATATCAAGACACAGCCAACTTAGCCTCTATAATGCACTACTGATTGTGACATGGAAGCTTGAACATTAATAAGGGCCACTGATGCAATCAAAAGCATTATAAAGGTGCAATGATATGGGGAAAATAGGAATATTATAAAGCCTGAGGAGCATCAGTTCTGGATATACTACTTTCAAATTGTTCAAACTGAAAATTTGAAGGTCCAAATATAAACTTTTGTATGTAATCATGTGCAAGATGAATGAATGCATACCCACACAGCATTAAATGAATAGTATTATATAAGAAAAATCAATCTGGTCTACTAGAGTAAACAGGGCACCTTTGTTAAAGTCATAAATAAGTTCAAAATAGACAATCCTCCAACACCTCTGCACAGAACTATTGTCAAGAGTGCAACAAGAATTGAAGCTAATATATTAATTGACATAACTCCTCCAAAGAACTCTTTGCCTCCTCCATGTCCCAACCAGCTTGGAATATTTTCCTTGAAAAATGGAAATATCTCTAGCATGTTCACCATATAGCTTGCCAAACTCCTTGCTACGCTTGCTGACCCAATATGGCCATCAAAAATAAGTTGAGTAAAAACAATGAAAGCTGTGAGTTCATTGAATGCTGTATATGAATACATGTATGGCCCCCCAACAACAGCAGGAAAACGAGATGCCAGTTCGGCGAAACCAAAAGCATTTAGTGCACTCACAATTCCAGCAAAAGCATAACTAACTGTGACACCTGCAGTTGAAAAATCAGATAATATCCAAGTTATACAATCCTGACATTCCTTTCAGTTATATCTAATCAGAAAAATTTTAAGTTTTGAGAAAGAGAAAGTTAAACAGAGCAAAATTCTACAGATTATCCGAAACCAGTAAAGCATAAGTGTTTCCATCAAGATTTTTTTTTTTTCCCCATTCCCCAATTCCCTAGAATGCTTGAAATAATTAAAAGCAATTCTCCATAAGTTTTGTTTGAAAGAAGGATCTAAGTCCAAACAAAAGGACCCAGATTCTTAGGAGCTCTTCTGTTTAAAAACAAACAACCAAAAGGACCGATTCTGAACTTGGAAGATAGTATGCAAAGAAAGAACTCAAGAATCGCCCAGGGAAGAGGGGAGGGGGGAGGGGGAAGAAAAAAGACAATTTTTCTGTTGGTTTTAAAATTTCCAAAGAGGATTTCACAGTTCAAATTATACTTGGGCCAACATCATGAGCGACTGCGCCAGTAATGGCAAAGATTCCTGCACCAATTGTTCCTCCAGCACCAAGAAGGATAAGATCAAAAAGATTCAAACGACGAAGAAGGCCTTCGCCTGACACCGTGGATGTATAAGCTTCCGAAGAATAAGGAGTTAGAGTTTTGGCCCTGAGAGCTGAAGAACAGAAACGGGACAGCCACGATGAAGAAGAAGACGAACCCATTAACAATAACGAAGAGAAAACAAAAAAAAAAAATCAAAATCTTGATTCGTTTCTGTTTCTTCCAACTTCCCATTTTTATAAATTCAAAAGCTCAGATCAACAAACAGAGACTGACGTCAAGCGACAGGGAATACAGACGTTGTTCCTTACGTTCGCTGTGGCGCCCTTTTTGATTTTTTCCCTCAAAATGAGTGTTGAGAAGGATGTTTAGAGTGGTACAACCCAACACGGCACTTAGGTGCGCCCCAAATTCCGTGTGTTGGAATAAGTAATCAATGCAATGATGCCGTCATTCTGAAAGTGGAACTGACACCTCTATTCATTGGCGTATTTTGCACTTGACAGGACACTTTATTTTAATTTTTTTTGTTTTACTTTTAAAAATTATTAAATATTAAAATAAGGAGTATAAACGGATTTGAAAGTGATTTATCGTTCTATTATTTTTATAGAGGTTTTTCGAATATATATGTGAAATGATAAAATTTATTTTCAGCAGAAAAATATGTTATAGTAGAAAACTAAAAAAGATAAAATTGTAGAGGGGCGTTGTTCTCTGTGCCGTAGTGCAAGGGTGTCAATTGATTCGGTTTCGATCATTCGGTTCAATTTTGGTTCGATTTCATGAAGTGATAGTGTGATCCAAATCCGAACCGAAAATCACCTCAGTTCTAGAATTAAATCCAAATCCGCACTTGCTCGATTTGGTTCGATTACAATTCCAATTCAATTCTTGATACGATTTTAATTCAGTTATACAACTCGGTTCATATTCGGTTTGCTAAACAATTCTACTATTTAGCTTTAAATTCCAAACAACATCTGTTAGTAAAAGTCTTACAAATGCCCATCTTGTATTTAGGAGTATATATAAATTGTAAAATTATAAGAATGCATTTGAATAAATGGGTATTTTGAGGGAGGCATTTGATAAAAACCCTTAATTTTTTTGGGAGAATTTTCACAGCGGAACTATTACTCCGTCAATTTAAACCACCATCTTTCTTTCAAAAACATAAGGGAAATTTCGGCGCCACCCCCTCTGTTGGACCGTTATCTTAATGTCACATCACTAAGGTCTAAAATTTCAATTCCGACCCAAAAACTAACGGGTTATGTGTGTAAGTTAAATGACTAATATACCTCTTACAAGACCCCGGGAGAATTTTCACAGCGGAACTACTACTCCGTCAATTTAAACCACCATCTTTCTTTCAAAAACATAAGGGAAATTTCGGCGCCACCTCCTCTGTTGACCGTTATCTTAATGTCACATCACTAAGGTCTAAAATTTCAATTCTGACCCAAAAACTAACGGGGTTACCTGTGTGTAAGTTAAATGACTAATATACCTTTTACAAGACCCCGCCCCTGTTCCTGGGCTCCTCCGCCGCTGCTGCCATTCGCGCCTAACAAATACAACACCATCGCTGCTGCAAACGCATACCCAATCCCAGGGAAAGAACCATGGCTGAAACAATGGGGATCGGTGATGTGGAGCTAAAACAATGGAGGTCAGTCCACTCTGAGGCAGGGAAAAGGGGAAAATACCATGGCTGCATCACCTCTTCCATCTCCGGTGAGGTTGGATTCCCTCCCCCGGACGCCTTTCCTCTCTCTCTCTGATTTTCTTCTCTGATCTGTGGGCGGGGGGCCAGTTGGCACCGACAGCCGGAATCTCAAATCGCTGCAACGATGCCTGGCGGCGATGATGCCTATGTTCATCTCCTTCCCATCGATAATGCCGATGACCTCCCGGATGGGTGCCTGTCCTACATCTTCAAGTCCCTGGGTTCCCTAGATCGCGAAAGGTGCTCTCTTGTCTGCCGCTTTTGGCTCCGTGTAGAGAGTCAGTGTCGACATCGCCTCTTCCTCAAGGCTGAATCCAATCTCCTCACCAGCATCACTTCTCTCTTCACTCACTACGACGCCGTCACCACACTCGCCCTCAAATGTGTTCGCAAAAGCAGACCCATCCACATCAGCGACGACGCTCTTGTCCTCTTCTCTCTCCACTGCCGTAACCTCACTTCCCTCAAGCTCCATTCTTGCCGCAAGTTAACCGATGTAGGCATGGCCGCTGTCACCGTCAATTGCCAGGGATTGAAGAAGCTCTATTGTAATTCCTGCAAATTTGGTGCCAAGGGCATGAACGCTGTCCTCGATCACTCTTCTTCCCTCGAAGAGCTCTCCGTCGTGAGTCTTGGCAAGCTCTATTGTAATTCCTCCATTGGTAAGTTCTTCTCCTGATTTTTCCCTTTCTCTTCTTTATTCTTCTGCTGTTTCCTGGGTTTTTTTTGGCTTGATGTCTGCATTTTCTGTTTTTTTGGCTGTAAAATCAATCTGATGGTAGATGCCTCTTCTTTCAGCTGCAAGAGCTCAGAGATCTGTGTTGAAAAAATTCTTGATGGCTTTGTTCCGCAGGCACAAAAGGAGAGAAGTAGGGTCTGAGAAAAAAACAAGAAAGTTCAGTGGGAGATGGGTTCGGTTAAGGTCGAGTAAAGCTATAGGTAAATCCAGTGGTGGCTATGGTGGTTTCAATCGGTGGGTTTTGGATGTAGAAGAAAAGATAATAAAAAATATAAAAAAATTAGAAAACCAGAAGAAGAAAAAGAAGAAACAGAAGTTATAGAAGAAGAAGTCGTAGGGTCTAGTTCTTCCTCGGCTCGGTGAAGGTCCGGCGATGGTGTCTCAGCTTCTTTGTCTCCCCAAAACCCTTTTGCTATTTTTCTTTTGTTTTTTAAATCTCTCTCTCAGTTGCAGAGAGGTGAGAGGTGACTAAATGAGTGTCTGCAAGGGTGCAGAGGTGAGAGCTGGCAGCGGTGACCAGTTGCCCAGTGGCAGAGATGGGGAGTGAAGAAGAAGACTAGGTTTCAGCCCTTTTAAGGGGAAGGGCAAAATAGTCTTTAACAAAAATCTAACCTGCTGACATCACTAATTAACAGAACAAATGCTAACCCCGTTAATTTTTGGGTCAAAATTGATATTTTGGTGCTTAGTGGTATGACATTAATATAACGGTCCAATAGAGGGGGTGTCGCTGAAAATTTCCCAAAAAATAAAAACTTGAAAAAGGAATCCTACTCAAGAAGAAAATTGTATCATGAGGATAAAAATCCTCTACAATACTAGCGGGGCGACAGTGCACATCCGATGGTACAGCAGAGGCTATGTGTGCCACCTGGCCTCTGTTGTACCGTCGGATGTGCACTACAGCCCTACCGGGATTGTAGAGGATCCTGGTCCGTCCATGATACTCTGGTGGATGAAAACTATTTCTCCCCATTTATGAAAAGTAAATGGTTTCTTGCAACAGCCAACATAAGAAGGCCTTTTATGTGTTTTCCACTTTTATTCTGTCATGTAAAGGAATATGAGAAAATTCTATCTATTGAATAAGAGATTTTCTTATTGACAACCTTAAGGTGTAAAATGCTTTATAATTTTATTTTTTTTACCTTTGTAAGTCACTTACACATTTTTCCTATTCAATATTGCATGTTATTTTCAAATTATTTTGAAAACCATTATTTATCCGTCAGAAGAATTTTTTTTTTAAATAATACAAAGGGCACTCAAAAGAAGGTGTTAAATATTAAATACACCAATAGAGGTAAGGGTGTTAAACGGTCCGATTTCGGTTAAATGGTTCAGTTCGGTTCGATTTTGGTTGTTTGAGGGTAGAAACCGTAACCAGACCGTTTAACTAAATGGTCTCATAATCAAAACTATGACCGTTTGGTAAACGGTTTCGATTAAATGGTTCTATACGGTTTTACACGGTTTCGGTTAGACGATTATTAAATGGTTTCATAAACCATTTACTAAGTCTAATTTACATTGGTTACCTGTTGCATTTTTTAATAGAAAATGGATTTTCTATTAATCTTTCCAATCAGAAATTCCACCTAATGCATCTCTTTTAATCTCCCTATTTCCTGATAGCTTCTTTAAAATCCACAACTTTTTTAGAACCTGTAATATTTATACATTAGAACACCTGAGATAAAATTATGGTCCTAATTTCTCTATGAAAAAAAACAAATTAAATCTTAAAACTTAGTTTAGAGATTTAACTAAAGATAACAGCAAAAAACGAAGTTGTTTGAAAGAACATCCACTAGGTCTCTATAAATTGGGGGCAAGAAGAAGATAAAAATTAAGAATGGTTGGATCCCCATTGATATCGGCAGCTGCAGCTTCCATGGCGCCTTTCGCATCTCTACTAATGACAAAATCAAACGTAAAGGCCACACCAACGTTCACAATTGGGGGCCTTTGGCAGTGCACATAACCATTAAGGAAGACGCTTATAAAAATTAAGAATGAATAGGAACAACGGATTGAAGTGGTAGCTAGTATTATGGCTTTTTCTAGCTGCAATCATTTCAGCCAATAGACAGGAGGTTATTCCAATTTGCACAGACCACAATTATTTTACCTTGATCCCTGCGAACAACAATGCCAATAACTGATAGTCCTTGGCTTAAATTATCAGAGCAATGTGTTGACCCATCAAAATTAATTTTGAATACATTTGGCACAGGAAACTCCAAGCTATAAACCAAACATGTGAACCCATAGTTCTGTTGTTGTGCAAATTGTGTATGGAAGAATGGATTGACATAATATTTCTGAAAGCTTGCTGTGCTTTCACTGGTAGCCTCTTTAGGTTGCAATAGTTGTCAGAATAAAGCATGGAATTTAAAAAGAGAGTAATCTCCGGGAGCTGTGAATTTCCAAAGTAGGACATCTTCACAGCTATGATGAGGAGAGGGGGATGGAGGAATAGCTATTAGGCTGGAAACAATTGGAGCAGGCCATTGTTGCTGTAATAGATTCTAAGTTCTATTGGGAAGAATCATATTAGATACCTTCCTCGGAAAAAGAAATACACCTGAGTGAGATGGTTGAGGCAGAGACTAACTCAGATTGGGCACCCACAGTTGTGTCCATATATCAATGCTATCTCCATTGCCAAGTCTCCAAGTAAGACCTTTCCACTAGAGAGGCCTTGTTTTACAAATTGCTATGAAAGCCCAAGAATCAGCCTTTTTAGATATGTAATCCAAGAAAGAGGAGGTTGGAAAGTGTTTCTTTTTCATCTGCTGCGACCAAATTGATTGAATTTGCTGCACAACAGCACAAGGGACCAAGCTCTTTGTTTAAAGAGTCTTTGCAAAGTGGCCCTGCCAAGTGCCAACTTGAGATTTAAACCCCTCGGGACTTTTGGCTTGAAACAGTCGGTGCCATTGTGAATAATAAATTCATTACCAAAGGGAAGGGGACTACAGCAGCCCCCAAAAGGGGGGGAAATAAAAATCAAAATACAAATACACAAGCGAATCTGAGCCTCAAACAAAGAAGGCAGAGGCTTGAAGGGAGACAAAGGGGAAACCCCAAGATACAACAATATGCCTGTTCCTTGGGTGTCTTTATATATAGAGGGAGTAGCCAAGGGCTTGGCTTTAATTTCAGAGGAAATGGAGTCCCAAATCTGTTGGAGAGGCCAAGAGTTGGAGGTTCATTTCCTGATATTGCATTCCATCCAAATGTGATTGATAACAACACAAAAAGACAGCTTGCCTATCGAATCACAAAGAGAAGACCCGGCGAAGGACATGTCTACCCAATCCACTCCCTATCAAAAGGAAGAATTCTCCACCTTCTAAGCCATCATTTAGCTAAGATACCTATCCAAATGGATGAGGAGAGGGGGCAGGCAAAAAATAGATGATCTATATCTTCCACTGCATTCCAGCAAAGGCAACACATAGGAGAGACAGCAATCTTCCGATGGTGAAGGAAGGACTGCGTAGGAAGGCAGTTGGAAAATACCCGCCAGGTCGTAAGCAATGCCTAGGAATGTGGTGCTTGAACCAGACTAATTTCCTCCAAGGAGACAGAGAGCCTCTAGTACGAATGAAATCCCATGCAGCCTTGAAGTTGAAGGAACCCGAGGAGTTCGGGGACCAAATAACACAATCGCCTCTCCCAGAGGGTCAACTGTCTTTTTCTGTGACTCTTCATGTTTCAATAAAAATATTTCATCCCTGCTAATCTAAAAGATCAAGTGGCTACCACAACTAAATATTTTGAGTTCTAAAATAGCACCATTGTACGTCTTATACGTATATAGGTACGTCAGGTAATTATGAAAACCTTATACGAACTTCAGGAGGTTGATTAATAGAAATAGAACAGTTAACCTAACTAGGAGGAAAGAACCAAAAGGGAAAAAGGAGAAGGGGCAGAGAGGGAGGAAGAATGTGCAATAATAACTCCATTTGGGTGTTCTCAATTTCCCATAGTTCAACAAAGTACGGCAAAAACTTTCACAGAAGTAATATGACCAAATAGATGCACTTCGTTCACAAATAATATCCATTATTCCTAAGCTGAAAAGCCAAAAATAAAATTAACATGATCAGAGTCTTATTGGATCTAATGGAAAATCTTTTGCTGAACCCCTGATGTTGCAACTCCTATACTCGCAAATTTTCCATGTTAAATGTTATGTCTCAGAAAAAAAAATCTCAGATAAAGAAGAGCTTATTGAGGTAAGAACTCAACAAAAATTCACCAATAAAGAAGGAAGGGGGAAAAGGAAATAGAAAAGATACATTCATAATTACCATTTAATAATAGGACAAATTTCTCTAAACTGATCAGAAGGTATGAACAGGTTGCTGGATAAAACTTAGAATGACCTATCAGAAGATATTGACACATATACTACATTTTCAAACATATCTACATAGCCATTGCAACTGCTCAATTACAAGTAAAGCCAGTGTGACAGATACAATATGATACAACACATCATGTCAGCACCAGTCTCTTGAATTGAGGAACAGAAGGAAAGGCACGTGGTTGAAATTAATAGTACAATAATACAGTCCCATCAAGTTTCTATACTATCCCGAGTCTGGTTGGTAATTAGAGCTTCTTCTATAGATGGCTGGTCATAAGCAAGTATCTGATTTGAACTTTCGGGATTAGCATGGTATTGTCCATAAACTGCATAGATAACGACTGAGATGATGATGACAACTACAAATCTCAACCATGCTTCCTGGTGTAGCTGGAAAAGAAAACCAAATATTGTTAATCTATGAATCCCAAATTCCTTTCTTTTTCCTATCAAATTTTATGGACAATCAATCCAATGATAGTTATATATTGATATGTACAAGCACTTTACACTTTAGAAACAAACCTGAGCAAACAAAAAGATGTTGAAGAAGATGCAAGTAACTGGAAAAACAGGAACTACTGGACAAGAAAACCCAGGTGGGTCCACATAAACCTGAACAGAAAAAACATAGAGAAGAGAGTTAAAAGAAAGGAGGTAGAGTGAAATTTGAAATAGTAGGACCTACAACATATACTAGTAGACCAAGGTACTGCATCAGAAAACATGCTGCAAGTCAGCTGCACAAAAATATTATTCCCTCTGATTTACATTCCCTTCCAAACTTGCCTTTTCGATTTATAAAAGCAATAAAAGATCCTCACAACTCATAACAAAATTTAGTCCCATGAGAGGATTACTTCAAGCAGACCAAAATCAGAGAATCGTAAAAAGAGGCACCAGGAATTACACTTCCTGTGTTTCCCATCACTTGATATCCTAATCAAGTCGAGTGTTACATATACAACCAAAAAAAAAAGTCGAGTGTTACATAAAGGTTCGAACAAGACAATTTCACACAAGTGGCTAGATACTGACACCATGACCTCTATCATTTGTTCTTTAATGTAATTTTCCCCTTTCTCTCTGATAAAAAAACTCATTGCTCCTGAAATGTATAAATTGTGGAAATACTTCCACTTCCCAAGATCATTTCCATTACAGAGCCTTGCAACATTCAAAACACTTGCTAATCAAGTGAATGAAATATTGGTACTAACTTCAAGCAAGTTAAGTAGCAATCGGACAAAAATAAACTTGATGAATGATATTTATGCAAAAGAAACATCTTAACATGTAAAGCATACATAATACTCACATGACGATAATGAAGAGGAACAGCAGCAATTACTGCTATCACTGCAGTCACTAGGTACAAGACAAATGAAGCACCAAAACGGAAGCATAGTCCTGCTCCAAAGCCACAGCAGGCAATTGTGAGAAGGCAAAGGACACCTTCCAGCCAGGCTGAAATCCACCTTGTAGAAACTTCACTTTCTGCTGCATCCTTCCAACGAAGAGTTACAACACATGCTGAAACAACAGAATAGCTAGTCTGTAAATAAACCAGGTAGGTGTAAGTGAGGTGGCTTAATTATGAATAGAACAAAATTCAGCTTTGATCAACCATAAAAAATAATTAAAAATAAACATCAGACTGAACAACATCCCAAACATGTTAGACAGAAAGCTAAAACAAGATCATACCAACGAACCGACAGAAAGAATGTGTGAGAGCAGATGCACATCAAATAGCCCTGCCAAGATGCCAGCAATCACCCCAACAAATATTTGAGAAAAAATAGGAGTCCGACGTGTTTGGTGTACTTTTGCGAACACTGAAGGTAGTAAACCATCCCTTCCAAGTCCCAGATAAAACCTAGACTGCTCACAATAGACACCTGATCAGTAACTACGAAGGAATAAATGCTGTGCAAGGGTGGCATGTTACTTAAAATGAAATCTGAAGAGACTCACATGAACATACAAAGAAACCAGAAGCGTTGTGGTAAGCCCAACAATAGCACCGAAGCTGACGAAAATAGAAACGAATTTCAAGCCCTTAAGTTCAAAAGCTTGAGCCAAAGGAGCATCACCACCAAGAACCTTGTATGAAACCATTCCAGTAATCACGAAGCAAACACCAATATATAAGGTTGCACAGATAAGAAAACTCCCAAGAATTGCTATTGGTAAATCCCTCTGAAATTTAAAAAAGAGTAGATGAAAGGAGTTAGAAGAATTGGATTGAAGCATAACTTCAAAAATACATCAAATACGCATTGGTTAGGAATGCCTAGCACCAAAAGGCATCAGGCTATTGTCAAGTTGACATACCTGTGGTCTTTTACATTCTTCAGCTGAACTAGTCACTGCATCATATCCTAAATATGAGAAGAATACTACACTTGCTCCGGTTACTATTGAAGTAAACCCATTTGGAGCAAATGGAGACCAATTTGATACATCAACCTCTAAAGCACCAATAATGATGACAAGGAGAACGATGATTATCTGCAAAAGAAGCAGTGTCATACCAGTATATCAAGACAAAGCCAACTTAGCCTCTATAATGCGCTACTGATTGTGACATGGAAGCTTGAACATTAATAAGGGCCACTGATGCAATCAAAAGCATTATAAAGGTGCAATGATATGGGGAAAATAGGAATATTATAAAGCCTGAGGAGCATCAGTTCTGGATATACTACTTTCAAATTGTTCAAACTGAAAATTTGAAGGTCCAAATATAAACTTTTGTATGTAATCATCTGCAAGATGAATGAATACATACCCACACAGCATTAAATGAATAGTATTATATAAGAAAAATCAACCTGTTTCATACCCACACAGCATTAAATGAATAGTATTATATAAGAAAAATCAATCTGTTCCACTAGAGTAAACAGGGCACCTTTGTTAAAGTCATAAATAAGTTCAAAATAGACAATCCTCCAACACCTCTGCACAGAACTATTGTCAAGAGTGCAACAATAATTGGAGCTAATATATTAATTGATATAACTCCTCCAAAGAACTCTTTGCCTCCTCCATGTCCCATCCAGCTTGGATTATTTTCCTTGAAAAATGGAAATATCTCTAGCATGTTCACCAGATAGCTTGCCAAACTCCTTGCGACGCTTGCTGACCCAATATGGCCATCAAAAATAAGTTGAGTAAAAACAATGAAAGCTGTGAGCTCATTGAATGCTGTATATGAATACATGTATGGCCCCCCAACAACAGCAGGAAACCGAGATGCCAGTTCGGCGAAACCGAAAGCATTTAGTGCATTCACAATTCCAGCAAAAGCATAACTAACTGTGACACCTGCAGTTGAAAAATCAGATAATATACAAGTCATACAATACATTCCTTTCAGTTATATCTAATCAGAAAAATTTTAAGTTTTGAGAAAGAGAAAGTTAAACAGATCAGAATTGTATAGATTATCCTAAACCAGTAAAGCATCAGCGATTCCATTAAGAATTTTTTTTTCCCATTCCCCACTTCCCTAGAATGCTTGAAATAATTAAAGTAATTCTCCATAAGTTTTGTTTTAAAGAAGGATCTAAGTCCAAATAAAAGGACCCAGATTCTTAGGAGCTCTTCTGTTTAAAAACAAACAACCAAAAGGACCGATTCTGAACTTGGAAGATAGTATGCAAAGAAAGAACTCAAGAATCGCCCAGGGAAGAGGGGAGGGGGGAGGGGGAAGAAAAAAGACAATTTTTCTGTTGGTTTTAAAATTTCCAAAGAGGATTTCACAGTTCAAATTATACTTGGGCCAACATCATGAGCGACTGCGCCAGTAATGGCAAAGATTCCTGCACCAATTGTTCCTCCAACACCAAGAAGGATAAGATCAAAAAGATTCAAACGACGAAGAAGGCCTTCGCCTGACACCGTGGATGTATAAGCTTCCGAAGAATAAGGAGTAAGAGTTTTGGCTCTAAGAGCTGAAGAACAGAAACGGGACAGCCACGATGAAGAAGAAGACGAACCCATTAACAATAACGAAGAGAAAACAAAAAAAAATCAAAATTTTGATTCTTTTCTGTTTCTTCCAACTTCCCATTTTTATAAATTCAAAATCTCAGATCAACAAACAGAGAGTGACGTCAAGCGACCGGGAATGTAGACGTTATTCCTTCTGTTCGCTGTCGCGCCATTTTTGGTTTTTTCCCTCAAAATGAATGTTCAGAACGATGTTTAAAGTGGTACAACCTAGCACGGTACTTAGGTGCGCCCTAAGATGAATTTTTATCCGTTACTGTGTGCATCGTGCTACGCAGCAGCGGCCATGTATGTACAGTGACCCACTCCAATTACAGCAGTAGATAAAAGTCCACCTAAAATTCCATTTGTTGGAAGAAGTAATCAATGCAGTCACCACTATGATGCCGTCATTCTGAAAGTGGAAATTTGACGAGGATATTTATTACACCTCTTGGCGTATTTTTCACTTGACAGTTACACCTTATTTTAATTCTTTGTTGTTTTACTTGTAAAAATTATTAAAATAGAAAATTTAATCGGATTTGAAAGTGATTTATCGCTCTATCATTTTTATACATACTTTTCAAGTACACATGTGAAATAATAATATTTATCTCTATCAAAAAATATGTGTAAGTAAGTATCTTTTTTCCATCTCTTGATTCATCATTTGATTTAGTGGATGTAGAGGCTTAGCCAAATAAAAAATTGCTTGTGTAATATAAATGCCCCTTTTTAGAATTGCAAAGTTTCAATGGTTGCGGTTACTCTATTGATTTTAGGATTTTTCTTTTCCAAATGGTTTAAGGTTTGATTTTCAGTTTAAAACACTAAATGATTTGAAGAAGATGAGGGCAATTTAATCACTTTACTCTTTAATTTTGGTGGGTTTTTGTTAGAAGGGCATTTTGGTAATTATATTTTCTGAAACTAATGTTTAACGTCTCAAACTAACGAACTGGACTAAAATGTTACAATGTTTTGAAAGTAAAAAAACACATGTCAATTGTAAAATTATAAGGGTGCATTTGAATAAATGGATATTTTGACAGGAGCATTTGACAAAAACCTGAACTACTATGTCAATTTAAACCACAATCTTTATTTCAAAAAACAAAAAACTTAAAAAAGGAATCCTTCTCAGGTAGAAAATTGTATCATGGTTCATGAGCCCATGATACTCTGGTGGATGAAAACTATTTCTCCCCATTTATGAAAAGCAAATGGTTTCTTGCAACAGCCAACATAAGAAGGCCTTTTATGTGTTTTTCATTTTTACTGTGTCATATAAAGGAATATGAGAAAATTCTATCTATTGAATAAGAGATTTTTTTATTGACCACCTTAAGGTGTCAAATGCTTTATAATTTTATTTTTTCACCTTTGTAAATAGTCTACACATTTTTTCTTTTCAATATGTTTTCAAATTATTTTGAAAACCATTATTTATCCTTCTGAATAATTTTTTTTTAAATAATACAAAGGGCACTCAAAAGAAAGTGTTAAGTATTAAATACACCAATAGAGGTAAGGGTGTTAAACGTTCCGATTTCGGTTAAATGGTTCAGTTCGGTTCGATTTTGGCTGCTTGAGGGTAAAAATCGTAACTGACTTAAATGGTCTCATAATCAAAACCAGGACCGTTTGATAAACGATTTCGGTTAAATGGTTTTATACGATTTTACACGGTTTCTGTTAGACGGTTACTAAATGGTTTCATAAACCATTTACCAAATCTAATTTACATTGGTTACCTACTGTATTTTTTAATAGAAAATAATAAAAAAATATATTTTCTTTTAATCTTTCCAATCAGAAATTCCACCTAATGCATCTCTTTTAATCTCCCTATTTCCTGATAGCTTCTTTAAAATCCACAACTCTCCTAGAACTTGTAGTATTTATACATTAGAACACCTGAGATAAAATTATGGTTTTAATTTCTAGATGGAAAAAAACAAATTGAATCTTAAAACTTAGTTTAGAGATTTAACTAAGATAACAGCAGAAAACGAAGTTGTTTGAAAGAACATCCACTAGGTCTCTACACATTGGGGGCAAGAAGAAGATAAAAATTAAGAATTGTTGGATCCCAATTGATATCGACAGCTGCAGCTTCTATGGCGCCTTTCGCATCTCTACCGATGACAGAATCAAACGTAAAGACCACACCAACATTCACAATTGGGGGCCTTTGGTAGTCCACATAATCATAAGACACTTATAAAAATTAAGAATGAAATAGGAACAATGGAAGCCATAGTTAGTGCTTCAAAATACGGAGACCCATAAGCACATAATAGTATGAATCAACAGCTCCCCTAAAACTGAGGTTTTTAAATGGTTAGACAGTTTGGTTTTAATAGGTTTTAATTGGATTACACGGTTTGAAATTTTTGGATTAATTGATCTAAATCAAATCGAATCGATTAAATAAACGATATCATTTCTAAAATCATAATCGAACCATTTCCCAAAATGGTCTACCGATTTTGATTTAAACGGTTCAATTCAATTTCAGTAAACAGTTTTGATTTGGCTTTGTTACCCTTAAATAGAGGTATCATTTATACAATCTCATTTGGTTGGAATAAGACTAACATGTTGCTTTTGTTGTATGAAATATCAATCCATCTGTTTTCAACTATTTTTTTAAAGAAAAAATAATATATACGCAACCCCAAATTTATACGCCCTCTCACGTATTCTTTTTCGTTTCCTATCTCTCATGTCCCATCATTATGATGTAGATCCTTGTGGAGTACACTCCAACATCCACTGAAACAGATGTTTCCGTCTCTAGCACTTTCAATTTCCCTCCTCTTTTTCTCAACTTGTCTCTTTTTCATTTTAAGATTTCCACTTCCACATCTTTAATTTACAACATGCCAAACTACAATTGTTTTTTCCTAAGAGAAATTGCATAATTTACGAGGCTCCCGCCACTGCAGGTTTAGGGAGAATCATAATGCACGTAGTCTTACCCCTGTTTTTACAAAAAAAAAACTATTTCTATACTAGATCCCATGACCCCTTGATCACAATGGAGCAAACTTTTCCACCTTCTTCCTAACAGACATTGCACCTATATCAATTTCCTCGCGCATGTACAATAACAACTCAGCCTTATCCCAACTTAATGTGGTTGGGTACATAACTACATCCTTCCTTGCCCTCCAATCAGATTTATTTGAAGTCATACTTGATACAAGGCCTAAACTATGCATGTCTTTGCTCACTACTTCTCGGTCATTTTAGGCCTACCCCTAAAAGTAAAGGTCTAAGTCTCTTGGCTAAAAGTTTATAAATAATTTTATATACAACATTACACTGACTGATTGGGCAAAAAAGATCCACTTTATTAGCAGCTAACTGTTTCAGGACAAAAGTATGTAATGTGTTATTAATCTCAACAGAAAAAAAACACTTGGTGAAAAAATCAAAGAGAAGATTAAAAAGATCACGATGGACAATGTCCCAACAATGTTGAAAGAGAAAGACCTAAAACCCATCAGGCCAGGGGCTTTACAGAGACTCATACTAAAACACTACATCTTTGATTTCCTCAAGGGATGGAATTTGAATGAGTGCATCATTCTCTACAGAGGAAAGAACATTAACAAAGAGATCCTCCAAATAGGTGGGATCTAGAGGATTGAGATGGTGAAAAGCTGATGAGAATGGTCAGAGAAGATCCTACCAATCTCAGAGGGATTAGAAACTAAGACACCGGAGTCGGTACAAATTGAGAGAATTTGATTACATAATTATCCCTAGACTTCTGCATCTAGAAAATTTCCTCTGGTTTCAATAAATAGTTGAGCTGAAGTTCGAATGCGGATATGAGCTCAAGATTGGAGGGAGGAGGGTCAGAGTATTGAGAAAGTTGTGATTGAACAAAGAAAGACTCCTTAAGAGAAGGAATAATACCAAAACCCTCTTTATTCCTATTGCAAATTGAAACTCTAACACCATCAAAAGGAGAGAGATGGGCTCGCAAGATGATCATTTAGAGGTGCTTATGGCTTCATTCAAGCAAATTGCAAATATTGCAAGTAGTAAAAACATATGAAATGTCTTCCAAACTAGAACAACAGCACAGGAAATAGGGTATTAGAACTGAGAAACAGAAAGAATTATAACCTGTTATGACTGAATTTCAGAACCAGAAAACCCTATTAATAAAAGTGGAATTCAAAGAAGAATGAAGAAGAGAGATTGCAGAGAATGTAATTTGGTGTGGTGATGCAGTTGCTTTCCATATACTTGAAGAGAAGTCTGATGGATGGGGATGCAATTGCGTTTCCACCGCAACTGCAACTCCCTTCCAAACCAGGATCCAGTCTTCGGTTAAGGCAATGACGCTGGAGGGGATATTGCAGGAAGAGGGAGGGGTTGGGGCAGGGGAGAGAAACCGGCAGGGAGAGAGAAAAGAGGGAGGAAGGAGATGAGCTGGTGGGTTGCAGGACGAGAGAGAGAGACAGGAGTGGTGGTGGAGAAAATGGTATTGCACCAACTTACGAATTTAATGGCTGAGAAACAGCAAGGGGATCCAATGATCAATAAAACACAAGCATGTAATATTCTATTATAGTATTATACAGCACTAGTGTATAGATCTCCCTCCCATAAATTTTCAAATACTTCATATGCCTAGACTTACAAAATACGCAACAAAAGTTACAAAGCAATTAGCTCCACACCTCCACCTCTAAGTTGTAGGCTCTTGAACAAAGTAACTACTTGAACTGAATTTCGTTTCGATGCCAGCTACATGCAAATGCTAGAAGAGGTTAAACACCTTCAGGGTCACCAGTGCGTGTTGGCTCAAATAGATGTAAACCTTTTTTCCAATTAAAGACTTTTCACCTCCCTTGACACTTATATATTTGGAAAAATAGAAGAGAGAAATCTTGATCCAGCAAAGCTTACAATTAATCTCTTTCACAAGTCAATATGTGAAGCATGATGGACGCAAATAAACCACTGACCATCAATCTTCTCAAATACATTTGTCACAAACTGTTTCCCCCAACTGCTGCCTTTGGTCTTGACCACTTCAATGCATGTCACATACCCAACATCGCCTCTGACATGAACTTGAGCATCTTTTACCTCAATCTCAAATGGGAATTCGTAGTCTGCCCACACAAACTCCCAGCTTCCCATGACGAGATCATAACCAGATATCCCACCGACACCAGGATGCACAACACACACATGATCCCCTTTTGCCCACAGGGCTTGCATGGCAGCCATATCCCCTTTCCTGAATGAATTGTAGAACCGATTATTTGCTGCTAGAACAGAAGCCTTGCTGTCCTCATGAAGAAGCCGGAGGCTATCCCTGATTTTTGCTGCTCGAGCATAGTTTTCTTCCTCAATGGCTATCTGAAGGTCCCGTTCTAATGTTTGCTCATCCAAGACAATGCTCTCACCGCTCCAAGCCCCCTCTGAATTTTCACCTTTAACATGGCAACGTCTCCAAGAAAGCAGGTGATGTGGTACTGTACCAAGTGACAACATAACTAGAAGTCGGAACCACTTTCAGCTTTTGAATATAAGAACTGATTTATTGGATACCAATTAAAGAGAAAACATGCACTTGAAGGAAGCTCAGAACAGATTCAACAGTTGCATATTATCTAGTTCATAACTTAAATATTCTATTCCTCCACTGATCTTGTGGTTTGTGGGGAAAAACAAAAAACCCCATAACATAAAAATAAGAGCAAGAGGTCGCTGTCTGGTCGTGTCCTGCACTGGCGTGGAGGCCAATGAGAGCAATCCCAGGAGCATATACATCGATGGGACTTTTTATTTCACAGAGGGTGGGAGACTGGGAGGTAATTTCAGCACTTGTGTATCTGGGCGCAGGGGCTACGTGACCAAGCAGCATTCTTTTTTCCCAAAAATAAAATATCCAATTTCTATTTTACCGGATAAATTGTTTATATTCCATCCAGAACTGGTAAAACCAACATTTAACAGAAACAACAAATACGGTTCAAACCCTGTTCAAACAATCACTATCTAGTGCAATCTTAAAACTTGTAAAGAATGACAATGACAATCCAATTCACGCTCATCATATCAATTCAATTTAAAAAAAAAAAAAACAATTCAGGCTAATAATAAGAACCACATGGATGTACCTCAACTCTTCAATTGCATTGATTCATGACGAAAACAATATAGGATGATCACTTGTGCCATTTGATATTTGGGAACATGATGTAAATGTTGGCTCATGTGGCCCAAACTGTCACCTCAGCTGTCTCTATTAAAGCCGTTGTTGTTTTGAGTGGTTAAAGGTTCAATGGTTACATGGGATAAGTCGCATTTTTTTAAGAGGTTGCATCACCCCCACTTTCCTTGATTGGAGGAGTGGATTGAGATGATAGTTACACACAACAGTCCTGGTTTTGCAATTGAGTTTCAGATTATCCATCAGTCTCTACATCTGAAAAGTTTGAAAAAACTAGAAAACCAACAGTTGACTTAAGAGATAAGTCACTTTAGGAGAGACCCTTAAGAGGTTTTATGCAACCAAACTACTAGTAGATAGGAATCAGCAAGTTGGACAGTGATGGCGGGGATGATTGGTCCAACTGGAAGGAAGTACAATTTATTATTCTAATTCTAGGTTTATTTTTGTAAACCAATATGATAATGGATAATTCCTTGAACCCCAACAGTACACATTGGTGGTAGTACATGTCCCCTTACACACACTCTCCTCCTTGACACTCTCTCCTCCCTGGCCATGTGGGCCCCCCTTGATTACGAATTGTGAGGCACTTCCTCCGGTGCACCCATTGGCTTGGCGTTGGAGATGTCAATACACGCGGATGGTGCGTAGGTCTCCCCCTGTTGATATTTATACTTTTCTCAATAATTAGGTCTTTGATAGTTTGATATGATGATTATTTTTCCCCCCCAAGAAAATAACTCCTGACGATTGAACAAATAGAAACAATGCTTCTCAACAGTGCAACAAACCTACTTCATTCTCATAGGGATAACATAATATTCAGATCTATCATGGGGCATGGGGTGCTTCTTGGTATGCTTCCAGCGAAGATCAGTTGTTGCTTATCTTCCTTCATCTACGTATAATCTGATTCTGATTTTTTTTTATTTAAAAAAAAAAGGGGATGTATACTCTTGGTAGGAAGCAAATAAGTCATATTTAATAGGACTGAATGATAAATCAAGTGATCTCTCATAAAATTACCAAGCGTTCAACTCAAAAAACAGAAGAAATGGGCAAAAAACCATCAACAAGTTTAAAAAGGATAACTCAGAAAGCCAGAAATTGGTTAGCTGAAGATCACATGGAGCTGTCAGATAAAACAAGAGGAATTCATAAAAGGAAATAGCTATATATCTTATGTCATGTTTACTGAAAATTTGGACAAGGATAAGTTAAAGACACAGGGAAAGAACACTTACTATTTGGAGAAGGATAAGTCAAAGAGACAGGGAAATGGCACTTACTTACTTGGACCATGGGTTTTACCCATAAACTAAGACGATGATGACCTCGCAAGCACCAGATCCCTTCTCCACTCCCACGAGAAATTGCTAGAACTGTATTGCTGTGCTTTGTGAGAAATGGAGAATGATAACAGGGCAGCCAAAGATTATTTGCAGATGAGCACGGCATGGTGTTGAGCTCCCAATGATCACAAAGGCATACCTAGAACAGAGCATTTTTTAAATGTCAAAAAACAATAGAATATAAAACGAAACACCACAATTTTCCAAAAAGCATACAAATTTTGAATGTTTAGGCAAATAGCATAGAGGCAGAGAGTGATTAGATCTCCATTGTCAAACACCCAATACTCCAAGAAACCATTTTCTATCAAACAAGATTAAAGCATCACCAATCATTCAATCAGTCAAGTAGTCCGTTATACATTATCCACCACCAATAAACAGATATCTGGAAGCTTGAAATCAGGATAATGGAATATCATAGACAGTCACATGACACTTCTAATCTTATATCCTGTTTTGTTGGACCGATATTATGGAATTAGTAAAGAAAGTTTAATATTAAATAGTGACCAGAATAACTACGAGATCAGTACGGCTAAGATTAACGCATGGGGATAATCTACAAGCATATACAGATGAAGAACAACTCACAATACTGACACTTCACTTCCTTAAAGAGAGAGGAATGAGACACTGAGCCCTAATTTCAAAACACAAAAACCAACCATTAGAGACAACCAATAAAAACTCATACTCGACACTCTAAAGGGCAGCCATTACGACTCCAAACTAAGAACAAAACCGCGCAATCCGTCAACTACCTACGCAATTCAGGCATGAATGAAACTGATGAAAGGGAAGAAAAAGAAAACGAATTTATGTACAAGTACAATTCAGTGATTATTGAAACAAAATGTTGGAAGAAAAGAGGAAGAAGAATAAGAAAAGAAAAATGTTATCGATGATGAAAGAAAAAGAGAAGTATAGGAGTAGGAACCTTCTCTCTCTCCGTTTCTCCGTTCTCCGAAGAACAAAACTATGGCGTGCTACAATTGCTCTAACCAGACAAGACCACCTATTGGGTTGATCGAACGGAACATAGATTAGGGTTTTGATTCGGAAGCTCTGAGCTGCAGATGGTTTTTGAGCTGTTGGTGATAACGACTTCTTTGAGCGCTCTAATTCTTACTGTTAATTTTATGGTAAATGAGTAAATCTGTCGTAAATATCTGAGGCAATTGAAAGGAACAAAATTTTGGGGGAGGGTCGGTTCGGTCTGGTTTTGATAGAGTTAAATAGGTTTTGGGCTGATAATGAGCCAAACCAAAATTAAACTGGAGTCCAATTTCGGTTTCACTTCGGTTCGATCTGAGTTGAAAATAATGATTTTTTATCGATTTTTGGGTTTAGTTCAATTTCTGATTTCGATCAATCAGTTTCGTGTTTTGTCGGTTTTGATTTGGACTAAATTGGTTGTTTCAGTCTATCAGATGGTTCGGGCGAAGAATACTCACAAAATCGGTTGAATCATATAAACATTTCCGTTGATAACGATTTATGATTTCGACCAATTCCATCATTCTAAGGATCAACATAAAAAAGGGTGGGTCAAACAGAATGTACTGACTACTGATTCAACCTCATATTCAGAATTTAAAATCATTGTATCAACACCACCTAGCAATTGGCATATGTGTTTAGCATAGAAAAAAGGGAGAATGTTCTCTGTGCCGCAGCGCAGACTGTGTCCAGGCACATGGGCCTGCCACTCAGGGGGGGCAGGGTGGTCATTGTGCCCACCCCCATGTGCCTGGGCGCAGCCTGCGCTACAACACAGAGAACAACGCCCATACTAAACTCATAATAATACTATTGTAAGACATTTTGTGTGTGTGTGTGTGTGTTAGGCCCCACACCACTAGCCAGACAAGGATCCACTAAGGGACAAAAACAGACCCACAAGGATCAATCTGTTTTGTTTTTTGTCGGTTTTGATTTGGACTAAGTTGGTTGTTTCAGTCTATCAAATGGTTTGGGCGAAGAATACTCACAAAATCGGTTGAATCATATAAACATTTCCATTGATAACGATTTATGATTTCGACCAATTCCATCATTCTAAGGATCAACATAAAAAAGGGTGGGCCAAACAGAATGTACTGACTACCGATTCAACCTCAGATTCAAAATTTAAAATCATTGTATCAACACCACCTAGCAATTGGCATATGTGTTTAGTATAGAAAAAAAAGGAGAATGTTCTCTGTGCCGCAGTGCAGACTATGTCCAGGCACATGGGCCTGCCACTCAGGGGGCAGGGTGGTCATTGCACCCACCCCATGTGCCTGGGCGCAGCCTGCACTACGGCACAGAGAACAACGCCCATACTAAACTCATAATAATACTGTTGTAAGACATTTTGTGTGTGTGTGTGTGTGTGTGTTAGGCCCCACACCATTAGCTAGACAAGGATCCACTAAGGGACAAAAAAGGACCCACAAGGGGTCACCAAGGAGGCTTTGGGCCACAATTTTTACTACACTACTGCATTATTGCTATTATTTTTAAACTATGTGTTATACCTAAATTTAACCACCCAATAGGATCGAGCCAGGCTGACAAGATAAGGCAACCCGAGGTCCAATGGACCACTACCACGATCCGAACCAAAGAATGGGAAGCCAAAGGTGGCCTCGAGCACCACATGGTCACAAAACAAACCTTCCTTAGGTCCGTCCATTCCTACATGGAACTACCAAAATAAAAGCAGGAAAAGAGGAAAGGAGGGATCACTCCCCTAAAGAGATTCTTTTAGAAATATTCTCACAAAGAAAAGAAACTACCATATCGGGACTCTCTCAAGGACTGCCTAGCTCTTGACTAACGCTATATATACTCAGGTATAACCTCTTACAACCTTAACTTGATTGTTTTTAATTGTTGCTCAGAGAGATCTGACTTAAGCATCGGAGAGTCCCCTACTAGTGTGAACCGACTCTCTGGTGTCTACCTTATTCTTCTGTGCAGGTCCAAACCCAGGAGAATCCTTAGAGGAGATTTCTCGACGCAACACTATGGATGATCATCATATATTGCATTAATTATAATTTACGACACTGATACAATTGCCAAACTCATTATTATCTATTATTGTTTTGAACTTGAAGCACAACTATCACTTTTAAAAAAAGTAAATATAGAGTACCACCTAATAAACATAAATATCTTTGTTTTTGAATTACAATTATGGGAATGTGATAATAACCTTGAGTCACTGCTAGTTATGACTTTGCATTTGGTCTCTATCAATAAAATTAGTAGTTATTACTTTGGGGCGATATATTATGGGGCACAGGCTGCACCTAGACACATGGGGTAGGACGTAGCGGTCATTTTTGCCATTTAGGGGGGCTAGAGCGGTCAAAATGACCGCCCCATTTGTCTAGGTGCATCATGCGTTCCAAGTGCAAAGAACATTTCCCCTATTACTTATTAGGGAGTTATTTCTTTTAGGTTTTAAAAAACTATGTATTTTGAGATGAAAGGAAAGGGAAATAAGTTAGAACTTGTGAGATATTGTCACAACCTCTACAATCATTCCTTGCAAACCTTAGAATGAATCCAAGTTGGTGTGAAGCAATCGGACCTTTATCCGCTGTTGTAACTGGAGCACTGCTGTGCTCATCGTGCGGTGCAGCAACGACCATGCGTGCATAGTGGGGCCCGCTATGCACATATGGCCGTTGTTGCGCCGCACGATGCGCACAGCAGCGCTCCAATTACAGCAGCAGATAAAAATCTCTTCCCTATTTCTTCTTTTTTTGGCTACCGCTTCCCTTTTTGTTTCTTATTTCTTATTTCATAGGCCTTTGCCCAGTCTCTCCCCCTATTCATTTTCTCTATGGGTTACAATAAGACTGGTTTATGGTTTGATGTGGATTCCCAAACCTGCTTTCACCATATTTTGACTCCAAAACTTCAGGAAATCCAACTTTTTCTATTAGCCTAAACTTGATTTACACCATTTTTCACACCAGCCCTAGTTTTTCCCACTTTTAATTTAAATTACAACTCCCGACCACTATGAGGTTCATCAATTAAGCAATGAGGCAGAAACATTCTTTGGAGTGTGTGAAACTAAGAGATTTAAGGTTCAAGGCTTGGTTGAGAAGAAGATTCGTTAGAGTTCGGTAGTGACTTAGCACTTTATCACAACATTCTAACTCGTCGGACAACAAAGGAAATCACTAACCTATCATGTATCGTTTATTAAATTTTCTAATCCTCATAATGAATTTTCTGTACTTGTATTTGGAAATTTTTGTCATTTATGGCTGTTGTTTGACCTAATTTTATGGATGTACATTGTGAATTTAGTGTGAATATACCTTCCCAAACTTGTCATCCTGCATACTAGCCAATTACGAAAAATAATTGAACTTGAGTACACTCCAATTATAACCTATTTTAGAGCACAATTACTGCATTGGAGGAAATGCAATAATCGATATTAGTTACTAATTGGTGATCAATAATGTAATTAGATTGTCAAGAAGATGATTTACATTTCCAATATGGTAGACATGTTTAACATCATCTCATAAAAAAAAAAAAAGCTTAATCCTTAAGTAAAGATAATTGTACCTGAACACATTCAATTGAGTCGTCCTCGAACAATCAAATTACAGATATTGGATTATCTCACTAACCTAATCACATCAATAAACAAAAGATGATCATCAATGGAGTTACCACATTGATTGAAGAGGTAATCTTATCTTGAAGTATAATTACAACGACAATATACAGAGTATTATACTTATTAATAAAGCTGACATATTATGTTAGTACTCATGGCTTTAAGTTTGTCATATTTGTGTGTTTTTTTTTTTCTCCATGATATAAAGAGCAACTGCTTTACTTTTTGGTTTACAACATACTTCACACAGGGAGATTAAGATCAAGGAAGGCTGGATTTCAACAAAGGAGCTTCTTCAGCACCTCCCACAACCATGGCCATGGGAGATGGTGCCTTTGTTGATTGATCTTAATGGATATCTTCAAGACAATGTACCTCCTTTTGTAATTGAGGACAGTTCTATCTTGTTTTGGTTAACTAACTTTGCTAGGAAGGCAGTGCAATACCATCGGCTATTTATGTATGGCGTTGATGATGTAAACAGTTTGTTTATCCTTTAATTTATAAAGTTTTCTTTTTTCCATCCAAAAAAAAAAAAGAGCTCTATGTTGGGGAGTGTGGCCCTTGCGTGTGTGTAAGGGCCAATGAGAACGCACATGAAGCATCATGGGGGCGGAGTTTTTGTCTTTCATTGGGGCCGAGGTGGACATAACCCTCCCCCCACAGGAAACTTTTCTCCATAATTTTATTTATCAACAATGCAACCTATACCTGAATTATGAATTGCGACTAAAATATGATCAAGTACATATAATTCAACCATTATAAACCATGTATCTATACATGTAGTAAGTATAATACAATTCTTCTTTTTGCATTCAACAATTAACAAGTATATTCTTGTCCTCTTTATTTACAAGGATTAATAGGGTCCATTTGTACTTTAGGAAAAAATGTTTTTTATGTAAAAACTGTAGATTTTGCCTAAGATTTTCACTTTTTGTTCTTATACGATTTCATTTGAGCCACAAACTTATCCTTCTAGTTAGATTATTCTTGGAAACAAATAGATTGTAATAAAATAAGGAAGAGGGATAGGCACACCGCCTGTGTGCGGTAAGTGGGTGACAACAATGGGGGCGCGAGACGGGGCATGGGAGTCATTTGAGAGAGAGAGAGAGAGAGAGAGAGAGAGAGAGAGAGAGAGAGAGAGAGAGAGAGAGAGAGAGAGAGCTGGCACGAGCTTGTGGCATTTCGACGGTGTGCCAACCCATTCCCATAAAATATATAGAGATTCCGCAATGACAATAGTACATTAAAGCAACACAATCAAAATGATAAAACATATGTACAACACTGTTGTTTATTTATTTATGTTTTAATTTTCATATATGCCAAAGCCCAAATCGAGCTATCACCCTGCAACTTCGCCCTATCAATGAAGACATCTGTCTCCTGGCTAACTTTGATCATTGTCAGTTTAGTTTTATCCCAAGGGATGTGACTTGAGTTGCGCACTCCTGTGCCCAGAAGGCTTTGTCGATGACATGTAAGATAGATTGGCCAAATTCTACTCCTTGGCTTCATGAATTATGTGTAAATGTAGTCTCGTGCTATTCATGTCCTCCTTAATAAATTCTTCTTTACCAAAAGAAAAAAAATTCTCAAATGTGAGATAACATGCCTATGATATGTAAGCATAATTTGATCAAAGTGTGTATGTTAAAACTCTAAATTGACCTAATTATCAAAGTGTAACATACACAAACACAACTTTAAATGTATTGATATCAAATTTTTTTTTTTTTGAATTTAAAATTTTACCAACAAATTTTGATTCAACTATAATGTTGAAACAATCTTATAAGAAGGTCTTTTTGATCCTCTTGCAAACCCAAGTCAAGTGTGTATTGCCAACATTCCCTCGCACCCATAAAAATGGAAGTTTCAAAAATCCCAAGGATTCCTAAAATATAGTCCATTAGTCCCTGGAAACAAATATATGAATTTGCATTTGATGTATTGGCATTTAGTAGAAATTAGCACTAGAAAGTATATAAACTCATATATAGACCATCACCCCTACCACAGCCCCTCCTGACCTCCTCACACCACCAAAGGCAGAATTCTGTGCCTTCCTGTGATGCTACTATCAAATTACAAGAAAGGAGAGAAGGGCAGACAGTTTTGAGGGTTTGGCTTCTGCTTCTCTGCATTATCATCTACACCTTTTCTTTCCAATTCTTGCTTAGCTTCACCGCCCTTTTCTCCTCTTCTTCTCTAAATTTCATTTTCGTGGAAACCGCCGAAAGAAAGGGCACGGATTGTGATTACGGTAGCTTGGAAGATTAGGGTTTTACATAGAATACCAAAACTGGAAGAAGATTATGTTTTGAGGTACGAGAATAATGAATCTGTTTCTGCTATGTGCTATTGATTTTATTCCTCATAAAGGCATTAGAATTTAAGAAAAAAGATTTTGTTGGGTTGGATATTTATGCTCGAATTTGTATAGCTTATACGCCCACATCTCTATATAACATGTAAATCTTTGTTTTTGTGGCAATTCAGTCGCTGGTTTGAGGGTTAGGGTTGATGAGGTTGCCTTGCTTTGTTTTGGTGGGTTAAATTGTTCAGTAAGTCTGTGGGAATTGAAGGGTTTTTGGTTAAGATATGACTCGAAGGGTGAGGAGGAAGGGACCACAGTCGAAGGACAAGGAGAAGACAATTGCGCCAGGTCACTCGGGAATCGGTGATGAGAGCACCAGTTCGGAGAGGGATGGGGAGGTTGATTGGACGAGCTTGCCTGATGATACCGTTGTGCAGCTGTTTTCATGTCTGAATTATCGAGACCGGGCAAGCTTGGCTTCGACCTGTAGAACATGGCGGGCTTTGGGTTCTTCTGCTTGTTTATGGAACTCTTTGGATCTTCGTGCCCACAAGTGTGATGCTACTACAGCAACTTCCATGGCTTCCCGTTGTGTGAAGCTTCAGAAGCTCCGATTTCGAGGGGCTGAGGCGGCCAATGCTATAATTAATCTCCAGGCACGTGGTTTACGCGAAATCAGTGGAGATTTCTGTCGTGATATTAGTGATGCAACTCTCTCTGTGATGGCAGCTCGGCATGAGGCACTTGAAAGCCTCCAGCTTGGGCCAGATTTCTGCGACAGGATCAGTAGTGATGCTATCAAAGTAGTTGCTCTCTGTTGCCTTAAGTTGAAGAGGCTGCGGCTTTCGGGCATTCGGGACATTGATGGAGATGCTATCAATGCATTGGCAAAGAATTGTGGGCAGCTGACAGAGATTGGTTTCATGGACTGTGTGAATGTTGATGAGGTGGCATTGGGAAATTTAGTCACAGTTCGTTTTCTATCAGTTGCGGGGACAAGAAACATCAAATGGAGTTCAGCTTCGCAGATTTGGAGTAAGCTGCCCAACTTGATTGGGTTAGATGTTTGTAGAACTGATATAAGCTCCAGTGCTGTTTCGAGATTGTTGTCCTCATCACAGAGCTTGAAGGTCTTGTGTGCCCTTAACTGTACCCTTCTTGAAGAAGGCGGCAACTATATGGCATATAATCACAAGGGTAAGTTATTACTTGCTCTTTTCAATGACATTTTCAAAGCAGTGGCTTCATTATTCGCCGATATTACAAACAATGATAGAAGTGTATTCTCGGATTGGAGGAATTTGAAGATTGGGGATAAAAGCTTAAATGAGCTTATGACTTGGCTTGAATGGATTCTCTCGCATTCACTGCTGCGTATTGCTGAGTGCAACCCACAGGGGTTGGATAGTTTCTGGCTCAGGCAAGGGGCTGCATTGTTACTGAATCTAATTCAGAGCTCACAGGAGGATGTTCAAGAAAGAGCGGCTACAGGACTTGCTACGTTTGTTGTCATTGATGATGAAAATGCTACAGTCCATTGTGGAAGAGCTGAGGCAGTTATGCGGGATGGTGGAATACGTCTACTTCTAGATCTTGCAAAATCTTATCGAGAAGGTCTGCAGTCAGAATCTGCAAAGGTAAGAGTGTTGGTCTGAGTTTAACAGAGTTTCTGAGCTTGCTTCTTGCATGTAATCAGGGAAATTCAGATGACTGTTTTACACTCTTGAGATATGCAGGCTATAGCAAACTTGTCTGTTAATGCGAAAGTTGCAAAAGCTGTTGCAGAAGAAGGAGGGATCAATATACTTGCTGGTTTAGCAAGGTCTATGAATAGGTTGGTTGCTGAAGAGGCTGCTGGCGGACTTTGGAATCTTTCTGTAGGAGAGGAGCACAAGGTTACTTTTGCTGCAGCTCCTTGATGATGCTTTATTCCAATTTTTTTGGTTATTATATATCAATTCTCTCTCTCTCTCTCTCCCTTCTCCCCCCAGGGTGCCATTGCTGAGGCAGGTGGTGTAAAAGCTCTAGTGGATCTTATCTTCAAGTGGCCTTCCTCCGGTGGTGATGGAGTTCTTGTATGTGCTTGCTTATTGTGGATCATTTACGTTCTGATGATGGAATGTTTTTGTGCTTGGTTCTGGTGCTGCTGTATGAGAAGATTAAATTGATTTGGTGTTTTTTTGGTTGATGTCAGGAACGTGCTGCTGGTGCGCTCGCAAATTTGGCAGCTGATGATAAATGTAGCATGGAAGTTGCTCTAGCAGGTGGTGTACATGCTTTGGTGATGCTTGCTCGGTCTTGCAAGTACGAGGGAGTGCAAGAACAGGTATCACTGTTCTCCTTTTGTTTGAGAAATTATTGACCTTTCATCTTATGGTGCATGGAATGGGATCTGTAAGACAACAACTATTCCGACACGAAGTCATTGTGGATGTATTATGTTTAGGTTGAGATGCGCTTATTATCTTCTGAACTTAAATCAGCTGGCCTCCCATTCCTCTTGTAGGGTTTCCCCCTCATGAATATTCCTTTCTTAGACCTATTGAAAAACAATTTATTCCTATATTAGATCTTTATTGGAAAAGATATATTCCTTATTTTGGTAGGTTTGGTCTCAGGGGCCTCCAAGTTATCCCTGTAGAACTTTCTGTTATTTCTTTCAATATCTTCTTTGTTACAGTAAAAAGAGGTTGTTGGTACTGATTTCTTTCTAGGCTGCTCGTGCTTTAGCTAATTTGGCTGCTCACGGAGATAGTAACAGTAACAATGCTGCAGTTGGACAAGAAGCAGGTGCACTTGAAGCACTTGTGCAACTAACTTGCTCCCAACATGAAGGTGTCAGGTAATTTACTCTGTTTCTTCTAAAATTACTAAGCATAAAACAACGCATTGATGCTGATCCGGGGTTCAAAACCCTACTCGGATTGCTTATGGGCCCACCCAATCAGCATAAGTCTAAATGATAGAAGGGCAATGGCAATCTAGTTTAATAACCAGAATTTCCTAAGGGTTAAATTCATAGGTAAAAAAAGTAGGATCTAATAGGAGTTAGATTTATTGTGTAAGGACATACTTGGAAGCAAAGTTAAGGTAAGGGACAAGTTATAATTATTAGAGAAGAGAAGGGTAATTATGGAAAGTGGGTGAATAAAATAAGATCACAAGAATCGTGGGGAAGGACTTTGTGTTCAACCTGGAAAGAATTGCAGACGGTGGAACCAGCAGGGGAGAAGATGGTTTCGAGCAACAATACTCCTTCAAGCAAGATCGATTTGAACTCAAATTTCAGGGGAGGATTCCTCACCCGCTAACCTGTTAAACCAACTCAACAGTCACTCGAATCTGCCACCAGAAACTAGGTAATAAATCTCTGAAACAAGGCCTGGCAGTAACAGTAGGTCTGGGCCTGAAACTTAACTTCAATCTCTGGTTGGAGGAAGGCTTAGGAATTGAAACTTGGGTAGTTGGTTCGCTCAAGGGAAAGAAGCCTACGGCTTGGGGCCAATCGACTAGGTTTAGTGATTCAGCGAGGCCTTATCCTGAATCTGGTGATACCGTCCAGCAAGGAGTAACTCAAGAGAGGGAAAATAAAAGGGAAGAACTTGGAGGAGGAGAGAGGTTCAAAATAGAAGAAAAGAGAAGAACAATGAGGCGAGAGAGATAGGGAGGAGAGGTCTCACAACCTGATTCGTACTGTTCTGGTAACCAATCCATTCAACACTTTCATTCCAAAATCTACTTCCATCGTTGGGTTACACATCTATTTATAAAACCTAGAAAATAAAGACTCCTAGTTACTTCCTAAAACTTAGACTAACAAAACTAGAAACTAAATAAAACTCAAAATGGAAACTTCCTTACATGTCTAATAGCTACCCTAAAATAAAAGATTACATATATTTTCCAAATAAAATAATTCCTAAATATCCTACTGACCTTAAAAATCCACTTCGATCTGGTTCGTTTTCATATGGGTCCCCTAACGGGTTTAGCCTGGTCCAAGAAATTGCTCCTTCATCATGCATGCTGTTCTCAAATATGTGGAGTATTTATTGTAGTTATTGTTGTCGTTCACAGAATTTTTTTCTGATCATTAGTGGATAGCCGCATGGTTTTTTTTTTTTTTTTTTTTTTTGGGAGGTTGGGGGGGGGGGGGTTGGTCATTATGACTTGATTTAAGTCTATCTTGGGCCTTTCCATTGATGCATGTATCTCTAGTCATTCTTTGGCTCTGATTGCATTTAGTTTCCAGTATTTCCCTCATTTCTAGCCATGTGACCTGGAAATTTGAAACAGGACCAGTACAAAATGCTTTGCTCTATCCTTCCTTCTTGTATCCACCTGTCCAGGCAACTTAGCATTTACTGCTTTTGGCCTGCATTGGAGGTCTAGTTATCAACAGTGGTGACGTTCATTTTAGTTGAGCCTGATCAAGCTATCTCAATTGAATTTCATATTGGGGTTGCCACCCCTAGGTTTGCCCCTTTATTTTCTCTGTTTTAGTCAACTGAATTATAAAATGTGATTTTCTCAGCTAAATTTGGCATCAAATACGTTTTACTGTTTCACACCAATTTGCTCTTCAAGTAAGAACTGTTCCTATTGGTGTTCCTCTCTCTCTCTCTTTCTCTCCCCTTAGATCAGTATATGTTGGTCCTGATTCATAAAAAAGAAGAGTGTATGTTGGCCTTGCAGAACTCTGGTTGACATTTTACTGAATAATCAATCTATCCTTTATCATAGATAATTTTAACTGTGATAATGGAAACAGTCACTTTGGGAGTATAATTTGAATTGACAATCTTGACAAATATCCTCTATCCATCCACTATTGTAGTTGCACCACTTATACACTTCCCTTCCCTCTCTTTGGGCATTTCGATTTAAAAGACTGACAATCTGAGTTTTTTTGCATTTATCCCTGGAAAAAAATAAGGAAAAATCTGGGTTATATTCTCTTCATCAAAATTGTTCTCTTTCTCTCTCTCTCTAATTAAAAATTGGTGTATTGACATTGCTATTTTATTTGGTTATCTCAAATGGAATGTCTAAGTTTAATGTATCAATTGGTTTCCTAATTTAGCCGATCTGATTACATAGAAATAGAAAATTTCTCACATTCTTATCCTGTTACCTTTACTTTGTGGGTTTAAATAGTTTAATTGATATATTGGTCTCTAATTCTAAACTTTATGTGCTTTAATTCTTTGTAGAAGGGAGAGAGAATTTTTTGGGGGGGGGGGGAGGTGCTTTATTTACCTGTTTTGGTGCCATGACAACTTCATATTTACTCATAAAACAGGCAAGAGGCTGCTGGCGCTTTGTGGAATTTGTCATTTGATGACAGAAATCGAGAAGCAATTGCTGCAGCTGGTGGTGTTGAGGCTTTGGTATGTTTATATCTTTTGTGTAAACCGGACCTTAGTAGTCCTGTTCAACCTTTATTTGAGTTTACTAATATACTTACAATTTTTTATATTCAATTTACATACAAAACGATTGCTTGAATAAATGTTTCATGCCCTTGTCCATTTGCAGAAATTGTAATTCAGATTCTTTTGCCCTCCCACTCTTTTTGGTATTTGGGTGTACACATAATGAGGAATAAATCAATTGCTCATCCCATTTGCCTTTCCCCAAAAACAGAAAAAAAGAAAAGAATGAATGAGGAATATAAATACTCACTGGTGCTAAGTGGGATCAACGGAGTGTAATGAACTCTTCTATGGCCTGTCCACTTTAAGTTTACCTTTATATCTTAGTTGCAACTTTTCTGCTTCTCTTTTAGCTTATTTTCTGTTGAACTTAAAATCAATATGAAGAACAAATATTTGGTCTATAGGTTTCTCTTGCACAGAATTGCTCAAATGCTTCCCAAGGTCTTCAGGAACGAGCTGCAGGTGCTTTGTGGGGATTGTCAGTGTCAGAAGCTAATAGGTATGTCTGGAAAATATTATTTTTCTTCCTGGTATTGTCACATTGTGCATTACTTTATACATTTTCTTTCCTAAAACAAGTTTTGGATGTGCCTGAAAGCATTTCTTTTGGTTGTTGCATGCTCTGTTTTTTAGAATAGATTCTTGAAATTTAGTGCATGGTTGAAGAGCATTCTGGCTTCAATTACCAGATTTTTAGTTTTCTTAGTTCTACTAACCTATGTTACTTTCTTGAGCTCTCAATGAGTGTTTGCATTTTCCTGTGCCCTTGTTGGAGTTGATACAAACAATAGGCTGGGAGTAAAATGAACAAGTACCCTTGAGCCTTTCTCTTTATGAGGAATCGTCAATGAATTGGCTAAGCAATGGGAAAGAAGAAGAAATCCCAGCATTAAATTTTGCAGCAAGCATAAATAGATAAATAAATGAATAAATCTGGTAATAGAAAATGTCCTACAAGATTTCTTAATACTTCCCCATGGATACTTAATAATACCTGACAAAACAAATGATTTTTGAAGGAGGAGAATGCTAGTAGATTGTTCGGTGGGGGAAACTTTTGCCAAGTCTTTTCAATGAATCCGGACTTGATATTTTGTGTTTTTCTGACAATATTATCATTGATGAGGACATCACTCAAGGATTTAGGACTTATCAGAGGAGACACAGACACATGCAGCAACATGTCACTTCATTATGGCTAGATGACCAGTGTTATGTGTAGTTATTTTTATTATTTTGTTGTACTTCTATTTGAGGCCAGATTATTATCTTATTTTGTTGTAGTGTTGTTATTATGTTGTAGTTATATGGGTAGTTATTTTAGGAAATAATTGTTTAGAGGTTTTATATGTAGGTTATATGGGTAGTTATTTTAGACAAGGATTGAGGTTTTGGTTTCAAGGCTGGTTACGGCCATGGCCGAAACCAAGATATCTCGGGTTCTAACTGAAATTTGGGATTTTTCGGGCCAATCAAAACCTAGATTTTGAGGCCCAGAAAATGGTTTTTTGACCAGTTTTTTTGTGCTTCCTATTTGTTCCATTTTACACCTATTCCATGAATTAGTTTCACAAAAAAACCACCCAAAATGGTTCTTGCAGTTTGGACTCAAGTTTGCTAGTGTATGCTGAAATGCTGCTGTACACACTCTCTTTTATAAACACTGATTACATATAATTTAGCCACTGGAAATGTAAATATGCAATTAAAACAATCAAAACATTCATTAGGTTAGGGAAATACATGTATTGAACTCTCACCACTCAATATATGGAGTGTCTTGGCGGGTCTAATCCACTAGCTGCATACCACTGAAGATGTTGGTGACGTTCCGCCGAATGCAGCACATATGTATCCCATGACAGATTTTGTGCCCAACACTATGTCTATGTACTAATTCTTCCAAAAATTAGATTTGAGGGAAAAAAGTAAAAAAACATTACCTTCAAGCTTCAATCACACAAATCCAAGCTGTAGAAGGTTGAATGAGTAGAAGAATACCAAAAAGTAGGAGGGAGTCAAGTGATTTGGCAAAAAACTGCAATTTTTTGGCAAAATCCCCCTTAGCAGTGTCAAAACTTGCAAAAGTTGGGAAACCTGTCGAAATAGGATCAGAACCTGGTACATACTAGTTTTGACATTGGTTTCGTCTTGGATAAGGTTGAAACAAGTTTTGACCGAAACTTAAAAGTTAAAACCCATGATTTTAGGAAATAACTGTTTTTGTTGTGTAATGTTATGAGGCCCTTTGTACTCATTAACGGAAGAATGAAAGTATTTGGAACTTGTGACACTTTTTCTTTCTGCAGCATGAGTGACTATGCAATTCTTGGAGTGAATCCAAGATGGTTTGAAGGCAAGATACAAATTTATCTTCTTCTCTGTATCTACAACAAACCATCCTTGTTCAATCCCCAAAATTCATTGTTGTTCTTTCAACTTTAGTAGCCCCATAAACCCAAATAAATCATACATGTACTGATTGTGATGAAAGATGTGGTATCCCAAATTCCATTGACCCTCCTTAGCCAATTGTCCAAGAAACCCAATTTTTCCTTCTTGCCCAGACTTGATTATTGCAAAATTTCTTACCAGTTCTTGTATCAGTCCCATATTTTCCAATTTTTGTCTCAACTTCAGCCTCCCAAATAGCTTGGATATTCTTCTACTAACAACGAGGCCTTCTAAACACATTCAAAACCTTTGCTTGGATGGGTTGATTTCTTGATGAATCGTGAAATAAAAAAGATCTTTTTTATCCATTTTCTCTATTATTTGTATTTGATTATGATAATAATCTGTCCCAGTCTTAGTATTTTTTTGAGATGAAAGATGTGGTATCCCAAATTCCATTGACCCTACTTAACCAGTTGTCCAAGAAACCCAATTTTTCCTTCTTGCCCAGATGTGATTATTGCAAAATTTCTTACCAGTTCTTGTATCAGTCCCAAAATTTCCAATTTTTTTCTCAACTTCAGCCCCCTTAATACCTTGGATATTCTTCTACCAACAACAAGGAGACCTTCAGAATACATTCTGTGGAGTTAGGTAGTGATTTAGCACTTATTCACAGCATTCTAACCCGTGGGACAGTAAAGAAGGTACTGATCTCATGTTTCTTTTATTAAATTTTCCTTTGCATACATAACATCAAATTCTGTACATATAATTTTTTTTTATTTCTTTATTTATGTCTGTACTTGTTGAGAATTTCTGCTCTTTATGCTGAGATGTATGAGTTGGATACCCATCTCAGCCTTCCTACCTTCCAGATTTCCAGTTAGGATAATTTTCTAGGTTTCCCAGACCTGTCCACCAATCATCTTATCACTTCCTAGCTATTTGGGGTCCGCTACATTAAAAAACTTGTATCAGAGGCTTTAAAGGTAATTTAGTTATGATTTTCTGTTTAACCGTGTTATACTTTTTTAAGCTTGCAGTTTCAAATTTTAGTAAAATCTTTCTCAAGGAATTTTAATTATGATTCTATTGGCAATTTGGAATTGTCCTTTTATTATTGTATTCTGTGTAAAATTCTCCCATAATCTGAGAAGGAAATCACCTTTCACCTTTCTACTACTATTTATTTATTCTCTTTTTTTAGCATTGCTATTGGACGGGAAGGAGGTGTTGCACCCCTTATTGCACTGGCACGGTCAGATGTTGAAGTAAGTATTCCATCTTGGTTAATATCTTCTTTCTGTCCTTGTGAAGGTTTTTATTTTCCTTCATTATTGGTATTGTTTGCTTTGTTTTTATTTATTCACTGTTCTAGTTAGTTATTGGGCAAGAGGGTTGGTCAACCGGCATGTGTACATATGGGACTGCCTCCTGAATGCTTTTAGATTGGAATCTATGTATCTTACTGAATTATGCATATATTTCTTCTGTGGGGAATGGAAGTGTGTTATTTGTTCTGGAACTTTTGGTTATCTGTGACCAATTAAGGCCATGTTTGGGAGAGATTTATGGCATCTGGAAGCCAAAAATTGTTGTTTTATTGCTTCCGGAAGCCAAAAAGTTGCTTCCAAAAGCTCATCCAGGCTGCCCTGAAGTTTTTATAAATTTTGTGTCTATTAAATCTTGTTTTTAGTGTTGGTCAAATCAAAGTTAGGAATAGTCTGTGGGATCAGAATTTATGTATCTTATTTCTACGGGGAATGGAAAGATTACAGCACTGTTTTTGACACTATTAAGCGTGCATAAAATGACATTACGTGTTTCATGGGTTATGAGTTGAAGTAATAAAAGATGTTGTAGTCTTGGCCTTCTTTTAATCTTTATAATAATATTAAAAAAAAGGAAATGAAGGATTTATATAAGTGTTACTGTGTTCTCCCAGCATATGATGTTTTACACTGCAGCACTTCACGCCTTTGGCTGGTCATGAGCCTCTCATGTATTGTATATGGTGCTGGTGCTGGTGCTGCAAAATTAACCATTGCAAAAAAATAAGACAAAAGAAATTAAAAATAATATAGAAATAAATAAATAAAGTAATTTTCCATTGATTAACATACTCTTGTTTACGATGCAGCTGTTGCAAGCTGTTGTAAATTAGTGAACAAATGGTGATCTTTTGTAACCACTGATATGCGTCTGGACTCCCTTTAGTATGGAGATGCCAGTACTTCTCTTTTCTTTTTCTTGTCCTTTTCTTGCTGGTTAGAGGCTGAGCTTTCTGAGCCATGTTCCATCTTTCTATCTTCTGTTTTTCTTTAATAAATTTTTTATTTAATTTATGATTTAAAAGAAAAGGGACCTGCAATTATTCCTGTATCATTTTTCTGTCTTTTATGAACCAAGGTCTAGATCATTTATTGACCAAGTTCTTAGATACAAAGGTGCTGCATGTGCTTGTGAGCATGCATGTGTGTTTTTGTTGTAGGAGCTTTTACTCAACTCAAAGATGAAATAAGGTTGCTTGCTCTTGTTATCTGTGCAACTATACTTCTCTAATAAGTGATATAGTCGGGTTTTAGCTTTAAGTAGCTGCATAATGCATGTTCATTCTTGCTTTCAGTGTGTCCCATGGTATTACATATTAAAACTTTTGCCTTACCTAGTAATGCTTGGGGTTGAAGCATTGAATACTATATCTTCTGAGAAAGTGGTACCTGAGGTCTGCAAATACAAGTCTGTGTGCTTTTATCTTTGTACAGATACTCATATAAGTGTATATTGACTAGAACCCTTATGTGAGAAATGTTATCATTTGGCCTTGAATGGAAGTACTTTTTGCATACTAAGAGACTGTAAATTAAGCAATTTTTACTTTTACAGGATGTGCATGAGACTGCAGCTGGGGCACTATGGAACCTTGCTTTTAATCCAGGCAATGCTCTTCGTATTGTTGAGGAAGGGGGAGTTCCAGCTCTTGTTCATCTATGTTCTTCGTCAGAATCAAAAATGGCTCGCTTTATGGCTGCTTTGGCATTAGCTTACATGTTTGATGGGAGGTACATTATTAGTTTGGTTATGCTGCTTAACATGATCACCTTGTCTATGTTCACTGCTCCCCAACCGAAACTCCTTTTCTGTATGCGTTTGTGTGCTTGTATGTTCCCGAGTTTACTTATCATCAAGGTCCCCATTTTTCAACCTAATGTCACTCTATCCATTTGTCAACATGCTGCTATAATTCTAACAGGGAAGCCAAAAGTTGGTAAATGGTATGAAATGTATTTGTTCCGTGGTGTCAATGCATGATGATGTGAATGGTGCCCTCAGGTACAAAATCATGGTATCTAACTGAGAGCATGGTATAAAGGGTTGGTCAGCTGGGGCTGTTCCTACTTGTATCAGAGGTCCAATGATCAATCCAAATCCAGATTGGCTAATCCATCATGGATTGGGTTGGTGTTAGCTGGACTGATCTGTGATGTATGCATATTTGGGGCATTTGCATGGTCTACTGCTTAACTGATGATTAACTTTGGATGATGTGCTGACTGCTGAAAACATTAGTACACATACTTTTTGGATTGGCTTAATGGTCTATATACTTTCTAAAATGTTATGCATATTCTGTGCAGGATGGATGAAATTGCATTGATAGGGTCTTCATCAGAAGGTGTTTCAAAGAGTGTCAGCTTAGATGGTGCTAGGAGGATGGCCTTGAAGCACATTGAAGCCTTTGTGCTTACATTTTCTGATCCACAAACCTTCTACACAGCTGCTTCATCATCAGCTCCTGCAGCCTTGGCACAAGTAGCTGAAGGAGCACGTATTCAGGAAGCTGGGCATCTGAGATGCAGGTTTTTATTTCATTCACATTTCATTCGTATACATACAAATTTTTCTATTGATTGCTTTACTGCTGTAATTCTATGTTCCCCATTTTTGTTGGACATCATTGCCAGTATGAGGAGTAAACATGCAGTGCTCGACTGACCCGAAAATTTTGTATTGTTAGTAATTTTTGGATTTTTGTACCAATCATAGTTCATGTGAACATCCTATACATTAACATATTGAAGCCTAAAAACAATGTTTAAACAAGAAAAATTTACTTGTGGAATTTTTATGTTGGTCTTCTTTGATACATGCTTCCTATTTCTGTAATGATTTCATTTTTATTTGTTCATCCTTTCTTATCATATGAACCAATGTCGGTCTGACGTATTAGCGTGTGTTATCATGGGGCATTGTCATTTCAATATGTTACTGGTGCCTAGCAGGATTGATGTACTATTTTGGAACTTAATGTGTTCCACTCCTTAAATATTTATGGCTTTTATTTTTATCTTTGTAATTGGATAAGGCTATGTTGTTGTTGTTGTTATCTTTATTATTATTTATTTTGTTTATCGATTTTTCAGCGGAGCTGAGATTGGAAGGTTTGTTACCATGCTTCGAAATTCTTCTTCCATACTAAAGGCCTGTGCAGCTTTTGCTCTTCTCCAGGTAAGGACAGTATGTCTGTTACCTAGATCTGCTTTGTTTGGAGTCAATTTCTTTGATTTTTGTTTCCAAGTGTTGGTGAAAATGACAAAAATATTTCTTGTCTTAAATGAATTCCTTTACTCTTGTTGCAGTTTACCATCCCAGGGGGCCGGCATGCAGTGCACCACGCTGGTCTCTTGCAGAAGGCTGGAGCAGCTAGGGTGCTACGTGCTGCAGCTGCAGCGGCCACGGCTCCTATTGAAGCCAAAACATTTGCAAGGATTGTACTCCGGAATCTTGAGCACCATAATGTAGAGCCGTCCTTATGAAGGACTGATATGACAGAAGCAAAAAGTTCAACTGCTACCTCAGGTGCCAATGGCTTTCTGCTCTTGAGTAGTCCTACAAGGTGGTGGTGGTATATATTCTGCACAAATGTAAACTAAATTTGTCAAGAAGTGGTGTGTGGCTTGCTCCCATGTGCTCATGTGGATCTTTCTGCACAATTAGTTCCGGTCTTTGGTGTTCTTGAGAATCAAGAAACAGGGATGTGGATTTGGTCTTATCTCATACCCCGCCCCCCCTTTTTTGTTGCTTTTTACCTTTTCTAGTCCTTAGAAATTTGGTGTGCGAGTGATTTTTCCTCCCTCTTTTTTTTGTTCATTTTGTTCTTAGCATGTACAAGGTACTGGGGTGTCAATAGACCAGTATCAATCATTTTTGCATTCTATATTCATTAGAAAGGTGTTATATCATAATTATATGTTTTTAAGTTATTTAGGATTTAAAAACTCTTGCAGAAAATATTTATCAGTTTCTGATTGTTGGCTTCATTTTTGAGTACTTTCTTTCTTGCAAATGAGTGAGTAGGGCCTGGATTGGTGCCTTGATGTTTGCACTAAGGTGTTGCTGCTGATGGCTTTACTCATTCTTATAAATGCCAAGACTCCTTGGTTTCCTCAGTGCACCATGATGCCTTTGTTGGTTCAGTAGCCATACATATTATCCAACAGTAATTTGTAGTTTGTCCATCCCTGGCATTCATGGAGAGTTGGAGACAATAATCTCTCTGACAGACTCATTTGCAATTTTTCTGGCTTAAAGGTTACTACTACATTTCTAAGTTATCCATAGGTCATATATGACCCTTTAGATCCTCTTGCATTTTTGTGCTCTATTCATAGATCAGATATGATATGATCCTTTAAATCATTAATCTTCTCTTGTTGTTATATAGGGAGACTTTCCTTGAACCTTCCTTGCACCATCACACTCATGCACACTGATTAGTTTTTGTTGTAGTTGATGTTAACTTCTCATGGGTCTTGTCTCCCTTCTTTTTTGTTTTTTTCTTTTTGCCCCTGAAGTGATTCCAGTCACACGTATTGCAGTGATGCATTTATCTTTCCTTGTATAAATCCTCCTTTCAAGTCCTGTCCAGTGTCCACCATCTGCCTCATTCAGTATCTTTATGTCAGCTCTGTAATAGCACATCTTTGCATCATTCATCCTTCTTTAAGTCTCTAATCCTAAAGATAGAATTATATCCTTATGGATGACACAAGCCACAGAACTCAAGATATTGGAAATGGTAATTCATGGTAATCTGCCTCCCTTTTTGACTTTAAAATTTGTTATGGGCAATGGTTCAGTTAGAATGTGAACAGGTGCAGGGAGGATGGTTTTTAATTAGTTAAGAGTTTGAATCTAGCAGTTTCATTGTTTGTTAGCCAAACAGTGATGAACCCTTGCCCTCATGGATGATCAATTATCCACATGAACTCAAATTCCTAGTTATCCACAATTATTCCATTTTTAGCAAACCTGCCCAAGCTTTTCTTTCTCTAATTTGGGCCAATTGGCATTTTCCCACTCGATTATTAAAATGGGATAGGTTTAGGTTAGCCCTTAATATGTTTATATTAGTGGTCCCAAAGATCATTTTCTTCTCTCTCAATGACCAGTACGGTTGGTATGTTCTTTCTTAAATATGTTAGTGGTTTTTTGAAACAAAAAGCGTGATAACCTAGGAAAAAGAATGCTTCTTGGTCTCTCTCTCCCCCAAGCTTTAATAGACAAATGAAATAAAGATATTTTCCATACAACTATATGGGCTTTTTTTGTTAATCATTTCCTCTATCCTTTCTTGACCATCTGGGTTTCGTAAAGATGATATCATTTTCTGTGCCACCATTAGTATAGGGGAGACTCCCCCACGTTGACAGCATAGGGAACCCTTTCCTTAGATTTTCCCTATATATAAGACATAAGTTTCCCATGCTATTAGCGTGGGGGGAATCTCCCATGTCACACCAATCACATTGTGAGGTGATTCCGTTCAATAGTCGCCTAGTGGGACTTAGATGGTATATGAGGAGAGAGAGTGTCGTTGCAAGGACTACAATTCATTATGTGAGAGGGCTAGGGAACATGCGGTTTAATTAATCGAAATTAAATCGATGATTTGACCGATCAGAATCGGCTGTGACTGATCTGAATTCCAACAGATTCATGCCAAGAAACTCTAGAAGGCTGATTCATGCCAAGAAACACCATAATCACTGAGTTTTCAGATCTGAGGTCTGATTCTAAGATTTACCACACGCATAGATTGCATATATTTTTCTCATAAGTAGGCATACATACCTTCATGTATCTGTTTATTTTTTATGGGGTAAACATCTTCTATCCCAACCACAGAAATAACTGGACCCCATGATGGACTAATGTGGGTCCCACTATTTCAATGGCTAGGATCGCCGTACCAGAGTGTTGTTCCTCTAAGGCGAGTCTGGTTAACATTTTCTCCCATTTATCTAATAATTTTTTTGGTAACCCCATTTATCTAATAATAACATAAATAAAATCCTAATCCTATTTATTCTGTTCATTTGTAGTTAAGTTAGGTACCCAGTACACACAGGGCCCACTGTATTTATTTTAATTAAACTTAATTAATTAAATATCCGATCTAAAAAAATCACATTAAATCAGATTAACCGTTTCTGTCAGTTCACCTCTCTCTTGTCTCTTATAAGATAAGATTCTCACCTACACATGTCGGCGACGCGTCTACGCTTTCATTTCTTAGGCTTTTCGTTAAGTTATTGTGAGACCGACACCTTCTGCTCTCTCTCTCTCTCTCTCTCGGTTGTTTTCTTAAGTCGTTGGTCTCACACTCTCCACTATAAACAACGAAGTAAAGCTTTATCGTGGTTTTCTTTTTCTCTTGTGGGGGTTAATGAACTTACTCGTTTTCCTCTCTCTTCTTCAATTTTTTCTTCGTTTCGCTTGTTTGATCAGAGTTTTCGAGATTTTTGAAGAAAAGGATCGACCATTTCTGTTCAGTTTGACTCTGTAAATTAAGTTTTTTTTTGGCTTTCTCTGTTTCAAATTATCTTTGATTTCTTCTTGTTTTTGAATTGGGAATGCGGAGTTAATACTTTGAGATTATGGATTGTGGTCCTAGAGAGAATGTTGTTTGCTCGGAATCCATTAATGGCGGTCGGGATGTTTGGAGTTCCAAAGATTCTGCTTCTTCTGCTGATCATCTTGTCGTTATGGCCAACGGTATCCTCGGACGGTAATTCTGTTTGGGAAAAAGGTTTTATCGATTATTGTTTCGTTTTCTAGTTCTGAGACTATGTTTTTTTTTAGGAGAACTCTTTTGATTTTGTTTCTCGTTTTTTAGTTCTGAGACACACTGTTTTTTTTTTAAAAGGAAATTACTGGTTTGTTTTTTTTTTTTTTGACGGTTTAGGGTTTACCTTGGTTTGATGTTGAAGAAAGTGTGTAAAACTTTGATTTTTAAGATTAAATTGTTGGATTTGAGTTTGTATAAACTATGTGATGTTCGCTGAGATCAGAATTAATTTCTCTCATTAGCTTGTTTGTTTTATTATCGTCATCATCAACACATCAACACCTAGATTGGGTTATTAGGCTTGTGTTTTAGAGGCTTCTAATATATTGTTTACACTGTGGCTACTTTTCTTTTTTCCTTGCAGTTCAAAAGACTGGAAGTTTGCAGCTGAGCAGTTTGCTAGAATGCTTCCTGACAAAGTGATTGTTCATTGTAAGAATTGTTTCTTGATACTTCCACTTGCTGATACTGATCATTATTCTATTACTGTGTTTGGGTGTCTTTGAATTCCATGAAATAAGAATACAGATTCCAGTGGTTCATTCTTCATAATAGAAAGAGATAAGCATGCATCACATTATGAGTAATTTATTTACTGACATTATCTTAATTTGCATTGGTTTAAAATGTAATTTATATCTTAAAGAAGAGAAGCATAGGAGGAAATCAATTAATGAACAAATTGCCACCACAGACCTCTGGTGGTTCATATTGTATTTTAGCTTGCTTGTTGAACTTGGTTGCCTGTTTTGCAGGTAGTGAACGCAATGAGTCTAAGATGACGTTAGATGGTGTGGATGTTATGGGCGAGAGATTGGTTGAGGAGGTTGGTGTAGCTCCAACATTCATTCTATGTACTGTTTTATGTATTTAAAATATATGATTAATGTCCCTGCCATATTCTTTGATTTTATTGAAACAAAATGTGTCTACTTTTGGAATTTTATTTTTATTTTATTTGATAACTATGTAAAGTTTAGGTTGTTGAAGTAATTAAACGGAAGCCACATGTACGGAAAATTTCTTTCATTGCACATTCTATGGGAGGTTTAGTGGCAAGATATGCAATTGGGAGACTGTATAGACCTCCTAAGACAGAACCTGTGGAGGGTGCACGTTGCGAAGATTCAAGAGGCACTATCTATGGTTTAGAGGCAATGAATTTTATCACTGTTGCTACGCCTCATCTTGGATCTAGGGGCAACAAACAGGTATTCTTTCTATCTTTGTATCCATCCTGAAGATATTTGGATTTCATAGCAGCATGTCTGTGGGTACCATGTAAGGAAGGTTAAACTGAATTTACCAGTAGTGTTCTCCTACATCTTTTGTGGTGTACCAGATGGGATTTAGAGAAAAGGATAGGTTATTAGGTTTTATGAATATATTGGAAAAATATCTAAATTTCTATTTCTCACTTTTCCTTTATGCGAATAACAAAAAGTTATTGGGAAGAGAAGATACCAAAGTACAAAAGGATGTCATAACTCATAAAGATTCAAAAAACACTACAAAACAGTATATGGTGCACGCTAAATGGGTGTAAAAGAAGGCAATATGTGTTCCAACCATACCCCCCACTAGAAAGTATTGTTCTCCGCAAAATAGACCTATTAACCAACTTGCAGGAAGTCTGGGATGAAAACTGTTACAAAAAGTTTTGCATTGCTGCATGTAGAAATGTTGTGTTGCAAAATAGATATAGTAACCTACTTGCAGGGAAAAGTTTTGCATCAGTGTTAGAACTACAAGCTTGGAATAATGCCTTGGCCTTTGCTTCTGAGTTGCCAAATACAGTGTGGGATCTTAATCTTCCTCTTTTTCTAGTTGACCTCTTGCCTGGGACTGCTGTGGTGGAGGATGCATCGACTCATTCCTCAAAAATCAAAATCCAATTGTTCTAGTTGTTGAAAATCCTAGCAGGGGGTTTGGGGGGGGGGGGCGCTTAAAAGAAAGAACAAACAGATCCCTTTTGGAGAGAAAAGGGGGAAAATTTTCCAAGACCCTTTAAATACCTAACTTATTTTAGTAGAATTTAATACGAAAATATGGCAATTCACTCCCCATAAGAAGCTATCTTGTACATAAATACTTTTGGGCAAACTTAATACTCAGTCCAAAAATTAAATATTATGAGAACTGTTTACACTAAAAGGACAGAAGATCAAAATCTATTGAGACTTGGACCTGAGTGGTCCTCACTAGACCCCAAAATCTGGAATGACAGAGATGGGCCACTTTTCTGATGGATATCTGGCCTGATAAGAGAGGGAGAGATTAGTTCATCAGAAAGGTATTTATTGGCATTCAATTTTTGAATAAATCATTCCAATGGGGAAGTGATTTTCTTCTTCTTCTTTTTTTTGCTGCTTAATATAATACCTCTTGATTGTTTACGACTAGATCTTCTTGCCTTATCAAGCACTTGGGAATTCTTCTACATTTGCAGGTTCCATTTCTTTTTGGTGTATCTGCATTTGAGAAAGCTGCATGTCTTATTATTCATTGGATATTTGGGAGAACTGGCCGACATCTTTTTCTTACCGACTTTGAGGAAGGGAAACCTCCATTGCTTCAACGCATGGTGGATGATTGGGGTGACCTTTATTTCATGTACGACATTTATTTTCCTCGTTGAAAGTTAATATGGTAGATAATTTGCTTTTTTATGTGTTTTTATTTCTAGCGAAAAGGAAATCAAAATTATGATGCCAATTCTCTCTAATGTAGGTCTGCACTTCGTGCATTCAAACGGCGGGTGGCATATTCCAATGTTGGCTATGATCGTATCCTTTTTCTTCCATTAACCTGACTTGATGTTTGAGTAATCCCCCTCCCCTTCCCCCCCCCCACCCCAAATAAAATAAAATAAAAAAAAATAAAAAAAATCTGACTCATGTTTATGCATTCTTTTCAAGAAATAAGTCAATCTATTTTCTTAACTGAATGCTATTTAGATATTGTGGGCTGGAGAACATCATCAATTAGACGTGATAGGGAACTGCCAAAGGTAATATTTGAAGCTCACATAATCCATGCATACGGATGATACATATCGAGATTAGCCATGACGATACGATATAGAATTGATATGGTACCGATACAGACCAATACACTCGATATACAGGCTGCCAAAACCTAAGTGGATCCCATTTACATTCAAAAAACGATGTAAGAGGAGTGATTAAACAAACAAAATTTTGAATTAAAGCTCATCAAAGTGGAGATCAAACATCAAAGCCGGGGTTGAACTATGTTAGAAAAGATTGATTTTTTGCTTGAATCTTGGTTTTCTTGCTTATTTTTACCAAGTATCACATCTAAACTGGAAAACTGACATAGATTTAGATCATCTTGAATGATTTGTGATCTATAATAACTTGAGGCCCTCATGAGCCGCCTCCTCTGCCTTCTTCTCCGTTGACATTTGCCAATTGGAGAGGTATACTTATATATTTCTTGCTTGGTTTGGACCTTTAGAGGTTATTTTAAGCCAGTATCCTAATATGCAAATAGATGTTTCTTTTTCAAATCTTCTTGCTTTATTGTTTTCTATTACTTATTGTAGGTCTGATAATTGATATTGTACTTGCCAATGAAAATTTGAATCACATAGATGCCATTAAGATAGAGATAACATGACATTGGTTTGGCATTGTTATTTTTTGCTTATTTATGGTGCATAATGCTTAAACCACTTATTTTGCACATGTCATAGGCAAATGTATACTTATGAAAACATATATAGTGTCTCTAAGCATCTCTCCAATACGTCTCTTAAAACAAGCTTTCCTATACGATGCTCAATACCGATGCTTGACATCTTGCAGATACTATCTCTTTTCTACATGTCACTTTGCAATTCCATGACTGGCATCTTATTTTGTTCTTTGTTTTTCATTGCTAGTGGGAGGATTCTCTTAATGAGAAGTATCCACATATTGTGTATGAAGAATACTCGGAAGCAAAAGATGGTGAGCAGCCCATCTCAGTGGAAGATAAAGGTTCTGATATGCTTGAAGGTTTGTATCTTTGGTGTTGGTTTTAACAAGCCCCCAAAAAGTTAATTGGGAGATTGTTTCTCTTCAGTATTGTTCACATATTTGGTTTTAGAGCATATTTTATGTTCTTCCAATTCCCTTTGGTTCTATCTCAGACTGCAGTTCCCCTCCCCCCCTCGACAGTTATGGTTTTCCTACTTAGTATGTTTGGTGTATTCTGATTATTTCACTTATTGGACTATTATATCAAGTAGGATGATTTTGTTATAACTTATAAACCACTACAAGCCTTGCTAATGTAAGGCTAGAAGCAGAATAGGTCCAATCCCAGGCAGGATGAAATAAAAAATCTCCAAAGAACAAGAAAGAGAGCAATGGGATCCCAAAGAGAACAATGGGATCTCAAATTGGTTGGAGAAGAATGATGAGACTTCAAAAAAGAAAACCAAAAGAAATATTCCCACAAAGTTAATAACATGTTGAAGCTGCAATTGGAGTTGAATGGTCTTGAAGTTGTAGAATGAAACCTCAAATCAGAAGATCACAATCAGCACTTTAGGGTTTTGAAACCCAAGATTCCTTCCAAGAATCAATGTTGGGGAATTGATCTCTGCAGTGACAATGGATCTTGGACTTGGCAACAACTTGAAATTGATAAGAATACCCAAGAGATTGATGTGAACAACTTGCAGAGAATTTCCAGCAAACTTGAAGGACTTCTTTATATCGGCTGGACTGAATAGGGTTTGGAATCAAGAACCGATGGAAGGGGACGGGGGAATGGAATGGGGCATCTCACCCTTGGCCTCTCACCTATCCTATCTTAGGATTTCAACATTGCATAGACAACTTTCAATTCAATCAAAGTCGTGTACAATGCTGGCCTCCCTTACAAACTTATATAAAATACTCAAAAGTAGACTAAGACACTAAAAAGGAAAGGCCTAACCCAATCCTTAAGTAATAAGGTATCCTAAATTGACTAGGAAAGTGAAATAATAAAGAAAACAGTTTCAAAATAGGACTCTAACTAAACTAATGAAGCAAATCCCGTTTTCTCACTTTCTACCCCTATTTTAGGCTCATTAAATAGGCCAATTACAAAAACACATAGAATCAAAGGCCCAATACATACATAACCCATCCCCAAGGCTTATTTCCACTAAAATAAGCCCTCTAAGTGACTTATCTGCATCACTTAGCTATTGGATATAGTTATGGACTTATGGGTATTAGAAGAGAAAGTCAGGGGCATAATAGTTTTCTTAACAGTTTCAACTTCTTGTGATTTGTTTGGAGTCTTTTGGCCTTATTGTAATGTAGAACCAATTTAACTAAGAACCAAATTTACAGGAGGATCTCCCTATTATGCCAACAGTATAACATAACACCAGTTCCAGCAGTATTAGAAACACTAAACAGTTCCAAACAGTAGGGTATCTAACTCGTAAGACTCAGAATATGCACCGAAACCATGAACCTGGTCTGGAGATCTGATGCTCGAAGCCTGCTACACTAGATCACCAATTACAGTAGCTGCAAGGTATCTTCTTAAAGCTTTAGTCATTGCTTGATGGAGCAGCAATAGAATAGTCTTCTCAGGCCAAGCAGCAACTTCCAGCAGCAACAATGAAGCTTCAATTGTGTCTCAGATGTAGATGAACTCACAGAACAATAAAATAGAAACTAAGAACAAAACAGAAAATATTGAAGAAGGGGATAGGGAAGGGATAGATGGTTTGAGTCCCTCACTCGCACCTAGGCATGTCACCTCACATAGGACTCTCTCCTACACTGCTTTACACAGTTATTAGCAAAAGCCATAAACTCCATCTTCATTAAATCTTGGGGGAGGACTCATAAGGTCCATTACATATAAAGTGGCTGTAGCCAGCAATAAAAGGGAAAGGCAACATAATAGAAAGTCTTGAACTGAAAGTAACTAAGATCCTAACTATTAAATAAAATAGGAAAGTATCTAATAGAAATATTGAAACAATAAAAGATCCTAACTAACTAGTGTCATTACAATAAAGAATATCTACTTTCTAAAAGTGAAATTAGAAACTATATAGTGACAGCAATAAAATCTGATCTTCCTCCACTTGATATCTCTAATTGGAGCCTACAGGGTCTTCTAGAAATTATCCCCATGCAAGGCATCAACTATTTCTGAACAGTATTATGTGAACAGTACCTTGAACTGCATCATGTCGGAGCAGCATGAGAAGAAACATAGGACACAATAGATTCAGTGTTGTAAAAAAAAAAAAAATAGATAAATAAAAAAATAAATAAAAATATATATATATATATATATATATATTTTGCTTTAAGCCAGCAAAAAAGGTCTCTTTATGTTGTAGATGACTCCTGAAATCAAGCTTTGAAATAAAATAGAATTTAGAGATGATATACAAGGTCCATATTTTTAGATCTGAATACAGTTCATATAATCATATCCTGATTTACAAGAAAATCGTAGTCGATTGAAAGGAATCAATATTTTTTATTGATTCAAACTGGTATATGTCAAAAGTAGAACTTATCTGCAATGAAGTGTTCTATTAGATTTAAGAAAAGAAAAAATTTGAAACAGAAGGAACAGTAGCATATGTTTTCCCATCAAACCTTTGGATGAAAGAGAACCATTTCCTTCCAAACATATAGATTCCATTCTGTAAATCTCTATAAAAATGTTTGATTACAGATTATAAAGATCCACATACAAACCTTTCTAGAACTCTAGTTGAAACTTTGCTTGTAGAATAGGTCTATTACGTTATTCTCTCTAAACAAAACCAATTTATCAGATGATTATGAGAAAACCTTAAAAACGTAAGATAGAGAAATCTGATCCATCAGAACACTTCAAATAATTCTTATCTATTGGAATAGATAATTGATTTGCCTTCTGCAGCTGGACTCTTTTCCAATAATAAAGGACTTACAATTAAACACCCCACGCTTAACACAAAATCCCATGCTTTTGGCCTACAGTGCTACTGTACTCCCCATGACCAAAACAGCTTCTAATATGATCTTTTGAAATATTTATTCTGCTGAAAGCTGACAGTAATACTGTAGGTGTCAACTATTTGATTCATGTGGTAAAATTAGACTCCTTGAACTTTGGGAGGAGTTAAATTCATGCAACACAAATAATAGATCAAATTTGGTATTTGGCATGTTTGTTTTGGGATATAGTCCCTAATGGGTCAATTGGAAGAGGTAATTCACTTGCTCCCGTTGGATTCCTTATGAATGACCAGATCACTCCTTCCCCCAACAAGAGGTGGGAAAATCTATTTGCTTAGTGAACTCTCTCTACCTACCTGTCAACTGAGCTTGATTACATAACCAGGAGAGAACAATTGACCAAAATGATTGAGGTAAGTAGGTAAAAATGTCATTATATGGAGTATTAATTATAAGTAGATCAGTAGAATAAGGTAGGGCTCTGTGGCTGAGAAACTAGTGATAAAAGAACCAAGGAGATGCTTTTAGCATGATGGTATTAGAATCAAATGGCTAGGAGCATGTACATGTCCTCTTAACGCTGGAAGGAAGGTAATGATTACTAACTCTGAGAAAACATAGCCATTCCTTACAGTGATTGGCTAGACCAAGCCTGAAATTGCATTACAAGGTCTAGTTTAGAATAATATGGTAGCCTTACTGCAAATCAAGGATCAGAGCCATGCAGAAATAGTGGTGCCCATGAAGTTTTGTGTTGGCATTATTTAGTTTTTCTCAACTTTCCGGGTGATAGTAATTCCTTCCTGCATGGAAAGCCATTTTACAAGGAGCGTTGGATTGAACGGTGTTGCAGCATATGATGTTTGGCCTTTTGATGGTTTTGCCCCCCTTTTTTTTGGGGGGGGGGGGGTTTGTGTTGGTGGGGGCACAAAGTTGCAATAACACGGAGAGAGACCATGGGAGGCTGTCAACAATTACCAACTCTGATCAGCAATGCCTAGTGCTTTTTTACAGGGAACTAAGGAGATGAGTGCCCTCAAGAATTGATCGAATTGATCGAATTGATCGAATTGATCATACTCGTCTCATACTTGGGGTAGTTGCACAGACTTGGTCAGTGTAAACAGCTTTGAATATGCTCCTACTAGGAATTCCTAATACAACTAGGAATGCCAGAATAGGACTCGGCTGAGGAGAATAACAATAAAAAGAGAAAAAATAAAGAAAAGAAAAGATAATATGACTAGGACTAGTTACCCCAATCGGGTAAGTAGCCTATTTCAACACTCCCCCTCAAGTTGGAGCATAAATATCAACCATGCCCAACTTGACCAGAATAGGATGAAAAACCTTTCCACTTAAACCCTTAGTGAACACATCAGCAAGCTGGTCAGCGGATTGCACAAAAGGAACACACACCAACCCTCCTTCTAACTTTTCTTTAATAAAATGCCTGTCAACCTCCACATGCTTGGTACGATCATGTTGAACAGGGTTGTGAGCAATGCTAATAGCAGCCTTGTTGTCACAATACAACATCATGGGAAGAGGAACAGGAGTACCAATATCTTGCAATAAACCTTTGAACCATAACATCTCACAAATACCTTGTGCCATAGCACGAAACTCTGCTTCAGCACTAGACCTTGCCACGACGTTCTGCTTTTTACTACGCCACGTAACAAGATTGCCACCAACAAATGAGCAATAGCCAGAAATGGACTTTCTGTCAGAGGAACCAGCCCAATCTGCATCAGTATATGTTTCAACACGAAGATGACCATTCGGAGACAAAAGAATACCTTTACCCGGTGCTGATTTTAAATACCGAAGGATCCGGATAACAACATCCATGTGAGAGGAATGTGGGTCATGAATGAACTGACTAACCATACTCACAGATACTGCTATGTCAGGTCTTGTATGAGACACATAAATGAGCTTACCAACCAATCTTTGATAACGACCTTTGTCGACAAGAGTACCCTCCTTTTCTTTAAGTCTGGTAGTAGCATCCATAGGTGTATCAGAAGGATGACACCCTAGCATCCCAGTCTCGGTTAATAAATCTAGGATGTACTTTCTTTGAGAAAGAAAGATGCCTTTAGAAGACCTAGCAACTTCTATCCCTAGAAAGTACTTTAGTTTTCCTGGATCTTTTATTTCAAATTCTCGCCCAAGATAAGTTTTCAACTGGGTGATTTCATGATTGTCATTCCTGGTCACCACAATAGCATCCACATAAACTATTAGAAGAGTTACCTTTTCAATATTTTTCTTGATAAACAAGGTATGATCAACGTTGCTCTGCTTATAACTTGCAGAGACCATTGCCTTATGAAATCGTCCAAACCAAGCACGGGGGGACTGTTTCAGCCCGTATAAAGCACGCTTCAGTTTACAAACTTTCCTGCTGGTTTTATCACAAGAGAAACCAGGTGGAATGTCCATGTACACTTCCTCGTCAAGTTCTCCATGGAGGAAGGCATTCTTCACATCTAATTGTTGTAACTCCCAGCCAAGATTCACTGCACAAGAAAGTAGCACTCTGACGGTGTTTAATTTCACAACTGGTGCAAAAGTCTCCTGATAATCGATCCCATAAGTCTGAGTAAATCCCTTTGCAACCGAACGTGCTTTGTATCGATCCACAGTGCCATCTACCTTCTGTTTCACCACAAACACCCACTTACATCCAACTGGTTTCTTTCCTGGAGGAAAAACCACAAGTTTCCATGTATCATTCTTTTTTAAGGCTTGCATTTCTTCCATCATTGCTGCTTTCCACTTTCCATCGGTAAAAGCTTCCTGCCAATTTTGGGGAATACGAACAGAAGAAAGAGAGAAGACAAATGTACAAAATGATGGAGAAAGGGAGTCATAAGAGACTACATGAGAAATGGGGTGCTGGGTACAAGCCCGAATACCTTTACGATGAGCAATAGGTAAATCAGGAGACGAAGGAGAAGATATGTTACCTGGAGATTGATCTGGTTCCAGAGCCGACAACTATGGTGGTGTTGATGCTACAGTGGATGGAAGCTGCTTGTATTTGGAATGTCCCCTGTGATATGTTTTGAGATTAGAGTCGTTAATTTTCTTTTGAAATTCCCTGATGGTATGTTGGACTGGAGTCATCTCCCCCTGAAGGGAATTGTCACTCATAGGATTTTCAGCAACCTCTAAGTTCTCCCCCTGGGGAAAATCCGGTGGGGAACCATTAGAGGGAAGAGGGGAGGAAACAATAGTCGGTTGAGGGGTGGGAGAAACAGGTGGTTGGACTCGAGTCTGTGTCTGTATGGGAAGGTCAACCATCACATCTTCACTGAAAGTCTCCCCCTGAAGAGGTGTGGATGGATAATAGGAGAGAGTTTCATGAAAGACAACATTCATACTGGTGAAGGTACGACGTGTAGCTCTGATACCAACTGTTCCAATGTAGGGAAAGGATCTTTGCCTAGAATTTGAACCCTAATTGGGTCGTATTCCACATTAAGGCCAGCCAAAAAATCATAAACCCTAATTTTGTCAACATGCTTTTTGTAAGTAGCAATGTCAGTGGCATTAGTGGGCTAATAATCAGAGTAATGATCAAGTTCTTGCCAACACTTGCGGAGTTCAGCATAGTATTGAGGGATGGATAAATCATTCTGCTTGGTGTCATGGATTTTCTTCCTTAATTCGTAGACCTGAGCATCATTCCCTACTTGTGAATAGGTGTCTCTGGCAGCCTTCCATATCTGGGCAGCAGTGTCTAGGAGAAGGTAGCCCGGTGCAATTGAAGGATGCATGGAATGAATAAGATATGACATGACCATGGAGTCAGTAGATAACCATTTAGTCTTGGCAGCTCCTTCTTTAATAGGGATAGGAGTAGTGCCTGTAAGGTGTCCTGTGTAGCCACGGCCAGCAACTGTAAGTTAAGTGGATCTGGACCACATTAAATAATTTGTCCCATCTAGTTTGGTGGGAGAAGCAAAAGGAAGATACTCTGGTCGAGAAGATCCATCAAAGTCAGTTGAAGTGATGTCAGACATCATGTATGGGTTTGTAAATTCCCACAAATTTAGTCGTCAGAAATGGCTCAAACTGGGATCGAATTCCTTGCAGGTGGTGGGGAATAAGCCTTCAAAATTTCAGAAGCTTCTGATGATGAAATAAGAAACCCTAATAGGGCTGGTTACAAAATCGAGTGAAACCCTAGGTTTTGAAACTGTATGAGTTTCAGCCGTCAGAACAGGCTGAAATAAGGATCAAGTATCTCCCTTGTAGTGGAGAAGAGACCCTCCAAAAATTAGCCCCTTCGGATGAGCCAATAAAAAGCCCTAAATTTAAGAAAATTTAGGTATATCTGAATGCAGGTAATTGCAGGTTTGAATCTGATGTGGATTGGATTCAAATCTGTAATCTGAAATATGTAAGGTGTAGATCAGCAAGTGCAGGGATCAATCTCCAAATAAAAACCAGAAATCCAGCTTGAATAAGGCAGCAGCTCGATCTCCAAGGATTGGAGGACACCTGCGGCAGTTTCAGATCACACCAGTCTTTGTATAATCTTCAGGGAGGTGTCATTGAGGGCAGCAGCTAATTCTTCATTGAATCACCTCAAAGATGCTGCCCTTGATGAAATAGAGAGTCTGAGAGAGTTGGAGAAGAAGGAAACCAGTAGCCAAGAGAGTTGGAGAAGAAAACCAGAAAAAATCAAGGGGAAGGCTGCTCTTCAGATCAGAGATGGCTCTGATACCATGTAAACAGCTTTGAATATGAATGCTTGTCTCAAGCCCTTTATTTATAATAACTTGAAGTACAATTGATCAAAGTGAAATTAGGAATAATAATACCTCAGTCCTAATCCTACTAGGAATTCCTAATACAACTAGGAATGCCAGAATAGGACTCGGCTGAGGAGAATAACAATAAAAAGAGAAAAAATAAAGAAAGGAAAAGATAATATGACTAGGACTAGTTACCCCAATCGGGTAAGTAGCCTATTTCAACAGTCAGTTTAAACTATGAAAGTTTGGGACGGAGGTAGACATGGTTCATTCTATTTCCTTTCACTGAGAAACTTAAAGGAGGTAATGGCTATCTCATTACCCATAGCTAGGAACCATTAGCCTACAAAGATCTTAAACAACTGGTCTCTCAATAACCCTTCGAAATAGCAAAATCAGCAACTTGGTCAAAGGATGATAGAATCTGGTTGCAACTCTGATAACAAGGCCTAACTGTGGAAAAGGAATCCCACCAACTCCAACCTTGGCATCCCACCAAGGTTTCACTATTGCATCCCATGGTAGAGCAGCTCTGAATCCCACAGAACTCACACAAGCTCATGGCTAATATTTTTCCCCAAATCGTTGGGGTGGGTCAAGGTTCATGAAGTCAGTTTCGATCTTTGTGAAACCACCAACTTTCGGTCAAAACTCTGCTTATTTCGGTGATCAAATGAACATATTTTGGCCCGAAACTTCATGGAGATCCTAACTAAGCATCCCTAAACACAATGGAACCTTTATATTGTTAAAGAACACACTCAAAATATTAGTTTGGTTTTATATCGTAGGTTGGTAGTGTATGGTGTACCTTGGATGTATATTTCTCAAATATAGCCTATGCTACGTAGTTTAGTATTATAATATACAAGAATAAACTAAAATAGGCCATTGCAATACCAAAAAAAAAAAGTTGTACCCAGTGCACAAGGCTCCCGCTACTGCGGGGTCTGGGGAGGGTCATAATGTACGCAGTCTTACTCCTGCTTACGCAGAGAGTTGTTTCCAGACTCGAACTCGTGACCACTTGGTCAGTTGGTCAGAATGGAGCAACCTTACCATTGCACCAAGGCCCGCCCTCATGCAATTGCAATACAAATGGAGAAAAATCATTTCACATTATTAATGTCAAATGTTACAACTACAAGTACACTATACATGTACAAGTGTTACAACTATAAAGTGAACAGTCAACCACTAAGTATGAACCCTATTTAAAAAAAAAAGTGTTATAAGAAAATCAAATTTTAAATCAGAAAAAAAAAAAAAATAAATCTGGCTTCGTGAAGCCTAATCACTAGATATTTACCCTATTTTTTTGCGAAAATTAACCTTGAGGAAAAAGGGTATACCTCAAACTGTGAGTCTTCAAAAAATCTAACTCAAATGCATCAAATTCACTGTAGATGCGTTGTAGAAGCCTCCAAGATTGGCAAGTGAAATGGCCAAAAAACTCAAAAGCTATGTGTTGGAGCTGATTCGTAGGTTTCAGTCGAAATGGGTCGAAACAGCAACCCATTTCGACTGAGATTTGGTATTTACATCAAACGAAAGTACCAGTTCGGTGGAACGAAACGTTGCATGCAGTTTCATTTCGATCAAATTTTTTCGCAAGATTTCGGTCGTTTTGAGCGAAATCTCAAACCATGGGGTGGTTATGATCCCCTCTTCTTTATTTATAACTTCGATGAAATAATCAATATAGGAAACCCCTAATTTATGGTAGGAAGAATCCCTTACAACTTAAGGTTTTTGACAAAATAGAAACTAACACTAACCCCGTATAGGACTCATCCCTCATGTTCGAGCTTATAGAATTGGCACATTACAATGGTAAACCCAAAAATACTAAGCCCATAGCCCATATTATCCATTAGACGCTCAAAATTAAACATATTGGTCCAGTTTGACCCAACCAATGATCTGGTTTGTTGCTGGCCTTCTTGTTTTTCTAAACTACATCTGGAGGGAACTAGATTCTTTATCAGTTTGTAGTGCTCCTTTAAATAAATTTTGATAATAAATCTGGTTAGTCTCATTTTTGTTTTTCATTTTTATGTTTTTGTTTTTGTTTTTTTTTTTTTTGGGGGGGGGTGGGGGAAGGGATAAGAGATTATATTAAAAACAAAAAAGGGTACCATGCAAGTATATTGCACAAGAACATGATAAGGCTTCAGATGGCAAGCCAGTTGGTGGATCTCATTCTCAACTTGAAAGAGACATTCCTAGCTGCAGTAAAGAATATAACTCTCCTTATGATATTCAAATATCTCCATGAACCTCTGATTAATTACCTACAAATGTTACCCCTCAAATCAGAATCCCAGGATACAACCCCTGAGAGGAAGATGTAATTTATGAGTTTGCAAATATTTGTGTAATTTATGCTCTTGCTCAGTTAGATGTTCTTAGTTCTCCAGAAAGTTTTGCTTGAATCACTCACTTGTTTTTTAGGTGAATAAATTTTATTGGCCAGGATCATGTATGATTGCAAAAATTTTGATGTATTATTTTATATCTGCTCAATGATTGTTATTAACATGTTCCTTCACTTGGACTCTTGCCATGCAAAAGAGATAGTGAGAGGTCTCTCTCGTGTGACATGGGAGAAGGTAGATGTTAGCTTTCACAGCAGTAGGCAGAGAAATGCTGCACATAGTATCATTCAGGTAGCTCTCTCTTTCTCTGAGCATTCAATTTCCAGTTATTATGCACCACTTAAATTGCAATAATTCTTACAGGGGAATGCAGTGTTTTTTTTTTAGGGGGGGGGGTGTTCCTAGACATCATACATATGCACATTGGTAGGAGGTCTTGCCATTTAAGAGACCATTTATAGTAGAGAAGTTATTTTATTATATTGTTTTGTTAAAGATGTTATATTCAACTGTATGAGCATAGTATGATAAAATGGCCAAAGTAGACGACTTAAAATAGTAGCTAAAATTGTATAATTTAGTGATTGGTTAATGACAAAGAAAAAAAAAGATATAGTTGGTAACTGTGTCTGAATGTTTGACTCACCTTTCTTTTTCTTCTCCTCACTTTCTTCCCCACCCCCTTGCCCTTTATTTGGTTCATGTGTTCTCATGCCACTGCAATGTTATTGCAACCGGCCAACTTGTGTACACGCATGAGGGCATGCTCCCATATGCGGACACATGGAAATATTTACACAACCTTACTCCTTGATCTGATGCTTCAATCCCAATGCATGCATTAGTATGTCCAGTGTCATTCTTGGTACTCTCTGTATTTGAACTTGCCTGTCAATTCAGTTCAGCATGATTCTAACTAATTGATGAAGAGACTTTATTTTGGATTGTAAAGAATAGCTTACCATTTCTCATACTTCCATTAATCAAAATTCTGGTAGGTCCACAAAATGGGTATGCTTTGTTTCTGATGCTTTGCTTGTATCTGTGTTAGAGTACACCATCGTATTTGTGCTAGTTGAATTTAAGACAGACTACTGCTTCATGCCTTGTCTGCTCATTCACTGCCATGCCTTATTCCTCATTTTTTATGATGTCCTTTATTTTGGGATCAGTATAGTACTAACTAAAATAATCCCTTTGTGAATGTTTTGTCTTTTGCCCTGTGTGCCTTTTCTTCATAGGGGGTGAAAATCCAATTATCCCCTTCTGACCAAATATTTCTTTCAGGTCAAGGATCACTTCATGCACTCAGAAGGTGAAGATGTTATACAGCACATGATAGACCATTTCCTTACATAGAAGTCGAGCAACTGTAAACTATTAGACTGCTCGTGGTGTTAATTCCAGATCATTTCAACGATTGTTAGATCTGGTGAACTGCTCTCTCTCTTGGACTCTTGGTCCCGGTTTGAAGAGCATTCTGTTCTACCAGAAGCTCTTGTTGTCCCAGGTTGAAGGCCATCTAGTCTCATGCTATCATATGTTCTGAGGGAAATAAGAATATGAAATAAAATTTTGCTGATTCATTATTTGTTGTATTGTGCATGTACATGAATATGTATCTGTCAATAAGCGCACATGCTATTTTCAAATGAGAAGGATCAGGCTCTGCAAGGCTGTTTGATCAAAAGTTCCCTTAGGTATCCAATCAAAACATTTATGTTTGCCATTCTATGGAAATCCAAGTTGCCTGTCTTAGTTGTTGTTGCTAACAAAAAAGGGGCGCTGTTCTCTGTGTCGCAGTGCAACCTGCGCCCAGGCACATGGGGGTGGGCGCAATAACCACCCTGCCCCCCTGCACAGGCTGCTCATGTGCAACTAAACCAGCAAAGAGCTCTACATGGGGCTCTCCACGTCTTTTTGTAAGAAGCAAGGTGGGAGGAACCACTGATGTTGTCACCTAGACCAACCAAACACAATGAGTAGCACATGCAAAGTTATGAATTGTATTACTATATGTGAAACCCAGGTTAATGGAAACATTCATTGATGCAAATTGGATAAATAATTGACAACAATTTGATATTCAGCTCCAGATTTTCTAAACATTATAATAATATCAAGGGAGAGAATTCGCTACACTATCCGAGTGCAGTTTCAGGTGAATGAGATAACCCTGTTAGAATCTGACAATAGGGGAAAGGGTATTTATGACATATCATCCTCTCACATGAACAGTTCTATGTCAAGAGTGTGCAATATCATTTTTCAACTGGCATTGTGCACAACTTTTAGCCTAACATCAAGTATGGTAAGTAGAGCTTTAAGTGCTAACAATCATGATTCTAAAACTTTTCTTTTTCTTTGATTTCACTCCCCTACCCTTTCCCCTAACTTGCAACCAGCCGGAGTCCAAAGAATTATAGAAGCTCATTGTTTTAAACCATATAAGTTTTTGTACACATGCTAATAGTGTCTGATTGATCTCTGATGCAAATACTGCCTTACAGCCCTTGATCTGTGACCAAATTCCCTAATTCGACCTTACAGTCCCAACAATAAATATTACAACCCAGAAAATCCGGTATGATACATGCAGTAGATACAAACAAACCCATAAATTTTAGGTTCATTTCCCATCCATTGGTAAACAAACCATGGTCATATATGTACTTTTGGATCAAGTGTGAAGCAATACTCCATTCCAAGTGTCCTTAACTACTTTAATGAAACTCCAGATTGAAGGCCACTGATATGGCGACAATTCTACAATCATCCCTTTGGTTGATGCCGCCTCCAAATATGGCACAATATATTTCTTCATATCACTATCGGAAATTCCAAGATGAAACAAACCCATAAATTTTAGGTTCATTTCCCATCCATTGGTAAACAAACCATGGTCATATATGTACTTTTGGATCAAGTGTGAAGCAATACTCCATTCCAAGTGTCCTCAACTACTTTAATGAAACTCCAGATTGAAGGCCACTGATATGGCGACAATTCTACAATCATCCCTTTGGTTGATGCCGCCTCCAAATATGGCACAATATATTTCTTCATATCACTATCGGAAATTCCAAGATGATTTCCTGATACACTGACGTATTTAACCTTTCCAGCGTCGTCCAGGGTTTTCAGACCAATCCAGTCTTCAACATACAGTGCTGTCTGCATGGGCAATGGGGTCAGTCAAATCATAGTAGGCAAACACAAAAAACAAAAATCAGTTATAACAGAATGTGAGATCCTAAATTGTCTCACTACTCATCCTGGAAGGAAAACATAAAAAACACTTCGGTTGCTGCATTTGAAAGTAGCCTTCATGTTCTTAATTTCAATGCGTTAGGAAAATGCAGATATTAGAACTATGCTTGAGAATGAACCAAATAATTCATACTTACATCAGTTGTGAGATAGTCATAAATTACGATTCCTGTATTTCCTTCTCTTTACTTCTTCTATTCTCTATTTTCTGTGATCTTTACATACAACTCAACTATACTTTATCTCATCTAGATGGGGTCACCTACACGGATCATGTTTTGCCATTCAACTCTATTTAGGGGCATACTTGCTCTATAATCTTTACATATTCTGGAAAAGTCAAGGATATTATTATAATATTATAACAGTGCAATCTAATTATGATTTATGAACCCGAAAAGAATTCAACTGGGATCAGGTGACAACAAAGGATGTTTTGAATATATATAATTAGCACTTCTAAATTTTTATATCACGGAACCAATATTTTCCTTATCCTGGAAAACTATAGGGGCAAACTCAATCAACATTAAAAAGCTGTCTGACAAGGAATATGATAACCGAGTAGCTATTACTCATAGGACTGAGTTATCCTTCACCCACGATGAAGATAGAATCTCTTCATCCACCACTGGTGGTTGGAAGTGACTCCCAGAAGGCTGGAACAGTGCCAAGGGCATTTCAGACTTCGTACAATGAGGGGGAAGTAATTATGATATCCCAGTGGTGGGAGATTCTTCACCCATAGTGAAAAACTTTTTTCTCCTTAATCATAAATCATAATACTGAAAGCTACATACTTTGACCATTTTGTGTGCTGTCAAACTCATGGGCCATCTTCCCATAAACCCACTGGGAATTCAAAACCATGCAACTTGGGGTGGCCCGAATCCTCTTAGGTACTCAGAACTGCAAAACACAGGTGCTTCTCCTGGCATATCGAGTGCTATTCCCCAAATGCCTGATGGTTTCAGTGCCCCTGAATTGCCAATGAAGTCCCAGCAGACATTCAACACAAAATCTATTCTATTTGTAGGACAGCTTGGTCAATAAATATGGATGGAAGGCTATAGAGCAGAATAAATTTTCTTAGGGCCGCACTATTTTACCATTGTTAAGAACAAAAATTCCTTTGTGTGGCTTAAGTATAGAAATTCCTTTAAACATGGCAAATTCCAAGTTTAACCAAAAGAAAATGACTGCGCGAAATTAAAAACAAAAAGCAACTGAAAGCAAATAGGCTTGTCAAATTGTCAGATCATAAGCTGTTAACCTCCAGCTAAGCATTAAAATCTGAAACAAAAAAACTTACTTCTTGTGGAGGTAAAACTGAATTGAAGGCCCCATCTGGATAGTATCCAAACCAGGAAGTTTCACGAGGTATTAAAACCGTGTCATCTTCAAACTGGTGAGCATAGAAAGATAAAAAAAAGAAAATGAATGAAAATGTCAGAAAGATTAAAATACTGACATATGTTCAGTAGCAGAGATAGATCAGCTAGAACCTAAGCAGACATGATTGACAGCAGCAAGATAAAAGCACTTTCCGCTCACCATGACAAGCACCAAATTCTGCAAGCTACTGAATCGTTCCTTATAAGTGGCATTCCTCTTGTTAGGAAGTTCATTGTTGAGCTTAGGGAGAAACCTACAGCCTTTTAGATAATCGGGAATATCCTACAAATGGAAAAGCTTATTCTCATGCTTCCTTATTGTAAGAGCAAAATTGATATATTCCACATGAAGTTGGTGATGGGCAAATCAAATTCTATTGAAGGACAAGAAACACATGTAAACTACTCTATGCAATCCTAATAGGTGAAACATTTGTCCCTGTAAATTATTGACATGCGTGTACCTATGTAAGATTTACGTAGAGTTGGCAGATTTAGATGATAAAAATGGAGCTGCATACAGCAATTTAATTGAATGGCATGATAGAATTAACTAACATCAAACATCACCATATCTAAATAATTCCAAAATGATTAGAACATGTACAAACATTTAACCCCTCCCCCCACCCCCCCCAAGGGATGAGTGGATGACAGGGATATGCCCAGGATGGATTATGCTTTCTTCTGAATCATCCCCTTTTCATAAAAGTTTTCTTTCTTTAAAAAATGAAAAAAACTGAATGATTGATGATCATAAATCCTTTGAAATAAATAAAAAAAATAGCTAGAGAGTATATCACTGAAAAAAATTATGATGTAAGAGATCAGCTGGTCAAAACATCTCTTACACACAGTGAAAAGGATTTTACTCACCGTCGGAATTTTAAGATAACCACTGGGAGCCAAGTGAGCCTGCAACTCCATTGAATCAAAGTCAGGTACTGATATCTATCTCACAGATAACATAATAGGGACAAAATTGGAAAATTTTAAAAGGGCAATAACTTGCCAAACAGGAAAGAATTCAAATACTACAGCAAACTCAAATGCTAAAAGTAACATAGAAGGTCTAACAAAGAAGAGACCTGGACATAGTCGGAGTATATCTCTAACTTGATTAAGTTGTCAACGATGATGCAGAATAAACCAGACTGCAAAAGGAAGATGGATCTTTAACAACCTAAACAAGACTTCAAATTGGCTAAAAAAATGCTCTAAATTAAAATACTAAGTTCTATGGATTTCTAATCAGATATAATTCCAGAAGTAATTGGATCAAATTTGACACAGATACACCAGCATCTGAATTATAATCCAATTAGTACATATGCTGTCAGATTTCAATCTGGTATCTGAACGACATTTAATTTTAGTCCCAAATTCGAATCCACTGATACCCCCAAAAGTTAAAGAGTTAATAAAAATAACACGACATAGAATACACTATACTTACTAAAGATAACTATTATATGATTGGGAAAAAGATTCCTGCCAGGTTGCGTAGATCCTGCGCCCAGACACAGGAGCGCACAAAATTACTGCTCCACACCCAGTGAAATAAAAAAAAATCCCATCCATATTGATTCTCCTGTGTACAATCATTGGCCCCAGCGCTGATGCAGGGGCTATGCAACCTGGCAGCAATCTCTTGCCCTAAGGATTATATAACTTTGAAATAGTAGTGGAGTGTATATATCAATATGTGATTGCATCTGATACTACCCTGATACCAAAAAAATCCAGATTTGATCTAATATCATAATCTGATAATCCAGATAAAGAGACGTCAACTCAGACTGGAGTTGGATATGGGGCTATCAATTTACACCCTTAGATCTACATTGGACCTCAACGTTTTAGCAGACACCCAGAAAAATTTATATCACAAGACATGTGACCAGCTGTCAACCACAAGTGGAGAACTTCAGGTACTCCTCCATGACCTGTGTTTGAATCCTATCAGAAGTAGTCAATATTGGGGCACCTAGAGGATCTCTTTAGTAGAGAGAGAGAGAGAGAGAGAGAGACTGTTAGGACCATTCCATTAGATCAATCTTCACCTCTTCTCCCCTTCTAGGAAGATAGTTTTCCTGGTAAGGTGATTAATTAACAAAAAAAAACTCTCTCTCCTCTCTCTTGGTGTGGTGGAGTTCACGAACGGTTGTTTCAGTGCACTGGATATACAGTGATAATCATGAAAATGCCGACAGAACACTTACTCCACAAAGTGGTACAGAAGCAGTGCCAGCATGAGGACCACCTAGTGAGACAAAATTCTTAACCTGTTTCCAAGATGAAAAAGGGGGAGGGAATCAAGGAACCACCAACAATATTAATTTTAACTTCAAAGGAAAAAATTGGAAGAATATAATTGAAAGATGAATGATAGTTGTAAAGGACCTCTGAAATGGAAAGCTACAATCACTCATAAGAAACAGATTAGAATCAATTCCATGTATTCTTAGAGATATCCGAAATAGGCGATCTTGATATATGTTGAACCAGTCAATGGTATAGAATATCAGAAGCAAAAGAAAACCTAAATAGATGTGGTTAAAAATATCAATTGTAACGTATAAATGGACAAATGTGTCAATATTAGAACATAGAAGAATACAAAATACCACTCTGGGATCAATTAGTGATTCATAAAGCTTCAGCTACATTTGCAGAGTAGAACAAAAAAAATGAATTAGCACTATTGACCCCGTGATCAACCATTAACACCTTCCTTGTTGGGGCTCCGCACACTGGGAAAACGCTCTAGCAATGGGAAACTGGCCACTAGTTATGAATCTCCAATAAGGTATCAAGAGGTCTATCACAGTCAGGTGCGAAGCAATTGCCCCTAATTGTACAATACCCCTCTTCCATTTTGGGGGGTTGAGACTTTCATTTCATAGCGTAACAGTAAGGTTTAAATCTATTATCCCTTTCAATAAATCTATACTCAGCATCGATATCTATCTATCTATCTATAGATTCTTTACATAGCACACAAAGACGGGATGGCATTTCCATAATTAACAAAAGCCATTCATTTGTGATATTACAGATATAGTTGGGTTTTCAGTTCTTGTAGTTTTAGATCCATGGTTATATCCTTGTTGCTTTTGTTGTACTCCTAGTTTGTTCTCTACTCTTTCCATATCAATAAATTGCAAATTATAGATTTATAAAAAAAATCATCATAGTTAAAGAGAAAGCTAAACTAAAAGGTTGATAGAGCTGTCATCAGGGAAGAAACTCAAATGGATCATGTGGGGGGTATTTTATGCTTAATGGGTGCAGTTTTATTAAAACCATGGAGATGTCAAATTTCACAAAATGATGGCCTATTTGGGATTCATTCATTAAGAAATACTCGTCATAATTCTTAACAATTCCACTAGGGCATACCCAATGCACGAGGCTCCCGCCACTGCGGGGTCTGGGGAGGGTCATAATGTACACAGCGTACCCAATGCAGAGGCTCGTCATAATTTAACAATTCCACCATTGAAAATAAAATAACTTTCCACAGGAGAAGTGCTCTTAGGAAATCATTTTTTTGTCTTAAAAAATCTTTTTTATTTGACAGGACATGTCCTCAGAATGCTGACCAAAGGCACAGAAAGCAAATCATCTATCAGTGCTCTCGACTTAAAATCCATGCATTCGCTTAAGGGACCACAGTTCAAAGTCCAAAATAGGTTCTCATTACCATGATGCTGGGAAATCTGATGATAATTCCTATAAGAAAAGAATAAAGTGACAGTGTGGTTAGGTAATCAGAGTTGTGATAGTATGGATGATCAGGTTAACTATTCTGAGCATTTGCTATCTGATACCAGAAATGCTCACTTTATAAACAGAAATTCAACACTTAAAAATAAGGCAAAAACAGGCCAACCATGATTGCTTCCTAGTTGGCACACCTATTTGTGCTCCCTATAATAGTTCTCCGCTAGTATAAACTTTTACGTTTAATAATTTAGGGGTCCACCAATACTTCCACTGAAGAAACATTGCACCAATGAGTGCCCTGCTAGTGCATTAATCAATTTTTATATGATCACTTAGAGATCCTTTATCACTTGAAGAAAGTAAAACCTCCGACCCGTTTAGCCTCCTTCACTCCTTACGAAGCTGCTACAAATTAATGCAATTAATATGGCAATGTAATATTCCATCAAGAACAGCCTCCTTTTCAGTTCAGTGAGGCAATTATGCATGCAAAAGTTAACTTCAAGATGAAAAAAGAAAGCCTTAGAAATTTATAAATTAAATTGAACAATTGAAAAGATAATATAGCAAATTAATAAAATTTCTTACAGGTGGCCCCCCTTCACAAAACTCGACAACCCCTCGACCAATTAAGTTGCCCTGAAAACAAAAGAACAATTTAAGCTGTTGTATACCATAACTGTCAGTTGCTTCAGCATCACAAACAAAAAGAAATTTTGAAGTAAGAATGGAGAAACTAATGAGAAATAAAAATAGCATTCCATTAAAAAAGGTCAACACAAACTAGAAGGAGCTTCTTTTTGCAAGCAGATTAGAACTTCACTTTCTGGGAGAAAATTCCGTGAAATATACTGGCTTCGTCCAGAGTCTGTTCCCTCGAGTTGTTCAGAGGATCCTCTACAACATATCATCCTCCTTAACATTCATGGTATCTTTTTAAAAAAATTGAACATAATCATGAATGAAAATCCATCCTGGGCATGTTGTGGAAGTCAAGGACATGACAAGTTCAGTAATTAAGTAGTCCAAGAACTACCCAAACATGGATTCTATGCAATACAGATAATAAAAAAAAGGGCGTACCCAGTGCACGAGGCTCCCACCATTGCAGGGTCTGGGGAGAGTTATAATGTATGTAGCCTTACCCCCGCTTTATGGAGACGTTGTTTCTCTTAAAAGTTTTTCGTTTTGATAATGCTTTTGAATATACTCAAAGTGAGATTTCCTCTTCTTGTTTTGAATGTGGTATTATTCATCAAACCAATTGCTCATAAATTCCTCACCAGAATGGTGTGGCTAAATGGAAAAATCGCCATTTGTTGGAAGTTGCTCATTCTTTGTTAATCCATATGAATGTTCCCAAGAGTTTTGGGGGGGATGCTATTTTGACAGCTTGTTACTTGATTAATACAATGCCCTCATCTGTTCTTGACAATAAATTTCTTGTGCATGTTGTTTTTCCTAATTCTACACTATGTTCCATACCATCTCGTGTTTTTGGATGCACTTGTTTTGTCCAAAATTTACGCCCAGGTTTTGATAAATTGTCTCAATGAGCTATCAAGTGTGTTTTTCTTGGGTATATTCTTGCACTCAAAATGATTATCGCTGTTATAATCATGTTTCTTGACAGCAGTTTATCAATGCAGATATTTCATTCTTTGAGTGTACACCATATTTTTCTACTGAGAGTCATGACTTGAACATTGAAGTTTTCAGTTCTCTTTCTCTTGTTCCCTCTTTCAGAGTCCTCGACTAATTCTCGGTCAGTACCACTACATGTGTCGACGGCACCCTAAGCTGTCACCTCCTTCTGTACAGCCCTCTACATAGTCCAATTCCTTGTTGTGCAATCCTTCGACTGCTGACTTATCAGTTGTTCTACGAAAAAGTACTTGTTCTTGTACTCATCAATATATGGTTGCATATCCTATTGAAAATTTTGTTTCTATCTCACATCTCCCATCCTCTGTTCATAACTTTGCCTAATCTTTATCTACACAATCAGTTCCTCAAACATACTAGGAAGCGTTATCTCATTCTGGATGGAAGACGGCTATGGATGTGGAAATGGATGCTTTACTTTCTCGACAGGCATGGACTCTGGTTGACTTACCCCCAGATAAGGAACTCATAAAGTGTCGTTGGGTGTATACCATTAAGTATAATCCTGATGGTTTTGTTGAGCGGCTCAAAGCCCAATTGGTGGCTAAGGGTTATACTTAAAACAATGGAATGAATTATTTTGAGACCTTTTCTCTTGTTGTTCATTTGAACTCTACTCTCGTGTTGATTTCTTTGATTGTTAATCTTGATTGGCCCTTATTTCAGTTTGACATTAAGAATGCTTTTCTATATAGTGACCTACATAAAGAGGTGTATATGACGTAACCTCCCAGGTATGTTGCTAAGGGGGGAATTCACAGAAAGTTTGTAGGATGTGCAAGGCTATTTATGGGTTGAAACAGTTTATGGGAGCTTGGTTTGATGAGTTTAGCCAGGTTGTTTCTAGTTTTGGTTTTTCCCAATGCTATTCTTGATCATTTTATATTTGTTCATCGTCAGGGTTTTAAGGTGATTGTGTTGGTGGCTTATGTTGATGATATCATTGTTTGTTTCTGGTAATGACTTATTTGGTATTGAAGCTGTGAAAGCTTATTTACAGCAGCATTTTCAAATGAAGGACTTGGGAGCTCTTTGGTATTTTCTGGGCAATGAGGTAATTTGTAGCTGGAAGGGTATTAGTTTGTCTCATAGGAAACATATTCTTGATCTTCTATCAGAGACTGGTAGACTTGGTTGTAAACCTATTTGAAACTTGGGGCTTATAGGAGGCTAGTTGGTAAACTAATTTTATTGTTACTAGACCTAACATCTCCTTTGTTGTTGGTATTATAAGCATAGTTGTCAAGGAGGCGCCTAGGCGTCCAGGCAGATCGGTAGGGGCCTAGGCGATTGCCGCCATAGTGTAGGGCGCCTTGCACTGGTTTAATTGGTATCGGACCAGGTTCTGGCACTTATTTATGTCAAATATCATTTAAGTAAATGTTTTATATTTGTATTTCATTTATTTAAGATATTATTCATAAATAAGAAAATATCCCCTTATTTGAATCCAATAAAAATAGTTAAAAAATCAAATTCCAAAAGGATAATAAGTCAACCCCAAGTTCAAGAACAAAAACTAAATTTTTAGCAGTAGGTGAAAATTTCAACTTTCTAATGCTGAGTTTTTTTTTCTGAAATCTAAAAATTACATAAATCTTAATATGGTAAAAAACATTGCTAAAAAGCCAAAGTGCGGTAAAATATTCATTTGTATTGATATTTAAAAATATTTTTTCATTCAGAGCGATTTTGACACCATTCGCGGGCACCAAATAAGGTTTGACCGTAACATAAATCCTTCACTATAAATCAGATTTAAGCAATCTTGGATTTGTTGGAAAGCTGGTTTTGTGTTCTACCTAATACAAAAAGTCTCATGTAAAAATAAAATCATTTGATCAGTCAAACATCTTAGAGAACAATAACATTTCTTTAAATCGCCATTTGTTGGAAGTTGCTCATTCTTTGTTAATCCATATGAATGTTCCCAAGAGTTTTGGGGGGGATGCTATTTTGACAGCTTGTTACTTGATTAATACAATGCCCTCATCTGTTCTTGACAATAAATTTCTTGTGCATGTTGTTTTTCCTAATTCTACACTATGTTCCATACCATCTCGTGTTTTTGGATGCACTTGTTTTGTCCAAAATTTACGCCGAGTTTTGATAAATTGTCTCAATGAGCTATCAAGTGTGTTTTTCTTGGGTGTATTCTTGCACTCAAAATGATTATCATTATTATAATCATGTTTCTTGACAGATTTATCAATGCGAGATATTTCATTCTTTGAGTGTACACCATATTTTTCTCTTTGAGTCAGACTTGAACATTGAAGTTTTCGGTTCTCTTTCTCTTGTTCCCTCTTTCGAGTCCTCGACTAATTCTCAGTCAGTACCACTACATGTGTCGACGGCACCCTAAGTGTCACCTCCTTCAGACCCTCTACATAGTCCAATTCCTTGTTGTGCAATCCTTCATCTTGACTTATCGGTTGTTCTACGAAAAAGTACTTGTTCTTGTACTCATCAATATATGGTTGCATATCCTATTGAAAATTTTGTTTCTATCTCACATCTCCCATCCTCTGTTCATAACTTTGCCTAATCTTTATCTACACAATCGTTCCTCAAACATACTAGGAAGCGTTATCTCATTACGGATGGAAGACGGCTATGGATGTGGAAATGGATGCTTTACTTTCTCGACAGGCATGGACTCGGTTGACTTACCCCGGATAAGGAACTCATAAAGTGTCGTTGGGTGTATACCATTAAGTATAATCCTGATGGTTTTGTTGAGCGGCTCAAAGCCCAATTGGTGGCTAAGGGTTATACTTAAAACAATGGAATGAATTATTTTGAGACCTTTTCTCTTGTTGTTCATTTGAACTCTACTCTCGTGTTGATTTCTTTGATTGTTAATCTTGATTGGCCCTTATTTGATTTGACATTAAGAATGCTTTTCTATATAGTGACCTACATAAAGAGGTGTATATGACGTAACCTCCGTGTATGTTGCTAAGGGGAATTCACGAGAAAGTTTGTAGGATGTGCGAGGCTATTTATGGGTTGAAGCTTTTTATGGGAGCTTGGTTTGATGAGTTTAGCCAGGTTGTTTCTAGTTTTGGTTTTTCCCAATGCTATTCTTGATCATTTTATATTTGTTCATCGTCAGGGTTTTAAGGTGATTGTGTTGGTGGCTTATGTTGATGATATCATTGTTTGTTTCTGGTAATGACTTATTTGGTATTGAAGCTGTGAAAGCTTATTTACAGCAGCATTTTCAAATGAAGGACTTGGGAGCTCTTTGGTATTTTCGGCAATGAGGTAATTTGTAGGCTGGAAGGGTATTAGTTTGTCTCATAGGAAACATATTCTTGATCTTCTATCGAGAGTAGACTTGGTTGTAAACCTATTTGAAACTTGGGGCTTATAGGAGGCTAGTTGGTAAACTAATTTTATTGTTACTAGACCTAACATCTCCTTTGTTGTTGGTATTATAAGCATAGTTGTCAAGGAGGCGCCTAGGCGTCCGGGCGGATCGGTAGGGGCCTAGGCGATTGCCGCCATAGTGTAGGGCGCCTTGCAGACCGGTTTAATTGGTATCGGACCAGGTTACGGCACTTATTTATGTCAAATATCATTTAAGTAAATGTTTTATATTTGTATTTCATTTATTTAAGATATTATTCATAAATAAGAAAATATCCCCTTATTTGAATCCAATAAAAATAGTTAAAAATCAAATTCCAAAAGGATAATAAGTCGACCCCAAGTTCAAGAACAAAAACTAAATTTTTAGCGGTAGGTGAAAATTTCAACTTTCTAATCTTGAGTTTTTTTTGAAATCTAAAATTACATAAATCTTAATATGGTAAAAAACATTGCTAAAAAGCCAAAGTGCGGTAAAATATTCATTTGTATTGATATTTAAAAATATTTTTTCATTCAGAGCGATTTTGACACCATTCGCGGGCACCAAATAAGGTTTGACCGTAACATAAATCCTTCACTATAAATCAGATTTAAGCAATCTTGGATTTGTTGGAAAGCTGGTTTTGTGTTCTACCTAATACAAAAAGTCTCATGTAAAAATAAAATCATTTGATCAGTCAAACATCTTAGAGAACAATAACATTTCTTTAAATCGCCATTTGTTGGAAGTTGCTCATTCTTTGTTAATCCATATGAATGTTCCCAAGAGTTTTGGGGGGGATGCTATTTTGACAGCTTGTTACTTGATTAATACAATGCCCTCATCTGTTCTTGACAATAAATTTCTTGTGCATGTTGTTTTTCCTAATTCTACACTATGTTCCATACCATCTCGTGTTTTTGGATGCACTTGTTTTGTCCAAAATTTACGCCCAGGTTTTGATAAATTGTCTCAATGAGCTATCAAGTGTGTTTTTCTTGGGTGTATTCTTGCACTCAAAATGATTATCGCTGTTATAATCATGTTTCTTGACAGCAGTTTATCAATGCAGATATTTCATTCTTTGAGTGTACACCATATTTTTCTACTGAGAGTCATGACTTGAACATTGAAGTTTTCAGTTCTCTTTCTCTTGTTCCCTCTTTCAGAGTCCTCGACTAATTCTCGGTCAGTACCACTACATGTGTCGACGGCACCCTAAGCTGTCACCTCCTTCTTTACAGCCCTCTACATAGTCCAATTCCTTGTTGTGCAATCCTTCGACTGCTGACTTATCAGTTGTTCTACGAAAAAGTACTTGTTCTTGTACTCATCAATATATGGTTGCATATCCTATTGAAAATTTTGTTTCTATCTCACATCTCCCATCCTCTGTTCATAACTTTGCCTAATCTTTATCTACACAATCAGTTCCTCAAACATACTAGGAAGCGTTATCTCATTCTGGATGGAAGACGGCTATGGATGTGGAAATGGATGCTTTACTTTCTCGACAGGCATGGACTCTGGTTGACTTACCCCCAGATAAGGAACTCATAAAGTGTCGTTGGGTGTATACCATTAAGTATAATCCTGATGGTTTTGTTGAGCGGCTCAAAGCCCAATTGGTGGCTAAGGGTTATACTTAAAACAATGGAATGAATTATTTTGAGACCTTTTCTCTTGTTGTTCATTTGAACTCTACTCTCGTGTTGATTTCTTTGATTGTTAATCTTGATTGGCCCTTATTTCAGTTTGACATTAAGAATGCTTTTCTATATAGTGACCTACATAAAGAGGTGTATATGACGTAACCTCCCAGGTATGTTGCTAAGGGGGGAATTCACAGAAAGTTTGTAGGATGTGCAAGGCTATTTATGGGTTGAAACAGTTTATGGGAGCTTGGTTTGATGAGTTTAGCCAGGTTGTTTCTAGTTTTGGTTTTTCCCAATGCTATTCTTGATCATTTTATATTTGTTCATCGTCAGGGTTTTAAGGTGATTGTGTTGGTGGCTTATGTTGATGATATCATTGTTTGTTTCTGGTAATGACTTATTTGGTATTGAAGTCTGTGAAAGCTTATTTACAGCAGCATTTTCAAATGAAGGACTTGGGAGCTCTTTGGTATTTTCTGGGCAATGAGGTAATTTGTAGCTGGAAGGGTATTAGTTTGTCTCATAGGAAACATATTCTTGATCTTCTATCAGAGACTGGTAGACTTGGTTGTAAACCTATTTGAAACTTGGGGCTTATAGGAGGCTAGTTGGTAAACTAATTTTATTGTTACTAGACCTAACATCTCCTTTGTTGTTGGTATTATAAGCATAGTTGTCAAGGAGGCGCCTAGGCGTCCAGGCAGATCGGTAGGGGCCTAGGCGATTGCCGCCATAGTGTGGGCGCCTTCCTGGTTTAATTGGTATCGGACCAGGTTCGCACTTATTTATGTCAAATATCATTTAAGTAAATGTTTTATATTTGTATTTCATTTATTTAAGATATTATTCATAAATAAGAAAATATCCCCTTATTTGAATCCAATAAAAATAGTTAAAAAATCAAATTCCAAAAGGATAATAAGTCAACCCCAAGTTCAAGAACAAAAACTAAATTTTTAGCAGTAGGTGAAAATTTCAACTTTCTAATGCTGAGTTTTTTTTTCTGAAATCTAAAAATTACATAAATCTTAATATGGTAAAAAACATTGCTAAAAAGCCAAAGTGCGGTAAAATATTCATTTGTATTGATATTTAAAAATATTTTTTCATTCAGAGCGATTTTGACACCATTCGCGGGCACCAAATAAGGTTTGACCGTAACATAAATCCTTCACTATAAATCAGATTTAAGCAATCTTGGATTTGTTGGAAAGCTGGTTTTGTGTTCTACCTAATACAAAAAGTCTCATGTAAAAATAAAATCATTTGATCAGTCAAACATCTTAGAGAACAATAACATTTCTTTAAATCGAAAGCAGTTCAATTACTTATTGACAAGATCATATTTTCAAAGAACAGTATAAACCAAATGCATGTTTTGATTGTCTCAAACTTCCAATGGTTTCTTTAGTTCTGCTGTCTTCTAGTTCTATGTTCATTTTTGATAACTTTATGTGGCTTAATATTGATTTTTGATTATTTAATGTGACTTAATGTTGATTTTTGATGATATAAGGTAGATATTGTAGCATACTAAATAATGTTAGAAAAGATGGAAAATAATTAATAACACTTGGGCACCTAGGCAACGCCTAGGCGGGCGCCTTGTCGCCTAAGCGCTTAGGCACCCCTCTACCACCTTAGGTCGCCTTACCGCCTTGACAACTATGGTTATAAGTCAGTTTATGGAAAAACCTAAGCAGCCCTATTGGGAGGCAGTGTGTCGTATCTTGAAGTATCTTAAGGGTTCTTTAAGGAAAAGTCTTATTTATAGCCGTTAGGGTCATACTGATAACAACAACAACATAGCATTATCCAATTAAATGGGCTCGACCACATGGATCCTTGCTCTCCAATCAGCTCTATTCGAAGTCATTCATGGTACAAGACTTAAGCTAATCATGTCTTTCCTCACCACTTCTCCTATGGTTAATTTAGGCCTCCCCCTGGCTCTTTTGGTTCCCTCAATCTAAATCAAGTCACTCTGTACTGAGGCATCCGAAGGCCTTCATTGAACATGGTCATGCCACCTCAAACGACTCTCTTTAAGATTATCATGGATTGGAGCTACTCCCAACCCAGCTCTAATATGGTCATTCTTTACTTTATCCTTCTTAGTTTTCCCACACATCCATTTCAACATCTTCATCTCCGCTATGGATAGTTTATTTATATGATACTTCTTAACAGCCCAACATTCTGCACCATCAATCATAGCTGGTCAAATGATAAAAAAAAGAACGTACCGAGTACGCGAGGCTCCCACCATTGCAGGGTCTGGGGAGGGTCATAATGTACGCAGCCTTACCTCTGCTTTCGTAGAGAGGCTATTTCCAGACTCCAACCCGTATCCACTTGGTCACAATGGAGCAACCTTACCATTGCACTGAGGTCCGCCCTCTGATAATTGGTCGAATGATAGTCATATAAAATTTCCCTTTAAGCTTTAAAGGAATACATAATGTAGTTCTAGATAGGGTAAAGCCCTACTAGAAGCCAATTAAACCAGGACCAATAACAAGGAACTAAGGGGTTGTTGGTTCTGCAGCTTCAATAGGACAGAATTGCAGTTTTAGGTCAAATCTAGGGCTTAGGTTAGGCTAATGGAAGGGGGGTTTAGGGGGTATGGCTAGGTAGGTTTATAGGACTCTAATAATGTAGGTATTATAGAGTTTTAAGTGTTTTGAAAATTCTATAAAACTCGGCAGTAAGTCAGGATCGACTATGGGTTTTGGGGAAATTAATGAAGGATGAGGGGATTAGGGTTTTGATGGACAAATATGGCTGAGCAACAAAATCTAGAGTTTAATGGAATTAGGGTTTAATGGAATTCAAGCAAAAATAAAGGGGGATCAATTGGGGAAGGGAGTAGAGGATTAGAAGAAGAAATTAATGAACAAGTTGCAGCAGAAATCCACTAGCAGCAGCTTGGGATCCTCCCGGCCGTCACGGCGCAAGGAGTTGATCGGATTCCACCAATCCCTTTCCACCTTGATAGAACCACAAGGATGCACACTCACAAGGAGCACAGGAGCAGCAACAATGGCAACCAACAAGCAAAAGTTTTTTTTCATTAATCAAATTCGTGTTCAATGCTGGCATCTCTTACAAACTTATATAGAAGACTAAAAAATAGACTTAGACACTAAAAAGGAATGGCCTAACCCTATCCCTAACCTATTAGGTAACTTAAACTGACTAGGAAACTAAAATACTAAAAGAAATAGACTCAAAACCTAGCTGAACTTATAGAATCCTAATCCATCTCAACTTACATCACATGACCACTTAAGTTATCACATGATCACTTAAGTGATCACATGACCACTAATTACATAAAAATCAAAACTAAGGAATTAAAACAGCTAATCTCGTATGCAACCTAATTACCCATATTTTAGGCCCATAAAAGTGGCCTATTACATAGAAAACTCATGGGATCAAAGGCCCAACATATATATATCCCAACCCTAGACTTATTTCTAAAGAAATAAGCCCATTTCGGTGATGAATCTGCATCAATACACCGATCACACAGTACTCCAGGCTCACCTTTCCACTTTATCTACCCTATTTTAATCCTCTGGGCAACGTCAACTTCTATGCATAGTTGTCATGGCGCCGCCATGGAGTCCTGGCGCTGGATAAACTGGCATATCGACCTTCGACATGGCTCATGTATAAATATCGCCCGATATGGCGTATATGGCGACGCCATGGACGCCATATCACGATATATGGGCATATCGGTCGATATAAGTGTAAAAAACTCAGGTTTTAAATTTTTTTTTTTTAAAAGCTTAAATGCTTTTTCCTTCATTTGTATTGGTCACATTAACATTAAAAATTAAAACCATTAAAGATTAAACAGTACACTTTAGTAGTATTCCCTAAATCCCTAATTGGAATTGAAATTTGGGGATTTTAGAAATCACAAAGTTTGTCAAGACAGAAGAGAGACTTCGTGAGACGTCTGGAGACTGAAGGAGTCAAGAAGACGAAGAAGTGAGAAGAAGAAGAAGAACTGAAGCTGCAAGTCCGCAACTCTCGGCAAGTTTGAACCCCTCCGTGAACCTCCAGGTAAGTAATTTTTATTTTTTATTTATTTGGTTCTTCTTCTTCTTCTCCAATCTCCACCAGTCCTCCGTGAGTGCGACTCGATCCTTCTTCTTGAGTTCTTCTTCTTCTTCTTCTTCTTGATTCTTCTCACTTCTTCGTCTTCTTCACTTCCAAGCAACTTTCTCCGTCAGTTCTTCTTCGTCTTCTTACCTTGCGATTGCGAGTTTGCACACGATGGACCTCTCGTTTTTTTTTTTTTTTCCTTTTTCTTCTTTTTGCCTTGTAGTTGCAGGCTTGCTTACGATCGCAGACCTCCCAGTTTTTTTTTTTTTTCTTCTTCTTGCCTTGCATTTGCAGGCTTGCACACAATCATAGACCTCTCGGTTTTTTTTTCTTCTTCTTGCCTTGCGATTGCGAGGCTTGCACATAGAAAGAGAAGGTGTTTTTTTTCGTCTCCTTCTTGCCCTGCACACGCCCACATACACAATTACACACACAGAGACAGGAGAGAGTCGATAGACGAATGGGGGTGGAGGGATTTATTATAGCCAGTAGTTCTCTCGGTTTTTTTTTCCCCTTCTTCTTGCCTTGCGATTGCAGGCTTGCACGATCACAGAGATGGTGTTTTTTATATTTTTCTTCTTCTTACCTTGCACACAGGCACACAGGCACACATACACAGTTATTTGATAGGCTAATCTATGTTTTCATACTTTCATGTACACTAATGGATATTACACTTTCATGAATTAAACCATAGTATATTAGTAGTACACTTTCATGCTGATTTTTGATGTTATAGGATATATACTATAGCATACTAAATGACATTAAAAATAGAGAAAATAAAAAATAAAACATGGTCGACATGCTCGCCATGGCGGGCGACATGTCGATATATCGACGTGACACCCCTCCACCGACTTGGATCGCCGTGACGCCGTGACAACTATGCTTCTATGTCACCCTTCTCATTTATGATTAATCCCATGTATAAAAAAAATCACTTCACAGGATCTACCTGTCACCAATATTCACCACCTAATTATCTGTCCCAATGTTGCCAAAGTTACACACCATATATTTCATCTTAGTTTTACTTATCTTCAGAGTTCAGACCTTTTGATTCCAAGGTTGATCTCCATACTTCCACCTTGGTGTTAATCCTGCTTTTATCTCATCCACCAAAAAAATATCATCCGCAAAAATCATACACCAAGGAACCTCATCTTGTATACCTCTGGTTAAGTCATCCATAAGGGCTTACGGCCGATCCTTGATGTAACTCAATTGAAATTGGGAATTCATTGCCTTGGCCCCCTACAGTTCTGACGCTAGTCACCACACCCAATTGTTATGGTCATATTGATATCATTGGTTATTCTAATGTTGACTGGGCTGGTGCTGATGGTGATCAGAGACTCCACAATTGGGTACTAGAAGTTTGTTGGTGGTAATCTTATTACTTTGTAGAGTAAGAAACAAACTACAATAGCTCGGTCTAGTGTTGAAGTAGAGTATAGAGCTACGGATCATACTGCAATTGAGTTGATGTGGTTAAAGTCTTTGCTTCAAGAGCTTGGTTTCCAATTAGTAAACATGTTGATATGTATTGCAATAATCAAGCTGCTATGATACATTGCTAGTAATCTGGTATTTCATGAACAGACCAAGCATATTGAGGTTGATTGCCATTTTGTGCAAGATGTTGTGATATGGAAGTTGTTTTCTACTACTTTTGTTGGTTTTTCCAATCAACTGGATGACTTGTTTACCAAAGCAATGTTCCGGAATGTGTTTCTTCAAGGGTGTTCCAAGCTGGGCAGGGATGATATTTATGCTCCAGCTTGATGGGGAGCGTTGAACTTGCTGATTATAGACCAGTATTATTGTCTGTTGTAACTAGTTTTAGTTCTTTTGTATTTCTTTCTTATGGTCTACTCTAGGACTTAAGTAGGGGCTTATGTGTAATATCATGTTGATACACATAAGCAGTCCTCATCTTGCACTCTCCTTCTCTAAGTTATAAATAAACATCATAAGCTCACGGTTGGGATATCCCTCTCACAACCGTGAGTTATTCTTCTTCTGTTACTTCTCCTTTTCTTCTCATACACAGGTGATGTTCTTCCTATCTCTAATTCTGTCACAGGTTCAACTTATTTTTGGCCAACATGTGATGCAGCTAGTATTGCTTCTTTGCAACTGAAAATCATTACTGTTCTTAAAAAGCAGCAACTACTTTCCTTCATACTACAAGACTTCCAGAAAAATATTATGGGAGAATATTTAAATCTGTGTTTTATCATAGTTATAGTTCTTCACAATAAATTTTGTGGCCAAGAGCTAGAAGATACTGTAGGAGGTGTATAGACCACAATCTTTAGTAGCAAAATTTCCTTTAGTATTTTTTGGATACTTTCTGATTTGAGAGCTTGATTACTGATGTTCCATGATTAAATCTTATTTGTGTATTGCTACCAGACATTTCTTCTTAAGCTCCTACTCTTCTCCTTTTTCTTTTAACAGATCACATAACAGGATGACAGGGATAAATAAAACAATGGCTCTGTTGAAGTCAGTGCAGATGCATCAAACAAGAAATAATTCAAGTTTAATAGAATGTTCAAGGATCAAAGTAACACATTTCAGAAGAAGATAAATAACAAATGCACAAACAGCAGTTAGGTGGCAACATTCAAGGATCATAGTGACACATTTCAGACGCAGATAAATAACAAATGCATGAACAGCAGCTAGGTGGCCAAAACAATAACTGTAAACAATCCAACAAGGAATATACTCCATTTTTCTTTCTATGAATGCAAGAATTGTACTTTTGACTATTGCATTTCACAAAATCATTTAGGTCCAGGCATCCAGCCCATGATAACAAATTTAGTTGCATTTTCAAATATAACTTTATAAGTTTTTTCTTTCCACAGTATTAGCTTCTTCCAGTTGCTTCTAGCTCATATCATAGGGATGGAAAAAATATATATTCATGGAACCGGTTAAAGCACTTAAGCATATAAAGCCATGAGGCATACTTTGATAAAATCCAAGTAGAATTGATCTGGATATGATGCATTACAAATAATTACAAAATAGAAATAATCCAATCAACCTGGGATAATCCAACGATGTTGTATCCCTCACTGAGTTTTTCAATTTTCTTCACCTGTAAATCCAATAATGGACTTCTAAGAAGAATGTGTCAAACCTCAAACACCAGAAGAAGCAAATATAGGCATGTTACCAAAACAGCTTTACCACCTTATTACAAACAATTTCAGCCTGCAAATACATGACACAGTTAAAGTTAGAACCAGAAGACTAGTAAAACACTATTAATCATAAGTGATGACATTCCACCTGCTCCTGAAGCGGCAACATCCAGGAATCCCATGTGCCACTTCCGATTTCTCTACAAGGGAGAAAAGAGAAATAAGATCGGATATTTTCTTCTCCTGATAAGTAAAAGCAGAGGAACAGTTATTGAAATGCAAATGAAAACCGGAAATCCTCACACATGGGCATGATCCAAAAAGATAAAGATAAAAGCAAGGGATCTTATTTCTTTGACAATATGAGTAAAATCTTACAATAGAGAGAGGCGAGAGGAGTAAAATCATAATATCTATCTATATCTACATAGAAATATATTAACATGTATTCTGGATTTAAAATGATTCCAAACTATATTCAATGTCTTTTGTATGAAAAAAATGCAGCAAAAATTCAATTGGTTGAAGTTCAAAACTCTTTCCTCTTTTAAAGGGGGTTAGCTCAAAGCCCTTGTCTAGATATGGTTCATCTGATATGCAAAGTAAAACAAGCAGTGAAAGCATGATACAAAGAACAAAAGAAAATTTTACTTTCTGAGTCCAGATCAGAAATATGGTTACAAATTATTAGTATGCAACATTCTTATAAACAAGTCAGAACATAAGGCAGTCTTATAAAAGATAAGACAGAAGTCACAGAACATACATGCAGTATCCCTTAGAACCAGACCAATTACTTAGAAGTTCAGTGAACTTTGAAACTCCCCGATTGGAGCATTGATCACCAATACCTGACATCAAATAATGCACATTAGAGTGTAAGTATGACTTAAGGTTCTAGATGAAATTAGCATCGAAATTCATATCTTTTCCTCAATTTTAAACAATATAAAATTACATTGTTCTACAGATTCACATGTAACAAGCTAGCAAATGATTAAACTATGCATAGAAGCGTGAGGAGGATTCCACAGAATGTCAGCAATCAGCAAACAGAAAAATTAATAGATAAACAATCTAGTGTTAAAAAATCTGCTGATGGAACCCTCTGATCCATTTCAGAAATAAAATTTTGCCAATGCAGAAAACAGCACATATGCTGATTGACGCTCACGTACAATAATCCTCAAATTATTCTATTCTCATTATAATTATTACAAACCACTTAAATTGTTTTAGAAGTAATATATTCGCTAGAATGATGTTCAATGCACTTTCCACCAAACACTAGACATAATTCTGTCCATTCTAAAGCAGTTTCTACTAGTCAATAAAGAGTCTCTGCTTCAATTTTATTCTTCCCTTTCTGCATATCAAAGCAAGTAATCATCTACAAGTACCATTTAAAGCACAAAATGAAAAGATTTTGCAACTTAGGTTTCAGTTATTGCTCTACTCATCACATTTTAGCATAAAGAAGGTAAAGCAGGAAAGTACCATTTAAAGCAAAGATTCTCAATAAAAGAATTTGATATAGTTCAGCTGTACAGCTTTGTAGATCATCTGCAAATCTAAATATCTGGTTCTCTCCACATACACACACGCCCCCAACCCGTATATGTACACAACTAAAACAGCAGAAATATGGTGATATGGTCTCTTCAGGATGGAAAATTTCAGCCTTAACTTCCTGAAAAAAACTCTTAAGTTGGGACTAGGTTATAAAACTAACAGCCTGACTCATCGAGAATAATTCACATGGAAAAATGAACTCTGTCCAGGAGCGTAGCGTACGCTTCTGCTCCCTGAGTCTATCTCTCTCCTCCCCCTATGAAATGGCATATCTGCCCCTCTGTTGTAGGAGAAGAGACTCAGGGAGCGCTAGCATAAGGCTACCCTCCCGGACAAAGAACTACTTCCCCATTCACATTTACTGTGAAGAATTGATACATGTACAATAGTCAATTTTCTTTAATTTATATGGGAAAATATTGCAAAGTATTTGATGGGTTTAGGAAAGTGAAAATATTAGAATCCCACCAGAATGCCTCATTCCAATGTTTTCTAGGTCTGTCACATTCTAGTGAATTAGTAAACAGTTGATGGATCATTTATATATTTCTTCAGCACTCTCCCTATCCTCGGATAGGAGTATAGCACCTTTGTAATGTTTCATCTTTTCTGCAAATAAAGTTCAGTTTGTTAATGAAATTAAAAGGGCGTGAAAAGGGAAATATGAGTCAGAAATGACTCAACTTCCAGAGATCAACTTGAAGAATGAATTGATTGTGAAAGGGTTAACATAAAATGTACTGAGGTGATAACCTAAAATGCCCAAAAAGAAAGAACCCTAATACATGAAATGAAAAAATGTACACTAGCATCTCAGCACTTCCTCAAATTCCAGAATTCTTTATCGAACACATCTTCAAGTTCAACATCCACACTTACACAATGCCACAATGACATCCTTAGCAACAAACATAACAATGTTCAGAGAAGCAAAATTGGTGCACGAGGGCTATCATATTACGTTCTGCCCTTACAAGATACCAATTTAATGAGTGCAACTAGCTTTTTAGTGGTTCCAATATAGACTAAAATATTAACTTCAACTGCCAATTAGAATGTAGTCTTCATCAACTTCACCCATTTGCAAAACACATGGTTGATGGGCCATCATATCATACATCAAAAACCATAATCACTTACACATAGCATGGGCTATCCAAACATGCCCAGATTGCACGACCTTTAAGAGTATTTCATCATTACTAGTGACATGGCTGCTGGCTGGGTTTTTCTTTCTTTTTTTTTTTTCTTTTTTTTTTTTGGGGGGGTGGGGGGGTGGTGGGTGAGAAAATTGAAAAAAGAACCGTCCGATACTGCAAAAATGGACGCATAGCTGTGTGAGAAACAAGAACTCAATCTGCATATGTATCTAATAAAAGGTCAACACTAATTTTAGCTAACAAGAGCCCTCGGACCAAAAAGAAATTATTTTTTGCATCCTTGCCTACAAAGAGGCTAGTGGGTTGCAGTTCTTCGAGACCCACCATTAAACATAATAGCAATTAAGAAAGGGAGAGAAGAACAAATCGAAGACTCGCCCGATAACTAGTTTCCAGCGTAAAACCAGTCCCTGCACTTCGTATCTATGTAGTATGGTGTTGAGCACAAAAAAAGAATTTCGGATAGTTCACCAGCAAGAGCTGAACTACCGCAAACTTTCAAAAATTTTGAACAATATCCAAGTGTTCTTTATTAAAAATAAAAGAAACAAGGTCGAGGACAAATTCAATAATAGAATTCACTAGATTAATCAGCGAGACCATCTTCGACTAAAGCATAAAAATTCTTCAACCAAATGAATCAAAAGACAGCCCAAAAAAAAAAAACGCCAGTTAAACTTATACTTATACCGATGAAGCTAACAAATTCACACAACGAAAAATCGTAAAGATGCTCACCGTGTAACACAATGAAAGGAACAGAATACGAAACCGGAATGAAGAGTAAGAAGAAGATGAAGATGGAGACGATCGGGATTAGTGGAGGAGCGGCCATTAAGGATGCGGTAATTAATTACAGTTAATCTGCCCGAACCAGATTTTCAATTCCACAAGAATCTAGTGTTTTGATCTTTCTTCTTCTGCAAGGAAGTTTTGAGGGTTCAGATCAGGAATATCTCTCCCAGAGATTCCTTTCGAGAAGAGAAGAGAAGACCCGGGAGATGACGAGGCAGTTGCAAAGTCTAGTCTATTTTTGATGACTTGGTTACACAGGACAGTGAGCGACTGTTAGTTTTGGGAAATGTTCTCTGAACCGCCGGGTAAGGGTATGCTAAGTACTCTTGCGTTTATTTCACTCCTTATCACATGATACCTGCCCTAGACAATCAGGAAAGGGGTAGGACGATCATTTCGCCCATCTTGTGTCTGTGCAGGTCCCAAGTAACTTCAGTCTTTTTTTTTTTTTTTTTTAATTATTTGACAAAAGAACGCTAATTGGTTACGTGGTTCTTGCACCAATGGGCCAATGAGAGCATGCGCAAACATCATGGGGCATTAATTATGTTTTTCCATGGGGGCGAGGTGGTCATTTTGATTCCATCTGGGATCTAGGTGCAGGGGCCACACGACCAGGTAACATTCACACAATGAGAATAGATTTAGAAACTTATGCAATGATCTTAGGCCATCTTTGGTATAATTTTTATTTTTGATTTTTGTCTCAAAAAACGTTTTTGATTGCATTTGATATCTTTTATGGAGCCTATTTCTATTTTTTTAAAAATGAAAAAAACCAAAAACCACAAGTAAATCAAAAACTATTTATGGTTTTTGACCAAAAAATCATTTTTGACCAATTATGCGAGACTTTAATGAGCACATGCTCATAGGTCTCAAAATCTAAGGGTAAGAGCCTCATTTCCACGTTTAATTAGAAATATCAACCCTTCTTCTTCTTCTTCCTACGATCCCATCCGTCACTTCATCAAAATTATATTTTTCCCCTTCAGTTTCTATTCGAGATTCCATTTATTTTCTTTGCATCTTCTTCACAATTTCCGTTTCTTTCTCGATTCCAGACATAATCACGAAAATTAAGAGCAGATGATCCAATCTTTATCAAAGCCCATCGAGGGTTTGATGGGTTTGATGAGAATGTGTAGATAGATAGGAAAGATACAGGGAAAGAGAAAGCAAAAGGGAGATAAAGCCCTCTTCTCCTTTTTTTGAAATTCTTTATCTTCATCTTATAAATTAAAAGAAGAACTAGTTGGATTCATGTTCAGTATGCCCAGATCTGGAGCTGTAATGGCTTGGAATGTGTTCAAGTTCTGTACAGCCCTGTGTGGTCTTGGCTCTATAATGATTTTATTAGTCCTCGGAATAAAAAGATTGATAACTGATCATTTTGTCTTTAATGATCCACATAAGGGTTTTAAGGAGTTCTTTTGGCTCTGTAGTTGGCAATGCTTCTATGGAACTACTTTTCTGTCGTTATAACAGATCCAGGTTCTGTTCCACCAAATTGGAGGCCTGTTATGGATGAGGAAAGAGGAGAGAGTGATCCATTAATAGGTTCAGAGTATGGTGGCACAGGCATAGGTGTGCAGCAGTTAGTGATGACTGCTACAATTCAGTTCTGAGTTTATGCTTTGGGAAGGAAGATGAGTAAATGTGGCATCACCACTTCAAAAAACTATTATGCACATAGTATGCCAAACATATTTCTTTGTCTACAATCTATTATGTGTAATGGTTACCAAACGATTTTTATGTTTTGACAAAAAATGGTTTTCATTAATGATTTTTGTTAAATAATTAAAAATAAAAAATAAAAACTAGTAGGCAAGGGACGAGGCCTAAGGAAGCTGAAGGTTCTAAGTTCGACTCCACCTCCCCCCCCTTGGGCCCAAAAAGATCCTATCCAGACGCTTGGGTAGGGGTGAAGCGGTCTTTTCACGCCTTACTCTGTCCAGCGCTGCATGTGCAGCTCGGGCAGAGTACTGGACAAGAGCCAAGTCCCCCTTGGGCCCACCTGCCTGAGAGGAAACTCCCTCATGAACATGGGGGGCCCAATATCTCCATGATCCCTAGGGGAATTTGTCGGCCCACCTCCAGTTCCAAAAAAAATAAATAGAATATTTGAAAATCTTTACCACAAAAAAAAAATTGAATAATTGAAAATCCAAATTTGTTGAATCCTTCTTTTTTTTGGGAAATAGTTTTCTATCAGGGAGTGTGGCCTACACCAGCACTACTATGTGTCTATATCTCTCCTCTTCAAAACAAAAGGGTAGAGATGTCTTTTTAAATAAAGAAGAGAGAGATAAACTCATGGGAGTACTGGCAATCTGGCATAGGCCACTCTCTCTTGCATAGAGCTTTCACCCTTTTATTTTTTCTTTTTTTCTATAAATCCTTTCTGCCAAATCAATGGATCCTAATCCAAATAAACCATCTAGGTAGGCCACGGCATTGAGGAGATAAATCCATCTGCCACGTATACATCCCCAATGGTAATACAAAGTAAGGATACACCATGCTTTGCCAATCGACTGAGTTTACAGGGTGCAAATGGTTCTCGAATCACACAGATTCCAAATTAAAATCATTGTTGCACCACTTTCTTTAGTCCTTACTAGCTAAAATGGTTTTCTAAGTATTTGTATCTCTGCCTTCTTATGTCAGACATGGTGGTCAGATCGTTATCCATCAAGAATCCTTGTGCATTTTTTTGAAGGATAGGTGAGAGATAATTGGAATGAATGATCAGACAACCAGCTGGCCGGAACTGTCAGATACCACATTTATTTTTTTTCTCAACAAGATATATTCATGGCTTAAAGGTCGCAGCGCTTGAGTACTGCCATTATAAAACAATGATGGCAGTGCTCCATCAATTTCAATCATTGATTTTCTGACATAAGATCTGAGTAGTTCAATTTTTAGTTCAATTTTTTAAAGCACAAATGTTGTTTGTGAAATTCGGTTGATCCCAGCAAACCAAACCGGACCGGTCGTAAACTGAAACCGATCAAACCCACTAGGGTTTTGTTTTGAAGAGAAGGGAAAATCGTTCGAGAAACCAGCTCGTCTTCTTCCTCTCACGCTCATGGAAACCCCTCTTCGTCCTCTCACGCATCTGGTTCTGGTTTGTCCATGGCAGAAATTTCGAGTCTTCTTCTTCTCACGCATCTGGTTTTGATTTGAGTAGCAAAAATTGAAAGTTTTATTCCTCTCACGCATCAGGTTCCATTTGAGTAGCAGAAAAAAGGGGATTTTGAAGCCTTCCTCTCCAAAGGCCGTTGTCTGTAAATCGTAATTGTTCAAGAACATTCATCAACTTCTCTAATTCAAGAAATACTATTTTTAAAGCCAGCACCAGCAGAATAACATCTGAAATGTACAAAGAAGTGGATGGATCGATTGAATGAAACCGCAAAGACACTGCTTCAAATTTGTATCAGAAGTTGTAAAAGGATGATTCCATTATTTTCATTGCCACTAAAAGGGGAAAAAGAAGAACCCAATTACGGATTTCTCAATTCCTGTATCAGAGTTTCTTCCAACAAATTCTCTGACTCCTCCATCAATTCTTGGCTCAATCTAAACATTAAAATACAAAATTCCATCTGATTAAGAGCATCATCACTATCCAAATCACCTTCTCTCAACATAGACAACAATTAATCATCTTTCAAACCCTGCAACCCTAGTCAATCAACGTTCCTTTCAAGCTTTCAAACATGATGACTTCCTTGTTAGGGGCCATCAATAAATGAAACCCATTACAAAGCTCTCAAATCAATCCTTCCCCATCCAATTTCTCAGCCATAGTCGGCAAGAAATCTTCAAAATCAACTGCCTTTCGTCTTGCCATTCCTGAATCTTCAAGTTCTTGAATGAAATCGAAGAAGAGAAGATAAGAGAGATTTCAACTGAATTGGGAATGAGGAGAAGTGAGAGGAGGCAAGAGAGCTAAATAATGGAGAAAACAAAAGGGATTCGTGCAAAGAGAGTCCATGAATGCCAATGAAAAGTCTGTGAGGTTGGATGGGGTTTCTTTGGATTCAGCAGCGTGAGAAGAAGAAGACGAGCTTCCATACCCACGTATCAACCGACGAAGTCTGCGAGGTTGGGTGGTTTCGGTTTGACTGGCCGGTCCGGCTGGTTTGGTGGATCAATCGAGTTTCACAAACAATATTTGAAAATGTTAAAATTGACCGTTTGATTTTCACGTGTCACTTAATTTGTGCTTTAAAAAATTGAACGGCTCAGATTTTATGTCAGAAAATCAATGACTCAGATTGATGGAGCACTACCATCATTGTTTTATAATGGCAGTGCTCAAGCGCTGCTACCGCTCCCCCTATATTCATATACCTAACATGATGAGTCATTGAAACAACGTTTCTTCTGAATCAACCATTTCAAGAATAAAAATTTCATGTTCCTAATGCATTGTACATGGTGCAAAGACACAAAACTAAGAGATACATGTACTACTATACACAAACAAATGTGGGCATCAGAATCCGCAAGAGGCCATTAGAGAAGAACTATGGCTAGTATTGACTTGTGAACTGAAACAGAAGGGTTTATCGATACAATTGAAAATCATATACTACTAGTACAGACAACAAAAAAGGCACAAGGGTGAAACAAAGGTTTGATTAATCATAGAAGCTCCTTTGCAAGCCTCATTGGTCTCTCATTTATAAATGCCACGTCACCATTTGGCGAAGCAAGCAGGTGATGATCTGAGTCCTCCTCACTGTCTTCTGCTGCTGATGACGCAATAGAATCAGACCCATCTTCTGTTGATTCAAATTTGAAACAAAAAATGTCAGAGAGGGAGAGAGAGTCCAAAAGAAGAAGAATCCTGTGATGGTTCTGAACCAACATACAAGGACTCCTAGTTGGATGGTACATGGTTGCGAGTCCTGCGATAGTTCTGAAACCAATGTGCAGAGATTCCACCATCCCCCCACCCCCCCCCCCAAAAAAAAAACACATAATTGGTGTGAGGTATATATATACCAATCATGGATGTCTAAGTAACCACCGACGGTGTCTAACACAATTTGCATCCTCCAAATGGTGTGAGGTATATATATACCAATCATGGGTGTCTAAGGAACCACCAATGGTGTCTAACACAATCATGCATCCTCCAAATTGAGGTATATATATACCAATCATGGATGTCTAAGGAACCACCGATGGTGTCTAACACAATTTGCATCCTCCAAACCCCACCCCCCCACCCCCCTCCGGTCCAAAAAAAAAAAAAATCTTGGGGCTGCCCAGAACTTTTAATGACTTACCAGGGTTCAAGTAGCCAAATCCATTTAGCTGGCTTATGACATGCTTGAGTTTTGAACGAATGTAAAGACTAAAGAGTAATTCAGAAACAAATACAAGGATTACCAAGAATTAAAAGAATATGAGAAGAAATACGATGGAACGAAGAAGGACCAGAGATTAAGGCTGCGTTTGGTATACATTCTTGGAATAGAATCTATACCAAACACAGCCCAAGTGACCAAAAGGGAAAGACACACGTGCACACGTACAGAAACAAATGGAGAAAGAATCTGAAAAGAAAAAAAAAATAGAAGTAACCAAGGATAAAAAGATGAGACATCATGGGCATGTGCACACATTGAGACACTAGAATAACATACAAAACATGGTTGGGAAAGCTCACTGTGCTGAGCCAATTTTCGTTGCTTTCCTACCATGTCAAAAGAGTTGGACAAAACAAGTATGGCCGTAAGCAGACCGAATTATCTACTTGATCATTAGGACAAAGAGCCAATGGTCAACTTTCAAGGCATTAAACAGGACACTGGAACTAAATGATGAACTGATTTTTTTTTCTGGGGAAGTTCAACCACTGAATTTAATCAAATCAGATTTTTAACTTCCTAATGGCCAACATGAGAACCATAGAAGATTAGCTTCTCATACAAGAAACAAATAGAGAAAATATTCAACTAATTGGTATGAAGTCTTTGATCAAGAAGCAACATGGTCAGTGCCAGAAAAGAAACTTACCAGAATATGCTGGATGATCAGGTAGATGCCTAATTGCTGTAACCTGAATATTCTCTGGTAGTAGACAGTTGCAAAAGGAACCTGAAACTTCAAGATTATCCAGATCAAAATAAAGTAAAAGCTCCCATACTTTCGAAGAAAATAAGAAAAGGAAATCTGCTGTAAATTGTGCCTTTAAGGTGTATGCATTCACATTGGCTGGGAAAATGCAGGCCTCATGTCTCATGCATGGACCCCAACTAGTTAATAGGAACTGTCCAGAAGCCACAACTTAGGCTCAGAGAGGTTTCAGTGTAGAAAAAGAATTTTCTCTCTTACCTAATCTAGCTAACCGATTCACCCAACCAGGAATAGGTTTTCCAGTGAGACGCATGCAAACATCATCAGTAAAATGGTTGCAGTTCTTTGCAATCAAATGATAGGAATCCCCATGATATTTTCCAGCAAAATGTTCCATGAATAACCGGAACTCTGAACGGGACATATCAGTACTGCCCAATAGCACTGACCGTCGGAAGACAAAACCAGGACAGCATCTTGGCTCCACCTCAAACACTCCACTTGTAGGGTACTCATGGGCTCCAAATGCATACTCCATACCATGTACTGCAAACCAGACTGGTATCAACACTCCATTCATGTTCACTAAGAAAGTCATTAAATGTGTACATATATATACCAAGAGTAGATGTAACCAGTATATTATCAACTTTTGCATAACATTCATCAGTCATAGTAATCATTTCATTTTTATTTTTTTTTATGAATAACCTTTCCTAAGCAAGATTGTCTCAAATGTTAGGTCCTGGCTTTCACATGCCAACCCACAAACCCACACTCCAAAATAAATAATAAGGGTAATATCTACAAGTGCATTACATTAGCTAGAGACTGTAGAAATGTCACCAAATGAAGCTAGCCAAGCATGTAAAACAAGCATGATGAGCACAGCCCACAAGTTGAAGGTGCCATCACGTAGTTACTTGCACCAAAATAAAGCCAATGAAATGGATGCAACCACCTGCTTAAACGCTCCTTTTCCTTTTTTGATTCATTCAATGTACAAATTTATGAACTTTAAAATTAATTAAATGATAAGCTTGATTTTCTAGCTGAAGAATACATTTAGTGGGGTTCCCTATAGTTCCTTACAGACCAAAATATGTTGATTTAGCATTCATGCTACCAATAAAAGGTTCAATGATAATAAACAATAAAGGTCTGCAAGAAGATCCAACTAAGGTAATGCCTCCTAAGCAGGATAAAAAGTCGATCCATGGAAGGCCTCACTCTACAGGTCTTAGATTTATGAACGAAATTTCTTTTAAATCCATGCACCTAATACATACACCCCAATTGATTGACAAAATAATACTTGCTAATTGCTTTATCATTCTTAAAAGTATAATAGCAAGCATCAGCTGATGTAACAACTCTCATTTTTTGTTGTAGTCAGATTTAACAACTGAGTGTTCCATTAAAGAAAAGTATCTCAGGAAGTGTGAGGCATAAAAAAGTGAATGTGGAGATGATGCAGAAAGGATGCAGAACAAATCCTTTGGTTAATTGTTGGTAACGGGCCACATATCACCCCCCAAAAAAATCTTAAGTATTTGTTTCCTTAGTATTTCTTACTTTTTGGTTTTGTTTGAATTATGAGGCTTGCCAAGAAAGGATAGTAGTTAAATTGTCGATTCATTTCATATTTTCAATATGGATATTTTGTGAATAAAGAATGTGGAGATGATGCAGAACAAATCCTTTGGTTAATTGTTGGTAACGGGCCACATACCACCCCCAAAAAAAATCTTAAGTATTTGTTTCCTTAGTATTTCTTACTTTTTTGGTTTTGTTTGAATTTATGGGCCACTTTTTCCTTCCCCACCCCCCCAAAAAATTGAATGGAGCCCTGAACCCAAAGTCTTGCGTTTTGTGGGTTTTGGATTCCAAACACTGTTTTTTTAGCTGGTTGACCTTTGGATTCCAATTATGGATTTTTAACTGGTTGATTCGTGACTATTTTGGGTTGCAAGATCTGGACAAGGATGCTGTAAGGAGTTGTTTGGTCTATTAACAAATTTTGCATACAATAAGTGCAATAATATTTCCTCAATAGTGTTCTTATGGGATTTCAACAGCGCTATAACATTGCTAAAACATGATTATTTTCCAGCATGGTGAGGATATCAAGCATTGCTCAAACATTTTCTCCAATATTGTTCTAAGAAGTGCAATGACAACCGCCCACAGAGAAAACAGCACTTCATAGCCACTGCACCTTTCACATCAGAGCCTTCAACAACAAGGTTACTCAAACTTGAGATATTATGAGACATGATTTTATTCTCACAAGCTCTGTCCTTGAGGATGATGAGATTGTCAATAATGAATTGTCCAGCAACAGCAAACCGTAACCTTAAAAATTCAAGAACTGAAGCTTCCAGGAGCTTTGCAAGTAATGTGGAAATCGAAATCTTCCAGCCTCAAGATGACAGAGAACAATGCTGCAATACGACACATACAGAAGCAATAGATAAAGTTCCCATACCTTCAATTCCGGAGTGGTAGATTCCAAGCCCAAACCAGTAAAGGTAGTTGTTTATGGGCGTTAGATCATAGACATTGAGGTACAACTGAACACGATTGCCTCTTCCATTACTCTGCTCCTTCGTAGCTAACGAGCGCGACAAAAACGGGCGCATGTTATAAATTCCACACCACCAATTCTCCCCAAGTAGAGTATTTCTAAAATTCCAACCTCAGCTTGTCCAAAGAAGCGAACCAAAACCCTAAAGAAAGCAATTATGCAACAAATCAACAACAAATTTGAATTCAAAGTGAAAGAAACAAAAAAATTCGAAATCACACCAAAACAAGAACCCTAGCAGAATCAATACCACGAGTAACATAAATTATAACGAGAAAGAAAGATGGATTAAAACCAGAAGCCCTAGAAACCAAAAAAAATGCGAGAGGAGAATCAAACGAAAAAGAGTGAGAACATTTAAAGTTTGAAGAGGAAAGTGAGATCTTACCATGAATGCAAGTTCAAATGCCTTCTTGTTTTTCTCTTTCTTGTAAATCTTTACGAGCGAAAGCCGCGAAAGAAGAAATGGCGGCTCTCGCTCTCAGATCGGAGAAGAATGTCAGAGTTTTTGAGTTTGATTTCAGGAAGAAAATGATTTGAAACTGAGGATTGAAGACTAAAAATTAGTTGATAAATTGAAGTAGAATAGATGGCAACTGGCAAGAAATTAGAAAAAACCAAAGAATGCCCTCATGAAAATACCAAGTTACCCCCTTTTCAAAGCCAGTGATTGCCACAGTTTTGCCCTTTCAAACCGTTAAAGCTACCATTTAATTAATTTAATTTAATATAACGCTTAGTTGTCACCAATCACCATAGGTTCTCCTTTTGGTAAGAGAAAATGTATAATGGAAAAAAAAATTAAAAAAAATTGTATAATGAGATACAAAAGAGTGGGTTGATGCTTGCACGCAAGGTTCAAATAAGTTAATCGACTCAACAAGGTCGGACCGGGTTTAAAAATAAAGAATTGGGATCCGGATGAGTTCGGGCTGATTTCAAACCAATTCTATGGAAATCAGTTAAAAAAAACATCCAAACCCTAGTTTCCATACAGTATCAGTCCTATCCGGATCAGCTACAATCAGAATCAACATCGGTCGACTTTGATCCAGATCGGCCTGAATCAGCCGAGCCAATACTATCTGATTTTTCAAATCCTGATGAACCAAATTGTTACCCACCAATAAAATAGAGACATGTGGCAGAATTGGATCATCCCAAGCCCATCGTTGAACCACTACTATAGTCAGACCGACCACTGTGGGAGGACCATCAAGGATGACTCGATCTCGAAGGTCGGCTTTGACGTGTGACTCATGTCAAAAAGGTGAGGCTAAACAGATCAAGATCGGCTAGGAATCAACAAAGATTGATCCGACCTAACAAGGCGGTCAACTGACACTCCAGAACTCATCGAGGACGAATCGTGAGGTCAGCTTTGGAGATCATGTCCGACACGAAGAACAAGACAACGAGTCACCTCATCAGATCAATCCTAGAACGTCTAGGCCGACCCTTATAGATCGGCATTGGAACTAATCAGATCGACTTGATCATCAACCTAACCACCGCCTAATCATACACTAAGATATCAGCAAACCCACCCGACAAGTTAGTGGCCAGTGTCATGTCCTAACTAAGGAATGACTCTTCCCAAAGAGGAAGCCTTCTCCCAAAAGGAATCCACAACAGATCTCCTATCATAACCAGAATCCCCACTAAACTGGGACTCTTCACAACAGCCTCACCCTCGGCTCTAGTCTAAAAATAATCAAGTACACCCCAGGTACTAGGGATTCGACTCATTCCTTCTCTAACAATTTATTTGTTGCATTAAAGTCTGTCTTAGACATCAGAGAGTCCCCCACCTGTCGAAGCCGACTCTCCTTTACTTGTTTGCTCTCCGGTGCAGGCCATATTCGGAGGAACCACCGGATTCCAAGCTACAACAAATCCTCGAGTACATATGCACATGGGAAGATGTGATTAGATGTTGAAATTTATCAGATCTATTAATGGTGACTTGCACAATAATAGGGGCAGAAATTGAGTTCCAATAAAGCTACCATGTTTCAAATACGTAAGCTCACAAGGCAAGGCATTGTGAATAGGGGTGTAAATGAATAGCCGAAATCTGTTTTCGTATTCGTGTTCGTATCCGTTTAGCACTATCCGAATCCGTCCGAAAGCTAAACGGGTGCGGATATGGATAGACTATAGCTATCCGAAAAGCTATATTTACATGTAAACGGATAAAATATCCGATCCGTATCCGTGTCTGTATCTGTTTAGCACTATCCGAATCCGTTCGATAGCTAATTGGATGCGGATGCGGATATAGCACTATCCGAGCCGAATCCGATCCGTTTACAGCCCTAATTGTGAAGGTAGACCTCTTAAATCTAACTATTGGGCTGATTGGCTGGCTATGGTCACACACAGTAAACATGAGATACTTTTTTAGGCTGATGTTCTCTGTGCCACAGTGCAGCCTATGCCCAGACACATGGGTCTGCCATTCAGGGGGCAGGGTAGTCATTTTACCTGCATCCCTGGCACAGAGAATATTGGGCCTCCTTTTTTATAGAAAACTTTCCTCTTCCATCCCACCCCCACCCCCACCCCTACCCCCAACCCCAACTCCAACCCCAACCCCAACCCCCCACAATTCAAGGATTGAGATATCAGTATCGGTATGAGTATCGACAATAATATCGGTCTCTGTCGATAGTCGATACCAATCTGCATCAACTGATATTGGTCTTTGTCGATACCGATCTGGATTGACCGATATTGAATTGGATTCAATCAATTTTATCTCTATTTTTCATTAAAAATTGAGTTTTTTTTTTTTTTTTGATGATTTTACCCTTGATCAAATACCAATACCCAATCTAGGATCGGTCATGTATCCGTGTCGATCTCGACCAATATGATCTAGCCAATCCGATATCGATAGCGTAATCCATGTCTTAAGTTCCCTTATCTATAAAGAAGCCAGGGACATAACCACATTAGGATATAATTTCTTCTATATTTATTGGTTTTTTAAGGAAAAGGAGTATGACTCTTGCGTCCAGAAAAAGGCCCCATGAAAGATGAAAATGCCATTCTTGTTGATTCTTCCGCGTATATTCCCATTGGCCTCCCATGTTGGTGAGGAGACCACACTCCCAATGTTGGTGAGGAGACCACGCTCCCAGGCAGAAAATAATCTTTCTTTAGCTGTCATGTGGATTTATATCATAGAATCTGTTAAATGGACAAATGAATGATAAACAATTGTGTTTGGTTAAGAAGAACAGAAATTAGATTCTTACCAGAAAGAACAATCAGTAATACTCTTGAGAATGATCCATTTAGAAAAAAAGAGTCAAAATCGGACGCAGGAATGCAGGACCACCATCTTCAAATGGTCCCGTCACGTGCTTTCAATGTCCAACTTACAAGGAGAAGGGATCAGTTCTCGTACGAGAACGTGCAAGAACGCCTCACAGGTCACCTGATTTGGATTTCATTTGTACGCTTGTGAGGCGTTCTAGTACGTTCGTGTACGCTGATTCCACAAGTCGTCGGGTGGCAATAGGTTGGTTTGGATCTCGGACGCCGGAATGCAGGACCACCATCTTCAAATGGTCCCGTCACGTGCTTTCAATGTCCGACTTACAAGGAGAAGAAGGGATCAAGTTCTCGTACGAGGACGTGCAAGAACGCCTCACAGGTCACCTGGTGTGGATTCCATCTGTACGCTTGTGAGGCGTTCTAATAAGTTCTTGTACGCTGATTCCACAAGTTGTCCTAAGGGGTGTCAATAGGTTGGTTTGGATCGGTTTTGGTGTGAAATGAGTTGGTCTGAAACATGATCCTTTAAGGATGCACCTGTTTTGGTTTGGTTTCTATTTCTTATCGGTTTGGTTTCAATTTACCATATAAATATATTAATAACTATAGAAAAAAAATATGTTTTATACGAATTTTGGGCTACTATCTGTTTATTATCGGGTTATTTCAGTTTCGATGTCACAAAAGCCCAGTCCGAGACATGATCTAATATGCTTCATATCGGTTTCAATTCGACTCAACTTCGGTCGATTTGGCTTGGTTTCACCAGTTCAGACTAGATTTTGACATCCCTAGTCCTAAATTCCGACATTTCTCGTCAACTGTGGTGGGCACGGTTCAAAGAATCGGGATCAGATTAGTCATATTATGATCGATTCTTGCTGATTTGGATTGGAATCGATTGCAAGTGCTGATACCAATCTCTTGAACCATGATGGCAGGTGAGTGGCCAACTGCAGCTACGCTGGCCTAAGGTGATGGGCTCATCATATTGGACTAGGTTGTGATAAGAGACAATGGAATGGTATCCCTTGTGGATTCAGGGTGACCCTACTATAAAATCTGGAATGGAAATATATCATTTATAATCTTTCTCTGATGGATTTTGTTTCTAGAGTTACTACTTCTTCATGGTCTATTAAGGTAATGCATATGGCCTCAAAATTTTGCCGCTAGGCAGTTTAGTTGGTGCTCAAATTTCATTAAACATGTCAACTTGAGGTTTCAGTGGAAGCACAATTTTTCATGTCGCAATATAAAGTTTTGAACAATAGTTGAAAAGTCAAAATCTTCATTTATAATTTCACACCATAAAATACAATGATAGAACTATAAAAATTCAATACATGGAAGGTCATATGGTTGAGATGAGACCACAAAATCACTTGTAAAACACGTGAAAAAGAATAACCAAAGAGGAAATGGCAATGGACTCCTCACGAGTTTAAAAGTAAATAAAGTGATTTTAAAATAGGAAACAGATATCCTTTCTTGAAACTCAGAAGAAAACCAAACCATTGGGGGATTTTGGTTTGACTAAATAATTACTAGGATTTCTCTGTATCACAGTTTAATTGTTTTTTCCATTATTTGAAATTAATGTCAATCTTTCTTTTGGGTACTCAAAAATCTTTGTCACCTACAAAGAAACTGACTCAAAAAAGCTGCAACTACCATAAGCAATCAGTTTTGTTTTAGATGTCCTAGGTCTACAATAGACCCATTTGTTGTTTGTAGGTTAGGACATAGGTCTACGATAGAAAAACGTACTATGATGTATACAACAAAGTAAATCTTTGCTCACAGAATTACAACTAACACTGAAGATTAATGGGAGGAAGATTTCCAAATTTAATGTCCAAGAAATGAAATATAAATCTCAATTCTGTTCTGTTTTCCATCCACTCATACACAGTAAATTACATTAAGAGAACTAAGATATATATACAATGAAAATGTCATGTGTACATAGTATACATGATACATCATCTGTAATACCTGAATTAATGGTATTACTCTGTGTAATGAGCCCACATACTTGCAGCCGGGTCCCAACTTTTTGATGTATTGGTTATAAGTCCATGGCTGACTTAAAGCTGAATAGAGATAAAAAAGATAAAAATACATATCGTAAAGGGCCCAAGGGAGTAGGGAGAATGACATTATTAACCACCTAGACAGTTGAAATCTGTAGCCTCAACAACATTGTAATACAGGGAGGATGACTTTCCATCAAACTTTGAGATCACTTGATGGGCAGCTAATGCACAATAACGTTTCTTCAGTCGTGCAATGCAGATATCAATGATTTTCTTGAACATACTGTCCCCTTGGATGATTGGTTGCCTCAGAAATTCAGTCAGCGGCATCCACTGAAAGAATGCACAAGAACACTTATCAGAAGTTCATTACAGTATTTTACACAAGCAATTAACTAGGCCTGATTTGATGGTTCCATAAAGAAAGCAAACAGTTCATAGTTCAAAGTAGAAAGTTCAAACACCAGGGATTCACGTTGAGATAGGTCAAAACAACTTAGAAGAAATTGTATGTAGCAGGACATATTGCATTTGAACCCTCTGACATAATTTTAATTTGAAGATTTTCAGATAGAGACATGATTAACTTCTCTCAAACATTGTAATTTTAATTTGGATATTTTCACATAGAGACAGGATTAACTTCTCTCAAGCATAGAGTCATGGGATTGATCATAAATCTTGAATGGAATAATATATAGCTCCCTTATACAGATTCTTTTTTGGCAATTAACCAAATCTTATTGAGAGAAAAGAGAAATACAATACTAACATAACAATACCAGTCATCAAGGGCAATGAAACCTCAACACCCTAGTAACCCCTGACTAGCCAATTTATCAGCTAATAAATTGACAGATTGCATCCTCTACACATAAGAAAACGATGATGAACGCATAATGATCCAGCTTTCCTGATTAGATGATTGATATTTCCAAGACCATTAAATCTCCTTATACAGTTATCTTTCTACAATCAGGTTATCAACTTAACAATTAAATGAAAGATTTACTAAGCAGTACCGTGTCATCGTCAAACAGTTATCAGTGATTCAGTGGTGAGGCAAGCCACTTTGTAATGCACAATGATGTTGAGCAATATACAAGAAATGCTGGAGTCTAATAGCGACACTTCTAGTCCATGAACAATGTTATAATAGTTTGCAATGGATTAGTAAGGAGACTATAGTGTTACAGATCACATATAAATTAATTGCTTTACGGTAGTGGTTGGTGGTAGTAGTGATTAGCGAATGCTGTAAAAGGTAGCAAGAGATATTAAGAGTATAAAGCTACTTCTCTACAGATCTGGTGAAGACATTTACCTTGGCAGCTTGAATTTCAAGGTCATCTACTTTGATCTCAGTTGATAACGGTCTTAGCATGCATATGAAGAACAAATCTGATTTTCTGAAAGCCACATTGTGTGCATGTCTGAAATTGAAGTGAAACAGATCATGTTAAAACATTGATACTTAAAAATGCAAAACTAGTAGGCACTTGACTAATGATTTCAAAAGGTAAGAAGATATTCAGACTCAAGCACAACGAAAATACAAACTTTTGGATGGATTATGGATCCAAACCAATTGGTCACAGTTTGGAAGAACCAACATCAAAATTTAAACTAGGTACCGAAGATTGAGGTAGCCACCTAAATTCTGGTAGATACGGGTCTACACTTCAAATAACTTGGATGACTTGGGACATCTTTTCTGAGTAATGGCGAATGAAGAGAGACTACAATCTAACGGTACACATCATCCCAAGTTATTTAAAAGCAGTAAAAATTGGCCACTCCTCACCCTCCCCTTTGGTAATTTCAGTGACACTCAAAATTTTATTGATTCAATATAGGGGTAAGGCGGGTATGTCCCCCCCTCTTGTACAACCATTCATTTTGATTGAATTAATAAAATCGTAGGGGCTGGCCCGGGTCCCAGAGAATATTTGGGGTATAAAAAAAAATTAAAAAAAAAAAAAGAAAAAAAGAAGAAAAAAAAGTAGGCAGGACATATTACCTAAAAGCAATCACTTCCTCAAATTGTGTATCAATCTGCAATTGCATCACAAAATGCAGTCATATAACAAGGACAGTCTTTGTTAAACTGTGAATATTGGATGTAATATCATAGATTTTTGATACTGATAAGGAATAAAAACAGAAATAAATAGAGATACTGGAGACAAACAGTATAAAGTTATTGGATTCTTACACCAGTTTCCTCCTTGACTTCTCTCACTACTCCAGTAAAAATCTCCTCTGACTGTTTAAAGATCAACAACACAATTAGAATGGAATAGGATAGATATTTCTAATTTTGGATATGCATGTATGCCAGTGGTAGTGGTATGTTATTTAAGATGTATTTCAACCCATGTGTGAGGAATGAACCTGCACTACTTTAGAAACTTGAGAAGCCGGCATAATGCCTTGTCAATTTTCTGGTAAGTTGCAATCAGACTGGGATCCAAAGCTCCAAATAATTGAGGTACAGGGAAAACTCCATAAGTTTAACATAATGTTCCAGTGTACCTCAAGAATGAAACCTGTTGGTAATTTCCAAGAGCCAACAAACTCTGGGGCACAATGCTTCTCTTGAACAACAAGGACCTGAAGATAGTATCATAAAAAGTATGCATTTGCATTAGAAAGATAATATTCTCGGAATACACTAATTAAGCATAAGAATTGGGCGAATTTGAAGATACTATACTAATCAAATTGAATATGCTGCATTCAAGAAAGAACTCATTTTACCTCATTTTTGTCATTTAGAGCAAATCCTCCAACTCCCACTTGATGTGAAGCATTAGCAGGAAGCAGACCAGGTCCTCCAGGAATCCAGTATGTTAACATTATGTATTCTCGCTCTGCATGGTGGTACTGGAAACCTTGCTGCCATCAATTAAGCTTTCAGAACCATCGATTACAAAAACAAACCCAAGATGTAGGTAAGACAGCATTTTCTACCTAGAACCATTAGTAAAAGTAATCAATGGTGTTAAAGACTGAGTGTACCTCATAGAAGCCTGAAAGAGGGGTTACATATATGTTTCATTATATTATGTTATTTTCTTCAGATAAAGAGTTTACTACTTCAACGCTTAGCTCATAAGATTACCTTCACTGCAATAGGAACAAGCTCAGATTGTTCCACGGGTAACTTGAGCCAAACTCCCTTCTTTCCCTATGATGCAATCACGTGAAATTTTAGGTTAAGTACGCACAGGTTTGTCGGCTGATTCAAAACAAGGAAGAAGATAAAATATTACATAAAAGGACACTCCAATTTTTCAAAACCTAGCAACATCAGACCCATGGCAGCACTTCCTATTTAGACAAGAACCTAGCTTTTAATTACTCCCTTCTTGCTTGTATGCCATCAACAATTTATTCTATGAACAAACTTTTCATTTGCACAATTTTTATGACCTACATGGGCATGATTCTGTTGTGGATCTCCAAACTCATTGTATTGGCTACTTTGTATCATTTTCCTCAAAATACTGAAACTTGGTCATCTCATACATTGTGCATAAAAGTGAAAACCAAATTATAGATGTATGTAGAAACATTTGCAGTTGTGTCACTTGGGGTCTCTAATTATACGGTCATGTATCTCATAAGTTAGAAGTCTGAAGTAGATCACAGTCTACAATGCATAGTTCCTCCAAAACAGTGAATAAATTAGTGAACAGAAACATTTCATCAATTTTCAGATTGGTATTGAAAATGCACCCCAAAAGAGATAGCAAACAAAAAAGACTTCTTTGAGATCAGGGTACAAGATACTTGGGTGTTCCATTAGAATGAGAATGGTGAGCCATTATCCAAGAGTTCTTTTTTCTTTCTGGATTCTTTTGAGGTATTTCTTTTGTGTAAGATTTACTGGTTTCTTTAACCCCCTCAATGCTTAGTTTTTGGAGCTTGGGGCTGCTTGCCACTCTCTTTTTTCCTGTCTAATAAAATTGTAAGAAAGAGAGGACATGAGATAATATGCAGGTATATAATTTTACATTCAATTATATATGGTGTACAAATGGACGTGTTAAAAGGCCAAGGGGAAAGTATGAACCATGAACTTGTGTAGCCAATCCAAAGCAGTTGGGATAAGTTGTATGTGTGAAGCCAATAGCAGAGAAATAGACAGAGGTGCTAGTGTACCGATAACAACAAAACATTAATGCAGTAGATACTATGATCTTGCAGGAAATCAAAGATACCTCTCGTTTCCACCGAGAAAGAGAAGACTGCAGGATAGAAGCAAAGGCACGTGAATTAGATGGTAATCTTTCTGAATTAACAACAATTCCTTCATATTCATCTTCAAAGGCATCCAGTACACGTGTTTCTCTGGAAAAAGGAATTGAGCACACCCCATTTCCTCCAAAGATCTGACATGAACCATTTGCCACCGCAAATTTTTCTTGGTCAACTGAATTGAAAGCTTGGTTTGAAGTTCTTGTATTTGAATAAGAAGCCTTCAGAAAAATAACTGCACAAGGAAATTGGAGAGTAGGAGAAATGCTTCCGCTTCAATTTCTTAATATAGATGCCAATGCAGACCAATTAAGTGAGCAAGTGATATAATTTTATAAACTAATATTTCAAAGTGAATAAGCCCATTGTTGCACACAGGGCCAAGGATTAGAAAGCAATAGCTAGGACTCCAACTACAAAGTCAAAGTTTTCACAAGTACTCTCCTATATCTGGCTCTCCAGTCTTTCCAACAAGAGAAAATAAGTTGAAAGCAATATCAAATTACTGAAAGCATCAAGTTGTAAGATTGTTCTTGAAGTTCCAAAATCATACAATTAGCAGGTGACAAAGAACAATCTAGAATTATTTCACTTTTCACCAAAAGAATATAACTGGGAAATGTAGATCCTTAGCTGACATTCACAAACTCAACCAACCTTACAGGCTACTTTCCATAAATACAGTTCAGGAAACTTAAACACCCATAAACCCAAAAAATTCCAGCAAAATTTTGACAAGTGCCATGCTCGAAGCTTCAATTGAAGCCATATATGCATGACCAGAGGTCGAAAATAGTGAATTGTCCCAAAAAAGAAACAGGATACTAATCCTACCTAACAGAACAAAGTACAAATTTTACCTCTGCAAGAACAGAACTGTCGTGTGAATTTAACACCACCCAGATGTCCCGGAAACACATTTGAGCAAGTTCTCCCCACCGAGCATGCTATCTTCGGAGCAGATAACGTCCTCAAATCAAACAAGTGCTGCCCCATCACCAACAACAACAACACCCAATCTCCAATACAGTCCGATTCTATATAAAAAATGCAAGAACAAACAAAGCAAAAGGAAAATCTAAATCCTGTGCACCTCCCTCTCTAAATCAACTCGTGTTGCTCAAGAACAAGCGACTAACATGGAGTACATCATCAATCGGTGTAAACTAGAGGGCTAGAAGCTCGGATAAAAGCTTTAGGTGGAACCATAACAGTCAAAGATGCCATGATCAAGTATGGCAGAAAACTACACAGATATAATCAACCCAGGCCAAATTTTAAGTTGCTGTAAAATCCAAAACCCAGAATTTGTGAAGTGGGTTCTTGCTGGTTTAAGTGGTCTGAAATGGGATTTGTGTAAGAGAGACATCCATGGCCGAACTCAGAGAGCACGGAACACTGAGAACTTATAGGAAGGAAAGCGAGCCTGAGAGAGAGAGAGAGAGAGAGAGAGAGAGAGGGGGGGGGAGAGAGAGAGAATCAGAAATAAAAAAGAAGAAGTTATATGTATAACGGAGACGCGTGAACCGCATAAAAGCACGTGAAGTTCACAACCCAAATGTATAGCTTCAGATTTTTAGTGGATAAACGGTAGGCCCCACAAGGAGAACTAATTGGATTAGAATATTTTATCTGCAGATTTGCTTTTCATAGAGAAGATCTCCATCCAACTGTAGATATTCTCTGGTTAATCTATTGCGTTGCAGGGTAGATACTCTGGTCGATTTATTTCTAGTGGATTCTGAGGTGGAGGCTTTTGCGGGTTCATGTCTTACGGCTAAAAGATGATTACACGTGGCATGTGCGGACTAGTGAGTCTTTGAGGTGGAGATGTTGACACTTGGCAGTTCGGACATCCAATAGTGTAGAGCTCGAGAAGAAAGAAAAAAATTAGAACTCAATGAGCTTTGACCGTTGGATGTCCGAGTTGTCATGTGTCAACATCTTTACCCCAAAAGAATATAGTTCATCTCTAGGGTGCTCAGCACGCCCAGGGTGTTGCCAACCGTTGGGTTGTGCCGCATACATCCTAGGCATGAGCTGAGATATGTGTGGCACAACTCAACCGTTGGATGCCCCCTGGTAGCACCCTGGGCGCTGGGCTCCCTGGAGACGATCCTGATCCACCCCGAAAAGTGTCGCATTGCACACTTTTAGGGAATTGGAGAGGATTAAAATCAGAGAATCATCATAACAATTGTGTGATGTTGGTGGACATGGGTTTGCCTTAAGTCCTAAGTAACTAACTTGTCCTTTTTCTTTTTATCTGTTTTTTACTTTGATTTTAAACTTTTTTTTTCTTCTTATAAATGACATTTTACATGAAAAATTTTACTATATAGGCTCTGTTTGGTTGCAGGGAAAAATAAAGTGAACTAAAAAAGAAAATGTTTGTAATCATTATCTCCATGATTACAAAATACGTTTTAGATGTAATTTTGATTTTTTTTTTTAGATACAAAGAATTTGAATGTAAAGTAAAGTGAAATTTAATAACTAAATATGGAATCATTTAATCTTGTAGGTTAATGATTACAAAAATTGATTATTTAGATTTGTAAATTTGATTTCCCTTTCCTTTAATATCCTTACAACCAAATGGAGTCTATGTAAAGGTTAGAGATTGGATTGATGAATATTTAAGCTTCAATATTTGTGAAACCCTATCATGAAAATAACAATTACAATTAACAAAAAAAAAAAAGGAATTTGTAGCTAAGGCCCAAGTCTCAAATTTAAGCTCAGATTTAGACTTCAGAGTACAAACGACCAAAGCCCAATGCTATTTGGAGTTGCCTACATCATTTAATTATTTTAAGAGTACTGCTTGTTATCACCAAAATGACGAACTAAGAAGTTGTAACCTTCTTTTAATTGCTTGAGAAAAAATGAAATATAATATAAGGGTAGAAAAGGTCTTTACAAAATTGAAAGCTATTTAATATAATATTTAAGTTTAATCGCAAAATTTATCCTCATTGAAAAAAAAAATACTATCTTCAAAAAAATAAAATTTCAACTTGTTAGTTCACCATTTTAATTACAATAAGGTTTTTCCTTACATTAAAATGACCCTACTGGAATGGATAAGGATGGATTGGAGAAATTATAAAGATATATGATGGGAGAATGAAAGCTAGTGGGGCCTTAATGCCTTACGAAGCTGGAAAGATTATAGGATTTCACAATCAATTGGCCCCAGAGATTATGACTTGTTTGTTTGTTTTCTCTTTAAAAAAAAATGGAAAAAAGGTTTGTCTGTGTTTCTCCTAAATGGCATGACACATGATTGTTGTATGGATAATGTTTTCAAATGCTTTATAAGGAGTGGCAGATGAATATATCTCCACCATTATAAAAAGCTTCCTAAATTAGCAACATATTCACGTGATCAGTGAGTGACCTTTATATAATTATATATAGTAGAGTTGTTTAATATATGTCTTGAGGGTAAGAGATCGTTGTCTGATCGAGTAGCTTTTGCAAAATAAGAGTTTTTGCTAAAATATCAACATGGATAGGATTTTTGTTTTCTAGAGATCACTGTGTAGGCGCAACAGACGAAGATCGATCAGCGACCTCTTTCTGGCGTCGTGCACCCGAATATAGGAGGTGCCAAAATTCAGCGTCTATACACTGCCTTATCGTGTAGCCCCTACAACAATGAGGGGTCAAATGAGAGCATACATAAGGGCATCAACATAGATGGGATTTTTTATTTCACAGAAGATTGGGATAATAATTTCATCAACTCCTAACTTTAGGCGTAGAGTCTACACAGCCAGACAACGCTCTTTACCCTTTTTTTTTATATATGAAAAAATGTTACTGGACCAATAATAGACTAATAAGAGACCATTAAAAGAAATCGATAGTGAACCACAATAACTGAACCGATAGCGAACCAAAACAACAATCCAGAGAATATATTATATACTAATGGTCTGATTTGCCACGTCATTAAGAACAATGATTACAATGTATTTGTGACCAACAATATTGTCGGTATATTAACATGTTTTTTTTAATTGATTGTCCATTTGATCCTGAGTATAGGGTTGGCATTGTACAATAACATACTGCAATTGGTCTTGGAGCCATGCACATTCAATAAGTTAAAAACTAGGTAGATCCACGTAATGTAGGTTTTCTATTAAAATTTAATTACATTATTTAATGGCAAAAGTTTTCCTTCAGCAATGAAGGAAGAATCCCCTCACCATTAGTGATGTGATAATGTGAAGGGACTCTTATCCAATGAGAGACTATTACATCTTATATATATATATATATCTTGTTTACCTTTATTAGGATAAATGATTCGTATCACTTGTATTATTAAATTATCCTTTCACGCCATTAAACTATTATATATGTGCTTAGAAATATTAATGTACTATTTTGTACACACGAATGATGTGAATTATACGTATATTGTGTATCAGTAATGTTGTACGTGAATTTTATGGGAGAGTGTTCTCTACGATGTCAATATGGGGAGGAATGTACACACCACACTAATGACTATTTTGAATAAAAATATTATCCATATGGAACTCACATATTTAGAGTAGGAGAGAGAAAGAGAGAGAGAGAGAGATTCCATGTGTGATGGAAATTAGTAAACATGGATGTGTTGCGTGTGGGAAATATATTAAAGTTACATAAACCTACTTAGTTAAGTGCTTAAACGACATGAAGACATTTAATATTACAATGAAACAAGTATTCCTTCATCATCATTGGCATTATAAATTATTTTTTAAAAATATCTTTTAGGGTTGGATTAACTTGGGGGTTGCAAAATCATAAAAAAATTTATGTTTTAAGTCATTCATTGATACCATGGTCTCACAAATTGGAACATAAATTGACGGATTTGGCTGATTCTGATTCCAATTATTCCTGATTTTAAATTATTCTTTTAAAATTTTCTTTAATGTACTTATATATTTATTTTAGATCATTTCGTCCATTTATTTAGTTAGTAAATAATTTGAAAATTAATGAAATTTACATCCTGGAGCTAGATCTATAAGTATTTTATTCAAAATCTTTAAAAAATCACCGATGTATGAAAATATTTGCTTCTTTTAGATTCCAATTTCTAAGTTTCGACCAATTTTGATATGATTTTTTTTTTTTTTTTTGATAGAAATTTTGATATGATTTGAATTATAATGGATGGAGACTGGATCTCGTGTCATGTTCTAGGTTTTTAGCTTTGCTTGATACCCTCCAAAATTGCTAACCTCACAAATTTGTGAGCTTCACAATATCATCACATGTTCCAATAGGCTGTTTCTATGAAATTAGAAACCCCTAAAACTATGTCTATTCTATTACAATTGATAGACATATATACAAGAGATGGCCAAATAAACATGACAACATCTAACAAGGAAATAGAATCAATGAAAATATCACATACAGAGAAATATACAGAATTTTAAAAGAATATTACAACTAATACCCACCTCAAACTCGAGGTGGATCAAAGAAAACCAACTTGAGTTAGGACACCAATGAACGAAAAATGATCAGGAGGATGCGTTTTGGTAAATAAGTCTACATGTTGATGCACGGATGGAAAAAAAAGTAAGAGTGAGAAAACCTAAGAGCAAATGATAACAAACAAAATGACAATTTATCTCAATATGTTTGGTGCATTCGTGAAACACATCATTGTGAGCAATTTGAGTAACACTCTCGTTGTCATAGTAATAGGACCATTAGATTGGAGGGAAGTAATTGACGAGTCTGCATCCGATGAATTTGTAGGCATGACAATAGAGGAGTTAAGGGTAGGTGCAGTTGTAGGAACGACATGGTCATCATGAGCTGATGGGGGAGGAGAGCTAGCGGGTTAGGCACAAGGAGAAAGTTGAGTCAAGGATGAGAACTTTCAGAGACATTAGAGACAAGAGTGTTCTCTTGAAAGACAACATGACGAGATATCACGAGATGACCAACAATAAAGTCATAACACCATAACCCTTTTGTTCAATGCCATAACCAAGGAAACAACATTGTGCAATGCAAGGGGAGAGTTTATTATGATATCTGTTAGGAAAAAGAACATAACAAACACAATCAAAAACATGAAGAATAGAATAATCTGGAGGAGTACCATATAAATGTTCATAAGGGGAAATGTGTTGAGTTATCGAAGATGGAGTATGATTGGTAGTAAAAATAGAAATTAGGGCATCTTCTCCCCAAAAAGATGAAGGAAGTTTGTCAAAAAAAGACACGAGTAGCGTTTAAGTTGTGACAGTGTTTGTGTTTAGCGAAACCAAGTTAGGATGTATCTATGAAAGAAAATTAACTAAGGGTACCATTTTGCTAAAGTAAAGTACAAAATGGGTGGAAAGTTTATTCTCCGACGGAATCAGAGCAAAAAACGTATGTATTTGGAAAGTCAGGTAAGAACCATACGAGCAAATTTTAATAAATGAACAAAAGCTCAGATTAAGAATGAAAGAGGTAAATCCAGGTATAATGAGGATAATCATCAATAAAGTAATAATCCTAAGTTGGATGCGAGTAATCTGATGTGGAGGCTTATAGGTACTTGAGCACCCTCTCCTTAACGGCTAGCTTTCAAAGATGACTTCTCCTTTCTAAGCTATTATAATACTCTGTTATAGTTTTGTGAAGCAATTGAGATGGAAGATGGGTGAATAGGAAAATCCCTTCACCCATTACTTAAAGTCTATATGGGCTTTGGACCCATTTCTTCATAAAAAGCTAACTTTAATGTTAACTTAGGTAGAATTTCTTAAAAAATGTTATAAAACAAATATGAGAAAGAGATTGTTGCCTGGGCCTAGAGCATGATTCCCCTTCATCCACTACTTAAACTATATATGGGCTTTGGGCCCATTTCTTCATAAAAGGCTAATTTTAATGTTAACTTTCTAGTTGAGCACATTTATTCAAACATGTTATAAAAATTATGAGAAAGAGACTGCTGCCTGGGCCTCTAGAGCCTGCACGCACATTGGCCAATGGGAGCGCACATGCAAGCATCGCTCTAGGCAGGATTTCCACCTTTCCCCGAGGGCAGTCCGGTACTATCACACGCTTCTATGTCTATGTATAGGAGCCACACCGGCCATGCGACCAAGTAGCTAGCATTCAATTCCTCAAAATTTATTTACACCTAGGTAGTTACCAAACGGTTTCTCATTCCAAACTCCATTATGTATAATATTTACCAAATGATTTTCATTTTTGATAAAAATGGTTTTTATTAATGATTTTTTATTTTTTTATTTTTAAAAAAGGTAAGTTATAAATAAAAATAAAAATGATACCAAAGAGAATACCACAAGAAAATCCCTTCTGAATTCCCCAATTGAGCAAGTCATAATATGAGGTGCAATAGATTGGATTTAGGGGCCAGTATGCAGCTTCCACTATTGTCTGTCATTGTGTGCATATACTTATTTGCATGATACTTCTTGTGCTACGGTGAGTCCATGAAAGAAAAGGTTGATAACATAATGCATGCAATTGAGGTCTGGCACATGAGATTTTCTATACTGAATATGCCTATTATCCACCTTGGTATTGTGGTTTATCCCTTTTATGTACTCAAAACTATAGAGAAACAAGAATTGTGGTTTCACCATAGGTTACAAAGGCAATCGACTTGTATAAAGCAAAAATAAACACATACAACAAATTAACTCTTCCCATACACATAGGGCAGTTATTTTGACCATTCCGAGGGTGGGGTGCTCATTTTGCCCATCCTTCATGTGTCTGGTGGTCCCAACACAGAGAACATTTGGTCAAAAATTAACTATACTCAATTACTCGATCTTTTCATTAGATAAAAATGTATTATCCAAAACAAATGCGTGGATTAGAAAATATAAAAAAAAAATACAAATTGAAGGAATATTCTGATTCAAAACTGTAGAAATTGAAATCGATCCTGATCAATTCCAATACGAATCAACCAATTCCCATCTGATTCATCGATTTTGAAACCCTAACCGAGACCCATGCGTACACCATGATGTGGCCAGCCACTGAAGCAATTCCGTTTTTTGAAACCTTGTGGCCAACTCACTGGACCATATTTTGGCTTTTTTTTTTCTTCCACTTGTTAGACCTTAGAAGTTTGAACACGTAAACTGACTTAATTTGGGATGATTAAGGTCCATGCCCAGCCCAGGGCTCGTTTGGTTCTGGCACGTTGATGGAGAACAGAATCCTCTGCAGTATTGCTGGGTTTGCGGTGCACATACTGTAGTATAGTAAAAGTCACGTAATATACATGACATACATGGCCTCTGCTGTGCCGTAAGATGTGCACCGCACACCCGGCGGTACTGCAGAGAATTTTTATCCCGTTGACGGTTGAGATCTGAGATCCACAACCATTGTTGGTCAATAGTCAACAATTTAGATTCCATAACAAAATCCCGACACGTAAACGGCTTCCTCGCCTGTCGCACTCACTGAAATATATCTCCCGTAACACTTACGTCGCAGTTTTTCTCGAATCTCCCCTTTTCCCACTCCCCCTGCTTTTGGGAAGCTCCGTTCTCCCTCTCTCTCTCTCATTCATTCATTCATGGAGCTCTCAAATCCCCCAACTCTCTCTCTTTCCTCATGTTCTCGCTGTCCTTCTTCTTCTTTATTCATCTGCAGATCGCAGAAGCAAACAAATAATTCGATCTTAGTGAAATCAAACTTCGTAGCGAGCAAGCTCAGCTTTAGTTTCCTCAAAAAACCGTTAATTTGGCTCCAAAAAAACGCTATCAGAGCTCAAACATCGAACCGGGCTGGAGATGCAGGTTTCTTCCTCGAAGATGTTCCTCACTTAACCGACTTCCTCCCCGATTTACCTGTAAATTTTGTCACTCCACATTCCCTTACTTCTATTAACGTTTATTTTCAGCATTTCTTTACTGAACTTTAGCTTCCGCAACTGTTCATAAGTTATGTATCTTATGATTCATCTCATGTCTTTGTTTCCTATATCGAATTCATTTTACTTTTGTGACTTAGCTGTTGTAGTTTGTAATTGCTAGAAGATCACTTTGTTTTCAGCTTCGAAATCTCTGTAGGTTTGATATAGGTTGATTAGTAAAGCTAATTTTTGAATATTCTGTTTTAATGTAATGGTCGGAAGTAAACCACTTTCGTCCTTACTGAGTTATCACAATGAAACGGAAAGTTAATAGAAAGTCGGCTAGAATTTCATCAGGTTACAATTGAAGAAAAGCGAAACTAAATTAAAAAAATTGCAAATCTCTGTAATTATGATTGTGTAGCTAACCTAAAATCTTTCCGAATTTGATAATTAAAATTTTCAAATAAATTCCTTATCTCTATCTATATTTTCCTATTCAAATAAGGAATTTGGTTGAACAGTGGAGTAAATAAGGCAGCGCAGCATTGTCTGGAAGGGCTGATGTATTATTTAAAAATGTCATTCTATGATGGTCTTCACACACGTTCTTGTAGGATTCATACTTCTCTTTAATTTTCTTCAGGCATACCCAAATCCTTTGCAGAAGAGTTCAGCGTATGCAATTGTTCAGTAAGTCCATAAATTTCTTCGGAAACCTTGTCAATCAGTTTTGGTTTTCTACATACGCATTTGTTAGTTTATCTCAGAGATTTTTCAGACCCTGAGAACTGCTTTTCTTAGATATGAAAGAGATAAAAGTTATTCTTTTTATTCCAGGCAGCACTTTGTTGACCAAGAAGATGCGGTAGCACAAAAAGTAGGTAACCCTTTTCTTTTATTCTTTTGAATGCATGGTGTTAACTAGTTTACAAATAGGTTTTAATATGCATTATTTGCATCCAGATTGTTGTACAGAGGAACAGCCCAAGAGGAGGACACTTTCGGCGTGCAGGTCCTCGAGAAAAGGTTCATTTCCTTTTCAGAACCATAATAACTTGGGATTTTCGTACATCTGGTTCAAAGATCTTTCCTGTGTTTCAGGTTTATTTCAAGGATGAAGAAGTAAGAGCTTGCATAGTGACATGTGGTGGCTTGTGCCCGGGTATTAATACTGTGATTCGTGAGATAGTAGGTGGCCTGAATTATATGTATGGCGTTGATGACATCCTCGGAATTGAGGTGAGTTTAGTTTAGTCTCAGTAGTTTTGGTTCTGCTGCATCTCTGTCATATGGCCATACTTATTCACACTGTACATCCAAAGGAAGGTTAGCTAGCACTCCTAATGATAGTTATTTAAGAATGGTCCAGCCTATTTAGTATTCATTTTGAAGATATTGAAGAATCTGAAGCATGCAGTGTTGCAACATTTTGCAGTCCCTGTGCTAGTTGCATTCTATTCCAGTACTTGCTCCTTTACAGAATTCCATATGATAAAATTCCATCTTTGCAGATGCATTTCTTATTTGCAGTTATACATTTATATATAAGTATATACATTCATAAATATACCTGCGAGCCATTCTTTCATCGGAATCTTACTTGTAGATCTTTTTAATTGTGTTGAAGGAGGTAGAAAACTACTTCTGGTTCCATGGATATAAAGTCTACTTGGCTAGGAAAAGAAAAGAAAAAGGATTTACCAACAAAAAAATTTCAAATCCAATCTCTGGTTGTATTGAAATTATGTGGATACAGCATTCTTCATAGTTCTATCATATTTTTTTTAATCCAATTTCTCTCTTTTTTTTAATTGAATATAATTTTGATCTGGTGTTCTTCTATCGTAAGTTAATTAGAGTTTACACAATTGATTTTGTGGGAAACTTTCCAGGGAGGGTATAAAGGCTTCTACTCTAGGAATACCATGCGTTTGACCCCAAAAGTTGTCAATGATATCCATAAACGTGGTGGGACTTTTCTTCGCACTTCACGAGGAGGTCATGACACCAAAAAGATAGTTGATAGCATTCAAGACCGGGGGATTAATCAGGTGGATTCCCTTTTTCCTGTCAGTCATTCTGCTGAGGTTTTGGAGGGGTTTATGTCTTATTTTCTTTGCTGTGTTGTGCTTCTAGGTGTATATAATTGGAGGTGATGGTACTCAAAAAGGAGCTGCTGCTATTTACAAGGTACTTAGTTCTTCTATGGTGCATTTTTTCTGACCCAATGATTATTGATGAAGCAATAGTTTCATGACATAACATCATTGTAATATGAAAATTTGTATCTCAAGGAAGTAGAGAAACGTGGTCTCCGAGTTGCAGTTGCCGGAATCCCCAAGACAATTGATAATGATATTGCAGTAAGTTTATTAACCATAATAATCTGATGGTAAATGGCATGCATATTTTGTTCTTTTCTATTATGGCTGTTGAATGTGTATTGTAAGAGTCTAAGATTCACTTTTGTTGAGGTTTTTTTTTCCCTTACTTGTTCCTTCCCACCCTCCAACCCCTCTCCTCCCCCCCCCCCCCAAAAAAAAAAAAAAAGAAACAGCAGGAAACCATATTAGTGCATAAAGTATAAAAGAACTGCACAATTAGAGAGCCAAAGCTCAGAAAAATGGAAAAACAAAGTGAAGGAAAAAGGAGCAAAGCTAAATACTGAATGGCAAAAGAACCCCCAATCTACCCCTCCCCCAAACCTAGCAATTCCCATATGGTCATCCTGCTCATTCTATCACACCATGTTCACCTCCTGCCTCCCTCCTCCAATTCCAGTTAAGACGAGCCACTTACGGGTTTATCAACTCAACTCAACTCGATTCAACCTTATCCCAACTAAATGGGGTCGGCCACATGGATCCTTTTTCTCCAATCAGCTCTATTCAAATTTATACATGTTACAGTCTTAAGCTATGCACGTCTTTCCTCACCACTTCTCCAAGAGTCATTTTACATCTACCCTCCACTCTTTAGCTCCTTCAATAAGTATCAAATCACCCCTCCATACTGGAACATTTAAAGGCCTCCATTGCACATATCCACGTCACCTCAAATGAATTTCTTGCAGCTTATTATGTATCAGAGCCACACCTAAATTAGTTCTATTTTTTCATTCCTTATTTTATCTTTTCTAGTTTTACCACTCATCCCCAGATAGCAAGGTTGCTCCATTGTAACCAAGTGGTCATGGGTTCGAGTTGGGAAACAGCTTCTCTGCAAAAGCAGGGGTAAGGCTGCGTACATTATGATTCTCCCAGACCCTCAGTGGCAGGAGCCTCGTGCACTCGGTACACCTTTTTTTTTTCCTTCTAGTTTTACTACTCATCCATCTCAACATCCTCATTTTAGCTACACTAAATTTATTTGTATGTTATTTTTTACATATCATTGTTGGTCGTATAACTATCCTAGAAATTTTCCTTTTGAGTTTTAAAAAAATACGTTGATCACACAACACTTCGGAGGCGCCCTTCCACTTCATCCATCTTATTCTAATTCTTTATGCTACACCATCCTCTATTTCTCTTTCTTTATCTATGATTGAACCGGTACCTAAAATTTTCACTTTGCAGTATCTCCCTACCATCAATTTTCAGCACTTTACTTTCAGTCCTATTGCTACTAAAGTTACACAGCATATACTCTGCTTTTGTTCTGTGTGGATAAGCCCTCCAAGAAATTAAATGTTCTTGTGAAAGTTTTCCATTGTCAATTAAAGGGAAGAGTTGAATCACAGGTCAGCATTTGCATAATGAATTTTCTTTAAATATTTATCCTCTTCTTTTTTTCAATCCACATCATATTTATTAGTTAAACAAAGTACTGTTTCTCGATCTTTAATATGGTTTTAAGTTTTCATGCCTGGTTTTAGGTGATAGACAAATCTTTCGGTTTTGATACTGCTGTAGAGGAAGCACAGAGAGCCATAAATGCTGCACATGTTGAGGTTGAAAGTGTGGACAATGGAATTGGTATTGTGAAGCTTATGGGCCGCTACTGTGGTAAGGAGACTAGTAATAATTTCTCATTATCTAGGCAGAATTCCTGCATAAATTTGGGTTAAAGTAATGCTGAGTTATGAGAGAATAATTACACAGGGTTTCTAATATAAGATCTTTCAATTTCCTGATTCAGGGTTCATTGCTATGTTTGCAACTTTGGCAAGTCGTGATGTGGTAAGACTATATAACATGGTACTGTACATTTGCATGCTCACTCAAAACCACAAAGATTTGTGGATCCAATGTCTATCACAGAATAGGTGATGGCATACTTACAAATTGAGGAAATTGAAGATAATTATTGTTGGACCGTAGTATGAATTGCAATCAGGCAGGCTGCTTCACTTGTGAGTAGTGATGTATGGGTCAGCTAGTTTTGCAAAGTCTAACCTGTTGGGTTGTCAACCCAGGAGGCCTATTGTTTCATTGGACTCTACTCACCTCTTTAAAGTATTTTGAGATTAGAAATAGAATTAGAAACCCTTGGTCCTTCATAGGACTACCTCTTCCTAGTTTGAAGCCTTATCATATATATTGTATCTAAATATGTAATTTGACTATTGTGCTGCTATATTTCCTAGTTATCTGTTTAGTTGAGTTATCTGCTTATGGTTTAAAATAGAGGAATGGTAAAAACGGATTTGTGTAGCTGACCTAGTTGGGATAGTTGAGTTAGTTGGAGAATTTGGGTAGGACTTGACTTTTTTTTTTCTCCTTTCTAGAAGTGATGATAAAGGTTATGAAGTTAATGGTGTCAGCATCCCTTAGATCACCAAAAAATTACTTTACTTTTCCAGTTCTGATGCCATTTATCTAGGATAGTGAATCTGAAGGAGTTATAAATAACACCTTTTTTTTTGGTTGGCAGGATTGTTGCTTGATTCCTGAGTCTCCATTTTATCTTGAGGGCCAGGATGGACTTTTCAAATATATTGAACAGCGGCTTAAAGAAAATGGGCACATCGTTATTGTGCTGGCAGAAGGTGCTGGACAAGAGATGGTTGCTCAAAGCATGGATGCAGTTGATGCGAAAGATGCATCAGGGAATAGGCTACTCCTAGACGTTGGGCCATGGCTTTCTCAAAAGATCAAGGTTAGTACACAATTGTCTTTTTCTTCCTTTGCTCGTCATTATCCTCATCTTCATTCTGGGTTTTTGTTTCATAAAATTTGCTCATGTCAATTGATACTGCTTCTCCTTCATGCAAGAAAATAAGCTGGATCTGTTTGAATTAGTCTCGACTCTTGATATCTCTCATGATATTGAAAACTAAGAAGTTAACCTTGTATTTGTCTGTCATGTACTGGTTCATGATTGTTTTGGTCACTGGGCCATAAATAAAGGTCTTAGCAGTTTTATTTCACGTATTTAATTTTTTTTAAATGAAAATTTCAGCAGTTGGCCCCTAGTTTCTTACCCATCCTCTCTCTGGCCTAAAGGCAGTTTTATTTTTGTGCCCCTGTGTGTGCGTGTTTGTAAGGCTTCTGTGTCTTTGTGTGTGTGTGTTTGTGTGAGAGAGAGAGAGAGATTGTGCCTTCCCTCCGTCGTGATCATTCCCAAGAGATCTTGAATTTCTTTGGTTTGGCTGATTGAGAACTAAAGGAGGTCATGGTCAAGGACTATCTTAACGTCCATGCCCTGATCAAGCGGTTTTCTTGTCATTCAACCGGCAGCAAAGGGTACATCAATTGCCGTGACAATGCCTTCCTCGTTTGTGTTATTTCCTGGTACCTTCTTCGAACCGGTAGATGTGGTGCTTCACCCATTATTCTCTGATCACAGTATTGTATATGTCTGACACCATCTCAAAGTACCCATATTTGTGAGAGAACTTTGTTTTTAAAATGTAGCCCTCAAACAACAAGAAGAAAACCTCAAAAGGGGAGAGAAGGGAGAAATATTCCAGCCAAGTGACAATTTTAAATAAAATCTAATTACAATCTCTCAATCAGATGTATCCATACACTCTTAAGGCCTACTTAGACTTATACCTATGACTAACTTAAAGGACTAAAATAACCCCACAAGAACTCCTAAACTAATTAAAATCCAAAAAGAGAAATGGTGCCATAGACTAACACTTAGTAAATCATTTATAACCCCCTGGTACAACTTGGAATTGCAAGATCTTGGTCTTGTTGGATAGTTAACTTGATAACCTTTCAAATGCAAGCAAAAAGCATACAAAACGTAAGTTTTTACCTTCCAAAAATAACCCTTAAGATCTGTTCCCTCCCCCAACCCCACCCCCTCCCCCCCCTCCCCCCCAAAAAAAAAAAAAAAAAAAAAAAAAAAAAACTAAAGTAACATGGTGGAGGGGGAACACTAATTGTAGATGAACAAGGATTCTCTACTTCCACTTGATTCTGATGACTTCTGTCCATCAGCGAGAGAGGAATATGCAGACATACGGTGACACATAACACATCCATATGCATGTTCCTTCATTGATCTTAGATGGTGTTCAATATCTTCTTTGGACCAGGACAACAAGATAAAGATAACCAAAACAGCTCGAACAGAAGAGTTGAACACTTAATATTTGTCCATTTATTTAATGGTCAGTAATTCTATTGGTTAAGAAGGATATCCCAAGATATTCCAAAAGGCTCGAGTGAATCCAGGAGAGAGAAAATAGAAATAGAGAACCCTAGCCTCTAGTACTCCCAAAACTATCTAGCAGTAGAACCCCAAAACAGCTCAGAACCCAAATAAATTCAGTAAAATGTTAAGTATACTGAGCAATCGCAAATATAAACCAATCAAAACAACACCTTACTCTAATAAGTGAACCAAATCTAAGATACAAATTTGAAGCTCTGCCCCTGCTTTGACAGCCCAATGTTAAGGACCCTCTTCTTCCCGTGCTCAGTACGTTTTATATTTTCCTTATTTTTTTGCCCCCCTCCCCCCTGGGAATGAGGGGTGACAACATACGGAACACAAAATCTGAAAACCATAAGCACATTATACTGCTGTAGAGGAGAAGACACTCCAAAAAAGAAGATAAAACGAAAGATAAAAACAGAGAGAAACAATGGAGAAAGACTGTCAATTCCAGCATCCCATCCCACTTCAAACCTGCCACTCCCACATCCAACACCAACTCCTACTTCAGGTATCTGCTCAGCCAAAACATTTTACCCTCCCTGAACATCCTTTCATCCTGCTAACACCCCACTCCTGGTCCCCAAGACACCTCCCCTTTCCTTGACCTCTAACAGAGGAGCTCCTGGAACTTCCTCTTTCTTTGTGCCCAGCAGACTCACTAGATCAGGTCTCAAACATGTCTTGTCCGAACCTCAACATAAACTGTTTTTTGCTGCTAATCAAGAGGGTCTTAATGGAGTCACTGTACTTGAGTTGAGAGGCTGAACCATGTCAACTCCTTCTAATGCCTCCCTCTGAAGCTTGTTTCTCATTTCCTCTTACACTTAGTGGTTGTGTGCAGACTACCAGCTTTATAATCTTGTCTGTTATATATTATTTTATTCCCAACCAAAATCTTACTATCTGCATCCGTTATTTTGTTAATTTTATGATGTGTTATATCTTTTGCATGGACTTTTGAGTTTTGAATATTCTTCTTTATGGTGTGTTTATACATATATATGTAGGATCTCAGTCTCTTTTTTCTTCTTTCCTTCCCTCTTCTTCCACTTCTTTGTTGCCTTATTGATTCCTATTTTTCTTCCACAGGATCATTTCGCAACGAACCCAAAGATGGCAGTAAATCTCAAGTATATAGGTAATTATTAAGATAATACTAAATTTTACCTTTTGCCTGTGTATTTGGTTTCATTTGAAATTCTCTATGCAGATCCAACATACATGATCCGAGCTATTCCAAGTAATGCATCGGACAATATCTACTGCACTCTTCTTGCACATAGTGCAGTTCATGGAGCCATGGCAGGGTTCACAGGCTTCACAGTTGGACCGGTAAACAGTAGACATGCGTACATACCAATCAATGTAAGTATCCACTTGGCTCCTATTTTTTGGTAGTTCCTGTCTATGTTCACAAATTCTAAAGTCATGCATGGGATTTCAACTCACGGACTTGATTTAGATGTCATATTGGGTAGTTTTGAACAAAGGATCTTGGAAAATAAAAGCTCTATGATGTTACTTTGTGAATTATCATTATCTTCTTTATCACTGTACATCTTCGTTGTGTCACATTCCTGGCATGAAATTGTTATTTCACTAGGAAATTTCCAAAAAGGAGTTTAAACAAACATCAGAAGTAACACCTCCCTCTCGATCACAAGAAAATCTCTTCTGAATCCCCCAATTGGGCAAGTCATAATAGGAGGTGCTACAGATAGGATTTAGGAGCCAGCAGAATACTAGAATACGGCTCACAAGGCTCCCACTGTTGTGTATCATTGTGTATATGCATGATAATAGGGCCTTTTACATGATTCTAATGCATATACTTGTTCTTGAATCTGTTACACTAGTGGTTCCATCTCTAGTAGTGGTTTTACATACTTGGGTTTGACAGTTTTGATATGTTCTAGCGTGGAACTGAGTTTTAGCTATTATGGAAATGTAATATTAGTTGGTGTCCTATGGTTGTACAGCGTGTGACTGAGACTCAAAACACAGTTAAGCTGACAGACAGGATGTGGGCTAGACTTCTTGCCTCAACAAACCAACCAAGTTTCTCGCGCTATGATGAGGTCATGAAGCAAAAGGTTGATCAAGAAACTGTTCAAATGCTTGACAACATGACAAACTCTTCTGTGCAGTTGCCATGAACATGTGCAGCGAAATTGGCAAAACCTGCATGAAGTAGCATCATCTCTTATTTTTTGCTAGCCAAATAAAATAAGAGCACTTCACTGCCTGGTGCAGCTCCATGGTCGTCTTTTAACCTAATGTGATATACAATACAGGTTCATGAGGACCATCTTTTTTAAACAGTGCTTTACTTGAGTGTTAGCCTTTTTAGCCTCAATGTTTATATCTTAACTACATTTCAGTTGGTATTTTATGCAATTGTTCGCTTCTTGACTTGGTTAGGAGTTACGTCGGCAGCAGTGTAATCCATATTTTATTTTTTTACTGTTTGTATGCCATGATGCAATAAAAGAGCAGTTAACCACTTGAACCTCCAATGCAGTGAAAACTGATGAGAAATCCAGAAGCATTCTCATTGATTTGAAGATTCTGCCGAGGCTCGCTTTTTCCCAACATAAAATGGGCAGAATTAAAAAAAAAAATAGTTCTACAGTAGGAAATACTATTTTATATCCAAAGCGTATAATGTAAAGTGACTACCATCCTCAACATGATGATATAATGTCTGCATTAATCAAGGAAAAGGGGAATGCTGCCTTTTAGTGCTTTGCTGATGAATAAAGAAACTTCTTAGTTTTTTATGAAATAGATCTTTGTTTTCAGAGATTTTATCAAACAGATATCTTACAGCTACAAAATTCTCATTATCCTAAGTGCGAAGGTACCACTCTGTGTTAACCACCACATATTCCCTATAAAAAGTGTTTGTTAAACATTACTCATAAGAATCATTGTTAGAGGTCTGTCTCGAGTTTGGTCACTTCTTATGCTCTCTTGAGTTGTAATGGGTAATAGGTCTCAATTGTCATTCCATGTATACATAATCAAGTGGTTTCTCCCCTCATATGTACCAATAATTGACCCAGCACCCAATTTATCAAATGCCACTGGGGGTGCACTCTGTCCCCTGCTACAAATTCCCAAGTGCCTCCATTAACCTTGATGACACTGCAACCAGCCTCTTTCCTGGCGCTGTTCCTCCTCATCAATCCCTTAATATCCTCCGCATCCTTCCATCTTCTCTCCCCAGCATACAAATTCCTCAACATGACATAATTCCCATCATTCTTTGGCTCCATTTCAAATGCTCTTTTCATCATCCTCTCAGCCCTAAGAACATCTCCACGGCAGCCACAAGCAAACAGAAAAGAGCTCAAGATTATCCCATTAATCTCACAAGGCATTTTCTCAATCAATTGCTCAGCTTCCTCCAAATGCCCTGCCCTCCCCAAAAGATCTATAAGGCAACCATAATGCTCGACTCCTGGGGAGAGGCCATGCCCCTCCATTTCTTGAAACCACTTCTTCCCTTCCTTGACCAGGCCACCATGATTACAAGCAGACAAGACCCCAAGCATGGTTATCTCATTTGGCTCAACTCCTTCCTTCTGCATCTCCAAGAACACTTCTAGTGCCTCCTTGGCACATCCATTGATGGCAAACCCATTGATCATGGCATTCCAAGAAGCTGCTTCTCTATCATGCATCTTGTCAAAAACTTGTTTTGCTTTCAGAACTTCACCACATTTAGCATACATGTCCACCAGTGCAGTGCAAACGTTCCTGACTTTATCAAGTTTCTTTCTCCTGACAAATCTGTGAATCCAACCACCCAAATCTAATGCTCCTAAATCAGCAATAGCTGGAAGAATGCTCACAATAGTAACTTTATCTGGCTCAAGAGAAGCATATGATTGCATCTCCCTGAACAATTCTAATGCCTCTTGAGGTTGCTTGTTCTGGCAGTAACCCCCAATGATTGCATTCCATGAGATCAGATTCTTCTCTGGCATTGCATTGAAGAGTAATCTAGCAGCTTTGAGATCACCATTCTTGCAATACCCATAAATCAAAGTAGTCCAAGAGACAACGTTCCTGTCTGGCATCTCATTAAACAACTCCCTTGCAGAATCCACATTCCCTGATTTGACAAAAGCATCTATCATTGCATTGAAGGCTGCGGCATCTTTCTGAGGCATATGATTGAATAGCTCCCTTGCAATTTCCACCTTCCCTGTCCGTGCATATCCAACTAGTATAGCTGTCCAAGACACTTGACTTTTGTAAGGCATTTCATCGAACAAGGTTCTGGCCAATGTCATATTTCCAAGTTTAGCATACATATCGACAATTCCAGTTGATACGATCAAATCATAACCAAAACCCATCTTCAACACCTGATTATGGAGCTGCTGTCCTTCTTTAATGGCCAAATTGAATCCACAGGACTTCACTAAGGATGAGAACGTGTAGTCATCTGGGGCGAAAAGGGTTTTGCTCCGAAGGCCTCTATAAAGGGTCACAGACTCTTTAAATTGGTTTCTGTCGACGTGAGCTCTAATCATGGAATTGCAGAGAAATGTGTCATCCCTGTGACATCGATGATCAAATACACAGCGAGCATGCCTGATTCCAGCCGCTGGGTCACACTGTCTAACATTAACTGCAACCGAAGAGCACACAATGATGAATTTGGTGAGCAAATTAACATTTGTTTGAAGGTCATTTCTGAGCATAAAAGCATGGATTTGAAGAAGAAAATTCCAGGTGTTCCGTCTTTGCAGAAGAGAGAGGCATTTCCTCTCTATTGGACTCCACAAGGACTGTTCTTCTCTCATGTCTGTGCATTCGATATCGAAACGTTTGATCCAACGAGATTACGAGGAACAAGGAACCACCCAGTGACAAGAAGAATGAGAGCTTTCTCTCCCTCACCTCCATTCCCTGAAGGAAGTTGTCTCAGTCTGGGTTGCGGGTTCGTTTCACGAAGACCTTCATTGCCATTTGAAACCGTTCTCAGCATAGTCCACGGAACAAGTATATCAAGTCACTTATTCCAATCCAACCGTAGAAGTTTAAAAAAAAAAAAAAAATCCAATTTTATGATAAATTGAGCCCAAAACTATTTTGTCCGCCATTAGGAACAGTTGAATTCCCCAACCCTAGTGTGTTTTGCTTAGCTTTGGAATGGGATGCTGCATTGTCCCGTACATTGTTTAACTACACATGAAACAAGATTATTTAACTTTTGAAATTAGCGTAATTAGGCATTCAATCGAATTAAGTAATGATTTTATGTTTGATTTTGTGTCTGTTTAATAGTTTATGTTTTTTTTTTTGATAAAAAGTATAGTAGTTTATGTTAATACCAATAAAACAAACTCAACTTTGTCTTAACTTAATAGGATCGGCTACATGGCTCCAAATAGAATGAAAAATAAGAGTTAGAAAAAAAATCTGCTACGAAAAGAGGAAAGAGGATCACTCAGAAAGTCAAGAAAATCTCAGTTAAATGGAGTCTATTAGATGGATCCTTGCCTTGCAATAGGTTTTATCTGAACTCATACTTGGTTCAAGTCCTAGATTAATAAGACTGCATGTTCTTCCTCACAACTTCTCGTATAGTTAACACCTTTAATTAAATAGTCAATATCTATCAGCTTGCTAGCTTCCTTTTTCCTTTTTTTTTGGGTTGGGAGAGTGTAGTAGCAGAATAGTTGAGGAATCAACGAAGATCAAAATGCCCATGATAGTATAATGGGCATCACTTTTAATTGGTGATCATCCAAATAACGGATAATGGCTTCAATCTCTAGGGGCAGTAGTCTTAAAAAACAAAGGACATCCAAATAACGGATAATGGCCTCAATCTCTAGGGGCAGTAGTCTTCCAAAAAAAGGAAAGGCGGGCAGGGACTTAGCACTTGGTAGCAGATCCTGTCTCCATCGATATTGATCCAATACGGATCCTGGTTGAGCCGTATTGGGCAGATTTGCCACTGGTTTTAATTAAAAATCATTTATTTTTTAACCATTTTGCCCTAAGTCCATACGAATCCATTGATACGGGATCAACCAGAAATCGACATCAGTTAAATCATCTAGGATCCAAACATCATCCGGTAAACAAAACCCATAGCATCAATATGTAAACTATAGTTAATTTCAAATGAGAGCAGGATTTATAGGTGGGTGAGCAGTGCTCCAATTTTATTGGGAGATAGACCCCAAGGTCCCTTGCTCACATGTAGGAGTATATATGAATAGCCAAAATCTGTTTCCATTATCCGTTTAACACTATTCAGATCCGTCCGAAAGCTAAACGGATGCGGATATTGATAGGCTATAGCTATCCAAAAAACTATATTTACATGTAAACGGATACGGATAAAATATCCGTATCCGTATCCATTTAGCACTATTCAAATCCATCCAAAAGCTAATCAGATGTAGAAGCGGATATAGCACTATTTGAGCCGAATCCGATCCGTTAGCATCCCTACTCACATGTCATGTTTCATCAACACAGAGTTGGCCATATACCAAAACAAATCATTAAAAGGTTCAAAAGAGAAAGGCATACAATTACACAGAAGAGTAAATTATTGAGTTTCAGGCTAAAATCTAGCACCTGGTCAATCCAATCCATTCTCTAGATATCCATTAATTAGAAATACATCAGTCTTTCACATGATAAAAAGATAAATCCATCCATCCATACTGCGTATAGGTCGGTCTGCTTACCCATAAAACCTTGTCATTCTGGATTCTAACACAATTAAACAAATACCACTAACAATCGATCTCAGATCTGATCCACTTATAAACCATGAGAATCGATTTCAAGGCTCAATGGATCTCAGGGTCTCGTCAAGTCAGAAGCAAAGCATAGTTCAATGTACAAAAGTATAGCTGCATCCTTAAGACTGTCAAGACTGCTGGCCAAGGGGGCACCACTGTCACCCACAGGAAACACAGCAATTCCAGACATAACTTGAAATATTTTGTAATGAAAAATACCTTGCATAAATCTCAATGTACAAGTCAATGGTTCCACGCCTAAAATAGACAATTTGCAAACTAAAGAGTACATGGTGCTATGTACGCCATATAAAGAAAGAAACAGTTTCGCTTAACTACTCCAAAAAATAGATTAGACATGCTTCCATTAACATAAATGAAGGTCCAGGCCTAATCAAGCTGCCGAAGGAAATCCAATACATTCATTCAACGTTCGTAGCACACATATCTAGGCGGCTTGGTTTAGGAAAGGAAAAGAAAGGAGAAAAATAAAAAACCTAAAACTCGAGCAATCATGCCAAACCTAAGACATTTTGTAGTCAGATGTCTCCAATTTCCAAATCACCCACAAGCAATCTTGAAATGTCCCAAACCAGTGGATTGCACACACCAAGCTCATAGAGGGGAATCTACTACCAATCATGTGATCGAAGCAATCTACTATGCAGAAGCTGGTTTCTCATTCCCACAACCCTTGCGATTACAAACCGTTCGGAATGGATAGTTGAGGTTGTCACATTTGGTACATGTCCAGCTGCCTTCTGGGACACCTGAATCTGACTGATTTGGACCCTTAAAAAAAGAATGTCATGAAAAATTTAGTACAAGTACCCACATGTGCATGTGTATGTCAATAAATGAGCATGCATTAACATAAACTATCACTACCATGTGTGAGAAACTAGTGCACAACTTCCATAGAGAAATCTGGGCAGGGCATAGATAAATATAAAGATGAATACAAAACAAACAAATTAATATATATCCAGCATCCATACAAGAGAGCACCAAGGCAAAATATTATGTACACAGACAAGCACATCCAAAAGCTATCCTTTTTTTCCCCCCCCCCTTCTACGAGGGGATTCAATAGCAGGCAGCTGCAATACTGTATGTTGCCCCTCAAACTTTGAAGCTTAAAAACAAGCAGCTTAGGGTGTCTTTGGTATGCTTTTTATTTTTGATTTTTGGTTGCGTTTGGTACCATTTATGGAGTCTATTTCTATTTAAAAAGGATTGAAAAATTACAAAAACCAAAAACAGGTTGAAAGTCATTTATGATTTTTTCGCTATTTTTGCACCCAACTTAAGAATTCTAATATGCACATGTTTGCAATGGCTCTTTTTTGAGGTTAAAAATGTAAAATGCCAAGAAATATATTTATACTTCCCAAAACCCTCCTCTCACTCTCTCTCGTCTCTCATCTCTCACCCCTCTTCTCTTCTCGTTTCAACTCTAAACTTAACTCTCTGCCGCCTCTGATTTCCCTCCATTACAGCACCATCTGGCCCTCCATTACACCATCCTTGGAAACATCATCGTTGTCATTGTAGGCACCGATGTCTTAGGCCTCCCTTACGCTTTCAGGGTTGCAGGTTGGCTTGCCAGAGCTCTCGGAGTAACCATCGCCAGTATCTCCATTTACTACTGTATGCTTCTCCTTGTTCAGTGTAGGGACAAATTAGCTTCTTCTTCATCTGATGATGAATCCGATAAAGTACACACACATGGCGATCTGGGTTTCGCATTATTGTTATGAGCAATTTCCGGAATATGGCGACCTGGATTTCTAGAGAAATTTCAGTTGAATGACCAAATTCCTGGTACCTGAGCTGGGTCCATCAAATTGCTTGAGACGAAATCATTCACCCAAAAGGCCTTCACCATCATTAGTTGCATTTAGACCAAGACCTAATCGAGTAAAAGCAACCTTGTGCACCATGTTTAAGCAGGTTAATGAACAGTTCCGCCATCTGCTTACATTCATAAGGTGCAAAACAATCAGTTAATAAGAAATAGGGAAATATACATGAATAGTTCACTGTAGCTACTTCAATGGATTAAATATTCCGGAAATTGCTCATATTGGATTCGTTCCCTATCTGCTCTTGCCCCATTTAGTATCTTTGCCGATATCTGTAACACTCTGGCCATGGCGATCGTGGTCAAGCAAGACCTCCAATTGTTCGACGGTTGTTCTCAGAGAAACATGATAACGAGCCTAGCTGCGCTGCCATTTGCCGGAGGCGTTGTGGTGTTCTGTTATGAAGGTTTTAGTTTGGCCTTGGCATTAGAGTTGTCGATGAGTGAGCGGAGAAAATTTCCATGGGTTCTCACAATGGCTTCCTCAGGGATAACGGTTGTGTATGTGTTGTTTGGGTTCTTCGGATACTTGGCTTACAGTGACCAGACAAAAGAAATTATAAAAATCATTTCGCACAGGTATACCAAACCTATTTCTTTGTACACAATCTATTATGTCTATTGGTTACCAAACGATTTTTATGTTTTGACCAAAAATAGTTTTCACAAATGATTTTTGTTAAATAGGCAAAAATAAAAAATACAAATGATACCAAAGAGAGCCTTAGATGTATCCCTTGACCCTTGAGACATGTTTTCAACAATTGAGAAAATGAGATCGTCCAAATTTTCCGAATGGTTCAAAAACTTGTCTCGAACAGCCATCTCGACCAGGTCGAATTTTTGGCGAGACAGTGTATTTTTTTTTTTTGGGAACTATGTTTCTGTGGGCAAATGGCCACAGTTGGCTCCGAAACTTTAAGGGAAGCTTGTTTAAGTCTTAATAAACATATTTAAAACTTCAAATTGGAAAAAAAAAAACACCCAATTTGATGTTTTGGATTTGCACCCTTGGTTAGCAATAAAGGCCGAACCCTTAATGTAATATTGCCTATTCTACACATTGTTTGAATGATATGAGACATAATTGGCAAGTAAAACAAGTAAATTATGCAATAATGGATGAAGACACATAATATTGAATAATTATTTAAGAAATAGTTAAAGACTTAAAGCTTATACTACAAACCACAAGATACAGTGAAGTGTTCACAATGCATATTACATAGACACCCAACCCAAGTACAATGAATAATACACAATTCACAATGCAAATTACATAGTCCCATGTCTCAACAATACAATACTATGACTCTAGGAGTACTTAGGAGGCCGAGATTCTTGAAATATTTGAGATTTCACTGAGATTTCTCAAAATATTCGAAATCCTGGTCGAGTTTTTTGAAACAATGCATTTTTTTATTTCGCATGCTATCTCGTCTCGACCAGATTGAGTTTTCCGAGTTTTCGGCGAGTTTTAGAACTATACTCCCCTACATATTGACTAATGATACTCCCCTCCTCCCCTAAAATGGAAAGATTCTATCAACCGTACCCATATTGGCTGACGTGTTAGAAATGCAATGAAAAAGACAATAATACCCTGATCTCTATCCTCATACCCGTCTTTCTTCCTTCTTCTTCGTCCTCCTCCTGCAACCCCACCTGCCCCCCCATCCCTCTGCAAAGGCCATTCTCCAGGACAGGTTCCCTTTTTTTCATAAGTTTCTGATGAATTTCAATTGTTTCGAATGGTGAAGAAAATGAGATTGTCCAAATGTTCCGCATGCCAAGTCCCCAGAATGCCTCCGTGCACCTGACCACAAATCTCAAACGGCCAAGGAATGACCCCTCTGTTCGTGCATTGGATGAGAGGTTTATGAGGATTTTGAAGATATTCAAGTGGGGCCCTAATGCTGAGAAGGCCTTGGAAGTACTAATGCTGAAGGTTGATCATGGTCTGGTCCATGAGGTCATGAAGATAAATGTCGAGATCAACGTTAAGATACAGTTCTTTAAGTGGGCTGCCAAGAGGAAGAATTTTGAACACGACTCGACCACTTACATGGCTCTGATCCGTTGCTTGTATGAAGCTGGGTTGGTTGGTGAAATGTGGAAGACAATCCAAGACATGGTTCGTAGTAATTCTGTTGTTGGACTGGCTCAGTTATCTGAGATTGTTTGGATTTTAGGCAAGGCGAAGATGGTTAATAAGGCACACTCCATCTTCTACCAGGTCAAGGCCCGTGAGTGCAAATCGACATCAAGCACTTATAATGCCATGATCTTGATGCTAATGCAGGAGGGTCATAGTGAGAAGGTTTATGAGCTCTACAATGATGCGTAATGAGGGAAATTGTTTCCCTGACACCATGACCTACATTGCACTTGTATCTGCATTTAGCAAGTTGGGTCGTGAGGAGACTGCTATTAGACTGTTTGATGAAAAGAAGGAGAATGGATTGGAGCCCACAGCAAGTATTTATACTACTCTGATTGAGATATTTTTCAAGTTGCGAAGGGTTGAGAAAACTTTGGCTTTGTTCCATGAGATGAAAGGGAAGTGTTGTACTCCCAGTGCTTTTACTTATTCCATTCTTATTGATGGATTTTGCAAGACAAATAGAATTGAGAAAAAGCTTTTGCTTGAGGAGATGGATGAGAAGGGTTTCCCTCCTTGCCCTGCTGCCTAATGCAGTCTGATTGATGCTCTTGGGAAAGCAAAACGGTATGAAGCTGCAAATGAGTTATTTCAGGAACTAAAAGAGAGCTGTGTATCATTGAGTGCTCGGATATACGCTGTGATGATCAAACACTTCGGAAAATGTGGACACTTCAGTGAGGCTGTAGATCTTTTCAATGAAATGAAGAGTCTTGGGTGCAATCCTGATGTTCATGCTTACAATGCCCTTATGTCAGGGATGGTGAGGGTTGGCATGATAGATGAAACTCATTCCTTGCTTCAAACAATGGAAGAGCAGGGTTGCTTTCCGGATTTAAACTCACACAGCATTATCTTGAACAGCTTGGCAAAGACAGGTGGCCCTAAATGGGCAATGGAGATGTTTACAAAGATGAAGCATTCAAAGATTAAGTCAAATGCTGCCTCATACAACACAGTTGAGTAATGAAGATTACCACCGGAGAGTGTTTGAACGAAGAAGAAGAACTTCTTCGTTTCGTTTAATTCTCTTATTATTGGGGAGGGTAATCTTGGAATCTCACACTATAAGGGTATTTTTGGGTTTAAATGAATATATTAAGGCTGATGTCATCACTTAACAGTGTTTTTTCACAGACTGGATACAGTTGATAAAATCTTTCCATTTTAGGGGAGGGAAATGTAATTTTCCCTAAAATAATATAACACATAATATATTCTTCATTTAAGCATAACAAACCTATTTTTCATTGTATAATCTATTATGTCTTGTAGTGACCAAATGATTATTGTTTATAGCCATAACCTATTATCATTTTCATAAATAGGTCATAAATATGAATATAAGAGATGCCAAAGAGAGCCTAAATCACCTAAATGGTTTTATTTTATTAGAAATAAGCCTAGGGTTGGGTTATATATGTGTTGGGTCTTTGTCCAAAGGGTTTTCATTGTATTGGGCCACTTTAATGGGCCTATAATATGGGCAGAGACTAGGCATACGGGATTAATGAAGTTAGTATCTCTATTTCTTTGTTTTAGTTGTTATTAAGTGTTTAATTAGGCTGGATTAAAATTCTATAAGCCCAGTCCTGTGTAGACTGTTGAGTTAGTTTCCTTTATTATTTCAATTTCCTAGTCAATTTATGTTACCTTATTAGTCAAGGATTGGATTAGTGCTTTCCTTTTTAATTTTTAAATCTGTTTTTTTAGTTTTCTATATAAGTTTGTAAGAGGTCCAGCATTCTACACGAATTTTGATTAATGAAAAGCTTTGGTTGTTCTTCTTCTCCATTGGTGAAGAACCTTGTGTCAAGTATCCTTGTGTTCAATCCTTCCAACCACCTTGCGGTGTAAAGCCAGGGTTTTCTGTTGCTATTATTCTTCTTCCCCCATTTTCTTCTCCATTAATTCAAGTAAGTGCTTCTCTGAATTTTTTGCAATTCCAAGTTTGATCTGAAATTCATATGTAAGACTTTTTTACACGAATTTCAGTTGAGGGAATCTGGCCACCGGATCATCCTTAAAATTTAAGGAGCCCTTCTTAAACCTAAAGGAAGCCTTCGACAAGATTTTGACTTAGATCAGACCAGATATGGAGTTATTTCATTATTGCATTTCTCTCCTTATTTCTTAACTGATATTCTGTGCATCAGTATATTGATTCGGGTTTTAGTTTTTACTGATCTGCTATAGCTGATTTTTATGGTCTATGTTCCGAATCGATTGTTCATCATATTCCTATATTCTGATTTCTATTTTGGATGGTGAATTTACAGATATACCCCTCTCCTAATGCTACTAGGATTGACTCATAACTTCTGATGCAGCCCTAGGTTCGAGTTAAGAATTTCAGCAAGTGTTCAGCACCTTATTTCCTGAATTCAACCTGAGTTTAGAGACCATCTGATCCCTTGATCTTGATTTATGTGATTTCTCCCTAATCTGGTTTTATATTCTCTGGAAATTTGATTCTGTTTAGTACCTTTTTGATTACTCAATTACAGTATTACATGAGATGGAGATCAAGGATCAAATTGGTCGCAACCAATCTCAACCCAGGTTGGTCTGGACTCTGGATAGGCCAATCCATGGCTTGTCCTCAGCTGAAGTTGATAGGATGGACTGATTCTAACTAAAGAATATTGCCACAAAACAGAAATAATGAAAAAAGAGATAGCTATTATTGTCCATGACCCTGAATGAGCTTCTACGTGATGGGTGAAAATCCACCATAACATTTTAAAACCCATAAAAGTAAGGAGAACTTACCGAAGATGGTCGCGGAGCTCCACATTTCTTCATGTTGCATGTGGTTCTAAAAGCGAAGTTAACATTGTCACATTTTGGACAAACCCAATCGCCTTCGGATAAGCCATCTGGTCCTGCAAACATTCAAAACCAGTTTATGAAGATAGACTGACCATGCAAATGAGGATAGAATTGCTTACAAAACACAGAGAGAGAGAGAGAGAGAGAGATTGCCAAGGTTTATCCCATCATCAATAGGCCCACACAATCAACCATTACAAGCAAGTAATAACAGAAGGCGTGGTGACTAAATTAATTATTGGAAAAGAGAATCAATACTACAAAATGTATTCACCTGATGAGAATGGACAAGTATCAATCAAACAAAAACTAAAAACTTAATAAGAAGAATTTGCGCCCACCCCCCCCCCCCCCCCCCAAAAAAAAAAAAAAAAAAGACAAGGTAGTACAAGAAGATAATAAAGAGTAGCATATGTATGCCATATAAGAGCATCCTCACAGTAATAATACCAATTCTTTATCATGAAAAATAGTACACTGCAAAACAATCAGCAAAAGTACAACCATAGTTAAAGACAGCATAATCACCTCCGCGACGTTTCCGAGAGGCGCCGTTATCAGGAATACCTCCACCGGACCATGAACCTGCCACCTGGAATAATAAAATAAAGGAAAATCAGATTAACTATGAAATAATTTTAAAGAGGGTTAAAACTATAGGAATATGAAAGTAAGCACAGTACTATACCGGCAAGGGGGATCCCCGATACCCAAAGCCATATCCGTCCATAGCAGATCCATGACCATAACCCACACCTAAAAAGACAATCAGTCAACAACTATTGCATTGTGTATGAATGCAATTTTGCACATATGTACAAAAAAGATAAAGAAAAAAGAATGTTTTTATGCATGTGTACATGGATTTACAGACAAAAAGAACATACCTCCCAAAGGTCCAGGTGGATATGCAGCCATAAGTCCATACGGCCCAGTTGCATTTCCATGTGCTCCGTAGTCATATCGCATTCCAGACAGTGAGAGTGGAGGCCCATAACTGCCAGGCATTCCAAGTGGCATAGGTGGAGGAGCCCCAACACCTCCAAGATAATAGGGAGGGGGATTATTGAAGGGACTAGGGACAGGAACCGATCCCATTCTCTGCCACATCAAAATCCCCGAATCAATAAAATAGATCATAAATCAAATTGAAATGAAAATAGAAATGCCAAAACCACTGACCACTAATTCAATACAAACTATGTATCAATTTCAAAATTAATGTGATAAAGAAACTAATAAGACTCACATATAGAGTTAATATTTTCAACATGTGAGTCTTGACAATATAAAATAAATTTATCAACTCTGATCATGCACATATATATAGCTTAAGGATGAGATTCACAAATAACTTTTAATCATATGATCTCATGGTATGGTTTGCCATCAAAAGTTATCCAGCCAAGTGAATTTGATGAGTGATAGATAAGGTCAGCTAACAGTGATTATTTCTGCGAGATAGGAGAATGATGTTTTTGCATAGGGTCAAAACAATTTCGGTTGATCAAATTTCCCCTGATATTTAAATGCCTGTTACAAAATTGTTTTTTATTACAGTAGATTAGAACATAAATGTATGAAACTAGTAAACAGCATCTTACATTTTCCTGCTTTTGTTTGTGTGAGAAAGCCATAGTACTAGCCTTTAAATAAAGGACGTACCCAGTGCACGAGGCTCCCGCCACTGCAGGGTCTGGGGAGGGTCATAATTTACGCAGCCTTACCCCTGCTTTCACAGAGAGGCTGTTTCCAGACTTGAACCCGTGACCACTTAGTCACAATGGGTCATAATACTTGGCCTTTAATATGCTCTTGGAAAACCAAGAGAAGCAATTTTCTCTCAAGTGATAAGGGGAAAGAGGGGGGGGGGGGGATTCCAACTATTATTGAATTTTGCAAAAGAAAATTTTAGTTTGCTCACATATGATGCCTTCTGAAAATAGCTTTCCAAGATGCCCAACTTGTCCCTAATCTCTGCCTCCCTTGGAACAGAAATGGTAGCAGCTCCCTTCTCGCCTGGAGAGAGCAAATCCATAGTTTTCATGGCAACAATGCGAGCCACAGCACTGGCAACTCTTGATGCCTAAGCAACACTTTGGCAATGCCAAGGCGCCCAAGGGACTTGATGCCTAAGCGATACCTTGGCAATGCCAAGGCTCCCAAGGGAAATGCCACAAGTTACATCTCAAGCCATATTATCCAGGTACTTCTCATCTTTTAAGAATAACTATATGTATAACGTAGAATTATAAGGGTCAAAATATAGAACGTAAGGGGATAGAAGTGATATCACAGAAACATATAACGGTAGAAAGGAGAAACGAATTGCAATTTATATCATGAGACAAAATCATCAGAGTTAGGATCTGGGAACCATGGCACACAAGGCCACTGGTCCACTGGTCACCTTTGACCTCAAGTGGTGCCTTGTCATGTAGGCAAGGTGATGCAGATACACTACCTTGGACCGACCCGAACCCATTTGGGCATCCAGATGGAGATGAACCGGGTCCAGTTTGAGTTTTTAGATCTAGTAGGATTTTAGGAATTCATGTTATTTGGAGAAATTATGTCTTTTAGTTTATTTTAGAAGTTAGCTACATAAGGAATTTGGTTTCCCAATTATTCTTAGTTTCCTTATTGAATAAGTTTCCTAGATAGAGAGTTGGTCTTTATTTTTAGGAGTCTTTTATTTCTCTTTATATATGGTGTAATTCCCCATCGTTGAATAGATTGAAAAGATGATTTGAGTTGATTATGTTCGAGAGCCTGCGTGGCTGTGAACGTGTGCGAGTTTGTAATTCCCCATCGTTGAATTTTCCCTTTCTTATGTGATTTCCTCTCCTCCCCTATAACACTGAGACCCCTCTTACGTTTCCTCTTCTTCCCTAACCGGCCCTCCACCAATTTTGGTATCAAAGAGCTGAAGGATCCATCTCCTTCTCTGCCCATTAATTCTGTTTCTCCTCCCTCTGTACGATCCCTTTCCTTTCCCCTGTAACCCTCTTCCCATCGACTCCCACAGCAACCTAATCTTCTCTCCCGACTATTGCAACACCACCCCACCTCCTTTTTGTTTTTCCCGCTGTGACAGCGAACACATCATCCAAAAAAAAAAAAAAACAAAGAGTCAAAAGGCTTTTCCCAACCCACTGCTACCGCTGAAACCCCAATCCACCTCCTTTCAACCCCCTTCTGTTACAGTGCAAAAACCCCACTGCCTCCTTTTTTTCCCCCCATAATTCCAATTGATTCCCCTTCACCCTAGTGTTCCGCCAGCAACCAAAAAAAGAGAGGAAGAAAACAAAGAATGCGAGAGACACAAAAAGAGAGAGAAAACAGAATAGAAGAGAGAAAACGAGAAGCAAAGAACCGAAGCAAAAAACAAAGGAAACATACATGGGTTCCATCAAAGTTGGCATCCCTTGTTGAAATCCAAGTGTGTGTCGAACTCCTTGTCGGACTCGCACACCACTGCTGGCTTCTTCTCATTGAAGCTCTCCTCCGCAAGTCACGAATTCGCCTCCTTCGTGTTGAGGTCTGCACCGCTTCAATTTTTTTGAGTAGCAGACACCCACGATTCACTTTTATATCTCTTTATGTTCCTAAACTGCCCCTTTCCTTCTTCTTATCCCCTTTTGTCCTTTATTATCTTTAGTTTCCAAGTTTATCTTTTCCCATACGTAATACGCCCTTGTTGGTTATCATTGAACTACCCATAATTACGATACTGCCACCTTAATATAATTTTCACTCTATTTACAATTCTGCCATTGTTATCATAAACCCACTACATCATGGAGGTTGAACGATACGATTTACTCTTTTCGATTAGTGATGGGTTCCGTAAATTGCAAACAGAACTTTTTAATTTGAAAACAGGTTTTCGAGAGCTTGCCAAAAGTAATAACACCTTCTATGATACGGTGTCAAGCATGATATAATCTTTAGAAGGTGGATCAGATGTGGAAGAAAATATGGACAATGAAAGCGATGATCAAACTGAAGTACACGGTCCGATCAAGGTTGCAATTGAAGAACTGATCGATGGTCCAAACGATCAGATTCTCATCGAAGAGACATTGTTTGCTACCAACTATCAGAAGATTGTGACGGTTGATCATGAGATGCACTGGATCATCACCCCATCAAAGTTGATATTTCTGGATGCCGATCGAATGGTGCTGATTCTCTCATTTTACAAAACCTGTTGGCGAGTTTTTCTCAACACCGGGGGAATGGATGCAGATACACTACCTTGGACTGACCCAAACCCATTTGGGTATCCAGATGGAGATGAACCGGGTACAGTTTGAGTTTTTGGATCTAATAGGAATTTATGTTATTTGGGGAAATAATGTCTTTAGTTTATTTTAGTCTGTTTACTTTAGAAGTTAGCTACGTAGGGTATTTGGTTTCCCAATTATTGTTAGTTTCCTTATTTGAATAAGTTTCCTAGTTAGAGAGTTGGTCTTTATGTTTAGGAGTCTTTTATTTCTCTCTCTATATATAGTGTGATTCCCCAACGTTGAATAGATTCAAAAGATGATTTGAGTTGATTGTGTTTGAGAACATGTGTGGCTGTGAGCATGTGCAAGTTTCTTCTTTCCCCCCCCCCCCTACAACACTGAGACCCGTCTCAGGTTTCCTCTTCTTCCCTAAACGGCTCTCCACATGGCCTTGACAACTATGAATAAATCCAACCTTTCCCTCACATTGAAAGTATGGGATACTGCCTCATCAATGGGGCAGTTGTCCACATAGCTTATCCCAGAGACAACACGGTTCAAATTAGAAGTCAGCAGCCCCTCACTTCTCCCACTTCCAATCAACTATTTCCAAATACTATTGAATTTAGAAAATAAAAATTAGTTCAATCACGTATGGTGCCCTCTGAAAACAAATCCCCTAGATGCCCAATTTGTCCCCAACATCTCTCTCTGGGAACAGAAATGGCAGCATCCCTCTTCCTGTCTGGAGAGAATAAATCCATAGTTTTCATGGTACCAAGGAGAACGACAGTAGTGGCCGACAGCCTTGATGCCCAAGCAACACTTTGGCTAGGCAAGGTACCCAAAAGAATCACCATATGTTGCATCCCAAGCCAATATTATCCAGGTACTTGTCATCTTTAAGTGTGAGTACATGTATAATGTAGACTTATAAAAGGTTAAAATATAGAACTAAGTCGGCTAGAAGGGAGATTACAGAAACATATAAAGGTAAAAATGAGAAAAGATTGGAATTTATAACATGTAAAGACAAGCTCTTCAGGTTTATGGTCCGGGTGCCATGGCACATTAGGCCATTGGTCATCTTGGACCTCAAGGGGTGCCTTGTAACCAAGACGACGCCTTGACAATCCAACCTTTTCACATCCAAAACATTGGATACTGACTCATCTATGGGACATTTGACCTCATAGCTCTTCCCAGCCGTAACTTGGTCCAGTTTAAACCACTCACAAACCCACCTGCCTCACTTCTATCTAATCCCATCAACAAGCTAGATCAAGAATTGTATTCTCATGTCTCATTGTACGACCCTCTCACCTTAGGTTTGCCTTTCTCATTCAACTACCTTATATACATCAAAGATAGCAGCAAATAATGGGATGGAATTTACCCAAAAAAAAAAAAAATGGGATGTAAAAAAGACGACGTCAACACAGAAAGTTGAAGAAGTGTTTGTTTCCTGTACAAGCATCAGTTACCAATACCTAGCACGTACACTTGAGGGCATTTTGTTTCTTAATAATAACAAGCACATCTAACATATCCAAGTGAAGCATGAAAAAATAAAGTCAAGTCAGGCAGTGAATAGGATTGAATGTAAGTCCCATAATAGGAAAAGACAAAACAATAGAAATAGACAAGCTTTTTCCCTAATAAACTGAATATACATTCAAATTTAGCTACACTCCAGCTTAAGGAGCCCATAATTCTGTACAACATTTCGGACCACGCAGGATTATGTTATGGATGGAAAAACTAAAACTGACGTACCGGAGTAGAGGGTGGACGGGCAGCCCCACATTTTCCACGATTGCAAACAGTTCTGAAAGCAAAGTTCACATTTCCACATTGTAGACAGGTCCAATCACCATCATTCCGTGTAGCTGGCATGAATAAATATGATTTTAGGAAAACTAAATAGTATCACAAACTGACACATTGAACAGCCAATGCTACAGGTAGTGACAAACGAAGTACCAATAGAATGTCAGAGAATTAGAATCTTTTCAAATGAAAAATCAATCAAACCCAACTACAAAAAGGATAATCAAATGCAGATCTCTTATTCAAATATTAATCCCAATTTGGATGAGTTCACATGATTTCCAATGAGCTTAGTGATGGGTATCTTAATCAACACACTATTAATGACCAGGAAACCAGGACATAACCAGAATTGCAGGTCAAAGATAAACCAGAAATAATATGTATAATGTCCCAACAGGGAAATTTGGTGGGGACAAAATTCTGGTCAAATGTACCTGCGGGTATGACAAAGCCCCTAAATTTGATCAACATCCAATGGCTGGATGTGGGATTATAAGTCCATCACAGAATTAGAAAGTAGGCCAAAACTAGTTTTAGAAAGTCAGAAAACAGCATGTAAACAGAGATCAGTAATCTGGCCAAGGACAACAATTGAATAACTAAAAGAAACCCAGCAAACCAAATTAGAAAGTGAAAAAATAGAAGTTACTAAATTGGGAACAATGGATGAAAAACAGTAATTACACACACCTCTAACCCTGTAGCACCATGCACAGGTTAATGGAATGGAAGTATGTGATTCAAATAATAGAACAGAAGGGTCAGATGTATTTCAGTAGAAACAAAGTGAGAAAGAAGAAATGAAAGAAAAAGAAAAGAAGAAGAAGAGTAGAGAAAGGATATGTTGGTCTCCCACCAACTAGGAGATGGCTTTTCACCAAGGTTTGCTGTCTCTCACACTCGCACAAATGCACAAAACACATATTAAATGGCTGTCAAATCATGGGAGGCTAGGAGCTGCCTCCTTTATTTATAAATTGCCTTGTTACAAAAAAAGAAACTCCCTTTGGCTAATGGAGAGAATTACAAATTAACAAACAAAGAAAACTTACAAGGAAATAGAAACTTAAAATATAGAAACCTAATATTCTATGACTAAGAAACAGAAAATAGAAACTAATTACTTAATCCCGTATAGGACCTCAATCCCTAATATTTTGACTTATAGAATTGGCCCATTTACAAAAGTAAACCCAAAATTATCAAGCCCATGGCCCATACAACCAATTGGACACTCAAAATTACACATATTAGTCCATTCTTGGTCCAGTTTGAGGGTCTAGTTAGTTGTTGGCTTTCTTGTTCTTTTCTTGTTCTTCTGAACTACATCACTTATCTTGTACAAGTCAAACAAAACATGTCACTGTCTGGCACATTATATTTGGATTGATATCAATCTTTTTAGGAGTAAGACCAACAGAACCAACAGATTGATACCAAACTTTTTGGAGTAGAATCAGCTCACAATTTTCAAACTATTCTGTAACTATCTTTTCCCAATTTTTTACTATCAGGAACAAACATGGATTTTTTCACTGAAATTCTTTTCTTTGGGAGTTTTTTTTTCTTTTCTTTTTTGGATGAGGGGAGGGGAGGGGAGGGGGGGGAGGGGGGATGGGGGTGGGAGGAGAGGAGATGAGCAACATCATTCTGTTAAGAATTGAAAAAGAATCTTAAAAAGACACCATCCTTACTTTGTACATACTAATTGTGTTTACTAAAGATAGATAAGAAACCCTAAATTTCTTTCAAGCCATGAATATGAAGATGAAGTATGTTCAAGCCAGAGAGCAACCACTTTGTGCATAAAATGCAGAGTTAGGACTCTATCCAATCCACCACTCCTCGGGCCCTGCAAAAGCAGGTCTTGCACCAGGTTAGGCCTGGGCCATGAATATGAAGTGGGAAACGATACCTCTACTCTAACATACTATGTATATTCCTCAGTTCAACTAGTGCTCCTCTAGCTCTCTTCATGCTACATGCACGATTCTTAGCCATTCTTATGTTTGTTCTTTAAAAGACAACATAACATATTTCCCCCCATCTGATATCCTAAGACTACCTCTCTCCTAAACTAGAGACTTTTTTTTGTTTTTTTTCCTGTGGGTGGGGGGTGGGGGTGGGGGTGGGGGTGGGGGGGGAGGGGGAAGGCATGAGAGGATCTAGTTATGAATGAGACGCTCATTGAATAACTAAAAGATTTAGGCTTCCAAACGAGGCAATGTCATTGACTAGCTCCCTGAGTTGAAGGATACCAACCAATCACTATAGAGGAGTCAGTCCCTTCAATCCCCAAAGACCCAAAAAATCCCAGAGAGAAGATATAAAATCCAAATTAGAGCGCCCATATTCTGGAGTATATATGGTTTCCTTCATAAAATCCCCACATTCAACATCAACCAAAAACAACGACATGCACCAACTCTTTTTTCACATGGTTCCCCTCATAAAGCAAATAACTTATAACCATAAATAGACATACACCTTAAAATTCAATAATGAAATGTCAATCAAATTTTTTAAATCGCACCCCTATCCTTATTTCCAGTTTTAGTATCGGTTGATACCCAACCATGCTTAAGTATCAAAATTAAATGTGTAAAAATCAAGCAGGCTAGCATACAATTTCCACAACATTTTGTGCAATATTCAATATATGCCATGAACGCCTCAACCAGTAATAAGAATTGGCATGAAGACAGCGCCACAGTCAAAACAACCTCCAACAGAAAACCACTATAGAACTTACCATCATTGCGGGACCTTTTTGAACCAAATGAACCTCGATTGTCAACCTATACAAGTAGCCACTCAAAAAAGAAATTATTTCGAGACCGCAACCAAATGCATACAAAAAGAAAGACGAAAATTTTAAAATAAACAAAAAAAGAACACCGTACTGGGAATATAATCTATAAAGGAACCACTCTAGGAAACCTTAATACGGTAAGACGACCAAGAAACTCCAAAGCTAAAACCTAGGTTCAACATTGCAGCCGAAAACCCCGTTTCTCCGTCTTCAGCTGGTGAATGCTTGATTTCATGGTAGGATTTGGATTGGGAAGAAAGAAAACCAACCAAAAAAAAAAAAGACGAGTGAAGAGAGATGGAGGAGCTGAGTTAGCTAACCTTGGCGGAAGCCATTAATCAGTAGATGAGGCTAGAGCAGAAGATCGTTGCCTCGCTGGGGCTTTCTTCGCAAGGCCACGGATCCTCTCCAGTCACGTCAGTTGAAAGTACAACTGAAACAAATCAAGGAGGGGTGAGGGAGAAGACCTGGAGAGAAGCCGCCGACCTCTTCGCCAAGAGTTAAAGAGTCTCCAAGAGCGAATTCGGGTTTGTGGCAACGAAGATCACCATAATGACCAATTTTGCTTTTTATTTCTCTCTTCAGTCTTCTCACTCTTCTTCGGTTCTCCCCGTACGCTCTTCACTATTTTAATTAAGGCCCGTTTGTTTATCGAGGTTGTGCTTGATGCCAAACCAAATGTTTTTTCCTTTTTGGTAGAATGATGCCAAACCAAGTTTAGTATACTTTTAGGTAGCAAAACCAAACCGAAAAATGAAATCAAATTTAATTAAACAAAACCGTTGATAAAATGGTTGGTTTTGATTTCAAAACTCAAATCGTTTAAAAATTGGTTCGGTAATGGTTTTGACTTTGAACCATTTAAACCGATTAAATAGGTGAATCTGCCTGGGCCTCTAGAGCCTCCACATGCGCTTGTCAATGGGAGCACACATACAAGTATAGTACTTTTGCACACTTCTATATCTACTTATAGGATCCACGTAGGCCATGCGGCTAGGTAGCATTCTTTTTCCTTATATATAACAAGGGAACAAGGGAAAAAGAAAGATGTTTGGTTGCTAAGTTGTTGTTGATGTTGTTGTGTCATTTTCCTTTTACTATTGTTTTTATGGGAGAGAGTTCTCCAAAAGGCACCATAGTTGTTGCATTGGCGCAGGGGGCAAATGGGAGCACGTGACGACGTGAGACAGCATCAACAAGACAGTCATTACCACCCTTCATGGGGGGCGGGGTGATCATTTTGCCCCTCGATGTCTGGGCACAACAGTAAGAACTAGACTTCACTAACCCACCAACACTAATTTGATTTTGAACTAACAATGTTATTTTTTTTGGGGGAGGAGGGGGGGGGGGGGAAGATGTACATTACTTTCACACTTGCTCTCTCCTCTCTAACCATGTTCGCCCCACTGCAAATCATGAGGCATCCCTCCTGTGCACCCATTGGCTTGGTGTGGGTGATCATTACATGCGAGTGACATGCAATTCCTTTCCCTTTAAAGAAATATTCATTTGAATGGTGCAATCTTGATAAGCAAAACGATGATAGGACAATTCCGACTATAGGATAGCTACTACATTCCTTGAATTAGCCGTATATCATATTTCAAAGTATAATTCAATCAAGGCTTGCATTTTCCCATTTGTATAAACACGCTTATAGCATTCCAACCACCAAAATTATCCTCTCCAATTCCTTAAAGTGTGGCAATGCGGTAATGCTAGGTGGAGCAGCGGCTGCCAAATGTCGACATCCACCTAACACTACCACACTACCACAATTTAGGAATTGGAGAGGATAATAATCCTTCCAACCGCTACTATTGGGCGCCCTCAAACTGTCCCGTTAAAATCTGGATTCGATTTGTGCCATTACTAAATGGGATTGTTTTGGGATTTGGTTTTGGGCTTCAATTATTAAATGGGATGAGACGGTTCTAGGATAGGTTTCCCAACGAGTCAAGAACCAAAAGCCTAACAAGTAACCAACTAGAACCAGAACCATTAGGACCTGTTTAACATGCCTAAATTACTTATTTAGGATTAATTAATACTTAATAGTTAATAACTTATATAAGAGTTATATTATAACTACAAATAATTAGGGGTTTATAACAAGAGTTATACTGTCCAAAAATGGTAACCGTCCCAATTACCTAAACCTAAAAGGCTAAAACCGTCCCATTGGACAACCTTAAATGGAAGCACGTCCATCAACTTCAACAAACCATTTTAGGGGTCTTCTTAAAATAATAGGATTAATAAAATAAACTCTCTTATTCCAATGACCATAAAAATCTTGCTACCCAAATAGTACTAATTCGCAAGGGCAAATGATAAATAAAGAAAGAATCTCCTTGTAAGAGGGTATATATATTGCATTGTATCCTTACATAACATATGCTGGTTTTGGGATTCAATGATCTGTGCAAAATTATAGCTCAGTGTCAATCATTCTGACTCTGATATTCAAATCAAACAGTACCAAGATCCGGAGGCATTAATAACTATGCTGAAGCTTTGTATATCAGACATCGTCGATTTTCTTCAGCAGAAGCATGAAGGTACATGAATGAAAAAGTTTATGCATAATGAGATTATGCAGGTTATTCTTCGGATTACAATGTTGAATTCTAGGGTTATCAAAAAGTAAAAATATTGGGTTTATTGCAAAATCATTGAAATATCAGAGATTACACATTTTAATGGTGGTAATGGTAAAAAAATTGAAGGCATCAAGTCTTTTTGCTGTTGATCTATGGAAGCATGTTATGCCCCACATGCCAGACAAACTCTTATCACATAACAAGGCAATTTTTGGAGCATTCCACTTCTGAAGGATCCTTTAATATGAAAAACTCATCACATAGTAAGGCAAATTTGGGGTTTCCACCTGTGAAGAAAATCCTTGAATGTGAGAAACAATTTTTTATCCACTCAAAATCACAATGAATTATAGGTGGTTTGTGTCACCTTTTCACTACGGCCTTTTGAAGACTTAGCTAACTGCTGCCATTTCAGGAGACAATTGGATGTTAACGACATTATAACAACGGCAACAGAGCGTGGGATGCTCAGTGAAGGAACCAACTTCCGTTGAGTAGTTCCAGCATCTTTCACATTTTGAACCCTCAGCACGAGACACACCAATCCAAACTCTGCTCCTCCCTTGAATTAGATATTCTCCCTTGTATGTAATGCTTTTGATCAGTTCATTCTCCAACGAAGCAAGGATTTCGACCTGCAGGTCTCCACTTTAGTTCATGGGTTTAAGATCCTTTGTTTGAAAGAGATTGTGCATGGGTAAATGCAAAGAATTGTTCCCCCTCCTCACACCACACCTACAAAATTTAGATGGACAAGGGAATCTACAACTATGAATAGTTGGTGGGACTCCTTTCTTTCCCCAAATAAGAAGAAAGGGAGGGGGAGTCGGTGCAACATTGGTAATATGCTGCCCTACAGAACTATTTTCGGACTATTTAATTTTTGGTCAACAGCTGAAATCTACTTCAGTGCAAATTCAGCTGAACCTGGAAGAAGGTGTCCTGTGGAGTCAATGTGTGCACTGCACAAGAAGAGTAGAATTATTAGCACAAGTGACAGTTCAACATACCTGAGATGTTATGAATATCCGATGCAAGGCATCTGCATCATTGCTGGCCACACATATTCCATGTAATCTGGATGCTAGGTCTGCATCTGTAGTGTATAGATAAACCTTTGCATCTAGACTGGAACCTATTAGCTTCCCACCACGAGCAGTTTCTAGAACCTTATTCACCTCGGTCCTTAGCTGGTCAAAGATGGATCACTTCATAAAAATTTTGACATAAACCAAGAGGGGGGGGGGGGGGAGAACTGATATCCACTGCATTTACTGCAGTATTAGAGTTTTCCATGTCTACAGTTTTCATACTGGTGAATGTCAGGTTGATCTAAAATCTATTATGCTGATAAAATGCAGTGTTCTTATATGCTTGAGGACTGAAAATATACAAAGTGGACTATTAGCGAATATTTTAACGACTGTTTGTTTTCAATAACCAACAGAATGCAAATGATAAAAATAAATCTCTTGTTACAAGTTTCAGTCCTTCCCCTAACACATCCCTGGAAATGATAAATTAATGTCTTGTTGTGTGTTTCCCCACCCCCCCCCCCCCCCTCTATTTACCCCTTCAAATTTTCTTCTACACAATTCTGAAATAGTGAGGATTTAAGAAAATTTGACCCTTAAAGTTACTATTAAACTCATGGTACCTTTCCTTAAGGAACTGGAGAAAAGCTTCAAAAGCTCCTCAGCTCCTTGAATGAAAGTTCTTTATGAGCAAATCTACTTTGACTTACAAGAGGTTAAACTGAAGTATCTTACTCAAACAGACCTTCATGGAGAAGCAATTATACATCAGTAAGTGGCTAACTGTCGGAGTTGGTCATTACCTCAAGAACTTTCTCCCAGAGATCAACGTCTTCAACTGGCATGGCCCGCCATCTTTCATCTTTATCTGGCCATCCTGCCTCGAAAACAAATTTAGCAACCGAACCATCTTCAATGGCATACTCAAAGGGAAGGTGTTGCCACACATCCTCAGCTAAATGAGGCAATATTGGAGCAATTATTCTCACAATAGAGAGAAGATGAGCTGCAAGAACTGTTTGACAACTTCTCCTGGAAAAGCTTGCAGTGCCCCTGATATATATTACTCGTAAGTATAGGACTAAACCAGAGAATTATAACAACATACTTCCATCAGCAGGCTTTCAACCTTCTAATCATAGGCCCAACCTTGTACGCATGAATCTCAGAATTCTTAATAATACGAGACTGACAAATAATGTTGCCAATTTTGCAATGAATAGTGGACAAGACATTGATTGGTGAATTCTAGATAAATCTAAATAAGATTTAATAAACTAAAACAACCACAGGACAGAATCAAAATAAACTAGCTTAAGAAAGCTAAAGGGCATAAAATAGAAGGTTTAATACCTCCCAAACCAGCCAGCTGATGGGGCTAAAATTATGGTCTAAAGCTGGTCCTAACTTGCTGGTCTTGTATCAAAATATCATAGAGATCCAATGGTTAAATGAGAAATAATGGAGGTGGGCAAAAATTAGAAATTTTATGAAAACAGAAAATAGAAAGTTAATAGAACACGACAAACTCCCACTCTCCAAATCCGATGGTGCTGCAACTTAGGCCAGATGTAATCTGAATAGGGAAGAACATCATATCCAAAATAGGGTTTTATCCAACAGTAGGAAAGGATGGGATCTTTAAGATAAGACTGCGAGCACAAGTGGACAGAAACTGACATGCATGAACAGAAACTTAGAAATAAGATTAGTAGAACAAGGAGAGAATATAAACCAAACCAAAACAAAGAGAATGGAAGCAAAGATGCAAGAATCAAGTTCACTGAAGAGGGTTTCATATTTACCTTGATCGACATGTACACATTCACCTTGTAGCTTGCTGAAACAGAACAAGCTGGAGAGAAAAGAGGGGAAAGAGAGGACATGACCTATGACCTGGTTTCACCATCAGAAGGCTTATGGGAGGCTTCACCATCAACCAACCTGGAATTCACCATCCAGGGTTGCTGCTGAATCACCACAGTAGCATGTAATCACAATAGAGAACACAAGTATTCCATTAGCCAAAATCGTTGGGAGGGCTGCTGTTAACTTTAAAGCTATGCCATCCTAAGGTGCTGCTAAATGGAAGGTCTCTTGTATTTATAAAATTAAAAGCATGTAGTACAAGAATAGTAAGTCTTAGCTACCAAGTAGCTTAGAACTTGATAAAATAGCGCCTCCATTGAAGATCTAGTTTCAATATAACACAAAAAGGAAAGAGACAAACCAAAAAAGAAACTACTAAGTTGCTAATGACTTAGCAACTAAATCTATTACAAAAATAAATATTAACTACTTAATCCCATATAGGACCTACATCCCTAATAAACAATAACGACAACAACTCAGCCTTATCCCAACTAAATGGGTCGACTAAATTGATCCTTACCCGCCAATCAGCTTTATTCGAGGTCATACTTGATACAAGAACTAAGCTATGCATGTCTTTCCTCACCACTTCTCCTAGAGTCATTTTAGGCCTGCCCCTGCCTCTTTCAGCTCCCATCAATCTGAATCAAATCACTCCTCTGTATAGGAGCATCTAAAGGCCTCCATTGAACATGACCATGCCACCTCAAACGACTCTCATAGCTATCATGTATTGGAGCGACTATTCCCAAAGCAGCTCAAATTTGATCATTCCTTACTTTATCCTTAGTTTTTTCCCACATGCATCTCAACATCCTCATCTCAGCTACACTGAGTTTATCAATATGATGCTTCGTAACTACCCAACATTCCGCATCATACATGATGGTTGTATGACTGTCCTATAAATTTTTCCTAATATTTTGGTTTATAGAATAGGCCCATTACAATAGAAACTTAAAAAATACTAAGCCCATGGCCCATATAGCCCATTGGGCACTCAAATTAATCCTAACTTAAACCAAACTTAACCCATAGGCTAAGTTGTGCCGAATAAATTAAACCAAATCCAAAACAGCAAGCCCATCTTCTCTTCATGCTGGAACTCTGCATCATGCATGTAGTGCAAATGTGCAATTACACATGTACAGGATGCCATTACTTGACAGGGGCAAGGCCAAAGAGTTATCAAGGGTCTTTGGGACAGCAATTGAACCATTAGGTGAGCCAAAAGATCTAGGCAGTCTGTTCCATGATCATGACTTTCTTTTCTGAGAATGATTCGCTGGTTGTAGGATTGCTTGGTTTGAACAGTCAGACCATTTGGACAGTTCGAGCTAGATGATCAGACCCGTTTTAAGTCCATATGTATGTTGATATCAATATATCTCTGTTACAAGACATTGAATTTGTGGATTCCATACATGGCAGAAGGTTTCAAGGTCTGGCAGTCCAATAAGGGAAGCCATGGTTGGGTGCATGGTTCTTACATGGTGCAGGTTGGATTGGGCTGAAAATTTGTGGACAGGTAGATGCTTGGTGCCTAGGTCCCCTACTCACATGGTCACATTTCACCACCAGGGAGTACATTTCAAGTTTCAACCCAAACAGTTGACCACCTAGCAAAACAAACCACTGAAGAATTGAGGACTATGGACAAGGTGCACAGGGCTACCAGGGAGTCCGTGGACATACATGGGAGGGTAAATGATTGAATTTGAGTGTGAAGTTTGATATGTCGCCAATCCGGACTATTCTTTAGATGTCCAACATCAGATTTTCCATGTCACTCTTCAATATGGAAAGAGAACTTGGTCGAAACCCACCGGAACCTCCGAGGTATCTCAGTTTCGCAAGAAACCGAGACGAGTTAAGGTGGGAGTTTAAAAAGTATAGGGTTTCGGTCGAAACTGGTTGAAACCAGTTGAACCAACCCAAACTGACATATAAAAATGACAAGTTTCGATCGAAACATACACTGTCTCGGTGGTTTCAACATAGAGAGTGGGAGTTTGGCTCAAAAGTGTGGATTTCTTCGAGAGGTTTCTTTGTTTGGTGCATCTACAAGCTACATCAACTCTCTTAATCCAGTGTTCGAACCTTTCTTGTCAAAGGTAATGGGGCTTATAGATGGGCAGTTATGGACTATCAGAACAATTGGGCCCAAAGCATGTCATGGGATACATATGTGGTACATTCAGAGGAACGGCTCCAAAATATTCAGTGGTACGTAGCTCATGGATTGGACCCACCAAGAAACTATGCATGGAATTGAGAAAGGAGCACCTTAGGACGTGTTTGGTTGGAGGCTTCTTCGGAGACGGATTCTAATATTGGATCAGCTTCTTAAGAATCTGGTTCATGTGGATTTGGATTCGGAAAAAAAAACTGTTTGGTTACCCTGGGTCTGTCAGGTGGAATCAAACAAACACGCCCTTCTTCTACCTACCTTCTTCTTCTTCCCTGTTACCTATTAATGCCGTTGGGTTGAGTACAAACTGCTAGAACTCGGAACCTCTCTCTCTCTTTCTCTACCTACCTACCTTCTTCTTCCTTGTTACATGTTGATGTTGTTGGGTTGATTACAAACTACTAGAACTCGGAATCTACTAAGAGTTTATTTGGGAGTTTATTTGCTACCTCTAGGCGACCTGATCTTTAGATTTCCTGCACCTTAATGGCACTTCCACTGAGAGATCAAACTCTACAACCAGATCTGGTAGCTACAGCTGCGTCTGGTCTGATTTCAGAAGATTTGATTTGATCCTACAGTTGATTAACTGACTTGGTTGTTGGTTGCCCTCCATAGGTTCTTGAGTCCATTACCTATTTTCAGATTTGTAGGTTGATTGGAGCTCTTGATTTGGATACCTTCACATTGAAACCTAAGCCCTTTCTGCCGCTTGTTCTACGCCAAGTTTGAAGACGATGTTGGTTCCCCTTCTTTTATTAGATTTAATTAATTCCCTGGTAATCGCAGCGATGAACCATTTGGACCTGAAAATAGAGCTCTTCAGGAGAACAAAAGACGGCAAATTCCGAGTGTTCAATGCATCGTCAATTTCAAGGTGAGGCCTTTGAAGGAGGAGGAGGTGCCATGGCTGCTGCCCCAGTAACCGGCGGTTGAGTTGCAGAGATGGTTACCTGTGAGATAGTTGCAGAGATGGTTGAAGACGATCGTGAGAGAAACCCTAGAATTCTAGGTTGAGTGAAGTTCAGTCTCGATTTTTTGAGTCCACTAGAATCCATCGTATATATACCAGGTCCAAGAACTTGGATTCGTTTTAGAATTCGCCCCTTGGGGTGAATTCTTGTGGATTCCAAAATTACACTGTAAAATGGATTTTCGTGGATTCTTAGAATCCAACACGGAACCAGGTTCCGAGAAACCAAACACGAAAAAAGTTAAGGAATCCAGATGCCGTCGAATCCGTCTCCGAAGAAACCTCCAACCAAACACGACCTTAATGTTTTATTTGGATAACATGCATTATTCAGAGTTCTTGTACTTTAACTTTATGTGATCTAAGTACTCATAATACCAGCTTTAGTGTATCCTTCAACGTACACTAGTAAACTTGGGTCAATAACCACAAGTACCATTTTGGGTGTTTTTTTTTTTTAATGAAAATAGTTCATGCATTGTGTTTAGAATGTCAAAAATAGGCTGTGTACAAAAAATTACACCTAAAAAACTATTTATTGGTCTCGAAACCACAGTCTCAAGCTGGCTGGGAAAAAGTACCAGGTTTTGACATGGTTTCGACCATATCTGGGTTTCGGGCTGGTTGAAACCAGGTCGAAACCCAAGATTTAGAACCTTGTTCTTCAACATGGCAGGAACAACTGTCCTAACCATGGATACCCTGACCTGGTCTGCCAACCAGGAAAACTTAGGCCTCACATATTACATGTTAAAAAATGCACGAGTTTTACAACCGAGAACACCTGAAACCATCGTAGCAATGAACATAGCATTTAAGCAACCATGCCATAAGATTATTTCATGGAAAATATACCTTTTATTCAGTAACTATGTTCTGCTTCCGCGATATACGGTCGTGTTTAGATAGGGGTACCGTACAAACTGCCAACAACCAGACCAGAATGACTCAGTGGTTCTTCCGTTTCTAAAACAGTGGGCTACACATGCAATCACAGGCATCAAACAAACATCGTAACTTATAACATTAACTAGGCAGGAAATTACAGGGTACAAATCTAAATACCGTGTCGGTTGGGACATAAACTTTTATTTAAGGGGAAATTACATTTACCACCCCTGTAGTTTGAATCTATTACGTCTACCACCCTTGAAAATTTATCTATTTCAAAAACCTCCCCTGTATTTTGAAAAAAACCTTACAACCGTACCCCTACTGTTAGATTAGAACAGTTAAGCGATGATGTCATTGCCCAATTTTAATCTAAATGTCCATATTACCCTTAATAAAACCTCATTCCTTATTTAGCCTTACTTGAAATAAAGTAATATTACTTTTTTACCCCCAAAACATCATCTTCTCAAAATGAAAAAAAAAAGAAGCGAAAAACAGAGAGAAACCTTCATTGCTTCTGAACAACCGAGAGAACCTCCGCCTCCATTCCCATCTCTGATCAACCGACGCCACCATCGCCGAGGACCGCCACTATTTCTCAACCGCGAGCTCTCTCAATCTTAAATCGATGACAGATTCTGACAAATTCTCGGAGACAGCTGCGGAATTTCCATTGGTAGCAGAAGGAAATGAACGACTAGAGTCATTTTGGAAGAGATTGGAACAAATCGTTCGCATGGATCGACCGGGAGTCCTCTGAACCTTAGAATTATGGAGAGAAGAGATGGCGGGGGAAGAGTAGTGAGTCAGAGTTGTTGAGAGAAATCGATTGGAGTGGGTATCTCCTGCTAGCGAAACCATGGCAGAACCAGAGATCAGCTTGAAATCGCCAGCGACGATAACCCCTTCATCCTTTTCATACACCATTTAAGTAGTATTTCTTCATCTGCCTTCACCTATCATGTATCCCACTTAATAATTTTTTTTTCTCCTGGATTATTTAAGAAGTGGTTTTCGCAGAGATAGTAAGATACTGACAGAGAGTCAAAGGTAGTCCCATGTTTGTCTGTTTCTTCTCCTAATCCTTTTTATTGCCTACATTCCTCAATTTGTCTCTAAATTTGGGGCGAGGTCTTGTCGTTTCCCTGATGAATGAGTTAATTTCTGGTTTTGTGAAGGATGATCTTCTAACAAACTGAAACCCAGATCATTTCGAGCCTTGAGAAGCAGGTCTCGAAGCATTCAAACCTTTCAGGGAGACGGGTTCTTGAGTATTTTTTTTTCTTCCAAGTCCTGTAGTTTGTTTGGGTTCAATCTCTGCTGCGGAAGAAAGATCAGCTTTTTATTGGTTTACATGGTGTGAGCAGTCGATTGGATTCAGCTAATTTCATCTTCAGACTTGTGGCAATGCTGGAATTCTATTTTTGGAGAGATGTCAATTATCAAGATCTTCAATTAAGTTTTATCCACACAGCAGACCATCATCAAATTTTCAGGGTAAATTCATCTTCACTAGAAGGCCACTCGACGTCTCGACCTACTTCTGGAGCTGACCTTGCTGATCCTATGTTTTTGCTGTCACACACACTCCATGCGATACCCTATTTTAGGGTAGTTTTTCAGGAAGGTTAGTTTTACAATTACTCTTGATCTGGCTAGCAGATCTTATTGAATTTTAGGGGTTTTATTTACCCTTTATAAAGGGTCCTTCTATACCAATTTGAAGCCAATATGGACTCATGTTCTCTAGTAAACTTTTCTCCCTATCCAGCCAGCGGTCCCTGTTTTCACCCTTTTTTTTTGGGTAATCAATTTCAGCAGTATCTTTAGTTTATCAGATCAATCCGAGATTTCAGGGCTTTGTTCGGTACTCTGGTGGACCTTTCGATCATAGTTTGGTGGTTTCTTCTTGAAGAATTCTCTTGGCAAGGCAAATTTTTATCTCTCTGTTGGTTCATACAACATATGATTGGGAAAGACCATCATAGTTTGGTGGTTTCTTTCTTGAAGAATTCTCTTGGCTAGGCAAATTTTTCTCTCTCTGTTGATTCATACAACATATGATTGGGACCTTTCCTCTGCTAAATTTGGATCTGGGCCGGAGATATTGGAGGGTTTTTACGTGGCGGTGGTCGTTGAGAGGGAGATGGTTCTTTTGCTTGGGGATTTGAGTAAAGTGGCATACAAGAAGACCAACGCAGCTTCTGTTTCTTCCAATATCATCTTCATGGCCAAGAGAGAGCACATTTTTGGGAAGGAGGTCTATGGTACCAAGGCTCAGTTCTGTGACAATGGGCAGATCCATAATGTCAGAATCGAGTGTGACATGGTAGGCCTGAGTGACCCATGCCTTTCGATCCGCATAGACAGTAAGATGGTGATGCAGGTGAAGCGCCTTAGGTGGAAATTCAGGGGCAACCAGACCATCTTAGTGGATGGGCTCCTTGAAGGGGAAGGGGTGGTTACGGTGGTGGAGGTTACAGCAGTGGTGGTGGTGGATGTTACATTTGCGGTGAGATAGGGCACTTGGCTAGGGACGGTCAGCAGGGAGGGGGAAGGTATGGCGGCGGTGGAAGAAAGAAGAAGAAGAAGAAAGAAGAAGAGAGAAGAAGAAGAATAGGACAAGGGCAAAATGGTCATTTCCTTCCAAAACTAAGAGTTAGTACTCAGGGGTAGGGAAGTAATTTTTGAAATTTCAGGGGTGGTAGATGTAATAGATTCAAACTGCAGGGGTGGTAAATGTAATTTTCCCTTTATTTAATTCATTTTTTTAAAAAAAATTTCTGAGTTACTTTAACTTTATAACTTTATTTGAACTTTGACTTTGGTTTCTAGTTAAGAAGTCGAATGTATTGACTAGATAACTTTATTTTTTTTTTATTCATCATTCCAGTTGATGAATTTAAGCAGATAGTCATATGAGTGAAACAAAACAGCTTAAAAATTCGCAGTGTGCAAAAAAAAAGTACAAGCTAACTACATAAAAGTACAATAATTATGCCTTAAAAAACAAATTCAGATGATATTAAGCCCAATGTTCTTAATGCACTTCTAAAAGAGAAGGAAGCAGGAGACTTAATCACATGGTAAAGTCATTCTCAACAATTGATAAATAGGCCACAAATAGATCAACCGTCTCCTATAAACCAGTCATTTCGAGCACTAGTGCACCATAGAAAAGTCCACACATTGCTCTGAACCCTCGCTTCCCAGCCAACATTCCCTGAGGTAGGCCCTTGTCAATGTCCATTAATAAATCAATTGGTTGGGCTTTGGCCCTTGCTTACCCATCCCAAAACCGGAAATGCGGAGCGGATGAATCATGAAGTCAAGCTGGCCTGGCTGTTTGCTGATTCTGTGATGACCTAAGATACACTATGTGTGTTGAGGTTCTTGAAGAGCCTCCTTTGAAACCATATACAAAATTTTAACAGATTTTACATGTAATAAATGAGTAACAATGATTAAACTGGAAATAGGAAAAGACTTACCCAACATAAAGTCGGTCTTTAGCAATGTCAAAGTAGAAATTTGATAGATCTACAATGGCAAACCGTTGTATGATCTTAAACAGGAAAAAAAAAATTGGTTAATTCAATATATCATACATAACAAAATTTAGTAACTAATCAGATAAAACAGAAAATAATATAAGCTAAGCAAAATTTCAACCAGTCATAGATATAGTGAAGCTGATGCAGATACAACATAGAATTGGGCTTATTTTAGTGAAAACAAGTCTTGGGTTGGGTAATATATGTGTTGGGCCTTTGGTCCAATGGGCAGTAGGTATTCTTTGCAATAGGCCACTTTAATGGACCTAAATTAAGGGTAGGAGGAAGGAATACGGGATACAGCGATTCCTGTGCGACCACTCCGAAGAGAAGCAAACCTGAGAGGTTTTTGGGATTTTGAGATGCATTCTGGAACATTTTCCTGCAGATGCATATGTGGAGCGAAAGATCTCCTTGTCACGAGCATGGTGGCAAAGATGAAACTCAAAAATTCGTTGAATAGAGTGAGATATGGCCTAGATTCCATTCTGGGCAATTTTTGTTGGCTGGGAGGACCAAGTTTGGTGTATATGTGCTACACCAGATCATGTGATATATGAAAGCAAACCGCTGGATGGGAATATTCCAAGGAATATTCAAATCGGTCGATTCCTGTGAATATGTTCTGAGGCGCATGGTCAAGTGATGCAGCAGATTCCATCGCACACCATCTGATTGGCTGGGTGTATCGTGTGACAGATAGACCGAATAACACAGAATCGGAACCTGTTTCCATGTGATTGTGCATACAGATGATAGCTGAAAAGATTCCTATTACCTGTTTATAGCAGAAGCTGTGATTTGAATTTCAAATGAACGGCTGATATTTGATCTGTGTGTGCACCCATGGTCTCTCTAAGGTGTATGACGGAGTACAGTACACCAGCACTTAGATTCCATTTTATAGGCTGGAATCAAACCCATGTTCCGCGTGATGAAACGAATTGGATCCAACGGCCGAAAAGCAATCCCATCTTTTTGGGCGATCGGACGGTCTACAAATTGTCCGTGCGGCCGGACCAATAGGAGGCCAAAACACGGCCCTATGTATGGTGTAGTGACGTTCTGTCCTGTTACGAAAAACTGAATAAAAAGGATCAGATTTAGCACGAATCACGCTGATGTTCTGACACATCGTATGACTGCTATTTAAGGTGTATTTTTAGGATTCCGATCTGATGGCCTCAGATCAACTTGTGATTCGGTACAGCGCGGGGGCACTGAACGACCCTGAAAGATTCCAAACAAAAATCACCGGTTGGCTGAGATTAAAAACGCTATATCTCCCTAACCACACCTCCGGTTGAGGTGATTCAAGTTGTAGATTCTTCGTCTCACCAAGCTCTATCTCCCCAGAACCAAAAAACAAAGAGGAAGAAGCCTGCAGGGGTGCGGATTTGGTGGAAAACAAATCCCCCTTATGTTGTATGCATTTACTATATACTCCACCCATGTTCTTGCAGCTTTTGAGCTTCATTGTAAAATCCAGCAGGATGTGAACCCTCTCTGTAGTTTTTATGTGAGTTTAGCATAAAAAGAAAAGGAAGAGAAGGAAAAGGAAAGAAAGGGAAGAAGAACAGGAAAAAAGGAAGAAAGAGAAGAAAGAAAGAAGAAAAAGAGAAAAACAGAAAAAGAGAAAAAAAGGGAGGAAAAAGGAAAGAGAAGCAGAAGGACAACGAAAGAAGAGAGAAGATAAATTATCTGGTAACAACCTACTGCCAGGGTTTACTAGCTGAGGGTTCCGATTAGTGCACACTTAAAGATTCCAGTTCTCCAGACAGAGGAGGAGTTGAAGATTCCAGTGGCAGCCAGGGTTCTCAGTTCCATCTCCAGATACTAGAAATCAGAGACACTATATGGTTGTGAGTATCTCTATCATTTGGTCCTGTCTTCCGTATTGCTAGAATCATTTACATATGCTAGGTCTAGGTTGTTGACTGTTAAATACCTAGACTTGAAAGAGTTTCATTGTAGAGCAATTATATAAGTCCGGTTGATTGTGTTGAATTGTCCAGTTGCATCTGGTTTTAGTGGGGGGAAGCACCCTTGCCCATGTGCTCATCAGGGGTTGAAGCAGGTTTGGTGTCCTGTGTCAGTGTATTGACTAAAACATCATTGCGGGTAACACCCTCTGATGCAGGAGCAATTGATTGGCCAGACCGGACTGACCCAATTTGACAGCCCACGCCTACCCGCAACCAACCATGCACCAACCAGTCTTTGCATGGACCAGCCAAGTACCAGCCACCCTATATGCGTGGAGCATCTGCTGGCTAAAACCAGTCCCTTTTTGGCCCTAGATATTCTCAAGAAATATTTAGTAGGATTGAGTCTTGCATCAAAGCCTGGGTGAGGGAGTTGCTCTACCCGACCAAGGTAGGCACCCACGGATCTGCTAGGGAAACCTTGATCTTACAGTGTCTGGGTCTTGCAGCTCCCATCGTAAAGTGCAAACGGCCCATCCCAGTATACTGGTGCCCCCCCTTCTACTCGGTAAAGTTGAACGTTGACGGAGCTTGTTCTGGTAACCCTGGCCTGGGTGGAGGAGGTGGGATCATTAGAGACCGGAATGGGAAAGCGCGGCAGCGTAAGGATTTGGGGTTCACGGATGTTGTGATTAATCGTGACTCGTGACTCGAGGCAACGGTTAGAGCAGTCAATCAGAGGAGGGGTAACTTATGGGAAGGATGGTATCACTACAAGGAGATTCATGAATTATTAGCTTGTACTCGGGCCAACATCACTTTTGCCTACTGGGAGAGAAACAGAGCGGCTGATTGGTTGGCCAAGCACTCTTGTCTTGCGATGACTTCTATTGTTTATCAACCGGAGAGCTTGTCGGGTGGTCCCTTTCAGGCCATTCTCCGTGAGGACAAGGCTGGCCTTCCTGTCCTACGAAGCTAATGGCTTGGTTGTTTTTACTCTTGTATGGGGTGGCTGTTCATTGAGAGGTGAGATGTTGTCTTGGGAAGGGGTTAGGTGGAATGTCCCCCCCTGTATTCTTTATTATTTGCTCATTGATTTTAATAAAGGTTTAGGGGCCAACCCGGGTCCCAGGTAATATTCGGGTTAAAAAAAAGAAAAGGATTGAGTCTTTTATATTTTCTTTAGTCTTTTCGTATCCTTAGGTGTATTAATGTATGTCTTCAAATTCTTAGATTAGGAGTCCAAGAGATTGAAGGCTAGTATTTAATGTTTTATGGAAGGTAGTTTCTAGTTGAGTAATTAGTTTAGAACAGTGTGTTAGTCATTAATATTTCTTGATTTTAGTTTTTAGGAATATAACAGTCCAAGAGCCATTTTCTTCTTTAAATACCCATGTATCCAACCTATTATAACATGCTGAATTTAATTATTGAATGAAGCAAAAGTTGGAGCCTTGGTGGCCAGACCTGCGTTGAAGCAGTCCTCTCCCCCTCCCTCACGTTTTTTGTGAGTCTTTCCCACCCCTCTCCTCAACGTCTTCTCTTCTTTCCCTCTCCCCTCTCAATCTCATCTCTTCTCCTCTCTCTCACGATACTCCCTCTTCCCCCCCCCCCCCCGGTCTCTGCTTCTATCTTCATCCACAACCCTCCTAGCTATCTCCTTCTTTACATCTTCTTCAACTTCCAACCCATCTCCATTAAACCTGCAACTCAACTTAACTTTTCATCTTCCATTCCTTTAAACAGCCTTACCACCCTTAAACCTAACCCCTTTTATTCCTCATCTCTTCCACAACACAGCAGCCCCTTCCCTCACCTATCCCTCAAAACCGTGGTCTGTTTTGAACTTGAATGTTCACCTCCCAACAGCCTCCAACTTCTCTCTTCATCCATGATCAGAATCTGATCTTGAAACCTCGTCTTCTCCCTTTATACTATCCCTAAGCTCCCTATAAACTAGATCTGATCTCTCTATTACAGATCTGAACCTTCCGCTTGTGTCACCCTTGCCCTTGAGTATCAGGTGTGGAAGAAGGTAGTGTAGGGCCCGGACGGTAGGTGCAGTTGAAACCAAGTGTTGAGTAAATACTAAGTCCAGTTGAGGGCATTACCCTGTGCATGTAGGCAAACTGCCGAAGCATGTATCAATTGTGCTTGTGTGGATGTGATTATTGTATGCTGTTTATTGGAGTGCTTGTCTGCAAGATGTGTGCACACCGGGTAGACCTTGCCACAGGAATTGTATGTCTGCCTGTGGTTGAGAGGGAAGGTGTGTCACACGACTGTGTGTGATTGAGATTGCTAGTACGTATGCCACTGATAGTTACCAGTGTGAGTGCTATCAGTAGTTATTGTCAGCATAGACATATCAGATCTGGGCCGCCTTATGTATATCAGCTCTTGACAGCAGTTGTGATTGTGAGTGTCTACAGTGAGTGCAAACAGTGCCAGTAGTTTGGGGAACACCAAAGGTATGTTGGGAAGAGTGCTGGGAATATTTGGATAGATTTTTATTGACCTTGATTCAGCCCCTCTCAGTGTCAACCTGGGAAAAACACGATCAACTCCTTGAAGCGTAGAAAATCAGTGTGCAAGCAAATTCCAGTCTTTGAAGTAGTTTTCATAATCAATCAAGCAAGGTTTTCGGCAGAAAAAACGTATCTCTTCACCTTTTCTGCTCCCACAAGTTGCTCTATCTAATTCTCCTCTTAATTCTGAAAATTCTGAAAAACACAGTGGCTGATTTAGCCTCCAAACGAGCAAGATATGGCTCCCCAAAGTTCCCTGTCCAAATTAGAAAATGGAATGGCAAAATCCATAATTTTGAGAGATTCTTGTGACATTCGGAACCTCATGAGGCAGCAGTGTGACAATTCGAAACGTAATGAGCTTGGCAGATGAGCTTTTAGCCATCGGATTGCTCCTCCAGAACCCGTGTGTGATCTGGTTCGTAGGATCGTGGTGATTCCGTCGACTATCTGTAGAGAAATCCTAGTGCAACCAAAGGGAATCTTGTGTGGTGTACGATACACCTACATCACACAGAATCATAGAACTCAGCTCCAGCATGCGGCTTAAGCCGTGACCATTGGATGAAGATCTTAACAACACGGGTTGATGCAGATCCGGAGTTCCAAAACCCGTTTTGGATCGCTTGTGGACCCACTCAGACAATTATAACCCAAGTACAAGAAGTGATGGTAAATTTTGTAATTACATAGAAACTCTAAACCCAATCAAAGGAACAATGGGCAAATCTGTAAATAAGGTGAACAGTGGAAAGTCTTTTGGAAGATAAGACACAGTAAGACTAAGATCTAAGCTGGAATAAGATTATTATGCCGAGGGTAAGAACAACTTCAGAAAGTAGGGACTGTTCTGTAATTTTACAAACAGTGCCTTCTTCTAGCTCTCAACAAACAGCAAGGGCGGTAGAATCTGCAGTTATTTCAACACAGCCAACTCCCTCATATGAACACTAATGGATTCGAAATTTTAGAAGTAAAGGACCCCCTCGCAGATCTCTGAAAACCACCATATCACAGCCCAAAACAACAACCAGAAATAAATTAAAAAAATCACTGAAATTAGAACTGGCGGTAAAACAGAACCAACAATAGTTTCAACTCTGTAACAACAGAAGGGTCTGTCCAGCATGATCTTCTGGGGTTTGTATCGCTTATGAAAACCCTACCCTCGACCAAAATCTTGTGTCAAACTATTCAGTAACGGTGAAGATCGAACTCGACAGTTGGGACAACAAGTACTGCCCAGAAACAGAGAACATAATAGTTTTAAAGAAAACTGAAACTAAAGAAGTGGAAGAGGAAGAAATATAAGATTTAGAATAGAGCTCAAACCTGGTAGAAGAACCAGACTGATTCAAGCGAAGGAGAGAGAAGAAGAAATGAAGACAAGAGAGGTATGCGCAGCTCACGGCATCTCCATTGCTTCAACCCAAAATAAATTTTCATTCCAAAAACTCTAATCCCAAACGTGGGAGTACATGCTCTTTTATACAATTAAACAAAAAGAAATCCTATTCCTATTTTGAAACTGAAATCGAGTTTGACTCTATCTTGAACTCAAAGTAAAACAAATTCTACTCTTACTCTATCTACGACTCTAACAAAAGATAAAATAATAACAGTAAATTACAAAAAGACAAGTCCTAATTCCTACACATAATTGCATCACAGGTGAAAATCTGTGTCTGATTGATCTCATCGCTTCACCGACTTGCAGGGCTCATGAGAGCCAGTTATTCGGAATCTCCTCGGGCGTTACGGTACTGTCGCATTGTACACTAGAAAAGTCAAACGGTGGCAATAAATAAAACCGTCCGACCTAAGGTCGACATCTCCTCCAGGCAGAACACGGGGGCGACGAAATTCAATTACTTGGAACCTCAAGTATGCACACAGTGTTATGTGGAACACCGAAACGACCTCAGATGGCAACTTGATATCATGCTTCACGGCGTAGAAATATTGATATTCCCGACCAACGGCAGGAGTCGCAATAGAATCTTTGCCATCAAGAATTCACGCCTAAATCCGAGCTTTCAAAGTGTAATCTAACAATGTGGCTTAATCCTGACCGTCTGAAACTTAATTCAACGCACCGAATTTACAGTAATAAAATGGTCCAACCTCTTAAATCACCCGAAATGGTATCTAGACCATAACTTCCTCATTTCAGAGAATTTTTGAGTGCGGTTTTCACCGCCATGCTCTTGACAGTTGGGAGCTCAACTCTGCTTATGTAATTGCAGGAAAAACTGGAGGAGAACAACTTAAAAATCCGAAATTCCCCCCAATTTGCTTCTTTCCGACACCATGTTACAGAAATTGCTCTAACTTTCTCGTCCAGTATTGAAACGATGCGATTCCAGTTGCGTTGGAAAGATAACTCGAAGGTCTACAATTCTCCAGTTTATGCCTCCTCCCAAATCTGTCACTGGCCTTCCCAAATTAGCTTCAAAGGGGATGCATCTGCTGAGAACCTATGAAATCTTCAATCAAACTGTGAGGGGCCTTCGCCTGATGCTGCCACATGCTGCCAATGCCTGTATAAACATGTAATAAACTGCCAACACCTGCCATATGCGCCCGGAAACCTCTGTAACCTTGCAAAATACTGTCCGCACTAAATTTGACCTGTCTGCACAACACCTGTACATCATTCGGACATCACCAAACACTGCCAGATATATCCGGATGCCTCTATAACTGTCCAGTCATTATCTGACATCTCTAGTACTGCCATGACATCTGTACGTCATCAGAACTGTCTGTAGTTGCCAACAATGACAACCTACACTCTAGTTGACCAACAGGCTAATTGGGGCTGGTCTAGCTGATATAGTAGCATTAGACTATGATCACATATGGAGGCCTAGGTGTAAGCCTGGGATGACCACAAGGTACTGGTGGCAATCTAATGGGCTGAAATTGAGTTTTGTATAGTTATAATATAGGTTGAGCATTTTTATTTTTATTAGTATCACTGAAATGGGCCTCAATTGTAAGCCCATAAAGTGAAGGTGAAGTCAGTACACGAAATTAGTGTCTTTAGTGTTTGAGTTAGATTAGGAATATATCACATATATATATATATACACACACACACCGTCAACTAAGCATGATTTGAATAATAGAATTGAAGGTTTTTTTGAGAGTTTTTGAGCTGTTGAGTGCTGCAATCGTAGCTCTTCTTTTGGAGGGGTGTCAATTGGTTCAGTTCTGGGCTATCGGTTCGGATCCTTAGCGGTTCCGGCTCTAAGGTGTCAAGACCATAACCGGACCAATAAGCTTACCGGATCCAATTCTAAGACCCAGACCATTAACTAATGGATGGTCTGGTTCCTAATTGTTTCCAAACATTATTGAGCCCAAAACAAGGACAATGAGAGTTTCTCTAAGAAAATTGGAGCTCCATCATGCATAGGTATAGTCTTGTAGAGCCCAAAATAAAGACATTGATGCATATATAAATAAAGAGACAACTTTAAGAGTTCATGATTTCCATTTCAAACTCAACTCATATACTCATGACTTAAAGAGCAACAAAAGAGCGCCACTTAAAAGTCCCAAGCAATGTAATACTATTAATAGGTTAGGGTTTAAAGCCTTTTAGAGTTTCAGATTTCCAATTTCCCATTCGATTTGTTTACATGTCATCCGGTTCCAACGGTTTCGGTGCTACTGGGTCCTTAATGGGCTATCGGTTCTGGAACCGTTGGGAGACCCGGACCAATAGTATATCACTAGGACCAGATCTGTCCCAATAAGCTATTGGGTGGTCCCGTTCCGGTTCCGGTTCCTGTCGGTCCGGATCGGTTCCGGTTTCCAGTTCTGGTCCTAAATTGACACCCTAATTTGGCCTACTGTTTTCTTCTTTTTTTTCTTATTCAGATCTGCTAGTCAAGCATGGTAGTGGTCTTTCCTCTACGTCATCTTAGTCTGACTGCTGCTATTGATCTCTAATTCTCCTCCTTATTCCTCCAGTGATCTGCTGATACTTCCCATCATTGTCTACTTTCTTCTCTAGTTGATTACTACTTCTGATTGCTAAACTCAACATCTGTGATCTAATCAAGTCATTCCAGATTTGTTCCTAAGATCTGTGATCCTGTTGATCCTAGTCTCATACTGGGTTTTCTGCCTTCAGTACCAGGCAGGGCCTTATTTCAGTGTTCAATGGGCTTACAGGAAGTATAGGCGTATAGCACGCACCAATGGATGAGTGTGATGGAAGGTATAACTTGATTAGAGTCTTTCAAGCAGAATACAGTTTAAAATTAATATTAAAATTCTAAATAGCAACAAAATTGCAGGACATCATATAGAGATAGAGAAACTAGATGAGAAAATGCAGTATCAGATTCAATGTTATGTGAACATTGTCATCAAGGATTCAATCAATTAATCTCCAAGGTTCAACGTTAGACCTTTTTTTTTTTCCTTTTTCTTTTTCTTTATTTCTATATTTTATTGTAACATATGTTACACCAAGGTTATCTGCAAAATAAGCCCTTCTAGGATATACAACTTTTTTTCTTTAGTCATTTTCTGATCTTGTTTTGCAAATTCATTGAATACATCATCATTTACATTATTCCTCTCTCCATCTGTAGAACTTTGCTTACATCATCCCTCAAATTCCTGCTCAAAGCGGTCATTGACTTCTTTTTGCTAAGAGCATATCCCAAATAAACATGCAATTTACATTTTAGTGAAATAATGCAGCATACCATATCCTATGAACAAACTATCTTCATTACCTAACATTAGAAGGAGAGCTGCTAATCTGGTGCATCCGTTATACAATCAAAACATTCTTTAAACCAGATTAGGAAATGGTACTTCTTCCTTAGGGAATTCAAAGCTGAAGCTGCAGAGGAATAGGTAAGAATTATTAAAAGAAATATATTACCTGGAAAATCTTGTAGAACTGATAAATTTCATAGCACTCTCTGATGTTTGTTACAACATTTTCAAGCTGGAAGAGAGCATGCTGGTCGATTTTAGGAAGATCACTATACGGAACAGCATTATCCGGCTACCAATGAACAAGAAAAAGATACTCGTAATTAGGAATTTTGGAAAGAAATATTGAAAGCACTAGCATATGCAAACTCTGCCAGTGTCTTTTGTACAGAAAGTCACAACCCAGATAAAGAAGGGTTGATGTGTTAGGAAGGCCACCAGAACAGTAAAATACAAGGGTGATAAACAAGTAACATACTTTCCAATCATGCAGATTTGCCAATAAATATCGCAATGTGCCACGAAGCTTCCTATATATGTCTGACATTTGACGGAGGATTTGAGGCCCAATCAGTACATCACCAGAATAATCTACACTTGAAACCCAAAGCCGCAGTACATCTGCTCCATAAGCAGGTGATTCCTGCCAAGAAGCAAAACCACCATGAGCCATACAAGATTAGTACAAGTATACAACATTTGAAAGCACACCAGTGCCAGACCTTGGGGTTTTTCCCTCCTTCAATGACAATACTTGGATCCACGACATTACCCAAAGACTTGCTCATCTTTAAGCCTTTCTCATCTAGCACAAATCCATGTGTTACGACACAAGAATATGGAGCTTTTCCTGTAAATATTGAAGAACTATACATTATTATATTGATCTGGATGTAACAGTCCATGTGAGTGAATAGGAAATGTCAGTATCAGTGGGCACAACCTCAGAAAAACAGAAAGATTAAAGAACTAGAATAATGATGGCTTTAAGATGAAACCCACTGTCAATGCAGGGCCCATGGCTTCTGACCATCCTAAAGGTGTAAACAAGAAGAAACACACAGAACTAAAACTGTCTTTTTAAATGTTATCTGGTCTCAATCCTTAGTATAACCTTGCTGAAACACAATATTTTGAACTACTTACAACAACTACAAATGATTCTTTCATTTCCAGAATAATATTTATCCGACACATTTCATAAATAAAATTTAACCAATTACTGACCAACAAAACTACTTGTTTTAAACAACATCTTTTTGCTGCACCAGAACATATAAATGCTGACTGATCTGGCTAGCATTGAATATACAAAAATAAGAGTATTAATAATAAAGCTAGACTTGTTAAAGGGCAAGTTAGAAATAGAAAAGTTCCTTATATTGTGTAAGGTTTGCCCTGGGTGATATGAGCTTGTATGCATTATCACAAAGCAGGGATGTAGATCGCTATATGTTTTTTTCTTTTGTTCAACTTCAAAGAGAAGTGCAACTGGTACCAACTCCAGAGCACAGAAAAGCAACTTCTATGTCAGTAGGTAGTCAAAATCCCTAGTTATATATATTCACTAACCTCATTGATTTCCAACAAAATGAACTCCAACGCATCATATTTTTTGGCATGAGATAGGGCGGGGTTGTCTACTGGTGAGAGCCAGAAGGGAAAGACATACATGGCACCAATCTAATACCAAGAACTCGGATTCAACCATTTCTGCGTCACTGATTGGGGTCTTCCCCCTCTGGCGAATCCATTGAAAGCAAAACAATTCCATGAAGTGACAATTTCAGCTATAGTTGCCAAGGCGGCAAGGCAGTGGAGGGGTGCCTAAGCGCTTAGGCGACAAGAACCCGCCTAGGCGACCCAGGCGCCCCCAAGTATTATTTTTATTTCCCCCTTTTCTAACATTATTTAGTATGCTACAATATATACCTTATATCATCAAAAATCAACATTAAGCCTCCTCAAGTCATCAAAAATCAACATTAAGTCTCCTCAAGTCATCAAAAATCAACATTAAGTCACATCAAGTCATCAAAACTCAATATTAAGCCACATCAAGTCATCCAAGATCAACATAGAACTAGAAGAAAGCAGAACTGAAGAAGCAAGCTATTGGAAGTTTGAAACAATCAAAACATACATTTGGTTTATACTAGCCTCACAAAGGGTTTATATTGTTCTTAGAAAATATGATCGTATCTATAAGTAATTAAACTGCTCTCCATTTAGAGTAATGTTCTTGTTCCCTAAGAAGTTTGACTAGTCAAATGAATTTATTTTTACATGAAACTTTTTGTATTAGGTAAAGCACAAAACCAATTCGGATTTATGCCAGGAAAATCCTCCATGGAGGCAATTTTCTTACTGAGGAGACTCATGGAAAGATATAAAGAGGGAAAGAAAGATCTCAACATGGTCTTTATAGATCCAAAAAAAGTCTACAACAGAGTCCCAAGAGAAATCTGGAATATTTTAGTGAGGAGAAGGGTGTCATGTAAATACGTTAACATAATTAAAGATATGTATGCTGATGTGGTGACTAGTGTTAGAACGGCGGGGGGCCAAGGTAGTGAATTCCCAATCTCAGTCGGGTTACACCAAGGATCAGCCTTAAGCCTTTATTTGTTAGCGCTTATCATGGTCGTACAAGATGAGGTCCCATGTGTATAATCTTTGCAAATGATATTGTCTTGGTAGATGAGACAAAAGCAGGGATTAACGCCAAAGTGGAGCTATAATGAATCACCTTGGAACATAGTTGTCATCTGTCAAGGCGTCGCCTAGCGTCCAGGCACCTTGGACGCCTTGTTGGTGTTGCCTTGATTTTGGACCATCTCCAACGCCTTGGGTCACCTAGAAGCCGTGATAACTATGCCTTGAAATCAAAAGGTCTGAATATAAGTAGAACTAAGACCGAATATGGTATGTAACTTTAGCGCTCTGGGATAGATAATGTGGCGGTAAATATTGATGAGAGGGAGATCCCACAAAGTGACCACTTTAGATATCTGGGATCAATTGTAAACAAGGAGGGCAAAGTAGATGACAACGTTTTCCAAAGGATTAAAATAGGGTGGATGAAGTGGAGAGATGCGACCGGAGTTCTGTGTTATCGGCGTATCCCTTTAAAGCTTAAAGTAAAGTTTTATAGGACTATCATTAGACCAGTTATAATGTACGGGACGGAATGTTGGGCAGTGAAGAAGTGTCATATAAATAAACTGGGTGTTGTAGAGCTGAGGATGTTGAGATGGATGAGTGGGAAAACTAGGAAGGATAAAGTGAGGAATGACCATATTAGAGCTGGGTTGGGAGTAGCTCTGATACATGACAAACTTAAAGAGAGTCGTTTAAGATGGTATGGCCATGTCCAACGGAGGCCTATAGATGCTTCTGTTCGAAGGAGTGACATGATCCTGATTGAGGGAACCAAAAGAATCAGGGGCAGGCCTAGGATAACCATAGGAGAAGTGGTGAAGGACATGCTTAATGTAGGCCTTGTTCCTGGTATGACCTCAAATAGAGCTGATTGGAGAGCAAAGATCCATGTGGTGGATCTCATTTAGTTGGACCATAATGATGTGATGCTATTGTTGTATTACACCATTTTGAGGCCTAGTGCGGAATGTTGAGCAGTTAAGAAGCGGTATGTAGCTAATAAGGGACGATGCCCTAGAGTTTGTGTCGATGTTGTTTGCCCCCAACGCCCCCCCTTTTTATTTTTCTATTATTATTTTGTGGTCTTTGCTAGGATCCATGTAGCCGACCCTATTAAGTTGGGATAAAGCTATGATGTTGTTGTAGAGCCAAGGTACTAAAACTTGGATCTCGGTGCCATCTCGGTCCCTCAAAAAACCGAGTCGAGTCGAGATCTCGACGAGTTGGAGCATTTTTTTTTTCTGACTCGAAGCCTCAACTCGATGGGTTTTAGACCTATTTTGGGTCTGAAACTTGGTTTTCAGCCTATTTTAGGCCATTTAAACATAATGGTATTATCAGATTTTGCAAAAACAAAGTCCAAATAAGGCTTTTACATCAGACCTTAAGTTGGTAGGCGACGACGTACTAAAATACCCTACTGTACACATAAATGACATAATTTAGTAATAGAAAGCTAGCAAAACATTCAATTAATAGTAAAACAACTTAATAAGCAATAGAAATGTCAAAGTGATACATCAAATTGTTTAACAATGTTACAACTATCATCACATAAACTGAGATTAAATCACGTATTCAGTTCCCACTCGTGCCACATAGTCTTCCCATGACATAATGTTGCTACACTGTTGCATATAGTGCTCCACAACATTCATATAAAAGTTGTCATCAGCATATTCCAAGTTCCCTATCCTAGGGTATAGTTGTTGCCATGAGGCGTGAGACGATTGCCATGAAGCGTGAGATCCACTGCTACTGTCATATTGAGGCATGTATGGGACTGGGAATATGTGCCTAAAACCAGACCCAGTGCTTTGATTGTCGAACTCATGTGTTGACTGGCCAAATTGACCATAGGTACTATATTTAGAACCGGTGCTCTCCTGGCCATAATCATAGTCATGATGAGGCTAAGATGAATGCCACGACTGATGCTCACTACTAGTATCTATACTCATGCTTCCGAATGCTAATGTACTCCAGTTGGGAAGAAGAGAGGATTTTTGGGGGTTTTGGACAGAACTCGCCGAGATATGGCGAATTCTGTCGAGTTAGGTGGGCTTTTTAACTGTTAGGTGGGTAAAAAAGTGGACCGAAACCGAGATCCAATATCTCGTCGAGATCTCGACGAGAAATTGGACTTTTTAATATCGCCTATGGTCTTGTCTCGGTTTTTCAAAATACCGAGAAACTCGGCGAGATCTCGCGAGTTCTCGAACTATGTGTAGAGCACAAAACCAGCTTTCCAACAAATCCAAATTTATTTAAATGAGTTCAATCTTGAGTTATATTGAAGAAGTTATGTTCCGGTCAAACCTTATTTGGTATGTGTGAATGCTGTCAAAATCTAAATGAAAATATTTTTTTAGATATCAAAACAAATGAATATTTTACTGCACTATTGGTTTTTAGCAATATTTTACCACATTAAGATTTATAAAATTTTTAGATTTGAGAAAAAACCCAATAATTAAAAGTTGAAAATGTCACCTACCACCAAAAATCCAGTTTTTGTTCTTGAATTGGGGGTTGACTTTTTATCCTTTTGGAATTTTGTTTTTTTTAACTATTTTTATTGGATTCAAATAGGGGGTATTTGCTTTATGAATAATATATTAAGAAAATGATGATATTTAGCATAAATAAGTGCTAGTACAGGGTCTACCACAACTAGTGCAAAGTGCCTTGCACTAAGGCGACAGTTGCCTAGACCCCTACAAAACCACCTGGACGCCAAGGCGGTGCCTTGACAACTATGATTTCAGCTATTACTGTCGGTCTCAATCCATTCTCTTTTCAGTCTGACCATGGCATTTTATGTAATCAACAAGAATTCCAACTTTTACTCTTTGGCTTGGCTTGCTGATGTAAGTAGTTGAAGCTGTGGTTAAACAAAGGCCAGTTTAGTAGATGTGAAGTAAAATAAAATTTCACTTACAAACCAAAATGAGATAAGTGAATGAATGTGTGAATGTATATAGCCAAAAGAAGAATGTAATCAAGACATATTGCATTCAAAGGAGAAACAGCTCTCAACCCGGAGCTTGCCCTGGAGGAGAAACAGCTCTCGGAGGAGCTCTCCTCCCTTGAGGAAAGGTTCTTGCGCCAAAAATCCTGCATTAAATGGTTGGAGCTGGGAGACTCCAATTCTGCCTACTTCCACAGATTTTTGAAAGCTAGAGTTAACTCTAATTCCATCACCCTCTTGCATTCCCCTGATGGCACTCCCCTATCCTCGGTTCACGATATCAAATCGGCAACCATCTCTTTCTTCTCCAACCAGTTCAATCCTCCCCCCTTTTCCCCATCTCCCCTCCCTCCTGACCTCATTAACAAGTTTATTCACCCTCTCCTTGAGGATTCCCTCCTTGCCATCCCCTCCGATGATGAGACCTCTAAGGCAATCCTCTCCCACAAATCCAACAAAGCCCCTGGCCCTGACGGGTTCAGCATGGGTTTCTTTCTGAGCTACTGTCTATTAAAGGAGACCTTTTCAAAGCCATTTGTAGCTTCTTCTTCAAGCCTAGCCAGCTGGCTCAGGTCAATCAGACCTTCATCTGCCTCATCCCTAAAAAAGATGGAGCCACCTCACTTTCTGATTTTAGACCTATATCCCTCTGCAACCTCTTATAGAAGTTCATTGCCAAGATCCTTGCCAACAGAATAAAGGCTGTGATTCCCTCCCTGGTCAGCCCCAACCAATCCGCCTTCATTTCTGGAAGAAGCATTGCCGACAACATCATCCTCTCCTCTGAAATCGTGCGAGGATTTGACCGTAAAGCCTACTCTCTAGCTGCCCTTTTGAAAATTGACCTTCACAAAGCTTTTGACTCCCTCCGTTGGGACTTCATCTGCGATGTGCTTTCTCAAATGGGCTTTCCCCCTGCCTTCCTCCGTTGGATATATGCCTGCATCTCCTCCCCCTCCTTCTCCGTTCTTGTCAATGGCTCTCCGGCCGGGTTCTTCCACTCCAAAGTGGGCATTCGCCAAGGTTGCCCCCTCTCCCCCTTCCTGTTCTCCCTAGCTTTGGAAGTTCTCTCTAGAAGTCTTCAATCCAAAACGGATCTTCATCTCATCTCTCCTATTCCCAAATGCAAACATATCAACCTTACCCATTTGGCTTTTGCGGATGATTTGATGATCTTCTCAAAGGCCTCTCATTCTTCTATTTCCAATCATGGATTCCCTCCACCTCTTCGAGTCGCTCTCAGGCCTCCGCATTAATCTCATCAAATCCAAAATCTTCTCCCCGGCATCCTTGACTCTGATAAAGATTCCCCTCCCCTCTGCATCTGACTAGGTTCTCCATTGGCTCCCTCCTAGTTAAATATCTCGGTCTCCCTCTCATCCCAGCCAGGCTTTCTAACCACCATTGTGCTCCTATGCTGGATAATATCCGCAAGCGCCACCAGCTATGGAAAAGCAAACTCCTATCCTATGTTGGTCGTCTTGTTTGCATCCGTTCTGTCCTCCAAGCTTCCTACATCTACTGGAATGGGATCTTTGGATTGCCCAAAGCCACCATCCAGGCCATGGAGCGCCTCTTCTGTGCTTTCCCCTGGAAAGGGAATGATTCTTAAAGATTCCTCCATCCTACTAGCTGGAAGTCTATCTGTCTCCCCAAATCCGAGGGAGGTCTGGGAATCCGGCGCATCCGTGACTCCAACTCCGTAGGCATTCTTAAGTTTATTTGGAAAATCTCCTCCCGCCAGGATTCCATCTGGGTCAATTGGGTCTACTCCCACCTTCTCAAGTCTGACTCCATCTGGACTGTTGCCATTTCCTCCAATTCTTCCTAGATTTGGCGCAAGATCCTTGCCCTCCGCTCCCTTGCCCTTCGTGGTATCTCTTCTTCTATCGTTGATGGCACCACCACTTCCCTCTGGCTTGACCCTTGGCATCCTCTTGGAGTTCTTTATTGTGTCTTTGGCCCCAGAATGGTCTATTCTTCTGGTTTTCCCAAAGATTCCTCTCTATCCTCCCTCATTTCCTTAGGCTCCGGGTCCCCCTCCCCCACGTTAATCCCTTTATAGCCTCTCAGATTTGGCCAGCTCTCCCCCCTTTCCCATGCGGACAAGATCCTTTGGCTGCTTTCCCCCAATGGCCTCTTTAGCACTAGCTCAGCCTAGAACTTTGTTCGTGAGCCTGCTCCCACCGTTCCCTGGCACAAATTTATTTGGTTCAAAGGCTAATACCTCGCCATAGCTTCACAGCCTGGAGATCCCTTCGCCTGTGCCTCCCAACCCAAGCCTTCCTGCTTCACCGAAACATCCTTGTCCCCCCTACTTGCGCCCTTTGTTGGAATGGTATTGAGGACACTCCCCACCTTTTCTTTGCTTACCCTTTTACTTCTATCGTCTGGAAAAAAGCCCTCTCCTCGATATGGCCCCATAGTAGGAGACCTTTACCCTTTGAGCGAGAATGGCTTTGGTTGGACATGACTTTTTCTGGGTCCTCTATATGCGACACCATTGGTAAGCTGGTCTCTGGAGCTGCTATCTACCATATTTGGATGGAGCGGAACCTTGGGAGATGGACTTCCAACTCTCAATCTTATGATTTAATTTGGAAAGCCATCTCCTTCGATGTCTCTTCTAAGCTCAGCTGTACCCGTCATCGTCCGGTTTTGGATTCCCCAAGGAACAGGCATATCGCTGTCTCCTGGGGTCTTGATTTGTCTATTTTATTTCCCTCCACCTCTGCGTAGGTTGGCTTGTTGTTTCTCCCCCCCCCCTCTTTTTCCCTTCTTTGTGTATCCCTTCCCCTCTTTTCCTTCCCCCTCCTGGGGTATGGAAATCTATTTGTTCACCCAAAAAAAAAAGTCAGTTTCCATGTGTTAGGTTGTAGCAAATTTTTTATGTCTCAATATGTTTTTTTTTTTGTGGATAATAATTTACCTAGAATGACTATTTTCTATTTATATGTCTGCATCTCCTCCCCCTTCTCCGTTCTTGTCAATGGCTCTCCGGCCGGGTTCTTCCACTCCAAAGTGGGCATTCGCCAAGGTTGCCCCCTCTCCCCCTTCCTGTTCTCCCTCGCTCTGGAAGTTCTCTCTAGAAGTCTTCAATCCAAAACGGATCTTCATCTCATCTCTCCTATTCCCAAATGCAAGCATATCAACCTTACCCATCTGGCTTTTGCGGATGATTTGATGATCTTCTCAAAGGCCTCTCATTCTTCTATTTCCAATCATGGATTCCCTCCACCTCTTTGAGTCGCTCTAGGGAGGATTTGTCTACATGGACTATTTTTCACTGCCTCCATTTTCCACTGTCCCATGCAGACAGATTTTCCTGTTGGGTATTTCTCATTTGTGCTTAACTTCCATGTTATTTCTAGCTTTACTAAAATTCATGGTCGAGTATTTTCTGGTTCTGAAGCTCTTTTTACACTTACCGGCCATGGATTGAGATTTTTGTTGCTGCCCCTAGCACTTTTTGTAGAGCTCATGACTCTTCATGATCCTCTTTGTTGATTATATCTGGTAAGCCCCCTCATCTCCTCCCTTATCCTTATTCTTTCTTTTCTGCATGCATTGAGGACACTGCATGAATTAAGTGTGGGAGGGTGTGTTGGACTTAATTGGTGAATTTTGTGAATTTTGATTGTGGCGGTAGTTTGGTTTTGTGCATATGTTTCTTTGATTGCAAAGCGAGAGAAAGAGGGAATTAGGTGCCCTAGCATGCGAAATAATAAAAAATCCCTTTTCAAGGACGGTAATTGGTGTGTATCTTGTAAGAGGGATTGAGTTGGAAAATATGAGCACTATTTCGTTTGATGGCTAGATTTCTCTATGTATTTTATGGACCCTTTGATCTTTTGGCCAGTAATTGAGATCAATTTGTTTGTGGCAAGGCAAGGCATGGAAGTGAAAGTGAAAGAGAAAAAAAAAAAGAAAGGAAAGTGGAATTCCTTGGGACTAGACAGGGCATTGTAGCCTCAGGAAGCAGGGTGACTTGTTCGAAATTCCTTGGAAGGAAACTCAAAAAAAAAGAAAAAAAATTCTAGCATCAATGTCTCAAAGCCTTTATTATATGCAAAAAGCGAAGCTACCAAGTATTTGGGTGTTTGGTGTATGCTCCACCATGTCATTCAGAGAACAGTAGTGGAGCAGAAATAGAGTTTATGTTGTGAAAGAAAGGTGTTTTTTTTGCCTTAATGCCTGAAAAGAAAGTATGGTAAAAAATACTCAAAGCCTAAGTCTTTGGTTCCATCGATGCTATGAGTGGTTTACTTGAAGGTGAGTAGTGTTCAGAAGATATGAGGAGATCCCTTGATCATGATGCATGCTTGTTACTTGAATTGATGTGGGGTGACAAAATTCAAGTGTGGGGGAATCTTTGGCTCCTTAATCTTTAGTTGAGCATTCTTAGAGCTTGTATGCACTATCCTACTCATGCCATGATTAAAATTTGCAGCATATTTTTGGCTTATTGAATTTTCGGTGTACATTCACTGCAAACACCCACGAGACTAAACTCGTTCACTAGGGGTAACCTAGGGGTTTAAAGGCTTGTTGCACATGCTAAGTGCAACCGTGATTCCTACGAAAGCGATTTACGATTTTTGCATTCTAGATTAGTTTTTGTTTTTGTTTACTTGAGGACAAGTAACGTTCAAGTGTGGGGGAATCTGATGAGCACATTTATGTGTGAAATCTTAGGGCATAAAGCATACATTTTACCACATTGGATAGAGTTACTCGGTGCTTTCTTGTGCTTTTCAGGTTTTTAGGCTATTTATTACTATTCTGGACTATCGGGGGCTACATCTCCAAATTTACACGTAAAGCTGCCCAATGTTTTTGCATGGCCGTGTTCAAGGCTAAATTTTGAGCTAAATGGACGTGACGGAATCCAAGTACGCATTCGTTTAGGCCATAATGCAAGCAATTATCATTTTCAAGCCGTAAGAGAATAATGGACCAGAAATGAGCCGAACTGCAAGCCTAGGCCAGTCTGAATTTTTGGAGAGTTATATTTGGCATCAAGGAAGACAATTATGATCAAGGGTTGAGATCCTCTCAAGCATTTACCCTCTTTTTGCATTCTTCACTATTGGAGGAGAGAGAAAAGCCACATGGGACCTACACCTATTCACATGTGACCTAGGGTAGGATGGGAATAATTCTCACTGAAGCAACCAAGGACAAAGGAGGAATTTCATATCCAAATTAGAAGTTTGACTAGAAAGTGGGCTGCAAGCAAGGATCGGCCAAGATGGGAATTGCGCAAGAAAGAAAGGAGAAATAATAGGAGAGATAGGAGAGGAGGAAAGAAAGAAAAAAAGAAAAAAGAAAAGATACTCTCTCACCATTCCATCTCTCACGGATTCTCTCTCTCTCTCTCTCCCTCTTTCCTAATCTATCTCTCACAATTTCATCCCACTCACGGCTCTCACCACCTCTCCCCTATTTTTTCTCTCTTCCATCTCAATTCCCACTCATGGTCTCTCATCTCACACACACCCATCTCTCTCACGTTTCTCTCTTCTTTCCTATTCCCTCCACTAAATTCTTTCCATTTCTCTTATGCCACCTCACCTTCCCACCTCTAATCCCTAACTAACTCCCATATCCCCAACTCCCTTCTACTTGCGTAATCTCTCCCATATCTTTATTCTATCTTATTTTTTTTCCTATTTATCTCTTTCTCTTTTTCTTCCCTCTCACCTAAAATCTCTCCTCCCACACAAGGCTCCATGATTTTTAGAAGACATGATGGGTATTGTATTATTTGTTGAGTGGGAAGCCTAGTCATCACTCTCTCTCTCTCCAAAGGCACTTTTGAGATTTTACTTTGGATAGATTTCTTTTGGAGAAGACTCCTACAAGGAAAAGGAAGCACAAGTTTAGAATTAGAAAGTTATTTTTTGAAAAATAGAAGGTTTATGTAGCTAGGATTTATATTTCTCTTAGTTTCTATTTTTTCTTGGGGATCAAGTCTTATTGTAAAGGAAGGAGAAGGGAATATTCCCTTATTTTTGGATTTCTCTCCTCCTTTCTCTCTCCCCTCCACGGTTTTAGAAGGAGGCCTCTCTCCCAAAACCATGGGCTGTCTCCCTCTCTTCTCCTCTCCTCCCCTTCCCCCTATAAATACCCCTAGCCTCTCTCTTGTAAAGTTGTTCAATTCATGAGTGAAATTTCTTCTCTTCTTCTAGTTTTTGGCTTTCTAAGTTCTAGTTTGATTTTATGATTTCAATTCCATGGTTGTAATGCTTTTGATTCATGCTTTAATTTTATGTCTTCAATTGGGTTGTAATAATTTAATTCTAGTTTAGTTTTAAAGCTTTCTAGTCTAGGCTTCTAATTCTAGTGAGAAGAATTAGAGACTTGGAAGAGGAAGCCATGCAAGGATTGTTCAAGTGTTCAAGCTTCTTCAACTATATTCATGCAAAGCCTAATTAGTTCATGCACTTTCAACTTTGGTAGAAGGGAGTATCAATTTCTTATTTTTATTTTTATGTTCTTCTTCTTCTTAACCTCTTAATTCTTCTAGTTTCTAATTTCTTCTTCTTATTCTCTACCTCTTCCTTCTTCTAGTAGCTTTATTTTATTAGTATTCTCATCTCCATTAATCCCTCCATTCTATTAGGAATTTTAATTATCTTATTCTCATTCTCTACCTCCCTAATTCAATCATGCTTTTAGGATTTTATTTTTATTCACTATTATTATCATGCATTATGTTAGGATTTTAATTTAATTATTTTTTGTTTTAATTTCAGATTTGGTAGCGCCATTTCAAGTGTGAGAAGCAAGCAAATTCAGTCCGGTTCAAGCACCTTCAGGTTTACATCTCTAATCTCTTAGTCTCATTCTCCCTCTCTAATCTCTTTCTTCTTTTATTTTCTTTTATGTGGTTGTGGTGTGAGGCTGCAATTTATTTCTTCCAATCCGCGTTAGTTTTGATAGGTTAGATGGATATGTGTTAGGACGTCAATTCAATTCATGCCAATTTAATTCGTTAGATGCTTGTGAGTTAGGACGCGTTAGTTTAATTATCATTAGTTTAATCTACACTTTAATTTGGTTCACTTTGCATTACTTTAAAGTGAGTAAGATAGAGTGGCATACATCTCCTTGAGTTCAACCCGTAGCTACAACTGATCCGTACGCTTGCGGTTATTATTTCTTGCAAACAGTAAGCTGGTCTCTGGAGCTGCTATCTACCATATTTGGATGGAGCGGAACCTTAGGAGATGGACTTCCAACTCTCAATCTTATGATTTGATTTGGAAAGCCATCTCCTTCGATGTCTCTTCTAAGCTCAGCTGTACCTGTCATCGTCTTGTTTTGGATTCCCCAAGGAACAGGCATATCGCTGTCTCCTGGGGTCTTGATTTGTCTATTTTATTTCCCTCCACCTCTGCGTAGGTTGGCTTGTTGTTTCTCCCCCTCCCCATCTTTTTTCCCTTCTTTGTATATCCCTTCCCCTCTTTTCCTTCCCCCTCCTGAGCTATGGTAATATATTTGTTCACCCAAAAAAAAAGTCAGTTTCCATGTGTTAGGTTGTAGCAAATTTTTTATGTCTCAATATGTTTTTTTTGGTGGATAATAATTTACCTAGAATGACTATTTTCCATTTTCTACAAAGATATTATCAGAAGAGTTTCAACTCATTATTTTTCTATGTCGTGGCTCCTACATGTTTCTCAATTCTAATACCACTTTACATCTAAGAGACCCAATTAAAAGTTCCTTTATATTAACCCTTTCATTTCACTTTAATACCAATGAAATTTTTATTTAACTTCACATCTAACCAAATGGGGCCAACGCTTATGTTTTGTGCATGAAAACAAATTCATATAAATGATATTGAGACTCTTCGTGCACCCTGACTCCCCCGCTTACAAGGCAGTCATTAACTTTTTTTATTTCATTAGTAGTATGCATTTAAAATTGAATACGGATCTAATTTAAATGTCAGGGAAAAGGATAAGTGAGATCAATCCATAAACATGTTGAGCAATACTGATTAACACATTTAAACATCTATTACCTCTTGTACCAATACTTGTCAACAAGGAACTTTGGAACCATCCTCGATGTTGATCTGTACCTTCAAGGTACAAATCTGCAGGGAAATTAAGGCCATCTCTTTTCTCCAATACAGCAGCCCAAGAAGAGCCTAAAACAGAAATATTATGAACTGAGGTGCTGGTACATAGGAACATAATGCAACTTTTGATTAAGTTTTGGACAATTGCCAATTCACCAACAGAAAAAGACTAAAAGTGGATATCACCATGCATGAAGCATACACAGAATATCACAAAATTGTCAGACAAGCCACTGTAATAGTAATGTCTATATAGATTAATACAACTAACTATTACAGAACAAACAGTCCTCTTACTGATCACAGATATATATGCCTCTAAAGGCAAATTGATCATAGAAGTTGCAGCCCTAGTTAGCAAGTTGGAGTATCATGCATGAGTTGTTTAGGTAACCCAATTAATGTGGCTCTATTGCATTTTTTTCAAAATATGTATAATAATGTAACAGCTAGTACCAAAAAATCAACAACATGCTGGAAGCATGCTCATATTCATTGATATTCTTCGAGCACCATTCACACAAGTAGCCAAGGATTAGAAGGATTGCCGACTCCTGATAGACAGTTCTGAGTGGTAAGAGATTTATTTTACCCCTTATAAGGGGAAGCAATTTAAGTCCACTATAAGCATCCTAGAATGCAAATAATACCTTGGGCAATTCGTGGATAACTTGTTTCCAATACATGAACCTGGGTTTATATTGAGTTGATGACCATAAATGTCATACCATTTGATAGATATAGAATGACAATTCCAATTTAAAACTTGATAACATTGACAGTACCCATACATTTAGTGATCAGGAAGGAGAGAGGGGGGAAGATAATACATTAATACCCATACATCAATGCCCTATAATAAATGAATATATCCATTAATGGTCTGCTTTCTTTTCTTTTCTGAAAAGGTAATTGATCAAGAAACCAAAAAGCTTCCTGTACACACAGGAACTATACAAAGAAACTCATAGCCCACCCAAGGCCCTCCACAAAACATAAAAATTCCTACCTTATATGATCCAAAAACAGTGAGAGACCAGAATAGAGAAACCATCCCACAATCAGATCATTATACTAGTCCCTTACAAAATGCCTATGTTTACAAAGTATTCACTCCCCTAAAGTGGGGGACAACCGAACACGAACTTGACACCATCTACATAGCTTTCGATGCAACATCCAGCCATTTCCTCCTTGGCCACAAAACAAGGTTTAAGAAGTCGGTTTCGACCAGGGTTGAAACACTGGTCAAAACCGAATTATTTCGGGTTTTGACCAATATCAGGTCAATACTACAGAGTTTCCAGTGGGCTTGAAAGATGAGGAAGATTACTGCTGCTGATGAAACTGTTCCTCTGACTCTTTCGCAAAGGATGACCATGTCATGGTATGTTGGAAGGAAGACTCGAAGTCCATCACAACAGTCTGATATGTCTCATCATACACATACTCTAGGTACCCCAACCTTGGATATAAGTCACTAGGTTTGAAAGATGATGCAAACGTGCCTCCGCTGTGTTTGCTTGGTGGACTGGACTGATAGGGCTATTGGGGGCCTGGGAAGGAGAAGATGCAATCCATGAAAGATGCCACACCCTGTGACAGTCTGACAGATCATCATAAGTAGTGCAAACTAAAGATGATGAAGAGCCATGCTGATCAAACACACCATACCCGACATTAGATTTGTCTATGGGAAATGATGGTGCATGTCACTGTCCTGGCTGCCTGAACCCACTACTCCAAGTGTGTTAAACATGGAAGAAACATCTATCTCCATGTCAATGTTGTCATGCTCTCATCTGGTCTGAACTTGCGGCGTGGGCCTTTGGTATAACCTGCACATGCGGGGGAGGTGCACCATGGTCAGCACAGGTCTCTGGTACAACCTGGACGTGTGGGGCACATACATCATGGCCAGCATCTTGGGTAGCATGGTTAAACTGAGTCAATGTTGTGAATCGGATAGACTCTGGCTCTGGCTCCATCATCACAACCACCATCATCATCATCAAGGATTTTGTATCAGGTATCATATTGGAGGGTGATTTTAAGAGACACATCATATCGTATCAAAGAGCACTAGGTTATAGTTTAATATGATCTTAAATCCTTTTTATTTTTCTCCACCGCCAGTAGGGTCACCATCACAAGATCTTAGGCTCTGGCCTCTGCAGTCAAGCATGGTAGACTGAACATGCTCTAACGTATGTCGCACCACTGCCTGACCCACTGTCCTCCACCTAACTGCACTGACCACCAAATGTCACAGCACCTATTCCACTTACTCCCCGTCGCCGCCCGCCTAACGCTGGGCTCCACTAGCCTCCGCTAGACCTCCTAGGTTGTTGCTACCCCACCACTGGCATCCCTAGCCCCCTGCCTCCATCACTGCCTGCACCCCAACCGCCCTATCTACCCTCACATGCCCTAGTCGGGCATCTGTGGTCCTCCCGACATCACCTCCAGGCCCTACAACCTCTGTTGGCCCTTCACTAGGACTCCTAGGCCCTTACCAACAACCTACTGAGCCTTCTTGGCCTCTAACGACGCACTGCCAGACTTTCCAGGTCCATGTGCTCTTTGTCGCAGCCCCTCCAAGCCTTGCCTAGGCTCTGCACTCTCCATCAAGCCCCAACAGGCCCCTGATGCCAAGCCCCAACGGCTTAACCGAGGCCCTCTCGCACCCTTGCACCCTCATCAAGGCCCTCACTCCTTTGAATTTTTCTAGTGTTGATTTTTTTGCGTGCTTCTATGATATGTTAGACATACCCAGACCCTCTTTACCTTTTTTGTATCAATATTTCAGTAGCCCATTACTTGCTGGTGATTACAGCTCTATGACAAAGAGTAGCATTACTGGCACCACCTTAGGGGGACTTGGGAGTAGTGAGGTGAGCCGTGTTGGGACTCATGGCCATAACCCATCGCTCCAGCCGAGTCCGACAAAGCTAAATGGGTCTAATTACCTTGCCTGGTCAAGGGCCTGACTACTGACTATTCGTAGTAATCACTTTTCAAGGTACCTGACGAGTAACACCCCTATGTCAACTGTAGGCATTGCAAAAAATCCTTCGTTAGCTAATGATGCACTTGTTATGTTCTTTCTCCTCAATTTCATGGAACCTATAATCAGCTCTAGCTTTGTTCTTATGAATTTTGGAAAGGAGTTATGGGATGCCGTACAACAAACATATGCCTACACTAGTAATTATGCACAAATCTATGAGCTCCTTCGACAGGTTTGCGAGACTACTCAAAAGGATTTGTCCCTTACAGCCCATTATGCTGCATTTAATGCTCTCTAGCAACAATTGGATTTCTATCATCCTATTCCCATGCCTTATACGATTGATGCCATTGCCTTTCAGCGTAAGCATGAGATGGAACGGATCTATAACTTTCTTAACGGCCTGAATCCGGAGTATGATCAGATTTGTGTTCATTCTCGGTAGAGACACACTCCCTACACTCCTTCAGGCGTATGACTTGGTTCAGCATGAAGCCCGTCGCCGCTCTGTCATGATGCCTTCTATTATTCCCACTTACTCTGCTTTGGTTACTACTCCTAGAAGCATAGAATCTTCGGGTGCTAAGTTTGCCCCCTCGCAAGGGAAACCATTAAAAGTGACTATTGTGGCAAGCCCCGCCACACCCGTGAGACATGTTGGAAACTTCGTGGTCGTCCTAAGGGAGTTTGTGGTGGGAAACAAGGTTCTACCTGCTACCAGGCACTTCTCTCTTAGACTGCTAACAACTTCCAGCTTGGGACCGCTGATGCAGAATGATCACCAAATAGGGCTTATTTCTTTAGAAATAGGCCTAGGGTTGGGTTATATACATGTTGGGCCTTTGTTCCCAAGGGTTTTTTATGTATTAGGCCACTTTAATGAGCCTAAACTATGGGCATATAGGTTGCATACGGGATTAACCCAATACTTAGTTTATTTTCCTATTTTTAAATTGAACCGGTTTAGAATTGGTTGCATCCAATTGGTTCAATTGGTTTAATTTAAGTGAAGTGATCCTATTGGCTAAGAGGTTCTTATATCCTATTAGCTAGTAGGGAATCTTCTTTATTTTAAGTAGTTTAAGTTTTTAAGTCATTAGGACTCTATTTTGAGTCTATTTTAGTTTCCTAATCAGTTTAAGTTATCTAATAGGTTAGGGATTGGGTTAGGCCTTTCGTTTTTAGAATAAAAGTCTATTTTTGAGTCTTTTATATAAGGTTGTAAGAGGGCAAAGCCTTGAGCACGAATTTGATTAATGAAAAGCTTTTTGTTTGCTGCCATAGTTGCTACCTTGCTCTGTTGAGTGTTGCTCTGTTGAGTGTGCATCCTTGTGGTTCTATCAAGGTGGAAAGGGACTGGTGGAATCCGGTTGACTCCTTACGCCGTGACGGCTGGGAGGATCTTCTTTTTTCGAAGGTGGCTTCATCCTTCAACCATTCAAACTGCTGTTAGAGGATTCGAGAGTGAGTTTGAATTTATTATTTTCTGTTTATCCTTTCTTCCCTTCCCCAATCAATTCCTTTTCTCTTCTGTCCTATTTTCATAAACCCTAGAAGACTCTAAACTCTGATTCAGATCTGCTCCTCCATTGGAATCTGATCAGATTTGGACCATAACTTCCCCTCATCACCATCTCCACTCGACCCTAGCTGCTGCCCATTCTGTCCATCCAAACCCTAAGATCCCTCTTCTCCATTGACCCTAAAAACCCTAATTTTCTGCTGGGACACATTCAGCCATCAGAAACCTTACATATTACCGAATCTTCCCCCTAGCCACCCTCTAACAGTCGACCTTAACCCCTGCCCCTAAATCCTACTTTAAATCATAATTTTAGTTGTTTACCTTATTTACAAAACCCGAAACCTAACCCTAATTTCTGCAGGAAATTAAAACTTATTCAAATCCAGATATTTTTATACCATAATGACCCTCTAAACCTGCAGATTAAAACCCTATAAACCCCATTCCCAAATTCCCATCCTAAACCCTAATTTTGCCCTAAAACAGCCCCTAATCAGCCCTAAACAGCAGGCTTACCCTAAGCTTGGTTCTACTTAGTTCCTAGTGGGATTAATTCCTATTCTAGGACTACATTAACCGCTCCTCCGGTGCCTACCTCTGCATCTACAAAACCTTTCTCTTTGGATCAGCTCCTTGCTCTATAGTGTATGATGTCTCAAATTAGGACCTCTCCTTTTGCGTCTAACATTGCCTCTGCTTCTCATCTTACCTAGTCAGGTATTTTTCATGTCTCTTCCAGTTCTAGTCCTTCCTAACTCCTTGATTCACGAGCGTAAGATCATATGACTAGTTCTTTAGACCTATTTTGTTCATACCTTCCTTGTTCGGGTAAGGACAAAGTTCGAATTGTTGATGGATCCTAATCATTAAATGTTCTCCTACCATATCCTTGTCCTCTATTCTTCATGTCCCTACTCTTTGTGCTAATTTGCTTTCCATTTATCGTCTCACAGTTGAACTAAATTGTTGTGTCTTGTTTTATTCCACCTACTATCCTTTTCAGGATCTGGTGATGGGAGCAACGATTGGATACGGTAGGGTACGAGATGGGCTATACTATTTGGATCTGGTTCTCACTGCTATGCCTCCACAGATTTCAGCTCATACTCTTCGGACAGATAGTGCTCTCCAGAAAGTGCACCAATGGCACCAAAGTCTTGGTTCCCTCTTTACCTACTTTGGGTTTATTGTTTCCTTCTTTAATGAAGGAATGTAGCCCAGACAAATTTCACTATGAAACTTGTGAGTTGGCTAAACATACCCATTCTTCTTATTCCCCAAGTTTGAATAAAAATGAAATTCCTAAACCATTATTCACTCAGATGTGTGGGGACCCTTTTGGTGTTGTAGCTAGGGGGGGGTTTCAAATGGTTTATTTCCTTTATTGATAACTGCACTCGCCTAACATGGGCATATCTCCTCCGCACTAAATCTAAGGCCTTGTTTCCGCTCCTTTCTCATCATGATTTGACACAGTTTAATGCCCAAGTTCAGATTTTTCACAAAGATAATGATACCGAATATATTGACAACAGCTCTCGCCAATATCTTGATGAGAATGGTATCATATACCAAACTTCATGTGTTCGCACCTCCGAACAAAATGGAATTCCTGAGCAGAAGAATCGCTATCTCCTCGAAGTTACCACTCTCTTCTATTCACCATGAATGTTCCGAAATTTTATTGGGGGGATGCTGTCCTAACTACGGCTTATTTCATAAACAGAGTTCCTTCGAGTGTTCTTAACTTTGAAACCCCAATTGGTCTTCTTCCAGATCCCTCCATTGCCTCCCATCTTCCACCACAGGTATTTGATTGTGTTTGTTTTCCTCACAACTCCACCTCCTCACAGTTAAGCTCTCCGGGATTTTTGTTGTATCTTCCTTGGATACTCTGCTTCACGAAAGGGTTACAAGTGTTATCACCCTCTCTCCCGCCTCTCTCTTTGTTACCATGGATGTTACCTTCCATACCATACTTCAATTCATCTCTTGAAGGGGAGAGTATTATGCCAAAGATTCTTTCTAGTCCCTTTGTTATTGAGAATGCTCGTATTAAAGGGGAGATCTCAGTCTCAAGAAGACAATAGTGAGGAGGAGAATGTTCCAATACCAGAATTACCCAAACCAGACTTGCTCACATACTCACGGCGGAAGGATCGGACAAGGTAGCCTACGACTGACCTACCACGTCAATCGATACTCCCTGATTCACCTCCTCCATCTCAGTCAAATAATAAGGATCTTCCCATTGATAGGGGGGGGGGGGGGGGGGGGGGGGGGGGGGGGGGGGGTTTTTTTTTTTTTTTTTTTTTTTTTTTTTTTTTTTTTTTTTTTTTTTTTTTTTTTTTTTTTTTTTTTTTTTTTTTTTTTTTTTTTTTTTTTTTTTTTTTTTTTTTTTTTTTTTTTTTTTTTTTTTTTTTTTTTTTTTTTTTTTTTTTTTTTTTTTTTTTTTTTTTTTTTTTTTTTTTTTTTTTTTTTTTTTTTTTTTTTTTTTTTTTTTTTCTGATGACACTAGAGAAAAAAAAACTGGGTTGAGTATACTCATTAACAAAAAATAGTGTTCTTATTGCTATTAGGAAAGGAGTTAGAACATTACTGAACATCCCATTTCTGACTTTGTTCCCTATGAGTCTCTGTCCCCATCCTATTGGGCCTTTGTTTCCTCCCTATCCTCTATTCCTATTCCTTAGGGCTGGAAAGATGTTATATCTGAACCTAAGTGGAAGGATGCTATTGTAGAGAAAATGCAGGCTTTGAGGAATGGCACAAGGTGTCTATGAGCTTATATGGCTCAAGGCAGCAATCGGTATATGGCTCATAACCTGGTCCAACACGACAGGACCAAGCATGTTGAGATTGAAACATACTTTATCAAAGAGAAGCTTGAACAAGGCTCAATTTGCATTCTTTTGTCACCTCCGAGAATCAGTTAACTAATGTGTTCACAAAGGGTTTAGATTGTAAGGTGTTTCATCCTATTGTATGCAACTTGGGCATGAGAGACATCTATACACCAAACTTGAAGGGGGGGGGGGTGTTAAAGATAAGGGTTGTATGTCTAGATTCGTTGTATATATGATATGATAAGGACTATGACTCATTCTTTTCCGTGGATGCATCAGCAGACTTGAGCAACAGTCCTCCCATCACAATTCAACATGAAGTTGATGATAGATGTCTAATGGATCTAGTCCAACCATCTGCCATCAGTCACTCTATAATGCTCACACATCGGCGGCTTCAACCCATCAATATACTCCATCCAATCTTCCTTTTGGTGGGGCAAGTAAACATTGTACATCTCATAAGGTGTTGGCCCCTTCACTCCTGGGTCAGCCGACCCTATCTCATCTAACATGTGCTGCTAGTATGGCCCTCAGTTAACATTGGCTGGAATGTTGTGGTAGAAAGCCCACTTGGAGAAAGCAAGCCCCACTTTCTCCTTCAAATTAGTCCACGTCTGTTTCAAACTCTTTTGTTTATACTTGGGGTTTGGAAAGAGTGCAAGATCCATCTAAAGTACCTCAACATCTGGGTTATAGACTAGGGGTGGGGGTGTAACCTGTCGGGCTGGGGGCGGGTCTGGTTCTAGGGTCCACACACACTGGCTCCTCCTGAGTAGAATCTTTGGTTCTCTATGTCTCAACCTCCTCCTCCAGGGTGGGGGTGGAGCTTGTCACATTCCTATCTCCACCAGCAAGATGCCCCTTCAATCTAGTGGCTCCATCTCCCATTATTTGCTTCTTACAATAATTACACTTTGACTTCTTGTCAGCTGAAAGGAGTCTCTCATGCAGCCATGCAATGTCCCTCATTATGTAACACTAGTTTTGACCAACTTGTTGCAACAAGAACACTACAAATATGACTCCTAAACAACAGAGCATATTTTAAATTTCCCCCAAAGTATGCAATTTTTAGCCTTTAAATTTATTTTTAATAATTAATTAATCAAAGAACATAACATTACTAATCAAATACAGTTGAAAACATATTCTACAAACTTTAATTATTTTTCTATTTTGTTAAACAAAAAAATAATATTTTTCCTATTTCTTTTTAATTTCAGCAATTATTTTTCAAAAATCAGAAATTTAAATAAATAAATAGGAACAGGAAAAAAAATTTGACACCGTCACGCCATAGATCGGCCAACAGTGTCTAACACATTAAATTGGTGTCCACCCATCATATATAAATCATATTTTTATCAAAAATATATTGTAAGAAAATAGTTTTTATACAACAGAAAATTAAAAAAAATAATTCACCTACAAAAAAAAAAATCCGGCTCCTTAGAGTCGTAGATCGGGCCATTATTGCTAATATATATAAATTTGAAAGAATTATAGCATGTATTCCCATGTGTTGTACAAAAAATTTGATTTTTGGGAAGAGAATACTATTACCTTTGAGATTGAAGGTTCAAACATTTTTCTAGGAAGCTTGATACAGCTTCTAGAAGCACAAAACGTCGAAGTTGTGTGAAAAAATCCGAAGTTTTGGGCCAAAATACCCTCCTTGTGTCAAAACCACCGAAACCTCTGTTCTCGGTAGAAACTGTAGTTATCAAGGCGTCACCTAGCGTCTAGGCTCCTTGGTCGCCTTGGATGCCTAGGCGGGCGCCTTGCCGCCATGGCGGTGTCGCCTTGTTTTTTGACCCTCCAAAGCGCCATGGTCGCCTTCCCGGCTTGATAACTATGGTAGAAACTTGTGCGAAATAAGCAACTTTTGATCGAAACTTGATATCATATAGGGCTGGTTCAACCAAGTTTCCGAAACTACTGTTTCAGTCGAAACAGGTTGAAACAGGTCAAAACTTTGTATTTTTTAAACTCCCCAGCCATCTCATCTCGGCTACCTGTGAAACCAAGACATCTCTTTCAACCGAGACATTTGTTTCCATACTCGCACGTAATCCACATGCATGTCCACTACATAAATGCATGTTTTTGCATTCTAACTTTATGGTTTTGTATGTCATGACAGCCCCATGAAAGCTATCTTGATTAACATTTATGATACACCAATCCCAATTAATGTTTATACTACTTTATCAAAGGAAGAAAAAATCAAGAGGACTCTATAACCTTAAAGGAAAAAGTATTAATCAAAAAGATCAGAAAGGAAATTATCAGAAATTAGAGCCTCATAAAGGAGATCGAAGGATCAATTTTTGGCAGTTAAGGGGTAAACAATCCATAAGCATGTCAAAAAACACACCAAAGAATATATACTAAATAACTGAATATTGTCATTCTAGGGAAGTACCTGAATCAAACCAAACATCCATTGTATCAATTCCTTTCTGATAATCTGATGCCTTATCACGGTATTTTTCTGGGAGTAGATCTTCCACTGACATGTACCACCATGCATCACTTCCCTTTTGGGATATTACAGCTGTAAAGAAATAACTAGATCTAAATTAATGACGGAATTCTAGGATTTAATGTTTTGATGACATCATACTCCACAAAAACTTCAAAGTAGGATATTTTAACAGGCATAAATGAATGGTGAAGAATAATCACAACATGGAATGAAAAGAATTTAAACAGTATTCCATATTGAAATCTAGTCCTATAAAAGCAAAAGAAGAGTCATAGTCTCATTGACACTAACATGTCAATCCAAAACTTGAACATTGGAAATTATACAAAGAAAATATGCATATTATTTGATCATAATACTTTTTAACAGCCACAGAATTGAAAGCAGTAAGCCCACACTTTACTATGGCTATGGAAGTTTAATGCTTCACAACATGCCACATGGAAGTAAACACGTGGCACCCATCTCATTTGTAAAATTTCAGACACAAAGCAGAGGACATGGCTAAAAGCTACAAAGATGCCATTTTGAAATCTTGTATTCATTGTCCTCTTATGGCAATTTTGTAACTTTGAAACCTTGGATCAAAATTTTGAGCTGAAATTTTGCCCCAGTGAGATTGATGTGGGGACCTTTATCACATGCATAGTTGTCATGGTGCCGGAGAAGCAAGCCGGTGCCCAAGCGCCTTGGCGCCTTGTTGCCAGGGCAAGTGCTGATGCAGTTGCATTAGACATTAATCCCATATGGAGGCCTATGCCCAAGCTTGGGAGGCCCACAAGGTGATGATGGCAGTCCAATGGGCAGAAATTAACCTTTGGATAGTGATATTATAGGTTAGGCCTTTTATTTTCTTGGTTTCATTGTAATGGGCCGGATTTATAAGCCCATAAAGTGGGGATAAATTTAGTACACGGGATTAGTGTTAAGTGTTTAATTTAGATTAGAATACTTGATAACTAGATACAGTTCTGTTTGATAGAGTTCTGTTTTAAGTTTATTCATTTTATTGTGGGTTTTAGTGGGATGAGGAGTTCTTTTAAGAGTCAATTTAGGAATCTTAGAAGGTCTTTATATATGTAATACACCCCCATCAATTAGAGATTATTTGAGTAAGAATTTTGGTGTTGTTGAGCAGTGCATACGGGATTGGTATCCCAAACCTAATTTCTTCTCTTCACTTTTGAACATTGGGCCTGCTTGCATCTAAGATCGATAATCTAGATTTTCACATTGTTTCATTTCGTATCAGAGCTGAACCTAGCCATGTATATCTATGTTTTCAAAACCAAAGTTCGTTTTCCCAATAGAAAAACTGCTATATACACAAAGATGACGGTCAGAATGACAATTTCATATTGCAGCCTGTGTTGGAGACGTTGTCAAAGACCAACAAGGTCATCATTGAGTCTAAGGACGATGTCTTCCTCAAATTCTCAATTTCCCAATATTGTGATGTTGCTTATTGTGAGATATTTGAATCTTCTGAACACATGACAGATCATTAAAGTTGGCCGACAATGATTGGAAAAGAGAAAAGATGTAGTTGATCGTGATAACAATTTGTGCATTTTAAAGCCTTCTCTTCTATGGAAGATGATTGTTTTTTTAAGTATTATTTGATGAAGTATCCTCGAAGCCAAAGGAGGCGAGTGCAGCAACAGGAAGAGCAATAAGACATGCCATCGATGATGGAAGACAAAGTGGCTCCAGTTATCGTTGAAGAACCACCAATAGAGGAGCATAAACTGGTTGATATTGAATCATGATCAATATCATTGACTTCACTAGACAGAGGAGGATGGTTGTTGATTGTGCGTCAAAGATCCTCCAATGCTACAAAACTCGAGGACGAACTTTCTTAACCTGAGGGGGAATTGATGCAGTTGCATCAGACCTTAATCCCATATGGAGGCCTATTCCCAAGCTTGGGAGGCTTACAAGGTGATGATGGCAGTCCAATGGGCTGAAATTCACCTTTGGATAGTTATACTACAGGTTGCGCCTTTTATTTTCCTGGGTTTCATTGTAATGGGACGATTTTATAAGCCGGGAAGCTTGCATAGGGATAAAGTTAGTATGCGACCCGCCATGGTGACATACTCTCTTCCTCTGATTTCTTCTTCTCTTGATTTCTTCTTCCCTCTTGATTTCTTCTTTCCTCTTCAATTTCTTCATTTCTTCTTGATTTCTTCTTTCTTCTTTCCTCTTGATTAGTACTTAATACATCTATTAACACATTAAAAATAGAAAATGTTTAAGTTCACCCTCCAACTTGGAGGTGGCGTGACACTATGAGGATTAGTACTTAAGTGTTTAAGTTCACTTCTATGGCCCTTCGTCGAGCAATTTAGATTTTCTTTCTCAGGATGTGCCTTTATCTTCACCGGTAGATTGGATTACTTATTGTGAACTTTTGTATGCGATTCCTGCTGTTCGTTACCAGTAAGTTTAGATTAGAATACTTACTAGCTAGATACAGTTTTATTTGACAGAGTTTAGTTTTGAGTTTATTTACTTTAATGAGGGTTTTAATGTCATTAAGAGTCCTTTTAAGAGTCACTTTAGGAATTTTAGGTCTTTATGTATGTAATACATCCCCCATCAATTAGAGATGGCTTGAGTAAAGAATGAGGTCTTTTTTAAGAGTTTAGGTGCTGTTGAGCAGTGCATGCGGGAATGGTATCCCAAACCTGATTTCTTCTCTTCTTCCTCCAAAGAAGATCAATCTCATCTTTTACCATCACCTTCCATCGATCTGATTTCTTCCGCTCACAACACAGTTGCTTCCTTTTTCACCAATCTGATGACAGATGGGATCATTGGACCTGCTTGCATCTAAGATCCATAATCTGGATTTATTGCATTAGGCGCCTTGGTGCAATAGGTGTTCCTTTAAAATACAGGGGGAAGGAACTTAGTTCAATGATTCTAATATAATAAAGTTCGTTGGGAATATGTACTTTTGGTTGTGTACCCTCACCAATCATATTCATATATTAAATAGATGTGCTTTTTGTCTTTTCCCTTCCCCATCCACGGAACTAAAATCCTAACCCCTCCTCGCCCTCGTCTCTGCAACTTGTTGAAGTTCAGCAAAGTTTCAAGGAGCAAGTAACAGGTATGCCTCTCTTTGTTCTTCTTCTCCGCTAGCGGAAGTGATTGCAATTGTTTTTGCTGCTGCAGCCTCTTCTTTTTTTTCTTCTCCAAGATTGGAAGACAAATTATCTTCATTGGATTTCATCTCCTTTTTTTTTCATAAATCCACCAGATTTTTTATTTTTTATCCCACCAATTCCCCTTGGATATCAAATTTGGGTGCATAGACAACTTGGCAACCAGTCTCCCAGGACCTTGAAAGCCGCCTTGTTAACTATGTGATACCCAAGGTTCTTAATCTTGGTTTCGACCCTGGTAGAAACCTGGTATTTTTTGGGCAAAACTTGAGATGTCATGGGCTGGTCAAAACTGGTCGGAACAACCAAACCGGTAGAAACTGGGCTGATCGAAATTGGTTAAAATTGTTTAAAATTGGTAGAAACTTGGTATTGCGTTGTCGAAACTATCGAAATTTCCGAAATATTGTCAAAATATGCCGAAACTTGGTCAAAACCAAGACCAATACAATATCGCTTTTATGAGTTTCATCTCAGAAACTTGCCAAACCGAGATCTTGAATCATGGTGACACCTTGACAACTATGATCACATGGACCCATCCATGTAACCTGATGCAGTATCCTTTCCGTGGACTAGGCCAAATCCAATCAAAAACCCAGATCAAGATCTAGTTGGGTCTAGTAGGATAAATTAGACATTTATTTTCTTTATTAGAATGATATGTAATCTTTTATTTATTTTACTTGATTTTCTTTAGTAGGAGAAAGCTACGTAGGTAGGTAGTAGTTTCATAGTTGATTTAGTTTCCTATTTAGAGTTGATTTCTTATTTTTAGGAGTTCTAATATGTTATAGGAAAAGGCTCTCTGAGCCGCTAGGGTAGGTATGCTTGCACTTCTGTGTCTGTCTCTCTCCTTGTCACATGAAATGACCTCACAGCCTTCCAATGTATGATATCATTTTCTCGCATCTCATTGGTGCATTTCTCAATGCCGCTTGTTCAGAACCCTCACCCTATCTTATATATGTGGTAACTACAATGGAATTTTCAGATATGAAGAATGAATACCATTTTTTATTTTTTAGTTGAAGCCTGCATGGCCTACATCAGTTTGGTTGTCATTCCTTTTCTTCCCCATCTTCCCTGCTATCCGGTTCCCCTCCTCTTCTCATTTTCTTCTTTTCCTTCTTCTTCCCTCATTTCTCTACTCCTACGCTGTTCTGGGAGACTGGTACAGCCCCTTGCTACTGACCTATCCCTTTTATTCCTTTCACTTTTGACCTGAAACTTTGTGGAGAAGTAGCAAACCTGGGTGATTCACACTATAGAAGTGGAACCTAAAGCCACCCAGATCTATGAATCCCAAACAAAAACTCAGACCTGGCTCTAGTTTTGTTATACCATAAATGGCCACCCAAATGGCACGAGACGTGGCACCCGCAAAGGTAGTCGGTCGGGTAAACCGGGTAGATTATACCCACACAAGACCCGTACCGAAGACCCACACGAAGTAGCAAAAGTGAGCTGGTGCACCTATCGGATCAATTAGCCCGAGTCCCGGACTAGGCCAAAACTACACACCTTGGCACATCATCTTCCACTAAGCGTGGTTACTCCATAAAGGCCTCGGCACATCGTCACCCACTAAGTAGGGTTATCCTGCAAAGGAAACCATCTCCCACACCGCAACAGCATTAATGGGTATTCATTGATACTCACCAAACAAGGCTCCCAGGCATGTAGGAGACCTTATCAGATAGGGACTCTCCATAACCTGATGAACAGGCACACTCCACCTCCTGCCAATAGGAGGGCTCCACCATCGGTCAAATCAGGACCTATACGTTACCATGTCAACCAAAGGGATCAACCCTATAAATTGGAAGGTAACACCCCATGCAAGGGGATCGCATTCTTGAAACTCTTACTGTTTCATCTGTTTACTAAAAAGACCTACCTTAGGCATCGGAGAGTTTCCCGCCGGTACCTGTCGTCACTTATCTCCCTTGTCTGTTTGCTATTTTGTGCAAGTCCGATCCTTGGAGGACCCACTAGAGGTTTCTTGACGCAAAAAGTTTCCACCAGTTGCAGGAATTAAATACCTGCTTTTTCCTTGTTATTCTGGGATTTTGGACTATTGATGGTGTAGGATCAGTAGGCCACTAGGCCTAGTTGATATCGACTTCCCCCTTCAGTTTCAAATCCCTCAAAGTTCCGTCAAGAGAGATCCTTCGCTCGAAAGACCTTCCCCTTGTAGCTGGTTCTTCCGCCTCTTTGCTTTGGCTCGAGGTTGAAGACAACCTTCATCTCCCCCCCCCCAACAACAATGCTATCTCTATCTTTTTCTTTTATTGTATTTCCTATAATACCCCTCCATTCTTCCTTATTTCTAGTCTATGCTTTATTTTATTTTACTGCCAAGTCTGTTTCTAAACAACAAATTTCTAATTCCCTTTGTGTCCTCCCTACTTTTACATACCAAGTATTCCCTCTAATATTCTGGTTAATGACCAAATAGCCAGTCCCCCATTTGCAACTTCAATTTGTTTATTTACCGTTTTTCCACTAATGCTCTTGATTTGAGTCTTCTGTTACTTGGGCAGGCCCATAGCGAACCGAAATAGGGTTTTTCGAACCCTAGATCGTATCAGATCTGAACCTAAAGTCTACATAATGGAGGTTGATGTCTTGATGATTCACTCCGTTTGACAATTGAAGATCCGTGTGCTACAAGAAAGTTTGCAAACGAGACTTCGTGATCTCCAAATAGGGCTTTTTCATCTCAGACAGGTTGTCAAAAGATTGTTGATAATACTGGCAGCTTCTGTGATGAGGTGAAGAGCATGATAGAAGCATCAAAGGATGGATCAGAGGTGGCAGAAAAGGTGGACAACGTAAGTGACGTTCCAGATCAAGTAAACGGTCCGATTAAGATTGATGCTGAGGAATTGATCAATGGTCCAATTGCAAATGTGAAGTCCCACAATCAGTTTCCAATCAGAGAGATATCGTTTGCCTATGATCGTGAGATGCGTTGGATCAACGCCCCATCAAAGCCGATGATTGTGGATGTCGATCGAGTAATGCTGATTCTCCCACTTTACAAAACTCGAGCGTGAGTTTTTCTCAACGGGGAAATCGATGCAGTATCATTTCTGTGAACCAGGCAGAATCAAATAAAAAAGCCAACCAAGAACCGGATCCAGATCTGGTTGGGTCTAGTAGGATAAATTAGATATTTTTTTCTTTATAGGATGATATGCCATCTTTTATTTATTTTATTTGATTTTTTTAGTAGGAGATGCTACATAGGGAGGTGTAGTTTCCTACTTAGAGTTGGTTTATAAATTTTTAGGAGTTTTAATTTCGTATATAAGTTATAACTACAATAGAGTTTTCAGATTTGAAGAATGAATTGAGTTTTGGTTTTAGTTGAAGCCTGAGTAGCCTAGGACAGCTTGGCTGTCATTCCTTTTCTTCCCCCTCTTCCCTGCAATCTGGTTCCCCTCCTCTTCTCTTTCCCTCGTTTCTCAACTCCTACACTGTTCTGGGCGACTGGTACATCCCCTTGCTACCGACCTATCCCTTTTACTCCTTTCCCTTATGACCTGGAACTTTTTGGAGAAGTAGAAAACCTAGGGCGATTCATACTGCAGAAGTGGAACCTAAAGCCCCCCAGGTCTGTGAATCCCAAACAGAAACTCAGATCTGCTTCTAGTTTCTGCCAGTTGTAGGAATTAAAAACCTTCTTCTTCCTTGTTATTCTAGGAGTTTGGACTGTTGATGGTGAAGGGCCTCTCAATATCGACTTTCCCCTTCAGTTTCAAGTTCGTCGAAATTACTTCAAGAGAGATCCTTTGTTCGCAAGCCCTTCCCCTTGTTGCCACTGTTCCAAAAAATGGGAATCAAATCAGTCGAATCGACCGATTCAGATCAGAATTAGATCGGTCGATTCGGATCGGAATTGGCCGTGACTCATCCTGATTCCAGCTGATTCTTTGTCCAAAACCCTAGAATTGTCGAGTTTTTCAGATCTGAGGGCCGATTCAGATCCGAATTGGATCGGAATCAGCAAGGACAGAGCCAATCCCCGATTCCGTGTTTTGAAACCTTGCTGGTCGCTGGTTGTTCCACCTCCTTGCTTTGGCTAGAGGTTGAAGACAACCTTCAACCCCCCAGGGATACTAATATCTATCCTTTTATTTTCTTGTATTTCCTATAATGCCCCTCCCTTCTTCCTTATTTCTAGTCTATCCTTTATTTTAATTTACTTCCAGGTCTGTCCCTAAACAATAAATTCTAATTCTCTTTGTGTCCTCTATCCTTTTACGTACCGAGTACCCCCTTTGTTATTCTGGTTAGTTCCAGATTGCCACTCCCCCCCTGAGCAACTTTAATTTATTTCCTGTTTTGCCACTAATGCTTGAATTAAATTTTCTATTACTTGGGTGGGCCCATAGTGAACCCAAATAGGGTTTTTCGAACAAGGGGTCATATCATAACCCCACAGGGCAGGTCAAGAACTAGTATAGGACCCAACTGAAAACAAGAAAAGCAATTTTGATATTAAATTTTGTGGCAATGAAAAGCAGTCTCTGGGTTGAACAATTACTTACACTTGATATGATTGATAGTCTCTTCATTCATCAGATATTCCTTTGAATCTACATGATAAAAAACTGGAATGGGAACTCCCCAATTCCTTTGACGTGAAATACACCAATCAGAGCGGCTAGAAGTCATTGCAGAAATTCTGTTTTGAGCCTGCACAACAATCATGTGGTTGAAGAAAAGAAAACAATACCTACAAGAAAGAGAAACAATCCATAATAACACCATAGGGAAGAGCCAACTTCTGCATTAACAAATACTTAATTTCCCCATTATGGCAAGATTTTTCAAACAAAAACATTAAAAAAAAAAGCAAACATGGCGTCATTAAACAACGCATGCAGAGAAGGGAGAATGTCACACTCGCCTCCCACTCTGCCGCCTACCCTCTCCTCTTCTACCTTCTCCCCCTGCTAACCAGCCACCTCCTCAAAGGAGTGCCCTCTTTAGTCCCGCCCCTCCACCTTCTAGAGAAGTTCTCCCCCTTCATTTCATTGCTCCTTCCCTTGATGGTGTAACAAAATTTGCCCTCTGCCCTCCTGGTCTGCTTGATGATGAAGCTAAGTTTTGGGATAAATGTATGGTAGGCCATTAGCCATTTCCTGGGTTTTCGTCCTCCATTTCATATTGTGAAGTTCTCTCTGTCCAAGCAATGGAGACCCCAAGGAAATCTTCAAACTTTTATATTGGACAACGGGTATTTCGTCTTTAAGTTCTCTGAGAAACTCACCAAAATCCAGGTACTTGAAGGAGGTCCCTGGCAAGTGGGGAAAAAACCAAATTTCCTCCGACAATGGCATCATCAGCTACAACTGAATAGGGTGGATTTATCATCCATCCCACTGTGGATCTCTCTTCCCAGGCTACCACTTCACTTCTGCTGCACCGAAGAACTTAGCAGTGTTGGTTCGGTAGTGGGCACTCCACTCTTCTCAGATGTAAGAACCATGAGAAAGGATCGTCTAGCCTATGCTAGAATATGCATTGAGTTTTCTGCAGATAACTCTCTTCCTTCCATAGTTCAAAATCTCATTTCGTTTCAGTCGAAATTTTGAATATTTCAAGTATTTCCATTGATTCGAAATGAAATGCAACATCAAATTGAAAAAAGGCAATATTTCAAAATTTTCGATGAAATTTCGGTCATCTTGTTTCGGAAATTTCGGTCTAAAAAATGCACGGTTTCGTCGGAATTTCGGTTATTTCGATCATTTCGGCATTTTACACCCAAAAATGGTCAAGCAAAACTCATACAAAAATATCATATTTCAATGAAATTTTGGTATCTCGAAAATTTTGGTCAGACCGAAACACCAAAACAAAATGAGATTTTAAACCTTGCTTCCTTCTTTCGTCAAGGTAAATGACGAAAATGGTTATTCCTTTGAACAAGAAGTACACTACATCTAGAATCCTCCACACCGTCTCTTTTGTAAGTCCTTCAGCCATAACTCAAACCTATGTGCCCCAAAGGAAGATTCTTCCACTCCTGCAGACCTTGATCCCCACCGCTTTAGGTGAGTTACATCCGCAAGAGCATACTCAGGAGCACCATATACCATCTCAAGGGATGACCAGAACCAGACCTTGCCGGAAAAAGCAGGGGCAGAAAGAAAAGACGGTATCAGCTTCCCCAGCTTGACTGCCCAATGGTCACAATCAAACCTCTGCTTTATCCACTGGGCATAATCACTTTGCAATTCTGTCGTCTAACATTGAAGTAGACCCAAATCCTCCGCTCAAGAAGCCCTCCGATCGAGACGCCTCGACAAGTCGCACTCAGTCTTCTCCCCAGCAGTTGACCTCGAAAAGGCTTCTCCATTGGTGCCCGCCTCCTCCATGCCTCTGCTGTCCTCTGTGCAACTGCAGTTCGATGCTCCCCTGCAGTCCACTTCTCTTGACACTGTGCCTCCAGGTAGACTGGTTATGCGTGAATCCTCCTCTTTTATCCTCTCTTCCCTTGTGGGACCCACCATTCTTATTCAGCCTTCTCTTTCTCCCACCTTGCTTGATGGTCCCACCATTTCTGGCCCACCCTCTCTTAGCCCTTCTAATCTCTCATGGGATTCACGGGTTCCTCCTTTCGGGCCATTTCATAACCCAAACCCAATTGATGCATCCTCTCTCTCGCCTGATATTAATGCCTCTTGCCGCTATCCTCTGGCTTCCTATTCCTCTTTCTGCCATCCTCTTCCTTCACCCTCTGCCTCCTGCTATGCTTTGCGCTCCTACCAAAGACGCCATAGAAGCTCCTCTCAAGCTCAGAAGCTCTTCCCCAGCTCCTTTGGGCTTTAGTTCCATTCTCCCAAACTGTTCCAATGAACCAGGCTGTTATCTGGAACACCAGGGGTCTTAACTCCCCTTCCAAACAGTCTGCTGCTCGTGCCTTTATCGAGCTTCATCACCCCAGTCTTTGCTGCCTCTTAGAAACTCTTATCAAAGAGGCAACTGCCCCAAAATTCTCTAACTCCATTGCCTCAGGTTGGACTCTGTTAACCAACTATGTCCACCATCCTAATGGCCGTATCTGGGTCATCTGGGATTCTAAAATCAAAGTCACTCTCCACTCTTCCTCCTCTCAGTTTCTTCATCTTAATATTTCAACCACTTGGTCTTTCCAGTTCGGTGTTCTCAGTCATTTAGGCCTCTAATATCCCTACTGAAAGAATTGCTTTATGGGACGATCTTCGTTCTATTGCGGGTCAGATTGGTTCTCTCCCTTGCGGAATGGGAGGCTATTTCAATGTTGTTCACTATGATCACGCGAAGCAAGGTGGCGATCATTTGGACTTGGATTCAGTGGATGCTTTCAACTCCTGTATTGAGGATATTGGAGCTAGTGATTTAAGATGGTATGGCCCAAAATTTTCTTGGAATAACAAAAGAGTTGGTAGTGCCCATATTGCTTGCAAGCTTGACAGAGTGCTAGTAAATGAAGCTTGGATCTCCTCCTTCCCCTCCTCCCATGCCACTTTTGACAACCCAAGTATCTCTGATCACAGCCCCATCCCCTTGTTCATCCAACCCTACAGATCTTAACCCACTTTTGACAACCCAGGACTCCTAAGCCCTTTAAATATTTTGATATGTGGTCTTCTCACCCTACTTCCCTCCCTACTGTCAAAGAAGCCTGGGATAGGCCATTCCAAGCTTTTTCTTCTCCTCTTATAGCTTTTGCAAGGAAGCTCAGAAATGTCAAATATGCTCTCAAGGACTGGAATATCTACTACTTTGGTAATATTTCTCAGCATGTCTTGGACTGTTAGGACAAGCTCTCAGCCATTCAGTCTCGGCTCCAATCTGACTATCTTAATGTCCCTCTGGCGGATGAAGAAAAAGAGGTTTCCTATGAGCTCACCAAGGTTCTATAACTTGGTCTCGACCAGGTTGAGTTTTCCGAGAACTTGGCGAGACAGTGTATTTTTTTTTTATGTTTTGGTGGGCATATGGCCATAGTTGGCTCCGAAACTTTAAGGTAAGCTTGTTTTAGGCTTAATAAACATATTTAAAGGTTCAAATTGAAGAAGAAAAAAAACCAAATTTGGTGTTTTGGATTTGCATCCTTGGTTGGCAGTAAAGGCCAAACCCTTAATGTAATATTGCCTATTGTACACATTGTTTGAATGATATGAGACATAATTGGCAAGTAAAACAAGTAAATTATGTACTACAAACCACAAGATAGAATGAAGTGTTCACAATGCATATTACATAGACACCCAACCTGAATACACATAAGTCATAAACACCTTACTACCCTAGTCTTCCACGTCTCAACTCCTAAGTCCCAACAATACAATACTATGACTCTATGAGTACTGAGGAGGTCGAGATTTCACCTAGATTTCTTCGAGATTCTCGAAATATTCGAAATCTCGGTAGAGTTTTTGAACTATGGAGCTCACATCTCTTCTCTCTCAAGAGGAAAGTTTCCTAAGGCAGAAATCTAGAATCAAATGGCCGGAATTAGGGGATTCTAATACGGCTTATTTTCACCGATCCATGAAATCTAGAACCAATACCAACCCTATTTTGCAGCCTACAACTCCAGATGGGTCTTTAGTTCACAAAGTTAAAGACATCAAAGACTTGGCTGCCAGTTATTTTAAGGAGCTATTTAATGGTTCTTTGAGGGATTCTGGGCAATCCAGATTATTTACTCAATAAATTTATCCCTAGTGAGATCCTTTCTTTTTTGCAGTCTATCCCATCTGAAGTTGATATCGTGGCAGCTATTCGGTCTCTCAAAACTAACAGAGCTCCAGGGCCAAATGGTTTCAGTTTGAGGTTCTTTCTTGCTACTTGGGACAATGTCAAGGAGGATCTTATTAATGCTATCAGGAGTTTCTTCTTCAACCCCAGTCAAATTAAAGGGGTAAATCATACTTTTCTTTATCTCATTCCCAAGAAGGAAGGTGCCTCGGCCATGTCTGACTTTTGTCCTATTGCTCTTTGCAACTTGTTATACAAATTCATTGCCAAGATCCTTGTTATCAAGCTAAATTCAGTAGTGAATCTTCTTGTTAGTGATAATCAGTCCGCTTTTATCCCTGGGAGAAGTATAGCAGACCTTCTTCTTTGCTATGAAATTGTTAAGAGGATTTGATAGGAAAACTCACCCCCCTTGTTGTGCTCATGAAGATTGATATTCACAAGGATTTTGATTCTTTGAGATGAGATTACATTGTTAAACAAGATAGGATTCCCTCCAGTATTTACCCATACGATTCACCAATGCATATCCACGGCAAAATTTTCTGTTTTTGTCAATGATAGCCCAGCGGGGTTCTTTGTCTCGTTAATGGGTATTCGCTACGGTTGCACCCTCTCCCCATATATCTTCACATTGGCTTTGGAAGTTCTATCTAGGGATATTCATGTTGCACTGATCAGCAGCTCATCGCTCCTATTCCCAAATGCAAGGCTCTCAACTTATCCCACCTGGCTTTTGCAGATGACCTCATGATCTTCTCAAAGGCCTCCATTGAATCCTTTGAGACCATCATGTCTTGTTTGCAGCACTTTGAAGAGCTCTCGGGGCTTCTTATTAACCCTTCGAAATCTCTCCTATTTCTCGATGGGGTCACTGATTGAGAAAGCCTCTTCGATGAAATATCGGGATTTTCTCTTGGTCACTTTCCAGTCAAGTACTTGGGTTGCCTTTGATTCCGGCCATGCTTACTGCGTACCATTGCTCTCCTATGCTGGATCTCATCAGAAAAAAGTTGCAGCTCTGGAAAGGCGAGCTGCTTTCTTATGCGAGTCCGTTGGTTCTTATCAAATAAGTGCTCCAATCTTCTTATATCTATTGGACGAGTATTTATCGTCTTCCATCATCAACTATCAAGTCATTAGAATCTCTTATGGCTTCTTTTCTTTGGAAAGGCTCGGAATCTTCTAGATTCCTTCACCCCATCAGCTGGGCCTTTGTCTGCCTTCCCAAAGAGGAGGGGGGCTTGGGGCTTTGCCACATTAAAGATGTGAACTCAGAAGATATCATTAAGCTGATCTGGAAGATTGTCTCAAAAATGCACAATATTTGGGTCGACTGGATTTACTCTGGGATTCTCCGCTCCAATTCTATTTGGACTGTCTTGTCCTCTTCAGATGCCTCCTGGGTTTGGCGCAAGATTCTCGCTCTTAGACCGACTGCCCCTGGAGCCATCTACTCTAAGATTGGTGATGGTACCTCTACAGCTCTTTGGTTGGATCACTGACACCCAAGGAGAATCCTTTTTCACTCCGTCAATTCAAGAGCTATTTATAGCTAGGGTCTGAGCAGACAATCTTTAGTCGCGAACATTATCACCAATAACAATTGGAATCCTCCCCCCCTCTCTCCACCCATTGCTTAATGAAGTTTGGGACACTTTGCCTTCCATTCCTAGTAGACCCTCAAGGAGGGGTGATTGTGTTACTTGGGCCCCTTCCATCTCCTGCTTGTTTAGTTCTAAAGATGCCTGGAAGCTTATTCGGCCCAGAGGTTCTTTATCCCCTTGGAGGAAGCTTGTCCGGTTCAAGCTCCGCATCCCTCGCTATAGCTTCACTGTCTAGCGTGTCTTCTCAAACTGCCTCCCAACGTAGTCCTTTCTTTGCCTCTGTCAAATCCCAATCTCTCCTTTGTGCTGCCTTTGCTGAAATGTCATGGAAAATGTGGACCATCTCTTCTTTGCTTGCCCACTCTCTTTGTCCATCTGGAAGGATATCCTTGCTAAATGTTGGTCCCATAAGCGGAGAATTCTCAATTTCTCAAGGGAGTGGATTTGGATAGACATGACTTTTGCTGGCTCTTCTATTTGTGACACAGTTGGTAAGCTAGCTTTTTGTGCTACCATCAATCATATTTGGATGGAGCGTAATATTAGGAAATGGACCCCCAACTCACGGCCTCTTCATCAGATTTGGGACTCCATTTCCTTCAACATGTTACTTCTTGTAATGACACCCCAAGGAACAGGAATATCGTTGTATCCTGGGGTCTTTCTCCCTCCTCTCTCCAGCTGGCCGCTATCAAACATACAGGGTTTCCCTTCACTCGATAAGGCCAAAAGACACCGGCATTAATCAATTTCCACTCTCTTCCACCTTCCTTTGAGAGCATTAATTACCATATGGCCAGTTAGCTCACCTCCTTTGGATTGACCAAAGCTCATATCAAATGTGAATAAGCTATCATGCCACACCTTTGAGTAAAAGTCACAACGGATCAACAAGTGTGGAACAGTCTCCTCAACCTTCAATCACAAAATGCACACTTGGTAAAAACCAGGAATAGGAATCAGGTGGTCTCACATCAGATTGGTGGATGACAAATACTTGGCAGTTAATGAGGACAGTTTAACGTTGCCCCTAGTGCTTGGAAGAAAAAAGAAGAACCTGAAGTACAGACATTTAATATTGTTTAAGGGAACCAATTAGTTTATTGAACCAATGAAAATTATAATATTTGTGCCTGCTGTATTACAGCCATCTTTGAAAGTTTACGGAATAGAGTAATACCATAGACACCACAAAATATGGCTCAACATGTTCAAATGCTGGTATTTTACAAAACATGTAAATGAACATTACTAATCAAAAGAAAATAAATTAATATATAAACTAACCATATAATGCACAGACAAAGACCACTGTTATTATGAAACAGATTCTGCTAGAAGGCAGGTAGAAATATATCTGTTCAAAAAAAGTAGGTAAAAATATTGTGCAAAAGGTTAAAGACTTCATAAACACCTGTGCCGGTATCCATTTGACTTGTCCGATTGCATCCATAGCAGCCTGTCGAAACCCTTCAACTGAAGCAAACCATTGCTCTGTTGTTCTAAATATTGTCGGCTTTTTTGTTCTCCAGTCATATGGGTACTTGTGCTCTACATCAGAAAACACGGAAATGGAAGATTTTACAACCAAATGCTAACTTCATGACGGAAAAAGAAACGAAATTCGCATGATCTCAAGGTTTAAAGTATTGGTATCGGGTATCGTATCGGAAGGGTGATTTTAAGAGATGCATTGTATCGTATCAGAGAGAGATGCAAGATAAGATACATATGGAAATGGTCAAGAAAAGTATGGAAATGCTTAGGATATATGCAACATACAGTTTTGAAGCACAAAACACTATATATAAGTAATATGTAAAATAAATTATGTACAAAAAGGAGAACAAAATACGAAAAGACAAGTGCATTCAATTGATTATGTACAAAGGACGAGATTTCATACTTATACCAATTTTTTTTAGGTGTTGTATCGGTACCTTAAAGATACGATACGTTTAGGTTAATATCAGCAAATACAGTAGGATAGTTAAAACCTTGCATGATCTTTCGAACATCTATTAGAAGAGTATTAAACTTACTGTAAGGTTCTTCCATAATAATCAACAACTGTTCATCCAAGTATTTTACCACGGCATCAGTACCATCACTGAGGACATCTAATCCACTAAATTGACGAGCTTCTTCAGTAAACCTCCCTTCATCATCTACTGGAGAAAGTATAGGCAGTCCATACTTCAGGCCAGTTACGTAATCCTCCTGACCATGACCAGGGGCTGTGTGGACCAGTCCAGTTCCAGACTCAGTTGTTATATAGTCTCCCCCAATTACAACGGGACATTCCTGTTTATCTATTGGATGCAGATACCTGACTCCATGTTCAGAAGCAACAGTATCAGAGACAATACTGCAGGTTCATCTAATAGATCACCATAATGACAACGATGCAGTTTTTATTCTAGAAACTTAAAAGATAAAAAGCTTAAACCAAAATGAAAGAGCTGTAATTGTATTCCAAGGATCCAGTAAGAACATCATCTTTCTATTTTCAGTTCCAACCTGCAATTTTCAAGATCAGAACCAGATAGAGTTTTCTTGACTGCAAGCTTCACACCCCATTTTGATTCTAATGCCGGCACAAGATCTGACGCCACAATGAGGAATAGATTCCTGGTCCATTGTCCATTCAGAACATTACCAAGCTTCCGTTTTCCACTTCCCAGTGATTCAGAAGCATCGCTCATTGGTAATACTTCGACCACAGCATAATGAAGCTTAGCATTCACCGCCACAGCTGAGCAACAGGAAAGAATATTATTGCATACTCAATATTAAAAGGAACCTTTTATTCATGAAAGGATTAGATTTGCCATATGTGCCAAACAGGAGAAAATATCATGGAACATTCAAATCAATAATTTTAGCCAAAGCAAATTTGGAAACAATAGATTAATAGCATGATTTTAATATCTTAAATTTTGTAAGAAAACCCTATATATCAACTGAACATTGAGCAAGTTTTACAGAACTGCAAAAAGGATAAAAAAGAAAGAAAAAAAAAAACTCAAAACTGAGCTAAACGAAACAAATAACACTGAAAGAACTATGAATTATTCTTTTTTTTTCACAATAACCAAAAATAGGAAGTGGGGAAAATTCGATTTTAATGCTATTAATGCATGATTCTTGTGTGAATAATTTATATGTTGTTTTGAAAGAAGAGATCTATGATACATGTAATAATAAGTTTTTAGAGAAATTTTGTATTTTAAATTTTTTTTTCTAATTTCGGGAAATCAAAAAAAAAAAAATCTAGGGGAAAAGGTGAAAATACACATGAAAATCAGTTGAAATCTGTATATGTTGTCACTCTTGCATGGATCCATGACTTGGATGAAATTGATAATTATTGATTTTTTTTTTCAATTTCAGGAATTTAAAAAGGGCAAATGCTTCCTAGTCGGACCACCAAGGGAAGCTTATCTTGGTGGTCCTAGTGAATCTACCATGTAGCATGTCGGATGCAGAACAAATTTTGTGGACATGTAGACTGCAAGGTCCTTTGCCCACATGTCAAATTTCAGCCCCAACAGAGTTGGCCAAATGGTGAAATAGAGCTTTGAGAAATCCAGGACCATGGGAGAGTGCACAGTAGTGGTCGGACCGTTGGAATACCATAGGCGTGCATGGACACACACGGAAATGCATGCCAATACACCGGTAGTTATTTGAATGAATTTGAGTCAGAAAATTGGCACATCATCCCGCCATGCGGCAGAATTAGGCGAACCATCAGGGGAAAACTGGACCGTGTAATGCATTTTCCCTTTAATAATAGTATAATTAATGTAAATTTGTGGGTTCTTTACTTTCAAATGATCTATAAATTTGTAATAAATTGCCTTTGATAGTTCTTCAATGAACTGTGAATGTTCAATTGCTCCCAATACTTTCAATTTTTATATATTGTTGGGGAATTTTAAAAATTACACACTTATGGATTTGTCAGTTATTTTGGCTCATTAATTGAACCGAAATTGAAGAAATTGCATAAATAGCTAGATTTGGATCATCTTACATGATGTTCTTGACTTCTTAGAAGCTTTTTGCTAATTACATGTTGGTAAGAGTGACATGTCAATGAAAATTTGTTTAATACGTTACTAGTAGTATAGTTTATTGTTTCTTATTACTAATTACTTACTGGGTTTGATATTGCAATGTTCATTGAAGACTTGAATAGGAAAGATGCTGCCAAAGGCCCAAAACAGAGTCCTTGACATTGGTTCGCAATATTTTTAGAAAATAAGGGCAATAGATTACACACAAGATGCAATCTCGGCGGTACTGCATATTAAGGGGTAACAAGACAAAAGGAACACATGGTAGGAGGGTATTCAAATGCACATATTTGTACAAAGTGCCCCCCAAAACTAAGTGCAGCAGTGACTCAGTGAGAAAGCATTTGCAGTGAACTAAGCAGTCCACGTAGAAGGGGAAGCAAGCAGCTCAGTATAACCAATTAACAATAAACAGACATACAAGGCAGCAGGAGTGCAGTAAGATTTATAAACATCTACACAGAGGTCTGAGGAGTTCAAATAACACTGAGGCTGATAGATCCTTAGACCTTTCGTTTCCTAATTGGAAATGATAAAAAACATATATTATTGTGTGCATAGTTATCATGATGGCTAAGCAACTCTAGGTGCTGGGAACCCGCTTGGATACCTAGGGGTCACTTAGGCAGGGACTCTATTTTAGTGGTATCAGTAGAAAATATATTGGAGGAATGTGGGCAGTTAAATATTACAATAAAGAATGGACTAACATGTAGAGACAACATTCAAGGACAAAATCATAAATCTGATATCATCCTATAGTTTTCAAGGCAACTAGCCGATCCAAGGTGTTGGAGGGGCTCTGGATGCCTAGGCGACCCAAGAAGGCATCCAGCAAGGGACTCCTGGACGCCTAAGTAACACCTTGACAACTACATATAATGTACTCCTAGAACAGAACCAAATAAAATTTACAAGAGAAACGCTTACCAGCATTTGCTGGGACAGTCCAAGGAGTTGTTGTCCATATAGCCAAGCACAAATGTGGAAAAAATTCCTCCAATAAGTTATATGAAGTGGGAGGTGCACTAGCCAATTTGAAAATAGCGTATATACTTCTCGAAATGTGCCCCTCAGGATACTGCACAGTGCATACAATTGTATGTGTAAGTAACAAATAAATCAAGCCAAACTAAGAACATGATGGAGAGAGATTGAATGAATGATACAGTCAGTTTAGGGGGGTTGTGTGTATTAAGGAAAATTATCAAACAGACATCCTCAAGACTTTTTATACAGATATAACAATCATATGAATCTTTAAAAATGAGAGAGGCAGGAGTAGAACACATATGTTAGAAAGTGCATATAAATAACCACCACCAATAGACATATGCAAAAACAAGTCAAAAGTCATAGCTTAAAAAATTGAGCGCAAGAGTTGAAAAACACACAGGCAAAGAGTTGAGCATTTCCAAACAATAACCAGCATTTCACTGCTAAATGGTGATGAATTTTCAGTTTAGATTTGTACTAGTGTGAATTTTCAGCTTCTTATCTTCATCAGATTTTGGGTAGAGAGGGGCAGGAGTTGTCTCACTCATCTGTTATCCTCCGGGTGAGATATTCCTTTTGCAGCTTCTTATCTTTCTCCAATTGTTCCTTTCATTTGCAACCCTCGAGATAGAAACTAGTCCTTAACCCTATGTAGGATGATGAAAAAGCTAAGAGGATGAGTTGTCCTATAAAAGGTTTTGGAGTTGGATAACCAATACTAGGGTACTGGATTTCAGTTAGCAAAGACATTTTAAATATAAGTTGTAGTGGTCATGGCGACAAGGCGAGCCCAAGTGGTGGCCAGGCACCACAGTGCCATGATGCCAGGGCGGGCATCTAAACAACTCAGATGTACTACCTAAGGGGGGTTTTGATGTAAAATATTTCTGTGGGGGAGTTTTAAATACCAAGTTTTGGGGACAGGATTAATGTGTATAATTTAAAACCTGTCCTTAACTGTTAAAATGTAGACGCAATATTTTAAACCAAAGTCAAGTCGCCTTGGTTAAGATAAACGACCATCTCCTTCCCCTTCCCCTTCCCTTGCTCAGTGCCGGATGACTGCAGAAGATCGATCGGACAGCACTGCAAAAGAGCAATCGACAGGTCAATCAGACAGCACTGCAAGATTGATTGATAGGTAGGTAGTCATAGTTGTCAAGGCGTCGACTAGGCAACGCCTAGGTGTCCAGTCGCTTTGGTTGACTTGGGCGCCTTGGTCACCTTGGTTTTTTAGCCTTTCCACCGCCTTGGGTCGCCTAACCGCCATGACAACTATGGTAGGTACCTTGCACTGGCTGACTGGCTGATGGTAACAGTAGCAGTGGCAAATCCCTTTTCCTGTAGCTGCTGCTGGTGTGATGGTGGCAGTAGGATTGTGGCTGCTGCTCTTCTTCTCCATTGGTGAAGAACCCAGTGTTTGAACAAGGAAACTTGTGTTTGATCAAGACTGGTTGGTGTTTGATTCATCCAACCACCTTACGTTATGAAGCCCAGGTGTTTCTTCTTTAATGTTATTCTTCTTCTTCCATCTTCTTCCCCAGTGACTAAGTAAGTTTCTGATTTTCTACAACTCAAGTTCTAATCAGGAGTTCACATACAAGCATTTTTTTTTTTTTTTTTTTTTGCATGAATTACGGTTGAGGGAATCTGGCCATCAGATCATCCCCAACTTTTGAAGAATTGTTCATCTCAAGGAAGACTATCAACCTTAGTTTGACCTAGAACAGACCTGCTAATCTGGATTTATTCGATAGTTCCAGTTTTGCCCCTGCATTCTAGATTATTACCTTCTACAGGATTGTGCCTTGAGCTACTGTTTCTATTTGTTTAATATTTTGCTGATAATTTGTCACATAAATCAGAATCGATTATATCTTATTTCAAGTTATCTGAATTTCAATCTGATTAGTGAAATACTGACATACCCCTCTCTTCGTGCAACTAGACTTGATCCATATTTTCATATCCAACATTGGATCGAACTCAAACTTTCAACACGTGTTCTTCAGTCTTAAGAACAGAACTCAGCCTGAATTTCAGGTACATCTGAACTCTGGATTTTGTCTTATGCAATTCTCCTTAATCTGAACTTTGTTTCTCTGAAAAAAAATTCTGTATTGGTACTATTTTAATTCTTCAATTTCACTTCTACATTAAGTGGTATCTGAGCATGGCAGAGAATAGTTCAAGAACTCCAGACCCACCTGATCCTATGGCTAGGGTGTTGAAGATGTTTCAGCAGCTAACCTCTGATCAAAAAGCCATTGTTGATCGGTTGACAGCAATACAGAACTGAATGGCAACCCCTATACAAGGCAGTTATGCACCGTCTGAAGGTGAGTAAGATATCCGGAACGTTCTATAACAAACAATCACAATCAGAGGTTTCTAGGAAGAGGTCCACAAAGGGTTCATACAGTTCAACCGACTTTTGAAGAACACGTACGGACTTATTTTAATGCTGATAATGGTGCACCCTATCGAAACTCTGACGATACACAGAAGGTCAAGCTCGAACTGAAGGAATACAATGGAAGACATGATCCACAGGTATTTTATGACTAGTTGGCAAGCCTGGAAAACTATTTTGACTAGTTCAAACTCTCTGAAACAAGAAAGATGAAGTTGGCTCGAACTAAGTCAGTTGGTGCAGCACATGAGTGGTGAAGGACCTACGAGAGAAACCTTGAGAACCATGGTAGAGCATCCACTAAATGGGAGGAGATGAAAGAAGAGCTGAAGACGCCTTTGATGATTTGAAGAAGGCCATCATGAAGGAACCAATACTTGCCTTGCCAAACAATGGCAAGCCCTTTGAGGTGCACACAGATGCATCCGACTTTGCAATTGGAGGGATGTTAATGCAAGAAAGGCATCCAGTCGCATATGAGAGCCACAAGCTCAATGACACGGAGCGGCACTACATAATCCATGAGAAGGAGACGACCGCGGTGGTGCATTGCCTAAGGACATGGCAATAATACTAATTGGGTTCGAGGTTCGTGGTGAAGACTGACAATGTTGCCACTAGCTACTTCCAGATCTATAAGAAATTAAGTCCCAAGCAGGCTAGATGGCAAGACTTCTTGGCAAAGTTCGATTTTGTTTTTTAGTACAAGTCGGGTAAGGCCAACGAGGTGGCCGGTACATTAAGCAAGAAGGCGAAGTTGGTATCTCTTAGCCAACCATAGGGAGAGCTCATAGACTTGATCAAAGAAGGCCTACAATATGACCCAATGGCTAAGAGCTTGCTTGTCCTTACACGAGAGGGCAAGACACAAAGGCTTGGGGAGCAAGACGGCTTGCTCTATGCCAAGAAGAGAAGGTTATATGTTCCTACGTGGAACAACGAAAGGACGAATTTGATTCACAAGTGTCATGATACCAAATGGGATGGTCACCCAAGGCAGTGACGCACTCGGGCGTTGTTGGAGACGGCATACTATTGGCCTCATATGAGAAATGACATCGAGGCCTATGTGAGAACTTGTCTTGTGTGCCAACAAGACAAGGTGGAGCAAAAACCACCTAGGGGATTGTTGGAGTCACTCCCCACACCCAAGAGACCATGGGAGAGTGCCTCCATGGACTCCATCAATACCCTACCCAAGTTGGAGGGGTATGGGTCAATCATGGTGGTTGTAGACAGATTCTCTCTAAGTACGGCACATTCGTGGTTGCACCAAGAGATTGCACGGCAGAAGAGGCGGCAAGGATATTCCTAAAGCATGTCATAAAGCATTGGGGCATGCCATAGTCGATCATCAGTGATCGAGTCATCGAGACCCTCACTTCACGAGGAGGTTTTGGACGGAGCTATTTAAGTTGATGGAAGATTCTCTAAGTATGGCACATTCGTGGTTGCACCAAGAGATTGCACAGTCGAAGAGGCAGCAAGGATATTCCTAAAACATGTCATAAAGCGTTGGGGCATGCCACAGTCAATCATCACTAATCGAGTCATTGAGACCCTCACTTCACGGGGAGGTTTTGGACAGAGCTATTTAAGTTGATGGGGTCGACGCTACACTTCTCTACAAGTTTCCATCCACAAACTGATGGGTAGACGGAGCGCATCAACAATTTGTAAGAGTTGTACCTAAGACATTTCGTGAGTGCCAACAAACGAGATTGGGCCAAGTTACTTGATGTGGCTCAATTCTTTTACAATTTCCAAAGCAGCAAGGCAACAAACCAAAGTCCGTTCGAGATTGCCACGGGATAGCAACCTTTTATGCCACACACAGTAACGACAGGCTACACAAAGAAGAGCCCCTCGGCATTCAAGTTTGCCAAGGAGTGGAAAGAGAAGGTGGATGTGGCTAAGTCATACTTATAGAAGGCCACTAAGAAGATGAAGAAATAGGCTGAGAAGGATAGGCGGCCAACAAACTTCGAAGTTGGGGATTTGGTGCTTGTGAAACTTCTACCTCAACAATTCAAGTTGTCGGTTTGAAGGCCCGTTTGAGATCACAAGGAAGGTGAGCAAGGTGTCCTACGAGGTAAGCCTACCTCCCAAACTCAAGATACATCCGGTCTTCCATGCAAGCATGCTCAAGCCTTACCATGGAGACATGGAAGACCCAAGTCGTAGGACTTCAATGAGAATGCCAATGAGTGTTACTACTTCCTACGATAAGGAGGTTGAGTACGTGATCAAAGACCAAGTCATTCGGCGATAAGGCGTACCTACTAGTAGGGTGTACTTCGACAAGTGGAAGGGACAAAAAGAGAGCGAGGCAAGTTGGGAGCCAGCAGACACTTTGTGGCAGTTCCAGGGGGTTAAACAAAGGTTCCACGAGGAAGACGCAATGAGGACATCGCCAACTTAGGCGGGGGGGCACAGCCCACCCAACAAAGGCCCACGGGCCTAGCTTACAAGCCCATGGACCTAGACATCGGGCCAAGACAAAGTCCATTAACTAGAACTCTTCATACTTGTAGAGAGTCTAGGCATACTCTAGAACCTCTGGAAGCAAGGAAGGTTCTAGAGAAGCTTCTAGAGAACAATGTACACAGTCTAGAAAGAGGGAGGTTTCTAAAGTCCTCCAAATTGCTAGAACCCTCTACAAAGGAGGTGGGAAAGTTCTAGGTTTCAATGCTAGAATGTTCTCCACCATTGGATGGAGGGCACATGTAAAGATCCTAACCATTCATTGTTGGTTAAGGTGCCTATAAATAGAAGTGGTCTCATTTGGCCAAGGCACCAAGCAAGTACGCATTCAAGCATTATACTCAAAGCTTTATAGTGCACATCAAGTTTCCATTCTTTAAAACCCTCTTGTGTTCATTCTAGCTCCCTTCCTAAGTCCCTCAAGGAGTGAAGAAAGGCTGATTTAGTGCTAACAAGAGTGTTAAGTGTCGGCGCGGTTGCTTAGTCCCGGATGAGGTCCTAATAGAAGTGTGGAAGAGCTTACGAATTTGTGGTTTATCTTGGCTTACCAAGTTGTTTAATAAGATTATGAGCACAAGAAAAATGTCAAATAGAGGAGAAGTATTATGGTTCTGATTTATAAAAATAAAGGTGATATTCAGAGCTGCAATAACTATAAAGGCATAAAACTAATGAGTCATACTACGAAATTATGGTAGAGGGTTAGTGAAACCCACCTGAGACAAGAAACCAATATTACGGAGAAGCAATTTGGTTTTATACCGGAAAGATCCACGACAAAAGCAATTTATTTACTTAGAAGACTCGTGGAAAAATTTAGAGATTGCAAGAAAAATCTCCATATGATCTTTAGTTCTTTATTGACCAAAGAAAGTTATGATAGAGTCGCTAGAGAACTAATTTGGCAAGTACTAGAGAAGAGAATCGTTTCAAATAAATGTGGACATAATTAAGGACATGTATGATGATGTAGTGACTAATGTAAGAATTGTGGGGGGTCAAGGTAGTGAATTCCCAATTACAATTGGGTTACATAAAGGATCTGCTTTAGCTCTTTATTTGTTTGCGCTGATCATGGATGATTAAACTAGAGACATTCAAGATGAGGTTCCTTGGTGTATGACTTTTACTGATGATAATGTTTTGGTGGATGAGAAAAAATCAGGGATTAATGCTAAGTTGAAGTTATGGAGATCAACCTTGGAATCAAAAGGCTTTAAGATAAGTAGAGCAAAGACAGAGTATATGGTGTGTAACTTTAGTTACACTACGACGGATAATGGGGAGGTGAAAATTGATGAGATGAAAATTCCACATAGTGATTATTTAAGGTATCTGGGCTCAACCATAAATAAAGAAGGTGATATAGAGGATGATGTTTCAAAGAGAATTAAAATAGAATAGATGAAGTGGAGAGGTGCGACAGAAGTGTTGTGTAATTGACGTATTCCACTAAAACTTAAAAGGAAAATTTTTTAAGACAGTCATACGACTAGCTATGATGTATGGTGCGCAATGTTGGGCAGTTAAGAATCTTCATGTTGATAAACTCAGTGTAGCAGAGATGAGGATGTTGAGATAGATGTGTGGCAAAACTAGGAAAGATAAAGTAATGTATGGTCATATTAGAGCTGATTTAGAGTAGCTCTGATATATGATAAGCTACGAGAAGGTCGTTTGAGGTGGCATGGTCATATTCAACAGAGCCCCTTGAATGCTCCAATACAGCATAGTTGTCACATCATCACTGCGATCCAAGTCGGTGGAGGGGTGTCATGTCGATATATCGACATGTCGCCCGCCATGGCGTTGCCATGGCGATCATATCGACCATGTTTTATTTTTTATTTTCTCTATTTTAAATGTCATTTAGTATGCTATAATATATACCCTATAACATCAAAAATTAACATTAAAGCGTACTACTAGTCTACTATGGTTTAATTCATGAAAGTGTAATATCCATTAGTGTATATGAAATCATGGATTATCAAATAATTGATAACAATAGTCTTGCTGATAATAAAGTTGAAAAATCATGAGAGTTGAGATATAATTCATATGAAAGTGACTACAAAAGTAACAAAACAAAAAAAAACAATTACAAGAACGTAATTTATATTGAGTGAATAAAGCTAATAAACAACCCATCTAAATAAAAAAAAATTTGCTTATGGGAATATGTGATTGTGTATTATTAGTCAATCGTGTATTAGTGATTTCTGTTTGATGTTTTTTAGTTTTTTTTTATGTTAAGGAAAAAGCATTAAAATAAAAAATGGTTAAAAAAATTATTGTTAAAAAATTAAGTTTTATAATTTAAAACAACCATGTCGCCCGATATGGCCATATGTCATGGTATGGTGTCCATGGCGACGACATGGAGGCCATATCGGTCGATATTCTTCCATCATCCATATCGGTAGTCGATATGCCCACTTCTCCAGCGATATGACGCCATGGCGTCGATATGGCGACACCATGACAACTATGCAATACAGAGGAGTGATTTGATTCAAATTGAAGGAACTAAAAGAGCCAGGGGTAGACAAAAAAATGATCCTAGGAGAAGTGGTGAGGAAAGACATACATAGCTTAGGCCTTGTATCAAGTATGACCTCGAATAGAGCTGATAAGAGGACAAGGATCCATGTAGCGGACCCCATTTAGTTGGGATAATGATGAGTTGTTGCTATATATATTTTATTTTTCTAGTTTCAAAAATGTGAAAAAATTCGGGTTAAAATCAACTAGATGGAGCTCAGAAATATCAGACACCATTTTGCTTTGATTCTTACCACATCACCACAACAACAAAAAATTTAGAGAAAATGCATGTGCACCATCGGCCCATGTGTGGGCTTGATCCTCCATGTCATAGTTCGTGGTATTAGCCATTAGGATGGCCTAAGGGGTCCACTTTGTAGTTTGTACTCATGTATTTGCAGATAGTATTATATTCTTGGAACTTGGGTGTTTATGTTACATGTACTTTGTACTATTTCATAAATAATTATTCAATATTATGTTTATTTATTCATGGTGCATAATTTACTTGTTTTACTTGCATTTTCTGTCTTATAGTCATGGTTCTAAATCTCAGTTGAAACTACATTTCGCAAAAAACTGAGACGAGATAAGGTGCGACTTTAAAAAATCCCTTAACTTGACAAGTTTCAACCTGTTTTGACCAAGATGTTGGTAATTTCACAAGTTTCGACACTCATGCCCATCGAAACTTGAAGAAGCCTGGCTCGAAACCAGGACAGACACTTATTTATGCATAATATCATTTAAGTAAATTTTTTTATATTTACTTAAGATATTATCCATACCCCCTTATTTGAATCCAATAAAAATAGTTAAAAAAATCAAATTCCAAAAAGGATAAAAAGTCAATCCCCCAATTCAAGAACAAAAACTGGATTTTCAACGACAGGTGCAATTTTGAACTTCTAATGCTAGGGGTTTTCTCAAATCTATATATTCCATAAATCTTAATATGGTAAAATATTGTTAAAAACCAAAAGTGCGGTAAAATATTCATTTGTTTTAATGTCTAAAAAAATATTTTCATTCAGAACGATTTTGAAAACATTAACGGCTTAGCGCCCACCAAATTAAGTTTGACCGAAACATAACTCCCTCAATATAAATTTGATTTAAGCAATCGTGGATTTGTTGGAAAGTTCAAAGCGATTTTGACAGCATTCGCGCACACCTAATAAGGTTTTCCTAGTACATAACTCCTTCAATATAAATCAGATTCAACCAAATCCATGGAAAGGTAATGCTTTCAAAATCGCTCTGAATGAAAAAAAAAAATTTATAAACTTGATTCTGGATAGCAACACTGAATTGGAGTGACTAATACCTTACCCAACACAAAGACTCAAAACAAAATCAAACTTAACTAAACGGACCTGTCACCCAGCTCGAAGGGATCCTATTCCAACTAGGACTCTATGAAAACTATCATAAAAATCAAACAGGAAAAGTACTAAGATAATTCCAGTAATTTCTAGGACACCAACTAATAATCAAAAATCAAAGTAACTCCTAAACTAACCCATGGCCAGACTGACCAGACAGACTCCTATACTCCATAGGAAAGAACATATGTGGTTAAAGTCTCCTTTTCTTCTTCGTAACTGCATCAAAGAGTTTTCTTACCAACTTCACAGTATCACATTTGATATAACATATATTTCTGGATTTGGTTTGGTGATAGAAATTTAAACAATCATTAACTTTCTTACCTCTAACTCAGCCTCTGCTAGAGCAGTGCGTGATGACGGACTCCAATGGACTGGCTTACGGCCTCTATAAATATATCCTTGTATAACCATTTGACCGAACACTTCAATCTAGCAGTACAAAAAGATGCAAGAGTAAAAAAGTTTTAGTAACCCTGCTGATGAAACAGGAAGCCATACAAGTCCTTTAATATAATGCAAATTGGACTTTCTGCAACCATCTAAGATTTCTTGTTCAGGTATGGCATGACAATCCAGTACACCAAGAGTAGTCTCAAAAGTTGATAGGGATCATTAGATGCATTGTTGAACAAAAATCACTAACACTCACATAAAACAACTATCTTCAACATCATTTGAAGACACTGATTTCAAGCATCCAAAATAGGAAAAAGAGAAACAAGTAGTAAAACCCACCTGAGCAGCTTCATATTCTGGATTAAGAGTTAAATAAGGATTATTCCAGTCACCCCAAATCCCAAAGCGCTGCAAGAATTCAAAGAAGGAAAACTTAGCATTCAACCCTTCCCCTCAATAAATGAACACATTTATTTGTAGCAGAATATTTGCATTATTCACCTATATTTCAATGTGTGTACATTAAAATTTAAAACTGGAGATATAAAACCAGCAATAAAAAGAAAAATCTAAAGATAAAAATAAAAAACACCTTGAATGATTTCATCTGAGTTTTAACAGTGTCTTTTGCAAATTTGGCAGCCTTAGCTCTCAACTTCAATGGTGTGAGCTCCCTTCTGGCATCTTGATCCATTGACTGTAGAACTGAAACTCAACAGAGTCACTAAATTACCTATGTGGAGAATGTAAAGAATAAAAGAAATAGTATTGGACAAAGACTATAATCTCTCCTCATTCCAGTTCAGGTCAAAATGTTTTCGATATTATTCTTTCAGCCCCCTCAGGCCTCCAAATCGTAATTTCCTTAATTGAACGTGAAAATTTGCACAATTAGATTCAGTAAGTAGTTTCAGAGAGAAATAGTGCAAGTTGATTGATTAAAGGAGAAACTTCAAGGGGAAACTTTTGATTGATAAGACCAGTACAGTAACCAAAATTTAAATGTAGACTCTACCTACAATGCTAACTGATGATATAAGAAAAAGCAGGGATAAAATCGCTAGCATCAACACCTAAATATAATACAAGAGAGGGGAAATATTTTGGCAAAACAAGTATGAGAAAACATTTAAAAAGGAGATAGTTATCAAATAAGAACCAACCATTGATGAAGTTTAAGGGCTTGATGTAGGATGATTTTAAGATCCAACCTGTTTGGGTAGTGGGCTAATGAAAACAATCCCTACCTTATAAAATCAAGGGTAAGTTTGTTAAGTTAGCATGCACATTTAAGAATCACAAGGACAGTAGTCAAGAACATAAGTCGAAATCTTGGTCAAAACCACTGAGGTTTCGCAAAATATTTCGGTTTCAACAAAGGTCAAAACAAAACTGGGTGTGACTCAGTAGAAATGCAAGGTTTTGACTCGGTTTTGCATATAAAAGCACTGTTTCATGAGTTTCCAGTGGTATTGCTTGTTAGAGGGGAAAAACTTGGACAAAAATATAAATGATTCGGTATTTTTGGCCAAATCACCTATATTTCTTGGTGGAACAAAGTGTTAGGGACTAATACAAGTCTACGGCGACGATTTGCCGCATTTGAGCATGATTTGTATAAGATTCAAACTTAAATGTATACCCTTTTTCCCCAAAGGTTTTGAGCCTTGTCGGACTCTAAGTGATACTGACATAGAGTTGGAGGAACGGTTTCGTAGAGGTGTTTTATCCTTTGTTGTTCACTTGTACTTGACAGCTTGTACTCGTAACATTTTAACATTGTGTAATATTAAATGGTTTTTCTTCAGCCTTTGTTTCTTATTAAATAAAGTAGCCACTATTAGTCTATTACAAAAATAGAACTATTATGTGGTTATAACAGCAATAATTAAAAGTAGAAACAAAATAGTAAAGATCCTACTTAAACCTCCTACGTAAGACATGGTAAAGGGCGGCCCATTAATTGGGCCTAAAACTTAAAACATAAATGACTTAAACAGCTGGGCTTGAAAGCTGGGTTGAAGGCTGGCCCTATGGAGCTTTAAAGTTAGCTGCTGCAAGCTGTCTCTTCTTCCTAGGAATGTACCACTGTTTGAACCTTGGATTTCAGTACTTCAATAGCAGTAGGACTCATTCAGAAAACCACTATTCTATTGTCAGAATCACATCAGATTCTGCAGGTAATTCTGTCAGCAGAACAGACCCATCAACTGTAATTTTAACCCATTCTGATTTGTTTGACACAAGCTACAGAAATTTTCCCTATTTTGGTTCTGTTTACTGTGTCTGTGATCCTGCTGTTCTGTCTTCTATTAGAACTTTTCGGGTTGAAGATTAGATCAAATTACCTTCGAGTCTACCTGTCCACAAAATTCGGGTCTCATCCAAGCTGACATGGCAGATATTGTGTACAGACTACGTAAGGATCATGAGGACTATAAAGCATTGTGGTGAAAAATTGACACGGAATATTCAACAAATTAATATCCTCATTTTACGTCTAATATTTTCCATATATACTAGGAAATTGATCATGCCATCATATGATAATGATGTTGACAATCCCATATCCCACTATTTTAAAAGAACTGGTCAAGGTCATTAAGAAGGTGATAAAAATTAGCAGAGCATCTACTCTATACTTAAATACATACAACCATAGTTGTCACGGCGTCTAGGCGACCCAAGGCATTGAAGAGGGTCCAAAACCAAGACAACACCAATTAGGCGACAAAGGCACCCAAGTCGACCAAGGTGCCTGGACGCCTAGGCGGCGCCTGTGATGCCTTGACAACTATGCATACAACAGATGTTCATGTAGTAGTTGGACATTTCTATCTAGCAGGTTATCATATTTGGAGTTAAAAAGTAACCAGCATCATGATAAGCAAAATATAAATATAAATCTTTTTTTTATAGTTAGGCCTTGAGGAGAGTTGAACTCATAACCTCTTATTTGTGAGGTGTTGGTCCTTGCCAACTGGACAACCCCTTAGGGTAAAATATAAATAAAAATCTTGGCAAGCTAGAAAGTAACATATGATGCAGAAATAGATGCCAACACTAACAAGGCCAGCAAACCAAGCAATACTTGCCTTTCAACTCAATTGGAAGGCCATGGCAATCCCAGCCAGGGACATAATGGACCTTATAATTTTGAAGAAGCTGCAAATATTCAAAAAAACATAGATGAATAATAATGAATGAGGACAGCATGAAAAGAATTTGCAAACAAAAATGTGCTCACATAAAAAATAACCATGTACATAAATACAAGTTTCCACCTCAACCTTGTTAAAGAAATTAATCAATAGATATGCTTACTGTTTTTGAGATTTTGTCCATGCATATTCTAGCATCTCAACATCTAAAGAGTTTACAGGCTGTAACAACAAAATGCAAATGTGCATGGATTTGGGATTAATACAAAATTTTACCTCTGCCCCCCCCCCCCCCCCTGCCTCTTTTGTGGAGAGAGAAACGATAAGTATAGGAAGGTGGGACAGAATCAGATCAATTATTCTCATATATATATACTTCAAGGAAAACAAAATAGAACAGTACTGGATTTTGTTTTAAATTGGACCAGATGGTGAAGCATTCAGGACCATAAGGCATAACAGCATGCTTGACACCTATCTCTTCAGGAGGATCACATCGCTTAAGCAGCAGACGTCTCACCCAGTTGATTTGCTAGATTGAGGCATGATAAAGTAGCCATGCTGAGAACATCAAGGATGATAGCTTGGGAGTTGTTGACAATTAGGTGCCCTGTGTAAGGGTAATCAAGAATGTTGAGGAATTGATGATAACTATCCAGCGGGGCAAAATTAATCAACACTTTCAGGAAAAAGTGTCAGTACAAATCATAGATGGATCAAAGTTAAATAACTAAATATAATGTGGGTAAAACTTTGGAAGTTAAAAGAGAGACCAAATTGAACTAGAAGCTGAATTTTAGTTGTTGAGGAAAGAATTTAAATTGTCAAGGGGAGCAACTGAACCCAGCATAGGGTGATGTCACAGAAGGTTATCTATTAGAACTAGGCAAAGGTGGGAGGCGAAGTCAATTTAGAAATATTCTCCAAGTACTTTATTTGGTTAGAAATCTATGTGGAGTAGCGTCGTTGCAACGCCATTTTTAGTAATGGATTGCCCCTAGTCTATATTAAGGTTTGAAATTTTGATAAGTAAGCCATTTCACCCCCTGCCGAAAACCGAAATGTTTTGGCAAAAGGGCAAGTGGGGTTGCAATTTGGTCCATTTGAGCAACTTCAGTGATTTTTATTTAAGCATGACTATATAGGTTAAGAATCATTATATTGGCCTATTGGGGGGGGACTAAAAGTGGTAGTTTGGCTTCAGACCCTATGTTTCTACTGTATAGCATAGCCCACTGTATCCTTTCCCTTATAATTTATATAAACTATTCCACACATAATTTAGGCTTAGAAAACACAACATTCAATCAAAACAATTGAAATACACATTAGAATGAAAAGCCATAAAATTAGCAAGCATTCCACAATTATCGAAGAGTAAAACCATTTAACATTATAATCATACATGAATCCACAATCCATTGTCAAAAAGTGTCATCATAGATGCTTAATAAAGTACAAATTGCCAATTATTTGACATTCAATAATACAAGTTTACAACCCTAGGCCTAATTCAATACCACATACTATGGGAACGTCAAAATCACTACTAGATTGATGCTTGGACTCTGACATATGAGGAACATGTCATAATCTGCCTGAAGAATCTCTCAAAGTCCACCACAGCAGTGCTATAAATGGAAGCAACAACATATGCAAGGTAACCTAACCTAGAATATAGATCATAGGGCTGTGAAAGGGCATATTTGGACCCACTGTAACTGTTTGGTGGAGCAGGCATATATGTTTACAGGGTCAAGTATGAGAAGAGGCTCTCCACAAAAGATGACCCATCTTGTGACTGATCCTGGATTAAGGGAGGAATGAAGAGCCATCACTATACTGGCCATATCCATCATACCAGAACTGCACGTATCTCAGGCAAAGAAGGGTGCACGCCATTTCCCATACCGAGTATATCCACCACCCTCCTCAAGACTCAGGCCTTCAAAAGCACCAGACAACCTCATAATGTCTGCATCTATCTTCTTCCTCTTGCATGAACTTACAACGTGGACCTCTCAAGTAGCCTCACGTGCACCATGGCCTACATCTTGTATGGCTCATCAATCTGCTACATGTTGTATTGTTGTTCTTCCTCCATCCTTCATCCTGAATATCACCTACAACTGCAGGTTGATCACCCCCATCATCATCATCACTAGCAGTACAAGCACCAGCAAATGCAGATGGTGTTGGTGTGTTAGTGACGGTTGATGCAGGCCAGTCGATATCTTCCTCATCATCTCCCAAGCTAGGTTGGGATTGAAACGGTTATGATGGCTGTGTGAACCTGGCCCCCGCATGAGTGCATGACATAAATATGTTGACACAAGCATCCATCTGCTCTGCAATCTCGGCATGGTGGAGAACCAGTTAGAGGAGAGGGGAAATATGAGAAGAAACTCTGCAGGGGGAGAGGGAGCATACATCCACACACTCACGTTGAGCAACCAACACCTTCTATTTTCAAATCTCTACTCCCATTATTGGAATACAATGTATAAATAAGGAATATCAAAAGAATCCTAGTGGGAATGTAAAATTCTCTCCTAATCCAACTCTAAAAAAGAAAATAACCTGTAACCAAAGCTTATCTATCTCCAACATATCCTACCCAAAACAAATGAAAGACATAAAAAGTAACTAAAGTACTTCCAACCATTGTTGGACCAAAAGCCTGGGTTGGACCGGTTCTGTCTGGGATTGGGATTCCAAAGCCAGTCGTGCTTGTCCAACCAGACAAATGCTACTGCATCACGGAGTTAGATCTACCTCCAGGCTCATCTAAATCAGGGGCACTAATGTAGACTTGTAGAGCTAAGTCACAAGCAACTCCACTCTAGAATAGGATCTTCAATACAACCAGATCAGACACTAATTTTAGTCTCAGCAACAGTATATGAAACAGCCACCAACAGTAAATAAACAATAGGGTAACAAACCCAAACAACCCTTAACAATAACCCATACAGGTTTAAAATACCTCAGCCAAAGAATAAATCAAACAGCAGCCTAATAAGGCCTATCCCGGAGCATAAAACTGGGGTTGAAACCCAGAAATTCTGAGAACCTCAGGTAAGCAACAAACAGCCACTTGATGGGCCCTCCCATCGAGTTTAGGTTCCTATGGGGTGGTTTGGTCCTCCAAATCTCAGATTAATCCAATGGCCTGATGCTGAGTTATAAGCAGGTCATGAAATGGGAAAGTGGGTTTCAGAAATAGAAAGTAAATGGTCAGATGTACAGAACAGTGGAGTCGAAGCTGCAGCAGGATCCATGAAGAAACACAGAACCGTAGGCTTGTTTTGGGACATTCTCCAATCAACCTAGATCACAGCATCCAAAATGACATTCTTTGATGGATCCACAGGAGGTTTCAGCACCAATAATTACTTTCAGTTGAACTCAGTCACGTAGGAGACAAAATTCACAATATGCAAGTAGAGTAAGGTAACGATTGGCTAGAAAGATAAGATAGATTGGATCAAGCTTCTCACTCTATCCTAGGCATCTCACCCACAAGGTCTCTCACCTCAGTGTTTCACACAGCTATCTTGCATAAAGCAAAATTTTCATTCATCTAAAATTGTGGGGAGAGCTCTATGGCTCATACAATTATATAGACTTGCTGAAATACAAAAAAAAAAAAAAAAAATAGAAAGTATTGAAAAGGATAGTACTATAAGCCCCTTACAAGGGAATTTTGAGACTTGCACACTAAGAAAACTAAAGTCTTAGCTAAGTAAACAAAGGCTGAACTAAATTAGAATGTAAATAAACAAAAAGATAACAAGAATCTTCAGCCAGCTGTCCCCCATGATCTGCCTTTGAGTGAGCCAGATACACCCAACCTGCAAGGGTTGGCACCAAGGCTGGTTGGCCCGATGGCCCGTGGTTCTGGTCCACTTATGGTGAATCTTGATTCTTGAGCCAGACCCTTTGAGTTCTTGCGACTGTACTTGCGGCCCAAGAACTTGTCTACATCAGGCACCTCACTCCTTCATCCACTTGTAGAGGGATTTTCCTCTTCTGAATCCTCCTAGAAATTATTGGTGAGCTCAATTGAGTCAGTGTACTTCTCCAAGCCCATCTGTATATAACCCCCCTCTTTAGCCTAATGTTATAGTGCACAACTGCACATACACCAACTTCTGTAGCCATTCGTGACCCAATCAGTTCCTTTTTTAGTGTACAAGGGAAAAAGTACTCCGCAATCGACAACCAAACCGGCAAGCCTTGATTCAGCAGCAAATCAAATGTTTTTGGTGAAAAAAATTGTGGTTCCCAAGCAATTTTGCAGCTTTCAGGTGAAATGCTAGAAATATCCAACAAAATGAGTTGAAATTTTGTTGAAATCTGGCTTTCGGATAAGGAGTACGTATTGTTTCACTGAAATGACCAAAACTATACATTGTTTCGGTCATTTCAATAAAAAGTTTCGGCAAAAGTTTCGCCTAATATTGCATCCCTTTTAACTCGACGGCTACTTCATAATATTCCGTAATTTCACCAAAATTTCGAAGATTGGTCTTTATGTTTTGCACAATTACAGGTGCACTTTAAGAAATGTTTAGAATAGAAAAAGAAACATGCTGGCAATAGTATATATGTTGACTAAACTTCCCAAAAAACTACTCATCATGAAACGAGGTCTCGCCGAGATCTCGGCAAGATCTCGGAAATATCTCAGTTTTTTGCAAACCGAGACGAGACCAGTTACAAAATGAGAATAGTGCATTGTCTCAGCCGAGATCTTGAACGGTTCGACTGAGACTAAACAAAACCCAGAAATAAAATGGCCTTCAACTCGACTCAGACCAATCAAAATCTCGACTGCTCTCGGTCGTCTTGCTGGTTTCGGCAGAGAACCTCCAAAAAACTTGGTTTTGACCCCATTTTTCGACCGAAAATCGCCAGATTGAGCGGAGATACTTCGGCAAACATCGAACTTGCAAGATCTACAACAAATCCAAAGAACTTTGAAAAAGATTTGAACATTCCAAGGTAAACTTTTCCCTAAATCTCTCTTTCTCCAAAAAATATGTTCAAATCTTGGTGGTCAGGTGTCAATTTAATATATGTTACACAGCTTTAGCCGATCTATGACTTGATGGAGTCCGATTTATTTAAGTTGTTTTACATTAATTGTATGCTTTGATTGCTTTCTATTACTAAGTTATGTGTAGAATAGGGCCTATTAGTACATCATAGCCTACCAACCTAGGGTCCAAAGTCAAACTCCTATGACCAAACTAGGTCAAGAAACTACTGAAACCACCAAACGAGTTCAAAAAAAAAAAGTGCACCAACTCGCCGAGATCTCGGTCCAACTTGGTGTTTGGCCTTAACTAAAACCAGGTCCGAAACAGAGTTCTCGAACCATACTACTCAATAATTTCTAAAGTTCAATGGAAATATCAACAAGTCAGTAGCAATGCTTATTCTCTTCCCTGCATCGAAAAGCTATGTTTATCCATAAAATAATCACAACTTTAATTCTACTTTACATAGATAAACCATAGGTACATTAAAAATAGTATATCGAATTGTATCGGCCAATACAATACGATTGATAAATGGGTTCATGGGTGCATTAATACATATCAATGTGTTTCGGCCGATGCAGCTCGATACATCTCAATACATACCGATACCATCGATACCATCGATACATTCCATAAAAAAAACCCTTTTCACTCACAGACTCAATCAGAAGCTTAATAGAACATGGATGTCTCAGTCAGTGGGTCAGAGCATCAAACACCATCACCCAGTTAAAAACTCTCAGCAACTTCTAAAACCTCAATACCCCCCCCACCCAAACAGTTCCCTATCTTCAATCGAGCCACAACAGTGACGATAGCAAAGAGACTCATTGAATTGAACACCATCCTTAGAACCGAAGAAGAAGAAAATAAGAAGAAAAAAAGAGAACAAAACCGGAGAAGAAGACTGGAAAAAAAAAAAGGCAGAGAGAAACAGAGAAGAAGAGGAGGAATAAGAATAAGAAAAAAGAGGGGAAAAAGGACTTATCGGTTGGGTCGCTGCCAGTTGGATCACAGTTGTAAGGGTTTCTTCTCCTTCTCCTCTTCTTCTATTCTGTTGCTGTTAAGGATTTCTTCTCAGCCTCTTCTCTTCTTCTATTTCCATAAGTTTTTTTTTTATTCATATTACATGCATGTGATTCCATGTACTTGGTGTACGGTGTACCAAAAGTTTGTACAAAAAACACAATGAAACAATTAGGCAACCACAAGCCTGTGTGGCCAAAAGTGCCTGGGCATCTAGGTGACGCCTTGACAATTATACATGCACTTAGAAACTATAGGATTACAAATGAATGCATTCAGGAATGTACAATAGCACGAACAGGTGACAAGATGAAATAAAGACAATTGAGATGGTCATGTCAGGTAAAATGGAGGTAGGTGACTGCATCAATGACTTACAAGACACAATAGGAAGTCTCTAAAAGACATCGGAATAGCCAAAAGGCTTGCATAAGATAATTAGAAAAGACATAAGCACATCATTAAAGAAGACATGGCCAAAATAAAGATGAAAAGCAGAACTGGATATTCTACACAACCTTAGTATTAGGGATACAGCTTTATTTGACACATGAGTTATTTACGCACATGTAGATTTATTCATTAATGTACACATGTATATACATATGTATGCATGACTCCATGTACATACATGCATCCAGGCATTATCTTTTATGCATATATGTACACAAGTATTGTATTTCTGTACCTAAAATGCATGTGGAAGTAGAGGCTACTGGAACTAATACTCATTACTGCATAAGCTAAATGTTGAAAACACTATAAATTCGAAATTTAAAATGTGAGTTAAGAAACAACAAGACCTTATACCGATTGATAATATCTTTCAGAATCTTATTTAAAGCATGGCCACAATGTAGAATTCCATTGGCATATGGTGGACCATCATGAATGATGAAGCTTCCCTGCCAAAGTAATTCGAAGTCATCAGTTAAATTCATGCAAAATTTACGAAAGGAACACGAGGTAAGCTATGAACCCACCCCATTATTCCTATCGACAACTCTCTTGAAGACCTGATTATCATCCCATAGCTTCTGAATTTGAGGCTCCCTAACAACAGCATTTGCCCTTAGATCAAATTTTGTCTTGGGCAGATCAACAGTGTCCTTATACTTTCCATTTTCTTGCTTCGTACCTGAAGCAGCTGAAACATGCTAACCAATCATAGAAGAAACTTCTTGTTTCTTGAAAACAGATTATGAATGCCTCTTAGGAAGAATATAGACCCAAGGCAGTACAAACATATGAAGAAACTTTTATGGAATGATGCTATGCAAACTGGAAAATGGTACAAAACTAGACCTTCTGATGCCTTCCTTGCTGCAATGATTAGTCCACTATATCTTCTCTTTGAAATGGTAGCACAGTCTTCACCCAAAAAAGTAGAATAATGCATGGCATTCAAGATAGGGAAGACTTTATTCAAAGAGCTCTTTCTAAAACCTGTCCTTTTTCCACCATTTATATGAGTTCTCTGCGACAAAATCTGGTCATAAAGAACATTCAATCAGTTAAAGGATGCTACTTTAATATTGAAAGAGAAGAACCTCTTCCCCCCCCCCCCCCCACAACACCACTTTTTTATGGTGAATAAAGAGAATGATCAATCCATGATTTAAAATACCAAGGCAGTGGACACCTAAACATGTGTAAAAACTAATATATTTCTCCCCCATCACTCAAAAGAAGTATGGCCAGCCTATCGCATATAGCGTACTTTCGGAAAGGTATGCATTTTGCAGGTATCAGAGTTCATCATTACTGCACACACATGACAATCCTGTGCCTATAGATATAGATATTACTCCTGAGTAGAGACAATGAGGAGAAAGTCAATATGCGTGGCTAACATTGAGCAAATTCCCTAAAATCTTATGGTTTTTTATTAAAGCTTATTTAATCTTTGTTCCACGATAGAGTTTAGGTGTAGACACCAAAGATCTTCTGTTTAGAGGGATAGGGGAGAGGAAGGATTTGGTACTAACTATAACTACATATATGCCACAGCCAAGGGGATTCGGACACATCTTTAATAACGCTTGGGCTTCCAAACTCACCCAAGACTTGTTCATCATCAATCGTAGATAAATACGAATCCTATGAATGTAATGAATGAACTCACATTGCAACCACATATTAACAGACGACAACCAAATCTCCCATCTTCATGTATATCATTTGACAGCTTAAATTCCTTATCAGAGATGAACATGTGATTCTGAAGATTATCTTAGAAGCATTTTAAATCATTTGACGAACAATCAACTCTGTTCAAAATGTTCGATCAGTATATACATTTTTAAAAAAGCACTGTGGATTGCCAAATATATAATAAATAAAAATCAATAGAGGCATGGGTCGTGTGGATTAATTGAAGTATATAGAACAGTTCATGATCTTGTAATGTAAGCAATGATAGAAGCATGAGAGGATACCCTGTACGGAGAGGTTTGCATCGCCATTTTTGCTTCTATATTGGGAGCAGATGCAGACGGGTATCCTGTGAAAAAAGTGATTAGGCGCACTACTGTCATTTATTTGCTAAGCTGCTTTGTTGAAGTGTGCATTGAGAGTCAAGACCATTATTAATACAGGAATGGCAAAAAAACAGGTGTCCAGACATGTTTAAAATGGTTCAAAACTTGAATGGGACAGTCAAAAATCCGATCAAATATTTTGAGAATGGAAAAAATTCAAAAACAGAAACTTTGAATATTAAACATTTAAATTTAAAAAATTCGAGACCAAAAATAAGGCAATATATTCAAATAAATGGAGGAATTATTACCTAAATGCTTGCATCCAAAGTAAAACATCCAACAAAAAATGCATATAATATTCATAGTCCATCCCAAATATCATAGCCCTTTCTAAACTCCAAAATCCAAGCACCATATAAAAGATATAGGGTTTTCTTCCCCATCACTATGCCTAGTGAAGTATAACGCTTCACAATTTGCCACATGGTAGTACATGGGTTAGAAGTATGTGGGGTCCTCTATCACATGGACTAACCCATGTACTGCTAAGCAGCAAATAGTGGAATGTCATACTTCACTAGGAATAGTGACGCCTAGAAGAACCCAAAGATATATTACAACTTCAAAGATACATTTCACATTAAAAAAAGAAAAAATATCAAAGATTTGCTTTTGTCTACCCAATCACACTGAGATATCACATGTTATTGAAAGAACCGTCTTCAACATAGGCTTAGAACAAATATGCCCCCCCACATGAAGGTAGAGCTTTGTTTATCAAAATGACCGCGAACAATTGAGATTTGGGCTGCTATTACCTTTGATGTCAGGAACAAGCTACTTCCAATCCACTCATTTTGTCCTAACACTGAGAGGAATCGGCATCTTGCTTCTGCTTCGGATCTCCCTCTTATTGCTGCTCCTCACCCTTAATTTTGTAACCACCCTCTATTTTGATTACTTTTTCATTTAACTGTCTTGTTTGTATTTATTGTTTTTTCCTAATTAATATAATTTTCCATTCACCCAAAAAAAATTAATTCTAAATATATGATCACATACATTTCTCCATAATTTAATTCCGCTAGTGTTTGCAACCGGTCCTAACCCAAATAAAGGAGGTTTGGTGCGTCAAGTCGGCAGCTGGCACCAAAAAAACCCTAACCAAACCTTTTTACTTGGATTCTACAACCTTATATTATCAATGTTATGCTAGGGCATTCCCACCAGAATAAGCGACATGCTACACTATGACCAAGGTGTACTGAAAAGTGAGCAAGAGCTAGGGCGCCCAGATAAGGTGACAAGTAGGTAAGGGTTCTCGCACCGTAAACGAGTGCAGGTAAAGAAGCTAGTCCAAAAGTGCAGGAATAGACTAGCATCTTCGAAAATTAGATCTTTAATAGGTAAGAGTCTAGAATTGATAGATGTTATGAGAAGAAGGAGGATTAACATAGCATGTATTTAAGAGACTAGATGGTAGGGTAAAAAAGCTAAGGAGTTGAATGACTTTAAACTTTGGTATACGGGGGATAAAAGTAATAGAAGTGGAGTGGGCACAGTAGTTTATAAAGAATTAAAGAATGAGGTGGTGGATGTGAAAAGATTTGGATATAGGATTATATCCATCAAGCTTGTGTTGGAGAAAGAGGTTGTCAATATAATTCGCGCTTACGCACCTCAAGTAGGATTAGATGAAAGTAGTAAGTTACAATTCTAGGAACACATGGGCGGATTAATGTAAAGTTTTGGTCAAATAGAAAAGATTATTATAGGTGGTGATCTGAATGGACATGTTGGGAAAGATCGTAGAGTCTATGAAGACATATATGGAGGAAATGGTTTTGGAGAGAGGAATGAAGGGATCTCAGTTTTAGATTTTGTTGTGCCTTATGATTTATCCATTGTAAATACTTACTTTGAAGGAGAAGAACGTTTAGATACCTTCAAAAGTGTGCATCATAGTAAGTTGGCAGCCAAATTGATTTCTTCCTAACTAGAAGGTCCAATAGACTGTTATGTGAGGACTGTAAGGTTATACCAAGGGAGAGCCTAACCATACAACATAGATTAGTGGTCATGGATATGTAGCTCACTATGCAGAATCGTAAGAAAGGTGAGCTTATTTACCCTAGGATAAGGTGGTGGAGCTTAAAGGAGATACTTTGAAATCATTTACTGATAAAGTGGTCAAACAAGTGTGACTTTAAGGGAGACACTAATACGATGTGGAACGATATGACTATTTGTATTAACAAGATTGCTAAAGATGTCTTGGGTGAATCGAAAGGAAAACATCACTCCTTTAGTGAGACTTGGTGGTGGGATGATGAGATTCAAGCAGCCATTAAGACTAAGAAAGCTAGTTTCAAGACATGGCAAAGGACGAAGGATGTAGAGGATCTGCAAAGGTTGAAGTTTGCCAAAAATGAAGCTAAAAAGATTATGGGAAAAGCAAGGGCAAAGAAATATGAATATCTCTATAACAATCTGAGCACAAAGGAGAAAAAGATATCCATAAAATAGCTAAAATGAGCAAAAGGAAGAGTAGAGATAACCATGTTAGATGTATTAAATGTGAAGATGGTAAGTACTAATAAGGGTTGAGGACATTAAGGAGAGAAGGAAAGTTTATTTCTGCAGCCTAAAATGAAGAATTCCGAGTAATAGCGTCCCGAAGACTGCGTTACCCATCAAGACACACATGACGTAGATGTATACGAAAAATTAGGGTGTCTAAAGTGAAAGAAACTTTAATGAGGATGAAAGTAGGCAAGGCACTAGGGCCAAATGAGGTCCCAATAGAAGTGTGGAAGAGCTTAGGAATCTGTGGTTTATCTTGACTAACCAAGTTGTTTAATAAGATTATGAGCACAAGGAAAATGCCAGATGAACGGAGGAAAGCATTGTGGTTTCGATTTACAAAAATAAAGGTGATATTTAGAGCTACAATAACTATAGAGGCATAAAACTAATGAGTCGTACTATAAATTATTGGAGAGGGTTATTGAAACCCACATGAGACAACAAACTACTATTACAGAGAACCAATTTGGTTTTATACCAGGTTGACCCAACAGGAGCTCTTTATTTAGGAGACTAGTGGAAAGATTTAGAGATTGCAAGAAGGATATCCATATGGTCTTTATTGACCTAGAAAAAGCGTGTGATAGAGTCCCTAGAGAGTTAATTTGGCAAGTATTAAAGAAGAGAAGTGTTTCAAGTAAATATGTGGACATAATATCTATGATGGTGTGATGATTAATGTACGAACTGTGGGGTGTTAAGTTAGTGGATTCAATATGAGGTTCCTTAGTGTATGCTTTATGTTGATGATATTGTTTTGGTGGACGAGACACAAGCAGGGATTAACGCTAAGTTGGAGTTATGGAGATCAACCTAGGAATCAAAAGGTTTTAAGTGAAGCAAAACGAAGACGGAGTATATGGTGTGAAACTTTAGTTACACGAGGACGGATACTGAGATGGTGAGATTTGATGAGAGGGCGATTCCGCAAAGTGATAGTTTTAGTTATTTGGACTCAATCATAAATAAAGAAGGTGATATAAAGGATGACGTTTCACAGAAAATTAAAATAGAAACGTTTCACAGAGAATTAAAATAGGATAGATGAAGTGGAGAAGTGCATCCAGAGTATTGTGTGATTGACGAATTCCTTTAGAACTTAAACAGTTAAAAGAAAGTTTTATATGAAGTAGAGAGGTGCATCTCGAGTGTTGTGTGATTCACAACAGAATGTTTAAGGTCTAGAGTTTTTTTTTGGGGGGGGGGGGTGAATAAATAAATATATAAAACACCAAAGAAGAAAGAAATATTACACGGCAAAGATGCCACCAAGAAGCACTAGGCCCCAGACAAACAAAGAGAAAAGCAATAGGAACAAAACAACAACCCAAGGACTGATGGATAATCAAAACTGGATCATCCCAAAAGGAGCAATAACGAGCCCACACTTCTGATCTTCCAAGGGCATCAGATTTTCCAATCGCCAGTTAAGAAAATAAGGGGCAAACCTAATATAGTGACTTTTCCCCCCTACACCAAGCAGAGACTTGAGTGTCTTCCCAATGGAGCTCTTCCTTGTTTTGCTTTAACTCTGACCCTTCCTCCAGATTGTCAACATGTTGGATCAACTCTTCAGTATGGTTCAACTCTAGATCTTCCACTTGAGAGAGACCAACCAAGGAGACGACATTTCAGTCTCAGATATGAAGGAATGATTTTCCCTTCTGACTCCAAACTGGCCTCACAAGGGATAGAGTTATCATCCATATTTGCAACCTTAGACATATCATCAACTAGTTGATCCAAGATGTCAATCAAAAAAGTCTCATTGTTGGGATCCTCAACATTTTCAACCTGCCCATGGAGAAGGGGCTTGTGAGAGGAAGAAGACTTCTTTTCTCTTTGTTTTTTCCTATTCTTTTTCTTTTTCTTGAGCTTATCATCATGAGCGAACCAGATATCTTCAGTCCATTCTTCAACCTTGTCCACCATATCATAAATTTGACCAGCCTCAAATGTATTTCCATGATTTGATCAAAAGTTTTCTTATCTATTTTTTTGATATTTAGAATCGATTGGTTGTACCTATACCTATAATAATAGGAATGACTCGCTATTCACTTAGTTTCTGGGTCATAATTATTATGGAGGAGAGAGATGGTCAAGTGGTTTAAGGTGTATGAGTTGTTGATTGCTTATCCGCAACCAATAACACCTCCAAATGATTCACATGAGCTGACTCAACATCCTTTAATGTAGGAGGAAGATCAATTAATTTTGAAATTTGCTCATCTCCTACATTCACCACCTCATTATTGGATACCACATCCATTCCCACATTCATAGGAGCAAATCTGCTAAAGAAAGAAGAGTTCAAATTCTTCTTCATCGCTTGTCGCTTTTTAGGATTCCCCTCAATGACCACCAACAAATCTGCCAAATCTCTTAAGAGTCCCAAATCTATTACTCCATTTGATTTGTTATTCCATCTTCTTTATTTTAACTTCGATTCGAAGTTTGAAATCTGTCCGCCATTACACTAGTTTGGCTTTCACCAGCCATCACACCATGTGGAGGAGCACCGCCACCAGATTCTAGCCTAACAAATTAATGAAATGGAGAAAAAGGGTTGGAGAGAATAATAACTTGTGTCTAAAGAGAGCACAGCCATGTTCTATTTATAATAGAAGGGAAAAAGAAACAAATTACAAATATACCCTTAGGGCGACGCATACTTACAAGTATACCCAAAAAAACCCTTCAACCCAAATTACAACACTCCCCCTCAAGTTGGTGCATAGATGCCACACATGCCCAACTTGCATAGAATAGAATGGAAGACCTTCCTACTAAGCCCTTTAGTAAAGACATCAGCCAAGTGATCACCGGACTGAACAAATGGGATACATATAACTCCTTGATGAAATGACGGTCTATCTCCACATGCTTCGTCTTGTCATGCTGAACTGGATTATGGGCAATACTAATAGCAGACTTGCTATCACAGTACAGTGTCATGGGAGGATTAGAACTAATACCAAGGTCTTGAAGAAGATCCTTAAGCCATAACAACTCACATATACCCTGTGCCATGGCACGAAACTCAGTCTCTGCACTTGATCGAGTAACCAAAGCTTGCTTCTTACTACGCCAGGTCACAAGGTTACCTCCTACAAAGGAACAATAGCCAGATGTGGATCTTCGATCATCTGGGGAACCTGTCCAATCAGCATCTATGAAGGCCTCTATACACATGTGATTGTGAGGAGAGAAAAGGATCCCTTTTCCTGGAGCCGACTTCAAGTACCTTAGAATACGATTCACAGCATCTAGATGAGTTGAATATGGATCATGCATCTACTGACTCACCAAACTTACAGCATGAGTAATGTCTGGTCGAGTATGTGAGAGATATATCAATCTCCCAACTAGTCGTTGGTATCCTCCTTTGTCAACAGGTTCACCATCCTCACTCTTTAGATGTGTGTTTGCTTCAAGAGGAGTATCAACAAAACGACAGCCAAGCATCCCAGTCTCAGATAAGAGATCTAAGATATATTTTCTTTGAGAGAGAAAGATATCACTAGAAGAGTGAGCAACTTCAATACCAAGGAAATATCGTAGTTGCCCCAAATCTTTAATCTCAAACTCCTGTCCCAAAAAGAATTTCAACTTGGTAATTTCAGCTGAGTCGCTTCCAGTGATGACAATGCCATCAACATAAACTATGGGGAGTGTAATGTGAACACCATATCTCTTAATGAACAAGGTATGATCAACATTACTTTGAGTGTACCTGGCTGTGATCATAGCCTTATGGAAACGACCGAACCATGCTCTAGGTGACTACTTCAACCCATATAATGCATGCTTCAGTTTGCAGACTTTCCCATGGGTTTCTTTACTTGTGAATCCTTGGGGAACTTCCATATATACCTCTTCTTCAAGCTCACCATGAAGGAAGGCATTTCTAACATCAAGTTGTTGTAGCTCCCAGCCCGAGTTAATAGCACATGAAAGAATGACCCGAATAGTGTTCAACTTTTCAATTGGTGCAAACATCTCCTAATAGGCAATCCCATAAGTTTGGATAAACCCCTTTGCAACAAGTCTCTGGCTTTATATCGGTCCTCTGTTCCATCAGCTCTCTGTTTCACACTTTCACTGTGTACACCCATTTGCAACCCACTGGTCTCTTGCCATGTGTCATTTTTGTTTAGGGCTCTCATCTCCTCTATCATATCATCTTTTCATCTCAAATCTGCCATTGCAACCTACCAAGACAGGGGAACAGAAATAGAAGACAAGGAAGATACAAATGCTCGATAGGAAGGAGAGAGAGAATCGAAAGACACAGTATAACATATAGGATGTTGAGTGCAACTCCTAGTTCCTTTCCGGACAGCAATAGGTAAATTCAAATGATCTATATCACTAGAAAGAAGAGGATTACCGAGCTCAAGGGAAACGGGATGTCCTGGATCTGAGGAGAGCAGTTGGCAAGGTACTGTAGTAGTAGTGATGATATCTATCGAATCCTTGCGAGAAAGAGACCGAGACCGAAAGAACACCTACAATGGTGATGCAGAATTATCACCAAACTGGGCTTCTTTTATTAAGAATAAGTCTAGGGTTGGGATATATATATGTTGGTCCTTTGATCCCAAGAGTTTTCAATGTAATAAGCCACTTTAATGAGCCTAAACTAGGGGTATATAGGTTGCATACGGGATTAGCCCAATACTGAGTTTATTTTTATGTCTTTTAACTAAACCGGTTCAAATTGGTTGCATCCAATTGGATCAATTTAAGTGATCATGTGACTTGGTTAAGTGATCATGTGATGTAAGTTGGGCTGGATTAGGACTCTATAAGTCCAGTCATGTTTTGAGTCTATTTCCTTTAGATTCTAGTTTCCTAGTTAATTTAAATTACCTAATAGGTTAGGGATAGGATTAGGCCTTTCCTTTTTAGTGTCTAAGTCTATTTTTGAGTCTTCTATATAAGTTTGTAAGGGAGGCCAGCATTGAACACAAATTTTGATTAATTAAAACTCAGCTTTATACTTGCTGCCTTTGTTGCTGCTATTGCTCCCTTGTGTGAGTGTTGCCTTGTGGATCTCAAGGTGCTAGGGTGAGTAGACTCTCACGACTCCTTGCGTCTGTCCAGTACCGGGAGGTTCTTCTTCTTCTTCAATCGAGCTTCTTCAAGCTGCTAATGCTGTGCTGCCTTTGAAGGAGATCAAACCAGTAAGTAATTTTAGTTTCCTACATATATCCTTCCCCTCTTCATCCTCTAACCTAATCCATCCTTTCCCATCGACCCAATCAGATCACTACAGCCAGCCTTCCATCCCCTCCATTAAACCTGCAACTATTCCTTCGAATTTTAGCTTGATCCCCAAGCATTCACCTTCCAACCATCAGATCTGTGCCAAACTTCCAGCAAACATCCCTCCCTCTCCCTCCTATACTCGATCCCAATTTGAGTCCCATCTGACCATCTAAACCCTAGTTTTGAGCCTAGATCCTTAAACCTAAAACCCGAAACCCTAACCCTAATTCTGCAGATTTTCAAACTTAACCAAATCCAATTATTTTTATCCCATAATAACCCCCTAGACCTGCATATTAAACCTATATAAGACCCATTCCCAAATTCCCATCCTAAACCCTAGAATTAACCCAAAACCTAGTGTTGTCCATTCGAACCAGCAACCCCTTTTGCTATTGATCCTGTTATCTGGCTCCTAGTAGGTCTCCTACCTAGCTAGGACTACATTAAATGGTCTAGTACTAGGTTCATTGTCAGTATTTGGCTGTCCCCCCTTAATAGAGTCCACATCAAGCTTAGGAAGAAATAAGGAGCGGCTGTCGAGAGGAACAACAAGAGGCACATCATCAGTACAACACTACCCCTCAAGAGGAGCCGCGGAAGACTAGTAGGCAGCGGACTCGTGAAACACGATATCCATAGAGACCAAAAGACGACAGGAAGGTGGATGATAGCATTTATAGCCCTTATGAGTACCAGAGTAGCCAACAAAGATGCACCAAAGCCCCAAAGGATCAAGTTTGCCAGCAAGGCGATGATTGTGTGCAAAACACACAACCAAAAATCCGCAGAGGAAGAGTAAAGGCGGAGTTGTGTTAAAGAACATCCAAAGGGGTACGGGAACCTAACACACGAGAAGGCATGCGGTTGATTAGGTAAGCAGTAGTAAGGACACCATCACTCCAATAATGTTTGGGTACATGCATTTCAAACATTAGAGCACGTGCGACCTCCAATAGGTGGCAGTTTTTATGTTCCGCAACACGATTCAGGGTTGGAGTATCCACACAGCTAGTCTGATGAACGATGCCAGCAGCAACAAGATAAGACTGAAAAAGAGATGAATGATGCCAGCAGTAAGCCAATAACAAGATAAGATTGAAAAGAGCCCTCACAATATTCCCGACCATTATCACTGCGGAGAACTTTAACTATAGCATTAAACTGTATTTTAATCATGCTATGAAAAAGTTGAAAACATTGAAACAATTCACTTTTATGATGCATCAAATAAACCTAAGTTGTACGGGAATGGCAATCAATAAAAGTCACAAACCAACGATAACCAGAAATAGATGCACAACAGGAAGGACCCCAAATATCAGAGTGAATGAGAGTAAAAGGAGCATTACTTATATTATCAGAAAGAGGATAAACAGCACAAGTTTGCTTGGCAAAAACACAAGCATCACAAAAAAAAATCTTCAGGGTTACATTTCTGAAAGAGATATGAAAACAAAAGATCAAGTTCTAATAGGAGGATGGCCCAAATTCTGATGCCATCGATGCAACTCCGATAGAGCGGAAGCAGAAGTAGACGAATCCAACTGATAAGCCTAAGCAATAAGAGCTAAAGCTGCAAGGTGAATGTCCTCAAGCAAATAGAAACCACCACTCAACCGTGTAACTTCCAACAAAACTCCTTCGTGTGGTGTTCTTTCCCACAATACTCACACTTCACAGGATCACGGTCAGATGAAGAACGATCAAAAGAGAGACCAAAACCTCCTCGAAACTGAGGACCAGAACCAGTATAGAGAGCAAATCTCTCTTGCAGAACCAGCTGAAGCATAGTTGTACGTCGACTCTCCTCAAGGTGAACAAGAGCATAAGACTTTTCCAAGGTAGGAAAAGGATCCCGACTGAGCACCTAGGATCGAATGTGATAATACTCCACATTCAAACCAGCCAAAATGTCATACACACGAACCATATCTTCATGTTTCTTGAAACCAACAGCATCAATAAAGCAAGTAGCCTGAAAGGTCTCATAGAAGTCAAGTTCCTGCCACATGTTGCGCAAATCATAATAGTACTGGGACAGAGACATCTCCTTCTGAGTGGTGCTATGAATCCTCTTACACAACTTATAGACTTGAGCTGCGTTTCCAACCTGGGAATAAGTCTCCTTTGCAACCTTCCAAATCTTCTCAGCAGAATCCAAGAGAAGATAACCACGAGCAATAGTCGAGGGCATAGAGTTGATCAGGAATGACATTACAAGGGAGTCATCCGAGATCCACTTCTGAAATGGACCAACAATTGTAAGCTTAGCAACATCACCCAAAAGATACCCAGTGAGGCCACGAGCAGTAGTAGGAAAAAAAAAGCCACGAGCAGCAGTAGAAAGAAAGCAAGAGCGAGACCACATCAAATAGTTGCTCCCATCCAACCTGATGGAGCTAACAAGGAATGGGGTAAACTCGCTATGGGGGCTGCGACTCACTCTGTCAATGGGTGTGGAGAGAGTATTATTTCCGTCGAACATGACTACTGATCAAAAGGAATCCCTACAACTCGCTATTAGCAGAACGAAGAAGGAAAAAAAGTTGTAGCATGGAAACGGATCCTACAATGCTAAACCCTTCTTCACACCAAAGATGAAAAGGGAGACCTGGAAGAGAAACCCAAATGGCAAGTTTTCAGATCAGCCTTCTGGAGCTGCATGCTTCATTCCCAGTGCCTAAGAATAATAGGACGACAAGCAAGGCCCAATGTTCACCTTCATGAACAGATGAGTTATCTTCTTCATCCGAGAATTTAAAGATAAAAATCCCATTTTCTAACAAAAAGGTGTTGACGATCCCTTTCAGCCTCCACATCCTAGATACAGCATCTTTAACCACTGAGAATGGAGGGCGACTGTCTACAAAGTGGCCTACGAGCGTGTTCTTCCATTTAAGAATTTCATCTTCAAAAGCACTGTTAGAGTATCTTGCAACTTTTCTTTCCCCAGACAAGGAAGGGGGCACATAATGGAGGTTTAAACCCTCATATCTCTTACCAACATCTACCCCCAAAACAACGACCTCCAAGGAACTCCCACTGACCTGCTGATCACCCTCTCACTCTCCGGCCCAGACCCAATTACACTCACCCGATTAGCACCTGCAACCCCTTCTCCCATCTCAGGAGCCTTCTCAACTAAGAATGCATCCATAGAACCAACCCTCATTCCAACAGCACCATTACTTTCACAACCCTTCAACCCTCAACCAGGACTGGACAATCAACCATCCTCTCACCCTCCGATTCCACCCTCCCAAACAGGGTAGGGAAAGCATTCCCATCAAACAAGGAAATCATGGCCAAAGCCATCCTCCCGTTAACAGACCTTTCCCATTCTCCAGGTGCCCATCCATTCGCATAACAATAAAAACAAAAAAAAAAGAGGAAGTGCTCGGTAGAAGAAGATACCTCAAACACACTCTCTCGCGATCTCTGCTCTGATTTGCTCTCTCAGATGAAGAATGGGGCTTGCATCTGCTAGGGCTCTGAACTCAATGTCTGTGATCTTCTTATTTCAATCTCTGGTTTCACGTTGCTTTCAGTTTCAGAATTCGATGGATTCAGATTGTGATCGGTTTCAGGGTTGCGATGGGGACAATGGGTTTTCAGAGTTACGATAGAATTTAGGTTGCAATGGGGACGTTGGGATTCAGGTTGTGATGGGGACGATGGGCTTCAGGGTAGCAATGGGGAAAATGGGTTTCAGAGTTAAGTTAGGATTAAGGTTGCAATGGACAATGGGTTCCAGAGTTACAATGGGATTCAGGTTGCGATGGGGACAATAGGTTTCAGGGTTAGGTTTCAGCTTTTTTTTGTCCTTCTCATTTTTGTCTTTCCATCTCTATTTCGAATCTGGGAGACCTCTACGCTGTTTGTACAGTTTCAATCATCACATGGAAGTATATCAGAACTGAAAGGAGAAGAGAAGAGGACGGATTTCATTTTTTTTTTTTCATTCCAAATTTCTTCTTTATTTAGTCTTCGAAAGCGGTGAAGATGATTTTAATTTTAAAGTGCTACTGGCAAAGAATGTTCAGCCCCAGAAATACATCTCCCTTCGGATATCAATTGGAGAATGCTGGACAAACGCTCTTCTCTGGAATCTCTGCTATCCTTAACCCTGTTGTCGTCCTTGAGACTCGATAACAGGTATTGACAACGCAGGTCTCTTGCATCAGAACGGCCTTTGGTATCTTGTGCCACAAGGGCATCAGAGACCTCTATAGAGGCTTTGGCACTTTCCTGATGGGAACCGTCCTTGCTCGTGCACTGTATATGACGGTGCTCGAGCTCACTAAGACCAGTGTGGGAACCTCAACGGTCCGCTGGGTTTCCCAAAACCGACGACCGCTATGATAGCCAACGCCGCCGCAGCGGGGCTGAGTGCTGCCAGCTCGTTTGGACACCGATGGCTGTCGTCAGCCAACGGCTCATGGTCCCAGGCAGCATCGTCAATCCCAACAGCCCCAGTATAACCCTTTGTAAATATCGTGGTGCATTCAAGAAATTTTTCAACGCTGGCTTGCGGGGTCTGTACAGGGGATTTGGAATGTATATATTGAATTACACAGAGAGAGATAGAGTGAGAAATTGTGACCTTTTCCTGTTATAAGAAGTCAGCTATCGCACGTTGTAACATTGTCGCTCGCTCTTCCCCCCGCTGGCTTTGTCGCAGAGTCAGAGACGAAGAACAGAGAAGGATGAGGGAGCTGCCGCTGCCTCACTTGCAGAGTAAACTCATATTGTAAGTGGAAAAAAAATAAAAAAACCACTCCTAGCGGATCACCTTATCGACTGCCCAAAAAGAAGGGGCGCAAACGTGCACACAGCTAATGGCCAAACACACCTTGAAAGTAGGGTTGTAAATGGATAAAATCTAAAATTCGAATCCGATCCGTATCCGTATATGTTTAAGGATATCCGTATTCATTTAAAAATATCCGAAAAAAAATCCAAATACTTCGATAAAAATAATCCAAAAAAAATCTAAATACTTAATAATAAAAAATAGGGAAGGTATTGGTACAAGGTAGATGCCGTGCATCAATGCATTCAATAGGGGGGGGGGGGCTTTATGGTCATTTCAAATGGGCATTTATAGTCATTTCAGACGGGCAATTATGCCCATCTGGTGGTACTTCTCATATAGGCCGTGTACATACACAATCGTGTATAAAAACTTATGCCATAAAAAATTAAGTAAATAATGATCTTGAGGGTTTTTTAAGATTAAACATGTTCTAGAATATGAGGAAAAGGGAAACATGATATAAGAGATATGGATTGAGAGTGAATTGTATCTGTTAGGGGGAGGAAGGTTCGGGTTACACAAGGCACAGATGTAAACGGATGGTCAGAAATCCAAATTAGATCTGCATCCGAATCCATTTAGAGGTATTCGTATTCAGCTAGGGAATATCCAGATCCAATCACATCCGAGTCGGATACGATCCGTTTACAGACCTACTTGGAAGCACACTGGGCGGGTGTAATGAAATTCCCCACACAATACGAGACTCATAATTGGACCAAGTTTCACCATATATTCGGGCCATTGATTTCCTACAAGTTTTTGTTTAAGTAGGGAGGTTCACATAGTGGGCCTCATTGGACCAACGTTCGCCATATATAATGGGCAAGGGATCTCATGCTGCCCCTTTATTATCAATTTATCAATTATTATTTTTTGGAAAGTAGTTTTCTGTCTAGGCCATTTTTTTGGACAGTAGTTTTCTGTCCAGGAGTGTGGCCAACGCCAGCACTCCCATGTGTCTATCTTTTGGCATCGATTATTCAGTTCAAGTTAGAGAATGCATAAACCAAAATTGTATTGTACCGATAATATGAACCTATTTTCAATATCGAAACTGTGCCAACTCAATTCAGTTCAGTTCGGGTTCTATTCGATTTTTTACCTATTTTTGTTGTTACATATTATTCAATTGAAGTTTAACAACAATATATATTAGGGGTTGATTGGAACAAGGTTTGGAAAGTATGTGTAGTTCGTGTAATTATTAGAAACATAAGGGAGGTCAATGTAATTAAGGCTTAGTACAAGGGAGATCCATGCAATTTACTCAAATAACGTTTCATTGGATGAAGACAAAGTTTTTAGTGGGTACGAATAGTAATTTACCAAGCCTAGGTCCGCCTTATATTCGGGTCAGGTTTGGTTTCCTATAAGTTTTCATGAATTGCATATATCTTATGAGAAATGGGGTATAGTTGCCATGTTGTATGGCAAGTGCACTAGTGCCGAAACCAATAAGATTGTGTAAGACTACAGGGCATCTCACAAAGGTGGGATTTAATTTCATGGATGGCGGGGTGATCATTTGGCCCTTCCTACATCTGGGGGCAGGATCCATGAAGCCTACCAGCCTTCTTTTTCCCTATGGGGGCAAAAATTTTCCTCACCCATGAGGTGGGGAAAATTCCCACATCATTGGTGATGTGATCATGCGATAGTACTCTTTTCCCATAAGAAACTTTCACCCCCCCTACTTTTTGGATTAAAAGTACATCTCTCCTTAAACATCCTACAGTATAGATGCCCATGGCATAGGTGAATGGAAACCCGGTCCTATTATGGACAAGGGATTCCCATGCTACCCCCTCATGAAATAAAATCTCCACGCCATGTTAACTTAGCATGGGAGTAATGTGCGTCCATCAACTCAAAAAACCAATCTAGGATACGCCAGCACTCCCATGTGTCTATCTTTTGATATCGAAACTCTACCAACTCAATTCAGTTCAGTTTCAACTTCTATTCGATTTTTACCTATTTTTGTTGTTACATATTATTCAATTGAAGTTTAACAACAATATATATTAGGGATTGACTGTAACAAGATTTGGAAAGTAGGGGTAGTTCGTGTAATTGTTAGAAACACAAGGGAGGTCAATATAATTAAGGCTTAGTACAAAGGAGGTCCATGCAATTTAATCAAACAATGTTTCATTGGATGAGGACAAAGCTTTTAGTAGGTACGAGTAGTAATTTACCAAACCTAAGTCCACCTTGTATTCGGGCCGGCTTGGTTTCCTATAAGTTTTCATGAATTACATACATCTTATGGGAAAGGGGGTATAGTTGTCATGTTGTATGGCCTGTGCACTAGTGTCCAAACCAATAAGATTGTGTAGGACTACAGGGCATCTCACAAAGGTGGGATTTAATTTCATGGATGGCGGGGTGATCATTTGGCCCTTCCTACATCTGGGGGCAGGATCCATGAAGCCTACCAGCCTTCTTTTTCCCTATGGGGGCAAAAATTTTCCTCATCCATGAGGTGGGGAAAATTCCCACGATCATGCGATAGTACTCTTTTCCCATAAGAAACTTTCACCCCCCCCTATTTTTTGGATTAAAAGTACACCTCTCCTTAAACATCCTACAATATAGATGCTCATGGCATAGGTGAATGGAAACCCGGTCCTATTATGGACATGGGATTCCCATGCTGCCCCTCATGAAATAAAATCTCCCAGCCATGCCAACTTAGCATGCGAGTAATGTGCGTCCATCAACTCAAAAAACCAATCTAGAGGTCTTCCTACAATTAAAAAGTCACATTACACAGTCGTGTGGCTCTTGCACCAATATAGAGTCCAATGAGAGGACGCACAGGGGCATCGACCAAAGAGGGTTTTTCTTATTGTAGGTAGCGGGGCGGTCATTTTAAGGCAGTTGTGTCTCAACGCAGGCTGCATGCAACCTAATAGCGTTCTATTGTCCTAAAAAAGAAAATAAGACTTGTAAAAAAAAAAAAAAAAAAAAAACCACTCTTATTCCAATCATTATGAAAGTCCCTTTACTTAAATAGTAGCACTTCATTAAAGGCCAATGATCCTTTCTGTTGAGGCAAAGCATGAGGTTTAGGGGTGTAGAACATGTTGTAAGACTCTCTCCTTTCCATGCAAGTAGCTTATTACTTTTTTTTTTTTGGTGAATAAGTAGCTTATTATTTTCATAGACCACATACGAGAGCTTTAGGCTCCAAAACATACACAAGATTGGAAACATCTTGAATCCTTTCCAAAGGATATTAAGTGATTAAATAGTTACTTATGATCAAATAATTATATATATATATATAAGAAGAGAAAAAAAAAATAATAAAAAAAATTTTGAAACACTAATGTAAGCCCACTTTGATGTTGCACCAAGCATAATGGTACTAACCCCAATAGAGTGGCAAATCATCTTGCGGAAAAACATCTGAACTCACATGATTGATTGGTGAATCAAAAACGTTAGTAATTTATGTAGGGAATATTACTTTCCTTGAGTCTAACTAGTGTGTGGGCTAACAATATCTACACCTGTCAAAGGTAACCTCTCAAGCAAGCCTCCAGATCAGCTAGCATTAGGGATTGGAACAATCTGCTTCAAGGATGGTGGACTGAACTCCTCAAAATCAACTGGACTGAGCTCAGTGGTCCCTGAATCAAATATCTGTACAGCTTGTGCTCACTTGTCCCCCTGGTACTTGATATAATTTACCATAGAGGTAGTAAGTTTATGCAGTAATGCATGGAAGACCTGTATGGAAAAATAGTAAACTCAGTAGAAACCCAATAGCCTATAGCACAAGATGCCGTAGTAGTCATTTCTTCAAAGAAGTGAAGTTTGATGATATTCCTGTTGCAAACCATTGATGACTCAGGCTATACATGTACATATATGAAGTTTACAAGATTAATATAAGCAACACCTATACTGATGCAATACAAAGTTTCTTCACGGTATTTAAAAGTCGATAAGAAGCTTATTAATTTATTCTCAACCATAGCTTCCCTTACAACAAGAACAACTCAATAACAACAACCCCTAATGTGCTGATGAGAAGTTATAGTCAACATAGCCTAAAGTCAGCATATCTTTATTGCCCAATTCCATCTTTCATAAAATATATAGAAAGAAAAAGATATACATGCACATACCAATGGATACAGGTATCACGAGAAAGGAATCTTCACCTTGGGCTGGACCTATTAATGGGATTCTATACTTCTACACTATAACAAAAGAATGGAAGAATAAAAACATAAGATCCAGGTTATAGGAATAAACACCAAAAACAGAGAAAAGTAAATAATTTTATCGACACAAATCAGATATGTTTGAAAATGCAGTTGAAGACTTAAATCAGCAAATAGAATAGGTCTACAATATTCGAATGAAATCAGGAATCAGGTAATTAATGACAGCAGTATTCTTAGAAATCCTACTGCCACTAGGAAAACTGAAAGCATGCAGAAATTAAAACAGAAATTCATCTAGAATGGCATTCATAAATTATAGAGGCTATCTGAATGTAGACTATGATGCAAATCAGAAAGGTCAAAATGGAAGGGTTTGAAAGAAAGACATGACATTACTTTAGTGCTGACCAGCTGTTCTGAGTTTCCCTACTTTCAAAAGAAAGACATGACAAACCATATATATTCCATAAAACTCATCTATGGAATCAAACCAAACCACCAAACCCTTTTGTTTGAAATAAAAACTTAAGAAGATGGTTCACTGATATGACCAACACAATTGTGATATTCCCTCAACTAGAAACCAGTAGAACAACCTGATCAATATCAATTAAATAGAGAAAATCCAGCTAGTGTCTCAACCATAGATGTATGAGTTGCTATAAGAGAAGGAAAACATCAACAACATGGAATGTTTACCTGTACAAATTCAATCAGCAGACTCAAGGCAGCTTCTGCAATGGCCTCAATCATCAGCTGGTCGAACGATCACAATTAGTCGTATATAAGTTGTAATAAAATAAACATACAATAAAATTGGGTAAACTACATTTAAGGTGCCCAATGTTTGATTGAAGTACCTATGAGGTACCTCAAGTTTTAAAGGGATGTTTGGGGTTCTTTGTGAGCTTCTTAGTCCTACCCCAAATTGAATATTTTAACCAAATTTGCCCTTCTAACATTTCACCCACTCCCATCTCTGCCCTCTGCACTCCCACCCCTCTGTGCCAAATCGATCTCACTGTCTCTATTCCTCTCCCTCTCTCACTCTGCAACTTGGAACGGTGGTGCATATCAGGACTGCAACCAACACATTAACTCCTCTCTTCTCTGTGTCATGTTGAGAGTAACAGAAGGCCTTAGAGATCTTCTAATGGGGATATAGTAACAACAAAACAGTAAGCAGAACATCTCGCTAAAGTTTATTTGACAGAAAAACCAACTCATAAAGGAACATTTCAAACCTTGGCTTGGAAAAAACGATAAAGAGGGTCTGAGCAGAAATAGCATGAGAAGCAGTGGCAAGGACTCCAAGATGCGTGCTTTGGCTTGATATCACAGACGATGGCATGGTACTTTGTTGACGAGCAAGACGCCTAACTCCAACACGTAATTCTCCATTCTCCCCCCTACATAATCAGTTAGTAAAAGTACAAAGTATAACTACTGAAAATCGGCGGAGAGAAGATGTGATCATATTAAAGCCCTCTGCACAAATACCTCAGGAAAACAAAAGCATCCCCTGCAACCAATCTCTTAGAAGTGACAAACGTACTCCATCCCGTTGTAAGCAACTGCCTGTGGGGTTGACGTGGTACATTCAATTTGAAAGACATAGGGCTCCTCAGTCATTTACATGTCCGCATACGTACTCCATCCCGTTGTAAGCAACTGCCTGTGGGGTTGAGGTGGTACATTCACTTTGAAAGACATAGGGCTCCTCAGTCATTTACATGTCCGCATACCACCGTGTCTAATACTATTTGGAATGGAAAATTTAGCTTTGATTTGTTTGACAATGTTTCTGAAATAACTTGGACATCAATAACAACCAAAATATAATTGCCATAATAGAAAAGAAAAAAATGCAACTGCAGGTACCTCTGAAGATATGCTTAAATCGCCACTTGTAACCATGAAGAACCTTTGAAGTCAATTGCTGGGTTGGTGTTGGCTGGTTCATGTCCTTCAAGAAAGAAAACCACAGTGAAGTAAGAAAACCACTCAAGGAAGCGAAGTACATAGAAACAACAAAATAGAATGAGAAATACCAATGGAGGAAGGCATTCGTTAGCATATTTTCGAAGAACAGAGAAGCCGCCCTGAGTACTTGTATCAGACACAGTTAAAATCTTGCAGAAAGAGTGAACGGTATGTCGCAAAGGTTCAGGAGTGCTTGGAACAGTACTCCTGGGCTCACTTTGCTGTACAAATTATATCAGAAAACTTAAAATTAAATTTTCTCCACTTGCAACTTCACAATTGAATGGTTTGACATTTGAAAAGTAAGTCTTACATCTGCTTCAGGTTGTAAGGTAATTTGCGCATAAACTTCATCTGTTTCTTGTTCAGCCTGGAAATAGTAGAAATCAACAAAAATACAAAACACCCAAAGACAGAAAGAGAGGAGAATTTACAAAGAGGAATACCAGCAACTCAATGTGTATAACACGGCAAAGGATATTTGAAGGAAGATTAAACATAGGAATTTGCTGATTCAATTCCTGGTTTGTTGATGCTTCTAGCTGTAAAATTCCGAATGGGAAAAAATAAAGGGAAAAAATTCATGTCAGAAAGGAAGAGAGATCGAGGAAGAAATAGACCTTGATTCCAGAAACGAGAAACAAAAAAAAAAAAAAAAAAGAGCTCAAATTTAAAAGAAATAGAGAATCACTCACTTGTTCCCACCATTACAATCTCTTTTTCTCACTCAAAGGTAGTCCTGGGATAGCACCGGTTCTATTATACCCGTGCCCAAATCAGTCCTAATTTACACTTGATGCGTAGGTGCTATGCCAATAGCTGTCCTAGCTGGCAACAAGTGTGAGGAGATTTGAAGTAGACAACCTAATCCATTCCGGATGTATGATCGTGAAGTAACCTAAACTCCTCATTTAAACCTTCGCATGCGTAACAGGGCACATCTATATTACTGAGCACAAACGCCTCTAGTAATATCCTTGCGAGCAGACGAGAGCTCCGGTCGAATCCCAGACAAAACAATGCTGGAATTCATCAACCGGTCCATCACCCTAGGCAGGCCCTGATCAGTCAGCTACATCAACCGGTGGGTCCTGCTGACCTATTTTGGACTGTTGTGTGTGGGTCGGTGGGACCCCCAAATCCTGCATCGTGTCAACCCTCGAGTGCGTGGACTTATGATATGACCTACCTCTAGCTTCACGACCACTATGGAGGCAAGGTGGGGAGTCTACAGGGTCAAATCAGAGAATTAATCCGTTTTGACCCCAATAGGTGTGCAGGCAAACGGACGCTAGTGCCTTTTGCCTATATAAGAGAGAATGAGCTTTTAAAGCTCATTATTCAAAACCTAACCGAGGGAGAAAGAAGAAAAGAGAGAAATGAAAAGAAGAAAGGAGAAGAAGAGGAAGAGGCGAGCTTGGAGCATGGACTGTCGGCTGCTACTTCACAGTTGCTGTCCGCAACCCCCCCCCCCCAAGGTAGGCTTGTGCTGCTCCTCCTTTGTTCCTATTTTACAAACTAGGGTTTGTAGTTCCAGGTCGGGTTTCGCCCGAAACTCCGTGCCGACACCAGGAATCAGTAGATTTTGCATTGGTTGCTGATTTGACGTCTATGTGCACGTAAACCAATTAATGAACAGATTGAATTCCGGCGGTTTCAGGTCAAAACCGCCAAGACCTAGAAGTTAGGGTTTTGATCGGAGATTCAATCGTATCTCCAACTTCACCCGGTGAAATGCGATGCAAATAGACTCTATGCGTAGACGGAGTGATCCCCCACAATCTGTATGGAGTGGAAATAAACCCGACAAGGTGTCAAAGTACTTCTAAGCTAAATGATAGCTCCCGGAGCATCCACCAGTCGATGACTGGGGATCCACCGGTCGATGATCACATCAACCGGTGACTCTGCTCACTGGTTGATCATAGGCATCCACCGATGGATCAATCACATCAACCGGCTGGCTCCCAATGGGGGATTGTGATCTGCCCTTCTATGAAAGACCTTCGACACTTGTTTAATATTGGGTTTAATACTTTGTTAACATTAATAGGTCAACCCTAGTACATCAGTGAGGCGTGTCTTGGGATCGCTTGGGCATCCATTGGGTTGTGATCACCTAGTCTACCGACAAAGTGAGTGGGTGTAGTTTGAACTTCTTTTGGCGTGTTTCTCATTAGTTAGGATTGTATTTACATTCATAGCATGTTCTAATATAAGTTAAACATGTATGATTTTATTGCTTGATGTTGAGATTATGTATTGTGAGACAAATAGAATCCGGTGTAGCCGAGGAGGTTCCAGTACCAAGATTGCCATATTGATATACATTCATATTGCATCATGTACATTAGCCGTAGAAGTGGAAATGGGTTACGGTGTGGCCCAAGTCATTCCGGTACCGTATTCACCATACAAATTATGGCATCAGAACTTGTATGCTAGGATTGGAAATGGGTTGCGGTGTGGCCGAGGTTGTTCTGGTACCGTATACGCCATACTCTATTGTATGTGTATGTATATGTTAGAGGAGATGGGAGGACAGTGTGGCCGAGAAATGATTCCGGTACTATGGCCCCGGTCTATTTACATATATGTATATATGCGCCACATATTGTACATATAGATGGATGTTGGTTAGGATAACTAACTTGGTTACTACAACCCTAGCCAACAGGGGGTTACGTGTTAGTTGGACCTTCGTGGTATGTCGGATGATGATTTTCTTGAATGCTACATCGGTACGATGTGATTATTGCCAGAGGCGGTTCCGAGCCGGGTAACTGAGGCTGTTTCCAGGACCGACGGGGTTTATCAGGGTTTGCTGGGCGACCCAAGTCGCATTCGGGGACTAGCAAGCTCCCTTCCGCAACTAGGACTATATCAATGGGTGACCTAGGTCGCATTCGAGGACCAGCGATGCATCCTAATGTGTTGCAGTAGAACCTAACCCATGACTTAGTTGTCTTGTTTATGATAATTAAAGGAATTGAATTCATGCACCGCATCATTATGTTTGTGTATGCTTGCATGTCCCCATCCCTCATTGAGCTTAGTAAAGCTCGCCCCTCGTGTACACACTCTTTTAGTTGTGAATGCAGATGTTTTGGTGTCAATAAGTGAGAACCTCTTATCCTGTGCTGATGTCGGCAAGATGTCTGATGGGACCTAGAGTCTGTGGAGCATAACTCGGGATGCATTATGGGTATTGTGCCCATGGTGGGCAGTGGTCGTGAATGTGGCATTCCATCCCCTCTTTTGTTAATTTGACGTTAAATGGTTGTATATTTCCATGGTGAGCTATTGGACATCTGAGAATGGGTTCTTTGGGCTGTAAGAGAAATCTATTGAGAACAATATAAGCAACAATAGATTAAGATTCATGGGAAAGAATTTATACACATTGAATGAAGCCTATAATGTCTAGGACATGATGAAACGGATTTGCAAAGAGGGGACAAAGATGTCATTCCACCTGATGACAGAGAGAGAGTCCTAGTAGGGGTGTCAACCAGTCGGGACTGGTCAGGACTAATCCGTTCCCACCAAGTTAAGGCCATGCACTGATTCTACCATTTAGGTAATCAGCCCTTGTAGGGCATGGACACATTTGTATTCGATTGGCCCAGCTCCTTAGTTCGCCTTTTACTTTAAAGCCTTAAACTCCTTCCTTGGTAGGGACTATCTCTCTTTCCCTTTTCTTGTTATTTGATTGGTTTGTATTCGTGCTCTCTTCCTCTTTGGCTCAAGCCTTTCCACTCCCTTGCCGTTGCCATGGATAAAGCTTTGAACCAATGGATGAACATCATGGTCAAAGAAGATCCTGAGGGGTTGGGAATATTCCACTTACATCCTATTTATGAGATGCAAAAGGTGAAACTAAGCTGGAGGCTACTTTTTGGTGCCACATCTACAGGTTGTCACTTTTTTTTTCTTATGAGTGATAACAAAGATATCCGACCTGCTCAGCCCCGCACTCCCAGGGTTCTCCTTAACAAAGGACTATGAGTGTTGGATCAAAACAATGATTCAAAAGTACCTTATACACTTTCCAAAGTTCGTACTTATGCATGAAAATGTACCTTCTCTTCTGCAATCCGTGCAAAACTCTTCCTCCCAGCACAACTGGTACGTTATATTTGACCTACAAGACATTGAAGAAATATGAGACATTAAGTATCTACAACAGAAACCACAATACATTTTTGAGGTGATTTAAATATTGAATCCTATAATGGGCTATCACCATACTAGAAGGTGGTTCCAAACATGTTCCTTATAGCGGTTGTAAGTATTAAAGGTGGAATTGCTCAATCATTAATGAGGACAGCTAACCTTGCTTCACCTTTATTCTCAAGTGTTTAATAGTAGGGTGAAACTATTAAGAGCTTTAATTCGGAGCAGTGGAAATTTCTTTGGTGCTGAATCAGAAAAAGCATCCAGGCTCGAACATTACCTATCCTGGTTGTCTTCTAATTCAACAGCTTAAAGTATATGTAATCTTAAATGGGCTATTAATCAGGCATGTATACGACGAGTGCGTCAACTCTCACCGACTATAAACTGATTACCTTCTTCACTTTTATGTGAAAGGGGGCCTTGATAAAAGGAAACAACCCTTAGTTAATATATGTATATATTTTCATTTTGTGAATGGCCCACATGAAGTATGAAAGGGCCTTGTGGATCTCATATTTTGGACTTCATAGCCTTAAAGCTTAAAACTTTTTTTTTTGGGGGTAAGATTAAATCTTAAACATGGATCACTTGAGAAGCACATCCTTGGCTAGCTGAAGCTGAAACATTATATATCAATTCATCATCAAACTCAATCCACTCTCCTACTTTATATAGAGCCACAGTTCAATATATAACTACAGAAGACCACCAGCAAATGAGAGACCTTCATATACAGAATTCGTGCCACGTCTTTCTCAAGATGTTTCCTTTCTAGAAGCATTGGACAGTAAAGAGGGGTTGAAATGGGAAGTCATCGAAGATCCAAAGACACCTTTCTTCATATTCTAATTCATTTAAATTTTATTGGTGTTTATTCTTACAAAAAAATAAAAGATGCCTGGCTTCCTGTATCATCGGTTGACATGATAACCCTCTAAACAACTACTAAACTTCCAAGGCTTACTATATCATCGGTTGACATGATAACACTCTAACAACTACTTAACTTCCAATCCAGTTATAAAACACACACCATATATAGCACAGAAAAATGTAGGCAATCAAAACCCAGTCAGAACGTACATCTAGTCAAAGAACTGGTTGGATCAAGTCAACCTGGTTTCAACCCATCTTCTTCTCTGGTTTCTCAATGAGGCTGCATGGATCATAGTATCATATGTTCTTCATCAAACAATCATGTTAAACTGATTGTTATTAGGACCATTTTGATAACTGTTCATATAGATTTCTGTACTTACTGCACAGTAAGTGAAACCAAGCTCACTCATCTATTGCAGTCAACCAACTGACCATATCATGGACTCACATTTTTAAAGCTACTGACAACAATAACAACAGCAAAAACAACAACAATTACAATAGGGAAACAAACAGAAGAGAGGAGAAAATCCCCAAATAAATATGGAAAAAGTTTCCCTGCTCAGTAATAGCAGAGAAAGAGAGGGAGAGTCTGGCCATGGCGTGTGTTCTTTTTGTTCTTCATTGGTTTGTGCAGAAAGAGCTCAGAGAGAAAGAGATTGAGATAGGAGATCAGAGAAAGATTGAAAGAGATCGGAGAGTGATTGAGAATAGGAGAGAGAGAGAGAGAGAGAGAGAGAGAGACGGAGATGCTGAGCGGGAGAAGCGTTTTGTGGGGAGAGTGTGTAGTGCAGGAAATGAAGAGGGGTAAAGGGCGTATAACAAAATTAGGGCATGTAATAATTAGCTGCCAATAAATACTTACACACATAGAACCAATAATAGAGTACCAAATATTAAAACAAATAGAGGAAGTTATACGTTCTAATACTCCATCCGAGAGTTATCAGTATTTATCAAATCTGTTCCTATTGAACGTTCAATAAATCTTAGCTTAGTATCTAGTATCTTGGGATGCTGTCAGTTTTAACAATGGACTTTCGTGCAGTTTAAGTTACCCCGAAATGGAAGAGTTGGAACTATTTAGTTCTGTCCTAAATTTAGGCATAGAACTACTAAAATTGTCTCTAAATATAGAGTATCACATTCACTCAAGTTGTGGTTAAAATTATACCGCTTTTAATCAGGACAAATGAGAGGCTGTCCATAACAACCGCTACCAAATGGTGCCAAAAGGAGGCGGTTATATTTTACCGCTTGTACATACTCACATTAAAAAGCGGTGGTAATACAATCACTGTTAAATATAAAAAATAGTTCACTCTAGTTGTGGTTAAAACTTACCGCTTTTAATTAGGACCAATCAGAGGCGGTAATTTAATGCCGCTGCTAACTCCTTACAAATAGGAGCGGTGAAATATTACCGCCGCTAAATATATAATACCACATTCACTTCCATTGAGGTTAATGCTATACCACTTTTAATTAGGACCAATCATAGGCGATCTATAATAACTGCTGCCAAATAGTCACAAATGGAGGCGGTAATATGTCACCACTGCTGAAGACCAATACATAGTGACTGTAATATATTAGCACTCCCGAAATTTATAGCGATGCTATTGTTCAACTACCGTTTAATGAGGCATATAACAGAGGTAAAATTTAACGCCACTATATATTCCACCTAAGTGCAGCCACTGCCCCCTTTTGTTATGGTGGACTGATCCTAAAAAAGTATCTGAAGCGATTCTTCCTCTCCTATGGACAAAGGATAACTTTTGCCTAGTATTTATTAGATAAAAGAAATCTTGCATCTGGTGTTGGACTGTTTCTGCTCCAGGGGTTATAGAATGCCATCTCAAATGTTCCCACAAGCACACCCGCACGTAGCACACACACACAGACACAGAATAAAGGTTCTAATTGAAAAAACATTGATAAAGTAAAAAAGAAATAAACAAACCTTATAATTTTCTGGTAAATCGTTGATCCAATTTGCGCACACATCCTCTACATTGTTGATTAACTGAGATGGGAAAGATCATAATCACTACCATGCATGACACTATTTAACAACTAGATTGAGCAGGGATTTAGGATGGGATAAATAAGAACTGACAATACCTTGTTATTATAATGCAAGAGATGTGATTGTTCTACGGGAAACTCCGCTTCAGCGATAACTATGATGCCCCAATTAATAGAATGGTTTGGCCCCATAGCTATTTGACTTTAAATTATCTGCAAAACAAAAATTATAAGGTAAATCATTGTAGAAAATAAGATCTGAATCTTCAATCATATACAATTGTTGACACCACTCTCATCCTTCGAAGGGGGATGCCATCACACAGTTATTGTTTTCTACTTGGTGGGTGCTCTAATTTGCCTAAAATGAAAAAGGCCACGGTGGGTTCCCCTTCGCAATCTCAATTATAGGATAAACGAAGAAACGGGTGCTAATACGTATAGCTCAAAACAGTTTCTGAGGATGAACTGTTCAGCTTAAGCTTGCATTTCACCTTAGGGTAGATTCTGCCCAGTTAACAGACTTCTTCCTCCAAGAACCGACTGCAGCATCAATTCTACCTTGTAAATTTGTAATCTCCAAGGTAAATATGAAACATGGAAAAAGAAAAACCAGACTAAAAATCACAAAAGAATGGAAGAATAACAAGAGAGTTTTTTCCTCCAGACAAAACAAAGATGGTGGCGGCCATCATAGCAGATGTAGATTGGAGACCCTTCGTCAACCCCAAAACTACATTATATAGTCTAGGGCAGATGGAGGTGTCGCTTTCCTGTGCTTATGACTATTACTCCCGTACCCCTTAAAGCTAAGAGTATTAGTCAAAAAGATATATTAACATTTTTACCTTTTCATTTAAGAGTTAAAATGGAAAAAAATTCTTTGCAGTGCCCTAATCTACAGTGCAGTGCAGTGCAAGCTTGAGAGCTTGACATGTGGAAGATGCAACATCCAACAGTGCACACGAGAAAAGAAAACCTGTCTTGCTTGAAACTCCCACCACTGGATGAAGCTTCTTCCAAATTGTACCAGAAATGTTTCTACTACCTGCTAGTAGGCAAGGAAATGGAATAATTCACTTCACCTTTGATTCATAAATACCCTCGTTTTTATATTTTCTAGAATTATCCTTTAAGATTCCATTTCGTTGGCTGCCAACAGGGTAGCAGGAACATTTTTTTCCCTTATTCGACTACCTGCATGCGCCGTCACCAAAGAAAATCTCGCGTGAAGTCGAGAGAGAGCGAGAGAGCGAAGACATAATCATCTTCTCCTCTTTACCGATGCTCGGACAATCAAGCGGACGCCCCAAATCGTTATTCCATATCAAGCAGCCCCCCATTCTTCTTGTCCTTCGTTTTCTGCTCCAAGCTCTGTTCTTGGAGGATTCTGTCGACAACGAAACCCACAGCAATTTCTATAGCTCCACCTAGTGTACGTTCCATCTTTGTCTGGATCCCTTGTGGGAACCATCTTAGCTGAGGGAAGAAGTCGGTCATGTTGAGTTTGGCCGAAAGCTCCACAAGTTTAATAGTTAATTGAAATTTCTCCTCCAAGCCCAACTCTGCTTCCTTCCTTGACCAATCCTACTCTGTCCGCCATGATTACTCATTCTCTAAGATACCTTTATTCTCCCGCAGTGGTTCCGCCAAGAAACTCTGCGACTCCTTTGAACCCACCTGGAAAAGAGGGACAAAATCGAAACCTATACCAGGGCGACAGGGTCTCCATGTGTTGGAGAGCATGAACCTTAAGACCAGCTGACAGCTGGCTGCCACTGCAGCTGCCGAGCACTAGGGAGTGAAGCGAGGCATCTCGTGGCTTTCAACCTGGGCGAGAGGCGTGTCGCTGCAATCTTCTTCTGCTACCCGCACCAGTCAATTAAACAGCAATAGCAATCTGATTCCACTAGAGGGCCAAGGGTGGGCAGCAGGTCCAGCCCTTGCTTGGTTTATAGGGGTAAATTGAAGGATATGGTGAGTTTGTCGACCAGAGAGCCAGCTGAGCAGTCTCTCTCTCTTTTAGGTTTTCTGTCTAGCTTTTCGCCTGATGCACAGTTGATGTTAAACTTGGATTATGTTTATGTTAAAGGAAGAACATAGGGTCGGAGGGGGGGGGGGGGGTTTTTTGGGGTGGGTTTTTTTGTTTTGTTTGGCAAGTAAGGTGGGGAATGACCGCCTCACCCCTGCCTGAGCGCCTTGCTCGAACAGGGTTAAGGAGGTCATTCTTCACCTCGCTGTGTTTCGACAGGACGGTCCTGTCACACAGCTCGGCAGTAGATGATCCAAATTGGGGTTTGAAGTCACTTACAACAGTTTCATTTTTGGAAATAAGATGTATGTGTTTGTTTTCACGATAAAATTACTTGGCTTTATGTGTAGAGGGAAAATTATCTCCTCCAATTCCCTACCCAGCCCAGTTTCCCAGTTCCTGTTTTTTGGTTCTTTGAGATACTCTTGATGCAATACTTCGCAGAATCGTTATCCCCTCCAAATCGCTGCCCCCCTCCAATTCCTCACATGGGGCCGGAAATGACCACCTTACTCCTTGCCCAAAAACAATGCCCAAGGTGGGGTCCACTCCCCCTTATTAGAGGAATTGGAGGTGCCCGTGAATTGGAGGTGATAATTATTCTTCTTTTCAGCCCTCTCTATTAGTTAAGGGTGAGTTGTAAGTTCTCATGTTAAAAATGATTTGGTCGAGCAAGGTAAGGGGGTAAATCGGTAACTTTATCCTTCTAGGATTCCTCTCAATCCATAGCGATATGATTTTACTTTCCTGTTCAGATTAAGATTATGCTTTAGTTTTTATAAATAGGTTGTTAAGAGCCAAGGCTCATGGATGATTAAATGAATAATGAGGGTGGGATATCCTTGGAAGATAGTGAGATTCTGATCCTTGTTTTTGGTGGGAAGCCAATATCTATCATTTGAATTTTCTCTGTTTTTTTTGCCCCCTTCAAGTAAATATTTTTTTTATTTTTGTGGTTCTAGCTTGCTGGAGACTGTTTTAAGCTGAGTTTGGTGTGGAAGATCATATTTTTAAGTTGTTGTTTTAGTGCTCTGTTTTTTTAAACATGTCGGAGATGCTCTGATTTTTTAGCCGTTTTACTGAAATCGAAATTTCTTGTACTGGAGAAAATGTCCATCAGATTTCCCAACTTTGGGCAATTCAAGGACCACCCAAGAAGGACCTTTGACCTAGGATAATTGCTGATCCGAGTTACTGATATGGTATTATTAGAAACTCCTGATTCAGCCTATTTACTGTTTCAGACTTGGAAGTTCTTTCAATTACTTTCAATCAATCCATTAACTTTGCATCAGTTTTGGGGTTTGCATTAGCTGGCCAAGAAGTGAACTCAATTCGAATCTTAGGCTGATCTGACATTCTGATTGTGATTAATTAGAAATATCTTATTTTCTGAATTTCAATTCAAATTTGATTCTCTTCTAATTACTCTTAATCTGACCAGTTGATTTCTGCGAATTGTTGTCCTCTCCAATTTGCTGCCCCCTCCATTTCCTCCAATTCCTCACATGGGGGGCGGAAATGATCACCCTACCCCCTGCCCGAAAACACTGCCCAAGATGGGGTCCACTCCCTCCTATTAGAGGAATTGGAGGAATTGGAGGTGCCCGCAAATTGGAGGTAATAATTATTCGATCTCTGCTAACTTAAGGACCCTTGGGGGGGAGTTCAAGAAAGGGGGTGACTCGGCTGGGCACCCAAGTGTGAAGGTGGCAATTGGAACTCAAGTACAAGCCTTAGCCAAACCTTCGACAAGCAAAGGCACAACCAATCAACCAGTTGTCTATTGTCTGCATTATTTATGATATTTCTTTTCTAGTGATAGTTAAGAGTTTGAACTTCATTTGAGAAGGTTGACTTTCATTGACTTAATCATGGTTAAATATCTAATACCAATCATTTCCAATGCAGTTAATGCTACACCACTTTTAAATATGACTAATCACACGTGGTCTGTAATAACCAATGCCAAATAGTGAAAAATGGAGGTGGTAATATTTTACCATTGCTGAATACTTATGTATAGTGGTGTTAATATATTACCGCTCCTGAATAGTGACACTATTTTTTGAATGCCGTTGAATGAGGTATATAGCAACAATAAAATTTACCACCACTATGTACATCCTCTATATTGTTGACTAACAGATGTAAAGATCATAATCACTTTCAGGAATGAGACTATTTCACGACTAAATTTAGAAAGGATTTAGAATGAGGTTAAATGAGAAAAGACGATACCTTGTAATAATAATGCAAGAGATGTGATTGTTCTATGGGAAACTCTGTAGCAACTATAACTACGATGCACCAATTAATAGAATGGTTTGGCCACATAGCTATTTGGCTATCGATTATTTGCAAGGCAACAATTATAGGATAACTCATTATAGAAAAGATTTGAATCTTCCATCTTATATGGTTGTTGCTACCACTCTCATACTTCCAAGGAGGATGCCAACACACAATTGCTGTTTTCAATTCAATGGGCACTCTAATTTGTCTTAAATGAAAACGACCATGGTGAGTAAAAATAGAATTCACAAGTACCCTATCATTATCTAATGCATATATCTGCACAAAAGGCTTCCTCCCAGGACTATGACTAGTAAGGGCTTTTCTGTCAACTTAATTTTTAACATTAATACAACAACAACAACAACTACTCAGACTTATCTCAATTAAATGGGATTGGCTACATAGATCCTTGCAAAACAAAGTAGAGAAAAACTGAGGTCCTCACAAAGGTAAAAGAAAGTAAGAGGAAAGAGGTACATCCCGCGAAATCAGGAAAATCTAAGCTACATGGTGTCGACAACGTGCATCCTTGCCCTTCAATAGGGGCTTTATTTGAGGTCATATTTGGTCCAAGACCCAGACAATGCATGTCATTGTTCTAACATTAATCTCCTACCATATTGGAAACAATCATTAAAATATGTTGGTTCAAAATTATAACTTATCAACGCATTTTAAGAAGAAAATTTACCTGCTTTTTGTGACTTCCAAATAGATATGTTTTCCTCCCACTGGTCATGTGGAATCTGATAATCGCAAAATTGGAAGTTAAAAAATGTAATGGAACAAAGAGAGAATAAAGTAGAAGGTTAAAGAAGATGAGAGATGATGGTGGAATGTTGTCAGTTAGAGAAATGATCTCTACAATACAGTCCAAACCTATAATACTTCACTAATATAACATATAGAATTACATACAACTCGCTAGAGAGGTAAAAAATGATAAATACAAAGACAATAAGTAACTGACCTAGTTCCCAAAGTACCCTTAATACATAACTCTAACACACAATGGGTATCACATCATCAAAATTACCATATTGCTCCAATGTTTAACTATTTAATATTTTTTAGAGAAATATTTTAGACATTAAACACAATACATTTTAACGTGCTAGAGAGAGATTAGAACCCTCAATAGGCTATTAGGGTAGTTTTCTCCACACCCTGTCTTTTCTATAATCTAACACATGCGCTCAAGTATGTAGTGAAGTTAGTGCGGTTAGTGCCAACAAATTGATTATGGTCATTTATCCTCAACAACTTCTTTTCTTCGAGCTTCATGGCTAGTGTTTCGAAGGCTCTTGAATGCAATCTCTTCTGGTTGGCGCCTATAATTAATGATTAGATTGGATTAGTCATTAGTGTAGTGCCAATTTTCTATAATTAAACCAATGATAATATCTTTTCAAACTTAAAAAAAGAGGGTTATACCTGATGAGGCCCTCAACTTACGGGTACTATTAGAATGCGAGGTTTCCATTTGCTTAACCTGCATTGCAAGAAGATCCCAATGACAGTAAGTATATTTATTTGTAAACTATTAACTTAAACGAAAAAGTAAAGTTTTGCACGATTATATTATATAATAAGTGTCTTAGTGCATTAGGCTCCCGCAACTATAGAGTCAAGGAGGGGAAAATGTAAGAAGTCTTACCCTTTGCTTCGTAAGAGAGGCTATTTTCAATTTTCGAAACCACATCCTTCAATGCATGGGTGTGAAAGATTTAACAAATTCCATATACATAAAATGCAAAGCAAGGTGGAGAAGAAAGAGGACGAGGAATCATGATGTTCGGCTTCAGATGATTGTGTCATCTTTCCTTACACTTTTTCCTATTCTTCCAATTTTTGGGAAATTTCTCCCCCACTAAGTTGCACTAAAAGTCTATACATAAAAAGTTGTGTGATCAATTACTTGTTCTTGAAGAGTAAAGAAGCAAAAAAAAGAAGGAAACCAAGTATCTTCTTTGAATGAAAACTAAACATTCTATACAAGATTATTCAACATCATTCAAGATAAGAAATATAGTAGCAATAAAGAGTGAAGAATATAACAACAATATCCAGCTATAAAGTAAAGTGTAGATTGGTTAACGGGTCTCATAGATGTCTGGAATTGACTCTATGAGAGTAGCAGAAACCTTTAACAAATATAAAGAGAAAAAAACTTACTATTTCAAAGAGAAAAATAAAAGGGGAGAGGGGGGGAAGACAATAATAGAGATGTCGTAAGTATTAAAGGTATAATTGCTCAGTGATTACTTAGGACAGCTAACCCTACTTCACTTTCATTCTTAAGTGTTTAATAGTAGAGTGAAAGTATTAACATCTTCTAATTTGGAACAGTGAAGATTTCTTTGTTGCAGAATAAGAAAAAGCATCCCCGCTCGAACATTACCTATCCTAGTTCAAATTCAACCGTTTAAAGTAAAAGTTTTCTTAAATGGACCATTAATCAGGCCTTGTATACGACGAGTGCCTCAACTCTCACCCACTAAAATATGATTACCTTCTTCACTTTTATGCGAATGGGTCTTAATAAAAGTATCAAACACATGAAAGTGTAAGGAAACAACCTTTAGTAAATGATATACATACTGTCATTTGTGAATGGCCCACATGAAGTATGAAAGTGACGTGTAAATCTCATACTTTGGACTTGATAGTCTTAAAGTTTAAGCATGGAGTCACTTGAGAAACACATCGTTACGCTAGCTGAAGCTGAAGCATCAAATACCAACTCATCATCCAACCATAGTTGTCACGGCGTCCCAAGGCGTTGGGGAGGGTCTAAATTCAAGTCGACATCAATAAATCAGTCAAGACGTGCAAGGCACCTGCCTAGGCAGCCAAGGCGGCCTTGACAACTATGCATCCAACCCACAAACCTTGATCCCACTGTCCTACTTTATATAGAGCAACAGTTCAATATATAATATATAAAACCACCAGTATATGAAAGATAAGCTACTTTTAGATCATCAAACTTATGAATTTGATTCCAAAGGTTTCTAAGAGGCTTCATAAACAGAATAGTCTTTTTCAAGATGTTTCGGAATGAGAAGTCAGCAAAGCCAAAGAACCTCTATTCTTGTACTAATTCATTTCAAATTTTATTAGTGTTTATTCCTTAGAAGGATAAATGATGGCTTGCACCCTAAACCATCAGTTGAAATGATAACCCTCTAAATCACTAATGAACTTCCAATCCAGTAATAAGCACACAAAGGATATATAGCACAGGACAACAACGGTACTCAAAAACCAGAGAAGAACTGGTTGGTTCAAGTCATCCAATGTTCAACCACATCTTCTTTGGTTTCTTAATGAGGGTGGGTGGGTCATAGTATATCATATGTTCTTAATCAAACAACCATGTTAAACTGATTTTTATTCTGACCATTTTCATAATCTGTATATATATAGATTTCTTTACATACTGCATAGCAAGTGAAACCAATCTCTCTCTCTCTCTCTCTCTCTCTCTCTCATAGTTATCAAGGCGTCACCTAGGCAAGTGACTTGCCGCCATGGTGGTTTTGCCCATGAATGTTCCTTGAGCCTCACTTGCCTATCTTTAATGTCTAGCAACTCTTGCAATCGAGACTTCACTGGATTAGCTTGAAATCCAAGAGTTTCCAGTTCTACAAGAGCCATCAGTTTGTTTTCAAGCATGCTCCTTGGGTCATACCCATCTCTTGTTCAGCATGGTTAGAGATTGTAGTAGCTCCTTCATCTTCCAATTTATCTCATCAATTTCAGCATCAATTGTACTGCTCACATGCTTCTTCTCAATTATCAGACCTTCTACTGCCCTTGAATGTTCCTTGAGCTTCACTTGCCTATCTTTAATGTCTAGCAACTCCTGCAGTCGAGACTTCACTGGATTAGCTTGAAATCCGAGAGTTTCCAGTTCTGCAAGAGCCTTCAGTTTGTTTTCAAGCATGCTCCTTGGGTCATCAACCTGTGATTTGCACGACCTCTCCACCAAGTTTGCAAAGGCCACCATGTACCCTATAGCCAGTCCTCCATGCAACTCTTCATTATACTGATCTAGGGTACTAAAATATGGTCTTTGTGGCAGTAGTTGAAAAGCTTCCATGGACTCAACTTTCTCCCGTGTGCGGGATTTAATGAAATCCAAATACATAAAGTGAAAACAAGGTGGAAGAAGACGAGGAATCGTGATGTTTTCAGCTTCAGATGATTGTGTCATCTTTCGTTACATTGTTTTCCTATTCTTCCAACTTTTGGGAAATTTCTCCCCCACCAAGTTGCACTAAAAGCCTGCGCATAAAAAACTTTGTGATGAATGCTTGTTCTTGAAGAATAAAGAAGCAAATAAAGAAGGAAATCAAGTTTTTTCTTTGAATGCAAACTAAACATTCTATACAAGATGAGAAATACAGCAACAATAAAGAGTGAAGAATGTAACAACAATATAAAGCTATAAAGTTAAGTGTAGATTGGTTAACTGGTCTCATAGATGTCTGGAATTGATTCTATAAGAGTATAAGAAATGTTTTACAATAATAAAGAGAGAAGAAAGAGAGAATAATTTACTATTTAAAAAATAAAAATAAAGGGGGGGCGGGGGAGGAGAGAGAATAATAGAGAGGTTGTAAGTATTAAAGGTATAATTGCTCAATCGTTAATGAGGACAGCTAACCCTGCTTCTCTTTCATTCTCAAGTGTACGGAAACGACCTTTAGTAAATGATTTATATATTGTCATTTGTGAATGGCCCGCATGAAGTATGAAAGTGATGTGTAAATCTCATATTTGGGACTAGATAGCCTTAAAAGTTTAAACATGGAGTCACTTGAGAAGCAAATCATTAGCCAGCTGAAGCTGAAACAACAAATGTCAACTCGTCGTCCAATTCACAAAGCTTGATCCCACTGTCCTACTATATATAGAGCTACAGTTCAATATATAATTATATAAGAACACCAGCATATGAAAGATGGGCTACTTTTAGATCATCAAACTTGTGACTTTGAATCCAAAGGTTTCTAAGAGGCTTCAGATACAAAATTAGATACAGGTATTTTTCAAAATGAGAAGTCAGCAAAGAGGGCCAAAGAACCTTTCTGCTTGTTCTAATTCATTTCAAATTTTATTGGTGTTCATTCCTTAGAAGAATTTGCTGGCTCCCTATACCATAGGTTGACATGATAACCCTCTAAACTCCTAATTATCTTCCAATCCAGAAATAAGAAACAGGATATATAGCACAGTACAATCAAGGTAATAAAAAACCAGACAGAACGTACATCAAGCCAAAGAACTGGTTGGATGAAGTCATCCTATGTGCAATCACATCTTCTTCTCTGGTTTCTCAATAAGGGTGGGTGGATCACAGTATAATATGTTCTTAATCAAACAATCATGTTAAACTGATTATTATTCTGACCATTTTAATAATCTGTATATATAGATTTCTTTACAAACTGCATAGCAAGTGAAACCAAGTGCTCTCCCTCTTCTGCAGTCAACCAACTGACCATACCATGAACTCACATTTTTAAAGCTACTAACAACAAGAAGAAGAACAATTACAATGGAGAAACAAACAAGATAGAGGAGAAAATCCCCAAATAAAGATGGAAAATGTTTCCCTACTCAGCAATTGGAGAGATAGAGAGAGAGAGAGAGCAGACATAAACTTAATCAAATATAGAAACAGAAATATATTACCGCTGCTAAATACTAACAAATCAGAGGCGGCCCAAAAAAACCGCTGCCAAATAGTGCTAAGCAGAGGTGGTTATGCATTACTACTTGTGGATACTCGCATTAAAAGCAGTGGTAATATAATATCACCATTAAATATAAAAAATAATTCACTCCAGTTATGATTAAAACTTTACCGTTTTTAATTAAGACCAATCAGAGGCAGTAATTTAATGACATTGCTAACTCCCTACAAATAGGAGCGGTAAAATATACCGCCGTTAAATAACTAATACTGCATAAACTTCAGTTGAGGTTAACGGCTTAACGCTACGCCACTTTTAATTAGGACCAATCATATGTTGTCTAAAATAACTTATGCCAAATAGTGAGAAATGGAGGCAGCCGCTGCCCCCATTTCTTGAAGTGGACGGATCCTAAAAAAGTGACTGTAGGGATTCTTCCTCTCCTACAGACTAAGTATAACTTTTGTCAAGAATTTATTAAATGTAAGAAATCTTGTATCTGGTGTTGGGCTGTTTTCTCTTTTGCGTTATAAATGAATTCTAGGTTTCTGCTTCAGAAGTTATAGAATGTCATCTCAATGTTCCCACATGCACGATCACAAGCACACCATCATGCACGCACGCAAACACACACATAGAGAATATAAATTCTATTTGGAAAAACATTGGTTACATAAGAATTCATCATTTGTAACCAATGTTACAAATGAATTCTAGGTTTCTGCTTCAGGAGTTATAGAATGTCATTTCAATGTTCCCACATGCACGATCACAAGCACACCATCATGCACGCACGCAAACACACACATAGAGAATATAAATTCTATTTGAAAAAACATTGGTTACATAAGAATTCATCATTTGTAACCAATGTTACAAATGAATTCTAGGTTTCTGCTTCAGGAGTTATAGAATGTCATTTCAATGTTCCCACATGCACGATCACAAGCACACCATCATGCACGCACGCAAACACACATGTAGAGAATATAAATTCTATTTGAAAAAACATTGGTTACATAAGAAAGAGATAAACAAACCTGATAATCCCCTGGTAAATCGTTGATTCGATTTGTGCAAACATTCTCCATATCATTGATTAACTGAGATGGAAAGATCATAATCACTTCCATGCATGACAAAATTAAACGATTAGATGGAAAGGATTCAAGATGGGTTAAACGAGAACAGCCAATACCTTGTATTCATAATGCAGGAGGTGTGATCGTTCAATGGGAACCTCTGCATCAGCGATTACTACGATGAGCCCATCAAAAGAATGGTTCGGCCTCATAGCTATTTCGCTTTAAATAATCTGCAAGAAAACAATTATAGTGTAACTCATTCTAGAAAATAAGATCTGAATCTTCCATCATATACAATTGTTACCACCACTCTCAATTCAATTGGAACTATAATTTGCTCAAAAGGAGAAACATGGGAAAGACAGAATGGAAAAGGGAAAAAGGAATACCGAAAATGATTCAATATTTCAATCTCAAATCTATAATGCCTTTAGAAGCCAAGAGGCAAACTCAATTAAACGTTAAGGACAGGATGCTTTCCAACATCAAACCAGTTAGCTTACTACTGTAGCACTTTAAATATCATAATTCCAACACTTAGATTGAGGATCCATACCTTATGTTGTTAAAGCTTGAGATGAAGAAAGAGTGAAGACGCAGATGAAGAAGAAAGAAGAAAGAACAAAAAGCATACTAAAAGAATCAAGAGGATGGAGAAGCCGGAAGAACGGCAGAGACTGTTATATTAGACGCAGATGGGAAACCCTACCTCACCCCAAACCACCTTATGTCGGCGGAGCCATTCAACCCCTCAAAATAACATTATATAGGAGGTTAAAAGTAGGGATCCAGATCTTCTATGGTGCGCTGTCCGTAACAGCCTGTGCGATGCAGATTGGGTCACGCATGCAATGACCGCCTTATTGCGTTTGGACAAGGGTAAGGTGATAATTACACATACGACTCAGTCTGAATCGCCCAGACCCCTATGGGTAACGCGCCATAGAAGATTTGAATTGTAAAAATAATGGGTACCAATAGTAATTTACAAGGCCCAGAACAGCCTACTCTATTATGGGCCTTATTCTCATAATTAAGCCCAAATCCACCTTATATTCAGGCCTGACTTTAGTTTCCCAAAAGCCTTATTTGTTTTGAAGGGTTTTGGTGAGATGTAATTAACTAATGGGAGAATGGTACGGATTTATCATGGAATACCAAATATATAATAAATCAGGTGGGATTTTCATCCTCTTAAGTGCGTAAAACCATGGGTAGTGACGTCTTTTTATTCTCTCAAGTGTTAAGTGGACGGTTGGATTCTTAAGTGTGGTGCACTTGAGAAGATAAATTTCCAATAGGGTTGAATTTAAGTTTCTTTGTTTGACAACATCCACACTTTGGTGCAAATATCTACATGAAGATAGAAGACGTCCGCAACTTGGTGTAGACATCCACAAGTATTGAGTAGACGTCTGCACTCGTGTCAGAACAATGAATAATTATGGCTATATTTTTTAGCATTAGAATTTAAACAATTATATTTTTTTGACCATTAGAGGTCGACAAACATCCCACAAGTGTTTTAAGTTTCTTTCGAGCTAATGTTATCAGAAACAATTGTGGCCTATGATAAGGGACTTGGGGACCTTTAAGAGCTAATGATCAACATTACTCACCAACACTTTAGCTGAGCATTCTTTTTTCTATGGCCTTTACAGGTTTTTAGAGATCTTGTGCTTTAAACCTGTAAATCTATCTTGTCTAAAGGTTGTACTTTTTTTCTTTCTTTTTGAGTAGTTGTTACATTATGTGTTAAGTATGTCCTACACAAAAAGAATCAATTGGTGTTTGATTTTGTAAGGATTTTAATGAACCATATTTTTTTAATGAAAACAAGAAGGATCACAAAAAAAAATGCAATAATAAATTCAAAGAACCTCGCACCAAAAAAGAGTGGCTTTGATACAAAACTGTGGAGAAAATGACCCAAGTGCAGCTTGTCCCTCCCAATGCGAGGCATTTCAATCACAACGAACTTAAAAATTAACTGGAGATTTGTTATCTCTTGAAGTTCAAAAATGCTAACTCTCCTTAGAATCTTAACTTTTCCACAAATCTTTCACATTTTTTTATTTTTGTTGAATGACCACTCAACAACACTTTAACATATGGGTTTTTTCGTTTACCAAAAAAAAAAAGGGTATTCTCAAAACCCTTTTCTCAACTATAAGAGAGAGAGGGGGGGGGGGGGTGTAATGAAGAGAATTAATAATCTACCGAATCTTGTCCCCCTTCTCCTTGCCTTCCATAAACCCCAAATTAGATATGATTTTATTTTCCTTCTCCTTGCTTTCCATAACCCCCTAATTGGATATGATTTTATTACCATAAAAAAAAAAGACATGATTTTAATCACATTGAAATTATACCAATTAGGTCAATGAAATCTTATCTCACTATACTGTGATTTCAATCACATTGAAATCATATCAAATAAAGTTGTCAATAAAAAAAAATATTCCTTAGCTAACAATAATCATGGGAAGAGGTAGGATCCTAATAGAATATCTATCGAAACGAACACTTCTAGATAATTATAACAAATAATTGCCAAAGTAGAAGTTATTTACGAAATAGGCTCTTCACATTCCAATATCACATTATAGACTATAAGTCCTGTAATTAATTACTGTCAGGCCCATTCTACTGAAATTACTTGTTTTGGGTTTCTGTAATTGATTGGACCAATAAAATATTTTCAAAAAATATTTGATAAAATAATTTTAATTTAAAAAAAATTGTACACAATTTATGAAAATGTCACCGGATCCGAATTTGTGTCCATTCAAATACAGACATTCTCTCTCTATTTGATATTCTCCCATATGGCAACTGATTCCTTTTAAGGGTACCTCATTTGACTTTTATCAGACTTTGCAAATCAGCACACCGACGTATAGTCAGTGTGACATCATCTATTGTTGCCCCAAAATTCAAAATGCGTGGCTGCATGGATAAGGACCCCTGCGACTCAACATACACTACTAACAAGAATTTCATCCCAAATCAACCAACATAACACATGCAAAATTCTCGTATGATCCGATTTAATGTACGCACAATATATACACACACTTGCGTCATAGAATCTCCATTCATAAGAACACGTAGTATGACAACCATATGAAAGGGTTGCCCAGTCTCTTCCCTAGTCGTGAACTTTTTTAGGTTAAAACTTAGGAACAAACAAGGCCTAATTTGATTTAGAAGATATAAAAATGTAGTTGATGGCCTCACGTCCAACATCAAGTCCATCCTATATTATCCCAAATTGTGTGACAATGGCTTTCAACTAATAAGAAACTATACTTCTTTTTTTTTCACTTTTACATTTTAATTCCATTATACAAATATTGGAAGAAAAATGGAATTCATCATGTCTTTATCATAAATCTTATTCAGTAGTGTAGTGAACTGTTGTCGCATCAGTTTCAATTCAATCCTTTATAAACCCAAACTTAGTATGACAATGGCTTTCAATCAAGAAACCAGAAACACATTGTCTTACTTTTAATTGCATTTTCAGATATTGTTAGAGACATTGCTCTCCAGTAGAACCATTTGATTCTACTCGTGTTTACAAAGATGAGGGTCAACAGCTACCAATTCCTTTGGTCGACTAGAACACCTCTAGGAGATAACATGCCCATGAACAAAAGGGGCTACCAGATGGCCTGGTTCTTCTTCTTCTGAAAGGTAGGGAACCTCTGCCAAATGGGGTTATTTCAATAGCTTCAAACAAAACAAGTGACGATTAACGCTTTGTCACTGATCCATTGCAACTCATGATATTAGATTCCTATCAATTACATATCTCTACAAGATCTCAGCTCAATCCTTGATCCATTGCAACACATGATATGATATTACAATCCTATCAATTATCGATGGCTACAAAACCCCAAGTCTGAGTGACTCAATTGAAAGATCAATCCAATGTTGGATTAAAAAGAAAAATACTAATGGAGACACTCTGATCTGTACTTTCAAAACTCATTCCCTGCCATGTTCCTCTTTCTCCTACAAGAAATCAGTGTAATGTCAACACAGCCAAGGATGGGCTGTAGAGATCACCACTAATCTCTTCTTACCAAGGCACAGATCAACATGGAAACGAACACCAAAACTTGATGCCAGTTCACAAACCCTGCAGGGTAAGTAGGTAAACAGGAAGGGACATAAAATTTACTGATAATAGGGGAGAATATAAATAAAGACAACATTAATGAACCCCATAGAAAATTTTATGAAATACCATGGTATGTCGAAACTCACATTCTCACACACTTCAATGGGATCAATAATGTAGTGTGGATACCCCAAGTGCAGATCCAACTATCTGAGAAAACATGAATTCATGTACAGCTAGGTTTTGGAAAGTCTAAACCAAGTCTACTATAGGATCTCCCAAATACAACACTAGTACAATATTATATCAGTCTACAGCAACAAACAGTAGTAATCCAGCAACAGAGAATTATCAAATTAACCATAACAGCACTTGATTATCAAAATCCTTAACACCCATCAATATCAATCAATATTTATAAAAGGGAGGAACATAAACAAAGCCAGAACTTGACTATCGGCTAACAGTTATAGAGAGAACTTCTGACAGAATTAACCAACCATTAAAATAGAAACTAATTCCCAGATGGGATCAAGACATTGGTAGAAGGTAGGTAGAAAGGGAATAAAACATTCCTCAAAGTCTGTACCACACCTATATTACTTCATTAATATAATGTAAGACAATAACTAAAGAAATTCCCAAAATACCCTTAATAACTCTAACACACAATGGGAATGACACCATCAAAATTACCAAATTTCTCCAATGTTTCGCTATTTAATATTTTTCCTACAAGATAATGGAGAAATATTTTAGACATTAAACACAATACATTTTTAATATGCCTGAGAGATTGGATCCCTCAATGGGCTATCAGGGTAGTTGACTGACAAATCTTTGGCTGTCCTAACACGTGCTAAAGTATGTACTGATGTCAGTGCGGTTAGTGCCAACTAATTGATTTTGGTCATTGATTCTCAACGGCTTCTTTTCTCCGGGCTTCATGGCTAATGTTTGCAAGGCTCTTGAATGCCATCTCTTTTGGTTGGCACCTACAATTAATGATTAGACCGGATTAGTAATTGGTGTAGTGTCAATTTTCTTAATTAAAACAATGATAATATCTTTTCAAACTTTAAAAAAGAGGGTTATACCTGATAAGGCAACTAGCATACTAGTACAATCAGAAAGTAGGATTTCCATTTGCTTAACCTGCATTGCAACAAGATCACAATGATAGTAAGTATATTTACTTGCTACCTATTAACTTAAATGAAAAAGTAGAGTTTTGCACAAATATATTATATAATAAGAGTGCCCCAATGCACGAGCCTCCCGCTACTGTAGGGTTTGGGAGGGGAAAATATAAGAAGTCTTACCCTTAGCTTCACAAGAGAAGCTATTCCCAATTTTTGAAACCACAACCTCCAATGCATGGGTGTGCTTCGAGGCCATTATCATCTACTCGCCGTTGAAATTATCGTTGAGGAGGAAGAGGTGGCTACTTGTGGAGTACTTGAGCCCGTTGGAGGACGAAGGAGGTTCCAAACCACTTAACGAGTACGTTGATTTGTTCAATGTTAGGGCTCGTCCTCCTATGCGCACTGATCACTATTTCAAACTCAACGATGTGGTCAATGCTTACCACAACGATGGATGGTGGAGACGAGTCAATATCGAGGTTATTGAAGACTCTAGATCTTCGGTCTTCTTCCACAGCATCAACTATGAAAAATCAGACTTACGTGACCACCTGGGATGGATTCAATGATTGCTAACATATAAGGAAGAAGAAGGGGAATCTTGATGTTCAGCCTCAGATGATTGTGTCATCTTTCCCTACACTGTTTTCCTATTCTTCTGACTTTTGGGCAATTTGTCCACCCGACCAAGTAGGACTAAAAATCTGCACATAAAAAGCTTTATGATCAATGCTTGTTCTTGAAGAATAAAGAAGAAAAGAAAGAACGAAACCTAGTTTTTTATTTGGTTGAAAACTAAACATTCTATACAAGATGATTCATCATTATTCATGATAAGAAGAAAAAAAACTTTTACTTGTCTTCTTCTGCTGTCCATCAGATTAGATCAGATTAGCCTTCTTTTGGGCTTCACCTGTCCTCCACTAAAAGTCTGCACATAAAAAGCTTGGTGATCAATGCTTGTTCTTGAAGTATAAAGACGAAAAGAAAGAAAGAAACCTAGTATTTTCTTTGAATGAAAACTAAACATTCTATACAAGATGATTCACCATCATTAATGACGAGAAAAAAAAACTTTTACACGTCTTCTTTTGTTGTCCATGTTATTTGATCAGATTAGCCTTCTTTTGGGCTTTGCATGACCTCTCCTAATTGGATAATTCTTTCTAACCATGCACATCTTCCTACAAAACCTATTTTCTTCAGTAATGAATGTCCCTAATCCCCTACAAAAATCACAAAGTAGAGTTGCCCTTCAACAGAGGGAGTAGGGGAATGACGCCAGATATCACTATAGACTAAATCCAGAGGAAGCAAGCAGCGAGAATGACACTCGCTAACGGTAACCTACTGGGCTTGCAAAGTTGACAGGCCGGAAAGACTGAAGGGAGACGAGTGGACTGATATTGGTGCACAACAAGAAATAAAGGACATACTCATGGGGGTGGCCTACACAGTGATGCCAACCGTCAACGGAGGCGATTGCAGCGACTTAAGGAGAGGAGGCATGCGTCACAAGGCTAAGGAATCAAATGTCCTTACTCCTCAGCATACAGACCGAAACAGAAGATCATACAAAATTTGCCCCCCCCCCCCCCAAAACAAAAAAAACCGACCACCATTATGCTCCAGCAGAACAAGATCAGAGGAATCACTCCACGGGGTGCAACCAAATGCAGCCTATACGTACTCTCAAGGAAAAATGATGATCAGAATTAGACGAAAACTTAAGTTTCAGATTTGGGATTATAGAGCAAAGCAATAAAGAGTGAAGAATATAATATCAATATGAAGCTACAAATTGTTACGTGTAGATTGGTTAACTGGTATCATAGATGTATGGAAGTGATTCTAAGAGAGTAGCAGAAATCCTTTTACAATAGTAGGGAGATAAGAAAACAAGAATAACTTACAATTTCAAAAAGGAAAATACAGGGGGGGGGGGGAGAGAATAATAAAGAGGTTGCAAGTATTAAAGGTATAAGTGCTCAATCATTAATGAGGATAGCTAACACTGCTTCACTTTATGCTTAAGTGTTTAATAATAGAGTGAAACTATTAACAGATTCTAATTCGGAGCAGCTGGTGGAGATTTCTTCGCTGCAGAATAAGAAAGAGCATCCAGGCTCGAACATTACCTGACCTGGTTGTCTTCTAATTCAACTGCTTAAAGTAAAAGTTTTCTTAAATGGACTAATCAGGCCTTGTACACAACGAGTGCCTCAACTCTCACCCACAATAATCTGATTACCTTCTTCACTTTTATGTGAATAGGTTTTGATACAAGTATCAAGCACATGAAAGTTAAAGGAAACAACGTTTAGTAAATGTATTTATATATTGTCATTTGTGAATGGCCCACATGAAGTATGAAAGTGATGCGTAAATCTCATATTTTGGACTTGATAGCCTTAAAGTTAAAACATGGAATCACTTGAGAAACACATCATTAACTAGCTGAAGCTGAAACATCAAATATCAACTCATCATCCAACTCACAAAGCTTGATACCACTGTCATACTTTATATAGAGCTACAGTTCAATATATAATTATATAAGACCACCAGCACATGAAAGATGGGCTACTTTGGATCATCAAACTTGTGAATTTGAATCCAAAATTTTCTAAGAGGCTTCATATACAGAATTCGATCAAGGTCTTTTTCAAGATGTTTCGGAATGAGAAGTCAGCAAAGAGCCAAAGAACCTTTTTTCTTGTTCTAATTCATTTCAAATTTTATTAGTGTTTATTCCTTGGAAGGGTAAACAATGGCTTGCTCCCTATACCATCAATTGACATGATAACCCTCTAAACCACTAATAAACTTCCAATCCGGTAACAAGAACACAGAGGATAAGCACAGGACAATCAAGAAAATAAAAAACCAGACAGAGCGTACATCAAGCAAAAGAACTGGTTGGATGAAATCATCCTATGTTCAACCACATCTTCTTCTCTGGTTTCTCAATGAGGGTCGGAGTATCATAGTATCATATGTTTTTAATGAAACATTCATGTTAAAATGATAATTATTCTGAACATTTTAATAATCTATATATATATTTACATACTGCATAGCAAGTGAAACCAAGCGCTCTCTCTCTCTCTCTACTGCAGTCAACCAACTGACCATATCATGAACTCAAAATTTTAAAGCTACTAACAACAAGAAGAACAATTACAATGGAGAAACATACAAAATAGAGGAGAAAATCCACAAATAAACAAAGGCCGTACCCATTGCACAAGTCTCCCGAGTTTAGCAGGGTCTGGGGAAGGTCAAATGAACACAGCCTTACCCCATAAAGATGGAAAATGTTTCCCTGCTCAGCAATTGGGGAGAAAGAGAGAGAGAGAGAGAGAGAGCCAATATATACTTAACCAAATAGAAGTAGTAACATATTACCGCAGCTAAATACTAACAAATAGAGGCAGTTATATATTACCACCGCTAAATAAATAATATAACATTCCCTCCAGTAACGGTTATAATATTACAACTTTTAATCAAGACAAATCAGCGGCCAATAATAACCGCTGCCAAATAGTTCCAAACAGAGGTGGTTATATATTACCGCTTGTGCATACTCGCATTAAAAGCGGTGGTAATTTAATATCACCATTAAATATAAAAAATAGTTCACTCCAGTTGTGATTAAAACTTTACCATTTTCAATTAAGACCAACCAGAGGCAGTAATTTAATGCCATTGCCAACTCCCTACAAATAGGGGCGGTAAAATATACCGCCGTTAAACATATAATACTGCATTAGCTTCCGTTGCGGTTAATGCTATGCCACTTTTAATTAGGACCAATCATATGCGATCTAGAATAACTGATGCCAAATAGTGACAAATGGAGGCGGTAATATGTTACCATTGCTGAATACTTATATATAGTGGCAGTAATATATTACGGTTCCTGAAATTTTTTTCTAAAATGACTCTGTTTGTTTAACTGCCGTTTAACGAGGCATATTACACAGGTAAAAATTTACCGCAACCATATATGCCACCTAAGTGCAGCCGCTGCCCCCTTTTCTTGAAATGGACGGATCCTAAAAAAGTGGCTGACGGGATTCTTCCTCTCCTACATACTTAGTATAACTTTTGTCAAGATTTTATTAGATCGAAGAAATCTTGTATCTGGTGTTGGGCTGTTTTCTCTTTTGCATTATAAATGAATTCTAGCTTTCTGCTTCAGGAGTTATAAAATGTCATCTCAATATTCCCACATGCACGACCACAAGTACACCGTCATGCACGCACGCAAACACACACACACACACGTAGAGAATATAAATTCTAATTAAAAAATCATTGATTACATAAGAAAGAGATAAACAAACCTTATAATCCCCTGGTAAATCGTTGATTCGATTTGTGCACACATTCTCCATATCATTGATTAACTGAGATGGAAAGATCATAATCACTTCCATGCATGACATAATTTAACGACTAGATTAAACAAGGATTTAAGATGGGTTAAATGAGAACAGCCAATACCTTGTAATCATAATGCAGGAGGTGTGATCGTTCTATGGGAACCTCTGCATCAGCGAGCCCATCAAAAGAATGGTTCGGCCCCATAGCTATTTAGCTTTTAAATAATCTGCTAGAAAACAATAATAGGGTAACTCATTCTAGAAAATAAGATCTGAATCTTCCATCATATACAGTTGTTACCACCACTCTAATCTTTCCAAGGAAAATGCCAACAAACAATTGTTGTTTTCAATTCAATCCGCTCTCTAATTTGCCTTCAATGAAAAAGGCCAAGGTGGTTTCCACCTTCCACCTTGAGCTTAAGAGTGCATTTCATCTTAAGGAATAATCCCACCTTGTAATCTCCAGGGTAAAAGAGAAAAATGGGAAAGGAAAACGGAAAACGGAAAACGGAAAACGGAAAAAGAAATAACGAAAATGATTCAATATTTCAACATCAATTCTATATACCTTTAGAAGCCAAGAGGAAAACTCAAAACATTAAGAACAGCACACCTTCCAACATAAACCCCTAACTACAGTAGCACTTTCAATGCATAATTCCAAAACTTAGATTGAGGATTCATACCTTATGCTGTTAAACCTTGAGATGAAGAAAGAATGAAGATGCAGATGAAGAAGAAAGAGGAAGAACCATACTAAAAGAATCAAAAGGATGGAAGAGTCGCAAGGACGGTAGTGGCTGTTATAGCAGACGAAGATGAGATACCCTACCGCACCCCCAAAACACCTTATGTCGGCCAGGGCGGACGGAGGCATCCAACTCCTCAAAATAACATTATATAGGTAGGTTAAAGTAGTGAGTTCGGTTCTTCTAAACGTACCAACAGGTGAACGTATATGTACTAATTAACCATCTGTCCTATTTTTTTCATTTATAAAAAAAGACGTTACATGGGGACGAGTGGGGACACATCTGAACCAATCTCCATGGGGTTATAGGAATCATCTCGTACAAAGGCCAGCTGGGCCTACTCTAGTATGGGCCTCATTCTCATAATTAAGCCCAGATCCACCTTATATTTAGGCCTGGCTTGGTTTCCTAAAACCCTGTTTGTTTTGATGGGTTTTGGTGAGATGGGATGAAATAGGAGAATGGTACGGATTTATCATGGAATACCAAATATGTAGTCGTATAGATAAATCGAGTGTAACTTTATACTAATACAATAATATGTTGTACTGGTATTGGGTATTGTAACTTTTTTATTCTAAACCAACATAGTATGTGTGTGCTTAGAGCTTATGGTCCAAAATATCCCAACCAAAAGAATCCTATATATGGGGGGACAAGCCAAAGAACCCAACCTTAAAATAAATGTTATTTTATTTTTGGTGAAATATTTTATATGTGGTAATGTATGAATACGGTTAATACTTTGGTTTTTGAATAATTTTATTCAATTGAGTTTGACTCGGTTACATTCGCCCAAAATCAATTAAATCCTAGATATCTAATCAAGAAAATTTATTATTAGTATTAAGCCTTGTGCAATGGGTACGAACTTTCCCTCAGTGCCATTTTTTTTTTAGTTAAGAGGAACATCTATTGATGATCACGGTTAACATTCAAGGCTTCTGTAACAGTGTCTACAGATAGGCAAGGGTCGGAATAGTAGTAATAGTAATAAAGTTGCTTCTACCAAAAATAAAATAATAATAATAGTAATGTTGCAAATATATTATTTTTAAGAGTTGTTATTCATATAAGAAGGGTGGGTTTCGTTTGGAAAAATAACAAAATGTTGAAAAGACCACAATACCTAAGAAGCAATGGAAGATTGACGGATCAATTCCGACAGAATTCGTGATTCTTTGGTGCTAGATAAGTTAGGGTTTTGTTTTTCTTACATCGAAGCCTCCTTGGTGCTGCAACGATCATCGTCTTAATCTTGCTCTCTCTCTTTGTTGCCTAACTCCACACGAGAGAGCAGGCACTCTCTTCGTGAGTAGCAAAAAAGCCTCCTCCTAAAACTAATTGCCCTCTATGATGCTCTGGGTTCCTTTGCTTCATCTGGAGAAGATAGTGTGTCTTACTTGCTACTTGGTAGATTGAGGTTTTGTTTTTTAACTTTCTAATATATTTCACTACTGATGAATTATATACCTGAATCATTCCAGATTGTGAGATTAATGATGGATTGGGCAAAATGAATCATCCCCCTTTGTCAAGGTTTTGTTTCCCCGAGATTGTGAGAGAGGAATCGATAGATTGAGAGGGGGGGGGGGGGGAAGGAGGGAGTCCAAGGATCGAGGGAGAGAGTGAAGCTTTGGAGGATAATTTAGAAAGCCATTGTCAAGAACCTTATCCTCCGCTAGAAAAAAGAGAGAGAGGTTGGGTACATGATTTTGGGGGAAAAAACCGGAAAATGGATTGTTAAATTACATTTTAACCCTTATGTGAAAAATCTAATTAAAGTTTTTGGTTTCTTCGATTTTCCAGTAGTGGATGCGATTTCACTCAATTATCCTGGTAAATTTATTTCCATCAATGTCTCTCACCGTAGTTCTAAGAGAATAATATGTGTCTCATTATGTTTGGATAAATAATAGACCCTTGTTACGTTAATATTTCCCCTCTTTTTAATCAAAAATAAAATTTTGCCACGACTTGCACATGATCGGGTAGTGTTCTATTACCTAATTAGAAAAAAGGAAGAAAGTTCTTTGTGGGGCAGTGTGCCGCCCAGACTCAAATGAAAGATGGTAATGATTGTCCTATAGATGACATTGTGCCTATAGGGGCCACATTCCATCTCATAGAGAACTCTTTCCTTTAAAAGGAATGGGAAAAACTTGCCCACGATGCCAAATTGCAATTTTCCTCTAAAATGGATTTTTTTTAATGATTTTCTCTCTTACTTTGAATATGTGAGTCCCATGTGAATTATAATTTTTTCATGACATCTATTGGTATGGCATGAAGATTCTTCCCACACTAGCATCACGGGGAACCGTCTCCCTAAAAATAAAATCGAAAAAGACTTATTTAGAAGACAGCTGCTAGAACAGCTAATTAGTCCTTGCCCCTAGGTGGTCTCGGTTCTTTGAGTTGTCAGGGCAGGTTTGCTAGCACCTTTATTTCTCTCTCCTCCTCACATGAAAATTCGATACCATTTTACCACATCTCATTGGTGTCTTCTCTTTGCTGCTTACTCAGATAACCCTTTCCCAAAAGAAAAATAGGGTTAAGAAAATAAAAACCATCCAGAGAATTAGGGAAACCCTATTCATGGAGGTAATATAGTTGGGAGGGGGGACAGTTTCCGATGCCCATAGATAGGCTATAGAGATTCTGAATTAGTTGATTAACACGCCGCAAGCATTCCAATAACCCACAGCCCACTAATCTACAATCTTACAAGACATGTAACAGAAATGATTAGTTAACAAGTACAGAACAAGATGATAACAAGTAGTCAATGCGGTTGTGACCATGATTAAAACTTATTCAGATCATATCATTATCCATATCCAAAGTTCAAATCAATTACATATCTCGACAAGATCTCGGCTCAATCCCTGATCCATTGCAACTCATGAAATTACAATCCTATCAATTACAGATGTCTACAAAACCACAAGTCTGAGTGACTAAACTGAAGGATCAAACCAATGTTGGATTCCCAAAAAAATAAAAAAACACTAATGAAATCACTGTGATCTCTACTTTGAAAACCCCCCATCCCTGCCTTTTTTCCTCTTTCTCCTATAAGAAATCAGTGTAATGTCAATACAGTCATGGATGGTGGATGGGTAGTAGAGATCACTACTAATCTCTTCTTACCAATGCACAAATCAACATGGAAACGAATTCTAAATCTTGATGCCAATTCACAAAGTTCCTGGCTCCTGCACAATAAGTAGGAATGGAGGAAAGGACAAAACATTTAGTGATAATAGGGGAGAACATGAAAAAAAGACAACATTAATGAACCCAATAGAAAATTTTATGAAATACCATGGTATGTCAAAACTCACATTCTCACATACTTCAATGGGATCAATAATGTTGTGTGGGTACACCAAGTGCAAATCCAACTATCTGAGAAAACATGAATTCAGGTTATTTGATGCAAACTAAAGAAAGAAAGAAAAGCAAATCTTGACAATGACATCATGATAATAACCAACCACCAAAGTAGAAACTACTTCCCAGATGGGATCAATGCATTGGTTGAAGGTAGGTAGTAAGGAAATAAAACAGTCCTCAAAGTTTAATAAAAAGTTAGTGGTTAGATGCCTGAGATATCAACAAGTCATGGAATTAGAAAGTAGGATTCGGAAATAGTAACTAACTAATATTGGAGAACTCAGCTGTTGGATCAGCACCAAAACACCATCGCAGGAAGGGGTTGTTGAGTTGATTAAATATTCAAAACTCAGCAGCAACTGTTTAGTGGATATGCAGATCAAAGAGGAAGAAAAAATATCTCAGCAAACTCCTTGGATTTTTTTAATCACAATGGACAGTTTTGTATCCTCCAATTAGCAACCGTTGCAGCCACAACAGGGTATTCATCTCAGTAATCAGTAAGGTTCCCAGCAGCGATGAAACACCTTCGTTAAAATCTCAGGTATGCAACAAATAGCAGAACAGAGCAGTAGTGTATTGAAAGGTAAGGGAAGAAGATAGAAAGGATAGAAGGGTGAATCGAGCCTCTCACTCACTCCTAGGAATCTCACCCCACATAGGACTCTCTCCTTCTCTACGGTCTCTCACAGCACTCATGGTTGTAACACAACTTTTTCTTTTAATCATCAAAATCGTTGGAGGCTGAAGTAAAGCCTTCCCTTTTATTTATAACTTCAGAAATCACCTATTGCGTGGGGACCGAGGGAGTACTCATTACAATCCAACAAAATTAAAACTTCTTAAACTGAGATTCAATTTCCAAAATAGAAACAAGAATAAAAATGGACTCATGACTCGTAACCAAGTGGTACTATCCCCACACCTTCCCCCACTTTCTAATCTTGTCCTGCATCACTCATCATACTGGGGAAAAACAAAACAGAATACAGCAGCAACATCAAGGGCTTGGACCAGATCATTATGACACAAGAAATTGAAATCATACACACTAGAGAGAATTCTGCATCAAATATTCGTATCTTATACAGTTGTTGCCACCACTCCCATACTTCCAAGGAGGATGCCAACACACAATTGTTTTCAATTCAGTGGGCACTCTAATTTGCCTTTAAATGAAAAAGGCCACGGTGGTTCCACCTTCACAACCTCAGTTATAGGATAAAGGTCGAAACGAATGCTAATACATGAAACTCAAAACAGTGTCCAAGTATGAACAGTTGAGCATAAGTGCGCATTTCATCTTAAGGTGGATTCTGTATCCTTTAGTGGACTTCTTCCTCCAAGAACTGACAGCAGCAGAAACCTTTCTTTAGTACAGGGAGTCATTTCTATAGGGTAATGGAATAGTTTAGGATCAATCCCACCTTGTAATCTCCAGGGTAGAAAATAAACAAAAAAATACATAAAATGATTCAATATTTCCATCTCAATTCTATTTGCCTTTCGAAGCCAAGAGGCAAATTCAATTTGAATTGTGGATAGCATGCTTTCCTAAATAAGCCCAGTTAGCTACCTATTGTAGTGCTCAAAATGGCCCAGGTAGATAAATCCGATTAAAGCAAAAAATAGAAAGGCCATTCTAGTCCCATTAGCAGATGAGGCAATGTCTATTCGTCTGTCCTTAATTTATAGCATATGATCCCCCCTAAATAACTCCACCAGGCTAAATTATTTCAAAGCTTAGACTAACATGCTTTGTTTTTTCATCCCAAAAAAAATTAACATGCTTTCCAAAATAAAACTAATTAGCAAAAGAGAAACAATAGTGTCATTGGGATTGCAAACCTGCCATCTCCTCCTTCCTCTGCTACTCTTGCTCTGCCAACTTTTTCTCCCACTTACTTTCTTGTTCGGCAAACTGTTGGCGACCTTCAACTCCTCCAGCATCCTTTTTTCATGCTCTTTCAGTCGGTTTTTGGCTTCAACATTGGTTTTTGTAAGCCCAGCTTCCTTCGGGCTTACACCAAACCCTAATCAATGCACTCGGCCATGACCCTCATTACCTAATACTTCTCGTAAGACGTCGTCCATGGTGTCCCTGTCTTTCCTCGATCCTGGTGCCACCTAAGGTATTTACTCACAGAGCAGTGCCTATAACTTAATGTAATCCAAGTTAAAAAATATACAAGTTTTAACAGTGGTGGTATTGGTTACATACAACATAATACTTACCATCTTTTTCACCTCATTTCACATCTAATACTTCTCCATTTTTCAGCTGATGGGTGATAAAAAAACATATCAAACCTCGAAGGACTCTCACCTTCAGGGTCCTCTCTCGGCTGAACAAACAGCTAGAAGTGTTAGACAAAACAAGAATTCACAAGGACCCAATCATTATCTAATGTACGTACTTGTTCAACAAACATACCTCATCTTCATATATTTGCACAAAAGGCTACCTCCCAAGACTATGACTAGCCAGGGCTTTTCTGCCAACTTTATTTTACACATTAATCTCCTACCATATTGGAAAAAATCATCAAAATATGTTGGGTCAAAATTACAACTTATCAATGCATTTTAGGAATAAAATTTACCTGTTTTTTTCTCAGACTTCCAAATAGATATGAGTTCCTCCCAATGGTCTTGTGGTAGTCAATCATCACAATGGGCTATGGCATCATCAAAATTGCCATATTTCTCAAATGGTTCGTTCTTCAACTCGAGTTTGAAGGACCGCCACATTGTTCCCATTTTTTTATACACAAATTCCTTAGAATCTTCCAGTATTTCATATTTTTCCTACAAGACAATGGAGAAATATTTTAGACATTAAACACAATACATTTTTATTGTGCTTTAGAGATTGGATCCCTCAATAGGTTATCAGGGTAGTTTTCTCCACACCGTATGTCCGTATCTTTGCTATAATCTGGCACATATCTCCAATCAAGGTGGTTGACGGACAAATCGTTGTTGGTCCAAACACATGTAGTGACGTCAGTGCGGTTAGTGCCAACTAACTGATTATGGTCATTTACTCTCAACGGCTTTTTTCTCCGGGTTTCGTGGCTAGTGTTTCGAAGGCTCTTGAATGCCATCTCTTTTGCTTGGCGCCTACAATTAATGATTAGACCGGATTAGTCATTAGTGTAGTCTCAATTTCTTTGTAATTAAACCAATGATAATATCTTTTCAAACTTAAAAATAGGGGGTTATACTAGATGAGGTCCCCGGCGTACTATTACCATCAGAATGGGAGATTTTCATTCGCTTAACCTGCATTGCTACAAGATCCCAATGTATAGGAAATATATTTATTAGCTAACTATGAACTTAAATATAAAAGTAAAGTTTTGCAGAATAACTACATGCAAATAAAAACAGGTATATATTCAATTATAAGAGCGTCCGAATGCATGGGGCTCACGGTACCACAACCTTCAATGCATGGGTGTGCTGGATTCAATGAATTCCAAATACAGAAAATACAAAGCAAAGAGGAAGAAGTAGAGGAATCTTGATGTTCGGCCTCATATGATTGTTCCAACTTTCCCTGCACTGTTTTTATGTTCTTCCTTTCAAACTTTTTTGCAATATGACCCAAAATTTCCAACCTTTGCTCCCCCCCACCAAGTTGCACTAAAAGTCTGCATATAAACAGTTTTGTGATCAATGCTTGTTTTTGAAGAATAAAAAAGCAAAGAAAGAAGGAAACCAAGTTTTTTCCTAGGATGAAAACAAAACATTGTATACAAGATGATTCACCAACATGAGAAAGAAAAAAAAAAAACTTTTTACCTATCTTCTTCAGTTGTCCCTTTGATCAGATTAGACTTCTTTTGCGCTTTGTCTGTCCTCCCCTAATTGGATAATCCTTTCTAACCATGTCCATCTTTCTAGAAAACCTATTAATGGGGGACTGGAAAGGAGAAAAATCAGAGTTGCAGGGGGAAGGAAGGATCGCATATGAAGAAAAGGGGGGGGGGGGAGGGGAGGGGAGAGAAGAGTGTACATGCACACAGCCACAAACTCTATTCATTCTATGCTTTTTTTCAATACGTTGGTTACAAGTGTATAAATAAGAAAACTATCTCAGCCTGAGTATCTCACCCATCCTATCTCAAGATTTCAACATTGCATAAGAAACTTTTCTATTAATTCAAATTCATGTACAATGTTAGCCTCCTCAAACTTATATAGAAGGCTCAAAAATACACTAAAAAGGAAAGGCCTAACCCTATCCTTAACTAATAAGGTAACCTAAATTGACTATGAAAATGAAATAATAATGAAAACATACTCAAAATAGGACTCTAACTAACCTAGTGAAGCAAATCACGTTTTCCTACTTTCTACCCATATTTTAGGATAATTAAATTGGCCAATTACAAGATATAAAAATAGGGGGGGGGGGGAGAGAATAATAGAGAGGTTGTAAGTATTAAAGGTATAATTGCTAAGTCATTAATGAGGACGGCTAACCCTGCTTCACTTTTATTCTTAAGTGTTTAAATAGTAGGTTGAAGCTATTAACAGCTTCTAATTCGGAACAGTGGCGAATTCTTAGCTGCACAATAAGAAAAAGCATCCAGGCTTGAACATTACCTATCTTAGTTGTCTTCTAATTCAACCGCTTAAAGTAAAAGTTTTGTTAAATGGACTATTAATTAGGCCTCGTATACGACGAGTGACTCAACTCTCACCCACTATAATCCGATTACCTTCTTCACTTTTAGGGCGAATGAGTCTTGATAAAAGTAGCAAGCACATGAAAGTGAAAGGAAACAACCTTTAGTAAATGTATTTATATATTGTCATTTTGTGAATGGCCCATATTAAGTATGAAAGTGACGCATAAATCTCATATTTTGGACTTGATAGCCTTAAAGTTTAAACATGGAGTCACTTGAGAAGCACATCATTAGCTAGCTGATGCTGAAACATCAAATATCAACTCATCATCCAACTCACAAAGCTTGATCCCACTGCCCTACTTTATATAGCTAGAGCCACAATTCAATACATAATTATATAAGACCACCAGCATATGAAAGCTGGGCTACTTTTAGATCATCAAACTTGTGAATTTGTGTCCAAAGGTTTTAGGAGGCTTCATACACAGAATTCTATCCAGGTCTTTTTCAAGATGTTTCGGAATGAGAAGTCAGCAATGATCCAAAGAACCTTTCTTCTTCTTCTAATTCATTTCAAATTTTAAAGAGTTTATTGCTTAGAAGGATAAAAGATGGCTGGCTCCCTATACCATCAGTTGACATGATAACCCTCTAAACCACTAATTAACTTCCAATCCAGTAATAAGAACACACAGGACATACGGCACAGGAAAATCTAGGTAATAAAAAACCAGACAGAACGTACATCTAGCCAAAAAACTGGTTGGATCAAGTCATACTAGGTTCAACCACATCTTCTCTGGTTTCTCATGTTAAACTGATTATTATTTGGACCATTTTAATAGTCTGTATATATAGATTTGTTTACATACTGTCTAGAGAGTGAAACCAAGCCCTCTCATCTATTGCAGTCAACCAACTAACCATATCATGAACTCACATTTTTAAAGCTATTGACAACAAAAAGAAGAACAATTACAATAGGGAAACAAACAGAATAGAGGAGAAAAGACCCAAATAAAAATGGAAATAGTTTCCCTGCTCAGTTATAGCAGAGAAAGAGGGAGAGAGCCTGGTCATGGCATGTGTACATACCTTGTTCTTTATTGGTTTGTATGCAGAAAGAGATTGAGATAAGAGATCAAAGAGAGATTGGAGAGTGATTGAGAACAGGATAGAGATCGGAGATCGAGAGACTCCGAGCAGGAGAAGGGTTTTGCAAGGAGACTGTCTAGTACATGAAATGAAGAAGGGAAAAGGGCATGTAACAAAATTATGGTGTATAACAATTAGCGGTAGTTAAATCTAACCACTACCAATAAATACTTACACACATAGAAGCAGTAATATATTACCGCTGCTAAATATATAATATCACATTCACTCCAGTTGCGGTTAAAATGATATTACTTTTAATCAAGACAAATCAGAGGAGGTAGAAAATAATCGCTACCAAATAGTGGCAAACAGAGGAGGTTATATATTATTGCTTCCGTATACTCACATTAAAAGTGGCAATAATATAATATCACCGTTAAATATAAAAAATAGTTCACTCCAGTTGCTGTTAAAACTTTAACGCTTTTCATTAGGACCAATCAAATGCGGTAATTTAACAAATAGCTGCAGTAAAACATTACTGCCGTTAAATATATAACACTGCATTCACTTCCGTTGCAGTTAATGCCATACCACTTTTAATTAGGACCAATCATAGGTAGTCTATAATAACAGCTGCCAAATATTGACAATTGGAAGCTGTAATATGTTATAACTGCTGAATACTTTTATATAGTTGCTGTAATATATTACCGCTCCGTTGAATGAGGTATATAGCAACGGTAAGCCGCTATATTTATTAGATGTAAGAAACATTGTATCTGGTGTTGGGCTGTTTTTCCTTTTGAGTTATAAATGAATTACTGCTTTCTGCTTCAGGGTTTATAGAATGTCATCCCAATGCTACGCATGCACACACCTATGTTAGCATGCACGTGTGCACGCTCACACACACAAGTATATATATATATATAGAGAGAGAGAGAATATAAGTTCTAATTGAAGAACATGAAACAAACCTTATAATCCTCTGGTAAATCGTTAATCCAATTTTTGCACACATCCTCCATATCATTGATTAACTGAGAAGGAAAGTTCATAATCACTTCCATGCATTACACTATTTAATGACAAAATGTCGCAAGGATTTAGGATGGATCAAATGAGAACAACCAACCTTGTAATTACAATGCAAGAGATGTGATCTTTCCATGGGAAACTCCACATCAGCAATAACTATGATGCGCCAATTAATAGAACAGTTTGGCCCCATAGCAATTTGGCTATTAATTATCTGCAAGACAATAATTGTAGGGTAAATCATTCTAGAAAATAAGATCTAAATCTTCCATCATATAAAGTTGTTGCCGCCACTCCCGGTCCTTCCAAGGATGCCAACACACAATTTTTGTTTTCAAATCAGTTGGTACTCTAATTTGCCTTAAATGAACTGTTGAGCTTAAGCGTGCATTTCACCTTAAGGCAGATTCTGCCCCCTCTAATGGACTTCTTCCTCTAAGGACAGGTAGTAGCAACAACCTTTCTTTAGTAAGGGGGAGTCATTTCTATCGGGTAATGAATGCAATTGTTTAGGACCAATCCCACATTGTAAATGAGGAGTGTGATATGTGATCGACCATGAAATCTCTTATATGGCGTAAGTCCAACATTTAGATTAAACCAAAAAATAGAAGAGGTTATTCTAATCCCATTAGCAAATGAGGCAATGTTTATTCATTTTGCCTTGATTTATATGCATATGATTTTCCTACATAACTCTACCAAGATAAAATATTTAACAGCTTACAGCCTTACACTAACATGCTTTGTTTTTCATTCAAAAAAAAATTAACATGCTTTTCAAAACAAGACTAATTAGCAAAAGAGAAAAAGGTTGTCCAATATCATATAAATGATAGTAAAGCAAAAAAGAGGGGTAGGGGGATGAAACCAAGGAGATTGATTGCCAATGATCAAGATACTTATATCGATTTTCGAATTCCAACCAAGATCTATTTCGTTTTCATAATAAGAATCAGGAAGGAAAGATAGAAATAAAGATTATAACAGCCATACCTTAATATTGCTAAAACTTGATGATGAAGAAAGATAGAATCAGACTAAAAGCCCTGAAAGAAGAATCAAAGAGTAACAAGAGAGCTTCCTCCATATAAAGCAATGATGAAAGCTGTCGTCATAGCAGATGTAGATTGAAGACCCTATCTCATTTCAAAATCACCTTATATATGCTAGGGTAGACAGAGTCGTTCTCTCCCCTCGATACAACATTTCCTTAGATAAAGACAAAGCAATTACCCAAAAAAAGAAGGACAAAGGTTATAGTGGGTAGTGGGTACGACTGATAATTCACCAGGTAGGACCAGCTGGGCCTAACCTAGTACAGGCCTCATAATTAATCCCAGGTTCGCCTTACATTTGGGCCTGGCTTGGTGTCAGTAGTTCCAGATTCTCTTCTTTCAAGTCTACGTTCCTACACTTTTCCGACTGGTTTAAGCCATTCCCATTATTTCTTGGCCCAACGAATGAAGGAGAAAGAAATCTTGGCAAGGATTACTCATTTCCACAGCCGAAGAAACTAAACAGCAGATGTGTAGGAGATTATTCTCGCTTAAAAAGCGATGATAGCACCGATCGATTGGAGAAGAAGATGTTTTCTTGATAGTTTGGTTACTCTCAGCGATATAGCATTGGGTTAGGGCCGTTAGGCCTGATGTCCTGATGAGACCCAGAGAAGGCAACCGCAAGACATATCCAGCGCATGACTCCTAATTAAGTAAGAGTCCATGGGCACAAACCCATATTGATCATTAGGGACCAACACTTTGAACCCGGCCCAGAACCCAAAATTACTTGTTAGGTTGTGAAATCATGTAAAAAGGTACCCACCAAAATTCTAACAATCTAGGTCAAGATAACATGTTGATGATGAGATGCTTATCTACATATATATTGAAAAAGAAGGTTGCTTGGCTGCGCCCCCTAGGCCCAGACACATGAGTGGTGAAATGACCATTCACCCCCATATTGGATGCTTGGCCGTGTGCTTCCATTGGTCCCTGTGTTGGCACAAGGCCACGCGAGCAAGTTGCGTTCCTTCTCTCTCTCTCTCTCATATTTATTTATAAGGGAGAATGTTCTTTGTGCCGGGGGCGCAGGCTGCGCCCAGACACATGGGGGTGAGCGCAATGACCACCCTGCCCTCTTAAGTGGCAGGCCCATGTGTCTGGGCGTAGTCCTATTTATAAATAACGTATTATATCTCACAGACGATAGAATAAGCTTGTCAAGGTTTGTTCAATAATGGGCTTTGATTAGTCAAGAAATGACATTTCTTTATGACTTTATATAGATAGATGGAGAGAAGTGAAGGGGTTGTCATGTTGTATTAGACTTATTTAGACGTGAGCCTCACTAGGACTTTGACTGATATATTGTTGCTTTGACCATATTAATTAAGGGCTCATGTTCTCTGTGCCGCAACACAAGCTGCGCCCAGACACATGGGCTTACCATTCAGGGGGGTAGGGTGGTCATTGCGCCCACCCCCATGTGTCTGGGCGCAGCCTACGCCCCCGGCACAGAGAACATTCTCCCATTAATTAAATATAAACTATATCGATTTTGTATTCTCGGATGATAAAAATAACATCGACCTAGAATGCGTTCCAAGAATACATACCAAACATAACACAAGATTACTATGAGTTGCATTGTAACTTATAGTTAATGATACAAGTACAACCTTAATTAATTAATTAATTAATTATATTGTAAATGGACTAATTACATTATTACAAGTAGTCAAGGAGTGTGATATATGATCAACCATGAAATCTCTGTTTGGTGATTCTTTCCTTCACGTCTTATACCATCCAATCCATAGAAGTAATCTACCAGAATGATCAATGATTTGGACCTTTTAGTTTATTTAGCCAAATAATTTATACTTCTCTATTTATTTATCAATATATCTTTTGATAGGCAAGCAGGTTGGTGGTTGAATACTTGTGTCATGTCCCATGCATGTGTGACCATCTCTAGATTTACTTACATTGGCTGACTAGAACAATTTATTTATATGGGGCACTGTTCTCTGTGCCGCAGCGCAAGCTGCACCCAGGCATATTGGGGCGGGCGCAATGACCACCTTGCTCCCCTGAATGGCAGGCCCATGTACCTGGGCGTAGCCTGTGATGCAGCCCAGAGAACATTCTCCCTATTATATATATCAAATGCAAACTTTATATTTCTTGTGAGAGGAAATGGTTGATGCAAGGAAAAAATCTATGGAAAATAAATAAATAAATGCTTTAAAAAATAAGAAAATTTATCCCCCACCAACTAAAATTTGAATGCCAATTAAGATAAAAGTCCCTTTACATGGCTTTCTTTCTTTGGGTAGTGATGCAGTCGGAAGTATCAGGGCTAGATTTCATTCTAGTGCTAACAAAACCCTTGGATCCACAAAGTTAAAAAAATCTTAATTCCACGGGAAGAAGAATCGTAAAACGAATTTCTTTGTCATAAATTTCCAGAATATTTTATTGAATCCAAAACGACCTTAATATAAGTAGATTAGGTTACTAAGAAGGAAAAAAAAATACCATTACTAATTATGCAAAAATAGGAAGCTAGCCAAAAAAAAAAAAACAATTTAAGCACAAAACTTTATATTATGGGTAGAGAGGACATTGGTATACTTACAGGTTATTTGGGCAACTTGGGCAAAGTGGGCTCCATTCATTGTCTAAAAAAATGAATCCCTTAATTTCTTCTAGTTCTTATCAAAGAAACCACTTGAGATTCTCTTTCTTTGTTGGCACAATTTAAATACATTGTTTTGGGTAGTCAGTCTTTTGTCAAAGAAAAGGCGTATCCAATGAAAGAGGGTCCCACCATTGCAGAGTTTGGAAAGGGTCATACTGTATGCAATCTTACTCTTGCTTCACAAAAAGTTTGTTTCTATAGACTCAAACCCGTGATCACTTTGTACAAATGATGTCATTTGTGAACCCATATATATAGTTTGATGAATGGATTTGATTAGAAAGAAAAGTTGGTCGCACCAAAGATAAACAATGTATAGATAAGAACTTACTATAAATAATTTCTTGAACTAATTAGTTTATCAATGCCACAGAAGTCATTCTATGCGTTTTCAAAGAACATAACTAAATAATTTATTTGGTAGATGAGATAAAGTTAATATATTTTGCTTACAAAAGTCAGTGTCAACTAACTTTGAAAATTGTTATCATCCTATATATATATATATATATATATATTATCAAAAGATTTTTTCATGTTTGAAGTTTGAACATATGGGGTTTATCTTACAGGATCTATTTCCATATTTCTTTGAATTAGAGTTCCTTGAAGTTTTTTTTTTTTTTGTTTTTTTAATTCAGAAAAATTCTTGTTATCACATTCAATACATGGTGATCAAGTTTAGTTTAAGGTGAACTATAGGTATGGCTTAATTAGTCACAACATCTTGGAACCCTTAATTAAACTAACTAAAGACAAATTCAAATGTGGGCTCAACCTAAGGGTGTAAGTTTGGCCCTGTCGGTCCGAGCTCACCCTGAGCCCGAATAGGGTCTGGTTGGATTTTTCAACCATAAGGACGGGTTAGGGTTGAAATTTTCAGGCCTTAGGTCAGGGTTGAGGCTTCGGGCTAAGCCCAGCCCGGCCCAGCTCTGTGTTAGGTTATGCTTTATAATTTATTGTTTATATTTCGTAATTTTTGTTAGTATCTAATTATCTATTGACTTATAAAAAAAAAAAGACTAATTATCTATTGAACGAAAATATTTACAATTTTAAGATTGGATTAAGTTTTTTAACCCAAAGAAAGCCTAATAATAAATTGAATATGAAACAAACCAATACTCAATCGCATGTGTCTCATTTTTTTAATGCATAGGAGGATCTAAATGGCAAAAAAGTAAGGCAAGTCACAGGGCCAACCGAGCCCTAGCATAATTTAGGATCAATTAGGGCCAACCCGGCCCAGCCCGATCAGAGTCAACCAGGGCTGTGTTGGGCTGGGCTGAGCCTTGGCTGAGATATCTCAGCCTGACCTAGGACTAGGTTGAGCTAAGAGGACTCAGGGTTAGGCTAGGGTTTTAAAAAACCCGACCGTGTTTCACCCGTAGGCTCAGCCAAAACAGTCTGGGTGATTTAGTATATATGTTTTTAATTATCCTCCTTGATTTGAATCCATCGAATTAAAAGTCATAGTTATCAAGACCACATGGAAAGGTTCTGAGATGCTTAGTATCAGGACAGCAAGGTAGCCATTAACGTATAGGAGTCTCTTAATGCATCTCCATTAATAGCAAGGTTTCATTAGTCAAAAGATGTGATAGATTTGTGTTTTTTAATTTCTGTATAGATAAGAGTGATTGATGGTGATTGTGCCTTCAATGACTTTTTCTTTTTAACTCTTATTCTCTTAATCATCCCTATAATATTGTTTGGAAGGGTAAATTTTCTGCTTTATCTCCACAGTGATGGACAAATAAAAAATCACAAATGCAAGTTTAGAGCTAGAGTGGAAGCAAGAACATCAAAGTAAAATATATTTTGGAGGATTTTAAGCTTCATTTAGTTAGAAATTAATGGATGAGCAAATGAAGAACCTCTAATGGTTGGATTAATATGGATTTTAAGCTTTATAGATTTAGATTCTCTTCAAGTGGGTGATTTGATGTTATGATTGTACTCTACGAAGAGTGAACTCATCATTAACTCTCATCCCCTAATTTTAAAGGTCTAAAATATCTTTTCTAATCCAATAAGAGTGTCAAAAGTCGTGGATGAAGAGGTCCTCTCTCTCCATTGCATGAAATATTGACTATAGAAAAAAGGTGAAAAATTAAACTCTCCTCAGAAAGACTCGAAGACAGTGTGTGAAAGAAGAAAACCAATCAATTACAATGCCAAAATTTTGCTCTTCGTCCTCCTACCAAAGATAAACAAATTATATGTGCATAGAACCATGCATCTCATGAATATTATAAAATTTTGTATTATTCCCATTTTTTTCTATAATAATTCAACTAAGGATTCAAGACTAGATTATACGATCCATTAATTAGAGCATAAGTAGTATTAAAACATGAGAGGAAGAACATAATAAAAACAAGGTAGTCAAGGGTAATATTCTTTTATCTCAAAAAACTCAGAGAAGAAAGAAAAAACTGAATTTGTTTGGAAAAATGAGGCCAGTTTAAATTTAAAAACTATATATATTAAAAAAAAAAATCAAAGCTTTGAAGGATTGATAACTAATGAAGCTTCTACTACTTATTTGTATATTTTAAGCAACTGGTAGCAGAGTAGTCTCTTTATTTATTTATTTATTTATTTTGGGGTTAGGGAGGGGGGAGGGGTCAGCACTAGAAGTAGTCAAGGAGTTGGATGTGTGAACAACCATGGAAACACTAGTAAGTAATCTGTATTGAAATTTTCAAATGATTTGGGGTAACATTTACTCTATATGAGCCATGTCATGGAAGGGTCAGCTCAACTCTAACAAGAGGTGAATCAGTGTATAAAAATTGGGATCAGAATTGGTTGGATTGACCGATTCAATTCATCGGAATCAATCAATCTGATTGTATCAAATCCAACCAAGTTAGACTGAGTTCAATCGATTTCGAAAAGAAAATGGCTTTCTCCCTTTCCTATTTTGCAATTTTGTTGAGGCTGGGGTGACTTGTAAGGGTCATTTGGAAAGCTATGTATAAGTCAGCATAGAATTAGACTAGAGGACCCCAATGGGATAGTTCAGTTGGCAAGGACGGGTGCAGCTCAGGTTCTTGTATGAGAACCATTCTCATAAGGACCTGAGTTGCACAAATGAAATTCAAGAGTGGGACCACCTCTTTTGGATTTCATACGAGAACCTAAGCCAGCCTCACAACGGCACCTCATAATTAAGAGATTATCTTGGGGCTATCTGTTGCGTCAAGAAATCATCGAGTGGTCCGGCGAGTGCCTTCACCTGTAAAAAGGACAAAGGGATCACCAGAGAGAACCGGTGTGGTTCCGGCCTAGGGCTTTCCGATGCCAAAGTGAGATCTCCTGAGCAAACAGATGAATATAGATTATTCAAGATGGGTTGAGGGTGTCAGATACCTCTTCTTTTATAGTGGTATTTGGCGGAGTGGAGAGTCCCTAGTTGATGTGGAGTCTTCTTCGTGGGTGGAGGAGTCCTGAATAGCAGGGCTCCTCCCTGGTTGGTTGTCTTTCCGTGAGACTTAGTATCCCAGTAGGGTTGTCCTTCTTGGTGGATAGATCCTTCTACGTGGTAGATAAGGTCCCTGGTGCTTGAGTCCATTTGGGTTACGTAGGTGGTAGGTGATGGCCCAAAGTCCTCGCGGTGGTGTACATCTTGTTGGCGACGTGGTGGTGGTGTCGTCCGGCTTGTACCTGCACCTTGTCGAGGTCTCAACACCTCAGTGGATGAGGCCTGAGAGGGAAAGATGTCCAGGTGGTCCTTGGCCCAAGGTGGGAGGTGCCCAGGGCGGCTAGCGCCCTGGGGGATGGGGATGGCGCCCAAGGTGTAGCTGGTGTTCGGGTGGATCTCCTGCTGTTAGTGTCCGGGTGGATCTCCTGCTGTTAGTGTCCGGGTGGATCTCCTGCTGTTGGTGTCCAGGTGGATCCAGGTGGATGGCGGATGGCGATCACGCAGATGGCGGATCCGGGTGGATGGCGCCCAAGGTGTGGATGGTGGTCATGCGGATGACCGTCTGTGGAGGGTGGTCCGCGCCCGTGCCCGGTTTGGGTCGGGGCTGTCCTTGGTTTACCGGTATAGTTCCGATCTGGCCCTGAGTTGGTCTTCATCCCTGGGTTAGGACACGTGGCAGCCCCTGATTGGTTGGCGTGAATTTGGGTTTATCATTTGCCCCCCACTCTCTTGGAACGGAGTGCTCAAGAGAGTATCCGTCGTATTTTTGTTTTGGAGCTTTGTCTCCCTTGCTCACTTCTGGTTTCTTCCTTTCTTGGCTATTAGTCATTGGCCTTCCCAATGGCTTGCCCAACCTTGGCCTTCTCAGTGTTGCTTACTCTTGATCTTGATCACGTTCGCGGTCTCGGTCATGAGCTTGTCGCCTCCTTGTGCTCGTGTCGCCCATGCCTCGGTCTCACGTTCTTTGCTCGCACCTCGGCCTATTTATGCTCATCAGCGCCCGTTGGGGCCTCTCGATTGTCTGCACCCGTTAGCGCCGCTCCTATTCGATCCGCTCCTATTCGGGCATCCTTCGATCCGCGTCCTGCTTCGATCCACGATCAGATCTGCGCCTTGCTTCGATCCGCGATCCGATCTGCACCTTGCTTCAATTCCTGATCCGATCCACTCCCGTTCCCTCGGTCTGCGCCTGGTGCTTCGATCCGCGCCTATTGGCGTTGTTCGACCGCAGCCAAGGTAAAAAACCCCTTTTTTTTTTTTCTTTTTACTTTTTCTCCTTCTCTCTCTTATTCTTTTTCTTCTTTTCTCGTTCCTACGTTTCTTCCTTCTCTCTCCTACTTTTCCTTTTCCCTCTTCTCTCTCCTTGTCTTCTCACACATGAGTACATGATGCCCATTGATGGCGCCATTTAATGTTTTTTTTTTTTTTTTTCACACCTTCTCCTCTCTCTTCTCTCTCCTTAGTCCACGCCCTAGGGGTTGACGGCTTCACGCCCATGGCCTTTGGCTATGGCCCCTTAATAGATTTTTTTTTTCACTCCTTCTCTCTCTTCTTTCTCACGCCCAAGGGGTTGACGCCCATGGCCTTTAGCTGTGGCCCGTGAAGGGTCTCCTTCTTATTTTCTTCTTTTTTTTTTTTTTTTTTTACTTTCCAAGTGTTGGCGCCCATGCTTTGGACGTGGACCCTTATCTCCCTTCTCTCTCCTTGAGTTGACGCCCATTGATGGCGCCCATGGTCCTTCGGTCGTGGCTTCTTGACTGTGGTCTCTTGGACCTTTTTTTTTTTTTTTTCGAGGTAACCCTTCGTGACTGATTTGCATGTTGGTGGTTGCAGGTTGGCATCCACTCTCCTGGGTCGGTGGCTTGACGTTGGGGGACTACTACTCAAGTAAGTAGCCTTCCTTGCCATTGTCCATGACGTATAGGGAATCTGACTCTGCCACTGTTGTGGTTGGATCCGCACCCCTTTGTGTATTGCTCTTCATCACTCGTATATGGTTGATAGGCCTTAGTGGTCATTCAACCTTGGTGGTTTTGAGCCTTGATAGTTCTTGGACTTTGGTGATCTGTGGATGGTGGTCCGTGGACCCGGGTGGCATTGTACTTGGACTTTGGTGGTTGGCGGACTTTGGCAGTAGGTGGACCTTAACGGTCGGCGAACATTGGTGGTCAACGGACCTTGGTGGTCAATGGACTTTGGTGGTCGACGGACCTTGGTGGTCGGCGGACCTTGGCGGTTGGCGGACCTTGGCGATCGGTGAACCTTGGCGGTCGACGAACCTTAGTGGTCATTGGACCTTGGTGGTCATCTGACCTTGGTGGTCGGCGGACCTTGGCGGTTGGCGGACCTTGAGGAAGGTGCAACACTGACCAGGTCTGGCGTACCTCTGGAGTGGCTGGACAAGGGGAGGCTTCCGACTGAGAGTTCAGCCCTATAGGAGCTTAGTGATGCTTCTCTGACGCATGCCCTCTATCCTGACATGGCTTCTGTGAGTTATTCTTCTCTCATCTGTTATCCTTAGTCTTGCTACCCCTCTTGCTCTTGGTATGGCTCTTATGGGTTGGTGTTGTTTGTAGGTCTTCCATCATATTACGGAGGCTGTGCTCCGACTTGACAGATGTGCCTTCCGTGAGGTTCAGTTGGCCCACAAGGTACATGGTCTGGAGAGGGAGCTCCAGGGCCTTAAGGCTGCCAATGCGGCTTGTAAGAGGAGTTTGGAGGATGAGCTTAGTGCGGCGTCGACGGAGGTGACCCAGAGCTCGATCAGACTTCGTGCTTCCGAGGAGGAGGTCCATGCTTTGAGGCAGAGTTATGCAGATAAGCTAGTTGAGGCGGGCGAGCTGGCAGTGGCGGAGTTTCAGAGTTCTCCCGCGCTGACGACACTGTTCCATGAGCGTATGTAGAAGGTATATGAGGGGGGGTATCCGGGACCTGGGTGCTCATGTCCTGGTGGAGACCCCTGGCTATGACTTCTCGGGGTTCACCGAGTTCGCTACAGTGCTGTCTGGGACCGTAGCGACGACTAGTGTTTCTGTTGGAGATGGCGGCGTGGTGTCCGACGGAGGTACTTGCTTGAGGATGTACCGGCTTGCGCCCCTGACATGATCTCCCCTACTGGGTCGAGTGTGGCCTCTCCTTCTGATGCCTCTTGATCTCATTGATGTGTGTATGTTGATACTTGGATTCATTGGGTGTGGAACTTGTATTGCTGTAACTTCCTTGTTTTTCATGATTGACTTCTCTTCCATTTAGTCACACTTGTTCCTTGATAATTGCTTGCTCTTGGTGGTCTGCGGACCTTGGGGGTCCTCGGACCCTGGTGGTTTATGGACCTGGGTGGCGTTGTGCCCTGGTGGTTCTTGGACATTGGTGGTCGTCAGACCTTGCGACCTAGTGGTCAGCGGACCTTGCGCCGAGGTGGCCAATGGGCCTTGGTGGTCATCGGACCTTGCACCTTGGTGGTCAGCGGATTTTGGTCATCAGACCTTGCGTCGGGTAGCCAAAGGGCCTTGGTGGTCATCGGACCTTGCGCTTTGGTGATCTGCGGACCTTGCGCCAGGGTGGCCAACGGGCCTTGGTGACATTATGCCTTGGTGGTCAACGAACCTTGCGCTTTGGTGGTTAGCGGACCATTGGTCATCGGACCTTGCGCCGGGGTGGCCTACGGGCCTTGGTGGCATTATGCCTTGGTGGTCAAAGGACCTTGTGCTTTGGTGGTCAGCGAACCTTTGGTTGTCGGACCTTGCGTGGGGGTGGCCAACGGGCCTTGGTGGTCATCGGACCTTGCGCCTTAGTGGTCAATAGATTTTGGTCATCGGACCTTGCGCCGGGGTGGCCAACGGGCCTTGGTGGCATTATGCCTTGGTGGTCAACGGACCTTGCGCTTTGGTGGTCAACGGACCTTTGATCATTGGACCTTGCGCCGGGGTGGCCTTCGGGCCTTGGTGGCATTATGCCTTGGTGGTCAACGGACCTTGTGCTTTGGTGGTCAGTGGACCTTTGGTCATCAGACCTTGCGCCTAGGCGGCCTACGGGCCTTGGTGGTATTATGCCTTGGTGGTCAACGAACCTTGTGCTTTGTTGGTCAGCGGACCATTGGTCATCGGACCTTTCGCCGGGGTGGCCTACGGGCCTTGGTGGCATTATGCCTTGGTGGTCAACGGACCTTGTGCTTTGGTGGTTAGCGGACCTTTGGTCATCGGACCTTACGCCAGGGTGGCCTACGGACCTTGGTGCTTTGGTGGTAGTCGATCAACAGGTAGGAGTAGATGAACGTATCCCAATCACCAAATATCTTCTATAAATCTCAAAATAAAGTTTCAAATTGCCCTTGAAAATCAAAACCATGGTTGACTGCCTACTCTGCTACTGCTACTATTATTGCTACTACTCTTGGTGATGCTTCTTGGGTACTTCTACTGGTGGTACTTCTTCGGGTGTTCTGAGTTCCAGGTGCGGTCTATCTTCTTGCCCCCCGGAGTCTTCAAGCGGTAGGTCTCCGGATGTATCTGCTTGGAGACTATGTATGGTCATTCTCAGTTGACTGAAAGCTTGCCTTCCTTTCTTGGTTGTGATGCAGTTGCCCTTCGCAGGACTAGGTCTGCCTGGTGGAGCAACCTTTCTCTGACCCTGGCAAACGGTATGGGGTTGAGTATCGATGTTACTTTGGTGGTAGGTAGATGGGGTACTGGGGCAAACAACTGACATTGCTCGCATACTGTATGGCTTTCTCTTGCATTCGTGGCCAATAGAGTCCCTGGTGGAGGACTTTGTAAGTTAGGGCTCGTCCCCCCATGGACCTCTGCCAGGGCGTACTCGGCTCCCTTGGGTCCTAGGCACCGGAGCCGTAGCGCTGTGACCCCCTTTTTGCATAGTACCCCATCCAGGAGGGTGTACTTTGCAGCTCTCATCCTTATCTTCCTTGCCTCGACCTTGTCATCTGGTAAGACGTCGTTCTATAGGTAAGTGAGTATAGGGTCCATCCAGCTAGGCTCTTCCTCGATGCCATTGACTTACTTTTCCTGGTATGCTAGCTCATGTAGTACCTCAATGTATACCGCCCTTGCCAGGTTTCAGAACTCATCATTGGCTAGCCTCGATAGAGCATCGGCGGTGGTGTTCTCGATCCTGGGAACGCGAACCATCTCTAACGTCATGAACCCCTCGATCAATGACCGAGCACGTGCTAGGTATGCCACCATTCGCTCGTCCTTTGCCTCATATTCTTCATTTACCTGGTTCACCATAAGCTGGGAGTCACTCCGAATGGATAGGTGTGCGATTTGGACGGCCTTGGCCACCCGGAGTCCGGCTAGCAGTGCCGCGTACTCAGCTTCATTGTTGGGTGCTTGGAAGGTGAACCGGAGGGCATACTGGATCCGGTATCCCTCGGGGCTGGTGAGTATGAAGCCAGCCCTACTTCCCGTGGCGTTACTTGAACCATCCATGAATATCTCCCACGATCCACGATCATGTTCCTCTGGCTCCTCTGCTTCTGGATCTATCTCAGGTAGGGTGCACTCGACGATAAAGTCTGCCAGAGCTTGACCCTTGATGGCGGTCCTGGGTTGGAACCTGATGTCATGCTCACTCAGCTCCACTGCTCAGGCTATGAGTAGTCCGGAGATGTCTGGCTTGTGGAGTACCTTCTTCAGAGGTAGGTCCGTGAGGACTATGATGGTATAGGCTTGGAAGTATGGTCGTAGCTTCCTGGCCGCCACCACCAGGGCGTAGGCTACCTTCTCTATCTCTTCCTTGATGGCTGTTTGTCGGTCAAGGGCGAAGTTACGCCTCTTCTGCTGGATGGGCTTCCATGTTAGGTCTACATATAGACGGTGTTTTGCAATGGACCTGGGTATGCCTGGCATGTCAAAGGTTGACCATGCAAAGACATCCATGTTTGATTGGAGCAAGTGTCCCAGCTCCTCCTCCTGCACAACCTTGGAGGGGTCATCGTTGCTGAGTGGCCATGGTACGAGGTCCTCCACTGGCCTTCCTCTTCTTTCTGTCAGTTCATCCCTCTGGTCGCTGACTAGGTTCTCTATGCAGAGTGCCATTCTGTGGGTATTGCCATTATTCTTCTTTATGAAGGTCGCGTAGCACTCCCTTTGCTTTCTTCTGATCTCTTCGGACCTCGCCTACCCCATTCTCGGTGGAGAAATTCATCTTTAGGTGGAGTGGTGACACAACTCTTCTAAGGGCTATTAGAGATGGTCGCCCTAGGAGGCCGTTGAATGACACCACGGACTTGACGACCATGAAGTTTACCATTATGGTCACTTGCTGTGGGTGTGCTTCGAAGGTGACGGGTAGCTCTATAGTGCCTAATAGAGGCGGTGGCTCCCGAGAATCGATGGAGGTAGGTGGGTTCTGGCTTGAGTTGGTCGTCCTCGAACCCGAACTGTCGATAGGCGTCTAAGGAGAGCACATCTACTGACGCCCCTGTATCTACCAGCACCCTGTGTACAGGTCGGTTGGCTATCTCCACCTGTATCACCAGGGCATCCTCATGTGGGAAGCTTAGTCCTTCCAAGTCTTCATCCGAGAAGGAGATCACCGTCTCGGTCTTGGCTATCTTGCTTGGCTTCTCTGTAACTCCCACGAACCAGGCATGGGCTTTGGCCTTCTTGGTGGACTCCTGCCCCGGTCCTCCTAGTATGGTGAGGATGGGGGCTCCCTTAATGCCACTAGGCCCTGCCGTGTCTCTCTGCTCTTCTGGGCGGTCTCTTTCTTAATTTGACCTCCTTTCTTCTCTTCTGGGTTCTTCTCTTTCTTGGTCACGACCTCTATCACATTGACCCGAACGTCCATCACGTCTCCCTTTCATGTATTTGTTCAAACTCCCTGCTTTCACAAGGCCTTCTATCTCCCTCTTCAGTTGGTAGCAGTCCTCTATATCATGTCCATTCTCCTTGTGGAAGAGACAGTACTTATTAGGGTTTCGCTTCTTTGGTCCTGCTAGCATAGGTTGTGGCCAACGGAGTAGGTCACGGTCTTGGATCTGCATAAGGATCTGAGACCTGGTGGTGTTCAGTGGTGTGAACTCTGGGCTGCCTGCTCTCTCACTCCTCTCTAGTCGACGGTCAGTCTGCCTAGATGGGCGGTTGTCCTTCTCTTATCGTCGCTCGGTCCTCGATCTCTTACTTTCTTTACGGTCATCTGGTGCTGACCTCTTGTTGTCTTACGGCTTCCTTCCTGGCTTGTAGTACCTCGGTCATATTGGCAAATTCATTACATCGCTCCAGGAGCTCTTTCATGGTCCTGGTCATTGGGATCCGTGGTGCCACTGTAGAGTTCAAAGGTAGGCAGCTTGAACCTGGAAGGGAGTGTGGCTGACATGATCTCCACTGAGAATGGGTGTTGCCCAGGTATGGAATGTGTCTCACCCTTAGTCTGCTTCTTCAACCCTTCCAGCTTCTCATTCAGGTTACGCAGTCTTCGATCTAGCTCCTCACCTCGTATCTGTCCTTCATGCCTGGAAGGACGTTCACTGCGACCTCACTCCCGTCCTCTCCTAGAAGTTTCCTCCCGCCTTGAGTGCTGGCAGGATGGTGAGTGGTCACGCCATGACGAACCCTGGCGTGAAGGTAAGGGTCACTCCTCCCTGTAGGTCTGGCTACGTGGTGGTATGTGACTTCCTCCCAGTCGACCTTCGAACTTGGACCTCCGGATGGATCTCTCCGGGCTTGGCACCCTTGTCCTGGCTGTTGGTGTCCTCCCACGCTCTGACCTTACTGGGAGGTCTGCCGTTCTTCTGGGATGTTGGGAAGGATCCCCTGCTGGTGTACAAGACTTACTCGTCCTGCAACTCTCCCCGATCTGTCACCCCTGGGAGAAGACCTCCTAGGGTTTGATTCTTGTCAGGGTACGGGCTTTGCTCTTAGTGATGACGATGTTCTACGGTGGTGGGACGTGGCCCGCTGCCTTAGGTAGTCTCGAAAGAGTCGCTGTTCATCGAGGATTTATCTCTACAGGTCATTAATCTGACCCATGGTGGCTTGTACATTGGGGTCAGGTACCACCTCCACCAATACGTCATTTGTAGGGTCGGTTTTGGGCTCGTCGATCGTGATTTGGTCGTCATGAGGGATCTCTTCCTCCAGAGGGACATGGTCCTGGCCATTGGCTCTACGACGAGAGCACTCTGGAGGGGGTGATCCGTTCCTTGTAACATTGTTGGTGGAGGCAGTGGTCTTCCTTCGTGGCAGCATTGTATGAGTATGGAAGCGAGCTAGTAGGTATGATGGCTAGCGTCGTTCCCATAGACGGCGCCAATCTGTTACGTCAAGAAATCATCAAGCGGTCCTGCGAGTACCATCACCTGTAAAAAGGACTAAGGGGTCACCAGAGAGAACTGGTGTAGCTTCGGCCTAGAGCTCTCCGATGCCAAAGTGAGATCTCCTGAGCAAACAGATGAATATAGATTATTCAGGTTGGGTTGAGGGTGTGAGATACCTCTTCTTTTATAGTGGTCTGTGGCGGAGTGGAGAGTCCCTAGTTGATGTGGAGTCTTCTTTGTGGGTGGAGGAGTCCTGAATAGCAGGGCTCCTCCCTGGTTGGTTGTCTTCCCGTGAGACTTAGTATCCCAGTAGGATTGTCGTTCTTGGTGGATAGATCCTTCTATGTGGTAGATAAGGTTCCTGGTGCTTGAGTCCATCTGGGTTACGTAGGTGGTAGGTGATGGCCCAGAGTCCTCGCGGTGGTGTATATCTTGTTGGCGAGGGTGGTGTCGTCCAGCTTGTACCTACACCCTGTCGAGGTCTCAACACCTCAATGGATGAGGCCTGAGAGGGAAAGATGTCCAGGTGGTCCTTGGCCCAAGGTGGGAGGTGCCCAGGGCGGCTGGCGCCCTGGTGGATGGCGCCCAAGTGCGGGTGATGGCGCCTAAGGTGTAGCTGGTGTCCGGGTGGATCTCCTACTGTTACTGTCCGGATGGATCTCGTGCTGTTGGTGTCCGGGTGGATCTCCTGCTGTTGGTGTCCAGGTGGATCCAGGTGGATGGCGCCCAAGGTGTGGATGGCGATCACGCGGATGGCGGTCATGCAGATGGCGGATCCGGGTGGATGGCGCCCAAGGTGTGGATGGTGGTCATGCGGATGACCGTCTGTGGAGGGTGGTCCGCGCCCGTACCCGGTTTGGGTCGGGTCCGTCCTTGGTTAACCGATTTAGTTCCAGTCCGACCCTGAGTTGGTCTTCATCCCTAGGTTAGGACACGTGGCAACCCCTGATTGGTTGGTGTGAATTTGGGTTTATCACTATCTATCCAATAATTAAAAAATAAAAATACAAAAAATGGGTTGAACAAAGACTTTTGGAGTGAGTTTTTCTTCACTCACAATAAATGGGTTGAATTTATTATTCAAGTGTCCATATCATACGTGAAAACTTTCTCTTAAAATTTTTAATTTAAGAGAGATCTACACGTTTGTCTGTTTGTATTGGTATCTTACATGTCAAAGTGAAGAGAAGAGAAACCAATATTTAATGAGGAGAAAAACAGAGACATAAACTGATTTTTTTTCTCTAATTTTTAATTGTAAAATTTGTTTAACCATAAATATTAAACCTAAAAAATATTTAGACTCAAATGGTTAAACAAAAAAAAAAATTGGTAAACTAAAGTATTGTGAACACAAACAGAGCCTTGACTGATTTGACTTGCCTGACTTGGAGTAAGGCGGTACTTTTTATCAAGGTTTAATATTTTGCGATATCTTGGTATCTCGGGCCTACCGAGATATCCGAGATACTTGAAATATGGCAAAATATGACCGAAATATTGTATTTTTTTTGTAATATTTCGGGGGTCCATCTCGGGGGGTATTTGGCCATATCTGGGCCTGAAACTTCATGGACAGCCTTATTTAAGCTTAATAAACACATTTAAACTATAAAATTATAAAAATGTGAATTCAAATTGATGTTTTGGACTTGCACCTTGATTGACATACGGTCGCCGACCCTAATGTATAAATAGTTAAATACACATAGATTAGGCAGTTAATATTTAATAATAGTATTTAACTTCATCACATATCAAGTTAAAGCCAATATACATTGATGAGTACCATGATTCTCATAAACTCCATAATATTCAATAACTCGCTTAAAGCCTTAAAGGCAATACACTAAGTGTCAAAGTCAATAAGTCACAAGACTCGCAACTTGCAAGTCACAACTCACAAGTTCATAGATCAATGAAATTACAACTTAAGTTACAAATTACAAGTGCTAAACTGCTAATAGTAATTGTTGTGCCTCCCTGGATCAATCCCACACATGCCTCGCTGGAGTCGACATCCATTGCTCTCTGTTTGAAGGACATATGTGGACCACGGTATAGAATCAGAGAAGAAACGAGTGTAGTCATCCACAAGTGTCACGTAAATAGAATCATCAACATACTGTAGGTAACCTATCATAGGATATAAGCTAGGGTTACCAATCGATCCAGTTCGTGAAGAAGATGATCCACTGTGATATGATGTTGGCGCCGGCGCAAGAGGCGATGGCATTGGCTGCATGTATGGCTGGTGAGGTTGGTAGCTAGGTCCGTTAGGGTATGCAAAGATGTTATCTACAAAAGATGATCCAGTATGTCCCTAGGACTGGGACTGGTAGTCATAGTCCCCTACCCCACTAAATTGCCCATATGATGATGATCCATATCCATATCCACCGTAAGGTTGTGATGCACCATAATCCGATGCTAATGGAGTGGTATGTGCGTCAAAAGATGGGGCACGCCAATGTCCAGTCGGTCCTCCCTCCCTATCACCCATACTCAAACCACCAACAGAGCTAGATAGGTTATCAATGTCCATGTGATCAGGTTGCAATTGTGTTTGTCGACCCCTACGCTTCCTGTTGTATGTATGTAGGGGGCCTCTTGAGGGTGGGGGGTACGGCGGCACGTGCTCCGTGTTCCGTATCTTGGGTGGGGATGTGGGGGCACGTGCTCTGTGGTTCGTATACTTGTTTACTGCAATGTAAGTAACACAAATAATTAAAAAACTTAATGTAGATGCACTTCAATTGACACTTTTAGATTACTAATACACTTGTATAGTTATTTAATATTTTTCTCCTAACTCTTATATTTTTCACATAATTAAAACCATGTTTTTTATATATAATGTTAATATAAGTATTGACTTAACACAACAAAATAAAAAATTAGTAAACATAATATACATGTAATGCATTTCAAAACATATAGAAATAACTTTCATATTTTTTCATTATTTTTTAAACTTAAAACTCATATTTTTTCTTATTTATTTATTTTTTTTTATATATATATTTTTCTTAATTTTTAAAAATTAAAATAATTATTTAAGAGCAGAAAAATAAATCCGACACCGTGAAGCAGTAGATCGGCCATTGGTGTCTAACATATATTTAATTCATTACCATCTAAGTCATATTACCCCTAATTATTTTCTATTTTAATTGTAGAAAAATGAATTTTTAAAACCAGAAAAAAAAAAGTACATATGAAAAAAAAAATTCGACACCGTGAGGCTATAGATCGGCTTCCGGTGTTTAACATATATTAATATCATCACCATCCAACAAAATTTGTATATAGTCTTTTCAAAAAAATAGTTTTAGAGAAATAGAATTTACCTTAAATAGTGGAAAAATGCTTGGATGATGAGCTTAGATGACCCTCCAATGAGTTTATCGGTAAAAATCCGACAACAATGCGCTTGAACAATGGCTAGAGTGTTGGATGAGAGCTTGGAAGAGTGGAAGAATAGGCAAAAGACTGAAATTCCTTAGCAAATGCAGCTCTCGGTCGAAATATGGACCGAAATCTGTGAAATATTATATTAAAGCCCCCCTTCACGTGACACTTTAAGCCAAAATATCATATTTCGTCGATATCTCATGAGATATCGAGATATCGATGAAATATGATATTTTTTTATTTCGACCTGATTCCGCATCTCGATAAACTCCAGATATATGAAATTAAATGAGATTTCGTGAGATTTTGATCCATGCTTTTTATCATGTTTATGTATGAGAGCGTACAACAATACCAGACAGACAGAGACACAAGAGTCGAATTCAAAAATTTTGGAACCGTTGGCTGGAGAGGGTTCAAAACTGAAAACTCGATAGAGGAAATTTTATTAAAGAAAATGAGTACTCCATGGACTGTTGACCAAAGTACAAGAATTTCATTTTGTGTGGAAAATAATCTTGGAATTGTGGTTGTGGATGTAAAAAACTTGGAATTGTGGGGTTTTCTGTTTTAAGTGTCAAAAGTTGTCAACGTTGGGTTACGGTACGGAAAAGGATTGTAGCGCACCTGGGGTCACACTTTGCCATTGGGCATCTACGTAGGAAGGTGACTGCCTGCCATATATGTGATGACAGTGATGTGTTGCTGCCGCCGTGGTTTAAGACTTTGGAATCGATTAAGAATCGGCCGATTTTTTCAAATCAATCCATTTTTAAAGAATGATTATGGAATTATTAAAAACAGGGGAGAAAAAACGCTAACCAGTGTTGTGGCTTGGCGTATACGTGTGTCAGGCATAGCCATGCACGAAATGATTGATATACCAATGATTTTTTTCGCCTTTCAGGGGATGCGTCGATCATTTTGCACATGACTAGGGGTGCAAGTTTGGCCCTTGCCTGCCTGGAGCCTAAACATGGCCTAGGTTGAGATACCTGGCCCTGAGGGCTGGTTAAGGCTAAAAATTTCTAACCCTGAGTCAGGGTCAGGTTGGGCCAGGGTTGAGGCCTCGGGCTAAGCCTAGCCTAGCCCAGTCCGACCCTGTTTTAATATATTATAAATATATATTGATATATTTATATATATTATAATCTTTAAACGCCACACATATTTTGTTATATATGAAAATAATAAGTAATACTGTATATTATTATAGTGTTATTTTATGTAAAACTAATAATTTTCTCCTCAACCCAGCCCAACATAGTCCAGTCCATGCATCTCTCCCTTCCCTCACTCTATGACCAGGGCCAATTAGGGTCAGCCAGACCCGACCCTGTTTTAATATACTATAAATATATATTGATATATTATATATATTATAATCTTTAAATGTCACACATATTTTGGTATATAATATATTATATATGAAAGAGCAAATTACTTAGACCTGCCCTAACCTTTCTAACAATTCAGGGAACCTCCCCTACCCTTCTGACAACTACTCAGACTTCCCTACTTTTCAAACTTGGATTCACTGAACCTCGATCCGTTAACACCTTAACGGTGTTAGTAAAATAATAAGTGATTATAATTATTAAAGTGTTATTTTATGTAAAATTAATAATTTTCTCCTCAACCCAGCCCAACTTAGTCCAATCCATGCATCTCTCCTTTCCCCCATTCCATGATCAGGGCCAATTAGGGTCAACCCGACCCGACCTTGAGAACGGGTCAGGGTTGGATTTTCTAGGCCTTGAGTCAAGGTCGATAGGGCCTGGGCCCAGCTACGGGGACTTAGGGTTGGGTTGGGGTTTTAAAAAACCTGGCCCAACCTAACCCCCTGTTGCAGCCCTACGTGCGGCTGTGTCTAGGCGTAGGTATATGCCAAGACATAACACCATTTAACGTTCCTTTTCTTTTCAAAACATAGCAAAAAATGAAAAAGAAAGGGGGGAAAATCGTCTCCATGAAATTGCCAGTAACCATATTTGTTGATAGAGATGCTTCAACAACCATGGTTTGAGGTATCAATATTGCACGACCTGTATTAGGCGATATGTATTGGTTTTGCAAGTGATCGGTCTTGATACTGTGGCGATACAATATTGGTGACACAATACGAACAAGGGGTAAAATAGTAAAAATAATTCTTTTAAAAAAAGAATCAAGGGCAAATTTTTTCAATACAACCGAGCCATGCGAATACCAATCCAATACTCGTTCCAATACTATGCACTAAAACCATGTCGGAAACAATGAAATGAAAATAAACTCCTCTCTCAGAAATCAGAATCTCTCTCCGGCACTACTCCCCGGATTAGATGGAACCGATTAACCAGTTAAATTTATGGGATGGAGGCCGAACGATATCAGAATCGCCGCTCTCCAATCCGAGTCTCATTCCTCGAACCATGATTGCTTGGTCGCGTATATTTCGCTGAGCTGTCCTTTTCTTTGAATTTTGAACACCCATTTCAATGTGGACTAAGTCAAAGTCTCAAAGAACTTGGCAAACAAGTTACAAGCTTACTCCTCCAATAAGCGATCTCATAACTCACAAGAATTAATATGTTTCCAAAGAACGAAGAGAGAGAGAGATACCTAACGTACTAGTGGGAAGATCGAAGAGAGACAAGAAAACACACTAAACAAACTGAAAGAGAGAGAGAGAGACACCTTGTGGTTATTCTTTTAATCAAAGAAAGACGTACAAGAAAGGGCCATAGTGTTGACTTAAAGCATTTACAAGTGCTACATGTGGTCTTTGGTTGGGAAAATTAGAAGCTTCATGTTAGAAAATAGAAACCTAGATCAAGATCTAAAAGAAAGCCATTGTTGTTGGCGACGAATGCATGATTACAAAGGAAGTGAATCTAAGCAACCAAGCAACCAAGCAATCACACATAATACAAGGAATTTAGTATGGTTTGACAAAATTATCTATATTCATTTGAGAGATTCAGAGATTTTTACTATTTCCTGACAAACTTTTCACACCATGTTCCGCTTCACAAAATACTCACCTTTGCTCGTGACTAGGATTTTCCACAAAGGGATAATATATAGAGAATCCTAAAATTCTAATCCTCACATAATTACAATTATACTCCTATACATGTAATGGATACAATATCTGTCTCAATTACAAATACAAGACCAATAATAATTATGTGGAACCGCAGAATTCAGGACACACCCAACCCCAACAATTGGGATCCCGATTAATCCAGTCGATTCCTATCTGAATTAGATTGGATTGGAATCAATCTTGAACAATCAACATTTCTCTACGAACTTACGGTCATGGAAATGCTCACAAAGTCTACTTTCTCACAACCGTTGCTACGTTTTTGGCTTAGTTGAAATGCAAGTAATCATCAATTAATTCATGTATTAATTTCAATCACGTGGAGCTATAGGGTACCCCCTAAAATGCACCCAATATTCTTTGGCAAATCAAAAGAGGAGACAGAAACGGATGATGGTGGTGGGGGGGGGGATATGTAAAAGACGATGATGATTTGGGGAAGATGAGGACATTTTGGTCTTTTCAAATTTTAGCAAATAGGTCAAGGCAATTAGGTCTTTTTAAATTTTAGAAAAGATAGAAGAAAGGGTAGCTTGGTCATTTTTTAGCATTTAACACCTGGTGTGGACTTAAATGACTTTAGGGGAGTAAAGTAGGGGTGGTATGTGGAATTTTCAAGGGTGGTACATGGGCTTGTCAGAACCTTAGGGGCGTATGAGGAATATTGGGTGCATTTTAGGGGGTACACGTATGTAACCCTTCTTTTTATTTATTTATTTATGATACTAGATACTTTAAATAAGATGTATTGTTAAAGTTCAACTTCCAATTTGATAAGAACTTGCAGAACATAATAGATGAGTAACCTAAAAGATATAGTTTATGAGCCAATAGTTCATTATCTTCTAGACAACTTATGAGTTGTTTTTTCTCATAAACATTTTTTTATACAGGATGCTTAAAAAAGTTAGTGTCAAAGTTCAACTTCGAATTTGATAAGAACTTATACAACATAATAGATGAATAAACTAAAAGGTCTATCAATAAATAAAAGGGAAAGGAAGTACATTGTACTTTGTACTTCCTTATCAGAGTCTCTCTCTCCTCAATGAATATATTGTTTTGCATCTTACTATTGACTTAACATATAAGATGTTTCACCAAAAAAAAAAAAAACATGTAAAATGTTAATATAAACTTGCAGCGTGCAATCCCTCTTCCATAAAGACAAGGTCTTTCTTTGTGTAATCAAAATTGGTTATACTATTGTCAATATAACGAATTTGTCCTTCTTGGAAGGAAGAATAGAAATGATATTGCACATCATAATAAAAAAATAGATTTTTTTATCGACACCCCTCAAAGTGTCAAATAATTTGTAACTTTACATTTTTGCCCTTTAGTATAACATACAATTTGTTTCCTATAAGGGTAAATGTTGTCAATTCATATGTATACTCGAAAAATGTGCAGTGCATGGCAGTGCCACATTTTGATAATGATTTAAGAATATGTTACTTTGAAATTATTTTTGAAAACCCCTTTGTATCCTTCACTTAAAAGAACTTTTAGAAATAAGACAAGGGTCAATTTAAAAAAAATGTCAAGTTCTAAATACACCTATAGAAATGTCATTTAGACATTCCTATAAAAAAATTTCCTTACCATACAACATTGTCATATTACATTTGAGTTACTTTGCCTTATTGTCCATGTCAAATCATGAGGGGCACAAAAAGATGATTACAAATTTTGTGTCTAATTACACAGAAAGGAGGCCCAGATCCTCTCCAGCATGTCAGTGCGTCCAACATGCATCTGGCATGTATCCCAATGCACTGTCCAATCGTCGAATGCTCATTGGCGCATTGAAGAGGATCTGATTCCAGAAAAAAAAAACCCAAAAGAATGATTTAGACTAACCCAAGGTTATCCAGTAAGATTATTGGTTTTTACCCTAGATCATTTGTTCAAATTAAACAAAGCAAAGTGCTTTCGTTATTCTAAAAGAACCTATGCCTTTTAACCACCCAGTCCTGTTTTAACCAACAAAAGAATGCCTTGACTTCAAAGAACTTGAATACTTTATTAGGTGAATGGAATAAAATTGATCTAACTAAAACTTGTTTAAATGTAGAAAATAAATGAAAGCAGCCTAGAAAACTTTACCATACATCCATTAAAGAGATTTTCAATGTTAGAACAGATGGGAACAGATGGGAAATGCCAGAATCCATATTTCCACGTTTCATTCAATGCATGTTGATGTTTTGAAAATCCTTATAGTCATATATAACAAATGCTGTGGTATTTTTATATAATTCTTTTTTGTCATGTTTCATTCAATATTCTAATCTTTCTCAGTATCTTCAAGATTGGCACCTAAACCGCCCATGCAAAATTCTCAATTTGAGCCCCAAGTGTATATAAAAAAAACATATATTTATTTAGGTCGATGTTCTCTGTACTATAGTGCAAGCTGCACCTAGACATATGGAGGCGACGCAGTCATTTACCCCCTCCCCTCATGTATCTGGGCGTAGTTGGTGTCCTAGAACATTGACCTATTTCTTTAGGGAAAGAGTTCTCTGCGGAGTCCGGATCAGCTACCCACATGGGGACAGGTGGGGATAGATCTGACCTCTTCATGGGGCATGGGTCCCAAACCCCCATAGAGGGTTCAGATCTGTCCCCACCCTCCCCCATGTGGGTAGCAAATCTAAACTCTTCTCAAGTCTGTGGGGGAGCATGGTCCCTGTGCATGTGCATGGGCCAATAGAAATACGCAAAGAGAAATTTTCATCCTTTATTGGGGGTGGAGCGGTTATTTCACATTTGCACCCCCTCTATGTCTGGACGTGAGCGGCACTCCCCCCACAATAAATTTTTCTCCATTTATTAAAGAATCTTACAGCTTCTGCAAGCCGGTAGTTGGGGGAAAAGAAGTGAAGTGATGTGATGTGCAGCTTATTTGACCAAATTTGGGCTCCATATTTTATTCATTCTCTTCAATGAGTACATATATATTGACATTTTCATACATCTCTTTATTTTGGATAGTTAAATAAACTTCATTAATGGAACCCATACTGTTATTGATCCACTGTAGTACGTATATATATTGACATTCTGATGCTTGCATCTCTTCTTTGATGGCTTCTAGAGGCCAAACAACAAGAGGATGAACAAAATTTCAATTTAAGCCACAATAACAATAGTATTGAAGGCACAAATTCTATGACTTTGTTTTTCTTTTGGTTTCACACTTTTTTTTTTGGACATAAAACAATAGAGTTCAAGGGATGTACAGATTTAGAATGAGGTCTAATAAATATAAAATTAGCCGAAAGCAACCAGTTGAAGAGAGAATCAATCTATTCATCCACCGTGATTTGATGTTGTGATTTGACTTCTTAAATAGCGAGTCTTATCATATCTTCTTCTGCATCCTATCGTCAAAGGTTTAATATACCCTTCTTTCGTTCAATTAAAAGATTAAATCACGTGAATTAAAAGATTCTCTCTACATCACGGGTGAAGCAAAACTCGATCCATTACGAAATTAAGTTGAGAAAGTATTTTACTTCTAAGCATTTTGTGTTTTAATAAATGGAGATGAAATTTCCATCTCCAGCAATTATAACCATTTATTCCTATCTTCTCGAAATGAGCAAAATTAGTATGCATACCACTAAGAAACCCACAGGGGGGAGGGGGGGGACAGAGAAGAAAATTAAGTTCTACCTTCGGGTGAACCATCTTCTCATAGAATGAATGAGCTTTAGCTATCTTTAGCGGCTCACAAGTGCTTTATCAATTACAAAGGAAATATAATGAAGGCAGAAAGAAAGTGAAATTAAATCTAAATTAAAGTATAAAATTTTGTAATCAAATCCTAATATGTTGATAACTAAATTGATTTTTTTTTTCAAATATAATTATTAAATTTTTATTTTACTTTTCAACCAAATCCTATAAACTTCAAAGAGAAAATAAAGAATATATCTAAAAAGTTAATTACAAAATGGGAGAGGTTTCCTGCGATGTCACAGTGCAGTTTTGCACCAATAGGGGGGGTGGGTGGGTGATGAATCGTACAATAGGGAGAATTTATTGAGGATGTCAAGTCCACGGGTGGGATGTGAGACAGTGTGCACAAGAATATGCACACTAGCGTCGTATGCTTCCTATTCCTTGGCAAAACATAGTAAGAGTTTTAATTGGATTACACAAAAATTAGGGTAAGAGATCGATATCTGGTCGTGCAGCGCCTACATCATCATGAGGGCCAATGAAAAATTGCATGCAAGGGATCAACATAGAGACAATTTTTTATTTCATGGGGGCAGGGCGGTATTTCACACACTCCTGTGTCTAGGTGCAGGAGCCATGTGACCAAGTTGCTTATTTTTTTTTTTTCCAAAAATTATTACAAAACTCTTATCTTTTTTGTAGTTATCCATTTTTATGCTTTTTTTTTTAAAATCTAAACTGTCTACTCCCACTCAGAGTTGAGAGAGTGCAAAGTAATGTCTAGAGTATTGGTACATACGCATGGACATACACAACATGTGTGTGCATAAAAAATGGAGTATTTGATTGAATTAGACTTTGAAATTTGACAAAGGCTAATCTAGATTGTTTCATCTCTACTTGAATATATCATCTATCAAAATGGCATAATAGATGCCTTATGACATTTGAAAAAAAATAACAAACCTTTGCAACAATAATAATTCACATTTTTTTAAAACATTTTCACTTCAATTTCCTTCCATTGTACTTGCATTTTGACCAAGAAAACATGACCATATGTAATTATTGGATGGGGGGGGGGGGGGGGATGATAACCCTTTGCCTATATTTTCATCCAAGGCTACAAAATTAGAGAGGAAAGCGACTAGCTAGTGCAATAAAGTTTAGCCCCCTAGAAGTTTCGAGTTCGAGACCTTCTATTACTCATCTAATCTAAGGATCCCCTCCCACCACTCCATCAAGAAAAAAAGAAAGGTTATGAAATTAGAGATTTCAGTGCACGCCTTTGACTTACTCTGGTTCAACTGGGTTGATGGTTCAACCAGCTAGGCCACTGATCTTGAATTTGTAGAAAACTCCAATTTTAGCACCCAAAAATTAGAAATTTATCCAAAAAAATTATTAAAAAATATCCCAAAGAAGATTACTATGATAAATCAATGGTTAACTCAACTTGCTTGATCCAACCTGGTTGCATCTAAGGTTACAAAATTAAAGAGGACAGCTACTAGTTTGTTCTGTAAAGCTTAACACCTAGAGGCTTCGAGTTCGAGACCTCCTGTTCCTCATCTAATCTAAGGATCCCCACCCACCACTGTATAAGGCCTATAAGCCCTGATCTTGAATTTGTCAAAACTCCAATTATAGCTCCCAAAAATAGGAATTTATCCAAAAAAATATTTAAAAATATCAAGAAGAATACTATGATAGGTCAACGGTCAACTCAACTCGCTTGATCCAACCCTGTTGCATAGGGTCCGGAAGATCCAGTAACTATTGGGCTGCTTATCAATCGACCAACCCTAATCGAAATACTTAAATGCTCTATGATAGGGTCACTGTAGATATGAAAGAAAATCAAATTTTCTATTTCCAAAAAATAATTGATTTATTATTTTACTTTATCAATAGTAGATACTGTACACCGCAGATCTACGTCATTAGCTCAAATTTGAAACTTTAAACGTTGCCCAGTTGCCTTCCTCTTTAAAAAATTCATAAACTGAGAAATAAAATTAAAAGAATATATTCTCAATCATTTTTTATTTATTTTTTAAAAAATTGAGGTACTAAAACGTATGTACATACGCTTCTGTGTACGTATACAGGCGTATAACGACCAGTAAGAAGACTCAGAAGTCTGAACCGCGAAATGTACAATACAATCTCTAAGCGAACTGACAGCACCGTTTAACCCTTTAGTTGACCAGGAGTCGATGACACCCGAACGGAGATAACGGTGACAGTGGAGGCACGTTAAAGATTCCCATAACATCCCCGCTTTCCCAAACGGCCGTCCAACTTGACGGCGTTAATGGGCATCCTGCCGGAGCCGTTACCGTGACATCATATTCCGGTGACCACTCTGTTTTCACCGACTTCATTGGTGGTGCTTCTTCTTCTACTTCTTGTTTTTGTTTTCGTTGTTGTGGGTGTTCTTGTGTTTCCTCTGTTTCAGCTTCTCTGCGTCTTTTCCTGCAATTGCTTGACACTGGTTCTAATGTCTTACCAGCCTCGAGAGGAAAGTTGAGAATGGCTTTGCTTCCACGCATCTTGAACGCCGCTCTGTCGTAAGCTCTAGCGGCTTCAATGGCGGTTTCATAAGTCCCAAGCCAAACTCTGGAACCTTTCCGACTAGGGTCTCGAATCTCTGCCGCGAATTTTCCCCATGGACGTTGTCTTACGCCTCTGTAATGCCTTCTCTCCCCTGAATAAGAAGGCTTTGGGTTCGGAGCTGGAGCAGGAGCAGGAGCAGGAACGGGTTTAGGTTCGCTGAAGTCGAACCACTCGATTTTCTGTGCCGGAGGAAGAGAAATCTTCAGAGATGGTCGACGAGAAGCAGAGCTTGGAGTGTTTGTTTTCGTCAATTCGATAGTTTGAGGTTTGGCCTCGCATTGAAAGAAACCATTTTGATAATTAGTGCCGAAAGAAAACATATTGACATCTCCATTCTCCTGTTTCCCGCTGAGGTCTATATAATCAAAGACTGATATTTCTGAATCTGGAACCAGAGGTTTCGACAGAGATGTAAAGATGTCATCAAACACCTCAGTTTCAAGCTTAGGAGGAGGTAGAGACCCAGAGCTCACTGTTCCAGAACAGAACGAATAGGATTCTACGCTCGATGATTTTAACGTCTCTCCAGTAATCGATTCTTTCTCTGCAGGCATGTTCGAAAAATAGTTCGGGATTTCATTAATGAAATTTTCAAGTAAGGCGTAATCGTCGAGACAATGATTCCTGACGAGATCCAGAGCTGCAACTTCCTCATGAGTGGCCATTAGGGATAGAGAGATAGCTCAAGCGAAGTTCTTTAAGCTTTGGATTCAAAGTGAAAACCAGAGCGAGAGAGAGAGAGAGAGGAAAGAGAGAACGAATTCGAAAATGAGAGTTTTTGGGAAGAGACTTGGCAGTGGATAGGACGAACTGCAAGGGGATTGGGTTATGTGTATTTAAAGTGAACCAATTCGTCCTTGGGAGAGGAGAGAGAGAAGTCGACTTTTTCAACCAGGCTTCGCAGATACACGGACGAAACAACGTTTCCTGGATTATTTAAAATCTCGTGGCCCCAAACAAAACCTATTTCCAGGTTTCTTCCATAAAGTGCAAAAATAATTTATTAATTCACCAATGTATCCTACTAAAGTACTAATTACCACTATAAGAAACAAGTTTGATAATCATGGATTACTTTACTATTAAAAATTCACTTAGGTTTAATTAATTATGTGATTAAGAGTGGTAAACATGAATGAGTCTTCTTGTTTAGTACTCTTGTCTGTCTTGGGCCTTTTTTTTTTTGTTCTTTTTCTTTTTTGTGGCAAATCTAGTACAAATGATGGAATTATTGAATTAGAAGCTACAAGTTATGAAGCACACCACAACATTGATTTCAAACATGTGGTAAATGAGTCTTATATCCTAATTGGAACAGTATTAAACAGTCAACTTCAACTATAATATTACTCAAAAGAATTGTTTTTAAGTCAAAAGTCAAAATGTTCAACTAAATATAGAGAGAATCATTAACTTTGTTCAAACATATTTCTCGAAGGCGCGTATTTGATCTTAAATTATCCTTGTAAATTATAAATAAATCTACCCATAGAATCATGTTTAACAGAAAAAAGGTGCTTACTGATTAAGGTTAACTTAATTATTAGATGGTTAATATAAGTAATTATGAGACAAAGACAGACGAGAATAATATTGTATTAATTAGTACAGTGAATTTGGTTAGCGACCTTTTGTATAGGTTCTATGAATGCCACAACGCAAGCTTATCCAGACGAAGTCAGCCTTTAGCCATGCATCTATCTAATCATTAAATACGTCCACTTGCTAAGTGACCGCAGAATGATCCAATCTTTGCATCAGAGTAAAGTTCCTGTTTCACCTAGGTTTTAAAATTCAGAATCAAACATGGGAACAGCCTCTATTGAATTAAATCAAAATGGAATTGGTCTGAAAGGGTTGGGAATCAACTGAAAGCTTAGAAACCAGAATGATGTAGGAAAACGAATGGAAATCAAAGCGAAAATCACACAATGCACGCAAGGATTTACGTGGTCGGCAAGATTGCTTATGTCCACGGTGCGATGAGACCTTCAATATCAATGGAGAATAGGGTTACAGTCACTTGTCCTCACACCTCTCATATTGAATTACAGAGAAAGAACCCTCGAGGACTTGGGCCCGAACTCTTAACTGCCCTTTAGAATCAGCCGACGGAATACAAGATATCGTACCCCCAACAATTCAAACCTTCTAAAATCCAAATACAAACCAATGGTGTAGGGTGTAGATTGTAGAAGGATGTTTCCTCAGTCCTTTAGGACCACAATATTTTCCTCATCAGCACAATAACCCAATATAGCGTTCTTGTATTTTGTCGTCGTCATTATCGTTGTTGTTGGTTTGTTCTTTTGCTTATGCTTTTTGGGTGGTAGTAATAAGGTTGATTTATCCTAACCTGCTTAGTTTTTGTCTGACATAATCTTGTTATTCATGCATCAATCAGTGAATACAAAACTCAGAAAGAAGCAGTTTTCATCTACCATCATGATCAAATAGAGTAGCTGAATAGTCACTGCTCGTACACTGGAAACTTCGCCGATATTGAAGTCTTAAAGTTGTTGAGGAAGCAACGGAAGCAATCCTAGTCTAATCCATGTGATTAGAAAAGGAAGTAGTTCATAAGAAGACTCAAGAGTCTTTCACTGAGTAAAGACTTGGGAAACTAAACATCCGGGTCAATCCTGGTTAAGCATGGAAAAATCATCATTTTGAAACAGAATCCAATGGAGATGGGGAAAGGTAGTGTCCTTTGTTAAGGATCTTTAAAGTAATTCGAAGGAAGAAAAGGAGGTAGTTCATGAGAAGACTCAAGAGTCTTTCACTAAGTGAAGAATTGGGAAACTAAACATCCGGGTCAATCCTAAGCATGGAAACAGAATCCAACGGAGATGGGGAAGGGTAGTGTCCTTTGATAAGGATCTTAAAAGAAATTCGAAGGAAGACGAAAGCTGTGGTCCTCAGAAAAATCAAAATAATCAGATTGTTTGGGCAACTCCTCAACTGAAACTGGTTTCTCTCAAAAAGGAAGATTCCAAGAACAAAACCACTTGAGAGTAGTAAACACTGCAACAAGTAGTAACTGGTACAATTTTACTGGAAGCAGAATATGGTTTTCAGACTTTTCACCCAACGTGAGGAAAAAAAAATTGTTAGTACCAAACTGGAAAAAAGAACACTGAATAGGAAATCAGCCAGGAATATCTTGTCAAGAGAATTATCTAGACAGGTCAGCCCCTTCCAAAGAGTCAAATTGTGGGATTATTTACAGAACTACTGATGTGCTAATGCATGCAGAAAGCGTGCACGTGGCAATATTTGCTTATTACCTCTAGCCAAAGCTCAAAAACACTCATCTGGATTCAGCCAGCACAGCTGGCCGGGCAACCTCTGTGCATGGTAAGGTCCATCTACACATCATACTGAAAAACCTAACTGATGTTATCTATTGCTCCAACTCCAAGGACCACCCCAACTGAGTGCAATTGAAAATGTGGACCTTGGTCCCCCCCCCCCCCCCCCCTTGTTTTTCTTTCTAATCCTCTTTATTTCTGTATAAATCCCCTTCAGTTTATGTTTCAACAACAAGCACATGGAAAAAGTAAAAGATATTATAAGAGTAATCTGATAATTAACAATCCGATTTTTATTGCATAAAAAAAATCCCAATTTTTACATACAGGAGAGCTCATTGAACTGTATGTATTATGCATATCCACCCCCTCCAAAAAAAAAAATATTCTTCCTTTTTAGTCAAATTGAAATTGACTGTACATTACATAAAGAGGTATGAATCATGCATACCTACTCCACCCCCCCCCCCCCCCCAAACAAAAAAAAAATCTTCTTTTCTCAGCTTGATTATTTCCCTAGTTGTAACTGAAAGATGTTTCTTTTTTTATTCTTTTCCCCAAGTGGTGAGAATCTGCTTGGCCACTAACCAGCATGATAATCACCAGGCTTGAGTGCTTGACCCAGAGTCTGGGAAACAGTGACTAGTAGCTTGATTAATGACCTCCAATCCAGTACATTGACTTGGAGTTCAATCTCCTGACAGGTTCTCATTCCCTGGGTTGCAATTGACACCGTAAAGAGGGTGTTCAAGTGCTCAAATGGAGGGGTATGTTTTCAAAGTATATGATCAGTTATGAAAGGCAGCACTGAAATATTTATTTATTTATTTTTGCATTTTTAGCCTATCATTGCATACTTCCATATCTGCTCATTCCAAAGAGAGACCACATAAGCATCCAGAGCCACTTCCTTCATCTACTATAACCTGGAGTCTTGACAACACTAGTTTGTTTTGGGACACAATATCTTGGAAAAACTCTGGACTTTATGTGACAGCAAGAAAACTCGAATTCCCCACTTGACTTGGGAGTAATTTCATTAAAGCGTGATACAGAAATCTGGAGATTCACCACTTTACTTAGGAGTTCAAGATAATTCTGTAAGATCCTCTCCTGCCATCACCCAATCCAAAATTGGGATCCAATGAACCACTAAAACATTCCCTTACCTATTTTCCTGCTTTAAAAAATCCTTCCAAATATCCCATTATGTTAGAAAACGTACCATTTTGTTCCAAATATTTCCTTTTCCTCAAAAGATACCACTGAATCAGGTCAACTCATATGACTGAGTCAGTATATATTAAATCATCAAGAAAAAACCAGGTCACACAGAATAGACTAAGAACCCAGTCAAATCAAGACTCTACTAGCTTGAGGGAGGCCCTACACTTCATGGATCAACTATTGACCAAGACTTCATGTCATTAATGACGAACCAAGGTTTAGGTTTAGGAGGACACTTAGATTCAATATATACAAAGCGTGATCTCAAAAAACAAAAAAAAATGGAAACGATGTCAGAGTGGCTAGGTTGATGACCAAGTTAAAACTCAACTCCCTCCACCAACATGGCCAAGAAATATTGAGTGAGTCCTAAGCATCATTGAGAGGAAAATAGAAGGTGAAAAGGTCAGTACACCTCTTCATTGTCACCAAAGGATAGTTTCTCATAAGCCCTAATGATGTGTCAAATGCTTGACGGTTCATCTATTGTATAATTTGAGAAGTAAAGATTTAGGCGCAGCTCAGATCAAATTGCCAGGACAGAGTAGCTAACTCTAGAACATCACAATAATTATTTGGCTAATTAAGAACCATATATACATGGTTAGCTCTTAATGTGGCATCTATGATTCATAATTCACCATATCTTCGTGAAGAAAGAATAACTGCAGAATCACATAAAAGTTTGGTCTGAATGATTAATCAATTACAAGGTAGATTTTCAAATATAAGGCTAAGAACAACAGCAGAATCATATGTTTTCATTATCCGATCAAACTTCAGAAAATGTTGACAAATTTACAGCATTCAACCTCATATCAAATCTTTAAATAATTTTAAAATGCATCTATTGATCAGGAGTCTTAACAGAAAAATACAATCTCTCACATACCTGTAATTCCATCCCCCCCCCCCCCCCCCCCCACCAACTCTTCTGAGTAGCATCTTCAAGGTGCTGACACAACTGATCTTTCTCATTCTTGATCCAAGGCCTCCTAATGTCACACCACTGGCTCGATGTTCCATGAAGAACAAAACGAATTGCAACAGCTCCTAGAACAAGGAGTTCAGACATTCTGTCGATCATGGAATGATCAGTAAGATATGCTCCAGCAGTAATTTAAACAAACATTCACATAATGGATCTCAGTAATGCTGCTTAGAATGTCCTCTTTTGTCCTGGGTATTATTTGATTTCTTCCTGGGTTTTTCCTTCTATCAGTTGCGCTTCCACAATAATCAAAATTTTAGGCAAGTTCAGTAACTAGCTGGTTAATTACAGCACATCCCCTGATAAATCTGAGGACAACTGTATTGGACTCACAGTGCATTGATTCAGATACCCCAGTTGAATTTGGTTTCTGTACTCCTGGAATTACATTTTTAGCCTGTCAACAACAACAACAACTCAGCCTTATCCCAACTAAATAGGGTCAGCTACATGATCCTTACCCTCCATCATCTCTATTTGAGGTCATACTTGATACAAGACCTAAGCTATGCAACTCTTTCCTCACCACTTCTCCTATAGTCATATTAGGTCTGTCTCTGACTCTCTAGCTACTTCAATCTTAATAAAATTGCTACTCCGTACTGGAGCATCTAAATGCCGCCGTTGAACATGGCCATGCCACCTCAAACGATTTTCTTGTAGCTTGTCATTTATAGGCCATTCCTTACTTTATCCTTCTTAGTTTTGCCACACACTTATCTCAATATACTCATCTCCATTACACTTAGTTTATCTACATGACACTTCTTAATTACCCAACATTCCGCACCATACATCATAGTCAATCCTATGACTATCCTATAAATTTTCCTTTAAGCTTTAAAGAAAAACGTCAATCACACAACACTCCGGACATACCTCTCCACTTCATCCATCCTATTTTAATTCTCTGTGAAGCATCGTCCTCTATATCATCTTCTTTATGTATGATTAAACACAAATACCTAAAATAGTCACTTTGCGGAATCTCCATTTATCAATTTTCACCATCTCATAATCCCATCATAGTGTAACTAAATACTCTGTTTTTTATGCCCATAACATTGTTTTTGATCTCCATAACGCCAACTTAGCATTAATCCCTGTTTTTGTCAACATCTTCATCTCCGTCACACTTAGTTTATCTACGTGACGCTTCTTACTTGCCCAACATTCACTATACATCATAGCCAGTCATATGACCTATAAAATTTTCATTTAAGCTTTAAAAGGATACGTCAATCACACAACACTCCAAAAAATGCTGTCAATCAGGAATAAAATGTTGTGCATTTAGAACATAAATCAAATTACAGATAATTTATTGAATTTCAATCAACTGGAACTTAGAGATGATTTATCATACAATTAAAGAGTATCATATAGGTGGCTCGTTAAATACAACGGTCAGGATCAAAACATAATAAACTTTGGTTCTAGATCAAAGAATTGAACTAAAAATAAGATCCTTTAGGAATTAAAACGGGGAAATGAGGAGGAGAAAGCTTACAGTTAGGGTTCCAGTAAGAAAGAAAAAGGCAGCTAGAAGCTCCAACTCTGTAAGGGGCCCTACTGGTAGGGGCGAGGATGACTTTCAAAACTCCACTCCAATGTTCCATTTTTTAATCGATCCGATCCTTAGATCTGTTAAAATTTAAACAAAAGCCGAAGCACTGATACCCCCGTGGGATTCTCAAATCGGTAAAATCAACTGCTAACTCAAAGCTCTCCAGTCTTGTCTAGTATACCTAAAATACTGTCTATAATACTAATTTGCTGGGCCGGTTCACATTATGATGGGAATAAAGTAGAATCAGACCGCAGGATTATAAATAACCGGGCCTGTAAGAAAATGAAACCGAAGTAGCGAAACTTATACCTTCTCGTAAGATCACAATCTTGCCATGCTGTCAATCCGGTTCAGTTAAACTGTTTAATTAAACGGTCTCAATTTCTGTTTGCTTTTGTCACATTTATGTAAATCTATCTAAAAGTGTTAAATGGTCTATTTCAGTTAAGTGGTTTGATTCGATTTAAAATGTTTAATCAAATGGTCTTACTTGTGAACCACAATCGAACCATTTAAATGGTTTCACGGTTTTGATTTTATTTTAACACCATTATGCTGTCTAATGTGCCTTCACCACCTATCAAGATCATTTTCAGAGATAATCTTCTAGCTTTTAAGCGTCTTTCAAGTGCATAAGGGTGATGGTGATTTTCTATCTCGCCCCTATTCTAGGGAAGGAATATAATACGATGAAGGGGTGACTAGGACGATGCGTGTCATCCTACAAAGCCGCCCGGATCACTAACACAGTGTCCCAATGCACAGTCACAACCAATATTAAACAATATAACATTAGAGAACGGACGGAAATATTACATTCCCAATAGATCAATAATTATGCGGAAGCGTATAAGATCAATAGTTACAAGATGTTCAAAGGCTAGATGATAAATACATTAGTTAATTACAGTTCTCCAATGAACATCTAATGACTATCAAAAAAGGGTATAACAGTAATTATTTATACATGGGCCTAAGCCCCAAAAGTAAATCAAAAGGGACCAAGTCCCGAATATCCTCACCGCCCGTAGGCGCAATCATCACAAGGACACCCGTCGCCATGTTCCTCTAACACAGCTTTCGGCTCCTCCGTACCAATGTCATCATAATCCGACAACTGGACCTCGAGTCCCACGAGATACCCGTCATCTGCATTATAATCTAAAAAGTGTGCGCATGAGGGGGTTAGCTCCACTGAGCCAGTGAGGGGATGGGGATGCACAAACACGCAATTCACATAGTCCAATGATGCATACACATGTTAATTCCATTTTTATTCCACCTATCACACAACTAAGTCAGAGGTATATGCTACTGTGACAACTCGGAAGACACTGTGGGTCACTTATCTTATCACCACAATGAATTCTCAATTGCACCAGGGGGCCTACGCCGATCGAAGCCTCCAAGACCACTCAGTGGCAGACCCCGATAACCAATACTACCATGACTGGCCTCTCTCCCCTCCACAGAATCCGATGTACTGATTACCCAACACCTAAACCCCTGTTGGTAAGGGTCGTAGCATAAGGGTGCAAAAATCCTAGCCGCAGATATACTACATGCAAGTCTTATCGTCTCGGGAGGTAATCCAGGCGCATCAATTTTTCATCTGGTTTAGTGCCCGGTTACCAGCACGGCACGACGCATACAGTTCAATATGACATTCAACAAAATTACTTCATAAATATATAATATTCGGGGTTCCGGCACCGGCACCGTGATCCATTAAAATGTAATAACAACCACAACCATAATCATGTTCATCATTTAATAAAGTATGCAAATGCACAAATCATGCCAAATTAATTATACTAATAGCATGGTAAAATTATGCAAGTAATAGTAGCAAACCCAAACAAACCAAACCCACTCACCCTAGGTTTTATATCCCGAAGTTAGAAGATGTCGCCGTGATTAAGTAGCACGTTGCAAAAACGGGAGATTTAACCTAGTGAAAGAGTGAGAATAGGGTTAATTATGTCAAAGGGGAGGATCCCCAAAAAGGTCCCCCATAAATTACCTAAGGTTCTCTTTGGTATGTTTTTTTTTTTTTTTTTTTGCCTATTTAACAAAAATCATTTGTGAAAACTAATTTTAATCAAAGCATAAAAATCGTTTGGTAACCACTATACATAATAGATTGTAGACAAAGAAATATGTTTGGCATACCTATATGCATAATAGTTTTTTGAAGTGAGTGGATGGAGAGATGCCACCTTTACCCATCTTCCTTCCCAAAGCATAAACTTAGAACCGAGTTGTTGGGTATCAATCTCTTTGGATTTTCCTTATTTCATTTTTAGATTTTGGGTTTAGATCACCCATCCATTTGCAATTTAATCCCCAAAGATCCAAATCCGAAAGGTTTCTGCAAATCAAAATTGAAATAGAACTGTTCATTTCCACCCAAGATCTCATTTTTATTGACACTCATTCATCCTCGGTAAAGGAAAACTAACCCCATGGCAATTCTTTAGCTGAAACGGTGAGAAGGAGATGGAGGTTGAAAGGACAGGTGGTAGGTGGGCTGGTTCGGCTGAAGTGCAGGTGTTGAAAGGTGATGGTATAGGTGGATCAAGTAACAGATCTGTAAACAGATCAAGAAGGTTGAGTTTGACTGCAACTCCTTATCTCTTCTATGTCATGAGCTTCCTTCTGCGGCAACGAATCCTGCAAGTCTCCTCCTCTCTCCGTATTCCAATCCAAGACGAGAACCAAACTAAACTTTCAAGACCGAAAAGAAAACCAGATCTGAGTCCTATCGTCAAAAGAACGAAACAATAAAGCAGAGCTACATCCTAAGCCAGACAGATCGGACAGAGAGTTGCTCAAAAAGATCTATCAAACCCTCAGAACAATTGAATCTAAACCAGAGAACAGAACCAAAGTCAAACACGAAGACCGATCAAACCCTCTATCTCAACACTAAATTTAGTCCACCTAAAGTAGATCCTTTCTTTACAACCCACGGTTGCAGTAAGTGTGTGTGTGTGTGTGTGCGACAACCTCATACCAGAGACTTTTTATTTTTCTTTCCCAAATCAGGAAGACAGATCTTGCAAATTGGGATAAGGTGCCATTTGGATTTCATCAGTACAGGCACAAATTGCTCCATGGCAGGACCAAAAAGAAATAACATAATAAAATCAGGACTGAGTTTCCCTTCATCTATGGCGAAGAACGAATTCCTCATCCTGGCATTGGTATCGTCAGATTGCCAGAGATTGCAGAGGGAGAGTAGTTTCATTTTTTTTTTTTTTTTTTTTTTGGTGAAAGAGTAGTTGCAGGAAAGATAAGAAGATGAGGGTCGCAGGAACACGAAGATGAGGAGGCGGATGAAGTTGCAGGAAAAAAAAAATGGGAAGTGACGGATGGGGTCGCAGGGGGAGGAGGGTCGATATTTCTAATTAAACAAGAAAATGATGGTCTTACCCTTCGATTTTGTGACCTATGAGCACGTGCTCATTAAAGTCCCCGAATAAATGATCAAAAGTGATTTTTGGCCAAAAACCATAAACAGCTTTCAATCTCTTTTTGGTTTTTGATTTTTTTCAATCTTTTTAAAATAGAAATAGGCTCCATAAACGATACCAAACGCAACCAAAAACATTTTTTAAGGCAAAAATCAAAAATAAAAACTATACCAAAGATGCCCTAAGTTGTAGACTTTAAAGGTAGGGTGGTTTTATGGGTGGTTTCATGCCCAAACTTAAAACCACATGTAAATCTTAACAGGGGCTTAGAAAGGGTTCTGCTAGGTGTGATTTTACGTGTGGTTTCTCAGGGTATATGAAACCGCAGGTAAAACCAATTTTAATAGAAAGCTTCTTAAGAGGATGGTCTCAGGGTGGTTGCAGGGGCGGTTTCTCGTAGGTCTTGAAACCGCAGGTAAAACCGAGTGTCTCCAAACCCCAAAATCAAAGGATTCTTCATCAAAGCTTCCATTTCCAAGTAGATTGGAGGAAAGGAATCACCAAGAGGACTTTCTCCTTGGCACATTAGGGTCCTAAGACCCCATTAGGCCTATGCAACCCATGGATTCAATAAAGAAAAGCAAGGAGAACTTCATTTAGGGCATAATAGGGTAGAAACCCTATGTCTATCGATGGGGATGGGATTGGGAGCTTTGGGGTTAGCCAATGGAGTCAAATAGCTTCACAAAATCAAGGCCATGAGTTCTCATCGATTTTTGGGTCTCAAGACAAACCCTAGACCGATTCTCCACCATCTCCCAACCCCAAAAATCAAAAATAAAGAAGGAAGGGAGGGCCTTAAAGGCTTACCTACCTCAAGGAAGTAGCACCCACGTTGAGGCTCCAAGAAGCAAGATCCCCAAGCCTCCCTAACAAGCTCCTCCACACCTCTTCTCCTTTCTCTCCTTCCTCTTTCTCTCCTCCACGTTTTAGGTTAGGTGAGAATAGTAATGAGAAGTAAATGCCTTTAGTTCTAAATAGACAAAAATGATCTTAGGACCCGTTTGGTTGGGTAACACTAGAATAGAAACCCATTCTTAGCTCATTAAGCCCAATGAGCCTAATGGGCTAAATGGTTCATGAGAGCTAAATGGGTCCTTAAGTTAAATGGTCACTTAAGCCCAATGGGCCTCTCATGCTAAATAGGGCTGCCCACAGGTTTCAAACAGAATAGAATCCACTTAGGGATGGGTCCATCTACCATGGGATTATAAGCCCATCACACGCTCCCTTAAATAAGTGGGACCCACAATTGAAATATTCTCTATTCAATCATAATAGCTCGGGTAGTTCAAACTCCGACCCGCACTTCGAGGACACCGAAGGGAGGGGTAAGTAATTAAATTAAAGGTTAGAACTTACATCTCCCTTATCATGGTTTATCACTCGTGACCCCAAATAGCTTCGCCACAGCAATGCCAAGCTCATCACCGAACGAAGTGTCCAACTAAGGCGACGGTCCAGGATGCTCTCTCCTAAACTCCTCGCTTCCCGGGCTGGTACTTGGAGGATAGTCAACAAAGTCGCCATCAACGAACTTTTCCCACTGGCGATTGAGGAACCTTTCCTCCACCGGTAAGCCCGTACTGTGGTCAATGATTTTGTAGCTGAGTTTGACCATCATGGAGAACAGGTCACCAGCATATATGACAGCGGTATCTACACGTCACGAGAGAAAATAATATTTAATTGCATCCCGGGGTGTGGGTATAACATTTTCTGTCATCTGAACATAAAGCGAGAGACCGTCTTTTATACCACTCTAATTGTAATGGCTTCCATACCTTCCATCAATGTAATGGAAGATTACAATTACCATTTAATAAAGAGGTTATAACCCCTACTTAATATTCGTCAAATTTTTTTTTTTTTTTTTGGGTAAGTGCAAGTTTTTTTAAGAGAGACGAGAGGAACTCATGGATGCCAAACATTACTCTTGGATCTAAGGATCGAAATTAGTCCAAGCTGTCCTCGTCACGGATAGGGTTTTGGTTATTTGAGATGTTGACTTGATATGGAAACTGTTAATTTGAATTATTTGGTGTTGATGATTTGAAAGTGTAAAATTTTGAATTTATTTGTATGCTTAATATTTGAGATTTTCTCTTCTAAGTATTTGATTTGTATGCTTATAATTGGATATTAATATTATTTTTTTTCAGGTAGGCTCAATGAGAGTTCACGCATGATCTCTTTGGATCACCTGCACATACCAACAGGTGAACGTACATGTGAGAGTCAACCACCTGTCCTATTTTTGCCATTTACAAGGGGAGGAGGGGTTTTTATGGAAACAAAAATTAAAATATGATTGGCTCTCACATGTGCGTTCACCTGTTGGTACGTGCAGAGGAACCAAACTCTTTCTTGTGCCATGTTAGTTCTCTCCGACTGAACTAACTTGTTTAGCTAGTTGGTTCGGCGGTGATGGAGGTAGTTTGCTATGGAGGTAGTTTGCTATGGAATTGATATTTGATTATTTGTATGTTTAGAAATATATATTTATTTTTTTAATTCTTAAAAATATATTTTGAAAATTTGTAACATATAACAAATCGAAAACCATTTAAAAACCAAAATTGAACCGTCTAATTAATACTTGATTTCAATTAATTAGCAGATTTAGAAGTGCAGTAACATGACATCCTAATGAATAGGGGTGCGCTGCCCGAGCCTGCCTAAGCCCAGGGCTTGGGATGAAGCCTCAGGCTAAGTCCGATCCTAATTTTATATAATTATATATGGGAGAATGTTCTCTGTGCCGCAGTGTAGTCTATGCCTAGGCATATGGGCAGCCTGTGTATGGGGGTAGGGTGGTCATTGCACCCACCCCTTGTGTCTGGGCACAGGCTGCGCTGCGGCACAGAGAACCCATTAACTATTTCATATTACTCTTAATGCTCTAAGTCTTTGGGATTATTTTTAAGAATGATTGATGTTGATGATGTCTCAAAAAAAATAAAAATTTATTTTTTAATGTATATGAGGACAGAAATGATAAAATAAAAAATAAAAAATAAAAAAAACATCAGTCAAGGTCTATCAAGGCTAGCCCGACCCTGATAAAAATTAGGGCCAACTTGACCCAACCTAGCTTGATTAGGATCAATCAAAAATGGGCTGGGCTGGGCTGGGCTGGGCTGAACGCGACAGAGTTGAGCCTAGCCTGAGATACACAGCCCGACCTCAAAGTCAGGTTGGGCTTGAACTGAGCTAAAATGATTTACTGTTAGATTAGGGTTTAAAAAAAACCCTGCCCAACCGACCTTGTTTCACACCCCCCTACGCATGAACAAGTGTCACTACTCAAATGTGTGTCATCCACCCTCCCTTGTTCCAGAAATAAATTGTGAATTGTCCTATCATCTGTATCACTGCATATGAATTCGTGCCATAGTTGAATCATCTAATTTTTAATTTTTTTTTTTTGGAAGAAGAAATAGATAATATATTAAATAAAAATTAATAGAACATTACACGGAAAAAGATAATCTATCATGTTTCAATAAAAGCTGCATCATCAACCGCATCGCATTCCATGTGTCTTACCGTTCGATCTCCACATTAACCCATTACATGTCTCCAAATGGACAAATGCCACATGCCACTAGAACAAGGGCAACACCATGCTCTCAGCAACCCTTCCCTACCCTATACACGGACTTGGTACCCTAACCCCACCTCTTGGTCCCACCCTTATTCCTACTCCCATATTCTTCCTCCCAACCCACCCCCTTGCAAATATGCCCTTAGTAGGTGCTATGCAGATTAATGGTGCTTCTGTAAATATAATAGTTTTATTGTTTTTTATTTATTCATATATATGTTTTATTTTATTTTTCAGTGCACTAACTTTTGTTTTGTAACTAAACATTTCGAACATGAGCATTATCTCCACTAGAGATTTAATTTATTTTTATGTTTTATGTTATTTTAATTAATTTTGATCAAATAAATAAGAAGATCGGTTTAACCAGGTGGACCAGTGTTAAACTCCATCCTTAATCCGCAACCTAGCTCGAACCTATCATTTGGTTTGATCGATCTCTATTTGAACTGTCGTGGAATCATATTTTTATTTTGTAAGTTGTATACCCTAAATCTAAGCGGCAACTCATTACACTATTCCCTCTCCCCAAAAGAATAAATATGTTAATTTCCATCAATAAAGAACAAATTCTTTGTTCTCACATTGTGTAGTTGTTTTGTTGGGTGCAGGTCATGTCTAGACATAGTTGAGGGTCGCCCCCAACCCCATGAAAGATGGAAATCCTGCATTCTCAGTGGCTGTCGCACACACGTGGCCTTATGCTCTCTACAAAGAACACCCGACCCCAAAAAATAAATAAATAAACATACAAACATTAAAATAATAAATTTATTTAAGCCCGTACATGCATCTAAAGGATTCTCAATGCACCCAATACATCTAGATATATCTGATCTTTAAGTATCAGCTATAGATTTTTAATTTATCTATCAACTTCCTGATTCTTAATAAATTCTTTTTACCCAATCTGCACATGTCTATAAACCATATTATATTATAGTTTAAAAAAAATTAAACCAACCGCATATAATCTATTAATACTTTAATAATATATTACGCTATTGTCCTGTTTATCCAAGAAATAATTAAAAGAAAAATCTCCTACCGCATATATGAGTGATTTTTTTATTTTTTTTTGGTATAATAAGTGAGGATAAGTCAACAATATTATTATATAAACTTTATAAACGTGATAATATTTTGTATTTTATTAAGCCTTAATATTTCTTTATACGCTTTACAAGAAAGTTTTTAAGCAACCATATACTTAGAATTGAATCTACCTCTCGCTATCACTTGTTACATACTTGGTTGGATCAAGAATGCGTAGACAAGTTATTTTAGATTTGAGAGCTCTATCAACTTTAGCAGTTACAGAAAGCTCCAAGAGACTCTACGTATATGTGTGTGTGTATGTGAGTGAGAGAGTGAGTCTACCCCACGAGTATGTTATTATATCAATCGTAACTTTTAAAAGAAGGAATTATCTGAATGACACTTCTCTAGGTGTATTTAGAATTGAATATCCATCAACCTTCTTTTGATTGCGTCACTTGATTTACTCCTAAAAACTTTTGAAGTCAAGGATTTTAAATTTATGGAAAAAGAATGTTGTCCAATTGTGTGGCCTTGCACCAACGTAAAAGGCTAATGAGGGGCCGCATAAGGGCATCCAACAGGAGGAGGAATAGGGATGTGGATGGGGATGGGAAGAATACGACTTGACTTTGTTCTTTTTCCCTAAAATTATTTAAAAATGATTACCATTATTTTATCATTGTCTCTAAATATTTTTTTTTCAAGTACACATGTGAGATGTCAGATTTTATCATTGTTGCGCCAAGAAATCGCTTGGTGGTCCCTTCGAGTGCCGCAACTTGCAAAAGGACTTGGGTGACAAGGGAGAATCGGTGTGGTTCCGGCCTAGGACTCTCTGATGCCTAAGTTAGATCTCTCTGAGAAAACAGATGAATAGTTAGAATTCAAGATGAGTTAATGGGGTAGACTACCTTGGAATTTATAGTGGAGTGAGGCAGTGTGGAGAGTCCCAGCTTGGTAACAAGTAGTCCTCGTAGTAGATAGACATTCCTAGTTGGTAGGATTCATCGATCTCTTGGTTGGTTGCTCCCCCATGGGAGGTAGAGTCCCAGTAGGGAAGATGTTCTCGGTAGATAAACATGCATGCGCCCTTGTATATTGGATAAGATCCTTGATGCATGAGTCCGTTTGGAATTGTACCTCTTGTAGGTGGTACCTTCAACTGGTGAGGTGATGTATATCTCATCGGTGATGCTAGTAGTTTGCGTGTAGTACTTGGTCTTGGACCTTGGACGTCCTTGTTGGTTCTTTGCCTTTTGGGCCAATCAAGTGAGACGTAAGGTGGCCGAGCTTGGGATGGTCTTCCCTCTTGGGCCAGGACACGTGGTGGCTCACAATTGACCGGTATAATTTTGGTTTATCAATCATCATCGAAAGAAAAAAATATATATTAAACTAAAAAAAAAGAAGAAAGGAACTAAGTTTCCCGGCCTCCACCCATAGAGGACGGTTCACCAACCATACTAGGTTTCACAAACCCCTCCTTGAGTTTTAGTATGTTTCAAAATGCCCTCCCTATACCCTTTCTCGCCCTCTCCTACACCACGGTGATAGGGGTAGAAGAAAACTCAGATAAAAAAAATTAAGATTACAACTCATTTGACACCTAAGCCACTTGCCATGTCAGTTTTAAGCTTAATTGTTTTGAAGTGGAATTGATACTCTCTCTCTCTCTCTCCTTCTTCTTTCATTTTTTTTTTTTTGGAATAATTAACCTTTAAATATCCTTTTGAGAGGGGAAGATACCTAATATGCCTAATCATATATATATAAAGTATATAAAACACAATAGAGTAATAATGGAATCTTTTTCTTATTTTTTTTTCCTTTTTGAATGGAAGCATGTGGTGGTTTTGGTAATGAATTCATCGTTTTTTTTCTTTTTTGTTTTTTTCATTCTAATGTATTATTTATCACACTTATACTGTGTTTGATATGCATTCTAGGTTGATTTCATATTCTCGAACAATAAAAACATTATTTTTATAATCCAATACTGCAAAATCGACTTAGAACGTATTCCAAGAATGCATACCAATCATTGCCTTATATTTTGAATATCTTGACGTATTAATCCGCAGGAATTCTAAGCTAGTAACCTTCTACTGTCGGAGGTTTACTAGACTTTAATTTCCTCATTAATTTTCTGAACCATGAACTTCACGGTTCATTCTAACTCCAGAGCTAGATGTACTTAACCCTTAAATTGAACCATCAAATAGCACAAAGCAATCAACCAGGCCAGACCGGGTCAACCGACCAGCTTGATAACAGGGTTAATTTGTTGGACCAATGAACCGGACATTTTTATCAATAAAATAGCCATACAGCTAGCTAGCTGACAATTGCATCCAGAAGTAAAATATTTGATTCCAATGCCTAGTGGGAACACTAGTGCACTTGGGGGATCCCACATTTATAATTCTCACCTTATCAAAAAGGTTGAAAGGTAAAGTAAACGTACAACTTTATCCAACTTTGTGATTCAACCAAGTGAATAGCTCAGCTGACTAATCGACATAGATTATTAAACAAAGAGAAATTCAACTTGCATAATCAACCAAGTTAGGTGTTCTTGACAATTAGTTTTGTGACTTTGTTCATGTAAGTACTCAACCAGAAAGAACATATCTGATTTGTTTTATATGGATTACTTTGAGATTTTATATTCCCTTATTACTTATTGGGAGAGTGTTTCTTGTCCGGGAGTGTAGCCTACATCGGTCGACATGAAGCACCAATGATTGCCCCTGAAGAGGAATCATTTCTGAGGTAGAGAGGTCACTTCAGGCAGGGCAGGGAAGGGGAGAGACAGACACAAGGGAGGGAAAAAGATTTCTGTCTAGAAACAGTAGCGTTCCCTATATCTATCTTTACTTAAAATGATTCTTTTTTTTAGGGTAGTCATCGGGTGTTTTCCTGCCGACGTAGGCTACCTCTTAGACAAGAAACACTCTCCCTTTAGGAAAAAAAGAACGTTGTCTGGTCGCGTGCAGCCTATGCCCAGACACAACCCCTTGAAATAACCGTACGTCCCCTTACAAAATGAAAATCCCCCTAATTGATGCCTATGTGCATGATCCCATTGGCCCCTACTTTATGTAGGAGCCATGCAGTCTGGCACTGACCTCTTGCCTGTTCGTCCCCTATAAGAAGAAAAATCCCCCTGATCGATGCCTATGTACATGCTCCCTTAGACCCCTGCATTGGTGCAGGGGCCATGCAGCTTGGCTGCGATCCCCTCGCCCTCCCTTTATTTTAACAATTAATGTACTCTAGTGCTTATAGTCATTGTCAGCGTCATCATCAAGCTTAAACAAATCTTAGAATTAGACAAACTCAAGATCTTACATTCGATAGGATGTAACCTAAGCTTTTGTTTAGGGTCTAATAGATTACCATAAACAATTTTTCTAATGGATAAATCATCCACTTATATGGTTTCTCATTGAACCGTCGGCTAAGCCTAGATTATCCTAATTCCATAACCCTAAATTCTTCTAAAATAACAGAAGAAGAGAAGAACTCTAGCTGTCCGACACCAGACCTAAAATTTAGGACAAATTATTGGATGATGCATTAACATTAATCCCATAATTACTACACTTAAACAAATTCTCTAATTAACCAATAAAGGAGGAAAAAACGGTACATTCACATTCCATGGTTTTCTATTTGTCCATCTTCTATGTATCTAATAATAATTTCATATACAATAATAAATAATAAAGGTAAATATTTTAATAAGAGAGTGGAATTCAAAGTATTCATTCAACAACAGATATTTTTATATATTATCATTTTCTTATATAATACAAGAAAACTAACCTTCGGGGTACCCTCGTTTTCAGTCACGTGGGGATTTAATAGTTTTATAGTTATATTTTTCAAATTTTCGTTTTTGTGGTAACGTCTTTCTTAATGTGGGCTCCACAACATATTTTATCATGTAGCAGCTAATTATCAACGGTTGCCTACTGCACACGTGAGGTCAGGTTAGAAGGCTTACCAAATTTTCCAAATTTGGTGTGTCTGTGGTCAAAGTCTTATATGACCAAGCCGGTCAATTTCAACCGTTGAATCTTCGTTTTGTTTTCTACTTATCCATTTATCGGACGGTTGGTGAGAAAGGGTGTATGGAATAAGTGAGCTTGTTACAGTAATTGCGTAATATTCGGGCAAAACCAATAATAACCCTATTTAACTTTTTCTTTTGACAATAATCATATGAAAAGGATGAAAAGGCAAATTAGGATACTAAGGAGGAGGTTACTTCGAGGAAGGACAATCTCTATAATCATATCAATGGTTCAGATTCAGGATAAAGAGATGTTTATAATTCTCAAAGCATTCTTTGTCTGAATTTCTTGGAAAGATCATACCGACTTACTTGGATCTTAGTCAATCAAGCCATTGAATGGTTGGACCACTGAGTCATCTGGTTGAATCCACTGGATTAAAAAGATTGTCTTGACCAATATAAACCAACCAAAGGGCTGAATCCCAAAGAACCCCTATAAAAAATCTCACATTATCTGATGATGTGTCATGGAATACGCATATATGTCATGGTCTCTTTTATTTGATATGATACGTTTTAAAGTCATGAAACCCATCTACCAAAATCGACGAATCTCAAAAAACCCCAATAAAAATCTCACATTGTGGATGTGTCATAGAATGCACATATATGTTATAGTCTCTCTTATTTGGTATAGTACGTTTTAAAATCGTGAAACCCATCTACCAAATAAACAAGATGAGGCCAAAGTTCATGGTACTTCATATGAAACTCGATTTAAGAGGCTAATTGTAATATTGAATTTTATGTATTAATAACTGATAAGAGACGTATAAGAAATCGAAACCAATCGAACTGATATCTAATTGGTTTTGATTTTAAGGACCGATTAGCTTGTCTATCAATTTTGGTCAGGATCTATGAGTGCTAAGGGATTCAAACGATTAACTCAGATTGAAACCAACCATTTGACACCTCTACCTATACTATGCATGGTTTGAGGTACCAGTATTGGATCGCCCGATATGGCTGACACTGTACGATTTTGGAGGTGACCGATACCATATCGGTGGAATGGTATGAACGAAGGATAGAATAGTAAACAAAATCCATTTTTTTTTTAAAAACAAGGGATAAATTCGTTTGATACAACCATCCATATCGATATTATATCGATTTTAAAGGTGGCCGATACCCGATTCGACACCGTGCACTAAGACCGTACGTGATACCATTTGTAGACTAGGAAACTCCAGGGATAGATGAGGCATCCAATTAAAGTGGTCAATAAGCAAAAGTTGAGACCATAGTCCATACCACCAACATGTGCAACACATATACAGTATTTTTCTTGGAAAATCTGAACGGGCTAGCGCACCAAATAGGCAAATTAGAAGACTCTCCCTAGACGTCTCTATGATTTGTCGGGTTTGTTAAGAGTGACATTAGGCCTAAAATGGAAATCCTGATCTAACCCTTGATTTGCCAGGTTAATTAAGCGTACCATACTACCTTTAGTCCCACAAACGAATATACCATTTTTTTGTTCGGATTTAACCCTTGATTAGCTAGAAGACAAGAGTTTGAGACCACGAAAGGCTAAACTATATCGGAAAATGGCTTTTGGCTCTTTAGAATCCAAATCCAAGGCGCTAAAGGGCCGTGGACCCAAAAAAAAATTAATTACAAATGTTAATGAGGGCCAAGTGGGCTATGGCAAGTAAATAAAGGAGGATTGAGTTTCTCTTCACCCACCATGATGTGATTTCCTACAATAATAGAGAGATTATGACAACCGGTTTGGTTCTAGTTTAAACGGTTCTGTTTGGTTCATATTGTAATTGACAAAATCCGAAACCAAAATTGGTTTGATGTTCCTAAATCAAAATCGATTTGTAATTGTTTCAGATTATATGGTTTATTATAGGTTCAATTTTTTTTTATGAAAAGAAAATATAATGGCTGAAGAAGAAATTTCAAAACATTCATAGTGCCATCATTGAAACTACCTTGAACCTTCTCTGTTCTAGCCTTACGGGCTAATGTATGAGCAATTCCTACCATATCTCTCTGTTGTTTGTTCTTTTCTTTTAGGTTACATTTCCAAATTTCTTCGTAAAATTATAAATATAAAAAAGAATTGGAAAACGCTTCTAGAAATAGATAGTATCATTTCTTCTTTGATATCCAATGCACCAAACATTGCAGATCTATCCATGCTTCTTCGATGTTGTAGCCCAAAGACTTTGCTCCTTGTATTCCTTGGAGTAACCCCCTTGCTTCGTCCCCATTTATTGTTAGTATTTTGTTAAACAATTAGTAGTTTATTCGGTCTAATAGGTTTATTTTCAATTTAAAGGTTTATCGATTTTAAAAATTTATAAATCATTTAGGCAACATTTGGTAAATTCTTAGAATATATTCTCAGATGATAAAAATAATTGTTTTTATCGTTCGAGAATGGAAAATCGACTTAAAATATATTCCCAGAATACATACCAAACATAACTTATAAAAATCAATGATTTAACAATTCAAAACTAAAACCAAATTAATTACTTTTTACAATAAATAAAACTAAATTAATTCAAAAGGAATAATAAGACGAAGAGAAGAAATTTCTCACAAAAACAGACATGAGGAATCAACTTCAACATCTTCGTCTTAACTTCCTTGAAGCAACATAAAAGTAACAAATTGGGCCATTGAGGGTACAAAAAGGGGGCCCACCACCACCTCTTTCTTAATCATGTAGACCTACTTTTTGTGGGTCTTATCCAATCCACCCATTCATTCATAAAGACTTTTATGTCTTGGGTCGATGTATCCGTATCATCCTGGTAATATCCTCCACCAATGACTATTCCCAACCCAAGTCTTCCTTTCCTCTTCGATGATTTCGTAACCACGTCACCTTTTAGGTGGGACCATCTATCTTTATAATGGTAGTGAAACATTACATCTCTGTGGATCCCACCAGATCACGGTAATCACATCAAATCAACGGCTCTCATTAAATAACGATCTCATACGTCACAAATGAGGAGAGGAGAGGTTACTCTAATACTAGTCTACTACTATAGTGCCCCGTGACATGTTTCGTTCGATGACATAGCGTGCTGTGAAAAGTGATGTCACGAGGTTTAAGGATTAAAAAACGTGGAATTAAATCACGTGTCGTAAAAAAATCAAAATCTCCTCTCTGTCCACTTGCTCGCTAAACTCCAAAGAAAGAAAACCATTTAGATTCAAAAAACGGCACGGTTCATGCACCATCTTCACTATATAAACCCCTAAACCTCTTCTTCTTTCCAAATCGATCGTCTCTGCTATCTATCTATCTACCTGAGACTCATAATTCATAAACGAAGAACACAGAAAAAAAAAAAAAAGAGGGAAAGAATTATAGAAATGTTAGGGCTTGAATTCGAAGGATCGGATTTCGCTCTTCTTGAATCAATTAGGAGACATCTGCTAGAAGAATCGGACTCATCGGCTAGTTGTTCAATGAATTTTCCGGCCAGGAATTCCGGTGGTGCTATGGGGTATTGCAGGAGCTCGAGCTTCAGCAGTCTTTTCCCTTGCTTGACAGAGAATTGGGGAGATCTGCCATTAAAGGTCGATGATTCAGAGGATATGGTAGTCTATGATTTCCTTCGCGATGCCGTTAATGTTGGATGGATTCCATCACTCTCAGATGAGCTATCCAATAGCAGCAACAGCAGCAGCAGCGTGTTCAGTGATTTAACGGCGATTACCGTTAAATCAGAACCTCAGGAGACGACGACGACGACTCCACCGGTTGGGGCTTTGTTTCAGGAGCAGCCAACGGATTCGGCTTCATCTGCTCTGATGACTACTGTCTCGACTGTACAGCAGCAGAAATCGATTTCGTCCGCTGCTTCAGCTGCGGCAGCATCGAAGGAGAAGCATTACAGAGGTGTACGGCGCCGTCCTTGGGGAAAATTCGCGGCGGAGATCAGAGATCCAGCGAAGAACGGTGCCAGAGTCTGGCTTGGAACGTTCGAAACTGCTGAGGACGCGGCACTGGCTTATGACCGAGCTGCTTACAGGATGCGCGGTTCACGCGCCCTTCTCAATTTCCCTCTACGAATCGGCTCATCCGATTCAGATCCGGTTCCTGTTACTTCAAAGCGCGCTTCTCCGGAACCTTCGTCTTCTTCGTCATCGTCTTCGGTGTCTGACAATGGTTCGCCAAAGAGGAGTAAAAAAGGGATCGTTGCTTCAGAGGCGGTGGCAGCTTAAGCCGGTGTTTAGAAACAGGGAGTCAATCGGAGGTTTTCCAGGTTGGGCATCAGGTGGGCCCACTTAGATGTGGAGAGCAGCTATTGGTCAGTTAATTCTCCAGGAGAGAGAGAGAGAGAGAGAGAGAGAAAAAAACTTGAGAGAGAAAAAGAGAGAGATCTATAGAAGCCGATTAGATTTCTTTCCATAATTTTGGGGACTAAAATAGACAAAAAATAGTAATTGGGGAGAGAAAAAGCCTGGCTTTTAGTGTATACTGTGTATGTGTGTTTGGGTGGATGAAACTGTGGAGGGTTTTGTGCAGTTTCCAATTTTGTGAATATGAGCTCAGATTTATGATTGGTTAAATCAGATTTCTCTAAAATTAAGAATCTAACTAATGAACCAGCAAGGAAGGAGATGATTATGATCACTAGAGGGTTTAGAGGTAAAAGAAGATACCAAGTATCAACTGAAATCCACTTTTGACTTCAGCTTCATTGCTACCCTCTTGAGCTACACAGTAATGTATGGTCTTGGAAAGCATTAAATCAACAGTGCAGGATTGAGAAAAATTGTCCTGCTAAGACATAACTAGACCCTACAAGAAAATCTGATTCAGAAGCTCAAAATCAAGCAAACCAAAGTGACATTTTGAGTTTCTCACAAGGCTCAATGAATTACACTGCTACCCTGGTTGGGTACATGTCCATTTTATAATTTGGTTCTTGACATGGTGGAAACAGAAAATAAATGTATAAGCTTAATTCATAGGCCCTAATCCAACTTCCACTTTGTTTAATGTCACTTGGGAGTGATTACATGTTCAATCTGAAATGTTTGAATGGATAGGGTGTCCTTGGAGTGGCTAAATGTCGAACTCAAAAATATAAAAATAAAAAATCAGGACCTAAAAGTTTAATCCCTGGAACTTGAATCATAAGATAAAAAGATAGGATTATTATGATGTACGTGAGGTTATTTTCGACTTTATCTAATAAAAGGTAAAATAATTATTACTTCAGATCATGGGTGTTTCGTTTACCCATGGTATAGAAAGCCTTTCTACAAAAAAACTAGACTATAGTATCCATGATTAGATTATCACCTTTTAAAAGATGTCGCGAACCAACGATGTCTTGGTCAAACTTATGAAATTTGTAGAAGAATTAATTCCAAATGATGTCTTGGTCGAACCTTGTGAAGATCATAGTAGTAAAAAAAGTCATTTACATTTTGATGAATATTATTCAACTAAACCAAACTATATCTGACATAGATGAATCAAAAATAAAAGAAAAAGAGAAAGGAGTCCCCCACTCCGGTGGTAAAGTGAGGAGGGGGGGGGGGATCTCTCATATCACACCAATAGTGATACAATAAACTGTGTCATCCACATGGGGTCCGTATATTCAGATAGAAGTGATGGAAAAAACATGTGAGAGGGTATAGGTATATTAAATGCATGAGAAAAAAAAAACATTATTGATAAAAAAAAATAGACTCAAGTTGTGTCAAGCGAGGATTATAATATGGTATAAATGAGAAGAGGTCTTTGATTGAATATAAGATATTAAATTGTCCAAATTCCCAATAACTGCCACATTGTGCAAGCTATATAAGTATAAAAGGAAAATCTTGTTGTAACCAAGGTTGGTTAAAAAAAGGGTTGGGAATTTTTTTTCTCCGATGAAAGTAAATCTTATCATTAGATTGATTTCACATAATTACTTCATCAAATACTACACTAAAAATTTTTCAATTTTTTAAAAACTCTTTTTTACCATGCATTAAATTATTCATTAAATAACTTTTAGAAAGAAGACAAAATGGAACTAGAAGAGAAACAACAGGTCTCGAAATCAAGACTTTCCAGGGACTAGAGTCAAATGCATAGCCTCAAACCAGCTACGCTAGCAGCTGTCCTCTAAGTCATTCATATTTTGGTGAATATTATTCAACTAAATCTTATCCTAATTACATCCAATGTCAATGAATTAAAAATTAACCAAGTCCAATTAGACTAAAGTTGTATTATTATTTTTTTTTGGGTGAATGACTAAAGTTGTATTAAACCGTTAAAAGCGATGATTGCAATAAGGTTTGAAAATCAATAGGTATAATCGTTATTATAATGTTTAATGATGCATCATTTAGCAAACAATGAGCTGCAAAGTCTTTTGATGTGAAAACATCCAAACCCCTGCAACACATGAGACGTTTGAACACACATTTACTTTGTAAAAGATCCCTTTGCTGCTCCTTACGCTTTCAAACTAATAAAGTAACAATCAATATGAATTTTCAGAAGGAAAACAGCGGTCGATGCAAAGTCCCTTGATGTGAATTGAAGGTTTTCTTTGTATTAAGTGGTATTCAGTAGTTAGTGACAGCACAAGAAGAAGAAATCCCATATTTAACTTTGGAAAAAGTTTTCATACACGATCGTGTAAGTCCTGTATGTGAGAAAATTGAAAAAATCATAAATCCCCACCCATTAATTAATGCCTTGAAACTCCCACCCTCTCACATACACGGCACGTGTATGAAAACTTTCCCCTTTAACTTTATGGGTCTGTCTCTTTCTTATTTATTTCTAAAAGGTCCTTAAAATGATACTTAAAGCGGATAGTAGATGAAGAGATTCAGTTTAACCATGGATTGAGGTATCCGAATTGGATACTGCATGGTTTTGAAGGTGACCGATACCGTATCGGTGACATGGTACTGGCAAGGTGTGTAATAGTAAAAAACAAAAACCATTTTTTTAAGGAAAATGAGGAATAAACTTGTCCGATACAACCAATCCGAATCGGTTTTGAAGGTGACCGATATCGATCCAATACCATGCACTAAAACCATGGATTTAACGCCATGATTGGACTCTGAAAAGAGTGAACGTCATCATTAAACCGGTCCCAATTGTTGAAGGTCCAAAATAGCCTTTTCCAATCATCCAAACAGAATATTAGATCTTGTGGATGAAGAGATTCTCTCTTCACCAACCTTGGTTTACAATAGAGTAAGAGCAAGAAATTCTGACAGTATATATGTCAATATGTACCCTATATTCACAGCTGTACGATGGATTGACTTTAATCACTGAGCATGGACCATTGACCATTGACCATTGACCATTGACCATTGACCATTTCCAATAATAAAACCCTTCCCAACCCATAGTTTTAAACTCTGGAATTTGAAACCCTCAACTGGGTTGACATTTTGATGGACATTAATGTTGGATGGCAATGTTGAAGAGGGGAGGAGGCACAAGGCTAAAGTCCACCCACAACGTGCATTTGAATTGTCAAACATGAGCTGTGTTGAATGAACCAGGTCAAACCAGGATCCAACCTACCCAAACTTAAAAGGCCCAATTCAAAATTGTGTTTTCAGAAGAAAGATTGATTCAAAATGGCCATGCCAGCAACGATACAGCCTTAATGAACAAAGAGATGAGAGTAAAATGTAACCAATTGAGTTCCAAACAACTTCCTAAAACCATTCAATGAGTCAACCTCATGCCATAAAAAAACAGCAGATAGATAAAATTACACTCTTCAATGCATTGTAACTTTGTATGATTTTCCCAGCCTCACTTCAATATATGACCTTTGTTCTCTCCGATGACGCCCATCGGATTCGACTCACAATAATCAAATTTAAACAAAAAAGCATGTCATGAATCATCATCAGTACAGTGAATATACTCAGCTTGTACAGATTGACCGCAAGTCCACACAATGCTTTGAAAAGCAAACACTAAAAGATGCTGCAATGCCATCAATAAAATCTGGCAAACCACATGAAAGAAACTGTCGAATGGGTCACACCTAATTTTCTTTTCTTTTCACCTCAAGATATGGGTGGCCGTCTCCTGCATTTTCCAACCCATGGCAAGATCAAATGGTAGAATGAGAAATTGAGGATGTAAGTATACAATGTAGACCAGAATATGGAATCTATGTTAGGAATAATTTCTACGGTTGTACACTACAACATTAAGTCCCTAAGGCATACTTGTAAAGCTAAGAGAACTGCCAACAACAACCTATTAATCGCTCACATTTGTGCAAGGTTCACATACACGAATGCTAGCATGTGCAGGTTTCTTTTAGAGGCCAGATATTGTTAGGTAAGAAGATGAGCATATATCATGAACCCATTGAAAGTATTTCAGGTCCTCCTGGTGTAGCTACTGAACATATAACCTTTCTTAATATGATACAATAGATCCTTCCTTTTTCACCAAAGGAAAGAATAAGATATTTCGGGTCCCTAAGGTTATTTTTTCTGGCTGGGGGGGGTATTAGTCCCCCACAGCTTGTTAAGCAAGTGGAATCATAATCTATAGAGCAAAGTTACCTCTTGGGACGGCTACGATCTTCCTCATAATCCATCACTCCACCAGGTTCAGAGTAGATGATCTCCTCATGTCCCCGGAATTCCATGTCTGCCTGCTTACAGTGTGTAACTTCTGCCACCACGTAAGTAAAACACATCGACCAACACATCCCAATATTTCTTTCTTATCGATGATGAAAAATAATTTGTTACAAGAAAAATAAATATGAGGAAACATACGATGAAAACCCAGTAATTCTAATTTCTAACTTATGCTTGATAAATAACCTCTGAATTTTCTGGTTCAATACCCGCTACATTTTTTTTTTTTTGGAGGGGGGGGAGGAAGCTGCTGTCTTCTTTTTATTTTAGAGATCAAGTGAATCAGTAGAATGCCACACATGATAGCATATTAACGGCAAAGAAGTCTTTAACAAAGTAACATTTGAAGCCTCAAAAATGGCAAATACACAATTCCAAACTATCAAAACTCCCCCATCTCTGTTCCCCACACACAGTAAAAATCAATCATCAACAGTAACAGAAAAATCAGGCTAAACTCACTCTCAAGGTCCCGTTTTGACAAGCTTATCAGAATGGCCCACTCTCACTGTGCCACGTGGACAAAGGATGTGGTATTCTATCGTTGGATAAAGAGGACATGGTCTGGATTAGCCAATGTAGCAAATTTTTCAGACCAAATTCAATCAAATACCTACCATATATTTCCATGCATGCCTATGGTACTCCAATCAGGACTTTGCACTCTCCTAAGCTGTTTTGATAGCCCACGTTGGATGGTTTGCCCAAAAATTATATATAACCCTTCCCCCCCCCCCCCCCAAAAAAAAAAAAAAAAAAAAATCAATCTAACCAAAAATGATCTTCTCTTCCTCCTCTATTATTGCTTCTGAACTTATCCTATTTGAGTTTGAGTACACAATATGTTATGCTAACCAAATAGCCCCCCTGACAGTCACCCCAAATTACATAAGGAATCAATAACTAGCTCATCCCTCAGCCATGACTCTCAGTGCATTCACCAATATCACGCAATAAGATAGAGTGACATTACATCTTGTTAGTATTGATCATTAGCTTCTGCTGTACTGCAAATGCTACATACAAATATACAATAGATCATGTAGCTGCATTTTCTCTAATCCCACTCTGCCATGACATTCTATCTGGGGTCATATCCTCTCATAAACTCCTGCTCAAAATAAGGCATAAAGTACTTACTGACCTATTTTACAATATAACCAATGTCCTATACCCATAAGATGAGAATTTAGAGCTCAATAATTAGTTCAAAATGCAAAATAAGTCAGCCTAGGGGATCATCTAATGATTTATTCAAACTAAGTGGTGGCCCTAATCAACCACATCACCAGTCCAATTAGTAGTTTAAGCAGTGCCTAGTCAGGGACTTAGCTGGGCTTTGTCTTCCATTTAATATACACAAATAACCAAGATTTCAAACAAACAAATAAATACATAAACTAAGTTATTATTCATACCTAACATTCTATAGCTTACTTTTATTTACTTTCATTACATGGAAACCTAGATCAACACTAGAACATAATACCAGAGCAGAATAAACTACTAGGGAATACAAATTCAATTGACCAATTAGTCAAAACATAAAACTATTGAAAAGCCTGGACAACTATTCATATTCACCATGAAAACAGGATCCATTAGACCTACCAAAAGCCTAAATAAGATTTCTGGCACATTAGATCCTGTGAGTTATTAAGACTTGTTTATTAGTCCTTTTCTTTAGTTGAGATAAGGCTTGGATGTTGTTGTTTTAGTGAGTAATGACACCTAAAGCCGTAACAGTTTTGCAATTAGAATAATAAGTTGATGCGTGTATCCTACATTTTCATGTGTATAAACCAGTATGAAGCAATATTGACATCTCAGTATTTAATGGTCTCAAACCAGTATTCCAAAGTTTAAACCATGCCTAGCTGATCTCCAAGATACATATATTTGAATAACCTGCTTGTCTGCAGACTCCAACTTACCATGTCCAACAAAGGAGCTCCCCATTTTGAGAGTATAACATTGTATTAGTGGAGTGTTTGAAGAAAAAAAGACTACCATGGCGAAAGGAAAGAAATAATGTATAACATAAGAAACATAGTACTGGAGTAGGAGTTTTAATTTTCTTTAAATACCAGTTTGTAACAACGCAAGTGGCAGATTTGATGACTAGAATTTTAAGTATTGTTTATTGCTACCGGTGAAGAACAATGGCTTAGCATTAGTTGTGTGACCATCTTCCTCTGTCTCTGTTACACCCGTGCCCAAAATCCAGGTCTAATTTGAACCTTGTATCTAGGACCGGCAGCGGAGTAACAAAGCATGGTCCCAGAACCTTTTTCAGGAGTCTAAAGGGTGAATCTGTCCATGATTTATTTGAATGAGTTATACTTTTCAAAATGTGTAATTGGATCATATAAACGATCTAGGCACAGTACCCTTACATGTGCGAATATCCTCGAGAAGACCTCACACCATTTGGAGTTCAAACCTGGCCCAAATATCCCCTGCGGATGATGGCTGGCCAGCCTGCGGTGCATCATCCGCAAGGATCGTCCGCAGAGACCAAAAACAACCCAGTTCTGTGATTTTTTTTATTGGTTCACTTAGGTCCGAGCCTAGGGCTCAACCCTAAGCTAACCTAGACTAATTGTGACCTAAATGACCTAACCAAACCCTAGGATGGATAACCTAAGACCTATTTGGGATCTAATGTGTTATAAACACATTCTAAATCCTAAACCCAAGCCCAACCAAACAACCCTTTGAATCCTTAGCCAAATTAGGTAAGAACCTAGCTCCTCCTCATTTCTTCCCTTCCCAACACCTGAGAGAGAGTGGAAAACATGGAGAGCAAGAAAGGAAGAGGAAGAAGAGGGAAATGACCAATTGCTGTCCCAACCTCCATTGCTGCCATTCTTGAGCTTATTATCCATTCCAGCCGATTGAGAGCTAATCTCCTACCTTGGAGCTCATGGTAGAGAAGAAGTTTGAGCCATTTCCAGCCCTGAAGTGCTCCCTTTGCTGCTTCCATTGATTCCCCATTGTAAGCAACCCTTTCCCTCTCTATTTCCATTGTTTTCACTTAGGTTTTAGCTTGTGGATTGCAAATTTGAGTTCAAACCTTAGGGATTTTCTTTCTAATTTATTTTTTTATCTAATTGAGTGCTGGAAGCACCTAATGCCAACCCTAATCTACTAATCCCCAGCCCCTTGACCTATCCACCATGAAAGCCCCATCAAAGCACCTTGAAATTTGGGGATTTTTTATTGGAAACTCCAATCTATTATTAGACCCTAATTGGATTGGATTCCTGTGCTAATTAGTGACCCTAGAAGACTAGGATATATGCCCAATTGAGGCCTTGAAGCTCCCAAGCTTGTAGACCACCCACAGCCCTTGAGTTTTGCTGAAAAACAACAAAAATAAGTTGTGCAGACAATGCATGAGGATGATGGAACCATCATCCGCAGACAGTCCTCAGGGATTAAAATGCTGCTGTTTCAAGGTTGACCTCTGCCCCCTGTTTCGACCATAACTCGGTTGATACATAAGCAAACGACGCGATTCAAAATGCGTTGTAAACTAGACTTAAAAGGCTACATTTCCTATGAAGAAACCTTTGACCCAATCAGAGGGGAAGGCTCATTAAAATGGGTTCAAATCTGGCTGTTGTGCATTGACAGCATAAGTGAAACTGAAATTAGTCTGGTGACCTTGCCCACTTCTAGGATGTTTAAGCAAGGGTTGTGAGGGAATTTAATGGGAGTTGTTTACAACTATTAACATCATCTAAACATATTAAATTAGGCAAACACAACTGTCTGAAGACTCCGGACAGATCATACGGGTGCACGCGGGAATCGGATTTTGGTTAGAATCACCGGTTCGAAGAACAAGGTGAGTGGATTAGATACTTGACTTCAATTTGGGAATGTTTCTCATTGATGAATGATGTATGCCATTCATGCATTGCTATGATAACATGACTTGATGCTATATTCACAATGAATGTTTGCTCAGATTGTTTCTTGTCATGAATGTTAGTTTAAGGTTAGCAATGATAGGATGCTATCATGTTGAATGCTAGAGATTTCGGAGATATTATATGTTGAAATGTTATGGTGAAATCAAGAATGTGGATATTAGATGTGTTGTGAGACGTGAATATGAGATGTGGTTATGCGATGAGATGTGGATGTGAATGATGGTTATGTGTTGGATATGCGATGTTTATGATGAATGTGAGAGTTGGGACCCAAGTGTTGTGAGTGGGCGGCGGACTTGGGATCGCCATGAGTTGTAAGGGTTTGTAACCGGTCGACCATGATTTCGGTATCACATCCCCCGTATCCTTGCATGTGTATGTGTAAGCTAGAGGGGGCGAGAGGATAGCCAGGCCGACCGGTATTTCGGCACCATGGACTCGACCTCTGGCCTATATGTATGCATGCACCTTCATTCATTTAGATGTATATGGTTTGGAGCATACCTCCCCAATGCTACACCCCTTGTCAACAGGGGTAAGGTGGTGGGTAATCGGTGGTGACTTCTGACGGACTGGGGTGCCATTCTCAACAGACCGGTGTCTGGCGATTCCAATTTAGGTACTAGAACCGGGTGAGAGTTAGGGTTATATCGAGGGTTTGCCGTACAGGTCTACGTACACGTGTATGGCAAGCTTCCAACCGCAACTCGGGTTGCTATCGCCGGATGGTCATCCGTGTTTTAACTCTAGAAGCCAGGGATGCAACCTAGGGTGTTGCAGTAGCACTTTCCCTCATAGACTTGGGCATTTGATTGTTCGGTGGATGCATGTTAAAACTTGAATTCATTCATGTGTATGGCTGTAAGCTGAATCTGACATACGAATTGTCCGTGTGGAATGGGACGTTGTGGGATTCGTTTATCAGGTCTGGGTTGCGTCCTTGTGAGATGTGCATTCATGATTATATGTGTATGCTTCCATGATCTAATTGTTCATTAGGTTTGGTGGAAGCTCATCCCTCGAGGGTCATCTCTTTTTAGATATGGATGCAGGTGATGCTGTAGCGGCGGATGTGGATCCTCCCTACCCGTGAGTTGATAGACTTGATATTTGGGGTGTTCCAGTGAGGAGGAGCATTGGCCGGAGTGCACATGTGAGGCTTGTGCCTATAGAGCGGTGTAGTGTGACTTGAGGTCCCTTTGGGATATTTGAGCATTTTGTTTAACTATTGGATTGTAATTAAATACTCTTTAACTCTCTTTATTGGTTTAGACTTGTATACTTGTATATTTAGTACTTTTGTTAAACAATGTTATGATAGAATAAGATTCAACCTACTTATATAAGATCATCCTATTAGCTTTCATACGCTGATATTTATGTTTATGTTATTATGCTTCCACTGTTACTCTGATTAAGGTTATATCGTTGGTCAGTGTTCATGGCACTGTAAAGTGTAGATCCTAGTGTTGGTGTGGAATACAAGGGGTATTCCAGTCACACTGCCCTAGGTGTAGGGAGCGGGGTGTGACAATCTCTTTCCTTCTTCTAATTCCTTTCTGTCTTTTGTTTCCACTGATTGTGTATTATCACTGTGCGACAACAATACCAGATAAAAGAAACCCATTGCTGCCCCTTTATCCCCAATCGATTGGCCTTGAGCTTTGGGTTGTTGAGTCATCACCCTAAGGCGATTCATACGTTGGAGACTCATGCCCAGAAGCTTACTTTGCTGCCAAGATCGAGCACTTGTAGAAACCTGCAACAGTGAAGGTCGCCTGGTCTGGTTTCAGATCTGTCCAAACCATTTTATAGTTTCTTATTCCCCCTCGATATGGATCTCATTTAGGAGGGCCAGTTGCAAGGATCTTGCCCTAGTAATTTCAGGTCAAGTGGATCCCAATCGAAGGAGTTCTCCTCTTCGAATCAAATTTGATTCCCTCTCTGGTTTGTGCTAGAGGTAAGAGACGATACCCCACTTCCACGGTTTCTTTCTTCCTCTTTTTATTAAACCCCTTTAATCCCCTTTCCTATACTGCCCTTCTCAAACCCATTTAATCCCCTTTCCTATATTGCCCTTCTCTTTATCCCCAAGTCTATTTTATCCTTATTTTCCATTTGTTCCAAGTATACCCTTTACCCAAAAAACATGCTATCACACTTCCTGGTTTATTTTCTTTATTAAGTTGATTTCATTAATTATAATACTACCAACCTATTATAAGCTTCTGTTTGTAACTGCCATTGTCCTTATAAACCCACAAGTTATTTGCTGTTTTGCCACTTGTCCCCGGATCTGCATTATATCTTATACCAAGGGATATTGCCGAAACAATCTGTGCAGCTAGGTGTGCATTTCTACAACCAAGACCAGCTAATAGTTTTGAATAACGTAAAGTGAAAATATCAGCAAAGAGGAATGAATTCAACTGACCTTGAGGGAGAGAGATTTCTTCACTTCCTCCACCCTGTCTTCAACTTCCTTCTGGTGCTTCTTGTCCAACTCACTCATCGTATCTGCCCATTTTATCTTCTCTTGGATTGAGAGGAGGAGACTATCTGAAGTAGTTAACCTGCAATATATTTATCCGTAAGTGAAGGCAGCTAATTGAACTATAGAAATAAAAAAAAAATTAACTAAACCACTCCATATCTGCAAAAGAGATTTCAGCATGACCAATTGAATGAAGCAACAGAGAGGCGGACAAAAAATAGCAAGATAGAAAATCTTACTACAAAAAAATCAGCTTTATTGCTTGACACTTGCAAGACCAAAGCTAAATGGATGTCCAACGGATGCAGATGTACTTAAAGTGACACAAACCAAACTGACTTGAATGGCTGACTGATCCAGATTTTGGGAGAAAGTAGATCACAAGTAAATGTCACTTGTGAAAGCAAAAAACTCAAAATTAGCAAAATCAGAGCTCAACAACGAAAAATGCAGGCATACTGGTTTTGCATACTGAGATGTGAATGCTTTCAGCAGCACAATGTACCAACAACAACAACAACATAGCCTTATCCCAACTAAATGGGGTCGGCCACATGGATCCTCTCTCTCCAATCAGTTCTATTCAAAGTAATACATGCTATGAGGCTTAAGCTATGCATGTCTTTCCACACCACTGCTCCTATGGTTATTTAGGCCTGCCCCTAGCTCTTTTAGAACTTTCAATCTGAATCAAATCACTCCTCCGTACTAGAGCATCCCAAGGCCTTCATTGAACATGGTCATGCCACCTCAAACGACTCTCACGTAGCATATCATGAATCAAAGCTACATCTACCTCAGCTCTAATATGTCATTCCTTACTTTATCCTTACTCGTCTTGCCACACATCCATCTCAAAATCCTCATTTCAGCCACACTTTTTATCTACATGACGCTTCTTAACTGCCCAACAGTCCATACAATATATAATAGCCGATCGTATGACAGTCCTATAAAATTTTCCTTAAAGCTTTAAAGGGATAAGACAAACACACAGCACTCCAGATGTACCTCTCCACTTCATCCATCCTATTTTAATCCTCTCTGAGCAACATTATCCTCTATATCACCTTCTTTATTTACTATTGAGTTCAGATATCTAAAATAATCACTTTGTGGAATCTACCTCTCATCAATATTCACCACCTCATTAACCGTCCTAATGTAGCCAAAGTTGCACACCATATATTCTGCCTTTGTTCTACTTATTTTAAGACATTTTGACTCCAAGGTTGATCTCCATACCTCCAACTTGTTGTTATTCCTTATTTTGTCTCATCCACCAAAACATCATCATCAGCAAAAAGCATACACCAAGGAACTTCATCTTGTATACCTCTGGTTAAGTCATACATGATACGTGCAAACAAAAAAGGGCTTAAAGCTGATCCTTGACGTAACCCCGTTGTAATTGGGAATTCACTACTTTGACCCCCTACAGTCCTTACGCTAGTCACAGTATCATCATACATATCTTTAATTATGTCCACATATTTACATGACACCCTTCTCTTCTCTAGTATATATCAGATTAAGTCTCTAGGGACTCTGTCGTAGGCTTTTTCTAGGTCAATAAATACCATATGGAGATCCTTCTTGCCCTCTCTATATCTTTCCATGAGTTTCCTAAGTAAGAAAATAGCTTCCATCGTGGATCTTCCTAGCATAAAACCAATTGGTTCTCTGAAACAATAGTTTCCTTTCTCAGGTGGGTAGGACTTCAATAATTCTCTCCCATAACTTCATTATATGACTCATTAGTTTTATGTCTCTATAGTTATTGCAGCTCTGAATATCACCCTTATTTTTATAAATCGGGACCACAATGGTTCTCCTCCATTCATCTGGCATTTTCTTTGTGCTCATAATCTTGTTAAATAACTTGGTCAGCCAAGATAAACCACAAATTCCTAAGCTCTTCCACACTTCTATCGGGATCCCGTATGGACCTAGGGCCTTGCCTACTTTCATCTTTCTTAAAGCTTTTTCACTTGAGAAACCCTAATTTTGCATATATATCTACGCCATGCGGTGTCGAGATGAGTAGTGCAGCCTTGCATGGACCTACTGCTCAAAGAATCTTCTTTAAGTAGGTTGTAGAAATACTCTTTCCATCTCTCCTTAATGTCCTCATCCCTTATTAGTACTCTAACATCATCACTTTTAATACATCAAACATGGTCTAAATCTCTACTCTTCCTTTCTCCCACTTTAGTTATCTTATAGATAGCTGCACAATGTACCCACTCTTCAAAATTCTTTAATTTGTTGGGGCGGATAGTGGTTTTCCTAATCAAAGAAATTTTGGATTGATGAGATGCTTTGAAATCATTACTGCATTTACGAGGAAAGCTATGAGAAGCAGGGTTAGCTAAATAGGGGGCATTGGGAGATTAACTAAATGCCAGACTCTAGTATTAACTCTGGTAAATGTGCTTTTAAGTCAAATGCCACATAGCATAATGAAATTTACCCCTCTTCTCTGAAGAAATTTAGAGGAAAAATAATTAATTTATATATCTAGGAACTGTAAGATAGCACCAGGCACCTTTTGGTGACACAACTCAATGAATATGAATGGCCACCTGGATGAAACATTTCAATCAGCCATAGTAATCAAATGACCTGAAATCATCAAATACAAGGCCTAATCCTCAATATTTTGATGGATGTTTAATAGGTTGTCATTTGAACCGAAAAAAGTAATATTCCTTTGACATTAATTAAACCCAAGTGTTACCAGCTTGTTAACGTTTGTATCATACACCCAAGCTGCCCGGGTCTCAGATCCCTCCCAGCAGCAAATTGCACCTACAACCACATCAATGAGGTTAATATAAAAATACAGGGCTCCATTCATGTTCTAAAATAGAATAATACAGTTTAAAATGAAGCCAAGGCAGTGACTAAACCTCAAAGCATCTCCGCAACTGATCCAGCTTTCCTCTAACTATGCCCTACAAAAAGCCCAATGAGAAGAACTCAATCATATACTTATTTTACCCACTCTCTCTTCAATGCTCTCAAATGTGAAGTGCAAAATCTGAGGGTGCTCATTGACCAAGCATGGGCTGGTACAAGAAAAGTCTGAGCTCAAACTAGAACCAAGGAGCAAAACCCAAGGCTTACACGGGCCAAACACATTCAAATTTCAAGGTTTATAGAGTACTCTAGGCAGTTCACCGAGATATAGATTAAGCTCCAAGCCCAAGCTTGACCCTCCCATATAACAACCTAGAATTTTAGCTAATGTCGGCTTATCAAAAAAGAAAATAATCTTAAGGTCATGTCCTGCCAAGTAGGTTGGGCATCTGGGCCAATTGGCCAGCCTGGCCCATGCACACCCTGCCATATTTAAGCCTCAAATAAATGAATACTTTGAATAATAATTTGACGAACTCATTGCACAATATAAGAATAAAATACATATGACCAAACATATCAAAGAAGAAGACAGATAAATGAGCATTGTAAACTTCAAAATGGAAGCTATATTCCTTTACATGCGATGGAAAAGGAAGAAAAAACTTGATGACAAGGCAAAGCTAGCATAAAAGGGAAAAGAAACAAGCATTTAATAATTTAATCAATTAATGAAAGAAAATGGTATTCCAAAAGAGAACAGAAGCAATTATAAATACTAAAAGTTGCAAATACAAAGACTAGAAAGTAAAGATAGGTATAAAAGGAGAGGAATTAATCACTAAGTGCATCTCAACAAATTTTGCATTATTTTATCAAATTTAAATGGAAAGAGTATTGACGATCACACTCCTGAGTCAATTCGATTAATTCTCCTATTAAGTGTTGCCAATATCACTTTGCTTCCTAGCCCACAGTATAGATAAATTTATTTGCGGGAGTTGATAAATCACAAAATTGTATCAGAGTGGACAAAGAACCTACCGCATACATGCACTCATTAATAAGGAAATCTTCAAGTTCACGTACATTTGTAACATCCAGTTCCTGCATTAATTGATCATAGGGGAGTACCTGGAAAGTACTACAATTAGAGCCTACACTAATGAGGTATAACATACGAGGAACAGTAGATGAAGAAAAATCTCAAAAACCAAAAATGTGACTCAATACTAATTGATTCCAAGAAAGAGATATTAACAAAGCAGAAAGCATAGAAATCATTTGCTTAAAACAGAAAATGTTGTTGGAAAATGACTTGAATCAACTTTCCAAGATTGACATGCTTGCCAATAATTTTATGAGAAACATTAAACAGAAAGTAACCATAAGGTTCAAATTGCATATGAAACTACTAGTTGCTTACATATTGTTACAAATATAGTTCCATGTTTTGGTTTCAAGCCTGGTTTTGACAAAGCTCAAAACCGAGAAATTTTCCAGGTTTTGGTGGATTGTTTCGAGTGACAGTTTCCCAAATTAGATCCTGAAACTTCTAGGAAACCCTATTTTAGGCCCTCTAAATATAGTGGAACCTTAGATTTTAAGAACACACCCAAAATGGTAGTTTGACTTTGGATCCTGAGTTGGTAGTATATGTTGTACTAAGTATTTACCCTATTTTTTTTCATTTTTTTGTAAAAAATTATTTTTAGGAAAGGGAAAATTTGTTTAGTAACCAAGCCGGTTACAACAGACTCTTGTGACCTCTTTTTATTGCCCATGGCCATATAACTTACAATATCTCTTTTAGTAAGGTTATTGTAGTAATTTTATTGTCCTTCTCCCCTTCTCATTCTCTCATTGTTAGACCCTCTGCAATCCAACTAACCTCTTCCGGTTATCCCTGATCCCTCCCTCTCTGGCCACTGCCGCCCCCTCCAAGCAATGGTGTCGTACTCCAGTTACAGTGGATGGACTACAAAATGGTTGGAGTGAGCTTAGGAGGGAGAAGAAGCAACTGAAAGCTCTGTGATAGTTCACAACAGCTGGTGGGGTAGAAGGTTGAGAGAGAGGTGATAGAAGTCGAATCTAGATCTGTTCTCCAAGTGCCTTCTTGTGTTCCGTTGGAGCATCTCTTAGTCAGTCTTACAAGTTATTAGAAATGCAATTATGAAATATCAGGTGGGGGTTATCTAGGGATATATTCAGTAACAATGGATTACAAATTATAAAAGGTCATGTTGTGGGGTATCTGCAACAAATACGACCTGCTAGCAACCATCAGGAGCAAGAAAAAGGAAGCTTGTTTCTGGAATAGTGATAGCAACAGCGACCAAAGCCAGCTGGCCTCCCACCATAACAATGACGAACCCACCTGTCCTTTCCCCATTTGCGTTGGGAAGAAGGCTAAGACATCGACAATGGTAGTTGGAGAAGAAGGGAGAAAGGAGAGCAAGAAATTGAAATCACCTAAATGTGTGCATTGGAAGTAATCTACGCCACTCCTACAAGAGATATAGTATTGGTTGTAGTAATTTGAAGAGGACTTCGGTGGGATGTGAAGCAGAAACAGAGTGATGGTGTTGGACTGAGATTTATCGATGGCTTTGGCTGCAATGGACTCCATACATGTGAAGCAGAAACAAAAACAGAGAACCATTCCAAAATTGCAAAACAGAAGGTTCTGAATAGAGTTCAGTTCCGCTCCACTGCCATTAATCCTCCTGGCGAAAACTGCTCCAAGGGTTACTCCCGATTTCAAGGCCCTCACCTCCTCCGCAGCCTTTGATCCTTTACCTGATACATCACCCTGGGCCCTTCCAACACTTCCTCAAGCTCTGGTTACTTGTCAAGCTCCTGGTCGCTAGAAACAGAATGATTTCTTCTACTGCCCTGTTAGATGGATAAAATCTCCATGTCCGCTATAAAATAGCTAGAAACCATATAAAATATTTCCAGAGATGGAGATGCCATCTCAGAGTTTTCTTGTCAGTAAGATATTGGAATGCTTCATTCTCAGATGCTGGCTTTTGCAGAGATCATTTTATTGTTCTAGGAGAAAGAAGAAGCAGTGAAGCCCAAGAAGAAGGGGGGAGCGGTCGGACTGTTTGGATTGGATTACAACACCAACATCCAACCAAAAGGAAGAGAAGTGGTTCATGGAGGGAGAGAGGAAAGGGGAGGTTGGACTATCTTATACAATTACATCAATAGACACCTTATTAAAGTGCCACATCATTGTATAAAGGATGAAAATGTCTAGTTACAAATTCTGTTTGTAACCTAACAGACGTACCCTAAACCCTTTAGAAAAAGTGATATACCTTCAACTTTGAATCTTGCACAAATCTTCTACAAATGCAGAACACCGTCGCTTCTGATGCATTCTAAAGGAATGTCAAAATAATACCGAAATAATACATTTCGTCAACGTTTTGCCCAAACAGCAAAATTTCGACCAAAAAACTGCATTTTTTGTATATCGCATAAGGTTTCATTTCGACAACTATCAAAACCGAAATATTTCGTGAAATTTCAGTGAAACCTTGAAGTATGATCCCAAACTCGAGCTATTAAGTAAGAGCCACAACAATGTATATCAACACCGAACACTCTCCCCCCCCCCCCCCACATGCAGACCTGCACACACACATAACAAAAAAACCCTCGCACTTACTAGGGATCGAACACCCAACCTCCTAGGCTCTAATAACATGTTACAACCGCTTATCCCAAAAGCTCAAGCTATTAAGTAAGGGCCACAAAAATGTAGATCAACACACAACGCATATTACCTTAAATAATAATAGGACATCTGATAGTCATCAATAAGCCAAGTTAATGATCACACAAGAACTCTAGAAACACAGCACCTGGTCGCAAGGCATTTTCAAGCCTTGACAAACATGGCGAACTTTGACTAGGATGTGCTTGAAAACAGGCAAAGCTAAGCCATTGATAAAGTTTACTCGCCAAATTCAGCAACTGTGCTTTGCAAACATATCAAAGTGCACCTTAATTAACAAAATGGGTGTGGTGGACTAATTAAACATACGGGAGAAAGTTAAGAACTACGATACAGTCGTTTCAAATAGATGTCATTTGCCTTCAATTAAAATGAAATGAAAACCCTGCTCAAGTTACACAACAGTTATAATCAGGTTATTCTAGGAAACTTGCCATGTACAAGCAAGATATAAGCAATCACAAGTTCACTGAGGAACATGCCTGAGACCAAAAAAAAAAAAACTTATAGAAACTTATAAACCATCAACAGCTGGGAGAATAATTAGCAAACATGTGATGAATAAAATACCTTGTTTATTTCAGCAAGGGTAAGCACACTAAGTTGCTTTAGCTTGCGGACTTGATCAGGTACTAGTGGTAGGAGACGGGAGGCATTACCTATCAGCCATACATACTGAATAGTAAGAAGCCAACATGACATATGTAATATGTATTTCATCTCTGTAAATAAGAATCAATATAACAGAGAAATGGAACCAGCATTAACAAGGTCATAAATTTGTAAAATGGCTAACAGTAGTTTAGAAACATGATGGCCCAGAGATAACATACCCAAAGCTTTCCAAGTAACAGAAACTTTTAAAGGTACCTGAACCTGAATTTTGGACCAATATCCCTCCAGAACAGCCAGTCTAAAATCCAAGCCAGAGGTAGCAAATTTAAGTGGAAACTCATGCTAGATGGTCGAAGCATATCCAAGGCTTGGAGTCCAAAAAAGGAGTAATCTCTTACATGACCTCCACAGTGATTCAACACATCAGACAACCACAGAGTCTACATGACTGCCACACAAGGTCCTTAAATAAGAGACCCCAAATAATGCCACAAATATAGGATGTGGAGCAAGGACCCGAACCAACAGGCCCGATCAGACTCAATGGAATAAGCCCAAAACCAGATCAACTGTTTATTAAACAGTCCGGTTCCGGTTTCAGTTGCTCCAACTCCAATCATCCAATGGACAGATTGAAAGAAACAGACAATAACAGAAACAGAAAGTTAAGGAACAGAAAATTAGAAAGTGATTTAAAAAAAATGAGCCTTCGATTCTGCAGTCGGATGAATCCCAAACTAGGATCAAAGGGAACTGACCAGGGGAGGAATAACATATTAAAAATCCAAACAATCTGATGGTCAGATCTTCAGAACTCATAAGGTGGAAGTGCAGGTTAGAAAACTGGCAATCAGGCTATCGCAGACATAAAACAGGACATAAGAACTTCAGAACAGATTAAGGCATTGAAGCACAATGTTAGTTATCCAATCAAGCATTAAAATAAGGCATTGATATTACCTGATAAGGCCTGCGACACTAATGGAAGACTACTGAATTATCGCTGGACAGGGAATGAGAGAGTTAGAGGAAGATACGAGAATAGGAGATATGACCTTGGCTTCACCACCAAAGGCCTGCAGTAAGGCTTCCCCACCTACAAAACCAATTGCTTCACCACAACAGGGCTGTCACTACTTCACCATAGGAGCACACACTCACAAGAGCATAATTTTCTCAACATCAAAATCGATGGGAATGTTCGCATTTCTTTTATTTATAAAATAAAGTAATACAATTACATGAATAAAGCTCTCCAGGCATGGGAGAGTGTTAACAGCAATAGAAACTCCTACCTATCTAATATCTTCTTAGCAATGACAAGGAAATAACAAAATAAAAAGAAACTAGATAAACCAGAGATCTCCTCTTGCAACTCTAAAACTTCCCCCACGGAAGCTGGCTCCATGGGGGGGCCCACAAAGATCTTCTAAGAATCTTCTACCACAAGGAAACAATCTCTCCAGCAAAACCTCCATGCAACAGCCAGACTGGGCCCCAGTAAATCTGATAAAATCTCATCCTGAAAACCTGCTAAGCAATGGGATACTCGGGGCAGAAACATGGGTTGAACCTGGGGCTCCATGGGGCCCACAAAGATCTTCTAAGAATCTTCTACCACAAGGAAAAAATCTCTCCAGCAAAACCTCCACGCAACAGCCAGAATGGACCCACTAAATCTAATAAAATCGCATCCTTAAAACCTGCTAATCAATAGATCCTTGGGGCAGAAAGATGGTTGGACTTGGGGCTAAACCAAAATATGGTTCGTTTTCGGCGAAAAAACTGAAACAATGAAAGACCCCTCAATTCACATGCCATTTCGTCAAAACCAAAATATGACGTCAAAATTTCGAACTATAGGACCTACCATTTATACAAATTTCATGTACATAAGCATATACAGAGTATAAGCGATCAAAACACCGTGTCCAATGAGGAAGGCATCATTAATTGAATGGTTGTAGTTTCTCATAGTTCCTTTCCCCTCCAATTACAAATGGAATTTTCAAATCCTCTCAAGTCCCACTTTGAGTCCTGAGTCCTTATCAAGGTTCTAAATCTCAGTTTTGATTGAAACCTGGTATTTTTCTGGGCCAAACTCGAAATGTCATGGGCTGGTTGAAACTAGTCAACTGGTCAAAACTATTGAAACTGATCGAAATTGGTCGAAACTCGGTACTTTTTGGTCAAAACTGGTCGAAAATATAGAAATAATTGAAGAAATATTGTCAAAATCTGGTACGATCCAGTATCGACCTTAAGTTTTGTCTCGGTTTCTCTCGAAACCAAGATATTGTTCCATGGTCCTCATACATTAACATGTTTGAACCCAATCCTATAAGTACATTACTACAAACTCCTATAAAGGCACTAATTGAGAAACAACCAACAAAATCAATTAGAGAACAGTCTAAAATGACAATATGGAGTTTGAAACTAAACAATATGTCATGACCTGGACCAAAGTAAACTTCGGTCAATCAAGAATCATACACTAACCAAAGGACTGATAATTATCGACTCTTTGATGCACAAAAGAAGCCCGTGTGATTTAGGGTTGGGTCAGTTTGGTTAAGTTTTTTGTTCAAATCTGATCCATGGTTCAAGTTTTGGTTCAGATCTGGTTAAGTGAACCAGACAAAGCCTATCTAATTAGTGGGGCCCAATTGGAAGATATTTACAGCTTGAGGTTCAAGGTTTCCTGAATTTCAGGAACCTTATCTTCCAACAAGCCGTGGGAACTCTGTGGAAGTCTTTCCTTTTTATTTATTGTTGTTTGATTTTATTATGCCGAGAAGAGACGGTTATTACAATGGTTGGGTCAATTAGGGACTCTTCTTTAGCTTGCGGTTGGAAGAGGGAGCGTAGTAGTTGGTTTGGATTCTGTTTTATTTTATTATTCTTAGTATACAGGTCAGTTTAGGACCCCAACAGGGAGAGTAGTAGTTGGTTTGGATTCTGTTTTATTTTATTATTCTTAGTATACAGGTCAGTTTAGGACCTCCTTCACAACCTGCAGTTGGGAGTTTCCTAGTTATTCTCTGTTTCTTTTTAAAAACAATGTAAAGGCTTAACATCCCCCATTATTTGATTATGGAATAGAAATTAGTTTGTTTTGGTAATTTGAGGTTGTTGCCTCTCCTCTCTCCCCTATCTCTTCCCCCACGTTTTCTCCCTTCTCTCCCCTCCTTGTAATCTCTTTTTCCTTTTTTTTTCCTTTGCTGTTGGTCTTCTCTGTAGGTAGCAGAATTCAGATCTTGTCACTTTCAGCCCATCACCAGCAGATCCTTCTATCCGATCTGCATCACTCTTTGTGGGGAGGGATGTATACCCCACTTACCCTCTAAGAGTGACCACTAGCCAGTTGATCTGCACCACAGCCACTCTTTCAGAATCCCAATAACTTACCTGTTTTAGGTGAAAACATATTTTTGCAACTGCTCTCATGCACCCACTTTATTATGAAATGCTTCCTCATCGGTTCAAAAGTAAACAAGCTCAAAACAATCATAATTGTAGCATAGAGATCACCTCCATGCCAATCAGAACTATGAGATACTTTTTTCTCTTCCACCACCCCTTTCAGAAAAAGCAAGGATACCAAAGGTAGCAAGGACCAGGAAAAACAGTGACAAGGAAACATAAAGATCTAAATTAACCCAAATGCCAAGTGATATTTAATGGATATATAAAGCATGTAACATAGTTGTCAATGCGTCGCCTAGGTGATCGCCTTGGCATCCAAGCGCATTGACAACTAGTGTCGCCTTGGTCGCCTTGCACCCATGCCCCCTCCAACAACTTGAGTCGCCTAGACACCGTGACAACTATGGCATGTAGTCTGAGGTATCACACTGTTTCTTCCATACCAATCATCATATTCCGTTTTTCCACCTATTTCAATCTCATATAACACTCATAAAATAGCATGGTACATAAGGTTTATAAGTAAGACAGTCAGTAGAAGCGGACTGTTTGTGGATTCTTTTCTGTAACATTTCTAGTACGTTCTTTTTACTACTTCCAATAGCCATTCCAATTTCCAATATCAACATTATCCAATCATTTTCAAGTAATCACAAGTTATATAATCAAAGTGAACTCATTTGATAAGCAGTGATGTAAATCCTTCCAGAATCTATATCATAAGAATCTTGCTCAAACAGATAACTAGACAATTGAAAATTCACAGACAAATGATATAGCATCAGATATATTGCTAATTTAGCATCGATGATGAAGTTATTATCCTTCAATTTAGTGCCTAGGTCTGCTAATGGAGTGCCAGCAAGCGGTTTGTTATACTTCTCTTTTCATTCTATCAATTAGGAGGGGGGGGGGGGAGGAGTTCTGGAAGCATACTCTTGTAATCACTCCATGTGCCATGAGCAAACAGACGAAGCACATCAAGAAACATGGAGTACTCAGTCCCCTGAAGCTGCATCAAGTTATCAGTAAAGTATGTAAGAGATCTGCTAGACTATACTAGTGCAACAAATGAAAAGCATTTATAGGATGAAATAAATTGTTCTTGTTTTTAATATTTAAAATAGCAAGTAGTAACATTAACAAGCTTGAAAACATATAATCAGGTAGTAAGCATGATATGGGACAGTTAAAAGTTTAAAATGTAGCCGCTTCGAAACACAATTCTAACTATAGTAAGTAATAACATGAAACAGCAAATTGATATATAAGTATATATGCTATAGAATTTGTATATGTATGTGAATTTTTTATAGATTTACCAGCTCTAGGAGTATATTCTATTTTAGACAGTCTTTGAGATAATTATTTTATCAGAAACTACTAATGATGGTCAATCCCGTGTCTCATGCCGCTCAAGCCACAGCTTGGCGATAAGCAGCTCCAACTTCCAAACGTAAAGCATGAGTCGCCCTTGGCCGCCGCCCGACTCCTGCCCGCTTCTGCCAGTTCGTACCTAGATGCTCGAGTAAGGGAAGAGAGCCTTGTTCTTGCATATCCCTACCAGTTTCCCAAATTAATCCCGCAGGTACATATAATTCAGAAGAATATGTGAGTGATTAATACACAGCATCTCTTTCTTTTATCAAGGGTTCTACCAACTAATATGTTTTCACAAATAATTGAAATTTCATTTCTTGATCCGTATCTTCAATTTTTTGAAACTTATAAAGTTCTTCCATCAAACCCTGATCAATGAACCTACAAAATTCTTCAAATCGTATCTGACTAAACCCAGGTATTGTAGACATTCCTTCATTTCCATCCATTTAATTTTATTGAAGACGAAAACCTTGAAGGATTCGACAGAGAAGAGTAGTATTCTGGTTCAGAAGGAACAGATTTTTCAGAACCAACATTTACTAGTATAGTGAGTAGCCTTCTATTTATTTCTATAATTATTTTGTTTCTTATTGGACTTATAAGGTTTAGACGATTTAGGTTCTTCACATTTTTTATAATAAGGTCTACAAGATTTTATAAATTTATCTTGAGAAGATTTAGGCTTTTTAGGCTTTAATTTGTATATCCAAATTGATAATAGACAATTCCTAATTCATACCATGAAACATAAAACTAAGTGAAACAACGAAACCCTCTCCGAATCAATACACGTTGAGAGTAACATTTTTTCTAATAAGAGGAAAGCCCCAAAACCCAGAAAGAAGAAGATTATCTGCTTCTTGGATCAAAAACTTTTAATGCGAATAAAAAACACTGAAAAACGAATTAAGATGCAGAAAAGAAAAAAAAAATTAATCCATTGAAGGTCGATGAATTTCATTACATGGAACGGCCAAATACAAAAAAACAGGAGCATACGGTCCCCAAAAGTGGGGAAGAACAGTAAAAATAAAAAAGGAAAAGGGAATAATTAAATGACCATCGAATAGAATCTGACCTCGGCAACGTTAGGAACGGCAAGAATCTCTGAAAACGCAAAGAGAGACGAATGCGAAGTTGCTTCAACTATTACATTCGCAAGAGATGCCTCTTTGTGATTCTCTGCTTGCTTGACGAAGTACTCAATCAGCTCCGCTTGCTTCTGCTCGATATCCATTTAGTACTACCTAAATAGAAGGACAAGTAAAGCTTCAAACAAGCAGATATAACTAAGGACCCATCAAACCAAAAGACAACGATTTTGATTTGATCTCTGCATAGAAATCAATTCGAATAGAGGATTTGAGAGATGGGTTTAGCGAAGGATTCCAGTCTCTTCCCTCTTTCCCTCCCTACACTTCCCGGTTAGGTGTCTCAGTATATATTGGGGGTTTAGCGGAAGGCAGTGCTCTTGCTTAGTTGTCTACGGCTGTGACCCGCACGTTAATATAAAGCCACGACCCACGATGCGCCTCCTTTTAGTGGTCGCAGTTTCGGACCATTTGGATTTATAACTGAGGGGAAGAGTTTACTAACCGGGAGTGCAGCTCCTCCGCTAGCACCAAGGGGCCAATAGGAATGTACATGAAAACATCAACTTGGGTGGGATTTTTTGCTTTTCATGGGTGTGGGGTGGTCATTTCACCTATCATGTGTTTTGATGTACGGTCCCAAATAGAGTCTTTTTCCCGTATAATTGAAGGGCAAGAGACCGTTGTCTGGTCGTCTGGCCCTTTACCAATGTGGGGCCAATTAGAGCATACAGAGGATCAACATGGATGGAATCTCTTATTTCAGAGAGGTGCGGCGGTAATTTCATGCCTTCATGTGTCTAGGTGCGGAGCCACATGACCAAGCAATGTTCTTTTTCCCATAATTGAAAAATAAGATTGTGTGGTGCCCAAAACACCAGACGAGTGAAATTATGACTACAATAGTGTCGGGTTAGGTTCGGCTTTTCAAAAGCCCTACCCAACCCTGAGTCCCCTTAATTGAGCCCAAGTTCAGCCAAGCCATGACTTGGGACTTGAAAAATCCAACCCAAATCTGCCCTCACCAGGACGGGCTGACCTTGATTGGTCCTAACCATGGGGAGGGGAAAGGGAGATGCAGAGTTTGGGCCAAGCTGGGGAGAAGAAGAAGAATTAAGAAGAAGAAACAAGAGTAACAAGAAGAAGGCAAGTTAGGTTCAGTCCAAGACCTCAACCTTGGCCTAGCCCTGGTCCACCCTGAAGGCCCTGTGAAGCTCGGATTTACACTCGGTTTCGAGTTTTAAAACCACATCCTGCAACCGACCTTGACTAAAGCGTCACGAACCCTGGTTTCCTAGGATTTACATGTGGTTGCGAGAATTTGGGCATGAAACCACTCCTGCAACCATTTTGTTTACGAAACCTTATACTTAAGTGATTATGGGAGACCTTTTGGGGATCCTTTCCTTCCTTCTCGTTTAACCTTATTTCACTCTTTGTTTAGGTTAATATATTCATCTTGTGGCTTATTGCTTGATCGATACGACAAGCGATAATCTTGGTGCTTAGCGTATACATTGTGAGTGGGTTTGGTTGGTTGGGCTTGTTATTATTATTGCATTATATATTATGTAATCATTATAATTAATAAACATGTTTGCGCATATTGCATACTTTTATATATAATTGTTATAATGTTGATTGGTAATGTTGTACCTTGATGGGTCTCGGTGCTGGTGGGTACGGTGTGTGGGGGCGTGACACAGGGAATCTCAACCCAAGCTTGTTTAGGCTCAGGGCGGGCCAAGTCAGGCTTGGTCTGACAAGACCAAACTTACACACCTACACAAAATGACCATCCCACCCTTGAAATGAAATATCTCACCCATGTTGGATGCCCCTGTGCTGGAACAGTATCATGCAATTAATGATCAATAAGGATATCGCACTCTCCCACAGTCCCACCCCTTATGTATTATATGCCTTTTTCCTCCTAATCATGGTAGCAACAAATAAAACAGGTGATATCAATTGAATTTAATGGAATTGTTATGCTCTACTTGCAATCTTGTTTGATGACTATCAATTGGACATACCAATTATCAAGTTTGGTCGTCAACAATTACAAATGGACCAGTCCTTACATATATGTAGTAGTGAAATCTTTCTCTAACGTATCTTAAGACTACATAGGGGAAGAGGGAAGGAAACCTTATACTTAGGGTCCAAGGACCACTGTACTTGGGTGTGGCAATAAGTGTGTTTGAAGCATAAGCAAAGGGGACTTCTTCAAGGGATCCAAGGACCACTGTACTTGGGTGGCAAATCCTTAGAAGCCTGGATTGATCTGACAATGCTAGTTCAAATGATTCATAAGTTGGATGAGATCTCATGGGCATGAGATGGTTTTAATGTCTTGTATGATGTGAATTGCTTTATTAATTATTTTACAAAAAAAAATATATGGTTTGTTAATTGTTTTGGTACTTTTAGTTTGAAGAAACAACCTAAGAAGTTTGTAAGTATTGCTCATGCTCTATCAGCCTAAATAGTAATGGTACACGTGTGAACAATCTTCTAAAAGAAGAGACACATGTGCAACATATACTCTAACAAAAGAAGGCAACATACAAGGGGGGATTATTTGGCATAACCCCTCATCTACTAACTTTGGGACCTTAGATGACTTCATTTACTAGTTGGACCTCTCTACCTTTGTTAACTAAAAAATTTATCATTTGATGTCACTTTTGTACATAAACGTATAAGGAGGATATATAGGGTTACATTAATAATGGTTGTTGTGGGGGTGGTTATTTGGGCCGTCATCTGGCAACTTAGAGGATTCATATCATGATCAAAACTGTTAATGTCTTTTACAACTATTGATTAAGCTATGAACTACTGATTCAAATGGTCGAACCAAGTAGATTAAATGATCAAACTTATTGAACCGCATTATTTTGATGTACATTACAATTAACTTTATCCAAAACATGCACAACCAAGAGGGTTTGAAATCACAATCGTATATTTTTTTCCCCTCTTATATAATTTTGTTCCACAATGAAAATAGATTTGTATTTATTCAAATAAGAAAGGATCCACATCCCTCAAAGATGAAGAAGGAGAGTGAAACACAATGATTGGTGGAACTTGAAGCCACCATACCTTGGAAATACAAGGTTCAATATTATGTTTGGTGTGCATTATTATAAATACATTCTCATTATGTAGTTCACAGCCAAAATGCAAAACAGGCTAGATAATGTGTTCCATGATGGAACGCATTTTCTAGCATCCATGAACGAGAATGCATACTAAATAACTATTTTTCTTTTAATTACCTTAAAATATATTATCGGCCTATAATGCATTAAATGAATACATTCCAAACACAACCCAAGATTGCATCGAGCAAGGAAATGTGCTTTCCTCGTATGCTCTTAGAAAACATGGTAGAAAGTGAAAGATAAAAAAGATTGTAGCAAAGGGCAAACATATGAAAATTGATACTCCAATTAATCACCAAAATGGAACAAGCCCTTGATTTGATGTTTTAAGGAAGGAAGTCCAAGCCTAAATAATCCAAGGACAAGGAAACCCTTGAGTCTTGACCAACATGAGAAGTTGCTCTCACAAGAACAACTTCCTATTACCATTGGTAGTGTGTGGTACAATAAAACCCAACCCATCCTATTAGGAGGTCTTGGGTTCAAGCCTTCTGGTTTTCACTTTCCTTCTCTTATAACATGGGATGGAATAAGAACCGATAAAACAAATGTTCTTAATGTAACCCCAAGGGGCAATGTAGTTGGCAAGGGACGAGGCCTAAGGAAGTTGAAGGTTCTGAGTTCGACTCTGCCTCCCCCCTTGGGGCCACCCGCCTGAGAGGAAACTCATTGGTGAACATGGGGGCCCTAGTATCTCTTGGCTTGTGGTGTTGCGGGGTAGTGGATGAGCCATGGAGGATTTAGTCGGCCAAAGGCCGAATACCTCATGTTCCAAAGAAGAAAAAAATTCTTATTGCTTCGAGCTCCCGCTGATTTAACCATAAAAACAAGATGCTTTGACTGCTAAAAAAGGACCGCTAGGACCCTTTATCACAACCCCAAGACAAGGCCTTGAATATGCCTTTGGAAAGAGCCATCAACAAACAATGAATACGAGTCAAGTTCAGAATTACAAACCTAAACAAAAATGGAGCAAATTTGAGATGAGGCAGCTCGAGATGTGAGAATTACTTATATATTTTTCCAACCCACCCGAACCAGACTGGACTAGTTAGACAGATATTAGACCGCAAATCCCAGAGGTCGTCTGATTTTAGGAATGTTCATGCATTGTTGGCACCATAGCAATATCTCAATGTACGGACTAGGGAGAGGGATCCCTCCGACATGTGTAGTTTCGGTCGAAGGAGATTAGAGAAAACCTATAAAATAAAGGTAGTATTAAGACAACCCTAGGAATGCTATAGTGTTTTAGGTGGAGGCATGTAGTTTCAATTTTAAGCAACGTCATGGGAAACATCAAGAAATAGATCCTCTACTATGTGCCAGACCGTCCCACGTGTATCCAACGACTGGAGACACTCGGGATGCATGCCCGACTGCCTCCAGCCATTGCATGCGCACTGGAGAGGATCCAAGTCCAACATTGAACCCACTAAGGTATTATCATACCACCACAAACGTACAACTCAAAGAGCGTATGTACGAGTTGGACAGTGCGTTTTACAACCACATCATTGGTGAGGTTTTCATTTTGGTAAGAAGCAGTGATTTATTGGAACATGCAACAACTCATGGATTTGAGTGTTAACATAGCTCTCGTAGCCAAGGATTAGAAATTGGCCAAACCCGAGCATGTAATCAACAGAGCCTTCCAAATCAGGGAGTCAACCACAATGTTTTATCTCCCATGGAACATAATAGAAAGGGAAGAGAACTTTCTCCCTTAATAGAAAATACAAATAGAAAACAAGTATGATAAATGTAAAATATTATCAACAATCGGACGGATAAGAGTGACCTAGGGGTGTAAATGAATAGTCGAAATCCGTTTCCGTATCCGTTTAGCATTATTCGAATCCGTCCGAAACTAAACGGATGCGGATATGGATAGGCTATAGCTATCCGAAAAGCTACATTTACATGTAAACGGATAAAATATCCGAATCCGTATCCGTGTCCATATCCGTTTAACATTATCCGAATCCGTCCGATAGCTAATCGGATGCGGATACGAATATAGCACTATCCAAGCCGAATCCGATCCGTTTACAGCCCTAGATAAGACCTAGAAAACGTTGTTCTCATATAAGACCTAGAAATAATTCATACGGACTAAACCGACCCATTCCCTCCATCTCTTCGCTATATTTCTCGATTCCCAAAATTTGGAAAACAATGGCGAAAAGAGTGCCGGATTCTCATAGCAACACAGTAGCCGTTCAAGCTACCAATGACGATGCTTCTGCAAGTAAACTGTGCGTAAATAAAATCTCTCTCTCTCTATGGATTCTTTGATGTTTCATTGGGATAATTTGTTTATGAAATTGTCGGATTGATTTCGCATCAATGAAAGAAGAGTTTGTGTTTGAAGCCAAAGAGATTACGATTATCGCCTTAGTCGTCATTCTTAGATTTCTCACTAAATAGTGATGATAACCAATATTAGATGCATTTGGAACTCTCAATTAGTTTGTATCACAGAGTACTTATGTTCTGTAAGTACTAGACCACTGGAAGTGCGTTCATCCAGTATAGTATTGTAAAAGAAGGGCCGGCTCATTTGGGATGTTTTCAAATTCGAACTTCAAAGGTTTAAAGGCGGGAGGAACAAAGAGTGCATAAACTATTTAAAATTAGAAGAACATGACATGGATATATATGTAATTAACTGAGTACAAATTCTATCTTGTAAGTAGTTACATTAATGTTTTTGAGGAAATTAGATTCACTGCCAGCAAAATCGAGCTAGATAACACAAGATTTTTTAATATTGTAGCTTGCTTCTGTGATTATCTGCAAACATTCATTTATCATAGTTATCATTTCCTGAATAATGCTTTTTGTACCATTGATCTGTATAATGTGTTTATAGTGATGAATAAACAGTGTTAAGCTGCATATAATTTGTCAACCGGAAGTAGTTCCCGTCCTTTTTCTATTAACTCTCTCCATCTCTTTGTATTTCTCTTGCTTATCACCTTCCTTTTTTGTTGTTTTGGTACTTTCGCATGAACATGTCTAGCTTGACAAAAGGTACTCTTTTCTTACTTTCTTATCTATTTCACAGTCTAGGCACTACCTTCATCGGCCCATGAGAAATTTTTCTTAATTATCTTTTCAGTTAAAACAAGAAAAGGAACCTTACTGGGTGGGGGTTTGCGGAACTGCCAAATCTGATAGCGTAGCTTAATGGGTGACATATATGTCATGACGCAGCTCAGCTGGGGCCCAAAGGAAAACAGGGTAGCCCCTATTCCTGGTTAAATTTAGTCCAGAAGGACTTAACATATGGAGAAATAATCTGGGCAAAAAGTTTTCTACGTGGGCATTGTAGAGATGAATGTCCACACAGCCATCTGATGAGAGAATATATCTGCAATGTGGAGGGCTGTCTGGCCAAGGTTACTCACTGGTGAAATCTCATTGCCTGTCTCTATTATAGGGCCCACCATGTATTAAGATCTTTCCCACTATTCTCAACTGACAAGCTGCTGGAAGGCTGATATGGCCATTATGGCTCTTGGATAGATATGGTATGACTTGCTGGTCATATGTCAAATTCCACTATTTCTTTGGTTGAGGATATTCAGATTATTTCAAAATAAGAAAATTTTGAGACAGCGTACTAATGGATGAATAGGAAGACATTATGTTATTAGTACTCATATGTACATCTTCTGTTCCTTGTGTCCATGTTTTCAGCTACAAAGAAAAAGCAAAATAATATGTATGTCACGATGACCTTACATGAGCTATCTTTTTAGGAACCAGGGGTCTTGACTAATGTAATACTGATTTAAAGAGTTAAAACAGTACTAAAACAGAATGAAAAAACAGAGATATCAAATTCTAGATTAAGGAGAAAATCAATAGATTCAAATCAGATGGTTGGATCAGGCTGAAAGCCTGGTTGAGTTCCTCTTTAAAGGGGCTACTAATGCTTCTGAAAAGCTCAGCTTGATCCAATGGATTTATGGAGGATTCGTAGTACTACTACTAGGACGGGCAAAACTGTCAAACCAGAACTCAGATTAAAGAGCAAATTGCAGAATTAGTAAATCCAACAGAATATTAGTATGTACTAACCATTTCAGACTTAACAGATTTGAACATAGACCATGTCAATTTCAGGTTTTAGGCCTTCAAAAGCAATCCTACTTGAGGTAGGACTGTGTGAAATAACCAACATAACTGAAATTTGAAAACAAAATCTGGAAGAGTGCAATATCGATGGAAGGATTCTGAAATCAGAACTTAGCTCAACAACCGATATCATCTTCAAATTAGCAATCCTACTGAGAGTAGGATTGATGAATAGGAAGAACAAAATATGGACAGAATATCAGAAAATAGAATTGAAGAACAGTACCTTTAAGTAGAATAGAGAAAGAGCAATGGTACCCGGGCTTCCTGCCGCAAGGTGTTGACTGGATTCACACCAATCACACCTTGGTTCACACAAGGAAGAGCATACCATAATAGGCAGCAAGGACAAAGTTTTGGTAATATTAACTGACTAGGAAATTGAAATAATAAAGGAAACTGACTTAAAACAGGACTAGACTTACAGAATTCAATCCAGTCTAGCTAAAACACTTGATAACAATTAAAATAAAGAAATAAAGACACTTAAGTAATCCAGTATCCGTAGGCTCTACCCATAGTTTAAAAAATCGTTGAGATCTCGACCTGGTCGAGACAAGATTGTATACGAGATCTCAAACTTACATAGTTTCAGTCGAGCTGACCAAAATTTCGGCGAGATCTCGAAAATCTCGGCTAAATCTTGCAAATCTTGGATATCTCAACCTTGCGAAGAAACTACTCTCGTTTCTTCTTGAACACTATGACGTGGCATTCATATGTCATGTAGATGGAGGACAATGCAGGTCGGCTCCATCAAACCATGAGTGGACTCGATCCAGCACGTCATAGTTCATATCAATAGACAATCACGTGACTCATAAAATTTTGTATTGTTGGGACATGGAAGACTAGGGTGTCTATGACATATGTATTGTTCACTGTACTTGGGTGTCTTTGTAATATTCATTGTTCAGTGTACTTTGTAATTTCTACTTAAAGTCTTTAGCTATTTCTTAAATATAATTATTCAATATCATGTGTCTTCATCCATTATTGCATAATTTACTTGTTTTACTTGCCAATTATGTCTCATAACACTCAAACAATGTATGGAATAGGCAATAATACATTAGGGTTCGACGTTTACTGCCAACCAAGGGTGCAGATCCAAAACACCAAATTGGTTGTTGTTCCCCCCCCTACAATTTGAAGATTTAAATATGTTTATTTAAAACAAGCTTCCCTTAAAGTTTTGGAGACAACTATGGCCATTTGCCCACCGAACATCAAACCGGAAAGAAAAAAAATACATTGTCTCGCTGAGATCTCGAGATCTCAGTTGTCTCGACCTGGTCGTGATACCGAGTCGAGACAAGTTTTTGAACCTTGCTTCTACCCATATTATAGGCTCATTACAATGAAAAGCCATTGGATCAAACCCAACATGTACATAATCCAACCCAAAGCTTATTTTTAATAAAATAAGCCCATTTAGGTGATTTAACTGCTCACTGACCTAGAAAAGTTTTTTCCTGGATGATGATTTTGCTACATGTTGCAAATCTTAATTAAGTTCTAAAGCTTTATTCCTTGAGACTGAGATGCAGTCTTATCCAATTCAAACTATCAAGAGGAGGTTCACTAATCATTTCACAGTCAATTTCCGTTTAACTTATTTTTGCCCTTGGCATCACTTTGTTGCTACATAAATGAGTTCTCAGTTCTTCAATGTATTTCTCTGTGACAAAAATTTGAAAAAAAAAAAAACAGAATCATTGACTTTGCATGCTTAGGATTTATGGTAGATATGAAAAATTGGGTGCTGTTTTCTTTTGGTAGGATAATAAATTAATAATAGTAATTTTCTCTTTTTTGACTGAAAGATCGTGTGTGTGGGCTGTTTGCTGTGAGGGATGGTTAGTGGCAGGGCCTTCTTTAGGCATTGTCTTGTTTGCTGTTGGTTCTGTTGGGAGAGGCTTGGTAATTACTTTGTTTCTCTTCTCTAATACATGCCTTTTTTTGGCTGCCCACTCTCCTCCCAAAAAAAGGTCCTGCGTTAAGAAGGGATACATGAAAGATGACTATATCCACTTGTTTGTGAGAAGACCTGTGAGGAGATCCCCAATAATCAACCGTGGTATGGATCATTTTGATTCCAGAAATTTGAGTTGGAATATGTTTTTTTCATCGCACATGCTTATGCTTGTCTGAGCTCACTTAATTTTAGTTTGAAAATGATGTCATGAAGGTTACTATGCTCGTTGGGCTGCTCTTCGGAAGCTTCTCCTTCAGTTCCTCACTTACGAAAGGCATTCAGGTGAAAACGGACATCTGAAAAAGCAGATATTGTCCCTCGGAGCTGGCTTTGATACAACCTTTTTCCAGTTGCAGGTGCATGAATTTTCAGTGAGCTAATTGAGACTCATCAACATACTCCCTCATGAGCCTATCTGACCTTTGTTATCTTTTTGTTTTGGCTTTTCAATTGGACACACAATGTGTAAAAAAGCAGTCAAAGTGCCATGTAACGCGTGAGTGAAGAATACTTTGGCTATCTAGGATCCCTAGTGCCTGTAAACCTCATAATATGTGGTCACTAGGCAACAAAGTTGGAGACCCTTTTATAGAAAGGGTTTTTGAACCTGGTAAAATGGGAGGCAGTATTTGAGGGTGTTCCTTTTTGTGGGTGCTTGCATGCATGGCATTCACATCGTTTTATGTGTGTGTTATCAAGCTAAATTTCTTTCCACATCAGCTCTTGTGTTTGTGTGTTGGTGGGGAGGGGTAATTACTTTGTATTCTTCTTAATGAGGTGTTGATTTTTGTTTGTTATAACTTATATGTATTTTTTTCTTAAATTTAAATAATATCTCAAAACCTTCGTTCTAATGTGTCATCAACTAAGCTTCTATTGCCTTACATTGATTACATTGTGTACTGTTAGTCTGTTACTGATTCTTGATATCAATTTGTTGGTTCAGGTATTTTGACAAGTTTTCATGAATACTTTGATCTATCATATACTTTTCTGTTAGTTTGCATTCTTTGTCAGTCAATTAAGTCTTATAAATGCTATAATGCATATTTTTTTATGGAGCATATATATTTTTCTGATTGGATTTTTCCCACCAGGAAGAAGGGAATGCGCCATATTTGTATGTGGAATTGGATTTTAAGGAGGTGAGGATTTAAAATATTTGCTATCTCATGGCTTCTGTGTGCAATTCTGTGGCTCAATTTCTTGATCGGATGTCCAGTGACTGATTAAGGTGAGAACTGTGTAGAATGTGGAAGAAATTGTTTGGTTTATCTATCCAGGGCAAAAGGCCCCTTCATGGCGGTTTAGATGTCCCCTTTTACGTGGGACCCAGGTCTTCCATGTGGCAGATTGGATGGGGCCCAAAATTTGGGCTCAGGTAGGCCCCTAGGTTCCTTGCTCACATGTCATATTTCAGCCCAAATGGAGTTTGCCAACTGGAAAATTAGGGCTTCAAAAAAATCCAGGAAATGGGAGAGTGCACAGTTCTGGTCAGAGCGTGTACACGTGCATGAACGTGCTTTGGTATGCATGGCAATACACAGTGGGGAATATGGTTGAATTTTAGTCTGAAATTTGACATGTGGCCTATCTTGATCATCCCCTATATATCCAATGGTTCAAAATTGCCACATCATTTTGAAATGTGTCAGAATCCTCTCCACACTGGACCGTGTAAAGGCAAAACTGCCAATGCATTTTATTTGCTATAGGATCGGTTTATTTGTTTGCCATCAGTATATCAAAAGTTTTTTTTTTTTTGGTTCTTTCTAATGTTATATGTAAAGTAAACTTTATTTATCCGTTATTAGAAAATTTTATTCATTTTTTCCTGTTTATAGGTCACTAGTAAGAAGGCTGCTCTTATAGATACTTCCAATCAGTTGAAGGATAAAATTGGCTCTACTGCATTCATTTCACCGGGTAAGAAATTTGAATTGCAAGTATGCTTAAATCATGAACGTTTATCTAAATGGTTTCACATGTCATGGAAATTTTATGAGTTATGTCCCTTCATTTTCCTGATATTTTAGCTATAGATTGGTCTAGAGTGACTAAACAACAAAGTATAAAATCCAACCCAACAACATAACCCATGGTGCAGATTCACAGAAAGGAAAACTATTCTTAACAGCAGCGATAGGGTAGTATTAAGCTTAACCATCAGACCAACAGAATAGGGAACTGACACAAGATTAAACAACAGAATAGTCTTCAGTCCAGAGACTAATCTAACACTGAACAGTACAGTTACTGTAATGACAACCTGCTGTTCAAATTAGTAACTAGGGAAACCCTTGTTCCATAGGTCAGAATAGAGAATACTGTCAATATGTTGTAAAACAGTAATTGACAAACACAGTAAGATATTCCCACACTCTCGGTTGCAACAGTAAACCAGAAACTGAGTTGACAGAATAACTCTCAAAATAGCAACTTAGTGAAGATCAACAGGAATAGCCCTAAGGCCACCTCTGATGAACCTCTACTCCCAGTTCGAACGTAGGGTTTGAGGAGATCTTCAACCCTTAAAAAAATTAGCCACATCTGATGGCTAGATCACCAATTATGAATGTAAATAAAAAATTATAAACATAAGACTTCAATTTAAAAACTTAATAACACAAGTTTATAGCCATTGGATGGCCTTAAAAGTACTGTCAAAGATGGCCATGGGTAGGGTGAACAACATACTAGAAGATGAGCTTTAGTTAATGGATGGACGAAGAAATATAGCCAGCAGCAGGGTATGTCTTGGCTTCCATTAGGTTCCCAATAAAACTTGATGGAACATGGTAAAGCCATTAACATCAGCTTTAGATACTCTCCAATAAGGGCTTGGTGGCCTCCAACAGATCACAGTTGCAGAGTATAAAGCTGAAACTGAAAAGGAGAAAAATAGAGAAGGGGAACAAGAAAGGAGGGGGGGGGGGATATGACCAAGGCCTCTCACCTATGGTCTTTGTCATTCTCTCACCATAGTTGAATCTAACAACAAACAAAGCAAAAAGCTTCCTTTTTTTCAATACTTCAAATTGTGGGGTCCTGTGTAGACAGCCCCTCTTTTATTGATAAACAGAAACTGGATCCCTCCTTGCGTAGGAAAAGAGATCTCCTTACAATTTGGCATTCCTCTAATTAGAAACTAAATACAAAAGGAAATTTAACTTGTAGCTAAATTACAAAATAGAATCAATCCTTAAATTAGTAACTACTACATAAAAGAATCTATATTAAAATAGTAACTAAATAAAACTAATAGAAGTCCCTCCACACACATGGACTGTCTATCCCAATCCCAAAAGTGCGTTCTTCAGTTTCGCCTTTTGGGAATCGGATGATGAGAGGACCAAGGCTAGATGATCGTGTCTCCAGGTCAGCTAGTGGAGGAACATATGCCTGTCAGCGGGTGAAGAATCCCTTTCAGGTAAGGGAGAATGAATGTCCCTTTGGATGGAAGAGAATAAATGCTTCAGGTGGAGAATGAATGCCGGCACAGTAGTGGGCCTCAATCTGGTACACGAAAGTGGACTAACAGCTGTCCCAAAGTCTTGGTTGGCTGGCTTGATGGGCCAGGCTCGATGGTCTGGTTGTTGCTGGCTCTCTCTTCTCTTCAAGCTCCACTGACATGCATCATTTATGGCTCCCACATGTGGACATAAGATGGGAACTTTATTAGAAATTATGTATTTATTATTTACGAGTTCTTTACTATCAATAGAGGAGGTGCTCGGGCTACTCGAAACACTTCCCTTGGAATTTAGTGTTTGTGAAATGTGTTTAGCATCAACTATGTGGTTAGTGACTTTATAAAACTTATAAATCATTTATATGAGAAAACTGAGATCATTTTAATTGTGCAGAAAATGAAAATATTTTGTGTTTGTATTTGCAAAGGATCTAGATTTCTCTTTGTAGTGCTAAGTTTTATTTATTTATTTTTATTTTTTATATCAATTTTCAAAAGACAACGCTGCCATCACTGTCCCAGTTGAATTTTAAACCCAAATTAAAGAGCTATTCTTTTAATGTTTCCCCTCCCGAAATATGTGTCATTTGGCAAGACCAATGGCAAAAGAGAGTCCAGCAAGACAGATCTAAGGCATGATAGACTTGTTTAGAATGAGAAAGAGCAGTTACACAAAAGCACAAACCAGAACGCCACGACGATTACCGTCAAGGAGCAACTTTGATAGACTGCTAGGTGTTTTCAGATCTCGTCTTCCAAACTGTAGCTATAGCAATGATAGAAGCCACCCAATTTCATTTTCTCAAATTATGAACCTTAACATTTTTTCTTCCAACACCAAATCAACTTTTCTTCTCCTTTCAATTAGCATTTTTCTTGTCTCGTCCTCTCTTTGTATCTTTAGGCTCCAGTTGTTTCCATGTAAAAGGGTGGAAAAAGAAAAGTTTCTGTAAAGTAGGATTTCCACTGTTTGTCTTCATGTAAAAAAAGGCATTGAAAAAGTAGGAAAATTTACATGGAGGAATTTTTTAATGTAAAATATCATTTGCTTGGATTTACAATAAAACAAACAAGGTCTCAATTGAACCCAAATAGGTTCAGCCTGTCTTTTTTTTTGAGTCCATTTTCCAGCCTGTTCTAATTTTGTAGGTTGTAATTCCAGAATTACACTCATGTTTTAAATACTGCCGTTTGGAGACAACCCCAATTCTCAGGTTTAATGCAAGCCACAGTTTTGGTTACTGTTACCCCTTTTTTAGATGTTTCCATGCTAGAAAGCTGTTGAACCAATAGTATATGAAATATTGGGAAGTTTCCGAACCACATGCTGATATGGGGCCCATACGGTTTCCTCCATTCTTTTGCTAGCCAGCTTATGTAATGAAACTGCACCCTACTGTTCCATGCTACTCCTATTTTAGTCCTATTTGAACTCCTAGTACAATGATTTGAGCTCTTAGGTCATTGTTACTCAAAAGGTTGAAGTGTAGGAGCTATTCCAATACGACCCCAAAACAAAGAAGACAATAGAGGTTCCTCTACAAACTCCCAAAACAGGTATTTGTGGTGCACACAGAAGATGTTATGTGAGAATATTGGAGGTGAAGCTAATTCATTATATCTGTACTCATTAAAAGAAATTGTCATTCCCAAAAACATAAGTGAATGTCCCTTCCAGTACAGGAAAAATATCAGCTCAAATGGCTCCCATTATAAAAAATATTGGAAATAAAATTTTTTCTTCTTTTGGTAGAAAATGCTGAGGTGTTCAGTGAACTATATGTCTAGATCTGTATAGCTTTTCAAAATTCTCCCAAGTTCTACTACCAGTTTTCCGGCGCTTGCTCTTGCTTAGAAGTGAAACAAAAACCAGGAAATTGTTAAACCAATAATCTGTTAAACTTACTGCATCCATTTTTCATATTTCTACTTATGGTTCTTGAAAGATAACGCGGAAATCTATTTTCATGTGTATGCTGGCAAGACAATTGTGATATATATTATGAAGGGGGTGATGCATGTACTTGGCTGGACTGATTTGACCCATTGGGATTCCTAGACCACAAGGAACCGATTCCAAACTGGGTTGTTGGTTCAGTAGGATATTTAGAGATTTATTTGTTTATTCAGGGTTATCTTGTAATCTTTATTTTTATGGGAATTAGGATAACGCAAGAGATTGGTTTCTTTATTTGACGTTGTTGTTCCCAGGTTGACACTGAGGGGGGGGGGGTTGAATCAGGGTTACAAAATTTTCTCCCAAATTTCACTCCCACTACTGTTCCCTAACTCACACTGAGGATCCCTCTATATGATGGCACACAGAACACACACTGGCACTCACCCAAACCTGCTGCCAAGAGCTGAGATACCTGATGCTGCCTTGAGCTGATATCTAGGCACTATCCCACTGACAACCACTGTATCCTGTATCACTCTCTACACTGGCAATGGATTGCTGTAAACGGCCCCCCACAAACACATACGCAAAATTGTAACTGGCTGGGCCACTCTCAATTTTACTAGTTTGCGCACATAGTCGTGTGACACACCTTTCCTCTCAACCACAGACATGCGTACAATTTTGTGGCAAGATATACCTGGTGTGTACACCCATCTTGCAACAGAGCACTCCAATATCCAACATAACAAGCATTCACAACACAAAGATATACGTGCTTTGGCAAGCTGCCTACGTGAATGGGGTAATACCCTAACCAAGTTTTCATATTATACACAATACACAACACTATTTTGACTGCTGCAACGGCCTAGGTGCCTTTACACCTGCTTCAACTCTTGCAGTGCAAGAGCAAGGGCTTCAACACCAAGGTTTACACTACTTCAACAGTGAAGGCACTACAACGTCTGTAGGTCCAGCTGAACACCCCCAAATATAAACTAAAGTGGGCTCACAAAGCCCTAATCACGAACATGACTTAACCTCCATCTGGTCGACTACCAAGATAATTCGGTTGACTGCTTGAGGCATCCGCAACAGGACTTGGACATCTGGAGGCTTACCGGTCGACCACCACTTCGTCTGGATGGATCCGATTGGCCGCTTGGGCACACAATTGATGCTAGTTTCTCTCAGGAAGATTTATCTACACATACTGGTCGATCGCTTGTGCAATCCGGTCGGCCAGACTAGCCTCTGAAACCTGTTTGACCCTTTTTTAGAACTCTGTCCACTCAACTTCCTTGTCTCCTTGGTCCGAACGCCAAATGACTCGTTTCCAACGACATTGGGAAGAAGACTCGAAGGGATACATTTCATATGAAGACATCTTCAACCCAGATTGAGTTCACGGTTCTCAAAAATTGGCTTGAACCTGACTGATGTGAAACCATTGCTGTTTTCAACTAGTGCACCATACTTGAAGATCATGCCATGACTTCACACTCTGATATCGGTTTATCGATGTTTGTTGCTCTCGGGAAGTTTGCTCTACACATACCGGTCGACCGCTTGTGCAATCCGGTCAGCCAGACTAGCATTTGAAACCGGTTTGACCCTTTTTCAGACCTTTGTCCAGTCAAACTTCCATCTCTCCCTGGTCTGAACTCCAAATGACCTGTTTCCAAAGACATTGGGAAGAAGACTCGAAGGGGTACATTTCATATGAAGACATCTTCAACCCAAATTGAGTTCATGGTTCCCAAAAATTGGCTTCAACCTGACTTATGTGCAACCACTGTTGTCTTCCAACTAGCGCGCCATACTTGAAGATCCTGCCATAACTTCCCACTTCGATATCGGTTTGTCTTGATTCAAATTTTACGGGAAAACTGACTCAGAGATCTTCACTTTTCATGTTTTGAGCTCCTCCAAATTATTGCTAGAAGGTATCTCAAAAATTCCATGAAGCTGCTGCACCAATACCAAATGGCTTAGCTGCCTTGGCCATGAGACCCGGCTGCCATCAAGCCAGACTTGTCACCAAAGCTTCTAACACCTGGCTTCCCCCCATCTTTCTCCTTTTCTGAGCAATGATATAGCAACCTCCATATCTTCTTCATCTGACCTCAGAATGGGGTGATTCTAGTTGCATTGGAAAGATGACCCATCTTTCCTAAATTGGCTCCTAAGTTGACCCCTCCACATAAATCTATCAAGTCACCATGGGAAGTTGCACGTACACTATCCCCAATGCTATTGCCAACCACTGAATAACATTGTAACACACTGCCAATTGCCTTTATACACTACCACATGAGTCCTGACCCTCTGAATCATTGCCACTGTACTTCTGCACTGTCAACTCTGCTAAAACACCTATGATCCCTGTAACATCACATCTGATGCCTTGCCACACCTGTACACTGGTTGTACACCTCTGTACTCAAAGCTGCCCATCTGTACTGCTGCTCTGCTGACTGTATTGCACCAAGATGCACTTTGTTGACAACAATGACAACCAACACACGGACAATGCCATCTGTACTGTGTGTTCAACAGAGGTAGTTACCTAGTTTACTACAGTTTCTATTTTAGGATAGAGCTAGGAGTATTATTCTTTCTTTATGTTTGGATATAACCCAACGAAATACACGAGAGAATGGAATATTGAGTTTGGTTTGGCTGTGCTGTTCTTCCTTCCCCCCCCCCCCCACCTCTTTCTGGTCTCCTCTTCCCCCTGTTCCCTTTCCTTTCTCTGCTTTTCTTCTCTTCTTCCCCTGCCCTGCTACCAGCGACACCTACACCAGGCACATCTGGTTTTCAATCTCGATCCTCCCTCTTTGTTTATTCCTGAAATTTGGGTCATAAGTGTCCCTCCCTTAGTAAACCCAAATCCTCTAGTCTCAACTCCTATGTCGTCTTCTTTTGAGAGATTCAAACTGAAGTTCAGATTGGTTCCAGAACTACTGTCAGACCTGAGTTGCAGGGATTTTCTTTGATCCTCTGATACCTGATTGGATTGTTTCTCAGTTGGAATCAACTCATCCTTAAGTTGTATGGCTCACAAAAAGTTTCGGGTCGATTGCTGCCCAAGTGACGGAGTTCTTTCTATCCAAGTGATTCTGGTTTCCGCCGTTGGTTTTCGTTTGAAGGAAGAAGATAATCTTTATGTCGGTATTTTAAATGTCACCATCTTCCCATTCTTTCCTAAACTATCCATTGCTTTCATCTTTATCCCTGCTTTTATCCTTATTTATTGTTAATGCCCAGTATACCCTTATTCTTTAAATACTAATTCCTTTTGTGTCCCAATACCTAGTCATCTACCAAACTACCCCTTTAAGGTTCTGTTTATTTACCAGATTGCTACTCTCCTTTGTAAACTTGAGATAGTTTACAAATTGCCATTATATTATATCTTTTAGCTATTATACCCTTGGATTGGCCCTAAGCAATCCGAACCAGGGTTTTGGTCTTAAAGAAAAAAAATGGAACTGTGCATAATTTGGGAAACAACAATGTTTGTCATGCGACTAAGTGAATCATTTATTTCTATTGTTCTTTTTATGCTAATTATAAACAACTTGATTGTGTAGAGAAAGGCGAAGTACTAAGTGATCATTACAAACTACTTCCTGTTGATTTGCGTGACATACAAAAGTTGGATGATGCCATAACTCAGGCTCAGTTGGATCCAAGGTATGCTTTTGTGATCATCTCGTCCTCTAATAAACTTCTAACCACTATTTGTATAGGTTTGATATTAGAGAAAATTTCATGGCCTCTAGGTCTTCCTTTTCTAATAAACTATATTTTGGTAACATTCAAAGTTCGATTCTTGATATTTGTACTGTTCCATTGTTGGACTTTGGAAAGAAGTTGATCGAAAATGAATGAGAGGATGAAAGAATAGAATTAGAGAAAGGCATGTTCCCATCTCACTCTTTACCTGCCTCCAGATTTGGTTTCATTTTGTTTGAAATAACTTGAATATGACAAAGATGCGTTCATTGCAAATGGGAAGGAAGGAAAGAATAGTGTATTAGGGCATGTAAGGACAATTACTCCCTTTGTTTTGCACTTTTGCAAAGACAGTCCTTACCATACTTTACCCGTCTCAAATTTTTTTCCCATCTTAAAATTAAGTAATAAATTTTTATGAGATTTGCTATTACCCCATGTTGATTACCCAACTTATGGAGATTTTAGATATAGTACACCTCCCAAAAAAACGAGAGTTTAAATAAAAATGGGAGGGCAATATTGAGAAATGAGAGTTCATAATGCTTTAACCACTCCTCCTTTAGGCTTTCTTGAATGGGACAGTTGTTGTGGGATGCAGGGAGTAGGACATAAGAAACTTCAATATGCCTCTTTGTTGGAGCTGTATATATCATGCTTGCCTAACTTGGAATTAATATTCCCTAGTCAAGTACATCCATAAGACTTAGCATATATACATGTTAATTGGTCCTTCGATTTGACAAATGGTGTGACAACTTACGTGCCAAACTAGACTTTGACAAAGTGGCAATCAACTATAACAGGTGGTGTGATAGATTTTTGAAAGACAAGGTTGCTTGCTATGTGTCCAGTTGATTGTGTCATCGAGCAGTTTCTTAGGTTTACTGCTAATGAACCTCTTGTATTAGTGACCATTACCATATTGACTTCATATGTGCTTTGGGTTACAGCTTTATAATCTGCTTCTACACTTGCTTGGTAGTTGGTACTCTTACAGGTCACCAGAATTTCTCCAATACTATTGAAAATTTGAAACCACCAATAGATCTCCTATCAGATGGTTTATCTGCTCATTCATCATCCTATAATCCTAAATTAAGGGATGTCATGTTGCCTCTAGGTAATCTCCTTCCAAGGAGTATACTTTGGAGACCACAAATTGCACCTCAGCCATATCAGGTTCCCAGGAGCAGGTGTCACACTTCTATTGCTCCAAGCACCATGTGCATGGCTTTAAAGATTGTATCGTAGTCTGGATCATTCCTGGAAACCCTGGTGATATGGATCTGGATTCTGGAACGAGTGATCCAGACCGGAAAAATTTACGAAAATAACGTAGATCAGTGATCCTTTCCATCCCAGATTGGCTCGCTATGGAATGTCTTTGATTTGGAACCGTGACCAGTCGTGCCACAGAGCCAAACTCGCCCAAATCCTCAAGAATATTTAGAACTCTTTGGCATATTTTGAATGACTATCCCCATTCCATTGGTAGGTTTCTCTCTCACACTAATCCTTCTTGTACCTCACTAAATGTTTGGCTTCTCTGTTGCTCACCTCTTCTCCTCCAAAGTTAGTCATATCTACCTAGTCTATCAAGATTCATCTTTAGAGACTTACCTATAGGTAGTCCTTATTTATTTATTTGTTTTTTAATGTTTTGCAATACCCTTGGTAATTCCTAGAAGTGTGAATTTTCTCAGCTTCCATTTGGTGGGAAAGAATGAAAAGGAACGATGATAAGAATATAAACTTTCTCTATTTTTTTTTTTTTTTTTTTAAACCCGAATATTACCTGGGACCCGGGCTGGCCCCTAAGCTTTTATTAAAAACAAATCAAATAATAAAGAATATAGGGGGGGACATTCCGCCTTACCCCAACCCACAACATGAAGAAGACCCTCCACTCTAAAAACCTGACCCTCCCTTACAAGAGCTAGAAACCACCACTTTCTCTAATTTTTGAGGGTATGGCTTCATTTTTTTTTGGCTATATGCACTCAAACACCACCCACTATCAATCTTGGGTGGTAACTTGGGCTTGCCCCCAGTCTGCTGCGCATTCCTAGATCTATAATTAAATTGCTTTGGTCTGCCATTGACTTACTATTAGTATCTTGCTCCTACTCCTATTTTGATTTAAAGTTCTATCACATATTTCTATTATGACGTACTGATTTTTCTTTCCTTGGCTTTTGCTTCCCCAATTTATTGGAAGTACCTCAACTTGGTATAATAATTGCTCTCAATGTATTGCTGAAGGCTTTCTTAAATTTCAATACACTGTAACAGTGCAACTAACACTTCCTGTGACATTAATATTGTTTTCATATAGCTCCAGGACTTCAGTTCTCATCTTCTATTGAATTATCAACTTCATTCATGTGATCCCACTGACTGTAATCATTGCACTGAAATGTTTAACAAAGCTTGAGGGGTTTGGTTGCGACCATAAATGATGCAGGCATGTCACATAAATGGACTTATTTTACTGGAAATTAGCTCTGGGTTCGATTATATATGTGTTGGGCCTTTGGTCCAAGGGGGTTTCAGTGTAATTGGCCACTTTAATGAGCCTACAATATGGGTAGAAGCTAAAACTACAAGATTCACTAGGAGTTATTTGGGTCAGTCTTATGTTATAAGTTAGTTGAGTCAATGCCTAGAGTTATTAAGAAATCTTTTCAGTTTATGCTATGATTAATTGGTTCTAAAGTCCTAGTTTGAGTTCGTTATGTCAAATACTAGTCTGTTTTGGCTATTCCGACTAGTAGTTGAATTCCAAGCCATAGGATTATTTGAGAGTCAGTTTGACAAATCTACATATAGATGTACTGGCCTATGGCCTAGTTTTCATTTTTTTTCAAAACTATGTTAACTTTAGAGATTCATAGTGTTTCTGGTTGGTGGATTCTTAGTGGGTTGCTTCTTGTGTTCCTGTTCTGCTTTATCTCTTTTGTTTTCTAGTTCCTTATATCTCACTTCCAGGTAGTAACATCTAATAGTAGTCTGCAGCACCCCTGTTTTTTACCTCTATTTCTGTTTGCTTTCTAGCTTCTTATCTTTCTCATATCTGCATTATTTCATATATTAGCTTTTCCCTTTTGGATATATTTTCTAGTAAATGCTGGTCTGCAACTCTGATTATTACTGTCGAAATTTCAGCTCTATACAACATGCTTTATTTTCCTAGTTACACTAGGATTCTCTGCACACTTGAAATTTGATCTCAGATTCCTGAGATCTTTTGCAGATCAGTAAAGTCTCCATAGTAGAGTACTCGACATGAATATTGCATCAATCTGAACTTCAATTGCCTAGTTTTCTCTGTTCTGGAAATCCCGTTCTTGCAAATCAGTCTCTAGTTTGTAGCTTGGGATTGGGTTTGCAATAATAATCATCTTCTCTGGCTGACACATTTCTGTTGTCCCCTGAGCAATCATTGTTGATGTACAACACCTCCTATAAATCTTCCTGAAATAAATCATACTTCACACTGAAGTTGTTGTAGACTTGTTGGGGCTTTAGAAACTTTAACGTAACAATATTTTGGTGTGCACAGGAATGGTGATTCATGGTTTGCATACACTTCACTTTTATCTATCTGTCATTGCTGCAAGTTGTTGCATTGATAGCACCGGGGAAGCTTGTTTCCCCTTTCTGAAACACGTATTATTTGTTTGATTTACCCATGGTTAGACTAGGATTGTCAGCATTCATGGTGAGTGAAAATGATAAAGCTGCTTCATTTTGATGTTGTCATCAGCCTGCCGACATTTATAATTGCAGAGTGCGTTCTAATATACTTGGATCCAGATTCAAGCTGTGCTATAGTTGGTTGGGCTTCGAAGACATTCTCTACTGCAATATTTTTCTTATATGAACAGGTCCTTCCTCTTTACGAAGCTTCTGTATCAGTGTCTTAAGGGGATGTTTGGGATTCCTGGCAGTGGGCCCAACCGTCTCCTGTCCTTTGGAGTTTGGTGGTTGGGACACCATCCGGGATGGCAAAAATGCCTGGCAGTGAGCCCAACTGTTTTCCATCCTTTGGTGGTTGGGACACTGTCCTTTGTTTGTTCCTTGCATTTGTCTTCTTGATATTCACCTAGTTTGAGATGTTATGTTTTACATTATGTGCCATTTATGTAATAAATAATAATATATATTTTGCTTTTGCTCGACAGATACATCCAGATGATGCTTTTGGGCAGCAAATGATCAGAAATTTGGAGGTATTGGGATTTTACTCTTATTTCCAGGAAAATGTGGTGGCTTCCTCTTTTATTTTCCTATGTATTTGCACTATCATTTATTGCAAAATTATTATGTTATATTCGGAGAAAATTTGCTGGGAAACAAAATTATCATTTTGAACTTTTTCTGTCTTCATTAGATGGTTTGACAGACTGCTCTAAGTAGTGGGCGAGCTGTGGTACAGCGGTTAAGTTGCGCTATTGCAACCATCAGGTTGCAGGTTCAAAACATGGAAACAGCCTCTCCGCGGAGCTGGAGTAAGGCTGCATACATTTGCCCTTCCCAGACCCTGCAGTAGTGGGAGTCTTGTGCACCGGGATGCTCTTTTTACAGAATGCTCTTAGTGTGATGCAGATCTGAAGGCCTACCGCAGGAGAACCAAGAGAGAGGCCAAGTTTAGACGTGGCCTATTGTGTTTAGTTCTTTTTATTTCCAGTTTTAAATTGTTTTGGTTCAGACTGGTTGAACCATGGTCCAATTTAAGTTATGGTTCAATTTAAGTATGCCTTTTTTTTTAATGGTTTTAAAGTTGGTCCACATCCCTTTAAAGTTTACATAAGTTAGTTAGACTTTAAAAGGGCTTGTGTTTTGTAAAGAGGAGTCGGCTAAGGATTTCCCAAGCTAACTCAAACACTACTTTTAGTTTTTTAAAATAGAACTTTTTTTTGGGGGGGTCTTTCCACAATTTTAATATCCAAAGTTGAAGCTGCTGCTCTCCTGTCTTCCTGCGTGAAGACACTGTGTTTGATCAAGGATCCTTGTGTGTGATCAAGGCTGGTTGGTGTTTGATCCCATAGTTATCAAGGCGACAAGGTGACAAGATGTTGGAGAAGGTCCAAAATTAAGGCGACACCAACAAGGTTGACCAAGGCGTCCGCCTAGGCGCCCAAGGCGATGCCTTGATAACGTTTGATCCTTCCAACTACCTTTGCGGTGGAAAGCTCAGGTGTTTTACTTTGTTCTTATTCTTCTTCTTCCTCCATTAATCAAGTAAGTATATTTCTGGTTTTCTGCAATTCATGTTCTGATCTGGGATCTTTCTTATGCAAGTGTTTTTTGACTTGAAATTCAATTGAGGGAATTTGGCCATCAAATCTTCCTCAATTTTTCAAGGATTGTTCTTCATCCTCAAGGAGACCTTCAACCAGAAATTTTCGTTGATCAGACATGCTGATCTGGAGATAATTAAATCTCCCAATTCTTCCTCTGTTTTCCAGATCTAATACCATCTATCTAATTGTTGAATCGAGTTACTGTTTCTATTGATTTCTTATTGCTGATATTTCTGTCATAAGATCAGAATCGATTGGTAATTAAAATTTTGTCTTCTGAATATTATTCTGGTTTGTGATTTTAGTGTTATACCCCTCCTAGGGCAACTAAGTTTAATTCATAATTTCAGATCCGCCCATCGGATTGATCTGAAACTTTCAGCAAGGATTCCCTATCCTTAGACCAGAACTCATTCTGACCATCTGATTTTGTCTTATGATTATTTCCCCTAATCTAGTTTTCTATTCTCTGAAAAAAGATTCTGTTTGGTACTGTTTTGAGTCTTCAATTACCATACTACAGCACAGTATGTGCTTTGTTACAATGTTACTTCTGTTCTGTATTCAAAAGGTCGAGAGCCTTTTGATTAATCTTTATTTGCAAAAATTATTGGAAAGTTAACCTCTATATTCAACATGAGAGTTTCAATGACAGAAATGCAGAGTCAGAAAATATGGAACGGAATATGTAATGTGGGGAATACATGGTAAAAAAATATGCAGTATGGGAATTCCATTATGCTCAGGAGGATGCCTTGTATTGCATAGTATGGATTTTTCAATTGATTGCTTCTTACATTCAATGTTTTTGACCGTGCATTTTGATCATGGAATAACGACGTCATTTTCCTAAAATGTTTCCTTGTTCACCAGACAATGAAGCCATTCATTGTCCACTTTCTTGCCATGTGCGGAATAGATTGGGGTATTCTTTGGAATGACTATATGTCAAATTTGGTGGCCCATCTCAAGCATATGGCCCACCACCCACTATGTAGAGGAGTCTTCCTCTTGTATATTTGGTGGTCCAAATTAAAGCTTGTTGCAAACCAGAACCTGACTGATCAAACCAAAAGTAGAAGAAGAAGAGGGAAGAAGAAGAAGGAGAGAAGGGAGGAGGAGATGCCGCAAGCAAGGAGAAGAGAAGCCTGCGAGAGAATAGAATAGTTCTCTAGCAGGCAGTCTTCAATTTTATAAAAAGGACTGAGTCGTAAAAGGTAAGTTGGTTAGGAGTTTATGAAATTACTCCTAACCCCTTTACTTGTTACAGAATTACATATAAGGACTGAAGAAATAAAAAATAACAGAAAACCCTACAAAACCAGAACTAAAGTACTGAAGTACCCCTAGTTTCGACACTCCCCCTCAAGTTGGAGCATATAGGTCACCCATGCTCAGCTTGTTACAATAGGTGCGAAAACTTGGAGCAAACAGAGACTTAGTAAACATGTTTGCAAGCTGATTTGAAGATGAAACAAAGGGAGTCTCAACAAGCTTTTTCAAAACAGGATCTCTAACAAAGTGACAGTCCACCTCAATATGCTTGGTCCGTTCGTGATAGATTGGATTGCTAGTAATATATATGGCAGTCTGGTTATCACAATATATCTTCATAGGCATTGGCACAGACAACCCCATTTCAAGAAGGAGAGACCTGAGCCACATCAACTCTACAGTAGTGTGAGCCATAGCTCTATACTCCGCTTCAGCACTCGACCTGGCGATTGTAGTCTGTTTCTTACTCTGCCATGTAATAAGATTTCCTCAAACAAACGTACAATAGCCTGTGGTTGAGCGACGATCACTAGCTGACCCGGCCCAGTCAGCATCTGAATAGGCAACAAGATCTATATGTCTATGTGGACAGTAAATCAACCCTTTACCAGGTGCACCCTTCAAATACCGAAAAATGCGAACAACTCCATCCCAATGAGCCTTCCGTGGTGATTGCATAAACTGGCTAAGAACATCCACGACAAAGGAAATATTTGGTCTGGTAACTGTAAAATAGATCAGCTTGCCGACCAGACTCCTGTAGTGTTGTACATCTGTAAGAAGATCACCATCATTTGTATCAAACTTCTGATGAGGATCCATAGGAACATCTACTGGCTTTAAAGCAAGCATGCCAGTGTCGGTCAAAAGATCTAGAACATACTTCCTCTGTGATAAGCTTACACCTTTCTTGCTTCTCACAACTTCAATACCGAGAAAATAGTGAAGAGCATCCAAATCCTTGGTCTGAAAATGTTGTTGTAAATATGTCTTCACTTCTGCAATACCTGCCACATCATCACCAGAAATAATAATATCGTCCACATAGACAACCAAGACTACCACCTTGCCCCCTTGGCGACGAACAAAGACCGAGTGGTCGGAATAACACTGTGAGAAGCTACAAGATACTACCGTAGCACTGAACTTCTCAAACCATGCTCTGGGTGACTGTTTGAGACCATAGGTAGCCTTTCGTAACTTTCAAACCCGTGTACAGTTCTTCCCCTGAGCAACATACCCAGGAGGTTACTCCATATAGACTTCCTCATGCAGATCACCATATAAAAAGGCATTTTTAATGTAAAGCTGATACAATGGCCAATCAAAATTCACTGCTAGGGAAATAAGTAATCGTACAGAATTTAGTCGGGCGACTGGAGAGAAGGTCTCAAAGTAGTCCACCCCATAAGTTTGAGTGTATCCCTTGGCAACCAAGCGGGCTTTGAGCCGCTCAACAGAACCGTCTGGAAGATACTTAATAGTGTAAACCCAACAACACTTAACAAGGTCTTTACCAGGTGGCAGATCAACAAGACTCCAAGTGTTACGAGTCAAGAGGGCATCCATTTCAACATCCATGGCAGTCTTCCAACTAGGAAGACGAAGGGCCTCAACATGATTTTTAGGCACAACAGTGGTGGATAAGGACAAGGCAAAACTATGAACAGAGGAAGGTAAATGGGACAAGGAAACAAACTTGTCAATAGGATACACGACATTAGACTTTTAAGTACAGGAGCGTGTACCTTTACGCAAAGCGACTGGTAAGTCGGTAGGCGAGGAGGGAGGCGGATCGTCACTAGAGGATGAGGCCAGTGCAGGAGGTGAAACCACCGGTACAGTAGGAAGCTCACTTGGGGCCGCGTACTTGTCCCGTTACTGATACACCTGTAAGGGGGGTGAAAAAGGAATTAAGACAGGAACAGGAGGCGACACAATAGTCTGCAGGTCACTCGCAGAGGACTGGGATGACGGAGAAAAGTAAGGACTACCCTAAAAAAAGGTGACATCAGCACTCACAAAATGCTTGTGAGTGACAGGATCATAACACTTGTACCCTTTCTGGGTACAAGAATAGCCTAAGAAGACACACTTGGTAGACCTAGGGGCAAGCTTGTCACTAGAGCCATGCAAGTTATGAACAAAGCAAATACACCCAAAAACACGTGGCGACAAAGAAAACACAGGAGATCTCGGAAAAATAATAGGAAAAGGGGATTTATTCCCAAGAATGGGAGAATGCATGCGGTTAATCAAATAACAAGCAGTCAACACGCCTTCACACCAAAAGTGCTTTGGAACATGCATATGAAACATAACTGTGTGAGCTACCTCAAGAAGGTGCCTGTTTTTGCGTTCAGCCACCCCATTTTGTTTTGGGGTATAGAAACAACTAGTCTGATGAATCATGCCACGATCAACAAAAAAAAGCAGAAATATCATTTTGGACATAATCTAATGCATTGTTAGAACAAAAAACCTTAATAGAAGCACCAAATTGAGTTTTTATTTCATTATAAAATTCTTTGAATACTGATAAGAACGCGGAACGGTCCTCAAAAGATACAACCAGGTAAGACGGGAATGGTCGTCCACAAGGGTGACAAAATACATAAAACCTCGGTTATTTTTAACACGACATAGACCCCAAATGTCCGAATGGACTAAAGCAAATAAGGACGAACTACGAGCCACAGAACGAGAAGGAAAAGACACATGGTGGTGTTTTCCTAACTCGTAAACTTCGCACTCTAACCTAGACACAGATTGAAAAGACGGAAATAACAATTTTAACCTAGCTAAAGACAAATGACCTAACCGACAATACCACTGGAAAGGAGTCACCCCACCAACAAATGCAACAGAAGCAGAAGAAGAAGTAGCGGGACCACTGGTGAGATAGTACAGTCCATCCTTTTCACGCCCTCTACCAATCGTCGTCCTCGTGTGAAGATCCCAAAAAACAAGTAAGTTGACTAACAGAGAGAAGACTTAATGGAAATTGGGGAACATGCAATACAGAGGAAAGACTAATGGAGGAGGTTGGAGTGACTGTACCAGAACCAGTAATAGGGGCAGCAGACCCATTAGCCAATATAACAGATGAAGGATATGAGGTATTGGAAAAAGAAGTAAATAAGGTAGATTCAGATGATTCGAACTCTGCCTATTTCCATCGCTCTCTTAAAGCCAGGCAGAACTCTAACTCCATCTCCCAGCTCACCGCCGCTGATGGATCCTCCCTCACCTCCCCCTCTGATATTAAAGAGGCTGCCTCCTCCTTCTTCTCCTCTCTCTTCAACCCCTCCCTCCCCCCTACCCCTATCCCGTTGGGGCTCATTGATAAATTCATCCCCTCTTCCCTCTTCGATTCCCTCATCGTCATCCCCTCCGATGAGGAAATCTCTTTGGCCGTTCTCTCCCACAAGGCCAACAAAGCCCCTGGCCCAGATGGCTTCAGCATGGGGTTTTTTCTCAGCCGCTGGGACTCTATCAAAGGGGAGGTGTTCAAAGCTATCCGCAGTTTCTTCTTCAAACTGGGTCAGCTTCCTCAGATCAACCAGACCTTCATTTGCCTCATCCCCACAAAAGACGGGGCTTCCTCTTTGTCCGATTTTAGGCCCATCTCTCTCTGCAACCTCATCTACAAGTTCATCGCTAAGATTCTCGCCAACCGAATCAAGCTTGTCATCCCCTCCCTTGTCAGTCCCAACCAATCGGCCTTCATTTCTGGCCGAAGCATTGCGGACAACATCATTCTCTGCTCTGAGATTGTTCGTGGTTTTGACCGCAAATCTCACTCCCCCGCAGCCCTCCTGAAAATATATCTCCACAAGGCCTTTGACTCGATCCGTTGGGACTTCATTTGTAAGGTTCTCACCCTCATGGGTTTCCCCCCAGTCTTTGTTCGCTGGATCTATGCCTGCGTCTCTTCCCCTTCCTTCTCTGTGCTAGTTAATGGCACCCCTGCAGGCTTCTTCCGCTCCAAGGTTGGCATCTGCCAAGGATGCCCTCTCTCTCCTTTCCTCTTCTCCCTCGCTTTGGATGTCCTGTCCAGAAGCCTCCAAGCCAAGACAGATCTCCACCTCATTTTTCCCCTCCCTAAATGCAAACACATCAATCTTTCCCATCTGGCCTTTGCAGACGACCTGATGATCTTCTCCAAGGCCTCCCACTCGTCTTGCTCTGCCATCATGGACTCTCTCCATCTCTTTGAGTCTCTCTCCGGTCTTCGTGTCAACCTCCTCAAGTCCAAAATCTTCCTCTCTGGTATCCCGGATTCCTCCAAAGAGGCTCTTCGCCAGCTCACTGGCTTCACTATTGGCTCCCTTCCTGTCACCTACCTAGGCCTTCCCCTGATCACTGCCAGGCTTTCTAGCCACCACTGCACTCCTATGCTCGATAACATTCGCAAGCGCCTCCAGCTCTGGAAAGGTAAGCTCCTCTCCTATGCAGGAAGACTCGAATGTATTCGATCGGTCCTCCAAGCATCTTACACCTACTGGACCGGTATTTTCAACATCCCTAACTCCACCACCAGGGCCATTGAACGCATCTTCTGTGCCTTCCTCTGGAAAGGAAAAGAAACCACCAGATTTCTTCACCCTACCAACTGGGAGTCCATCTGTCTTCCTAAATCGGAGGGTGGTCTGGGGATTTGCCGCATCCGTGACTCTAACACGGCAGGCATTCTCAAGCTTTTGTGGAAAATCGCCTCCCACCACGACTCTATCTGGGTCACCTGGGTCCGATCCTACCTCCTCAAGTCTGAATCCATTTGGATAGTTAAAACCCTGTCTGACTCCTTTTGGATCTGGAGGAAGATCCTCTCCCTCCGCCCCCTTGCCCTCCAGGGAATCTCTTGCTCTATTGCGGATGGCTCATCCACTTCCCTCTGGCTTGACCCTTGGCACCCTATTGGGATCCTCTACAATCTACTTGGTCCTAGAGCCATCTATTCCTCTGGTCTCCCCAAGGATTCAAAGGTCTCCGCCCTCATTTCTGAAGGCCGCTGGTCTCCCCCTCCTAACCTTAATATAACCATCATCACTCAGATTTGGGCAACTCTACCCCCCATCCAGCCAAACTCTTCCCTTCTTGCGGACCGAGTCAACTGGCTTCCCTCTTCCAAAGGCATCTTCACCTCTTCTTCTGCTTGGGATCTCTCTAGGGACCCTAGCCCTCCTGTTCCCTGGCACAAACTAGTCTGGTTCAAGGGCCACATTCCCCGCCACAGCCTCACTGTTTGGAGAACCCTCAGAAACTGCCTGCCCACCCAAGCCTTCCTCATCCACCGCACCATCCCAGCTTCCCCCTCTTGTAACCTTTGCTGGATTGGCCGAGAAGACATCACACACCTCTTCTTTGACTGCCTCTTCACCTCCACCATCTGGAACAAGACCTTGTCTTCTATCTGGCCGCGGACCAGAAGAGTTAGGAGTTTCGACCGTGAATGGCTTTGGTTGCTCAAGAATTTCCCAGGGAACTCTATTTGTGACACTATTGGGAAGCTTGTTTTTAGTGCTGCAATTCACCATATCTGGTTGGAGAGGAATATTAGGAGATGGACTTCCAAATCTAGATCTTTCGATACGATTTAGAAAGCCATCTCCTCCGATGTTTCTTCCAAGCTTAGTTGTATCCGGCAGCGACATTGTAAAGATAATTTCAGGAATAGACACATTTTGATTTTTTGGGGCCTTGATACTGCCCTTCTGCGGACCCCCTCCTCTGCGTAGGCTGGCTGGCCGCCTCCCCCCCCCCTCTTTTTTTTTTCTCCCGTCTCTCTTTCTTTTCTTTCCTTCTTGTACATTGGTTCCCCTCTCCTTTCCCCCTTTTGGGGTTTGGTAATATATTCATTTACCAAAAAAAAGGTAGACTCACCAGTCATATGAGAAGAAGCCCCAGAGTCAATAATCCAGGGAGAAGAAGGTGTGGAGAAGAAGGCAGATGAACCTGCATGAGCTAAGGTAGCAGATGAAGAGGAAGGTCCAGAGGATGTGTCACTAGATGCCTCAAGACTTTTTTACCGCTGTAATATTTGAGAGAGATCATTTGATCATCACGGTTAGTAGAGGTAGATGAGCTGCCACTAGTAGTCTGACCAGGTCGAGAATCACCAGTAGGTAAACAATCAGTACTCCCATCAGATACTGCATGATTGGCTGATTGGGTTGCCCAATCTGGCTTACCATGCTTGTCCCAACAATAATCAACCGTATGACCAGATTTACCACAATGTGTACATCTCCTATTGGAGCAATCACCAGATTGGCTTCCAGTACCACGACCACCACCACCACGACCTCCCCCTGCACCCTGGCCACGGGTATTAATAAAAGCAGAATTATCCTTGGGAGAGGAGTCAACCTTAGTAGGAGCAGCAATGCGTCGGGAAAATGTGTCAGCAAGTGTGGGCACTGTTTCACCAGCATGTAAGTGGCCCTTCACAGCCTTCAAATCAGAATTCAACCCAGCCAGAAACTTGGATACAAAGAACTCATTACGATGAGATTTCAGTTTCTCAATGTCAGTGGTGAGAGGCTGAAAAACATTCAACTCCTCGACCAACCCTTTGAAGGAACTGTAGTACTCTTGAAGTGATTTAGTAGACTGTTGAGGCTGAAACAATTTTTCATATAGATCATAGACACGGTTCATATTTTTCTCTTGAGAATAAGTATCCTTTAAATCGTCCCAAACACCTTTGGCCACTGTATGGAACATAACATTGGCTGCTATATCAGGTTCCATGCTGTTCCATAACCAAATGAGAGTGATGGCATTCTCCTTTTGCCACTCACTATATCCACTATCACTTGAAGCAGGTGGGTCAGATGTAATGTATTTTAGTTTGTCTCTGGCCATGATATACACACGCACAGCTTGTGCCTATAGGCTATAACAGGTAATTTGAACTACCCTTGAGTTTGATGGACATAATGGTCACATTCACATTGTCAGTAGGAGATGGGGCAGTAGTAGAGGAGACAGACTTATTTTCACCCATAATGCGTACACAGTAGCAACAATATCAAATAAAGAACCAAGGATAGCAGGAACAATGAACCAGCAACCAAAAACCAGACAAAAACCAGCACACTCGATTAGGGTTTTTGTAAAAAAAATTGTAAGAAGAGAAGATAACACCTGGAGGAAGATTGGAAGCTGTAACTCTAGACAAATAAGTTCCAGCAGCAGTATAATATCCTTCCAGGAGCAGAGTCTCAACAGCAGCCATTGATTTTCAGCAACAGAATTTGATAGCCATAGGGGTCCTGGATTGCTTCCTTATTTGAAGAAAGACTTTCAAGTAAGAACTTAATTATATAAATCCGGTAAAGGGGATCTGAATTGCTTCCTTACTTGAGAATATCTTTCTTCACGTATGTACTCCTAAAATTCTTTGCCTTACGTGAATTTGGAGCCACAACCTTCCCTCAAATTATGCTTCTTGTCAAAGGAATGTAATATACTCTTTACATTCTTTACCTGATAGGTCAGGCTTTTACATATATATGTGTAACACATAAACCTAATATCGATGGTGAAGAATCCACCATTGTTTAGTCACCAATCGATTTCTTCAAAAGGAGAGAAGAACAGTCTGATTTATCAGGCCTTCAACTAGGAAAAAAAAAAAATAAAAAAAAAAAAATAAAAAAAATAAAAAATAAAAAAAAAAAAAAAAATAAAAAAAAATATATATATATATATATAATCCAATCAGTCACTCTGATTAAGTCTTCATGCAGGTCCACAGTCTTCATCGGTTTCTGAAAAAACAGAGCACACCAGAGCTTCGATCTTCACAAAAAAAAATTGATCTCCCAAAGAAATCTTCACACCAGCAAGCAACCTTCAACCACCATCAATAACAGCACTCCTATTCATGAAAGAAGGAGTCTCTAATCCATGCACACCAGAAGCAGCAACCGATGGCTGCACACCACACAAATCTGGAAACCGAGATTTGTATTCAGCAGAAGAGAATTGAAGAGAAACCTTGATTTGATCAATACAGCTCTGATACCATGTTGCAAACCAGAACCTGACTGATCAAACCCATTGCCCTTTGCAACTAGCTCTGCAAGTTTATAGCCAAGATCCTTGCCAGAAGACTAAAAGGTGTTGTGGACCCGCTTGTTAGTGACAACCAATCTGCCTTTATTCCTGGTAGAAATATTGCGGGCAACATCCTTTTGTGCAATGACATTGTGAGAGGCTTTGACAGGAAAAACCATGCTCCTTCTATTCTTACGAAGATTGATATCCACTAGGCCTTTAACTCGCTCAGGTGGGATTCATTGCTCAAGTTATGAACAAGATGGGGTTTCCTATGGTCTTTGTCAATTGGATCTCCTCTTGCATCTCGACCCCAATGTTCTCGGTTCTGGTGAATGGCAGCCCGGCTGGCTACTTTGGTGCTTCGGTGGGTATTCGCCAAGGCTGCCCCCTCTCCCCCTACGGCCCTACCTGTTTACTTTGGCATTGGAAGTCCTCTCCAGACTCCAGAGAAATCCAGATTAGCACTGATCAGAAACATATCTCCCCGCTGGCCAAGTGCAAAGCTCTCAAGCTTACTCATTTGGCCTTCGCGGATGACTTGATGTTTTTCTCAAAGGCATCGTTAGCCTCTCTTGAGTCCATCTTGCTCTGTCTTCAGCACTTCCATGAGCTCTCTGACTTTTGCATCAATCCGGCCAAGTCTTTATTATTCTTTGCAGGGGTTCCAGAGCCTGACAAATCAGCCTTCTTGGAGAAATCTGGATTTCTTGAAGGCCGTTTGCCTGTCAAATACTTGGGCCTTCGTTTGATCCCGGCAAGGTTCTCTGCTCATCACTGCACCCCTATGCTTGATCTTATTAGGAAGAGGCTTCAACTTTGGAAGGGTAAACTTCTCTCCTATGCTGGCAGATTGGTTCTCATCAAATCAGTTCTGGAATCATCTTACATTTATTGGTTAGGCATCTTTGGGCTTCCTCAATCTGTTATTAAATCCATGGAGTCCCTCATGGCCTCTTTCCTTTGGAAGGGCTCTGAATTAGCTAGATTCCTGCACCCTACCAGTTGGGTAGCTGTGTGTCTCCCTAAAAAAGAAGGTGGCCTAGGCATTCGCAGAATAAAAGATGTGAACTCTGCGGGTATCATCAAGCTCATTTGGAAGGTTGCCTCAAAGCAGAAGAGTATTTGGGTCGACTGGTTATATTCAGGCCTTCTTCGACAGGACGCCATCTGGACTGCTTCAGCCTCCTCCGATGCCTCTTGGGTCTAGCGTAAGATCCTAGCTAGCCGTCCACTGGTCCTACAAGCTATTAGCTCTAGTATTGGTGATGGGCTCTCCTCCTACCTGTGGTTGGACCACTGGTACCCTATGGGAATCCTCCTCCATTTGGTCCCTCCAAGAACCATCTATGCTTCGGGTCTCCACAGGCTATCTCTCGTGGCCGATATTATTGATCAAGCTGGCTGGTCCCCTCCTCCCTCTCCCTTCCTCAATCTCATCTGGAATGAGCTCCACACCATCACTAGGAGGCCTGCTTATAGAGGTGACTGTGTTACTTGGAAGACCAGCAACTCTTGCTCCTTCTCTTCCAAGGCTGCCTAGAATCTCATCCGTCTGCATGGCTCTTTAGCTCCTTGGCGCAAGCTGCTCTGGTTCAAGCTCCACATCCCCCGCCACTGCTTCACAGCTTGGAGAATCTTCACCAAATGCCTCCCAACCCAGGTTTTTCTTCGCTCTAGGCAGATCTCAGTCTCTCCTGCCTGTTGCCTCTGCTGGAACAATACTGAAGACTTGGATCACCTCTTTTTTGAGTGCCCTACTGCTGCTGCCATCTGGAAAGGCATCCTCTCCAAGTGCTGGCCTTCTCGAAGAAGAATCCTCCCTTTCTCAAGGGAATGGATCTGGATTGACATGACCTTTACGGGCAGCTCTATTTGTGACACTGTTGGCCGATTAGCTTTTTGTGCTACTCTCAACCACATTTGGATGGAGCGCAATATTAGGAAATGGACCTCCAATTCTCGCTCCTATCAGAAGATTTGGGATTCCATTTCCTTTGAAATCAAAGCAAAGTTAATGCTAGCCCCTCCCTCTTGCTGCTCGGATACCCCAAGGAACAGGCTCATTGTTGATTCCTGAGGCTTATCAAATGTTTCTTTTGCTGTTTCTGCCGGTCTTTAGCTAAGCTAGGGCTTGGCTTTTTCTATTTTTCCTTCTTCCCCTCGGGGTCCCTTGTTTTCTTCTCTCTTTTGGTAATGGATTTCTTATTCACCCAAAAAAAAAGGAGGAGAGAAGGGAGGAAGAGATGCCACAAGCAAGGAGAAGAGAAGCCTGCGAGAGAATAGAATAGTTCTCTGGCAGGCAGCCTTCTATTTTATAAAAAGGACTTATGAGTCGTAAAAGGTAAGTTGGTTAGGAGTTTATGAAATTACTCCTAACCCCTTACTTGTTATAGAATTACATATAAGGACTGAAGAAATAAAAAAATAACAGAAAACCCCACAAAACCAGCACTAAAGTACTAAAGTACCCCTAGTTTCCAACAATGCTGACTTTTTGAACCTTAGTTTCAGACATGAAGTCCTATAGGGTTGAAACCTGACACATGAATAGAAGATGCCATGGACAGAATGTCAATAGTTTGAGCAGCAAGCAGGTTCTCATGTGGCAAATACACCCGCTGGATAATGAATGTTGCACCAAACACGGAAAATCACTTAACTTTATTGTATTATTCTTTCTGGGGATAAGTCTGTTGATTATAGTCTCATCAACTGTTACCATACAAGGGGCATACTGTGATTTCCCTTATTCTCTTCGGACTGTTTACTCATGACTGGTCTTATTTCACTACCTTTATTTTTCAGGCTTCAAATCTAGGAACTCCTACATTTTTATTTTAGAAAGTAACATTGCTAACATTCAAGGAGGCAGCGAAGTCTATATTTTGGTTATTTGACAACTAGGAAATGTAATTTACCATCTACGTGCAGGCTGTCTGACCGACTGTTCAACAAATTAAATTTGTCCTCTTCGATGTTACCATCTGATATCTCCTCTTTTTTTTCTTTTTTTTTTCTTTCAAATTTTTGCAATGAAACACTTTAATAAATCTCTTCCAAAATGGGTGGATAAGGCCATTGCTATCCTGATGGTATGTTGGTGGCTGGTCCTACTCATGTGTGTGGCTCAGGTACAGTTTGATCTGTTATCCATTGTACCAATAATTGATGTATTCAATAGATCAATAGCCATGAAAGGCTTTGTTGAACTTTGTATTATATGCTCCTGTTGTAATATGGGTATAAGGGTAGAATTGTCCTAGGGGCAGTTTTGTACTTGTACTTATTCTATTCTATTATAAAGTCTAGGTCTCTATCAATTGACAAGCCATTATTCCTCCCCAAATCACAACATGGTATCAGAGCAAGGATCCACCTTGGGATCCAAACCCTAATACCAACCTGCGCAACTCCTAGCATTGGCCTTCCCCTCCTCTTTCCTCCTCTTCCTCTCGGTTTCACTTTCTCTCGTCCTCTCTTCCTCTCGCTTCTCTCTTTCTCACCTTTCTTGATCTAGTGCTGAAGCAGAGTTTCGTTTTATGGCCCACGGTATTTGTGAGTTGTTGTGGCTTCAGAGTCTTCTCCAAGATCTTGATGTTGCAGTTCACCTCTCTATGATGCGATATTGTGATAGTAAGTCAGCCATTAGTATAGCTCATAACCCTGTTCAGCATGATCAGACAAAGCATGTAGAGATTGATCGTCATTTCATCAAAGAAAAGCTAGAACTTGGTGATATTTTTGTTCCTTTTGTTTAGTCTGTTGATCAGTTAGCTGATGTTTTTACTAAAGGTCTTAGTAGTATGGTATTTCATCCGACTGTATGCAAGTTGGGCATGTTTGATATCTATGCACCAACTTGAGGGGGAGTGTTGTAATATGGGTATAAGGGTAGAATTGTCCTAGGGGAAGTACTGTACTTATACCTATTCTATTCTATTATAAAGCCTAGGCCTCTGTCAATTGACAAGCCATTATTCCCCAAATCACAACAGCTCCGTTCTGCTTCAAGTATGAATATGCTGTTGCTGGTCACTCTGGAAATTGATTATTCTTTTTGATGTGAGGATTCATCTGTTGACATCTCTCATGCACAAATACGTTGGTTCATTTGATGAAGTGTGTTTTAAACTGCGTAGGATGTATATCTTTCATATTAGAAAATTTATTTTATGTTTCTTCATTAAGATAAATTTAAAAGATGTAGTAAACAGCCTCTGTGTTCTCTACAAGCTACAAATGTTGACAATTTTTGACAATCTTTTGTCCGATTTACTTTTCAGAGTCGAGGCTGTGCACTTTTGGGAATACATGCTACACCTACTTTATTAGCCAAGGAAAAACTCTTTCTTGACCAGGGATGGCAGGTATGTGTTCTGTTCACTCATTGTCTCAACAATAGATAATTTCACAGAAATTAAATTACTTTACCATCCAGATGCTCTGAACCCCTCCCCCTCCTCCCCAACAAAAAAAAAAGAAGGAAAGGGGGGGGGGTGTAGAAGGTGAGAAAATGAGAGACTCTCAACGTTTTAGTGTCCATCTCCCAGTATCCGAAGGAATATAGCCTATTTGGAATGACACAAATAAACTAGGATGACACCCTCCTTGCTTCTATGCTAAACAAGCACCCATTTGATGGGACATGTATTTGAGGGAGATCTCAAAGTTAGGGAATCAATGCCATTGAAGATGCTGAACACTATATATTCATTTGAATGGTCAGAATTCAAGAAGAATTATGTGGTTATGGACCTATAAAAGATTCTGATAGTCAGATTGTTCATGATGAAAAGAACAGACCAAATATTTGCACTTGGGATTAGGGGTGTCAATGGGTCGGGTTGGGCCGGGCCTGCCTAAACCCTGACCCTGACCCTAGAGGCCTTAACCTAAACCCTGACCCTGACCCTGACCCAACCCTGGCAGGGCCAAGAAATCCTCAACCCTGACCCGACCCTGCCAGGGTTTTCCCTAACCCGGCCCGACCCGACCCTGATTGAGCCTGTCCCTGAACTGACTTGACTTTAATTTTTTTTTTTTTTTTTTAAATGGTTGTTATGCCTGTAATTTTTACTATGCCAAAGTTGATCAGATTGTAAGTTTTTAAAATTGTCTGCACTGCGAATGTCATATTCCACCTCTTGCAAGTAAAATATTTTAACTTAATTTAAAGCAGTAAAAATGAAAAGATTATAAACAGTGCACTCAATGAATCTCGTTAGCTTGAGATCTGAAATTTCTCTCCATTCTGCTCCTTTCTAAGCTTAATTATGTACAAATGCAACAGGGAAAGAAAAACCGTGAAAATCAAAAGATAGAAGATGGATTACAAGAAGAAAAATAAAAGCAGTACTACAAGTCCTCAGTAATAAAATCAAACATGTTCATACCATCACACTAACCCGAAAGTCGGGTTCCTAAAAGCCACACAAAAAATATTCAATAATCTAAAATAAATTTAAGAAAGAAAATTATCTAAGAAAAGACCTGGTTTTGGTATGTATCCGTTTCCATCCATTAATTCAAAAGTTCAAGAGATCTCTGTTTTACATTCTACACCTCCATGCCTTTGGCCTCTGCCACAGAGAGCTGTAAAAAAATTTATCTACAACAGCCCCATCTCCCCAACCCCCTTCTGATTCCAACAGTAACAACCTATTCTCCTTTTATTACCCCCTGCTGTAAGCCTATAACAGCGAACAAACAAACAAGCAAACAAAAACCCTGGACTTCCATAGCAAAACACTCCTCCCTTCGACTCTCATTCCCATCTAATTACTTGACCCCAAATCAGATAACCTCTTAAATTTTCACTGAAAATCACCCCACCCATTTGACTTAAAAAAAAAAAAACCACTGTCGATTCCCAGCGAAAACGCCCACCACCCCTTTTTTTTCCTCTAAAACTTCGATTAAACCCTTCTAGGGTTCAACCCAACGAAAAGAAAAAAAAGAAAAAAAAAAAGAAAAAGGAGAAAGGGCAAAGAGAAGAGAGCGAGGGACAAAACCAAGAGAGAGATACACAAGAAGAAGAACAATCGGACATACCTAATTGGTCCAAACTCGCCTTGCAGTTCTCCTCCTCAGCCTTCTCCTCCAAAGTCCAAACGAGAACGATAGATGAAGCTAATCCAGCATTCCAGATATCCAGACATCACAAGGGGTTCTGTTACAACTTCCCTTCCAGCATCACCTTCGAAGCTGCAGATGTTCAACTCCTTCAGACTTCAAAACTCCTTCAGGTTCAATGATTCTTCCCTATTATTTTTCGATGTGGGGATAATTTGCAGAAATCGCACAATGGGAAGATGGAAGGCCGAAGGGAAAGAGAAGGGGGAAAGAGAAGAGAAACAGAAGGGAAAGAGAATGTATTTTAGCCATTTAGGCTGTTTCGTTTGGAGAAGATTTGGAGAAGATTGCAGAAACGGCGTGAAGGAACAGAGATGGGGTGAGTGAAATGTGATAGGGATTTGAGGGTTTTGAGTGTTTTTTTATTATTTTTTATTTCTTTAGTGTTAGGATAAAGAAAAAGTATAATATAAATAAATATAAATATCTATATAAGTATATATTGTATATATAAAAAAATATAAACATGCTTATAAACAATACAGGGTCGGGTCGGGCCGGGCTTAATCCGAGGGTTAAACTCGATCCCGACCCGACCCTGCCAGGGTCAAGCAATTTTTAAACCCTGACCCGCCCTTCGGGGTGAAAAATCAGGGTCGGGTCCGGGCCGAGCGGGCTTTATTGACACCCCTACTTGGGATCTCCTGGGTAGGACCATAAGTTCTCAGATTTTGATCCAATAACATTCATGCTGATTTTATGTGAAGAAGAATGGGGAATGGCTTTTCACCCTCTACAGTCTTGAATCTTGATCGTAATTTTATGTGTATGGGTGTATAGCATTCAAGAGTTGTGACTATTGGCTGTTGAAGCTTGCTTGGTATCATGGTTTGCTTTGCATGCATGTGTGGTGAATTTCTTCCCTTTTTTGTGTGTGTGTGTGTGTTGGGGGGGGGGGGGGTGGGGTGGGGTGGGGGGCGCTTGTGCATTTCTGTTTGCAGTTTAGTTTGTCTGTTTGCAACCGTTTCACCTAAAAGCTCGAACTGTTAGGAAAGGGCAGCGTGAATGTATACATCAACACTCTCCCGCACGTGCATGCCATAGTCCTTTGCACGTGGGGGAGAGGATTTGTTGGGAAAACTCTTCTGATGCACTTCCTAGGAGTTGAACACTTGACCTCCCTGCTCTGATACCATTTTGCAACTGTTTCACCTAAAAGCTCAAACTATTAGGGAAGGGCAGCGTCAATGTATACATCAACATTGTCCTCTCTATGAGGTTTTCCACAGTGCATTTGAATTTCCCATTACTTTTTGGTTCTTTTTTCCTGCTAATGTTTTTTCACTGTTTTGCATGTGTTTCAGAAAGCTGTTGCTTGGGACATGCTGAGGGTTTATAGTAACTTTATTGATGCTCAAGAGAGACACAGGTAAACTGTTCATTCTTTTATTGCTGGCTGGTAGTGGTTACTGCTTCCTCCCCCATCGGACTGCAACTGGGGACCAGCTGATACATCTGCTAAGAGAAAATTGGAACCTTAGGCCATTGAAGATGGCAAGGTGGAAAGCTAGACATGATGAAGTAAACATAAGGAAAGCAAAGAGAACCCTATTGGGATAGATGACTGTTGGGACATTTTAGTCTTTGTCCGAGTTTACTAAAACACTACCTCATGCCAAAAACTTTGGAATAATGCAGTGTGAATCCCAAACCAATGAAATCCAGTGGGAGATTAGCTTGCGACAGGATCGCAGGGAATAAGGACAAACCAGAATCGAGAGAATTCAAAAATCAAGATATCAAAGGATCTGATCTAGTCAATATAGTGGTTGATCGCTCTTAGGTATAGGGAACAAATCATCAAAATTATAAAGCAATCCAACGGTCAGATTTTAAAATATGTCAAAATCCTTCTTAAGATACGAAACTGAAATTTTTGACAAGGAACCAGAATTCGACTGCAGGAAATTAGGGAGTTCAGAACAGAATCAGTTAAGGGGTGATATGCTGATTAAGCACTAAACAAGATCCTTAATTGAATCAGAATTGAAAGATCGTTCTAGAATCTAGGAGATTTTGAAGAAGCAGAAACAAAGTAGGAATCTTAAAAAACTATTTTTTTTGGGGTTTTTTAAATTGAAATGGAAACTAAATAAAAAGAAATGATAGAATGGATATGATCAAGAATCACCACCTGATCTGCAGGGCTGGCATCTGGAATCACCACCAGGGAGCCTACTAAATCACCACATCAAGGAGGTCTGAATCACCCTGAAACCAAAGGCAATATGCCAATTTCATTCATCAAATGTGTGTCCACGGCTGTAGACCTTACAAACGTATATAGAAGACTCAAAAAATAGACTTAAAAAACAGAAGGCCTAAACCAATCCTCAACTGATAAGGTAGCTAAACTAACTAAGGAACTGAAAAAATAAAGGAAAGAGACAAAATAAGGTTGGACTCTTAGAGACCTATTCCAACCTAACTAAAACAGTTAATAACAAATAAAATAAAGAAATGGGACTCTAACTAGACTAACTAATAAAGTGAATCCCGTATTCACTCCTCCTACCCATATTTTAGGCCCATTAAAGTGGCACATTACAATAAAAACCCATTGGACCAAAGGCCCAACATGTAAAGAACTTAACCCAAGGCTTATTCCATTAAAATAAGACCGCTTTTGCTGATTCATCTACATCATGGGGGTAATCCAAGGAGATCTGGATCAGAATGAAGCATGTGTCATTGAATGGTAATCTATATCTTTAAGATTTACTTTCATATTTTGTTCATTTATGCCCAAGTAGTTGCCATGCTAGTGACCCGCTTAAAAATTATCATATCTATTTAATGTGTTCTATACATGCTTGGTTGATGGTTCAACTTATGGGGTGCATATAAGTTAAGATTATATGAAATCCATTATTGTCTTATCCACGAGCAAACTATCTAAATATTGGTGAAGTTGTACCAAAAGTACAAGTGAAAAAAGTTGGGACTTGGATGCTAAGGGCTTATTGTTGTATTCTTCATTCATCTGGGATACAAGAGATTCCCCATCAATTGGGGCTGTCTGGATTGAAGGAGGTGTGCACCACCTGGTTCTTTTGTGTCTTATCCTGTGGCACCATTGAAAACTAATTTCCATCCTTATTTCCTCATAAAGTTGCCTTTCACATTCCTACAGTTCCTAGGGTCATGCCTCAGCTTTCCTTGTGCTTTTCTTTTCTTCAGTACTGTATGGAACCATTTCGGCTGATATGGTTTTCTCTGGCCATGCAATTAGTTAATTCTGAATTCAGAGTAAATCATTAAAACTAAAAGTAGTATTCCTTGATTATCCCTGGAGGATGCTATACACGTAGCGTATCAGGTAGAAGAAAGTCTGAAGTGGCCATAAACTTGGAAGACTTCTATAGATACTTTCTTGGGGGGGTGATAGCTCTAGTCAACAACAATCTTCTCCCCAAGGAAAGTCATTCAGCAAGCCACAGGTTGGTGGTTCATGTATGGCATCTTCATCACCAAACTAACCTTACTCTCCACCTCGGTGGCTCGGTGTGGTTTTGACAGACCTCCTGTGATGCCAAAGGCTACCATTTAGTGCTTCACGTGCAAAGGGTACGAGCATGGCTTAGTGTCCTAACCGTTTGGTAGCCTATATTGATAAGGATTCATTATACCTCTTACCCTGGAAGGAAAACCAAATCTTGAGCTAGTTTGTTTGGAGGTAGAGCACGAGCCATCAACGACAATGGCAGTGATGGAGAACGACAACCTTGTTATGTTTTTCGTCCTGTTTTGACCACTCACAAGGTCTCTGACGATGAAGATTGGCGCCGTAACAATATCTTCCAGGCTCGAGTGTAGTGTAATGACCAATTATGCATCATGGTGATTGATAGAGGTAATTGTACTAATGTCTTCTCTGAAGATGTTCGTAAGCTTGGGTTGCAGACAAAGCTGCATCCAAATCTCTATAAAGTTGCATGAGTGAATAACACCAATCTCAAGATTACTGATATGTATTTGCTCACATAATCTATCGGTGGGTTCATGGATACAATGCAATGTGACGTCCTCCCTCTGAAGGTGTCCCTTTTTTCTTGGACGACTCTGGCTGTTTGATAAAAAGGCGTAACATTGTGGATATGCGAATACTTACTCTTTCAAGCACGGTGGAGAAGAAATGAAGCTTCTTCCTGCCAAGGACCTCCTCGAAATTAAGCTCAAGATGGTAAGGGGATCGTTCCTCCTCCAACAAGTGGACTTAGATGGCATCCTTGTTCCTCATCCAAACTCGATAGAGTTGAATTCTTTTCAGAGGAAGAGAGTTGATGTAGTGGTTCTAGAGTGGTTGGACCAATACGATCAGGGTTGGAAACCCAAGCCCAAACAAAATTGGCCCAACCCGGCTTTTTGGGCCAACAAGGATTGGTACGGTTATTTGGGTTTATCTTTATTCTTTTATTTTGTTGTGTTTTACTTTGAGCTGATTACGTAGGAGGTTGAGTTCGATTCCATTTTAGTTAGAGAGTTTGAATATGACTCTTTGTTTCTTTACTTCTTTCTTACATATAACCAACGAAGGAATTGAATTAAAAAGAGAGAGTTGCTGTTACCATGGTTGGGAGCCAAGCATTGGCTGTTGTGGTTTCTTCCTTGTCCCCATCGATCCTCTCTTTCCCTCCCCCAGTCTTCGCTTCCATCTTCCCCATTCACAGGTGTGATCTATTTTCATCTACTGTAGTTCTCTTTCATTCCGTATTACTATTTTGTCTTCACTTTTCCCTGCTGTTGGTGTACTGTTCGAACCTTGAGAGATTGTTCAATCCCTCTCGTGCTTTCCCCATTCATCTACCAACTTGAGGGTTAGGTTAAACACCCCTGGGCAACTCTACCTGCAAAACCCCTGCTTTAATAAAGAGGTTGATATCAAAACCCACAACGGGTTCCTCTGCTTACTGCCAGGTGTAGTTGCAGGTCCTAAAACTCTTCTCTTTGTGAACTGATTAGGCCAGCTGGTACTGGATTTATATAGGGCCCTTTGCTGTGATTCCAACTTTAAAGCCCTAGTTCGATTGAGGTTCTCGGAAGGGAGGTCTCCTCTTTGAAAATTCCTTCCTTGCTGCTGGTTGTATAGTCTGGAGGTTGAAGACAACCTCCTTTCCCACTACAATTCAATTTCTTATCCCCACTTTCCATTATTAATCCCCTCTTCTCCTTATTCCTATTATATCCTTTACCGATATCATTCCAAGATTATTCAATTCAACTCAACTCAGCCTTTTCGCAACCAATTTAAGTACTTGGTATCATTCTAAGTTTACCTCTATTAGCTAAATAAAATCCCTTGTGCATCCTTTTCCTATTTAGTTACCAAGTAACCCTTGGAGAATCTGGTTTATTACCCGATTTGCACCTCCTTATACGCCTAGGAATATTTATTGTTTGCCGCTATTCTTAAATTGGGCCCACGGCAAACCCAAACAGGGTTTTCGAACCCTGGATTGCGTCGCATACCCTGTAGGCCCAAGGCCTGATGAAGAATGCCATACCTAGAAATGGTGGGGATGGTTGAAAAAGAAAAAGCAGAATTGGTATCCTTGCTCTCGCTTTTTCCTCCTCTTACTAGCTGAAGTTTCTTTGCTGTTCTTATATTGTACTTGCATTGAAGTGCACCTGTTCTTTTAAGATTCTCAAATTGGTTTATGCACCCATCTGCTAAGCTTCAACTATCCTTCTCTGGCTATTATTTGTCCTTATCCATTTCAAAGTTGTTCCCACCCTTTGTATTGCTCAGACCGTCTACTGTTGCCACTTTTGCTTCTGGAGTCCAGGATCCTTGATTTTTTGTTTTATGCCACTGTTTGCAGTATTTGCTGCTCAATTTAGGTTATGCAGGACTGGATGGCTGTTAATAAACCAAACCAACTTTACAAAAGGTTCCGAAGTGTCCAATCTGTTTGTTCAAAAACAAGGAGATTTCTTCTTTTTGTGATTCCTTTGCAAACTTACCATCCCTAAACTTATATCTTAATGGACCCCCTTTTCTTGTAAAAAGCATTTCAATTATCACAAACATTCTCCCAGAGATTCTCATATATTATCTTTTTTGGACTAGGATTGAACGGCTCGAGTTATTTGATGAATTCGAAGAGTGGCACATGATGCAGGTAAGTCTCTAGATCTTATTGTGCCCCGAAAGGGACTGAAGATGGTCAAGAACCAGGGATACTTCATTCACTGTGATGCACATCCCAGTCACTTTTGGGCCCAAACAAGGGCATTTATTCTTTTATTTTTAAATTGAATCATCCTGATCATCTTAATATTTACATTTTCTACACAGCCATGAAAATACCAGAGATGGTGTATGGTTTGGGAATCATGCAGCAGCTATAGTGGCCCTGTTTAGTGGGGACCGATAAACTTTTAAAGAAGTTGATATAGAATTGCATATAGCAAACATGTTGCCACTAGACCCACCACCACCACCACCTCCACCTCCATGGCTTTAAATGGGGTTTGTTCTAACTTGCGCCAATTGGACACGAGTCACACAGTGACTGCATGGTAGTTAGTTATTGTGATCCCAAGTATTCTATGCTGCCAATGATTCTTGCCCGTTATAGACATTGGAGCCTGAACACTGGGCCCCACCTGTTTGCTTTTCTTATCGTACGTTGAATTGTACAGATTACACAGAATAGCATTGGTTTCTGATACGTTGATTTATTTTTTGGGAACAAAACTACTGGTTTGCAGGAACATTACTGCGTGGCTTATGCAATCAATGATACCATGGTACGTCCCCCACCTTCCCCCTTGGAAAAATATTACACTTCACTATGCCAAGTGGGGGTGTAGTTTTTCTACAAGTACTCAATAGTCTTCACTGTGCATGGTGAATTGTCACACTTAACTAATCACTTCCCACAAAGCCACTTGGTATCTAACGATCCAAAACTGTAACGCAGGGCTTGTTCGGTGGCTTCGGGTTTCCAACCGATGATCAACGAGGAGACATGACGGCATAGGTCGACTTCGCCGCCGTGAGCAGAAGCCGACAAAAGGTTGCTGTAATCGTAAGAGTAATTTCAGTTATTTTCTGAGAATCTGAGAACAGTGAGAAGTAATCTTTGTTTTTTGGAGTCACTTGCATCTGACACGTGTTGTGCTAACCATTTTGTAGAAGGGCAATAGGAGTGTAATAGTGTGAGTCAGAGACAGCATATCTTTTCTTTGCTAGCTGGTTGGATAAGACCACGTACCGGTTCTGTGGGGTTTATGCTTTTCTTTTTCATATTATCTGAAATAATTGATAATCTTGATATTAGGCTTAATGTCGGGGCTTAAGAGGTTCGCCCCACCGTGGGTGAAAGGATATTCTACTTCCCTTTTTGAAAAAAAGTAGATAAGCGTGGCTTTTTTTTTTTTTGACAAAGAACTACCATGCATAATCGTGCCAGAAGGGATTCAGCATTCCAGCTCCAACGGGGGTTGAGGTTAATTTTGTCATTTGACAGGATTCATATTATTTAAGGCATGAGAGAGAAGTCAAGGTCCAAAGGAGGTAACAGGAGTGGTGGACCTTTGATATCTTCAATGTCGATGGAGACGGCGTGCGGGTGAGATTTGAAAGTGAGACCGAACGAAAAAGTGGACTTTTCCGTTAGGCTTTCTGTCTAAATTTTAACGGCGAGATGGGAATCCTAAAGCGTAAACGCATTTACGCATGTGCAATTGTGCACTCGGAGAGAGAAAGGCGGAGAAACCTTTCACATTTTCCATTGGCTTTCAACAGCCTTTCCTCTACCTTTTTTTGTTTTGGTTTAGTGGGCACAAGAGATATTATATCATGGGAAAAGGTTATGTGAGATGCTGGGATAGGGTACACTAACGCTTCTATGCCTCCCTTCTTCATATGAAATGATCTCAGTATCCTACAAAACACGCTGTCTTTATTGGTGTCCTTGTTTGTGCTGCTTGCTCAGAGAAGCTTCTTAAAAGGGAAAAGGAAGCACGCCCTGCCCTTTGTTGTATAGATTTCAATACAATCCCCTTTTTTTTTGGGTAGAAATGTCAATACAATCCTTAGTTAATAAATAGTGAGATCATCTGTCACTCTCTATCCTATGCTAATCATGTTAGCCCATGTAGATCCCATATGGATGATAATCATTCTTTAGATCCTCATTGGTATAGTGTGTAGATTCTTTCTTACAACGGCATTGTGAGAAACCCTCTCCTATAATTGAGGAAAAAATGTTGTCTGATTTTATGGAGTCTATGTCCAAATATAAGAGTGCAAAATTACCATACCTCTGTAAAATAAAAAATTTCATTCATATTGATGCCCTTGCAAGTGGTGTCATTGGCCTCATGCTTGTACATGACCAGGCAATGATCTCTTGCCCATATAAATTTTGGAAAAAAAAGATCTTCACAATGTTGGAGTGGGAATTCTTTCTCACGCCCTCTCACGTGATAAGCTATGTTGGGTTTGAACTAGCCATTGACTTGAATGGTTGAACCATGGGTATATGAATATGATAGCCTAAAGCACAAAATTTTCAGTTTATCACAAATCAACTTGTTGCTGCTCGATTCTGACCGAGTTGAGTTGGATGTCTTGTAGGAAAGATTGAGAATGGTCGGAGGATCCTGAGGTTAACTCGTGGTAACTCTGATGGTTAAGTTAGATCTGAGCAACTATCAAGATGGAGGGAATGCAATTAGAGTAATAAATGTTTTTTCTACCTACCTTTGTCAGGCATTGTTCCTTATATAGTTCGGGTCGATTCGTCCTACGATCCGACTGAATGCATGGTGAGCTATAACAGCCGTCAGAGCTAGGTCAGTCTTCCTGAACCGTGTTGGAAGAGATAGGAAGGCATGATGTCGTAGATGTATTGATGACAAGGACCTACATGATCGTATAATGTCTGAAGGTCTTTTAGTTGTACGTCAACCTGTGTATGTATAATTTTCTGTATATCACAACATTTGGACGTTTGGTTTGGTGGGTCATCAGTTGAATCAAATTTCAAGGATTAAGAAGGAAGTCAAAAAGTCAATACAATGTATGGTTAGAATAAAGTCCGACAGACACAGGGAATGAAACCCTTGGATTCCTGAGCTAAATTATGAAGGAAACCGATCCATAATTCAATGTAGTCGATCTAAATCCATGGATTTAAAGCTTTATAGCACTCTTCGGAAAAGGATACAAGGAACTCTTTTGACCGGTTCTGGGCAACAAATACAGTTCTTGAAGTTTCAATTTTCAAATGGCAGATTCGCATTTGCTTTCTTTCGTGAAGGAAACAAAAGTTTCAATGGGAAATTAAGAAAGGGAAGGATAAGGAGAAAGAGAAACTATCACTATCAAAAGACCATCCTGATACAAAAAAGCTTTCCTTCCCCAGAATTCCTATTTCTCTTTCTTTATTCTTTCCCAAAAGCTAAATACACAACTTTCCCGGAATGGGAAAGTTGATTTATAAATATGGGAATATGTTCTGTTTGGTTCATTTCCAACCCCTCAAATTTTTTTTTAAAAAAAAGCACTGTTCATGAACCTTTGGCTTAGCCACGAAGAACAAGATTTCAAGGGCTTTCTTATTAAATACATGAATTGTCTAATCTACACGAACAGCCTACGTATTTGCGGAAACACTTGCAGTTCCCAATGGCCAAGGGAGTAAGTTGGGTATTTGCCATGTGTCATGGGCCTGAGGGTCATATCCATGAAATCCGCAGAATAAAAAAAAATACACAAAGTAACCTGATGGGATTTAGTAATTTAATCTGAAGTCCTCAAAAAAGAAATTACTTATTTCTATTTTATATTCTACTTGTTCATATATGGGTTTGAAACTTGTTTAAATAAAATTTTTTCCTCTTTTGTTTAAATTTTGTTGAACTGAACTTTCATTAAAACAGAGGCAGCAATGAGCCTAGACTGTTAACTGTTAAGAGCTGCAAGGTTAACTATTTCTGGTGGAAAACTGGAAATAATACTGGATGGGACATGTTTGAGAGAGAGAGAGAGAGTGTGTATAAGCTATTTTTGGTCTCGCTTTGACAGTTTGGCTCTCTCTCTTTAAAGAAACAGAACCGCACTGACCATCGGGCGCGCGAGTGGAGCAAAAAACGCGCCACCGAAAGTGCTACGGGCCACCTCCATGGGCTGCACGGCCTCCAAGCTCGATAATGAAGACACAGTGAGACGTTGCAAGGAGCGGCGTCGTCTAATGAAGGAAGCGGTTTACGCTCGCCACCACCTTGCCGCAGCTCATTCCGACTACCTCCGCTCCCTACGTCTCACTGGCTCCGCTCTTTCCGACTTTGCCGCCGGGGAACGCCTCGCTGTTTCCGGCCAAACCCCAGCTGTTTTCCTCCGAAATCCTTCCTCAGTCTCTTTCCGTTCAACACAACCACAACCACCACCACCACGACGACCACTGACCCCATCTCCGCCACGTCCTCCGCCTCCTCCTGCCTTCTCTCCATCTCCCACTATCGCTAGCTCAAAGCTTCCACATATCCTCTCTGAATCAAGCCCCTCATCCACTCCCCGCCAACAATCTGCCGCGAAATATGGTTACCCCTTCAATTTCCCGACCCAATCCACATACTCTAGCACTCCTTCTCAGACTTCATCCGTTTGGAACTGGGAGAACTTCTACCCTCCCTCACCTCCCGGTTCTGACTTCTACCGCCGCCCAAAGGACGAAGAAGACGATCACCACCCCCCTTCACCTCTCGGTTCTGACTTCTACCGCCGACCAAAAGACGAAGAAGTCCATCACCACCACCCCTCACCTCTCGGTTCTGATTTCTACCGCCGACCAAAAGACGAAGAAGACCATCACCACAACCTCGTCGACGAAGAGGAAAAGGATGAAGGAACCGAGAGAGAAGAAGTTCATTGTAGCGAATGGGGCGACCATTACAGTACCACGAGCTCCGATTCCAAATCGGACAACGAAGAGGACGAGTTAGACCGAGACGAGAGATCAGAGATTGGTTCTAGATCGAATTTTGGATCTTCAGTTCACACTAAGACCACGGCGAAGCCGAATTATACACCAATGGGGAAATCAGAGATATCTGATGACGCTGGATCCTCGGTTGGTTGGAATGCTGGTGGCGGTGGAGAGATCTCAGACATGAAAATGGTTGTTAGACATCGAGATCTGGCAGAGATCGTGGCGGCCATCAAAGACTACTTCGATAAAGCTGCTGCTGCTGGTGATTCAGTGTCTGAACTACTCGAGACCGGGCGAGCTCAGCTCGATCGAAGTTTCAAACAGTTGAAGAGTAAGTTAAATTTAGAGTGCATCAAGCAAAGCAAATGAACTAGTGACCTGAAATTTGAATTTTACGTAGCTTTTAGGGTTCAATTTCAGAATATTTCTTTGAAAAATTTGTTCTTTTGTGCTCTTTCCCATCACTTTTTTGGGAAATTTTTGCAGAGACTGTTTATCATTCGAATAGCGTTTTGAGTAACCTGAGTTCGACTTGGACTTCGAAGCCGCCGTTAGCGGTTAAGTACCGGCTTGACGCTGGTTCGCTCAATGAACCGGGCGGTCTGAAGAGTCTTTGCTCGACCTTGGAACGCCTTCTCGCCTGGGAGAAGAAGCTCTACGAGGAAGTGAAGGTGCTTTATTTTTCTCATTCTTTAGTGGTTTTTTTAATATTCGCGCAAGTCTACAGCAATGTTTGTCAAATGACGGAAATACCCTTTGATTGCTTTGCAACTCATAATAATTGTTGGGGGTAACTTGGTCATTTGATGCGTCCAGCTCTCATAAGCTGTCAACCTTTTAGCCAGCTTGAGCGTCTGTGTATTCGCTTACATCTCGTGTGATAAAAGAATGTTAATTTCTTGTGATATGTAGCTGTAATTTAAAAGTTTGGTTCTGTATCTGTTAAACTTCTCAATTTCTTCTTAGCCAAAATGACAGGAAAAGCTCTTGGTTGACAGTTAAAAATGGAATTGCTGTAATGGGTCATTGGTCTTTGCTTGAAATAGGATTTATACTGAATTTTAACTGATTTTGAAGTATCATTGAAAACTTGCTTTTAAGTAAAAGCTGTAGATTTTTTAAAGATCTATCATTTGTTGAAGAGAAGTTTTTTTGAGGCTTTCTAGGAAAGTTTGAATAATTATGCTGATGTGGTGTCTTGGGAGTGTGTTTGTAGGCTAGAGAGGGAGTGAAGATCGAGCATGAAAAGAAGTTGGCATCACTACAGAGTCAGGAGTACAGAGGGGAGGAGGAAGTGAAGTTAGACAAGACCAAAGCATCGATAAGGAGGCTTCAGAACCTAATTATGGTCACTTCAGAAGCAGTCTCTACCACCTCCTCTGCCATCATTCAGCTCAGAGACAGTGAACTTTCCCCGCAGCTGGTTGAGCTTTGTCGTGGGTATGATTCAATTCACTTTGCTTATGTTCTTATCTGAGAAAAACTATGAAGTTCATATTATTGTGGCAAATGGTTCTGGCCCTTCTGGCATCCCGCAGTTTGTCACAATTAAGCATATACTTATCAATCCGGACCCTCAATTCGGAAGGACTTAATGTGACATTGCATTGATTTGCTGATCTTCACTGACTAATGACCTGCTTTGGGTCGGTTGCAAGTGTCAATATTAACGATAAATCAGGTGGTTAGATTGTTGAAAGTTCCAGCACTAAACCAGGTTTAGTGCTTCTGCAGCTTTTGCCAGTGATAAGTGATTATGGTGGTAATGGTAGCACTGTACCAATTGTTTGATTCCTTGTGGTGCAAAAGAGACATTTTTTTGTAGTGTCTCATTGATTGACCACTTCTTGGAAAGCAGGAGATAGGACTGAACTACACTAATAGATTAGAATAACTAATAACCATTTCATCATTGACTTTTGAAACTTCTGTAATTTGTAAAAAAATTGACAGTTGGACAGAGGGTACATTGGATATGGTATTTTAGGGTGAACAATACATTTTTCTATTAAATTAATCATAGCGAACTCCAGCACCACTTCTTGGAAAGCAGGAGATAGGACTGAACTACACTAATAAATTAGAATAACTAATAACCATTTCATCATTGACTTTTTGAAACTTCTGTAATTTGTACAAAAATTGACAGTTGGACAGAGGGTACATTGGATATGGTATTTTAGGGTGAACAATATATTTTTCTATTAAATTAATCATAGTGAACTCCAGTACTCTTCAACTTACAAAGGTAACTAACAAACTACCCCATTGAAGAGGCCCTGGGATTCAATTGTTTCGACACCTGTGGAATTATTTAACTCAACTTACGTGTTAGCAAACATCTTAGGTCATTAGGGTGCAGACACAGCTGGCTGATTTAACTAGCCTACTTTGATTAGTGAGCATGCATAATGTACTAAAGCCTATGCCTTCAAACATGTTGATTGACCTAACCAAATCATCAGCCCATACTGTGATATTGGTGACCAATCTTTGGTGGAGCACGCAAGAAGAACAAAACATATTTGGAGGATCTCAACTTTGTGAATTTGAGAGGGGAGAGGGGGGGGGGGGGAGTTGAATTGATGCTCATGAATATTGTTTCTATGCAGGGTAAATAATCAGTCTAGTTTTGGTCTATTTTTGTGCCCTGCTTCATCAATGACCATGATTGCAGACATACATTCTGTGAGTTGGTAGGCCATGTTTAAGAATGGAGTGCGTTTGCAGTGGATGAAACCATGTTCATATATTTTCTCCATACACATGATCTGATCGGAGTGTCGTGCTTGGAAAGTTTATGGGTTTATATATTGGTAGATTCTCAAATCTAAAGGATGATGGACCTGATCTGTCTGAATTTAAGTAAATCTTATTCTTATCTTATTAGAAAGTTAAATCTTATCCTTATCTGATTAGAAAAATGAATCCCAGAGAACTGGGCTTGTTAGTAAGCAGTGCCAAAGTTGCTGAGAGGCAATGAAGGCTATAGCTGAGAAGAGGAGTGGGTTGCCCCATTGAGGATGCTGAGTTGACCACCCTTCAAAGGATGTGGTCCATGACATTTATTAAATCTGCCATATAACTGGAATGTGCTTCATCGGTATGACCAATTTTACCGAGTGATCTGTATTCAGGGTCTAAAAAATGAATTAAGTAGGACAAAACATTGGGACGTTAGGCAGGGGTCCATGGTAGAGAAACCTCCTTATGCACGTGGCTGTTGACTAGGTCTTGTCGGCAATTCCTGACTGGAACCAGCTTCTCCACTTGGAAACCTTGAATGGTGAGACCCACATTGCCACCTTTCCAGTGAGGACACACTAGAGGAAGCATTGTATGGGTGCAACTGGTGCCGGTTCTTGGTAATATCACCACTACTATGGATCTGGCAGTTTAATCAGGGCTACTGTTGCCAAAGATTTATTTTTTTCTGGGGCAACTCCCCAATGCCAGGGATGCATATCCTTGCCCCTAGGTTTTGGGCATGGGCTGGAGGGTTGATCATCTTTCCAGTTCACTGGGTTGGCAATTGGCCTTCATGTTTTTGTTGTTTAAACATTTGAAATATTGGCCATGCTTTTTGAACATAAAATACTTCTTAGTCATGGTAATTCAAGTAACTCTTACCAAGTTCTACTTTGCATCTGAGTTATTTATGTTTAAATATGTTTAATACAGGTTCATGATCATGTGGAGATCAATGAATCAGTTCCATGAGGTTCAGAATCACATTGTGCAACAAGTACAGGGCCTTGTGAATCGATCTGCCAGGGGGGAGTCAACATCTGAACTGCACCGGCAGGCAACCCGCTTCCTTGAGGCTGCTGTTTCTGATTGGCACTCCAGCTTCTGCCGCTTAATAAAATACCAGAGGGACTTTATCAGGTCCCTCCATGGTTGGCTCAAGCTTACTCTCCTCCACATTGGCAATGACAGAATCACTGGTAGCAAAGAACCTGCCCTTTCTGTCCAAACCTCCTCTGACCTCTTTGCCTTCTGTGACGAGTGGAAGCTGTCCATTGATCGAGTTCCTGACACTGTAGCTTCTGAGGCCATCAAGAGCTTTGTTAATGTTGTCCACGTCATCTCTGTGAAGCAGTCTGAAGAGCTCAAGATCAAGAAGCGGACGGAAACTGCCTCCAAGGAGCTTGAGAAGAAGGCTTCGGCACTCCGCAACATTGAGAAGAAATACTACCAGTCATATTCAATGGTTGGTATAGGCCCTCCTGATAGTGGCCCTGATGGTGGTGGACTGGTTTTTGATGCACGAGACCCTCTTGCTGAGAAGAAGTCTGAACTTGCAGTTAGCCAGAGGCAGGTGGAGGATGAGATGTCAAGGTATGCCAAGGCAATTGAGGTAACAAGGGCAATGACACTGAATAACTTACAAACAGGTTTGCCTGGGGTGTTTCAGGCAATGACTGGGTTCTCGGCCTTGTTCACAGAGGCTCTTGAGGGGGTATGCACCCGTTCCTATGCTATTAAATGAGTAAATTGATTTTTTTTGAGGAAGTAAATTAGGATCATCAAGGCTGGGATTTTTTTTCTAAAATATAGGAAGAACCAGTGTTTCTTTTTCTCCTTTTTCTGTGTAGATATATGGAATTTTGTCATTTTAGCTTCTTCTGTGGAAGTCGGAGGGGATGTATCTGTACAGGGAATTGTTCAAGATTGTTGTAAGAGAGATTGGCTTCTTTATCACTTGAATAAAAATATAATGCTGCCCCTGTTTTTCTTTGTTTTCTTTCTTCCACCCCTTCCTTCTTCAAACAGATTTTGTATTAGACCTTAATTACATGGTATTATTTGTTTTAGACCTAACCTAAACTTATCTGAACCAAACACAGAACAGTAGAAAAAAGCTTGGTCAAGCTGGGGTTCCCAATTGACCTTGCTGCTAGCTTGCTGGTGGCGGTTAATCAAAATTGCAGCTGGGTTCTAATGGTTCAGACAAGTTCCCAAAACATGGAGAGAGTGGATGTGAGCAGAAGCATGAGAGCCTCAAAATTTTAACTACTCTGAAGTCAAGAGCGGCTCCAGAGTGTATCTATGGGTATGCGAATTGGTCGAGACCAATCTCAATTACAGCCGATTTCAGAAGGATTCATTTGGTCACTAAGATTCAAACTGATATGCTTAAGAACCGGCCCGAGACAGTTGTTGAACCTACCCATTGCACCCATAGTTGGTAGCTTGGTGGAGTTTCCATTTGCTGTGATAGGGTTGTTTAGAATATTGATGCCCTCAGACACTTGACTAAATATATGAGAGTTTTACAGCAGTTTCTATGTCACTCATTATGTGAGCTGAACAGCCTTGGTGGCAAGTTGATACCAATTTACATGCATGGTGTGTGTGGTATGATTCTTGCTTAAGGTAGTGGTCCATACCCAGAAGGAACTAGATGACATATTTTCAAATGGTCCAGAGGACAATTAATTAACTTATGGTATTACCTTTTTTCTTAATCCTTTTGATAAACATATATTTTGGTTTCTTGATTTCTCCTAGAATCTGATAATGCTTTCTTTGTCTATTAGTTTTGCTGGATCCAATGAACATTTTAGGCTGCGTATGGTATGCTTTTTGGGAATGCATTCTAGTTGATAATGTATTCTAAGAAATCATACCAAACACAGCCTTAGTTTCTATTCATGATCTTAAACATCTAGACCCACTATTTATTAATGTATATTTGTAATCTCAATCTTCTCAACCTCAACATTTTGTGGGTACCGGGCACCCCACCCCCTAAGATCTTAACTCGTTCTAAATTGTGATTAAAGAGAATGAACTATACAACTATACTTTGAAAGTGTTTGGAATAATCGAACTTTTTAAAATTAAGGTTGTGTTTCATCGACCTAGAATGCATACCAAACACATCCCTAGTATTCTCAATTTCAATGAAATGGATAGAAACTTATGTCTTATATCCAAGCAATGACTTAAGGGATAGTAAAGGTGGGGAGTCCAATCCATATCTCCTAATTAGAGATCATGAAAGATTTTCTAGTTGAATGTAATTGAAGTAGTTTGATATACCTTAGAGCCTTCATTTGGAAACCTAACAGCTGCCTTTAACAACATAAATGTTTCTCTCATTTTCTTCTTCTTGTTGCAAAAGTTGAAGACTGGATGCTTTAGTAAGAATTCCTCAATATAAAATAATCTCAAATACCAAATAATTTTCCAAGAAGTAATTTGGTTTCTTTTTCCTAGTGTCTAACTTGTAAGATGTACTCTAGAAATATTGGTGGGTAGCTATATTAAGGTAACTTATTCCCAATTGCAATGATATATATATGAAGAATGTAGCTAAGAAGAATTTAGGTTCTAAAGTCAGAAACAGTAGTGACCTCTTTAGTCTTTATTGTTTGTTGCATAACCTAAAAGTAAGGCATAAAGTGAAAGTTGGGGCACTTTGGAATTTGGTGGGGGCATGTGTCCACTAGTCAAGGGCTCCATCAGTCCATATAGGAAAATTTTGGAATGGCATTATGAGAGAAAGATTCTCCTTCATCATGAAAGATGTAGAGACAGATATTGTTTGGTTGGACTGTTGGAGATCATTCCCTCATAAATGCTTTACTTTTAGTGATTTGTTTATGATATTAGATGAAAAATTCTCATTTCTTGGGCAAAAAGAAGAAAGATAATGAGAAGGAAATAATAACTCAGAAAAGGATTTAGCTTCTAGGGATCCTTGTGAAACATTCTATTTCTCTCTGGTTTCTGGAAATTGCCAAATTGGAAATAGAAATTGGATTTGGGCCCCAACTAGGGGTGGCAGGTTCGCTATATGCCCAGCCCAAGCCCACATCTGATTTGTTAAGATAAGATAAAGAGTGGTGACTGAGCCCAACCCATTTATTATCGGCCAGCCCAACTAAAGATGTTATTTTATCCAAACAATGATCAAGGGGTGGGGTGGGGTGGGGTGGGGTGGGGTTGGGTGGGGTTCCACATTCCATAGTGACCCCATTGCCAGTTTGCCACACGCCTAAACCTTGACCATTGATTCACTCAAGTCCTTAAATTTGAGGATCAGGATCATGTCCAGGGATCCCAGCACCCAGGGTGCTGCTAGGGGGTGTCCAACGGCTTAGCTGTGCCGCACACATTTCAGCGCACGCCTAGGGATGTGTGCGACACAGTCCAACGGCTGGCAGCACCCTGGGCATGCTGGGCTCCCTGAAGACGAGCTAAATTCTAAATTTGAATTGTTGTTTATTTCACTCAATTTTGAATCTTGTCCAAATTTTACTCAAATCCAATAAAATGTTGATGCAGATTCGTTGTAGTAATCCCCAATACTTTGGATCTTCAGGCAAATTTTCCCTCTTATTGTTGAAACCACTGAAACCATCCATTGAAGTTAGGTGGATCGAATTTTTTGATTTATTTTTCAAAGTAGAATTTTTCAAGTAAATTTGCCAGGTAAAATCTTACGCCGAAACAAATGGAGCCCAAGGAACTCTTAGAAACAAATAATTCTTTCAGATTGAGCCTACTTAAATGGATAGAAAAATTAAATAATGTAAAGATCACTTTGTGAACTATCACAACTTACCATATTTGCATGGGTGAGTCGATGCGATAGAGGGCTCCACAACCATCTCATCCATCAAGTTTCAGTCCACCACAAAGAATGCCTAAAGCTTGTCCAAAGTAACAGGAAATGTGTTAAAAGTGCCATAAGAGTGAAATGGCAGTCTCGTAATTTATGAAACTTTAAATCTATTTTTAGGGAATTAATGGGGTTCCTGCTCTTGCAAGTTGAGAGGTCATCTATGGATTCACATAAATATCTTCCTCGGTCTGATCAAATGCGAACAACTTCAGAGAGCAATGAATTAAACTCCTTTAATAGAGAGCTTCCCATCGGATAACTCAAAATAGTTATTCATACTTTGAGCTTGGATTTCACCTGAAAGGGGAAGACATGCACTGTGATGAGGAATCACTAGCCCAAGTTTGAAATCTGAAACTAATCCACTAGCACCTTATGGGGAAGAATTATTAAGAAGAGTGTACATGACCACCAAACTAAAAATTTATTATAACAGATGCCTAAGGAATTTTGGAATTGGTTCTCAATTTGTATAAGCTTCAAACAGTGATAGTAAACAAGACAAACAAGAAAGCTTGAAGCCAAACAGATAGAACTAAATATAGCTACATATAGTCAGCAATACTGGATGAGAATAACAAGAAGTACTTATGAGGAAGGGGAAATGAAATTTCCATGAATCGTAGTAAGACCACTTAATATCTTGAAATCCATGAATACAAGCTTGCTTGCTTGAAAAGAGATTGCAATTAGGAACTTTCAAACAAATGCACGCCGGCCGCACGGGTAGGCGGCTGCAGAGGATCCAAATCTTGTAGAGCATGCATCACAATTTGTATATAATTTTAAAAATAAAAAAATAAAGAATTATGCAAAAAAGAACTCTGTCCGGGAGTGGTGGCGTAGGCCACACTCCCATTAGTCTGTCTCTCTTCTCTCTTTTCCCCATATGAAAAGACACCTTTGATTTTGAGGAGGAGAGAGATACACATGGGAGTACTGGATGGCGTAGTCCACAATCCTTGACAGAAAACTGCTTCCTAAGAATTAATTTGGGTACCTGATTGTTGCCTGAGACTGACCCAGCCCAGTTAATTGGTTGGTTACAAATCTAGTATAACTAAACTTCGTATAGAAGACAACGTACTGCTTAATTGGTTAGTTGGTTGATGTCTTTTAGTACACTGCAGGCTCCCACAAGGTCATGGGTTTTGTTTTCACTCTAGCTTTATAGTCTTGTTCGGACTAGTTAGTTCTAACCTTTAAATTGGGTAAGGTGACGAAGAGATGTGATATGGGATCTATGTATCAGATGTTGGGAGAATAGTCTCACATCAATTATTCTTGAAGTTTTCCATAGCCTCGTATAGCTGCCAGTCTTTCCAACAAATCCAATAGATCTAGTTTTTACGTTAAGGGAGAGGGATACACACCCCGCTCATGTACGATCAACTAGTGGACGACACCATTGGGGGTGTGGGATTGGATATTATATATATAGGAGGGGCAAGGGGGTAATTTCAAATGAGAATAGAGAGATTGACACCGTTACACCAACGATGTGCCCAACCTTTTCCTATAATGTAAATATCTAATCTAAAAGCTAAAGGAGCATGCCCGGATCTACTCCCAACATAATCAGCGAAATGATCATCCTGCCCCTATGAATAGTATAAATTCCACCCATATTGATGCTTCTGCTCACACTCCCATTGGCCCCGACATCAGTGAAGAGACCATGCTCATGGACGGATGATTGAATATACTACTAGCTTTTGATAAATTAACAACATAGACCAATTAGAGGACTAGACATAAGAAGATAAGGGAGTCTTTTGCAAAAGAAGAAGAATGAGACAATGATATATGTTGGGCACCTGGTGGCGTGCCCAGTCTTTTTCCTTTGACGCATAACAAACTAGTTGAGCTAACTCGGGACGAGTCAAACCCTTCCGAGCTCAGAGTTGGTTCAGAGACTTTAGATGACAACGGAGCAAGAGAATACTGGTGGCGATAGTAGTAGTAGTAGTACGTAACCGTGTCGCTCTTTTTTTTTTTCCTGGCAAGTGTCGCCGCCGATTAGTTTGATACAGACCTCAGTTCCTCCACAACCCAACCTTCTGTCCTCCACATCACACGTGTCAAAGAAGTGACACACTCGGTTTCATGCAAATGCAACTTTGCATGAAAAGCCCCTGAACACCTCACCACCAATCCCCACACGTGCCACTCAACGTGTTAACGCTGTCACCCTCTGCCTCTTTTTATATAACACAACAACACCAACTTCCCCTCAACCACGCCCGAACGAACCATCTCAGAAGATCTCTTCAAAGGCTTTCACTCTTTTGTAGTTTGTAGTGTTGCATAACACAGCTTGTACGTGATTCAGTACTGTGATGGCGGAGCAACGCGACCAACGCCAGCAACAAGAAGGTCCGATGGCTGACCTACGTGCACAGTTTGGCCCACAGTACGGCCAGCAAGAGCAACCGCGTTGTCGTCAGGTGGTGAAGGCAGCGACTGCTGTCACCGCGGGAGGATCATTTTTGGTGTTATCGGGTCTAACACTGGCGGCAACTGTGATAGGACTGACGGTGGCGACGCCAGTGCTGGTGATATTCAGCCCAGTACTTGTGCCGGCGGTGATAACGGTGGGGTTGCTGATGGCCGGGTTCTTGACTTCGGGTGCGTTAGGGGCGGCTGCGGTGACGGTGTTGTCATGGATATACAGGTATGTGACAGGGAAGCATCCACTTGGTGCGGAACAGTTGGACCAGGCAAGCTATAAGCTGTCAGGCAAGGCTAGGGACATGAGGGATCGGGCTGAGCAGCAGTTCGGGCAGCAACAGCAGCACTTCAGGAGTGGTGTTCAAGCTTCTTAAGCTCTCTGCCCATGGCCATCCAAAACCCAAAACCCCTTCATTCATCTCTCTCTCTCTCTCTCTTCCACATGATGGTGATGATGAACTGTTTGTTGTGTAGGTAGGTTTTATTTTGGGTGGGAACAGAAATGGGGAGAGATCAAGTGGGGGGTCTGCAACTAATGTGTTTGCTGCTTAAGCTTTTTAATCTGTTTGTTTTGCTTTTATGGATGTTCTTGGTATTCCCTTTGTAGAATTTTCTTCTATTTTATTTATTTCTCTATTTTTGTTGTTGAGGCCTTCAGTTCAGTTCTTCTTCTTCTTCATTATTCTTCCTCCAATCTCAAGTCAAATCTTAACTCGGGTGGTTTGAACCTATCAAACCCGAGGCAAAAGTAATTTGAGGGTACCAAGTCTCTAGAAAGTGTGCCTCACTAGAACATGCAACACAACACCAGAATCAAAATTAAGTGAGGAACTAATAGGGCTTGGCCCCAACTTCCCCATGAACATGAATTGATTCATGGCATTGTGAGCTCGTATAACACCCACCGAAAAAAATTTAGCTTGGGAAGAATTGTCAATTTTCCACATTGATGCTCAAAAAGGACCAAGGGTGGGTTAAAGATATGTGAATTCAGAGATCTTCTCCTGCGCACATTGTGCTAGTTATGCCCTAGCCTAGCGATGGTATAATTGTACATTATGATCTTCAAAGATCGATATTAACGGCAGTAAAATAAATCGGAGGTCTACTTTTTACATGATAGTAGAGAAGAATGAAAATCATAAATACAATCATACAATGCGTACAAAGATTTACAATGCGTACAAAGATTTATGTGGTTCGACAAGGTTGTCTACGTCCACGATGGGATGATCTGTTTCACTATCAATGAGGAATAGGGTTACAGTCGTTCGTTCTTCACAATTGTTGACATATTCACGCATAAGGCAAAAAAAATAATCACATATCGAATATGAAAAAGGATGTGAGTGGGTTAATAGGTATTTGGGGATCCTTTCCTAAACGGCTAACTTTTGAGAATGAGATTCAAGTTTCTAACAAGTAGTATCAAAGCCGGGATGTGAAAATTCTCATTTGGCCAAAAGTTCTCAGAATTTGATCTCAGGCTCCACGTCAACTCCCACCTGAGGGAGAGATCGAGATCTTAGGTTCTACGTGTTTATCATCCGCATGGAGAGAGATTATTGGGATATTCACGTATAAGACAAAAAGAGTAGTCTCACATCAGATATGAAAGAGAATGTGAGTGGATTAATAGGTATTTAGAGACCATCTTTTTATCGGCTAGCTTTTAAGGATGAGACCCAAGTTCTTAACAACGCACGGGGTATTATCAAGGATCTCAGTGGGGCACGTGGAATTTTGGGAAAAAAAATTAGAGCAATAGAAAAACATTTAGACGGACCATATCTGGTCTGGCTAGGCATGAAATCCTGATTAGTGATTACAATGTTCAGTAAGACTTTTTTTGTTTTTATCTTCTGGCAAGGGGGTCAGATTTTAAAACCAACCTTTTTTATGCGGCATCAACCAAAATCAGTGTATTTGCAAATATATATATATATAGGGAGAATGTTTTCTATGTTGCAGGGCAGCCTGTGTTCAAGCACATGGCAACCTGTAAAGGGGCAAGGTGGTTATTATATCCACCCCCATGTGCCTAGGAGCAGCCTGTGTTACGGCACAAAGAACAACACCCCCATAAATATATGGGAGAAAGTTCTCCGGGAGTGTGACCAACACTCACATGAATCTATATCTCTCTTCACTATATGAAAAGACATCTCTGTCATCTTATTTTGAGGAAAGCGATAAACACATGGGAGTGCTGGCATAGACCACACTCCCGGATAGAATTGTTTCCCTATATATATATTTATACACAAAGTGACAGGTTTCCCATTCCGCCAATAAACATCACACAACAAAACAAAACACCACCACCACCACCACAACCCCCCCCCAAAAAAAAAAAAAAACAAACAAAACAACCAACTCCATTCGACGTGGAATTCCCGAGACTCTGTTTTGGGCTTAAAACTAAACGATAGCAGTAAACAGAAAACCCGAAGACGAAAATCTATACCCCTGGAAGATCAATCATCGATCAGCAATTGAATCAGCCTATGTTAATTCTGACCCAATTATGAATCCTGCATAATCTAGAAACATAAACAATGAAATCAGGAGGGAGAGAGGTTGTTTTCCTCTTATCTTTCATTTTTTGAGTTTTTTTATTCAAGTTTAGTTCCAAAAGGTAAATTTCACATATTTTTGGGTTACTTTTAAGTTATTACAAGAAAATGTCAAAAGCCGAGATCAATACGCTTTTGTAGGTGATTCCAGTTACACTTTATTCTGAATTGGGATGGTCAATTCCAAACTAGATCGCCCGATCATACCAGTTCCAAAGATTCTTAAAACCTTGTCTACACACTAAGAAGTGCAAACATGGCAGTGTAAAATATTTGTGATTTTTTATTCAGTGAAGGCAGCGGAAGCATACCCAAACTTTTTCACATCAACAATTCATTGGAAGAGAAAAGCGCTCATTACCTATGAGTCTAGAAGCGGACTAATTAGGCAGTAAAAAAATAAAAGGCTAGAAGAAACATATTGAGGTGTAGATGCAAGGAAACAAAGCTTTACAATGCTCCAGCACTCTTCCTCGAGAGTGCAATAACATTGAAATTTATTGAATTGGGGTTCTTTTGGATCATTCCTTTTATGACTTTTGCCGCATCCTGCCATAAAATAGAATCATTTAGATGACATAAATTTCAGATGCCAGGAGATTGAAAAGGTTGGAAAAGAGTGTCAATAGTTACATGAAAGCAACCATGATATTATAACTTAAGTGCTGAGACCTGATCAATTTGACAGTAATGAGGGAGGGAGGGAGGGATGACCAGTTAGATGGATTAATAAGGCTCTGTATTCACATTAATTTCATTCTGATGATTTTGGTTCTCATTTTTAAGCCAACTGCCATGTAAAGTTGCAGTTGAAGCAAAAGCAAACATATGGTTGTTAGCCAACAATATTGTAGCATGGTTTGAGTAACTTTATAAGATTCTGATGATACCAGTAAGAAATATGTACGAAGATAGGGATTACCTGCAACAAGCTGCTGGGTGAAGAAGGACCATGTGATATTGGTTGCGACTTTCTTCCATCAAGCTCATAAAGTTCTCCTACAAGTAAGGGATTTCGATAAACACTGGGGACATGCTATAACATTTTCCTTTTTTTTTTTTTTTTTTTAGAATGGAGTAGGCATGCACATGCTACAAAATAGACTTTATATTTTGTAACACATAAAATTCACAACTCGTCAACAAAAATAACAAGACAAGTGATATGACATACCATCCACACATGATAAGCAAATGAAATGAGTGTCCACACTTGTATTGATATCAGGAGCCTGCACAGCAAAATAGTATAATAAGACCTTAAATATCTAAGCTAAATGAAGAAATACACCATCAACCACAGATTAAATGCTAGTGGGCTACTGATTGAAAGGGGGAAAAGAAATAGACTATCAACTCCTCTCCATCTTTAAATAAAATGCTGGTTATATTCTATAATCTTTGGAAATGTTCTTGCTGAATGACAAAAATAATTGACTCTTACAAAGGTTGAATGGCAAGAATTGATTCCTGCTTCCCCTATTTTTCTGGGGGAAACTGCCAGATTACCCAAAATTGGGTTTCGCCAAACCAAAATATCCACCAAGAAGTTTGGATTACTGAAATAGCCAAAAGAAAGATGTCTATTGCGCAAATGCCCAAAACAGTGACCAAGGTATGTATGGGGTTCAAGGGCCTCTTCCTTTTGTTTTTTAACAGAAAAAAAAAAAACCTCATGTAAATCCAGAATCACCGGAATAGGGACCATGAATCAACCAACAAAGAAAATCAATAACTTGGCAAGAACAGTTCAGATAGGGATTAGACTGGCCTGTTGCTCTATTGGATAGGGGGAACAACCCAGTAAAGTTTGAACGAAATCCAACAATCGGATTCAAAATTATTGAATTAGAAAAGTGAAACCAAAATAGAATTAGTAACTTTCAAGAGTAATAATCACCAAAATACAAACTACTAAATTAGAAACTACCAAAATAGTAGCCAGATTTAGACACTACCAGAAATAGAAAGTATGGTTGCTACATGAACTAGAAGTGGAAGAACAGAAAATAGACATTGAAGCAACTAAAACAGAACTCGAAATCAGAAGATTCAATCAGTTTCAGAAAAGGTGTCCCACCTGATCCTCAGAGCTGGAATCCTCCTACCAAATCCTAATCCTGGAATCTCACCTGGTTTTTATTGTATTTCACAGTAGAGCCAGAATATGCTCTGAATCTCACAGAACCAAAAGGCAAAAGCCAATTTCTATTCATCAAGTTCGTGTGCCGGGCTGTAGCCCTTACAAACTTATATAAAGAGAGTTTGAACTAAACCGGACACTAAAAAGGAAAGGCCGAAGGCTGAAGCAAATCCTATCCATAATAGGAAATAAAAATAGAAACAAAGATGGACTGGAACTTACCAATCACAGGCTGCACGGACTGGAACTTCCCAATCACAGGCTGCATGGGAGGTTTCCTAAACTGAACAGAAAACTGAAATATAATACAAAAAAGGGTTGATATTCTGTGTGCAGAAGCACAGGCTGCGCCCAGACACATGGGCTGACTATTTGTACCATTCAGCGGGGGGGGGTCATTTCGCCCACCCCCATGTGTCTGGGAGCAGCCTGTGCCCCCAGCACAGAGAACATTTGGCCTACAAAAAAACTGACTCCAAAACAGATCTGGAATTTAAAGGATGTATCAGTCTGTCTAAAAAACTTGACATTAATAAAATAAAGGAAATAAGATTCCCAAACTGACCCACGATTTCTGGTTTCTAGAGGAGCTAACTCTTGACTGCAGATCAGGTTTGGACTAGAAACTGAACTAGACCAAACAGCAGGGTTTCTTCGACCTCTTTCTACTAGAAACTGGACCAGACCAAACGGTGGGGGTAAGAAGTTAGTAGATTGAAGTATGGGACACTCGTGATCACTCAGCTTTGCTCTCGTTGAAATGATGGCTGCTTCCTTCAACAACAACAAACTCAGCCTTATCCCAACCTAATGGGGTCGGCTACATGGATCCAAACAAAACAAAATAGAGAAAACAGATATATACTGAAAAAAAAAAAAAAAAAAAAAAGGGGGTGAAGAAAAGATGGGAGAAGAAAGATGGGGAAAGAGATGAGAAAAGACAAATGGAAGATGGAGAAAAAAAATAGAAAGATGAAAGATAGTAAGAGGAAAAAGGCACAACCCAACACGTCAGGATAATCTCAGCTAAATGGGGTACGCAACATGGATCCTTGCCCTCCAATAGGCTCTGTCCGAGGTCATACTTGGAACCAGACCTAGACTATGCATGTCCTTCCGTACCACTTCTCCTATGGTCATTTTAGGTCTGCCCCTAGCTGTTTTATCTCTTTCAATCGGAATCATATCACTCCTTACTGAGGTGTCCCTAGGTCTCCGTTGAATATGACCATACCACCTTAAACGATTCTCTCGGAGCTTGTCATTGATCGGGCCAACTCCCAAGTCCGCTCTTATTTGTTCATTCCGTACTTTATCCTTCCTTGTTTTTCCATACATCCAACGTAACATCCTCATCTCTGCTACACGAAGCTTATCAATATGACACTTCTTAACTACCCAACAATCTAGACACACCTCTCCACTTCATCCAACCCACTTTAATTCTCTGTGAAACATGATCCTCTATGTCACCTTCTTTATTTATGATTAATCCCAGATATCTAAAATAATCACTTTACGCTATCTCTCTTTCCTCAATTCGCACCATATCAGAATCCATCAAGGTGTGACTAAAATTACACAGCATATACTCTGTCTTCGTTCTACTAATCTTAAATCCTCTTGTTTCCAAGGTTGACCTCCAAAGCTCTAACTTAGAGTTAATCCCTTCTTTTGTCTCATCCACCAAAATGATATCATCAGCAAAGAGCATACACCACGGAACTTTGTTGAGGGAGGGTATAAAAAAGAAAATCCCTTAGAGCAATGACTTCCCATATAAAAAGTTAGGCCCATGAACCTTATACATACCCTGACCACTGTTTTGGGCATTTGTGCAATACACATCTTTCGTTTGGCTATCAGTAATCCAAACTTCTTGGTGGGTATTTTTGGTTAGGTGAAACCCAATTTTGAGTACTCTGGTATCCCCTCTTCTCTCTCTTCCCTTCCTTCAGGTTACCGTTCACAACCCCTCTTTAGATAGATCGAGCCCTATACCTCTCCCTATCAATCTAGTTTTATCTTCCTTTCTTTGTATCCTTTTTCTCCCTTGTAAGTTAATATTCCCCTTCTTTTTCCATCACAGGCTGCTGGAACATACAAACAAGCAAGCTTCCCAACCTCTGGTTTCTCATGAAAATAGTGTAATCCTGGGCTTGTGTTTCAGCCAATCAATCAGTTGATTTCTAATCTACAATTAGGGTTGGCTGGCTGCACACAAGCCTAGGCTATTCAGATTTATAAGGAGCCTAAAGAGGAAACAACAAAAAAATTAGTAAAAACACAGGCATTACAAAGAAGGGAATAAACCATAAATGCCATTGATCCAATGATTGTATATATATATATATATATTAAAAAAAGGACCATCAACTCCTCTCCATCTCTGGCAAAATGCTGGTGTTATTCCATACACCTTTGAGATTAATGTCTATTGAAGGAAGAGTGGCAAGAATTGATTTCCTAATTCTCCAAATAGCAGCGGTTTAATGCCCATTACTAACACCTAGTTGTTTAAGGAGAAAAAGGACAACCTAGTTTTACATCTAAATATTACATCTCCATTATCCAAACAGCAATTACGTCAAAAGACGAGAATGGTCAAGCCATATAAATATCTGGCCATAGTCAGCTTGTTAGGGCTTCCAAAACAGTGGTTTCCATTTCTTCAGGATGGGTCAAATTTACAGCAAAAGCTGCAAAAGATGCCTTCTGCTAGTATTCAGTTTAGGACTTTGTTTAGGTCCATCTACATGCAAACATGTGGTTGTTAGCCAACATATTGACATGCAAACATCCAATAGTTTGCTTATAATCTCCCAACAACATCCTCGTGAATAGATGAGATTACTTTAGGATGTATCTACTTATCCCTTGGAACAATACTTGCCTCAGTATCACCAGCACTAGCTGCTACTAAATGTGCATCCTCCATTTCCGTGTCTTTCTCAAGAAATAAAGCACGCTGCAAGCCACAAGAATACATGAAATATATACAGGTATTAGAAGGAAAGAAAACGAAGAATATTCTTTAAAGAATCTATCAACCACCAGATGAGGAAATTGAAAACATTTTCAATCAGAACTGTACCTCCATTGGATCCATGTGAGCAGTTGATTTAAAGAATCTATCAAGGTACGAATCCTCGCCTGGGAATAACTTGTATGAGAAAACAGAACGCCACAGGTGTTCTGAGAATCAATGTTTGAATGTTCTTGATAGTATAGTGAAATATACAGCTAGACCTTGAATTTTAAACCTTCCCTCCTATATATTTCTAAAAGATTGCAATCTTTTTCATAAATCTCAACTACAATATCATGCAACACACAGATATTGACCTTTCTATACTTCAACTATGGCATGGCATACCAAAGAGCAAGATTTCATAGCAAACCCAAAAAATAGGATAAAGAACCTATAGGAACTGAAGCATGGATAACAAACAGCAGAGCACTATTACAAAAAAATAATCCTAATTATTGAAAAAAATTGAGGCTTAAAAAAAATAGTGTCCCAATCTGAAATAAGATGATGGAATGTCCATTGAGATGGATGTGCAACAAATAAATGAATGCACTAGGAAGGGATGATTGTGTTCATTTTCTTTACTTTTATTATTAATATTTTGTCTACGCAAGGATCCATGTAGCCGACCCCATTTAATTGGGATAAAGCTGGGTGGGTGTTGTTGTAGGAAGGGATGATAAAATGCAAATAGGAAATGTTCGGACAATGGAGAGGCTGAAATCACCTCACATTGAAACCTTGAATGGAGTCCAACAAAGTACAACAATTTATGTAGCTGAACCCAAGTAATTAGGGTAGGGCTCAGTGATTGAGTTAAGTTTTGAAGCTCCTCTAAACATAAAAGAAAGGACCGAGTTTTCCTCCATCCACAGTGAATGGGACCATTCACCAGTCACCACGGGACGGGAGAAGGCCCGGGAGGGGGGGGGGGAATCAGGAGGGTGTTTTGGGAAGATACTAAAACCCTAGGATGGTGGGTGAACAGTCCTCTATGGGTGGAGGAAAACTCTCCTAAAAGAAAAATGAGCAACTTAGAGTCAGTTTTGTACAAAAAATCAAGGTTACAATTTTCCTTTTTTAAGGTGTAATCTTAATGAAAAAACAAGAAAAAGTAATGTCAATTGAGAGGGATCAGCTATCTAAAATTGATGCAAGACAATTTCGATGGATTGACCTGAACCTGTTTGTGAACCCAGACCAAGATGAACCGGACCAGATTTGGGTCTTTTAGATTTAGTAGTATTTTAGGATTTTATTTTATTTAGCAAGACAATATCTTTTATTTTATTTTATCTTATTTTAGGAGATTGGGTGGATCACGTATTATCTCTTTTGGGTAATTTAGATTTGATATATTTCCTAGGATATTTAGTTTTTCATTTTTTGTTGGGTTTCTATTTTCATGTAAGGAAGTTTTCTTCTTTATAAGCATGTAATACAGGAGAGATTTGGAATTAATGATTGCAACAATGAATTAAAAGAAACGTGAGTTTGTGCGTGTGCACACCTCCCTCCCCCCTTCTTCTTCTCCCCCCCCCTCTGATTTCTTCTCAGATTTCCCCTCTCCTATTCTGTACCGCATTAGTATCTCTGATCCGATCCGATACGATGTGTCTCTTAAAATTGCCCACCCGATATGATTCTCGATTCTAATACTTTAAACCCTGGTTACAGCCTCTTGGTAAGTCGATAGATCCTTATCTACTACGTAGGCCAACATATAGAAAGGGAACCATAGTACTAAATTTCACCGAAGTCTAGGCGAGATTTCAAAAATCGGTCAGGACTAGACGAGATTTTAAAAAAAAGGTCATACCCAGTGCACAAGGCTCCCGCTATTGCGGGGTCTGGGGAGGGTCACAATGTACGCAGCCTTACCCTTGTTTTTTTGCAAAGAGGCTGTTTCCAGACTTGAACCCGTAACCACTTGGTAAGTCGAAATGAAAAAGTGCAACATCTTGGTCAAAATTTCGGCGAGATGCCAAAATTTTGAATGATTGTAGCATCTCGCCAAAATTTTGGTCAGATGTTACAAACCATGGGTATAAAAAGGCAAAAACTCGTGAGTCTCGGTCGAAATTTCGACCAAGAGTTCTCTGTTGACTCCCATTTCAACTGTTTGTGCCGTTTTGTGCTTTCTAACCTTTCTTTTTCGATTTTTTGCCGCATCAATGCCGGAATGACTTGGCAAAACATCATTGAAGCTTGCTCCACTGTTTCAGGTAAAACCCATTTCTCCAAAAATGTTTTTTTGCAAAACATATGATCAATACATGTTGGTTAGCGATGAATTTATTACATGTCAGAAACCGGCAGCTGGTCTACAACCTCATGGTGTCGAATTTTTTTTTTCTGTATATATATTATTTTTTTATTTTTTTGCTTCAAAATTTTGATTTTCCTACAACAAAAATGTAAAAATTAGGGGTTATGTAAACTGGATGAGGATCAATTAAATATATGTTAGACATCATTGGTTGATCTACGGCCTTACGGTGTGGGAAATAATTTCTGCCAAACATTAATAACTTCTGAAATTAAGAAAAATATTTAAAAATTCAAAAAAAGGGAAAAATAGGTGTTGGTTTGAAAATTAATGAAAAAATATGAAAGTAATTTCTACATGTTTGAAGTGCATTATTTAAAAGTTTTTAAATATGAGAAAAACATAAGGGTTAAGGAAAAAAATACTAAATAGCTATATACTTGTTTTAATGGTCTCAAACTCTTAATTGATGTCTTCAGTTATTAATAATTTGTTTTATTCATGCAATAATAAACAAGTCAGATTATGGCAGACCATGATAGACGTCAGAGGCAGGGGAGCAAAGGCCAGCCAGGAGCCCCAGGGGTGACATTGCATGGTTGCACGGAGTGGCAAATGATGGAGATAAAAGAAAAACAGTGTAATTACTGTTACAAAAAGTTTTTGGGATGGCGGGCCACTAGACTCGAAGAACTTCTGGCTAGGAATTCTCTTGATATGGTCTCATGCCATATGATCCCTGTTGAGGTACCTAGGACCATAAGTGATCACATGAGGGGAGGGACGAAGAGGAAGGCTCAGAAGGAGAAGGCAAGGATGAAATTGGAGTACAATGGGAGGATATGATGATAGTTATAACAGTGATGACCATACCTATGTGCCTGATGATGTATCCCTGAGGAAGAGGCTAGGGATTTCGGCAGGCACAAGAGAGCAGGTGGCAGTAGAGGAGCTGGTCTGTCTAGAGCATGTGGTAGTGGTAGTTGAGGAGCTAGTACCTCTAGAGCAGGTGGTAGGCAGCCTGGGTTGCGTAATCCTTTCAGGATATCATGTAGTACGAGGGCAGCTCTGCTTCCACCACCTCTAGTAGCATCACCACGAGTTGACCCCACACTACACCAGTATCCTGGTGTCTACAGGAAGAAAGGCAACAAGCAACCTTAGCTTGAGGAGTATATTACTGAAATGAGGGAAATGTGGGAGAGCTATGGGGTGACTATCCTGTGTGATGGTTGAACTGGGCCTACAAGAAAGTCCATCATCTACTTTATGGTATACTGTGACGGATACATAAAAAATAGAAAAATAGAATGCCTTGGTTGCTTAGGCGCCGCCTCATTGCCTAAGCGCTTAGGAAGGCCCCCCAACGCCTTGGTCACTTTGTCATTTTGACAACCATGTAACCATTAATTGGGAAAATATCACAATCAGTACTCTAAAGTGCAGGAGATTGTACCATAGCTTTTGCCAAGACCACCTACATTTAGTGCCTCACACTAGACACAAATAAACAGCACTACCAGCTTAAATGTAAGTATATGTATGGTTACAGAGCCAAAAAAAATTAAATATATAAAAGAACAGTATATGCATGGTCCTACTCATCTGTAAAAAGAAAATCAAAAGAAAACTTACAAGGCCTAATCTCTGAAGAGACATTTCCTATTGCATGAAGAAGTCCAATAGTTCCACAAGCATTACCCACGGTTTGTTTCATGTAATAAACTTTTTCACTTGGTTCCTACACCCAAAGGACCATATAACACAATTTTTTTTTATATAAATGCCAATAATGAGAAAATAAAAATGCTCAATGAACAAAAGAAGTATGAACATTAACTTGCTGTCCAGCATGAAGCCTAAGGAGTAAGGATACAAATATGAGAAGTGTACATTAAAATTTTCACACCTAAAGGACATGATGTGAGAATAAGCACTCAATAACAGCATATATTCACAAATCTAATTTTAAGCCTAAAGAAGTGTTGCAAAGTAGCAAAACTCACTCTTTAGGATTTTATTTTAAGGAGAATAACTTTGCTCATCTGCAAAAGTGCCCCTCCAAAAAAGTCAATATAAATTAGGTAGCTCTTTTTATTTCTCAAAATGGAAACAATGCTTTGAAAAAGATAAATGGAGCATACGTCAAATTTCTACATTTTGCTGATCTGTGAATAGGTAGAATTATTAATAGCTCCCATAGTGCATCTTTTTTGTTTACCTTCAAAAAAACCTCTTTCTTTGCCTCACTCCCCACCCCTTCTTTATGCATTCCTTTGAAAAACATTTTCATTTATCTCCCATTATGACAAAATTAACATATTAAAATTAATCTCCCAAAAAACAACAAATGAGTGAAGACGAACGCTATGAAATAGAAATAACAACAAAGCAAAGGGTGAAACTTACCAATTATGTAATACTTATGAAATATTTAAACAGAAAACAGAACAATAATGAAAAGTGTATTCAGGGAAAGGGGTGGGGATTGGGAACAACTTCTACAAACTACATTTGAAATGAAGAAACATAATTCTGTATGTACCTTCTTCAAACTCTCTTTCTCTGACAATCTCTCTGCTTCAGTCTGAAACAAATGGCATCTCATTCAGTTCATCAATCTAGATTTTTTTAGTGAGATTAATTTGGTGACGCTTAGTGAAAGGAATAGCCAATCAAGATTTTTTATTCCAAAAGAACTGAAAACTGACTACAACCGAACACTCCACCCCAACCCCCCGGGGTACAAATTTGACTGAGAAGATCAGATTCTCGTACCTCAGCAGTAAGGGGATAAAGAAAAAGCACAGCAAGCACAGGCTTGGGAACCATTTCCAAGAGTTCATCATCCAAACCATACACGTCATAGAACTCTGCTTCATCCACTGGCAGACCTAGGCCCCTTAGAAACTGCATAGCATAAAAAATATTTAATTAAATTCCTGAATTTCGATTATAGTTTCATTTTTACCTCGATGGCAACGTTGTTAACAAACCTATACATTTCGACAAATATGTCATGATTCTCAGGACAGACTCACAAATTTCGATCATGTAAAGAAATCAAAGAAACTTCGAAGTCTAATATGAGAAGTTGAAATGCACTGGGAATAAAGTAGGGAACCTCAATGTATCCCAACAGTTTCAGAACGCGCACACACACAACACAGAGAGAGAGAGAGAGAGAGACCTGGTTCATGATATCAGGGTTAGCTTCGAGAGGCAGCCATTTCTTAGTGGAAGGAATTTCGTTTGGAGCAGCCATGATTCTCTTCTAAGAAGGAAGAGAACACGAAGCGGGAAGTTCCAGCAGTGAAAATGACGCGAAGTGGAAAAGAAAAAGGCAACCGCCAAAAGCCGTGGGCTGGAGAAATGCTGTGGAAGAGCGAGCATATCCCTTTCTCTCCATTGCCGGTGAGGCGGTAACCAGAAGGGCGGGCTAGCAATGGCCCGGACTATACCGATCCGGACCGGTCCCCTCATCCCTAACTGGACTGGAGTTTCATTTTTCTGATTAGTGTAAATTACATCCCTCCCCTCAACTTTCCTCAATTACACCCGTATCTGCTACCTCCTACAGGCTACAGTTTACAATAAATTACCATTACACCCATGCCATTACCATCCATCTGTTAAATCGTGATGTGGCTTAGTAATATTTGAAATTTTGTTTTTTAATAAAATCAATATATATTGGTTAGCCTTCAATTGTTTATATGTTTAACATTGTTGGCCGATTTACGACTTAAAAGAGACATATTTTATTTTCTATTTCTATACTTTGGATTTTAAAAATTAAAAAAAATAATAAATAAAAAATTATTCTGCTTTGACTTCAAAAAACATGAAAATTTTGTTGAATTATATGCCGACGCTCTTCACCGATTTTTGCTTTTGAGAGCATCCAACTCATTTCTGATACAACATTTTGGCGCATCAACTAATTTTCCAAGAATAAATTGGTCTACTTAGCAAGAATTTGATTAGTTTCTTCGTTGGTAACCAAAAGCATTGAGATTGAAGCGGATGATGGAGTAGTACATCACATTACCCAAAACTATTCACTGTTTCAATTCCTTCAATAGCTGTAACAGCTCCAGTTATAGTACTACTTGTAACTTGTAAGCCAAATTTTCTGTTGAGAAACCTTCCCGGAACAAGAACACTGTTCCATCAGAAACAGCAAGGGATGGGAGATTTTGGATCCCAATAACTCTCAGATGCTAATCCTTTAAGTAAGACAGCAATGCAGGCAAGTTCTTTATAATTTAACTAGGCATGCCAATACATCAGATACAGAATCATGGTGATTCAAATATTAGAAAAACTCGAAGTCCAGAAATTTACCCCCGGACTTTATGTCTGCTCCTGCCATCCTCTTACTATTGCTCCCCACCCCAATAGTATCAACTACCCCAAACTTCCCAGGCAGCTCAGCCTCCACTGGCCTTGGCACCTCAGGTGGTGTGCTGCACCGTATTAGTGCCCAGTTCACACCTTCAAAGAATGGGTGCTGCTTGATCTCAGTTGCTCCCCTCTTCACTCCAAGGCGGTGCTGGGGTTCCTTCACCAACAGGCCCCGGATCAGATCCCTGCTAGAGTAACTGGTTGCGGGCGAGTCTGGAAATCTCAGCTGTTGTCCAACCACATTGATCAATGTCGCACGGTTTCCTGAACCCTTGAATGGAGTCTTTCCATACAGGAGCTCATGCAAGAAGATACCAAAAGTCCACCAGTCCACAGCGCTGCCATGGCCTTCTCCCTTGATTATTTCTGGGGCTAGATATTCATGAGTTCCAACAAAGGACATGGACCGGGCTGCTGTCGGCTCAGCTACAAGCTCTAGCAGGGAGCTAGCTGGCTGTACATGCTCTGTGCGGGGCTTTCGAGTTTTATTTTTGCTCTTCTGATGAGATATCCGTGGGATAAAACATGCTGGTTGGATGCACACAGAAGGCGGCTCAATGCAGGCCGGCTGGACACAAAACGCACCACCAGCTGCCCGTTTTGAGGGATCTGAGTCAAATGACGAGGTCTTTATCAGAGTAGGTGAGACTGCACATCTTAGGGAGAGGTCAAAGTCTGATAGCATTATGTGGCCATCATCACGGACGAGAACATTTTCTGGTTTCAAGTCCCTGTAAACGACTCCCAACATGTGGAGATACTCAACCGCCAGAAGTACTTCTGCTGCATAAAACCTGCATAATGAAGGCAAATAAATTATATTTGCAAGGTTTGGGAATTAGTGAATAAGAAGTGACAAAGAACTAGAGGCAGATGTACAAGTTCTTAAGCTTCAGACAAAAAAATTACTTCCCTTCAAACTCGATCCCATATTCATTAAAAAAATATAGGGCCAGAATTTTCTGTGGGGGTAGAGTGGCATCAACAGGGTGATCATTACCGCCTTCATGGGGGATGGAGCGGTCATTTCGCCCCCAACCCCCATGTGTTGGGTGCAGGGGGTACACTCCCCCACAGAGAATATTTCTCCAAAAATATGTATTGAAATGATAAATGAAGATAAAAGCAAAATTAGTGTTGGTTGATAAACCATATCAGTTACTAACACAAACTGTCTATTTACAGCATCCAGGAATTAAAGTGTTAAAACTGATTAATGTGAAGAGTACAGCAACACTGCTTCCCTAGCCTTCAGATAGAACAGCAGCAGAAATTATTTTCCAGCATCCATTAATAAATTGGAAACAGTTGCAAAATTGAGGTGATAGAGAAAGGTCAAGTTAAAATTCTCACCACCAAAAAAACAAAAAGAGGGTCCTCTGAGCAAGCGGCAAAGGGGAGTGCACCAATGAGGATGAGGTGCAACAAAATGGTATCGTACATAGGAGGGCAGCAGCAAGGTCAATCCATGTGAGGAGGAGAGAGAGACACAGAGGTGCTAGGTACCCTGCCCGGTGACTCAGAGAGTGGAATCAAAAGTCCTGAGTTAGAACTATGGGGTACTCTTTTTTTGTTTTTTGATGAAAGTGTAATCACACAACACACCAATCCCAAAAGGGTACTCTCTTACTACTGGTGTTTATAGTAGCTTTCTTAGATTTGGTCCCAAAAAAAGGAAAGCGGGGAAAAAGGGGGGGTGGGGAGGTAATGCTCGAGAATATGAAGAAAGATTACAAGGCACCTATTTAACCAAGATGCAGGAGCAGGTGTCAGCTTGGTAAATCTCAAAATGTAGGATTCAGCGACTGAAGTGTTTATATTTTTTAAATATTTTAAGATATACCATTAGCTACTTTACATTACAAATATTAATTTTGCAAGCAGGACAATTTGTTTTTCTATTTAAATCATTTAGAGCATATCATATTGATGTAGTTCAAGAGAACAAGAAGGGCAGCACCAACCAGGCCATGAAACTGGATCAAGAATGGACTTTTGTAATGGGCCAATACTATAAGCCCAAATATTAAGGATTTAAGTCCTATAAGGGATTAAATAGTAGTTTCTATGTTCAGTTTCTTAGTCATTAAGAATATTAGGTTTCCATATTTTAAGAAAACTAGAGTAATAGCCCCAATGCCAATTAGATCGTAACTACTCCTCCAAGATGATATTCTATATGCCAAGCTGTCGTGACCCAAATTCAGGTGGTTAAGAATTTTTAATGGAACCACTAATTGAATCACCTGATTCAGATCAATCAACAATGTAATGACAAACATTCTAGACAGTAGGTTTTATTGTCATGTAAAGATAAATATAGTAGAGATGAATTGCTATTGACAATCCAATGGGAGACTCTACTATTGCAATTGCCTTACTCTCAACTCGTAAGTTATGATGCCAAATCATTTCTTCCCTTCAAAGAATCTTATAAAACTCACTCTCAATAGTCCATTTCCCTGATATTTTTCCAGATCAAGATCTTTCACTTCTTTGCAGTTTATTATGTCCACCATTCTCATCAAGTATTCTTGACCTCCCCTCAGATGTAAGCCCAAACTTCTTCAACCTTGTATATAACATCTCATATGCATGAGAAAAAACTTCACAGAGAAGAAAGGAAACAAACCAACAGCCATACTGTCACATATAAGGGTCCAAAAGAGAGTGATGCAAGCAGATACCCCAAACAAGCTTTAAACAAAAGAATTCCTCCAGTTTATCACATGCATCTAGATCCTGTAGCATATAAGCTCTTTACCATAGAAGCTAAAAAACCACAATAGCAATTGCCTTCATAACCCTGTGCACTGGCTCCACTTAACCATTGAACTATCCACATCTTCACTCCAACCACAATCTCCACACAAGAGCTATGGGCAATTTCCTGCCTGTTCCACTGATTTCCAAATTTTTCCAGCACCACATAATCTCTTGCCCTTCTTTAGCCATGACACATCAGATATGAGAGTATAAGAAATCAAACCATGCCACATGGGAAAAAGGAGAATGAATCAAGAGGTGAGGAACAATATTTGTGTCCCACAAACACAGAAAACAAGCATTTGAAACAAGATCTTTTAACTAAATTAAATTTTACCAGGAGAAAGAAAACCCGTAGACATAAGATAGTTGAAGATAAAAATACAACTACAACTACAACTCAGCCTTATCCCGACTAAATGGGGTCGGCTACATGGATCTTTGCCCTCCAATCAGCTCTATTTGAGGTCATGCTCGATACAAGGCCTAAGCTATGCATGTCTTTCCTCACCACTTCTCCTAGGGTCATCTTAGGTCTGCCCCTAGCTCTTTTTGCCCCTTCAATCTGAATCAAATTACTCCTCCGTACTCGAGCATCTAAAGGCCCCCATTGAACATGGCCATGCTACCTCAAATGACTTTCTCATAGCTTATCATGTATCGGAGCTACTCACAAATCAGCTATAATATGATCATTCTTACTTTATCCTTCCTAGTTTTGCCACACATCCATCTTAACATCCTCATCTCCGCTATATTGAGTTTATCTACATGATGCTTCTTAACTGCCCAACATTCCGGACCATACATCATAGTCGATCGTATGACTGTCCTATAAAATTTTTCTTTTAGTTCTAAAGAAATATGTCAATCACACAACACTCCTGGCGCAGCTCTCCACTTCATCCATCCTGTTTTAATTCTCTGTGAAATATCATCCTATATATCACCTTTTTTATTTATCATTGAGCACAGATGCCTAAAATAATCGAATCTCCATATCATCAATTTTCACCACTTTATTATCTGTCCTAGTTACACACCATACATTCCCTCTCTATTCTACTTATCTTAAAACCTTTTGATTCTAAGGTTGATCTCCATAACTCCAACTTGGCATTAATCCCCGTTTTGTGTCATCCACCATAACCATATCATCAACAAAAAGCATACACCAAGGAACCTCATTTTGATACATGCCCATTAGAAAGAAACAACCTGCTTCAAATAATAGTAGTGCTCAAATCACTTTGGTTCGGGTTGTATCTACATGTATAAGAGACTATAAGCCCACGGGAAAAGGTTGGGTTTCATTCCTTTCCCAATATCCATTTGTTCGGGAATCTTCTCCGACAAAGTATGCACTGATTGATAAAAGCGTTCAGTGAATCATTGGGCGAATTCTTACTATTAGGTCTCGGGAACAAATCCTAATAGGGATGGTGCAGTAATAGGGGGCCCGTAAAGAGCAGAAGGACGGAAAAGGGAGGGAGAATGTAAATAAATGTTAATTAAATTAAAATAAATGAGCCTGTTTACAAGTAACAGACTGTGTATCATACAATCTCTGACTGACGAGCTTAAAAATGATCGTAATCACACGCCTGAAACTGCGAGACTGGCATTTCCTTATGCTCTACTCACTACCTTCCATTGCACCTACGCCTAGCCTTTCCTTCTGTCTATTCCCCAGAAGGGGCCTGGGGTCGGTAGAATCCAAAAACGTGGTATCAACGGTTTGCTACACCGGTCGATGTGGTGATTGATTCAGTCTTCTTTTTAGTCATCGATATGAGATACATTCCCAGATCAGGTCGGATGAACCATACTCTAAGAAGTTGACTGAACCTCTTTCTAGTATATACCTCTGGTTAAATCATCCATACAACAACAACAAACTCAGCCTTATCCCAACTTAATGGGGTCGGCTACATGGATCCAAACAAACAAAGTAGGGAAAACAGATTCCTAACCAAAACGGAGAGATGAAAGATGAAAAATGAAAAATGAAAAAAGATCATTGAAAGTTGGGAAATAAACCGAAAAATGAAAGATGAAAGATAGTATGAGGAAAGAGGCTCACCCTAGCACATTAGGAGAATCTCAGCTAAATGGGGTCTGCTACATAGATCCTTGCCCTCCAATAGGCTCTATCCGAGGTCATACTTGGTACAAGACCTAGACTATGCATGTCCTTCCTCACTACTTCTCCTATGGTCATTTTAGGCCTGCCCCTAGCTCTTTGAGCTCTTCAATCGGAATCATATCACTCCTCCTTACCATGGAGTCCCTAGGCCTCCGTTGAATATGATCACATCATATTAAACGACTCTCTCGGAGCTTGTCATTGTTCGCGGCTACTCCAAAGTCCACTCTTATACGTTCATTCCGTACTTTATCCTTCCTTATTTTTCCACACATCCATTTAACATCCTCATCTTTGCTACACAAAGCTTATCAATATGTCACTTCTTAACTGCCCAACATTCTGCCCTACAAATCATGGCCGGTCGTACAACAGTCCTATAGAATTTTCCTTTAAGCTTTAAAGGAATATGTCAGTCACACAGCACTCCGGACGCACCTCTCCACTTCATCCATCCTTCTTTAATTCTCTATGAAACATCATCCTCTATATCACCTTCTTTATTTATGATTGACCCCAGATATCTAAAATAGTCACTTTGTGGTAACTCTCTTCCCTCAATTCACACCATATCAGTATCCATCATAGTGTGACTAAAATTACACATCATATACTCCGTCTTTGTTCTACTAATCGTAAGGCCTCTCATTTCCAAGGTTGACCTCCAAAGCTCTAATCCCTTCTTTTGTCTCATCTACCAAAACAATATCATCAACAAAGAGCATACACCAGGAGACCTTATCTTGAATGCTCTTGGTTAGATCATCCATGATAAGCGCAAATAGGTAAGGACTTACGGTTGAACCCTGATGTAACCCAATCGTAATTGGGAACTCCTCACCCTGACCTCCCACAGATCTCACACTAGTCACCAGTCACCACGCCCTCATACATATCTTTAATGAAATCCACATATTTACTTGACACCCCTCTCTTCACTAGAACATGTTGGATTAGATCTCTAGGGACTCGGTCATAGGCTTTTTCCAGGTCAATAAAGACCATATGGAGATCCTTCTTGCTATCTCTATATCTATCCATAAGCCTCCTCAATAAGTAGATAGCTTTTGTCATGGATCTACCTTGCATAAAGCCAAATTGGTTCATCAAGATAAGAGTCTCTCTAGAACATGTTGAGTAGATCTCTGGTTACATCATCCATGATAAGCGCAAACAAATAAGGGATTAAAGATGATTCTTGATGTAACCCAATTGTAATTGAGAATTCACTACCTTGATCTCCACAGTTCTTATACTAGTCACCTCACCATCCTACATATCTTTAATTATGTCTACATATTTACTTGTGTTAGAATATATGGGCCAGAATACCGTAGGGGTATTCTGGTCCTTTTTCCCACTTTATCTCCCACTTTCTCCCTCTTTATTTTCTGTTTTTATTATTCTATAATTTGCCTTTTATTTCTGTATTTTTCCCCTTGTCGATCTCTATTAGAATAGACAAGGGGAGCACTCCTAGTTTGACTAGGAGTGTGCATTCCTAGTTGTTTCTATTTCTTTTATTAGCACTCCTACTTTGATTAGGAGTTGTACTCTTTGATTCTATTACTATAAATAAAGGGCTAAGTGATAGGATTAATCACTTAAGCATTAATCAACTAGTTATTCTCTCAACAACTTGAAACACTTCTCTTCTCTAGTACTTGCCAGATCAACTCTCTAGGGGACTCTATCATAAGCTTTTTCTAAGTCAATGACTCAATAAAGACCATATAGTGAACCTCTTCTTGCAATCTCTAAATGTTTCCATGAGTCTCCTAAGTAAATAGCCTCTGTTGTGGATCTTCCTGACATAAAACCAAAACGGTTCTCCATAATAGTAGTTTCTTGTCTTAGGTGGGTTTTAATAACCCTCTTCATATTTCTTCGCCCTTGCTTTTCCCACAATCTTCTTAGTTTTATTTCTGGCAAATTTATACCTCTTTAGATCCTCTATATCCTTGGTCCTTTTCCATGTCTTAAAACTAGCTTTCTTAGTCTTAATGGTTGTTTGAACCTCATCATCCCACCACCGAGTCTCTCTAAAAGAATGACATTTTCCTTTCGAGTCACCTAGGACATCTTTAGCAACCTTCTTAGTACAAATAGTCATCTCGTTCTGCATCGTAGTAGTGTCTCCCTCATAGTCAAAGTTAGAAATACAACTAGAAAAGTAACCCAGAGAGAAATAGGGAATCTTCTTCAACAAGAACCTCCAGAGAGAAATAGGGAATGTCCTTCAACAGGAGGGATTTTGGTTGGTATGAATGGCTCCAGCTACTCAATTGCCTTGATGCAGCCACCATAAGCCCAATTGATCTGGTGAACATAACTAAATATAGAAAGGCCAGCTTAAGCAGCTCCATTCTCAGAGGTTCGAGAACTCGCGAGATCTCGCGAGATCTCGCCGAGTTTCTCGGTTTGGGCAAAACCGAGTCGAGTTCCTAGTCGGTACAAAAAACTACAATTTCTCGCCGAGATCTCGCCGAGATCTCGGTGATATCTCGAAGGTGAAAATCATGGTTTTTTAGTACAAAAAAACCAATATCTCGCGAGAGATCTCGGCGAGATCTCGGTTGGGCCCAAAGATGCTAGTTAGTTGTATTTAGCCCAATTTTCACCCAAAAACCATTTCCAACATAAGAGAGAGCAGGAGCGAAGTTCTTGGCTCTAAACCAAGGGGAAAAAACCTCTCCTTCAAATTTCTTCTTCTTTCTTTCGATTGTTGGATGGAATGCACTTTGTTTGGAGTTAGATTGAAGTGCCAAAGTGAAGATTCAAGTGCCAATTTGGAGCATCATCACCTATTTGCAAGATTTCAAAGGTGTTTTCTATTTCTTCCCCAAATCTATTTTTTCCAAAAAAAATTTTGTAATCCTTGTTAGATTCATGTGGTTTTAATATATGTTGAACATCTTTGCCCGATCTATCACTTCATGGAGTCGGATTTTTTTCGATTAATAAATTATTCAATCTCATTTTATGTAACAAATTAAGTGAACATTGATGTAATGTACATTTTATTTGAATGTTTTGATTGATGTGTGCTAATTAGAATGTTTTGATTGCTAATTTGCTATGTTTTACTAAATTATATATAGATTATGTTGTTTTAGACTTTTAGTACGACTCGTCAGCCTACCAACCTATGGTCCAAAGTGAAACTCATATTTGGACTTGTTTTTAGCAAATCTGGGCATGCCATTGTGTTTAAATGGCACGAAATAGGCTGGATACCAAGTTTCAGGACCCAAAATATGTGTACAACCCACCGAGTTGGGGGTCCGAGTCCAAAAAAAAAATTGCACCAACTCGCCGAGATCTCGGCTCGACTCTTTCGGCCTGGCGAGATGCCACCGAGACCCGAGTTCTCGAACCTTGATTCTCGATCAAGTCTTTAAATCAAGCCTTGTGGAGAGGGTAACAGATTGGATGTCATTGTGAATTTCTAACATTGCTCGTTCAAACAAGACGTATAGTAATTATCCTTTCCATTTTGTTTCCTATATTATACCAAGAAAGTTAATTCGCCCATTGAAGGGATGGATGGAACAACTCCCCTAATCCATTGCAAGGGCCTGTTCACCATAACTGGAGCTCATGGAAATATGAGAACTTTATACAGTATCTTTTATATATGTTGTGATCTACAGTAGAAGATTTTAAGGGAATTTCCTTTCACTACGTTTACCGTAGGAGGCCATTTGTTTGGCCCTTCTTTTCCCTTTCAGGTTGTGAGCCTGGTCCATAATATTGCCAATGTATCTGCCACTGGTTGGAGGATTGGGGGCTATCTCAACCAATATGTGCAGTGTCCTCATTGTAACCCTTGTTTCCAGTTTTCATTTTCCTTAATAATATTCCTACTCTTCTATCCAAAAAAAAAAAAACTGTAATACAAGGTCTTCAATATGAATCATCTTAAGTAGGGTAGCATGAGCCTATGTAATAGGTGCATCATATGTTAGTTTGAAGACAATTTCACTCACTGCCAAGTAGCAAATTTTTTTTCTTCTGGTGGTGATGCTTTCAGCAGTACAGGTCTCCCCAACCCCCACCCCCCCCCCCCACCCAAAAAAAAGGTGTTGTGATGGCATAATGAAGACTGAACTGCTTGATGTAAAGAACTTGAGATGCTAATAGGCTATATATATCCAGTATAGGTTGAACGTTTCATGGGAATTATGCATATTGTACAGATATTTGAACTCTCTGTCTCTCCCTGTTTCAGTTGCTGGGAAAATCTCTTGCTCCTTATCTATTAAGACTTGCACAAATTAATAATAATACATAGTTACATCCATCTTTGCTCCTGATAATCAAATGGGAGAAGAGGGAACATATGGAACTCCTTCATTGTCCTGAATGACTCTGATGATCTACTCGTGTAAAAGAACTCGCCACTCAGTAAAACCACATCATGAGGATGGCAAACATTCAGTTAAAAACTTAAAACTTCCTGGCATTAATAACCTTCCTTGGATGACATCCCCCCGATGCATCAGAGTTAAAATAACAGATTGAACACCCTCACTCTCCTCCATTGAGTGACTTGGTTTTACAAGCCTCTATTCGGATTCCCTAGTTTCTCTACCTAATCACAACACTTAACCCATTCAGGGATGCTGAGAAATGTCATAACTTCCTTTAATGTCATCAGAGTCTAATACCATGCAGAAGACGACATCTTATCTACAGAGCACGACTTAGAAGTGAATAACTGTGATGAAAATTTCAACAACAAAAAAAAAAAACCGACCCTATAGCGCTAGCGCTTCGCGTTCGTTAGCCAGCCGGTAAGAAAGATCTGTTCTTTCCTCTCTTACTTGGCTAATAGTAGGCAACACCCTTCCCAAGTTACTAAAAGGGTGGCTTTTGGTTTTCTGACTATAGGTATACAGGCTACTATAAATCCTTTCTCAAAGATCAAAAGCATTAAAAGATCTATGAATCAGGACAGGGAGGCCCTTAAACATAAAAAGAAAATCACTAAACAAACAAAATAAGAATCAATTACATGAGTGCTCCAATAGAGTTAGGCAAGGCCGCAGCAGATAATCCTTAAGGGCATTAGGTCCGCTCGATCTAGCTATTCACTTTTGGATTAGAGAATCTTGTCAAAGCACATCAAATGATACAGAGTAGGTTCAAACGCCAAACCATTAACATAAAAAATAAAAAAAAAGGGAATAAGTCCCTACAACATGATATGTCATAGAGGCTACAAAAGTGAAAATCCCAACACATCATCACATGCAAATGGTAAAGTAGCCACATGGTACTTGGACTGGATGTAGGCTACAGAAAAAACCAGTAGGGAGGAATGATGCTAACAAGCAACAACAGCACTAACCTGAAATTTCTAACTCTAAAAGAACAAATAAGTATCCAATAAAAGCCTATCCCAGTGTCATTCACTGATAGCACGGTGTTGTTAACAACATCTGGAGAACATAAAACCGATATGCCTCAACTCACATAGAATAGTGCAGTATTAATATGCAAATAGTTAGAAATAAAGATTAAGAAAAAAAAACTACCTTTGCATTGCTAATGGTAGTTAATGCAATATCTATAAAAAAAATAAAAATAAAAAGATAGTTAATTCAAGTATTTAGTACACACATAAAACTCGAGGTAGACAAGTATTTACAAGGTAATCTTTAAACTTTTATGAATCTAACGAACAAAAAAAAAAGAAGGGAAAATAATTCAGTCTCCAAAAAATCGTAGCCAAATTATAATGTAAAAGAATAAGGGAAACATATCCAGTCATAGAACATTTATTTTTGTTTTAAATGTGAGTTTACAAAATACAGTGATTAGATCACTGCGCCTAAGCTAGCTAACTCACCCAATCAACTCAACATGGTAGAAAACGATAACCAGAGTTATTATTGTAAATACAAATACCCCGAGACACTTTTGTAGATCATGAAATTGATCAGGTGAATCACCCACAGGAGGGGTAATCATTTTCCTTAACAAAAATGATTGGGTTTCTTATATACTAACCAAAATGAGGAAAACATGATATTAACATCAACAAATAAAATATACATATAATATTAATATATTATCAGAGGGAAGGGTTTGAAGAACAAAACATTAAACACATGAAAAACTTCATTATAGAACATACCGTGCAGCATACTCAGAGAAGTGTTTTCCCGGCTGCCGTTGCCTCAAAGTATGCAAATCACCTCCAGGACAATACTCCATTACCAAACATGAGAACCTGTCTGTCTCAAAATGTGTATACAAAGTTGGCAGGAATGGATGGTCCAGCAGCTGCAGTATCTCTCTTTCTGTCTGAGCCCTTGTCAGTTTCTTCCTGCTCGCTAGTGATGCCTTGTCCATCACTTTCATAGCAAAGTAACACCTGGTCCCACTCAATTCGGAGAGGTAAACACTTCCAATGTCACCACCTCCAAGTGGTTTGAGCAGCCTAAAGTGATTCATACCCAAGATTCCATCCCGGGCTCTTACAGCAAGAATGGCCTTCCACCTAGGATCATTTCCTTTGTGAGGCTTATTAGCACTTCCAGTAATATTGCTCCAATTACTATCATCACTAAGGCCACTGCTATCACTTGCACGGCTACCACTAGTTTTTGCACTTCCAAGAGAGTCTCCTCTAACACTCCCTTTAGCACTCTCACAGTTCCTTTCCACACTAAGCATGCCATCACTCCTGCATGTACTAGTACAGCTGTTGACAATGCTCATGGCAGTGACAACACCAATACTGTCAATGCTACTATGAGGACTTACATTGCCACTGGGAGGCAAAGAAGCATCCCAAACACATTCCTTCTCCTCTGAACCCGGAGGTAGAAGTGTGTTATCTGTAGCATGTGATGCACGAGGGACAGAAAATGGAGAAGATGATGTACCCAAATCATTAGGTCCTTCAACCAGGCTTTCTGCCGGTGAAAGAATAGCTGTGCTTGATTTCATACCAGGAACCCGGAGGGAAAGATCCTCTATAAAAGGACCCTTCATGGACAAGCTTTTCCCCAAGCATCTAGTCTCGGATTTGTTTTGACCAATTGGTACATAGACAGTCCTCATCAGATCTGTGTCGATTGGTTCAGGGGGATGACTAGCCCCAGCAAATGAACTAGGATCACTTTCTTCACAGGAATCCCCACTGCCCTTAAAGGACACAACATCAGGTGTAATCTCCTCTGGTTCTTGGTAAGAGCTTTTCCCTTTCCATGCTTTAACTAGAGCAGGTGAGTCTGAGCTTTGAGATCCCCGGGCACTGGATGGACCCTCTTCCTCTCGTAACACATTTGCACATACATTTGACAGCTGAACCACCACAGGCAATTTCCCTGGAAGTTTCTTTGATTCAGGAATCCTCTCCATTTCAGATGATTGTATATCATTACATGGGTCTTCTCACTAAAGCACTAAACTAGTGCTACAAATGGCAAACAATTCTTTTTTGATGAATAATCCACAAAATCCTCTTGTTTTCCCTTTCTAGAACCCTCAGCATAGGTTTTTTCCAAAACAGTGAAGTACTTAGTAGTGTATAAATATCTCTAGCTCCTTGCGGTCTAGCCTTCTTTTCTCAAGCAACACAACAGAGAAACCCTTAAGTCCTCAATCGTTTTATAATCTCCAAGACAATGAATTACTCACTAGCGTGTACGCAGCTATGCAAGTAAATCAACTTCCTTTCAGATAGTGAAACCTACAAAGAGCAGAGAGCAAATAAATTAATTGACTCTGGTTTCCATGTAAATGACTACTAAAGTGGAAAATAGCATAACAAAGATCCAATTGATAAACAAGTTGAGATCAAACAGGGAAGACAAAGTCTTGGCCTAAACACCCGTGATACCGCATAGGTTCGAAATGCAAGACACCAAGAGTGCCTTATGAATACAGCGATGAGCTAGGAGCCTTGGAGAGTTATATCATATCGGATAAGAGATAATGAGATATAAAAAGTAGAAAATCGCATCCACTACTGAGTACTGACCTTTGAAGCACAACTCCAAAACCACTGAAAGCAAACTCTAATTCAAAATTTCCCTTAGCTAAATATTAGTAGATCAAAGAATAAAAAAAACCAATAACTCCTCAACCTTACGTTAACTCACAACCAAGTAAAGAATTGAAACTGAATAACAAAAAAATAAAAGTGACGGGAAATTATTTAAAAAAAAAAAAAAAAAGGAGAGTTACAGACACCGAAAATAAAAAACAGGAACAAAAACCCGCAAGCACAGAAAAGCAAAATGCTGTATCATTCCAATGTAAACAGTCCCCATGAAGAGTACATTTCGCAGCTGGATCCTTCAAAACCACGCCAAAACTTTAAAAGGGGGGGGGGGAATAAGAATTAAACAGAAACTACAAAATATAGAAACCTCAGAATCCATACTCAAGAACATAATAAGCAAGAGAGAGACAGCAGCAAAAGAAGTAGACAGATTGAAACACGCACCAGTCATTGAGTAGTGGACAAACACACAGCTCTGCTCTCTCTTCACTGATGAATGACGATGTAAAATTAGGGTTCCAGAGCTCGAAATAGGGTTCAAAAGCGCTGGAGATGTCCTCAGTCTTCACTCTCTTCTTTTCAGTGTGCGAGAAAGTAAGTGTGAGGTGGAGCTATCGCTTTGTGAGAGTGAGCTTCGGCAGGGGGAGGTGGAGCTATCGCTTTTGGCTTTACTTTTATTTATTTTTTAAGCTCTATAAGACTATATATAAGAGAGAGTCATGTGTATTGCCGCCGAGCAGATGGGAAAAGCGGATGTTTTCGCGGCTATTGTGGGGCCCACTCCACCCATCCACAGCTTTAGTGGGTCCCACCATGGGCCATGGTTGTGTAGAAGGTCCCCACTTGTGTGCCCTCTTTACGCTACACATCTTTTCCCAAATATAAATAAAAAATAAATAAATAAATACGGCCCCAATATGATCAGTCACCAACATGTTTCGTACTGCGTAGTCTCGGATAGGATTGGTATCGGCCATGACCGATCCTGAGATTAGACGGAGCCATCAAGGTATTCTTGGATTTTTTTTTTTTGGTAAACTCAAGGTATTCTTAGATCATTCTCTAGATCGGTCAATTCGGTTGGATCGATCAATTTGATCCGATATTTACTAGGCCTGTAAGCGGATCAAATTTGGCTCGGATACGGATCAGATGTAATTGGATTCTAATATTTCCTAGTTGAATACGGATTCGGATGCGGATCGAATTCGGATTTTCGACCATCCGTTTACACCTTTGCCTTGTGTAACCCGAACCTTCCTCCGCCTAATGGATACAATTCACTCTCAATCCATAGTTTTAGATCATGATTATCTTCTCCTCATATTCTAGAACCTGTTGAATCTTAAAAAACCCTCAAGATTGTTATTTACTTAATTTTTTATAATTAAGTATTCGGATTCGGATTTTTATCGAAGTATTTGGATTTTTTTTCCGAATATCTCTAATCGAATACGGATGCGGATCGAATTCGGATTTTCGGTTATCCATTTACAACCCTAATATTTACCTTTTTTGGGGATTTTTTTATTTTTTGAAAATTTTTATGAATTTATACGGATTTTTAATATTTTATTATTATTTTTTACCAATCCAAAAGAACTTGGATTTTGATCATTTTGTGACCAATTCGGATCGATATCCAATCGATATAGGCCATGATGGATCCTAAGTCTGACACCTGGATTTTGAAACACACTACATCTTTCCCAAATACAAATAAAAAAACACGGCACCAATATGGAGCCCGCTTGATAACCTTACGAGAAATAGCTTGGAACGGAAAAACACCAAAAAATCGCTTGATAACGAAGTATTTTTTGTGAGTGTTTTTGGAAACATAAATGAAAATTTATGCTCCCTGAAGACTTTTGACATGTTGGATATGTTCTGTCGTTTTGTGCTGAAAATTAAAAGTTGTGTCCGATAAACTGCTCACGCCTCTAACCTCTCTCTCACCTCTCAACGTCTCTAACCTCTCTCTCACCTCTCACGCCTCTAGCCATTGAAACCTTGTACAACCTGCAACTCATCTTGGAGGTAAGATCGACCTCGTACTCTGTCCCTATCTTTCTCTCACTCTATCTCTTTCGCTCTCTCTCTTTCTGTCGCTCGCTCTCTGTGCGCAATTTGGTTCACAGAAACCCTAAGAACCACGATTTTTGTGTTCATCTATTGGAGTGAACTAAACGCCGTGGTTATTAGGGTTTCTCACTTGAGAACCTTCGTGGCGAAATAGGAACCCAAGAAACCTTCATCATTGCTACAAACTTCAACAAAATCACCGGTTCAATATGCTTTCGCCATTACTAGAAACGAGAAGACCTCCCTCACTGAAAGCCCAATCGAAAGGAAATTTTAGGATAGGTATCCGATTGGACTACCCTCTTAAGTACAGAGTACTTATTCACCCAAAAGATCAAGCTAGAAATAAAGCCAAGCCACTGAAATCATACCTGGTGGTAGAATAGAGATCAGATTTGATTTCAGTTTGATATATGACAGCAGGGTTGGATTTAGGGTGTAAGAAACAAAGGCTAGGGTCACACAAGAGAATCGATTCAAACCCAAGAGTTTGGGATGGAAAGATGAATAATTGAGAAAGATCTCTCTCTCTTGTGGAACCAGATCAAGTTGGGACTGAACAGAATAAAACAGGGATGCATGGGTAAGGAAAAAATTGAAAGGAGGAAGGGAATCGTACCAAGAGGAGAAGGGAAGAAATACAAGTCGGCCAAGTTAGCAACTCACCAAGCAAACACACATAGAAAGTACGATCCATTGAAAAAATATTTAAAAGCAGGTTGCAATTGCAGACAAGACCCATAACCAAGAAAAGAATAAGAGGAAAAAGTGAAGAAAGAAAAACGTTTTCTAGTACAGGTTTGCCAAGCGGGTCAAAAACGGTTTCTCAGTGCAGAAAAGAAAAAAATTGTTCTACTGTTTCTCAGCACATAACCAGAACAGAAACAATAGTAAAGTTATCAAGCGGGCACATAATTTTTACCCTCAACTGTCCACTGCCCGGACAGCAGAGTGTTGTCCCCTCACATGGGTGCAAAATGATGATTTAGCCACTCTTCAGGCAATGTATTTAGACAGGATGGTTAAATCATCATTTCACGCCCATGTGAGGGGACAACACTCTGCTGTCCGGGCAGTGGACAGCAGAGGATAACGATTCGGCACCAATATGATCCGTCACCAAAGTCCCGAACAAGCCCGAATTCCTCAGCCTGGTCTTCTTCTTTTAAAATTTCCAAAGCTTTAATAAAGCATCATCTCCTTTTGGCTTCTGCAAATACCGGAATTAACCTCAACCACATTATTTCTTCATTAAAAATTAAGCGTTTATGGAGGAAGGGTACCAGAATGAACCAAGTCATTTGTTTTTGTTTGTGGCATGGCTTGAGCCAATGACCCTATAGCACGTGGCCATGAGAGTCCTATTTTATTTGTTTTTTCAGTTGAGATAGTTTGAAATTCCTAAGGATGTCAAAACCTAGTCCGAACCAATAAGACCAATCAAAACTTACCGAAAAAACCCGGGTTGAACCCAATTAATCTTTATCGGATTGATTATTAGACTGGGGTATGATGGGACCGGTTGAAAACCGGACTGAATCGAACCAACTGATATCCAAACCAAATGAAACCGAGAAAAAAATCATTGAGTATAAGGTTATGAATAGGTAAATTATCCATTGATTTCAATATTAGTGAGAAATTTCTGATTCTTAGGGGAATTGTTACAAATCAACGAACATGAGATTAAAAATATGGAAATTGATTTATAAATGTGTTTCTATTGATCTCGTTGGTCACTGTATTAGTTGGATTCATTTTGTGATTTCAATATTACTTATGTTCCCCTTGCAATTAATGGTAAAAATATAATGATATGATTTGTAACAATGATTTCATTACAAACTTATTTATCCATTGATTTCAATAATAATTATCTTCATCTTACAATTTATTCCTCTTGTTCTGATTACAACATGAACACATCAAATCAATTTTCTTATTCATAGTTTTTTACTTGGGGAAGGTAAATTAAAGTGTTTTTATTGAATTTTTCATCACTACAAGTTATGAATATATGGTTTCATTGTGGTTCAAACCCAAAAAACAAACTGATCTACACCGGTACTAACCCGGTATTGAAAAACTGAAATAAATCAAAACCACATTGGACCAAAATCGAACTTTCTTAATAGTTTGGTTTTGGTCTCACTTGTTTCGAGATTGAAACCGATTCAGCTTGACCGAAAACCAGGCCGAACTGACCGTTTGACACCCCCTAGGAGTTGCTTTTACTTTGAAAGACAAAAAATTAAGAAAAAGTTAGGGACTAATTTCCATGTCCGACTGTGTAGCATATGTTAATGTCTTCCTGTATCTATCTCTCTCCTCCATAATAAGAGGCAAATGTATTATTTCATAAGAGAAAATAAGAGAGACACAGAGAGGCGTTAGTGTACACTATATAGCATGGTATTTTTTTTTTTCTCCTGAAATGGCAACGATTTTTTTCCTTGAAAAGTTAATTAAAAGAAGGGAGGGGGATTGCTGCCAGGTTGCATGGAGCTTGCACCAATGCAAGGGCCAATAAGAGCACACACGGGGCATCCAATTGGGGTGGGATTTTTCATTCCATAGGGGATGGGCGGTCATTTCACGCTCCAGTGTATGGGCGGGGGTGCCACAGAGTCGGACAACATTTTTTCCTTCAATTAAAAGGAGGAGAATTCTTTGTGGGGGAGCACAGACGCCATGTGCACAAGACAGTCAATGAGAGTGTGCACGCTAGCATCTCCGGGGGCAAGGCGATCATTTCGTCCCCTTCTATGTTTGGGCGTGGCCTCACCCAGAGAATATTTTCCCTTATAAAAGAATTCTCCTTGCACTTATACTAGACTAGCTCTTTATTAAATGAGTGTCAAATCAACTTCTATGTATATAATTGAATGGGGGGTTAGAAACCAATCTGCATGCACATTTTCATTTTTCTTTTTTAGAATTGTCTTTGGCAGCATAGTGTGTGTCAAGTAGAGCAACCTCCAATTGACCTTTTTACCCTTAAAAAGAAAAGGGAGAAAAAATGTTACTTGGGTGCATGCAGTGTGCTGGCCCTGTGCCCAGACACAGGAGGTGCATAGAATGACCGCCGTGCTCCCCAAGAAATTTTGCCTTTTCGTGGGGGGCACGATAGTCATTTTGTGCGCACATGTGCATGGGCACAAGGACAATGCTATGCATGCACCTAGGTAGCATTCTCTTTCCAAAAAAATAGTAATAATAATAATTGATAGGGTCTCATAGAATAAAAGTTCATTAAATAAAATAAGAGATACCATGTCATCCAATGCAATTTGGGATTCACATTAAAATTGAGATAGCTGAAACTGGTCATTCTAGGGATGCGAACTTAGTCGTAGATTCTCTAACCGGGAAGGCCCTATCTTTGACAAGTAAGGTAGTTTGGCCAAATTCCATTCCTTGGCTCCTTGATCTTTGTAATTAGGATACCTTGTGCTCTTCTTGCCGTTTTTTGAAATAAAATTTCCTCTAAACCAAAAATAAAATAAAATCAAGGATTGATATAAACTAATTAAATATCTTATCTGTTATTGAAATCCTTTTTATGGATGATAGATATATCAAATGAGATCTCACCAAGAATTTGGGTTGATATAAATTATACACCGTTTTTTTTCTAAACAAAATGCGGATATATTATTGCCTAAATGTTGTGATGCGTGCGTGAGAACAACTTCATAGCACGTTGATTGAATTTAGCCATTGATTTTGCCAAATTAAATCTCAATCGTTGAACAATTTGAAGAGAGGGTATGTAGAATTATGAAAAATCCTACATCGCTTTGAGATGTGTCATAAAATGTGTATATATACTATGTTGACCTCCCTTATTTGACATGGCACATTTTGAAACCATGAGACTCACCTATCAAAGTGAACAACATCATGCCATCAGTGAAACCAGTTTTATTACCTGAAGATTGAGATTAACTTCATGCCAGGTCCCAAATCTACCACTACAATACAAGGATTGGGACCTACCACTACAATATAAGGATTGAGAATAAGTTGGCAGGCCACCATTTTGATTTTGATTGATTTGAAACAGCTTTTATAATCAACTTTTTATTGGTTTGATCCATTTAAAAGGGAATTTTCTACCTTCCCTTTGTTTTTTTTTTTATCAAAAAGTTCATCGGATGAGAGGGAACTTTCCTTATCTCATCCTGGATTATTATTCCTTGTAATTCCTTACTAAGTCCAGTGCCCCTAAAAGGGAGGGCATAATGATCATTCCACCCCTATTTGAACACTCTACCCGGATGGGATCCACCCCCCTCTTATTACAGGCACTAGGGAACTAGATCGGACAGGAGATAATTTTCCGTCTCACCCTTACCTTAGCCCTCACCGGCTCACTCTAAATCCGAACACAAGAAAATGACAACCCATCATTGATTCTTTCTCATACTGAGTGTCAAGTGTCAATATAAACATTTGATTAATTTAATAGCAAGGTTTAAAAACCCGAAATCGGACACAGGATTATCTCTATCGATTACAATCTGAATTTATTTGGAATTGGAAAGAAGAAGCAATTATTTCCCTAAATCTATGATTTTTTGGGATTTTTTATTCAAAATAGTTGTAAATCTTACTAATAGTGGTTAGTTTATTTGACTTTCTATTAATTTACTAACTACAAAAAGAAAAAAGAAATCTAAATTCTGAAGAGCAGTCATAAACGAACCAAAAGAAGGCTGCGGGAAATGGGTTCAGCTGATCCAATTCCAATTCGAGTTGATCCATTCACCCGGTTCGATTCCGAGTTTTGAAATCATGCTCTTTTTGACTAGAGTAATTAATCTATTCAATCTCTCTAGTCATCCCAACTTTTGTGATTATTCTTTTTAATTTCCCAAGTAATTTCTGGTGGATCTCTCCTGTTACAAAGCTTTTTTGAAATTAGGAGCCAACCTAAGCTTTTGTGTGAATGTTGGAATTATAAAAAGAGACATTTCAAAGATACCCATCTCCTGACTTCAATGATTCAACACTAACTTTATTTTGGTCCACTATGGGGGCTGTTTCCATTTCATTACAAATCTGTCGACTCAAGAAATTGGAAAAGCAGAATAAAGTTTTCCTTTTCCTTTTGATGCTCCCTAGGGAATAGCAAAAAGGAAAGGTAGAATGCAAGTCCATGTTGAAAGATAGGAAGAGGGAGAGAATGTCAAGATATTCTAAAAATCTCTTATTTGTGTGTTACCCTTGTTTTTTTGTTTGATAGAATGTGTGTTAACCTTGTTGGTAGGGATGTAAATGAGTAGTCGAAATTCGTTTCCGTATCCGTGTCCTTATCTATTTAGTACTATTTGAATCCGTTTGAAAGCTAAATGGATATAGATGCGAATACGGATATGGATAGGCTATAGCTATCTGAAAAGCTATATTTACATGTAAACGGATAAAATATTCAATTTGTATCCGTGTCCGTATCCGTTTAACACTATCCGAATCCGTCCGAAAACTAATCGGATGTGGATACGGATATAGCACTATCTGAGCTGAATCCGATCCGTTTACATCCCTGCTTGTTGGTCTTCTTCGTTGGATATAATTAATGGAAATAATATACGCATACACTCTTGGCTCCATGTGGTTGGGTGGTGGGGTGGGGTCCAAGAGATCGCTTTCTGGTTGCTTGACCTCTATATCAGCGCAAAACCAATGAGAACGTGCACAAGGACATCAACATGGATGAGAATTTTGATTTCATGGGGGTTGAGGTGATAATTTTGCACGCTCCTTTGTTTGGGTGCTTGGGTCAAGCAACCAGGGAAAGACAGGAGAGGATGAGCTGTGATGGTGTGTGTGTGTGAGGGGGGGGTTAATCTGGTTCCTCTCCAAGGAGCCCAATGCCCGGGGAGTGCTCGGGAGCATCCAAGGATTGGGCTGTGCCGCACACATCCAGGTGCACCTAGTCAACCATCGGGATGTGTGCTACACAGCCCAACGGCTGGATGTCCCTTGGGCACCCTCTGGGCGCTGGGGTCCTTGAAGAGGAGCTCAATTCGTGTGGGGGTGGGTGAGCTACAATGGCAGGGGGTTGGTAAGAGGGTCGGGGTACTGGGGTTAAATAGTGAGGTAGCTGCAGGCGAGGGGGTATGATTTTTGTTTTTGTTTTCTAGTGCGTTATATGAGTGAGGAAAAGTGTCGAACACATGGTGGAGGTCACAGAATTGTTATCCTCTCCTGTTACAGCACGGTGCTGTAACGCATCGTGCGGCGCTGCAGAGGCCATGTGGCACAGCGGGCCCCACATGGTGCACATGACCTTTGCAGCTGCCGCACGATGTGTTACTACACCGTGCTGTAACAGGAGAGGATAAAAATTCGGAGGTCACATGGACCTAACGAAGGCTGGCACTACTAGATGGGCAGCCGGCAGGAGGGGGCTAAAGACAGTCCACACAACTTCAACCAAGCCCCGAACAGGAACCATTCTCCCTCCCTAGGGGAAGATAGGAATTTGAGAGAGTTAGTTTGGCCCAATAGCCCAAAACCCAGTCATATAGACCCAATATTAATACATGACCTTGTGATCCAGCATAGCCCCAAATAGAATCAATTCAAAATTTTGGCCAATCGGATTTGACTGCCGTGTATATCTCTCATTCTTAAACAACATTATTTTCATTGGACCTTTCTAGACATTCACTATACATGAGAGTGCAATTGGCCAGCCATTTATTTTTCAACATAGAATAGTCATTCATCAACCTAATCCACAGTCACTTCATTAGTATGAAATTTTCCTATAAATACCATGGTCTTACCATTTATATATCATGGAATTTTATAGATGGATGTTGACACTATGAAGCACAAATATTGGGACATTGGAGAGAACCAATGCAAAACTACAAATTATTGATTTTGTAACATGAGTTTTGCAAATTATAGTTTGGAATGAGCATCCCAACATTATCAGTTTGGGAATGAAGGATGGAATATTTATCATTGGATGGGGCAGAAAAATTCTCAACCATTTGTTGTTGCTCCGCTGCATCAATAACCTACAAATCAACGTCAATTGTTGCACCCCTGTAGTCTAGGAATGATGCAATCTTGGTGGTGTTATGATGTAGATCCAAGCATCCGCAAGAAAAAGAAGTCCTAAAATTAGGGTCTAGTATTTGGAGCCTTAGTTTATTTCCATACTTACTTTATTTCAGCCTTAGTTATTTCTTATACTTAGTTTACTGTTACAACATTCATCCGTCTTCTTCTAATCCTCTAAACTAAACCCCCATTAATCCCAAAACCCAATAATTTACAGATCCATCTCTAGCCTCTAGTTTACCATTGGCTGAATATTCTCCCTGACACCTAGAAAATTCGATCCAAAGACTGTTCCCAAATTCCTATCCAAAACCCTAGTTTCACCTATTTTCCTATTTCCCAAAACCCTAATCTTCTAAAAACCTGCTTAGCTTTACCAAATAAAATCCAACCCCATTACCGTAAACCTAACCCTAATTCTAACATAAATCCTCAATTCTGCCCCAATTGGCCAGCCGTATTGAAAGGTCCTGGTTATACATTACGTTAAGCACTCTTGGTGGCGTCTCCCCTCTCAACCCACGCAATGCTCCCCTGCTACATGTCTTGTAGCCCCATAGTCTTTCCTAATATTCCGAGGAAGAATATACGAAAGCTCTAATTCTTCTGATTAAATAGGAATAGCAATCCTTGATAAAAATAAAGCCATAAACAACCTAACAGGATTATAGTATCAATGAAGTTCCTTGCTACTCTCTAAAATTGCAAGATTCACATCCCATGATATTTCCGTTATCTTCTCCTTCCACTACTGAGTTTTCACTCCCGATAAAGATTGAATCAAATTTTCTAACCGCCTTCAAAGTTCAATCCTCCATTCTCTAAAAGTTCTGTCTTGACATGGTGTTTGTCTTGATTGTGTACGAGCCTAAAGGATTTGGTGTCGCCCTCTCCGTCAAGACTTGCATCCTCGAGCCAGAGTTGGACAAAATCCGATCAAGAACAAGCTTGTGAAGAAGGTAGCATTGTGCATGAAAAAATGATCTAGGGTTCCTTGAGTTGAGAAGAGAGCAACAATGAACCTTTTCTATTACAGTTAATATCAATATGTTAAAAAGTATTTTATATTTACTTTTAATCGTGTCTAAAGATGGGTATAATCAAGGTATTCATCGTAAATGACAAACCTATTATAAACTAGGGAGAATGTTTTCTGTACTGCAGCACAGATTGCGCCCAAGCACATGAACAGCCTGTGCAGAGGGGCAGGGTGATCATTGCGCCCACCCCCATGTGCCTGGGCGCAGCCTGCGCTACGGCACAAAGAACAGCGCCCCTATAAACTATTACATGGAATCCATTATATTTACGTATTTTCTTCTGAAAGCATTTTGTTTTTCTACCTTAATACACCATAAGGGTATGAGTGTTTTTATTACTCAATAATTAATGATAAATGTTCGCTTACAATCTCATAATATGGTATTTTAAAATAAAATAAAAAAGCTACAGAATTACTGGAAAGAAGTGCCAATATTATTTTAATAAAAACATTATGATCCCTCTTCTCACAAGGTATATGTTACTTTCTTTGAGGACCATGCCTTTTTTTTTTTTTTTAAGGGGGGGGGGAAGGGGAGGAATCCACCCACACAGGATGGTGAACAGTTGCTGCATATAGCACATATACATGTACAAAATATGGTATGCGTCACTATGAACAGTGAAGTAGTTCAGTTCACTATATTTGTTAACTACCCTCTTAAATTGTATTGATGAATTGAAGTGGAGAGGTACATTTTGTAAATTCACCTAAGATAGAATCTTGTAGGGAGAACTCTCTCTCTCTCTCTCTTGGGCTGTTACTCTCAGCAGTCCGGTTGGGGATAGCTTCGCCTGTCTAGCAATTGTTCAGTCCCTCCTCCCATCTTCTGAATGGCTAAAAGATTGAAACCAATGTGATGTGCTGAACAGAGCCATCTATACCCGGCAATGCAGATCCAAGGACAAGCCCTACAACATAGCAAGATCCTATTCCAGTTTGACAACTGACTCGTGGGATACTCATAGAAGGTTTTGAGTTGGTCAACTGAAGAAATTGAGAGTTTTAAGAATCCGTTCTCATTGCTCAACCAATACCTATAAGTCCACTAATCTACCAACATATCAGAATTCAGAACCATCTTTTTTCTGAACCCAAATCAAAGAGAAAAGAAGCCGCAAATGGAATTGCTTTTCAACATTGTCCCATCTGAATACATGACAGAAGTTGACATATATTCTGTTTACAAGTCCTCTTCGGCAATGATAAATTGAGCAAAAGACCATTTCCAATTCTGAACTCGGAGACTTGGCTTCCAACAGCTAACCCATGGATGGGATGAGAAGTGGAAGCAATGATCGGTGAAGACTTGGAGATCACCAATCTTTCTGCATGGCAGAGCTCCCATTGATTGATAAAATTCAAAATTAAATTCTTACATACAAGTTTTCTGGGATTGCCAAAGCTGAGCCAGATCATGAGGGGAAGGGGAGGGAGATGCAGAGAATGGATTGGGCTGGGGGGGGGGGGGGAAGGGGAGAGAGGAAGCCGACAGTCACAGCTGAGGGGGTACAGTGTACCTTATAAGGCTGCTCCAAATCCTAACTGACAGTTAACTCATTTGGATTCATGAGACTACTTTAGAGACGCATAGCAAAAAATGTTCTCTCATTTACCTGAGTGGGGGAGAAATCAGGGGAGTGGGTGAGAGCCATTCTGTAATGGTGGCAAGGGAGAGAGACAGAGAGAGGGGAGCCCTTGTAAGGATTTGGTACAAGTCTGAAATACGTACATCTACCCTAAAAATATTGAACATAAATTAAAAAAAAGTCAAGTGTGAAACGATCCACCTCACTCCCCATAGTGGTACTGAAGATTACCCATAGAATATAATTTGAAATGAGATACACGGAACATGCACAAATCAAGGACCTCGAAATTAGTAGATGTATGTGATTAAATGTTCATAAACTATTGATTATAAAGGAGCCTTAAGAGTATTATTATGAAAATAGCTTATTAGTGAGAGCCATTTGCTCTTTTCATGATGTGTATCCCCCTCATTTCCGTTCTCCTCCCTCCCCTCCCCCTCTCTTCTCTAGGTAGTAATCAATCAGAACTGATTATTTTTCTTTCGAATAACAGGAAATGCTATGCCATACAGTAAGAAGAATTTGATCATGGATTTATAAGCAAAAGATTCAAAGATATACAATCATACATACGTTAGGATTGGGGTGGGTGCTATGTTTATCTTGTCTGAGGCTCAAGGGCCAGTAGCTGTGCTTTTAACAGTTCATGTTCATGGCGCATCCTCTCTAGTCGAGCCTCGACCATGAGCATCTCATCCTTTAAGTGGTGAACCCGCTTTTCCAACCATGCTACATCTGCTGCTTTATTTTCTATGCCACTAGTGACGCCATTCATATAGTCCACTTGAGAGATGACATGGACTTGTGGGGCTCTAGTTAGTAGTACAACTATGCTCAGCTGTAATAAAAAAGGAAAGAAAATTTAAGTTAATAATGAGCCAAATAGAACCATAAGTAGAAAGGACTAGATTGATGATGACTTTATTTGCAAAAGTTGACGCACTACAATTTTTGAAGCAAGCTCTAGACTATAATGAATACAAGCCTAAAAAAAAAGGGCAAGATAAATTATAGAGGAACATCATAGGTGTGGAAGAAGCTCTTTTATGTTCAAGCAGCATTATTTTGTATCGCACATGCAGCAAGGTTGGAACCCATCTAATGGGTGAAAGTGGGTTATTACAAGACCACAATGACATTGTACAGTATGTTGCTAATAGAACCAGCAATGGATTTAATAGATAAATAGAAACAAAGACGAGAATAATGATCTAAAGAACTGATAATACCCCATTTCACATCATTATTCACGGCCCAACATACATGATATAACTCCCTCTAAAGTTAAAACTGTTCAATTTCATATCTGGAAGTTAGAATAACCAATGGAATAAAATGATGAGATCTGGGTGAGCTTCGACCATTACAGTCCTGCTTATAATGATGTATTTATCTAGGAGATATACAGGATCGGAATAGGGCTCTTTGAGCTAATACAACCAAGAGCTCTTCTGGATACTCTCGGCCATGAATATCAAATACTCCACTTATTCTCCTGTTTTACCACTTTTCTCAAAACTCTTTGGCTCTAATCATCCTTCTAGGGTACTAACTTGTAATATTCGTGAGATGCAGTAGCCTAGGCCACAGGTGAGAGGCCTTGGTCTACTCGGGCTGGTCAAGGATCCTCTCCTGAACTACCTTTTTGCTTCCCATGACTTCCGGTAGCCCTTAACTCCAATGCCCCCTGCTCCTCCAGCGGCCTTGCCACTGGCATCCTTCACCTCCAGTTCGGTAGCCCTGCTCCATCTCCTCCCTCTTCTCCCAACCCAGGCTCACTGCAACCCACCCCCACCTCCCCTGGTTCAAAACCGTGGAAATCCCTCTTCAACCTTCCCCTGCCCTCCCCTTGATAGACATCCTCTTCACTTCGTCCCTCTCTCTATTATCGACGACTCCAAGGTAAGCTTCTGCCCCAAGGGCTTCGTCAACGAAGAAATTTCTAAATGGCATTGCTGCCAGGTTGGCCACTTCCTTGGCAACCGTCCTCCCTTTCATGTGGTTGTCCTCTCTCCAGAAACAATGGAAAGCTGCTGGAGCTGTTTACACCTACCTTCTGTCAAATGGGATCTTTGTCTTTCATTTCTTTGATGAAGCCGATAAACTCCACGCCCTAGAGGGTGGCCCCTGGCAGATTGGTAAGAAATCCATCTACTTGCGCCAATGGGACCATCACTCTTCTCTTTGCAAAATCGACCTTCAAAGTATTCCCGTTTGGGTTACTCTTCCTGGTCTTCCGCTCCACTACTGTGTCCCTCTGGCCTTAGCATTGTGGGTTCAATTATTGGGAAACCCCTCTACTTCGACGATCGCACCAAGCGCATGGACTGTCTCTCCTTTGGCAGGATTTGTGTTGAAATTACTACAGAGTCTCCCCCGCCTAACTTCGTCACCATTCTGGAAGAAGATGGGCATTCCTTCACACAGAGGGTACTCTGCGAATGGCTACCTCCCTATTGTTCCTCGTGCAAGATTTTCGGTCATTCTTCAAAGCTTTGCCTACCTGCCACAGACAAGCCTCCTGGCTGTTCAGAGAAGATGGACCCGACTGTCAATGTTGCTGGTGTTGCTAGCGGTGCTGGTTCAGGCAATGGTGTCTCTCGTGCTTCAGTGGATGTAGATGGTGCTGCTAAAGATGCATTTGGTGCTGCCATTGTCAAAGAGCTGCCGGAGGTGTCAAACCACATTGAAACCTCTCGTGGTCAGAGAAAACACAGGAACCACCGCTCTAGGTGAAGTCTCCAAACCTCCATCAAGCAGTCCACTGATCCGCTGCTCTCTGGCGAGGTATCCTCTGACCCTCCGGTCTGTAGAGCTTCATCCCCTGGTCACAACAGATTTGCAGTGCTCCAAGGCATCGATCCTGACGCTGATCCTGAGCCTAGGGTGACTCAACCTGTCCAGCCAGCTTCTTCAGACGATCTGCAAATCTCCAGGTTGCCGCCTCTTGGTCGTCTTCTGAACAGCTCTGCTTCCCTCGCCTTTCATTCTCACACCCCTGACCTCACCCCCCCTCTCTGCCAGTCCCCTTTGCCGCCGCATTTCCAACGCTCATGCGCCTCTGAAGTCGCAATCTGTGATTTTATCTAAACCCCAACCCATCGTAAACCCTTATTCCCCTTCTACCCCTGACCCTATGAATCCCCACCATGCTCCTCCTCTCTCTCACGACTTTACCCCTTCTTTCCTTAACCTTGACCCGACCCAACCCCCTCCTCCCACCAACTCTTTAAACCCAACCCAACCACCCACCTCTTTAAACCCTTTAGCTTTGACCCAGCTAAACCCCACCCTTTCTCAACCTGAACAGTCCCGGATTCTCTTTCAAACCCCTGAACCAGTCCCGGTATCTCTTCATCCCATTATCACCACGGTTTCTCCTCTCTCATCTTCTGACCATCTCCTCTCATCCTCTCCCCTGGTCTGCTTCCCCCCTCTAAAAGAATATCATATCCGTCCCAGGAGCACTCCTCCTGCCTCTCGCTTGACCTCCTCCATGGTTTGGTTGCCCCCCTTCTCCCTCCTCATGTTCCCTTGGACCATATGGAATGTCCGTGACCTTAATGCCCCGGCCAAACAATCTGATATTCGTTCCCGGCTTAAGACTTCCAAGTCCCCCCTTTGCTGCCTCTTTGAGACCAAGGTTCTTGAGTCAACTCATCCCGCATCATCTCCTCCATTGCTCCTTCCTGGTCCTTTCTCTCCAACTATTCCCATTCCCGAAATGGTCGCATTTGGATCCTTTGGGACCCCTCAAAGTTTCATATTTCGGTTTCCTCTTGTTCCTCTCAATTCATTCACCTCAACATTTCTGACCATCTTGACAACCACCCTTTTTTCTTCAGAATGGTCTACGCCTTAAATCGCCATCTCGATCGGCTCCCCCTTTGAGAAGATATTCGCGCCCGTTCCTTTTCTGTTGGCTCCTCTCCTTGGGGCATGGGAGGTGATTTTAATGTTGTCGGTTACAACCATGAAAAAATAGGTGGGTCCCCTCTAGACCAACAAGCTGTTCGAAGCTTTCAACTCCTGTCTTGAGGACTCTGGGCTTAACGACCTCAGATGGTTGGGTGTCGATCTTTCCTGGCACAATAGATGTTCCGGCCTCAACACAGTCACTTGTAAACTTGACAAAGTCCTTGTCAACGAACCCTAGCTTTCCTCCCTTCCTTCCTCCCATGCCTTCTTTAACCTCCCTAGCTTATCTGACCACTGTTCCATCTCCCTTTTTGTCCTCCCTTACTTATCCTTCAGTCCCAAGCCTTTTAAGTACTTCAATATGTGGTCCTCCTGCCAGGAATTTCTTCCCGTTGTCAAAGCTGCTTGGGACATTCCAGTCCAATCCTTCTCCTCCCCCCTCCTTGCCTTCTCAAACAAGCTTAAAAATGTCAAAACTACCCTCAAATCCTATAACCTCTCTTCCTTTGGCAACAGCTCCTCTCGTGTCGCCACCTGCCGTAACAACCTCTCCTCCATCCAATCCCGTCTTCAATCAGATCCTTTCAACCCCTCTCTTGCAGATGATGAAAAGTTAGCTGCCTCAGAGCTCTCCACCCTGCTCTCCCAAGAAGAGAGCTTCCTCAAGCAAAAATCCCGTATTAAATGGCTTGATCTTGGCGACTCTAACACCACCTTCTTTCACCGTTCTCTCAAAGCCCGTTCCAACTCCAAATCCATCCTCTACCTCACCTCCTCCGATGGTTTTGTTCTCTCATCTGTGGATGCCATCAAATCCGAAGCAGTGTCTTATTTCACTCGCATCTTTTGCCCCCCCCACTCCCTCCTATTCCCCCATTCCGGATGACCTCATTAACAAATTCATTCCCGACCACCTCCTTAGCTCCCTTCACTCCATCCCCTCTGATTCTAAATCCTCTCTTCTGTCCGGTCCCACAAATCTAACAAAGCTCCGGACCCTAATGGGTTCAACATGGGATTCTGTTGGCAGAATAATGGGTTAGGAAGAGAGAATGAGAGAAAATAATAACTTAGAATGTTGTATTCATTGATAGGTAAGCCCCTCTATTTATAATAGAGGGGAAATTACAAAGAGGCTAAACTAGGCAATGTGGGACTAAAACCCACATAGCCCACTTACACTTAATAACATAAGAAGAATAAAACTACCCCAAAAAGACCAGAATACCCCCACGGTATTCTGGATTACATATTCCAATACTCCCCCTCAAGCTGGATTATACAAATAAGCAAAGAAAGAAGGCCCAACTTGAACTAAAGAAAAAATAACTCCTAATAATGCTAACACTCCCCCTCAAGTTGGCGCATACAAGGTACTGATGCCCAACTTGAACAAAAAAAGGGAAAAAACGAAGTTGTAGCAGAATCCAGCTTGACAGATGAATGCAACTCCTAAATAAACTTTCAAGAACTTGAAAAAAATAGGTCTTCAAAACCTGGGCAGACTTGAGCAGCAAACTTTCACCAATCTTTAACGACTATCCAGTGATGAATCTCTGACTAATAATCTTGAAGATAAGCAACTAGGGCAGCAAGTAGCGGAAAAAATCAACCCAACTGTAGAACCTCATATAGGCAGGCAATAACCAAACATCTTCAACACTTTAATACTTCAATCTCCCCCTTAAGGCAAACTCAACCCAATAACAAAGTAGATACCCATTGGCAATGGTGAAAACTCTGATCTTCTATGTTTTGCACCAAGTGTTACTGCAAGTTCTGCTTCTACAATGTCTGCAGGTGTACTGTACATAATCCCCCCCCTCACGTGTAGTACATGTGGACATAACAGAGATGATGTAAGAGATAGGGCAAAAACATAATATTCCAGAATTTTCCAAGAGGTGCTAAGGGTAATGGAAAAGGAAGAAATGACAAATTAGAGAATACCAATAACTTCCAAAGGGGTTATGGGTATATGCCAAAGGTATGTTTTGGGAGGTGGTGACGTGAAAAGAGCAATGGGATACTGAACCATGGACAAAAACAATGCAACACAGTAATCTTCAACCTTTTTCAATCGATCAAACTAATTCCAAAACACCAATCTCCAATGATCAGATCTGAATTATAAAAAAACAGGTCTGATTTCTAGAAGGAGAAGGCACCATTCTTCAAAAACTTGATCGATCTTCACACAAAGAAGAACCAGTGTGCAAAATTCCAAACTATAAACTCCCACATGCTAAATAGAATTGACAAAGATATCTGGACAGCAATGGATGTAAGAAGCTTCAACAAAAAACTTGGATCAGATCTGAATTAGTGAATAAGGCTAGGATCAAGCTCTCAAAGTAAGCCGAATATGAACCAAAAAAGCTTCACATAACTGAATTGGTTCGTAGTTACAACCAATAACCTTGGAACACACTGTTGTAATCCCAAATAAGCTGATCTCCAGGGTATTAGATTCGAATCTTCAATAATGAAAGGAATTTGATCTCCAATAGTAGGATACTCAGTCTCAATAATAGGGCAGCAGTAGTCCATATAAAGGCAGCAGTTACATGTCAACCAGTCATGCTTACAAAAGCCAATCAATAGAACCAGTAAGGTAGGTAGTAAAGCTCAATAGAACCAGCAAATATAAGATAATCACTCACTCACTCAGTAGATCCAATAGGTAGTAGAAGCAGCCAACCACATAAGAACAAGGAAAATAGGTCGATAATTAGAAAATTCGAGCCATAAGAATGAACCTGAAATTTTTCCAAAAATAACTGATGAATGGTGCTAAAATATGGGTTGAATACTCCTCTGATATGTATAAGACTCTCAAAATATGAGCTTAATAGGAAAACCCTAACCCTAAAATCGATTGTTGTCAGGGTTTTAGAAAACCCTGAAATTGAGATCGATTTAGGGAAAGGGGGTTGTAATTGCTGATGTAGACATGTAATAGATGCTGACCAAGGCTAAAAATCGCAGAAGTAGAGCAAGGCAGCATTACAACACTACACCAGCATAAAGGACCTTCTTCAAGCCTTGAACTGATGAAGGAGAGTTCTCTTTTAATGTTAGAACCACCTCCAAAGCACTCGAACAGCAGCAAACATCCCTAGCCCAAATCGATTTTTATCAGGGTTTTGGAAAACCCTGAAAAGAAGAGATCAATTGGGGTAGGGGTCTTCAAAAAACTTGGATAGGTGCAATATTGAGGTTGATTGGTCCTTGAAGTGGAAACCTGAAAGTTAGGGTTTTTGGCAGGTAACCAAATTAGCAGGTCAAGGAAGCAAAATCCAGCCATCAGAAAGGGTCCAAACTTAGGTCGAGTAGGGGTTGTAGTAATAGGGAATCACCCCCAAAAGATCAGTTGCATCTGAAAAAGAAAACACCAAAATCGATTGGAGTCAGGGTTTTGAAAAACCCTGACAAGTTGAGATCGATTAGGGTATGGTGGCTGGAATTAATTAAAGCTTGGAGAAAAAGGAAATAGGGAATGAGGATAATGGAATAGGGTAGAAAGGGGCCGGAGAAGGGTGCATAGGGAGCTCCAATGGTGGAAGGTCAGCCTTCAATAGTAATAGGAAGTCGATCTCCAAAAAATTCTGCAAAACCCCAAATCGCAAAGATGATTCCAGCAGTATTTTACTATAAAAAAGTAGATAGAATTTTTTAATAAAAAAAGGTAGAAAGGGAGGGGGGCAGCAACTAAATCATTGGTATGCTGTATTTACCTCATTAGTGTTGCCCCTTTACAAGGTTGAGAAGAAAAAAAACAGGAGAAGGAGAAGCCGAGAAAGGGTGAAGAAGGGAGAAGTCGATTGAAGAGATGGATTAGGGTTTTCTTCCTTTTTTTCTAACTTAGATCAGACCAGCTCTGATACCATGTTGGCAGAATCGTGGGTTAGAAAGAGAGAATGAGAGAAAATAATAACTTAGAATGTTGTATTCATTGATAGGTAAGCCCTTTTATTTATAATAGAGGGGAAATTACAAAGAGACTAAACTAAGCGATGTGGGCTAAAACCCACATAGCCCACTTACACTTAATAACATAAGAAGAATAAAACTACCCCAAAAAGACTAGAATACCCCCACGGTATTCTGGATTACATATTCCAAGGATTCTTCCCCTCCTGTTGGGACATCATCAGTGTTGACCTCATTCATGCCATCAGAAACTTCTTCTTCAACCCTAAGCAGGTCCATTCCATTAACCACACCTTCCTCTATCTCATCCCCAAGAAATCGGGGGCCTCCTCCAATGGCCGACTTCAGGCTCATCTCCCTTTGTAATCTCCTGTACAAATTCATTGCAAAAATCCTAGCTAACCGTCTCCAACTTGTCATTGATTCCCTGGTTAGTGCAAACCAACCAGCCTTCATCCCTAGTCGTAGCATTTCAGACAACATCATCCTTTGTCAGAACATTGTCCGAGGCTTTGATCGCAAATCCCACTCTCCCTCTACCCTCATGAAAATTGACATCCACAAAGCCTTCGACTCCATCTGTTGGGACTTCATATCCCATGTCCTTCTCAAAATGTCTTTCCCCCCCCATCTTTGTCAATTGGATTCATTCCTGTATCTCTTCTCCCCGCTTCTCGGTTCTTGTGAATGGCAGCCCGGCTGGTTATTTATCTTCTTCTGTTGGCATCCACCAAGGTTGCCCTCTCTCCCCCTTCCTCTTTTGCTTATCCCTTGAGGTGCTCTCCTGTAGCCTTCAATCCAAAACTAACCTTCACCTCATTTCTCCCATCCCCAAATGTAAGCCCACCAACCTGACCCACCTTGCTTTTGCTGATGACCTCATGATCTTCTCTAAGGCTGACTCTCTCTCCATCGAGTCCATCATGTCCTCCCTTCTCCTTTTTCAAAACCTCTCTGGCCTCCACATTAACCTCCTCAAGTCTCGCATCTTCTTTGCTGGAGTCCTTGACACCACCAAAGCCCTCCTCTCCTCCCTTACCGGTTTCTCCATTGTCACCTTTCATGTCTGATACCTTGGCCTTTCCCTTATCCCCGCTAGGCTTACAGCTCACCATTGCTCTCCCATTTTAGATCTCCTTCGCAATAGGTTGCAACTCTGGAAAGCTTGGCTTCTCTCCTATGCAGGCCGGCTTGAGCTCATCAGATCAGTTCTTCAATCTTGTTACATATACCGGAGTGGTGTTTTTGGCCTCCCCACACCATTAAGGCAGCAGAGTCTATCATGTGAGCCTTCCTTGGGAAAGGAGTGGATTCATCCAGATTTCTTCACCCCAAGAGTTGGTCTTCCCGATGCCTCCCTAAATCTGAAGGGGGCCTTGGTCTAAGAAGGATTAAAGATGTCAATATTGCTTATTCTCTAAGATTATTTGGAAACTCCTCACCAACAAAGGCAGTATTTGGTCTTCTTGGGTTTATGTCTGGCCTCCTCGTAGGGACACCATCTGGATAATTACCCCGCGGCTGATTCCTCCTGGGTTTGGCGCAGAATTTTGCAAGTGAGACACATCCATTAATGCCATCTCTTGCGGGATTGATGATGGCCTTTCTACCTCTTTGGTTGGACAAATAGTACCCCTCCAGTGTTTTCTCTTCAATTGTGAGCTCCCGTTATATTTACTCCTCTGGGCTGGGCAAATCCTCCTTGGCAGCTTCCATCATCAGCAGAGGCTCCTGGTCCCCCCCCCCCATTTTTCCCCCTCCCCTTGTGAATGTTTGGAGCTCCCTCCCTCCATCCCTCCTGGTCATCGAGGCAGAGGTGACACTATTCTTTAGCTCCCTTCCCCCTCCGGCAGATTCATCCCTCACTCCGCTTGGGATATGGTTAGGCACAGAGGGACCCACTGTCCTTGGCACAAAGTTGTCTGGTTCAAAGAGCATATTCCTCGCCACAATCTCACCTCTTGGCGTGCTCTCTCCAACTGCCTACCAACTCAGGCCTTCCTCATCCACCGCCTCATTGAGGTCTCCCTCCGCTGCTGCCTCTGCTGGAATGGGCAAGAAGACACAGATCACTTGTTTTTCTCTTCCCTTTTGCTACTTCCATTTGGGCTCGAGTCCTTCGATCTTGCTGGCCAGATAGAAGAAGTCCCCTCCTCCTTCACCGGGAGTGGGTTTGGATTGATATGACATTTGGAAGGAATTCGATTTGCGATTCAGTTGGCAAGCTAGCCTTTTGTGCTGCCATCTCCCACATTTGGATGGAACGCAACCTTAGAAGATGGACTTCCAACTCTCGCTCTCTTGACAAGATTTGGAATGCCATATCCTTTGATGTTTCATCTAAAATTAGCTCACTTCCTCTCGCTGCTGTAAAGGATACCCCAAGGAACAGGCTCATTATTGTATCCTGGGGCCTTCCTCACTCCATTTTGCTGCCTATAGTTGGTTCTAGGCTCTAGTTTGTTTGCCCTTGGGCCTGTATATTCCTCCTTTTTTCTTCGTAATTCAATTTTTATTCATCCCAAAAAAAAAAACTTGTAATATACGACCCTAAGAGGTTTTCTAGGCATTCTTGGACATGAATCTCAAATGCTCCATTTCTTCTCCTGTTTTACTACTTTCCTCAAAACTGCTTGCCTCTAATCATCCTTCTAGAGTACTTTAGTTTTATGTATTATAATTTGTGCAATTACTCATTTCCAAAGTAACTGGTGCAAGTAGAAGTACTTCCTTGTGCTTCAGCACAGTGTTTCCATTTGGCATTTTCTTATTGCTAACAATCCCGTAAAAGTGCTTAGTTAACAATGATAATCTATCCTATTCCATGTTTTGCTGTTACCCAACTTAAGTACCATCCAGTACTAAGCCAGTCATTACCTTCATCCACTTGATTTCCTCCCTCTTATTATAAAACTATCCCCCTTGCAATCTCCAATCTCATTGCTACATATGAAGTTCTACCAAACTGTCACTCTAAAAGTTTTCCATGTAAATACTTTCTGAAAGTAACTCATAGTCTCCCATCCTTCGTCAACAGACTATGATCCTCATCCTCAATTCCTAATATATCCAACATATATATGCAAGCAAAATCATAAATATCACACTACTACCTATGTATTTTATTTGTAGAAAGAAAAGAATGTATTTCTCACTTCAGGAAGCACTTACCTGCATCAAAAGAAGTATCAAAACAGACGTAGCGAATAAGACTAGAGGAAAGTGGCTTTGACTTTTCAAATATGAACATAATGTTGCCAATGACTCTCCAAATAATGTTGTGCCATTTGAGCTTCCTTGCAGCAGACCTTGAAATTGTGTATCACCATCTTTAGAATTAGACTCTTCAGTAAGTTTGCTCACATCATGTAATCCTTCTGAAGGTGCATCAGTTTTTGCATGTGTTTCCAATTGGGCATCATTTTGAGTTGCGTTAGCATCATGACAGGACTCTGCATAAAGAAAATAAAGAGTAGACAGAATATGAGAAGGCAATTATTAACTTGCACCAAAAAAAATGATCAGTACCATAACTTATTTTAGCACAATGCATTTTTCTTACCTTCTAATTTTGCAACGTTTTTCTGCTTTACCCTTTCATGTGCCTGGAACAGATTCAATAGAAGAACTTAATGTATAAACTTAATATCCCAAACAAAGTCAGATGCATCACATTAGGGGAAAGAGGATACAGTTTTTATCCAAATTGTGTAAGCTTCTCGGCACTCTGCAATAGTAGACTGCTCTATTTTCCCTGCAACAATGTTTGCCCACTTCGCAGTAAGTATCATATCCAAGTTTCACGAGCAACATATATTGTATTAGAGTTTAAAGACATATTGCAAATCATACCATCAAGGATTCAAACACAAACTTTGAATCTGTGAGAAAACATAAAACTTATCTTGCGAGCCAACTGCCAAAAGGACTAAAAAACACCCCAATCTCCTGCTTGCTTGCCAACATAAGAGTAGCCCAGTAAACTTTGCCTTATTTTACCTAGAAAAGAAAAACTAAGGAGCAAGATGCACCTCTACGGGGTTTCATTGGCACTCAAAATTTTGTAGACAAGATGTCCACATCATCAGCCAACCATGTGTTGATTTTTAGTCTAATCTGGCATTACCATGTGTCAGAATAAAGCATTTAAAATTGCTAGAAACAATCAACTTTGCTTGACTACTAGGATTGCTGAAAAAGTAAGGGAAAACAACCAATACATGAAAGTGTCTTATTGACATAGCCACCAAATTGGACATGTGGTCTATCCAGGGAACCCACCACCTATTCAATGGTCAATATGACCAAAGAATCACTGCCATGTGGCAAAAAATAGGTGACATAGGTGGAAAGGCTTCCACTTGTGTTTGAGGTGGTTTCTTGACCCTTTTCTAGGGGCCATTGCTTAGAGCAATGGCAAAAGGTTTGGGCTGCCAAGGCAAATGCCCAGCTTCGAGTATTGAGGGTGGCCACTATGTGCAAAAATGCCAAGGGTTAGGACCGGCTCCAAACTCACCCCTCCCACCAGCACCGGGTAATGATCCTTTCTGTATAAGCTAAGAGATTTTCAAAGTCATATTATAGGGAAAAGGCTGTACACACTGCCAGTGTGTATGACCCTCTCCCACACTCTCTCCTCCCGGGCATGTGGGCCTCCTTGTATACAATCCGTGCGGCGCCCCCTCCTGTGCTCCCACTAGCTTGGCGTGGGAGGTTCCATCCCACACCAACAGCGTTGGAGATCCCCTGCCCTATTTTATAACATCATCATAATATTATTAAAAGTTATTATAATTTCTATTATCTTATTGTTGTTGATAACATATCAATCAATGATTGCTTTCCTACCACGATGTCAACATAGGTAAAATTTTGGTGAATCATATACCCGTAAAGGAACTTGAATGGTAAATCTGTGAAGTAGAGATCATTCAGTTAGATTGCGTAATGGTGACGAAGAGCATGGCTTAAGACGAGATATTCATCTGGATAAGTATTCTTAGTTCTGCTGAAGCACTTAAATAATGTTGCCCTCATACCAAATGATGTTATGTAACAGGGTTCATTGGTTCATGAATATTAAATATTAACTAAGACACCTTGAAAAGTAAGAGGACAAAATGAAAACCAGCCATACCTTTCCACATTGTTTTCTTAGAAAATTGTACACGAATATATACATGCAAAATGCAAGAAGTATTTCCTTTATCACCATCTTTCTCCACATCCCAAAGCCCCTGAGATTAGTAGAATACCAATAATTTGTCAAAAAACAGAAAATCTTCTAATGAAAGTTGATTTTCACAAACATCACAGAATTGTACAGACCCATAAGATGACGATTAGGAATAGGACGACTATGCACGATCTTTCAAGCATTCTAATTAAAAGCCACTAATACCCTAGCAGCGCACATGGAGATGGGGAAAAAATATCTCAGTTAAAGGAAGGCCTAGAAGAGAACTCCATGATAATGCATTTGATGTTCAATCCTTACAAAGGCTGGGATCTGATCTCCAAAACCCATGGCAGGATACTACAGAAAGAAGATTGCACACAACCATTGAAGAATAACAAAGAATCACATGCACAAATGCACTGGTTATTAGATCAGCCAAGAACAAAACCAAATGCTGCTAGAAGCCTAGAACAAGGCTACTCCCAGCTCTCAGAACAATGGAGAAATTTTTTTACTCTCCCCGACCCCCCAAAGGTACATGCTTCTGACCATCGAATTACATGTCCCTCTTCTATATCGGGCCACTGGCCTATTTCGATAATATTTCCATGCTGATTGCTGAATGTATTTTTAACATTTAAGCATCCACCCAAAAGAAAGATATGAGCAATCCACAAATGATAGTTACGTCTTTCTCGATTAAACACTTTGCATAAATGATTTATTAAGGCTCAGAAAAGGCCCATGAACATATTGCATTTACAGTATTTGTCTAGAAAAGCAAAAGCAAAGTAGCACCTCCTCTCATATGGAAAGCATCACTACTAGCCATGCTGTGGTCCTTATGGGAGGAGAGAAATGCTTGCTTGTTTTGGGATAACTATTCTATTGGAGGTCGAGGTCATAGAAGATTACAGGGTGAGAGTGGCACATTGGGCTCTGGCTGATCCACTGTTTATAGACATTCCATCCATGTTTTTGTTCACCAATTGGGATAAAGTGATCAGTTTCAACATCCCGAGGAATCAAAGAGTTGATGCTTGATCAGCCCCCGGTCAGAATGGTGAAATTGAACTTTGACAGCTCTTCTTTTGGTAAGTGACCTTCAGGCGTTGCCAGGGGCTGTACTAGAGCAAGCATAGGAGATGTTTTGAGGGCATATTCAGGACAAATTGGAGTCAGGAACTCAGTCAGAGATGAATTTCTATTTCTCCATTTTAGGATGGAGTACGTAAGCAGTCTCCTCACTACGATCATAGTGGAAGGAGACTCGACGACTATCATAGCTTGGGTGTCTACTAGTAAGCAAGGTTTAAAATATCGTTTCGTTTCGGTGATTCAGTCTGACCGAAATTTCTGAGATACTGAAATTACGTTGAAATATGGTATTTTTTTCTATGAGTTTTGCTTGGCCATTTGTGGGTGAAAATGCCGAAATGACCGAAATTTTGCATTTTTTCAATTCGAACTTGCGTTTCGTTTCGACTCAACCGAAATACTCGAAATATTCAAGATTTCGACCGAGACGAAACGAGTTTTTGAACTATGCTAGTAAGGATTACCCTTGGAAATTTGCACATGTAATTAGAGTATTAAACCATAGTTATCAAGGCGGCAAGGCGACCAAAGCGTTGGATAGGGCCAAAATCAAGGCGACACCAACAAGGCGGACCAAGGCGCCCGACAAGGCGACTAACGAGCCTGGACACCTTGGCGGAACACATAAAGCACTTTGCTTCTTCACCTTCACAGTTGAACTGCTCGTTCCACTTGAAGTCAAGGACAGAAAATGATATATAGGACTTGTCGGCCAGGCAAGGACTTAATAAGCCCAGTTGTCATTTGGGCTCTCCCATCCCTTGGAAGATTATATGCATAGGCCTCGTATCATGTATGACTTCAAATAGACCTGATTGGAGAGCAAGGATCCATGTGGCCTACCCCAGTTTGGATAAGGCTATGTTGTTGTTGTTGTTGTCTTTCCATGGAAGAAAACTCTGATCTTATAGTCAGATATGTAATCTTTTTCTACTTTGTAATGTTTTGGGATGCTTTGCCCTGCCTGTAATGGGATTTGTACTCCCATCTCAATTTCTTATTAGTAAAGTTTGTTAATTATATTAAAAAAAACCAATTATGTATTCTATCATAGCTTAACAAAAGGGGCATACTCAGTGCACGAGGCTCCTGACACCAAGGTTCGAAAACTCGGGTCTTGGAGCCATCTCGACCCAGCAAAAAACCGAGTTGGGCCGAGATCTCGGCGAGTTTGTGCATTTTTTTTTTTCCCGACTCGGAAGCCTATCTCGGTGGGTTTTAGACCTCTTTTGGGTCTGAAAATCGGTATACAACCTATTTTAGGCCATTTAAACACAATGGCATTATTAGAATTTGCAAAAACAAAGTCTAAATAGGAGTTTCAGTTAGTGAGAAAGCAAGACAGACACTTACTTATTCTAGAAATCAGGACAGACACAGGACAAACAGTCTTATTTATGCCTAATATCATTTAAGTATTCATAAATAAGCAAATACCCCCCTATTTGAATCCAATAAAAATAGCTAAAAAATCAAATTCCAAAGGGAAAAAAAGTCAACCCCCCAGTTCAAGAACAAAAACTGGATTTTTGGCGATAGGTGCAATTTTCAACTTTCTAATGCTGGGGTATTTCTCAAATCTAAAAATTCCATAAATCTTATTATGGTAAAACATTGCTAAAAACCAAAAGTGCGGTAAAATATTCATTTGTTTTGATGTCCAAAAATATTTTTTCATTCAGAGCGATTTTGACAGCATTCGCGCACACCAAATTAAGTTTGACCGGTACATAATTCTTTCAATATAAATCAGATTTAAGCAATCTTGGACTTGTTGGAAAGCTTTCAAAACATAGCTTTCCAACAAGTCCAAGATTGCTAAAATCTGATTTAAATTGAAAGAGTTATGTACCGGTCCAACTTAATTCGGTGTGCGCGAATGTTGTCAAAATTGCTCTGAATGAAAAAAAAATTTTGGACATCAAAACAAATGAATATTTTACCGCACTTTTGGTTTTTAGCAATTTTTACCATAATAAGATTTATGGAATTTTTAGATTTAAGACAAACCCCAACATTAGAAAGTTGAAAATTACACCTATAGCCGAAAATCCAACTTTTGTTCTTGAACTGGGGGGTTGACTTTTTTTCCTTTTGGAATTTGATTTTTTAACTATTTTTATTGGATTCAAATGGGGGGAGGTATTTGCTTATTTATGAATAATATCTTAAGTAAATGCTTACAAATACAAAAGCATTTACTTAAATGATATTAGGCATAAATAAGTGTCTGTCTTCTCTGTCTTGGTTCTTGGCATAGATAGGTGTCTGTATACCATGAATTTCCAGCAAGATCTAGAGATCTGACAATCATATAAAGGACCTAGATGGGCATTTTCCTATGTCTCCGAGATCTCAGAGAGATATTGACATTTTAAGTTTCGTAGGCCATCTCGACTCGGGAAATTGGAAAACCGAGAATCTCGGCGAGATCTCGCGAGATTTCGGACTATGCCTGACACTGCGGGCTCTGGTGATGGTCATAATGTATGCAGCCTTAACCCCCGCTTAGCGGAGAAGCTATTTCCTGACTCAAACCCGCGACCACTATGTCGCAATGGAGCTACCTTAGCGTTGCACCGATGCCCACCCTCTATTCTATCATAGCTATTTGAATAAAATTGAAGGGGAAGGGTGTGCAGTAGTACTTCACAAATCAATATCCAACCACAAAATTATTAAAATACTTGAAAAAAGGTTTGTAGTGACAGGTAATATATTTTATGATGTAGCATTACTGTATCATTTGGGCTAAAGATATGATACCTCAACATGGAAACAATCCCCATAAGGTACATCATTGATTTCTTGCGAAGTTTCAATAACCAAATGACTGGCATAAATGAAAGGAAAAATGTCAAAAGGTTAACACTGAAATTTTACAGAAAAAGCAAGGGCCACACTGTTAATCAATTACACAACTTCCAATAGAATAAAAGAGCATACAATTAATTCATGCAGAAATGAAGATAATAAAGTACAACTAAAAACCAAAAAAAAAAGTACAACTAAAAACCAAAGGAACATCTGATGAAGTCTGATAGAAAATATTACATTTGGTTTACAGATGTACATGCTTCTAACCATTTGGTTGCATTGTTTGGTATACCCTCTTCTCTTCTTTTAAAAAAACATAACACAATTTCGTCTCCACTTTTCTTTTAGAAAAAGAATCTTGAAGTTTAATAAATTTCTTTTCTTCTCTGAAAGAAAAATTTTCCTGCACCTGAATACACTATGCCAGCCCAGATAGTCATTCCCTGTCTATCTCTGCTGAACCCAATGCACAGCAATCTAACAAATCCAACTCCCACATTAATCCTTCAAAGAACAAGCAGCAGCTAAAAACTTTAACCACCACCACTAAGTCATCAGCCAAAGAGAAGCAGACCAAGGTCAACAGTCAAGGGTGCCACATCTGCATGCTGGCCACCTACGCTCCTAGTATTTACAAATTGACAACGGAACTGGGCCACAATTCCGATGGCAACATCATCTCATCTCTGTTGCAGCAAGCGCCCTGCATTTACAGCCAGCATCAGATGCCAGCACCCTCCAAGGCAGCTGCTTTACCCTCTCCTCCCCACCTTCCAGGTCTGCTTCTCTTTCCTTTGTGGTGCATTATCCCTGGCTCAACCTCATCACCACTATAATGAGTACGAGACCAGCCCAGGGTTGACTACTGGCGGCAAGTCTTAGAATCTCACATTAGAACTCCCCTCCTCTTTCTTAGAGCATATTCAGTTATTAAAAACTATAGCAAACAACCCAGTTCAAAGCCCAAAATAATTCCAGGTTCAAAATGAAAATTTCATCAAATATAATCAAAGCTGCCTTAGTTTTTTTTCCGTAATGCCTTAGTAGTCAATGCATAGGCAAGACGGCCTTTGCGAGACAAGTAATTCAGCAAACTGAAAGAAGTACAAGCCGTTAACTCTAATGTGAGATCATATAAGATGCCCTCCTTTTCATAAACATTAGCATAAAAAAAATGCAAGATGTTCTATAAAATGAAAGAAAATGTTTGTCATCTTTAAAGGGAAGCAAAGAGAGAGAAATGTTACAAACCTGTCCTTGTAGATGCGAAATTTCTGGAGCTGCTGGCAGTTACCATACCTTGCACCTTAAATCCAACGTAGAAAAATTAAACCAGTGATTGGTGCAACTCAAACCAAGGTGGAAACTAGATAAAGTAAACTATCTCACTAAAATTGCAGATTGTTATGGAATAACATAGGTTCACTCCCATACCAAAATACAATTTGATCGGATGTTGAAATGACATATCACGAGCATGTCCGAATTGTTCATGCTCAGACCATGAAGTGCACCTAAAAGCTGAAAAAGAAAGGATATTACAAGCATTGGTAAACAAATCTATAGAAGTAAGGAATTATAGTTATGGCAAATACAACAGTTTGGCCATCAAGACAACGGACAGTCGGTCACAATGAATAGAAACTTATTTAACAAAATCCCAATTGGTATAATATGAGGTTCATGGCATTACGATGACCTACCTTTGTCTCCACAATTTTTATGAAACAACTCAGTAAACTCAACAGCATCATCTGAAAAGAAAAGATTGAAGAAATCCTCTACCTGAACCTGTTGGCCATACATTGAAAATGTAAAGAAATTCAACCTCTTTTGGGGGAAGTTAATGTTAAATAAGACGGATCAGTAAATACTATTAACCTAGTGGAACTATGCAATAGAGTAAGCCCAAATCTACAAAATACTACACAACAAAGAAGGTAATCCCAAGGGGGTAGCTCAGTTGGCAAGGACAATGCCTCACAACTAAGAGGTTAAAAGTTCAACTCTCCTTGGGGACTACCTATCATAAAAAATAAAAAATAAAAAGAAGGTAACATTACTGGAAATTTTGATTCAGCAACCATTGTGTAAGTTTCAGGTACTGCACAAAGACAAAAAGACAATTTACAAGATGAAAGCATGCATTAGAGATGGAAGTTGAAATTGAAGTTATAAATATAGACAAAAGACTTGGATTAAGGTAGTACACTAAACTCCAATAATGTGGATTAAAATAGTACACTACACTCCAATAATGTACAAGTGCCTAAATAATCTTTTCAAGTGAACATACTAAGATATACGTACAACATACAGAAATTCATACATATGCATACATAAACACAATTATTTGTCACATATTCATGGTAAACAGTTCCTTGACAAGGTAATACGAAACCTTGTCTATATATTCAAGTTAGAGTGAAGAACACAAGGTCATGTAATTGATATATTATAATATGTCCTGCCACAAAAGAGGGAATTATAGAACATTATCCTGGAACCAAAACACCTTCCAGTTGAGCAATCAATTACACTAGATTTAGAAAGTGCATTTGACCTATCAGTTGAACCAGGAATACAGAAACCACACTTTAGATTTGCTATGGATCAAATACATTTGTAGCTAATCATTGTAGTTACACCCCCCTCTTCATTCCTGATTAGTTCCTTGTATTTGAAGTTATAAGCTTTCCTGTTATTCATACAAATAACAGAGATGAGAATGTTAAGATGGATAAGGAGAAAAACAAGGAGGGATAAAGTAAGGAATGATCGTATCAAAGCAGACTTAGGAGTTGCTCCGATCAATGACAAGCTCCGAGAGAGTCGTTTGAGGTGGTATGGTCATGTTCAACGGAGGCCTAGTGACGCCCCCAGTAAGGAGTGATATGATTCCGATTGAAGGAGCTAAAAGAGCGAGTGGCAGGCCTAAAATGACCATAGGAGAAGTTGTGAGGAAGGACATGCAGTCTTGGTCTTGTACCATGTATGACCTCGGATAGAGCCTATTGGAGGGCAAGGATCTATGTATCAGACCCTGTTTAGCTGAGATTCTCCTGATTTGCTGGGCTGTGCCTCTGTCCTCTTACTTTAATCTGTCACTTTTATCTTTCACTTCTCTTTTATTTTCCACCGTTCATTTGTCATTTTTCATTTTTCATTTTTCACTTCTCATTCCCATCACTCTTGTTCGTCTCTTCATTCCCTTATTTTTGTTGTTGTTGTTGTTGTTATTCATCCAAATAGAAGGGCAGGAAGCAGTTGATGACAGACAATGCAGATAGGGAAGAGAGCAAGGGTTGAAGCTTCAGGGAGAGCTCAATTCTAACAAGGGCCATCTTTCAACAGTTTTAAATAGCATTGCAGCAGCGTAGAAGATCGTAATTTTTTTTATTTTTCAAGAAAGGGAAGTAGAATGTTGACTTGTGGATGCACATGAGCTAGATTGCAGGAATGCGAGTGCAGAATGTAGAATTTGAAGAGTTGGCACACTGCGCTGAAACTACATAATTGCTGGGATATCTTGTGTACTCTATCATAAACTACATAGAGAGGAGGAGGGAGAAGAAGAGAGCGAGAGAGAACAGGGACGGGGAAAAAAGGGGGAACAGGGAACTATAATTGTTGACAGTTAAACAATGGGATATCTGGTGGATTCTAGCGCGGGGGGGGGGGGGGAGGAGAGAGAGAGAGAGCAGGAAGAAAAAAAAGAGGGGTGAAGGGGAAAAGAAGAAAATAAATTCAAGAAGTGAAACACCAAACCCATGGGGTACTGGAACCTAATACATGTGTAACATAGATGGTTGGTCTACCTAGACCAATCCATGCAACATGCCTTTAAGCAATAGCTTTTATTTTCTTATTAAGTCCATCAACCCTTTTTTCTAAACCTTATAGCATTGAAGTATAGTTAATTAATTATGTTAAGTCTCCGTCATAGAAGCTGTTATAAATGTCATGGCATAAAACAAATAAACATGCAGACACAATACTTTGTCCATTTAAAAAAAAATACAAAATATCTCAGAATAATGGAGACTATTATTATTAAAAGCCATCATCCCTTTATTCTGATCCTTGAAAACCAATTTAATTACTTCCTTTTGGTGGCCAGCAGAAAATGGATCAGGTTTTAATGATAACATATCAATAGCGAAAGAGCAACTGCAGTTCTATGATTATGTAAATAGAAATAAAAACAGTTTTATGATTAGAGTGGTGAACAATGGTCAAGGTCAAACAATTTTCATTAGTTTGAACTCATAGGAGATGAATGCAATCAGAAACACGCGGCCTAATTCCCCCCCCCCCCCCCCCCCCCAAAAAAAAAAAATGATGGCTTAAGATTGACAATCAGCAAGAAAGTGCACAGGCTTTTGGGACACAATGCCACGTAAACACACACACACAGAGTAGATAAGACAGTCACCATAACAGGATAGGGGAATAAAGTTGAAAGATTAAACAACAAAGCTACTGTTGATAGAAAGAAAACAAGAGCAAGGAAAAGAATAAATGTAAGCTACTTCATTTATGATATACCCTACCTCCGCCCCTCCCCCAAAAAAAAAAAAAAAAAGAATTAACCACACACTAGGCATAGAAATTATAACAAAAGATCAATCAACTTTATTCAACCCTAAAGAATTAAGAGTTAGAACTGCATTTATTTGTTTTGATTGAACAGGAGAGAGAGAATAGAGAGACAGGGATCATTCATCCTCTTTTTATCAACTAATTAAGTATCCAATTTTGATGCCTAACGACAAGAGACATGATTCAAGAATAAAATAAGGAGTCAACTAACTCTTAGGGGCATCAGCATCCTCAAGCTTCAATTTCAAAGGTTCTCTAGAAGACAAACACTCAGTATTTACAACTGGTTCGGCTTCTTCTCCATTCTCCTCTGCTTCTGAAAACCTCATTGATGAACTAAGATCACCTTCTTCATTGGATAGAAGCATATAATCTTCCGAAATATGAGCACTCTTATTCCTGATTCAATCACATGCAGTAAAAACTAACTAAAATCCATAGAAAATAATCAGATTCATAAAATGTTATCATTTGTGCTTCTTAGAAGATCATTGTTGAGTATTATATACCTTTCCAAGGATTGGAGGTCGCTAACTGGTTGTTTGAAACCTTTTTCAACTATAACAAGCGTATTGTCTTGACTGCCAGACTCAGATTTTGAATCCTGATGTAAGAAAGATTTATTAAAAACTACCAATAACAGAGAAGCATGTAATGAAGCGAAATACAGCCAGACAAATGAAATGCTGGACGAAGATTTTGACACTTCAGGCACAATAATGTTTTAAGGAGGAATGCAGCTGATTCCTATAAATGAATGATGACAAGCAAATTTAATTTGAGAAGCTTCTGTTGAACATACAGTGCGGATGGGAGTAACTGTGTGTTGGTTGTCATTGTTGTCAACATATTGCAGGCTTTTGGCAGTGTATACAGAGGTCCCATAGTGTTTGGGAGTCATTCAGGGGCATTTCTGTCATTGTCAGGCATAGACAATATCACAGGGGCATTTCTGTAATTTTATAGAGTACCGATGGCCTAGACAGGTGACAGTCAGCATACAGGAGTGTTTTGGTGATTATGTCAGTCACAGAGGTCTATGGAGTGTTGACACAGCTCACAGGGGCATTTTGGTCATTTGACAGTGATGTGACATGTTGGCAGTGATGCTGGAGCATCCAGGCCTATGTGGAAGCATGGGACACTCCATTGCAGGTTTATACAGAGTCTGACAGCCTTCGGCAGCATTGGGTGAAGATCTTATGCCTTGGGAATTGTGATTTTATAGGTATCCGTGAAGGCAACCTGCTCGAGGGCATTTTCGGAAGTCCAGATGGAATTTCTGGAAGGAGGTAAGAACTGAAGAAATGTAGTTCTTCGAGTCAGTGTTCTGGTGCATTTGGTTTCATGTCGTTTTGATGTCGGAGGGAGCAGATATTGCAGTTTCCGTATGCTCGCGCCGAAAAGAAACTAAATGGGAGAGGTTTTGTAATTCTGGGGAGAATTCTGGAAGATTTGATTGATTTTGGATATGTGGAGTGATAGTTCGTCTCGTCACGAGCGCTACGCCGTAAACCGCATCCAAAAATTAGATTGGACGAAGAAGATATGGCCTAGATTCTGTTCTGGGCATTCTGGTTGGTCGGATGTACCAAAGGAATGGTACAGAAGTCATATATGGGATCAAAATTCGAGCAGCTGAGATTGATCTACGTCGGAAGATACCAAACTGTCGGCAGTGAGAGAAGGGCGCATAGGCGCGTGATACATGGTGCCAAAGATTCTGTTGCGGCACTATTGATTGGCAGCGTATATGGAGGTTCTCTATTTGGCAGCACACCAGATTGAAGAAAAGATTCCGATCTATAAGACAATATTCAAGTGGAGTTTTAAAATTTGAATGAATGGTCAAGGTTAATCCTACACTGTAGACTCTCGTGGTCCTTGATTTGATGCAGCCTGTGTAGAGAAGCACTCAGAAATGATTCTCTTTCGGAGGATCTCATGAGCCCTACCAATTCAAGATGGAATGGAGGACAATCCGATGGCTGAGAAGCTTTCCCGCCCTCACTGACAAAATATAACGCCAAGATGAGGCCGTATGAACTAGCCAATTGGAGGACGATACATGTCCTGACATCTCTGCCCTCATGACGAACCGCCTGTCACGACTCCACTCCGATGTAACGCATGTGTTCCATGTACGTCATTGAGATGCCATATGAAGCCTTACTATGGTTTGTTGACTAAGTTGGCAGACTCGGTCAGAAGTCAAGACTGACACCGATCTGACGGCGATTAAAGTGCCATGCCATCTTATGCTTATTGGACTGTTCTAATTGGTCTAAATCTTGTGCACCCCGTAGTCCTTATGATTCCGTATATGCTCGCACGCGTGTACACCATCATCCGAGATTCCATTTTGAACCCTGTGAATGGCTCAACTTAAAATCACGATATCTCCCTAATCCGGTGGCCAAATGAGGTGTTCCAAGTTGCGTTTTTCTCATCTCTCCGAGCTCTATCCAGTGGAATGAAGAACACAGTCGTTGCAGCCTGAGTGGAGCGGAAATCACAGAGATCCCTTCCTCCTTTGTTTTATGCACTTGAATCCATTCCATATTCCATTGTTTGCATACCATGGGCTCCATTGAAGGTTCTTAACTTGTTTCAGCAAGGGAGTTGAAGCTCTACTTCAAATTCGGTGGGGGTCTAGTGCAAAAAGAAAGAAAGAAGAAAGGAAAGGGTAAAGGGAAGGAAAAAGAGAAGGGAAGAAGACGGAAGGAAGAAGAAGAAGAGAAGAAAAATGGAGGAAATGCATTGATGGCCGATTGCATAAAAGTGGAGTAAAAGGGAAGAAGGAAGGAAAACGAAAAGGAAAGGAAAAGGAAAAGGAAAAGAAAAGAAAAGGAGAGAAAGGAAGAGAGAGTGTGTCTATATCATATACCCACTACCAGGGGTTTCAAACATTGTAGATTTGGGTTGTACCAGTGCACACTTGAAGATTCTAGTTCTCCATCAAATTGGGAGAAGTTGAAGATTCCAATGAGCCACCAGAGTTGACTCCATCTACAGATACCTAAAATTAGAGACACTCCATCTACGGATACCTAAAATCAGAGACATTGCATGGTTGTGAGAATTTCTATCTCTTGACTTGTATTTTGCATTTCTGTATCCATTGTATACGCTAGTAGTAGGGATGCATGTTGAGACCTATGCTAGATGTGGTTTGATTGTAGGGCATTGTTATAAGCCCAATTATTTATGTTGAGTTGTCCAGTTGCATTTGGACACAGTGTAGGTTACCAGTGGGTGATGGGAACCATTAAGGTCTCTATATTTAGTGACTAGAGCAGGTCAGATGTCCTGAGTCATGGGTGTGACTTAAACATCTTCTGACGTGGGTGCGGTCTCTTAGTTTCATGCTAAGAAAATTAGTATTGAGTAGATGCTAAGGTCTGAGTGACCATTACTCCGTGCACGTAGGCAAACTGTCGAAGCATGTATTTCTCTGTGTTGTGGATGATTGCTTGCTTTTGTTAGAAGTGTTTTTCTACAGGATGGGTGTACACAATTGGTAGAGCCTTTGATAGTTAGGCCGGGGTGTGTATGTATACCAGCGGTGTTGGTCTCCAACAGTGATTGATTGTGTGTGCTCGATTGAGAGGTGCAAAGTGTGTGTATCAGCTATTGGCAGCATTGTGATCATCAGCTCTTGGCAGCAGTGATTGTGATAGTGGTCGAGTGTGAGTGAAAACAAATGCTCTACACTAGGTAAGGGTATTAGACTGAAATAAAACAACTTTTTTTTTTGGGTGAATAAAAAATTCATTACCAAAAAGAAAGAGAAATACAGCAGCCCTCAAATTAGGAGGGAGAGGAGGAGAAAAAAAAAAGAAAATACATAATAGGCAAAGACTCGGACAGAGGAGTCAGAAGCCCGAAGAGAGATAGATGTAAGCCCCCAGGAAACAACAATGAGCCTGTTCCTTGGGGTATCAATACAAGTGGAGGGCGGAGACGAGCTAAGTTTAGCTTTAATCTCAAAGAAAATGGAACCCCAAATCTGCTGATGAGGGCGGGATTTGGTTGTCCATTTTCTGTTATTGCGTTCCAGCCAAATATGATTGATGACAGCACAAAAAGCCAGTTTTTCGACCGTGTCACAAAGGGAATGGCCACCAAAAGTCATATCAACCCAAACCCATTCTCTGTCAAAAGGAAGAATCCTACGGTTTCTTGGCCAGCATTTTGCGAGGATGCCTTTCCATATAGAGGATGACAAAGGACAAGCAAAGAAAAGATGGTTTGAGTCCTCGACCGCATTCCTACAAAGAACACAGCTTGGGGAGACCGCAACATGCCGGTGCCGAAGCAAGAACTGCGTTGGAAGACAATCTGAAAAAACTCTCCATGTCGTAAAGCAGTGGCAGGAAATAAAACAACTTAAACTAACCTAATAAAGTAAATCCCGTATTCCTACCTCCTACCCATAATTTAGTCATATTAAAAGGACCCGTTAAAAAGAAAACCCATTGGACTAAAGGCCCAACACAACAACCCAACCCGAGGCTTATTTCCACAAAAATAAGCCCAATACTGTGTTTTATCTGCAACAATTCTCCATTAATTTGGGCATACAAAACAGCAGAATAATTACACCTTTCCATGGTCTATTTCAGAACAAAGATTAATTCTCAAATAATTAGCAGACATGTGGGGCATTAGGCCTATTAAAGTGACCTATTAAAAAGAAAACCCATTGGACTAAAGGCCCAACACATATACAATCCAACCCGAAACTTATTTATAAGATAAAGGAAGGAGAAAAAGCTATCTATAAGATAGCTAAAATGAGGGAAAGGAAGAGTAGAGACTTCGACCATGTTAGATGTATTAAAAGTGATGATGGTAGACTGCTAGTAAGGGAAGACGATATTATGAAGAGATGGGAAGAGTATTTCTACAGCCTACTAAATGGAGACATCTCAAGTAATAGTGGCCCTAAAGACTGCATTACTCATCAAGACACCATTCGTCATAGTTATATACAGAAGGTTACGGTGTCTGAAGTTAAAAAAGCCTTAAGAAAGACATTATTAGAGCTGATTTGAAAGTTGCCCCTATACAGGATAAGCTCCGTGAAAGTCGTTTGAGGTGGCATGGCCATGTCTAACGGAGGTCATGGGATGCACTAGTTCGGAGGAGTGATTTGATCCAGATTGAAGGATCTAAAAGAGCTAGGGGCAGGCCTAAAATGACCCTAGGAGAAGTAGTGAGGAAAGACATGCATAGTTGAGGTCTTGCCTCAAGTATGACCTTGAATAGAGCTGATTGGAGGGAAAGAATTCGAGTAGCCAACCCCATTTAGGTGGGGATTTCGCTGAGTTGTTGACAATGTCGTTGTGCTCTTTTCTTTTTACTTTTATTCTTAATATTTTATCTTTTGCTAAGATCCATGTAGCCAACCCCATTTAGTTGGGATAAGAATGAGTTGGAGCTGTTGTGGTTGTATTGACATAAGGTTACCAAACCTTTGTTGGAAAGGAATCTTGTAGCTTGGAGGAGTGAAAAGTAATCTATGGTTGCAATGTCCAATGCTGAAAGTACAGTTTGGATCTATGGCTAATGATGTGAGTGAAACTCCTTTGGTTAGGATTCTCCAACAAACATTGGCGCTCCCAATCCAAGGACTTACAAATTTTTATCAACCTAAGAAATAGATGTAACTATTATGTATGTTACTCATCGTGTCATACTTGTGATTGTCAGAGGAGATGGTGAAGCTTGTTCGAATAACAGATTAAGAGTCAGGGACTCATGAACCACCCTTCTTCTTCTAATCCATACTTACAACTGTCGAAAACTTTACAGTAACCATACCATCAAGACAGGGTGAACAATGCGACAATTTTTAAGTTTGATAACTTACATCAACATCACCAGTATAAACAATTATTGTCAAACAAAAAGAAAGAATACACAATTAGACTATTAAAGAGAAACTGCTTAGGATAGGTTTTTATGCCCTCCCACCACCCCATCCCAACCCCCAGGAAAATGACTATCATCCTTGAGTTTGATTAATAGTTTCTGTGTGACCTATTAAAATGCAATTCAAGCAATATATGAGAAAATAGAGAAAATAGATAAATACCAGATGATCTAAGGCAACTTTACCACCAATGCCATGTTGTGTCCATCCATCAAGAATGAGTTTATAAGCTTCATCACGGGACAGAAAAGAAGCAAAGAAGTGCTGCCAAATTAAAAAAGAAAAAATTTGAATCAGCACATTATAGTTAATGCTGTTAGTTCGAAAAACAAAAGGTATCCACTTCAACCAAGAAACAAGAAAATGAATACAGGTGACAATCATGATGAGTTGCTTTATATCACTACCAAAACAAAATATGGTGCAGACAGGAAACAAAGTATCACAGTTGCAGCTTACCTTTTTTCCCCCAGCCACAATTTCTATCGCATTAGGGAAGATTGCTGCAGTCTTTGCTTTGCGTACACAAGTGACCTCATTGATAGGGATGATTTTCTGCACTTTGAATCAATTTTTACCAAATAACCTTCAAGATTTAAATATTGTTAACTAAAACAGAGAAACACTAAGACAAATTTTGAATTCATACATATGAAACTGTTTCATCTGAAGTTAAAAAAAAAAGGGTGTGCCCAGCGCATGAGGCTCCCGCTACTACGGGGTCTGGGGAGGGTCATAATGTACGCAGCCTTACCCCTGCTTTCACAGAGAGGCTGTTTCCAGACTCGAACCCGTGAGCAACCTTCCCCTTGCACCAAGGCCCACCCTCTGAAGTTATCAAATCCTCTGCCACATTTGACCATAAGTTGGTAAATTGTGGAATATCTGTCACCTTGCAATTTGTGAGCTTTCCTGGTATTGGGTAGTTGTCGGATATTATTGGACCCATCTCACCAGGATTAGGGTTTATTTAAAATCTACCCTATATCACTCTTCTTACAATTCAAAACAGAGCAGAAAGACCTTAATGTGTGTTCCCTCTTTCAATATTTTCTGCTAACTTGATATTTGGGTTCTCTAATCAACTCAAGAGTCGGGTGTTTTAAGCAACAACATTGACGTGAATAAACTAAGTGGTGCATTGAAATAATAGAACAATTACATAAACTGTCTTATAAAAAGAAATTAAAGCAAAAAGAAATGTTATGCTGCCGCAACCATTATCTCTTAGAATTTTAGAATTATATTTTCATATGTATAGAAAGGAGAAGAAATTATAAAGAGAGGAAGAATTCATAAACGCTGAAGAAATTGCAACTTGAACATTTTCATATATGTTCTTCTCGTATCAAACTAAGGTGCCCCTTCATATCTGTTATTTAATTATTATAAAAAAGGAATCGCAGCAATTTATTATGCCTTGAATTTGGTTCAATTCTTATATATTTCACTGTGTTTATAGCCAAATTACCTTGATATAAATTGTCTGGTTCAGTTCTCCACCATTGATTTACTTGCTAAAGAGTGTTCCTCGAATTAGACTATCATTAACATAACCCCAAAATCTTATTTGTCATATGTTTTGCCCTACCTTCTAATATTTTTTGAATGTGGTTCATCCATCATTCTAAGACATTGAAAAAAGTGGGGGAAAATTATCTCAATCGTATTCTCAGAATCTCAATTCTCTAGTGCAAATCTCTATCTGAAGTCAACTTAAATAAAATAAAGGTTCTGCAGTCAACTAAAAAATAATAATAATAAAGGTTGTGAAGTTCCTTTAAACTAACTCATTCATCACAGATGTCACAATGATGATATAAATGATAAAGGCAAAACTGAAAAGTAAATTTGCATAACTGCAGAAAATAACTATGTATTGACGAAAGGAGAATCAAATTCAATGTTGGATTTCAAAAATAAAATAAGGATAATAAATTAACCAATGTACCTTCGTCTCAAATCCAAATATGTTGGAATAAAAGCAAATGTGGTGAACAAATAAGTACATATGTCCCTGCAATCCAAGTTGAAAACTTAGGAAAGAAAAAATAAGCTTCACCTAAAGTAATCATACTAATAATTCACAACCCTAGCGCATAATACCCCATTCTTGTCTTCAACTCAAAAAGATATCAGTATATCACCTAAGAAAACTATATACCTATGAAAAGTATCTATGAAATATTGACATTAAGAATAGAAAGGATGCAACAATAAAAAAATATTAAATCAAACCATCAAAAAGGAATTGAATTGCAAACAAGCAAATGTAACCATTAAATAGATCAAGGTTCACCTGAAGAAGGAAATTGTCTTGCAAAGCACAGTTGAAGTCTTGAACAAGGACCTATACACAAGAAAAGGTAAAGGAGTATTATTCAGTTACCAGCATATCACCAAGAAGATACATCAAACTGAAAACCCCTTCCCTCCTAAGGAGGCTCCATCTGGTTGCTGGTACTGAGAAGGAAAGTGGGCAGTTTTAGGAAAAAGAAAACTTTTGTAATCATGGTTCTGTAACTACATTAAACTCTTACTAAATACGGTAATCATACTTTTCAAATGAAATATTTATCTTCCTTCTTAAAACCAAGGAATTTGGTTGAAAATTTTAGTAATATTTAATAACCGAAGTTGGAATATTTTGGAGTTAGTTACACAATCATGTTAGGATGCTTACAAAAGTTTCCATTATGGTTTTGATTTCATTTCATTTCTCTTCCCTTTATTTCCCTTGCAACCAGATGGAGCCTAAGGGAAAATGTCAAGAGGTTAATTTTTTTTTAATTTCAACTTTATGTAGCCCTCCTTGAAATATAATATTATGATATTCAAAATAATAAATAACAAACTAATATCAACAGAAAGTACATGAGCCTAGGGGAGGTAATATCCAACACAAATGCAAACCTTAGATCCGAGTTTGGGTTCAGGATAAAGTCAGGTCGCACTAAATTGACAAGGATCAAATAAATAAGTATTGATCTCGTGTTGAAACTGCCAACCCAGTAAAACCCGTGTAACCATCTTATTAAGATTTTTTCACCTTGTTTTATCATTTTATAGAACATATTAAATGTCATTTCATGTCAACCCGAGCATGATCCTTTCTTAAAACTGTTGTGTCATGTTGTATTCGGATCAATAGATACTTTTTCATGTTATGTTTGGGTTGAATCATTTTACATGTTTAAATTTTTTGTCATGCTCAGGTTGAGTCATTTCTTGTGTTATACTTGGGTCTTGACACAAACTGAAATTGACACAATAGAACCATCGCCACCTGTATGTGATAAAAAAAATGTATTTGCCATCTCTTTCAAAGAATGGGCTTCATACATGTCATGAATGATGACTCCAAACAAACTTCATTAGCCTGTGTAATCTGAGGATGTTGAACACTAACTGGATTATAGAAAGAGCATCCCAGTGCACAAAGCTCCCGCTACTGCAGGGTCTGGGAGGGGCAAATGTACTCAACCTTACTCCCTGCTTCGCAGAAGAGGCTGTTTTAAGAAGCTTTTTATGTGTTTGTTCAACTAGTTCAAACTATTGGAAATGATGTTAAGGATTCAGCACTTATTGAATATTTTTGTAGAGATGAACTAAAACCTGGACCCAAATTACGGTCTGAAATCTCCAACAACAAAAACTCAGCCTTATCCCAACTAAATGGGGTCAGCTACATGGATCCTTGCCCTCCAATCAACTCTATTCAAGGTCATACTTGATACAAGGCCTAAGCTATGCATGCTCTGGAATCACTCCATCCTTTCATAATTGAGATTCAGTTCCTGGTCACCAATAGAATTTCCTTGACGATATCTAGTCAAAGAAGAATTAAGTACACAGCCTTACCCCTGCAAATCGGAGAGGCTGTTTCGTGACTAGAACCCACGACCACTTGCAGTGGAGCAACCTTACCATTGCACCGAGGTCTGCCCTCACTGGCTCAAATTGTTATATGTTATAAAATTTAAATTCAGTTCTTGTGTAATTAATCTTGTATCTCTCAATCAAGTGATGTTTATGTCTTATGCCATTCATATCAAATTACCCAAAGCTCAGCTACTAATATTTACCCATTGTGAATCCTCTTTCCCTCCAATTTTCCTGGATAGTTATTACACTTAACATGGTCCCCCCCCCCCCCCAAGAAAAAAAAAAACCCTATAAAATAAAATAATTAAACCTTATCTAATGATTAAAGGTAGTGTGATACACAATACATTGCAATGTTTTTTAGGTTCACAAATAATATGATAAAATGCAATGGACCGTAGCATAAAAACAATTGAAGCATCAAAACACATCCTCAAGCCTTAAAACTCAAGATGAACAAGCAAGAGCTTTTCCTTTCATATGATGAAGTCATACGTGTTATCTGCTCTCTCAATCTGAGACCTCAAATGCTTCAAAGAACACAAGAAGGAAGTGTAGCCCAAATAAGAATTATGACAAACATCCAATTCATAGTTCATTTAGCAATTCAACATTCCCAAGCAAGAAGCCGACAAACACATCAAAGGATTGCTGTACATGCCAAGACTTCAATTCATTAATAGGAGCGTGAGTTTTGCTCAACAATTCCAAAATAACAAGATAAAGTTTACTTAAGGTATTCTACAATACTTAAAAATGAGAATCAATCGGAAGCAACTGTTATAATTATGAGTTAAAGAGATGACCAATCATTCCCGAAAGCTCAAAGCCTCATGACACTTACTTCTTCAGGTGGAAGATGAAACAGTTGCCGGTACTCTTCACTTTTCACTGCCGCTTGGATCGTAATGTACTGAACAAAAAATACACAGTGTTCAAGACTAAAATCCAACGAAAGGCCTTATTTGTTTAACCATTCCACACTCATAAGCCGCAAAGTATCTCCAAAAAAACAAAATTCATGAAAATATCCTCCGTTGCCCAAATTGGGGAGAAACGGATTTTTTTTCAGAAAAAAGGAGAGAAAGCCCGCGCCTTTTATTACAATTAACAAAACATTAAACCCTGAAACAGAAAAAATTGGAAAAAGATCATAACTGAGAAGAATCAAACGCACCTGATTATCGACATCTTTCCGGTTGCTTACAGAAGAATCAGATTGCTCGTTACGATCAATTTGATCACCGTTTCCCGAAATACTGATATCAGAGCCAGATTCGGAACACGCTTTCGAATTCAAGGGAGAAGGCATAGACTCCATGGACTGAGGAAGTTCGATCTTCTCCTGGTTAGCAGAAGCGACGGCCATGGCAGTGAAGTTGAAGAGGGGAAGGAAGGACTTTTGATCCTCAGACAGACGTAGCGTAGAGTGGCGTGGCGTGAAGTCGAAGAGAGTAGTAGTCGTTTCTAACACCTAAGCTCTAACTTCTACGATTTTGATTACTCTCTCTCTCTCTCTGAAGTTCTGGAAACTAGTTTAAGACCGCGGCAAGGGTAACGGACGATTCATTTACTTTGTCTGATGCAGGCTTTCTTAAGGTTTCCTAATTATGACTTTGAATGCGACCTTTCACCTTCCCAGTCCTAGTCCACCCGTTACAATGCATGGCTTTGCCACACGTGTCGTATGCTGTAAATAGAGAGGGAAAAGGTGCGTTTGGGTTTGGGATTCTTATTGGGAAGTTATTACATGAGGTGGACAACTTGTACCACCTTTAAAAAATTTTCTTTTTAATTGATTTATTTATTTTTATTACAGAATATATGGATTAGAGTGGACTTGGGAGTTGCCTCAATCAATGACAAGCTCTAAAAAAGTCGTTTGTGGTATGGTCATGTTCAACGAAGGCTTAGAGATACTCTAGTAAGAAGTGATATAATTCCCGATTGAAAGAGTTAAAAGAACTAAGAGTAGACCTAAAATTACCATATGAAAAGTGGTAAGGAAGGACATGCATAGTCTAGGTCTTATACCACGTATGATCTCTGTTAGAGCTTATTGGAGGGCAATGATTCATATAGCAGATCTCGTTTAGCTAAGATTCTTTTGACGTGTTGGGTAGTGCTTCTTTCCCCTTGTTATGTTTCATCTTTCATTTTTATTTTATTTTTTCTTTTCATTTGTCGTTTCTCTGCTCTTTCTCCATCTCTCTTTTCTCAATTTTTCTTACCCTTTTTTGGTTAGATCACAGTTTTTCTTACTTTGTGTATTTGGATCTATGTAGCCAACCCATTAAGTTAGGATAAAACTGAGTTTATTGTTGTATTTTTTAAGATAACTTTGTCAAGCTGTCTATGTACTCTTATTAAAGGGCAAGAGAACATTAATTGGTTGTGTAGCTCCTGCACCAATGTGGAGGCCAATAAGAGCACGTGCAGGAGCATTTAAGTAAATGAAATTTTTTTAGTTTACTGGAGGCTGAGTGGTAATTTCATGTGATCCTGTGTTTTGGTACAAGAACCACACAACCTGTTAGCATTCTTTTTCCCTTTGCTAGTATGATGGGCATATATGCATTTGATGATTCAACCACATCACCATTTGTTAGAACAAGATCAAATATAAAAACCCCCTTCGATTCAACCAAATTATACTTTCTGCAACCTGTATCTCTTGTAATGGAGGATCCACTTTGTTATGTTCAATAAGCATGCAAGTAAGCATGCCGATGAAGAATGCATCAAGAAGACACAAGATCTTGAACCCTCCCTCCCCACCCCTCAAATTGAGAACTTTGATCTTGGCAAAAAATTTCTTTATCTCTACTCAAAGCGGATTATGCCTCTCATTCTTCAGAATTATGTCTATTGTTTTAGGTAGTTTGTTTATAGCTATTAGTACCCCCAAGAGCAGCTGTTAACTAATGGAGTTGGAGTTCTTAGGACCAGGATATCCGTCTATAATATACCAAAGGGTAAAATCATCTAAAAATTAAGGTTGTGTTTGATATGCATTCTAGGTCAATTTCGCATTCTCAGACCATAAAAACAATTATTTTTTATCTTCCGAGAATACGAAATCGACCTCGAATGCATACCAAACACTGTCTAAGTCAAAACATCAAACAAGTATAGTTGCCATTGTTTTGTGTAGTTTGGTAATCGTTATCTTTGTTTTGCATAATTTTGTTCACACTTTTTGTAGTTTGATAATTTGTGCTATTTTTTGTAAAATCAGGTAATTTTTCCGGCTATCAAGAGGGAAAATAAAGTTTTAGGGGAAAATATCATAGAGAAAGAATTACAAATACAAAAAAGTCATCCAAGTGGTGTTGCTTGTAAATGAATTTCTAGTAAGACAGATCTGTGAAAGACCATTCAAATCCCTAATATACTTTGCTCATGACAATTTGTCGGCCACCTTACCCTGTATACTTCCCTCTTTTCCCTTCCCAACCTCTTATTTCTTCATGAAGTGCAAAACCATTCACAAGTTATAAAACTGTTCAATTCAGAAACCTGAACAGTAATTTGATGAAAAGGGACCTGTCATTAACAATAAAGCAGATGAGGGAAAATAGAACCCATATATGGACTACATTCATCCATGGACAGAGATGCTACCCACACTCCCCATCATCAAATCCAACCAAATGCAGTATGCCATTGTAGCCAGCCAGGATAACACCACCCAGCATTGGAGATCATACATACGCCCAAGTGATAAAGGGTTTCACAGCATCTCCTTAATTTATTTTCCTTAATATAGTTTAACATATCAATGCCTCCTCAACATAACTTTGATTTTCAATTTCCCCTCCCCAAGAAGTGAGCAGGTAGACCAACTCTAAAAAGCTTCATGAGCCATAATTGATACAAGAAGCTGGATGCAGGAACCCTTTTCTATTCACCTTTGTATCTTGGCTTCCGCTTCTCAGCAAATGCTGCCAAGCCTTCCAAGCGATCTTGTGTGTTCAAAAGCTTCTCATAACACTCCTCTTCCAATTCCAAAGCTGAAGGCACCTCTATGTCGATTCCCCCATCAATAGCACGTTTTGCCATCCTAATTGCCAATGGACCCTGTGAAAGATGATATGTTGAACCAATTGTTAGTGTTCACATGAAAACAACTGATGGCTCACATGCAAACAGGTCATATGCTAACTTTGAGTGCAAGGTTGCAAACTAAATCCTGAATTAAGGTAGCTCAGTATAAAGTGAAAAATGGAAGGGTTCTTTAATCATTGGGAACCCACCCATCTCATAGGATCAGTGTACACTGATTCTGCTCTTACAAGATTAATATTAAATATTTGATGCATTTAGGCAGCAATGCACGAGTTAAACAACTCTGTTTGGCCTTAAAATCGACCACTGACTCATTGAACATATTGTTTGAAATTTTGGATGAATTCTCCTGCCTAATTGAGAGGCATCATGTCTAGAGATGAATAGACTGGCTATGTACAAAATCGAGTGAGACTTCAAAGCATTCACTTCAAATCAAGTGACATATCATGCCCACAGATGAACAGACTGGGAGAATGAACTGCATTCAAGGTCCTGAGACCACACACTCTGGACCATTCACTTGTTAGGCCAAATCTATGATTAGGTCTCAAGCCAAAAACCACGGTGCTTGCAAGGTTCGAGAACTCGCGAGATCTCGCCGAGATCTCGCGAGTTTCTCGGTTTGGGCAAAACCGAGTCGAGTTCTAGTCGGTACAAAAAACTACAATTTCTCGACCGAGATCTCGCGAGATCTCGGTGATATCTCGAAGGTGAAAATCATGGTTTTTAGTACAAAAAACCAATATCTCGAGAGATCTCGGCGAGATCTCGTGAGATCTCGGTTGGGCCCAAAGATGCTAGTTAGTTGTATTTAGCCCAATTTTCACCCAAAAACCATTTCCAACATAAGAGAGAGCGGGAGCAAGTTCTTAGGCTCTAAACCAAGGGGAAAAAACCTCTCCTTCAAATTTCTTCTTCTTTCTTTCGATTGTTGGATGGAATGCACTTGTTTGGAGTTAGATTGAAGTGCCAAAGTGAAGATTCAAGTGCCAATTTGGAGCATCATCACCTATTTGCAAGATTTCAAAGGTGTTTTCTATTTCTTCCCCAAATCTATTTTTTCCAAAAAAATTTTGTAATCCTTGTTAGATTCATGTGGTTTTAATATATGTTGAACATCTTTGCCCGATCTATCACTTCATGGAGTCGGATTTTTTTAGTTAATAAATTATTCAATCTCATTTTATGTAACAAATTAAGTGAACATTGATGTAATGTACATTTTATTTGAATGTTTTGATTGATGTGTGCTAATTAGAATGTTTTGATTGCTAATTTGCTATGTTTTACTAAATTATATATAGATTATGTTGTTTTAGACTTTTAGTACGACTCTCGCCTACAACCTATGGTCAAGTGAAACTCATATTTGGACTTGTTTTTTGCAATCGGGCATGCCATTGTGTTTAAATGGCCAAATGTGGATACCAAGTTTGGACCAAAATATGTGTACAACCCAGAGTTGGGTCGAGTCAAAAAAATTGCACCAACTCGCGAGATCTCGGCGAGATCTCGGCTCGACTCGGTTTCCCGCGAGATGCCACAGACGAGTTCTCGAACCTTGAGTGCTTGATGGTGTTAAAAATATAACTAATACTAATGAATATGTATTGCCCTCAAAGCATACATTGATAATCAAAAGATAAAGAGCACTTCTCATGGAATATGCGGACCAACACAACTTCCCTATTGGTCTAATAGCAGACAATGCTCAGAGGGCATTTCATGCCAGATCTTCCCCGGGTCAGCATCTTTTAGAGGGATGGGAAGAGATATCCAATCAAACCTTTAAAAAAAATTGTAATTATTTCCTGATATGATTGTGTAACTTTTAAAGTTCTTACTATATTTAGTAATTATACTTCTCAGATGTACTTTTTATTTACTTTATGATTGTGTAACTTTTAAATTTCTTACTATATTTAGTAATTATACTTTTCAGATGTAATTTTTATTTTACTTTCAAACATGAATGATTTGGGATTTGATTGCAAAGTAGAGTGAAGTTTAATAACAAAATTTTGAATGATTTGGGATTTGATTGCAAAGTAGAGTGAAGTTTAATAACAAAATTTTGAATGATTGGGATTTGATTGCAAAGCAAAGTGAAATTTAATAATTAGTTTGGAATGATTGGGAGTTAGTGACATAGTCATGTAAGAAAATGATTACAAAATTCTTTTTAAGATTTGATTTGATTTCACTTCCCATCCCTTCTTTTACTTGCAATCAGACGGAGCCAGAGAGATTACTAGGGGTGCAACCGAGCAGGGCTGTGCTGGGTTTTTGAAAACCTAGGTCCAGCCTAGGGTCTCCAGGGTTCAGCCCAGGCACGGCCCTGCTGGGCTCGGTGTGGGTCAGGCTTGACCCTATTTTCGTCATTTGTATGTTATTTTTTAATGTTTTCCCCTAAAATTTATGTTTAATCTAGCAAATTCAGTGATGCATATTAAATGTAAATTATAATACTTAATTCATGTCCCTTGTCTTGTATAATATATATGAATAATACAAATATTTATATATCATATATATGTATAGGGCATGGCCAGACTGGGCTCAACCCAAGGCCTCAGCTCAGGCCCCAACCCAGCTCGACCCCGGGCCTAGCAATCCCAACCCTGGTCCAACCCAGGCCCTGACATTTTAGTGCAGGCTTGAGCTCACTGGGTCAAACTTGCACACCTAAAGATTACCTTCTGATTTATATCTCGAGCAATTTCAAGAGCCCTCTGATAAGCCCCGCCAGCAGGAACCAGCAGGATTGCACCTTCATTGTTCATAATATAGCCAATGATTAAATAGCATAGTTTTAAACTCATGGCACTAATCATACCCATTGAAATTGCATCTCTGCCATTAATTTTTCGACCAGTGAATATGAGTTCCTTTGCAACTGATCTTCCAACTAGTCTAGGAAGGCGTTGAGTCCCACCAGCACTGCAGATAACCAGATATACATGAGAGGACAATGACTTCGGCATGAGTGCTTCCAACAGAATACTATCAAAAATTAAAAGAATATAGCCTACGAATCACAATCAATTGGCAGGGCATTAGATCATGACAAAATACTACATTCAACTGCATTTAGGGATCTGCCAACGTGATGAGAAGACTCAATTGGGTTATTACTCTTTAATGTTCAAACGTTTCCTCAGGAGACCAACATACTTTTCCAAACTTTGTGTGAAGATTGAATACATACCCAGGAATTATAGCAAGTCCAGTCTCTGGCATGGAAAATACTGCCTCTTCTCCTATCAACTTCAAAAATTAGCTAGCAGCCAACACTAACAGATACAAATCCAACAGAATTTTTTTTCTTAATAAATATAAATCAAATATAGTTTAGAGGAAATACTGTTCAATCAAGGGATACCACATATTCGTAGATCACATGAGAGTGCCATTTCCAGTCCTCCACCCAGTGCTGCTCCTTCAATTACAGCAATTGTAGGAACATGAAGTGCCTGAACACAGGAGATTAGTCAAAAGAGATAAAGAAACATGGAACAAAATGAAGGGTGAAAGAAACAAAGAGTTGAAGCCATTAATAGTGTGTGTGTGTGTGTGTGTGAGAGAGAGAGAGAGAGAGAGAGCATACTTTAAGGGAATAAAAAATGACACTAGCATCAGACGAGACCATAGTTGGATTGACCAATCCTTACCAATATCAATCTCAAACCATATGAACGATCCAGAACACTCCAAGACAGTACCTGTCCAGAATGATCCATCCTTGACACCAATCTTTAAATTCTTCAACCAAGACTGGAGGTTTTTTCTTTGGCAGTATCCAGACAGTTACTCTGTAGTCTCTTTAAAGACCTTGCAAAGTAGGGTCAATCTTTCTTTTATCACCAAAATGTCTGAAATTATTTAAAAAAATGGCATTGGCAGATGATGTCTGGTGTCAGAAAGGAGCTGCATAATTGGAAAACTTGGCCTGGCTTGGTATAAATTTGATACTTAAGGCCTTTCTTGTGAGGAATGAAGCAGGATGATTGGGGTATAATAAAAATTGCCTCAACTCAGCCAACTAAACTTGGGAAATTAACTCAGAGACTGCCAAACTTTCTCTAGTCATCATAGTATCAGAGGGGCAAAAGGCATTTCAGTAACTCCCCAATTAATCAAAACCCTAAATTTAAGGCCTAAGATCATCACTTTTCAGGACTACTCTCCTGAGCTCACTCACTTGGAAATGCAAGCTCGACCTCGAACCAGGGAAACCAGCGGGAGATTGATTGCAGCAGGATCAATACAATAAAAGAACAAAAATTAAATAACTAAACCTCTTTTATTGTTATATTCTGTTTACATATGAAAGAGAACATAAAAGGATAAGAAAAAGAAGAAGAAAGGGATATAGAAGGGGTGGGTGGGTGGTTCGATCAGCTATCTCAGCCGATCATCCTTTCACCCAGGGCTTCTCACACACAGTATCTCACCATTGCCACATCTCACAGCTTCATCAATAGCTCTCTTCTCTTCAATCTCTATCTCTTTTCTGCTCAGCCGCATACATGTATTTATAGTAAAACAACCCAATCCTAATCTAAGTAAGAAACTAATTAATACTAATTAATAAAACCATAGTAATCAAGGCGTCGCCAAGGCGTCCAGGCTCCTTGGACGCTTTGCCGTCTTGAATTTGGACCCTCTAAACACCATGGCCGCCTTGCCACCTTGACAACTATGAATAAAACCTATAAAATAGAAACTAGGCTCTAACTAGGATTCCTAACAGAACTAGGATTCCCAATTAGGATTACAACTCAAATAGGAAACTAAATAAGTGTCTAATAATAAAATTAACACAAAAAATCAACTCCTCTAAGCCAGCAGTCCATATCAGCCCCCAAATCACTGTTCACGTGAACAGTATGGCGTGAACAGTGTCACATAGTATACTGTTCACATGAACAGTAACTCCCCCCCCCCCCCCCTTCTTTTCTTTTCTCTTTCGGTCTTCTTCATGCTTCGATCTACATCACTTGGGTTATTGTCAGACCTCTCCCACATTGTCTTACCACTGATACTTCCCTACAATCATTAGAATAGAACACTTTTTCTGGCTATTGTAGCAGTAATAAGCAGAAAAGAAACAACACCACTGGCTCTGGTGACTTATTTCCCTCTTCTTCTGTGAAAGTGTAAATAGCATATGTATGCCTCATAGTAGCTAACTTTCCATCATTCACATAATCTTCGAAGAGCATTCCAGAGGTTTACTTGCTCACTAATTCAAGCAATGTATTAAACAAAATCATATCCTTCCAATTATTAGTAGATGTACAGTCTAACTCCCATTTCCACCATCATTATCACTAATGTAGCAGCAAAGAATCCTATAACCATTAATGTCAGATGAGGGAGGAAGAGAATCCAATAGACCGCAATAGGATTCAGTAATCTCCTATCATGGTCAATGGCCGATACTTATAATAACATAAATCAGATCCTTAGTAGGAATCCAACTAAGAATGTACAACTAATTACAATAAAGAAAATATAAAAAAACTCAACTAACAACTTAACTTAGACATATGCTAACTCTACTACCTATCTTATACCACAATAGGGACACTCCCCCTATCTTGGTCAACAGATAACAAACTCACTACCACAGGATTTAGACATTAATGCCATGTGGGGTTACATATCTCAACAACTAATTTCTCAGCCATAACACCCTCTAATTCTGATGTTTTTATTTTCTATTTTTAACTTTAGTGCTGCAGTTACTATCTTGCATACAGTCTTATGAAATCTGTTAATAGATATGTGCAATGGCTGGATCTAGATGCAAAACTTTTTCTTTATTTTATTCTTTTTTCCTATGTACAATAATTTGATGCATTGATCAACCATAGTAAGGAATTTTAAGGATTAAGTATGTTAAGATATATTAGTATTAGAGTCGATATATGGTTAAGAGTGTATCGGATCCTTAAGGGTGTTTTGGGTATTCATGTAATGTCTAGGTTTGTTATTTTGTTATTTTATTCTTCACTTAAATATCGGTCCTAGTTGTGGATCCAATCTTGTAATTTGCCTTTATAACTAATATAAATCGATCCCCCCATCCCACAGTTTGTGGTTTCTGCTCACAACTCAAACCGTGCGCTGTGCTGTGTTCTCTTATCTTCTCTCTTCTTCTCCTCAAGTTCTCTCGTCTCTTCTCTTATCTCTTTCTAATGTCCAAGTACTGATTCAGGTTTTTTTATTGTCACAAAGTAGGATGAACTTTAAAGAGAATCGGGGCTCGATTGTGTAGGGAGCGTGCAAACATTTAGACCTTTTGGCCATTTGTTTTGTACATAGCTTGGTGTTGTATTGCTTTTCACAAGCAGATAATATCATAGTTGACAAGGCATCACTTAGGCGTCCAGGCGGATTTTTTGGGGTCTAGCCGACTATCGCCTTAGTGGTATTGAACACCATAGTGGGTATTGAACCAGGTTTGGCCCTTATTTATGCCAAATATCACTTAAGTAAATGTTTTTATATTTGTTATTTCACTTACATAAGATATTACTCATAAATAAGCAAATACCCCCTATTTTGAATCCAATAAAAATAGTTAAAAATCAAATTCCAAAAGGATAAAAAGTCAACCTCCAGTTCAAGAACAAAACTGGATTTTCGGCGGTAGGTGAAATTTTAAACTTTCTAAAGCTGAAATTTTTTTCAAATCTAAAAATTCCATAAATCTAAATATGGTAAAATATTGCTAAAAATTAAAAAAAAAAGGTACTTAAAAATTCATTTGTTTTGATATCCTGGATGTGTCAAAGTTTAGAGCTCTGCACTCGCTGCCTTCCACTGTCGCTGGTCAGTCCAGAAATCTGACCCTTAGGAGTTCTTCTCTCGATGGGTGTGATGCTCCTTTGCAAGGTAGTATAACGGATCCTTTTAACACCTTTTCCCCTGCTACCCCTTTGACCTCCTTTTCCAGATCTGACCTGCCCCCCCTTCTACCTAACCCCCCTGGGCCCACATCCAACCTGTTTCCCTCTTCACCCTTGCTCCCTTTAAACCATCACCTTAACCCGGCCCAGAACCCATCCAAACCATCTGCTCTTAACCGGATACCATCTTTCTTTAATTACAATCTTCCAATTCTACCCCCTCCAGCTCACTTCAACCACAACTTTACCACTAACCATGACCCTTCCACCTCCACCCTCCATTCCAGAACCATTCTCCACTCAACTCGACCCAGCTCCTGGCCCACCCAATCCACGGCCCTCTTACCTGCCACCTCCGCCCAGCCCATAGACAGGCCCTCCTCTCCCATTCTCTCTACCCAACCCACCCCAACCACCCGTCCCACTTCCAGGCCCTCCTCTCCCTTGCTCACCAACTCCCCCACATCTGTCCCTGCCCATCACCCCGACAGCCTTGCCTTAACTGTTTTTCATCCCTTGAACCCCCCCTCTTCCACCCCCCTTTGCTCTAACCCCCCTCTCCCCCTTTCCTTGTCCGCTGTGTACCATCCCCCCCCTCTTTAGATTTGGTCATCCCTCCCTCCCCCCCCTCCCCCTTGGCTTCATTGTTTGACTCCGATGGTTCCCTGGCTGCATCTGTTATTGCCCGCCATCGCCCCACCCTAGCTTACTTCCGTAGGAGGTATAGGAGTGTCCCCCCTAGGTCGTCGATGCCCTTCCCCCTCTAGTTTCCCATGTCTACCGGTTTCTTTTGGAATGTCAGGGGCCTCAATTCCCTGGCCAAACACCATGACATTAGAGCCCTCATTAAATCTTCTCACTCCTCCTTCTGCGCCCTCTTGGAAACTCGTGTCTTGCAAGAGAATGCCCCTCGCATTGCCGCTTCTATTGCCCCCTCTTGGTCCTTCATCTCCAATTACAACCATTCTCCTAATGGAAGGATTTGGATCCTGTGGGACCCCTCCAAAATTCACATCTCCGTCTCTCACTCCTCCCCCCCAGCTCCTCCACCGTCTCCTCTCCCTCCCTAATTCCCCCATCTCCTTCTATATCACTTTTGTCTATGCCTTCAATAGGGCTGTTGACCGCGTTTCTCTCTGGGATGACCTGGCTCTCATTAAAGCTGGGATCGGTCCCCTCCCTTGGGGAGTGGGAGGTGACTTCAACACCGTCAGATTCCAATCTGAGAAAATTGGTGGTCGCCCAATTGAGTTCCACAATATCAAGCCATTTAATGACTGCATTGAGGACATTGGTATCGATGATCTCCGTTGGTTGGGCTCCCCCCTTACCTGGCACAATCGTCGAGGAGGCATCGATAGAATTGCTTGCAAGTTAGATCGCTTCCTCTCCAATGATGCCTGGCTCACCTTATTCCCTCACTCCCATGCCAATTGCCTGCTTCAAGGTCTCTCCGACCATAGTCCTTGTCATTTTCTCATCCAGCAGTATTCCTCCTTTGGCCCCAAACCCTTCAAATTCTTCGATATGTGGACTTCCCATCAGCTCTATCTCCCTACCATCCTCAAAGCTTGGAACTCCCCCGTCCACTGCCCCTCCCGGGTCTCTTCTTGTCGCTCTGACCTTGCCTCTGTGCAATCTCGTCTGCAAGCGGATCCGCTTTGCCCTCTGCTGGCAGAGGAGGAGAGAAAGCTTTCGGATGAGCTCTTTTCCCTTTCCTCCCTGGAAGAAAGCTTTCTCCGCCAAAAATCCCGTTCCAAATGGCTTGAGCTTGGTGATTCCAACTCGGCTTTCTTCCACCGCTCGTTGAAAGCCAGGCAAAGCTACAACTCCATCACCCTGCTCACCTCCCGTGATGGATCCCCTCTTTCTTCTGTCCTTGACATCAAAACCGAGGCCGCTTCCTTTTTCTCCTCTCTCTTCAACCCCCTCCTCCCCCCTTCCTCCCCCCTCCCCCCTCCCCCCTGATCTCATTAACAAATTTGTCCCTTCCTCCTTGGCTAACTCTCTTCTTGCCATCCCCTTCCGATGATGAGATTACTAAGGCTATCTTCTCCCACAAATCCAATAAGGCCCCCGGTCCTGACGGCTTCAGCATGGGATTCTTTCTTAGCTGTTGGGACCATCTCAAGGACGATCTCATCAGAGCCATTCGCAGCTTCTTCTTCAACCCCAGCCAGCTTTCCCAGATCAACCAAACCTTCCTCTGCCTCATCCCTAAGCATGATGGAGCCTCCTCTCTTTCCGACTTCAGACCTATTTCTCTTTGTAATCTTCTCTACAAGTTCATTGCCAAAATCCTAGCTAATAGGATCAAGCTTGTCATCCCTGCCTTGGTCAGCCCCAACCAATCTGCCTTTATAGAGGGAAGAAGCATTGCGGATAATATTATCCTTTGCTCAGAAATTGTGCGTGGATTTGACAAAAAATCCCACTCCTACTGCCCTTATGAAGATTGACCTTCACAAAGCTTTTGATTCCCTCAGATGGGACTTCATCGGTGATGTGCTCTCCCAGATGGGTTTTCCCCCTGCTTTCATTCGCTGGGTCCATGCTTGCTTATCCATGCCCTCTTTCTCGGTTATTGTGAATGGCTCCCCAGCGGGGTTTTTCAAATCTAAAGTTGGTATTCGTCAGGGATGTCCTCTCTCTCCTTTTCTATTCTCTCTGGCCCTGAAAGTCCTTTCCAGGAGCATCCAAGCCAAAACCGATCTCCACCTCATCTCCCCAATTCCCAAATGCAAGCAGCTGAACCTCACCCATTTGGCCTTTGCTGACGATCTTATGATCTTCTCCAAAGCTTCCCCCTCTTCCATCTCTGAGATCATGGCTTCCCTTAACCTCTTCGAGAGTCTCTCTGGCCTCTGCATTAATCTCCTTAAATCCAAACTCTTCCTCTCTGGTGTCTCGACCCTTGACCGAGACTACCTCCTCCGTCTCACTGGTTTTTCTCTTGGCTCTCTTCCGGTGAAATACACAGGTCTTCCCTCGCCCTGCTAGGCTCTCTGTCATCATTGCGCTCATGTGCTTGACAAGTATTATGGCGTCTTGACTTTGGAAGGGTAGGCTCTATCCTATGTGGGTAGGCTTGAATGCATTAAATCGATGCTTGATCTTCTTATATCTATTGGTGCGGCATCTTTGCCCTTCCCAAAGCCACCATCAAAGCTATGGAAGCCCTTTTCTGTGCTTTCCTCTGGAAAGGAAAAGAATCCCACAGATTCCTCTACCCTCTCAGCTAGAAATCCATCTGCCTCCCAAAATCCGAAGGAGGTCTGGGCATCCGCCGTATTCGTGATTCCAATACCGCGGGTATTTTGAAGCTTATTTGGAAAATCTCCTCTAAGCATGACTCCATTTGGGTCCATTGGGTCTACTCCACTTCCTCGGGAATGACTCCATTTGGGTGTATCCGTCCCTACGGATTCTTCTGATCTGGCGCAAGATCCTTCTTCTCCGCCCCGGCCCTTAGAGCCATTTCCTCTTCCATCTTGGATGGATCCTCCACCTCCCTCTGGCTTGACCCCTGGCATCCTTTTGGTGTCCTCTACAACTTCTTTGGAGCCAGAACAATTTATTCCTCCGGCATTCCAAAGTCTGCTCCCCTCTCCTCCATCATTTTTCAGGGTTCCTAGTCCCCCCCCTCCCCTACCCCCCTCGCCCTCTCCTTGATCTGGAATTTCCTCCCCACCCTCCCTCCCTCCCTCCCCCCATGCTCACGCGGACAAGGTTATTTGGCTCCCCTCCATTAATGGCCTTTTCAGCTTTAGATCCGCCTGGAATCTAGTCAGATCCCAAGCCCCTACTGTCCTATGGCATAAGTTAGTCTGGTTCAAAGGCCACATCCCTCGACATAGCTTCCTTGCTTGGAGAACCCTTAACCTTTGCCTCCCTACCCAAGCCTTCCTCTCCCACGGCAGAATCCACGTCCCCACATCTTGTATCTTCTGTTGGAATGGTTCAGAAGACATTAACCACCTTTTTTTTGCTTGCCCCTTTAACTCTACCATTTGGAAAAAAGCCCTTTCGTTTATCTGGCCTCGCAGTAGGAGACATCTCCCTTTCGCTCGAGAGTGGCTTTGGCTGGTCATGACTTACCCTGGATGCTCGATCTGTGACACTATTGGCAAGCTTGTGTTTTGCGCTTCTCTTTACCACATTTGGATGGAGAGGAACCTTAGGAGATGGACCTCCAAATCTCGCTCTTTTGACTTGATTTGGAAAGCCATCTTTTGGGATGTCTCCACTAGGCTTACTTTTCTTCCTACCAAGGCTGTTTTGGACTCCCCAAGGAACAGGCATATTGTTGTGTCTTGGGGTTTAGAATCTTTAGATAGTGCTCTTTTAAGATCCCTCTCCCCCACTTAGTTGGGCCTGGGATCTACTCTCCCCCCCCCCCCCCCCCCCGTGTTCCCCTTTTTGTACATTCCCCCCTTTTTCGGTCCTCTTCTCCTTTTCGCCCCCCTTAGGCTTTGGTAATATAACTTTTTATTCACCAAAAAAAAAAAAAACAAGTGGTTACTTGCGAAAGTAGGGGTAAGGCTACATACATTATGACCCTCCCCAAACCCCGCAATGGCGGGAGCCTCATGCATTGGGTACAGCCTTTTTTATCTACAAAATATTTTCATTTGGAGCGATTTTGACAACATTTGCATACCCCAAATAAGGTTTGATTAGGACATAACTCCTTCAATATAAATCAAATTTAAGCAATCTTAGAATTTTAGGAAAGCTGGTTTTGTGCTCTACCTAATACAAAAGTCTCATGTAAAAATAAAATCATTTGACCAGTCAAACTTTTTAGAGAACAAAATCATTTCTCTAAATCGAGAGTAATTTAATTACTTATAGATAAGAACAGTATAAACCAAATGTGAGACTAGGTATACCAGGACAATGACCAATTCCAAGAACAGTAAAACCAAATGTATGTTTTGATTGTATGAAACTTCCAATTGCTTGCTTCTTCAGTTCTGTTGTCTTCTATATCTCTGTTGATTTTTTATGATTTTTTTTTGGATGAATAAAAAATTCATTACCAAAGGAAAGAAAAAAAGGGGGGGGGGGGGGAGAACAAACAAGCACAAACCAATTACAAGGCCTTGCCAATACAGAGGGAAAGGCGAAGGCCTGCAAAAAGGAAGGGGAGAACCCCCAACCTACCACAACCCACTAGAAGGGGGAAAACCTGACCACAAAAAGGAAAAAATCCCCGAAAACGACGAAAGCGCACTACCCGAAAGTGGGATCTGAAATTCCACGAAAGAGGGCATGACCTCTAATATCCATACTTAGAGGCAAAATCTTCTCGATGCAAGGCAAGGCATAGTCTCTATAAGGCCGTTTCTTAGGATAAGGAGGGGAACTTGTGTCGTGCAGGCGGTAAACACGAAAGAAGGGGGGGCGAGGGACAATAGGGGGCTGAAGAGGGGCAGAGGGAGAGAGATGGGGTGTAGGGGAAGAGACAAAAGAAGGACGGGCCAAGTGAGATGGGTCAGAGGAGAGGGTTGTAGGGCCAAAAGTGATAGAAGACGAATTTTGTGGGCCGAGCAAAGTGGCTGGCCCATTAAGGCCAGTGGGATCAGAAGTTGGAGAAGGGAGGTGCACAGAAAAAATAAGATATAAGGGGAACCCACCCCAAGGTTTGCTTTGATGACTTGATGTGGCTTAATGTTGATTTTTGATGACTTGATGTGACTTAATGTTGATTTCTGATGATATAAGGTACATATTGTAGCATACCAAATAATGTTAGAAAAGAGGGGAAATAAAAAATAACACTTGGGCACCTTGGTCGCCTAAGCGCTTAGGCACCCCTCTACCGCCTTGGGTTGCCTTGCCGCCTTGACAACTATGGATAAAATAATTTTATTTTTGCTGATCCTTCCCCTTCCCCTCACCCCCGAAAAGTTATTCCATTTTTGTAAAGGATACATATGTTTATGAATGTTGTGGGTCCCACAGCAAAGACAGATTTGATCAGTATGTTGTGGAATGGTTGTAGTGCTAGCACTTCCCAGAATCATACAACAGAAACATATACGAAAAGTTTGATTGGTATCCCTGACACGTCCTGACTTGCAAGGTGACTCACCAAGTCACCGAATTGATGTCAAGCAAGTTAATCCGAATCCAGGTTTTCCAACCAGGAAGACAAGACATGAGAAAAAAAAATGCCAATAAATGATTCATGCTTACTTTTATTTGCCACTCCCATCCCACAAAAATATTTAAAAAAAAAACAAAGAAAAAAGCCCATAGAAATTAAAGTCCATGTAGAGATAACCTCTAGGGATGAGAACGTTGATCGCAAAGAGTTGACAAAGAGCTGGACCTCAGATGGATTCATCGTCTTGCGCTCCTGCCAATTTCACATAAAAATGTTTAAGAAAATGTAACTGGTATTGTACATGACACTTGAAGACAGGGTTAAGAAAAAGACAAGAAATACAAAATAATAATAATAATAATAAACATGTCCACATTTACAATGCAAATATGGTTCAAATTACACACTGACCTATCATGTCCAATGTGCTTCATCAAGAGTTTAGTCAGTTTCTGGTGCTAAGATTTTTTCATTGTCACTTTTGTATTATGTGGGTCTCTCCAAAGGAGATCTGACTGGTGTACACTTCTTGGACAGGAGGTATTTGGTGCAAGATATTTCATTCTCTGGAAAAAAAAACTCCATGGAAGAGGAATCTGTTGGTTCTAGGACCAAGAAATCATGAACCGTAGTAAATGGCATCAGCTATCAGTGATAATTTAACAAACTAATACAGGAATGCCACTTCCTTCACCTAATTATCAAATGGGAAAAGGATAGGCATGCCACCAGGGAGCCCAACATGTGTCATCCTCTCTCCTCCCCCTTGGAAAAGACCCCCTTGCCCTCTTGTGTCTAGTCCTGCGATTGGTGTATGCCACTAGATTACCGAAAGCTGGAGCCTGGTGGCACACCCAACCATCCCCATCCTCAAATACCACTTATGTTTGAGAAACTAAGATAACCACCATGCTACATAGATCATCCACTTCAACTCATTGCTTACTAAATAGCAACTCATCAATACCTAATGGCTCAGTTCTGTTTACAGTATTTAATTTCTCCATCACAATGGTTAATTTCAGTTCTGGAATCTATTCCTAAACATTTCAATCACCAAAACATAGTTCAAATAAAAAACAAATTAACCACCAAATCCATTAGTTTTGACAGAGAAAATGAATTTCAGACAATAGTACTTTACCTTCAAGTCAGCACCTGCACAAAACACTTTTGGAACTGAACTGCAGATCATTGCAACATTAGCAGAAGGGTCTTTATTTATGGCTTCAAGAATGAGCTGTAATCCTTTTAGCATATCCTTGCCAATGGCATTTTTGGCTCCAGGCCTATCCAAGTTCACCTCAATAATTCCTGCAAGACAAAACCGAGTTTCTATTAGAAACTGCTCAGTGCTAAGGAGAACAGGATTTTAATCGCACAAAATTTCCGGATATGATGTACGGTGTGGAATGTTGGGCAGTTAAGAAGCATCATATAGATTAACTCGGTGTAGCTGAGATGAGAAAGTTGAAATGGATGTGTGGCAAAACTAGGAAAGATAAAGTGAGGAATGATCAAGTTAGAGATGATTTGGGAGTAGCTCTGATACATGATAAGCTACAAGAAAGCTGTTTGAGGTGGCATGGCCATGTTCAACGGAGGCCTTTAGATGCTCCAGTACGGATGAGTGATTCGATTCAGACTGGAGTCAAAAGAGCCAGGGGCAGACCAATAATGACTCTGGGAGAAGTGGTGAGGAAAGCATAGCTTAGGCCTTGTATCAAGTATGACCTCAAATAGAGCTATTTGGAGTGTAAGGATCCATGTAGCCAACCCCATTTAGTTGGGATAAGGCTGAGTTCTTGTTGTTGTTGTTGTCGTTTGTTGTAAAAATTTTGGTTAACAAGATGGTAATGACAACTGGGTGCAACACAATTATAGAGTAGCAGAATGAACCGATGAAAGATATTATGATATGAAAGATTTTTAACGGTTCAAAGAGATAACTTGCAAGAATGATATATTGTAAGGATGTAGTGCAATATGTGATCTACATACAAAGGCACAAATAATATCTTCATACATTCACACATAACATAAGCATGTACTTACATTTGTATATGTGTATTTACTTATATTAGTCACATAATTTAAAGATATGTATGATGGTGTGGTGACTAGTGTTAGAAACTTAGAACTGTAAGGGGTCAAGGTAGTGAATTCCCAGTTACAGTAGGGTTACACCAAGGATCAGCCTCGAGCCCTTATTAGTTTGCGCTTATCATGGATGAGTTAACCAGAGGCATCTAAGGTGAGGTTCCTTGGTGCATGCTTTTTGCTGATGACATTGTTTTGATAAATAAGCCAAAGGCTGGAATTAATACCAAACTAGAGCTATGATGATCAACCTTGGAATCTAAAGGTTTTAAGATAAGTAGAACAAAGACGGAGTATATGGTTTGTAACTTTAGCAACTTCGGGATGGATAATGAGGGGTAAAAGTTGATGAGATAGAGATCCCTCAAAGTGACCATTTCAGGTGTCTCTCAGAGGATTAGAATAGGTTGGATGAAACGGAGAGGTGCATCCAGAGTGTTATGTGATTGAAGGATCCCTTCAAAGCGTAAAGGAAAATTTTAAAGGACAGTCATAAGATCGGCTATGATGTATGGTGCGGAGTGTTGGGCTGTCAAGAAGTGTCATATAGATAAGCTAAGTGTAGCGGAGATGAGGATGTTGAGATAGATGAGTGGCAAAACCAGGAAGGTTAAAATAAGGAATGACATAATTAGAGCTGGCCTGGGAATAGCCCCGATTCAAGATAAGCTACGCGAAAGTCAGTTGAGGTGGCATGGCCATGTTCAACGGAGTACTTTGGATGCTCCAATTCAAAAGAGTGACCCGATTCTAATTGAAGGTTCTAAAAGAGCTAGGGCCAGACTTAAAATAACCCTAGGAGAAGTGGTGAGTAAAGACGTGCATAATTTAGGTCTTGCTCCAAGTATGACGTCGAATAGAGCTGTTTGGAGGGAACGGATCCGCGTTGCTGACCCCGGTTACAGTGTATAAGACTGTTGTAGTTGTTGTTATTGCGGTCCTTTTCTTCTCCTTTATCTTTTTATCTTGTCTTCACTAGGATCCGTGTTGCCGACCCCATTTAGTTAGGATAAGGCTAAGTTGTTGTTGTTGATTCATGATAACTTATTAAAGTCAGGATTCCAATAACACATTGAGGAGGAATCCTGTAATACAGTGAAACTAATAGTTCGGATCATTTGGAAAGAGAAAATATTTCCAGAAACTGTGTTTTGACAATTCAAATCTAATTGGAACTGAAAACAAATGCCAATTAAGTTGTTTGTGCTTCAAATTTTAAACATAGGTGCAGATAGGCATGTTTAGAAATTTGGAACCTCACATTTTCCACAAAATGGAGAATTCAAGCAAATCAAATAAAAATTAAAAATGTTGGGATTCTTTCTGAAGAAACAGAACAATGATGTGTGACAGTGTTCTTTCCTAATAATTCACACTGTAGATGCTATTTCCCATCAAAATAAAGTCTTCATCATTAATGGTTGATGCACCCACAGCTGGGTAGGATAGCCTTCTAGAAGTCAAAAAAATACATACTAATACAAACAAATATTCAATGAATCATAATTCTCAAAACAATATTGGTTCTGCAAATCATCATTTATTGTTGGAAAGCGTGTATAATAAAGAGCAATCATCCGACAAGATGGTAGTTCAAAATTGGATAATATTTGAAGATTTTAAATAAGCAAAGTGCATCTCTATTGACAAGTGTCTTTCAGTTAAATAATAGCTTTGAAGCTAGATATTAAAATTTTTCTAAGAGAAAGCCTCAACAAAAACAGAAAATATTGGATCTAATAATATTACTTTAACAAAATTAACAAAGCCACAGTGAGAGTATTGAATTATAGAAAATACTTATTAGACTCATACCTAAAAATTGCAAATTAGTTATTTACAAATCAACCAGTACAATAAAGATGGGAAATAAAACAATTTTAATGGTGTCACTTTAATGGTTGTACAAATAGCCTTTGAAAAGAGTAATCCAGCCAGAACTCTTAGAGTAAAACTCAGCTGATACCATTATTAACTAGGGCATTAGAGTAGAATTCAACTGATACCATTAATAACTACGGCTAAGTCTAATGTAGCAAGCTGCAGACCCCAAGTAGAGTAAGGGTTAGTTGAGTTTTGAGTTCAGCAATTAAAGTTTTAATTTGACCACAACCTTCTAAAATGTAAAAGGTAATAGGCCAATCACACATGAATGGGGTTCTTAGTGAAACTGCCATTTGTGAATGGTAAAACTAAAACCTGAACACATACCAAGTGAAGCAACAAACCAGGTAATGATAGTTTAAATGTGAAAGTGTCATTTAATTTCATCAAGTTTAAACTGAAAATTTCATTTACAGTGACAATTTTTGTTTTGATAGGTCACATTTAGTTCGGACAAGGCTTAGTTGAGACTGAGTTTGAATATTTTACCCTGATAGGTGGTAACTGAACTCCCACTATGTAACGAGTACAACTGCTTAAGAGAACTGGACTCACAAACTTCTGTTGAAACATGGTATAACAACTGGATGCAACATCAATTTATAAGGTAGCAACATGAAGAAATTAGACAATAGGAATTAATCTTCAGTAGCTTAAAGAGTAGTAACTAGCAAGAATCAATAGATGGTATGGATGCAGCACAAGATATAAAATACATAAAAAGGAAAAAATAGTTGCGACATTAATAAATTTGACAAGCATGTACTTCTGTATGTATCTATATATATTTATTAATATTTCTCTGATAACTTATTAGTCCGGATTCTGATCCACAAACTTTAATCCATCAAGGAGGAATCCTACGGTACGGTAAACCATAAGAGTTCATCCGGAGAGAGTATCTATAATTTATATGAAGTTAGTTTTGAAAAGACATACTAATTGGAACTGAAATGAGATGCCGCTAAGTTGTTTCTGCTTCAAATTCTATGCTCATATTTTTAGGCAAACGTAAAGTTGAGCAAGTCAAATAAAAGTTACAAATTTTTTATTTCCAATCAAGTGAATCAACAACAGACCCTGTCCTACAAAATCGCATGGTAGCTGTTCTTACCCATCAATACCCTTCATCATTTGTAGTGGCTGCTCTCACAGATATAGGGTAATGCTTCTAAAAGCCAAAACCTACAAACTATACAAACAGAAGAGTCCCCATCTCAGACGAGTGGTGGCACATGGATGATGTTTCTTAAAACACTGTTGGATTGCAACCATTTATAATTCATTGTAGGAAACGGCACTTAACAGACAGTAATCGCACCACTTCATGGTAGTTCAAAAATGGATAATATTTTATGAGAATAAATAAGCAAGGTGCTTCTCTACTGACTAATGTATTTCAGCTGCAAACTAGTAGATTTTGAACATACAAATTGTTCTATGAGGAGGCCCCAAACAGAACACGTAGTATTAGGTATCAGATCGCCCACTATGCAACGAGTAGAACTGCTTAAGAGAACTGGACTCACAAACTTTAGATAAAGGTGATCAGTCATCGCTTTATCAACAATGAAATTGGGCGAACACTACGCTACAAGCCCTTGACCAATTGAACCCGATTTTAGGATATTTTCTCTTTAAAAGCAAGTATCGAGGCTATTCTATTGAAATGTGGTAAAAACAACTGGATGCAACATCAATTTATAAGGTAGCAACATGAAAGAAATTAGATGATAGGAATTAATCTTCAGTAGCTTAAAGACTAGTAACTAGCAAGAATCAATAGATGGTAAGGATGCAGTACAAGATATAATATACATAAAAAGCAAAAATAGTTGCGACATTAATAAATGTGACAAGAATGTACTTTTGCATGTATTTATATATATTTATTAATATTTCTCTGATAACTTATTAGTCCGGAATTTGATTCACAAACTTTAATACATCAAGAAGGAATCCTACGGAATGGTAGAACCATAAGAGTTCATTTGGAGAGATAATCAATAATTTATATGAAGTAAGTTTCGAAAGCCAAATATTAATTTTTTGAAAATACATACTAATTGGAACTGAAATGAGATGCCACTAAATTTTTTCTGCTTCAAATTCTATGCTCATATTTTTAGGCAAACGTAAAGTTGAGCAAGTCAAATAAAAGTTACAAATTTTTTATTTCCAATCAAGTGAATCAACAACAGACCCTGTCCTAAAAAATCGCATGGTAGCTGTTCTTACCCATCAATACCCTTCATCATTTGTAGTGGCTGCTCTCACAGATATAGGGTAATGCTTCTAAAAGCCAAAACCTACAAACTATACAAACAGAAGAGTCCCCATCTCAGATGAGTGGTGGCACATGAATGATCTTTCTCAAAACACTGTTGGGTTGCAACAATTTATAATTTACTGTAGGAAATGATGCTAAACAGACAGTAATCGCTCCACTTCATGGTAGTTCAACGATGGATAATACTTTAAGAGAAAAAATAAGCAAAGTGCTTCTCTCTTGACTAATGTCTTTCAGCTGAAAACTTGTAATGTTTGAACCTACAAATTGTTCTATGAGGAGCCCCCAAACAGAACACATAGTATTAGGTATCACTGTATCAGATCGCCCACTATTCATCGAGTATAACTGCTTAAGAGAACTGGACTCACAAACTTCTGTTGAAATATGGTAATAACAACTGGATGCAACATCAATTTATAAGGTAGCAACATGAAAGAAATTAGATGATAGGAATTAATCTTCAGTAGCTTAAAGACTAGTAACTAGGAAGAATCAATAGATGGTAAGGATGCAGTACAAGATATAAAATACATAAAAAGGAAAAATAGTTGCGACATTAATAAATGTGACAAGCATCTACTTTTGCATGTATCAATACATATTTATTAATATTTCTCTGATAACTTATTAGTCCGGAATTTGATCCACAAACTTTAATACATCAAGAAGGAATCCTATGGTATGGTAAACCATAAGAGTTCATTTGGAGAGATAATCAATAATTTATACAAAGTTAGTTTTGAAAGAAATATTAATTTTTTTAAAAGATATACTCTAATTGGAACTAAAATGAGATGTCACTAAGTTGTTTCTGCTTCAAATTCTATGCATAAGGGAAGAAGAGACTTTTAAAAGTTTGAAACCTCACCTTTTTAGGCAAACGTAAATTTGACCAAGTCAAATAAAAGTTACAAATATTTTATTTCTAATCAGGTGAATCAACAACAGACCCTGTCCTAAAAAATCACATGGTAGCTGTCCTTACCCATCAAAATGCTACCTTCATCACTTTTTTGGGGGAGAATACCCTTCATCATTTGTAGTGGGCCTAGTGGCTCCTCTCACAGATATAAGGTTATGCTTCTGAAAGCCAAAACCTAAAAACTATACAAACAGAAGAGTCCCCATATCAGATGAGTGGAGGCACATGAATGATGTTTCTCAAAACACTATTGGTTTGCAACCATTTATCGTAGGAAATGGTGATTAACAGACAGTAATCGCTCCCCTTCATGGTAGTTCAAAGATGGATAATATTTCAAGAGAATAGATAAGCAAAGTGCTTCTCTCCTAACTAATGTCTTTCAGCTGAAAACTAGTAAGCTACAAATTGCTCTACAAGGACACCCCATACAGAACACATAGTATTAGGTATCAGATCACCATCACCATAAGGCAACAGTACTTTAACAGAATTTTAACAAAGCAACAGCAGGAGTGTTAAAGTTTAAAACATAATAACCAACTTGTAACTAATAAATTGCAAATTAATTATTTATGAACCAAGACCACATTCAGCATGCAGTAGTACACTGAAGTGGAACAAACCAGTGTTAACGTTCTCACTTGTACCAATAATCTTCGAAAAGGATAACAAGTTAGGATTCCACTATCATCTATAATAAAAATTATTCAATTAGGTCTAATGTGGCAAGCAATGGAACCCAAGTAGTTGGCATAAACTTGGATAAGTTGAGTTCGGTTATTAAAAAAATTATAATTTAGTAAGAATATTCTAAAATGTAAGAGGCCTATCTTGTACAAGCTGGGTCTTGTGGAACTGCAATTTACAAATTGCAAAACTTGAACACATGCTATGTGAATCAACATTTCCGGTTACTATGCTTTAAAATTCAAATGTAATTGAAGCAGGCAAATTTTTTTTTTAATCGGTAGTAACCGAACTACCACTGCAAATGCCAGTAGAAATGACATTTATCTTATACAAGAGCTCCAATTAATCAAACTCCAGGTATAAAACCTAACATATGGCTTTACTTTCATTCACTCAAAATCTACCTCGACTTCGTTTTCTAAAATTAACTGAACTACCTACCAAAAGCACTATTCCGACTAACGAAACATATGACTAAAATTATCAAAATAATAATGGCAACACATATCAATATCCTAAACTTAAAAACAAACAAATTCGAATAACAAAGATTACACAACTATCCGATTCCAAAATAGACAAATCTGCAATAGAATCAAGCGGGATATTACCAGAGTCAGAACCAGAGAGTCTTTCCATCCTTACAGATTCAGAAGCAGTCTGCAGGATAAGACTTCTGCAGCTCTGCTTCTGCCACTGATAGGAATTCCCCGAAATCGAAATAAACCCAGTAGTAAATCCATCCAAATCGTAGAAGTGAGAGTAGGGTTTCCTTATCCTGCCGCAGTGATGGCCAAGCGATCGTGCAATGGCCGGTAAAGGACCCATATGGAAATACAGAGATTGGTGCTCTAAAGCAATAGAAGCAAAGAGTCTGAGCAGTTTAGAGACAATTTTGAAGCGGGATGCTCTGGTCCTTTTCCTTCCATCGTAATACGACAAAACTTTGTTTTTCTGACGGTATTCGATTATCGTGTTTATTGTTTAGTGTATCCTCCGGCTAACGGGTAATGGGGGCACCCATTAACACAACCCATTTTTGGGTTCTCCGATTCTTATTTCTTTGTTTCTTTCTTTTTTTCATTTTCCCTTTTTTGCCATTATTTAGTACTCCTCTGGTTTTCTGGACAAATTATAAAATGCCAAAAACGTGTTTGTCTGTCAGGTGAAAAATAAAGAAAGAAAGAAAGAAAGAAAGAAAGAAAGGCGAAAGGTTTTTTTTTAAAATCCCTATTTTGCTGGCATGTGGAATGTTTTTTACTAGGAGAAGATTCCGATGTTTAAATTTAAAATGACCAGTTCACCCAAAAAAACAGTTTTAAATAACTTCAGAAATTTTTTTTCTTAAGTAGCATGGGGAAAAAAATTTATAGTGCGGGGGGTGAGAAAAAATGCAATATGGCCAGAAACTTTATGTAAAGAGAGAGGGGGAGAGTCGGGAACAAGTGCATGATACTTGGTTGAAATGTTGTGGATGCACCAAGGGACCATGATGAGCTTGATCTCGAATCGAATAGAGCCATGGTTATAGAGAGAGACACCAACAAAAGAGATATAGAAAGCGAAGAACAACAACCCCCCCACCCCTGGACGACTCTAGTGTCCCTTGGTTGCCCCTTCTAATAGTGTTGCCACCGATAAATAGAATAAACTCCTCACTACCAACTTTTGATGCCTATTTCTCTTAGTACAAAATTTTTGATAATCGCAAAGACCACAACAGAGCATCTATGTCAAGATTCAACAGATGAAAGTATGATTTCACTTGGTATGAATTTTCCAGCAATGAATGGGATTTTTTATTTTACAAAGGTGTGATGCTCTCGTGTCTAGACATAGGTTTCACGTAACCAAGCAACGTGTTTTTCCTTTTTATTTATTTTGTTTTATATTCTACCGCAACAACGAGAAATTTGTTTTCCATTTTTCTCTCTCTTGGTTTTTTTTTTTTTCATTTTTATCCAAACAAACAAAATCTTAAAGCATAAATAGCTTACAAAAAGAGATATAAATAATTCGGATCCTGGGTCAAATATCCAGGGGAATGAACAGATCCGACAAATTTGATTCTTATTTGTGTACTAGAAAACAAAAGCAGCCATTCCCAGCAATCTCTGCTACAATGGAGGTCCAAGGTTACTGAGTTCACTGAGTTCTAGACTTCAGTAATCTTCCACCTGATCATGTATGATATATCTATACACGATGAATCCAGTTTTCCAAGTCGAAGCTGCTTCAATGGAGGTCCTTCCTGGGACACCGCCATTCCCGGGAATCTCTGCTACAAAGTTCCCAATGAAAGTTCGTTCTTTCTGATAAAGCCTCTTTCACAACTGCAACACTTCCGTGTGATGTTTGATCGACCTGCGTCGCTGGAAATTAGGTTTCTAGTTTGTCTTCTTTCATCGAGCTCTGGTAGAACATATCCACCTTTCTAGTCTTATTCTTCGTCATCTTCTGTAGGAATTAAATTATGGGATTCTGTTTGATTTTCATTCCAAGCTTTCATCTGAAGAACCCTTTCCGTTAAACGGGATTTCAGTAATGTCCACCAGATGGTTGCTCTGTAGTTTCAATGAAGGAAATCAATTAAGAAAAACGCTTTAGGAATAGAATTAATTACGCAGTATTTGGAAACCAGGTCAAAATGAAGTAATTAAACGCTTCCTAGTGAGGATAAAACCCTAATTGAATACAGAGAAAGAGCAAATAAGGTACCTTATTTAAAGTCTGATTTTTCTGGGTTATCGTCACCAACCACAAAAACTCTCTGTCATCCAACGAGCCAATTTAAGGTGTTCCTTCCACCAACAAGGGAAACGTTTCTTGACACTATAAGTCTTGAATTGGCCCAAATCATTTTCTTTAATTCTGTTATTCTCTTCAAGCCTAAAGCCCCTTGATTTAGCCCTCTCCATGACTAAAACCATCTACACTGTCCAACGCCTTCATACACAACTAGAAAACCAGTTACCTATATCAGGAGGCTCTGAGAGATCAAACCAAAAAGAAACAAAAAGTGCTGTTTCCAAGGAAATGGAACCCAACTCAAAACTACAACAGATTGAAAGATTAGCACGAATCAGAAGGAGAGAACATGAAGAATTTGGAATAACAATGTGAAAATTTTTGTTGCAGAGATGCAAAATAGAAAGCAGAAGCTTACAGAATGGGGCAGTCAATCCTCGCCACAGGATTCAAATCCTATGTTGAGAGAGAAACTGCAGCGAGCAAGGTTTAGATTAGAAATCTCTGTTTTCTCTGGGGATGAGGAGTGTTATATTTGTTTTTCATTTGTGAAAATTCATGGCTGGTTTTGGCGCCAAACTACTTTTCAAACATGGGGTGGGAGGAGTATGAAAGAAACTTGCTGCCTTCATTGCTTGCTGACTTGCAAGAGAGCTGGGACTTGGGATGTAAATGTAGAGTCTTCACAATTGAAAAGCCTGATTGGGTCACCATTACCATTCAATATTTTAATCAATCAATGATTCTCAGCTATCCAATCAGCTAGACTCATGTTCGTACTGACCCAAGCCCACAAAAAATCCTACTCCTTGCCCCAATTAATCTTGACCAAATAACCCTAAGAATCTCCCTTAGAATTACTAGTACTAGTTTGAGTACGTAATTTTAGGGTCATGGTACAACAAAGACAGCACTGTCTGATATATTTTACTCATAAGTATAAATGGGATTGGGGGATAGGATTAGCTCTAGGATGACTAATCCTTTCCAACTAATGTGTGATCATGTGCTTGCTTTCTGGCCTTCCTGTAGGAAGGTATTGAGGTACCTTCAAGGAGAATTAACCAATGAGAGCTGGCATTTTTTTTCTGTACCTTGTCTCTGTTATGTTGGTAAAGTATTGCAGTCTTTCCAAAACTTAGGGATCTATAAATGTTTATGTTAGAATTCCAATATCCTTCACAATGAATGAAAATATAGAGCAATCATGAGGATACAGCGCAAATTTAGTAAATGTTCTTGACAAAATCGTTGGAAAATACCACTGCTCTATTGTCTTTCCCCCCGAATATAGTAAGACACAATGCTCATAGTACCACAAATAAAAACTAGACAAGCCAATAGCTCATGACTATTGTATTACACAATCAGAATTCAATTCATACTAGTAAAATGCCAGCTATGAGAGACTGATATCAGAAAACCGTCGCTTACACGTGTCGTGAACTTACTGTCCGAGGTAACGCTGCGATAAATGACAACCGATATTGGAGGTAAATCTCTATCCCTCTTTTCCTTTTCAAGCACAATGCAAGACAGTGAATTGTATCTGGTTTCCATCGCCTGTGGTTTTCTTATACCAGACGAGGAATTCAAGGAAGTTTTTACACGTGTAAAAGCACAACGGTAACAAGTTCTTATCATCTACCTCTATATATTCAATGAGACGCTCCTCTGCCGTGTCAAGGCCCATAGGGAGAAATAGAGAGTCACCAAGGAGATCAGTTTTCTCTCTATTTCCAATCCATCCCTCTTGTTTCTTCTAGTTCTAGACCTCCTCTATCTGTCCAATGCATCCCTCTCATTGCTTCTAGTACTAGACCTCCTCTGTCTCAATGTTTTGATCCATGTTTAGCATCCAGTATGGTTCTTGTGTCGCCGATCATGTGCACCATCTAGATTGATTTTACATAACGCCGGCTCCAACAATTCAGGTAATCTTATCATCCTTGCTCCCCATTCAAGCTATAAAATCATGCTTAAGGATGTAGATGCATATTCCCATAACTTGTGATCAATGGCAAAATTTCTCATGATCTAGGTCAGAGTTGTTTCAGGCTTGAGTTGACACAGCTATGTCCAGATCTGACCCACCTTGTTCATAAATTATGCTCTTGTTTTCTGCAACAAGTTTATCTCTTTTTCTTTTTCACTGATTATTTATTAATTAAAGATGAAGGAATCAAAGCTACTTGCGATCCCCACTGCTTCCCAAGGTTTCAAGCATGGTTCTTGCTAGGAAACTGTACAAATAGCATAGTGCCGGTTTGGATCTGATAGCATAATATGTATATCCCGGATGTTTCACAACAATGGATTCTATGTTTCTAACATTCAAGTACTGGATCCAGCACTAAACAGATGGAGTACAGCATGATCCATTGACCAGCTTATTGTTATTCAATATAGTTATCAAAGCTTGCAAGATACCATGGACTTAAAAACTGTAGGGTCACATATGATAAGGATCATCTGTTGCCATCCCCTGTAGCTTTTCTTGCAGGCTTGTAGCTATCATAGATGGCGAAGAACAAGCATCTGCAAAACAAATCTGGCCATTCATACCTCATAGATGGTTTTTTCAGTCTTATCTTTAAAAACTTTGGTTCTACTTCAAGCTTCAGGTTTCTTGTAGAGTCTCAACCAAGAGACTATGCATATGAAAGTACAACGATCTGATGATCTTTACTAACCTGATATAATTTTTTTTCAAAGATTTGATGAACTATGTTTGGGAAGATTGCATGCTAGATAACAATGGTTCTGTAACCCTATCATGCTGATTTTTGGCATAGGCTCTCGCTTACTAGGAACTATCTAGAAATGGCTCTTACTCCTTTGTACATGAGTGTCCCATGCATAGAGGATAGGGAGATCCCCCAGATGAGCACACCAAACAGGTTGCTTATCAGCTTATGCCAAAAAAATTTAAACGGTTATAACCATTATGCAGGGAGCATCAATAATTCAATATGCTCGTAGATTCTTGATATTTGTTACGCTTTAGTTTCTTGCTTTCTTGGATATAGTTTGCAAGCTGTCCTTCTTTATGGTAGATCAATGAGTGGAGTTGCAGATTATCTGTATTATATACCTCAAAATACTGCTATAAATCAAAATGGTTATTCAGATCTTGTCTGAGTTTGATGCTCTATAGGACTTTTTTGTTCTAAACTCTGTTCTTTGTGGTCCAAATATAGTTTGCAGTGACTGAGTGAAGGGCTAGCTCAGTAAACTTGCTAGATTTTTTCAGTCATTCAGGTCATAGATAGAGATGCCTCGCAGGGCAAGACGGAATTACTCTGAGAATTCAAGCAGCAGTTTGGAAAAAGACCCTACTTTTGTGGTTCCGAGAAACTCCAGCCACAGATTTGCCTCTGCCTCTAGTATTACTAACTTACTTGGTGTGAGGAGATCCTCTAGGAGGACGAGATATAGAATTGGTCAAGTTCCCATGGATGGAGAGATTGAAAATGGGAGAAACAGCCCACCAAGAGAAGAATCAAACATTATCAGGAATGGCAAATGGACTATCCTGTCATGGTTGATTAAATCTGGAACAATCGAAGAAGGTACCAGAGTACAGTACAGGGATGGGGAGGTTACACTCAGAGGGAAGGTTTCTATGGAGGGAATTCTGTGCAGTTGTTGCAATAACACCATTACAGTTAAAGAATTTGAGTTCCATGCAGGAAGTAGCAGGGACCAAGCTTACATGAATACATACACTGGTAGGACTAGAAAATCCTTGTTGGATTGCCAGATAGAAGCATGGAACAAGCAAGATATTCCTGCATGCAGAGGATATCTAAATGTAGACATCCAAAAAGATGATGTTGATAAGAATGATGACATTTGCAATATCTGTGGAGGTGATGGGCAGCTAATCTGCTGCGATATTTGTCCATTGACGTATCATGAAGAATGTGTTGGTATAAAGGTAGATCAAGATCCAAACTCTTGCTACAGTTAATTTTGAAAAGATAAGACTTTTGATCTTCATCTTCATATGTTTAATATTGTTCCTGATATTAATCTACCAACTTGTCACAGACACTTCCCCAAGCTGCTTTTCACTGCCCAATCTGTCGCTGCTCAATTTGTGGGATGTCTGGTGATAAATTCAGCTCATTCACATGTTTTCAGTGCGAAGAATTATGTTAGTGTTCTTCATTTTTATACCATTTTTATAATTATTTTGTGCTTAGCATCGTAAGAACTTATTACTTCTGTCTAACTACTGTAGGTCATTCGCACTGTGTTAGAGGAACAGCTGTATTTGTTGACAATGTCTTCTTCTGTGGGAAAAGTTGTAGCGAGGTACTGCTCATTAATTCCCTTTTGGATTTAATTTTTCTTTACTTTGGCGAAGAACGGTGATTTGACGTTATGATTGGACTTGAGAATAGTGAATGCCTATAATTTTCTAGCACCCTATTGTTGAAGGTCCTAAATATTCTTTTCTAGTCCAATTAGAGGGTCAAATCCTATGGATCAAGAGAGTCTCTCTTAACAATGGGTTAAGAGAAACTGGGTGCATGGGTTAAGAGGGCGGACTTCGGTGCAATGGTAAGGTTTATCTGTTGCGACTTAGTGATCACGGGTTCGAGTCGGGAAACTACCTCTCCATGAAGCGGGGGTAAGGCTGCATACATTATAACCCTACCCAGACCCTGTAGTGGTGGAAGCTGCGTGCATTGGATACGCCCTTTTTATCAGACTAATTCTTATAGATTCCAATACATATCGGTGGTATTGATAAAGAAAAAAGAGAGATTATTTTTTGAATTTGTGGTCGATTCGGACTGATACGGTCTGATAGGTGACCGATACCGGTACAGATACCATGAACTAAATCCTTGACTAGGTCCTTCTCTTTTTTCTACCACCCAACAATAGTGTTACAGCCAAGCTGGAGTTCCTTTCTTTCACCTTCAATGGACATTCCCCAAATTCAATAAACTGAAAGCCACACTTGCTTTGTACTTCTGTTTATGATAATAAACAAGAGGAATTTTGTTCTCTCTTTTCATAAATTTTCACTATGAATTACCAGAAGTTCTTTTGTGAATGGCTGATTGCAAGCAAACTAACTTGATCGTGTTAATTATCTATCAGGTGTACCTGCAATTGCAGAAGCTCCTCGGTGTTCCACATCAAATAGAGGATGGATTCTCATGGACTCTAAACAAGTGTATGCATCCAAAAGGAGCATCTCCCCATGAAGTGGCGAAGACGATGGATTGTAACTCAAAGATTGCTTTGGCATATGCAGTCTATGATGAATGCTTCCAGCCTATCATTGACAGCAGGACCGGCTTGGATAGGATCCAAATGGTTGTTTTCAACTGTGGGTAAGTATTTTGGGAACGGGTTTCCTCTTGTATAGAATTTTTTATTTCTTCCACCTTGAGGATCTCTTGCCCTGTTTGAATTTGTAAATTGTATTAACTGTCCTCATTTCAGGTCAAACTTAAGCCGTCTTAATTGTCAAGGGTTCTACACTTTCACCTTGGAGAGAAAAGATGAAGTAACTGCTGCAGCATCCATCAGGTATATATGCTTCCTTAAAAGCTCATAATTGGTTGGAAGGAAATTTTTCTTGTTACAAGGAATCTATAGTATATAGGTCTGCAAATGAAATTTTCAATTGGGTACACAGATGTAATGGCTTTTTTTTTTCTTCTAGGATTCATGGGACCAAGCTAGCAGAGATGCCATTTATTGGAACCAGAGAGAAGTATAGACGTGAAGGAATGTGTCCTCGATTGGTAGAGGCAATTGTATCTGTAAGTTGGAAAAAACATCTCTGTTTCTATTGTTTTTTTTTCTTCCTTTCTTTCTTTCCTTTAGGAAGCTCTTATGTCAATACAAATTGCAGGTTCTTCTGTCCCTTAATGTTAAGAAATTGGTCTTACCTAGTGCTCCTGAAAGACTTGAGTATTGGATGACATATTTTCAATTCAAGCAAATTAGTGAGATACAAAGAAGAGAAATGTCATCCATGAATTTAATGACATTCAGAGATGCAACATTACTGCAAAAGATCTTGTTGGTGGATGATAGTTCAAATAGTGAAGGAACAAAAGAAGGCAGTGAAGGTACTTTAGTGAAAATAAGTACTAGTTATGGATATCTAACAATTTTCACTGACATTGCTTCTTCCTCACTTAACAATATGATTTATTTTTTTTCTCCTGCAGTTTTGAATGACAATAATGAACCAAGATGCATTAATCTTGAGGATGGTTTCAGAGACAATGAAGATAAACTCCCTAAGCCCTTGCTGTTTGATCTGAATCTTGAACCTCCAAATGAGCCCGAGGAAGTTCTTCCTGTGCAAAATGACAGAAAGAAGAAACCATCCCTTGGAATATTTCTTACACTGGAAGAAGATGGTACTCTACTGTTCAAACGATATTTTGTTGACGGTCCCTCTGAACCTGTTGATGGTATTTATTTTAAGGGAAAAAGATCCCTGCTTGGTGGCGCCCCCTACACCCCTCTCACAGGGCACCGTGATATGACGTCCCTGCCCTTATTTTAAATGATGGGAAGGGCTATGAACTATTTACCAAAAAACAAAAGGTGGCTTTGAACTGTTTTATCATAGATTTTTTTTTTAAGAAAAACTTATTCATGTATAATTTATATTTGTTTCCTTCTAGTTTAGATGTTACTATCTGAAGCTTAAATAATTTGGACAAAGTAGATATAGTTAGAATTCTGTTTTCCCTATTTTGTTTTGCTTGGATCCATGTAGTCGACCCCAGTAAGTTGGTATAAGGCTGAGTTTGTTGTTGTTGTTGTTGTTGATTCTACCATTTTCCATTTGCCTAAAAATATTACACGGAGATGGTTCTCCGAATGAGATGTGGAATGTTTCGTAGGAATGCACTGAGGCCATTTCATGAGCGGAGGAGAGAGATACAGTATGATGGTGTATCCTCCCTTGGCAGCTTAGAGAACCTTTTCCCAAAATTACAATTTAATCAAATTTTAAACATGAAAAAAAAGGGGAAAATTTTCTGTCTAGGAGCGTGGCCCTTACGCTAGAGCAGGGGCCAATGGGAACACATGTAGAAGCATCAGCAGGGCAGAATTTCCAACTTTAATGGGGATAGGGTGGTCATTTAACGAGGCCCTGAGTCTGGGCGCAGGAGCCACGCTCCAAGTACATACATGTCCTTTTTTTCTTTTTGACAACGAGAGAGAGAGAGAGTCTTTTCTTCTTAATCTGCAGATAAAAGATCAAACAAGACAATCTTTATACATGAATTTCTTAATCTTTGGAATACACAAGTTCTCTGAGAAACGCCTTCATAGTTCATACATGGATTACTATATTTCATAAAAGATCTTCTTTCATTCCAAAAAATAAATGCTATTATTCATGGAAAATAAATTCCCAACTATACTTCTCTATCACATCTCACATTCAGTTCACCAACTCTGTAATCCAATCAATATCAGGTAAATCCGGTACATCCCTATAACCGAAACTCCCATCCCCTGCAACGTCTTCCTCTTCCACCTCCTCCTCCTCCTCATCTTCTATACTGAATCTCCTCAAATTCTCTGAAATTTCCCACTCTTCCTTCAAAATTCCATCTCTTGTCACCATATTTGCAGGTGGTGAACTCAACCCAGTTCTCCCACCACCAACAGAATCACTACTTATCTCCTCCTTTCTTTCACCCATGTGTGCCTTACAAACATAACAACACTTCTGTTTCCTCACCGGCCGAAGCTGTTCCGGCGTATGTGCAAAGAAACATACCTTTCTCTGGCAATACTCTCCGGCATTGCATGCACGTGTACGGTACTTAGTTGGGTGAAGCCAGAACTCGAAAATCCCGTGAGCGAACTCACATGACTCGCCTTTCGAGCATTCCCCTGTTCGAAACTTGGGACATGCAATGGCGGCGTAATTGAATTTAGTTGGATCACGACGCCGTGCCTTCTCCCCACGGTGTGCAAATGGGCAAGAAGTCCAATCATGGCTTTTCGTCTTTGGGCATTTCTTGATCTTGAACACATACATTCGAAACTCGTCCGAGTGATTCACGGACTCGTTCTCAATTGATTCCGAGTTGGACAAATTCAGAAATCTTGGATTCACTCCTTTCAACATCTCTGTTCTAACTTGAGAAAATTAGGAAAAAAAACTGAACAAAATTGGCAAGAAATTAATGGAGATATTCACATTTCTGAAAAAAATTAAGTCTCGTTTACAACCAGAGAATTGTAATGAGATTACTGAGGGAAGAACAGAGAAATATAAGACGAATAACAAAAGAATCCATGGCTGAAACGAATTTAGTGAAACAGAGAGAGAGAGAGAGAGAGAGAGAAGGAACCATGGAAGAACAGTATTTATAGTCTCCATTACTCATTTTGGGTGCAAGAAGAAGGGTAACCAAACAGAGACTAATCATCTAACGGTAAGGAAGAACGTTTAAAGTAATAGATAGATTAAAGATGTAACTGAAGAAGTTGCCGTGGAGAGACGAGACTCGGTTACAAAAGGGTATTTACCGTAAACGTGAAATTTGCGAAAAAAGAAATAGCAGAGACAAAGGATTTGCTTCCCTTTTTCCACGCGTGGCAAAACTTAGCTCTCAGTATTTATGTTTGAAGCCGAGAGGAAAAGAGAGTTGGTTTTATCTATTGTCTTTTTCTCTTATAGATAATTTGTTTTGTAGTAAACAGAACTGCAAGCGTTTTGCGTTGAGACCGATGTGCAATGGTGTTGTTTACGTGGAAAGGAAATTTCATCTTATCATCCAAGGCTTTATGCTTACCTGACTCGCACCATAAACAAGGATACTCTGACTCTGGATTGCTAAATTTAGGCATAGTAAGGGGAGGGATTCTCTCTTCCTGAACTTGTGTTCTCTCATGGAGTCAAGGATTGAGGTATCGGTATCGATATCAGATCAGTTGGATTATATCGGTATTGGTCGACGCTGATATTGATATTGATACTTGGTCGATCTTGGATTGGATATTGATATTGGATCAAGGTTAAATAGTTAAAAAAACTTGATTTTTAATGAAAAGTAAGAGTAAAATTGATCGATTTGAGTAGAGAACAGTATTTATAGTCTCCATTACTCCTGAAGATCAGATTTGAGTAGAGACCGATACCAATACTGTTACCCATATCTTAATCCCTGCATGGAGTACTTGTTGAAATTGTTTCCAATAAAAATCTTATTCCTATAGTTTAATACACCTTGTTTTTGCATATGGGATGTTATGAATTATTTTATTTTAATAAATTCATCGAATTTTTTTCAAGTGTTGAACATAAACAATTTTGATGGATTTGTCTTTGCAAAAGTGTGAGAATTGTCGCTGGAATTGGGGGTTTTTGGACGATTTTGGTGTAACCTTTTTCAAGACGGGAGAGGAGATAGTCGTCATTTTTAATATTTATGTTTTAAGAATTGAGTCGCCACCTAGATTTGAGTATGATGACTCTACGTATAACTCGAATTAGATTATGAAAAATTACAACAAATGAAACAACATAAAACACATAATTAAACATGAGTTAACAATTTAAGAACACCCTACATGAAATAAATGAATTAAACCTAAACAAGAACTAATGTAATGCACGAACACGTGAGCTTTGAGTATGAATATAATAGTAACATAAACTAGGGTTAATAAACAATAACATAAACCTAATGTACTCACTAAACATGGAAGGACAATACCTATTCTACCCCTTGGGAGGGAAGCATACAACCATTGTTTCGGGTTACCTATGGTCACATGTCGATAATAGTATGTGTACCTAATGAAATCAAGGGTTATTGTATTATGTTACTTTAATTAACTTTTAGACAATTCAAGAACCAAGGTGAAGGTGGTGCACAACTCAGAAAGAAGACCACTCTAAGGTGAGAAACGAACACCGTCAAGAGTAGTAGAGCACTATTGAAAATCTCAAAAAACTCTCACTAGCACTCTAAAAAACTAAAGTCAAGGCCCCTAGGAAGTGGGTTAGACCCTTATTTTATAGCTTGAGACTCTTTTTGAGCATCTCCACTTTTATTACCAACAAATCTAGTTGCAAAACCATTGAGTCAGAAATAGCCAAGGCTCGTGCACGCCCTCGTAACATACATGAATTGGGAGATACTGGGGCCTCATCACTAGGGAGTTTCCTCTCAGACGGGTAGCCCCAAGTGGGGAGGCGAAGTCGAACTCAGGATCTAGGGTTAGTCCCTTGCCAACTTCGCTGCCCCTTGGGGATTTTTAGTTCTATTTTCATTTACCAGGAAAACCAAGGTAAAAGCATGAGAACTGAATTCTCATTTACGAAGAGCAATGACATGCTGAATCGCCTTCTCTGCTCAAGTCTTCCAGATTAGAAGTTTCAAAGAAACCTTTAACCACTTCCGCAGTTAACATGTCTAAAAATTTTCTAAAATGATTGGATCACCCTTTATTAAACCTACTGAATACTAATAACCTGATATGGAAAATGATCGAGTGAAAGTTAGTGTGTGCATTTGTATCGTGCATCGTCTCTCCATTAACGTCAAGTAATGAAAACTTCAATCAACTGGGTTCTCTGCGTATGAGGCGGTTGTGGCAAATCACAAAACCCAAACGACTGGCAATCTTCTTATTCTCTTGGTTCATGTGGTCCTCTAAAAGTCTTAATGCCTCTGTTTTTGCATGCCAGTCCAATCCGCCGTTGCTTCTGCTCACCCATGGCCAAGATAGGGGCCACATGAGTGGTGGGGATTGTGGTAGGGTTGGAAGGAGCTGAACAGTTCCTGGTTCTTATAAGGCGTGAAACCGCCTTCTGATTTTTTTCCTACTCACAAAAGCTTGAAGACCATCCCAAATAAGAATCACATATTGATTAACAGGAACAGGAAAAATACAGAGCAACCAACGAATGTCCAAATAATCACTCGTACTAACCAGGAAACATGAGTATCTACCTTGGGATGGAGTCATTAATTTAAAAAAGGGGAAATATCATCCCCTCCCCTCTAAGTTTGCTTAATATCAATCAAGTACCCAAGTTTTTAAAAATGATTATTCCCTCCCTTACTTTATAAAGATTATATCAATCGTACCTTAACCGTTAAAAACTGCCATTAATTGATGACGTGGACAGGCCCAATCTATCTAAAATTCCAAATTACCCTTAATTTATTTTAATTCCATTTTTACCCCTCCAATCCCAAAAATGTTGCAGGTGTCGTGGCTACTGCCAGGCAACAGGCACATGGACAGGCACATGCAAGTGCCGGTCCCTGAGAAACTGTTTCTGCCAGTGGAGTTTTTTGGATGCAGACCTCGCAGTGCAATATGATCTTCAAGGTTTTGAATCTCAGAATTTCCCCCCCCCCTTCTCTTAATCTCTTTACCTACGTAAGAAAATCCCATTCTTCCTAGCAAAACCACATGATCTTGAAATTATTCATTGAGATAGTTGTAGACGACCCTAGGGATGCAATATAAAAATTCCAAAGATGGGAGGAAGAGTTCGAAAATGGTGAAGGGTTCTCGAGGAGGACTGGGTGGGGCAATATGCGCCTCAAGGGCAGTTATGCCAGAATGGATGCCTTCGAGTAGCAATTCAGATCTTCTATGGCGCCCTGCCCGTAGCTGTCTGAGCGGCACACAAACAGGGCGCGTTGCGCCTGCAATGACCGCCTTGCCTGAGCGAGGGTAAGACGGTTATTGCAGCGCACCCTATTGGTGCGCCGCTCAGGCCGCTACAAGTAGGGCGCTGTAGACGATCTAGATCTTGAGAGAGTGAGAGAGAGAGAGAGAGAGAGAGAGAGAGAGAGAGAGAAAGAGAATTGGAGCCGAAGCAAGAGTTAGAGCCGGCGAGGGAGAGGGAGGGAGTGGGGGAGCAGTAGACGAGAAGGGGGAGATGGAGGAGGGAGAAATTACATAAAACCCCTTATCTTAAAAGTCTCTTAAGTAAAGTGGGGTGGGCAAAAAAGTCATATTGTAACCAGGTTAGTTACAAACAACTTCACCCTAACATCAGTGGGAAAAAAAAGTGTAAAACAACTTTCACAACTCAAATTGAGTGTGAACTGTGAACACATCCTTGGCAAGGTTTCCTTGTTCCACACTACATGGTCAGATCTATAGGGATAGTGTGAACACTCCCAAGGTGCCTTCGAGGAAATTGGAATGAGGTCAATACCAAGGAATCGAAATGAATCAAATCAAACCAAGTACTTGATACTGGACCGATGGACACCCTTATCAGATCGGTCTAGATTCTCTGAACCTAAGGGTGTCAATCGGGTCGTTCGATTTGGGTTCATGTTCGATTTGTTTTTCGGTTTCAATGTGACTTTTGGGAAGAACTGAGCCTGAATTGTCAAGGACTTTTTGATTTCGACTGAGTTTCAGTTCAGGTTTGATTTCTTTTGTGTTGTCAGATTGGATTCAGATTGGTTCAGTTTGACAACTAGGTATGGATTGGTTTTCAGTAGGGATTAGGCAGGTTTCCTAGGGTTCGGGGGTCGGGCTCAGGTTTTGGTTCGATTCAGTTCGAGTTAGGGCCTATTAATTGGGCTAATCAGTGGCCCATCGGTTTAGCCCGAACCGAAACAAATGAGATCCTAAACCATAAACCGAACCCGACCAGTAAGGGATCGATTCTATTAGGGTTGGGTTAATCAGGTCAGGTCGAGCCGGTTTGACCGGTTGGATTTAGGGTTTGACACCCTTATCTGAACCCTAAACCGCATGAGTGCGTGACTGACTGATTATTAGTGAATCCATAATTCTGAACCAGGTACGGTAAGGTATTATTCACCCTAACACCGAGACGCTCTTACACAGATTCGCTCGACTCAGACAGAGAGAGTGACAGAGAGAGGAGTAATGTGCAGCAGCAATTCGGAAAGAACGAGGGCAGGTGCTATCGAGCATTTCAACCGTTGGATTGAAATTTGTATGGTATTTTATGTAAATATTGAATATGGGTGTCAAATAACTTCCGACAATACTACAACTGAGTGGTACGGACTACAATGCTGACGGTCTTTTAAGATAATCTAATCTTTTTATAAAGTTGTATATATCCTTGTAATGCACTTGATTTGTTTCTCTCCCTCGAAAGAAGTGTGAGGAGATAGAGTGAGAGAGAGAGTTTGAGAACCGTACGCAATCGATTGAGAGCGAATCCACCTTCGATTCAGAGCTCTTCAGGCGAAAATAAAGAAGCATAGATAGATAGATACAGAGAGAGATCCAACTCGCGCGAAGTGCGAAACTTCCCGTCTGAAAAATTGGTCGAAACCCTCTCTTATCAGGTAGTAGGTTTTCTTTATTTCTTTCTTCTTCTTCTTCTCTTTGAATCAAACCCGCCTTACTGTTCCCCTCTTTCCGTCTCTGCATGCAACTCGATTGAACCCTAATCCGTAGTAAGTTGTTCTTGTTTCTATTTCCTATTTTATTTGCATTCTGACTATGAGCTTCGGTTTTTATTTTTTGATCATAGGAACAATGATTAAGCTTTTTAAAGTGAAGGAAAAGCAGAGTGCTGAGAATGCCAACGGAAGGCCACCCGTAAAGAAGCAATCTGCGGGGGAACTGCGTCTGCATAAAGGTGGTTTTTTTTTCTTCTTATAATTGGATTATTTTTTCATCTGTCTCAAAATTTGTAATTGGAAGTTTGTTTGGTTGTAGTAGAATATTGGATGTTTAATTTCAGTTTTGATTGAGTTTTGGCTTATACGGTTAAAGGAGAGGTTTTGTTTGGCTCTTTGGGTTTGCTGGAGGTTGTTCTAGAAGATCTTGTGCTCAAAGGATTATAAATTGGTTCAGGACAACAATTTAGATCTCTTTTCAAGTGTTGGAATGGGATTTGTGTTGTTCTAAATGCATAATCAGACAATTTGAGTTATGAAATTTCAATTAGCAAAGTTTCTTTTTATCAAAAAAAAAAAAGAAGCAAAGTTTACATTGTTGATTTTGAGCTCCGTCCCTAACTCACCTTACTTCCGATGGCTCCTTTGTTCCGGATAAACTTATTGAGTCATCGTACTTGATGCTTTGGCCATATAAAGAATAAAGAAAGAGAGAGGAGACAAGGTCTTAGGTATCGGTATCAGTACACGTATTGGACCATTTTGCCCCTCAAAATACCAATACATTGATTTTTTGGACAATTTATTTATCCTCCCCTGTACTGATATCACTGCCACGGAATTGGTATTGTATGAGTATCGGGTACCGGCGATACCGATTCCTATCAGCCGATCAGCCCAATCCTATACTGATACCGGTACTTTGAACCATGGGGGGAGGGGATCTACCTTGTTTATTGTACTCTTGAACTTCTCAAGGTTTTCCTGTTGGTCAATTGAATAGAATATAGAAACATGTTGTGGAAACACAAGTTTCAATTAGATAGAGTAGAATGGCAGATCCAGCTTCATGTATTCAACCCAAGTTAATTAAGATAAGGATCAATTAAGTTGAGTTTACTGTATCAAATTTATATGCAGGCAGTTTTTAAAGCAAGCTCGACCTCGAACCAGAGAAAACCCAATGGGCATTGGAGATCAATTGCAGCAGGATCAATAAAATAAGGAAGAACAAAATTGAATAACTGAAATTTTATTTTGTTAATTTCTCTTTTCTTTTACATATGAAAGAAGAACATAAAAGTTTATGGAAGAAGAACAAGGGGATATGGAAGGGGGATAGGGGACTCTCTCAGTCCGGGGTCGCTCACCCAAAGCCTCTCACCGATGTTGAATCCCACAGCCACTGCCTCTCACAGCTTTAAGCCGTAGCTCTCTATTTTCTTTAATCTTCAACCGTTGGAGGCCTCTAAGGGCATTAGATTATATAGACTCAAGGGTTGAGCCCAAAAAGAAAGTGTTTGCTACCAAGTAGCTTACAACCAAAATAGAAACTTCCTATAAATCTAGCTGCCATACATCAAAATAGAACCTCCTAAAAACAAAAATAGTAACAAACTTAAATAAAATATACTTTTTAAAACTGAAAATAGAAACTAAACTATGGAAGCATTAGGATAGAATCTTTCTCCACTTGATGGGCCCGCAAGACCTTCTAAAAAGCATCCCTACACAAGGCAAATATGGGCTGTGATACTGTTTACGTGAACTGTGTTTTGGTCTTTTTTTCCTTCATATTTCGATCCATAGTTATCAAGGCGTCGCCATGGCAGTGTCGCCTTGATTTTTTACCCTCTAAAACGCCATGGCCGCCTTCCCGCCTTTATAACTATGTTTCGATCTGCATCAGATATGTTTATATAATAACTATCTGGACCCAGTTTTTATGCATGGCTGTGAATGTACATGGTCATGCCTTTCAACCGTTGGATGGGGTGGGGGGCAGAAGTGTAATACATCCCCTGATCTCCCCCATCCAATTGTTGAAGGCACGACTGTGTACGTACACTGCTGTGCATAAAATCTTTTGCCTAACTATTTTATCACCTCTATGCATTGATATGAAACTTGATTAGTGCATGAAAGAAAGTACACTGTAGGCAATGAATGACACAATGGACAAGAACCTACTTGGGTATAATGTAAAGGATATATTTATTTCAGGGAATGATTTAAGTCGATATATTTAGTTCAGGGAATAAATTAACTCTTTCTTATGTCCACTCTGTATGGGGAATAATGCCAAGGAGTGGTAAGCATTCCCCCTGGATTATCACTGATCTAGCAAAAAATAAGTACCGACCCTTTGACGTAGCCCAAGTATAGCAAAAGCAGTCATTTTTTAGAACTGCCTTCTTAAATAGAAAGTTGGTGTTCTAAGTGATCAATTGACTTATAATTCTATTCTACCCCCCTCCCCCAAAAAAAAAATAAAAGACTTATAATTCTTGTAGCTCAGAAAATAATTCTTTACCCCCCCCCCCAAAAAAAAAAGAAGTAAAAAAGTATTTTTGTTAATTATGTTATAAAATTGTCAAAATTATATTACGAGAAGATGTGCATGAGGGGGAAAAAATCTTGCTCAGAAGATGCTTACTGATACAGATGATCCAAATATTTCCTTTGTTGTTGGTGCCATTAGTCAGTTTATGGAGAATTCTAAGCAGGCTCACTGGGAGTTGCCTATCGCATTTTGAGATATCTCAAAGGTGCTCCCAAGAAAGGTCTTGTTTATTGAGAAAATCCCAAATCTTTGGAGATAGAGCCAATCATTAGTTCCCAACCATGGGGCAAATGGAGTCCGATATATAAATTGGTTAGTTGAATGGTCTTATCAATACACAAATGTCTAACACCCCACGAATGTGGTTATTCACGACGATGATCCCTGTTAAGCATCCATGGCTGAATGGTTAAAGCGCCCAACTCATAATTGGCAAATTTGTAGGTTCAATTCCTGCTGGATGCATGCCAATGGGAACATTAAGTAAAAGTTTTGGTGGATAGGGATCCCATAAAAACTTCTTCCGAGGAATGGGCTAGACTGGGTCATTTCTCTAGAACAATAGCGAAGGGCCCTGTCATGATCGTACTGATATTGTGGGTTACTAATTTAGTACTGATTTTAGGGTTAAACCAATACTAAAAACAGAATCGAAAACAGAGAGAAAAATAACTAGATTTAGGAGAAATCACATATAACAAATCAGTTGGTCAGATCAGGCTGAAAGTCTGATCGAGTTCTTCTTTTAAGGGGTATAAACTTAAAGAAAATATCAGATTGATCCAATGTCTGGTTCAGAAAATATGGGAGATTCATAGTGACACTAGCATAGGGGTAAAGCTATCAAACTACAAGTCAAACTAAAGAACAAATTGCAGATTATTATAGGCCAGAAGAATATTAATGTTGGTTATAAATTTCAGAACCAACAGAATAGTAAATAGCCTATGTCGATCATAGCATGTAAGGCCACAATGATCAATCCTACTTAACAGATTCAGAAATTGAAAGTGCAATATCGATAGAAGTTTTATGAAATCAGAATTAAAATCTGCACATCAGAACACCTTCAAATTAACAATCCTAGTGAGAGTAGGATTGCTGTATTGAGATCTGAACAGAATTGCGGAGATTGGATGGACAAAACAGTACCTTAATGCATACAAGAGTAAGAACAATGGCGCCCGGGCTTTCCACAGCAAGGTGTTGACTGGATTCACACCAATCACACCATGATTCCACAAGGAAGAGCATACCCCGATAGGCAGCAAAGACAGAGCTTCTCATTAATCAAAATTCGTGTACCATGTTGGATATTTGGATCCCTTCCAAACTTATATAGAAGACTCATAAACAGACTCAAACACTAAAAAAGAAGGCCTAACCCAATCCTTAACTCATAAGTTAACATAAACTGACTAGGAAACTGAATCAAAATAGGCTGGACTTGTATAATCCTAATCTAGCTCAAGTAAAACTCTTAACAATAAGAATTAAAATAAAAAAATAGACACTTAACTAATCCCGTATGCCTAGCTTCTACCCATATTATAAGTCCATTAAAGTGGCCCATTACAATGAAAGCACATGGGATCCAAGGCGTAACACATACATAACCCAACCCAAAGCTTATTTCTAATAAAATTAACCCATTTAGGTTATTTATATGCATCAGTTACTTTGATGTTGATTGGGTTGGTGCCGACAGTGATCGAAGGTCTATTGCTGGATATTGTACGTTTGCTGCTGGTAATCTTGTTATTTGGAGGAGTAAGAAGCAGACTACAGTTGCTCGGTCAAGTGTAGAAGCTTTGATGCAAATACACTACCTTGGACCGACCCAAACCCATTTGGGTATCTAGATGAAGATGAATTGGGTCTAGTTTGAGTTTTTGGATCTAGTAGGATTTTAGGAATTTATGTTATTTGGGGGAATAATGTCTTTTAGTTTATTTTATTCTGTTTAGAAGTTAGCTACATAAGACATTTGGTTTCCTAATTGTTCTTAGTTTCCTAGTTAGAGAGTTAGTCTTATTTTTAGGAGTCTTTTATTTCTCTTTATATATGATGTAATTCCCCATCGTTGGAGATAGATTTGAAGAATGGAATAGTGAAGTGTTTGTGAGTGCCTGTGTGGCCAAAGTGATTGTGCAATCTTCTTCTTTCCCCCCTCCCTTCTTGTGTGTTCCTCTCTCCCCTGCAAATCTGATTTCTTCTCAGATAATCCCTTCCCCCACCGACCCTCCACCAGGCTGAGTATAGGGCTATGGCAGATACTACAACAGAACCAATGTGGCTGAAATCTTTCATTCAAGAACTGGGTTTTTCAGTCACCAAACCCATGAAGATGTATCTACTCGTACACTAGAGTGGAAGTGTGTTGAATCAAGAGCAAACAGTAAGCATCTTTATTATGGACGCTTTATTCTGTCTCCGCTTATGAAAGGTCAAGCTGATACTTGGAGGGGGAGTGTTAAGTGTTATTGAAGTGTTACTACTATTCTAAGAGTATCTTGGGTAGTGTGTAGTGAGTTATGGGTAGTATTGTAACTAATTAGTTTAAGTTATGTCCTTTGTTGCAGTTGCACTTTACAATTAGTTTATATAGTGATTGTGGGTATCGGCTAGACATTCAATTCTAGCCGAGGCTTCTTTTCTCTCCTCTCTCCCACCCATTCTTCTTCTTCTTCTCTTTGCTTGCTGTTTTCTTAGGTTGAACACAGTTCAAAAGAACAAGAAGGCCAGCAGCAAACCATACCATTAACGTGGACCAAGAATGGACTAATATGTTTAATTTTTAGTGTCTAATGGGTTTTATGGGCCATAGGCTTAGTATTTTTGGTTTTACTATTGTAATGGGTCAAATTCTATAAGTCCAAATATTAGGGATTTAAGTCCTGTATGGGATTAAGTAGTTAGTTTCTATTTTGTAATGTTCTTCTAGAATAGCTTCTATTTTGAAGAAAGACCAAGTTGTAAGGGACTCTCCCTACCATATATAGGGGTTTCCTATTTTGCTTATTTCCATGAAATTTAAATAAAGAATAAGGATACACACTACCATCGATTTTGACAAAACTACAGCTCTTTGCTCTGATTTTCTGTGAGATGTAGTGGCAACCTTAGTGGGAAACCAAGTAACTAGTGAGATGCTAGTCGAGTTCTAGGTGGGAGGCCTAGTTCCCTTTCTTTTCTATCTTCTTCTTACTTTCCCAAGGTCAGATTCTGCTTTCTCCTTCCATGCGCATACTGTTTACTCTTCTATTTAAATCTCTCTAGTATTATTCTGTCCTGTAGCGGTTGACTGAGTTTTCTGCTTAAGTTTGGACCAGATTTTTATGCTGTGGTAGTCCCCCAAGACATCTCATCGGTTTCCCTAATGGTTGGCAGTTCACTGCCTTCTTTGATGTCCTGCGGTAGCCCCATACTTGCTTGGCAATTTTCTGGTAGTTTCTATTTCCTAAACTCACTTTGCTAATTTGTCTTCCTTACTAATTCCATTCTTAGTTTCTATTTTAATATTTACTTGCTATTCTATGATGTAGCTGCTGTTTTCTTGTGGTTACTAAGTCTGAAATCCTGTTTTAGTAACATACTATTTTGGTAATCCCTTAATATATCCGCAATCCATTGATATATCCAAATCTGTCTGTTGGATTAACATCCAACTTTGCTGGACTATTCATCTCTTCATCTACGCCATTCAATCAGAACTAGGACCCCATTGGAACCCGTTGTCAGGGTTTCTGATATTGCTTTATTGGAGGGTTATTGAGAGACCTGCTGATGCAGATTTATCACTAAACTGGGTTTCTTTTATTAGGAATAAGTCTAGGATTGGGTTACATACATGTTGGGCCTTTGATCCCATGGGTTTCTAATGTAATAGGCCACTTTTATGGGCTTAAAATATGGGTAAATAGGTTGCATACGGGATTAGCTCCCATACTTAGTTTTATTTCCATACTAAGCGTTTTGTTTGGTGTTTTAAATTGAACCGGTTCAACCAATGGTTCAATTTAAGTGATTTTATTAGTTTTTCTTTTAGTTGTTTAGTTGGGCTGGATTAGGACTCTATTTTGAGTCTATTTCAGTTTCCTAGTCAGCTTAAGTTAGCTAATAGGTTAAGGATTGGGTTAGGCCATTCCTTTTTAGTGTCTAAGTCTATTTTTGAGTCTTCTATATAAGTTTGTAAGGGAGGCCAGCATTGAATACGAATTTGATTAATAAAAATTAGCTTTATGTTTGCTGCCATTGCTGCTGCTCTTTGTGAGTATATATCCTTGTGGATCTCAAGGTGGATAGGGTGGGTGGACTCCTGCGACTCCTTGCATCGTAAAGATCGGGAGGTTCCTTCAAGATATCAAGCTGCTGCCATTGTTTCTGCAGTACAGTAAGTTTGAACCTGCACGTTGTTTAAAAACCTTCTTCTACCCAGCCATTATCCTTCCCTTAGATCTAATCCACCTTCCCCTTCCATCCATCAAACCCTAATCTCCATTAAACCTGCAACTCCTACTTCAACTAGGTCTCCCTTATAACTACAGATCTGGCCATCAATTTTGAACCATACTTCCAGCCTATATCCCCCACACCTCTCCCTACACTCGACCTTAAACCCAGTCCATAATCCCCACTATATCCCCTCCATTCCTTCACTCCATCAAACCCAAAACCTGCAACTCAATTTTGTCCAGAATTGCAGAATTTTAAAACCTTTCCAAATCCAATTATTTTTATCCCATAATAACCCCCTAGACCTGCATATTAAAGCCATATAAGACCCATTCCCAAATTCCCATCCTAAACCCTAGAATTAACCTAAATCCTAGTGTTGTCCATTCGAACCAGCAACCCCTTTTGCGATTGATCCTGTTGTCTGGCTCCTACCTACCTAGGACTACATTAAGTGGTATTAGAGCCATGGATGTACAAGGTAATTCAGTTCCGCCCCCCTCCACCTGATCCTATGGCTGCTATAATGGAGATGCTACAGAAGTTGAATGAAAAGGTGACACGATTAGAAGAGAAGAGGACTACCCCTCATAGGGACAACACCATTCTCCTAGAAAAGGACAGATATCAAGTCAATTCGGTAGTACAAAGAGCCCCAAGTAGAGATCAATACAGAGAAGACAGAGAAAGGTACAGAGATCATAGTGGAGATAGGAACAGAGGATACAGAGACTACAGGAGACGCCGTAGACCTCCAGAGGCATATGAGTTGAGAGACTTTGATGGCAGACCAGATCCACATGTATTTTGTGATTGGTTAGCTGCTTTAGATGATTATTTTAATTGGTATGATTTGCCTGAGCATAGGAAAATGAGACTAGAACATACCAAGCTAGTGGGACCAGCACATAATTGGTGGAGAACCCAGATGGATTATCCTGACTACCGTGGTAGAGAACCTGTTACATAGGCAGAGATGAAAGAAGATTTGAGTAAGAAATATTTCCCACGGACGTTCAGAGCTCTACAACAAGGTAACTTAAATTCCCATCGACAACATCACCACCAAAAGGCCTTCATCAATGAGATTCCATTTGCAAGTTGAAAAGTGTTGGAAATCTGACATCACCAGTGTTAAATCAGCGGCTGAATACAACTGTACATTGCCAACGAAAATTGAGAGAGTACAAGTTGAAGGCAAAGCTGAAGTGATCACAGTGAATTGTGATGAAAAGAAAGAGATAATGCATGGAGCTTCAAAGATGGAAAGTCAACATGTGGAAGATTCTACTGAAGAGGTCTACCTTGAAGAAGTCAAAGTAGAAGAAACGACAGAAGATGAAGAGGTGGTTGAGAATATTCCACAGGAGATCAATTATATTTAAGATGTTGTTCTTGAAGAGGTGGAGCTCGTATCTCAAGTATTAGATGAGAAGGTTGCTAACACTGAAGACTCTATGGATAGGGCATTCACAGTTGGTGTTGATTCAGAGGTAGAGCACATAGAGTTTGTTATGCCACCATGGTTCTTCGAAGAGAAAGCTCCACGCCTTGAAGACTATATTCCTAATGTTCCTGCTTCACCGGAATTCTGTTTAGGGATGGTCAAAGCTGCTGATCACATGTTGATTCCCCCTCATCGCTACAAAATTCGAGGACGAATTTTTTCAAGCTGGGGAGAGTTGATGCAGATTTATCACCAAACTGGGCTTCTTTTATTAGGAATAAGTCTAGGGTTGGGTTACATACATGTTGGGCCTTTGATCCCATGGGTTTCTAATGTAATAGGCCACTTTTATGGGCCTAAAATATGGGTAAATAGGTTGCATACGGGATTAGCTCCCATACTTAGTTTTATTTCCATACTAAGCTTTTTATTTGGTGTTTTAAATTGTACCGGTTCAACCAATGGTTCAATTTAAGTGATTTTATTAGTTTTTCTTTTAGTTGTTTAGTTGGGCTGGATTAGGACTCTATTTTGAGTCTATTTCAGTTTCCTAGTCAGTTTAAGTTAGCTAATAGGTTAAGGATTGGGTTAGGCCATTCCTTTTTAGTGTCTAAGTCTATTTTTGAGTCTTCTATATAAGTTTGGGAGGCCAGCATTGAATACGAATTTGATTAATAAAAATTAGCTTTATGCTTGCTGCCATTGCTGCTGCTCTTTGTGAGTGTATATCCTTGTGCATCTCAAGGTGGATAGGGTGGGTGGACTCCTGCGACTCCTTGCATCGTGAAGATCGGGAGGTTCCTTCAAGATATCAAGCTGCTGCCATTGTTTCTGCATTACAGTAAGTTTGAACCTGCACGTTGTTTAAAAACCTTCTTCTACCCAGCCATTATCCTTCCCTTAGATCTAATCCACCTTCCCTTTCCATCCATCAAACCCTAATCTCCATTAAACCTGCAACTCCTACTTCAACTAGGACTCCCTTATAACTACAGATCTGGCCATCAATTTCGAACCATACGTCCAGCCTATATCCCCCACACCTCTCCCTACACTCGACCTTAAACCCAGTCCATAATCCCCACTATATCCCCTCCATTCCTCCACTCCATTAAACCCAAAACCTGCAACTCAATTCTGTCGAGAATTGCAGAATTTTAAAACCTTCCCAAATCCAATTATTTTTATCCCATAATAACCCCCTAGACCTGCATATTAAAGCCATATAAGACCCATTCCCAAATTCCCATCCTAAACCTTAGTATTAACCTAAATCCTAGTGCTGTCCATTCGAACCAGCAACCCCTTTTGCGATTGATCCTGTTGTCTGGCTCCTAGTAGGTCTCCTACCTACCTAGGACTACATTACTTGTTGTTCTAGATCTTTGTAGGTTATTAGTTCCCGGATTTGGGTGTATAGGATTTTAAGTATCGTTTCGTATCGGTAACGTTATCGGTGAGTATCGATATGATACTTACTGATATGATACTACTTTTTTTAAAAAAAATACAAGAACAATATGAGGCCGATACGGTCCGATATAGGTAACATACACTTGATACGCCTCCTTTAAACCTGCAAAATAGAAACCGTGAGTGAGATATGAAACTGAGAGCAATCGAAGGCCTTGGAAACTTGTTTTTCTCTTCGATATGAGTTGGAGGAAATCCTGTAACAAAAAAAAAAAAACCATAATGTTCACCATTTCACCTTGGGGATTTACAATGAAATAACAGATCAAAACAGATTTGAGCGAAAAATTGGTAAAGTTGCAGATCTCTTTTTTTTTTTTTCGGGTTATGCATCACTAGATTAGGTAAAAGCGACTCAAATCCTCACTTCAAGCTGATACATATTTACATATGCCATAATTAGGTGTTTTATGCTTCAAAACTATATTTTATATATATCATAAGCACATCCATGCTTTGTTGACCATTTTTATACGTATCTTTAGCATGTCTTGTGTGTCTCTCTGATACGATACGATGTCTCTTAAAATCACCTCTCCAATACAATTCCCAATACCGATACTTAAATCCTTGATGCGATTCCCAATACTGATACTTAACTGAACATCAGTTGCTGGGTTCATAGTTGTCAAGGCGTCCAGGCGCCCTTTTCTGGAAGGGCGCCTTGGTCACCTAGGTGCCTTGTTGGTGTCGCGTTGATTTTTTTCCATCCTCCAATGCCTAGGGTCGTGTAGACTCCGTGACAATGATTGGATCCCTCGAAGTTATCCCCTTGGATTGTAGTAACTGAAGGCCAGACTACACCTGTCTATCGTCAATTTGCAGTTAAATTTAGCTGTTCAGATGAAGATGCTTTTCTCCATTGATAGAATCCAAGACCAAGGTTCAGTTACCATGTCCAATTCTCTGGAATTCACCTCACCTTGATCATCTTGATTCCCCAATGAATGGATGCTGATCAAGCACACTATATTTTTTTCTGGTTTTCCCCTTAGTTTTCAACTCAGTCGTCTTGATGTCTTCATCTTGGCTACATTTGTTATGTTTTGTCTTTTGATTGCCTTACATTGTGCTTCATTGTGTTTTGGTGTAAGGGGTGCAATTGGGCCGGGCTGGGACCAGGCCCAGCCCAAGGTGTGAAGTCCCCTGCTCGACCTCGGGCTCTCACATACATGACCGAGCCCAGCCAAGTCAGGCTCAACTCAGCCTGCACCTGGAACAAAAGCCTGAGCTCAGGGCTGTCTGGGTCTGAGTCTTTTACATTGTCTTACTTACAAGCACTAACACATATTTGAACCTGTCTTTTACCAAGATTCAGCATCGGAACGTTATATTTTTTCCCTATGAGATCACTAGATCACACTATATTTAGTCCATAACTAATAGTCAATTTTCAATATAAAAAAAGAATAAAATGCCTTCACTTCAATATAAAATTCCGCAAAATAACCTAGAAACAGTAAAAAAACAATGAGAATTGATAGAGCATAACCATAGTATCAATGTAGCACTAGCACACAATAGCAAGCACCGATATACTTAATAAACGACTGATATCATATGCATACGGTCCTAACACGCAATCACAAATATACTTAATCAAGGGCAGATGTGATATGTATGTACCCGTATTTTATACGTCAAACCTATGTATCATACATGCAGGTTATTTTTTGGGCGGATGGGTGGGCTGGCTTTAGGTGGGCCAAGCGAAGTTCAAAGCCTTAACCTGATGCCCGGCCAGGCATGGCCCGACCTCGGCCCTATATTTGTGGGCCCATAGTACAAGATCTTGGCGAGATATTGAAAATATCTCGGTCTTGTGAAGTCTCAAGACGCGACAGTAGGCGATACAGGATTTGTGCAAGCTCTTGGTTGAGATCTCGGTATCTCGCCGAGATCTCGTGGTCTATCTCGATCTCGACCAAACCAAACTATAAAAAAGGCACCCTCTCATCGAGATTTCGACCTTAACTTGAAATCTCGCCTCTCTCAGTCTGTTGTGAAGGAAAAACACTTGGAGGTGAAGGTTTTGGTGGCTTTTCTTTGGCAAGTCTCACCCCAACTGAAGATTAAAGCTTGGAGATTCAAGATTGAAGCTTCAACATCAAGAGAGGGAGCTGCATTGTATCTTAAGAACAGCATAATATGTCATGGCTAGTGTTTGTGACTCAATAAGAGCATAGCTTGATTCAACAACATGTCGTTTTGATGATTCAGCCCGACACCCGTTTCAGTACTAGCTACTCTCAAATGATAGGACTTGTTATACACTTACACTTGTATTTGTTTAATCTATGTCTCTTTCCAAGTTTCTAAAAAATATTAACAAACCGTCAAACCATCACCATGTATGATTATGGATATGATGCCTAATGCTTAAATCGTTTATGGTTTGATGTTTTTTTAATTCCTAATGATTAATTAAGTTGTTTTACACCTTTACTTTAATTATGTGTTATAAATATTGTGTGGAATAGCCTAGGGTAGAGCTCACGTGTGCCGTAGACTACCAACCTAGGGTCCGAAGTCAAAGTACCATTTTGGGTTTTAAATTTGTAAAAACTAATGTTTCCATTGTGTTTAGAAGGCCTAAAATAGGGTGGATTTCAAGTTTCAGGACCTATCTTAGCCATATGGCCACCGAAACCCACCACCGAGTCAAGACAGGAAAAAATACACCAACTGCAAGATCTTGGCAAAACTCGGTTTCATGGCCTGGTGAAACCGAGACCTAAAACCTTGTTTGGGCCCGAGCCTGCGGGCAGAAAGACCCCATCCCAAGCCTAGAAAATTTATGGTAGACTCAGGTTTTTCAGGCCCAAGTTGTACCTATATTTGGTGCCTCTTTGAATCTCGTGAGTTAATCAAACTAGGACAATGATATGGTATATTTGGGGTATTTCTTGGCCACCACTGTTTCCTATCGGCTTATGTCTACACCTTCTGTTCATTAAAGTTGTCTTCCATCCAATGATCCACTTATTTTGAAATCTTTGGATGCTTAAGAACCTTTTTTTTTTTTAAATTATAGTTCTGCTTTTGGTACCTTACCAGGACTAATCAAGCAGAACTATGAATTTTAATAGTTTATTTTTTCATAACCTAGGGAAGGAGATGTGAGCTTGATGTTGACTGTATAATTTTACTGTGGTGGAATTCCAGTCCTCCCCTTTTGTTTGTTCTTTTTACAGTACCCTCATTCACGGGTCCTTGGTGTCAAATTTATTGTCTTCCTAATTTCTAATATCAGTTGATTTTATTTTGTTTTATATATTTGGCAGATATCACTGAGCTGAACCTACCCAAAACAACTACCATATCATTTCCCAATGGCAAGGATGACCTGATGAACTTTGAGGTCACCATTCGACCTGATGAAGGATATTATTTGTAAGTTTCTTTTGCCAGGGATAAATCCCATATATAGTTGTCAAGGCATCGCCTAGGCAATGCTTTGGCATCCTGGCGCCTTGACAACTATTGTCGCCTTGGTTCGCTTAGGGGCCTTGGTTTCCTTTTCGGTGTCACCTTGTGTCCAGCCCCCCTCCAACGCCTTGGGTCACCTAGATGTTGTGACAACTATGACTGCATACCTTTGAATGTGACAGCCTGTGATCTAGCTTCTGTTTAATTTTCTTTCGAACTTCTTTGTGCTAAAGTTGGAAATTAAAATTTAGCCTGCTCATTTTTTCCTTATGCAGCGGTGGAACATTTTTATTTACTTTTCAAGTCTCCCCAATTTACCCTCACGAGGCACCGAAGGTCAAGTGTAAGACTAAGGTAGGCATTCACCTCTAGTTTATTCACAATGGCCTTCTTGTTTCACTTCTTCATAGCACTTGCTGTTAGTCTTATGGTATAGTGATCAACCATGTTCTGTCAAACTCTCATTCAGGTCTACCATCCTAATATTGACTTGGAAGGAAATGTCTGCCTGAACATTCTACGTGAGGATTGGAAACCCGTCCTCAATATCAACACTATCATTTATGGATTGTATCATCTTTTCACGGTACTTTTTTCTTGGTAGATCCTTCCTGATTTATTTTATGACCCTCAGATGTTGATAATTGTGTTTTCTGTATGCAGCAACCCAATCATGAGGATCCCCTTAATTATGATGCAGCCGCAGTTCTGAGGGATAACCCGAAGATGTTTGAATCCAATGTTAGAAGGGCGATGTCGGGTGGCTATGTGGGCCAAACTTTCTTCCCTAGGTGCATGTAGCCTTTGTTGGTATAACAAGTGACAATGTGGTAATATTTTCATGGTCAAGGGTCTTAAGGGTTGTAAATTTGGTTGGAAGGGCGTCTTTTCTGTTGCTCTTTTGGTTTCTTCAGGAAAAAGAAGTTCAGATCAGTCCGAATGAATCAGCGGGAAGGTGCTTGTATGTTGCTGTATTTTAATGACTTGTTTATGATATTGGCTTGGAAAGATATTTTTTTCTTCTTCTTCTTGTTTTTATGTGGAACAGTGGTTGAACTTGGGAACTATACTTGCCCTGGAAGCTACTTGCTTAATGTCTTTCTATTTGTGCATTTTTGTTTGATTCCACCCCCCCCACCCCTTTTTGATACTGCTATTATATAGGCTCAAACACGAAACTTGGCCAGTCTCAGTTATTGGTTAGCCAAATATTGATCAGAAACATTTGCATTACTAGTCTTTTCCTTACTGAAGATGATTGAACAATGCAGGGAGCCAGAGTACATTCATGACCCGAAGATCCTTTGGCTGAAGTTGGAAGTGATCTCACCTTTCCTTTGGGAGGCATTTGTGATTCACAGTGGGATGGATAAAATTCTCTCATGGGAAATGTTCCCCAGTTCCACTTGGGTAAGAACAAGTTCTTGCATGCTTTAGTGTGAGGATTTCCGCGGTGAGAGACCTCCCCTTAGTGGAGTAACCAAAAAGATAGATGTATAGAAGTTAAGCTGGAAAGTTGCAGTGTTGTAGTCTTCAACACTGGACAGCTCTTCTTAGCAGAAAGAGAGAGAAAAAAATGGAAAAAAAATAGGGAGGAGTGGAACCTCAGACCTGGAATTAGCCGCAAAAGAAGTGGAAATAGTAGTTCTGAGGTATGTTATCCAGTGAGTTGTGCAACTTTTTCCGATTTAAATAGGAAAACAAGATTGGTTTAATTTAGTTGGGATGAGGCTTATGTGAGTTTCAGAATAGACGAGACACTTGATCAAACCCTTTAATGGGCAAGAGTTCTCTGTTAGGGAGCGTGGTCTCTGTACACTATCCTGTTTTTGTATTGTTATGTGGGACAGACTCTTGTGCAAGATAGGCTAGCAATCAGGTGGTTTTGGGAAGAATAAGGTAGTATGTCAGAGAAATTGGTCTAACCTGAACGGGATGAGACTTCTCTACTTCCGTCTCGGGCAGTACTTCTGTGCGCCCCACATACAAGGTGGGTGGAATGGACCGCCTTACCCCTGCCTGAGTACCTTGCCCGAGCGGGGGGTAAGGCGGTACTTTCCATCCACCTTATGTGTATGGGCGCACGAAAGTACCGGGCAGGCGGAAGTAGAGGAGTCGGACTCAACCTGAACCCGTTCAATCGTTAAATGTGATGGAGAGGGTGAACCCCAATTCTAAAAAACCCCAAACCTAACCCATTTATAATCACTAGGGTTATTTTTGTTTAACTGTAACATATTTTATAGGAAGTTTTCAAACCTAAAAAGGGGAACTTTTTGTATTCAACCTGAACATGATTGTTTAAACTACTTCAACGTTTTACCAAAATAGTGGTGGAAACTTGATCATTGATACTATTGGCACTCATGATCATGGAGGACTCCAACCCTACACTATGACTGAATTTTTTCTCTCAATCATGTTTAAATGTGCTTATTACTTATTAGTAATTAGTAATGTACAAAAAAATAAAAACACGATGCAAACATAAAAAAAACAAGGGATGGGGATCTCTCTCAAGCTATTTGGTCCCTACACCAGTGCGAGGGTCAATGACAATATGTACAGGGGCATCTAACAGGGGTGAGGTTTTTCATTTTACGGGGATTGGGGCATTCATTTTGCCCTTCAAATGTGTAGGGGCAAGTGCCATGCAACCTAAAACTGTAGGGTTGGAGAGCCATTCGGATCTCCCCACACGGCCACACAGCGCACACCTGACACCTCCCTCCCAAAAAAAAAATAAAAAAATTCCATACTCTAACCAACTGTCACAAGACCTGATGGTTAGCTCTCGTTGTCAATAGTGTTGAAGAGCCACACCCAATTGGACGGCGCACGAGCATTGGAGAGTGGAGACGGTTACACTGACTCTTCCCCCTTTGCTCTTTCATACAAAGCACATAGAGAGTGGGTCTAAGAAGGATCAGGAATGTCCTTGTTTCATGAAATGATCAATGTATATATGTGTATCAAAATGATGCAAATAAAGGCACCTACCCTTTTGAATTAATGAATGTAACCTCACAGTTCCTACCCCAAAAAAAAAAAAAAAAAAAAAAAACCTTGACAGTTGAGACCCACCTTAGATTGTGGAGCTCTTTTTCTTTCTTGTTCGTGTCATTGTTTGTTATTTTTACTTTCTTTTCCTATGTTGCCTACAATTCTAAGACAAAAGGATACACAGTTACTAAAAAATTTCCAGTTAAAATCTTACTTAAGAGTCCTACCGTCAAAAATTAAATGGAGCATCTCAATGTTTTGAGAGAAAATGATCAGATATTTGGATGTGTTAACTGATCTGCTCCAATCCCATGCTGCAACTTGAAACCATGGAAAAATTCTATAGAATAGTGCAAATTCCCGTTACCACCTGATGAAAGCACATCATTTAATGTCTGTTTATTAAAGGAAGATAATTTAAAAAGAATAACACAATAAAACATATGGGGATGTAGCTCAAATGGTAGAGCGCTCGCTTTGCATGCGAGAGGTACAGGGTTCGATCCCCTGCATCTCCACAAGCATTATCTATTTTAAAAACCTTTTTCAACAAACAATAATTTTCTAAAAACATGAAAATGGTATTCATTGATGGGGATAGCCCCGAGTCGTTATCGTCTACTTCCCTGATCGGTGCGGTTCCCTAGTTCCTCTCACAAGGGTTGGGTGGGACCCACCCAGAGCACTACATGAAAAAAATTCGGATAGGCCCCAAGGTGGTTTGGACTCATGACCTCCTTTGAGGAGTTGGTCTTGCCCTGACCCCTTGGGGTTAGGCCCATGGTTCGTGATCTCGATATCGGTTGGATCAGATCGGGATCGCCCCAACTCGGGCAAATATGACACTTTTGCCCCTGTTTGCTTATTAAAAAACTAATTTTTTTTTAAAAATATTTTTACCCTTATTCGTATGGTTGGATCGGATCGATCTAGGCCGATACCGATCCAATCCGGCCAAAATCGGCCGATCCAATCCAATATCACAAACCATGCCTGCGTCCCATGCCTGGAACTTTTCTCTTTATAAGGAAATTCTTATGATAACCAAGGTCGGTGAAAATAAAATTGTAACTTTACTTCTTTACCCTTTTAGTACACCAATCCTATAAAATTTGGTTGTGAAATGGTAACTTTGAAAACGGGGAAAGTTTTCATACACGGCTGTGTAAGCAGTGTATGTGAGAGGGTCTCTCACAAAGAGTTGGAAAAGTCATAAATCCCCACTGATTAATTAATGCCTTGAAACTCCCACCCTCACTCTCATACATGGTTTACACGACTTTGTATGAAAACTTTTTCCTTTACAAAATAATTTTAAAGTAATTTAGCATTATGTCACTTTTAAGAGCAATCATTCATTTATGTGAAAACGAAAGAATAAATGAGCTAGTAATCCATTAGAGTGAATCATGTGAGCTTATGGGCTGGATTAGGCCCTTATTGGGCCTACGAAAATGGTCCTCTGTTAAGAGTCAATTAATGGGCTTCACCTAAGACATTGATGACAGGTTCAATTTCTAAGTTGAGCTCAAGCATGTACCCTCATGTTACCAACCCTGGCCCAGCTAGCCTGGCCAATCATGAGGCAGTATAGCTAGAAGTTTCCATATTACAGAGATGGACAATTTTCAAAGTTGGAGCTACCTACACTGTCTTCTCTTATTAATTAAAAAGTAGACATTGTAGTTCCAGTTGTTAACATAATGAAGCTGGTCCATTGAAATTGTTGTATCATAACTGAAGGAACACCAACTTAATTGCAACTTAATTGAAAATGGCATCTATAGAAAGTCTTTCTAAAAGTGTCATTTTCCATGTACCCATTTTGTCCTATTGTGTTTACTATAGAGACATGTCTCTTTAGGTCTTGGATTTGCTCCTTGGCTCAGAAACATTTGGAGTTAAAGAGGTCTATCTGAATCATTGTGGGAGCCTTTATAAGGACATGCTTTCACGGTTCCTATTCTCAAATAATGGAGATGATTAATGAAGTTGAATAATAATGGACTAATATTAATTTTGGTAGTTGGTATCTGATGTAACTCCCCTAAATTTGAAAATATAAAAGAATTCTATTATCAAAATAAGAAACCGAATACAAGATAACAAGGTTCAGAGAGGATCACTTAAACCCAAGTGTTGCTTGCGGATTCACGAAATCACAAGAAGACCCCAAACTCACATTAGAACTCACTCACCACAAGAGGTTACATTGGATTCAAATTATTCGTCTCATCACTTTTTTTCTATGCTTGACAATATAAATATATAAAATGGATGGAAGTAACTAACAGTAGAAAAGAGCCATTGAAATATAACTATTGAAAATTAATGACTAGTGACATTATGACTTCGTTAAGACTTTTGTCCCCTACTTCTCTCTAGGTTTCATCCTTAAACCATTTCCATTTTACTAATCATGTTGGAACTGAAACCTGTAGATATCAGTAAAAAAATTGGATGATTATTATTTTTCCTACCAAACTATCAGTAAACAACAAACAGAAGGTAAATCAACATTAATGTTCTTTCCTCAATGGTAAAATTTGCTTGGTCATGCATGCTTGGTCTCTGGGTCATATGGGTTATATGAAAGTTGAATTGGTTTGGAGTACAAAACAATATGTAAATGGACAAGATGAATCTTGCATGAGGATCCATCAAACAAGGTGGCAAAAACAATTTCTTCCTCCTTTCGTTATATTTCATTTTTTTGGGTTTAAATAAGAAGATGTAAGTTGATATGGCCTACGTGTTACGTCAGCATTAAGGAGTGTGAATTAGAAAAATGTCAAACTGATCAGTAACCATCCATGTTGATGGAAGGGATTGATAAAAGAATAAACTTTAAAAAACGATTGAAGAAAAATACTTGGTTATATTATTCAAATTAAGAACCAATGTGTGGTTTATATATACAAAGATTACAAAAAATCATTGAAGAAAATATCTCCTAAGATAAAATATATCTTCCTATAATAATAGGGAAGGGATAAGAGGAAAGAATAAAAGATATGATTTACAGAATTACAGAGTTACACGAATCAAATCAAGGGAGAAGAGATAAAAGGAGAGAATAAGGAAGGATAAGAAAGAAAGTGGATAAGCTGATAAGCTGGATGGATACGTTAATAGGGATTATTAGTAAGTAAGACTATATTTAAAGGAAGAATCCCTGATTTTTGGGTTAATGGAATTATTATCTCCTCAATCAATCAGAGTAGCCATCATCAGGTAACCCAAAAACCTAAAGACCCAAATTCCGACAACACTGCCACCACCGCCCGTGTGTCGTCGTCGTCGTTGTCGTCGTCGGTCGCACTCTCTCTCTCTCTCTCTCTCTCATGTTTAAACAGTACTTATACTGTCTGTGATAGAATCATAGAATACGCAAATGCATATATGGTATATACGTATTTGTAATCCTACTCCTACGTACTATTATAACTTTGGAGTCTGAAACAGATGGTTTTAACAGTCATAATTCGTTATACGGTCTATTCAATCATGATCAAGATCGAGACTCTTGGAGACTTAAGTAATCAACCTACCTGGACGGTACGTACTAAAGCCATTTATCTATCTGTACGTGGCACAGTATTTCCTACTCGGTCGGAAAGTTACTTCCACTTGTTTTGGACTGATGGGCTGAGTCAAACTCTTCCTTCCATTCCACTCCTGGTCCGTCCATGGAGTCCTCCCTACTTCTTCTTCTTCTTCACCACTCACAGGCCCATTTCCTTCCTTAGTGGGCCTTCTGATGCGCTCACTTGAAGCATTATATAAAGGGCCCAGTGCCGTTTTTCCAGTTGTAAAAGAAGGGCTTTTTTTTCTGATCGAAGCGACTCGATCACAGTTACAGACTTACTTACAACACTTGCTGTCTTCATCAATCATCATATGTTTATGTACCTACCCCATCATCGTAATTCATAACTCCCTCTACAGTCTACACTACACCGTCCATTCCCCCAACCCCCCCCCCTCTCTAGTCCTCTTCTATAAATAGCAAATGACACTAATAGAAAGAGAGAGAGAGAGAGAGAGAGAGACTGAGAGTGAGACTTAAGAGTTTGCTTGCTTCCTCTCACTAAGAGGACAGTGTAGGATTACTGTTTTTGTTAATACTATAAATATTCTATAATGGAGCTCTCCATTAGCACGGTCCCAACACCCAAAAGCGTGTCGTTCTCGGCGCGGTGCAGTGTCGCAGGACCAGTCACCCAAATGCCCAAACCGGCCAGGCTTGGCAAGAGGTGGAAGGAGTACCAAGGGGTTCAAAACTGGAAGGGCTTGCTTGACCCACTCGACGATAACCTACGTAGTGAGATAATCCGTTACGGCAAGTTCGTCGAGGCCACTTATAAATCCTTCGACTTTGACACTTCTTCTCCTTCTTATGCCACGTGTTGCTTCCCCAAACACTCTCTCTTCCACCACTGTGGCCTTCCCGATACCGGTTACCGGCTCACCAAGAATCTCCACGCTACGTCTGGAATTCGGCTGCCACGTTGGATTGATAAGGCTCCTAAATGGATGTCAAACCGGACCAGCTGGATTGGCTATGTGGCGGTCTGCCAGGATGAAGACCAGATTACCCGGCTGGGCCGTCGTGACGTGGTGGTCGCCTACAGAGGTACCACCACGTGTCTGGAGTGGCTTGAGAATCTACGGTCCACGTTGACACACCTCCCAGACACAACCAATGTACTAGGCCTTGACTGTAGTGTTGAGCCCAAGTCCGAGCCCAAGCCCATGGTGGGGAGAGGATTCCTTAGCCTCTATGTGTCCGGAACCGCAGAGTACCGTAGCTTACGGGACCAGGTGAGGGAAGAGATTGGTCGTCTGATCCAATCCTACGGTGACGAGCCTCTCAGCGTGACCATCACCGGACACAGCCTCGGTGCTGTGCTTGCGACCCTCACAGCTTATGATATAACCACCACCTTCCGTCATGCACCGTTGGTGACAGTCATCTCTTTCGGAGCGCCACGTGTTGGTAATCGTAGCTTCAGATGCCACATGGAAAAATCTGGAAGCAAGATACTACGTATAGTAAACTCGCAAGACCCCGTCACAAAAGTCCCAGGCTTTGTCATCGATGAGGTGTCAAGCAGAGATGCCATCCAGGTGGCAGGATTCCCAAGTTGGCTCCAGACACAATGGGTTTATGCTGACGTGGGAACGGAGCTCAGAGTCAGCAGCAGAGATTCACCATATCTACGTGGACCCACCACCAATGTTGCTACGTGTCACGAGCTGGATACGTATCTCCACTTGGTGAATGGCTTCGTCAGCTCAAAGTGCCCGTTTCGGAAAACACAACAGCCACCGTTCACACAGGTAGTGGGGTAAAGGTCAAGGGTGCGCATTGTTATCCAACGACGTTGACTACGTATAAGTCTTCTATACGACTGGTGAAGGGATCAGTGAGGCATCCAACGGCCCTGGCGTACGGGAATGTGTGTCTGTGTGGGAATCAATGCGCATCACGATGTGTCCAGCAGTTCGTCACCGGTGGATGTCTCATTGGACACTCCCTGGGCTCGCAGGGGAGGAGCCAAATCCCCGGTGAAGGAAGGAGCGTCACGAGTGGAAGCTCCTGAAATTATGGGCTGTAGACGAGAAAAAGAGAGGTCACGTAATGAGGCGCCTCCTTTAAATATGAAATGACACGACTGACCTTGCCTCATCTTCTTATTTTCGTCAAGTGCCACTCCACCACCGACCCCTTCTGGGAAAGGTGATTACAGGCCTGTGTAGGTGTTCTCCTTGAGAACCATCTTTGGGTCTTTTCTGTATATTTGAGGAGCTGAGGACTTAAAAGGGATCATCTGTTTAAGAGGCTGGAAGTTGTATATAAAATTCATGATTTGATCTAGAGGAAAGGGTTAACATAGTTGTAAAGACCATCTTGCCCTTGAAAAAAAAATCCATATATATAGATGGACCAAATTAACTTTAATTTATGTGATATATACACAGTTTTCTTGTATAGATATTTTTAAAAGGAAAGTTTTCATGCATGGTCTTTGTATGCGGGGAACAACAATCAATGCATCTAGTAGAGGGTTTTTGGTCATTTTGATCAATTGATTGTCGTCATCCGACGGCTTTGTTTTTAATTTTCTTTGTTTAGGGTTCAAAGAATGTATAAACCTAAGAAGGGAGAAAGGACAAATCAAGATCCCCACAGTTGGGAATGAGACTGAAACAGACCTGACTTGGACCAGTGCATTCATTTTGAACTTTCGGTTGTTTAAATGAACAAAATACAAGAAGTAAACAGAGTGAAAGAGAGTGGACTCTATTCAAACTCTTTGATTTCATTACTAGTTCTAGTAATACCAAATCCTTAATACAAACAAATGGGGGCCAATGAAGGATTTTATTTGTCATTTTGATATTTCCAAGGATTGTCTAAATGAACCTAATCTGACCTGTAGAGGAAGAAGAAGTGAATTCATAAAGTGAAGGTGTGAAATCACTCAAACCCTTTGATTCTATTACAAATTAATGCTAGTTTACTAATCCTATCCTAAATAGTGAAAAAAAGGGGTAGTAAAGTCACTCAATTCATTTCAATGTTCCTAAAGGTTGTCTAGATTAACCTAATCTATACTTCAAAAATCAGATGAGATTTGAAGTTTCTTAATCTAATTTTGCTAATCAAATCCAATCATAAATAGTAATCCTGTTACTAATTGTAAATTCTTCTATGAGTTAAACTATATTCAAATGGCTGCTACAACAACCCTAGTCCCCAAAAGTTAGCTAGTGGGGTTGGTCTTATTCCACAAGAAAAATATGTCAGTGCTATGATAGATACATGTACGTCTTCATGAATTGTGAGAGATATCTCATTTTTAGCATGCAAATGATTGAAATCTAATCTAGAAGAGGATATCAACTCAATAAATCAAAGATACTGATTTGATAATAGTGAAAAAGGGTCAATAAGAAACTATGTAGTTAGAATTATGACTTGAACTTCAAGTGGATGATGAGTTCTGACCCCTAGGACAGACCTGATATTGACCATTCAAATCTATTTTGTGCTTTAGTACAGTCAACATTAACCTAAGGACCCAATCCAGGTCATGCTCTAGTGGTTTGGCATTGCTCCCTCAGGAAAGTGCTTAAAGACTTGGTCAATCCCCTTGACAACATTTAAATCACACTATTATAGGACTGATAGGGGTGTAAGTTTGGTCCTATCAGCCCAACTAGGGCCTAGGCCGGATATTTTCACTCTGAGGGCGGTTTAGGGTTCAAATTTCAGGACCGGGTCAGGGTTGAGGCTCTAAGGTAAGCCCAGTCCGGTCCGGCCCTATGTTAGGTTATGTTTTTTAATTTATTGTTTATATTTTACGATTTTTGTTTAGTATCTAATTATTTATTGGTTTATTAAAAAAAGACTAATTATCTATTGAACAAAAAAATATTTATAATTTTAAGATTGTGTTAAGTTTTTAAATCCAAAGAAAAGTCTAATAGTCAATTGAGTATAAAACGTTTATCAACAAATTTTTTTTTTTAGTATAAAACAAACTAATACCCAATCACATGTCTGTGATTTTTTTTTATACATAGGACGACGTAAATGGAAAAAAAGGAAGGCAAGTCAGGGCTAGGCCCTAGCAAAAATCAGGATCAACCCAGCTCTTGACAGAAATCAGGGTTAAAGGGACAAGCGGCCCAATCTGATCCGATCAGGGTCAATCAGGGTTGGGCTGGGCTGGGCTGAGATATCTCAGCCCGACTTAGGGCTAGGTTGGGCGTGGGTTGAGCTAATACGACTCAAGGTTGGGCTAGTCAACGATTCATTCTCCTTATTAATTAATACAAAACAAGAGATAATATGGACTAGTTCTGTGATTTGAGAAGAACATGTAGCATATCTCATGTGACTGAAATTAATGTCTTATTACATATGATAGGGGATTTTTTTTTTTTAAGAATCGTTTAAGAATCGAAAAGCCTACACAATAATGGTCTAAATCTCAAATTTGAAATCGATTAACTTATTAGTCCAGTTCTAATCCTGACCTAGGACTGGAACCATTTAAGAAACCGGACCGATTGCCTAGACCTAGACCAATTGACACCCCTAAGAAATTCCATGCGAATAAACGGGTGAGTTGGGGTCCAAGAGGCAGGAGAGCTACACGGCTGATTAGCTCACGAGCCCCGAGGGTTTTCTAAAGGTACCAATGGGGGTAAGTACCGTCTGTAAAAGATTAAAAAAGTCAAAAAGATAACAATCAAATCGGTGGGTTTTTCTCTTTTTATACTTTGAGTTGAGAGAGAAGTTGAGGTTCCCAAAAGAAGTAAAAGGATTGATGTCTACATATCAAGAAAGATATCTTCTCACCACTTCACCAACAGAATAAGCACAGGTTGGGTGGAGGGAAGCGTGGAGTTATAAGTTTCTTCTCAGCTGAGCTCAACTTCCTTTTCAGGTATTGAAAAAGAGTTATTAGTGACTCAACTCAGACCTCTCTGACCTTATTTCTTCCGTCTAACTTTAGTTCATTCTAGCCATCCTTCCTTATCAATCTAGACCTAATTCATTGCTTTATCTTTTGAAACTTTCTAAGTTTCTAGTAGATACATACCCCCTCCCCCCACCTCTTTTCATTCCTAATGTGAAAGGTCCATGGTTAGCAGAACTAAAAGAATATGGAATCCAATTATGTTCAAATTAGTTCCTTATTTTGTGATAGGATAAATGCTAGAAGGGTTTCTAATGAATAAAATTGCAGCCAATCCTTGAATGACTCCCAAGATAATATAAACAACTCAGATGGAAGAAACCTGCTTCATAATTAGTGGGGCTTATGAGAGGATCTTGAACAACTTCAATCTTTATCCACCTAGTACTTGTTGATATCTACAAGTAAGTTTTCTTTGTTAATTGGTTTGCCTTTATTTTACAGTCTGCATTTCATACTACGCTTGACCTTGTTATTGTTAATATTAAGTTATTGCTCAACTGATCTACTTTGCTGACTTGATTGACTTAACACTACCCTTAGCTGCTTGGAAATTTTCAATCCCATGAGAGAGGAATGCTTGTACAATGTATTATGGACTTAAAATGTTGTAGGAATTGTCTCTTAGAGGGCCATAACCCAGTACTGTAAGACCCTATTTCACTGGTTGGGAAAAGGGGGGAAGTGGGGTTGGAAGGTTAACACAAAACTTCTTTGGTTTCATTGCCAAAACACTTCAACAAAGGAGAAAAATATTGCCAAACCATTAAAACATAGTAAAGAAGGGAGTGATGTGGAAAGAACAAAATAAAACAGCTTTTAATCACCTTTCGGAAGAAAAAAAAATTGCACTTAATAAATAAAAATTCATGAAAGAAAATTAAGTTAACCAATGGGCTGCTTCTTCAAATTAAGATATTTTGGAATGTGGTAATGTTCTGATTTTGTCAAAACTACTAATTAAGCTAATATATAGAGCAAGCCAGCACTGTATGACAGCATCCAATCTAAAAGTATGCACATAGAGAACAATATAGTTTCGTCGCATAACCAAAACCTCTGTTTGCATTGGCTCTTACAGCATATACCTATGAACTTCTAGAACAAAAGATGAGACTAACTTAAAATAGAATTGAGAAAACTTAAGTCTTGTCTAGAAACCTTTAGATCCTCATTAGACTTCCAAAATGTTTATAACTGAATTCTAAAGAACACTACTAACTAATAAATTTCGGATTTATTATTTTTGGGGCTTATCAATTTACTTTTTTTTTTAAAATTAAAAAATAGAAGATCTTTTAATTATTAAATTGAAACATTAATTTAGGAGAAAGAACATATTAGTAAAATTACAAGAAAGATGCTCCCACACTATGATGAATCTGAAGATGCAACAAACTTAATAATCCCTTGTTTAAATCAAGCTTTTAGTGCTTATCTGGATTTCTCTGTCAAAAGACCATTTGCTAAATTATCTAGATTTCATTTTTAAATATCCTCTGTTCTCAATTGGGGTTTTCACTTTAAATCCAAGATTTTTTTCAACAAATATACATGTTTTCCCCTGCCTTAGAAAGGATCTAGGAACTTGGAAGCCTTGAATTTCAAGGGCCCATGGTACCATAAGTATCAGTGTACTGTGACAAACAAAACTACAGTTCCATTCGCCATTTCTTGTGCATCTCTGTAGCAGGACTCAAGTCACTCAACTGCAAAGGAAAAGGTCTAATGCTTGACCGTTTTGGAAAAGCATTTAGCGGTGTACTACAGTATCTAGCCTGGTAGGACAACCTAATACAAGGCCACGGGCCAAGACATTTCTGACCATCCACAAGAAAATTAATCAAACAAATGAGCTCCCAATTCATTCATTCAATCCTTCTGCAACATGCAAACGAATGCTTAGTAAATGGTATTGAAAATGTTATCATAATGGGTTATTGAATCCATGCTAATCTTGGACCCAGCATTTCAACAATGCTGGCATGGTTACCTGTAAGTAATTTTCAAACTTTGAGGTACTGTGCAACACTTTTTTGATGAGGGGACTAATGGTGATTTGAGGAAATATTTAACACAACAGAGATGAGCTATGTTAAAAGTTACATCCATACTCAAAAGTGAAAGCATAAGAAGATAAAGATCATCAGGATGATAAGTAGTTTGGATTTTGAACTTTGTTATCTTAGGAGGGTTATAAGATCAAGGAAGAGAAATACCAGTATTGAATTTCCACCCTCATTCTAAGCAGGGCACAACATGCACCTGCAAATTTATTAAAGAGGAAAAATCAAAACATTGCTCACCCCGCAAACACAACATAGAGACGCCCACATCTACCCTCGTCAAATAAAGTTTTAAAACTACTAGTACTAATTATTCAAGTCATGTTGTGAGGCATTACTCAAGAATGACAGTCTTTGTTAAAATGCAATACAGGCTTTGATCAAGTGTCCAAAATCTCTAAGGCTATTGGGTAGATGCTGACAGATGTGACGCGGAAGCATTAGGAAATTGTGCATTTTATTTTGAGGTTACTTTGGCTATTATCTTGAATGTAGGCCTTAGATTAAGTTAGCTGAATCCAATTGTCAGGATTGAGGTTAGTAGTTAGATAGTTATGGATTTTGCTATTATAAAAATATTGGTTATTATAGAGAATTTGATGTATTGAGTGAGATAGCTTGGTTACCTTAGTTATTCAACTCCCTTTTCTTTTTTTCCTATTCATTGCCAGCATTAAGATGTTACAACTACCTCGGGCGGGTTGTGCTTTCTCACAATCTTGATTGTTTCCTCAGAACTCCTACTATCTGATGGTTTGGAGTGGATGATTAGGCTGTGGAGATTGTTGTATCTTGCATGTGCATAGTAGATAAAACATATTAAGTTGATGACTCAGAAGTCTGTCTTAGTTAATTTTGAGTCTGGATCCTCTGGAATGCACATTTCAGGGATTGCCCTGCATACTACATTCAGAGGAAGGAAAAAAGCATCATTTGTTTCAATCAACTCTACATTTCAGGTCTTATTGATCTATGCCTCCTTCTATACCTTTTCCTTCCCCCCACCTCAGAACTTGCAAGTGTTAATCCTGCAACACCCATTCCAGAGGATCAGCTCGGACGTCCAATTTTACAGTTCAGGGAGCAGTGTTGAAATTGGGTATATACTCCAGAGGTCATGTACTCATTTTTTTCTTAAAGTCTTTCTACTCCATATGGCAACTGTAGTATTCACATTGGACTGGCTGTAGCAGATCTAATTGATCCAACAGCATATAACTTCAAATCTCTAGTAGTCTCTCTTGTTCAACTAACCGAATCTACTAGTCTCAGTGACTTGATCAATCTGTCTTTTCAATCTCCATTTTTGCTAAAGATCAGCAATGTGTATATTAAGATAATAGAAATGTTACAAAAACAATTGATACATTCAGATCCAAAGACAAACTGCAACCCAGGTTCTCCAATCTCCATTCACTATCTAATGTTAAGAAATTTAAGATCAGCTGGTTTGTCTCCCATTAGCTTTGCCAGCTCCCATTAGCTTTGCCAGCCCAGCCCAATAGCATGCTAAGATTTCCCAGCCTACAACCCAAACACATCCACATTAGGCGCAGCCGGACTAAACCAGTCCCGGCTTAGACTGTCTTGTCAAATTTTTTTCTTCAGAATCTTTGAAATTCTTTGTCATGTTCAAAATGAGACCTTGTGGTATTTATTTTTTTTTCTTGCTCTATTTCTAAACATTTGTGGTTTGTTGGGCCTCCAAGCTCCTTCGCTGGTCAATTTGTTTGAGTCTTTATGTTTCTCAGCGCCTTATACCTCTCTTGATGTGTCTCATATTTTGTCAATTTCAGCTGTTACGTTGTATTTTATTGTGTTTTAGAAATAAACTTGTTTTCCAAAACCAACCCTTTTCCCCCTCTCATGTGATTTTTGTTATTTTCAAATGGACGTCCAACTTCTCCTTGATGACTATGTTCTCCTATGCATCCTCTACTGTTCATTATACCAATTATGCCTCTTGATGCTTATTTACTTTTACCAACTGGGGACCATCCAATCATAATTTGTGATGGTTGTGTTGATCCAACACTCGAAGAGTGGTTGGGGCTCGATTTTGCTGCATCAATCACAATTTCATTATGTTTCGTTAAGTTGCACATTTAGCTCTTAACATAAGTTGCGGTGTTTCAGGGAATTTGTTGGCACCAAAGGCCAAAAGCATTATGCAAGGTTTGCTCCATGATGTGAAGAAGGGAACAAACATGTAGAAGTATGGTTCGATTCTGAGGATCTTTGTGCTTGAATTGGTTGATGCAGGGGAGATCGAAAGGGTGGCCATGGGAATTGTTTGATGTTCTCTTGGAATTATTTGTTGTTATTGTTAAATTAAATATTCTATTGTTATGTAAGGATCAGTACATGATATCTTTAGCAACTAGGGCTGCTTGTATGGCTAGAAATAGTAAGTTTTCTCTGATAGTAGAAAACAATGTAGAGTTATTTCTAACAGATTAATCTATTTCCTTCATTTGCACACAAATTTTTTTTTGCCCACCTGTTCGCCCAACTTATATGGATTGTAGTAAATCCATAGCTTCAGAATTCGGATCAGAATCGGGTGACTTCGATATCTATTAATGCTGATTCATGCTACCTCTATGAATCGGGCATGAATACTCTTGGATCATTATCTTTTGATCATTTTTCCCCTTCTTTTATTCAGTAACACAATAGAAAAACAATGAAACCCTTCATTCTTTTATCAGTAACACAATAGAAAATCAAAGAAACTTACATCTTGTAGCAAGATCTACAAATTTGTTAAATAAAAATTAAAAAAAAAAATTTAGATTTATGAAAATCTTTGCTTCTTTTTTTCGATTCCAATCTCTAGGGTTTCAACCAATTTTGAGCCAATTCTAGCCGATTTAGTCCAATCAGAATCGATTCATCCCATGCCTAATCCTTAGTTTTTAAACACCTTAGTAAATCACTCTGACCTCAGACTATAACTTCCGAAAACCAAAATACCCTAGCTAACCCGGGTAATAATTAATCAGGTTGGGCTTGATCAGATTGGGGGTTTTGGCCGGACCAAGAATTGACAAAATTAATTCAAGTAAGGACTAAGTTTACCTCCACCCATGGTGATCCCATTCACCGAGATGAGGGAGATAGCGGGAATGAGTAGTGAAAGGGTATTTTGGTATTTTGGAACATACAAAATCCTAGGAGGGGTTTGTGAACCCTAGAATGGTGGGTTTGAACAGTCCTCTTCGGAATTCTTCACCAGCCGAACTTTTTAAATTTCTAATACTGATGTATAGAAAAAAACAAGAATCTAAAACGATGTAAAAAATGTATGGAAATTGCTAACAATGATCACACAATGCACACAAGGATTTACGTGGGTCAACAAGATTGCCTACGTCTACGATGAGATGAGATCTGCTTCACTATCAATGAAAAATAGAATTACAATTGTTTGTCGGCACACCTCTTTCAAATTAATTACAAAGAAAAAATCCTCGCTACAAATATATATATCAAAACCCTATAAAGGTAATTTACTGAAATGCATATATAGCTCTAAAAATATTTTCCTCAGGATTGCTTCTCCCAAACCCCCGCATGGACCCGCTAATTCATCGAAGTCTTAGAAAGGAAAATAACACACAAAGTGAGCCAATCCCTCCCCACCCCATGGCCCTCCGGAATCATTCTACTAATACAATTAGCAACTGGCAATATTTTAATTAACGTTGTCAGGGTTGTTTCGTTATCTTCTCTACCTACCTGAAGTGGATCTTTTTTTATGCTTTAATATGGACGTACCATACAAGTTCAAACCAACCTCAAATAGCAATCTCTTGTTCAACTTAGAGAATCTAGTACTTTTATGTGACTGGATCATTCTGTCTTTTTTTTCTTTTTTTGGGCAATCTTCTTCAATTCACTATCTTAGGCTATAAGAAATTCAAGGTCAACTGTTTTGACTCATAGAATCATTCCACATTCTTATCATTCAAGAAAGAAGATTCAATGAGAAAAAGCTGGCATCTTGATACTTTGAAAGAGTTCAAGTTTCCAATTAAGGATGGATGGATGGATGGATATGTCATCTTTCTTACAATTAATCAAGAAAACTAAGAAGAATTTGAACTGGGTTTTAATAAAAGCTTCACGTTTAGAAAAGTTGACAAAGGAAAGGAAAGCAAATGTTACAAGATTTCTTTGTTAAGCTTTTAATCTAAGCTAACAAATTGAGGAGGACCAAGAAATCATGAAATTGTCAAAGGAGAAATAATATTATTATTATTTTTTTGTCTGGATCCTATTTTCCAAACTTGGAGAGAACGTTGGAAAGTTGGAAAATTTTGTGTGTCCAACTGGATCAGATTTTTCTTTTGTTCAGCATGACCCATGAAGGGGATTTTCATGTTAGCATAAATCAAAACTGATAAAGAATTAGATGGGTGACAGCAAATCATCGATCAGCAATGTAAAGCACCGATGGTAGGTTTCTTTGGTTTGGAAATGTAAAAGTCTTCACGGAAATTAACGACGATTGTGATGTTACCTCCCTCTCTCGATCAGGGATTACCCACCGGCGTATCTGAAGTCTCTGAATGTGTCGTCATCTGTACGTGTGACTACGACAGCACTGTGACGTCATAGAATGTTTGTGGTTTTCTGTTGTAATAATTAAGTACTTGTCTATAGTACGGTTTTTGAAGTCTTCTTTTTATTTATATGGACGACGACGACAACAACTTGGGCAACAGTCCTCCTCTACATAAATATAAATTATAATTCTTGACTTTGGATAGGTCACTCTCACCTTACTTATGTCAACTTCGCATGCCGCGGGGGTATAATATGAAATTTACATATGGGGTGCTGTTCTCTGTGCCGCAATGCAGGCTGCCGTCCAGGCACATGGGAGTGGGCACAATGATCACCCTACTCCCTTGAGTGGTAGGCCCATGTGCCTGGATGCAGCCTGCGCTGCAACACATAGAACATTCTTCTTTTTACATATATATATATATATGCCCAACCAATATCTAGGACCGTTTGCATCCTTTTCTCTTATAAAGAAGATGGTAAAGTGTGAACCTTGGAGGCCTAACTGACTCGGTCTTGCAATTGGACAAGACATGTCACGGCCTTAGACCTTACTAAGCAACCGCAGCCGGCACTTAAGCACTCACTCTAGCACTAAGTCGACCTTTCACCAACTCTAGCAAGGGACTTGGGAAGAGAACTTAGAGAACACTAGAGAGACTTTGAAAGAATGCACTTGAATTACTTGAAAGCTTTTAGTAAGACTTGATAGCTTGCTTGCACTGATTGGGTGGTTGGTTGGTTGATTGGTTGTGCCTTAGCCAAATGAGGCCACCTCTATTTATAGGCACCTCAACTTACAATGTATGGTTAGGATTTGTACAAGTGTTCTCCATCCAATGGTGGAGAACTTTCTAGCCTAAGGAACTAGAATTTTCCCACCTCCTTTGTGGAGGATTCTAGCTCTTTGGAGAACTCTAGAATTGTCCTCCTTCCTTAGATATTTACAAAGCTTTTCTAGAAGCTTCTCTAGAAACTTCCTTGACCATCTTTGTTTCTAGAGGTTCTAGAACATATCTAGATTCTCTTCTAGTGTAGAGAGTTCTAGGCCATGGACTAGGCCTTAGCCCAATGTCTAAGTCCATGGGCTTGCAAGTTAGGCCCGTGGGCCTTTGTTGGGCGGGCCGTGGCACTCTCCCCGCCGGGGTTGGCGACGCCCTCGTCGCAACCTTCTTGGAGAACTTCGTATATGGCCTCGCATGAACACCGTATAGCCTCCTCCGTGTGAAGTAACAACGTCCATTGTGCCACAACTTGAGTCTTCCATGTCTCTCCTCGTATGGGCCAGTGTGTTGGCGAGCCTTCTCCTTAGACACCTCCTTTAGGGACTTGTCGAGCACTAACTCCCCGTCTTTGAAGCTTGTCGGTCGCCTTCTTTTGCTAGCCCTCCTCTTTCTCTTCTTCTTGGTCTTATCTTTGCAAGACCGGGCCACATCCACCTTCCCCTTAGGTGGTGATTGTTTGTGGATCCTCGATGGCCTGATATCCTTACATCCATCAAGAGTCTTCTTAGTAGGCCTTGCTCGCATCTACAAGGCCGCCTTCCTTAGCTCCAACCGATACGTCGAGAGTGGAGTCTTGGAGCTTCTTTCCTCTTTCTCGAGTCGAATCGCGGTCAAGAGCTTGGCACCCTCCTTAGTCCCCGACACCGTGGGGACCATGCATGGAGCACCTTCCTCCATAATGCACACCGTGTTGATGAATGGCATGGGTATAGCCTTAACCCTTCTAAGAAAATCCATGCCAAGCACCACTAGATAGTCGTCCATGGGCACCACCGGATCCAAGGTGCCGCTCCACGTCCCCATCCGCATCTCGACCCCTCGAGCTATGCCTTGTATGGGACGCAGCTTGGGAGTTAACCGCCTTAAGCCATCCTCCCTCCTTGGAGACCTTTAGTCCAAGCCTCTTTGCCTCCTCCGTTGAGACAAAGTTGTGGGTAGCACTGTGTCGACCATGACACGTGTAGGCTTCCGTTCATCTGCGCCTCCACGTACATCAACCCCTTCGTGGAGTAGTGACCTTGACCTCCGTCTTGGCCTTGATAGCACCAAGCTGCATTAGGGAACCCATACGAATCGGCTCTTCTTCTTGACTCTTCTCCTCGAGTAGAGCACTTAAGGCCTTCCTCTTTGGGCAGTCCCTAGCCCAATGTGGCCCATCACACAAGAAGCACTTGTCCTTGGGCTTGAACTTATCCTTCTTGTCAAGACGAGGCTTACCCTCCTTGCCTAAAGAGGGTTTGCCGCTACCTTCCTTGGGGTGATGAGCATCGAACCGTGGTCTCCCCACCATTCTCCCCATTGCTCTTTCTTGGCCTGTCTTCTCTTTGGAACTCCATCAATGATTACGCATGCTATGGTCGAAGCAAGGTCTTACACCACGGCGTTGCGCTCTTGTGCAGCCCAGCTTTGGAGACCATCCATGAAGTTGAACAATAACTCCTCGTCGGTCATACTAGGGACATCGAGCGCAAGAGTGGTGAACTCTTTGACATAGTCCCGAATAGACCCGATATGCTTGAGCCTTTTGATGTTCCTTCTTGCCAAGAAGGTAGCATTGTTGGGATAAATTGCTTCTTTAACTCCTTCTTAAACTCATCCCAGTGTCTATGGTGCACATACCTTTTTCAATATCTGCATGTCTTCTGCGCCACCATAGAGTTCTTTGTGTCGGTGAGGTAGAGTGTAGCCGTTCGTACCTTAGTAGGTTCATCCTCGAGTGCCATTGCCTCAAAGTACCTCTCCATGTGCCACACAAAGTTGTCGACTTCCGCGCATCTCTCTTCCCATCGAATGGCTTGGGCTTTGGTACCTCCACCCTAGGTACCTCACGTGAGGTAGTGGCTCCCCCGGCCGCTGCCCTCCTACACATTGCCCAATCCGCTTGTACCTCATCGATGCAAGCATCCATCTTGGCCAATGCTTCCCATACTTGAGCCTTGAAGCTGGCAAACTCTTCCTGTTGGGCGTGCACTATGGTGTTGAGAGTGGTTTGTAGGGACTCCTTGAGCTCCCCATTTGGCTCACTAGCTCCTCCTTGAGCTCCATCATGTGGCCTTGAGCTCCTCCCCACTTTGCTCTACAACATCGAGGCGCTCCTTCACCTCGGCCGTTGCTAGCTCCACCCGAGCTAGGCGTGGCTCCATAGCTCCACTAACGTCCACGAGACTTGTCCTTGCCTCTTCGCCTCTCCTTGGTGGGAATGGCCTCCCTCCCACGGGCTTGCTCGCTCACCATCATGTCTAGCACTTCCGATTCGTTACCCATGATGTCGAATCCACAAGTATCTTCCTCGCAATCGAAGCTCGATACCACACTTGTCACGGCCTTAGACCTTACTAAGCAACCGCGCGGCACTTAGCACTCACTCTAGCACTAAGTCGAGTCTTTCACCAACTCTAGCAAGGGACTTGGGAAGAGAACTTAGAGAACACTAGAGAGACTTTGAAAGAATGCACTTGAATTACTTGAAAGCTTTTAGTACAAGACTTGATAGCTTGCTTGCCTGATTGGGTGGTTGGTTGGTTGATTGGTTGTGCCTTAGCCAAATGAGGCCACCTCTATTTATAGGCACCTCAACTTACAATGTATGGTTAGGATTTGTGCAAGTGTTCTCCATCCAATGGTGGAGAACTTTCTAGCCTAAGGAACTAGAATTTTCCCACCTCCTTTGTGGAGGATTCTAGCTCTTTGGAGAACTCTAGAATTGTCCTCCTTCCTTAGATATTTACAAAGCTTTTCTAGAAGCTTCTCTAGAAACTTCCTTGACCATCTTTGTTTCTAGAGGTTCTAGAACATATCTAGATTCTCTTCTAGTGTAGAGAGTTCTAGGCCATGGACTAGGCCTTAGCCCAATGTCTAAGTCCATGGGCTTGCAAGTTAGGCCCGTGGGCCTTTGTTGGGCGGGCCGTGACAAGCAGCCGTGATACTCAAAAGACCACTTCTACGCTATTGTTAGTTTCACACACACAGAGGAAATTTTCTCCTCTCAGGTTCCCTGCCCGGTCAGGTTCGTAGGTTCCTCTCATAGGGAGGGCGAAAATGACGACCTCACCCCACCGGGTAGTGTGTTCGGGCAGGGGGTGAGGTCATCATTTTTGATCCCCTATGAGAGGAACCTATGAACCTGACCGGGCAGGGAACCTGAGAGGAGTTAAGTCCGGGGAGAGTGCTTGTGTTATTGTGTTATATGCAACCCACCAACCAGAAAAGTAGCTAAGTACAACAGAAAGAATTAAATCCAATCACCTCCCTAGCTAGGGTCCTAGAACACCTGCCATGAAGTTCAACAAGGACATATGAAGGTGGTTGACAACTGGTTTTGATCTCAAAGTAAATAGAGCTCAAAAAATCTGATTAAATGTATACAAGAGGAAGAAATCCACTTGTGCAAATTCCTTTCCAACCATGTGATATAATGAAGGTTTTGATCCTCTGCAGCCTGGATTTGAGCGGGCATTGTATTATGTGCAACCTACAGGCCACCATGTGGAATTAATGTCGATCCAATGATTGATATATGGCAACTTGACATTTTTAAATTTTGAGCAGCAATTTTGAATTTTGAAAAGTTGTAACCATTAATGGATCGGCATTAATTACACGTGATGGCCTATGGGTTGAGTGCAACATGATGGCCACTCTGTTAGGGTTAGGGTTTAAGCACAAGATTGCTTAAAGCATTACACCCTGAGTATCTAGTTTGGAATACCCAGACTACTGCCTCCAGCTAGTATTTATAAGAAAACTAGGGTTTAGGTCAGATGGGCTAATTACTAGATTACCCCTCACAGCCTGAGTATTAATACAAGTAGGATTATATTAGAACATATGAAGGAATATTATATAAATACCCTTACAATCTCCTCCGATGTTCTACATATATCCATTACACATGTATAGGATCCATTGTTCAATCAGTAATTGAATCAATATAAATTGAATATCAATAATCCAATAAATCAAATAAGTAAACTTCAAGAAATAAAACTAGGGTTTTAGATAAAAAACTAAACTCAACAATAAATCCGAAGTTCCACATGCAAGTGGCTAAACCAAAAGGAAAAGTCCTTGCAATCCATGTGACTTTACTCATTAAGTAAGTCATCCTCATCGAGATCCAGATTCAACCGTGTTCCTCCATCTTCACCATTCTCTGTAATTTGTCAAATATGAATTTCATAAGATAATATGAATTCAATCATTTGTATAATAGTATCTAGTTCAACAATAAGAACTTAGTACATTTCATATATGGCTGAAGGTAAATCAAAAAATAATAAGCATCATCATCAAGTTTCTTTACAGGAACTCAATCCTATATAGTCTCTATCATAAGGACCATACCATATTTCCATTTGGAATATCGTGTTCGTCATATCAGTCATAGATTTATGTTGTATCATCAAATTTGGAATGGTACACCATACTATGAAAGACATGTCATCAAATTTGGAATGACATAAAGACTAGCACAATATCATTGAAACATATCAGACATTTTCCATATTCCTTTGTGGAATAACAAAGTAAGGAGACTTTACATGAAGATTTGCTACACCATCAAGTTTGGAATGGTTTCACAAACCCCCATACTTAGTAACCTAACTAAGTTATTTGAAACATGTAAACTGTCCCGAATGCTTACCAAGGCTAGATGAGATTCGAATAATTCAAAATAATACTGGGTTAGGTTAAGACCTGACTAAATGGTCTTTAACCCCATCTCCCCCGTAGTTTTGAATGTTCGATCTTTGTTTAATCTCTTTGTAAGGGCATCTGCCGTATTATCCTCCGATCTCACATCAATTAAAGGGATAATCCCTTGTTCTGTTCTATAATTCAGCATGGCCTGTTTTAGCTTGATGTGTCTCCTCTTACCATTAAAGAGTGAGTTATTCACAATCGTCTTTGTTGCTTAATTATCACAGAATATAGATATAGAGTTTAACTTAAAACTCCTCAATGGAATATCCATGATCAGATCCTTTATCCACTCTGCTTCACCTCCCGTAGAAGCTAGAGCATAAAGTTCTGATTCCATAGATGACAGAGCAATACTAGTCTGTCTCTTGGATTTTCATGCTACAGCTGCTTCTCCTAATGTAAATACATAACCACTGGTGCATTTGCTGTCTCCCAAATCTGAGCACCAAGATGCATAAGAATATCCTTCCAAAGTTGGAGGATGTCCAGTATAACATAGAGCATAACCTTGAGTACCCTTAAGGTATCTCATCAGCCTCGATAGGACATCCCAATGCTCTTTTTCAGGATTACTAGTGAAACGACTCAGCATGCTTACCGTAAAGGCTATGTCTGGCCTAGTGCAACTCATTGCATACATGAGACTATCAATTAGTTTAGAATAATCTAACTGATTCACGGTGTCACCTGTGTTAGGTTTCAACCGTTTGTTATAGTCATAGGGTGTCTCAATCGGTTTACAATCATTGTATCTCTAACTAGAAAGTAGCTTCTCAATGTAATGAGTCTGACTAAGGGTCCTTGCTCACTGAAGCTTACTCTCATCCCAAGAATGGCGTCTACCACACCAAGACCTTTCATGTCAAATTCTTTAGATAAGGTTTCCTTAATGTCACTCACTACAGAGAGATCAGAACCTAGAATCAACATGTCGTCTACATACAAACAAATAATCGTGACCTTGTTTGACTCAGACAAAAAATAAAGGCACTTATCTGAGTTGCTGGTTTGAAAACCAAGGCTCTTTACTGTCTTGTCAAACTTCTCATGCCACAATTTAGGTGCTTATTTAAGACTATAGAGAGATTTGTTTAATTTACAAACTCTTTTTTCAGAACCTTCCATGACAAACCCTTCAGGTTGGTTCATGTTGATTTCTTCTGTTAGGTCTCCATTAAGGAAAATCATTTTTACATCCATTTGATGCACAACATAGTGCTCAATAGATGCTATGGCAAGAAGAATCATTATCGTTGCCAAATGGCAGACCGGGGAGTAGATGTCAAAATAATCTATCCCTCTCACCTGTTTATAGCCCTTAGCTACTAACCGTGCTTTATGCCTGGCTATAGACATATCTGGATTAAGTTTCTTCTTCAGTACCCACTTACACCCTATTGTCTTGGCCCCTCTAGGCAGATCAACAAGGTGCCTGGTCTCATTCTGCATTAAAGAGCTCATTTCCTCATCAATGGCTTCTTTCCATAGCAGTGAGTCCCTAGATCTTATCACTTCCTTAGAGGTGGATGATCAGCCTCTAAATGGTAGGTCACAAAATCCTCACCAAAATCTTTGGGTACTCTATCTCTAGTAGATACTCTTCTAGGTTCTAATTCAGGGAGCATTGTGGGAGTAGTGTTAGAAACAATTGGTTCAGATTCCAAAGGTGATTCTGTAACCATTTCAGTCAAACCAGGCAAGGTCAGGCCTTCATCTCTGAGGAATTTATCTTCAAAGAATATGGCATCCCTAGATTCTATCACCACATTGGTTGATAGATCCAAAAACCGGTCTGCAGCACTGTCTTCTGCACAACCTAGATACACACAAGTGTTTGTTTTAGGTCCCACCTTAGGTCTCCTAGGGTCTTGTATCCTAACATAAGCTATACAGCCCCAAACTTTAAGAGTGTCATATCTACAGGGATGGTTATGCCATAGTTCATAAGGTGTAGAAGTCAGTTTTGAATGTGGTAGTCTATTTAGAATGTGATTTGCAGTCAACACTGCTTCTCCCCAATAGCAAGAGGGCATGCCAGCTGTCAATAACATGGAGTTTAACATCTCTATTAACGTCCTGTTTTTTCTTTCAGCCATGCCATTTGATTGAGGTGAGTAAAGAGCAGTAGTTTCAAGGATTATGCCAGCAGATGCATATAATTTCTTGAACTCTATCAATTTGTATTCTCCTCCCTTATCATTTCTAAATCTTTTAATTTTCAAGTTCATCTGATTTTCTACCTTATTCTTGAAAATTGTAATTTTTAAAATGCTTCATCTTTAGATTTTAATAGGTATAAATGACAATATCTAGAAAAATCGTCTATAAATGTTATCAAATACCTTCGACCTCCTCTAGTTGTGTAGCTTTTAAAGTCACAAATGTCAGAATGTATAAGTTCAAGAAGTTGAGTACTCCTAGAAACTGGTCTGAAAGGTTTTCTAGTTATTTTGGTTTGAGCACACACTTCACATCTGTTAAATTTAACCGAAGTGTTTAATGGTAAATTATGAGTTTTAGCTAGTTTGAGCATTTTCCTATAGTTCACATCTCCTAACCTACAATGTAGTATTTTGGGATCAAGTGAATTATGGTTAACCTGGTTTATTGTTTCATTAGCTAAACTCAACCTAAACATACCATTCAAATTATAAGCACATCCAAAATAAAAAGAGTTAACAGACAATGTTACTCTACCACTACTAAAAGTAATAGACATGACAGCATCAAGCAAAATTTCAATTAAAATTAAATTCTTTTCAAAATCAAAATTTTTTTTAACATTTTTCAAAGTAAGTATTTTACCTGATGAAAGAACCAAGTTTGCTGTCTCTTGTTGTATCACTTTCACGACGTTTTCATTTGCAATAGTGACAGTCTCTACTACTTGAACAATATCAGTTAGTAGGTCCTTGTTATTACAAACATGACAAGTCGCCCCAGAATCTAACCACCAATCTGAAGATGTACTGACCAACCCTTTACCTTTGCCAACCATGGCAACAAAGTTAGTAGGCTCAGTCTTATCCACCAACATGTGAACTTCCTTCTGTGGTGTGTCAGTGTTCTCTTTCTTAGGAATTCTACACTCAGATGCATAGTAGCCCCACTTTCCACAGTTGCGGCACTTGCCCTTCTTTTTAAAGTTAGTCTTTTTGGCCTCCAGGGGTTCTTTCTTAGGTGGCTTGGACTGCCTAGGATATTTCTTGGGTTGTGAAACAAAATTGGCAGATGTCTGTTGTTGTTTCACCATCTCCAAGTTATTCCTGGCTCTGTTCTCATCTTCGATTCTAATGAACCGTTTGAGATTATCCAGCTCCACTTGTGTTTTCTTTCTATGCATCTTAGTTTTAAAGGAATGTCAGGTAGAGGGTAACTTAAAAATAATTACGCCCACTAAGAATGCATCAACAACAGTGATATTTTCTTGGTTAAGTTTTGTTCTCAAGTTCTCAAGGTCTGTAACTTGGGTAGTGATTTCCTTTTTTTCTGGAAACTTGAAATCCATGAACTTATCAACCAAATGGGTTTTTGATACGTCCTCCTCTTTTTTGAATTGGGCTTCAAGGTTTTCCCAAATCTCTTTTGCTGTCTCATATTTACTATAGGTCTCTGCCAGTCTATCTGACAGGCAGTTCAATGGGTAGTCTTTGCAAAAGTCCTCATCACTAATCCATTGGGCTTCAGTTAGGTCCGTGCAATCAGAAAATGTATTTACCACAATGTAGAAAATATTGAGGTACTTCAGTCCAAACTGAGTCTTCCTTTTCCAAGAACTGAACTCAGAGCTACTAAAGCTTTCCAATTTGATCATCTCAATTGGAACAGCATGTTTATCCATTATTATGTGATTTGTTTATATGTCCAAGAAGAAATTCAAATAAAAATAAAAGCTCCAAGGAACAATCACACCAGAGATGAAGAACACTGGATTTGAGCAGCGAAGAAAAGGATCGCGATAATGTGACGATGTTGGCACTGGTGCCAATCCGATTTGGTTATGTACAGCCGAAACCAGAAGGAGAAAATCCGTGCAGATGTTCTTCTTTTACTTTTTTTGTTTTTTTAATAAAGCTTTCTGTCAAATCAAACTAAAGTACAGAAGCTTTCAAAATTTGATAAGAGTTTTGATTTTGTCTTTTTCTCAAATCAAATAATAAACAAATAATGAACCAATTCTTTAAAAAAAAAAGGAAAATGGAAAAAAAATAATAAAATACTCTGTTTCGTCCTTTTGCTTTTGTATTTTTTTTTCCAAAACAAAACTAATCAAATCAAAAGGAGTTAAATAAGAGCTTTGGAAACAGTGTTCTGCAAACTTGTCTTTGGATCAAATCAAAGCTTTAAAAAACTTCCTTTTTCCTTTCAGTCAAATCAAAAACTTATGATGAACGTTCTCTCTTCACAAAGTCGATCGCAAGAAAAGCTTATGAATCAAAGCCGAAGCCGATCACAGAATCGATCAACAAAACCAGAAGCCGAGCGTTGATTCCAAAATCCGACGAACACCGAAGCCGAACGTTGATTCCAAAAACCAACGAACACCGAAGCCGATCTACTAGAAAATTAATCTAATGCTTTAAGATTGTTAGGGTTAGGATTTAAGCACAAGATTGCTTAAAGCATTACACCCTGAGTATCTAGTTTGGAATACCCAGACTGCTGCCTCCAGCTAGTATTTATACAAAAACTAGGGTTTAGGTCAGATGGGTTAATTACTAAATTGCCCCTCACAACCTGAGTATTAATACAAGTAGGATTATATTAGAACATATGAAGGGATATTACATAAATACCCTTACACACTCAACCCCAAGCCGTAGAGGATTTAAATCCTAAAATGAAACTCATAAAGCGAACTTGACAACCTTTACACAAATCGAGTTGCCCTTAAATTCTTTAATTATCCATCTCCATTTACATTCAAAGGAAGGCAAGGGACAATGAGAGGGAAAGTTTCTCATATGAAACTTAAACAAAGGAGGAGTATTCTAGCTTTAGGAGATCCCCGCCCCAGTTGTCGTGCTTGATGGAACTACACGCACTGACGCACACTTAATCCGAAGCCAAGACCCCTTTTGAAACTCAATGTCATAACCATCCCTACACTACACTCCTTCCATCAAGGTAACGGGACATGCCACCTCAACTGCAACGTACTAAGGAAGGTTTTGTTGACGTGGCAATTGGGCCACATCAGCCAACATTATTATATACTACTAGCTAATACATTTTCTAATGAAAATAATAAATTGATATTAGGCAGCTGCTAGCTCTACAAAACGAGAATGATTAATTAGTTATTATATGATATGCTCTAACTAGGAATTGAAAAAGCAATTAAAAATAGTTCAAGTGAGCCAACTTGTAATTCTATGGTTTGTTGTTGCGAAAACTTGGTCAAAGTCCAGCCACCATCTCGATAGGAAGTCTAGATACACTGTTCACGATTGACCCAAATGTATCCTTTCATAAAGATTTTTGAAGATAGAATGAAATTCAGAGTGGGAGACACAAGAAGAGAATTCTTGAATTGGGAAACCCATATCAAATTTATTCTTAATACCAATCACACCAAGAACGTTTGACTAGACTGTATCCACAACGCGGTGTGTACCTGTACCCAGACACATCTGCATGCGAAATGTTCTATGCACCCTTGGTCCTTTTCGCTTTTCTGAAGATGCATGCATCAGTCATTTCGCGAGTGACTGTGTCTGGGTGTAGGCATACACCGCACTGCATGACTGGTTTGTTCTTTATCCCTTAAAAATACAAAGGGAAAATTAAGTCTTATGCATGATGGATGGATCAACCGGCCTTAACATATGAAGCCAATAAATTTGACATCTCTATTATTGAAAGTTCCATACATACAATATTCAGAAGGAAAAAATTAATTATCCATCTCCATTTACATCCTATAATTCCACCTAGAAAAATATAAAACAATATATATAGTAGCTTGATAGTCCCCACTAGGACAGGCTGGTAATCCAAAATTCTTCATTAGCTGAATCTTCAAATTTCTGGTACTGATGTGTAGAAAACCAAGAATTTAAAATGATGCATAAAATGAATGGAAATCACAAACAACGCACAATGCATACAAGGATTTACGTGGTTCAACAGGATTACCTACATTTACGATGAGATGAGATCTACTTCATTATCAATGGATAATAGAATTACAACCATTTGTCATCACACCTCTCTCAGTTTGATTATAAAGAAAGAGTCATAGCTACAAATTTATATCGAAACTCTATAAAGGTAATTTACCGAAATACACATATAGCTCTAAAAAAAATTTCCTCAGCGATTGCCTCTTCCGAACGACACATGTACCCCCTCATGCAAACAATGGAATATAAAGACATTGTACCCCATCACTGATATGGCAATATTTTAATTAACGTTAGAGGGTTGTTTCATTATCTTCTCTACCTACCTAAAGTGGATTATTTTTATGCCTATGAACTGTACCATTTAACTTCAAAGAGATAACTACAATATATAAGGAAACCATAACCCAAAAAGTATAAAACTGTCCCTAGAGACCCGGTCTAGTTTAGACTTGCACTTTTTGGCCATTCTGGCGCATTTTGAAGGCAAAACGGCCTGCCAAAGAATCACCACAGCACTTTCTGGAGTGAGTGAGATCAGGCTTCACCAATAACATTAAGGATAAATGGATATGTCCGGCCTCTTCTTGCAAGTTTCAATTAATCGTTCAAGAAAACTAGCTAGGAAGAATTTGAGCTGGTGGGTTAATATATAAAAGCTCCATGTTTTTAGTCTTTGGAACAAGATGTATGAAAGGAAGTTTAATTTAGACTTTAGAGAAGTTGACAAAGGAAAGGAAAGCTAATGTTACAAGTAGTAATAAATTAAGAACTGATCAATATAAAGATCAAAGATTTCTTTGTTTAGCTTTCAATTCAAGCTGACAAATTGAGGAGGACCAAAGAATCATGAAATTGTCAAATTGTCAAAGAGAAATAATATACTTTTTTTCTTGATCTTTTTTTTTTTTTTCCAAACTTGGAGAGAAAGTTGGAAAGTTTGAAAATTTTCTGTGTCCAACTGAAAACTCTAAAAATCTAAAACTGGGTCAGATTTCTTTGTTCCTCATGATTCATGACGGGGCTTTCATCTTTGCATGAATCATACCTGATAAAAAATTAGATCGATAAGAGCATCAGCAATGTAAAACTCACGATCGAGAAGCGACTGTGATCTTATCTCATCGGCCTATCAGAAGTCTGATACACGTCAAGCCTGTGTGACGCCACAGAATGTACTTGTTTTGTACTACTACTGCATGGAGTTTATAGGTAGCTAGGGTTTTTGGGATGGTTTTTTAATTAAGTCTTCTATATGGACGATTTGGGCAACAGTCCTCTACATATAAATTAATTCTTGACTTCGGAAAGGTCAGCCTTCGTATGTCAACTTCGCCTGCGGGCTATAATGGAAAAACTTAGATGCCCTAACCAATAGGGGCGTTTGCATCCTTTTCCCATATAATTTCTTTCTCTAAAGAAGATGCTAAGTGTGAACCGTAGAGGCTTCACTGACTAGGTCTTGCAATTTTGGAGCAGCAGCCGGTTAGTGTTGCATGCGGCTGAGATATCCTCCTTCTCCCGTCTGCAGGTTCGATCCTGCACACAATTGAACTAAAGGATAGAGCGGGTGAGTGTCCTAGAATGGGTTCTGGGGGAGGATTCTTCGATGTCTAAGTCAGATCTCAGAGCAATACAACAATTAACGGGGATGAGAAATTCCATTTCAGAGCCCTTAATTAGGCCTTAACCACTTCCAAGAATGAACTATAGATTCTTACCTTCCTCTCTTCTTTTGCCTTCTTATATGTGACATTGTCCTCTCTTCCTCAGGGTTGCATATTCTTCAAGTTAGGCGGGAGATCCCAACGGAAACCGCCAACTGAATTTGTCAGTGATGTCAGTGATTATTCCTTTCTTGCTATAAGGGAGAATCCTTCTCCAACGGTTCTCTCTACCAACCACCAGCTGGAAGATAAGAAGAGCCTTGCTCTAACGGCTATCTCAGCCAACCTAAAAGATAGGAATCCAATCAAGGAAACCCAATATAGTAGGTGGATCACTCAATATCCCATTACCATGTATAGAGGGATTCTTACCTCAATCATTCCATCTATTCCCTGAATCTCTCCACCTCTTAATTAAGAATCCTTAATATATAAGGACTGTAATCTCATTGAATAAGACACACAAAGCATTCTCACTATGGATGTAGGTTGTTCTAACCGAACCACATTAAATCTGGTCTCTCTCTCTCTCTCTTTTCTCTTCTACTTTCAATCTTTACAGTCCTAATTTATCATGGCATCAGAGCACCAGGCCGCATCTGGATTTCTTTCTTCTCCCACCATCGGTAACAACTTTCCCTCCCTCAACAGCTTTCTTTCAATCAAACTTTCTGATTCAAATTATTTACTGTGGAAATCCCAATTAGTCCCTCTTCTAAAGAGTTATGAACTATATGGAATTGTCGATGGAAGCAATCCTTGTCCACCACAAACTCTTCCATCCACCAGCACTACACTCAACGAAGCAGGCTCTTCTACAACCAATCAAAATCCAGCATATCTGAAATGGATCCGCCAAGACCAACTCCTTATGTGTTGGCTCATTGCATTTCTAACCAAACCTATGCATGCTCGATTGTAGGCTGCACAACCTCCAGAGAGGTTTGGACGAGTCTTGAACGCTTGTACTCCACAGCTTCAACTGCTTGCATTATGCAACTTCGATTTCAATTACAAAATCTCAAGCGTGGCAACTCTTCTATCCATGATTACTTGCTGTGGATCAAAAGTATTGCAGACCAACTTGCAGCTGTTGGAAATGCCATCTCTGATGAGGATCTCTGCTTATATGTCCTCGGTGGTTTCTGAATTGAATATGCCACCATCGTTACTTGATCTCAACACGCGGCGGCTCAGCATAGTCACATATAATGAACTCCAAGGTATCATATATAATGAACTCCAAGGTATGTTGTTGACTCAAGAACTTCGTCTCAAAGAGGATCATGCTTTTGAACTATCCCAACCAGTAGCAAATGTGGTTGTTCAATCATCCAATTCTCGTGGAGATAGACCCTATCGTGGTGGTTACCACAATCGTGGCCGCCAAGGCAATAGAGGACGTCACTCCCTTGGCAGGTATGGCCATTTTCGTTCACCAACAGTACCCCATCAAGGGTATAATAATCCCACTACTGGACAACAACAGCCACCATCCGACTATTGTCAAATATGCAACCGAATTGGACACAAGGCCTTGGACTGTAGGCAGCGTTTTAACCACGCATATCAGGCTGCTGCTACAGGTCCTATATCCATTCATATGGCTGAATACCCACTAGCTTCCTCCAATGTTGATACACACTCGGTATCCCGATTCGGAGCGACAAATCATATAATCGCTGATTTGGAAAATTTGCATATCTCTCAGCCTTACACAGGTTCAGATCATGTTCAAATCGGAAATGGAACAGGTTTGCCCATAACTCACATTGGCAAATCATCTATTGCCACTTCATCTATGCCTTTAATTCTTCAAAATATATTGCATGTGCCTGACATCACTCGTAATTTATTATCTGTTTCACAATTTACACGTGATAATAATATTATTTTTGAATTTCATCCTGACACATGTTTTGTGAAGGACCGAGCAACGGGGAGGTGTCTTCTACATGGCACACTTAAAGGCGGGCTCTACCAGATGACTCTCAATAAAACAGGCTCCAAGGGCCTGGTTTGATAGACTCAGTTCCTTCCTCCTTGAAAATGGCTTTGAGAGTTCAAAGACCGATACGCCTTTATTCATTTACCACAAAACTGAAGGAACAATATACATTCTAATTTATGTGGACGACATCATCTTAACCGGTACAAGTGATGCTATTCTACAAACTTTTCTCACAAAAATAAGCAATGCTTTTGCTATCAAAGATATGGGCCCTTTACATTACTTCCTTGGTATAAGTGTTGAAGCAATGGTTACTGGCCTACATCTTTCACAATGACTGTATGTCTTAGATCTATTAGCAAGAGTAAAAATGGCGGACTGTAAGCCAATTTCAACACCAATGTCCCCCTCAACAAAGCTCACCAAATTCTCAGGGCAACCAATGGAAGACCCCGCATTATATCGAAGTACCGTGGGTGCCCTACAATATGCAACACTTACAAGACCGGATATTCAGTATGTTGTCAACAAAGTTTGCCAATATATGCATAGTCCAACAACAGATCATTGGTCAGCCGTCAAGCGAATACTTCGCTATTTAAAAGGCACTGCAGCTCATGGGCTAATGCTCTACAAGCGATCCAACTTAGCCTTATCTGCTTATTCTGATGTTGATTGGGCTGGGTGCCCCGATGATCGAAAATCAACAGGAGGGTTTGCCATTTTCATTGGTACAAACTTAATTTCATGGAGCTCACGCAAACAAGCAACAGTTTCAAGATCCAGCACGGAATCCGAATATCAAGCCATTGCAAATTCAACGGCTGAACTAACATGGATCCATTCTCTGCTAAAAGAATTTCACATATTCATCCCGTTTGCTCCAACCTTGTGGTGTGACAATGTGGGTGCAACTTATCTTACTGCCAATCCAGTATTTCATGCGCGCACCAAGCATGTTGAAATCGACTTTCATTTCGTCAGAGACAAGGTGGCCAAAGGACTTCTTGATGTGCGGTTCATCTCCACTAAAGATCAGTTGGTAGATATTTTTACAAAGCCTCTATCAACTCAACGGTTCAACACCTTACTCACCAACCTCAATGTGACTACAGCCCCCTTGAGATTGATGGGGAGTATAAGGGAGAATCTTTCTCCAATGGTTCTCTCTACCAACCACCAGCAGGAAGATAAGAAGAGCCTTGCTCTAATGGCTATCTTAGCCAACCTAAAAGATAGGAATCCAATCAAGGAAACCCACTATAGTAGGTGTTTCACTCAATATCCCATTACCATGCATAGAGGGATTCTTACCTCAATCACTCCATCTATTCCCTCAATCTCTCCACCTCTTAATCAAGAATCCTTAATATATAAGGACTGTAATCTCATTGAATAAGACACACAAAGCATTCTCACTGTGGACGTAGGTTGTTCTAATCGAACCACATTAAATCTGGTCTCTCTCTCTCTTTTATCTTCTACTTTTAATCTTTACAATCCTAATTTATCACTTGCATACTCTTCAGACATGAGGTTGTGGTTGTTGGACAAGTGTGTGTCCATCAAACCCTGTTCGGTACGGTTCAACCCGGTTCACCTTTGTATTGAACATTTATACATTTTAGTTTAATATTGTCACATACGATATAAACTTTTTGAGCATTATGTGTCCGTAAGTTATACTTAAAATGGTAGTCACGACTAGGGTTTGGGCTGGGCACCATTATCATATGGTCGTCGCATTGGGTATGCCTAGACATGTGATGTCAGGGTACGAATGCGAGTGCTCACATGTTTGATGTGTGCATTGGCGAAGAATCTACTTTGTCGATTCCCTCATGTATTATTGTCAGATGTAGGAAGGGATAGACATGTGTCACCAACACCCTGTACCTAAGGGAACCCTGTCACTGCAAAGTGTGATCGCATTCTTTGGTTCATCAATGACTGAGACTCAAGCGAGTCAAAGCCGGTGTTTTGGGAATGCGTGAACACTTTGTGAGTGAAGGAGTTATCCAACACGGTCACCACTGCCCGATTGGGGAACACCAAGATAGAGACTGTCTGTGCATGGTCGGATCAGAATCTGGATCCAGCACCATTTTGGAAATGGTTTTGCAAAATTTATTTTACATAAAATGATACATTATGTATAGTTATTTCAAATAAAGTGTTTTATCGAGTTTTGCGGGACCCGATCGGATGCACGACGGCTCTTATATGGACATGTACTATGGATTGGGGTTTGGCAAGACATGTGTGCATGTCCTAGATTCCATAATGATGGTGTTGATTAGTGGGGGGTTGTATATGATAAATTGTTATCATATAGGGAGTTATTTGGAATTTGCTAATTTAATTGGCTCTTTATTTAATTAATGGATTTGGTGCTAATTGAATTATCCATTAATAATTAAATAAAGAATCTAATTAATACTTTCCTATTAGATTCTCGCTTCTTCACCGTGTAGCACCGAAGTTTAAACAGAACTGCCAGACTGAGAGAGAGAGAGTCAGACTCTCACTAGGGCTCTATTAAATCTATCTAGGATTTAATTAAACCCTATTATTATAAATAGGAGACCCAAAAACGCAGAAGAAGAAGCTCTCCACGTTTTTGGAGCAGACACTCTCTCTCCTGCGTTTTTGGTTTCTCTCTCTCCCTCTTGTGATCTCTCTTCTTCTTCTTGCTTCTCTCACCTGTGTTTGAGAGTTAGGGTTTGTGAAACCCTAGATCTGTTGAAGAGTTTGAGGGCATCCGGGATTGGCGTGTAGAACCTTGGTAGCACCATTGGAGGTTCAGACTGCTTGCTTGGAGCGCTCATTGGAGGAAGAACCACTGTCTATTGGAGGAGCAACACTTGAGGCTCACCAGGTTAGCAGTTCTTTATTAATTCCTTCTGTTCATTGATTATTAATATTTATGGGATGCAAAAAAAACTCGAATCGATTATTTTTCGCTGCGCATTCGAGTATGGGATGGATCTCTCTTGCCATGTGATGGACTAGAGACGAGTTTCTCCGTCCCTATTGTGATAATTAATTCTATGGAATGCAATAGGGAAGGAGAAACCCTAATAGGGATGCACCAGGGTTCCCATGGGCGACCATGGGAAACCCTAAAATTAAAATGGGGCACCCATGGGACACCATGGGATAACCCAGGGCGTGCAAAACCCTAAAGATAAATATCTTGGTCTCCCTAGGAAACCATGGTTTGATCCCTGAACCGTTGTTTGGCCAACAATGGTTTGGGTTCGACTGGGTTATGGGCCCTTGCCCTAGTTCAACCTTTCTATACGTGTTCTCATGGCATTACTGAATATTTTCCATATGTATCAGTTAGTTTCACACACACACACAAAGATAGAGAGAGGTAAAACAAGACCAAGAATAGATTTGTCATTTTGCGTCTTTGCTAGCTTACACGAAACAAATAATCTGTCTCACTCGCTTAGTTGTGCTGTGCTTGGGTTATATACAAGCACACAACAGAAGAATTAAATCCACTCACCTATCTATCTAGGGTCCCAGAAGGCCTGCCATGAAGTTCAACAAGGACATATCAAGCTGGTTGACACTGGTTTTGATCTCGAAGTCTATAAGACTCAAAATCTGGTTAAAGGTATACAAGAAGAAGAATTCCACTTGTGCAACTCAAGTTGCACTCCTTAAATTCTTTAATTATCCATCTCCATTTACATTCAAAGGAAGGCAAGGGACAATGAGTACGTGGGAAAGCACTTCTGGACATCCCTTTGTAGATGCCCAAGGAAAATTGGCACTCAAAATAATAAGTGATGATCAGTATTTTTCAACGCATTCCAATAAAGGCAGCAGTTTGGGATGCTAATATTTCTATGGAAAAGAAACCATTTAATTGGGAGGGAACAAGTCAAGGCCCGCCGAGGTGATAAAACTGTGCCTTGGAATATGATGTTTTAACCACACTACTTTCCAGTTTCCACACCACAGAATTGAACTACCCTTGGAGCGGACCAAGTCCCAAACAAAAGTTGCAGAGAAGTTATTTGAAGAGCTATGGATCCAAAGGACAACATCCCCACTCCTAGATAAAAGTTTCTCATATGAAACTTAAACAAAGGAGTATTCTATCTTTACTAGATCCCCTAGTTGTCTGACTCTAGCTAGTTCCTCTGCACATACATGCACTTGCACATACATGTAAGAGGTAAACCACTTGTCCAATTTTTGCCGTTTATAAGGGGAGAACGGGTGTTAATGAAAATAAAAAGGACAAGTGATTACCTCACATGTATATACGTGCATATGATCCATTCTCTAGTTGTCATGCTTGATGGAATGTTGTAACCATCCCTACATTCCTTCCATCAAAGAAACGTTGCATTTACATGCCACCTCAATTGCAATGCACGTGGCAATTGGGTCACATCAGCCAACATTATGTACTAATGAAAATAATAAATTGAAATTAGGCAGCTAGCTCTACAAAGAGAATAATTTATCAATTATTATATGATATCTTATGCTATAACTAGGAAGAGCAATTAATTAAAAATAGTTAAAGTGAACCAACTTGTAATTCTATGGTTTGTTGTTGCGAAAACTAGGTCAAGTCCAGCCACCAATCGCAATAGGAAGTCTAGATACAATTCATGATTGACCAAAAATATTTGTATACTTTCATAAATATTTTTGAAGATGGAATGGAATTTAGAGTGGGAGAGACAAGAAGAAAAGAGAATTCTTGAGAAACCCATATGAAATATATTCTTATATTATATCCACAATTAATTGCCTCATGAAAAAAAGGGGTAATTAAAAAAACAAAAGGAATAGTCTCATGCATGCATGATGGACCACAACCTTCACATACGAAACCAATGAATTTGACATCTCTATTAATTATCCTTTCATGTGCAAGTAAAGTTGGTATATTTAGTTTTTAAAAAAAAAAATAGAAATTCACTGCATCCAACCAGAGTTTTATTTATTTATGTACATAGAAATTCACTACTATTAGGAAAGATACAATCAATTAAGGTCAATTCAAATAGATATATATCCCTTTGAAAAGGACAAATTGGACATTGGATTTGATGTTTGCCTCAAATGACTTGAGGTTGAGTAATAATATAGCAGTTTTTTTTTTTTTTTTTGATGGAAAAAGAAAATTCTATTAAAGAAAACCTGAAATGTGATCACTTACATCACCTTGGTAGCAGTGAATGCGAGCTGATTGAGCTAGTTGGTGAGCAATATAAACATCATGCCTAGGTTTCTTAAAAATACATACATCATCAAACTTCAATAAGGCAGTTTTGATATCAAATAAAAGTGTAAACAGTTGCCAAGGCCAAGGATGGTCCGTCTGATTTGAAATCCACTGAACTAAGTTAATCAAGTTTGTCCAGATTTCTATTCTCCTTCTTCCCAATGAAATTGCACTTTTGATTCCCTGTTCGATTCCTCTGGCTTCTGCTTCCTATGCTGAACCTGTGCATCCAAAATCCATTGTTGCAGAAATAAGTTGATGGTTAGAAAATAAAAAATATAGGAGTTTAGTTAGAATGGAATTCAGAGTTTTAAAACTTTGATTAATTTAATTCCCTGGCTATTCTTACAATCAACAAGAAGATCAAAACCAGTTTAAAACTTAAACTAAGTGATACCACATCTAGTTGCTTTTTTTTGGGGGGTTCAAATACTATAGCTAGCTTGGTACAAACCCTAAAAAATCATTTATAATTTTACTACCAACATTACCAAAACTCTTTTAGGTAATGATACACTACTTTTTATGTGACCAATCTCTGCCTTACACGTGGTCTCCCTTGGGCCACAAGCAAACCAGTTCCTAAATTCAGATCCGAAGAGCCACGCTCGAGACGTTTATACCAACCAGAACACGTCAGCAAAGACAGTTGTAAAACTTCCAAGTGGGAACACGCTGCTAACCGTAACCCACGTGCCACATATGGAAGGATCCCAAGATTTAATGAGAGAATCTTGGTCCTTCATGATAGTTTCCTAATCCGAGCACGCGGGGACCATCTTACCAAAAAGGAAAGGGGTTAGGCCCAAACTTGTATAAATAAGAGCCCTAGTGCTCATGTAAGGGAGATCAATCATTCATACATTCTTTTATCAATAAAGAAATCAAGAGACTTAGCAGTGTTAACTTCGTTTTTTCCCTAATTCATTCCTAGCCCAAGGCTAGCTTGTAAGTTGTACTACCTGAGGGTTTTTCCTCCGGTAATAATCTTTGTGCAATAGGTAATTAGAAGGAAAAACCTCAAGTAAAATCAATAAATAAAAAAAAAAGGATTTTACTCAAAAATTTCCTTTTATGTGATTTTTAACTTTCACACAAGTAGAGAAAAATAAGATGAACACTATATTTTATTTTGTGTTAACCATCTACCAAGTTTAAAATCTCATTTCTAATGTATGACCTAGAATGTTAGGATTTTTGTCTTTGTATTTTCAAAGGTTGAACAATTTTCACAATTTTATATCTCCATGTTGATACAATTAAATTTGACTAAAAGTTACCATATTGAGAGGTGATAATGTAAAAATCATGTCCATTCCCAATTCTTACACATCAGTGGTAGGAACCTTTCCTACACTTTCACTTTAAAAGCCAACAACTGTGATGTGATAAATCAATTGGGTCCAAATTTTGTGGACAAGTTGAGAGTCCTAAGTCTCCTACACATATGTCAAGTTTCAACCCTATTGGAATTTGCCACATGGAAAAAATATAGCTTTGAAATCTTGGGTTATGGAAGAGTGCACAATAAGCGTTGAATGACCATAGGTGTGTATAGACAAACATGGAATGAATGCCAATAAATGAGAGAGGGTCTTTGATTGAATTAGACTCTGAAATTTGACATGTGGTATATCCAAACCATAATCTCTCTCTATTCAACAATTAAAATAGTCATATCATTTATCCACATGCAAGGACAGGACATGTAGGCACCTTTTCCCATATTAGGAAAAAGTATGGGAGTCCTTTCTCACTATCTTCTACATACTGAATCATAGGGCTTAGACTGACATTCTCTTTCCTTAACTAATATATAAACTTGTATTAAACCAATCCATCTCCGGCCCTCTTGGTGGGATCTCCGTCCTTGGGTCTTACTTTTTATCTGCCAAACTTTTATCGCCGAGACCATCCGTAGCACAGGTAGAAAACAATTCTCACACTGACCTTGCAAAAGGACATTCAATGAGAAGATGGCATGGAGTTTCTTCTTCCTCTCCACAGCGGGGACATGTAGTTTCAATGGGAATGCCTCTAGAAGGAAGGACTGTAACACCTCCCGTGCCGGCGTGACCTGGAAAGCCAAGACAGGAACCATCGACTTTAGCTTTAATAAAATTATCTGGAGGGAGCCTGACTGGCTCGTATACCTTTTTCTTTTTAGTCGTTATTGAGTCTTGTAGGATACTTCTTATAAAAACTATAGCCTTCTAAGGCACTAGGCAGTTCCGTCCATTTCCAGAAGGGATTGCTCCCCTCGCGGATTAACCACTGGCTCCACCTGCTTGTCCTTCCTATCGGACTTTACTGACGAAAACTTCAACCCATCTTACTATACGCTATTTAATATACATCTCGTTTGGGATTCGAACCCATGTGTAGACCAGTCACTTACTTAAGTTGTTCACTGACGCCCTCTATACCACTTAGCAATCGACTATGAAGGTGGTTGTTAGCTACATCAGCACTCAAATTCCTTCATCGTTATTGCCCTGGCTTCAACGATCAACCCCTGGCACATTTAGGTTTTGATCTTCTCCTTCGGACCCTCAGGACCCAACACAACTATGAATCCTTTAAAAGATGCAAAAGATGTTGATACGCCCTATCCACATAGAAGCTCGCCTCTTCATCCCACAATGAGGCCTTTTCAGAATGCCATGAATCAGACCTGCTTTTGACTTTGTTTTGATACCAGCGAATTCTCTTCATAAGATCCACGAAGCATTGCAAAGGGCATGATCGGTCTTTGCTTTAATCCAATTACTATTATCGTTCAAGGGCTAAAGAGTTCAAACGTTAAATAAGACCTGTAAAAGACACACTTTTAATCGAATCGACGAGAAGGCTTGCTCCACTCCTTCACCTTGCAATAGGCCCATATTTGAGCCCATTGAACCAACGATTCTCTCTTCTTAACCGACTTGGCATTGTGAATTGCAATATTTGGAAACGTGAAACAATGACTTCTGCAATTCATACAGGCATGCATGAAACACGAGCGAAAAATGACCTTAAAAGCTCGCGTTTAGAGAGCCCCCACTCCCCTAGAAGTGAGTCTCTTTGGAGAAGAAGGCTTCGACAAGAGTGAGCAGGCACGCTCTTCTGAATGTGGTTCAACATCCAGGGCGCTCTCTATGTCGAACAAGGAGGGCCTAGCTACCTTGTCATTGGTGGATATCTGGAGAAGGGAGATGTACGCGGGCCATCACCAGGCGGGCTCTACTATGAAATCTTCGGAAGGTGGGGATGATTCCATTTCAAACTATGAGCGAATAATCCTTTTCTTTTCTCTTCATCCGCTCCGCTGTTTTATCCACTGTTCATCGAGAATGAGTTGGTCAATTAGTGCCAGTTACAGTGCCAGAGCAAGGAAAAGGTCAAGTGTAGGGGGACGAGTTGCCTATAGAGTACGTCGCAATAAAGGAAACCTTTAGATTTCTCTTACAGCTTGTGCGTTGTAGTACCAACTAGAAGTAGTCCCAGTTTACGAAGAACCGTAGCGTTGGAGGGGCCTTTTTTTTTGGCCCTGGTTTACATTAAAGCTATGTGCGGTCAGAGATTCATACAGACACAAAGGGGTTCAATAGGAAAATCGTTTTGATCCAATCCATTCTTGGGGTCTGAAAAAGACAAAAAAATTAGGAGATGATGACTAAAACAAGGCCAAAATTCGATTTTGAAGAGCAAGCTAGAGAAAAGAAGTGTTGAGATAATACCTTTCATCCAAATATCATCTACTGAAAAAAGGGGCCCTCGGGGCCCCTATTTCCAGAAGGGCGGCGCTTAGTCAAAGGCTCGACTGGCTGGACCTACCGAACGCTCATCCGTTGCGCATTAGCACGTGCATCCGTCTTTTTACTGGATGCCTTTGGGGTATAAGATGATTCGAGATTTGATCTACTGGCCCATTGGGGGCAAATACACTTTAAAGGTTTTCCTCTTTTTCTTTCAACTTTAGCATAAAAATATTGAAAAATCTCTTATTTATCTTCTTTTAATTGTAGAACTCAAACCTCGCAGTGATACTCTAGTTCCCTAGTCAGAGTAGGACCACCGACCGCGTATAGTGCGTATGCACTTTAAACTTTAAAGCTAGCACACTGTAGCATATAATAATGATCTCATTAAAAAGTTTTTATTATTTTTAAGATAGAAAGTACTGTTTCTCTCTTATAAATTTTCAAATGTTTCTCGTTTCACATGTGAATTACAAGTTTACAAGTTACAACGTTATCATTTTGCTAACTTGGATGAGAGCGTGTTTACGCGTATCCATGTCCCATTCCCACCCTCACCCTCACCCTCACCCTCACCCTCACCCTCCCACTACTACTAATAATAAAATGATAGAGGCTAGAGGCTTACAATATAAAATGGAGAAATGTTTCCTAATTCCTAGACCTCGGGCCAAAAAGGTCAAAAAAAAAGAGAGAGTGATGTTTTAGTAATTTAAAAGATTACAATGTCAAATTTTATAATAGTTTTTTATGCAAATCAACTTTTTATTATAGTTGTGGTTGTTAACTTATCATTATCTAACTAATCACTTTCATTATTTATTATTTATATTTTATTTTGTAATTTATCTTTTTTTTTTTTTTTTTTGATAATATACTTTAGGGAGAATGTTTTCTATGCCGGGGGCGCAAATTGTGCCTAGTCACTTGGAGGTGGGTGAAATGACCACCCTGCCCCCTGAATGACAGACCCATGTGTCTTGGCACAGGCTGCGCTGTGGCACAAAGAACATCAACACTATATTTTATAATATATCAATCTTATCCATGAAATATCTATTTCTAATGAAATGATGATGAAAGTTAATAAGGTTGGATTCTTTTTGGATGGTCGATGAAAATGTGTACTATATAAGATAGGTTATGTAACATAAAAAATTTGAGATAATATTTTCTTATTGAAATTAAATGCTAACTATGGTAATATTTTAGAAATATTTTTTGTATTTATTCCTCTATTTGATGGAATCACCCAAGATCTCATATGATATGTTATGATAGGACTGTAGGTTGAGGCATGAAATTAACAAAACCCTTTTTTAATTAGCATTAAAAAAAAAAGGAAAACTAGGAAAAACAAATATCTCATCTTCCTAGAAAGCATTCTAAAATTATTTTATTATTTAGAGGTAAGCCATTAATCTAAATTGCTTAACAAATTTGGTTTTATTACTTTGAAATCTCAATTATGTAAACATTGGTTTTTCTAGTAGGACCACTTACGAATTACGATTATGTTGTTGCGAAGTTACTTATTTAACTAAACCTCGACGTATGGTTGAAGTTTGAACCTCTAATTTTAATTTAGGTAATCAACTTCCATTATCAGATCAATTTTCTATGGTTCTTTTCATCTCCTGGATAGAATCGTTCTATCAATAACATGTAAGATAATTTGGCTAAATTCCACTCCTCGGCATCTAACTTAAAAGAGTGATGTTTTAGTAATTTAAAAGATTACAATGTCAAATTTTATAATTTTTATGCAAATCAACTTTTTATTATAGTTGTGGTTGTTAACTTGTCATTATCTAACTAATCACATTCATTATTTACTAGTTATATTTTACTTTGTAATCTATCTTCTTTTTTTTTTTTTTTATAATATACTTTAGGGAGAATGTTTTCTTTGCCGGAGGCACAGGTTGCGGCTAGACACATGGGGGTGGGTGAAATGATCACCCTGCCCCTTGAATGACAGACCCATGTAGCACAGGCTGCGCTGCGGCACAGAGAACATCAGCCCTATACTTTATAATATATCAATCTTATCCATGAAATATCTATTTCTAATGAAATGATGATGAAAGTTAATATGGGTGGATTCTTATTGGATGGTCGATGAAAATGTATACTATATAAGATAGGTTATGTAACAAAAAAAATTTTGAGATAATATTTTCTTATTGAATTTAAATGCTAACTATGGTAATAATTTTAGAAATACTTTTTGTATTTATTCCTCTATTTGATGGAGTCACCCAAGATCTCATATGATATGTTATGATAGGACTGTAGGTTGAGGCATGAAATTTATAAAACCCTTTTTTAATTAGCATTAAAAAAAAAAAAAAAAAGGAAAACTAGGTAAAACAAATATCCCATCTTCCTAGAAAGTATTTTAAAATTATTTTATTATTTAGAGGTAAACCATTAATCTAAATTGCTTAACAAATTTGGTTTCATTATTTTGAAATCTCAATTATGTAAACATTGGTTCTTCTAGTGGGACCACTTACGATTATCTTGTTGCGAAGTTACTTATTTAACTAAACCTCTACGTATGGTTGAAGTTTGAACCTCTAAATTTAATTTAAGTAATTAACTTCCATTATCAGATCAATTTTCTATGGTTTTGTCCATCTCCCAGATAGAATCGTTCTGTCAATAACATGTAAGACAATTTGACTAAATTCCACTCCTGGACTTCTAACGTTGTATAATTCAGATTTGTTATCTGTGTAGAATTATTTCATGCCCCTTACCACAAAGAATAACTATGCTTGGATGCCAAACAATTTTTGGTCAAACGGTATTATTATGTTTAGTTTATTACACTGTTGACCTCAAAAAAAATATATATTTATTAAACTTTTTTGAGAATTCCAAGGACGATTGCCCTTTTAAATATTATTTTCTTTAAAGCCTAAGAAGCTTTCTTTGCAATTTTCTTTAAAAAATAGGAGATAATTTTCCTAATCACCAAGCATTCCGTCTATAAATATAGGACATTCGATCTTCCCAGTTTCAATTTCCACCTTCACCGCCTTATACAATCCATTCTGTCGGAAAGGTCTTTGGCCTTCAAGTCTCGAACACCCTCTGGCCTCTGCGCTTCTTATTGACTCTCTCTCTCTCTCAAAGACACAAAATCTATGATCGCCTCAACGATTCCAACCCAGAACGGATTAGCTTTTCAGGCATCACGTTCCAAAAGCTTCTCACGTTGTGGGTCTCGTTTAAACCCTCTTGTAAGGGCCTCTGCTACAACTCAAACTTTGAATACCGAGTCGACTCGTAACCACCTCTCCAACCTCGAGAAGCTACTCCAGAAGCAAGCCCCACCACCGCTACAACACGACACGAAACCTTTTCAAATTGATTCCAGCAATGGGTCGACGCGCGAAAACAGGTTTAAAAATCTATTTAAAGATTTGAATTTGTCAACTATTTGGCCGGAGATGAAGACTGCGGAGGAGGTGTCACCGCGACACCTGAACCGCCTTCAGCGTCTCCTTTCCAAATCGTCGATGGAATATTCCCCGAGGAATAATCTTGCCAGTCGGTGGCGGGAGTACCATGGTTGCAACGATTGGGCCGGACTCATCGATCCGTTGGATGAGAATCTCCGGCGAGAAGTCGTTAGATTTGGTGAATTCATCCAGGCTGCGTATCACACCTTCCACTCCAACCCTGCTACATCGGTAGAAGAATCTCCTTTGTCTCGCCAGGTGGCATTGTCTGATAAATCCTACAGAGTTACCAAGGGCCTATACACCACGTCATCAATAGGACTACCTTCTTGGGTAGATGACTTGGCACCCGATCTCGGATGGATGACTCAGCGGTCCAGCTGGATCGGTTATGTGGCGGTTTGCGATGACAAGAGGGAGATATCACGGATGGGAAGGAGAGACATAGTGATCGCGCTTCGTGGGACTGCCACGTGTCTAGAATGGGCCGAGAACATGAGGGACGTCCTGGTAAAGGTCCCTGGAGGAGAAAAATCTGGACCGAACCAGCCGGGCCAGCCGGCCAAGGTGGAGTGCGGGTTCCAGAGCTTGTACAAGACCCCCGGTTCAAACATGCCGAGTCTTGCCGAGTCAGTGATCGAAGAGGTACGTAGGTTAATGGAGCTATACAAGGGTGAGACGTTAAGCATCACGGTGACTGGTCACAGCCTTGGTGCAGCTCTAGCCCTGCTAGTCGCCGATGAACTGAGTACCATTGAGCCGGAAATGCCACCGATCGCGGTCTTCTCCTTCGGTGGTCCTCGAGTTGGGAACCGGGGTTTTGCGGACCGGGTCAACAATAACGGTGTCAAGGTGTTACGAATCGTGAACTCCCAAGATCTGATCACGAGGGTTCCGGGAATGTTCGTGAGTGAAGAACTAGACCAGAAATTAAGGGAAAACTCCAAGGTAGCAGGGGTATTGAACGTGTTGGATAACATGCCATGGGCCTACTCGCACGTGGGGACAGAGTTACGTGTGGACAGCAAGATGTCGCCATATCTAAAACCGGATGCTGATGTGGCATGTTGTCATGACCTGGAAGCTTACCTGCACTTGGTGGATGGATTCTTGGCGACAAACTGTCCGTTCAGAGCAAACGCAAAGAGAAGCCTAGCGAGGTTGGTAAATGAACAAGGTTCAAATGTAAAGAAATTGTATAAAAGCAAAGCCAAGGACTTGAGTTTGAATCTTGAAAAGCAAGCAGTTGGAATCCCAAGTTGTTTGCCAAGTCCATCATGATTCATCTCAAGTTTGATCCAAAATAAATTCCAGAGTTGGCCTTTTATGTAGTCATTCTTCAAATACAAAATTAGGAAGGGAACAAAAAAAACCCTTTTATTATACAATCTAATGAAATAAAGTTGAAATTACTGTGATTTTTTACAAGCCCACCTCTTGAATCTCAAGACATCATTCTCCAACATCATATATTGTGACCACAAGAGTGTTGCTCAAATTGCTCACAATGATGTGTGTTTCACGAATGAAAAACACATGTTTGATAGTTACTTTTTTCGTCATCACCATTTGCTTCGTGGTAATTTCACTCTTCTTTTTGTTCCATCAGTACATGCATCATCTTGTAGAATTATTTACCAAATGCATGGTCGATCGGCTGGTTTCATTTGTTGGTGTTCAAACTCAAGTTGATTTTCCCTAATCTATCTTCACGAGTGTGTTAGTTGTAATATTATATAAATATTTGTTACCTTTTTTTTATTTTTTTTATTTCCTTGTTTAGACCTACCTTGTATAGGTCCATTCAATTGTACTATTCCCTTCCTAAATGAATACAAGATACACGTACAGTTTTAACTAAACCTAACATCGGGAACACTCTTACCAAAAAAAAAAAAAAAAACATTGGGAACACATAAAAGATGACCTTGTTAGTTTTGTTACCAACTTTTTTGCATCCAAATCCTTAAGGGAGAGGATTACCATACAATGCCAGAGTGCATTTTTGGATGAATAAAGGAACCTTTTTTGGAATCTGACGAAAGAGAAAGGGGCATTTGATGATTCAAAAAGCATTTATAAGCTAGTCCTAAATATTTTCTAATGGAAAGGAATTGGAAATTATTACGGAAATAGTATCTAAAGACTGGATGTTAAATTTTTATAAATTAATAACCAAATAATTTTATCATTTTTAAATCATATTTTAATACGTACATTGATTTTATTGGTAAAAATTAACCATTTAATTACAAAACTTTGATCACTTTGAGGATTGTTTGACCAACCGTAGATACAGTACGTCAACCTACTAAGGGTATTTTGATAATTTTAAATCATTTTATATAACTTTCAATTATATTTTAATACAAGAATTTTAATGATAAAAACCATTTAATTACAAAACTAGTCAATTTAAATAGGTTCTTCAGAATAATTCTAAACTCTAATGAGTTTGAGGATCGTTTGACTAACCGTAGATTTGGTCAACCTTTCTAAAGAATGATTCTTGATATCCATCCAAGATTCGTAAGTAGGAGTATAAATGAATAGTCAAAATCCGTTTTCATATCCGTGTCCGTAACCGTTTAGCATTATCCGAATCCGTCTGAAAACTAAACGGATGTAGATACAAATAGGCTATAGCTATCCGAAAAGCTATATTTATATGTAAACGGATAAATATCCGATCTGTATCCGTTTAGCAATATCCGAATTCATTTGAAAGCTAAACGAAAACAGATACGGATATAGCACTATCCGAATCGAATCCAATCCGCTTACTACCCTATTCGTAAGAGACCTCCCAACTATAAAACTATATCTTCACCATCGTCTTAGTACACTTGTTCACTGTTAACTATATACGAATCCCAAATAACAAAATGAAATATCTACAATATTCACATCATTTCTCCGCATGATAGGAGGTAGAGAATCCTCCCTCCCACCCCAACCTCCCCATCCCATCCCATCCCATCCCATCCCATTCCATCCCACCACACACACACACAATATCAACTCTAAAAAATCTGATTCTCTTTCACACACAGAGAGAGAGAAAGAGAGAGAGAAAGAGAGAGGCTTTGACATTCTAGCGTAGCAAATTTTTCTTTCCCTTCATCGGTACTTTATCCTCTTTTTGTTTATTTTTTCTTTCTCTTCATTATTATTGTATCTTTCTTTATCTCTTAGTCTTCTTCCACAAAAGAGTAGTGCGTCTGCATGTTAATAAAGCACACCATTATATGTATGATCTGATGGTTTTTTTTTTGTTTTGTTTGGTGACTCAATTCTCAAATGCTTCTCGTTTCCCACGTGAACACGTGAATTATAAACTATAATAAGTTTGCACACTCGCTCAACGTGTTATGCGGGTCCGTGTCCTACATCCCATCTTCACCCTCCTATTATTAATAAAATTAATCAGATTTTGAATCGAAAAGGATGGAAAAGAGTAATTAAATCAATAAATTATCATCTTTTTTTAACTCTTTTTTTTTTTTTTTTGTTATCAATAAAGGTGTGTGGCCTATGGTTATCATGGAAAGAATAGATTATAATTATCACGCGCACCTTTGCCTTTTCCAATAGAGAGGTGTGGAGTCTATCAAAAGAGGAAGACATTATCACCTTTTTTTTTCCCGAATAGGTATAATGGGTACCTTATCATTATCAAATGTGTAGTCAATTTAATTTTGATATTGCTGATGAATGATGATAAGTAATATGTTTGGATTCTTATAAGATTCTCATGTTGGTGGGATATAAATTTTTTTTTAATGAGGGTGGTTGGGGATCCTAAACTAAATAAGGAACAGGAGGTCGCGAACTCGAAACCTCTTGGGGGTTAGGCTCAATTATACGAGCCTCCAACTACCAGCATCTGAGTTTCAATATGGCATGTTTGAATTGGATTGTAGGTCTGGATATGAATTATAAAAACCAATTTTTATTTAAAAAACAATAAAGGGGGAATAGGAGAAGTAATAATAATAAAATAAGAATAACATCCTCTATGAAAGCATTCTAATTATATTTCATTATTTTTGGGCTCATCCATACATGAAGCTAAATTGCTAAACATATAGGGTTTCATTACTCTTAAATGGGTTTTATTTATGTTAAATCTAAATTATGTACGCTCACATAATTGACCCATTTCAGGCAATGTGACCTACATGCTGTTTCTACTTTCTAGTGATACCCAAACTTAGGATTATATTGTCACAAATTAAACTTCTTATTTAATAAACTTCTACACATGAATATCCTTATATATATATATGAGCAATATAAGGATCAGCCCGGCCGGACTCATGGTCGGGCCTATGCTCAGTTAAGGGGATTCAGGGTTGGGCTGCGATTTTAAAAGGCTTGGGCCAACCCGACCTGTATAAATCAACCTACCTCCAAGAAATTCTTAATTACTATAAATTTATTAATTAAAAGATAAAGTTCTCTGCACTAGGAGCGCATGATGAACCCAAACACATGGTGGTGGGAGAAATACCGGCCCGCCCCCTAATGATCGAAATCCCACCCATGTCCCACCCCATGTGTCTAGGCGCAGCCCAAATGCACAACCAGACAGAAACGTGCGTGCGTTAATTATAGTTTTTGGACTACCAAAAATGACCCTAGGCTTCGAACAATATTATATAGTCAACCGATGGACCAATACTTTTCTCTATAGTCTATATTTTATACATGTTATTTTTCTCCAAGTCTAGGAGGCATTCTTGCAATTTTCTTATAAAAGCAGGGGTAATCTCCAAGTATTCCATCTATATAAAGGACTTTGGATTTTTGCTCTTCCACCTTCACCTGGTCTTCCACTCCAAATCTCCAATCTAATCGGAAAGGTCTCTCGATCGCCTCCTCTCTCAACGCCTCCAAGTCGAAGGCCCATCTCTCTTTCTCAGACACAAACATCACACAAAATCTATGATCTCCTCCGCGATTCCAACCCAGAACGGACTCGCTTTTCAGGCAGCACGCTCCAAAAGCTTCTCTCGTTGTGGGTCTCGTTTAAACCCTCTCACAAGGGCCTCTGCTTCGACTCAAACGTTAAGTACCGAGAAGACTCGGACCCACCTCTCCAACCTCCAGAAGCTACTCCAGAAGCAGTCCCCACCACCGCTACAACAACATGACACAAAACCTCTTCTTAATGGTTCCTGCAACGGGTCGTCACCGGATAACAGGGCTAAAAATCTCTTCCAAGGTTTGAATTTGTCAACAATTTGGCCGGAGATGAAGGCGGCGGAGGAGATGTCACCGCGACACCTGAACCGCCTTCAGCGCCTCCTCTCGAAATCGTGGGTGGAATATTCCCCGAGGAATAATCTCGGCAGTCGGTGGCGAGAGTACCATGGTTGCAACGATTGGGCAGGACTCATCGATCCGTTGGATGAGAATCTCCGCCGAGAAGTCGTCAGATATGGGGAATTCATCCAGGCCGCGTATCACACCTTCCACTCCAACCCTGCCACGTCGGAAGAAGAAGGTCCCTTGCCTCGCCAGGTGGCATTACCTGATAGATCCTACAAGGTCACCAAGGGCCTTTACGCCACGTCATCAGTAGGACTACCTTCTTGGGTAGATGACTTGGCCCCCGATCTCGGGTGGATGACGCAGCGGTCAAGCTGGACCGGCTATGTCGCAGTTTGCGATGACCAGAGGGAGATATCACGAATGGGAAGAAGAGACATAGTCATCGCTCTTCGTGGGACTGCCACCTGTCTAGAGTGGGCCGAGAACATGAGGGATGTCCTTGTAAAGGTCCCTGGAGAGGAAAATTCTGGACCGAACCAACCGGCCAAGGTGGAGTGCGGGTTCCAGAGCTTGTACAAGACCCCCGGTTCAAACATGCCGAGTCTTTCCGAGTCGGTGGTGGGAGAGGTACGTAGGTTAATGGAGCTATACAAGGGTGAGACGTCGAGCATCACGGTGACGGGTCACAGCCTCGGTGCAGCTCTAGCTCTGCTAGTCGCCGATGAACTGAGTACCTGTGAGCCGGAAATGCCGCCGATCGCGGTCTTCTCCTTCGGCGGTCCTCGAGTCGGGAACCGGGCTTTTGCGGACCGGGTCAGCAATAACGGTGTCAAAGTGTTACGAATCGTGAACTCGCAAGATCTGATCACGAGGGTTCCGGGAATGTTCGTGAGTGAAGAGCTAGACCAGAAACTAAGAAACAATTCTAAAGTGGCTGCAGGGGTTTTGAACGTGTTGGATAACATGCCATGGGCGTACGCACACGTGGGAACAGAACTACGTGTGGACAGCAAGATGTCACCTTATTTAAAGCCAGATGCTGATGTGGCATGTTGTCATGACCTGGAGGCTTACCTGCACTTGGTAGACGGGTTCTTGGCGACCAATTGTCCGTTCAGAGCAAACGCAAAGAGAAGCTTAGCGAGGTTGGTCAACGAACAAAAGTCAAATGTAAAGAAATTGTATATAAGCAAGGCCAAGGGCTTGAGATTGAATCTTGACAATCAAGTATTGGTCATCCCAAGCTGTTTGCCAAGTCCATCGTGATTCATCTCAGTTTGACCAAATATTTAAGACAGAAGGTTGGACCGGGTCTGTCTGGGTCGGACCAAATTGTGGGTTAGCTTGGCTGACGTTCTAAATGTAAAGTTTACCCAATCATATTTTGTGATACTTTTGTGCTCTACCAGATTACATGTAGATAAATCAAAAGAATGTATTCTAGGTTGACTTTTGAAGCAGCCATTTTTTAAAGCACGAAAAAAAATTCAAATTTTTTCTCATCTTTTATTTTCTTGTCTTGGCTTCCAAACATAGTCTAATCTTGTTTGGCTTCCAAACATAGTCTAAGGGACAACAAACAATATATTACCTAGGGGTTCCTCCATGAAATGACCAAACCCCCTGTTTTCGTTGGGTTTGATCCCCTAACTCCCATCATGACTGTAGGAAAATCAGGTCCCTCTAAATCTGTGTCTTGAGTGCGAAACAATCTATACATTATCCACGAATCTTTTACCCTTGATTTTATTTTTTAAATTAGTTGTAATATACTTTATAGTTTATAATAAACTAATGAGGCATCTTTAATCGAAATTTACGTAGTAAACTAATCTTTTGATTATATAATTCGCTTGCCTTACTTCCCAATTTTTCCCATCAATGATGGTAGAACAGGACAAGGATTACTTTGGTCCAATAAAGCTTGGGTTGAATTAAATATCAACTTTAGATTCAATCATGTATCCTCCCATATAAATCATTCATCATCTTCAGGATTTTAGGTATCAGTATCGAATCGATTGTCTAGGCTGATTCGTATTAATATCGGTCAGCACCAATGCAGGTGGATAAGTGGTTGTTACCAGATCTATGACATGGTACCAACATAGGATAAAATTGTCAAATACGATATCGATATCTATGAGGGCAAAACCATCCAATATGGACCGATACCTATACATATCTGTCCGATACTGATACCTAAAACCAGTGCACCATCTTTATAGTGCAAAACTTTTTTGTACATTATTTTGCCACATGGTTGGCTTAGTTTAGGCTGAAAACCTTTATATCTCAACGAGGAGATCGCCCAATGAGTACCCAATGAGGCATCCAATGGCTGGGCTAGCTGGCACACATCTTGGTGCACGCCCAGCCAGCGCAACCATCGGATGCTCATTGGACGATGCGCTCATTGGAGAGGATCCCTATCCAAGGAAATGAGTGCAAATCTAGCTAGGGAGAGTTTTATGATTTGTGTAGAACTGGATACTCTCATCCTTCTTCAAATAATAGTAAAAAAACAGTTCATCATAATCTGAGATCTCAGAATTCATTTAACTACATTTATTACGAAGTCATAGTCTATTTATTTATAAAATTTATAACTATATTAACATTTGTTTGTCAAATTCTTGATGTGGATAAAAAGTATAGATACTTAAGAAAACCCTAAAAATAAGCTAAGGAACTTGGATAAAAAGAAATAGATGATTTAAAAAAAAAGATCGAGTTTTCCTCCCGTTACAATGACAATTTTTATCCTATGCAGTAATTGCACGGTGTTGTACTGCATTGTGCAGCGGTTGCAGAAGCCATGTGCATCATGTGGGACCGTTGTGCCACATGGCCTTGTCTACTGCGCCGCATGATGCAGTACTGCATCGTGCAATTACAAGAGAGGATAGCGATTCTTACAATGAATGGGAAATATGGGTGGTAGAGGATATCAGGAGGGTATATTTAGATTTATACTAAAACCATGTAGGGGTTTGTGAATCTTAAGATGAAGTTTTATCAAAAAAGAAAAAAAAAATCTTAGGATGAAGTGGTGAACCTTTACCTTTCACCCACGGAGTGAAGGAAAACTTTCTTCTTATATAAATAGTAAATTTTTAGAAATGATTATATTTGGATTTTTCATTTTATCGAATACCATAAACCAACTGTAAAATCAGTTTCGGAGATAGCAAGAACTAAAAATGTTTGAAGAAAACTGAAATGGACAACAATATTCTAGGTGGGTTCGGGGGTTTCTAGATATTCGAACAGATTACCAAAAAAAAAAATGGATATTCGAACAAATAGAAGGGGCAAATTTCGTTTAAAGAAGCAAACATGAAATGCCATAACTGAGATTGAAGATGGAAAACAGCTTAATTCGGTAATCCGCGTAATGGCAGTTTTGCCGCTTTACGACATTGCCGGGTTCTCAGATCTTCGAACGACAATGGAAACTCAAGAGATTTGTAACCCAAATATGGCTGTTCTGGTAACCGAATACTATATATATATAAAGATAAACGAAACCCCCTTTCTTCGTTCTGTATATTCTTATATTCTCGATTTGTCTCTGTTGAAACAGAGACACAAAGGAGGAGGTGAGGGAGGGAGGGGGAGATGGGCATGGCCAAGGAATCAAGCAGGAAGTGTTCACACTGTGGAAACAATGGACATAACTCAAGGACATGCAATGAGAAGGCTGGGATGAAGCTTTTTGGTGTAAGGATTTTGAAAAAAGAGGAAGAAAGTATGAAGAAGAGCTTGAGTATGGAGAATTTGAGGACATGCCCAGTTGATCAGGGGTCTTCTGATCCTGGGTATTTATCAGATGGACCTGTTCAAACAAGAAGAGCCACCACACAGGAAAGGAAAAGGGGTACTTCTTTGTTTCATCCCTTAAAATCTCTCTAGTGTTTATTGATTTTGTTCTTCATATTTCTTATCTTTTGATTGTGGTTCTCATGGGTTTTGGAGAAAACCTCTGTTTTTTTATGACTTCTTGAGTGAATTTAAACATGGAAAGGTTTTCATGTTGTGTTCTTCAATCGGCATCCTGGAATTTTTCATATGAGAATTAGAGTTTCAAGCTTTGCATTAATTTGATTTTAACGTAGACTACATATTTGGAAATATGATAGAATGAATTCCACCCACTCCTATCTTCATCAGACAATTCAACCTCATTTCGATCAATCTTCATCAAACATAAATAAATGGTTACATGCATAACTAGATTTTCTGTTTATATTTCAATTCTCAAGAGTCAGGATTGAATACCAGTTATTGTTTGATTAAGAAACATTCCTGTACCTAGTTCTTCAAGTTTTGGAAAGAATTGGTGTTTCTCAGATGTGGTGAAACAGAAATGAAATTGAGAAGCAAAGCACCTAAAAATTTTAGCTTGGACAATTTAGAACCTAGAAGCAAAGATTGATATGTGAATTCAGAAGTAATAGCTTCCTCCTTTTGTACCTAGCTCCCTGCAATAATGGACAAATAATATCAGAAAATATCAAATATTTTGACTAAGTTTCACCAGATATTGGGTTTAAATGAATAATTATATGATGATGCAGAAGCATTTGGTTTAAGTTCTTGCTTATGATTGGTTTCTGTTTCCCAATCAATGGCAGGAGAGATAGTGGAGGAATTTGGGTAGTCATTATTTTAAGTGTGTATTTGTATGGAGTAGGATACGATCCTTTGAAAGGAAATTGAATTGTTTTGAGAGCTTGAGAACCTTTCCCCTCTAAACTTGGGTACTTTTCATCTCCTTCCTTCTTGTTTGAAATGTTGATGGGGATTGTGTGTTCTCTACTTTTCTTACCAAACACTAATTCCTTTCTTTTCCACAGGGGTGCCATGGACAGAGGAAGAACACCGAACTTTCCTAGCAGGATTAGAGAAACTTGGGAAAGGTGACTGGAGAGGAATTTCAAAGAACTTTGTGACCACCAGAACACCGACCCAAGTTGCTAGCCATGCTCAGAAATATTTTCTCAGGCAGGCTTTATCTAATAAGAGGAAGCGTCGATCAAGCCTTTTCGATGTGGCCATTAAAAATGTAGTAATTCCTTATTCCTTCATTAATGAATTTCAGTAGCTTTAGTCCTGAAACTATCTCCCACCCTCCCTCCCCCCACCCCACCCCACCCCAAACCCTGGAAAAAAAAAAAACCTACCCTTATATCTGTTTTGAACTTTCAAATTATGATTTTGAAGTATTGGATATACAGGATCCAGCTTCCCAAACTGCACCAGTTTTGCCCCTTACAAGTACTAATGAAGCCTCAGAGAAGGTAATTCTCTCATTATATACTCATCAAGGGAGAAAACTTACTCTCATGGTCATGTTAATTAGTTCTGATAAAGTGGAATCGTCAATTGAAACTGATTTTTATTTGCACTGTCATAGTGTAATGTTGCTTATGTTTGATGCTTCAGTCAGGTGTGTCAGCACAAATTACAGCCCAAGTTGCTGGTCTAGGATTAGAATCTCCACCGATCAGCCCCATATCTGTAACTTCTGGTGCTCCCAATCTCAGTAGGATCCCATATACGGTATAAGTTAACAGCTAACCATCTTCCCTTCTCTGAAATTTCATTTTGCCTGTTGAACTTTAACAAAGACTAAGAATTCCAAAGATTTAAAATCAAAATGAGTTTTGCATGCCTTTATTCATGAACCAAAGTGACAAAAACTTATTAGGCAAGCCTCTATGACTTGAGAAGAGTCTGAGGAATGCAACAACTTCTGTTTTTCCTTTTTCTCCCTATGGTTATACTAATCTTTGATTTCTTAAACAGGCGGGATTTGGTGGCATGAGACTGAACTATCCAGCAGTTAAAATCGTTCCAACTGTATCCTACATCCCAGTGATGAATTATCCCAACCAAGGCTACACATACCGACCTAAGGCCCACAACAGCCTTGCTGCTTGTGCGCTCATTCCATCGCAATTGCCCATCAATCCCATACCTCAACTCCCACAATGTGTATCTCAGACCGATCCTGGGGCTTCAACTACTGTGAACACTGATCTAGGTTTAAGTGTTACACCACCTCAACCGCCTGACCGAGACAAGTTGTCAGCTCAGACATCCAATTTCGGTGGGGCTATTAGAGTTATCTGAGTTCTGTTTGGGTAGATGATTTGTCCTCTCATTTTTTTCCATTAGAAGTTGGATAACGAAATTCTTTTTCAGCTCTAATGAAAATGAAAGCTATTGATTTTATTCCTCTTAAGTATGTCTATGCTTTTATTTTACTTCTATGGGTTCCTGTATCTTAGATATTTTATATTTCTATTCCTCCACAAGACCAGATAGGGTACTCTGGAGAATAACAGAACCAGGATCTTGCACTGCTTATGCAGTAAAGATGGTCTTTATCATAAGAGTATACTGTCAAATATCTGATTAAATTATGGGCTGCGGGGAATTCGACCCTATTTGGCTTACATTCTCATTCACAATTATATGTACCTCATTGCTTTGACGAAAATAAAGTGTACTGGTGTTCCTTCAAATCCAATTTTTAGAGAGAAATTCAATATACAAGAATCGAAACCAAACTGATTAACACCCTTAGCCTTAACCAAATGATTTGCTAGGCTCTTTCAAATTTCAACTATTTGGAACAGAAATTGCAGGTGTTCTTAATTATGGATCATCATTTCAGCATCAAGCTGCTTGCATTCAGGTTTTATTTTACTAACAAACATTGGCCCTATTACATCAATGACCAAAAGAAACCCGAGGATCTCTAGTCACTAATTTAGAAGAACCATTTTATTTGCTTTATTCTTTCTTTGAGTAGAGCCATATATAAGTGTTGATCTAACAACTGGATTAGATCTAAGCTTGCAGTCCCATCTCTGATTGCATAATCTCCTCAAAGGCTTTCATGTCTGAAGGAAGCAGACCCAGTGTTAGGATCTTGTTCTTACTATCCTTTCTCTGGGCATGGACAACAACTAATTCCTTCTGTGGACATGCATTTGCAATTTGCGTGGGACCTCCCCAACCAAAATCAATATCACTCCTGCAAAACAGTCTGGACCATTTGTTGCCTATAAATGCTCTATCCAGTAGTACATCTGTTCTTATTGCTTCTATGTTGTCCTTGATCAATTGAATGTAGTCCAAGTAGTTGTTAACCGATTGAATGTAGTCCAATTCAAGTGCCCTTTTGATCAAATCAACTGCAAACGACAGTGGCTTTTCAATTAGTTCTCCTGCACTACATCCACAACCTGTCAACAAAATGGCATTGCCGAAGTACCCTTTTGGAAATGGACCTATTCGCTGCCGTCCATCGAAACAATTAGAACCTTCGATGGCTCAGAAAGGTTCATTTTGAGGGCCTTGGTTCTTGCACGCCATGTAAATGCCATGATCAATTCAAAATCTGTGGCACTCTTTATGGTTCCATCCTCCATAGCTATCTTCTTCAGTTGCATCATTTTTTGGAGATCAAAAGTGAAGGATTTGAATACAGATTGTTCATCTCGACGTATAAAGGGAAAATTTGATCCATCTTCGTTCATTCCAGAAATATTGTCATGCTTGTATTCAATTTTAAGGGGTTGGCTTAGCTTCATTATAGATCTATCTAAAAATGGAAGAACACTTAAGGGTAAGCCTCTAGCAATTTCAGCCCATTACTTCATAAATACCATTAATGATGTTCCATCGCTCATGCAATGGTTCATTCTTAATCCAAGAACAAAGCCTCCACACTGGAACCTTGTCACCTAAATGACATTAAAACTACAATTTAGAATGCTCCGACTTCATCCTCAGAGGCACATCAGGTGTCCACGCTCTGGCTTTGTCACAATTTGCTCTGATACAACTTGTTAGGGACTTGGGTAGAATTCATCCTTAAAAAGTAGCAATTAAGGAGAGGGTGCCCAAATATCTACAAGCCTTCCACGTGGAACCCAAACAAATAAAACTGAAGGAAATATGAATAATTAGTGTATAGTTTACCTGTACTGAAAGCAGTGGTATATCAAAAGGGTTCTTTGATTCATTGCAAGCATGAACAAGTTGTCTGTGTATTGGGAGATTGGGGATTGTAAAATCGCCCAACTCACGAAGCTCACAATTTGCAACTGCTTCAACAAATGATACACCACCTTCTCCTGTGCATTTCACCATAAATCTTCCATCTGGGCTTTGTACAAGACTTCCTGCAAATGGATAGAAATGAACCAGAACCTTAGCCAAAGCTTGTTTGATTGTTTCACAGAGATTCTCTGTCCTTCTCGTCCCATCCTCCATCTCATAGCAAATTAAAATATCAACAGGACCCATCAATAACTCGTCTACAGGAGACAAATAATAGAGCCCCCCATCATCATAAGTCTTCTTCATTGTGGGACGAACAACATCAGGTTTAAATTTTGTTATTGTAATTGCTTCTCCCGTTCCAGTTCCAGTTCCGCCATGTGAAGCTTCCATTGAGTATGTCCTCCTCCTACCTGCACACAGCCTTATTGTAAGCTAACTTAATTTAGTGTTGTTTTATACATCAATTTTATTAGTTACTTTACACAATTTGGATCCTCTGTTGCCGGGCAGTCGTGCGACGGGCTTGCAGCCTCACACAGGCAGGGGCCATATGCCCACCATGCCCACTGCTCGAGCATCCTTCCCAGGTGAGCTGCCGGGCAGCCATATGGCTTGATTGCGGCCTCACACAGCCAGGGCATGGACCCCACCCGGGCAAGGTGCTCGGGTAGTGGGCGGCACGGGCATTTCGCCCTTGCCTATGTGAGGAGGACATATGTCAATCACACGGCTGCCCTGCAGTGGAGGATCACACGATCTGCTTTGCATGCGTATGACACAAACAAATTAAAGGGGCGTTGTTAACGCAAGGGCCATGCCGCGCACCCAAGCCACTGAGAGCGCATGCAGTGGCATAAAAGGGGATGGAATTTTCGCTATACATGGGTGCATGACGGTTATTCTGACCCCTGTTGTATGTGGGCATGGCCCCTACAAGCTTTCGTAGTACGACAAGTACCTTGGCACCTCGACCATGAACATATGGTGACTGGAGTGAGCATTGTGACACCATTATTCAACCGGAATGAAGGATTCTTGAGAGGCTTTGAAGAGACTAAAAGATTTGGGGCAAGGGTGTTAAGTAAGGTTCCCAGCATTGTACTCTCTAAGAATTTTGCTCTAGTCTCAGAGCAAACCGATACAGATGCACACACAAAGATGGAAAGTGATCAAGGTAGAAATTAAGAAGCAAAGTCTGGCGTTCCTAAACATACCAAGAGCAACTTTATAAGTAGATGATGAGAAAGGGACCTGGGAAGGGGCAGATCCAATGTTGGATGTGTAGGTAAAGGATATTGAAAGGCACCTGGGCGGCATAACCAATGTGGATGTTTTTTTTTTGGGTGTAGAGCCAACCGATACAATTGTGATGCTGGCTCAGGTTCTCATACGAGAACCATTATCGTACGGTCTTGAATCGCACAATTACACCCATATAGAGGAATTAAGGGGTAGGGCCGAAAAAAAAAGTCCGGATTACTCTTACACTGTATTATTGTATGTTTCTCCTTCTATTATCGTTGTCGATGAGATTAAGAAATACGTCTCATGATATTATTCGTTTAAAGTTACGATTTTTTTTTGCTAATTTTTTTGACAAACATTGAGTTTTGATCTCTCTCACGAACAAAGGTGGATTCCAGATTTCCAGTCACCATCCATAATAATAAAAGAGTCATAAAATATTAAATACATTATTAATTTTTTTGGTAAAACTACCTGTTTTTCGTATAACTATTACAACTGTTCTACCAAGTTTTTTCAGTGGAAAGCGATGGAGGCAGGAATCCTGTTAGTGTGAGTAAAGTTACGTTCCCCTCATTGCCTCCTTGTGGGGTCCTGTTGAGGTTGATGGTCGATGGGCCGTTGAATTGCACCAAAAAAAAAAAAGAAGAAAAAAGTGTCGTTTAGACATAAACTGTAGACTAATCTGCCACAATGGTGATCAAGGATCAAAACCATTGGACGCGAATATATGAATGTCTAAGTGGTCCTCCAAATGAATGGGTTCGGATCCTCTCCAACTATTTGGGCATCCAGCTCCTCTCCACTGGGGAATTGGGATATGGGATGTAAACCGATCAAATTCTGTTCGGATTTACTATTATTTGAATCAGAATTCGTTTATCGAATGGCATATCTGTATCCGATTTTATCCGATTTGATATCTGATGGATTTTTAAAAATCATTAGCATATTCGAATTCGACAGTCTATCAGATATTATCCGATCTGATTAGTAAATGAATCTGACTTATATCGATTTTGGATTTTCGATTCCGATTATTTAAATATCCTTATAAAAGTGTTTATAATAAGAGTAATATATCATATGTTTTTACAAAAATATTAAACTAATCGCATTTTACAATCGAATATTATCTGGATTTAAAATGGAATATCCAAATCCGAATCTGATTATCTTTTAGATGGATTCGGATATTTTTTGGAAACCGAAACTCCGGATTTGCACACGGATTTTCAACTATCCATTTACATCCCCACTTGGGGTGTGTGTTCAAGTCCTATTAATCTTTGGATGGGTGATTGAAGAGGACTTGGAGTTGGAGTTGGAGTTGGAGAGATCTTCTGAGTTCACTGATTTGATCCAAAGAAGAATCTGTCAACTTCTTTACTGTGGTTTTGAAAATTTTTTTTTTTTTGGTCTAAGAGAAAAAATATTTGTCATAAACCTAAATACCAGAAATGAACCCGGGTGACCTTATGACGAAAGAAAGGGAACTAGGGACTGGTGATTCCTGGGTTTGCTTTAAATTCAAAAGTAGTTCCTTTCCTTATAGAAGCCTTTGTTTGACTCACTTATTTTGAAAGCAATGGAGTAAATGATGAAAGCTTCTCAACTCTTTAATCTCAACACACCCCATACATCTTCTTCCCTTGTTTGTTACTCTCAATCTCTAACTCCCTCTCATTGTAGAGATGGACATTGACCTAAAAAAAATATTTTAACAGGGGAAGGGATTGATATTTGATACTTCTCAGATTTGCCGTTAAATTTGTTGCTTTTCTCCATATATTCATTCACCTCTCTAAGTTTCTGATATTAATGGATTTATCTCCCCTCTTTTCCTTGTTACCTTCAACTCTTGAACTTTTTCCCCAAATCCCAACCATTCACAGATTCTTATATGTTCTAAAACCAACTAAAGAAAGATCTCCAATAGGTTTTGTCTTGATTCTGACTTTATGGGTTGTACCGGGTGACTTATTCCTACCTTTTTTTGGATCTTCTTATATGTTTTCTCACACATCAACAATCCATTGGTCTAAACATGACATTAGAAGAATTTTTTTTTAATTAAGATCCATTAATAACGGTCTCTCATTATAAGGTCAAGACCATGACCCCTTTCCTTTTAGTAAATCACCCTAAGGTCATATATGAACATTACAGCTTGACACCAGCACCCCCAGCCCCTTAATTCTCCCCTCTTGGCCTAAGAAGATCAAGATTGGGATTGGAAGTTGGAACTAAATATCACTTGTATGTATCTTTGCGATTTCTATTCATCTTGGGTTTTAAAACATAGATTACAGAGAAACAATTCTGTATTAAATCAATTATATACAGAGAAACACCAAAAGACACATATAGAATCCAACCTTTTGGTTCAAACTTGGAAAATTTTCGGGTGCACAATCTTAAATATTCATAGATAGAGACATTGTTTTACTTTGTCTATTCGTGCTTTTGTGAAAATGTGTGTTCATGACTCTCCCTCTTTGGTGTTTTTCTAATATTTGGTTTGAGTGTGATGAAAGAGTGCAATTTGTTTCCTCATCCGCCATGAGAAAGTCTCATTTTATGAATTGATCAGTGAGGTCCTTAAAATGGCTCAGGTGGTGGAGTAATGATTGGACACCTCCATGTAGTTTCTTGGGGATGAAAACATGATGTCCTATGCTCCAACATCTACGGTAATATGAATTTGACTTCATACTTTTCTCTTGGCCTACTAATTTATTATTTTTATAATGACAATGGAGATGTTGATGAGGCAATGGATAGTCTTTTCTTCTTTTGTAAATTGGTCTAGATGTTTTTAAATGAGTTGCTTTCCGTGTAGCAAACTTCACTTGATGGCATAGAGTTGTTCATGATTCTTTCTCAATAATTACTCTTCCTTTCATTCTAATTCCCATTTTGTATACTGCACTCCCCATTGCTATTGGCTCCCCAATGCAACTCTAGGGTACATGGAAATTTGTTTGATTCATACATGCTCTTTTTTTTTTTTGTTCTTTTAATGTTCTAGAAACTCCGGAAACAAGCAGATATAGGTGTTGTGGTGTGGTGTGGAACTTTGCATGGCAGTTCAGTCGTGAAGAAGTTGTTTCATGGAACAAATTTTGTAAAAAACACGACTTCCTTCTTCACATTATTTCTTTTTAATTGTTGCTTTGTATTTATTTTCTTCACTTTCGAATAAATGTGTCTATATGTTTCCCTTGTTAGGTCAATGTACATTGCTGTAGAGTTATATGAGACGAGAGAGAGGAAGGTCAGAGAAGAAGAATAGAAAAACAACGAGCATTTTCAGCCAAGTGAGTAGTAGTTTTTTGGGTTCTTTGACTTTATTATCTTTTTCTAACTCAAGTAGGGAACCTACTCCATTTGGTTTAGGATTTCCTTTGTTCTCCTTTCAAACTTGGGTATTTTTGGAACTCTATTTTCAACCTTAAAGACATAGCTGTTAGCAGTATTTTTTTCATGGTAGTTTAGGCATATTCATTGGTTGAAATTGGATATAGATGATGTACTGAAAATCTGGTCATGCTTCTTAGTTGAAAGTTAGCAAAAGTGTGTCTGCAGTAGTTCTTTTTTAGTTTGTTCTTTTGGGGATATTATCAGAAGATATGATTGAACTATACAGTGACATAGATATGGTGTATCAATCATTGTAAATTCTTCTTCTTTGTTCTCTATGATACTTTATGCCGATATGAGCTGATAAAATTGGTACATGGTTACATTGCTACAGGTACTGCCTATTGCGAGTTTGATTTCAAACCAGACACTTTTTTGACATGATCAAACTAATAAAGATTGGTACATGGTTATATTGCTGCAGGTAACGTCCATTTGAATACTAATGTCAATGAGTTATTGCTAAAATTTATGTGTTTACGGGAGTTGCTTGGTGATTTAAAGCACTCCTTGTCTAAGGTGTTCATTGATTGAAGACATAAAGCAAAGTATATATATTGTTTATTTTGTTTTTGAATTTTAATAATTAGTCATAGGTTGTAAGTGTCCTTTAGGGTAAAGTAGATTAAATGTAATTAAGTTTCAAATGGTGTACAGGTAAACTTAAACTATTTTGGATCTTGTCATTATTTCATTGTTTTTAGGGATGAATGTTCTCTTCTTTTTTTGTGTGGAAGTCTTATGTCTTTTCACATCAATAGGTTAAAGGATAAGATAACTAAACAGGTTAAAAGATTTGCACCACAAAAATAATAGGTTAAAGGATTAAGTAAATAAATTTTTTTTTTTAAAATACTATATGTAGCGGCGTTTCTTACTAAATGCCGCTATAAGTACCTTTTACCGGCATTTAAGAAACGCCGCTCTAGGATATTTTATCGGCGTTTATGTAAACATGCCGCCAATAAATCATATTATACCAAAGCTTACCAATCTATAACGACATCTCAGAAAACGCCGTTATAAAGTATATATGGCAACATTTGTTAACAAACGCCGGTGAAAGTATACTTACACGGGCATATGGCATAAACGCCGTGATACATTTCTGGCGGTACATTTGACGACATATGTGCGGCGTTTGTACTAAACGCCGCTGAATCCTATAGCGGCATTTTTTTAAGCTACGGAGACACTTAAAAAACGCTGCAAAAGACGCCTTTTCTTGTAGTGTGTTTAAAGAAGAATTGTTCTGGAAACAAAAATCAAGAGTTGACTGGTTAAAGGAGGGAGATTTGAATACTAAGTTTTTCATGTTGTTACTCTTAAAAGGAGGCATAATAATAAAATTTTAAAGCTGAAATACCCGGATGGAATGTGGTCAAATTCTGAAGAAGAAGTCCATAATATCCTTTGTGAGTACTTTAAGGAGATTTATAAGGAAGAGGCAACGAATGAGGCGGCTACTGAGGAAGTGCTGAATGGCATCCACCCTTTGGTTAATGACGAAATTAACGCCCAGTTGTGTAAGCTTCCAGATATGGAGGAGATTAAAAAGGCCCTGTTCTCCCTTGCTCAGCTCAAGTCTCCTGGTTTCGACGGGTTTCCTCCCAAATTTTTTCAAAAATTCTGGGAGGATATTAAGGAGGATATTTTTCAGTTTGTTATTGATTTTTTTAATTCTGGTTCTCTCTCACCTTGGCATAACCGCACCCTCATCTGTCTTATCCCTAAATCCAAGGATGCTGACTCTGCTGACAAATTTTGACCAATCAGCTTATGCTTTGTGGCAGTGAAAATAATTACAAAATTATTGGGTACTCGTCTGAAGCCGGTTTTGGACTTGGTTATTGATGCTTCCCAATCGGCCTTTGTTCCAGGCAGGTACATTTCCGATAATGTCCTCATTGCTCACGAGTTATTCCATTTTATTAAAAAAAGAAAAAAGAAAAGTTTATCCCAATTTCTGGCTATCAAACTGGATATGCGTAAAGCATATGATAGAGTTAATTGGAACTTCATTGAAAAGATGTTTAGCAAATCGGGTTTCTCTGATTTTTGGGTCAAGCTTGTTATGTCCTGCATTCGATTGGTTTCTTATACTCTCTTGATTAATGGATCGGAAAGTGGTGATATTTTGCCTTCCAGGGGAATTAGGCAGGGAGATCCTCTTTCTCCGGCGTTGTTCATCATTTGCGCTCAAGCTTTATCTTCTATCCTTAATGCGGCTGCAGCTAAAGGCGACATTCATGGCATTAAAATCAGAAATAGAGGAAACGCTTTCTCTCATCTCCTTTTCGCAGATGACTGCCTCTTGTTTGGTAGAGCCCATATTAATGAAGTTACTGCTTTGAAGAGGTGTCTGGACTTGTACTGTCAAGCTTCGGGTCAAGAGATAAACTTAAAAAAATCCTACATTACTTTCAGCAAGAACACTCATTCCAAGTTTAGAAGGTGGTTTTCTAGAGTGCTTAAAATTCCTTATGGGGATGGTCCGGCTAAATACTTAGGACTTCCCACGGATTTTGGTATCTCTAAAAATCTACTGTTTCAAGACATTAAGGACCGGACTGTTTCAAAACTTCAAGGGTGGAAGAAAAATCTCCTGTCAGCAGCGGGCGAAGAGGTCTTACTTAAATCTGCAGCTCTCCCTATGACCAACTATGCAGGTGCTTCTTTTAAACTGCCTAAATCTTCTCTTGAGGATATTAAAAAGGCTTCTACTGATTTTTTTTGGGATGATAATTCTGATAAACATAAAATTCATTGGGTTTCTTGGGACAGAATGTGTAAATCAAAACAAGCAGGTGGTCTGGGCTTCAGAGATCCAATTCTTCACAATCAAGCTTTATTGGCTAAAAATGCTTGGCGGTTGCTTTCAGAGCCGAATTCTCCTTGGGCAAGAATGATGAAGAATACTTATTTTCCAAATTGTGATTTCCTTAAAGCAAAATTGGGACATCAGCCTTCGTGGGGATGGCGTAGTATCCTGGAAGGTAGGGAAGCCTTATCTATTGGTCTTTTATGGTTGGTGGGGAAGGGAGATAAAATTTCTGTTTGGAATGATAACTGGATTCCTTCAGCTAAGAATTTCAGAATCTATTCTCTCAAACTGGACAATTGTCCAATTGAGAAGGTGGAGGACTTGATTGATGCCCAATCAAGATCGTGGAAGATTGATTTGTTGGATGCTTTTTTTCTACCTATTGATAAGAAGGCTATTCTTAAAATCAGCCTTAGCTTGTTTCCAAATGAAGACGTTTTGGTGTGGGGTGGAGCTAAATCCGGCAAATTTTCTGTGAAATCAATGTATCATTTGCTCAAAAATAGGAAGGATTTGAAAAGCTCTAACCGTTCCTCCTCTTCCTCAACCTCTCATAAGAATTATTTATCTATGACAGATATCTACTGGAGAAGAATTTGGAATGCCAAGACTTTGCCTAAAATAAAGCTATTTTTGTGGAGAAGTTGCGCTGATGGAATCGCAGTGGGTCAAGGTTTCCTTGTTAGAAGAATCCCCATCAATCTGGCTTGCTATAGATGTGGAGAGAGGGAAGAATCCGTGGGCCACACTCTTCTTACTTGTTCTTTCGCCAGGGCGGTTTGGTTTGGTTCATCCTTATCCATGTTAACCAACTTTACTCAATCTGATAAAATGAGTGATTGGTTCCATTGTTGGGATGATTTATTTGTGAAGGATAAAAAAATGGCGCAAGAGAGGTTTTCTATGGCTTCGTTCCTGATCTGGTTTATTTGGAAGGCTCGAAACCAACTGATCTTCAACAACCAATGTTGGTCTCCTCAGCAAGTGATCTCTATGGCTGAAAAGGCTTTCAATGAATTCTCTGAGGTTTGTTTTAAGTCTAATTCAGTCCCTGCTGCAGTTTCAGTTCGTTCTCCTCCCCCTCCTTGCGGCTGGTCCCCTCCTGATGATCCTTTTGTGAAGGTAAATTGAGATGCAGCTTGGGTGAAGAAGACCAATAGAGGGGGTTTAGGAATCATCATCAGGGATCATCTTGGGATTCCCCTTCATGCCTTTATTGCGGGTTTTGATGGTGTCTCAAGTCTTTTCGCTGAAGCTGTTGCTGTTAGAACTGGGTTTCTTCAAGCGGCGAAGTGTGGTTTCTCTTCCATTGTGGTGGAGTCGGATTGCTCAAATTTGATCTGCCAAATTAACTCTAAAAGTTTCGATTTGGAGATCAGTGGGGTGGGATTTAATATCCTTCAGCTTCAAGATTCCTTTGCTGCTTGTTTTTTTAGGTTAGTTCCAAGGTCGTCTAATTCAGTTGCAGACTCCTTGGCCCGGTCGGCCCTTTCGGATGAGTCCCCTATTGCTTGGCCCGTTACCTCTCAGTGGCTGATAAATGTTTGTAATTTACATGTCACTGCTTGTATCAACTCGATTTCTCAATGAATTTGCTTTTTACCAAAAAAAAAAAAAAAAAGAATTCACAGTGATTTCCATTAATGGTTAGTTTAATGGCTTGTAAAGCACAAGAGTCCCCTATTCAGTGTCTCCCCCACGGCCCTTAGAGAAGCTGTATCTCTCACTCTCTCCCCTGTTGTCTCCCACCGTCTCCTTGGCCTACCTTCTTCTCCGTCTTGTCTTCTAGAAGAAGAGGTGCAATAGAAAAATAGTTTCACTAGGGTTTGAAGTTTTAAGGGTTACAAGTATCGACAGAGTTCCAAGGTCTCTGATTTGGGTGAATCCCAGAGAGGTTGTGAGTTCTCTTAATAATTGTTTAATTTTCCTCTCTCTCTCCCTCACGGATAAAAATCCTCTCCAATTCTTTAATCTGGCAATACCTGGCAATACTTCCTTCATTGTGCAACATATGACACAAACAAATCTAATGGCTGATAATCCTTTGAACCATTTAATGAAACCCTACCCGTTTTGGCAACCAGATCCTCTCAACCCGAGTAGATCGTAAACCCAAAAACGCTAGGAAAAAAAAACGCAGCAATAAGGAAACACTTTCAAATCGCTTCCATCTCTTGGTTCATCTTCTTCCCTTCTTCCCACCATTAGAGAGCTGCAGAGGTTACACTTTCAAATCGCAGAGTTCTTCGTTGGGTGCTTGTGTTAAATTAGGGACAGGTATAAAAAGGACCACCACCGACAGTGTTTCTCTTTCGAAAGAAACTGTTTTACTTTGTTGTGTGTTCGCTCCGTGCGAGATAGTGTACCAAAAACTGCTTCCATTGTCGATCCAACGACCTTCTTGTCTTCTCCCATGAAACGACCATGAATCGCTCGCAACCCACTACAAGTACTTTTGAACCTAAATTTCGGTTACTGCCTCTATTCTGGGAGCGGTGGTAAGAGAAGAAATGGTTCTGTGAAGGATTAAGGAATTCTGTTTGCAAGAGAAATCCCTCCGAATGAAGATCGACACACTGTGGAGGAGCGGGTTCAGTTTAGGCGTGGATTTGGTAATGTCTTCTACTGGTTTTGTACTCAACAATCGCTTCTCTTTTTTGCTCTTTAACTGTACCCACTACTAAATGTCTAAATCTCTTTTCTCGTCTACACTATCTCTCTACCTCTTCTTTATTTCTTGCTTTTTAGGGTTTTCGTTTGCACTTATCTAGGTTTTAGAGTTGCGACTTTTTGAGATTTCAGAATGAGAGGTACATCTATCCCTAATTTCTTTCCCATTTTGTAAGTTAGAGGAGCTGCAGCTTGAATCTGTTGACATTTCGTTGATTTTGGAACTTTTCATCTTAATCGGGTTTCTCGGATCAGGCAAATAAAACGGGTAGAGTTTCATTAAATGATGCAAAAGATTATCAGCCATTAGATCTGTTTGTGCCATGTGTCATGCAGTAAAGGTAGCATTGCTAGGTATTGTCAGATTAAAGAATTGTAGAGGATTTTTATCCCTACCCCTCCCCTCTTCTTAATTATTATTTGTGAAAGCCAAATAAAGGTCGATCTCCCCCATGGCTGTGTCGAACCAGATATATCTTCTTGTGTTTAATTTGGTTTTTAATGTTGTTCTTGTGGATAATAAAAAAGGCATATATAGATTAGAAAAACAGGAAATAACCATTAACCAGACAGACCAAGTAGGAAGATCTAAAAGTGAAGGGGAAGAAGAAGAAGAAGAGCAAGAAGTGATTACCTTCACCACAGCCAAGCTTAGTTCCTTTGTAACGAGTCTGAGTCTGTAAGAATTCAAGCAAAGTAGTGGAAGGGTCGACTTTAGATATCTCAAACCTCTCACCATTAACAGCAAAAACCAGTTTCTTCCCCTCTCGGTTTTGGGAGAGATGGGTTTTGAGAAAGAATCATGTTTCGAAAATAGAAGATGGATTTGGTTTTGGGTTTAGATGGAGAAAATGGGTTGAGGGTTTTAATTAGATTTGGTTTCATAAATGGAAGGAGAAAGGGAAGTCATGTGCAAGATTAAATTTTTATCACCTCCAATTCGTTGTCCGCTCCAATTCCCTCCAATCCCTCCCATAGGAGCAGAAAGAGATGGATTTGGTTTGGGGTTTAGATGGAGAAAATGGGTTGAGGGTTTTAATTACCCCACCTAAATGGAAGGGAAAGGGGTGCAAGATTAATTTTTATCACCTCTATTTTCTATTCCTCCATGTGGAGCAGAAATGACCACTACCCACCTTGGCGGGGTAAGGTGGTCATTTCATGGAGATGAGGAATTGATAGAGTGATAACGATTCGTGCAAGATTGGGGAAAATGATTTAGGAAAGATGAGGGCATTTTGTCCGTTCACCCCTTGAGTTTAACACTATTAGATCTAAACTAATGGAATGGGAATATTTGTTAACTATTAAGAACCTCAGGGGCACGCAGAATTTTTCAAAACTCAAGAACTTTTCCAGAATTACGTCAAACCTCAGGGTTACGTGAAAAAAACCCCTCAAAATAAAAAGAATCTCATTGCGGCAAACAGCATTTATCTACGCCACTTGTTTCCATGGCTACCTGTTCATTTCCACTCTCTCTTTTCCCATTCGATCACCACATAGCTGATGAAGCAGAGATTTTCCATGGCGATTACCATTTCGACTCCTCTGCTTCTGGATTCCCCTGGCTCTCCTTGTTCTTCTCCACCTCTTCACTTCCAGGTTAGAAGAATACCTGTGCAGAGAAGATGTTTGCTTCAATCTTGGACCAGAAGAACGAGACCCATTAATTTTTCTCTTGTTGAAGCTCGTCCGAATGTCCGAAAGGAAGACATTGTCATCGTCGGAGCTGAAATCGCAGGTCTCGCAACCGCATTGTCCCTTCACAAGTCAGTTCCCCAAACTCTTAATCAACAACACGATCCTGAACCCTAATATTTTTGGATTTTGGTTTTCTTGGAACTTATGAGATTGCCCGCGTAATCAGGCTTGGAGTTCGGTCATTGGTGCTCGATCAAGCGGTGTCGCTTCAAACCAGTGGAACCTCACTAACGCTCTTCAAGAACGGATGGAGTGTGTTGAATGCAATTGGGGTTGCCGATGATCTCAGGACCCAGTTTCTTGATATTCAAGGGTGAAATTTCCACTTTAAAGAGAAATCCAATATCAACTATTTGGAACAGAAATAGCAGGTGTTCTTAATTATGGATCATCATTTCAGCATCAAGTTGCTTGCATTCAGGTTTTATTTTACTAACAAACAAACATTGGTGGCCCTATTACATCAATGACCAAAAGAAACCCTAGGATCTCTAGTCACAAATTTAGAAGATCCTTTTATTTGCTTTACTCTTTCTATGAGTAGAGCCATATATAATTGTTGATATAACAAGTGGATTAGATACAAGCTTGTATTCCCATCTCTGATTGCAGAAAGTCCTCTAAGGCTTTCATGTCTGAAGGAAGCAGACCCAGTGTTAGGATCTTGTTCTTACTATCCTTTCTCTGGGCATGGACAATAGCTACTTCCTTCTGTGGAGATGCATGTGCAATTTGCGCGGCACCTCCCCAACCAAAATCAATATCACTCCGGGAAAACAGTCTGACCATTTGTTGCCTATAAATGCTCTATCAGTAGATCTGTTTTTATTGCTTCTACGTTGTCCTTGCTCGATTGAATGTAGTCCAATTCAAGTGCCCTTTTGATCAAATCAACTGCAAACAACGGTGGCTTTTCAATTAGTTCTCCTGCACTACATCCACAACCTGTCAAAAAAATGGCATTGCCGAAGTACCCTTCTGGAAATGATGGAATTCGATGCCGTCCATCGACAACAATTAGAAGCTTTGATGGCTCAGAAGGGTTCATTTTGAGGGCCTTGGTTCTTGCACGCCATGTAAATGCCATGATCAATTCAAAATCTGTGGCACTCTTTATGGTTCCATCCTCCATAGCTATCTTCTTCAGTTGTATCATTTTTTGGAGATCAAAAACGAAGGATTTGAATACAGATTGTTCATCTTGTCGTAGCAAGGGAAAATTTGATCCATCTTCGTTCATTCCAGGAATATTGTCATGCTTGTATTCAATTTTAAGGGTTTGTCCTAGCTTCGTTATAGATCTATCTAAAAATGGAAGAACACTTAAGGGTAAGCCTCTAGCAATTTCAGCCCATGACTTCATAAATGCCATTAATGATGCTCCATCGCTCATGCAATGGTTCATTCTTAATCCAAGAACAAAGCTTCCACACTGGAACCTTGTCACCTAAACAACATTAAAACTACAATTTAGAATGCTCCGACTTCATCCTCAGAGGCACATCGTGTCCACGTTCTGGCTTGTCACAAGTGGCTCTGATTCAACTTGCTAGGGACTTGGGTATAATTCATCCTTAAAAGCTAGCAATTAAGGAGAGGGTGTCCAAGTACCTACAAGCCTTTCACGTGGAACCCAAACAAATAAAACTACAGGAAAAATGAATAATTAGTGTATAGCTTACCTGTACCGAAAGCAGTGGTATATCAAAAGGGTTCTTTGATTCATTGCAAGCATGAACAAGTTGTCTATGTAGTGGGAGATTGGGGATTGTAAAATCGCCCAACTCACGGATCTCACAATTTGCAACTGCTTCGACAAATGAATCACCACCTTCTCCTGTGCATTTCACCATAAATCTTCCATCTGGGATTTGTACAAGACTTCCTGCAAATGGATAGAAATGAACCAGAACCTTAGCCAAAGCTTGTTTCACAGAGATTCTCTGTCCCTCTCGTCCCATCCATCTCATAGCAAAATAAAATATCAAAAGGACCCATCAATAACTCATCTACAAGAGACAAATAATAGAGCCCCCCATCATCATAAGTCTTCTTTATTGTAGGACGAACAACATCAGGTTTAAACTTTGTTATTGTAATTGCTTCTCCCGTTCCAGTTCCAGTTCCGCCATGTGAAGCTTCCATTGAGTATGTCCTCCTCCTACCTGCACACAGCCTTATTGTAAGCTAACTTAATTTAGTGTTGTTTTATGCATCAATTTTATTAGTTACTTTACACAATTTGAATCCTCTGCTGCCGGGCAGCCATGCAGCCGGTTTGCAGCCTCACACAGGCAGGGGCGAAATGCCCACCCCACCCACTGCCTGAGCACCCTTCCCAGGTGGGCTGCCGGGCAGCCATATGGCCTGATTACGGCCTCACACAGCCAGGGCATGGACCCCACCTGGGCAAGGTGCTCGGGCAGTGGGTGGGGCAGGCATTTCACCCTTGCCTATGTGAGGACGCATGTTGGTCGCACGGCTGTACAGGATCACACAGTCTACTTTGCATGCGTATGACACAAACAAATTAAAGGGGTACTGTTAACACAAGGGCCATGCCGCGCACCGTAGCCAATGAGAACGTATGCGATGGCACAAAAGGGGGTGGAATTTTTGCCATACATGGGAGCATGACGGTCATTCCGACCCCTGTTGTGCGTGGGTGTGGCCCCTTCAAGCTTTCGTAGTATGTCAAGTACCTTGATAGCTTGACCACGAACATATGGTGACTGGAGTGAGCATTGTGACACTATTATACAACCGGAATGAAGGATTCTTGAGAGGCTTTGAAGAGACTAAACGATTTGGGGCAAGGGGGTTAAGTAAGGTTCCCAGCATTGTACTCTCTACGAATTTTGGTCTAGTCTCAGAGCAAACCGATACAGATGCACACACAAGTTAAGATGGAAAGTGATCAAGGTAGAAAGTAAGAAGCAAGAGTCATGGCGTTCCTAAACATACTAAGAGCAGCTTTATAAGTAGATGATGAGAAAGGGACCTGGGAAGCGGCAGAACCAATGTTGGATGTGTAGGTAAAGGATACTGAAAGGCACCTGGGCGCCACAACCAATTGCGAGGATGGACATTGTATTGCTGCACGCTTCTCCTAGTATTATCGTTGTTGATGTGATAAGGTCAGGAATGCGTCTCGTTATGATCTTTCTCACGAACAAAGTTGGATTCTAGTCACCATCCATAACTTCTCTTGGGAAAATTATCGTTACTGGGGGCGGTGCTGTGCACATCGTACGGTGCAGCACCACCCATGTGTGCACAATGAACTCTATCATACACACGTGGGCGGTGCTACACCGCACGATGCGTACAGCAACCCCCAAATACTGTGGGCGATAAGAACCCACTTGTCTTGTCCTCCTTTGGCCCTTGAGCTCTTATATACATAAAGAGTCATAGAACATTAAATACACTATTAACTGTTTTTCCTTTTATTGGTAACCCAACTATTATAACTGTTTTTTTTTTTTTGAAGTGGAAAGCGATAGAGGTCTTTTGCCACATCGTGCATTCCCACGAGTGTTGTCCTTGTGTAATGTTTGGATTAGACATAAACTGTGTAAACTAATCTCCCAATGCGATGGTGATCATAACCATTGGATACGAATATATGAATGTCTAAGTGGTCCTCCAAATGAATGGGTTCGGATCCTCTCCAACTACTTGGGCTTTCAACCCTCCAACTCCTCTCCACTTGGGATTAGGGATTTAAATAGATTAAATTTGACTCGGATTTATTACTATCTAAATATGAATCTGTTTATCGAATAACATAATTGTCTCTGATCCGATATCCAATGGATCTTTAAAAACTAATATCATATTCGAATTCGAGAGTCTATCGAATATTTCGATGTTATCCGATCCAATTAGTAAATGAATTTGACTTATATCGATTATGGAGTCCGATTAACAAAATATCGTTATAAAAGACTTATAAAAGACAAGAGCACATAGTCAAGCGGAAGATTATTTCAGCTTCCAATGTTTCCTACCCAGAACAATCCAGTAAATTATAGGACGGCCAAGCAACTGCAAGGAATTATTTACCTTCTGCCGGGAGAGAGATCCTTGCCATTCATAATGGTGTTAAGGCTTGATTCTCTTTCTTGCATGTGCGTCCAGTAGTGCTGAACGGTAACTTCACTACAGGGCAGAAATAAGGAATGGGCGTTAGCATTAAATGGAATTATTTTGCAGATTATTGGAAGCACCCAAACCAAATAAGTAATAAAACTATACAAGGCTAAATTAGGATGTTAAATCTGGACTTGAGAATTAGGGTTCGGTTGGGAGCAATCTAGTAATTTCAGAGTGAGCTGAAATTTCGCTTAATCAAATGGTGACTCGATTCTTCTTAAGTTTCAATCAATTTTTGACATCACCCAAGGGAGTTTATTATGATAGATTTTTTTGATGAACTTTGAAGGCTTAAACCCTGATTGGGTATTTTGTCTTCGTTTCCAGAGTTAGGGTTTTAGATATTTTGCTCAGAATGGTAGTCAGAGCCAGATTATTGAAGCGATTCATCTCAAGGGTACAAAGGCTAGAGATGGGCAGCAGTGACCAGTTGCAAAGATGGGAAGTCTTCTTAGTTTGACTGATGAAGAAGAAAACTAGGTTCAGTTATTTTAAGGAAAAAGGCAAAATAATTTTTCTTTTTTTTAAATCTAACCCGCTAATATCACTAATTAATAGTTAAAACTAACCTTGATTAGTTTTCGGGATAGGGGTGCGATTTGGCTCCTGTCCTGCAGTGGCGGGAGCTGGAGCGTCCAGCCCATGGAAACCACCTAAAAAAGGGGGTGGGGTGGTCATTTCACATATAGGCCCCACCTGTGAAATGACCACCCCACCCCTATTTTTGCTGTCGTTTACCTGGACTGGACGCTCCAGCTCCCGCCACTGCAGGACAAGAGCCAAATCCGATAGGGGTGGCGCTGATCATTTTCCAAGGAAAATTCGATGACGGTTCTTACACTAACTTGCGCCGGGGATGTCACTTTACCACTGATGTTGTAAAGACCAACGGCTTCTCTCTCCACCACTCTTTAATCTTTTATTTCCCGGGAAATTATTACTAGTGATTCTCATTGAGGCAAACAGCACCATCTACGCCACTTGTTTCCATGGCTACCTGTTCATTTCCACTCTCTCTTATCCCATTCGATCACCACATAGCTGATGAAGCAGAATGTTTCCATGGCGATTACCATTTCAACTGCTCTACTTCTGCATTCCCCTGTCTCTCCTTGTTCTTTCCCACCTCTTCACTTCCGGGCTGGAAGAATATCTGTGCAGAGAAGATGTTTGCTTCAATCTTGGACCAGAAGAACGAGACCCATATGTTTTTCTCTTGTTGAAGTTCGTCCGAATGTCCAAAAGGAAGACATTGTCGTCGTCGGAGCTGGAATCGCAGGTCTCGCAACCGCATTGTCCCTTCACAGGTCTGTTCCCCCCAAACCCTTGATCAATAGCACAACCCTGAACCCTAATATTTTTGGATTTCTGTTTTCTTGAAACTTATGTGATTGCCCGCGTAATCAGGCTTGGAGTCCGGTCATTGGTGCTCGAGCAAGCGGAGTCGCTTCGAACTAGTGGAACCTCACTGACTCTCTTCAAGAACGGATGGAGTGTGTTGGATGCAATTGGGGTTGCCGATGAACTCAGGACCCAGTTTCTTGAAATCCAAGGGTAAAATTCCCATTTTAATATCACATTCTCTGAACCAATTTAGATTAATACGTTACAAGGATGAAGGTCATTGTTTTCAATTTAGTGAAAGTTAAAATACTTTTTTGAGGGTGGAAATATCAAGCCTCATTAGCTCAAAGTCTGAATGCTCACAATTGGAGAATATATCAGTCTAAAATATTCAATTCATTGTCTCCAGTTTGAGAAAAATTATCAGTACCAATTAAGGAAAAATACTCACCAGCGTTTGATGGAGCTAGCAAAGGCAATCGTGACTGTGGTAGAGTTGGTTTTTCACACAATTTTTGGGGGTTACCAGTCATGTTAGCTCTATACTGAAGCCCCCTCTTCTGTGTTTTTGAACTCCTACGAAGTTATTTATACTCCTGTTGTTGTCATAAAGGGCAACTCTCTCGTTCCTGTAAATTTACTGTATTCTAGTAAGAAGACTCATGGTATCTATTGTACTGGTGGATGGAGCTTTGGATAAGATCATAACAGCTGATGTATTCCATCAAGCATGTCAAGCATATAATATAGTACTACTAGAGATATTTATCAAAAGAACAAAGAAATAACACCACTTAAAACCAAGGTTGCACATGATATTGCTATGAAGTGATGCAAATGGTGTACTAAACTCAAATGGAGTTAGTTTATTGAAAAATCCCTGATCTTGCAACCTCAGGCAAGCAAAAGTATAGGTTTCCAAGATGGTATGATATGAAAATTTTTTCCTTTGCTGGGTAAGACCTTTACCACCCCCCCCCCCCTAGTTGACACCAGTTTAAAAAATTTCTGGTGGCACCCTCAGGCATAAAATACGCATGTATGTACATATTCAAGGTGGCAATTGATATCATTAACATTTTGATCTTTCATCATTGTCAGAAAAAATAACTTTTTCTGTTTCATTGTGTCCTACAAAACTAGCCACAGAAGGTTATTGAGTAATTTGGTTTGTTGAGCCTTCTTTTTCTCAACTTCTTGATGGTATCAGCTGTGCAGGATGGTGGTAAAATCAGAAGATGGAAGGAAACTGCGTTCCTTCAAGTTCAAGGAGGAAGCTGAAGGGTAAAAAATCTTTCTATCTCCCATTTTTAGTAATGCATGTTTTGAACTCAGTGAAACTTTAGATATCCTTCTCTGTTTTTCTCTCTGGTGAGCTGAGGCTCATCTTATTCCTGTCTTCTACATTAATCAACTTATGCAACAGCCAAGAAGTCCGTGCTGTGGAAAGGAGGATACTTCTGGAGACTCTTGCCAATCGGTTGCCGTCAGATTCAATCTGTTTTTCTTCTAAGCTAGCAAAGATTGAAAAAACTGGAACTGGTGAAACACTGTTGGAACTTGTTGATGGGACCCAATTACTTGCAAAGGTACCTTCCACATCTTCATGGTGGCCAGTAAAAATCTTAATGACCTCACACTAGCTTATTATGATGACCTTTTCAAGTTAGGTTTTCTTTTGTTTTTCACAAATAATCAGTAGAACAATTAATCTAGCTGGCTTAGTTTATATGTCCCTTTAAAGATCCGAGTTACACCCGGGGAGGTGTTTACTCCATAAGAATGAGTTAGCAATGGCATAGAAAATAAGTGCACCCACACAGAAGGAATGGGAAAGCCTTCACTGAAATCAGTCCGAACTAGGAAATATCCTAGCAGTCAACCAGTTGGGTAGCTGACCATCTGTAACCAGATGATCATGGTGCAAACTGTATCATCTGGTGCAAACTGTGTAACTCTCGTTCCTTATCCATTTTAGGATTGATATCATACAACGTTTTGATAGCTTTATTTTTTTTTTCTGCTCAAGTTAGTAGTTAAAGTACATATTTGATGATATCATTATTATTTAAACCTCTAACAGGTTGTTATTGGTTGTGATGGTATCCGGTCACCAATAGCAAAGTGGATGGGATTCTCAGAGCCTCATTATGCTGGGCATTGTGCCTACCGTGGGCTTGGATTCTACCCCAATGGCCAGCCATTTGAACCCAATGTGAATTATGTCTATGGAAGGGGTTTGCGTGCTGGATTCGTTCCAGTTTCACCCACGAAAGTTTATTGGTTCATCTGCTTCAACAGCCCATCTCCAGGTCTACGTACTAATCTTATCTAGAAATTATCAATTTGGTCCGATGATGAAAACAGCAAGACTATTTGACTACTGCAATTAATTGCTGTTTTCCTTCCATCCACAAGGATGCAGTAGATCGGATGGTTCCTATCCCCTAGGGTTTTCCCACCTACGAAGCCTCTCCTTGGTGAAAGACATGGTTGAATACCCCCTCAAGCGAATTACGTAACTGGTTATGTTTTTTATGTAAGACCCCTTTTCAAAAACTGAACTTGGCTAAATTGTAATAGGATAGGATGGATGAAGTGGAGGGTGCATCTAGAGTGTTTACGCATCCCTTTAAAACTTAGAAAGGAAAATTTTTATAGGACAGTTATATTATCAGCAATGATGTATGGAGCTAAATGTTGGGCACTGAAGAAACAACATATAAACAACTTAGTGTAGCTGAAATGAGGATTTTGAGATGGAAGAGGTAAAATTAGAAAAGTTAAAAGTAGGAACTGAACAAATCAAAGCTAATTTAGAGTAATTCAGATATATGATAAGTCGTGGAAAGTCAGTTGAGATGCCATGGACATGTACAATGAAAATCTGTGAATGTTCCATATGGAGTGGTGATTTGATTCAAATTGAAGGGCCTAAAGGAGCCATGGGTAGGTCTAAAATCACTCTAGGAAAAATGATGAGAAAAGACATGCATAGCTTACGACTAGTAACAAGTATGCCTGCTTATTTGGAATTCAGTAATGCTCAAGCAAACCTGACCCATAGTGATCCTATGTTTGGAAACAATGTATAATTAACTAGTCTCATTTTGGTTTTGCAAATTGCTTGAGCCCATCACCTACTGTTAAGAAGGGGGAGGAAAATTAAATTTTCGATATCCTAAAATGAACTTGTTCTTGTTTTTTCATCAAGACGTTACTGATGCATCGATTCCTAATGATGAATGGGATCTAAACCTTATGACATCATTTTTGTCCTTCAATAAATAAAATACTCATTTGAACCTGAAGTTATCTGAACACCTTTTTTGTGGATTTGTTTGTCTGACAAACTAAAATGTATTGTATACCAGGTCCAAGGATTGATGACCCTTTTAGTTTGAAGAAGGAAGCTCGAGAGATGATCAAAGGCTGGCCTTCAGAGCTGTTAAATGTCATTGACATGAGTGCCGAGGACACCTTGAGTAGGACACCTCTTACAGACCGGTGGTTATGGCCAATTATAAGCCCTTCAGCGTCAGCGGATGGAGTTGTGCTGGTGGGTGATGCATGGCATCCCATGACCCCCAATCTTGGGCAAGGAGGTTGTTGTGCACTGGAGGATGCCATAGTTCTATCAAGAAAACTTGCAGGTGCACTGAAGTCTGGACATACATCTGTGGATGATGCTTTAAGATTATACACCACAGAGAGATGGCCCCGTATCTTTCCATTAACAATACGTGCAAACCTTGTTGGAGCACTTTTACAGTGGGAGAATCCTGTAGTTTGTGATATCCGGAATAGCATTGTTGTGCCTAAGCTAGTCAGGTTGCGCCCATTGTTGGAGCATACAAATTTCACCTTTGAGCCTTTGAACTAGAACCATAAAGAGTTTGATTCCGGTCAATTGAACATGATTCTGGGGAAGATTTAAGCGAAAGGTCATATACAGCCCAAATGCCATTCAACCAAAGTTCATTTCTTCTTTCAGACTCAGCAAATGGTGAGTTGTTTCATGTTAGAAGTACATACATGTTTGCAGTTTCTAATGCACAGGAACTTCTCTACTCTTCTAGTATATCTCAAGATGTAAGGTGGAAAACTAACTATTCATATCAGGTGGTGGTATATGTGAATACATCAGGAAAAAATTACTCCTGTACTGAATCAGATATAGAACAATTTTCGGAAGGAATGTTGGAATACATCATCGCAGTCAATCATTGTGGCATCGATAAATTAGAAAACAAATAACATCAGTTACAGGTCACCATTCAGATTCACTTCCCTGAAAACTTTCCAGTTTTGTGTTCTGCCAGTCGAGCTGGTGCATCCAAGTCTTCCAGGTCTAAGGTAGTTCAGCAAGCTAGTCTGACCTCTTTCGGTGTCCATGTTATACCATCTATTGTCAACTCCAGAATCGAATTCAAACTTCTGTGTAGCAAAGCAACAGCCATGAAGCTTAAAAAATATATATAAAAAGAATTAATGTTTTTCATCTTGTTTTATTGTCTCCAGATTTCTCATAGATCTTGTTCAGAGTCTTCAGACTGGAAAACAAAACAAAACAACAAAAATACATTTCCTTTTTTTTTTTTTTTTGGTGCAATTCAAGGGCCCACCGGCCATCAACCTCAACAAGACCCCACAAGGAAGCAATGAGGGGACCCACAAGGGTCAAATATGGTACCCAAAGGCTCCACTTATTGGAAAGCAATTAAATGTGGACTAGGTGTCACTAAGGAGACTTGAACCACCGATCAAGTGTCTGACGCAATTCTCCCAAGGGAGTAGCGAACCACCAGGGCAAGCCCTGGATCGACACAAAAATACATATCAAATATAGTGTAAGAAGGGATTCATCATATTACAGGAATTTGTTATAGGAATATTTCTAGCACAATCTTGACCCTTAATTGTAGTAATTTGTTATAGGGGAATAGAATGCCACCTGGTTGTGCGTGCTTGGAATTTCCACCTTTACATGGGGGCAAGGCGGTATTTCCAAACGCCGCAAGGCTGTTATGTGAGCATGACGGGGTAGGTACTTGCTTCCTTTGTTATATTAGTTATAGGAGTAATTCGAGCACTTGATTGTGTATATGTAACACTGCACATAATGAAATATTCAGAACCCTAATCTCACATTGCATCTCTTAATATGGTATCAACTAGGAGTGTAAGTTTGGCCCTGTGAACCTGAGCCCGCCCTAAGACTGGACAGGGCCTAGGTTGGGTTTTTTAGCTTGCAAGGTGGCCTGGGTGGGCCTGGATTTTCAGGCTCGAGGCTGGACTAGGCTGGGCCTAAGCTGAAGCCTTGGGTTGAACCCAGCCCAGCCTAATCTTAATTATATATACCTATATATATTAATTAAGAGAGGGTTCCCTACATTGCCCAAGTGTAATTTCAAGCCGATAATGAAGCCCCTTTTAGAATCTGACAAAACGAGAAGGGTCATTTATGACATATCAGCCCCTCACATGAACAGTGATATGTGAGCAGGGCCAGCCCAACTCAGCTCAATCTGATTAGGGTCAATCAAGGCAGGGCTAAGCTGAGCTGAGCCTTACAGGATTAGGCTTGGGTTGAGACTTGAGACTCCCCTTAGCAATTTTTTAAAATATGGCTCAACCCGGCCCTGTTTCACCCTATCTGTAACCCTGCACACATAATGAAATATTAGAACCCTATTCCCATGAAAAATGATAATGAACACACCTCTTTACAAATCCAACGGTTTCAAAGGGACCTTGCTGTGACGACTTCCTTAGCTGAATCATGACAAATTTTGATATTCCAGACAGCAGAAAAAAGAAACAAACGAAGGAAAAGCTTGCAGCCATTCAATCCCAATTCCCAAGTACCCAAAGATGAGACTCATGGACTTTAGGCAGAGCAATTCAAAAATTCAGAAACCCAATAGAAATAAACAGAGATACGCTTCAAATCAAGTTCTTTCTTCCCCCATTAGTGTTTATAAAGAATGATCAGAAGAGAAAAAGAAGATTAAGCAATTGGGGTCATTGAGATCTTGAAGCAAATATACCTGGGTTGGAGAATAACCAGATAATTACGGCACAGAGAACCAGCACAAGAGGTATAACATGGACGGCGTTCTCTGCAAATCTAATACGGGACTTCTCCTTCTTCGCCGCCTCGGAGAAAGGATCATAGGTTGGCAATTCACTGATCTCTGAAGTTCTCACTCTCTGAGAGGCCTTCGATATTGGCGTCGGTGAATTTAAGTGGGTGAAGAATTCCCCAGAGGCTTGAGATGTTCTCGACGATCTGTGCATCTTTTCTTCTTACCAGCGAAGAAGAAGAAGAAAGAAGAATCAGGAAAAGTAACAATACGCGAAGAAGAAAAACGTGTTTGTGCCAAACTGGAAAAGTCACGCCGGGCTTCAAAGTGACATGGGGCAGTGCAATGACCATTCCACCCCTCCTCGTGATGCCCCTGGCATGTGGGCACTTCCATTGGCAGCATTGGGGACCACACACCCTGGTAGAAAACCCCTTCCTATCAAATAAATATGGGAGAGAATGAACGCTATCTAATCGCGTGACTCATGCATTCAAATACAAGAGCACATGAAAGTACTACACTATCCTCATAAAATAAAAAATTACATCTATGTTGATGTTCTTGCATACACTAATAATCTCATTGGCATCATATTGGCGCCGGCAGGCGTTACATGACGAGACAGCGATCTCTTTCCCAATAGAATATCAATAAGTAAGATCAATATTTTATTATTCCTTAACAGTAGGTGTTGTAAAGTTAACAATATACCTCCCCTGTACTTTGCCCTAATTACACGTTCCTCCCCTTGGTTTTCCCACTTTACATTTTGACCCCTTATGGCTGACGGTGTTAGAGTGCTATTAATTAATGGTTTGAAAAGACAATATTACCCTTGTTCTAAAACACCACAAGTAGAATTACAATGATACCCTTTTCATCATCTTCAACCTTAAAACACCCATTTCTTTCCTCCTCCACCGCAACCACCACCACCGCCATCACTACAGCCACTGCCTCCTCCAACGCCACCACTGCCGCCACCTCCTCCTCCTCCTCCTCGGACTCTTATTCCCTAAAACTTTAAATTCACACACTAAATGTTGACCCTTCTATTTGCAGATTATGTTTCAATTAAATGTTAGTAAATTACAATTAGAAAAAGCTTAAGGGGTGAAATAGAAGAATCAAACTTGGATTTGATAATAGATCGAGTGGAAGATTGATTGTTCACCTTGGTATATACCAAGCAGGTGGAAGATCGAAAACCATAGAAAACCCTAAACACCAAAACCCCCAACCCCAAAACCCATCCGAAAAAAGAAAAAGAATGAGGATAGCTCCTATCGTTTCGCTCTGTTATTAGCTCTTCCGAACCGCCTTGCTCCTCCTTCTTGAGCTTCCATGGCAGGTTGTGCCTCGCCGAAGAAGCTGGAGGTTCCGATCTCCACCCCCAAAAAAGAGAAAAAGAAGCAAAAGGGCATAGCTAGCTATAGCTCACCCGGAGTTCTGGAAGATTCCTCTTCTTCTTCACCACCGACACAAGAGCTGGATTGGGAGGAGGGTTAGGGTTTGGATTGGTTTCCTAATGAGCAAAACCTCGAATATAGTGGGAGATGGGTTGTTCTCCCCTTCCAATGCCCTGCTCTTGAACAAAAATGGGTACTCTATTGCCATTAAACTCTATGAGAAAACTGATCTCCGAAATTCCTCTTTCTAACTTGAATATGTGATAAAAAAATCTGTTGTTCTCCCCTTCCAATGCCTTGCTCTTGAACAAAAATGGGTACTCTATTGCCATTAAACTCTATGAGAAAACTGATCTCCGAAATTCCTCTTTCTAACTTGAATATGTGATAAAAAATCTGTTGAATTCGTTGTTTCGCAACTTTTATCTCTTCCATTACATCATTGGAAGATGCCAATGGGATGAAGCTTCTTAATCTTGAGATGAAACGATTCCACACAAGACAAACGCCTCCAAGCATTCGTTGCCTCTGTTTTGGACCCCTGAATCTCTTAAAAGTTCTAGGGCTCTCGGGTGAAGCTCAAAATTGGATTTCCCAAGATTTACTTGAAACCCAGTCTGATTTTTGTTTTTCTAATCAAACAAAACCCAATATCTTATAGCAGTAGTAGCAACGAATAAACCATATTCGTCTTCAAATCCATTTTTGGGTTTCTCGAGTTGCTTTTGTTGTTTCTTGTTCTTCTCAAAGAAAACCCAGCCAATTATAATCACACTGTGATGCAGACTGTAATCTAACTTGACTCATCCATGGGCGAGGTTGGAACTTGGAATTGGAAATTTTGCAAATTGGCAAAATGGGTGGTTTTCTATCACCGAATTGTAATTATGTTGTTCCCTTTTTTTCATTCAACAATGAATCCCTCCAATTGAAGCGGAACCGTCGATGTTGGTGGAGCCGCCTTGGGAGCTTGCACCGGTAGAGCTAAAACTACCGTCGGTGGTGTCGTTCTTGGTGTTGCTACTGGGGCTGGGGTTTTAGGCGTGGTCGGGCGTGGTTGCAACAGCGGGTGGTGATGAAACCGACGTGACCGGAGTAGTTGGTGGTATGGTAGTCGGCGTTGCCGTCGGGACTTGACCGCTGACCATCGCAATGTAGAGAAGGAGGAGGAAGATGAAGAAGGAGGGTAAAAGGGTCATCGACAAGGACCCAAGGTTAGTTTAGGGATTATGAAAAATCTAACTATGCCACGTCGCACCTAATGACGGATGCTAACGGCAAGGGAGGAATTAGTAATTTTTGAAAAACTACAGGGGAATCGTATATAAGGTGGGAAAATCAAGGGGAGGAACGTGTAATTAGGGCAAAGTACAGGAGAGGTATATGTAATTTTCCCTAAAATATATGATTTAAAAATGACCGGAGAGCCATTTTTAAATCAATTTCTCTTCATGCTTCATAATTGATTCACCGTGTGTCGGTGATGATTCGTTTTTAACCGGACAAACCGCGTCACATAACATTGTGAGGTATCGACTGTTTTAGCCCAACCCACCATGATCATGACTCCGGTTGAATCGCGAACCATCAATTGCTGGGCAGACTGCTCCATGGTACCATGGACCGTCTTATAGTTTCTAGTAGGCATGTAGGGGTGCAAGTTTGGCCTAACGAGTCCAATCCAGCCCAAAGCTGCCTTGAACCAGGGCCTAATCTAGTATATAAAAATATGAAAAAAGTTTTTGTGCACGGCATTGCACCATGCACGGTCATTGGTCACACATAGGATGTCGGATGGGAACCCTAAATAGGGTTCGAAATGACCTAACCCCCCCTACTTGAAGTATCATTATTCATGTATGAAAAAAGCCATGCACAAGAACCTATATCTATAGGGAAGAGTTCTCTGTGGAAGGAGCATGGCCCCGCTCAAGGGCCACGCGAATATATATATGGTAAATTTATAAGTATATATAAATAAATATATAATATATCAATATACATAATTACATGGGTTTTCAAGGTCAATCTGGGCCAACCAGCCCTGCCCAGCCCAACCAAGATTAATCAAGGGTCAGGCGGGGCTAGGATAGGGTACAGCGAGTTGAGTTAAGAGATCTAGGGTTTTAAAAAATCTAGCCAGCTTTGGCTTGGTTGTAGAGGTGTCAAATGGGATGGAACTGGGTAATCGAGATAATTCCTTACACATTTTAGTCCCAATCTATTAAACAGTCCCAAAACCAAGACCCAGTCCATTTAAGTTCAGAACAGTCCGGTTCCATAACGTCTATGAGTACTCAAGAGTCTCGACATTCAAAATCTCAAATATATCCAAATTCCTAAGTATACAAATAATTGAATAATTCCTAATCATATCAATACTCAAAGAAATCGAAGTTTTCACACTTCAAAATCACCAATACAAAATCAAATTATTCAAAAAAAAAAATACATCTATATACATGTTAACAACTTAACATTCCAAATCACCAAAATACTTATGAACTATTAAATCCAAATGACCAAAAAGTACGTCTAAATCTTTAGCAACGTCTTTTTTGTTTTTGGTTTTTGGTGTAATTTTTTGCACTTCTCTATCATCAACTTTTCCAATTCACAAAAGAGTTTTATGTATTGAAAATTGTGATATTTTCAATTAACAAATATAAATGTAATCGATAATACATCTTCAAGTTGAGCCTCCAAACGATATTATCAAAAAAACAAATAACACATGGATGGAATCGATAGTGCACCTTCAAGTTGAACCTCCACACGATATGAAATGAAAGTGTGAAGTCCTAACACTTGATTATTCGGCTTGGTGAAGTCCTAAATGAATCTCATTATCTTAATAACTTAATCCTTAATGGTCCAATCCTCACTAGTATATAATATTAGGGGTGTTGTTCTTTGTGCCGCAGTGCAGGTTGCGCCCAGGTACATGGGGTGGACACAATGATCACCTTGCCCCCCTGAGTAGCAGGGTCATGTGCCTAGACGCAACCTGCGTTGCGGCACAGAGAACATTCTTCCATAATAGTAATAAGGAAAAAAATTCTCTGTCCAGGAGTGTGACCTACGCCAGCACTCCCATATGTCTCTCAATTATGTAAGTTATAATTATGTATTTCCAATAATAAGTAATTTAAACATATTAAATAGGTCCTAATTGTTTTGATTCCTTGTTCGATTTCTAATACTGGACTTGTTGGGGAAACCAACACCCAGAATTGTCCCACCCCATTTGACAATTGGTACCAAATGTTTTTTTTGATAACAACAATTGATACCAAAATCAATTCCCATAACCTTTCCAAAATCAGTTTGAAGATGTGTACGTGGGACATTGAACTTAATGTGAGTTATCAAAAAAGGTATTTTGTCTTGTCGGGATCGTGATCTTCTACTGCCGAGCTGCCTGGTAGGACTATGTAGCTCAGACACAGTGAGGCATGTAATGACCGCCTTACCCCCACTCGGGCAAGGCATTTGGGCAGGGGCAAGGTGGTCACTGCATGCCTCACTGTGTCTGGGCTAGCTGCACGGTCCTGCCGGACAACTCAGCAGTAGAGAATCTGAATTCGTCTTATCGTTTGTGATAGCAGTTAGGAAAGAACAAGTGGAATTGCTGGTGGGGTTTTATTTTACATTTTTACTGTTTCACTCTCACTTTGTTGCAACATATACATATAAATAGGCTAAAATTTCTGGGGCGTTGGCTGCAGACATATGGGGGTTGGTGAAATAACCGCTCTGTCCCCTTGAATGACAAACCTATATGTACTGAACAGCATCAAATTTTTTTTTTTTTTTTTTTTTTTTTTGATGGGTGAACAGCATAAAATTAATTAAATAGGCCATAAACAAACAAGTCCCATCTTCAGTCCATAAAATCTGATGTTTGTTTGTTGTTGATCGATCATCCTCTTGTTATCTTATTTGATCGGTATGCAAGGAATGTAAATCATTTTACTGTAAAGATTTGGGCAACTTTAACTGTTCGAAACTTCAAATTCATTTACAAAACTGGAATCTTTAGCTTTCCTGTTATTGGATGGGCAATGTTCCTAATGGGTACTATTCCGTCTTGGTTTTACACGTTTTTGGATTGAAATTTTGTTCACTTTTGTGGGTGTAGGACTGTCTAAAACGTTGCATATATAGCACTTTTGAAAAAAGGGGCCGGCGTCTGTATTTAAGGTTGAATTCCTACCCCAAGTTGTCCATCAACTGAAATAATTTAAAAATGATTAATTATATATTCAGTTCATTTTTATCCGGATATTTCAGCCGTTTCTATGATAACCCAGTCCAAAACCAATCCCATAAGGATTGGTCCAATTCGGTCTGGGTTTTTTTGATCGATTTGATTGGTTCAAACTAGGTTTTGACACCCCACTCCAATATGGAAGCTAGCAAGGGCAGTTGTTCAAAATATAATTCAACGCTTTAATAATACAATTACCAAAATTCAATTAAATGGATATAAATATAAAATACAAAGATGCACTTGCCTAGTCTTCCGATCCATCACATTATGGACTAACCCATATACTAATATGACCTTTTAATAACTGAAAAAAAAAAAAAAAAAGATCCCTAACTATTGCCCTCTCTCTCTCTCCCTATCTGATCTGTTTTGCTTTCACGTTCGAGTTCGAATCCTCTACTTCCACCTGCCCGTACTTCCATGTGCGCCCTACACACAATAGGGCCCGCAAAAACCGCCTTACCCCTGTCTGAGTGCCTTACCTGAGCGGTCTTTGCAGGCAGAAGTAGAGGATGCGGATTTTTCAGGTTCACATATATTAACAACAGAAATAGATGTGGATTTTGTAACTCTCAGATAGGAGCAGAACCCGCATAACGACCCATGCAACCAAAATGGGTGGGGTCGAAGTGAAACCCACCCAGATGGCATGCATAGTGAGCAATGGAATGGCAGTGATTTAATTTGTTTGGCTTTTAATGGCCGTATAAACATGTATAGTGTTGTGGCAAAGTTTCTAGAGGCTGTGGCAGTGTACTGGTTGACTTGGCATAAGTGGATTCGTAGAAACAGGTCAGACATAGGTTGGATTGTTTATTGAAACTTCTAGGCATGGGTGGCAGTGTTCAGAGGTGTTTAATAGGTTTTATGGTGTTTGATGATGTTTGACAGATACTGAAAGCAACAGGTTTTTAGTTCATGTCAGTTTCCAAAAGTGCACCTTATATAGGAGCACGACAAAGAGGTAACTTTGGAGCCGATTTGGAACATCCTCTTGATAGAATCTGAAAAACTCATGAACTGGAGAGTTGTAGCGTGATGAGTCGTCTTTCCAACGCAACTAGAATCACTATATATACTACAAGTTTATATGGAAAAGCTATGTTGATTTCCGTACGGTTGCGCGGTTTAGATGCAAATCCGGCCAGACTGCAAGTTTAGAAGTGATACGGCACATACAACACGTATTCTGAGGTATTTTGACTGTGTTTGGGTGTGCACTGATGCATTTGGTATATGTTGGATGAGTTCGGCATGCAAAGTGGCTTGATTATGAGTTCCTTGTACTTGTAAGGTTGTGGAGCCAACCAAAGGATGCCATGGCTTTAATGTAGCATCAACGTGCCAAATTGATAGGCCACATGGCCTTTTGAAGCCGTGGCAAGCCCACCTAGGCAGAGGAGGTGCAAGGCAACATTCCTGGGCAGCAACAAAGGCCACCGCGGCTAGTGCATGGGCGGCACAAGGCCACCTGGCATGGGTACGTAGCACCTGGGCAACAACAAGGCCCCATGGCACACGCGCATGGGCGGCACAGGGCCACATAGGGGCGCATGGCATGGCAGTTGTGCGCGCTGGGCGGCATGACGACGCAGGCATACCAGCCATGGCCGTGAGTGCATAACCCTTGCGGCAACTCTTTGGCTTTCATGCCTTAATTTTTTTTTTTTCGTTTTTTAACGTTTTCACCTATAGAAGCTAAGACCTTTATTTTTGTAATTATTAATAGTTGGAAACCTTTAAAAGAAAACTTCAATTTTTGGAGGGGCATAGGAATAATTTTTAGAAGTTGGCTTAGGAACCTGTTTGAAATATCAAGAAATTATCGAAGGGCCTTTTTGTAAATATAGAAATTTTGGTTGTTTCAAATGAAAGGCCCAGATTGAACCAAAATTATCTGGATTCAGATCTAATGGACGTAAAACAAGGAGCCAGGATCTTGGAGATCGAATGGTTGCTGTGGCAGCCGACTATTCGTGACATGAAGCAGCTTCACGACTTTAAGTAGTGATCTTCCCCGCATCACGAAATGGTCCTGAAATTATAGAATTACCCTTCAATCTTCAACTGGGCATAATTTTTTCATTTCAACTCGGATTTGGGTGATTCAAGTGGAGTTTTTCTCAGGAGAACAAGATGAATGTGCTGGAATAGTGTGTTTGAGAAAAAGAGTGGCCCAGAATAAAAAAATCAATAGTTCCTTGGTAATTGCATCACTTGGAGGCTTGGATTGAACATATTTTGAGTTCGATCACACCATTGGAGGTTCAAAAAGCTTGGAGGAGCTTATGGTGATGTTTGTGAGTGGAGAACTTCAAGTGGCTAACCCACTTAGGTGATTTCTATCTAACATTTAATTTATTAGATCCTAGGGTATGTTGTTTAATGTTATGAATGCCTAGTTGATTGATGTTGGGATCGGTTTTTTATTTTCAAGCAATTTATTGCATTGTAATACCCTTATGAGTAGTTGCTCATAAGATGTTTGATACAAAGCCTAGACAAACTTAGGTACTTACAGTAGGGGTTGTGAGTTATTGGGGTAGATGTCATTCGTTCTTGTACGATCAAGGATCGAAGTCATATCTGTTGTTGCAGTATTGGAGAGTATATGTGCAAATACGAAACCCAATAAGGGTATTGCACCGTGGATGTAGGATTATTACCGAACCACGTATATTTGTATGTTGTAGTTTGTTTTTGTACTTTGTGCAATGTTGTGGTGCTTGCAGAGTGGGTGATTACTCCCGGTTGGCTAGCTTTACCAATCTTGGTGGAAGGCAGGGGTACACATGAACTGTAGCTGGCCAATGGGATGTCCCGGCCAGTGGTGTTTACAAGTAATTTGAATCTGCTCTTGACAACTCATTGTGGATGGCAGTGGGATTTACTAGTGTTAGAAAGGAATTTTTAAAGGACTACTGATTCACCCCCTCTCTCAGTAGTGAAGCCTAGTTCAACATCAATCCCACCTCCACCATTCACAATGCCCATCATTATCTCTCCCTGAAACTATCCTCCAAAAATTTTCTATTCTGTTCAAATCACATTAACGTTTTAGTCTGCATTAAAAAACTGAAAATTTTGAATTCAAGAGTCCAAATCTAATTTGAGTTGGCAAAACTTGATACAAACTCCCAAATTGGCCCTCATTGCATGCATGCATAGTCAAGCTCAAGTTCTCTTGCCCCTCCCATAAGCCCAGTTGAGGTTAGGCTGATATCCAATCACAGAGGAACCAATTGCAGAAATGCCATGTGTAGAATTGACAGCTGTCATGGAACCACGCATCTCTGCCTCACCCGTCTCGCCTTCTCCGGTAACGGTCGCTGTTGCCTAATAATGTGGAATGCCGGAGATAGAGTAGAATTAATGATCCACAACCTCTACTGTCTTGTTTGATTGATGTTCATGGCTAAAGATTCACTCACAAGGGAGGAGAGCAGATGTGTGAATATCCTCTAGAGACATATATCTACTTATAAAGAGATGTCTACATACATGTATAGAAAGAGGTGTAAAGAAATAGCCATACCCAGAGATGTACCTCTACGAATTTCGACCATTCATTTACACCCCTAGATATGACTTTAAAATAGGTTGTGTTTGTTTACTATTTATTATGGGGAGGTGTACCCTTAGGCGTTTCTGACGAGTGACGAGTCTATCTAAAAGATACTTCTATAAATAGAGAAGAGTGGCATTGACATGACTCAACCCGTTGGTGGTGGTGTGATATTGGAGACCTTTCATACACTTGGAGTCTTTAATTTTTAAACCATCTCGTCCCACTTATAGTTGAGAGATTGCACAAAAATATCTAGAGTACTGGTACATCTGCATGGACATATGAGATGTCTGTCAATACAAAATAGGGTATTTTATTGAATTAGACTCTGAAATTTGATATGTGATTAATTTGAATTCTTTTCGAGAGGGTAGAGCAATAAATTGTGATCAGACATCATTCTTTTTTCCTAATAATAATGCCTTCTTATTAATAAAGGCACGAGATCGTTGTCTGATTGTGTAGCTTTTGTACCAGCATAGGGCCAATGAGAACGCATGCAAAGGTATCAACTTGGATGCGATTTTTAATTTCACGGGGTACGTGAGATGATAATTTCATATGCTGAATGTAACGATCAAAGAATCATTTTCTCTTTCTAAATTTTCTTCGATAGCAAAAACAAGGGATTTTTTAGAGTGCTTTTGTTTAAAACTTCCTAGTGCACATGCACGGTCCAATGTACATTTTAGGTGCACCAGCCGGACTTGAGAGAGAGAGAGAGAGAGAGAGAGAGAGAGAGAGAGTCTGCATGCTTTACGGAAACTACCTCAAGAGATAAATTAGGGACACAAGGAGTTACTAACGAATCCGGATCCTCTCCAACGACTTACTTTCTCCTTGTGTCTTGTTTCATATCAAGTCACGACTCCATTTCCATTTTTTATTTTATTTTTTCCTATTTTACTTTGTCCCATCTCTCCCTCTTTTTGAGGAATGTATAAAAACAAAAAATCTCTACTTGATGGTGGTTTACACTTTCTCAGAGGGCACCGCAAAATATGACGCCTATACCCCCTAGGTAAATACTGAGGCATGCTCCCCATTGACCCTGATGCTTGTGTAATCATGGCTCAACCTTAGTTAGTAAAGTCGCGTATCATACGCGTATTATATGCGTTCCCGTATTTTTAAACGTATAATACTCCCGTCCCCATATTTTCCCGTATTTTTATAAAAAAAGTGTTTTTAAGCAAGCACGTATTATACTCGAATAATACACGATATACGCTTTTTTTATAAAAAAAATTATCCAAAAGATTAGAATTTAGGGAAACGATTTCACTTTCCCTTTCGTCCCTTTCGATTTGCGTTGAACATCCAACCGTAGCAGGCAAAAGTAGCCGCCCTCCATCTCCAATCATCCTCGCCATCTCCGTTCAACAAAGCGGCACTTAAGTCTTGTACTCTCCTCTTGTTTCTCGGTCTTTCAACTTGCTCATGTCATTTTCGACAATCTACATTCATTTCTTGTAGATTATTGATATTTTGGTATGTTAAATGATAATCTTAGAGATGTTATATAGCATATTATATTATTGTGTTTATTTTAGTTAATAAAATCATGATATTATTTTGTTTATTAGGTGGTGAATGCATGTTATATAATGAATATATGTCCGTTTTTTAAAGTATTATTGCCGTCTATGTCGTATTATATCCGTATTAAACGCGTACCGTATTATTACCGTATGCATTTTATGAAGCCGGATTTTTGAAAAGTATTATTACCGTCTAATCCGTTTAATCGCCGTGACGTATCCGTTCCCGTTCAATTGCCGTTCCCGAACTTACTAACTAAGGGCTCAACCGCTTTAAAACTTTACATAGAAATCGTTTGTTTAATTTGAAAGCATTGCTGAGAATTATTTATCATGGTCTGAGGTATTATCACATTGTCATCCACGATACGTATCGGTATCGCCATAGTTTGAGGTATGTGGTATCATATCGCTCGTATCGGAACAATATGTAACAGTTTCGGTTGTAGCCAAACCCGATATTGTATCGGTGACATGGTAGTAAGGACAAGGGGTGAAACAGTTAAATATCCTCTTTAAAAAGGAAATCAAATCAGGGGCAATTTTGTCAAATATGACCGATCCTTGTCGAAACCGTAGCGTTACGGTATCATATTGGTTTTGCAATAGACCAATACCTGATCCAAGGTTAGAGTCCCTCCTGGAGTTGTAAAGAAAGCTTTAAAAAGGTTTCAGTGTTCTTCCTCAGTTATTAGGATTTTATATTGGGGAGTCCTTCTTCAATTAGGATTTGGGGTATTAGGTAGTGTTTTCCTTCCTTTTTCAATTGTAACCGAACCACAATATTTATTCTCTCTATATATATATGTGTTCTTGTTCCTGGTTCGATCTCCAACGATTCACATGCCTTCTTCTATTACTCCAATCCAATCCAATCCTAGTGGGTCAGGTACGTTAGTTAGTTAAGCTCTCTATCCATCTTTTATTATTATCTTGTTTCAGTTCTGTATCTCTCTGTTCTAGTGAGTGAAATTAATTCCTTTGAACATAATTCTTTCATTCCCCCATTATATATACTTTTATTCTTGAATCAATCAATCCATCCATCCATCCATCCGATCAGGTAAATTTTTTAAATCAATTAAAAATGGTTGTTAAATTCAGTAGAAAGGGGGGTAGTGATTGTAGCAGCCGCAGCAATGGAAGAAGAAGAAGAAGAAGTAATAAAGTACTGGAAGATTTGCCAGTTGAAATCATCTTCGACATCTTTTCAAGACTTTCCGCCGTTACTCTAATTCGATTAACGAGTGTATGTAAGTTCTGGAACAACTTGACACGAGACCCTGGATTCATTGACCTCCGCCTGAAGAAGAAGATGAAATTGATGCACGACGACGACATACCACTACCATCTCATGATCTAATCCTTGGATCATGCAGAGACATAGATGATATCAAAAGGGATACGAAAATGAGGAGCAGGAGGAGCTTGATTTTGATAGATGGGGTTGAAGAAGGGAATTGTAAAGCCAGAGAAATTCGAATAGAGCATTCGCAGAAGAATTGGTTGTTTCGCCTCGTTGGCTCTTGCAATGGATTGGTTTGTTTGGAGCCAGCGCCCCCAAAGCGGGGCCAAGTTCGTGCTATCATCATCTATAATCCTATTACAGGTGAGAGCTGGTGTTTGCCTAAATTAAAACCATCAGATTTTTCTGATTTCTTTTGGAGTGCGAGAGTTCCTATAATGGGTTTTGGTTTTGATCATGCAACCGGAAAATATAAAGTGATCCGATTCTTGTATGACAATAAAGGCCAATTGTTGAGTCAGATCATCACTTTGGGTGAAAAAAGTTCATGGAGAAAGTTGTTGGATATTCCGGTGATCAAAGGAGGACGTTACGGACAGAATTTCAATACCTTACCGATGTTTTTGAATGGGTTCCTATATTGGATAATCACAAAGCATGTAGATGGTGACGTAATATCGAGGAGTAACAACGATACTACTATTAATAAGGAATTCATTCTTGCATTTGATGTTGGCAGTGAAAAATTCCAGATTATAAACTTCCCAGCCCCTCTTCTTTCTGAAGTAACAAGAAGATCATATTATGGATTACACTTGATAAACATCAAGGGTTCTTAAAATGGCTATAGCCATGGAGATTTATAGCTTCCATGATGTGGTGATATCAAATATATGGCGAATTGTCGTCGGCGGCAGCACGCAGCTGGAACAATCTGATTCCTATTATGGTCATAATATCTCTTTTCATTCTTTATCAAAAAAAAGAAAAAATATGGCTTTTAATGAGTTTGATGATGTGGAATGTGATATCTTTTTTGCGTTGCTCGGCGATGACACATTGCTACTCAAATTTGGAATGTGTGGAAGCTATGTAAGTTTTGCTAATTCGTATTATCCTAAAGAGAAGGAGGATTTGAAAAGGAAGATTTTTTTGATATTGAAGGAATTGGCAATACGTCCACCATTATTACCGCTCACACCGACCCTTGTTTCCCTCAACTATGATGCTACTGATAAGGTTGTGGTCACGTCTCAACTGCGGAAACCATCACCCAGGCTTCGACGACCACCAACCCGCATGATCGATTATGTGTGAAGTGAAGTGCATGGACCTTTTCAATTTGGATCCTCTACTGTCGAGCTACCCGACAGCACCATGCTGCCTACGCCTTATTCTTGCCTGAGCACCTTGTCCGAGTGGAAGTAAGGCAATCATTGCGCGTCTCATCGTGTCTGGACAGTACCTACCAGGCAGCTCGATAGTAGAGGATTTGGATCTTGGTTCCATCAGTTACATCTTAGTTACCGTTGTTATTTTAGTTGTTCCATCTTTATTTTAATTAGGTTGTTTCAGTTATAGAGGAATGATGTATTTAAGTCTTATTGCATGTAATCAAGAGTACGTATTTCGAAGAATATCTTTGCAATAAATTCTATTCCAAACTCCCCACCTCTTTATAATTCTTCTAAGACTAACCTGGCCTCGAACCAAGGATCATCGTAATCCCAGAGCAACCCATCATTTTGGTGCTTTCGTTGAGATCTTCCCCGCTTGGCAGAAGGAACTTAGCTCCACGTTCTCTATGAAACTGTCTCCAAGAAAACACTAAACCCAGCCTAACCCTATATTAAACATAGGCCCAGCCCAGCCCCGCCCCACCCTTTTCAGGCTCAGGTCAGGCTGTGGCCGAGTTTTGTTTGGAATTTTTTGACACCCCTAATGCGGTTGCGCTGAATGTAACGAAATTTATGGTAGGAGAGAGAGAATTGTAGGAGGAAACACTAAAAAGAATCGTTTTCTCTTTCTAAATTGTTTTCGACAGCAAGAAGGGATTTTTCTTTAAAAAAAAAAAAAGAAAAAAAGCAAAAAATTTGCAAGGTTGAAAAAGCTTTTTAATCTCCTCTATGTGGGTTTTTTGGTACCAAACAAGAAAAAAAGAGAAAATAGAGGTGAAAAAAAAATAGATTAAAGCAGAAAATGGGAAAAACTGTTTGTAATCAACTAGGTTACAACCGGACATATTTGTCCATCCCACACTAATTACTTTTTATTAGTGATAAGAGAGTTTGTCGTAATTTGCCTCTTCTTTTCCCTTTCCCTCTACCTCAACCCTTGTTCTCAGTCTTCGCTCTCCCTCTCCCTGGCCGGCTCCGGCTCTCCATGGATTCGGGTTCCGAATGAAAATAGGATCGTGAAAGGGGTGGGAGTAGATTTCCCTAGGACTTGGATTTCTTGGCTTAAGAATCTTCAAGATTATAAAAACACTCAAAAGTTTTCTAGCCTTTCTTCCTTTCTTCCTTTTTGTAGATTACTAATTTTGGTGATTTGATTTGGACTTTAGGACTTTTAAATTCAGGGATGGACCCAAGTCCCAAGACTTAATGAATTGTGATCACTTTGAGCTGTTTAATCTGCTGGGTTACATATGCGAGTCTATGAACATGGGTTTTAGGCTGGAAACAGATTGTGTGTGGTGATTGTAATCTGGATGTTCTCCCAAAACTATGCGAGTCTCCCATCAATGCAAAATCCTTACTGGCAATGTGAGGCACCTGGAGCCTGAAACTTCACACTATCCATCATCTCTTTGAGCTTTTCCACTATGATGAGTGCATCAGATTCAGGCATTCAAATAGTAGACACTTCTTCCGTTGCGTCTGTCTTTCTTTTTGTTTTTTGGGTAAAGCGTTGCCTCCCATTCCCATTCCATCCTCCACCCTTGCCCTGCTTTCGTTCCGTTGCGTCTGTCTTTCTTTTTGTTTTTTGGGTAAAGCGTTGCCTCTGTCCTTTAGTTGAGATCCTTAGGAAGTCAACTCCCCCACCCCAACCGCTTACACCACTCTTGCGTCCAATTTGGATCCTCTATTGCCTAGTTGCCTAACAAGATCATGCTGCCTAGACACGGTGAGATATGCAATGACTGCCTCACCCTTGCCTGAACACCTTGCCCGAGTAGGGATAAGGCGATCACTGCACGTCTCACCATGTCTTGACAGCACAGTCTTGTCGGGCAGCTCGGCAGTAGAGGATCTGGATCCCCCTGCATCCCATCTGCAGACTGCTCTCTCTCTCTCTCTCTCTCTCTCCCTTGCGAAAGTATGTTTTAGTACTATTTTATCATATTGCCACGTTGTCTTATGGAGGGTAAAAAAGTCTGATTACAATTTCTGTTTGTAACCTACTTGATTACAAACAGATGCACCCATAAAAAATAGATGGGGCGCTATTCTCTGTGCCACAGCGTAGCCTACACCCAGGCATATGAGGGTGGGCATAATGACCAACCTGCCCCTGCACATATTGTTCTCTGTGCTGCAGTGTAGCCTACGCCCAGGCACATGAGGGTGGGCGTAATGACCACCCTGCCCCCTACATAGGTTGTTCTCTGTGCCGCGGCATAGTCTACTCCTAGGCCCATGGGGGTGGGCGTAATGACCACCCTGCCCTTATACAGGCTGCCTATATGGTGTAGGTTGCGCTGCGGCAATCTAAAAAAACAGAGATATAATAAGAAGAGAAAAAAGAAGAAAAAGAGACTATGAATATTTCAAGGAAACTACTCTCTCTAATAAGAGATAAATTAGGGGAATATGGACTTTGTTTTTTGGTAGAATAGGGGAATAAGGAGTTGCTATAGTAACCCCTAATAAATAACTACAATAAATACCACAACTCCACGTCTGCTTAACCGCGTAGTTAACATAGGCTTAACTACTTACAAGTTACAACCGACATCTATCCGCACAACCAAAAAATTCTTCCGGCAGTCTCCGGGAAAATGAAAAAAAAAAAAAAAAGGATTTTTAATGTATGTCCATTCTCTATATTGGATTGGATTCCTCCATTTGTTACTTGCAATTTTTTTGAATACTCGGCAACCCAATGTTAGGGTCCCTCCTTGAATTTAAGGTTTCAGTTCTTCTTCAGTTTAGGATTTGGTTTTCCATTTGCAGAGAACTATCATTGTCTTTCTTCAATTAGGATTTGGTTCTACTGAAATTTTATTTTCTTTAAACATTCATTCTCCATTATACTTTCATTCTTGAATCCATCCATCCATCAGTAAATAACTCAATTCCAACCATCTGGTTTCTCCTTTATTCCAAATTCTTTCTTTGTGAATTTTTGAATTCGAAGATGGTTGTTAAATTCAGTCAGAAGAGGAAGAGGAAGAAGGAGAAAGCGAGGAAGGAGAGTGATTGTAGCAATGGAAGAACAAGTAATAAACTGACAGATTTGCCTCTCGAAATAATCTTCGACATCTTTTCAAGACTTTCTGCCGTTACTCTCAGTCGATTAAGGAGTGTATGTAAACTCTGGAACAACTTGACACGAGACCCTGGATTCATTGACCTGCTGCACCTGAGGAGGAAATTGAAATTGAAATTGATGCAGGAGGTACCACCATCACATCTCATCTTTGCATCAGAGACAACAAACACACAAGTCTGGGATACGAAAAGGACCTTGTTTTTGATAGATGGGGTTGAAGAAGAAGGTACTTGTAGGGCTATAGAAATTTATTTGGAGAAGAATAGGTTTGACCTTGTTGGCTCTTGCAATGGATTGGTTTGTTTGGCTTCCGTCCGAAAATTTGGTTCTATCATCATCTGTAATCCTATTACAGGTGAGAGCTGGTGTTTGCCTCCTAATTCAAAACTTGAAGATTTTTTCCTTACCTTTGGTCCTATGACCGTTCCTAGAATTGGTTTTGGCTTTGATCATGCAACCGGAAAATATAAAGTGATCCGATTCTTGTATGATGATCAAGGCCAGTTGTTGGGTAAGATCATCACTTTGGGTGAACGTTCATGGAGAAACTTCTATATTCCGGTGACCAAAGGAGGACAGTATGGCAATAAGGAATAGACGGCGCTGTTCTTGAATGGGTTCCTATATTAGATAATCAAAAGGGATGCAGTGGGGAACGGTAATGAATTCATTCTTGCATTTGATATTGGCACTGAAAAGTTTCACATTATAAACTTCCTCCCTCCTCTTTCTGAAACAAGATTATATACATTACACTTGATAAACATCAAGGGTTCTTTGGCTAGAGCTGGTGAAAACTTCTTTGATATGTTCAATGTGGTGATATCAAAGATATGGCGACTTGTCGGCATCACGGCTATCGGGTTCTCTTTGGAACAATCTTCCTATGATATCCCTTTTCATCCGGTGGAATATGGTAAGTTTTATGTGTTGCTTGGTGATGGCACATTGCTAGTCAACTTTGAAAGACAGGGAGGCTATGTGATTTTTGCTTCGTACCATCCAAAACAGAAACATTTGGCGAGGAAATTTTTTTTGATAACGAAGTTATTGCCAATGCGTGAACCATTATTACTGTTCACACCGACCCTTGTTTCCCTCAATGATGCCAATTAATCATCTTTCATGCCAAGAATGGAGTTTCATTTTGTTTTTTTCTTAAAAAGTTCTGTTCATGCCAATCCTTGTTTCCCTCACTAATATCTATTAGTTAATCTTTGTTTTGTGTCTTTCTTATTTCAAGTCTTTCTGATGAATGAAATAACTATACTGAACAGGTTTTTTACAGAATTTTAGCTCTGTTTTAAGAGGTAACAACTAACAAGCCATGCTTCAAACATAGCTTGTGTCTTACCCTCACCAGGAATACTGACATTTTTGCGAATTTGCAATAGAGTGAGACCAAGGGCTAGGTGATAAGAATTGGATAACAATGGTCTTCTATAGAGAAAGAAATGCAAATAAGTGTTATACACCGAGTCAAATTTCACAAAACAAAGAAAGCATCAACAACTCATATATTACAAGCATAGAATTAGATCCATTCATTGACTCCCACTCAGTTCTCCTTTCAACTATTCTGTGCAAAAAACCTACTTCTCTTGAAATTGTTTTCAGAAAAAATGAATGATGATTGATGAGAAGCATGGATCTCCTATTATAGAGAAGAATCTAGGATTCTCCTTTTTATGGAGGACTTAAAGGCAGCAACCAAGTGCACAGGGGAAACCTCATCAACTTGATAAGAGTCGAATCATACATCCAGGGCCAATGCACTGTTTGGGCAGTAGCTGATACCAGATTCACTAGTCTCTGTAAATACCTCAAAGGTGCTGGCAGTAAATGTCTGGTTAGATTGGAAGGATATTTGTCTTCCTGTGTGTGCATATCCACAATATTCTACTTCATACACAGTTGTGTCCTTCATAAATGCAGATACTGCAATGCCAACTCCTTCCCCTGCATATTCACATGAATAGCTTAAGATGATTATGACCACAACTACAAAGGTTTTGGCTCAGTATTAGTAAACATACAATATTGGCACATGAACATTCACATATATAAACAAACAAACCTGTAGTGGTTTCAAACTGGAAAAAATTTAAAAAAAAAAAAAAGGGTAAATTGTTCTTTTGAATAGCTGTAGCACTTGTATGCATATGAAAAAGAGAGAATTTGAAAGTCCAGAGCTGTACCATGTGTGATAAGCAACAAGTTTTCACGAGGATATTGTCTGCCAGTGCATGAATAACCTGTTTAGACACCGAGCCCTTGCGTCCATCAAAGACTCCTCCCACTTGGGCAACTATAATTCCTCATGAACAACCTGAATGTCAGTAAAACACATATACACTAACCTATCGCATGGACAATGTACATGAATTCCACAACTAGGCTGCTGTAAACAAGAAAATGAAGCCGAAAATTTTAAGGAGTTATTGACTTTTCAAATTTACCTCTTGGTACACACGTTCTGCAGAGTGATCCACTGTCCCAGCCGGGAGCGTCTCTTCAAGTTTGGAGATATCGAAACCCCAGTTCCCGTCTTTAGGAGCCAAATTAGGACTTATAGCTTCCCTACTTAATACTTCACATAATCCATACTCAATTGAGACCTATACAGCAACCGAAGAGTTCAAAAACAAAAGATAGCATGTCAAAGACACCAGTTAAACACATATAACCCGTTGGAAAAAATTTTCCTTCAAAAGATAGCATGTCAAATAAACCAGTTAAATACATATAACCAGTTGAAGAATTTTTTTTCTTCAAAAGATAGCATGTCAAAGGGAACAAGTCTGGCTGCACAAGCAATCCATCAGCCAAGCTCTGGTTTTTCAAACTTAAGTCTCTTGAAACTCAAGACTGTTGAGAGATTCACGATAGATTACTATTTCATGGGAACTGCTCAAGTTGGAGGAGGCATTTAATCAAAACTAATATAAAACAACTTAAAAGAAAACAAAGTCGACTCAGGCCACATTAAGCCTGTTCAAACCAGAATTAGGCCACATTAGGCCTGGTTCTTTTTGGACTTCCTATGCCGGTAAGTCTTCAGTTCTACATCAGTAGAGCATCATGGCCTATTGTTATTATCTGGGTATCCAAGCATATCGGATAGTATGGATGGTTGTATTATCTGTGTGCATAATTCTTTTAAAGACGTATGGTGACATACTCGTGACACCAGCATCATGGCCCTGCTCCTGGTTAACCCCCTGGACTGATGTCCTTTAATCATGCCATATGATGTATGATAGTGTGACAAACTGAGTGGAATTTTCTATCTAATAAGATGTCCTTTTTCTTTCTCTTTTAGTTGGACTATTCACAAAGGGGATTATCCCATTGACTTGTTTTTCACAGCGATTTCGGTACATTGGGGCATATCAAGTTGATCGTAAACTTGAGAGCTTAGAGTTGGACTTCATCTCAAAAACTTCTATTGACGAGGCTGCTATATCAAGGATAAGATCAATGCGCCACTGGAGAGGAGGATTGGTTGTAAGTAGCTTTTGACTACAGTGCTTTTTAATAATAGTTTTTTAGATTTTTTTTAAGAAAGAAGAGAAGTCCTCTCAAGAGAAATTGGTACTCAGATGAAATAGGTTCTCGACAAGGGAAAGAATAATGTAAGTTTTTGTAATTGCATATTTTTTGTAGAATAAACACTCAGTTCTGTTGAAATGCAACTGAGATTTTTTGAGTTGATTCATCAAATAGGCTCAAATCGACCAATAAGAGTTGTTGACCTCTTGTGGCCTTAAAAAAGGAATTAAAAGAGGATGAGATGGGCTTCTGAACTGACTCTTCTTTTTGGGGGTGGGGGTGGGGGTGGGGGTGGGGGTGGGGCCAGGATAAATGCATTGAGTTGCTGCCGGAAGTGCAACAGAAACAAGTGAAGGCTGGAAGCTGGCCAAATATTGGTATTTCTGATTCTAAAGAACTTGAAACATCTGATCATCCGGAGGTACAACAGCCCCGTTCTACTGGCTTGCCCTGCCCTCTACTGCTGATTCCCTTATTCTTCGGAATGATCGTACCATTTCTCCCAACGAAACTTCATGGCACTCCAGCTAAACTTGGTGGATCATTTAGTAGTTCCGCCTTTGAACTTGCTTCCCATTGTCCTCCATCTGTTCTCAATGGGAGATTCCCTACTGCTATTGAGGGTCCATCAGTTCCTCACTACAGAGACAATTTGGATTCAAGTCACAATTATGCCGGACAACAAAGGCCTCAAACTAGTACAAGGCAGAAGTTCAATTTTAATGGTATCCCCCACCTTGTGGAATTCACCTGGCTAGTCAAAGTCGTTCAACTTCGAAAAATTTGAACAAAGGTTCAATGAAGGTTGTACAGAGTAATTACCTTCAAGATGACCAATTTGATGAAGTTTCCCCTGGAATGGAACGAAATGGGTTCATTAACCATGTGGAAAATGCTCGCCCTTTGTATCCTCGTCGAGTTACAGCTGATCCGATGACACCACCTAGCTAACAGCGACTGCTGCTTAAAAGATTCTTCCTGTGATTCAGGCCTCATTTTGTCAGGGAAACCAGCTGCATCAGATAAACAATGGTCTATGATTTCCCCGGATGATCCAATGGATATCTCTTGGAGGTGGGTATGCTTGTGTGTTTTTGACTCCTGAAGTAGAAATTCTTTGTAGCTTGTTGAATTTATCTGACTGATGCTTTTATTGTGTCATCAGCCTTGGAAATAGAAACTCAGCTGTTGAGATCATGGACACACACAAAATGGGCTGAGGTGGAGGTCCGATGAAGCCAGGGAAGATGAAGAGGAACCAAGCCCCGAGATAATTTTTGGTGGAGCTTCCTTTGTGATGCCTGCCAGGGGAAACAGAAAAAGCAGGCTTTCCGGCCAGAAGATGAAGGTTACATCTGTCGTCCTCTTTCTTGATTTTGTATTACATATCAATCACTCCAGTGGGCCTTACTGTGCGTGAAGAAAGCAGCTTTTTTGTTTTTTTTTATCACAGATGGGTCTGGGCATGATCTCCTTTTTTTTATCCCCGAGGTTGGTGATGCAGTTCTCATATAGATCCCCAATTTTTCAAGGGAGTTCACTTGGTACCTGTAGACATATAAAGTTACTACAGGCATTCAGCCAAAGCTTTATGCTACACATCCTTTATTAGGTGAGAGGTGAGAGGTGAGATTTAGATTGGCTAGCTATCCCTTTGGGGAGAGCTTGGATGGTGGCTCAGTTGTCAAGGACCAATACTTCACAATCAAGAGGTTATGAGTTTTAACTCTCCCGAGGATTATCTATCAAAGAAAGAAAGGCAAAAAAAAGACAACAGCAAGAGTATTGGCTACATTGTTGTACTTGTAAGTGTTTTTAAGAGGCTATCTTGAGGTGAGGAAAATTGTATCATATTTTGTTTCCTTGCAAATTTATTTTGAGTTTATAGATCATCCTTTTGATTTGCCACATGTCACATTTCATGATCCAACTCAACCATATGCCCCTTTATTAATTTTTTGTGTATTAATTTAAACTGTTAAACTGTTATGCTCATTTTCATTCTTGGCACCCCTTTGAATTTCCCGATCAGAAGTTTCTGCTCAAATCCCTATTTGATAAAATGAGGCATCTACAGTAGCAATCCAATCACAAGGGTGGCTCATTAGAGTGGATATCATGGTCTTTTAAAGATAGATCGGCACTGCATCTGTAAGGAAGAGAAAAAGAGAAGGGGGAGGGGGTTGGTGTTGACAACAAAAACAGTCGTTGCAGCTTGAGTGAGAACAACTTAGGACAATTGTTTTACGACTGAGTTTTTCCACACCCATGGTCAAGGGAGAATCCCTTTACCCCGATGGGTGCGGATGGTGTTGGGAAGGTATCACGCACAGGGTGGAGGGAGGAAATTATCAACTCCGTCCTATATGGGGTTAGGAGGCATCACCAGATGATGTGAAGGAAAACTTCTATTGTTATGAAGGATGGAGTGTATATTTTACTGGAACCGGTTCCTCTCCAGTGTGTCAATTCCTTTCAATGCACATCCAACGGTTGTGAGCATTCGGGCTTGCACCCCGAGTGCCTCCAGCTGTTGGATGCGTGTTGGAGAGGGTTTCTTTCCTATTTTACATCCCCCTTCACCACTACTATTGTGAAAGATGAAATTCCTTTTCGGTAATTCCAATATTAGTTCGGATGGGAAAAAGCAAAGTTTGGGATTCTTTAAATCTTCAAAAGTAAATAATTCATCCAAATACGGGTGTCAAAATCTGCACCGAACCAGTCCAACCAACCCGTCATCGCATCAAACACCGGTGTAGGATTAAAGATCAGGTCCAGGAGTCAAACAACAACCTTCCCCCTGGCCTGAACCGAAGTGAGCCGAGTCCTTATAGGGTCAGGTTTCCGATTCAGCATTTTAAAACCCCTTGGTTTAGGTGCGGTTCGGGATACACCAACGGTCCCCCGATAAGCCCAAATTGACAACCCCAAACCAAAACCGAGCTGTCCCGGAACAGAAACCCGACCCAGTACAAACTGATAGAAACTTCACTCTCCCATGTCACTGCACTCTTTCAAACTTGTTTGGATTAGAAAATGGAGCCCAACACATTTCAAAAGGAAAAAACTTAAAAAAGGGGCCCAACCTATTTGCTAAGCCCATTTATTTGGATTAAAAAATAAATCCCAGCCCATTTGAAAAAAAAAATTTTAAATGAACCTCAGCCCATTCGATAAGGCCCATAAGGCAAACAGTTTAAGTCTAAAACTGGACTCAAAATGGTTTGATACCGGTCTTAAAACCGGCCCAAATTGTTTCAAACTCATTAACATAAGGGTAAAATACACGTACCCCTATAAGCTTCTGATAAGTCCACGTCCCCTGCTTTACCCCCTAATGCCATTTTAGTCCACATCAAGTATTAAATGCTAAAAAATTATCAAACTACCATTTCTTATATCTTTCTTAAAATTTGAAAAGACCTAATTGCCCTGATCTATTTGCTAAAATTTAAAAAGACCAAAATGCCCTCATCTTCCCCAAATCATTATCTTCTTTTACTGACCCACCACCACCCACCGTAAACAACATCACCACTGTGAAGCTCCACCTCCAGCTCCACCTTACCAATTCCACCACCTGTCCCCGGTGACAGACTGCGACCTCAAATCCTTGCTGCAATGTTCTTAATTTTTTTCTTCTTCTTCTTTCGATTTTTTTCTTTTACGTACTCTTCTTCCTCTTTCGATTTTTTTCTTTTACATACCCACCACCACCACCCTAAGTTGCACAATTTGATTAGAATAACAAAATCACATACCGCAGAATTACAACAACCGGCCATACCACTAGCAGGCACCACTACTGCCACCAACATAAAAGAAGAGGGAAGATGAGAAGAAAAAGGAGGGGAAAAAATGCAACAGAGCAAGAAAATTTAAGGTTTCAGAAATTTTAAAAGGGCATATGACTTTGTTTCTGAAAAATCTAGAGATCATGTTTGTCTTCAGAGAAGTAGCAGGGAAAGGGGAACCAACACAATCAATTTTGCAACAAACAGTTGACAGTCGAAAGAGGAACAAAGAATACTTCAGAGAAGAGTCGCAGGGAAGGGGAAAAAGAAGACGATCCAGTTCCTTCAATTATTCATTCGATTCTGTTACCTGATTCCTTTCTTTCTTCAAAGAAGTTTCGTAAGGAAAGGGGAAAAAGAAGAAAAAGAATATTTAAAAAATAAAATAAAAAAGGAATCAATTAACAGAGTCGAGTAACAGAAAAGTCACCAAAAAAAAAAATCGAAAGAAGAAGAAGAAAACAATTAAGAACATCGCAGCAAGGATTCGAGGTCGCAGTCTGTCATCGGAGTAGGGTTCGTGGTCGCGAGTCACCATCATCGAAGGAAATGGCGCTGGAGTCGCTGAGCAGGTGGTGGAATTGGTAAGGGTGGAGGAGTTGGAGGTGGTGCTGGAGGTGGAGCTTCACGGTTGTGATGGTGTTAACAATGGGTGGTGGTGGTGGTGGGTACGTAAAAGAAGATGATGATTTGGGGAAGATGAGGGCATTTTGGTCTTTTCAAATTTTAACAAATAGATCAGGGCAATTAGGTCTTTTCAAAATTTAAGAAAGATATAAGAAAGGGTAGTTTGGTAATTTTTTAATATTTAATACCTATTGTGGACTAAAATGGCATTAAGGGGGTAAAACAGGAGTGGTACGTGGAATATTGAGAGGTGGTACATGGACTTATCAAAAGCTTATGGGGTACGAGAAATATTGGGTGCATTACGGGGGTACATGTACTTTACCCTTAACATAAACTGACTCGAACTGAAACAAAAATTGCACTGAAACCGAAAAAACCTTATCGGTGTGTTTTTTGGATTCAATTATTTTCACACCGAAATTGGAAAAGAAAAAATCAAACTAAAACCGATCTGAACCGCCCGTTTGACAACCCTTGGCACAGAATTGTACATTTTCCTAAATAAGGGGCGAGAGAGTAATGATGGCACAGGACTTCAATCATCAAGTCAAATCACAAGTGAGGGAATAGATAAACTGGTCTTAGCTATGGATCTTCAAGGAAAGGATATTCTCCAACGAATTGGTTCAATTTTTGGTGCTTAGTTCTTCTATGAACAGAGATGATAAACTCAAAGTCTCAATATTCTGCAACACTCTCTGGCATATTTGGACTAGCTATTCGGATCTTATTTTCAGAAGTCTTTCTTTTGATTCTCGAACTATTATTCCCAGAGCAATTGCTGCCTCAAAGAATTACATTAAGGGTACCTGCTCTGGAAACACTCAAGCCACTTGATTAGTAAGATGGATTGCACCTCCCGGCCCTCCCTTGTCTTTCACGAAATTTAATGTGGATGATTCGAGTCATGGCAACCCCAGTCGAGCTGGTATTGGTGGCATTTGTAGGGTGGCAAACTCTAGCTTTATCTGTTATTTTTCAGGAGAAATTGACTGAAATTATGCTCTTGTGGCTGAAGCGCTTGTAGTTAGACATGCTCTTTTGTTGGCATCCATTATGAAAATCCCTAATTTCACTATTGAAAGTGATAACCTTATTATCATCGATATTCTCAATCTGAAGGTTTTTCATGTGCCGTGGAGGATTTCTTCTATCATCAGTGACTGTAGGGTTATGTCTTCTTTTTTTGCCAATCTTTCTTTCTCTCATTTTCTGCATCAGGCAAACTGTGCAGCTGATTGTCTGGCAAATGTTGGAGCTGCCTCGCAAACTTTATGTTTTACGTCTCTTTCTCCCCGTTCATGTATTTCTATTTTGTTGCTTGCTGATTTTGCTGGTACTTTGTTCCAACGTTACTAAACTTTTTTCATCAAAAAAAGGGGAAGAGATTTCTCTTATCGTGGTTGAAGAAATACTTAAAGTCCATGTATTTATTACTTTTTTTTGGTAAATGTCCATATATTTATTTTAAGGTTATGTTTGATTGGCAAGAAATGGGTAGAAAGATAAATATATATATATATATATATATATATATATATAATAAGACAAAAACTATTATGACATAATGGTTGATTTATGTGTCTATCTCTGTCTTCAAATTAAAAAAAAAAATTTAAAAAAATTTGAGTCTTCTCTTTTCTGCATATTGAGTAATAGCTCTCCGCTCCCTGAAATTGAAAGATTCTGTCAACCGTAACCATATTGGCGGACGGTGTTAGAAATGCAATGAATAATACAATATTACCCTCATCTCTTTCCTCATACCCATCGTTCTCTTTCTATGGTTCTCAAGAACAGGGATTTGAGATTTTTAAAAATCCTTCAATGGTGTTCAAATACCAATCCTCAATGATTCCAATGATACCCAAAAAGGGAAAGTAGAACAAAGAATCGTTCCAGAGATCGGAGGATATATCAATGTGTTGATACAAATCTTACCAAATCGGGGAAGAATATGTACAATCTGAATGAGATATATGGAAGAAAGGGGGAATGAAATGAACAGATCTCCTTGGAGTGGTGAAGGAACTCCAGATAGCTATCTTCCCTTAGAAGTGCACAGTCTTTGGGCTCCCTGCAACGAGACATACACTGGCTGAAGTCCGTCCAGAAGTCGTAGCACGTTCCCTTGTTTCGTGTGATCTCCCAACCTAAAGCCATCTCTCTCTCTCTCTCTCTCTCTCTCTCTCTCTCTCTCTCTCTCTCTTTGCAGCTATCTGTAGACACCACATTTTGACACCTTGGAAGTATGTCTTGGCAATGATGGTTAAAGACGTAACTCGTGTGGTGACTGAATGGCAAGAATTACCAAATTACCCCAACCCCACTTTTTGTAACCAAACTGTCCCAAATAGAGCCTAGACCCTTAACATAGCCGTATTTAACCATTTTAAGTTCACATGTGAAGTTTCACCCAAATCCAACACCTTTCATGAAAATGACCGTTTTGCCCCTGGCACGGTTCTCGGTATCTGGACCACCCGATTTAATCCGAAATACTTTGGATGGCCTCATTTGGTCATATTAAGTTTTCACGTAAAGTTTCGGCCAAATCGGGTAACTTTTGTGAAAATGACCGTTTTGTCCCTGGTATGGTTCTTGGTACCCGAGCCACCCGATGTGATCTGAAACCATTTGGATAACTTTATTTAGTCATATTGTGTTTACACGTAAAATTTCATGTAATTTTGGTATCATTTGGACCTTGATCGGTGTGAAACACCATTTATGTATTTTCCTCGATATTCGTGCCATTTTTAGGCAAAATCCAGCCATATCTGCCACACGGATGGAAAGTACGGGTTGAGACCTTCGCGGCAATATGTGGCGCGTCAAAACCGGCCACATGGATTGGGAGATATTAGCATTTGAACGTGGACCTTTAAAATGGAATCTTTAAATGGTTTATTAAAAAATAAATAAATAAAGGTGGGTCAAACTGAGTTGACCCGAACCGAGTCAACCCAGTCTGACCCGGCCCAGCTGGACTGTCGGCAGGGGACAAGCCCCCACCATTTAGGCTGAGCCACACATGGCCCCATGCCCACTTGCCTAAGCCAGGGTAAGGCTGCACCGGCCTAGGCTGCCCAGCAGGCCTGAGCACACGCAAGCCCAGCCAGCCCATCACTCACCTTATCCCCAGCCATTAAGGCCCCAGGGGTCTTTGAGACCTTTCCTCGAACACTATTTTTCCTATAAATAGGAGGTGTTTTAGAGAGGTTAGAGATAGAGGAAAATTATTAAAAAATTACCTTCACGTAGTCCTTGATCCCCTCTTTCCATCCATAGTTTTCTTATCCATAGTTTATGCTCCATTACTGATATAAAATTCCGTAAATACCCCTTCTTCACCACTCTTGCCATTCGGAGCAATCACACTTGGAGCGGCTTTTGGAGGTTTCCGGCGATACTTACGGTCAAAAAAAGGTTACTCAAGCTGATCCCAGGCACTTCCACGCTTCAAGGGTATTTTTCCATATTTATACTTATTTCTAAGTATTTGTTTTGATTTTCTTTACAACAAAGGTTGTTTTTCAGTTATAAAAATGTTAAAAATAATTCAAGAGTGATAAAAATATGAAATTTTCAGTGATGATGCTTGTCACTATGTTTGACATTCATTAATTTTCTCAAGATCCAAATCATTTTTTTTGTGATATTTTTACCCCTGTAAAGGATTTCGTATTATGTAAAATCTGAACATGTGGGTGGGTATTTGGACAAAAGTGTTATGACCATGTTAAAGATCATGTTTTGATTAGTGGGAATGGGCTCTGGTTTGATCCAATTCGGATCTGTGATGGGGATTTTGTATTTTTCTTTGTTTTCCCTTCTTTTTTAGCATTTCAGAAAATATTAAAAATAATTTAAATACATAAAAATTCACAAAAAAATTATGGAATGCATATTTCATCATGCTTGATTTTATGGAATCATTATCCACTGACATGCATGTTTGATAGTTTTTATACATTTCCCACCTCATTTAGGGGTATAAATGTCATTTTTCTAATTATAATGAAAAATTCTGGAAAAATAGGAAAACATGTTTTTATGCATGACATGCTGTTTTAGAATGGTTTAGGATGTTTTCATATGCATACGTGACCATCATGCTTGATAGATATGCATACAAAGTCATTTGCGCCCTCTAGGGGCATTTTGGTAATTTACCAAACGTGGGCCTAGGCTATCATTCTGGAAATATCATTTGGTGTGTTCAGTCATTTTAGGATGTTTAACATCACTTTTGATGCCTACAATGATTCTAAGTGTCTTTTGACACTTTTGCCATTTTACCCTTAGGGGCATTTTGGTCATTTTGTGACCAAACCTTGCTTAGGACCCCGGAAAGGCTCCTGTTACTTTTGCCGCATGTTTTAACATTTAATAAACATGTTTTAAGCATAAGTCAGCATTTTCATGAATTATCATGCATTTTCTACATGTTTGCCATAACAGGGGCATTTTGGTAATTTTTACCACCCCACATTTCCTTGCCATTTCATGTGCTCTTGATGATCCAAATGCATGATGTTAATGTTAATTAATCATGTTTTGCTTATTTACAACATTTAAATATGATTTCATGCCTTTGTACATATTTTGGCCCTTTAGTGGCATTTTTGTAATTTTGGCTATTTTGGCCTATAAGCTGTTTTGCTTATCAATATAATTGTCCTTCTCCATGATATAATTAGACTTGATTTTCTTTTTTACAGTCAACCATGTTTTAGACCATAGAGTTAGGCTTTCTAATTTAGGTAAAATCCATTAATTAGCTTAACTAGGATGCATAATGTACATAACCATCTAGCCTAGTGATAGTAATCAGGATTAAAACATTAATCTTAATTAGCCTAACTAGGTTCATAAATTTCAATTAAGATAATCAAAAATCTTCAAAAAAAAATAGTTTGATTAGGTACATAATATGTATAAAACAACAGTACACAACAGAGTTTGGTCTAGGAAGATCGGCCGTCGGCCAGGCGGTTGCTGGGTGCCTAACACCTTCCCAGCCCGTAACTTGACACTTACCCAGAGATCTGGGGCAGACCATCCATTGAGTCATTGGAGTTATTGGGTCCTAGACCCTAAATCTAGGTGGCGACTCCCATTTTCCCATTTTCCATTTTCTTTCTTTCCCCCCGGGTGCAAGCCAGCGACCCTCCGTCCGCTGCACCTACACTATCCAGTGATTTCCAACCTGTCATTTCAACCGATCAATCACACTTTCACTGTCAATGGTTCCATCCAAAGATTCAAACCCAGATTTATTTCTTTCAAGTGAGATCAGAAGTCTTTGGGTTCTGATCTCAAACACTCCCCGACATATGGGTTGTGTTCCAGCAAGGGTTGGGGGCAAATGGCGTTGTAGGTAGAAGAAGAAGAAGGGCATTAGGGAGGGTAATCTTGGGATATCACAAATATAAGGGTATTTTTGGGTTTAAATGAATATATTTAGGAAGATGTCATCACTTAACAACGATTTTTCACTAAATAGGGATGGGGCTTACCATTCGGGCTTAATCGAGGGGAGGGAGGAGTAATTTACCTTTTTTTGTTTGTTTTGACTAATTACTTATTATGGTAGACAAATGGACTAGGAATTTTTATCCTGTCCAATTCTCTGCACGGTACGGTTGTCCAATTCCTCTCATAGGGAGGCAGAAATGACGGCTTAACCTAACTCGAGCAGTGTATTTGGATAGGGGGTTAGATTGTCATTTTCGGCCCCTAGGAGAAAAACCGGACAGCTGTTCCGGACATGGACTATACCACTTTTTTTTCCATTTTTAACAGTGCATTGGCTTCCGGAGTAAAATAGCTGAAATCACCTGGGTTTAAAAGACTTCAAAAGTGTTGGTTGGGTTGGGTCAAACTTCGATTCGACCACTGAGACTCTGGTTGACCACAAGATGAGGGTCGAGTCAAGAATAAGTACATGACAAGGGAACTGGGGAGTAGCATATTAAATTAGGCAGCGAAGCAGCAGAGAATTCTCGTTTTTCCACTATAAAATGAAACAACGGATAAGGGTTTTAACTTTCAACAGTTCCTTCCTTAATCAGTTTGGACTGTTTGGATTTGCAATTTCAATTTGTCATTTAAAAATTGAATCTCAACAAACAACGTATTCTCTTCAGGTACCTCTTATATATATACACACGATCTAATAAAAAATCTAGTAAGGCAAATCTTAGTATGTTCTTCCTCTTTCGCTTCGTCCTTGATAAGGATAACTGCTGCTCGGAAGTCATCACGAGGTGAAACGACCACCTTGGAAGAAATCTGGAGAAAGGTGAAATTATTTAATTTCTTTCCCTTGCGATGTTCATCCCCCCAACCTTCCCCATCCTCCCCGCTCTCTCTGTGTGATACAATTAGCCTTGTGTCGTTCAACACACTCCCATACTTCTTTACGGTTCTTGTAATTATTTTCTGCGAAAGATTCGATATTAACTCGCTAAAACATTGTGGAATACACTTGGAAGCCTCGTTTTCGATGTCATTATTACTTTTTTTGATTTCTCCCCCCTCCCCCCTCCCCCCTCCCTTTCCTTTCTTGATATTCATCAATCTAGTTTATGTGCTCAGTTCTTATTGGATAAGTGCCATGGATGCAAACCTGGGCAAAGCACAATTCAAAAACTGGGGACGCACGAAGAAACGAACTCCAAGAGAGGAGGTGATTTTCATGCCTCCAGGGAGAAGGTCTAAAAGACAACGCACTAGTGGCACTGGTGCGATGGTGCTAGGGACTTGGGTCTCATCCTCAAAAGTTAGCTTTTGAAGATGAGACCCAAGTCCCTAGCAAGTGGTATCAGAGCTTGGTTGCTATTTGGAGTATTTGTCTTGGCATGGGTTGAACAGTGGAAACGAATACAAGTAGAATGGTTACTTTGAATGGTTCAAACTATCCTGTTTGAAAAGAAAAAATGGAGGATCTTCTTTATGTGAAAGATTATTATCTACCTGTGTTTCTTTAGTAAACACGAAACAAGAGATGAAGAGTGGAATATATTTCATTGAAGTGGGTGGATGATAATGTGTTGAAATATTAGTGGAGAGGCAATACTTAGTAGTCATGGACGTTATCTGATATCTCAAAAGGCGGGGAACATAAATTATTTTAGTCCACAAGTGGTATCGGGCTTGGTTCTTATTTGGAGTATTTGTCTTGGCATGGGTTGAGCATGGAAGCGAATACAAGTAGAATGGTTCTTTGAATGGTTCATATCCTGTTTGAAAGAAAAAATGGAGGATCTTCTTTATGTGAAAGATTATTATCTACCTGTGTTTGCTAGTAAGAAACCTGAAAACAAGACTGATGAAGAGTGGAATATATTTCATTGGCAAGTGTGTGAGTATATTATGAGACGGTGGGTGGATGATAATGTGTTGAACCATATTAGTGGAGAGACACATACACATAGTCTACATGGACAGCTCGAAGCAATCGTATACTCGAAAGACGGGGAACAATAAATTATTTTAGTCCCTAGTAGTGGTATCGAGCTTGGTTGCTATTTGGAGTATTTGTCTTGGCATGGGTTGAACAGTGGAAACGAATACAAGTAGAATGGTTACTTTGAATGGTTCAAACTATCCTGTTTGAAAAGAAAAAATGGAGGATCTTCTTTATGTGAAAGATTATTATCTACCTGTGTTTGCTAGTAAGAAACCTGAAAACAAGACTGATGAAGAGTGGAATATATTTCATTGGCAAGTGTGTGAGTATATTAGACAGTGGGTGGATGATAATGTGTTGAACCATATTAGTGGAGAGACACATACACATAGTCTATGGACCAAGCTCGAGCAACTGTATACTCGAAAGACGGGGAACAATAAATTATTTTTGATCAAACAGATGATGGCCCTGAGATACCAAAATGGAACTCCGATGACAGATCACTTGAACTCATTTCAAGGAATTATTAATCAGTTGTCCTCAATGGGTATCAAGTTTGATGAAGAAATACAGGGATTATGGCTTCTTGGCACCTTACCGGACTCATGGGAGACGTTTAGAACGTCATTGTCAAACTCAGCTCCAGATGGTACAATCTCGATGGATTTGGCTAAGAGTAGTGTCTTGAATGAAGAGATGAGAAGAAAGTCACAGGGTTCCTCTTCACAATCAGATGCTTTGCTCACCGAGAATACGGGGAGGAGTAAAAGTCGGGGTCCAAAGAATAGAGACAAAAATAGAGGTAAGTCCAACAGGTTTGCAAATGTTGAGTGTTATCACTGTGGCCTAAAGGGACATACCAAGAAGTTTTGTAGGAAGTTAAAGAGATAAAATAAAAAGGAAAAGAGTAAAGAAAAGAAGAAAGATGATGAAGGCAATGATGATCGAGTTGCCGCCACTTTCGAGGATTTTCTCATTGTCTACAATGGTGATGTTGTTAATCTTGCTTGTCATGAGACAAGTTAGGTGATTGACAGTGGTGATTCTATTCATGCTACATCTCGAAGAGACTATTTTACATCTTACACGCCTGGTGACTTTGGGCCTGTAAGGATGGGCAATGATGGTTTGGCTAAAGTTGTTGGCATTGGAGATGTTTGCTTGGAAACTAATATTGACACAAGGTTGGTTTTTAAGGATGTGAAGCATGTTCCTGACATTCGTTTGAATTTAATTTCTACGGGTAGACTTGATGATGAGGGTTTTTGCAATACTTTCAGTGATGGCCAATGGAAGCTCACCAAGGGTGTCATGGTTATGGCAAGAGGCAAAAAGTGTTTAGCATTGTACTTGTTGCAAGCAAAGCTTTCCAAGGGCATTGTAAATGCAATTGAAAATGAAAGTACAACTGAGTTGTGGCACAAGAGACTTGGTCACATGAGTGAGAAGGGAATGATGTTGTTGTCCAAGAAGAAACTCCTATCTGGAATGAAAGATGTACATTTGAAAAAGAGTGCTCTGCTTGGCAGGAAAGCAGAACAGAGTCTCCTTCAAAAGCTCACCTTCTTCAAGGAAATCAGATGTACTTGATTTGGTGCACTCTGATGTGTGTCGTCCTATGAAGACAAAGACACTTGGTGGTTCTCTTTATTTTGTAACCTTCATTGATGATCACTTTAGGAAGCTATGGGTTTACACCCTGAAGACAAAGGATCATGTACTAGATGTATTCAAGCAATTTCAAGGTCTAGTTGAGAGACAAACTAGAAAGAAGTTGAAATGCATCTGTATAGATAATGGGGGAGAGTACATAGGACCATTTGATGATTATTGCAGAGAACAGGGTATTCGACGTCAAAAGACCCCTCCAAAGACTCCTCAGTTGAATGGTCTAGCTGAGAGAATGAATAGGACATTGGTGGAGAGAGTGAGATGTTTACTCTCACAGGCAAGGCTGCCAGGATCTTTTTAAGGTGAGGCATTGAGTACAGTTGTACATTTGTTGAATTTGTCACCATGTGTTCCATTACAATTTGATATGCCAAATAGAGTTTGGACAGGTAAGGATGTTTCTTATGATCATCTGCGTGTCTTTGGATGCAAAGCATTTATGCACATTCACAAAGATGAGAGCTCTAAACTTGATGACAAGACACGACAATGTGTGTTTGTGGGGTATGGTCAGGATGAGTTTGGCTACAAGTTCTATGACCCGATTGGGAATAAAATTATTAGAAGTCGGGATGTTGTATTTATGGAAGATCAGACCATACAAAATATTGAGAAGGCAGTGCCTCAACATAGTGATGATTTGATTAATTTGGATCCAGTTCCTCCAACATCGGTGCCAGAACATGTTGAAGAGGAAATTCATAATGATCAGCAAGGTACAGGTGATGATGAGGTTCCCACACAGGTTAAGACAAATGATGATTCTCATGAGCAGTTGTCAGTACCAGAAATTCCACCACCTGTTCCTATCAAAAGGTCTATCAGAGATAGACAACCTTCCACACGTTATTCTACTGATGAATATGTATTACTAACTGATGGGGGAGAACCAGAGTGTTTTGAAGAAACAATGGATGATGACCACAAGAATGAGTGGGTTGAAGCCATGCAAGATGAGATGAAATTATTGCAGGAGAATCACACCTTTGAGTTGGTGAAGTTGGTGAAGTTGCCTAAGGGCAAAAGAGCTTTGAAGAATAGCTGGGTGATGAGCACATTTATGTGTGAAATCTTAGGGCATAAAGCATACATTTTACCACATTGGACAGAGTTACTCGGTGCTTTCTTGTGCTTTTCAGGTTTTAGGTGAATTCTTGTGAAAATGGAGGAGATGATGTTAAGAAAATGTTTTTAAGCTGTTTAGAGGTGTTAATGACTTGGATGCGTAGCCCATCGAGTCAGCTTCGCAACGGTTCAAACGGCACTTGATTCCAAGTTGAAACGAAGAAGTTACGGCCGTTTCCATAACGAAGCGCGAAAATGGTCTATAGGGGTTTATTTGTAATTATTGATAGTCGGCCGGGGACAAAGTGAAGCAAAAGTTCAGATTCTAGGGGCCTTAACGAAATAACCAAAAGTTATATTTCCTGTACCTGAAAGATTCCATTTAGAGGGCTCTGGACAGTCCAACTTCAACTTGAGATATCTTGGGCTCCCGAACTCCAAATTGGACGAAATTTGGGTCTATCTTGGGTGATTTTTCGCAAGGAACACAATGGGGAGGCGTATATAAGCACCCCATGCTTCACGTTTTCTGAAGGACAGAATGGATATTTTATTTATTCTTAAAGGAATCCTAGTCATCACCCTTACTCTCTCTCTCCTCCAACTTTTCAAGGGCACTTCTGAAATTCTACTTGGGATAGATTTATTTTGAAAGATATTTTCTCTTTTATGGAAGGTTGAAAAATCAAAGATGCTTTGATTTTATTGCTTTGAGAAGATATCTACAAAGAAAAGGAAGCACAAGTTAGAATTAGAAATTTATTTTTCTAAAAATAGCAGGTCTATGTAAACAATCTTCTATTCTTCTTCTTTCTATTTTTTTTGTATTTTTTCTTAGGATTCAAGGAGAAGAGAATATTCTATTTTCTTAGGGAATATTTCTCCTACATTTCCTTCTTCTCTCTTCTCCTCTCTTCCCCCTATAAATACCCCTTGCCCTTTGGGTTGTAAGAAGTTAGTTTTTTAGTTTAGTTTTTAGTTAGTTTCTAGTTCAATTTTAATTCAGTTTTTTGTGTAATTTTTAGTTCATTCACTTAGTAAAATTTCTTTTCTTCTTCTCCTTCTAAGTTGTGATTTTTGGCTTTTCTAAGTTCTAGTTTGCTTTTTTATTTTCATTTAATGGTTGTAATATGTTTAGTTTATGCTTTAATTTCAATTTAAGTCTTCAATTGGGTTATAATTTCTTAATTCTAGTTTAGGTTTTAAGCATTCTAGTCTAAGTTCTTAAGTTGATGACAAGACTTGAAGATTTAGAAGAGGAGGCCATGGTAAGTTTATGCAAGTATTCAAGCTTTTCAGTTACATTCATGCAAGCACATCCAGGTTTTACTATCTAAACTCTCAATCTCATTCTCCTTCTCCTCTATCTCTCTCTATCTTCTTCTTCTTCTCCCTCTATTTCTTTTATTTTTTTTTATATGGTTGTGGTATGTGGATGCACTTTTATTCTCTTATTTCTTTTTATGTGATTATGAAGTGTGGCTGCGTTTTTGTTATTCCTTCTAATTTACGTTAGTTTGATAAGTTAGATGCTCATGTGTTACGACGCCAACTTAATCCCTTAATTTTGTTAGATGCTTATGAGTTAGGATGCATTAATTTTCATTAGTTTTATTAGTTTAATTTAACATTTTAATTTGGTTCACTTTGCATTACTTTTAAGTTAGTTAAATAGAGTGGCGTATATCTCCTCGTGTTCGACCCGTAGCTACGATTGATCCGTACGCTTGCGGTATAATTATTTTAACTCAAACACTGGGTGTACAAAGTAAAGCAAGAAGAACACTCCTCACATCCACGATACAAAGCTAGATTGGTTGTCAAGGGATTCCATCAAAGGAAAGGCATTGATTTTGATGAGATATTCTCTCCAGTTGTTAAGATGTCATTTATCCGTGTGGCTCTTGGTCTAGCAGCTAGCCTTGACTTAGAGGTTGAGCAGATGGATGTGAAGACTGTTTTCCTTCATGATGATTTGGAGGAAGAGATTTACATAGAGCAACCAGAAGATTTCAAGGTCGAAGAAAAAGAGGATTATGTGTGCAGAATGAAGAAAAATCTTTATGGCTTGAAACAGGCACCAAGACAATGGTATAAGAAGTTTGAGTCAATCATGGGGGAGCAAGGCTACAAGAAAACTACTTCTGACCATTGTGTTTTTGTTCAAAAATTCTCTGATGATGACTTTATTATTCTTTTATTATATGTAGATGACATGTTGATTGTTGGCAGGAATACTTCAAGAATTGACAGTTTGAAGAAACAGTTGAGTAAGTCTTTTACCATGAAAGACTTGGGGCCAGCAAAACAGATTATTGGCATAAGAATCAGTCGGGATAGGAATGCTAAGAAGTTGTGGTTATCACAAGAGAAGTACATTAAAAAGGTGCTTCAAAGATTCAAGATGGAAAAAGCTAAAGTGGTTAGTTCTCCTCTTGCTATTCACTTTAGATTGAGCACCAAACAGAGTCCTACTGTTGAAGAAAAGAAAGACATGGAAAGAGTTCCATATGCCTCCGCAGTGGGAAGCTTGATGTATGCCATGATTTGCACAAGGCCAGACATAGCTCACGCAGTTGGCACAGTTAACCGTTTTCTCTCAAATCCTGGAAGAGAGCATTGGAATGCAGTCAAGTGGATTATGAGATATCTTTGTGGCACTTCAAATTTGAGACTTTGTTTTGGAAGTGAGAAACCTTTGTTGGTTGGTTACACAGATGCAGATATGGCTGGGGATGTTGATTCTCGTAAGTCTACTTCAGGCTACTTGGTCACTTTCTCAGGTGGTGTTGTAGCTTGGCAATCAAGATTACAGAAATGTGTTGCTCTCTCTACCACCGAAGCAGAGTTTATTGCAACAACAGAAGCTTGTAAAGAGTTGCTATGGATGAAGAAGTTTGTGCAGGAGCTTGGCTTCAAGCAAGAGCGGTATGTGTTGTTTTGTGATATTCAAAGTGTTATTCACCTTGGTAAGAATTCTACTTTTCATTCTAGATCAAAACATATTGATGTGAGATATCATTGGAAAAGAGATGCCTTGAATTCCAAGTTGCTAGAGATTGAGAAAATCCATACTGATCACAATGGCTCCGATATGTTGACGAAAGCTTTACCAAGGGAGAAGCTTGAGGTTTTTCATTTGATCGTCGACATGGCAAATCCTTCTACATAGTCAGGAGGGGGAGATTGTTGGGATATCCACGTATAAGGCAAAAAAAAAAAAATAGTCTCACATTGGATATGAAAGGGGATGTGGGTGGGTTAATAGGTACTTGGACACCTTCTCCTTAACAGTTAGCTTTTGAGGATGAGACCCAAGTCCCTAGGACAAGGCACCAGAAGAAGCAAATCTGCAGATAGGAAAGACGAGGAGGTAAGTTAATCCAAGAAACAACGGAACATGCGGAGCTATTGGATAGTGTTGTTGACCTTATTAACTACTATCACTGTTATATCTGCAAATGTTGTGACTATTTTCAATGTGTTACTTTAATAGGCAATAATGCAATGTTTCTCCATCTCTGTATCTTTGTTTCTCTGTGAATGTTTCTTGTAGTGAGCCATCTCAGCTGCGGATTTCTGAGATCCCCTGGCCTGGGAAGTGTGAGAAAGGGCCATCGTCCATTACTTTGATTTCTGCTTGAGGTTGGTGATTGATGCATGGACTTGTCTCATGTATATTATTCAGAGAGAGAGAGAGAGTTATTTCAAGCACCATTTTGAACTTTCTTCCTTAGTCTTATGGTTGTTCATTGTCTATGGCTTCGATTTTTTGAATACCTACTAACTTCTTGATAAAATGCAAAACACATTATTTCACTGCTATGCATGTGTGTATATTGATGAATATCCCCATTGAAGCATAAGCGCAAGATTTTTGCATCCCATTTCTACCTTCAATACAGATACTGATTTTAGCCCTTTCTGCCCTTTTTGGGTTAAATAAGTAGTGATTTTGACTTTCCTAGCACTGTGGCAGTTTATGAGGAGGTCATTTGGATGGTAAGAGTTTTGAGAGTATAATTGCTTACAATGTTAACTTTTCTTTTTCTTTTCTATTTAGTCTTATGCATGCTAATGAAACTACTTTAATAGGCATATGACAAGGATACCGTATTTTCCTATGTACTTATGTATGGTTACTGGGTTTTTTTTTTTTTTTTTTTTTTTTTTTTAAATAATAGAAACATTCTTGGACTTACACTTGGAAAATTCAATTCAGGTGTAATCCATTTTGGACTAGTACTTGTACACTATTTATTTGTGTTCTGCTAATGATTTTCATTTTAATCATCTCTGACAAATGAATACGACTGTGTTCCTGCAGCAGATACTGTTGAGCACTGTCAATGTGCCTAGACATTGATTGAACCTAGATATTAATTTCAAGTTTTTATTTAAAACTACATATTTAGTTGATATTAAAATTCTCTCTCTCTCTCGAGTCCTTCTCATCTCTGGTTCTCTTTGTCGTCTTCGACGAGGTTGGGGGCGACCTTTTATGGTAAGGTTGTATGTTCGTGTGACTGAGGTAGGAGAGAGAAAAAACATGGTAAAAGAAGAGTATTCGGGTTTTTAATTTTGAATTTTGACTTAACCATGGGTTTAGGGTTGATTGGGTTACATTGATCCGGGTTAGGTTTGTAGTTGGTATAACCAAAGTTAAGTGTCAATTAAAATAGAGAGAGTGATTTATAACCATTAGATTGAAGGTCACCACGTGTCGCATTCTGGAAAGCAAAATAACAAGAAATAATGAATCTAGAATGGAGAGGATTAAAATCCAGAAAATACCCATTTTTTTTCAAACTTTTTCATAACTTTTAATATCCTTGATGTGCATCACAAATTAAGCTGTCAGTTTTTCTTTTTTTTAGGGTTTTTGTAGAAACATTCTGTGACTTTTGGATATCTTCATTTGTGCTAAGTTTACTATGCAGACTTAAGAGCTTATCTATTGGCTCCTAACCAATAGTTTTATGATTTATCTAAACAGTTATACACAACGCAAAAGGGAACTTGCGGATCTACTGGACAGGATGGCAGTAAATGGCTGTCCCGTTCTTAAGTCAACCCTGAAGAAGGGGATTATCACCTCCAGTTGGCTGTCCGGCCCAATTCCCAGTTCCTCTAACAAAGGGGGGCTGAAATGACATCTCTACCTATGCCCAAACACTCTGCTCGGGTGGGATCCACCATCCCCCTATTAGAGGAACTGGGGAACTGGACCGGTCAGCAAACTGGAAGAGATAATTTTCCTGAAGAAGGCGGCACCAGAGTATACCGGATTCAGAGACATTTGATCAGCTACTGTTGGATAATGGTCAATTTTGATCATCATACGTACATCACATGGCGCGAGAATGAGGATACAAAGCCGAAGAAACCCTGGAGGAGAAGTCGAACACTTTGGCTGCAGGATTATCCGGACCAGGGATCCACCTCAGGGTTGAAGCCCAAGCTGGTTTGCACCTGCGGCTGCAGGTACCGAAGAAAGAAGTGGCGACCCTCAAAAGGTATAAGAGTATGGGTTATGCAATTATATTTAAAATATATATTAACATTATTATATAATTACATTAATGGTTGGTTTCATTTCCACAAAGTTAGGACAAGTATATCAGGGGTTACAAGGAACAAAAGAATACGGGTGGGTGCATGTTGTAATTTTGATAGATTATTAAAATGTTGTGGAATGTTGCACCCCTAGTCTCAGTCTCACGTCTCCCACGAAGGAACTCAGAAGTTGTAAAATTACAAAAAGCGACCGCACCGCAAGGGCCAAGGGGTCCTTCGAAGAATTTGGAATTCATGTTCGACAATAATAAGAGTAGGGAAATTTTCAGCGCCACCTCCTCAAATGGACCAATATTTTAATGTCAGTCCACTAAGAACCATTATATCACTTTGGGCCCAAAAAGTAACGAGGTTAGCATTTATTCTGTTAATTAGTGATATCAACAAGTTGGTTTTTTCTTAAAGATAAATTTGCCCTTATTTTTATATCTTTATTTTTTTTTATTCCTTTTTCTTCCTTCTTCTTCTTCTCCTTCTGCCGTCTTTTGCCAAGCCGCCGCCGCCACCACCCTCTCCAATCTCCTCCACCCCACCATGAATAACGAATTCCTAACGGTACCACCACATTCCCGCAGTTCAAAAAAATTCAAAAAAAAATCCCTCTCCTCAGTTCCATCTCCCCGAGTCTTTGGTTCGATGGCTTCCCCTGCAATCGCTAACCACAGTTAAACCAACACCTCGAGAAAACCATAGAAAGAAAAAGACAGAAACCAAACACAGCGAGAAGGATTGAGAGCAAGAGACACAGACACTTTGCTGCCTCTGAAACTTTTTTTTATTTAAAGTCAAACAAACAAATGGCTACTTCAATTTCCCCAAAAAATTGCAGGTAGATCGAACCCTATAAATTGCCAGTTCTTGACTAAACAAGGAATTGGATGCACAAGGAAAAATTGAAAAAAAATAATAAAAATGAAATCTACCATAATCTATCGATTATTCATCATCTAATCTCCAGTTCTCGAGTACAGCAAGGTAAAGGTCGATCTCAGGTAGCAGGGGAAAGGGAATGCATTTGCTCATGTAGCAGGGGAAGGGAGGAGTAGAGAGAATAGATAGAATGGAGAGTAGACTTCACTTTGGAGTATTTTTCTCAGGTACCCACTTAGTTTTCTTCGGGGTTTCTTCGAGGCCAACGTCGCCCTCTTTTGGGATCAAAATAGCAGCCCTATCATCTTCTCTGAGGAGCTGGAGCAACGAATCCAGAGCCTTCATCTTCTATTTGTCTTCTGGAACCTCCTCGGCGATCGTCTCTAAATTTGGGGAATTAGACGATTTCTGGGGAGAGATGAAGACAGGTGGTGCAACTTCCATCCATGGCTGCAAACATCTGCTCCTTCTCGCGATTGTTTGTTTTTTTTTGCTAGGGTAAAGATTGATTTAGATTGAGAATTTGATTCTCACTTCCTCCGGCCAATCAGATGTTTTCTGAAAATGTTGTGGGTTCCTTCTGGAGGAAATGAGAGATGAAATGTGTAGATGAGAGAAGTGGGCTTGACTACTGCTTTACTCCTGAGAGTGAGAGAGGTTGTTCTTGGTGAATGGCTTTTTATAGAGAGAAAAAAAGAGAATGGTTAGCAGGAGGAGCTTGCCGCCAGTGTATGAGGAAGGGTCATGGCAGAGGTTGGAGAGGGAGTTTTGGGCCAGTTTTGGAGGGGAGAGGGATGTAGCCGGAGCCGGCGAGGGAGTGGAGAGGGAGAAGTAGAGTTGGAGGGAGACGGATGCATGGTAGCCGGAGCCGGAGAAGACAGGGAGTGGAAGAGGGAGAAGGCTGGGGTTTTTTTTTATGTTTTTAGCATGAAGGGTAATTTAGTTATTTTACTTCCACTCAGTTACTTCTCAGTTATTTCCATTAGTTTTTGGATCCAAAATGATATATTAATCCTTAATGGGCTGATATTAAAATATTGGTCCATTTGAGGCGGTGGCACTGAAAATTTCCCATAAGAGTAATGGACGCCAACGGCGAAGTTTTCAGTTTTTATTTCTTCATGGACTCTATTCTCTTACGTTGCTGAGAAAAATCAATAAAATAGAGGGAAGGGAAGGAACATGTGTTGGTGTAACATTTAAAAAGTCAAAACGATTAGGGGTATTATCGTAAATTAAAGCTTCCACCATTCTAAGTTTTAACATCTGTCTTCTCACCCAACCCCCCAAATTAATGTCATTCGTCCTTTTTTTGCGATCCTCTGCACGCCTCTCTTTTCTCCCTTCTCTGATTTCGCCCTTTCTTTAGATTTCGTGTTTCAAATTTTTTTTTTTCATTTAAATTTCTCTCTCTCTCCTCCGAATCAATCTTCATCCTTTTCCGGCGAAGATAGTAGCTTTCTCTTCGAATTGGCGCCGGAGAATCGGAGGAGTCTGTCATCATCGTCGGTATTCGTAGTTTAGTCCTTCTCAGCGGCATACAGTCATGAATCAGGAATAGTAAGTTCCAGTAATCCGATTCCCGTCATCGCCCAACTATTTAATTCCGAAACCGCTAATGCTTAATAAAAATCTCGTCTTTGTTAACTTATTGTTCAGTTTGTGAGGGATTTGGTTTAATTTTGTGAGATCTGTGATGGTTTTTTTCCAGGGGAAGCTAGATTTATATTTTTTTTTGTCTTTTCTTGTAGATCTTCACTTTCCCCCGCCTTTAATAGTTTGTTGGTTTTTTGTAATTGAACTTTTTCTTATTTTGGGATAGCAGGAAGCGATCTGACAGTAAAACCAAAATCGTGGTACTGTGGTTTTAGATCCAATGTTTAATTTTTGTTGCTTCTGTTTGGAATTGTTATTAAGGTTATCTTTGAGTAATCGAATTTTATTCTGTGCATCATTTTCTGTAATTCTTTCTTTTCCGCCGCCTTGATTATATTTGAGTCCGAAGAATGGTTAGTGTGTACGCTTTCAGGTTTCCTGAGTTTCAATTACAATTGAAAAATGTGAGAAGATCCACGGTTACTAATTAGTGGATATTGTTACGTTACAAGATCATATTTTTGTTTTCTTCATATCTTATGGTTGTTTTGTGTTTATCAGTTTTACATTTACCAGCTAGATTAAGGATTCGGCCGGGGAAAAAATTGGATTTTTTGGAGTCGTGTGGTCAGAGTACAACTTGCATGATATATCACATATGTATAGATCGAAGTGCGTGCATGACGGTGCACATGTGTGCAGTCATTTCCAGATGGTTTCCTCGGCATGCTTATTTGGTTTTGGAAACTCCCTTCATATTTTATGCCTGAGCCAGCCAAGAGCTTGGGCTACTCTGTTTTGGCACTTAGGGAGTGAGGTTCCCTGCTCCTTTTCTTATTCAATGACTTGGTTATTGTATGCGTGTTCCTCTATATTCATAATGGTCAAACAAGATATTGGTACTGAGTGTCGGTTTTACCAAGATGTTGGATTGGAGCCTGTTAACTATGGCCATGTATGCTCTAGGGTCTTTAATGATTGCTACATTAAGTGACGAAGGTTGTAGTAACTTTCATCAAAATATGAACTTTCCAACTGCTTGAATCTATAACAACTTTACTTGCTGCCTCTCACATTGAGATCCATCTAACTGAATATTGTTGAAACCTTCATTAACTATCATACACTACAAAAGATTTTTTTTAGTCAACGACCATATTGGGGAATAACAGAAAGAGAGAAGCTTCAACATCAAAATTATCTAAGTCTTTTTAATTCACCAAGGTGAAAAGAGTTTTAGTTCATTAGGGATGTTTTCATGTCCTGCAAGTTTTTGTTATTGAAGAGAAGGAAATATTTTATCTTTTCTAACTCATTTTTGAAGAAGGTATCTTATATCATCTGTGTTTTCTCTCATGCAGTGATTATCTGTTCAAGCTGTTGCTTATTGGAGATTCTGGTGTTGGCAAGTCATGCCTCCTTTTGAGATTTGCTGTGAGTTCAAAAAATGACATTATAATTTATTTCTTCCTTCTTGTTATTATTTGTGTTTGGTAGTTTGGAAATTGTGTGGATTTATTTTCTAATACCACAAGTTGATTATAATCTACTTGAAGGATTAAGAGTTTTCATTCTGAATACTTTATTTATTAGGAAATCATGAAAGATTATTTGCATTTAATGTTATCAAATCAACTTTAATGAACATTGTCCCCTGGGGTGTGTTTGGTAAAGATTTGTATTTTCCCATCTCGAGTATAAATCATTAATATTGGTTAAATCCATGTACCTTCTTCTGGCAACACTGGAGTCAATTTTGTACAGAAAAATGCTATGTCCCTCTTGAAATACTTATTGATCAATTATGAAACATATGTAATTCACTCGAGTTCAAATATGTTGAGCGCAATGTAAATGCAATTTAGTTTTAGCTCAGATCTGAATTTTAATTTTTGTTTACAAATACCCCAGCAATCTAAAATCAACAAAATAAATTAAATATTAATTACAATTTCAGCATACAGTAGTACCATAGTCTGCCGGGTTTTGTAAATCGAAATCATATGCTGTCTTGAGCATTATGTTAATGCTTGATGCATTTCTGCGTATGTTATTGCTCTTGTTTTGGCTACTCAATTTAAAGTAGCACTGATATTTTTACATCAAAACTGAGTGCCTGAGCTTTCACTTAATATGATCATATCTTGTTCTATGCTTTGCTTTTGAATGTTGGAATGTTTCTAATATGCCAATTTAGATGTGTTTTTTCCATATGCTAATTTTACTTTAGTGACCCATGTTAAGTGCAAATTATTGAACTTAATTTCTGCATATATTTTGTTTCAGTTGTTTTTGTTAATGCTAGATCTATGCTTGAGACTGGTTGATTGTTTTATACTTTTCTTTACATTTTGATGTACAGGTGCAGGCATTGATAGTACACTAACATCTTTTCATCTCTTAACTGCAGGATGATTCATATCTAGAGAGTTACATCAGCACTATCGGAGTTGATTTTGTTAGTAACTGCGACCTAATCGTTTAACTCTTTTCTCTCACATGAACTGATGGTTCTAATGGTATTTTTTACCTTTTTGTAGAAAATACGTACTGTGGAGCAGGATGGGAAAACCATTAAACTTCAGATTGTGAGTTTTTCATTGCTGTTGTCCTCTTCTTTAACCCTTGACCTTTCTTGCACTATCATTATTTTAGTATGCATCAGATAATGGCAAACCCCTTGAAGGGATCCAAGTTTTGTAGTAGAACAAGCTTTGTAAGGCACTCATGCAGTGTGTGATGTATTCAACCAAAGGATTCCTACTGGTGGTTAAAATTATAACGCCTAATGAATCTCATGACTGTACAACCTTGACTCTTCCAACTCCCTCCCTCCCTCCCCACCCCACCCCCAGCCGTTTTTTTTTTTTTTTTTTTTGTCTCATCTTCCCACTTTCTGTTTCCCTTTCCTTTTGACTGTCCAAAGTTTTTGTGAGATTTCAAGTCATCCAGTTTGGGTTTGGAAAGGTGATAACCTTGTGCCTTTGCCATACAAGTATTATTCCTCTGGCAGTTTTTTTTCCTCCTTGCACTTGTATCGTCTTGGCATAATGGTGCACTTCACCAAGAATGTTGTTAGGTCCCTGGCTATTATCATCCTAATTCTCTGTTGCAAAGTATTATCAGTTTGTGCTGACTATTTAAGCAATCCTTTGGCTTTTCTGGGTCATGCAGTGGGACACTGCTGGGCAAGAACGTTTTAGGACAATTACTAGCAGCTACTACCGTGGTGCACATGGGATTATAGTAAGCCATTTCTTGTTCTTGTTTTTTGTATGCTGTGCTTTATGTTTCTCATCATTGAAGTCATCTCATATGGTTTATTTTTCTGGCAGGTGGTGTACGATGTGACAGACCAGGAGAGTTTCAACAATGTCAAGCAATGGTTGAATGAAATTGACCGCTACGCAAGTGAGAACGTCAATAAGCTTCTAGTTGGAAATAAGTCTGATCTCACTGCTAACAAAGTGGTGTCGTATGAGACGGCTAAGGTAAAACCAGTCATTCCTCCATTCTTTTTTCTGGGTGGCATGCTTCTCTTTCAAAAATATAATGATTGATCGACTCTCTGTCTCCTTTTCCTATTCTAAAGGCATTTGCTGATGAAATTGGGATCCCCTTCATGGAAACAAGTGCGAAAAATGCTACTAATGTGGAACAGGCTTTCATGGCTATGGCTGCTGAGATTAAGAATAGGTATATCCTTTCATCCTTGCAAATCAATTGTGATTGTGTTTTGAAGGTTATGGTATTAAGGAAATAAGGACAAGCTTAGTCATTGTTTGTTACCCATTGAACTGATTCTTTCATCCTCCACCCCCCCCCCCTTCCTTTCGGGAAGGTGGGTTTAAATAGGGATTTGATTACTTGACCCAAGAATTATGCTATTTTATTGTGCAATCCTTTTTAGATTATCCATTCACTTTACTGATAATCAGTTTACTGTTATTCATTTCTATTCCTTGCCTTGACTGCAGGATGGCAAGCCAACCTGCTATGAACAATGCCAGGCCTCCCACTGTGCAGTTCCAGGGACAACCTGTTTCCCAGAAGGGTGGCTGCTGCTCCTCTTAGAGAAGAAGCATTAGTTGGCACACGTAGGTCTGTCAGTTCCTCTTATGGAATGTAAAACTAGCGTTCTTCTCCCGTCCTCCTGGAATTGAAGACACCTCACCCTCCCAACTTTGTGACGTTTGCCTTTTTCAGTTGTTTCAGATTTGTTGCTTAAATTCCATTCTTTTCTAATATTTGATTTGTAAGGCCTGTACAAATCAGGATGTTAGTCAATGTTAGTATTTGATTGCTCTATTTCATCCCCCATTGCCATTTATTGTCGCAGTACTCTTGATATCACTAGATAAGCTTGTGAACATTTGTTCTCTGAAGTCAATTCCAAGCAACATTTCGAAAACCGAAGCTGTTTAATTTGTCTAAAAAATAGAGGGGTATCTGTTGCGTATGGTCCTTGGACAGAAGGACCATAACTTTTGGCTATTTATCTTGGATTGAATTAGCTCGAACCCTACTGCCCTCTCCCTACAAATCATCGTTAAAAGAGTAAAATGCAGTGGAAGCATGTTCTATTTTAAAAGCATGACTGACTAAGAAAGGTGAGACAGAAATTTTAGCCAGAAAAGGATAGATCTTGACCTCACGTTTTGTCTGGGTCGATGATCTGGTTGGTACAACATAAATATCGTGTTAAATTACTGATACAATGACGGATATGAGAGAAGGAAATCTTTTTGCAGATGCTGCACTTCTAAAGGTAAAACCAGTAGATGACAAGCCTGACCCTATATTTTTTTATAGGGATCTGTTATGAATGTGCAAGATCTTCCAAACTACTCAAGAGGCATGATCCATATTCAGGTTGCGTCGGATTGTAACGATATTATCCGACTCATAAATGATCTGCCGAGCTTCATTTCCTATGAAGTGGAATCTGTTATATAAGACAGACCAAGACATCAATCACCAAATACCACTCTTATCAATACATTCTTTTTACCCAAAAAAAAAAAGTGTCATGGTTTCAAGGATTAAGATTAGGATCAGATCAAATCAATTGTATCTCTCTCATCCTTGCATCATTTAGACATTTACTCATATGGTACTCTATACAATCAGTTGACCCTTTATTGAATTTATGCACCACACCACATAGAGAAACAATGGAGTGAGAAGGCCTGATTCAATTGGATGGGTACTTAATACCATAACCTTTTTTATTGGAATTTGATGGTATCACAATATTAATTTTTACCTTAATCACCAAAAGATAGCAGTGGAACAAACGAAATCAACCTACACCTTTAATATACATTGTAGCACACAAATTTCCATGAGAATTGTTGGTCAAGAGATGGATGATAGTAGACAGTAAATTATGCTATAGCAATTAAGTATTGTCACCTTCAAAAAACATATGAGGATGAAAAATCTTTATGGAGCGCCTAGGATGCATTTTTTTAATATAAAAAAATTTGTTACGTTTTTTTTTTTTGGGCAAAACTAAAATAAATGAACAATATTTTGCCCATTGGCTGAGCAGACAGATTATTTTATGACTACAATATATGCCAGCATATACAGACCTAAAAGATCAAAGGTCTCCCTCCTGTCAGTCTCACAAAAATCCCTCGCACCAGGAATAATTATCACCTTCAATTTGTGGGCACCTCCAATTTCTCCAATTCCTCTAATAGGGGGGGTGGACCCCATGGGTGGTCATTTCCAACCCCATGTGAGGAATTGGAAGGGACAACGAATTGGAAGACACAACAATTCCTCGCACCAGCCAGCATGTGTCTTGGGGCTTACAAGTGGGGAAGGAAAACCTTCAATAGGTATACCATTTGGGGTGTGGATATCCCACAACCCCAGCCTTGAGGAAAAGGTGCATCATTCTATCTAAAATGAAATGTACGTTTTGCACAATTTATACCCCTAAGGTTACATGAACCATTCGTATCAGTTTTAATGTTGAAGGAACTTCACTAGGGTTATCATGCTCATGGTAAGGTGTCATAATGTGTCTAAAGTAAATTTTGGATTGTGTATATGAGGGACTTGGAATTCCATCTGATTTCTAGTTGCATAGAATTCAGAATCCAATGTTTGGACAAATTAAAAAAAAAATCCAGAGACTTTAAGAATAACCAATTACATTGTCTAAGATGGGGAACATAAAGACCAGTCTCAATTCCTCCATGTTAAGTTTCTATCCAAATAGAGGACCAAGTACAGTGGTCCATTGGCTGCAAAATTATGGTAACACATGGACTTAGGCAAGTAAGAAAGTCTAGAAAGAACCAGGATACACGCTCCTATACTCTAAACAAGCAGCAAATTATTGCCAATCTTTGACCTTCGTAGGATATATATAAGTATATTGATAGCTCCTCCTGTCCTAATATTTCTCAAACATGTAGGCATTTAAAGAAATCAAGACGGGAAATTAAAGAAACAATAGTGAACAAATCCATGAAAAAAAAACCTAAACTTTACACTTTTAAGAACATTTAAATACGTTCAAGAGACCTATTGATACAGGAAAACCTCATATCATTCCTGCTCATATCCTGCCGCTGGCGTACTATTCAAGATCAAATGTAAATGGCGAAGAACCCAAAACAAGGGAAAACCAAAGATGTCTGGACGATGAATGGTAAAAATCTCACTTGACACCCAAGGTTGGGAACTGCCCAGGATCTTCAATGGAAGGGGCCGCAGCATTGTTCGTCATGCTGCCTCCACTGTAACCCCCCCTACCACGACCTCCACGGCCACCCCTCCGTCCTCCAGGACTATAGTACCTCTCACCTTCAGTAGGCTTTAGGAACTCATTGATGCTGACAGACTACATTCACACATTATTTAATGGCAGTCAGTCCAATATGAAAGATATTAACAGGCTCACAATAGCTTGGAATTAACAGGGGTCAACTGGCCAAAGACACATGTATCCAGTAGTCAGCAACAAGAGTTGATCAGAAGAGAAAAGAACTGTACTTGGGCACCGCCATATAAGATGTAACATGGGATGTGCAGCTAATGATCTAATTAACCAATTTAGACAGGGGATAAGAACCAATAAGCCAATGCCCAAGGGCATGCTAACCAATCCAAGGTCAACTTTGAAGTTAACCTTGTGCAATTTCATGAGATCACCCAGCAATCAACGGGGAACCATGTCCATATCATACCACTAATAAAAATTGTTTCCCAAATTAATCTCTGAACAAAAACCAAAATTCAAGCTAAACCATTCAAAACAGCCAATGTAAGCATAGAGGCAGATAGCATTATTAAAAAATGAGGGAGCATTTTCTGGAAGGAGCATGGTCCCACACACACACAGGTGCCAATGAGAGCTCGCACGGAAGCATCATGGGGTGAGATTTCCACCAATCATAACAGTAGGGGTGGTCAGTCCCCCGCCCCAACTGTGTCTGGGTGAGGGCAGTACACACTCCCACAGAGAACTTTTCTCCTTAAAATATGTTAACAAATAGATGCTCCATACTACATTTACTGTATTACAATGATCCAATTGAGCTACTTCCAAATTAGAAAGCAATTCCAAGCACATCCAAAAGCCACATTTTAAGTTGCAGGATAAATACATGATAAACTTCAGACTTATGTTACATACCTTCTTAGCTCTGTCTTCCTTTTCAGCAATCTCTTTCCGCTTATCCTTGTCAGAACCCTAAAAGGAAATCAAGTAATCAAAGTAAAGACATTTGCCTTCCAACTTGATTAGTACAAGAATTTCTAGGAGGTTAAGTTAGCTTCACCAGTTTAATAAAGATATCATTATTGTCTTTTTTGTTGGAAAGCGGTTGCATAGCTTCAAACTCTTTGTCCACTTCAACCTTCCTTTCCTCAGTCTTCAGTGCTTGCAAAGCCTTCCTTTTTTCTTCCAGCAGCTTCTCATACTCATCAAGAGTCATCTCCTATGTAATAGAAAAAATAAAAGGGAAAGAAAAGGCATGATCAGTACTACAATAAAAACTTATCAAGACATGGTCAGGAGATGCATAGTGTTTTCACAACCAATTTTTCAACAAATTCTGCATTCAACTGTAGTCAATCAGAATTCTATATGCCTACTTCCACTAGCATACAAGATGGTCAAAATTTTGAAAACCACAACCGTGGAAACAGACTTTGGTCCCTAAAATCTGAATTTAGTGAAGTACACCAGTGGCCCATACGGATGACTATACTGAGTCATTGCACAAAAGATTTATATCTAAAAAAATCTCACACAAAAACCAAGAAGACCAAATGACTTTGAAATAGTTATTTTGAACTGAGATAAAAAGCTATAGATAAGAAACTACAACAGTGCTTTCAAAGGGAACTCCACTTCCTGCCCTGTCTTCACGTTCCACACCCCCCCCCCTCTTCTCCTCGCAACTTTTGTTTCTTTCCTCTTTTGGAACAAGACATTCTTCAAGGTATCTACAACTGCATGGTTAAAACTTTCAACAAAACCAGCTCCCAAAAGGTACTGGGATGCAGAAACCACAACGCCTCATGGTCCCTATTAGCAACCTGTTAGTCACTTCCTAAAGGAATATGTAAGGTCGATCTACATTGTCATAGGAACTACTCTCAAAAGTAGTGTGTCCTTGAAATCTGTTGGTTGACTTAAAAAATAAGCAAAAAGGAAAAACAGAACTTTCACTTCAGGCTAGCGAGTTTAGGCATTATCACCACCCATAACAATTCTGTGCATAATTCAACATAAATTATCATGTCCAATTATTTTGTATTAGGATTTAAATCCTCAACAAGTGTCGTACAAACACCACTTACTCTTCAAAATGATTTCACTTAGACCATGCTAATCTGGAAAAAAAGGATATGTAAATTTGTTACAAGAAAATAACCCTTTTATTTGGACTAATAGATGCAACTATGTCAACTCAATAAAGGATGACCTTTGAGGCTTTCTTGTGATAAATATTTAATTCTTTTCATTCAAAGGATATAAAACGACCGCTGTGGATTTCAAACCAAATGAAAAAATCAAATTAAATCATATTTCAAACCAAATGAAAAAATCAAATTAAATCATAAATCCAGTCACCTTCTCTTCAGGTTCCTTCTCTTCTGGCTCATTCACAGGATTCTCCTTGCTGGCATCTGCCTCCTCCTCTCCTGGTTTCTCACTGCTCACATTCTTTTCATTAGTGTTGGCAACTTCCTCAGTGTCCCTAGCAGAACGGAAGGGGGAAAAAAGAGGGAAAATAAACAAATAAAAGAAATATTTGTAAAAATAAGCATAGCACAACATAGGCAACAGAGAAGGCTATCCCAATGACATGGCTACAAATGTCTGAAATTTTGGACAGCAATGGAAAATGAATTCAAGTTGCAACGAGGTACTCACTGATTAAGTTCGTCAGTGGAAGTTCCCCAATTCCCACGACCAGCTCCTTCACGTTTGAATTCATTTCTACACACAACATAAATCAAGGTTTAAAAGTACCCGTGTTAACTATAAATAACTGTTGGTACTCAGTTGTCACAGAAAAGAAATAGTAAAACAGAATTAAAGAGCACTCACCCACGTCCAGTACCGCTACGTCGTTCAAAAACCCTTCTAGGACGCTCCCCATCGACCGGCTCTTCATTGCTGAAACCACCTCTGCGGCCACCTCGGTAAGCACCACCACCACCACGAGGTCCACCGTAGCTACGCCTTTCAGTGGGTTTCCCAGCATCTCCATCTTCAGGGGCATTGTACCCTCCAGAGACTCCATTGTTGCTATACGCATTTTCATTGTCGACCACTTCTCGATCTCGACTAAATCCACCACCGCGTCCACGCCCATAACCGCGTCCACCACGGCTCCCTCCACGAGCAGCTTCATTCTTAGCGTCCCTCACTATGAAAGAGCAATAATGAACATTAACAGACAATCCATAAAACAATAAGTGAAAATGATCAACTTAAGGGAAGTGATAGATTCTCTCACACGAGATGGCATATCACTAATCTTGACAAGGCAACCAAACAGGAGAGAGGGAAACAATAATACATCATGCACCACAGATGAGCAAAGTCCCCACAACATCTAAAACTCAAAATCTTCGAAAGAAAAGGAAGGAAACAGGTTGATAATCGCCGACTTCCCTATTCGATTGATTAACAAACAAATCTATTAAGAAACCTCAACAGTACTCCGAATCAATAAAAAGAAGGAATTTAGAAAATCAAAGAGAATAACCTTTTACTCTTAAGTACATTAATAAACAAATCAATTCATATAAAAACAGCAGAAAACCTCTAGAAACTACATCAATTAACAAATCAATTAACCCATATCCAGCATGTAATGTAAAAGCAGTTCTAAACTCACAATCAAACGAATACAACAGAAATGAATACTTCAACAACAAATTCTAAGATTTCGACACACAAAATATAAGTAAGCAAATGATCAGTAATTACGAACCACATCAGTATTAAACATAAGCCAACCATTTCTATCCCACTCCAATCCAAATATAAACAACACAAACAGATATCACATAGAAAACTATGATAAAGCAAGCAGAGCTAATTTAAAAGAATCAGCTCAAACACGATAAAACAGAGATGGGCAGACGGATAATAAAGCTCACCAGCCTGAGTAGGTGGGAGAAGCTTGGATGGAAGCTTAGCCTGCTTGGGCTGCTGATTTTGAGCAGAAGCCTGGGTGGGAGCTAAGGCTTTCTTCGGGGCAACGACCTTCTGCTGCTGAGCAGCGATCAGCTGCGATGGGTCATCGTTGTCATCGTCACCCAACAGGTCAAAAGGGTTCGCGCTTGCCATTTCCGTTCGGGACCGTGAAAACCCCTAAGCAATTCAATAGTAATAGCAACAAGGAACCCCTAGCTCTCCATGAATTCCATCGATGCAGATCTATAAGTTACAACCCTCCTACAACCCCTTTCAGGTTCCTTTCTTTCACCTCAGAAATGAAGAAAAGGATAGACAAACCCTAGCCGCAATGACAGATCCACAGAGGAAGAGTTAGAGAGGTGATAAGTACCAGAGCAAGCAAAGAACATATAGGAGATACCTAATCTCAAAAACCCTATTTATCTCTCAATGACACTTGGCGATTGTTATTATTATATCATTTCATTGTCTTATAAAGTTAAGTTAAAAACCGAAAATGCCACTCCTCCTGCAGAAGATTACGAAAGTGCCACTTGAACGTTGCCTGCCGTCGGCCATTTCATACATCAGACCGTCCATCATGTGCACCTAAACAGAAATGTTTTTGGATGTGTGGGGCTGCTTTCTCAACCCCTCTTACAAATTAATCATTAAACGGTTTGATTTCGTTGTAAATGGTTCGGTTCGATTTGATTCAGTGTAAGATTTTTTAGGTGAAAATAGAATTGAACGGTTTAGCAAACAGTTTCAACGTTTTCGATTTTAAATGGCTTTAAACGGTTTATTAGACTTTTTAATATTTTATTCAAAACCATTTCTTTCTTTCTTTCTTTCTTTTTTTTATTTTTATGAAAATATATGCAAACTTAACATTGAATTGAATTGATTATTGTTGTATTTTATATATTTTAATTTTTCATTCAAACTGATTGAATGTCTCTTAAAATTTTAGTCAAATTTATTTATTCACCATAATTGCTTATTCTAATAATGAATGACTTAACTTCCTATGTATATATTAATCGGTTAAAAAAGTTTATCGTAGGTTTAAATGGTTAAGTTCGGTTTAAATCGTGTAATTAGATGGTCTCAATTTTGAAACAAAAATCAAACCATTTATTAAATGATTTCACGATTTCGGTGTAAACGGTTTGTCGATTCGATTTCGATTTGGTTTTGACACCCTTATGTAGGAGCATCCAAATCTGGGTCAATCCTAGCAAAAACAAAAAAAGTTGACAATGTGGGTCCCCCTATTAATGAAATCGTTTAACATGTTGTGACTGGTGTGGTGGGAAATTCTTCACATTTCACATTAATCTGGACTATGTCGCGTGGTTTTTCTTTTTTCACTTTAAAAAAAAAAAGTTTTCTATTGCGTGTGTGTGTGTGTGTGTGTGGTTGGCTTGATTTGTTTATTTTTGTTATTGGTTTTGTACATACTTCGTCGTTGTATCTCTCCATTAAATTGCACATAGGTGGAAATGATTTTTTTTTTTTTTTTTTCCAACATATGATTTCAAAGTCTAGGCATGACAACTCTGATGTTCCTCTGAGATGGAGAAAATCCTTTAGTGAATATCACAGTTCTCATGTTTGCTCCTACATCTAGTATGCTTCTAAGAATGGATAAAATTTTTCGAGAAAGATCTCAATTCCCACATGTGCTCCTGAATGGGAAAGATTTGTTGGAGTTTCACACGAAAACAATAATCCCACAGGACTTAGGCATCCTCTCCTTCCGGCTCTTAGATGATAGTGTTGCTGCCTCTTCTCACAAGTTTTTATTATTATTATTAATTTTTTTTTCTCTCTCCAAAATTAATAGTGTAAATTACTCCGTCACCCATTGTTTTTCCTCCCCCATCCCCATCTCTGCAGCTACCATCTCAGCTCGGATTAATGCATCCTAAGGGGATTATTTGGCATCTGTAAGATCGAAACAGTAAGGGGGGTAAGAGCACAAGCCTACCCAAGCCAATCTCCCCCCATACAACTTCTCCAAACACCTACTTATTTGGGAACAGAACACATATGACAGCTCTCTAGTATTTGTACAATGGATCGACGAAAAACTATACAAAGACATGGCAGTGTGAGCTCTTAGATGTCATTGTTGTGCCAAGTAAGAAGCATATCTTCAAGCTCCACTTTTTGTTGGATATTTGACATGTGATATGTCCATCAAATCTAGTTTAATTTGATTAAATTACTTAATTTTAATTTATTATTATGTGCTTATTATAATTATTTTTCTATGTGCAACAAATGTACGGATCCGGCTCCTCTCCAGGGAGTCCAACGCCTAGGGAGTGCCCAGGGGGCATTCAAGGGTTGGGTTGTGCCGCACACATCTCGGTGCATGCATAGGATTGTGTGCAGAACAGCCCAATGGCTGAATGCCCCCTGGGTGTGCTGGGCTCCCTGGAGAGGAGCTCAATCCCAAATGTACCGTTTACTTGTTGACAATTATGGACAAATTTGATCAGTCTGGCAGTCTGTTATAAGGTTACCAAATTGTATAATTTTGCTAATATGAATTTGCATGAAAATATATATGTGGGTACACATGTATGTTCAACATTGATTTGTTGAGGTTCCTAAATGGCTCATCGCCAGTTGTACATGGCAACAGGAATCTCTGATAGTTGTTTTTTCTTTTACTTGAGAGACACTGTTGTATTTATACATTTTACGTTTATGATGTGCCAATGGTTGATACCTACCAACAAGTGTACCTCACATTTGAAATATTGTGCTTGAGATACTTCACGTTACACAAATATCATGTTTGAGATACTTCTTGTTTTATAGATGTTATCGTTGAGGTGCCTTTTCTTTTTATATTTTTAGGCTTACCCATATGTTTGACCTCTTCTCGTGTCGATCTACCGCAACACTCACTCGTGACAGAGATAAACGGAGAGGCCCAATGGTGCTCTGTTTTTTGGCGATGGCTAAATCTGACCCTCTTCGATTGAAAGACCATATCTGTTCCATCAAATAAGGTGGTGATGGGGTGAGGAGTTTTGAAAGTAGTAGTATGGGCAAAATTGAAAATATGAAAAGAAATCTTCTAAATATAATATTTCAAACGTGAGTACCCCAGGCATAGCTTCTTTAAACATTAGATACCCTAGGTGTGATTTACCCAAAAAAATATCCAAGTATGTCCATAAATGCATGTGGTTATCCACATAAAAGGATTTTAATTATCTTTAAAGAATTAATTATGCATAAGGTTAAATTTAATTAGACGAAAAGGCCTAAATGACCCATCATGTGCCTACACTCATCCTTAGCTTATTTTATAAATGATTTGGGTGTGGGTCTCTATAACATGGACCACATCAAAAGCTAACGTCCCCTTCACAGTCCAGTAAGGGAAGGCTCCATACACAACCTTCAATTGTATCATAATCACAATTCGTCCATCACCATCCATCCATGTTGTGAGTTTCAACCCAATTACAATCTCCCAGATGGAAATGTAAATTCTTTGGATTACCAACAAAAGATGCAAAGGTTTGAAGTTCAATTCATGTTGGTTTATATGGTTGTGTCGATCCAAGGAGTGGACTTCCTATCTATTGCCAGTTTGAAGGCCTCTCTAAGTCTCAACATGTGGAATTGAGCTCCTCTTCAAGGAGCCCAGCACGCCCAGGGAGCATCCAGCCATTGGGTTGGGCTGTGCTGCACACATCCCTAGGTGTATGTCAAGATATGTGCGACACAGCCCAACCCTTGAATGCCCCCTAGGCATTCCTTGGGTGCTGAGCTCCCTGGACAGGAATTGGATCCCAACATATGAGGGAATACTTATGAGATCCCAATATAGGTGGATAAAGAGAAACTTTCTCCATAAGGGTCTCTATAACATGGACCACATCAAAAGCTAATGTCCCCTTCACAGTCCAGTAAGGGAAGGCTCCATACCCAACCTTCAATTGTATCATAATCACAATTCATCCATCACCATCCATTCATGTTGTGAGTTTCAACCCAATTACAATCTCCCACATGGAAATGTAAACTCTTTGGATTACCAACAAAAGATGCAAAGGTTTGAAGTTCAATTCATGTTGGTTTATATGGTTGTGTTGATCCAAGGAGTGGACTTCCTATCTATTGCCAATTTGAAGGCCTCTCTAAGCCTCAACATATGAAATTGAGTTCCTCTTCAGGGAGCCCAGCACGCCCAGGGAGCACCCAGCCATTGGGTTGGGCTATGCTGCACACATCCCTGGGCGTGTGCCGAGATGTGTTCGACACAGCCCAACCCTTGAATGCCCCCTAGGCACTCCCTGGGTGCTGAGCTCCCTGGACAGGAATCGGATCCCAACATATGAGGGAATACTTATGAGATCCTAATATAGGTGGATAAAGAGAAACTTTCTCCCAGGTTTTATAACTAACCAATGACTAAACAAATGAAGTCTTACGTATAAAAAAAGTTATATCATGTATGCGTTAGAATTTAAATACGCAATCAACATGATGAATTCATTGAATATGAAAGCATAACAATCACAGATTCGATAAGGAATTCGTACATGGATCTATTCTCAAGCACTCTGATCTTTCCAGTTGATTTTGTCTACTCTTTTTTATATAACAGATAGGGTTAGCAACTAATAGACATTGCAACCATTTATAAACTGAGAGCAAACCAAGCTTCTACCATAATTAAGCATAATTGCAAATAGCCCACACAAAAAAATATCACTTTACATTTTAAGTGGTGTGGGGAAACCTTGCCCAAAATGAAATTATCAAAAAATTAAGGGAGAGGGTTCTCTAAAAGGGAGTGTGGCTGGCACATAATCCAGAAAGCCATTCTTCTAACCGTTGGATTGGGATAGTTAAATATGGACTCTTGTTATAATTAGGGCAAAAAAAAACCCCCAACTGTATTAAAGTTGTATTTCAAATCGTATTATTTTCATATATAAAAATTACTTTTACAAGTAACTAAACTCCTGACCAATTTCTTAGAATCTCTCTCCCAATAAATACATGCACTTGCTCTTCTTTCTCTCTTCCTGGTCATCTTCTTCATCTTTGGGTCAATGAGTCAATCCCACTCCTTCCATTCCAATTATATTTATTTGGACAAAGATATCCACTGGATATACAATCATTGAATAGGGAACTGCATAGACGGTGAGGGGACGGAGGGAACTGCAACGGAGCTTGGAAGGGGGCAACAAATCGAGGTTGGATCACATATGTGAAATTACACTATTAGACCATTCAATAATAGTTCCACACTTCCACGTCGTCATTGTATAAAGGAGTAAAGAAAGTGAGATTACCAACAACTGCCTAGCTCAGTTAGTAAGCCGTGGTACACTTCATGCCCATGCTTACCAGGAGGTCTCGAGTTCGAATCTCCTGCCTGATACCTTATCCCCTCCTCGGTTCGACCACCTCCCCCCCCCCCCCCCTTTCTATACAAAATATATGTATAAAGCTACCAATCTGTTTGTAACGTTCTTGGTTACAAACATACGATCCCATCTCTATACATGGATTCGGCTCTTCTGTAACGCGGCCTGCTTCATCGATACGTGGACAACTTCAAATCTGAGGAACATGAGTGATTTGCCTAGACGTGCGATGTACCTAAAATAATGTGAATTTTGAAGGCCAAATAGAATAACCTTTCTTTTTTCTCCTTCGTTCACGAGTCTGCTCTTTTCTGCAAATTTCTTTTTTGCACTAATGATATTCTGATTCTCCTTCGTCCTCGAGTCTTATCCCTTTGAATTTTCGTTTGTGGATTCAGCTTCTCTGCAATAACGGTGACCTCTTTTTCTCCTTCGTTTCAGAATCGAAAAAACCATTGAACATGCCCCCAAACTGTTAACAAAAAAAAAAAAAAATTCGAAGACTGTGATTCTGAAATTCTGAATTCTGGATTTTGAGATTGCGATTGATATTCTCTCCTTCGTACTCGAGTCTTTCACCATTCTGAATTTCGTTTCAGACTGTGGATTCGGCTTCTCAGCAACAACAACGGTGACCTCTTTTTCTCCTTGGTTCCAGAATCGAAAGTACCCTTCTCCATGCTTTCTAGCACTGTCTTGAATGAAGAATGATTCAGCAGCACCCTGAAAAAAGACAACATTAGCCATCAAAAAGCATAGCAACTCAACCGAAGGGAATAACATGAATAACAACAAAGGCTAGATGATTTGGGAAAGACAGGCCCACTTATGTTGACAAGCTGCAGCCAATGCAAAATAAATAAATAAACCACTTGGAGCTCCTTCGTTCCATTCGTCCAGGTTCAATGCATAAGCAGCACAATGAGGAAGCTTGGGAGAGCATAAAAAGAAAGCACGGGACAAATACTGGGTTCAAAGGGATCTCTGCTCGCCGTGTTACAAAATTTCTCTTTATTTTGTCAGTGGATGGAATCCTCAACCTGAACATTTCAGCATACAGAGCCCAAGCCGTGTCTATCTTATTCAATTTCAAAAGCAAACTCAATAACTCATTACAAGATTCAATCTTGGGAAGAATTCCCAGAGCTTTCATCAAGTAGAAGCATTCGAGAGCTTGCTCTGCTCTGCTCTCTTTAATCCACAACAAGCCCTAATCGACAGATCTAGAACAATTGAACTCGACAAGTCCAAACTCTTGTGAGCTAGCACTTACTCGTCGAAAAGCTCCTGGTTCGTTGCAACACCACCACTCAAAGCTCTCTTCAAGAGCTGCCAAGCAGGTTGCGGCGATGGAATCCAGAATTCCAGAATCGCAATCTCAAAATAACATTAGTGCAAAAAAATAAATAAATAAATAAATAAATTTTTTTATTTTGCAGAAGAGAGAGCACAGTCGAAGGAAAAGAAGAAAGGTTTCTCTATTTGGCGTTCAAAATTCACATTATCTTCGGTCTCATTACATTAGTGCAAAAAAAAATTAAAAAAAAAGCTGAAGAAAGCAGAGTCATGAACGAAGGAGAAGAAGAAAAGTTTCTCTTGGTTTTGTTAGTTGCCGATATCGTATCGGTGGCATGATACGGACAAGAGGTAAAATGGTCAAAAAATATATTTTTATGGAAATTCAAGGGCATTTGTATCCGATACAGTCGACCCAGATTGATACCACATCGATATCATATCAATTTTACTGGTCGCCGATAACCATTTCGATATCGTGCGCTAAAACCATAGGTTTCTCTATTTGGTGTTAGGTTTGCTTCAAAATTCACATTAACTTCGGTATATCTCACATCTAAATTATTCATGTTCCTCAGATTTAAATTTGTCCACGTGTCAAAGAAGCAGGCTCCGCTACGAGATCTGTAGCGCACCCCGCCCTACAGAGGAGCCGAATCCCTCCATACATAGGCAACCATATAATTAAAAGTAGTAATATGCTTCATAAAGTGTACTTCATAGTAACTTAAAGAACTACTTTTTTTTGGTAGAAAAAGAAGTAAAGAACTACTTTTTCCTACCGAAAAAACAAAAGGAGAAAGAAAAAAAGAACTACTTTTCACTATGACAGTTTATATTTATTCATTTCCTACTTAAACAAACAAAAAAAACGTTTACCTTTATTCATGACTTGTTCTTCAACTTCAGTGTCTCGATGAACCTCCCCTTCGCAATACCATTCACAGAGAGGAAATCAAGGAATTCCTGAAAGCTGCAACCCCTATAAGCCATTGGGTGTTCTTCATCCACGAGCTCTGCTGCAGGGCTAACCACTTTCTCTATAGCTACGCTGTGAAGGCTAGCCAAAGAGAGCCTCCTTTTGTTCGAGTTCACCACAACCCTGTGCACAACACTCTTGTACCTGCCATTGCTCAATATCTCCATCTGATCTCCTAACTGTACTACTAGTGGTCCTTCGATCAATGGCACTGAAATCCACCTTTCTTCTTTATCCCTCACTTCAAGTCCTTCACCACTTTGTAGCAAAATCGCTATGGTTCCGTAATCAGAATGATATGGCATGCCTAATGTGAGATTAGGTTCTGTACATGTTGGATAGCAGTTCACTACCATGACTTGAGAACCTTCTGCTATGTCTTCCTTCAAGTAATTAGGGTTTAGCCCTAAGCTCTCAAGAATGGCTTCCATAAGTTCAATATGCAGCGTGTGTGCTGCTTCGGTATAACTTCCCATCTTCTCCCTATTTGCCAAGTAATTAATTTGATCATTCAATCACCATGAGTAGTACTTAAATATATATGGGCTGCAATAGGGTCAGGTTGGGCCGGGTTTTTTAATATCCCAACCCAATCTTGATCCACATAGCTGGGCCCAGGCCTGGTCTAGCCATGACTCAAGGTTAATTACGAAGAAAAAGAAGAAGGCCGAGCTCAATCCAAGGCCTCAAGCCTGGCCCGGCCCAGATTAAGGGTCAGAAATTCCCAGCCTTGATTCGCCCTCAGGGCTAGGGTATCTCAGCCCAAGCGCTATTTGGGCTTAGGACGGGCTCGGGCCGACATGGCCAAACTTGCACCCTTACGTATTATTAAGGAAGAAAGACTAAAAGAGGGTTACTCATTTGTATCTTGGGGGATTTGATGGCCAAAGATCTATCCATTTTGAGAGTGGATGAGAGTAATGCTTGATGAATTCTCTCCAATAATGTACTTCATCTATGGAATGGTTCATACTCGTGCCATACCTCACCGGCTTCTTCACATCGTCCGATAAGAGAACCATCTTATCCTCTATAGGCAAGTTGAAGAACTCAGAAGCAGTATCCAATGCACCTCCCAACATAGAATAGTAATGGCGGTTTATCACTTCATGTCTATGTCTAAGAGAAATGCATCTTTAACTCTGTGATATCGCCAGGTTAAAGGTGCAGGTGGAAGAAGATGGGCAAGCAACAAAAACTAGAATTGTTATAACTTTATGTATTTTAATAGTTTTGGATGATCAAAGTTCTGAGCAGATTTTGGATTGGACCGGCTTTCCGTTGGTTCTAATATAAATAGGGTGACTGAAGGTCCAAAATGGGTTACAGGATTGAGACCTTGGGATTACGTAGGGAAGAGAAAACCAAGGTAATGGACAATTTTAGGGTTACAGACTTCCACAAAGTCTGTTTTTTTCTCTCTCAAGTGATTTACTCACAATAAAGTAAAGCTTAATTTACTCTCTCTCTCTCACACACACACTCACACACAAATAGTACTTATTGAATGCCCTGTTTTTATTCTACTCCCTCTCTCTTCCTTAAGTTGATGGTTTTATTATCAATTATGAAATATGATTCAAAAGTAATAAATAAGTAGAAAAGAACACTACTTGATGGTGTGCATTGTACAACTCTTGCATCTAGACACAGGTTTGCATGAAATGACAGTTGCACTCCATAAAAAGGCAAAAATTATTGAGGGCACAATCATTTCATGCGGCATTGTATCTAGGGACAAGAAATGTGCACTACACTTGGGTGCATGTGGTGCGCTGACCTTGCACCTAGACATGGATGCAAGATGATCACTGTGCCCCCGAGATTTCCTTCTTTCCATGGAGGCACGTCGATCATGTCATGTGCCCCTATGTCTGAGCATAGGAACAGTGCAGTACTGCACACCCCCACAGGTAGCATTCTTACTCCCATAAATATAATAATATATCATATTTATTGATAACAACAAATCAATTTAATTGCAAAAGTATTCTCATTAAAGAGTTGTTTCAGACACACACCACATGCATCCCTGCCGTTTCCAAACTCGAAGAGAAATCTAACATGAAAAACAGAAAGCCAGCTTTGGTACGTTCTAGACTTGTAGCACCAAATGTCAAACCCCAAAAGAAACTCACAGAACAAACCCATCTCCTCTTGCATATCATCCAGCCTTCCTATCTTCCAAAAGGAAAAAAAAGGAATGTATCATTTTGTACTTATCTTATACTAAGGATGTCAGGCCCTAAACCGAATCAACCCAATTAGACCCGATCCAAACCGAATCAAGACCTTATTGGGTCGGTCTCAGTTTATGATTAAGGGTAACTATTTGGTTTCGTCTCGGTTCGAGGTAAACAACAGACCAACGATTATCCCAACCGATAGACCTGAACGCAAACCGAATCAAAACTTGAGATCGATCAACCCTCAAACGTAGAAAATCTACCTAATCCCTATCGAAAACCGGTCCATACTCCATATTGGGTTCCAAACTGAGCTGACTCAACCCAACCTGATAACCGAAACCAAAAAGTCAATGGTTTGGGCCCGATTTCCCTAAAAATCACATCGAACAAAGTTGAACTGCCGGATTGACACCCTTATCTTATACCAATACCTTATATATTTATTGAACCAGAGAGAGAAAGAGAAACAAGTACTTGAAGAACTCAATCTTGCAATATAAATACATACCCTCTTCAACGCTAGTGACGTTGCAACTAGTGGGTGGGTGTTTCATGTTTGACCCCTAAAGGCTTATCCAAACAACAGAGCTAACCGACCGCTTATGTATTCTAACAGTTTCATCAGCTGGTTTTGGATTGGAATCGGTTTTGCAGGCCATGTTCAAAATTTTTTTGATAATCTCATTCGCATTTTGGGGAAGAGAAACATGAGGTAATGGATGGTTTTATATGTAGTACGTTAATCTTCATTATCTCTTGACTGGGCAACGCACTCTGTTGTGGATGACATTCATCGCTTACCTTCATGTTTCTCTCAAGTTTTGTTTAATTTCATTCCTAGAACTCTAAATATGGAGGCTCATGTCATAGCTTCAGGTGCTTCAAGATTTAAATTGTCTACAACTTGATGGTCTCTGCTGTGCTGCCGAATGTGCACCGCCACCTTGCTGGATACTACAGAGGATTTTAATTGTTTGATATTTTGTCCACAAATATATATATATATATATTCTTCCTATATCAAATTAATTAATTTGATCAATAAAGGTTCGACTTTGGGGAAACAGTAAAAGTTGCTCCATTGTGACCAAGTGGTCACGGGTTCGAGTCTGGAAACAGCCTCTTTGCGAAAATCAGGGGTAAGACTACATTCGTGTATATTATGACCCTCCCTAGACCCCACAATAGCGAGAGCTTTGTGCACTGGGTATTGGGTACACCCTTGTTAATAATGCTTTGTTAAACTCTTTAATCATCAAAATTTGCATTTAAATTTTTAATAATTGATAGAGTGATAATAATTGAAATTTGTATTTAAACTACTTCAAAGTTTTAAATAACTTTTTAGAATAAGGAAAAGGGCAATCAAGAGAAATTTATAACTTCTCACTTCAATTTTGATGACAATAAGAAGTACCCTTTAATCAATTATTGGGATTGTCTGAACGGCACCTCCATTGGTGTATTTATTTGAACATGGATCATGTCCTTGTACAGGTACTATTCAAGGTCCTCTAGTGGATTCCATGTGAGTGTCTCTGGAGGGCTTTGGACGATACGTGTACAAGGACATGATCTGATCTCTTTTTAGAACTTGTAATCTTCTTTTGATTGTCATTTGTCTTATTCTGTAGAATTTTTAAGGATAAAAAAATTTATTCATGATATTATGAAAATATCTTTACCATTAATATCATTGTCAAAAATTTAAGAGTCAAACAATTCAAAGGTTTTACCAAAAAACAAAAAAAAAAAACAACTCAAAGGTTTTGTCTATTATGTAGTAAACTTAGTTAGGTTATAAATTGGAACTTGTAATCTTCTAAATATAAGGGATCAGGGTTCTTAAAGGGAAGTATTCCTCTGCCCATGTGTCGGGTGGGTCCGAGATATTTTTTCACACACAAGCGCATGTCGAGTCAAGCCACACCGGGTTGTGGTGTGAAAGTCCCAACCTTATATATTCCAATTGGCTCACTGTTGGACCGGCTTTGAGCTTGGTCACTTATTTAATCCATTAGGCTTAAGTGATTTCAATCGTTTGGGTTTGAACTCGAGCCCATGTAGCTAAGTGTGGACATATCCATTTGTAAGGGTGCAATCCTAGCATGCTGAGCTGAGCCGGGTCAGGTTGAGTCGTGGTGTGTAAAGCCCAACTCATATATATTCTTTTGGCTAACTGTTGGGCCGGGTTTGGAGTTGGTCACTTATTTAATCCATTGAGTTTAAGTGGTGACAATCATTGGACTTGGGTCTATCAGTCTATGTGGCCAAGTGTCTTTACGTAATGGCCATATCTCTATTTGTAGTCGAATAGGGGATACAATCCTAACCCCTTGTGCCGAGCCGGGCCAGGTCATGGTTAGCAAGGCCATGGTTTCAACCCAAATATATCCTTTTTGGTTCACTATTGGGCTGGTTTTGGACTTGGTCCCAATTTAACCATTTGGCTTAAGTAGTGACAATCGTTTGGGCTTGGGCTCGGGCTCGGGCTCAGGCTCATGTGGTTAAGTTTCTTTACGTAATGAATATATCTCTTTACAGAGACATATCCATTTGTAAAGGTGCAGTCCTAGCAGTCAGAATGGGATATTTTAATCCCATCCATTGGAACCAATAGCCACACACACACCTTGACATACTCTTGATGACTTTAAGAGAGTGTCAAGTGGGACGCCTTAGCCTTCCATCGACAACTTGGAACACCAACTATGTTCGATACACTCTCTTAATTACCACATCAACATAACATATAAATGCTTCTCATATCAAATTTTACTCTTACATTAGTACAAGTCTTTTTGTAATGGCATTAGTACAAGTCTTTTATTTTGCGACCCAAGGATGGCAAATACCATTGTGCCTGGAATGCAGATCTCAAGCTCTTGTCAGAACTTTATGGAGTCATGCTTCTTTTGATTATGCATCAACTATTTGGAATGCATTAGAACAGGAAGTATATTGTGGCAACTTTCTTGAATTTGCAATAAGAAGAATTTTCATTTTGGAGGTCGATTCACTAGAATACATATTGCACCATAAGAGGTGATTATGATCTTAAGGAGAGTGATCGATGGCACGACTCAGCCCCACCAAGTGTTCATGAATTATGTTCAATTTCAAATTCTCTTATTATACGTGGTTGCTTCATCATGGGTTAACTGGTTGAGAAAAATTCTATATTCTCATTTTACTTCTAACACTTTTACCGTTGTGTTTTTTGTTTAAATTTTTTAGAAGACAAAAGAACGTTGTTTGGTTGTGTGGCCCCATGCCCAGACATAAGAGCATACAAAATTACCGCCACACCACTATGAAATAAAAAAATAAATCTCATCCATATTGATGTTGCGCTCATATATTAACTCCCATTCCGGTAAAATGGCCACACGACCGGACAGTGATCTCTTGCCTTTTTTTAATCTATTTTAAGAGGTCTTACAATAATACAAACCCCATGGTAGGGTACTATTATAGAGGACAGAGAGAAAGTGCCTATTTGTCACAACACGTAGGTCAAAGAACTTTTTTTTTTTCCAACAAAAGATTTTATTGAAGGGAAAACTAGTCACTTTCGCTTAAACCAAGTGAACAAGCCAAAGAGTGGATGAATGCCAAATTGTCCTACATCGGAAGGACAGGCTTCTCCTTGGAAGAGAGTCAATAATGCTTTTAATTACCCTTGGAACATGAGTAAAAGATCACTTAATAAGGGGAGCAAAGATGGCCCTAATATAATCAATGAGGGATTATAAATCGGGTTTATGTTAAACGCGTTATAATTGGTATTTAAACAAGTTGATCGGACTATAAACAGGCGATACTTGGGTTGATCAAGGCATAAACGGGCTAATCGACCTATAAAAAGTGTATAAATGATCGGTCCCAATTGGTAATCGGTGTCGGTCAGCGCCCGTTGAGAGTTGAGACTACGACCAAGCAATGACCGAATAATAATCCGTCTAGCCCAGGGGGGATTTAGTCGGCCTAAAGTCGGATACCCTCTTGTCTCCTAAAAAAAATAAATAAATAAAAAATCCATCTAGACCAGCACCGAGCCGTTTACTAACCGGTTGGTCTGGTTTTGGTCAGGTATGGGCCAGTTTTTGACACCCAATCATGCACATGCCACATGGATTGCCACGAGGCAGGTTCAGCCGCCCGGTTTTAGTTTTAGGCTTGGTAAGGGGTCGTCCGGGTTGAGGAAGACCAGGCAGGTTCAGCCATTCAGCGGTTGGAACTTGGAATGCCGTAATTCCTCTTTGTGAAAGGACAGACTCCATAGTCTCCGGTGTTACTGTGCTTCAGCTTAGCTGCGGGAAGAGAGAGAGAGAGGCTGAGACAAGCTTTGTGGATGGAGAAAAGTAAAATTGGTGGTGGTCCGCCCGGGAAGCTTGCAATTCAAATAGAGAATCCGTTTGCTTTGAAGGTGGGTCAAGTCTTCACTGGCTTTGGCATCGGTTGTGGTATTGGGATCGGCGTCGGCCGCCCTTTAAACTTTGGTAATTCTCTCCTCCAAAACTAAATCTGAAGTGTTTCTCAACATGAATTTCGGAGGATTTTTCAGAGACCCAGTTGGGGAAAATCAACATAAATCAAATGGTTGCAGCCCATGTGAACTCTTCTTGTTCTATCTTTTAATATTCTTTCTTTTGATTTCTTGTACACAGAATGTATGGGTTAACTGATTAATCTGAAGATGAGCAAAAATGTAGTGGGTAGTACATAATGTACCATTAATTCGTCATGTGTTCATTCAAGTAACTCATAGACGCATTTATACAAACATATTGTATGCGGCTAGGAGCACCACCTCTGTAGAAGGGATGTTGATATCTGAATTCATTTCTCAACAGCATCACCTCCCTCTCTGTCTATCGTTTGGTTGGTCGCAAGGAATTTATTTCTAACTTTAACCGGAAAGTTTTCTTTGTATAAAAATTAAAGATCAGCTGCATGTAGCCCTTCAAGCGATCAAAACTGGGAACATGTTCAACTAGTAATTATTTATAATTCTCTGATGTTATTGACACCTGCATTGTTTCTCTGAACGCTACATTGGACCTTTTAACCCAGAGTTCTGATACCAGGCAGATGCTGCCCCTATAATTTTATTTATAGTAATGGCTAATTTGTGGTCATTTCTTTTTTAATTATTAGCTGTTGATAGCTCAATACTTTAAAGAGTTAAGAGCAATATTGGATATTTGAATGTGTGACTTATGAATATAAAATCTCTATTTTTTTTTGTTCTTAAAACTAGATATTGTGGTTACAACCATGAGCATCATTTATAAATTGTGGCAATAGTATGTTATGCCTCATTTTGAAATTGAGCATGAATGATGAGGAGTTAATATAGTTTCCACTAAATAGAACAATCCTGAATGCATGCTTGACATGACTGTTTAGGCAACATCTATGGCAGCAAGTGATATTCACTTAATGTTTCATATTAGACACTACCTACTGTTCACTGAATTACCATAGCAACCAACTCTAATGATTGACTGACATGATTCATTTTTGTCAAATATATACATATATATATTTTAAATTTCTCTGGCCTTAAAACACAGCTGGGTGTTTTACAGACGAGTTGAGTATCTAAGAGATACCTAGATTGGCTTTCTGATTCATATTCCTTTTATTTTTTAGTATTCAAGTTCTATCTCCATCATTCATTTATATGACTTATTCTTATGATCATGAATCTATTATTCTAGTTCGTACTAAAAAAAATTTTTTTGGGGCGGGGGGGGGGTTGCAAAATTTTTTCTACTCTAGTAGAACTAGAGGATATCAGTAGTCTAGGACTAAGTGTTGCCACGTGAAAGGGTGATGTGGTAATGCAAACCGTATGGGCATCTAGGGAATGGCCTAGATTGGCCTCATGTCAAATTTTAGATTCAAATTCAATTTATACTCCTTCTCATGTATGGGCATCTTCTCTTGTATGGACATCTTCTCTTGTATTTAGCACTTTCTATTTCTTTTTAGAAATGTTTAAGACTTTTCACTGGATTTTCAAATCTTTATTTTGCTACTTGGCCAAATCTATTTTGGCTTAAACTTGACATGTGAACAGAGGTCCTTGGGTGTACCTGTCCACAAAATTTCAGCTTTATCCAATCTGCCATATGGCAGGTATTTGTGTACCACCCTAGACTAGAAAAACTATTCCCCTTTTTTTGGAAAGGTTGTAATATGTAGTTACTGCTCTCTAGACTGCTATTAGGTTTCTAAATTTTCCATTGCACAACGTTATGGAAGGATGAGAGACTTAAGAATAAAACATCTCTTTTATGTACCTCATTATAACCCAAGAATTTCTTTATCTGGTTGGATGAAATTGGTTAAATGAGTAGCCTTAATTGATGCTAGACATTTTCCATAGTTACTTATGTTACAGGCAAAATTTGAAATCAATCTGATGCAGGTGCAATACCTGCACTGCAGCAAGTTATGAGTGCCACCAGAGGTGCAACGGATGCTTTGTCTGGTGTCGGGGGACATGTCAATACAACAGTGAGTCATTTTTTTTCTTCTGTTTCACAGTTTTTTGAGTCTTGAATAAATAATTATTCTAATGATTATCCTCCTATCTTATTAGTTGAGAAGGTTGGGAGCAAAGAATATTGAAGCTGGTATTGGATGTGGAGTTGGTTTTGGTCATGGTTTTGGAGTCGGTATGTTCTGTTTATTACTTCTGAAGAGAGAATTAAAACTAAATACTGCAGTGTTGAAAAGAAAAGAAAACATTTTTATTTTGTTGTAGAAAATATAAAATTTAGGAAATCCATATAACTTTGGTTAGAAATTAGAGATGATCTAGCAAGAGCAGACCAGTGAACTCCACGCTTGGAAGCAGGTGCACCTTTTTATGTGTGTTTGAAGTTGAAGATGTATGCAGGCTCACCTGATAACATCCTTTTGCAATGCCAGATGAGAAAATAGCTGTTTCGTTTGTTTTCAACTATTTTGCAAGTAATAGTTAAAGCAGTAAGGGTTTGTAAGGTTTTCCCATATAGAATGACTATGTTGTGTGACCTGTATTATACATAGAATGACTATGTTGTATAACACTATAACCAAAGGCATGCTTTCTAGAGGGCAGACTTGGGATTTAGTCTTGCTTGGTCCCTGTAAAAGGTTATAGTCTGACCTTACTATCTGAGACCAAAAAAAAAAAAGAATTTCTACGGTATGAGTGTAAATATCTGCTCTAAACAACACTTCGTTATTTTATACTGTGGTATCATACGTCATGAAAAGCATTTTCCCATTTTGTATACCTTTACCTTTTTGACATATATCAATACACCTCTTTTTTTATATATAATTGATCAAAAGTAATTATGTACCTTTTCCTGACATTCATTGATTTATACTGTAAGTTACTTTTGCAGTATACTCCAATATACTGAATATATATGTAGTGCTGACTTTTTAAATGTATAGAACTCATTTTTTTTTTAAATGGCAGGCCTTGCTTTAAAGCCTGGTGTGATTCATCGTGTTCAATCTTGTCTTGGAGTATGTGACTCTCTCTCATATTGTTTCACACCCTGCTTCACTTTTCCATTCATCTATCTTAAAGTTAATTTCTTCTTTTTCTAGCAAGCAATGGCAAGTTTGATGATGAAGTTTGGAATTGTTCCTGGCTTACAAGTTGGTCAGAAATTCCTCCCAGGGTCCTTGCAAAGCAGCTTGAGCATGATAAATGAGACCTCAATGCAAAATCCAATTGGAAATATCATGCAATCAGCATCAAAAACCCTGGAACACACTTCTCAAGGATTATCAAGGGAGGGAACATTGAATATGGGATCCAAATATGAAGCTTTTACATCTAAAGAAGCTTCAGTGGATACATTCCTTGGTACTCGGTCAGAAAAAGTTGTCAGCAGTTTCTTGCAGAATCCAATTTTGAAAAAGGAGGATGTTGAACTTAATGAATTGGTATGTGAGACAAATAATATGGTACTTTCTGCTTTCATCTGTACTTATTGTTCACTACATTCCTTTTATAGGGAATTATGCTGCAAGTTATCATCATATAGGGATGCTTCTGTCACTTCAGATTACCCCTCCCTCATCAACCATGGGCCTCGGGTATACATGCTTACATGTCAGATACCTGAAATGGTTCAACATTTTTTCCCCTTTCTCCTACTTTTTGGAGACAGCTAGCTGACATTCTTAGACACTTTGCACTGGCCACTTTGGCTGATGCTAGTAGTAACATGATTTTTATTGTTGAAGAGCATATCGAGATTTTCTTGCTATTTCAAAGCTAGACTGTAGAGTATACTTTTATTGGATCAGAAATAGTTCTGATGAAAAAAACCTTATCTACCTTGTATGTGTTTTTTCAAATGGATCAAGCTGGGTTGGATTTTTCATTCCCTGTTTTACATTTGACGTATCTTCTTCATTTATTTTTGAAAGCACTGATTCTTGTTAACTGCCTGAGGAAGTGTTGCATTATTCATCAGTTGATATAGCAAAGACTCTTAAGCGTGTGAGTCTCCTTTTCTCATTTCTGAGGGGAAACTGTTTAAACGGAATACAGATCTCTATAAGCTTTGTTAGGATGGAATATTTTTCTCTAATCATGCAAGCTGGGAGTGAGAAGTTTTGAGAGAAAAAGGTTATAAAATAGAAAGCTAAATCTCTGGCAGAGATGATGTACTTTATTTTTTGAACCAGTTACCTAACTGACATTTACTCTGTTTTTTATAATCTAATTTTTCTGACATGGAAATAATCTTTGAACTTATTTTTCTCGTTTTTTTTTTCTTTCTTTCAAAGACATCCTTGAGCATGTCTTAGGACATTCCAAAATACTTAAATCACCTCTTGAAATCTGTCTCAGTTTGAAAATTTCACTAAATCTGCAAACAAACTAATTTATCAAAAGATTCTGAGATCTCTTTAATGTCTTGTTCCACTTTAGTCAGGATATAGCCTATAGGCATCATAATATTGTAAATTACCAAATGAAACAAACTTTATTCAAAGCTTTTGGATAGTTGACTGTTATTCAAATCTGTTGGATAGTTGAAATGAGGTGTACAATTGCTATACGAAGATGATATTCTCATGCCTGGATTTTTTTTTTTAAATCTTATTGTGTAGGCTGGACGCTTGCGATCAGAAAACAATGTTCTTCAAATGGTGAGCTTTTGTTGGCTGGTATCCTGTTTTCAATATTCAAAGTCTATGGTAATCAATAGTACTTCACATTTGCATATAACCCTTTGAATAATGTGGGGATTTTGTAACCTATTCTTGAAACTTGGCAAGTTAGATGAACATCAATTGTGTAGCCCTCAGTTGCTTAGATAACATCAATCGAGTAGCATTCAGTTGCAAAAAGTAAAAATGAAATAGAACAAAATACTTTTTTTTTTGGTTTTAAATTCTTTGTATTTCTTCTGGGGCACTTGTGCCTAACACTTTTGAAACACAATATGACTTCCAAACTACTGTGGGAAATTGGCAAATTAGATGCCTATTTCTCAAGCAACTGCTTGTCGAACAGAAAGTAGAAATCATTCTTCGCGCAAAAGAGGTTGAAGTCCAAAGCATTGTATCGAATCGACACAAGATTCGGGGATATGTGCTTTACCCCGACGGCTCCCCCGTGAACATAAAAACGTTGAATTGTTATTTGAGTGATGAACATTATAGTACATTCAGTTTTCAATGGTAAAAACAAACACATAGTACTTGTCTTAGAGATAGAACAGGTAGTTTCTTACATTCAATCAGAATGAAAATTTACACTTGTAGAGTACACAAATTTAGATCACAACACACTGAGAGTAACCCAGAAAAAAAATAAGTTTGTTAGATCCTTGCTGTGTCCCCTTGAATCCATCACCCCACCAGTCAGGGAAGTTTCCATACACCTCATGGTAGAACATGGATTCCTTCCTTCCCACCCTTTCCCCCCTTGGATGGGGTTGCTTGTGAGACATGATTGACTACTTTTTATAGTATTAGTGAACTGAGACATGATGGCTGTTGTTTTCAGGTATTGAAACACCAACAAGTCATTGAAGAGCTAATGGAGGAAAATGAAAAGCTTCGTCTAATACTGGTGGAAGAACTGAAAGTTCCACCCAGCAAGCTCCAACTCAGCAGCTCGAAAACTAAATTTCTCAGTCCATGTTCTGATTGTTTTGAATGCCGCAGAAGACAAAGAAAACTGAAATGAAGATATTTAAACCCCGTGTGGTTTGAAATCCATCAAATACTAATCAGATTTACAGCAAAGTTAGAATAAAGTAAAATGGGTACATTGTCCTAAACTCATTCCAACATGAGAGTAGATTCTACTTCAGCTAGAAGCCTAGAGCTTGCCACACATGACTAGGTGGTGGCATGGACAACTTGTCCACCAAAATTGGTACTGAACAAAAGAGTGGAGAAAACCTAAATTTCCCCCATTTGGTTGCAGAAGAGAGAGAAATAAATAAAAAATAAAAAAAACAAAGAAATAAGAGAGAAAAATTAGGGAGAAATTCTTAATAGAGAAAAAGAAGACAAATTTCCTGAAGGCTCCTTCTAGGCGTCATTATACCTAGTGAAGTAGAACGTTTCACTATTTGCCATTTGGTGGTACATTGTTTAGTCCATGTGAGGGCCGGGTCCCCACAAATATCTCAATACTCAAATTTAGTCCAAAGCAAGCAAGGAAAGATGCTCAAAATCTGTTCAAAGTTTTAGTAAAATTAGCAAAATGACATCTTGGCGCTATACTGATTAGTCCATGTGAGAGCGGGGACCCCACAGATATCTCAATAGTCAAATTTAGTTCAAAATAAACAAGGAAAGATGTTCAAACTATGTTCAAAGTTTTAGTAAGATTAGCAAAATGACATCTTTTATAATTTTAGCTGCTTTCTCAAAACATTTTAAGCTCAAATTTTTCCAATGAGATTCTTGTCTGGTTCTATAGTATATCTTATGCTATACCATGTGATGTTATGTGGCAAATAGTGAGGCGTGAAGTGTTAAACTTCACTAGGCATAATATGAAGGGAAAGAAACTCATTTTCCAAAAACATAAATTAAAATATATATATATGGAATAATGTTCTTTGTGGGGGAAGGGGGGGGGGGGGGGCGGAGAACACAACTCCAAAAAATATCTGGAGTTGTTCCATACTGTAACATCTGAAAACCAAACACAACGAAATTCTGTATCTTTCTTGAAGATGAAAAAAGGGGGAAACACATTGGTATATCTATCTTCTTGTGTATTAGTTATTTGTAATTTAATTGGGTTCTTGTTTAGCCCTAGGCCTGCTGCTCTTGCCTTCCTCTTCCTCCTCTTCTTCTTTCCTAAAAGATTTGAGAAATTAAAAATTGGCTGCCTAACAGCGCTTTGCAGAGGGAAAGAATTATTTAAAAAGAAAAGGGGAATGTTTTTCTTCACCTGTATAGAAGGTTTCCATTGGTGAAGTGATCATGTGATTGGACTCTTGGATCATCGTCGCACTCCCACCCCTTATTTACAAGATCGAAACATCCATGAAGGAAAACTCAGTCTGAAAGAAAAATTTATAATAATGGCCATTGGTTGGTTGGATGGTGTTCTAACTGCCTTACCAAGTACCAACGAATTCTAATTAAACATTTCCTACCAACTATCAAATCTTAAGTTACAATTAAAATCCAATAATCATACCAGTATTTCCTTTCATTTAATAAAATCATACCCTAATGGACAACAATCTTCATCCTACAATCTTAATTGAACAACCAAAGACTAACTATTGATGAAATGAAAGAAGAAATACACTCTGAAACACACAAAGGAAAGACATGTGAAATTAGGTTATCTACTAATTTATCCATCCCTGGTAATAAGTGTCTCATAATTCATAATCATGGACCACATCTCCCTCCATTCTTTCATTGTGAAATCCTCCATTAATGGCTAAGTTTATTCTCTTCTTCTATGTTGTTTCCTTTCTCTGCCTTGTACTAACATGTAGTGCTACATTGTATATAGTGGGAGATACCTCTGGTTGGGATGTAAGTACTAACCTCAACTCATGGGTCAAGAACAAAACCTTCAATGTTGGAGATGTTCTTTGTAAGTGAATCTTTCTTATCTTCTCTCATCTCGAATCAATCAATCGCCAACATCATTATATTGGTATCTGTTTATTTTACTATCTCAATTCTGATCAAACTGATTTTTTTACATGTAATTGTTCTTATCAGTGTTTCAGTACGTATCTTCTACCTACACTGTTAATGAGGTAACAAGAAACAACTTCAATGGATGCGATGTGACCCGGGCTTTCAAAATATATACCGGAGGTAACTCGACGATTACTTTGACGAAACCCGGCGATAGATTCTTCATCTGTGGTACTAAATTATATTGCCTTACTGGGATGAAGCTCCAAGTTCATGTTAATGGAATTCAAGGGGCTGGTGCTCCGGCTGGTGCTCCGGCTAGTGCACCAGGGTTAGCACCACAAGCTTCCACAGCTCTTACTCACGCTTCACCTCATTTGTCTACTTCAGATGGGTCTCTTCATGGTGGAAGGGATTCTCTATTTGCAGTTTGTCTTGGTGTAGTACTAATCACTCTTCTATCAGTTGCTATTGTTTGATTTGAGACCATTTTGAATATGAGTCTCTAATACATACTATTATTGATTTCATCATACATTATTTAACGTGGTTCACACACTAGTTTGATGTGCTACATCCATAGGCGAAACTGAAAATGATTCACTATGTGAAGGGACTCACAAAAACACCCAAAACTCGTAGCAAAAAATCTCCCTTAAAACCCTAACACAAAAGATGTCAAAATCCACTTCTTACTAGTTATCATTACAGACCTCACAAAATTTCTTGTTCGAGCCGCCACCAAAAAATATCGCAGTAAGAAAAACAGAAACAAGTACAAAAATTCGAGACGCACATAACAACCATCAATTTGGAATTATGGATAGATCTTTTAGATCACATGACCTTTCCAACTCTTTGGACATTGTTGAAATTTCTGTCTACCACATGAAAAGGGTGGACAGAGACTCCTCAAGAGATGGAATTGATTCCAACTAGTCTGCCAGATTTCTTAAGTATGAAGCTCTCTCCAATAGACTTTTAGGAATTTTTTTGTTTAAATTTCTTGATTTGGAATTATACCAAAGGCTATTATGGAATATGGGACAATGGACCTTGCTACTTAGCAGCTGGCAAGGGTGTCAAAAAGTGAGACCGGATTTGATTGAATCGATTGAAATTGATCAATCGAACATCTAATTGGTATTTCAAAACCATTAAATTACCGAAACCAACCATTTGGCCAAAAAAAGAAAAATCAATACAAATCATTTTTTTAAATATTTTTTAATACATAAAAATTTGAGATCTGACCAATAAAAGAAATCGATAACGAGTCGAAACTAATCGAGACGATAATTATTAGTTTCGTTTTTTTAATAAATCGAACCCGATTACACTCTGACCTGATTTTAAAATTTTTTTTATAATAGCGATGGTTTTTTTATTTATAAAAAAAAAAAAAAACACTTGCATATAATTAATGGGGTTTGATCTAATGTATGGATACTAGATTGAGCCAACCTAGTATATGATAGGTTAAAAGTTAGATTTAACACGTTCCATCAACTCTGAAGCTTTCAACATATACCATGTCATGGGTTCGAGTCATGGGAAAGACCTACGGAGGAGACGACTAATTGGAGTAAAGTGAAAGCCATCAAGAAAATGGCTATTTGTTACTAGGTAGAAACCTAGGGTAGACCTACCGTCAGAGTGAGGTCTGTTATGTGCCTAATGGAACTCGATTTATATATGGATGCTAGATTGGACCAACTTCATATATAATTAATTAGGAAGCAGTTTTCTATCCGTGAGTGTGACCTATATTAGCGCTACCATGTGTCTATCTTTCTTCTCCTCAAAACAAGAGAATATAGAATCATGAGAATGTTGGTGTAAGCCACACTCCCAAACAAAGATTTTTTTTTCTAATAAATTAAAAGAATTATTTTAACAAGTTTCATCAACTCTGGAGATTTTGATATATTGATCAAATACCTAACAACACCCCACTATTAAGTGGTGGAAATCATGGGTTTGTCATTGTAGCATTAGAAGTAATATTCCAATTCCAAGTATTCAGGCTTGGTATTAATCAGGCTGGATCATGGTTTGGGGTATCGGATTGGATTGATCGATTTTATTTGAATTGGATTGGTATTGGCCAAGATTGATCCCGATTTGATCCAACTGTGCAAACAGGAGTAAAATATAAAAAAATATTTTTTTTTATAAGAAAATAGAGACAAAAGTGTCATATTTACCTGAATTTGGGCGATCTTGATCTGTATCGATCGATCCGAGCCCACTTGATTCAATCCAATCGATACCGAGATCACGAACCATGGGCTGAATAGCGACCACGCAATTACTACCCGAAAGGAGCATGAAAGGTTAGCTGGTGGTTCACACTTCACACTTCAGAGTGTTAAATCAATGGGTTGTTGGGGAAAGAGACACATCCAATGCATGTGCCCATTTGTCGAATCAATTGGGTACACATTTGTGGGCCCATCTAATATAGACTGGACACGTTCACAAAGAGAAAAAGAGGTGAAGTCTTGAAGAGCCATCTAACCACAAGTAATGAATCAGTGGGACCCTTCTTTAATGACATAATCGTACGGTTAGATGTTGACTGAACTTTCATACAACACCAGTGCTTTGGTACCCTCTTATTGCATTATTGTACTTTTTGGCAGTATAGGCTGTATAATATCAATTTGAGACCTTTTTGTTCAATCAAGGTAGGCCCAACAAATTAGGTCCTTAGCCCAAAAGGCTCATTTCTATTTTTCTTTCTTTCTTTCCCCGATTAAGCTAAAAGTAACCTTGTCGCCCAAAAAATGTAATTGGATTTTAACCCATATATATAATTTTGGAAAAAGATCTTGTCCGGAAGTGTGGTCTATGCCAGCATTCTCATGGGTTTATCTCTCTCTTTTCAATGTAAAAAGACATCCCTACCTCCTTATTTTAAAAGAAAGAGAGATACACAATCTCTTCTAAGAACCCTAACTTCTCTTGATCATTGGAATATCTTCTGGATCAACCCATCCTTGTAAATGTACACGATTGGATTAGGCACTGTTGGTCTAGTGTACCCTAGTTAGTATTTATCCATGGACTGAGTTTTCCTTCACCACGGTTAAGGGAGAATCAAAATCCCTTGACCAAGGTTTTCGGATGGCACTGAAAAGGTGTCGCCGCATAGGGGGTGAGAATATTATCAACCATTTGTAAATAGGGAGAGTAGAGTAGTACAACCATCAATTTGGATCCTCTACAGTCAGGCAGATAATGGCCTTGGTGCGGCCCACACCTAGACAGGGGCATGGACCCCACCCAGATAGGATGCTCGGACAATGGGTAGGGCGATCATTTTGCACCTGTCTGAGTGTAGGCAGTACCAAGGCTGCTACCTGCCCTGCCGTAGAGGACCTACGACCATTGATGGTTCTGTCACCATTCAACTCATGGTGGAGGAAAACTTTTCCGTTAATTAATTGATCAATGTATTAATTTGGGATGCAATTTATTGTCACCAAAGTGGTAAGCTAAGAAATTGTAAATTTCTTTTAGGGAAAAAGATCTCTGTCCGGGAGTGTGGCCTATGCCTGCACTCCGATGAGTCTATCTCTCTCTACCACATGTGAAAAGACACCTCTGCCACCTTGTTTTAAGGAGGAGAGAGATAGACTAATGGGAGTGCTGGCGTAGGCTACACTCCTTTACAGAAAACTGTTTCCCTTTCTTTTAACAGGCCCTAGTCTAATTCTTGAAAGTAATTTTTTAATATTTAATGGAAGGTTAAAAATAAGGGGTTTTTTAAAAGTTAAAATTTATTTGTAGTATTTATACGAAATGACATGATTTACCCTAATTAGTAAAAATTGCGTTACACTAGAAGAGGAAAAGAGTAAAGTTACGATTTTTTTTTCACCAACTTTGGATACAACAAGCTTTTCCCATTAATTTTAGGGAGAAAGAACGCTAACTGGGTGCGTGCGGTGCGCTACCCCTGTGCCTAGACATAGAGGCGTGCAAAATGATTGCCGCATCCCCATAATTTTATGCCTTTCCTTGGGGATGCGACGATCATTTTATATGCCCCTGTATTTGGGCGCAGGTAGCGTTCTCTTCCCCCTTTTAATAAGGGAAAACATTCTCCAAACCACTGGTAGGATACAGTGGCACATCTGTGTCAATCTTTCTCCTTGTAACATGAAATAACCTTGCTACCCTCTAATATAGAATTTCAATTTTTTCTTTCCTCATTGGTGCAATCTTCTATGCCATTTTCTGACCGCTCGCTTTTAATAAACTTAGTAAGAAAAGGGATATGAACAAGCCTCATAATTGACAACAAACATGGCTTTGATAGAATGAAGGGGCAAATAGCCAAACCTTTTGTTATGCAAAATTAAACCTCCAATGACAAAGCGACACATGTAATCAACTTGGGACAAAGGTAACACACGAGTAACAAGCCTGGATAGGAAGAAAACCATTCACCCTCGACTCCTCATGCCAAACTTGTGAATTAGATACTTTACATGTGGCCAGTCAGTTGGAGATTTCCCACGATGCTACCTACAAGTACGGACAAATTTCATTAACTATCCTCTCTCAGATCTCCCAATAGAAAACCCCGAATAATACGTGATCTAGAGGCCAGGAGGAGCTTACACCAAGAGGGGATATTCTTTTAGAACCATATAAATAGGACTACAATGATCAAAATAAGGGGTTCAAGGGCTTCAATCCAATCCGATTCGCTTAAACAATCACTCTTGAAAATTGCTATTAGTCTTCTGTCCTTGGCTGCACAATTGCTGATCCTCTGAGATCTGACTTAGGCATCGAAAAATCCCCCCTTCCCCCATACATTTCCGTCGAATCTCGACAACAACACATCCAGTTTGTCCTAGAAATTCTACAGAAGTAAAATTGCTTTAAAGTACGCAAAATATCTTAATGTGGATGAACTCTGTCGCGCGCGTATGTTAATTAATAGTTTGTATACATGCTAATTTCTGTTTCCATCTTTAAATCAGTGATTTGATTGAATTAATAATCAAATCTTGTTCTTCAAAATGCGGTTCCCATTTAATAAGAAGATGGGAAAGATTCCCATCGGATGAAGCTATCAAAAATATAGTAATGGGTTTCATATGATGGTGTGTGAAAAGCAAAGACCATAGCTAGTAAGCTCTACCCATAATCACTAAAATCCAACCTGAATTGCAATCAGATATTTAGTCTAGAATGGATCCATCAAACCTTTAAAACCAAATTTGTTTTTGTTAACCCGTGATCTCTCTACTTACTCTTTGCTGTTGACACATCACATCCATCTCTCTCTCAAATGTTTTGTCTGTTAACGATATCTCTCTTTATTTACTCTACGATGTGTTAAGAGAATTAGGGAGAAGAAACGCTACATCATCGTGTGCGATGCACAACCCCTATGCCTAGACACAGAGTTGCATTAAATGATCATCATACCCTTATGGAAATGTGGAAATCATAATGACGTGATGATCATTTCACATGATCTTGTATTTAAGCATAACCACGACTACACATCAAAAAACATAACAAAAGAAAAATAAAAGAGAATCATACAAAAATAACACAATGATTTACATGATTCACTTCACCGACTGAGTGATAAATCAAAACTTCTATCATTGTATTGAAGAAATTACAAAACCCTCACACCCCTAGCCTCACAAAATAACCCTCTTTATTTAGAGTTTTATGCATTATAATATAGACAAATCCTAGTTCTCAAAAATACAAAATTAGCCCCCAACCAATAATACATCTCCGATGGTGTTGAGAAAGAGTGAACAATGCTTCTTGGCTTAGAAGAAGATCAGGCTTCACTAATAACACTGATCACATCATCCATCCATCCATACTCTTCACAAATAACACTATGAACACATCATTCATCCACACTCTCTCTCTCTCTCTCTCTCTCTCTAGAATTAAAGAGAGTTGAGGGCGTGTGGGACACTGGGATAGCCACAACATGTGCATTTCGCTTTCCCACTCAATGTTACTTTGTCTATCTCATTATCTGGCCCCCCACCACTACTACTACTACTACCACCAACCTTACTCCTCCACAATGAGATTCCACCATCATAATAAAGGCTTTCTAAACCCAGCCATCTTCAAAGCCGCCTTCATAAAAGGTCCACAGTTATAGCCTGCCCTGCCCTGATCACAAGAAGAACCAAAAGATATATCACTCCCCTCCCTACACGAGTCTACACCTTTCCAAAAGCATCCACATCTCACCCCACGACCTTCCCTTGGGGTCAGGCCGCCCCATCACCTTTCTTCCACATGATTCCAACTGACCCAGCTAAGCACTTAACTTTTTCTTCTTCCTCCATTAATTACTTTACCCTTCCCAAAAGGAAAAGTTCCATATCTCAATTCATTCCTTTAACCCTTCATCACCAAGATTTAGCTCTTCCCTTCCATCTACCCCTCAGACCACCCTTAACTGCTTTTAATTTCTCTCTCGGAAGTCACAACCTTTCTTTCTTCCTTCCTTCTATTGCAGTTATTTGTGCATTTTCTGCTACTGCAACCCCAACAAACATGAAATGAACATGAGAGACATCAATCATCATGGGTTTGTTAACAAGAATTAACAACACTTGAAACCCAAATAAGAATCACGAATCTTTTATTCATCTAAAGATAAAATGGTACAGAAGAGCAGTAATATCCGATCAATCTCTCCAATCATCTCCACAAATGAAGCTCCAAAAATTACCATTTAAAAAAAAAAAAAAAAGGAAAGAAAAGAAAAGAATACACAAATAATTACCTTAATCTCTACATAAAATTATCTAGAAATCCAAAAGCAAAGAACCCATTAATTGTACTACCCCCCCCCCCCCCCTAAACAAGAAGTGCAACTCCTCCCAACAATGCTAGCAAGGCCATGCTGCTTCCATGTACAGATCCAACGCTTTTAGGCGCCGTCGGAGTTTCACTAGGCGGCGTAGCCACAGTACTAGGCGTAGGTGGTACTCCAGTAGTGCTAGGAGAAGGGGCCAAAGGAGCAGGTGGTGAGATTGTTGGTACAGACGCCGGAGGAGATGATGTCGGCGGCGAAGAAACTGGTGTCGGTGGGGCCACGCGAGGCGTAGAAACTGGTGTCGGTGTGGCCGCGGGTGGTGTAGTCATGACAGTAGGTGGAGTTACAGTAGTTGTAGGTGGTGTGGCCGCTGGGGTGGGCGGTGTGGCCACTGTGCTAGGTGGTGTGGCCACTATGGTCGGCGGTATGGCCACTGGTGTGGTTGTAGGCGCAGCTGAAGGTTGAGCAATGCAAGAGGCCACAAGAGCAAGAGAAATGGTGAGAGCGAGCATGGCACCCTTGAGAGCCATGGCTAGCTCAATCTTTTGGAGAATTGAGAACAGAAGATTGGTTTGAGTTTTAGGACTTTGAAGGAAGAGAGGAAAGGGGGGTTACAGGTAGGAAGACGATAAGATCGAGATAAGGTCAAGGGTCAGGGGTGATAATATATAGAGCCAAAGAGAGGAGGGCAGCACAGCATAGCAAAGCAGAGCAGAGCAGGGACAGCTGCCAAGCAAGTGCAGTTGAAATGAAGGGTAGAGAGGCTGAAGGTTGTGGTGGCGATTAACTTGGCTTTGCCAAAGAAAAGTCTTAATAGTTCTTGTTGCCCTTCTTGTCCTCTTCTTTTTATGGATTCCCCATTTCCCCAATTGATAAAAGGCTAATTAATTACTGTGTGTGTGTATTATGTTGTACCTAAGCTCCATGATTCTCAATGGACCCTACCAATTATGCCACACACAACAACTACGCATCAGGATCGTCTCTTGGGAGCCCAGCGCCCAGGGCACGGCATCCAATGGTTGAGCTGTGCCATACATATCTCGATGCACTTCTAAAGATATGTTCAGCATAGCCCAGCCCAAAGGGCGCTAGCAGCACCCTAGCCGTGCTGGACTTCCCGGAAACAAGCTAAATTCCAACAACTACAAGGTTACCAACTAATCAATCATACTTAATTTTTTTTGTTTTAAAAATCAGACCAGAGATTGAACCATTCATGGGGCCAATTTTGGTCTAATCCGGCCACCCAACCACCACATCTAATTCTGCAATTATTTGTAAAAAAAACAATACGAACAACTTCAAATCAGATTGAAAATCATGGTTTTAGTCTGAGTCCGGGCGCCACACTCTAAACAAACCGGTCAGAGTGGCAGTTCTCAAAGAAATTTCTGGTTCGACCAAATACCCAGACCAGTTTAGGTCTAGTAGTCTTGTGAATTGCAATCTATGAAGTTATAAGATATGACGTGAGGGGGTCCACTAGAATGATGGTGATAGGAATCCAAGGAGGAATTTCATCTTTAATAAAAAATCTATTCGACTTTTCAACATGAAATTCCCAATCCTCTTTCTTCTCTCGATTTTCCAAGCGTTGGCTGTTAGGATTTGAAAGTAGTGAAGCTTTCGATGCTTACACGCAAAAAAATTCCCACCAACTACACCGCACAACTGGTGAGTGGTGAGTAGAGGTGGACTTCGCTTCAATTCTTAGCTTTAATCACAGCAGCGCAATTCTATTGTGGTGGGGAATAAAGATGTTGCGAAGAGCATATCCCGATGGCCGGTAAGAATTTAACAATGTTATCACATGCGCACTTTAACAATCAGTGCCAAAAAATCTTAGGTCTTCTTACCAAAATTATATCGACCAAATTCGTTATTACTATGTTTTGGTCTCGGTTATTATAACATGCTAATAATTGAAGTTTGGGGGAAAAAATGCAACCTAGTTGTGCAGCGCAGTGTATAGTTGCGCGTGAAATAAGCGATGCATCATGGGAGTGTGCTGATCATGTCACACACGATTGTGTCTAGGTGCAAGGACATGCCGCACTGCGTGACTAGGTGACATTCCTTTTCCTCTGAAGTTTATACATCAATTATTTTGATTGGAGCAAAAGATTGTTGTCTGAGTGTGTAACAATTGCACTAGCATGACGGAGCTAATGAGTGCACAAAAACATCACTATTTATGCAAATTTTGATTTCTTAAGGGGTAGGATGGTACTTTTGTGCACTCCTGTGTCTAGGAACAGAAAACACTACACGATCAAAAAATTTCCAATGTCTCATTATTAGATCCAATGAAATTCACGGGTTTAGGAAAAAAACCCCCATAAAATAGAGATTTATTCTTTCAATCATATTATGACTGAACATTAACCCAACCGACTATAGACTAAAAATCAACCGACAAATTATGAGTCACTTTCAATCTGGACTTTGAGGACCGATAGGACTATCAATTGGTTTTGGTTTGGCCCATGTAGTAAAAACCTAGGTTAACTCGAACGAAATTAACCGGATCCAATCAATTGGCAAAACTTACTCACAAATAAGGTGCAAGCCCTATAGTATAGATGTGGAGTATAGCTTAACACAAATTTTTTGGCCACATGATATGCCAATTGGGAAAATTAAAATGGTTGAAGTGAAAAACTTGGATTGGCTCAATCGAATGACCAATTGTATTTTCAAGGATTCACTACTAATGGTTAAAATGACCACCAGGACCTGGTTTGATTAATTCTAGGTCACCTTGGTATCCAATGAAAAGTGTTGGTTCAAAGCTTTATTTTGGATATTTAATTGAATGGTAATTATTTTCCATATTAACTGGTTTATTTGGTATGCTATGATGCTATCTTTTGTTTTTGAACTCTTTGGTTGCTACCGTTGGGATTCACATCCTCTACTTCCTTCGCTTGTATTCTCATCCTACCTTTAAGCCCTATGAGAGCGTCGTCTGTCATTTGAGCAACCAAAGGCTATACAGGAACTAATTCAAGATTTTTTGAATTTCACCCATGTCATAATTGAACCACCTTAAACCCCATTTAAACCGATTCATCATCACTCAAACCGAACCCAGCCCAACCAAAACTTAAACCAAATTAGGATTTAAACAATTCAAACAAAAAGCCCCAAATAGATTTGGCTAGTTCGATCTTCTTCTTCCAAAAAAAACGCGTTCAGCTTGAGCTCCATCACTGTATCGATCTTCTTTTCTTCTTCCCCAAAACGAAGAGGTTCAGCTTGAGCTCCATCACTGTATAGTCTGTATTGTTCTTCTCTTTGTTATCCAAGGCATATACTGTAAGACTAAACTGTAACACAGTAATAAGAAAAATACCTGTATCAGTACCGAGACACTAACCAGAGAGGAGAACTCCAAACAGCACGAACAGAAATAGTCACGAACAGGATGAGTTGAGTCGTATCTTGACAGATACTCTCCTTAAGGTTTTAGATGCCCCCACTTCTGTAACGGAGTTGACTTTGCACCTAACCTTCCAAGATGAAACAACTCCTAAACGCATAGGTTGCAAAACCTGATACGAGTACTAAGGATGCCAAACGGCTATACTAGCCCTCTGTTTATAGAAGATACAGTAAGGTTAAACTGTCTCTGGAATGAACAGTTGCAGAGACAGAAAACAAAATCGGTTGTGTATGTCAAATGGCAGACATGACATGGTGTATATATAATGCTGGAGTACCCTTTCATGAAGGGATATATCCATACGAAAACAGGTGACCTACATACAGACAGTACATATTTCCTTCATGTACAGGGAGGGGGTGTATCTATTCATATATATGTACGAATAGACACGTACGGTTCAACCATATAGATGAACCATGGATGAACCAAATCGAATTTTAAATGAAAATTAAAACTCAAAAGTACAAAACTCCTATTACCAAAAAATAAGGTTTTGCCTACACCTCAACCCTGACCCCAATCCCAACCCCGACCTCGACCTCGACCTCGGCCTTGGCCCGACTCGGTGCACGTGATTTAAAAACACCCCAAGGACCCCCCACACATTAGAGGGTATAGTGACTACCTCTCCAGAAGGCTCACACCTTAAGGAACCAACCATATATATATACCCTTCAAGTTGCTCTCCCACAACCAATGTGAGACTATTCTTGAGTTCAATATTGTCTCTTGCACACAAGAGAGCACAACAAATTCAAACTAAAGATGGAAAAAAATAAAAAAAAAGAGAATAAACAAAATACACATTTTGAAACTTTGTATCAAATGACTCTAAAAAAAATACTTTTTGAAATAGTACATTAAACATGTATTTTTTAAAATAATAATACAACACTCTTCTTCTTCCCATGAATCGCAGAGCAGAACCTCAGAGCACTCAAGATCGAATATCTCGGCCGACAAAGGCAGCTCTTCTCCTCTTCTTCCGAAAACTCAGAGGGGGAAGAGAAAGAGAAAGAGAGAGAGGAGGCAGAGTAAAGAAAAGGAAAGGGGAGATATTGCAGATTCACAGCTCTTAAAAAATTTCCTCCAATCTGCATATCTTCTTGATTTCATATTTTTGTCCTCTGGGCTGCTGAGTAAACCTTCCTGCTACCTTCTGTTGTTCTTCTTCCCCATCGCAGCTCTTCGTTTTGATGAAGAAGGGCTTTCATTAGTTCATGGTCTCTGCTCCTTGCCTTTGATTGTTTACTTTTAACGTCTTATCACCTCATTTACTTCGGTTTCTGTATCACTTTATTAATTCTATTCTTATGACATTTCCATTTTCCCCATTTCTCCTTCCTTCTTCTCAATTATTTTATTCCTAATGTGCTTTAATCCATCTCTTCCGTGACCAGTTTCTCCGTCCAACAATTTCTTGAGGTGCACTTTTTCAAGCTCAAGTGAAGATCCTGCAATTAGTTTACCAAGTCCATTTGGTTTCCCAATTGTTTTTGCTTTGTTTTTAAACCCTCTCAAACGGGTCTCTCTTAATAGCAAATGGTGTCTTATCCCGCTGCATGTTAGTCGGAATGAGAGGAGCAATTGGTATGAGATATCGTTTTGAGCAGCTTCGTTCATGGGAGAAGAAGGGTCTGAGAGCAGCAACGGCAGTTTGATGTTCGATTTGGGAAGTAGGGTTGTTCAAAACGATTTTGAGGGTTAAGTTGAGGTTGTGAGAATGAGTGGTGGTTGAGTTGGGTTGGGTTGTTTTGAGATTTATGGTGATTTGATCGACTCAAACCGGTTTTATTTCCCCCAGCCCCCCCCCCCCCCCACCCTCCTTTTTTTTTTTTTCCTAGTTTGAAACCAACCACTACCGGGGTTTGTTTGTTTATATACCTAAATGTTGAGGTTGTGCCAATATTGTATGTTTAATTACTAGTACTGTGCCAATTAAAACCTTTGTAGTTATGGTCATAATCATCTTAATTAAGCTTTTCATGTGAAAATGCAGCAAGGGAAGGAGTTGGCATTGCAGTATATGGATCTAATTCTATGCTTGTAATATATATATATGAGTTGTTGATGCTCTGTTTTGTTTATGAAATTTGACTCATAGTATATAACATATATAGAGTCACTTATTTGCATTTCGATCTTCCCCTACACAAGACCATTCTCATCCAATTCTTATGATCAGGTGTGCCATTTTCTCACTTCACTCACTCTATTGCAAATTTGCTCACAAAATCAGAAAAATACAAGTATAGTTCTTCTATATATCCAGCATGTGCTTGCAGAAAAGGAATTGAATGTGCTTAGGTTTTGGTTTTAAGATGGAACGACAGCTGGAATAACAATGATAACTCAGATGTAACTGATGGATGAGACCATGCACTTCACTTCACACATAATCGATCATGCGGATTGGTGATGGTCGGCGAAGCCTGGCTGATGGTTCCCGCAGTTGAGACAATCGACGTGACCACAACCTTAGCAGCATCATAATTGAGGGAAACAAGGGTTGGTGTGAACGGTAATAATGGTAGCTGCATTGGCAATTTCTTCAAAGCCTCCCCATATTGCCAACTTGAGTAGCAATGTGCCATCGTTGAGCAACACATATAAACACTCACCATATTCCTCATCCTTATGAAAAGAGAGATTATGACCATTAATAGGAATTAGATTATTCCAGCTGCAAACAGAACCCCCCCAATCCCATTGCCCTGCTGCTGATGCCGCCGCCGACAAGTCGCCATATCTTTGATATCACCACACCATTAATGTAGTTTTTATCATAAATCTCCATGACTATAGAGCCAAAGAACTCTTGATGTTTATCAAGTTTAATCTATATGAACTTCTTGTTTCAGGAAGACTAGCAGGGGGGGAAGTTTATAATGTGGAACTTTTCACTCCCAATATGAAATGCAAGAATAAATTCCTTATTAATAATATCGTTGTTCCTCGATAACTCATCATCATCTGCATGCCTTGTGATTATCCAATATAGGAACCCATGCATTCAAGGACAGCACCATTGATGCGTTGAGATACTGTCCATAATGTCCTCCTTTGGTCAGTACTGGAATATCTAACTTTCTCCATGAACCTCCTCCTTTACCCAAAGTGATGATTTCACCCACCAATTGGTTTTTATCATCATACAAGAATCGAATCACTTTATATTTTCCCGATGCAGGATCAAAGCCAAAACCAATTTCAGGAATGCTCATATCATAAAAGCTAAGGTACTCATATGCAGGTTTTAATTTAGGCAAACGCCAGCTCTCACTTGTAATTGGATTATAGATGATGATAGAACGAAATTGCGGCCGCATTGGCTCCAAACAAACCAATCCATTACAAGAGCCAACGAGGACAAACCAAGTCTTCTGCGAATAATATATTTGAATTTCTCTAGCTTTACAATTCCAATTCCCATTCCCAACTTCTTCAATCCCATCATCTATCAAAAACAAGCTCCTTTTCGTATCCCTTCTGACATCTATGTCTGTGTCGAGTGCTGATAATCTAAGGATGAGATGATGAGATTGTGGTATGTCGTCGTGCATCATCAATTTCGATTTCCTCTTCAGGTGCAGGTCAATAAATCCAGGGTCTCGTGTCAAGTTGTTCCAGATGCCAGCAAGGAGAATCCATGGGAGTGGAGATTGGCTTGGCGGAAGCCATATTGGTATGATGTAGGAGATCTGTTGTACTTAGTTTGTGTGAGATGCATACCAGCAGTGGTGCGCTGGACCTCTATGCCGAGAAAAAAATGCAGCTCTCCAAGATCCTTGAGAGCAAAGGCATTCGACAAGGCTATAATCAAAGCTGTAATAGCACTGGCATTGTCGTCGGTGATAAGAATGTCATCAACATAGATGAGGAAGTAAATAACAACCGTTGATGAGCGATAGATGAATAGAGACGTGTTGGTGCACGAGGCAACAAAGCCATGGGATACAATGAAGGAGCTCAACTTCGTGTACCAGGCACGAGGAGCTTGACGTAGCCCATATAAAGACTTCCGTAGGTGACAAACAAGAGAGGGATGAGCATTGTCCACATAACCAAGTGGTTGAGTCATAAACACAGACTCAACGAGATCACCGTGTAAAAAGGCATTAGAGACATCCAATTGGCGTATGGGCCAAGCGGTAACCAACAACCGGACTATAAGTCTCATCGAAGTCAAAGCTAGGGCGTTGGTGAAACCCTTTGGCTACCAACCAAGCCTTGTAACTTTCAACTGTACCATCGGGACGACGCTTGATCCGAAATACCCATTTGCACCCAATCACATTCTGTGACGGTGAAGGTGGTACAAGGACGCAAGTTCCATTTTTAATTAAAGCATTCAGTTCATTAGCCATGGCAAGACGCCAATGAGCAAATTTGGCAGCCTGGCTATAACAGGTGGGCACAAAATCAGCAGAAGCCGTAGTTGTGACCAGATTTAATCAATCTCTGGGTTTGAGAGCACCAGTACGCGAGCGAGTGACCATCTGGTGTGAACGCTGAGGCCCAGGTGGGGCAGCGTTGGGGCTACTATTATCAGGCCCAGTATTAGTCTCGAACATATGAGTTGCAGGCCCAGCGATATTATTAGGCCCACTATCGGAAATTACATGCCTATCACTAGAAATTACAAGCCCATCATTGGGAATTACATGCCCAGCAGTAGAAATTACATGCCCATTTACAATAAGAGAATCATCAATTGGCGTACAATCGTGAATAGTAGCCCCAGCAGCAGACACAGTGGCATGCTCATCTGGTACACACCAAGCAGGGAGCTGTACAACTCCAGAACCAGCAGTGTTGTGACCTACAGTACACTCACCCAGTGGTCTTGAACAGGGAAAAAGCACCAGAGGATGGGGAAGCCAGGAGGACATGGGCAGAGGTGAAGACCGAGACCATGCTAGAGAAGAGTAAGGAAATTGTTGTTCGTCAAATACCACATGCCTGGAGACAAAAATCCTCTTGGTGGATGGGTCGTAGCACTTGTACCCCTTATGGTTAAGGGAGTAACCTATAAAAAGGCAAGGGCGAGAACGTGGTGATAGTTTGGTTTTGGAATAAGGCCGAAGCCAAGGGTAACATAGGCAGCCAAACACCCACAGAGATGGATAGTCTGGTGAAGTATGAAGGAGTCTCTCAAAGGGAGACAAATGTCGAAGGGAAGGAAGAGGTTGCCTATGAATGAGATAAATACCCGTTTGAAAGGCAGCAGTCCAGAACACATCAGACATGCCAACCTGAAACAAGAGTGTCAGGGTTGTTTCAACAATGTGTCTGTGCTTACGCTCAGCCACTCCATTCTGTTCCTGGGTGTGTGGGCATGAGAACCGATGGGTAATGCCATAGGTGGAAAGAAAGGAAGAAAGTTTGGTGTATTCACCACCACCATCAGATTGTAGGCTCTTAATAGGCCTTTGGAAAAATAATTCCACAAGAGATTTAAAGCGAGAAAATATTGCTAAGACATCAGATTTATTGTGCATGGGATACAACCAACAATATTTGGTGAAATCATCAATGAAAATCACATAATACCGGAAATTGTCAAATGAAATCACAAGGGATGGACTCCAAACATCAGTATGTATAAGCTCTAATGGAGCATGACTAGTAGAACTAGAAGAAGTAAATGGTAATTTGTGTGCCTTAGGACAATTACAGGTGTCACAGAGAGGTAAAGTACCAGTGGTTGAACTGGAAATAGAAGGAAGAAGCCAAAGCAGCCGCTGAGAAGAGAGATGTCCAAGCCGTCTGTGCCAGTCAGTGACAGATAGAGCTGGGCATGAGTAGAGTGAAGGAGACAGAGAACTAGAGTCACCAAGAGGCGCAGCCAGAAAAGACCATTGTCACTTCGGCCACGACAGAGAGTCCGATGAGTGTTGCAATTCTTGATTACAAAAGAAGTTGAATTAAACTCAAAGTATACACAATTGTTAGAGGAAAACCGAGAAACAGAAAGCAAGTTACAATGTATACCAGGAACGCACAGAATATTAGCAAGAACAAAAGAATGACCAGAAGAAGAAAAAATTGCAGAGCCAAAATGTGAAATGAACAGACCTTGACCATTCCCCACTACTATGTTGTCTGAACCAGAGTAAGGGTCACAAATAGAAAAATTGGACAAGTCTGCAATGATGTGGTTGTTAGAGCCACTATCTAATAGCCACAAGGAAGAAGAAACGGAGGGAGATTGAGAGTAGAAGAAAAAGCTTTACCAAGATAGGCATGATTAAACCTTTGAGGGCACTGAGCAGCAATGTGGCAGTCGAGGCAGCAGATTTGACTAGTATGGCGTGGTACATTGAGAAAGGAAGGGTCACCATTAGAGGAGAGATCTCCATTAGAACTAGCCGGGTAACCATTGCCATGATAGCCCCTGGAGGTGCCGCGAGAACCTTGGTAACCATCACCATTTGCAGAGTTTCCATTGTCCTAAGAATAGGACTAGTAATTATTGTTGTGATAGCCTCTGGAATTATTTCCAGATCCCCTGTAACTGTTGGAGCCACGATAGCAAGTGCAGCGTCCTCTGTAATTAACCCTGGAGCCTTTGTTATTCACATAACGGTCAGATCTGGTAGAGGATCCGGATCGGTTGCGATCATTAGTTGAAGCAGCGTTTGCAGTCAGTATAGGAGTAGTAGCCGCAGCCACCGTGGAGGAAAGATACAATTCCTGGCTGAGCAGGAGACCAGAAAGGTCTAAAAATGAAATTGGCTTTGCACGAATGAGCACCGAAGTGGCAAAGTCACGATAATCATCTCCTAACCCGCAGAGAACAGCCAGAACGAGATCTTCATCAGAGACAGAGTTGTTGATCGCTACAAGAGCATTAGCAATCGAACGAACTTCCAGAAGAAATTCTGTCACAGTCGATGAACCTTTTTGGATACGCAGGAGGCGGTCCTTCATATCCATGACCCTAGATCGTGAAGTGGGAGCAAAGACTTGGCTCAATGTCTCCCAGGCCTCAAGTGAAGTATAGGCGTTGATAACGTGTGGAAGAGTTTCTTCCGACAAAAATGATATGATCCAACTGAGAATCAACTGGACCTGGCGATCCCACAGACGAGAGAAATCAAGAGAGGAGCTCGGCCGTGGGAATGAGCCATCAACATAACCAAGCAAATCATGGCCGCGCAGCAAGGGAAGAAATTGAGCGTGCCAGAGAAGGTAGTTAGTGGCAATAAGTTTCAGAGGCATGGATGAAGCTGTGTTCACCGAGATGAGTGGTGGAGTGGCAACGGAGGAAGTGGTGTTGCCAGAAATATCAGATGACATGAGCTGAGTTTCAAGAAAGCGAAGAATAAAAACAAAAAGTCAAAAGAAAAAATGAAGAAACCAAGAAAAGCCAGAAGTTTCAAGAAGCGTGAGTTTCAAGAAATGAAAAACCAGGAAAAAGACAACTCGTTAGAGCAAAAGCTCTGATACCATATTGGAGTTTAATGTTTTCCACTATTGAAATTAATCAAAGGTTGTTACAATATATATAGTTTACAATCGATTGATTGTACAGAAGACTCTAGGACAATTGTACAAATAACATAGGAGAAGCTTAACAACCTTGACACGTGTCCTCCTTTATAGATACACCGTTGAAGGAGCTTTGCTAGCTTGGGTACGTAGGGGTGACATATATCGTGAGTGAGAGCGAGCGAACAAGATTCAGGGTTCTCCGTGGAGGAAAGATACAATTCCCGGCTGAGCAGGAGACCAGAAAGGTCTAAAAATGAAATCGGCTCTGCATGAATGAGCATCAAAGTGGCAAAATCACGAAACTCATCTCCTAACCCACGGAGAACAGCCAAAACGGGATCTTCATCAGAGACAGAGTTGTTGATCGCTGCAAGAGCATCAGCAATCAAACAAACTTCCAGAAGAAATTCTGTCATAGTCGATGAACCTTTTTGGATATGCAGGAGGCGATCCTTCAGATCCATGACCCTGAATCATGAAGTGGGAGCAAAGACTCGACTCAAGGTCTCCCAAGCCTCAAGTGAAGTATAGGCGCCGATAACATGTGGAAGAGTTTCCTCCGACAAAAATGATATGATCTAGCTGAGAATCAGCTGGTCATGGCGATCCCACAGACGAGAGGCATCAAGAGAGGAGCTCGACCATGGGAATGAGCCATCAACATAACCAAGCAAATCATGGCCACGCAACAGGGGAAGAAATTGAGTGCGCCAGAGAAGGTAGTTAGTGGCGGTAAGTTTCAGAGGCAGAGATGGAGCTGTGTTCACCGAGATGAGTGGTGGAGTGGCAGCGGAGGAAGTGATGTTGCCAAAAATATCAGACGACATGAGCTGAGTTTCAGGAAAGCGAAGAACAAAAACAAGAAGTCAAAAGGAAAAACCAAGAAACCAAGAAAAGCCAGGAGTTTCAAGAAGCGTGAGTTTCAAGAAACGAAAAACCAAGAAAAAGATAACTCGTTAGAGCAAAAGCTCTGATACCATATTGGAGTTTAATGTTCTCCACTATTGAAATTAATCAAAAGTTGTTACAGTATATATAGTTTACAATCGACTGATGTGTACAGAAGACTCTAGAACAGTTGTACAAGTAACATAGGAGATGCTTAACAACCTTGACACGTGTCCTTCTCCTTTACAGATACACTGTTGAAGGAGCTTTGCTAGCTTGGGTATGTAGTTCATTCTTGATTGCAGAGATTTGAAATTATGGAATCCACACCTGTCACACACAGGGGAGGGGTGACATATATCGTGAGTGAGAGCGAACGAACAAGATTTAGTAAGAGAGAGTGAGATCGAGAGGAGAAGACAAAATATATTCAAATAGCAAGAGTAGAAATTCTTTTTTGGTCGGAAGTGTACGTTGAAGCCAAAAAAATGGAAATCTTATTTAGACGAATGCAGAAATATTAAAAAGAAGAAAAGCACAGAAATAAAAGCTTGAAAAGAAAAGTACATAAATATAACGATTGATGTCTACTGAAAGAAACTCAGGAATTAGTAGGCAAGAAAGAAGAAAGAAAACCAAGAACGCCAACAAATAAAGATAATTAATGGTAGGCTTTTTCTGAAAGACATACGATCCTTCTCACTTACTATTCGTCAAAACATAGAAGATCCTTCTCAGTTACGAACCTTCACCTTCTTCTTGCTGTTTCTACGAGATCAAATGAAGCTGCTACGTAGAATGACTCAGCAAAGCTTGTGTAACTCTAATAAAGCTCGTCTTGCTAGGAAATTTCAATTTTAAATTCTGTCTATTCCAATGGTGGTGATATTGATAACCTAAAAATGGGTATCAGATAATTGTAACTACTTTTTGTTTTGCTTCTCCAATCAATAAAAACAGTTATCAAACCTCTTTTTTTATTCCTTTGGGATTGAAGGGAGCTAGCTTATAGTTCATAGTTAATAGTAAGGGTGTCAATTGGGACGGTTCCCGGTATTTGAGACGGGACGGTACCGGTACCGGTACTTAAAGTGTCAATCCCAATAGCGTCCCATTTAGTTATCGGGACCAAACCTAGATCCCAGTCCCGATTACTAGCGGGATGGGACGATACCGATTCTTAAACAGTTCTAGGCATTGTAGAAAAAGGGAGAAGAAGTTTAATTGTTTCTAACAAGGCGGGTTTATTAGTGTTGTGGAATTTTTTCACTATCATGAAATTTAAGTTGTCTACTGCTTTTTATAAAGCAACTTAAATTATGAAATCATAGTTTTACTTCTTCAAACTCCCTAAGATCATATGTAATAAGCTTCTAATTTTTTTAAATCTAGAGAAGTCCTACAAAATGGAAGAATCCCGTTGTGTTTCCTCTTTGATTTTTCCAAACAAAACTCTATTTATCACACATGTCACATGGTAGTATGGTACGAAGTACGAAGTGTAAAAAGGAAGAACCTGGTAGATGTAGTTGGTCGAGGGAGGAGGGAGGAAGGAGTAGCACTGTAGTAGATTCTGTGAGGAGAGACTTCAAGCTACGACTGTTGACCTGTTGTTCCTCTTCATATTCAAAAGGCAATTAGTGAAACCCTAATGAGTCGTAATTCTTATACCCTTTCTTTTAAAAAAAAAAAAAACATCTTATATACTCTTTCTTTTTAACGGTACTAGTAGTTTTGGTACCATCCGGTACCTAATTGGTATTTTGGTACTGGTATCGTTGGGAATCCCATCCCAGAACCATCTCGTACCATTTATCATTCGGTACCAAAATCAGATACCAGTACCGTCCCATTTACTAATGGGACGGTCCGGTACCGGGTTTTAGCAGGACAGTATTGGGACGGTTCCTGGTTCCGGTCCAAATTGACACCCTTAGCTAATAGTTCGATAATTCGTAGTGGAACCCTAGAAACTCCCCTCCCCCCCCCCACAACTTTTCTAATTGCAAATGTCCCCTTAATTTCAAAACATTGTAGCACTTTGATCCAGTCCGTTAATGTGGGACGTTACACGTTAGTTTTAGGTAATCTAATGACCAAAATGCCCTTCTAATAAAAACCCACCAAAATTAAAGAATAAAATGACCAAATTACCCTCATCTTCCTCAAATGGTTTAGGGTTTGAAACTGAAAAATCAAACCCTAAACCATTTGGGAAAGATGAACCCTAAAATCAAACCTCCAAAAGTCAGTGATGTTCAACAAGCAATTGAAATTGGCGAAAAATCAAAAAGACATCAAATTTATTTTTCAAAGGATAAAACCAAACAAACTTAGAGAAATCAACCACAAATATAACGAAATAACGATGTCCATTAATCAAAAGTTCAGGGGAAGGCCCCCATACATCACTGAATACTAAATCAAGAGGAAATTGACAATGGGAACTAGTTTCACTTAAATGAAGACGACTAGCCTTGCCTAACTAACAAGCTGGGCAAACATCACGAAGATAGGAGGAGCTGTAGGGTATGTTATTGGGTAAGTTATTGACGCGTAACAGGGTACGAAGAAGCCGCTCATGGGGATGACCAAGACGGGAATGCCACCTATCCAAGCTGGTACGTTCAACAATACTAACAGACGGAGGGGGAGAAGTGGAGGGAAAAATGTAGAGGCCATCTTTACTCGGTCCTATAAGAAGGGTCGCCCTTGTTACCTGATCCTTGACACAAAAATAGGAGGGGTGAAATTCAAAAAATACACCATTATCAGTGGCAAATCGTTGAACAGAAAGAAGTGGTTTGATGATAGAGGGAACATGAAGAATATTAGATAATTTAAAAGAGAGAGAAGAGGAAGAAAGAGAGCCATTACCAATGTGTGAGTTAGGTAGTCCCTTACCATTGCCAACGTGAAGATTATCGGATCCAGTGTAGGATCATAGGAGGACAAGGAGTGTAGGTCAAGGGTTACATGATGGGTTGCGCCTGTGTTAGGGTACCAGGGTAGGGAGGATGGTGGAGGTTGGGTGTGAAAGGAAAAGGGGGGGGGGTTGTGCATAATGGACTTGGGGAGCATACGGTTGAGGATTATAGTGTGTATTATAGGAAGGCTGGGATGGGTAGGGGTTGGATGGGCAATAAAAATAGTTTGGACTAAGTGATTTGTCCGATGGCAGTATGTGCAATATAAACGACCATCCTGTGGATAGCCACGGCCACCATGTCCTCGACCAAATCTGCCACACCCCCCATGACCACGAGGGGAACCCCAGCCTATAGAGGAAGAGGCGGAGTCATTAGTGGTTGGGGGGACTGTTGAACGATATTGGTTGTAGGAGCAGACACAGGGGTTGGAGTATCTGTGAGAGAGAGAGAGCTTGCGAAAAGCCGCATGCTTTCATGACTGAGAAGGAGGCCATGGAGTTCAATGTATGACGGTATTTGAGGCCTATTCAAAATACTAGAGACAACGTCCTGGAGGTCATCATGAAGCGCGCGAAGAATATGAATGTTAAACTTGGTTGGCTTGAGAGCATGACCAGAGGCAGCAAGTTCATCTGAAATCAATTTGGCATGTTGAAGGAGAGAGGTGACAATCCCAGGCTGTTAGCAAAGGTTCTGAAGATCCAGATGCAAGGACATAAGGTGAGTAGTGGAGGCAGAACTGTAAGCCTCTTGAGGCTTGGACCAGCACTCATAACTTGTTTCTTTGTCCAAGATTAGAGGAACAAGTGTTGTATTTTATGTTTTCAAAAAGTAGTGTTTCAAAACTTTCTTTTTTGAAATATAAGTTTCAAATATGAAAAACTCTTTCCCTCCATTTTATTTTGATTTTGTTGGAAACACTTGTATATGTGTGTGCATGGTGGTTTGAACCAAGGACCTCTTGTATAAACTTGTAAGGAAACTTGGAAAGGCTTGAGTACCTCTTCAAGTTTAATCCCACATTGCTTAGGGACAAGTAGAAAAGTGAGCTAATATGAGCTCATGTTCCTTATAAGGGACATAGGGTTCTAAGGAAAGTCTCCCTTGTCCCGTGTGTGAGGTTGGGGTCCGGGGTGCTTTTCACACACGCTCGGCGCGTGCGCCGAGCCAGGCCGTGGTTGTGGTCTAGGCGGGGCGGGTGTGGGTGTGGATGTGGGTTCATATGATGTATTCTTTATACATGCACCCATGCGTAGGGACCTGGTATGTACACATACTTATACATAGAGGGGTTTGTATATGAGGGTTTACATGTCTGTACATGTACATACGTACAGATACTAGTGGGCCTATATATACAGATGGGCTTTGGGCTTCAAAGTATACAATTCATGTAGTGTTTCCTGTGCTCTTCAAACAATAGAAGAGGTGGAGGAGGGCTCGGTGGCCATGAGTGCTGATGACACCGACTATGGAGGCCAAAGGATCACAAAGCTCGTTGGAGTTAGAAGAACCAACGCTTAGCGGAGCAGAAAAAAGGCGTTCATGATACCATAATGTTTCACGCATAAGCTATGTGATATTTCATTGATTGACATCTCTCTACAATGTAGAGAATATATATAAAAAGTACAAAGAATGCCCTAGTCCGCTGTGAATAATGGAAACAAATATTGGTGATGATCTTTATGTATGGTAAGTGAATTATTTCCATTGGTTGCCATAGAGAAAGTGAGTTTCCATATTTGGTTGGATGCTCAAGATCGGTTTGATACAAGCACTCGATCTCGATTATAATCAGAAAATTTGCCCATTCTTCCATTGAATCCCATCTATCCTGGTACAACAACTCCACCACTTTAAAATGTAACAAATGCATATATATATAGAGAGAGAATTAGAAGGCTGTGCACCTGTGGTTGACATCACCTTCTGTATTTGAAAGAAGAAAAGCAATAATAGAAGTAGTTTTGGCCTTACAGCTGCATATAATTTGATGGGTTCTGAAAGAAGTAAAATTATTTTACTTTTAATACACAAATAAACCATTGGGTTTAACCATTAGCGAGTTGGACTAAAAGTGGAGAACTGCAAATCTGCCCCCGATAATGGCAGGTTATTCAGAACCATATGAACTAAGGAAGGAAAAGATCATGGGGTTTTATTCCCCTCTTTTCCAGCATTCAGTTGAGACTTTTGGAGGTTTGATTTTAGGGTTCATCTTCCCCCAAATGGTTTAGGGTTTATTTTTAGTTTCAAACTCTAAACCATTTGGGGAAGATGAAGGCAATTTGGCCATTTTATTCTTTAATTTTGGTGGGTTTTATTAGAAAGGTATTTTGGTCATTAGATTCCCTAAAACTAACGTCTAATGTCCCACATTAACAGACTGGACCAAAGTGCTACAATGTTTTGAAATTAGGGGGGCATTTGACCAAATTAAAAACCCTATATTAATAATACTTTGAAGATAGGATTTAAATCTTTAGTATTTCCTTCCATTGGCATAATTTCTTATAAGATTGGAAAGTGCCTCTGGAAGGCTGTCAATACAAAAATGGACTTTTTGGTACGACTAGAGGAAGCCAACTAAGAAGTCGGCACAACAATTAATCTCTCTCACATGGTGTGCGAAGCTATAGCTGCGAAAGGAATCTCTCAACATGTGTATATCCTCTATCAACCCCATGGCAAACCATGGAACCTGATAGTGCCCCGTGATCATTCGGATAGCCAACAAGGAATCAAAACGAACCTGAATTTGCAATAGGTTCAACGCTTTGGCTTTCACCAACCCTGACTTAATAGCCAGGAGCTCAGTTATCACCACATTCAATTCTTCTCGTAGACACCCCCTGCTAGAGCAAATGAATACCGCAGCGCTTGAGGAGTTTCACCCAATGGCACCATAACCTCCAACTTCACCATGCACTGGCTCATCACAATTGATTGCAAACCATTCCTCGAGTGGACAGGGCCAAGTATAAGTAACAACCTGACATAAACTAAGAGATACATGGATGCCCCATCTGCTAAAAAAAATGGTTTCTATTGTTGTCTTGGACTTGAGAGTCTAACTCAGAGAAAAGCCCTCTAGTGTCCTAGAGGATCTGATGAAGAACCGACAATGGTGAGCTCGCTTCATCATGAAAGGCTCTTGCATTTCGTTCCTGCCAAACACGATACACCGTCACCACAAAGAAGAACTTTTTCACACTACAAAGGAGAGAGTCTCCCTTAAAATGAGAAGATAGCCAAGAGACCTCATCCACCCAGGTAGCAAGGGATTCCCTTTCATGCCCATTTATTTTCAGAATCTCCTTCCATATCATAGTAGTAAATGGGCAATTGAAAAAGATATGATCCATGGTTTCTGTTCCAGCATTGCACAGAACACATCTAGTGTCAACGGCCATTCCCCATAGTGCTACCTTCCTTTTGGTTGTTAATCTGCACTTCACCGCCAACCATGAAACCAAACCTTTTTTTTTTATTTTTTATGGAACTAAAAACGACATCGAACATCAAGAGGGAAGGGAGTAGCGATAGATGTAAACAGATCGAATTCGGTGGGATAGTGGCATTATCATATTCGTATCCATTTATATTCCGACAAATTCGAAAAATATCCTATCGGATTTCAGACGGATTCAGATAGCTTCCGGATAGTGATTTTTTTTAATACGGATTCTCCTAAAATGGATATGAACGCGGATCAAATATGAGTTTTCGATTATCCGTTGACATCTTTAGCGTCTTTATGATGATTGCTACGATTGAGACTTTGAGAGCTCAACAACTACCCTTTCTTCTACTCTTCTTAGTCTTTGATTTTCTCACATAGCTATGTGATTCCATGTATCACATTGCATAAAACAATATATATATAAACCAATAGAAATATAGAAAAGAATCACATTATCTTAACTTATAAAATTGTATAAATAAGATAACAAAATCCAACAAAGTAATTAAAAGGATAGACGGACATAAAGATATATTTCAGAGATTTTATTACCATCATATTGCTAAATGAATCGGATAATAATCACTCGGATAGGGGTTCTTTTGAGCCAGACAAGATTTTTCGCTTGGGATTTGAAGCATCCTCTCGGAGTTAGAACGAAACTTTAGCCTACAACCGCTCGATGCAGGCTCGTCACTCATGAGATTCTTAGAAAGTCTTAAGGGCAACGTAATCCTTTGTATAGACCTTAGGGTGGTCGGACACTAAGATGGAATAGGCCTGCTAATATGCCCAATGTCCCTGCTGCAATACGATGAGAGGTTATTCCTCTTTGAACAAAAGGATCAAAACCTTTCACGCCCCACACTGGATTTACAGGTCGTACTTTTCCGGTTAGTCCATAAGGATCGGACACCCATATTCCAGGATCATACAAGCCTGTTACATGAAATGCACCAAACCCAAAGCAAGCCACCCCTATAATCATATTCGTATTCAATTACAAACGCAAATCAAATACGAATTTTCAAATATCGATTGACATCTCTACTTTGACACTTCCTTCGTTTGTGCCTAACTAATTCAGCCTTTATCCTTATTTTGTGTCATCACCTAGTCTGTCCGTGAACAATAAATATTAATTCCTGTTATATACCCTCTTCTTTACTTACCAAGTTAAACCTTAGAAATTGGTGTTACACAAGACTGCCATTCCCCTAACAACTTGAAATATTTACAGTTTTGCCATTCCTTCCAATTGTTGATCGAGCCGTACGTGTGTTACATGGGTGGGCCCATTATTAGCAAATGCAACGGGGTTTTGTGACCCAGGTTCTACGTCGCAGTTAGAGCATAAGTGTGGATCAAATACATTGGGTTGATTTACTTGGGTGGAACACGCTAACAGGGGTACAGTGGTCTGAAGAACAGTTGTTTTAATTAGGTTGAAGTTTGATAGGAGGGATTCGGCTCCTGTCCAGCACTTTGTCGGGCTACAAGTGCAGCGTCGGACACAGTGAGGCGTGAAAAGACCGCCTCACCCTTACCTAAGCGTCTTGTCTGAATAGGGGTGAAGCGGTCTTTTCACACCTCACTGTGTCCGCGCTGCACATGCAACCCGGGCAAGGTGTTGGACAGGATCCTTTTGGGGATAGGACACCGTTACTTTTTTTCCCCAATAAGGTTATAACAAATAATAAATAGGATTTTGCCTTAAAAAAAAACCATATATATAAGTAGGAGAGGTAGTGAAGTACTAGACAGGGCATCAAACAACCTTAAAGGAGGTATATTCCATTCCCCCTCGTACTCATAAGACGATGGGGTTCTTTGGCCAAGGACTTAGGCGTCTTTCTAAGAGAGTTCCCATCTAATTTTGCTTCTCAAGTTGTGCATCTTTTTTGAGTAAATATAGAATAAAGGGAATATTTAAATAAATTTGATTCTTTATTAGGTCATAATACCCTATTTTCCGAAAATCTCTTCTTTTTCTTTGAGATCGAACATCCATTGCAATGATTTTGATAGAAAGGGGTGATATTATAGTAGGTAAATTAATGCTTCAGATGGCGAAAAAATCATTATATGCTCCGGAAGATAGATTATTATTAGCCATACGTGGCATTCAAGTATCCACTTCAAAGAAAACTTGTCTAGAATTACCTATAGGTGGAAAGGATCGAGCGATTGGAGTGAGATGGATCCGAAAAATCGAATTATAATCCAGAACCATTTTTGTATATATTTCAAACAAACATGGGATGCAATTCATCCCATTGAATTTACAGGAGAAAGATTTATCATCTCTATGGGATTAGATCCCGAGTTAGTTGTGAAGTTGAAAAAAAAAAAAAAACAATGAAAAACTATTATGGAAATAAATAATCTCGTATTTATTGCTAATGCACTCTTGGTTCTAGTTCCTACTGTCTTTTTACTTACCATCTACGTCAAAACAGTCCGTCAAAATAATTAGTTTAAATGAAACTTGACCTCGTAGTTCTTATCAATGGTTAAACCCATGAAAGAAATTCAAATTCCCCACCTTACATGAAATGTGTTCTCAAAGACTAACCTGATTCAAGACCAATCCATAGTGCTTCAATTTTTCCTATTTTAGGTCTTACAAAAATAAAATTGTCCATAGAACCTCTTTTTGGAAGCAGAACAGATTATGACCAGCCATTTCCTCTGTTTGTCCAGGAGATCAGAACCTTCTCAAGGATTCACAGGAATCACCATTTTCCTCTATTTGTCCTTGATTAATTTAATGAATATTTCTCAGATCATGCTTCTCATTTTATGAAGGAACTGAATTTATTTATTTCTATTTTTCCATTAATTCGAATAATTCAATGAGATTTAAAAGCTACTGTGAGAGTCCTCTTCCCTGTTCAATGTAGGCAAAGCTGGGAAGTTGGTTTGCTAGGATGATGATGCGGACACAACAGTGTGTGGTTCGACGATGGGGTTGGGAGAGCGGAGCGTAGTAGCTGATTCGGCTTACCCAGATTCACCCGAGTGGTTTTTCTTAGTGGAAAATAGATGTCCAAAAAACAAATTTGAGAGAATCGGGGTTATTCATGTTGAGGATTGGTGCCTTGATTTTCTGATGATTGGACTGCTGTGTGGAATCTCCATGGGCCGCTAGGGTTTCACTATAAACCTGTAGTGAGAGTTCTTTCTCTATAACGAAAATCTGAGAGAGGCGTGAGGACGAGAGACTGTAACGCTATTCGCCATTGATAGTGAAACAGATCTCATCTCACCGTGGACGTAAGCCAACCTTATCGAACCACGTAAATCCTTGTGCGTACTGTGTGAGTTTTGTTTTGCATTTTTTCCATTCTTCTCTGCGTAGTGTTAGGTTTTACAGACATGCCATGCATGCATTATCATATGGGAACCATGGGCTACATACTATGCAGTGTTATAATGACCTGGTGCCTCATGAAGGGTAGCACCGTAGGACGATGAATAATACTGTGACTAATGACTCCACCCAGCCGATGATTTTGGGGAATAGTGATGTCTATTATTAGGGACGCAACAGGATCGGATTGGGCTAGGCTTTTTAAAGCCCCAGCTTAACCCTAAGTCCCCTTAGCTGGGCCCAGGCCCAACCCGACCCTGACTCAACGCCTTGAAAATTTAACCCCTAACCCACCCTTAGGGTCAAGTCGGGCTGACCGTGATTGGCCCTGATCATGGAGTAAGGGAAGGAAGAGATGCATGGACAGGATTGAGTTAGCCGGGTAGGGGAGAAAATTGTTAATTTTACATAAAATAAAATATATTATCATTTATTATATTCATATATAATATATTATATAACAAAATATATGTGACATTAAAGTTTATAATATAACAATGTACATATTTTATGGGCAAGAGATCTCTACTTGGTTTCTTAGTCTCAGCAAAAGCATCTGGGCCAATGGGTGAGCACGCCTGGGTATCTACCCAAGGGGCAAAGGCGTCATCTCAAAGTACCCTGTGAGAGGGCGTAGGAAACACCACCAAGTAGAGATCTTTTTCTCATATTCTATATTATAACTTAAAATAGGGTCGGGCTTAGCTTGAGGCCTCAACCCTGACTCAGGGCCAGAAATTTACAGCCCTGACCTACCCTCTGGCCAAGTATCTCAGAACAGGCCCTGTTTAGGCTTAGGACAGGTTTGGGCCAACAAGGCCACACTTGCACCCAAGGTTTAAAATCTCATTTCGTTTTGGTGTTTCGGTCCGACCGAAATTTCGTCAAAATATGATATTTTTTCTATGGGTTTAAAATGCCAAAATGACCGAAATTTCCAAAACGAGATGACCAAAATTTCCAAAATTTTTAAAACATTGCATTTTTTCAATTTGATGTTGCATTTCGTTTTAACTCGACCGATATACTCAAAATTCTCAAAATCTCAATCTCAACGAAACGAGTTTTTGTACTATACTTGCACCCCTATCTATTATGGTTGCAACACGAAAAAAAATAATGGGCTCATGTTCTCTGTGCCGCAGCACAGGCTGCGCCCAGACACATGAACCTGCCACTCAAGGGGGTAGGGTGGTCATTGCGCCCACCCCCCATGTCTCTGAGCACAGCCTGTGCCCCCGACACAGAGAACATTCTCCCAAAAATGATATATAGAATATTAATTGATTTTTTACGGTGAATTATTAAATTTTTATTAATGGGCCAAATAAATTTATCTGGTGGTTTGCCATGACACATGGCTTGAGGTGTAGGCCCAAATTTTATAGACAGATGGGTCGTCACAAGATCCCTACCCACCTGTCAAGTTTCCAATCAAATGGAGCCAACCAAGTGACAAAATATAGCTCTGCAATTCCAGCTCTGTAGGAAGACTACTACATGAAAGTGTATATGCCAATGCCTGCACAAGTTTCTCAAACTTCGATTCAAAATTTTAGTAAAATTATTAAAATACCATTTATATTAAATGAATATAAATATAAAATACAAAATGACTTTTGTATTTTTTTTTTAACTATTTCCTTTACTCATTTTAAGCTCAAATTGTACCAATAAATGCCCAAAGTCAAATGAGTAGTCATAGTTCATTCTATGGGTTTTGATTCTACACGGTTGTTGATACCAGCCAATGGCTGCTGTATTCGCATCTTCGGAATATTTCCAAGGGTTTTGCTTCTCTAAAAACCAATTTTTACTAGAATTTTTATCACACATTTGATTCTTCAAAATAGGTCTTATAAGACTTTTTGCTCCTTTGAAGCTGTTATGTGTCAAATCAAAATTTATTCACTTCTCAATTTTAAGAATCACTACTCATTTTAACGTAACTAAGAAATTAACCCCAAAAAAACAAAAAAAAAAAAAACTGAGAAATTAAGAACATGATCCCACTAATCTTAGTACATATATATTTACAGAACTGAACTTAGTCAACCTTTGTGAAACAATCAAAATCAGTGAAACCAGCATCCATGGCCAACACGCATGATTAATGTGATGAAACAACCATACCTCCTCTGTCGAGTCTATCCATATCTCTACCATCTTGAAATCTGCATTGCTCCTTGTAATCCCTGTTGAAGTCCTTTGACTAGAGCTTCTTCCTTACATCCTGTAGTGTCAAAATCCAGAATTCTCACACAAAGTTATGAAACAATATAATAGAAGCCCACCCAGATTTAACAGTAAATGGATCGTAAAAGCCATGTGAGATTAAGATTGTGGATGATCCGTGGTTGGTAGGTCTAAAATGCCCAAGGGAGATGAAAATTGTTCATACTGGGAAGGTGGGGAATTGAAAAAGATTTAAAACAGCAGTCCCTTTCTGAATACTAGATAACACAGCCAAAGCCAAAGGATTAGGAGTAGCATGACGGAAAACATATAGATTATGGGCATTTCAAAAGAAATAGAAAGTTATGGAAGCAACAAATAAATTGGACTTATCATACTTTCTTTAGACCCATTGATATCAGAGTATCAGACACAAAAGAGTGAAAAAGATGCAATATAGAAGGTGTTTGGAAAGCTTCTATCCTCACACCCAAAGGCCTTGCAAATCACACATACTTACAGAATCGACAAGAGAGAAATATGCAAATCAGATTCAATTTCTGGATTACAAAGAACACAAGTAGCATCAAAATTACCAAAGGAAGGTGATTTCTTTCGAGTTAAACACCACCACCTAAGACTTTCCTTAAGAACACCTTAAACTTAAGATGAACTTTCGGGATTCATCTACAGTAAATGCTCATTTGATGCTTTCCAGGCAGTGTTTTAAAATACAAAATCTGGGATCAAATCTATCCCTGCCAATTCTGATTCAGTCCTAAGAACCCTAGAATCAGCCCTCAAATTTGAAAACACACCGATTCTAGGGTTCCTTGGCATGAATTGGCCGTATCATATCAGTCAGAATTGGAATGGGTCATCGCCAATTCCAATTAGAATCAGCAGATTCACAGATCTGATTCCCAATTTTTTAAACCGTGTTCCCGGGAGAATTGTCCTAAACCATCTATCCTAGCCTAGGTGCATTGACATATCGGATTCAGATTGGGGGAGGAGGGGCAGGGGGACATCCACATTTCCATACCCAGAATCTTATCATCGGTGCAATCAAAGTCCTGCGAATTCAGGATATGAAGAACACCAAAACTAGAATTTAATCCTTACTGAACAAATAAAATCAAAGAAATTTGCCAAGAAAACCAAAGAAAAAATTGAGTACATCTGAAATTTCCTATTATTTCATGTAATGCAAAAATGGGCCAGACTAGGGTTAATGTGGAAAAGAATTGACCTGTATCCTCCCAACTAACCGGGTCCCAAAGATTTTGATGCATACCCCGTTAATTGGAACATCTTCTGTTGGGAGACTTGATGATATTCATTCCGTCACCAAATCAACCTCATAGTGTTCTTCAACTATCATCTAGGTCACTTACTGTACAAAGCTTGTTCTTCGAAAAATTTGCCCCAATGGACCACATCCAAAACCATAATTATTAATAATTGCTACTGCAAATTGGCTGGACTAGAGTGCCTTTTGGGGGATATTAACTGAAATGCCCCCCCCTATTTTCATCTCTTTTCTTCTATATCCGTTGATCAGTCTTTTGGGGAGGGAAGAGAATCGTAGAATCTAAGATTCTACAATGGTGTGAAAGTTGGTTTGACAAAAGATTTCTAGTCTTCTGAAGCAGTACTGCCAAATTCATATCAATAAAAAAGAAAAGTAATGAAAGCTCCACAGAGAGATGTATCATCCAAAATATAACTAGGTCATGATAATGAAATGTAGTAATCTCAGTAAAAAGGAACATGATACTGCAGATCAAGAATTATATATATAATACAGTTTTAACACACAATGTCCCACTACACAATAAAAGCCATAAAAATTTTCCCAAACATTCATTATTTCATGCATACGCTTTATACCTTTGTTTCTTGTTTGCCACCTGTTCCTGACTCTTGGAAATAGCTTGTGGCTCCATACCTGATTGTCATCTTTGATCCCTCAAGAGAGGTTGAGATGCAGAAACTGAAAACAAAGAATAAGAGAAGAAAAGAACGGATATGATCAGCAAAACCTAAACACTTAATCAAAGGACAAGGGAAGATATTGTCAAAATTAGAACAGCTATATTCTCCATTATTATAGATTACTCAAAAAAGAAAATAATACATAATGAATCAAAAAAGGGATTTGTAAATACAGCTCATGAGCCTACGTCTCATATCTTAAAAATAAGGGGAACCTCCTCCCATCGTAGAGGGGCTTCGGGCTATCTACTCCTTACTCACAATTGATGGTAGAACCCATTGTCCAGGCACAAAGACTCTTCAATCGCCAAGAACAAAACGAATCTCACCACCTTTCTACACCTTATGATCCATTAAAGGTTCTTTTCTGATGACTATGATCATCTCATCAATGCACATAGGGCATATCCCACTAAAGCAGTCTACTCATGGAGATAATAGCTGGTCTTGATTTGACTTCACAAGCCCGTAATCAAAGATTTAAAAGGCAACACCGCGAGATCAATGGGCTAATAACAACTAATTCCATAAAATTGTTTATTTTCCTCTTTGTAGTATGAAACGAACAAGATTTCAATTATACTGACATATAACAAACCAAAAGAAATAAATAGAAATATAACAAGTGTTTGCATAATACCTTCAACTCCCTGTTGCCTTGGAACACCAGAATGAGGCTTCTGTTTGCCAGTTTTTTCTTGAATTTCTCCCATTACCAATCGTGATAAAAGAAGACCAGCAATAAGAGCCCCAATAATAAGCATAAGAAAAACCTCATCCCATCCCTTTTTTGAAATAAAACCAGTAAGAAAAGGCCCAAGTGCGGCACCAACTGATCCAGTGCCATCAATAATGGCAGTCACGGTAGCAAGTGCTCGAGCATCACCCTTCAGAGAGCTGTGGGTGCCAAGATCAGCAGAAACTGCAGTTGTAATTAGTGCATAGGGCCCATTCACAAATAAACCAGTAATCATCATCAATACAATGTTCATGGACTTAGAAATACTCCCATATGAGCGGTACAGGAGGATAGAAGGAATTGCAGCATACATGAAGCTAGCAGCCGTAATGGCCCGAGCCTTAAGTCTATCAGATATGTAGCCAGCAAGGATTCCACCTACTATTCCACCGACATCAAACAGAGTAGAAAGATTTCCAGCAGACTTGACTGACATATACTCTCCTCCAATCTCTGCAAAATAACAATGGCATATAAGCATACAAACAAATATATTAGACTCAAGAAAAAGTTCACAAACATAAATTGCCCATAAAAACAGCCACTGATGTCCTTCACAATATCTGGTAAAAGGCAATAAAGCATTACATGCACGATAAATTGAACGGTGAAGTAAGAAGCAACAAGCATCCTCTTGCAGCTGGTAGGAAGATTTGGTTAAAACTACATACTGAGGAATATAGGCAATATTAACCACCTCTTACCTACAAATTCTATATCAGAACCATAGTTGTCAAGGAGACTAGGTGACCCAAGGTGTTGAAGAGGTGCCTAGGCAACAAGGTGCCCACCTAGGCTCGTAGTATATGACTATATATTATATAGCAATATTAATTTTATATAATTATGCTTATATGGATACACCATAATAGTTGCTAGTAGTGACCTAATATGAGAAAGCCAACATATAATAAACGAAGCATAGGATATAAACCATTACTATTACTATTACTATTATTCACAAGTATTGTTCACTGTCCCGTGATAGCCCCATATATCTTTTCTTTCTTTTCCTATTGCAGGCTACTGAAACTAACAAACCAGAATGCCTTTTCAACCGTGTTTAATCAAAAAATCAGACCTGAGCCTATGGAGCAGCCAATTTGATTGATTCCTAATCTGGAATCTAGGTTGGTTGGTTGTATCAAGTATACAATACCAAACTTGATCAAGCGATGTATGACTCCAACCATAGATATAGAATTTAGGTCCTCTAAACGTACCTGTAATTTTTTGTTCCCCATTCTTATAACACTCATTTCTTCAGGATTCCCCTTCAACCTTTTCGATAATAAGGCAAGAACTATACATGCAGGACAAAGCCTGGTTTTGGAAATACCATTTAAAAGTGTCATACTCATCTTGGAAATCTCAGTGGATAATGCTTATTAAATCAACAATCTCTTAATTGATTCAAGCAGCCCAAAATTTCACAATCATTCAATCTTTACCTAATTTCTCTATACCATAATTTATCTTCACTTTGTTGATAAAACCTAAAAGAGCTCACCCATTTTTTGTTGCATAACAACTATCAGTTCCCCCACCCCTTCATTTTGTGATAATGAAACCATTGTAGTTAGCCAATTTCCACAAGAACTACAAAAAATGTAAACATGTAAGTCACCAGAAAGACATTGGAGAGAATAAAGCATGGTTCATTCTAGCACTTGAAATACCTGAGTAGCAGTGTAAAGGATGCAGCGACCAGACATCCAATCATGCCAAATATAGTAACTTCTACTCCAATTAGTGAGAAAAAGCAGGATATAGACCACAGAAGTAACATCGAAAGTTTCAATAAATTTCACCAAATAGATTAATAAATGAAACCAGAAAAGTTTTTACTAAACTTCATCCAGTGAAATCTGGAACCAAAGAGAAACTGAGCGCACAGGTTTAAGCATGGTAGACAGTATTTAACCATCTGGCTTTAGATAGATACAAAACTCAGGAATATCAATGGGGTTCAGTTTTTGTCAACTCCAACTCCAAGTCTGGTTATGGGATAGATGGCACCTTAGGAGCATTAATGGGTTTCAGACTTTCAGGCCTTGTCAAGTCTCATCATTCTAGATCTGGGTACAGGATAGATGGTATGACCCAGTCATGGTTTTAAAACTCTGATTGTAATCGGCTGAATCAGCCGAATGGACTCGGAATCGACCGGGTCTGATTCTGATTAAACCTATTTCTATGTGTACCTGAGTCCAACCGAGTCAGGTCGAGTCCGGCCGATTCCCAGCCAATTCCGGGACAATTCGACTCAGAATCGATGGAGATCGATCCCATACTCAATTCCGAGCTTTAAACCGCAGACCATGTTCACCATATTGCTGGAACATAATCGAATACCCTACACCATAACTGCTACAGTTGAAAAGCACCAAAATTTAAGGCCATGTTTGTGTAAACTTCTGGAAGCAACATTGACGTCCAGAAGCAAGATTTGTTGCTTTCTTGTTTTCTAAAGCCAAAAAACTTTCCAAAAGCATATCCAAACACTACCTTAATTTAATTATAATAAAATAACAAATAAAAATAACTGAAAATACTAGGAATCAGAAATCATATTTCTCTGTACTACCGATTTCATGTTCACATATACTTATCCTCCACCCAACAATGAAACGCAAAATGAGCACAATGCCACAAAGCATACAGTTACCCCGAAAAACGAAAGCATTCTACCTAATAGGGTCACATCCATGAGGTAATCATGCAATGGGTGTCCATTTAACACCTGTAACTAAATTTGTTCATTGTAATGATGAAAATTATCAGCTTGCCTCAAATATAATTTCTTCTCAACAAAAATGAACAGATATATGGAGACGAATTTTCTTTCTGTTACAGCAAAGAACAATGAAGTTTTAAAGGCTGGTACCCCCTTCCTACATAGTTTTGATGTATACTACAGTTCCCCTGTATTTTGACTATTCTGACTTCTTCTACTTAGCCAATAGAGTTTTATGTCAGTTTTGCACAAATAAGAACCACATTGTCCAATGTCCGACTCTAAGACAATAGTTCATGCCATTTCCCAAAAGCAAGAGCTTGACCAGTACGCTAAAATAATCAAATTAAAGAAGTCATCTGTTTCAAATTTTGAGGACAGAAAAAAAATACCTGTCTGACTCAGATAGAAAGGCAACCAATATAGGAATGTGTATGCCACAAGCTTTGAGAAGAAAAGACACATTGCAAATGGTATCACTCCTGGTATGAACAAAGCTTCAATGAGCCCAACGGCACTGCCTCTACTCATTGATCCACCTCGACTGAGACTACTTGTTTCAGCTTCCACCATATTCCCTTTTGGCATCTGAGCTTCCTCATCTTTACACACTGCATCTCCCTTGCTCTGTGAGTGCAACCCATGAGGGCAAGGAAGGAATACATCCTCGGGATAAGCAGCCAGGAATAAGTATATCATTATCCCTCCCAAAATGATCAATGCACCAGGAAGAATAAATGACCAGCCCCAACCATGCTGCAAGACGCTAGCAGCAAGTAAGGACCCACTGATATTCCCAACAGATGTATGGGCATTCCAGATACCCATTATCAAACCCCTTTTTCTCTTCCCAAACCAATTACCAATAACAGCAACAACAGAAGGCCACCCAGTGGCCTGAAACAATCCAGCGAGCATTTGCATTACCAGATAAAACCAGAACACATGGATACTCCAAAAGTAACCCATACCGAAAAGTCCAACAAAGATTCCACTCCCAATCATTCCAATCGTCAAGAACAGACGTAAGTCAAGCCTATCTCCAAGGTGCCCCGCTACATACATCCCCATAGCATAACAAGCAAGAAATGCAACATCAATCCCACCCAATTTCACAGTCCCATCCTCTCCATTAAAGGGGGCCCATCCCTTGCCAAGCAATCCAGAGCCATTACTGGTCAATCCTTCCTCCTTAATGAACACCTCACCGAGAGGCCAAGGATAAGAACGGCCAACCTTGACAGGCTCTGGATCCAAAACACTCTTAACAATACTAGTAGGTTTTCTAGAAGCATGGTAGCAAGCATACGCAATAAAAGTAAGAAGCAGAACAAAATATCTGTACGTATTAAGGCTCCATTCCTTGCCTCGAAGCTTTTTTATAAGCAAAATTCCGGGTGGGGGACCTCGCATTAAATTCATCTTGCTAATTAAAGCCTCTAATTCGGGTCAGGTTCTACTTCTCACCAGTTATCCACAAGCAACGAATTGGAAAGGCCCAGCTCTGCAGACGATCTTAACAAATAAACACCAATAAATCCAAATGATCGACATCAGGACATAATAACGACCACTTACAGCTTTGTTCTTTCAAGAAAACAAAAAATCAAAATCAACCTTCTTGAGACAAAATTTTAGATAACTAACCACTCAAAATTGAAAAAAACTCCAAATACTACAACAAATGAGCTCAGAGGCTTCCACTTAACTCCTGGACGGGCAATCAGACAACCAATAAGATCGACACCAAAAATCCAACCATCAACCCGAAATCTGATCACTTCTTATAAGAATTTCAGCTCCCAAGTAATCTGTTCCAGCAAAAAAGTCCTTCATTTTCATCAAAATGAACAATTAAGAAACAAATGATCCTAGTATTCATCAAATTTATTCAACCCTAGAGCATAAGATTACGAGAGAATCAGCCAAGAGAAAAAAGCATACCGGACTCCGTGATCTTCGTAATCTGACAACACCAGTTGACACAACCAAGATCTGGAAGCACTCCAACAAAACTACCCTCAATGGATCGAATTATAACGAAATTTCGTTATGTTGATGTGGTTGGAAGAAGAAACGCGTGGCCCATAGAAGAGATGCGATAATGGCGGAAGTCAAGTGAAAGAGGCAGCGAGGAAGTAGTCAGTAGTGCGGCTAGTGAGTAGTGCCTTTCTTTAGGACAAATGGACAAGAGGTACAGAGAGAGAGAGAGAGAGAGAGAGAGAAGTGCTCTACTGACTTAGTGCAGTGCTATGCCCAAGATCAATCTCTCAGGCCTGACGTTGCTGCATTGCAGGTTACAGAACTTTTGAAGCTTCTACTAGGGCGGGGAAGAGAGCTAAGATGCAGGCTTACGTGGCAGCTTTTTGTTTAACATGCGACTTCTATGCTATACGTGGAAACTCTTCCATTGTTGGTATTAAGTATTAACTACGCCAGCTCTGTAGTTTATTTTGCCACGTGGTTTTATGCGACCACTGTTTCGAGGTCCAGAGGTGTTTGGACTTTTGCCGCCATTATTTATTTATTTATACATTAGAAAAAAAACTGCAAATAGAGTAAGAAAATGTGACCGCCATTTTTTTAGGGAAAATTACATGATTAGCTACGTTTGGGTTTTCATTTACAAAACTGTCCACTCTATGTTTGAGTTAACAAAAATATACACAAACAAGTTAAGGTTTATAAAACTGGACAATATAGTGTCTCTCCCTCCCTCATTTATTTTTTAGACATTTTTACCCTTGCCATTGTCTTCTCGCCCAGGCATCCTAGGTAATCACAGGGAAGGGAAGGGAGGGGCGGGTTTGAGTAGCAGAGAATGGCAGTGGCGGGGACAGGGTTGGGTTGCAGGCAACGGAGGATGCATGGGTGAGAAGGCAATGGCAGGGGTAAAAATGTCTAAAAAAATAATTTTGGGAGGGAAAGGCACTATTTTGTCCAGTTTTGTAAACCTTAAACTTGTTTTTGTCTATTTTTGTTAACTCAAACATAGGGTGGACAGTTTTGTAAATGAAAACCCAAAAGTAGTTAATCATGTAATTTTTCCTCTTTTTTTTTATGCATTACAAAATTAACCAAATTAAAATAAAGGGAGAATGTTCTCTGTGTCACATTGCAGCCTGCGCCCAGGCACATGGGCAGCCGCAGGGGGGCAGGGTGGTCATTGCACCCACCCCTATGTACTTGGGCATAGGCTGTGCTGCAACACAGAGAACAACGCCCCTAAAATAAATTATCATGGACAATAAAGCTGTTCCTAGCCCACCAGGATCCTCTGCAGTACCGGTGGGGCGGCGATGCACATCCGACGGCACAACAGAGGCCAAGTGGCACACATGGCACACATGACCTCTGCTGTGCCGCCAGATGTGCATCGTTGCCCCGCCGGTACTACAGAGGATTTTAATACCTATTGGATAGGGAAAATAATCTCCTCCAGTTCCTTGGCCCAATTCCCCTAGTGTCTGCAATAAGGGGGTGGACCCCACCCCAACAGAGTGTTTGGACAAGGGTAGGGTGGTCATTGTGCCCCTCTTATTACAAGCTCTTGGGAACTGGAGGGAACAAAGATCCATTAGATAGACGGTGCCAGCGTGGGCTACTGAAATATAAAGACCGGATTGTTTAGGCTTAATTTGGTATGATTTGTATTTCAATTTTATGAGGTAATTTCTATTTTGAAAAATTGTTTAGTTTGATTTTTGCACCTTATTTTCGTGAACTAGAAATCAAATGGAATAGAAATTTTGAAATAGTTGAGGAGCTGTTTCAATTTTGAAAGTGAGAGTGATTTCACTCTTGCTCTTTAATGACCACACGGTTAATTTGATGGGCTAAGTAATTTCATGTTAGAAATAAAACACCATTTCAATTTCACGTGGTGGTTTCTATTTTGAAAAGTGTTTGGTTTGATTTTTGTACCCTACTGTAGTGAACTAGATATCAAATGGAATAGAAATTTTGAAACAGCACAGAGGAGCTGTTTCAATTTTGAAATTGATTTCATCCTTGCTCTTTAACGAGCACATGGTTAATTTGATGGACAAAGTAATTTCATGTTAAAAATAAAATACACCCTTCTTCTTTTGTTGATGATCTCACCACCACTATGCTACCACCACCTCCCCGCTAACACCATCACCACCACATCGCCACCACAATCATCACCATCGCCACCACCTCCCTACCACCACCACCATACCCCCACCACATTTTGCCACGCCGCCACCACCACCACCATCACTACCACCTTCTCCCAAAGAAATATAGAGAAACTACTAAATGGAATTCTTATTCTTGAAATATTTTCAGATCGATGCAACCAAAATAGTCTCAATTTCTTGGCCAAAAATCTATTTGTTGACTAGTTCATAAATTAATCCAAAATTAAAATAGAAATTATACCAAATAAGGCCTTAGTAAATGTTATAAAGTCATAAGATCTTATAACAGTTTGAATATCCAACAAAAAAAGAGTTTCCAACTTCATTTAATTTTTCCATAAAAAAAATAAAAATTGGAGCTTTGGATGGCTCTTAACCTTCCAAAGAGCTCTCCAAATGGCCATTCTATAATAAGAATCAATTTTCCTGTTTTAGATTGGATAGTAGATACTAGCTTCTCAACTGGTAACCTCTTTGCTTGTTCTTGTACCTCTAATGCCTCAAGGGTTTGGGGAGGGATTTTAGATTTCCTATTTATTAGCTTTATTAAAACAATGGATTGTAAACAAGTGGGAGGGTCAACAATAAATATTAGATTTAGGTGGGACGGGGGGGGGGGGGGGGTTGAGATATTATGGCATAGGGACCTTTGGATGCATTTATTTTTTAGAGAGAGATGTCATCATATCATCATAATCAATCTCTCTTCAAGGGTTTTGCCCATTTACAAAAAATATAATGGGAAGTAGTTTTCTGTCCAAGAGTGTGGTCTACGCCAGTACTCCCACATGTCTATCTATGCTCCTCAAAACAAGGAGGTATAGCTGTCTTTTCATATTGGGAGGAGAGAGAGAGAGAGAAACTCGTGAGAGTACTGATGTAGGCCACTGTCCCGAACAGAATTCTTTTTTCCAAATACAAAAAAGAGAAATTGTCCACTATGGGTCTGTTTGAAAGGCCCATAGTGGAGCAAGTTGGGCAATGGGCAATTGCTCAAACTATCCTGGTCAGATCCATCATTCAGGTTGGATTAAAAATTGTCTAGTCAGCCTATTGAGGCCTATAGCCTATGAATTTTTCTCCTCTCAGGTTCCTTGATCGGTCAGGTTTGCAGGTTCCTCTCATAGGGAGGGTGAAAATGATGACCTCACCCCACCCGGGCAATGTGTTCGGGCAGGGGGTGAGGTCGTCATTCTTGCCTCCCTATTAGAGGAACCTGCGAACCTGACCGGGCAGGAAACCTAAGAGGAGGACGATCCATAGCCTATAGGTTTCATTCTACTTCTAAATCTCAGCCCACTACATCTGTAACGGCTTATACTTGTAAGAATTTTTATCCAGTCCGGTTCCCTGCCCGGTACAGTAGTCCAGTTCCTCTCATAGGGAGGCGAAAATGATGACTTAATCTCACTTGGGCAGTGTTCGGGCAGGGGGTTAGGTCGTCATTTCCGGCCCCCTATGAGAGGAACTAGACAATTGTTTCGGGCAGGGAACCGAAGAGGATAATGATCCATACTTGTAATACTATTATCTGTAAGTAATGGAATTCTCCTTGCTTGAAGAATAAAAAAAAAGAAATTTCTTTGAAGTCGCTATAATGTTTTGAACATCGTTTGATAAAATGGGACTGTTTAAGTCAACATAGTGAACCGAGTCAAGGTACGAACCTTATTGGGCTAGACATTACGTGAAGGCAAAGTACTCAACATAATGAAACGGGCGGGGGAAAAACCTATATGGCTAGATACTAAGTGAAGGTGAAGTGGTAAACATAGTGAATCGAATTGAGGTATAAATAAATCTCAAACTATACACTATGTGATGGTGAACCGGTGATCATAGTCAATTACAAGAACTTCCTATCATATGAGTTGGGTGTCTTATCACATGACTTATGTCACGGAATAGATTCTTTATGGTATGAGAACGTTTGTGGGTAGTCAATATTTGTATTAGTAGCTGAGGGAATCAAATGAAAGAAGCACTTTTGAACTGAATACATTGAAAAACTCTTGTAACAATCAAACATCTTACGTGATGCATTAGGTTGAGATGAGTCACCAAATTTGGCATATAGCTTATTAGGTAATTATCTGTCAGTCCATTCAACGATTAGAATGCCAAATCATCTTGTCTACATGGCAAAAAATAGATGGCATGTGAAAAAAAGGTCCTTATTTTCATCAGGAAAGCCATAATTGGCGTAAGTCCATCCACCCCATTGAGATTATTTTGCGTATCAAATCCCAACTGGACTGGGACTGGATCTGTTCCAGTTGGATCAGTTCCAACATTATCATATACAGCAGGCCGGGTTTTATTAGTTCAAATTGAACCGGATTGCTGTAATCATGAAGTGAACCAGGATCGAACCAGACATCTTTACCACCATAAAGTCGAATTCCCAACTTCTGTAAATCCCCTGAAGAAGGAACTTTCAGATATTCTTCGCGGCAAAGTGAAGTACTTCAAAAAATGCAGGCTCTATTGCGTCCAAGTTCTTAGGTACTGATCTCTGTTCTTCGAAGTATAATTGCAGAAGAAGAGAGAGAGAGAGAGAGAGGAAAATGGCAGTCGAAGACAACGGGGAGATATATTTGAGGTACTACGTAGGGCACAAAGGGAAGTTCGGGCATGAGTTCTTGGAGTTCGAGTTTCGTCCCGATGGGAAGCTTCGCTACGCCAACAACTCTAACTACAAGAACGACACTATGATCCGTAAGGAAGTCTTCCTCACCCCCGCTGTTATTAAGGAATGCCGCAGAATAATTGCCGAAAGCGAGGTTTCTCTCTCTATTATTTTTTTTTTCCTTTTTAAGGTTTTTTTCTTTGAAACTCCCTATTTGTATTATTTTTAATTGTACGAGTTTGTGAAATTCGATTATATTTGGTGCTATTTTCAGATAATGAAGGAAGATGATAACAACTGGCCGGAACCCGACCGAGTTGGGCGGCAGGAGCTTGAGATTGTGATGGGGAATGAGCACATCTCTTTCACCACTTCAAAGATTGGCTCTCTCGTCGATGTTCAGAGCAGCAAAGATCCTGAAGGACTTCGCTTCTTCTATTACCTTGTCCAGGTAACTTATTTATTTACTTACTTTTCAGATGTTTGGGTTTGTGTCTTCCTTATATTATCAGGTTTTTCATTCCACGGTTCGGTCAATTTTAAAAACATTCCTCATTGCATGGCTAAATTTATTATAGTAGGATCGTAGCTCTTCTGGCCAGATGTGAATTATATCTTGTCAATGTAAAACACATCGGCGGTACCCATTGCAATTCTGGAGCATACGATAAGAATTCCACCTCTATCCCGGCCCATAGTGGGTTAACAGATTGGTCACAACTTTAATCCTTCCCTCTTACGTAAACTCTTTAGTGTAGAAGTAACTGTTTGGAACAGCTTAATTTCTGTCTAATACACAGATATCTATCCACAAGGTTTGCTTTGAAATAATTACATTTCAATTTCTCTTCTTTATTTTATTTTGTAATACCTGTGCTCTAAAACATGTAATGTGTGATCATGGTGCTTGAGTAATTATTCATTGTATTATTCATTTCATAGTTTAGCAGAAGTCCAAGAATAGCTACTTTATTCTTTGTTTATAAAATCCTGTAAATCTTTTACCCTCTTTAGAGGGGTCAAAAACATGTTTACATGGGAAAGAAAATGGATAATATATATTTTCACTGCTTCGTTAGGTTCAATTCCTTGGCTTTGGTTGTTGCATTTGATGCAGTTGCTTTCCATTTGTCGAGGGACTGAAACTGAAATTTGAATGAATTTTTGCAAAATAAAATGAAATTTACAACAAAGCTGTGAGGACAAGCTTAGAGATCCCCTGACAAGTCTCCACTGACAATAATGAATAACCAAAGACCAGAGTCTGCAACCAGGGGCTCACTTCCAGTGCATATTTAGTGGGGATGGGTTTGAATGGTACGGAGGCCTTGGGAAGACAGGTCTACTAGCATCCTCAAGTTGGGGGGTGCCCTTGTAGTTGGGGCCTTTGGAGACCACTGAGAGAGAGAGGGACACATTATAACTGATACAAAATTGCACACACCTTACATGGTGCACTGTAAAATCAGGCTATGGCTGAAATCCATAGCCAGTAGAGGAGGGCTGGGCAAGATTTCTTTGTTGGGTGGTTAACCTGTGGCAGGTATAGAGGCTCAATCAGCCAAGCTAGGTTGAATGGGTGGTTCAGAATATCCTTCCTACACTTCCTTGAGCAGGTATGCTTGATACATTGTTTGAAGAGGTTTATTGTGCTCTTTTGACAGTCTCACCATTTGGTGTGGGAATGTCTTCTCTCCCAATTGATGTGCACAGATACCCCTTGTTTGAGTATATCTTTCCTGTTTTGAGTCTTCTGACTCCTGGAAAATTTTGTCTTGTTTTGGTTTTATTCAGATTCAAGCCTTGCAATGCCATATCCCTGACTTTTTTTTTTAGTATTAAATTATATGGAGTTGATGTCTGCAAGTTCATAATACATGCTTCTCATTGTTTGCTTTGCAGGACCTTAAGTGCTTTGTGTTCTCTCTTATCTCTCTGCATTTTAAGATCAAGCCAATATAAGCAAGGAGCACAGCTTTTGGTGCTATGATCTGAGTAAGTTGCCGTGGTACTATAATTTGGTTTTGATAGGCACCAGGAAATATAAGCATCCGTGTCAGTTTTGTTCTTACATTTAGATGTTCCTCTGTGCCTATGTTTTCAAGTATGGGTTTGATATATTTGACTTTTGAATTTAACTGATGGAGAAGGTGGTGTGGGAGTTGTTACATAATCCATTCTATGTCTGTCTTTGTCATTATGAAATTGGAAGTCCGCAATTCTTCGAAAACAGCCCCTTCATGATGCATCCCATGAAACTGGTTCAGACCAATTGGCAATTAGCGAGTAGGTAGGAAATCAGGTAACTTTGATTTCTTTAGTAGTCAGACAATTCAAAAGGTGAAAACACTAGATTGAGGGATTATGCTAATTTTTTTTTGGTAACGAGGGATTATGCTAATTATAGAGTAGAGTAGTTGCACGTTGTAACAAATTTCTTAAAAATAAATAATAGCATAATATGATGTAAATTATGTTAGCATTTAGCAACCATGTTTTCTTTAAGACAACAAAACCTTCTGTATTTGATATATGATTCAACAAGTTTGTTGTTTCTTTAGGCGAAAATGACACAGTTGCCTGATGATGTTGGGAGGGATCTTTATAACTTGTGCATGTATAATGTGGATCAAGTTTGGTTTGATAAACGTTCTTACGAAATACCCTACCAGGGGTATAGGTTTGATAAACGTTCTTATGAAATACCCTACCAGGAGTATTTTTTCTGAACCAGATAATGCAAGATTGAGTAAGTACGTTAATTGTATACCATTATAATGGAGATGGCAATGGAGGTACATTGTGATTAGCAGTCACATAAGAATACCAAGATGGATAGACTGTGATAGGATCATAGGAAGTCTTCTGATGTTTCTGGGCTTGAAAATATCTAGGTTGTGTTATGATTAGTGAAGCTGTTGAGTACATACATTAATTGTCTAGCGCTACAGGATTCGAAGACTCATTATGAATGACAGATTCATAAGAAAAGATGACATATTGTTGAAATCTTGATTCAAGGCTCTGTTAGAGATTAGCTGATTAATTATGGATAATTTGGTATTAGGTTAAGATTAGGATTCTGGACTGATTGCATGGGTTTTTGGCCTTTATATTTGAATCAGGGTTTTGCAATAAAGACCAAGAGGGAAGGAGTCATATATGATGCAGGTTAGAGAAGCTAGAATTATCGAGGGGTAGATTGAAAATTACTTCAGATATTGTGAGAAAGGATATGAATAGCTTTGGTTGACAACAAACATGTTTGTACTCGAGATGGAATGGCAAAACAGGATCCATGTGGCTGAAGTGATTTAGCAGGGAAATGGCTTAGCTGAGTTGAGTTTATTTGAATTAGGGTCCATTGTGACAAAGTATTGGTAATGTTTTTTCAGGGCTTTGCAAACACCATAACCGTTGGTAATTCTTCTTCACTCTTTGCCTTGGATGAAAGTTCATCACCATTTGCTAGCTTGGTACCATCAAGAGAGAGAAAGAGAGAGAGGGCCATCAGTCATCTGTGCTCCCTTCTATAGTCAACCTACAAAAAATGGAAAGGCCTTATTTTGTTATTCAATCACTGAGTATAAATCATGGAAGAAAAGCTTAGGGAGGAAATGCCAGTGGATGGTCTATCTCCTTCATACTTGGGGTGTTCTCTCTCCCATTTCCTTATGTAGTTGTGGTATAGTTTTACCTAGGATCCCATAATTTTGACTTATTCCACCGAATCCACGACTTCTTGCGTGGCAGACCAGGACTCTAATTGACTTAACCTTGTTCTTGTCAACATCTTTGAAATATGTACTCCTTGCCTTCTTTTGATGGGCTAGTACCTAAACCCCTGTCCCATAGAACCATATGTACGTGATTATAATGAGGGATGGAAAGCCTAAACTCCTTCCTTGAAATTTGCTAAGATAAACATTATAGCTTAGGTAAACAACCACTCGGTAGGAGAGAGAGAACCCAAATGGTCCCGTACTCTTGTCCCAACATACATTTCATATGCATCAACAGGGGCACTCCTAGTCATCATTTTCCATGGAAAAACTAAGTCGTTTCTGGAAAACCAAATAGTAATGTAACCTAGGAAAGAAATGTAGGGGTAGCGACATAGCGTGATGAATACAAAAAAGGAGAAAGAACACTGCCAGGCTGTGTAACTATGCTAGCACCTCTTTGTGTCTATCTCTCTTCCCACAATAGGACTCAATCCCTTTTTAATTTTAGGGAAAAAGAATGCTGCCTGGTCGCCTGCAGCCTGCGACCAAACACAGCCCCCCTGAAATGACCGCCCCACCCCCTACAAAATGAAAAATTCCCCTAATCGAGACACCCACATGTCCCCTCATTGGCCCTCGCACTTGTGTAGGGGCCAGGCGACCGGGCAGCATTCTCCTCCCTTAATTTTAGTTTATTTAAGAGAGAAGGTTCCCTAAGCTAGCGGTATAAGGAAATGCACCAATCAGGGTAGATAGATAGAATTGCTGGCATGACCTAAGCGTAAACCTTTCCCTAGTTTTAATGAGGGCAGGTTTCCATCATTTCCAATGATCTTAAGATTTTTGTTCATTTTTAATCTTTACTCTTCTTTAATTTAACCACTCCTCTATGTGGGGGAGAGGATTGCCCACCCCTCATATTTATTTAGCCAACGCGTGACAAGGGAACCACTGCAACTTAACGAGTCCATTCCTCGCTCTTTTTCTCAGAAAATCGGTGGGATCCCCTTCTTCTTCGTCTTCATACAACAGACAACTCAAATCCTCCACCCTCTGCAACCCCACCCCACCCCCTGTTCTTGTTCTTCTTCATAGAACACCCCTGACCGCCCTCCCTCCCCCAACTCCAATTCCAACTTCAACCAAATCAAGCTGTGGCTTGGATGGTCCAATCTCTCCTGAATTGGGTAATGTAAACAAGCTGGACACTCTCCGATACAAACGAATCAACTCAATGGTTCTATTCCACCAGAATTTGGCAACATGAGTAGCTTGACATCTCTTGATCGTTCAAACAATCGACTCACAGGCGAGATCCCAATTGAGTTTGCAGAGCTAGGGAGCTTACTTTGTTGCATCAATTCATCAATAAGCTCCATGGGGAGATCCACGTTTCATTGCAGAGCTACCAAATTTGGAAGTACTGAAGCTCTGGCAGAACAACTTTACAGGGACCATTCCTCCAAAGCTTGGACAGAATGGAAGACTGATAGAGCTTGATCTTTCCCCTAACAAGCTTACTGGTTTGGTCCCTAGCTCTCTTTGCTATGGAGGGAAGCTAAAATCTTGATTTTCCTCAACAATTTTCTGTATGACATTGGAGTGTGTGTGATACACTGTAGAGTTCGCTTGGGCCAGAATTACATGAGTGGTTCCATTCCAAATAGGTTTCTTTACTTGCCAGAGCTGTCACTAATGGAGATCCAGAGCAACTCTCTATCTGGAAAGTTTCAAGATGAACCGATCAAGGTGCCTTCAAAACTAGGCCAGTTGACTCTCGAAAACAATCACCTATTCGGGTCTCTCCCGAAATCCATCGGAAACTTCTCAAGCTTGCAGATTCTAATCATATCACAGGGGACATCTCATCCCAATTGGGTTAGTTAAAGCAAGTACTGAAGTTAGATAAGAGTAGAAACAATCTCTCTGGTAGGATCCCCCCCGAGATTGGTTACTGTCTATTACTGACTTATCTAGTTTGAGCTAGAACCAGTTGTCAGGACCAATCCCTGTTCAGATCACTCAAATTCACTTACTCAATAAGGGAACAGGTGGTGGGGCGGTGGGTTGGGATGAAGAATAGGGGGTGGAGCGGTGGAGTTTGAAGAGGGAGGGTAGCCAAGGATGTACTGACTAGAAGCAGAAGAAGAGAACAGGGGGTGGGGCTAAATAAGCATGAGGGGCGAGTAATCCTCTCCCCGCATCGGGAGGTGATCCAGCCCAATACGTCGGCTGGTGTCATGTTGGGGACATTGGCCAGATTATTGAAAAGTAAGCTTTGATTTAGTAATAGAGTGGTGGATATTGTGCTTGATATGGCTAACCAACCCAACCCATCAAGTATGAACAGTTGTGTGGCTCACCATATGTTGCACATTTTTTTCCTTTGTGTTTTCAAGAATCAAAATGACAAACGGGCAATGTTGAGTAGGGGTGAACATGGTAAGGCTAGGGCCTCCCTTATCTCTCAGAGGAGTTTAGGTTCCCTATAACTTTGCCACATGAAAGGTATCACAGCTCTTGTGGCAACTAATCCCTTTCCGACCTTTTGTTTCATTCTACTTTTCTGATCCAATTTTGATTAATAGTTTTGTTTTTTTCAAATTTTTTTATGGTAAAGAACGATGGAAGAAAGCAGTATTTGACAGAAGGAATTAACTAAATAAAAAAGCTCAACCATATCATTCACTAAATATTACAACTTAGCACTTCTAGCCTTGTGAGCTGACCCTTTCAGTGGCTAATCAGTAACTTGTATCCCCAAAGCTATTCCATCCTTTAACTTAAAATAAGTTACATTCATTATCACAGTTAATGGGGAGATTTCTAAGAAAACGCGAAACAAATCCCATAGCCAGCTAGCCTGATTCCTTATGTTAACCACCTTACTATCTCTTTATCATGCATCCAAATCGCTACTCTTTGAAACCCTTTGTCTATCGTTTGTTGCAGACCTTGCAAGATGCTTCTGATCTTTAGTGCCAACAAGTTCCCTGAAATTCCATAACTCATAGAAGCAGAGTAAAATTGAGAGTCAAATAGAATAATAGCAGCCCAACTAGATGTAGAAGTATTTGGGCCTAAACATCCATCGTAGATAATTAAGTGGCATATAGTTCAAAGTAAGACTGTTAGTATCATAGGAGGGATCAAGGGATCAAGTACGCTTTCAAGCTCAGCAACCCATTTGTTAATATTACGAACAATCAAAGAAAGTGAAACAATAGTGCTGTTGAGGGGTTTTTCCCGTCACTATGCCTAGTGAAGAATAACGCTTCACCGTTTGGCATATGGTTGTACATGGGGTAGTCCATGTGATAAAGGACCAGGCATGCATTTCATTGGTTCAATTTCAGCTTAAAATGAGCAGAGAAAGTAGCCAAAATTACAAAAACTGACATTTTGTATTTTATAGTCATCTCAATTTGATGACATTTTGGTAATTTTACTAGTTTGAGCAACTTTCCTTGCTTACTTTGGACTATAATTTAGTCATTGAGATGATGTATGTGGAGTTTTGTATCACATGGACAAATCCATATACTGCCAAGTGGCAAATAGTGAAGCATTATACTTCATTAGGCATAGTAATGCCTAGAAGGTTACTGAAAGAACCCAAGAAGAGCTGAGAGATTAGGAGACGGAGTGGCAGAGGGAATCAGAGACAAAAAGGGAAGGGGGAGGGGAAACAGGAGTCTAGAGAGAGACATAGGGGGGGCTGCAGAGGTACAGGATCAGGTTCCGGAAAATTCCAGCAGAAAGCGTTGCATATTGACCACATTGGCTCGCAGTGAACCTCCTTGTATCGTGAGCAGGGTTTAAAAATCAGTTAATTGGATTGGATACGAATCGGCTGGGATCGATTCCGATTTTTGGCATCTTGAATTGAAATATTCACGGCAAGATTCCCCCAATTTCTACTCTTTCAGGCCGATTCTAGGGTTATTCGGACTGCTTCTGGTCTATTCTATCCGATTTGAATTCTGTCAACGAGTTGTGGTTTTAAAACCCCGATCGTGAGCCCTAAAGAGGATAAAAGTGATTCGTGAAAATGGAACTACTAGTATTGATGATCCCCTAAGAAAATATTGTCATTTTGTAGTAGAAGCTCTGAAGAATCTATTATAGTTAACTAATTGTGAGTTTACATTATGTCTTTATGATTTGAATCTTGCGGCTATTGTGGCAGTGAACTCTCAAAAGGATCCAAAGGTGGGGAAGGGGGGCAATTGTGGCAATGAACTCTCAAAAGGATCCAAAGGGGGAGGGTTATATGGATCCTCTGCGGCCTGGGGTTGTCCGGCCGCACTGCGTGCAACTCACAAGTCGCCACCTCAGCACATATAGCCACCAATGGGTGGGCATCAAGCTCCTTTCAGGTTTGAATTTTGAGCGGCATTTTTTAGGAGTTAGATGGCCAACCATTGGAGGCATCAAACTTCTTTCAAATTTGAATTTTGAGCAGCATTTTTTAGGAGTTCGATGCCCAACTATTGGATGGGCATCTCTATTGTATGCAACCTGATTTACGGCAATCTGGATCAGTATGCTAAAACTGTGATTGAAAGACAAAGATGTATCCAAGTAACTAGTTTGGGGAGTCAAATGGTTGGTTTCTAATTTGGTCTGATCTGGCTTCGGTTTATTTAAGTTTATCAGTATCAAGTTAATACGAGTTTAGATTGTTTGTTTTTGGACTTGAACCACAATGAAACCTTACATTCATAACCTATAGTGAGGAAATATTTGGTAAAAAGACTTTAAATTATTTTTTCTTAAGTAAAAAAAAAACTAGGAATAGGGAAATTGATTTGATATGTTCATATTGTAATCCAAACAAAGAGGAATATATTTTAAGGGGAATATAATTAATATTGAAGATGGATAAATAGAGTTTGTTGTGAAATAATTGTTTATCACGTAAGGGGAAGATGACTAATATCGAAATCAATGGACTACTAACCAATGAGGATATAACAAATATTGAAATCACAAAATGAACCCTGTTATCAAATCATTCATTTATTTGTCCAACTAATTTTGTAAGGGGAACAAAGAGATCAATGGAAGTATTGTTCATGACCTCATACTATTGATTTGTAACAATTCCTGTTACAATAAAAAAATTTCTTACTAATATTGAAATCAATGAATAATTAATTCACCTATTCATCTATTCATAAATTCATACTCAATGTTTTTTTAATTAGTTTCATTTGGTTCGTTTTCTATTTGGATATTGGTCTGTCAGTGCAGTGGTTTGCAGCCGATCCTATCATTCCTCAGTCCAATAAGGGTTGATTCGATTCGGTCTTAGCTTTTCTGGTTGATTTTACCAGTTCAGACTAGGTTTTGCCACCCCTATAACTAGTGTAAAGATGTAGGCCAAGTTAGGTTGCGTTTGGTATTCAATCGCGGAATGCATTATTGAGTTAGAACACATTTCAATGATGTATATCAAACGCAGCCTAATAATATATATTGGACAGAGATGGTCCAGTAAGTTTGCTCAAACCTGGCCTAAGTTTTAGAACTTGAAATGTACGGGATCAGTCTCCATTGATTCCAATCGGATTGAATTTTAACTCAAAGACTCAGATGGGAAATGTTTGGATTCAGTTGGAATCGACTCAACTCGGCTTGATGCTATCAAATCCGTTGCACGCTGGATGCGCTGGAGAGTATCTGGTTCCCAAGATTTGCTCCAATTGATTCCAAGTTAGATCGACCAATTCAACATGTGGTTAGACCAGTTGGTCAAACCGTGTGATTCTGAGTCATATATACCACCAACCACTCAAGACACCCCATGTCCATGCTGGTTCTGTATTCTTTCTGAGACACAATGTAGGCAGTGTTTGATATGTATTCTTGGAATGCAAATTGTTTAAGTAAAATCTATTCTTGACTTGCCCGTAGAGTCGGCCTCAGGTGATCCCGACCCCTTGACGTGTCCGTCTGTTCCAAAATCCGCTTTAAATTCACAACTAAACTGACAACCGACAGCAACAAGAAGACAAAAGTCATCGTTTTGAGTGTAGGGAATGTTCACATATGTGAGCGTACATGAATTATTCACAGCTGTTCAGATGGAATCTATTTTGTCGGAAGTTTCCATCTGAACGTCTGTGAATCGTACACGTGCATGAACAGTCAACTCCCTCCCTCCCCTGGTTGCATTAAAAAAAAAAGTCTCTCAACATAGAGGAAGCAACAATAGTGTGGAGGAGATGGGTTCGACCGGGAATCAAGAACTGTCTGAACAGAGGAAGCCGAGGTTTCTATGTCTTCACGGCTTCAGAACAAGTGGTGAGATCATGAAGAAACAGATTCACAAATGGCCTCAATCGGTTTTGGAGAAGATGGATCTGATCTACCTCGATGCCCCTTTCCCTGCCGAAGGTAAATCAGACGTGGAAGGCATCTTCGATCCTCCCTATTACGAGTGGTTCCAATTCGACAAAGTAAGAAGGATTAGAACATTTTTTTTTTCTCCCTTCCCTATATATCCTTTTTTAATTATCCATCTCCACATCTAGTAGATTAAACCTGAAAATTTCAATTTTTTTGGTTTTGGGAATAGGAATCTGGGGAGTACAGGAACTTCGATGAGTGTCTTGCTTACATCGAAGATTGCTTCATCAAGCACGGACCTATCGATGGTCTCATGGGTTTCTCGCGGGTTTTTTTTTTGTTTTTTCGTTTTTCCTTTTCTTCTTTTCTATGGTAACCTTTTCTGTCACTAACGTTGTGCTTGCTATGGCGTTCATAATTTTTTCAGGGAGCAACTCTCTCCGCTGCGTTGCCGGGTCTGCAGGCGAAGGTGCCGTCTCTGATTCATTCTTCTACTCTTTTTTGTTTTTTAATTTCTTTCCATTTTTTCGTTGACCCGTGAAACGTGCTTACTAATCTCTGGTTTATTCATTTTGATTAAAACAAACCAAACCAAAACAGGGATTGGCTTTGAAGAGTGTTCCGAAAATAAAGTTTCTGATTATAATTGGAGGATCTAAGTTCAAGTCGGGTGCAATAGCAGAGAAGGCATATTCGTCTCTCATTGAGTGTCCTTCCCTCCACTTTCTCGGTAAGCGTACCAAATTGAGTTTTCCAGTTATTTAAGTTGGGCCCTCAGCTCATACCAACTGTCTGGGCACAATGTGAGGATGTCTATCAGGCAACCCACTTGTTGGATGTCTTTTTGGGCACTCATTGATCGATCCTCCCATTAAGAGGATGCGAATCCTCGCTGACAAAAGTGATGGATGCGTGCCTTGAGATTTGGACCTGCCATGAACAAAAATACAGTGAAAGATGAATTTTCCAAATAGAAAATGAAGTAAAATTTTGCATCTTCCTATATTATTGCCTTTGTTGGATCTTTAACTCGTTATTCCCAACTCATATGAAGAATCTATGAAGAAGTAACCGTATTGAGGTGATGTTTTGTCTTTTTGGTCCTCTTAGTCTTCACCATACACATTATTTGCTACGTGGCTCCACCTTCAACCGTATATGTGAAATATAATGTTAAGAATTTTTATCCTCTCAAGTATAGTGTACTGTCTAATGCATCTCTAAAGTGCATCCAACGATAACCAACATGTTTGTGGATTTTTATCTTCTCAAGTTCAATGACTATGGTCAGATGCACTTTAAATGTGTACTGGACAATGCACCACACTTGAGAAGATAAAAATCCTAACACTAATGATGTCAAAATTCAGTCTGAATCAATGGAGTCGATCGAAACCGATTGATGCACCGAATCTATTGATTTTTTTGTTTTTGTAAAATTCTACTGATTGACAACCTTACATAATGCTTCGCATTGCCTAATGAAATAATTTATTTTTTTCCAAAGGTCCTTATAATGCATTCGACCTATGTATTGTCATGTGATAAATAGTGAAGCGTTACACTCTCATGATATATAGTTTTGCTATGGCTTTACCTAAGAAAAAAAAATTGAATGAATAGAAGAAAAGCACAAACACATGATACATGTTTCAGGTGAGACGGACTTCCTAAAGCCACATGGGATCACACTCTTGGACTCATTCGTCAACCCTATAGTGATTCATCACCCCAAAGGCCACACAGTACCCAGGCTTGGTCTCTCTCTCTCTCTCTCTCTCTCTCTCTCTGCATTTGGATGATATGTAGAGTTTCCATATTAGTGATTTTTTTTTCCTCTAAAATTCTAATCAGATGAGAAGAGCTTGGAATTGATGGTGGGCTTCCTCGAGAGCATTCAACACAAGTTGTCTGTCGATGTATCTTCTTCCAAACAAAAAGAGGACAGCAGTTTCATTCAATATTAAGGGGAAATTATTCTTGTTCAGGAGCATAGCCTCTGCTAGAGCTCCTCTTCCCCCAAAAAAAGACCTCTATATCCCATGAAGTTATTCCTATCAGGCGGTACTCATTGGATGTTTTTACCGATGTAGGCTACGCTCCCAAATCTTATTGTTACCATCCCCCCCCCCCTCTCTTCTCTCTCTCTCTCTCTCTCTTTAAGGGGGTGTAGGTGGTCATTTGACTCACTAGCTAGATGAGAAGTGTTTTAATGCTTGTATGTTGTAGCAATTATTTATTAATAGGGTAAATCTTGTTTGTGGTCTTGGAATCGTCTATCTGGCTACATTGATGTTGCAACTTAGTAAGCCCTATTGATATTATTGGTATAGTCAAAATAATTTTCTATGTTCTTGGGTTTCTATTCGGAAATTTCAAAACTTACTATTATAATTTAAATTAAACTAACACAAATGAATATCAAATTATGAGAAAAAGAACTCTGTTTTTTGAGGAGTAGAGAGATGGACATATGAGAGTAAAATATTATTAGAGACTGCTCATTTAATGGTTTTAACAATTAGACAAAAGGGTTTATAAACAAAAGGGCAAGAGTTTTCTAAGAAAAGCGGCATAGAGAATGCACTAATGAGGTGCGATGAGAGAGAAAGAGAGAAGCTTTGAGGGCCGGATGGGACAGAACGATGGCAAGAATTGCACTCTACAAAGCTTCCAAACTCCATAGTCCATGTATGGCAAAAGCCTAACCCTGCAACTTAACGAGTCCATTCCTCGCCCTTCTTCTCAGAAAATCGGTGGGATCCCCTTCCTTCTTCTTCATACAACGGACAACCCAAATCCTCCACCCTCTGCAACCCCACCCCAGTCCCTGTTGTTCTTCTTCTTCTTCATAGAACACCCCTGACAGGCCTCCCTCTTCCCTACCCCTCCCTCCCCCAAATCCAACTCCAATTCCAACCAAATCGAGCTGTGGCTTGGATGGTCCGATCCCTCCTGAATTGGGTAATGTAAACAAGCTGGACACTCTCCTTTCAAACGAATCAACTCAATGATTCTATTCCACCAGAATTTGGCAACATGAGTAGCTTGACATCTCTTGATCTTTCAAACAATCGACCCACAGGCGAGATCCCAATTGAGTTTACAGAGCTAGGGAGCTTACTTTGTTGCATCGATTAATTCATCAATAAGCTCCATGGGGAGATCCCACATTTCGTTGCAGAGCTACCAAATTTGAAAGTACTGAAGCTGTGGCAGAACAACTTTACAGGGACCATTCCTCCAAAGCTTGGACAGAATGGAAGACTGATAGAGCTTGATCTTTCCCCTAACAAGCTTACTGGTTTGGTCCCTAGCTCTCTTTGCTATGGAGGGAAGCTAAAATCTTGATTTTGCTCAACAATTTTCTGTACGACATTGGATTGTGTGTGTGATACTCTGTAGAGTTCGCTTGGGCCAGAATTACTTGAGTGGTTCCATTCCAAATAGGTTTCTTTACTTACCAGAGTTGTCACTAATGGAGATGCAGAACAACTACCTATCTGGAAAGTTTCAAGATGAACCGATTAAGGTGCCATCAAAACTAGGCCCGTTAAATCTCGAAAACAATCATCTATCCGGGTCTCTCCCGAAATCCATTAGAAACTTCTCAAGCTTGCAGATTCTAATCATTTCACAGGGGACATCTCATCCCAATTGGGTTTGTTAAAGCAAGTACTAAAGTTAGATAAGAGTAGAAACAATCTCTCTGGTAGGATCCCCCCCTAAGATTGGTAACTGTCTATTTCTGACTTATTTAGTTTTGAACCAGACCAGTTGTCAGGACCAATCCCAGTTCAGATCACACAAACTCACTCAAGAAGGGAACAGGGGGTGGTGCGGTAGGTTTGGATGAAGAACAGGGGTGGAGCGGTGGAGTTTGGGGAGGGAAGGGTAGGGAAGAGGGAGGGTGGGAGGAGGGTGGTCAGGGATGTACTAAGAAGAAGCAGAAGAAGGGGACAGGGGGTGGGGCTAAATAAGCATGAGGAGCGAGTAATCTTCAACCCAATACGTGGGGTGGTGTCATGTTGGGGACATTGGCCAGATTATTGAAAAGTAAGCCTTGATTTATTTTAACAGAGTGGTGGAGATTGGGCTGGATGTGGCTAATCCAACCCAACCCATCCCATCAAGTCTGGACAATTGTGTGGCCCATCATATGTTGCACATTTTTTTCCTTTGTGTTTTCAAGAATCAAATGACAAACGGGCAATGGTGAGTACTGAGTAGGGGTGAACATGGAAAGGCTAGGGCCTGCCTTATCTCTCTGAGGAGTTCAGGTTCCCCATAACTTCGCCACATGAAAGATATCACAGCTCTTGTGGCAATTGATCACTTTTCGACCTTCTGTCTAGTGAAGTATAACGCTTTACCATTTGCCACATGGGTTAGTCCATGTGATAAAGGGTCAAACATGCATCTCATTGGTACAATTTTAGTTTAAAATGAGTAGACGAAGTAGCTAAAATTAAAATAACTATCAGTTTCTATTTTATATTCATCTTAATTTAATGGCATTTTGTTAATTTTACTAAAACTTTAAATCAAAGTTTGAGCAATTTTTCTTACTTTGGACTAAAATTTGGCCATTGAGATGTATGTGGAGTTAAATATCACATGGACAAATACATGTACTGCCAAGTGGCAATAGTCAAATATTATACTTCACTAGGCAAGCATAGTGATGCCTAGAAGGGACCCATTAGAAAAACACACTAGAAACTTCTATAAGAACCCGAGAAGAGCTAAGAGATTAGGAGACAGAGTAGCCGGGGGAACTGGAGACAAGAAGGGAGGGAGAAGGTGAGGGAAGCAGGAGACTAGAGACAGAAACATTGGGGGGGTGTTTGCAGAGGTACAAGATCAGGTTCCGGAAAATTCCAACAGAGACCACATTGGCTTGCAGTGAACATCCTTGTATCGTGAGCAGGGTTTAAAAAACCGGTGAATTGGATCGAATACGAATTGACTGGGATCGATTCCAATTTTTGGCGTCCTGAATCGAAATATTCACAGCAAGATTCCCTCAATTTCTATCATTTCAGGCCGATTCTAGGTTTATTCGGACCGATTCTGATCCAATTGGACTTCCGACACCAATTCCTGGTTTTAAAACCCTGATCGTGAGCCCTAAAGAGGATAAAAGTGATTCGTGAAAATGGAACTACTAGTAATTGATGATCCCCGAAGAAATATTATCATTCTGTAGAAGCTTTGAAGAATCTATTTTGGTTAACTAATAATGATGTTGCATTACGTCTTTATGATATGAATCTTGTGGCTAGTGGCATTGAACTCTCAAAATGATCCAAAGGTGGGGAAGGGGGGATTTGGATCCTTTGCGGCCTGGGTAGTGCGGCCATCATGTTGTGCAATTCCCAAGTTGCCACCTCAGCATAGATGCCCATCCAATGGAAGGGCATCGAGCTCCTCAAAAATGCTGTTCAAAATTCAAATTTGAAAGGAGTTTGATGCCCAACCATTGGATGGGCATATATGTTGAGATGGCGACCTAGGAATTGCACGCAGCATAATGGCTGCACCGCCGCACAATCCCAGAACATAGAGGAGCCCGATCCAAAGGGAAGGGGGGGGCGGGGAGGAAGGGAGCTGCAGGGGCGGGGATGAGAGGCAACCATACATGAGAAAACAACAAATTTGAAGTATTAACAGCTTGCTTATGAGCTTCCAAGATACAACTGCGACTAACAAAGCCATAGAATATAGAACTAAATTGCTGAGTAAGCAATAGAATGTCATCTACCAAAACATGGTTGGCCCATCGATCGAAGCGGGTGAATGGTTCAAATATGCGATGATAGACTCACACAGTCGGAGATCAGAATTAAATTGAATTTTAAGATAACTTTGTTTTGGCCTTTCCAGTTTCTAGGAACTCCACTACCAATACGAGCAGATATGTTCTGGAGTGACAGTTGAAATTTTAGTATGGGAAGCAGGGTTCAAGGAATCGGTATTGAATCGCTCCAATTGGGCGATTCATATATGAATCAACAGAAAGCAATATTGATACCGAGGCAATCTTGTATTGGTGGATCGGTAGACCGAAGGTAAAAAAGTAAAAAGTCCAATTTTTTCTTCTATTGGATTCAACCCGATTTAGGGCAATCCGGATTGGTATTGGATTAATATAGTGATTGGAAGACAACGATGCATCCAAGTAACTAGCTAGGGGTGTCAAATGGTCGACTCGGCTAAGTTTCGATGGCTCTGGGAATGAGTGAGACCAACATCAAGCAATTAAGGAACTTTGGTTTTCGATTGGTTTCGATTTTGATCTAATTTGGCTTCTGTTTATTTCAGTTTTTCAGTATTGAGTTAATATCGGTTTAGATTGTTTGTTTTCAAGCTTGAAACACAATGAAATCTTACATTCGCATCCTATAGTGATGAAATATTTGGTAAAAACACTTTAAATCATCTTTCTCAAATTAAAAAAAGAAAAAAAAATTGGAAATAGGAAAAGTGATTTGATGTGTTCATGTTGTAATCCAAACAAAGAAGAATAGATTGTCATAGAAAAATAATTAATATTGAAAGCAATGAATAAATAGAGTTTGTTGTGAAATCATTGTTTATCATTGTTGGGGGAATAAGTCATTGAAATCACAAAATGAACCTTGTTATCAAATCATTCATTTTTTTGTCCAACTAATTTTGTATAGTGAACAAGGAAATCAATGGAAGTATTGTTACGAATCAATTTTGCTATTCATAACCTCATACTCATTGATTTGTAACAATTCCTGTACAATAAAAAAATCTTCTTACTAATATTGAAATCAATGAATAATTAATTCACATATTCATAAATTCATAATCAATGTTTTTTAAATTGGTTTAATTTGGTTCGTGTTCTGTTTGGATATTAATTGGTCAGTTTGGTGTAGTGGTTTGCAGCCGGTCCTATCATTCCTCAGTCCAATAAGGGTTGATTCGATTCGGTCCAAGTTTTTCTGATTGATTTTACGAGTTCAGACTAGGTTTTGCCACCCCTATAACTAATGTAAAGATGTAGGCCAAGTTAGATTGCGTTTGGTATTCAATCTTGGAATGCATTATTGAGTTAGAACACATTTCAATGATATATACCAAACGCAGCCTAATAATATATATTGGACAGATGGTCCAGTAAGTTTGCTCAAACTTGGCCTAAGTTTTAGAACTTGAAATGTACGGGATCAGTCTCCATTGAGCCCAATTGGATTGAATTTTGAGTCAAAGACCCAGATGGGAAATGTTTAGATTCAGTTGGAATCGACTCAACGCATGCTGGATGCGCTGGAGAGAATCTGGATCCCAAGATTTGTTCCAATTAATTCCAAGTTTGATCGACCAATTCAACACGCGGTTAGACCAGTTGGTCACACCGTGTGATTCTGAGTCATATAAACCACCAACCACTCAAGATACCCCATGTCCATTCTGGTTCTTCATTCTTACGGAGACACAATATAGGTAGTGTTTGGTATGCACATGTCTAACTAAAGTCTAATTAAAGTCTATTATTGACTTTCTACCCAAAAAAACACAAAAAATCTATTCTTGACTTGCCCATTGGGTTGGCCTCAGGTGATCCCAACCCCGTGACGTGCCCGCCTGTTCCAAAATCTGCTTTAAATTCACAACTAAACTCACAACGACAGTAACAAGAAGACAAAGTTCCTCGTTTTGAGTGCAGAGAATCTTCACGTACATGAACTATTCAAAACCGTTCAGATGGAATTTATTTTGTGTGAATGTTCCATCTGAACGACTGTAAATCGTTCGTTCAAGTATGTGACCATTCACCCCCCTCCATCGTTTTCTCCCCTGGTTGCGTATAAAAAAAATGTTTCTCAACAGAGAGGAAGCAACAATAGTGTGGAGGAGATGGGTTCGACCGGGAATCAAGAACTGTCTGAACAGAGGAAGCCGAGGTTTCTATGTCTTCACGGCTTCAGAACAAGTGGTGAAATCATGAAGAAACAGATTCACAAATGGCCTCAATCGGTTCTAGAGAAGATGGATCTGATCTACCTTGATGCCCCTTTCCCTGCTGAAGGTAAATCAGACGTGGAAGGCATCTTCGATCCTCCCTATTACGAGTGGTTCCAATTTGACAAAGTAAGATAAGGATTAAAACTTTTTTTTTTCTCCCTTCCCTGCCCTGTTCTTTTTAATTATCCATCTCCGCATCTAATAGATTAAAACTGAAATTTTTGAATTTTTGGTTTTGGGAATAGGAATTTGTAGAGTACAGGAACTTCGATGAGTGTCTTGCTTACATCGAAGAGTGCTTCATCAAGTACGGACCTATCGATGGTCTCATGGGTTTCTCTCAGGTTTTTTTTTTTTTTCGTTTTTTCGTTTTCTTCTTTTCTATGGTAACCTTTTCTGTCACTAACGTTGTGCTTGCTATGGTGTTCATATGATTTTCAGGGAGCAATTCTCTCCGCTGCGTTGCCGGGTCTCCAGGCGAAGGTGCCGTCTCTGACTCATTCTTCAACTCTTTTTAAAATTTTTTTTCTTCCTCTTTCCATATATTTTATTAAATCAAACCAAAACCAAAACCAAAACAGGGATTAGCTCTGAAGAGTGTTCCGAAAATAAAGTTTCTGATTATAATTGGAGGAGCTAAGTTCAAGTCGGCTGCAGTAGCAGAGAAGGCATATTCGTCTCTCATTGAGTGTCCTTCCCTCCACTTTCTTGGTACCTTCTCTCTTCATGACTTTTCTTTTTCTTTCTCTTTTTGGGGGGAGCAATAAATTTTCCTATCATTTTCTGAAAGAATAAGAAAGCGTAACAAGTTGAGTTTTCCAGTTATTTAATTTGGGCCCTCAGCTCATGCCAACTACCTGGGCACAATGTGAGGATGTGTACCAGGCAACCTCGTTGTTGGATGTCTCATCGGACGCTCATTGATCGATCTTCTCATTTAAAGGATGTGAATCCTCGCTCACAAGAGGGATTGGTGCCCACGTGCCCTGAGATTTGGACCTGCCATAAGCAAAAATATAGTGAAATATTGAATTTTCCAAATAGAAAATTATGTAAATTCTTGCGTCTTCCTATATTATTGCCTTTGTTGGACGTTTAACTCGTTATTCCCAACTCTATGAAGAATCTATGAAGAAGTAACCATATTGATGTGATGTTTTTGTCTTTTTGGTCCTCTTAGTCTCACCATACAGATTATTGGCTACGTGGCGACACCTTCAACCGTATACGTGAATCACAATGTTAAGAATTTTTACCCTCTCAAGTGTAGTGTACTGTCAAATGCACCTTTAAAGTGCATCCGATAACCAAGAACATGTTCGTAAATTTTTATCTTCACAAATACAATGACCATGATCGAATGCACTTTAAATGTGCAGTGGACAGTGCACCACACCTGAGAGGATAAAAATCCTAACGCTAATGATATCAAAATTCAATCCGAATCAAAGGAATTGATCAAAACTGATTGGATCACCGAATCTATTGAAATTTTTTTTTTTTTGGGGGTGAAATTCTGCTGATTGACACAAGCACAAACACATGATACATGTTTCAGGTGAGACGGACTTCCTAAAGCCACATGGGATCACACTCTTGGACTCATTCGTCAACCCTATAGTGATTCATCACCCCAAAGGCCACACAGTACCCAGGCTTGGTATGTCTCTCTCTCTCTGCGTTGGGATGATATGTAGAGTTTCCCTATTAGTGATTTTTTTTTCTCTAAAATTCTAATCAGATGAGAAGAGCTTGGAATTGATGGTGGGTGATGAGGCATAAAACACCCCACCTGTCAGAGGCTGCCCTCCTCCATCGAGGCTCCCATAGCACCCTCCTCAGGGATCTCCGGCCACGTGGCCACATCCCGAGAATCACGTGGAGGAGGGTCCGAACACGATCCCAAGACAACACGTAATCACACTCTACATGGACTCCTTAATAAGAGTCCGACTGAAAAATAACTCACCACTCTAAGCTCACTGCAGCTGAGAACATTTCCAAACAGAATTTCAGTCTGCCTGGGACTCTCCCAACCGTCTCATCTCCTCCATCTCTATAAATACCCAGGTATGGAGCTCTCTATTCCATAGGCGGCTTTTTACTACGCTAGATTATCGCTGTCGCGTTGAAGACCGACTTGAGCATCGGAGAGTCCTAGGCCGAGCCACACCGCCCTCTCGCGCTCATTGCTTGGTTTTTGCAGGTTCATCCAAGGGGCGGAACCAAGCAATCGGAGGGGGGGGGTTTTCACGCAACAGTGGGCTTCCTCGAAAGCATTCAACACAAGTTGTCTGTCGATGTATCTTCTTCCAAACAAGAAGAGGACAGCAGTTTCATTCAATATTAAGGGGGAAATGATTCCTGTTCAGGAGCATAGCCTCTCCTAGCGCTCCTGTTCCAAAAAAAAAAAAAACCTCTATGTCCCATGAAGTGATTCCTTTCAGGCGGTACTCATTGGATGCTTTTACCAATGTAGGCTACGCTCCCAAATATCATTGTCACCATCTCCCCCTCCCCTCTTCTCTCTCTCTCTCTTTAAGGGGGTGTAGGTGGTCATTTGACTCACTAGCTAGATGAGAAGCGTTTTAAGGCTTGTATGTTGTAGCAATTATTTATTAATAGGGTAAATCCTGTTTGTGGTCATGGAATCGTGCCCCATTGCTATTATTGATATAGTCAAAATCATTTTCTTTCTTCAGGTGTCTATTTGAAAATTTCGAAAACTTACAATTATAATTTAATTCAAACTCACAAAAATGTATATCAAATTATGGGAAAAAGAAATCTGGGACCCTTTGTTTTGAGGAGGAGAAAGATAGACATATGAGAATAAAATATTATTAGGGAAAGCTCAGTTAATGGTTTTAACAATTAGACAAAAAGGTTTATAAACAAAAGGGAAAGGGTTCTCTAAGCAAGCGGCATAGAGAATGCACTGATGAGGTGTGACGAGCAAGAAAGAGAGATGCTTTGAGGGCTGAATAGGAGAACGATGGCAAGAATTGCACTCTACAAAGCTTCCAAACTCCATAGTCCATGCATGGCTAAAGCCTAACCCCTTGTTGGAGAAGTTGATCGGTATAATGAGACTGCCAAAAATATATATGAAAAAGAATTACAGGACACATGCTAAATGCAGGAACCTTGTGCATTGGGTAAGACCTTTTTTTTTTAATGAAAGGACACATGCTTTAAAAAAAAAAATTTGTTTCCTACTTGCTTTCGGAGAAAAAAATATCCACAAATTTAATTTGAAAATAGTTATTTAAATTGTATTAAAATTTTAAAAGATATCATCAACTTTCTTTTACATAAAAAACAACAACCGCAAATGTAAAATGAAGTTCTACCAAAAAATAAAAAATAAAACTTATGTAAAATGAAGATAGTTCCATAAATGGTAATAAAAGATATCCCCTTCTTTTTCAGAGAATAACATCCACAAATTAAAAAATGAAAATAATTCTCTAAATGTTGATATTTTCTCAAACTAATTCAAAATTTTATGTAATTATATAGATCAACAAATTAATTTGTGTTCCATCCATATCATATATGAATGGAATGGAAGCTTAAGAAATAGGCTAGACGATTGAGAATTATTAATCAAATTTGGGATTTGATCTTCTTAGATGTTCGGGGCAAGGTGCAATCCTTCCATGGCGCTTATATTGATAACCTCTGAAAGAGGTTCATTGTTTTTTTCTTGGGATTTATTCATCTAGCTCTTTTAGATTTTGTTGATTTCCCTTTTTAAGGGTGGTTTGATTTTAAATTTATAATTCTGTTTTTCTTTTGGCTCTCCCCAGCCCTTTCTTGTATGGGGACCCATTTTGTTTTCTAGTGTTTTATTGAATATGTTGATAATTCATCTAAAAATAAATTTTAATAAAATATTTTTCTTTGAAACAAATTGTCCCCTAGAATTCAAAATGAACCCAACGAGTTGTACCAAGGGCAAACAACCGCGAGCTCGGTTGGTTGGAGGCATTGTCGGTTGAGTGCATGCCCCCCCCCCCACGAGGTCAAGGGATCGATTCTCTTGGATTGCATATTGTGCCAAAAAAGCACCTCTCTCTCTCCTCCACCCCCTTAGTTGTAGATTGTGGACCAAGGTAGGGCTGCAAGTGGGTAGGCACAGGCGGGTACTGGTCTTTTGTGTACCCTTCTAGATGGTACAAACCCTTACCCGGCCTAAAGCCCATAAGGTATGGGTAAGAAACTCCTACAAAGCAATATCAAACTCATTCTTTTAGACTAATTTCTTATCACAAAACATGCACTTATTCATTAATAATGACATGTAGGAGTGAACTACATCACTCTTCATAGTGACATGTAAGAGAACCCCAATTTAATATATGAATTTTTATTTTTTTTTGGTAATATATGAAAAAAATTCATTATACCTTGATAAAACTTAGTTAAGTCAAAATAACCAAATATACCATCAAAAAACTATCACAAAAATACTCACTTATATAGAAATCAATTCACTTATCCTTACGAACAAACTGTAACAGTCAAATCTAAGTAGATAGTTACATTATTGATTAATCTTTTAACATTTCACCAAAATAAAAAAAAAGATTAATCTTTTAACAAATATAGGCATTGCTTGAAAAAGAAAAGGAAAAAAAAAAAACCTACCCTTACCATACCCACCAAGGCTAAATGGTATAAAATAAGTGGTGGGAAAATTTAGGTGTGTCATGAAAAGAAAGGAAAAGAAAACCATATTGGCTGGAGCCAATTTTCATGGTGTTGAAGGCTTCAAGGTAGATAGAATATTTCAATTTAAATTTTGAAATCGCAAAAGGACTATCATGATTTTCTTATCATCGTTACTGAAAGAAGAAGAAAAAAATCTCGCTTCATGGATGAGAAAATTTGGTAAGAAGAGAATACTCTCTCTTTTTTGAACGATCTAGCATATTGTCCTCTGTCACTTGCATGGAGTCTTTGGTAGTTCCTTTGGCAAACACCGGAGCATAGCGGCAGCAACACACCTGTTGCGTATTCTGTCGCTCCATTGTGGGAACATGGTATGTTGATATTCCTTGTGCAAAACATCGCCCTCTTGGAAGAGAAGGAATTAATTGAGATTTGCCACCTAAATTAGTGTTTAGGACTTTTGAATATGATTCCAATGGAGACATAGGTTAAAAAATAGAATAGGTATGTGTTAACTTACGGACCAAGGAAGGTGTCAGGCACCTCAGTCCACCTAGTTAAATTGATCTTTTTATTTATTTGGTATTTTTATAAAAAATGAGTATTCTAACCCTAAACACATGCATTATAAATATATTGCAAAATGAATTGGAAATTAATGGAAAATAGAAAAGAGACATGCTCTATATGTGTACAAGAGCAAGTTAGTAAGCATAAAATAATATACATAAGAATAAATCTAAACTATTGTTATCATCCAAAGAAAAAACTCACAAGTATATGATATTTGCACAAATATCATTCTATGGAATATTACCTAAACATGATAAGAGAACGAGAAAATAAACTCACCCTAATATGAATGCATGTAAAATTAATAGAATGAAAAAAAAAACTCTATATCTACAAAATCTTATCTTTAAATTATCAAGATAAAATAATAAAAAAAAGATGAAAAAATCGATTTGAAAAGAGACTTAAAACCCTATAATATCTCTACAAGCAAAATAAAACCAGGAGAAGATTAAATAATGGTACACGAACTTATTATAACATAAAACAAAGGAAAATATTACAGAAAATAAAAAAATATATATTTATAAATTCATGTACAAAATAACCTAAGTTTCTACAATGCATGAAATAATGAAAGTAAAAATAAAATAAAAACAAAAACAATTAATATTATGAAAGACTTATGGGACATATTAAGAACATAGAAATGAACTCATCATATTGATTTGAAATCAAAAGGATGCAAAAACCTACATAAAACAACGTATACAATAAAATAGGGGCAAATCTTAAAAACTACAACATAAAACAAAAAAAATCTAAAATAAATAAGAAAAGAGGTAGAAAATATGAGAGAATTACTGGATAAATATTAAGGTGTAAAAATAACTAAAACCATAAAAATATAAATGAGGAAACTGAATTTCAATTATGAATTAGTGGCATATTGCTGCACAATTTTAGGACAATAGTGATATACCTTCACATAAAAAGGTATAACTTGCAAATTAGGAAGAGCAAATTGAATGAAACAAAAAAGAAATGAAAGTATACTCATAGAAGAAGAGAAATTAACTAATTTTATGGACATGAGGATATGGACAACTCAGGTTAGAGCATTGATAAGTTGTTGGCCTCTTGGACTCTGCAATTTGATGATTATGGATGAGAAAGCACTCTTAGACTTTCAAGTCTAAGGCCAAGACCAAGGAGACCATCTCTTTGTAGGGTATGTCCCTTTTTATAGATAATAGCAGATAGAATCTCTTTCACTGTATTTTTTTATGATATAAGACATGGTCAAGGTAATATTTTATAGATGAAGAAGTATCTTATCCTCCCACCTTAGTTTGACACCAATTTATCTGAATCCATTTGATATTGAATGAGATATAATCAAAATAAATTCATTAATTCAAAATAAATATGATGTGGTCAAATCAATGAAAGGAGAGACCGATTCACTCATTTCTATCAATTTAGGCGAGTTCTTTTCTTTTCTATCTATTTCTTCACAAACAAACATGGCCAGAGGTAAACCGGATAAAACTAGTACTGGCGAACCGTTCTCTCTGGAGCATCCCCATTTCCCTCCTTACCAGGTACCAACTGCCAACAGATAAGGCTTCTTCTGCGCAATACCACCACTCTCCCCATGACTTAGCAGCCTCTCTCCTAAGATCTCACAGTCATGGCTTCCAAAGCACTCCCTCAGGTATGCTCTTTCTTTATGTCAGTTTCTTTTCTGCTTCTTATTTCTGCTGTTACCTCCTCTTTTTAATGAATTGAACTGAAACAATCCAACCCAACCTTGGATTTGCAGGCTCTCGTTTCAATCCCAAGAACTGCCACTCCCTGCTCTTCAAAGAAGCTAGGGTCTTCTTCTCTCTTCTCTTTCCGTTCATCTTCTTTCTGCTCCACACGAATTATCACTTCTAGGGTTTCTTCAAATGGGTTTGATTTAAAATTCAATCCTGTAGTCACTCGACGGAAGAACCCACTTTTCGTCGTAAGAGCAGAATCGAATTCTGAAGGAGAAGTTGAAGCGACTGAGAATGCCGAAGAGAAAGCTACAGTCGATCCTGAAGTTCCTGCCACAGAACCAGAATCAGAAATCGAAATTAAAGCTGAAGCAGTTGCTGTAGTGGAAGCGGTACCAAAACCTCCACGGAAACCTCGAGTTAAACTTGGAGACATAATGGGGGTATTGTAGTCTCTTTATACTGTCAATGGTGCTTTTTGATGTATTGATTTGTTCCTGGATTTTAGATGAGCCTTTTAATATTGTATACTTTCTCTGGAGCGGTGTAGATTTTGCATAATAGAGCCATTGAGGCGGCGGAGAAGGAAAGGCCAGTTCCAGACATCAGGACTGGAGACGTTGTAGAGATTAAATTGGTAAATCGTGTTTTTGTTTTCATTTTCAAGCTCTATTATTGTTCCTGTTTGATAATTCTAAAAGAAAATTTTGTGACTTTTTTATGTGTTCAATTTATAGGAAGTTCCGGAAAACAGACGCAGATTATCTATATATAAAGGTATTGTCATGTCAAAACAGAATGCTGGTATCCACACAACTATTCGAATTCGGAGAATCGTTGCTGGCATAGGTGTCGAGATTGTTTTCCCCGTGTAAGTATTCAATTGTCAGCAGTTAATTTTAGCGGATACTCTTCATGTGACAGGGATCAATGAGTAGATTGTTTTGTCCTGGAAAGGATTAGTTCTTGATAATCAACAGGTTGGCTTCAATAGAATCAAACTTGTTGATTAAACTTGCAAGATGTGTCAACCAGATTTATAGGAGGAATCACATAACATGCATAATCCTCCTCATAAATGGAAAAATCCAGTGGTAGCAGATTCATGCATAGCCCTTATTTTTTAAGTTTACATCTGATCTTATACTTTTATGCTGACATTTAGGTCTAAATATTTAGTTTCTAGATACCTCCTTACAGGTAGTTTTTCATTTACAATGTGCATCGCTCTTTATTTAGCTGGAAAAAAAAGTAATGCTTCATTTGAAATTTGGAAACTGCTATACCTCACCATATTGCAATTTGTTTGTTGTTTGGCGGGTTTAGGTCAAATATTTCTGTTAACTTTTGTATCTGCTGCACGTTTGTGAATAAAACTCCATCACTTTTGGGATTTTTATTTGGGGGGAGGGGGGAACGAAGAACAAAAATTACCTCAATTAACAGTTCTTCCACCACTCTCGCAAATGCATGATAGAAATATACGTTGTTTTTACTTTAAAAACTGTTGAGGTTTATTTATTCATTAAAAGGGGAGGGGGGAATGAAGAACAAAAATGACCTCAAATAACAGTTCTTCCACCCCTCTCACAAATGCATGATAGACATATATGTTGGTTTTACTTTAAAAACTGTTGAGGTTTATTTATTCATTAAAAGGATTTTTAGGCTGCATTTGGTTTGCATTCTTGGAATTCATTCGATGTCGATATTGCACTCCGAGAAATCATGCCAAACACTGCCTTATTTTAGAAAGTCCACCATACGATTCCAAACGTTTACAAAGTATGTATAGTTCATTCTCTTTAACCATGATTTATAGTTGAGATCTTTAGGGGATGGGGTGCCCAGGACCCGCAAAATGTTGAGATGACAAATATACATTATAAATAAATAATGGGTCTAGATGTTTAATATCATGGATGAAAGACTAAGGCTGTGTTTGGTATGGTTTCTTGGAATGCACTATCAACATAATTGTCAAGGCGTTGCCTAGGCATCCAGGCGGCTTTGTTCGGACTGGTTCCTTGCTGGTGTCGCCTTAATTTTTGCCCACCTTGGCCACCTTGGTTCGCCTAGGCGTTGTGACAACTATGATTATCAACCTAGAATGCATACCAAACACAGCCTTAGTTTATAGGTCTATATAATTCATGGGTCAACAATGCAGAATGTATGAGTCACATTTGCAAATTGGAAGTTTCTGGTGGAGGCTCGCTAGGTATTCATGATACATGATATCATAAGATCCAAAAGGGTGGTCAATTCAAGGCCATAAGTTGGGAGCTGGTCATCCGGGATGTTGGAATGTAGAAGCTTCACAAAAATCACTAACACTTTTATGCTCAATTCTTTTGTATCTCTGATATAGAGAGGAAGAAACTGTGTCATTCCTTAAAAACCTGCCTCTTGTATTGATTGGTTCATTCAATTAAGTCAAACTCTCTTGCATTATGAAAATACAGGCTCCGTTTCTTTTTCTTCCAATCATAAGTACAAATGTACAATTGCTAGATTGGTTATCTTCTTTTGTCATGTCTCAGTTGGTTGCCTGCCTCTGTCTTTCTCCCTGTTTCTCTTTTTTTTTGTAAACGCTCTATCCTCTAGGACATAGCTTCTCTTCTCAACTTATAATGGAGGTCCAGATATTGGAATTCTATCTTCAATCCTAGTTTTAGTCTCTCTTTAAAACAGTATTTTTTTCACCATCTATTATGAAATTCACTAACAATAATTGCTTATTTACTTTCACACATTATCTTGCAAGCTTTGAAAATCGTCCTATGTCTCAACCTAAATGTAGTATTGCAATATTTCTGTGTTTTTGAAAGCCATGGGTTGATTATAGTAGGATTTCTGGGGATCCAAGTTCCCTATTATGAGGTCAGAAATGAACAAGTTGTCTGATGCTCTTGAATTCAATACTTAATTGGACAAAAATTAAGAAGAATCTGGTGAGAATTGTATCTGATGTTTCTTTGTTTGGGATTTGCCTGTTACTTGATATGTGGCTTTTGTTAATGCTAGTTTATCCTTTGCTAAGGATGGAGATTTAACTCCACTTACATACAGGTACTCTCCAAACATCAAAGAGTTAAAAGTTGTTAGCCACAGGAAGGTAAGAAGGGCAAGGTTGTACTATCTAAGGGACAAGCTGCCCAGATTCTCAACCTTCAAGTGAAAGCACAACTTCCTTTTCGGTTCTCTTTGGAGCTTGCCTTAAACATTGTGAGAGCTGCATGCTCTCATTTCGGCATGACTTTGATATCTTTCATTTTGTAACATTGTAACTTGGATTATAGGAAGTTGATTTGGTTTAATTCCAAAGTTCAATATTTTTCTCTTGCATGTATATGTTTTCTCTCAAGAGTAATCTCTACAACTACTAATTACAAGCCAAGGGGACTCCAATATTTAGACAGAGGAGAGGGATTTTTAAGAAAGCTAAACTATTTATTGAAATGTGAAGAGCTCGTAGTTGCCCCGGTTACAAGGCTCCATCAACCATGGAATAGAATTTGGCTAAACTGCCACACACGTCACCAACAATGCCTTCGTAGCTATGGAGTCGGCGAAAGTATTACAAATTACTTGTTACTATCACCATCATTTTGTAGTGAATGTGGCCAATCTGAACCATTAGCTTGATAGATCACATGTCTTTTATTCATCAAACAACTCAAGCATATAGCGTACATTGCATTAGACATTCATAGTAAATTTTGAACCGTCGAACTCTTATGCTTCTCTTTATTCTTTTTTTGACATTTTAGTCGTGTGTTGACCATAAATTTTGGCACATGGAAATCAATTTTGGTTGAAATTTTACTCATGAATTGGGGTTTGTGTACTCTACCTTAGGCTAAAATTTGAACACCAAATATGCGACACCTGGTTCATCCAAACAAAATTTATGATGCTTCGTAATTATAACAAAGCTAAGAGATCACTAATTGATCGTATAGCCCTTGCACCAGTTTGGGAGTCAACGAGTGGCCAGAGGCATTGGGTTGGATTAAAATTTTGATTTTATTGGGAGTTGAACGATCTTTTCACACACTCATGTGTCTAAGCACAATAACCATGCAGCTGATTTTTTCCTCATAACAATATAACATGCCATTGTTATTTGTTAGCTGCCCTTAGTAGAACAGGTGTTTTGCTACTCTTTTCCCATCAAAGTAAACCAAACTTTTGCTTTCAAGGTTTTGGAATTATTCTTAGGGTCTGTCACACAAGAGTTGAAAAAGTCATAAATACTCACCCATTAATTAATGCCGTGAAACTCTCACCTTTTTATTGTAAACCATGTATAAAACCTTTCCCCTTATTCTTAAGGAAAAAATTTCCCACAAGGTCACAATACTAAAATCAAGTTTTCTTTTCCGATGTTTGGAATTATTCTAATGGAAAAAAGTTTCCTATAAGACAATGTCAATGTATTAATTATTATCGCCTTGTTACATGGGTGTTTTTTTTCCTTGTATCCTATGTTGACCATGTGAGACTCAAATAATTGATATTATTTTCAAACCGTCATTGATATAGTGTGGGAGATTCTCACACATTGACGTCGTGAGAAAACCCTCTCCCTAGTCTTAAATCTGAACTTGTTTACGTTAAACTCATAACCTTTTAATGGACAATAAACACAATACTTTGTGGACAAAGTTTTCCTGCGGGGTGAAAGTTCTACTAATCAATTACCATCCTAGGGTTTACATTAGTATGTTTCCAAAATACCCTTGATACCTTTCACGCACATTGACAAGCTTGCGGGGAATGGATTCCCATTCCCATAATCCCATTCTCCGTATCACGATTCACGCGGCAGTGCAGAGATGCAGTACAGAACCTAAAATTACTAACCGTGCAGTCACACATGTATAGGTACTTGGGAATTGGGAAGATTCCTGCAGTCCTGCTGCACGTACCGCGCTTGCAGAATGTCAATGAGTACTATGAGATCCATCACCATTGTTGGACGACATGTGTCCTTTCACACCACGCCTCGTGCTGAAGCAGTTATCCACCAGATTCGCGATTCATGCTAAATCAAAAACCCAATAAGCGATGGTATCGGACCATTGGTGGTTGTGCGCAGCGGAAGAAGTTTTATTTTAAGCAACTCCTCTCCCAACCATTCTCTCCTCTGTTCAAACACAGAAATTTACGGCGCATTGTTCGAATAGGATTTGGACCCGGGCAACCCCTTCTCCTTCTTACAATCTCACCATTAGTTCCAGAAATTCTTCTTCTTCTTCTGCCACAGTTTCTTTTTTGGTGAGTTATTTGAATCCTGAATCTTTGTAAATAATATCCTGGTTTCAAGTTTCGGTTTTTCTTATTTTTATTTGAAATTTTTTATGATGGGCTTTGGTCATTTTAGGGGTTGATGCGGTTTTGCGATCGGTCTTGTCGAAATTATGGGTGTTGGTCGCAACTTGATCTCTGTTCATCCCGAAGAGCTGAGGTTTCAATGTGAGCAAAACTTTTATCTTTTTCCACATTCTTACTTCTGTTCCTTCTTTGAATTAATTTGTTACTTCCATTACATGAATTTCGACTCCATGTGCAGAGCTTGAACGTATTGAACTCGTTTTTCTGATATGCTACTTGACCTGTTTGATTTTTTGTTCTATGTTTCTTGTCATTTTGGTGGATAAAAAAAATCCAAGAAAAAATTAGGTGATTGTTTTGCCGCTATTTCGGATTACAATGTTTCTATATAAACTCAGAAGCCTCTCGAGGAGATGAAATTAAAATTAGACCCTGTAAATATGTGAATTTTATAAAATTAGAGAATAAGTTAAACCATGGATTTCTCTACTTTGCGTTTCACAACATGAACTGTTCTTTTCTTGTGTTAGGAAGCTTCAGGTCCTTATTTGGAAGAGAAAAGCAAAAGAGGGAATAAGTGTTATGCTGAGCATACTTGCCTATATGAAATTCAGTCATGTACTTTCTGCTTCGATCTTTAGCTTCGATACCAAATTATCTAGATTTTTGAAACAACAAAGGATTAATAGTTCTAAGCTATAAATTGTTATAAACATTTTATGTGAGATCCCCCATTCAGGTAAGCTATTTGAGCACCGGTAATCGAGACAGCATGTGCAGTATGTAGCAGTAATATAGACCAATACATTACATAGATAGATTAACAGAGTTGGATACAAGTTTAGATCATAAAAATTCTGTAACCAATGCCGAATGCAGTATTATAACAACAACTACGGCAATTATCTGCCATATGACAGCTCTTCTTGCACCCAAATTTTGTGAAAAAATGTTGTCCTCATTCTAATTTATCAGCCTGGAAACTTTCATTCTGATCCAATTTTCTCATGTGGAAACTTCATGGAAAAGCTTCAGTTTAATACTTGAAAGTCCAAGGATAAAACTCCAACATGGTGGGTCATATTGTGGAGATAGAACTTGGAACTTGTCATCTGGTTAATCCAAGAAGGACACTTCTCATCCAATGCTGGGTTTAACTATAGGAAGTAGGAACCCTCAACGTAGCTCAAAAGTGACCGGCCATCAAGATAAGCTAATCTTGACAAGGCCATGAAGTAGCTCTTTTCCTTAATAAGAACAATAAACTGATGAACCGATATATTATTTTCCTAAAACAAATAACTATGTATACTCAACATACTTGTCATGATTGCTTGGGCCTGTTCATATGGCATATGAGTAAATTGCTAATAATTAAGCTCAGTGAAAATCTTGATTAAAAATGGAGAAGGCAACAGAGAAGACTATAATAATTCCAAGTTTGTTCTGACGATATTTTTTGGGTGGGCACATGAAAACACACACACACACACACACAATCTTGGCAAGTTGGCCACATTGATGTTTATTCTTTGGTTTGGAGGATGGAACAACTTTTAATTATGTTTCAGACAGCTCAGTTTCTTAAGTTCAGAAAAATGTTAGGGTCATTGTTACACTGGCCTGGGTTCTTTTTTCCTTTTTTTTTTTTTTGGGGGGGGGGGGTTGTTTAATTTTGTCTACAATTTTTTCCCCTCCATAAGTTTTTGTCACTTATGATCGATAGCATTCATTTGATCAGTTGAGCTGGAAAAGCAGAGCTGTTGTGATCTGAAGCTAGTGAATAACACTGAACACCATGTTGCCTTCAAGGTACTACTGCTTCCTTTTTTTTTGGATAATTGAATTTTTGTTTAGATAATTTTGGATCAATTTTTGCTGGACTTATGTTTCTTTCTGTTTCCTTATTAGGTGAAAACCACTTCACCCAAGAAGTACTTTGTACGACCAAATACTGGTGTTATACAAGCTTGGGACTCATGCGTCATAACAGGTACTTTCTTGTTAGCTATCCGCATTCTCTGCACATGTAAATTCTGAGTTACCTGTGGATAGAGACTATGGAGCATATGTTCATTTCTAAAGCAAGGAGCTACATTCAATGGAGAGCTCAGTTAGGTCTGTATGAATGGAAATATGCACCCTCCTAATTGCCATATTTGGAAGTGTTTCCCCTTCTCTTCTGAATGTAAGAAAGAATTCTAAAAATTAGATGGTTAAGATAATCTTAGCAGAGTTGTCTTGTGATCTGAGAGATCTTAAAGGTGGGTGGTACCCATCAAAAGCCCCTTGCATATGCATCATGTGCACCAGATGGCAATTGATTCTTTAAGTATTCTCTACAGGTACCTTAGATTTCTTAAACTTATAATACAATGATTTTGGGCTTACCTTATCTTCTTGCTTTTCATGCCATTGGTACCTTAAGTCACCCTCCAAGCTCAACGAGAGCATCCTCCTGATATGCACTGCAAAGATAAATTTCTCCTGCAGAGTACAATAGTACCTCCAAATATTGATGTTGATGAAATCCCACCAGATGCCGTAAGATCATTTACTTGGAGAATATCTTCTCTTTAGGACATATTTCAGTTTTCAAAAGAAAAGAAAATAATTGATGATTTCTGTTATGTTCAGTTCAATAAAGATGCTCAAAAAACAATAGAGGAGTGTAAGCTTAAGGTTGTTTATATCTATCCTGGTCAAGAGAATTCAGGGGATGATGTATCATTTATGAAGGGCTCCAAGCAAAGTCCTGATGCTGAATCTGTAAGATACTCTATTTAACTTCATCTAGTTGGGGAAGAATAATGGTTCTGTTTTCTTGCTTATGGAATTCATTTTGAGTCAAATTTTCTTTCTGATTGCTATTAATTAGCCTTACTGCATCTGCACAGTAACTCAAGACTGATGAATTATTTTTATCTATGCTTTATTTTCATGGCTTCCTTCATCTCATCATCTGTGGAGTGGATTATCCTATTTTCCTCCACTCCAAGCTTTCTTTGTTTGTGATTGTGTATTTTTCAGTATAGGATCATGGGTTTATCTAATGTGACGGATGTGTTGTAATTGTCTCCTTAAAGTAGGATATTGAATTTCTGTACTTTTATGGTAATGCATGTTTGAAGCTGCTACATCAGAATCGGTATTTAAGTCGAGTTCGGCTTTGGCTTAATCCTGATTATTTTTCTGTAGGCCCGTGCAGTGCAACGTCTGAAGGAGGAAAGAGATGCAGTTCTTCAACAAACAAAGCTATTGCAACATGAACTGGTACCAATCTGTGCATTTAATTGTGTACCCACTTCATTTGGTCAGCATATAGTTTGGAGATGGATAAATGAAAAAAGACTATTTTGCATTCTAGCAATCATTTCTAATTCTGCGAAAGCAGGGGTAAGGCTGCGTACATTATGACCCTTCCCAGACCCTGCAGTGGCAGGAGCCTCGTGCACTGGGTGCACCCTTTTATCAATCATTTCTAATTATTCTGTCGATGACAATGGTTATACATCAAAATCTGAGGGTAGACATGACAACCAATTAACTAGAACAGAACTAGTTGAGTAATGAGGGATGTTGGATCTGATTTACCAACGCATATAGGTACTCTGTTTCAAATCAGATGAACTTGGTAAACTCCTTATGAGTAATGACAGTAACATCCCTATCTTCTTCTTGTGCAGGAGAGGTTGAAGAGACTCAGTCGTCGGACAAGTGACCCAGGCTTCACCTTCACGTTTGTTCTGTTTGTGGGACTCATTGGTGCCCTGGTTGGTTTTATCTTAAACCTCGCATTGTCTGCTCCCCCTACAGAATAACTTCAATTTTCTTCAGGATCCCATGAGATAATCTTGTCTACCCACATGTAATTTTTAATGTTTTATTTAATGGAAATATGTCTACCATAACCTGTGCATTGTAAATTGTTCGCCAGGATAATTAAGAAAGAATGAATTTTGATAGCTATATTATCTGCCAAGGCAAAATCCACAACATGATCCATGATTTTACTACAATAGAGCAGTCAAGTTGAATTGCATTAAACTGACATATCAATGGTCTGTCTAATGGTAAAGACTTTTCTGTTCGAATGGTCTTCAGATCCATGCTTCGCAATTTCGTTATAGCAAAGAGGGAGTATCCCTTCTCTTTTCTCAAGCTTTCTGATGCAATTTATTTGCAAGTCAAGGCTACTCATGTGGCAAGTTGGAGCGTTGGACTGATTCAGAAAATCTCAGAAGTCTCTGAATCATTCCAATAGAAACTCAATTATACACTGAAATTTCTTGAAATCAGATCAAGTCCAGTAGTTTGATGTCCTTTTCTTTTTTTTTCCCCCTTAATTGTTGGCTAGTGTTCCAAATTGACTTTTGATTCTTAAAACTATGTCTAACAGATTAGAAAATTAGCTGCTCCATCAATTAGCATTTGGGGTAAGTTAGAAGGTTAGTAAAGTATGAACAAGTACTCTGGTAATCTCAGGGTGGCAGCTTAACAGTGTCAATAAAATTGGGGTTCTGTTAACCTCGCAGAAACGACTTAGACATCCTCCATGCCACCAGGGATCCTGCGCATAGGAAATCCAGTAAAATAGGAAGGATTAATAAATGAAGATAGGAGAAAGAATGCTCCCCGGCCGTGCACCTTGCATGTTGACCATGCCTTGGGTGCCTAAAAATGATCGCCTTGCCCCCATGTAAAGACGGAAATTTCATTCGCCTAAGGCGGTTTCTGTGTCTAGGCGTGGTCACCACGCAAGGTGCACGACCAGGTAGCGTTCTATTCCCCAAGAAGATAACATCTTATTAACTTGTCATTGGACTGCGATGCCATTCATGAGGATATCATTAGGATGAAATTGAGGGGTGACTTAATGGGCATTTTTTCCCCCAATTTAAGCTGTTATTTTGCAATTTGGATCCTCTACTGCCGAGCTGCCCAACAGGACCGTGCTACCAAGACACGGTGAGGCACGCAATGACCGCCTTACCTCCACTCAGGCAAGGTGCTCGGGCAGGGGTAAGGCGGTCATTGCATGCCTCACCGTATCTTGGCAGCATGGTCTTGCTGGGCAGCTCGGCAGTAGAAGATCAAATGGTCAATATCAAGTTTCATTTTGTTGATGCATCAAATTAAGAAGTATCTAGGCATACAAATAATCAATCTATACGTAATCACATGAACAACCTAATATCCATCCATAAGCATAAAAATAAAAATTGTAACAAAAATTTTTAAAAGAAAATCTCCTTTACTAGCGTACCAAAAAATCCAAATTTCCAAAATCCACATCAAATATATGATTAAGTGCAAATTTAAAACGGATCTTGGTGGTTATTGTTTTAGTTGGTTCCAAAATAGTCTTTCGGTTTTGAAACCGTTGGGAGATCCGTCCCGTTTGGTAATTGATTTTAAAATTCAGATTTAGAATTGGACCAATAACTTAATGGGTTTCAGGCCGCGGAAAACAAACTTGTTTAGGAGAATTTTAATTATCTAATTCTAGGTATTCCTCTTTGACTTCACCCCCAAAAATTATTCTATCGGGTGGGTGGATTTTGGATCTTAAGTGTTTGCCTCACTTTTTTTTTTTTTGGGTAACAAGTGTTTGCTTTTCTTTTTTGGGTAGAATGAGAATTTATTCATAAGTAGGACGTGTATGAGGAATTTTTTTCCTGTACGGTTCCTTGACCAGTGCGATTCCCTAGTTCCTCTCACAAGAGGAGGGTGGACCCCACCTGGGCAGACTGTTCTGTCAGGTGCCCCGGGTGGATCCCACCCCCCCTCTTGTGAGAGGAACTAGGGAACTGCATCGGTCTAGATTTACAGGCAAGCCCCGCAAAGAAAGTCTATTCGCAGCGGACCCCTCACTATGTAAAGGCATCTACTCTCTTGGACATCCTATCCCAAGAGAGTAGGGGGCAAATGATACATCCAAGATTCATCGGACCAATCAGCGGTTGCCACGTGTCACAAAGCGACCCGCTCCAGAACCAAGGAGAACCAACCGGGGGTCCCACCCGGGCGCGGCCTACACCCAGGGGTCGGCCTCACCTAGGTGCGGCCTCACCAAGGCGGCGGCCTCACCCAGGTGCGGCCTCACCAAGGCGGTGGCCTCACCCAGGGGCGGCCTCACCAAGGCGGCGGCCTCATCCAAGCCCCGGCCTCACCCAGGCGCCAGCCTCACCCAGGCGGCGGCCTCACCCAGGCGGCGGCCTCACCCAGGCGACGGCCTCACCCAGGCGCGGCCTCACCTAGGCGTCGGCCTCACCTAGGTGCGGCCTCACCAAGGCTGCGGCCTCACCCAGGCGACGGCCTCACCAAGGCGGCGGCCTCATCCAGGCGGCGACCTCACCCAGGAGCGGTCTCACCAAGGCGGCGACCTCACCCAGGCATGGCCTCACACCCAGGTACGGCATCGTGGATGCAGACGTGATGTACACGGACACCGAGGCCGCTCATCTATGACCCAATCGTGTCACTATAGACTTATGCCACCACCAGGACTCTGGGCCACAGCTTAGAGGTCACGTCACCCAGACGGATTCAAGCACCAATGACGTTATCACCACACGCAAGTATCTACCCGCCAAGGATCTTTATACCACCAGGACACTCCCTCCCGCGGGGGAGATGACCAATCGGGATAGAGCCCTACTACCCAGGGCCTCTATCCACTCAACGGCACACTCGTCGTCAAACTGGGACTCTCCACACCGCCATATACTACTATAAAATGAAAGGTACACCACCCTTAAAGGGAGATAAAAACTCATACTGAATAATCACTATTCATCTGTTTGCTCAGGAGATCTAACTTTGGCATCGGAGAGCCCTAGGCCGGAACCACACCGGTTCTCTCTGTTGACCCCTTGGTCCACTTGCAGGTGACGGCACTCGCAGGACCGCTCGACGATTTCTTGACACAACAGGAGCCGAGGTTTTTGGCTGACATAAGTCTAGGAGCCAAGGAGAGGATATAGGCCATTCTATCATACTCGAAACTGACAGGCCCTCCAGGCAAGAGCATCATGAAACAAAGTTAAAAGAACATGAAAGGAAATAAGATGCCAGCTGCCGAATATCTTGTGCCAGGTTTGAGATACTGGGGGGGGGGGGGGCTTGGTTGTGGTCATTGCAGCATCTAATTAGATCTTGGCAATCAAATTCAGCAATGATGTGGTCGAATCCTTCAGAGATAGCATGAAGAAGCCCAGTTCTCAAAGCTACGGCTTCCCCCAAAATAGCATCAGTGAAGGAGGCTGGTTCGGAGACAGCTTTGAGGATCTGACCTGCATGATTCCTAAAGATGAGTCCAACTCCACCTCTGTTTTGGCCTTGAATAAGGGAAGCATCCAAGTCAGGGGGTTTAACCCAAATGTTTCCTTGTAGTATGAGGGGTTGAAAGTCCTTGGGCTTGAGTGTGGTTGGTGGGGATAATTTGTGCCTCCCAAAATTCCCGGTGAGCATGCTCTGCTGCCTGTATAATCTCCACAGGACTCCAAGATCTGGTCTTGAAGATTCTATCATTTATGGCCTTCCACAACTACCTGCCGGTAAAAGCACCTAGACCCAAGGTGAATTTACTGGTCCCTTTGTTCTAGTCCACTAGGACTTTCCAGCTTTGTATCCAGGAGGAGATAGAGAGAGGGGTTGAAGGGGGTGGGACAAAAGATAACGAGCTTCCAAACCAAGCCAGTTTTGCTAAGGGGCATTCTAGCAGAACATGGTCTATTGTTTCAAGAGAAGCACCCTAGTGAAGGCACATAGGATCCACCAGAATCTGACATCTAACCAACTCTTCCCCAGAAGCAACTCCTCGAGCACAGGCTCTCCACAAAAAATTTATGATCTTTGGGAGAGTGTGGCATCTCCATATAAGTTTCCAAACTATATCAGGAACCGGAGTTCTACAGTTATGATATGAAGTAGATGGTTGAAATGATGCCATGCTGTCCTTCAGATTCTTGAGAAGATGGTACGCTGACTTCACTGAAAAAATGCCATTTCTTGTCTCCCCCCAAACCAGCTGGTCCTCTTTGGGAAAGATACTCAGCTGGATTTTCAAAATTTCAGCTCTATCCACCGGGTCAAAGAATAGGTCCAATAAATCTTGATTCCAACATCCCCTTTCCTAATCCATAATTTCCCAGACCCAATGGAATAGGCAGCCAGGAGGACGTTGCTGGGTTAACTTAGCACTAGGTAAGGAGGGAACCCAATTAGTGTTTGCTTCACTTACTTTTGCCATTTTTTTAGGGTGTGCTTGACCATAATTAATTGCTTGAATATTAATTATTTGTATTCTTAGATATGGATATTTGGTAAGTTATATGTTTTATTTTTTAGAATTTTAGATATTACGATAATGCCCGATTAGAAATCGAAATCGACCCACCCACTATTAAACAGTTTGTTTGGAACTGATTAGATAAATAGATCGGTGTCGGTTCTGATCCCATAGGACTAGGATCGATTAAGAACCAAACTGATTACCCAGAACCAGACCGATTTTTAAGGGTTTGCAGTATATCATAAGGTTCAATTACGAATTCGGAATTGCCAAATAATTTAGTTGGCTCGCGACCTAGACAAGCTCCCCTCTGGATGGCCTGGAAATCTGGATTTCAAAATCCAAAAATCCTCTTATCATGTGCACCTGGCTCAGCTTTTCCAATTTGATCCAGTCCGTCTAAAAGGGAACGTTCATGTGGTGAGCGGCGGAATTGCGCCACAAGATGTGCGGCACACCCTTGCACCTTAGAGGTGCCCAATCCCGCTAGGATCCAGCACATGCTTAGAAATATGTGCGCTACAATCCAACGGCTAGATGCTCTCTGGATGTGCTGGGCTCCCTGGAGAGGTGCTCAATCCATCCCGCTATCCTCCAATTCGCTCGTTTCACATAATTTGACTCACATTAACGCATTTGGAAAAAGCGCGGGAACTGCGCACGTGTTAATCCTTGAAACACAACACGGGCCGTATTCGCGCCTCTTCTCCTCTCTAATCAGAGCTCCAAACTTCCCCTTTCCGTTTTGTCTGAAAATCTCTGAAAACAGTTTCTCTTTCTCTCTCTCTCTCTCTCTCTCTCTCTCCATCAGAGAAGCCCTGAAATACGCAGAATTTTCTGGAGATATACGGCGACATATTTCGATGCACCAATTTTGTGAAGGTAAACTTCTCTGCAACATTTTTTTTTTTGTGAAACCTAGTTTGTAGAGTTTTTAATGGAGATCAATCTAATTTTGATTCATAGTTTTAAAATTTTCCCCAAACAGATTCCTGTTTTATCGACAGATCTGAAATACATAACGATGGGAACTGAGGAACCTCATATTTCACGGAGGAGCCCAAGTCTGAATTTCGAAATTTTCATATAGTTTGAGCTGGAGTGATTTCATTTTAGGAAGCCATGGTAGATCTCCTCACCAACACGGAGCACTGTAGTGCAAGAGAGATTAACAGAGAAAAAGCATGGTATCTACTCGGGGTTTTGTTGAGGATAGGGCGTCCAGCTCGTCCTGGAGAACTCGCAGCGAGATGTTCTATGTTCTATGCATCGCCTGATTTTGTTCAGTTCCTCTGCTTGATCCCTGATTCGCCTCTGTTCTTGACAGATGATCTGTTTGTCACAGTCTCTACGGGTGCCTTCTCGGCTTTTGAAGAATTGGTTTCTAAGGCTCGTGGTGATTTTGTTCCAAGGGTCACGCTTAGGGTTTTTGAACCGAGGAGATCACTGGACCTTGTTTTTCAAACATATTATCGTAAGCGGAAGGGACCAGAAGCTCTTTCTGTCATTTCTTCCTATGCTAAAAGAAGACTACTTTTGCCTCCTGAAAATGGTAAATGGGTCATAGCCTCATAGGTGTATTCTTTCCTGTGCTGCTTTTCTCTTGGAGTTGTATCCAATGTGTATTGTCTTTATTCTTTACTGATAAGAATGAACTGGAAACAGATGAAAACAACCAAATGTCGTTCTCTCTAGTAAACAAGATCCAATGGGATTCTGCTGAGGTATTATGTTTATTCTCAAGCAATTCGTTTTTTTAAATACCTATCGATCTATGACCTTGGCTTATTCGTAGGTATTTTTTTTCCCGTCCATTTCATTATTTTCCTATTATGTTTTGAATTAAACCAAGTTTTTAATTGATTTGATGCTACCTTAGTGAGTTAGTATAACATAGATTCTACTGATCATATGCTTCTTAGGAGAATACAAACTTTAATGTAGACATTTAACCAAAAGTCTAAGGAAAAAATTTATATACATGGCATTGTGATGCGTTTCACTAACATGTTGGGACAGATTTATGAACTAAACCACAGGACAGAATCGCAGTGAGAGAAATCCAGGTTTTCGATCCAGAACAAAGGTTGGTCGAGTGAATCTTATAACCTGCAGACATTAGTTCCCAAATGTCAAGAAGATCCAGAACAAAGGCTGAAACTGGAACTCTGAGATGGTAAACTGCCAAATAATGACCAGACTTTGATCCCAACAGAAAATAGGAAAAGGAAATCAATATAGCAGGGGAAACCAAGTAGGAAACATGCTTTTAAAATTAGAAAGTAAAGAAATTAGAAAATATTAAGTGCAAATGAAGTTAGAAGCCTGAAGGAAATTAGAAATCAAGTAGGTTTATTGCTGTAACAGAGTGTTTTTTTTTGGTTAATACTGTAACAGAGTTTAGATTAGGCTATGGTTACAACTGGAGATTGATGGAGGGATAAAATACTTGATCAGCTTAAAGCCTTAAACCAGATCTGCCCACTTAAGAGAAGAAGAAAGATTAGATAGTTAACAGCAAACTCAAGAGTTAAAAAGAAACAGGGGCCGTCTTCTTTATTTATAACTTCCTTAACAATCACAATAATAAGAAACCCCGATGTATGGTAGGAGGAATCCCTTACAGTTTAAGCCTCCCTACAAAATAGAAACTATGTAGAACATTAAAAACAGAAACTATGGCTGGAATGTAGGACCTGTCCAACCCTTTTAGAAGCACTACTAAAGTAACAACTAAAATAGAAACTAACATCTAATTTCGTATAGACCTCGTAACCCCCATATTTGGGCTTATAGAATGGGTCCATAAGTCCATTACAACAAAAATTTCAAATTACTTTGCCCATGACCCATATAACGCATTGGGGATTTAAATTTAAATGTAACTTGAACCAAATCTTGAACCAATGGCTCAGTTTGAACAAATCCTGGTTCAGTTTTAGAGGAACTGCAGCCATAGAACATGCTGTTTTTCTAGCAGCCGCAAGCTCTTTTTTCCCCTCTTACAAGCTATGACCTGCATCACTTTGTGCAGATGAGTTTCTATTCACAGTCCACTAATTTAAGCCACGTAGAGGGCTGACATAGTTGAACTAACTGCTGGATAGCTAAATCAACCCTTAGGTTGTCTACATGTAAAATTTCATGGCCCATCACAACTATATGACCCACCCTATGATGCACTTTATCCTGTGTATTTTCAGCTGCCAAATTAGTGGAGTACTGATGTGGTGATTTTAGCTGCTGGCTATGTGGATGGTGGATATCATCTTTCAAATGTCGAGGTCAAGCTCAACCATATGGCCCACCGTGTAGTGAACCATTTCCCTTATTAATATAACTCATTAGCCATTCAAATCTTAACCAAAATTGAACTGTTGGCTGTGCCACATGGTGCAATATTTTTGCCTTTAGAACATAAACTTTCCAGTTGAGCCAAGGATGATATGGAGAATACGTCCACAAAGTTTGGACTCCGCCAAATGTTTTGTCCATGTTACCTTAGAACTACCCTGAGTATACTTAATGACTAGACTTGTTCTTTTTATTTTACATAGGTGTGAATTATCTGAAAAGTCAAAAACAATTCTAATCCTTCCTGCTTAAGAGGGGCCAACAAATACTTTCTTCCATGAATCACTTGCCCATGTTGTCCAACGTCTAAATCTTAAGCTGTACATTTTCATCATTTTGAGATGTTATGGTGTTATTATAAAGAAATGGGTGGACCTGTGAACATCCCATTTCTTACAAAATTTAGTTATATCCAAGTTTGTGAACAGCTAAATTATAACCACGATGAAACTCTTTGACGAGACACAAAATTCTGAGCTCAAGGAATATATTTCCATGTCTTAGTTTCTTAGTAATAAATAACTACAAATTCCCGAGATATATTATGTTTGTTGTAGTTTGAGTATGTCACATGGTGTATATTTCACTGATGGAACTAACTGGCAAGGGCTCACACAAGCAGTGGAGCAGATGACTTAATTTGAGTTAATTACTTCTCTGTTAGTTCGAATTTGAGGAGTACTAGAATAAACAAGAAAAGGAAAATGCATTCTAGCCAAGAGCTGACCATTGACATACTTAGAATCATATTAATCATGGTAACTCTTAATCAAGAAAATAGATGGACTAATATTTTCCTTTGGAAGAACATTGCAAAATTTGACTTTTGAAAATTTCTTTTTCTGCACTTAGATTGTTGTGGTTTATGTATCGTAAAATTTCAGGTTTATATTCCCCAGAAAGGATTTGGCGGTTGGGGCCTTTGAACTTTCTTAATCTTAGGCTGCAAGGTCTCATTTCACCATATTTCCCGTTTAGTCACCTTCCAGCAACATGTGTACCCATAGATAATATCTTCCAGGAAAAAACTTTATGAGGCTGTCTTAGGCTTGTAGCTTTGTCCTCCAGAATAAAAACCAAGTTTAGACATTTTTCTAATCAGATAAAGCATAATATTTTCCTGTTTTTAGTCTCCATCCATTTTCTCATTCCATACTGTTACACAGTCGACTCATTGTTTCACCATTATTATTGGCAACTTCTGAATTTCTTAGTTATGCAGGGACATGCTGATATTGCAGACAATATGGTCAAAAGCGTGGATGTGAATTATGATTTGTGGCCTACAGATGGGTTTTCAAGTTATGGGTTGATGAACGACGATTTAGGATTTGGAAATGAATGCAAGAAGAAATTGATTGTGCATAGGGAATTCCTCGGACTTGTACATACACCAATGTTCCAACATAGTTTTCTCGACACTAAAATGGATGCAGACATTCCTAGGCCAACAAGAATTACAGAATGTGAGCCTGATCTTCGACCAGTTCTTCTATCAAATGTAATGGAAAACTTTATGTTAGAGGACAACACTCAAAGGGAGGAATTGGACTTGAGTGGGATAAATTTTACTTTAGCATCTTGTCCAGAAGTACAGAGGCAATGCAATGCTTCAGCTGCTGGGGTTGTTACTCAAGTTAATCATCCTTGTGCAGCTGCTGTAAGCAGACCTGTTGAAGGAGCTAATGAGGCGGTTTGCGGCTGGGAGGAGCAAAATATTAGTGAATGTGCTGTTCCCCAAGCAGATCCAGAGAATGCTGTCCCACCGGATAATACTACACCAATGTTCCAACATAGTTTTCTCGACATTAAAATGGATGCAGCCGTTCCTAGGCCAACAAGAATTACAGAATGTGAGCCTGATCTTCGACCAGTTCTTCTGTCAAATGTAATGGAAAACTTTATGTTAGAGGACAACACTCAAAGGGATGAATTGGACTTGAGTGGAATAAATTTGACTTTAGCATCTTGTCCAGAAGTACAGAGGCAATGCAATGCTTCAGCTGCTGGGGTTGTTACTCAAGTTCATCATCCTTGTGAAGCTGCTGTAAGCAGACCCGTTGAAGATGTAGGAGCTAATGAGGCGGTTTGCGGCTGGGAGGAGCAAAATATTAGTGAATGTGCTGTTCCCCAAGAAGATCCAGAGAATGCTGTCCCACCAGATAATACTACACAAAAGGGGGAAATTCGTAGAAAGGATTTGGAACCAGTGAACTCATTGAATAGTTATGATTCTTTGCTAACTTCTTTTAGAATAGAACAAACAACTGCTATGGTGAAAACGCAGGCTGTTTTTCCATTATTTGAGCACTTTATGGACCTGAAGAAGCAAACAAGACCTGTTATCAAGCAAAATCCTGTGCACAAAGATACTTCACCTGTAGGATCACATGTTCTTTCTGGGTCAATAGAATTTAATAAAGCTGTTAACACTGATAAGCAGCCGGAGCAATGTAAAAGAGAGCAAAAGTGTGGCTCCACGAAACAGAAGTTAAAGCAGAATCGTAACTATGACATACATAGCAAAGAAAACAGGGCAGTCCATCCCTTAACGATATCCAAGGTAAGCTTGTGTCCAGTTATGAGAATTGTATCACATCCACATATCTGTCGGTTAATTCGGGCTGTCCCATTGTTGAGGGTTTTTCTTGCATCGGTTGTATGTTATGATATTCCTTTTATCCTTCTAGGTTTTACAATTCATAAGAATGATTGATGGTCACTCTGCAGAATCATTCAGAGCCAAAAATACTTCCAAACTTTGAATCCTTCGTCATAGAGGAAGAAGAAGGTTCAGGTATTGAAACATCATTTTTTATTTATTTATGGCTCGAACAATTTACTATGATGCAGTCTGCTAATCATTACCTCTTTTACCCAAATATGCAGGTGGCTATGGCACTGTTTACAGGGCTCGGAGAAAAAATGATGGAAGAACCTTTGCTATTAAATGTGAGATATTGAGAAGCTATTAATGTGCTTTTGACTATTTTAATTCATATATATATATTTCTCTAATATTTTAGTATCTGCAATCCAAATGCTGTGTTGTTTAGTAGATCAGTGTACTGTATCTGAGTGGAAAATAGGGACATGTCTAATATCTATAATGAAGATTTTTTTTTGCCTAAATAACTTTTAAGACATTAACAATCATACAAAGGAACGTAGATCCTTGTTAATCATGCTCACAGTTTTTGTGCTGAGACTCCAAGCTGAGTAATGAAGTATGAGTTGACAAATCCCAATTAATTCCATTGAACAAGATAAAATGAAAGTACTTTCAAGAATTAGGTAACTGCTACTAATATTGAAATTTATCAGATTCATTGCAGTCTAGGTTTTACCCTTTAACATTGTTTAGCATTTTGATTACCATAAATGGGTTCTCCATTTAAAACTTATAAACTCTATACATGTACTTTAGTGCAACGGTAAGGTTGCTCCATTGTGACAAAGTGGTCTGATGCAGGTTCATCATAGAAATTGGCTTATTTCTTTAGAAATGGGCCTAGGGTTGGGTTATATACATGTTGGGCCTTTGTTCCCAAGGGTTTTCTATGTATTAGGCTACTTTAATGAGCCTAAACTAGGGGTACATAGGTTGCATACGGGATTAGCCCAATACTTAGTCTTATTTTTGTGTTTTTAATTGAACCGGTTTAAATTGGTTGCATCCAATTGGTTCAATTGGTCTAATTTAAGTGAAGTGATCCTATTGGCTAAGAAGTTTTTATATCTTATTGGCTAGTAGGGAATATTCTTTTATTTTAAGTAGTTTAAGTTGTTTTTAAGTCATTAGGACTCTATTTTGAGTCTATTTCAGTTTCCTAGTCAATTTAAATTAGCTAATAGGTTAGGGATAGGGTTAAGCCATTCCTTTTTAGTGTCTAAGTCTATTTTTAAGTCTTCTATATAAGTTTGTAAGGGAGGCCAGCATTACATACGAATTTTAATTAATGAAAAAGCTTTTGTTTGCTGCCATAGCTGCTGCTCTGCTCTGTTGAGTGAACCTTGTGAGTAATATCAAGGCTACCTTGTGGGTAATATCAAGGTGACGGGATTGGTGGACTCCGATCGACTCCTTGCATCTTGTAGATCGGGAGGTTCTTCTTCTTCTTCAATCAAGCTTCCTCAACTTGCTGCTACTGCAGATCTGCAGATCCGGTGAGTTGTTTGTTAATTTAGTTATTCCCTTCTTCCTCTAACCTAATCCACACCCCCTCCTTCCATCAAACCTTAATTCTCCATTAAACCTGTACTCCTACCTCAACTAGGACTCCCTCATAACTTCAGATCTGTCCATCAATCCAAACCTACACCAATAGACTCCTAAAAACCTGCACATCATTATCAAATAAAACCCTAGCTCGAAACCCTAACCCTAACCCTAATTCTGCCCTATGTAGCCTAAGCTGTCCCAAACCAGCAGCCTTGTTAAGTGATCCTATTACCCTGGCTCCTAGTGGGACTATTCCTACCTAGGACTACATTATGGTCACGGTTTTGAGTGTCTGGAAACAGCCTCTTCGAGAAGTGGGGGTAGGGCTACATACATTATGACCCACCCCAGATCCTGCAGTGGCGGGACTCGGGAGCCTTGTGCACTGGGTACGCCCTATTTAAACTCTATACATGTACTTTAAATATCTTAATTTATATGTGTTTACCAGCAATAACCTGATGTTTGCAGGGAATTCACAACTAAAGCTAATCGAGACACAAAAATCTCTAGTATGTGTTGTGCAATAAATTGTTAATGGTGGAGATGTTAAAGTTTAAAGAAAGTCTAAATTTTTAGAAATTCCTGCATCATGAGAATGGTATAACTGCTGTAGATTTCTTCATAATAATAACTAAAGTTAGTTTAGTTTCTGTGGTTGGCACCGAACGGCACAAGTGAGTCAGCAACCCTGTTGGTCTCTAAAAACTCCAATTCCTGCTAGACCTAGGGAGCCAATGCATGAACCATCAATACTGATCTTTATACAGTCGGATCAGATGGGTGGGGGAGAATTGGTAGGCCTAAAATGACTCTAGAAGAAGTGGTGAGGAAAGACATGCATAGCTTAGGACTAGTAACAAGTATGGTTTTGAATAGAGCTTAATTCAGCTGATTGGAGGGAAAGGATCTGTGTAGCTGACCCCATTTAGTTGTAATAAGTTTGAGTTGAGTTGAGTTAAGAATAACTAAAATTATTTCTATTAATTACTTAGTGTTCAAAAAAGGAAACACATTAGGCAGTGCAAAGACTTCTTAATGTATGAGAACTAAGCCTCAAGGCATTAGTTGTGAGCCTGATGTTCTCTCCTTTTATCAAATGAAAGAGGTAGGTAAACAGTAAAAAATGGCAATCAAGAGAAGAATAAAAATGTGCATGCGGGCTTGGATAAGAATAGGGCTCCTCAATCATTGCCAAAGTGATTTCCAGTGTTTTGATAACCAGACCGGACTGCGTGCCTCAACCATTGGAACTGTAGGCTGGTGCTTTTACAGCTGTATCAAACCCCCAAATCATTAAGTGATCCAAAAATGGTGAAGAAAGAAGGCATTGTCAACTTCTCTCTTAATCAATATTCGAAAATTGTGATAGTAAAGTTATAATGATTTTTTTCCCCACTGACTTGAATGTACAATCAATGTACAATTAGGTCACTTTCCAGTACACTATCACTTCACATCTGATGAGAGTTGACAACTACTATTGGCTTATAATATGACTTTTCTTTTGGCTGACAGCTTGAATTGCTTAAACTTGTAGAAACATATTTGAATTAGGTTAATGCTTGGATGATTAGTTCATCTCAAGCACATTGTATTTATAACTATAATGAAATAGTAAAAATAATTACATAAGCAATGTGGGATTAAACCACATAAGAAACTAACAAATAATAAAGGAAAAAAGTCTAGAATACCCCCACGGTATTCTGGCCCAATATAACTAACACTCCCCCTCAAGTTGGAGCATATATATCATGCATGCCCAACTTGACTAAGATAGGATGAAACAGCTTGCTACTCAATCCCTTAGTGAATACATCAGCTAGCTGATCAGAAGACTTCACAAAGGGAACACAAACGAGGCCAGCTTCAAGCTTCTCCTTGATGAAATGTCAGTCAACCTCCACATGTTTCGTGCGATCATGCTGGACAGGGTTATGAGCAATGAAGATGGACAGCAACACCAATATCCTGCAATAACCCTCTAAGCCACAGAACTTCACAAATTCCTTGTGCCATTGCGCGGAATTCGGCTTCAGCACTAGACCTTGCCACAACATTCTGCTTTTTTGCTCCGCCATGTGACAAGGTTTCCACCCACAGAGGAACAGTAGCCAGAGATAGATTTCTTGTCAGGAGAACCAGCCCAATCGACATCAATATAGGCTTCAACCTTCAAGTGACCATTGGCAAATAGAAGAATTCCCTTTCCTGGAGCAGACTTCAAGTACCTCAAAATACGACGGACCGCATCCATATGAGAGGAATATGGATCATGCATGAACTGACTCACCAAACTCACAGCAATTGCAATGTTAGGGCGTGTGTGGAAAAGGTAGATTAGTTTGCCTACTAACCGCTGATAGGCACCCTTGTCAACCGGCTCACCCTCTTTCTCCCTAAGTTTTGTAATAGCTTCCCTAGGAGTATCTGAAAGATGACAGCCATGTAGCCCTGTCTCAGTCAATAGATCAAGGACATATTTTCTTTGAGAAGGAAAAATGCCCTTTGAAGATCGAGCAACTTCTATCCCTAGAAAATATTTTAGGGGACCAAGATCTTTGACCTCAAACTCACGGCCAAGAAGAATTTTCAAATCCCTGATTGCAGTATCATCATTACCAGTGATCACAATATCATCCACATAGACTACGAGAAGAGTAACCTTGTCACCAAGTCGTCTGATAAACAAAGTGTGATTAGCATTGCTCTGCTTGTAACTTGCTAAAATCATAGCCTTATGAAATCTGCCAAACCAGGCCCTGGGTGACTACTTCAAGCCATAAAGGGCACGCTTCAATTTACAAACCTTGCCCTTAGTCCTGTCATCAGAGAAACCAGGTGGAATGTCTATATATACCTCCTCCTCAAGCTCCCCATGGAGAAAGGCATTTTTGACATCTAACTGCTGAAGATCCCACCCAAGATTTGCAGCACAAGATAATAACACCCGGGCAGTGTTGAGCTTTGCCACTGGTGCAAAGGTCTCATGATAGTCAACTCCATAAGTCTGAGTGAACCCCTTTGCAACCAAACGTGCCTTGTACCTGTCCACCGAACCATCATCCTTCTGTTTAACTACAAAAACCCATCTACAACCCATTGGTTTTTTCCCTGGAGGAAGAGCCACAAGATCCCACGTATTATTTTTGTGTAGTGCTCTCATTTCTTCCAACATTGCTGTCTTCCACTTTCCATCTATAGATGCTTCCTGCCAATTTCTAGGAACCGAAACAGAGGAAAGAGAAGATACAAATGCACGAAAAGAGGGAGAAAGAGAGTTATACGAAACAAAATGAGATATGGGATGTAAAGTGTAAGTCCTAGTACCTTTACGAAGTGCAATAGGTAGGTCGGAAGGAGATGGATTACCAGGAGATGTAGGATCTGTGTCTGGAGCCGGCAATTGGATGGGTACTAGTGCTATAGTGGGATGCAACTGCCCTCTTGTGGACCTTCCCCTTGTATAGGTGATCATGTTGGAGTTGTCAATTCTCTTCTGAAATTCACCAATAGTTCTCTGGACCGGAGTCTGCTCCCCTTGAGTAGGAATATTAACAACACTATTTTCTATGGTCTCCCCCTGTAAAGGATTCCCATTAGGTGAGGGAGGAATAGCCAGAGGTTGTTGGGAGGTCTCCAAAGTAGGATGGGCAGCATCCAAGGGTGGATGGGAAGCATCCAAAAGGGGCTGGACAACAGCCGTGGGTGGTAAAGAGGGTTGGGCAGCCAGAGGCTCCTCAGGTAAAGGAATCTCGAAAGCCACATCTTCACCAGCATTCTCCCCCTGAAGAGGTGGCGAAGAATAATAAGAAAGGGACTCATGGAAAACAACATCCATGCTAACCATGGTACGGCGGGAAGGGGGATGGTAACATTTATAACCTTTCTTGGTTGGAGAATAACCCAAGAAAATACAACGGAGTCCTCGAGGTTCAAGTTTGCTGGGAGATTTAGTATCTCGAGCATAACACACACATCCAAACACCTTGGGAGGCACAGTACAGGAGGAATTACCAATTAAAACATCAGAGGGGCTACGGGAGTGAAGTACCCGAGATGGTAGCCTATTGATGAGATAGGCTGCCGTGATAACCGCATCCCCCCAATATTGAGACTGGACATTCCTCGCAAACATTAATGCTCTGGCCATTGCTAACAAGTGGCGGTTTTTCCTTTCTGCCACACCATTCTGGGCAGGGGTATCAACACAACTAGTCTGATGAATGATTCCATGGTCAGCCAAATATTTTTGAAATTGTGATTCTTTATACTCTGTTTCATTATCACTTCTCAATATTTTGAGAGTAGCCTGGAACTGAGTTTGGACCATTTTATGAAAGTGTTGAAAGCATGAAAAAACTTGATTTTTGGTGTGCAAGAGATAGACCCATGTGTTCCTAAAATGACAATCAATGAAAGATACAAACCACCGATGGCCAGAAATAGAGGGTTTACGATTAGGGCCCCAAACATCAGAATGCACTAACTCAAAACAAGAAGAACTTCTTTTATTTGAAATAGGATAATTTGAACGTGCCTGTTTGGCAGAACACACGCCTCACAAAAAAAGTCATCCTTAGTATGTAGGGTGACCAAACTAGGAAATAAATGTGCTAAAATTCCTAAAAGGGGGTGACCTAACCTAGAGTGCCACCGGTAGAGTTCAAGAGACCATGGAGTTCTGGTGTAGTGGAGAAGGTAATGGTGGTGGAGAGAAGCGGCCATCATCAAGCAGGTGCAGCCCACCGTGCACTTTACCCAATCCAATCGTCTTCCCAGAGGCCAGATCCTGAAATACACAATGAGAAGGAAAGAAAGTAACTCTGCAGTTAAGATCACGAGTAATACTACTAATGGAAAGAAGGTTAGTAGTAAAATTAGGAACGTGCAAAATAGAAGTTAATGGAAGGGAGGAAGTTCAGTTGATGATTCCCTTTCCAGAGATAGATGAAAGAGAACCATCAGCTACCTTGACCTTGTCCTTCCCAGAAATAGGAGAGTATCGATGAAACAAACTAGAGGAACCGGTCATATAATCTGTAGCCCCAGAATCTATGGTCCAAGGATGGGAGGCTACAGAAGCACAATGACCGCCAAAAGGAATACCTAACCGGGCAAAGTGTGAACCTGAATGAGCGGAAGAATTGGCAGTAGCTGATGTAGTAGAGGCAGCAGCAGCGGAAGACCTCAGCATACGTCGAAATGCACTGTAGCTCATCCTGGGATAGACCAGAGGTCGATAGGGTCGTAATGTGATCTCGGTCGATGGGCCTTGGGCTTTGTCTTGGTCTTGGTCTTGGTCTTGGCAGCCCGTTTTGCTTCAAAGTCAGCTGGTTTCCCATGAAGTTTCCAACACCTCTCCTTAGTGTGATATGGTTTGTGACATTGCTCACAAACAACAGTCCCTGTAGTAGAGTCACCAAGAGAAGCAGTGCCAATAGGTGTAGGAGTGATGGGGGCAGCAGCCTTGAGAGAAGATCTGTCAGTAATAGGAGGATGTAACATGGCAGCCCTACGGTTCTCCTTAGAAGAAACCAATGCATAAGATTGTTCTAGTGTGGGAAAAGGTGTATGGCCCAACACTTGAACACGAATGGGATCATACTCCATATTCAAACCAGCTAGAAAATCATAGACTCTGATCTTGTCCACATGTTTCTTATAAGGGGCAATATCAGCAACTGTAGAGGGGTGAAAATCAGAGTAATGATCCAACTGTTGCCACAGGCTGCGGAGAGAAGCATAGTAGTCCGAAACAGAAAGGTCTCCCTGAGTAGTGTGAAGGGCCTTCTTTCGAATTTCATAAACCTGGGCATCATTGCCAAGCTGTCCGTAGGTCTCCTTGCAAGCAGCCCAAATCTGGTCGGCAGTATCTAGAAGAAGAAAATTATGCTGTAAAGCTGAAGTCATAGAGCCTATGAGGTAGGACATGAGAACACCATTATTGGCCAGCCACTTAGTCTGATCAGGGCCTTTATCACTAGGCTTAACAATAGTGCCATCAATATGGTCAGTGAGGCCACGGCCAGCAATGGCAAAGGAGGCTGATCTGGACCACAGAAGGTAATTTGAGCCATCCAGTTTGATGGGGTTAGGTGGAAAGCTGTGATAATCTGTCTTGTGATTGCCATCATGAACAGAAGTAGCAGTAGAGTTGGTAGAGTCACCCATACCGGCAGCAGAGAAGGCCAAACAACTTCAAGTAAAGGCCCAAACAAATAGAACCAGCAGCCAAAAAGGAACCTTGATCGATTATGGTTTTTAGGGTTTTGAACAAAACCCTAAAGTGATGGAATCGATGGATGAGCCTAGGCTGCAATAAATAATATCGAAGTGGCTGAAAAACTGAGGTAGAGAAGTCCTTAATAAGAGAAACACATCTGCAGAAAAATCAGATCCAAAAAAAACAGGTGCAGCAGCCCAATATCGATAGAATTAGGGTTTAAAAAAACCCTGTAATGATGAGATCGATCTCAAGGTCTTCACACACCAAAAAACAGATCTGTAGAAGCTGATATAGCTGTCGAAGGAGCCCTTATAAGTGAAGAAAACACCTGCAAAAAATCAGCAACAGTGGGCAGCAATAACCCTAAGATCGATAGATGTCAGGGTTTTGAAAAAAACCCTGAAAATGGAGGAATCGATCTCAAGGAAGTCTTCAATCTTGAGGAATAATTTCTGAACCAATAAAACAACAATTCTGCAGCAGCTTCTGGTCTTCAAAGAGAGGAGAGGAGCCCTTGTATCTGATGTAGAAGCAATCTCCAAGAAGGAACTGAAGAACCAATATCGCAGCAGTGTTGATTGGAGTCTATCGAACAGAATTATAAGTCATAAATGAGGTAATGGGGGCAGCAACTGGATCGCATGATTACCTCATCAGTGCTGCCCTATATGGGAATGAAGAACAAGGGAGAAGAAGGAGAGAATTAGAAGAGAAGAAGATCGAGAGAGAGAAGAAGAACAAAAACCGAGAAAAATTGGTGTCCCTAGTTCGAAATCTGCTTTGATACCATGTAGAAACAGATTTGAATTAGGTTAATGCTTGGATGATTAGTTCATCCCAAGCACATTGTATTTATAACTGTAATGAAATAGTAAAAATAATTACATAAGCAATGTGGGATTAAACCACATAAGAAACTAACAAATAATAAAGGAAAAAACCCCAGAATACCCCCACGGTATTCTGGCCCAATATAACTAACATTGGTATTTCCATTGGATTTCTAATTTTTAATTTCCAAATTTTTGCAACTGAGTATTCAGAAAGCTGTTAGCCCAATTGTGCCAGTTCCTTCCATTCATTTGGCTTGGGCCTTGCTATAGGTCATTCAACAAATGAAACTCGGGTTTGGAGCATAATTTAATATTTTATTTTAGGGAAGGTCGAGTAGTGGGTCAATAGGTTGATCTAGAACAAACAATGGTTCCATATAAACACCACGTAATGTCTTAATTCTGCAAGACTGGCAATTTTCTCATTTTGTAGAAATAATTTAAATAGAAGAAAATCCTTGATGGTGAGATGAACATTGCAGCTTGTGACTTCAGATGCTATTGGATATCAATCTTGTTATTTCTTTAGTATTGCATTGGTGGTTTCATGAGTATATTCAAGATCTTATAACATCTTTGGAGAAATATCACAACTGCTTCCATTAAAAAAAAAAGTCTCATATTACATGTTAGAAAGTCTCCATAAAAAAATCATACCATAATGCATGGTTTTGATTCTGCAGGTCCTCATGCAAATGCTCACATACATCATGTGAACAATGAGCTGAAGATGTTGGAGCGATTTGGGTAGGGATGCAAAATATATTGGGTATCTCATATATAGTCAAGAACTTATAAATTTAATCTGTAGTTTCTTTTGATGCAGGGGTAGGAACTTTGTAATAAGGTATGAGGGCTCTTTCAAGAGTGGAAACTCAGAGTGCTTCATTCTTGAGCATGTTGAGCATGACAGACCTGAGGTAATTATTGAATAGCTTGCTAGTTAACTTTGCTAATCTTCCCTCTCATCTGTTCTTACCTAATTTGTAGGTACTTAAAAGAGAAATAGATATATTTCAGCTCCAATGGTATGGTTATTGTATGTTCAGAGCCCTTGCAAATCTGCATAAGCAGGTAGGAAATCTTGCAGTCTTGGTTAACTCATTTGCTAGCTTCAAAAGTATTCTTTTACCTTATATTTTTGTTTTCACAATTTGCAGGGAATAGTGCATAGAGACGTTAAACCTGGGAATTTCCTCTTCTCCCGTAAACATAACAAAGGTTACCTCATTGATTTTAACCTAGCCATGGTCAGTGCTATTTTTCTTGGTTGCTCTAGAGCCCCTTAAATGTGCTCTTCTAAGCTTATTTTCTCTTGATCAGAGTGTGATGTATGGCTCCCTTGGTCCTTATATTTTGCAGGATCTACAGCAGAAGTATGGCCACAGTAGTAAGTTCCTTATACTTTTTTCCTTTTCTACCCCCTTCCTTGCCCCTTTTCTTTTGCTTTGTTTTTTCAATGGTGTCACAATTTGGTATAAATAACTAGAGCCTTCTTTCATATTTATCTAACTCATCTCAACTCAGCTAAGCCTTGTCCCAACTCCCAACTCCCAACTCATCTACAATTCGATCCTATTTACCTTAGCATTCCATTTGAACTCACATTTTGTTATTAACTGGAAACCATCCATATCTTTTCTCACTACTCCCCGAGTCATTTTCAGTCTACACCCTCCTTATTCTTCTGACTCCTCTAATCTGTACCATATCACTCCTTACCGGTGCATTTCCTTAACTAGTCACCAAAAAGGATCAGGGTTGATTACGTGTGCTTTTCTGTGTTTTGTGTTCATGCATGTGTGCCTACCCTATGAACAATATATTCTGATGATTAAAATTTGCTTTTCCCATGTCTTCTAAGTTCATGCTTTCTCATAAGAAGAGTAAAGGTTAGAGTTTTGTTTTTCATGATCAGGCAAATCAAAGACAAGCCATAACATAAACTTCGATCACGTTCCTATTCCCAGTACCAAATCTGCTCTAATTACCAAAGATAGGAAAGTGCTGAGTGGTAAAGTTTGGGAAGCTGTCAATCGAGAAGCAGAAAAGGACACTAAGACATCTCTTGAACACAAGAAATTGAAAAAGAGGGCTGATGTTGGTCATCCAAAGGCCCACCCTGACTTGGGTAGTAGAACTATATTCAGAAGCCAAGGTGCAGATGGCTCTGGAGTAACCTCAACCAAGGATGCAACAAGCGCTAGAACTCCTTCAGCAGAGAGGTTGAGGGAACCCCTTCCATGCCATGGAAGGAAGGAGCTGATCAGTCTGGTGCAGGAAGCTATGCAAAGTCCGAATCAAGATGCTGTAGGCATTCCAGGTTCTCAAAGGAGGAGGGTAGCTCCTCCTCCTGGGAAAGTGGAAGGCAAAACTGTTTACCTGACTCCAATGCCTCTTCACTGTACTGGTGTTGCTGGTGTTGGCTTATTAAAGAATAAAGGTTTGTCTTGTCTCCTGTATTAGATAATGGAAGTACTTATTTTAATAGTTCTATCTTTTCTAACAAATACAGACCATGGTTTGCTTGTCTTTAGGGGATGGAATACATAAAAGAGAAGGTCCTTGTGTTGGAACCAAGGGTTTCCGGGGTCCAGAGGTAACAAGGCATTTGCCCTTTGCATGTGAATGTAGTGATCTTTACTTTAGCCTAAATCTTTACTGTTCTTAAACCATTGATGTTTGGCACACATCTTTATCATCACTATCACAGTATCACAGACATATGGTTGTGTCTATCTTAAGGACAATTACAGTATTATGAAGAAAAAAATTTGTATATAAAAATAAAGATCAACTCAACTTCATCATACCAAACCTTATCCCAAATCATCTTCCTATTTCACAATCATCAGTAAATAAGCAGTTCACTTGATTATACGAGAGAAGCTAAGCGTGTTATAACAGATAACAGGTCACAGAAGAGAAAAGAAATGAGGTTTAGGAAAATAATGGACCTTTCAGGAAAGGTAAAAGATCACTTGGAGCTTTCTTGATGTTTTGGACAGTGCCTAAAGGAATGCATTTGGTTTTTTCACACTTTTTCATCCACATGCATTCTTCCATTGTCTTCTGATTATATGTGATGGAGCATCATGTCATACTAACATTCAGTCTTATGGGGTTCTCCAACATTGGTCATGGACTCATAGTATGTGATAGGGATATCAGAGTGACTGACCAAGTCTTTACTTGTTCAAGTAGGCTATGGAGCTATTCTGACATACAACTTGAACATGCAGTTAAGTGGTTACCAACTTTCCAGAGTCTTCTCCCCTCGGGAAGGAGGGCTGTTACTTCTTGAACTTGACTATCCAATAAAAAACAAAATCTGTCGTACGGTATCTGGTTTAATATTTCCATTGGCACTATCTAGGTGATTGATTTAACTCAAGTTTCAGAAGTGTCTTGATATGCTTGAGAAGTTCGTTGAAATTGGTTCATGGGGGTCTTCCATAGTCACCAGCACCAACAAATATCTTATACTTGATTTGCAACGATTTTTTATGCATGCAAACATGTCTACAACACACACACATGCACAGAGATACAGCGCTATTAAATGAAAAGTGATCACAGTATTGAATGACTTGTTCAGGTCTTGTTCAGATCTGCTCACCAAGGCTTCAAAGTTGATGTGTGGTCTGCTGGGGTAACCTTACTTTACCTGATGATTGGAAGAACACCATTTGTTGGTGACCCTGAACAGTAAAATCTTTGCTCTTGACAAACAGATAAATGCTAATTTTTTTATTCCTCAACTCTGTTTCACTGACCGCACTGTTCATCAGCAGGAACATAAAGGATATTGCAAAGTTGAGGGGCAGTGAAGATCTATGGGAAGTAGCCAAGTTGCATAACCGAGAATCCTCATTCCCCGTGGTACCCATTACATCAAATTTTGTTTTATGTGATTTTTGAACAACAATGCCCTATGTTAAGAAGTGTGCCTTTTTCTTCCAGGAACTGTTTGATATACAAGCCTTACCATCGATAGGACTGAGGGAGTGGTGTGAAGTGAACACAAAGAGACCAGACTTCCTTGAGCTGATCCCCAGATCACTCTTTGATCTAGTGGACAAGTGTTTGACTGTGAACCCAAGACTGAGGATCAGTGCAGAAGAAGCTCTGAGGCATGACTTTTTTGCCTCATGCCACGAGAATTTGAGGAAGCATAGGCTTCTTAGGCGAGGGCCTAGCTTGGACTCGGGAAGCCCCTGCCTTTCAACTAAACAAGTGTCAACTGCTCTGTGATAGTTTCAGTCTCACATGGCAAGTCTAATTGGAGAGCTCTTGAGGTCAGCTCAGTCCCAACTGACATCAATTGTAGTACTAACCTTTGTTTTTCATTTTTTGATTGTAGAATATTGTAAATTGTTAATCTCAATCTCCCATTCTCTCTCTCGTTTGAGTAAATTGTAAATCCCAGTGGCTTTTGTTTCGTAATTAAATTATTGCATGGAATTTTATTTTTTTGGGGGGGAAAGTACAAACTTGAAGCCAAAGTATATGAGAGCTACAAAGATCTGTTATCTTATTCATAACTACCAGAATATCCATCTAAATTAGTTTTCCTTGCCAGTTGATGAGTTTGACCAGATCTCCCTCAGTTCTGCTTCAAGAGCTGAGGGCATGTCCTGACCTCACCCGTGCTTGGATTGGGTTTGCACCTATGGAGTATTAGACATCAACCAGATTTAGTTCAAAACTGCCATCACACATGATCACTGTAGGATTTATTTGCTTGGTTATCCATGTTGACCTAATCACCTAAAACTTGTTACTAGGTCCATTGGGGGTTGTGGGCTGATGATGGGATGAGTGATTATCATGTTTAAGTCCATTGTCGGTTTCGGATATTCTTTAAATTTCAGACTCCTTGCACAAAAGACTGTAATTAGCCCAGTGCTTCCATGTGTCTATCTCTCTACACTCCATGTAAAAAGATACTTTTGCTGTTTATTTTGTCGAGGAGAGAGACACATGGAATGCCGGTGTAGGTCGCGCTCCAGACAGACAACTACTTTAATTATCATTGCCACGAGGAGTATGCCAAGAGCGTACCTCTTGTCTTGCTATTTAAAGCTATTCTACAGTACACATATCCTTTAAGACCTTGTACCTATCGGATTTGAATTCTGTCGGTTTATATTATTAGGTTGCATAAAACAAGGATGGTTATTTATTAATCAAACACAATGGAATTACAACCCCCATTAAATCAGATACAATATTTTAATCCCTTTCGGGGTATCTCCACAATCCATATGCAACTTCAGTCTTGTGACAGTTTAACGGGCAACAACCTCTACCAATATACAGCAATGCCACAATGTAACCCAAGTTGAGGCTGTCAGCCATATCAACTAGCCATTAGTCAGGTTTTGAGAGCACTATTCAAACCTAGATAGAGTACACCAGTACAAGTATTCAAGAACTAGTACAAAAGCTGCAAAAAATTAGCTTTACAATTCTTAATTTGAGGATAACTCTTGAGCATCTATTTTATTTTTTTCCCTTCACCATTGGATCTACATACAGAAATGAGAGAGCAAAAGGAGAAAACACTAATTTTACACAGGTAATGGGTCTGACCATCTTCTCTTCACCTCAGATTTCCATCGGACGTCTTTGAGCATCCCATCCATCCCATAATCCCTCTCCATAACAAGATTGAGTCCTTCCTCTGAGTACCACCCAACTCCAATGCAGAGAATTCCATCCTTTTTAATGTCAACATAACCAGTAACACCACCTGGCAACCAGAGTACAGTCACATCCTGCATGTCTAGCATCTCTTCCTCCCCAAAGTAGACAGGATTCTCGGGCAGGCTCCTCTTTTTCACTGTTTCTGTACAGAGATACACGTATGGGACACCATTGCCTTCCTCAATCACAGTGTCATCCCCAAAGATAGGGGTTGCACTAACTTCAAACACCTTCCAAGGCCCAGTCAAATCTGATGGTTGGGTTCTTTTCCGCTGAGAAAATGGTTTCAGCTCTAACTCCGGATCATCACTGATTAAAAATAGTTCGATTATATTTTCGCAAGACAAAAACTGTAACTCGTTACCATCATTTAGAAAAGGCAATGTAGTGACTAGTGACCCACCAATGGATGACATCAGAGTAATCAATTTCCTGACTTGCCAAGGCACACCAAACATGTGCAGTTGGTTTCGCACAATATTTTGTAGGCCCATCATGGAGGTATTCCATGCCAAGATTTGATCTCCCTCCCCTTCCCCCCCCCCCCCCAACTTTTCTTTAAATCAGAAACAAGAATGATCTTTTTTCCAGAAAACAAACTGAATCTGCCACTAAATCAACAGAGGATTTACAAACTAGGTGGTAAAAGCGGATGTTAGTGAATTGTAGTACCTTTGGTAGTCAAGAGCAGCAGGGGTGATCCATTGTTCTTCATATACAGCGACCCTCAGAATCTGAATATCTGAACCTCCATTACTGAATTCTACGGTGTGCACAATACGCAGTCTTTTGTGGCATCCTTTAACCAGACACTAAGCCACAAGGCAAAAAATGAGATATGGATTCTTATGTGTATTTCACAGCATTCAATTCAATCATCTTAAATTTACTTCAAAATATAGTTGTCAAGGCGCCTAGGCAAACCAAGGCGAGCGAGGGGGTAAAAATCAAGGCGACGAAGGCAACACCAAAAATCAAGGCGTGACAAAGAAGATTTCTAGACGATTTGGTGAGTCCCATGGGCAGTTGCATGGACATGAAATTAGAAGATCTTTGAGGTCTTTTACAGCTATCGCATGGGTCCCACCTTGACAGCTGGCTTGGAAAAGTGATTGCTGAAATCTTTCAGCTTATTTAGTTTCTATTCTCAGTTTTAGAAAGTAGGATTTCTTTTATTGTCATAGCAGTCTAGGAGTTTTTATTTGTGTGGATTTCTTTCTCTTTAACTTTCTATTTTGTAAGGGGGAGGGCTTCAAGCTCAAAACACAGCCTTTCTGGAAACAGCCTCTCAGCGAAAGCAGGGGTAAGGCTGCATACATTATGACCCTCCCTAGACGCCGTAGTGGCAGGAGCCTCATGCACCAGGTACACCCTTTTTCAAAAGGGAATCTAAATCGTTAAGTGCTGTTTTGTCCAGCCTTCCCACACATTGGGAGTTTTGTTTTGAATGATTTCCTTTATTATAAATACAAGGAAGGGGGACTATCCCCATATGATTTGGAGTTTGGAGAAAGCATAGCTTTGTGCTTTGTGTGCTGTGAGAGGCCGTTGGTGAGAGATAAAACTACGGAGAGAGAGGCTGTGGGTGAGAAATCCTTCCCTATCCTTCCCTTTCCTATCCCTTCTTCTATCTTTCTTATCTTTTCTATCAATTCCTTTGCTTCTACTTTATTGACCTGTGAAATACACATTTGAAACCATTCAAAGGCCTGTTGCTGCTGCTGGAATTATTGTCTGAGGTAAATTACTAAATCTACTGCTATCCATTGAAGAACTTGCGATCCTCCTGTAGGTTAGGACGTCTTTGCCCTAGTCCTACATTATATCCTACTCCCAGTAGGTCTGCTCCATATCTTTGAATCTAACCATTAGACTTCCATCTAACTTTACTGGTTCGTTCCCCTTGTCATGTAGTTGCATTAGACATTAATTCTGTATTGATGCTTATGTGCAAGTTTAAAGGCCCCCAAGGAGCAGTTGGCAGTCTAATGGTCTGAAATTTGACTAGGAATTTTAGGTGGTCTTTATATATGTAATACACCACCATCAATTAAGGGGGATTTAAATAAAGAATATGAGATTTTTTAAGAGTTTTGATGCTGTTGAGCAAAGCATATGGGATTGGTATCCAAACCTGATTTATTCTCTTCTCTTCTTTTCTCTTTTGTTCTCCTCTCTTCTTCCATCCTTTTTGTCCCTTCTTTCTCCCGAGAAGAACAAACTAGCCTAATTAAACTACCGAAGTAAATCCTGTGTTCCTACCTCCTAGCAATATTTTAGGGCCATTAAAGTGGCCCATCATGATGAATTCCCATTGGACCAAAGGCCAAACACATATATAACCCAACCCAAGGCTTATTTCCACCAAAATAAGCCCAATTTTGTGGTTTATGGTTCATTAAAATTAAATCTCCCAGTGGATTTCCCTTGTTCGGGATTAGTTCTGCAATACCTTTAGAATCCAGCAATTGAATTCTGGAAGGTTGTTAAGGTTTTTGTAACTAACTCAAATACACTTCTTCAGTTATTTCAAATCTGACAGTCAGACCAGCATAAAATTTTCTAGATTTGTTCACACTGTTAAACTAAGCCCACATCCAGGATTGTTGCCCCATCTGATCAGTCTTTGTTTAATTATTGAAAACCTCCTGAATCTGGTCCCTAATCCTTACAAATACTTATCTTGTAACCTTCATTTTATAATTTGTGTGTACCTGATTCAATCAATGGTTTTCTTGGTGACTCACACACGTCTCACATCCTAACCTAATAATGCTTACCAAAATCATTGGTGGAGAAGCTTAAGACTTTGCACATACCCAAGATACAGTGTTCAGATAATGTCCATAACTAATAAGCAAATAATCCAACAAGAAAGTCAATAATAGTCAAACAGAAGATAGAGCATAACAAACATATGACATAATGAAAGGAAGTCAAGATATGCTATGTTAAATTATACAAAATACAGCAAAGAACCTACCTGTTCAAACTTGAATGTTGGTGAAAGGAAGTATGTGGAATCATCTACTTCTCCAACTGGTACATGGACTGGGCCTCTAGAATATGATCCGTCCTGCAGATCAGCAGGATAAATCACAAACCCATGATAACAGGTGATCAACAAAGACATGAAGGACCACTAATTTAATGCAAACGGTATTAGCACAGCCACCCACCTGCTACAGTTATCTATAAATATGTGAAATTCACGTTAACCATTTCGTTTTTCAGTTCACTTTCGCCAATTTGCTAATATTCCAACATATACCTTAAGAAGGCATTAGATGGTTTCCAATACAAAAACTCCCCAATGACATCACATAGTATGACATCATGCACATATGAACCAACCACATGACTTTAATCATAACATCATATCTACTACATCTATAAAAATTCCTCAAAAATAAGGTGGAATGGAGGAAGATCTCATGTATCCAATCCAAAACATTGCGACATAAGCCACCTATTTTACTCTTACTTAAAAAGGGGCCCAAGAAATTAACTCAGGACAACAATCTAATTATTCCTCAGCCGATACTCTGGGAACCCTTTCTCTTTTATATAAACCTCCCCCTCCCCCCCCACAAAAAAAAAGAAAAAAAAAATACAGCCATGAGAAGTCATAATTGCCAATTACTAAGTAGAACTTGCAAAATAATAACTTAGGAAATCATCATCTTTTAACAGGGAGGATGCCACATTTATCATAAAAGGACATGTCCAACTTGGTGATCCATTCCTCTTATAATTAACAATGCATTAATCAGTAAGAGTCCACCTCCAAAAACAAACACACACACAAAAACATGAGAAAGCAAGAAAAATGAGGTCAATCATTGATTATATAGCTAGGATGGGGTTCAAAATTCTGACAGTGCAGATAGTGTTGTCACTGGGAGTTTTGAAAATTTGGAGAAAATCTAATCCTAATGATTCAAAATAATGGAACATTACTGAAAATTTGTAATGTTTATTTTAGAGACTGTTACAATAGCACAACTAGACATTCAACCATACAAGCAGAGAGTATGGAACCCACCGTTTTCTGCTTGGATCAGAACCACAGTATTGCTTCTGCACAAAGTCAAAACACCAACTCCAGGTTATTATGGTTTCAATAAGCTCTGGTAGTGAGGAACATAGTGCTGGTATGTTCTGGTACCCTACCAACGTGGGCATTAATCAAACCCCATCGCTATAAAAAAAAATCTGATGGCTATTGTAGATGTTGCTAAACATGTTTATTCCAATCCAAATGACATTTCCTCATGATGATTAGTTATTTTTCCAAAAATATTTTAGGATATTCTTATAAAGAATGAACAAATCAGAGCAAACCTGGGTGTTGCTCCTATTCATGATAGTTGCGAGAAACTCGTCTGAGGTGACATGGACATGTGCAATGGAGGCCTTTGAATGCCCCAGTACAAAAAATTGATTTATTTCAAATTGAAGGTGCCAAAAGAGATAGAGGTAGGCATATAATAACCATAGGAGAAATGGTGAGGAAAGACATTTATAGCTTACAACTGAAATCTTGTATGGCTTTGAATAGAGCTGATTGGAGAAATAGGATCTATGTTGCTGACCCCATTTAGTTGGGATAAGGCTGAATTGAGTTGAGTTGTATTCTTATAAATGAACGACCTAAAATTATTAAATTATTGACATATTAACCACACAAAAAATAGACCAAAATTAGCTACCAAACATGTCCAATTGCATGAATATGTTCTCTTACATTTTAGCCTTCATAGTACATAGAACCATACTTTATATTTTTTTATATTTCAGATCTTAACTAAATTGAAACATGAAATTGTATCGAATCTAAAAGTAAAAACACAGATAATTCTCAAACTGGATGCCTTAGAGACCTATGCATCCCAATTTGCAAGGAAATCTGGGAGCGTTTAATCTAAAGGAAAAATATGGAATATCCTACCTCGAAGAAAACAAGACCAGGCTCCATACCCATGAAATCTTCTTCCATCATATCACTCGTCCCAAAGTCAAATGATTCAAATGCAGACAAATCATGATTAAACCCACTCATGTCCACAGCTTCCTTCATGGAAGAAGAGCCATCTCTAACTCTACCTGCTTCTGTCCTTCTGCTGCTGCCTCCAGCCTGTTGCTGTATTTCACCATGAGGATTCAAAGTCACCCAATTTATTTTTCTTCGGATTTGAGAATGACGCCCTCCTGAAGAGGAGGGCACCGATTCAATGCGGGAAAGAGTGTAGCAGTCATAGAGGTATTCATTTTGGTTTCCAACTTCAATTGGCTCCATCGCAGCAGTAATGGGCGAAAATACTGCTCCAACTCCCTTCCATATCCCACTGACGCTACTTGCAAAAGTATTCCAAGCCGGTTTTATAACAGGTTCCTAGAGGATGGAAGAAAACCATATCAAATAGATATTACTGAAATAGCAGTCCTTTTCTTCCCCACGGGGTTAAATTATGAGAACTCAATATCACAATCATCAGCAAATTCTTCTACAAGCCATTCATCAGTAAAAGGGAGAACACATTCAATAAAGCTTTCATCCATTCTACAGAGCATCTCAAATTGCACGAATAGAAAGAAATGGTGATGAATTAAAAGCATCTTGCGATTGTTTTCCCTTAGAATAACAACAAAAGCCGCACTCGATAGTCGAAAAAAGAGAGAAAAGGTGAAAGTACCTGCGTCTGCAAAACGGTTTCGACCTCCATTAACATAGCTTCAGAAACCATAACCCTAGAACTCGTATTCCTCTTCCCAAAATTCTTAACTCTCCTCCCTTTCCTCCTCCTCCGACTTAATTTATCCTTCTCTGCCATTTCTGCATCCTTGGCAAGCTTGTTGTCGACACTCCACACATTATCTTTCTCCTTAACCTTCATCCTATGGCCACCACCGTCCTTCCTCGGCTTCACCCCTCCTCTGGGCTTTCCTTTTCCTCCATTAAAGCTGCAGGAGAAGCCACGAGAAGGCTTTCGATCGGAGAAGACCACAAGAGAGCTCGAGAAGGATGAAAGGTCGCGATTACGAAACCCTAGAAATGATTGAGAGCTCGTGAAGTTCTTACACGCGTCCAGACATGGAATCTGCATTTCGATTGATGAGAGAGAAGCGCGTAGGTATTTAATTATTAAGTGAGAATTGAAGCTTTTACAGAGGAAGATAACGAAGGTAATGCTCCATCCGAGAAGTGGAGAAGTAGAGAGAAGTAGAGAAGCGCGGGAACTTAGCTGACGGTTAACATTTTCTGAGCTCGCTGCGTATGTTAACGTGGAGCACAAAATCTACAGCAGTACAGGGGCTACGGCCGTGGGATTTCTCTAGGGGGCTAACGTGTGCCGAGTAAGGAAGTCCACTTCAAACCTCTAAGGCTCTAACAAGGGTGCTTGTAATTTTAAATTTGGAAATTTTCACGTATCTCTAAGGCCCTGAAGTATGACGTAATTACAAAAAGATTAACAACATTAAAATTAATGGATAAAATGATAAAAATGCCCTTACGATCAAATAATACGACCAAATAATTAGAGGATGTACATGCAAATGATTCATTCTCAAACAATTAACCACAGGATTATAGTTCAATAAAAAAACAAGACAAATCAATGAGAGGGTTTGAAGACCAACCCAAGGTCGGGTTTGTCTAGTTCTGTTCAGTTCCATGCCTTCAAAGCCTCCAACCCATCCATGTTCCATGAGAAGTTTTTAGGAGAACCGACTAGGCTTCGTATGAAAACCGTTCTACCCTTATTTTGAAAATCTCTTGAGAATATGAAAAAGGTGAAATTGAAAGACACGGTCAAATTCTAAGTGCACCTATAGAGGTATCAGCCGACTACTCACATCAGCTGTGGATTAATAGCTTTCGCTAGATCCCACATAAATGACATAGAAAAATTATCCTCTTAGGTCCCTTATCCGGTACAGTTCCCGCCCCCTTATAGGAGGAACGTACGAATTGTACCAAACATGGAACCTGAGAAGATAAAGATCCAAATGCAAGCCCATGCAAAATGTTACAATAACCCATCAAATGGTTTTGAAATTTATTGATTAGGTGACAACTAAAAAAATGCAAAGAATTCCCCTTAAGGAATCGATCAATTCTCAAAAACACTAGGAAGGAAAAATTGGGATTACCTGATGTTGTCTTAAGGAGGTTGCAAGGTGCAATCAACACAGATCTTCAACAGCACGCTGCCCTGTTCTGCTTGTGCTGTGCAAACACAAGGCCGTGAGCAATGATCGCCTTATCCCTGCTCGGGCAAGGCACTCGGACAGGAGTAAGGCGGTCAATGCGCATCGCCTTGTGTCTGCACAGCATGGCAGGACGGGCAGCCTGCACCGTAGAAGATCTGGACCTAGGTGCAATACAGTGTTGCCAGCTAAGAAGGCTCTCCATTTTAAGCTCTTCAATCCATCTCAGCAAGGATGTAGTAATTTCCAATTGGCCATGTTTCACGGCCAAATGAACAGCTGTCTCCTTTTGAATCGTCTTCTTCCGAAGAGAATTGTTGCAATCACCCAGAAAGGGCTTCGGATGATAACTCTCATTGACCGGTGCCGGTGTACCCGCAACACGACCAGACAGATCTTGGCTAAAGTTTAATAGAAACTTTTGTGATTTTCGAAGTGGATAAGTCGGTGAAATTGAATAAGCATGGGTGGCACCATTTCAAGTTTCCAACGGCCTCGGTTATGATGTCAAGTCCACGTTGGCGTGGAGATATTTTTCCTCTTTCCACATGGACCTCTATGAATGGTCATTAAGTCGTCACCATTCGAGACTGTTCGTAGTTTCGTGCTCCGCGAGCTTTCCAGAATAAACTTTATCTCTTTCCCAAACTACCCTATTTATTTTGATAAATTACTGCCATTCGCAGTATTTTCCAGAAGAATATAATACTAACAACGGACAATTTAGTAAATAAACGAAAGAAGGGTACAGAAAGTTTCGGCCCCCTGAAATCCAGAAGTTTCACATATTTTACATTCCAATTCCATCAGAAACTGCCAGGAATAACGAAGGAAAACCTCCCAAAGGTTAAAGAATCCTATATATATTGTTGGTTCCTCTACCTTTCTTTCTCATCGTTAATTCCAATTGTCGATTTCACGGTTTTTTTCTTGTCAAACGTCGAACCCTTTCTGTGTTTTTCTTCTTCTGTGAATTTGATTTCGATCCTTGAAGAATGGAAACCTTCTCATCCTTTTTCCAGTCTCAATCCACCTCTCGCAGTGGTTGGAGCTACGAATCTTTGAAGAATTTCAGGCAGATCTCTCCAGTCGTTCAGAATCATCTCAAACAGGTAATTATCCAGGAATTTTTTGAGTCATTTTTCGTGTCTCGCTATTTTTTTATATTTTAATCTTGTATCTTTTAGGTTTTAATAGCTTGTTTTGTTTATACTATTTGAGATCATCAACAATTGGGCTTGGAACTTTTGAATTTCTTGCTGGTTAAATCGATATTCTAGCGATTTTCCAATAATGGAAAAAATCTGATTCATGTAAATTTGGGGATAGTCGTCTCTTTTCTTTTGGTGGTGTGGAGGGGTTGTTGGGGGAAGAGGATTCAATTTATAGGGTTTGTTTTGGGTACTTATTGTTTACTTCTGCAGGTTTATCTTGCACTGGGATGTGCTCTTGTAGCTTCGGCTGTAGGAGTTTATCTGCATCTTTTATGGAACATTGGTGGCTTCCTAACTACTTTGGCATGCTTAGGAAGCATTTTATGGCTACTTTCTACACCACCATATGAAGAGGTAATTCGAATCCCTACCCCCGGGGTTACGCTTTCTATTTGGTTTCATCCTACTTCTCTCTTATTCCTTCATTGTGATTAGCTTCAATTGAACTTGTAATCCCTCTTGACTTGCAGAGGAAGAGAGTAACTCTCTTAATGGCAGCGGCCCTTTTTGAAGGAGCTTCCGTGGGTCCTCTGATTGACTTGGCTATAGAAATTGATCCAAGGTATGTTTGTTGTCTGTTGAGAATTATTCTGTCTCTTCTTCATTTCAGTTATTAGATGGTAAATTTTAATCCTTCTGATCTTCAGAGTTATGGATCAATCTGTACAGTTTCATCTTCTGGGTTTTTTAATAGATTTTGAGATTGGATCAATGACATGGATTATTAATATTGTTGTGATTACAGCATCCTGATTAGCTGTTTTGTGGGGACTGCGATTGCCTTTGGGTGTTTCTCTGCGGCGGCGATGTTGGCAAAGCGTAGAGAGTATCTTTACTTGGGAGGCTTGTTGTCCTCCGGCCTCTCTATCCTCTTTTGGTTGCACTTTGCATCCTCTATCTTTGGGGGCTCCACAGCACTCTTTCAGTTTGAGGTAAAGATTACAATCTAACCAGGTAGCACTAATATTTTTTGATGATTGAAGTTGAGGAGAGGCATCTTAACAATTTTGTTTTGTTACTATTAAAAAAAAAAAAAAACGAACTTCTGCAGTTATATTTCGGGTTGTTGCTCTTTGTTGGGTACATTGTGGTGGACACACAAGAAATAATTGAGAGGGCACACCTTGGGGAACTTGACTATGTGAAGCACTCCTTGACGCTTTTCACTGATTTTGCTGCGGTCTTCGTCCGAATTCTCATAATCATGGTGGGTGTAATCTCTGTTACTTACTGGGCAATGAGCCAGTTAATTAGATATGCTTTGTTTCCAGTTTATCTGGTAGAAGCTAATGATTTAATGCCATATTTGTTGACCTGTGCGCTCTGTTGACATTGTTGATGCAGATAAAGAATGCAGCTGAAAAGGACGAGAAGAAGAGGAAGCGAAGGAGTTGAAAACCAACCCCAAGTTCAGCACTTAGAAGGGACTGATGCATGCTGATATTCCAATTAGTTGTAGGATTGTTCAAAAAATGTTCCTTCTCCAAGTTGATTGTTTTTTTCCTTCTTCTTTAATACTAGTACATAGTTGTTGATATCTCATACATTTAGTGTTTTGAAACACTTTAACAGTAGCTTGTGGATTGGGAGAAGAATTGGCAATGGTTGAAAAGCCAATCTTGAACAATACCAATGTGAGATTATAATTTAACTAGAAAGAACTTTTTGCTCCAGACTATTGTGGAGAGCCAGTAGTGGTTGAATTATTCTCAAGAATAAGGAGTAACCCAGTGGGTTGTTGAAGCTTATTCTGTATTGGCAGCTATGCATGTCACTCTGGTCCATTCTTGATACAATTATAGTACTAGTTCTCGATGACAAACAAAGGTTATAATCAGCACTTGTAAGACGTGTGGTTGGATTCTAGTTGATCAATTGTAGGAAATACAACCCAAAAGTCGCATCAATGCCAGTTTATGATTTCTGGGCAGTAGCAATATTCTTGTATCAGAAACCCCTAATCTTGCGATTCTGAAATTTGGAAAAATTGACACTGGAATGACCACGAATCATAGAATTATGCTAGAATCTTTCGTAAACGGTTCCTAGTACATTTAATTAAGGTCTATTATTGGAAATTTGCGGCAACAGACGTCAACTGCAACGGTTAACAAAGGGTGCACCATTAGATGCAATGGAAGCATCCTTGATTTGATCCTCCCCTCCCTCACAGTGGGCATTTAATCCTTCTGCAGTTTTTCATAGGGTGCACTTCAAATTGTGGAGGCTTACCATTTCATATATGAAGGTTATGTAAAAACCTTAATTGAGATTTATGAATCACGTTTCTTTGAATATTTTCTTGCTCTCACTACTTCCCTAGCGTAGTAAATCGGATTTTTCATCAAACAACTCGCTCAGAATAATCAAGCTTGCCGTCTTTTAACCTCCAAGCTCCAACCCTGAGAATTGTTTGTTACAGTGGATCTAGCCGATGATGGATCACACCAAATATTTGGGAAAGCATTGTAAGATGCTCCACCTATTGCTCTGATCCTATAGACTCGTCAGATCTAGCTAATGCTCAAGTTCTCAACAAGCACCTTAATTGTTTTTTTTTTAAGTTTGATGTATTCATATCGTTTACTCGTAATTTTTGTTCGTAGATGCTCTGGTTCTTTGATGGACAAACTGACACCCACCCCCAAGTCATTCCTTGCTCGCAAGACTTTTGGATGTGAATGTATTTTGCACCCGTTGCTTAGTAGAGATCTTTTCGATAGAAAACTAACATCAGTTGAACAGAGAAGAAGGAAAAAGATAAAAGAACAGATAAACATGGGATGTGACCTTAAAGTTTAATGTCATCTTCTCCTCTGTTCCTGCAATCACATGCATTATTATGATAATAATAATAAAGCATAGGAAGTGAAGGGGTTTTGAAAAGGAGAAGGGCGACAACAACGAAAAAGCAAGAAATAAAGTTTCTTTGATTAGGCATAAGCAAGTCAAGGGCTCAAGTTTCCTACTGGGATCTAGATGAGTTTAGGTAATCTGTCTCTGTATGCTTTATTCACGGTGACTTGGGGAACAGCCCATTAGGAACCACATGTCTGCGACCTCATCACCTGCTGCAACTCTACAACTATGGCTTTCTACAATAGTGCACAAAAGGAGAACACTTTCTCCCATCTTCCCCATTAGTAAATAAACATAACCGCTACATATCTAAAGGGTACGTAATTGGACTGAGAGACAATAGCAATGCACAAATAAACCATTTAGAGATCTCCAACTAGAGTGTTATGGATTGGCAAGTCAACCATGATCATGGATCAAAAGAAGAAAAAGAAGACTGTCCAGAGGAGTCTCCTAAATATACCATCTAGATAGCATTTTTAACATAAGCAAATCTGGTGCAGCACCGTTTCCAAATCTTAGTTCCGGGTCACTATGGAAACACCAGAGCAATAAAAAACCAAATATAAAGAAGCATTGGCAATTTTGTAAATATTGTGAACAGTATAAGATCCTTTTGAAAGAGGAAAACAGATTCAGGACTCACCTGGGAATAATTACTGAAGTGGAGGACAATTTTGGAAATTAAAACAAAGATGGAAATAAACAGAATCAATTTCAAGAGGGTTAGGGCTTATCTGTAATTTTTAATAATCAGTATCTTCTTCAACCCGCGATAGAACAATAAGCCAGCAGAGATAGGGTGCCCTTGCTAATGAGAGATCTCTCTATCCATTCAAGCTGAGATTAAGGTGAAGGATCACAACTCATTAACACTCTGAAATCCGATCAGCCACAGATCACATAATGGTTATATAAAAGAATAAGAATCCCTGACACTCATCCAGGCGGAAGTCATGAAACCTGGTCTGAGACTGGCTATAAAAGTTTCAAAAAGGAGAAGCAGTAAAAATTGATTCAACCAACTTGGACTGCCAGTACCGCTAGAACAGAACAGAATAACAGAGAAAGAAAAGGAAGAAGATTAGATTGAACTAAAAATAGATTTAAGAGAACTAAAGAAAGGAAGAAGGACAAGGATGGATCGCACCAGATGGCGAGGAAAGGAAAAGAATAGAAAGAGGAAGTGCACACTCGTGCAAATCTACAACAGAGACACAAATTCAAACTCAAAAGTTTATTCAATATTCAGTCTACATCTATACTGAAGGATTTACATGTATACATAATGTCTATTCCAGTTGTTTTGAGTCTTTTGAGATCTAACAAATAAAATGAAATCACAAAAGTAAACCTAACAATTAAATAAAACCTCAATATGTCCCTAAGGGACCAAGTGTTTATGAACTGGCTTTTGTTAACTGCCCAAATAAAAACCCAACGACCTTTTATGAATTGTATCATTCCTCCAATACATGAGATATTAAAATTCTGCACAAAGGCCTATCTATTGGCTAGTATCCGTGGTAAGTAAGGCTAAAACTAGCCCTGCTGATCATCAATAATGGTGTGGAACATTGGCATCAGGGACTGTTATATAGTCACTCGTGTTATAACATTAAATAACACTGAAATATGGGTCTTTATCAGCCGTTGTTCCAATTATAACAGTTGCTTTTTCATTTACCCCTAATAACACTTTAATACTGATTTAGTAATATTTATTTTTTGATAGAGTTATTGAAGTTTTATATCTGAAAAAAAGGAACAAATTTACCAATGTTACCATGAGCCAACTTTATACCAGACACGAAAAAATTATAATTGCTGTTTTAGCAATTAAAATGGTCATGGTCAAGCCCCCAACCGTCGACCAAGTAATTTGTATTGTTCGCTCATAAACTGAATAAGAACATTCATGGAATTGTAGAAATTCCCAAAAACAAAAACAAAAAAATAAATATTATCGAGTCTCATATATGAATTCAATACAAGAAATTATGTACAAGTGGAGATACTTTGCAACTATTCATTAAAAGGTACACAATGTAGGATTTTCAGTAACATTGACTGTAGAATTTTAACAGCTTACAAAAGAAAAGAAACAACTATCTTCTGGAAGCAACAAAGACAATAGCCATTCTTAAGACACATCAGCAAGATTTCTAGGCCTCATCAATTACAGAACTGCCAAAATAACCTCCAAAATCACGTCAGAATTTGATGTTATCATGAGATAGCTTTACAATTCTCAGGAGGCAGCCACTGATGATATATCCCTTCACTATTTTTTTTTTTTTTTGGAGGGGGGGGGGGGGGTTGCTTTAACAGTGAAATCGTTAACAATTGTAGTAGTAATTGTAGAAAGGAAGCCATGAAAGCAGCTAAAATTGAAAACAAACTCCAAGCAGCATAAATAAAAAAATGAAGTTTAATCAACCAACCATTCACATGCTTCAATTCTCACCTACTACATAAGTGTCACTGGGAGAAGACTTATCAGATACCTTCAATTATCACATCAATGCTCTGACCTTGGAGAAACCAAATATCAATCAGAAAAGGTGGGTTAAAAATATATGGGGGGAAAAAAACTGAATCCTTAGATGGCAGAACCAAAAACATACCAAGAAATGATTGGTGTTTTCTCAATTTTGTCACCTGCTGTTGACACCAAAAAAAAATATCAATAAAAAGATATGCATGCCATAAATATAGATTCTATTATGAAGCCAAGTTTCCATAATCCACAAGCGCAATGATAGCACATCCATTATACAGCAACAAAAGGAGAACTGAATTATTCTCAAAATGATAAGAGATAGAAAGAAGGGGCATCTCATCTGTTCCATGGTACTATATTTGTCTGCGAAACAAGCAATAGAACAAATTCTGACAAATGTTGTGAGTCCAATGATCAAAGGGATCAACCTTACCAAAATTTGAAAACTTATACAGAAAATTGTAAAGGCAAAAGAAATTTGATATCCCACCACACAAGTGAACCTACTTTTTGGGATGGATGAAACTTCAATTGGTGTATTATTAGTCATACTAGCCTGAGCTAGTTGATGCAGATGGAGAGTATCTTCTCTTTTTCCTAGAACTGGTTGTTCTCTTTCTAGGAACATCACGGAAATCTCTCCTATTCTCATCATCATCATCATCAGAAGAAGAAGAAGAAGAAGAAGAGAGAGAATCGTCGGATGAACTAGAAGACATGTCTCGACGTTTCCTCTTCTTCCTTGTCCTTTCTTTACGGCTCTTATGATGCTTCCTGTGACGCTTCTTCCCATGCCTTCTAGTTTTTGAATCTTTCCTTCTTTCATTCATGTCATCAGCATCATCTTCTTCTTCAGACTCTTCCCTCTTAAGCCTTCTATGGTGTAATTTTGGATCTTTTCTGGTATCTTTCATCTCATCATCATCATCTTCTTCTTCCGATTCTTTCCTCTTATGCCTTCTATGGTGAAGTTTTGGCTCTTTTTTGCTTTCTTTCATCTCATCATCATCATCTTCTTCAAACTCTTCCCTCGTGTGCCTTCTGTGGTGTATTTTTGACTCTTTCCTGCTATCTTTGATGTCATCATCACCATCATCATCTTCGGACTCTTCCCCCCTCTGACTCTTCCTGTGGTGTAATTTTGATGCCTTTCGGCTTTCTTTTATGTGATCATCTTCATCAGAATCCTCTCTATGATGCCTACGGTGTCTTTTGCTATGTTTCTTCCTCCTCTCTGTGGACCTTGACCTTTGGTTGGACCTTCTTTTTGGATATTGATGAGCATCTGAACTCACTGAGACCTGATCATTGTCTACCTTTGCACTTCCATCAGGCAGAGTTGGAGGAGATTTAAGGTGATCTTGTTCTTGATTAAGATCCTCAAGGTTCTTATGAATGGATAACTTTCCACCTGTACTTTCATGAGGTTCTGGTAAAGGATAGATAGCACATTCACTGGGAATGTTTAGGTCTTCAAATCTCTTATTCTCAGGACTGGAACCCCCTCTTTTCTGATGATCGCTGTCATTTACATCCACTCCCATTACGTCTTCTGACAAAGTCCCATGATTACTTTTCACCTTTGTCCTGCCATCTAGCTCTTTGCCCACAGAATGAACTGAACCTTCAAAATCTTTAGGAGGCAGCTCATGTTCCTTCCTGATCAACTTCGAGGTCTTACTTCTAGGGAAAAGGGATGGCTGCACTTCTTGGACTAAATATTTTTTACCACCGGTATTTTCTTTGTCCTTTTCAGAGTACCTCACCTTGCCTCCATGATTGGAAAGAGAAGATTCGGGTGAAAGAGGATGCCTATTCAGATTTGTGGCCTGATAATGTCTACTCCCAGTAGACGTTGGACGAGCAGATGCAGCTGAATCACTTTCATCATGACTTGCACCTGAGGATTGTTGAACTAATTTTCCATCAGAACTGGCAGAATGAGAATCATCTCCACCAGCATATGCAACCTTATCTGAGGCCACTTTCTTAAAACTGGCATTCTGAGTACTTCTTTTACCAGAATATTCACTCAAACTAGATCTTGATCTCAAAGAAGAATTAGAACTTTCAGTCCTCTGTGCAGCAGATGGTCTAGCTTCCTTCTGTCGTGCCTTAAAATCTGGATCAGACACATTATTGTTTTCACTGCTACTGACATCACGGTCAACCCTATTGCCCTTGGCTGCAACATGACTAGGACTACCGCGACTGGAAGTGGTTTCTGAGGATGACAAGATCCTTCTACCTGGTCTTTCTGGACTTGTAATCCTGGTACGCTGAGGACTTGGACTGCTGCTGGCATCATGGTCAACTCTATTGCCCTTTGCCACACGACGAGGACTATAGGGACTGGAACTTGTATCTGAGGATGACGAGCTCCTTCCACCTGGTCTTTTTGGGCTTGTAATCCTGTCACGTCGAGGACTGGGACTGACGCTCCCATTAATAGGACTTCTAGACATACTATGCCGGTTCCGAACCCTTGGAGACATCACGCGTCTAGACTTCTGTGACGGGGATCTAATACGGCGGCGCCTAGGAGAAGCAGAGTCATCACGCCGGTACCTAGGAGGAAAAAAGTCATCATGGCGGTACCTCATGGACCACGGCCTAGATGGTGAGCTCCTTCGACTCCTGCCTCCACTCCGGTAATATGAGTAACTTCTTCTACCACCTGAACGATCAGCATCTCTTCTGTAACTTGATCTAGAATAGTCCCTGTCATTACGATGATAGTAATTAGAATGTCTATGACTTCGGTAGCTGCTGCGTTCTCTTGGTGAATATTCTTCACGTTCCATACGGGTACTCGAGGGCCTGACTGGAGAGACAGATTTTGATTTTGAAGACCTAGGGGATGAAGTCCGAGAAAGGGATTTTGAATTTGAATTTTGCCTGTGCAAAAGCAAAATGGTAACAGTTGTCAACAACCAGATTACATTAGAAAAGCAAATTAGCAGATAATTACAAAGCATGCGAACACACACAGGAAAGGTGAGTGGTACTTGGGAAGATTTCAGTTAAAAATTCAAGTATAAGATTAGAGTTAAAAAATATCAAAAGAGAAAACCACGTTTGTGCATCCCCACTTATAAAACATGTACAAAGCTATAAGTATAATAATTTATCATGTACCCATGCATCTGTCCTCTATCTTTAGGATACATTAAGTCAAAATAATGCCCCATAATCATTCCAATTGATACATGTCAAGGCCAATGAAACTGCACTTCAAGTATAATGTTACTTTGGTCCATTTGTCACACTGTAGCAAAGGAGTATATAGAAGAGGAAACTACTATTTTTGGATAGAACGTAAAGATATTACATTTCTAATAAAGAGTTTACATCCTCCTTGGCACTTGTAATTTCAAGGACTATGCTTATCCAGACCAGCAAGAATTCATAGATGTCATTAGTTTGATCACTTATGCTACTGAATCTCCACAAGCTCACATCCTACAGTATAATATTTTCAGACAGTTCTTTCATTACGTTGCTTATTGAAGCTTTAAGGAGGCACTTAAATGCCTTCAAGGGTTGGCCTCTTCTGCTTCATTTGGATCTTTTCTATCAAAAATTCAGAAGAAAAGCTTCTAAGGGACTATGCCATTTCTTAGCATCTTGGACAGCTCTAATTGCATACCACCAAGGAGAATTTAACCCCATACAGCCTCAGTGTACAGAATGAGAAGGGTTACTTGGTGACATAGTAATCACTAACAACGCACAATGTCTTTCAATACTGAAATGAGGTAAACATGAATCCTTCGAAGATAGAGGCCCATCCTAAGATCTTTAAGTATCTTGCTGCCATGCTGGTGATCGGTTCTTCTCCCAAAACCAGTTTTTGTTTGCTCAAGAATGAATTGGTGGATGAAGATTTGATTACCATAGTTTAAGTGGGTCAAATAAAGAACAAGCCAAGCTTAGCCTGCGCAGAAAATATTCTAGAAAAATACTACAGCTCTAGTAGGGATGCAACTTGGATAAAGAATTTTTGTATGTCTTAAGTGTATACATTTTCCAAGTAAAGAGAGAAAAAAATGTATGTAAAGTAGACAATATGAGGTAGAGTGATGAAAGGCAAATCAAATTCATCATTTAGGGCAACTTACAATTTGAACTATTCCTATCTTCCTTTTCTATAAAGGTAAATGATCTATTGACCAAAGGGATTATTAGGATTTTAAAAATGGATGAATGCAAAAAGTAAATCTGTCAAGTGCTCTAATTGTTTCCCTATATTGAACAGATAACCAAACAAAACCAATCCAAGGATGTCATCTCTAGCGTGCCACAGCCAGGCATCCAGGCCGCATTTTACTACACCGACATATCCTATATGAATTTTCTCTGTCCATATAGTGGCATGGAAAAACAATATAAATCTTATGAATTCAATACGTATTACTATCCTCTTATTACACGACTGGAAGTAAGAGGAGGAAGAAATCACATGACAAAAAGCCCCCCATATTCAAGAACCATCTTGGGAGGGGGAGGGGAGGGGAGGGGGGGGGAGGGGGAGGGGGGGAGGGGGGAGTCTCGCTCATGCTTTTAGAGTTTAGGATGGATAAGGTGACTGAATTAAACAGAAAGAAGAGGAGCCAGGGAGTTTTGGGCAAACATCTTGGTGCGTACAAACATGCAAATATAACCAGAACAAAACATTACTGTACAAAAATAAAAACAAAGATTGCAAGAACTGAACAAACTCAAGCTACTATCATTGTTAAATGTAAATAAGCAATCTATAATACCAAAAGAGTGCAAAATCCGCTTACTTTTTGGGACCCAAGTCCTCGGATTTGGCTTTTGGTAGCTCATTAGTTTCACCTTTCAAAAGCCTACTAATCTCAGCAGCACGAGCAGCTGCCTGTTCAGTGGCAGCTTTAATGCTTACAGCGTGTGCAACCGCCTGTTGCTGCGCTACCAGTTGTTGATTTGCAAGTGATTGCTGAAAATGGTACTGCTGCAAAGCTATAGCATAATTGTAAGTGGGCACCGTCGTTCCTGGGAAAGAAAGAGTTGGTAATCCAGCTCCAGCGAAAGGGAGAGTCGTCGCCCCTGCTCCCAGCAAAGATTGACTCGACGAAGTCCCCGTTTGAGAAGCAGATTTCGATGCCGAATCACTCGTATTCATAATTGAATTCAATTGTTTCGAACTCAATAACCCCTTCACCTGCAATAGAAGTTTGTGCTAATTAACACCTGATAACAAAAGTGTACACGGAGGACAAATAACAAATGGAAAACAAGCTAATCAGAACGTTTCAGTTCATATAATCAATTAAACCCTGGAAACAATATACAGAGAAATAATGAATCAGGAAGACCTAGTGGTTCTGAAACAACAATCAAGATAAAAGCATGGAGATACCAAATAGTGCTTCAATCTAGGTTTTTCCCCGTTCCGATATAAATGAGCAAGGTTTGAATCGATTCAAATCTCTGTGGATTTTGAATGTCAGATTAATCCAAGCTAGGTAAGGGATGGAGTCAGAATCAAATTAGACAAATCGATAACAGACATGGGGCGGGGGAAGAAAAAGACATGGAAAGTAAAAAAGTAGAGAAGAAGGCGTAAATGTAGAGAACCAGAGAAGCGGTAGATTCAGCTCTCAGACCCTGCGAATCGAGACAGAGGAGGTGAAGTGAGAGAACGACGACAAACAACGCAGTAGATATGATAGAATAGATCCACGGTCCACACTCCACGCACCCATTGCAGTAAATTAGTTTACAAATGGACGGTGGACGAAAAGATGATACGGCTCCCTCGCCAATCGCCATAAGTAGGGACGCAAAAGATTATAATCTAAAGGGTAAATGTTCCCTGCCCGGGACGCAAGGGCCACGCCCAGACACGTGGGGCTGGAAATGACTGGTGCACCCCCATGAATGGATTTCCGCCCCCAATGTGCCAACGCACGAGCTTTTATTGGCTGTCAGTCCCCCATAATCTAATTGCCTACCGGGAAAAGAATTTGAAAGGCAGTGTGGCTTTGCGCCAAGACGCAGAGAGGGTGCAAAATGACCATCCCACCCCCATGAAATACAAAATCCCACCATTGTTGAGAATTTAGCTCATCTCCAGGGACTCCAGCACGCCCAGGGTGCTGCCAGCCATTGAGCTATGCCACACACATCCCTAGGCATGCATCGAGATGTGTGCGGCATAGCTTAGCCGTTGGATGCCCCTGGCGGCACCCTGGGCGCACGCCTCCCTGGAGACGATCCTGATCCCATTGTTGATGCTTCTATGTATTCTTCCATTGCCCCCATACTAATGCAGGTTACACTGCCTTCCAGGGGACCCTCTCCTGTGAGTATTTATATGCTAAAGGGTTTTCTTCCCTATCACTATATCTAGTGGAGTATAACACATTACTATTTGCTATCCACCCCAAAGTTTCATTTGTCAACACATAAGTTTAACAGAGTTAAAGTTAATACAACCCAAGTGAATCTTTATGGCCAAATCACATCATTCTTAGTTGGAATCAGAGATATCAACCTCTTGGACCCTATCCAAACTTCTACTGATTTGATTCACAACATCTTGTATGCTTCCATCCCAAGAAAGAGACCCTCTGACTTTTGCCTTGATTTCACATCCTGCCAAGGCAAAAGCTATGCCCAAAAGTTGCAAAAATAAAATTACTTTGGTAAAAACAATGAATGAAGAACATCCACCTTCCTTTGTTATATCATCAAAGTTATTGGCACAACACATAATAAACGAATTTGAGGCAAGTATAACAAGGGGATTTAGAAATGTTGGTAAAACAAGGGACATCACACAATCATAAATGGTTAAAATATTTGTAGATAGGTCTATCTTTGATCCACTTCGAAACATTTGCAAGAATACCATATGAATAGTGTAGAATTGGATCGATATAGCAATGCGAGGAGATACGGACGATTTAACGTGGTTCAGTGAAACACCTACATCCACGGACAGAACACTGAAGTTTCATTCATACAACAAAACTCATACACCCAAACTCTTAAATACAAAACACTTCACAACGGTCATATTCCTTCTTAAGGAATAAACCTCAACGGATATATCCCAACGGATATATCCCAACCAACAGTATTCAATACTCCCCCTCAAGTTGGGGCGAAGATATCAATAGAGCCCAACTTGGCTAAAATGGAATAAAAGGGATCTTTGGATGTAGCTTTGGTAAATATGTCCGCCAGCTGAGTTGTACTTTGAACATAAGAAGTTTCAATAATCTTGTTCTGAACTTTTTCCCGGATGAAATGACAGTCGACTTCTATGTGCTTGGTTCGTTCATGGAAGACAGGATTTGAGGCGATGTGCATTGCAGCTTGGTTATCACAAAATAATTTAATCGGAGTCTTTGGCTCCATGCCGAGATCTTGAAGGAGATATTTTAGCCATATCAATTCACTGGTTGTAGATGCCATTGAACGGTATTCGCCTTCTGCACTAGATCGAGCCACTACGTTTTGATTTTTGTTTTTCCAGGTGACAAGATTTCCTCCTACGAAAGTACAAAATCCTGTAGTAGACTTTCTATCAGTTGGATTTCCGGCCTAGTCAACATTTGAGTATCCAAGGATATTGTTATGATTGTTTTTCTTCATCCAAATCCCCCTTCCAGGAGAGGATTTTAAGAAACTCAAAATTCTGTTTACAACTTCCATGTGACCCTTTTTTGGAGCATGCATGTATTGACTTACAAGACCAACCGCATAGGCAATATCAGGTCTAGTGATTGTAAGGTAAATTAATCTTCCAACTTACCTTTGAAACTAACTAATATCTTCAAGGGGATCACCATCATTCATTCTAATTTTGGATTGGTGATCAATAGGAGTACAAACAGGTTTAACTCCTAATTTTCCTGTTTCTTTTAATAAGTCAAGAACATATTTTCTTTGAGAAATGAAGAGACCCTTTTTGGAATAAGCAACTTCAATTTCAAGGAAATACTTCATTTTTCCAAGATCTTTGATATTGAACTTCTTTCTCAAGTACATTTTTAGATTTGAAATGCTATTTTCATCATTTCCAGTGACAACAATGTCGTCAACATAGATTAGGACAACTGTGATTCCTGAAGAGCTTCTTTTTGAAAACATGGATGAATCAGCAACACTTCTTTTAAATCCATTACTTGTTAGGGCCAAGCTTAATTTAGCATACCAGGCTCTAGGCAATTGTTTAAGCCCATATATAGCCTTTTTCAATTTACAAACAATATCCGATCTGAGCTCTTGGGGGTGTCCTGGAGGAAGCTCTATATAGACCTCTTCCTTTAGGTCTCCATGTAAAAAGGCATTTTTCACATCCATTTGCATTAAGGGCCATCCATTGTTCACAGCTATGGACATTAGGACCCTAATAGTATTCATTTTCGCTATTGGAGCGAAGGTTTCCTTGTAATCCACTCCATATGTTTGAGTGAAGCCTTTAGCAACAAGCCTAGCCTTGTACCTTTCTATGGTCCCATCACTGTTATATTTAATTTTATAGACCCACTTGCATCCCACAGTCTTCTTTCCTTTGGGAATTTTTAAAATTTCCCATGTGTTATTTTTATCTAGAGCTTGAAGCTCTTCTTGCATTGCTTTCCTCCACTTGGGATGAGAATTGGCCTCAGAAAACTTAGTAGGCTCCTTATTACTCTCAATGGTGGTAAGGAAAGCAACATGATCAGAGAAAATTTGGTTGTACCCAACATAGTCTTGAATGGGAAAGGAGACTGTGTGATACGTGTAGAAATCTTGAAGTCTAGAGGGAGGTCTAGAAATACGGGTTGATCGACGAACTTCTTGAGTTTCGAGTTCTCCTGGGTTTCTTGAGGAGGATTGACCTCAATGGTGTCAAGATGACTATGCTCTTGTATATGCTCTTGTGCAACAATAGGTAAAGGAGTAAGATCATAGTTAAGGTCACTTAGATTCTCCCCCTGACTCCTACTGTAAGGATCCTTAAAGTAGGAGTCATTTTCCACAAAATGAACATGATGAGAAATATATAATGTATGACGAAGAGGGTCATAGCACTTGTATCCCTTTTTTGTAGAGGAATATCCAAGGAACACACATTTGGTAGCATGAGGGTCTAATTTGCCACACCCTTCCTTATAGACATAGCAAGGACACCCAAAAACACGAAGATGTTCTAAATTACATGTTTTTCCCAAGATCTCCATTGGAGATTTGTAAGTTAGAACACGACTGGGTATCCTATTGATTAAATGGCATGCAGTTAACACAACATCAGACCAATATTCTTTTGGCATATTTCTTTGAAATAGGAGGGATCGGGTGACTTCAAGCAAATGGCGATTTTTTCTTTCTGCAATACCATTTTGCTGGGGAGTCCCAACATAAGTGGTTTGATGTATAATTCCTATTTCTTTTGTGTAGTCACTAAAAAGATGATTGATATATTCAGTACCATTATCAGTTCGAAGAACCTTTATGTGAGCACTAAATTGGTTAAGGATCATACAAGTAAATTCCTTGAAAATGATCAAGGCTTCAGATCTATGTTTTAGCAAATAAATCCAAGTAGAACGAGATTTATCATCAATGAAGGTAATAAAGTATTTAAACCCATCTCGTGATTCTACCGGGGTGGGTCCCCATAAGTCAGAATGTACTAGGTCAAACAAGGCATCCGATTTATGAAAAGATTGAGTAAAGGGAAGTTTAGTTTGTTTAGCAAAACGGCAAATGTCACAACTATGAGAATTAAAACCATTTAAAGGAAATAAAAGGTTCAATATTTTATCTGAAGGATGTCCAGTTCGAAGATGCCAAAGCTTGCAATCTTTTTGCTCTTTTGATCTAGCCTGAAGAGCATGAGTGGGTTGTTCCAAGAGGTATAGCCCATGTTGAAGGTATCCGTCACCAATCTTCCTCCCCGTGATCCGGTCCTGAAAAATGACCTTATTTGGAGAGAAAATAACATTGCAATTCAAGGAGTTAGTAAGCTTACTAATAGATAACAAATTTGACGGAAATGATGGTAGAAATAATGCTTCTGTGTCAGAAGAAAAAATTTTAGTGTACCCTTTTCCTTGAATAGGGATAATAGATCCATTAGTCATAGTCACAGATTGTTTTGAGGGAATTTTTTCAAGTTGTGAAATGCAATTACTATTGCCTGTCATGTGGTCTGTGGCTCCTGAATCGACAACCCATGAATTAGAATTATTTGAAGTAAAATGAGCATAAGGTTTACCATTTTCATGAGCTAATAAGGAATGAGAGGCTATGGAAGGAACACTGGTGGGAGTGCTAGCGATGGGCTCTGGGTAAGTCTTGCGGTTGAGTCGAAGCTCAATCGAACTTGGGGTGTTACATGCTGCAGTTTGAGCCATATTTTTTCTCCATTGATCCGCAGCAGTCGAAGATGTGGATGCAAGACCCAACATCTGTCTTTGGTATGCCCCGTTCCTTTGCAATGATCACATTTGAAGAGGGGTCGGTTCCCACGACCTCTTCCTCGGCCTCTTGAACTATTGAAATTTCTCCTTTCATTTCCTTGTTTGTGTTCGGTTACCCCAGTATTGGCAATTAAAGCACTATTTTCATTAGCACTATCGGAGATACGAGAAGGGAGATTCATAACTTGTTTCCGGATTTCTTCTTGTTGAATAATAGCACAGACATTTTCAAGAGTGGGAAACTCAATACTCATAAGAATCTGACTGCGAAGTTGTTCATACTCTGGTTTAAGACATGCAAGCAATTGAAAGATTTTATCCTGCTCCTCTTGAGTCTGTAAAACCTTTAAATCTGTTGTGGGAGGGCGATAAATACGCAGTTCTTCCCATTTTCATTTTAACAGGCCAAAGAGATCAATAAAGGACATATCACCTTGTGTAATCAGGGATATTTCTTGTTTTATTTGAAAAATCCTAGAGGCATTATTTTGCTGACCATACATGGATTTTATTGAATCCCATAAAACTTTAGCATTGTCAGCATATATGAAGATTTCAGACACAGTAGGTTCCATGGAATTTAGAATCCAACACATGATCATTTGATCATTTGCTTGCCAATCATCAAACTTGGGATCGTTGGCAGCAACGGGAGCTATTTTTCCATTAACATAACCAATTTTACCTCGACCACATAAGGCCAAGGAAGTTGCCTGTGACCATGGTAGATAATTCAAGCCATTCAAAAGAATAGAGGTGAGCTTGATACCTGTATTGGTTTCATGTCCGGAAGAATCGGCCATTTGAAAGAAAAAACTGAGGCAAAATTGAAAAAAAGCTCGTCCCAGTTCCACGCTCTTGAACTCGTTCCAGAAAAACAACTTGGTGGAAGGGCAATCTTTGTCTCTTGCACCAAAGGAGAGTTCTCTGTTATAGTGTTAGTTCCAAACATAAAGAAGTAAAAGAAAGAAGGAGCTCAAGAGTGCAGCTGTTAAGAAAGTCAAGACACGTTAGAGGTGAGTTCCAATAAATTAATAAATGGGAAGTGAGTTCCCAGGTCATTAACAAAGAACTTGACCTTTGAATTTGAAAAAATTCTGAATAGCTCCTTCAACGTAAGAACCTGATTTTTGAATTTGAAAAATTCTGAATACCTCCTTTAACGTTTTGCAGTTAGAAGCACAAATGAATAAATAATTCTTCAGCAGAAGTGACTCAGTTGCAGGAGGAAATTCCAGTGATTTATAGATACTGCTCTGATACCATGTAGAATTGGATCGATATAGCAATACGAGGAGACACGGACGATTTAACGTGGTTCGGTGAAACACCTACATCCACGGACAGAACACTGAAGTTTCATTCATACAACAAAACTCATACACCCAAACTCTTAAATACAAAACACTTCACAACGGTCATATTCCTTCTTAAGGAATAAACCTCAACAGATATATCCCAACGGATATATCCCAACCAACAGCATTCAATAAATTGGGTTTAAAACCTTTGTATAAAACTTGGTTAGCAAACACACTAAAGCATAATAGAACAAAACCCAAAACTTCTAACAGGCAACCATAAGCATAATAGAGCAAAACCCAAGAATTGACTCACACACCAAGAGTTCAGTCTTCAATCCAAGGATTCCTTCACCCCAAAGTCTTTAGTAAACTTAGAAGCCCTATCGTCAATGCGAATAAACACTAACTGCCAAAGTAAGAGTTGAACACTAGAAATACTATGCTACATCCATTGGGCCTTTGCTTGTTTGAATTGATGGCTCCAATAAAGATTTATTGTAATAAAAAAAAAAAATTGTCGTAATTTATTGTAATATTTTTTAGCATATAATATTGAGGACCAAAGATAATTAGTCAAGAGTCTTTTTTTTTAGGACTAAAGATATTTAGTCAAGAGTCTTTTTTTTTGAGGACCAAACCTAGAATAAGATTAGAACATGCTGGAAATTACGAAAACGTCATTATGTATGTAAACATGGCATATATGCCTCTAAAACATGGAAACTAATAAAGCATATGGTAAACATATGTAACACGAAAAATAGAGAAATAACATCACATGAATGAAGATAAAAAATGAGAAATGCGTGTATATGTAAAAATACAAAAATACCCCTGCACATAGGCATGACCTAGGGAAGAGAACTTATACAAACGAAAGTGAAAAAACCCCGGATTGAAAATAAATGATGGAGACTACAAAAACACAATAAAAATTTGACGAAGCATTGAGAAAACCAACACAAACAATAGAGACAATCGAATTCACTCGTTCGGGATCTGGGGATATGCAAACAATGGAAACAATGGTTTGAAAACGAAGAACACATGATAGAAATATATCGACCGAATACAGAAATTAAAGGAAAAATAGTAAGGGATTTTATAAAAATCTAAAAAAAAATTCACAGTTGAAAGACATGGCCTATAGCTAAACAGTGACATAAAAATATATAAAAGAAACTATGTGGACGTGCTTTAAAAAATGATACATCGTTGTTGCCTTGTTGAGGGTAGCAACAATTGATCCACAATAAACAAGGATATCTGGCAATATACTCAATGGAATTGAGTGAAACTAGAGGGAAAAAAGAAATAAGACTCACATGTTTTCAATTTTTGTGGAGGAGGTGTGAGGGTTGGAGTAGACCTAGATTAGGTTTGGAGAGGCTCAACTCGGGACTGCTGTAGAACTTGCAAAAGCTTGGAACTCTCCCTCTCTAAGAGTTGACTCTTGTGCTTCTTAGATTTCTTCTAAGGTGCCAAGATCATTTACCAAATTATGAGAGACCTCTTATTTATAGCATAGGGTTTTACCCACATCCAAGGCAAGCATTCCTTTTCCCAACTCTTAGAGAACTCTTTGGCTCTAAATTGACTAATTTTGAACAATAGATGGATTCAAACTCCATCAAGCAAGGTTTGTGATTTATGGCAACCTCTAGCACGTCCTCTAAGGTCTCTAGAGGAGTCTAGATGATTTTTAAGGTCGTCAAAGATAGCATAAGGTCGTTGCAAACACAAACTTGAAGAGTCCTCAAATATGGAAATACCTAGAATCTGACACAAAATGGTGGACAACACAAAATGGGGTGTGGCTAGCGCCAACCTCGGCTTCTCCAATGTTGGCCTTAGTCAATTTTGTGATTGATTAAGGTTGACACTGGGGGCTGGGCCAAGTTCAAGTTTGTACTTGAACTAGATGGAGTCTTGGTTCTTTAAGGTTTTGGACTATGTCTTTTCTATGCATGACAAAGCTATTTCTATGATTTCAAAACACATTTTTAGAAGACCCTAAGCCATATGAGAATTTGGAATGATGCTGGGGCTTAGGGAATCCCAAACTATAAATAATGGGTCCTATGTTTCTTTGGGATATACCGATTTCATCATTGGTTGGTCTGTTCCAAGATGACAAAATGAGATGTTTACAACAGGCCTTTATGTGACTGAGGCTGTGAAACAGTTGAAAGTTAAAAAAGTGATCCTCGGATGTTCAAGTACCCTTCAACACCTTACTTAGAGGTGTTGGTGTAAAATAACGAAAACATGCACTCTTGGCCATATGTCGTTGAAATCATTTATCAAAAATCCGAAAATGAAAACAAACACTTCTCATTGTCAATGTTGGCGGATAATATTATGTTGATTGATCTTAATTGATTCCATTGTATATATGGGGAAGGGCTGTTGTTGATTGTACGGGGGTTCCTATTTTAGAGGATTCTTGATCGTGATCCTTGGGGTTGAGGGGATGGTAGCTTGTATTATGTATTGTGGATATATCTCCATGAAATGCAAGGAATGTGTGAGGGTTCTTGGTGGATATAGGTCATAACATAGACCGAACCACGTTAATTCAATTGTTCTCCTTCTTGTGTGTGCTTCTCCTGCCTAAGAATCCCTGGTTTTATCAGTCAAAATCGGGTGGGGGTGAAAGCAAGACTCTTTTGTCTACCAAAACTTCCACAAAATGGCCCGAAGGCCCACTAGATAACTCCAATTGTTTTACTCATGGTTTTGAAAACAATTGAAATCAGGGCGGGAAAAGTCCACTTAACTTTCTGGGCCCACCACCTAGTCCACTTGACTCACTGGGAAGAAAACGATAGAGGTTCCAGGGTGCATTCTATGGCTACACTAGGTAACTAAACTTTCGGGAATACAATAAGATGATGAAGGGGTTTGGCCTAGGAATCCACATGACTCCATGGAGAAACCAAAACAATAATAATTCCATAGGGGAACTGGCAAGAAATTACTTACCTAAGGAACTCCCCTAATTCCACAAGAAGTGATGTCAACCAGTGACGTTGAATTGGGGAATGAATGAGATTAACTCATGCCACCGCTCTGATGAACAGTATGATTATGATGAATCTGTGTCACCACACCACTGGGGGATTTGTGGCACGAGAGTGAAACTACATGACTACTCCAATGGGGATATCTGACTTTAGGTTACGGATCCAATGGGAATGGTAGAGAGGAAATTACCCTTGCACCCTTCTAGCCGGCCATAATCATTGCGATGCTTGTTTTTCTAATTTCATGAATGATAAGCCCCATAATCGAGGTTTCTGCAAAGATTCAAAATGGGAGGATGTGACTGGATGAAATCTTCTTTTATTCACTGGCCATATCATGCTTTGATTATGCATTTTTCCTGACCTTCTGTAGGTTTTCAAAATGATCATAGTAATTTAATATGTGATGCAAGTAAAGTACATAAAGCAAAGACACTGTTTCTTTTCGTTGGCAATTTTTTCATTTCTAAATAAATAGATTTGTCTTTAAAATTGGGCAAAATGTATTTGGTCGGCCCAAAAAACTCCTCCATGGTGTTGTTGTGGTGTCTGAATTTTGTAAACTAGTAGAACCCGAGTTTAGATCTGCTACCCACATGGGGACGGGTAGGGACAGTTCTGAACCCCTCCATGGGGGTGTGGGATTCGTAGAACCCTAGGTCTCTTGCTTACATGTCAAGTTTCAATCGAGTTTGTCAAGAGGTAAAATAGAGCTTTGAAAATCGAGGACCATGGGAGAGTGCACAATAATATTTGCGTGGAAGGACACTGAAGGGAATGCATGCCAATACGGATCCGACTCCTCTACTTCCGCCTGTCCGATACTGCTATGCACCCTCACATACAAGCGTGATAGAAAGTACCGCCTTACCCTTGCCATTCCACCTTGCTTGTGTGGGAGTGCACACGACAGTAGGGGCAGGAGGAAGTAGAAGAGTCGAATTGTGCCACTACATGAGGAGTATATGGCTGAACTTTGAATATGAAATTTAACAAGCGACTTATCCAAATCATCGATTTTACCACGTAGTGGAATTTGGTGGGCCACTAAGATAAGTCGTCTACAATACATTGGACAGTGAATGAGCAATTTGCCCTTAAAATTGATACAAAATCACGACATTTCATTTTGGCTTCCAATAATACCCCTCTTGTCCTTTGAAAATAGTAGGTAGGAGTGTAAGACACGTGTCCACCGTGACTCAATATACGCATATGCAACGAACCGGACCCCCAAAATCGCTATTAGCTACACCCATATCCAACCAATTGGAATCAGATTTATTTTTCCGAAAAAATCAACTAGCAACTGTAGCATAAAATCAAAGGAGCTTTCTTGCGTTTCCAAGTTTCCATTGTCTCCGCCGCTTGGACCCTTTAAAAAATCTTAAATTCCTTTTTAGCGAGACTAATAAAAATGCTTACAGGGATATCTACTTCGTCTGCTACCCTTCCATCTATCTTACTCGTATCTTCTTCTCGGATCTCTCCTCTCACTTCCTCCCTCTTCCTTCCACGCAAAATCCCAATTAAGCACTCAACGTTTCCTTCTAATTCCAGACATCCCCACATGTTTACAACTCCCATGAGTTGGTTGGGGAAGCTCGGATTAGGGTTTGGAAATCGAGCTTCAGATGTCGCCATGGATTCGTCATCTGCATCGATAGCTCAAGGTCCAGATGACGATATTCCTGCTTCAGGGCAGCAGTTCGCGCAATTCGGTGCAGGATGCTTTTGGGGTGTCGAGTTAGCCTTCCAGAGAGTTCCTGGAGTTAAGAAGACAGAAGTTGGGTACAGTCAAGGCCATCTGCATAATCCGACGTACAACGATATCTGCACGGGCACGACGAACCATTCTGAGATTGTTAGGGTTCATTATGATCCCAAGGAGTGCGGTTACGAGAGTCTACTTGATGTGTTCTGGGATCGCCATGATCCAACCACGCTCAATCGTCAGGTATATCGGTCGAATTTACGTTATTGGGATGCTTTCGATAAATTGTTTGCTGATAAATAGGGGAGTTTTATTTCAGTTTCTGACGGGTTTGATTTTTTCCCTAGTATTTGGCCGGGCTTTAGCATTAATTCTTCGTTTGCGCTTCATCCATTATCAAACACCCTTGGTTGAAGAAGTTTGATTTTCTGTGTTTTGATGAGGAACTGCGTATGTATGGGTTGTTCGAACTGTTCCATATCCAGAAAATTCTGGTGGTTCCCGTAATCTGAGTTGTCTTTTGTTACCTCCCTTAGGTCTGGCGATTAAAGTAAGTAGTGGTGTCAATCGATAAATTGAGCAGTGGGGGTTTTTTTTTTTTTTTGGGGGGGGGGGGGATTTCAGTTTTATAGGTAAAATTCAATTATACCAAAGAATTCCCTTTCTCTGTGAATTATGTATAGTGTTGTTTGTGTTGATGGATGCCGCGATTAATTCTGAAATTTGACTTTTGAAGTTATATTTTTCGTTGGCAGAAGGTCAACGGCACTTTAGTGTTCCATTTTTTCCTCTCTCTCTCTCTCCTACTGTTTAGTGTCTTCAACTTGGTTGGGTTGGGTTTTCCTCTTCCCCGAATCAGGAGATATTTCACTCGATTTTAACTGTTGCTTAAGAGTCATCTCGAGCACTGGCAGTACCTTAAGCCACATATCAGAGCTCGCTGGATTTCATGGCTGACAGCCAGAGTGAAGAGAGTCTCAAGGCCGCTGGATTTCCATAAAAAATTTGTGAAAGATTCCCATTTTTCTCCGGTTCCCGATGACCCTCCCAAGGTACAACAGATCTAGTGACACACACTTATTACATGAGAGAATCTTCCATTCCAGCAGAGAAAGCAGCTCTTGAGCTGAAATTGAGAGCCAACCATGAGTGCGTGGTAAACATGGGCCAGAACTGTAACGGAAAGATTATGAGGGTATTAGAGAGCTAGCCCTTTGTACTAGCTTTGGCGATCCATAACATGTGCGTGGAAGCTCTTATTTCCAGTTGTTCATTGATTTCGAGGAAGTAGTAGTAGCGGCGAAGAAAGTAGGGAGGAGACACCAGGGAGCTGCGGGAGATCGCACAGGGAGGGCTAGAGGGGCTGCGGAAAGGGTGATGGGGCGATTTAGGGATTTTAAAGTTCCAGGGGAGAAAAAGAGTTGGAAGTTTGCTCTTCTGGTGGAATCAGAAAAAAAAAAAAAGGTTCTGAGTAGGGGAAGGGTGCTGCGGGTGATCACACAGGGAGGGCTAGAGGGGCTGCGGGAACGGTGATGGGGCGATTTAGGGATTTTAAAGTTCCAGGAGAGAAAATGAGTTGGAAGTTTTCTCTTCTGGTGGAATCAGAAAAAAAGTTATGAGTAGGGGAGTTTGAGTAATTATAGGATAAGTATAGGGGAGTGAGAGAAATTAGCCCAGTTAAAAAATGTTGATATTTCACATGCAAAAGGTCCTCTACACGGCCCACTAAGAAGGTCTTCCTATGTGGTCCACCTAATTGTGCTACATGGAAGGTTGATATGACAATTCTGATCATTGTATAGATAAGTATGGTTCAGTTTGCAACGTGTCAAATTCTAAAGCCAAATACAATCATAAAACTCCCATGTATTGTCATTTCCCTTTCTTTTCGCCTTCCATTTGTCTTCAGGCAGCATTTCTTCTAAGTCCCATTTTCTTGGAGTATATTTAAGACGTCACTTTGCCACAGAGTCCATTTGGCGTAAAGCTTGACATCTGAGTGATGTAGATCTATGGATGAGGAAGAGAAGAAGGGCCAGCAGTTTTGTTCGAGCCCAGCCATTAAGCCTCCGTCAAGCCCAAACAGCCCTTGGGTTGGGCTTAGTCCAGTCGTGGGCCTAATTTCCAGCCCATTAAGTTTTCGTCTATTAAGTTCTTGCATGGTGGACAGCTAGCTTCTATCTTCTAATTTTATTTAGTTACTATTTCAGTATTTGCTACTTCTCTTTTATTTGATAGATATTAGTAGGCACTGTCTTACCATTGAAGTTTCTATTTTTAGGACTTCAGATGTAGAAGTGATACTCCGTCCACGCAATGGAGTTTCCTACTTTCTATTTTTGATAATTATCAATAAAAGATAGGGGCCTGCTACATACTCCCCACGACTTGTACAGTTAAAAGTTCTGGTTTGATAACCAATTGCTTGTGAGATGCAGCTGGACTGTGAGAAACAGTTTACTACCTTGGTGGGATGCTAGGCAACCGGTGGGAAGCTGGTGAGGTTTGAGTGAGAGACTCGACCATCTATTATTTATCTTCTTCTTCTTTGTTTTATTCAATTCCCTGTAGTATTTCTTTTCTCAGTTAAAAAAATTCCAGATCTGAATATCTTCTTCCCAACGAGTGCTGATTTGTTTGTCTCCATTCCTATCTGACCATCATGTATCCTAATGGACAAAAGCTGTAGGTAAGTCTTCTCATCCACTTAAAGATTCCTTAAGGTTCTGGTTTGCTAACTGCTATTCTCTGCTGAAGATTGTTATCGATTAAGGGGTCCAAGAGGTTACAGCTTTCTATTTTTGTGTACCAAAATTGCTGGTTCTGTTTTGATCAATTTCTTTCTATCGAGGTAAGAGTCCTAACCTCCTAATCTCCTTCTTTTCTGGACAGATTCAATTACTCTGTTAAATGTTCAGACAAGGACCCTTGGCTGTCTGAATTTATTCATCAACTAATTCTGAGTTAAGATTCCTACAATACCCTGTTTTGGAGGTTTTTTTAAATCAGATTTGGACACTGTCAGCTCACAGGATCTAACCTTTGGACCACTGTGATCTGTTGGGACCCAATTTCTTTCATATTTGTCCCTTTCGACAAGAAACCCAGGTTGTTCTGAAATGCTGATCTTAAGATCTCTGAATTTTCCTAAAAAATAGAATCTATACTTGCTATTTTCTGATTTAATTCTGAAGTCAAGATCTCACCTTTGGATTTCATTGAATTTTTAGGCTTTTGTCTACCTTATCAAAGGGCCTACTCGACCAGAAAATTATCATGATCAAAGTTGTGGATTTTGTGATATTAATTTTCTCTTTAATCTGGTCTGTTTTTGTGACCTGTTATTCTGCCTGTTGGATAGCATCTGAAACCTGAAATGCAGTGCTGAATTTGAATGATCAAACAGTAGCCAAACAAGATCTTTTTACAGAGAAATAATTCCAGATTTGGGAAGAGTATCAATGTCACAAAATCCGATGGTAGGTTAGGGCTGAAACTGAGATCGAGTTTAACAAATAGGAAGGGGAATGTTTGTTAAAAATCTGAGCCTGATTGGATGGTTAGATCAGCAAATAGGGCTTAAGTCCTAGTAGCAATAGGACTAGGGATAAAACCGTAATTTAACTAATGAAATTAGGTTTGGAGGTTGATGGATTGAGACACAAAAATAATCATATAATCAATAGCTAAACAAGTTCAGAAATCAGAATTTGACTCAGGTATGAAATAGGGTGTTAGTGGAGAAAAGGGCAAAATAGAGATTTCACAATAGCATCCAATCGGCTGGTCAGAATTGTCTTAACTTTGGATCGAGTTTCCCAATTAGGGTTCTTGAGATTTAATCAAAATTTCAGCCAGATCTGATAGCTGGTTTGCTTAATCTAAAAAAAAGTGTTGCGTATGATCTTCTAGAAAGTAGGGTTCTACCATTCTAGTTGCAAAATTTCAAATTAGTTTTTACTTGTTAATGGCTGTGATTAAAGAATAAGAATGGTAAACCAGTAAAACAGTAGCGGCAATAGAATACGAACATAAGATGATCCACTCGGGCTTCTCACCGCAATGTATCAATTGGATCAAATACCAATCCCTTTGCTTAATAACACACACGGGGTTTCTTTAATCAAACATGGGATCTTCAATGGAGAAGAAGAGCAGCAAAAGCAGTAACTTTATTTATCAAATTCATGTACAATGCTGGGCCCCCTTACAACCTTATATAGAAAACTCAAAAATAGACTCAAACACTAAAATGGAAAGGCCTCTAACCCAATCCTTGAATAATAAGGTAATGTAAATTGACTAGGAAAGTGAAATAATAAAGGAAATGATGCAGCGTTAAAGAGCCACAACCGTAGGAAGAAGAAGAACCAGCCCCACTCCCATGTGGGGCCCATTGAGTAGTTAGTTAGGGTTGGCCCTTGGCCCCCATACTTAGTTAGTTTGCTTATTATTTGTTTACATTTTCTATACTTAGTTTTATTTTTATGTTTTTAATTGAACCGGTTCAAATTGGTTGCATCCAATTGGTTCAATTTAAGTGAAACGATCTTATTGGTTAATAGTAGTTTTATTTTTATGTTTTTAATTGAACCGGTTCAAATTGGTTGCATCCAATTGGTTCAATTTAAGTGAAACGATTTTATTGGTTAATAGTGTCTTAAATCCTATTGGCTACTTAGGAATCTTCTTAATTAGATGTTTTAAATTAGAATTCTCTCTCTTCCATGATTTTAGAAGGGAGATTAAGTTGTACTTTTATTCAGCCAAGGAATTCTATTCCAAGGCTGAATCGTATTTTGGCCTTTGGCCTCATTTTATATATCAATAAAAAAATCAGAAGAGGATTAGCCTCCCAAAATCGTGATTGAATATTGCTGCCATTGTTGCTGCTATTTGCTCCTCGGAGAGTGTTGCATCCTTGTGGTTTTATCAAGGTGGAAAGGGTAGGTGGATCTCCTTCGACTCCTTGCATTGAGACGATCGGGAGGATCTCCAATTGAAGGTGGTTCTGTCCTTCTCCATTCCTCAAGCTTGCTGCCAGAGGAGTCTGCTGCAGATTGACATCCAATTTCTGCTCCTAATCCTCTAATCCCTTCCCCAATCGATTCCCCTTTATTTTTTATTTGAGTTCCATAAACCCTAAACACCCCTAACTTTGTCTAGCATCAATCCTTCATCAGAACTCCCTCATATTTGGATCAAAGCTTCCCCTTAGCACCCCCTCCACTCGATCCTAGGTTCTGCTCCCATTCCCCCACTCAAACCCTTCTGTAAAGCCCCGAAAGCCCAAAAATTCTGTCTAGACCAATCTAACCATCAGAACCCCCCTCCCTATTACAACTGAACCTTCATCCCACTGCCTCTAACACTCGGCTAGAAGCCCTAGCCCAAACCCTAAATCCAACTCTTTTCCTAATTCCCAAAACCCGAAACCCTAACCCAAATTTTCTGATTTTTGTTTTCTCACTCAAACAAAATCAAACCTATACCATTAACTTCCCCTAGACCTGCCTATTAAAACCATATAAGTTTTACCTTCATTACCCTAAACCTAACCCTAATTCTGCCCATTCGAACCAGCAGCCCCTTTTCGATTCTGTTGCTCGACCTCTAGTAGGATCCTTCTCCTATTTAGAGTTACATTAGGAAACTGACTCAAAACAGGACTGGGCTTATTACATAATCCGAATCCAGCCCGACTAAAACACTTAAAAACTGTGGACAAGTGCCTAACGCACTTGGTAGCATGTGGTGTATGGAGGCCCAAAACAACACTTAATAATAATTACTTGCAACTTAATTTGAACCGTATAGAACCGGTTCATTGAACTAACCCAAAACAATCTAAAATAAACTAAGCCCTAATAAAAGCAATCTGGTATGCTGCCGTAATACCCATAGTCTAGGCCCATTAAAGTGGCCCATTATATTGAAAATCCCATGGACCAAAGGCCCAACATGTATACAACCCAACCCTAGACTTATTCCTAAGCAAACAAGCCCCTTTTGGTGATGTATCTGCATCAACTTGTCATTACGTTAACCAGATTGCATTAGTAAGTGGGGTCACCCTGGGCACTGTGTACAGGAAATTTGGGTCCCACCCATCCTGCCATGTGGCAGATATTAAATGCTATACATGAAGCCATTCCTAAATGGACAATCTAGGAAACCATTCCCCTATAGATAAGTCTATGATGTTACATCTTATAGAATGTATGATACCTAAGGTAAGGTATGTATCATTCCTTGTTTAAAGACAAAAATCATGGATGTGGACTACATGGTAATTGTTGGTATTAGGAAACCCACCCAGTAGTTCTGAGTTAGAGTCTGGGATTGGAGTAGAGGATACCTATGTTTGATGTGGATTGTATAAGGCTGAATGTTGGGCAGGGCCATTCTGAAAATGGGCTGCATTGGCTTGAGGTTTCATCAGTCTGAAAATGGGATTGGAGTAGTGGATAGCTGGTTTTTATAGGGACGGTATCATGGATGCTGAACACTATTTTTGGTCTAGGTTTTGAGAGCTTAACTAGGCCTAAGCCTGGTCCAACTTCTAAGTGAAGATCTGTCGTAAATTTTATGTGTAGATGTGTTTATTATATGCATATTACATATTGTATGTATTCTGACATGTATGTATATACATGGTATGTTTGTTATTCTATATAATATCATATCCCAATTAAGTTGGGATTAGCCTAGGTGAGTAACGTGAGTTGATTATAATTTACTGATATACAAATTTGTGTAAAGTTTTCCTACATGGCCTGTTTGTACAAACTTATCTGAACAATGGTCCCCTATGTTTGGACCATTTGGAGATATGATCTACGAGATTCACATTTCAAATTCTGTGGCTTTATTTCAACCATACGGTCCATCATGTGGATTTTATTTTTATTTTTTAATTTTTGACCCTCAAATTGACATATGGCTAAGGTGTGCTGAACTGCTGACATGGTGATTCTGAACAGTGGAATAGATAGAGGATCATGTGGATAGACAGCTATCAAATTTCAAAGTCATAGTCATATGGCCCATTATGTATTGTCTCTTTCTCTAGCTGTCAAAATCTTGACCAAGATTGGACCTATTGAGTTTTGCCACATGGTAACATGCTTTCGGCCGAAACTTACCACCTGGATCAAGGGTGATATCACAAAATTTGTAATCTAGGTAAGCTCAATGTTTTGGGGAAAACGATTGATAAGATAAAACACAAATCCTTCAACGGGATAAGAAACTTTAGATGGCTCTATACGAGCGCCTATGAGAGGAATCCAGAATCTGAGGAAGCGACTGGAATGGAAGCAACTGGGCTAGACTGCTGATCTTCTTGAGTAGTTTGACCCTGGGAAACGGACAATTGGCAGAAGATGCTGGGTAAAGCTGCTGGCCTGAAGAGTAAGGCCTAAGCTGCCACATGGTAGCTATTAGGACCGATTGGATAATCTTATCCAAATATGCCTACTTTAACAGTCCAATTAGGTCTACACGTGGACCAGACTGGCCAGGAACAAGTTCATCCCTGCCCAAGCTCGTGTATTATAGGTCCAAGGTTAAGTCTGGGCTATGGTTGGGCTGCCGCCGCTAACCCTGGTCTTACCCTTCATGATAGAGTATGTGTTACACAATATTCAGTGACTTCGTATATAATTATGTTCTTGACATATAGAAATGTAATATACCCTACCATGTTTTAGAGTAAATTATCATTACAATATGTTATCGTACACGTTATACAATATTCAGTGACTGACTATACAATATCTAGTGTAATTTTTGGCCCATGCTGGGCCAAGGTCAGGCCGGCCCAGTCGAAATGTCACTTGTTCAGGGTTGACCTGGTCTGATCAGGTCCAATGTGCAGCCCTATGTACTACTTCTTGAAAACTTTTTTCCCCAACATTTTAATGCCTTATATTAGCACATATCAGTCTGTTTAGCATGAAGCTTATGACTTGAATCAGAGGGATGTGGCCGCCGGCCTATCGATCCACCAATTTGGATGCCTTGTGGCATATATGGCTACCTTGTTCTGCCAGCCTTGGTGGTTCTGTCAGTTCTTTTAACCCTTGTCCCATGTGCATGATAAGTTCATGCTGGTTCAAGCCATTTTTGATCCCCATATCCATCTGATGCCTGATGGCAGTGTCTGGGTCTGGCTGAAATTGCATCTGGGCCTATCCCAAGCTCATGCTTATTGTTTCTGTCTTGGGCTGTGCTGACCTTTGGCTTGGTATGGCCTCTAGTAGTGGCTTCATAAGCTGAAAATTAATAGGACAAAATAGGGGTAGAAAAGTCAAGTTCAGGATCTCTTATTCTTGGTAGACAACTGTTACATGGAAGTATGGATACCAGAACTTTAGTAGGTCCAATGAACCCCACCAGGTTGAAGACAAATTATTGTTACATTTTCAGGTCCATTTTTTACATTGTTAATCTGTGCTTAAACTATATTGGGTTGTCAGGGTTCTTTTTTTTTTTTCTTTCTCACCCATATCAATTTTTCATCTGAAATTCTGGACTATGTTTTTATACTTTGAGTTTCATAGTTCCAGATGGTTATATGGTCTTATTTGAACTGGTTCACCATTCATACTGCTGGATAATGCTTGATGGGCAGGGTAATGATGTGGGGACACAATACAGATCAGGAATTTACTGCTACACGCCTGAGCAGGAGAAAGCAGCATCCGAGTCCATCGAAAAGCAGCAGAAGCTTTTGAACAGGAAAATTGTTACTGAGGTTCTTCCAGCGAAAAAGTTTTACAGAGCAGAGGAATACCACCAACAGTATCTTGAAAAAGGTGGCCGATTTGGGTTCAAGCAGTCTGCTGGGAAAGGCTGCAATGACCCAATCAGATGCTATGGCTAAGTTACGCATGGTCCTAATGCTGTTCTTATTTTTATGTTCGTCTCCTAAGATGCTTGTTAATAGGTTTGTGCATCCTCCCCCGGAACTGAGACATACTAGTTATCATTTATATTTTGTAATTGTAGCAGTCGTTTGTAGCTTTTAGACCATGTTATGTATTGTTACTGTCCATTTATTCATGTTAATACCTTCTAGCTGTGCGCGTTTATGCATTGGCTCTATCATATCTTATCCATCTGTGCAATTTGGCTGTATTTCCCTATTTTTAGTTGAAGTCTCAGTTTGACTTGCAACCGTGAACGGTTTTATTGAAATGATGCCACCTGATCGTGCAGCGCACATCTCCCCTGCACCCTGACACGGGGACATGTGAAATGACAGTCGTATACCCCTGGAACCCTGGAAAGCCCCTGTGTCAGGTTGCAGGGGCAGTGTGTCTGGGTCGACCGGGTGGCGATCTTTATCCCTTGTATTATTATTTTTAGTTAAAAATTCCCTCTTCTCTGGCTCTCAGCCCATGCAAGAGGGAGATTTCGTCATTTATTTGGTTTCTTATTTAGAGTCATTCACTTTAGTGTTTTTTTTTTGTTAGAATAAAATACTTCCTCACACAGTCTGCGTTTGGAAGGAAGTTTCTTAATGTTAAACTGTTATTTCTTTTCAGGGAAAAACTTCCCCACAATGTCAATAGTGCAATTTTCTTCTTGCTTGTATTATTTTATTATTTTTGCTCTCTTAGTCTGAATATATGGGTCTCATGTAGATAATACCTTTTTCAGCACACCCATTAGTGTTGCACTACACTGACAATGTAAGGAAACCTCTCCCTTTCTTTTATTAGTTACTTGTTCAAGTCAAATAGAAAATCTATTAGAGCAGTCAATGATTAGTGCTCTATGTTTCTCTCTCCCCTTCAAACATGGGTAGAGATGTCTTTTCATAGGGAAGGAGAGAGAGAGAGAGATAGACTCATGGAGTCATGGGAGTGCTGGTGTAGGCCACACTACTGGTCCAGAGTTGTTCCCTTCGGTTTTATTTCTTACACACTTGATTGAATGGAAAATAATTAATTTGTTTTGGGATTGGAGGTTGTTGCTTTTCCATTTTATCCCCGTTTGTGATTCTCTATCTACTCATGATGTCTCTCTGCTCTCCCATCTCCTTCCATCTTGCAATTTCTCTTCTCTAATCAGTTTCTTTCTCTTCCACCACCAGCATATCCTTCTTTTGATCTGCATTAGTAATTATAATCACTCCAGCTCTTTGTTTCTAACAGAAGCAACATCTTTGATGATTGGTTTGACCTAATCCTATACCTACACTATATAGATGAAACTGATCAACACAAGCAATATTGCTATCATGCATTCATATTACCTTCACAAAATGGTAACACTACATGAGAAGAATACTGCTACTCAATATTATCTGGACTTTTCATACTTTTATTGTTTTGGTGGACTTAAACCTACATCTAAAAGCATCCACATGTTGGAAAGACCTAGTCTTTCCTCAATGGCCCCCACCTGTTTGGGGAAATGTCAAAATGAATCTTATCTACAGAAAGAGCTTAATTGGGTCATGCGCGTCTCCCTTCTTCTCGGTGAATCTAGAGTTTGCAAGGACACACACCGGATCCAAGTTCCACATCTAAAAACAATCAGGTTCAAGGGTTCAAACTTTTGGGTCCAAATGGGCTCAAACCCACCAGCTTTGACAGTTAAGATGGTTGATCAGAAATGTAAATGGCACAGATCCCAAGATCATCTGGTCATGGTATTGGAAATTAACTAATTCAAAGCGTTAGCGTCAGGTTGCTTTATATCTGAAAAGCTTTCTTAAAAGCATTCATTTATTAAGGAGAGTGGTTTTGGAGATGGCTGTTATTGGTGAAGCTTGATTTCGGTCTAGAATTTACTGTGGGGATCTTCAGAGGGTCGTTTCTACTTCGAAATGACCTCAGATTGTCGAAAAATGGCGTATGTCATTGTTGGAGGCTGTGAGTTGTGTTGGGCTCATCCAGATCTTTGAAACAGTATATTTTGGGATATATGTTATGTTTTGGTCTGATCTTGTTCGATTTGGCATTTTTGGGTTTGGGGGTATTTCTATACTTGCTCGGATTAGGACTTTTATATATAATGTTCTTATCTCTGGGAAGGCTGTGTGAGTGGTTTTGTAACATTTTCAAAGGATAGTGAAATCTGTTCTATTGGTCGGCCATGAATGTAACTTCCCTTCTCTAGGGTGAACCACGTATATCTCTGGTGTTGTGTGTTTTTTCTGTTTTTCGTTTTTTTTTGCAAATCGCTATTCTAGGTGTTGTTTTCTTAACAATATCAACCCACAATAAAAAAAAAATAAAAAAAAAACCCATAGTAAAAAATGATGGGTGGGAGTGGGATCATTTAGGGCTGAAATTTTGTGGACAAGTAAATTCTAAGGTTTTCTACTCACATTTTAAGTTATAGAAGAATTACAATTAGGCATGTGGCAAAAAAAAAAAGGCATGAGAATCCAGGACCATCAATACCTTTGGTTGCCTCAATGGTCAAAAGCTTAAGGCCTTGTACCAAGGGAACCAAGGATCAAGTATTGGTACCACAAAGGCCATCAATATAACCCAAACAAAATTGGTTGTACGAGATTATACAAGGGAAAGTGATTGAATTTAATGTAAAATTTGACACGTTATCTATTTCATACCCTAGATGTCCAACTGCGAAATCATCATATCACTCTTCCATGTAGCAAGACAGCTCAAATTCACTCACCAATTTTGTTTGTAATTACTGATAATAAAACCTTTTATCAAATAAAATTAAACCCCTTATTTTTTTTTCCGGTAGAAGATGAATTTATTGATAGTGTTGACGTGTTAGGGTCAAGGAGTCCAAGTTACAAAGATCTTGGAGCCTATAATTGGAATTAAGCTAAACTGTCCCACACGAACATTACAGAGCCCTTTGGGTTAGGGAGTCAATAATATTGTTAGTCTCCCTAAAAACACGAGTACTAAAACAATCTTAAAAAGAAAAATGAGGTGGCGGATATCTTGAACAATAGGAGATATCTCAAAAGGGCTGGGCTTGGATGGGTTCTCAATGAGATCAGCTGACTCCATGTTGTCCGATTCCACTTGAACTTTGTCGAGACATTCACCGATGGCATGAAGGAGAGTAGCTACTTGAAAAAAAATCCCCACTTGGTGGCACTCCCTATGCTTTTTCACTGAACACCATGCAATGACATCTCAGCCCCTTCGGTAGATATCCAAGCACCCTTCCCCATTGGCGTGCGGTGCGACGATCATTTTATGTGGTATTAAGTTTTCGCACAGGAGCTGTGCACCTCATGCAATCAGGTAGCGTTCATTTCCCCTTTATTTATGCAGAAAAGGGTGACAACTTTCCCGTTGCTCCATTCCTAAGGTACCTTTAGTCCTCGCCTTTTCAGTTTTCACCATGGAGTCTTCGACTCAATTTGGCTCTTTTCCTTCACAAAAGCATAAAGCATCACGACCCCATGTCATGTGGCTCCAGGGTCCACTTTCCCACCCATTTCTTTGCGGTCCAAATATTATAACAAGTTCTACCAAAAAAAAAAAAAATATTGTAACAAGTGATGATCCTGTGTAAAACACGCATACTCATGGTTTGTAATCTTGGAATCGGCCGGATCGGATCGGATTGGGATAATTCAAACTTGGGTAAATATGACATTTTTGTCCTTGTTTTCTTAAAAAAAAATATATTTTTTTTTATATTTTTACTCCTATCCGTATAGTTGGGTCGGATCAGTATCGAGATTGGTCTCGGCCAATATCGATCTAATCCGACAAAAATCAGCCGATCCGATCCAATACCTCAAATCATGTGGATACTTGACTCTCAAGCTGATCATCTCTTGGAACTTGGTTGTTCACTCTTTTCTCACTAGCTTCCATGTTACTTAAAGGGATCCTTAGTCAATAGGTGAACTTTTTAGTTTTCAGATATATCCTATCTAACTGCTCAAACAGATATCAGTATGATACTGTGAATCAGTCTGGATCGGTTTGTATCGGATAGATTTATTCTTGAATCGGACCGTTACATTGATACAGAATTAGACACATATTAACTGATCTCCTAGAAGCCTACACTCTATTGACATGAAAATAATCTTTCTCTCTTAATTTCAAGCAAAACGATCATGCTCTAGATGCATCAATTGGTAATAACAATCATTTTGTACCACAACTACATTTTGTGGGTCAATGAAATGGTAACCATCTGATCGGCTTCGATCGATAAATGGGAGATTCTGTAGTTGTGACAACAGTGGATCATCCCATAGCTAAAAATTTCCCTTCTATTTATTGAAAACAACAACTCAAGGTGTAGATCTGTAATGCCATTGTGGCAAAGATTCCTAAGCCCAATAGAATTGTTTGGTGAGTCCTTTTCACATCTTCCAATTCTAAAAAGGACAAAAGAAAGGCAATATATTATATAGTTTCTAATATTGGTCTTAGGCACATCTAGAGGATTGACTAAACCCTTAATTAACATATGGGGAAAGAGAACGCCACTCAATTGTGCAATGCACGCCATTTCAATGCCCTAATATAAAAGTGTGTAAAATGACCATCACATCCTCCTTGAACTCTGGAAATGACTAGGGGTATGGTGGTCATTTAGTACACCTCTGTGCCAAGGCGTAGGAATGGCGTTACATTAAACAATAATCCTATTTGTAGGATGATTATAACGCAAAAAAATATTATATTTTTATATAATGCCCAAATACCTATACTTTGAGGATTTTCATGAAATATCTTGGATAGCTACCCACCTACCTAGAATATTTGGGGGATGCAATAATCATCTTTTGGATATGGAAGATCCACGTATTTTCTATAATTATTTTTGGTTAGTATTTAATTAATATAATTTACTTTCTCTAAGAGTGGATGTTGAGCACACAATCTAAATCTATGGTTAAAAGACTTCAAAACCCTTAGTTAGTTTAGTAGGGTTAGTAAGCAAAGTGTGGGGTATATTTGGGCAATTATGTCATTTCATATTGAAAGGTATGTTTTTGGCCTTTTGGGTTTCGTTACGCTTAGAAATTATCATCTAGGTAAGCTAGATTATCTAAGATATTGTCCCTTGATACTAATGTAAAAGATGACTTTTAGTACAAGAAAGATTGCTTAGCCCATATTTTAGGATAACTCATCGGCTTCTTTTGCTTAGGGTTTAGTACATAAATCAGTTTCTAGGAGGCACATAAGCAATGAGGTCATTGAGATGGTACCAATGAGAATGAGTTTGGAATCTTTCTTGCTCTAGCTTGAGATTTCTCACGCTACACCAATGGATCGTTGTCGATTGGTTTCATTACTAGGAGGCAGAGGAAGAGAAAGAGAGTGTTAAGCGATTATCAGGGACGAGAGAGACTTAGAGAGAGCATGTGTTTCTTGCTTCATGGGAAAACTATTTTTCCCAAGAAAATGTATTGGTTTATGAGTAGGGTTTCAAGAATCAAGTTATCGCCCGATTCAGAATCAATTCTCATCGATCCTGATTTTAGACTTCGATATGGTCAATTCCTAGATAAAATCGTAGAATCGTTGAAATATTCCTCGAATAAGCCAATTCTAGGATGTTTTTTCAGATCGATTTGAGTCAATTCTAATCCGAATCGAATTAGAATCAGCACTAAAGATTTCTATCACCGATTACACGTTTTAAAACCTTGTTTATGAGGCTAGAGATGGAAAAGATCTATACTTTTCATTGATCTTTCCTGGCTTATGAAAGCCCATAACCAAATATGGCTTTAATCATCTAGAGAAATATCCTTGAAGGTCTAGATTACATCCTTCACCACATTAGCAACAGTCTTTTGTTAAAGCAGTACCAGTGGGTCATTTACTCCTTCCTTTCCAACTTTAGTCCAGTTTTGGGTAAATAACCAAAGAAATTGGGTCCACTTCAACGACAGGTTCATTGAATGATTAAAGGTGGACCATAATGACTCACGTTTGGTGCATCCATGATTAATGTAGAAAACAGAATGGACCACTAATTTAGTACAATTGGAGTCACCCTCGCACACCAAAAAGAACTCTACCTTTTTTTGTGGGGGATAAACCGAAAAAGATCTCACCACAGCACTACGGCAGGCAGTGGTCACTTCTATCTATTGTCCACTTCTACCATCCCCCACATCCCATGTGTCATGTGCAATTGCATGGTTCATAATCTTGGATAGGATCAGTATCACTCGAGACCAATCTGATACACTTGTATGGGCAAAGGTAAAAAAAAATTTTCTCAAGACAAATGCGTCATATTTGACCCGATTTTAGCAATATTGATCCAAGACATCAGTCCGATCCTGATATTGAGATTACAAACCATGGTCATGTGAGTTCTTTCTATGGCAAATTGATTATTAACATTTCCGAAATCTAGACCGAGTTAGCTAAGAGTTAGACCTGTGGTCTGGTTCAATCCAATCATGTTGGTTGATCTTAGTGAATGATCATGGTCCGGATAAGAACCTGGTTTTTGGGTCAACTTGAATCCAACCAAGGACCTACACATAAATGTAGAAACATATATAGAGACCATACTATGTATAATTGTACTTTAAATTGCAATTCAATGGCCTATGCACTTTGTCCATTTCCATGCTTTTAATCCTCTGACCCCAATTCCAAGTGGGTGTGTCTCTATCATATCTTTTGCTTAGTTTCTTTGATGCCATTATATTCTGGTTTTCCCTGGATAAGAGATATCTCCTCCTGACCGAAAGTAAGAACAACTATTACCAAATGTTGCTTAGGTTGGATACATTGTTACGACTGATTATTATGGCCCATTGGGAGTTTGAGACCAAAAGGGGAAAGGAACCCTGCCTAGCAGCTTCGCATTTATGCCCGGACACAAAGGGAGGCGAAATGACCCCTGATCCTGTTGATGCTCTCGTGTGTACTGTGATTGGCTCTCAAATTGGCACAAGGCCACACTGCTAGGCGGAGAACCCTATCCCTTATCATGGTTGGATTGCTCAAACAAAAATTATCTACTTCTAGTAATTTCACTGTTCTAATGTTTTTAAAGAGGTGAGATTTCAAATTTAGTGGTCCAATTCAATCATATGAGGGTCTGACATCGATACTACCTTATCTTGGAACAAACTCAAGTTCAAATTCTCTTAAGACCATATGTTGGTGTATACATGCAATACATGTCACATCTATATGAGTGCCATCCCAGTAGATCTCCACCTCTGAAGTTTCATTAATTAAAAATAAAAAAGGAGAAGGATTGACGAGCAAGCGACACAGAGTAGCACACCAATGGGTGTGATAGAATGGTTTCATAAATAGAGGTATTTCAATTCATATGAGAAAAGAAAGATAAAAGAGTGGGTGCCACTATATCCCTTGAGCAGCTTGATAACCTTTTCCCCAAAAAACTAAAACATATTTTTGTATTAGATTTTTCCATTTAAGTGGTTAAACCACCAACTGCTGTTTTTCAATATGTTTCATCATATTCATGGGGCAATTTTGGTTCCTTACGTGTGAAACCTTGGACTAGTGAGTAAAAAACCAAGTGAGATCTCCTTGTGTATTAAATTTAATATAAAAAATTTATTAATAATTATAATTGCCTATTCTATCACCTTCCTTTGTTTAGTATTTGGGAGAAATTTCTGTGGGGGAGTGTATCGCTCACACTTAGACATAAAGGGGGTTGAAATGACCACCCCGCCCCCATGATGCTAATGCACATGCTCTCATTGGCCCTTGTGCGTTCAAGGGCCACGCTCTTCCACAGAGAACATCAACCCTTAAACTTGTTAGAAAAAAAAAATGACTAAGGCTTTCGAATGGCATTGAGAAGGTGTCACACAATAGTGAGGGTAATTTTGAACATTTGTAAATAAGGGGTAGACATTTATGGCCACTGATGGCTGAATAGTATGGTAAAAGAAAACTTTCCCTTAAAGTAAATAATGAATATTTAGGTCCTGATTGATAACAATCTTGCTCTCAATTCATTGATTCTGAGTCGAATTGATTTTTTAGAGCAAAATTACTAGGTACTGAAAATCGTTTCCCTATAAAAAATTTGTCCCAAATCTATTACCTTAACAGAGAGTTCAAATTAGACCTAACCATGACCCAAACTTAACCCAGTCGTGGATCAATTTCACCTAACAAAGACTTAAAAAGCGGAATTTCCTAGGGATGTGATGGTTATTTCGCCCACCCCTTGTATCTGGGCATAAAGGCAGTGTACCACATGCACCCAGGTAGCATTTTCTTTCCCATAAACCTAATTGTGATGAATTTAACATTACAACAACAAATTTGGGTTTGGAAAAATTATAGAATTTCTCTTTTTTTCATTATAATTTTAAAGCTACACTATGGATTGCGGTGGAAGAGGGGCATGAGGAGAAGAAGAAGAACAAATTAATTGAGTAGCCAAAAAAGAAGAAGAAACAAAAAAGAAACCCAAGTCAGAGTTGCAGAAGAAGAGAATGACATAACGAATGCAGAGTCGAAGTTCTATCTTTCATGCGAGTTCCACCTAGTACTGATAACTTGAACGGTTGTATAGAAATTATCGTGCATAAAAAATCACTGGAATCAAGAATTGAGAGTGTTATCAATCAGGCCTTATTGATCTCATCTTGAGGTTTAGGAATTGGTTTTTTTTTTGGGCCATGACCCAAATGGGTCCACTTGTCAAATAAAAGAGATTTAACATGGTCTTAGCCTCCAAATTACCATTATAACCTTACAATTTGGACATAAACCCTCTCAGCCCAGTTGCCCATGGTCCCCTACCACGTGGAATTCTGACCAAGACTTGCCTCAGACTCTTTTAATTTTGGAGTTCGGACAAGCATTGCCGCGTAAGATTATTTGTGTTAAAATGTAATAAAATATCAAGCATGGGTTCGGGAATAAATAAATGAGGTCGTTTTGTACTTTGTAATGTTATAACCAATTTCCGATCTCATAAAGACTGCACAAAACGCCACCTGAAGAAAAAGACGCGAAAAGCATTAACGATTTATCCGAAAATAGTGCGAAAGGGGAAGAGATAAAAGGCACTTTATAAGAAGAATTCAGAGCTTCAATGGTGCTTCTCTTGCAGATCTTGGAGCCCTAAGATTTTGGAGAAATCCCTATATAATCTCTTCATCCTGTCAGATTTTTTTTGCTGCTTTACTTCATTGATTAATACCTTTTGTTCTGATTAGTATTTCTTGATGGCTGAATCAATTGATCTGAAGACTAGTCCTTCTGCTGAATCTTTGTTGCTGTGGAGTGGTTGTTATTGATTGAAACACTTCAAATGACACTTTAATTTCGTCATTTGGAGTTTCGGCGCTGTTGAATGCGTTGTGCTGGTTTGAAGGAGATTTGATTGGATTCTGAAGAAGTTTACTGGAAGAAACTTTGATTCCGCCTGTGATTCTGCCCTTCTGTGCCTGTTTGAAGTAATCTCAGGAGTATTCGTCGTTAGTGCTGTTTTGTATTTTTCTGTATAAGATTCAGTGGGCGTTTGATTCTGGATCAGAGTGGTGCATCAATGTTGTAGCGGAAGCTATGGATGACCGTGGTGAATCATTCGTCGCTGTGAGGAGGATATCTGAAGGGTTGGAACGGGGTGGCTCTTGCAACTCACCATCCGGTGGGTCTTAAATTCTTTTTTTCCTCACCCCCCTAGATATGCTGTACCCATTTCCTATTCTTCATTTTTGGATTCTCTCATTCGTTTCGAGAAGTTTTGAATTTTTTAATCTGAAAATCATTTTCGCAGCGCATTCCTCATTGCTAGTTTCTTCCATACTTCCTTTTGATTTTGTTTCTCTACAAATGCGATGAAAACGTCGGTATATGATTTGGTGAAATTTCACTTTGTTTTCGATTATATACTGTCGAGGTAAAATTGATGGAAAATTTCTTACTTGCAGTGTAGTGGAATTACATCTTTTATGTACGGTTTGCTCTTCTGAAATTTCTTGGGTATGAGGCTTGCAGGACTTTGAAATTTCAGAAACCAGAAAGTTAACTTTAATACTTCATCCTAAATTTACCAGATATGTTTGTATACTCTCTGCCCTTCCCTGCACTGAGAATTATTTTCACAATTCCTGCTCGTTCAGTTTGAGGTCATGCACATTAACAACTCTTCATGTGTGCATGCCATTATATTAAATGGTGATTGGTTCAACTTCTCTAATTTAAGGATTTGTACGTCTAGAATGCTTATGCATTTATGCTTGGAAATAAGAGTATATAATGGTTATTACCTCGTTTTATCCTTTGGCACTTGGCTGTTGGTGAAATGAAGAAACATCAAGTGATGTCTTTAAATTAGAGTAGGTGAAAGAAATAATTGCAAGGAATCTGAGGGATTTTGATACAGGCTTCACCTGTGAAGTTTGGGTCACAGTGACCTGGTTGTATAAGATTGGTTTGAGTTTTGCAGCATTTATTCTGGTTGCCCAAGACTCACAGAAAATATAGCCAAATAATAATAATAAATTTCATAATAATAATTTTAAAAGACTCACAGATAATTGGATTGATGCCCTTGTTGAATGAAGATCAAGATTTTAGCAAGCATAAAAAACTTTAAATGGTTTGGATGTGCTGACCTGTACGGCCTTCTTCTAGGGTTGGCCAAAATTACCTAGTTCTTTTGATGGCCTCTTTCTAGTATTAAAACATGGATGTTTGGGATCTTATTGCACGGCCACCTGCCCTACTGTATCCTGCAACAAGATGGGTGGGGAGGGGACTGGTATTCTGGTTCATAATTTAAGCCCTTGAGATTTTTCTTTTTCTTTTTCTGCCCCTCCCCAACCCAAAAAAAAAAAATGATGTTCATAATGAGCATTGAGCACTCATCGTGGACATTAAGCCTTGAATAAGTTGAGCAGTCATGGAGAAATGAGTATTAGTTTGCAGGTTAAGGGCCACTGCTGGCAATGATAAAGTGGAACACCCACTAAACTAGCATTGCAATTCAGAAACTATGCATGAGTGACTGTAAAGAGAGCCATAATTAGCTAATCTGTTTGGCTTGTCATTATTTTCTGTATTTTCAATTTTTCATAGGTCTGTCAGACCCTCTTTCCCACCAAAGAAAAAATAGAAGCACAAGCCATGAAGGGGAATGCTAGAAGCTCCTGTGACTAGATTGTACTGAAAATAAACACAAACATAAGAAAACAGATTAACATCACGATCTCTCACAGAGCAAAACTTGCCAGACTACTCCTTGCTTGACCATCATATCTGCCATATCATTTGTCTTACTTGGCTTCATATGGAATGAAATGTTCACTTGAGAGGCCATATAACTAAAGGTATATCTCTAATGACATGCAAAGTGATTATTTTAGGTATCTGGGCTCAATCATAAATAAAGAAAGTGATATAGAGGATGATGTTCCATAGAGAATTAAAATAGGATGGATGAAGGAGAGAGGTGCATCTGAAGTGTTGTGTGATCAACGTATTCCTTTAAAACTTAAAGGAAAATTTTATAAGATAGTCATACGGCCAACTATGATGTATGGTGCGGAATGTTGGGCAGTTAAGAAGCATCATATATATAAACTCAGTGTAGTAGAGACGAGGATGTTGAGATGGATGAGTGGAAAAACTAGTTAGGATAAAGTAAGGACTAATCATATTAGAGCTGATTTGGTAGTAGCTCCGATACATGATAAGCTACGAGAAAGTTGTTTGAGGTAGCATGGCCATCTTCAATGGAGGCCTTTGGATGCTCCAGTATGGAGGAGTGATTTGATTCAGATTGAAGGAACTAAAAGAGCCAGAGGCAGACCTTAAATGACCCTATGAGAAGTGGTAAGGAAAGACTTGCATAGCTTAGGCTTTGTATCAAGTATGACCTCAAATAGAGCTGATTGGAGGGCAAGGATCCATATTGTCGACCCCATTTAGTTGGGATAAGGCTGAGTTGTTGTATATCTCTAATGACACTTACATATTTCCCAAGGCTCTTCTTCTGGTGATGCCATCCACCCGCTGAACAAACATTAACCTCCCTCCCCAGTGATTAGGATTTTAGAGTTGCATTCAGCATGTGGGGACTTCTTTGCTTAGAAGAGTGGGCAAAAAAGGAAAGAAAAGCAAAAAAGGTTCTAAGCATCAGAATTCAGGAATCTGCCTTTGTGTTATTTATCTCATTTCCTTGTGCTTGCTAAGTCTGTCGCAGTGGTAGGCCAAAGCGGTCAATGCAATTGTCGCCCAGGCATTTCGGCTTCTCTGGGTGAAGCCTAACTGACAAAAGAAATATTATGATGTATTTAAAGAAAGAGAAATTGAATAACATAATCATGTGAATAGCCTATAAGGCTATAAATATGGGATATAGATATCTTATTTAATACCTCTAAAAAGGGTAGACCTCTCATGTTATATCCCTACTGTGATGTGTTTGTTCTTGTGGTTCCCTTTTATATGAGCTCATTTTCACTATAAGGAATATGTAAATATATGCATAGAAAAAATTATGTTAAACATTGATAGTTTAGTGGAAAACATTGCCTGTATGTTTCTTAATGCATGCTTTTGACCTTACTGACAACCAATTGCTCTTAAATGATCGCCTTATTTGGGTGGTAAATTCTTTGTGCTGTCATTCCTCAGACCTGTGTTTGAGTTGCCTATTTACCTGTAGTGCCATATCTGGAAGCTCCTCAGTTATAACACAGAAAATGACAACTACAGTTGGTGGGGTCTGAAGTCACTTAGTTCCTACTATGGCAGCCAGCCAGTCGCTGCTTTGATGGGAGGGCTAGAGATTGCCTAATTAATGCATGAACTATTAGGTTGAGATGGTTCATGATTTGCAGTTGATCTTCGGTAGTCTTAAGCTTATGCTTGTCATCAAAACATCCCCTCTTGGTTTTGTGTATCTTATTGCCTTTGAAAGTGCTTGTCAATATGTATTTGACCTATGCTTCATCAACAGAGTTTGTGTCATCATTGTGTGCTCCTTCCCTTAATTTTATATTATTAATTTCTGTTTCTTCTTGGATCCATGTAGCCGACCCCATTTAGTTGGGATAAGGCTGAATTGTTGTTGTTGTTTTAATAGTTTGATATACAGTTTGACAGTAATGATGTTTTCTCAAATGTTCACAAGGACACTATACTGCCTATGCACAGGCCATTGGTAAATTAGCTTTGCACATGTTAGTAAGGATGGGTGGGTTTCTTTGATCCTGAGAAATTCTCTTTTTCATAGTTAAATGCTTATTTTTTGTAAAACATTAGAAACTCCTAGTCCAATAGCTGGCAGTTTTGTATTCCTACAGCTGAGGTTGTGGCAGGATCGGCAGCATGGCTTGGCAGAGGCTTGTCTTGTGTTTGTGCTCAGAGAAGAGAGAATGATGCTCGCCCGTCATTTGATTTAACCCCTGTACAGGTAATATTTTTCCCTGGTCTTGGTTAAATTTTAGGTTCGATTTTTTCCACACAATTGAGATGCAGTTTATATGAACAGGTTTTTGTCAACTTTTTATCAATTTGTCTCGGTTGACCATATGAGTTGGTAGAAGATGAATCTGCCTCCAGAGTCTACCTCAGGGCGAGTCATGTCAACTCATCTGAGTCCCGTGGTTACTCATTATTCAAATCTATAATATTTCCAAGCTAAATACTTGATAGGAAGTAGTGTCTCATTTAAATTCCTCAAGTAGAAGCTTAAATACCAACTGGCATCACATGCTTCGGGTTGGGGGGGGGGGGGGCAGGGGTGTGGTTGCTTTCAGAAGATAATTGAAGCCAGTCAAACTCTTAAGTAGGAATGGTTTAACACATAACCTGATGCAAACAAGAGCTGAAGCCATGCCAAGATTTAGTCAAGTTGCACTTGACCAAGCGTGTCTAATTACTTTAAATGTTCCTCCCAGCCCCTAATATGTTATCTGTGAATCAATTTTATAAGGAATTCTTTGTTATAGTCTTACAAGTCAGAAAACTAAGAAAAGGAAATGAAAAGCCTTTATTACAGTAATCTATCAAGGAAAAGATTAATAAACCTTTCTTTAGTATTGAAATTAGTAATAAAATGCAACTTGCTTAGGTTTTCATTTTAATCTTGAATGAGCTGTAGGGAATGTTGATCAACAGAAAGAAATATCATAGGTCCAAGATGATATTTTTTATGACCTGTTCAAAATGATTCTGTCGAATTCAGCTAAGCTCCTGCCAACTTGTTTTCCATAAAGAAAGGTTATGACAATCAATTTACTATATTTCTTGGTAGTTGGCACCAATTTTCTCCAAAAAATATGGATTCCCAAAGTTGTAGATTTTAAGAAGCATGAATTTACATGCCAAACCAGAATATGCCTGGTTTTAATATTTTTCATTGACTAGGATTTTCATAATATGCCTTTTGACATTTTATTTATTTAAAATTTATCTAAGATAAGGCGTCATAATAAGATAAGCACTTTGAAGAGCTCCTAAAGAAATTTCACCATTGAAACGGCATATAAATCTAAAATACTGTCCTGACAACTGATTGAGCTTTTATAGACCGCATGACTTACATAATTAACAGAAATGAGGGTACTGTCTCTACCTTCAATTTCAGGGATACATTCATAGTCAATAGTTCTTTAAAAAAAGTAGGGTGAGTACAGCTGGGTAACTAATGTTTAAGAAAACTACGTCTGGAGTACATCATGTTTGAAATATAATGTTTGGGTTACATGAATAAGGATTCCCTTACTTAACTTAGCTGGTTCTAGTCATATCTCTTACTTTGCCCATAAATACCTTGGGCAACTTTCCTGCAATTGAACTTGCTGTAATCTGGTTACACAGGTACACTCTCTTTTTCCTCTTCGTTCTCTGCTTGGCTTCTCTGGTCGATGTGGTTCACTAGCATCACATCTTTGATCTTTCTTACTGTAGTCCATTGTCTGCCAAACAAAGCCGACTCACACTGTCAGAATTGCCAGAGTCCACCCATTCTCGTCTTAAAGCATCAACTATAAAATCACTGTTCTCCCAGATATATAAAATGATTAGGGTTTTATAGAATATAGGAAGCTGATTAAATTGTTAACGACGGTTTCTGATAGCACACCGATGGACATCGACCAAGGAGTGGCTTTTGCAAGTTCGATTCCATCTTCTACAACAGGTGGAAACCCATAGCCTCCTTGCAACGAATCGTTGGATGTCACCACCTTCATCTCCTCTCGTGCCTGCAATGGGAAGATAGCTTTAATTGACACCTCCACTGGTGCAAGCTCACATTCCTTGCAGTTTGGCATGCGGTTTATTCTATCACCTCCTGCTAGTCGGAGATGGCTGTTCAAAAGGTCTTGATTTCGTGGGCTATGATTTTTTGGGGTAGAGAAGAACTGCATCTGTTGGAGAATAGAAATAGAGAACGGAGATGGAGAGAGAGAAAATGCACATGGCGGGGAGAGGAGGGAGATGCGGAGAGAGATACAGTCCCAAACACTCCCCACTCGTTAGCGTCGGACAATTAGGCCACCAATGGAGGTATCTACGGACAAAGTTGGAAATATGACTAGAACTGGCTAAATTAAGTAAGTTTATCCTTATTCAGGTATCCCAAACGTAATATTTCGACGTTAGGTACACAGATGTAGTTTTCTTAAATGTTAGGTACCTCAGCTGTAATTTACATAACAACAGCAACCTAAGCAGACAAAACTAGAAAGAGCTCTTATGGGTGACTAAGAATAACTGATAGTACTGCATGCTCATCGCTAAAACATAAATGGTGAAGCTGGTGCCTTCCTATTGGGTGTTGAGGTGCACAAAATTCTAAGGGTGATTGTGCTCTATTTTATATGGTGATGTAGTTCAAAAGTACAAGAAGGCCAGCAGCAAACCTGGGCATCAAACTGGACCAAGAATAAATTAATATGTTTAATTTGAGTGCTCAATGGGTTGTATGGGCCATGAGATTTGTATATTTGGGTTTACTATTGTTATAGGCCAATTCTAGAAGCCCAAATATTAGGGATTTAAGACCTATACGGGATTAAGTAGTTAGTTTTTATTTTGTAATGTTCTAGAATAGCTTTTATTTGAAGAGACTTAAGTTGTAAGACTTTCTTCCTACCATACATATGGGTTTCCTATTTTGCTTGTTTCCATCAAGTTATAAAGAGTAGGGAAGCATACCCACTACCAACGATTTGAAAAAAAAGATTAGCCTTGATTGAGCTTGTGAGTTCTATGGGAGATGGAGCATGGTTTTGTGGATTCAAAACTTCTCTGCTGTGGTATGTAGTTGAGAAACCTTGGTGGGATTCCTTCTCTACAGTTAGGTGAGAGGCCTAACATATCATTTTTTTCTCTCTTATGTCTTTTGTCTTTTTTTTTTTTTTTTCCTTCATCTAATATGACTCAGATTCTGCATATTTCTCCGTCTTGCTTATTCTATGTGCTGTTTCTGTTTATCCTTTGAACTGCTATTCTGATTCTTAACTATTAGCATTGTTCTTCTTAGTTTCAGACCTGGATTTCTATCACCAATACAGTCTACAATCAGTCCATTGTGTCACTGTTTTGTTGGCAGTTTAGGGTCTGTATGGCAACATTTAGAAGAAACAGTTCTGGTGTTTTGTGTTTTCTTGGAATAAGTTTGGAACAGAACATGTATGTGACGTCCGTTCTGTTTTTGTATTTTTTGGAATAAACTTGGTGAAAAAATACATTTGTTGGTCATTGGAGAAACAGATTTGATGTTGTTTATAAAAAAAAGAAACACAAATTCGTTACAAAAACCAACCCAAAAAACCCAACTCTCAAGCTCAATTCTCTTTACCGCCGCCACCGCTGCCACCACCACCACAAAACAGAAGATATACCTCTGTTAATATACACTCCATATGTGTTTCTGTTTTTTTTTTTTCTTTCCAGTTTTTTAGCATACAACATTTTTTTTTACAGAAGTATTCCAAATGAACAGAAACACAAAAGTTTTTCTGACTCAGAAATACTAATTTGGAATAAAAACGTTGCCATACACAACCTAAATCTTACTTTCTAATTTTGAACCTTTTCCATTAAGTTCTAATTTTTGGTTCCAGTTTCTATTTTCAGTACTCTTACCACTTTCTATTTCTGGAACTTTCAAAATCTGTTTCTAATTTCAGCAACTGCTAAATCTAAGTTACTATTTTGGGAGATTCTATTTCTGGTTTCTATTTTGAGTGCCATATCTCTTTGATCTTGGATTTACATGAGATCTTCTAACCCTAATCCTTTAGGTGATTAGAATACCACATTATATGGTGTCTTGAGGTTCCACTGATCCAATTTCCATGGAAGAATGTCCTATGGATTTACTTTATGGGTTTCATTTTTGAATCAATTTATTAGGAGATCAGGCCTGTTTTATTGTTGTATTACTTGTTTAACTTTATGTTAAAAAGTTATTGGATAATTTTAATTTCCCTCCATCATGGTGTCAGCAACTTGTTTTGGTAATTGGTACACACCAAGTGATCTACAAATGACTGTCCTTAGAAACTGAGGTTTTTTTGTGGGTTTTTGTGCTTTCAGGAGGGATGCTTGCTGCGGCTACAGAGCCGCATTGATGTTGCGTACGATAGTTCAAGGCCTGAACATCAGGTAATGTCTTCAATTATGTTTGGATGCTTTTGACCTGTCTGTGCACTGCATGCCTTAGCTGGGAAAAAGGGAGGGGGGGTCATTAATTCTTGAGTTCAGCCCAACCTACCCTTGCACCCTCCCCCCACATAATTTCTATTCCTCAGAGTTTTTACTTTATGGATAATTTACTAGCTTTTAAAGTTTTTTTCTTTTCTTTTGGGGGGGGGGGGGGGGGGGAGGAGTTACCGCTTCTACAGTTTTCATTGTTTTTATTTGACTGGATGTACATCCAATCATTTAGAGTTCACTTTAGCTACCTTTCTGAGTTATATGCTTTGAAAGATCCTGCCAATTATGCATTGATGGTTAATGCAGACGATGAACATGATGACCGTGGGTACATCTGGCCCACTGATCCCTTGCTTTCTGGATGTCTTTGATGTGGCATGGTCCAATAGTACTGAAAAAGCGTGAATGGTTTCTTTTGACCGTGGACTTACTATTGCTTCACCATTATAGGAAGCCTTAAAGGCTTTGTGGCATGCTGCCTTCCCCGAGGAAGAACTTCATGGTTTAATATCCGAGCAGTGGAAGGAAATGGGTTGGCAAGGAAAAGATCCGTCCACAGATTTCAGGTATGCTAGTTCTTTCTTTATTTTCTGTAGGGCCCTTATTTTTCTTTTTCTATTGACCAAGTTTAGCTTATGCTATATATTGTTACTGGTAGGGGTGGTGGTTTCATATCGCTGGAGAACCTATTGTTCTTTGCCAGGAACTATCCGGTACTTTCTCTTCTTAACAATGTTGCTCTTGATTATAAATATGTGAATAGTGTGTTGTAGCACATTTCAGTTACCAGGGTGTGCCAGTGGTATCTGGCTATCTGCACCATAAAGTCACAGAGCTGTGCTGTGGTAGTGGTTTCAAGGTGCTGGACACCATTTCCAGCGTGCTGGGTAGATGATGCATGCCATGAATTCCCTGTGCTCACGTATTATTCCTTGAATGACTGATAAATGCTTCCCATGTTCCTTTTATTTATTTTTTTTAAGTTATTCTTCCCTGCTATTCATGTTACTGTTTCTAAGCTCAACCTTTTTGTTCACAGAAATCATTCCAGAATCTTCTCCAAAAGCAGGAAGGGGACCGTTCCATGTGGGAGTACCCATTTGCAGTAGCTGGTGTAAATATCACATTCATGCTAATTCAAATGCTTGATCTGCAAGCTGGTTTGTCTCTATCCATGTTCAATTCATTCTTAACAGTCACTTAAGGAACATTGCTAAACTCTCATTGTACTTGAGCCACCTTGTATCTTGTGAAGGTTATTGATACCACTCACTATATAAGGCTGCTTGGCCTAATCTGTCAAAACTACATGTATGTGTGACAATGACTGGCCAAGTGGATGATGAGCTTGATGCTAAATGGATATTTAGTGTGTAGCCTAGTCTTGGCCAAGGTATTTTTTTTTTCTTTTGAAAAAAAAATAGAAGAGCTGATAATAATGTCGGTTGAGAGTTCTTTTATTGAAAATTTGTCTGGAACTGAGGTTCCTTCATTTCAATATAAAATATTTAATATGTTTAGGGAAATTTTGTTATTTAATGCAGCTGGATATATCAATTGTCTAAAACTGTGGGAATTGGTTGAGTATTCGGATTTATGTATTGTTTTCCAGAAAATGACATAATTATATACTTGTATTTCATTTTGAGTAAGATTAGAAATAGAACCTGTACACTTCCATAATATAGCTTGTCCGTAGGACTGGCAGTTGTTTTTCTAGGCGTAGGATAATGCTAATTTCGTGGAAAATATATTTCTTTAATATTGTACAATAAATAAATGGAAATATTCTGAATTCTGATCACTCATAATAATAAGAGTTTTGGAAAAGGTTCTATTTCCACCAATTATATCAGTAAATTTTTTATTTTTATTTTTTTGTTTTTCATGACAAATTATGCCTTTTCAACTATGCAGTCAAACCAAGAACCATAATTGGGGCAATTTTCTTGAAGTTACTTTCAGGTAACGTGGATGCCATTTCTAGTTTTCAGTTTATTGTATAGTTAGGATATACCATTACTTCAGCTATTCTATTGGATGTGTCCATGCAAGAGTGAGGACATGTACAAGACCCTAAGCTTAATATTTTAATCAATTTGGGGATGAATCCATCTAATCTTGTTCCATCTCTCATTGTTTTGAACTAGTTTATTTCAGGCACAAGGTGTGTAACTTTATTATTATTATTAAATTTTTTTTTTGTTTAAAACTGTAATTTGTACATATTTTTTTGGGGGTAAAAGTGTAACCTTTTGATTTATATGAACAGAAAACGAGTCTGCATTTGACCTCCTCTATTGCATAGCATTCAAGTTAATGGATCAGCAATGGCTTTCTATGCGTGCGTCTTATATGGACTTTAACGTATGTGCATCTGCAGTTGGCAAGTTCTTTAAAAATGATAGTAATCTTGAATTTTCATTTGTTGTTTTCATTACCTTAATTGATTGTATCTCTGTTAGTCTGTCCCTGTTTCTTAATCTGAAATTCCTGCCAGACTGTGATGAAATCCACACGCCGACAACTGGAGAGAGAGCTTTTGCTTGAAGATATGATACGGCTAGAAGAGATGCCTTCGTACAACCTCCTCAGATAGTAGTTAGTCCTGGTTGAGAATTATACAGATGGCTTTAGGGAGCAAGATGTGTCTTTTTTTTTTTTCTTTTAAACAGTTTTCTTTTAACCTTTTTCCTGGGGAAATTAATATCACCACATATTGGTGGATTCCAAGAAATGGTGATCCATTTACGATTTGATAGAAGTTTTCTTGCCTTCTTTGAAGTTCAGTTTGGTGGTATCTGATACACACCATAATGCAAGTGTAATGACATTCAAGTTTCATTGCTCCCTTGAGGGGGGAGAATATAATGCGTATGCAAGTGAGGAACTGATTTTATCTGTGAATTTATATAGCTCTAGTGCTGCTCCACTGGTGAAGTTCCAGGACATTTTTTAAAAAAAATTGAAAACCAGCGAACTTAATAAATTCTCTGGTGCACAGGATTGGAGATTTTTTTCTCTTTTTTTTTCCTTTTGGGGTGGGGGGGAGGGTTGAAGTTGGAATACAGATTTGGAATTAATATCTAGTTTAATGGGTTTATTGGGATTTTGTTGTCAGCAGGGCCTGCACATTGGTCCAGTCGGGCCAAGAAAATTGGCCCACTTCGCTTGGGCAAGGCCAGCCCAAGATGGCAGAGCATGGCCAAGGCCAACAAACCAAATCCAACATTCAGAACTCAAGATGGTCTTGTCCATGCATAACAGACCTCCTAGTCCTCTATAAATGGCAAGAAGCTTCATGGATAAAATTGAGTCATCAGCTCCAACACCGACGGATGCAAAGATGGGGTCACCCACTCCATCACGAACCAAACCTCCATAAAAGAGGCTCAATCCTGGCTCAAAGAGCCATCACAGTGTTGTGCAACTATACCCACTCCATATTATCTTGGTGCACATTAGAATTTCCCTTTAATTAATTAGGGAGAGGATTTCCGATGTCACCAATTAGGGCGTCATGACATAATCGTCGACGTGAAGTAAGGATCTTAAAGATCGAACAAAACGATACAAAGACAAGGAAATCCCTTATGAGTTCCATGGTATTCTTTTTTGGGGATTCATTATTCGAAGGGAAGTAGACCACTCAATAATTTCACATTTCATTTATGTAGCAACTGAACAAAGAATCTGAAAAAAGGAAGAATAGAATTCCCTTTCTTACCTTTGATGAAATAGGAAAACATAATTCATGCTACGTACCAATTTAATATTAAAGTCGGAACATGGATAAAGAGGGTGAAGAAATTTGAAGGAGATATAAGGAATCTCTCTTTGAAGGACAACACATGATCATGACCAAGTTGAATGAAGTGCTCGAGAGACTTGGCTCACGTACAAGTCACCCAGAAGGAGAGGGAGAAAACTCAATGACTCTGCCACCGACGCATGATGAGCGATCTAGGCACACATTGGTAGTCGATAGAATGGTTCTCAACAATCATTCACCCCAAAACTAGTCAAGCTCGATTTTCCATGGTTCAATGGTGAAAGAGGACACCACCAGTTGGGTTTGTCGAGTAAACTTTGGAAGACAAATGTGACTTTTTTTTTTCTAGGTTCACCTTGATATCTAGGATCATTGTCGTGTTAAGAGTCAATTATGTTTTGCTTATTTTGTAACATTTGTAGACGATCTTAAAAAAACAAAATCACATTTGTAAACGATTATTCTCATATGACTTGCCTATACATTAGGGGTGCAACAAGGTCGGGTTGAGCCGGGCTTTATAAAATCCTAGCCCAACCCTGAGTGTCCGTAGTTAGGCTCAGGCCCGACCTGACCCTGACTCAGATCCTAAGAAATCCAACCCTGACTCGTCCTTAGGGTCGGGCCAGGCTGACCCTGATTGACCCTGATCACGGGGAGGGAAAAGGGAGATGCATGGGCTGGACTGGACCGGAGAGAAAATTATCAATTTTACTTAAAATAACATTTTTATTAAATATTTATATCACTTATTGTTTTTATATATAATATATTATAAAACAAAATGTGGGTAACATTTAAAGTTCATTTTATATATATATGCTATATCAATAAATATTTTATAGTATAACTTAAAACAAGATCGGGTCGGGCTGGGGCAGGCTCAGCCTGAGGCCTCAACCCTGACCCGACTCGATCCTGACTCAGGGTTATAAATTTTCAGCCCTGACCCGCCCTTAGAGCCAAGATATCTCAGCCCAGGCCCTGTTTGGGCTCAGGGCGGGTTCGGGCCAACAAGGTCAAACTTGCTGTGTTTAAACTCTACCAAAAAATAAATAAAAAATAAAATCTGTATTTAAGCAATTTCATTATGAAATTAAGACTCAGTTTGACAATAAATAAATTTAAAAAAAAAAAAAAAAAAACTCTTAAACTTAGAGTTATCTAATTTAAAAAAAGGAGACGGTTTTCATGCACAGTCGTGTATAAGAGGAATCTTTTACATTTTTAGTAACCGTCGGATTGAATTGTTTTAATCTAAACCATCCAAGAATAAAATAATGATAAATACTTATCGTATACGGTTACCTTTCGGTTATTCTTTCAAATACGTCTACAAGACTTTGTATTTATTGATTAAAAAAAACGAAAAATTTTTTTGTGAGAATAAAACGAAATAACTTCCATATTTTTCGTTCTCTGCAACTCCCTTTTCTCTCTTCCTCTCTTACGCAAAACACGGTTTCTTCACCTCAATCTCAACTTTCAATCGACCATGAGTCTTTTCATCCTTTTTTCTCCTTTCTTTTCAGTTCGCTCTACCTTCTATCACAACCAGTCGGATCCCACAATGGCTACCGCCGTTTCCATCATCGGAGCTGTTAACAGAGCACCGATACTGTGTTCTTCCCGCCCTTTTCACCCTTTGTACCAATCCTTGCTTATTTCTTTCTTTCGTTTCAATTTCACGTGGCAAAATGGAAATAGTTCCACAATCTCTTCTGAAATTTGCAGGCTTGTGAAGCTCAGAAATACTGCAACTCTTCTTCATGTGGGAACCTTGTCAACATCAGCTACCCTTTTCGCTTGAAAGACGATCCTCCAGACTGCGAAGACCTTCGATGCAACCTCTCATGTGAGAATAACCGCACTGTTCTATACATGTTTTCAGGGAAGTTCTATGTAGAAGCAATCTCTCATCAGAACCGAACCATGAGAGTGGTTGATTCCGGTCTCCATATTCAAAATGGCTCCTCGGTACCTCTTAATTCCTTGACAAGTAATGGTAACTTCACTTTTACAGACCCTTTCTTCTACCCTAGGGTTTATGAGTTGGAAAACTATATAATTTTCCTGAGCTGTGAAAACCTAATAACAGTTATTAAATCTTCTCTTCACTTTGTGAATACCTCTCCATGTATCAATGGTTCTTCTTCTTCTTCTTTTTCGAGTTCCCAATATTCTTACGTTTTTGTGGGAGATTTAAATTATTCATATATACCAGAATTGTGTACAATCAACAAAATGGTTCCAATTCGGTTGCAAGAAGCCGTCACCACCGTCGGCGGCGGCAACCGGAATCATCATCGCTCTTTCTCTAAGATACACCATGAAATGGCCATGGGTTTTGAACTCTCATGGTTTCACAAGCCCGCAGTCTGGAAGATCGTCTTTCTAAATTTTCTTTTTCCACTTATAGTTTGATTGAGGATAGATTAAGAGGGAGTTGCAGAGAAAAACATGGAAGTTGTTTCGTTTTTTTTTTTTTAATTATTATTGATAAATACAAAAGGCAATCTTTTACATGTATTTGAAATGTAACTGTATAGGAGGAGTATATACATACTTTATCCTTGAACGGTTCAGATTAAAACCCTTGAATCTAACGGTTAATAAAATCCAGTGTAAAAGATTCCTCTTATACACAACCGTGTATGAAACTTTTTGCCTTTAAAAAAAAAAAAAAAAAAAAGGGAGAAAAAACCAGTTCAGTGACGATTCCTTTTTGTCCATCCCACGTTAACTGCGCAGACCTATTCACCAAAACAGACGAGTGTCGCACCGTTGGGTTCGGTCCGTCGTCGGTGCGTGCAATTTGTGAATTCTGGGTAACGTCCATCCGTAGTTCCAGTGGTGTTCTCTGTGAAAAGGTGAGCATTCCATAGAGGTTTATGTTTATCGCTCATTTAACTATTCACACCTTTAAGAGGAAGAAGAAAAGTGAGGTATGCCCTAGAGATGAGTGTTGAAACCCCTATGTTCTTTCCTCTAAATATTCCTGTTTATTATCTGATTCTTCAGTTTGATGTTTGTTTTTATGATATGTATGCGATATGTCCTTACCAAAAAAAAATTCTACCTTCTGACATTTGTTTTTGACTTGTATCTGATTTCAGTTTTGAGCTTACAAAATCCTGTTGGATTCTTTATATTTCTTGGGTGCAGGAGTTACTATTTTTCAGTAGTTGGTTATAATGGACAAACTATTAGAGTTTGGGAGGAAAGCATTATTCTATGTTAGAGTACTTTCTGGATATGAAGAAAGAAGGATCAGGTCTTACAGATTGCAACTTCAACGACGATTTGAACAGGTTTCATATTTTAATCAAATTTTTTGTTTTTCATGTTGTATTGTTTCCCTTGTGCTATAGTTTCAGTATCAAAACTCGAATTAATATTGTAGCTAAAAGCTCATAAACCAGAAACATCCAGAAGGGCCTGAAGACAATAACTGACATTTCTCTTCACTCAAGTTGTGCCTGTGCTATTGTATTAAAGAAAAGCGCGAGTGATATAAAAATACTTTGGTATCTGATAAGACTTCAATGTGGTATAGTAGACTAATAAATACAGAAAACCAAACGTTAACAATTTAATCAAGGTCCCTAGTCTCTAGAGTACCCAAGTATGCTAATCATATGTCAGCTATACATAGATTCAGTATCAACAGAGCCTTGGCCCAGTAAAATCAAGAAGCAGATTGAAATGGAGGTAAATAAGATTCAAACCCTTGAAATTCACAGATATTGAAGCTCTCTGGCTGGGGTTTCTAAGCCATGCTCACCATGTCCAGTTTTCTTCAAGCCTTGCAGGTGCTAACTTACACACCAATTGAATCCAACAGCTCAAATTATCTAAATAGATTAAGAAACGGTATTATTTCAATGAAATTGGACGTGGCTAAAACCTCCCCTGTTATGAGAACTAAATTTGGAACCATAGCTAGTTGCTACAGTGCCACCATACCTGATTTCAGGTAATTTTTATTGACTTTAGCTTGCTGATTCTCGAATTTGTTGCTTGGGGTTCGGAGGATTGAGGGTTAGGAACTTCATCCTAAAATTTCATGTAATTGAGTGTAATACGATAGAGATCTTGGAGCCTGAACCAATTCTTTTCTTCCGCCATTACCATTAGAGTCGAGAAGTATAAGAAGAAGATATATCTTTGTTATTTATAAATAGAACCAGAACTCTTATTATTTGCACAAAAACCCTTCCCTTCTTAAGTTGTTCTGGTTTTATCCCCTTCTTTCCTGAAATTTCAGAATTGTTCTTTAAATTTATTTACTCAACTGTCCTAGGTACTGATTACATCTTTCAAGAGTGTCCTAAACTGTTCTGAATTGAGTTATTTGTCACTTGTGGACCTGTAGCGACCCAGATTTAGGGTTCCATAAACCAGTGTTGCATTAGTTGGTATCAAAGCTGAAATTCTTGCAGTTATTTTAACCATGAGAAGACCCTCTCACATCACGAATCCTGAGCTCCACAAATTGTACAGGGAATTACACGAAAACTAGTAAGGGATTAAAATGAAACTTGACAAATTCATGGCCGAGACCTTGGCTGAGCAGGAACAAAGACATCATGGTAGAGACCTTGGTTGAGCGGGAACAAACTCACAAAACTTTCGTTGAGATTCTTGCCTTCTTGAGGAGATTCGATGGTGAGATGATGCAGGGCCGTCTACACAAGTTCTCCAGTTTAGTGCTTTACAGATTGCAGATACGCCCCTGAGACAACCCGGGCAAGTTCTTTATTCCCTAGGACGTCACACAACAACATAGTTGTCAAGGCAATGCCTAGGTGTCCAGGCGCCTTGGTCGACTTTGGTGCCTAGGCGGGCGCCTTGGACGCCTAGTTGGCGTCGCCTTGATTTTGGACACTCTCCATCGCCTTGGTTTGCCTAGACGACGTGACAACTATGCATGATAGTTCCCAGAAAGGGATTTCGACATCAAGGTTGATGTTCTAGAGTTTGATGGCTGGAAGGGACCTGGGGATTTTCTCTTACAAGTCCTTTCCAGATGACAAGAAGTGCGAGCTTGTCCTCCCAAAATTCACTTGGTATGCATGTTCAATGTTCGTGGTGGGATGCTGTGCTACACTCGAGGTTCATTAGACGACTTGGACCCGTTACTAATTGGGCGGTCATGAAGCAGATAGTGAATGATAAGTTTGTTCCTCCTAACTACGAAAAAGTGCTTTTCTATAAGATGGCCATATTTTTTTTTTATCAAGGTAGTAAGGATGTGGATACTTACACCATGGAGTTCCACAAATTGTCTTCCAGGTGTAGGCTCCAGGAGAGATCAGCAATTGGTATTGAGGTATATCAATGGGCTGAATATGGAGATCTGATTAGAGCTTGCTAATCGGGATTTCAGATCAATTGATGTGGCAGATGCATATGTCAAGACAACCATAGAAATGTACGACTACTTGAATAATATGCGCAAAACTTCTTCAGCTTACAAGTAATGCAGATAAAACATAGAAGTGGACTTATTTACGCTGAAATAAGCTGTGGGTTGGGCTTTATACATATTGGGCCTTTGGTCCAATGGGCCTAAAATATGGGTAAGAAGTAGGAATACAGGATTTACTTCATTAGTTTAGTTAGAGTCCTTATTTGGATCAGTTTTCTAGTTTGTCCTTATCAGTTCATGATTAATTTTGACCTTTCCTTTTTTTGAGTTTGAGTATGTTTTTTAGTCTTTTGTATGAGTTTGTAAGGGGCTGCAACCCTAAACACAAATTTGAATGAAGAAGCAGCTTTCAGCTCAACTGGTCTGTGGATTTTAGGGTGGCTCAATGGATTTTTGAGTGTTGCATTTGCGGATTTAGATGTGCTTTGTTATGTGTCCAATGGAGCCCACTCTAGTGTATGGGTGCTAGATTGGGCCAGCCTAGTATGGGATAGGTTAAAGGGCTTGATTTAACGTGTTCCATCAGCTCTGGAGCTTTTGGCGTATTGGTCAAGTACCTATAACATTTGGTATCAGAGCCAGTCACCACGTCATGGGTTTGAGTCACGAAAAGGACTATCTAGAGTAATATGAAAGCCGTCAAGAAAGGGCTACTTGCCGGTAGGCAAAAACCCTGGAGCAGAGTGGAGTTGCTTGGAAAGGGCTACCTAACACCAGAGTGAGAGCCGCGGAGGACGATGGCTACGGAAGCTTGTGGTCTGTTATGTGACTAATGGGGTCCACTCTAGTGTATGGGTGCTAGATTGGGCCAGCCTAGTATGTGATAGGTTAAAGGGCTTGATTTAACATTCCATCAGCTCTGGAGCTTTTGGCGTATCGGTCTAAGTACCTAACATGCTTCTTGCTGTGAATTCAGCAAGGCAATTAGGTGGACTCCTGATTTCTATTTCTTGTGCTTAACTACTATCGATTGATTAGGTGAGTTGGTCTCTTTTATTCTATACTTTCTAGATCTGTGGTTTTTCCCATCAATATTCCATAGTTTTGAAACTTAATCACACATACAGTATCCACACCTCATGCTTTACTGATCTACGGTTTCAAATTGCAATTTGTTTGCTATTTTCTTAGAATCCTTCTTCAGATTCAGTTCTCAGTTTTGGCCTATTTAAAGATCAGATTGTTTTTTGGGTAAATGATAATTGGGGTACCCAATGTTTGCTGAAACTTCACCTAGGTTACCCAACGTTTGTGAAGTTATCTATGAGGTATTTATTTTATATTTCCAATTATACCCTTAATCACCGCCAACATCACTATAACCACCACCATCACCGTGCAGCCCCCCCCCCCCCAACCTCATCCCATCCTCTTCCCCGCTTGATCAGTCGGCCATCCCCCATCCTTCCTTCCCCATCCCCCTCACCCTGCTCCGCAACCTCACCCCACGCCCTGCTTCCCCGCCCTCCCCTGCAACCCAGCCCCACCCCACCCCACCCCACCCCACCCCACCCTGCTTCCCCGCCCCACCTACTACCCACCTCACCTGCCTTCTCCTACACAGCTCCGCCACCTTCTACCCACCTCCAATGCCTAAGAGAGTAACACAAAATCAAATCCAATATCTCTACCTGAGATAACGAGCCACCATAGTTGTCAAGGCGGCGCCTTGGCCTCCTAGGCGGGCGCCTTGGACGCCTTGTTCGCCTAGTTGGTGTCGCCTAACCGCCGTGACAATTATGCGAGCCACAGATTGATGAATCCACCCTTTTCTTTCTCACCATGTAAAAAATACTCAGATCTGAGATCTTACTCCTCAACATGCGCAATAGAAAACCAGAAACAAAGAATCGAAACTTCAAAACAAGCTTCATGCATCTCAACCAAAGTAAATCGATTCAGCTATTGACAGGAAGTGAAAAGCAAAGCACCTGATCTGATTTTGGCCTGACAGAAGATTGAAGCTTGGAAGAGCAACAGTAGGTTAGAGAGAAAAATGGGGATTTGTAAGAAAGGAAAGAATGCAGGAAAGGTAAGAATATTGAAAAAATGATGCTACCATAAAGAAATAAGAAGGAATTAATTGGCTGTAAGAATTAGTACCAAGAACGCATCTGTTGATACTAATTGAAGATGATATCAGTCTCTTATAATGAATTTAAAGGGGTGTCAGAGAGACAGACGCAAGATATTGAAGAGAAAACGTTACTTGCAAAAATAGAATTTGAGCCAGAAGCAAAGATAAAAAGCCAAAAATCCTCTGAATTGACATAGAAGTAAGGGATCCAAGAACAACAATAGAAAAGGGAGGAAGAAAATCAGAGAGTACAATATCATAAAAACAAATAAAATGGAATGAAAAGCAGAGAGCATGAAATGCTTGAGGGGAAGAAACAGCCAGAAGCTTTCCTCCCATTCAAGACGAGAGCAAAGAGGAACTACATAATGTAGCATAAGAAGCTGAGGTGAGCAGGAATTAGATGGATAAGTGACTTGATCTACACAAGGAGATTGATAATTGTAGAGTGCATTAGAAAGCCATCAGAAGGGTACCAACCGGTAGCACCATTATACAGTTCAAATCCAGTAAAATTCACAACAGAAACAAGCACTTCCAATTCAGACTCTTAATTGGGTAACTGCTGTTAAACCTAAATCCATCACAAGTCAAAACCAGACGTCCCAATACCCCATAACTTTTTGGCCTCAACTCCAAACAACTTGGATTTGCAAGATCTTGGTCTCAGTGGAAAGATAGGTGGATAAGATTTCTAACCTCAATGGACTAGTTTTAGACTTCCAAAAATTAATCTGAAGAATAGTAATGTGAATGGACAAACCAGGACCCAAATTAGAAACCAAAAAAGGTAATACTGCAATGCGTTTTGAAAAATATGGCTTGCATGCTCTAATTCTTCCTTGTGTGCTTATGCGTTTTACCTTGCTGTCATTGGACAGCAATGATCAAGGGATCAGATAGGGCCTAACTGACCCTGATCCTAATTTTTCACAGCTTGTCAGTCATGCTAGCTTGACTATCCTTCGCTGTTGATTTTGGATAAAGATAAGCCCCATCCAATATCTTTTGAAACCAGTCTTGTACGCTAGGGGCAAGGAAGCACTCATAACTGCACCAAATATGTGTGCTTATGACAGCCTGAGATTTACTAAATCGCATTTAAAATTTAACATTTCAATTGAGGTGAAAAATCCTTATAAAGTTAATGGACTCTCTCTCTCTCTCTCTCTCTCTCTCTCTCTCTCTCACGCACACACAATTTCCAATCTACACTAATTAACATCAACTTTTGTACTGCAACTTCGGCTATTATTAATCTTTGTGTTTTGGTTGTCACTGCTATCTTGAAAAATAAGGTTTATGCAACAGCCTTGCTTCTGAAATTATTATATGTTTTTCTTTCCTTCATTCTTAATCATTTGCCCCCTTTTATCCCATTTGCTCAGGCGCAAGAAAGGAAGGCAGCCTTGAGAAAGATCCCAGAGCAGGTTATTTTATCAGAGGTTCGCCGTATGGTTGAGGAGATGCAGGCATTGAATCGGAAACTTGAAGAAACAGTAAGTCATAGTACATGATTCAGACAAGTTTTATAAATGAATCAAAGATTGAAATGGAATTGGGGATGCCAAAAACGAATGGGTCCCTGCATGGGAAGTTGTGCCTGACAGATTCACATACACAATGCCCTTGTTTGTTTTATAATGTTAGTATGTTACAATTCCTGCTGTTTCCCATTGGCCTTGATCCTGTAGCACTTGCATTCTTTCTCTTCTCAAACTTGACCAAAATTTCCAAGTTCATTTGTGGATAATTACTTTGGACAGTTGACTGTCAAATGCTGGCTATAAATAGAATTATCTTAGCATTATAACCTTTATTGTGACTTTGATAAAGTTACTTAATCCAACTCATATTTTGATTGTCTAAGATGGGTAGATGATTCTTTTTTTCAGAATATAAGCATTGAGCCAATGCACATAAATTTAGTTTGAACATTGTTGAATAAAGTTGTCAGATTCCTTTTGTGCAAATGCTCAATTTTTTCTGCATATTGGGACAGTAGTTTCTGACTTTATAAGAGTTTGATTGCTGTTTTCATTTTTCCACCATATCTTGTCATGAAGTAATTAATAAATAACCTACTTCATATTGTAAAATTGGTTGGGGAAGACGGTTTGACTTGTCTCTGAGGACTTATTTGTTGGAAGTTGGGGTTATCTGGGGTCCTTTTGGAAGAGGCTTGATGAGAAGAGATGGATGGATGTTCCATTCTATTCCAAGTTTTTGGAATGGGCTCATAGTAGAAGAAGGGGAAGATAAGAAGATTTAAAGGAACACAGGAATGGTCTTTAAGTCCAATTTTTATGGAATTGCTTTACACCCCAGTGGAAGTATTATCTTCGCTGAAAATGCTCTGGGAGAAACCAGTCCTACCAAGAGCTGAAGCATTCATGTAGATCGGGTATGGATTGTCAACCACTTGAAGGGAATAGACTCCAAATGGCTAATAAGAGTGCAATTCCAGAGGTAGCAGAGAAGAATGTGAGCCACATTTCTGTTCATTGTAAGGTAGCTTGGGGTGTATCTCTGTACTTCAGAGATTTTTTGAGGGGGTAACATGATGCCCGGGAGGAGAAAGATATATGTATTCCATTATCTATGTCTTTTGGTAGTGCAGCAGTATATATTTTCGGGGGGGGGGGGGGAGATGGAGGGTGTTCTGAGGAAAGCAGGAATGGATGAATTTGTGAAAGGCAAAAGTTGATGGATCCCTAGAATATGCAGATTTCCTTGTTCTGGTGATCACCGTGTTTAAGGGTCTAAGTCCAATTGGAGAGAGATTATGGTTCAACTTTTGGATGTGATTTGATGTACCTATGTGTTTGTACATACTGAACAGTTCTGCACAGATGCTTGAAAAAACACGACCTGGTGATTTCTCTTAAAAGCTTGGGGAAAGGAGCCAATTTCATTAGGCACAGATGGGTCCTTAATTTGTTCCATTTAGGTGGATGATTTGGCCATCCCAACTGTTACGGTGCTTCTGGGATAGTCAAATTCAATTTATTTAGCTTCAGTTCACAAATCCTTAAATGGTCCTGGACTTTATAAACCTACTATTTCAGCTTCAGAAATGATTCCATCTTTATTCTTGAATGATTAACTATAAAGCACACTCCCAAATATAATTTTCCTCTATGAATTATTGCATTTCTAGGCACAGGGAGAATGTCCACTCGTCGTGCATAGGTCTGTTGCTCTTTTCAGTTGGATAATTTTCTTTTTTGTGCTGTTTTTGTAAATGCTTGCTATCCATATATGCAGGAGTCTGCTATTGAAGAGTACTTCAAGCCAATCGACAAGCAGGCAGAGGTCATAATGAACATGCAGCTTGAAGGGGAGGAAAAGAGAACAAGGGAAATGATGAAGGCCATGCATGAGCAGGCTTTGCTTGTGAAAGCTGAGGCAGAGAAAATGGAAAAAGTGTGCAATATGGATTCAGACAAACAACTCAACACATCATCCTCTCTCAACAATCAAGGTGGTGATGTGAGATGACTTGTGTAAAATTGTCAATGTTTGGCTGAGGAATAAAAATGTAAGCATTAGTCAACCTCCTGGTTTTTTGAGAACAAGTGTTAGCATTAGATATATCTGGTTTTGTTTAGGTGAGGTAAATATCTTCCACACCTTGTTCAGTGGTGCAAGGGGTTTATCCATTCACAAAGTGTAAAATCAGTGAAAAAGAAAAAGGTCGTTGAAATAGCTTACACTGATAGAGATGCTCAGCTTTACATTACAGTTACAATGATGTACATTTTTTTTTTTTCCTTTTTGTTTTCATGTTTGCCCTTGAAAAAGTGTGTGGTATTTTGTAAGAGTTGGCCAGCTTGGTTAAGACTAACGGAAGCTAGTGTCAGTTTTAGTTGTGGACACTTTGCTCAATCTTCCTAATGATGAGTCATGCTGTCAAACTCAGTGTTAACTGAGTGAGACCTATACTTTCTGAATACCACTCCATTGATGGTTCTGAACATTCTGATCATTTGTAGCTCTATATGTGCCATTACACTGGTTGCTCTAGAACCTTAATTCAGCCTGGAGTGTTGTTTCCATTTGTACTGCAAGCTAACTTCCTTTTATGATATTGTATTGTATTTGTTCATGGTCCAATGTTTGTAGAATGGTAATTTGTTGGTAGATTGCCTTAGCAGCTGATGGATAGCAAGAAAAACCTTTTACTTTTTTGGTTTTTCCACTTCTAAAACAGCCTACTGGATCAATTTGGACTTGTAACCAGTGCCTTCTGCATGCCAAATTGAGCAAGAAAGACAGTATGATCTTATTTTATAGATTCAGGTCCAAGTGTTGATGTGTGATGCACAGGAGTGTGGCCAGGAGAGTATAGGGTGATAAGTGGAATGTATTCTAAGCTAGGCTATCATTCATTTAAGCCTATAAATGTCAAAATCAGTTTACTTTCACACAGACTCTTCAGCACTTGAGTTGGATTGCAGGTCTTTAACTATCATAGCATGAACCTCACAGTTTACTTTCATAGAGACTCTTCAGCACTTGAGTTGGATTGCTGGTCTTCTAACTATCATAGCAGCTCTGCGAATGAGGGCTGCCCTTATTTGAAAGATAAGAGAAGGTAAGTCCTGAATTAAACAAAATTGGCGTCGTAGGAATTAGATCCCGACATGTTTGAGTCCACCGAATTGGCTGATACTGAGACGACACATCGATAATTTAAGGGTAATTTACACATACCACTCTTGAGGTTTGACGAAAGTATGATTTTACCCCCAAGTTTTGAAAAATTCTGCGTACCCCTCTGAGGTTTTCAACGTTAACAAATACACCCATTCCGTCAGTTCATGACTAACAGTGCTAAAAACATGGGAAGATGAATTGCAGGCTAGATACACCCCCTCCCTGTACGTGAAGGAAATACGTATTATCTGTACGTACATCCTTTGTATCTGTATGGATATATCCCTTCATGAAAGAGTATTCCAGTTCTATATATTCACCAAGACATGCTTGCCTTTGGAGGTACAATAGAAACGTATTGTCTCCGCAGCATTTGTTCCAGGAGACGATACTTCTTGTATTTTCGTTTAAATAATAAGAGGGTTGTCTAGTCGTTTGGTATCCTTGGTACTCGTATTAGGTTCCGCAACCTATACGTTTAGGAGTTGTATTTATCTTGGTGGGTAAGGTGCAAGGTCAACCCCGTTGCGAAGAGGGGGCATCTAAATCCTTAAGGAAAGTATCTTTCGAGATACGACTCAACTCGACCGTTCGTGCTTCTTCCTTTACAGTCCGTTTCACTCTGCAATCATTGTTGTGCGATAACGGTATTTCTCCATTTCAGTATACGATTTGTCTTATAGTATATGCCTAGTATAACAGAGTTGCTCATGAAATAGCCTGCAACTCATCTTCCCCAATTGATTTGGGGAAGATGAATTGCAGGTTTTTTTTTGTTTTCCTTGCAAGGGCAATTTTGTCATTTCATCTCATGTTTTTAGCACTGTTAGTCATGAACTAACGGAATGGGTGTATTTGTTACATTTGTAAACCTCAAGGGGGTACGCAGAATTTTTCAAAACTTGGGGGTAAAATCATACTTTCATCAAACCTCAGGGGTGGTATGTGTACATTACCCATAATTTAAAGACCCTAATCCCCTGAAGCCCAACAAAAACAATAAGCACCTCAAGCAGGCAAATTGAGAACTAAATATTGAAAACACTTATTGTTGACCATATAAAAGCACCTTAATTAGTCATAAATAATATCCAAGATATACATACGAATATCCATTGCAACACTCATCAAAGGGGTAGTTCCTCACCCATGAGCTACTTTACCATATTTTGAATTCAATTGTTTCAGTAATTCCCCCAAACCTGTTTGCTTTGGACGCACTCTCGAATTACCCTCACTTTGTGTAGCCCTAAATCCTATTGCCATTGGTTGAGATCTGTTTACTTTATCGTAAATTCATTGTAGTTTTGAAATTTTATATAATAATGGAAACAACAACCCCAGTTGCCCTCTCTATATCTGGTTCAAACCGGGTATGCCTGAGGTACACCTGTCACAATTTTGATTGTCCAATAAACAATTTGGTCCCAAGGTAAGGAATAACCAGTTATACCAAAAGGGTCAGTCAATACGCCTAGAACCACACCCGTAACCCAAGTCAATTCACAAGGGTTTTTAATTCCACTAATCAAATGCTCATGAAATACTTGCAGGATCATCATTAGAACCATCATACTTGCTGAAAAAGGGGTGCTCCCTATCTTCTCTCTCTTATTACTGACTCTTGTATTATTGTCTAGATCTACGTTCGTGGATTACATAGTTGATTGGTATATACAACCTTCCTCCTGATTGTTGTACTTCCTTTGCATTTTTAATTTAAGTGGAATGTACGATTGGTAGTCCCGCTTTATTTATTAAAAGCCTCGAGTTAATTTATTCAACCACAATGGCATGGAGACCGGTTGTCTGAGGTTCGATGAATAAATAGATTTACTGAAACAACTAGGAGTCTAGGATTGTGGAACAAAGGAGCGCACCACCACCTTATACGACTTTCTGTTATCAAGACATTTCTTTTTGAGCTGTTTGTAGCATTGTAAAGTTTGCTTAACTCTTTGCGCAGTTTCATAATGTTCCTCATCCACAAAAAGAATTTTAGGGGGGAGGGTAGTGTAATATTAATTGTTATCAAGTTCAAGACATCTCTTTTTGAACTATTTGTAACATTGTAAAGTTTGCTTAACTCTTCACGCAATTTTATAATGTTCCTCATCCACAAAAAAGAATCCTAAGAGGTAGGATAAATAATTAAGAATTGGTTTAATAACTAAGAAGACGTGTTACCTTAACAGAGAAGAAAAGAGGAGATAAAATATAATGACCATATTTTCCACAAATACTAAAATTATTCAATATGATAAAGTGATATAGTTTTAGGGAGTGGGCCAAGTCCTGAGCGGATAACAAATTGGGACATCTTTTTATAACTGACACATGGTCATTCAAATGGGGCTAAAAATTTGTGGACAGGTGTACCCCAAGGTCACCAGCTCACTTGTCAAATTCTAGACCAATCTGAGTTTACGAAGTGGCAAAACAAGAGATTGAAAAATCTTAGACCATTAAGAGGATGTATGAGATTGCATGGATACACATAGGAAGAGGATGTATGAGATTGCATGGATACACATAGGAGGGTATGTAAAAATATATGAAGGAATATTGATTTTTGATCTGAAATTTGACATGTGGTTAATCCATATTCTGTCCTTGATATCCAACTATTAGAAATGGCACAACAATTTTTTTTAATGAAAAAGAAATGGATTTATTATTAATAAATCGAAGATTATAGGAACCTTATAAACTTCTTGTATAGTTAGACTGGAATAAGAAGAGAGAAAGGGTAACAATCTAAATATAGTTGGAAAACCAAGTTTTTCAACTCGACTTGCCCTCCTCAAAACTCGGGTGACTCGGGCAAGTCAAACCTGGTCAGGACTACTCACATATGATGAGAGGAGTGAGAGGGAGAGATGTTGTTACCCTCATACTCAAAGAAACACAAAAAACACGAGAATATCTGAAGGTGAGAAATTGTTAAGCGACGAGATTGCTATGGGAAGATCGTTTATTACATTAGAACTGGAAGGTCAGGAAGGCACCAATATCAATCTTGCCTCCATCTGCACTTCCATCACTGATTATCTTAAAGATCCCTGTCTTAAAGAATTCAGTGAGTTCCCTTTCTCATTTCTAGGGACACAAGAATAACATCATTAATGCCTCTCTCTCTATAGGAGGCCCCGTGCAACAAGCAAGCATAGCTAGTACAATTGTGTTTTTTTTGGTAAAAATTGTATCTAGGTTTAAGTACATCAATTCCTTGCTGCATTGGAACCCATCGAGAAGCATGCCTACTTTAAGATTTTAAGAAAGGAAATGCAGGATTCCACAGTTAGTGATCACCAAAAACCTAAGTAAATAAAACATATCTCAGTACTTCACCATTGAAATATTCCTAAGATCACTGCTTTTCTTAGCGCTACATACAATTCGTTCATGGTTGTCCCTGGACCAGTAAACTGTCGCTTCCTACCAGGGTGGTGGGTCTTCTTGTACTATGCGAGCAACTGAAGCTTGTATTATATGTCTGCCTTGGAGGTTTAGAGAAATATAGGGGCAGGTGATTTGCTGTCAACAGATTTGCCTTCAAATTACAACCGTTCTGAAAGGGTGCCTAGACCTATTCAAAATTCGCAGGTGTTTTTAGACCTTTTGTATGATTTATTGGAAGTTGAGTAACTTGAGTAGAGAAAAAACCCGAAAAATCTTTGCTTTTTTCCTAATGGAATAAAATTAACATTTCCACAACGCTGGTGCAAATTGTACCATCTTGATATGGAAAAAATCCATTTTTTTTGCCCAAGACTGATATCATCGTCACAACAACTAACCAATAGCCAATGCTGTTAACACTTAAAACATTTTGCTTTTCTATTCTGCCCCAATAGAAGCACTAATGACCTTGACATCTGACCCAACAAAAGTAAAGTCGAACACGGGAAGAACGCCATCCCTTATTAGTTTACTCCAACATCTCATATCTAATTAACAAAAAAAAAAAAAAAAAACTCCAACAAAATCATCATACACATGATAATAAAATTCAAATAAAAAATTATCATTATTAAAAAACGAATGCATGTCCATTACTTCCTATGAGACCATAAATATATGAAAAACTAATGTTCATACAAATCTTCTTGCTCATGGTTTTTCACAGAGAATGTGTGTTGTCATGCCAATTGTATTCTGTTACTCAATCTGTTTGAGTAACACACCTCTCAGGCACAATCAAGCCGGTTGGAACCGACGAGTCGGTTCAACTGGCTAGTTTCCCCAAGAGCTCTCGGGAAGAGATCAGCCGGTTGCTGATCAGGTTGAATTTCTGATATCTGATTTTTGACAACTCATTTTCAAATACAACTTAATTAAGTGTGTTCTAGGTTTAAAAAACAAAATCCAATTTAGGTCCACTGGCTTGCCCAGCCCGGTCTACCAAAAAGTCTAAGTATAGGTTTACCAATATGTTATGTTTTAAGACTAACTGGTCATGTGTGTCTAGGTATACCAATATTCACATGATGTATCCTTTGGTAAATGCAAAATTGCTCAACTAAGGTTAAAACATTAAAGTTAAGTTTGGGTGTTTTAAAGGTATATCCTAAGGTTTTAGGATATATGGAAATCATATTAGATGCATGCTCATGATTACAAAAAAAAAGGTCGTACCCAGTGCACAAGGCTCCCACATTTAGCAAGGTAATGATATGCAAATTCCAAAATATAAAATCCTAAACATAAGAAATCATCGACACTTGATGGAGTCCCTTGTTGGACTTGAGGAAGTGCTCAATCTTAAAGTAAACCAATAGTAATGACATCACCACGTCAAGGGTTGGATTTATAGAAGTGTATGAACGCTTCAAGCCAAAGGTGTTAGCTTACACAAGGGCTTAGGGTAATTAAATTGATTGCCACTTACTGCCACGCGTTGGAAGGCCAAGATCACAATAGTAACTTGATCATCCAAGAAAGCAAAGCACACAAACCATCATGCTCAACTTATACAAGAAGTGAGGATAGATATCACAAGTTAAACAGACTTTTTCCTATTAAGGATATAGTTAGCGATCACCAAAAGCTAAATAAACCATATCTCAACACTTTGCACACTCCTTTTGTTTTACAACTTCTTCAATTTTGGGTAGAGTGAATTTTTGTTTTGTCAAAATATATTTTATATCCAATTCACCTCCTCTTTGGGTTGCCTTCATCCAACAACGCAGAAATGCAAATCAAAACATTCTCTCAATGCTATATAGTTTCTCCAAAACTACAAATCGAGTGTGAAATAGAGAGAGCCGAACTATTCCAAAATCTAATTGGGAAAGAGACTTCATGGGAACCCCCAAATAAGGGTATACCTGATGGCCCACCAGTAAAACTTTCTCTTAGGGTTTCATTGTTTGTTGTTGCAATCTCCTCCAAAATGGAAACTTGAGTCCCCTTAACCGCTCCTGTGGCATCTTCTTGGAGTCCACCCAACCAATGTGGTCTACTTTTGACATTGCTAGGCAAATTTTGAGAATAGTGCTATAACTGATGAGGTTGGCAGAGGTGATCCTATTCATACTCCATTGAAAGGATGTTGATGGAAATCCTCGTAGAGGATAATAGTGGTGGTCAAGATTTGATCATTGGGGAAGAAGATGAGAAATGAAAATTAATTGGACCCAACTGAGTTTTATCCCAGACTGATTTTGTCCTGATGAGTACAACAACATATCATTGGCGAATGTTGTGAAAGCTTCAAATACTTTTCTCTTCTCTTCTGCCCCAATAGAAGCACCAATGCCCCAATAGAAACACCAATGAGCATGACATTTGGCTCAATGAAAGTGAGTGGACAGACGAGCAAGGCAGCAAATCTTGACCACTGTCACCAACAATCAAGATGCTAATTTTTAAGAATTAGGGCCAAGACAAGAAGAACTGCCATCCCTTATTAGTTTACTCCAGCATCTCATCATACATATCATAATAAAATCTAAATAAAAATTGTTATTATTTAAAAACGACTGCATGCTCATAACTCATTACTTCCTATGAGACCTTAAATATATGAAAAACTAATGTTCATACAAATCTCCTTGCTCATACTTTTTCACAGAGAATGTGTGTTGTCATGCCAATTGCATTTCTGTTAAGAAACGCTAAACTGATAGTCCTCTAACGTTCACTCACTTGTTTTGATGATATCCACCCACAATTCTAAATGAAGAATATATGCAGAAGTAGAGCATGTTCTCAAAACCAGCTTTAGACCTTTGTGTTTGGTTATGAAAGTTAGAAAGTATTAAGTTTTGCCCTGGGCTTGAAACATTGGAATTGTTAAAAAGGGCCCATGTTTTGAAGAGCGTAGGGCCCATAATCCTTTCTCACCTTTAAGCTTTAGGCTAATGGGTCGGCCAAAGTAAAACTCCGAAAGTCCATTTAGAAAAAAGAGAAAAAGTGAAAACCCATACCTTTCAAAGATTAAAATCAAAGAAATGGTTGAAAATATAAGAAAATTTTCTAAAATTTCATACACTTTCATGTCAATCCAGAATCCAGATTATTCTCTATCTATCCAACATTCAATACTATAAAATTGGTTTTTCTTGTGGCAAAATTTGGTTGGCCATACGAGGAAGAGCCTTCCTCTATTGCATCACCACACAGAGAACAGTTTCCCTATTATTTAAGAGCGGAAGTTTCCAATGATGCCAGAGTAGGAAACCATGCCAATGAAGAAGGCGGATGACTGACTTATTATATAGGGGATTCATAGTTTGTCTCATGAGAAAGAATATCAATGTAGACTTTACGACTCATTTTGTGAGAGAGTAGAAACGAATCCCCACACACACAACGTGGAGATCTTTTTCCTTTTTTTTTTTTTAAATAGTTTGGTCGACTGTAAGCCATTTGAACTAGAATAAAAACCAGTTCATGTAAATCAAAATTCAATGTGATTTCACAATAGTTAATTTAGGCCATCCACTTGAAGGGTCAAGCTCCTTGCATGGGGAAGAGCCTCTTGGCGTATCTGATGGTTGCTAGTCACAGTAGAAGCACTGACCTAAGTCCTTGGGAGGTCGCTTGTTTGACTCTTCCCCCATTATATACTTGACATCTTATAATAAGGGGGTCAATTTAGTGATCCAATTCTAGGTATCAGTCTGCTCTAAGGGATCATGAACGATACCCTACTAAGAAGCTAATCAGTTTCAAACCTGAGATCCAGAATCATTAACTAATGGGGGGATTGATTCTAGTTCCTAATCGATTCCAAGCCATCCAAAGTTTTGAATTTTTTTTTTTTTTCCCTAACACATGCTACATATATTTATTACAATAAGATACTAATTTTAATTACATGAGATATGTAATCTATACTAGCTCTTGTTTTATATTCAATTAATAAGTAGGAAGACCACCACCATCATAAATTAGGATTATTTTAAGACATGTTCTTAAGTTAGCTATTAGCATTCTCAAATGAGACGTTTAAATTAACAACCTAATCTTTGGTGAAATAGTATATTTGACACGTTACCAGTTGTAACGGATAATGGAAATTCAAATACCAATTTGAATTTTGAACCTCCGTCCAACAGCTCATCGTTATCACATGTGGACCAAGTCCAAAGAGTCCCCATGCATAGCTAAGGACGTTCCTACTTCTTCTCCTATGTATTTGAGTTAAGATAAACTCAAACTCTCTTATATATTTTGAATTTTAAACACAATGTGTAACCTCACAGATATGCTATAAATATACTACTCCAATCACAGAAGTGATAGAGGAGAATTTCAGCTAGATCAAGTTTAAGAGAAATCAAACTCTAACTTGGTATCACTCGCCTAAGACTCAGAGTCCTCGATCGTCATGACCAATTCGGATAACTCAACCACCTCTTCCGCCAACACCCCCTCGACCTTCCTCTCTCCTACCAATATCATATCTCTCTTACCTGTTAAGCTAGATAGAACGAATTATCTCCTGTGAAAATTCCAGTTCCTGCCACTACTCCATGCGCATGATTTGTATGGCTATGTAGATGGAAGCCATCCCATTCCATCTCAAACTCTACCCCTGTCAAAAGTGAAATACTGAAAAATAAAGGGTTTGACCATAGCTCTAATGACCTTAATTCTTAAGAATTATATAATATATTAGGATGTGGATTTGTTTCAGTTCTAATTGTATCGATTCCAACGAATCCTAATTGGCCTATTGGCTTTGAAACCGATGAGACCAATAAATTAATCATTAAATCTAAAATCAGACCAATAATTAACTTTATTGATAGATACAAAACCGGACCAATAAGCTATTGGATGGGTTGGTTGGCTCCATCGATAAGAATGACACCCCCCCCCCAAAGAAAAAAAAAAAGCTCCTTAGGGTGAATGTGTAGGCCATAAATCCATCTACATCAGATCAGAGAGCCCTGACTAACAGATCAAATTACCTAATTTCAATCTGAAAGTTAAGAATAATTATTGTGATAATGACCCATCTATTTTGGACGGTCCAGATTGATGAACACAAGCACTCCCAAGGTCATGTCTCATCAGATCAGATGGTGTGTAAGAAATAAGATGCCTCTTTATTGGAAGAAGACAGTAAAGATGGGGACAAAATGGGACCCACCAACTAATCGAAAGGCTACAGACATCCTCCATCATGGAGATTTAGAAGACTTTAAGATTGATTGAAATTGGATGATTAATGGCATGGAATTCAGAGCAAGGGACAGGATGCCGTGGCTTTCATATTACTTGGCTCTCTTATTGCTTGCAATGCTCTCTTTTCGGGGGGAAACCACTTATTACAATTTTGAAATTTTGATCCCGAAATCATGAAACTTGTCGGATCCGTATGTGAACCCCTAATTCTTTTTTTGGGGGGAACCGTTCTCTATGGGGAAGCGCAGGGTCGTGCGCAGCAGCCAATGAGACCATGCGTTAGCATCTTGCGGGTGGGATTTTTGATTTTTATGGGGGCAAGGCGGTTATTTCGCCGTCCATCGTGTCTGGATGTGACCCTTATGTCCCCACAGAGAACTATTCTCCTTTCTTTTTTGAACTCCGTCTCATTGACAACTTTTTGAGGGAGTGTTTGCTTGCCATTTTGGATGTAGTGACATGTAGTCGAAGAATAAGAAAAATATTTTTATGTATTAAGATCAAGTTTGGTAATATTTCTGCTTCATGGGAGTGCATTCACAATAAGATCGTTTTATTTTTGGGTATTTTTGTTCTTATGGTAGACCTGAAACTCTTTTGTTTCTATCAAAAAAAAAAATTTTGAAACTTTTTTTCCATGATGTGGAAAACATAACTTCAACCAAAAAGATAAGGGAAAACATAAAGAAGCATAATGCAAGGATATACGTGGTTTGATAAAATACCTATGTCGACAATGAGATGAGAATTGGCTCACTAGAAATGGTAAATAGGATTACAAAAAAAAATTCCTCTTAACCTTAATGACCCCATCCCTACCATTTTAAAGGGAAAACATAAAAAAGTGATTTTCAAAATTACCCCTATGTAAACGTATGGGTTTTTAATAGCCCTTCGAAGGTGACCCACAACTCAAACCACATAATACAAGACACCAATCCTCAAAACTTGGAGCACTTTTGTGTGATAATATGTAGTGCGTGATTTTGATAATTAATTAACCTTAAAAAGTGTTTCTGGATCAAGACGAAGGTCCTTGTAGGGCATAGACTAAGGTCTTGGGAAGTCTCAGGAGTTGGGGATATCAAGAGTATATCGTGTATTTCTTTACCTTTGCAAGCGCGAGTGATCTGAAGTCCAAAAGTATTTTCAAAAGAATCATTATCGTCTACGGTTCTTGATCGGTGTGGTTCCCTAGTACCTCTCACAAGAGGGGTTGGGACCCACCCGGGGCACCCGACCAAACACTCTGCCGGGGTGGGATCCACCCTCCTCTTGTGAGAGGCACTAGGGAATTGCACCGGTCAAGGAACCGCATACGATAAAGATTTATTTTCACTTTTGAGGGCCGATTCACTTTGTGAAGAGTACAAAAATGAATTGCCATATCCAAACACATTTTAGGCATTTTTCTACTCTAGCGGAATAAAAAAAAAAAGGGAAACACTCCCGATGTGGACTAAGGCCTGATTTGGTATGATTTCTATTTCAATTTTAGGGGGTGATTTCTATTTCTGAAATTGTTTGGTTTGATTTTTGCACCTTATTTCAGTGAAATAGAAATCAAGTGAAATAGCTGAGGAGCTGTTTCAGAATTTCTATTTCATTTGATTTAGCACTCTTGCTCTTGAATGAACACATGGTTAATTTTTTGGGTAAAGTAGTAATTTCATGTTAAAAATAAAACACCACCCTTCTTCTCCTAATGGTCTCACCATCACCACCCCACTCCCACCATTGCCACCGCCACCACCACTCCACTCCCACCATAGCCATCGCCACCACCACCCCGCTCCCACCATTGCCACCACCACTACCCTGCCATCACCACCACCGCCACCACTGCCGCTGCCACCGCTACCACCGCCGCCACCACCACCACCCCCCCACTACTTCCACGTCACCACTACCCTGCCACCACCACCATCCTTCTTAAAGAAATATAGAGAATCTATTCTTAGAATTTGAACTATCAAATGGATTTTTTTATTCTTAAAATATTTCATATTGATACAATCAAAACAATTTCAAATTTTTTGACCAAAAATCTATTTGTTGACTATTTCAAGAAATCAATCCAAAATTGAAATATAAATCATACCAAATCAGGCCTAAATTCACTTTTCCCACAGTTCAACTTCTTCTAGATGAAAAAGCTCTATCGATTATTACATTTAAACTCGGCAGCCAAACACACCCTTGGAATATTTCCATTATTTATAAATAGAAGACGTGTTAATCTAGTTTTGATTACAGCCGGCCGTTATAACAGTTAAAAACAGTAGAAAAAATATCGGGCAATAAGCCGCATATCCTGATTTGTATAACATCTTAAAATTTGTTCTTAACTATTAATTTTTTTTGGTAATAAGATGAACTATTAATTTCTAACTTTAATAAAAGAGATTTTAATTAATTTCCAATCCATTATGTCTCTTTTCAACGTTTTATACTTTTATTCTGTTTTAATTGTCCAATTATATTTTATGGGGAAAAAAAGGGTTGCACGCACGGCCTGTGTGGCTCCTACGCCTAAACATAGAAGTGTGCAGAAGTTCCATGCTGCTCCCATTAAAAACGCAGAAATCCCTTTTAGGGCGATGCTTGCACATGTGCTCCCACGGTCCCACCTCCAATTGATCAACATGCATGTGCAGACTATAGAGGCTTAAACAACAATCTCAATCCCTTATTTTATTTACAAAAGATCTCTACTTGGTGGTGTTTCCTACGCCCTCTCACAGGGCACCGTGAGATGACGCCTTTGTCTCTAGGTAGATACTCAGACGTGCTCCCCCATTGGCCCAACCGCTTGTGTAGAGACCAAGTAGAGATCTCTTGCCCTTAAATCAATTTAAATTTTAAAGTATGGGAAAAAGAATTCTGTCTGAGAGTGTGGCCTATGCCAGCACTCCCATGAGTCTATCTCTATCGTTTCCATATGAAAAGACATCTCTGCCCCTTATTTTGAGGAGGAGAAAGATAGACATATGAAAATACTGGCGTAGGCGGTAGGCCACACTCCCGAGTCATCTTTGTTTTACTTGGCAGTCATTTATCTGGTGGGGAGCAAATCCCTAGGATTGCTCTAGAGTTGCACTGAATCCCTGATTGTTGGGTTTTATCTCCCATGCCAGGTTCCATATTGAAATGACGGTAGTGGTTTCATAGCTTTAGCCAACCACGTCTGAACAAACAATCCTTCTTGTACAAAAATCTGGACCAAATAATAAATTTTGTCGAATTAAGAATCTTTGATTTTAGAAGCAGGGTTTGCCAATTTGTACAACCAGGTTTTCCCTGAAGATCAGCAGGCTTCTTATGTTCATTATCCGATAAAGTTCTTGGTAACCTGAGACTGAGGTTACTAATAGTTTATTAATCATCAAAACTTTAAACAATATAGTTAAGATCGAGTTTTCCTTTAGTCACATTGAATGAGAATTCATTTATCATGGGGCTTCAGATACGCGTAGGAGGGTATCGAGTAGGTATTTTGGAGAACATATACTAAAATTCTATAGGGTTTTTGAACCCTAGGATAGTGTGGTGAAGGAAAATTTTTCCCATAAAATTATGGAGTAAGTTTCCCTCCACCCATAGAAGATGGTTCACCCGCCCTCCTAGGGTTCACAAACCCCTTCTAAGGTTTTAGTATGTTCCAAAATAACCTCTCGATACCCTTTCCTGCCCTCCCCCGCCCCGTGGTGAATGGGTCCCATTCACCGTGGGTGGAGGGAAACTCAAGCCCTAAAATTATTATGATGAAAACCTCAAGGAGGAGGTCAAGAACTTTTTGTTTTGTGCTATCTCATTGTGGTTGGTTTTTGTACGTTAAGTGCAAAGACATGCCCATGTATAATGCAGTGAATGTGCTCCATTGCCAGAAACGAGAGGAGAGTTTAGTCCATCGATCATTTGGTTAATGTACTATATTTTGACTTATGACTTTAGTAAAGGCCTCAATTTCCACCCTGAAACTCGGGCTTTTGAGTTGATTGAATAAGTTCTACCTTTTCTACTTTAAAAGGTAAAAGATTACAACAAGTTGCAAAACTCCTAGTCTTTTCAAAAACCCATGATGAAGCTAAAAGATGATGGAGGATTAGATTGAAAATACAAAAGACTACACTGTTTGAATTTATTTGAAGGTAGGCCTCTTTAGTGTGGGGGGCAATGGTTTGGTCATTTTGGTGTTACTTACAATTTCTTTCCAAATTTTAGGTACAACGACGAGGTAATGGGTAGTCAAATCACTGGCACTTCATTTTAGTGTTTTTTCTCTCCTCAAACATGGAAGGTTTATGGCAGTTCAAGTTTGGTTTCTATCAGATTTCAGAGAGAGAGAGAGAGAGAGAGTATTGTTGTTGTTGTTGTGGGGTGTGTTGGGAGGGTCCTTTCATGGAAGGGGTTAAGGGAACTGTGGATGAAATTACAAGTGAGAGAGAGTGGAAAGGGGGGAGAGTGCAATATTAAAAAAAAAAAAGAAGAAGAAGAAGAAGAAGAAAAGGTTATGATGATAGTTTTCTTTTGGAAGGTGGTGGAGTGGAGAAAACCATCAATAGAAATTGGAATTGGAAGAATTTGAAAGGCATATGATTTTTGTGGAAGAGAGTGACAAACAGGGAATGTATGTTACATGGACCCCTCTCTTCTGGCCTCTCTCTCTCTCTCTCTCTCTCTCTCTCCCCACTCATTTCAACTATGACCTTTTCCCATGACTCCATTTCAACTGCCATTTGAGATTATTTTCATTAAACACCCATACACCAAACGGCAGCAACCAACAACTACATAGTCAATATTGCTAATGGTAATTATCATAGTAATTGCTATTGTAAGTAACCAACTCAGATTATTTTAATTATTTTTTAATTGTAATAAGTAAAGAAGGAACCCCATTGAAGAAAGGTTAATCTCACATGTATGTCAACATGGCTGTTTACATAGAGCATTCACCACGTGGCATGGAAAAGACAAGATACTAGTATCATTATGATGTTGACATGTAGTCGATGTAAATCTAATATTTCGATTATCTAAAATATCCTATCTTGGTGTGGCAAAACTGTTATATTTGTTTTGTCGGTCATGACTCATGACAGTGTACCCGAACCCCAGAAAAACTTAACACAACCAGAATATCCTTTCCCTTAGCTTTATTCCTTTCTTCTTAACATTAGCAACTAGTTCTTCTTACCCTAAAAGGAAATTAATTTAGAAAATATTAACTTTTGCTACACATATCATTCCACTAGTTAATAGTGTAAAACCCTAGGAAAAGTGCATTAATATAGAGCTGAAGCATTTATAACCTAACTTAACAATAACCCTATCATCATAATTGTGTGATTTCAAAAATTAAAATGATAAGGATGAAGTTTTGCACCAGAAGTTGTTCAACATTTGTACTACTAGCAAGTGGTGCAACCATCGATTTGTAGCATTAAATGGGTTCCACTTAGAAGGTCACTAAGACCTAAAAGTTATTCTGTGGGTATGATCCTAGCCATAATACCTACAGAACACATCCACCCTTGCATAGCCCAAACTAGTACAATGAGTTTGATGGTTGTGGTGTGTTGGGTATATAATGCTTCCATCTTAAAACCAATTGGTTCAAAATGGGGTGACCTCTTGTGGCTCTTATACTCAATAGTTGGAGCACCCATAGTCAATGTCGGATTAATACCTCAATACTCTCCCTTACGCGGGGGCCTCTTCTAGGCTCTGTCTTCGTGGGTGGAGTAGGACTCATCATCGGTGGAGGCCCAACGTACCTGCTTTGATACTATATTAAGTTTCCATCTTAAAACCAATTGGTTCAAAGTGGGGTAGTCTCTTTTGACTCTTATACTCGATAGTTGGAGCACCCACAGCCGATGTGGGATTATTACCTCAATAAGTATGATGTCTTGTATTCCATCATTTTCATAAGTGGGCTGATTCCGAAGGACTGTTAAGAGGCTGTAGCGAAGGTTCTTTCTCTGTAATTGATTTGAGAGAGGTGTGAGGACGAGTGGCACTTATAACCCTATATTCTCCATTGATAGTGAAGCAGAGATCTCATCTCTAGGCAATTATCTTTGTGTGTTGTTTGTGATTTCTTTCATTTTCTGCATCGTTTTAGGTTGTCGTTTTTCAATGGCGTCAACGTGCAGATTCCTAGGGATTGGGACCCAAGATATAAGATATTTATGAGGTCTAATTCAATGTGATCCATCGGAAAATCACAACATTAATTAATACAATTCCATGTTGAAAATGTTAAAATCATTTAAAAATGTAGATAATCCTAAGATTTAGGTTGTTTGGTTACCATCATACTCATCAATAATATTTTCTTTTTCAACGACAAAGAGAGAGAGAGAGAAAAAGGAACATAGTAATAGAACAGATGACAACACTGACTGTATGTGTCTTTCTCTTCACAACCTTAAGAAGATGAGAAGGAATAATTTCCAAGGAGACATTCCATCTTCACCTTTTTAAGCCAAAACATCAAAACCATCCAAACAGAGTACTGTAAGGACACATGCATCAAGGTGAAGAACAAAAAAGATTAACTGAGCAGAAGAAGAAGAAGAAGAAGAAGATAGTAGAGTTGAAGATAAAGTACTACTGGTGATCACCATGGAAGGAGATCGAGGAGCGCCGCGTGGTTGTTACGAGTTCGAGGTTTCGTTTTCGAGCCCACAACCAATCCATGAAATGGGTTTTTCCCAGTTTGAAGAAACCCAAGGCCTGAGCTTCTTGGTTCCATCTCATCAGTCTTCTCATGTATCCCTGCCTCTTAACAACAGCAACAACAGCATGGGACGTGCTAATAACGACCTTGTTACTAGGCCTCCTTGGAACAACAATGACCAGGTGGTTGGCTTGTTTAGAAATTTTTACAAAGGCAAAAAAATATCTCTAATAAACAACCCTAAGAGAATTATGATTCTTAGGTCAACTTATTTTATATATTATTTCTTTCCTTGTTGATTTTTTTCTCTTCCTTCCTTGTTGATGTGTGTGGTGAGGTTATTCACTTATTACTTTTTTCTTTTTTGTGAAAAATTAGGTTAGGAATTTGGATCCCAAGGTTGTAAATGAAGATCAGAACTGCACCCTTAACATTAATGATGGCAGTGATTCCTGGTACCTCTCTATCTTTTGCTAGAAACTGTTTCCCTCTTTTGGGTTTTTGTGTCTATAATTCTTTGTGTGTGTGTGTGTGTGTGTGAGAGAGAGAGAGAGAGAGAGAGAGAGAGAGCTAACCTATATGAAAGCTCATTTCCTTAGTTGCATGGTTATAATTGCTTACCATTTTGAGAGAAATATGTCACTACCATGATAGAGCATATAAAATTGTTTCTGAAATTAGGGTTTGTATTTGAATTCTTCAGGTGGAGGAGCTCATCCACAGACAAAAACAAAGTAAAGGTGAGGAGAAAGCTTAGAGAACCCAGGTTCTGTTTTCAAACAAGAAGTGATGTAGATGTACTAGATGATGGTTACAAATGGAGGAAGTACGGACAAAAAGTAGTCAAGAACAGCCTCCACCCAAGGTATTCATCTAGTGCTCCACTTTTTCAAAACAAGTTGCTAGCTAGCTTCAGGTTCATAAATTTGTATCATATAAGAATTGATTTAGTGATTTAATTAACTAGATCTCGCGTGCGCTTTTTAGTATTTCTAGATTATGATTAATTGTTCTTGAATTGTAGGTTTAATTTGAGTTGCAGTTCTGTTTGAATGAATTGAAATTGAAAATTGTAACTCCAATATTCTCAAAGTACACTGAAACATGATTGATGATAATGTCAGTAGCTACCTGACTTCTTGAGAATTTGTCAGTGAATAATAAAGACAGCTCAACTAGATTCTCTGGTCTGAAACACATTCACAACCACAGAAACCAAACAGAACATCTAGCACTGAATCTTTGTGAAACTGAATTTGGGTGAAAACCTTTTTGTCAGATTTTCAAACACTACTGTGGGTTTCTGTGTTCATACTTCTTCTTGTTCTTCTTCTTCTCATTATTACTAGGAGGAAGAAATATCCCACTGATGATGAAAGTTTAACCTAATTAAGATTATGATATTAATGATCTGATTAAAATGTATTAATTTCAGGGTATTATGAATAATGGAAAATGTCATACCACCAACCACTAACCACTACACAAAACAATAATAAGGTTATGCATGTACATATTCTTATCTTCAATAGATCCATTAATATTGTTGGAGGATCTTAACAAACAGTACATATTCTTTCTCCATTTCAGCAAAAAAGTCATAGAAAGTGGTTGAAGTACTAGAGTTTGAATAGCATGGAATTGTGATGTAAATACCAAATTACCATAATTATGACTTTTGGAATTTAAGGAATAATGGAAGTCAGTGAAATTAATTCTAGGTTTTTATCCATTTTGGGTTTAATGGAGATATAGATTTTTTTTTTTTGGATAGGTAAAATCAATTTATTGAAGGGAAGAACAAAATACTTACAAGCAAAGGTCAAGGCCAATCGAACTAGGCCTCAAGGACAAAGTACAAGAGGCTTAGAGAAGCAAAATTAATACAACACAAAATCAGATAACCAATTACATATTACAAGACCCGAACAAATCACCTATTCTCCCAAATCGGATGGACCCTCCATCTTTCAACTAGAAGCAAGATCCTAGGAGTTCTTCTGCCCTTAGGGATAATCTCTTTACATCAGTCTTCAACATCTGTTTGGATATCACTAATAATAGAAGGGCTGATCTTGATTTTGTTCCTGAAAATCCGAAAGTTTCTCTGCTTCCATATCGTAGCACAAATTGCAAGCTTCCCAACCCTTCTTGAAGGAGAACAAAGTTTCAAGACAATTTCCCAAATATATCTTGTAAACGGACAGTCAAAAAATAGATGATCTCTAGTCTCCAACCCCACCCGGCAGAAACAACAAAAGGGGGACACCATCACATTTCTCTTAAGAAGCTGGTCTTGAGTTTTATGGATTGGAATCTTTCTTTTATAGTGGAGAGACTTGAGTCATACATGATGAACATGAAGATGAATGTTATGAATATAAAAACATTACCTGATAGAATGCAATGCAAAATGAGAATGAGAGCATCCATTGTCCTCATATGTGATGAGAAAACCACCCCACCCTTACTTGTTATTGCATGGTTTTGCTTTGCATGCATTAGGTAGTAGTGCATCTTTCTTTTCATACACAGATCAGAAGACTTTAGTATAAGATTGAATCTCTATAATTAGAGTATGAGAAAAGCTTAGATTAAAACTTAGAAATTTCAGTAAAGTAAAATTCATTTTTATTTCAATGATGTTAAGACTAAACAATTAATTTACATTCTTTCTTATGAATTCTTTGGTTTTAATTTCCATCAGAAGTTATTATCGATGCACACATAGTAACTGTCGAGTGAAGAAGAGGGTGGAACGATTATCAGAGGATTGTCGAATGGTGATAACAACTTATGAAGGTAGACACACTCACTCTCCTTGTGATGATTCAAATTCATCAGAGCAAGAGTGTTTCAACTCATTCTAACAACTTAATATTATATATCTATATATATATATATATATATATATATATCTATAATGTATGAATATTTGTAGCTATTTTCATATTCCAGAAGCTTTTGGACTTCTACCTCAACTAGCTGAAAATTTTAGGATTTACATATATATGTATATATGTATATCCATTGCTTGTATGATATTTTGAAGCAACCTACTATAATGAAAATTCAAAAAAAAAAAACCTTTATGGAGATATTAGAGAAATTAACTTCCATCTTTGTCCATGTATAAGTGTGACCCAGTTGGTCAAAAATAAAAATGATTTGAGAAGCAGCTTTACCATTATGTATTATATAGATCATAAAGCCTTGTGAAACGGGGGGGGGGGGGGGGTAAGGCTGTGTACGTACATTTGCCCCTCCAAAGGATATATTTAATGTATGATTTTATCTTGTAAGCTGTGTCTACAGTTTTATTTTTAGGGAATCCATTGGTTTTGCCCATCCTCAAGCTAGGAAGATGGTACGCTATCATTGACATATAAAACAGTTTGGTCATACTCCATTCTATGGTTTTTAGTGCTTTGTACCCAAACTTTGTGTATCTTATAGCGTTTATTTGTATGCATGACTTTCTATTTACCCAAAAAAAAAAAAAACATCATACAGTAGTGGGAGCTTCGTGCACTAGGATGCTCTACATACCCTGTCAATGACATATAAAACAGTTTGGTCCTACTCCATTCACTTTCACTTGTAAATAGACAAACATTGATGTCCAGTCAGGTTAGAAGTGAAGGTAGTGAATGTTAAGCAAAATCAAACGAATTTTCTTTTTCACTTTACTTCCATCCAAAACTCCATTGAAAGTCTCCCATTTTTCCTCTTTTTCATTTCCACCAATGAGAAAATTTTGTTTCAATACTATACTTCCCTTCCCCTCGCTTCACTGCTAACCTAAAGAGGTCCTAACACCTTATATGGTATGAGTGAATGTAAAGTAAAAATATAAAAGTATATTTTCACTCTTTTTGTTTCATTTTAACTTGAAATCGCATTGGCAATGATTTTTCTTCTCTACTTCCTTTCACTTCTAACCAAACAAGGCCTAAGTGATGGGTCCAATTAAAGGGCCATGTAAGAGTTAAAAATTTTCGAATGTAAAGGCACCTAACTTAAATAAACAAAGGGGAAAGAACACTACCTGATCACGTGGCCCGCATAGTTTTTATGTCTAAACAAAGAAATTAATGCTCAAAAGTACCACGTTGCCCCATGAAAATACGAAAATCCCACCCAAGGCAATGCTTGCACGCACACTCCCAATAGCCAACACACGTGTATATGCTCTAGAGGCCCATGCAGCGATCTCTTTCCCATACGCAAATTTTCATGGCAACCCCAATGAGAGCATTTGCAATATATATTTTCAAAAGTCCCTGGTGAACAAGGATGAATTTTTATTCAAATAATAACAAGCAGCTTGAGAATGGATAGGCCGAAACAATAAAGCCTTTGTGGGTGGATTTACATTGATTTAGGTTTGACAAAACAGGCCCAATCCACTATAAGACCTGGGTTGAGGAGTTAAGCTATTAGGCCGGCCCATGCCCTGCCTTTATATATTTTTATTTACTAATTAAGTTTGTTTTTGTGATAATTTCTTATTACATCAGTAAATGATAAAAGGAATATGTCAAGAGTAATATGCATACCCTTTCCGGGTCATTCTAGGCCTCACTATGCCTAGTGAAGTATAACACTTCATTATTTGCTATTTGGCGGTACATGGGTTAATCCATTTAAAGGACTCCACATACATCTCAATGACCAAATTTTAGTCCAAAGTAAGAAAGGAAAGTTGCTCAAATTTTGATTCAAAGTTTTAGTAAAATTACCAAAATACCATCAAATGGAGATGAATATTAAATACAAAATGGCTTCTTTTATAATATTTGCTACTTCCTTTACTCATTGTAAGCTGAAATTGTATCAATGGATGTTTGTCTGGTCCTTTATCACACGGGCTAACCCATATACTGCCATATGGCAAAGTTTTCTTTTTCAAGTCGAAATTTGACGAAGATCCTATACTGATTGAATCTATCCATATTAGCCACATTGTTAGTGTTGGAGACGAATGCCCAACGATGAGGAAGAATCCAAGTAAACAATCAAACACAATGCAAGGAATTTACTGTAGTTCCGCAAGATTGCCTACATTCACCTAAGAGAACCAAAGATTTTCTACTATTTCCTGAAATAATCTCTACACCACTTTCCACCTTCCAAAGTACTTCCCTTTGCTTGTTCCTAAGATTTTCCACACCAAAACAATATATAGAAAACCTCAAAACCTTAATCCCCACATAATTACAATTTTATCTCATACATATATATAATGGACCCAAGACCTTACCCAATTACAATTATGTGGACTGTTACAGAGTACAAGACATACCCAACCCTAGAATAACTAGGTGATATTTTAAAGGGGAAAAAGATCCCATGCTAACTGTGTGGGTTCCTGTGCTATGCTATGATTGTAGGGTAGGACATTCTCCCCACAATGACAAAGTAGGAACCCTCTCCCTATTTTAAATATGGGAAATAAAACGTTGTCTGATTGCGTAAAACTTATGCCCAAACATAGGAGTGCATAAAATTACCACTCCACCCCCGTGAAATAAAAAATCTCATCCATATTGATGCCCGTACACACACTATCATCGGTCCTACATTGGGGCAGGGGACATGCGATTAGGCAAAATGATCTCTTGCCCTATAAATATTGTAAAAGGTTCTTTGAGTGGAAAAATACTCATATCCAATTCTCTGAAAGTGTGTAGTGCAGCAATTCGGAGTGGAAATGTCGACACTTGACAACTCGAACATCCAACGGTCAAAAAGAAAATGGAAGTCAATGAGTTTGGACTGTTAGATGTTCGAGCTGTCAGGTGTCGACATATCCACCCTGAACTGTCGCACTGCACACTTTTAGGAATTGGAGAGGATTAAAATCCTCTCTAAGCCTCCAGGGGAAGGTATGCTAGCATCCTCTCTATCCCTCTCCTCCTCACATGAAATGACCCCCTACCCTCCTATTTACGAAACTATTCCATCGCATCTATTTGGTGTGCTACTCTATGTCGCTTGCACAGAGAACCCTCACTCATTAAATATAATCTGCATGGTTGCAAGGTTAGAACTGCCCTTCATTGTTCCGGAAAACCTATCCGAGCCCATCAATCTTACCAACAAAAAAAATCCGAGCCCATCAATGGCCATCCGTGAAAGAATTTCTACTTCACCGTACTAAAGTAAAATCAGTCGAAAAACAAGACATTTTAAAGGACATTTTACTGTACAATATACGGTGCAAACATTGAGATATACCGTTAGATTGAAATCTTTTCTCTTATTCAATTCCAACGATTGTCTTTAAGAGGGGGCCGGGGGGTTTCTATGCCGTGAACGGTGGATCATTTACTATTCTTACATGCTATCCAAATATTCTAATCCAACATCTAGAGCACAGGGTCTGTATCTTAAGTACCGGATCCCCTTTTGTCCATACTCCGCACCTGCGCTCTCTAATTTCCGAAGCCCGAATAATCGAAGCTCTATTGCTCCCTCGTTCTCTCTCTCTCTCTCTCTCTCTCTCTCTCTGTGGTTCTGTATTTTGTTAACGACTAACGACAGCAGTAAGAAACCCAGCAGCCATGAACCATAATAAGTCTTCGAAATTTCTCGAGCTTTACGGTGATTTCCCAATCCTCATTGTCTTGAAACCAATTCCTCGTATGATTTTTTAGTTGAACTCTTTTTGATTCAATGGCCTCTGGTCTCTGGTCTCTGATAGGATGGGACTTGCTATTGGGATCAATCGCTGCGTTTTACGTTTTCATGGCTCCATATACAAAGGTTGAAGAAAGCTTCAACGTTCAGGTACTCTTTTTTTTTTTTTTTAATGGTTTTTATGGGTGGGGGGTATTGCCTTAGTCTCTGTTGTTTTATTGATTTAGTTCTCTCGTGCAAACCTGCAAACACTTGGTACTGCTTGCAATTCATAGGCGTGGAACTTTGATTAAACTTCAAAAAATCGATTTCTTGGATCGATATTATGTTAATTTTTTTTCCAGCTTATCTAATTAGTTTTGCCTCTGCAACGATGATTTTAGATATCATTAGAGTTTTTCATAATTTTTTTTTTAAAATTTAGCTAACATTATCTGTTATGTGTGTGTTCTGTTGAAACTCTCACTTGTGAAGGCAATGCATGACATACTTTACCATCGGCATCACTTAGAGAAGGTTAGTTCTCATGTTTATTTATTTATTTATTTTTGCTTTATTTGTATACTGATTTGGTTCCAAGAAGATATTTGAAGTTAGACACTTAGACTTGCTAGTATTGATTGTTGCTGTTTTTATGTCACAGTATGACCACTTGGAATTCCCAGGGGTGGTTCCTCGAACCTTCATAGGTAAGCTCTGTTTGGCTGAAACTCAGACACATAGGCTGGGGACCTTGTGTTCTACCTGTCTACAAAATTCAGGTCCCATCCGATCTGCCACATGGCAAAAAATTGGGCTGTCCTGACAAGCTTATCAGGATGGTTCATCCTGGGTAACTTAGCCCTTTTATTTATTTCTCCTTTTCTTGAATGGTATAGGCTTGAGCCCATTACTTGTTTGGATGACTTGTTTTTGGAACCTTGAGTTTGTGGGTTTGATCTAACTTGCCTATCCAGAGGGGGAAAATATAAAGAAATATTGGGTCAGTAAACTCAGAGCACAAAAATTTGCAAAGAACATATCACAATTAAGAAGCTGTCTTGGGACTTGGGAAAAATCCAATGTTCTCCTTCGCCAAGCTTTCATGCAACTGAAAACTCTGATGCAGAAGTTAGACTTCAAATTGGAAACTATATGATTAGTAGTAGGGCTCCATGTACCAGTGTATAAAATTTGGCATATCATTGGCATGCATTTGAAATGCAATATCATAACTGAGTCAATCTTTGTTTATTACTTTTCCTAAATGTAATGTAGAAACGCAAAATCCTAACCTTAATTAACATTTAAGGAACAGAGTTCTGCTAGGATTTTAGGACCGCATATAAAATAAACTGATGTGAAGAAACAGATTTAAGGTAAAGGATAAATTGTAGAACTTAAAATGGGAACTATCCAATAGGGCTGATACTCAAGTCGAGTGGTCTTTGTGTACCACTTGATCAAACAAAACCAGGACTGATTTCTCTTGTCTCCTAGGGTGATGCGATTAGAACTGTTATGGTTCTGGTCAAGTTTCGGATATCAAGGACAGGAGATGTAGCAGAAAATGTTGGAAGAAAGTTTAAACTCAAACTGGAAACCAGAACTGATTATGAATCAAAACTTAAATGGTGTGATTATCACAGGCTAATAAGAATTCTCAGAACTGATTACGGATCAAAACTTAGAGGGGAAACATCAAATTTAATCTCTGAAATGTAATTGCTGAGAACTTGTCTAAAAGCAACTAGAATCGAGTGGAGAAGAGCAGAGGTTTTCTGATCTGTCAGATGGCAGTTGTGATAGGTATAAACAGTTCTGGAACTCCAAGTTGATAGCAGAAACAAGAAGAATAAGTTGAAGAAGAAAGATTGTTGCCATTCCACCCATAGTTGTCAAGGCGTCCAAGAGCCTTTCTCTCGCCTTGGTCGCCTAGGTGCCTTGACAACTATGATTCCACCGAATGAAACCCTAAGGAATCCATGTTAGCAGTGTACTGGCAATCTGCCAAATACATAGAAGAGAATCCACCCTTCAATAGAGGGAATCCTTCCCCATCCCATGTATCCACATGACCATAACAGAGAAGAGAACTTCTTAACTTTGTTCATAAATTTCATGTTTCCTAAAGGCTGGGGTGGCTATTTATAATGTTCAAATACCACTCAACTCAAACTTTGCCTTACCCTAAATGGGGTCAGCTGCATGGATCCCTTTTCTCCAATCAGCTCTATCCAAAGTCATACTTGTTACTGGTCCTAACCTATGCATGTCTTTCCTCACCACTTCTCCTAGAGTCATTTTAGGTATACCACTCCAAAATAAAAACTCAAATTGACCTACACTCTCCTAATTGGCTAATTCCATAAGGAAGCAGAAATAGGAAACTAAAAAACGACTTAAGAAAATCCTACTTCTAGTAAGAAACATGAAGTTAGAAACTAGACTCTAGAACCCCTAAAATAAAATGAAACTTGTATTCCTATTTCCTATCCATAGGCCCATCAAAGTAGAGCCATTACAATGAAAACCCGTTGGACCATAAGCCCGATATATTTATAACCCTTCACAACATTTTACTACAATAAGTTCTTCTCAGTGATATATCCATTTGAGAGAGTCGAGTGGAGAGTGTTTTTTTTTTTTTTTGGGTGAATAAAGAATATAATTACTAAAGAAAAAGGAAAGGCCCCCAAAGGGGGAATACAAGAGCCCAAGGCTAGGAGAGCATTAGCTAAGAGGAGCTAGAAGAGAAACATTAGAGAGACCCCAGGAGACAACAATAAGCCTGTTCCTAGGGGTGTCCTTACAAAAAGAGGGAGGGGCAGACAACAGCTTTGAGGAGATTTCAAAGGAAATGGAATCCCATATCTGCTGAAAGGTACGTGATTTGGAGGTCCATTTTCTAATATTCCTCTCCATCCAAATGTGACTAATAGCAGCACAGAAAGCCATCTTTCCCACTGAATCACACACAGAAGTTCCTCCATAGGTCATGTCAACCCAAATCCATTCTCTAGAGAAACTGAGAATCCTTCTTTGGGCAGGCCAGCATTTGGAGAGGATGCCTTTCCATATGGCCTTGGAGACTGGGCAATCAAAGAACAGATGAGCCGAGTCTTCCGAGTTGCTCCAACAAAGGCAGCAAGAACTGGACACCTGGATGTGCCGCCTGCGAAGGAAGGCTTGCGTAGGAAGACATTCAGTGAAGACCCTCCAAGCAGTGAAGCAGTGCCTAGGGATGTGATGCCTGAACCACAGAAGCTTCCTCCAAATAGCCATCGGACCTTTCTGCCGGATAAGGTTCCAAGCTCCTTTAGAGGAGAGTGTTAGTGACCCAAAATGAACTAATTGTGTGTAATTATGCATGCACTTCTTGGTATAACTCATGATGCTATACCTGTGCAATTGTAATAAAGGACTAGGCAATAGGGACCTTAGTCTAAAATGATTTAATTTATCTTCTGAAATCAATCCGGATCTCAAATTTAATCTCCAGGTTTTATTGTAGTGTAATCCTTTTTTTGGTTGTAATAATTCACTACCACTGATGTCTCACCTGCAGGTGCCTTCTTGGTAGCAATCTTGTCATCACCAGTCATATTACTAATTCGTCTCTTAGACCTGCCAAAGCTTTATAGTCTTTTTGTGGGTTAGTTTATTTGAACTCTTTGACATGTTCTTAAAAGCACTTAATAATAATACATTCATCAGCGAAGAAAATTTTCATTTATATTTTTAAAGAGTGAAAAACTTTACAAGATGTGTTGGGTGCTTTGCTAAAAACTAGACAAAAGACATGATGAGGAAGAAAATGTATCTGGAATAACAAAATCAATTCAAAATGTTTGACCAGTTCTATCTCATTTCTTGGCTGCTAACACCTTCAAATTCTTTGGCGCAATTGCCCAATCTGCCAGCTAATGTAGTCCTAGATAGGTAGGAGACCTACTAGCAGCCAGATAACAGGATCAATAGAAAAAGGGGTTGCTGGTTTGAATGGACAACACTAGGTTTTAGGTTAATTCTAGGGTTTAGGATGGGAATTTGGGAGTGGGTCTTATATGATTTTAATATGCAGGTCTAGAGTGCTTTTATGACATATAAATAATAGGATTTGGGAAGGTTTTAAAATTCTGCAATTCTGGACAGAATTGAGTTGCAGGTTTTGGGTTTTAATGGAGTGGACGAATGGAGGGGTTATAGTGGAGACTAAGGGCTAGGGTTAAGGTCGAGTGTGGGGAGTGATGTGGGGAATGTAGGCTGGAAGTGGGGTTTGAAAATGAAGGCTAAATCTGGAGTTATGGGGGAATCCTAGTGGAGGTAGGAGTTGCAGGTTTAATGGAGAATTAGGGTTTGATGGAAAGAGGGGGATGTGGATTAGGTTAGAGGATGAAGAGGGGAAGAATATATGTAGGAAATTAAAATTACTTACTGGTTTGATCTCCTTCAAAGGCAGCAACAACAACTTGAAGAGGCTTGATTGAATAAGAAGAAGGACCTCCCGATCTACAAGATGCAAGGAGTCGATTGGAGTCTACCAATCCCTTCACCTTGATATTACCCACAAGGTAGCCTTGATATTACTCACAAGGTTCACTCAACAGAGCAGAGCAGAGCAGCAGCTATGACAACAAACAAAAGCTTTTTCATTAATTAAATTCGTATGTAATGCTGGCCTCCCTTACAAACTTATATAGAAGACTCAAAAATAGACTTAAACACTAAAAATGTGGTCTAACCCTATCCCTAACCTATTAGGTAACTTAAACCAACTAGGAAACTAAAATACTAAAAGAAATAGACTCAAAACATGGCTGGACTTATAGAGTCCTAATCCAGCCCAACTTACATCATATGACCACTTAAGTTGTCACATGACCACTTAACCAAGTCACATGATCACTTAAATTGAACCAATTGGATGCAACCAATTTGAACAGGTTCAATTAAAAAACATAAAAATAAACTAAGTATTGGGCTAATCCCGTATGCAACCCATATACCTATATTTTAGGCCCATAAAAGTGGCCTATTACATTAGAAACCCATGGGATCAAAGGCCCAACATGTATGTAACCCAACCCTCGACTTATTCCCAATGAAACAAGCCCTATTTGGTGATGAATCTGCATCAACTCTCCCCAATATGAAAAAATTCGTCCTCGAATTTTGAAGTGATGAGGAGGAATCAACATGTGATCAGCAGCTTTAACCATCCCCAAATAGAATTCCGGTGAAGCAGGAACATTGGGGATAAAATCTCCAAGGCGTGGAGCTTTCTCTTCGAAGAACCATAGTGGCATAACAAACTCGATGTGTTCGTTTTCTGAATCAGCAGCAACTGTGAATGTCCTGTCCATAGAGTCTTCAGTGTTAGCAACCTTCGCATCTAATACTTGAGACACAAGCTCCACCTCTTCAAAAATAGCATCTTGAATGCCAATAATTTCTTGTGGAGTGCTCTCAACCACCTCTTCATCTTCTGCTGTTACATCTTTTTCTACTTTGGTTTCTTCGACATTGACCACTTCAGTAGGGTCTTCTACATGTCAACTTTCCATCTTTGAAGCTATAGGGCCTGTCTCTTTCTTTTCATCACAATTCACTGCCACTTCAGCTTTATTTTCAACTTGTGCTCTCTCAACTTCCTTTGGTAATGGAAATTTGTATTCAGCCGTTGTTTTAATATTGGTGAAGTTAGATTTCCCACACTCTTCAACTTGCAAACGGAATCTCATTGATGGAGGCTTCAAGTTGTCTTCAGATTTGAAGGCCTTTTGGTGGTGATGTTGTCGATGGGAATTTAAGTTACCTTATTGTAGAGCTCTGAACGTTCGTGGGAAATATTTCTTACTCAAATCTTCTTTCATCTCTGCCCATGTAATAGGTTCTCTACCACGGTAGTCAGGATAATCCATCTGGGTTCTCCACCAATTATGTGCTGGTCCCACTAGCTTGGTATGTGCTAGTCTCATTTTCCTATGCTCAGGCAAATCATACCAATTAAAATAATCATCTAAAGCAGCTAACCAATCACAAAATACCTGTGGATCTGGTTTGCCATCAAAGTCTCTCAACTCATATGCCTTTGGAGGTCTATGGCGTCTCCTGTAGTCTCTGTATCCTCTGTTCCTATCTTCACTATGATCTCTGTGCCTTTCTCTGTCTTCTCTGTATTGATCTCTCCTTGGGACTTTATGTGCTACCGAATTGACTTGATATTTGTCCTTTTCTAGGGGAATGTTGTTGATCCTTACTGGAGTAGTTTTGTGTTGCTCAATTCGCTGCAACGTTTCACTTATAGCTCTTTGATCAGCTTGAAACTGCTGAAGCATCTCCAGAATTTTGTTCAAAGAGTCGATGGAGACAGAGGTAATGGGCTGGCCATGTTCATCTATGGTTCTGATACCAATTAATGTAGTCCTAGATAGGTAGGAGACCTACTAGGAGCCAGATAACAGGATCAATAGAAAAAGGGGTTGCTGGTTCGAATGGACAGCACTAGGTTTTAGGTTAATTCTAGGGTTTAGGATGGGAATTTGGGAATGGTTTTAATATGTAGGCCTAGGGTGCTTTTATGGCATATAAATAATAGGATTTGGGAAGGTTTTAAAATTCTGCAATTCTGGATAGAATTGAGTTGCAGGTTTTTGGGTTTTAATGGAGTGGAGGAATGGGGGGGTTATAGTGGAGACTAAGGGCTAGGGTTAAGGTCGAGTGTGGGGAGTGATGTGGGGAATGTAGGCTGGAAGTAGGGTTTGAAAGTGAAGGCTAAATCTGGAGTTATGGGGGAATCCTAGTGGAGGTAGGAGTTGCAGGTTTAATGCAGAATTAGGGTTTGATGGAGGGAGGGGGATGTGGATTAGGTCAGAGGATGAAGAGGGGAAGAATATATGCAGGAAATTAAAATTACTTACTGGTTTGATCTCCTTCAAAGGCAGCAGCAGCAACTTGAAGAAGCTTGATTGAATAAGACGAAGAACCTCCCGATCTACAAGATGCAAGGAGTCGATCGGAGTCCACCAATCCCTTCACCTTGATATTACCCACAAGGTAGCCTTGATATTACTCACAAGGTTCACTCAACAGAGCAAAGCAGCACCTATGGCAGCAAAGCTTTTTCATTAATTAAATTCGTATGTAATGCTGGCCTCCCTTACAAACTTATATAGAAGACTCAAAAATAGACTTAAACACTAAAATGGAATGGCCTAACCCTATCCCTAACCTATTAGGTAACTTAAACCAACTAGGAAACTAAAATACTAAAAGAAATAGACTCAAAATATGGCTGGACTTATAGAGTCCTAATGTAGCCAACTTACATCACATGACCACTTAAGTTGTCACATGACCACTTAACCAAGTCACATGATCACTTAAATTGAACCAATTGGATGCAACCAATTTGAACAGGTTCAATTAAAAAACATAAAAATAAACTAAGTATTGGGCTAATCCCGTATGCAACCTATATACCCATATTTTAGGCCCATAAAAGTGGCCTATTACATTAGAAACCCATGGGATCAAATGCCCAACATGTATGTAACCCAACCCTCGACTTATTCCCAATGAAACAAGCCCTATTTGGTGATGAATCTGCATCACCAGCATCAGGCTTACATGATGCAGTTAAAAAGAACAAGAAGGCTAGCAGCAAACTAGACCATCAAACTGGACCAAGAATGTGCTAATATGTTTAATTTTGAGTGTCCAATGGATTATATGGGCCATGAGTTTAATACTCTATTGGGTTTATAATGTAGTCCTAGATAGGTAGAAGACCTACTAGGAGCCAGAGAACCAGGACCTGTAGAACTACTGGTTTGATGGGGCAGAATTGGAGTTGTAGGTCAAGTTTAGGGTTGGGGTTAAGGTAATGGGGTTGTATCTTATACGGTAATGCTAGGCAGGTTTATAGGAGTATAATGAGATAGGTTTAATGAAGTTTGAATAAGAAATTCAAAAACAGAAAATTAGGGTTTCGGGTTTTGGGTTTTGGGAATAGATGAGAGTGAAGGGATTTAGGGTTTAGAGATGGATTTAGGGCTGGGGCTTTAGGTCGAGCTCTCTAGTGGTAGAAAGGGTCACAAAGCCAAAGTTTGGTGAGTTTTTGATGGTTAGATGTGGCTGAGCTGTAATTTAGGGTTTTTGGGTTTATGGAAGTTGAGGGAGATTAGGGTTTTGATGTAGGAATGGGCCTAGGGTTAGGATCGAGTGGAGGGGATGATGAGAGGGTACTGTCGTTAAAGTTTGAATGAAATTGGATGGTGGAGTTGGGCTGGACAGAATGTAGATGCTAAGGGGTTTGATGAATCGATTGAGTTTATGGGTCGAATGATGATGGGGATCGATGGGGCTAGGTTTAGTGGTTTAGGAGAAGAAGGGGGAATGATGAATAATGCTAAACACTTACTTGGAGTTACAGGTCTTCAATGACAGCAGATTGAAGACAACTAGAAACAGATCCTCCCGATCTACAAGATGCAAGGAGTCCATTGGAGGTCCACCAATCCCTTCACCTTGATAGGATCCACAAGGCAACACTCACGATGGAGCGAGGCAGCAAGCAGTAAGCTAGTTTTTGAAATCTGAATTGTGGGGGAGCCTCCCACGAATTGTATTATTTATAATTTGGAGGCCAATGGCATGACACCTAGTCAGCCTAGGAATTTGAATCCCAAAGCTGATTCCTATTACAAAAACAAGTCACTCCCTCAACATAAATCATGGAGGGGTGGGACAACTTAAATAAAAAGCTAAACAACTTCAAAGATTCCCTAACAACCAATAGAAATAAATCACTTAAATTGGACCATGGCCTGAACCGGTTCAATTTAAGTTTACAATTAAACTGAAAAATAAACTAAGTATGGGAAAATAAACTAAGGCTCCAAACAGGCCCTAATCCTAGGGCTTCTTCTTCTTATGCTTGCAGATGTAGGCCCTTGGATCTGCATCAGTTTATTATTGCAATGGGCTAATTCTATAAGCCCAAATATTACGGATTTAGGGCTTATACTGGTGGAGGGCCGGTAGGGGAGAAGGGAATAGTTGCAGGGGAAGGAGATTGCACAATCAAACACTCTCAAAGAGTAAAACTCAAAATTCTATTCAATTCACTATGCCCATTGTTCGGGTACATGCGAGTATTTAAAGAAGAAAATAACATGACTCCTACTTAAACTATGAAACTGAAATAAACTCTAACTCCTACGTACTTATCTCAAAATAAAAGACTGAACTAAACAAACTACTAAATAACTAAACTAATTCCAACCCTTGTTGGACCAAAACCCATTGGACCGGTTCTGTTTGGGTTTGGGTCTCCAAATCCTATCATGCTAGTCCAACCAGCCAAGTGATACTGCATCATATACAGAATTAGCGTCAATTTATTTTTTAGTAAGTTGTATTATTTATTTTAATAGTGTTTTTAGAAGGGTTGGATAGATATGCTACAATCCAACCATAGTTTCTATTTTATTAAGTTCTAAAAGAGTTTCTATTTTGCTGAAAACTTAGGTTGTAAGGGATTCCTCCTTCCACACAGGGGGGGTTTCCTATTTTGCTTATTTCATTCAAGTAATAAATAAATAGTTGGGGTTCACACTACTAGGAACGATTTGAACAATTTGTTATGTTTATGCTTGCTGATTTCTGTGAGATTTAAAACTCTTTTGCTGTGGGATGCAGCGAAGCCCTTGGTGGGATGCCAAGTTGGACTAGTGAAATGCTAGTTAAGTTCTTGTTGGGAAGCCTAGTTCTCATCCTTCATCTTCTATCTTATATTTTCTTCTTCTTATATTAACTATTGATTCCTATCATTGATAGTAGTATTCTGCTATAGTTTGAACCTTGTGGCAGCACCATTCTTTGCCTTGTTTTTAATAGTCCGTTTAGTTACTATTTTGCACTACACTTGCTACAATGTTTGCACTACTTTTTAATTCCCTTCAATAGTTTCTATTTTGATTTTAGTTGCTAATGTGTGAGTTATTTACTGTTATTCTCTAGTTTCTAATCCTGTTTTGTTAGTTTCTTTTTTCTATATTCACTTTCCATGTTGGTTCTCTAGTTGCTAAATCCATTCACTCACTTTCTATTTTGGTTTCTCTTGCTATCCTACCTTCTAGTTGCTGTTACACTAATGTTTCTAAATATGATTCCAACTTTCCAGTAAGTTACTATTTTGTAATCTCCTAATATGCTCAAATCCGACAGTTGGTTCTGGTTCAAACTTTGAGGGTTTATTCTCCTTCCCTGTTAGCTCACTCAGCCAGAATTTTGGCCACATCAGACTTGTCTTTCCTCTGTTTAATTAAATCTCAGTTGTTGATTTTGGTTCATAATACTCCCTACGATTCTGGAGTTACGTGAAATTTCTACACTAATCCTTAGGTGATTAGGATACCCCATTATTTGGTATCAGAGCTATGGAGGGACAGCAGAGCCACTATGCTGATGGGATGATATCAAGGGTTGCTGAATTCTACCTCCGATTGAAGGATGTTTGTGCAGATCTGATTCGGTATTACAAAACTCATTGGTGAGTTTTTTTTTCAAGACGGGGAGAGTTGATGTAGTTCAAAAGAACAAGAAGGCCAGCAACAAGCCAGACCATCAAACTAGACCAAGAATGGGCTAATATGTTTAATTTTGAGTGTTCAATGGGTTATATGGGTCATGGGCTTAATAATTTTAGGTTTACTATTGTAGTGGGCCAATTCTGTAAGCCCAAATATTATGGATTTAAGGCTTATACAGGAATTATCTCAGTAAGTTGTATTCTTTATTTTAGTAGTGTTTCTTAGAGGGTTGGATAGATATGGTACAATCAGCGATAGTTTCTATATTGTTAAGTTCTAGAAGAGTTTCTATTTTGTGGAAAACTTAGGTTGTAAGGGATTTCTCCTTCCACACATGGGGGTTTCCTATTTTGCTTATTTCATTGAAGTTATAAATAAAGAGTAGGGGATCACACTACCTGAAATGATTGAACAATTTGTTAAGCTTATGTTTGCTGATTTTTGAGAGATCCAGAACTCCTTTGCTGTGAGATGCAGGAAGCCCTTGGTGGGATGCCAAGTTGGGCTGGTGAGATGCTAGTCAAGGTCTAGGTGGTAGCTTAGTTCATATCCTTCGTCTTTGATCTTATATCTTCTTTTTCTTCTCTTTCCCCATTGATTCCTATCATTGATACTTTGATAGCAGTATGCTGCCACAGTTTGAACCTTGTGGCAGCACCATTCTTTGCCTTGTTGCTAGTATTCGTTTTAGTTACTATTTTGCACAATGTTTACACTACTTTCTAATCCCTTTCTCTAGTTTCTAATCTGTGAGTTATTTACTGCTGTTCTCTAGCTTCTAATTTTGTTTGGTAGTTTTGGGGCCAAACTAGACCTAAACCGGATCCTATGGTTTGGTTTTTTCTGGTCCAGCTTCGCAGCCAAGTCGTGGTTATTTATTAGAAGACTGTGGACCAATAATTTGCTGAATTTCAGGATGGAAAATCTCAGGCCAATGCAGTTTGCATGGGAGATCTTCTTGTGGGGCTCAAGTGCTCAACTGTTAGAAGTAGTAATATGTTGTGGGTCAGATTCCTATATTTTAGGATCTTATTTCTTCTTATCTTTAGTAATATATTTTTTTAGTCAATATATTATAATCAGGCAGGACTCTGTCCATAAAGTCCACCTGTTATTTAGTTACTTCTATTTTCTTAGTTTCCCTTTGAATAAGGAAACTCCTTAGGCTGTGTATGGAGTTTTCCACTGAGTTTCTAATTTTTTTTTTCAATTACTAGATATGGAAGTTGATGAGGCTGATCCTATTTATATGTAAGGCTGTAAGCAGCTCCCTCTATGATTTAGTTGATTGAATGAAGCCTGGTTTAATGCCAACTATTCTGTGAGAAGCAGAGCTATAGTGAGATAGCTATGATTTCCCGTGGGATGCTGGGGTGGTTTGTGAGATGCTAACCAAGGTTTGGGATGAGAGGATTCAAATCATCTTCTTTTCTTATTCTATTCATCTCACTGTGTTCCTGCACATCCAAGTATTGTGACTGTTTTATTGGATTTAATACTGTTAGAAGACTGTTGAAGAGGTGTTATTGCTGTGCTACAGATCTCTATTACATCTGAAGTTTCTGTTGATCAAATACATGATTGCAGTTCTTTGTTTCTGTCATTATTGAACTGCAACATTGAGGTACTGATATCTCTACATCTAGCCTTTGGATTGCTGAGATTTTCTGAAGTTATAAGTAGTATTCATGCTGTGCCTTCGACCCCAATATGGATTATGGACTTAATCTGCCCTCCTGATAGGAATGTGTGGGTAGTTACTGAATCTGATGTCTAGTTGCTATTTCTGTTGAGTTTCTGAATTCTGCCCATTGGATTAACTTGAGTTTCATCTATTATGTTCTACCTAATGAATGGAGGAATCGACCCTCCTGTGGTGCTGTTCTGATGAGAGGTTGCTAAGTTACAGTTCTGTTTCTAATTCTGAAACTCTAGGTACTACTTTGATTACTTCTCCGTATCTCCATATCCAACCATTGGATTGGAATCAAACTTTGAGAACTTGAAGGACCTAGGATGGCCTAATTGTCATAGTAGTTTGTGGCTGATCAGTATACTAGTTTGGGAGATATTGCAGACCTTGTACTGCTGATTGGGTGCTCTTGCAATTCTACTGTGGGCAGGATTCTGAAATCTACTACGGGGTTAGGTTGAATCCATAACCACACCCAAACTGTACTGCTGATTGGGTGCTCTTGCAAGCTGGTGCTTTTCTTTAAACACTCTTTGGTTCTTCTTTTAAGACTCAAGAGATAACTAACGGGATTAGCTTCCACATCACACCAGTTCTCAGGGATGGATTTACTGTAGGCCTTTGAGTAAAGATATATTTCAAGCAGGGGGCGGGGGGACCCAGCCAGGTCCAATTAGAATAACAACTCCGTAGGCAAACAACAACATCACAAGTGAAGAATTCTGCTTGCCAGTCTAAATCCTCTTTTCTTTAATTGCAAAAGCATTAAAATCTTCTTCAAAGAGAGTATGTGAGTGAAGACATGTACTTTAGGAGAAGATAGGCTTTTCCAATGCAATCCATATCACAAATTACAGAATGTTCATCGTAAGAAATTGTAGTAGAAATTAACAGAAAACCCATCTTTAACTCCATTCTTCCATAGTTCCATATTCTTCTCTCTGAAGCAGTGAGGCCAATGAGAACTTTCTGTAACCTTTGTGGGAGTCAGCTCAATTGTTGATCTTGAAGCCCATAAGATTTATTTGAATTCTTGGGGCTTTCCATTGGATGATTCTGTGTAAAATCCTTTAGATTTTTCACTAATGCTGTGTTTGGTTGCTTTCACTTATGACATGGGAAAGAAAATCGAGAGTACATCGGGATCATTTGGTTGCATAAATGGAAGAAAATCTAGGGAAAATAACTACTTTTGGGAATGGATATCCCAATTTTTGTGTCTTACCCTTACCTGGGAAAATGCAGGAAAATGAAAATTGAGGGAAAGCAGGTCATGCCAGATTTCTCCTCTCCCTCTCACAGGGTCTGGGAAAAAAGTAAGTAAATCCTTAGATAAACAAACAGCATTGAGGAATATTTATGATTTATTTTCTCTTGATTTTCTTGGTGCAACCAAAAAACTGACAAAAGGATTTTGTCATTTCTCTCTCTTTTCCCTTTTTTTTTTTTTTTTTTTTTTTTTTTTTAAAATCTGAGAAAGCAACTGCAATATTTGTTTATTTCTGTGGATTCATGAATTTTATTTTACTTTTAAATAGTAAGGTACATATGCCTCATGAAAAAGAAGAGCGAAAAGGACTTCATTTACAAAGTATTCATTGAAAACTATTATTTGCAGTCATGGATATGAGTGTTGTATATTGATGTGGACAAAGAATTTCAGGCATTTTAACCCCAGAAGTCTAGATACAGCAACACACAGATGCACACCTACATGCACACACATATATACAAAACAAAACATGTATGAAGAGATCTGGATACGCTGAATTGGAGACTCTGGCTTCCATACCCTATTTGAGCTTAATGCAACAAGCAATTTGAGAGAGGGCAGACCTCAGCACAATAGTATGGTTGCTCCATTGCGACCTAGTGGTTGTGGGTTCGAGTCAAGAAACAGCTTCTCCGCGAAGCGGGGGTAAGGCTGTGTACATTATGACCCTCCCCAGACTCTGCAATGGCTGGAGCCTCGTGCACTGGGTATGCCCTTTTTGCAACAAGCAATTTGAGAGTAATGATGCATTTTATTTGCATTTTGGATATGGAATCTAATGAACTAAGAATGAGGTTAGTACATATGCATGTTGATATGAGTGCAATAAAATCTAAAGGCACAACTGTAAACAGCAATAAGTTTCTCAACGTAGATCTTGTATATAATAAGGTTGAGCCGCAAGACTTATGGCTCTATTGTCATGAGAACAATCCTCAGTACATGCCATTCCCTGTACATCATGTGTTCATGCTGTGAAAGTTGGGGGATAGAGGAAACAAACAAATAAATAAAAACTAGCTGATACCCTCTTTCTTCTATCTTCCTTTCCCCAGGGTGGGGGGGGGGGGGGGAAGCATCAACACTAGCTGTGTCTAACCACTCGTCTACCAATGTCAACACAAATGTCTGTGGAATGTAAGCTGTTTCTGCTAATCCTATATTGATAGAAACTGAGAATGTTGAATTTTACTATGGCCTAAGAATGCCATCTCTCTAACAGCCAAAGACCTGTTCAATCACATAAAGGGACTTATTCTTTATCGCTATCACTGTTTGATTTATGTTTTCGGTTTGTTGTCGTTTTACATATCTGTTGTGTGAGATACTTGTATCTAATTTTTGGTGTTGTTTTTGTCTAGTCCGTTTGGTGTTAGGTTGCATTGTCTTGTCCACATTGCGTTTTTTCCGAATTGAGGTATGTTTCTGCCTTTCTTTTTCCTATCCCAGTGTTTGATGAGTTTTCATATAAAGGATACTTTTCCTCCTACACATGCCTGAGGCTTTTGGTATCAGTTATTGAAAATTTTGAAATGAGGTTGGCAGGATGGAGAAGAATTGGATGAATCTTTGAGATCTTAGTGAAGCATATTTGGCATTCAGGCCTGTGGACTGGCAGGCCAAACTAGTCTCTGTATGGATTTTATGTCCCTGTAGATAAACAGTGTAGGGACCATTAATTAGGCATATATGGATAGGTCTAGAACCATAGTTACGGAGCCAATGTTTACATTTTTGCATTGCTTAGTTTGATTGACGAGGGAGGAATATGTGAGTGAAAAGGTACAAGCTTAACAATTTGCAAAGAATTCAACTTCACATCAGGTTATATTTTTTCTGCTATTACTCTAGTGTTTCCAAACCTATCTACTGATTTGGAGCTCCTTTATTTGTGAGCAGGTAAGAAGGAAGTTCGGTCACCAAGTTGAAGCTTTCTTTGTATTGTTAACAGCTTTTCAGTTTCATATGCTGTTCTATTGCACAAGACCTCTTCCTAACATACTAGCATTGGCTTTAGGTGATCACTTATTACAGTTTACCATATTTCCATGTTATTCACATTTGATTGTGCTAGTAGTTCCAAAGGACTTGAAGAATCAAAACCCAAATTTTTTGCAGGACTTTTGGATAAGTCCAAAGACAAAAATAGATAGAGATACCATTACAAAAAGGTTTTGTTATTTATTTATTTATTAATTTTTTTTGGTAGAACAGCAGTTTAGTTAAAGCATCTCCTAGGCAATAACTGGTTGATCGACTGGATTAGCCAAGACACTCTCAACTCTATTAAGATAAAGTTGGTGAAATGAATGGATTGAATGCTATGAGGTGGCTTGTCGTTGCTAAATGGACCTCTTACTAGTTGATCAACCAAGTGTGCCATTTTACAGCCCCCACCATAGTGGGCTTGTAGCTTTTTTCTCCCCCCTCCCCCCAAGCTTTCCCTTGTATTTCTTTCTTGCCCACCTCGGGCTTTCTTTGGTAATACATTTTTTATTCACCAAAAAAAAAAAAACCAAGTGTTGTCTAATTTGCATGAGGACCAGAAATTGTTATGTTAAATCATGGAAAAACATCTCGGTTTCCCCAGTTACCGGGACGAGATGGCCAACGACTCACAAAAAATCCCTGGTTTCGACTCATCTCGACCTGTTTCGACCGAACCAGTCCATATTTCGCAAATTTCGACTTGAACACCTATATAAATTCACTTATCCCCATCGAAACTTGAGGAAACCTGGCTCTAAACCACGCCAGACACTTATTTATGCCTAAAATCATTTAAGTAATTGATTTCATTTACTTAAGATATTACATAAATAAACAAATACCCCCTATTTGAATCCAATAAAAATAGTTTAAAAATAAATTTCAAAAGGATATAAAGTCAACCCCCTAGTTCAAGAACAAAAAATGGATTTTCAGGCGGTAAAGGCAATTTTCAACTTTTAAATGTTGGGATTTTTCTCAAATCTAAAAATTCCATAAATCTTAATAAAATAAAACATTGCTAAAAACAAAAAGTGTGGTAAAATATTCATTTATTTTGATATTTTAAAAAATATTTTCATTCAGAACAATTTTAAACAACATTCGAGCATACCAATTAGAGATGGCATAGTAACGACCCAACCCCTCTCTTGGCATGATATTATCCGCTTTGGCCCAATGGGCCTCACGGCTTTAAAACGCATCATACCAAGTAGAGGAGGCTACTCTCTATCAATAGCTCAGGATCTCCCTCCCTAGCTGATGTGGGACTAAGTTTGTACTCCCTCACCGATCTCCCAAACCCCCTGGTACTAAGCCATGTCTTGGTAGGGACCCCTCAATGATTTAACAGGTAGGCCAGTACTATGCCGTCTCTTGGGTGTCACACTAATCCTATAACCAAGTTTGTTTCCTATGATGCTATCTCTCCTACATGTGTTGCCTTTTCTGTTTCTCTTTCCTCCACTTCCATTCCCAAGTTGTCACTGAGGCCATCTTTGACCCAAAGTGGAAGGAAGCCATATCTGAAGAAATGATGGCACTTGAGAAGAAATTTACTTGGAAGCTGGTTGATCTTCCCAAGGGGAGAATTCTAGTTGTCTGTTGATGGGTCCACTCAATCAAGTACCGATTAGATGACACTGTTGAGAGGTATAAGGTCAGGTTGGTGGCTAAGGGATGCAGTTAGGTGTATGGGATTGACTATTAGGAGACATTACTCCTGTAGCTAAACATAATTCGATAAGAGTTCTTTTATCATTGGCGGCCAATAAAGACTGGCCATTGTATCAGCTGGATGTGAAGAATGCATTCCTCCATGGTGACTTGGAAGAGGAAGTATATATGCATACTCCACCAGACTTCAAGTTTTCCTCTACTGAAGGGAAAGTGTGTCTTCTCAATAAAGCCTTATATGGCCTCAAACAGTCCCCAAATGCTTGGTTTGAGAGGTTTAGACAGGCTATTATAAAGACCGGATACACCCAAAGTAAAGTTGGCCATACTTTATTTACCCGGCGAGGTAATGGTACTATCACAACTCTAATTGTCTATGTGGATGATATTGTGGTGACTGGAAATGATAGGGTTGAGATAAATAGATCGAAGTCCTACTTAGCTCAACAGTTTAAAATCAAAGACCTTAGACAATAGACTGAAGTCCTACTTAGCTTAACAGTTTGAAATCAAGGACCTTGAACCCTTGAAATACTTCTTGAGATTGAAGTGTCACGTTCACAGAAGGGAATAAATATTTGTCAAAGGAAGTTTGTGCCGGATTTGTTAAAAGAGACAGGAATGTTAGGCTGTAAACCAGTAAACTCACCTACTGAGCAAAATTACAAGTTGGGAGAAGACTGGTTCATCCCTAATTGGTGCAGGGAAGTACCAGAGACTAGTGGGGAAGCTGATCTATCTCTCTCTGACTCGCCCAGATATCACCTATGCAATTGGGGTGGTGAGTCAATTTATATATGCCCCCAAGAGTGGGCACTTGGATGTTGTATATGACATAATTAGATACTTGAAGTCCACACCAAGAAAAGCTATTATATGCCAAGTACAAACATTTGAGGATAGAAGGCTAATGCAAATTGGGCTGGTTCAGTTTCTGATAGACGGTCTACATCAAGCTATTGCACATTTGTGGGTGGTTACCTGGTCACATAGAGGAACAAAAAACAATCTGTTGTGGCTCAATCGAGTGCAAAGGTAGAGTTCAAGGCTATGGTTCATGGAGTATGTGAACTCTTATGGTTGAGAAGGTTGGTCCAAGAGTTGGGATTTGATACTGAAGCACCTATGAGGCTCTATGTGATAACAAAGCTGCTATAAGTATAGTCCACAATCCTGTGCAACATGACTGGACACTTATTGAGGTGGATTGACATTTCATTAAAGAAAATATTGATGGTGACCACATATGCACCCCTTTTATGAGGACAGATGACCATTTGGCTGATATCTTCACCAAAAGGCTCATCTCTTATCAATTTAGTACCCTTCTATGCAAGCTGGGAATGTATGACATTTATTCTCCAGCTTGAGGGGGTGTGTTAGAGTTCATGTAATAAGGGTACTTTGGGTACTAAGGATATTATGTTGTATTGTGTTTTTTACTTTTCTACCTTTTTACCTCCCTTAGCTACCTTATGTTAGAATGGGGGTAGGTATGTAATTTCTCTTGTACTTGGCTAAGTGAATCAATATATAGGGGACAAAAGTCTATTCTCTCCCACAACATTCTAGTGATTCTACTGCCAACTTTTTCTCTTCTCTTCTTCTTCTTCTTCTTCTCCTTCTACCTCCATCTCTCATCTCCTCTCTTGCCCTCTTGTTCTTATGCAACCTTTAGATTCCATCTTGAAGAGGGTTAGTTTTGCTTTCTTTACTCAAACCTAAAGACACATTCAAAGAATGGGTGCTCAATGGCCTCTCAGCAGTTTGTAGATGAACTTCTGTAAAATTTAGAGATGGCTGCCAAAGGACAACTGATACAAAGCTGTAAGCATTTAAGTTTGTATGAAAGCCAAAAAGAGGAACCGGCAGGTGGAGGAACCTACATCAACAATACTCAAATGTGGTTATTGGCATGGATATTGAGTGAGGAGCAATTTACTTACATAGGAGCAGCCTTTTTTTGGGGTGCACTTTTGCCATCCCCCTCAATAGAAAAGCCATCAACAACAACACACTCAGCCTTATCCCAACTTAATGGGGTCGGCTCCATGGATCCAAACAAAACAAAGTAGAGAAAGATGGGGAAAAGAGGGATGGGAAAATAGATGAGAAAAGAAAAATGGAAAATGAAAAAATGAAAGAAGGAGAATAAAAGGAAACATGAAAGATGAGAGATTAAAGTAAGAGGAAAGAGGCACAGCCCAGCAAGTCAGGAGAATCTCAGCTAAATGGAGTCTGGTACGTGGATCCTTGTCCTCTAATAGGCTCTATTTGAGGTCATACTTGGTACAAGACCTAGACAATGCATGTCCTTCGTCACACTCCTATGGTCATTTTAGGCTTGCCCCTAGCTCTTTTAGCTCCTTCAATCGAGATCATCTCTCTCCTCCATACTGGGGCATCCGTAGGCCTCCATTGAACATGACCATACCACCTCAAATGACTCTCTCAGAGCTTGTCATTGATCGGGGCAACTCCCAAGTCAGCTCTAAAACGTTCCTTCCTTACTTTATCCTTCCTAGTTTTTCCGCACATCCATCGTAACTTCCTCATCTCTAATTCTCTACTACACATAGCTTTTCAATATGACACTTCTTTTTTTTTTTAGGAATTGGAGAGCTTTAATAGGGGGGGGGATAGGGTCCTTATCTCTTCTAAGATGGGTGTATCATGAGTTGAAGGCCGAGACTTTGAAATTGATTCATATTTCGACATATGTTTGGTTTTGGTCCGAACCAGACCGAGTGGTTAATTTGGACTTGTTGGGGGCATTTCTATACTTTTTTGGGTTAGGGCTTTTCTACAAAGTGTCCTTATCTTTTATGAGAGGTGTGGACAATATGTGGAGGGCCGAGACCTTCGAATCGATACGTATTTTGACATATGTTCGCCCCCAAGGTGGTTTGAACTCATGACCTCTTATTTGAGGAGTTGGTCTTTTGCCAACTGAGCTGACCCCTTGGGGTCAATATGACACTTCTTAACTGCCCAACATTCTACCCCATACATCATAGCCAGTCGTACAACAGTCCTATAGAACTTTCCTTCAAGCTTTAAAGGAATACATCAATCACATAGGACTCCAGGCGCACCTCTCCCCTTCATCCATCCCACTTTAATTCTTTGTGAAACATCATCCTCTTTGTCACCTTCTTTATTTATGATTGACCCCAGATATCTAAAATAGTCACTTTGTGGTATCCCTCTTTCCTCAATTCACACCATGTCAGTATCCATCATATTGTGACTAAAATTACACATCATATACTCCGTCTTCGTTCTAGTAATCTTCAGGCCTCTTGTTTCCAAGTTAGATGAGTAGATCTCCATAGCTTTGACTTAGTGTTATTCCCTTCTTTTGTCTCTTCCACCAAAACGATATTATCGGTGAAGAGCATACACCACGGGACCTCGTCTTGAATGCTCTTGGTTAAGTCGTCCATGATAAACACAAATAGGTAATGGCTTAAGGCTGATCCCTGATGTAACCTAATCGTGATTGGGAATTCCTTGCCTGTTAAGAGTACTTAGTTTCAGGGGTATATTTGTACTTAGACACTTACTTATGTATTTTATGTGCTATTTGTATTAGGCTAAGGGCCTGAGTGTAATTAGATATTCTTCTCAATATAAGGCTGTTTGTCTCAAGTTGAGAGACATAACAGATTACACCAAATCGTGTTTGAACTTTGCCTCCCTTGGAGCTTTTCTCCTCTCTTCTCTTTCTCCTCTAAAACCTAACATGGTATCGAGCACTTTCTTCCTGGAGTTTGAAGGTTGTGTGGAAGGTGAGTGAGCTGCAATCCCCTTGTTCTTCTGGTTTGCGAAGGAAACCTTGGGGTATCTTCACCAAGCTTCTCCTTCCTTGTTTGACAACCAAATAGGGAGCAACCAGGATGCTCTAGCATCGTTTGGAAGTCTTCTTCCCTATCATTTGATCCTCTCAAGTCTGTGGTAGCATCGAGAGGAGAGAATCGAGTTTCGGCCGACAGTTTTTTCTCCCAGTTCCGCCAGACTGATCTCTTGGAGTGATCCAGCTCTTAGTGTGAGCTTTGTTTGCTGCTTCCTTTGGGCCATACAGCATCGTTTTTGGGTAAGGAAGACTTACCCTTGTTGCTCTGCTGCTGTTTGCTGCTTCGTTTGGGTTTTACAAGCCTTTTTCGTTTTTCGGTCTCTGTTTTTTCTGCTTTTACTTTGTGTGTTCAAGGAGCGATGGCTGTGGTTGAAATGCTGTTGTTTGGACTTATTAAGCATTTGATTTGAGTTAAATATGGGTGACAAAAATGAGGAAACAGCCTTGCCTTTGTCTGTAGACCCACTTCACGCATCATCCTCTGTCCCTTCATATGAGAACACCAATGTGCAGCTTCCCATTGTCAAGTTGGACAATACCAATTACCTAGATTGGTCTCGATCCATGAAACTGATCCTTAGGTATAAGGGAAAGATGGGGTACATAAATGGCAGCATCAAGGCACCTCTTCCTACCGAGCAAGGGTATTCCAAATGGGACACTGAGAACTCACTGGTGATGGCCTGGCTTCTTTTCTCAATGAAGCCTGAGATTGGACGGAGGTTTATGGGTAAAGAGACTGCCAAAGATATTTGGAACAGTGTAGCCCGTATCTTTGATCGTGTTGGAGAGTCTACAAAGGTGTACCAACTTCTCCAACAGATTGTTAGCCTACGCCAGGGTGATAGAAGCATCTCTGACTACTATTGTCTTGTTGTGGGCCTGTGGGAGGAGTATGATCACTATAGAGATCTTCAGTTGTGTCCTGATGATGAAGTCAAGGTACACAGGTTGTTTGAGAAGGAGAGGGTACTATTTCTTCTTGGTGGCCTGAATCCTGAATTTGAGCCTCTAAGGGTACAAATCCTTGGCCGACCTAGTCTTCCCTCACTGGAGGAGGTGTGTGGATATCTACAGAGTGAGGAAACCCGTAGGGGTGCCATGGAGACTAGTATCAACACCACTATTGAGCGCTCTGCTCTTGTTTCTTCCATCCCTCAGGACTCCACTAAGGGAGCTGATAAGGGGGCTGCTAAGGGGTCTTCGAAGAGCCGATTCTTATGTGACCATTGTGGTAAAACTGGACATACGAAGGACTTCTGTTGGGATCTCCATGGGAAGCCCCCACCTGGTTCCACTGGGGGACTGAAGGGACAGCGGAAGAAGGGGCCTAAGGCTCATGTTGGGGTCATTGAAGCTGATTCATCCTCTCTTTCCCCAGCTGACATTGCTGCCTTTCGCCGGGTTGTAGCCCACCTGGACAGTTCACCTGCAGCTCCTACTTCTACTGCACTACAGGCCTCTTCCTCCTCCGGCATCACACCTTGGGTTATTGACTCGGGCGCCACGGATCATATGACTGGTAGGTCCCAGCTGTATAATTCCTACTCTGTTTGTTCTGGGAAAGATAAGGTAAAAATTGCCGATGGTACATTCTCTTCCATCTCTGGTAAGGGAGATATCCAGGTTACACCTTGCTTACCCCTGAAGTCTGTTTTTCATGTTCCCAACTTTGCTACTAACCTTCTTTCCGTTAGCCAATTAACTAAATCTTTGAACTGCTTTGTCACCTTCTTTCCTACCCATTGTCTTTTTCAGGATTTGGTGACGAGGAAGGTGATTAGCGAGTGGTCGTGAAGCGATGGCTTATATGTTTTGGAAACGGTGCTTCCTCGTTGTACAACCTCAATCCTATGTTTGTGGGCTAGAAGGTGGACGTACTCAAGAGGATATTTTGCTTTGGCATCGTCGGTTGGGACACCCTTCTTTTTCTGTTATGAGGAAACAGTTACTTCACTTGTTTACTTCCTTTCCAGTCTCTCATGTTTTTCATTGTGAACCTTGTCTATTTGCCAAAAGTTGTAAAACAGTTTATACATCCAATGGTAATAGATCTACTTCACCTTTTCATCTTATACATACTGATGTTTGGGGGCCTTCCCCTGTTACCTCTTTGCGTGGCTTCCGCTACTTTGTCTCTTTTATTGATGATTATTCTCGGGTTACTTAGGTGTACTTGTTGAAACATAAAAGTGATGTCCATGTTGCATTTACAAATTTCTATGAGTTAGTGTATACCCAATTTCAAACCCGGATCCAAATTATTCGTTCTGACAAAGGTGGGGAGTATATGTATAGTGGTTTGGAAACCTTTTTTTCTGATCATGGCATTATTCATCAGGTGGCCTGTGTTGATACCCCACAACTAAATGGGGTGGCTGAAAGAAAAAATCGCCACCTTCTTGAAGTGGCTAGGTCCCTTTGGTTTACCATGCATGTTCCCAAAACTTTTTGGTCTGATGCTCTACTCACTGCTGTTTTTCTTATTAATCGCATGCCGTCTAGTGTCTTACAATTTCAAGTTCCTCTTGATGTCCTACCCTCACGGTCTTCTTCATTCTCTCTCCCTCCAAAGGTGTTTGGTTGTATTTGTTATGTACATGTTAGCAAATCTGCCCGCACTAAATTGGATCCTAAGGCTCTGAACTGCATCTTTCTCGGGTATTCCTCCACCTCCAAAGGATATAAATGCTATCATCCTCCCACTCGTCGGTGGCTTCTCTCCAAAGATGTCCGTTTCTTTGAAACCATACCTTTTTTCATCCCTCTTCGGGGGGAGTGTTTATCGCTTGGTGGTGGTATTGCAGGTGCAGAGGTTCCCGAGTCTATCTCACTTCCTATCTCCTATCCTGTTCCTATTTCACCTTTTCAGATTGACAAGGGAAAGAGAAGTTCTGTTGAGGGGGAGCCTTGTATAGAGAATGTAGTTGAGGGGGAGCATCCTTGTGTACAGGGGAACAGAGAACAAGGGGAGCTACTGGTGTATATGAAGGAAAGGAGAAATCCTGCTTCATGGCTGCCTATAAAGAAGACCTGCCAAAATCCTTCTTCATCACCTCATCCTGAGTCTCCATCCATCGAGACAGGTATACCTTCTTCTACTCCTATATCCTCAAACTTGGACCTTCCTATTGCCCACCGTAAGGGAACTCGGGCATGCACTAATCCCATTGCCAAGTTTGTTTCCTATGATTCTATTTCCCTTACAGGTATAGCCTTCTCTGTGGCTATCTCCTCCATATCTATTCCCAAGAATGTAGCAGAGGCTATGGCAGATCCAAAATGGAGAGAAGCAATGAACACAGAGATGTTGGCACTTGAGAAGAATCATACTTGGGACCTTGTTGAGCTCCCTAAAGGGAGAGTCCCTGTTGGGTGCAGATGGGTATTCACAGTCAAGTTCAAGTCTGATGGTACCGTGGAGAGATATAAGGCAAGACTTGTCGCTAAGGGTTATACACAGGTGTATGGCATTGACTTTCAGGAAACCTTTGCTCCAGTGGCCAAGCACAACTCCATCCGGGTACTTCTCTCAATGGCAGCAAATCTTGATTGGCCTTTGTACCAACTGGATGTGAAGAATGCATTCTTACATGGTGACCTAGAAGAAGAAGTGTATATGCATCCTCCTCCTAGGTTCAAGCATACTGGTGACAGTGGGAAAGTGGGTCGTCTTAGGAAGGCTCTTTATGGACTCAAACAGTCTCCTAAGGCTTGGTTTGAGAGATTTAGACAAGCTCTCCTGCAAAACGGATATACTCAAAGTCAAGCTGATCACACATTGTTTATACAAAGGAAGGACAGCACTATTACGGCTCTCATTGTTTATGTTGATGACATTGTGGTCACAGGAAATAGTGAAGCCGAAATCTCAAAGCTTAAACTTTACTTGTCTCGACAGTTTGAGATCAAGGACCTCGGTCCATTGAAGTATTTCCTGGGGATTGAGGTTTCTAGATCCAAGCAAGGGATCAATGTTTGTCAAAGGAAGTTTGTTCTTGATCTCCTTACAGAGACAGGCTACTTGGGATGTAAACCAGTCTCCTCCCCCATTGAGCAGAATCACAGACTAGGGGAAGATTGTGGTGAACTGCTTGTGGATGCTGAAAAATACCAGAGATCAGTAGGCAAGTTAATCTACCTTTCCCTCACCAGACCTGACATTACCTATGCTGTGGGAGTGGTGAGTCAGTTTATGCATGCACCCAAGGTGGGACATCTTGATGCAGTTTACAGATCCTCAGGTACTTTAAGTCATGTCCTGGAAAGGGTCTTCTCTTTTCTAGGAATGGTAACTTGAGAATTGAAGTATATACAGATGCAGATTGGGCCGGGTCTATTTCTGATAGAAGGTCCACCTCCGGATACTGTACATTTGTTTGGGGAAACTTAGTCACCTGGAGAAGCAAGAAGCAACCTGTGGTAGCTAGGTCAAGTCTTGAAGCAGAATTTAGGGCCATGGCTCATGGTGTGTGTGAAATCTTGTGGTTGAAGAAACTTGTCCAAGAATTGGGGTTTGAGACGACGAACCTATGAGTCTATACTGTGACAACAAGGCAGCCATAAGTATTGCACATAATCCGGTCCAACATGACCGGACAAAGCATGTTGAGGTTGACAGGCACTTCATCAAGGAGAAAATAGAGTCTAAGACTATTTGTACCCCTTTTGTGAAGACAAGTGAACAAGTGGCAGACATATTCACCAAAGGACTTAGTTCTTATCACTTCAGTTTTATGTTAGACAAGCTGGGTATGTATGACATATACTACCCAGCTTGAGGGGGAGTGTTAAGAGTACTTAGTTTCAGGGGTATATTTGTACTTAGACACTTACTTATGTATTTTATGTGCTATTTGTATTAGGCTAAGGGCCTGAGTGTAATTAGATATTCTTCTCAATATAAGGCTGTTTGTCTCAAGTTGAGAGACATAACAGATTACACCAAATCGTGTTTGAACTTTGCCTCCCTTGGAGCTTTTCTCCTCTCTTCTCTTTCTCCTCTAAAACCTAACATTGCCTTGCCCTCCCACAGATCTCACACTAGTCACACGCCCTCATACATATCTTTAATAGCATCCACATATTTACTCGCCACCCCTCTCTTCACTAGAACATGCCGGATTAAATCTCTAGGAACTCGGTCATAGGCTTTTTTTTAGGTCAATAAAGACCAAATGGAGATCCTTCTTGCTTTCTCTATATCTTTTCATGAGCCTCCTCAATAAGTAGATAGCTTCTGTCGTGGATCTACCTGGCATAAAGCCAAATTGGTTCACCGAGATATGAGTCTCTCTTCTCAAAGGGGCTTCAATAACCTTCTCCCAAAGTTTTATAGTGTGACTCATAAACTTTATGCGTCTATAGTTCTTGCAGCTTTGGATTTTACCTTTATTTTTGTAGATCAGGACTACAATGGTTCTCCTCCATTCATCTGGGATAAGTCATTAAGTCTTAATCAGTTTTCTTATTTCTACAAATTTACTTTTTATCTGCAATAAAAGTTTATATCAGTAATCTGTTGTTTTATCAGAAAGGGACATTAAGCGTGCACTTTTGGCAGATGGAAACCACAGCTATTCTAACTAGCAGTTTGTGAATTGTGATTATAATTCCTATAGGCAATTATCCATTGATGTGATCATGGGAGGATGGGACTTCTTGATATAGATGTACTGCTTGGAGATGCAGTTCCCAGCTGGGCTGATTGAAAACATTGATTCTCCTCCCAATTGTTGACAATTGTGATCCATCTACTTTGAGCTCCAGATCTGGAATAGTAGAATGGAAGTTACATGCGGGAGTACTAACCGTTTAAACAGTTTTGTTATGAAGGTGTAACATTTTAATGCTGTTGCGTAGCTTTTCACCCAATGGTACAATATTATGCGGATTCTATATATATCTATTAAGGGGCCTTCACTTGCTGAGATGGTAAAAAGATTGAGATACTATTGGGAAGATGCAGGTTTGAGTCTTGGGAGCAGTCACTTTGTGCAAAAGTACCAAAGGTTTGGGCCGTCTCCCATTTACCTCTCCCAAGACCCTGCCTGTTACAATCGCTTATCCCTAAAGCTCGATCTGTTAAGGTGTACCACAATTTATATCAACACACAACATCCCCCCCCTCCAGCACATGCAGGCTCACACACACGCACACGGCTCTGCACGTGACACCATCACATGGTGGCACCATCATGTGTCACTGAGGCAACAACACACAAACCCCGCATGCTTGCCAGGGACCGACCTCCTGGCTCTGATACCATGTTACAACCGCTAAACCCAAAAGCTCGCACTATTAAGGGCTGCAACAATGTATATCAACATACAACAATATTGCCAAAGCAGGATTGCACAGGGATCCTTATATATTTTTAATGGCATCTCAAAAAAAGAGTGGTCCATTAGAGGGCAGTGTTTTATTTCTTTTTAATTCTCATTATAGCTGAAAACTCTTTGATTTTTTCCACAAATGAAAAAACTGACACACAATAGTTGCTGCTTTCCTGGTTTTGGATGTTGAATGGCTTTCACTTCCAAATAGAGTTGTTCTCTGTTGATGAGGGAATTGAATAAATCATCATGAGCTGTTTAAATGTTGTAAATACAGCTTCTTACCAGCAGTGCCAAATGATGCTTTTGTATTTATATGCAGTCTATTTGGCTTACGGCTTTTGGTTCAAGGGGAGTTTCCGTGCTACCTTAAGCTCTCTGGTATTTATGCATGAACTCTTCATATCTTGGGTTCTATGTTTGTCATTTTCTTTTCTGATTGGAAATAAATCCTGCAGACAAGCATTCATCATGGATGATATTATTTTGACACAGTTATTTCTATGCATATTTGGTTTATATATACATGTTATTGTCCACTGTAATTTCTATGAATCGTTAATCCTTTGCCAGATACTTTTGGCTCACTAACTTGATTGATGCTCCTCCACCTTATCTAGTAAGTTGTTGTTGATTGTGTTCATTATCTTGGTTAGTTCCATACTACTAAATCTCGCCGAAATTTCGGAAATTTCGGTAATTTCAGTGAGGTCGAGACAAAATGCACCATCGAATTGGAAAAGACCATATTTCGGCAAAATGTTGAAATTTCGGTCAGTTGTGACATTTTGCCGAAATATCGGCCTACTGTTACAAAGCCCAATTATAAAAGGGCAGAAACTCGTGGGTCTTAGTCGAAATTTTGACCGAGACCTCCCCAGAGTGTTCTTTTTGCTCCCATTTCGACTCCAAAGGTTGGTTTTTGCTATTTTGAGGTTCATTCTTCGAATTTTTGTCATATAAACGCCGGAAATAGTTGGGAAGCATTGGTTTGAAGCTTCCTAGCATATATTTGAAGCCTTCTCCACTGTTTATCCTAGTACAATTCCGAACGACTTTTCCTTAAATAAATCCAAGAGTCATCAACAAAAGTAACAAAGTATTTAAAACCCAAGTTAGAAGTAATAGGACACAGACCCCATACATCAGAGTGGACTAAAGCAAAAGGGTGCGCAGGCTGTTTATTGACACGAGGGGGAGAACTCACACAATGAAGTTTCCCAAATTGACACGACTCACATTCTAAACTAGAAAGAGAACGAAAACTAGGACCCAATTTTTGTAGACTCTGCAAAGACGGATGACCCAGGCGGCGGTGAATCGGATGAGGTGACAAAACACAAGAGCCTGCAACGGAAGTAGAATCGTCTTCAAGAAGATACAACCCCCCCCCCCTCGATTCACGGCTCCTACCAATCATCTTCATCGTAAGGTCCTGAAAAACACAAGAATCTAGATAAAAAGTTACGGAACAATTATAGGTGCGGGTAAGCTTGCTTACAGATAAGAGGTTAAAAGGAAATTGCGGTAAATGAAGGACGGAGGATAACGACAAAGAAGAAGTAGGATGAACGGTGCCAGTACCATTGACCTTTGCTAAAGAGCCATTGGCCGAAGTGATAGTAGAAGAAGATTCCCGAAAAGAAGAAAAAATACCTGAAACACCAGACATGTGATTCGAAGCACCTGAATCAATGATCCAAGGACGAGGCGTGGAGAGACATGCAGTGGCATTACCTGTCTTGACAAAAGTAGCAATGGAGGATTGCGTAGGCTGAGTAGGCTGAGAAGTCTGAAATTGATTATACTGTTCGAATTCTTCATCAGTCATCATAACCATCTTACTCTCAAGTTGGACAGGTTGAGGGGAATACTCATTAGTTGCTGCTGAATAAGCAAACTGCTTCTGAGGAGGTTTGCCATGAAGTTTCCAACAAAAACGCTGGATATGTCGGACGGGTCCCGAACCATCTGAAGAGGTGGAGTTACCAGCAGGTTGCCCTTTGTTACTCCCACTACCAGTGCTACGTGCATTACCACGACTATTGTTCTGAGAAACAAGGGCTGAGCTGTCCGCTGGTGTAGGATCATGAGAACTCTCCCAAGATATCCTTAAAACTCGGGAAAAGTATCGGCAAGAGAGGCAATCTTGTCGCTACCAAGGATTTGAGAACGAACAGAATCATACTCTGTTCCAAGACCCCCCCAAAAAACTCATAACTGTGAGCTGTTCTCGCTGCTGTTGCATCTTCTACACGTCACTACTAATAGGAAGTAGAGAATTTAATTCTTCGTACATCCTCTTAAAATCAGCAAAGTACTAAGTCAGAGGGCGACCCTTCCGATCAATCTGACAGAACTCCTATAATCCCGTGACAACTCGTAGATACGAGAAAGGTTGTTCTGCCCAGAATAGAGAACATTCAAATATTCCCACAACTTCTCCACAGTGTCAATGTGGGTAACAAGATCAACAATCAAACTATCCATTAAATTCAGAAGCTGCCCGAGAATTCAGGCATCAACAGTGTCCCATGTAGCATCATCAGCAGGCTTCATCTTGGTTAGATGATCTTGTTGTTCACGACTAGTCAAAACCAAATGCACAATTTTCTTCCATTGTTGAAAATTGGCAGCCCCATTAAGTTCCTTTTCTGTGATCCCGATGAGAGGATGATATACAACCTCAGCCACCATATTCTTTCCCTCAGCCATGAAAACAAAGAAATCAGCAAGCAAATCTGATCAACAAAAAACCGATCTTCCAAAACCCTGACAGTATCAATTTGAGATGAAAACCCAAAACAGCAGCACACCTTCCAAATAATAGTATCCTCCAAACAGAAGCTCTCTAAAAAAAATTGATTCCAAAAACCCTGACAGGGTGCAGAAACTTTGATCGATTGTAGTAAAAAAATCGATCTCCATTCTCCAGAACAGCAAACTCGATCTCCAATGTCCAGAACAGAACCGATCGATCAATGGGACATCCCTCTTGAATCGATCCCTCCAAAATATTGATTGATCATCAATTTTAATTGATCAATCAAGTCTTCATTGCAGTCAAACCAAAAAACAGCAAACCAGGGGGTGAAATCACCCCCTTTAAGCGTAGCCACGACCTGTGATTTAAACCAGCAGCAACCAAAGAAGAAAAGAAGTTGCGCTGGATGTAGGGATATCAAACTCGACTTGGTGTTTAAGGATCGATCTCTGATACCATGTAAATAATAAAGGAAAAGAAAAAGAAGATAGGAGAAGAGAGAAGGGAGAGAGCTGTAACTTGGGAGTCACAACCTTGTGTTGAGACTCCCACTTTATTCAATATATAAAAAGACATAACCCTATTAAGGGCATAAAAGGAAATACATCATAAATAATAAAAGTACTGTTCACGAGTTACTATTCACATAAACAGTGCCCGTGAATACTGTTCACGACACTTTCATGTGAACAGTACTGTGAACCCCTTATTCGATAACTTCTAACATTAACCAAGGAATAGGATTGCTCCAGGGTCAGAAAGGGATCTCAACTAAGCGCATGAGCACAAATCTGATCAAACTCCACATTCAAACCAGCCAAGAAATCATATACCCAGAGTTTTTCTTCACGCTTCTTGAAGTTCGTGGTATCTGTGGAACAGGTAGCCTGGAAATCCTCATAAAAGTCTAACTCCTGCCATAGCCCACGTAACTCAGAGTAATATTGGGATAATGTCATCTCCTTCTGCTTGGTTTTATGAATTTTCTTTTTCAACTCGTAGACCTAAGCATCATTCCCAACCTGAGAATAGGTATCCTTGGCCGCTTTCCAGATCTTGGCAGCAGTATCCAACAATAGGTAACCCCATGCAATATTTGGGTGCATGGAATTAATAAGAGACGACATCACCAAGGAGTTGTCTGAACTCCATTTCCTTTGAGATGGACCAGCAGTAGTTGGTTACTCAGTTTCACCTGTGAGATACCCGGCAAACCCTTGCAATCAATAGACAGGAAACAAGAACGAGACCGCATCAAGTATTTGCTCCCATCCAACTTGATGGAGCTAACAGGGAACGAAGGAAAGTCAATATGAGCCCCACAACTCACTCCATCAATTCCAGTTGATGCAGTAGCAACGTCTGACATGATTGTTGATCCCACAAGGGTCACCGATAGAGAGAAAGCAACCGATCTTCACAATGATCAAAGGTTCACGAACAAGGGCTCTCAGGCCAAAGAGCACAGATAAGCGGAAGGGGGAAGAGAGAGAGAGATAGAGAGAGAGGTGGCAGCTCCACTGCGGTATTAGGGTATGATTTTTGGGAATAATGGCTTGTGTCTATGGGACAGCAGCCATGCTTTATTTATAATAAAGTAATATGATTTGTGTAGCTTTCTCGAGAAAGTGGTTGGAGAAACTAAACCTCTTATACCATTGGGCTTTCATCCTCTACAATTCAGTTTGTGGCTTTTATTACATTGATTCAAGTTTTATTACTTCAATATCTGTCCTGTCTTGAAAAAGTTGAAAGATATTTCTTTGGCTGGCTTTTCCGGTGTAGTGAATTTGTAATTTGTCCCTGTTACCTTTATAGTACCCTGTTTACGTATGGGGGAGGGGATGATATTGGATATAATGTTTCATTGTTGTATTGCATTAACAGTTGTTAGCAGTAGCCTCTTTTTCTTTGAATGTGTGGCTTGTAGATCATGATGTCATTTGTAATGCATATTTAAACATATTCTTCTTCTTCTTTAAGTTTCTACAAGTTATTCTATGGTTCTCTGTTTCCCCAACAGGTTTGTGCAACAATAATCTTTAGATGCGACACGCTGTTACTTCTTGGCCCTATAGGCCTAGCACTTTTGCTGGTATGTCTACTATTGAACGTTACATTCATTTGTTACTATCTTTCATCTTTCATTTCTTATTTTCCATTTCTCTTCTCTTTCCCCATTCTTTTTTGCTAGAACTCAGTTTTCCTTTGTTGTGTTTGGATCCATGTAGCCGACCCCTTTAATTTGGGATAAGGCTGATTTTGTTGTTGTTGTTTTTTTTTTTTTTTTACTATTAGTGATATGTTATAAGCAGATTTACTTACTACACGCTGGATTAGATGTTTTTGCATAATTAATAGGTTCTACTAAAAAATCGAATTGGTTTTCAACATTAAGAAAATTAGCAATCATCAACTTCTAACTTATAGTACTTGAAAAAGGAACAGATTAAATCTGAAAGATGTCAGCATGATAAAATGAGAGTTAGGAAGAATGAATGGTAGCAACGAGAAAGGTCTAACTAGAAACAAATCAAACTCCAAGCATTAGAGAATAGCTAATTGTTTGTTGGAGTTATGTTCTTTTGAAGTTTGATCCTCAAGGAGAAGTGCATTATTAGTAGGAGAAAAAGTAGGAGAAATAGGCTCCTTTAACTTACTATTAATCGAACTAGACAAAATAAGTGATTTCTAGACTTAATCGACATAACTAGAGGGCCCCACTAGAGGCCCATGCCACCTTATAAGCACTACTAAATTTAAAAGCAGAATATTATGTCTTACCCCCAAAATAAAGATAACAAATAACTAACAATTCGACCAGCAACAGCCCTTCTTCGGACCCCTATGTGGGCCAAAGAATGATCCCAACTCTTCGGTTCTTGGATTAGATCTTGAATTAAATCTTGGGCTGGACCCTTTTGGCTGGCCCTATTTGTCCATCCAGTCCATTGCTACTGCATCAGGAGCTCAAAGAAATATGTTTGACTATTCCGAAATGGATTTAACGAACCTATTATTACAGTATGGGTATCATTCTTTTTTGTTATTGATATACACCTTTACCTTATAAACGGTAAACAAAGTACTGGATAGCTACAAATAATATTATCAGTAAGCCTGCTTTGTGGAGCTAGCAATGGAGCTTTTGTAGCTCAACTGTAATCATCAACAACTTCACATACTTCACTCTCTTATACCACTAAGCTGCTGCAACTATGTCATGACATCCCACCGGGTTAACTGTTTGTGTAGTGTAGCAGTTGAGATCTTGGCCACTTTAAACTCAGAGAATGACTGGAAAATTTTTGTTTTCTTGTTTGGGGAGGGGGAGGAGGAGGGGTTGGATGAAAGCAGGATTTGATCCCAGAAAATTATTCTTTGGTTTTTATGCTCTACTCTCATAAAAATTATTGAAATAAAGCACATTTAAATGCATGCATGAGAGAACTCTTGCCCTAGGTTGTGCTGTCTTTGATATTTTCTCTTCTAGCAGCCATATATTGTATTTTCTCCTTATACTTTTACTATTAATTCTCTCTTACAGTACGGAATACAAGTTTGATAAGCTCATTATTTGTTTCCTACATCAAGATAATCTTTTTACTATTTTGGTTTTCCATTTCAGACGAAGTCAATATCCCTATGGGAAGCATTAAAATGCTGTGTTTCCACTGCTTTATTGTGCATAGGTTGGTGAGCAATTTCTCCCATTATGTCCAGGGATCAATCCTTTTTCACTGTACTTAAGATTTATATTCATTTTTTTTATGAAATGAAGTTTTAAGTTTTGGGTGTATATTCTTCTTCTAATATCAGCTAGTACCACTCTATATATTACAGGTTTTACCATAGTGGTTGATACCATTATGTGGCGGAGATTTGTCTGGCCTGAATTTGAAGTTTTCTGGTTCAACTCTGTTCTAAACAAGAGTTCTCAGTGGGGTGTATCCTTCATGGAAATTCAAAAGTGTTATTTCTTATACTGATATGACGTGGAAGTCCATAATCCATGTTATTAGTATCTGAAATCTTTGGCCAATTATTATCCACATACCTTTCTATAATGTTTTTGCTGTATCATGTTTTTGTGCATGTTCAGATGAGTGCATAATGTGCTTTCCAATCTTTCTGCACATGATTGCATGTGTACAATTTCTTTTTTTCCCCTTACAGTGGTGGTATGCCTCCTTGTGGACCTTAATATACACAAAGTGGACTGATGTCTTTGTTGTGCTGGTAGTTTGGATGTGCCTTATAAAATTGAGCCTGTGAAACTGCATACTTTGTGATTTGTTTGTGATGGATGTTTTATCCTTCTGCTTTTATCCATACATGTAGAAGATTGGAAATACTATGGTCTCTCACTAATGAGCTTTTCCAAGAGGTTACATCAAGGTTTAAAGTATTGGTATCTGGTATCGTTTCGGTCAGGTGATTTTAAGAGACGTATCATATCGGAGATACTTATCGAACAATACAGATACGCATAGAAATGGTCAAGATACACATGGAAATACACTTTTGGAACAAAAAAACAATATAAATAAGCAATATATTACAAGTTTCATGCATAAACATTAAAATGAAGAATAATGTATAACCAAACAAGTGCATTAAATTGAAATTGTTATAAAAGATGAGGTTTCTTACATATTGTAATTGTCTATAGCCATGAAGAGTATTGGATGATGCAAAGGATGATGTTGTAGCACTCCTTGATTCGTTTTTTAGTCTAAAAATGTGAAAAACCAAGATTAAATGCAAGATTTTAGACTATTGGTTGAGAGTTTTCCTTCATTTTTCCGTTAGATTAGGAGTTGTATCAAGTCTGTGAATGAAAATGGTTTTTTTATGGAATGTATCGATGGTATCGGTATGTATCAAGCCGTAGCGGCCGATACATTTCGATACAATTCGAGGCAGTCCATTTTTTTTCAAAAAAAAAAAGGGACGTGAGTCTTGTGATACGTATCGGTCGATACTTTAAACCATGGGTTACATAATACCAGTGATTTGCCTTTTCTGTTTTCAATTTGATGATAAGTGCAAGTTGAAAGTAACCAAGGATCAAGGTGAGAAGAGGTAGGAGCAAGGAAGAAGACGATGAGGGGAGAAAGAGAAGGAGAGAAGAGATAGATGAGTGTAAAGTTGTGGAGAGAGCTGGAATGACTCTCCCCTATATTGATTCACTAACATAAGATATTGAAAATTACATACATCTCCCTAGAGAGATAAAAGATAAAAACATAAAAGCATAATACAAGGTATCTGTGACACCCAAGAAGATAGCATAGTACCGGCCCTGCTTGGGAGATCATTGAGGGGTCCCCTCCAAGAGACGGCTTAGTACCAAGGGGTTTGTGAGATCGGTGAGAGTGTGCAAACTTAGTCCTACATCGGCTAGGGAGGGAGATCCTGAGTTATGGATAATGTGTAGCCTCCTCTACGAGTATGACGCGTTGCAAACCCGTGAGGCCCATTAGGCCAAAGCAGACAATAGCATGCCAAGAGAGGGGCTGGGTCGATACAATAACTAACAAGATAATAGTCCAGTACCCAAAATACCCTTATTACATAAACTCCAACACTCCCCCCCCCCCCTTCAAGTTGGAGAATAAATGCCATAAATTCCCAACTTGCACATAAGGGTACTAAACTAGTGAGGAATGAGCCCTTTGGTTAAGATGTCAACGAACTGGTCACCTGTCCTCACAAAAGGAGTACAAACATAGCCTAAGTCAATCTTCTCCTTAATGAAGTGTCATTCCACCTCAATATGTTTGGTCCAGTCATAGGATACTCAGTATCATCCTAACTCTTGAACCAGCCTTCTCAACCATAAGAATTCATATATCCCATAAGCCATAGCCTTGAATTCTGCTTCTGCGCTTGATCTAACCACAATAGATTATTTTTTTTCTCCTCCATGTGACCAGGTTACCACCTATAAATGTGCAATAACCTTATGTGGAGAGTCTGTCAAAAACTGAGCCAGCCCAATCAACATCAGTGTAGCCCTTCTATCTTCAAATAGTTGTTCTTCGCATATAATAGCCCTTTTTCCTGAGGTGGACTTCAAGAACCTGAGAATACGATATACAACATCCAAGAGCCCACTCTTGGGACCATGTATAAACTGATTCACCACCCCAACTACTTAGGTGATATCTGGTCGAGTCAAAGAGAGATAGATTAGCTTCCTCACTAATCTTTGGTACTTCCCTGCATTAATAAGAGATGGACCACAATCTTCTCCTACTTGTGGTTTTTCTAAATAGGAGTGTTTGCTGGTTTAAAACCAACATTCATGTCTCTTTTAATGAGTCCAACACAAACTTCCTTTGACAGATATTTATTCCCTTATGTGGTTGTGGCACTTTGATCCCCAAGAAGTATTTCAAGGGTCTAATAAGGTCCTTGATCTCTAACTGTTGAACCAAGTACGACTTCAACTTGTTTATCTCAATCCTATCATTTCTTGTCACCACAATATCATCCACATAGATAATTAAGGCTGTGACAGTACCATTACCAAATGGAGGCGGGCCTTGGTGCAACGGTAAGGTTGCTCCATTGTAACCAAGTAGTCACGGGTTCGAGTCTGGAAACAGCCTCTCTGTGAAAGCAGAGGTAAGGCTGCGTACATTATGACCCTCCCCAAACCCTACAGTGGTGGGAGCCTCGTGCACTGGGTATGCCCTTTTTTTTTTATATAGTACCATTACCTCTCCGAGTAAATAGATTATTGACAGCTTGACTCGGGATATATCCATTCTTAAGGATAGCTTCCCTAAATCTCTCAAACCAAGTCTTAGGAGACTATTTGAGGAATCTTTCTTGAGTAGACACACTTTCCCTTCAACTGAGGGAAACTTGAAGCCCGGTAGAATGTGCATATACACTTCTTCTTCCAAGTCACCATGGAGGAATGCATTCTTCACATCCAGTTGATACAATGGTCAATCTTTATTGGCCTCCAATGATAAGAGGACTCTTATCGAATTGTGTTTAGCCATTAGGAGAAAATGTCTCATGATAGTCAATCTCATACACCTGACTATCACTAACCTGGCCTTATACCTCTCAATAGTACCATCTGTGATAGGTACTTGATTGAGTAAACCCATCTCAGGTTCCATCATTTCCTCAGACATGGTTTCCTTCCACTTTGGGTCAACATGGACTTAGTGACATTCTTACGAATAGAAGTGGTGGAAAGAGCAACAAAAAAGGCAACACCTCTGGGAGAGATAGCATCATAGGAAACAAACTGGGCTATATGATTAGTACAAGCTCTCTTTTGCTTACGAATAGCAATGGGGGTGTCTAACTCAGGAGAGGAAGGAGTGTTACTTGACTGAGGAATGTGGATCTCAGGATGTGGATCCAAAGAGGACTCTTGGCAGGTCTTCTTATCCTTTCTTTTGTAAATAGTAATTCCTTCTCATTACCAACTCCCCCTAAATGATCCAGAACATCAACAACATCCATCTCCTTATGTTTCTCCACATCAAACAGAGACGAAGGAATAGGCAAAGGTGGAAGAAAGGAGGAAACATCAGCAACCTCTTCACTCCTACTATTTTCCCCCTAAGAAGGATGTTGATGAGGAGTGAAAAAAGGTACAGATTCAAAGAAAGTGACATCTTTAGAGAGAAGTCTCCTTCGAGAAGAGAGATGGTAACACTTATAGCCTTTTGTAGAGGGGGATATACCCAAGAAAAAAGCATTTGAGGGCCTTGAGGTCAAGTTTAGTCTAAGCAAACTTCTTAATATGGACATAACAGACACACCCAAACACCTTGGGGGTAAAAGAGAAAGTAGAAGCCTGAGGAGACAAGGTTTCCAAAGGATATTTGGAACCAAGGACTTTAGTGGGCATGCGGTTGACTAAGAAGGCAACAGAAAAAAGGGCATCATACCAAAAAACCTTAGGGACATACATGCCAAATAGTAGACTCCTATTGACTTCCAACAAATGGCGCTTTTTCCTCTCAGCTACCCTATTCTATTGGGGTGTGTCAAACATAAGCAAGTTGATGGATAATGCCATTATGGGTAACAAGTTTTTGACATCATATATGTACTCCACACCTTAATCAGAATGAAATTTTTTAATTCGAGTATTAAATTGAGTACAAATCGTTTAATAGAAATTTTTTAAGGCATCATAAACATCATTCTTATGTTTAATAAAAAAAGTTCAGGTGGACCGGGAATAAACAACAAATGAAACAGAATAAAGTAGTGAGAATAGGTCCCCAAACATCAAAATGCACAATATGAAATGGAATAGTAGATCTATTACCATGATAGGAATAAGAAGAACTACAATGTTTGGCAAACACACATTGTTCACACTGAAAAACATGGGAAGAAGAAAAAGAAGAAAACAAATATGGCAACTATTTTTTCATAACAATAGAAGAAGGATGGCTTAAACATTGATGTCAAAGCATCACGGAATCCACAGTGCTTCTGTCAGTATGTTTACACACATAGGACTGAGCTGTGGCAAAAAAGATGTGCCGGGTTCCAAAAGGTAAATCCCTTTCTCTTCACGTCCACTACCAATAATCCTCTTCGTCACCAAATCCTACAAAAGACAATGAGAACGAAAGAATGTGACAACAATTCAAGGATTTGGTTAGGTGGCTCACAGATAAGAGGTTAGTGGCAAAGTTAGGAACATCAAGGACAAAGTCAAGAGAAATAAAAGAAATGATGTGAACACTACCCTTATCAGAATTGGAGGAAAGAGAACCATCAGAAACTCTAACCTTATCCCTACCAGAGCAGATAGAATATGAATCATAACATTGAGACATATCAGTCATGATCAGTGGTGCCAGAGTCAATGACCCAAGAAAGTGCAATAGAAGGATCTGGCATAGGTCCATTGGAAGAAGGATACCTAGCTGTGACATAACCTGTCGAAGTGCTGCAATATCCTCACGAGTGAGGGAACTGTGATCTTCCTGTAGTCCAAATGGGTACCCCCATAGACTCAGTCTCTGCCATCATGGTGTGTGCTTTAGCCCCCCCCCCCTCTCTCCTGCCTCCACATATACCGGTAGGTCCACTGTACATACTAGGGGGACGAACATGAAGCACCCAACACCTCTCTCTAGTGTGTCGAGATTTCCGACAGTGGTCACATCTAGGTTTGTCTTTGTCATCCCCATTGTGTGGCCTTTGGCCCCTTCCTCCACTACACCTATCTCTTTGAGCACTAGAGGTAAGAGCGGATCTCTCAAGGAATGGTACAGTTTCTATGGCAACTCTTCTGGTCTCCTCACTTTGCAAGTATCTACATACTTCATCCAAGGATGGAAGAGGGGACCGACCCAAAATTTGAATTGGATTGGCTCATAGTCCTAGTTTAGCCCACCAAGGACATTCAAGCCACACTCCTTTTCAAGGGTCCTATGGACCTTTGCTTCATCCTCAAGGTTGGATAGTTGGAGATCCCGATAATGATCATACTCCTCCCAGAAGCTGATAACAGTGTTATAATACTCAAAGGTAGTCCTGTCTCCTTGCTTCATTGTAATAACCCTATAAAGGAGTTGATAGACCTTGGTCGAATTACCCACTTGGTCAAAACTCTTAACAGACACTATCCCAAATATCTTTGGCAGTCTCCTTTCTCATAAACCTTTTGCCAATCTTAGGTTTCTTAGAAAAAATCAACCAAGTCATGACGGTTGAGTTGTCAGTTGGTGTTGTCCAACTTCACTATGGATATCTAAGTATTGGGATTTTCAAATGCAACCGGACTGGGGTTAATACCACTCGAACCACCAGCCGAAGCTTCCATAGGTCCATTGACCTCTAACATGATGTAAGAATAAACCTATAAAAATTGGTTGGATAACCAAGCCAAATAGGGAGTACACATTCCTTCCCAGTAATCACAAAAAGGAAAAAATCAGCAAGAGGGCAAACCATAGAACTTGAAGAATCTCAAATCACATATGAATTTCAAGATAGAACATCATCCCATGGCAACTCATACAACCTAAATGAGGTAAATCACCGAAATTCAGCAACCAAGAGCACCATACTAGCACTTCGGATGAAAAAAAAAAAAAAACGAGAACAAAAGCTTGCAGTAACTTCAGTTTGTAGGAGAATGAGTTGTGCTCCAACAACTCATTCTTTCAGCAACCAAGGCTATGGGGAAAGGGTAGATACCTCCTGGCGATTTCAACAAGCTTGGCCTTTCTTGTAACCGAGGCCGGATGAGACAGAATCACAGAAATGAGTTAGACAAGAAGCTGTTGGTGGTAACACTGTTTCCCCTTTTTTTTCCTTCCAATCAATCTTCACGGCCTCCAATCTTCTTCCAATGAATCTTCTAGTTGATAGGAGAACTTCATTAGGTCTTCTAAGTGTATCTTCTTACATGCTACAGACTCTATTGGACCCCTTTACTTTTCTAGGGTCCAAGAGAGGCACAAACAATAAGAGAGAGCTGTTGGTCGACTCTCAAGCCTTCTTGGCTCTGATACCAAGTTGAAAGTAACTAAGGATCAAGGTGAGAGATAAGAAAAAGGAAGAGAAGAGGTAGGAGCAAGGAAGAAGATGATGAGAGGAGAAAGAGAAGCAGAGAAGAGATAGATGAGTGCAAACTTGTGGAGATAGTTGGAATGACTCTCCCCCTATATTGATTCACTAACATAAGATATTGGAAATTACATACATCTCCCTAGGGAGGTAGAAGATAAAAGCATAAAAGCATAATACAAGGTAACTAACAAGATTGTAGCCCGGTACCCAAAATACCCTTATTACATAAACTCCAACAGTGCAATAGATTGTCTAATGGAAGAGGTGCCTTCCGAAGTTGTCCTTTGACTGACTATTTTTGTCTTCTGAGCATGCAAATCATGGTTTCATTGTATGGATTAATATCTTTCATATTATTCTCCCACTTCTAGTTTTTTTCCTTCTTTTTTTTTTTCCCCCTTTTTCTATTTTTGGTACCATGATCAATTTTTCACTGCAATTTTGATATGGGCAAAGTGATCCAGGATGGCCCATTCTGATAAGCTTCTCATGACAACTCAAATATCTGCCATGTGGCAGTCAGCCCAAATTTTGTGGCTGGGTAGACGTCAAGGTCCTCTGCCTATCATCAAGTTTCTGCTCAAATGAGGTCTCCAAGTGGCAAAATAAAGCTTTGAGAATCTAGGCACTACAAGAGGGTGTGTGGATATACATGCATGGCTGAAAAATACTAGGATGGATGGACAGACATGGGTAGTTATTTGATTAATTTTGAGTCTGTAGTTTGACATGTAGCTAATCCTATTGGTGTACACAACTAATCCAACGATCAGTTGGCCAAAACCAACTTTTCACTTGGCTCAAAATGGTGGACCATCCTGAGAAGCTTTATGATGATGGACTTTCTAAATGAACTTTTGCCTTTTTGTTTTAATTGTTGTTTGCATATTCTTATAATTGTGATGAATTTTATGGGCATATCAAAACTTCAATTATCACTTTTGTTAGATTGAGGTGTATTGAACTGATATTATTTGTGATCTTTAACATGGAGTTCTCAGACATATGTGTTCCACTGGTACTTCACATCTGCTCTTCCTCGCTCCTTGCTTGCAGCATATCCTTTATTTGTGGTGAGCTTGTTGATATCTTCTGTGATTGTTTTGTGCATCAATTTTGCTGCAAAGACCAGATGGCTAACTTCGTCATTCAGAAGAAAGAGCAATAATTTGCTGGTTGATATTGTTTTCTCTTATTGCAGCTCGGAATGTTTCTTGATAGGAGGATATTTGGTTACGTTGTTCCAGTTCTATCGTTTGTTTTGCTTTATTCAAAGCTTCCACACAAGGTCTTGCATTTGCATATTGCCATTCAGTTTAGCTACTGGCTTTTAAAATTATTTATGCATCGATCATGTGAGCATAATCTCTGATGCCACAGGAACTCCGTTTCATAATTGGTTCAACTCCAATGCTCAACTTTGCAGCAGCAGTTGCCGCTAGTAGAATGTATGTGTCTTAATTAGTTCGATTCCAAAATCTGATGTTCAAAATTGTTTGTGGAAGTCAGATAGCTGGGATGTAATGTTGGAATAGCCCACCTTCAGACCTTCAGTCCTTGTTGCAAATGTGGGAACTACATATGCCTTGAGAGTGCCTTTTTTTTTTTGGTAGAGAAAATAAGGTAGAGAGTTATTTTCTATTAAGTTGCACCTTAAAAGGTCAAAAGCCAAACATTGGTGGAACTATGTGATTCTAATCATTGGATGGACAGATTTGGATATTTACGACAATTTTTAGACCTACCAGTGACTCATATCAAAATGGATCTTTTTGGTAATGTTCATTATTCGGTGTGCAAAATGCAGTGAGAATAGTTTGTGTTGTAAGCCATTCCCATGCTGGACATATTAGTCAACCAGCTTGTTGGCCATGAATGTCGAACTTCTGTAAACAAATGATTTTCTTACCCTTGGACCCATATATAATTATTCAAGAAATCTAGATAAGGTGTGTGCTTACCTTTTTTTTTTTTTTTAACTTCTAATTTTCCTTTTTAATTAGTTCTTCAGTTTCTATTTCATTTTTTTGACTTATCACCTCAATTTGCTTCAGCTACAACAATAGGAAGAAGGCTTTCTGGAAATGGCTTAATCTAATGATGCTTGGATCTCTTCTGGCCAGGTTGGATGCATAACCATCATTGTTCTAATAATTAGTTACCCACGATTTCTCTGCTGCTCATCTTCTGGTTGTTTTAGTGTAGGATGTTCCATTATTATGTTTCTAGCATCGTATGAGAACTATCCAGCTGGTTATGCTCTAAAAGCTTTGCATCAGATTGGTAAGTCCACTAATTCAATTTCTGGATATATTTCCTTTTTACTATTTTTCTTGTGAAATTTTTGTATAGTTAAAAGAGCGTCCCAGTATACAAGGCTCCCACCACTGCAGGGTCTGGGAGGGGCAAATGTATGCAGCCTTATCCCCTGCTTTGCAGGAGAGGTTGTTTCCAAGTTTCGAACCCGTAACCAACAGGTTGCAATAGCACAACTTAACCGTTGCACCAAGGCTCACCCACTGAAATTTTTGTATAGTTGTATCTAATTATTATTTTCTTTTTTTTTTGTACCTGGAAACACACATGAAGGTGAAAACAAAGGTGGGCATGCCTATGTTTACTCTGTCGGGAACATATGGCATTTGAGATGCATGTTATCCTATGGTTAATGACATTTGTCAGACTTGCAATGCACTCCTTGTTAGACAGTAATGTGCAGGGCTGAGAACGTTTGAGTACAATGTCTTATTGATTGTTAGATCTCATTGCCGGGTGCTTTGGACCATAAATATGATATACCGATGTATGCAACATTTATAGGACAATGTAACATACTGTTAAGTTCGTAGTGCATATGCATATCTATCTTATATGCAACAATCAATTTCAGTATATTGATCTGTTAACAAAAAAATCTTGGGGAAAAGAGGGGGGGGGGGGGGGGAGTGAAATCATGATTGGTATTCTTCCTTCCTCAGTAGAGCATAGTTCTGAGTTATGTTTTCTGGACACTTAAAAGTTTTGAGCCATACTTATGTCTGACACTTCATGTAATCCAATGAGGATGCAAAAAATGGAATGATTTTCTTTGGAGGGGGTTAAAGAAGGTGAATTTTGTAACAAGATCAAAACAGGTTAGAACAGTACTTGCAAGTAGAAGAATGAAGAAGAAAAGAGAGAAGTGAGATATAGAGAAGAGGAGAGAAGAACTAGGGAAGAAAAACCTAGCTCACGGCTGTGTGTGTATGTGGCTACCGTGCATTGCTCAAAAACTCGTCTTGTTTTGGTGTCTCGACCAGATCGAGACAACCGAAATCTCAGTGAAATAGTGCATTTTTTTTTCTTTGTTTCATTTTGATTTAGGTGGGCAAATGGCCATAGTTGCCTTCAAAACTTTAGGGCAAGCTTGTTTTAGACTTAATAAACATATTTAAATCTTCAAATTTGAAAAAAACAAAAAAACCAATTTGGTGTTTTGGATTTGCACCATTGGTTGGCAGTAAACGTTGAACCCTTATGTAATATTGCCTATTGTACACATCGTTTGAGTGCTGTGAGACATAATTGACAATTAAGAAGAGTAAATTATGCAATAATGAATGAAGACACATAGTATTGAATAATTATTTAAGAAATAGTTAAAGGCTTAAAGCAGAAACTACAAAGTACAGTGAACAATGCATATTACAAAGACACCCAAGTACAGTGAACAATACATATGTCAAAGACACCATAGTCTTCCATGTCCCAACAATACAATACTGTGAGTCTATGACTGTCTACTGATATGAACTATGACGTGCTGGATCGAGTCCACTCATGGTCTGATGGAGCCGACGTGCATTGTCCATTTGTCCTCCGTCTGCATGACATATTAATGTCACGTTATAGTGTTCGAGAAGAAACGAGAGTAGTCCTCCACAGTTGCCTTATAAATAGCCTCATCTACATACTGCATGTAACCTATCCTAGAGTATATAGGTTTCCGTAATGTGAAGAACCAGCCATTGAGCCACTTTCACCTTAATGTTTTCACATTTTTTTTGTAGGCAATTCAATTTTTTTTTACCAGAAAAATAAAAATAAATATATAAACAGAAAAAAAAATTCGACACCGTGAGCCTAGGTGTGTATTATATATTAGTGGCTCATAAGAGTCATTGTTGAATACAAACCAAAACAGAGAAAAACAGAAAAGACCCTCCACGGTAGTAAACTAGACCACTTAAACAACACCATATATGATAAACACCACCATGAATAGTTAACAGTCAGTCAGTCACCACAGTTACTCAACAGCACCATCACTACAACTTTAACAATTTTATCAAAGGATTCAGACTTATAAAATTGAAATCTTTGATGCTCCCTACCTGTATCCCTTGCCATGTCCGCATAACACTTCTGAGAACCAAACTGGAGAAGACAGTTGAACTATGCCTTACTGGTACTGGCACCTTGATCATCCAATTCAAAGCATAACCACACCTTTTAAGAACCAGTCAGAAGTGATCAAAACCGGAAATTGGCTGATTCTATGAAATTCATGGAACCGCCCCTACTTTTCACTATTTTGGTTTGTATTTAAAAAGAAAAATTGGGTTGATCTGGAATAAGTCCCTCTGACAATGCACTATCCTTTCCATTTTTTCAAAACTAGGAAATAAAGCATTGGTATGAATGTTGCCATTGAATATTACCTGATATTCATATATTCAGAAAATCTTGGATTGTGCTTGTTTATTGGTTAGTGTTTCCTCAACAGGCCATGACACTGATGAGGGGAAAGAAACGTGGGTTCATATTGACTCCTTTTCGGCAATGAATGGGATATCCCATTTTTCTGAAAATGATTTCCCATGGCGGTATGCTTTTTTGATTCAATTGTAGCTTCACTTATGATCATACATGATGGCATATACCTTGTGCAATCAGTCTAGGGCTCATGATCATACCTGGAGAATTATTTTTTGCTTCTGTCCCTTTGCCCAGATTTTGTTCCCTGTGCTGAAATTTTGTTCTGTTTTAGCTTTGGTTGTTTGTTCCCATAAGCAATAGCTTCCTTTGTGAAAACAGGTATTCCAAAGAAGAAGGGATTGCCAAGGAAGAATTTCACAACAGGAATTTCACCTACCTTCTGAAGTGAGTTTTCCTTTTGACTATAAATGGAGTCCCTGTCCCAACACCTCTTCCTCTCTGATGTTGATTTTTCTGCTCCTATTTTTTCTATCAACATTCTACCTGAAACTTTAAAGTTGAACTGATAGAAAACAGCCATAATATGTGCCAAGTTATGTTAATGAATGAACTCATACATCAATAGGAGAGTTTTTTTTTTTTTTTTTTTTTTTTGGGGGGGGGGGGGGTTTAAAATCAAATGATTTCTTGATCAGATCCAGAAATTCTGACTTTTTAAATTTACCTACGGTTGAAGCCATATTTGTTTTGTACCCGATGTCGAATTTTATCCTGTATCCATCTCAATGTTAGAAATTTTGGTTGAAATGACCGAATTTTAACGAAATTTTTCGGTTTCGACAAAGATCAAAATGAAATCAGGTACAATACCTGGGCCTTACCAAGTTTCGGTCGAAATTTCACAGTTTCAGCGAAAATTCGACCATGTTTCGGGTTTGGGTATTATTTCAACTCTTTGTATATAATGCATGGTTTCGATCGAAATGGGTCAAAAGTTCTACCATTTCGCTAGTTTCGACAGTTTCAAACTTTCAACTCCAAAGAGGGAAACTTGCTAGAAAACCTCAGTTTTTGTGGTTTTTGGCTCACTGGTCACTCCCATATTTTTATGGAACAAGTTGTTGGGCAGTATTGGAACGCATCTACAACGACGATTTGCTGCATTCGTGGAATTTTTTTTTTTTTTTTTGCAAGATTCAAAGTTGAAGGTATATTACTTTCCTAAAAATGAATTTTTGCAAAAATAGGGTAAATAATTTGTGGCTGGAAAATGATAAAGACCTAATCTAGCTTAGTGACACATGGGCATGGAAAATGACAAAACTCAATCGAGCTTAGCAACATTTTCCAAATGCAGTCAGAAGATGAGGATCCCCTCTACGAGTAGGTGAGGGAGGTGATCTTGACATGGATCGGCCCGAGGGTGAGCTTGGCCCGGAGAATACTAGTCAAATGGGTGCTGATGTGATGAGCTTATGGCGTCTCGAGAGGACCAAGTTCACTCACAGACACCCGAACCTTTTGAGCCTCAGCCTGGCAGGGAGGTTGACAAGGACATCAACTGGTCGCATTCTAGTGGCCACACTTGCACACCGTCCCGTCTGATGGTGGAGATGATGGTGACAGGGAGTGATAGATTTGCATTCCTCCGTAATGAGTACAACTAGGAGGAGCTAGAGCTAGAGCCCATCCGATTCACAAGCGAGAGTCAGTTCAATCATGCCACATAGGAGGCCGACCATAGCGCACGTGCCCTCACACACGCAGCCTGCTCGAGAGAAACGCATTGCTGATTCTGATCAGATGAGGAGGAGGATAGCATGGATATCAATGTTACAAACTTTTCTGAAACTCTACGAGGCCCGAGTCTGGAGGAGAGTAGTAAACATGAGCATTGCTATGAACCATCCTATGCCTCAGAGAGCACCAGTTCCGACTACACTTGGTATGGTGGGTATGGTGGGTATGGTGGGTATGGTGGTTATGGGCAGTATAGCTCTTCTTTATCGTTATCCTCTGAGTTTGAGGGTCGGCCACATGGTAGGTCACATTTGTGGACAACATCTCATATTTTTGGCCCCTACCCATACATGCCAATTCCGGCTCAGCATCCACCATCTAGTTACGGTGGCTATCGATCGAGTTCTTCACGGTTCAAAGTTCTATACCCTTAGGGTACCTCCTGTTTGTTGATGATGCCATTTATAGTGCTGTTGTGGAAGACTTCGAGCTTTTCTTCCGGAATACTATGACATGGTCAGCATTTGTGTTACAGTCGAAGGATAACTTTTCTTGTCAGATGGTTTTGATCTTTCCCGGAACTCGATGTGGTACTATGAGTCTAGGATGGGCAGAGGGGTCAAATGTAACTTGCTTGTATGGCAAAAGGATCAAATGTAACTTACTTGTATTCTTCCCTCTTTAGATAGTTTATAATGAACCATGTATAACATTTGATAATTATGCAATGGTTTCTAATTTTATGTTTATTCATTTTCGATGCATAATTTTAGTTGCTTTAATTGAATTATGTGTGTTTTAGTACTAAATTTTATGTATAATAGGTTATATTAAAGAGTATACAGTAACGTACAGCGTACACTACCAACCTAGGGTCCTCTTACTTTCTTTTTTCATTTTTCATACTTACTTTTCTTATTCCATTTCTTCATTTTTACTCTTCATCCCCGTTACTTTCCTTTCCCCTTTGTGAGGACCTCAGTTTTCTCTACTTTGTTTTGAAAGGATCCATGTAATCGACCCCATTTAGTTGGGATAAGGCTGAGTTGTTGTTGTTGTTCTTCTTTTTTACAATTTACCTAATTTGGAGGCATTTGGGACTCAGAACCAGCAGTCGAAACCTACAACAGAAACTTACCAGGTTTCGGCCGAGTTTCGAGTGAACTTGAAATATAAACTTCGAACCTCCATCTTGTATCCATAAAATACTGGTATTGTGGCCATACAGTAGCATCCACATATACCCTCTAGGGATTTGATGGATGTGGGCATTGAAGATGCAAATATTGGATTCTGTTTCCTATGCATAGATATAGAACATTACTCTTATTTTCTTCTCTTTCACTACTTATATTCATATGGAGGAAAAATGGTGCTGTCTCACAGATTTGTGATTCTGAAAATTGTTTTCCTGTCTCTGTGATAGTGAGCATGCTGATATTAATGGTTTCAAGTGTTTATTCTCTGTAAATGGATTCTCAAAGGCTCGTCTTCACATTGGCTTCCCTCCCATATCTCTGGTAAAGATCAAATCCCATCTGTCCTTAATGGTGACCGACTACAGTGCTGACTAGTTGGACTTCTCTGTCACATCTACAGCTGAAGGAGCCTAAAGTATTTATTCATGGGAATATGAGAAGCCAAGATGCCTTCTACTTAAAATGGCCTGGCTGCAAGGTATGCTCATACGCATTTGGCTGGTTGAAGTTTAAGGGAACAACTTGTAATGGATTAATACCTTGATTAACTATTGATTTTCTTTGTTGGTAGTTAAGCATTAAACCATTTTCTTCAGGTTAATACAGAAGGGCATCATCTGAAGGTTGTGACAAACCCAACAAGTTTAAGTTAACAGAACAATGAATCATCATCTCAAAGGTCAAAAATGGGTACCAAGAAAACCCAACAGTAGAATACTTGTCCAGTGACAACTGTACAATTTTCTTGACGTATTCATGTATAAATCATGTTGATGAGACTTCAGGATATGTCTAGGTTTTGTTACGACTTGAAATATGAAATATTGATACGCCGTTGTGCTTTACACTGTACTAAGAAAGGGGGTTCTTTTTCATAATAAAAATAAAATTGTTACTGCATAAACTCTTAAGGGGTTCTCTTTGTTGTCTTGTATCTTGTCTATAATTGGGGGTTCTCTCTCTCTCTCTCTCTCTCTGCATGTCTGAGCCTTTCAATAAACATTGATCTTATGTAATTTGTTTAATTACCAAAGTGTTATCGACTCCCATGTGGGGTATTATGCATCTTGACTGTACAGCGTATGTGAATGGTAACTGAATCCTCACTTTTTTCTTCTTTTGGGGTGAATGACTCTGTGCACTCCCTATCTAAAGCTTAGCAGAAGTTGACTTAAAAACACATTATGAACTGAAAATCATGTGATTTGATCTGAAATCTAGTCAGGACCTTTTTTGAACAACGGTTGAGAATGAGACTCTTGGTTCCAGGGTTTGAAAAAGGCTTCCAAAGTAAACATTCCTAACTTGTTATAAATAAACACGAAATCAGTTAAAGTCAGATTGGTGGAGCTACCAGTGTGTGTAATTGGTTAACTGTCTCTATTGGCTTCTTGTTTTTTAGATTTCCTTGTAAATTGCGGTTGCTAATCCATACCATTTTAGGGTAGTGATGAAAGGGCAAATATTTGTTGAACCATCTCTTATATCCACCCAATATGCTAAAGTTTTTTATTCCCTTCCTTTAGTTTTCTGTGTTAGTCTACGCAGTCTTGTTTCAGATAATCTGATGGTATCTCTTCCCAATGGATAGTATGTTGACCCCTCAAAAGGCTAAGTGCAAAAACTGAATTTTGCTGTTGTCTTTTTATTTGGTTGGAGCATTACCATATGGAAATGACAAATGGGAGAGAACCTAAAGCATCATATGAATGTGATTGAATGAGACCAGAGAAGGCTCCTCTGCTATCAATTTCCTTCCATGCCCTGTGTGTATGGGGCCCAATTCAAATGGAAGACTCAATTTCCCCCCCCCCCCCCCTTTTTTTTTTCTTTCTAATTTAAGAAGATAAGGCTTCTGTCATTTTCCATCAATGTTGGCATTCATAGAAAACTAAATTACCTTGTCTTTTATTTCTATCAAAGTCATTATGTAGGGTCTCCTTCCTTCTGAGTGTGTAGATAACGTGCTTGTGTTTGTTTGCAAGTAAAAACCATGTAGAAGGAAAATTTTTAGGTATTTTTGCTAGGAAACAAATGGAGGTATTTGAAATCCATTTTCTCCATCATGAGTACCATTTCCTGGGTGCCTATCGTTGAGAGTATGATGTTTTGTATTCCGTCGCTTGCATTAGTGGGCTGATTCCAAAGGGCATCAAGAGGCTGTAAGAACCATTTAGGGCTATATAGGTATTTTGATAAACTGTTTGTCTAGGATTTCACTATATAATTGTAGCAAAGGTTTTTTCACTGTAATCGATCTGAGAGAAGTGTGACAACGAGCAGCTATAACCCTATTCTTCATTGATAGTAAAGTAAATTGCATCTTACCGTGGACGTCGATAATCTTGTTGAACCACATAAATGTTTATGTGCGACTGTGTGATTATTGTTTGTAATATCCATTCTTTTCTGCATCAAGTTGGGTTCATGTTCTATCTATGTTGAGTATATCCAATGACATTAGGTGTATCCTTTGGGAATGGCTTAAATTCATGTTAGCATTTTTTTTTTTAAGATGGAAAAAAATCATGTGAGCAATTTGAACAAGAGCTCAGACAAGATTGATATGGGTGGAAAAGAAGAGTAGTCAAATCTGGAACAAACCTCTTTTGAGCAGGTAGAGAGCGGGCTATAAGGCACCTATCAGAATCATGATCCACATGTGACTTGCTTTTCTTTAATTACAAAAATCATAGAACAAGATGTTGTCAATTAAGGGTATCCAAACAAATCCCAAGAAATTTGTTTTCCTAATTCAGTAATTCATGTACTCAGCAATCAATTAGGAAGAGACAATCATAGAGTTACGGGCTACTTTCCGGGCCAACCCCAGAGAGAGAGAGAGAGAGAGAGAATCATAGATAGAAAAATAGATTCACTGTTTAACAAGTGATACCAAACAGTGAATGAATTAAAAACTGAAAGCTAGCACCCACCAAGAAAGAAACCATTCAACAAAAGTTATACCTACCCAAAGAGGAGGAAAGAGGTAGAAAATTAAAATTCAGATCTTTCCTAAAGTTCTATAATTAAAAAAGATCAAGTTTTCGTCCACCAACAGGGTGGGAGAGGGTGGGAATGGGTATCGAGAGGATATTTTGATACATACTAAAACCCTAGGAGTGTTTGTGAACCTTAGGATACTGGGTGAATCGTTCCCTATAGCTGAAGGAAAACTTTGTCCTTAAAAAATATATATATATATATCCTGGAATCTGGAGATTTTTCTTTGCCTGCTTGACATTAGGTCACGTTTGGTTTACATTGAGAAAATTGCCTTACCTCAATTTATCTGAATTAAGAAAACTGGTAGACGTCTTCTTTGACAATAACTGGTAAGATGGAGAGTGTGTAGCCATGAAGCTAACATGCAACACATCAGGACCAAAACACTAACAGGTCCAGATCCCAAATCCCCAACGTGGTAGGACCTAAACAAAAGCTATTAAAGCAAAAGATCATTGAGAATACCAACAGGCAAGATATTTCTGCTTATGCTCCCATTTATTTTCAAGTAAAATCACATTAAGAAGGAAAAATCTTTTTTTTTTTCATAGATTTTTACTGAACAAAAATCTCATCCCCAACTTATATTTTCTCAAATTCACAAATGGAACACTTCTTTTTTGATTCACACATTAAAGCAAATTTTAACCTCTTTCTTCCCCTTGGCTTTTTTAAATACTCAGATCTCCACTTCATTTTTAAATGTATTTTCTAAGTACGTATTGAGATGGCCTAGCTACAAATTGCATAATTATTTATGGTATCTAATCCGTTTAATACCTATATTTTATTTTAACTTTCACATGGATGCCTCATGACTAGGATTGACTTGTACTGTGTAGGCTTTCATAATTCTGATTTTCCAAAACTCTGTTTTGCCACTTGCCAACTATGTCCAAGCTGAAATTTGATATGTGAGTAGGGATGTGAACAGATCGGATTCGGCTTGGTTAGTACTATATCTGCATCCGCATTCGATTAGCTTATGAACGGATTCGGATAGTGCTAAACGAATACGGACACGGATACAGATCGAATATTTTATCCGTTTACATGTAAATATAGTTTTTCGGATAGCTATAGCCTATCCGTATCCGCATCCATTTAGCTTTCGGACAGATTCAGATAGTGCTAAACGAATACGGACATGGATACGGAAACGGATTTCAGCTATTCATTTACATCCCTATATGTGAGTAGGAGATACCTTGGGGTTCTACTGTCCACAAAATTTTGGTTCTCAAATAAGTTACTGCATAACATTGCCGACACCCTAGCCAAGAAAGGCCTGTCTGTTGTGTGCAAGACAGTATGGCCTCAATCCACTCATTGGTTTTATCATCTCTGTAATGCTGAAGCCTCGGCTAGCACTCCCCCTTTTTTAAATAAAATTCCCTTTTACCCAAAAAAAAAAAAAAAAAAACAGAGATATCGTATGGTAGATATTTGGGCCTCCCACAACAACCTTCTTATGTCGGTTGCCGATGAAATAGGGTCGTATTTATTTATGGGAAAAGTTTTCATACACGGTTGTGTAAACCGTGTATGTGAGAAGGTCTCTCACAAAGAGTTAGAAAAGTCATAAATCCCTACCCATTAATTAATGTCTTGAAACACCCACCCTCTCACATACATGGTTTACACGACCGTATATGAAACCTTTCCCCTTTGTTTATTACCAAAAGGTCTGTCAACAATTACAATTCAATAATGAAACTTAAATATAACATGCATTTATATGCCCCCCCCCCCCCTCTTTCTTTCTTTCTTTCTTTCTTTTTGCAGAATGATAATAAGTGAAGCATAATGAAAGAGGAAAAAGAAAAACAATAGAGAATCGATAAAAGAATATAGGGAAGCAATTTTTTGTACGGGAGTGTGGCCTACGCCAGCACTCCCATGTGTCTATCTCTCTCCTCCTGGAAATAAGGGGGTAGAGGTGTCTTTTCACATGGGGAGGAGAGAGATAGACTCATGAGAGTGCTAACGTAGACCACACTTCTGAACAGAGATCTTTTTCCCAAGAATATATTACATTTATTATTTTGGTGATTCTAACATGTGTGTTGAGTGATGAAATGGCGAAGACTTCAATTTGATCCTTCCAACCCAAGGATCAAGACATCAAACACCTCCAAGCCAAGCAAAGCCAAATAGGTCACTAAGCAAGGAGCATTAATGGAACATCAAGTGACTTGTGGAGATCATCAAAAAGCTCAAGTGACAAGTAAACCAAGTGTCAAAACTCTTCATCAAGCATCAATGGAATTCAAGAGTTGAAGAGTAGCTTGAGTTTCTATTCTAGATTTTATTTTACATGATGTAATCATTTGTAATCCTAAGTTATAAGGTTCCCACTATCTAGATAGTTGGCCCTAAAGAATTAAATGATCAAATAGTCCAAATTGGATTAAAAGTAAAAACCCTCTCAAAATGGAACTTGACTTGACTTGCCCCTAAACCATAGAATGGAAAAGTATTTTTTTGGATAAGTCAAAAGTGGTATAGATTATCTTAGGATATGCTAAGGAAGAATTTCAAAAAATCGGATCAAGGCATCTATGAAAAGAGGAAACACATGGGGTCGACTTCTAGCCACAGAAGAACACTTCAAGTAGTTTTGTAATCCAACTCACACACATGGAAATGAAGGATTCATTCTTTTGCCCATGTATTACAATGTGCTATCAGTTTCAACTTTATTGAATCAATCTCATGTTTTATTATGAATCAATCCAATGGTCCATTTTGGGTCCAATTCCATTGATCTTTGTCCTTTATGGGCATCTGATAGCACATTGTAATACATGGAAAGGAGTGACCTACATATTGAATACGTACCTCCATGATTTATGGGTTAGAGTTTTTATTAAGGGAAATCTGATATCAAAGTACGGCAATACACCAAAAGCAGCTTCAAATATTTTCTTGGCATATGACAATATAGACCAAGTGAGAATGTTGGCTAATGTAACCCAATTCACACTTAAGCAAATGGCAATTGCAAGTGGTAGTTTACTATAATAACTCGTAACTCCCTAGATGGTAGGGAGTTCAAGAATCCAACCGTTAAAATATGAGCATAGTGACGTCTGTTTATCTTCTCAACTGTTGGGTGTATGGTTTGATTCTCAAGTATGATTCACGCCACCAGGCAACAATCTCTTGCCCTTAAATTTAATAATTATTTGGATAGAAAAGGAGGGGATGACCAAGTATCCTACCGAGGAGTAGGTCACAAGTAGCTTTAAGTAATTACAATTAGTGATTGGAATGATGGAATTCCTCATAAGATCTCCCTTTACCGATAACAATAGTAATAAATCAAATCACCTTCTCTAACCAAACAAATCCACAACATGATCCGCTGATACCGGCTTAGCATCCCTTAATCCACACTAGTTTCATGACTTTCATCCACCTTAAGTACTTTTTTGACTATATTAACTTAAAACAGTTAATCACCACATGGCAAACTACAATTCGTCGACGCCCTCTTAATTTACTACTAATTTTCTCTTAGTGGTGGACACTGGACACAAATCACGTACACCATTTGAAAGGTCCCCTACTTATTTGTCAAAGTGGGATCTATTACATTTTGTTAATTCCGATCCATTGCTTTCTCAACTTAAGAGCCTTTTAGTGTGTTAATTAGTTTAAGTTGGTGGACATTAGTGCATCAAAAGGGCAGTGGTGCCATTCCATTTCCATCAAGTCCTTCTCTATCAACAACTGTTAATGGGGTCAAGGCCCTCAGCTTAATTGGAAGTACTCTAATGTCTCATCCTTGAGGTCATGGGTTCATATAGAGTTCACCTACAAATCCATCTGTCATTAAAAAAAAAAAAAAAGAAATCTTAGTTTCAAATCTTAATACAATAATTATGATTATAGATGTGAATTAGGGTTATGGTTTCATGAATCGTGGCAGAACCTAATAGCCACCTTAAACTGGATAATCTTTCCATTAATTCATTATTAAAATAATAAACATGTCATTAGGTAGGCATCAAAGAGAATGAGGTCAAAAAAATGAAAGAGAGCATAGTGGAGGAAAAGATGTTTGGTCGGTGGTGGATTAATCGGAAAAGAGGCTTAGTTGGGAAGGATGGACAGAGTGATTACCACATGGAAAGGGTGGGGCAAGGGTATGGGGGAAAGATAAAGACCCCAGAAACTAGTTTTTCTATGCATTGCCATTCATTGAAAGGTCTTGAAAAAAGGGAAATTATTCTCTCAGGTTCTCTGTCCGTTATAGTTAGTGCCTCTAATAAGAGGGGGTGGATCCCACCCAGGCAGTGTGTTCAGATAGGGGATGAGGTGGTCATTTTTGACTCCCTATGAAAGGAACCGGACGAACTATATCAGGCAGGGAACCTGAGAGGATAAAGAGTGCTCAAAAAAATAACAAGCTCTGCCTCCCTCAAATGTTAAACTTTAGGAGGAAAGGTTTCTATGGGGAAGTGTGTACCTTGCACCGAAACATAAAAGGGGGAAAATGACTGCCTTGCCCCCATGAATGGTGGTAATGATCGTCTTGTTGATGCCTCCGTGTGTGCTGTACGTGTCACGCTCTCCCACCGAGAACTCTTCCCCTATACTTTACCCTTAGATTATTAAAGGAAACCAAAACCCTGAACTTGAAAAAACCTTTCAAAGCCCTCTTTATGAAAAGGAGAAAAACAATAAAACAAGATTAATAATTGGATGATGGTTATCTGACATGATTGGCCACATAACCAAGTCTTACGCCTTAGCTCTCATCAAGCTCCTCTCCAGAGAACCCAGAGCCCAGGGATTGGCCAGCCAGGAAGCATCCAACAGTTGGGCTGGGCTGGGCTATGCCACACACATCGCAATGGCTAACTGGTGAGTGCCAAGATGTGTGCGGCACAACCTAGCCGCTGGATGCCCCTTGGGCACTCTCTTGGTGTTGGGCTCCTTGGAGAGGAGCCGAATCCCCTTAGCTCTGTTACCATTTGTTAGGAGTAGAACTTACCCAAGTGGTAGTTGGGTATAACTCACCCTTAAAAGTTAGTTGTTAAGGAGAATATGTCTAAATTCTTATAAGCCTTTGTATCCAACTACTAACATCTGATGTGTGATTGATTGTTTTTGTGTGGAACCCCAACATGATTATGGTTGGATTTGCCATTTGATCTTCCATATAGCAGATTTAGGTGTGACTAGAGACACCCTTACCTAGTCTACCAATCAGGGAAACTTTTGCTTTACAATTTAAGCTCTTACAAAGAAAAGGTATAAAATAGCACATGATAATTCTTATTTGAGAAAAAAGAATGTTGCCTAGTCATGCGGCTCCTACGCTCAGACATAGGAGCATGCAAAATTATAACGTATTACCCCTGTGCATTTTCATTAGCCCCCACGTTGGTGTAGGATCACACAACCAAGCAGCGATCTCTTGCCCTTATTTTTTAACGCTATTTAAACTATCTACTTTCGATTCCAAATTCTTTTTCTACTGCTTTGGGTACTTCTCTCTCCCCTCCTAGTGAAAAGACCCCCTACCTCCTTGTCCCCCTCGTCTCCCATGTGCTTGTCGTCCGCTAGTTTACTTGGAGCGGCCAGCGTACTTATCCCTTCCCTATTAAGATACTATCTACAACTTAGTTCTATAATGTGAAAAGATTTAGTGAAAAGATTTAGAACTCAATTACCTTGTTTTATAAGTCATAGTTAGAGAACTCAATTAAAGGAATAACACTCCATACCGAGCAAGAAAATGGTGTAGCAGCACACGTAACAAGAAAAGATTAGGAACACCTTTTCTGTTTAAAAATATAATAAAAATCCTACTGTTAGGATCCAAACCTAGTGGTTAGATCTCTATTTGTTGTTATATAATCTTCTTTAGATGTACCAAATTAAGAATGGTTCCCCTCAGATTAGTATGTTTTCCACCAAGAACACCTCAAAACATTGAAATGGAAATGTCTGTTCTAATGATTTTTGAATTAGCTTAAGAGAAATAAAGCTACTTTGATCTAGACCCAAGGTCTTTATTATTTTGGAATAGAGACCCCAATGGACATAAATTTTATTTTTTAAATATCTACTTAGGAGAGTTTTATTATACTTTCCCTTTTCCTTTTCTTTTCTTTCACATGAAAAAGGATGAAAATGAAACATGACTTATGTAAGTTTTTGTTTGGTTGGCCCTAGTAGGAGTAAAGTGTGCATGAACCATAACAATTCATAGTGAAGGTTAGATTGGTATTTGGGTGGCTAATATGGCATTTTGAAGATACTTTTGTGAACTTTTGATCTTCTGTGATCTTTTTTCTACTTGGTGGGTTTGGCAAGCCCATTATGGGTCCCATCACCTAACCTTTTTTTGTTGGTCAATGTAAATTAATAAATATGTATATGCTTAATAAATATCACCTGAATCTGCTCTTCCCAAACATGACTTAATGGGTTGTTAAATTATATTATCTTTTAATCTGTTTGGAGTGATTCTGACCCATTTAGGTGCAAACCTTCTCTCCCTAGGGTTTCAAAACCATTGATTTATAAAAGGGGTTAGTTCTCTGTCCGGACGCATAGCATATACTAGGAAAATTATCTCCTCCAGTTCCTGTCCGGCCTAGTTCCTCAGTCCCTCTAATAAGGGGGGGTGAACCCCACCCGGGCAGGGGTAAGGTGGTCATTGCACCAGTCCTTGTTAAAGGGACCGGGCATGGAACTAGAGGGGATAAGGATCTGCATATACTATTGCCTCCCCGTGTCTATCTCTCTCCTCCTATAATGGTTCTTTATCCTCTCAGATTCCCTTCCTAATACAGTTCGTACGATTTCTCTCATAGGGGGCAGAAATGATCACCTTATCCTCTACCCGAACATACTACCCGGGTGGGGTCCACCCCGCTCTTATAGAGGCACTAGGGAACTATACCGGACAGGAACCTGAGAGGATAATTTTCCTCCTAGAATAGAAGGCAGTTATGCCTTTCACAATAGGGAGGAAAGAGAGATGAGAAAAGGGAATCACTTTGTGCGGATTTTTTTACATGCCCCTCACAAATCATTGGGACCCACACTATCTCTCTTCCATAAATAAATAAATAATAATAATAATAATAAAAAAAAACTCCAATTTGACTGTTCAAAACCCTTCGGACCTATTGATGCAAAACTGTAGACAAGCATCGAAGAAAACCCTCTCCCAAAAACCATACACATGTTCCTAAAGAACTCTAAAATCCCAAGCTTCAATGGCATTCAATTTTGATATAACATTGAAGGGTCAGTGTTCTCTGTGTGCATATGCGGAGGCCAATAAGAACTCGTGCGTTGGCATCATGGGGGTAGAACGATCATTTTGTCTCCCTCTGTATCGATATAGGCGGTACACTGCCCCACAAAAAACTTTCTTCCAACAATGAAAAAGATTGCGATCTGTCCCATTTAAAAAAAATTTGCCTTGGAAAACCTTCCCTATTGGCTACCTTATGGGGGTAGAGAAATAAGCATGAGTCATGAATCATGATGAGATGTGGGACCAGTTCAGCTGATGTGATCCAATCAATGGTTCAGATCATTTTTGGAGAAATCTAAACACCAATGAGAAACCTACACTTGTTAGTGGTTCAATTGCTTGTGCTTTTGGTTCAGGCCCTCGTGCCTCCCACCTGCTTAAGGCTACAAAGTTATGAAGAATTCAAGATTGGTGTCACGGGTTCCGTCCCATTCCCAACTAAAGTCAGCAGTCTAAGAAGGTATAAGAAGAAAAGATAGGGGTATATCTGGTATAAAAGGAAAGCATCTCCGTAAATTCAGGAAAGTTTTCTATTTCCTTCATTCGGTGGTTTAAAAATTAAAACAAAATTCCTCCAAATTATTGCCGGCGGCATGCCTGAAATTCCTCAAAGCTCAATTACCAAAATACCCCCATTCAATTCTCAAAATGACGATAAACACAATACGATGAAGTCCAAGGAATTCTTTTCTTTGGAGCCCTTGGATGGGCAAAGAAGCATTTAAATGACCAAAATGTCCTCCACCTTTGTTTAAGAGTAGTGTAACACTTGAATTGACAATTCTATTTCCTTCTATCCACAAAAGGACATAAAAAACTAGGGTTATAGACCTTAGAAGTAGGGCTGTAAACGGATCAGATTTGGCTCGGATAGTGCTATATCTGCATCCGCATCCGCATCCAATTAGCTATCAGACGAATTCAGATAGTGCTAAACGAATACAGACACGGATACGGATCGGATATTTTATCTGTTTACATGTAAATATAGCTTTTCGGATAACTATAGCCTATCCGTATCCGCATCCATTTAGCTTTCGAACGGATACGGACACGAATACATAAACGAATTTTGACTATTCATTTACACCCTTACTTAGAAGGGAACCTCCATTGACTAGGAAACTACCATGTTTGATTTGTATTTTAGATCCTTAAATCTAAATGTATTTTTGAGAAATATTAATGTTTGTAGGGCCCAGTAGTACCTTATCAATCAATGCTAATTATATTGATGTGTTTTAACTTGTATAGGTAAAAAAAAATTGATTTATTGGAGATTTCTACCCTAAGATGGATTTTCTGTTTTTTTTTAAGGCTTAAGAAAAATATATTATATTTAACTCTCACCGCCTTGTCCTTCCTAAACCCCTTCCCCAATGAAGTAGAAGAGTCGATTCCATAACCTCCAGGGATCTTTGCTTTTGAATTGACAAGGGTACCATCAATTGCACTCTTCGATTGTCTATCATATTGTAAGAGGAAAATGATCAACTATTCGATTTGAATCTCTAAGTCTCAAAATAAAATAAGGGTAAGAGATCTACACGTTGCTCGTATGTATTAACGTCTTTTATATCAAGCTAATAAGCACACAAGAGCGGATGTCTCTTGATATGTGTACAATGAAATTACAAGACCAAGAAAGAGAGACCATCAATAAGTGTCAGAGAGGAGAAAAAGTATGATAAAACATATATTACTAGTAATATGTATATCATTTTTCATAAAATGAAATAAGCAGATCATTATATAATTCCTCAATTTTGTGGTGATGGGTTGTTCTTATTTTTCTTAACAAGTAAGCAAGCTCCATTAATCAGCCTAGGGCATACAAGATCAGCATAACGCCATATCTAATCGTCATCATTATCTCCCCTTATTTGATTAATGGTCAAAATTACTCTTCGTTATCCTCGTACCCATTCCACCGCCATCAAATACCCTGCGATGACGAAGGGATTCTAATTATGATTTATGGGATGGGTTGTTGGTGCAGGGTCATAATTGGTATTTCAAAAGAAAATGGAAATAAGGGTAGTTCTATAACTTCACCTTTTTGTGGCTGTCCATTCTTAGGGAATATAAAAAAAAAACTGAAAATTGGTCATTGGTTGTACGGGAAATTGGGGTTTTCTTCCTGCCCTGTTAAAGACGGCTCCTTTTTTTTTCTTTTCAATTTTCTTTTCAAACAGAAAATTAAGAAATGGTCGACGAAAGCCAAGCAGTTATGAGTTTTGTGGGACCCACCTAGGTGGTCTGACTAGGTATATACATATAATATACACTTACATTTTTAAAAAACAAAATAGTAATTTAAATCTTATAGGGAATTCAACTAAATGGACATGAGCAGCATAGGAGTTGGTACAGCAGAGCATCATGGGTAGCTAAATTAAAATATGATTAACTGATTGAAAGAGAGTCAGTGTATCAGAGGGTCAGAAATCCTTGGAGATGAATAAATTTTGGGCCTAGTTGATTATCTAAAGAGTGGCCCACATGATGATTGACATGATCAGGAACAGTATGATCCCTGGTCTAATTGTCTACCTACAAGAGGCCCCACAAGATCAAAGGTATTGATCATTGATGCATAGGGATTGATGTATCTGTGATGCAGAGTATCATCAGTTTGCTCAATTGCTTTACTGTTTCATCTATACATATAAAAAAAACACACTTTCAGCTGGATTCACAAAAAAATAATAATAATAATAATAAAACTCCAACAATTAAAAAGATATAATGAAAAAATAAAAAATTCTCCTCCTCCCCCACCCCAAACATCACAGTCAGGTACAGAAGATTTAGTTTTTTTTTTATTCCTTCCTTCAGGCTTCATAGTTCAATTTGCCTTCAGAAATAAATGAATGAATTTTTCCTTCATTGTTTCTTCTTTGTTGTATCTACTTTAGCTTTGTTTTTATATTTTTTTTGTCAATTTTTACATTTTTTTGGGGAGTTTTGAAAACAAAAGCAGAAAAGTCCAGAGTCAACATGATATATGTAATAGCATACCTCTACCCTTACTCAATTATAATATTAAGAGAAAAATGATATATATATATTTTTTTTATGAAAAGGATAAAAATTGAAAGATTTCCATAACATCAAAATAAAGCAATGAAAGCTGAACATTTACTCTATATACAATAGAGAACAACAAGAAGAGGTCATAGAAACAGCCTTCATTTCACCTTCCTTTCTCCACCTTTAATAGGATTCCCTTTAAGGGTCTTTTCTCTTTCATTAGATTTTTACAGATTCCCCTGCTAGACACCCATTTCAATCCTTCTGATTTTTCGTTGATTCTGCCATTTTTATGTGATTTTCCTGGGTCTGAAAGGCATACTTTTTTTTAGTTCAATGGGTTTTTGGTTTCTTCTGCAAACTCTACTTGGGTTTTAGCAGAAAGGCTTCCAGACCCAGTAATTTTTGCTTAAGGGGGTTGAAGAGAATTAGCTATTTTTTCCCCCATTTTATTCTGATTTTTTGGCAAGAAAATCAGTGTTTTTTTCCTCCATTTTTTGGTTTTTTGAATCTTTGTTTGGAGATAAGGTGGGGAGAGAGGCATGGGTAAGCAAGGACCTTGCTACCACTGTGGCGTTACAAGTGAGTCTATGTTCGTTTTCGGATGGATATATTTTTTTACTGAATATTTAAGAAAATATGGGATTCTCTTCTCTTTTTTTTTCATTCCTAAGTGGACTTTGTGAATTTGGATCAATAAGTAATTCTATGGAAGAACAGGCCAACATCCTAGTATATTTCAATGAGAACTGGTTCGAACAAGAAAAGGATATGTGGAAATATGTGGTTTTTGTTTTAGTCTTAATTAATTTCCATTCTTAACTTTATTGAATGGGAAGAATCTTATCGAAAGCCTTTTGTTTCTTTTTGAATGCTTATACTTGTATGAATTTGTGTGTAGAATTGATTTTGCTCTCCTTTCTCTTTTTTTTTTCCCAGTCCTTTGGTGTGTCTATGTTCTTCTGAACTTCTAGTCCCTTCTTGCATTTGTGCTAGTAATATTTCAGACTACAGTGAAAATGGTGGTTATCTATCTTTTGATTCTCCCCTGCTCAGATGGGTGTTTTTTGCTCAAACGAGAGCTATAGAGTCATGCCATCTATTCTGTTAGATTTTCTTTTGCTAATTCTCTGTGGTTCCTAGAGGTCAAATTTGATTGTTCTTTTGGAACAAATGTACTTTGGTGAACCTATGTTTGAAATCCTTTACTGCTTCTAAAAGAATTCTTCTGAGTATTCTCCTGAGTTTCATGCTCTTCTGGCCTCTGGTAGAGCTGGTACACTCAGTGATGACTTCTGAACATCCACATTCATTTTCCTCCTAAATCATTTTGGCTGTTCTATCTATTTTCTGAAATAGATAAATTCAGTGATTTCTTAAATCATTTAATAACCATCCACTTCATTGTACCAAACATGTTCTCTACCTGAAGAACCCCCCCCCCCCTCTCTTCTATCCATTCAATTATTTTAGAGCTAACTATTAAGTGCATATAGCAGCGAATGTCATTGCCTGTAATTTTTCTCTTAGAAAAGAAGCCTGTTATTTGTGGTTTGCTAGACTTGTCCTCCCAAAATGCCTTTCTTGGAGACTCTGTTCATTACAATAAGAATTTTCAGTTAGTGTTCTTCAATGCCAATAAAATTATATTCAGTATATCATTTGAACTGGTTAAGGTCCAAATAGGAAGATTCAGGCTCAGATGAATTTGGAAGGATGAAGATTTTTTTGGTGGTTTCTCAGTTCTCCCATTTTTGCTAAAAACTGGGAAATATTGCTGTTGAAGTGATGCACACCTGAATCAATAGGACAGCTGGCACTATCATCGTTACAATGCAAATTCATTCAGGATAAGCTTTCAGCCCAAATGATCTTGCTTTGGCATCAACCTTGTGGTTGACTCAGAGCCCCCATTGTTCTGGTTTCATCTGTGAATTGTACCACTGCATCCCAAGTACTTGCTATTAGTTCCTTGATGTTCCATAACTTGTTCTGCTGTAGTTCTTTCTTTGTTTAATGTGCTGAACTCTCGAGAATGGATCTTCACCTTGTCTTCTTATTTAAACTTTTCATTGAGGGGTTTATTTCATTCAGGCCTCATTCCTTAGCTTCTGAACATCTTTTTCAACAATCTGATATCGCTTAATTGCTGCATTTTCTCTCTTCATCCTTAGCTGCAATGGTTGGGGATCAGTGCAATTGTTTACTGTTGAGTGTTGATTTTAGGAAACTTAAGAAGTGTAGGGGTACTATTTTTCTAAACACAAAGAGAGGTGTTTCTCAATACAAGTATGGAGCTATAAGTGCATAGACATTGTCCCAAGCTACTGAAAGTAACCTCACATGCCTGGATAGTGTTCACCACATTTTCTCTTCTCATTATGTGCTGTACATGATGAGCATAGGCACAGGTGGAGTGTTCAATTCATGAAACTAAAAAAGGTAAAACGACACATGAAAAAGAGGTGTATATTGATAAAAGTGTAGGGTTTATAGTTTCAAAAAAGAAGGGAAATTACCATAATATCTATTGAAAATAACCTCAAATGCTTAGATGGTACTGTACTTCATATGTGGTCTCTCTACTGAGAAGAGTACAACTTAAGAGTTCATTATGATGAAATTAAAGAAAAAGGGGAAGGAGGTGTGGGACGTGAGAAGAACTGAATCAAATGTACACGTCTTTGACATAGGGGCTTCACCAAATACTGATGCATCAGTGTGAGCAAACTGCTGCATTTCTGAATTTCACTCTAATGAGGAAATCCCTCCTGAAATCAGTCTGCTTCTCGAGTCCTTTTTTATTTCCTTCTCCATTTGAGACGCTCCCCTTGAGACCTCTCAAGCTTGTTAGTGACAGGTGGGATAGACAGTTCTCTTGTCTTAATCTCAATAAAGCAATCAGACATCTTCAATTTCTTCTTTTTCACCAAGTCAATTATTTGCAAGGGGATTTACAGTCTGTGTTTAAATTGGTTTGGCTTGCCAACTCTTCACTACATGGATTGTAACCGAAGTTACATGCAATGCTGTTGTTCAGATCATCATCTTAGTCAATTTAAACTTTTGTACCTGAAGCATATGCCAATGTGAATGTACAGTTAGTTGTCATTCTGTCAACCTATACATGGCCCAATAAATAACCTCAACTGGAACCCTTATGCATGGCTTGAGAACTTGTAGCTGTTCTATTTCAAATTTCTAGTGCTTGGTTTATGCTGTCATCATGTGCTGTTAACTTATTTAATTTTCATTAAGGATGAATGATGAATGCAATGCAATTTTACAAGGATTGGATGTTAGAAAAAATTGTTTGAAGATTTTGACTTCTTAAAGGATCAGAGTAACTTGGTTTTGCAGTTTAGAAACCTAGGGTTCCTCTAGACTTTCAAGCTGTTCCTGCCCACTTGTCAGGTGCTAGATGGGGCCATGTGGCATGAAATATCCTATATATGGGCTTTTATAGCATATAGTTGCTACAGTTCTGGTCATGGTATTTAATGGAAAGACGAATTTGAAGATTGTATGCTGTGCAATGGCATTTGTACATTATTCAGTTTTGCAACAGAGAAATAGATATCCATAAGTGCTTTATTCGAGTTACTAGTCGTCATGTGATAGTTAGTACACTCTTTGTGGGCCTTCATAGCATTGCATGTGCAACAGCCCTGGCCATGCTATGCAATAGAGACATTCTTTAAGAACTTGGATGTTCAGTGGTGTGCATCAGTGCATGTAGTCTTTAGTCATGGAATCATTGTTTTTCTCTCAAATTGCTTGCAAATCAAATTTCAAGCATGTCCACGGAAGTTTGCTTTCTTGATTTACAGCTCTGGTAATATTGCTGTAAAGAAGCTATTTGTGTGTTATGTTGTTAAAAATTGGAATCGCAGTAAGATGACATTGCAATTATTCTTGAACTTGGAAATGAAGCTATTGTGAGTTATGTAATATTTGCTTTCAGACTTGGATGGGAGGGCTCAGTTCTTTTTTGTTCTTCTATATTAATCCACTCTACTCATTTAGTATTCTTGATCCAATTTTATTTTTTTTAATTCATTCCTGACAATCAGATAATGCAACAGGCACCCCTCTTTGGCGCAATGGACCACCAGAGAAGCCAGTACTGTGCAATGCATGTGGTTCTCGATGGAGAACGAAGGGAACACTTGCAAACTACACCCCATTACATGCCCGAATAGAAACTGATGATCTTGAAGAGTACAAAGTTCCAAAAGTGAAAAGCATATCCTTTAAGGCTAAAGATGTGAGATTAGAAAAAAGAAAACAGATTCATGATAATGTGGTAGTGGAAGGCGAAGCTCCAGAATGTGACCAGAACTTCCTGAAGGTTCTGGAGGATGATGTGAGTAATAGATCAAGTTCAGGATCAGCGATATCATACTCTGAAAGCTGTGCCCAGTTTGGTGGTACAGATGCAAATGAATTAACAGGTTGGACTGTCCTTCAAGTTTTGTGGGTCCTTAGCTAATATACTTATTTCATAATGTTGAGATTCATTCAGATTCTTAGGCAGAAGTTTTAAAGGATATAAGTCATTAGGTGCATAATTGTTCAGTGTGCCTTCATTGCTTACAATGGACTTCATTATTGGAGGGGAGAATTGGATGAACAGCCCCCTGTCGTAAATGAAACAAAAGATTGATATCCTATCTGGAGTGGAAATTAACCAACGAGAACACATGAAATCAAAATTTGTTTCATTCACTTTCTTTCAGGCAAAGCCACTGTGTTTCACTGCTCCCTGAATGAAAATTTCACTTTTCGACATGGGTCTCCCCTTTAGTGGCACTCATTTAACCAAGTAATAATCAATTGGTTTATTTGACAGAACAACTTTTTTGAAGGATTCTAATTCGTATAGAAACTATAGCAAAGATCTCATGCTCAGGTTTTATCGCATTGTGTATAAACACTTTGCTCAAGTACATCTACCCACTTTAATCCAATTAAATCTTTTTCAGGACCAGCCCAATCAACTGTGTGGGATTCACTGGTGCCATCAAGAAAGAGGACTTGCGTGAGTCGCCCCAAGCCATCTCCAGTTGAAAAACTTACAAAAGACCTATGCTCTATTTTACATGAGCAGCAGGCTTCATCTAACTTCTCTGGATCTTCGGAAGAGGACTTAATTTTCGAAAGTGACACCCCAATGGTCTCTGTAGAGATAGGACATGGAGGTGTTCTCATCAAGCACCCAGGTTTGGCAGCTCGAGAGGAGGAATCTGAGGCCAGCTCTCTTTCAGTAGATAACAAACCGAACCCAATAAGTGATGCTTATTCGGGTTCTGCGTCTCTTCCTGTACATAATGATGATAGAGGCACAATTTTTCTAAGCATCAGCAATGAGAAAACAAAGCGGTCCACTGGACAAGGGATACAACTAGAGCATACCAAAAGGTACTTACTGGTCATTGTGTACTGATTAAATCATTTTAGTTTTCCAGCAACAGTGGAGAATCGAGTACAGGTGTGTTGCATGGGCCCAGATGCTTACCTGCTATGCCCGAGTAGAATAAGGCCCCAATTTGACTAGGTTTATTCATATGCTCATAGATGGATTAAGAATTGCAAAATGCTTAGGCACAAGCTGTAAACATCTAGTTACTGCTCTTGGATATTTGAACGAATGAGAAGGGTACATATGGAACTTAGTACAAAGGTTAGGGACAGTTTAATATTCAAAGATATTTTGTTGAGAAATAGAAGGTATTGTTTTCTATTTTGAATATAGTTTTAAAAGAAAATCACATGCTTTATTTCAACTCCCACAAAAGCCAGAAGTTGAAAATACCTAAGAAGAAGCTGTTTGAAATAGATGAATCTTGACCAAAAATTTCAGCTTATTTAAACAGCAAACCCAATTTTTTTGTTAATTTTTTGCGTTTGACATCACTGGATGCAACATCAAAGCTGTTATGGGATTTCGTTTTAGCTATAAACCTCATAAGCGCATATAATAGGAGGAGCCCGATGCTAAGCCTTCTTATGAACTTACTTCTAGTATTAATTGGGTATCTTTGACATTGCAGGGACAAATCCCTCTTTGAGAGATTACAACTTCTACAAAGTCGCAACTCACCCCTCAGATCCTTAGATCTAAAAGTAAGATTTTGCTTCTAAACTTTTTGTACAATTGTATGAAGAAGCTTTCGTTCAGGCTAGATGTTCTGCATCTAACAATTCCATTCAGTGGATATTTTATGGAAACCAATTGTTGAAACAGGAATTGCTAGTATGCCATTTTATCTTGAGTTGTTCTTTAACTCACATGATTGCAGTCCATGTTTGGAGTAGGAAGTTGTTAGCTTTGAGGAGTTTATGGGTCATTTGACTCATGAAGAACAAGAGCGATTGATGAAGTATCTACCTTCTTCGGATACTGCCGGACTTCCTGATAGGTTAGCAACCTTGATAAAATCTTTGTTATGGTTATGATGGTGCAAAAAAGAAATGAATACATGATTTGACATGGTTGCGCTAGACCATAATCAGTATTTTTTGTTAAGACTGTAAGAAACAGTTTATCACTTCTTCTGTATTTACTGAAGGAATATTTCTGTAATTTTACACATTAAAATACCAAACTGAATACTGATTGATTACTTATTTCTGTTGCTTTCTGGTCATTTTTCTAATTTATGTTGTTTTCCTTGAGTTTTGTACAAGAACAACCTTCCATACTGTGATCTTATATGTGCATTATAAATTTAAACATGCCCGGTTTATTCTTTGAAACTAATTTTGTGTATCATGTTATAACGTGTACAGCCTCAAAAGCATGTTTGATAGCCCTCAATTCACGGAGAATGTATCTTCCTTCCAGCAATTGCTTGCAGAGGGGGTCTTTGACCTCTCCTTTTCAGGAGTGAACACTGAAGACTGTAAAACTCTAAAGAGGCTTGTGTTAGTCAATTTGGCAAAGTCGAAATGGGTAGAACAGCGTAATCTGCTCAAGGTATTACTCTATGATATCATATCCATGATGTTAGTTTAATTTGGTTTATATGAAAAGTATTTTTTCTACTTATTTTCTTTCTTTTTTATTTTTTTTGGCTCTAGGATGTTAAAGGTAAAAAGGAAACAGAAGATAAGGGAGAGAGAAACGGCATCAGTCTCCCTGGATCAAAAGATTTTTTACCTGGCAAAAGACCACGAGATGGCCAAAATCATGACTTTTCAGGTTATACATTTCCCAGTTTACCAAATTTGTATTTTTTATACCTTTTGTGAACTCATTTTTATACAAACTCTTTGCATTTCTTCACACAATCATATAGCTGCAATCATTACAAGGTCAAATCTCTCAGACTATTTTGTCTTCTTTTGGATACTGTATTACAGTACCTTTCATATTATTAGCTTAAGATTTACATTGATATGACTAGGCTTGTGTAGTGTGTTTTTCTTGTTTGTTTCTACTTTTATGAAATATGTAAACGTTGCCTACAACCTCATTTCTCTAAGTGGACATACTGATATATTATTCAAATTGTTCAATCAGCAGTCCCTTTATGGGACTGGATATAAGCCCCTAAGCAAACCAACCATAACATCTTGAACTTTGTTTGACGGGGACATAGGTTGGATGGGAAAGTGCTGATGTGGCACTTCATAATCCCACCCCAACCTTGTTTGTTTAACCTGGGTGGTGAACATACAAGAGCTCAGGGAACAGCGTTAAATCTTTGTCTGCTGACATGGCACTTGAAAATCCTACAAAAAACGAAGGACATTGGTTACTGTTCATGCAAAAAGTAAAAGTCCCACCCTTGTTCCCCGACCCACTACACTGTGGGACTGGACCAGTCCCACAACATTCCCACCCCATCCTCCCCATCAAACAAAGGGGGCCTAGGGAAAACTTGAGCCAGCTGAAAGGATCAAAGTTAACAGTTTCCATGACTATCAAAAAAGAAAGGGAATAAAGGTTAACAGTCAGGGAGACAATCTTTTGCCGTCCACTGTAGTTCGAAGTTTCTGAAATCTAAATGTTTTGTCATCAAATTTATCTGCAGCTATTGAGTCAAGGACTTGACAACAAGAATGCAATCCAACTATCCTTTGCATGGGTTGTGAGGAAAATACATCTAGTCTTGCTGTGAGATATAAAATTTAAAGGATTATTATGACCCTGTGGGAATAGAAGAATTTAAAAGCTTCAGAAAATTAAACCCTTTAAAATCCTTGGACATTTATACTTGCATGCTTGGATCCGACAAGCCTATGAATAAAAAATAAAAATGATCTCCTGTAAATTATAAAGCAACTGTTGCTATAACCTTGCATGTACTCCGTAAAGTAATTTTTTAACAAATATCTTGTATATTTCAGAACCAAAAGCCACTATGAAAAGCCCCAAGAGGGGGGTAACAAAGGCTGGCTATGATACAAAGGACCCAATCAACAATGATGGCTATTGCTTCAGTCCAAGAAGCTTATTTACTTTCTCTAATGATGGGAACTCTCTCATGTTGGATTCTTTTCAGTTCACTGATGACAGTTCTGATCAAGATTTACTATTGGACATTCCATCCAATGGTGCTTTTCCTCAGGCAGAGCTTCTATCCACATCAAGTTTCAGCACTCAAAAGGCAAGCACTTGCAGTGTTGTACACCCAAATGTTATCCATCCATGACATTGCATATTCATATCTTATTTTTTGAATAACGAGAGCGTATGTAGATACACTTCTGCTGGACCTGGAGAGAGCATCCATGGTCAGTGCTTTTTGCATACTACAATGGAGGAGTATATGTAAATGCAGTTTCAGGGTTGTTTTTTTTCTTACCTCCCACACCCCCCCCCCTTCCCACCACATTCCTATCAATATCTTCATCTGTTGATACTTTTGGAACATAAAGCGATGGAGGTGTGTGGGTCTTTCTCTCTTTTTCCTTTTTTTTTTTTTCCTTCCTTCTTGTTTTCTGTATAGGCTGACAGAAGTTTGTAATATATTGCTTAGCATTGCAATGGATGTTTTGTCTAGAGCTTGAGGAGATGAGTTCAACATGTACTTATTTTAGTAAATTACCTTGCAAATAAACTTTGAGATAGGATTTAATAGCTCGCTTTTTTAATAGTGTGAAGGAATTTTGGGCATTTAAAATAATATCTTAGATCATTTTTCTTTGAAAAGGTTCTCCAATTTTTTTAAGATGATTCCTTAAGAATGGGAATGCCACCAAAAAGGCATGGCTGCTGAAGTTAAACTGCCAAGTTAGAGGCCACAATCACATCTTTTCAGGGATTCCATGTCAAGTTGCTACTACAGGTCAAGGAAAAAATAGATATACTGGTACTCATTCAATTTGGTGGGAGTTAAAACCTGAAGGAATCTGTCTTGTTAGCCACAAGAGAACATTGCTGGTTGTGGATCAGTGGCTTCTTGCCTACGTTTGGAGTTGTGGTCTTCAATGTTATCTCTTGAGGTTGTTGTCTTAGCCACCTTACTCTTAGCTACATTGCTATGTCCCTCTTTGGAACATTGTGTCTCATGGAACAATTACTTGTTTGAAATAAAACTTGACTTGTCAGCTTTGGAGTTTGCCTGATTCCCCATATATTCCTCGACTCAGGATGATACTTGGTGTTTCAAAAGATCCCTCAAACAATTACTTGTTTGAATGCTACAGACTTCAAGAAGGCTTTCCTGATCCTGTCTACCTCTATTTAACTTGAACCAAAAACCCTTTAGACTACCAACTCATCCTGGCGTGTTGCAGTTAAAGAATTCAGAAGTGCATCTCAACCATTTCCAAGGGTAGTTTCAGTCATTCAAGCCTTCAACTCATCTTCTTTTCACATTTAAGGAGGTTTTCTTATGTTCTCAACTCAAGTTCCTACAACTGCACTTACTAGAGGCTTTGGAAAGAACCAGCAGTCTCTGCTCCTGAACTAAAGATGGCTAGTTATGGGACCATCAGACATTCATCTATCTCTCCAAGTTCTGCCACCATGGCACATACTGAAATGCAGGCAGGCTCATCACTCAAGCAACAGCAAGGATTATGGTTCCTCCAGAAGTTGGGAATTCCTTCGAGCCCAAAGGCTACAGCAATGAGAATCATCAGAAACTTGGGCAATTTTTGGCCATATTACACTCAACTTGTATGGATGATTCTCCATTAGAACCTTGCACCCAGCCATCTTCTATCATTGAATCCTCTGGAGGTGATATTACCTGTTGAGGGCTATGCCCAATAGTGATCCTCCTCAAAAATCATCAAAAAATTGCTTGATCTTCCAGTGGTAACCATTTTAGCTGTGGTTGGGCTCATCCTCACCCATAATGCAGTTCACTCCCGTGTGTCACTTTCCATGGTGGGAATACCTTGTTCTTCTCCATGCAGACTTTCAAGTAACTGGTGATCATTTTGCGAATGAGGTTTCCGCAGCTGGGGAATAGGTGCCATTGATGCACAAGAAAACCCAGTACTTGCTATTATCACGCCATGCTTGGTTAATAATTAACTCTATCACTAATTTTTCTGGTGGTGATGACCTTTGTTACTTCTGCCAACTCATGTTAAGGGCTAATATATCCGGTGATCCTCCATAAAATCGTCAACAAACAACTAGTTCTAGCATTGCTAGATATTGTAACTGCAGTTAAGCTCATCATAACCTGCTGTCAGTCTCATAAAACTCTCCCCACCCCTCTCTCTCCAATCCCACATGGGCAACCTTTCCATGGGGCAGGGAAGGCCTTAGGACTTATAAGCAGGGAAGGGAACCCCTACCCCCCTACCCCCACCCCCAAATAGGTTCATCTTTTGAGGTGTGGACTGGACCACCGTGACATCGTGTGCTGCATTCATCTCCTTGTGTCACTCTCCATTGGAATATCATCATTCTTTTTCATGCAATCTTACGAATAAGTGATGATCTATTTGTAAATGAGTAGGCTTCTGCAGCCAGGGAACTGGAAAGTCCACGAGGACCACACCTCTGAATCAAAATCACTGGTTTAGTATAATTTTATAACTATCTTATCATCATCTCAAGCTCGGTGAGATGACAAAAGCTCAATCAGTTTTTTTTTTTTTTTTTTTTTTCCAGTCAAATTCAATTCGAGATCTATAGAATCAAGAGTGAATTTTGTTCCAGGCAATAATATGGAAATTAAGGTTCTTTCCCCTCTTTTACCCTCTACCTTCAAGCTTTCAATGATGGAACTGAAGATTTTTTATGTTATTAAAGCAAAAAAAAGAAAAATGGAGATTAAACAATCATTTTTCTCCGATACAAGATCTACAAAGAACAAAGTTATATTCAGTGATACTACCTAATTCTTTAAACAAGGCCTTACCTCATAAGCAAAACAAGTTTCTCTTATAGAAACAAAGAAATTTACTTACAAAAGCAGTAGGCTCTGCTTCAAAAGTTTCAGTTTTTAACCATCTATGGCTCTCAAAATTTAAAATTACTTATTACTAATCTTCTGTGCCATTTCATATAAAATTCTTTCTCGTTTGTCTTTCAAACCGTTACTTTTGCCGCCATCGAGGCCGAGGGAATATCATGCCCCGCCGTTCAACCGTTTCCAAAATGTCAATGTTTCCCGGATCACTGGTTGCATTCTTTTCTCCAGAAAGTGTAACCAGTGTATCCATAAGAGACTCGAAAGATTGATTTTCTGAAGGAGCGCTGTCAGGAAGCAAACGCTTAGCTGCATTCTGCATTAGCCCACGAATCGAAGCAGGCAGTTCACGCCGTCCCTTCACATCCTTGGATGCATTTTTACATGTTGACCAGCCCTGGGAGACCTTCTTACTTGAATCTCCCTCGCCATTACTGCGTACTTTTTTTTCCTTGTGTACACCAAACTCTGTGTCTTTATCAGTTGTCTTCAATGATGCAACCCCCTTAGTTGCATTCTCCTTAAACCCTGTACTAGCAGATTCCTTGTCAACAGGAATATCACCACCAACTCCTCCGGATTGCATACTAACAGTCTCACATTTTTGCTTAAAAAGCCCTAAATCAAGCAGGAGCTCCAGCCCACAAGCAGAGTCACCGGATCGCCCTGCAACATTGTCTACACGAGCTCCACAAGCAGGAGCTCCAGCCCTACCCAAAATTGCCCTTGTAATTCTCTGCCTTTCAGATAAAGACTCCCCCGACAATCCTAAAACCTCCTTAACCTTCTCTGCTGGAGATTTTTCCAGTGAAAACCGAGGATCACTATTTTTACCCAAATCAACGGTTCCAACATGGTCAGTAGAAACATCACCTTTGGCTTTAAGCTTTTTGTGATGATCATCAGCTCCTCTGACCGCAAGATTCATCATATGTTCCTCTGAGGTCATCAGAAGATTTTCTTCCGGCGGCGTTAGAAACTCGTCCGATTGACTTTTTGGAGTTTCCGGTAGAGAACACATCACGATTCCAATGGAGTCCACCGGGATCCCTTCTCTTTGGGTTGAATCGTCGCTGGAAGGAACTTCAGGATCAGCTCCCGATTCGTTGCAAAACCTACTGTGGCGAAGGCGTTCTTCTTGAGAAGATGAATACTCACAGTCGTCCTTGATTTCGGCAAATGGGTCATCCATTTTTTCTGGTTTCGATTCGATTCAAAGGTTGGAAGGTGAATCTCCAGAGGGAGAGAAGAACGGAAGCAATCTAGGGTTTCCCCTGCACCTTTCCCGCCATTTCTGAGTTCTGAATTGTGAACGACAAGACTGACGGGCGAACCAATGGGTTTTATAGAAAAACCTAAAAGAGTGGGTCTCAAGTCCCAACTGTTAAAATGGCTGAGGGTACTGGGCACACATGGCCGCTGCTGCACCGCACGATGCGCACAGCAGCGTTGCAGTTACAGCAGCGGATAAAGGTCCAGGGGTATTGAACCTCCAAGCCCTGATTCTTTCTATTATGCTAGGGCTGAGCTATTACGTAAGAAGGGTCCATATTTAGGGTTTTGATCTCACTCATTTCTAGACCGAAATTGATTCAAGCCAATGGGCACATGAGACGTGGTGCCCTCATGGTTCGTGTATAGAGGGTTCAAATGGTCAGGGAAGAAAGAGAGTATCATGGAATGTCTGGGAGGAGAGAGTATGAGAAGGCAATGTGTACATCATTTTTCATAAAATGAACTAATTAGATTATTGTATAATTCCTCAATTTTGTGGTAATGGGTTATCCTTATTTTGTTAGCGAGTAAGCAAGGTCCATTGATCAGCCTAGGCATACAAGATCAACATAAAAGCCATTAGATGGGACTCGGCTCCTGTCTAACACCCAGCCCAGGCTGCATGTGTAACGCCAGACACAGTGAGGTGTGAAAAGACTGTTTCATCCCTGTCCGAGCAGGGGTGAGGCGATTTTTTCACGCCTCACCAAATCCGACATTGCACATGTAGCCCAGGCAGGATGCTGGACAGAATCCTTTTGACATTAGATGAATCTAATCACCTGATGTATTTCCTTTCTTCCATTCCCTTACAAGTTCAAACTGATAAGTATATTCAGACATTTCCCTCAAATAATCCTTAAACAAAGGCTTAATAGTTAGTTATAGTACCACCACCACAATAATTCTTACTGGAGAAATTTTCTTTCATCTTTATCTCTCCTTATTTGATTAATGGTTAAAACTACTAATATCTAATCGTCACCATTATCTCTCCCTATTTAATTAATGGTAAAAATTACTTTTTATTATCCTCGTATCCATCCCACCACCATCAAACACCCCACGACGAAGAGGTGATTCCAATTATGATTAATGGGATGGGTTGTTGGTGCAGTCATAATTGGAACTTCAAAAAATTGGAAATAAGGGTGTTTCTGTCATTTCACTATTTTGTGGCTGTGCATTATAGGAAATATAAATAACTGAAAATTGGTCATTGGTTGTACCGGAAATTGAGGTTTTCTTCCTAGTTCCTACCCTGTTAAAGACGGTTTCTTTTTATTTTTTTGTTTTCTTTTCAATTTTCTATTCAAAGTTTCAAACAGAAAATATAGAAATGGTGACCGAAAGCCAAGCAGCTATGTACTTATGTATGTGTTTTGTGGGACCCACCTAGGTGGTCTGACTAGATATGTAATATACACTAACATCTTTTTGTAGACTGTTCTGGAATTTTGTTCCATTGTTAATAAAATTTTGGGAGAATGTTCTTTGTGCTCCAGTGCAGGCTGGGCCCAGACATATAGAGGTGCACGTAATGATCACCATGTCCCTTGCACAGGCTGCCCATGTGCCTGGGTGTAGCCTGCGTTGCGGCACAGAGAACATTCTTCCAAAATTTTATTATAAAAATAAAAAATAAAAAAATCTTAGGCAATACAACAAAATGGACATGAGCAACATAGGAGTTGGTACAGCAGTGCATCATGGATAGCTAAATTAAAATGTGATTAACTGATTGAAATAGAGTCACTGTATCAGAGGGTCAAAAATCCTTGGAGAAGGATGATTTTGGGTCTAGTTGCTTATCTAAAGTGTGGCCCACATGAGGATTGACATGATCAGGAGCAGTATGATCCCTTGTTTAATTGCCTACCTTAGAAGAGGCCCCATAAGATCAAAGGTATTGATCATTCATGCATAGGGATTGATGTGTATCTGTGATGCAGAGTATCATCAGTGTGTTCAATACTTCAATTGCTTTACTGTTTTTTTTTTTTTTTGGGTGAAGAATTGCTTTACTGTTTCATCTATACATATCAAAAAACACACTTTCAGCTAGATTCACAAAAATAAAATAAAATAAAAAAATAAAAAATATATATAATAATAATAATAAAACTCCATAAAGTAAAAAATATAAAACAAAAAATAAAGAATTCTCCCCCTCCCCCACCCCACCCTAAAACATCACAGTCAGGTACAGAAGAATTATTTTTTTCTCCCCCCTTTAGTCTTCATGGTTTAATTTGCCTTCAGAAATAAATGAATGAATTTCACCTTGATTGTTTCTTCTTTGTTGTATCAATTCTATTCTAGCTTTGTTTTTTATTTTTCCTTTTTTATTTCTCTCAATTTTTACATTTTTTTGTGGGTTTTGAAAACAAAATCAGAAAAATCCAGAGTCAACAATACCTCTACCCCTACTCAATTATAGAATTAAGAAAAAATGATTTTTTTTAATAAAAGGAAAGAAATTGAAAGATTTTCTTAACATCAAAATAAAGCAATGAAAGCTGAACATTTACTCTATATACAATAGAGAGCAACAACAAGAAGAGGTCATAGAACCAACCTTCATTCCACCTTCCTTTCTCCCCCTGTAATAGGATTCCTTTTAAAGGTCTTTTCTCTTCCATTGGATTTTTTTGACAGATTCCCCGGCTAGACACCCATTTCAATCCATCTGATTTTTCGTTGATTCTGCTATTTTTATGTGATTTTCCTGGGTCTGAAAGACACCTTTTTTTTTTTTTTAAAGTTCTATATGGGTTTTTGGTTTCTTCTGCAAACTCTACTTGGGTTTTAGCAGAAAGGCTTCCAGACCCAGTAATTTTCGCTTAAGGGGGTTGAAGAGAATTAGCGTTTTTTTTTTCCCCATTTTTTTGGCAAGAAAATCAGTGTTTTTTTCCTCCATTTTTTTTGTTTTTTTGAATCTTTGTTTGGAGATAAGGTGGGGAGAGAGGCATGGTTAAGCAAGGGCCTTGCTACCACTGTGGCGTTACAAGTGAGTCTATGTTCGTTTTCCGTGGTCGCTCGATATTTTTTTTTACTGAATAATTAAGAAAATATTGGATTTTCTCCTCTCTTTTTCTCGTTCATAAGTGGACTTTGTGAATTTGGATCAATATGTAATTCCATGGAAGAACAGGCCAACATGCTATTATATTTCAATGAGAACTGGTTTGAACAAGAAGAACAATAAGGATATGGGGAAATATGTGTTTTTTGTTTTCTTCTTAATTAATTTCCTTTCTTAACTTTATTGAATGGGAAGAATCCTATCGAAAGCCTTTTATTTCTTTTTGAATGCTTATACTTGTATGAATTTGTGTGTGGAATTGATTTTGGTCTCCTTTCTGTTTTTTCCCAGTTCTTTGGTGTGTTTATGTTCTTCTGAACATCTAGTCCCTTCTTGCATTTGTGCTAGTAATATTTCAGACAACAGTGAAAATGGTGGTTTTAAGAATCTATCGTTTGATTCATTTTGTTCTCCCCTGCTCAGATGGGTGTTTTTGCCTAAACGATAGCTATTGAACCATACTGAGTCATACCCTCTATTCTGTTAGATTTTCTTTTACCAATTCTCTGTGGTTCCTAGAGGTCAAATTTGATTGTTCTTTTAGAACAAATGCACTTTGGTGAACCCATGTTTAAAATCCTGTACAGCTTCTAAAAGAATTCTTCGGAGTAATCTCCCGAGTTTCATGCTCTTCTGGCCTCTGGTAGAGTTGGTACACTCAATGATGACTTCTGAACATTAACTTTCATTTTCCTCCTAAATCATTTCTGGTGTTCTATCTATTTTCTGAAATAGTTAAATTCAGTGATTTCTTAAATCATTTAATAACCATCCACTTCATTGTACCAAACCTGTTCTCTACCTGAAGGACCCCCCCCCCCCCTTATCCATTCAATTGTTTTAGAGCTAACTATTAAGTGCACATAGCAGTGAATGTCATTCCCTGCAATTTCTCACTTAGAAAAGAAGTCTGTTATTTGTGGTTTGCTAGACTTGTCCTCCCAAAATGCCTTTCTTGGAGACTCTGTTCATTACAATAAGAATTTTCCGGGAGTGATCTTCAATGCCAATACACTTATGTTCAGTATTTCCTTTGAACTGGTTAAGGTCCAAATAGAAAGATTCAGCCTCAGATGAATTTGGGAAGAATGAGGATTTGTTTGGCAGTTTCTTAGTTCTCCCATTTTTGCTAAAAACTGGGAAATATTGCTGTTGAAGTGATGCACACCTGAATCAGTGGGACAGCTGGCACTATATCGTTACAATGCAAATTCATTCAGGCTAAGCTTTCAGCCCACATGATCTTGCTTTGGCATCAACCTTTTGGTTGACTCAGAGCCCCCATTATTCTGTTTTCATCTGTGAATTGTACCGCAGCATCCTAAGTACTTGCTATTAGTTCCTTGATGTTCTTTAAATTGTTCTGCTGCAGTTCTTTCTTTGTTTAATGTGCTGAACTCTCGAGAATAGATCTTCACCTTGTCTTCTTTTTAGACCTTTTCATTGAGGGGTTTATTTCATTCAGGCCTCATTCCTTAGCTTGTGTACATCATTTTCAACAGTCTGATTTCACTTAATTTCTGCATTTTCTCTCTTCATCCTTTGGTGCAATGGTTGGGGATCGGTGCAATTGTTTACTGTTAGAGTGTTGATTTTAGGAAACTTAAGAAGTTTAGAGGTACTTATTTTCTTAACACAAAGAGAGGTGTTTCTCAATACAAGTATGGAGCTATAAGTGCATAGACATTGTCCCAAGATCTACTGAAAGTAACCTCACATGACTGGATAGTGTTCAACACATTTTCTCTCCTCATTATGTGCTGCACGTGATGGGCATAGGCCCATGTGGAGTGTTCAACTCATGAAACTAAAAAATGTAAAACGACACATGAAAAAGAGGTGTATATTGATAAAAGTGTAGGATTATAGTTTCATAAGGAAGAGAAATTACCATAATATCTATTGAAAATAACCTCAAATGCTCAGATGGTACTGTAATTCTTATATGGTCTCTCCACTGAGAAGAGTACAACTTAAGAGTTCATTATGCATGATATTAAAGAAAAAAGGGGGGGGGTGTGTGAGAAGAACTGAATCAAATGTACACATCTTTTACATAGGAGCTTCACCAAATACTGATGCATCAGGGTGAGCAAACTGCCACATTTGTGCATTTCACTCTAATGAGGAAATCCCTCCTGAAATCCGTCTGCTTCTCGAGTCCTTTCTCATTTCTGTCTCCATTTGAGATCCTCCTCTTGAGAAATTTCAAGCTTGTTAATGACAGGTGGGTAGACAGTTCTCTTGTCTTAATCTCAATAAAGCAATCAGACATCTTCAATTTCTTCTTTTTCACCAAGTCAATTATTTGCAAGTGGATTTACAGTCTGAGTTTAAATTGGTTTGGCTAGCCAAGTCTCACTACATGCATTGTAACCGAAGTTACAGTATGGTATTGTTCAGATCATCATCTTAGTCAATTTTGAACTTTTGTGCCTGAAGCATATGCCAATGTGATTGTAGAGTTAGTTGTCATTCTGTCAACCTATACAAGGCCTAATAAATAACCTCTACGGGAACCCTTATGCATGGCTTGAGAACTTGGAGCTATTCTATGTCAAATTTCTAGTGCTTGGTTTATGCTGTCAACATGTGCTGTTAACTAATTTTATTTTTATTAAGGATTAATGATGAATGAAATGCAATTTTACGAGCATTGGATGTTCTCAACAGATCCGTGACTTAGAACACTGACAGTGTTACTGCTAGAAAAATTTGTTCAAAGATTTTCACTTTAAAGGATCAGAGTAACTTAGTTTTGCAGTTTAGAATCCTAGGGTTCCTCTAGACTTTCAAGCTGCCCCTGTCCACTTGTCAGATGCTAGATGGGGCCATGTGGCATGAAATATCCTATATGTGTGCTTTTATGGCATATATTTGCTACAGTTCTGGCCATGGTATTTAATGGAAAGACAAATTTGAAGATTGTATGCTGTGCAATGGCATTTATACATTATTCAGTCTTGCAACAGAGAAATAGATATCTGTAGGTGCTTTATTCGAGTTACTACTAGTCTGTGCTAGTTGATACACTCTTTGTGGGCCTTCATAGCAGTGTATGTGCAACAGCCCTGGCCATGCTATGCAATAGAGACATTCTTTGAGAACTTGGGATGTTCAGTGGTGTGCATCAGTGCATGAAGTCTTTAGACATGGAATCATTGTTTTTCTCCCAAATTACTTGCAAATCGAACTTCAAGCATGTCCATGGAAGTTTGCTTTCTACATTTAAAGCTATGGTAACAAGAAGCTATTTGTGTGTTAGGCTGTTGAAAATTGGAATCGCAGTAAGATGACATTGCAATTATTCTTGAACTTGGAAATGAAGCTATTGAGAGTTATGTAATATTTGCTTTCAGACTTGGATGGGAGGGCTCAGTTCTTTTTTGTTCTTGATCCAATTTTTATTTTTTTTTAAATTCATTTCTGACAATCAAATAATGCAACAGGCACCCCTCTTTGGCGCAATGGACCACCAGAGAAGCCGGTACTGTGCAATGCATGTGGTTCTCGATGGAGAACGAAGGGAACACTTGCAAACTACACCCCATTACATGCCCGAATAGAAACTGATGATCTTGAAGAGTACAGAGTTCCAAAAGTGAAAAGCATATCCATTAAGGCTAAAGATGTGAGATTAGAAAAAAGAAAACAGATTCATGATAATGTGGTAGTGCAAGGCAAAGCTCCAGAATGTGACCAGAACTTTCTGAAGGTTCTGGAGGATGATGTGAGTAGATCAAGTTCAGGATCAGCGATATCATACTCTGAAAGCTGTGCCCAGTTTGATGGTACAGATGCAATTGAATTAACAGGTTGGACTGTCGTTCAAGTTTTGTGGGTTCTTAGCTAATATACTTATCTCTTAATGTTGAGATTCATTCATATTTTTAGGCGGAAGTTTTAAAGGATGTAAGTCATTACGTGCATAATTGTTCAGTGTGCCTTCGTTGCTGACAATGGACTTCATTATTGGAGGGGAGAATCAGATGAACAGCTCTATGTCGTGAATGAAACATAAAAGATTGATATCCTATCTGGAGTGGGAATTAACCAACAAGAACACATGAAATGAAATTTGTTTCATTCACTTTCTTTCAGGCAAAGCCACTGTGTTTCACTGCTCCCTGAATGAAAATTTCACTTTTCGACATGGGTCTCCCCTTTTGTGGCACTCATTTAACCAAGTAATAATCAGTTGGTAGACAGAACAACTTGTTTGCAGGATTCTAATTCTTATAGAAACTATAGCAAAGATCTCATGATCAGGTTTTATCACATAGTGTATAAACACTTTGCTTAAGTACATCTACCCACTTTAATCCAATTAAATCTTTTTCAGGACCAGCCCAATCACCTGTGTGGGATTCACTGGTGCCATCAAGAAAGAGGACTTGCGTGAGTCGCCCCAAGCCATCTCCTGTTGAAAAACTTACAAAAGACCTATGCTCTATTTTACATGAGCAGCAGGCTTCATCTAACTTCTCTGGATCTTCGGAAGAGGACTTAATTTTCGAAAGTGACACCCCAATGGTCTCTGTAGAGATAGGACATGGAGGTGTTCTCATCAAGCACCCAGGTTTGGCAGCTCGAGAGGAGGAATCTGAGGCCAGCTCTCTTTCAGTAGATAACAAACCGAACCCAATAAGTGATGCTTATTCAGGTTCTGCGTCTCTTCCTGTACATAATGATGATAGAGGCACAATTTTTCTAAGCATCAGCAATGAGAAAACAAAGAAGTCCACTGGACAAGGGATACAACTAGAGCATACCAAAAGGTACTTACTGGTCATTGTGTATTAACTTAATCATAAGTCATTTTAGTTTTTCAGCAACAATGGAGAATCGAGTACAGGTGTGTTGCATGGGCCCAGATGCTTACCTGTTATGCCCGGGTAGAATAAGGCCCCAATTTAACCAGGTGTATCCATGTGTTCATAGATGGATTAAGAATTGCAAAATGCTTAGGCACAAGTATAAACATCTAGTTACTGATCTTGGATATTTGGAGGAATGGGAAGGAAAGGAAACATATGGAAATTAGTACAAAGTTTAGGGACAATATTCAAAGATATTTGGTTGAGAAATAAAAAGTATTGTTTTCTGTTTTGAATATGGTTTAAAAGAACAATCAAATGCTTTATTTTATCTCCCACAAAAGCCAGAAGTTGAAAATACCTAAGAAGAAGCTGTTTGAAATGGATGAATCTTGACCAGAAATTTTAGCTTACTTAAACAGCAAACCCAATTTTTTTTGTTAATTTTCCGCATTTGACATCACTGGATGCAACATCAAAGCTGTTATAGGGTTTTGTTTTAGCTATAAACCACATAAGCACATATAATAAGAGCAGCCAGATGCTAAGCGTTCTTATGAACTTACTTCTAGACTCTAGTATTAATTTGGTGTCTTTGACATTGCAGGGACAAATCTCTCTTTGAGAGATTACAACTTCTACAAAATCGCAACTCACCCCTCAAATCCTTAGATCTAAAAGTAAGAATTTGCTTCTAAACTTTTTATACAATTGTATGAAGAAGTTATTCGTTCAGGATAGATGTTCTGCATCTAACAATTCCATCCATTGGGTATTTTATGGAAACCAATTGTTGGAACAGGAATTGCTAGTATGCCATTTTATCTTGAGTTGTTCTTTAACTCACATGATTGCAGTCCATGTTTGGAGTAGGAAGTTGTTAGCTTTGAAGAGTTTATGGGTCATTTGACTCGTGAAGAACAACAGCGATTGATGAAGTATCTACCTTCTGCGGATACTGCCGGACTTCCTGATAGGTTAGCACCCTTGATAAAATCTTTGTTATGATTATGGTGGTGCAAAGAAGAAAATGAATACATGATTTGACATAGTTTTTTTGTTAGGAATGTAAGAAACAGTGTATCACTTCTTCTGTATTTACTGAAGGAATATTTATGTAATTTTACACATTGAAATACCTAACTGAATACTGATTGATTACTTATTTCTGGTGCTTGCTGGCCATTTTATTAATTTATGTTGATTTCCTAGAGTTTTGTACGAGAACAACCTTCCATACTGTGATCTTATATGTGCATTGTAAATTTAAAAGTACAGTTTATTATTCGAAACTAATTTTTTGTATCATGTTATCATGTGTACAGCCTCATAAGCATGTTTGATAGCTCTCAATTCAAGGAGAATGTATCTTCCTTCCAGCAATTGCTTGCAGAGGGGGTCTTTGATCTCTCCTTTTCAGGAGTGAACACTGAAGACTGTAAAACTCTAAAGAGGCTTGTGTTAGTCAATTTGGCAAAGTCGAAATGGGTAGAACAGTGTAATCTGCTCAAGGTATTACTCTATGATATCATATCCATGATGTTAGTTTAATTTGGTTTATATGAAAAGTATTTTTTCTACTTATTTTCTTTCTTTTTTTATTTTTTTGGCTCTAGGATGTTAAAGGTAAAAAGGTTATGGAAGATAAGGGAGAGAGAAACGGAATCAGTCTCCCTGGGTCAAAAGATTTTTTACCTGGCAAAGGACCACGAGATGGCCAAAATCATGACTTTCCAGGTTATACATTTCCCAGTTTACCAAATTTGTCTTTTTTATACCTTTGTAAACTCAGTTTTTATACCAACTCTCTGCATTTCTTCACACAATCATATAGCTGCAACCATTATGAGGTCAAATCTCTCAGATTATTTTATCTTCTTTTGGATACTGTATTACAGTACCTTTCTTATAATTAGCTTAAGATTTACATTGAGATGACTAGGCTTGTGTAGTATGTTTTTCTTGTTTGCTTTCAACTTTTATGAAATAAGTAAACGTTGCCTACAACCTCATTTCTCTAAGTGGACATACTGATATATTATTCAAATCGTTCAATCAGCAGTCCCTTTATGGGACAGGATATAAGCCCCTAAGCAAACCAACCATGACATCTTGAACTTTCTTTTAGAGAAAACTTGAGCAGCTGAAAGGGTCACAGTTAACAGTTCCCATGACTATCAAAAAAGAAAGGGAATAAAGGTTAACTGTCAAGGAGACAATCTTTTGCCATCCACTGTAGTTTGAAGTTTCTGAAATCTAAATGTTTTGTCATCAAATTGATCTGCAGCTGTTGAGTCAAGGACTTGACAACAAGAATGCAGTCCAACTATCTTTTACGTGGGTTGTGAGGAAACTACATCAAGTCTTGCTATGAGATCTAAAATTTAAAGGATTATCATCACCTTGTGGGGATAAAAGAATTTAAAAGCTTCAGAAAATTAAATCTTCTAAAACCCTTGGACATTGCATGCTTGGATCTGACAAGCCTATGAAGGAAAAATATACATCAAGGCTTTCCCATAATCCCATCACCTGTATTTTATCAATCAACTGTTGCTATAACCTTGCATGTACACCGTAAAGTATTTTTTTAACAAATATCTTGTATATTTCAGAACCAAAAGCCACTATGAAAAGCCCCAGTAGAGGGGTAACAAAGGTTGGCTATGATACAAAGGACCCAATCAACAATGATGGCTATTGCTTCAGCCCAAGAAGCTTATTTACTTTCCCTAATGATGGGAACTCTCTCATGCTGGATTCTTTTCAGTTCACTGATGACAGTTCTGATCAAGATCTACTATTGGACATTCCATCCAATGGTGCTTTCCTTCAGGCAGAGCTTCTACCCACATCAAGTTTCAGCACTCAAAAGGCAAGCACTTGCAGTGTTGTACACCCAAATGTTATCCATCCATGACATTGCATACTCATATCCTACTTTTGGAATAACAAGAGCATATATAGATACACTTCTACTGGACCTGGAGAGAGCATCCATGGTTAGTGCTTTGTGCATGCTATAATGGAGGAGTATATGTAAATGCAGTTTCAGGGTTGTTTTTTTCTTACCTCCCACACACACCCCTTTCCCCCACATTCCTAGATATCAGTATCCTGATCTGTTGATACTTTTGGAATGTTAAGTGATAGAGGTGTGTGGGTCTTTCTCTTTTTCTTTTTCTTTTTTTTCTTTTTTTCTTTTCTTTCTTCTTGTTTTTTGTATAGGCTGACAGAAGTTTGTAATATTGCTCAGCATTGGAATGGAAGTTTTGTGTAGAGCTTGAGGAGTTGAGTTCAACGTGTACTTATTTTAGTAATTACCTTGCAAATAAAATTTGAGATAGGATTTAATAGCTTGTTTTTTTTATTAGTGTGAAGGAATTTTGGGCATTCAAAATAATATCTTAGATCATTTTTCTTTGAAAAGGTTCTCCAATTTTTTTAAGATGATTCCTTAAGAATGGGAATGCCACCAAAAAGGCATGGCTACTGAAGTTAAACTGCCAGGTTAAAGGCCACAATCAGATCTTTTCAGGGATTCCATGTCAAGATGCTATCTACATCCTACACTTGTTTCCTTGCTTGTTAGGAAACTTGAAGTAGAAATGGAAAGTGATTGTTTGACATAATTGATAATTCCATCCATTACCGTTAGAACTTTATTTTGTATGACGCCATTAGAACTTTAATTAAACAAAGTAAGTTTGCTAATACAGGTTGAGTTAAAAATGGATATATTGGTACTCATTCAATTTGGTGAAAGTTAAAACCTAAAGGAATCTGTGTCTTGTTAACCACAAGAGAACATTGCTGGTTGTGGATCAGTGGCTTCTTGCCTACGTTTGGAGTTATGGTCTTCCAATGTTTTCTCCTGCGGTTGTTGTCTTAGCCACGTTACTCTTAGCTACAATGCTATGTCCCTCTTTGGAACATTGTGTCTCATGTAACAATTACTTGTTTGAAATAAAACTTGACTTATCAGCTTTGGAGTTACTGATTCCACATATTTCCTTGACCCAGGATGATACTTAGTGTTTCAAAAGATCCCTCAAACAATTACTTGTTTAAATGCTACAACTTCAAGAAGGCTTTCCTGATCTCTCCTACCTCTTTTTACTTTAACCAAAAACCCTTTAAACTACCAACTCATCCTGGAGTTCTGCAGTTATCAGAATTCAAAAGTGCATCTCAACCATTTCCAAGGGTAGTTTCAGTCATTCAAGACCTTCAACTCATCCTCTTTCCACATTTAAGAAGGTTTTCCCATGTTGTTAACCCAAGTTCCTACAACTGCACATACTAGAGGCTTTGGAAAGAACCAGCAGTTTCTTCTCCTGAACTAAAGATGGCTAGTTATAGGACCATCAAACATTCATCTATCTGTCCAAGTTCTGCCACCATGGCTCATACTGAAATGCAGGCAGGCTCATCATTCAAGCACCAGCAAGGATTATGGCTCCTTCAGAAGTTGGGACTTGGGAATTTCCTCAAGCCGAAAGGCTACAGCAATGAGGAATCATCAGAAACTTGGGCAAAATAAAGGATAGTTGCTGTGTCAAAATCAAACCAAAACCATTTCAGTAAACGATTTCAGTTTAAACGGTTCAGTTGATTCTTGAACTTTATTTTGTATGAAGACATTAGAACTTTAATTAAACAAAGTAGATATTACCTATATTCTTTGAACAAGGCCTTAGCTCATAAACTAAACAAAAGAAATTTACTTACAAAAGCAGTAGGCTCTGCTTCAAAAGTTTCAGTTTTGTACCCATCTATGGCTCTCAAAATTCAAAATTACTTATTACTAATCTTCTGTGCCATTTCATCTAATTTCTTTCTTGTTTCTTTTCCAAACCTTTCCTGTTGCCACCATCTAGGCCGAGGGAATATCATGCCCCGCTGTTCAACCGTTTCCAAAATGTCAACTTTTCCCAGATCACTGGTTGAATTCTTTTCTCCAGAAGGTGTGGCCATGGTATCCATAAAACTCTTTCTCGTTTCAACCGTTTCCAAAATGTCAACGTTTCCTGGATCAATGGTTGCATTCTTTTCTCCAGAAGGTGTGACCATGGTATCCATAAAACTCTTTCTCGTTTCCCTTTCAAACCTTTCCTGTTGCCACCATCGAGGCCGAGGGAAGGTCATGCCCCGCTGTTCAACCTTTTCCAAAATGTCAACGTTTCCTGGATCAATGGTTGCATTCTTTTCTCCAGAAAGTGTGACCATGGTAGCTATAAGAGACTCGAAAGACTGGTTTCCGGAGGAAGAGCTGTCAGGAAGCAAACGCTTAGCTGCATTCTGCAATAGTCCACGAATCGAAGCTGGCAGCTCACGCCGTCCCTTTACATTCTTGGATGCATTTTTACATGTTGACCGGCCCTGGGAGATCTTCTTACTTGAACCACCCTCGCCATTGCTTCGTACTTCTTTTTCCTTGTGTACACCAAACTCTGGGTCCTTACCAGTTGCTTTCAATGGTGCAACCGTCTTAGTTGCATTCTCCTTAAACCCTTTACCAGCAGATTCCTTGTTAACAGGAATATCACCACCAACTCCTCTAGATTGCAGACTAGCAGTCTCAAATTTTTGCTTCAAAAGCCCTAAATTTCCCCCCAAAGCAGCAGAGTCATCGGATCTTCCTGCAACATTGTCTACACGAGCTCCACAAGCAGGAGCTACAGCCCCACCCAAAATTACCCCTGTAATTCCCTGCCTTTCAGATGAAGACTCCCCTGACAATCGTAAAACCTCCTTACCCTTCTCTGTTGGAGATTTTTCCAGTGAAAACCGAGGATTACTATTTTTACCCAAATCAACGGTTCCAACATGGTCAGTAGAAACATCACCTTTGGCTTTAAGCTTTTTGTGATGATCCTCAGCTCCTCTGACCGCAAGATTCATCGTCTGTTCCTCTGAGCTCATCAGAAGATTTTCTTCCGGCGGCGTTAGAAACTCGTCCGATTGACTTTTTGGTGTTTCCGGTGGAGAGCACATCATGATTCCGGTGGAATCCACCGGGATTCCTTCTATTTGGGTTGAATTGTCACTGGAAGGAACTTCAGGATCAGCTACCGATTCACCGCAAAACCTACCGTGGCGAAGGCGTTCTTCTTGAGAAGATGAATACTCACAGTCGTGCTTGATTTCGGCAAATGGGTCATCCATTTTTTCTGGTTTCAATTCGATTCAAAGGTTGGAAGATGAATCTCTAGACGGAGAGAAGAACGGAAGCAATCTAGGGTTTCCCCTGCTACATTCCCGCCATTTCTGAGTTCTGAATTGTGAGCGCCAAGAGTAACGGGCGAACCAATGGGTTTTATAGAAAAACCTAAAAGAGTGGGTCCCAACTGTTAAAATGACTGGGGTATTGAGCCTCCAGGCCCAGATTCTATTATGCTTGGTCTGAGCTATTACGTAGGAACGGTCCAATTCGCAGATGGCCCATTGCTGAATAGATAATCAGGACCCACCAGCGGAGAACGAACCAGTTAGATAAGGCTAGATTTGGTATGATTTTCTATTTCTAATTTGGATTGATTTATGAAATAGCAAACAAATAGATTTTTGGTCAAAAATTTGAAATTGTTTTGATTATGTTAATATAAATATTTCAAGAAAAAAAAACCATTTGGTAATTCTATTTATTAGAATAAATTGTTTATATTTCTTTGGAAAGGGTGGTTGTTGTCATACCATTAGGAGAAGAAGAAGGGTGATGTTTTATTTTTAACATGAAATTACTATTTTGTCCATCAAATTAACCATGTGCTCATTAAATAGCAAGAGTGCAAAATTAAGTTTATTTCCTCATAAAAACAAGGGTTTTTTACAATTACCACCCCAAAATCTTTACTATCTACCATTACCCCCAAAAATTTTCAAACAACTGTTACCCCCTTTGATGCATATTAACCACTAATCGACCCCCACCGTTACATTTCTGTAGCAGTGGGGGTTAGTCGTGATGCGTGTCGTTGTCACGAATTTTTAGGACCAAAATGCCCTTTTTGGTGGTAATTGTAAAAAAAAAAAAAAAAACCCATCACCGTCCTCCTCCTCCTCCTTCTCCTTCTTCTTCTTCCTCCTCTGCAACCCATCACCGTCCTTACTGATAACTTCCATGGCTTCTTTGAGGCGACCAGCTCGACCAAGAAGGTCTATCACACATCCATAGTGCTCAATTTGAGGCTCAATTCCATAATCCCGAGTCATGGAAATGAAATAATTACAACCTTCCTCCACCAATCCACCATGAGTACAACCATTCAACAAACCAACAAAGGTGATACCGTCTGGATGAACTACACCTCCACAACCAATCATCTCCTCAAACACAGCAATTGCACTTTTTGCCCATGGAGTGCAAGGGAATTGATCATGGAATTCCAAGAAATCAAGCTTCTGTCTGATGTCTCATTAAAAACCCTTCTTGCTTCCTTTAAACTCCCACATTTACCATACATATCCACAAGACCATTTGAGACAAAGGAATTGGGGCCAAGGTGGTTCCTATAGATGTGTCCATGAATCCATTTACCTAGCTGAAGCATGCCCAAATGATCACAAGCCGACAGTGCGCACACAACAGTAACCTGATTTGGCCTCTCGTCCCGACCTGCGAGAACGATCATTCTTCTTAAGAGCGAGATTGCCTCTGTAAATGCACCCATTCTGAGTGCACTGGCTATAACAACATTCCAAGATGGAACATCTCTCTCGTGCATATCTTCAAAAGCAAAATAGCATTTCCAATCTATCCAAGCCGTGCGTACGCTGAAATCATAGCCGTCCAAGACACGACATTTCGTTCACTCATTTCGTCAAACAACTCCCGCGCTCCAAGGTCCAAGCATAACCTTGAATAAGAATCAAGGAGCAGTTTGCACAATTGGTACCCACCAAAACCCGATCTCAAAATCTGGGCATGTATTGATTTAGTCCCTCGTGTTTCGTAGATCCCGAAGAAGATTTTAAGACTTGGGGATAGATGAAATGATTGGGCTTAGAACGACCACGAAGGATCATAGTTCGGACAAGAGAAGTGCCGACTGTGATCGGCTTGGAAGCGTAGGCCGTAATCATGGCCGTGTAGAGGTAGACATTGGGGGAATGAAGGTGATCGAAGATGAACCGAGCATAGTCGAGGTCGGCAATGGTGACAGACAGAGCGAACAAGCTTGAAAGCATAAAACGGAGTCCGGCCATGGCCAAGGGTTAGAAGGAAGGCCTGGAGCGCTTGAGATGATTGAGATGAGTGCATTTGTCCAACACATACAAAGTGGTTATGAATCTGCTTGAAGATTATAGAAGAAAGAATCCCTCGCGAAGAGCAAGTCACTTTCAAGAAAGGACGATGATGGGTTGCAGAGGAGGAGACGGACGGTAATGGTTTTTTTTTTTTTTTTTTTTTTTTTTACAATTACCACCCCAAAAAGGGCATTTTGGTCCTAGAAAATTCGTGACAACGACACACTTTGTCACGATTAACCCCACCGTTACGGAAATGTAACGGTGGGGGGGCTTAGTGGTTAGTATGCATCGAGGGGGTAACAGTTGTTTGAAAGTTTTTGGGAGGGTAATAGTAGATAGTAAAGATTTTGGGGTGGTAATCGTAAAAAACCCTAAAAACAATTACAAAGATTAGATGGTATAGCCAAGTCCATGGAATGGAAAGATGGTGAGAAAACTCTATAAAGTACGAGAAAGAGAAAATAATGGATGGGAAGTAGTTTTTTGTACGGGAGTGTGGCCTACGCCATCATTCCCATGTGTCTATCTCTCTCCTCCTTAAAACAAGGGGGCAGAGGTGTCTTTTCACATGAGGAAGATAGAGATAGACTCATGGGAGTGTTGGCGTAGGCCACACTCTCGGTTAGAGAACTTTTTCCCATAATGGATCATAACCCATAATGGGAAAAGGATTGCTACACTGCCTTTGAATAGATTCTTTTATATCCTATTCACAAAATAAACACTGGGACTTACAGTGACATTTTTCTCTACCCAATGCAAGCCACATATGGATGATATCATTTTCTAATTCATTGATTGTAGTGTGCAGATTCTTTCTTCATTGCCCTTATAGGAAATCTGCTCCCTCAATAAAACAATGGAAATTAAAGTAATTTTTAGAATGTGTGTGAACGTTTGTGACAATTTACACTTTGGAGCATGGTTTGAGGTATTGAGCTCCGATCAACCAATTCATATCAGTATCGCCAAGGGATGAAATCTATTCTTGACCGATCTTGTATTGGTGGATCGGTACGGACTAAGGGTAAAATGATTTTTAAAAAAAAAAAAACCCCAATTTTAAATGAAACTAAGGGCAAATCTGTTCGATATGAGCCAATTTGAATTGATATCAGTGGAGACCAATACAATATCCTAAATCTCTAGTTGGGAGTTGGTTGTAGGGGCATCAAACGGTCGGTTCAGCTTGGTTTCAGTCTAAGAATGAATGAGACCAAAACCAAACCATTAAAGAACTTCAATTTTGGTTTCGGTTTATTTTGGGTTTTTAGTATCAATTTAATATCGGTTTAGATCGATTTATTTTCGGGCTTGAACCACATGAAATCTTACATTCTTAACCTATATTGAGGAAAGATTCGGTCAAAACACCTTAAATCATCTTCCCTAAGTCAAACAACTAAACAACCACGTAGGAATAGCGAAATTGATTTGACATGTTTATATCATAATTGAAACAAAAATGAATAAATTGTTAGGCGAAGATCAATAACTAATATTGAGATTAATGGATAGCTAATATTAATATCACACAAGGAACCTTATTATCATATTATTCATTTAACTCGCAGTGAAAAGGGAGATCAATACAAACGATGCTACATATTAATTTCTCTATTCATAACCTCATACTCATAGATTTGTAACAATTATTATCACGAAAAAAAAAAAAAAACAAAAAAAAAATTTGTAACAATTCCCTTACAACTAGAAATCTTCAAAATTATATTAAAATCAATGGTTATTCATAAGCATACTGAATAATTTTTTATCAATTTCATTCGATTCGGTACTCATTTGGATGTCACTCGGTTCAGTGTGATCCGATGTTCAGCCTGTTCATAAACGAGTTTATCTTCTTTACACACACACACAGTCTCTTTCTCTGAAGCAAGTTTGAAGGTAAGTCCTAATCTATAATCCCAGACGGGAATGTTCGTGTTTACCATGCCGGGAAATATCGACGGTTTTGGTGTTTTCTTAATATTTGTCATGCCAAATTTGTACTCGACGTTCTCTTTCTGTCTATTGTTTTTGGTGTTCCCCAAATTTCTGCATTATTTTTCCCCAATAATCTCTTTCTCACATTTCCTCATTATATTCTTTCATGAATTGGGGTTTCGGGAAGGTAAGGTCTCCTTTGTTTGTGCTTATCATTGAAATCCTTAAAGCTGTTCTTCTCTTTCCCCAGATCGATAGTTTGTTATCTCATGGTTAACCTTGAACTGAGTTTCACTGGTCACTTTTTATAGGTGAACTTCATGTTGCTTGTTGTTTCTTCCTTATAATAGGGGATTGGACCCACCGGGGCAGGATGTTTGGGCATGAAGAGTCTTTTTGTGCTTTGAGAAGGGGTGGGGTGGGTGGGTAGCAAGAAGACATGACGACAGCAGCGCGTCCCACGTGGGCACCTGCAAAAGGTGGTCACGAACAAGGAGGTACTCGAATTTTTGGCCCCTCTCAGAAATATTCTTCGAGAGATATTGCATCTCACACAACTCTAAAGCCCAGGTAGAGTTCACCAACATTTCATATCTGCCTTGTCTTTATTAACACACTTTTGTGCCTTCCTGACTCTATGGGTTATAATATTTGTGTTTGTTTGATGTAAACACCCTTGAGGGAGTATATTTTTTGGTATTTGATCATAAACTATGAAATTATGGAAGAGATATATATATTGAAATTCTCCTGAGACAAGAAACTACCATTACAGAGAACCAATTTGGTTTTAAGCTAGGTAGATCCACGACAAAAGCTATTTACTTACTTAGGAGACTCATGGAAAGATGTAGAAATTGCAAGAAAGATCTCCATATGGTTTTTATTGACCTAGAAAAAGCTTTTGACAGAGTCCCTAGAGAGTTAACCTGGCAAGTATTGGAGAAGAAAAGTGATTCAAGTAAATATGTAGGCATAGTTGAAGATATGTATAATGGTGTGGTGACTAGCGTAAGAACTGTAGGGGGTCAAGGTAGTGAATTCCCAATTATAATTGGGTTGCATCAAGGGTTAGCCTTATGCCCTTATTTGTTTGTACTTATCTTAGATGATTTAACCAGAGACATTCAAGATCAAGTTCTTTGGTGTATGTTTTTTGCTAATAATATTGTTTTGGTGGATGAGACTAAAGCAAATATTTACGCCTAGTTGGAGTTATGAAGATTAACCTTAGAATCAAAAGGTTTCAAGATAAGTAGAATAAAAACGGAGTATATGGTGTTTAACTTTAGTTACGCTAGGACTGGTAATGAGGTGGTGTAAATTGATTAGAGGGAGATTCCGCAAAGTGATTCTAGTGTAAGACTAGACCAGAATAGGTCTAATCCCAGACAGGATTAAATAGAAAACCGAAAAAGATAACCAAAGAGAATAATGGAATCTCAAAAGAAATCTTAACTTCTCTCTTGAAAACCAAAGAAATCATGTGAGGGAACCAAGAGAACAATGGGAACTCAAATAAGGGAAGAATTTGTTTGGTTGAAGTAACAATAAACTCACAGATTTGTATGGTGCAGAATGTTGGGCTGTTTAGAAGCATCATACAGATAACTCAGTGCAGCTGAAATGAGGATGTTGAGACGGATATGTGGCAAAACTAGGAAGGATAAAGTAAGGAATGATCAAATTGATTTGGGTGTAGCTTTGATACATGATAAATGACCAAAAAATTGTTCGAGGTGGCATCCCCATGTTCAACAGAAACCTTAGATTCTTTAGTACAGAAGAGTGATTTGATTCAGATTGAAGGAGCTAAAAGAGCCCGGGCCAGACCTAAAATAACTAGGAGAAGTGGTGAAGAAAGACATACATAGCTTAGGCCTTGTATCAACTATGACCTCAAATAGAGCTGATTGGATGGTATGGATCTATGTAGCTGACCCCATTTTATTGGGATTAGGCTGAGTTGTTGTATCATATATAAGTGATGCAGATAACATTTGATTTTAGTTTGTGGGTTATGCATCTGAAGGTTCAAGGATTGTGGAGTTAGAGATCTCAGTGTTTAGGGTATTATATTAAGTTATTTAAGGACTGGTATAATGGATGTAATAGATTTATTAATGGAAGAAAGTAAATGATCATGTAGGTCTGTTCGAATGGTTCATAAACAGGAGTTTAATTCAGTCGTAGGGTGGTTTTTGAAGGTCAACAATCCAGAACCAACCCAATATGGGTGTAGGTTGGCACCAGTTACGTCATAGTTAGGAGTTATAATTGGGCTTTCAAGAGGTTCCAGGACAAAGAAACTATCTGAACACAATTCAAGAGGGGCAGAGGATGGAACCAATTACAGCACGTTAGACCCAAGTAAATGATGATTTCACAGTTGTGACATACCTACATTACAGTAGTGTTAGCTCCACGATCTTCTCTGTATTCAAGATATAATGGTCAGGCAACAACTCAGGCAGCTTAAAAAGAGTAGTTGCCTGTATAAAAAATATCTTTCTTCGTTATGATTCAGCTTGACTTAGGAGCCAGTTGGTTATTACTTATTACTCATATTTATTGAGAAATGTAGACAAGACCCTTAAAATTCATAGACATCTTTATGATGAGAAACTCTTATTCTCACATAAACTTCAACTTCAGAAGTGGAGAACTCCTACTTTTAGATTACTTAACTTGCTTACAGAGACTTTAATTGAAAGCAACTGTAAACAATCTTTGTGTGTCCTCATGATCAATCGGGTTCTCTTAAATGCAGGCACAAACAGAAATCCTGAACCCAAACTGACAACTTACTGTTAAGTCCTTCAGAAGCTTCAATAAGAAGTATTGCTGAAATTGGTGAACCCTTGTGGGTCAAGTAGTCCAGCCAATCAAGTTGCTATGCTCTTTTAGTTTCAGAAAACCAGCTTACTTACAAATTTAATGATAAACCAACCAGAGCTCAGAAACATTGAAATTCTAGGGTTTTATATGGGGTCATAGAGGTGAAAACACCCACTAACGTTTAATTCAGTCAGAAAACCCTGTGGATGCTTTTAAAGCCTTTTAACTGGACTGAAATTTTGGTTCCTGAACCCTCTTTCTTGCCTGATCAGAATATTCATTTTGCATAACTCAAATTTGATGTATAAAAACCAGAAGATTTTGGACTTCCGAGTCTTAATTTACCGTTCTAAGTTGATTTCAGCAATCAAACGAGAGTATTTCAAATATTTACTACTTTGTAAAGAGCAATGCTGGGATGACCTTGGGGTCAGCTATCAAGAGGACGCCCCATGCATTGCACCACAATCCACATGATATCTCTTATTTCATGGTCTTGTTTCAGAAGAAGCTTTTGATTCCATGTGTCCCATTCAAATTTGGGGGTGCTCTAGATGGCTGACCCTGTGGTCCCAAATACATTTCCCTTTGTAAAACTTTTGTATAAGAAAATATGCAACATGTCCAAAGTCCAAACAGCAATAATAACACAAATCAGTGGTTTGATAGCAATAACAGCATAAGAGCTTGGGGTTGGCCTGGGGTGGTTACAGAAGCTATATTTATTCCAACTTTTATTGTGAGCAGAAAAGCAATTCTAAGAGTTGTAAAACTCCAGATTCAATTTTTTGTAATCCTGTCAATGCTTGATTCCTTTCAGTGATAAATAAAAAAGTAAGGCCCCGTTTATTTGATGGGGACCTAGGTGGGGTGGGAGAATTGGGGTGGGAAAGTGCTGATGTGGCACTTCAAAATCCCACCCCAACCTTGTTTGTTTTACCTGGGGTGGTGAACTTATAAAAGCTCAGGGAACAACATTAAATGCTTTGTCTGCTGATGGCACTTGAAAATCCCACCCCTATGTTATCCAAAGTCCCACAATAACCAAAGACTTTGGTTACTGTTCATGGGAAAAGTAAAAATGCCACCCCTATTCCCCAACCCACTACACTATGGGACCCAGTTCCACAACATTCCCACTCCATTCTCCCCGTCAAACAAACGGGGCCTAAGAGATACGTTGTAAATCACATTCGTCATCAATAAAAATTCCAAGTTAATCATCTCACCACTGATTTTCATCTTTGCATTAAATTGACAATAGCCCAATATGGCATGAGATCTTGAGGTTTCCTATTTAAAGGTGCTTGAGTAAGCTTTCAGATTGTAATCAAATCATGTTCAATGTGGTTTTTGACCTGCAATAGATAGCCTGTGGGATGAGTGACACAACTAGTCGACATAATGGCTCTTTTTTGTTTTTGTTTTAAATCTCTTATGTAAATCCCAACATGCATGACTTCTCTGGGGTTGAATGTGGATTTTTTTCACCTTAAGAAGAAAGTGGATAGTTTGAAGCTTGGGATGCTCATGCATCAATACTTGCTGGTTGAGAAAAATACTTTTGACTTTTGAAGTATTGTAGCACCACACTGTCAACAGAGTGGTGGTGCAGTAGCAGTGGTAGTGGCAATGGTGCGGTAGCAGTGGTGGAGGTGGTGGCGATGGTGGCGACGGCGGTGGCGTTGATGGCAGCGGTGGTGGAAATGGTGGAGGTGCGGTGGCGGCGGAGGCGGTGGTGGTGGAGGAAGTGATGATGGTGGAGGAGGTGGTGGTGGTATCTCGCGGAGATGAGAGTCGTGGAGATAGGTCGAACACTCCCACCCCCTTATTTCTGTATTTTATTTCCGGAATAGAGAAGTTCCAAGTTGGAGCTTCTTTTTTTCTATTTCTCAGCTACTTTTTTGTCCCGGTTCATTCCCAGGAACAAAAAATGAACCGGTGTTAGCAAACAGATTTCCATTGTTTTTTTGTTCCCAGGAACCAAAAAAAAAAAACAGAAGGCCCTTAACTAACTAATCCCATATGCTTAGACTCTACCCATATTATAGGCCCATTACAATAAAATCACATTGGATCAAAGGCCCAATACATACATAACCTAACCCAATGCTTATTGATAATAAAATATGCCCATTTAGATGATTTAACTGCATCACCTAGCCTCTTCATAAAAGTAGTTGCCTGTAAGCATTTGAAATCAGAATTTGAATGAAATTGAGTTTTACAATTCTTTCTGTGAGAAACAGAGCTGCAGTGAAATTCTGTTCCTGGTGCGAGGTTGGGGTGGTTGGTGGGATACTAGCCTAGGCTTGGGGTGTGATTCTTCAAGTCATATCCTTCTTCTTCTATCTTATTTCCTGATTTTCCTCTGTTCTGTACATGCAATATCAAGTAAGTTTTGAAGTTGTTCAGTTGTTCTGTCACTTATTTAAAGGTTAGTTGAAGATATTCCCTGTTTTTGCATCATCTCTAATTCAAATATGAAGTTTCTCCTAAATCTGATCACTTTTGGGTGCTGGGATCCTGTTATCTTGGACTGGTTTTGAAACTTATTCGAAGGTTAGACCATCTCTATTAAGTTCATAAGTGAGAATTCTCTCACAAGAATTCAGTTCAGATCGCTGCTGGGTTTATCATGTTGAAGAAGAAAAGGGGTGCAACATATTAAACATGACCATATCTTTTCCAGTTTTCCTTTCCCCAAATACCCCACTTTCTAAGTCTGTTCTATCCCTTACTTTGTGTTAATGCCAAGCCTGTTCTTGATGAATAAATACTAGTCCCTTCTGTGTCCTTGCCCTCTGTTAGCCTACCTAACAACCCCTTAGTTTCTGGTTAATTATAGATTTGTCATTCCCTTTTACAACTTGGAGTTTTGTTAATTGGGGGGGGGGTGATAAGCGATCCAAGCCAGGGTTTTCAAACCCCAAATTGCATTACCCACTACCCCCCCCCCCCCCGCCCCCAAGGAAAAAAAAAACTGAGAATCTTTAATATTTAGAAATGCCCCCAAGTACCTCACCGTTGAGTTGATTTTGTATTCTCTAATTCTCCTGTACACTCCCACTGTCATTTCACTACCAGAAAACGGTTCTCTCACAAGTTGCCCATATGCTAAGGCCGACCAAATCACTTTGCATCGTGCTAATGCCACATGCATTACCCTAGTACCCAAAATGGCCTTGTAAAAAGCAATACCAAACAAATATGATAGTAACAGTACCCCTCTTGTATCAAGGGGAATACCTTATAATAATATTTTATGATGTATTTCATTTATACATGTATTTACGATGCTGAATCTTTGTTGGTCATTGGCTTCTTTATCAGTTCTGAATGCAATTTCTGGTTTGTGGTTTATGTGCTTTTTAATGGTAGAGGCTGTACCATTTCTTTACAGGAAAGAAGGGCAGAATACCCAAGATGAATTGCAGAAACGAAACTTTTGGGAGGAGCTGGAAGAGAGTGAGCGGAGGCATTTTGCCTCAAAAGGTAAGGCCTTTATTGATAAAGACAATGATTTGCACTATATTCTTTATATTTTCTCTTTCTTTCCATACCACCGTTGACTTCATTATTGGTTATTATTTGATTCTTTTATGACTTTATGATTTGTGGCACACTGATAATTTCTACTGATTTCAATCCTAAACTGTGTTTGGTTGCAGAGGACAGAGATCGGAGGAAGGGAGGTTACCTTCTCTTGGAAGGTGAATGCTTGTTTCTCTTGCACATGAGCTTGCTAAAATAGTACTCAGTCAACTAATTTCATGTTCAATTGTAAGAGCAAAGAGAGATGCTGAAGATCGCATTGTTCCACGCAGCGTGGATGCAGATGATTCAGATGTTGATGTCAAAAGTGATGATGAAAGGTTCTTTTTTACTCGCATCTAAATGTCAACAGTAATGCTTGTACAAAGTCATGGAATCTTAATTAGGCCAATTCATTTAATAGTCATTGCTCATTCATAGGTCAATGCATCAAATGTTAGAGAAGAGAAGGTGTCTTCATAAGTACATATGGGAAGAATACCCTAATCAGGAACAGTCCTGAGTCCTGACCCACCACCACGTCTTTCTTCACACGTAAACCAACTGGACAAGCTGATTCAAACTATATTAAATTTTGGGGTTGGAAAGATACAGATTAGGAATGATGTATTACTTGCTTTTAAGAACTTGCCTTGTGTGCATCCCGAAAATGTATGATTCAATGTGGGATACAATTGTGAATTATCTCCATGATCCTCCATTTGTCCAGTTAGGTGGGTGGTTGAAAAGTTAGAAGTGAAATGAAGTCAAACTATGTAATCAAGTGAAACGAAATCAAAATATGTCATCTTTTCAAAATTACTTTTGCATCTTGATACATATTATCTAAATTTTGTAACATCCACTGCCTGGATATTACTTTACTTTTAGGGTGGGGGTGTTATTTAATTCATAAATCAATTAATATATATGTTATTTATCACTGAAATTTGGTATATGTTTCTAGTGATGACAATGATGGTGATGATGAAGATGACACTGAAGCTCTTCTCGCCGAGCTTGAACGAATAAAGAAAGAAAGAGCTGAAGAGAATCTTCGAAAGGTTAATTTTAATTTTCCTACCATTGGGAACCACTAGTTGATGCACATCTTTATCAAGCATCTCATGTTAGGCTCTCTTATGTATTTGTGTGGGTTTTTCAATTGAATGAAGCAGGTACTCTGCTGAAAAGTTGGCATCTGAATACTCGTAACTGGTTTTTGGACTATTAATCCTTTTCTTTTTTTTTATAAATCATAGTGAGCACTATATTATTCCCTGACATGCAACACTATTCAGGTTTAGTATTTTGCTTTTGATTTCAAAAGTGAAGTAAACAGTGTTTTGTGTTTCCTGCAGGAACGCCAAAAGCAGGAAGAGGAACTAAAAGTTAAAGAAGCAGAACTTCTCCGCGGAAACCCTCTACTTAATAATCCGACTTCCTTCAATGTCAAAAGAAGGTATGTTTGCCTGATTCCTGAGTAGAGATGTCGTCTAAAGATTATTATCAGTTTTGAGTGCGATTTTGGTTTCTGTCTTTGACACCATTTTCCATTGTTTCCAGTGGGTGCAGATGGGATGATGATGTGGTTTTTAAGAACCAAAGTCGTGGTGAAACCAAGACTCCGAAGCGTTTCATCAATGATACCATTAGAAATGACTTCCACCGGAAATTTCTTCAGAAATACATGAAGTGATGAAGAGTTTTGGATGAATTGAGAGTGGAAACCCAAGTAAATCTGAAGTGTCAGTATTTTTTGGGATTTCAAACATTGTACTTGCTACTTATTAGTTGTGATTATTGAATGTACCATAGCAGATTTAACTTTTTGTGAGAACTGTCTGATTTGCTTTACTGGGTGGATGCTGAATTACTTGCACCTCTAAATGTTGGCCGTAGCAAGGTTTTAGGAATTGGAAGTGGTATCTGTATCGGCATCCAACCGATGCCGACACCAATATCGATACCTGGCTGATACCGGATCAGTAATAGGAATGGACAAGGGTTAAAATGCTCAAAATAAGGTATGATATTGGTATCTTTGAGGTGGCCCTTGCACATGTGTGACCAATGGGAATGCTCGCAGATGCATCTGCCTAGCAATAATTTCCACATATCAGGGTGGGGTGGTCATTTTGCCCCCTCCCCCTCTGTGTCTAGCATGGGGATCGAGCTCCTTTGCGGCCTAGGGTTGAATGGCCATCGTGCTGTGCTCAACTCCAAGGTTACCACAAGGATTCCATGCCGATCTAATGGTTGGTAGATAACCTCCTCAATGGCTTGGCATTTTTGAATTTTGAATTGAATTCGTCTATCAACCATTGGATTGCCATGAAATCCACGTGGCAGCCTTGGAGTTGAGCGTAGCACAAAATCAAGCACATAACCCGTTTCCATTAACTCCGAAGTCCAGAATGGGTGGTCAGGAATTAATCAAAACCCTAGAAAATTGAATTGAAAAAAAAAGGCATAGATTTCTACAAATATTTAGGGAAATATTTATTTAAAAAATCTATAAACAACCTATTATTTATACTATTTTCTACGAGGGGTAGGTTTTATTATCATTTTTTACTATTATTCTTATTAAAAAAAGGTTTTCTTCTTGATCACTATTTGCCACATGATACTACATGGGTTAATCCATGTGATAGAGGATCTGGCAAACATCTCATTATTACAAATTTGGGTTAAAATGAACAAAGTAGCTAAAATTACAAAAGATGTCATTTTGTATTTTAAATTAATCTCCATTTGATGACATTTTGATAATTTTGCTAAAACTTTGAAGCCACCTGATCGCGCATTGTGGCATACCCCTGCACCCAAACACAGAGGCACGCCACAATGCACGACCCTGTGGCATTCTTTTTCCCAACTTTAAATTGGAGTTTGAGAAATTTTCCTTGCTTAATTTGGACTAAAATTTGACCATTGAGATATGTAGAAATGATCTTTGTGTCATGCAGGAGCCACACCCAGACACATGGTGAGAAATGACCAGCACACCCCATGAATGGTAGAAATTTCGCCCCCAATGTGCTAGCGCACAGCATAGCCTTTGCGTCCCACGCTGAGAACACTCCCCCCTAGATATGTATGGGTTGAATTTTTATCCGTTGTTGTGCACTGCAGCGCTGCTGTGCCATCATGTGGCGCAACAACGGCCATGTGTGCACAGCGGGCCCCACTGTGCACACATGGCCGCTGCTGCGTCGCACAGCAGCGGATAAAGGTCCATATGGGTCTGCTATTACATGCCACATGGTCATCCATGTACTTCAAAGTTCCAAGTGGCAAAGAGTGAAGTATTGTACTTCACTAGGCATAGTGACGAGGAACCTTAAAAAATATATAAAAAAATAAGATGTAAATGTATTCATTGAATCATGACCTGGTTGAAGAAGTTATCTCTTCCAAGTACCAACGATCTCACCTCTCTCGATTAGCCTCTCTAAACCCTAAACCTCTGAAGCTCCCTAGAACTAACGAAGATGCTTCTAAACACATCTATTCAGACTTCATCTCCTCTACAGCATCTCCCCCTCTCATCACTGTTCTTTCATTCTCCAACTACAATAGGGTTTCGTCACCCTATCGGTATTCGAGCTGGCATAGGCCGGACGAATTCGATTAAGTGTTCGATTTCGCAAGTTCATAGCTACGGTACTCTAGATTATGAGCGAAGGCCTCCATTGAAATGGAGTTCTCTCTATAGGAGAATCTCGTTTATGGATAATCCCGAGCTGGGTTCTTCCTCTGTTCTGAATCAGTGGGAGGAGGAGGGAAGGAAACTTACGAAATGGGAGCTTTGCCGGGTTGTCAAGGAATTGAGGAAATATCGGCGGTATAAGCTCGCCCTCGAGGTAAATTCGATTTATGTTTTTGTTTGTATGTATTTCATGGCTACTGGTCCATCATGGAAGAAACTCATTGGAAGTTTTATAGTGTTTATTCTATTTTGTATTATCTGTGATAATCTGGGTGTCTGGTTTCCTCTCCCCCTCCTCCCCCACAGGCAACTGGGGTAGTGTTGGTTACTTTGTGTGAATGAATTTTTTGGTTCTCCTGGACTGCTGAATATATTAGATATAGCCTTCTGGTGCTTCTCTGGGTGGGTTTGGGATGGATTGCTAAATATGAAAAAGTGAAGCTACTTGTAAATTTTTTCAACGTTAAGTTTGCCATCCATTTCATGGTACTCAGCTCCTAGATGCCATTTTAAAATCATGGAATTCTTCAACTGTAGTTATGCAGCTATCTAACTAGTTTGAGAGATTTTCTTAGCATTTTACCAAGTTCAGTGAAAGAATGTTTGTCTCTTCTTTACAAATCTTATTACTTTCTTTTACTGATAATCTAATAGTAAGCAAACAGGATGAATCCTTTTTAATCCAAAAATCGCAAACCCAAACATCTATGACAAGAATGAGACCCGCATATAGCTTCTGCAATTTTACCATGAATGCTAACACTAGTAGATACTTGATGTTTCAGTTCTGATAATTAACTAGCAGCAATCTTTGGCATTTAATGCCATCAAGATAGAAGCACATCTGACACTTGGTCCAAATTTCTTGAAGAAGAACCCCACCTATCCTTTCCCCTCTTTCTCTTTTTGGATATATACTCCCATCAAAAGAAGAAATCAAATGTTGGTCTCTTTGCGATAGATTTTTTTCTTTTTGTTAATAAAATATGTGGTAATACAACCTCAAAAGAGAGAAAGGTGGGTATTCCTCTCCCCTCCCCCCCCCAACACAAAAAAAAAAAAAAAAAAAGAGGGAAAAGTGACTATCCATAATACAAGCAATAACTAGTCGACATGCTTAAACAAACTATGATGGAGGAAGGGATAGCTAGTCATATTATTTCTTCAGATCATGACCTGAACGTATATATAAATTGATTTCAGAGGCCTAGTTTAAGGAGTAACAACAGCAATAAGATATATTTTCTTTATGATTACAAACATATAATATATAATACAAAACACATCGGTCAAGAAAGAGCATGTGACCAATTACGTTGAACAATAAGAAGATAATGAAATCTCTGATAAAACACAGTAATGTGCTTCTCTTGCCCAGTTCCATTGCTTTTGCCAAGGTATATCTACATATCATGAGTAGGTTGGTAAGTGGGAAGAACCTTAACAAAACTGAACCTGACAATCTTGGAGACCAAGTGGTGGCAGATGGAAACCAATTTGGGTGGGCATTTTTCCTGTAAAATCATTCAGAACAATTTTGTTTTACTATGAGATGCAATTTGGGTGGGCATTTTTCCTGTAAAATCCATTCATTGAGGATTTAGTAAAAAATTCATTTAGGAGTTGGAAAGGCGTCATACAGAGTCTCATTGGCTAATCACAGAAAATCACTTATTTGTTTATAACCAGCAATGTGGAGCCTGGAAATTAATACATTTTTCTGGTGGAGATGTGAAGATACTTTAAGTGTAGCAGAAAAGCACACATCATTTTCAGTAGCTGAATACTGTATCTCTTAGTGCAATTCATCTATACAAGCTTTATGATTCACACAGTGAGAAAACTGTCCCAAACTCTGATCTTAGAAGATTAAAAATAAAAAATAAAAGGTTGAGAATATTGTGGATCTTTGGTTGCAGTCTTTCTATATTTCTATCTATGCTATTTCACCGAGTTTAGGGACTCAGGATACATATTTGCATTCTCAATAAACTTTTCAAAACTGTTCTGCAGGTCTATGAGTGGATGTCTGATCAAGGAGACAGGTTTAGATTATCCTCCAGTGACAGTGCAATCCAGTTAGATTTGATCTCTAAAGTGCATGGAATTTCAACGGCTGAAGATTATTTCTCAGGTTTACCCAAGGCCTTAAAGGACAAACGTGCATATGGTGCTCTTCTTAATGCCTATGCCCAGGCTCAGATGAGAGAAAAGGCAGAGTACATGATGGAGGAAATGAAAAGCAGAGGTTACACTGTGCATTCACTTCCTTTCAATGTGATGATGACACTGTACATGAACCTCAGAGAATTTGAAAAAGTCAACTCAATTATCGCAGAGATGGTGGAGAAGAATGTTGCCTTAGATCTATATTCTTACAATATTTTGTTATCTTGTTGTGGAGCCATGGGGTCCATGGAGGAGATGGAAGAAGTTTTCACTAGGATGACTTTGGACGGCACCGTAAATCCGAACTGGACTACATATAGCACAATGGCTACAATGTACATGAAGATGGGACAGTTTGAGAAGGCTGAAGACTGCTTGAAAAAGCTTGAGAGTAGAATTACAGGTCGGGATAGGATACCTTTTCATTATCTTCTTAGCCTATATAGTAGCATTGGCAAGAAGGAAGAGATTTATCGGGTATGGGACATCTATAAATCAAGCTTCCCCAGCATTCAAAATTTGGGCTACCATGCAATGATCGCTTCTCTGATAAGGCTAGATGATATTCAAGGGGCAGAAACGATATACGAGGAATGGTTGTTGGTTAAGACTTCCTGTGATCCTAGAATCTTCAATCTTCTCATGGGCTGGTATATTAAAGAAGGGTTAGTGGATAAGGCTGAGAGCTTTCTCAATCAAGTGATTGAAGTGGGCAAGCCAAATTCAAGCACGTGGGAGATACTTGCAGAGGGCCATATTTCACAAAATCGAATTTCTGAAGCTTTATCCTGTATGAAAGAAGCTACATCAGCTGAGGGAGCAAAGAACTGGCGACCAAAGCCCACAAATGTATCAGCCTTCTTTTCACTTTGTGAGGGGAAGGGTGACATGACGAGTAGAGAAGGATTGATGGATGTTCTGAGGCAAGTGGGTTGGCTTGAGGATGAAGCTTACATGTCCGAAGTTAACTCATCTGACAGAGAAGGTGTTGCTCTTAAACTATCAGTGGAGAACAGTAGAATTGATGCAAATGATGCTGATCTGCTTCTCAACCGACTTCAGTAAAGCTTATGATACTTATCGGTAGTACAGGTGCTGTTATATGTGACCAGCCTAGGATTTTCCTTTTTCCCTAGTCTGCAGGGTTTTACTGGTCCGTGGGACACGATGCCCATGTTGATTAGTTGAGTTCATAAAAGATTAAAGGATCTTTGAAGTCCCCTATAAGCTCTGTTAAACTGTCAAGGCAGTTATTGCTCAAAGTAGGTCTATGTACCGGGGACCTCTAACGTGGCACATCAATTTTCTTGGTGGTGCTTCAGCTTCATTTTTCAATGTTCAAGGTGGATTTTCTGTTCGATTGGTTGAAGACTCATTTGTTCACAGAGGAGGCTCAGCATTTGCCACTATTTCCCATGGCCTAGATCCTGAAGCTGTTGCATGATTTTTAGTTCCATGTTGTTGTAGAAGCTAAGGCTTTTCCTTTTAATAGTAGAAATCTTCAGTTGTTTTGTTACTTTTAATGGAAGTCTGGAAGGATGCACTATGAAATGTAGTTGCAAATGCTGAATGGATTCTAATGAAACTTCACCAAACTCTTTGTCCCCTAAGACTTCCAGTGGTATTCAGAATGGATTGAAATGACACTTCCACTAAATTCTATCTTCTATCCAACAATCTAAGTTCTTTCTTGTACCTTGGATATTTATCCAGTAGAACTAAATTTGTTTTTTGCTTTTATTTTTATGAATGATGTTACCATGAGCAAGGATGCAATCCGAAGGCATTTGCCCAGGATACTGGCCATCAATTGCAATGAGGATCAATTGTGTCTGAAAGTGAATTAGATGGTAAACAGTAATTCAACATAAAATAATTCACAATTAGCTGTGTATTTACTTGGAGCTTAGGGGTTAATTTTTTTACTGACCCATTTAACCAACTTGGTTTAACAGGAACTAACTGAGTTCAAGTATGAATCTCCTATTGGAGAGATTGGTTGGAACACATCTATTTTGCCTGGATTTTAGAACTGGGTTGGAGGTGAATTTGCCAAGTCAAGGTTCTCCAAAGCAGTAATGTGTAGTAATTAATAGTTTAGATGTAGTCATATGAGCTATATATATTAGGTTGTCATTTATTTATTTGGGGTTGGGGGGTTTAAAATATTAGGTTGTTTGTTTACAACCAAATAAACCAGATCAGATCTGGATAGTTTGAATTTAAATCAGTGATTAAGATCTGGAGCTCAAATACTTGTACATAATCATTGTCTAACCTGGGCCCCTCTTTAGTCCCATCAAAAGTTTATGGGAAAAGGAAACATTTATTAAAGTATATTAGTAACACTAAACCCTAAAAGTAAACAAGTCTTCTTTCAATTGTTGTTAGGCATGTAGCTACTACAGAATCACAGTCATGAGTCCTTGTACTTGCAAGTTTTGGGTTGGAAAGGGAAAGCTTTTGGGTGGGCCTTATGGACCCTGGATCTCGAGCCCATCAAAATCTTTAACTCTGAGGAAGCAATAGTACCTTTATTGCTTTCACCAAATCCAATGAAATTTGATTTTCTCTAACTTTTGAACTGCATTATAATTAGTTCTTCCCTTTATCTTTGAAATCTTCCCTCATGCAATGCATAAGATGAAGATGCTGTAGATTTATTTTTAACAGTTCATATAGGAGGGCAAGTCTTGGTGCAACGGTAAAGGTTGCTCCATTGTGACCAAGTGGTCATGGGTTTAAGTCTGGAAACAGCCTCTCTTTGAAAACAGGGGTAAGGCTGCATGCACTGGTTATGCCTTCTTTTATAGGTGAGTTTCAAGGGATCTTGGTTAGGCCAGAAATTCTAAGTTTCTTTTTGACTTCCTACCAAGATCCCTTGAAAGTCACCTATAAAAGATAGAATCATAATCCTTTCAATAGATGTAGTGAAACCCCTAAGAATTCTGATTTCATGGAGATGTTGATGAGTGCATAATGACATCTAACCCAAAAGCTCAAGCTTCAAGATCAAGAGACCCTCCCAAGATCATAAGCAAAACTGCTTACTGTACACTATCCAACCAATGTGAAATTATAATCTTTCTCATTCTTAGCCATGAAGTGCACTCACTCCTTCAGTGTGATGGGCTTCTCAATCAACTCTAGGGAAGCTTGTGAAAACTACCCTTACTAAAAGTCTAAATGCAGATAAAACCATGTGGGTCCCAAAAGGTTATTATGGGTCCTACGTACCCAGTTACTTATCGTTGTTGTTGGGTACAGTCTTTGGAGTCTCTCAGTAAGGTCTCTATCTTGTAGAGGCATATATTAAGATTCTTAGAATCAATGAGATTCTTTTTTTTTTTCAAATTCTGAAACAACCAACATGCAGGAATGTGGTTTTCAGAGTTTTTTAAGTGGCTAGGGAGTAAGGGACCCTCCTTCCATGTGCATATATTGGGTAGTGAAGTGCCACTACTGTTCATGAAAGGGAAGATCCCATTTGCTCATGTGGGTGTGGGTCCCCTATATCTACCAACAACTTTCCCCCTTTTTGGATTTATCTGCAACTGTGATTTGGAAGTTTCACTATTTTTGATTCTCATATAATATTTGTTCCAGTTTCACTAGTTTCTATGAAAAACTGATTCCCCCTCTCACCCATTGTTTGTAAGCTTTATAATTAAAATGGGAAATATAAGTTGATATGAGGATATTCATCTAGATACCCCCCCAACCCCAATCTAGAAATGGGTCCCACTTATTAAATGGTCTAGGCATCTTACCTCACACTCCTCAAGCAAGTTGGATAAAATTCTTCATTATAATAATTAAGCATGTTAAGATCTTAATCCCTAATAAAGTGTAATTGCTCCAATATTGCAAACAAAGGCAAAACAAGAAATGAATTTTTGTTTCCTAACCTAATGAATTATTATTGAAATGTCCCCACCTACCTATATAATTAAAGTTAAACAAGTGATGTAATACTCATTAGACCATTAGGAGAGGTTTTCCAAATTATAATCTCACATTAAGCATTTGATTTTGTGTTAAAAGTGATACCATGTTAGCAATGAAACAGCCCATATGCGTAACGCGCCGCTAACACTATAATACAAGCTCATTGAGATCAATCCTCGTGCCCTCGTAGATACGGTTAAGCTTCAATTCTAGCTTATTAAAAGGTAATCCCCATGATTAGCACAGAGCCACTGACCTTAAACTTTTTGTATCAATAAATTTTGGAAAGTAGACCATATTAACCGGTTCAACCACGGGCCTCATGTTCTGATTCCATATAGACCAGAGTCAATCAAAACTGGAAAAACCAACCACCGCTCATGATAAAGGTGAGTTCCTTGGTAAGGCTATCAATTTGGAATCGATCGTATAAAAGTATAAAACCATACCGAACCATACCTGTACAAATTCAGTAAGGTTTCGGTATGAGAAAATAGAATCTCTCTCTCTCTCTCTCTCTAGTATGATATGGTATCGATTTCTAAAACAAATCGATATACATATATATATATATATATATAAATAAATACTATATCGAATTTCCTATACTGTACCAAATTTGTATTGAACCGAGGCTATAGTGTATAACCAAAGTACCAAACCCGCAAAATTAAAACCCTAAGTTTTTATTCTTAATTTTGTTTTGAAGCATGAAAGATATATTTTTTAAATTTACATTGAAATTCTTTCTATTATTCTCTTTTCCTACATCTCAATCTACAATTCTTTCAATCAATGACCTTTTTTTCTACTATTAATATCCTTTAAGAAGAGCGGGTATAAATCAAAACCACAAGAGGCAAGTGTTCATGCTCTTTTATCTTCCACTCTTCTATTGTGTTATCTTCTTCATCATCGCAGGTTGTGGGTAAACCCGTGAAAGTGAGATGTTGGAATGGCTCAATCAAATCAAAGCTTCGAAGAATTAATGGATTGCTTGATCTAATTGAGTTGTACCAATATCATGTTTTTTATATTAAAAATTGTTTTTAATACCGAATGCAAATCGTACCAACTCGATACAACATCAATATTGGAAATACAATTTGTATTTGATGTAGTATAGTTTTGGTATTTGTTTTCTATCTTCTGTACTGTACCGGATTCTCAATACTGTATCGACTCACACTCTTTTTTCCTTGGTCTGAATTTGGGCTAACAAACTTGAACCCTAGCGGTTCGGTTCACAGGTTGACTAACCGGTTCAACCTGCTGGCCGATTGGGATCCAATGCCAATGGACAGATCAAAAGGCATGGACACTTGGTGGAAGAACTGAAATGGGTCCCACTAATGTGATGCATTCCTACCTCCAAGTCATTGATCGAAGAAACATATACGGAAACTGTTCTGAGAATAATTTATTATTATATTATTTCTTATAATATACTCAACATTGATTCACCAAATCCTAGCAAAACACATTGATTGGTATACGACATGCACCACATACCCACTAACATGTATGGCACGACCCCAATGAAACGCGTTTAGGTGGCAAGACCCCATTGGTTGCAATCAAGTAATTAAATAAGGTTCAAGTCCATGTCAAGGGCATATATGGCTTTTGTTCTCTTATATGTAGGGACCACCCATAGTAAATAAATAATTTTATTTTAATTTATCCATTTATATTTTTATAAAAAAAAAATAAAAGAATTTTAAAATTAATTAATGAGGTAGGGCTTGTTACTGGTTAGCGTAGTATGCGCGGCTTGTAATTAAAGGTAGGGGACCTCACATGCGCATCACATGGGAGAAGGGGTTTGGTACTTGCCGTAGACACGTTTTCTTCCTCGCCAAAATAGAGAGCTCTTCTCATGTTCATGTTCATGTCTTACCGCTTTTGCTTCACTCCAACCACGTTTACAGCTTGGCATCAACTTTCCCACCTTGCCCCTCTTTCTGATTTCATTTTACCAAATTATATATTTCTTTTTGTCTTTTTAAAGGAAAATTTTTATAAATAAATGGCATATAAATGCAATGGGTTAAGATTTAATTGGATGAGTGATTTGATAAATCAAGATCCATTTTGGATATTATGATTGGCCGAATTTTCCTTCACTCAATGGTGAAGAAAGAACATCTTAAACCATGACATTTGTTCAAGAAAACTGCATAAGTGAATAGGTCAAGTTGGGTGAAGGAAAACTCACTTCATGATAATTTTTCCTTTTCCCACCTCTCCTCTTTATCTCACTTCCCCCCCCCCCTCCCCCCATCCTATTGGGCCCCCCACCGTTTTTAAGTTCAACTTAGTCTTACCTATTTAACATGAAAAAGATAAGGACTTACAATCGAAGAGAGTTTGAAAATTTTGTTGTTAGTCTCATTGCCCTTACACTAATGCTGGTAGAATCAATGAGAGCACGTGCAGAGGCATCAACATGGGCGAAATTTTTTATCTCATAGAAGGTGGGACAGTAATTTTATGTGCTCATGTGTCTAGATGCAAAATCCATGTAGCCTAAATAGGGATTTTTTTCTCTTATTTTATTTATTTGTTGGGAGAGGCTATGTGGGGTGGGTTCGAGCTCTTGATAACTTCTTCCTATGATTTGGGAAACATTATGTGATCTAATGGTTGTTATTTAAACAATTTCATAGGAATTAGAATATTTCCTCGCCTATTTTTTTGAAACGAAGAACCTTTAGTTGGTTCAAGGGAAATCAAATGGAGAGGGATTAAATCAAAATTAAAGTAGAAATTTTTGTAATCATTACACCACATGATTATATAATTAATTTAAAAAATATTTCAAATATAATTACTAAATTTTTAGAAAATGATAGGCACATTATCTGTATCATGCATCCTTTCACACTCTATCTCCTCCCTAACATGTGGGCCCCTTGTATGCAAATTATGTGACACTTCCTCAATCCCTTGCTCTCATTGGCTTAGCGTGGGAGATTCCATCTCACAATAGCGTATCAATCTACATCCTCAAATTTTAATTTAATTTACAATCAAATCCCTTTGTTTTAAGAAGTAAAATAAATATTATATCTGAAAGGATTTAATTATTAAATATGGCAAGAATTTCTGGAAGATTACATAATCATGATGACAAACTTATATCACTTCCTTTCTTTTCCCTTCTATTTATTTGCAACTAGATGGAGTCATAGCTAATTAAACCTATTTTACATCAAATTTGTTAGACTATGGTATACTTATGATTAGATTAATTATAACAAATTGTAATTAAATGTCTAAAAGTACATACCCAAGAAAAAAAAATAAGAAGACAAGAAAATAAGCAAAACTATAATTATATTTTCATGAAATGTTAACATAAAATAATTATGTCTAATTTCTTATAAAACCTTTTAATTGTCAAAATCTAACTACACCTACCTAATCTAGTCACATATCATCTACACTTTTCATGTACTGAATTATTGACTTGGAGGGGAAATATTGTTAAATAAGGTTCATTCTAAAGCCTTACTAGTATAACTTGTGATATTTGATCTAATATTATCACCCTTGGTCTTTGACTTTTGATCCCCCAACTACCCCTTTAATGTTCTTAGACTACAAGCACTCATGGAACAAGGCACAAGCAATCTTATGGTTTCTTTAGGATTGCTGTAATTATCAAGGAACAGCCCATCTATCTATCATTACAAAAATAAAATAGAACTGTCAATCTATAAAAGTTTCTCCATTATATACCACAGACTTCATTGGTTTTACCTCTTATATATAACAATAATTTAAAAAAAGAAGTTGATTCAACATTTTAGTTCACAAATTCTTAAACCCTCCAACTAATATGAGGGGAGGCTCTACATATCCTGACTTGGAAGTAGAGCAGCACATCTTCCATTAATTATTATGTGGCAGTTCATGTGAGGCTAAAATTTTATGTATAAATGGATTCTACATTGATCTGTTCACCTACTAAATTTCAGCTCATATCGAATTTAGCAAATGGTACAACAAGATACTGAAAAAAACTGACAAGGACTACCAATAGACTATAGTGGTTGCATGGGTTTCCATAGGAAGGTAGGATACATCAATTCTTAGTTTAAAATTCGACACATGATCAATCCACATCATTTCCTAACTATTCAACAGTGAAGATATCCAGATCACCCTTCTATGTGGCAGAGAACACATAGCGTGCTGATATACTTCCAAGTGAGGCATGGTGAAATATTTTTTTCCTCAAATATAAACTTTAGTGAAGTTACATATGATATTGTTTTTTAAGTTGGTAATTCATACCTTAAAATTACAAATGCAAAACACATACGTAAACACATATTATTAGACATTTTGTTAGATTATTTCATATAATTAAGCTGATGAATAATTGAATATTTCGTTAGATTGCATACGTATACAATTATTTTTAATAAAAATTAAATAAACTTATTATAATTCAAATCAATTCTTTAGTTTTCATTATTTCTTTTTTGGTAGGTTACCGCGTAGAATACCAAACACAAAGATTGGAAGGACCACTTGCAATAGGTACGATGGATAAAGAAATTCACATGTATTATAACAAGATTGCTTATGCATGAGGCTTTAATAAAGAATACAAGTTGCAAGTCTAATAAGTAATACCCATGGTCTATGGAGAAAGATGAGGGTAAGATTCAATCCCTACTCTATGATAACAACATGCAAAGACTTTATGATCTACACTATAATTAAGGAATATTTGGTTCTCTTTTCTATAATTCTCTATGTGATCTCTTTCCTATCCTTGATGCCTCTTTATTCCCCAACCCCAACTCAACCCCTTTCTTTCATTTTCTTTATGGTTTCTTACAAATTTTCATTCATTGCAATTATTTCTAATTAGGGCAAGAGAACACTGCTAGTCATGTAGCCTTGCACTAGCGTAGAGGTTAATGAGAGTGCACACAAAGATATTGACTTGGAAAGAATTTCAATTTCACTGGGGGTTGAATGGTCTTTTCATACACTCCTGTGTCTTGGCACAAGAAACACGCCATCCACTCTAATATGTAGCATTCTTTTTCCATTCTAATTAATACTTTGTTTTAATTAAGACATATTTATAACATGATTATTTATTGTGAGGATAGAAAAGAGGAGTTATATATGCTCATGGAGAGATCATGACTTGAGCATGGTGTTTTGTCCAATGATTTTCTATGAAAGGTAACTACTAAGGTAGAATCTTAGAATCACTATTCTATAATTTAAAAAGGGGGTATTGGGATAAATGTAAAAGGACTCAATAAGGTCCATATATTAAAAAAAAAGTGATTTATTTCTTATTAGTGCATGATTAGAAGGTGATTAGGTCAAACCCAAAGCAGGTAGAGCTAAGTGCCAAAGATACATTCCTAATTAGGTCTATCTAATCAGTGCTCAAGTCAATTTCATACACAATAATAATCAACTTCAATATACATTTTTTAAGTGTGAAAAAATAGCAAAAATTTGATCTCTTGTTGCTAACTAATTTCAAACCTCATTACCACAAGTCACTTCGAATGACAATCTATTGTTTTTATTATAAGAAAGGGAGAAGGTTCTCAACGCAAGCGACATAGGAGAGCACACCAAGGAAGGACGATGACACGATTCCGTGAATAAAGGGCAGAGAGAGGGTGCTAATGTACCCTTTGCGGACGACTTAGAAAACATAACTAAAAGGGTCCTTATAGGCGTTACCATGCCTAGTGAACTATTTCACTTCACTAGTTTGCCATTACATGGGTTAGTCCATGTAACAGAGGACCCCACATACATCTCAATGATCAAACTTTATATTAAAACGAGTAGAGGAAGTAGTTAGAATTACAAAAAATTCTATTTTGTATTTTATAATCATTTCCATCTAATGACATTTTGGTAATTTTACTAAAACTTCTAATTATAGTTTGAGAAAACTTTCTTTGCTTACTTTGGACTAAAATTTGTCCATTGAGATGTATGTGTGGTCTTCCATTAGCATATGTACTTCTAAATGGCAAATAATGAAGCATTATAATTCACTGGGCATAGTCACAGTGGATTTTTTTCGCTAAAAAATTATTAAAACTCTGAATTATTTTAGCATTATTCATGCTTCAACATCTTCTATTTATCATTATCTTATGTCATTTTCACCATCACTTTCATATAAAAATTAAGAGAGAGAGAGAGAGAGAGAGGGTTGGGCGTGTGGTGGAGAAGAATTGAACAACCAAGTTCTAATGGTTAATTGCCAAAAATTGCAGTTTCAGCTAAACTTTGGTTGGGCAGTGATGGATCACTTTCTTTTTTCCCCAATTTAATAGTGGGGTTTGATTGGTCGTGTAAAGCTTAACACATATTGTTAATAATAATAATTATATTTGTTGATGACACCTCATAAGGTTGATGTCGACAAGTTTAATTAAGAAATTAATTAATATGCAATGGTACAAAAGTATAATTATTAAATGTGAGAGGGAGATAATATGTTAATTTCAAGTTTCCAACTAATATAACACGAGAAATTAACGCCGGCAGGCGGATTTGGGTCTTCTGTAGCACGACATAGTGTGTAGTGCACCATTCGACGGTCTGCAGTGCATGGGCATGCATCCCAACACATAGGTGGATTGTTAGGCTGCGTATCCATGAGCTGCAGACCATCAAATATACATTACACGCTGTGTCGCGATACAGACGAACCCCACGCACCGGCAAACAAGACGGAGGATATATCTGTACTTTTGTTAGCATCTTTGCTATATGGGCCATGAACAGATTGACATTTGTATTGAAGTCTCGTCCTTTTCCTTTATTTGTTTTACACTTAATTTTTCTCTTTTTTTTCCAAGAATACCCTTTTCCTTTTAAGAAGGTACAGCTAGGTAAGGGTATCATTGTTCTGATTTCAAATTTTGAAACCAAAACCGAGCAGATTTGTTTCGGTTTGATTTGATTTAGTTCTAAACGGCCGGTTTAGAACTATCAATCATCGAACTAAAACCCACAGCATCTAGACATGCCCTAGATTAGTTTGGATCACTTTGAAATCTAATACCATGGCCATGATCTTAGAAAAATCTGGAGCGGATTGGTAGAATCGGTCGATTTCAATTCTGATTTCGACCAAGTCGACTCAACCGTTTTTTGGGTGATTTCCTAGGGTTCAGGCGATTCAAATTGATTCTCGATCAATTTTGATGAGAATAAAAAATTATGGACGCCGATCTCGTTGTCAATTTTCACTTACTTGAACCATGATCATGGCTGATAAGATTTCATAATCTAAAAATGAACTTAGGAGAAAATGGATAAAAAAAGATCTTTTTTTTTTCACGATTCATCAAGAAATCAACCCATCCAAGTACAGGTTTTTTTTTTTTTTGATTGGATGGGAATGAATGAATTAATATTCTAATCTTTTCCCTAAAAAATTCATTAGAACTTCCTTGCCAAAAAAGGAGAAAAAGAAAATGTTACTCCCCCCCCCCCCTCCCCCCTTCCATGTGGCAGATTCCAACTACAATTACATATGATGAAAATAGACATTTTCAACTATTTTATTTAGAAAATAAAAATAAAAATAGTAAGGAGATGTTTTTTTAAGAGCAAAAGTAAAATAGAAGGTGGATTGGGGGTGACATTGACAAATGGACTGTATATGATGAAGACAATTATTTCTCAGTTCATTGGTGCTTTGTCGGTGAAATGCATTCTCCCAAGAGATCATGGGTTCGACTCTCCTGTCTTCACTTCGTACCATAATAGCATCATCGATTAAAATGATCAATGTCGATTCTTATTCAAATCGACTAGAAGTGGGGATTGAATGGATCAATTGGATCAGAATCAACCAACCGGGCTGATCTGATTCCGGTTTTTAAGATCATAAGCACAACTAGTTGCACAAGTGCCTCTTGTTGCCTCTACTCACTATTTGCAGTAAAATTTTAAAATGGTAGGCCTACATATTTTCCTGATAACAATTCAATCTCAATCAAGTGCACTATAACATCAAACTAATTACTTTCATCATATCATCATATCAACTCAAACTTCTTTGAACATTTCTAAATCTTCATAGATGACACCAACTGAACCAAAGACATGAATTATAGTAAAGTGCCCACTCAATCAAACCATCAAGAACCCTAATAATAGTAACCTTTTATTTTCAAATTTCTTCCCCAATAAGCTTCAGTGATGCCCAAATCTTTACTTCTTAAAGAAGGTAAGTTTTGGATTAAAGATTCAAATCCCACCTCAGCACTTAACTTTTTGAGTCATAAAGTGTAACAGACCATCGGAAGGGACATAGCTGTCATGGTTTAAAACCTTGAGGTCATTTTGGTAAATCAAAAAACCACTAATGACCACTCCACCGTCCCGTAAATATTCGTTGTTATATACGCGAGAGACCCAGTTTTCATTACACAGGTTTCTGTCTCAGACAGCTCAGAGCCCACAGAGACAAGAAACCCACAAAAGAAAGAAACATCAAAAACTTGCATCTCTGCAACTCACAATCCCAATCACAACAGCAATGGCTGAGCTTGAAAACCCTAATGAGATGCCTAGGGTTATTACCTTCCTCTCGTCTCTGCTTCAGAGAGTGGCCGAGTCGAATGACATGAACCGTCGGTTGGAGCAGCAGAAGATCTCGGTCTTCCATGGTCTCACTCAGCCCACCATCTCAATACAGAGCTACCTGGAAAGGATCTCCAAGTACGCCAATTGCAGCCCGTCTTGCTTCGTTGTCGCTTATGTTTATCTAGATCGGTTTTCACAGAAGCAACCCTCGTTGCCCATCAATTCATTCAATGTTCATCGATTGCTCATCACCAGTGTCATGGTCGCTGCCAAATTCATGGATGACATGTGAGTTACTAAAATATATATATATTTTTTTAATTCTTCGATCATTCACATCGTTTTCTTTTTCTGGGTTTTTCGAGTTGCTTAAAAGGTTTTCTTTTTCTGCAGTAATTGGATTGAATTTTGATGGGCTTTTCTTTCTTTCTTTCTTCTTGTAGTTTTCTACATCTGGGTTTGGTTTCTTCTGCTCTGTTTAGCTGCGGTTGACGTTCTCTTTTTTCTTTCTTTCTTCTTTTTAATGGATTACTTTAGCAGACTTTAAAGTCTCTCTGAATTCAAATCTATCTTGTGTTTGCGTGAAATTCCAGTTTTAAGAGAAGATTCGATGATTTGATCTCTCAATTTTTTTTGAGTCTCTCTCTGTTCTTCTATAATGAGGCCAGCTTCTGACCTGAATCCCCTGTAAACATCTAAGATGTACTGGAGTAAATCCGGCGCATGTTAGCAATACTGTTTTGGAAACAACTACTGCCCAAAGAGAAAAAAGGAAGACAGCCCTGAGCCATGTGAAAACCTTTTGATCATTCTCAGACAACCACCTAAGATGTGGTAATGCTGTCCATGAAGGGCATTCATGTAATTTCATTGAAAAGACTGTTATAGTACAGGATGTACAGATAAGTAAAAAAAATGAAATGGGTATATTGGTAATTTAACACTTTTTGGGTTTTTGTTTTGTTTCTTCTTGTTTTGGGAATTTCAGGTATTACAACAATGCTTACTATGCAAAGGTTGGAGGGATCAGTACAACAGAGATGAACTTCCTTGAGGTGGATTTCCTGTTTGGTTTGAGCTTCCACTTAAATGTGACACCCACCACATTCCACACCTACTGTTCTTACCTTCAAAGAGAGATGATCCTGCTGGAACCTACTCTAAATCTTGGAAGATCTTTAAAGCTCCATTGTAGCTTCAGTGAGGATGAATCTACCCACCAAACACAACAACTAGCTGTTTAAAGGTGTTGGAATTGGAATTTTCCTTAAGTTAGAGCTAGTGATGGAGAGAGACTCTCTCTCTCTCTCACTCTGCCATTTCCTTCTTTGTCTTTTTTGGCCATATGTGGGTTGGAAAATTGAACCCATGATCATGTGTACTAAAGCCATCTGTTTTTTGTTTCCTTTTCTTGGTTTTTGTTTTTGGTTTTTTGAGTTGTGAACTTCAAGCAGTGGTATATACAGATAGGAATTTCTTCTTTACAGACTGGCTGACTTACTCACTCAACCTTTTTTTTGGTTTTGTTTTTGGTAAAGTCTTATTCACTTAACCCAGTTCTTTACTTTTAATACATTTATGTAAGAATGTGAAAAGATAGATAGATATATTTACTTTTCCAAGATTAGATTTTTCATCTGTAGGGTTATATCTTAGTTTGAGCTAATCTTGAAGGGGAAAAATTAGTAAGTAGGAAAAGTTTTACCTGGAAACTTGGGTAGTTGACAGAATGCATTCTTGTGACTATATAAGTTTGTGGTTAGCTTATTAGAAGGTGAAGATAGTTTCTTCAAAAGATAGTGCTTTAGATTCTTTTGGTGAGGAGACATGGCACATTGTGGGCAACTAAATGGGTAAGGTGACCTTGTTGTTGTAGCTGTGTAAGCTGGATAGTCATGTGAGCATTTTATTAAATCGGACCGGTTTTAAATTTGGTTTAAGGTTGAATTTTAAGTGAACAATGTTAGGGTTTAGGGTTTAAGTACAAGGTTGCTTAAAGCATTACACCCTGAGTATCTAGTTTGGAATACCCAGACTACTGCCTCCAACTAGTATTTATAGGAAACTAGGGTTTAGGTCAGATGGACTAATTACTAGATTGCCCCTCACAGCCTGAGTATTAATACAAGTAGGATTATATTAGAACATATGAAGGGATATTACATAAATACCCTTACAAACAATTCAACCCAAAGATTAAATAGGTTGGACCATGATGAGATTAGCAAATAAATTTGTCTTGTAAACGAGTTTTCGTCTGCTAAGCTGCGCTTAATATATCTATTTGGCATGATTTTTATTTTTGGGTGTCAAACTGGAATGTTATGGGCTTAATTTTCACTCACTTAAGATGATGGTAAATGGATGTAGCAACTCACAATTAAGAAAAATTAAGAACCTATAAGATTGAATAAAAATATAGGGCAATATTCTCCACCTGGGAGTATGGGGCGCAGGCTACGCTTTGGGATGGGCGCGTCATTTTGGTCATTTAGGGGGATGGACCGATCATTTTGCCCACCATTTATGTATCTGGGCGCATCTTGTGCCCCCAGTGTAGAAAACATTTTTTTTTAAAACAAATACTTTTTTTCTAGTATAAGAAACCAACTTCACATCCTCTGTATTAAGCCTATTGGCAAAGATTCCTTGAAAAGTAATCTACAGGTATCAGTGTTCTTTATACTACCAATCATAGAGTTACTTAAATAGACTTTCTTTATGTTTCGAGAAACATGCTTGAGGGGTTGCATGTGGTCCGGTCTAAGAAGGAGGAGGAAGCGGATGCACTGCTTAAGGGCCTTAATTTTTATGGGGTCACACAAAGTCAACCAATTGGGTCTTATTCTTCTTCACTTTCTTTGGGATGGATTGAACCTGGTAGAAATAATCATCCATAACATACATACAAATGTAATTAGGGGAATAAGAAACTTATTTGAACCGTTGATAAATCGAAGTTGATGATGATAAACTCACAATTTACAGTGTTACAAATCTGCAAATAGATAGAAAAATTTACAGAATCGATGGAGTTGAGTTGTGCCATCGGTCACTCCCCTTAAGATTGCAGACACCCTTATAGTGCAAACCGAGTTCTTACAAATCAATTTCCAAGATAAAATAAATTTATAGGCCCCTCCAGTAATTACTAAGTCATGTCGGGACACTTCAAAGTTGGGTTCAATTAAACATAAACGACGCCAATGTATAGAGAAATGAGCTAAACCTCTTCTCTATGTATAGAAGAGGAAGAGACAATACAAAAGAGTGTCTCCAAACGAGACATGTCCAAACATCATGTCTTTTCTCACAAAATATGTTTGTTAACCATTCAAACATGTCTTTCCAAAAATATTTATATATATATGTTTTCCGATAATCACACGATTAACACATATTGGTCATTTAGGTGCTTATTAAAAAAAGACAACCCTCTAACAAACGTTTTACAAAATATGATAATATTTTGAATTATCTATATTAAAAACATTTAAAATTCTAATAGAACCCAAAGGAAAATGTTTGGGTTTGAATTTTTTGAGTGGCCACTTTTGCACAAAAATGCTAAAGGTTAAGACCATATTCAAACTCATCCCTCTTAAGATCCAGCATAAATGGGACCAAGAGTGGATAATAGCCTTAACCGAAATTTATTCAAAAAAAGGGAAAATTCTCAATTGTATTATGCTTATATTTTTTTGTCGGACAAGAGATCTCTACTTGGTTGCATGGTATCAACACAGGCGTCTGGACCAATGGGAGGGCACGCCTAAGTATCTACCCAAGGGACAGAGGCATCATGTCACGGTGCTCTGTAAGAGGGCTTAAGAAACACCACCAAGTGGAAGTCTTTTTCCCTTTCTTGTCCATCTATTCCAAAAAATGATCTTTGAGTTTTTGATGATAGAGTGCAAGCTCCTAAGAAATCTCGATTCGAGTCTTCTGTCTTCACCTTGTCCCCCCGACTCCCATATCATTAAAAAAAAAACACCACTGTGATCATTTTAAGAAACTTTATTTTAAAAAGTAAAGAAATGAAAATTTTAACTGAAATTTCACATAATATCAGAAAAAAAAAAAGTGATGTGAAAATTTAATCCAAAATTTTTTTTGCACCAACCAAGTTGTCACATGGCCAGCAAATATCTGCTCAACTATTTACAACAATAGCTAGAAGACTCACATGTTCATTAGACTTGCTACTAAAGAAAGTTTGAGATTTGAAAACCCAAACATTGCGGTTTCTTTGATTTGTTTACCAAGAAGCTCATTCTTATTATATTGCACATATTAGGTTAGGACTGTTAGGTCATCCTAGCTTGTAGTTCTTCACGTATGGACTAAGAAAGACAGAAGCCAGCCAACCGTAAACCCCTCCAGTGTAGGAATATACCATACAAGATGAGAATATTCTTACCTTGTCAATTCAAGAGTAGTACACTTCTATAATAACCTATGTAATTGGTTGCATAATACATAAAAACAAGTTTTTCTTAAGCCACGGTGAATGAGAATCTATTTATCATGGGGCATCAGATGCGTATGGGAGGATATCAATAGGGTATTTTGAGGGAACATACTAAAACTCGATCTATAGGGATTTGTGAAACCCTAGGATGGTGTGGTAAATGAAAACTTTCTTCTATTACATAATATTCCTCTTGGTATCTGCTGTGAAAATTGGCTATTCCCCATGATGTGAATTGGTAAAATAGTATAAAACTATAGGATTGAGTTTCCCTCAGTCACGGTGACAGAGGTATTCCTTCACCATTGCCCATCATTGCACTTGAATGACTGTCTAAAAACAATAGAGGGCATTTCTGACCTCCAACATATAGGGGAGAGTTAGATCATACATTTTATATGTTCAATATATTAAATCATTGATGTATAATTAAATGTAAATTATGATACTTAATCCTTCACCCTAATAGTGCATACATTTATACACACGGAATATATCTATGTATATATATATATATATACAAGACTGAGGCGGGTTCAGCCCAAGCCCATCCCGGCCCAGCCTCGGGCATGTATAACCCAACTCTAGCACAACCCACAATTTGAAAAGCCCATCTGAGACCCTGAAATTTTAGGGCCTCGGATCGACCTAGCAGGGCCAAACTTGCACCTCTAGTACTCACTAGGATTTGAAACTGATTATTTGTTATCGAACACTTTCTTCCGTGTCATTAACAAATGAGCTTTAAAAATGTCAGACAATTTAGAGCAACAATAAGGACCAAAGAAGACAAGTAGACAACCCTTATCACATGTCAACTCCAAGAAACAAACCTGCCTTGGGGCTAACGAGGAATCAGGATTCTCCTCCATTCTGTATGGGTCACAGTGTTAAACCAAGTAGATCAAAAAAGTCTTATAGATTTGGGCCCAAATCAAAAGTGAACAGGCCCACTTAACAAGGTCGTTATGCTAAGCAATGTTGGGCTAAAATTGCTTAATATAATATTTTGGGATTTGGGATGTTCAGCCAGTGCAACTACAGCGGCGGAACTTGCTTCATAGTGCAGTAACAGCCTTAGTAAGTTCGGGAATGGTATTAAAACGGGTATGGAATATGGATGGCAATAATAGTTTTCAAAAATATTGTACGTACGACAGTAATATAATACATGTTTAGTACATGATTAATACAATCATCTTGTAAGAAAAAATACGAGTATATATTCTCCTTGCATGAAATGACTTCATTGGCCTTCGATGTACAATGTCATTTGGTTGCACCTAATTGGTGCACTCCCATATGCCGCTTACTCAATGAACCTTCTCTCCTTTTGTTTTGTTTTTTTTTTTTTCCTAACAATTTTGAAAATTCATATCTTTTAATTCGTAAGTCTGATTTTTGAGAACCAGTGTCACTACGAAGCTTATTCCTAGGGATGTGAACGGATCGGAATTGGCTCGGATAGTGCTATATCCGCATCTGCATCCGATTAGCTTTCGGACAAATTCGGATAGTGCTAAATGGATACGGATCGGATACTTTATCCGTTTACATGTAAATATAGCTTTTCGGATAGCTATAGCCTATTCGTATCCGTATCTGTTTAGCTTTCGGACGGATTCGGATAGTGCTAAATGGATACAGATCGGATATTTTATCCGTTTACATGTAAATATAGCTTTCGGATAGCTATAGCCTATCCGTATCTGTATCCGTTTAGCTTTCGGATGGATTTAGATAGTGCTAAACAGATATGGACGTGGATACGAAAATGGATTTCGGCTATTCATTTACATCCTTACTTATTCCGAGTATTATACAATGATATATAATTTGGACACTGATTCGGCAACAAATTGTTTAATAATTCCTTTCAAATGTGGGGCTCACACAATAAAATGTTTTCCCCTTTTATTTTTTTGCCTTAAAATTTTGAAAATTCATATCTTTTAATTCGTAAGTCGGATTTTTAAGAACCATTGTCGCTACGAAGCTTATTCCGAATATTTTTTTTTTTTGGGGTTAAAGAATTCCGAATATTGTACAATGATATGTAATTTGAGACTCAATGTGGGACTCACATGATAAAAAAAAAAAAACCAGATAAATCACACTTTATCGGGCCATCTTCAAATATCAAGCATTTTATGTTATAGACATGTTTATTATTTCTAGAGACATCCACATGGGCCCGAGTTCAACTCCAAAAAGACTAACTTTGGTCAAGCCCAAAATTGGTTCAACAATGAACCAAAAAGATAATTGGTTGTTGTGTGACACATGGTCTGAGCAATAGATATATCTTTATGTATAGACTTGTTTATTATTTGTAGAGACATTCACATTGGCCCGAGTTCTAATCCAAAAAGACTAAATAGAACGATATAGGCTAATGCGTACCAATGATCACGTTCCGTAAGACAATAAATGGCCCCTAAAGGTGTTGTCAGATAATCACAAATTGGCCTCTAAGCAGAGAGAGAGAGTGAGAGAGAGAGAGAGAGAGGTTATTAACAACATCAAAATGGTCTCGGACATCCTTTATTTATAGCAAAAAATGTCTCTTGAAGGTACCCCTTTGAATAGGTGTGCCTCTTTATTTCAACAGATGGGATTTAAAGATTTCAATCGAAGTTCTGTGAATGAACCTGTACAAATAGATCTATCTTTACATATAGACATGTTTATTATTTGTAGAGACATCCCCATAGGCCTGAGTTCTAGTCCAAAAAGACTAACTTTGGTCAAATCCAAAATTGGTTCAACAAAGAACCAAAAAGATAACTGGCTATTGGTGACACATGGCCTAAGCCACATGTTCAAATAGATATATCTTTATGTATAGACATGTGTATTATTTGTAGAGACATCCACATGGGCCTGAGTTCCAATCCACAAAGATTAAATAGAATAATATCCAGGTTAAGGCATACCAACGGGCACTTTCCTTAAGTAGACGCCCTCTAAAGGTTTTGTAGAGTAATCATGAATCGCCCTCCAAGATCCAACAGCCTTGTGGAAAGTGTTGTATAACCGAAAAATGGAATTGCAGAAAGAGAGAGAGAGATCATTATTAACAACACCAAAATGGCCTGGGACATCCTCTATTTATAGAGAAAAAATGTCTCTTGAAGGTACCCCTTTGAATAGGCGTGCCTCTTAATTTCAACAAATGAGATTTAAAGATTTCAATTCGAGTTCTGTTAGTGAACCTGTACAAATAGATCTATCTTTCCATATAGACATGTTTATTATTTGTAGAGACATCCACAAGTGCCCGAGTTCTAGTCCAAAATTGGTTCAACAAAGAACCAAAAAGATAATTAGCTGTTGTGTGACACATGGCCTAAGCCACTTGTGCAAATAGATATTTCTTTATGTATAGACATGTTTATTATTTATAGAGACATCCACATGCTCCACACAGACTAAATAGAATGATATTGGTTAAGGTTTTACACTTTCCTTAAGACCATAGACACCCCTAACAATGTCATCGGGTAACCGTGAATTGGCCTCCAAGATACAACAACCTTATGGAAAGTGTTGTATACCCGAAAATAGAGGAGTTGCAGAGAGAAGGAGTTGCATCCACAGAGAGAGAGAGAGAGAGAGAGAGAGAGAGAGAGAGAGAGAGAGAGCATTATTAACAACATCAAAATGGCTTGGGACATTCTCTGTTTATAGAGGAAAAATGTCTCTTGAACTTACTCCCTTGAATAGGTGTGCCTCTTAATTTTAACGAATGGGATTTGAAGTTTTTGTTCTGAGTTTTTTGAGTGAACCAGTACAAAGAGATATATCTTTACATATAGGCATGTTTATTATTTGTAGAGACAACCACAAGTGCCCGATAATCGAGATCTTCTACTTCTGCCTGCCCCTATTGCTGTGTGCACCCCACACACAAACAAGGCTGAAAATATCACCTTACCCCTGCCTGAGTGGGGGTAAGGCTATATTTTCTGCCTTGCTTGTGTGTGGGGCGCACGATAGTACTAGGCAGGCAGAAGTAGAGGATCTGGATCCAGTGCCCGACTTCTAGTCCAAAAAGACTAACTTTGGTTGGACTCAAAATTGGTAAAACAAAGAACCAAAAAGATAATTGGCTGCTATGTGACACATGGCCTATGCTTCCTTAGCTCGACACGACACACGCATGTGTGAGTGTGTGACACATGGGAATAGGGATACTTCAGTTCTAGGAACCCTACCCTTAGTTTTCCATTCCTACTTCTTAACCATTTGACGTCTACTCTCACTTGACTAAACATTCCTCACAAAATCAGCACTTACTCACATGTTTTTAGTGCACAATAGCGGAGTGGGTATCGATCAACTCGGTAACCAAAACGGTATTGAATTGGTATCTACATTGATTGGACAAATTTACCCCTGATTCTCCTTTAAAAATGAGTTTTTGTTTTTAATCATTTAATCCCTTATCCGTAATGTGTCACCTATACAATATAGGCATGGTATCGGGATCGATCACATGTAATTGGGTGATACATACCCATGGTTTTAGTGCACGGTATCAGAACGGATATCAGCAACATGCAAAATCGATACGATACTTGTATGGTATCGGCTTGGATCGATTATATCGAATAAAATTACCCCCAAATTTCCTTTAAAATGAGTATTTGACAATTTTACCCCATGTCCATACCGTGCTAATAACGATATGGTATTAATATGGTATCAATATCGGTGACTAGCAAAACCAGTACGTATCAAACCATACGATACCGATACTATTTTTTGTTGAGGTAAAAGAATAATTATTCAAATACCGACACTTACAACCATGACCTAAACATACCCATGCTCTCTCAAAAAGCAAACACAGAAGGACAGAAGATCATGTGGTAAACCCAAACCACCAAATTTCAAAAACAAAAAAAAAAGTTTGAAACTTTTAAAACAGCTAAAAAGTTAAAAAGTATAAAAACTGCAGAACGCTAAAGACAAAATATAAAAAAAGGGAGAGAATTTTTATTATTTTTTCTCTTGGTAAAAAGGTTGGAGAGGACAGAAAGTACTTTTATGAATGTGCTCGAAAAAACCCGACAAAATAAAAAGGAAGAAGCAAAGGACAGAAAGTACATTCCGGCATGCGCTCGAAAAAACCCATCGGAAATAAAAATACAGAACATGCAGACAGACCACAAGATGAACAGGAATGCAAACATGACCGGAGGATTGGTAAGCACCTCGCTCTCTCGTACTGCAAGGGTTTTTTTTTTTTTTGGTGAATAAACTTTGTTAACGCTAGAAAAACATTTTAGACTAAGTTGAAGAACAAAGAGAGAGAGATACAAGGGATGGAGTATCCTACAAATACAATATAGGGTCGAGCCGTCTAAAGAGGCAAGACAATCAGCCACGGCATTAGCTTCCCTAAAAGAATGAACAAACGATAACTGGTTGAAGGATAGACTTATGACTCGACAATCTGCTATGATGTGAGCAATCCTCTAAGGCATTGGAGTTGCTACTCCAGTCAAAAGCTGAATAATCGTCAGATTATCGCTCTCAATGATTAAACATTGGAACCTCTGTGGGTGAAGGAAAACTGTCTCTTTATTAGTTTAACTCTTCTTAATCTACACACACACACCAAAAAAATAAAAAAGAAAAAGAAAAAACCACCATGGAACTATATTCGTACTGTAACGGTTGGATTTGTGTCAGAACTCAGAAGATTAGGTTCCGGTAGCAAAATAAAAAGCTATTCCCGATAGCCATTCTCTCTTCCATGATTGAAAAGGGTGTCTGTCCTCTCACGCCATTCTCTCTTCCACGAGCTTTTCACAACCCTCTGCTACATCAACTTTCCTCTCTAGCACGACCCCCTCTGCAACTGGACTTGACAACAACCAAGGTGACTCTCTCTCTCTCCCTCTCCCTCTCTTTCTCAAGCAGAATCTCTAAACCCTGAGATTTCAGGGAGTTTAGGGTTTCTTCCATGAAAAAGAAAAAAAAATCCAAAACCTGCGTTCTTTCTTTATTTCTCTCTGGAAAAGAAAAAGAAATCCCTAAAAGAAATAGCCCCTCCCCTGCGTTCTTTCTTTATTTCTCTCTGAAAACCCCTGCCTGAAATTTCCAAAAAAAACTCTGTTGAAACTGGAAAATCCAAAACCCAAGAAAAGAAATGAAGAAGAAATCGCATCCAAACTTTCTGATTCTATCTCTCTTCCTCTCTGAATAAAAAATAGAAGATCGTAGGGTTGCAGGGGAGCCCTAAAAACCCAACAAATACCATACGATTCCTTGCATTATCATATGATTTCTTGCAATTTTTTTTCTAACTTTAACTTATGGGATTTGATTTTGCAGGAAAAACTAGAGAGAAAGTTGGTTCAGCAGTGAACCAAGTTTAGTTCATACCTGCAATCTCCAAAAAGTGAGTTGATTTTGGTGTTTACCTTTGTGCATTTTTTTCTTATCTTCTTTCATGTTGCTTGGTTTCCATTCGAACTTCATAGTTAAAATAATATCTATTGATTTCTGGTCTTAAGCCTGAGGTTAATCTTTCATATATTCAAGTTCAAACAACTGCTCTGTTACTTGAAATATTCAGTTGTAGGCCTATTGCACCAACTAGAGTTACAGGAAACATAATATTTTTAGGTTTGAAAAAGTCACCAGGGTGGGACTATACTGTTGTTGAAGTCCCTGTCCAGTTTACTTAATCTTTGAGAAGTTACAGCTCTTGTTTCAGCCTTCTAGTTCACCATCAGTTGTCCTTTTTAATTTCTAAAAGTGTTTACTCATAAATACAACCTCGGGGTTGTGTTTGGTAAATCCAGAATAATCCAATTTCTGGAAACTACATTAAATTTATGGAATCTGTTAAACTTCTCAGTCTTCCTCATTCCACCCAATTGATCCAGGTGACCACTGTGGTTTCAGAACTTCATTGTGATTCTAGTTTCCATCCTAAAATCTGAACCACACCACATTAATATAGGTAATGTGACCTATCTTCTCTATTTTCTAGTTGTTGATTAGGTCCCGGTAGAAAAATAAAAAGCTATTCCCGATAATCATTCTCTCTTCCATGATTGAAAAGGGTGTCTCTCCTCTCACGCCATTCTCTCTTCCACGATCTCCGCACAACCCTCTGCTACATCAGCTTTCCTCTCTAGCACGACCCCCTCTACAACTGGGCTTGACAACAACGAAGGTGACTCTCTCTCTCTCTCTCTCTCTCTCTCTAAGCAGAATCTCTAAACCCTGAGATTTCAGGGAGTTTAGGGTTTCTTCCAGGGAAAAGAAAAAGAAATGCAAAACCTGCGTTCTTTCTTTATTTCTCTCTGGAAAAGAAAAAGAAATCCCTAAAAGAAATAGCCCCTCCCCCGCGTTCTTTCCTTATTTCTCTCTCTGAAAACCCCTGCCTGAAATTTTCAAAAAAAACTCTATTGAAACTGGAAAATCCAAAACCCAAGAAAAGAAACAAAGAAGAAAACCCAGCCAAACTTTCTGCTTCTATCTCTCTTCCTCTCGGCATCAAAAATAGAAGATCATAAGGTTGCAGGGAAACCCTAACAACCCCAAAATACCATACAATTCCTTGCAATGTCATATGATTTCTTGCAAATTTTTTTTTTCTAACTTGAACTTATGGGATTTGATTTTGCAGGAAAAACTAGAGAGAAAGTTGGATCAGCAGTGAACCAAGTTTAGTTAATACCTGCAATCTCCAAAAAGTGAGTCGATTTTGGTGTTTACCTTTGTGCATTTTTTTCTTATCTTTGTTCATGTTGCTTGGTTTCCATTCGAACTTCATAGTTAAAATAATATCTATTGATTTCTGGTCTTAAGCCTGAGGTTAATCTTTCATATATTACAAGTTTAAACAACTGCTCTATTACTCGAGGTATTCAGTTGCAGGCCTATTGCACCAACTAGTTACAGGAAACATAATATTTTTAGGTTTGAAAAAGTCACCAGGGTGGGACTATACTATTGTTGAAGTCCTTGTCTAGTTTACTTAATCTTTGAGAAGTTACAGCTCTTGTTTCAGCCTTCTAGTTCACCATTAGTTATCCTTTTCAATTGTGTTTGGTAAATCCAGAATAATCCAATTTCTGGAAACTACATTAAATTTTTGAAATCTGTTAAACTTCTCAGTCTTCCTCATTCCACCCAATTGATCCAGGTTACTACTGTGGTTTCAGAACTTCATTGTGATTCTAGATTCCATCCTAAAATCTGAACCACACCACATTAATATAGGTAATGTGACCTATCTTCTCTGTTTTCCAGTTGTTGAGTGGGTTGTTCCATTCCTACTGAACTTGAACGTAGTTAGGCTCACGCAACACAGTACCTACAGAAATCAACTGCCTTGGTTACCAGGGGGTTTTTCTTGTCTTAGGTTGATTTGCTAACAAAGGTATAGGCTGGATTGGGGAGGGAAGGGGTGGGATAGGGGCATGGCCTTGGGTTGTGTTGATAAATCTGATTTCACTTAGGCCACATGCTTATGTGGGTGATTTGCAGTTGTTTTTAAGTAATGATATCCTGAGAAAGGGGATTCGATCAATTGAGAAATCAAGAAAGCTTCAAGAGAGTTCTTTGTCTCCATTGTTAAGTTTTGGTGTTGCAGAGAGGGAAACCCTGCATTTTCAATAGTAGTTTTCTTTGTGCAACAGGTATTATAAATCAAATTCTAGATCATACCCAGCTGAGTGAAAATTTAAGGTGTAAATTACTCATACTAAAAATCATTAATTAAAAGAGTGTTTGGATGATCTTGACTTGGACTAGAGTGTTTATGTTAGAATAAGAAAGAAAAAAAAAAAAAAAAAAGAACAAAAGAAAGGAGAGAGCTGAACATGAGAAAAAGAGTTTCCGATGTTCCCATGTTCAAAAGAGAAGTGATGCTTGTGAGTGTGATTTAGAAGGTAAGTGCATGTTTTGTGTGTTGTGACAACACACTTTGGAGTTTGTATTGTTTGAACTTTGAAGGTTGAAGCCCTTCTCTCTTTCTCTCTCTCTTTTTCTTCTTTTGTGAGTTCAGAAAATAGAAAATTTGCCAACAGTGGGTGTGTTGCTACTTGACTCTTTTTATTAGTGGTAGTTTATTTAGGACATAGATACTCAAGTTATGTTGGATTTATTTGTTTGAGTGATTAATGGTAGATCATTGAGGACATGGATACATTGTTTGTTGATTTTTATCAAAATAAGTATAAATAATTTTAAGTATTATAGTATTATTTATGATAATGAGTAATATAATCATAATTATTAAAGATTAATAATGAACATAATGCCATTTATGTAAAATTTTTGTATCAAAGAAGTGATTTTGTAAAATGTCTATCAAACACTGTTTTTGTTCTTTTTCTATTCGTGGAACAAAAATGTAACAGTTTTACCAAATGTTGTTTTATTCCACGATATTATTCTCACAGCACAGAATCGAAAAAGAGCACTTCTGTGAAAAGAACATTCTCCCAGAACGAATGTGTTACCAAACGGGACCTTATTGTTTTGCAGAGTCCAGCTTCATCATCAAGTGAGGATTCGTTTCTCGCTGTAACGGCTCTCCCTTAGTTCTCGGGAGACCTGGTTTCTCGGCGGAGCCCTAACTGGACGGAAAGGAGCTCTCACTCTATCCTGATTTCTCGGTGAAGCCCTAACCTGGTTTCCCCAGCTCAGGTAAGTAACTCACACACTCACACACTCACACACTCTCACGTTCACCCCGATTATCTCTCTGCACTACTCACCACTACCCGCCCTCTCTGTCCCATTCAATACTCTCTCTCTGCCCTACTCACCTCCCCCATCTTAGATTGTCTCCGATTATCTCTCACTCACCTGTCCAGTCCCATTCCCCTTTCCCAGCACCACGCTCACTCCACACTCCTACATTTCTACGACACCCCAGCCCATACCTGATCTCCTTCGTTTCAGTTTTCACCCTAGATTCTCTCTGAATCTCTCTCAACCACCATCTTACCCCACTCCCAAAAGATTTTCTCCCAACCCGATTCCCTTCCACCTTCCTGTCCTTTCCCGACTACCCAACCCCATCTCTGAATTTATCTCTGTCGAACTTTGTCCTATCACCAATCACCCCCTACCCTCCACTCCAGACTATACCTCTCGTATCTGTCCACACACCCCTACCCCATACCTCGTCTCTCCCTTACCATTCTCGATCCTCCTGCTAGACACCTCTCTCCCAACCCCTGACTTTCCCCCCTTACCCACATATCAGCACCTCTCTTTCTCTCTCTGTCCCCATCCCTGTATTTAACTTTGTCCTATCACCAATCACCCCCTACCCTCCACTCCAGACTATACCTCTCGTATCTGTCCACACACCCCTACCCCATACCTCGTCTCTCCCTTACCATTCTCGATTATCCTGCTAGACACCTCTCTCCCAACCCCCGACTTTCCCCCCTTACCCACATATCAGCACTGCTCTTTCTCTCTCTGTCCCCATCCCTGTATTTTAACTGTGGCTGCCTCTGTGCTAGTTGAACTCTGGTAACTGCTGGCGCTGCTACAGCTGTGAAGGGTCCCTGTTTGTTGCTGTGTTTTGCTCTTTTACTCTGTTCTTCTGTATATTACTCTGCTTTGCTATTACATTGCTGCTTCTTGTACCCTGCCTTGCTATTACATTTTGCTACTGCAGCTGTTGTTCTATTAGTTTGCTGCTTCTATTCCCCTGTTCTATTACCCTATTTTGCTATATATTGTTCTTTACATTGTTGGTATATATTGTTCTCTACAATTTGCTTCTAATTCCCCCCTTGCGTGCTTTATATTATTCTAACACTCAGTTTGCTGTGTATTGTTCTATTACACTGCTGCACTGCTGCACCTGTGTTATGCCCCATCACTGCTTGCTTTTATTGCTTATTGTCTAGTCCACTATATAGACCTGTTGTGCTGTTTTGCACTTTACTTTTCTGGCCTTCGACCAAACCAGTCTCAGCCCAAGACCAGTTGTTGCTACTGCTTGCGGGGCTATCCTCTGGAGTTGGGGTATATCACACTGGTAAGAGTTATTAGGACTGACATAGTCTCTACGGTAAGAACTATTGGTCCCATTAGTTGGAGACCCAATAAACATCTGCTAACAGTGCTAATTTCTTGCTGGTGTGTAAACTATAACTAGTGATTTTAGTAATTGTTTACTACTCTGGGTTGAATCTAGGACAGAAACTTAAGATTATGAAGCTTTATTGTTCTCTGTTCTTATTTTGATATGTGAATATATTTTGACAGCTATTAGGTTGTTTATGATTGTATGTTAATATCATAAAACCCTTTCTTATTTACATAGGCATTGTCATCCTTTTGGTTGCTGTATGTCATCTATTTATGCACTGTCTACTACTTGATTGCTAATTTATTGGTATCGTGTTATTATCACAAGAGCCTTCATTTACCCTACTGTCTATTCTTAAAATTCTGGTAGAGCCCGTTATGTTTTTGTTTGTTATTGAATCTAGCTTCTTTTGTTTGGCCTGATCTGTTGTAGACTTGATCAGCATTTTTATATATGTCATGTTATGCTACCTACCCCTCATATTTACTCTAATCTGAACTACTTGTTTACCCCTCCTATTTGTTTTTTAATTGAGTCTTGTGCATCTATCGTGCTTATCTCACTTTGCTCTGATTTATCACTTTTGTTTTGACGAGACCGCTTGTATAATGTATTAAGTAACCTCTTGGCCCTTTACCCTATTAACCATATTTTTTTAAATTCCACCTATATAGTATTTATCCTATACTACTAGTGCGTCAGGTAGGCAGCCGACACTATATCTTCAGTACTAATCTTGTTCATAAGCGTAGGATTAGATTTGCATCATGGAACATCGGATCTTTGACGGGTAAGAGTATAGAGCTGAAAGATGTTATGCGGCGAAGAAGGATTAATGTTGCATGCATTCAAGAAATGAGATGGAAGGGTCACAAAGCCAAGTCGTTAGATGACTTCAAACTATGGTATTTGGGAAATGAAAGCGGGAGAGGGGAAATGGGCATAGTTGTGGACAAAGGAACGAAGTAGTGGATGTTAAAAGATTTGGAGATAGGATTATATCTATCAAGTTGGTGCTTGACAACGAGATTATCAACATAGTTAGCATGTACGTATCCTAGACAGGATTAGAAACTGGGGTGGACGGGCAAATCCGACCGTGCTTTCGTTTCAGATGTAAGGGTGTCCTCTGTAACAATCCATGGTACATGTTGGATCTTATACCAATCATATTCCACATTTTTAGGGAGAATCCTAGCCATAAAATTCTCAGACATATTCTTTAGTGCCAATTCTTCAAATGTGGTCATATATTGTTATCCTTCGGGAAGGGTCTTTAGCTGCAAGCATGCAATGATTTTCAGAAGCTTGATGTTAGACATTACCCCTTCCTCTACTCTCCACTCCTCTAATTCATTTAACCACACTAGTTCTAGTTTTTTGAGCTCAGGATACCCTCTTGCAGAGCAGATCAATGTCTTTCCCTTGTACGCTTCCAAGGACAATACAAGAGTTTGTAAGTGAGACAGCTTCTCTAGCGTTGCCATTGGGTCCTCCATCAAACCGGACAAATGCAAGTGTAAGTGAGTGATGCTTTAAAGGAAGTTTGACAGCTTCTCTAGTGTTGCCATTGGGTCCTCCATCAAACCGGACAAATGCAAGTGTAAGTGAGTGATGCTTTGAAGGAAGTTTGACAACTTCTCTAACTTTCCTGACAGATTCAGCTCGTAAAGATGCACATAATCTGAGAATTTCAATTATGGGAAGAAGTCGTCAACAGTTAAACTTAAGAATTGAAGATTCTTTAGTTCCCAAGCAATAGAATTTGACCACTTGGTTGAACTTGAGATCCCTGTTACTTTTAATGTCTGTAATCGTCAACCGTTCCAAGCCACGCTCAATCCAACTACCCGCCATTATACTTGACAAAGTTAGCAGTTGTCTTAGATTTCCAATTCTTGATGGGGAATTTGTATATCCCCACTCTTAATTGATCTATTTGCTGAAAACAACACTTGGTATACATTAACTTTTTATGTTGGAAGTTGGATCTCCTAGGGGTGGAATCATTTGAGGTACTTAGGGTTGAGAGGTAACAACATAACAAGTCTCCCACAAGCCATTTCCAATCTTATGAACCTACAAACCATTGACCAAAATCCACCACAAAGAAATTTTCAGTATTGTTAGGGCAATAGTCTCTGAGTACATTCCCCCTGATAGAAGAACGAACGCAAATTTGGTATTGAAAAGTCACGGGAGATACACTTACGAAGATGATGACAATAGCCAGAAACAGATACTCTATAGGCTTGAACTGGGGATTCATTTTTAATTAGGCGAGCATCCAAAAAATTATCATCCATGGCTACTGATATGGATAGATTCCATAACATGTCATGGATGCAGCATTTTTTAATTCGCGAATTGGATCTGCTCGACACTTGAAAGATACAACAATCAATCTACTCCTCTAAATAATCTTTTGTTGCTTCCTCCAATGTTTCGTCACCCTTCTGTTCTACAAGTCCCTTCGCAACCCATAGTTGAGTTAATTTTCTTGGGCGAGCGGTAGCAGCGCTCGAGCACTATTATTATAAATTAATAATAGCAGCGCTCCATCAATCTGAGCTGTTAAATTGTTATGATCTAATCTAAAACGTTCAATTTATTAAACCACCTTACCTATTGTTTACCCACCTAGTCGGTGAACCACATTAATAATAGCAGTGTTCCGTCTCTTTCAAACATGATCCCCAAAATCTGATTTGTACCAAAAAAAATAAAAATAAAATTCCCAAGAGAGTCCACGTTATCCTCTTCAAACTTTGGAAGTTGTGAACAGCTAGGTGATGAAATGAGACTTGAGAAACAAAGTCATTTTAGACTTCACCAAACGGGTGAATCGAACATTCGTATTTATCATCCGATATCCGTATCCGATATACAACATCATTCAGCCAAGTCCCAAATGAATTTTTGTTCTAAATGATCTCTCTCTCTCTCTCCAATTCCTTGGCAAATACCAATATCGATTCCTAGCCGAACCCGTATCGGTGGGTTGGTAGAGACAAGGGTCAAAATGTGAAAAAAAAATCTAATTTTTGAACAAAAAAAAAAGAGTTATTTCTAACGGAAGATCGATTTAGATTGATATCGGCTGAGACCAAAACCGATTTCTGGTCGATCTTGTATCGGTGGGTCAGTATAGACCAGGGTAAAAATATATTTAAAAAGAAAAGTAATTTTTTGAAGAACATAGGATAACCTAACCGATCCAGTCCAATAAATACCGTCCTGGATCGGTATCGGTGGAGATGGAGATCGATATGTATTAGATTGCATCGGTTAGGTTACCCTATTTTCTTAAAAAAAAAAAATACTTTTTTTAATATATATATATATATATCCCCTTGTTGGTATTGGTCTCAGCGATACCGATGTGAATCGATCTGTCGATTAGGTTTACACTTTTTTGTTCAAAAATTAGATTTATTTTTTGTACATTTCTACCCTTGTCCGTATCGACCCACTGATACGGGATCGGCTAGGATATCTGGGGAAAAAATTTGAATAATCCAAAGAGAAAAAAAAATTCAACCGATAATATAGTGATAATAAAAAATTAATCATTGACCGCGATCATTAGGGTTTTTGATGATTCAACTAGTTCTAAGGTTCGATGAAATGAGATTTATGAGGCGATCGCATCCGATTCGTATCCGATCTAATGAATGGTGAAATGAGCATTATGAGACTTCGATCCACTAAGAGACATGGATTGACAGTAAATCGTATTTGTCGAGTGGAGGCAGGTCTTGGTTACACAAATCAGGAATGTAAGTCAAAATATTCAAAAAATCACTATATTGGTTTCCCATCCGTATCCGTTTAGGGATACCCATATTCGGTTGTGGAATATCCGTATCCGATCATTTCCGATCCGTTTATATCTCTATATGGTATAGCAACCGTCGTAAGTAGATATTTAAAGATTCGCATCCGTCATCGTTTAGGGATATCTCTATCTATTTAAGAATATCTGGGGAAAAATATGAATAATCCGAAAAAAAGAAAAAACAAAAAAATTCAACCGATAATAAAAAATTAATCATTGACCACGATCATTAGGGTTTTTGATGATTCAACTAGTTCTAAGGTTCGATGAAATGAGATTTATGAGGCGATCACATCCGATTCGTATCCGATCTAAGGAATGGTGAAATGAGCATTATGAGACTTCGATCCACTAAGAGACATGGATTGACAGTAAATCGTATTTGTTGAGTGGAGGCAGGTCTTGGTTACACAAATTAGGGATGTAAGTCAAAATATTCGAAAAATCACTATATTGGTTTCTCATCCGTATCCGTTTAGGGATACCCATATTCGGTCGTGGAATATCCGGATCCGATCATATCCGATCTGTTTATATCTCTATATGGTATAGCAACCGTCGTAAGTAGATATTTAAAGATTCGCATCTGTCATCGTTTAGGGATATCTCTATCTATTTAAGAATATTTGGGGAAAAATATGAATAATCTGAAAAAAAGAAAAAACAAAAAAATTCAACGGCTAATATAGTGATAATAAAAAATTAATCATTGACCGCGATCATTAGGGTTTTTGATGATTCAACTAGTCCTAAGGTTCGATGAAATGAGATTTATGAGGCGATCACATCCAATTCGTATCCGATCTAAGGAATGGTGAAATGAGCATTATGAGACTTCGATCCACTAAGAGACATGGATTGACAGTAAATCGTATTTGTCGAGTGGAGGCAGGTTTTGGTTACACAAATCAGGGATGTAAGTCAAAATATTCGAAAAATCACTACATTGGTTTATCATCCGTATCCGTTTAGGGATACTCATATTCGGTCGTGGAATATCCGGATCCGATCATATCCGATCTAAGGAATAGTGAAATGAGAATTATGACTTCGATCCCCTGAGAGACATGGATTGAGAGTAAATTGTATTTGTCGGGTGCAGGCAAGTCTTAGTTACACAAATCAGGGATGTAAATCAAAATATTCAAAAATTACTACATTGGTTTCTCATCCGTATTCGTTTAGGGATACCCATATTCGGTCGTGGAATATCCAGATCCGATTATATCCGATCCGTTTATATCTCTATAGGGTATAGCAACCAACATAAGGAGATATTTGAAGATTCGCATCCGTTATAGGTTAGGGGTATCCCTATCTATTTAAGGATATCTGGAGAAAAAAAATATGAATAATCCCCCCCCCCCAAAAAAAAAAAACTCAACCGATAATAATAGATAATAAAGTGATAATAAAAAATTGGGAAATTATTAATGTAACAAGGGTCTGTTATTTATCCAAACATAACAAGACACCTAGTGCCCTCTTCATACTACAGTTTAGGACCCAGTTGGAAATAATTTTGTAAGGATAGTTGAGTAAAATCACATTCATTGCTTGAAAATAGGAAAAACCTACAAATTTTAACTTAATTTTTTTAAAATGGTTAAAACGTAATTGTGCACTATCATCCAACGTAATTGTGCACCCTTCATACCCTTATTGTAAAGAACTTAATTTTTGGGATTTTTTTTTGGGTACAAATCAGATTTTGGGGATCGTGTTTGAAAGAGACGGAGCACTACTATTATTAATGTGGTTCACCGGCTAGGTGGGTAAACAATAGGTAAGGTGGTTTAATAAATTAAACGTTTCAGATTAGATTATAACAATTTAACGGCTCGGATTGATGGAGCGCTGTTATTATTAATTTATAATAGCAGTGCTCGAGCGTTGCCACCTTTTGGCCAATTTTCTTTTAGGTATTTCATCGCATTTAGGGAAAATACCTAAATATTGGAAGCATGATTTCAAGTATAATGACAGATCATTGTAGCTAAGAGCTAACATCTGTGAGATTTGATCATCGTCTTCCATACGATTGAGTACTTTCTTTTACTCTCTAGGGATTTTGCGTTTAGTCGATAATAATCGACTCAATACGACCGCACCTAGTGGTAAACCTCCACCTCTGGAGGTAGAATAGTTATAGAATTTTTAGGCAAAGTTATGTTGCAAAACAACTTCCAAAACTCCTCATTACTTACAAATCTCTAATTGTGGGAGGACTCTCCAAATCTTCATACAGTGCAACCTCTCGATTGCGAGTTGTAAGGAACCCTCTGCTTCCTGTCTTTGTCTAATCTATAAAATAGAGAATCAGTGGGCTGACGAGAAAAGATGTTGCAGGCGTTGTTGGTAGCATCAACACCAGCCAATTGAAGCTCCGCCATGGCTTGGGAAATTAGATTGATGCGATAAAAAAGAAGATTAAAGAAGTTTCTGCCAACAAATCGAAATATGGAATTGAAACAATACCATTTGGAGAGTCATCTAATGCGGCACCAAGGCAGAGGAGGGCCCGTATGTTGGAGGAAGTAGTAAATGTGGTGGGAATTGAAGATGAAACAGAAATGCTAGTTAGGCAGTTGATCCAAGTAGAGCCACAACTTTCCATCCTCTCAATTGTCAGTATGGGTGGTTTAGGCAAAACCACTCCCACAAAGAAAATCTATAATAGCGATGATGTTTGTAGGCATTTCTATCTGCTTGGATCGTCTTGTCTCAAGTATACAATATTAGAGAGCTGTTGTAGGACCTCCAACGTCAAGTTGTTGAGCTCAGCAACGGAGAGCAGCAACAGATAATGGCTCAGATGATCGACCAACAGTTGCCGTGGTGGAGGTTTACCATTGGGTGCGGTTGTATTGGGTTGATTATTATCGACTAAACGCAGAATCCCTAGAGAGTAGAAGAAAGTACTCAATCATATGGAAGGCGATGATTGGACACAGATGTTAGCTCTTAGCTATAATGATCTGCCATTATACTTGAAATCATGCTTCCAATATTTAGGTATTTTTCCTAAAGGCGATGAAAGACCTAAAAGAAAATTAACACAACTATGGGTTGCTGAGGGACTTGTAGAACAGAGGGGTGAAGAAACATTGGAGGAAATAACAAAAGATTATTTGGAGGAGTTGATTAATCGTTGTATCCTTCAAGTGTCGAGCAGATTCAATTTGCGAATTAAAATTTGCCGCATCCATGACATGCTATGGAATCTGTCCATATCAGTAGCCATGAATGATAATTTTTTGGATGCTCGTCAAATTAAAAATGAATCCCCAGTTCAAGCTTATAGACTATCTGTTTCTGACTATTGTCATCATCTTCGTAAGTGTCTCTTGTGACTTTTCAACACTAAATCTGCGTTCTTCTTCTATCAGGGGGAATCTACTCATGGACTATTTCCCTAACAACACTGGAAATTTTTTTGTGGTGGTTTTTGGTTAATCAGGATGTTGGATCTCCCAGGGGTGGGAATCATTGAGTTAACGAATGAAATAGATAAAATGATTCATTTGAGGTACTTGGGGTTGAGAGCATAGTACTAAATCTCGTTTCGATTCGGTGTCTCGGTCTGACCGAAATTTCGTCAGAAATATGGTATTTTTCTGTGGGTGTAAAATGCCAAAAATGACCGAGATTTCCAAAATTTCCGAAATGAGATGATCGAAATTACCGAGATTTCTGAAATTTCATAAACGAGATGACTGAAATTTTCGAAATATTTGAAATATTGCATTTTTCAATTCGATGTTGCATTTCGTTTCGACTCAACCGAGATACTTGAAATTCCCGAAATCTCGATCGAGACGAAACGAGTTTTAGTACTATCTGAGAGGCATAGTACTAAATCTCGTTTTGTTTCGGTGTTTCGGTCTGACCGAAATTTCCGATATTGACGAAATTTCGTCGAAATATGGTATTTTTCTGTGGGTGTAAAATGCCAAAAAAGACCGAGATTTCCGAAATTTCCGAAACGAGATGATCAAAATTTTTGAAATTTCACCGGAATTTTCCGAAATATTCGAAATATTGCATTTTTCAATTCGATGTTGCATTTCGTTTTGACTCGACCGAGATACTCGAAATTCTTGAAATCTCGACCGAGATGAAATGAGTTTTAGTACTATGGTTGAGAGGTAACAACATAACAAGTCTCCCACAATCCATTTTCAATCTTATAAATCTACAAACCATTGACATAAGGTCTTTCGACGTCAAAAGTTAACGTATACCAGGTGTTGTTTTCAGCAAATAGATCAATTAAGACATCTACAAATGTCCTGTGGGGATATACAAGTTCCATCAAGAATTGAAAATCTAAGACAACTGCAAACTTTGTCAAGTATAATGGCGGGTAGTTAGATTGAACATGGCTTGGAACGGTTGACAAATCTTCGGACATTAAAAGTAACAGGGATCTCAAGTTCAACCAAGTGGTCAAATTCTATTGCCTGGGAACTAAAGAATCTTCAATTCTTTAGTTTAATTGTTGACGACCTCTTCCCAGAATTGAAATTTTCAGATTATGTGCATCTTTACGAGCTGAATCTGTCAGGAAAGTTAGAGAAGTTGCCAAACTACCCTTAAAACATCACTCACTTACACTTGCATTTGTCCGGTTTGATGGAGGACCCAATGACAATGCTAGAGAAGCTGTCTCACTTATAAACTCTTGTATTGTCCTTGGGAGCGTACAAGGGAAAGACATTGATCTGCTCTGCAAGAGGGTTTCCTGAGCTCAAACAACTAGAACTACTGTGGTTAAATGAATTAGAGGAGTGGAGGGTAGAGGAAGGAGCAATGTCTAGCATCAAACTTTTGAAAATCATTGTATGCTTGCAGCTAGAGACCCTTCCAGAAAGGTTACAATATATGACCACATTTGAAGAATTGGCACTAAAGAAGATGTCTGAGAATTTTATGGCTAGGATTCTCCCTGAAAATGTGGGAGAGGATTGGTACAAGATCCAACATGTACCATTGATTGTTACAGAAGACACCCTTACTCAATATAAAACGAAAGCACGGTCGGATTTGCCCGTCCACTCCAGTTTCTAATCCTGTCTAGGGTACATATGCGCTAACTAAGTTGATAACCTCATTGTCAAGCACCAGCTTGATAGATATGATCCTATCTCCAAATCTTTTAACATCCACTACTTCGTTCCTAAGGTCTTTGTCCACAACTATGCCCACTTCCCCTCTCCCGCTTTCGTCTCCCAAGTACCATAGTTTGAAGTCATCTAATGACTTGAAAGGCTTGTTAGGTTAGCAGATCTTAATGTTTAATTTATGCATTAAGTGTTTTAATTATTTGATAATCATGGGATGTGGGAGAAACCCGAATCGATCTATTTTCTATGCGCATTCGGGTATGTGATGTATCCCTCTTTCCATGGGATGGAAAGGAGATGACCTGCTTGATTCTTGTGGATCTCATAATTTTATGGGACAAGAAAAGTGAGGGTTTGGTGTAAAATTTTTATACCAAACCATAATTGGGATTCCCAAGGGTTCCCATGGGCAACCATGGGATTACGCTAGGGTCCCATGGTTGCATAGGCAACCATGGGGTGACCCAGATTTTTCCAATGCTTGTGAACCCATGATGGTCCCATGACTATTCCTACATGGTGGTGGTCATTGGGAGTGCAGGGCAAGGGTGGCAAGGATGGTAGGGGGTAGTGGTGGAGAGCAGGATGGCGGCAGGGGTGGCGTGACGTTCAGGGGGTAGGGGGTAAGTTGGTCATTTAACTTCATAAGTTTCAGGTGAATAACTCATAAGGGTAACACAGACTTTTCCATTCAACCACTAACAAAAGACTAACACCGTCAGGTTTCGTGGGGCTTCAAGTAATTGTTTGAAAAGCAATCGGGCCATAGTACATGGGGTGTACAAGTATTTTCCCTAAATTTAATTCTTAAATAGGAAGCCATGAAGTTGATTTTAAATTACTTTCCAGGACTCATTTCAATTTATCTGAAATTGAATCATTTAGGTTTCCAAATGGACTTGGAGAATATATTACCTAGTGGTAATTTATTTCTATTCAAAATTGATTATCTCATGCCTTTGGGATGATTGCAACTCTCTACATTGCTATTGACCCTCTGCTAATTTCACTAGAATTCCTCGAAGTCTTACGGAAGTTGTGGGAGACCCAATACAATTTCTAAACCATTTTCTGCATACAATGGCTGTGGAGAAGGTTTAGTGTATTTTTCCACTCTTAAAGATGAAAGGCCAAACTGTTTCAGAAGCCAGGGAATGGTACTGCTTGTGTTGAATAATGATTGTTGGTGCAAAATTTTCATAATTTTGAGTTTAAAAAGGAAAAGATGACAACCAGCTGAAAGGAAATTGAATAAGTAGGATCCAACAATGACATGAAACTCAAAAGTGATGTTGTTGTGCGACTGTCTTTGGGTTCATCTTTTGCCAGTCAGTTGCTGCTGTGTTTGGTAAGACGAGACATCACTGTTGCCAACAATGAGCTCAACAATTAAGACAGTTATGATTAAAAAAGGGGGAGGGGGAATTTAAGACAGTTATGTACTACTAGTAGCTGTAGTGCTCATGTCTTCCTAGTTGCCAGGGCTGGAAAGTAATTTAAAATCAACTTCTTGTCTGAAAATAGCAGTTAGGCATGCATTTTCTTTATTCCTAGTAAGCTTTTGCTCGTAAATTATAATCAAGGTGTAATTCTGTCCATTTTTCTTCTTGATGCCATTTCTTTTGGTTATTCACTTGAACTCCATCTGTAAACATGTACTCCATCAATTAGGTTGTTTATAGAAGAATTATACCATGGCATATCTGTTTTGTACTGGAATATTTTATTGGAGAAACTGAAAACCATTATCCAAGAGAGATGAGGAATCTTGTCTATCAATTTGACCAACTAGTTGTAGGATGTATATGACATTTCTGGTGAGGGATATGGGGGAACTGAGAATAATAATGTTAGGACCTGTTCTATCAGTGGGGTTGGAAGTAATCCTCAGCCACGGCTTGGAGGTCGGCCTCGCCCTTTACTACCTCATGGATTGTTGATGGGTAAAAAGTCGCACGTCACAGGTTATTTGGTAGGAGTTGGATAGACGAAGTGAGTGGGAAGGAGAAAGAATCGGGCTTGGAAGAAGACAAGACCGAGAGAGAAGAGGGAAGAAGATGAGACATGATGGGAGTTTAATCATAATCCATTCATGCCTTTCTCTCCTAAGGTTTCCCCTTAAAATAAGCATACATAGTTGCCCAAACTAACTACTAGCAACAGATGTCATATTCCCCATCCTTACACCCACTGCAACATAAGTACACCAACTGCATACATAACTACGTAACTGCACCCGTTTCACACAATACTCACAACTACACCCACTACACATATTACTCACGACGTCCATAACTGCCCCTTCCACAAATTTTTATCACCTGCGGTTCCCCTGCCCGGTACGGTTCCCTAGTGCCTCTAATAAAAGGGGGTGGACCCCACCCGGGCAGTGTGTTCGGTCAAGCGGTGGAATGGTCATTTCAGCCCCCCCCCCCCCCTATGAGAGGAACCTCACAACTGTACCGGTCAGCGAACCTCAAGGGATAAAGGTCCCCCTTCCGCGTAACCAGCACCCTAACAAATAACTATTGAAAGCAGATTCTGGATCAACAGGTCAAAATTTGGTTCATATAATGATCATAGTATAGTTTACCAATTCATCCAAAATTTCTGTATATACAATTTGGTGTATTTGTAACATTTGTCTCTCAATAGCAAATACCTGCATGACATGTTAACTGAGTATGTGCATTTCTGGGTGCCCATAACATCCATATATTAGTGTAACCAGTATTGTAGATACCCCATTTTGTTACCCTCATTTGTGCACAACTTTACTTGTTTTCTCTTTTGAGTTTCAAAGCTTTTGGTTCATTATAGGGGTAGCTAGGTCTTTTCACACTGATTCTAATGCCCCAAGGATATAGATAGAAATAGAATTTGGTTTTGATACTCCAAGGGCATATGCGTCATCTCAAAGCCATCAGAACTCAAACAAGGCTTTGTAATAATTCCCTACTATTTTGGAACAAATAGGGGTATTCTGGTCATTTTGGTGATGTCTAGATTTTTCTTTAGTTATTTGGTCTGCTCAGAACTCCAAGGGCATATGCTTTGTCTCAATGCAATCATAACTCAAACAAGGCTTTGGAATAATTCCCTACAATTTTGGAACAAATAGGGGTATTCTTGTCATTTTGGTGATGTCTAGATTTTTCTTTAGTTATTTGGTCAACTCAAGCCAGGTACATGGGTGTTAGTTAGGTTAGTTAATACTTACAAAGCACATGGGTGTTAGTTAGGCTAGTTAATCTAGTTACAAAGCACATGGGTGATGGGACCTACTTGACCTTGCATCTCGAAGAGAACAAAAAAGAATAAATATATAAAAACAAAAAATAAAGGAGAAAAGTGGAGAACAATCTCGAATTCAGGAGGGAAGAGAGGGAATCACGTAGGCAAACAATTTTTTTGGCGGAAGTGGTTTAATAAGAAAGGAGGAATGTGCCCTTTGAACTGGCATAAAGTTCTTTGGTTCAAAGGGCACATTCCTCGCCACAGCCTTACCACTTGGCGCGCTCTCTCAACCTGCCTTCCGACTCAGGCCTTCCTCATCCACCGCCACATTCAAGTTTCCCACCGTTGCTGCCTTTGTTGTAATGGCCAGGAAGATACAGATCACCTGTTCTTCTCCTGCCCACTGACCTCTTCCATTTGGAAGCGGGTACTCCGTTCTTGCTGCCGGGTAGAAGAAGATCCCTCCCCCTTCATCGGGAGTGGATTTGGATCGACATGGCATTCGGAGGAAAGACCATATGTGATACTGTTGGCAAGCTGGCCTTTTGCGCTGCCATTTCTCATATTTGGATGGAATGAAACCTTAGAAAATGGACTTCCAACTCCCGCTTTCTTGATCAGATTTGAAAAGCCATCTCCTTAGAAGTTTCTTCTAAATTTAGCTCCCTCCCCCGTGCTAATGTAAAGGATCCCCCAAGGAACGGGCTCAATGTTGTCTCCTGGGGTCTTCCTCTTTCCATTTTGCTGCCTAGTTAGGCTTTTTGTCTTGTTAGCCTTCGGGCTTTTATATTTCCCCCTTTTTTTTCGTAATATATTTTTATTCATCCAAAAAAAAAAAGAAAGGGGATATTTCTCCTAAGTTTTTGGATTCTTTTGGAGAGTTTTTTCGGTTTAGAGAGGGTGAGATCGAGTAAATGAGAGAGAGAGAGAGAGAGGGGAGAGAGGAAAAAATGGGGAGAGAAATCAGAAAAAAGAGAGGCGAGAGTGAGAGAGAGAGAAAAAAAATGAGAGAGAAAGGGTTTCAATGAGCTCGAGGGTCTTCTCTTCTTCGTCTGCCGCGCCCGAATGTTACTGACGATCAGAATCTTTGAGCTTGATAAAGCTCTGGTTGGACCTGAGAAAATCTTTGAAGTTGATTCAGACGCTTCTACCAATAATTATGATCTTCTCTGATCATCCTCATCACTGCTGCTGCAAGATCGTCCTCATCATGCGCGATGGCTGGAGTCTCTGCTCCATCCGTTTGGTTCATGTAAGTTCCTCCATGAACATCATCTCTTTACTTTCTTTATTCTCTTATTATTCTGTTTCATATGACATGATCCTTCCTCTCATTAATCATTAAGTTCACGATGCTTCTTGCTAGTGTGCAAATGTATGATCCCAACCCTTATATTTTGGATGTCTTTCTAAACTTACTGTGTGATTGCATCCCTGTGAATCATGTTCAAGTTCTTAGAGATTCTTTTAGCGTGATGTGCAACAATCTCGACTCCAATCTGTCTCTCTTGATTTGGGTAATATCCTGTTTTTATTGTGATTATTCCCTGATCAATCGTTTGAGCTATAGAGAGTTTCAGGTTTGTGTTGATCAAAATATGTTCTGAGATTTCTTTTTGTTCCTGTTAAAGCATGATCCCTCCCCCAGATTTCATCACCTGAGATGCTATCAGTGATTGTTTTTTTGAATGGATTAAGTCTTGATCGATTATTTGAGCCATGAAAACAATTATTAATCTCACCGATGTCAATATGTGATCCTAGTTAGCTTGTGATATCAATTACTTCTTGTTCTTGTGGCTGTTGTGAGGGTCATTAGGCTTATCCCCATTTTATTCTTCTTTGCTTTACCCATCATAGTCATCTTGTCCCTGTTATTTTCTGCCCGGAATTTGTTGTCGAAAGCAATCATTTAGACCATCTCCATTAAATCTGGCAGTCACCGTGAAAGAGGTATCCATATTGTGAAATCCCAGGATCTTTTATGATGATTGTCCAACAGTTGCTGCAATTGATAAACTTCTGTTTGATTTCTTAAAATTTTACATGAACACCTGTGACTGCTGTCCTACAGTTGCTGCACTTGATAAGCCTCTGTTAGATTCTTTAAAACTTTACATGAACACCTGTGATTGCTGTCCTACAGTTGCTGCACGTGATAAGCCTCTGTTAGATTCTTTAAAATTTTACATGAACACCTGTGATTGCTGTCCTACAGTTGCTGCACTTTGATAAGCTTCTGTTTGATTCCTTAAAATTTTACATGAACACCCATGATTGCTGTCGTACTACAGTTACTACACTTGATAAGCCTCTTAGATTCTTTAAAATTTTACATGAACACTTATGATTGTTGTCCTACAGTTGCTGCATTTGGTAAGCCTTTGTTTGATCCTTTAAAAATTTTCATGTACCCTTATGATTGTTGTCCTACAGTTGCTGCAGTTGGATAAATTTCATTTTTATTTCTTCTAGTCCTTCAAAGGAGTGCTTATGATTACTATACTGTCATGGCTAAATTTCAATCTGGGGTATATTCCAGTGAGCTTTTCCATATCTAGGTTTATATCCTTGTGATTCTCCTTGTTGAAATTCAGGTAGGCATATTCTTGCATATTGTCACTTGCATTTTAGTAGGTGTCCTCATGGTCTTATCATCTGATTTTTGAATTTAAAACAAAATTTCATTTTTTTTTTTGTTTCTTCTACTGATTTCATCTTTAAAGTACATTCCAGTCTAGATCTTGACAGATCCATCTCAAATCAGCTTTCTTTTCTTACTTTTTTGGCTTTAGTTTTCAAAAATATTTTCTCAAAATAATAAAAAGATTTCCTTTTTATCTAGCCATTGGTGAGTGCTTGAGATCATTATTGATCTTCGACCCAAACCAACTTGGCTTACATCAAATTTGGCCCTAGGACATTAAATGGATCAGGCTTTCGAGTTGGTTTTCAATTTGGAGATTCTGATCTCCTTCGTTCGATGGATTTCTAAACAACCCAATGTTAGCTTTTGGCTGGGTTTGAACACGAACCTAGTCGGTCATTTCCAAAGCTTTATCTTGGTCATTTTCAAAAACACATCTTATCACTTAGCCTTTTGGCCTGGGGATTCTGATTCCCCCCATCCTTCGGGCTTGTTTTAGCCCAAGATACTCATTTGGCTGGTTTCACACATGAACCCAGTTGGTTTTCAAAACTTCATGCGTTATTCTATCCCGTTTGATGGTTGGTTCACTTTGTGCTGAACGGGATAGCATTTTGGGGGGAGGGGTTTGATTCAAGGTCTAGATTAGATGGTCCGATGTTGGTTAGTTACATTTGGATCATCCCTAGGACCATACATTACCCAATTTGTCTATGCAAATTGGGACTTTCCTTTGCTTTTTTTTTTTCGTTCTTTTGAAATCTTTTCTTTTCTTTTTTTTTTTTTAAAATTTTATTTTATGTTGAATTCTTTATTATTTTTAATTGCATTTTGATCCATCCATCCCCTATGTGATTTTGTTTAAATTCAAGTCGAACCATTTAATTTTAGCCTTTTCCATGTTTAATGTATGATCTCATTACCACTTGCATACAAATATATACCTATCATGTCCATATTCATGCATATTTGCTTGTTTTTATTTCACACATGATTTTGGTTAGAAAAATGTAGAAACTTGGTTTAGGTCTTCACATGTGCCTAGGTTGCCTAGTCTTAGGTTCAAGTGACTTAGATTTTAGTTCAGTTAGTAGGATGTATGCAATGTTAGGTCCAAATAGAAAGAGACCGACCTTATGGTCGGGCAGGTCGGGTGCCTAACACCTTCTCGACCTATAAATTGACACTTACTCAAAGACCTGGATGCAAATCCAATACCTTATCCATTATGAGAGTCATTAGGTTTTCTCTTATGAAAAGAAGAAAATCTTTTTGGGTCGTAGGTCCTTCACCTAGGTGGTGATTCCCTTCATTTGATTAGATCTGCCTTATGTGACATGAGGGTGGTGTATCCTCGAGAGAACCCTGGGATTTCTTCCTGCGTATCTCTATAGTGACGACTCAACTGGGGATGTCAAACTCTTGATTTCGGACCTTGTTGCATTCATTTTGTTGATTAGGTTTTGTTTGTTAATTTCTCTTTATTGCATTCACACACACACACTTGGTGGGATGGTTCACAACATGGCTAACTTAAACCTCACGGCGTAGTTGTCTGGAACCTTGCGTATGCTTGGACAACCCACAACGAAACCATAGTCTTTGATCTCGTGCATTATGGGGTCACCATCTAGAGGAGTCACTGATGTTTTCCTTTGGGTCCGCCTGGAGGCACGTTATACTTCTCGAACCGCTTGGCTTTTACATGTATTGCAAAGGGACTTGTCAACCACCTTTGACTCACTATGCGTATGCAAGTGATAGGCAACCTGACAGTCCTTGTGAAAGGTGACCTTTTTCTGTCCTATGGCTTACCTATGCATGCATCATAACGAATTTTGATCCATTATCTAGGAACAACAATACGAACAACACTTGTTTGAGATCTTTATTTGAACATTAGTGTAACAAGTCCTGTTTGTTATGATCCCACTTTATTCGGTATAGAAGTTTGGCTCGTTTTTCGGAACTCGTGTTCCGGTTGTTGAGATCATACCAATAAGGACTCACAAGCTTACATGATGGATGCTACGGGGTTATTCCCACCTACTCAACCTTGGATGCTTTAGGGTCCAAACTGAATATTTTCCTATGACCGCCATCACGGTTTTGAGATTTGGGTTGACTTTAGATGCCACGTGATTTGGCCGATAACGATGAGGCAGGGTTGCTTACTCTCTTATTCTTACAAAGATCAAATTGTTTATTCCACCGGATTGAAAATGTCATGATTATGATTGCATCACCTCTTGAATGATGGGATCAGGCAAATATCCCTTTTTGCATACCAGGTTGAAATACAATGTAAAGCCTATTTCATATTGGGTGTCACCTACCATTATGTTGGAGGAATTCCGATGTGATAGTTTGTAGGTATTTCAAATATACTTTGGGCTTTTGTGTACTTCACCCTAATAGCAAAATTCCTAAGTTTGATCTAACCACTTAAATCGTGATACAATCAAATCGATTATTCTTTTCAATATGAGCTAACTTTTGTCTGGTACAGTCATGTCTGATTTGCACATGCTTGGTTTTTCCCAAGATAGGACAATGCTTCCCCTATCATCACATCCTTTTCAATGCTTCCAACTTCCTTGTAACATCTTCCTTTAAGGTATTTGTCATTTATTCAAATTGATCCTGGTTTGACATTAATGTCCTTGTATTGTCATTATGTGTCCAACTCTTGAGTAAGAATTCCTTCAACTTTGTTCTACCTAGATTACTGTGTTGTCTAGACGTTGCATCCCTCTTGGTCCACCTATCACCTGGACCAAAGTGTGTAAACCCCTACTTCTGGGTAACATTGTCTCTTATGTCATTAAAACCAATTCAGTCAAGATGGCATAGTCTTCAATATTTCAGCCGATTTCAGGTTGATGTCTGAATGTTAGGGATCAATAATTCAATCTTCGAATTCTCTATTGTTGGCCTAAGGTACAATAAAGTTGACGTTGTTCTCATTTGGACCAATCTCCTTTTGTTCTTTGTTATCATGTGAAATTACTTTAATCTAATTCTATCCGGTCTAGCATGTTGTCCATCCCGATGCTTTAACTTGGTTTAATCCAAACAACTTATTTGGATACCCGGAAGACTCCCAACCTTTGATATGCATTGATTTTGTACCGTCGATTTCTAAACTCTAACTAAGGTTGTTTAACCCTTAGAATTTATTGCTTTCTCGGCGAATCTCTTTTATTCTAAGACGGCCGATCAAGAGCTCTCAAAATGGGATCTTTCAATCCGGATCTCTGATCTACACAATTTTTCACATCATTGGTTTTCACTTTCAAACTCAAGTGGTTCAAACTCTAAGTTTTTTGAAATCTCTATTGATTCTCCTTACTCTTGATTGGCTTGTCTAGGCCTTTCAAAATGAATCTTTTACGTAAACCTTGATTGAGCTGATTTTGGTATCATTGGTCTTCTCTTTCAAAGAGTATTGATATGTTAATGTATATTTTCTATTATCTCATCATGTCATTTTCTCGACAGTTTACCCATGGTAGTTCAAAGGGTTTTATCAAGGTTTCCGCTTGATTGAATTTTCATTCGAGTGTTTTCTTTTGTCACTTGGTTGGCGTGAGTTTCGCATCGTTGATCTTTTTTTTGCATCAAGCGATTTTTGTCAGGAATCCACATTCATTTCCACATAATCAGTCGCTTTGATTTTTTGCGAAAAAATTCAAATTCATGTTGGTCGGGGCGTTGTTTTCCATGTCATCAGACTCATTCCTACGTGGCATGTTCCCAATGTCTAAACCAATCCTAGTCCGTTTTTCTAGTTTGAGATGAACCAAGTTAAGCATCATGTTCTATAATAAGATTGATTAAGATAGTCAGGTTAACTTTGTTCCCATATGAACTTATATTTTGTACTAAACCCGATTCACACATCTTTACATGTACACATTCCTTATGTTTTGGGTTATCATTTTAAAACCCTATTTAACACGAGTTTCCCGTGCCCGCATTCCTTATGTTTTGAGGGATCATTCTAGAACCCTATTTCGCACGAGTTCTCCGTGTGTGCAATTTCTCATGTTTTGGGTGATCATTCTAAAACCTTATTCCGCACGAGTTTTCCATGCACACAATTTCTCATGTTTTGGGTGATTATTCTAAAACCCTATTTCGCATGAGTTTTCCATGCACACATTCCTTATGTTTTGGATGATCATTCTAAAACCCTATTTTGCACGAATTTTCCGTGCGCACATTCCTTATGTTTTGGGTGATCATTCTAAAACCCAATTTTGCACGAATTTTCTGTGCACACATTCCTTATGTTTGGGGTGATCACTCTAAAACCCTATTTTGCATGAGTTTTCCGTGCGCACATTCCTTATGCTTTGGGTGATCATTCTAAAACCCTATTTCACACGAGTTTTCCGTGCGCCATTCCTTATGCTTTGGGTGATCATTCTTAAACCCTATTTCGCACGAGTTTTCCGTGCGCACATTCTTTATCTTTTGGGTGATCATTTTAAAACCTTATTTCGCACGAGTTTTCCGTGCGCACATTCCTTATATTTTGGGTGATCATTTGAAAACCCTATTTTGACTAGAAAGATCATAGAGGAGGTATTGTAGAAAATCTCGGTCTTCCATGGCCTCACTCAGTCCACTATCTCAATACAGAGCTACCTGAAGAGGATCTCCAATTACGCCTATTGCAGCTAGGCTTGTCAACTGGTACGGTACCAAAAATAGGTACCCAATACCGATACTATACCATACCGTACCGTTTAAGAACCCTATTTTCAATACCGCAACCGTACCGCTATGGTACGGTATGAAAACGGTACAGTTTCAGTACGGTATGAAAACGGTGTATATACGGTACAAAAACGGTATAAATTTGGTTTAAAAAAAAACAGTATAAATTTGATACAAAATGGTTTGAAATTCGTTTCTGTTCCTGTTCCATTGTTCCAATTCCAGCCACGCCCATATGATTCACAAAGCAATGCGAGAGGAACTGAATTATTGAAAAAGGGTAGTTATTTGCTTGGACAGTGTTAGCAACATTTGGCTTATTATGAAATATCAATAGGACAACAATGATAGAAATTGGTAAGTAAAGATCAGGGCACACGCTGTTAAGAGTAATTGAAAGTAGATGTAGTGGTTGTGAGTTTAGGACCTGTGTTATCCACTTATCCACATGCCTTCTGAGATTGAGAGAAAGGGGTATTTATATATGTCTTGTTGTGTGTATGAGCAAATAAAGATAATAGAAAGAGAGAGACAGAGGGTGTCCTTTCCGATTCCCATTTTTTTCAAAGCTTTGTTATCCATGTAAAGTAATGTAGATAGAGAATGAAGGGAAGCACGCGTGTGTTGCCCACAAGCCTCCTCAGTCCTTCCCCCCACTGCTTTCTTCCTTTTTGTTGTCAACCTGAGCCCTCAATATCACAGAAACATATACCCTTACGCCTCATTGATTTTGATTTTGAGGTAGAAGTGGATTGGAGTCACAGATCCCCTACCCACACCCTGCCTTGCTCCCTTTCCCTTTGTTTCACTCGTGGGATGCAGCATGCCAGCAACCAACATAATGAACATAGGCTACATGTCCTTTATGTAGCCTATGTACAAAAATAAGATATCAGAATCTTAAGGGCAGACCAATATCAGTACCGATATACTGTGAACTAAATCCCTGTTTACCAATATAACAATCAGAATGAATACAATAAGATTCGCATTTGAAACAAGACCCAACAAGGCAACAATAGATCAAAAGCCAAACACCTGATAATATAATCCAATTATCAACTCAGATAATATGATGGAACATTGAATGACAACTAAACAAATTGACATAAGAAAAATAAAGTTCTTGCTCTAAACCACATCAACAGCTAAGTTGGAAGTAAAAACAAGTTCTTGTTCTAATGTCTCCGTAGTACATAGTCCACTTCCACCCATTTTTACATGTCTTGAACACTCAAACCTAGAGAAGAAAACAGAGAGATCAACAACTAAATTAGAAGAGGGAAACAAAATCAGAAGGCTGAAATTGAACAAAAGCAATTGAAATAGGCAAATAGCTACTCAAAGATCCATTTATTGATAACTAAAGAAAGAGACAATCAATCAAATGAAGAAAAGTTCTAAGATAGAAACTCACATTGCACTTGATAATTAGTTAATAATAGTGGGGTTAGAAGTTGTAGGCACTATAGTAGAAGCATTATACATTGTAAAAACATCTCCCAATGCATCAGATAATTCTTCAGTATCTTGATCTAGATCCGGTTCAGCTATAACAAAAAAAAAGAGTTAAAGTAATTACTCAGAACTTATAAAATAAGGATATGCACTAATGCACATAATGATTAAAAGAAAAAAATATTATCTCCATAATTCACATCAAACATCCAATCACGGAGGCATTCCAAAGCCTCAACATTCTTAGGGAGAAATTTACTTTGGTATTTATCAATAACCCTACCACCAGCACTGAATGCCGACTCAGATGCAGCTGTGGACACAGGAATTGCCAAGATATCACGGGCCAGCTGAGCCAAATCAGGGTATTGGCTCTGATTTGACTTCCAATATGCAAGAACATCATAATCAGCCGCCCAAGTTTTGGGTGGCTCTTCCAGGTATTGCTCCAACTCAGACTTTCCATTGGTGACCACTTCATTATCCTCAACAAGAAAAGAGAGATAATCCTACAAAAATAGATAAAGAAAGCACCATTAAACACAAAAACTAGTGAAATGTCAATCATACATTAAAATATTAGATAGTCAAAAAGTAATATACCTGTGCATAACGAGCTGAAACACCTCCAACATGAGCAGTAGAAGATGACCCTTGATCTTTTGGCATGCTCTTATATTCCCCATAAAGTTTTTCTAAAGCACTTTTCACCCGATCAATCTCCTCATTCATTAAGTTGGTCTTTTCATGATGGATCTTATTAAATGCCCACTTAAGAACCGATAACTTGTAACGGGGATCCAAAATGACAACAACTGATAAAACCAATGAGTATTTTTCCCAATACTTATTGAACTTGGTTCTCATGGCATGTATCATATCTGTCATGAACTCATCTAAGAATGATCCATCATTTAAAGTCAAATAAATGAGCACCACAGTATGGAAATAGAGGTTTGAAGTTGGATACTTTGAACCCGAGAGAACCTTGGTGACCTCATCAAATGGCTCCAACAACTTTAAATTTTTTTCTATCTTTTCCCATTCATCCTCGGTAGGGCTTAATGTGTAGGACTGTTCTGAAAATTCCAAAGTGGCAAATGCTGGCCGATAATACAAAGCATCACTAAGCATTTGGAATGTTGAATTCCATCTTGTGGTTACATCTCCATGCAAGCCCCTGCTGGTATTCAAAGTCAAGCGCTCGCAACATTCTTGAAACTTTAACTTCCTAGCTTGTGAGCTCTTAACAAATTTAATACTATCTCGAACCTTTTGGACAGATGCATCAATTAATTTGATGCCATCTTGAACTATTAGGTTCAAAATCTGAGCACAGCATCGAACATGAAAAAATTCCCCCTTACAAACTAGTGCATTCTTTGCATTCAAAGTTGTTTTCAAATAACTAATTCCTAAATCATTAGCACTCGCATTATCAATTGTCACAAAAAATATTCTCTCTTCAATGCCCCACTCAATCAATATCTTGCGAATAGCCTCACAAATATTAGCACCTGAATGTGGAGGTGCCAATATAGAAAACTTGATCAACTTCTTGTGCAACACCCATGATTGATCAATATAGTGGGCAGTGAGTGTCATATATCCATCATTAGCTATTGAGGTCCACAAATCAGTAGTGACTGACACTCTCCCAGCAGAATTTTTCACCGCCTCTCTTATAGAATGTTTCTCCCTCTTAAACACCTTATGAATATCACTTAAAAGGGTATTTCTACTTATAGGCATAGTTGTCATGGCGTCGATATGTCGACGCCATGGCGTCATATCACTGGAGAAGTGGGCATACCGACCACCGATATGGATGATGTAAGATTATCGACCGATATGGCCTCCATGGACGCCATACCACGACATATGGCCATATCGGGTGACATGGTTGTTTCAAATTATAAAACTTATTTTTTTAACAATAATTTTTTTTAACCATTTTTTATTTTAATGCTTTTTCCTTAACATAAAAAAAATTAAAAAAACATTAAACAGAAAACACTAATACACTATTGACTAATACACAATCACATATTCACATCAGCAAATTTATTTATTTATTTATTTAGATGGGTTGTTTATTAGCTTTATTCACTCAATATAAATTACGTTTTTGTAATTGTTTTTTTGTTTTGTTACTTTTGTAGTCACTTTCATATGAATCATATTTCAACTCTCATGATTTTTCAACTTTATTATCAGCAAGACTATTGCTATCAATTATTTTATAATCCATGATTTCATATACACTAATGGATATTACACTTTCATGAATTAAACCATAGTAGATTAGTAGTACACTTTCATGTTAATTTTTTATGTTATAGGGTATATATTATAGCATACTAAATGACATTAAAAATGAGAAAATAAAAAATAAAACATAGTCGATATGATCGCCATGGCGGGCGACATGACACCCCTCCACCGACTTGGATCGCCGTGACGACGTGACAACCATGCTTATAGGTGAGTAATCAGGATAGACATATAACATCAATTTCCTAAAGTCTTCATACTCTACAAATCTTAGAGGGAGTTCATTTCTTACCACTAAAGTCAAAATCATGTCTCGCACAGTATTGGGGTCAATCTTCAAATTCCTCAAGTTCACATTCCCATCAGATGGTTGCAAAATCATCTGGCCTATGTCCTTGTTATCACGTTTAGGACACCTTTTAATGTGATTGTTTAAACCAGTGGTCCCATTTTTTTGGGGGTGAGCCATACACACCTGCCCACACTTAGTGCATTCTACTCTGGGCTTTCCCTCTGGAAATTTCTGAGGGTCAACCATTTTGAACCAATTACTTGTCCAACAAATTGATGACCGAGCCTTGACCCTTTTACTTACTTGGGAAACATTGTCAACATTATCATTATTATCATGATTCTCTACTTGTTGACTAACAGAAGGTTCAGAAGGTCCCTGTGTCTGTGGTACTGAAGTACTATCAGAGGGATTTGGTACAAAAGTACCCTGATTTGACTCACTCATCTCACTTGCAACCCGTTTCATTTTAGTGGAGTAAGAAAGAAGTAATATCTAAACACCTACAAATCCAAATTAATGAATCATGTTAATAGGACTCGATGAACAACCTCAGATCAACAAAATTTGTGGAAAGTGAAATAAATTTACATGCTAAGTATAAATCCAAATTAATGAATCATGTTAATACTCCTTTGAGTCATTTCTAACTATCAATGATAAGATAAATGCAAGAAAGATATAATGGCTGGTTCTTGGGTTGAAAATTGGTTAGAAGCCAATACAACAAAAAACAAGGATACAAGTCCAGTTTGAATACAATACTTGTGCAACCATATGAGATTCTTTTCTTGGTTTTGTTGGTTAGTGAGGATGATAGGTACAGATTTATGCAAGTATCCATCAAATGGAAAGAGTTTGAAGCAATCTGGATCCAAGGTAGTCATAATGGATCTAATCATTCTCCTTATCAAATACCACTAAGACTAATTGCTGCCACTGTAACATTAGTGAAAGAAGAAGAAGAAGAAAGAAGAGAGAAGGAGGAAGAAGAGAATCTGCAGAATAGGGGCTACAGCCGTGAGTCAGACTACCCCAAACATATTATTAAATAGGTTAAAAACAAATAACCCCAATAGACAAAATACCCCCAATAGGGGAATCGTGAATAGGGGCTGATGCTAGCCTATTCACGACTCCCCTTTTACTTCTTACACTCCCCCTCAAGTTGGAGCATAGATGTTAATCATGCCCAGCTTGGCACAAATGTAATTCACTCTCATACTTCCCAGAGACTTGGTGAACAAATCAGCAAGCTGCTCCCCAGTGAGAATATGGCGAGGGGAAATAATCCCTTGCTGCAGCTTCTCACGAACAAAATGCCAATCGATTTCAATGTGTTTCGTTCTCTCATGAAACACTAGATTCTCAAAAATATGAATAGCGGCCTGATTGTCACACCACAACAGCATAGGAGAATCATCACCAAATCCAAGTTCCATCATCAACTGTTTAATCCACATTAGTTCACAAGTGCCATGAGCCATAACCCGATACTCCGACTCTGCACTAGACCGAGCTACTACAGTCTGTTTCTTGCTCTTCCATGAAACAAGGTTCCCTCCAACAAAGACACAATAGCCCGAAGTAGACTTTCTATCAATAGGTGATCCTGCCCAATCCGCATCAGTAAATCCTTCAATCCTTCTATGACCATGATTTGAATACAAGAGACCACGGCTTGGATCCTTCTTAATATATCTCAACACCTTTAAAACTGCCTCCCAATGAGCTGGCCTAGGGGCGGACATAAATTGACTCAGTACACTGACAGGAAAAGAGATGTCCGGTCTAGTCACAGTCAAATAGTTGAATTTCCCTACAAGCCTTCGATACTTCTCTGGATCATCTAGAACATCCCCATCCTCTGCCATGAGTTTCACATTTAGATCCATAGGAGTATCCAAAGGCCTAGAGCCCAGTAATCCTGTCTCTAAAAGTAAATCAAGCACATATTTTCGCTGTGAGAGCGAAATCCCTTTCCTTGATTGAGCTACCTCAATACCTAAGAAGTACTTTAGTCGTCCCAAGTCCTTAGTCTGGAATTGCTGTCCCAAATATGTCTTTAAGCTCTCAATACCTGAAGAGTCATCCCCTGTAATAACAATATCATCTACATAAACTACCAAAAATATCTTCCCTGCAGCTGACTGCCTGAAAAACACTGAGTGATCACTCTCAGAGCGAGTCAAACCAAACTCCAACACAACATCTGTAAAGCGGCCAAACCAAGCTCGCGGTGACTGCTTCAGCCCATATAAAGATTTTCTCAGCTTACACACCTTACCAGACTCCCCCTGAGCAACAAACCCAGGAGGTTGCCCCATATACACCTCCTCAAGGAAGTCCCCATGCAAGAACGCATTCTTGACATCTAGCTGAAATAATGGTCAGTGATGTAGAGCAACCAAGGAAATTAAAATGCGGACAGAAGTAAGCTTTGCAACTGGAGAGAAAGTATCCAGATAGTCCACACCATACACCTGGGCATAGCCCTTAGCAACTAGGCGGGCCTTCAACCGAGCCACAGACCCATCAGGATTAACCTTCACCACAAAGATCCAGCGACAACCGATAGCAGACTTACCAGAGGGTAAAGAAACAAGCTCCCATGTCTGATTGTCCTTCAGAGCAGATAACTCCTCAGTCATGGCAACTCTCTACCCAGGGTGAGCTAAGGCCTCTACCACCGACTTAGGAATAGGATAAATGTCAATAGTAGATAAACAAGCAACAAAAGAAGAGGACACACGAGCATAGGACACAAAACGATCAATAGGGTGTTGGGTACAACTGCGAACCCCCTTTCGGGTTGCAATAGGAACATCAAGATCAGAAATAGGAGGTACAGTAACAGAGGAAGTACACGAAGTACGATTTGAAGGCGAGGATAACGTGGTAGATGGTGCTGCCTGGGTACTGTATCTCTCCATAGGTGTAATGCGATGTGGCGGTGCATCAGGTGGGCGACGACGAAAAACATCCAGTGGTTTGGTAGGCGGAGGCAAAGGATCCTGCACAGGAGAAGAAGTATCGACAACATGAAGAGGGAGATCATCGTCCATCTCCGAGGCAGGCAGCAAGGATGCAACAAATGGAGTAGACTAAAAAAAAAGAGACATCAGCGGTAACAAAGTACTTTCGCAAATCAAAAGAATAACACCGGTAACCTTTTTGGGTTTTAGAATACCCCACAAAAAGACATTTAAGAGCTCTAGGATCCAACTTAGAGCGACCAGGACGATGATCCCGAATAAAACAAATACACCCAAAAACACGTGGTGGTAAGACAAACAACGGATGGAAAGGGAACAACAAAGAATATGGAATGCCACCACCCAAAACAGAAGAAGGCATGCGGTTAATAAGATAACACGCAGTTAAAACAGCATCAGCCCAAAAAACTTTAGCCACTTTCATCTCAAATAAAAGAGATCGAGTAACTTCCATCAAATGTTTGTTCTTCCTCTCAGCTACACCATTTTGTTGAGGTGTATCCGCACAAGAGGACTGATGAATGATCCCATGTTGAACCATAAACTCATTAAAGGGGGCAGAAAAATATTCTTTTGCATTGTCACTTCGAAGAACTTTCAAAGAAGTAGTAAATTGATTCTGAATTTCAAGCACAAAAGTACAAAAAATGGAATATAATTCAGAACAATCCTTCATTAAATAAATCCAGGTAACTCTGGAAAAGTCATCTACAAAAGTGACAAAGTTACGAAAACCCAACACAGACGAAACAGGACACGGACCCCACACATCCGAATGAACCAAAGAAAAGGGTTGGACAGCCCTGTTACTGACTCGAGGGGGATAACTTACACGGTGAAGTTTCCCAAACTGACAAGACTCACACTGCAAACTAGACAAGGACTGAAACCGACTATCTAAAATCTTTAAACTCGCAATGAAGGATGACCCAAACGACGTGAATCTGATGAGGAAGTGCCATACTCGAACACGCCACAGTGGATGCGTCGTCAAGAAGATACTGCTTCCCAGATACATGACCTCTACCAATCGTCTTCCTCGATGGAGATCCTGAAACTCACAATAATCAGGAAAAAAGGTAACCGAACAATTGTTAGCTTTGGTAAATTTGCGAACAGATAATAAATTGAAAGGAAATTTGGGCAAGTAAGAAATGGAAGACAACGACAAAGAGGGGATAACATGCACAGTGCCTGTACCCCGAACTTTAGCAAGAGACCCATCGGCTAACACAACATCAGAAGAAGATTCACGAAATGAAGAAAAAATACCTGATGCTCCAGTCATATGGTCCGAAGCACCTAAATCAATGATCCAGGGACGAGAAGTAGATGATAGGCATGCAATAGCATTACCTAGCTGAACAAGGATAGCAGTGGAGAACTGAGATGACTAAGAATTCTGAAATTGCGTAAACCGCTCATAGTCTTCATCAGACATAGTCACTGTTTTACCCTCAGGCTTAGGAGGGGTAACCACCGGATCACTGCTGGCTGAATTTGCAAACTGAGGTGGTTTACCATGAAGCTTCCAACAAAAGCGCTGAATGTGACCAGCTCTGCCACAATGATGACAAGTGCGCGCCTGTCCTAAAGTCTCTAAAGTACCGGATGTGGGTGCTTTACTGTTCCCTGACCCACGACCACGGCTACCACCACTGCTGCCTGTACCTGTCCCACCACTGGACCCACGGTTGGGGAAGGCTGCAAGGGCAGAATTCTCATTACCATGAGAGGAATCTTGGCTGTTCTCACGAGAAACCCGTAAAAGTCTTGAAAAAGCTTCTGAGAGTGTGGTGACTCTATCCCCACCGAGGATTTGAGACCGTACTGGCTCAAATTCTTTTTGAACTCCACCCAAAAATACCATAACAGCCAGCTGCTCTCGCTGCATGTCTTTCACATCAGACGTGATAGGAAGAATGGAATTCAGCTCCTCATATAGTTGCTTAAATTCTGCAAAATATTGGGTGACAGGCAGAGTCTTCTGATCCACCTTATAAAAAGCTTGGGACAGGTCATAAATCCGAGACAAGTTGTCCTTCCCAGAATAGAGGACATTCAAATAGTCCCATAAGTCCTCTACTGTGTCAATATGAGTAACCAGGTCTGCAATCTGATTATCCATTGAGTTCAACATCTGACTCAATATTCTTGCATCCACCGTATCCCATGTCGTGTCTCCTTCAGGCTTTGGCTTGGTGAGATGATCCTGTTGATCACGCCCTGTCAAGGCCAATCGAACCACCTTCTTCCATTGCTGAAAATTAGAAATCCCTTCAAGTTTCCTTTCGGTAATGCGATGAGAAGAGGAGGACAATTCTGTCACAGTAGTCTTTGCATCACCCATGCTGAACTAAACCAAATTAAATCTTCACAGAGAAGTCACGGACAGAGTGAAAATAATGGGCAGCAACCACTTCTGAACTTGCAAACACCTCTGAAATTACAAACAGTTCTAAAACTGTAGGGCAGCAAGGTGATACAACCTTCTACGATCTCCAATCAATCACAACCAACACACGCCAGCCAATAACTCAATCCAAATCCAAAACATAATCCACCGAGACCTAGTTCTTTATATAGTCATGAACTAGTCTCAAATAAAACCATAAAACTGCAGCAAAGGGTGCTGCATCCCCTTTAAGATGAGACCACGAGAAGTTCCAAACCTTGATTCTTCAAATCCGCAAGCTTATGCAAATTAAAATGCAGGAACAGAGAGAGGATTGAAGATGAATAATCGACCTCTACAGTCCTAGCTCTGATACCATGTAAGATTAGTGAAAGAAGAAGAAGAAGAAAGAAGAGAGGAGAAAGAAGAGACTCTGTAGAATAGGAGCTACAGCCGTGAGTCAGACTACCCCCAAACATATTATTAAATAGGTTAAAAACAAATAACCCCAATAGACAAAAATACCCCCAATAGGGGAATCGTGAATAGGGGCTGATGCTAGCCTATTCACGACTCCCCTTTTACTTCTTACAGCCACTAAGACTAACTGATGGGATGCAAACTCTTGGAACCATTTATCTAGTAAGCCCAGAGAATCATTGAAATTAGAAGAATGCTAGGATCGGGTCCCATTATGTCAATCCTGTTCTCAATCTTGTTGAGAACTTCTCTCAGTAGTAGGTACTGAAAGAAGAAGACAGTATACTTGCCAACAAATTGGTTAGCCAAAAGAATGTTTTGAGAAAAGTGGACATGCAACTCCTTGGTGTTACAGTGTACATCTATTTCTTTCCCCAAGTAAGCCAGAAATGCTCCATGAAGGAGCAGCTACAGTTGGCAAAGACTTGATGCAAGCTTGGCTCCATGGTTGAGGGGAGGTTTGGTCACTAACTCACTATAGCCACACATGATCCCATGACATCCAATGGAAAAGGAGACCTTAGGTGATCTAAGAAACATTGCAATGGTTTCAGAAATCCCACAAGACAATTCAAGTCAATCTTACCCAAACAGTTCAAATAGATTCATAGAAAACAAATTGAGAACTGACATTACGAGCAATCTCAGACCACAATCTTATTATGAACAACAATTATTTAGAACATTATTGCTCCATCAACTGCAAGATAAGCATAGAAATCAGAGTGTAATTAAATTAACATTACACTAATCATCAATTTATTCATTAATATGCCCTCCCCAACCCAATTTTTCTTGGTGGTGTTCTCAATGGAGTAGAACATCTAGAAGAGGCTAGAAAGAAAAATGGAGGAAATTTAGATAGACCCAGAACCAGAATGGGTTTACAGCAATAACAAAAACAAATGAACAAAAATATAATTGAAATTGAAAGAAGAATTTGGAGATCTTACACTGCCACAATAAGGGGACAATACATATTTATATACACATCTCAAAGATCAGTTTATAAAACCAAAGTACAGAGAACCAGAGCCTTAGTCTATCATGTGGCTAAAATTAACGAATTGGGGGAAAGATGAAGGAACAACTCACAGTGCTACTAACTTCGTAGAAATAAAAGGCTTCAATATTGGCACTTCAAATCTTCAATCCCTTAAGAGCGACCAATGACACATTGAGCCCTAATTTCAGAACACAAAACAAAACCAGTCTTAGAGACAAACCAAACAAAAACCCATGAAAGATACTCAGAATGGCAGCCATTAGAGCTCCAAATCAAGAACAAAACCGAAAAATATGAGCACCGACGCGATTCAGGCATAAATGAAACAAATGAACTGATGGAGGGAAGAAAAAGAAGAAGATAAAGTGATAAACATGTAAAATTTATTGCTGGTTGGAAGAAATACTGACCAGAGAGCAAGAGGAGAGGGACGCTCTGTACTCTGTAGTGCTGCAACTACAACCCTGCAAGTTAATCTGATGACCGTGTTCCCAAATCCCAAATGCTTGTTTGACGACTCTGTAGTCTGCACTGTAGTGCTTCCTTCAGGCTTCAAGTGAAACCTAGTGTTCACTGCTCAGTGCTCATTCGAGTTGAGATCTGAGGAGGCGAGAGGGCTGAAGGCTTTGCCGCGAGGAAGGGGAAGCCAGGAAGGGAGAAACTCGAGAGTGAAACTGAAACGCAGCAAAGGCTTTAGGGATTTACGTTTTAGGGATTTTCCGCTTTTAGCCTTTAGGTATTATTAGCAGTGTATCACCGTTACACCCAAAACGGTACGGTTATGATATGAATACGGTAAAACGGTATGGTTTCGGTACATACCGACGGTATGCACATAAAAACCGTTACCGTACCATACCGTGGTCAATACCGTTTGACCATACCGTACCGTACCGTTTTTGCAACGGTGCAGTTTGGTACGGTTTTACACGGGCGGTTTCGGTACCAGATTGACACCCTTAATTGCAGCCCGTCTTGCGTCATTGTCACTTATGTTTATCTGGATCAGTTTGCACAGGGGCAGCCCTCGTTGTCCATCAATTCATTCAATGTTCATCAATTGCTCATCACCTGCTGCCAAATTCATGGATGATATGTGAGTTACTTGAGTTTTTTTTTTTTTTTTAATTGTTCGATCATTTACATGGTTTTATTCTTCTTTTCCTGGGTTTTTCGAGTTGCTTAAAAGGTTTTCTTTTTTTGCATTAATTGGATTGAATTTGATGGGCTTTTCTTTCTTGGTGTAATTTTTCAACATCTAGGTTTGGTTTCTTCTGCTCTATTTAGCTGTAGTTGACGTTTTCTTTTTTTCTTTCTTTTTCTTTTTCATGGATTACTTTAGCAGAGTTTAAGTCTCTCTGAATTCAAATCTATCCTGTGTTTGCGTGAAATCCCAGTTTTAAGAGAAGATTTGACGATTTATCACCCAATTTTTTTTATTTTTTTTTTCTCTCTCTGTTCTTTCATAACGAAGCCAGCTTCTGATTAATTTCATCCAAACAACCTGAATCCCCTGTAATTAGCTAAGATGTACTGAAGTAAATCCGGCGCATGTTAGCAAAACACTGTTTGGAAACAACCATTGCCAAAGAAAAAGGAAGACAACCTTGAACCATGTGAAAGCCTTTTCATCATTCTCAGACAACCACCAAAGATGTGTTAATGCTGTCCATGAAGGACATTCATGTAATTTTGTTGAAAGGGATATACAGATAAGTCACAAACTATGAAATGGGTATATTGGTAATTTGCCCCCCTTTTTTTTGGTTTCTTCTTTTGAGAATCTCAGGTATTACAACAATGCTTACTATGCAAAAGTTGGAGGGATCAGCAGAACAGAGATGAACTTCCTTGAGGAGGATTTCCTGTTTGGTTTGAGCTTCCACTTAAACGTGACACCCACCATATTCAACACCTACTGTTCTTACCTCCAAAGAGAGATGATCCTCCTTGAACCTCCTCTAAATCTTGGGAGATCTTTAAAGCTCCATTGTAACTTTAGTTTAAGGAATTGGAAATATTTTCCAAGTTATTAGAGCTAGAGCAGGAGAGAGAGAACTCTCTCTCTCTCTCTCTCTGCCCTTTCCTTCTTTTGTCTTTTTGGTCATTTGTGGGTTGGAAGATTGAACCCATGACCAGTACTAAAGCTCTCTGTTTTTGGTTTCCTTTTTTATTGGTTATGGGGTTGTGAACTTCAAACAGTGGTATATACAGATAGGAATTTCTTTTTTACTGACTGGCTGACTTACTCACTTAACCCAGTTCTTTTTTAATGCCTTTAAGGTGAAAGGTTTAGATATTTACATTTACTTTTCTAAGATTAGATTCTTCCTCTGTAAGGGGGCATTTCTTAGTTGGAGCCAATCTTGATGGGGAGAGAATAATTGAGTATGAAAAGTTATACTTGGAGACTTGAGTTGTGTTTGGAATGCATTCTCGGACAATAAAAAACAGATAAATAAAAAACAGTTATTGTCCGAGAATGCAAAAGCAACCTAGAATGCATACCAAACACAACCTTGGGTGGTTGACAGAATGCATTCTCGTGACTTATGTTTGTATTTACCTTAGTAGAAGGTGAAGAAAATTTGTTCAAAAGATAGTTCTTTAGATTCTTTTGGTGAGACATCACAAATGGCACATGTGGCGTTGTGGGCAACTAAATGGTGAAGATGGCCTTGTTGGTCTAACCGTGTAAGGTGGATGGTGATGTGAGCATTTTATTAAACCGGACCAGTTACCAATTTAGTTTAGGGTTGAATTTCGGGGTGAACAATTCAACCCAAAGATTAAATAGGTTGGACCATGATGAGATTAATAAATAAGTTGGTCATGTAAACGAGTTTCCTTGTGCTAAGTTGTGCTTAATACATCCATTTGGGCATGATTTTGATTTTGAGGTGTCAAACTGGAATTGTATGGGCTTAATTGTCACTTAAGATGATGCTAAATGGATGTAGCAACTCACAATTAAGAAAATTAAGAACCTATAAAGATTAAACTGAAATGGTTTGTGTGTTCACTTTTGTTAGTTAATGAGCACATGACAAACAGTGGATCGCCTCCAATTCGCTGGCCCCTCCAAATCCTCCAATTCCTCACATGGGGGCGAAAATGATCATCCTATCTCCTGTCCGAAAACACTATCCAAGGTGGGATCCACTCCCCCCTATTAGAGAAATTGGAGGTGCCCGCGAATTGGAGGTGATAATTATTCCTCTTTGGTAGGCCTTAATTTCCTTTTGCTAAGTTGTGCTTAATATTCACTTTTGCTCTTTAATGAGCACTTGGCTAATTTGATGGTAAAGAAGTAACTTTGTATTAAAAAATAAAGGGAAAGAGATTGCTGCTTGGGCATCTAGAGCCTGCACGTGCACGCTGGACAATGGGAGTGTGTATGTATGCATCGCCCTGGGTGGGATTTCGCTTTTCCATGGGGGCAGCGTAGTACTTTCGTGTGCTTCTCTATCTAGGCGTAGGAGCCTTGCAGGCCACGTGACGTGGTAGAATTCTTTTCCCCAAAAATAAAACACCACCATGGTATCACCACCACAACCACTAGCACCCCCTTTTCAGCGCCGCCCTTGCCAACATCGGTCTCTTCAAAGAAATATAAAGAATCTAGTCTCTGAAATTGAACTACCAAATGAATTTCTTATTCTTAAAATATTGATGCAATAAAAAAAACTAATTTTTGGACCAAAATTTATTTTTCATAAAATCAATCCGAAATTGAAATAGAAATCATACTAAATCTGGCCTAAGCCACTTATATCACCAAAAGATAATCCTAAGCAACTGAATTGTTTATTAAACGGTTTTAGTTATTGAAATCAAAACCCTTTAGTAAACAGTTTTGGTTTCTCAGTTTATAAACAGTTTTGGTTTATCGGTCTTAAATGATGTCGATTACGGTTTTAGATATTTGGTTCCAAAACGGTTTGCTTGTTTATACCGAATTGCTGGATATACTCAACAAGCCACATTAAAAAGGACATGATTCTAATTCATAGAGAAGTCTATATGGTATTTATAGAAAGGCCTTTCTATGAAAAATAATCTAAACATGATAGAAGTAGGGAAAATAAACTAATCCTAATATGAATGCATGTAAAATTAATTGAATGTAAATTAACTTTTGATCAACTGAATCTTATCCTATAACATAAAATAAAATTGTGTGAAAAATAACCTTATCTTATCAATTTGGAATTAAAAGGAGATATGAAAGTAATAAACATGTAAAAAAAAACCCTGTCTTATCAATTTGGAATTAAAAGGAGATAAAAAAAAAACCCATATGAAATTAATATCGTGTACAATGCAAGCATATTAAATCTGGAAATATGCAAAACTTAATGAAAATGCAAAAATATCTTCGAAAAACTCAAATTAAACTCATAAATCGTTGGAATATCACCATTGCCTAGTTTGGGACGATGGCGATATAACTAATATAAGTGTTGATAGGATATCTTAAAAAACAAAAGGGCAAATTACACGTCACCCCCTGGTTTTCAAATGAAACTCAAATCACCTCCTGGTTGTTAAAAATATTCAAATCATCCCCTGTATTAGACCCCAATGTGACAAATTAGTCTCTACCGTTAGTTTTATGCTGTTAAGTGATGATGTCAACAAGTTAAATAAATTTAAATCCCTAAACTGCCCTTGACATCCAAACATAGATTTTGAAGGGTAGCATTGTCAATTTAATTCTAATGTTTTAGTACAAAGGTAAAATAGTCCTTTACACCAATAACTAACAGCAAACTAACACCGTTACTGTAGAGGGTGACGGATGAGTATTTTCAAAAATTAGGGGGTGATTTGAGTTTCGTTTGAAAACCAGAAGATGACGTGTAATTTACCCTTAAAAAAAAAAATCAACCAAATCAAGTGGGGAAAAAAAAGAGATGAAAGTAGACTTATAAAGGAATTAAAATTATAATTTAAAAAAAAAAAAGAAGATAAATTGGAGATCATGAGAGTTGGAAAAACTCAAGTTATATCATCAACAAGTTGCCGCAACAAACAATGAAAACCATCTTTCTGCTATAAGGTCTCTTTTTTTATATTTGAGAAGGTATCTCATTCTCCTGCGGATGTCTTGACTCTTGACACCAATTTCATCCAAATCTATAGGATATTGGATGAGATATAGCTAAAACAAGCTCAGTGGTTCAAAATAGGAAATAATATGTTCACCAATCCATGAGAAGTTTGGGCAACTTTTTTTTTTGGTAGAGAGATGTTGGGGCAACCTTTAAGTCTAGTATAACTCATCCAAATACTTGAGAGTCCAATTTAACTTCAAACTGAGCTCTAGAAGTCAAAATATGATAAAATTCGCGAAGAACAAGGATTCTGGTTCGATGTAGAATTCAATGTTTTACAAACCCGGTCCGACGTTGAGTGGGTTGGGTCGACATCATGTGAGCATAAAACACGCCTGGCCTGACATCGACCAAGGCCTGTTGGTCGTCAGTTAAAACCCGGTTTGGGCATGAGCGGATTGGGTTAAACCAAATTATTAATTTTCCATATTTTTTTCACAAAACCTATAAAAATTCATAACTTTTAAACCGTAAGTCCAAGTTGAATGATTCTAATTGGGTTAGAAAGATTATTCTGAGTATCTCTAATGGTGTAAAAATCAAATACCACTTTAGTTAAAAAAATATATTTAAAAAAATCCATTTGAAGTTGGAATCTTCCATAAACTAATAGGGTGAGAACTTGTTTTTTTAATCCATTTTTCAATACCATATAATTTTTAATGATAATAATCACCCAATCAAAAAGTTTAAACTAATTTTAAAATTGTTTGACACTTTGATCCACTAATGACCCGATCAACCTTTCCAAGGGTATAATTGTCGCATTATTATTCAATATGGCACAATGAGGTGGGCAACCTTTATAAGCATATCAAGGCTGAACCATTCACATTAGTTTTCCCTTCAAATAAAATTTCTGTTACAGTATTGGCTTTTTAGGAAAAATGTTTTCAGCAGGCCATACACATGAGAGTAGGTGAAATGACCGGCCCGCCCCTGAATGACCAAAATGATGTGCCTATCCCACTCTATGTGTCTGGGCACAACCTGCACCCCTGTGCACTCGCAGGCAGAGAACATCACCCCGACTTTTTAATAAACAAATGGACGTAGTTTCCCTTAAGTCATGGTGAAAGAGGAATTTCTTCATCGATGGCCATCATTACGTTTGGATGGGTGTCAGGGAAAAATAAAGGGTAATTCAGACCTTCAACATAGAAGATGGGAAAGTAATGATGACCTTAGAATTTGTTGATGAATCTTTCGCAACGGGTGACAAACTACAATTATCATATCTACGCATTTTTTCTTTGAACTAGCCTTTGGGAAACGGAACTGGTCTCCTGAGGAGGTGGTAATAGGAATTTTTATCCTCTCCTGTTACAGTACTGTTGCGTGTGAAAATCTCCGACGCTTGGTTCGCCCACGGATGAGCCTGCAAAGACCAAGTGATGAGCACAAGAGAGCGGGTGTGACTCCGGCCTAGGACTCTCCAATGCTAAAGTTAGATCACCAGTGCAACAGCGTAACTGCGTAGTGAAAAGCAAGATGAGGAATGGTGCTCCATACCTGGATATTTATAGAGTGAGGATGAGATGAGGCAGTTGGGAGAGTCCTAGTATGGTAGGAGTCCTTCTTTCGGAAGGCTCTCTCTCGTAGAGCGGAGTGGAGAGCTATTTTTGGGGTCGGGCTCTTATTAAGGTAAGAGTCCATGTAGAGTGTGATTCCGTGTTGCGCTGGGATCGTGGCTCGATCCTTATCCCGTGATTCTCGGGATGCGTTGACGTGGCCCGGAGATCCCCGGTGGGGCGCTATGGCAGCTTCAGTGGAGGAGGGCTCGGCCTCGGAGGTCGGCTTAGGAGGGCGGCATGGTAGGTCGGCCTTGGCCGTCACCTCGGCCTGGGAGGTCGGCCCGAGAGGTTGGTCTCGACAGTAAGCTCGGCCAGGAGTTTATGGCTGACCTGTATGAGCTCGGCCTCAGACACCGGATAGCTTGCGCAAAGTCTGGCTCTGTTAGGTGACTTATCGGAGACGGGGTCGGCCCGATTTCCTGCTCGGCTCAATTCGATTCTCGGACTGAGGTCAGGTCGGCCATGTGGCAGCCTCTGATAGGTGGGGTGTTTTATGCCTCATCAAGCACGGTGCTATAACGCATCATGCGGCGGCTGCAGAGGCCATGTGCATCATGTGGGGCCCACTGTGCCACATGGCCTCTGCAGTGCCGCATGATGCGTTACAACACCGTGCTGTAACAGGGGAGGATAACGATTCGTGGTAATAGTTGCACAGAAGGCCTATGGGGAGTTTATGGATACAGGTAGCACACATAGAGTATTTCGGTGGGCCGACAGTCATTCCCTCAAGTTTGGAGTCCCCCGCCTGAAGGCTACTTCAAACTCAACTGCGATGCATCCTTTCAAGAGGATCGCAATAGGAGTGGAGTTGGATTCCTCATAAGAGATCACCTGGGACATTGTAGAGTGGCAGTGTCTGATCCCATAAGCTTCACTGATGTTATGGTGGGGGAGGCGCTGGCGATTAGATGTGGTTTGTTGGAGGCTATTTCAGGAGGGGTCTATAGCTTAAAGGTGGAGAGTGACAATCAAGAAGTCATTTCTGCTCTTTAGAATCCAGCTAGAGACTCCAACATCTCCATTAGACCTATTATAGAGGATATTTTGTATCTTGCTTCTTATTTGGATGATTGCGAATTTTAGCATATTTCAAGGGTGGCAAATGTTGTTGTAGATACCCTTGTCAGGATAGAATTGTATGGTTTAATTCCAATCCTTGCTTAGCTGCTCCACTTGTGACCATGGTTTGAGGTATCGGATCGGATTGGTCGATTTTGTCCGGATCAGATCGGTATCGACCGAGACCAATCTCGTTACCGATTCGATCCAACTATACAGACAGGGGTAAAAATGTAAACAGTTAATTTTTTTTTATAAGAAAACAAAGACAAAAGTATCATATTTGCTTGAGTTTGGGCGATCCCGATCCGTATCGGCCGATCCAATCCCAATCCGATCCAGCCGATACCGAGATCACGAACATGTTTGTGACAGACGGCAGGAGTGTAATCCGTATTGATGAATAGACTATCCTTCTACTACCCCCCCCCCCCCCACAAAAATAAAAAACCAAAAAAAAGAAGAAAAAAACAGAAAGTCACTCATTAGAAAAAAGGGAAACCGAATTGGGTGGATTCCGATTTTATCTCCATAAAGAGAAGTTATGGAATCCCATAAAAACTGAAAGAGTCCAAAGATTAGAACGGTTACCAGAAATTCAGAGATTATAACGGTCTCTCAAATAGCAAGACCCAGTCCGTTATAGAAGTTATGGAATCTTTAAAAACTTGGATCCCAAGTCTCATATCTTTTCCAGATTTGGGAGCAAAGTCTTCCTCTATAAAAGGCACTACCCAAAGAATACAGATATTTACCCATCTCTTCGGTCTTCAGCCTCCCAGTTTTGTGAATTCTTCAAAGCTTTTTATTTCTTCCTTCTCTCTTGTTTCCTTTTTTCCTATTTTCAGTAAAAGTAAAGGAGACTGAGAAGTGCTGGGGATGGAGAAAGATTTAATCATCCAATGTTGAATGTGTTGGTATGTGACATTCTCTTATTCCCCATTATGTAGCTTTTATGTAACAAGTTCTTATTTTGATTTGCCATATTAGTTTATTGTGCTGTATTTCCATGTGTTTTTTTCGTTATTTTTCCCTTCTTGTTACTCTTTAATGGAAAATTTTTGGTATTAATTTTGATTTTGTTTGAGAGTGGGATTTGAACCCTCCAAGAGGAGCTTCAAAATTTGTAGGGATTGATTGTGTGTCGTGGAAAATCAGGGTTAGGGAAAAAAGGGCTGAGATCTGAAAAGCCTTTTTACCATATCTCAGAAATAGAAACAATATTAAAGGATTTGTTTGAATGTTAGTGTATAATTTTGTAGGTTAATTGTTTGGGTGAAGATTGGAAAAAATTAGGGTTAACAAAGATGTATCCTTTTCCTTATACTGATCCAATTCACAAGGTGAGTAGGCAAACCGACTGAGCAGCTTGTGTGCACATCTCCCAAAGAGAATGCTCTGACCATTCTTAAATAGAAACCATGGTTTGAGGTATCGGTATCGTATACGTACCGATTTTGCAAGTGATCGATCCCGATACTGTGCCGATACCGTATCCGTGATACGGTACGGACAATGGGTAAAATGGTCGAAAAACCCATTTTTAAAGGAGGAATCAAGGCCAAATTTGTTTGATATGGCGTATCCGTGCCAATACCAATCTAATACCATATCGATTTCCGGGTTGACCAATACCCGTTCCGATACTATGCACTAAAACCATGATAGAAACAGGCTAGAAGTTAGCCTATTCTCTTGTTATTGCTAAAACTGTCTCCAAAAGCCTAATTTCTAGTGTATTTTGAATTCCTTCGGCTCTGTTTGGTTGCAAGGGAAATAAAGGAAGGGAATTGAAAATTTTCAAACCTATAAAATGAAATTTTGTTATCTTTACAAATTTGGTTATATTAAATTTTAGTGAAATTACCCCTAGGGTTAGGGGTGCAAGTTTGGCCTTGTGAGCCTTGATCTGCCCTGAGCCCGAAAAGGTCCTACGTCGGATTTTCCAACCCTGAAGGTGGGCCAGGGTTCAATTTTTCAGGCCCAAGGTCAGGGTTGGGTCGGCTGCTGGGCCGGGCTAGGGTTTAGCCCTCAGGTTGAGCCAGGCCCGGTCCTGCCCGACCCTGAATCCATTTGTTATTATATTTACATATTGGGAAAAAGAACACTACCCGGTCGTGTGGCTAGTGTGGCTCCTGCTCCTAGACATAATACCGCCCTACCCCCATGGAAAGTACTGCCCTAACCCCATGGAAAGTCGGAAATCCCACCCAAACCGATGCTTTTGTGTGTGCTCCCATTGGGCAGGATATGTGTGTAGGCTCTAGAGGCCCAGGCAGCATTCTCTTGCCCTTACATATTTTACCATTAGTCCATTTACATATTTTGCCATTATTATATTTACCCTCTAGGGTTTAGGAAGGGACTTTGGGGCAGGGCTTGGAGTCGAGTGTAGCTGGCTGTAGGAGGGTGACTCGATCAGGTTTTGGGGATGTTTTGATGGTTGGTTAGGGCTAGACAGAATTTAGAATGGGTTTAGGGTTTTTGGGTTTTGTGGGAGGTGATGGGAATTAGGGTTAGGATGGTCTGATTGGATTGATGGGGGAAGGGATGTCTTAGGTTGGTGGATGGAGAAGAGAAGGATGTATACAGGAATTGAAAGTTAACTTACTGATTTGAAGAACCAGCAATGGCAGCAGCTAGAAACTTGAAGAAACCTCCCGATCTTCACGATGCAAGGAGTGAACTGGAGATCCACCAGTCCCTACACCTTGATGTTACTCACAAGGCAACCTTGATATTACTCACAAGGCATTCACACAATGGAGCAGGCAACGGCAGCATTCATGGCAGAAAGCAACGAAATTTTTAAAACTTAATTGGTGGGGGAGCCTCTCCCACAATCTGTATTAAATAATAGGCCAAAGGCCTTATTCCTAAAGCTATTACAACTCTATTTCCCCATCCAAAATCGTGGAGAGATATAGATAAGTAACTTAAAACAATTTAAAAGGTATTAAAAGACCTAATTGACCCTAATGACTTTAAAACACTTTAAAACACTTAAAACAACTAAGATTCTTCATCAGCCAATAGGATATAAGATCCTACCAGCCAATCAGAATTAATCACTTAAACTAAACCAATTGAACCAATTGGATGCAACAAATTTAAAACCGGTTCAATTAAAAACATAAAATAAAAACTAAGTATAGAATTGAAATAAACTAAACTAAGGCTCCTACTAAAACCGTAGGCTTAGGGTGGCTTCTTCAATTCGAGGAGGCTAGGGTTTGCATCACCAAGTCTTTGGTAGATGAATTATAAGTTGGTGGGTTTGGTTTGGAGGTGGAAGAACTTCCAATATAAATGCTTCTTGAATGGAAAAATAGGGTCAGGGTCAAGGTCAAGGTCAAGGTCAGGGCCAATCAGTGTTTGCTCAGACCTGAATGGGAAAACAAGGTCAGGATCAATGTAGCCCGGCCCAATCAGGTTGGGCTTGGGCTGAGTTGAGCTTGGCAGAGTTGGGTCTGGGTTGAGGTTTTTAGGCCCTAAGGGTCAAGGCAGGCCTGGGCTTAGCTAAGGGGATTCAGGGTTGAGCTGGGGTTTTAAAAAGCCCGGCCTCATTTAGATAAACTGTACCTAAGGTACTTGGGGTTTGAAAATTTAATGTTTAGGCTACCCCACGTTTCATAATAATTATGTTTGAGGTACCTCACATTTCATATAAGTTTGGGGCAATTTCCAAATTTACCCATATGTTTGGCCTCTTCTCTGACTGATTTACTTTTAAAAATTGGGAATTTGATCGGTGAATTGGCCTATTCGGATCGGAATGGGCCGTGACCAATCCAGATGATTTCGGCCGATTCCTACTGATTCGGATCGGAATCGGTAGTGACTGATTTGATTCCTGATTCTGTTTTTTTTTTTTTTAACCATGCCTGCAGCTATTTCCATTGACTCCTCCCGTTCCTGCTTCTCAACCTCTATTCTCTATGATTAATTAGTCAAAAGGATTGAAGATGAACTCATTGTCTACCCTGAAGATTAAACAGGAACTAATACTAATAATAATCTAGAGAGATTTCTTGCGGGGATTCAAAGCCATGAGTGCTATCAGAACAAGAAAGACGACAACTCCAAAGAGAGGGTCAGTGGCAGAGACAACGTTGTAGCGCCAATACTTATTGAAGAGGTCACATACCTTCTCCCACCTCACATGGGTGTTCCCCTGTGTATCTCATGACGCCTATCACCACTATGGCACCATTGATTGAGAATGAGTAGCGCTACCACAATGAGATCAAAGACGAGCATGGCCATGGCTATCTCATTTGTCCCTGCCACCTTTGTCATTGACAATATCAAAGAGAATGCTGAGTGTGCACAAGCTTCATGTTTGCTACTAGAAAATAGCAAAGGGAAGGGAATGGGGAAAGAGATCTGGGGAGGAAGGGGGGAGGAAGGGGGGAGGGAGGGGGTGTTCAGGTTTGCAGGGCTGGGGAGGGAGAAGAGGGTGGGGCAGGGATGCCAGGGAGGGAGCAGAGAGAAGGGAATGGGGAAAGAGTGTGGGGGCGGAAGGGGGTAGGGGAGGGGGGGAGAGAGAGAGAGCAGGGAGGGATGGGATGTTGCAAGTTCGTATGGGTGGGGCAGGAAGCAATGGGTGGAGAGGGGATGTCGGGGAGGGAGCAGAGGGAAGGGAATGGGGAAAAAGAGAGCTGGGGAGGGAGGGTGGTTACGGGGTCATGGCTGAGTGGAAGGGGATGTCGGGAATGGGGGAGGAAGGTGGGGGGTGATGGCAGGGGTGGAGGGATATGCAGAGGTGGGTGCTGAGTGGGGCAGGAAACGAGATCCGAAGAGGGCAGGGAGGGGGGGGGGAGAGGGATGCAGCATTAAAAAAATGAGGTGGCTCCTTGGTGGTGGTGGTGGTAAAATTTGAAATATGAAAAAGGGTACCTCAAACATAATATTTCAAACATTAGGTACCCTAGGTGTAATTTATCTTAACTTTTATTTTTACTTTGGGATCAATTCCCTTCAATTGAAAAAGTACAATAAAGATTACACTGAAAAGCCTAATCATTATGTATGGTTAGAATTTTAAGTAGGTTACAAAATGAAGTTTAGGTAATGATTACAAAAGTTTCCCTTTTTATTGTTAAATAAATTTCATTTTACTTCCCTTTCCTTTACTTGCAACCAAACGAAGCCTTCGGGATGTATTCAAGTCCTTGCACTCGACCAATCTACCATATCGGATCTGACTATGCCTGGTTGTGGGGCTTACTGTGCCTGCTTCTCTGATCATTCTTCTTTGATTCTTGTTTAATTGTTCTGTGATGATACTGATATGGGAGTGGTCTTCTTTGATGAGTTTGTTGGAGGGTCCGAGAGGAGCTGCAGAGGAACCACCGTTCAATAGTGCTATCACGAAAGCCAGTCCCCTGCTGGCTACTAATGTATTATAGACACCATATGAACCAGCTATCCACTGTCAATCAAGACTGCTCCTCCAGTGGACTCCATTCTTTTCTGTCAGGGGAGGCATAATTGATAGATTGTAAACTGCTCTTAGGCAGGAGTCATCTTTCTTTATTGGAGCCAGAAGAGGGCAGTTTTTAACCCGCAGTGCTTTGGGAGAATAGAACCACGCCCAACCCTGCTCCCTTGTTCAAAAGATTGGGATTTCTTTTTATTTTCTCCCCCTGGAAAGTATCACTCACATTATAGGCCCCAAACCACTAAAAGGTCTCGTCTCCAAACACTATTGGATGCTCAAAGATTGAATGATGCAACAACTCTGAAGAAAAAAGAGAAGACTTGAGTTTTGAGTCATAGATGTTCAAATTTATAAGGAGGCACTTGTTAAGATGTGATGCCGTAGCAATGGATTCTCTGAATCGATATCAAACTTAAGAAATTCAGACCATCAGACAAGTCCAAGGCCCTTTGGGGGAAATTGAAAATTTTAGTTGGGGGCTTTCTTATAACTAGTTAGGGTTTAATTGCAAGTCTAGGAGCTTTCTTGTAATATCTTCTTTTGATTATTTATTAGCTAGCTGGCAAAATTGTTTAAGTTAGTAGGATATTCTTTTTGTTTTTATTTGAGACTTGTAAACCCCATCTTTGGCAGTGAATAGAAAGTGGATTATTATTTATTATATTTGCAGTTGAGTTTCGAGTCTCTCACTTCTCTCCCAACTCTACTTTATTTTCTTTTCTTCCACCATTGCAGAGCACTACAGTTGCAGGATTTTAGCAAGGATTTTTTTCTGGAATAATCTGCAACCAGGTTCTCTGAAACAGATCTATTTCTTCCTGCCACTGGCATTGCAGAAGATTATCTATCATCTGCGTTTTCTCTGCCACAGGCATTGCAGAAGATTATCTATCATCTGGGTTTTCTCTGCCACAGGCATTGCAGAAGATTATTTATCATCTGGGTTTTCTCTGCTACAGGTCAGGAATATTACTTATATTCTCTTAATAAGAAAATCAGTATCTGATATGTTTCTGGACAATTTTATTCTTTATTCTATTCTGCTATTAAATTCTTTCTAACTTCAGATCTGAACCTATCTTCAGTGTTAATTGCTGTTACATTACTCAGATCTATTTCTGACCCATTTCTTACTATTTGGGTTCTCAGATCCTACATATTATCTAATTGTGTTCTGATTTTTAAATCAGAATTATTCTCATTGTTAATGTGCTGCTCTGTTTACGTATCATCACAATATCACATATAACAGTACATCCTTGGGCCTATTTGCATTTGAGATCCATAATCCTTTGGATTTTCAGATTGCAAAGATGATTGATACTTGTTGAATGTAACAGTAATCAATTTCAATGTGCTTTCTTTGAGCAACCACGATGATTTTGTCTATCACATGAAGAGGTGATTGATTTGTGTCACTTGAAGGCTGAGACATTATTTTGGAATAGATTTGGTAGTTGATAGAGGTAAAGGCTGATATCACAATGAAAAGGAGATCCAAGAAGGGTTAGAGGGAGTATAGATTGGACTATAATTTGCAGTTATTTTGGCACTCCAAGAAAGACAATGGTTTCCAAAAATAGTTGCTAGGCATGCCAACCAGAATCAGAGAAGGCAAAAAGTACTAGTGGATTCTGAAGGTTTGTGTGCCAAACTCATGGTTTAATGGACCGGAATCTTACTAGAGTTGGTCTCCGGTGATTCCGATCCGGATCAGGATTGGCCGAATTAGGCCGGTTTTGGCCCCAACAATCCACTTATTGGATCAGACTAGGAATAAAAAAAATCTCTTTCGTTCTCTATCCTCACCCCTGCAACCCCTCTCTAGGCTCCCCCCTTCTCTGCAACTCCCTCTCCCTCCGCCTCTTTCCCTCTCCTGCTGTGCAATTCTCTCAATCCCTCTTCACCAGCTCCCTAATCACTTATAAGTTTCCCCATTTTCACCATCATCACTCTCATTGGATAGAAGTTTGAGACTCAATTTGAGCTACCAACCAGAAAAATATAACTACGAACCTTCGCCAAGTGAGTAAACAAATTATCCAAAGCACACAAATCCATCGGTAGCATAACCCTATAAACCTTCCCAGGATATCTGTGCTGAAAACACTCCTTTGAAGAGGTTTTACCTGCCTCTGGTGTTAGGGATGCCCTGCATACTGGTGAAAATCGGGATGGAGTATGCATTAGGATCACTAGAATTACCATTCCCATCACTAAACCTAGTAGCTTTCTTTTTTTTTGGAGAATAATAAATTCATTACCAAAACCGCAAAAGAAGGGGAGGAAGGGGGGGAGGGAATACACAGGGGGGAAAGAAGGGGGGGAACTATACAAGCTCGAACCACAGGCCTAGGGGGCCTAGCTAGGAGAGCCAAAGAGAGAAGAATCTAAGCCCAGGTAACAACAATGTGCCTGTTTCTTGGGGAGTCTATAAGAGAGCCATTAGGAAGCATGCGGAGCCTAGACCTGACATAAAAAAAGATGGCTTTCCAAATCAAGTCTAAGGACCGGGAGTTGGAAGTCCATCTATGAAGATTCCGCTCCATCCAGATGTGGGAGGTAGCTGCACCGAACACAAGCTTGCCAACTCTATCACAAATAAAGCTGCCAGGAAAGGACATATCAAGCTAAACCCACTCCCAGGCGAAGGGAAGGGGGCGTCTGTTTCAGGGCCAGATGGACTGTAAAGCTTTTTTCCAAATAAAGCATGTAAGGGGGCAAGAGAAGAAAAGGTGGTCGACGTCCTCGTTCCCTTTCCAACAAAGGATACAGGAGGGGGGGGGACATGGATGTGGCAATGAATGAGGAAAGATTGGGTGGGGAGGCAATTGTTTAGGGATCTTCAGACATTAAAGGAGTGTCTAGGAATGTGGCCTTTGAACCAAACAAGGTTACGCCAGGGGACAAAGGGGCCATAGGGTCTAACAAAATTCTAGGCCGAGCAGGACCTAAAGTTACCATTGTTGGAGGGGAGCCAGGTTACTTTGTTCGAATGAGAGGTGGGGAGGGGGGGGGGAGGGAGGCCCAAAACTGGGTGGTGCAGATTTATCACCAAATTAGGCTTCTTTTATTAGGAATAAGTCTAGGGTTGGGTTATATATACATGTTGGGCCTTTGATCCCATGGGTTTTTTTTATGTAATAGGCCACTTTTATGGGCCTAAAATATGGGTGATTAGGTTGCATACGGGATTAGATAGTTTAGTCTTAGACTTAGTTTTATGTGCATGGTTTTAATGTTTTAAATTGAACCGGTCCAAAACTGGTTTGAACCAGTGGTTCAATTTAAGTGATTTTATTAGTTTTCTTTAAGTATTTAAGTTGGGCTGGATTAGGACTCTATTTTGAGTCTATTTCAGTTTCCTAGTCAATTTAAGTTACCTTCCATTAATCAAATTCGTATTCAATGTTTGCCCCCTTTACAAATTGGGTGAGATCAGGGGGAAGGGGATTGGGAGGACCCAGGATCCTTGGGAGATAATGGAGGAGAGAGGAGCAGATTTGGGGATGCCAGTAGAGTAAAACCCTTCGGGCACCAAGGATGTTGTAAAGAACTCTAGCGGGATGCCAAGGATCAAGCCAAAGGGAGGTGGAGGAACCATGGGTGATCACAGAAGAAGTGTCACTTAGGGCTAAAGGGCGAAGGAGGAGGATTTTTCCTAGTAGCTTTTAGTTGTTCTTCGATGGAGGAGATGTCGAGATGAACCAAAGCAACTATATTAACCACAAACAGAAAATGAATCCACAATAGAGGCGAACCTTTCTCAATGCGTATGATGGTGGTTTGCAGAACTGATCATCCATAGTGGCAGTCCTAGCATAGAGATTGAGAGATGGGAAGGAGACGGCGAAGACAATGATTGACAAAAGGAGTGCGCAGCTTCCATCCTCGATGAGCAGGAATTCAGTAGCATTGACATTGTAGTGATAAGAAATCTCGCGAATAGTGGTGTGCCATACAACAAGGAGCTTTGTGACAAGGGCTAGGGGGCCGGGCATCCGCTTCCTCTCTGGCTCTCCCTCTCTGGTTCGCCCTCCTTCCTCTACCTCTTCCTCTCCCTCCCTCCCCCCTCTTGTTCTCCCTCAGTTTTTCCAAAATGTTCAGTTAGACTGTTACACATGCTCATCATGCAGGCAATCCGGATCGGTTGGGTTCGGACCGCGCGATATGTTTCACGAGATTTGAATCATTGGGAATGGGGAGAGGGTGGGTATGGGCGTAACATTAAGGTTGCTCCATTGCGACCTAGTGGTTGCAGGTTCGAGTTAGGAAACCGACTCTCCACAAAGCGGGGGTAAGGCTGCGTCTATTATGACCCTCCCTAGACCCTGCAGTGGCGGGAGCCTTGTGCACTGGGTACGCCCTTTGAATCATTGGGAATTGGGATTGGGGACCACCGATTCTTATTCGAATCGGGCAATTCTGCCAATCAGATTCTGATTCCTTAAACCATGCCATACTTCTTTGTTGATTGAGGGAAGGTGACACAAAAACGATTTGGAACTATTGACAATGGATGTTGGTTGGCATATTAATTGTCAAATCACAAATGTTATAGGTGCTGTGAAGCGCAAAAAAGGTTAAATGTACATAGTTTTCAATTTGCCCCAATTGTACATGCCCTATTAATCCTAAGAGTTATGCAACCAGTGTCTTTTTCTTTTTCACCCGCCTCTTTGTGGGATTGAAATTTCAATCCAATGTTTATTGGGTATTCAATCATTCATATAACCAGTGTTTTTCTTCTTATTTTTCATAAGAGTTATATGTAGTTAGATGAATAATGTCCATCCAATGTGCTTTCTTTCTTTACAAGATAAATCTCATCTACAGCTGGTGAATATTTAGATACACACACACACACACCAAAAATTGACCATATAACGGAAACAATAAAATCGAAAAAAGTCATGTTTTCAAATTTGGGATTTTGTTTCTTTTCATTTTTATCAACACTGCCTATTTTAACCCTAAGAGGTTGGACCTTGGCGCAACAATAATGTTGCTCCATTGCGACCTAGTGGTTGTGGGTTCAAGTTCGGCAACAGCCTCTCTGCGAAACAGGGGTAAGGCTGGGCACATCATAGTTGTCAAGGCGTTAGGCGATCCAAGGGGTTTGAGGTCCTCCCTAAGCGCTTAGGCGGTGCCTAAGCGGTGCCTAGGCAGCCTAAATCGTGTTCCAATATTATTTTTTTAATATATCAGTGCAAGTATACCTAGTCTCACATTTGGTTTATATGTTCTTGAAATTGGTCATTTTCAAGTATACCTAGTCTCACATTTGGTTTATAATGTTCTTAGAAAATATGATGTTATCAATAAGTAATTAATCTACTCTCAATTTAGAGAATTGTTCTTGTTCTTTAAGAAATTTGATTGATCAAATGATTTTATTTTTACATGGGATTTTTTGTATTAGGTAGAGCACAAAACCAGCTTTATCACAAATCCAAGATTGCTTAAATCTGATTTGTATAGTAGGAGTTATGTTCCAGTCAAACCTTATTTGGTATGCACGAATGCTGTCAAAATCCCTCTAAATGAAAATAATTTTTTAGATATCAAAACAAATGAATATTTTACCGCACTTTTGGTTTTTAGCAATGTTTTACCATATTAAGATTTATAGAATTTTTAGATTTGAGAAAAACCCCAGCATTAGAAAGTTGAAAATTTCACCTACTGCCAAAAATCTAGTTTTTGTTCTTAAACTAGGGGATTGACTTTTTATCCTTTTGGAATTTGATTTTTTAACTATTTTTATTGGATTCAAATAGGGGGTATTTGCTTATTTATGAATAATATCTTAAGTAAATGAAATACCAAATATAAAAACATTTACTTTCTAACCCAATTAAATCAATGCAAGGCCCCCTACAATAAGGCTGCAGCCGCTTAGGCACCTAGAAATCTGCCTGGACGCCTAAGCGGCGCCTTGACAACTATGGGGCATATTATGACCCTCCTCAGACCCTGCAGTGGTGGGAGCCTCGTGCACTTTTTTTAACATTTTAACCCTAGTCTTTAAGTTAAAACTTCTGAAAATTGATCAGAGAACATATTGTTCCATTTGTTCCGGGCTTCTTTTGTAGTTTATTAGCTTTGAATCTAACTGACTAGCTACGTCTTTCTCTTCTTTGTTTTCTTTTATTGATTTTGTTCTTGGTTTCGAAATGTGCAGAGATAAGTCATTTTATATCTCTTGCTCTTTTCCAGTTGCAAGGTCAGCTAAGCCCCTTTATCAGATTGGTGGGTCGAAGAGAAAAATTGGCTTTCAGCTTTTAATGGAAAACCAGATCGCATGTAGAAATGTTCTGTAGTTGTGATGGTTTTCCCGTGGAATTTTTCTTTTCTGATCCATTCTTGCGAGAAAGCTTCTTTGAACTTTGAAGTGAAGCCTTACTTTATAGGGGCGCTCTACGATCAAATCTAGCTCTAGTGGCTTAGCTAGATCAATTTGATCAATTTGTTTGGTAAGTGGAGTTGGGGATACTGAGAAGTGGAATCTTCAATAATGTTAATCAATAGCAGTGGAGATGCTGAATTGTCGGGAAAACGCTCATTGGGTAATAGTATTGCTGCTGTTCCTCTTAAGTTTAAGTGCCGTAAGGTATCTATACGTCGGGATTTTCCAAATGGTTGTGGACAATTGGTACAAAGAACTGGGCCTGGAGAAACTGCTGTTGCCAATGGTAGTGTTGAGATTGTTAGGAACAGTGTGACCACTGAAGGACCTGCCCTTACCAAGTTGGCACCAATATCAACTCCTGAACCATTAAAAATTTTAGTGAAGGCCGAGTTATCCAACTCAGTAGAAACTTCAAAACCTAAGAGCGCAAAACTGCCTGAAGATTTGGATAGGGTGATTTCTATCAAGCCTATGGAAGTTGTAGAGCCGTTAGTGAAGGCTTTCAAACCCCAAACCATGAAGCCATTTGAGACTTCACATCAGGTGGAATCACTAGAAACAATGAAAAGCGGAGAGCAGATACCATTGTTGTTGCCTAATGCAGAATTGCTTGGCATGTCAAGTTGTCCCCTAACCGTGAATAGTCTGAGATTGAAGTTACTTAGAGATTCTGTTCTCCCAGATATTTTGGAACAGCCAAAGACTCCAAATCATTCTCAACTTTCATTTGCTGTTATTAAGAGATCACCTAAAAAATGTTCTCCTGCAAGAAGAATCTGTGCCACCCGAGATTTTCCTTCAGGATCCATGATGAACATTCAACATGTTAGTGAGGAAGTACATCTGAAATCCGCGGATATTCCCAAAAATGTGAGTATAAATAATGAAAATCCCCTTGGGGAATCCAAGGAGACAGTCAGGGATAAAAAATCACAAGAGCTAGCTGTTGTGAATGAAGAATATCTTACCTGGAAAGACATGCCTTCTGAGGAGAAATTCAGGGAAGAAAGATCAAAAGAGTCGGATACAAGCCTGGTTACATTTGGTGTTCAATCATCTAGTGACGAATGTAACTATGAGAAAGTGAAGGAGACTGACATGTCCGAGGAGATGGTCAGTCATAAACAATCACAAGAGCTAGCTGTTGTCAATGAAGGATATGCTATTGGGAAAGACATGACTGCTGAGGAGATGGACAGGGATCAAAGATCAAAAGAATTGGATGTGGGCCTGATTACATTTAGTGTTCAACCTGTGAGTGATAAATTTATCCGTGAGAAAGTGAAGGAGACTTTACATATGTTCCAAGAGATCTATAAGCAATTCTTACATGAAGAGAGAGAGAATAAAAAAGATGGAAGACCTATGAAGCCGATATATCTACTAGCTGCAAATCGTCTCAAGAAGGAAAACAAATGGGTCAATGCTGGGAAGCCAATCTTCGGATCCGTCCCCGGAGTTGAAGTTGGTGATGAATTTCATTTTAGGGTAGAGCTGGCTATTGTCGGTCTTCATCGCACTTTTCAGAGTGGTATTGATTACACAAAGGTGGATGGAAAAATTCTCACCATAAGTATTGTAGCTACAGGGCGTTATGATGCAGATGAACTGGACAAGTCTGATGTCTTGGTATATTCTGGTGAAGGAGGAAGGCCAATGGGTGGACATAAGCAAACCGAAGACCAGAAGCTTGAGCGAGGAAACCTCTCACTGAAGAACAGTATGGATGCAGGATCTGTTGTTAGGGTTATTCGGGGATTTAAACAAGGAAAGGGCCCTCATTACTTGGACACTAAGAATAAGTCATTTTCAAAGTACATTTACGATGGACTGTACTTTGTGGAGAAATATTGGCAGGATATGGGCCTTTATGGTGCTTCTGTATTTAAATTTCAGTTGAGAAGGATTCCAGGCCAGCCGAAGCTTGGTTGGACAGAATTGAATAAGTTAAAAAGATCTAAGGAGTATGAAGATACTTGTGTATTTGATATTTCTCAAGGGAAAGAGAAGATGTGTATCCGTGCTGTGAACACTGTAGATGACGAAAAACCTCTGCCATTCATATACACAACCAAGATGATATATTCCAAATGGTTCAATCCTGCTCCTCATAGGGGTTGTGATTGTACCGATGGATGCTTGGATTCTAAGAGATGTTTATGCGCAATGAAGAATGGTGGTGAGATCCCATTTAACAATGATGGAGCTATATTGGAAATGAAGCCCCTCATTTATGAGTGTGGTCCTTTTTGCAAGTGCCCTCCTTCTTGTTGTAATAGAGTCAGCCAGCATGGCATCAAATTTCCGCTTGAGATCTTCAAAACCAAATCAAGTGGTTGGGGTGTCCGATCCCTAACTTTTATTCCATGTGGAAGTTTCATATGTGAGTATGCTGGGGAGCTGCTCCAGGATAAGGAGGCCGAAGAAAGAACCAACAATGATGAGTATCTATTTGACATTGGACGTAACTACGATGGGCCAGATTTACAAATGAGTTCTTGTGAAATTATAGAGGATGTGGGTTTTACAGTTGATGCTGCATTTTATGGCAATGTGGGGAGATTCGTCAACCATAGTTGTTCTCCTAACCTTTATGCACAAAATGTTCTCTACGATCATGATGATGATAAAATTCCTCACATAATGCTTTATGCTGCTGAGAACATCCCTGCCTTACAAGAGCTAGCTTATGATTACAATTACAAGATAGATCAAGTTCATGATGCTGAAGGCAATATCAAGAAGAAGAGTTGCTATTGTGGTTCTTCTAGCTGTACTGGAAGGTTGTATTGATGTTTTTGAGAGAAGGAAGTGTAGGCTACCTCAAAGAATGTTGGAAAATTATTGTAAAAATCATGTAAACATTTTTCTATCACAAATATTGTAAAGGAAAATGTTTACAGGATGTCCAGCTAAGCTTATATAATTGGTCCACATTGGTTGAGCCATGTACAGGTCTAACCAACTATTAGGTTGGATAAATTGGATGGTCTCCATAATTTCAATTATTTGGCCCACCATCAAATGGAGCTTCTTTCATTTATTTTTGGTCATCAAATCAGCATAAGGCTGCTGTGAGCTTGTATGGCAATTATTATAAGCAGTTGAGGATCATGTGGATTGACCATTGTCACCCTTTCTGATCTTGATCAAGATTGACCTGTTGATGATCTTTCCACCTGGTGAAGTGCTTTTGGACTGAAACTTGCCACTTAAGGGTGATGTGCGCAATATGGACAAATTTTTTTTGCATCCAACTGTGCTGACATTGCAGCAATTATGACAAGAAATTTCCAGGCGTGGGTGCTGGTCATGCTTGTTACCAATGGAGGCAGAAATCAAGGTTGTGCTGAAGGCATTAGAGCTAATTCAACAATATCATAAGTAAGGTGCTATCATCTGTTCGGATTGTTTGCAAATGGTGAACCTACTTAATTCTGAAGACTTTTCAGGATGGCCTAAGGGTGTCAATTAAGGACCAGAACCAGAAAGTGGACCAGGACCGACTCACATTACATTATGGTCTGGTTCTGGATCTAAATTTGGAACCAATTAGTAAACGGAGACGAGTATCTCAACAGTTCCAGGACCGAAAGACCAGTTTAAAACATATTGGAACCGGAACTGCCAGGACCTGTTTAAAACTTGCATGTAATCAATTATTTGGTGTTGGTGATGTGGGTTTGAAATTTTGGATTTATTGGTATTTAGTAATTGAGATTTCCTTTTAAGTATTTTCGTTCCTATTTTTATTTGTATTTTTATATATGAATGAATATATTTTGGTTGTATGCTTAGGAATGTGTAGAATACCTAGGACCTGTAACCAGTAACTCTAGAGAGAAGAAAAGAGAGAAGAGAAGATGGAAATTGTAAAATACTTGAATTAATTAATTGATAGGTAAGCCCCTCTATTTATAATAGAGGGGAAATTACAAATAGACTAAACTAGGCGATGTGGGACTAAAACCTACATTGCCGACTGTACCTAATAACATAATAAATAAACTAACCCCAAAACGACCAGAATACCCCCACGGTATTCTGGATTACATATTCCAACACTCCCCCTCAAGCTGGATCGTACAAATAAGAGAAGAAAGAAGATCCAGCTTGAACTAAAGAAAAAAGAACTCCTAATAACGCTAACACTCCCCCTCAAGTTGGCGTATACAAGGTATTAATGCCCAACTTGAATAAAATGGGAAAAAACTAAGTTGCAGCAGAATCCAGCTTGACATATGAATGCAGCTCCCAAATAAACCTTCAAGAACTTGAAAAAATAGATCTTCAAAACTTGGACAGACATGATCAGCAAACCGGGACTGGAATGTCTTCCAAAAAAGGTAGCTTTCAACGATCTTCAATAGCTATCCATGATGAATCTCAGATTGTCATAGTGACTTAGAATCTTGAAATGAAATAACTAGAGCGGAAGCAAAAAACAAACCGAATCAGCATGGAAAAATACTATATCAACCCAACAAAGTCCTCGATAGGCAACAACCAAATATCTTCAATACTTCAATCTCCCCTTTACGGCAAACTCAACCCAATAACGAAGGATACCCAATGACAATGGTGGAGAAAACTGATCTTCTATGTTTTGCATCGATGTTCCTGCAAGTTCTGCGTTCTGCAATGTCTGCAGGTGTACTGTACATAATCCCCCCCTCACGTGTAGTACACGTGGACATAACAGAGATGATGTAAGAGACAGAGCAAAAACATAATATTCCAGAATTTTCCAAGAGGTGCTAAGGGTAATGGAAAAGGAAGAAATGGCAAATTAGAGAATACCATTATCGTCCAAAGTGGTTATGGGTATATGCCTAAGGTATGGGATATGAAGGGAATAAGAATTATTGAAAGGGAATGGTGTTGGAAAAAAAGGATGGCATGGCTGTAATTTGGTGAAAATCCACTTTTAAATACAATCCAAGCCAAAGGGCAAACTGGTAATAAATCAGAATTTTCAAGGGTCAATTGGGTAGTCAAATAGGGGAATGGTAGAACTGTAAATAACACAAAGTTGAAAAAGGGATGGCATTTTGGTAAATATGGGGAACAGTATAGGATTCCTTTGAAAGAAACAAAAAAGGCCATAGGGTCAAGGAGCAAATAAGTTCACAAAGTAAGGGCAAAGCTGGAAACTCAAATAAGGTAATGATGGCACATGATGACATGAAAATTTGGAGAATGGCTTAAGTGTTAGCGTTATTAGGAGTTCTTTTTTCTTTAGTTCAAGCTGGATCTTCTTTCTTCTCTTATTTGTACGATCCAGCTTGAGGGGGAGTGTTGGAATATGTAATCCAGAATGCCGTGGGGGTATTCTGGTCGTTTTGGGGTTAGTTTATTTATTATGTTATTAGGTACAGTCGGCAATGTGGGTTTTAGTCCCACATCGCCTAGTTTAGTCTATTTGTAATTTCCCCTCTATTATAAATAGAGAGGCTTACCTATCAATTAATTAATTCAAGTATTTTACAATTTCCATCTTCTCTTCTCTCTTTTCTTCTCTCTAGAGTTACTGGTTACAGGTCCTAGGTATTCTACATGGTATCAGAGCTGTTGTAACCAGTGATTGATTCTCTCCAAGATTTGCAGTTTTGAGAGTCGTTTCAAGGTTCTCCGATTTATGGAGAAACCCTAGTTCATAGAAAGAAAAGAAGAACTAGGGTTTCCTGCTTGTTTCATCCTTTTAATTTTATTTATTTGGAAATCGTGTGGTTATACATTGAAGGCTTGCGGTTTCCAGTTCTGGAAAATTTTCTCCAGTTATGTTTCTGTTTTTTTTCATTCAATGACGGTTGGAGATAGACAGTTGCTGCCTTAAGGGTTGCTCTGATACCATGTAGAATACCTAGGACCTGTAACTAGTAACTCTAGAGAGAAGAAAAGAGAGAAGAGAAGATGGAAATTGTAAAATACTTGAATTAATTAATTGATAGGTAAGCCCCTCTATTTATAATAGAGGGGAAATTACAAATAGACTAAACTAGGCGATGTGGGACTAAAACCCACATTGCCGACTGTACCTAATAACATAATAAATAAACTAACCCCAAAACGACCAGAATACCCCCACGGTATTCTGGATTACATATTCCAACAGAATGAATATTTAATTATTTGTATACTTAGGAATGGATATTTGGTTATTTATAAGCTTAGGTAAAAATTTTGAAATTTTGGACACTGAGTGTGCCTGGAACCGATTAGGAACCAGCCCACCCATTAATAAGCGGTTTTAGATCTTAGGTTTGGAACCGATTAAATAAACGGGCCTGCAGGACTGGAAGCAGATAGATTTACACCCTTGGGATGGCCTACGAGGCTCGACACAAAACCTACTTTATGAAAACATTTCTGTTGAGTCAGTCGGTCCATAATTGTGCTCATGTTCATCGGGCCTATAAAATGGCTAATAGGGCTATAAAACAGTCGGTTAACGGTACAGGTCAGTCTCCGTTAGGCGCCTGTGATAATATGAAGATGTCTCTTCTTCATATTTAGAAGATAGGGACCTAAGTGATAATATGAAGAAGTCTCTTCTTCAACCTCATGACTTCTTCTGAAACAGTGTTAGAAAGGTCTCATTCATTTGAACTCCGAATGGTCTGAAAACTTTGGAGGAGATTAACCACTCAGTGATCTATTAACCGGTAAGCACTCCAAATAACTTGTAAAAATGTAAATTTTTATGTTTGAAACTAACTCTTGCAGCACATTAGCTTGGTGTGGTTCTCACTGCTCAGTGGTATGCAGGATTGTTTCTCGGATGTTTTACGTGTAAAAGTTTATTTCTTCAAGAGTCCATCAATAAAAGAAAGTCATGGTTCTCATTTGAAGCAGCTAGTACTGAGGTGTATGTTGTATGGTCTCTTCTCTTTTTTCATTTTTAGTTAATCTTGCTCTTCCATTGTGAGCTTCTTCATATAAGTCAGTGCACAGTCACATTAGAACAGCTCAAATGTGACTGTTATTTGGGATGAATGGGAGCATCAAAGTAACAGCTGTGTAGTTGAATGGGATGAAGTATGCACGTCAAAGGATTAGGGAAAGTTGGACTGAAAAATCACAATCTTGAACTAAGCCCCATTATCCAAGGGGCTTTTGGGGTTTAAACATGAAACTAACAACCCCTTGAGAAGGACTACATGTCAGTGGCCTGTGGGAAGGAATATAGCTGCTGACAAAACCTTCAAGGGTTAGTGGAACACTAAGATGGAGGAATCCTATTTTGGAAGGCCCCATTGGTGTTTTCTTGCAGAGGAATTCCAACCATATTCTACATGCAATTCAACAAAGAGGACACAGTATTGTCTGGAAATTATATAAACCCCCTCATTACATTGCTGTATTAAGAACTACTACGAAATGCAACTACTACTACTGTTGTTGGAGGGCAGAACTGTGCTTGAAGGAGGGAAGCCAAAGGGATGTGTAGTGTTAAAGCGATTCTAGTATATTCACAGTGAGTTTTTAGTTTGAAGTGTTAGGCCCTTGGAATTCCACTTTTTCCAGTAGGCACAATTTGGGTAAAAGGAGTAATGAAAGAAGCTTGGGTTATGTGAACTGCAGACCATAAACCATTTCAAGGCGTTCTTGTTTGTTTGGTGCTTGATTGCTTTGTCTAAGAGATGGTAAACTAGTTGCAAACTGTCAGTTTATTGCTCCATTGCTTTTGACGTGTGATCAGGACTCTTAGAGGAGCTTGGGTTAGTTTTCCCGGTCTATTTGCTGAGATGCAGAGGGAAAAACTTTAAGAAGAGGGTGGGCGGTCGGGATGAAGCTTAGGGTTCTAATTTTCCTGGTCTCTTTGCTGAGATGGAGAGACTGAGCTTTCTGGGTCTCAAACATTTGAAGTGTTCGGTGGTCTTAACACCGAAGAGATTAGAAGAGAATAGAAATTGCTTTATGTGTATATTTATCAAGTACTGATTTCCTTTTTGTGTATATCTCATATGTTTATATTGCCTTCTCTTTATTTATCAATAAAATTCTTAGTTGTCCAAAAGAACAGCAAACAGATATTGTAGTCATTGTTATTTATGGTAAAATGAAGAATATTGCTCACTGATGCACAATGAATTCATATGTTTATGGTAATCTGTTCCTTTTCCAATCAATTGGATCCCATCAATCTGAAATGCTTTTATTGCTTCTAACCACAGATTAGAAAAAAAAAGGGGTGGATAGAGAGAAACTAGCAGTGGATTCAAGTAATCAAGTGTAATTGATTCTCTGCAAACATAAGCAAGATTAAACAAGAAGAATCACTTTAAAATGATCAAGAAATCTGTTGGTTACTCACATGGGTGTTTGTTAGCTTAATTGTAAGAGTGGAATGAGGTCTACATTAATTCCAAACTTGTAATGGGTCAGGAATCTGCATGATTAAAATGGCTCCATTGCTGTATCACAAGTTTACACAACTATAAAGAAATGAAAGAGTATAACTTTTATTCAATGAAGGTGTGCCACTTTATACCATCAGATTGGAATCTACATCACACATACCGGATCTTTATGCTGGAATGAATCCCTCACCCTTCTACCACCAAGTGAATAGCTAAAATTTGACCTTGTATCCTCAGAATTGGGGATGAAGTTTTGTAAGCTTTCGTGTTTTTTTTTTTTCCGATTAGCCTTGTATTCATGGATTTAAGACTCTGGATCAGATCATCTCAGGGTTTTTCCCATTAGTTCCTCATCTCTGGAACTGTCCTATTGAATAAGTGAGCTCATTGTCCATTTAAGGTTCTATATTGATGGTAAATTAAAATTTAAAAGCAAATGGTGGATAATAAATCTGTTGCCACTGAAACTGTTGCAGTGAATATTCAGGTCAATTTCTCTGTAATGATCTATAACAATGATATAATTAACATTGAAAAGCAAATGATGGATAATTAGTCTGTGAAAAAAGAAAAGATTTGGGGCGTTGTGGTGGTGATCAAAATTTTTTTATTCCCATATTTTCTCTTGATTATTTTAATGGTTTGTATTGGATATTTGGGTTGGTTTATGAGACAACTCACTAGACGTACAGTTTCTTCTGGCTAACAAGCACTGAATTAAGTAATTGGTAAAGATGTAAATATTATATAAATAATTATATTGATAGAAAAGTAAAAATAGGGAAGAAAATAATGAATGGGAATATGTAGCCAATTGAGGCACATTTAGGCTGTGTTTGGTATGATTTTGCATTCTCGGGATCACCTGAGAATGTGAAATAGACCTAGAATGCATACCAAATGCTGCCTTAGAATGCATTCCAACTGAAGTGATTTGTTTTGCCATGTGAACTATTTATTTGTTATTTCGACCATTGAATATATAAGTATTACTGGCACAGACCACATGGTGAAATTTGAGCTAGGCTTCCCCTAATTTTGGACAGAAAAGAAAAAGTTCAATTAAACAAAAATGTATCTATATCATGATGAAGAGTCAACGATAATTTATCAAGCATCGCACACTCAATAACACTAGTGGCAACAAAGATTAACTTATCATCCTAACATACAACAAAAACTTTAGCTCGAGTCAACGTAGTAGTTAGATTTAAGAGAATGTCAAAAAGTTCTAATGGCCACCCTTTCTAGTTCCCTTGCATTAACTATGTGCATAGCTCGGTACTATCTATCCAAACCTCTATTTATTGGAGTCTTTGTTCCATGGCGTGGTACAAACCCTGCATAATGCTTTTGGCTTTTGATGCCAACCCTTTCCTAGAAACACTACAACTCAAGGAAGCAAAGTGAAACTTAGAATGAGAGAGTAATACAAATAAAGTACACAATAATGGCTGAAATCGACAATGTGTGCCGAACATCCTGAGCTGAAATATACTGAGAGAGTGAGTTAGACCATCAAAACAATCCAAAACAGAGTAAGCTTGAATGTACTCAGTACGTAATCCCAAAGGGCCAGCAGCCCAAATGTGCTTGGTAAGAGGACATGTAAAAAGAATATGCCATAGAGATTCACATTCAAATTGGCAACAGGACATACATTGGTCATCCATCAACAAAGCCGATCTTTAGTAGCAAGCCCCCTAGTAGAACTTTCCATTGAAAATTTTCAAACCTAGTAAACCAATTTTTTTCTTGTTACAAAAATACCTATTGCTCTTCATTGATCGAATAAGGAATATTGACTCATCCCATGTGTAAAAGGTAGAAGTTGAAGAAACAGTTCGACGTACCAATTTGTCTCAATAGTGGGAGTATCTGTCATAGACTATTCCAAAAGAAAGGTCCCTTATTAGTATTAGTAGAATCATTAAGGAAGGTCGAGTTAGGGAAATATTTAGCTTTAATAACTCGAACATACAAGACATCAAAATTAGAGAGCAGACATTACATACTTGACCAATAGAGCTAGGTTATAAACCCTACTATATCTAAGTCCCATTCCCCCAAGCGTTTTAGGAAAATACAAGTGGTTTGAGGAAGAGAGAATCCATCCCTTGTGATCTCCTAGATCTTCATTTTCAAAACAAAAGATTGAGATTATCAACTTTTGAGTAGATAGTACTTGGAAAATGAAAAATAGACACCTAGTTGGTAGGAACAAACTTCGACATAGATCTAACAATAACCATTTTTCTATGTGAATAAGTCAAATTCATTTGAAGATAGATCCCATTATTAGATGAGGATGTGGACAAGATCAACACTGAAGTGTGGCCAAATAACCACTTTAATTGGAGTGATTTGTAGATGTGTTTGGATGGAATCTTGTTTCCATGATGGATAATCAACTTCTAAAAGTTAAAAATAGATTTTTGGTTTTGTGATACTCCAAAAATATATGAGTTCTTGATCCATCCAATGGTTAGAATTGTCGTATCATCCTTCCATATAAAATACACAGTGACGTAGTTAGATGAACTCATCCATAAATCTTTTGCTATAAACAATCACTTGAGGGTCTTCACCCATATATCTATCATGATAATTACCTGTCCCATTGTGTATTGAACAATTAATTGTCTTTCACTATTCTTAGAATCCTATCTAAAAACAAATATGACCATTGCCATAAGAGATTCTTCTTCTCAACGGGTGAATGAAAACTTCCAAATAAAATAAAACACTATCCAAAGTATAATTAGTAAACAAATGATGGAAAATATTGTAATGATAGGATCCGTCAAAATTTATGGATCATATATGATTGATAATACAGATAGACCGTAAAATTTGACATGTGTTTTAATTATAGGGATTCATCCAAAAGTCAAAATACCCAAAGAATCAGTCCACAAGACAAAAGTAGACCATGGTGCAGAACCACTTCAGGAAAAGATCTATGCTCTATGATCGGACGGTTCTAACCCTCCCAGACAGTTCAGACACAGCTCTATCAACGTTTAGCTTTGAAGCGTTTCTGACATCAGCTTCAAAGCGTATCTATTTCGTATTTTCATTAGAAAACTCTCTTCAAAAAGAACGAAGAAAAGGTCTGAAAGGACAAACCGCGAAAGCCATTACTGGTAGAACGGCCAGAGAAGGTTAGCCATCTTTACTCTCGGTTTTTTCAGGTTTCTTTCTTCTCTGCCTCTCTCTCTCAATCCGTGTTTACTTATCGCTGAATGTTAAAGAACGAAGATTTATGTTTCTTAGTCTAGGGTTTTCTTATGAGTTGCAGTTGCAGAGCTACTGAGGTGGTGTTTCTTGTTGGTCATCTGTTACTTCTCGATTCGGCTCTCTTTTTATGAAAGATTAAAAATGAATGATTTTAAAAAAGTTGCTTTCTTTTTTCATTTCATATATTTTGTACCTTACGAATATGCGGTGGCTTAAAGATTTCACTTGCTCTGACATCATCTATGTTCTGCATGTCGTTTTGTCTACTTTCAGTCATTTTTTCCTTTCCCTAATTGTATTTTTGGGGATTAGAATGACGGAAGTTGAGAATTCTGCGGAATCGGTGAAAATGAGTTTGTTAATCAATGGTGGTGCGAATGCTGAGCTGTTGAAGAAACGTCCCCCGGAGAACGGCCATGCCAGCGTTGGTTCTCTGAAGTACAAGAGGCGGAACGTGGTTGTCAAGAGGGATTTTCCAAGGGGTTGTGGACGATTTGCAGAGAGGATTAATGGAGTTTCGAAGCTAGACGATGAAAGCTCCAATCTTGGGGCAGAGAATGGAACAATTGTTGAACCTGAACCTGTTAGAGATTCTGGATTTTTGAGCGGGTCTTCAGGTTCGGACCCGTGGAAGGGTTCGATTCAGGCAGAATCAGACACGTCCAAGACATCGACCACTGAGACGGCGAAGCCGTTAGAAACTTCAGATCAGGTGGAAACGCTTGAACCAGCGAAAGCTTTGGAGCGTGAGACGTCGACCCACATATCCCATGCTATGGATTCTGAGACCGCGGAGCCGCCAGAAGCTTCAGATCGGTTGGAAAGGCTTGAAATGGTGAAATCTCTGGAGCATGAAACATCCACCCATATATCCCAACAACCTCTGGTTTCTGAGAGTGCGAAGCCGTTAGAAACTTCAGATCAGGTGGGAAAGCTTAAAAAGGTCAAAACTTTAGAGCATGAAATATCGACCCATGTGGCCCAAGCTCTAGATTCTGAGACTGCAAAACCATTGGCCACGCTTGATAAGGTGGAAGTTCCTGAACCAACCCAAAGTGTTGATCCCGTGGCAACAGTACTATCTGAACCTTCAGGTCAGGTAGAACTGCCTGAATTGTCCAAAAATTTAGAACCTCTAAACAGGAGTGCCACTGGATTGGTGCCGCCAAGAAGTTCTGTTCTGCTGGAGACTTCGGAAGTGTCCAAGGTTTCGGATCAACCTCAACTGTACATACCCATTGTTGGAGGTACTGAAAAGACCCATCGGTTAGTTAAAATTCCTCGCAGAAGAGCTTTGGTTGTCCGACATTTCCCTCCAGGTTGTGGGAGAAATGCTCCTCCTATGAGTAGGGAAGAGTATCTGAAAGTTGTTGATTCTCTGAAAGGCGCAAGTGCAGATAAGGGAACACCTACTGGTGGACATATGCCATCTGAGAAGTCAGTCCAGGATTATGCTGGACCAATTCCGGAGAGAGTCAAGGATGAAGATGCTTTTAGTGTCAAATTGAAAAGGAATGTCACCAAAGAAATTGAGACTACGGTTCAAAGCAAATCTGAAGATGATTTTAGCCAAAAAATTGCAGAACAAGTGCCAATTAGAATAGCTTCTGAGACTAGGAACGATGCAAAACAACCCAAAGAGAAAATTAAGGAAGGTGATGCTCCTACTGGTAAATTCAAAGGCAATCGAGCTGTAGGAATTGGTGACAAAGTCAGAGTTAAATCAGAAGAAGTTTTTGGCAAAGAAATGACAGAGCAAGTTCAAGTCAGAACGTCTGGCATTAAACTAAAGCAGGAAGTTTTGAAAGAAACCAGCATTAGATCTCCGAGGGAGAATATTTTGTTTCGGTCGAATACTAATTCTCAGTCAGTCAGTACTATTACGACAGATGGATTTTCGAAGGGAAAACTGGGAAAGGATGTGAATAGCAGCAAGGACAAGAGTTCTAAGAGACAATTTCTTGGGGAGACTCAAGATGAAGTAGATGCAGTTAGTAAATCTCGTGGAAAAATGATTGTTAGTTTGCAGCCCTGTGAGGCGGTGGTCGTGCAAGCTTTGATGGCTGCACCAAACTGTCCATGGAGGCAGGGAAAACGAGGTATCAAATCTAGTCCGACAATTAGTACGGCCAGAAACAAAGCAAAGAAGCATGAACTTGTGGTACAGGACAAATCTGCATCTGTTTCCAAGAGAAATAGAGCTGAATCAGAAAATTCAGAAGGAAAATATAAAAAGAAGAAATTGCCTCCTGCTGAAATAGATGGTCATCAAGGTTGTCAACAGGTTCTCGGGGATGAGGAAGATACTCTGGAGCATGTTGAAGTGGGTGAAAATGTTCTTTTGGATAAAAAACCGCGAAATTTCGAAGTGAGGCCTATCCCATTTGGTCTTCATACTTCGAGTAGTAAAGGAGGTGGTTCTAAAGTTACCCGTGAAAAAGTTAGGGAGACTCTACGTTTCTTCCAAGTGATCTTTAGGAAATTCTTACAAGGAGAGGAAGCACATCCGAAAGATCAAGGAAATACTGGCAACCGGTTAGATCTACGGGCTGCAGCTGTTCTCAAGAAGGGAAACAAATGGGTTAATATTGAGAAGATCTTAGGACCTGTCCCTGGGGTCGAAGTTGGCGATGAATTTCATTATAGGGTTGAGCTTGCAATTGTTGGTCTTCACAGACCATTTCAGAGTGGTATAGATTCTATAAAGAAAGATGGAAAAATTCTTGCGACAAGCATTGTAGCCTCCGGTGGTTATCATGATGATATGGATAGTACTGATGTATTGATTTATTCTGGTCAAGGAGGAAAGCCAATGGGTGGGGAGAAGCAAAAGCAAGCCGAAGATCAAAAACTTGAGCGAGGAAACCTTGCACTAAAGAATGGTATGGATGCAGGAACTGCTGTGAGGGTTATCCGTGGATTTAAGGAAACAAATAGTTCTGATTCTGCGGAATCGAAGGGTAAGATAATTGCGACCTACATCTATGATGGGCTGTACTTAGTGGAGGATTACTGGACAGAGTCGAGCACTTACGGTACTTCTGTCTTTAAATTTAAGCTGAAAAGAATTCCAGGCCAGCCAGAGCTTGCTCTGAAAGAGGTGAAGAAGTCAAAAAAGTCCAAAGTTCGTGAGGGTCTCTGTGTAGTTGATATTTCTCAAGGGATTGAGAAGATGCCCATTGGTGCTGTGAACACCATCGATGATGAGAAACCTCAGCCATTCACTTACATAACCAAGATGATATATCCTGACTGGTACAAACCTATTCCTCCGGCAGGATGTGATTGCACCGATGGTTGCTTGAATTCCAAGATATGTTCCTGTGTAGCCAAGAATGGAGGGGAGATCCCATTCAACTATGATGGGGCCATTGTGGAAGCGAAGCCTCTTGTTTATGAGTGTGGTCCTTCTTGCAGGTGCCCTCCTTCTTGCCATAACAGAGTCAGCCAACGTGGAATCAAATTTCAGCTGGAGATTTTCAAGACTGAATCGAGGGGCTGGGGGGTTAGATCTTTGACATCCATCCCTTCCGGAAGTTTTGTATGTGAGTATACAGGAGAATTGCTGCAGGATAAAGAGGCTGAGAAAAGAACTGGTAATGATGAGTATCTATTTGATATTGGATATAACTATAATGATCATGCGCTATGGGAGGGACTACCAGATGTAATACCAGACATGCAAATTAATTCTCCCTGTGAAGTTGTGGAGGATGCAGGCTACACCATTGATGCAGTTCAGTATGGGAGTGTTGGAAGATTTATCAACCATAGTTGTTCACCGAACCTTTATGCACAAAATGTCCTTTATGATCATGATGACAAGAGAATGCCTCACATAATGCTTTTTGCTGCTGAGAACATTCCTCCATTGCAGGAGTTAACTTACCATTACAATTATACAATAGGTCAAGTTTATGATGCTGAAGGCAAGGTCAAGGAGAAGAGATGCTGCTGTGGTTCTGCTGAGTGCAGTGGCAGGCTTTACTGAAGCAGTTTGCTTCCTTTTCATTTTTTTCATTGTAAGTTGTTATAAGCATCAATAATTTTGTTGTAAATCGTTTGTTTCATTGTAAAATTCACACCATGTTTTCTGCCTCCTAGAAATATAGTACTCTATTGATTTTAACATGCATGCTAATCACAGATGCAGACTGGTCTTAGGGGCACCTGAAATTTTTTCCTCTTTCCTGATTTTTTGAATTTCTAATTTTAACTGGAGGACCTATTATGATTTACACTGATGTATTGCATATTTCTCATAAATTGAAATTACCTCAGAATCTCATCACATTACATTCAAAAAATGAATTCATAATTTTCCTCATGTTGTTTTCCATTGTCAAAGAATTGTATTGTCTTTTGAACCTATTGGTGGCTCAATGTTATTATAGATTATGTTTTTGGTATAACATCTATTCATCCATTTTGCCGTCATGAGTTTGCTCCTTAATTTTTTATTTGGATGTGGTCCTCCCAAGACTTGGTTAACCGTCGTAGTTTGTGGTAAATTAAGTTTTTAGTAGGATTTCGAGATGAAAATTGTTACCAATAGAGCTTAGTTTCCAAAACAGCAATGAGTGCAATGTGCCACCGCCTTGTTCTATTTCGAGCTTGGCGCTATCTTTTTCTAAAGTTGCAACTGATGCAGCAGAACCAAAGGAAGAAGAAGAAAAGGCCTGTGGTTCCAGACTCTTTCAGAGATTCTAGATTTCTGTTACTTCAGGATTATGGTAAACAGTCCAATCGTGGGGCCTTTATTATCAGTCTCATTTTTTTTTTAAAACTGTAATTAGTATTTCCAGTCCTGTTTGGTTTAAGTTATTTCTTTTAAATTTTTTTTTTTATTTTAATTATTTCAGTTTCCTAGTCAGATTATAGCTCTCCCAAAACTGGTCAATTGGAAGAGTTGGAGTCTGTTCGGATTGTGTTTTTGCTTCTTTTTCTGAGCAGGATTGGTCTGACCTTTCGCAAGTCAATCACGATTCAGGTCTTATCCAATATTATAAATACGTGTAACAGATACAGACCCATCCATTGATTTAGCAATATACTGAGTTCAGTTTTCTGAAACTTATGCTGTTGTGGATTCAGTAGTTACCTGGTGGATTCTGGGTGTACTTGGTGGATTCCTAATCTGGTTTACTGTTCTATCTTTATTCTATCTCTCTTCTATTATTCTATCAAATTCAGGTTATAATATGTCAACTTCTTCACCTGCGGCTTTATTGGTCTGTATTATTTCTAATTTATATTTGTTCTTAACTTAACTTCACCGGGGAGACTAGAGCTGATCCGGTCAATTCTCCAATCTTCCTACATCTACTAGCGTGGCATCTTTGGGTTGCTCCATTCCACCATCAAAGCCCTTAAATTTATAATGTGGTGCGCCTTCCTCTAGAAAGGTACTTAAACTTCCAGTTTCCTCCGCCCCATTAGTTGGGCTTCCATTTGCCAACCCAAAGCGGAGGGTGGCCTAGGTTTGCGCAGGATTAGAAACTCCAATATTGCCGGAATCCTCAAGCTTATTTGGAGACTAGTTTCCAAACAAGATTGCATTTGGGTTAACTGGGTCTACTTCTGTCCCCTCAAAGATAATTCCCTTGGACAGCCCACTCCCCAGCCCACAAACTCCTCTTGGGTCTGGAGGAAAATCCTCCTCAGGCCCATTGCCCTTAGAGCCATTCGCTCTAGGATCTCTGATGGGTCTACTACCTTCCTTTGGCTTGACCATTGGCACCCTATGGGCGTTCTTCTCTCTATTGTCGTCATGAGAGTAATCTACTCTTCAGGTATCCCCAAGCACTCCACAGTAGCCTCCATCATCTCCAAAGGCTCTTGGTTTGCTCTCTCCCCCGCCTTTCCCCTTGCCCTAGCCCCAATCTGGGCCTCCTTTCCCCCCTCCTCCCTGCCCTGACTCTTTCTTGTGGCTCCCCTCCCTTCCGGACACTTCAGTTCCTCCTCCGCTTGGGACTTAATCAGAGTTCAAGGCCCTTCTGTTCCCTGGCGCAAGTTTGTTTGATTCAAAGGTCATACCCCCTGCCATAGTTTCACTGTTTGGTGTACCTTTACCCAGTGCCTTCCCTCCCAGTCCTTTCTTATCCGTAGACAGTTACCCGGGCCCCCCTCTTGTATCCTTGCTGGAATGGTCTAGAGGACATTGACCACCTATTCTTTTCTTGCCCTTTCGCTGCCTCAATTTGAAAGGAAAAAAAAACCCTTGCTAGCTGCTGGCCCTGCCTTAGACGATCTTTACCTTTTCCATGGAGTGGCTTTGTATGGACATGTCTTTCTCAGGCAGCTCGATTTGTGACTCTCTGGACAAGCTTGTGTTTGGTGCTACTATTTATCATATTTGGATGGAGCGGAATCTTCATAGATGCACCTTCAATTCTCGTTCCTTAGACTTGATTTGGAAAGCCATCTTTTTTTATGTGAGCTACAAGCTTCACTTGTACCCTCACAAATCTGTAGTTGACTCCCCAAGGAATAGGCATATTTTTGTCTCGTGGGGCCTTCCTCTCTCTCTCTCTCTCTCTCTCTCTCTCTTCTTGTTTCTCTTTCCCCTCCCGGTAGGGCTGGGTGTTTGTATATTCCACCCCTCTTTCCCTGTGTATTCTCCCCCCCCCCCCCTTTTTGGGGTTTTGGTAATGAATTATTTATTCACCCAAAAAAAAAAAATCCTGATTACTGGTTACAATTCTGCCATATTCTGATTTCTGCTTGCCTTCTAGTTCTCTAGGTTCAGTTTCTATTTTGAATCCTCAACTTTTTCCATCAATTTCTGTCTGACCTAGTTCTGATCAACTTCTACATGTTTTTAAAATCCTGATTTTCTGTTCTGAAACTAGATGCATTCTACTGGTGATTCATCACTTGAATCCTTTAATTGATTTAGATTTGAATTCTTAAAGCATCTGAATCGACTCTGTAGTTCTGGAGCTTTCCTAGTGGAATAGATTTTCTCTATAACTCATAATCCAGTCATCAGAATTGAATCAGACTTTGCAGGCCCTCTCTACCTATTAAACAGAACCTCCAATCAGGTTGGCTCTGTTCAGGTTATTAAGATTCCTAATTCTGGCCCAAATTCTCATTTTCCTGTGATCCTGATTTTCTTGTTTCTAACAACTCTAATCTGATAGGAGTTAGTAATCCATTTGTAAAACTGGTCTTTATTTTGGATGTTCAATTCAACCCTGAAACTATAGGTGGGGTTATTACGGGATTTTTACTGGGATTTGTTTCTTCCCTAAAAGTAGCTTATTTTGGGCGTTTAAAATTAGATTTTCAAAATTTTTTTGTCAATGTTAGCGATTTGTAGTAAAAAAGAAGGCAGGATGACAGAGATTTTGTGTGCATGCAAAGGCATTTAGTTCAAATGTTTTCTACTTTGCAATTGCTTTATCTTGGCCCCATTTTATCTTATTCAGAATTCAGGCAGCTTTACTGCTATTAGCTTAAGAGTAACACTTGTTTGGATTTCTCCTACTGTATTCATTTTACTGTGAGTGTTTTGAATATTTCTTAATCATTATCTTGACACAATGAGTTCAATGGGGCTTTCTAATGCGTCCTCAGGTTCCAAAACCTAAGTTTTGGGTCACTCTTGGCCCACCCAAGTGATAAATGGCTCAAAATTTAAAGGTAATAGCGATTCTATAATTTTGGAGAGAAATCAAGCCTTAAGAGTGAGGTCACAGAATGTGTGACTATATCAGGAATTATTTCGAAAGAGGGAGGGCAATTCTGGAAGTTAGCTTAAGGAGGGGAGTACTCAGAAACAAACTTAATAATATAGGGCTTTTAGGTAAATATAGAAATAGGGTTTATTAATATTGTGGGAGGTTGTCTTAAACCTCTCAACAAGGAGCAGGGCTATAAACCAGAATGGATTCTGGTGTTCAAACTTAACCAAATAGGCTTGAATTGACTCAAAACTTCTGAGGGAAGTCGATAATTCGATGGCCTATCGATTCTGAATGAGAAGCACTCAAACAAAGATTCAAAAGATGAAGCAAGGTTTCTGCAACTCAGTTGCTGCAGTAAAAGGGAAACCAGCTCCTTGTGTCTACTTGTTTCTCACAACAGGGCAGGTTTTATGGGATGAGATTCTAGGGGATTGGTTTGCCCAGGGGAGGACTTCCTTTGACCCAAATCTTAGGCTGAAAGGGATAGGGAGGAGAGATCAAAATCTGATATGGAGGAAAACTGTAGTTTTGCTAGAACAGGGTATTGGGTGAAGTCTAGAAACTCAACAGGAAAATAAAGACGGAAGGGGAAAGGTGTGGATGGATCGTACCTGATGGAGAAGAGAGAAAAAGAGGACAGCAAGAAGAATAGAACAATCAGGATAGTGTTACATGCATTTGTATAAAGATAAAAACTCCAACTTACACTCCAAAAGAGAGATAGAACTCAACTAGGTAATGAAATACTAAAACAGGAAACTATCTTGTTGGTTACCAACTTTCTAAAATAAGCAAAGGGAGAGTGATGGGCATGCTGCCCACTTGTATTGCAATCATATACGCAGTAGGGGGAAGTCGCTTTCAATGGGTAACAAATCATCTTATCAGGGTGTCCCACAACATTGACTTGGAGAGAGGAGAGGGAGATGTGAGAGGGCGTACATTTCAGTGGTTGCATGTCTTTCTTGTTCCCATTACCAAACCCATTTGGGACCGGTTCATCTCGAACTGGGTTTCCAGATCAGGTCATACCGGTCCAGCCATGATATTACTACTGCATTAACTTTCCTCTGAAAAGAACTCAACTTCATTGAGTTTAGATGAGGACCAAGGATACCATCTGAGTCAACTCGTTGGAGGAGAAATGATCCCACTATCAGCTTGAGCTTTATTTCCGGGAAGAAGTTTCATCTCGAGTCCACCGTGCTCAAAGGAATAGGTATTTTCATACCCACGGTGCTGTACCTTTTTATCAAATAGCTAGGGTCGCCCAAGAAGAATGTGACAGACCTTCAGAGGTGGAACATCACATTGCACTTTATTGATCATTCCACCAAAAGAATAAGTGAACAATACCTATCATTGATTTTGAGATTGGTGTAGTCCATTCAAGCAACTTTGTGGTGATTGGTATGTGGCTTTGTCTTCCACCTGAGCTTGCAAACAACGTCCTCAGAAACGATGGTCGTACAACTACCAAGTCAATTACCATCATGTGCAGACTATTGTTGCATCTCACTATTGTTTGGAAAATACTGTTGCGTTGCCAATAATCCTCATCAGAAACCTTGTGTAGCCAAAAGTGGACGAAGAGCGCAGTAATGTTGCTGATCTCCATCACTATCATTGCTGTTGACCTCACTAGGTTCATGCCCACACTTTGCCTCCAAATATGTTATCTCGTTCTTCCATTGCTCTTCCGAAGCAGTAGTCATGAGTTCTTTCTTATCAACAAAGGCAGCTAAACGATTAGGATACTGAGCAAAAAAATGCATGTATCCCTTGCATGTAAAACCTTGTATTTCAGCCCTTGGTTTTGAAGGACTTCTGTCAGAACTATGACCACAAGGTGGAGAATAAGGCGGTTTGGCCAAGCAGGTGCCATAGAAGAACCACTAAGGCACTAACCTGTGGCTTGCTGAATGACTTCTGCAGTGGGAAGTTTAGTTGCATTATGATCTTTTGGAGAATGTGTCTGGGAAACCCCTTCAACTTAAGGCCTAACCTCTACCTGATATGTTACCTGTACGGTGTCATCCATCGTAGGCAGTCGACTGGAAGTCGATTGCAGCTCAAGTTTGAGAATGCAAGCCATTTTGAAACTCTAAGGCTTCATCAAACTATCCTCTACCAAATATGTTACCTGTATGGTGTGTCTATTGTAGGGAGTTGACTGGAAGTCAATACAGCTCTGGTTTGAGGATGCAAGCCATTCCGAAACTGTGCTACTGACACTTCTTTGTTCCACTCAAAATCAGACCTAGTGGCTAATTAGTAAATTTTGCCACGACGGCCAACTATCTTGTCTCAGCTATGCAAACTTGAGGTGCGTGCAATGCTTGTAGTTGATAGGAAAAATCATCGGTTAATGGCCTCTTGTATTTTAGCCCAAGTGTTTACCAACCCAATGCCTTGAGTCCGATTTTGTTGCTGGTTTTTGATCCATTAGACTCGAGCTGTACACTTCAGTTTTTCTTCAACAAATAAAGATAGGCATACTTCCTTTCTTTGACAAAGCCATGTTTGTGGAAATATCCAGGATATCCAGGAGCAACCTCTTCACCATATCACCAGTTTTTCCAAGCTTCTCTGTGGTCACTGTAAGATTTGATTTCAACTTTCTATCTGTTGACTTGTTAGCCGACAAATTATAATTTGACTCATTTTGATCAGAACTCCTAAAGTTTGTCCTCTAAAATCTGTGGTACCCTTTTTCTGCAAATGGTCAAGAAAAAATTAAACATCTCTTTGTACTTACCGTATGAGGAATTCAAAGTATGGTTTATCAAATTGATGGTTTAGCCATCTTGTGAACATCAGTCACAGGACTGGTTTTTGAACAGGAATAATGAATCTGGTAGGAGCTTTCTTCACACTCATAATGGAGGTGGCCATGGGGCTGATATGCGATCAATTATTTGGCTGCCGGGTCTGAGAAAACATCTAATTGATTTGAAGTTCCTTACTCAGAACAAGAACCTAAGGTAGGAGCTACGGTGGTTGATCAGTCTGGATATTTCATGGTCAAGTCTCTGTTTGAAGCTCTTTACCATTCCTTCCTCTCTCATTGGAAGCTCTTTGGGAAAGATGTTCCTAGAAAGATTCAGTTCTCCCTATGGACGGATATATTGGGTCGTAAGGTAACCGTCTCTCAAGAGGCCACTTTGCCTAGAATGCCTTCTGTTTTTGAGAGACGTGGAATCCGTGCAACTGCTTTTACATTGCCTTTTGCCCAAAAAGTTTGATGGACTTCTCAAAATCTTTTTTCTGTGTTGCCAGAGAAGCACTTGGTGCTTGGAAGGTCTCAGCTTCTGGATCACAGGGCCATGGTCTCTGAAACTAACTTTCACTGCCATTACTTTTGAGTATCTGGCTCCAATGGAATAGTCAGAGTGCAAACGAGCTATTCTTTTTTGGGGCTACTAGTTGGTAAGAGTTTAGAGGCATTAGCATAACAGGGAACCAATGTACTTGGAGTTTTGTATGGTACTTAGTGGTTTTTCATTTGAATGTTTTGTATAGCTGCTTCTTCGTATAGAATAAATAGAAGGGCCTTTTCTGTTCAGTTCGAAGGAAAGGAAAGAAAATTTTTCACTGCATTTTTCACTTCTCTGGTGAAGATAAGCCGTTTTGCTATAATCATCATATTCATCCTGAACTTCTATTATTACTTGGTTCTTTTCCCACCCCACCTCCAAGTAATTGTTTACAGATAATTTTATTGTTTTATTGATGAGAAAATTGTTGGAAATCAGTTTTCTTCAAAACCTTGCTATACGTTCTTTTGTTTACCAGAAGGCTCAATTTGTTTCCATGTAGAAAGATGGAAAAAGAAAAATTTCCTATAAAATAGGATGTAAAATTTTACAATGAAACAGACATGGCAAAAAGTAAACATTTTCTTTCATTGACGAGGATAAAAAAATTGCACAAGGTCTGTGGCTGTGGCTATGTGCTGGTTAGTCTCTCCTTTTCAATTTAATACCCAAGGGTTTAATGGTGTACATTTTAAGGAATGGTTAAATTTCTTGTTTGTCAAATATAAAGATGTGCTAGATAAGAATGAGTTTGATATCTAACGGTCTTCTCTTCTTTGACAGATTTGAAAAACCAGAAATAGAGTTCTTTTTGACGTCATTTGACCCTGATTGCCTTACAACTATGTCTGCTTTGGATGATGGTTGATTTTGGCTTTCTCAGAGTTCATTTTCAGGTTAAGGGTTGTGCCCCACTTACTTCCTCTCCTTTGCTGTCCCTGCCTCTTGATCATATTTCATCCTTCATTTCGAATCAATGCTGGCCATTTTGTTGCTGCTAAATGCAAGGTTGGACCTGGATTTTCTGCTGCGGTTATTGAGGCAGAGGCTGATATGGGATGGGTTGTTGTTGGCCCAATGTTTGGGCTTAAAGGTCCTATTTGTAGTTTTCTAATTGTTTATTTTATAGTGAATGCCATTAATGGTGGCAATGCTTCTTTAGATTGGGCTGCTAGTCTTAGTTTTCTAATTATTTACCTGTAGTGAACGCCATTAATGGTGGCAATGCTTCTTTAGATTGGGGTGCTAGCCTTGTTGTTGAGGATATTCAAGACTGGTGGATTTTTCCTCCATCTTTTCTTGTAAATTTGGCAATGCTTCGTTAGATTAGGTGTTGGCTTGTTCCAAGTTTGGATAATTGTATTTACAAAAAAGTACAGGTGTTATGTATTATATATGATAAAAAGGGTTTGAAGCTTGATTTTTAGAAGTTAGTTCTCTATTACAAAGATCAGCACTATAAATTTAAATAAAAAGGATAAAAGAGTATAGAGAGCACCTGGGCATCCCCAGGGAAATACAAAAAACAGAGAAGGGAAGGGAAGATCGAGCTCTACACCTTCGGCAATGTCATCAACAGGGCCAATTCTCCATACTAAAAGAAGCAATAAAATTATATTTAGACATTCCCAGAATGTTCCTTTGAATATCTTTCGTGATATGACAAGGTAGATCTTCAACAAGACCTGTTGTTCTAGATTTCGTGGCTTCTTTTGATAGGTAATCTGCAATTGGATTTGATTTTTTTAGACAATGTGTGATCTTTCACCTAATAGATGATAAATGGAGAGTTAGGGACTTTCATTTTTGCCAAGTAAATCAGGGTAGCTGGTTGGATTGTACTAAGGCCTTCTTTGGTATCATTTGTATTTTTTATTTATATTTTTTCTAAAATAAACGTTTTTGATTGCGTTTTTTGTTTTTATTTAAAAAAGATTGCAAAAACACAAAAACCAAAAATAGATCGAAAGTCGTTTATGTTTTTTTCGTTGAAAAAGGTTTTCTACTATGTTTTTGGCACTGACCTTTTCTATGCACATGTTGCAACGGGTCAATTGTGAGGTCAAAATTGTTAAATGCCCGTGCAATGGATAAATCACGACTTTTATAAGCTGTCTACTCATCTCTCTCTCTTATCCCTCATCTCTCACCCTTCTTCTCTTCTCTTCTCTTCTCGAAACCCTAAACTCATAGTCTGCTTCTGATTTCTCTCAATTACCGCACCATTTGGGTAACTCTCTCTCTCTCTCTCTCTCCCCCCTCTTTTCTTCTCGTCTCGAAACCCTAAACTCAGTCTGCCTCCGTCTTGTATTGAGTTCTTCAGAGGTAACTCTCTCTCTCTCTCATCCCTCATCTCTCACCCCTCTTCTCTTCTCGTCCCTTAACCCTAAACTCATTGTCTGCCTTCGATTTCTCTCCATTACCACACCATTTGAGTAAATCTCTCTCTCTCCCTCTCTCTCTCGTGTATATATAGGGTTTTGATTTTTGACATTGATTTTGCAGATTCTCACCACTCAGTTGTTCAAATCTTTGCTCAGCCACAAGTCTTGTATTGAGTTCTTTGGAGCTCTCTCTCTCTCTCTCTCTCTTTCTCTCTCTCTCTCTCTCTCTGTGTGTGTGTGTGTGTGTGGTCTTTTCGTGGTGAGGTGGTCTTTTCTTGCCTCATCGTGTCCAGCGCTGCACATGCAGCCCGGGCAGGGTGCTGGATAGGATCCTTTTGGGAGGAGCTGGGGGCGCAATCTCTGCACTCCACTAGTAAGGGCTGCAAACTCAACCACAAAATTTATTGAAATATTTAGGGCTTCCGTGTAGACACAAATAATGTTACCCGGCTGATCACAAAAAACTACTCTCGGTCCAGCTCTTCTTGGATCCCCAAGGAAACAACAATCAGTATTTTGTTTTGTCTAGTGCAGATCTGGTTTACACCAGAATGTTTCCATAGGCAGGTGGTGGGCTTTTTTTCTAATCGATAAGCCCAATCTACTTTCACAAGATAGATCCCCCATATTGCGAATCGACCCCCTAAGGTGAGGTTATGGCCAATGTCCTTTAGATCATACAAAATCAATTTGTGAAAAAGAAATTTGTTAATTCTAAAAGGTACATTAGACGGTCCACATGCAGTGGGGGAAACAAAAGCTCTTTACAATGCACCTCTCTCACATTCTTAATTGGTCGATAACTTTTTGTTTCTCTTAAAGATGTTCCTAATCGTGAGATGAGGTTGAAGATTAATTAATACCTGTTACCACCGGAATTCTATTCGATGACATGAAGATCTACAAAAGGTAGAAGAGCACTGAAGAGATTTGGAGCGGACTCCGAGGAGGGACTTTCCGATGCCAAAGTCAGTCCGACAGAACAGTACGTAGAGGAAATACGAAAGAGTCAGAGTTAGTAATGGTGAGATGTCTTACTTGGGTCCCTTCGCCTACTATTTATAGCAGAGGAGTTCTCTAAGGCGGTTGTACTTCTGTAGTTCACTGTCACTGAGAATCTCCCGAGGTTGCGTCAGAGTGGGACTGTTCCTCCCCCTTTGTGAGCCATCTTCAACAGATAGGGGTTATCTGTCGGTTGGTTGCGTGGGGATTAGGGTCTCTTTACCTTGCTCGACAAGATAGTGATGTCATCGTCGTTATCTGCTCCGTTGCTGATAGTGTCAGGGTCCACGTGTCCTCGCATCGTTGGTCGGAGTTCGTTTGCCCCTATCAATAACACAAAAAATAAAAAAATAAAAAAATAAAAATTGAAGATTAATAGAAGATTAATATGCAGACTAACCAGAATAGAATAAGCGACAATGGCATTGGACATGCCACACCAATTTTTAGACAAATATTTTGAGGTAATGTTAAATTCATGTCACAAATTTCAGTCTTAATAGTACTGTTGCTTTTAATTTTACTCAAATTGGCTATTGAAGTATAAGATCTCTTCTATGTTCATTTATTTGAATAATAGAAGGTTGTTTGTTTAGCTCCCTTTTTATTTCCTCTTATCCCTTTTTCTTTTGATATAAAGGGTCTTTGTTGGGTTTAATTGTTTCTTATGTTAATGAATTTTTCGATGGTCAGTGGTGCAGCAAAGGGTTTTTGTAGTCCGAGCAGGGGTAAGGCGGTCATTGCACGCGTGGTCCAATCTGCACCGCACAGGCCGCTACGGACAGCTGCACCGTAGACTATCTGAATTGTAATAATCAAACAACTCCAAGTAGTTAATGAGTGTCTCGAGAAATTACCATAAAACCACACCGCCTTTCCCCATGCCCTCTTCTATGCTTCTGTCTGATTACCAAGCTTTGCATTCTGGGGATCATCCAATTATCATCTGTGATATGTTTAAGGACGTCACTTCTTCTTGTTGTGATTGGGATTCAGTCATCTTTTTCAAGTCAAAATTTAACTGTGTTTAATTTTGTGATACTTGGTACCGGTTTTTCAGGGATTATGTTGGCACCAAAGGCTAGAATGAAGTATATCTTGCAGGATCTGAACTAAGCAGTAGCGGAAGGATTCAAGAAAATAGAAGTATGGGTGAAGGATAGTGATCTCATTTTATTGCTTACGCAAAGGAATCAGCAAGGGTGGGCGTTTGAGATTTTTCATCTTCTACCTGACATCTCATGTCTCGTGGCTAATATGGATGTTATAATCTTTTGTAAGGATGCTTATATAGTTTTGGTAGCAATTAGGGTTGCTATTATGCCTAGTAGTAGTAGATATACTATCTCAAACAATTACTGATGATGTACAAATTCTCTTATTTAATGAAGTTTTTTTTTCTTTGTTTTCACTTTAGAAAAGGGGGAAAAGATCCCTATTTGATCGCATGCTCTCTACACAAGCGTATATGCCAATGGAAGAGCATGCCTAGGTAGCTATCTAGGGGACAGAGGCATCATTTCATGGTGAGATGAAGCCTCTGCCCCTTGGGTAGATAGCTAGACGTACGTGCTCACCCTGCGACCAAGTAGTGATCTCTTGCCCTACTTTTTATATATATATAAGAGGTCCTATTAATTCACTTCTCTTACAACTTGGATTCTAATAGACGTGGCAATTAACACCGTCTTAACTTAAATTAAACACCATAGATGTAGAAAATTAAGCACGATCGATTTAGAGATCTATTCTGACAAGGAAACAACATTCTCGACCTCTCTCTCTCTCACTCTCTCTCCTTTTTTATTTTAAGTTAGTTAGTAGTAGTAGTATTAGGAATCCTATCTGGATTAGGAGAACAACGAGAGAGACCTTTTCCTATTTCATTAGTCGATCATCCATAAATAGATCGAAGAAGTTGAGTGAATGAGGATTGATGAATTAGATTTTTTGTTTACTGGTAATTGGGCTGCAATTTTCTGGAGTTGTTCTGATCAAGGAAGCTAGCGTACGTTTTTGTGTTCAATTCGTTCGTTCGTTCGTTGGAGAGACCATTGTTAGTGGCTTCAAAATTTTCAGGTGATCGATCATCAAACTTATTTCTCCTAATTAACTTCTTCTACTCGATCCTGATCAAAGAATTTTTGGTCTAACTGATTATCAAAATTCATCCAACACCAGAAACCAAAAAAAAGAAAAAAAAAAAAAAAAAAACTTATATATGTTTTATGTTTTCGAATTGTTAGGTACTAAATATAGAGAATGGCATCAAGCGATTTGGCGCCGGAGAATACAGAAAGTGACAGCAGAGACATTGGTGGTGAAGAAATAGATTGGGAATCAAAATGTCAATATTCCGATTATGGATATGATGAGGAGAAGAAACCCAACTTCTTCTTCACACGTTTGATGATCAAATGTTCTTCCAACTCATCAGTACTGGAACCTCCTAATAGCCTAAAGGAGGATAAAATTAAAATTAAGGGGTTAAGGAAAGAGATGGATGATACAATAGAGCAACTCCAAAAATCTAAACTCTATCATGAAATCCTTCACAAGTGGAAGAATGATCCAGACTTCCTAACCAACATTGATCGCGTTTTATTATTAGGGTCATCATCATCACCATCATCACCGTCGTCGTCGTCGTCTTCATCTGACAATAATAATAATAATTCTTCGAAGAAGAAGAAGAAGAAGAAGATGTTGATGGTAATATATGCTCTAGGCAGCATTGAATTAAGCTCTAAATCCAGATTTCAGCTTGCATTAGCCATCTTATTGGAATTCGATTTTCCTGATTGGATCAGTGGAATCGAAGCCTTCGATCCGATTATATCTCCTATTGATGCAGAGGTTATGAAAGGTTTTGGAATCAATGTTCTTACAGAGGACGAGGAATGTAGTAGACACATTGAGGAACCAACTTTGTTCTACATGCCATTTGCCTGTCATTGGCACAGGACCTTTTTATTTGAAGCAAATTGGAAGCCCTCTGACCTTAATAAAATGGTACTGTTAACAAATGGCTTTGAGTATATAATGGAATTTTTTAGAGAGATTGAGGATAACCCAAGGAAGACTACTTTTTGGAAACCTTATCCATATTCCAAGGATTATTATGAACTTAGAGATGACATTGATTACATAGAAGCCTTTCAAAACTATACACTTGAGTTTCCACTAATCAAAACTACTCATGACTCCAACTATTTTAGTCCATTTTATAACTTCTCTTGCCATTTCTTCCATTTCGATCTGGACCAAAACATGGATTCTCTGTTGGAAAGTAAGTAATCTCTCTCTCTCTCTCTCTCTCTCTCTCTCTCATATTCTTAATTTGTTGATAACTTTTTGTTTTTTCTTCCTGAAGATGTTACTGATCGTGAGAAGAGATTGAAGATTAGAGACAGACAAATCAAGCCATGGTATCGGACATGCCACATCAATTTTAGACATCTTTTGAGGTAATGTAATTAGATTCATCTCCCAAATTTCAGTCTTTAATAATAATATTGCTTTCTCTTTATCCTCTCAATTAACACTGCTCGTACTTGACGTCAAGTACATCTAAGAGAGGAGGCAGAAATGATTATCCTACCCCCTGCCCGAACACACAGCCTGAAATGGGGTCCACCTCCCTTTATTAGATGTACTTGACGTTAAGTATGGGCAGTGTTAATTGAGAGGATAAAAATTCTTAATTTCTCTTTAGACTTTGTGCTGGTGGCTTACATTTTTTTATTGGTTTCAATAGATCGCCGATTGATAAGTGGGCGAGCCTTGGCGTAACGGTTAAGAAGAATGGCTATTCAAGACTTCCAAGTGAACAGTGTCTGATTTCTTAAAGTGAACGTTAAAGATTTACTTATTTACATCTAAGATGGTGTTAGGCTGAGGTTAAAAGTGCATTCCTACAAAACAGGCTTTGCCAAACAAAGCCCCTTATGAATGATTTGGTTGATGTTAATTTGCAGGAACCTTTTGTAGCTTTGGCGCACGTTCCAAAGCGTATTGTAATTTTGAAATTTAATTGAGCTCATCTATCAACCATTGAATTGACATAGAATCCACATGGAGGCCTCTGAGTTGAGTTGAGAGCGCAGCACAATGGCCACTCAACCCCAGGCCGAAAACAAGCTCAATCCATTGTGGTTAAGTTATCTCCTTCTTTTCAAACTCTACAGCTCACATAGAGTTAATTCAAAATTATAACTATAAATTGTAAACGTTACGTATAAAGAACACCCGAGGCCAGATCCTCTCCAATGTCTTTTTACCCAAAAAAAAAAAATTAATAATAATAATAAAAAGGGTCAATTACACTTCACCCCTTGATTTTCAAACAAAACTCAGATAACCCCTTGGTTTTTGAAAAAACTCAAATCACCCCCTGACTTAGACCCCAATACGACAAATTAGTCCCTACCGTTAGTTTGCTATTAAGTGATGATGTCAGCCAGTTAAATAAATTTAAATCCCTAAACTACCCTTGACCAATGTTGAAGATGAAGGAAGGGTAGTATTGTAAATTTAATTCTAATGTTTTTTTTTTTTTTTTTGTGAAATTAATTCTAATGTTTTAGTACAAGGGTAAAATAGTCCTTTCACACCAATAACTAACAGCAGACTAACACCGTTACTATAGAGAGAGTGATTTGAGTTTTTTCAAAATCTAGGGGATGATCTAAGTTTCGTTTGAATACCAGGGAGTGACATGTAATTTACCCTAATAATAATATCCTCAACAACAAGACTAGCGCGCAGTCCAATATAAAGAAGCTAGTATTGTAATAGGGCCTTTTGGCACACACATTGGGCCAACAACAACCCATCATGTACAGCCCCTGCCTCCATAACCGCAACAGAAAATCCAGGTCCAGCCTTACATTTGGTAAAAACAAAATGGCCAGCATTGGTCCGAATAATCACTCCCCCTGCTTCAATGCTGCCGCAATTCATTTCAAGTACCATCAGAATGAAGGATGAAATAATCTTCAAAAGGTAGGGACAGCAACGGTGAGAAGGTAAGTCGGACATAATTTCACGGATTCAGATCCTCTACTGCCGAGATGCCCGGCAGGACCGTGCTGTCCAGACATGAAGAGACAAGCAATGACCGCCTTACCCCCACTAGGGCAACGGTAAGGCGGTCATTGCATGCCTCACCGTGTCTAGGCAGCACGGTCCTGCCAGGCAGCTCGGCAGTGGAGGATCCAAAATGTAATTTCACTCCACCTGAAACGAACTCTGAGAAAGCCAAAATTAACCATCATCCACACTTACATGAAAAGCAAACATAGGGCTAAAAAATAAAAAAGATCAGGATCAATGAAGTTAATGGATCATCTGCACGTACCAACAGATGAATGTACATCTCGGAGCCAATCACATTTTAATTTTATTTTCATAAAAACTCCTCCTCCCCTTGTAAATGGCAAAAATAAGACAGGTGGTTGGCTCTCACATGTACGTTCACCTATTGGTACGTGCGGAGGAACCAAACTCTAAAAATAACTTAAATTTTCATGTTCCTCCCTTGAGGTATCACGTAATTACAAAAACACTCGTCAATTTTAAAAAATGATATGTGCCCCCTATTTTTGTAAAAAGTTAACAAATGCACCCATTCATTAAGATTGGGACTAACAACATTAGAACTACAAGGTAAATTGACCAAATAGCCCTTGAATAAAAATAATAAAAAAAAAAAACCGACAACTCAGCTTCCCCAAATCGTTTAGGTATTGCATGCTTGAAGCTCAAGCAATGGCAAACATAGAAAAAAATCAGATATGGTGTGATATGGTCGGATAGACTAAGAAGGATATCTGCAACTCATCTTCCATTTTTTCAAATCCTAAACAATTTGGGCAAGATGGGTTGTCGGTTTTTTCTCTTTTTTCTTGCAAGGGCAATTTTGTCAATTTATTTTTTAATTCTAACGTTGTTAGTCCCAATTTAGCGGAATGAGTGCATTTGTTAATTTTTTACAAAATTAGTAAGGCACACATAATTTTCCAAAACTGACAAGTATTTTTGTAATTATACGATACCTCAGGGGAGGTACGTGAAAATTTCCTTCTTTTTTATTTTTGTTGTTTTTCAAATCTATCAAAAAAAAAGAGAAGACCATTAGATATCAAAATCATTCTTATCTGGCGCATCTTCATATATATTTGACAAACAAGAAATTTAACCATTCCTTAAATGTACCCTGGCCCCATTAAAATCTTGGGTGAAGAAAAACTCGGAACGAAATCACAATTCCTTACCTTAAAGATATTAAGAAATATGGCTGGGTTTATGTGACTAAGGATTTTAAGTCAGAAAGAAACGTAGGCAGATGTGCTTCAAAATGAGCATGGAGTGTGTATTTATGAAGGTAAAAAAATTCTCTGACGACCTTTGGAGGTTTTCGAGTTAAAGTTTTTTGGGGAGAGTTCCTGTTGTGATCTTTGGGTGTTCTTAAGAGATCTTCCTTGTACTTTCCTCCATTACATAGTGAATCATCTTCAACTTAACTCATGAATGTAGCACATCATATTGGTGTGTGAACACGTTAAATCTCAATGTCATTTTTACTCTGTTTTTATTTTTTTTGTGTTTCTTGGTATTTGTGTTAAAGGGGGTTCGCTTTTTAAGACATTTATGACACGAGTATCAACATCTTCGAATTATTATTGAACAATGAAGATGTTAATAATATGCGATCAATGTTGGTTCGGAACTCTGGATTATCCTGCTACTGATCAAGGATTTCATGATACAGTTTAGATCTTTTGAGTTCCTCTAAGGTATCATTCTTCTCCATCCTTAACATCCCAATTTTATTGGAAAAAATTTTGCTGTTACACTTGTAGCAGGAACATTCCTGCTACAAGGCTAGCAGCCAAGCAAATGGAATAATTCACTTCCCCTTTGGGTTCACAAATACCCTCCTAGGTTTTAGTATTTTCTAAAATACCCTTTTAAGATCCCATTTCCTTGGCTGCCAGCACAGCAATGTTAGGTTCGACTGAGTTGGAACATTTGATCAAACGTGCGAGGAAGTTGGATTTCTTGGTGTTTCTATTTTGGTATTCCCATTTTGAAACCCAATCTACCTCTTCTCGATCTTCACCATAATTAATAATGCATGTCACTGCCTGTATCTTCCACGCTAGATTGGATTGAGTTGGAAGATTTGATCCAACATGTGAAGAAGTTGGATTTCATAGATAACAAACTAACTAATGGAATGCCACATCAGCCGATCCTATCGGCACTATAAGTCTATAATGATTATCATAACATGTTGCCCTGTGAGAGGGTGTAGGAAACACCACCAAGTATATGGGAAAAAGATCTCTACTTAGTAGTGTTTCCTACGCCCTCTCACAAGACACTGTGAGATGACACCTCTGCCCCTGGGTAGATACCTAGACATGTTCACCCTGAGACCAAGTAGAGATCTTTTGTCCTACTGTACATATAGGAGGTTCTATTAGTTCACTTCTCTTACAACTTGGATTCTAATACACGTGGCAATTAACACCCTCTTAATTTAAATTAAACACCATAGATGTAGGAAATTAAGCACGATCGATTTAGAGATCTATTCTGACAAGGAAACAACATTCTCGACTTCTCTCTCTCTCTCTCCCCCATTTTTATTTTAAGTAAGTTAGTAGTAGTATTAGGAATTGTATCTGGATTAGGAGAACAACGAGTGAGACCTTTTCCTATTTCAGTAGTCGATCATCCATAAATAGATCGAAGAAGTTGAGTGAGTGAGGATTGATGAATTAGATTTCTTGTTTACTGGTAATTGGGCGGCAATTATATATATATATGGAGTTCTTCTGATCGATCAACGAAGAGTTTTTGTGTTCAATTCGTACGTTCAGAGACAATTACTGTTGTGTCTTCTAAATTCAGGTGATCGATCGTCAAACTTATTCTCCTAACTTCATCTACTCATCATCAAAAAAATTTAGGTTTCTAAATATTAATACTATATGTGTCTCTCTGCACTGTTCTTCTGGGATCAGTTTGGTTTCGCCTGTAGGTATTAATGCCTGCTTGTTCCAAGTTTGGATTTATTTATTTATTTATTTATTTATTTTTTTGGTAACAAGTTTGGATAATTTTAATTAGCCATTAGTTTCTGTTCAGTTACACTAAAATATATTCTCATAATTTGGAGAGAATTGCAGTAGAATCTTATATATGTTTTATGTTTTTGAATTGTTAGGCGCTAAATATAGATCGAGAGAGAATGGCATCTAGCGATTTGTGGCCGGAGAATACAGAAAGTGAGATTATTAATTATGGTGCAGATTTGGTATTGGAATCCGGCATTAATAGAAAGAATAAGAAGAAATGTGTGAAGGATACGGATAGTGACATTAGTGGTGAAGAAATAGATTGGGAAGCAAAAAAGTATTCCAGTTATATAGAAGACAAGAAACCAAACTTCTTCGCACGTTTGATCAAATGTTCCTTCGACTCATCAGTAGTGGAACCTATTATTAGCCTGGAGGATGACAGCGAGGAGTATAAAGTTGAGATTTTAAGGGAGAAGATGAATAGTACCATTGAAGAACTCAAAAGATCTCAACTGTATCATGAAATCCTTGACCAATGGGAAAATGATCCAGAGTTCTGAAGCAACATTGATCGCGTTTTATTATTAGGGTCATCATCATCATCATCATCATTATCATCGCCGCCGTCGTCTGATAATAGTAATAATAATAATAATAATAATTCGAAGAAGAAGAAGAAGATGTTGATGGTAATATATGGTATAGGCAGCATTGAATCAAGCAATAGATCGCGATTTCAGCTTGCATTAGCCATCTTGCTGAAAACTGATTTTCCTCATTGGATCAGTAGTATTGAAGCCTTCGATGCAGATATATCTCCAATCGATGCTAAGGTTATGGAGGATTTCGGTATCAAAGTTGTTTCAGAGAAGAAGGAGGAATATTGTAGTAGAAGATAGATTAAGAAACCAACTTTGTTGTACATGCCCTATGCGTTGCAAGAGGACAAGGCCAATTTATTGGGTGCAAATTGGAGCTCTTCTTCTCTTAATCAAATGATATTATTAACAAAAGGCTTCGAGAATACAATGAAATTTTGGAGAGGGGTTGATGATAACCCAAGGAAGACTACTACTCTATTCAGACCTTATCCATATTCCAAGATATATTACCAAGAAAGAGAGAATATTGATTACTTAGAAGCCATTCAAAACCATACATTTGAGTTTCCACTACTCAAAACTAGTCATGATCGACTCCGACTACTTTAGTCCATTTCATAAGTTATCTTGCCATTTGGTAAGAGTAAAATATCATGGGCAGCAAGTATAAGACTAGAAATACAATAAACAAATAGTAAATACAAGACTTATCTGATTGGTATGGTAATAGTATCGCACCGCATCAACAATACACATCCTCTTGTGTAACTTGAACAATAAATGGTAGAGTTGAGTCGCATCAAACGATGCTCTCCTTAAGGTTTTTAGATGCCCCAATTCTGCAATCCGGGTTGACCATGCATCTATACCCCCAAGATAAAACAACTCTCTAATCACATAGGTTGCAGTTCCAAATGTGATTACAAAGGGCGTCCAAAGGCTATATTCACTAATTCATCGACCGACTACGTTGGGACGGAAAAAATGTATTTCAAAAACAATTGTTAGAGAATGAGCAAGACCTCCTCTCTTTATATAGGAGAGGAAGAGACACCCCTAAAGGATGTCTCCAAGAGATATGTCCCAACTCATGTCTTTTCCCATAAGACTTGTTTGTTAGCCACTCAAACAAGTCTTCCAATATGCACCTATTGGCTATTTAGGTGTCTATAAGGAAAGACATAATCCTCTAACACATCCATAAAAAACGTGTTTTGAATCTTTAATTTTAAATACAATTAAAAATCCAACAATCTCCCACAGATTCAAAACATTGATAAAACAAAACACTGGACTAGTGAATATATTAAACATAATAGGATATATCGTTGCAGGTGTCTTTCGGACTTGAACCTACACTAGGTCTGATGAACTTCGCTACAGAGTACGGGTGAAGTCAAACTTCTTGAACCTTTCCTCATTGGCATAGCCGGCAAGCTCACCATCCATATCATATCAGTTGACCTTACGTGACTTAACCCGTTCATGACAAAATTGGACATTTTTAACCGGCCTTGTCCCCTATCTTGGTCTCATGGATGTTTAAAGAGTCCGCCTTTAAAACTCTCATCGGTAGGCGGCCTCACCTCCTACATCCACTAAGGTCAGCCAATGCGCACCACAGTTAACACACCCCCACATTTCATAGGATTTGGCTTGATTAAGAGTATTTAACCCAACCTCATTTCATTGTGGTGGTACTACTTTCCCATGTAATCAGAATGAGTCAATTTTAGTAGTACTAGTCAGGTCATCTGGTGACTTCGTTTGTACCCTTTGAACCTAATTCAGGAGTTAAACCTCTTCACATAGGTTGGGTGTCCATCACATGACCTATGACACAGGCTTTAAACTCATTCCTTAAATGTATACCAAAATAATGGTAAGAGGCTATGTAATAGTATTAGTCATTCTTGTCCCGACTATACTGAGCTGATACCGCTACTTTCCTTAGCCTCACCAGATATATGTAATCAAGACATATTAGTCTTTATTTCTCTATTGACCATCCCCTTTGTATTTCGTGACACAATTTGGCGTTGGTCATCACCATATATCTATCATTTATATTCATAGCTTTATGGCTCCAAATCCGGCTTTCTTATGAAACCATAAAAATAAAACCATGGTGGAACCTATAACTTAGGCTTATATTACCGATTCCATGAATCACAACTTAGGCTTATATTACTGATTCCATGAATCACCCCCACCAACACATGTTTTTATATGCTACCTTTGAACCAAGGTCACCTTCCAAATATTTACATATCAGAATCTAAACATATCTATTAGATTCAATTTCCAAGTAGAGATTATCATTCTATTTGGCTTTATATATCTCTTAAAAAAGAGTCAACATGTAAATATACACATTCTCATAATAACCCCCACATGTTGGGTTTTTCACATTCAGAGATATAAGCCAATACAAAATGAGAATGTCCTTGTGAGAAAACTGTGACCCTCCACATTTACATACTAATTTGCCCATACAATTTTACTAGCATATCAAATATAGCATAACATTCAAATAAAACTCATGCTCCCAAGTAAATATGTACATAAATCTATGCACAAATAATAATAGAATAAGCACCCGACCAATATGTATACAATGTCACTTGTCTCTATCAACAACCAATTTGATCAACAAATACAGTTACCTGGCTTTACTTGTCAGTACTTGGATTTATCATAACCCAATCAAAATAAATGCCCAAATATTAAACGTGATCAACCAAGCATTCAAACATATGATGATTATATGAAAATATCTTAAACACCTAACATCATAAACATGTACCACCATTCATATAAAGTATGAAAACACATAAACCACATATGGACTGAAATAGAATGAACCAACAATAATGGGCTATGATGTCCACTAGTTTCCAAAATAGAAACTAGGAGACATATCCCATGGTAATAATGAATATGACCCAATTCAAGAGGTGGTGTCTCTTGAAAAATACCAAAACAGTAGATAAACAATACAATGTAATGTCATAAAAACAAACTGTGGTGCAACCATTGGCATTAAGAAAGAAAATATCTTTTATTAGCCAAAAATCTTAACTCAACAAAATGAATTAAGAGAAACATTGCAACGATTCACAAAAATGCTTCTTTTGAAAATATCCAACTCTTAGTCCAACCGTTTCATCTTACGGTCAAGCACAACCACTAAAAGTCATACATGCTATTGAAACCACCCATCTTATTATACAAGATGTCCATGCTATTGAAAGATCTCCCTCGAGGTTCTCATGAACCGAGAGTAACTCAGTCAATCTATTTAAGACCAAGTGTAAAGACACATTGATTCACATTTCCCAACAATCAAAACCAACATTATATAATATAACTCACCACAATCCATGAAAAACCCAAAATGGGGCATCTAAAAACCTTAAGATTGTAAGAGTAAAATATCATGGGCAGCAAGTATAAGACTAGAAATATAATAAACAAATAGTAAATACAAGACTTATCTGATTGGTATGGCAATAGTATCGCACCGCATCAACAATACACGTCCTCTTGTGTAACCTGAACAATAAATGGTAGAGTTGAGTCGCATCAAACGATGCTCTCCTTAAGGTTTTTAGATGCCCCAATTCTACAATCCGGGTTGACCATGCATCTATACCCCCAAGATAAAACAACTCTCTAATCACCTTGGTTGCAGTTCCAAATGTGATTACAAAGGGCGTCCACAGGCTATATTCACTAATTCATCGACACTGACCGACTACATTGGGACGGAAAAAATGTATTTCAAAAACAATTGTTAGAGAATGAGCAAGACCTCCTCTCTTTATATAGGAGAGGAAGAGACACCCCTAAAGGATGTCTCCAAGAGATATGTCCCAACTCATGCATTTTCCCATAAGGCTTGTTTGTTAGCCACTCAAACAAGTCTTCCAATATGCACCTATTGGCTATTTAGGTGTCTATAAGGAAAGACATAACCCTCTAACACATCCATAAAAAACGTGTTTTGAATCTTTAATTTTAAATACAATTAAAAATCCAACACATTTCTTCCATTTCCATCCGGACCAAGACATGGAAGCTCTATTGACAGGTTCTCTCTCTCTCTCTCTCTCTCTCTCTCTCTCTCTCTCTTTCTTAATTTGTTGTTAATTTTTTGTTTTTTCCTTCCTGAAGATGTTACTGGTCGTGAGATGAGATTGAAGATTAAAGACAGACAAACCAAGCCATGGTATAGGACATGCCACATCAATTTTAGACATCTTTTGAGGTAATGTAATTAGATTCATCTCACAAATTTCAATCTTAATAATAATATTGCTTTCTCTTTAGACTCTTTGCTGGTGCTTTACATTTTTTTTTTTTTTTTTTTGTTTCACTAGATTGCCGATTGATTAGTGGACGTGCCTTGGCGCAATGGTTAAGATTGGCTATTCAAGTGAACAATGTCAGATTTCTTGAATAGTGTTATGGACACATTTAGCATGATGTACTTTGTCTTTCTTTCATTACTTTTAATGAATTTCTCGCTTGCTAAGGAATTTTTGTAGATGGTATTCAATAGACCAAGTAGTTGGAATCATTACTCCCGCACTCTAATTGTACGAGTGTCTACATTGTAGTCATGCCGCCAAAGATCCCTCGCCCTCTCTGAATTATCCAAAAAAATTTATAGAGAATTTGAATTAATGGTTGACTGATCATATTAAGGAATCAGTGGTGTCCACACTTTCACCTATTGCAGACCTCCTCCCCACTAATTTGATGGCTTTGATGCCTAAGGGCTGTTAAGAAGGCCTTCGTGTGAGGTCCTCGTATAAATAAGGAAACATTTTTCTTTTGGACAGGTATAGTATTCAGACCAGTTCCTCATAGGGTGGGGATCCTCTCGAGCGCGCATCCAACGGCTGGCAGCACCTGGCATGCATCCCAAGTGCTGCAAGCAGTTGGATGCGCGTTGGGCGCATTGGATAGGATTTCGGTCTCAAACTTTATACTGCAGCATTCTTGTTAAACAAAGGATAATGAATGACCTTACTAGCTTAACATGAAAGAAAAATGTAGATTTAAGCTGTATTTTTAGTAGGGCAATATGGTCTCCAACTGGAACATGTTGGGTAGATCATCGGCAATGGCAGTTCCCTCCCTCCCCAAGTACCAACCAATCACTGAACTGATACACATATGCTAGTAATTCTACAAACTCAACAAAAAGAAACGAAGAGGTGAACTGAATATTTATCAAAATCATCTCCCAGTAGTGGCCACAACTTCTTTTCCTCAGCTTCTTGATTGGAATTCAAGGTTGATGGGAAGAGGAAACTCGGTAATGGCTGGAAGAACTGATTCTGAAGCTATTTCTTCTTCTAGGGCAGGAGGCATTGCTATTGGTTTTGGTGTGTAATTGAAGGACAATCATTGTTAGAAGCCAAAGCAACAAGTTCTTTTTCCTCCAGCCCTTTAGTAGGCCCAATGCTGCAACGATCTGTGTTGTGTTTCGCGAGTGCCTCTTTGAATTTTTTGATCTACAGATCACAAAATGAGATCAAATAAAACCTAATTCCTGAGAAAAATAACCTCATTCCTGTCAATTTGGTAAAGAAATTACAAGAAAGAAGAAATGAAACTCACAGTGATAATCGTGCAACTAAAGCTGGATAGACGACCATGGGCTCCCCTGTAAAATCGAAAGAAAGGTAGAACATGGACGTTCAGGCTACAACACATGGAATTTTGCTCCTCATTGTTCACTTGAAGGAATTGCACATCTGGATTCATCTTCGCAAATTGACATATCTGTGAAAAGATCGAACATATCAAGAACACAAAATAGTTAGTGATTTCGGTTTCCTAATCTTACACAAAAGAGGAGAAAACCAAAATAAAGAATCCACAGCAGCACCTTGGGATGGATAGCTCTACATCCCCCACAATCCGGGGAGAAAAAATCCACAATAACGAGTTTATCTCCAGCGTTTAACAAGGAATCCACAAGATCTTGTGCAGAAGTGATCTCTTTCATATTTGGTTCGATTCCTTTCTTCCACCATTTCTGAGATATCCCAATGGAACGATTCGTCTGCAGTGTAGTCAAAATTACCAATTAGTATAGGATATTAAAGATCGCTTTCTGAAAAGAAAGGGGCAGAGATGGAAGCAGATTAACAAACCTGCTCAGAAGAAGCTTGAAGGACGATCCTTTGTCCATGGAAGAAGGTATCTGAAGAAGATTGCAGAGTTGGGAAGGGTTTCTGAGAAGAAGGGAAACGAAGAGCAAAAGAAGATCTCCTGGAAGAAACTGAAACGCAGAGTTGGGGACATGACAGAACCAGATGGTTCTTGGTCAGTGCTTCGGCGGCCATTGGTGTCTTTGGTTTTCTTTCTGACGAAAGAGCAACAAAGGAAAATAACGAAGAAGAATAAAAGATACTCCTCTGAACCAAAAAAAATACCAAAATTTAATTCGGTGATGGAAAGAAGAAAGAGGACGAGGGAAGGAGCTTTTTCCGTTTTGATTTGCAGAACAGTCTTGAAAAGGAAAAGAGACTCATGAAGTGTGTTCTTCGTCTCGTCTAAACGCTACCATTTTATTCGCATCCCCCGGCCCCACCATATCCCCGTCCCCACCATCCAAGTCACGACAGACGTTGAAAGAGGATATCGTCATAGACCAATTGATCCTGTGATGTATGCGGCACAGGAATTTTTATCCGCTGCTGTAACTGGAGTGTTGCTGTGCGCATCGTGCCGCGCAGCAGCAGTCATGTGTACATAGCGGACCCCATTGTGCACACATGGCCGCTGCTGTGCCGCACGATGTGCACAGCAGTGCTCCAGTTACAGCAGCAGATAAAGGTCCGCGACACAGCCCAACGGTTGGATGCACCCTGGACGTGCTGCTCCCTGGAAACGAGCTAAATTCTAAGAAGGGGAGCGAAGGCCAAGACATACTATAATGTGACAAGAGACTTGAACCCAAGACCTCGTGGCCTCATGAGGGTGGGGGGGGGGGGGGGGGAGATGCACTTCAACAGTTCAACGGGCAAGCCACCAACCAACCAAGCTTCAACAGTTCAACGGGCAAGCCACCAACCAACCAAGCTAGCAATTGTTCACAAAATGAACATTATGACCACAATAAGATCATAAATGTAAACAGACCAAATATGGATCGGATATAACAATATCTTCATGCGCATTTGCATTCGATTAGATTTCAATTTCTCTGTTTTAGTTTGGGCAAATGCATAAAATTCACACCTAAAATTAACAAGTTGAGCTATCTGTATCTTGTTAGATGGACAATATGTTTTAATAGTTGCGGGATTTCTTACATCAAGAGACAAGATAGAGGTAGAACTATTTGGGATTTTACAGGGGTTGAAACATGCTGAAAGATTGAAGGTTAAGCTTCAAGAAATATGGTGTAGCAGTAGAGAGTTATGCTGTTTTTTGCATCCAACTAATGATATTTGCTGGCCTTGGAATGCAGTTAACTTACTTCTTCAACTCGCTGATCTAACCACATACTTTACTAATGTCAAGTGTTTTTTTGGTTTCATAACTGTAACTATCATAGTGCGGTTAGGTATTTGACCTCCAAGGCCATTTTGGACAACTATAATATATTTCAATATGGATGTACAAGATGTAACTTTTCCTTTTCTTAGTAATATATTTTTTGTTCCTCATCAAAAAACAAGATTCCTATACGGAGTAGGATCGTGATCTTTTACGGCATGCTGCTCGTAGCGGCCTAAGAGGTGCACAAATAAGGCAAGGTGCAATGACCGCCTCACCCCTGCTCGGGCAATGTGCTCGGGCAGGGGTAAGATGATCATTGTACCGTGCCCTATTTATACACCGCTCAAACCGCTACGGACAGCACACCATAGAAGATCTGGATACACAAGGAGTAAGGACCAGTTTCACTTTTACAAGTTATCCAAGCCATGATTTTAGTACTTTCTGTAAGTCTTTCAATAACTTGACTTGTGGTGGTTGCTGGTTAGGTTAAGAATTTTACTGTAACATATGCAAGTATATATATATATTATTAATATAACATGACAATCACATATGTGATAATTAAATTGGCATATTTCGTAATGCTGATAAAAGCTTGGGTTAGGGTCCAAAAAACTTACTTTGGGAATACAATTAAGCAAAAGCAATGACATACCATTGATCTATGAAAAAGTGTGAAAGGTAGGAGAGAGAAAATTCATTTTTAAGGCCTGAAATAAACTTACCGAACCGAGTGATTCCTAGAAAATCGGGCATGAATTTCAGAAGTCTGACATACTTTGTTGTCATGTATTCTTTCTCAGTCACTCTATGCCATGGTTCTAAGTATAGAGCGATACGTATCGGTTTTACTAGTCACTGATATCGGGTCAATATTGTATTGATGGTACGATACGAATAAATGGTAAAATGGTTAGAAATATTTTTTTTTAAAATTCAAAGGTAATTTTATTTGATACAGTCGATCCAAACCGATACCATATCGATATGGTGTCGTATCGGTTTTACGTGTTGCCGATACCCATTCCGATACCGTGCACTAAAACCATGCTCTATGGGATAGTAATAGCATCATTCTCCTACAAAATTCATAAATATGATCTCCAAAATAGTGCAGTTTCCACCGTTGTTTTTGTAGCTCCTGAAATCGATGGTTGTAACCACCGCAATTGCCAAACCCGCAACCGAACCCTGACCCGACCCTCTAAAAAAAATCAAAATACGAAAATATAATCAATTTGGTAAGTTGCCTTTTTTATTTTATGTAAGATAGTAGTATTAGGCAACTTACCAAATTGATTATATTTTCATGTGTAGAATACAAGGAAGCCTCCAAGGATGTTGCAACTCCCTCTACTATGGTGAAACCAGCAACTAGTCTTGTGTGGACTCCCCCCCTCTGGGATACTCAAAGCTTAATTGTGACGCATCTCTTCTCAAGGAATGCAATCGAAGTGGGGTGCATTATATCTTGCGAGACCACTGGGGCTGCTGCCAGATTGCCGTCTCTGATCCAATTCAATTCTCGGAGGCCCTAGTGGGAGAGGCGTTGACAATTACACAAGGATTGCTAGAAGCCATTTCGGAGGGAGCCATAAAGCTGGAGGTGGAGAGTGATTGTCAGGATGTGATCTCGGCCCTGTTGTACCTTCATAGACACTCTCCACTTATCATCCGGCCTATCCTTGAGGATATTTTACATCTTGCTTCTTATTTTGATGACTGTAAATTTCAGTTTGTTTCAAGGGTTGCTAACATTGTAGCAGATACCCTTGCCAGGAGGGCTCAATCCGTTTGGGATAGGATTGTCTAGCTCAATTCCGATCCCTATCTAACTACTCCAGTTGTTGTGGTAGACGGCAGGAGTGTTATCCGTTCTCTTGAATAAATGCGGTCTTTACCAAAAAAACAAAAAAAAACTAATGATAATAGTATTAGGAATTATTGTATCTGGATTAAAATAGGACAACGAGGAGACCCACCTTTTCCTATTTCAGTTGGGTTATCAGAATCAGAGTCACCTTTGGTTTGTAATTAAGGTTTTGAGTTCCTTCATTATCCATAAATAATAGAACTTCGATAAGCCCTCCCTCCATAAAGGGCTGTTTTTGGTGTTCGTTGGAGACCATTCATTCATTGTGCGTTGTTGCTGTGGTTCTGTCTGCACTGTTCTTCTGGTGTTAGTTTCGCCTGTAGGTATTGCCTTGTTCCAAGTTTAGATTTTTTTTTGACTTTTCAGATGCTAAATCAAATAAATTGTGGGTTTGTTTAGAAATCTTGCAAACATAGGTTGAAGCTTTTCGATTTTTCATAAATTTAGTTCTTTTTTTAAAGCTTTGATTTTCAGGAACTGTACGTCCATATTCTTGTTAATCATCTTTTTAGTAGCTAGCTAGCTAGCATTATCGGTTCAGTTTGGAGTTTGGAGTCTCGTCTATTTCCCTAATTAATTGGTTGATGGAGTTTTCCTCCATCAACGGTGAATAGAATCTCATTCACCACTGGACGGGAACTAGAGGACATCCAAAGGACCCTAGGATGGTCCGGAAAATTATGTATAAAGATCTCTATTTTGTGGTATTTAATAAAATAATCAGAATCTTTACACAAGCTTCTGGGGCAATGGGTAAGCATGCCTGGGTATCTATCCATGGGGCAAAGACGACATATTACGGGGTGCCCTGTGAGAAGGTGTAGAAAACACTACCAAGTAGAGATCTTTTTTCCAAAATAACCAGAATATCTCTCTCTTTTCTTTTCTTTTTTTCCTTATGTATTCAAAACCTTAATGAATTGTTTTGTTTGCAGTTTAATCTTATATTATGTTTTACATTTTTTAATTGTTAGGGGCTATATATATAATGGCATCTAGAGATTAGCAGCCGGAGAATAAACAAAGTGACAGTAATGGTGCAGAAATAGATTCGGTTTCAAAATGGGAATATTCCAGTAATGGAAAGAAGAAGAAATCTACCTTCTCTCTCTTCAAACGTTGGATTAAATGTTCCAACTCACTGGAAGAAAATAGCGTGGCAGATAATAGCGTGGAAGAAAATAGTGTGGAAGATACAGAGAGTGACATTAGTGGTGAAGAAATAGATTGGGTTCCAAAATGGGAATCCAATTATAAAAATAAGAAGAAATCCAACTCAGTTGAACCTAGTGTGGAAGATAAAATTAAGAGGTTAAGGGATGAGATGGATGATACAATAGAAGAACTTAAAAAATCTAGACGTACTGTATCATGAAATCCTTGACAAGTGGAAAAATGATCTAGAGTTCCGAAGCAACATTGATCGTGTATTATTAGGATCATCATCATCACCATCATCGTCGTCTGATAATAATAATAATAATAATTCTTCGAAGAAGAAGATGTTGATGGTAATATATGCTATAGGAAGCATTGAATTAAGTTATGAATCGCAATTTCAGCTGGCATTAGCTGTGTTGTTGAAACTTGATTTTCCTGATTGGATTAGTAGTATTGAAGCCTTTGATCCGGTTATATCTCCAATTGATGCTAAGGTTATGGAGGGTTTTGGTATTAAAGTTCTTTTAGAGAATGAGGAATGTAAAAGAAAGATTGAGAAACCAACTTTGTTCTACATGCCATATGCTTGGTTTAAGCTGATGGGGAATTTATTGGAGGCAAATTGGAGTCCCTCTTGCCTTAATCAAATGGTATTGTTAACAAATGGCTTTGAGGCTGTAATGGAATATTATAGAAAGCTTGAAGATAACCCAAGGAAGATTAGTTTTTGCAAACCTTATCCATATTCCAAGATATATTATGTAGAAAGAGAGAAGATTGATTACATAGAAGCCATTCAAAAGCATACACTTGAGTTTCCAATCACAACTCATGAACACACCCATCTAAGTCCACTTTATAAGTTTTCTTGCCATTTCTTTCATTTGGATCTGGACCTAGACATGGGTTCTCTCTCTCTCTCTCTCTCTCTCATTATCTCATTCTTTGCTGATAACTTATTGTTTGTTCTTCTTGAAGGTGTTCCTTCGTGTGAGATGAGATTGAAGATTAAAAGCAGACGAACCAAACACAAATTTAGACATTTTTTTGAGGTAACGTTAAAGGGTTTGGGTTAAATATTCAAGTCACCAATTTCAGTCTTAATAGTGTTGCTTTCTCTTTGACTCTGTGGTGGTGCCCTAGATTTTTTTTTTTTTTTTTTGTTTCACTAGATTGGCTATTGAAGTCAACTATAGTACTATTAGATCTCTTCTATGGTCATTTATATACCAGAAGGTTGTTTGTTTCACTAGGATGTTAATTTGTTGGGTTTAATTGTTTCTCGTGTTGGGTCATGGACATGTTTTACATGATGTACTTTGTCTTTCTTTTCATTAATTTTAATGAATTTCTCGCTGATCGGCAGTGCAGCTAAGGGTTTTTGTAATCGATAATCAATAGACTAAGTAGTTGGAATCGTTACTCTCACACCCTAATTATATGAAGGCCAAATGTTCTTTGTGCCGGGGGCACAGTCTGTGCCCAGACACATGGGGGTTGGTGAAATGACCACCCTGCCCTCCTGAATGGCAGGCCCATGTGTCTAGGTGCAAGCTGCGCTGCGGCACAGAAAACATCAGCCCTTAGATGAATGTCCAAAATTCCTTCAAATTCACAGCCTCGTCTCCAAAATGTTCCAAAAAAGGAACCCCTCATCATGGTCCTGATTTGATGGTTCGATGTCTAAGGGCAGTTTTTTTTTATAGGTACTCAAATTTATTATAAATGAAGAAAAAACGTGAGAAAAAGAACGCTAATTGGTGTTGTGTTTATTAATTGTTTTTTATCGTTCGAAAATGTGAAATCAACTGAGAATGCATTCCAAGAAGCTACAGGAAAACCACCTCATTTCGTTTTGTTGGTTTTCATGTGATTAATCATTGGTTTTAAGTATGTTAAGGACAAGTTTTAAACCCTCATATTCTATGGAAAATTATCCTCTTAGGTTCCCGCCTGCAAGGGTGTCAAAATGATACCGAAACGAACGGACCGATTCACGATCGAACCGAATCGGACCGCAAAAAAATGGTGCGATTATGATTTCACATGTTCTCTATCCGGTTCGGTTCGGTTCGGAACGGATAACCGTCGTTAACCGCCAATTTTGAACCGAATAGAACCGGATAGAATCCAAGAGTCCATATCTAATGTATAATACCCGTGGAGGATTTGCTTGTTCAGTATAGGTACCAACTTACGATTTCTTCATTAATCTTTTATTACACTTAAAAAATTAACAAGAAAAATTTACATTCACTTTGCATAACAGGGAGGTGTTGGAATCTCTGGAGCAGAAAATTCTAATGGGTGGAGACGGGAACATCTAAGCTCATCTTTGTTGCGTTAGAACTCTTAGAAGAAGCTAATTAAAGAATGCAAATTAAATTGATGTGGATGCATCTTTGTAGAATGTCTATGGTTAATTATGGACTATTGGATTGAGATTGGAGCTTGGAAGCATAACATTACAGAATATTAGATTATTCAATCATTTTTCCTTGGGGATAATTTTGATGATTAGAACTTCTTTTGTTTGCTTGATTTTGGTGGTGTTGGAAACCTTATGGAATCATCTATTGAACAAGATCAAGATCTTTTATTTAATGCTTGGTGTTAATTTTTTATAGGGTTCTATGTTGATTGCTTATATTCTAATTTATTGATGAAATGGGTTAATTGAATTAAAGGATACAAAGGTGGAAGGTTGAGTATTAATTATAAGGTTTTGTTAGTGATATTCTGATTTGTTAATTATATTCTAATTTGTTTAAGAAATATACAATTTCTCCCACATAACAAGGAAATGGATGATAGAATTAAAAGGTACAAAGTTGAAACCATATGTGAACTGGTATGACAAACCGCATGTAAACCAGTTGTTAGCCGTATAATAAAAACCGAATAGAGACCGCAAAAACCGCACCGCATATAAAACGATTTTGATTTTGGGTGATTCTTATCCGGTGCGGTTTTGATTTCTACCTTGCAAAATGTGCACCGAACCGGAACCGCACCGTTTGACACCCTTACTGCCCGGTACAGTTCCCTAGTACCTCTAATAAGAGGGGGTGGACCCCACCCGGGCAGGGGATGAGGTGGTCATTTCCGTTCCCTATGAGAAGAACCGTACAAATTGTACCGAGCAGGAAACCTAAGAGGATAAAGATCCCATATTTTATACAATGTTACGAACTCATACATAAAACAAGATTTTAATAGTAAAACTTACCTAGAATGTAAGACCAGGTTTTCCTTCACCGATGGTAAAAAGAGAATCTCTTCATCAATGGTTTCTCAACATAAACACTACAAATCTACCTCACTGCATAAAACCTTTTCATACTTAGAACATAACATCAGGTGCACATGAAAAAACAATGGCTGCAGTACTACTCTAGTCCAAAACTTTGTAAGAGAGACTGTAAACTGAGTAAGCAGAAAGCATAACAAGTGAGGCAAGAAGTAGAGAAGCAAACAAGGACACTACAACTGAAGCACCAATGTGCCGACAGAACTTATCATAAACATCACATATCTCGCTCCAATTCGCATGAGAATTGCCCTTCAGCCCGATATATCCGACCGCACCGGCACAACCGGTGGCTGCTGCCACTGCCCCTAGCATCAACTGCACCATGCATACAAATTACTTAGCTAGTTTTCACCAAATTGATGGCTCAACATTTCAAAAGTAGGGGACAGAGCACTAAAGAAGAAACAAGAAGAAAATTTAAAAAAATAAAATAAAAAATTACCCCAGTGAAAGTAATAGCATACCCCTACAGTCTCCGGTGTATAAGGGTTTGTAGGTTAGTTAATTAGTAGCCGATGTAGAACTAATCTCCCAACACTTTCCCGCATATGTGACAATTTTTGTATTGTGGACACATGAATACAGTGAAAACCCATTCTTATACCGTGTAAAATTTCCATCTCAAAAGTTCGAACCATTGGGCGGACGGACTCCCAAGTGTATAAAAGGGGTTGTAGGCCTATTAATAGCCGATGTGGGACTAATCTCCTAACAGAGCAACAGAAAACCCTAGCCGATGGAAAATGACAACCATTGAACCTAGTGAGGGCTAACTAAAAGCAAGGCAGCACCCCAACTATCTACAATTCTTCACTATGAGGAGAGCAGGGATCAAACATTAATGGTTCAACCATTTAAATACTTATTCCTTAGAACAAAAGTTTTTAAGAACATACCACATCATGGGAAATTAAGGCCAAATAGAACTTCAATAGCTTCTTTGAAGAACAAGGGTTTGCAAGAATCCATGAGGAAGCAATTCCGGAAAGGATACTATACAAGGTGGAAAGTGAAAGTGCCACTACAAAGTATCTACATAAAAAATAAAATTAAGACATCATTAACCACTACTAAATTAATATGAAATTAAAGAGAGATTAATAGAATAATCGATGAAGCTAGCTTACTTGTAAGAGGGAGAGTAAGTGAATTTGGCTGGGATAGGGAAAGAGTACATGGGCGTCTGAATAAGCTTGGTTTGATTACTAGTGACCATAACTACCATGGCTGTCAATGATGCTGTGAACAATAGAATTCGAAGGCATAAATCTATGGAGATTAGTTTTGCCGACCACATCTCGGCCGGTCCCAACTTTTGCCAGACTCGGCTGCTTCTACTTCTTCCTGCTTGGATGTACACCATTGATTTGTTTGAGTTAAAAGCTGCAGTTGGCTTAGTATGCTACCAAACTGACAACTGCTTGTGGGTTATTTAATTTGCATGCACAGATGTGCACAAAAGAGACTTAGAAATAAAGATAGAACAAGTTTCGGGAAAGAGTACGTTTTTCGTTACACGTCAGGGTGTGTAGTTTGAAGGAACTATATATGAAGTAACAAAAAGGAAGAAAATAGTTAAAAGGAGAGGTTGAATTCAGCCCTTTGCTTGTCTAGTTAGTTTCTTTGACCTATTTTTTGGATCTATTATACGTGGCATGCATTTGGAAGATAAGGATTCCAATTTAATATTTTTTCATTTTTTTATTATTATTAAAGGAAAAGATCATTTTTTTGTTAAATCAAACATATGAGAGGATCCAATCATAATCTTATAATAAGAACAAGAGATCTTTTTCGATCAATCTCTTTATTCCTTATTCTTCGAGATTCCATCTTTCACAAAAAAAAATTTATTTATCATTTAAAATTAGATCATCAAAAAAATGCAACAACAATGTATCTTCACACACAAAAACAAGATAAAAATGAGGAAATTTAGAATGAAAAATATTGAGTATTATGTGATATGAAATGGAAAAGAGAGAATAGTTATGATATATATGCATGGTAGAACATCATGACCCTCTTCAAATCTGGCAATGGTGGGAGTCTCATGCACTGTGTACTCCTTTTTTTTTATGCATAATGGAACATAGATTATATGTAGATTGAACTGGCATGAGGGCCGGAGAATCAATAAATTGAACAGTTATAGAAAAATTGAAGAGAAGCGTGAAGAAGTCCTTGGTTTGAGTGCTAGAAACCATGACCACCAGGGCCGATAGTGAAGAAGTGAACAATAAGATCCTAAGGCACAAGTAGGTGATAATCAGTTTGGAAGAGTCCATAATAGTAGCCAGTCCTATCTTGTCATTCTTGACTTCCTACTTTTCTTTGACGGCGACATTGTTACAATTGAGTATACATACATACACATAAGGAGTGAAACAGATATGCAATTTATAGAGATGACAAGAAAAGGAGAGTTGATAAAATTAAAATGTATGGATGATGCAGTGAATGTGCTCCATAACTAGGAATGGGAAGAGATCGAGTTTAGTCTTAGCGGTCAAATAGTGTGCGATAATTTGGCTTATGATCTTGGAAATACCTCTTCACTCTGAAGTTCGGGCTTTTGTGTACGACATTATTAAGTGGTATCAGAGCAGGTTGTCCGTGCACCGACCATATGGGGGCCCATGACCCAAAGTTGGGACTGGAGAGTTTATGTAGTGAATGTGCTCCATAGCCAGAAATAGGAGGAGAGTCTAGTTCCACATTGGTCGGATAGTGTAAAACAGTTTAACTTATGACCTTGGAAGAGGTCAACGTCAACAGCCCCGAGAGGCTGAAACCTTTTGCTTGGGGAGAAAAAAGATTAAAATACAGAAAATATGAAAAGGATATTTTGAGTATTATGTCTAAGTTCTCATTTGTATATATTTTGGTTTCGTAAATTATGAAGTCAATGTCTATAGTTGAGTACCTAGGACAGGTAGCATATAGCTCTCAACACAGTGGTAATATATGTGTATCTGACTTCGTTCCTTATTAATGTCATCTTTGTTTTCTTCTCATAATAACCTTTACCCCCTTCAAAAAAATAAAAAAATAAAAACTTCCAAACAAACTAATAGAAAGAGGAATTTTTATCGTGTGCGGTTCTCTAATGCGTCTCACAAGAGGAGGGTGGATCCCACCCGGGCAGAGTGTTCGGTCAACTACCCCAGGTGGATCCCACCCCCCTCTTGTGAGAGGTACTAGGAAACCGCACCTGTCAGGGAACCGTAGACAATATAAATTCATAGAAAGAGAGAGAAAAAAAATGGAATCCTTTCATTCTTGAATGGCCAACTCCCCATATATTGGACTTTTTCTCTCATATAATAATTGTCAACAATTTTATTTTATTTTTTTTTTTTTATCATTTTCTGAAGCTTTGTTCAGCCACAAATAGATTTTTTTTTTAAGTTAAAATTATCTGAACGAATAGAAGGTGATGTAGGCTACAAATACAGATCTTCGAATTTTAAACACCAATTACTTCCCTCGTGGCATGAAAACATATAAGCCAATCTCGGCTCCATGAACCACCCACAACCACAAGACTAGTGGCCATTGCAAATAAGTTAACAAACTCGATTTTAAATGATAAATGCACCAATGTAGATATTTTTTCTATTAATGAAGAGGCTTTAATTAGCAGCTTCATGGATATAGGGTAAAGTTAAACCAAGAATTGCTCGGAGTGGATATTTTGACATGTGGTAATTCGGACATCCAACGGTGTCGAATTTAACAAAAAAAAAAAAAAAATTGAAATCAATGAGCTCGGATCGTTGGATGCCCAAACTGTCACGTGTCAAAATTTCGATCCTGAACTGCTGCACGGCACAATTTAGGAAATTCAAGAGGATTAAAATCCGTTTAAAGACAATAGTGACGATAATTTAAAAAAGGAGGAATGACAGTGCCTAAACAATTGAAAAATAAATGGTTAGGTAATACATACTTATAGTTACTTAATAAAAGAATAGAGTATGGACAGGCTTAGAACAGCCTGGTTGGTCAGTTGTCAGCCAATGAAGGTTTATTTGGTTAAACGTCAATGGCCTAGTGTATGTTTAATTCTTCACCTTCTAAACAATTGGTGCCACCATTCATAGAGGGGGAAAAATAAAAAGAGATTGAAACAAAAATTTATCACAAAAAAATCTCATAAAATGGACGTGTACTTGCCCTCAGACACAACCCAGCACAAAAAGACCAGTCACCCTCTGGAAAAGCCGAAAGGTCCAGGGGTCAAAAAGAAATGATTCCTAATGATCATCTGTCTTTCCATTTGAAAATTTGAGTTAGGAATAAAACTCCTTAATAATATTTTGATTAATAGACTTGGAAAGAATTAACTTATATAGATGGTATTTTTGATAGAGAAAACACAATACTTTTGGTAGGCTTTTATATTGATCTCCAAGCAAGAAATAGCTGCAGCCTAGTTCAAATTCAATGCTTTGTGAGCGAGGCGATAAATCGAGAAAGCCGAGAAGACAACAAGCACGGCAAGAAGAACGGAAGCGAACAATGAAAATATAATTGAAACCCCAACGTTGGTACAAAACTTGGTAAAAACCTCGCATATCCATCCTTCATTAGGATTGCCCTCCAGCCCCATATAAAGACCAATGCCACCAGCTGCACCGGTGGCTGCGGCCACAACCCCAACCATTACCTGCACCACCAATTAATTATTCAACCAGAGTTAAAAATGTTATTGGTGAAGTCTGATTTCAATTTAATCCAAGAAGTACTGTTGATTCTTTCTTTCCTGATCAACACGATAAGAGAGTAATAAAACTAACAACTTACCACGTCAGTGACAATAAGTGTCAAATAGAACTTGAGGAGTGTTTTGGAGGAACAACGCTCCTTCTTAAGGATCCATCTGGTTCCACATATTGTACTGAAGCTATATGCAAAACATATTGAAAGCGCAACAACAATGTATCTGTACACACAAAAACAAAACAAAGCATAATTCGATAAAACTTAACCTTAAAAGCTAGTCGTTAATGAAAAACTGTCCAAGAAAGAAAAAAATAAACAAAAAAGAAGAAGAGAAAAACTGCCCAAGTTCTTATAAACCTTCACATCAGACTACTCGTTATAAGACTCACACGAGGGCCGGGAAGCCTGTGTATTTCTCTGTTACGGAGACATCGCCGAATAGTGTGAGGATAAGTTTGATTTGTGTGCTGTTAACCATGAGCAGTAGGGCAGAAAGTGATGAAGCTAACAATAAGACCCTAAGCCAAAAATTTGCCATGATCAGTTTGGAAGACCCCTTTATCATCAACATCGACTCACTATCCGATTCTATATTCCCATACTTGTTCACTCTCTCGACCTCCATTTTTACTCAATTGTTGAGTACACAGACACACTCATGCTCACAAGGTAGTGAAACAGATTTGCAATTTATAGAGAAGAGAGAAGGAGATCGAGTTGCTTGCAATTATTGATAACAAGAATTAATAATTGAAAATTAAAATGTGTATAGAATAATAATTCGAACGGTAAGAGGTCATTGTCTTCGAATTTCAAACACCCAAAATGGCATGAAAACATAGCAGCCATGCCAATCTCGGCTCCATGAACCACACACAACCACAGTACGATCACAATCAAAACCTAATCATGCGTCGGTGACATCTAAGAGAGATTTTCTCTATTGATGGAGAGTGGTTTAACAGCTTCATGGAATTAGGGAAAAGATAAACCAATGATGGTGAAATCCTTAGTTTAGCAAGCGGCATAGAAAAGCACACCAATGAGTTGAGTCAAAACGATATCGTGCATGAGAGGGCAGCGAGATCATTTCATGTTTGGAAGAAAGATACAGACATAGGAATGCTCGTGTACCCTGCCGTAGTGGCTCAGAGAACCTTTTCCCATACATTTCCCATTTAAAAAAAAATACCAATCTTAAATTGTAGATTAATCCACCCCACCCCACCTCACCTCTCCTCTTCCCCCCCCCCCCCCCAACTTAACCCAATTATACTGCTATTGAGGGGAAAAAGAAACTAGACTAGTTGCGGGAATTCTTCTTTTAACTCACCTTGTATTCTAGAGATGTTGAATTTAACATCTGTATTAAGAACATGATGTATAGTTTTGGTGGCTGAATCAAATCAATTTGAAGCAGGGATATTTATCTGTTCTGGTCTTAGGAAAGAATTTGTTCATCAATTCAAAAGATTGAGGTGAAAGCCATGATAATTACTAAAATTTGTCCCAGAGAGAGAAAATCTATCTTTGAAATAAATAGTTTCCCAAGAGTAAGTAACAACTGTAGTTCTACCTCAATATACATCTCAATAGTAAATGCACATAATATCATCACTGTAGTTTAAAATATGAACCTTTGTCTTAAACCATAATGGTTGACTATAAATTTTATATCCTGGAGAATTATGGTGCAGTTGTTTTGATATTTTTCTTTTACTTACCCCTTCATCTGTGAATTTGGATTTAATGCTTGATTTAAAGGTTATTGTGAATTTTGGTGTTACATTTATACAATATTTATTATTTCCTACTGAATGAAGTTCTTATGTCAAAAACTGCTGGATCGATTGTTGAAGCTGTGTTAAGAAGAGAGACCCAAACGAGGTTGAGTTCATACAGTCACTGAAAGAAGCCATAGAACGGGTGATAGCAAAGAATACTCAGTGAGTTCAACTTGAAGGAGCAATTTTCTTCAATCAGGACTAGTTCATATCAAGTAATACAATTTCACAGTGAAGGCTATGCAGATCTTTTCAAGTGAGTTTCCTGTGTGTTTCAGTTATATCCAAGTCCCGCAGCACTCAATAGAACCTGAGCATATGATTGTCTTCCTAGTTCCATGAATTGATGACTGGGGAGAGAGACCTATAAAGCAAGGATTTCATGTTCAATTCAGCCAAAGTCTTAGGTCCATGAATTTAAGTACTGCCAAATTTCTTGGGTTTGAATAGGTTTTTTTTTTTTTTTTGTTTTCATTAATCTCATTTTTTTTTTTTACCAGTCCCCAGATCCCATCTTGTAGTAGAGTGTAACTTATGACTCAAAATTTCCAAGTTTCCTCACCCTTCCTATAATAGGTTTTTGGTAGTTCTAAGTTCTAACCACAGATTGAAGGGGAATTTAATGGCCAAACCAAATCACTAATAACAGCAATATATATCAGTGATTAGACAAACTTAGGAAAACTGAATCACAAAATAGAGTACAAAGAATAGGATAAAATGCTTATAGTATCCCACCAACTTGGATCAGCTTCACACCTGGAGAGTTCCATTGCTTCAGCAACTTTATTTATTCCAATGTATCTGGCCAAAGGGCTGTTACAATATATTTAAAGAGAAGAAGAGCCAAATCTTAATCCTACTTGGAAAGTACTCCTATTGCCAAGGTAACATAAAAAATCAGGATTAGAGAAGGAAACCTAATCCTAAAAGCACAGTGCAGACGGAAGTGGAGGTTTATTAATAAAATACTAAAATTAATAAAAGACTTGGTAAATAACTAAGCCCACGAATTGGGCAGGCTTAATCAAGCTGAGCCTGGTTCTCTTCTTTGTCCTTGCATCACTCTTCCTCACTTAAAAGAAACTTGTCCACAAGTTTTGTTAAGTCTATAACTAATCTTCATGAGGTTAGTTCTAGCAGTTCCTTGAAGATTCAAATATAGTCATATAAGCAAGGGGCTCTTCCTTCAAAACGTATCCATGGGGTCGTCCACGAATGTGTCTTCAACCTATTGAACTTCATACTCGAGCTCTTGAAATTCTTCCTTGTTATCCTCAGTCTCCTCAATGAATGAGGTAACAAATAGGACATGGATGCCCCTACGCCCTTGTCATCATCATCCGATGGTTGATATTCTATACTTATCTTCCTCAGCATCTTTGGCGGCAGCAACAACATTTGAGTACATGCCTTTTGAGGACAGAATTTGGCAAAGTGCCCATACTTGTTGCAATGATTGCACTTCATGTCTCGTTCGCATTCATTCGAGCTTTCCCTTTATCATCATATGAAGAAGTGCTACTCGATCCACCTATGTGTGGAGGTGGTCGTGCAGCTGTTGATGGTCGCCTGTTCTCCTCGAGCCATAAGGAATGTCAGGAATCCTCAATATATCTTCAGCCGCTAGCAACAGTCATAATAATCATGAAGATCATACACAGGAGTTGTACCCATTGCCTTCCTGACCTCTGGACATAGTCCAAACTTGTATTCGAAGAATCAGCTGCATCTCATCTTCTTCAAGTGCCAAACATGACAACATACAATCAAACTTGCCTATGTAGTCAGATACAGACATTGTAACTTGGTGTTAGTGTATTCAGCTGATTATGTAGAGGAAACGCAAAAGATTGTCGAAGATAATTTCTCTTGAGATCAGCATTTTTGTCATCCCAAGTAGTAACAAGTGTGCCTCATTCTCGGTTCTGATTCTCTCATCTTCTCCACCACTCTCTGGCTGGTCCAATAAGCTGTCTTGATCAACTTGATTTTTCAAACTTTTGAAATCTCAGACCAGTCAAGAAATAACTATGAATCAAACTTTCTGCTGTATTCCATCAATCCAACGTGTGGATGCCGCTGATTCATGTCACGATCATATGGTCCTGTATTATAATCCTCCTAGTAGGATTATTGAAGTTCTTGTGTGCTGGTGGTGTAAAGATGCTCTATGGCAGCCTTCTTTGGTATCAATTGGTATTCTGAGATGGCTCGTTTCTGTGATCATCTAGAGTGGTCTATGGTGATAGTGTATTAGCTTGGTGTGTCCCACTGTTCAATTGTTGCTTCAGTGAGTTCACCTAAAAATTGGACTCTTGACCATATCAATTAGTTATTGAAGAGATCCTTGGTCACATGTAGGGTTATTGCTTGGAATAGCTATAGTTCTGATACCAAATTGGTAGAAGTAGGAACAACTCTAAAACCCTCCCAGATAAGATCCCAAGTTAAAAGCCCCACTTGGATAGAACCCGAAAAATTGACTGAAGTCTCAAACTACTCAAAATAACATCGAACTCTAGGAAATAATTCATCGGAAGGATAACAACCCTTCAAAAGATGGGAATGATCTGATGAGCGCTTTAGGAGTAATTAAGGAAACAGTGATCTCACGGATGGACATCCCAGAAACATTGAAATTGAAATTAACCCAATCCAACCAACAGATTGGTCTGAAATTCGGATCACACCACCCATTTAGTACCCTAAACCAATCCCCAAAAATATCAGAATGAATTACCGGTTTGGACTAAACTAATTATAAAAAATAAAATTTTGATACAGCAAGTTTCTGCAAAAGAGGAGATTTTAAGTAGCAAAGGATTTAGGACTTAGAAAAGGCCCAATTTCTGATCCAATTCTACTCCTGGGGTGTCCTTTAAAACCCCTAAGTTTGGGTCTGATCTGAAGACCAAATCAGCCTGCGGTTTCAAATCTATGGTGATGAAATCTGAAACTAAAACAGGGGAACCACATGTTAATTCTAACCACAGATTCAAGGGGAATAATGTCCAAATCAAATCACTAATAACAGCAATATACATTAATTATTAGACCAACAAACCAGTGATTAAAAATTTATGAACAGTAGAGAAACGATTGAAGGAATAAAACCAGAAACTGAATCGCAAAATAGATTATAAAGAATAGGACAAAATATTTATGGTTTCCCACCAACTTGGATCAGCTTCCCACCTTGAGACTGACTCGCACAATTCCATTGCTTCATCAACTTTATACATTCGAACGTATCTGGCCAGAGGCTGTTACAATCTATTAAAAGAGAAACTTGAGAGACAAATCTTAATCCTACTTGGAAAGTATTCCTGTTGTTAAGGTAACATAGAATCAGAATTAAAAAAGGAAACCCAATCATAAAACCAGCCCCACACACAGAAGTTGGTTTATTAATAAAACAATTAAATTAATAAAAGACTTGGTAAATAACTAAGCCCACAAATTGGGCAGGCTTAAACACCATCGAGCTGGGCCTGGTTCTCTTCTTTGTCCCTGTATCAGTTGGACTTGGGTTCTGATCTAAATCCAAGTCTCTGGCTTCTATAGAAGAATGAGAACTAAATTGAGTCTTTACAGGGCGCTTTAATGACTGTTATTAACTACTTCTCTGGCAGACATTAAATAAATTTTTTCACTATTCAAACTTGGAGTAGGAGGGGGTGAAGTGATTTTGATCCAAAAGGAAAAAGTGAGAAGAGGTATTGCATGTTCTGTGAATTCCTTATATTGAAAGAAGCTCCTTCTGCAGTAAGTTTCCATATTGGAGAGGTTATTGGGGTACTCATATTGTATCCGAAATCCATACAACAATAACAACACAACCCAACTCAGCCTTATCCCAACTTAATGGGATCGGCTACATTGATTAAAAAAAAACTGACAAATGAAAGACGGCAAATGCAAAGAAAAAGAAAGAAGTAAGAGGAACTATGCACAGCCCAACAAATCAGGAGAATCTTAACTAAATGGGGTCTGCTACATGGATTGTTGCCCTCCAATAGGTTCTATCTGAAGCCATATTTGGCACAAGAGCTAAACTATGCATGTCCTTCGTCACAACTTCTCTTATGGTCATTTTAGGCCTGCCCCTACCTCTTTTAGCTCCTTCGATCATGATCATATCACTCCTCCCTACCAGGGCATCCCTTGGCCTTCGTAGAACATGACTATACCACCTCAAACGACTCTCTCGAAGCTTATCATCGATCGGGGCAACTCCCAAGTCAGCTCTAATACGTTGATTCCTTATTTTATCCTTCCTAGTTTTCCACACATCCATCTTAACATCCTCATTTCTGCTACACATAACTTCTCAATATGACATTTCTTAACTTTACAACATTCTGCCACATACATCATAGTCGGTCGTACAACAGTCCTATAGAACTTTCCTTTAAGCTTTAATGGAATACATCGGTCAAAAAGTACTCAAGATGCCCCTCTCCACTTCTTCCATCCCATTTTAATTATTTGTAAGACATCATCCTCTATAACACCTTCCCTATTAATGATTGACCCCAAATATCTAAAATAATCACTTTGCAGTATCTCCCTTTCCCCAATACGCACCATGTCAGTATACATCATAGCATGGCTGAAATTACACATCATATACTCCATTTCGTTCTCTACTAACCTTTTGTTTCCAAGGTTAATCCCCATAGATCTAACTTAGCGTTAATCACTGCTTTTGTCTCATCCACCAAAACGATATCATCGGCGAATAGCATACACCACGAGACTTCTCCTTGAATGCTCTTGGTTAGGTCGGCCATGATAAGCGCAAAGAGGTAAGGGTTTAATGCATAACCAATCGTGATTGGGAATTCCTTGCCCTAGCCTTCCAAACCTCACACTTGTCACCACACCTTCATACATATCTCTAATTACATCAAGATGTTTACTCGACACCCCTTTCTTTACTAGAACACGTCGAATTAAATCTCTAGGCACTCAATCATAGGCTTTTTCTGGATCAATAAAGACCATATGGAGATCCTTCTTGCTATCTCTATATTTTTCATAAGCTTCATCAATAAGTAAATAGCTTTTGCCATGGATCTACCTGGCATAAAGCCAAATTGGTTCATCGAGACATGAGTCTCTCTTCTCAAATAGGCTTCAATAACATCCTTCCAAAGTTTCATAATGTGACTCATTAGCTTTATGCTTCTATAGTTATTACAGCTTTAGATATTACCATTATTTTTGTAAATCGAGACCACAATGCTTCTTCTCCATTCATCTAGCATCTTCCTTGTGTGCATAAACTTGTTAAACAGCTTGGTTAACCAAAAAACCCCACATCTTCCTATGGTTTTCCATACTTCTATTGGAATTTCATCTGGACCTAAAGTCTTGCCTAGTTTCATCTTTTTCAAGGCTTCTTTAACTTCCGCCACACTAACCTTACGCACATATCTATGGCTTGTTATATCATGTTGAATAACGTAACCGTCCGAGTCAATGGGTTCCAAGAAAATACTATCACTAAGTGGATTGCACGTGTTTAAATGTTTCAATTATACTGAAACCTTTGACTCTGGCATTTGTGATGTACGACAGGAAATTCAAAAAAAAGATATGGGTGTTGATCCTCAAGAGATGGGTTACCTCTTTGAACAATATAGATGTCTAGCTGGTGATTTTCAGATAATTATAAATAAAGTTGAGGATGGCCGAGGGGATTCTGGAAGACATAAGAATTTTGATCCAAGGATGCTCCTATGTAGTCTATTTTGTTATATCGCCAACTACTGAGCAGGATCATATTCTTTTCTTAGGTTGTGCTTCCTCCCTAAATAGAGACAAAGGTAGGTGATTCAACATTAGGCTGAAGGGACCGTGGCTTTAAAATGTCGAGCCGGATGTTGATCCACTTAAAGGTGATAATTATAAATAAAGTTGAGGATGGCTAAGGGGTTTCCAAAAGACAAGAATTTTGATCCAAGGATGCTCCTATGTAGTCTATTTTGTTATATCGCTAACTACTGAGCAGGATCATATTCTTTTCTCAGGTTGTGCTTCGTCTCTAAATAGAGACAAAGGTAGGTGACTCAACATTTGGCTGAAGGGACCATGGCTTTGAAATGTCGAGCTAGATGTTGATCCACTTAAAGGAGTTTTTGCAATAAATAGTTGTATCATTTTCTATAACTTGTGTTGGAATATTTACCTACATGGTATTGTTATCTTACTTAGACTTGCTTCATTGTAAAATTGTTCACTACTTTTTTGTTATTCACACATGAACCCTAGCTCAAGACAAGGGGCCACAATGAGAAAGTACTCAACCAAAGTTTAATGCGACAACAACTAACAATATCTGACCGTCTCCATCTCCAATCCATATCGATATTGCACCTTTGGATCCACTTACATTGCTCTGGGAAATTATTAGTCACCTTCTTTCTAATTCCCTATTATCTAGTAACTACCCTAAGTTTGAAATTAAGCAATTACATTGCTTGGGAATTATTTACTTGCACTCTATTTCCCTCAATCTACTGGAAGGCCATGTGTAAGGGTTTGGGGTTTAGCCGATTTGAATTTTGGTTCTCTTTCTAGCTGGATAGGTGTTTTTTTCCCACATCTGGTACAGATGAGGTGCAATTCATTCTTGATAGAGGTAAATGAAGTCTCTCCTCCCTCACTTTTGATTATACATAGCCATGGATTTTGGCTATATTGGTGTGCTTGACACTCTTAGGGCTGTTTTGGTATGATTTCTATTTCAATTTCAATGGGTAATTTTGGTTTCGAAAATTGTTTGGTTTGATTTTTGCAACTTATTTCAGTGCAATTGAAAACAAACAAAAGCGAAATTTTTAACACACACATACAAAAAAAAAACCTAGCGTGCAATCTGGATGAAGAACCAGGGGGCAAAATGGCTATTCAAAAGCTCTTGTCGCATTAAGGATCCAGTCTTCATAGAAGATATTGCCATCTAGGGCACAAAGCTCTTTATTCCCGATTTCAGCAACAAGCATTTCTACAAATTCCTGGTTTGGTCAATGAACTAGAAAGTCAAGATCGTTGAATTTCCGATTGAAGAAGCTAAAAACCTATGGCTGTTCGAACTCCATCTTCTCCCACGACAAAGGCCACTGGCCCACTGTGCGTAGGCTGGAAGCTCTTGTTGCCACCGCAACTTGCAGATATAGGGCTTTTATAGCTTCCCAAATCGTAACATGATGAGATATCAAAGTTATTTGGTAAGTTACTTTTCATTGGAGAAGGTGGATTAATGGTGGGGAAATTTTAGAGGTTGTAGGCTATCTTCACTTACCGGGGAATAGATGTCTTACCCCGAATTGTTTTCCTTTTGAGAGGAGGAAAAGGGTATTAGAGATGATGATGTCTGCATAAGAAAGTCAAAAACCAAGACAAAGGGAGAGAGATAGTGAGCTAGAAGTAATCTATTTGAGTATATTAGATATGGAGTTAATTAGATGTCAAAACACAGAAGGGTTTAAGGCATTTGCAATAAATTTTATGGTGGGTAATGGACTAACAATGTGTAAAAAGTGAATGTGATTATACATAACAGAGGGACATTTTCAAAGAATAGTGAAGAACAGATCGACGAAAGAAGAATTTGATAGCCTTCCTTATATCTACAAGAATCTCTGTGTTTTGGAAATTTTAGAAGTTGTAGGCTATCTTCACTTACTGGGGAATAGATGTTTTACCCTAAATTGTTTTCCTTTTGAGAGGAGCAAAAGGGTGATAGAGATGATGTCGCCTACACAAGAAAGTCAAAAACAAAGAGAGAGAGAGAGAGAGAGAGATGGAAGTAATCTAGTTAAGTTTGTTATATATGGAGTTAATTAGATGTTAAACCCAGAAGGGTTTAAGGCATTTGCGATAGATTTTTGGTGGGTAATAGACTAACAATGAGTAAAAAGTGAATATGATCATACATAACAGAGGGATATTTCAGAGAATAGTGCAGAATAGATAGACGGAAGAGTTTGATAACCTTCCTAATATCTACATGAATCTCTCTAAGGTTTGTACGCTCTTACCATTCTTGATTCGACTTCGAGAGGGTAAGGTCTAAATTTTTTTTCCTTATTTTCAAAATTAATCTTCGTAAGTATTTATACTCCAAAAAAATTCATATAATTTAATTAAATTAGAATTGCTTTCATTTGCCATCTTGTATGCAGAGTCTATAACTCAAATATAAACATTTGGTGAATTCCCCAAGAAATTATGGTTCAAATCCATCAGGACCCATTAATTTTTTTTATGTTTCATTTTGAATCCTTATAATATGAGTGTAAACGACAATTGTCAATAACATCATAGAACTCAAAAGAGAGACAAATATGTAAAAATTAAAATTTTGGTTTCTATAAAATAATAGAAAGAATTTATATTTATGTCTTAGTGTTATTATAATGTTATCCAAAATTGTCATTTACACTCACAAAAAAAAATAAACATTTAAAAAAACCAATAAGTCTCGATGAACTTGAATTACCATCCCTTGGAAATTTCAAATGCTGTAATTGTTTAAAATTAAGAACTCACACACAAAAAGCATATGAGAACAATTTTAATTGAATAAGAATATGAAAACATTTGGTGGATTCCCAAGAGATGGTGGTTCAAATCCATCAAGACTTATTTGTTTTTTTTATGTTTTATTTTTTTAATTCTTATAACATGAGTGTAAACGACACTTATCAATAACATCATAGAACTCAAAAGAAAGACAAATATGTCACAACTAAAATTTGGTTTCTATAAAATAATTGAAAGAATTTTTATTTATGTTTTGATTACTATAATGTTGTCTATAATTATCATTTACACTCATAAAAAACATAAACATTTAAAAAAAAATCAAGTCTCAATGGACTTGAACTACCATCTCTGGAAAATCTCAAATGTTGTAGTTGTTTAAAACTAAAAACTCACATACGAAAAGTATTTGAAAACATTTGGTGAATTCCCTAAAAGATGGTGGTTCAAATCCATCAAGACTCTGGTTTTTTTTATGTTTCATTTTTTTTATTCTTATAATATGAGTATAAATGACACTTATCAATAACATCATAGAACTCAAAAAAAAGACGAATATGTCAAAACTAAAATTTGGTTTCTATAAAATAATTGAAAGAATTTTTATTTATGTTTTGGTTACTATAATGTTGTCTATAATTATCATTTACACTCATAAAAAACATAAACATTAAAAAAAATCAACAAGTCTTTATGAACTTGAACTATCATCTCTTAGGAATTTCAAATATTGTATTTATTTAAAATTAAAAACTCATATACAAAAAACATATGAGAACAATTTTAATTGAATAAGAATATCTTCAAGTGTAAAATATTTATTAGGATCAAATTCTAAAATTAATGGAAACAAAATGTCAAGACCTTGTCCAATCAAAACCTAAGCAATTAAAAGGGTCAATAAAAATTGTTAACAAACCAATCTAAAAATAACAATGGTACCCAATCTCCATTGTTGCGTACAATCATGAGTGTTACAAAGGTTTCACCTATCTCCATCAAGTATGAACTACGCTTCATTCATATCCATATCAAATATTCTAAGAATCAATATCAAATATGAGATCAGTCTCAACCAATACCAATACAAATCAACTCGTATCTATCTAGATTAGACAAAGTTACCCTTGGTTTAAATCACCGATCCCCTCGAACCAGGGTGGCTCTTAGATCAGGATTTGGGATTGCAAATACCAATACAAAACAAGTGATTTCTACCAATTCGATACCAATCCCTAAAACCATGGTTAAAGGTGTTCATAGAAAACATCAACCAAACCAATTAACATAACCTTCCAAGATGAACCAAGGCTTTATAGCTACTATTGGGGAGAAGAGGCTAATTTTGTGCAACCCTAAGTAGGGCATCTAACAAAGAAATCCAAACAACCACAATTGGTAGGATTTTATGATCCTCATCCAATAAATTTAAATGGTAATATGTAATCACAACATAAGTACCAATTGGGAAGAGATAATATCCTTGTACTACGAAACAATAATTCGAATTGCCAAATGCAAACACTATTAATCAAAATTCGAGGACATGCACAACACACAAAGTTCCCACCACTACAGGGCCTAGCAGGGTAATGATGCAACCTTTCGTAGAGAGGTTTCCAAACTTGAACTTGTGACCACTTGGTCAGAATGGAGCAACCTTATTATTGCACCAAGGCCTACCCTCGCTATTAATTGAAATTGACTTATTAAATCACAAAAGAAATAAATGTCATGCACATGTCTTGACTTAACTGTTGATAAAGGTAGTCAACATACATCTTAATGTAGTCCTAGATAAGTAGGAGACCTACTAAGAGCCAGACAACAGAATCAATCGCAAAAAGGGTTACTCGTTCGAATGGACAGCACTAGGATTTAAGTTAATTCTAGGGTTTATGATGGGAATTTGGAAATGGGTCTTATATGGCTTTAATATGCAGGTCTAGGGGGTTATTATGGGATAAAAATAATTGGATTTGGGAAGGTTTTAAAATTCTGCAATTCTAGACAGAATTCAATTGCAAGTTTTGGGTTTTAATGGAGTGGAGGAATGGAGGGGATAGAGTGGGAGTTATGAGCTAGGTTTAGGATCGAACGTAGGGAAAAGTGTAGGGGTTGTATGCTGGAAGTTTGGTTTGAAACTAATGGACAGATCTACAATTATGCGGGAGTCCTAATTTAAAATAGGAGTTGCAGGTTTAATGGAGGTTAGGGTTTGATGGATATAGGTGAAGGATATATGCAGGAAACTAAAATTACTTATTGGTTTGATCTCCTTCAAAGGCAGTAGTAGCAATAGCTTAAAGAAGCTCGATTGACGAAGAAGAAGAACCTCCCGGTACTGGACAGACGCAAGGAGTCGTGAGAGTCCACTCACCCTAGCACCTTGAGATCCACAAGGCAACACTCACACAAGGGAGCAATAGCAACAACAAAGGCAATAAGCATAAAACTGAACTTTTATTAATCAAAATTCGTATTCAATACTTGACCCCCTCAGAACCTTATATAAAAGACTCAAAATTAAACTTAGACACTAAAAAAGAATGACCTAACACAATCTTTAACCTATTAGCTAACTTAAACTGACTAGGAAACTGAAATAGTAAAAAAAATAGACTCAAAACATAGCTGAACTTATAGAGTCCTAATCCAGCCCAACTTACATCGCTTGACCACTTAAGTTATCAATGACCACTTAACCAAGTCACATGATCACTTAAATTGAACCAATTGGATACAACCAATTTGAACCGATTCAATTAAAAAAACATAAAAATAAACTAAGTATTAGACTAATCCCGTATGCAACCTATATACCCAATTTTAGGCCCATAAAAGTGACTTATTACATAGAAAACCCCTGGGATCAAAAGAGCAACATATATATATCCCAACTTAGACTTATTCCTAATAAAATAAACCTATTTGGGTGATGAATCTGCATCACACCTAATGTCATCAAGGAAGGCAACATTACATTTGAAATCAACTAACATAAGATCTGTTCATATAGTCACATTTTCAAATATAACCATGTAAGAAGAGTATACTTGCTAATCACAAACTATTGAGAGAGACTCGCACTTTGTAGGATTAACCTTAATCTAGAACCAAACAATATTATTAACCAATATCATATGATGAGAAATCTATAGAAGATAAAAACCAATCCCTCGAGGACTCTGACAACACAATCTCATGAGCAGGATCTGGAGAGGAACAAAATCTTGATGTCCAATTAATAGAAAATGAAAGAAACTTCAAAACGGTCTATATAATAAGAATTGGAAAAGATATTATGCCCAAGAACATGGCCTATGCCAATGCTCCCATGTGCCTCTCTCTCTCTCTCTCTCTCTCTCTCTCTCTCTCCTCCCCATGCAAAAAGACTAAAGTCCTTAATTTCAAGGAGGCCAGAGATAGACACAAGGAGAGCTAAGCCATGCTCCCAAACCAGAAACCACTTCCTATAAGTACATAAACCAAGTCCCTTCTTATGGTTAATTTCCACTGGAATCTTTAAATGCAAGGCTTAGAATCAAATTTCAGTTCTCTGCCATCTCAACACTCAAGTTTCAGTTCTCTGCCAACTCAACTCTCAAGTTTCAATTCTCTGCAGCTAGAAATTCTGTAGATTTTAGTGGTACGACTTGGGAGGATTCTCAAGGGTCTATTGAAGGATTCAAAAGCTCCAAAGTAAAAGCATGTGGATTCCAAATTTCCAACACCCTTGCTCTCTTCAATTCTTCACAATTTCGTTCTATAGTTTCAACTCGGTTTCCAACATCATTAGTTTGCTAATAGCACAATAATACAAAATCCCTATTCAACAGATGACTAGGAGACGAATTACAAAAGTGCCACAAAAGAAATATTATGATTTACGAGGAATACCAAAGATTTTTAATACCCTTACTTTTAGATCATGATCAAGCTTTCTCGCCAAAGCCAAGGTCGTCCCAGAGCTTGGAGGGCCTACAAGCAACGAAAATATGGATGAGTCTTGGAGCTTATGGGTAGTGCTTAATTACGATTTAATCTTTTATTTTAAAATTTAAATTAAATTCTTACTTTTCTACGACTTTTTAGCTTATTTTAAATCGTGTCCTTTTATCCACATTTGCAAGGATAGTAACAACAATATTCCCCCTTGATATCAGCGAGAATTAAACCTGTATGAACTAGAATTCAAGTTAGAACCCTGATCTATGAGAACAAGTTCCGTAGCTCAGCTTCTTATCATTTTAATGATTTAAAACGGATCGCATGAAAGGGTTTATTCATCATCAGAATAGAAATTTCTTTCTCATCCACAACTCCAGATTCCAGAGCCGTGTAGGAAGGTGTCCTAAGATTAATTTTCTGATTTCATCACATGATGAACAGTTTTCCCCCTTTCATCCTCAAACCTAATAAACCTACAGATTAAAAATTGCTTAACAGAATATAATTTCAGAAGCAAAACGATGAAATTACCCGGAAACAAATTCCTCAGATCAAGTGTTGGATATGAAGTTTCTACTGCCTCATCCTCATCCCATAGGCCATTGTAATCAAAAAAGAATTTAGACGGGAAAAAACAGGTTACTCAGTAGTGGCGTTATGTATTAGGTTCGATTCTGCCAGCATTTGTCCTCAACTTCATTTCAGAAGAGGGAGCTTGTTATCCTCATCGCAACCTTTCATTTCCCCTCGAGATTGAAACCAATCCCAACAAAAACAAATTAAACCAAAAACAATTTGTAATAAGACCCCAAAACCCTAGCCCTTAAAGCTGCTTAAACGAGAGGAAAACAATAGAAAATCAAAATCAAAATCAAAACCAAAAAGAGAAGATCGCTCAGTTCAGCGGGGTTGTCGACACGCAAATTGCTCCGAAGAGGAGAAACCTGCATTCCGGTCTGTTGAGCTTGAATTTTCGGAGTCATCACCGCAATCTTCTACTTTACCTAGTATTCCTTTGAAACCCTAAACATAAAAACACAAACAAACCAAACCCTAAAACGAATCGAAAAGCTAACAAAACTAACAGCGAACGCAATCCAAACCCTAGCTCATTCAGCTTTTGCAAGACTTCACGAATTTTGATACTGCTTATTTATAAGATTGGATTAGGGTTCGAGACTTCATAACCGGCTACAACCGGTCAACACTGGCTTTAATGCTTTATCCTTCGCGACCGAGTCATGCGTTAGATGCGGAGTCCGACTCCAACCTTTACACTGATGGGTCGGGTTTAAGTAAGGGTGGTAATCGGTTTTGTTTTGGTTATTCGATTCGGTTTAATTTTGGTTCAATAAACCAAAATCGAATCGAACTCATAGTCATATCACGAAAAAAAATTTGAAAGTTTTATTATCATGTTTCGAGAATAACCAAATAAATTATATTTCAAATTTAATGGCATAGGTTTAATCACTTGTTTTTTTTTCTTGGGTCCATCAAAAGGTGTTTTTGGCCCAAACAAATCTATTGAGGCTTTTCCGCAATCCAAACCCTAGCTCATTCAGCTTTTGCAAGACTTCACGAATTTTGATACTGCTTATTTATAGGATTTGTTGGAATTTTTCAAAATATTGATGTGGACTTTTAGTCCCACATCGGCTATGAAAGGAAAGCTCATTGGATTTATATGTGTTAGTAGTAAGTAGTTATTATTATCACATGTAATGTTAGAAGAGATTGTACGGTGCACTTGCGAGCGAGGACGGTACCCGTCCGAGCGCGTACGCGTACGCGTGAGCGTGCGCGAGGTGCAATGTGGCGCTTTGATGGCGCACTGTCGCAGTATGTCGCCTTAATCTTTTCGGGATCGACGGTGTCTGATCAAAGGGTGCGTGTGACCCATCCGAACAGGCCTTGTGGGCCTATAAATGGGCCACGAATTCTCTCAGTCCAGGGATTAAAAAAAAAAAAAGATTCTCTGATAGCTTCACAGTGTTACTGTCTCTGCAACCAGTAACAGTCCGCCTGATTTATCTTGGGAGGCAGGTTTGCTGCAACCCTTTGCAGGATTAGGAGGGTGCAAATACTGTCTTAAGGACAGAACGATTTCGTTCGACTCAGGCCTTCTTTCTGTCCTCTCCTTTTTTGTTCAGATTTTTAACAGGATTGGATTAGGGTTCGAGACTTCATAACCGGCTACAACCGGTCAACACTGGCTTTAATGCTTTATCCTTCGCGGCCGAGTCATGCGTTAGATGCGGAGTCCGACTCCAACCTTTACACTGATGGGTCGGGTTTAAGTAAGGGTGGTAATCGGTTTTGTTTTGGTTATTCGATTCGGTTTAATTTTGGTTCAATAAACCAAAATCGAATCGAACTCATAGTCATATCACGAAAAAAAATTTGAAAGTTTTATTATCATGTTTCGAGAATAACCAAATAAATTATATTTCAAATTTAATGGCATAGGTTTAATCACTTGTTTTTTTTTCTTGGGTCCATCAAAAGGTTTTTGTGGCCCAAACAAATCTATTGAGGCTTTTCTTTGGAGAAAATATTTAACAAACGTCCCAAATTGCTTGTGACTTATTGATGCTTTATGCTTTTATCTTTAAAAATTCAATTGGTTCATTCTTTCATTATATCCAAACGAGTTGTAACCAAGATTCTTCTATATAGAAATGTCCTTTGTGCATCAATGACTTTCGAAGTGCTTTTGGTGGCATTACACAAATAATTACTCGAAACTACAAAACAATGTAGAATATATTCGGTTCATTTGGTTATGACTGAACGATTTCACCCTTGAAACCAAAAGTGAATCAAATTTATAAAATATTCTTATTTTATAACCAAATTTGAACCGAATTTTCTTCATTTTAGTTCGACCTGATTTCAAATGTTGGTTTTGGTACCACATTGACACCCAAAGCCTTAAGCCGGTCAGTCTAAGCACAATGCAGCAAAGGATAACAAATTCAGAGTTTTAAAACATAGGATGCCAGAATTGGGATCGGTCTTATCGTTCGATCATGAGCAACTAATCTATACTGCATTTCTCAGGTTATGACATAACCTATCCAATTCTATCCAATTCCTGACCAATACGGGCTGATCCAAACCTTCTACTCTCTTTTTTTTTTTTTTTTGGATGGGAAAATAAATTATATTAAACTAAGGAAGCAAGCGTTTGTACAATATTGTCTTTAAAATACAGATGGATCCTCTTAGAAAATACATAATGAGACAGAAAATAAAACAAATCCCGAACATGTTCATCCGTAGTGGGAAGCACAAGAAGATGCTCCAGATCTTTGTTGGCATCAATAAGCATCTTGGTCAACGACAAGGAATGCACCGCATCCAAAGGGTCCTTGATCATATCAACCAACTCCTTTGAATTTAGCCAAACTTTCTTGATATGGAAATCATGAATATACTATAATCCCTGAAGCAATCCAAAAAGTTCTATCTCCAAAATATTATTAGTCCCCAAAAAACCAACAACTATTAATTTAAGATCACCATGATGCAAAATGGAAAATACCCAATCCTGAAGAGTCTATATTGGATTTTGCAAAACCTGCACACATGAGAATAGGATAATGGTATATAGGCATATTGATAATGCAATCCAAATGAGAGAAATCAAGAATAATCTCAACAGAGCCATCAGAAACATCCGAGATGGGGGAAATTTTGAGATCTGAGCCATTGCCGATTATTTGATAAAACCCACATTGGATCTGGCTTAACCGCAAACCTTCTACTCTTTAAAACCCAAATCACAATACTTAAAATCATACTTGAGGATTGAAACTTGAAGTTATGTGTTTTAAATTTTAAAGGCACTATATCTTGGAATCCAATCATATTTTTCACCTAGTGGGTACAGTAATTTAATGTGAACGGTTCATTGGTATATGTAGACCATAGAATTTACTTGATCTACTAATATAGTTGTGCCACTTGGAAAGATGAAGTGATAATTCTAACCACAGGGTAATTAGGAAACTATCTATATTGGCCACCTATCAAATTTGAGCCTTATATTCAATCACTTATCTTCCGCTTCATACACTCCCTAGGTGGTCTATGTACCCTTTTGATAGTCTAGATTTTTCAATGCATTGTTTAGCCCCCAGGGCTCGTGCACGACCCCGCACACGAACCAGGAGGTACTGGGCCCCCCATGTTCACGAGGGAGTTTTCTCTCAGGGCGGGTAGCCCCAAGGAGGGATGCAGAGTCGAACTCAGGACATCCAGCTTCCTTAAGCCTCGTCCCTTGCCAACTGCGCTGCCCCTTGGGGTTAATGATCTTCCCTTTTATTTTGGTTAATGACTGACTATTATTGAGAACATGGTATTAGTGTCAAAGTAGGACTCAACTTTTCTCCCATGTATTTGATATAAATGCCCCAATTATCCCATTTAAATTGAAGGTCCAAGTAAATCATGACCCAACTCATTGTTCAAAAGCTTTAGTGGGTGAAGCCCTTGCGATTAGAGAAGGTTTAGTTTGGGTTGTTGGCGCTTCTCTCTCTTCGATTCAGTGTGAATCAGACAATGAGCTCCTCATTTCCATTATCAACCAGCAATACTCTCCAGCCCCAGCTACTGTGGAGAGTATCATCCATGATATTAGAGCTCTTGCAGCCAAGATCCCTTCGTGTTACACCATTGCCATTTCTAGGGGAGCAAATTTATGTGCTCACATCCTAGGCAGGAAGGCCCGGTCTGTTGCAAGAAAGACAGTTTGGCCGGTTTCTACTGCTTGGCTCTCTGAGTCATGTATTTAGGATGCCATGTGTTCTTCTTGCTCTATCCATCAATAAATTTGCTTTTTACCCAAAAAAAAAAAAACAATAAAATCATGACCCATTGTCTTTATAAATGTAGAACTCCCAAGTGGTGAGTGAAGGGTAACTCATAGGCTTCTCAGATCTGGAAGGATCAATAGCTTCCAACTTCCTAGATTTTAGATCCCAATACCTCAACTCTCCTCTAGTGTCTCCAGTCGATTTTGGAATGCTTATTTTCTTTGATGTCATTAAGGTAGTTATGATTTAGAGAAAATTCATAATAAATCATCACAAACTTAAGATAAAAATATGTTTACCAAAGAAAAAAAAAACTCAAGATAAAAATGTTGTGGCATTGTGTCTGCCTCCTAAATCCCAACTATTGGAAAACTAAGTCTTGATTCAAGCAAGTCAGTCCAATTGAGCATATATAAAAAGATCAAAATAAAAAACTTGGCCAAGAGTCTTCAAGACTCGCTTAATGTTAAAAGTGACAAGACTTTGCAAGTCCTCCCAAATCGCAAGTGATTCGATACTTTTACCCAAGTCCATAAAGCTCACCGAGTTTGATCATTTCCCGTTCCTCTCATTTCTTTTCCTTAACAATAATTAGGGAAAATATCATCCCCCTCCCCTCGAAGTTTGCCTAATATCAATCCAGTACCCAAGTTTTGAAAAATATCTTCCCCTCCCCTACTTTATAAAGATTATATCAAATGTACCCTAACCATTAAAAAATGCCATTAAGTGATATCCAATTTTTCTAAAACCCCAAAGTCCCCTTAGTAATTTTATTCCAATTTTACCCTCTTCAACCCAAAACCCCATTTCCTCTTCTTCCTGTCTACGTTTGTTCTTCTTCTTCTGCCAGCACCACCATCATCGCCACCGTTGTCGTCACAGATCCTCTTCCACCACCAGCACCACCACCGTCGAACCCCATTTCCATCTTCTAACTCAGCTCCTCCATCCTTCTCTTGGACTGGATATTACCCATCTCTTTCTCCACACGAAACTAAAACTCAAGCCCACATCTCCATCTCCAATCTTCTTCTCGCCTTTCTTCTTCTTATTCTCCAAACACCCTAACCGAACCCATATCTCTTTTCCTTCAATTAACCAAATTTATCATCATACCGTGACCCACTCCCTTTCCAAAACCCAAAAAAACGACACCCAAAATTTGCAGGTTTCGGGTGATTTTAGATAGCAGCCAAGATATTGATCTGATGCCCACCAAACCAAGGTCGAAGGTTACCTACGAGATGCTCTTTGATGTCCCAAAAGTTGGGGCTGAACAGGTTACAAAATCAGATTTAAGTAATAAATCAAACCATGCTGAAATAAATATAAAAACAGAGAATCCGCTGGTTTGTTAAAACTGAAATTAAGCTTTGGAGATTTGATTTTTGTTATCTTTCATTCAAACATCCATAATCACCCCAACTTCCACCTTTCACCTTCCACCCTCCACCCAACTTCTATTTGGCTTCTCATTTCCATCTCCTTACCTTATCTCTTCCCTACTTTCTTCCTTATTTTCTTTCAACCCGAACTCTTGTACATATCAGTATGTCACTTTAACAAAATTAGGATTTGAACTCAGGATTCAAGAGATTTACTTTAACACACTCAAAGAGACATGGATGAGCTTAAGAATCCCATCGAGTGGAGATAATATAACAAGGGATAAATTCTAAAAACTTCAAGTTAAAGAGATGAATATATTCTAAGATATGCCAATTCTTGATATAGGGATCAGATGTAGAGATTGATTAACATAGACCAAACCTAATCTCATACCAGCCTTCAACTACTGTTGAGTAGCCCTTTTAGTTTGATAGCCAAAATAGCAGCAGCAGTTGTTGTTCGCCCATGATTTTGGAGGCTGCCGGCCCTCCTTTTGGCCACCACAAGGGACGGCGGTGGGTGAATTGAAACCCTAATAGGGTTTTTTCCCTGTTTGTCGATTTGGGGAAGACGATGGGGAATATTATCTGTCTGATTCCCTCAATATAACTAAAAGAAAAAATGTTTTCTTTAAGTTAAGTAATTGGAATTTGCTAACGTGCACCGCTGAGAAGGTGCTAATGTGTGCCAAGGTCGTGTTGGTGGATCCACCCATTAATTCTAATTTAAAAAGGGTAATATTGACTTTTCATATGCTATTTTAACAGAGTTAGTCATTTAGGTTACGATTGATAGTAACTTTATAAAGTAGGGGAGGGGGAAGATATTTTTCAAAACTTGGGTCCTAGATTAATATTAGGCAAACTTAGAGGGGAGGGAATGATATTTTCCCCAATAATTATGGTCTATAGCCACTTGTATGTGATATAGGTCTTGTCTTTTTCATTGACTAAAGAACCAAATTCATAGTTTTGTGGTTCTCTCTTTTTTCCTTTTTTTTTTTTTCCATTGAAGTTTTTTCATATTTTCCTATATTTCTATGATTTCTTAATGGTTTACATATATTTATCACAATTAAAAAGGTCAAAAGGTTCTCTACGCAAGTGGGGTGAGATGAAATCTCCTACACGGCTACACCCCCACTTATTGACTTTCTGATTCTCTATCTACATCTTAGATGTTCAATTCAACCACTACTCTACTGCAACCCACTCTCTTTACAACTAGTGCACCGTTTCTCTCGTCTCACTTTCGCTTGCTGCTAACGCATCTCTCTCTCTCACATGGGCTTCTTGCCCATTGCAACCTTACCAATCAATGAGAACTATAGTTTTACGAAGGGCAAGAGATCTCTACTTGGTCACATGGTCTCTACTCAAGCGCCTAGGCCAATAGGTGAGTACGCCTAGATATCTACCCAAGGGGGCAGAGTGCCATCTCACGATTCCTTGTGAGAGGGCACCACCAAGTAGAAATCTTTTTCCCTTTTGCAAATATCTAAATCATTGCCTCCATGAAATCAATTACAAAAACAACAGCCTATCAATTTGCTCATCATCAATATCAACTTCATTCTAGTCTCCTCCCACTTCCATTGAGGAACAACCCTCATTTGTTGTCATATCACCCAAACAGCCCCAATGATATCCCGATAATTTTGCTGTTATCCAAGTTGCAGGAATGTTCTTGGTATCCAATTCACAGCCAAAGAAACAGAATCTAAATGGATATTTTGGATAATATGAAAACCCAGAAAGTTATTTTTGAACCAAAGGAAGGATCTTATTTCCTGATCCAGCAAACAAACAGATCTCAGGATTTACCAAAAAAAAACAGACAGATCCCAGGAGGTTCTTTTTTCCTGACCCAACAAAGACCAAACCCCACAGTATCCTTTTGCAATTAATTTTCGGATTTGACAAGGACAATGAGCCCCACAGTAGTCCACCCTTATGAATGCCTCTCTTGTCATGATTTGAGTCATTCCAGTTGTTGTTGATATGGGACCCACCAAAATTTTATCCTCTTCGTGTGGTGATGGCGGATGTGTGGGTCCCAGTCTATCTTTACCACACGATGTAAACTTCATCCAACGACTTAGGTAGAAAGCCTCCGACTCTGAACATATTAAATCCTGAGACCTCGACAGAATATTCTGATCTGACGATTTTAAGAGGCGGACTTACGTAAGTCTAATAGAGCGACTGCACAGGTCCCAGGTTTCCCTGTTAAAGACCTCAACTTAAGAACTAACGAGTCTCTGCCTCCACTCAATTTCTTGAAAAAAAAATAAAATAAATAATCCACGCGGCAAACGTCCTCTGTTGCTGTGGCCCACTGGCATTTTTTCCATGGTCCCACCAAACGCACTAGTGTCTACACTGCGATTCATTCGATTCAACAATGGCTTTTTTTTTTGATAAAACTTCCATTCAACAATGGCAGATCTGATTTAGAGTGGAGAGATATTTCTGTTCCTGTAAACTGTAGTATAATTTTTTCATCTCGTAGTTCACGAGCAGAACAGGAAACTGGGGCGTTTCAGACATGCTTTGTTCGGGTCGAATTTTAGCAGTTTGGCCTTCTCTGAAACCTCAGATTCCTTCCAACTCTCCATTTAGGAGCTACTCAAGATTTTTTCATGGAAAATTCAAGTTAGACCTCAAATGCCCATCCGTCGGTGCTGATCCCGAACCCTCTTCCTTTTCACCTTCTGTTGATTCCAATTCTCCTGACAAGAACGCTGCTGGGTAATCCCTCTCTGTTTATTTTTTCATTTTTTCATGCACTGTTATTAGAAATTTCAGCCCTGCTGGGTTCTCTAGATATCATAGGTAATGCGAGTCAAGAACTTTTCATGATATTAGAGGAGGAGAAATGCTAGTAATAGACCGATTACTGAATCTTGGATAGTTAACAATCACACTTTCAAAAATCTGGGCAAGGTTCAGGATGTTTCTGTCCTGAACTGGCAAGGAAGTGTTAAAAACTATGAAGAAGAGATGTTAAAGATACCAGGGAAGAATTGAGAAGATTTTGGGCTGCTAATAACGAATTTGAACAAATTGTTTAAATGAAACTCTTATGGAGGAAACTCTAGGGTATTAATTTGCTATCAAAGTTTTGCTTTGTGATATTGTTATTTCATTGTACCATTGGAGGATTTTGTAAACTAGTCTACTATGAAGAAGAGATGTTAAAGATACCAGGGAAGAATTGGGAAGATTTTGGGCTGCTAATAAAGAATTTGAACAAATTGTTTAAATGAAACTCTTATGGAGGAAATTCTAGGGTATTAATTTGCTATCAAAGTTTTGCTTTGTGATATTGTTATTTCATTGTACCATTGGAGGATTTTGTAAACTAGTCTACTATGGTCCACAGATTTGATATAAAAAGAGAAACTGGAAGATGTAAGAGCTTTCTACCAGGCATATGCCTCTTCCATATGCACTGAAAGAAAGTATTCTAAAGATTGAATCAAATCACTAAGCCAGTCAAATCACAACCAACGACATAGAATTGTATCTTTGATTCTTTCTTAACATTAAGATAAATATGTATCATCATTCTAGACGAAGAGTAATGTGGAATTTGACAGGCCAAACTCGTGTTTTTTCCCCATCTTTTTTATTTGTACTGTAAAAACTGTATCAGAAGAGTAAATAAAAGGTATTTATAATAAGATAGATGAAACAAAGGAAAACGGGACAAAGATTTAAAAAAATTAAAAAATAAAGATAAGAGACCCGATGAATGTATGCATAGGCTTCTAATCCTCATTGTACAACAATGGTGACCTCAGATTTCAGAAGACATGATGTTTGTAATTGTAACTAAGGCTTTTACAATATAAGATAGTCCTTAAGTCTAAGTGCCTTTATGGCCTCTCTTTCTCTCACTCACTTTCTCAACTAATTGTGTTTGAATTTTCACTCTACTTCAGAAAGCTATGGTTCTGTATAAGATTGCAGGGGGTGGGGAAGGCCAGGATTATGTATGTTCATATTTCATCTATGAAAAGCACTTACAAGTGACTGAAGTGGCAATGAACAAAAGACTCACAGAATTCATTAGGATGCCTGTCATTACCTCTGTGCAGGAGAAAACTTGAATTTGTTTGAGACGTAATAACTATCTTTCTTTTTTATTATTATTTTGGATCAGGGCTACTGCCACCTACCTTGTTATGAAAGTGTCGACTATCCAATGTCCAAATTTTGGAAATGATATGCAATTTTTACTTTTTTTTTTTGTGGTGAAATCACTAAAGTTGTTGTTAAGTTGTTTTCGAGCATTGAAAATCGGAATTATAGATAGATAGCCTAAAGAGTGAGGGGAGGTTGCTGCAAGTCAAGTTCAAAATCTGAAGCAGTGGTACATCTTTAGAACTTTGCAGCTAGGAGAACTTATCTGAATGGTTTAAGATTCAATAAAAATTAATAACACCTAGACGGAAGGAAAGGGAGAGGGAGAGAGTTTGGCTGTCAGGAGGCTAAGATATAATTAGGAATGATCTCAAGTATAACTTCAACTCATGTACTATCATTCAAAATTCCCTCGACTTATCTTGTCATGTGCTTATAAATACAGCTTTTGTATCATAGAAGGGCCTGAGACAGTGCAAGATTTCGCCAAAATGGAACTGCAAGAAATTCAGGACAATATTCGAAGCCGTCGAAATAAAATCTTCCTGCACATGGAGGAGGTGTGTCTCAATATGCACTTTCATCTCATTTAGGTTTGGCTGTGAGATTTTTTTCTTCTTCTTTTGCTAAATTAATAAGATATTGGATATTTCTTCCTAATTGGATTTCTTCGTATTGAAAATTTCTCCCTAATTAGTTTTCTTCTTATTGAATATTTCTACCTGTATCAGTTCTTCTTACTGAAGATTTTCTGGATTTTTTGGCCTGCAACATTGAGTTTTCATCTTCTACTGTTGCTATTTTATTGCCTGTTGTTGTTGATGTTTTGTAGCCTACAGCGATGAGTTCTTCATTTTCTACTGCTTTATTTCTTGGCCAACGGGTGTTATTTTCTGCTACTTATATTGTTCGTGGCTGTCTAGATTTCTTCTTAATGAAGATTTCTCTCTGTTGCTGCTAATGGCAGCTGGTATCTCTGATCAGATCTAAGGTTCTTCTTCTTCTTGTTCTTTTGTTTGCTACATATCTGGGTGTGGTTGTTGGTGACTGGCCTCTTCTTCTGATATATTTATTCAGTCTGGTCCTGCTGGTTATCTATGTTCTGGTTGTTTCAAGCTGGAGCATAGAAGATATATATGCTCCAGCTTGAGGGGGAGTGTTAAGAATTAAAGCTTTATGTTAAAACGTAGGGGTATTTTTGCAATGGTTTCTTTTTTTTTTTTTGTGAATTTGAGCAATGGCTTATTATTTTGGTCTTGTGTGTAAATACACATAAACCAGGGACTTTATTGTAATTTATTTTATTTCAGTGCTTATATGTACTAGGCATACCTACTGATTGGACTGCTCTCTATTTTCTTCCGATCGGTAGTTCTTCTTTCCTCTATTCGCTTCTCTCTTTTCTTCTCCTTTGTTGGTTTCCTTTATTTTTTTTTTACCTTTTCATAGAATGCATTTGAGAATTTCTTATCCATTGGAAACCTAAGGGTTGTAATAGAGACATTGCTTCATTATGGAATTAATAGTTATATAAATCTGTGTTTGTATGTCAAAATGATCTATTATAAATGAGTATTCATGGTTGGTTCCTGTTTGTGTTATTTTTATACTATGTTATTCAATAAATGTTTCAGGTTCGTCGGCTAAGGATTCAGCAGAGAATTAGGAGTGCTGAACTTGGAATCCTAAATGATGAGCAAGAAAATGAACTTCCTAATTTCCCATCATTCATTCCATTTTTGCCTCCCTTGGTGAGCCTTTCTGTGTCTCATGTTTTTGTTGGGGTGTATAACACAGCAATCCTTGTTTCCTTCAGATGCCTCATCTTTGTAACTTATCACTGAGTCATCTAGCAGGAAATTCGTGCTTGTGTTTGTCCTTCAATTAATTTTCGGTGAAGTTACTAAACTTGGATGTTATACACAGAGCTCAGCCAATCTCAAGGTGTACTATGCTACTTGTTTCTCTTTAATTGTTTCAATTATCATCTTTGGTGGCCTTCTTGCTCCTACTGTAAGTTTTCTTGCTGACTGGATAAATTGACTTTTGTAGCTTCCTCCATATGTTAATTTTTTCTTTTCTAGCCTTTCTTGTTTCATGCCATGGAGTTGCTAAGTTTAATTCCATTGCAACTTTATGAACTGCAATTATGTTATTTACCTATAAAAAGGAGTTCCAACGTCCTTATTTTATAACTGTCATTACTAGTAAACTACATATGGCTAAGCAAAAAAAGGAAATTAGGAAAAGTTACCTGCATGAATATGCGATCCTTGATGTTAGAACTTTGGCTATCATAACTAGATTAATATTTCTTATTAATCCATTCTCAGCTGTGTTTTGTCAAATTGTAGGTGCGGTATAGGAACAGATAGGGACACCAACTCAACTAAACTCAACTAGACCTTATCCTAACCAGTTGGGGTGGTTCCATGAATCCTAATCCATTATTCCTTAAGGCCATTGTATTCCTTTAAATTGTAAGCAGTCATGTCTTGATGTATGACCATGGAAGGATTATAGATACTTAAAAAACGGGTATTCTAAACTGCCTGGTTGGTGTTCTAGGGTAAAGTAAACAAGGAAATAATGGAAGGATATAAGGGAGGTTTAGTTTTGTTCATAGGGATAAAATGGGATTGGAGGTTTAGAGTTTCAGTTGGAATCAGGAACTGGCTGTGGGGACAGGTGTTATTAATGAGGTGACTGGATGGTATTGGTGGATGGTATGCTGTATTGCTAGGTGGTATTAATAATGGGGTGGGAAGTTGACGGCTTAAGGTTTCAGAATAGCTTGGGACTAGAATGCTGGTCACAATCATGGAGAAACAGCACTAAATATTGAGAAATTATATAAGGAAGCATTAAATACTTCCTAGTGTTATGAAGTCTCAGACTGGAAAAGTAATGATGATTTATAATTAAAATTTATACTGGAAAAGCATCAATGTATGTAGTAACTAACAATGGAAGTCCTTCAATTTGCTTTTCCATCAAGTGATGTGATCTTTGCAAATCATGAGGGGTGGCCTCAGGAGATAATGGAACACCTCGTCTATTGAGGCGCTCTTAATTTTTGTTGGAACATGAATTCCATCTGATTTTATGTTTCTGGTGTTGCTGTTGTGTCAGCTGGAGCTTAAACTGGGGGTTGGGGGCACATCTTATGCAGATTTTATTCATAGTGTGCATCTGCCCATGCAACTAAGGTACATTCCTTATCTCAATCCATAATTTCTCTATATGTTGCTCACTTTCTCGTTCTTGTATTTGTACCCTTTTCTATCCTCATGTTGCAAAAGAAATGGTTTCCTGTCCTATTTTTTCCTTGAGAGAACCATAAGATATGAAGAACTATTTGTTAGAATAAAAAAAAACCATAGAGAGCCAGTACTTAGGCTACGTTTGGTAAATGTCTGAACAAAGAACGCCCGTTTTTTGTTTTGAACGTTCTTTTGCGTTCTTTGTTTAGAACGGCGTTCTGAGACCAAAAATGACTGTTTGGCAACGGTCTCAAGAACGCCGTTCAGAACGAAAATGGTGTTTGGTAAAACCTGTTCTGAATGGTGTTTTATATTAATTACAATAATGTCATCCACACAAGGAAATAAAATAAAATTTGTCTTACATAACAAACCTAAATTAAAAATATCTTATAAAAACATATTAAAATAATTTAAAATATAAAATCCTAAACCAACCTTACCATAAATTAAAATATAGTATGTTATATAGTTAATTAAAACAATTAGTACTACTTTAACCCCTTAAAAGTTGTATTAATCTTCTTCTTTCTTCAGGTCTAGATTGGTAAGACCTTCAAGGATGTCTTTGAACATCTTGGCTTGATTCTCTGCCGATGTAATTGCACTCTTGCAATAACCTTTCAGAAATTCCGATGAAGGCGTAGCAGATACAGCTGTTGACACTGATGGACAAACCCTTGAGACATTAGTTTGTTGACTAGATGATGAGGTCGTGTCTTTTTCTATCCATTTGAAATACCCACATCCTCGATTATCAATCTGTGAATTCATAATAGAATATTTCACATCTAATTACCATATGAATATTTCAAATCCTCAAGTAGCATTCGCTACTATTCTTGGTGTTCAGTTCAAACAGAGGGGTTGGAAATAGAAAATAAAGAGAGGAACAGTGCTATTCTTGGTATTTAGTTCAAACTGCACATCTTTCTTCTTCTCCTTCTCAATCTCAGTTTCCGGTTGCTAATACAGAGTGGAACAGTGCTATTCTTCAACTTATAAACAAAACAGAAATAAGAAACTAGTATGTGAAGAAAGGGTAAACAACAGAAAACTGAGATCGACAAGGAGCAGAAGAAGAAGAAGAAAGATAGCAGGAAAGGTTATGGACTAGGCCTCTTAACTGGAACTTGACTAGCCACCAGTCCATCTTGGCATCCAGAGGCTGCTGTTGCATCTCAATAAAGCACCTACATCTAACAGAAAATTACAAGTACTGAGCTAAGGGTTTATCAAATTCATGGAGGGCTAGACCCTTACTCTTTTATCTATAACTTGGAGAAAACAACATGATAGAAGATGGTTCTGATATGTGCAAATCAGTACCCACAGAACAGGACATAAAACAGAGAAAATTTCCAGAATTGAGAGAAAAGTCACCGAGAAAAATCCAGAATTCAGATAGACTGATAATCCTGGTCGGTTCCTTCTCTTAATGCATAGAACAGTTGTTGAGAATATCAGCCAGATCCAAATTCTGGATCTGATTATATGAGATGGGTGTCTAATAGCTGATTTTCTGAGTCATATGTTGCCAAGATCGGACACAAATTTGAATAGAAACACAATCAAAATTGCATTTGAAGCAGGGGATTTGCAAACAGATTTTTTACCTAAAATAATGATCAAACGATATCGTCTTTGCACCAAAAGCTAGATTCGAGTTTAAATTGATAAAACACATCTATCCCAAAAGTTTCGGTCAATTCACACCAAGGGCAAAATGGAGTAAACAACCCATTACGAAGACAGAGAGAGTTCATCCAGAAAAAACAAAAAAAAAAAAAAAAAAAAACGAGTAAAACAACCATTACGTAGACAGATCAGAGAACTACAGATCTACTACCTTCACAAACCAGAATCCCCGAAATCCCTAACATCCATCCAGACCTAAAAATCAATTATTTCAACAGATCCAAAATCATACCTTTCGGCGAGTACTTCTAATTTTACGGTTGTAGATCCAAAACCTGAGATTCCTGAGACACAAATGGGAGGAAAAAATTCAGTCCTCGCCAAAATCACAATCTAACAACGATCGACAGAGAGAGCGTGAGGGAAAGAACGAGCAAAGAGAGACAGAGATAGCGAGATAGAGAGTGAGAGAGGGAGAGAGCGAGCGAGACAAAGAGAGAAAGAGAGGATGAGAGAGGAAGATACACAGAGAAAGGAAGAGAGAGCGAGAGAGAGAAACCATTGTACCTGCAGGTGGTTCGAGCGTTTCCCTTCTCTTCCTTCCCCTCCTCTTCTCGCAGTTGCGTTTCTTTCGATGAAGTCACAGGTTTTGCTCGATAGCCTTCTCGATTTTGTTCTTTGTTCTTTGCAGACCGTCTCCAAGACGGTCTGTAAAGAACGTTCTTTTACTTAAAAAATGCCCGGTTCGGTCTTTAAAGAATAAAAAAACGAACCAGTAAGCCAAACACAAAATGGCGTTTTTTTGTTCCCAAAGAACGGAAAAACAGTTCTGAACGCTGTTCAGACATTTACCAAACGTAGCCTTAGAAGTTCATGTCAATGTTTGGTTCTTACTTAGTCCATGCATTAGATGCAACATTTTACTTCTCTAATAGCCACATGGAGAGGGTAATATTTTTTTGACATTTAACCATTTAAACAAGGTTGATTACGGCATTTTAAATTATCCTGTTGCAAATGTGCAGTCAGGTTGATCCTATAGTGGCATCATTCTCAGGGGGTGCAGTTGGGGTGATCTCAGCCTTGATGGTGGTTGAAGTAAACAATGTCAAACAACAGGAGCATAAACGATGCAAATACTGTCTTGGAACTGGTATGTATTTTGAAAATTTATTTTCAGTGTGGATCTTAACATCCTTGGCCCTTAGAAAATAGTTCTTATTTGTTCACTGTTTTAGGTCTTGTATTGATGCAGCCTGCAAGCCCCGATTCCAGATTAGGAATCAAAGATCAGATCGGCTGCTCCACATGCCCATATCTAATTATTTTCCCAATAAAAGAGGGTTTAAAAAGCTTGCTGGTTTGTTGATTTCAACAGCCTGCGATGGGGAAAGAAAGAGAAGAGATAATGGCTCTTATGGGGCTCTGAATAGTAGCGTGAACATTACGTGAGGAAAAGAGGAGAGGGGTAGGGGAGAAGGCTCACGGTTCAAATGCTTCAGAAATAAAATTCTTTTCAGCTGTGTAATCTGATAGGGGTTACATCCATATATAAAAAACTCAAAAGTAATATTTAGTAGACTTTAAACACTTTAAAGAAATTCTAATAGAATTAGATAACAATCTCCAGAATCTGTGCTGTATTTTGGGTTCTCTAGTTTTAGTTTCTGTGTTTAATGGGTCTGCTGATGGTTTAGATTGGGCATCGGGCATAGTTGATGATATTAGAACTTTGTGCTGGTGCTTTGTTAGTGTTAGGTTTTGTTTTGTTAAGCGTGATTTGATTTTGAAGCTCATGTCCTTGCAAAGGGGCTTCTCTTGTGCGTGTGTCTAAAATTTTCGTGGATTGAACCACCTAATTTCATTGTAAATCCTGCTATTCTTCACAGCAGGAAATCTTTCTTTTATTTCTTTAAATATGGAGGCGTTTCTCCACCTTCTTTCTGTCAAAAAAAGAAGAAGAAGAAGATAACAACTAACCTAATGGACTTAAAATTAACACTAACTCATAAAAGGACTCCTAATCACTCTTATTCTAATTTAATTAAGTAGATTCAGAACATAGCTCTATCTAGCTAACAAGTATCCTAAATTAACTCATACACTTAAGACACTAATCTCGCACCTTCTGTGGACCTAAACTTTAGGCCTTATAATTGAGCCCATTACAGATAAAAAAAATTGAAACAAAATCCCATTACCAATTGCTATCAAACAGGTCCTAATGTTGCTCCATTATTTCCCCTTGGTTCATGAAAATTTGTTCTCAAGTTTTGTAGAATGGGAAGATCTTCAATGCACGAGCAATAGCAACCATCCTCCTCGATCTAGTGAAGCCTACGAACAGTTCACTATCTACAACAACAACTCAGCCTTATCTCAACTAAATGGGGTCTGCTACATGGATCCTTACCCTCCAATCAGCTCTGTTCAAGATCATACTTGATACAAGGCCTAAGCTAAAACAGTTCACTATCCAATGTTACAAAATCAGCAACAAGAAGTTTGCTGTTTAAGACACAACTTGGAAGCACAAATTCAACTGGTTCAACAATCAAAAGATCAATCAGTTTACCTTCCTTGTTGACGCAAACTTCCAAGATTTGCTCTTCCATGTCCACATGTGCCAGTACTTCCTCGCAGTGACCAAAAAAGCTTTTCTTCTTTTGCCATCATTTGTTGTTCATCCGAAAACTTCGAAGTTCCCTTTGAAAACCCTGCACCCCAATTTGAAGATTTTGTACCCATTTTTTGGAGCTCAACTAAAAGATGAGAGAGTTCACAGCTCACACGCTTCTCTATTCTACTGTGTAATCTAATAAGGTTTACATCCTTATATAAAAAACTCAACAACAGTGTTTGAGTAAACTTCAAACACTTTACAGAAATTCTAGCAGAATTAAATAACAACTAACCTAATGGACTTGAGCATTAACACTGACAAAACAGGACATAAATCTCGTTAACAAGTATCCTAATCTAACTCTAAACACTTAGGACACTAATCTCGTGTGCCCCCTATAGACCTAAATTTGGGCCTTATGATTGAGCCCATTATAGATAAAAACTTTTAAAACAGAAGCATATAATGAAGTACTATCAAAACAGGTCCTAATGTTAAACCATTACTGCAGTATACATGCCAAGTGTCTCTGTACATTAGTGTTGCATTTGCTTTGTAAGACAGTCCTTATATTTTAACCTCTTAGAAGTAGAGGTTTTGCTTTGGATAGTGATAAAATGTAAGGAATTTTTCAACTAACTAAAATCACGGCTCTGCTTGTTCCAGCTCTATGAGACACCTTGGATTTTTTCCCTCTTTGGTTTAACTCCTTGGATATTATTCCCTAAACTTACCTTCAAATCCTTAAAATTGCTAGTTCTCTGGTGTCTTCAATTTCAAAATTTCAAAACAGCAGATTCATCACCTCACCTGATGCTTGTTTCCCCCTAAATTGCGCTTCACATTTTTGTGCTAGCGATATCAATTACAGTTCCAGTCAACCACATCAGTGAGTAACCAACATCATCATGATCACCTTAAACTGTGGAATTATTTTATGAGACACATAAAATCACTAGTTAAAACACTATAATTGACCATTGTCCTGGTTAAGAAGATTGAGTGTGGACTGTTTACTTAGTTATACTCACACATGATTTAATTTTTGATGCAGGATATCTTGCTTGTGCTCGCTGTTCAAGCACAGGATCTCTTGTTCTTATCGAGCCACTGGCTACAGTTAATGGTGGTGATAAACCTCTATCACCACCTAGAACCGAAAGATGTTCCAACTGTTCTGGCTCAGGAAAGGTGGGAGAATGCAAAAGTCTCATTTTATTTTTATATTCACCTTTCTTAATTTAGGGTTCCTTGCATTAGGATGGGAGAATGAAGGTCCACTATGCCTTTTGCATCCATATGGCACACATGGCAGGGTTGGGTCCCACTTATCTGACCCTTAATGAAGTATCTTGACTCAGCTACACAGATCTTTTTTGTTCCATTTCATTTATGTTAAAGCCTTAATTATCTTTTCCTCATTTTCTTTTTTGGTCTAAATAACTACAGCCTGCTAATAGCCATTAGGCTTAATTTGGGTTACAAATTCTGTTACTTGCCTTGATACCAAAATTCTGTTAGTTGCTCAGTTATTCAGACATTCAGATTTCATGGGTTTGTCAAGTCTTTTTTATTTTTTCTTTTCTAAATACTTCAACAGTGCACACTAGTCTGTTCTTCCAAACTGTTTCCTATTAGTCCTACTAATGGTTCCTCGTTTTCAATCTCTATAATTCTTTCTCATAGTTGTTTATTGTTTTGCAGGTCATGTGTCCTACATGCCTCTGTACAGGGATGGCAATGGCAAGTGAGCATGATCCAAGAATTGACCCATTTGATTAAGGGTGCAATTTCTTAGACAGGTTTAGATGTCTTAACTGTCTCAGATATGTCAAATGGTGAAACTAAAGCAGTCTTGTACATATTTAACTTTGCTCAAGATCAATAACAGGGAAATGTCAATATTATACATGCATTTGCAATCTGAAGCCTTTTATGAAATTATGTAATGCGACTCTGATACTCCTATTTTTTATTTTTATTTTATTTGAATAAGGGTAAATGACAGTGTAGCTGAGTCAAGAAACTTTATTAGGATGCTCACTATGCCCTACCTCTGTCTTGGCACGAGAATAGACCCTGAATCCCGCCGGAGATATGAGAGCATTGTGAGCATTTCTTTCATAGATTCAATATATAAATCTCAATTCATTCTCTTTCATTTTCAATGAGGGACAAAAGATTTTCCACTCATATGCTTTGCAAAAAAATATCTGATTCAAAAACAAAACAAGTATAACTCAAAAGGAAGCAATTTGAAACTTCTTTTTATATTAAATTCATTTAGGCTCTGTTTGTTTCAATGTAATTACTTGACAATTTTCACTTCAAAAAATTTTAAATGTTGAAAAGTGTTCCAAGGTGTTTTTTTGGGTAAATTATAGATCACCCTTTGGTTTTTGAAAAAACTTAAATGTCCTCCTCTACAGTAACACTGTTAGTCTACTGTTAGTTATTGGTGTGAAAGGAGTATTTTATGTTTGTATTAAAACATTAGAATTAAATTTACAATACTACCCTTCATCCTCAACATTGGTCAAGGATAGTTTAGAAATTTAAATTTATTAAATTGGCTGACATCATCACTTAACAGCATAAAATTAATGTTAGGGATTAATTTGTTCTTTTGGGGTATAAACCAGGGGGTGATTTGAGTTTTTTCAAAAATCAGGGGGTGGTCTATAATTTACCCTTTTTTTTTAATGAAAATAAACATTAGAAAATTTTTCAACATGTAAAATTTGTCGTTCTATTAAATTTTACGTCAAATCAAACGGAGCCTTAAGGAAAAAGGTTCTCTAAGCCATTGGGGCAAGACACGCTAACACCTCTGTGCCTAGCTCTCTTCTCACATGAAATGATCCTGTCCCTCCAATGTACAATACCAATTTGTCAGACCTCGTTGATGTTCTCCCTATGCCTCTTGCTCAAGAACCCTCTCCCCTTTATTTAATACCAACATAAATATTGGTTGGATTAAAAGAATGGGAGTGCAGATAACTGTCCAAAAAGTAGAACATTTTCCCTATTCCTAGTTCACACAAGAAATTCATTTGAATTTGATCTATACTAATATACAGTTTATTATCTTCCAAGTGCGGATGGTAGTTGAACACTTGAACAATTAATAAATCACTAAGAAATCATTTAAGTGTCAACCAATACTGATTCTTCATAGAATTGCAACACAACCCATTCTTTGTATAAATCATTTTGCACCAGAATCAAAATTCAAAATGAAATCCCTTAACATCTATACTTTCACACCCACAATCAACACAGACTTATCTTCTCTTTGGGTTTTTTTTTGGTAAACAAATAAATTTTTTTCTTTCTTGATGTTTTAATAATTTTTGTATAGGGCTAGCCAAATTCTTTAGGGCTGCACGTTAAAGCCCGTTTAAAGACCGTCTAGATTCAAACAGGCCCATAGCCTGGTTAAGGCCCAATTCTACTTGATAATAAGTTGAGCGAGCCCATCCAAGCCTGGTCCGATTATCGAAATGAGCGGTCATGATGTAGGCTTCAAGCTTGGTTAAGCCCAATTAATCCCGACCGAGCCTGATCAATTGACATCCCTAATCGAGGCCATAGTTTTTTTATTTTTCTCTTAGTAAATATGCGTTTAAAACATGTATTATACGGGTATGTATACTAATAATTTAAATACATTTTCTAACGTATAAATCATTGATAAGGATAAAGATGCGGATTTCAGGAACATGCAATAAATACGTATAATACGTCTTAGACGTATAATACATCATAAAAAACGCTAAGAAAATAAAGAACAAAAGTAAAAGTAAAAACGCAAAAAACCAAAGAAATCATCGATCCCTTCTTCTTCTCCGTCTCAAGTTCTCCCATTTTCTGGTTTTGGTCTTTTAAAACCCTAGCTATCTGCTCCTTCTTCTCCGTCTGAATGTTCCAATCGATTGCAGCGGTAGCCGGTGAGTTCTCGATCGAGTCCGTGACTGCCATCTCCGTTCTCAAAGGGCTTTGAGTCCATTGACTGCCGAAATCGAAGAACTTCTCAGCTTTTCGGATTCTCTGGTTGAAACCCTAGCCCCCTGCCCATTTTTCTTCTCCGTCTAAACGTCCCAATCGAATGCAGCGGCGGCCGGCGAGTTCCCAATCGAGTGCCCTCTCTGTTCCCAAAGGGTATTAACTGCCCCCTTCTTCTTCCCTGTCTATGTTCCCATTTAATAGCAGAGGTGAGTATCTGTTCTCAGTTGATTGCAGAGGCAGCTGGCGAGTCTCTTCTCGGTAAGTCCCTTCCCCTTCTCCGTAGTCTGCTCATTGAGTGTTGTAGAAATAGTTCGATTTGTTAACCTTCCTGTTCAATTTCTGAGCCGTTTTAAAAATGCTGAACCAAACAATTTTTTGTTTTGTTTTCTGTTCCCGTTTTAACTAACTATTGAGAGTGATTGAGTCATGCAGAAGACTGAAAGATGGGCAGTAGATCGAAGAACTTCCGTCGGCGAGCCGAAGACGACGATGTCAATGGAGAAGACGCCACAACCACCAGCGCTGCTACCATCAAAGCCTCTTCTAAAGACACCCTTGCCAAGCCTAAGAAGCATCATCAACAAGCCCCAAAGCTCCTCAGCTTTGCCGATGAAGAAGATGAATCCCATTCTCGCGCATTTTCTAAAGCTGCCTCCTCCGATAGAGACAGGTCTGCTTCTCGTCTCAGCAAGTCATCCACCTCATCTCACAAGATAACTTCCTTGAAAGATCGTCCCTCCTCCGCTTCTCCTTCACTTCTTTCCAACGTTCAGCCTCAAGCTGGTGAATACACCAAGGAGAAACTCCGAGAACTTCAGAAGAATACACGTACCCTAGCCAGCTCCCGTCCTCCTTCCGAACCAAAACCTCCCTCTGAACCCGTGGTCGTCTTGAAAGGCCTTGTCAAGCCTATCTCCACTGTTGAAGACAAGGATATCGCAGGGAACGAGGGGGATGACGAAGAAGAATTGGAACTTGGAGAAAAGCTTAATGCTAGAAGAGGGAGTTCTAGTTCATTTAAGAAGGATAAGGATGAGACTGAGCATCGCCTGGCTTCAATGGGTATTGGGAAAGCTAGGGATTCCTCTGGTTCTTTAATTCCAGATCAAGCTACCATCAATGCAATTAGGGCTCAGAGGGAACGACTCCGGCAGTCCCGGGCAGCGGCCCCTGATTTTATTTCTTTAGATGGAGGGAGTAACCATGGGGCGGCTGAAGGTTTAAGTGATGAAGAGCCTGAGTTTCAGGGTAGGATTGCAATGCTTGGTGACAGGACGGATGGAGCGAAGGGTGTCTTTGAGACTCTTAATGGAAGGTCGATGGAGCAGACTGGTTTAGTGAAAGATGGGGACTTTGAAGTTGAGGATGATGAAGATGAGGAAGAGAAAATTTGGGAAGAAGAGCAGTTCCGGAAGGGGCTGGGAAAGAGGGTGGATGACGGTTCTTCTAGAGTGAGTACCAGCATACCGGTGGTTCATAGTCATACTGCTCAGCAGCAACCTTTCGGCTACAATGGGGCTACATACCAGTCATCCTTAACAACGCCAATTGGTCCGAGCATAGGAGGGGCTGTTGGAGTGTCCCGGAGCGCAGAGGTGATGTCTATTACTCAACAGGCTGAGGTTGCTAGCCAAGCTATTCAAGAAAATGTTAGGAGGCTCAAGGTATGCTATTGAAATTGCATTTATATTTCTCAAATAGCATATAATTGCTAGGTGATAGATGCTGTCAGTAATTTTTTTTTGGTCATTCTGACTTTTTTTTATTATGATCTTGATTATAACTTCACCTGACACTATATACTTATTCTAGAACCGCAAAACACTATTACTTTTTTCTTATAAGTTTCTTATCCTAGGCAAGCTTGCGTGCTTCATATCAATGCTTTTAGTAGATGCTCTTATGTCCATGCTATATATCTAGGTCATAATAAATTAATAATGAGGTGCAAAAGTTGATATGGCAGAAATTCCATATGGCGGAATTTTGAAATCAATGTGGTTTTCAAAAACATGGACTGAGAAAGGACTCAAAAGACAAAGATGGGCAAGGAGTGGAGAGGGGGAGGGGAAGACTAGGTTCCGGGTACTCCTAAAAATTGACTATTATTAAAAATAAGTGATAATTCAGTCAACCCTGATACTTTTGAGCATCGCACATGCTGATTATTGAAAGCGAAACATATTGTATAGATGTACCACACCTTGTGATGTGGACAGTGTGCTTTGTACCAACACAGTAGCCGTGGAGATCAGAAAGAGAAAAAAAAATCTATATATTCTTGAATTCCCCTGAATCTAATATATTACAAGAAAAAGAATAAAAAACTAATGTTTTTTATCAAAGCCCAAACATGACTGCAAGAATGTTCTCTTTAGATGTCGTAAAAAATTAGCACAAAGTCTTAAATCTTATACTATATATCAATTCCAGAAAGTATTCAATCCCCAAAAGATAAATAAAGCAGTTAGAGTAGTAGAACAAGTGTTGTTTAAGGGGGATCTGAAGTGGGTTTTTCACTGTTACATCCTTTTACAATGCTGTAATTGCAAAGGGAGTTAAGGTTCCTTTTGTATAACTTCATGTGGTACTCTCTTGTTCATGTTATGCATCTCTCTCTCCACAAACGCACACTTACTTTTGTGTGTGTTCATGGCCACAGTCATGTGGTTGTGTGTAGTCATATACTCCAGAGACTTACAAAATCATTGAATCTAATATAGTGTTCTGGCCCTACATATCTAATTGCTTCGATTTTGTCATGGACCCTATATACTGGGATGCCTTCCATTTGGTTTGGCCTCCCTATTTGGGCTAACCGGCTAACATTAAAAAATGCCACATTACGGAATCTAGTGAGTGAAGGAGTTGAGGATCACCTGGTGATATCGAAGTATAGGTATTTGTCTTTGGGTGGGAGTTGCCTTAGTTGAGAAGGTTCTTGTCACTTATTTACTGTATTTCTCTTTTAGAAATGGTGGCATCAGTTCGGGGGCAGGCGGAGAAGCTGACAAGATGCTCTATTAGAGGGGTGAGAGCACCGGAGGAGATTTCATTTCACAATTGGATAGGGCCTAAGAACTGAAAGGTATAGTAAAAGTAGGAGGGTTTCAAGGAAAAAGTCATTACTTGGGAAGTAGCTGTGATGTTTTTGATTTAGAGGAATCAGCTTTGTGATGAAATGATGAATATAAACATACTACCTGTGGTTTATTGGGCTCCAAGATGGGTAAACTCCACATTTGGGGAATGCTTGTGGAAAGAAATTGTACAATCTTGGGCTAATTTCATGGTAAGAGCTGGTTATAAAGTTGAAAATGTGATAAAGCTCTCTTTTACAAGATTTATTGAATTGCTGCCTGCCCACTTTGTGATCTTTAATCCCTTCAGTTTGATTTCTATTCTCTCATATGCATGCGTTAGATATTAGAGTCATTGCATATGTGTTCATTGATAGATGTCTTTATTTCTTTTTCTATTTATGAGTGGATCAATTTTAGTATCCTCGGTTCAATCATAAGTGAGAAAATAAGGAACTTAAGAGGTTATTGCTGATAGAATCAGAGGGTTGGATGTAGTGGAAAGAGGCTTTTGGAGTGTCATGTGACTGACATATACTGCCAAAGGTGAAATAGTAATTTTATAAGATGCCTGGAAGATGAGAAAAGTTCAACAGAGCCAAATGTTGGGCAATGCAAAAACGGTACATGATAAGTTGAGGTTGGCTGAAATGAGGATGCTGATATGGGAAGTATGGGGGATTAGGAAGGATAAAATTACATTCAAGGAAAATTAGGAGTAATTCCAATAGGTAACAAAATGCGGCAAAGTTGCTTCAAATGGTTTGGAGATGCAAACAAAGATAGTTCAATGCACTGCTGAGGAGTTGGATGTTGGCATGTTGTAAATAGAGGTAGTTAACGACAAGGGCGAGACTGAAGATATCGTGAGCTCAAATAATGAGCACATACAGGAGTAATTGTGAATTAACAATTTATATTTTGTTAACTAGAGCAGAATGGTTGAACAGGATTCTTGTGAGCCAGCCCCACACAATTTGGATAATGCTTATGGAGTTGAGTTGACATGTAGAGCATTTCAGCATATCCCAGAACAGCATCCAAAATTTCATTTATATCCTCATGATAGAATAGAAGCCTCTCGCGGGAAGGAAACTCTGGGAATTCGGATTATGGTGAGCCTTGCCTAGATTTATGATGGTATTTGTAGAAAACCTAGGACCTGTAACCAGTAACTTGAGAGAGAAGAGAAGAGAGAAATAGAGAGAAAATAATGGCTTAGAATAATATCATTGATAGGTAAGCCCCTCTATTTATAATAGAGGGGAAATTACAAAGAGACTAAACTAGGCGATATGGGACTAAAACCCACATAGCCGACTGTACCTAATAACATAATAAATAAACTAACCCCAAAAAGACCAGAATACCCTCACGATATTCTGGATTACATATTCCAACACTCCCCCTCAAGCTGGATTATACAAATAAGTAAAGAAAGAAGATCCAGCTTGAACTAAAGAAAAAAGAACTCCTAATAATGCTAACATGTAGAGAGAATCAATCACTGGTTACAACAGCTCTGATACCATGTAGAAAACCTAGGACCTGTAACCAGTAACTTGAGAGAGAAGAGAAGAGAGAAATAGAGAGAAAATAATGGCTTAGATATCATTGATAGGTAAGCCCCAGAAATTACAAAGAGACTAAACTAGGCGATGTGGGACTAAAACCCACATAGCCGACTGTACCTGATAACATAATAAATAAACTAACCCCAAAAAGACCAGAATACCCTCACGATATTTTGGATTACATATTCCAACACTTCCCCTCAAGCTGGATTATACAAATAAGTAAAGAAAGAAGATCCAGCTTGAACTAAAGAAAAAAGAACTCCTAATAATGCTAACATGTAGAGAGAATCAATCACTGGTTACAACAGCTCTGATACCATGTAGAAACCTAGGACTTGTAACCAGTAACTTGAGAGAGAAGAGAAGAGAGGAATAGAGAGAAAATAATGGCTTAGAATAATATCATTGATAGGTAAGCCCCGGGAAATTACAAAGAGACTAAACTAGGCGATGTGGGACTAAACCCACATAGCCGACTGTACCTAATAACATAATAAATAAACTAATTCCCAAAAGACCAGAATACCCTCATGATATTCTGGATTACATATTCCAACACTCCCCCTCAAGCTGGACTATACAAATAAGTAAAGAAAGAAGATCCAGCTTGAACTAAAGAAAAAAGAACTCTAAATAATGCTAATACTCCCCCTCAAGTTGGCGCATACAAGGTACTAATGCCCAACTTGAACAAAATGGAAAAAAAACTTGCAGCAGAATCCAGCTTGACATATGAATGCAGCTCCCAAATAAACCTTCAAGAACTTGAAAAAATAGATCTTCAAAACTTGGACAGACATGATCAGCAAAGCGGGACTGGAATGTCTTCCAAAAAAGGCAGCTTTCAACGATCTTCAATAGCTATCCAGTGATGAATCTCAGATTGTCATAGTGACATAGAATCTTGAAGTGAAATAACTAGAGCAGCAAGCAACGAAAACAAACTGAATCAGGCAGGGGAAAAAAAACTGTATCAACCCAACCGAAAGTCCTCAAATAGGCAACAACCAAATATCTTCAATACTCTTCAATACGTCAATCTCCCCCTTACGGCAAACTCAACCCAATAACGAAGGATACCCAATGGCTGCAATGGTGGAGAAAACTGATCTTCTATGTTTTGCACCAATGTTCCTGCAAGATCTGCGTTCTGCAATGTCTGCAGGTGTATTGTACATAACCCTCCTCACGTGTAGTGCACGTGGACATAACAGAGATGATGTAAGAGATAGGGCAAAAACATAATATTCTAGAATCTTCCAAGAGGTGCTAAGGGTAAGTAAAAAGGAAGGATGGCAAAATTGTAATTTACTTGAAGTTTCCAAAGGTGTTATGGGTAAATACCAAAAGTATGGTATATGAAGGGAATTAGAATTATTGAAAGGGAACGGTGTTGGAAAAAAAGATGGCATGGCTGTAATTTGGTGGAAATCCACTTTTAAATACAATCCAAGCCAAAGGGTAAACTGGTAATAAACCAGAATTTTCAAGGGTCAATTGGGTAGTCAAATAAGGGAATGGTAGAACTGTAAATAACACAAAGTTGAAAAAGGGATGGCATTCTGGTAAATTTGGTGAACAGTATAGGATTCCTTTGAAAGAAACAAAGAAGGCCATAGGGTCAAGGAGCAAATAAGTTCACAAAGTAAGGGCAAAGCTGGAAACTCAAATAAGGTAATGATGGCACATGATATGAAAATTTGAAGAATGGCTTAAGTGGAATAAACAGAGAAAGGAGGGGTAATATATGAAACTAGATAAAGTAATGATGACATAGGGTACTATTGGAGTAGTTGTCTTCACGTGAAACAAAGGGGTATTAATGGAAATCACAAAATTAAGTTTTGAAGAAACCAACTTACGAAGGTTATCTTCAAACTTACAGCAGAGAAACCAGGGAAAACTCGGCAGCAGAAACTAGGGAAGAAGAGGAACCAGCGGCAACTCATCATGGTTCATGATCTCCTAGAACTAGCAGCACCATCTCCAACCTCCAGCCAAAAAAACGATGGCAGCACATCATAGAAACCCAATCTCACGATAGATCTGCAACTCCATTGACAAAAACCTTCGAATCAAGGAGGAGCATCTTCACAAACCAGTAACAGGGTAATCGATTCAGCAAACCCTAGTAGCAACTCGATACCAATAAGGTGGAAACAGAGAGGCTGTTGACAGTCACACTACCAGCAGGAAACCCCTATACCCCCATTGACTTACGAGAAAAGGGGAAACAGAGAGGCGGTAACCAAAGGACCCATTGATGAAGGTTGTCTTCAAACTTCGAACCAGCAGCCAACGGATCTGGTTCAGATATGGTAGATCGAGATGGATTGAGATGCAGCAGGTCTTCAAGCAACCTGGAATTTCAGCAAAGAAGGTCGTTGGTAGAACAGATCTTAGGGCAGCAGCAAAAAATCGTTACAGCCAAGGGTCCTCTTCAACCTTGCGATTCCACCGTGCAACGACTATGAAAGATTAAAAAATCGATAAAGATTAAATGAGCAGGTAACCCTAGTTCTTCTTTTCTTTCTATAAACTAGGGTTTCTCCATAAATCGGAGAACCTTGAAACGACTCTCAAAACTGCAAACCAAGAAGAGAATAAATCACTGGTTACAACGGCTCTGATACCATGTAGAAAACCTAGGACCTGTAACCAGTAACTTGAGAGAGAAGAGAAGAGAGAAATAGAGAGAAAATTATGGCTTAGAATAATATCATTGATAGGTAAGCCCCTCTATTTATAATAGAGGGAAAATTACAAAGAGACTAAACTAGGCGATGTGGGACTAAAACCCACATAGCCGACCGTACCTAATAACATAATAAATAAACTAACCCCAAAAAGACCAGAATACCCTCACGATATTCTGGATTACATATTCCAACAGTATTGAAGTCTCCCCCCATCACCTATGGTTCTACCCTATGTAATATAAGTTCATGTAAGTTCGGACCAGCATACCTTTGGCTTAATTATCATTTAATTCGTTCACATTTTTGAAGGTTCAGTCAAACCGATTCCCCATTATTGACTTATAGTTTTACTTATGATGAGATTAACCAACAGCATCTAAAGCTTTAGAAACATCTTCATTCCACTGTTACACATATACCTACTGTACCAATTGCCAGAAATGACACATATCTCCATTTGACAAGCCTGTATCTCATGAATAATTCCATCTTCGAGCTGTTTAATATCAGATTTCTGCAATAGCAAAAGATCTACCCTATCTCTGACTTGGGCTTGACAAAGGGAGACACCATTAGCTGGTGTCTTATGCTATTGCATCTTGATAATACTTCTTGGATTTGTCTTTCCTTTTTGATTACCTTCCTCGCGTATGTATAGATCGAGTCCATTTGATTTCTAGAAAGGATTACTGCACTATAACTTTTAGAGGAATTCTGCATCAGTGGTTGTGAACGACTGATTTTTCAATCTTCTCAACCTTGGTTCTGTAGGATCAAGTCAGAATGATTGAGAAACCATCTGATTTGATTCGTTCTCAATAGCCATGAGATGATCATATAGGTGATCCTTTTTGTCGGTGGATGTTCCTATTACACTTGTAGTATCTGAAGGTTGAGAACCTATGTAGCCTTTACATTCTAACATTCCTTTTAACTATGTAGCATTTACACTCTCAGGTGCTACTCTAGGGTATCCTATTTTTATGTCTCTCTTTCAATTCATTGGAGTGGTTGCTGTAAAATGATCTTTTGGAGCTGGAAGCCCCATATGTTCTGCTCTTACCAATAGCAAATTATATAGACTTTAAGGATTTTTGTTTTCTGCATTCGTATATTTCTATTTGAGCCACCATATTTCATATTTTTTGTTTGTTACTTTTCCTCCTGCGTATTTATTCCTTTAAAATTTTAACCATTTGTGAAAGATTTCCTTTTTTGTTCTCCCCCCTCCCCCCCTCCTTTAAGGACTAAAACATATTAAAATTCCCTAGCTCAGACACTACACCTTATATGGTTGTATTTTTTTATGTATATTATTATAAATTAAAATATAAGGCATGCTTGTGAGGTTTTGAGACTGAGAGTGGAGCATATTGCCTGGAAACTAAGCTTCTGAAGACATTTGTCAGCACTCCGCAACATGGCCTTGATCTGATATACTATTTACACATGTTGAGAGTACAATGGCAAAATTCAAAGTCACTATTGATAGCGGTTGCAATTAGTCTCAATAGAGATGGTTGAGCTAAAAGTGCCATGGAACATGATCCAGCAAGGGTCAGTAGGAGAGTAGTTGCATGTCTGGTGGTGCTTGGGATCAAGTGAACATGCAATTTGGAATGTACTGCTTTGATTGGGTTGGTTGTGTTATCATTTTGCTAAATTGGCTTCCTCCATTAAAGATTGAAAAACTATACTTTCAAAATGGATTGAGAGAAAATTACTTATGGCAAATGAAAACTCGACGAGAGATTGAAATGGGAAAGGAGAATGTTCTAAGTTTAGATGAAGCAATTCCTTAATTTCCCAACCCAAAAAATTTGTAACAGTCTCGCATTCTTGCTTTCCACCGGAGCAGCCCTTATTTCAAACGTCAAACCTCTGGTCCTTTATGGAAGCTAATTGATTATTTCAGTTAGTGGACTGATATTTTTCCTTTCTTGATCTCCCCCTAAGTTTAAGTGAGTCACTTGATGCAATAAATGTTTATTTGCTTGTGAGAACTTGGCCTTAACTGTTGGATGCTCCTGGTTTGGCATATGCAACTAAGCAAGTAAAAGCATTGCTCCTGGATCCTCCAACTCAATTTTTACATGTGCAAGAGTTGCAGAAGCTGATGAATGTACTCTATTCTTTTTTTGTTTTTTGTTTTTTTATAAAATTCTTATCAGGAATCACATGGAAGAATCATGTCATCAATGACTATGACTGATGATAATTTGGCTGCATCATTGTTGAATATCACTGCTCTTGAGAAGTCTCTATCAGCTGCTGGTGAGAGGTTCCTCTTTATGCAAAAGCTTCGTGACTTTGTTTCTGTTATATGTGAATTTTTACAGGTGGGTAGATATCTGAGTTTTAACTGCCCATTTTCATGTGTTTCTACTTATTTTCTATCTTGATGCTTGATGAATGAACTGTGTGTGGACAATTCTCTCTCTCTCTCTCTCTCCCCTCCCCACTCCGCCCTGCCTGGAGTGTTGACTAATCTCAATGTAACAAATGTTGCTTTTCAACTTTTAATATCACAGTATGTATTATATCAAGTTGTATGCTGGAGACATCATTGTCATAATTGTCATTATCATCATCATTACTATTACTAGTTTTATTGTTGTTGATATAAGGTGTGGTGCTGGTGAAATACTGGAAACTTACTTCGATCCTGAAGCACATGAAAGGATAATAAAGCCTAACCTCTTGTTCTTTTAGTAGTTTCCATCAATCTTCATGGTGTACTAGGTTTTGGGGCTGATTTCATTTTATCCAAGAAAACTGTGGACAGCATTTCTTTTCAACATTTAGTGACATATTCAATAACTAATAATTAAGTTTTGTTAGGGAACGATTATTTATAAAAGGGCATACCCAGTGCATGAGGCTCCCACCACTGTGGGGTCTGGGGAGGGTCATAATGTACGCAGCCTTACCACCGCTTCACGGAGAGTCTGTTTCTCGACTCGAACCCGCGACCACTAGGTCCCAATGGAGCAACCTTACTGTTGCTCCGAGGTCCACCCCTCTTTGATGATTTTAAGTAGTCAGACACCATTCTTGTCATGACAAAATCATAGTAGGCATAAAAAAGTTGAAGTCAGCTCTGACTTTTTCATCGTGGTGCTGATGATGTTAAAAACATAATTGGCCTGGAGGATCGCTAGGCTTTGACTTCACTCAAGACATGAGTCAGCTCCGTTTGAAAAATATGTAAAATTAATATCTGCAGCAGCTCCAGCGTTATCATAGATTTGGGCAAACTTGAAAATTGGCCAATCCACCCAGTAGTGGTAGGATTCTGCTATTTTGACTCGCTCTTTTTAAACTTAGGCTCTGACCGATAACTGAGATACTTTGAAAGCTCGACTTAACTGAAGAATTCAATGATACTTTTGGTAGGAACATTTTTTATTATACTTTTTTAATGCATTCAAATTTTTTTTTCTTCAGTAAGCTAATTAATATTTAACAAATTTACACTTGAGTCAATTTTGACATCCTTGCTAAGATACTTAATTCTGTATATCCAATTTCCAAATGACATACACTTATCAGACTTTAAAACATGGGACTGGGGATTCACAATCACCTTGTGATTAAGCTGATCTATTTCCGAAACGTAAGGTAACAAGGCAAAGCATTTTAAAAAAAAGGAAGATTATCATAAAGTACTTAGTTTCCAAGCACCAGTCATTCTAATACAACAACAACAACAACAACTCAGCCTTATCCCAATTAGACGGGGTCGGCTACATGGATTCGAGAAGAAACATAAATTTAAAAGGTAAAGGGAAGGAGATGATGATTAAAGTGAGGACCACAAATTGAATTACATTAGGCAGTCATGTAACTTAACATGTAGAATGATGGTTCTGAGTCTTTTTGTCATTTGGTCCCTAGGCTATCAAAATTAAGCTAGTTTGCTAGATGAAAGAGAATTCCAAAGATTGGAATAGTTCCCATTTAATTAATGGGTTATTTGGCACATAAAAGAAGCTCAAGAATGGGCATTGAGTATGCCTTATAAATGGTGAATGACATGGTGTGTGGAGTCTCTGTCTCGCATTTTCGTGGTTGCATATAGTTAGAGTGGACTAGACATCAAATATGAGCTTAGGGAGCTGTCTTGAAAGCTACAGAACTTCAAAGGGAGAACATATTTTCCTTCAGCAAGTGGGTGGACAGTAACAAGTGCTCTCTCTCTAGAGAATCTGATTTCTCTAAGAAACGTACAGTAACTTTTAATATGTGCTATGGAAAGAGTGTTTGTCCAATTGCATGAAAATTGCTAAAGACAGCATCAACATATGAAAGACAGACATCCTGTAATCAACTCCTGTCTAACTAGATTGGTAATATATGGTTAATTGTCATCTATTTTAAATGTAATACAGGATCTGTTCAGATGAAGCCTTAATTAGGTCAATTCAGGGGTTGGGGGGTTTTGGAATTATCAGGTAGAGAACTGATCTGGAAATTAGCACTTGAGAATAAGTCACTACTTCAACTCAAACTTTTGAATTTTTGACCCAGTTGCAGGATTAGGGAACTAGCTTTTATAACCTAAATTGACCCATAACAAAAATAAAACTGACTAAGCTATAACCCCTAAACAATAATTAAAAAAATGGCCCTACAGCCAAATCACTCATAACCACCCTGGGATAACAGAGCCTAGACACTCAAAACAACCCTGGGACCTTATGTAGGATGATTTTGAAATCTCCACAAAAAAATAAAAGAGAAAATATCATCCCCTTCCCCTCTAAGTTTGCCTAATATCAATCCAGTACCCAAGTTTTCAAAAATGATTACTCCCTCCCCTACTTTATAAAGATTATATCAACCGTACCCTAACCGTTAAAAACTACCATTAATTGATGATGTGGACAGGTCCAATTTATCTAAAACCCCAAATTACCCTTAATTTATTTTAGTTCCATTTTTACCCCTCCAATCCCAAAATCCCCTTTTTGCATCGTTTTTCCCCTGCTTGTCTCGTTTCTTCTTCTTCCTCTGCTTCTCTGGTTTCTTCTTCTTCCTCTGCTTCTCGCCTTTCTTCTTCTTTGTCTTCTTCCGCCAGCACCACCATCACCGCAGATCCTCTTCTTCTTCGTCTTCTTCCGGCAGCAGCGCCAACACCACCATCATAGCAGCAGCAGTAGCGCCAGCACCACCATCATAGCAGCAGCAGCAGCGCCAGCACCACAACACTGCCGCCGATCTTCATCTTCTCTCTGCTACTTTCATCATCTAAATGTAAGCAAAACAGAGTTACTAAGAAGAAAACTTCATAGATTTTGATGAACTCATAGATTTTGAAAACTTGATAGATTTTGATGAACTCAAACAACCTCAGATGGGTCTGTAAAGCAAAACAGAGTTACTAACTTATTCTTAGAACTATCTTTCTTTAAGATCATAAATGCCTTCCATTTGCTAGACAGCTTTACCTATAAATGAAGGGCTTCCCCTTCCACAAAAGTTCCTATCTCCCTATCTTAGTTTCTCCCATCTACTTTTCTTCACTTAGACTGCCACGTGTGGTTCATCTGCAGTGGTTAGGATTGAGAGTAGTGGAACAAGCGTATTGCCTTGGTTTTGTAGAATGTGAAATGTGAAGATGACATGCAATTAGCTAGAGAAAATGGAAATTTGAAATCTTTAAAGAGATTTACCCTATGGAAAGGAGAAAGATCTGTTACCCTACTTGATATAACTTTGATTTGGTACTGTTCTCCACCACTGACCTAATAGTAGCCAACCCCTAATTAAGAAGACTATGCAATCAGAAACAGGTTCACCCTTTCTCAAATGAGAATTTTACAGGTTAAATTAATCAATTTCACATTCATGAACAAAAAAAGGGGAAAAAGAAGAGAATGGAAACCCAATATATCCTGAGAAGATGTATTGTTCCTTCTTTAAAGAAGAGGGTTTATTTTATTTTGTTAACTGCCGAGAAAGGTTGCAGCAGATCGTCAATGGTGAAAGAAAGGTCGTCCTCTTTCTCCTCCTTCGTCTATCTCTCGGCTTGTCTTCTTTCTCCCCCTTCTTCTATCTCTCGATTTGGCTGTTGCAAGGGAGAAGAAAGGCTTTTGCCTTTTAACTCTGCATAAAAGGGTACTATAGTCTTTTCATAAGCAAGGGAGAAAGACATGCTTTCAATAGATATTAAAAAGGGTAATTTTGTCTTTACACGTGTTTTTTTTAACACCGTTACATACATAGGGTACGGTTGATATAATCTTTATAAAGTAGGGGAGGGAGTAATCATTTTTGAAAACTTGGGTACTGGATTGATATTAGGCAAACTTAGAGGGGAGGGGGATGATATTTTCCCAAAATAAAAACCCAATGAGTTGATCTAGGGCCTCAATTTTTGAATTCTTGTACCTACAATCCTGATAACTAAAAGCACCTTGCTTCTGGATTCTTTTATGCATTTTGTTATTTGAATTGCTGATATTGCATAGAATTAGCCATCTACAATCATTGTGGACACTGTTTATTTTCTGTATGTCAGTTAAAATTCGTTTATCTTTCTATGTAAAATTTCGGTGTCTGAGAATCCATGTCCATGGATCACAATTTCAGCATAGCAAGAGAATTTTTTCTTCGGGAGATAGATAATTGAGCGCTGGAAAATATAATTTCAATGTGTACAGACCTTATGTGAAAATTCCCTTTGATGCATCAATATCTGAATTTTCTACCAAAGAATGTTGTGCTCGCAGACTGATGGTCTTCGTAGGCATTGACTTACGGGGACTCAGGTTCATATATCACTTCATTCCATAAGAAACAAATGTTAGTGCCAACAAAGATGTTTGGATTATTATTAATTGATGCTACTTGACTGTTATTACTTCCTAGGACTTTCCAACAATTCAATACTGTTGAAGTTTTATCTTGCCAATTCTATATTTTTCTCTGATATTCATGAACAAAGCATCCGCATTGAGATATAGGTTTTTCAAAATTTTAACACTGCGATGATAGAGTTACGTGATTGAGTCCAGAATATTCTAATGACTGTTCTAACTGTTTCCCTTTCAGGATAAGGCTCCTTTCATTGAGGAACTTGAAGAGCAAATGCAGAAACTTCATGAAGAACGTGCATCTTCTATCATAGAACGAAGAGCAGCTGATAACGCTGATGAAATGGTGGAAGTGCAAGCAGCTGTAAGTGCAGCAATGGCCATTTTAAGTAAAGGTGGTGACAGTGCATCTGTGGTTGCTGCTGCCACTACTGCTTCTCAGGCTGCATATGCTGCAGCAAGAGAACAATCAAATCTGCCCGTTCAGCTGGACGAATTTGGCAGAGATACAAATCTGCAGAAACGCATGGATATGATGAGGAGGGCTGAAGCGCGAAAACGCAAAAAAGCTCGTTCGGAATCAAAGAGAATGTCATATATTGGAGATGATAGTGGCTATCAGCATATAGAAGGAGAGTCGAGCACCGATGAGAGTGATAGTGAGAGTTCAGCATACCAATCTAACCGTGATTTGTTGCTTCAAACTGCTGAACAAATTTTTAGCGATGCATCTGAGGAATATTCCCAACTTTCTGTGGTTAAAGAAAGGTTTGAGAGATGGAAAAAATATTATTCATCAAGCTACCGTGATGCTTATATGTCACTAAGTGCACCTGCTATCTTCTCACCATATGTTAGAGTAGAGCTACTAAAATGGGATCCACTTTATGAAGATGCAGATTTCAATGATATGCAATGGTATGCACTTACTATGTTTTGTCCTTTTTATTTTTGAAATCTAAAATGTATTGATTATCAGGCTGGAAATAGATTTTCAGACCTATTTGTTATATTCCATCTGGAATTCCTTTCTGAAAAATCTGTTATTCTGCACCTGTTTATGAAAGCATAATAATATGAATTCTTGATATAGTTACAATTGGATCTACGTTTGAGGTAAGACTGTAAGAGTTATCTGGAGAACACTACAAACTTTGCATCTCTGTATGGTGCCTTATGCACAACTATGACATATTGACATGCATATTCTTCTTATTCAACTTGCTATCTACGATTTTAGATATATACCAAGTCTTTTTTTTTTGGGGGGGGGGGGGGTTATTATGTACGACTAAGGCATTCTATGATCCCATAGCTTGCTTTTTAATCTGATATTTCTTTTTTGGTTTTTTCAATGCTTATGTTATGTTTCTTTGCCCTTACAGGCATTCTCTACTATTTAGTTATGGGTTGCCAGAAGATGAAAATGACTTCAACCCTGATGATGCTGATGCTAACCTCGTTCCTGGGTTAGTGGAAAAGATTGCACTTCCAATTTTACACCATGAAATTGCTCATTGCTGGGATATGCTAAGTACCAGACGGACCAAAAATGCAGTTGCTGCTACAAATTTGGTTATTAATTATGTCCCAGCTACCAGTGAGGCTCTTCGGGAGTTATTAGCAGCCATTCGTTCCCGTTTATCTGAAGCTATTACAAATATTATTGTATGCTTTCTAACTCTATCCCATGGCCATGCATATGCATAATTACTTGGTTTGTACATTGCTGTAGTTCATCGTTTGTGTTGTTTCTAATTCATAGGTTCCAACATGGACTGCATCAGTGATGAAGGCTGTCTCAAATGCAGCACGAGTTGCAGCATATCGGTTTGGCATGTCTGTTCGTCTGCTGAGAAATATTTGCTTGTGGAAAGATATCCTTGCATCACCTGTTTTAGAGAACCTTGCTCTTGATCAGTTACTGAATGGAAAAATTCTGCCTCATGTGCAAAACATCAAAGAAAATATTCATGATGCAGTTACGCGAACTGAGAGGATCATTGCATCATTATCCGGCAGTTGGGCAGGTCCCAATGTCACAGGAGATCGAAGGTAGTTACAATAGCTCACATTCCATATGCTTCAATATTTCTTCCTGCTTACAGTTTGTTATGTCATCATTTTTGGTTATTATCTTGGTAGGAATTAACAGTGTTTTCCCTCGGGAATATCTGCACATTACCTTTATGAGATGAGCTGAAGTCGGTGCTCTTGAGCCAGTGACATGCCTGGCCCAAGACAATGGTGAAGCGTCTGGCTTGTCAGGTTCTTGTAGGGTTGCCCTATTTTCATTTTTCACCTGCAGTCGGTAGTCTTCTTGTGGTAATTTGGTTCTGATCCTGAATATAAGCAAATATGAGAAAAGGGGTGAAAACTCAAATTTATATAAACAACTCTGCTGGGGCTTTTGGGTCTGCCCTGATTTCTGGACATTAGGTGGATGTGTCACCAGCATTAGAAAACCTTCACTGAACCATTTAAATGTGGATCCTGAAAATTTGCTTGCTATTTTGATCGTGTCAGAGAATTGAATGTATGGGCCTACATATAGTGGAATGATGGAACAGATTTCTAGTAACCTAACTGAAGCAACAATTGCAATGAGGTAAAGTTGAATTTGGAAATCACATAAAGTTATACAGTTTTTGTGAGGCTGATTAGCTTCGCAGCATATAAAGCATGAAGATTCACAGAAGCATAATAATCACACTGTGCATGTTTTTCATCAGATTCAGTGTTCAGGAAGTCATTTCTTGTGCTGAAGAAGAGTTAATCGTACAAAAGAAATGACTGGTTGAACCTCGAATAGCTCGTACCAAAATAAATTGTACGACTGTAATCTTAACTGCCATACACTAGATGATAGTATGGTGGTTATGGCTTTTTTGTTATTTTTGAAGCGGTAATTTTTTGAAGTCCTCATACTCTGTTGGTAGGTGTTGGGATCTTGGTGTCTGATCATGAGCAGAAATTGTTTGACCCATGTTACTCTTGTCTTAGTTATTGAAATTATCCCAACATATTTCTGTGCGACTATCCACTTCCCCTGCCCTCCACCAAAAATAAAATTTCCACGATATCCTTCTACCGCAGTAGTCATCGGCCACTTTATATGTGTTAGTGATGAGGTGGAATGTCCGCCCTATGATTAATTGAAGTAGAACATACTTATTTTTTTGTAAATCAAACAACCCTTGTGTTCATTAGCCACCCTACAGTTTGTTATTTTTTAAGCTCTAGCACTACTATTTTTCAGCAAAAACATTCAGGGCAAAGAGGAGAAAAGACACTAAGATTTGGATCATGTTGCACTGCGTTCTTGAATAGCATATCACTGCCTGCTACATATTGCCTGTGGCTCTCATTTGTTGAAGTTCTATTTTTATGAATGTTTTCTGAATTTCTATTTGTATAGTCTTTTATAATGTTATTTTGGTTCTCCATACATTTCTTTTATGCTGTCTTATGTTGGCAGTTAAATGTTAATTTGTTTCTGTGCTTTAGTGTTGTCCTGAGCTTCAGCAGAACTCCTAACAGTTTTTGTGTTCTTCCCTTTCCCCCCCTTCTTTTGTGCAGCTCTAAGTTGCAACCATTGGTGGATTATGTGCTAACAATGGGGAAGATACTTGAGAAGAAGCATGCTTCAGGTGTGAGTCAGAGTGAGACTAGTGGGCTTGCTCGTCGGTTAAAGAAAATGCTGGTTGAACTCAATGAATATGATAAGGCCAGGGCTATCTCTAGGACCTTCCAGCTCAGAGAGGCACTTTAGAGGTCCTTTGCTTTCGTTGGCAGAATCATGGGACCATCCACTGTTTTCATTGATTGCTAAACCAGCTCCATGGCTTTGTAATATGATGATGTTGCATCAGTTAAAAAGATCTTGTGGACATTTTGGACCCCTAACCATTAGTCTTGGAAATCTTCTGGCTTAATGACTTTGCCACTTCTGATACTTAAACGTTCTACACTTTTTAGAAGCAATCCTACATCTGGTGACTAGGGTTGGGTACAAGAGAATCTGTGCTTAGAATGGGATTGTTTCAAGAATGGTATGGGTCCCTTCTGGAGAAGTCTCAGCTAGGTTTGATAGATTCATATATCTTGGGTTGGCACAATCAATGCGGGCCTAACAAATGGATGGTCCAGATTCAGGACAAGGATCATGAGCATATTTTCACCATGCTGAGCTTGGGTCGTTCTGCAGATGTGTTCATCATGAAGGCACTTGAGGAGATAAGATGGCCATCCATGTGATTTGAGCTGTCAATTCAATGTTCAGGTGATGCCTTAATTTGTTCTGATTGCAGATTGCCCATATTTCTCTCTATTACATTCCTGGACTGTTGTAGCTTGGGTTCAAGTAAACCTACCTGAATACTGAGCTTGTAGCTTAGGTCTTTGAGGGTTCTTTTTAGCCGGCCGTGATGCATGTGAAGAACTGGCTCTCTTCTCCCCTAAAAAAGTTTGTACTGTGGTGTTTTATTCCATTTATGCAATATCCATCACCTTTTTCTTGACAAAATACCCACCAAGGAAGTTAAATTCTTGCATCTCCTGTATGGTCTCCCTCCGAATAATTTTTTTTTGGTAGTCTATGTCAAGTCTCTGGCTTTCTAATTGTTGTCCTGATTTTGAGCATGAGGTGGTTAACAGGCCAGATCATTAGTGGTGGAAGGTCTTAGTATTGCTCTTTCTTTCTTTCTTTTTATTTATTTATTTTTTTTTTCAATTAATGGACATCAGCTTGTAACTTGTAGGCCAAAGCATATATATTTAATCTGAGGCTGTTTGGTTACTTTCTCGGATTTGGAGAAAAAGGAAAGAGAAAATTTAAAAAATCTTTTGGCTACGTTTGTTTAGAAGTAAAATGGTTTTTAGTTATTATAAAAAAATGGTTGGTGGTGACATAAATTATCATAAAAATTTTCATTATAGAAATCATCTCATAGAAAATAAACATGATGTACCAGTACTGTGGTTGGATACACTTTTTCTTGCTCTAAAACTGTATGAGATGATTTATGGAATAATTTTACATTATTTACTCAGCCATTTTAAACTAAGCATAAAAAAAAAGCCTCATCAGTTGTTTAATTGCTCCAAGAAAGTTAAGACCAGTGGTAGAATTCATCATTTTTGTTTTGCAATCCAAGGCAACTGAAATAGAATTGTGTTCAGTCTTCAAAAAGAGAGTTGTAGAGTCTTGTATCTAGAGGCAAAATTTGTGCCATTCTTCACCAACTAAATATATAGAATCACCTTGCTTAATTCCTTTTACTTCTCAAAAGAATTGGTGGATAAGTCAATCTTTTAAGACCATATGCCTAATGGTGCATCCTATTATAAAATACAAAATAAATATGAAAAATTTATTAAAAATCTACAAAGCCTACCATTGGCGTAGCCTAATCAGAATTTTCATAAGACAAAATATTGATATTAACATAAAGAGAAAAAGGCTGGGCACACCGCTTGTGCCGGTGTACCGTAAGCTAGTGCCCACTGTGTCTATCTCTCTCTTCTTCCTTTTGAAATGAACCCCCACCCTTCTTATATGATATCTTATCTTGTGCCCCCATTGATGCCGCGTGCTAGTTTACCACAACAAATGAGAATTAACCAATAGGATCAGTGAAATGAGACACGAAGGCAAGGTCATAAGAACACTTAAAAATAGATTTAAGCACAAAGAAAAGGATTAACTGGTTTGTTTTGGAAAACACATTTGTTTCAAAAAGCTAAAAGAAGTACATAGTAATAGTACATAGTAATAGCAGTTATAGAGAGCACTCGAGAAATATCAGATTGGGGAGAGATTAAGTCGTAATTAGAGACTCAAAAAGGGATGAAGCTAGAACTGGAGCTGGAGGCATTCCCTACGTAAACCAAGAGGTTCTGCAACCAAAATGTGTTTAGTAATTGAACAAGAGAAAAAAAATTAATTATGTCATGAAGTTTCATTTTTGTGCCGAGGATGCAACTCAAGTTTTCAGATGAGCTTCCAGATTCTTTTCCTCTCCGACTGAAAAAGGGACATTTATTTTGTTTCGAGAATTTTAGAAGCAGAGATGTATCAAGATTTATGGTAGATGTTTGAAGTGCCATTTTTAGGCCTGCTCCAACAGACCCAATCGAGATCACCCAAATAAATTTGACATTGAATCAATGGTTATATCTTGGTTTTAAGATCTCGTTAGGACCAATTAATTGACCGGTCCTAAACACGACCCATTAAACCCAATTAGCCAAAACATAGACAAATAATAGCTTAACCAACCAATTAAGGATCCGATAAAGACTGATTAGCAAAAACTGATTATAGACAGATAACTGATCGATTACATAAATGATTGGCTTCAGTCATGTTGTGCCTCAAATGTGTAGGATGGATTAAGGTCCATCAAAACAACCGAACCAACCGATTACTTAACAACCCTGAGGTTAGAATTAAGGTGTATTGTTTTGACAACTTTTACAAGATGCTTTCAACCCTCTTCAAATAAAATATGGGAGAAAGAACACTGGTAGGCTACGTAGTATACGCTAGCACCTCTTTATGTCTATCTCTCATCCCTCTTATGAAAAGACATATTTTACCTCTACTCTGTGAGAGGAGAGAGAGATAGGCACATGAGCCCCTAGCATACACCATGCAACTAGACATCATTCTTTGTCTCATAAAATTTGACCGCTTTTTAAATTGGAAAAAAGATCCCCATGTTGTTAGTGTAGGGATGCTTTCTCACACCCTCTAACATCCCTGACCTTCTCTCTCCCATCTAACCACATGGGCTCCTATTAATGATACCGAATTCCATACTTTGATTGATGTAGCGTTGGAGATTCCCCCGTTAGTAGCATTAGGAACCCTCTATGGTACATAATATAGGGGAGAGTTTTCTTTTAAGGAGCATAACCCTTGCACCTGTGTAGGTGCCAATGAAAGTGTGTGTAGAAGCATCAATAGGGTGGACCGATTAGAGTATGGAATTCCGTGATATTTCGAAACAATAACAATTTAGATCGTCTATGGTGCAACTGTCTGTCTTGCCTGTGCTGTGTAGACACAAGGCCGTGCGTAAAGACCGCCTTACCCTTGCCTGAGCGCCTTGCCCGAGTGAGGGTAAGGTGGTCTTGCTATGCGGCTCTATGTCTGCGCAGCACAGGCACGACGGGCAGCTGCGCCGTAGACGATCTGGATCCAAACAATAAGGGCCGGACCAAACAGCGCAGGTCCTTGAAGAGTGGCAAAACCGTGATATTTGGAACCAATAAGTGTTGTTTTGTAATTGCAACTTGCAGACAGGACCAAATAAGCTGCGAGAGTACCAGTCAGCGAAGCGAAGCACAGAAGACAGAGAATGGAGGCGCTAATGGCCACATACTGACATACGTATGTCGGAGGCTCTTCGTCCGAGTCGGACTTCGACCACTCGCCTCTATCAAACAAAAAAAAGAAGGCAGCAGGACCCGCCATAATTCAAATCATGAAGAATTAAACTGTTTGCCCCCACCGCCGCTCGAACTTCGTCATCCACTCAACGCTCTCGGTAACGTACCTCCAGGGCTTATAACCGTCGATCCTCTTTCTTTGATTGTGTTGAAATTAAAATCTTTCAAGTTTATTGATTTGCTCTTCTCTTGTTCGACCTTTTGCTTAAGTGACAATAAAATGGTGTAAATTCTTCCAGCGTGGAAAGATGCAAATGTTATTTGAATGATTGTATCAGTTGCGGGCTCATCATTACGTGGTGATGATGACTTCATTCAGATTACTTGCAAGCTGGTCAGGAAAATCGAGTTATAAGCTTTCCGAATGTTGAGGGAAATTACGCTTTACATGTCTTTATTCCAGGTTCTCTCCCGTTTCAACAGTTATAGTTTACTACTTAAATTTGGTTTCCTCTTTTTGTGTGTGTGTGTGTGTAAGGCCATCACCCAGACACCTAAACAACAGAAGAAATTAAATTAAGGCTATAAACTCAGGGTAAGGCCCTCAACCCCCTTACCCATACCCTCCTATATATGTGAGGGAGTCTTACCATGACCCAGCAGGAAAGTGTGCAAGCATATGTTTAATGAGTTTTCCCTTGTATTTAAAATCGAACTTTAGAAAAAGTAGGAACAGCTATTTCAGGGAACAACACACCATTAAAATTAATAGATGAGCTTTAATGGAAGTGTCATAGATCTTGTGATGAATGTTCTTTCATCTTTTCCTTATAAAACAATATTGGTTGGGTTGGATTGGTTGGTTGGTAAGGCACATACGATACAAGCTATGCTTGAATCCCTTGCTTTGAATCACTTGTTTCCCTGTCTTTTAACATGATTTTTATCTTCATGGCCATGTGTGGATAAACTTTTAATTTTGTTTTCCTAGGTACAGAGATGCTTACACGCTTCTCTCTAGTTTCAAGAATGGAATGCTTACTTTTGTTTTCTAATACCAAGAATTGATGTTCATGAATCACAATTAGTTATTGAGTGATGACTGCGAAATTGGGCCAAGACTTATGCGTATCTTCCTCAAGCGGCCACAGCCCCACCACCCATTAGGCCTTAACTAGTTTATATTTGAGATCTCCCCGAAGCACGACCATGAAAAAAAAGAAATTTAATTATAGAGAAGAAGAAGAAACTGATTTTGAGTCCAAACGACAGAGAAGAGAGTAAGGTAATGGCGACTCTGCTTCATCAGAGATTGAGTGACGCAGCGAAGGCAGGAGATATCGACGAGTTGTATGTCGTGCTCCAAGAAGATTCATATATTCTTGAGGCCATTGATCAGAACCCTTTCACCAACACTCCATTACACGTTGCTGCAAATGCTGGGCAAGCCTGTTTCGTGGAGGAGATCACAAACCTGAAGCCTTCCTTTGTTACAAAGCTAAACCTTAGTGGGTATAGCCCTTTGCACTTCGCTGCAGCTAATGGGCACGTAGAGATAGTGAAGCAACTGTTGAAGATAGACTCTTGTCTGGGTCAACTCCAAGGAAGAGAGAAGAGAACTCCACTTCATTGTGCAGCCATGGCAGGGAGCATTGAAGCCTTGGATGAATTAATATTCAATTGCAACAATTCTCTTCGGAAGAAGACGATTCAAAAGGAGACAGCTCTTCACTTGGCCTTGAAACATGGCCAATTGGAAACTGCTAAAGCCTTGCTGAGATGGATTGAAGAGCTTAAAATGGAGAGCCTTTTAAGCTGGACGGATCAGGAAGGCAACACTGTATTGCACCTTGCAACCTCCTTAAGACAACATCAGGTAATCCTAACTTTTCCTTCCTTCCTCAGTGTTTTTGAGAACTGACACTACAAGAAATCTTAAGGATCTCACTATAGGTTACAGCCTATAGTAATCCCAACCTCCATGATCGATTCCTTAAGGATCTCACATTTTTTTAGCTGTTACTTAACAAATAAATTTCAGAACCATTTGATGGGTTAGTGTCACATTTTGCATGGGCTTGCATTTATAATGTAGGGTTTTAGCGAAAGCAAATGTAAGCAGTCAGTCGGATGTGAAGACTTATAAGGACTTGGGCACCCTCTTATTAACTGACCTGGCTTTCCTCCAGTCGTGGCGGGAGCTGAAGGATCCAGCCTAGCAAAACCAGGGGGGCCCAACTGTGGAATTCGGCTCTCCTCCAGCCGTGGCGGGAGCTGGAGGATCTAGCCCAGCCAAAGCAGGAGTGTTTGGGTCATTTAACACTTTGAACTTGACATCGTCTTGTAATTTTCCTTTTTTCATATTCTCAAAAGATTTTCAAGATAAGGGTAAAAGGGTTTTCAAAAATAAATTAAAAGAATTATACTTAGTCCCCACAAAATGAATCTTACCCCTTATGATGCTTTGATAGTGAAAATGTTGTGCAGTGGTTTTAAGGTTAGAAGGGCTGCAAAAGTGAATGCTAGAAACAACGATGGTTTGACCGCCTTAGATTTGGATGAGTCAATGAGACACCCAGATGAACCACTTGAGGTTCAAAATATATCAAACATCCTCCACAAAGCTGGATCCATTCGTGCTTGTGATGTGAAGATCAACAAGCTTTTTCCTTCCCCACCAGCCAAACAAACAAGACTAGCCATTCATCGTCATCAAAGGATCTTACACTTCTTCAATTTCAAGGTCCGTGAAGATACCTCACTCGAAGTTCGTAACACATTGATGGTGATTCTTGTTCTTATTGCCACTGTCACTTTCGACGTCGGAATCAATCCGCTGGGTGGTAGTTGGCAGGATGATATTGCTGGTGAACACCACGCCGGATATCCAATTTGGATGAGTAAGGACAAAGTTGTTTACTTCATATTCACGGCAATCAACTTTGCAGGGTTCGTTGTGTCTTCAGTGATGATCTTTAGACTGGTAGAAGGATATCCTTATAGTGGGCCGGTCCAACTGGCCCAATCATTACTGGTTTTTACTTGTGTTTGGTCAACTCCTCTGTTTCCAAATACGAGTACAGTTAACTATGTACTCCTCGCAGTGGTGATTCCCATTGGGACATTGACACTCCTTTGGTATCATAGGAAGCCAAGTAAGTTCTCTCCTAGAAAAGTCTCATGGAACATGGATGAATTGGAGGCTTGGAGGTTTGGAGCTGAACTGAACTAGACCAACCCGGCCTTGGATTGGTCTTCAAGCCCTCTCATTGGTTTGACATTTTTTGATTGAGCTATAATCCTATGATCAATAATTTGTTTGCGCAAGAATAATATTTGTACAAGTTAAGTGATGTTTAAATTACAGCCGCTTGGCAATGTAATTCAATAACTAGAACATTGTTTGAGTGCTATTGTTATTGCATGTCTCAAATAAATAGTCTCTTTGGATGGGTTTATGGATGGATCAGATGTAAACTTTAGTGGTGAGTTGAGTCCCCAAGCAATCCCAAAGTTAAGATATTTTCTCTTATTATTGACTTGATTAGTCCTCTCTAACACTTATTATCTTCTTTTTTTTATTATTTATTAGTATAATAAAAAATATTAATATTTTCATTTTGAGTTGTATCAACTTAGTATCAGAGTAAGTTCAGATTGTACTGGTTAGTAAGTTTTGAAATATCTAAAAATTAAGAAGTGAACTCGATGATGGAAAAAGTTGCCAATGATTGTTTTGTCATTTCTGTAGATAAGAGTAAAACTCCAATCTTTGACGAAGCTCAGTTGTTTTGGGGAGAAGAAAGATAGTTGTTTCAAACTCGATGACAAATTGTTTCAAAATGCAGATCTCCATTCAAATATTTGCTTAGAGGTTGTTTCTAAAGTAGTTGCAATGTTGCACGGTATGCGACATGCGACCATGACTTTTTTTTTTTTTTTTTAATTATCCTATTTAGCTTCCAAATGGGACTTTTAATACCAACTACAAGAGATTTCTAATCACTACAAAAAGGGGAGAGGGGGTGTCATTTTTTTTTGGGGCACAAATGTGAACAAAGAGAGTCGATTCCTAAACACTCAGAACTTCCTTGGGATAACAAAAATAAAATTGACTAAGCTATAACCCATAAACAATAATTGTCAGGAAAAAAAAAAAAAAAAACTGGCCCTAGAGTCAAAACCCTGGGACCTTATGTAGGATGATTTTGAAATCTCCAAAAAAAATTGAAACCCAATGAGTTGTTGTATAATTTTTCCAAGCCAAATTGAATTTTTTCCAGGCAAAAAAAAAAAAAAAAGCCCTAGAACCAAAGACCCTGGGATCTTATGATACGACCTTTACCAACAGGGGTTTAGGTGTTGGGTGATCAAGGCTCCTTGTGCCTATGGATGAGAGAGGCCAGGTCAGGGATGACCACTGATCATCGGGAGTCTGCCTCTGGGTGGTTTTGGTGGCTTTGACCGGCGTGGGCCCCCTAGTGACAACTGAGGTTTTACTGTGGCAATAATATAAGTGATTCATGGCGTCTCCCGAGTTATTACAGTAGCATATGCTTTAGACTTAGTTTGTGTGTTCGGTGAAAAATCTATTAACATCTACATGCATCATGGACTATGTGTGAATTGTTTGTATGTGCATTTCTCATCCCCTCACTCGCTCAGTGGAGCTTACCCCCATTACACAACTCTTTTTAGTTGTTTGGTGACACTTCCCTCCTTTTGATGTGAACCAATCGGAGCCAATGGCTTAAAACTTTGATTGCTGATGTATGCTTGGGGACTGTGCCATTGGAGCATAATTTTGTTGTTTATTATTTTGTTTACCATTTGTCTTGTATAACTTTGGTACTATTTCTACGGTCTCAATTTTCACTTAATCTTTTGGGTTGAAATGTAATATTTTAAGTTATTTATCACTTAAACTTGATAATGTAGACGTTTCCGTTACTTTTGATCTCATTTTGGGAATGTAATATTCTTTTACTTTTCGCACTCTAATATTATTGTAATTTAATATTGATTCATGACTGTGGATTAAGACACTGTATCTGTGATTCTTGTAGTTTAATAAGATGACGTGTGTCGTCCTAGTCACCCATTTTATTGTATTTTATCCCTTATCAGAATGGGGTGTGATAAATGAAACCTCCAAACGATCCTTTTCCTCAGCCATATCATCTTCATTGAATCATGCTAATTTCTTGCCATTAACCATAACAAGTTCAAAAAAAGGAATTGACTTCTCATGTTCACATAAATTGCCTCCAGGAAAGAAGATTGCCCACGAATGAGATGCATCACCCTGATTGTCATTCCCACCCATAGTAGGGTTTAAAGGAGAAGCCGGAATGTCGTGGGCCACCAGGTTTGAATCTCCGGTGGCCATTGAATACCAGAAAATATGTAAATTCCCAGAAGAATGAAGTTGCTCTTTGATTTCAGTATAATCGGCTGACTTTTGTTCTCTTCTTATACAAAGCTTGGATAAGTTTTTCGGTTTTTTTCCTTGGCGTGGGTTGGGCGGACACATACAACTTTTTCATTGAGGCCCCAATGATGGGATATTGTATTGCAATGGGATCATTTTGATTTAATCTAATGATTTTGTATAAATTAGAGGCTAGCTTCACGGTCTCCAAAAGCAAGAAATGGCATTATTGACAAATTGCTTTTTGAAAATCTCAGGGCTTCAAAGTGTTGGTTGGTCAAGATTCTTCCAAGTGGTTTTATATGATTGGATTGTTGGTTGTCACTTTAGAAGTCTTGAAATTCATGGTTCATTTACTTGGGAAAATTACATGATTAACTACTTTTGGGTTTCCTTTTACGAAACTATGTATTCACAGTTTGAATTTACAAAACTACCCAAAACAATGATTCAATCCATTCATATATGTATTTGGACATTTATACCCTTCTTTACAACCCAGCCATCACCGCTACTTCTTCTTCTTCCCCTCCTTCGCACACTCCCGCAAGCTCTGTTGGCAGCAACACCCCCAAAGCTTTGTTGTCGGCAACACCCCTATTAGTGCAGCGGACAGCTTGCCCTTACAAGACAGGGGTGTTTGATACAATCTTTGCATCATCATCGTTTTCGCCGATAAGGAATGATGGAGCTCGATATCAGATAAAGTTGGGTACCACCATCATCATCTTCATTACCAGAGAGCACAAACCCAAAGAAATTAATACCTCCTGAAGCGGTTTAATGTTGGTGTAGTAAATGAAGAGGGATGAAAGCGGCTCTATAATCATAAACGCCGGAGAATTTTCAAAGAAAGTTCATGAAGTGCGTGTTGTACCTGTGACTATGAAGGAAGAAATAACAGCTTCTGTTCAAAATTCTTCTGTTGGAGAGAGAAAGAGGAAATCAGTGATTTACCATAGCTAAGCAGCAAGAGGTACCTTGAGCATTGAAGAAAAAACTGGGCGTTCCGATTTTAGTTCTTACAAAATTTGCAAAGAAACCTACAGCTCCTATTGGAACCTCTCTCTCCCTATCGTCTCCCAATCCTCTCTTCGATACTAAAAACAGGGGCTCCCCCTCCACCCACCATCTTCTGTCACTGTAACTCTCCATCCACGCTTTACTTCACCTCTCCATACTCCTTATATGAAAAACAGAGGCACCGCCCCAACTCACCAACCCCTCTCTCTCTCTCTCCATCCACCCCTCATTTGATTTCTCCACATTCTTCAACACTAAAACAAAGGCTCCGCCGCCACCCACCATTCTCTCTCTTTAAATCTGCATCTACCCCTTCATTTATCCACACTTCTTTCATAGCTGAAGAATCTAAAAGCTATTAGCGAGGAGACACAGCCTGAAAAAGTTCAGACATGCGTTCGTGCGCATAAGCAAGTGGATGGGGTTGCAGGGCAGCGGGGTTACAGGGGTGTAACAGGGGTCGCCCAAGTGAGCATCGAAGGGAGTATTTGCAGAGAAGTGAAAACAGGGGCGGGGAGTGGATAGGGGTGCGACGGTCGGAGTTGCACGACAATGGGGTGCGGAGAAGGGAGAATAGGTGTGGGGAGCATTTGCGGCAATGGGAGAATAGGGGCAGGGAGGGTTGGATTCCAACATGGGTGGAGCGGGTGGAGAAGGAGGTGGAGGAAGAAGAAGGGGCGGGAGGTAGAAGACGACGGGGAAGGTGAGGTGAAAGGAACTTTTATCCTCTCAATTACACTGCCCGTACTTGACGTCAAGTACATCTAATAGAGGGAGGTGGATCCCACCTCAGACAGTGTGTTCTGGTAGGGGATAGGATAGTCATTTCTGCCTCTTCTATTAGATGTACTTGACATCAAGTACGGACAGTGTAATTGAGAGGATAACGATCCGAGGTGAAAGGGTAAAATCATCCAAAACTATATTAATTAATAACACTGTTTTGATCAGTTTTGTAAACCTAAACTCAATTTTGGGTAATTTTGTAAACTCAAACTGTGAATGTGTAGTTTTGTAAACGTAAACCCAAAAGTGGTTAATCAAGTAATTTTCCCTTATTTTAATTTCAACATGACATGTAAATAATACCATTAGTCCATTACCCAGCAGGTAGAGGGTGCAGATCGTCTATGGCGCAGCTGCCCGTCCTGCCTGTGCTTCGCAAATATAAGGTCACGCACAAAGACCGTCTTACCCCCACTCGGGCAAGGCACTCGAGCAGGGGTAAGGCAGTCTTTGCACGCAGCCCTGTGTCTAACAGCACAGGCAGGATGGGCAGCTACGCCGTAGATGATCAAAATTCGCAGGTAAATGTGTGAACCTTATATTTAATGAGTTTTTCTTATATTTATAATCGACCTTTAGAAAAAGTAGTAACAGCTATTGCACGAAACAACACACCATTAAAATTAGGATCCGGATCCTCTACGGCGTGTTGCCCATAGCGGCCTGAGAGACGCAGACTGAGCCACACGTGTAAAGACTATCTTACCCCTACCCAAATGCCTTGTCCGAGCGGGGGTAAGGCGATCATTGCATATGCAGCCCAGTTTACACCGCACAGACCGCTATGGGCAGCTGCGCCCTAGACTATCTGAATTGTTAAAATTATTAGATGAGCTTTAACAGAAGTGTAGTAGGTATAGAAGGTATAGAGTCATGAATGTTCATCTTTTTCTTATAAAACAATATTGGTTGGATTTGTTGGCAAGGCACATACGATACGAGCTATGTTTGAATCCCTTGCTTTGAAAATCACGTGCTTCCCCTGTCTTTTCCTCATGACGGCCATGTGTGGATAAACATTTAGTTTTGTTTTCCTTAAGAAGGAACAGATGCTTACACATTTCTCTAGTTTCCAGGAATGGAATGTTCACTTTACTTTTCTATTACCAAGTTTTTAATTGATGATGTTCACGAATCACAAGTTATAGAGTGATGACTTCGACCTTGGGCCTAGACTTTATGCGTATCTTCCTGATCAAGTGGCTATAGCCCCACCCATTAGGCATTAATTAACTAATTTATATTTGGGATCTCTCGCAATGCATAACCTTGAAAGGAAAGAGATTTAACTATATATATGTACAGAAGATGAAACAGATTTGAGTCCAAAAAACAGAGAAGAAAGTAATTAAGGCAATGGCAACTCTGCTTCATCAGAGATTGAGTGATGCGGCGAAAGCAGGAGATATTGACGAGTTGTATGTCCTGCTCCAAGAAGATTCATATATTCTTGATGCCATTGATCAGAACCCTTTCACCAGCACTCCATTACATGTTGCTGCAAATGCTGGGCAAGCCTGTTTTGTGGAGGAGATCACAAACCTGAAGCATTCCTTTGTTACAAAGCTAAACCAAAGTGGGTATAGCCCTTTGCACTTGGCTGCAGCTAATGGGCACTTAGAGGTAGTGAAGCAACTCTTGAAGATAGATTCTTGTCTGGGTCAACTCCATGGAAGAGAGAAGAGGACTCCACTTCATTGTGCAGCCATTGCGGGGAGCATTGAAGCCTTGGATGAATTAATCTTCAATTGCAACAATTCTCTTCGGAAGAAGACGATTCAAAAGGAGACAGCTCTTCACTTGGCCTTGAAACATGGCCAATTGGAAACTGCTAAAGCCTTGCTGAGATGGATTGAAGAGCTTAAAATGGAGAGCATTCTAAGCTGGACTGATCAAGAAGGCAACACTGTATTGCACCTTGCAACCTCCTTAAGACAACATCAGGTAATCCTAACTTTTCCTTCCTTCCTCAGTGTTTTTGAGAACTGATCGGTTCCCTAAGGATCTCACTAGTATGAGTAAAAAAAACATCTCACTTCGGGGAATTCTCCGCATTTTTTTAGCTGTTACTTCACAAATAAATTTCAAAACCATTTGACAATGTCACATTTTGCATGAGTTTGCATTTATAGTGTTGGGTTCTAGCGAAAGCAAATGTGAGTAGTCGAGAGTGTGAAGACTTATAAGGACTTGGACACCCTCTTCTTAAGGATCCACATCTTCTACGGCCCCTGCCCATAGAGGCGCACAAACAGGGAGCACTGCAATGACCTCCTTACCCTTGCCTGTTTGTGCGCCGCTCAAGCCGCTATGGGCAGGGGCCATAGAAGATCTGAATTGTCTTCTTAACCGCTATCTTTTTTAGGTATGGAAGGTGTCATTAGATAGAGGACTCCCTCTATAGGTGCACTTAGAACTTGACACTGTCATTTAATTTCCCCTTTTTCATATTCTCAAAAGATTTTCAAGATAAGGGTAAATGGGTTTTTTAAAATCTTAGTCCCCATACCCCTATTGATGGTGGCGCACAAACAGGGAGCACTGCAATGATTGCCTTACCCCTGCCTGTTTGTGCGCCGCTCAAGCCGCTATGGGCAGGGGCCATAGAAGATCTGAATTGTCTTCTTAACCGCTATCTTTTTTAGGTATGGAAGGTGTCATTAGATAGAGGACTCCCTCTATAGGTGCAGTTAGAACTTGACACTGTCATTTAATTTCCCCTTTTTCATATTCTCAAAAGATTTTCAAGATAAGGGTAAATGGGTTATTTAAAATCTTAGTCCCCATACCCCTATTGATGCTTCTCTCTCTCTCTCTTTCAGATAGTGAAAATGCTGTGCAGTGGCTTTAAGGTTAGAAGGGCTGCAAATGTGAACGCTAGAAACAACGATGGTTTGACAGCCTTAGATTTGGATGAGTCAGTGAGACACCCAGATGAAGAACTTGAGGTTCAGAATATATCAAACATCCTTCACAAAGCTGGATCCATTCGAGCTTGTGATGTGAAGATCAGCAAGCTTTTTCCTTCCCCACTAGCCAAACAAACAAGACTAGCCATTCATCGTCGTCAAAGGATCTTCCACTACTTCAATTTCAGGGTCCATGAAGATACCTCACTCGAAGTTCGTAACACACTATTGGTAATTCTTGTTCTTATTGCCACCGTCACTTTCGACGTCGGAATCAACGTTCCGGGTGGTAATTGGCAGGATGATATTGACGGTCAGCATCAGGCCGGACAACCAATTTGGAAGAGTAAGGACAAAGTTGGATACTTCATATTCACGGCAGTCAACTTTTTAGGGTTCGTTATGTCTTCGGTGATGATCTTTAGATTGGTGGAAGGATATCCTTATAGTGGACCGGTCCAACTGGCCCAATCGTTATTGATTTTTACTTGTATTTGGTCAACTCCTCTGTTTCCAAATACGAGTACAGTTAACTATATACTCATCACAGTGGGTATCATAGTGACATTGGCAATCCTTTGGTTGCATAGGAAGCCAAGACGGTTCTCCTAGAAACCTCTCGTGGAACATGGATGGGTTGGAAGCTTTGGAGGCTTGGAATTGAACTGAACCAGACCAACCTGGCCTTGGGTTGGTCTTCAAGTCCTCTCATTGATTTGGCATTTTATAATTTGTTTGCGCAAGAATATATTTGTTTGAGTGTTATTATTGTTACATGTCTCAAATAAATAGTCTGTGGATGGGTTGTTGATGGATGGATCAGATCTAAACTTTGGTGGTGAGTTGAGTCCCCAAGCAACCCCAAAGTAAAGTTGTTCTCTCTAACACTTATTATCTTATTTTTTATTTTTTTAATATAATATAATAAAAAAATACTAGAATTTTTATTTTGAACTGTATCAACTTGGCATCAAAGCAAGTTTTGATTCTTGTGATCAGTAAGTTTCGAAATATATCTAAATAACAAAACCCAGTTTGAAAGTCATGATCGCATACGGTACAACATTACAACTACTTTAGAAACAACCTCTAGGGAAATATTTGAACGAGATGTATAGGAATCTTTGCAAAACATAGAAAGTAATCAATGCTAAATGCAAGAGAAATAATGGCCAGATCATGTCAATATGGGCATTAAATGCTTGTAATGTCATGGAGCATTAATGGCTAGAGAAATAATGGTTACATCATTCTCTCCGTTTTGAAAGAACTTGTCATCGAGTTTGAAAAAGCTATCTTTCTTCTCCCAAAAACAATCTTTTGTTGACAGAAATGACAAAACAATCCTTGGCAACCTTCTCCATTATCGGGTTCACGCCTAAAGAAGGTAGTTTGTAAATTAGGTGGAGAATTCATAAGGAATAAGGTTAGAGAAGTAGTTTGTGATATTAGATACAGAAGCATGACAGATAACCAAGAGGCACATTGTGAAACCCGGTCAAATTTCATAATAAATTTAAACTTTTGGAATCTATGTGATTTCAAGTTATGGTTCAACTTTGCCCATACTAGCCTCTAATTTGTAGGCCGTTTTGATTAAGAAATTTAGACCTATCTGTAAAGGCATTCCGATCAACCAACTACCGTGGCCTTAAATGAGTCTGAGGTGTCTAGCGGAAGACAACACATAAGCTTGGCATGCTGGGTTGATGGCCTGCGAAGCCTCTCTCTGTCTTAGGCCGAATCCCAAGTAAGAATCCCATTTTATATGTATATATATTGTATTTTTAATTAATTAGTGTATTAGGGGCAGAATAGTAATTTTTACCTTGTGGGACCCCGCACCAGAGCTACCTGTGTCTGGTCTGCTGGCTGGACAGGCTGCAGGACCTCCTCCTTAATTAAACTCAATGTAGGTATAATTTAAAATATATTTATATAACGTTTTGTACGACCAAATAGGGTTAGAAGGGTATTTTAGTAAAATTGACCCCGTGGGACCCAGTTCCCCAGTGGGGAATGTGGTTCCGGACAGTTACCCGTATCCGGATCATCCCTGATGTCGCATGATGTCGATCTGTAGCTGGAATACTGGGCTCAGTTGAGAGCTCACCCCTGTGGATATCCTTATTTTTCAGGTGATTTAGTTACTTCTAATGTTGGATTTGCGGCGCTGAAGTTTGAAGTGCACGATACTTTGTGCGCACGTGATGATTGGGCAACCTCCTGATCTTGGCTTGATAGTCCAGGCTACCTCCCCACTCTTTCATGCTTTATAAATGCTTTATATAGTTATAGAATAGTTTCTTGTATACTTTTACTCTGTGCTACCTTTGAGAACTGTATAGTTGTGTCACAAGCCTTATCATTTATATAATTGAAATATCATTTAGACTTCTCTTATTAATGATGTTATCTCTATTAATTAAATTGTTTCCGCTGCCTCTGATTACTGTATCTGTGAGCAATGATTGTGAATAGGATACTGCACTTGTGATCCTTGGGTATTGGTTGGATGTCAGAGATATCCCGCCACACTTGGCCCTTAATAACCGGGCCGGGGTGTGACACACATTGTCTAGATCAATGAGGCCTTAAGAATAAGGTTAGAGCAGTAGTTTTAATGAGTCTCCCTTAAATGACCCTAATAACTGGAGCTATTTGATGATGGATTGTAATATCAGGCTTAGTGATTTCGGTATTTGTTTTAGTCATTCTCTTACTGGTTTGAACTCTACCCTTACAGCAGATACGTAATATCAAATATCATATTCTCTCTGTATTTCAGTCACATCTGCAGCCTAATTTGAAATAGATAGTAGAATATTGCTTGTTTTAACTTAAATAGTGAACTATATGGAAGATTTTCAATTGAATTTTAAGATTACTTTCTTCTAAGAGTACTTTTGTTCTTCAGGTAGACTAGGATTCTTTACACAATGTGGATGGTGGTAGTTGTCTATGTTTCAATTTGTGGATTTTATCCATATGAGGATTTAAAACAGTGACATCTCTTACAACTAGGATATTACAAACTTTGATTTCATGTCTTCTCCTTTGATGGAGCAGCGCGGACAATTATCAGTTACCCTTCCATCAATAAACAACATTGCAGGAAATTTTACTTGAATTCAAGAGCATATTTATATAAACTGCATGAATGCAGAGAATAGTTGCACCTAAGAAAGAAACAAAAAATTATTCAGTAGGGTGAGAAAAGCTAATTTTTAATACTGTTTAAATTGTTATGAGGTTCCTGGGTTCAGTAATTATCAGTCTAAGAGTTTGGATTCGGGAGCATAGTAGATTAATCTCCTGTAAAACATTCTTGCCTTTCCAAGTCAAGCCAGACAAGCAAAGTTGGCAATAATGGGCAAGAACTTTTCCTCCTGAGCCAAACCCATATCTACTCCTGTAAACATTGCATCACAAGCTACCACATTTTACAAAATGAAAGACTGGAACTGGAACAGTAGAATCATTGTGTACACCACCATATGAGCTTTATTTTCTTACAAACTAGACAAGCCAAACATTATTAGATGACATAATAATTGATCAAAACCTTACACATTCAATATTCAGTAGATTTATTGACTTGACTTTTGAGCTCCACAAAATCTCCTTCAGTATAATACATCCAGGGCAAGAAGAGAGGAATTAATCTATAGAGGTCAAAAAGAAGATCTTAATTCATTTTGGATCTGTTTGGTTAAAAAAAATGGCCAATAACAATCCCAGATTCTGGGTTCAATAAATGGAGCAAAATTTCTTGCCCTGATATGTGATAACAAATCAGAAATAGTAAAAGAGTAAAACCCTTCCACACCGTTCGATAGCTCTGATGGCAAGCTTAAAGTCCAGGTATGGCTTCAAGATTATACTTCTCAGAAGCTGAAGTACCAGTATCAGGGTTCTCTTGTAATTTTGGTTTCTTAATGGCATCAAGAGTTTGTAGATACGAGTATGATGCATTACGACTAGAGGCTGGGCCTGGATTGCTCATCCTGCTCGCAAGGAAGCGACGTATCAAACCCCTGAGGAGTGGGGCCATCGTATCTGGCTCATGCTCTAGAAAATACATGATTCCTCCCATGCACATACAGAATAAAGCCACCTGTCACAGTTAGGAAGCCATAAATCAAAGATGTACCAAAATTTAACATAGGTGATTGATTGCTTTTGTTCAATCTAAATCAGATAGCAGTTTCACCACTTTATTCTATAGATTCGACAAAACTAGATGGAATAGTAAATAGTACAAGTAATAAAGCTAAGATAACACATAAATTTTCATCCCAGGCCAACCATGATCTAAGATGTTGTGCCCTTGGACCAGACAATGTATCCGCATGTTTGCTGAGGAAGATCCCATGCTTTCAAACAACTATACAATGGACACACATGCATACTAACACAGCTGTTTATACCCACACTTTTGGAGAACATGGAAAACAAAAATTGAACAAAAAGAACCACCAATTCTTATACAGTTCTCTGGGTCAATGAAAATCAAGCTGTAGTAGTTAGTCTAAGCAGAGAAACTATCCTGGGACATCAACAGACGAAAACCAGCAAAAATCCTAATTACCCTAATCTACTTCTCAGGCCCAATGCAAATTGGTTCAGCTGTTTCTTTGATTTCTCCTTTTATTATCCCCCCCCCTACCCCACCAGAGGAAAGCAATCAATTTGAATAAGTAAGCAGTTTTAAGTATTTAAGCAAACAGATTCATGTTATCAAGCAAGCAATATTTCTTGACAAAGTTGTAAGTTGTAACTAGTAAGATTTATACCTCAGCATTTTTTATATGTGGCAGCAAATTTCGATTCGCTAATATATACCACAAAGAATCTCCAGCTCGTGGAAGAACATATAGAGCCAATTCCGCACGTCTGGCTTTCTTCTCCAATAGCATGGAAAGGGCAGCAATTCCACCAGCCACCCAGTATACAAGCTTGTGGTCCTTTGTTGCCACCTTTCTGTGCAAGCATATGACCCCCTGCATCATCCAAAATTCAATGTTAGGACAATGAATTCATCAAGACAAAGAACTCCATAAAGAGAAACACGAAATTACCTGAAAGAGTCCAACAAAAGCAGACAAAAATGTTGTTGATCGAACAGCACCTTTAACAGCATTCCAGCAGGTACGAGCAGGAGACTCCATAAACTAATGGGACACCAAATTAAAAAGAATCAGTTTCAGGGTACAGCTACCTGAAATGGATGTAAATATTTCTACTGACTACAACTTAAGCAATACAAGTCAAGAGATGGAAATACATGACACACGTAGCAGTCAAGTTACAAGCTTTAAGTTACTGAGAAAATATATAAGATTCCATCTTTCTAAACCACATGACAACATAAGTATTATTCTATGCAATGTGCAACACACAAACTGAAGATAAAGGCATCACATAACTAAAGAAGGTACAATACTACAATTGAATGGAGATCTCATCTCCTCACCTCACATTCACATCCTCTGCATCCTTTCAAGTCAAACCTAATTTTCACCATCGTTTATAATGTTTTTACATAAATGAACTCCAATCTAACCTTTTCCAGGAATCCAACAAAATGACAGCACTTTCACGTGTTGATTGACTATATAATGTAAGGCCAGTTTACAAATAGACAACTAGGTACTAGTCTCACAGTAGGATCACTATATGACAATATCAATAGGTTACAGCAATAAACCCAACAACTGGAACTGACAGAACACTTTAACAGCAGATGAACATCAGAGTATATGAACCTTTAAGCCCTCAACAAAGTTAACACTGCCCTAGATTTTTATCTAATCTCAAGAGGAACAAAACCAGACCAGAACTGGTCTATCAGCTGACAGAACAAGAGAGAAAATTAACTAGAAAACAATAGCAACAGATTTAGCTACTTAACACCTCAGATGGGGCTGATAGTCCAATCGGAAGTAGGACTTGTAGGGTCGATTAACTCCTCAAAATCTCAGCCAAAACTAATGGCTGGATGTGAGATATCAATGGTCTCAGAATTAGAAACTAAAGTCCAGAATAAAGAAACTCACTGGCGTTGACAAACCTAGCCAATAGATAAAGGCTCTTTGAAGGGTATTACACAGGCAAAGTCTGAGCTAGATTGGCTGGCTGGATCAGGAGTAACAGCCCCACAAGAATCTCTGCAGAATTCTTCAATAACAGGGAGCCGCAAGTACTGATCTTAAACAACTCCAGCACTGATAATGGTACCTTTGAATGCCTCACTGATGCGAGAAGTTGCAGGTTTAACAAGGAATAGAAAGTAGGATCGATGGAGAAGAAATAGAAGATGGGGATAGGAGAGATGGTTGAGCCTCCCACTCAACCTACACCCTCTCACCTCAATGTCTCTCACCTCACACTGCCTCACACAGCAACATGGTTAACAACCAAGCTTTTCTTTTTTCCATAAACTTGTTGGGGGAGACACTAAAGGCCTCAATACATATAGGCTAACTATTGCTATGACTAGAAAGGAAATAACAGACATAGAAAGTCCCTTAAAAGTGAGATATTGGGACTTGTACACCAATCAAACTGAGATTCTAGCTATTAACTGAAATTGGAAAGTAGCAAATAACTAAAGGTAACAAAAATAGAAACTACTAGGAAACCAAAAGCAACACCAAAGATCTTCCTCAATCTACCATGTGAGCTATCCAGGCTGGGCCCACTTCTAATCCCTGCACAACCCATATATTCTTCAAACAAATCAGTCACATGGGCCCCACAAATTTGTCTAGAATCTCCCATTCCAGCTGTGCTCGCAAATGGCCATATGGGAGCAAAAAAGGGGCTGGGATATGGGCTTAACCATAAGCCATATATGGGCCTATGTGTGGGCCTTCCTAGGATCTAAATCAAAGGCCTTGTACTGCATCACTATAGGGGGTCAGGAGCACATATGTAGAATATGAAAAAGTCAAGGATAAATCAATGTAAACTAAGGTCTCTCAACTCCAGTAGTTCAGATTCCTGTTTCACCCTAAAACTCTTCGAGAATGTGAATTTCATTCAAAAGGATCCAACACAACCACACAAATCATCAGAGTTGGTCTGATTGGATCCTGGATTAGTCACCTGCTGTCTCCTCCCAATGTGATACCATTCTGCTTCTCTAAATGTCACCTTTTTCTTTTCATTTCTATAGTTTCTTCTGTTCAAGCATTAATCTTAAACTTCGTGATGGCACTACAAGAAATCCCTATTTCAGCATCATACTTCCGTTCATTATACCCCAAAAAATGTAAATCCTGAGTCACTACTGCAGTACCCACTCAACTTAAACCTAGTACTAGATCCCCGCCTAGTTATAACCCTGAAAGGCCTAATTTCTTATCTCAGTTTAGAATCATATTTTCACCCCGATTGATCCAAATATTAGTAACACCATCCATCACTCTCTCCCCATCCTTCATCGACCAGAATGCTTATATCTTTTGTCCTAGACTTCTAGCTTTAGTATACAATCTGCAAAACCTCACCCTACAATAAGGACATACCAGCTTTTAAAACCACAAGTTGACTCGGAAATCCCAGGAACAAACCCAATCATATAATACACACTCCCTTTTTTTTTAATCCTCAAATTGGCTGTCTTGGCAGGAATCTTAATCTTTGGATGTACAGGAAAATAGTGCATATTTGTATGAGAAAGAGAAAACGGAAACAGTATAAAATGCTAAAGAGAACCCCCTAGATGCAGTCACCACTTGCCCATGTTTTTGCATTCAGAATCAGGGAAACTCAATGATACCTACTCTCATCTACTTCTCAGTATGAACCTACGTCTAGGGTTTGTAGAAAACTTAGCAACCCTGTACAGTTCTGTCCTACGCTTTTCTAATTTCTGCTTCCATCCTTGAATTTGGAATTAGAGAACCCTAGACTCATACGCACTTCTATGTCTAAGGCCAAACCTAAGCCCTATGAATTACCCAGACCAATGTCTAAATCCCACACACTATCGTTTCTCAATCTATACCAAAATCTTAAGTTGCGATAAAATCCAGATATCTTCTATGGTGTTCTTTCTGCTCGCATATCTTTTCTATAGGAACCTGGTTTGTGCACTTCAAAAAGGATGGGGCTATAAGAAAATATAATAAAAAAATAACGTAAAAGGAGGCTTCAGCATAAGGGAGCTTATTCCTAATCGAACGCAATGTACAGTCAACTAAGGAAGCCAGGACAATTCCAACTAATATATGAATGGATACACATCATATGGAATATGGAATATTCTCGAAGTAATTAGAATAAGGATCAGTTGATTACAAAATGTACATATCGATATCCAAGTATTCTGTGTGTGGGGAGGGGAGGAAGTGTTAGACGTTTGGTCTATTTTCCTAAATCAAGTAAAGGCATTATAAATGGAGAAAAATAAAATAAAGAAAAGGTCCAGCCATCTGAGAGCAGTGGAGTACCTTTTGCAAGTGAAGAACAACAAATGGTACAAAAGTCAATGAGAAATATAGGGGAAATGTTTTTCTGAAGGTCGCAGATGCTGCATTAGCATTGTGAGCTAAACATGAATTTGTGTCTGGATGTATTATAGAACAAGAAATTATAGACGGAAACTCCTCCATCTTTACTGAACGAGATCCCTTTCTGTTCAATAAGTAAGCTGACAGAGAAACAACATCCACAGGGCCACCTCGACAGCTATCCCTTACAGCCTTGTAAACAGGTGCTGCAACTGGCCCAGTCTTCTGAATAAAATCTTGATATGACTTTGGCAAGCTCTCAGGACGCATTACAAAGGCATACATAACCTGAAAAATAAAATACACAAACATTATTCATAAGAAGGAAGAGATAGAATTGACTACAAATTCATAAGTTATAAGAGCAATTTATTTGTATAGACGTCTTAATGGAACTAAAGAAGGGTATTTCTTCCATGCATCGTATTATTCAAGCAGTTGTAGATAAGAGACTTGGTATGTGGGAGAAATATGCCTTTGGCATGCTTTGCTGTTCCTGAAAGATTCTCAATGCCAAAATCTGTATGTTCTCTATCTCAGGCATGTTACGAGCCACTTATACATTTCAATTTCACCCTAAATAGTTCAGTTATGTGTATATTGTATATCAATTGCAGCAACTGCACTCACCATTCACTTAGCGTACTTAATCTTTTTGAGGAGATCATACAAAGAGGGTGGATCTTGGTGCAACGGTTAGGTTGCTCCAGAGTCATTGGAAACAGCCTCTTTGCAAAGCAGGGGTACGGCTGCGTACATTATGACCCTCCCCAGACCCTGCAGGCCTCAGTAGCGGGAGCCTCGTGCACTGGGTACGCCCTTTTTTTTAGAGGTCTTCATGGAACGCCCTTATGCATTGAAGGAAGTAGGTAAGCTACCGAAGAGGGGGAAAAAAAGAAAGTCTTATTTATTGGATGCAGGAGGGGGAGAAAAAAGAAAGCCAGTGGGATTAGATTAACCTTTGAATCACAACATTTTCAGTTTAAAACTATTAGGTCAATATCTTAAGTTTCTCTAGAAACTCCAATCTACTGGACTTGCGGGTTGTGGAACTTTCTAACAAAACTAACCAGGAGGGAAGGGTATGCTGGAACAGTTAATCAGATAATGCACCATTAATTAGTTCTGGGTTTATTTTAATCCTCTCCAAATAATAGCAAACAATAAATCAGACAGAAAAAGTTGCAGAAAGATATCTTTCTCCCGATCGCTAGTGAATCAGTAAGGAGAGAAGAAGGAAACCTATGATGGCAGTAAATATAAAGCAAAAAAAAGTGGAAGAAAATGCATAAGGGGCACATTTCTGAACAATCAGACAAACCTGACTTTTTCTTTGAGATAAGTATGGATATGGTAGTATTTAAAAACTTAAAAACATGATTTGTGATTTGGACAGAACATTCATTCATATTTGACAAATGTAAAGATAAGATTTAGTTTAGATAAATTTTCACTTCCAGACAAACTAATATGTGCTTGAGCTTTGTGTTACCTGGGCACATGCTAAAGCAAACAACAAAGAATCGCCATGTTTCCAATGGCTTCCCCAAAGGTGAAACTTGTTCTTTGACTTGGCAGAATTATAGGCACACTGGAGAAACAATGGGAGTCATAAGCTCAGAGAAACAGAGTTCCAATTCCGATCATCTGCAATAGCTTGAGTGAAAGTTGAATGGAAAAGTAACAACTATTCTTTTACCTGGGCAAGCCTAGCCAAAAGATACAAAGCAAGGGTACGCCTCCTGCTTGAATCATCTAGTGCTAAAATAGACAATCCTGCAACTGAACCTGCTAAAATTCTGCTCCATCATGGCCCTTTAACTATGTCATAAATATGGAATAGGAACCATCATGCATTAAAAAAATTTTTAAAAAAAAGCATCAAAGGTAATAAAATGTTAGAAACTAAAACTTAATTAAAACAAAAAACCATGTTGTGCAGCAGAGCTTACACATTAACTGGTGTCTCTTTCTTTCTACACTTTCTCAACAAACATCTCAGGGCATGATAAGATCCAGTGAAACCCCCAAAAAGTAGCCCAATACGACAAGCTTCTTCTCTCACTATCAAATCTTTCTCTGACACAAGTTGCTATGAGTGCAAAGCAAAATGTAGAATGTCAGCATGACAGATCTTCAAATATCCCAGAAAGCCTTTCAGAGATAACATACAAAGAAAATACTTTTTTTTTTAGATAAATAATTTACATGGATGAGAATCTGTCAATCCTCATAAACAGTGAGCAAAAAACAATGTAGAAAATATAACTGAAGGAAAAAGGAAATAGCTGAAATTATTGCAAAGCTCAACACCTCTGAGAAGATAACCCATCAAGTGATCCTAACCACTAACCAACATGGAACGTTCATTGGGAATACAGCACATTGCTTCTTCATCCTTCAATAGGAAAGGTTTTCAAATGTTAAGAAATTAATATTCTTATAAGTGGATCTTTTGTTGTGTGGAATAGCAAATACAGACACATGTTAAGTCATTTCTTTTCTAGCACTAGATAGCAAGAAAAAGCAGATAATGTGTAGCTTAATAACTAAAATTGACGTAGTGTCTCTTGGTTTACAGATTGGGACCCGAATAGGAGCTTGGGAGTCTTACCAATGTAATGAATGCATGCCAATGTGGCAATTTATTCGTTTCTCAATAAGAATCCCACGGAATCCGACAATGACTCAAGTTTTGCATGCACATTTCCTTCATTTTCCATGTCATCGTCAGAAAGGGCTCCAGCAGTGGAATGAGACTGCTAAAGTGATTTTGGGGCAATCAAGTTACTGTAAAGGTTAAGTTAAGTGGCTCTAATATTTTTTTTCTGAAAAAAAATTCAAACGAAAAAACTCTTTTAACGTTGATTCTTATGATTTGATTCTAAGATCTTGAAGTCAATATAGTCAGACAACAAATTTACCATAAAAATCTGGAAGCATTAAACTGGCATGGCACAATCTAGGTACTTACACATGTTTATTTGGCAACCTAGGCACAAGGTGGCAACCTAGACTCACAATATTCTCATAAATTACTAACATAAGTTCCTTTCAGCTATGTCCAAATTATCATCTAGGCAACTGGAAACTTGGATCTCACCCAAAAAAAAAAAAAAAGATAGGGCAACATGAACAGTGCCACCAATGTTAATCAACATTTTAATGTGTGATAATTATTTTTTATAAAGGGGGAAAATCAAATGTATGACATTTACAACTGAATAATCATTGAAATTAGATAATATTCAAATTAATTGAGAAAAAAGGTAACTATGGATTACTCTTTCTGTCCAGCAATGACCGTCCCCGTTGAAAAACCTCAAATTTATTTATTTACTTATTTATTTTATATTTTTTTTTTTTTTTGGGGGGGGGGGTGTGTGTGAGAGAAATTGCAGCATTAAAATCAACCTCACTTTTCAACTTTTGTCCTCCCTCCACGCTGTTTTGGCCTTCCCCTTGACCTTTTTAGTGCCTCCAATTGACACTGCAGTGTGTCATTTTGGGCAAACATCCTTGGATCCTATTAAGTGATAGCATCCTGATGTTACCACAAAAATTGAGACAACAACTCAGGATCAGGATTAATGTGTATACGAGCTTTTGAAAAATTACATCACCTACTGACCTACCTAAATCATCCATCATCTATGTGGGATCCGGACCACCAATGCAAAAGAAAGTAAGAAATCCTAACATTATGCATATCCGGAAGAAAGGGTAAAAGCTTAATTTTTGAAACTTAGGTAAGGCAGATTGAACATTGTGATGATTCTCTCTTTTAACTCCAACTGGATTACCGAAGAAAAAGGAGAATTGGAATTAAAGATACACCTATAACTCTGATGCAGAACGCTACAAGTTCCAAATTTTCGTAGAATATATATAACTTAAAAAAGGAAAATCTTGCAGTTGGCAATCGATTAGCACAGTCTATCTAATCATACGCATTTGTCTTATTCCTCATTATCCAATTCTGTACCCATAACATTCAAAATTGATCTAGTCCAATTATGCATCTACACATGTACCAATCCAAAAACAATCAATTTAGACAAAACCCTACCTTGAGATCCAGAAGGGAAGCATAGGACTGGCCCCGAACAAGCTTGAAAGCACGAAGAAGGATACCGATTCCGACACGCACACCGTATGAGAGGAGGAAGGTTTGGCAGAGGTTACCAATGGCGTTGGCGACGCAGGATTCATCCGCATGGTGACAGGGCGGTTGAAGTCCCCTAGCGCGGTGCCGCTGCCGCCTCTGCAACTCCTCTATCGCCTCCCTAAGCCTATCCTCAGCATCTCTTAGGCGGCGTTCGGCTGCGCCGTCGGAGTTATCGTGCGCCGGTGGCGGAGATGGAGGATCTGTGGAGAAAGCAACGGAGGATTTCGACAGTAAAGGCATGGTCGCCACTCGCCACAACCCCACAAGGCTTTCCGCATCTGTGAAATCAAAACCCAAACCAATACACGCTCCAACTCAGACTCTCAGGGGGAGAGAGAGAAAGGGAAGAGAAAATGTAAGTGTGAGGGTTTTAGAGAATCGATTTCACAATCGCGAAATGGCACTCTCCGTGTGGTGTTGACAGGTGGCTTTTAGATATCTTATTGGTGGTTCATCGCTACGTGGATATGTCAAACGACTTATCAAGGCGAGTCTTTACCCCAAAAAAACTTATCAAGGCGAGTGAATGTGGTATTCGGTAATTCCGTTAAGTAAATAAATTTGTTGTTAATTGGTTGATTGGGTGTCTTTACGCAACTACGCATACGCTTCCGTCTATCTTTTTGTTACGTACGCAACTACGTATACACTTTAGGGTTCCGTTTGTTTGTTTTTCAAGTTGAAAAATACTCATTGACGTAAAAATTTTACAAAAGCCTGCCATTTTCCAGGAAATTTGTGTTTAAATGTTTAAGTCCTGGCTCCGTCGGAAATCACGAAAATGGAGAAACCCTTCATTCCGCATCCATAGATTCTACTAGTCCTCCTGCACCATTGTCAAATGACGGTTACGGCTAGGTCGAGCTTTCAGCCCTCTCAAATTCACGGCGAAATTTATATCTTATATTGCTATCTCGAGGTAAAGAAATTAGGGAAAAGAATCGCCTTTGCCGCCTTCTTATGCAATTTGAGCTTGTTTCTGGTCGTTCTGGCAATTGGGAAAGTTGGTTATCGGAATTTTTATTTTTCGTCTGCTCAAATGATGTTTTTCCCCTTCTTGTGTGAAAAGTTCCCCTTTTCAGTTTTTTGAATTGTTTCCAGACTGTTAATACTTAATATCCAGGAAACTCTACACTTGCAATTGGTGATTCTCAAAATTCCTCCCTCCATTACCAACTTGAATAAGCCTATATATGTACAAGATGTATGACCGTCATCTCATTACTGTCATTGCTTGTGCAAGTTCAGGAGTGACTAACCGAATAATCCTCCAAGTGTGAGCACGTCCACCAAGAATTTGTAACAGTTGCTACTGATGATTTTCGTTTTTTGTTCCTTGGAACTTTTAAACTTATGGTTCAGGGTTAATTTCCTTTATTTCCAGTTCCAACTTTATAAGGTCACTTTTTTTGGGTAACATTTGTGTAATAGATTATAGAGGTCCTAGGTTTATGCTGATATCTTGTGAAACACACCCATAAAGCGTTTCTTGATATGAATTTGTATACATTTTTTTCTTTTTCAAGTAAAATGTTTGAAGTTAGTTTTGATTTTCAAATTGGAGTTTTTTGCCACCTCAATTAAAAAATCTTCATTGTTTTGAGCAATCTTCAAATGGTTAATGCATACACATGTGACACATCTTAATCATGTTTTCATCCATGAGCTGCAAACTGAATGTACCCTGTCTGGTCCTGGTTCGAATTCTCGGTATCTCAGCTGGTTTCGGTCAGCCAAAAAACCGAGTTGTCTCGGTAACTCGGCGGAGTTGGTGCATTTTTTTATGTCAAATTTTGGCCCTTGGTTTTGGTGGCCGTATGACCTAATAGGCCATGAAACTTGCACGACAGCCTATTTTAGGCTCTATAAACATGGTGGAACCCTTATTTTTTCAAAAATCAAATCCAAAATGGTAGTTTGACTTTGGACCTTAGGTTGGTAGTATACGTTGTCTCTATATACTAATATGACCAATTCTACACAATCTGTAGTATTAGAACACACAGCTTAAATAAGCAATAGGAATAAAATTTCTATAATTCAAGTAAAACCCTTAGCTTTGTAAAAACTCACTTGTTCCAAGCTTGGTTGTGTAAGATTTGGTCAAAAAATCAGTTTTTTTTTGGTTTTTTTGGGGGGAAGGTGTGCATTCACAGTCTAAACCCACCGAAATAGATGAGACTGATCAAAATTTCGACCAAGTCTCGTCAAGTTGAGACTTTTATATCAAGTGGATGGTAACAGTTTTGACCACAATCTTTAGTATTAGAACACATATAATTCAAGTAGAACAACTTGAATAAGCAATAGGAATGAAAAAAAAAAAATCAAATTATGAACCATTTCATAAATCATGCATCTAACATTGTTTGTTATATAGAGTCAAATATATTTTGAGTCTTTCACTAAAAAAATATATATATATTTTGAGTCTGCACGAAAAAAATATATATTATATATTTTGAGTCAACATTTAACAATACAAGCCAACAACTACCAAGTACCAAGTCACCCCTATCCCTATGTGCTCATCCTAATATTGAATGAGTGCCGGGCCTTCAAGTTAAAATCTCCTCCAAGGAAGGTTGTTGGGCAGAAAATCTCCTCCATATGTTGTTCTTGAGCATCAAATCCAAGTGTTCCAAGCTTTTTTTGGTAAGATTTGGAGCTGTTTTCTTCACAAATTGGCGAAACCAGTCAAATTTACCGAGAATAGGTCAAAATTTCGATCGAGAAAAGTCGAAACATGGCATTTATATAACTGACTTTGTGACATTTTGGTGAGATACCGAAATTTTGGCTGAGAAAATGTATTCTTCTTATTTCGCACCCTATCTTGACTCGACTCTTGTCGAAACCGAGACAATTGCTGAGATCTCGCGAGACCTTGAACCATGTGTCTGGTGAAGGATGCATTTTAATTAGCTGAGGCAATGGAAACTGGATTCTTGACTAAAAGATTTTAAATTAATCTTATTATTGTTTCTTCACCAGGTTTTGTGTATGCAGCTGTTTTGATGGTAAAAAGATACGTGATTTGATGAGTAATGTGAGCACTATCTTTCGAATTTTGGTCCCACAGCGTTCAATCAACATATTCTTTTCAAGCTATTTTTTCATTGAGAAAAAATCACTGCATACGAAGTTTGCCAAAGAAACTAGCAACAAAGCCTCACAGGTGATTAAGATGCTCCTTTACTTCCTGTTTACAGGGTTGCATTATTTAATTATCTTTTAAAAAAAAATCCCTTTCCTTTCATGTATGGATAAAATATAAAATTAACTGTATGTTGAACTGAGCTCTCACAGAATTCTAGTTGAGAATTTCTGTTGTGGTTAAGTTGTTGATACATGTAGCTTAATGTATAAAGCAGATAAACCTAGTGCCAGTGTTATGCTTTGGTGCTTTCATCCTCATTCTACTTTTATTATTATAGCTTGTTGAAACCGAAGAAGAGGAAAAAAAAAATTGAATTGATCATATTCAGCTAAAATTGGCCTTCTCTATCTATTATTTTCGACAGTTCTGGAACACGCAGTTTGATGCTTCCTTTTTCCTGTTTTTTTTGTCTCTCGACAAATGGTTTTTTTTCTTTCTTGCAGAACGTGCTTCTGTGGATTTTTCTTCACACCCTGAAGCAGCTGCTCATTTTTCTGTTTCTTAAAATTTAGATTCAAGTTTCATTTGTCTGCCTGCATTTTCTGACTTTTGTTTTATTCCCAGAATTATTTCGCTTCAATCAAACAGGGGCTTGAGCAACTCTGGCCATTGTTCAGTATTCTAGGTAAATCACCCAACAATTACCGTTTTGTGGCAACTCGGGCATCGCCTGAACAGGAAGTGAGAGTTGAAGGCTTGAACCAAATTCTCTCTGTTGCAGAAACTGATTCTTTCCCAAGTACCGAGACCTGTATTATTTACTTAGAGAAGCTGTGTAGAGGTGGAAATCTATCAGATGCTGCTAAACTGCTGCAGCATCTACGTGTTAAACAGATTTTCTTGAGCCCAAACACATATGATCTCCTATTGAGGACAGCAGGTGAACAGAATGACTTTGACCTTCTGTCTCAGATATTCAAGGATTTATTACTCTCCGGGAAACCCATCTGTTGGGATACTTATTATAGTCTAGCCAATGCCTTTTCAAAGGCAACAGATACTTCTGTGCTACTCAAATTTGTAAGTGAAGTTTTAGAACTGATATTTCCAAATAGTGCAACAGTCATTAATAGGATTCTTGTTGCCTTTTCTGAACACAAGCTGGTCGACAAAGCCTTGCTTATATTTAATCATATGAAGAGTCTAAAATGTAAGCCAGACTTGTTCACGTATAATACAGTGTTAGTGATCTTGGGTCGGGCAGGACGTATGGATGACATGCTCCATGAGTTTGCATCCATGAAAGAGGCAAGCATGGTCCCTGATATTGTTTCTTACAACACCTTAATAAACAGCCTGCGGAAGATGGGAAGGTTGGATTTGTGCTTGGTTTTCTTTCAGGAAATGGCTGAGAGAAGAATTGAACCAGATTTGAGAACCTACACCGCATTAATTGACAGCTTTGGCCTATCAGGGAATGTCAAGGAGGCATTGAGACTCTTTGATGACATGAAAAAAAAGCAGATATCTCCTTCTATCTATATCTACAGATCACTGATTAGTAATTTGAAGAGAGTTGGGAAGCTGGAGTTGGCTATGAGGTTATCGGAGGAAATGGACTCTAGTGCTTCAAATCTTGTTGGTCCTAAAGACTTCAAACGGAAGAGGAGATAGTTCATTTCAAGGCTTTGGGTTAAATTCAATGAGTTGGTTTGAAAGAAGTAATCTGGAGGTTCCTCTCTAGTGATTTGCTCAAATTTTGGTATGCAATTTCTCCCGCCTGCTTTCATGTACTCTGGATTACTTATACTCTATACATTTCATTGTTAAATAACATTTAAGCAAATACTTGTTACTATATAGAGATTATCAGTTTCTATCCCCTGAATTTTTGTTTGGCAGAGTTAATCAATTTTGGGGTCTGGATCTGAGGCAAAGGAGGGACGGTATAGGAAAGGTAGACACCTACAAATGTGTTCAAGAATGCAGACTTTGTGAATATCTGTGTCAATGTCCAATTGACTGATTTTAGGGTAGAAAATTGTCTGTAGGACTTCTTTTCTTTTGAATAATTTAAGCAGGTTATGTCTGTGTGCAGTACCAAGAATTATTCCTCAAGACAAGTGAATGACTGAAATACTGGAGTGTTAATTACTCCTTCTCCTCGCCTTCAACCCCTCTGATTTGCATTCTTTTGTATGTGGTGCAGCTTGTCCATCGAAAGTCGTTGCGCATAGGCAGACCAAAATCTGCAAGGTCGGTCTTCTGTCTTGTGTCAGCACTCAGCAGCAGTATACTGATCCGTACAGCGTCATCATGTGTGCAGTGTGGTGGATGCGCCAACTTGTTATCACTAAACCACCAGACTGAGAGAGAGACGAATATATGTTTCAACTCTTTTTTTCTTAATCTGTTCTACTTGTGTATAGAAAATTTTAATTTAGAATTTTATATTTGTTTTTTTTTTAAATGAAATTTATGCGGTTCCATGTAAAAGTTAATATGTTATATTTCACCATTGGAATGCTACGAATATATGTTTCAACTCTTTTTTCTTAATCTGTTTTACTTGTGTATAGAAATTTCTAATTTAGAATTTATATTTGTGTTTTTTTAAATGAAATTTATGCGGTTCCCTGTAAAAGTTTTTTATGTTACATTGCACCATTGGAATGCTTATTGGCATAGTATGAGAGATTACAGGAGGATTAATGTCATACAACAGCTAATTTTGATGCCCCAGAAGTAAATTCTTGTTCTGCTTGAAACAATGTTGGGCTTAATGAACTATGTGATTGCAGGTTGCTGAAAATTTGAAAGATCTAAATAAGGGGAGCAGGATCTGTGGGTGGACTGTCGATGCACCCATAATCTTCTATAAGTGGACAATGAGCGTCGCAGGCCTGATAGTGGTGCAATTTTGTGGGCAATAAGACCCTAAGCTCGCTGCTCACAAGTCAAGGAGATCAAAATCATCAAATGGAATTTGTTCACATGGCAAAAGAAATCATTATAGGATTCAAGTCTTTGAAGAGAGTGCATGGGGACTATGAAGGGTGGCAGGAACAGAACTGACGAAGTTGTCACATGAGCCTTCCATAGGACCACAAAGCTGCACTGAACTTAGTTCACAGAAAAAGGACCCTACATCATAAAGGAATCTCATCCCAACATTGCCCTGGTTGAACACCCCCCACCCAACCCCCACACTTTTTTTTTCGCTAAATCATTTGCCACCTTATTGCTGTTCCTGATTCACATTATCTAGCATTCATTGGCGTCTAACATTTGATTCTTGGAAGTAAGAACATTCAGAAATTAGCTCTATTGACCATCATGCCTTTGCATAGGTTTGATTCTTAGAAAAATGTTACTGTCCTATGAAAATGCTCCCCAGAACCCGAAAGAAGTGTTAAGAAAGGAACCAAGTGAAAGTAGAGATATAATTGTGCTTTATTAGTTCCTTTCAAGGCCTCTCTGTATAATCTTTCCCGATATCTCTTCATTTTAACATATTTTCTGGTAATTTTTATTGTCTTTTTCTTCATTCTAATATATCAACATTGATCCTTATTCCTTAAAGCCCAAACTACCAAGTCAGAAAGATCTAAGGCCTTATCATACAAAATGTAATTTTGAACAAAGAGGGCATGTTTTGTCAAATTTCATTCAATCTGAAGGGCAATGGATGGCTTCTGGTGAGTGATGGTCATCTTGACTCTTCTATAATTTCCTGGAAGAATTTGATAATGTAATCATTATACCTATTATTTGAGTTATGGGTGCAGGTTCAACTGATTGAACTATTCTTTGCCTGAGCTGTCACATCTTGTGCCTAAATGCATTCTAAAGCTCGATTCATCTCTATTTTTTTTGTTTCAGAATGTGTTCTAGACTCCGAATCTATTCCAAAGATGCATATCAATTACCAAACACCCGTAGCTGAGAAGGGTTAGTAGGACTCAATAGTCAGGAAGTCTTACTTTCAAACCAATAGGCTGTTCAGTCAAAGAACTATTTTGGGTTTAGTCTCCTAGTTCAAGAGATAACACTAGCTAGAAACAAAACCAAATCAAACAATGACAGAAGAATCTAATTCTAACCAAGAGGAAGTGAGCAGAATATACTAAAGAATAAAGGTTCCATAATGCAATTGGAAATCATATTATGAGATAATAAAAAAGAAGCGAGAGAATTAGGAGCAAGTTTTGATCAACAAGAAACCCTAGGTGAAGAATAGTATACTCTTCAAGCTGTAGTTGCAGAGGCTAAGATCCGGACAAGAAACTCTTCCGTGTTGCTTCTGTTTAGAGTATCCCTATTTTGGAGAGGGCATAACCTCACAAGCACTTTTTTTAGAAGTGGGCAATGCAAGATACGGTTTCTACAATAAAGATACTGTTCTAAGTTTTTGGGAAGGGTGAGATCACTCCATTAATAATATTACTACTCCCTTCTCTTCCTCTACTTCCATTATTACTTCCATTTTATCGCAATATCGAATCAAAATCTGCTCCAAGTTATTGAATAGGAGTGGCATTCCCTTGGTGAAGACCATCTTCAATCTGGAAGGAGATAGATATTTCAATGGATGACCATTGATGTATTCCTTTCTTCAGTCTTCTGTTCTTGCTTCCCTCCTTTTGGTATTGTTAGCCAACGTTGAGGACGAGAAAGAAAGACACAATCCCATGCTTGCCAAATAAAGAAGCTTATCCTTCTTCCTCTTTTGTAAGCAAGGTCATTATGGCCAAACCATGTCACTCTCTCATTACAATGAAGGAATTTTAAATATACAAAATGCTTCATTGTGGAAGCTTAGCTAGCTTGTCTAGTCTCATACCCATAGATTGGGGAGGTGGGGGGGGCTGATATATATAATCAGGTCAAAATCACTTTTGGAAATCTTGCTATTCATTTGCTGATTGGGTTCCAATTTAGCTTGAATTGTATACAATGAATGAATACTCCCATTTTTTACATCAAATTAATCTATGTAGAGGTTCATGCCTCTTAAGGAAGAAACATTTAAGAAATGGGAAAACTTCTCTTTAATCAACCAACCCCCCCCCCCCCCCCAATCCAAACAAAAAAAAAAAAAAAAACCTAATAAAAATTTGTAAAGCTAAAGAAGAGAGAGAAAAAAAAGACAACCATGAATCTGCCTTCTTCAGCTGTAACAAAATGAAGAGTATATTATGCTTCCCAACCCCTAAGAAGTGTAGCTCGCGCAACCCGATTGACTCCCAATGTGAAGGCACCCATGCGGAGGTTGCACTCATGGGTCTTACACATTCCTTTGATGTCACGGAATGCCCTTGTCATGTACCTTTGCAGTTCATTATTCACCTTCTCTTCCTCCCACAGGAAACCTTGAATATTCTGCAAAAGCAACAAGATACATTATAATTATATCATCTTCCTCTAGTGTTGTAAGATGCAAAGGTTAAAAAAAATGATTATTCCATCATCTCCAACTTCAAGTACCTGAACCCACTCGAAATAGCTCACTGTCACACCCCCAGAATTGGCATATATATCAGGGAGTATGATAACTCCTTTCTTGGAAAGAATCTGCAACAGAAATAGCCAGCCTTAAAGTAAGTTTGTAAGATCAGAAGATAAGATTATACTTTTGTAACTGCTAACCAAGTGCTCAGTCACCTCATCTGCATCAGGATCAGTGGGGTGATTTGCAGCTTCAACTATGAACTTGGCCTTCACATCTGCTGCATTTTCCCTACGCAGAAATAAGATGGAGAGGCAATGGAATTATAAACTATACCAATCAGTCAAAAATAAGATGTCACACCAAGCCCTCAGATTCTATCACAACCTTTTTTAATTCTTCATAACATATCATAAGAAGTTCTGTGATATGTTTGTCTATTAATATTACAGTCAAATGAATGTATTGGTCACATTTGATGATGAACACAGATGAAGATAGTTTTGCATGTTGTACGTTTGCTAGAAACTATATGGACTAATTAAATGATATGTTTACATGGAGAAAAGAAAAGAGACAAACCTGTTAAGGACACCACCTAGAGCACATGGGATGAGAACATCACAATCATGCACAAGCAGTTCATTCATATCCATGGCATCTCCACCTTGGAAATCCTTTAATCTTCCTCTGCCATCTATGTGTTTGACCAAATCTGGGATATCAAGTCCATTTGGGTTTTTTACTGCACCAGTAATGTCACTCACTGCAACAACCTTGCCACCTCTCTCATGAATGAGCTTTGCTGCCCATGAGCCCACATTACCAAAACCCTGAAAGGATAAACATCTCCATTGAATCTTTTATAACAGACCTGGTATGCATACTAATGGATTATTAGCTCAAGTTGAAGATAATATGGAACATACCTGGATAACAAATCTCATCTCTGGAATGGACTTCCCATATTCAGCAAGCAGAGCCTCTGTAGCAAAAACAACACCTCGTCCAGTTGCAGCCTCCCTACCTAGTGATCCACCAAGATCCTACAATACCAAATTAATATAACATAAGCTTCTCTACACTCCAAAGACTCCATATTCAGCAGCAAATAGATGTACTTACTATAGGCTTCCCTGTTACAACAGCTGGTGAGTGACCATGAAACTTTGAGTATTCATCCAAAATCCAAGCCATTGTCTGCCCAATTCCAATATAAGCTACATGAATTTTTAGTTTTAAGAGTGATAGAATAGTACAAGAAGGCAAAAATCCCATATCAACAAAAACACCATGGAATACCTGTGCATTAGTTCCCATGTCAGGAGCAGGAACATCAGTGTGAATTCCAATAAGATCATGGATCTTCTGAGTGAAGACACGGGTGAGGCGTTCCAATTCGCTCATACTTAGGTCCCTAGGGGAGCACCCAATTCCTCCTTTTGCTCCACCATATGGAATGTTTGCTACAGCAGTCTTCCATGTCATTAGTTGAGCCAGAGCATTTACCTCATCGGGATCAACCTGTTGATCAATACCCCTTCCGGTTAAAAAAAAATGAAATCGGGGAAGCTTTAAATGTATAGATGGGAAGTTCCTTTGAAGTTCCTTTGCTGGTTTAAACGCTTAACATGGAACTATCCTAAGAATTTGAGAAAGAGATAATCAAAATTAGGAAGATATGCACAGGCGAAGTGGAGATGTAAACAATCATTGGAATCTCAAAACAAGACCTTGATGGTGAATTTCCTAACCCTACAAGCAGATCATCTTGTTTCCTGAGGTCTCTCAGAATCATGTTGATGTACTCAACAATCGTTACATACATCTCTAGATCTATTCAATAACATAAACACAAATTACCTTCGACAAACATGCACACTAGCACAGTGACTCACAAGTATATTAGAAAATCACCCAGTGAACTAAATCTGAAAACCTAGACAGTTTCAGTAAGAATTCTCAAACCCATGTCACCAAAGCATCCAAATAATACCCACATAAAAATAAAAATCGATTTTTCTTGGGGGGGGAAGGGGGTAGGGGATTCACTCATTCACCTCGGGATGGTATCGGATCCCTCCTTTCATCGGCCCACGTGCATTATCATGTTGAACTCTAAATCCAACATATGAAGCCAGGGTTCCATCATCTTTAGGGATTGTACATTCCACCTGCAAACCCAATACACTATAAATCAAAATGGTCGACAAAAAATCCACAACAGAGTAAAACCCATGATCTTCTAACATATAATTCTTGCCTTGATTTCTCTGAATGGGATCAAAAGACTTTTTTCAAGCTTCGAATCCAGTCCAAGGATACGAGCAGCATGACGGAAGTTACGATTAGTTGCAGCGAGAGCGTTCATGGTTCTGCAAACAATTGAAACAAGCAATACCCAGAAACCAAAACTGAAAGAAAGAAAAGAACAGAAAAAGAGTAATGATCAAAGAGAAGTAGAGGAGAATGTCAGAGGCGCAATTAAAGATGAAAAAAAAAACTGAAGAACTGAATGAGACTAATAGGGTGAGAACTGAGAAGGTGCGATGGCTTATTTATAGATGGTGCTGGTTGAGATAGAATTTCAGAGGGGAGAGAAGAAGGTGGAATTCGAAGCTGAGTGAAGCAAAAGCAAAATTTGCTAATTTTTATCAGAAGAAACAAAAAATACTGTTGCTACTTGCTAATATATCTATGATGCTGACATTTTCCTAGAAAAAACTTGGACTAAGTCGACTGACACAGACTTCAACCAAAGTCGAAGTTTTTTTTCTTCCGGAAATACCCCTCATTTTGAGACGTATTTAATAGAATCTACCTGCCATTCTAAGGAGAGTAGAGATGTAAGTGGATGGTTTCAAATTCAGGTAACTTTTGATAACTAGATGATAATAGGATACGGATCCGGATATGTATCCGTTTCGATAACTGAACATTTTCATAATTTAATTTTTCACATGTATAGGAACAGTAGTCAGGAGACTTAGGACATATCACCATTGTAATTTCTCCTTTGTGTTTAATATATGTTTTTCTTAATTTCATAAAAAAAATTTAAAAAAAAGGCTCTTTGTGGATGCGGATTTGGATAATCAAAATGAAATATTTATCAAATGTTGGATCGAATTCTAATAGCAAAATAGGTTAATCAAATACGAATTCGAATACTAGTATTGTATTCATGTTGAATTTGCTCGATTTAAATCTATAGTGGAGACAATATATTGTGAAATTATTTTGCTACTCTCATCTACTGTTTTGGTGCATCTGGAATTTAGAATTATTTTTTGGAAGGAGTGGGTTTTGATTATTCAAAATGCCAAAAAAATAAAATAATAATTCATTCTAGTATGAATTTAATGCTTTTGCAATTATTTTTCATGTCTAATTTTATGAAATAAATTTTCTTAATTAAAAAATATATATATTCATTTTAAAGTAGATCAATTTCTTATAACAAAAAATGGTGAACTATGAGTGTCTCTTGTCTTATTAAAATGTTTATGTTATTCATAACGTTTTGAGTGTCTTCTTTTTCCCAATTGATAATTGTCTTTTTTTTTTTTTTTTTTTTTTTTTTAACAAAAAGAAGGGTAAAATGTAGTTTGAAAGAACGAGAGGGGCATTATGGGAAACACAAAATGATCTTCCGTTCCGTCAACAAGTAAGCAAGAAAAGCTGGCGTTTTTTACTCCTTATGGGATGCAGAAAAGCGAGGAATTATGGTGTACAACTGTTATTGTAGGCTCGAGTGACTACAAAAATCCTTTTCATCTTGAACGTTGGATCTACGACCTATACGTGACTCCGGCGTGGCCGGGGCCCACGTTAGCTCAGATTTGAAAACGTTTACCAGATTAAGAGGAAAATAAATAATAATAAATACGTGGCGCAAAGAGGACGCATCTTAGCTGGTTGACAACGTCGTTAATGAGTAGGCTACACGAGCACGAGGCGCCGCGTCTATCTAGCTAAACTGAAAAAATATCCTAAAAGGAGGACGGTTTCTTGACGTTTTTGAAACCGTCATTGACATTCGGATCCGACGTTGGTTTTGAGGGGTCTTCATATGAGGTTGTGATCTTGAAATTTGGTTTCTTATACAAACGAAAGCGGGTAGTTCGACTTGGAGGGTGAGGAAGCCAGGTCGCATGGCGGCGGTGGCTGGCTCATCGTCACGTAGCAGATTACGTTCTTATCAGGAACACCTACTATAAAACGTGCTTTTGGAAGATTTTTTTTATTGGAAATTACCCTCACTTAAAAAGCAAAAGAGAAAGAGAATGCCACCGAATTTTTATCTCCTACAATTCTGACACCCTATAATTTCCCTACAATATTTCACATGGGAGTTGAAATGACCACTTACCCACTGTTTGGACACATTTCCCAAGGCAATGGGTAAGTGGTCATTTCACTCTCATGTGAGGCATTGTAGGGAATTGGAGGGTGTCAGAATTGTAAGTAATAATTATCCGAATGCCACCTGCAAGTGTGGTTCGTATCTTAGATCGGTTGAGGCTGATCCCAAGATTAGACTGATACAACGAGGTTTCATTGGATTGGTCGATCCGAACAAGTTTGACTGGATTGGCCGATCTGATCTGATCCAATCCTTGACCGATCCAACTAAATAGTTTTTGGATTCTTTCAAAGTTTTTTAGTTTTTTATATTATCTTGACCGATATCAATCGATATTGACCGAATCAATCTGGATAATATCAGCTGATCCGATCCTAAGATCACAACACCCACCAACTCTGACCAATACATGACCTGATCCATAAAAAAATGATTTTGAGGGGTTTTTTGACCGATCCTGACCAATTTGTATCAATCCAATCCCGATCCAGAAAGGTTTTAGCCATGATCGATATCTGGATTTTGAATCTTGCCTGCACGACATGCCACCCCAATGCCCTGACAAAGGCACTTGAAATGACCGTTGTACCTCCCTAGAATCCCAAAAATGATTAGGGGTGCAGTGGTCATTTGTGCGCCCTAACAGTGACGGTATGTCTAGCACAACTATAATAAAGGTCTGTTATCTATCAAAATCATGTGGTGATTTTGGCATTGAATAAAAGGGCATGTCTGCGATTATCACATGTCAAATTTAGACTCCAATTGAATCACATAACCTTCCATGTATTTTCATGTATCATGGTTGAAACAATTCTTTTTTCCTTATCGAATTGGCCACTTGTGGAGTTTCTAATATTGTGGAAACTCTATCTATTACCCAAAATAAAAACAATATTGTGGAAAATCTTAACACTTTAATGGTTCCATTTCGAAGGTGGAACATGGACGATTTTTTTGCCATATTTCTTTAGAAAGGGTTTTGTGTACGGTGTGCATGTTGCACGATCATGCACAAAACTATTGAATGGAATTTGTGCACTATGCATGACCGTACACTTAACTTTTTGCCTTTTTTTTTTTTTTTTATTTTTTATAAATAGTTTTTCTTTTAACAATATTATTTTTTAGAATCTAAAACAGACCTCACAAGTAGTTAAGGAGTTTAAACAAGTTTGTAAGTATCTCTCTTCATTGCTTGAAGCAGAGGAAGTTTTTTGGTTTAAAAAATCTAAATATTTACACATATCTAATGGAGACTGGAACATAAGATTTTTATCACATGATGCTAATTCTCATTTACGGAAATCAATCATTTATTCTATTGTTGATTCTAATCGCAATTGAACCAAATAATAATAATTTTTAATGGCAATCATGTGGCTGATTTACTTGCTAGTGCTAGGGTTTTTTGCATTAGGATTACGTACTATTTATACCACCTCAAACCCTTTAAATCTGGGTTTTATTGAAAGTCTTTTCAATCCTATTATTTCTCCAGATGATTACTTGCTTCTTACTTCTTTTCCATTTAAAGATGAGATAAAAAGTGTTCTTTTTAATGTTGGTAATTTTAAAGTCCCTTGCCTTGATTGCATACCGGCTATCTTTTTCCAACAGTTATGGTTCCAAAGAAGGAAAATCGTATTTCTATATCATATTACAATTTATAAGCCTATATAAGTTAAGGAAGAGCGTTTTCTATGGGGGAGCGCAAGGGCATGTGCGTGTGGCAATCAATGATAGCACATGCACTAGCATCTTGGGGGGAGGGGGTGAAACAGTCATTTTGCCCCACTGTGTCTGGGAGTGGCCTACCCCTTCTCTCCCCCCCCCCCCCAAAAAAAAAAACATTTTCCTGTAAGTTTATGTATTGTCTTATTATTAGCTAATCAGTTACGTACTGGGCTTAGTAAGTTTATTTCTCCTTATCAAGCAACTTTTATTAGAGGGTGACAAATAACTAATAACATTGTTCTTGATCAAGAGATATTCAATTATTTGAAACATCATAAAGGTAAAAGAGGGTGACTTGCCCTTAAATTAGATATGTCTAAGGCATTTGACGGATTGAATGCGGCTATAAAAGGGGGGGCTCTTTGAATCTTTGGGTTTCAATGATAAATGGGCGATGAATCTATTCAATCATATTAAATTGAATCATTTCTATCTTGAAATCTCACATCTATTGTTTGTTGATGAAACATTTTTGTTCTAAGCAACATCTAAGGATAATTATTTTCTCATCATGAATGTTATTTTAGGCCTATCTTAGCATTTATTAGGTCAAAAAAATAATTTTGAGAAGAGTAGTGTCTATTTTAGTAAAAGAACGTCCAAGGATTTTATGAACTTTATCTACAAAACACTAGGAGTATCTAATATTCCTCCCAATGCTCTTTACTTGGGAACCCCAAATTGTTTTGATCGATCAAAAACTCAAGCTCTCTCCAACTTGGTTCATCGAGTTAAAGGTAGGTTGGCAGGATGGAAGGTTTCTTTTTCAACTCATGTCTTGGCAGGGGCTTGTCTATCTCTCTCCTCTCCTTCCGAATGACATCTTTGCCCTCCGCTGGAGAGGAGAGATAGACCTAGGGAGCACTAGTGTATGTTATGTTCTCAGTCAAAGAACTCGATCCCTTAAATAAATTAGGGCTAAAGATCATACATAGGCTGTGTGGCTTCTTGCACAAGCACAAAGGACAATGAGAGAGCGTGCAACTGCACAAGGGTATCAATTGGGGTGGGATTTTTTTCATTTGAGGGAATAGACGGTGATTTTGCGCGGTCCTATATTTAGGTGTAGGCTGCATGTAGCTTGACATAGTTCTTTTTCCCAATTGTACCATAAATTGATGGTAGAGAGCCGCTAAAGATGTCGGTGTGGGGATTTCCATATCAATTGTGGTGTGAAGAATAGTATCATGAGAGAGAAATATAATTAAAATATCTCGTAGATCTAGGCAATTTCCCAAATTAAAACAAAGAGGAAGTATTCTGTGCATGAGAGCGTGCCTTTGCACGTGCAGAAGCAAGGGCCACGGGGTGGTCATTAGATTCATTACCGCCTTTCATGGGGTTGGGACTGTCATTTCGCTCCTTCTATGGTTAGCATAAGATGCATTCCTGGAGATGATACGCTGGCGTCGTGGGAAAATTTTCCCTAAACCAATTTTTTTGGGTGCGTTTTCTCTAAACCAAATTACCAAACCCTCTTTCCGAACCGAACCTCCTCTTATTGGGATTTTTATCCGCTGTACTCATCGTGCGGCGCTGCAATTAAGCTTCCTTCTTCGTCTCTTCCTTGTCATTTCTCAGATAAGCATTAACATTGCAAGACAGCGACTCAGAGACCAGAGTCAGTCCGGTCTTCTGGCGTCGAAGAGCACTTCCGGCGCTGCAATTAAGCTTCCTTTATCTTCTCTCTCTGCTGTGTCTAAGACTCTCAGGTAGGTAAATCTGGGGTATTATTTTTTCCTTTTCAAACGTTGATCTCTTTGGTGCAGATAAGGTTTCAAACTTCGAACAGTTTGCCCTCTTCTTCTGTAATGACTTGATGCGTAATTCCATCAGTTGGATATTATTTTGTACAACTTTCGTTTTAATTTTTCATTAATATATATTGTTTTGGAGGGATTGAGCGGACTGTGGAGTGTATGCCAAGCTTGTTCTGTCAACCTTGTTTACAGTGATACTTTTTGCTTTTCAGTGAAATTTTATACTTCATTACGGCTGGTTCCCCCCGAGCTTGCTGATTGGGAAAGGAAATTGGGATACTTTCTCCTTCTGTTAAGGTGAAAATTCAGATATGAGATGGTAGTTGTATTAAAATTAGTGATATGACTCGTATTATGCTTTTGATTTCATACACTTGGGGGGGGGGGGGGGACTGTAATAGGTATAACAAATATTAAGAATGGATGGATATTATCCCAATTTCATTTCAATTTTTATCACTGTAAGTGATAATTGATTGATAATGTGGAAATATGTCGAAAAAAAACATAAAAAACGAAAATCTGATTTTTTGGCCAAAAATTTTTACAGCTAAATGAATGATTCTCAAATTAATCCGAATCAGAATTTTTTATAGTCCACTTCTTATGACTGAATTTTTAAATTTTCGAATATGAGTTATTCAGCACTTTATGCCTTCCTATTATGCTTGAATCAGAACTCCTCAGCACGTGCATATCTGTACATATTTGTGTCATTTCACTTGATTACTGATTGTTTATTTAGTGTGTTTACTGATCATACAGGTTGAAGGTTGGTCTACTGCAAAGGAGACTTAGAACCGCTGAAAATTGCTGCCTCATTTTGATATTGTAGTGAAGGTGTCATGACTCCTGCTAAAGATAGTGATGATGCAGCTCAAACTCCTTCAACGTTAGTAGCCAATTTTCTTTTTCTTGGATAGAAATGTATCCTCCGCTTCTTATCATAAAACAAGTACCTGTTTTCCTGCTCTGCCTTTTTTTCCTCTCTTCACTTGTTAGCTAGGGTGTCCATCCCAAGCGACGTGCCGCGTCAGCGCCCGGATGTGGTGACAAGTAGGAAAGAGTTCTCATATCGTGGACGAGTGCGGGTAAAGAAGCTAGTCCAAAAGCGTAGGATTAGATTAGTATCTTGGAACATTGAATCTTTAATAGGTCAGAGTCTAGAAGTGATAGATGTTATGAGGAGAAGGATTAACATAGTCTGTTTTCAAAAGACTAGATGAAAGGGTAAAAAAGCTAAGGAGTTGGACGACTTTAAACTTTGATATTAGAGAATAAAAGTAATAGAATTAGAGTGGGCATAGTAGAGGATAAAGATTTGAAGAGTGATCTAGTGGATGTTAAAAGATTCGGAGATAGGATTATATCCATTAAGTTTGTGTTGGAGAAAGAGTTTGTCAATATAATTGGCGCTTACGTACCTCAAGTAGGTTTGGATGAAAGTAGTAAGTTACAATTTTGGGAACGCATGGATGGATTAGTGCAAGGTTTTAGTCAAGGAGAAAATATTATTATTGGTGGTACTCTGAATGGACATGTTGGGAAAGATCGTAGAGACTGTGAAGGTGTACTTGCATGGTTCAAGATACATAGTTGTCAAGGCGTCTATGTGACCCAAGGCGGTGGAGAGGGCAAGATGGCCAAGGCGACTGGGCGCCTAGGCGATGACTTGACAACTATGTCAAGATATCGGTTTCCCAAGTTTCTGAGATGAAACCTATATATACTACTGTATCGACCAGGTTTCGACAATATTTTAGAAATTTCGATGATTTTGACCAATTTCAACCAATTGCAACCAGCCCAGTTTCAACCAGTGTTGGTAGTTTCAACCAGTTTCAGTAGTTTCGACTAGTTTGGACAGCGCATGGCATGTCGATTGCCCTTAACAATACCAAGTTTTGACCAACACCTACGAAATCTTGATTTCTTGGCTGGTCAAAACCGGCCTTGAATCAAGATTTCGAACCTCGTGTACATAGAGGATATAGTTTTGGAGAGAGGAATGAGGAGGGAATCTCATTTTAAATTTTGCTATGGCTTATGATTTATCCATTGTAAACACTTACTTTGAAAAGAGAGAGGAGCATGTAGTTACCTGCAAAAGTGGTTATCATAGTAGCCAAATAGATTTCTTCCTAACTAGAAGGTCTAATAGATTGTTATGTAAGGACTGTAAGGTTATACCAGGGGAGAGCCTAACCATACAACATAAATTAATGGTCATGGATATGTGGCTTACAATGTAAGAAAGGTGGGCTTATTTGTCCTAGGATAAGGTAGTGGATCTTAAAAGGAGATACTTTGAAATCATTTACTGATGAAGTGGTTGAACAAGGAAAGTGAGACTTTGAGGGAGACACTAATCCGATGTAGAATGAGATAGGTACTTGTATTAAGAAGGTTGCTAAAGATGTCCTAGGCGAATTAAAAGGAAAACTTCATTCCTCTAGAGAGACTTGGTGGTGGGATGATGAGGTTCAAGCAACCATTAAGACTAAGAAAGCTAGTTTTAAGACCTGACAAAGGACTAAGGATGTAGAGGATCTACAAAGGTATAAATTTGCCAGAAATGAATCTAAGAAAATTATGGGACAAGCAAGGGCGAAGAAATATGAAGATCTTTATAACAGTCTAAGCACAAAGGAAGGGGAAAAAGTTATCTATAGGACAGCTAAAATGAGGGAAAGGAAGAGGAGATCTCGACTATGTTAAATGTATTAAAAGTGAAGACGGTAAAGTACTAATAAGGGATGAGGACATCAAGAAGAGATGGGAAGGTTATTTTTTCAACCTGCTAAATGAAGACACTTCAAGTAATAGTGATCCAGAAGACTGATTACCCATCAAGACACCACATGTTGTAGATATATACAAAAAATTAGGGTGCCTGAAGTAAAAGAAGCAATAAGGAGGATGAAAGTAGGCAAGGCACAAGGCCCAATGAGGTCCCAATAGAAGTGTGGAAGAACTTAGGAATCTGTGGTTTGTCTTGGCTAACCAAGTTGTTTAATAAAATTATGAGTACAAGAAAAATGCTAGATGAATGCCGGAGAAGCATCGTGGTTTCGATTTACAAAAATAAAGTTGATATTCAGAGCTGCAATAACTATAGGGCATAAAACTAATGAGCCATGCTATGAAATTATGGGAGAGGATTATTGAAACCCACCTGAGATAATAAATTACTATTACTGAGAACCAATTTGGTTTTATGCCAGGAAAATCCACGACAGAAGTTATATACTTGGGAGACTCATGGAAAGATTTAGAGATTGCAAGAAGGATCTCCATATGGTCTTTATTGACCTAGAAAGCTTATGGCAGAGTCCTTAAAGAGTTAATCTGAAATGTACTGGAGAAGAGGGATATTTCAAGTAAATATGTGGACATAATTAAAGATATGTATAATGGTGTGTTGACAAGTGTAAGAATTGTAGGGCCCTAAGGTAGTGAATTCCCAATTAAAATTAGGTTACATCAAGGATCGGTTTTAAACACTTATTTGTTTGCACTTATCGTGGATGATTTAACCAAAGTCATTCAAGATGAGGTTCCTTGGTGTATGCTTTTTGCTGATGATATTGTTTTGGTGGATGAGACAAAATCAGGGATTGATGCCAAGTTGGAGTTAGGGAGATCAACCTTGGAATCAAAAGGTTTTAAGATAAGTAGAATGAAGACGGAGTATATGGGGTGTAACTTTGGCCACACTAGGATGAATAACTTTGGTTTTAACACAAAAGTAGGGATTAGCGCCAAGTTGGAGTTATGGAGATCAACCTTGGAATCAAAAAGTTTTAAGATAAGTAGAACGAAGACGAAGTATATGGTGTGTAACTTTCATCACACTAGGACGGATAATGAGGTCATGAATGAGAGGGGGATTCCGCAAAGTGATTATTTTAGGTATTTGGGCTCAATCATAAATAAAGAATGTTATATAGAGGATGATGTTTCACTGAGAATTAAAATAGGATGGATAAATTGGAGATGTGATTGGTGTATTCCTTTAAAACTTAAAGAAAACTTAAAGGAAATTTTATAGGACAGTCATACGATCGACTATGATGTATGGTGTGGAATGTTGGGCAATTAAGAGGCATCATATGGGTAAACTTAGTGTAACGGAGATGAGTGGCAAAACTAGGAAGGATAAAGTAAGGAATGATCATATCAGAGCTGGTTTGGGAGTAGCTCCGCTACATGATAAGCTACGAGAAAGTCGTTTGAGGTGGCATGACAATGTTCAACAGAGGCCTTTGGATGCTCGAGTATGGAGGAGTGGTTTGATTCAGATTGAAGGAACTAAAAGAGCTACGGGCAGACCTAAAATGAGCTTAGGAGAAGTTGTGAGGAAAGACATGCATAGCTTAGGCCTTGTATCAAGTATGACCTCGAATAGAGCTGATTGGAGGGGAAGGATTCATTTAGCCAACCCCATTTAGTTGGGATAAGGCTGAGTAGTAGTTGTTGTTTTTCCTTCACTCTTTATGTTCTAAAGATTTTGACTTTGCATCTATAAATTTAAGGCTATAACCAGCTTCTCTCACCATTTAATCTATATTAAACATGTCCAATTTGTCCTTATGCAGGTCAAAAAACAAATACAAGGATCCTGATGATGGACGCCAAAGGTTTTTGCTTGAGTTGGAGTTTATACAGTGTCTAGCTAACCCAACCTACATCCACTGTAAGTTGTTTAATTTGTGGAAGTTTAACTTTGTTGTGCAATGAAATCTTAATATGGGTGTTTTCATTCAGAAATAATGTCATTTTAATGCATTAGATACACGCTTCTGCTTTCCTATCACTCTGTGCGGTTGGATTCAGAAATAAAATTGTATTTTTTAATCGGTACCTTATCAATGTTCATCCTCTAGTTCTTGATGTTTATGTGTTAGGATTCTAATGCAGATTTGGCACAGAATCGTTATTTTGAAGATGAAGCTTTCATTGGTTACTTGAAGTACCTTCAATATTGGCAGCGGCCAGAGTACATAAAATTTATAATGTGAGTTGCTTGTTATGTGCTTGAATTGGGATCTGAATGGTACAATGGTTTCAGTTTGCTGTTCCGTTTCATTATTTGCATATTTGTGGAGTTTGGATTTTCTTCTCATATTCTTTTTACGTATCTGCTTGGGTGATTTCAGGTACCCTCATTCCCTTTTCTTTCTTGAACTTCTACAAAATGCAAGTTTCCGCAATGCAATGGCACATCCAGGCAGCAAGGTGCCTCTTACCGGATTTATGTCCTGTACTGTAGGGGCATTTTTTAAATTGCTTTTAAGTGCTCAATTCTGCAATTGAGCTGGTTTTACTTGGATATTTAATTTCTTACTTTCTGGGAAAAGGGAAAGGTCCTTGGTGTGCTAATAAAAAATAGGGAAAGAGAACGCTACCTGGGTGCGTATGCCATGTGGTGCGCTGCCCCTGCACCCAGACACGGGCTTGCGAAATGACCACCGTACCCCCAGGATTTTCCGCCTTTCCATGGGGCTGTGGTGGTCATTTTGCACACCCCTGTGTCTGGGCGCAGGGGCAGTGCATCACACGCGCCCAGGTAGCATTCTTTCTCCCCAAAAAATAAAATAAAGAACGAAAGTTTCCTGTCCGGGAGCGTGGCTCCCACTCCTGTACCCTTGTTTCTGTCTCTCTAGTCTCTCCTCCTCCCTGTAAATGACCTCCCCTGCCCCCATGATTGAACCAAAAGGGGGGGCTGCTGTTTGGGTCTTGTGCATGCGTAGGAGCCACGCTCCTGGACAGAGAACATTTCCCCCAAAATAAAATAGAATATGATTGTATGAGTATATGACTTATTCCAAAAGAAAAGATGTCTGTGTTTGTGGTTACGAATATCTATTGGTATAAGAAAATACAGGCCTAGAGTATCTATGAATATGGAAGTGGTCAGTTTCATTCTTCTTGAGAGCAGAGTATTTACTCTACTTTTTAAGTTTATCTTTGTGCATGTTGCCGTTTCTTGTTATGTGTTGACGTTTTTCTCACAGATTGGTCTATCTGATTTATTTAATTGTAAAATCCACATTGGACATTTACAATCTCATCCACGTTGATTTATCTTAACCTTTTGGTGATGTTTTTACTTGGATCACTGATTCAATTTACTGAAAAAAGGAGTCATATATTACTTCCTTCATAAGGCAAATGGTTGCTTTTCTTTCTTTTTTAATGTAGTTGCCTATTTTGAGGCAACTTCCAGATCAACAGGTTCCTGCAAACAATTCTATGATAGAATCTCTGGTTTGAACTTATAAAAATACTTAAATACCTATAACGAAAACTAAAATAAAAGATATGGATTTTTTGTTCTGTAAATGAATCTCTGATTTGAGAGGCATACCCCTCTGATGTAGGGCTCCAATAGTACGGCGTAGGAAGAAGAAGGGCTAGCTCGATCCGGCCCCTATTAGCCCCAGGGTTTAAGTTAAAACCAGGCCCATTTAAAGTCCATATCCTGGTTCTTTACAAAACCCACATTAATATTGTAATAGTTCCTTAGTTTCTAAATTAATAGCTAATTAATAGTACTAGTTAACAAGTGCCTAAAATGACCTTAGGAGAAGTGGTGAGGAAAGACATGCATAGCTTAGGCCGTGTATCAAGTATGTCCTCGAATAGAACTGATTGGAGGGCAAGGATCCATGTAGCCGACCCCATTTAGTTGGGATAAGGCTGAGTTGTTGTATGGGCCCAGAAGCGATCCGAACAGGGTTTTCGAACCCCGGATCCTCATCTGGTTTGGTGGTGATTCCATTCCTGTAGACCTTCGGTGGTGAATCCAAGGTCATATCCTTTTTATTTCTTCTTTCTTATGTAAAAGAAAAGAGAGAGTGTTAAAGATTTCTGTTGTTAATACTGATCCGTCCCTATATACAATCCTGTTGCGATTAATCTCTCGTTGGCTCTACTGGTCCGGGATTGATTATGCATTATTTGGTATCAGAGCTAAGGAGGAACAATTGACGAAATCAACAATTGGTGAAATTCTAAGTGTGCAGATTTGATTTTCCGTGACTACAAAACTTGAGGATGTGTTTCTTTCAAGCAGGGGAGAGTTGATGTAGAGATCCAACGGTACTAGTGTAGGAGGAAGACAGGCCAGCCCAACCAGGCCCTAATTAGCCCCACGGTTTAAGTTAAAATTAGGCCTGTCTAAAGCCGGTATTCTGTTTACAGTAAGCCCATATTTTGCCCCTATGATATGGCCTGTGATCTGCAGTTTCTAGAAGATTTCATGGGCCCTCTTTAATTATATGATCAGCATAGCTGGTGGAGATGCTTAGTAGATTGCATGGGCCCCATATTGCTGCCTTGTATGGAGAATGTTTCTAGAAGATTCTTTGGGGGTCCTATGAGAAGTTCTGTTGAAATATCTTGAAGATCTGTTGGAATGGTTTCCTAGTAGTTACTATCTTCTATTATTGTAATAATTCCTCCGTTTTTAAATTAATAGCTAATTAAGAGCACTATGAGTTACTATTTTTATTGTTTCCTTTTTTGAGTAGTGCTGTCCATGCATGGAAGGTTCTAGTTTCTATTTTAGGTCTTGGGTTTTTTTATTTAAACAATGTACTACAGTAATAGAGGAGACAAGTCAGAGGGTCTCCCCCCCCCCCCCCTTTGGTTTAGTGATGAATATGGACAGGTTGCAGCGGTGAAGCTGTAACATCTCTTTGTGGTGATTCCAAGAGTCTGATTGGTAGTGATTCCCCTACTGTGGTGATTCAATTGGGGTTTGGTGGTGATTCCATTCCCACAGGCTTTTGGTGGTGAATCCAAGGTCAGATCCCTTTTATTTCCTTTGATATGTAAAAGAAAAAAGTGTTAAGAGATTTTTGTTCTTAAATCTTAATACTGTCGCTATATGCGATTCTGTTGTGATTGACCCCTCGCTGGCTTTACTGGTTTGGGATCGATGCTGTATCTCAACATGAATTTCAAACCAAAATGAACAAAATCTCAAAGCATGAGCATAAACTCAAAAATAATAAGACAATGAACCAGCCTAACAGTGAACCAGCCTAACAGTGAACCATGTTCCTGTGCATTTTCACTAGGTCTGGAATCCAGATTTTTTGAAACCTTTGCCACTTGTGGATCCGGGAGAGAGAATAGAAAATTAAGATCAGCACAAATGAAAATAGCACTTTATCGTACTTTGAGCATAGAGTAATATGTGGAAAGAGTCTCAGCAATTATGCTTTAGTGTTTTACTATTCCTATGATGCCTGTGATCCTGAGAAGAAGTTTTTCCTTTTGGAGCTCTCAGGAATTGGCGCATAGACAGCAATTCTTTTTCTGGAAAAACTACAGGAACAATCGGTTGAAACACATCTTACCACGACCTCTTCCTGAACCCACTGCAGCACCTCCAGCCTCAGCTCCACCTCCGGTGCCTGTGCCAGCCACAACTGTTGCCGTAGCTCCTCCTCCTGCCCCTGTTTCTGTGCCAGCCCTTTCTCCTATGCAATACACCTTGCCGCCTCCGCCTGGCTCTGCTCTTCCGAAGAACGACATGAGAAATACTGGGGTTGATCGAAGAAAGAGAAAGTAAACTCTTTATCCTTCGTCTGGTTTGACATACGGGGTGCAGCTTGTATGTATTTTGATGCAAGCTTTTTTGATCTTTACAGGAAAGAAGGTTGAATTCAGTTTTTTTTTTTTCATATGCTGTCTGTAAGACAGATGATGCATGACATGTGCTAGCTTAGGTAATTTCTATATCCTCACCCATTTACTTGTTTGACAGATTGTAGTAGCATGAGGAAACTGATTCATGTTATCCGACTCTTGTTGATAAAAAAGTTAAATTTAAATTTTGGCATTTGTGGATTTCTCCTGGTTCTGAAAATGAAAACAAAGCTTGATTATTGTCTATGTTCTTTGAGCCATGCAGTTATGTCCAGGAAGAAGAAAAATATTTCTAGAGCACTCTGAGAATGGTTTTTCTTTGGTCCAATACTGTGCAATATCAACATTACTGTTTTCCTTGAACAATACCTCTTTTTCCCCTTGTCATGAATATGATTTATGTTTATATATCAGTAAAATCTTTTTGCACTTAATACTTTTCTCAAGATGTGTTGATAAAATGATATGATGTGATTACACAGCTTGCTATATAACATGTGTGATGAATCTAGGATTATGAAATGAAGTGGTTGTGGGGGGTGAGTAGGTAGGATAAACCATAGGTTCAGATTACACACCCCTTTTAACAAGATCACAAGTAAACCCAAAACAGAATTTAAGTCAACAGTAAGGTCAAAGTCAACCTTATAGGATAGGGTTCAAATTCAGATCAAGTTAGGATGATGTTAGATTAACAAAGCCCCAAAAGGCTGAATTATTGAACAGCCAGATTTTAACCCAATTGACAAAATAGTGAAATCTGGAAATTAAATCAGAATATAACAATCAATCAGAAACTCAGATCAGCCTTAAAGTTAGGTTGAGTTTAGTATTTGGGCAGTAGATGAAATCTCCAAAAGATGGTGACAATCAAACGGTCAGATTGAGATTAATTAACAAAGATTCAAATCTGGAAAACAAAAAGGACAGAATTGGGGAGGGTCATAATGTATGCAGCTTTACCCCTGCTCCCCCCCCCCCCCTCCTGCTTTCTGGAAACAGCCTCTCTGTCAAAGCAGGGGTAAGGCTGCAAACATTATGACCCTCCCCAGACCCCGCAGTGGCGGGAGCCTCGTGCACTGGGTACGCCCTTTAGATCAGCAGACCTGATCTACACTAGGTCTTGGTCGAAGGCCTCTTTTAGGAAGGTCTTGAATGCCTCAAAAGATGAGGATGATCTGCTGGTCAGTTCTCCCTTAATAACAGCCAATGTCTATATTAACGGGGGGAGGGGGAGGGGGGAGGGGGGAGGGGGGAGGGGGGGGAGGAGAACACTTGTATTGAAATTGTTGGACAGGATATGGAATTGCAGACAAGAATGGAGTATTTACTTGAATATTGATGGAGAAGAAGAAGAAAGAAGAATATATGGCTAAGCAGTAACATCCCACCTAGCCTCAACCGGAATCCTACAAACCATTAGTGGCATCCCACCACATACCACTGTATCTCACATCAAATCTAAATTTGACAGAATAAAAAAACAGACTTAAACAGTAAAAAGGAAAGGCCTAACCCAATCCTTAACTAATAAGGTAATATTAATTGATTAGGAAACTAAAATAATGAAGGAAACTGACTCAAAACAGGTTGGACTTATAGAATTTTAATCCAGCCTAACTACAGTACTTAGTACCAATCAAAATAAAGAAATAAAGACACCAAATTAACTAATCCTGTATGCCTAGCCTCTATCATATTATAGGCCCATTGAAGAAAATCCATTGGATTAAAGGCCCAACACATGCATAACCCAACCCAAAGTTTATTTCTTAATAAAATAAGCACATTTAGGTGATTTATCTGCATTAGGAAGTTCATTCAAATTTGTCACAAGAGATTTTTCGAGGTCCATCTTAGTCACTCTTTTGGTTGTGTTTGGAGGATTTCTTTTGGGTTTCACTTCCTTTTTTCTAGGATATCTTTTTGTTTGTTAAACATGAGTTATCATGCCTCAGAAAATGGCATACCAAAAATTTTCGAAACAGATGAAACAGATGATGCTAGTCAGACGCAGCTGAAATTTTACAAAATGAGTGATGCCAGAATTCCTAGTCGTTTGGAAGCTGGGATAAGCTTGTCCCTGTCTCGGAGATTATTCTGGATAAGTTTAGGCAAGATTTGGTATGATTTCTATTTCAATTTCAGATTGATATCATGAAACAGTAAATAAATAGATTTTTGATCGAGAAATTGAAATTAGAAGTTTTTTTTTTTTGGGTGAATAGAAATTAGAAGTTACAGAGTCCTAGAATCCTTCTATAAAAGGGGCTGCCTGTAAGCATTTTGGAGCAAGTTGAATGAAAGATTTCTCATGTTGCCTTTTTTGTTTTTTGATAAAGATAAGAGGTTGATTTCTGCTACTTGCTCGTAGCTTGGGTTTTCAACAATTAGTTCTCCTTATGGACGAGTATAGTTTCTCTCTAATGAGGTTAACCATCAGAGTCGATCTCACATCATCCATGGGATAATAAATATAATAATAACTAGCTAATAGCATGAATGAATAATAATTAATCATCTTATTACATTCATCATTAAGTGGGTAATAAATATAGCTACTAGCTAAGATAACACGAACATGTGAAATCAATGAGAGATATCGATCTTGAAGGCCACAGAATTAAGACCGGGTTGGTCTGGTTCAGTTGATGAGCTGCATTGGCTTCTTATTAAACCAATGGAGTGCCAATGCCACTACGGGAACCAACACTAGGAGGATTATAAATTTGCCTTCATTCGTATAAGGGAGCCAAGGAGCTGACCAAATATAAGTAAAAACCAGTAACGATTGGGCCAGTTGAACCGGACCACTATAAGAGTGTCCTTCCACAAGTCTAAAGATCATCATTGAAGAAGTAACGAAGCCTGCACAGTTGACTGCCGCGAATATGATGTACCCAACTCTGTCTTTACTCATCCAAATCGGATCTCCGGCTCGGAGTTTACCGTTGTTATAGTCTTCCTGCCAATTACCAGCCGGTGGGTTGATTCCGACCTCAAAAGTGATGGTGGCAATGAGAACAAGAATCACCATGAGTGTATTACGGACGTCGAGTGAAGTATCTTCACTGACACTGAAATTGAAGTAGTGCAAGAACCTGTGACGACGATGAATAGCTAGTTTTGATAGTTTGTTAGGTGAGAAAGGAAAAGGAAAAGGAAAAAGCTTGTTGATCATCTTCACTTGATTGTTCTTGTTGTGGAGGATGTTTGATATATTCTGTACTTCAAGTGGTTCTTCTGGGTGTCTCACTGATTCATCCAAATCTAAGGCTGTCCAACCATGATTGTTTTTGGCCTTCACATTTATTGCCCTTATAACCTTACAACCACCACTGCACAACATCTTCACTATCTGCGTGCACAAGGAAGGAATATATAGTAATGGTTAATCTCAAGCTAATTAGCTCAATATATAACTGAATCACTCATGGATCTTACTTTTCCAGTTTTCTGCTCTGTTTGCATGGTTGATCATAAGGAAGTACGGCAGCAACAGGGTTGGGTTGGGCCGGGTTGGGCCGGGCCGGGCCTTTTAAAGCCCCAGCCCAACCCCTTAGCTGGGCCCAGGCCCGGCCTAGCCCTGACTTAGGGCCAGAAAAATCCAACCCTGACCCGTCCTCAGGGTGGGGCCGGGTTGACTGTGATTGGCCTTGATCATAGGGGGGTCAGGGAGATGCATGGGCTGGCTAGGCTGGGAGGAAGAAGAAGAAGAAGAAGAAAGAAGAAAGAAAAAAAAAAAAAATTAGAAAGAACACAAAGAAGAAGACAGGGTCAAGTTGGGTTGGGCCGGGTTCAACCCGAGGCCTCAACCCCAGCCAGACCCGACCTTGACTCAGAGCCATTAATTCCCAACCCTGACCTGCCCTCAGGGCCAGGATATCTCAACCTAGGCCTTGTTCGGGGTCAAGGTGGACTCGAGTCGTGTGGGCCAAACTTGCATCCCTATAAGGAAGGAGTCATGGCCCCCTCTAAGATTCATGAATATTCTTATGTTTGAATGTCATGAATGAGAGAGAGAGAGAGAGAGAGAGAGAGAGCTTATAGATACTTGGGCACCTTCTCCTTAACGGCTAGCTTTTAAGGATGAGTTCTACCCAAATCCTCAACAAGTGATATTAGAGTCAATGTTATGGTGTAGATATCCTAAAACCCCAACAACTAAAAATAGTATTTACATTCCATCGTTCAACTTCGGGGGCATCCATTAACCAAGGCCTTTGACCGGTGTCCATAAAAAGATCGTGCACAGTAAGGGGTATGTTGGGGGGTAGATTTTTATGACCATTGATGTGGGCAATGATCCTTGACAGTGTGGTGAAGGAAAATTTTTTCCTTTTTCAATACTTCGTTAGGCGTCACTATGTCTAGTGAAATATTAAGTACTTCCTCTACTCATTTTAAGCTGAAAAGTAAAAGTAGGGATTACCTGATGTCGTCTTAAGGAGGTTGCAAGGTGCAATACAGTGTTGCCTTCCTGATCGGTCTTGCTTAGAAGCCTCTCCATTTTAAGCTCTTGAATCCATCTCAACAATGCTTTAACAGATTCCAATTGTCCATGTTTCACGGCCAAGTGAAGAGCTGTCTCCTTTAGAAACGTCTTCTTCCGAAGAGAATTGTTGCACTTGAAGATGATTTCATCCAAGACTTCAATGCTCCCTCCTGCCATGACTGCACAATGAAGTGGAGTTCTCTTCTCTCTTCCCTGGAGTTGACCCAGAGAAGAGTCTACCTTCAAGAGTTGCTTCACTATCTCTAGGTGCCCATTAGCAGCAGCCAAGTGCAAAGGGCTATACCCATTTGGGTTTAGCTTTCTAACAAAGGAAGGCTTCAGGTTTGTGATCTCTTCCACAAAACAGAGTTGCCCAGCATTTACAGCAACATGTAATGGAGTGTCTATGAAAGGGTTCTTATCAATGACCTCAAGAACATATGAATCTTCTTGGAGCACGACATACAATTCGTCGATATCTCCTGCCTTCGCCGCTTCATTCAATCTCTGATGAAGCATAGTCGCTATTATTGCCTTACTCTTTTCTCTGTTCTGTTATCAGTTTCTGCTTCTTCTTCTTCTTCTTCTTCTCTGTAGTAAAAATAAGGGTGGTCCAGTTAGCCGCCTAAGGAAGATACGCATAAGTCTAAAATTAATCCACATGACTATGGGATTAAGAGCCACGGCAAGTATATTGAAAACCCATGGAAGTAGGGTGCATATCCTCCCTGGTCCCTGGCTACCCCTAAAATTTTTAATATGGAAAGGCATCCCAAATCAGAATCAAGGTTTTAGAACTTGGAATCTGAAATAGAAGCGATTTGAATTGGAATTGGCTTGAATCGGTCTTTAAAAAAGTTTTGGTCTATCTTAATCTAGGGTCCATAGGCCAATCCTAAGGGGGAAGGCTAAGAAGTCAACATAAATCTACAATTATCAAGGGAGAGTCGGAGTGATTGTGATCATCTACGACGTGTTACCCGTAGTGGCCATAGCGGCCTGGACACATTGTCTTGCACAACGTCCGCCTTATCCCTGCCCGAATGCCTTACCTAAACAGGGGAAAGGAGTGTCTTTTATGGCACAAATATGATCCCGTGACCTCCCGAGGGGGCATGCCCTCAACTAGCAAGACACCAACCGAATGACAAAGCAGCTGTTCACAAAGCAAGCGATTCAAGCATGGATCGTATGTGTCTTAAGAAACAATGTAACCAATATTCTTTTTATAAGGAAAAGATGAACGTGCAAGACGTACGTTCGACACTTCTAGTAGTAAAGCTCATCCAATAATTTTAAGGATAAATTACACTGTGATCCCCTGAGGTTTGTCTTAAATACAGTGTGACTCCCTGTGTTTCTAAATTATACAATCGGCACCTTTAAGTAGACGGTTAATAATAAAATGTAAAATACCAACTTTACCCCTTTAACATGTAATACCAAAAACCTATTCAAACCCCAGAAAACAAGTGAAAGGCACTGTTTGACAACGTTACTATTGTTTTTGACTAAAAACGTATTTTGGTGTTACTATTACCAGAATAACGTTACTGGTTTCCTGAAAGGTGTTTGATAAACCTCTTCTAAAAACAGTTTTGTATTGATTAATATAAATTATAAAATTACCATTAATAGTAAAATACATATAAAGTCAATGATGTTAGGACATTAAAATTTATTAAAAATCTAAATAAAGTTTATATTAAAAAAAAAGACAGAGATGCACTAATAGGTTACTATAAATTACAAAAATGCCATTAACATTATAAATTACAAAAGTTTATGGATCGATTAGACATACAAAAGTTTTAAAAAATAAAAACAGGAAATGTCTCATTCGTTTTTTCATCTTCAAAACCAGAGAAGCAACAAAATTCATTCAAACTATCAACAAATAAAAAAAAAGACAAAAAAAAAAAAAAAAAAAAAAAAAAAAAAAAACAGAAAAGTTGACATTGTATGATGCTCATGACTATCTTCTATGAACAGTTGAATAAAAAGGGTCATGGTGGATTCGAACCACCATCCCCTTGGAACATGCTTGACACATCCTCATGTTCCAAGTACTCTACCAATTTGAGCTAAAGACCCAACAAGGAAAGTTTGAAATTTACAAGTAACCATGAGATCATGCCACAAACCATGCTTCAATGATAATACCCAATTGGGACCTTGCCACAACCCTTCCTAATGTTCTCACATGTATTGAACAAAACAAGTTGGTGCCTTTGGATATGCTCCACTTTCTTTGACATACAAATCAAGAACCCAAAGATCTAAGCTGCTCTGTGGCTTTCAACCAATTTTCAAAATGAAGCACCTCATTAACATCCTAGACGTTAAACTAATTGAGAATTGGTCACCTCATTAAAATGAAGCACCTCATTAACATTCAAGGATGTTGTACTTGAATGTATTGGTTTAATAGGCAGGCCATGGTAGCATCAATCCACTTATAATGATTATAGCAGCATCAATCCAACTATAAAGAACTAAACAGAAGTGCATTGGGTTCCAAATAAACACTTACTATCAAGAGAAGACATGGATGTATCAATCATATTATGGACTGCAAGGTATATGATAATGCATCAAGAGATATGGAAGCATATTAATCTTCACGTAAACAGCAAAACCCAAGCATGTATTTAAGGATGCATTAGAAGAGAATAGAGGTATACTCATGGACAACCAGAATCAAGCATGTATAAGAGAATGCAACAGAGGAGAGTAGAAGTATACTAATCTTCTAATGGACAGCAAGATCCAAACATGTATTCAAGGATGCAACATAGAAGAAAGAAGTATACTAATCTCCTAATGGACATCGAGATCCAATCATGTACATAAGATTACAATAGAAAAGATGGAAGTACATTAATCTTCTAATGGACAGCAAGATCCAAACCTATAAATTCCAAAGAATCAAACAGTAGATCATCAAGTGTAGCCAAATTAAACCGTTTGAATTTGTATACATTGGCATTGTCTTCTTCTATACTCAACAGAACATCATATACTCCTAGTTTTTGTCCACTGAAGATACTTGAAAGCTTTCAGATAATTTCAAAATCCCATAAACTAGAACTCAAACCTTGGAGTCCTTTGATGTATTTGAAGGAACAAATTTAGGTGGTTAATCATACCTTTCTTCTGCAGTGTCATCCATGGGTCACCAATAGTAATAAAGGCACAAAGATACGAAAAAGAAAAGCTTCTAATGGCTATTGTGTCCTTCCATGACTTTTCAAATAACTTGGAAAAGTCTGTGTCTTCTCTGTACCACACACAGTGAGAAACCTCTCCAATTAAACCACACATAGGAAATCTTCAAAGAAAATTCAAGGAAGCCTCTAAAGCATAGATTATGCATCGAGCAAAAAACTGAGGTAAAAATGACGAACAATAACAATGACTGCCATGAAAACGCATTGGCTGCAAGAGAACAACAAATATCTATTTGAGAGAGGAAAACAAAACCAACAAATTAGGGAAAATAGGAATCACGACTCGGGCTGATTCTTGCCATTCTAATGACTCTCTCTCTCTCTCTCTCTCTGTTTTCCTCCTTATTCCCCTGGCTCTAATTTTTCTGGGGAGTTTTGTACCATGAGGAAGGCGAATTTTTGCAAAGAGAAAATGCACCATATTCACATCACACAGCAAAAGTAAGGCAGAATTGAGGGACAACAACTATTAAATAAAATTTTAAGAACACCAGGATGGGTTTAATTACCAGAAAAAAAAAAAAAACGAAGGCGGCCCGAATATACCTCCACGCAATTCTGCAAAACCCCTATCCTGATTCTGACTCTAATTGGTTTTTGTTTTCAAAACAAATTTAAGGGATTTCGAAGATGCAGAGATTAGGGATTGTGCAGTGAAAAAGAAGAAGAAGCAGAAGAAAACAATAGAACTAACCCTAGATGGCGACAACGAGTTGTAGGCGGTAGGAGATCTCGAGCGGGCGAGCTTGAGGTTGGAGAAGTCAGCGCTGGAACTTGAGAGCTTGAGGTTCTTGTACAGGCTGGAGAAATCAGCGCTGGTAACGACAAGTTGCAGGTTCTTTGTCTCCTTCCCCGTATTTCCATGGAGGTTGAGAGAGGAGTGCTTTCAGGGAAGGGTCGAGCGAGAGTTGAGGGAGGAGACCTTTCTTCGGCTCCCTTTCTTTAAAACACGGGTAACACTTTTGGATTTTGAATCACAAGTGGTAATAACAACTATTATAAAAATGTTATTTTAGGCATAAATTATTATAAATCTTGATTTTTGTTATAAAAAACAAGTGAAACAAAACGGATTTAACAAACGGTTTTTTTGTTTCATTTGTGTTCGTAACGTTACTGGCAAAGAAACAGTCTGTTTATAACATTGTCAAACGGTGCCTTATTTTCGTTTCAGTTGAGCCGTCGTGGTTGTTACGTTGAAACAATGGCGGTTGTTCTTGATCCGTTCGCTTCCGGCTACATCTCCACTGCTCCTATCGGCTGAATTATAATTAATGGAAAGTTAATGGAATGGCAATATTGTAGTTTTTAGTAACTTAACTTGGAAAAAGACAAAGACTATGGGCATGAATAACGAATGGTTGAAGAATCATCTTCAACTTTTGGAATTGGTCACGGTAAGGCACAAGAGGGGAAATCAAATTGCAGCCTCTGGAACCGTCTCAAACAGCGTGAAATATCCAGATTTGGTGTGGCCTAGATCTGTTGGAACGATCCAAAACACCACAGCTCTAGAAATCAAGTGGTCTTTGGACTACAGATTTCTGAAATTGAAATCAGCGGTAACTGCAGGCTTAGCTTCGGTTCTGGTAGGTTGCAGATGTCGCTAGAAATTGAGTTTTTAATATCGAATGAAGGGATTTAGAGAAAGAGTATAGGAGAAAGAGTAATCAAATTTTACGGCCTTTCGGATGTCAATGGTCTGTTCAGATTCTCTTGTGAAGTTACTGCAACTCCATGAAAAATAGTGATTTGGGCTTTTAAGAGCTGAAGAAGTAAAAGGGTAGAGAGGAAAAATGGGGGAAAGCATCGTTTAGAAAAAGAAGAAAAAACGGAGGAATGGATGTTAGAAGATGGATATGTGGGCTCTCCATTTTTATTTTGTTTGAGGTCTCCAGTGTCTCTGCTTCTGGGGTATTCAGTAAGCCTTACTGTTTTCACGAAATTCTCAAATCTAGCAACATTAAATTCGCCATTACCGTCGATCAGTTGCGTTGAGCAGCACTCGTCCCCCATAAGTGATCCACAAATTAAACTCAGAACAAGAAAAGAGGAATAAAATAAAAAATTAAATGTTTTCCATTATTTCTTTTCAAACTGTTGCGAACCGTGTTGAATAGAAAGATTAGAATCAGAGATCAAACCCTTAAGAGAGAGAGAAGAATTACCTGAGCTAAGCGAGAAATCCAAAACAAAGACACAGATCGTCGCCGTTCCCTGAAAAGAAAACCAAGAAATTGGAACCATAGATCTAGGAAGATTCGACATTCACCTGCAACCATAGATATCTCAAATCCGTCAAGGAATAATTAATGGCGAAACTGGAACCAGACGAGAATTGAAAGGAGGTGACTGATTCGAGTAGAATTACTTTCCTCATCGTCGCAGGTCTGGATGACTGATTTGCGGAGTAGCAGGGAAGGGGGTGTGAAGTTTTAGGGATGCCCTATGGGCAAAATGGTAAGCTCACACCTCATTAAGGGGTTATATTAATCATTTGAAGGTAAACTTAACTAATACCGTAACACTTAACTAACGGAGTGGAGTTGATTGTAACAATTAACCTAAACTCAGGGGTATGACTGTATAATTTAGTAACTTAGGAGATCGTTTTGTATTAAGGACAAACTTCAAGAGATCAGTGTAATTTTTCCTTTTTTTTTTTTTAATAACTGCAAAACCGTGACAATGTCCAGCATAATATGGAAGCAACTCCATGGCCACCGGCGACCCTCAAAAGATGTAAAAAACTGTATCATCTGATCTGAGTCAATCCTTATCTCTAATATTTCGATCACTAGAACCATTGCCCTTTGAAAACCCTAAAGAAATTCCATTACTAAGGCCTTCACCCTGTCGCCTACACCAAAATTCATTCCCACAAAAACAACCTAATGACGCTTACATATGATAGAAACCCAGTCCGCCACATTATTAGAGAGTGCAGCTCAGGTTCATGTACGAGAACCATCTCGTATGCTCCTGATCATCTTGTCAGGTCAGGAGCATACGAGACAGGTCAGCATACGAAATAGTTCTTGTATGTGAACCTGAGCCAAACTCATTATTCGATTGACATAACATGCAATGTGCGAGTCACAAATAAAACTGCTTGATGCCCGTTTGGGAGCTTGGAAAGTAAATCTTTGACATGAAATCAATTTAGAGCAGAATCTGAGGCAAGATTATAACAAAAATCTAGAAAATAAAGATATAATACCAAACAAGATGAAAATAGTTAGTTTATATATATATATAATTAGAAGTTATAGAGTCCTATAATCCTTCTATAAAAGGGGCTGCCTGTAAGCATTTTGGAGCAAGTTGAATGAAAGATTTCTCATGTTGTCTTTTTTGGTTTTTTGATAGAGATAAGAGGTTGATTTCTGCTACTTGCTCGTAGCTTGGGTTATCAACAATTAGTTCTCCTTATGGACGAGTATAGTTTCTCTCTAATGAGGTTAACCATCAGAGTCGATCTCACATCATCCATGGGATAATAAATATAATAATAACTAGCTAATAGCATGAATGAATAATAATTAATCATCTTATTACATTCATCATTAAGTGGGTAATAAATATAGCTACTAGCTAAGACAACAAGAACATGTGAAATCAATGCCGAATTAAGACCGGGTTGGTCTGGTTCAGTTGATGAGCTGCATTGGCTTCTTATTAAACCAATGGAGTGCCAATGCCACTACGGGAACCAACACTAGGAGGATTATAAATTTGCCTTCATTCGTATAAGGGAGCCAAGGAGCTGACCAAATATAAGTAAAAACCAGTAACGATTGGGCCAGTTGAACCGGACCACTATAAGAGTGTCCTTCCACAAGTCTAAAGATCATCATTGAAGAAGTAACGAAGCCTGCACAGTTGACTACCGCGAATATGATGTACCCAACTCTGTCTTTACTCATCCAAATCGGATCTCCGGCTCGGAGTTTACCATTGTTATAGTCTTCCTGCCAATTACCACCCGGCGGGTTGATTCCGACCTCGAAAGTGATGGTGGCAATCAGAACAAGAATCACCATGAGTGAATCACGGACGTCGAGTGAGGTATCTTCTCTGACCCTGAAATTGAAGTAGTGGAAGAACCTGTGACGACGATGAATGGCTAGTTTTGACTGTTTGGTAGGTGAGAAGGGAAAAGTTAAAGGGAAAAACTTGTTGATCATCTTCACTTGATTGTTCTTGTTGTGGAGGATGTTTGATATATTCTGTACTTCAAGTGGTTCTTCTGAGTGTCTCACTAACTCATCCAAATCTAAGGCTGTCCAACCATCATTGTTTTTGGCCTTCACATTTATTGCCCTTATAACCTTACACCCACCACTGCACAACATCTTCACTATCTGCGTGCACAAGGAAGGAATATATAGTAATGGTTAATCTCTAGCTAATTAGCTCAATATATAACTGAATTTCTCATAGATCTTTACTTTTCCAGTTTTCTTCTCTGTTTGCATGGTTGATCATAAGGAAGTAGGATTGCAACAGGGTCGGGTTGGGCTGGGCCGGGCCTTTTAAAACCCCAGCCCAACCCCTTAGCTGGGCCCAGGCCTGGCCTAGCCCTGACTTTGGGTCAGAAAAATCCAACCCTGTCCCGCCCTCAGGGTGGGGTCGGGCTGACCGTGATTGGCCCTGATCATAGGGGGTCAGGGAAATGCATGGGCTGGCTAGGCTGGGAGGAAGACGAAGAAGAAGAAAGAAGAAAGAAAAAAAAAATTAGAAAGAACACGAAGAAGAAGATAGGGTCGGGTTGGGCCGGGCCGGGTTCAACCCGAGGCCTCAACCGTAGCAAGACCCGACCTTGACTCAGAGCCAGTAGTTCCCAACCCTGACCCGTCCTCAGGGCCAGGATATCTCAACCCAGGCCTTGTTCGGGGTCAAGGCGGGCTCGAGCCGTGTGGGCCAAACTTGCATCCCTATAAGGAAGGAGTCATGGCCCTCTCTAAGATTCATGAATATTCTTATGTTTGAATGTCATGAGAGAGAGAGAGAGAGAGAGAGAGAGAGAGAGAGAGAGAGAGAGAGAGAGAGAGAGAGAGAGAGAGAGAGCTTACTTATAGATACTTGAGCACCTTCTCCTTAATGGCTAGTTTTTAAGGATGAGTTCTACCCAAATCCTCAACAAGTGATATTAGAGTCAATGTTATAGTACAGATATCCTAAGGCCCCAACAACTAAAAATAGTATTTACGTTCTATCGTTTAACTTCAGTCACGGGGGCATCCATTAACCAAGGCCTTCGACCAGTGTCCATAAAAAGATCATGCACAGTAAGGGGTATGTTCGGGGGCAGATTTTTATGACCATTGATGTGGGCAATGATCCTTGACCGTGTGGTGAAGGAAATTTTTTTCCTTTTTCAATACTTCGTTAGGCGTCACTATGTCTAGTGAAATATTAAGTACTTCCTCTACTCATTTTAAGCTGAAAAAGTAAAAGTAGGGATTACCTGATGTCGTCTTAAGGAGGTTGCAAGGTGCAATACAGTGTTGCCTTCCTGATCGGTCTTGCTTAGAAGCCTCTCCATTTTAAGCTCTTGAATCCATCCCAACAAGGCTTTAACAGTTTCCAATTGGCCATGTTTCACGGCCAAGTGAAGAGCTGTCTCCTTTAGAAACGTCTTCTTCCGAAGAGAATTGTTGCACTTGAAGATGATTTCATCCAAGACTTCAATGCTCCCTCCTGCCATGACTGCACAATGAAGTGGAGTTCTCTTCTCTCTTCCCTGGAGTTGACCCAGAGAAGAGTCTACCTTCAAGAGTTGCTTCACTATCTCTAGGTGCCCATTAGAGGCAGCCAAGTGCAAAGGGCTATACCCATTTGGGTTTAGCTTTCTAACAAAGGAAGGCTTCAGGTTTGTGATCTCCTCCACAAAACAGAGTTGCCCAGCATTTACAGCAACATGTAATGGAGTGTCTATGAAAGGGTTCTTATCAATGACCTCAAGAACATATGAATCTTCTTGGAGCACGACATACAATTCGTCAATATCTCCTGCCTTCGCCGCTTCATTCAATCTTTGATGAAGCAGAGTCGCCATTGCCTTACTCTTTTCTCTGTTATCAGTTTTCAGTTTCTTCTTCTTCTTCTTCTTCTTCTCTATAGTTAAATAAGGGTGGGCCAGTTAGCCGCTTAAGGAAGATACGCATTAGTCTAAAATTAATCCACATGACTATGGGATTAAGAGCCACGGCAAGTATATTGAAAACCCATGGAAGTAGGACGCATATCCTCCCTCCTCCCTGGTCCCTGGCTTCCCCTAGAATTTTTTATATGGAATGACATCCCAAATCGGATCAGGACCGTCTCTAGGGAGCCTAGCGCCCAGGGTGTTGTCACGGGGTATCCAGCGGTTGAGCTGTGCCGCACACGTCTTGGCGCATACCTAGGGATGTGTGCGGCAGAGCCCAATGGTTGGCAGCACCCTGGGCGTGTTGGGCTCCCTGGTGACGAGCTGAATTCTCCCAAATCAGAATCAAGGTTTTAGAACATGGAATCTGAAATAGAAGTGATTTGAATTGGAATTGGCTTGAATCGGTCTCTAAAAAAGTTTTGGTCTATCCTAATCTAGGGCCCATAGGCCAATCCTAAGGGGAAAGGCTAAGAAGCCAACATAAATCTACAATTATCAGGGGAGAGTCGGAGTGATCGTGATCATCTACGATGCGTTGTCCGTAGCAACCATAGTGGCTTAGACACATCACCTCGTACAATGTCCACTTTACCCCTGCCTCTAATGCCTTCCCCGAGTAGGGGGAGGGGTGTCTTTTATGGCACAAATGTGATCCCGTGACCTCCTGGGGAGCATGCCCTCAACTAGCAAGACACCGACTGAAACAATCATAGATCGTATGTGTCTTAAGCATAGTTATTAAGGCATCGCCAAGGCAGGCTCCTTGGTCGCCTTGGATGCCTTGGGTGCCATGGCGGGCACTTTACGTCTATAACGGTGTCGCCTTGATTTTTTACCCTTTAAAACACCATAGTCGCCTTCCCGCCTTATAACTATAGTCTTAAGAAACAATCTAACCAATATTCTTCTTATGAGGAAAAGATGAACGTGGAAGACGTACTGGTAAAGCTCGTCTAATAATTTTAATGGTGTGGTTTCGTGCAATAGCTGTTTACCACTTTTTATAAAGTTAATGGTGGTGTGCAGTTTTCATGCAACATCCTTTACCTTTTGAAGAAATTAAAATCTAACGAATTCTGTTATTATACTTTATTAAAGAGAAAAGAAGTTACATCACAGATGATAAAGTCTTTTTTGCTTACCATTATTAGCAAGATCATGAGCGATAGAAATACAAACATTCTTAAACATAGACAACATATGAGTTTTAATGTCCCATAAAATAGTAATTCTATTTTAATTTGTGTAGGTTTCAGTTCCTCTGGACTAACTTTGACTGGCTAGGCCTTTCTCATCTTGATTCAGGGACAATTTAGGTTTTTTGATGCTCGGTCATTATTGCTAACGATGGAACAAAAACATTACATTTTTGCGATCCTTCAAGGTTTGACCCATGCTGCCTCCATTGGGTTGAAGATAAAAGAAATTTGGTGTGATAATCCATGTATCACTCAATCTCTTCCATCTCCAACCAAATGTCTATGGCCATGGTTTTTGTTTGATAGTTATCTATATATAGCAAACTCAACGCTTGATGTACAGTTTAGACTTATCACTAATGGGTTCTGTATGACTATGGCCAAAAATCTGGCAAAAAATGCTTGTACACCTCCTTCTTTGTAATATAGTTTTTCTTGGTTTCATCCCAAAAAAAAAAAAAAAAAAAAAAAAAAAAAAAAAAACTCTCATAACCAGTTATATGTCTTTTGAGTTCGTCAGGTCATCAGATCCGGAAAAAATTTGGTTGCAACCCGGGTTGCAGTTATGTTGCTGCTGCTCCCAATTGTAGGTGCAAACTTGGAATAATCCCCTTCCCCTTTGGGTTCACAAATACTCTCTTAGGTTTTAGTATTTTTCAAAATACCCTTTAGGATTCCAAACCAACGCCTATGATTGGGAATGGCTACAACCCGGGCAGCAGCCAAATTTTGCCCACCAGATCCATGCAATCAATCTAGATGTCGAGAGAATCGTATTCCATTGCCCCTATATGCTGTAGTCCTTGGATCAATCCTTTTGCTTCGACCTCTTGAGCATTCCCTGCAAAGCCAAAGTCCGCAGATGCAATAATAAAGATTTTTTTTGATAAATCATCACAAAACACCATCCTTCTTCTCCTGTTTCCTTGGAGAAACTCCTATCACATATAAGGGTTAAAGAATTGGGGTAGGCAAGTTCAAGTTACTGTGATCTGGTCAGAGTAGGCTTTGGGTCCTTCAATGTGTCTTGTGGTGGGGGGAAGGAGAGAAGACCTAGATCTAATCCACTGGTTACATTATGGAGAATGACATAAGGGTGTTTGGGGGGGGGGGGGGGTGCTGTGAGAAAGAACATTGTTCCCTTGCAGTCCATATAAAATAACAGGTGATAGAAAAAACCGAAAGTAAAAAATACCGATCCTGTGAAAATGCATCTTTGGTGAACTGTAATTTTTTGAAAAGATCAAGATGGAACTTGAAGGTACTCCAATTCCAGTCCTAAAATACCTGTCGCCCAAATCCTTTTAGAGAGAGGGCATGAGAGAAAAAGGTGCCATACAGTTTATTTTTCCAATATACAGAAAACAATCCGGTGAGTTTCTCTGTAGGCCATGGTTTGAGGTATTGGTATCATATCAACTGTACCAGTTTTGCTACTCATCGATACCATATTGGTAGCACTGTACAAACAAGAGGTAAAAGTATCCAAAAACTCATTTTTAAAGAAGAATAACGGGCAAAATTGTGCATTACAGCCTATCCAAGCCTACAATATCGTATCAGTTTTGTAGGTTATCGATACCCATTCCAATACCGTGCATTAAAACCAAGGTGCAAGTTGTATGTTACTGATTTTGATTAGACATATACATATAAAAGAACTCTAAAGTTTTAACGGGAAAATAAAACAGGGAAAAAAAATCAGAATTCTGCAGAGATTTATAATAAAATACCGAAAAAAAAAAGGAAGGATAAACCTAAACCAAAACCAGAAATATTAATGTGGAGATGAGACATATGGCGAGTTAGTGCGTGAATCTAAAGCAAAATCGTTGCTCTTTGAGATTCGTAAATCATAAATCTAACGATTTGTTCGATTCAGACACTCAATATAAGTCTCATCAATGGCGTTGCGTTGCATGTTGCAGGTCGCACTCATACGGACAAACAACTACGGTCTTGTACCCATTAATTAATGTCTCTCCACCCCTTTATTTACGGATAGATCCAGATTTTCGAACCGGTGCTTAGATTGCAGTTAAAACCATTAACTCATCCGTCACGACTCACGAGTCACGAATCGCCTTCTCAGTTTGGGATGCACCGGTTCCTTAGGGACCGGTCAGCTTAGGGAGGGACCAGTCAAGAGTTATAATCCAATTATGAAGCGTTTCTTGGCCTGATGATCAAGGTTTTAAGAATCAAGAATCAGATCGGTAAATCCGCCGGTTCGGATCAAATTGGCTGTGATCTGACATGACAGAATTCACACCTAAAAACCTTGAAAAAAAAAACCTATTTTTGGATCTGAGGACCGATTCTAGGGTTCTTGAGCATTGCTTCAGACCAATTCAAAGGTAGAAACTTGATTCAAAGGTACAAAAATAAATGAATTACATACAATTAATGAATTCTCATCAATCATGGAAAATTGTCAGTTTTGATACAAGGCCATGCAGCTTTAGATTTTGTTACAAATGAAAAATTACAGCAAAAAATTAGATGGAAAGCTTAATCATGCTCCAAAGTTGGAATATAATCTCAACCATGAGATCAGGATTATCAGGATCTATGCTGACGAGTATACTCCCAGAGAGCAATGGCACCGCTGACATGAACATTCAACGATCTAACAACTCCCAACTGAGGAATCTCAATACAAGCATCTAGAACATGGATTATATCTACGGGAATGCCTTCCTTTTCACGCCCCAGAACAAGAACCTGCAAAAAGATGCATGGGGTTAAGTAAAACTTCCAATGACTGATCAAACACAGAAATTTCTGAATCAATTCCAGCAAAAGGTAAATACATCCCCAGGGCTGGGAAAAAAAAACAATGAAGTGAGACTACTCTCTTGCAAACTGAAGTGAGATGAAAAATTATCCTTCATGCTATTCACAAAATACTATGAACCACTTCCATTATGACTGACAGTCACTTCACATCCTGTTACAACATATCTTCTGGTCACAAGTTATAAAAAATGTAATCCAATATATTTTACAGGGAGCAGTACGTGGATTGCTGGTAAGTCATTTGGATAAAGAGTATGTGGACTGCTGGCATTTTCCTTGATTTGGATGAAGTCCCAAAAGAAATGTAGAAGAGCTTAGGAATTTGTGGTTTATCTTGGCTCACCAAGTTGTTTAATAAAATTATGAGCACAAGGAAAAGGGACAGATGAATGGAGGAGAAACATTGTGGTTCCAATTTACAAAAATAAAAGTGATATTCAGAGCTGCAATAACTATAGAGGCATAAAACTATTGAGCCATACTATGAAATTATGGGAGAGAGTAATTGAAGCCCACCTGAGAAGAGAAGCTAACATATTGAAAAACTAATTTGGTTTTATGCCAGGTAGATCCACAAGAAGCTATATACTTACTCAAGAGGCTCATGAAATGGATCTAGAGTTTGCAAGAAGGATCTCCATATGGTCTTTATTGACCTAGAAAAAGCCTATGATTGAGTCCCTACTCCCTAGAGAGTTAATTTAACATGTAGTAGAGAGGAGAAGGCTGTCTGAGTAAATTTGTGAAAATAATTAAAGATATGTATGATGAGGTGGTGACTAGTGTGAGAACCGTGGGAGGTCAAAGTAGTGAATACCCAATTACAATTGTGTTATATCAAGGATCAGCTTTAAGCCCTTATTTGTTTGCACTTATCATGGATGATTTAACCAGAAACATTCAAGATGAGGTTCCTTGGTGTATGCTTTTTGCTGATGATACTGTTTTGGTGGATGAGCCATGAGACAAGCAGGGAATAATGCCAAGTTGGAGTTATGGAGATCAACCTTGGAATTAAAAGGTTTTAAGATAAGTAGAAAGAAGACGGAGTATATGCTGTGTAACTTTAATTACACAAGAACAGATAATGAGATGGTAAAAATTGATGAGACGAAGATTCCACAAAGAGATTATTTTAGGTATCTGGGTTTAGTAAAAAATAAAGAAGGTGATATAGAGGATGATGTTTCACAGAGCCGGCTATGATGGATGGTGTGGAATGTTAGGTAGTTAAGAAGCATCATGTAGATAAACTGTGTAGCAGAGATGAGGATGTTGAGATGGATGTGTAGCAAAACTAGGAAGGATAAAGTAAGGAATGATCATATTAGAGCTGATTTGGGAGTAGCTCCAATACATGATAAGCTACAAGAAAGTCGTTTGAGTTGGCACGGCCATGTTCAACGGAGGCCTTTGGATGCTCCAATATGGAGGAGTAATTATATTTAGACTGAAGTAACTAAAAGAGCCAGGGGCAGACCAAAAATGACCCTAGGAGAAGTGGTGATGAAAGGCATACATAGCTTAGGCCTTGTATAAAGTATGACCACAAATAGAGCTGATTAGAGGGAAAGGATCCATGTAGCCAACCCCATTTAATTGGGATAAGGCTGAGGAGTTGTGTGTAGATTGGTTAGGTTCCACCCAGACCCACCCTCTATGAGGTGAGGTGAATCTTATTGAGCTTATTTTTAAGCTCCACTGATTTTTGATTTAGTATTGTAGCTCACAGGTTAGGCTAGGATTGGTTAAATTCCAATCTGAGGTTGTGTCAGCTGTTCAATTACTTGGCCTATTCCTTGGAACCCTAATCCATTATTGGAGGAGGGCCAAGGGGAATTACGTAAATTCTAGATATTCTATCATTGGGTCATAGAGTAGTTACTCAGAAAGATGAAGAAGAAGATAACTTAACCCAGAAATAGATGCCTAAAACACATAGTGCAAATAAATTGTGATTTGTTGGGTTGGCAATTCTTGACCCCACTTGATCCCAATCCCCCCCCCTTTTTACTGGACATGGATTGACATTTTCAAGGTCACCAACAAACAGGTTGGATAAAAATCCTTTTGTGAAACAACACCACCTTAACTTTAAATCTTGCATTTTGAAGTTCCACAGGCTTGAAGTTGCAGCAGGACTGAAACTGGAAAAAAAATCGGTCGATGATCATGGTCACCCTGTTCCCCCGTCGGCCCTCCTGACTGGTCTGATTGGCCGTGCTTCTGGCTGCATCTCTTTCTGAGATGTCGTTTCCCTCTCCCAACCCTGCTTCTTCTTCTCCTCCCTCACCTGACCCCATCTCCCCTGCCACCAGCTCCCCTCTGCTACTACTTGGGCCTCTATCCTCAACGATGGCTCTGCTCCTTCATCCGATGGCCTTCCTCTCCATTTTGTCCCTCCTGCCATGGATGGCTCGACCAAGGTAGCTGTTTGCCCTGACGCTGTTCTGGAGTTCAAAGTCAAGCTTTGGGAAAATAGCCTGGTAGGTAATTTCCTTGGCTCGCGACCACCATTCCAAATTGTCAAAGCTTCTCTCTCCAAGCAGTGGAGACCTCAAGGATCCCTGGATGTTTCTCTGCTGGACAATGGGTTGTCCTGTTCAAGTTTTCCTCTGCATCTGACAAGCTTCGAGCCTTAGAAGGGGGTCCCTGGCTGATTGGTAAGAAACCAATATTTCTCCGGCAATGGCATCCCCATCTGCAACTCCGGCGACTGGACCTTACTTCGATCTCCCTTTGGATTACCTTGCCTGGTCTGTCCCTACTTTACTGGTGCACCGATGGACTCAGCTCTCTGGGATCTGTCTTGGGTAAACCTTTATTCTCAGATGTTAGGACCAGGCGCAAAGACCGCCTGGCTTATGCAAGGCTCTGTGTGGAAGTCTCAGCGCAAGATTTGCTCCCCTCCTTCATCAAGGTCAGTGAAGGCGACGACTACTCCTTCGAGCAAGAAATCGATTACGATTGGAAGCCTCCCCAATGCTCAGTCCTCGATCGAGCCCTCTGTTTCGGCGCTTCATCGTCTACAGATGTTCAGCCTTCGTCAATGATTGCTGGCGAGATGCTTCCTCCTCATCAAAGCTCTCTCCACCACCGTCAAAGATCTCAGGGTAGAAGAAGATACAGATCCAACCACCGGAACTCGAAAGCTCCGGCGACGCAGGCAATTGGCAGAATTGAGCCTATCGGGGGTTCCCAGCAGGCTGCTCTGACTCAGAACAGATTCAGCCTTTTGGTTGACGATGACGACTCTGAGACCCTTGATTGCCCCGAAAAGATCTCTTTTGATGTTCTCCCTCGCAGCAGATCCAGGATGTCGGAAACCCCAGCAGCAGACCCCCCCTTTTCTAGCTCTCTCGCTGACTCTTCCACCGCGATTGAAGCTCTGCCCTCGCTGCTCCCCTTGGGAAGTCTCCATCTGCCTCCCTCTACTTCTGCGTTGATTTCTCAGGCCTCGTCCATCCAAGGCCTTTTAGAGATAAGTGCCACGTTAGGGTTCTTGCCTTCGTCTTCTCTGGGTTCCACTGCTGTTGAGGGTATTTCAAAAGTAGCCCCTCCTGCCTTGACCCATATTTCCTTGGCCTCTTCGGTTCTTGGGCCAGCCAGAACATTACCCCATCTCTTAACCCATTCTGTTATCGGGTCGGGTATTTTGCCCAACCCATCCTTACCCCTTAACCCAGATTCTTATTCTCCTTCACCCGTAACCCCTGCTACTCAGCAAAATTGCCCTTCCGGCTTGTTTTCTTGCCATTGCTCCTACAAGCGAAGGTACCGCAGTGCTACCAAATCTCGATCTGTTATGGCTAGACTCTTGGAGTCCCCTCTGCCCCTCCTCCCTCTTCCTCAATGATCCAAGGCCTTATTTGGAATACCCGAGGCCTCAACTTTGCCTCGAAGCAAGCCTCTGTTCGTGTAAGGATTCGTTCCTCTCGCCCTTTCTTCTGCTGTCTCCTTGAAACTCACATAAAAAAGCATTGCTCTGCTAAAATTCTCTCTTCCATCGCTCCAGGTTGGTCTCTCCTTTCCAATTATTCCTCCCATCCGAATGGCTGTATCTGGGTTATCTGGGATCCTAAAAAAATATCCATCTCCCTCCTTCCTCTTCCTCGCAATTCATCCACCTTAGCTTCTCTGATCCTCTGGGCCACTCTTCCTTCCTTCTCTCGGCCATCTATGCCCTCAACTGTTCCATCCAAAGGTCCCTTCTCTAGGATGATTTGCGGGTCATTGCTGGCAGCATTGGTGATCTTCCTTGGGGTCTTGGAGGTGACTTTAATGTCATCCGTTTCAGCTCTGAAAAACAGGGGGGTAACCACCTTGATTTGGAGGCAATGGACAATTTTAATGCTTGGATTGATGACATTGGGGTTAATGACCTTCGCTGGACAGGCTTTCCTCTTACTTGGAGCAATAAAAGAACTGGTAGCCACCGTATCAGTTGCAAGCTGGATAGAGTTTTAGTCAATGAAGCTTGGCTTTCATCCTTCCCCTCCTCCCAAGCAACTTTTGATAACCCAGACATTTCAGACCATTCCCCCATAAACCTTGCCATACAGCCTTACATCTCCTTCGGGCCCAAGCCTTTCAAGTACTTTGACATGTGGTCAGCACATACCTCCTTCTTACCAACAGTTTTGGAGGCTTGGTCCAAACCTGTGCGTGCTTTTTCCTCTTCCCTTATTGCCTTCTCCCGTAAGCTTCGCAATGTTAAGGAAGCTCTCAAGCTTTGGAATAGGAACACCTTTGGTGATATATCTCTTCAAGTCACTGATTGTAAAGAAAGGCTTGCCAATGTTCAGTTCCAGCTGCAGGCAGATTTGCACAATATTTCCCTTGCTGAGACCGAGAAGGACATTTCTACTGAATTTTCCTCCTTGCTCTCCCAGGAAGAGAGCTTCCTAAGCAGAAATCAAGAATTAAATGGCTTGATTTGGGGGATTCAAATTCAGCTTATTTCCACCGATCAGTCAAGGCCAATGTCAATGCTAGCTCCATCACTCAGCTCACTTCCATTGATGGTACTACTGTTACTACTGTAAAGGACATAAAGGATCTGGCTGTTCAGCACTTTACTGGCATCTTCAATGCCCCTTTGATGGGAAATGCTCCTCTTCAAAACCACCTGCTCAACAAGTTCCTGCCTGCCAGCCACATAGATGCTCTGAGTTCTATCCCCAAAGAAGATGAGATTTTGAAAGCTGCTCATTCTCTCAAAGTGTCAGGTGCTCCTGGGCCTGATGGGTTCAGCATGGGGTTCTTCCTTGCTACCTAGGACATCATCAAAGTGGACCTAGTTGCTGCCATTGAAAGCTTCTTCTTCAACCCCAGCCAGATCAAAGGAGTCAACCATACTTTCCTTTGCCTTATCCCTAACAAGGAGGGTGCTTCAGCCATGAATGACTTCAGGCCCATAGCCTTATGCAATATCCTCTACAAATTTATTGCTAAGATTTTAGCCAGAAGACTCAAGACTGTTGTGGATTTGTTGGTCAGTGACAACCAATCAGCTTTCATTCCAGGGAGGAACATCACTGACAACATTTTGCTCTGCAATGACATTGTTAGAGGTTTTGAGAGGAAGAATCATGCCCCGGCTATCCTTGTGAAGATAGACATCCATAAGGCTTTTGATTCTTTGAGATGGGATTATATCTCCCAAGTCATGCTCAAGATGGGGTTCCCTATGCCTTTTGTTCACTGGATTAGCTGTTGCATTTCCTCCCCAAAGTTCTCTGTTCTTATCAATGGCAGCCTTGCGGGGTACTTTGGAGCCTCTGTGGGGGTTCGGCAAGGATGTCCTCTCTCCCCCTACCTTTTCACTTTGGCTTTGGAAGTCCTCTCTAGGGAATTGCAGACCTGTACTGATCAGCAGCTCATTATTCCTATGCCCAAGTGCAAAGCTTTGAAGCTTACTCATCTTGCTTTTGCTGATGACTTGATGATATTCTCTAAGGCTTCCATTGCCTCCCTTGACTGCATCTTGCTCTGCCTGCAGCATTTCCATGAGCTTTCAGGTCTACGCATCAACCCCTCCAAGTCCCTTATCTTCTTTGCGGGTATTTCGGAGCAGCTCAAAGGGGATTTCCTTGTCAATTCTGGCTTCCAAGAGGGGCACCTGCCTGTCAAGTACTTGGGCCTTCCTTTGATTCCGGCTAGGCTCACTACCCATCATTGTACCCCCCATGTTGGATCTCATGAGGAAAAGATTGCAGTTGTGGAAAGGAAAGCTTTTATCTTATGCAGGTAGGCTGGTCCTTATCAGATCTGTCTTGGAGGCTTCTTATATCTATTGGACCGGAATCTATGGGCTGCCACAAGCTACTATAAAGACCTTGGAATCTCTGCTGGCTTCTTTTCTTTGGAAGGGAGCTGAATCTTCCAGATTCCTCCACCCCACTTCTTGGGCTTCTGTGTGTCTCCCAAAAAAGGAGGGAGGTCTGGGCATTAGAAGAATTAAAGAAGTCAACAAGGCTAGGATTATCAAGCTGATCTGGAAGTTAGCTTCAAAACAGAAAAGCATTTGGGTTGATTGAGTTTATTCGGGCCCTCTTTGGCATGATTCCATTTGGACTGCTTCTGGCTCCTCTGATGCTTCCTGGGTCTGGCGCAAGATCCTGGAATACCGCCACATTGTGCTCCCATTCATCCAATCTCACATTGGAGATGGCCTCTCCACTTCCCTTTGGTTAGATCACTGGCACCCTAAAGGAATTCTTTTGCACCTTGTCACTCCAAGGACGATCTATACCTCAGGTCTTCAAAGGATGGCTCTGGTTGAGGACATCCTTCATCACAATGATTGGGCCCCTCCCCCTACCTCTTCTCAGCCTCTGTCTCTCCTTTGGAATGATCTTCAGACCATCCAAAGAAGGCTGCCTTCTAGGGGCGATTGTGTCCTCTGGACAGCAGATGGCTCTAGGAAATTCTCTTCCAAGGCTGCTTGGAACCTTATCCGCTTCAAAAGCTTGGTGGCTGGTCGGAGGAAGCTTCTCTGGTTCAAGCATCACATCCCTAGGCATTGTTTCACGACTTGGAGAGTCTTCACCAACTGTCTTCCTACTCAAGCTTTCCTGCTCAGGCGTCACATCCAAGTGTCCAGTGCTTGCTGCCTCTGCTGGGACAACATTGAAGACTCCGATCATCTGTTCTTTGAATGCCCGACCTCTAAAGCCATCTGGAAGGGTATCCTTTCTAAGTGTTGGCCGGCCCAAAGAAGAATCCTGCCTTTCTCAAGAGAATGGATTTGGGTAGATATGACCCTTGGAGGCACCTCTATATGTGACACTGTTGGGAAGTTGGCTTTTTGTGCTGCCATCAACCATATATGGATGGAGCGAAATATCAGGAAATGGACCTCCAATTCTCGGTCTTTCCATCAGATTTGGGATTCCATTTCCTTCGAAATTTCCTCCAAATTGTTGTCAGCTCCCCCCTCTTTTTGTGCTGACACCCCAAGGAACAGGCTTATTGTTGTCTCCTGGGGTGTCCCAAATGTTTCTTTTTCTGCTTCAGCAGCCTCTAGCTGATAGCTTTGTCTAGCCGTGGGCTGTTGTTTTCCCCCCTTGGGGGCCCTTGTTTTTCTTTCTTTCCTTGGTAATGAATTCTTTTATTCACCCAAAAAAAAAAAAAAACAAGCAGGTTGGATGCTTATCATGGTGGTCAATGTTACTTGAACCCAAAGCTTTTACATAGGTTTTGGTGCCATTTTCATATTTCAACCCATTACAAGATGGATAAAGTTAAGTAGCTTATAACCTCAGTAGCCAACCAGCCACAAACAGGGACCAACAAGACCATTGTCACAGTAAGAGCTAAGCGCAAAACCCATAGGAGATCCACCAAGAACAGTAATGAAAGTGAAGTAAAATTGCATAAGAATTATTTTTCTTTAACCTTTGTGTCTTTTTCACTTCTTATTTACTCTTTTCGTTCACTTTTTCTAACATTTCTAGTACCAACTTTCTGCGCAGTTCACATGTCTAAGTTAATGAGAAACTAACTTGAATCATATACAAAGCCCTTCCCTTTAAGCAACCTTAAATAATTATTTTTGTAAATTATTATTTTTATTCTAAGCCAATTTAAAGATGGGTTATCAGGGAATATTCCAAAAATTTGTAACTCCTTAGATATAAACCTTGAGCGTAAATAAGACTACCTATTGTATAAACAATAAGCAACGCAAAAATCCTATTAATGTACTACAACATACCATCTTCTTGGGAAACTGGTACTGGTCAAGAGGGATACTATTTGCAGTCTGCTCCAGACCCAGGATTGAGAAACCCTCTCGCTTCTTTTTTTCTAAGAAAATTTTCATGCTGCTTACAGGTACCTCTATGATGGGGACCCACTTCTCAGCTGTCACACTATCAAACAGAAAAGCACCTATGAATGAATAATGTAATAAATTGCTAACCCACAAAGCCAAATATCAAAGATCATCAAACGTTTCACTACATTGGACAAACTAACAGAATATCAAAGGTAGATACAAGATGTAGACGTAGCTTCCATCAAGTGAAGGAAAGTAATTTGCTTAACATTCTGCAATCATTTGAAAGTCAAGCACAAAGACCAAATTGGTAGGTAAACTGCACCCCAATCAACAAATCTATGGAATCATAATTGCCACTTCAAATTCAGTGTTTCCAAAAATGATATCATACTTTTAATGTGTGTGTGAGAGAGAGAGAGAGCACGCATACTTGACTAAGTTGGAATTGCTATTTATTATATAGTTTAAATGGATAGACTAGACTTGACCTACTCTCAGTCTCTGCACTGACTTTGATCTTTGGTTTGGTAACTACAAATAGGAAAGTGAACAAGTGCTTTTCAAGGATTTTATCTAAAAAATTTTCCTCTTCAGTAGAAAGAGTGTTTTGGATAGTATCCACATGTAGAAGTTACAAATTAATGAAAATCACTACCGATCGTCGTCGAAAATAAAGGATTTCGGCTCTGATACCAAAGAATATTGGATTCTAGAACACCTAAAGGCTAGGATTAAGAAACCAACAGAAAATTCCAGAATAATAGGATAAAAGGAACAAACCAGAATTATGAGAATTTAAATATCAGATGGTCAGAAAATTTAATCTAGTCAAATTTCAGGTCAAGTGGTCTAGTTGTCAGAGTGAACTTAACCAAATTGGAATGAAATCCAAAGGTCAGATTTTAAGTTATGGAGGTTTCCTACTATGATTAGAAAACTGAAATCCTAGACTGAGAACAGAAATCGATGGGCAGAAGTTGGAGCCTTAAATAGAATTTAATTAGTGATCTAAAGTAATGAACCAGCAGTGAACTGTACTCAGCTCTATTATTAAAATATTCGGTCTTAGAATCTCAGGTTTAAAGAAGTCAAATAGCACAATGATTCTTGAAATTTGATCTGGGTTTTGAAATCAAAACTGATTTGAATCTTAACTATTCTTAAGAGCTAACACAGTAGATTGATGGAAGTAATAGCAGGAGTTAATGATGAATCACTGCTGTAGCTGAATAACCAGAATTGAAGAGTCAATTCTATAACTGACCATGCAATAAAATACAGATTTGAAGTTAAGAAATTATAGCAAACAGAATTAAAAGGAAAGAGAGAATTAGAGTTGCACAGGATTCAAAAAGATTATTATACTGACCTGTAATTGAGAAGAGAAAATAAAGCAGATACGAATAGGGGTATGGGAACAGATCGTATGGAGAGAGAATAACTGTTTCATATTTTGGGAGAGGAGAGAGAAAGTATAACGTGAGGGGGAGAAGAGAGTTCAAAGTAATGAAGGAAAAATAACAAGTGAGAAAAGAGGATGGAAAGAGAGAGAGGAAGGAGAAGAAAACTATGCGTAAGAAACGCTTGGGGAGAGAAATTGATTCTCTCCCTTATATTTACTAACTTGAAATAACATATAAGATTACTTCAATACCTCCACACTAACATAAGAATACCTTGAGATGTAAAAAGCAAGCTTATTTAACAAAGGACCCATAATACCCTTGCTACATGAACTCTAACACTCCCCCTCAACTGAACTGGAGAGAGTTAATCCCTTTGTTGAAGATATCATCCAAATGCTCTCCTACATTCAAAAAAGGGGTGCAGATGTAGCCAGAATCCTTTTATTTTTTAAATGAAACGCCGATCAACTTAAATGTGCTTTGTATGGTCGTGTTGCACAAGATTGTGAGTTATACTTATAGGAGCCTTCTTGTGACAATACAACCGCATGAGACCCTCAGTATCAAAACCTAATTCTTGAACTAACCTTTTCAACTATAGAAGCTCGCAGACTCCATGAGTCATGACTATAAATTCTGCCTCTGCACTTGATCCAGGCACAGCAAACTGCTTTTTGCTTCTCCATGTAACCAGGTTACCACCTACAAATGTGCAATAACCTGATGTAGACCTTTTGTCAGTAACAGATCCTACCCAATCAGCATTAGCATAGCCTTCAATTCTCAAACGGTTGTGTCTAGTGTACAACAGCCCTTTTCCTAGGCTGGACTTCAAATATCTGAGTATGCGATACACAACATCCTGTTCAATACCGTTTCACCTAAAAGTTCAAACTAGGGAAAGGAAGCGTCAATGTATACATCAACACTCCCCCGCACGTGTAGGCCAAGATCACATGGTCTTTGTACGTGGAGCTCACACAATATTTCCTTCGCACAGCACCGAGGGGGAAGAAATGTCTGGAAAACTCTTCCAATGCACTTCCAAGGAATTGAACTCTTGACCTCCCTGCTCTGATGCCACACTTAGGAGCTTGTATAAACTGGCTCACTACTCCAACAACGAAAGCAATATCAGGGCAAGTCAAGGAAAGATAGATCAGCTTCGGGACATCAATTAGAGGTTGCCCATAGTCTTCACCTAACTTATGATTTGATCGATTAGGTGAGTCTACTGGTCTACAGCCCAACAATCCGGTCTCCTCCAACAAATCCAACACAAAATTCCTCTGACAAATATTTATCCCCTTATGTGACCTTGACACTTCAATTCCCAAGAAATATTTCAAGGGTCTAAGGTCCTTAATCCAATGTATCCCCTTATGTGACCTTGACACTAACCTTATAGTTACCAGAGATAGAGGAAAGTGAACCATAAAAATTTCTAACCTTATCCCTACCTGAGCAGATAGAATATGAGTCATAGCACTAAGACATACCAGTCATGTAGGAAGTAGCAGAAGTAGAAACCGACAAGGCTGAGGTCAAAGACTTTGACAAGGTTGTTGTATCCTGTAGGAGGAAAACCACCCAACAAAGGTTCAAAGTTTTGGTTTTGAGCTTGGTTTCGAGTTTGCGAAATTGCGAAATTTCGGCTAAAACCTTGAAGGTTTTGGTTGCTGGTTTCAATTGATGGTTTCGAGGCCCAAATGGCCAAATTAGTTCCCAAAACTTCTAGGAAATCATATTTTAGGCACTTTAAACATAGTGGAACCCTTAGATTGTAAAAACAAATACATACAAAATGGTAGTAGTTTGGCTTTGGACCATAGGTTGGTAGCGTACACAGTATGCTGTTAGATGCTGTATACACAAAATTTAGTACTATAACACACATTTACAATTAAAACAACTTAAATATGCTTTAGGAATGAATAAACATAAAATTAGAAACCATTTCACAATTATCAAATATTATTCACGGTTCATTATAAAGATATGGGAGTGATTTGGTCAAAAATCACAAAAAGTGAGGTTTTCTAGGTAGTTTCCCTCTTTAGAGTTGAAAATAGCGGAAAACAATACAGAAACTCAAAAAATGGTCGAAATTTCATCGAAACTATGAAATTTCGATCGAAACAATGCATTTTATATAAAGAGTTTGACCAAAACGATACCAAAAATCGCAGGCTGTTTCGTTTTGACAGCTTGCGAAACCGAAATATTTTGGTTGGTTTCACGAAATTTCATGGAAACCTTGTACCATGCACCCAACTATGACATAACCCGTCGAAAAACTTGAAGATCATCCATTGTGAGGGAGTAGCTGTCCACCTGTGGTCCAAAAGGATGCCCTGTGGGCTTGGGTTCAGCAATCACAGTGTTAGCTCTAGCTTCTCCTCTCCTGTCACCACACATACTAACAAGTGCAGGTCTACGAGGACATCCCAGCAGGTTTCCCTGGTGTGTCTAGGTCTGCCACAATGGTCACATCTGAGTCTATCTTTGTCATCTTCACGGTTTGGACCTTGGCCTCTTCCTTCACTACGCCAACTCCTCTGTGAGCTAGAGGCAAGGGCAGATCACTTAAGGAATGGGGCAGTTTCCATGGCCACCCTTCTAGTATCTTCACTTTGTAAGTAGCCACATACTTCATCCAAAGATGGAAGGGGTGCCTTACCCAAGATTTGCATCTGGATTGGTTCATATTCCAGGTTCAGCCCACCACGGAGAGTCAAGACACTCTGCTCTCCTAAAAATTTATACAAACCTTTGCCTCATCATCAGGATTGGACAGCTAGAGATCCCTATAATCGTCATACTCTTCCCAAAGACCAACAACTGCATTATAGGTCTCAGAGATAGTCCTATCTCCCTGTTTCATTGCGATAATCTGGAGGAGTTGTTAGATCTTAGCTGAGTCACCCACTCGGTCGAAATTTTTAGCAACACTATCCCAAATATCCTTGGTTGTTTCCTTCCACATTAACCAGGTCATAACAGTTGAGTTCTCCGTTTCCCATTTCTGATATGCTGGATCACTACAGTGTGGAGCACGAATAGCACCTGTGATGTACCCAACTTCCCACGACTTCGCAGGGATAGTTTCAAAGAGCGAACCCAGACCAGGTAGTTGGTGTTGTCCAACTTAACAATGGATATCTGGGTATTTGGATTTTCAAGGGCAATCAGACTGGGATTAGCACTACTTGAATCACCAACCGTGGCTTCTATTGGTCCTCTGATCTCCGACATTATGTGAGAGCACACTCAGGAAGTTGGTTGGATACCCATACCAGATAAGGAGTATACAAAACTTAAGAAAACTTCAATCGAATGCACATTTAAGGTATGAGTCCATCCTATTACAACTAACAAATTCCAAATAGCATAACTCACCAGCAAGGGACAATGGTTTACCTCAAATATACAGCCTTCAATGAGCAAACCAGAAACTGGTGGGGCCTTAGAGGCCTGAAAGAAAGCACTGCGCGATTCCAATGGGCTAGATCCCACCTCCAACAAATGTTTGATGAGAGAGAAAGAGGGTCTGAACCACAACTAGCAGTAACCCCAGTTTTCTTCTTGTTCCTCAATCTGTCCTCGTAGCTTCAAGTCTTCTAGTTCATAAGAGAACACCTCAAACCATTCTTCTTACATGATCAGCCTCAGTGGAATCCTCTACTCTTCTAGGGCTCCAAACCAAGAACCACAATGGATAAATGAAGAGACAAGATGTTGGTTGACTCTCAGACCTGGCTCTGATACCAAATTCAAAGCAATGAAGGAAAATAAAGAGGGAAAAGAGGATGGAAAGAGAAGAAACACTTGAAATACTTGGGCGCAAGAAACACTTGGGGATGAATTCTCTCCCCTATATTTTCTAACTTGAAATAACATGTAAGATTACATCAATACCCCCACATGAACATAAGAATACCTAGAGAGGTAAAAAGCAAACTTATTTAATGAACCCATAATACCCTTACTACATGAACTCTAACAAAGATAGCTCAGCCACAAAGCGATTTCCAAACTAATCTATTCATTCCGATTCAATTGTTCCGGGGGGGGGGGGGGGGAGCAGCCTTGTGCCAAGGGTAGGATCAAGCAAGGTCAAGGAGGAAGAAGAACACTCATTCACAAGATTGGAACTCACAAGCTCCTCTGAAACTCTCCAATGGAGGTCAAATTCAATATTATTCAAAATCTGCCTATCCTTATTAAAGTAGATCCTTTTATAGGATTCTCAAAGCCCAATCACAATCCCTAAGCCTAAGATTGAGTTTTACTAAAATAAGAACATGCTAAATAAACGTAGCATATTAAGTAAAAACTAATTAAGGATAAGATTAGAAGGCAATCAACTGTAAATCAGCCAACCAATTCTTGATTGCAATCAACACCAAATCAGCCAATCAAGCCTTGATTGCAATCAACACCAAATCAGCCAATCAATCCTTGATTCCAATCAATACCAAATCAGCCAATTAAGCCTTGATTGCAATCAACACCAAATCAGCCAATCAAGCCTTGATTGCAATCAATACCAAATCAGCCAATCAATCTGTTGGAATATGTAATCCAGAATATTGTGGGGGGTATTCTGGTCTTTTTGGGTAGTTTATTCTTCTTATATAATTAAGTTTTTGTCGGCTATGTGGGTTTTAGTCCCACATCGCCTAGTTTAGTCTCTTTGTAATTTCCCCTCTATTATAAACAGAGGGACTTACCTATCAATGAAACAACATTCTAAGCTATTATTTTCTCTCATTCTCTCTTTCTAACCCACGATTCTGCCAACATGGTATCAAAGCTAGTCTGATCTAGGTTAGAAAAGAGAAAAAAAAACCCTACTCCTCTTCAATCGACTTCTCCCTTCTTCTCCCTTTCTCGGCTTCTCCTTCTTCTGTTTTCTTCTTCTCAACCTTGTAAACATGGTTCAAAATCTCGCGATATTTCGCCGAAATATCGCTTAATTTAGTATATCTCGAGCTTACCGAGATGCGAAATCAGGTCGAAATGAAAAATACCATATTTCGTCGATATCTCGTGAGATATCGACGATATCTCGATATCTCGTGAGATATCGGCGAAATATGGTATTTTGGCTTAAAGTGTCACGTGAAGGGGGCTTTAATACAATATTTCGCAGATTTCGGTCCATATTTCGTGAGAGCTGCATTTGCTAAGGAATTTCAGCCTTTTGCCTATTCTTCCACTCTTCAAGCTCTCATCCAACACTCTAGCCATTGTTGAAGCACATTGTTGTCGGATTTTCGCGGTAAACTCATCGGAGGGTCATCTAAGCTCATCATCCAAGCCTTTTTCCACTATTTAAGGTAAATTCTATTCCTCTAAAACTATTTTTTGAAAAGACTATGTACAAATTTTGTTGGATGGTGATAATATTAATATATGTTAGACACCGGAGGCCGATCTATAGCCTCACGGTGTCGAAATTTTTTATATGTATTTTTTTTTTTTTTTTTTTGGTTTTAAAAATTCATTTTCCTACAATTAAAATAGGAAATAATTAGGGTAATCGACTTAGATGGTAATGAATTAAATATATATTAGACACCAATGGCCGATCTACGGTTCCGCGGTGTCGGTTTATTTTTCGCTCTTAAATAATTATTTTAATTTTAGCACATACCACTCCATTGGCATCGGATTATGGTGCATCACAACCTTACGATGGATATGGATATGGATCATCATCATATGGGCGATTTAGTGGGGTAGGGGACTATGACTACGGTTCCGATCCCAGGGACATCTTGGATCATCTTTTGTAGATAACATCTTTGCATACCCTAGCGGACCTAGCTACCAACCTCACCAGCCATACATGCGGCCAATGCCATCGCCTCTTGCCGGGCGCCAACATCATATCACGGTGGATCATCTTCTTCACGCAATTTGGATCGATTGGTAACCCTAGTTTATATCCTAGGATAGGTTACCTACGGTATGTTGATGATTCCATTTACGTGACACTTGTAGATGACTACACTCGTTTCTTCTCCGATTCTATACCGTGGTCCACATATGTCCTTGAAGCAGAGAGAAGCGATGGACGTCGACTCCGGCGAGGCATGAATGGGATTGATCCAGGGAGGCACGGCAACTACTATTAGCGAGTTTAGCGCTTGTAATTTGTAACTTAAGTTGTGATTTCATTGATCTATGAACTTGTGAGTTGTGACTTGCGAGTTGCGAGTCTTGTGACTTACAAACTTTGACACTTAGTGTATTGCCTTTAAGGCTTTAAGCGAGTTATTGAATATTATGGAGTTTATGAGAATCGTGGCACTCATCGATGTGTATTGGCTTTAACTTGATATGTGATGAAGTTAAATACTATTATTAAATATTAACTGCCTAATCTATGTGTATTTAACTATTTATACATTAGGGTTCGTGCGTGTATGTCAATCAGTGCAGACCAAAACACCAATTTGAATTCACATTTTTACAATTTTATGGTTTAAATGTGTTTATTAAGCTTAAATAAGGCTGTCCATGAAGTTTCGAGGCCTAGATATGGCCAAATACCCCGAGATGGACCCCGAAATATTGCGAAAAAATGCAATATTTCGGTCATATTTCGCGATATCTCGGTAGGCCCGAGATACCGATATATCGCGAGATATAGTACTATGCTTGTAAAGGGGCAGCACTAATGAGGTAAACACAACATATCAATGATTTAGTTGCTGCCCCCCTCACTTTCTACCTTTTTTTATTAAAAAAAAAATCTGTTCGAAATCTACTGGAGCCATACCTGCGATTTGGGATTTTCCAGAATTTTTTGGAGATCAACTTCCTATTACTATTGAAGGCTGACCTTCCACCATTGGAGCTCCCTATGCACCCTTCTCCAGCCCCTTTCTACCCTATTCCATTATCCTCATTCCCTATTTCCTTTTTCTCCAAACTTTAATTAATTCCAGCCACCATACCCTAATCGATCTCAACTTGTCAGGGTTTTTCAAAACCCTGACTCCAATTGATTTTGGTGTTTCCTTTTTCAGATGCAGCTGATCTTTTGGGGGTGATTCCCTATTACTACAAGCCCTACTCGACCTAGATTTGGACCCATTCTGATGGCTGGATTTGTTTCTACAACAAAAATTCCTTAACCTGCTAATTTGGTTACCTGCCAAAAACCCTGATTTTCAGGTTTCAGTTTTTGCTAATTTTTGGAGGGCTGATTACTCCCACTTCAAGGACTTATTGCACCTATCCAAGTTTTTTGAAGATCCCTACCCCAATCGATCTCTTCTTTTCAGGGTTTTCCAAAACCCTGATAAAAATCGATTTGGGCTAGGGATGTTTGCTGCTGTTCGAGTGCTTTGGAGGTGGTTCTAACATTAAAAGAGAACTCTCCTTCATCGTTCAAGGCTTGAAGAAGGTCCTTTATGCTGGTGTAGTCTTTGTAATGCTGTCTGCTCTACTTGCGATTTTTTGGAGTCTCTCCCCTTTGAAGATTAGGTCTCACTCTTACTGGAGATTGATTGTTCACCTTGGAGGTTCCATTCTAGCAGCCTTGGTCAGCATCTATCACATGTCTACACCAGCAATTACAGCCCCCTTTCCCTAAATCGATCTCAATTTCAGGGTTTTCTAAAACCCTGACAACAATCGATTTTAGGGTTACGGGTTTTCCTATCAAGCTCATATTTTGAGGAGAATCTTATACATATCAGAAGAGTATTCAACCCATATTTCAGCATCATTCATCAGTTATTTTTGGAAAATATTCAGGTTCATTCTTATGGCTCTATTTTTCCAATTATCAACCTATTTTCCTTGTTCTTATATGGCTGGCTGCTTCAACTACCTAGTGGATCTACTGAGTGATTTATCTTATATTTGCTGGTTCTATTGAGCTTTACTACCTACCTTGCTGAATCTATTGATTGGCTTCTGTAAGCATGACTGGTTGACATGTTACTGCTGCCTTTATGTGGACTACTGCTGCCCTATTATTGAGACTGAGTATCCTACTATTGGAGATCGAATTTCTTTCATTATTGAAGACTCGAATCTACTACCCAGGAGATCAGCTTATTTGGGATTACAACAGTGTGTTCCAAGGTTATTGGTTGCAACTACGAACCTATTCAATTATGTGAAGCTTTTTTGGTTCATATCCAGCTTACTTTGAGAGCTTGATCTTAGCCTTATTCACTAATTCAGATCTGATCCAAGTTTTTTGTTGAAGCTTCTTACATCCATTGCTGTCCAGATATCTTCGTCAATTCTATTTAGCATGTGGGAGTTTATAGTTTGGAATTTTGCACACTGGTTCTTCCTTGTGTGAAGATCGATCAAGTTTTTGAAGAATAGTGCCTTTCCCTTCTAAAAATCAGACCTGTTTTTTTATAATTCAGATCTGATCATTGGAGATTGGTGTTTTAGAATTAGTTTGATCGATTGAACAAGGTTGAAGATTACTTTGTTGCATTGTTTTTGTCCATGGTTCATTATCCCGCTGCTCTTTTCACTTCACCACCTCCCAAAACATACCTTTGGCATATACCCATAATCACTTTGGACGATAATGGTATTCTCTAATTTGCCATTTCTTCCTTTTCCATTACCCATAGCACCTCTTGGAAAATTCTAGAATATTATGTTTTTGCCCTATCTCTTACATCATCTCTGTTTGATCCACGTGTACTACACGTGAGGGGGGGATTATGTACAATACACCTGCAGACATTGTAGAAGCAGAACTTGCAGGAACACTTGGTGCAAAATATAGAAGATCAGAGTTTCCACCATTGCCATTGGGTATCTACTTTGTTATTGGGTTGAGTTTGCCGTAAGGGGGAGATTGAAGTATTAAAGTATCGAAGATGTTTAGTTATTGCCTGCCTATATGAGGTTCTACAGTTGGGTTGATTTTTTCCGTTGCTTGATCTTTTTTGCTACTTAATTCATCTGCTCGCTATCCTAGTTACTTATCTTCAAGATTATCATTCAGAGATTCATCACCGGACAACACTAGAAGATTGGTGAAAGCTGCCTTTTTTGGAAGACATTCCAGTCCCTGTTTGCTGATCAAGTCTGCCCAAGTTTTGAAGATCTATTTTTTCAAATTCTTGAAGGTTTATTTGGGAGCTGCATTCATCTTGAAGCTTGATTCTGCTACAACTTAGTTTTTTTCCATTTTGTTCAAGTTGGGCATTAGTACCTTGTATGCGCCAACTTGAGGGGGAGTGTTAGCATTATTAGGAGTTTTTTTTCTTTAGTTCAAGCTGGATTTTCTTTCTTTACTTATTTGTATAATCCAGCTTGAGGGGGAGTGTAGGAATATGTAATCCAGAATACCGTGGGGGTATTCTGGTCTTTTTGGGTAGTTTTATTCTTCTTATATTATTAAGTTTATGCTGGCTATAAGGGTTTTAGTCCCACATCGCCTAGTTTAGTCTCTTTGTAATTTCCCCTCTATTATAAATAGAGGGGCTTACCTATCAATGAAACAACATTCTAAGCTATTATTTTCTCTCCTTCTCTCTTTCTAACTCACGATTCTGCCAACACAATCCTTGATTGCAATCAATACCAAATCAGCCAAGCTAGGATCCTTGATTGCAGTCAGAATTTAATTAGCCATGTTACTCTTATTCTCTCAGATCTCCTAAGGATCTTTGGATGGTTGAGCTGGACTTCCACGTCCTCCACGGTTGCCTCTATGCCTGCATCATTCCCTCCTAGTTTAGAATAATTCGACCTCGAATTTAAGTCACCATCTTCATATGATCGCCTTCTACGAGGATCAAATGGAAACCAAACAAAGTTATTAGTGATAGTGATATCTCCAATTGAATAAAATAGAATTTTGTAACTCAACTTCAGATTTGATGGCGATAGCAATTGAGATGTTCACGGCTTGAAGAAATGAGGCACTAAAATATGGCTTGTTGACGATGTGTATACCATGAACAAATTGAAGTACAGACAGGAAAAAAATAACGGCCAAATACGGATCATCATACATATTGATAATGTCGATCCATTGGAACGTGTCTCCATTCGTCTTCTCCGCTACATTGTCAACCAATAAGTAAAGAAAGTTACACAGTTGCAACGACTCCAAATGTTAATCTTGATATGGTGCCGTGTTCATCACTTCCTTCAAGAAAAAATCTCCAAAAACAGAAACTGATATGCATGATGGAACCAAATCAAAGACTTGAGAGGTGATCTCCTCGATGGGAAGATAGGTGGTTGTTGGGACTGCTTCTTTGCAAGGAAAACAATCACTAACATTTAATGATGCTGGCTCACCGTGTTGTGCTTCTAAAATAGAATCAGGTTCAAGGCTTTCAAAATCGCCATGTTCGTCGACGTGCTCATCCTGGTACTTGTCAAACTTGGCAGGTTCTCTCCAATCAACCTGGGTGATGAATCGATCGTCAGTAACTTGTTGACAAAGTTGTTGATTCTCCACTCCGAGGTTGATCTTTTCAGCTGGAGTTGTGTGGTCGCCTTTCAACTTTCGAAACCATTCGACCTCTCGCTCCTCCTACGCATGTCGTCGTAGTGGTCTCATAGCAAAAGCAAGCCTTTCATCTTCCGATGAGGGTGATTGACTGCCTGTGATGGTATCCGATCTACTGGAATGACAAGATGAGGTTCGCAAACGCTCCATCTCAAGATTCATTGCAGCAATCTGTTGACGTAGTTGACCATTCTCGTCTCTCAACGTAACATCCTCTATGTGACTAGTGTGATCTCCCCTACGCTCGGGAGCCATACTAGCTGCACCCTGCTTTGGCTTTGATACCAGAAATGGAGCAACCTTGTGCCAAGAGTAGGATCGAGCAGGGTCAAGGAGGAAGAAGAACACTCATTCACAAGATTGGAACTCGCAAGCCCCTCTGAAACTCTCCAATGGAGGTCAAATTCAATATTATTCAAAATCTGCCTTTCCTTATTACAGTAGATCCTTTTATAGGATTCCCAAAGCCCAATCTCAATCCCTAAGCCTAAGATTAAGTTTTACTAAAATAAGAATATACTAAACAAAAACATAGCATATTGAGTAAAAACTAATTAAGGATAGGATTAGAAGGCAATCAACTGTAAATCAGCCAACCAATCCTTAATTGCAATCAACACCAAATCAACCAATCAAGCCTTGATTGCAATCAACACCAAATCAGCCAATCAAGCCTTGATTGCAATCAATACCAAATTAGCCAATCAATCCTTGATTGCAATCAATACCAAATCAGCCAAGCAAGGATCCTTGATTGCAGTCAGAATTTAATTAGCCATGTTGCTCTTATTCTCTCAGATCTTCTAAGGATCTTTGGGTGGTTGAGCTGGACTTCCACGTCCTCCACTGCTGCCTCTATGCCTGCATCAGGGTGGGTTGCAGCTCTTTAAATAAAAAAAAAGAACTAGACTTCTACCTAATGTGGACTTCCTAACAAGTAATAAGACCAATTACTTTTAATAGTAATAAAAAGACTACTGAACCAAAAAAATCTACTAATGTACCCCTTAAATCCCAACTTTTGGGCTTATAAAAGAGATCCATTACATTAATAAACACAAAAATAACAAGCCCAAGGCCCATAGAACCCAACCTTCGGCCAAAATAAAGTATTCCAAGGCCTAATTAACGCAATTGAACACCCTTAAGTGCATCACCTGGTCAGGACAAACAAAATGCTAGCATACAATATTTAAAGTCCATGGCATCAACATGACGCCAAACTACATCAGCACCTGACCTAAGGACATCCAAATCCCTTGATATCTAATCAAGCTAATCACTTAAGCAAACCATTAATTTGAATCCAAATTCAAGTTGTGACTAGAACCCAAATGAGCATACAAGCTTGATATCTAAATGAACTGCTTATTTTGGAACGCACGGGGGATTGGGAACAAGCTTACCTCGAGACGGTTAAAAACTCTGGTAGGTCAGCATCAGATTGATATTGTTGCGATTGCAGAGCCTAAGGCACAGGCCTCCAAGGCGCGTTTGATTTTGTGAAGGGTTGGGTTGGACTCAGTGCATGTCCAGGAAGGCTGTGGGTGTTCTGGAGGGCCTCGATGCAGGTGACAGTGATGGAGGAGCATCGGCAGTTTGACACTTTATGGTGTGTGGATACAGGTGGGGGGACTTTTCTTATTACTTTTGTTCATGGCCTTTATTCGGTGCTGAAGAGACAGGAGATGTGGACCAGGTTGGGGATGTTCTCCAGGACCATTTCTTGCCCGTGGGCAGTAGGGGGTGATTTTAATATTGTTGCTTCCCCAGCGGAAAAGGCGGGTGGGAGACCTGCCTGCTCGAATTCCCTAGAGGAGTTTGGAAGTTTTGTGAGTCGTGCTGGCCTCCTGGATGCGGGTTTCTCGGGTAGCGTTTTACCTAGTCGAACAACCAGGTTAGAGCTAGGAGGGTTATGGCCAGATTGGACCGGTTCTTGGTTATTGCGGAGTGGGCAGGTGCGTTCCCCAGGTGTGATGTTACTCATCTCAATAGGACCTGCTCGGATCATGCTCCTACTTGGATGTCTTTTGCTGCTGCCCACGACCATTCTTGGTTGCATTTCAAATTCCAACAGATGTGGCTGCTCCATCTGGGGTTTTTGGAATTTGTCAGGAACCAGTGGGGTAAACCGGTGCTTGGTTCGCCGCTCTTTATGTTGTTCCTAAAGCTCAAAGACCTTTGACGCGCTCTCCGTGTCTGGAATAAGGAGGTTTTTGGTAATATCCATAAGAAGGTTAAGGACGCGGAAGATGCTGTAAGCAGGGCAGAAGCGGACTCGGACCGGTGTAACAGTGTCGAGTCCAGGGGGGTTTTAGAGGAGGCCAGGAATGCTCTTCAGGGGATTCTGTTGTAGGAGGAGATTTTTTGGAGACAAAAATCGAGGGTTACCTAGTTAAAGGAGGGGGGACCGGAACACGAAGTTTTTTCATTCCATGGTGAATGTCAGAAGGAGGACGGCTGACATTAGCAAGATTAGGGGAATGGATGGTGAGTGGATTTCTGACACTGATGCAGTTCAGGCTGAGGCGATGCGACATTTTTCAGGGATTTTTGCTTCTCAGGGCTGTGTGGTTGATGAGGGATTGTTGTTGCTGATTCCCAAAATTGTGACTGATTCTGATAACTCCTCTCTGCTGTTAATTCCTTCTGAGGAGGAGGTGCGGGAGGTTGCTTTTGCTCTATCAGGTGACAGTGCTCCTGGTCTAGATGGCTTTTCAGGGATTTTCTTCACGGCCTACTGGGAGGTGGTAGGCAATGATGTCTGGGCTGCAGCGAAGGATTTCTCTACCTAGAAGCTTTACCTCAGCCAACCTTGTGCTTATTCCAAAGAAAGACAACCCTGAGACAATGGTAGACTTTTAGCCCATTAGTCTCTGCAACTTTTCCTAAATTTTTTTTGCAAAGATCATTACTTCTAGGCTGGTAGGGCTTCTTCCATCTTTAGTGGTAGAAGAGAAAGGTGCGTTTGTGCAGGGCAGGTGCATACATGATAATTTAGCCATTGTTCAGGAGGTGACTCAAGACTAGAACCGGAAGATGAGGGGTGGCAATGTGATCCGCAAACTGGACATGGCTAAGGCCTATGACCGGCTGGAATGGAAGTTCCTTTGGTTGGCCCTCTCTCGGTTTGGCTTTGGTGACGAGTGGATTTCTCTTATAAGGAAGACTGTGGAGAATTGCTGGTTTTCTATTGTTATGGGGGGCAGGCAGTCCGGGTTCTTTAAATCCTCCAGGGGGGTGCGGCAGGGGGACCCCCTCTCCCCTCTGTTTATTTTGGCGAAAGAGGTTCTAAGCATGGGAATAAAAGGGCTTTTCGTTGATGGACATGCAGCATTCTACAGACTTCCGAGAGGGTGCCCTAGGGTTTCACATTGCCTCTTTGCAGACGACACCATCATTTTCTCCAGAGGGTTGCAGAGCTCTCTTAAGCAAATTATGGGTTTCATTGGTAGATATGAAGGTTTTTCAGGACAGCTCGTTAACAGGCAAAAAAGTTGTTTTGTTTTAGGGGACAAAGCCTCAGCGGCTGCAACCTGTATGGTTGGGGCGGTCACTAGCTTCCCTAGGAGGTCGCTCCCTATCACTTACTTGGGAGCTCCCCTCCACTCGGGTAGGCTCAAAATTTGTTACTTTGATGGGCTGGTGGAGAAGATCAGGAGTAAGGTGGCGGGATGGAAGGGAAGGTTGTTATCCTCCGGAGGTCGTGTAACACTCCTAAGGCATGTTCTCTCTTCTATGCCGATTCATGTTCTGGCCACTTTGGATCTGCCTAAAGCTGTCCTTCGCAGGCTTTATAGGATCTTTGCTGATTTCCTTTAGGGCAGCTCGAAATGGGGCAATCGCAGGCACTGGGTGAATTGGTAGAAGGTTTGTAGGCCACTGGAGGAAGGAGGGCTGGGAATTCGGCTCCTTGAGGATGTAGGCCTCTCCCTCAGGCTTAAAGGCCTTTAGAAAGCTTTGTCAGATCGTTCGCTATGGAGTGGCTTCTTCAGAGCTAAGTACTTCAAAAACTTGCATGCATTGCTGGTAGGAACGGTGGGGAGTGGCTCTAAAACCTGGCGTAGCACGTTGAAGTTCAAGGGGTTCATGATGGAGAGGTCAAGGTGGCTCCTTGGGACTGGCAATATTTCCTTTTGGCTTGATAACTGGGTGGGGGTTGGCCCCTTAATAGACTTTGTTGACAATGGCCTGCTAGTCGATCTGGATCTGTGTGTTAAGGATGTGGTGGATGAGGAAGGAAATTGGAGGGAGGACATCTTAAGCCTCATTGATTCTGAGGCAGTCAGAAACAACATCACCCTAGGGAATTTTGTGCTTTCGGATAGAGATGACGTCATGGTGTGGTCTCCTGTTAGTGATGGTCTTTTCTCTACAAGGTCGGCTTGGAATGAGGTCCGACGTGGGTCACCAGGAACTTCCTTCGCTAAATGGGTCTGGTGTCAAGCGCTGCCCCCGAAGGTGGCTTTCTTTTCTTGGCAGCTTCTTATGGGTAAGATCCCCACCGATGATTCTCTGATGGCTCTTGGTATCCCCCTGGCATCCATATGCAATTGCTGTGGACAGCCAAGAAGGGAGACCACGGATCATTGCTTGGGTTCTGGAGGTACGGCTTCTAAGGTTTGGATTTTCTTTTCTTGGCTTTTGGACATTCCTTTTTTGCCCTCTCAGGATGTCAGAAGTCGGGTGTTACTCTGGCAAGAGTCGGCGGGCTGCAAGAGCCTTAGTGCCTACATAACAGGGATCTTCCCTGCTTTGATTATTTGGGAGCTTTGGAAGGAGAGAAACAATAGAAGGCATGGGGAGAGATGTCGTACTGCAGCGTCCATTATTGAGCGAGTTAGAGGATGGGTAAGAGAGGTGAACCTGCCCTCCAAGATCGGTCGGCTGGGATCCTCTAGGGACGACTTAATTCTTCAGTGTTTTGGTCTTTTGGCGCCACCTGCAAAGCTGAAACCCCCCCTCCCATTTACTGGTGCCCCCCTTTTCTCTCTGTTAAGCTTAATGTGGATGGTGCATGCAAGGGGAACCCTGGTTGGGGAGGAGGGGGAGGAGTGATTAGGGATAGGAATGGAGTGGTTCTGGCTGCCTTTGCTAACTTCTATGGAGACTGCACTAATTCCATAGCTGAACTCAGAGCGCTGAGAGATGGTTTGCGTCTGTGCCAGGAGCTTCACTTGGCTGAGATGGTGGTAAACATTGACTCGGCTACCACGGTTAGAATGGTCAATCTCAAGAAGTGTAATTTATGGAAGGGATGGTACTGGTTCCACGAGGTCTTGGCTCTAGTCTCCATTACGCAAGCTCATGTGACTTTCGCATTTCGTGAAAGCAACAGAGCAGCGGATTGGCTGGCTAATTACGCTTGTGAAACAGGTTCCTCCCTCACCTTCCATCAGGACAGTATGCTGGGTGGGGGTTTCGCAGGTATTATTAGGGAAGACAAGGCAGGCATGCCAGTCTTCAGGGTTTAGTGAGCATGATTTTCTTGTACGGGGAGTGAGGTTTCAATTAGAGAGGCCCTTGTATGGTCGTGAGCTGTGGAATGAGGTAAGGCGGAATGTCCGCCTCTTGTATTCTTTGATTATTTTTCTGGAGATTAATAAAATGGTAGGGGCTGGCCCGGGTCCCAGGTAATATTCGGTTATAAACAAAAAAAAAAAAGAGCATACAATGTATAAAGTTGTAACTGATGGTGGTGTATGATCAGGTCTAACCTGATGAGTTGAAACTGTTTATCCTGTACAATACTTGCATCAGAGATTACTAACCCCGCTGCTTTAAATACCTGATAGAATGAACATATTTAAATAAATTGAATTTAAGAAAGAAAGCAAGTTAAACATTGATTGATACATGTAAATAATTCATCATATTCTATCTAATGCACTCTTAGAACAGACCTCACAAGTCCTAGCTAACCCAGCAAGGTTTGGTATGCGATCAATTAGTGATGCCACAAGGATAAACTGCTGTCGACATTTTCTTATCCTTTCAATAGCTATACTCCTTGACTGCAAAACTTGATCCAGAAGCTGGTCTTCTTTCTCCATTTCTGCCATTGAAACTTATATTAGTACATTTCACTGGTATTGTTTAACACTCCATAAGGTTCACAGTATTGGTTGATGTACAAATCAAATATAATGAAAGCTGTGATACACAAATTAAAAACTTTAATTTTATATGCACCTACGCCGTACATTGCGTACATATTTTCTACTTAAGACAAGCAACTTTGTTAGTCTATAAATCATGGATATGCATAAAAAGGAAAATGTTTCTGAAGTGTGAAAAAAGGACTAAACAAATACGTTATGCTGGCATCAATAACATTAAAAAACAAAAACTCATTTTGAGTCTTGCAGGAGTACATTGGCACAGGATGGAGCACCAGTTATAAATGAGGAAAGACTTCTCCAGCTTCTTAAATTTTTAAGAAGTACCAAATTGGAAAAATATCAGAAACTGTAATGAGATGTGCTAAATCATCTTATTTACACAAAATATTTTTAAAATTTTTTTTTTTTATCCCGAACTTTACCTGGGACCCGGGCCAGACACAAAATATGTTGAGTCCCAACTCCCAAGCATAAGCTCCTTCTACTATTTATGAACAATAGTGAGCAACCTACCCTAGTAAGGGATACCATCAATGCAAATAATTCCAACCTAGAGGGGCCAGCCTTCCCCGAACTCTCCACATAGGTTACACCTCCACCACATTATGGATATGGAAGTTGGACCCACCAGAGATTATAATCAGATAAAGATCCAAAAACCAAGAAATCGAGCTATCAGTCAACTGCTTAACATCCAAAGCTTCCAGTGAAGAATGTTCTGAGGCAAATCAGCTTGGATTTAAACTATAACTTCAGAAGACACATTACAAATAAGTAACTGATGAAGAACAAAAAAGGAAAAAAAAAACCAACAAATCTATTCTCCTTCTTCTTCAATATGTATTTTTATTATGTCTATAAATTAACTAGAAGACCTTGACAATCACCTAGGTTTCATATAGAGATGTCAAGGATGAAGTTTTTGAGACTGCAAAGGAATCATCATCTGGACATCAAATAATAAAAAATGACCAGCCATTATACTATAAAAAGAAACACTGATGGACAAAAAATAGCCTAAATTACCTCCTACAACTTCCACCATGGTTGCTTCTCCGTCATAGACTTTTCATGTATCCAGGCATGTGGACACTGCTAAAGACTTGTTTGGACACAGCTGTGTATCAAGTCAACACAGAAGACACTGATACATGTGGACACTGCTAAAGAGTTGTTTGGACACAGATGTGTATCAACACAGAAGATAGCACACAATTTCCATCTCAATGAGTTGATCTTTGTCCTACATTACATGTCTAAGCCAAATAGTCCCAATGAAGGCTTATTTAACTTTCAGGACGAGTATAGAATATTATTCAAATATATTCCTAGTGTAAAAATCAATTATACATATAGCCAGGTGGCACATTCTGGATTTTCTGATATCACTGTGTTTAACACATTATATATGTGTCAAGCAAGGTTCAAGGTCTCAGTATCTTGGCTGGTTTCGGTTAGCCAAAAAACTGAGTTGTCTCGGTAACTCACCAAGATCTCGGCCAAGTTGGTGCATTTTTATGTCAAATTTCGACCCTTGGTTTCGGTGGCCATATGACCTAATTAGGCCATGAAGTTTACAGGACAACCTATTTTAGGCCCTATAAACATGGTGGAACCCCAAGTTTTTTAAAAATCACACCCAAAATGGAAGTTTGACTTAGGACCCTAAGTTGGTAGTGTACGCTGTATGTATATATATATACTGATATGACCTATTCCACACAATCTTTAGTATTAGAACACATATAATTCAAGGAAAACAGTTTACATAAGCAACAGAAATGAAAAGACATCAAATTATGAACCATTTCATAAATCATACATCAAACATTGTTTGTTATATAGAGTCAAATATATTTTGAGCCAACATTTAACAATACAAGCCAAAAACTACAAAGTCACCCCTATCCCTATATGCTCCTCCTAATATTGAACAAGTGCCGGGCCTTCAAGTTCAAATCTGTTAGATTATATGGGGCCAGAATACCGTGGGGGTATTCTGGACTTTTTTCCTCTTTTATTTATGTCTTTTATTATGTCTTGTATGTGTGGATTAGTCCCACATTGCTTATGTAATTATTTTCCATACTTCATTATGATTATAAATAGATGTGCTTGGGATGATAATTAATTATCCAAGCCTTTCCCTAATTTTAAATCTCTCAACATGGTATCAGAGCAGATTTCGAATTAGGGACCACCCCTCTTCAAATTTCAGTTTTTTCCTTCTCTCTCTCTTTTCTCCTCTCCTCTCTCTCATCTCCCTTGTTCTCTATTCTCACATAGGGCAGCACTGATGAGGTGATCATTCGATCCAGTTGCTGCCCCCATTACCTCATGGATGCTACATAATTCTGCTCGATAGGAACCAGCCATTCCAGCCTGTGAAATTTGGAGCTTCAGTTTTTTGGGGAATTGCTTCTACTTCTCTTACAAGGAATCAACTCCTCCCTTTGAAGACCACAACCTACAGCAGGATTTTCCTCTTATTGGTTCAAGTTCTTAACTCAGATTTTATCACAGTTTCAAGACCTCCTAAGATCGATTTTTACAAAAACAGGGTTTTTTTCAAAACCCTGACAATTGTCGATCTAGGAGTTTGGGCCCTCTATTGTTTCTGATTTTTTGAAGGCTGTTTCTCCACTTATAAGGACCCACTCAACTGCACTTTGGGCTTCAACAGTTCAGTTTTTTGAAGACCTCCTTGAGATCGATTCCACCATCACAGGGTTTTTTTCAAAACCCTGAAACCTATCGATCTTGGGGTTGCTGCTGCCTATTGAATCTGATTTTTTGCAGGTGTTTTCTTCCATTATTAAGGGCTCCTCGACTTCAGTTTCAGCAAATTCACTGCAGTTTTTTTGGTCTCTTGGATCCTTCATCGATTTCAGCAATTCAGGGTTTTGTTCAAAACCCTGACAATATCGATCTAGGTTTTTTCATTGGCTGCTGGTTCTGATTTTTGGGGACTTCTGTCATCTCCTTACAAGGGGTTTTTCCTCCATATTACAGCTCTTCACTTGAAGATATTATTGGGCTTCTCTGCTGCCAATATGGGTGATTCTTCTACTTCTACAGCTACTTCGGATCATGATGGCCACAACAAGACAGACTATCACAATTTTCCACCCAACCCTATTAAACTTGATGGCTCAAATTACCTTCTATGGTCCAGATCTGCCTCCTTTGCCATTGCTGGCTGTGGTCTCACCAGCCATATTAATGGCACTAGTGTGATGCCCAGTGACCAAGGACCAACTCAGGAAAGGTGGCTTGCCAGTAATGGTGTTCTCATGTCCTACCTAATAGGCTCTATGACTCCAGATTTGCAGCATAACTTTCTTCTTCTGGACACTGCCTCCCAGATTTGGGCTGCTTGCAAGGAAACCTACGGGTAGCTTGGCAATGATGCCCAAGTATATGAACTTCGGAAGAAAGTCCTTCACACCACTCAGGGAGAACTTTCAGTTTCGAAATACTATGCTACTCTACGCAGTTTGTGCAACAGTTGGACCACTTCTCTGACTTTCACCCTACTACAGTTGCTGACATTGCTTCCTATAAGAAGCATGTGGACAAGATCAGGGTCTATGATTTCTTGGCTGGCTTAAATGTGGAGTATGATCAGATTCGTGTTCAAGTGTTGGGCCATACGCCTTTTCCCACACTTGAACAATCTTATGCCTTGGTGTCCTCTGAGGAGAACTATAGGGCTGCCATGTTGCACCCTCCTACTACTGACAGATCAGCTCTCAAGGCTGCTGTCCCTGCTACTCTTGCACCTAGTGGCACTGCTTCTCTTGGTGATTCTACTACAAGGGCTGTTGTTTGTGAGCAGTGTCACAAACCCTATCACACCAAAGAGAAGTGCTGGAAACTTTATGGGAAACCGGCTGATTTTGAAGCTACAAGGGCTGCCAAGACAAAGATAAAGACAAAGACCAAGGCCCATCAGACTGAGACTGTTACTGCAGCCCCTGCTACTAACACTGGTCTATCCCAGGATGATCTACAGGCACTCCTATGTATGCTAAGGTCTTCCGCTGCTGCTGCCTCTACTACATCAGCTACTGTCAATTCTTCAGCTCCTTCAGGTTCATACTTTGCCCGGTCAGGTATTCCATTTGGAGGTCATTGTGCTTTTGTGGCTTCCCATCCTTGGATCATAGATTCTGGAGCTACGAGATCATATGACCGGTTCCTCTGAAATACATTTCACAGATATTCTCCCACTTCTGGGAAAGATAAGGTCAAAGTGGCTGATGGTTCCCTTTCTTCCATATCTGGAAAAGGAATCATCAACTGCACTTCCTCTCTTCCCTTGTCTTCTGTTTTGCACATTCCTAATTTTACTACTAACCTTCTTTCAATTAGTAGTACTACTCGTGATCTAAACAGCAAAGTCACTTTTTTCCCTTCTCATTGTGTGTTTCAGGATCTGGACTCTGGGAAGACGATTGGATTGGGTAAAGTGCACGGTGGACTGTACTTGCTTGATGACGGTCGCTTCTCTCCACCACCATTACCTTCTCCGCTGCATCAAAACTCCTTGGTCTCTTTAGCACCTACACAAGAGAATTGACAACTCCAACATACTCACCTACACAAGGGGCAGAACCAACAGAGGGCAGCTACAATCCACTTTAGCACCAATACCCATCCAATTGCCGACTCCAGATCCAGATCCAGATCCTCCATCCCCTGGTAATCCCTCTTCTTCCGACCTACCTATTACTCATCGCAAAGGTACTAGGACTTGCACTTTACATCCCATATCTCGTGTTGTTTCTTATAGTTCTATTTCTCCTTCTTTTTGTGCTTTTGTATCTTCTCTTTCTTCTGTTTCGATTCCTAGGAATTGGCAGGAAGCATCTACAGATGGAAAGTGGAAGGCAGCAATGTTGGAAGAAATGAAAGCACTACATAAAAATAATACATGAGATCTTGTGGCTCTTCCTCCAGGGAAAAAACCAGTTGGATGTAAATGGGTCTTTGTGGTTAAACAGAAGGCTAATGGTTCTGTGGATCGATATAAGGCACGTCTGGTTGCAAAGGGGTTCACTCAAACTTATGGAGGTGACTATCAGGAGACCTTTGCACCGGTGGCAAAGCTCAACACTGTCAGGGTGCTATTATCTTGTGTTGTAAATCTTGGGTGGGATCTTCAGCAGTTAGATGTAAAGAATGCCTTCCTCCATGGGGAGCTTGAGGAGGAGGTATTTATGGACATTCTACCAGGCTTCTCTGATGACAGGATCAAGGGCAGGGTCTGTAAATTGAAGCGTGCACTTTATGGGTTGAAACAGTCACCTAGGGCCTGGTTTGGCAGATTTCACAAGGCTATGATTTCAGCAGGTTATAAGCAGAGTAATGCTGACCACACTTTGTTTATCAGACGAGTTGGTGACAAGGTAACTCTTCTCATAGTCTATGTGGATGATATTGTGGTCACTGGTAATGATGGTGATGCTATCAAGAATTTGAAGCTCTTCCTTGGCCGTGAGTTTGAAGTAAAAGATCTTGGCCCTCTAAAATATTTCCTAGGGATAGAAGTTGCTCGATCTTCGAAGGGCATCTTTCTTTCTCAAAAAAAATATATCCTTGATCTATTGACTGAGACTGGGCTGCTAGGTTGTCATCCTTCAGATACTCCTATGGAAGCTACTACAAAACTTAAGGAGAAAGAGGGTGAACCTGTTGACAAGGGTTGTTATCAACAATTAGTGGGCAAACTAATCTACCTCTCTCACACACGACCTGACATAGCCGTTGCTGTAAGTTTGGTGAGCCAGTTTATGCATGATCCCTATTCCTCACATATGGATGCAATCCGTCGTATTCTGCGGTATTTAAAGTCTGCTCCAGGAAAGGGAATTCTTCTCTCTCCCAATGGTCACCTGAAGGTTGAAGCTTATACTGATGCCGATTGGGCTGGTTCTACTGACAAAAAATCTATCTCTGGCTATTGTTCCTTTGTGGGTGGGAACCTTGTCACATGGCGTAGCAAAAAGCAGAATGTTGTGGCAAGGTCCAGTGCTGAAGCCGAGTTTCGTGCAATGGCCCAAGGAATTTGTGAGCTTCTATGGCTTAGAGGATTATTGCAGGATATTGGTGTTGCTGTCCATCTTCCCATGTTGCTTTATATTGTGACAATAAAGCCGCCATTAGCATTGCTCATAACCCTGTCCAGCATGATCATACTAAGCACGTGGAGGTTGACCGACATTTCATCAAGGAGAAGTTTGAAGCAGGCCTCATTTGTGTTCCCTTTGTGAAGTCTACTGATCAGCTGGCTGACGTGTTCACTAAGGGACTAAGTGGCAAGCTGTTTCTTCCTATCTTAGTCAAGTTGGGCATGCATGATATCTATGCTCCAACTTGAGGGGGAGTGTTAGATTATATGGAGCCAGAATACCGTGGGGGTATTCTGGACTTTTTTCCTATTTTATTTATGTCTTTTATTATGTCTTGTATGTGCGGATTAGTCCCACATTGCTTATGTAATTATTTTCCATACTTCATTATGATTATAAATAGATGTGCTTGGGATGATAATTAATTATCCAAGCCTTTCCCTAATTTTAAATCTCTCAACAAAATCTCCTCCAAATGTTGTTCTTGAGCATCAAATCCAAGTGTTCCAAGCTTTTTTTGGTAAGATTTGGAGCTGTTTTCTTCACAAACTGGCGAAACCAGTTGAGTTTACCAAGAATAGGTCGAAATTTCAACCAAGAAAAGTCGAAACATGATATTTATATAACTAACTTTGTGACATTTCGGCAAGTGATTTCAACTGAGATATCGGCGAGAAACCAAAATTTCGGCTGAGAAAATGTGTTCTTATTTCGCACCCTATCTCGACTTGACCCTTGTCAAAATTGAGACAATTGTCAAGATCTCGCAAGACCTTGAACCATGGTATCAAGGCAAGAAGTTTAGGTCTGGGTCCAACATCCTGCAAGAACTCTTTGCTCCTCACTTTTTATTCATTCAGCATAATATAGATCTCTAGTCCTCTCCCTCATTCTATCAAGTTTGAAACATCTTTCTCACCATCCAGTAAGGGCTACAAGGGCCGCAACCCAAAGCAAGTCCCTGCTTTCACTGGATCCTGGTTGGGGTGGATTGGAAACAGCCCCAACCTTAGGCATTATTTGCATGACTTACCACTTAAACAAGACCTTGTTGAAAGTCTCTTTCCATGCTTTAAAAGGACTCCTTATCAATAATGACTGATCAAATTTTAACCATTGACCAAGTTTCTTCAGGTGATCAACATCTTCCTCTACCATTTGAGAGAAATTTCTTTTGCTACATTCCAATAGAACAGCCATCTCATCATACAGATCATGTACAATATGATTCCTCTAGTTCAATTTCATTTCACCAATTTATCTACAGATATCATTAAATTTTCTTCTTTTTAAGGTCCCTTTCTTCTCTTCTTAACTATCCTTCCAAGTCTCTGTTTTGTTTTATTTTACTGGAAGAAACTTAATCCTCAAGCAGTTTTGATTCTAGACCTTGACTCCCAAAATATATCTACAACTCAATTCAACTACACTCAGCCTTATCCCAACTAAATGCGTTGGTGATGCGGGCAAAATATGGACCCCCCCCCCCCCTAAATGAGGACATCAGCCCAGTTGATCTGGATTTTCTGCTTCTTTTGGTTCAATAAAGCAGCCCCAATGTGAGCCACCATACAGCCAGCCAGATTGTTGTTATTGTTCATGCAGGCACTGTTCACGTGAACAGTACCTTGGGGACCAATATTGACAGCTGGCTTTGAAGAGATGCTGCCAATAGTTGTTAGGATATTAGATATTAGTTTCTATTTACTTGTTTTCTTAGGCAGCAAGTTATTTCCTTTGTTTGGACTTTGGATTATTGTTAAGCAGATTCTAGTTTCCTTTTTGGTTTCTTTTATTTGTTAGACAAAAGATTGAGTTTGTTAGTTCCTAGTTTGCTTCTTTCTTGGTGAGCAAGTTATGAAGATAAATTAGAAGTCTTATTTCAGTTAGAATTTTCCTATTTTAGAATTTTCTTTTGTAATCAGTGTAAGGCTATTTAGATAGCCTCCATTGATTGTAAAGATTTATGGAATGAAAGAATGAATTGAAGCCTAAGGCTGTGTGCGTGTGCACTTGCCCCCCCTCCGTCCTACTTCTTCTTCTCAAGGTTTCTCCTCTTCTCCCCCTGCTGCTTCTTCTTCTTCCTCTCATGGTTTCTTCTTTCCCCTGCTAATCTGATTTCTTCTCAGATTTCCCCTCTCCTGTTCTGTCCCCCATTAGTTGGCTACATGGATCCTTTTCTCCAATCAGCTCTATTCAAAAGCATACTATTAATAGTCCTAAACTATGCATGTCTTTCCAAATCACTTCTAGGGTCGTTTAGGCCTACCCCTGGCTCTTTTAGCTCCTTCAATCTGAATAAAATCACCCCTATGTACTGGAGCATTCAAAGGCCTCCATTGCACATGTCCATGCCATCTCAAACGACTTTCTTGCAACTTATCAAGTATCGGAGTTACTCCTAAATTAGCTCTAATTTGTTTATTCCTAATTTTGTCTTTTCTAGTTTTACCACTCATCCATCTCAATATACTCATTTCAGCTACATTAAGTTTGTTTGTATTGTTTCTTCACTGCCCAATATTCAGCCCCATACATCATTGCTGGTCATATAACTATCTAATAAAATTTTCCTTTTGAGTTTTAAAGAAATATGTTGACCACACAACACTCCAGCCGCATTACTCCTCATCCATCCTATTCTAATTCTGTGTGCAACATTATCCTCTATTTCTCCTTCTTTATATAATAAACCTAGGAACCTAAAATTTTCACTGTGCAGAGTCTCCCTATCATCAATTTTCATCACCTCATTTTTAGTATCATTGTTACTAAAGTTACACACCATACACTTTTGTTCTACTCATCTTAAAACCTTTTGATTCCAATGCCGATCCCCATAACTCCAACCTTTTTTTTTTGGATGAATGAAAATATAATTACAAAGAAAGGAGGGGGAATATACAAGCCCATGGGCCAACAAAACTGAAGCTAGAGACTAGCTAGGGTGCAAAATGGAAGTAGGAAGACCCCAGGAGACAACAATGAGCCTGTTCCGCGGGGTATCCTTTACATCAACAAGGGGGAGGGAACTAATTTTAGATGAAACATAAAAAAAGATGGCCTTCCAAATCTTGTCGAAAGAGTGGAAGTTGGACGTCCATCTTTTAAGGTTACGCTCCATCCAAATGTGGGAGATAGTGGCACAAAAGGCAAGCTTGCCAACCGAGTCACAAATCGAGTTGCCTCTGAATTTCATATCAATCCAAACCCATTCCCTGGAAAGGGCAAGAGGCCTTCGGCGAGCAGGCCAACAGTGGCGAAGAACACGGTTCCAGATGGAGGAAGCAAAGGAGCAAGTGAAGAACAGGTGATCTGCATCTTCGTGCCCATTCCAACAAAGGCAACAGCTGGGAGAGACTTGCATGTGGCGATGAATGAGGAATGCTTGGGTTGGGAGTCAGTTTGCTAGGGCGCGCCAAGCGGTAAGGCTATGTCGAGGGATGTGCCCTTTAAACTAGACCACTTTATGCCAAGGACAGGGGGTCCCTCTATGTCTAACCAAGTCCCAAGCGGAGTGGGAACTGAATCTGCTAGAGGGGGAGGGGAGCCACAAGATGGTGTCACCTCTACCTCGGTGACCAGGGGGGATAGGGGGGAGGGAGCTCCAAAGATCTGCGAGGGGAGGGGGGGGGGGGGGGACCATAAGCCTCTGGTGATGATGGAAGCCATAAGGGTAGATCTGTCCAATCCAGAAGCATAAATGGCAAGGGAGCTGACAATGGAAGCTAGGACACCTGAAGGGTACCATTTGTCAAGCCAAAGGTAAGTCTGCAAACCATCATCGATCTTGCAAGATATAACGCCCCTGGCTATATGCCTCACTTGGAGGATTCTGCGCCAAACCCAGGAGGAGTCTGTCACAGAGCTGACAGTCCAAATAGAGTCTCTACGGAGAGGACCAGCGTACAACCAGGTAGTCCAGATGCCGGATTTGATGGTGAGGAGCTTCCATAACAACTTGATAGAACCAGCAATGTTTACATCTTTGATCCTTTTGAGACCAAGACCTCCTTCAGACTTGGGGATGCAAATGGAAGACCAGCTCTTGGGGTGAAGGAACCTTGCTGAATCGACACCTTTCCATAGGAAAGCACACATAATAGATTCGGCAGCCTTGATGGTAGCCTTGGGAAGGCCAAAAACAACGCTCCAATAGATGTAGCAGGACTCGAGGCGACCTGCATAGGATAAAAGTTTGGCTTTCCAAAGCTGTAGCCTCTTGCGGAGGAGGTCAAGAATGGGGGTACAGTGGTGGGCTGAAAGTCTAGCAGGGATGAGGGGGAGGCCAAGGTAACGGACAGGTAAAGTGCCAAGAGAAAAGCCGGTGATGGAGGAGAGGGATGCTTTGGTGGTATCGGAAACACTAGCAAGGAAGATTTGGGATTTAAGGAGGTTGATGCGGAGACCGGAAATGCCCTGAAAAAGGTGAAGGGAAGACATGATGGACTCAATGGAGAGGGGGTCAGCTTTAGAGAAGATCATGAGGTCGTCAGCGAAGGCAAGGTGAGTCAAGTTAGTAGGCTTGCATTTGGGGAACGTTGTGATTCCATGGTTGATTCACAAAATATACTTAGATCTCTAGATGCTAGTCTAACAACCAATCCTACCTTTTTCAATGGGCTAGACTTGATTTTCCCTTGAAGCACCTAGCACAAGAAAGTCATCATCATTCATCTCCACTGAATTCACAAAATTCCTCCTTTTTCCCTAAATATAGTAGACAAACCCTAAACAATAGAAGGTGCTGTAATGGCACACTTCCTTGTGAAAGGTATTATACCAATATGCCAGGTATCTGACTTGTGAAGGTCATCACTCCAATTTAGCATTGCCAAGCTTAACAACAGCTACCAAAGAAAAAAAAGCTCCAGATAAATCTGTGGTGAATTGTACTAGAAACCTTAGCACAAAACCTCTCACCTATCTAAACTACTAACCAGTAACCTTCTTCTTGCCCCACGTACCCTAGACCAACCCCAAACGAAAAAAAAAAAATTTGATGAATGACAAAATAAGTTGGAAAAGCAGTAATTATTTAGCTAATCGGTCGCACTATTTCCAGTTAACTACTTGTTATCTTATTATCCAATATAAACTTTCAAGGCAGGTACATACCTTCAAGAGGCTTGTAGAATTCAGTGTTGCCCAAGAAGTAAGTATCCTCGGCATCCTGCTTCTCATGTTTAGAGAGAGTAATTTTTTTTTGGAAATCCAAGGACAAATCTCCAGGAACTTGGGCATTTAATATTTCTTCATCAGCATCATGTGATAATATCATGCCATTACCATTACCTCCATTTGTTAAACCCTCATTTTTTATAGTAACAACATCCTTTGCCATAGAACATCTAAGGTCTTCTCTAACATCCTGCAATGCTGAAACAATGAGATATGGACCATACAACTCGAAGAAAGTAAGGACTGCATGTGCTTACATTTAAGAAACCAATCACTTGCTCCATGAGGGTTGGCGGTACGCATTCAAACTCAGATTCCTTCAATAATAGAGATAATGATTCAGAGACCTAATAAAGCCACTGACAAAAGCAGAAGAAATGCTAGCAACAATACAACAATTAAATATATACAGCACTACTATGCTCTGTCTCAACATTTTTAACCTCAGCCCGAGCAGTAAAAATTCCAGCTGGTGTAGAAGAGGTCTTTGGATTAAAAACTTCAAGAAGCCCTTCCATTGATGATCTTAACCTGGAACAATAATAAATCTTACTAGATGAAAAAAAACATATAAGCTAAACAGTAAGTATAACTATTGATCACGGTAGAGGAGGTGCCTCCCAGGATCAAGGTCAAGATCAGGGGTAAGTCGTGGTAGAGATCAAACTACCAACCCTCCTGGTATCTGTCAGTGTACTCATTATAGTAAAACTAATCATACTGCTGACAAATGTTGAGATAAATATGGTAAACCTCAGTGGGTCAACAAAGTTCTCTCTAATAGTGGACTTCAGTGCTTCTCACCAACATGCACAAAATCGAAGATTAAAAAAGGAGTGGTACACTCATTGATACAGGCCTACATCAGAGATCATTTCTATCACAAAGTAGATCCATATGTTTGACACTAGTTATGACATCCTTGTTGAAGCTTTCCTCATGCTTTAACCTGTGGATATCTAAAATTTCCTTCTTATTTTCTTAGAAATGTTCCACAACTTCTTACCACTTAATGCAGGACAATCTAGACACACTAGTAAGGGCCCAAATAAAAATAGGGAGATGAACTCCAGTTCGGGATAAACTAAAAGATTAGGGCTTACAGATCTAAACAAAGTTATGGCCAGAAATAGGAATCTGATCATTGAAATCAGGGTTCAGAAATTGAGAGAATTAGGTATTAAACTAGACAGAAGAGAGAATTAATAAAAATCAGTATCTGAACAATAAAATTTGTACCCAATTGAAGTGAACTCGATAAAAAAAAAATATTGATAAATAGATCAGAATATCAGATATTAGCGAAATAATTTATCTGATATTGAATTTAAAAAGGGTGTACCCAGTGCACAAGGCTCCCGCCACTGCAGGGTCTGGGGAGGGTCATAATGTATGCAGCCTTACCCCTGCTTCACAGAGAGGCTGTTTCCAGAGACTCAAAACCATGACTACTTGGTCACAATGGAGCAACCTAACCGTTGCACCCAGGTCCACCCTCAACTTATCTGATATTGAGTGCTGCAGAGAATTGAAAAGTAAAGAGAAGAGATATCATAGTATTCATCATGACTAGTATCATAGGCTTGACCATCAAACCCTAGAAAAAAGAGGGAACCATTGCTTCCGGACAAATCCCACATCAAAACCTTTACCTAGCACTTGACTTGCATTTATACCTCGAGTTTTGAAGACACCTAACACTAATTCAACCAGGTAACATGTCAAGATGACACTTATCCTCTTGAGAATGTGAGACATGACTATAAGAATGCCGCGTTCACATCGTCTTAACCCAAAATGGCTGAGGAGAGGAAAGGTTCCTTTTTGAAGGTACTCCTGAGCACAGATCCAGTGGAGACGGGGTGGGGCCTGTAGCTCAGAACATAATGAGACTTATAACGCTAAATCTCATCTAATCCAAAACTCACAAATTAGACAACCGCTGATCCACATGATTGATCTTCTCTGAAGAAAAAAAAAAAGATTAAATGTAACTTAAATATACTCCTATGCATCAGACCCACAGTATCATGATACGGATACTCCCATGAATGAAAACTAATTCATATTTATCTTTCAAAAGATCAAAAGTTAGGAAAACCGATGTGGATGCCCTTGCATTACCATTATTTAGATCATGATGGCATTTTATGCTGGCAAATAGGTAGTTTAGTTAGTCTGAGATAACTTGACAAAGCTTATACATTAATACCAACTGCTGGGGGTTTAATTGGTCTACAATGGAAAGACTTTTAAAGAGCCCACCAATCAATACGTCAGATGATTGAAAAATAATAGACTGCAACATTTAATAATGAAGAAGAAATGGAATTGGCTTTTACTAGGAGATGTGATTTCAAAATGATTTTGATACCATATTCCAAGAACTTGAAATGCACAATAAGTGATAACACAGGTTCAGATGTGAAGCAAATGATAAGGAATGCTTGAAAAATATAGACCATCCACCAAGTCGAGTTTCCCACAAAATTCAATTTCCAGCATAAATTATCTGCTGCCCATTGGTGAGGTTATAAATTATAAATGAAATTTCATTGCAACTGAGAAGTATACCTCGTGCAGTCAGGGTTTTTCATCAAATATGATTTCAAGTCCTGAAAGCATTTCTTCTCTAAAGGCACAACTTCAGAAACATTTGAATCCAAGGTAGGTACCAATTTGCAAAGAACTCGATGAACTAATAACTGCAAAAGAAGACAGTAATGGTAAAATATAATAACAGGAACAATAAAAAAATATATTAATAATAAAAACATTTACATTAAAGGAAAACAACAGGATTGATATGCAGCTACTTGCATTCAACTCAAAAGTTCGAAAAAAAATCACCTGAGTAAAACCACGTAAACTATGGTGATGAGAGGTTAGTAATGGGATTAAAGGTGGAAGCAACTCGTCCAAATGTCTCAACTGGATATGCACTTCACTTGCATGGAGGATAACATTAGCTGCTATGAAAACATAGGAAGAGAGTGCCTGCATTAGAAGTTCAAAAGTTAGCAGGGAAAAAGAGGTCAAAGCATGGAAAGTGGATACTTACCGTGTTATCTATCAATAAAAAAGAAAGGGGGTCAAAGCATGGAAACATCACACTTACCTGAGGCCTCATATTATAGTCATGGAAAATAGGAATTAATTGTTCCGCAACCTGTGAAAGAAGCAGCAGAAAAGAATGATTGAATAAAGGTCATACAATTTGTGGAATTCAAACAGATGCAACAATGCCCAAAAAAGACAGTTCAAAAAGATATGCTTGATCTCCTTTAATTTTTTTTTTTTTTTTTTTGTTAACCCGAACTTCTCTGGGACCCGGGGCAGCCCCTAGCTTTTATTCAAATCCAATAAATAATTAAAGAATACAAGAGGGGGACATGCCGCCTTACCTCAGCCCATAGCTCACAGCACTAACTGCCCTCAGAAGGGTAAATCCCACTCCCTATACAAGATAAAAACTGCACATTAAAACCTAAAGACAGGCATTCCTGCCTTGTCCTCTCTGATAATACCAGTGAATCCTCCACTCGGCAGCCTGCCCTGGTGGTACGTGACCGAGACGCCTACTTCGCAAGCATGTTTAGCCAGCCAATCCGCTGCTCTGTTGCTCTCACGAAACGCAAAGGCCACATTAGCCTGCGTTGCTGAGATCAGCTCCATCGCTTCTTTGAACCAGTACCAACCCTTCCATAATATGCACTTCTTTTGGTTGACCATTCTCACCGTGGAGGCAGAATCAGAATTAACCACCACCCCTTTCAACTGGAGGTCCTGGCACAGCTGCAACCCATCTCTCAGGGCTCTGAGCTTTGCAATAGAGTTAGTGCAGGATCCATAAAAGTTAGCAAAAGCTGCCAGCACCACTCCATCCCTGACTCTAATCACTCCACCACCCCCTCCCTGGCCGGGGTTGCCTTTACATGCGCCATCCACATTCAATTTAACAGAGCAAAAGCGGGGGCACCAGTAGATGGGTCGGGGCTGTTTCAGCTTTGGTTGAGGCGCCGAAATACCGAACCATTGTAGGATTAACTCATCCCTTGTGGATCCCTGTCTATCTAACTTGGGGGGCATACTCACCTCCTTAACCCAAAATTTCACCCGTTCTATAATGGCTCTCGCAGTTTGATGTCTCTCTCCATGCCTTCTGTTGTTCCTCTCCTTCCAAAGCTCCCAACAAATTAAGGCTGGCATAATTCCTGTTATATAGTCACTCAAACATCTACTTCCTGCAGACTCATGCCACAGAGCTACGTGACTTCTAACATCCTGAGAGGGCAGAAAAGGGATGTCAAAAAGCCTAGCAAAGAAAGTCCAAACCTTAACAGCCACAACCCCTAAGCCAAGGATATGCTCCGTCGTTTCCTACTTTGGCTGTCCACAGCAGTCGCATCTGGATGCCAAGGGGATACCAAGAGCCATGAGAGATTCGTCAGTGGGAATCCTTCCTATAAGTAGTTGCCAAGAGAATAAGGCCATTTTTGTGGGCAGCGCTTGATTCCAGATCCATTTAGCAAAAGGGACTTTAGGATAGCCTTGCTGGACCTCATTCCAAGCCGCCCTTGTTGTGAAACGTCCATCGCTGGCAGGGGACCACACCATAACGTCCTCCCTATCAGAGAGCACAAAGTTCCCCTGAATGATGTTGTTCCTGATTGCGTCAGAATCAATGATGCCTAAAATGTCCTCCCTCCAGTTCCCTTCCTCATCCATCGCATCCTTCACACACAGATCCAGGTCTACAAGCAAGCCATTATCAACAAAATCAATCAATGGCCCCACCCCTACCCAGTTATCGAGCCAAAAAAGCACGTTGCCTACCCCAAGCAGCCACCTCGACCTTTCCAACATGAATCCCTTGAATTTCAAAGTGTTACGCCAGGTTTTGGATCCATTCCCCTCTGGGCCTGCCATCGCCTCATGCACATTTTTAAAGTATTTTGCTCTGAAGAACCTGCTCCACAGTGACTGCTCTGATAAAGCTTTCCAAAGGCTTTTAAGCCTGAGCGAGAGGCCTACTTCCTCGAGAAGACGAATTCCTAGCCCTCCTTCCTCAAGGGGTCTGCAGACCTTTTGCCAATTCACCCAGTGCCTGTGATTGCCCCATTCCGAGCTGCCCCAAAGAAAGTTAGCCAACATCCCATAAATTCTTCGAGTGACTGCTTTAGGCAGGTCCAAAGTGGTGAGAACATGAATGGGCATTGAAGTGAGAACATGCCTAAGCAAAGTTACTCTCCCCCCAGAAGACAATAACCTGCCCTTCCTTTAATGATGGCAGTTTGCTCCCTCTGAAAGAAGAGGTGTGTTATTATATATAACCACTGTCATGGCCATGAAAAAAGGCATCTGGAAGGAAAGAACTTCAGACTTTTCCAAGGACTACTCACCACTCCTTACAGTATATTATTTTTTGGGCAATCCTCACAAGATATTATTGACGGGAACTCCGTCAGGCTTGCCAATTAGTTCCTCATCGTGAATATTATTACAGGAATATCCACAGCTTTTTATCCAGAGATTATCGGTTTCTTTCTAAATCATTCTCCCCATCCAGCACTTGGTTCACCCATACTTCAGGATTTAAACAACATGATTTTAAGAGAATTTCATTTCTTATAAATGATCTTTGTAGAATTATGATTCAGAAAAATGGCACAGATGGTGTTTCTAGAGATTTTGCCTGTGCTATTATTGCCTTAGCTTATTCAATTCCTATGGGACATGGCTCTTCTAATCGTGCATTGCTCTGTCTTAAGCCACAATGTTTTCTTAACTCAACCCTTGATTGGGTTGTTGCAGAGGGTGATGAATCATAGTTATTGGTTGCGCTCAAAGGGCAAGGTGGCTCATCATAGATGTAACCTAGAAATCTAGCCTTAACAATTAACATCCTGTTCTAAATGGTGCTATGATCCATCTATTCATTAAAAGAAGAGTTGGTGAAAAGCAGAATCTCTAGCTCTAAGTTGTATTTAGATCACTCTCTACTCTACCTATGTACCAATTGTAGAGCATGTTCTGTTTATCAGATTTTTTCCTATGCCACCTCATTTGTTGGGGGGCTGAATAAATAATTCATTATCAAGAGAAGAAAAAGAAAAAAAAAAGGAGAAAAACAATATACAAGGCCACACCTTTACAAAGGGGAGGCAATGGCTTGAAGAATAGAAGGGGAGACCCCAAGAGTCAACTATAAAACTACTTCTGGGGGTGACAACACATGAAGAGGGGGTTGCATCAATCTTGGCTTTGACTTCAAAGTGGATGGAGTCCCAGATCTGCTGAAAAGACCTGGACTTGGAGGTCCATCTACAGAGGTTACACTCGTACTAGATGTGATGGATAGCAGCACCAAAAGCCAGCTTACCAACCGCATCGCAACATGATTTCCCAGCAAAGGACTTATCCATCCAAATCTACTCTCTGTCAAAAGGCAGGATTCTTCTTCTACTATGTCAGTACTTGGAAAGGAGCCCTTTCCATACCGAGGATGAGAAAGGGCAATCACAGAAAAGATGATCCACGTCCGCAGGGGCATTCCAACAAAGGCCGCAGCTAGGAGGGACAAAAATCTGCCGTTCAATGAGAAAGGATTGTTTAAGGAGACAACAAATGAAAACTCTCGAAACTGCAAAGCTATGATGGTGGGATGTGCCTTTTGAACCAAACAACCCTACTCCAAGCAGTGGGGGATCCCCGAGCCCTAATAAGATCCCAGGTAGACTTGGCACTAAACAACTCTGAAGAAGAATCTGACCATAAAACCAAATCTCCACTACTGGAGGACCTTTTGCGTATACTCGGAAGAGTAACCCAAATGGCAGACAGGGAGGAGGGGGGGGGAGGAGGCCACTCTTCAAACTGAATGATGTCTGAGACCAAATCAGACTTGTAAATAGTACTGTCACTAACTAAATGAAGGAGGACTCCAAGAGGGTGCCAATTGTCTAACCAGAAACGAGTAGAGGAACCATCATCATCAATCAAAGGAAGAGATAGCCCCAATTGCGAGAGGCCTAAGTTGCACAATCTTTCTCAAGGTCCAAGACAATCTGAGGAAGGAGAAACTGTTCAAATAGGATCATTATAGAGGAGGTGGGAGTAGACCTAGTTGATCCAAATGCTCTTCCTCCTAGCCCCCATCTTCCAAATTAATTTGAGAATGCCAGCATTATTGACTTCTTTGATCCTTCTAAAACCAAGGCCCCTTTAATGTAGTCCTAGATAGAGGATAGGTCTACTAGGAGCCAATAACCAGGACCTTCCTAAATTAGCTGGCCAATTGGGACAGAATTAGGGTTAGGCTTAGGGTAATGAGGTAGGGTTTTATTTAGTAAAATTACACAGGCCTAGGGGAAGCTAACAGTGATGGTTTGAATGATGTTTAATTAAAAAATTAAATTTCAGAAAATTAGGGTTAGGATTTCGGGTTTTGAGAAATAGGAAAGTGATGAGTTTTAGGGTTTAGATGTGGATTCAGGACCAGGGCTTTGGATCGAGTGTTCCAGGGGTCCAGGAGAAGATTCGGCCAAGGTTGGGCGGGGTTTTGATGGTTGGATATGGCGGGATGAAATTTTAGGGTTTAGGTGTTAGGAATAGGGCAGCAACCTGGATCGAGTGTAAGGATGGATGTAAGGATGCTGTGATTAAAAATTGGATGGATTTTAATGGATGGTTAAGGCTGTAAGTGAACTAAGGTTCAGGAAATTCAAATAAAATAGAAGGGGAGATGTTAGGGTAGGCTGTAGAGGATTAGGGGAAGAAGGGGATGAATAAAACTGTAAAATACTTACTGGAATATGCAGGTTCTTCAATGGCAGCAGCTTCAAAGAACTAGAAGAAGGACCTCCCGATCTACAAGATGCAAGGAGTCGATCGGAGAGTTAGATTTTAGGTTGATAAGGTAAGTAAGAGAGAAGGAAGAAATTGGAGGAGGAAGAAGATGGCAAGAGAAGAGAGAAGAGAGAAGAGAGAAGAGAGAAGAGAATATTTTAGGTTGTAATCGATTGTGTTGGAGAGACTTCTCCATACACCTATATTACTTCAAACATAATAAAGAGAATTACATCCACCTCCCTGGGGAGGTACAAGAGAAATAAAGAAGAAAAACAGAATTACATAATAAGGCAACTAGTAATGGGACTAGTTCCTAAACTACCCCTATTACATGACTTCTAACACGGAGTCCACCAATCCCTTCACCTTGATGTTACTCACAAGGCACACTCACGTGGAGCTAAACAGCAGCAGCAACAGCAAACGAAATTTTCAAAGTCTAAATTGTGGGGGAGCCTCCCATGTTTTCATTAATAAATAATATGGCCTATGGCCCAATCCTATTACAAATCTAAAAGCTCTCCCTCTAAAAATCATGGAGGGATGAAATTAAAACACTTAAACAAAAGATTCCTAATCTACCAATAAGAAATAAACACTAACAACCAATAAGAATTAATTGCTTAAATTGAACCAAAACTGAACCGGTTCAATTTAAGTTACATTTAAGCTGAAAAATAAACTAAGTATAGAAGGCAGAAAATAACCTAAGGCTCCTAGCTATGGCCCTATGATTAGGGTGGCTTCTTCAGCTCGTGGATGCTTGCATCTGCATCACCCTTTGAAAGTAGGGAGGCTGACTGAGGACCAACTGATTGGGGAGAGGAACCTAGAAGATTCACAACCCTTTCAAAGGAATGCACACATGAGGGGTTCCAACTTCGAAATGGACTGCGGGAGATCAAAAATATTGGACCAATCAATATAAGATGGTTGTAGCATAAAACAGATCAACTTAAGACGGATGGCATAGGAAAGCAGCTTGCCCTTCCAAAGTTGGAGCCTCTTACGCAAGAGAGCAATGGTGAGTTGTCAATCTAGAAGGAATCAAAGGTAAGCCCAAATACTTAACCGGGAGAGAGCAAAAAGAGAACCCAGATCTCGCTATCAGATCATCCTTAACTACCTCAGAGACACCAGCTAGGAAAAGGAGAGATTTGGATTGGTTAATATGGAGGACAGGCATGGTTTCGAACTGGCACAAACAGGACAAAATGGAATTAACAAAGGGGGGGTCAGATTTGGAGAAGATCATGAGATCATTGGCAAAGGCAAGGTGAGAGAGTTTGAGGCCCTTACATTTCGGCATTGGGGAGATGAGGCGTTGGTCCATACTAGAATGGAGACTTCTGGAGAGCACTTCAAGGGCTAGGGAGAAGATATACGGGAAGAAGGGTGAGGTCAACAGATTCATGGGCCTCAAATACAGCTGCAAGAATCACAAGGACCTGGCCCATGATCCACATTAAGTGAACCAGCCCATAGGCCATAGGGCCAAACAGCCTTGGCTGGGCCAACTAAGGATGTAAACGGATCGAATTCGGTCGGATAGTGCCATTATCATATTCGTATCGGATTTGGACAATATCCTTTTAGTTTTTGGATGGATTCGGATAGTTTCCGGATTGTGATTTTTTAAATACGGATTCTCCTAAATGGATATGAACGTGGATCGAATACGAATTTTTGACTTTCCGTTGACATTTTTACCGTTTTGTTGATGAGGGTTAGGGTTGAAACTTGAGAGTTCAGCAACTACCCTTTCTTCTACTCTTCTTGGTCTTTGATTTTCTTACATTTTTTACTTTTGATTTTATCTTGTATTTATTTTAACAGATATGTGATTCTATGTATCACAGTGCATAAAACAATATATATAATCCAATAGAAAATCTAGAAAAAGAATCACATTATCATAACTTATAAATTTATAAAATAAGAAAAACCAAATCCAATAAGGTAACTAATTGGATAGACAGACACAAAGATATATTTTCAGACATTTTATTACCAACCTAAACGAATCGGATATTAATCGGTCGGATAGGGGGATTATCATATTTGTATCCGATTAGTTTTCGAATGGATTTGGATTCTCCTAAACGCATACAAACGTGGATCGAATACGGATTTTCGAATATCCATTGACATCCTTAGGGCCAATCCATGCGGGTCATGGGGAACAGCTGGCTGAAGAATTTTTTATATATTTTGTTAATTATTTCCTAAGTTAGTTTCAGCCTTTGATACTTAGCTAGGGACTTGGTTTTCATAGTGCACAAGTCGCAGATTCTCTTGTAAGAGGCTGCTTCTAGTACTTTCCTTTTTTCAATACTTTCTATTTTTGTAATTCATCAACTTTATGTAATTTTATGAGCCATAGAGCTCTCCCCACGATTTTAATGAATGAAAGTTTGCTTGCTTTGTGCAAATAGAATCTGTGAGATACAGTAAAGTGAGATACCCTAGACTGAGAGAGCCTTCCTATCCTTTTCCCCTTCTTCTCTTCTCAAAATGATACCCCTATTCTGGGTTTTATTTTCTGTCCATCTGAGATCAATCGAATACCTGTTGAAGCTGCTGGTTTACACATTGAAGTCTCCATCAACGAGTCCAAGTTTCTGCTGAACCTTGTTGCTGATTGAAGGAGGCATTCAACCACCTGAGGCTCAAGTTCTGGAAGGTTTCCTGCTGAAACCTTTAAGGCCATCGATCTCCCAAGATAATCATCAGTTGCTGTCCAAGTTTTGAGGATCAAATGTCTCCATAGGAACCCCCACTCGACTAGAGATTGGCGGTGTTCTGAGGTCCGGTGTAATGTAGCTCTAGATAGGTAAAGGTCCTACTAGAGGCCAATTATCCAGGATCCAATGACAAAGGACCAAAGGGGCTGCTGGTTCTGCAGTTCCAATAGAGCAGAATAGGAGTTTTAGGTCAAATTCTAGGGTTAGGTTTGGGGGAATGGGGGTAATTTTTATATGGTAATGCTAGGTAGGTGTAGGGAAGTCTAATGGTATAGGTTTTATGATATTTGAGTGAATGGAAGTAGGTCAGGTGAGTTGGGCAGCAAGATAAGGTTATTTGAGACAATTCCTAATGGAGGTAGGAGAAGGGGATTCTAGGGTTTAGGGTGGTGGGGGTCTGATGAAACTTGGATCAAGTGTCAATGATGTAAGGGATGTATGCTGAAAGTTTGGTTTGAAACTGATGGACAGATTTGAAGTTATGGAGGAATCTTAGATAGGGTAGGAGTGAGGGTATTATGGTAAATAGGGTACTGGAACTAGGGTTAAGAGATATGATTAGGTTACTAATTTCAGAATTAATATGTCATGAAATCAACTACGTATTCTGAGCATGAATTCAGAATCGATTATGATTGAAGGTCTGAAATTGTGCTTTAATGGAGGTGGGGGCAGAATGGGAAATATGAGAATATATTCAAATCAGGCTACATGAATTAGGTCAAATTGAATCACGTCTCACATTATGGTTAATGGAGGTATGGTGAAAATCTGAGTTCAATCGGATGGCTGGTTTGGTAGATCTCAAAAATCACCTTGTATGTGACCTTCTAGAAGGAGGAATAGTTGCAGAATTTCTTACTTGTTGCTGGTCTTCAATGGAGGCAGCAGCTCCGTGATAGAAGGATAGAACCACCTTCCAGCTGTAGAGGATCCTCCCAGCCGTCATGGCGTAGGGAGTCAACCGGATTCCACCAATCCCTTTCCACCTTGATAGAACCACAAGGATGCACACTCACAAGGAGCAAAGGATCAGCTATGGCAGCAAACAAAAGCTTTTTCATTAATCAAATTCGTGTTCAATACTTGGCCCCCTTACAAACTAATATAAAAGACTCAAAATTAGACTCCTACCCTAAAAAAGAAAGGCCTAACTCAATCCTTAACCTATTAGCTAACTTAAACTGACTAGGAAACTGAAATAGACTCAAAATAGAGTCCTAATCCAGCCCATCTAAACAACTAAACGAAAACTAATAAAATCACTTAAATTGAACCACTGGTTCAAACCAGCTTTGGATCGGTTCAATTTAAAACATTAAATACATGAAAATAAAACTAAGTATAGGACTAAAACATCTAATCCCGTATGCAACCTAATTACCCATATTTTAGGCCCATAAAAGTGGCCTATTACATAGAAAACCCATGGCCTCAAAGACCCAACATGTATATAACCTAACCCTAGACTTATTTCTAAAGAAATAAGCCCATTTCGATGATGAATCTGCATCACTGTGTGTCTACTACCAGAAATCTCCCCAATTGAGCCCTAAATCAAGAATCAATAGAACTCAGGATCTGGCCATCAGTTTGGCCTGAGACTTTTGAGGAACGAAACCACCCATCCATACCTCCATTCGATGGTAATATCACCCCTCCTCATTGCCTGTCGATGTGGTTCTTGAAAATTGAAATCAGTTTATTTTCTAATCTCAAGCCCTATTTTATGCTCTGCGATACGCTTCCTTTAGCTGCTATTTGGATTATTCTTTGACTGAGATTGATCAATATTATTGTCTTACATTGTTAAAGGGTTAAGGATTATTTATGCATATGGTTACCTACCGTTGAGTGATAATTTATATTCTGTTAGTGAGTTCTGAAATCAGTGTTAGTTCGGATTTTATCTGTGATCCTATTTGGGGTTAGGCTACTTGAGACCTAGCTCTACATTAAGGGGACAGCCCTAACAAATCCCAGCTGAGGCGGTGAAGAAACCAGCTGGGCTACCATTGATGAGCACAAAGAAACAGGTAGAGGAAATCCAATGGAAGATCCAATTGACGAAGGCAGGGGGGAAAGGGCACTTTATTCAGAACACTGTCAAGGAAATCCCAAGACAAAGAAGTGAAAGCTTTATGAAGGTCAATCTTCATGAGAGCAGCAGGAGGATGAGAATGATGGTCAAAGCCTCTGATAAGCTCGGTGCAGAGAAGGGTGTTATCAGAAATACTTCTACCTGAAATGAAAGCTGACTGATTATCACTGACAAGGGAATCAACCACCCAATTGAGACGGTTAGCGAGAAATTTGGCGATGAACTTATACAGAAGGTTGCAAAGGGAGATGAGCGAAAGTCTGAGAGAGAGAGAGGAGGCACCATCTTTCTTAGGGATTGGGGAAAGGAAGGATTGGTTGATGCCTTTAATCTGACTGGGGTTGAGAAAGAAGCTACGGATGGCCGAGACAAGGTTAGGTTTGATGATATCCCAACAAGAAGAGAAGAAGCCCATACTGAAGCCATCCGAACTGGGGGGGCCGGTTAGGTTTGTGAGAGAGTACAGCGGAGAGGATATTCTCTTCAGAGAGGATGGAATGAAGGGCAGCAAACAGAGAGGGAGGGATAAACATATTAAGAAGACAGTCAGGAATGGGGGAAATAGAAGAAGGGTTGAAGATATTGAAGAAAAAGTTAACAGACTCAGCTTTGATTCCCTCAAAGGAGATGAGAGAGCCATCAGAGGACAAGAGCTTGCTGATGGAATTGAAGTTAGTTCTAGCCTTCAAGGATCGGTGGAAATAATTCAAATAAGCAGAATTGGAATCTCCAAGGGTCAGCCATTTGATTCTAGATTTTTGACAGAGAAAGCTCCTCTTGAGCCAACAAAGAACGGAGCTCAGAGGAAATGGATTTCTCCTCAATAGCCAGAAAGGTATTGAGGAAATAAGATTGAATACAAAGCTGGATATACGAGAGAATGGCATGGCAGTCCACTACATGGGAGGTGATGTTACCAAAAGAGGAAGAATTCAAGGCCTTAAGATCACTTTTAACATTCTGGAGCTTTCTGGAAAAAGCAATGAGGGGGGAGTAGGCATGGACTGGCAGACTACAGGCATCATGGACGATGCAGAGAAAGTCCACATGTCCAAAGAATTTGAACAGTTTGGGCCCAAAGAAGGTGTAAGCCTAAATGAGGACCGTGATTGGACTCTGATCTAAAACACCAGGGACATCAAACGAGGCATGGGAAGAGAGGAATGAAGTGAGCCAAGCTTCATTGACCAAAAACCTGTCAGCTTACAACCGATTCTGGAATTGCCGCAACACTTATTATGCCAGGTGAACTTAATGCCTGACCACCTTAGGTCATCCACACCAATGTCCTCAATACACTCATAAAGAGCATTAACGGAAAGCATATCAAGTCGGAGACCTCCATGTTTTTCATGAGCATATCACACAACATTGAAATCCCCTCCCAAGGCCTAGGGGGAAAGAGCCAACCTGGAGAACAAGATGGTGGATGTCTGCCCAAAGAGTAGACCTCTTAGTACTACTGTTTGCGGCATAAATGGAGGTAAAGAAAAATAAGACATTACCAGCGGGATCAGAGACCTTGAGGTGCATAAAATGAGAGGAGGAAGGGACCAAGAAGAGAAGAGAGGAGGGATCCCAGAGACACCAGATATGACCATTGGGGTGATGAAGGTAGTTTGAGCAAAAGGACCAAGAAGGGGCGACTGAGGCCGCAATGTGGAGGACGTTAGGCTTTTTAATGCGCGTTTCGATGAGGCAAGCAAAGGATAGATGGGGGGATTTGATGCGAGAGCGGACTTCAGTCTGTTTGGCCGGAGAGTTGACGGCCCTGATATTCCAAATAGCACCCTAATTCATATGGGGGGTGGATGAGTGCAATGGAGACTCTCAAAAGATGGTGCTAGGAGAAGCATGGGCATGAGGAATCCCAATACGGCGGCACGCCGGTATCCCTGGACGAGAGGAGGGAAGGCGGAGGAGGTGGAAAGCTGACCTTGACGGGAGGAGGTGGAGGCGGCATCAGTATCACCCTTTTAGCCGTGACTGCCAGCTATGTTTTTATTTAATTTTGATCACCAACACCATAATGCTCTCATTAAACAAAATATTGGATAATACAATTGGGAGAGTATCCAAGACCCTACCCAACACTTTTTTTGCCAAGGAAGACAATCCCCAACAGAAATTATATTCATGGAAGCTTATCTATGAACAGAGACAAACACAAAAAGTAGCAAGAAATGTTCAACTTGAAGTAAACCCATCCCATCTAATACAGTAAATTCTGTGCAGGACAGCATCAATAAATACTTGGAAATCTCAGCAAATATTCTAGGTAGATATGAACCCCAAATAGATTGAAGAAATAAAGCCAGACTTTAATTACATTGTTACACGATAAAAAGAGATGGTTAATACACAAGTGAAACTAGCATGTATTCGCTAAGTGCCAGACCTTGTGCTGCAAGATTTCAAGGGTCAAAACCTTAACAAGAACTAACACCTCTACAAAATCGAGAATCTTGGCCAAGCCTTAGTCCTACATGCTTTACTGACCCAAAGAAGTCTTCTCATTTCCACCACTCTAATTCTTAGTCATGAAATTATAATATGCTGCCAGTGAAAAGCATCCTCTTGGGCCTACCAGCCAAACCCTTCTATCCTCTCCTCCCACTTCAATATTATAACCATATAGGATACCCAATGATGCATAATTAAGTATGTATTAAAGGAAGAATAAAGGCCACAGTTAAGCCCACGATTAGGCCAGCAACTTAAGTTTTAAGTCAGGCCCATTTGTGGCCCATATGCTGGTTATCACTTAAGCCCATGGAGAGCTTTTAAGTAGCCATCAGCCAGCTTGGAGGGAATATTCTGTTGCTACAGCTATTTAGTTTCTAATTTTGTAACCAGCTACTTAGTAATTAAGTTATTAGCTAAGTAGTTATTTTTATTTTATTTACTTTCTATTTCTATGTAGCAGCTTTGGATATTATTCTAGAAGATCCTAATTAGATTGGTAGCCAAGAAAGCCTTCCCTATGCGTAGAGGTTACCATTCTTGCAATGGGTTGATTGCTATTACAAATAAAAGAGGAGGAGCATGTTGCCCACAATTTTGGACGAACATTATGCTCGTGTGCATATTTGCTGCTATGGTGATTCAATTGCAGACCTTGGATGGTCATTCTCATGATTGCTTGGCGGTGAAGCTGACCTAGGCTTGGTGGTGATACCAAGTCATATCCGCTACCCTTCTTCCATCTCCTTTCTTTCTCTTTCATGTTTTTCCTTACTGTTCCAGCAGCCTTACTCTCTCCTACCGTGGTCATCTTAGGTAAAACTCTCATTATGTTCCCTTGCTATTCATAATATACAATTACGTTAACCATTGTTTCTGCAGGTTCTATTTTATGTTTTTCTTCTCCTACGATTTCTGGTTTACCCTATTATATCAGTACCTTTGTCTTAATGTTTCTCTTAATCGAACCATTGGATAGGTTTCAATTTTTTATATTACCTTCCCTTTCCTCCTCACTACCTTCGACCAGAATTTGGTAGACATCCAATTAGTAAGTTCTGAATTATGACTTATGACCTTCTCTTTGACTTACTAATTCTGTCATTGCTTGTTTCTACTAATCCAACCGTTGACCTTCTCTTTGACTTACTAATTCTGTCTTCGCATAAGTTTCTATTTTCTGCCATTGCTTGTTTCTACTAATCCAACCATTGGTTGGCTTTGATGTTTTAAGCACCTGTCCTACCCAATAGGAGCGCCATATGATCCAAGTTTCTGCCCCATCAGTTTAAGGAATAGAGAGATTTATTCTGTCCAAGTTTTTGCCCTACTGTAACAGAATTTTCTCACATTGATTCTGGTTTCCAATTAGGTCTTCTGGTGTTGATTTTTCAACCTAACAAACCTCATCACCCAAGAGGTTATACACTTTTCAAACTTCCCATCCATGAAATTTACTCAAAACTCGGGTAGCCATATTATTTTGCCATATCTAACTTCAAAGGAATCAGTAACTATACAGTCTTTCTTTGTTGCCACCCAACACAATCTTGGACACCAATGCTTGTTTGCTCGGACCAAATCTAATCAGCTACTCTACAGTGCTTTTTACTTCATTGATGAAGTTTTAGCAGTTGAAAAGAAAAGGACATTTGCCAAAGAGGCAAACCCACAGGCACTAAGCATTATATGGAAAGTCTCCAAGGGCCTTTCTTAGAGCAACATAAAAGCTGAATCACCCAATATCTTACCAATATCAAATGTTTAATCTTTCCAATCAATAAATCTACTAATCATCAGAAACATAAGCGCAGCTGATGAGTACAAAGATAAAACACACAAGGGGGAAAAAAATTCTTCTACGGTGGTTGGGAGTTTGCTCCATTATGGTCTGTTCTAGGCTCTGGTAGTAGGTAGCAGCGTTTGTGTTGTGATTTGGTGTTGGGTTGCTTGGTTTCATTTTCCTCATTCATTTTTGGCCTCTCATCTGCCCCGTTTGTAATTTTCGATCCTTAGCTTCCTCTATTACAAATTCTCTTCAGTGTCGATTAAAAAAAGGATGCAACCTTTATAAAGAAAGATCTCAATGACTTCAACAACTTATGCGGTTATCATTGTAATTTGTGGTAAGCTCTAAAAGTCAGAAATTTTAATCAGTTTCCTTCAACTGTATATGCATAAGAAAATGATGAACATCAGGGAAGTTACAGAAAGAGATTCTTTTTCAACAATAACCATGAAAGAGTTTGCCTCAGATCCATTGACCAAAGCATAACAAGATTTCTTACCAATGATGGAAATTTCAAGTAAATTTGAATTGCAAACGTTTCCAAGTATTGCCGAACAGCTGGTAAATTATTTCTCTACAAGGAAGAATAGGTTTAAGGAATTATTTAAACTCCAAATAATCAAGAATAAGATGATAGTCGAAGCAACTACAAGAACAATAAAAAAAAATACGAAAAAAATTTATTTCAAAGAATATTATTTATCAATATATTTCTTCAGATACTCCTTCACTTATGTTATGCCATTCTAGTAAGCAAAAAAGCCGAAGTTTGAGCTGAACCTTCAGCCAGTTTCTCAAAATTTCTAGATCATTCAGTCTATAAACAACTCAAGATCATTATGCAACTCTGACTTAAAAATGAACAAAGTTTGGAATCCAACCAAATTCCGGACAAACTTAAATTGTTTACAAGTTGGACAATTCTAAACAGGATTCAGAATAGGTTGGTTTAAGTTGGCAATTCTCAATCTGGTTTGTATTTTGATCAGGACCGAACCAAGGGGAGTCTCTACCAAGTAAGCATGTGGCCAGACTCAACCCACTGTCACCTCTACATGGGAGCATGCAAGTTAGATATGTTTGTGTCAGAAATATGCACATTTTAAAAGCAATGCAAGAAAATATGCAAGAAAGACCAAGGATCATACTATTGCTAGTTTGCTAACCCAAGAAAGACACAAAGAGAATCATCAAAGTTCTTACATTTAGGCCTATGTGTAAGCTTGAAGTAACTTGTTGAACTATATCCTCATCAACAAATCGTGATAATATACAAATCATTTGCCAAGCACGGACTTTGCGTCTATGAACCTTAGGAGACCAAACTATTATTAGAATCCTGCAACAAACACAAATGCAAATGAACTGGACCAATAAACAGTAGAGGCAGAGATTAAATGATAGGAGCTACTCACCCCGCTATATTTTTTATATAACTCTTTTGAAAGATCTTTATCAATGACCTGCATTATGGATTAAATATACTCCATCAACTCAATGACACTGTATCATAAAAGTCAAGCTCAAAAAGTGAAAATGTGGTCGAGTTTAAAATAGGAGTTGTGAAGCATAAGAACCAGTAATAAGGGTCGTCCGTACGTTTAGACTATTGATTAGTCCAACCATTAGGGCAGCATGTTTATTTATAATATAAACTTTGCATAATTACAAGTAAGGACAATAACCCTACAGGCAATTAAGAACAGCACTTATGAAGAATTACAAATAACTTCGTGACTGGAAAAATATAATAACAATACATCCTAGCACTATATTCTCAACAGGAGTAGTGATCAACAGCTCCACAAGTAAACACACTAGGGGTACTAATGCAACACACATTCTATAAATATGATGGCTTGATTTTCCCCGGCTACACTTCAATATTTCAATAGTCTACAATTTGCAGCCTCCAATTCCTCGTGATGAGTCATGCACACACATCCATTTTTAAGATATTGGATATGCCTATACAGGTTAAGTCATGTAAAAGTAAAACATAAAATAGTGAGGATGCACATTCATGGAGCCACTTTTAAGGACAACTACATTGTTCTACCCAAGGCTTAAGAGACCTAGAATACAAGCATTTATAACACAATCAGAATATTAGCTTCAGTATGCAAGCAAACTACCAAGGGTATAACTGTATAAGCATCTCCAGTGGTTAACTATGGAACAGGCTAATGAAGTATGAAACAAAGAAGATGGAGATAAGAAAACCTTGGCTCATTTTGATTTTATTGGCTGACCATCAGTTTTGGAATTCATGTGTGCTTTCTTCAGATAGTGATGACTTTTGCAGTCTGTTATTGAAAGGAAGAAATGGAAAAACATATGAAGAAAGGAAATACATCTTCCAAAGATAGGTGAAGGGATTGGTTCCTTAACACAGTTCAAGGCTCTAGAAAGAATCTAGAAGCAAGAACTACGACCAGGATCACTGATGAAGCCGATAGAATCAATTTCAGAACATAATAGATCGAAAATAAGAGAAATTTAATAGCTCAAATCCAACAATCAGATTAGGCCACAAATCTGATCGAATGTAGAGGATAATTTGATTTAATGAAGAAGCCAATAATCAGATCTAAACACTGAACAGCTCAAAAACTCTTGAAAAAAAAAATCAGTCTCTATTATCAGATAATGTCTAACCAAGGTTCTAAAACTCGGGTTTCGACCAGCCAGAAACCGAGATATGGTCGAAACCTGTGATTATTTCCCAGCCAACTCGAGTTTGTGGTTTCGAGGTCCAGAAATGCCGTTTTTTATCTGATTTTTTGTATACAACCTATTTTTTACATTCTAAACACAATGCATGAACTATTTTCACCAAAAACAAAAAAAACAAAAAAATGGTACTTGTGGTTTTTTACCCAAGTTTGATAGTGTATATTGTTCTTGGACATTGGCTGGAAACCAGAACAGACACTTATTTATGCCAAATATCATTTAAGTAAATGGTTTTATTTACTCAAGATATTATTCATAAATAAGCAAATACCCCCCTATTTGAACCCAATAAAAATAGTTAACAAATCAAATCCTAAAAGGATTCGTACACACCAAATTAAGTTTGACCAGAACATAACTCCTTCAATATAAATCAGATTTAAGCAACCTTGGATTTAGGCACAAATAAGTGTCTATCCTAAATGGTAGCGCCATTCTCTCCGGCCGCCCCACCTCCCTCCACCACCTCTATCGCCCCCACCACTCAACCTCCCCTCGCCACCACCACCGCTGCTCCCCCCCTCTCCTCTCCTCCCTCCATCACCACTACTACTACCTTACCTTCCGCCACTCTGGCTCATGCAAACAACTGGGCCAACCACCTCTTCCACCTTGACTCATCCTCCTCTGCAACTTCCCTACATTTTGTCCAACCTTCTTCAGAGAATGGCGCCACTTTCGCTCACTGCCCAAACAGTCTGTTAGCTCCAGAAATCAACAAATGGAATGACTGTCTTGTGGGCCATTTCCTTGGGGTCAGACCCTCCTTCAATGTTGTCAAAGCTTCCCTCTCCAAGCAATGGAAAGCTCTTGGAGCGCTGGACCTCTTCCTACTTGATAATGGAGTATTTATCTTCAAATTTTACTCCCCCGATGTCAAAGCTCGAGCCCTTGCTGGCACCCCTTGGATGGTTGGTTCTTAACCAATTTTCCTGTGCCAATGGACACCATTCATCCAGCTCCACAAGGTCGACCTCAGTACCATTCCCTTGTGGATTACCCTCCCTGGCCTTCCGCTGCACTACTGGAGCCAAGAGTGTCTCAGCCGGCTTGGCTCGGTCATTGGTGTTCCGCTGTATTCAGATGATCGCACTTCTAAGATGCTCAGACTCTCCTTCGCCCGTATCTGTGTTGACATCTCTGCTGCTTGCCCCCCTCCCTCCTTCGTTACCATAGTGGAGGACGATGGTTTCAATATGGAACAGCCTGTGAAGTACGCATGGTTGCCGCCTCACTGCATCCATTGTAAAGTCTGTGGCCACCATTCCTTGACCTGCTCAGGGAAAGCCCTTGCAGTCCCTGCTCCACCGGATGCTACCCCAGAAGTTACTGTTTCGACTGAAGCTGCACCTACAGCCCCTGTTTCGCCTGAAGTTCCCCTTGCCGTCTCTGTTTCGCCAGATGCTCCAACTGTCGCCTAGCTCATTTCTGATGACCTCGCTCTCCCGCAGCATTCACTTTCCGATGACCTTTCTCCTCGGAGAAGATCCTCCTCCCGCCGCTGCAATTCTTCCCACCGGCATAAAAATCTTCGTCGATCTGTAGCCCTGCCGGAGAAGCCTCTTGGAAAGGCTGCCCAGACATTTGCCTGCTCTACGAAACCTGCTGTGCCCCTGACCTCTGCGCCGATTATCACTGCATCTTGTGAAAAAGAGACTCTGCAGTCTGCTCCCCTGCCCTCTCTGCTGCCGTGCAAGCTCTTCGGTCTGGCTATTTCAAGCTCTCCAACAACCCTTGCTAGCTCCTCGGCAGACGCGATTTCCACTTTGATGTCTCTTAAGCCTGCCACTAAGAGCTCCTTGGACCGTGAGGACTTTTCTGTTGATCGAGGAAGAGCTTCGACAAGATCTGTCTCCATCACTGAACACTTGAACCACGACTTGCCTCTTCAAGCTCCTTCTGCTGCTGACGATTTCTCTGCCCTCAAAGATATGATCAACGGTGCCTTCTCTGGAGATGGAAGCTTGCCTCCAGTGCTTTCGTCAGGTTTGCCTACCCCCCCCCCCCAACCCCTTTCCCCTTTTTGTAGATCCTCTCCTCTTCCACCTTTTCCCTATTCTCAACTACCCCCTTGCTTCCTAATCCTCTAACTTTCACCCCCCTGACCCCACTATACCATCTCCTGCCAAGTGTCCTCTCAACTTAATTTCCAGCCATCCCACCCCTCCTCAACTTAAACCCACATCCCCTTATCTTATTCGCCCATCAACTTCTGAGCCTTCTAAATCGTTACTATCCCCTTTAACACCCATCTGGCCCATTCCCGCTCAAGCCCATCAACCCTCTTCCAGTACCTCTTCTCCTAGGCCCATCAGTCCCACAGCCCATTCAACCTCCACTAATACCACCCCCATCAAGCCCACACACTCCACTAAATCCACTAGATCCAAAGCCCTTAAAACCTCCACTAAACCCACCCCCCTTAAGCCCACCCATTCGTCCAAAGCCATCAGTTCCAAAGCCCTTAAAACCTTCTCTAAACCCATCCCCCTTAAGCCCACCCACTCCAACCTTCGTTCTTCTTTTCCTTCTCAACCAAACCCTCCTTCCCCCTTCAACTCTTATTTCGCCTACAATCTCCCCATTATTACCCCCCAGCCCATCTCCCAAATCCACCTACCCGGCCTCTCCTAACCCGATCCACTTCAGAATCCCAATTCCCCACCCTTCCTGCGGACCCCCCTTGCTCCTCTAGATATCTCGGTGCCTTTGCCTCTACCCGCTGTTCACCCCCCAGCCCCTTGGTCTTTCTAGACCCTCCCCCCCTTGGCGCCCTTTTGTTCGCGACCCGGCTATTATCTTCTCCCGTAGACGATACCGGAGTGTCCCCCCTAGGTCCTCCCTGCCCTCTACCCTCTAGTCATGTCCGTTGGTTTCATTTGGAACGTTAGAGGCCTTAATTCCTTAGCTAAGCACCATGAAATTAGATCGTTCATAAACTCCTCTCACTCCTCCTTTTGCGCTCTTCTGGAGACCCGAGTCCTCCAAGAGAATTCCTTCCGTATTGCTGCTTCGATAGCTCCTTCTTGGTCCTTGCTTTCTAATTACACCCATTCCCCTAATGGCCGTATTTGGATCCTCTGGAATCCCTCCAAAATCCACATTTCCATCTCTCACTCCTCCTCCCAACTCCTTCACCTCCATCTCTCCTTCCCAAACTCCCCCTCCTCCATCTTCCTCACAGTGGTCTATGCTCACAATTTAGCTGCTGATCGTTTAGCCCTTTGGAATGGCCTCTCTCTCCTCAAATCTGGGATTAATTCCCTCCCTTAGGGTGTGGGCGGTGATTTCAATGTGGTTAGATTCCAATCTGAAAAATTTGGAGGCTGTCCCATTGACCTCCCCTCAGTCATCTCCTTCAATGATTGCATTGAACATCTCGGTCTTGACGACCTTCGGTGGTCAGGGTCTCCTCTTACTTGGCATAATAGAAGGATTGGCCCTGAGCAGGATGCTTGTAAGCTTGACCGCCTCCTCATTAATGACTCTTGGCTCTCTACCTTTCCTCATTCCCATGCTACCTTCCACCCTCAGGGCTTATCCGATCACTGTCCTTGCCACCTTCTCATCCAGCCCTATTCATCTTTTGGCCCTAAGCCATTCAAATTCTTCGACATGTGGTCCTCCCATGCCGACTTCCAAACAACCTTTCTCCAAGCTTAGAGCCCTCCTGTCCATTATCCCTCCCTTCCCCTCCTCGCCTTCGCCTCCAAGCTTCATCGTACCAAAGCAGCCCTCAAGCGATGGAATCTCTCCACTTTTGGCAACATTCCTTCCCGCCTCTCCTCCTGCCGTTCAGATTTAGCCCGTGTCCAATCTTCCCTCCAACAAGATCCCTCCCTTCAAGATCTAGCTTTGGAGGAGAAAAAGCTTTCCGAGGAGCTCTCTTCTCTCTCCCTCCTCGAAGAAAGTTTTCTACGCCAAAAATCCAGAATCAAGTGGCTCGAGTTGGGAGTTTCGAACACAGCCTTTTTCCATCGCTCTTTGTGTGCCAGGCTTAGTTCTAACTCCTTCACCCAACTCCTCTCTTCTGATGGGACCCCTATTTCCTCCGTCTCTGGGATCAAGGCTGAAGCTGCCTCCTTCTTCTCTTCTCTTTTCAATCCCTCTCCCCACTCCGTCTCCACCCTTCCCCCTAATCTCATCAACAAATTTGTCCCCCCTTCTCTTTCTGACTTCCTTCTGTCTATCCCCTCGGATGACGAAATCTCCAAAGCCAATCTCTCCTACAAAGCCAACAAAGCCCCTGGTCCCGATGGCTTTAGTATGGGTTTCTTTCTCAGTTGCTAGGACTCGATCAAAGGTAAGCTCTTCCAAGCCATCCGTAGTTTTTTCTTCAAACCCAGTCAACTTGCCCAGATCAATCAAATCTTCCTCTATCTCATTCCCAAACTGGATGGAGCCTCTTCCTTGTCTGATTTTAGACCCATCTCGCTGTGTAACCTCCTCTACAAGTTCATTGCAAAGATCCTCGCCAATAGGATCCAGCAAGTCATCCCTGATCTGGTCAGCCCCAATCAATCTGCCTTCATCTCAGGCCAGAGCATTGCGGACAATATCATCCTCTGCTCTGAGATTGTTCGTGGTTTCGACCGTAAATCCCATTCCCCTGCTGCTCTCATGAAGATTGATCTGCACAAAGCTTTTGATTCTATTTGTTGGGACTTCATCTGCAACGTGCTCATCCAAATGGGTTTCCCTAATGCTTTTGTGCGCTGGATTCATACCTGCATCTCCTCCCCCTCCTACTCTGTTCTTGTTAATGGCTCTCCCCCTTCCTTTTTTCCCTTGTCCTTGAAGTTCTCTCTATGAACCTTCAATCCAAAACTGATCTCCATCTCATTTCCCCCATCCCTAAATGCAAGCACATCAACCTTACCCACCTGGCCTTCGCTGATGATTTGATGATTTTCTCCAAGGCTTCCCCCTCCTCTATTGCTGCCACCATGTCCTCCCTCCGCCTGTTTGAAGACCTTTCTGGGCTCCGAATCAACCTCCTTAAATCCAAACTCTTCCTCGCTAGGATCCCTGAGTCTGATAAAGAATCCCTCCTCCGTCTCACTGGCTTCTCTCTTGGCTCCCTTCCTGTCAAATACCTTGGCTAGCCTCTCATCCCCGCCAGGCTTTCCAGCTATCATTGCACCCCCATGCTTGATAATATCCGCAAGCGCCTTGAGCTCTGGAAAGGCAGACTTTTATCCTATGCGGGTAGGCTGGAATGTATCAGATCGGTCCTCCAATCTTCATACATTTATTGGTGTCACATCTTCGCCATCCCTAAAGCCACCATCAAAGCCATTGAGAACCTCTTCTGTGCTTTCCTTTGGAAAGGGAAAGAAACCTCAAAATTCCTGCATCCAATGAGCTGGAAATCCGTCTGTCTTCCCAAGGCTGAAGGAGGCTCAGGCATTCGCCGCATTCAGGACTCCAACACAGCCGGAATCCTCAAGCTCATCTGGAAAATCTCTTCCAAGCACAATTCCATCTGGGTCAACTGGGTCTACTCCCACCTTCTCAAGAATGATTCCATTTGGACTGCTCCTTTATGCCCTAATGCGTCTTGGGTTTTGGCGTAAGATCCTCCTTCTCCGGCCTCTTGCCCTTACGGCCACCTCCACCGCCATTGTTAATGGCTCCTTTACCTCCCTTTGGCTTGACCCCTGGCATCCCTTATGCATTCTCTACAATGTCTTTGGCCCTAGAGCTATCTACTCTTCTGGCATCCCCAAATCTGCCCCCTGTCTCTCATCATTTCCCTTGGTTCCTGGTCCCCTCCTGTCCCCCTTCCCTCTGTCCTATCCCAGATCTAGCCTACCCTCCCCCCCATTCACCTATCCACTCCTACCCTTGCGGATAAGGCAATTTGGCTTCCCTCCCCCTCTGGTCGTTTTACCACTAGATCTGCTTGGAACTTTGTCCGTAACCCTTCCGCCCCCGTTCCCTAGCACAACCTAGTCTGGTTCAAAGGTTCCATCCCTCGCCATAGCCTTACAGCCTGGAGATCGCTTCACCTTTGCCTTCCTACCCAAGCCTTTCTCCTGCACCGCCACATCCCTGTCCATCCCTCTTGTACCTTTTGCTGGAACGGTTTTGAGGACACTACCCATCTCTTCTTTGTTTGCCCCTTTTCTTCTACCATCCTGAAAAAAGCCCTCTCTTCCATCTAGTACCGAAGTAGGAGACACCTTCCATTTGACCGAGAATGCATCTGGTTGACTAAAGCTTTTAAAGGCAGCACCATCTGTGACAGTATTGGCAAGCTTGTTTTTGGCTCTGTTGTCCATCCTATTTGGATGGAGAGGAATCTTAGGAGATGGACTTCCAAATCTAGATCTTTCGACTTGATTTGGAAAGACATCTCCTTCGAAGTTTCCTCGAAGATCAGCACTATACCTCACCGGTCCTTTATGGATACCCCAAGGAACAGGCACATTGTTGTTACCTGGGGTCTGGATAGCAGTATGTTGCAGTCCCCTTCTAGTTTAAGGAGGACTTGACTATGGTTTTCCTTTTTTCTCCCCCTCCGTCTCTTTGTACATTCACCCCCCCCCTCTTTTCTCCTTTCGGCCCCCTTCTGGCCTTTGGTAATATATACTTATTCACCAAAAAAAAAATATATATCTATCCTGGGAAAATTAAAAGAGGGTTTTCAGAAAACCTAACGACAGAAGAAAAAACCCTACGACGCTGCTGAGGAGAAGCCCAGCCTCACGGCCAGGCTGCTCCTCCCCCTTCTTCCCTCCTTCTCTCTTTCTCCTCCCCCCCCCTTCTCTCCCTTCCTTTCTTTCTCCTTTCCCCTTCTTCTTCGACTCCTCTCCTTTCCTTTCTTCCTCCTTCTCTTTCTTCCCTTCTTCTTTGGGGTTTTGAGCTTGGTCTCCTCGTTCGGACCCGTGAAGTGCTAGTAGTCATCACCCTTGCTTGTCTGCAGTCCTGCTTGTCGACAGCCCGCTTGGGTTGTTGTATCGTCAACGTCTGTCTTGCCTGGGTTGCCGACCTGCAAATCGCCCTCCCGTTAGGTCTATTTCTAGCCTCGTTGGGGTCTCTCCTAGTCGCAATGCTCCGTGGGCTTTCGTCTCTATCAATTGCTCTTTGCTGGATCGCCACCATTGTTGGTTGTCTTCTTCGCTTGGTCTGATAACTTGTCTCTTCGCCAATAGCCCTGCTTGCTTTCTCTCTCTCTCGCCAGACGTTCTTCATTACCAGAGCTCTCAGTCATCGCTCTTCGCCAACCCCTTAGACTGCTGTTGCTTGGCCGCTTGCTCTTCTCGGTCAGTCTTCTGTCTAATCTGCCTGGCTCGCTCGGCTAGCGCCGTGCTTCTACCAGCTGCATAGTCTGCTATCTGCAACCTATGCTCGGCCGGCAGCCGCTTCGCCGTTGCCCTCTGCAAGGCCCGTGGCTGTCACCTACGCTTGGCCTGCTTCAAGCTTGGCCGTGGTCCTCCGCTTGGCCAGCGCCCCTCTGCAGCGGCTGATTGTTTGGCTCCGGTGATGCTCCGTTTTTGTCCTTGGCGGCTGGTCCAAGATGATGAGAAAGTTAGTTTAGGGTTTGTGGTTCCCTACCTGGAAATGACTAGGCTGCCCTTCTCTTTTGTTGGGCTTCTAAGCTCTTGTGGGCTTTTGTGCTTCTTGGGCTTCCTTTCTGGGTTTTTTGCCCATTGGGCTTTGGATTTTACAGGCTTAGCCTCCTCCCAGGTGGGCCTTGTAATTTGTTTGTGGCCTTGTGCCCTTGTACATTCTGTCCCCCCCCCCCTTTCTTTTCCTTTGGTAATGAATTAAATTATTTATTCACCCAAAAAAAAGAGTCTGTCCTGGTTTCTGGCATAAATAAGTGCCTGTCCCGGTTTCCAGCCAGGTTTCCTTAGGTTTCGATGGGGATAAGTGACACTTATACAGGTGTTCAGGTTGAAACATGTCTAAACAGGTCAAAACTGGTAGAGTTGGATCGAAACATGAGACTTTTTAAAGTCGATGACCATCTCGTCTAACTGATGGGAGACTCCTAATCAATCTCTTGTGCTGACTTAATAGACTCAAATAGTAGGTTCCTTCAACTCGTTTCAGTGAAACTCACACTCACTTCAATCACCTCACTGCCCTCCACGCCTCTGATGAATGGGAGGCCAGTGGCTTGCCTTGATTCAATGAACAGGGAAGGTATAGTAATGCTATGAATGACCCAGTATCAAATACTGGTAATGATATCAGCAAAAGAACGTTCTCCCGTGCTTCCAGAAACCTAACTCTACCCAGCTAATAAGTTTCTCATTCTACTCAAAAACTTAACTATTCATCTGGTGTATTAACTTCACCCTCTGTCGCCTCTCCACTGCAGGTATACTTGCCCCTTTGCGAGGTCCTCTACCAAACCCCCCCTCCTGTCCCTTTCACTATCCCTTTTGACCCCCTTTTGCGCTCCAGACTCCCCCCCTTTTACCTAACCCTCTCGGGCCCACCACCTTCACCAATCCCAACCCAAATACCCCGATCTCTAACCTCTCCACTTTCTCTTCCAGTACGCTGGCCCACTCCATCACCAACTCCCAGGCCCAACACCTTTCTAAACCGGCCCACCTGAACCTCATTCCTTCCTATTTCTCCTACAACCTTCCCATTATACCCCCACCTACCCATCTAACTCTTGAACCCACCACCCTTGACCCGGTTACCACTAACCCACCCCCAATCACCTCTCCAACCCTTGAACCCAACTCCCCCACTGACCCGGTTACCAACACCCAATACCCCTCTGTGACCCATCTAACATCCCTTACCACACCCCTCTCCAACCCTTGAACCCAACCCCCTTACCCATACCCACTAACCGTTTCTCCTCTCGGTCCACCTCTCCCAACCACTCCCCCCCTTGGCCATGTCCCCTTCCCCCCCTCCCCCCCTCCCCTCCCCGCCCTCTTGTCCGCAGGGTACCCCCTCTCCCCCCCTTCTTCTACCTCCCCCCCCCTCCCTTATTCCTCCCTCGCTCTCTCCCACCTTCCCCCCCCTCTCGGCCCTTCCTAGTGCATGTGGCATTCCTTCCCTTTTAGCTCGCCATCGCCCCACCTTCTTCTACTCCCGTAGGAGATACAGGAGCGTCCCACCCCGATCTTCGGCGCCCTTCCCTTTCTAGTTTTCCCATGTCAACCGGTCTCATTTGGAATGTTAGAGGTCTTAACTCCTTGGCCAAGCACCAAGAAATTAAAGCCATCATTAAGAGCTCCCATTCTAATTTTTGCGCCCTTTTGGAGACTAGAGTCTTACAAGAAAATGCCTCTCGCATTGCTGCCTCCATTGCCCCCTCTTGGTCCTTCCTTTCCAACTACAACCATTCCCCCAGTGGTCGCATTTGGATCCTTTGGGACCCTCTAAAAATCAACATCTCCGTCTCCCACTCCTCCCCCCAGGTTCTTCACCTGCTGTTATCTCTCCCCAATTCCACTGTCTCCATTTCCCTCTCGATTGTCTATGCTTACAACAGGGCTGCTGATCGCTCCGCCCTTTGGGACAATTTGAATCACATCAAAGTTGGTATAGGATCCACTCCTTGGGGGGTGGGTGGCGACTTCAATGTTGTTAGATTCCAATCTGAGAAAATTGGAGGTCGCCCCCTAGACCTCAATTCTGTCCAAGCTTTCAATGATTGTATTGAGGACAATGACCTCACTGATCTCAGATGGTCTGGTTCCCCGTATACCTGGAACAACCATAGAGGGGGAACAGATCGCATTGCATGCAAATTGGATCGTCTTCTGGTCAATGATTTCTGGCTCTCTTCCTTCCCCCATTCTCATGCCAACTTCCTTCTCCCTGGCCTCTCCGATCACTGCCCTTGCCATCTTCTCATCCAGCCTTACACCTCCTTTGGCCCCAAGCCTTTCAAATTCTTCGACATGTGGATCTCTCACCCCCTCTATCTCCCCACCATTCTCTCGTCTTGGAGCTCCTCAATTCACTGCCCCTCCCCCCCTCTCATCGCCTTCGCCAAAAAGCTCCGCATCACCAAATCCGCCCTCAAATCTTGGAACTCCAACACTTTTGGAAACATCACCACCAGGGTCACCGCTGCTTGAGCCGATCTTGCCACTGTCCAATCCCGCCTCCAATCTGACCCCCTCAACCCCTCCCTGGCTGAGGATGAGAAAAAGCTTTCTGAAGAGCTCTCCACTCTTGCCTCTTCGGAAGAAAGCTTTCTCCGTCAAAAATCCCGCATCAAATGGTTGGAGCTGGGGGACTCTAACACGGCTTTCTTTCACCGTTCTCTAAAAGCCAGGTTCAGCACCAATTCCATTACTCTCCTCCTTGGGTAGGACGACTCTCCCCTCTCCTCGGTCTCCACCATTAAAGAGGAGGCCGCCTCTTACTTCACCTCCCTCTTCAACCCCACTCTCACCCCCCTCTCCCCCTCTCCCCCTCTCCCCCCTAACCTCATCAACAAATTTGTCCCCCATTCCTTAGCTGGCTCTCTCCTTGCGATCCCCTCTGATGATGAGATCACTCAGGCCATCTTGTCCCATAAATCCAACAAGGCCCCGGGCCCTGACGGCTTTAGCATGGGGTTCTTCTTGAGCTGTTGGGATCACATTAAGGGTGACCTCATTAAAGCTGTCCGCAGCTTCTTTTTCAACCCTAGCCAGCTCAAGCAGATCAATCAGACTTTCCTTTACCTCAACCCCAAGAAGGAAGGGGCCTCTTCCCTGTCTGACTTCAGGTCCATCTCCCTTTGTAATCTCCTATATAAGTTCATTGCCAAAATCCTGGCAAACCGAATCCAGCTTGTCATCCCTTTCCTTGTCAATCCCAACCAATCTGCCTTCATCTCTGGCAGAAGCATTGCTGACAACATCCTTCTTTGCTCTGAAATAGTGCGAGGCTTTGACAGGAAATCCCACTCCCCTGCTGCCCTTATGAAAATTGACCTCCACAAAGCCTTTGATTCCCTTCGTTGGGACTTCATCTGTGAGGTGCTTTCTCAAATGGGCTTCCCTCCCCCTTTCATTCACTAGATCTTCTCCTGCATTTCCTCTCCCTCCTTCTCTATCATTGTCCATGGCTCGCTAGCTGGTTTTTTCAACGCTAAAGTTGGAATCTGCCAAGGGTGCCCCCTCTCCCCTTTCCTTTTCTCTCTGGCACTTGGAAGTCCTTTCGCAAAGTATCCAAACCAAGACCGACCTTCACCTCATCTCTCCCATTCCTAAGTGCAAAAGCCTCAACCTCTCTCACCTCGCTTTTGCGGATGATCTTTTGATCTTCTCCAAGGCCTCCCCCTCCTCCATCACAACCATCATAAACTCCCTCCACCTTTTCGAGAGTCTCTCGGGTCTTCGTGTCAATCTCCTTAAATCCAAACTCTTCCTTGCGGGTGTCTCGGTCTCGGACAGGGACATCCTTCTTAACCTTACAGGCTTCTCCCTTGGATCCCTCCAGTGAAATACCTAGGCCTTCCCCTCATCCCTGCCAGGCTCTCCAGCCATCATTGTACCCCCATGCTTGACAATATCCGGAAGCACCTCCAACTTTGGAAAGGCCGTCTCCTCTCCTATGCGGGCAGGCTGGAATGCATCCGCTTGGTCCTCCAATCTTCCTACATCTATTGGAGTGGCATCTTCGGTCTTCCTAAAGCCACCATCAAAGCTATGGAATCCCTCTTCTGTGCCTTCCTCTGGTAAGGAAAGGAAACCCCCCACTTCCTCCACCCCACTAGTTGGAAATCAATTTGCTGTCCCAAATCTCAAGGAGGCCTTGGAATCCGTCGTATCCGTGACTCTAACACTGCGGGTATTTTGAAGTTGATTTGGAAAATCTCTTCCAAGCACGATTCCATTTGGGTTAATTGGGTCTACTCCCACCTCCTCAAAAAGGATTCCATCTTGACTACCTCCATCCCTTCCGACTCCTCCTGGGTCTGGTGCAAGATCCTCCTTCTCCGCCCTCTGGCCCTTACTGCCACCTCCTCCTATATCTCTGATGGATCCTCTATCTCCCTCTGGCTTGACCCCTGGCACCCAAACAGTATCCTCTTTAACGTCCTTGGTGCAAGAGCAATCTACACCTCCGGCATTCCCAAATCCGCCCCTCTCTCGGTCATCATTGCCCATGGTACTTGGACCCCCCCTCCCCCTTCCCCCCCACCTTCTCCTGTTTCTGGAACTCCCTCTCCCCCATCCCCACCCCCCCTCCCCTACCCAAGCAGACAATGTCACACCCCAGCCCGGTTTCTAAGGGCCAAGTATGACTGGATGTGTCTCACATCCAACCAACCCACCAGGATCGCAAGTGTTGTACTCTATTCGCAATCATATCCACAAATACAGAATTAAAAGCAGCGGAAGCAATTAAATGCATAAATAAGGCAACAATAAAGGGAGACTAAATCGAACAGCGATATATATACATATTCAAAAGACCAGGAGTTACAGTGATTCTTCCATAAACAAAAGAATTAAAACAAAAGGTCTTATGTACATAAACTATACAAAAGTGTATAAGTAAAAGAGGGGAAGAAGCCTGAATCTAGCAGTATCTCAGGAGAACGCGCAGTCATCGCACGAGCACGAAGCATCATGCACCACTGTCAGAGGAGCATCAACTCCAAGGGCTGAAGGAGAGTCCTGCATAGAGGAGACTCCCACAGAAGCAGCAACAAGATCATCTAAAAAAAAATAAGGATCCACGGGGGTGAGCTCCACCGAGCCCAATAAGGGAAATACATAAGCAAGTGCAAATAGTCCATGATGCATGACCTAGATCTAAGAATGCACCTAACAGCAATACTAAGTCTCATGAGGTATAAGTGTTACTGTAGTAGATATGATATTCCCAGTCGCGGAATGAACTCATCGGTCTTCCCAAGAATACCACTCTACTACGGTGGAAACCCGCCAGTTCCGACATTAACTCATCGGACCCTAGCAGACCCCCAATGACTAACCTTACTGTTTGTTCCCACAGCGGAGTACACACGCTAACATAGGACAGTGAATGGCATTCTAGAATTAATCCCTCGGACCTACCACGGGTTATCCAACACCTCAACCCCTGTTGGTAAGGGTCGTAGCATTGGGTTCATGCCAATCCTAAACCAATGCATACAATCATGATGACATGCGAATCATAATAGATAATACAACAATTCTGTCCAACAACATCAACATCATAATAAATTCCAAGACTCAAGTAATAAATGCAAAATGCAATATGGAAATGCAACCTAATATCATGCACATCTAATGCAAAGAAGTTAAAGCTAACAAAAATACATGATCAGTGTTATTAGTATGATGCATGACATGACAACCATAACAAAACAAAATTAAATATCACAAACACGCCGAAATTAAAGTCAAAATCCCCTTACTTGAAATGTAGCTTAGCCTATTGCAATTAACTCTCCAAGACCCAGCAAAACAGACAAGAACAGTAGAAACAGACCTATACAGCATGCAAAAACAACATCCATTAGGCCTAGACATGGCCCAGGGTCAAATCCCATTGAGTCTAGGTCATAAGGGCACCAAAAGGGGGAGCCGGATGCAGACTTCCAGGGAGCCGGTCAACCGCCCCTGGGCCTGCAACAGCATCCGGCTCAGTGTCCGAATTTGGGGGTTTTGCTTCAATTGGCTAGATCTTTGCATGCATGGTCCAAATTTGGTGTTTTCCGTTAAAACTAAGGTGGGTCAGTCTAATTAGAAGTTCAATTTCATGTTTGGCTTCCTAATTTAGAGATTTTATCAATTAAACCTAATTTAGTTGGCTTAGGGTTTATTTCATAGTTAATAGTTTCAACAACTAGGGTCAGATTGGGGTTAATCACACAATTTCAGGTTTAATTGGTCTAGGACTGTTTTCAATTTAATAGCAAAATTTCAATATTCAAGCTCAGCCTTGAAGCTTTAATGGTGGTAAGCTTGTTTAGGTGAATTTAGGTTGAAAATAAACTGAATTTAGAGGAGAAGGAGAAGGAAACAGCAGGGAACCAACCTGATTTCAGTTCAGAGAATCAATAACAGCTTCAATTTCAGCCTTAATGGTACTCCAAGCTTGATGCCCAAATCTAGCTTTAGGTTCTTTCTTCCCCTTCCCTTCTTCTTATTCTTCTTTCTTGTTTCTTGTTCTCCAAGAGAGAACGAATTCTTCAGCTCCTTAGTTTGTAATTGTGATATATGAATAGTATAAGAGAGGGTTATATATATGTGTAAATGGTATTTAAGCACTAAGGGGCCATTCTGTCCTTTGGATATAAATCATTTCAAAAATTGATTTTTAAAGCTATTTATAGTTATAAATCTGTTTCTAATGATTATTCTAACCATAATGTGATGCCGGACGACATCAGAGATCATCCGAACACGGGTAACTATCAGGAACAGCATTCCCCACTGGGGAACTGGGTCCTACAGAGGCAATCTTACTAAAATACCCTTCTAACCCTATTCGGTCGTACAAAACATTATATAAATCTATTTAAATCATACTTACAATAATTCTAATTGAGGGAGAGCTTCTGCATAGCCTCTAGGCAGCAAATCCGACCCAGGTAACTCCGGTGCGGGGTTCCATCGGGGTCCTCTGACTCCAAAAGGGCAAGTTGGGAAGGATCCTTGGAATCCTCCATAGGTGTGTCGAGTATTTCATATGTGTCCTCGACCGATGCAGCCCATAGCATCGAAGAAATCATGGACACAGAGCTAGAATCTGAGATCATACAAGTTCCAAAAAGTTTAAATTTATTGCAGATTTTACAAACAAGACCATCTAGCTTCCCACCACTAATGGCCTCTTCTCTTTCAGCTCAGCCTGGAACCTAGCCAGAACCCCTGCCCGTAATGTCATTTGGCACAAACTCATCTGGTTCAAAGGCCACATCCCTAGACACAGCTTCCTTGCCTGGAGAACCCTCAGACATTGCCTTCCCACCCAAGCTTTCCTTCTTCACCGGCGAATCCCAGTCTTCCCCTCTTGCATCTTTTGCTGGACCGGCCATGAAGACATTGACCACCTATTTTTTGACTGCCCCTTCTCGTCTACCATCTGGAAAAAAGCCCTTTCTTTCATTTGGCCTCGCAACAAGAGACCCCTCCCCTTTGCTAGAGAGTGGCTATGGCTGGATATGAGTTTTCTTGGGCAATCCATGTGCGACACGATTGGCAAGCTTGTCTTCAGCGCGACCCTTTACCACATTTGGATGGAAAAGAACCTTAGGAGATGGACCTCCAATTCTCGTTCGTTCGACTTGATTTGGAAAGCCATCTTTTTTGACGTCTCCACCAAGCTTGGTGTTTTGCCTTTGAATGCCATTCCGGACACCCCAAGGAACAGGCATATTGTTGTATCCTGGGGTTTAGATAGCTCCTTTTTGAGAACCCATTAGTTCGTTCGTGCCCCCCCTCTTCTCCCTTTGTATATTCCCCCCCCCCTTCTTTCCTTCTCTCTTTGGTAATACATTTTTTATTCACCAAAAAAAAAAAAAAACTTCACCCTCGTTTTATGGGCTTATAATTTAGACTTATTAAGAGGAAAATTATGAAAACCAAGAAAATAAAAGGACCAACCTATTAAATAACTAACCACAGCTCAATTTCAGCCCATTGGACTACCACCTTCCCTTGTGGGCCTTTTAAACTTATGTCTAGGCCTCCATACAGGATCATAGTATAATGCAACTGCATCCTTCCTTAATCTTCGAGTTGAATTCAGTTCGAAAGACATGTAGAGGGATTGGCTCCTAGGAGGTTCTTGAAGAAGATTTTGCATCTATTTGTGAGCTGATTGTACTTGTTATGAAACTTCTTTAATGCAGGTAATGTATATGCTTTCCCTAGACCATCCTAGTCTACAGTTTGGTGACTTACTGATAGATAAGATTCAATATTTTTATGTGAGAGAGAGAGAGGATAGGGGAAAAAATGAAGATGATGAAGCCTGAGACAGAAAGTAAAGCTACATTATCTCGTAATATTTTTATATAAATTCAAAACACAATCAAGAAACTGAAGAAAATACTTTCAATTCCATTCCCATGTTCCATACCACAGAATCAAGAAGTTCCAAAAGAAATAGTTTTCCAGATTGAAGGGCCACGAAGCATTCATTATTTCTTTTCAAAGATCCCACCATTGCAGCCATGTCCGCTAGTTTGTAAAACAGAGTAGCAACAGATACACGTGCATACAACTCTGTGTTGATAAACATCTGTGGAATGGTAAGTTAATAGTTAGGGATTCTCATGTTACAAATTAGATACGATTAGAAAAGACACTAGCTAAAATGAGATAAATATATAAAAGAAAAGATATAATTTGTTGCAAGCATTAAGACCCCCTTTGAAATATCAATGCATACTTATATTTTTTGAGGTATTCAGGGTGCTTGAAACTAGTTTCAGAAAAAATGAGGCCCTTGGTTGATCTGCGACTCCAAGTAAGGTTTCAACCAGGTTCATAAATTAAATTTCTTTCAGATATTCTGTCAAATTTCCAAGAGATCCGACAAAACCAAAGGTTAAAGCTCAAGTGATTCATATTTTATATCTACTAGTCATCGTTCTATATCTTCTCTGCATTCCTAATTTTTCTCCTACCTCTCCTCCCTTTACTATTTCGTGGAGAAATAGTTATCAAGTCACGAACAATATGTGAATAAAAAGTGAACAAGTCATGTGAGAACTATCATGAGTCATTTCTAGTGCTTCATCACAATAGATTATATGTGTTAGGTTTGGCAGACAAAAAGAACGAGTCTGTGGATCACAGTAGTCAATATTGGATACATGAAAATGATTTGCTTACTTCAGTGAGCTCAGAATCTGGACTTCTAGCCAATAATGAAACTTCTGTCCTTGCATCATGACTTTCAACTAACTCAGCTTCAAAATCCTCATCAAAGGCCACTGGTCAAGGATATTGGCATATTAAATAAAATTGGAAAAAGAGTAATGAAGGGGGTATATCTTTATCTTGAACCTGAAATACTACATACAACTAAAATTTAAAAAAAAAAAAAAAAAGTTGGAGAGCGGGGGAGATGCAAATTACCTGACCCATATAGTGATAGCAACTTCAGCTCTTTGATGTAATACTTTATTGTTCTTGGATTTAGAAGCCACAACCCTGTTAAGTGTAAAGCTGCAAGACGAATAGTACGAGGACTCTTGGTGCCTTCATCAAGGATTTTTTCAATAAACTGCAGGGCAAAATTATAACAATTAGTGGAACCACACAGGAAAAGGATCTGGGAAGAGAAAAGAAAAAAATCCAGGCAACATACAGCAGCAAAGAGGAGATACAACTCATGACGTAGTGCTGCTAACAGTTCCACACTAACTCACCCCATAAAATACAAGAAGTAAATGTAAAACCTAAAGATCAATTGAATCACAAGATTAAACAGTATAAATTCAGATGCCAAGAAATTTTAAGAAAAACCAGAGTTGTATAAGTACTTAAGTAGCAAAACCTACATAATTAACACATAGTAAATAGTCATTTATATTAGTGAATACGTTCAGGCTTGAATGACAACAAGCATGCCCCTCTCAAAGTTCATGACAGCATATGAATTTTATGGTAGTCACTAGTCAGAAGACTCGGAACAACTAAAAACTTTTTTTTTTCTCCTTTTATAGTAAAGAATGTTTCATAGAAATTGCAAATATGAGGTTGAACCATTGTTCTCACCTTAAAATAGAGAATGATACATATACCAAGGAATTTGCTATGAGATAATTAATACAATTAAAGCACAATAGTTTAGATTCATGTTCACAAAGAAGTACATCACGTAAGAACAAAATCCTGGATAAAAATGCCACAGAAGAGATCACAGAGTATACACAGTTACTCACCCACTTCAAAGGACCTTGAACCTCGTCAGCCGTTTCATGCATGCTCTCATCACTGAACAAGGAAGTATGCAAAATAGAAGACAGAAGTGCAGCAATAGGTGCAACTCTACGCTTGTTGCAGCTAACATGTAATATCCATGAAGACTGTACCAACTGCCACATCATCTGCTATGGAAATTGCACAACCATGAATAATATGCCAAAATGTTCAGAATGTTCATTCACAAAGCAGCCACCGTAGCTTCAAATACCACAGATGAAAAGAAAAAACTAGAGGCTATAGGAGTTTGTAGTTGTCATGATTTTTTTTTTCTTCTTCTTCTTAGACCATTGTCAGTCTCCAAAATGGAGGTTTTTATACCACCCATCAAAATGTTGCCTTAGACTTTAGCCCCATGAAAAAATAATATCTACTTGAATCAGCATATTAGAGGTTCCACAAACCAATGAGATAGTGACAACAGCCAGTGCTTAGTACAATGTGTGCTCAGTTTACAAGGAAACAACAACAAAGGTCATTAACATTACATGTCTTACAGCATCTGTTACGTGCATCAAATATAGGATATTAATATCGGTTTACGTGATTCTTATCGGGTATGGGTGGGTTACGTAAGATGGGATAGTGTTTATCAGTTATTAGTAGTTATGTAGAGTGGAGATGATGTGGAGAAGTTATATAATTGAATTGGTGTAAGAGTGAGTTATAACCACACGGTAGTGGGTTACTTGTGTCCAGTTATGTAACAGCTAGCCTTGGCAGCCCTATTTAATAGTGGATGTGAATGAAAAGGTTACCAGATTATTATCCCCTAAATTATCTCTTAAGAGTTATCCTGAGAAGAGGATTGGCGGCCTCCCAATTGCGCCAGGACGTCCGGCGGCTTCGTCCGTAAAACCCCCAAACTCCTGTCCTATTTTATCTCTCTCTTTCTCTCTTTCTCTCCCTATTATTTCTCTTTTTTTTTATTTTATCTTTCAATTATCTTGAACATATCAGCATCACACTTTTTTTAATGGAAGTCAAGGCATTACACTGTTGCATAAATACTTTCAAACAAGATATCATAGAATGTTAAAATTCTTCCTATTACGAAGATTAATCTGAACAGAGGCTAGGCTTTCCAGATCACCAACTTTAACGTATGCAAGAAAAGATTAATCTAAATAGGTTGGGATATTATGGAATTCTAACTGAGGTTGGTCTGATTCAGTCCAACTATAGATTGCCTAACGATTATCCAACAGGCTAGTTGGCTTATTTCAAGAAAGGAAACTCCATCAGTAGTTACCTCTGATCTATCTATGCAGAGGTGATCCAACCACCAGGAAACCTCGGCCATTGGATCATGATTGTTCAAGCTAAACAAGACAGGGTTTAAAGCATAGTACTATATCTCGCGATATATCGGTATCTCGGGCCTACCGAGATATCCGAAATATCCGAGATATCGCGAAATATGCCCGAAATATTGCATTTTTTCTGCAATATTTCGGGGGTCCATCTCGGGGGGTATTTGGCCATATCTAGGCCTGAAACTTCATGGACAGCCTTATTTAAGCTTAATAAACACATTTAAACCATAAAATTGTAAAAATGTGAATTCAAATTGGTGTTTTGGGCTTGCACCCTTGATTGACACACGGTCGCCGACCCTAATGTGTAAATAGTTAAATACACATAGATTAATGAAATCACAACTTAAGTTACAAATTACAAGTGCTAAACTGCTAATAGTAGTTGCTGTGCCTCCCTAGATCAATCCCACTCATGCCTCGCTGGAGTCGACGTCCATTGCTCTTTGTTTGAAGGACATATGTGGACCACGGTATAGAATTGGAGAAGAAACGAGTGTAGTCATCCACAAGTGTCACGTAAATGGAATCATCAGCATACTGTAGGTAACCTATCCTAGGATATAAACTAGGGTTACCAATCGATCCAGTCCGTGAAGAAGATGATCCACTGTGATATGATGTTGGCGCCGGCGCAAGAGGCGATGGCATTGGCTGCATGTATGGCTGGTGAGGTTGGTAGTTAGGTCCGCTAGGGTATGCAAAGATGTTATCTACAAAAGATGATCCAGTATGTCCCTGGGACTGGGACTGGTAGTCATAGTCCCCTACCCCACTAAACTGCCCATATGATGATGATCCATATCCATATCCACCGTAAGGTTGTGATGCACCATAATCCGATGCCAATGGAGCGGGCATGTGCGTCAAAAAATGGGGCACGCCAATGTCCAGCCGTCCCTCCCTCCCTATCACCCATACTCAAACCACCAACGAGCTAGATAGGTTATCAATGTCCATGTGATCAGGTTGCAATCGTGTTTGTCGACCCCTACGCTCCTGTTGTATGTATGTAGGGGCCTCTCGAGGTGGGGGCGCGGGGCACGTGCTCGTGGTCCGTATCTCGTGTGGCATGATCAAACCGTGTCTCTCGAGTGAATCGGAGTGGCTCTACAGTGCCGATCTCGGGCCTCTCCGGCCTACCACATAACGCTCTCGCATGCCGTAAATTCTTCAAACCCACCACCAACATCTTCACCACCAACATCACCACCGCCAACATCACCACCACCAAAGATCACCATCACCACCACCAACAACCATCATCACCATCATCATCATCATCATTCGAGGACTTAGACCAGTCTTCATCATCAGCAACATTGCCACCAGTGGGCTGGAATGGTATGGTGAGGCTTCCTCGCATGTATCGACCCTCGTCGACCATATACTCGTCCACATCGCACCAATCTCGGAAGCTATCATGGGGTCGGGCCTACCTCCCCTCCTCATCCAACACTGGCTCACCTCTATCCCTCACCAATCCACAATAGGGTCCTCATCGTCCGAGTCAACTTGAAAGATGTCGGCTAGATCAATGGTGCCCCTCGTCCCACATGTCCCATGCGTATGTGTTGCGGTTTCACCTCGAGTTGTAGTGCACATACACCATGCGATAAACGTTGGGACCCCAATCTGTTGCGCCTCTTGGAGTGGATGAGTGCAAAGGTACTCCAGTTCCTCTCACAACCAGATGCAGAACATGTTTGGGCAAGGACTTTAATTGCTATTCTTCTTAAGTTTTCAGCCGATTCCCCATACAACACCCACCATTCAGCTGCATTACAAGTTTACAACAAAAAGACATGTGTCAAATGCTGTTTCAACTTTCAACTTTCAAATTTCAATACATATGTAATTTAAAACTTAAAAGAATTACCAGCATCACCACGTGCTCTGCCTTGTATCGCAGCCTCAGTTCCAAAACTTCCTAATGCATCCCTAAATACCTTGATCTACACCCATGTGGAAAATTAGTAAGTACTTCTTCACTACTTATTTGAAAGCATGAATAAGTTGAGTTTCCAAATGAACTCACTTCATTGTTGCAAATTGCTTGTAGTGCACCATCTGGCTCCAACTTCTTCACTACTTGTTTCACAGCATCAATAAGTTGAGTTTCCAACCCAAGCCTATTGTTATATTGATACTTAGGGTTCAAGTAGTATCTTGAAATATGACATATAGAATAAAGGTATTGTCAAATGCATAGGTAATTAGTAAATGATAATACTATGAATTAGTAAACATAAAACAAATTTACTTCACCACTTATACGTGGATGCATAAGTTGATTCTCCCAATGAGCATTTATGATATCTAAAAAGTGTTTGCATATCTGCGAGGAGCCACACTATAGACACTATCTTTCATCAAGTCTATTGCAAAGATATAGGACTGGCATGGTTGGGCCCTTCAGAGCGGAGTCAGCAACATGTAGAACTTTAACTACTGGCTCTAAAACTTTCACCACTTTGCTTAGTTTGGTCCAGAAGTCCTCAGATGACATCGTTGTTTGTGCTTCCCTCCCATTTGCAGTCTTGGAACCCTTCCATTCAAACCACTCCTCAGAAGCAAACATGCTTCTCAACCCGGCCTTCTTTGTCTCAATGCTTTTGAGAACAATGTAGTTGGTGGCAAATCTTGTGATGCCAGGCCTAACCAAGTCACCCCCACATTTTTCCCTCAATAGATTGAGTGCATAGGAGTGGTTGTATACAAAGTTGGTGACTTGTCTTGCACTTTCAACCACAGTCTTCACCAACTTTAACTTTCCCATATCTTTTAGCATTAAGTCAATGCAATGGGCTGCACAAGGAGTCCGAAGAGCCGGTACTTACTATTGTTCATCATCTTCTCACCGCCACTGAAGTTACTTCATTTCTGCTAAACTGACAACATTCTCAATACCCACATCTTTTTCCACTACTTCCTTTAACAATCAGAAATATATTTTGCATCCTTTATCTCTTTGATGCATCCACGATTGAGGAACACTGCCCTCCCATCACAATAAACCATGAAATTGATGATGGACTTTCTTGAGGCCCACCCATCCATCCGCCATTATAGTCACCCCATATGTCTCCCACATATTCCTCATCTCACTAATGTACTCATCAATCTCACTCTTTTGTTGAGGTAGATAAACATTCATTACCTCATATGGGGCGGGGCCCTCAATCCTCGGGCCACCTAATGGTATCTATCATGGTATCATAATGGGGGCCTTGTGCGTGTTTTGCGGATGGTATGGTATAGCATCCACTTAGCTATCGATTCTTTAACCAATCCCTTCATCCCCTCCCACGCCCTTTGATTCTGGGTTGATCGCTTCCTTTCTTCTTATGCAATTTAAGATCGATGTTGATGGTGGCACTGGTAGAGAGTGTTGGGGTTGCCCTCACACTTTGTGATCTTTTAAAAGGATTCAAAGTTCTAGGGCCTCCGAATCGCCACTCCTCCACTACCCCCTACTGTCTCTCGCGATCATCTTGAAAACTTACTCTACTCTTTAAACAGTCCGCCTAAAATCCCTAGCCTCCTCTGCTTGCCAGATGTCATCGCATCGCAATGTCATCATCATCGAGGAGTCATCATCATCATCATCATCAGGAGTCATCATGTATCGTCTTCCTCCTCCCATCGAACTCCTCATCAGATCCTCAAGTTGTTCTCTTATCCTTTGCTTGTCACCCTTCCTCTTCTTTCTTCCCCTCAAACTATCACTAATCTCCCTGACTACTTCAAGAGGGACCATATGACAACCTACAACATCTTTAGATCCTCCATGATGTTGTTTAAGTCTCCTCGACCCACCTCCCATAAATTGCATGTGACAATAGTTACATATAGATTTTCTCTTATCCCAATCAATGGGAGTACCATGTAACCATGCAATGTCACTCCTATCTTGGCTGGTGGTCTCTCTTGTTCCCTCTGTTCTCTTTGTTCCTCCGCCCCTTTGTTGACTACTTTCCCCACCTTTGCTTGCCCTCTTCGCACGTTGTCTATCACGATCCGCCATAATGATACTTGTTTACATCGCAATGTAAGTAACACAAATAATTAAAAACTTAATGTAGATGCACTTCAATCGACACTTTTAGATTACTAATACACTTGTATAGTTATTTAATATTTTTCCCCTAACCCTTATATTTTTCACATAATTAAAACCAATTTTTTATATATAATGTTAATATAAGTATTGACCTAACACAACAAAACCAAAAATTAGTAAACATAATATACATGTAATGCATCTCAAAACATATAGAAATAACTTTCATATTTTTTCATTATTTTTTAAACTTAAAACTCATATTTTTCCTTATTTATTTCTGTTTTTTTAACTTTTTATATATTTTTCTTAATTTTTAAAAATTAAAAGAATTATTTAAGAGCAGAAAAATAAATCCGACACTGTGAAGCCGTAGATCAGCCTGTCTAACATATATTTAATTCATTACCATCTAAGTCATATTACTCCTAATTATTTCCTATTTTAGTTGTAGGAAAATGAATTTTTAAAACCGGAAAAAAAATAAAAAAAAAAATACATATGGGAAAAAATTTCGACACCGTGAGGTCAGATCGGCCTCCGTGTCTAACATATATTAATATCATCAACATCCAACAACATTTGTACAAAATTTTAAAAAAAAAAATTGTTTTAGAGAAATAGAATTTACCTTAAATAATTAAAATAGGCTTGGATGATGAGCTTAGATGACCCTCCGACGTCTTCCCGGCGACAAGGAGCTTCAACAATGCTTGGATGAGGCTTGGAAGGGAGGAAGAAGAGAGAAAATTTGAATTTCAGCAGCTCTCGGTCGAAATATCGACCAAGAGCTGCGAAATATGGAATTATAAGGCTCTTAGTGTGACACTATTTGTCACTTTTACAATATCTCACGATATATCACGATATATCGACGAGATATTGTATTTTTATGTTTCGGAAGTGTTTCGTATCTCGGACATATCGAGATTCACGAAATATGGCGATATATCGCCGATATTGCGCGAGATTTTATACCATGGTTTAAAGTATCGGTGTGTATCGTCTCGGTATCGGCCGATACGTCTCGGTATCGGTCGGTGTCAATACAATAATACCGATATGTATCTATTTATTTTTAAAAAACAATGGATCGACTGTATCGATATGTATCGACCGATACATGTCGATACGATACGATACAGTCGATACATATCAATACAGCTGATACGTATTGTTTTCAAATTTTTATTATTTTTTAAATGTATCGGTACATAACGATAACATATCGATACGTACCGATACACATGCCTTTTTCATATTTTACACCAAACACGAACCAGAACCCAACCCTCTGCGTCACGAACTAAATCTCAACTTTTTCTCCCCACGGGTCACGCCACAAAATATGTCGGGTCGGGTCGGATCCACATCGCACTCGAATCCTTGGAATACAAGACATACTCAACACTTGAAAGGGAAAAGGTAGGTTTTTTCAAAAAAACTTGATCGTTTGCTTCAAATCTTGCACTTTAGTTCTTTTTTTTTTTTTTTTTTGTTTGCTATGATTCAAGGAGAATAGGTTCAACTAACTATTAGATGCATATTTTGTATACATTTGCAAAGATTTAAACTCAAATCCACCATTTTTCACCCAAAACCGAAAATGGCTTCCTTAAGGGTCAGTATTGTGCTTATGTTCAGTCAGTACACAAGATCATCCTTTTTTTTTGTGGATAAATGATATATTACCAAAACGAGGAAAGAGAGACGGGGGGGAATATACAAGGGGAAAACAGAGGGGGGGTGAAAAAGCCCCAAACCAAACTAAGAAAGGGAGTGGGGCCGTAAAAGAGCACTATCTAAACCCCAAGAAACAACAATATGCCTGTTCCTTAGGGAATCACAAAAGGCCTTTTTGGGGGAGAAGAGTCAACTTAGAGGAAACATCCAAAGAGATGGCTTTCCAAATCTGATCAAAGGACCGAGAATTAGAGGTCCATCTCCTAAGGTTCCTCTCCATCCAGATGTGGTACAAGGTTGCGCCAAACACAATCTTACCAACAGTGTCGCAAATAGAACATCCAGGGAAGGTCATGACCATCCAGAGCCATTCTAGCGAAGGGGAAGGGTCTCCTACTGCGAGGCCAAATAGAAGAAAGGGCTTTTTGCCAGATGGTAGAAGAAAATGGGCAAGCAAAGAAAAGGTGGTCAATGTCTTCAAAACCGTTCCAACAGAGGATGCAAGAAGGGGAGACTGGGATTCTACGGTGAAGGAGGAAGGCTTGGGTGGGGAGGCAAAGGTTTAGTGTTCTCCAGACTAAGAAGCTGTGGCGAGGGGTGTGACCTTTGAACCAGACTAGCTTATGCCAACATCATCCTAGTTGCTCTTATTCTTGAAGACACTTACAGACATGAGTTTGTTCCACCCCGACATTCTTCATGGTAATAGAGTGAATCTGCTTGTAAAAGAAATATCATCTTCTATAACAATTTAGAAGTGCCGCACTTGCCTGGTTATACATTATTCACAATTCTTAGTGTATGTGCATGATATATGACATATATTGCTTGTTTATAATGTTTTTTGTGTCAAAAAATGTATTTCCATGTGTATTTTGATCATGCGTTTCTAGACCGATCGATACGTATCTCCGATACGATACGATACGTCTCTTAAAATCGCCCGACCGATACGATACCCGGTACGATACTTTAAACGTTGAAACAAGATATAATTTCACAATTCCTTTGCTTGAATGACTCGTCTGGGCAAAAGACTGAGTAATAAAGGGCAGTGAAAACTACCTTGATCATCACCTGTTTTATAGGTAAAACCCACTTGGGAAAGACCTATGAAAATCTTTCCTCACAAAAGATCCCAGAAACTCACTTATGGGCTTTGAGAACTTTGGGATATTTGTTAAAGATTAGAGATTAATAGCTCCAACATGCATCAGCCATTTGAAAGCCTTGTTGAACCAAGAGATTGGATAGGCCAACCATCTTCATGAGGACCAAAAATCATAGTGCTAGATGGGTAATATACCAGTCATCAAGTTCTTCCAGGCATTAATAGCCTGTAGGTTATGAATTTCAAATACAGAAAATACCTGAGTGTCCACACCATCACTTGAGGAAACAAAAGAACACATCCTTGTCGAAGCAAAAATCCCCAAAACTGATCTGACAGATTGCAACATGGGCAGGACATCACTTTCTCCAGCATTCTCAAGGCTGCAAAATATTTAGGAATAACAAATTTGAGTACAGGATTCATAAATTTATTAGGATCTAGCATTCTAGCCTTCAGCACATTCATGGTTCTATCTTAGAAAATAAGTTCTCCCAAATGATTGCAACCATAATAAAGAATTTAATCTGGAGATTTTCCATTTAGTACCAGAGATCCAGATCAGAGAATAAAAATAGCCATATTTTTTTTTCTACTTTCAACACAAATAGTTGTCAAGGAGTCGCCTAGACAACCAGCTGCTTTGGTCGCCTATCAAAATGTGACAACCATAATTTCTTTTTTGACAGTACCTACGTCGTATTTAAACTGTACAAAGACCAAATCATAAGCCAAAAGATATACAAAGGAATTCAGGACTCATTAGTAAGAATAAGATCCATATTTCCATAATATAATTGGAACTTCTGAAGAAAATAATCTATAGACATGCTTTTTCTAAGATTGAAATAAGTATAAACAGCTGAAATACAACAAGAAAGCACTGTCTAGATTGGAACAAGTACAGACTGCTGAAATAAGAAAGGAAAGCACATGCTAAACTAACTCCATACAATTAATTAACTGTTATATCATACTTGTGGCATAAATGAGCACATTGTTCAACTTACCTGTCAACAAGATCAGAAAAAATGAATCTCAGTGCTGCATCTGAGAAAAAAGTTACTTCACTGCGTAGGTGAAAAGTACGCTCAATGGCATGGTATGGAACTGACAACAGAGAATCTAGACAGAGCCACTGCATATATAAGAACAGAGCTGTTACCTGTTAGTTCCCTTTGAATTCCCAAAATATACACGAAAGTTTACCAATGTCTAGAATATCTACTGATATGTGACATCAGAAAATTAAGCAATGAAACCTATTAATGGTGCTAAAGAAGAATGAACAAATAACTCATGTAAAAAAAATCCAAAATCGTAACCTTCACAAAATATTAAGATGCCATGCACCTTGGTTATAGAAAACTAATCAAACAAACCCAACAAGGTCTGTGAACCATAATGAAATAAGGGGTGGGGTGAAATACAAAAGTTAAAATATCTAGAGTCTTAACTGATTACCAACCTTCAAGTTCATCAAAATTGCCCGCCGACTCCGTGCCAAAACTCCACCAGCAAGAAGATCATTGATATTCTTAAGAAAACTAAGAACCAAAGAGTCCAGCAAAGGTTTGCCTGCTACTTTTGATACCAGTGACCCATCATTTCCCATGACCATATTAAAACCCAATGGAGAGAAAGCAGAACTCAGTGCTTTAAAAACAGGAGCTAATGCTTCATATGCTGCTAGACGAATTTCCCCTCCAGTCTACTCTGGGGCATTTCAAGCAAATCAATTGGTGGAAACAGCTTGTAAAGAACCACAAAATATTTTAAAGGAAATTTCCTTTATAATCAAAAAGATGCACTGAAATTCTACACAGAAATTCCCTTTATATTTTCTTTTCTTTTCCTGTTTACCTGTGTACATAAAGCAATGCCACACAATAAAAAATACCTCTGAGTCATATGTTGGAGAAGAAATAACCTTCTCAACAAAATTCCACAAGAAATTAAAAGCAGAATTTAGCAAAGCATCATTGTTGAAGTGCGCAGACCATAATGAGATAGTTGCAACAGTCTTCATGGACAATATCTGTTCATCCACAAGAAGGAAGACAACAAAAGATAAAGTCAAGAAGGTTTTCTCTTTCATTCCTACTCAGTTAAAACTTAAAAGATGATGCTGCAACTGATTTTAAGGGAATAAATGTTCAATATGATCAACTAAAATACTTGAACACACACACGCCCACTCTCGTGACGCACACATACAGAGACAGGCAAGCACACCCACACAATAACCAATGAGCCAATGCATTGGAAAACCATAAATAGAGGACTGCTGGATTAGACAAGCCTAGGCAAGTCCAATGCCTAACCTGATAGAAAAACCATGCACCATGGAGCTCCAAGACAATGATCGAGGAAAAAGAGGGTGGAAAGGAACAACTAACTCCAATGCTCATCAAAAATCACACCCAATAACCATTTGAAGGCAATAATTGAGGAGAATTTTCCTACACAGGAACCCTAGGACATTTTTTAATTTTTATGTGGCAGATCAATTTGCACCAAAATTTTGTGGCATGTTGTTGACATCAGGACCTATTCATGTGGTGTATTCAGCCCAAAAGTATTGCAACACATGACACAATCCACAAGTCAAGAATAGTGTAAACTAATGAAGAAAAAGGAAGAAGAAGAAGAGAAACCGAGAGAGAAGAGAGAAGAGAATCTGCAGAAATTAGAGAGAGTTTCACGACATATGATCCTCTCCTCTAAACCTTCATTATGTAAAATACTAAAAGGGTAAAACAGTAAACACACTAATAAAATAAAAGACATAACCTAATAACTAAATAGACTAGAATACCCTTCCTCATTGTGTTCTCGGTATTAGCTCTCTGCGCTAATACCAAGTCCACGATAACACTCCCCCTCAAGCTGGAGCATAGATGTCAATCATGCCCAGCTTGTTACAAATATAATTCACTCTTGCACTCCCCAAAGATTTTGTGAACACGTCTGCAAGTTGTTCTCCTGTACGGACATGGCCAAGAGAAATTAAACCTTGGTGTAACTTCTCTCGAATGAAATGACAGTCAACCTCAATGTGTTTCTTCCTCTCATGAAACACCGGATTTGAAGCAATATGGACAGCAGCTTGATTGTCACACCACAGTTTCATTGGAGCACTATCAACAAAGCCAAGTTCAGTCATTAATTGCTTTACCCACATCAACTCACAGGTAACATGTGCCATAGCCCTGTATTCTGACTCTGCACTGGAGCGGGCAACAACTGTCTGTTTCTTACTCTTCCAGGACACCAAATTTCCACCAACAAATACACAGTAACCTGTAGTAGATCATCTATCAACCGGAGATCCTGCTCAGTCAGCATCTGAAAAACCTGCTATCCGCCCATGACCATGATCACTGTAGAGAAGATCACGTCCAGGAGCCTTTTTGAGATAGCGTAAAATATGCATAACAGCCTCCCAATGAGATGTCTGAGGAGCAGACAAAAATTGACTCACCACACTAACCGGAAAAGCTATATCAGGCCTAGTCACTGTGAGATAGTTCAATTTCCCAACAAGTCTCCGATACTTTTCTGGATCACCTAAAATTTCACCATCCTCTGCAACAAGTTTTAAATTAGGATCCATAGGAGTATCTAGACGTTTAGAGCCTAGCATTCCTGTTTCTGACAGAAGATCAAGAACATATTTCCGCTGTGAGTGCGAGATCCCTTTCTTTGATTGAGCAACTTCCACACCCAAAAAATATTTCAGCTTACCCAAGTCCTTGGTCTGAAACTTCTGTTGCAAGTGTGCCTTCAAACCATCAATTCCAAAAACATCATCTCCTGTGATGACTATATCATCAACATAGACGACAAGAAACAATTTTCCACCTCCAGAACAGCGGAAAAATACAGAATGATCACTATCGCATCGTGTTTGCCCATACTCTAACACAACTTCAGTAAACCTGCCAAACCAAGCTCTAAGAGACTGTTTCAGTCCATAGAGAGATTTCTTCAATTTACACACCAAATCAGACTCCCCCTAAGCAACAAACCTAGGAGGTTGCTCCATATAAACTTCTTCATGTAAATCACCATGCAAGAATGCATTCTTGACATCAAGCTGATATAAGGGCCAATGATAAGTAGCAGCCAGAGATATCAGAATACGAACAGATGTAAGCTTGGCCACAGGAGAAAATGTATCCAAGTAATCCACACCATATACTTGGGCATAACCCTTGGCAACCAGACGGGCTTTCAAGCGAGCCAAGGACCCATTAGGGTTCACCTTCACCACATACACCCAGCGACAACCAATAGCAGTCTTGCCCAAAGGTAAGGGAACAAGATCCCAAGTCTGATTTTCTTCCAAAGCCGATAATTCCTCACCCATAGCAGCCCTCCAACCAGGACTAGACAATGCCTCTGCGACAGACTTAGGAACAAGATGGTTCTCAACAGTATGTAAACAAGAATGAAAAACGGAAGACAAACCATCATAGGAAACAAAGTTAGAAATGGGGTGTTGGGTACAGGCCCTAACCCCCTTACGACGAGCAATAGGAATATCAAGGTCAGAAGAAGGTTCCAAAGGTGGAGGATCAGTACCTATCACAGGATCTGGCGGCAAAGTAGGAGACGGTGTAGAAGTCGATGTAGCAGGGGTCCAAGCACATACTTTCCATTGGTGACGTTGAAACACACTAGGTTGAGGTGCCGGTAATGAGGCAGCCTGCGGAGCATGGTGAACAGTAGACCGAACAACAGTAACAGGAATATCAACATCTAAGTCAGACACAGTACTAGAAGAATGAACAAACGGTATAGACTCAAAGAAAGATACATCAGCTGTAACAAAATATTTTTGCAAGTCAAAATAATAACAACGATAACCCTTTTAAGTGCGAGAATAACCAACAAACATGCACTTCAGAGCTCTGGGATCCAACTTGGAAACACCCGGACGATGATCACGAATAAAGCAAACACTACCAAACACACGTGGTGGCAAAACAAACAGTGGCGCAGAAGAAAACAACAAAGAAAAAGGAATACCACCCCGTAAAACCAAAGAAGGCATACGATTAATAAGATAACACGAGGTTAAAACAGCATCTGCCCAAAAGGATTTAGCCACTTTCATCTCAAACAAGAGACAACGAGTAACCTCCATCAAATGTCTATTTTTCCTCTCAGCCACACCATTTTGCTGGGGGGTGTAGGCACAAGAGGACTGATGAATAATACCACGCTGAGTCATAAATTTAGTAAAAGGAGCAGAAAAATATTCTTTAGCATTATCACTACGAAGAACACGCAAAGAGTGTGAAAACTGATTATTCACTTCAGTCACAAATGCACAGAATATAGAAAATAACTCCGAACGATTTTCATTAAATAGATCCAGGTAACCCTGGAATAATCATCAACAAAAGTGACAAAGTAACGAAACCCCAAAGTAGAAACAACAGGACATGGACCCCAAACATCTGAATGAGCTAAAGGCAGTGGTTGGTCAGACCGTTTATTGACTCTTGGAGGATAACTCGCACGGTGGAGTTTCCCAAACTGACACGACTCACGATTAAAACTAGAAATTGACTGAAAACGACCATCAAGAAGCTTCAAACTCTCTAACGAAGGATGACCCAAACGAAAATATATCTGGTGGGGTGACGCCACACTGGTACACGCCATAGATGAAATGTCCTCAAGTATGTAAAGTCCCCCTGATGCACGACCTCTACCAATCATCCTCTTCGACGAAAGATCCTGAAATACACAAGAGCCAGAAGAAAAGATTACAGAATAGTTGTGGGTTTTAATAAACCGACTAACAGAGAAAAGATTAAAAGGAAAATCAGGAACATAAGGAATGTAAGACAAAGAAAGGGAAGGTGTAATATGGACAAGACAATAGATCTACACCTTAGCCAAGGAACCATTAGCTAAAGTGACACTCAAGAGGATTGCTTAAAAGAAGAAAGTATACCAAACGCTACCATGTGCTCGGAGGCCCCTGAATCAATGATCCAGGGACGAGAAGAGACAGTCGAAAGGCATGCAATGGCATTACCTGTCTGAACAAAGGTCGCAGTTGGAGGCTAGGCTGGGCTGGTTGAGAAATCTGAAACTGTGTATAACGGGCATATTCATCATCAGACATCTTCACAGTCTTACCCTCAGGCTGTGGAGAAACAGGAGCATCAACTGTAGCAGAATTGGCAAACTGTTGCTGAGTTGGTTTGCCATGAAGTTTCCAACAGAAACGTTGGATATGTCCTGGACGACCACAATGATGCACACTGAACCACCAGAAACATCAGAGGTACCCTGAGTACCCAAGGTAGGTGCCTTACTAGAAGAACCAGCCCCACCACCACGACCACCACTAGAACTAACATTACCACCACTACCAGCCCCACCATTGGGCATACGGTTGGATGGAAAAGAAGCCAGGGCTGAAGTATCACCATCAGTAGTGTTCTCCCGAGAAACACGAAGAACCCTGGAAAAAGTTTCAGACAAAGTGGCAACCTTGTCACCACCAAGAATTTGGGAGCGAACATAGTCAAATTTCTTCCCAAGGCCTCCCAAAAATCCCATAACAGCAAGTTGTTCCCGCTGATTCTGCATCTGTTCCACATTGGCAATGATAGGAAGTAAAGAATTAAGCTCTTCATACATTCTCTTAAAATCAGCAAAGTACTCGGTCAAAGAACGACCCTTCCTATCAACTCTGTAGAACTCCTGAGACAAGTCATAAATGCAGGAAAGGTTGTTTTGTCCAGAATACAAAACATTAAGATACTCCAATAACTCCTTCACTGTATCAATGTGTGTCACCAAGTCTACAATTTGATGATCCATAGAATTCAGCAGCTGTCTCAAAATTCGAGCATCAACTGTTTCCCATGAAGAGTCATTCTCAGGTTTAGCATCGAACAGTGTTTGTTTGATCACGCGCTTAACACTAGCCGAACAATTTTCTTCCATTGCAAAAATTGGTAACCCCTTCCAACTTCTTCTCGGTAATACGATTGGAAGAGGAAGAAAAAATTTCAGTTGTTACTGACTTTGAACCCTCAACAGATTTCAATTCATCACCCATGATATGCTTAATGAAGTGAAGATGAAGTACAATAAAGAATGCTGAAAACAGGGACAGAAATCAATAGAGATTGAAGAACCTTAATAGAAGTCGATAGAAGCAACAAAGACAACAATCGAGTCCCTCAGATAAAAACCCTGATAAAATCCGATAAAGACAGTGGAGGCAGCAATCGATCTCCTCAACCAAAACTCTGACAGAATCTTCACTTCATGAAAATCACCTTCAAATATTCCTCAAACAAAAAGAGAGACCTAGTTCTTAATTCATACCACGAACTAGTCTCTAACCAAATCCAAAAAACAGCATAGGGTGTTGCACCCCTTCAAACAAAGGATAGAAGAAACCGCAAGGGCTTCAAGTCTTCAACCAATACTCAAAACTTCAATCGAATGTTGTAGAGAAGGGAAGTAGTGAGCCACGAAAATTATAGCAGTCCTTACAGCTCTGATACCATGTAAACTAATGAAGAAAAAGGAAGAAGAAGAAGAGAAACCGAGAGAGAAGAGAGAAGAGAATCTGCAGAAATTAGAGAGAGTTTCACGACATATGATCCTCTCCTCTAAACCTTCATTATGTAAAATACTAAAAGGGTAAAACAGTAAACACACTAATAAAATAAAAGACATAACCTAATAACTAAATAGACTAGAATACCCTTCCTCATGTGTTCTCGGTATTAGCTCTCTGTGCTAATGCCAAGTCCACGATAACAAATAAAAATCAACACATAACATTCCATCCCCCTAAATTTTGGTCTTGTCCTCAAGACCATTAAATTACAAATAAAAATTAAAAACAATTCCACCCGGATCCCAAATCTTGTTTGGGTAATTCCCAAGTTGCTTCCGCTGATTGCCAATATTACACCCACGAACTCGTCGGTCCAACAATACCAACATTTGAAAAACCTGATGAAAAACTCGTACGCAGTCGAGACGGTCAATCTTTGTTGAACAAATCACTTCCATCCAGCCATTGAACAGAGGAGGATACACCCGCATAGACCCGGGACGGTCGATTTCCTCCGCCATGCCTGGCTCTGATGCCATTTGTTACGTACAAGATAATCTGAAAATAAAATAAAATAAAAGAGAAATAGTACGGATAGAAAGAGAGGAAGGGAGATAAATTTGGGATAGAGTTTGCTTTACAGACGAAGCAATGGCATCTTGGCGCAATTGGGAGGTCGCCAATCCTCTCTCAAGATAAACTCTTAAGAATTAATTAATATTTTTCTCCTTTTTTTCTACTTCTTCATACATCAATAAATACACGGCTAATATTAACTACCCATTTCCCCACTCCTACAATTTCTCTCAACTCCTAAAATATCTCTCTAAACTTATCCCACTTTTAATAACTACATATAATAAATAACCACCATCCCGTAGATACATATTATTAATAATAAATTTGTAATAACTAACTATAATCACAAAGAACTACACCTAAATAAAAATCGACACATAACATTCCATCCCCCTAAATTTTGGTCTTGTCCTCAAGACCATTAAATTACAAATAAAAATTAAAAACAATTCCACCCGGATCCCAAATCTTGTTTGGGTAATTCCCAAGTAGCTTCCGCGAATTGCCAATATTACACCCACGAACTTGTCGGTCCAACAATACCAACATTTGAAAAACCTGATGAAAAACTCGTATGGACCCGAGATGGTCAATCTCTGTTGAAAAACATCTGGACAGTTGAGAAAAGGTCCAATACAGTGGGCCATATGATTGGGTTTGACTAGGAAATGTGAAAGACCCACATGGTCCCCTATCTCCTGATCAGCCTTCCACAGTTTAACAGCTGGAAATATAAAAAGAAAAGGTTCAATAAATGGGAGGCCATTAAGTTGAGATCGCCCACAATGTGGGTAATCGAAGGGATGTCCTAGATATATAATATGAGCTTGGCTAACACAGTCCTCCACAAGACAGAAAATAGCGTGCCATGTCGAAATTCCTTCTAAAGGCCTGATTTACTAGTTAAAAATGAGTGAAATCAAACGTTTCTCAATCAGGATGCAGGCACTACTTTCCACTGCCTTAAAAAATACAGACCAAGTGATTATAATTTAATTGTAAACTAGGACCACATCCAAGTGGAATTTGTACGAATAAACTTGTCACTGATCCCTTGCCATTGTTTCACAGTTTGGAGAGCTTTCTCTAACTGCCTTCCAACGCATTCCTTTCTTCGCCATCGCCAGAACGCTGTCTTCCCAATGTGTGGCCTTTGTTGGAATGCTGTGGAAGATATAGACCACCTATTTTTTGCTTGCCCTTTCTCCTCCTCTATTTGGAAAAGCATCTTAGCAAAATGCTGGCCTAGAAGTAGGAGAATTCTCTCTTTTAATAGAGAATGGATTTGGGTTGATATGACTTTTACCAGTTCTACTCTCTGTGACACGGTTGGCAAGTTGGCTTGTTGTGCAGTCATCAATCATATTTGGATGGTACATAATATCAGGAAATGGACTACCAACTCTAGGACTATGTACCAGATTTGTGATTCCATTTCTTTTGAAATTAAAGCCAAGCTCTCTATGGCTGTTCCCTCTATTTGTAACGAAACCCCAAGGAACAGACTTATTGTTGTATCCTGGGGTATCTCTTCCATCTCTTTTCGAGCCTCTGCCCCTCTGTTTGAGGCCCAGGCTTTTTTGTTTTTGTTTGATTCTTTTTTCTCCCCCTCTTTCTGGGGCTGTTGTTTACTCTCTCTTTGGTAATGAATTATTTTATTCACCCAAAAAAAAAACTTGTCACTGATGTGGATAAGAATATAAGATTGGTCGCAAAGACAAAGGAACTTACTTAACTAGCAAGATTTATCTTGTAGAATGTTTTCAAGATGACTAAATTCCACAAGAAAATTATGAGAGAGAGAGAGCCCAGAGAGAAACTCCTGAATTCACTCAACACCTATCTTTGAGGACAAGATTTATATTTTCCAAAATCACAAAAATGAATAAATGAAAGAAAAACAGCAAAATGACAGATCTGGAAACCCTAAGCAAATGCTAACACCTATACTTCAATACACTATACAAGATAGGAAAATGAATACAAAATGTTTGTACCTTACACACCATTCATCCTCCCAAACTAAAAATCAATCAACTAGTGCATATAATCTTATTCCGCAGCTAAACCTTAATGAATCTTAAGTAATCTCAATTCAACTCACCGCAAATTTGGATGTAGGTTCCCTTCTCTTCATCCTCTCTCATTACCAAATGTTAGCAATCTGAAGGTGGATTATAAATATTCCAATGCAATTTACCTCTACTACTCGGATCCTGTCAATTCAGGATTCAGTGGATTTTTTTTTTTTTTTTTTTGGCAAAGGATACCTTCAAGGTGGGTCCAGAAACCCTAAATATTAAAGGGGCAAGGCTCCCAATAGACCATCTTTAGTTTCCAATGCAAAGCAAAATAGTATGCCCATCATGAAATCACTACTCAACATCAATAAGAAAAGACCTAGTCCACAAACTTTCAGATATTATAAGCATAAATTTCAGCAACAAATATACTCCATCACCAAATAAATTTGGTTACTAAATAAAATACAAGAAAATAACATAAACGAAACCTACAGCCTGCAACACTGAAGCAGTGGTACAAGAAGCCAACCGTCGTTGACTAGGGCCTCCTAGCTTTCCTCTAACAGAAGAAGGTAAACGCACATCCTCAAACACAGGGATGGACCAGAATGTGGAACAAGCTGATTCAGCAAATGAGACTAGCTCCCCCTGCATACCAAATAAAAGAAAAATAAGTCTTTACACCAATATCTAACCAAATTCATTTAAATGTAGAGAGCAAAATAACATGATGAGGTGCTCTGTAACCAAATACCAGTATAGAAAAGAAAGGACTTGCAAATTTCTCAAACCCAACAAAATCTCCTTCTGAACTCAATTGATCAGACTTGTCAAGAGTTCCTGCTTCCATGCTGCTTCTAACTTTCCGTGCACAATCAGTGGACTTCTCGTGTATGATTTGAAGTTCTTGGACTAAGCCCAAAATGAGGATGAGAAACTTCACAGGGACCCATTCTAAATTTTGCCCAGAGATTTTAACAGCATAACTCTGAAGAAACTGCAAAAGGGGAGTTAAAACTGAACTGAGTTACACAAGAGATATGAATAAGAGACAGGTCATAGAGATCAAAATTCAAACATCCTTCTACATCCTGAATCGAATTAATGAAGAAGAAGTCTCAAATTGAAACAAAGAAAAAAAACATGAGAAAAGAAGAGAACATGAGTTGAATTCAGTTATAAAATCTCACAGAATTTATAGTATTTATGTATGTAAACCTGTAATATCCATAAAAAGGTGAGAAATGACAGAACCTATAATCATTGAATTAATTGGTCTTTTTCCTATGAACCCAGTTTCTTGGATCATATTTTGAGCCCATGGTGTTGAACTGTTGATTGCCTATTTCACTATTTTTGTAGTACTAATCTAGCCCATCTAGTCTTAGATAAGTTGTATTCTAATCACCTTAGGAGGAGGGTTAGAAAACCTCATGTAAATCCAGAATCGTAGGAAGTAGGAATCAAAACCAGCAATTGAGATTTTATTAAACAAAGAAAAGACAAGTCTGATGTAGCCAGAATAGTAATCAAGCAAGCAAATCAAAGAAGAGAGACAGTATACATAAAACGGAAGAACAAAATCTGACCTTGAGAAGAAGAAAAAACAAAACTTTTCTTCAAAATAGAAACCTGAGTTTCTTCAAACCTAAGTTTGCTTCAAAATAGAAACTATTCTAGAACTTTGACAAAATAGAAACTAAGGACTGGAATGTAGGACATCTGTCCAGCTTTCTAGAAACAGTACTAAAATAAAGTACAATTTATTATAATCCTTAATACCTGAGATTATAGAGCCCATTACAACAGTAAATCCAAAAATACTAAGCCCATGATGACCCATTGAACACCCAAAAAAAACCAAATTGATAAATTGATGGATTGGTTTGCTGCTGGCTTCTTGTTCTTTAGAACTGCATCAACAGCCTCCAAAGTCGGTGCATGCTATCAATCATGCTCAACTTGCCACAATCCTGTGCCAACTAAACTTTAATAACTCACATGGCAAGAATTTCAGCTAACTGCTGCTCCATCTATGTACCAATCTGACCATATCAAAAATTTCCTAAAAATGACAACCTACCTCAACATTTCATGTCTGATGATGCTGAACTTGATTGTGAGCAATAATAGGCCCATCATAATTCATAAGTGTAAAAATTCCTAGGTAAGTGCAAAAGCATAGATCCAAAGCTACAGTGAGTGCAACACTACAATACAGTACTAAACTCAAAATTGCAATCTCATTTTAGTTGTTTTACATAAGCATACAAAATACATATGAGAGTAATGTATTTTCCATAAATGATTTTATGTTGTGCAAGTAATTTTGATATAAATATAATATGTATTTACCAATCTTCGTTTTTGTCTTTGTCCATTAATATGATCAAATGAAATTTAGATAAGTCAATAACTGCAGCATAATTAAAAAAGATAAAGAAAAGCATCAGTCAAGGTCTTCATGACAGAGAGAGAAAGAGAGAGAGTTGGGGTATTGGAGAATTAGAAAATGGAGCCCCTGTTCAAGAGAGTACCAAGTGGTGAGAAAATTTTGGGTTCAGATTAGCGAAAAATAAATAATCCTACCAGCTACTACAAGCTGACTAGCATTAATTGAAGAATGCAGATCTTTATCATTCAACTAGGAAATTTTGACATTTTTTTTAATGCTATAGTTGTGCTTTCTTATATTGTAGGCTTTTAACTTTTAAGGTTCGAATTAAAAACAAAAAACAAGAAAACATGTAAAGAACATATCAGCAAATACAATTCCACTGTTGGAATACTGAAAAAATAAGGGTGGTGCCCAAAACATAAGTTGCCCCTATAGACTTCAACAATAGAGCCCTTAATCCAGTCCTCCAATAGGGTAAGGCCACAGATAGTGTTGGAAATGGGTCAGGTTGGGTCTGGATCAGGTTCAGGTTGACTGTTGACTGCAGATGGTAACATGTAAGCACCTAACCCAAAGCCAACCTATTTAAAATCATGCACAAATCCAACCCTAAACCTAAATTAATGTGTCTGTGTTCACATTATTTAGTTTTTACCAAAAAAAAAAAAGTGTTCACATTATTTAGTAGAAAAATTGGACCAGGTTGAATACTGAGCATTAAGTGCTCAACCAAAACCCAAAGTTTTTATTAATCCAGTTCAAAAGGCCGAATCCAACCATGTATTAGTGGGTTTGGCTCAGGTAGGATTGGTGGATCTACCAGGAATTGCTAGTGCAGGAGCATGATCACATTTCTGGTTTTAGATTAGTTTACTGGTTAAAAACCAAGCCCATGGCCCAAAGAAGGTTCAAACCCAGAAACCAGGAATTGTGGGGGCCATTGGAGACCTTTAATTAGTTGAGGCTTCTATTTTCAAGATTCCTTAAAACCAGGATTTGTGGGATCCATTTGAAGAGGTTTAGAGCTTGCTTACGGTTTCAGAATTCCAGGAAATCAAGAATCTGATCTCCAAGATGCTTGCGGTTATAGGTATCCAAAATTTTATGAACCATACCCTCGATCCAAGCCGTGGGAGTTTATTTCTCTATTCTTTATTTTAATAGTGGACTGATTTAGGACACTCCAAGTCAGTCAACTTTAGAGGAGTTATTCCTTTTTCTGTTTGGCTTCTTTTTTAAGATCTTGGTTAATTAAACACTCTTCCAAAAGTTGCCCACGGCTGGAGAAAGTTGCCTTATCTTTTCCTCATTATTTTAGCCAGTTTAGGACACTGCCACATCAGCCCATCAATTGGTAGTCTTAGAGTACAGTTATATTTTCAGTTATCTTTTATTTTACAGCTTTATAAATACATTGTAAAGGCTCACAAGCCCCCCATGATTTGAATGAATGGATAAAGAATTAGTTAGATTTTAAAGTGAAGCTGTTGCCTTGCCCTTCTATCTTCTCTCTCACACCCATCGATCTCCTCTCTTCTCCCTCTTCTTCTCCTTTTCTTCCATCAATTTGACCCACCAAATCAGATCCATCCACCCAATCTGCATCAATTGCCAACCCTGACAACCAATCTCCCTCTCTCAGTTTCTACAGAAGCTCTCAAAAATTGATATGGATCATCTCTGGGTATAGAGGGCTGGCCTCGGCGCAATGGTAAAGTTGCTCTATTGCAAGCTGCTGGTTGCAGGTACGAATCAAGGAAACAGACTCTCCCCGAAGCTGGGGTAAGGTTGCGTACATCTGTCCCTCCCCAGACACTGCAGTAGCTGGAGCCTCATGCACTGGGTACGACCTTTGTTTATCATCCAGCCACCATTTAAGAATCACGCACAATGGAATCAAATATCTCAACCTTTCAATCCACCGAGAAAGTGAAATCATCATTAACCAAAGAAATAGCGGATGGACCAGAAGGCAAAAGCCTTCTCATACAATTTCTTAATCCAAATGGGAAAGGCCACTTGCTTCTCGGGATGGAAAACTGAACACATATCTAATAGCATGCCTCATAATCATCCACGGTCAGCCACCACTTACCTGGAATTAAATGTGAAGAATACCTTCCGGAAACATTATCAAATTTCAACTTTAGAGCTGGAGAATAAAATCACAGAAAGCATATAATGTTAAGGAATTCATCCTATGCTTTAACGATTGCTGGACTAGAACTTTCAAATTTAACCTCCAGCCAGGGCTCTAAACTGTTCAACTATCACAAATGACTTCCTAGATGCCAAAGATATTAATCCATGCTTCGCATTTGCTGTCATAATTCTGACTCCACACGCCACAATCATTTGCCTTAGAACAGGATCATTCTCAAGGATAGACAGAGGGACAAAGTAGGAGGTCGATTGGCCTAGTAGATGGTTGATCTGGTGACTCAAAGCACTCATTAAACTTACAACTGTAATGAATTCCTACCATTCATATGGATCACAATCTTGAGGGGGCAATGTTATCCCAGACAGAAACAAAGAGATTTGAAAGTTTCATAAAATCACCCCCCCCCAGTGTTCTATAGTGCTCAGCTTAAGTCCTGCTGGAGGAATAATGTTCGGATCCAATGAGGGCTTCACCCAATCCTATTATATAGAAGCCTTACAGGTTTCAGTGACCCAAACAAAGGACTAGTCTTACTGTCTTTCTATAATTTAAATGGTGGTAAAAGTGACCTAAGACTCTTCCACCACGTCTTAGCCTCTTCCTCATGGCAATATCCAAGGGAGGAACGAAAAATTGAAAGAGTAGAATCTTCAGCACCACAGCTGACTAGAGATCCTAGCTGCTTGTTAATCATTCATTGTTGCGATAACATTTCAGCCCTCACTTCAGAGAGAGACTTGACCTTATATCAATGAACACCACAAGAAATCAGGTAATTCCTAAATTATTCCACGATATTCTGGTCAATATACTTGGACTAATAAAAGCACAAGTATGCCCACACTCCAGTGATTGATAAGTTCCCTTGCCATATAACAATTTAATTAACAAATATAATAGACATTAAATATCAGACTGTTGAAGAATTATAAGGAGACAGTTGAAAAAAAATAGTAAAGACCAACGAGGCTAGGAAGGCAAACCCTGAATATAGGTTCCAAATGGTGTTCCTCTGTGACTAAAAGAAAAAGAAGCCTTATCCATCTTTGCACCTCTAGTCCCCATGCATCCAAATCTTCATCATCATAAGTAACAAAGGCATCAGGGCAATAATGATGCTTTATGAACCTTTCAGGGAAATCATATAGACTACTCAGAACCTGCATTTTAGTAGTGAAGGAATTGGAACTTGAACACTTTCTATTAAACCCAGAAAACCATTCTTGTGCTTTTCCTCTCAAGGAACCTGGAAACAAGACATTAAAATATTATTTACAACCTCCAGACTTAAAAGTGGCAGTGACAGATGATGGCTAATAAATCATAAAATGTAAGAAAAGAAAGAAACAATTAACTCAACATAAAATGCAGTTCCCAGAGAACGTAAGTGGTGTAATCCTGGGTTCGAAAGCCCTATTCGGAATCTCTAGGGGCCCACCAAACTAATACAAAGGCCAAATCAAAGATATATGGGCAATGCTGTAATTATCTCGAATTCCAAAAGCAACCAAGTGAATAGGAATAGTGAGTTAGAATATGCAGGAGGTTTGATTGTAGTTGGGAAACAAGGGTTTACAGCTGAACAAGGAGGAAGAAAGAAAGAAGAGAGGAGAAGAGAGGAAGAAGAAGAAGAGAGATGAGAGAATCGTATGCGTTCGGAGAGACAACTCCTAACACCTATTTACTTCATTACTAACAACTTTAGGAATTACAAAGGCCTCCCTAGGGAGGTAAAAGGTAAAAAGAAATAAAAGATAAAATTACAAACTCCAAGACTTATAATAAGGACAGTGACATGTGGACCTCTCATTCTCTCTTCTCGTTCACCGTTCGGACTGCCTGGCGCATCCCTGTCTTCTCCCCCTCCCTCCCCCTCATTGCCCTGGCTAGGAAACTCCGCCACACCAAGTCTGCCCTCAAAAGTTGGAACATCTCCACCTTCGGCAACATCCCCTCCCAGCTCTCCTCCTGCCGTTCCAATCTCTCCCTTGTCCAATCTAGGCTACAGTCGGACCCCCTCGACCCCTCGCTCTCTCTCGATGAGAAGAACCTCGCTCAAGAGCTCGCTTCCCTCTCTTCTTTTAAGGAAAGCTTCTTACACCAAAAATCCCGCATCAAGTGGCTGGACCTTGGGGACTCCAACTCAGCCTACTTCCATCAATCTCTAAAAGCCAGGTTGAATTCCAATTCCATCACTCTTCTGCTCTCTCCCGATGGCACTCCTCTTTCCTCTATCTCGGACATCAAATCGGCTGCCAGCTCGTACTTCTCCAATCTGTTCAATCCCCCCCCTTTAACCCCTCCCCCCTCCCCCCTGGCCTCATTGATAAGTTTGTCCCTTGCCATCTTTCTGACTCGCTCCTTGCCATCCCCTCTGATGATGAAATCTCCAGAGCAATCCTCTCCCATAAATCCAATAAAGCCCTTGGCCCTAATGGCTTCAGCATGGGCTTTTACCTCAGCTGCTGGGATGCGATCAAAGGCGATCTCTTCAAAGCTATCCGCAGCTTCTTCTTCAAGCCTAGCCAGTTTGCTTAAGTCAATCAGACTTTCATCTGCCTCATCCCTAAAAAAGATGGAGCCACCTCCCTATCTGATTTTCGCCCTATCTCCCTCTGTAATCTCACCTACAAGTTCGTTGCTAAGATCCTTGCCAACAGAATTAAGGCTGTCATCCCCTCCCTTGTCAGCCCTAATCAATCTGCCTTCATTTCAGGCAGAAGTATTGCTGACAACATCATTCTTTGCTCTGAGATTGTGAGAGATTTTGACCGCAAAGCTCACAGCCCGGCGTCCCTCATGAAAATCGACCTCCATAAGGCGTTTGACTCCCTTTGTTGGGATTTCATTTGCGATGTGCTCGCCCAAATGGGCTTCCCTCCTGCTTTCGTTCGCTGGATCTACGCTTGCATCTCCTCCCCCTCCTTCTCTGTCCTTGTCAACGGCTCCCCTGCTGGCTTCTTCCACTCCAAAGTGGGCATTCGACAAGGATGCCCCTTATCCCCTTTCCTTTTCTCCCTGGCTTTGGAAGTCCTCTCTAGAAGCCTCCAATCCAAAACCGATCTCCATCTCATCTCCCCTATCCCCAAATGCAAGCATATCAACCTCACTCATCTGGCCTTTGCAGATGATCTGATGATCTTCTCTAAGGTCTCCACCTCCTCTATCTCTGCCATCATGGACTCTCTCCACCTCTTTGAATCCCTTTCTGGCCTCCGCATTAACCTCCTCAAATCCAAAATCTTCCTCACTGGCATCCCTGATTCTGCTAAAGCCTCTCTCTTGGATCTGACGGGATTCTCCATTGGTTCCCTCCCCGTCCATTATCTCGGGCTTCCTCTCATTCCTGCAAGGCTATCCAGCCATCATTGTGCTCCTATGCTTGATAATATTCGCAAGAGACTCCAACTTTGGAAAGGCAAACTCCTCTCCTATGCTGGCAGGTTGGAATGCGTCAAGTCTGTCCTCCAAGCCTCCTACATCTATTGGACTGGCATCTTTGGTATCCCCAAAGCCACAATCAAGGCTATGGAGCGCCTATTTTGCGCTTTTCTCGGGAAAGGGTCTGATTCCTCCAAATTCCTCCATCCCTCCAGCTGGAAATCCATTTGCCTTCCCAAATCAGAAGGCGGCTTGGGTATCCGTCGCATCTACGACTCCAACACTGCGGGTATCCTCAAGCTGATTTGGAAGATCTCTTCCCGTCAGGACTCCATTTGGGTCTCTTGGGTCTACTCTCATCTTCTCAACTCTGACTCCATTTGGACCGATAGGATTCCCTCCGACTGCTCTTGGATTTGGCATAAAATCCTCCTCCTCAGGCCTCTTGCTCTCCGTGGCACCTCTGCCTCTGTTGCTGATGGTTCCACCATCTCTCTCTGGCTTGATCCTTGGCACCCGCTTGGTATTCTCTATAATCTTTTGGGCCCCAGGTCGATCTACTCTTTAGGTCTCCCAAAAGCCTCCCCCCTCTCTAACCTTATTGTCTCTGGGTCTTGGACTCCCCCTCCCTCCCTCAACCCCTCTACCTTGTCCTCCTCCTTTTGGCAGTCCCTCCCCCCCCCCCCTTCACCCACCCTTGCTGATAATTTGGCTTCCTTCATCCACTGGCTCGTTCTCCTCTAGGTCTGCCTGGAACTTTGTACGTGATCCCAGTCCCACCGTCCCCTGGCACACCCTAACCTGGTTCAAGGGCCACATCCCTCGCCATAGCTTTATTGCCTGGAGATCCCTTAGACTTTGCCTTCCTACACAAGCCTTCCTTCTGCACCGCAACATCCCTGTCTCCCCTTCTTGCATCTTTTGTTGGAGTGGTCATGAGGATATAGCCCACCTTTTCTTTGCCTGCCCCTTCTCCTCCGCCATCTGGAAAAAAGCCCTTTCCCTCATTTGGCCCAGAAATAGAAGATTGTTGGATTTTGATCAGGAATGGCGATGGTTGGTAAAAGCTTTCTCGGGAAGTGCATGCCTCGTGACACTATTAGTAAGCTGGTTTTCCGTCTTGCTATCTATCATATCTGGATGGAGCGAAACCTAAGGAGATGGACTTCCAACTCCCGATCTTTCGATCTGATTTGGAAGGCCATCTCCTTTGACGTCTCTTCTAAAGTCAACTGTGGTCGCATTCGTCGTCTTTTGGACTCCCCTAGGAACAGGCATATTGTTGTTTCCTGGGGTCTTGATCTGTCTCTTTTGAGGTCCCCCTCCTCTGCATAGGCTGGGCTGGTCGTCTTTCCCTCCCCCCCTCTCTCTCCTTCCCTTGTATATCCCTCCCCCCTTTTTTTCCCCTCCCAGCCCCCTGCTGGGGTATGGTAATATATTCATTCATCCAAAAAAAATAAGGACAGTGACTAAAGTACCCTTAAGACATAAACTCTAACACTCCCCCTCAAGCTGGAGAATAAACGTCATACATTCCCAGCTTGCACAAAAGGGTACTGAACTGGTTTGGAATGAGACCGTTGGTGAACACATCTGCCAGTTGATCACTTGTCTTCACAAATGGAGTACAAATGCAACCTGAATCCAGCTTCTCTTTGATGAAGTCCCTATCAACTTCAATGTGCTTTGTTCGATCTTGTTGAACAGCGTTGTGAGCAATACTTATAGCAGCCTTGTTATCACAGTAGAGCCGCATAGGTCCCTCATAATCAAACCCCAATTCTTGAACCAATCGCCTCAGCCATATAAGTTCACACACCCCATGAGCCATGGCTCTAAATTCAGCCTCTGCACTGAACCTAGCTACAACCGGTTGTTTCTTACTCCTCCATGTAGCAAGGTTACCACCCACAAGGGTACAGTAACCGGATGTAGATCGTCTATCAGAAATAGAACCAACCCAATCTGCATCAGTGTAGCCCTCTATTCTCAAATGACCATGTGTAGCATATAGAAGACCTTTACCTGGGGAGGATTTTAAGTACCTGTGATGCGATAGACAACATCCAGGTGTCCACTTTTGGGAGCATACATGAACTGACTCACCACTCCAACAGCACAACTGCTGTCTAGCTGAGTCAAGGAGAGAAAGATCAATTTCCCAACCAACCTCTGGTATTTCCCTTCATCTACAAGAGGAGAACTATAGTCTTCACTAAGTTTGTGATTCTGATCAATTGGGGAGTTGGCTGGTTTACATCCCAACATTCCTGTCTCTTTTCAATGGGTCCAAAACAAACTTCAGCTGGCAAATATTGATGTCCTTCTTTGACCTTGATACTTCAATCCCCAAGAAATACTTCAAAAGTCCAAGATCCTTAATTTCAAACTGCTCGGCCAGGTAAGATTTTAACCTCTTTATCTCATCTTTGTCATTCCTAGGTACAATAATATCATCCACATAAACAATAAGAGCAGTGACTGTACCATTTCCTCTCCAGATAAACAAGGTGTGGTCAGCCTGACTCTGGGAATGACCATAAAGTGCCTTTTTTAGGAGACACACTTTCCCTTCGGCTGAAGGAGACTTGAAACCAGGTGGAGGTTGCATATACACCTCCTTTTCTAAATCACCATGAAGAAAAGCATTCTTCATATCCAACTGATACAATGTCCATTCTTTGTTGGCTGCCACTGATAGGACTCTGATTGAGTTGTGCTTAGCCATAGGAGTAAAAGTCTCTTGGTAATCTATGCCATAAACTTGACTGTACCCCTTGGCTACCAACTGAGCCTTATATCTGTCTACTGTACCATTTGATCAGTACTTGATGGTATAGACCCACCTGCATCCAACTGGAACTCTCCCCCTGCTGAGATCAACAAGAGTCCATGTACCATTCTTCTCAAGAGCAATCATTTCCTCAGACATGGCCTTCTTCCATTTTGGGTTAGATATATCCTCAGTAAGATTCTTGGGAATAGTAGCAGATGAGAGAGCAATGGTAAAGGCAAGACCTGTAAGGGAGATAGCATCATAGGAAACAAACTAGGCAATCGGATTAGTGCAAGTTCTTTTTCCCTTTCTAGTAGCAATCGGGAGATCTAAATCAGAAGGAAGATCACCTGACTGAGGAGGATGGAGCTCAGGATGTGGCTCCAAGGGCTCTTGGCAGGTCTTCAAACTTTACTCTTCAAGCATTCACCTCTTTTGTACAGAATGTGGTAATCTTTCCCATTACTATAACCACTTTCAACAACAACCCTTGATCACAAATATCAATAACAGCCCCTTCTTCAGGTTTACCAATGTCAAATAGAAATGGGGAAGTAGGCAAAGGTGGAAAAAAAGAGATATCAGCATCCTCTTCATTCCAACTATTCTCCCCCTGAAAAGGATGCTGATGAGAAGGAGTGAAGAAGGGTATAGACTCAAAGAAGGTGACATCTTTGGAGAGAAAGTGCCTTCAGGAAGCGGATGATAGCACTTATACCCCTTGGTAGAAGAGAAATAACCAAGGAAAAGGCATTTGAGGGCCTTAGGATCAAGCTTAGTCCTAGCCGATTTATTGACATGGACATAGCAGACATACCCAAATACCTTGGGAGGAAGAGGAAAGGCAGATGTCTGGGGAAGAAGAGTTCCCAGAGGTAATTTGGAGCCAAGAAGCAAAGTTAGCATCCTATTGATAAGAAAAGCAGCAACAAGAAGAGCATCAGCCCAAAAGGTCTTGGGAACATGCATTCCAAAAAAGAAGACTCCTAGTGACCTCTAACAGATGGCAGTTTTTTCTTTCAGCCACTCCATTCTATTGAGGTGTATCAACACATGCAATCTGGTGGATAATACTATTATTAATAAAAAAATCTGTTGGAGCCCCCCATACATGTACTCCCCCCTTTATCGGAACGAACTATCAAGATGTGGGTACCAAATTGAGTAAAAATGAACTTATAGAAATTCTTGAAAGCATCATAAACATCACTCTTTTGTTTCATTAGAAAGGTCCAAGTGGTCCGAGAGTATTCATCAACAAATGAAACAAAATAACGGTATCCAAACAAAGAGGTGGATCTATTACCATGATAGGGATAAGATGTGCAACAATGTTTAGCAAAATACATGGTTCACACTGAAAAACATGAGAAGAAGAAAAAGAAGTAAACAAGTGAGGCAATTGTTTCCTCATAACAACAAAAGATGGATGGCCTAAACATTGATGCCAAAGCATTACAGAATCCATAGTACTCCTGTCAGTCTGGCCACAAACATAGGACAGAGCAGCACGCAAAACAGGCAAAACAGATGGTTGGGGCTCAAGCAAGTAGAGTCCTTTCTCCTCACGTCCACTGCCAATAACTCTCTTCGTCACCAAATCCTGAAAGAGACAATGAGAAGGGGGAAAAAAAATGACACAGCAGTTCAGGGACTTGGTTAAATGACTAACAGATAATAGGTTAGTGGCAAAATTAAGAACATGAAGGACAGAATCAAGAGAAATGGAAGAAGTGACTCGAACATTACCCTTACCAGAGATAGAGGAAAGAGAATCATCGGCAACTCTAACCTTATCTCTACCGAAGCAAATAGAATAAGAGTCATAACACTAAGACATACCGGTCATATAATCTGTAGCACCAGAGTCAATGACCCAAGTGGGAGCAGTGGAGGGGGCAGATGTAGAGGCCTGCAAGGCCGAGACTGAATCTGACGTTGCAGGAGCAGTAGAAGAATGGCCAAGTCGGGATATCATCCGACGTTGTGCTGCAATATCCTCTCTGGAGAGAGAATCAGGATCAATCTGTGGTCCAGGTGACTCAGTATCAGCTGTCACAGAGTGGGCTCTAGCTTCCCCTGTTCTACCACCACGGGTACCAGATGATCCACCACGTACACTAGGAGGCTGCCCATGAAGGGTCCAACATCTATCCTTAGTGTGCCCCAGCTTTCCACAATGATCACATTTGAATCTATCTCAGTGATCTCCACGGTTTGGCCCTTGGCCTCTCCCTCCACCTCTCCAGCCTCGATGGGAACTAGAAACAAGGGCAGATCTCTCCAATGAGGGTGCAGTGTCCATGGATCCTCTTCTAGTTTCCTTACTTTGCAAGTAGCTACATACTTCATCCAATGATGGAAGAGGGGACCTCCCTCAGATCTGCAAGCGAAGAGGCTCATACTTTGGGTTAAGACCACCAAGTAGAATAAGGATCCTTTCTTTTTCTTGTTTCCTGTAGACCTTGGCCTCATCTTCAGAATTAGATAGCTGGAGATTGTTGTAGTGATCATATTCCTCCCACAAGCTAATACCAGTGTTGTAATAGTCAAATATGCTCCGATCACCCTGTTTCATATGGATGATTTTTTTTGAGGATTTGATACACCTTTGCCGAATCACCAACTCTATCAAAAACTTTGGAGACACTGTCCCAAATATCCTTCGCAGTTTCCTTGCTCATAAATCTTCTACCTATCTCAGGTTTCATAGAGAAAATCAGCCAGGTCATAACAGTGGAGTTCTCAGTCTCCCACTTTAGGTAGTCTGGATCAGTAGAAGCAGGCACCTTGATGGAGCCCGTAATATACCCCAACTTTCCCCTACTGCACAGGGACAACTTTACCGAACGAGACGAATCCAAGTAGTTGGTACTGTCAAGTTTCACAATAGAAAGTTGGGTATTGGGGTTATCAAAGGAGGTCATGGTGGGGAGAGCACCACTTGAGCTGCCACTAGTAGCTCCCAAAGGTCCACTAACATCAGAGTCATTCCCAGACAAATAACTCAAAGGGACTCAATATAGCCTTGCACAAGTGGGGAGCAACCTCAATCCAACCACAAGAAGGAAATCAGCAAGCAGCAGGTAAACTGAGGAGCACATTCCTGACGGAAAAAGCAAACTAAACAATTCAAAATCCCAAAAACAGCAGTCCATAGCATCCAAGGCCATAACAATATATAAATCTGCCACTCACAAGCTAACTAGTGTTCAAAACATCACAGCCTCAAAAGCTTCAACAAGAAGGAAATGACACTGCTGGCGTACCTGTGCAGCATCGAGAAAGGAGTAGAGCTCTCCAATCTGTTCCCTTCACCAATCGAGCCCTTGGGGGCTTAAAAGAGGACCTCTAGGCGGCTCAAAGGAGCCCAGCCTCAATACAAACTAAGCTGCCAATAGGCAGAATCGAAACAGAGAAGGAGGAAGCTGGCGGTAACTTTGGCAGCACTTGGATACATCTTCTAGAGCTTCAATCCATCAAGCAAGGCAAGAAATTCCCCCATTCATCAATGCTTTGAAGATTAGACCATAACTAACCATTCTATGTAAAACACTTAACAAGGTATGGTCTCTATGGAACCCTCTATCTTTTAGGGTTCCAAATAGAGGTAAAGAAGCAAGAAGAGTTAGGTCGACTCTCAAACCTTGGTCTGATACCAAGTTAGAACATGTAGGAGGTTTGATTGTAGTTGGGAAACAAGGGTTTACAGCTGAACAAGGTGGAAGAAAGAAAGAAGAGAAGGGAAGAGAGATGAGAGAATTGTATTTGTTCGGAGAGACAACTCCTAACACCTATTTACTTCATTACTAACAACTTTAGGAATTACAAAGGCCTCCCTAGGGAGGTAAAAGGTAAAAAGAAATAAAAGATAAAATTACAAACTCCAGGACTTATAATAAGGACAGCGACTAAAGTACCCCTAAGACATAAACTCTAACATAGTGTTATAACATAAAAGGAAACAACTACTTGGCAGGTATTTCTGGAAAGTAATCAAAGAAAAGGAATCTTAGAATAAACAAAGAATCAGAAGGGTAGTAGAGTTGATGGGAATAATGGGTTAAGAGTCCACTTAAGACTTAAAGATATATCGAAGAGGGGGAAGGGAAGAAAACGAGGTCTTCTTCAACCTCAGGATATGGAACTAAGCAGTGAAGTAAAGCTATTCCTGTAAATGAAGCTTCTCATAATGATCCAACCTGAAATTTTAAGTATTATACATTTATACCCCAACACCAGAACCTTTTAACTCCAGCAAGAAATAAATCCACAAATCAACTTGCAATTGACTGATTATTCTGAAATCAGAACCTGACAGTAGAAGAACCAGGTTTGAAGTTATTTCTCACAATCCAGGTGGCATCTCGGTCTCAGATTCAGTAGTCTGGGTCGCCAAAGGGTTTGCGATCAAAACCAACTATTATCAGATTAAAAGGAACAGAATCTAAGGAGTTCACTTCAAATCAGATGGGCTGCAAGTACCGCCCAATTAGAGTAGGCCTGCAAGGAAATAGTAACAAGAAAAAAGGTCTCACAGGGGAGAGAGAGAGAGGGGGGAAGAGGATGACAGCCAAGCTGCCCTAGACCACGTAGGCTTCAACTAAACAAAATCAACTAAATTCATTTTTCAAATCTAAATCCCAACAGTAGGATACATGCAAATAAATAAAATAAGAAACCTATTCTAGTTTGGGAACTCAACACAATTAGGAAACTAAATCCTACGTACCTGTCTCCTACTTAAACTACTCGCATAAAATATTACATGTAAATCCCAAAATATAAATAAATAAAATCCTAAAATATCCTATTAGACCAAAGACAAATTTGGACCCCTTATCGGTCTGGGTTCCCAAACAGGTTAGAGCTGGTTCAACCACGAATCTGCATCAGTAAGTCCATAATTCAAGCGCAAAATGTCTTAATATATGCCTGATAATTCCACATACCACCATAATCAGCAAATTCTCGTGGCAGCATTGAAAAGAAGTGTAGAAGCATCTCAAGGGGCACATCAGTGGGGCACATCACAGAAGCAGCAGCCTTGAAGACTTCCTTAGAAACTGAAAGTCATCATAAGTACAAACAATTTTATTATCAAAGAATGGAAGTTCAATTTGAAAAAATATGTATATATGATTAGATCACAAATCAAAAACCTTGAAGACGATAATTAGGATTAAAATGCTGTTTGCTGTCTTCAATAAGGAGTCTCAGAATATCCAATAGTTCTGCCTTATTATTGCAGAAAAGACTTTCTTGAGAGGATTCTGCTTGAGCCACCTCACAAGAACCACCTTCATCCCATTGTGCTTCACTTTCACAAGGTGTTTCAGCTGCTACAGCAGCTGAAGCAATGCAGACAGCAAGAGCCATCAATCCAGCTCGGCCAAAGGATTCCTTTTTAGCAACAGACGCTAAATTGCAGAGAAATGCAACCCGTTCCCTGTAGAGACATATGACGTGGTTTATCACAATCATTTTCCAAAAGTAATTTTTCAAGCAACTACTCTATTGATTGATTAGGGCTAGTCTATCGATTATGGCAATTAAAATCCATTCATCCTAAAGAGAGTGTAGTCTACCAATTGATCGAGGAACAAATGGCAGTTAAAATATACTCAAATCCAATAGAATGTACTTAGACTAACATACAACAATGATATGTTCTTCGTTGAAGTACCTATCATTGAGCAAAACACAATCTGTTCTATCACATTATTATAAAACAGTACACAAAAAAACAGAAAGTGGTACAGCAAGGATATGACCCAGGTATGGCATTTGTATCTAACACAGTTATCAAGGCATCGCCTAGCCGTCCAGGCAGCTTTGTCTGGATTGGCACCTTGCTGGTGTCACCTTAATTTTTGGCCCCCTCGACACAGGTAAACAAACAGATATGAGAGTTCATAATAAGCAAGAAAACTTATTAGAAGACCTAATTCTGTCCCTGACAATACTACTTGAAGCCACCTTCTTTAACTGACAGAAGTCAGCCACAATCCAAGGTGTAAAATATCGGTATCGAGCAGCATATCAGAAATGTGACGATAAGAGACCTATCAGAGAGACACTAAGAGATGCTGGACACAGTTAAGACACATTGATTCACACATAAAGCCATGATGTATTACACCTTTTCAACCCGCGTTTGATCCATGCAATGAAATACCTAACATTCAGCAACAAATACTTAACAGGAAGTATTACTTGGCAAAGGGGGTGGAGATTCATCCCTGAGAAGGATCTGCTGTAATTCTAATCATCCCATCTAAGGTAGAGCCTAAAGTGATTCATTCTAACACAATATTGGTGTTTTGCAATTAAGAATGCAAAATTCCCTTTGAATCCAACACCTCAAGGGAGGCCCATAATCATAGTACAAGGTTTCACGAGAATTCGGCGAAATACAACCATAGTTTAAAATCTCACGATATCTCAGTATCTTGGGCTGGTCTAGATGGCCGAAATATACCGAAATATCGCTGAAATATGGTATTTTTTCTGTCATATTTCGGCACTCCATCTCAGTGGATTTTTGGCCATATTAAGGCCTAATACTTCATATACACCCTTATTTAAGCTAAATAAACACATTTAAACCTTCATATTGCAAAAAAAATGAACTCAAAGTAGTGTTTTAGGTTTGCACCCTTGATTGACAGTGTACGGTCGCCGACCCTGATTTATAAATAGTTAAATACACATTGATTAGGTACTAAAAGACATAAGAAATTTAAACAAAGTAATGAAACAAAAATAACTCATAACTCATAAATAAACTCCATAATAGTCAATAGTTCAATACTCAATAGTCAATATTCATTACTCAATAGTCAATACACAAAGTCACAAGTTCACAACTCACAAGAGTGCAAGACTCACAAGAAATATCACGAAATATAGCCAAAATATCACGAAATGTCACGAAATATCCCGAAATACCACGAAATATCACCGAAATATGAACTTTTTCCATTTCGCCTTGCCATTTCGTCTCTGTACTGTCGAGATTTCCGAAATATCCCGACATATCGGCGATATTTCGCAAAATCTTGAACCATGAATACAACAACAAGAAGCTCAGCCTTATCCCAACTTAATGGGGTCGGCTACATGGATCCAAACAGAACAAAGTAGGGGAAACAGAGTTAAGGGAAAAAAAAAGATGAAAGATAGTAAGAGGAAGTAAGCACAGCCCAGCATGTCAAGAGAACCTCAGCTAAATGGGGTCTGCAACATGCCTCCAATAGGCTCTGTCCGAGGTCATACTTGGTACAGGACCTAGACCATGCATGTCCTTCCTCACCACTTCCCCTAATCGTCATTTTAGGTCTGCCCCTAGCTCTTTTAACTCCTTCAATCAGAATCATATCACTCCTCCTTACTGGGGCATCCCTAGGTCTCCGTTGAATATGGCCATACCACCTCAAACGACTCTCGCGGAGCTTGTCATTGATTGGAGCAACTCCCAAATCCACTCTTATACGTTCATTCCGAACTTTCAGTAAAAATTTTAGTTTCGTGAGATACTGAAATGAAACCATATGCGATATGTAAAAATATATGGTTTCGGTTGGTATTTTGGCATTTCGCTGCAATTTCGGTAACAGGTTTTGTTTTGCTGAAATATCAACCAAGACGCTATAAAGCCCATACTATTTATACCATGTTTCGAACAATTCTGTTTCGTCTGGTTTGGAAAGAAAACCCCCAAATCTCCTATCTTCTTGCTCCTTTGGCCAAATCTCTCCCATACAAGCTTCGAACTAGTGCTTGGGCACTACAGGAACGCAGTGGAAGCGCAAATTTTCTGCCCAGCAACAATATTTGTTCAAGATTGAAACTTGGAGCTAACTTACTTTTCCCAAAACTAAGTTTTGCAGAAAAAATAGGATCAATACGTGGTTGTTGTGATTCAATATTTTATATGTTAAACATTGTAGCCTGATCTATGACTTCATGGAGCCTGATTTCATTTTCTGCAAAAAAATGAATTTCTTGCAACAAAATTTTGAAAAAATAAGGTTAACACTTAATGTATGGAGGTCATTTTTATATATGATGGACACCGTTGGACGATCTACGGCCTCACTGGAGTTTTTTTTCTATCATGAAATAAATTATTTTTAAAAATTACAAAAAAAAAATAAAAGTGGGGAAAATTTTCTGTTTTGGTTTGAAAAATCTTGAAAATGGATGAAAGCATTGTTTCTGTATTTCAGACTAGAAATGATGATTCATGTCTCATTCCATTATAATTTTTGATAAATTACGGTAGTATAATTTCTAAAAAAATCATAAAATCCCCTCTGACTCCTTTTGGGTCTGGCGTAAGATTCTCCTTATTCGCCCCCTTGCTTTTAGAGCCATCTCCTACTATTGTAGACGGATCTTCCACTTCCCTTTGGCTAGACCCTTGGCACCCTCTGGGAATCCTCTATAATGTTTTTGGTCCCAGGTCAATATACTCCTCCAGCATTCCCAAATCTGCCCCCCTCTCCACCATCATCTCCCTTGGCTCTTGGTCCCCCCTACCCCCCCCCCTTCCCCCATCCTCTCCCAAATCTGGGCATCCCTCCCCCCTATTCACCCCTCCCCCCTTCTCTTGCGAATAAGGTTATCTGGCTCCCCTCCTCCAATGGCCTCTTCAGTTATAGATCGGCTTGGAATTTTGTTCACACCCCTAGCCCCAATGCCCCTTGGAACAAACTTGTCTGGTTCAAAGGCCTCATCCCTCGCCATAGCTTCACGGTCTGGAAAACTCTTAACCTTTGTCTCCCAACCCAAGCCTTCCTTCTTCACTGTAATATCCATGTCTCCCCTTCTTGCATCTTCTGTTGGTCTGGTTCCGAGGACATAGCCCACCTCTTCTTCGCTTGCCCCTTTACCTCCACCATCTGGAAAAAAGCACTCACTACCATTTGGCCTCACTGCAGGAGACCCTTGCCCTTCTATAGAGAATGGCTCTAGTTGGTCAAGACCTTCCCTGGCTACACTATTTGTGACACTATCGGAAAGCTTGTGTTTGGCGCCGCTATTTACCACATCTGGATGGAGAGGAATCTTAGGAGATGAACCTTCAACTCTCGGTCTTTCGACTTGATTTGGAAAGCCATCTCCGTTCATGTTTCCTCTAAGCTCAGTTTTATCCCTAGTAGATCTATTTTTGATATCCTAAGGAACAGGCATATTGTTGTATCCTGGGGTTTAGATTCTTCTTCTTTGCAGCCTTCTCCTCTTCTTAATTAAGCTTGAGGTTTGAGGCTTTGTTTCTCCCCCCCCTCCTCCCTTCTCTCACCTCCTCCTGGGGTTTGGTAATACATTCATTCACCAAAAAATATATATATATAAAATTATTTTTTTAAAGGTTGGGCCTTAATGCAACGGAAAAGGTTGCTCCATTGTGACCAAGTGGTCACGGGGCTCGAGTCTGGAAACAGCCTCTCTGTGAAAGCAGGGGTAAGGCTGCGTACAATATGACCCTCGCCAGACCCCGCAGTGGCGGGAGCCTTGTGTACTGGGTAGCCCTTTTAAAAAAATATAATAGTAGGGGGAAAATAGTAAAGATTATTTTTAATTAACAAACAACATTTGATGCATGATTTATGAAAAGATTTATAATTTGATGTCTTTTTATTCCTACTGCTTATTTAAGCTGTTTTACTTGAGTTATATGTGTTCTACTACTAAAGATAGAGTGGAATAGGCCATATTAGAGAATGTATACAACGTAGACTACCAACCTAGGGTCCGAAGTGAAACTACCATTTTGGATGTGATTTTTAAAGTCTAAGAGTTCCACTATGTTTAGATGGCCTAAAATAGACTGTCTTATAAGTATCATGGCCTAATTTGGCCATTTGGCCCCTGAAACCCAACATCAGAATTCGCAGAAAAAAAATACATACTTTCAGCCGAAATTTTGGTTTCGACCGAAATATTTTGGTTTCAGACCTGACCAAAACCATACCCGAAACTGAAACCTCAAACCTTGCCAATAATGCAACACAGGAACAACAGTCCCCTTCACTCCTCCAGGGCAAGGGGAGCCTCTGGTCTAGAGACTAGCCAGAGTGTCTCCCTACAAGACCACTCTAACGTTGTATAGGTTACAATCAACACCCAAAACAAGGCTGCAACGATTTAAGAATTCATTGTCAGCTCATAGCTCCCAATAAGGATTTCCACACAGCCATTTTTTCTATTGTAATATGGGATATAAGGGTAGAATTGTCCTAGGTGTTTTATGTTGTGTTGCTTAGGGGCATTTCTGTCCTTGTACTCTCATTGCATTTATTATAAATAGACATGTGATTGTGTCTCATTGACACAAGTCACAATTTCCTGTATAGGGTTTCGCTATAAATCTGTAGTGAGAGTTCTTTCTTTGTATTGCAAATCTAAGAGAGGTGTGACGAACGAACGACTGTAACCCTATTCTCCATTGATAGTGAAACAAATCTCATCTCACCGTGGATGTAGGCAACCTTGCCGGACCACGTAAATCTTTGTGCGCATTGTGTGATTGTGTTTGCGAATTCCATTCTTCTCTGCTTCGTATTAGGTTTTACATCCCTTGTTCCGCCACCCCTCGGTGATGTTGGTTTCATTACCGAGGGCCTTTTTTCCCTCCTTTTTTGGTTCCAGCCTCTCTCCATGATCTAAATAGGTTGTGTTCTCTTCTTTGAAGACCCTTTTTTCTCAAATCTGTTGATGATTTGATTTTTTCCTATTTATCTCTGATCTGTAGTTGAGTTTTTTTTTTTTCTCGCACCTTTTCACGATGGGAGACTCTACTTCTTCTGCTGCATCTACTTTGGAGATGCCAGTCTGTGGTTCTCACGATGGCTTTCCCACTTTCCCTGCTTGTGTCGTTCAACTAGATGGCAGCAACTATTTGATGCGGCCCAGGTCTTGCTATCTCAACATCGATTCTCGTGGATTTGTGGGTTATCTCATTGGTGCAAAAGAGAAGCCCCTCACTGCAGGTTCTGAACAAGACAAATGGAGTTCTTCCAACTCCCTTGTGATGTCTTATTTGCTCTCCAGCATGACACCACAACTTGCTTGTGGTTAATTGTTGCTTGACACTGCTGCAAAAATTTGAAAGGCCACTCAGGAGACTTACTCTCAGGTTGGGAATGATGCCCAGGTCTATGAGTTGCGAAAGAAACTTCATGAGACCAAGCAGAAAGAACTCAACTTGTCCCATTACTAATCTAAGTTGCAAAGTCTGTGGCAGAAGTTAGATTTTTATGACACTTTCCAAGCTTCTACACCTCAAGATGTGATTAAGTTCAAGAAACGGGAGGATAAATTCAGGGTGTACAATTTTCTTGCTAGGCTGAATGTAGAATACGATCAACTTCATGCCCAGGTTCTTAGCATGGATCCCTTTCCCACCTTGGAGCAGGCATATTCACTGATCCAACTGGAGGATAGTCGACGTGATGCCATGATGCCCCCCTCCTTCTCAGGAGAGATCGGCTCTTGTATTCGATTCTCCTGCACCACCTAAAGGTAACCCTTCTCGCCCCAGTGATTGTTCTGATAAAGAACCTATTAAATGTGATTACTGCGGGAAGGAGAGGCACACCAAGGATTTTTGTTGGAAGCTTCATGGGCACCCTACCATTGCTGGTCCTAAGGATCGTGGTCGTGGGAGACCAGCTGCCTACATTATTGAAACCATGGTACCCAATACACCTATGGGTACCGCTCCTCCACCCATTGGTCCTCCCGCCAATGCTCCAGATGAATTGACTAAGCAGCTGCATCATTTGGTTACAAAGTTGGACTCCAATGCCAGTTCTGCTTCTGCTTCTGCTTCTACTTTGGCTTCTTCTGACACACCAGGTATTTCTTTTGCTGGTTTATGTCACCCTACCATTTCCAATTGTTGGATCCTTGATTCTAGTGCCTCCAACCATATGACTGGTAAGGCAAATCTTTTCTCTACATATTCTCCATGTTCTGGTAAGGATAAAGTTCGCATTGCCAATGGTTCTCTTTCATCCATCTCTGGGAAGGGAACCATCACTTGTTCTCCTACCATGTCTTTAAACTCCGTTTTCATGTTCCGAATTTTGCTACAAACCTTCTCTCCATTGGTCGTTTCAAATCTGATCTTAATTGCAAAGTAACTTTTTTCCCTCCCATTGTTTGTTTCAAGATCTGGTAAAGCTGATGGAGGTCTTTAGTTTCTTGATGTCACTTCTTCTTCTCTTCAACATGCTCATCCCTCTGTTGTTGAGTTGTCTGATTCTCCTGAGTTGTTGCTTTGGCATCGCCATTTAGGCCACCCTCCAATGGGCACTTTAGTTAAAACTTTTCCACAATTATTTTCCGGTTGTAAACTGAAGGATGTTTTTTTGTGATGCTTGTGTTTTAGCCAATCAAACTCGTTCTTCATATTCTCCTTTAAATTCTACAAGCACTTCACCTTTTATGTTAATTCATTTTGATGTGTGGGGCCCTGCCCGTTGGTCTTCTCTTTCTGGGTATAAATGGTTTGTTTCTTTTATTGATTGCTACACCCATTGCACTTGGATTTATTTGATGCATCATAAAAATGAGGTTTTTTCCTGTTTTAAAAACTTTCATTCTTTTGCTCAAACCCAATATAATGCTCACAAAAACTCTCCGTAGTGATGATGGGAGAGAATATTTTGATGGAGCATTCTAGGCATATCTTGCATCCCATGGTAATTTACATCAAACCAGTTGTGTCGACACTCCGGCTCATGGAGGTTGCCCGTGCCTTTCTCTTTGAAATGAATGTCCCTTCCCATTTTTGGGGTGAAGTTGTTATGACTGCTGCTTATATAATTAACCGCATGCCTATCCGTGTCCTTGCTTTTAAATCTCCCATTCAGGTTCTTCAAGGCTCCACCACCTTTATTATTCCACCCAAAATTTTTAGTTGTGTGTGTTATGTTCGAAATCACCAACACCCCAGTAAATTAGAACCGCGAGGCTTTAAATGTATTTTTTTGGATTACTCTCCTACCCAAAAGGGCTACCGCTGCTACCATCCCCCTTCTTGTAGTATGTTTGTCACCATGGATGTTATCTTCAATGAAGCTGTCCCTTTTTATGATATGGCATCTCGTCAAGGGGGTGAGCTGGTTAGTACAGATTTGCCTGATATGCTTGTATCATCTCTTCCCATGTCTTTAGTTCAGGGGGAGTCTTCCATTCCAAAGGAAACTCAACCTAGTGTTATTCCACCTCCTATTATTCAAACCTACACTCGCCAACGCTCTCGTCGTGGGTTGCAACTTGACACCACTACAACTGCTCCAGATCCAACAGCTCCTCCTGCACCAGATCCATCACCTCCAGGTAACATTTCCGATCCATCACTGCTTCCCATTATTTCAGATCCTTCTTGGACTTACCTATTGCACATCAGAAAGGGGTTAGAACTTGTACGCAACAACCTATTTCTCAGGTTGTGTCGTATAAGTCTCTTTCCCTTGTATATCGTGCATTTGTGACTTCCTTGTCCTCTGTTTCTATTCCTAAGAATTGGCAGGAGGCCCTTCAAGACTCTAAATGGAAGGCAGATATGATGGAGGAAATGCAGGCCCTTGCAAAAAATGGCACTTGGGATTTAGTACCACTTTCTCCCCAGAAAAGAAAAAAAAAAACAATTAGTTGCAAGTGGGTTTTCACAGTCAAACAAAATTCTGATGGCATAGTGGAAAGATACAAAGCTAGACTGGTTGCTAGGGGGTTTACCCAAACATATGGTCTTGACTATCAGGAAACCTTTGCCCCGGTCGCCAAGATGAACACCATCCGGTTAATATTGTCATGTGTTGTCAATCTTGGTTGGGAGTTGCAACAGTTGGATGTGATGAATGCATTTCTTCATGGGGAGGTAGAAAAAGAAGCTTACCTAGACGTTCCTCCAAGATTTGCTACTAGGGAAACTCATGGGAAGGTATGCAAACTCAAACGTGCCCTCTATGGCTTAAAACAGTCCCCTAGAGCATAGTTTGGCAGATTCCACAGTGCTATGGTGAAGTTTGGATATACCCAGAGTAATGTTGATCACAGCCTCTTCATCAAGAAGTCAGGAACTAAAATTGTCATCCTCATTGTTTATGTGGATGATATAGTTGTCACGGGCAGCGATTTGAAGGAAATTGAAAGCTTGAAACTACTTCTTGGGAAGGAATTTGAGATTAAGGATTTGGGGCCCCTACGATATTTTCTGGGCATTGAGATTGCCCATTCTACCAACGGGGTATCTCTCTCAGCGGAAAAAAACCCTAGATTTACTATTAGCCACTGGAATGATAGGGTGCAAGCCAGCCGATACCCCTTTGGAAGCTAATGTTCGTCTCTCCAGTAAAACAAGTGACTCTGTAGACAAAGGGAGATATCAGAGATTGGTTGGGAAGCTGATCTACCTTTCCCATACCAGACGGGATATTGCATTTGCTATCAGCATGGTGAGTGCCAGTACATGTACGATCCTTATTCCACTCATTGGGATGTTGTACTTTGTATCCTCAGATATTTAAAGGCTGCTCCAGGCAAGGTAATTTTATTTTCTCCTAATGATCATTTGCGGGTGGAAGCTTATACAAACTCTGATTGGGCTAGTTCTCTTGATGACCACCGGTCCACTTCTGGCTATTGTACTCTTGTTGGAGGTAATTTAGTGACCTGGCGAAGTAAGAAACAAACTGTTGTTGCCCGTTCTAGTGATGAGGCTGAATTCCGTGCCATGTCCCATGGCATATATGAGTTGATGTGGCTTTAGGGACTACTGAACGATTTGGCAATCCCTACTTCACTACACATGATGTTGTATTGTAACAACAAATCTGCTATTAGTATTGCCCATAACCCTGTCCAGCATGATCGCACTAAACATGTGGAGATAGATCGTCACTTCATCAAAGAGAAACTCGGGCAAGGACTGATCTGTATTCCCTTTGTCAAGTCTGGCGACCAGTTAGCTAATATCTTCACTAAGGGGTAGAACAGTAAAGTTTTTTGTCCTCTTGTATGCAAGTTGGGCATGTGTGATATCCATGCTCCAACTTCAGGGGGAGTGTTGTAAAATGGGATATAAGGGTAGAGTTGTCCTAGGTGTTTTATGTTGTGTTGCCCTAGAGGCATTTCTGTCATTGCACTCTCATTGCATTTATTATGAATAGACATGTGATTGTGTCTCATTGACACAAGTCACAATTCCCAAAGTTATCATTTTCCATCCTAGGGATTTGAATTCGGCTTTGATGAATTTTCTTCAAACATCCCCAAATAAGTTTTGTAAGAGAAGAGCACAAAGCTCCATGCATAGAGATCACTTCTTAACCATGATGGAAGATTCCTTCCTGCTCTATTCAAGGAGGGACACATGTAGAGCAGTAATCCAAGCCCACCGAATCTTCACCTTCCACCATAAAAGGTTCCCAAGGCCGATTTCTTATATGTCAAAGGCCGAAATGAATACATGAAGATGCCCTGCCAGACAGGAAACATAGTTTCCAGCTGGAAGTCTTAACCCTAAGAAAGCCATTCAACAACCTTCTCGTCTAGTTCAAAGTTCACAGACTAACCAAGCAAATTCTCAGAACACGTCCAATTTTAACATCTTCATCAAGAATTTTTATAACTGGAGTGATTAATAGTTGCATCTTCATCTCCAAAAAGCCCTCAAAATTGGGTATTTGCTTGGATTAGTAGTGGTTAAAGTAGATATGGTCTTAAATAGAGAGAAGTGACAGAAGAAGATTCTGCAGCCAATCTCAAATAGCAAGGATAAAGACTTAGAGTGCAGTTTATATTGTCTATGTTAGCTGAATAAGCAACACACTGAAGTATGTCATTAGAACATTAACAATGATAAACCTCTTAAACAAACATGTCTAGAACAGCAATGAGTTGCCAAAAGTGAACTCTGTTATCCTTTACTGAGACTTGACCAAATTTCACAAATATCAGAATCATGAAACAAGATGATAGCATACCTCCCAGAGAAATAAGCGGAGAACTGGCCAAAAAAACTGGATGCACCTTCAATTGTTTTTGAAGAGTATACTCCTTTGACACCTAGAAATTAAATACACTCTAATATAAATAAATATACATGAATATTAGTGCTTTGGAAACAAAAGTCCATGAAATAAGCAATTCCATAATGCATAAATTAGAATATGCAATACAACATTTCTGTTGCAATCTTATTGCCCAAGGAAAAATAATTTAAGCAAGATATTCCCCATAACTGACAATGTTGTTTTAGTTTGGTTAGTGACATAGATATAACAACTGAGACTTCTAAGACCCCAATTGCTTTTGCAAAAACCATAAAGTGAATCAAATTTTGCTATGGGCACATTCTAATTTGTTATTATTAATTAAGGGGCAAGCTTCAAATCTCAGGCAAAGTTAACATAATCATACTTCCCTTAATCCATCTTCTTCGGTCCTCTGCTCACCAGTTCTAAATATTTATTGCAAAAACAGCTGCATAGGCTTGATTTTCCTAAAAATAATGGGTCACTATGGAGTAAACCCAGGGTCTACAGAAAAGGCCACAGACACCATTCAAAAAACACTAGCTTGGCATTTATCTTATTGGAATTCACGCATACAGAAAGGCTCTACCACCCAGGACCCTTTAATGCAACTGATTAAGTCTCAATCTGTTAACATAACATTTGTAACCCAATAACAGGGAGCACTTTCAAAATAAAAGACCTATAAAAAGAAATACAGGGCACTGGATGTCAAGGCCCAAGTGCTAATTTGGCATCAGTGATGGTGTGGGCCACCGGCCACATGAGATATCCATGATCCATTGGACCCACTCACAGAATTGAACAGAGTGATTTATTATGAAGCAATAGAGTTTCTTGGAACAGATGGACTCTGAGTCTCAGACACTTTTATCTTTAGTACTCTTATGATGGGAAGCAAGGGTACCTTTGAAATTTAATAGTTTACAATTTAAATGTTTGGTTGTAGGTTGAGTCTAATCTTATCCTAGTCTTTTGATATCATGTTATTTTCATTAAATTTAGTTGGGTTGATGAAATTGATTGGGAGAATGATGACTTAGATCCCCAGGGATAACAGCCAAGCTTTATTTATAATAAAGGAGAAAGAGTACAAATTACAAGTATACCCTCAGGACAAAATATACTTAAACTAGTACCCAAATTGCCCAAATAAAAACACTCCTCAAGTTGGTGCATATATATCACACATGCCCAACTTGCACAAAATAGAATGGAACACCTTGCTATTAAGCCATTTAGTGAAGACATCAGCCAACTGATCACCAGGTTGAACAAAGGGAATATATACAAATCCTTGATCAAGCTTCTCCTTGATAAAATGACGGTCTATCTCCACGTACTTTGTCCTGTCATGCTGAACTGAATTATGAGCACTACTAATAGCAGATTTGTTATCACAGCACAGGAACTTTGGAGAGTGAGTGCTAACACAAATATCCTTAAGGAGACCCTTAAGCCACAACAACTCGCATATGCCATGTGCCATAGCACGGAATTTAGCTTCTACACTAGACCGAGCAACAACAGCTTGTTTTTACTACGCCAAGTCACATGGTTACCTCCTACTAAGGTACAATAGCCAGATGTGGACCTTCGATCATCTGGAGAACCTGCCCAATCGGCATCAGTAAAGGCTTCTATACGCATGTGACTATGAGGAGAAAAAAGAACCCTTTTTCCTGGAGATGACTTCAAATACCTTAGGATACGATACACAGCATCTAGGTAGGTAGAGTATGGGTCAAGCATATACTGACTCACCAGACTCACAGTATGAGCAATGTCTGGTCAAGTATGGTAGAGATATATCAACCTTCCAACCAGTTGATGATAGCCTCTTTTGTCAATTGGCTCACAATCTTTGCCCTTCAAATGTGTGTTAGCCTCAAGAGGAGTAGCAACAGGGCGACAGCCAAGCATCCCAGTCTCGGATAAAAGATCCAAGGTATACTTCCTTTGAGAGAGGAAGATTCCCTTAGAAGAGCGAGCAACTTCAATCCCAAGGAAGTACCGCAATTGCCCCAAGTCTTTGATCTCAAACTCTTGTCCCAAATAGATTTTCAATTTAGCTATTTCAGCGGAGTCACTTCTAGTGAGGACGATGTCATCAACATAGACGATGAGAACAGTAATGTGATCAACAAACCGCTTAATGAACCAGGTATGATCAGCATTACTTTGAGTGTACCCAACTATGACCATAGCCTTATGAAAATGCCCAAACCAGGCTCTAGGTAACTGCTTCAGCCAATATAATGCAGCTTCAATTTGCACACCTTCCCTCGAGTTTCCTTACTTGAGAATCCTTGAGGAACTTCCATATATACCTCCTCTTCAAGTTCGCCATGTAGAAAAACATTTTTAACATCAACTTGTTGTAGTTCCCAGCCAAAGTTAACAGCACATGAAAGGATAACCCGAATTGTGTTCAGTTTTACAACAAGGGCAAATGTCTCCTGGTAGTCAGTCCCATACATTTGGGTGAACCCTTTTGCAACCAGCCTGGCTTTATACCGATCCACTGTTCCATCAGCTCTCTGCTTCACTGTATACACCCATTTGCAGCCCACAGGTCTCTTGCCTAGAGGAAGAGAGACTAGCTCTCATGTATCATTTTTGCCAAGGGCCCTCATCCCCTCTATCATAGCCTCTTTCCATCTTGAATCTGTCATTGCATCCTACCAAGATTGGGGGAATAGAAACAGAAGACAAGGAACACACAAATGCATGGTAGGAAGGAGAGAGGGAATCATAAGACACAACATGAGAAATAGGAACTCCTCTTTCCATTACGGACAGCAATAGGCAGATTTAAAGAATCAACATCAGTAGGAGGAGAAAGATTACCGGGTTCGATGAGGTGATTGGCAGTCCTGGATCTGAGGAGAGCGGTTGGCTAGGTAGAGCAACAGTAGTGGTAATATCTATTGAATCTTTGCAAGACCGAGATCGAGTAAACACTTGCAATGGTTTAGCACTTGGTACACTGTCAGTATTCAATTGCTCCCCCTGCACAGAAGGATTAGCATCAAGCTCAAGAAGAGATAAGGAGGGGTTGTCAAGAGGAACAATCACTGGCACATCGTCACTAGAATGCTCCCCCTAAAGAGCCAAGGAAAAATAATAAGTGGACTCATGAAACACGACATCCATAGTGACGAACAAACGACAAGAAAGCGGATGGTCGCACTTATAGCCCTTCTGAGTAGCAGAGTAACCAACAAAAATGCACCGGAGCCCCTGAGGGTTAAGTTTGCTAGCAAGGCGATAATTGTGTGCAAAACACACACACCCAAAGATCCGCGGAGGAAGAGTAAAAGAGGAACAATGTTGAAGAACATCCAAAGGAGACCGGGAACCCAACACACGAGAAGGCATGTGGTTGATTAAGTAAGCAGCAGTAAGGACGACCTCACTCCAATAGTGCTTTGAGACATGCATTTCAAACATTAGAGCATGTGCGACCTCCAACAAGTGGCTGGTTTTACGTTCCACAACACCGTTTTGTGCAGGAGTATCCACACAAGTAGTCTGATGAATGATTCCCTCTGCAGCAAGATAGGATTGAAAAGAACCCTCAAAATATTCCTGACCATTATTACTGCGGAGAACGTTAACAATAGCATTGAACTGGGTTTTAACCATACGATGAAAAAGCTGAAAGTAATGTAACACTTCACTCTTATAATGCAACAAATATACCCAAGTAGCACGAGAATGGCAATCAATAAAAGTCACAAATAACGATAACCACAAATAGACACACAACGAGAAGGAACCCAAATATCAGAGTGAATAAAACAAAAGTTCGGTTCTTATATTATCAAAAAGAGGGTAAACAACATGAGTTTGCATGGCATAGACACAAGAATCACAAAAAAAAAACATTAGGATGATACTTCTAAAATAGATTAGGAAAAACAAGAGATAAAGTCCTAAGAAGTAGGTAGCCTAAATGCCGATGCCACCGATGTAACTCTGATAAGGCGGAAGCAAAAGCAAACGAATCCAACTAGTGAGCCTGAGGGGTAAGAGTTGAAGCCACAGGGTGACTATCCTCTAGCAGATATAAACCACCACTCAATCTACCACTACCAATCGCTCTCCCCGTCACCAAGTCCTAAAACATACAATGAGATGGAAAGAAGGTGACCTTACAATTCAAGTCTTGAGTGATGCTACTAATAAAAAGAAGATTGTGGAAAAATTAGGAACATGAAGGACAAACGATAAGGGTAAAGAGGTAGAACATTGAATGGATCGTTTCCCAGAGACAGAGGAAAAGGAGCCATCAGCAACCCGAACACGTTCTTTACTTGAACCTGGATAAAAAGTAGAGAATTGACTAGAGGAATCTATCACATGATATGTGTCACCAGAGTCAATTATCCAAGGAGAGGAGTAGGAGAAGCATAATAACCAATAAAAGTGATACTTGAATGCACAAAGTTGGAGCCAGAAGAGGTCGAACCAGATGTGGCAGATGCAGCAAGAGATGGAGATGATGAGGAAGTGGGCTCCAACTTGGACATCAGACGGCGGACAACTAGTAACTCATCCTAGGAAAGTTGGCCATTTGTGGATGTGGGAGGAGTCACCTCAGTATGGTGACCATGAGCTAGGGCCAAAGCACCACGCCCACGTGTAGAGGTGGGACAGCCGTGTAACTTTCAACAATACTCCTTCGTGTGGCGTTCCTTTCGACAATACTCACATTTTATGGGATCACGATTAGATGGACGACTAGTAAAACAAGTGAAACTATCCCGGGACTAAGAGCCAAAGCCAGTGTAAAGAACTGATCTCTCCAGAGAAATGGGTTGTAGCATGGCAGTCCGCCGACTCTCCTCAAGTTGAACAAGGGCATAGGACTACTCCAAGGAAAAGGGTCTCGACTGAGAACCTGAGACCATATGTGATCATACTCCACATTCAATCTGGCCAAAGAGTCATAAACGTGAATCATATCCTCACGCTTAAAACTGGCGGCATCAGTAAGGCATGCATCCTGAAAAGTCTCGTAGAAGTCGAGTTCCTGCCACATGCTCCGCAACTCAAAATAGTATTGACATCTCCTTCTAGGTGGTCCCATGAATAGGGTAAGGATCCACAACCCCCACCACTGCCCCTGATCGAGGCCGCTCATTCAACTCAATCCCTATTGCTCTTCGTAAGGGTGTTAGGAGATGTACCCAACACCCTCTTTCTAACTTTGTGTCCTATTCTGGTTTGTCTTCTAGTTTCCATTCTTGTTTAACTACTGTTGAAAATCATCCTATTCGTAAGTCTGTTGCAGAGGCATTATCTATTCCTGGTTGGAGGGCTGCCATGAATGAGGAACTATTAGCATTGGAAGAAAATCAGACATGGGATCTTGTACCGTTACCCTCAGGTAAATCGGCTATTGGTTGTCGTTGCGTTTATGTGGTAAAGGTTAATCCTGATGGTTCTTTAGCTCGTTTAAAGGCCAAACGTAGTTGCAAAGGGTTGTGCCCAAGTGTATGGCGTTGATTACTTAGACACTTTTTCCCCTGTGGCTAAGCTTACTTCTGTTAGTATTTTGATTTCTCTTGATACCACTCACCATTGGCCCTTATTTCAGTTGGATATTAAGAATGCTTTCCTACATGGGGATCTCCATGAGGAGGTTTATATGGAGCAAGCTTCTGGGTTTGTTGCTTCAAGGGGAGTATGGGATGGTGTGTAAGCTCAAGAAGTCTTTGTATGGGCTGAAACAATCGCCTTGGGCTCAGGCGTGGTTTGGTCGGTTTACTGAGGTTGTATCAGAGTTTTGGCTGACACGATGTGATAGTGACCATTCAGTATTTTTCTGGCATTCTGATGCAGGAAGAATATTTCTTATTGTATATGTGGATGACATCGTTGTTACAAGAGATGCTTCTTCAGGTATTGAGGACTTGAAGATGCATTTACAGCAAAAAATTCAGACTAAAGATTTGGGAAGGTTGAAGTACTTCTTGGGTGTGGAAGTGACACAGTCAAGGAAAGTATTGTAATTTGGGGTTTAAAGGGTAGAATTGTCCATAGGGTATTTCAGTCCTGTAACCTCTCTAGAATGTTCCACTGATTATAAATAAAGATCGATTGTGTCTCATATGATACAAGTCCTATTTTCCCAACTCACCACGGTATCAGAGCGGGAAAGATCGACCTAGGGAATCAACCCTAATCCCCCTCTGCCTTCCATCTTCTTCTAGCAGCAGCCCTCTCTCACAATCCACCCACCTCGGTGGCTCTTTTCTAAGCCACCGAGGGCCTTTTTTTCCCTTTTCTTTTTGTGGTTCCTTCAATTACACTAATGTTGTGAAGGACCTACTTAACTTTTTTCTTTCTCTTTGATGGGATCCAGACTTTATCCAATCGTTTTTTGATCTTTCTGGCATCGTTTTTCTGGTTCCCCTTTTTTTTCTAATCGATTCTTTTGCAGTTTTTTTTAATTGATTTTTTTTCTGGCCTTTGTTTCCCTGTGTTTATCGATTTTTTCAAGATACCACCTGAAATCGATCTCTATTTGCAAGTTTTTTGTTCGATTTCTTGCACCATGCTAGCCTCGATTTTTCCCAACTTCCTTGGAATCGATTTTTTCTGATCCTGTTTTTTATCAGTTATACAAGATCGATTCTCTAGATTTTTTCAGAGGTTCTTCTATCCAATCTGAGATGCCTGGTTCAGAGGTATCTTCTGGTTCTTCTGGAGAGGATGGAGGTCACCATTACCCAACTTTTCCCCCTTGTGCTGTTAAACTTGATGGGGGGAAATTATCTGAAGTGGTCCAGGTCAGTTTACCTTTCTATTGATGCTCGTGGATATTGTGGCTATCTCACTGGTGCTAAGCCGAAACCCACTGCTGAAGCTGAACAAGAAAAATGGAGTTCCTCCAACTCCCTGGTTATGTCATTTCTCTTCAACAGTGTGCAGCCCCAGAAATAGCTGATGGTTATATATGCTCTTGGACACTACTGCCAAGATTTGGAAGGCAGCTCAGGCAACTTATTCCCAAGTCAGTAACGATGCTCAAGTCTATGAACTAAGGCAGAAGCTTCATGCGACTAAGCAGCGTGATCGAACGTTGTCTGAATATTTCTCTGAGTTGCGATCCCTCTGGCAATCCCTGGACTATTATGATGACTTTCAGTGCTCCACCGCCGCAGATGTTATTGCATTTCAGAAACGGAAGGATAAGTTCCGTGTTTATGATTTCTTGGCTGGCCTTAAGGTCGAATATGACCAGCTCCGTGCACAGATTCTCAGTCGTGAACCTTTTCCCACTTTGGAGCAGTCCTACGCCTTGGTAAAACTGGAGGATACTCGCCGATCTGCTATGCTTCTGCATTCTGTACCTTCTGTACCAGAGCGATCAGCCCTTACCTCTGGTCCTGCTGTACCATCTCAGGGAAGTAACCAGAAGTCGGCCCTGCTTCTGATCGGCCTCCTATCAAGTGTGACTATTGTGTTCGAGAGAGACACCAAAGAATTCTACTGGAAACTCCACGGTCGTCCTGCTGATGGTAATCCTAAGGGACATGGCCGTGGCCGTTGCCGTGGCAAGCCATCTACACATGTGTCTGAGACTACCGAGGCTGATTCACCAGCCCCTGTTGCTCCTTCTATGCCAGATGAGGTCACTATGCTGCTCTGCCGCTTGGTAACAAAATTGGATCAGCCTGCCCCTGTCAATCCTGCCACCGCTTCCTCCTCTACATTTTTACCAGGTTCCTCCACCACTTCAGGTACATCTTTTGCTAGTTGTGTGTCGGCTGCTCCCAGTCCATGGATTATTAACTCTGGAGCCTCAGACCACATGACCGGTAATTCTAGTCTTTTTTCCCGATATTCTCCTTGTTCTGGTAAAGACAAGGTTCGCATTGCAAATGGGTCTCTTTCCTCTGTCTCTGGACAAGGATCCGTTCGATGCACTCCTACTTTAACTCTGAATAATTTCTTGCATGTTCCTGACTTTTCTAGCAGTCTCCTTTCCATTCATCGTCTCACTACTGATTTGAATTGTAAAGTCATTTTTTTCTCTTCCAACTGTTTGTTTCAGGATCTGATAACAGGGAAACGATTGGCTCTGGTAGGGCTTGTGGTGGTCTCTATTTGCTCGACGAGGCAGCTTCTTCGACTTCTCAAGCTCATCACACCAAATCTGATGTTTCCGCATCTCTTCTTCTTTGGCATAAGCGTTTGGGTCGCTCGCCTGTGGGGACCTTAGTTAAATCTTGTCCTAGTTTGTTTTCTAGATGTAGTTTGAAAGATATTTTTTGTGAAGCTTGTGTTTTAGCCAAGCAAACCCGTATTTCTTATTCCCGTTTCTAATAATAAAAGACCAGCACCTTTTATGTTAATTCACTCGGATGTATGGGGTCCAGCTCGATGTACGTCTGTTTCGGGTTTTCGGTGGTTTGTGTCTTTTATTGATTGTCATACTCGGGTCGCCTGGCTCTATCTGATGCGACACAAGAATGAAGTGTTCAACTGCTTCAGTCCTTCCACAATATGATCCGGACTCAATTCAAGACCGACATTCGTAGTGACAATGGGCGGGATATTGCGATGGTCAGTTTCGGGCATACCTTGATTCTCACGGCATTCTCTATCAGACTAGCTATGTGGAGACACCTGCCCAAAATGGTGTGGCTGAACGGAAGAATCACCACTTGCTTGAGGTGGCTGGCTCATTGCTTTTTGAGATGCATGTGCCACTGCATTTTTGGGGCGAAGCCGTACTTACTGCCTATCTGATCAACCGGATGCCCACTCGTGTGCTGAATTTTAATTCACCTCTCCAGGCCCTTTAAGGATCGACAACCTGCATTGTTCCACCGAAGGTTTTCGGTTGTGTGTGCTATGGTCAGAACCATCAACATCCTAGCAAATTGGAGCCAAGGGGACTGAAATGTGTCTTTGTTGGGTATTCTCCATCTCAGAAGGGCTATCGGTGCTATCACCCACCCACACGGCATATGTATGTCACTATGGATGTGGTTTTTAATGAGGCCACTCCTTACTTTTCTTCGGCATCTCCTCAAGGGGGGCCCTTGGTACTTAGTGATGACATGCCTCAAGGTCTCCTCTTCCTCATCTACCTCCTACTGCAGTTGTTCCTATTGGGGGGGACAGTTCGGATAGTACTGATGAAGTCCATGGTCATGCTCCAGTCCATGGTCGCCCACCAATTGTTCCTTTTGACATTGTCAACAATCGTCAACCTCGTGAGCAGCAAATAGAGCCTACCACAGCTGCACCAACTCTACCTAGTCAACTGTCATCTCCTGCAACAGATCCGGTTACATCAAGTAATGATAGGTTTCCCGTTTCCTTCTGAGCCCATTATTTCAGATTCCAGTATTTCAGGTTCTCCTTCTCTTGATGCTTCTCTTGACCTTCCCATTGCACTCCATAAGGGGACTAGAGCTTGTATGCAACATCCTATCTCTAAGGCTGTCTCGTATGGGTGTCTACCTCTTTCCTTTCTTGCCTTTGTATCGCCTTTGTCTTCTATTTCCATTCCTCAGAATTGGCACGAGGCTCTTAAAGATCCAAAGTGGAAAGTTGCAATGGTGGAAAAAATGCAAGCCTTGAAGAAGAACAATACATGGGATTTGGTGAGTCTTCCTCCCCAAAAGACTCATGTCACCACCAGGACTCTAGACCGCCGCTTAGAGGTCACGTCACCCAGACGGATTCAAGCACCAAGGACGTTATCACCACACGCGGGTATCTATCCACCAAGGATCCTGATGCCACCAGGACACTCCCTCCCACGGGGAGATGGCCAATCAGGATAGAGCCCCGTTACCGAGGGCCTCTATCCATTCAATGGGACAATCGCCATCAAACTGGGACTCTCCACACCGCCATACGCTACTATAAAAGGCAAGGTACACAACCCCATCAGGGACATCTAAACTCATACTGAATAATCACTATTCATCTATTTGCGCCAGGAGATCTAACTTTGGCATCGGAGAGCCCTAGGCCGGAACCACACCGGTTCTCTCTGCTGACCCCTTGGTCCACTTGCAGGTGACGGCACTCGCAGGACCGCTCGACGATTTCTTGACGCAACAGTATGCAAACTCAAGCGTGCTTTATATGGACTAAAACAGTCCCCTCGAGCCTGGTTTGGCAGATTTCATAGTGCTATGATCTCATTTGGCTACTCCCAGACCAACGCTGACCATACTCTCTTTATCAAGCACATTCGGTCAAAAATCGTAGTTTTGATTGTCTATGTCGATGACATAGTGGTAACCGGTGACGAAACTGAGGAAATAACACGCCTTAAGGCGTATCTTGGTCGAGAATTTGAGATCAAAGACCTGGGACAGTTGTGCTACTTCCTGGGCATTGAAGTGGCTCACTCTACCAAGGGCGTATTGATCTCTCAGCGAAAATACCTCTTGGATATTCTGATTGAGACTGGCATGTTGGGATGTAGACCAGCCGATACACCAGTTGAAGCAAATGTTCGTTTATCTAGTCAAACGAGTGAACCTGTGGACAAAAGTCAGTAACAACGTCTTGTGGGAAAATTGATCTATCTATCCCACACACGACCTGATATCACTTTTGCTGTTAGCATGGTCAGCCAGTTTATGCATGACCCATAATCCTCTCATTGGGGAGCTATCATTCGGATACTCCGATACTTGAAGGCAGTCCCAGGTAAAGGAGTCCTTTTCTCGCCTCATTCTCATCTTCGAATCGAGGCCTTTACCGATTCAGATTGGGCAGTTCTCCTGACGACAGACGGTCTACATCTGGTTATTGTACATTGGTTGGAGGTAACTTGGTCACATGGCGCAGTAGGAAGCATGCCATGGTTACCCGATCAAGTGCTGAAGCCGAATTTCGTGCCATGTCTCATGGCATCTGTGAGCTGATGTGGATTAAAGGCCTATTACAGGATTTGGCTATCATTGTACCTTTGCCTATGATGTTATATTGTGACAACAAGTCAGCCATTAGCATTGCTCATAACCCTATTCAAAATGATCGCACAAAGCATGTAGAGATCGACAGGCACTTTATCAAAGAGAAGTTAGAAGAAAAGCTGATTTGTACTCCCTTTGTACCTCAAGAAGGCTCCTGGACATGGTCTACTTTACCCTGATAATGGCCATGGAAGGATTGAGGGTTTTTCACATGCTGTTTGGGCTGGATCTCCAGTTGACAGAAGGTCAACTACAGGTTATTGCACATTTGTTAGAGGGAACCTTATGTCGTGGAAGAGCAAGAAAGAAACAGTTGTGGCTCGATCCAGTGCAAAGTCACAATATCGAGCCAGGGTATATGTTACTTGTGAGCTGATGCGGGTGAAACAATTATTGGTTGAGCTTGAATTTTCAGACAATTCGCCTATGCAGTAGTGATGTGATAATCAAGTTGTTGTTCATATTGCTTTGATTCCTGTGTTTCATGAAAGAACGAAACACATCGAAGTAGATTGTCATTTTGTTCGGGAAAAGCTGTAACAAGGACTTATTTCTCCTTGCAATGTTCGTACATGGGAGCAACTTGCAGATGTATTCCCAAAGTCTTTGGGGAGTGCGAGAGTGGATTATATTTGTAACAAGCTGGGCATGATTAACATCTATGCTCCAACTTGTTCTCTTTCTCTTTGGTAATGAATTTTTATTCACCCAAAAAAAAAATATCTATGCTCCAGCTTGAGGGGGAGTGTAAATCGAGACTTATGAGTCTCGGTATTAGTGTTGGCTTGAGCTAGCGCTAATACCGAGATAGGTGAAGAGTAGTTTAGGCATTTATTTTTGTTTCTTATTCTCTTGTTTCCAGTTATGTCCTTGGTTGCTTTTTAGTTATTGTATATTGAATAGAGTGGGAGCTTCAACATTATGTTGCAACTCCCAGAGGTTACACAAAAGATTCGGTTCTCTCTGTTCTATTTCTTCTCTTTTCTCTTCTTCTATTCTTTACAAGAAGTAAACAAATCCAAAGAGAACTCTAATTTCTCTTTAATAACATTAGGAACATTTGGCTAACAAGATAATTTTAGAATCTATGGTATGGGTGGTAATTTTCTGAGTACTCATTGACTTCGATTAGATAAAATTGCTTGGAGGAAATTTTCTTTTGTCCCACTTGGCAAGAGTGTTGGAGAACCAGAGTGATTCACCAAGGCTTGCTGTACAATTTTTCATTCAATATTAGGTTCAAAGTCCTGTTTTTCTGTCAAGGCCCAAGCTGCATGGAGCTCAGATTACTCATGTACATGAGAAATGTGCCAAACCAACTAACACTTTGCAACCCGTGATTGCGATAGTAGCCAACTGTTACATATGCTAGGGTTTTCCTCTTTTGATAGGTGTAAAATTGATTCTGTACAAAATCTTCTCAAAAGGTAGACATCCAGATTAACTGCACACATGCATTCCAAGTTTTCTCAGTCAGCAACTAGGGTCAACAACAGGCTTTTTGAATAAACATAGGCCATTGAGTGAGTTAATAGCTTGTAGGGAAAGAATAAGGTTTCTGAGAGCCCATAATCATCAGTCAAAGAAGAAGCAAAAGAATTATTTATGGTCACTTGCATTAATTGGAAGATTGTCTTCCCAACATTTAATAGGCTTTCGAGGCGTTCATTTGTATTTGCATCGCAGTAAACCCATGCATAATCAATCTGAATGTCCTTTGCCTAGCACAGCATATATTTTCTAAAAAAAAAGGGCATATCCAGTGCACGAGGCTCCCGCCACTGCAGGGTCTGGGGAGGGTCATAATGTACACAGCCTTACCTCTGCTTTCGCAAAGAGGCTGTTTCCAGACTCGAACCCATGACCACTTGGTCACAATGGAGCAACCTTACCATTGCACCAAGGCCCGCCCTCTTAGCATATATTTTCTGATGCACCAAAAACAACAATCCATGACTATCTATGCACAAATGACATTGCCTTACTGCAGTCAAAGCATTGACCTCAATGCCTATAATGTTATTGGTCATGGGCAGCGATTGGCACTATGGCAATCATGGAGTTGTCATTGACACCACAATGGTGATGCAACTAGCAGCAAAAAGCAATAAGAAATCAATCAAACATACCAGTCGTAGATTAAATTGCAAGCCAAAATTTCCATGATGGACAATACAATTTCTGATTGAAGATTTGGAAAGCATTGGCTAAAAGGAGAAGAAGTTCAGTAAAGAACAAACCAAAATCTCTGTGGTGCACTGTGTCATTCAACCCTTCTATTAATGGACCAAGTACAAAACTTTTCGGCACTTGCTTAGCCCAGTGATAATGATTCTTCCAATCAATATCCAAAAATGACTGCATGATCAAGCACCTAACTGCAAATTGAAATACAACCCAAAGAAGAATGTCAAAAATGACTAAGGCTTCCCCCCCTCCACCCTAAATAATTACTATAATACCCAAAGATCTTAGTGCTACCAACTCCAAGTGACTGAAATACCTTGAGGGTTTTCATGAAAAAATCCCTGTTCCCATAAAATTGCAAGCCAGCTAAAGATTCCTTCTGAAGTTTCCATTTGAATTTGATCAGCTCTTCCACCAATGGAATTTGTAGAAGAATCATGCAGAGAAGGAAGTTGAAGCAGCAATGTTACCTGAAAGAAATGATTAGGTCAATTTGTCATGTTTACCAGACTACAAACAGGTAGTAATATACTTAGTTAAACATTATTGCTAGCAGGAAAGATGATGAGTCTCCCTAAGGAAGACCACTGTGACAGGAGAATAATATTACTACTGTGTAGAACTGGAAAGAGGTGTTGGGTTCAGGGGACAGGTGGGATTACAAAAGATATATCTCCCATCAAAAGTGAAATATTAAAATAGGTGATGGCTGTGCGAGGAAAGAGGAACTGCAGACACCGTAGATTCTCCAGATGAGGATCCTATTTTTCATCTTTGTCAATGTCATCCCCTATCATAAAAGATGGAGAATGCTCATCAGGTGAAAACAAAGACCCAACTTCTCAGCTCAGAGGAGATGGCAGAATCAGCTTATGATGTTGGTAAGAAGCCGGGACTTTCATTCCCAGGAAGTCAAGACTAAACGATCGAGTTCTTAAAGCGAGTAAATGAGCCAGACAAGCCAAATAGGAAGCCATTCTAAGTGCTTTGGTGTAATGCCCCGCACCTAGGACCATTTGTTAAATGATTATTTTATTATTGGACTGACAGGATGATCGAGCTGGACTGAAGGAAGCAAGTTCTTATGGAGGATGCCTATGTGAGTGTGGTATATATTCAATATGCCTGTGATTTATATGATGATTTGTATGGTGATTGAACTGTTATGGCCATCAATTGATTTATGAGGTTGATTTACTATTATTTTAATGATAATGGACATGTTTAAGATTTATAGTGGGCATTTTCTAGTATTTTTTCGGCCCATGACCCGATTTTTATGGACTATGGTATGTGACTAAATTAAAGTGTTGATGTGACCTAAGTTCATATGATTTAATGTGGGTTCAATTGAAGTATTGGTTCATCATGGTCCAATGTTGGTTCAAAGATTGGTTCAATCTAAGTTGTTTTGGCCTATTGTGTTCTTAGGCTTGGAACTCAAGGGCATTATGGGAAAAGAAAAGGTTAGGTGAACTTGCATGGGTCCCTATTGGTCATAATAGAATATGGAGATAGAATCATTTATGGGTTTTGATTGGAATTCCATGTTGAGGATAGTGGTTATTACAAGAATGCCACTTAAGCCATATATTAAGTGTTGAGGTTATTCTTCAACAAAGGCTCATTTGTAACTTTACCATTGGAGAGTTTGAAGTCCGCTATCATGAGAAGGGAATAGAGAAAAGGCTGAAGGTCTCCTCTACAAATTCATTGCCAAAATTCTTACCAATCGCCTCCATCTTGTCATTGACTCGTTGGTTAGCTCCAATCAATCTGCCTTCATTTCCGGAAGAAGCATCTCTGATAATATCATCCTTTGCTAGGAAATAGTCCGAGGGTTTCATCGAAAATCCATCTCCCCTTCTGCCCTTCTGAAGATTGACATCCTTAAGGCTTTTGACTCCATTCATTGGGACTTCATTTCCCAAGCTCTTCTGAAGATGTCATTTCCCCCCATCTTTGTCAACTGGATCCATTTCTGTATTTCCACCCCTCGCTTCTCTGTTCTTCTCAACGGCAGCCCCGCCGCCTACTTCTCCTCCTCGTTGGTATTCGTGAGGCTGTCCTCTCTCCCCTTCCTTTTTGCCTTTCCTCGAGGTCCTCTCTCGCAAGATCCAGATCCAAAACGGACCTTCACCTCATCTCCCCCATTCCCAAATGTAAACACACCAAACTAACCCACCTTGCTTTTGCTGATGACCTTATGATATTCTCTAAGGCCGACCCAACCTCCCTTCAATCCATAATGGCTTCCCTTCACCTTTTCCAGGAGCTCTCTGGTCTCCGCATTAACCTCCTTAAATCTCAAATCTTCTTAGCCGGGGTCCCTGACAACTCCAAAGCGTCCCTTTTAGCCATCACTGGTTTCTCTCCTGGAACCCTCCCGGTTCGCTACCTTGGCCTCCCCTTCATCCCAGCCAGACTTTCAGCCCATCATTGTAACCCCATCCTTGACCTCCTCCGAAAGAAGCTTCAGATTTGGAAAGCGAAACTCTTATCTTACGCGGGCCGCCTCGAGCTCATCAGATCAGTTCTCCAGTCCTGTTACATCTATTGGAGTGGTGTTTTTGGCCTCCCCAAAGCTACCATAATGGCTGCTGAGTCTATCATGTGTACTTTCCTTTGGAAAGGTGTGGACTCTACCAGGTTTCTTCATCCCTTGAGCTGGTCCTCCATATGTCTCCCCAAAGCCGAAGGGGGTCTCGGTCTCAGAAGGATCAAGGACGTCAACATGGCTGGTTCCATCAAACTGCTTTGGAAGCTTCTCACCAACAAGACCAGTATCTGGACCTCTTGGGTGTACGCAGGGCCTCTTCGCAGAGACTCTATTTGGACTATCAGCCCTACCCCTGACTCCTCTTGGATTTGGCGCAGCATTCTTCAAGTGAGGCATATTGTCAGGAGTGCTATATCATGCAGGATTGATGATGGGCAGCAGACTTACCTTTGGCTTGATCAGTGGCACCCTTCAGGTGTCCTTGCCTCCATAGTCAGCCCCCGCATCATGTATGCTTCAGGCTTGGACAGATTTGCCCCTTTGGCCTCCATCATATCCAAAGGCACGTGGTCACCTCCCCCCTCCCCCCCTTCCCTTGCTGATTTATGGAGATCCCTCCCCCCTATCCCCCCTGGCCATGGGGGCAGAGGTGATACCACTATATGGCTCCCATCCCCATCAGGCATCTTCAGCTCCCACTCCGCTTGGGACATGGTTAGACATAGAGGGACGCCCTGTCCTTGGCATAAAGTGACTTGGTTCAAATGGCACATCCCTCGCTAGAGTTTCACAGCTTGGCGTGCCTTGGCAAACTGCCTTCCCACCCAAGCCTTTCTAATACGCCGTCACAGGCAAGTCTCTCCCAGTTGCTGCCTCTGTTGGAATGGGCATGAAGACACAAACCACTTGTTCTTCGCTTGCCCTTTCGCAGCCTCCATTTGGAACTAGGTTCTCCGTCATTGCTGGCTGGCTCGAAGAAGGCCATTCCCCCTATCTAGGGAATGGATTTGGATAGATATGACTTTTGGAAGGAACTCGATTCGTGACATTGTGGGAAAGCTCGCCTTTTGCGCTACTATTTCCCATATTTGGATGGAACGCAATCTTAGAAGATGGACTTCCAAATCCCGCTCTTTCGATAGGATTTGGAAGGCCATCTTATTTGATGTTTCATCTAAAGCTTGCTCCCTCCCCCTTGGTAGTGTTAAAGATACCCCAAGGAACAGGCTGATTGTTGTCTCCTGGTGTCTTCCTACCTCCATTTTGTGTCCCAACTAGTCTCTAGCTTCAGTTTTATTGGCCCTCGGGCTTGTACATCCCCTCTCCTTTCTTCGTAATTTAAATTTTCATTCATCTAAAAAAAAAAAAAGTCTGCTATCGGTTGTCGCTGGATCTTTGTGGTGAAGATTAATCCTGATGGGTCTGTGGCTCGGTTGAAGGCCCGTCTTGTTGCAAAGGGCTATGCCCAAGTGTATGGTGTGGACTATTTGGATACTTTCTCTCCGGTTGCAAAGCTTACTTCTGTCCGCATTTTAATTTCCTTGGCTGCTATACATCACTGGCCATTATTTCAGCTAGATGTCAAGAATGCGTTCTTGCATGGGGACCTCCTTGAGGAGGTGTATATGGAGCAACCTTCTGGTTTTGTTGCTCAGGGGGAGTCTGGTAAGGTGTGTAAGGAGGAAATCTTTGTATGGGCTGAAGCAATCACCACGAGCTTGGTTTGGCCGCTTACGAGATGTTGTCTTGGAGTTTGGTTTGACTCGGTCCGAGAGTGATCACTCGGTGTTTTTCAGCAATGATGCAGGGGAAGATATTTTTGGTAGTTTATGTAGATGATATTGTTATTACAGGGGATGACTCTTCAGGTATTGAGAGCATGAAGACATATTTGGGACAGCAATTCCAGACTAAGGACCTGGGACGACTAAAGTACTTCTTGGGTATTGAGGTAGCTCACTCGAGGAAAGGGATTTCGCTCTCACAATAAAATATGTGCTTGATTTACTTTCGGAGACAGGATTATCTGGGCTCTAGGCCTTTGGATACTCCTATGGATTCAAATGTGAAACTTATGGCAGAGGATGGGGATGTTCGGCTGATCCAGAGAAGTATCGAAGGCTTGTAGGAAACTCAACTATTTGACTGTGACTAGACCGACATCTCTTTTCCTGTCGATGTACTGAGTCAATTTATGTCCGCTCCTAGGACAGCTCATTGGGAGGCAGTTATAAGGGTGTTGAGATATATTAAGAAGGATCCAGGCTGTGGTCTCTTGTATTCTAATCATAGTCATAGAAGGATTGAAGGATTTACTGATGCAGATTGGGCAGGATCTCCTATTGATAGAAAGTCTACTTCGGGCTATTGTGTCTTTGTTGGAGGAAACCTTGTTTCATGGAAGAGCAAGAAAGCATCTGTAGTAGCTCGGTCTAGTGCAGAGTCGGAGTATCGGGCTATGGCTCATGGCCTTTGGTGAACTCATGTGGATTAAACAATTGATGACGGAACTTGGATTTGGTGATGATTCTCCTATGCTGTTGTGGTGTGACAGTCAGGCTGTCACGCCCCTATTCTGCATAAGGAATATAATATCATATAAAGGGTACTAGGGCGACGCGTGTCATCCTACTAAACCGCCCGGATCACCGACACGGTGTCCCCGTACGCATGATCATAACCAATATTAACACAATATAATATTAGAATGCGAGAAAAGAGGAATATTACATTCCAAGGATCGATAGATTGCGGAAGCGTATAAATCGAATAGTTCAAGATGTTCAAAGGCTTCGATGTTAAATACGATTGAATTAGTTACATTTCCAATGACCATCTAATAACTATCAAAAATGGTATAACAAAGCAAGTATTTCACCATGTGCCTTAGCCTCAAAAGTAATCAAAAAGGGATCGAGTCCCGAATATCCTCACTGGCCCGTAGGCACAATCATCGCAAGGACACTGGCGCCACGTTCTCAAACACGGCCTCCGGCTCCTCCTCACCGATCTCATCGTATCCCGAGGGCTGAACTCCAAGTCCCGCGAGATATCCGGCCACCGGCACCATAATCTAAAAAAATGCGCAAGACGAGGGGGTTAGCTCCACCGAGCCAGTGAGGGGATGGGAATGCACAAACACGCAATTCACATAGTCCAATGATGCATGCATTATGTTAAGTCCATTTTTCCACCCCTAACAAACAACTAAGTCAATGGCATATTGCCATCGTGACAACTTGGGAGACACATGTGGGTCACTTAACTTATCGCCACAATGAAACCTCAATTGTCACGTGGGACCTACGCCGATCGAAGCTCCAAGAGCCACTCACTGGGCAGTACCATCGATAACTAATACTACTACGACTCGGGCCTCTCCCACCTCCACAGAATCCGGCCAGACGATTACCCAACACCTAAACCCCTCGTTGGTAAGTGGTCGTGGATAAGGGTGTGAAATCCAGCCACAATATACTACACAAAAGATTATCGTCCCGAGAGGTAATCCGGCGCATCAACTTTTCATATCCTGGTTTAGTGCCCGGTTACGAAAGATTATCGGACGGCGACAGCTAATCGACATGACATTCAACAAAATTTCTTCATAAATGTATATAGTGTTCGGGGGTTCCGACTGCACCCACATGGCACGAGACCCATCAAGGTACCACATTACCAATCAACATTATAACAATTGTATATAAGAGTATGCGATATGCGCAAACATGCTTATTAATTATAATGATTACATAATATATAATGCATGTAATAATAATAAGCCCAAACGACTAAACCCACTCACAACGTATACGCCTAAGCACCCAGTTTATCAACGTTTCGCCTCGATCAAGCAATAAGCCCACAAAAGTGAATATTTTAACCTATACAAAGAGTGGAATAAGGTTAAACGAGCGAAAGGAACGGATCCCCAAAAGATCTCCCATGGACAGCTTAAGTATAAGGTTTGCAGACGGCTGGTTGCGGGGAGTGGTTTCACGCCCAAATTCTGCAACCACACGTAAATCCTAGGGAAACCGGGACGGTTTTAGTCAAGGTCGGATGCGGATGTGGTTTCGGAAAAACTGAATCCAAGTGTAAATCCGAAGCTTGAGGGCTCAGGGCTAATTTTTGCCAAGGTCGGATGCGGATGTGGTTTCGTAAAAGCTGAATCCAGTGCTGTAAATCCGACTCTTCACTGTAATCCTTCTCGGAAGGTAGTTTCGGGGGGTTTTCTTTGCCGTCCGAAATCACATGTAACCCTCACACCTTCAGGTCCAAAAATCCGAAGGATTCCCCTCCAAGGACCCCATTTCAGTGGTTTTTAAGTGCACAAGGACTTCTACGAAAACTCTATCCTAAGCTCCTTAGGGTCCAACCTTAAATCCCCCGAATGGCAATGAGAACCCTCACATTAGAGCTCATAATGGAGTGAACTAACTCCACCATAGCTTGCTTTAAAGCTCCATCTACTCCCTAGGTTCCAAGAGAGATCTAGGTCGATCTCTCCCATTACCCAACCCCTTTTGAAACCCAAAATAGAAGAAGGAAGAAGCTTACCTACCCCCAAGATGAGAGCTCCACGATTTACGCCAAGAGATGGGGTCTCCACCTTCCTCCAAGCCTCTCTCTCCTTCCTCTTTCTCTTTCTCTCTCTTTCTCTCCTCTTTCTCTCCTCCACGATTTAGGGTAGAAGAGGATGTTGAAGAAGAAGTAATGTTCTCTCCCCCTCCTCCTCTCTTTTATAATAAATGGGTATTTAGGGTACCTCAAGTCAAATGGGTCACGAGGCCTAATGGGTCAACCCATTAGTCCCATGTGGGTAAGTGGATGGAATAACCCACCATCGGGCGATAGGTTAAGCGGGCTGCCCACAACCCTAATTAAGGAAAAGCCCATTCTTGGATGGGCTCATGTAGAGATGGGTATAAGTCCCCAATGTACTTCCTAAAGGTACGCTGGGACCCGAACTTAAATTATTCCCTTCTCTCACGAAATAGCTCGAGCGGTTGGGCCCTGGACCAGCACTTCGAGGTTACGAGGGAAGAATAATTAATAAGACTTGAGGCTGTAACTTACTTTTTTCCCCCTCGCTACGTTTATTACCCACTGACCCGAACAGCTTCGCCACGGCAACGCCAGTCTCATCACCAACGAAATATCCAAATGAAGTGACGGTCCGGATGCTCTCTCCTCGAACTCCTCGCTTCCGGCTGGTACTTGGAGGGTAGTCGACGAAGTCGCCGTCCACGAACTTTCCCATCAAGGCGGTTGAGAATCTTTCCTCCATTCGTGCAAACCCGTCTTGTGGTCAACGATTTTGTAGCTAGTTTGACCATCATGGAGAATAGTCACCAAGATACGTGGCAAGCGTATCTACACGTCACGAGAAGAAATGATATTTAATTATATCCTGGCACGGTATAACATCCCCCCCACCTTATAAGAAATTTCGTCCTCGAAATTTGACGTACCTCAGTAAATAGGCGAAAAGGGTATTTTGCCCGCATTTCTACCGCTCTTGCCTCCCAAGCTTCCTCTTCCGATGGTTGCACCATTTTATCTTCACATAATGAATGGGCCGGTTGCGAAGATGAACAACCTTCATTGTCCCAAAATCTTTTAGCAAACTCTTTTATAGGACATGTCGCCGCAAGTTCAGGTGGTTCATGCGTCAATACATGGCTTGGATCGTGACATACTTCTCAACATAGACATCGTGGAAGACGCCGCGCACACCTTCTAAAGATGGAGGGAGCGCCAACCGATATGCCACCGTCCAATCCGTGCGAAGGATCTCAAAAGGTCCTATAAATCTCTGGACTACCGGCTTGCTTCTTCGGCAAACGCATCACCCCTTTGGAGGGTGATACGCTTCGGTGAACACTTTATCGCCAACAAATAACTCCCGGCGTCCTTCCGTCTCCTAAGTCCCGCATAACCCTTCGCCGGGTGAGCCGGGCCATCCGCTCACGAATCAAGTCCACCCTTCTCGCATTTGCCGTCGCAATCAACTCCGGGTCCAAGAATACGCTGCTTCACTACTTCGCCCCAATATAACGGTGTCCGACACTTCTTCCCATGCCGAGCCTCAAACGGTGCCACGCCATAGTAGGCCTGGCAATCGTTATTGTAAGCAAACTCAATAAGTGAGAGATGCTTCGCCCAGCGCCTTCAGCATATCAACGGCACAAGTCGGAGCATATCTTCTAATGTCCGAATTAGTCCTCTCCGATCGTCTGGCGGTTTGAGGGTGGAAGGCTGTACTAAAACTCAACAGACACCCATTGCCTTCAAACCCTCCCCTGAACTTAGATGTAAATCGGGATCCCGATCGGAGATGATGCCGACAGAACTCCGTGTAGACGAACTACATTATCAATGTATGCGAGCCACTTGTCCATCGAATAGGTAATCTTCACGGGATGAAGTGAGCCGTCTTTGTCTAATCATGTCAACGACAACCCATATACGGTATCGACACTTCTAGGCGTGGGGCAACCCGGTGACAAAATCCATGGTAACATGCTCCCACTTCCACTCCGAAATGGTAATGATCAGTAAGAGGCCATGAGGTCGCTCGTCTATCCGCCTTTACCTGCGACAAGTAAGACATTTTGCCACATACTCGGCCACATCCCTCTTCATTCCACTCCCGCAATATTCCTTCGATCTCTATACATCTTCGTACTACCTGGATGAATAGAATAGTGGAGAGTCAGCGGCCTCGCCTAACACTTCCTTCCTCAATCGAGGGTTACTAGGAACACATAGCCGTTGTCCGAACATGAGAACACCACTCTCTCTGTTAAAGTAAAATCCAGCCTCACAAGCGTGTCCCCCGATAGCCTCAATAACCTTTTGAATCTCCTCATCGAAGCCTGGGCTGATTGAATTCGCCCTACCAGGTGTGGATTGTATTGATAAAGCCGATAGAGATAAGGTAACACCATCAACCAAGAATTCCAGTGTCCATCCTTCTAGCTTCCTCGATGAGTTTCTCATCGTGGTCGCTAGCGATGCTGCCAGTGACAAGGATCGAGATTTCGGCTGGGCGCATCCGCTACTACATTTGCCTTGCGGGGGTGGTAATGGATAGTACAATCATAATCTTTCAACAACTCCAACCACCGTGCTGCCTCATATTGAGCTCCTTTTGTGTAAAGAAGTATTTGAGGCTCTTGTGATCACCGTATATTTCGCTCTTCTCACCATATAAATAATGTCTCCAGATCTTCGAGCGAAAACCACAGTGCAAGCTCCAAATCATGGGTCGGGTAGTTCTTCTCATAGTCCTTGATTGCCGAGAAGCATAGGCCACTACCTTCCCATCTTGCATTAGAACACAACCCAAGCCCATTTTAGATGCATCATCAGTAGGACTACCATCCCTCCAGGTACCATTAGGAATGGTAAGTCTCTTGAGCGGAAACCAGCCTCTGCTTGAGCTCTTGGAAGCTCTTTTCACGACTATCGGACCACTCGAACTTCACTCCCTTTCGGGTCGGTCGTGTCATAGGAGCGGAGAGCCTCGAGAAGTTCTCAATAAATCTCCTGTAATAGCCTAGTCCCAGGAAACTACGAATGTCTCGCCACATTCTTGGTATCGCCTACCAATCCACTCGACTTCACCTCGCAGGGTCAACCTCTATACCCTTACCGTAAACAAGGTGTCCCTGAAATACCACTGTTGTAGCCAAAACTCACACTTACCGAATTTGGCGTAAATCTGCTTCTCCTTAGGCGTTGCGAATACTAGGCGGAGATGGTCCGCATGCTCCTCGTCGCTTTGGAATGACCAAGATGTCATCAATGAAGACAATGACATACTGCTTCAGAACATCGTGGAACACCCGGTTCATCAACTCCATAAAGGCGGCGGGGCATTGGTCAGCCCGAAGGACACGACCAAGAACTCATAATGACCATAGCGAGATCTGAATGCCAGTTTCGTCTTGCGATATCACTATTTCTGATCTTCAATCGATGGTACCCTGACCGAGATCAATTTTCGAGAACACCTTCGCACTGTAGTTGATCGAATAGGTCATCGATCCTAGGCAAAGGATACCGGTTCTTGATTGTCAATTTGTTGAGCTCACGGTAGTCAATGCACGCACGCATACTACCGTCCTTCTTTTTCACAAACAACACAGTGCTCCCCGAGGAGATACACTCAGGGTCTAATGAAACCCTTCTTCAACAGGTCCTTCAACTGCTCTTGTAGCTCTTTAACTCGCCTGGGGCCATCCTGTAAGGTGCCTTGATATCTGGGGCTGCACCAGAATCGATCTATCATGAACTCTGTCTCGCGATCTCGGGTGGCGACCGCGTTAGATCCTCGGGAAAGACATCTGAAAGTCTTTCACCACGCATAACTCTTCCAAAGGCCGCCTTTGGCTTCCGCCTATCACGGATGCTAGATAACACCGACATCCTCTCGCCAACAACTTCAGTACTTGGAGGCGGTAGATGATAACTTTCTTGGGTCTCTCCCGCTAGTACCCATAAACACAAACTCTTCACCTTCAAATTGGTTTGAATAGAACCTTCCTCTCTCAAGCAGATTAGGATCAAGCTTTGTGAGTTGATAGCCAATCCATTCCCAAAATCACATCAAAGTCTTTCATATCCAAGCAGACTAAGCTTGCTTCGAGTCCGTGACCACCCACACATACCTGGCAAGGATCATAAACCGAGTTAAGTTCAACTTGCTACCCGTTGGGCTGTCATCGACTATCGCTTTCGGGCCATTAGCTTTGGTTCAATGGACATCTTCTTAGCAAAACTAGGGGACACAAAAGAGTGTGATGCCCCAGAATCAAATAAAGCATAAGCGGAGAGCAAACAAGAACGACACTTTGACAAGCAATGACAACCAATCATAGAAACAAAAGCTATTATATGCGCATCTTAAGAGTAGAGCGCATTACCTGTATTAACACCTGGGATCGGCTCGGGCCTCTTCATTTGTCACAGAATCACCCGACCTTGAGATCATGGGCCGGAGCGGAAGAAGAGAACGCACATGTCGCCGCTCGGCAGGGTGCCATACGTAGCTGCACTGGAGGACTATCATCCGCGGATGAGGGCAGTCTCGAACCATATGCCCGGACTCCTTGCAATTGTAACATATAAGAGTCCTGGGAACCATAGTGAGGAGTTGATGTAGGCCTCGGGCTTGACCGCATCCGACCTCCGGGACTGGACCGGAAAAGTAGTAGTAAGATCCTCTCCTTTGGAATTTTGTGGATCCCCTAGGTTCGTGAGAGGTCAGTGGGCCTTTTACCACCTGAATGGCCCTGTAATTCTCTCTCTGCTGGTCCTCAATCACCTTAGCGGCCTGGACCGTCTCGGGCGTAAGTAGGGTACTTGTGTAGCACCACGTAATACTAATGCTAGGTCTAAGCCCCTTCTCAAACTTCCTAGCCTTCACATTCTCGGCCTTCATGTACCGGGCGAAGTAAAACAGCTCCTCAAAAGCTTGCCGGTACTCAAGGACCGATTTGGATCCTCAAAGAAGCTCATAAACTCGGACTCCTTCCTATCACGGAAGTTTTGAGGGAAGAAATTTTTGAAGAAGACTTCCTTGAATTGAGCCTAAGTCGCCTCCAAAGTGAGTTGCCGCAAAATGGTCTTTGTGAGGAGAGCCACCACGCATCGAATCACCGGAGCTGGTAGGTAGCACACCGGATCTCGTCCGTGTCATTGCACTGTATCACTCTGAAAGATTCTCTCAAGATCCCTTATAAATGTTGCCGGAAAAAGGAATCACGGGCCATCTTGTAGAAGGTTGGAGGACGATGTTTCAAATCTCTCCGATAACCTAAGCAGATCCACCTGCTCGAGTCACCGGCTTGATCGAAGGAGCCACGCAGTTTAAGGTAGAATAGGTGCTGGCACCTCAGGTCAAAGGAATTCGGCACGTTTTGAGCCGCAGGAACACTAGGTACAAGCAGAACCCACAGGGCAGCGGGGAGGATTGACTTCGCACATGAGGAGGCACTCGCTGCGCTTTCCTAACAAAGGCTTCGAACATAGCCATGTTTTCAGCGTGATAATTGGCGCTCGCTTTCTTGCGCCTCCCTATGCTCTCGCTCCACGGATTGCAACCTATCGCTCAACAACGCTGGCGACATCCGCATTATTACTAATCATGCTACCTGGTAGAACCGTATTCAAGCCTCACCGCCTCTTCCCTAAAGAGAGAACGTTGGCATTCGATCGCGTATTAACCATGGTTCACACCGTTACAAATAACACCTACAGCTTATAGGCACAATTGCAATATTAAGCAAACCAATCAAAAAAATCGATTTGCAAAGGTAAACATAGGTTACACGAGGGGTAAGGGAAGCAATTACGAGGGTAATAAACATTAAAACAAGTTGGTTAAGCAAAACAGGCGAAAAACCTTTTCCTCGGCGTGGTCGGATTTACATGCGGTTTCACTAGGCTGCATCCGAGTGTAAATCCGACCTTCACAGACCAAAGGATGGTCTCGGGAATCAGGATTCACGGTCGGATTCAAAATCTTGCATCCGAGTGAAACCGCATGGCCTAAAAACAGAATTTCTCACTCGAACTCTCCTTCAAAACCCAAATTTCTTTTTCCAAACACCCCTACGCTCCGGAGAACCCAAACCGCACTCGTTCCTTGCTCCCTCTCCCTTCAGGTGGATTTTGGCACTCAATCCACGCATGACAGCTCCGATCGAGTTCAGTATGCCCTCTTCCCTCTCTATCGATCTATCTCTTTCTCCTTTCGACTTCTATTATGGAGAAACCCCAAAATCCATTTCGGGTTTACAAGATTTGGGGTTTTTTTTGTTTTCTCCTAGCTATTTAGATGGATTTTTGTCCATCCTACCTTCGTTTCCCTTCATATGCAACCTAGTTGGGGCATTTCCCCCAATCTTGCACCATCACCAAGGGTTTGGGTTGATTTTGGGAAATCCCCAAACCCTAACCGAAATTCTATGTCTTTTGCGCCAATTCAAGTTCGGTTTTGCTAGGTAGGCTTGTGTATATCATTTGGGGTTGTCTCAAGCCATTACTTATTTATTTCTTGCAAATCGGAACTTCAGAATCACATCTGAATTTTCTTTTAGAGATTCAAGCATTATTTACCACAATTTAGCTCCATATATTGCTTGAACTAGGTATTTAGTATAAACTTCATGTGTTAGGTGTACTATGGCCATGTATATATATTGTGTACTATATCATTGAACTTGACCAAATTCTGAAAATTTCCTCTTTGGGTTCATAGTATAATTTTGTTTTCAATTCAGTCCAATTTTGTTTGAACTAATTGCTTGTATGATATAATGCTTCTCCAGCATAATGTGGCCATGTACCTTTATCCTCTATGATTGCATCTACATAGTGGCCATGCATCGAGGTCTGGTTCTACTTGCCTTGTTTCTTTTCATTGTATATTTGCTTGACCTTAATATCCAAGCATGGACTTAATGTGTTTCGTATTCTTGGCCTTCCTTGGTTGCGAGGTTAGGGAATCTAAATGGCTCCTAGAACAAGGCGTGCACGGGCCGAACAAGCTGCCCTGATTGCTTTGGATACGCAATGGTTCCAGACCTGAGAAACAGGAGATGTACCAGAGACCACTTTCGCTTAAGAATATCTTGGAGGGAAGAGATGTGGTACTTGGAAGACCTCAAGGCCTACAAGGTAGGGCCGAGATTTAAGCACCTTGGGTGGTCCAACCTCCTCAACCTTCCGGAGCCATTCTATCCCAAGCTCGTTCATTACTTCTACGCCAACCTCGCACACCGAGAACCTAGTGTACGTGCGAGATTACCGGATCCTCTCTTATGTCGGGGAGTCACCATATCCTTCACAGGGCACAGTTGGCGGGCATCCTCAATGTAGCCATCTCTGGGAGAGAAGACCTCACAAGACTACGGAAGAATCCCTACTCCTTTCTCGGAGAGAGGCATACAGGGAGTTATACAGGAGCTTACACGTGGGGCATTCGAGAAGAAAGCCGAGACTTCTTTTCGCCAATTCTCCTGGGATACTCGAGTCGGATTGTGCAAAGACAACATCGTGCCTATAGGCCGGCCACCGCACTACGCTTCCATCTTCGTAGGCTATGTGGCCTATCACCTCTGAAAGGCATTCCCATCTCGCCGCCCTACATTATCATGCGGACTATGGATCACGCGGGCGAAATCCCAGGAGGAACTTAGATTTACCCTATGGGAGGTTGCTCACCACTATTTTCCAGCATTTTGGAGTCGACTTGAGTGAGGAGGATCAAGACTTAACTTGAAGATCCACCTCTGGATCGTAACGCAGCAAGGCGAGGATGCGACCGCGATGGATGCATATAGCGATGGGGAGCCATTGTCCCAAGCAGGGGTCACGGGCTCGAGCCTCGTGTACAGGAGCCTCCTCCTCGGCCCGGTTTGCGATGCGGCCTCTTCATCCGCATCGCTTGCTCTAGTGGTCTCGACATCGATAGATTCTTGCAACTACGGGGCCGGATGAGCACCAACATGGCTCGGGGTTTGAAGGAGTGAACACTAGGCTCGATGCATCGACATGACGCACGGAGAGCCTCGAGCAAAGAGATGGAGGACTTGCGCTCCTACCTCCACGATGAGGGCACAGAGGGACGAGCCCAAGAGTGATGATGAGATGGAGCAAGTAGACCTCCTGTCCATTCCCACCATGCCTCAATGGACCCCCAGCTTTTTGTCTTACCATGTAGCAAATTTATTTTTTTTTCTTTTTCTTGGTTGTAAGAACTCAAGTCTCCAGTTCCTGAATTTTGTTATGAATCACTCGCTTCGCTTATGGAAATGTATTAACAAATGAAATTAAGGAATATATCTATAATTATATACACACGTCTTTCATTTCACTGTTGTCATTGTATTATTTCGCTATTGTCTTGGCTTTCTCCCTAAAGATTCACACACATTCCAATTATGCATTGTTAGAAGCTTTTACTTTAAGAACCTATTTGTAGTAGTAAATCACAATTCCGCTAGGCGTGGGCTGGTGCGAGCATCTCGCTCGATACCACGCCTGTCACGCCCTATTCCGCATAAGGAATATAATATCATATAAAGGGTACTAGGATTTACGCGTGTCATCCTACTAAACCGCCGGATCGACACGTTGTCCTCAACGCATACCATAACCAATATTAACACAATATAATATTAGAATGCAGAAAAGAGGAATATTACATTCCAAGGATCGATAGTATTGCGGAAGCGTATAAATCGAATAGTTCTAAGATGTTCAAAGGCTTGATGTTAAATACATAATTAGTTACATTTCCAATGACCATCTAATAACTATCAAAAAATGGTATAACAAGATAAGTATTTCACCATAGGCCTTAGCCTCAAAAGTAATCAAAAGGGATCGAGTCCCGAATATCCTCACGGCCCGTAGGCACAATCATCGCAGGACACCCGTCGCCACGTTCCTCAAACACGGCCTCCGGTTCCTCCTCACCGATCTCATCGTATCCCGAGGGCTGAACCTCCAAGTCCCACGAGATATCCGTCACCTGCACTCATAATCTAAAAATGCGCGCACGAGGGGGGTTAGCTCCATCGAGCCGGTGCCGAGGGGATGGGAATGCACAAACACGCAATTCACATAGTCCAATGATGTACGCATGTTAAGTCCATTTTTCCACCTAACAAACAACTAAGTCAATGGCATATGCTAATCGCGACAACTCGGGAGACACTGTGGGTCACTTAACTTATCGCCACAACGAAACCTCAATTGTCACGTGGGACCTACGCCCGATCGAAGCCTCCAAGACCACTCAGTGGCGCGACCCACGATAACCAATACTACCACGACCGGGCCTCTCCCACCTCCACGTAATCCGGCAGATCGATTACCCAACACCTAAACCCCCGTTGGTAAGGGTCGTAGCATAAGGGTGTGAAATCCTAGCCACAATATACTACATGCAAGTACTATCGTCCCGAGAGGTAATCCGGGCGCATCAACTTTTCATCCTGGTTTAGTGCCCGTTCGCACAAAGACGGCACGGCTGCATACAATTCGGCACTGACATTCAACAAAATTTCTTCATAAATGTATATAGTGTTGGGGTTCCGCACGGCATGCCACCCAGCACCGAGACCCATCAAGGTACCACATTACCAATCAACATTATAACAATTGTATATAAGAGTATGCGATATGCGCGAACATGCTTATTAATTATAATGATTACATAATATATAATGCAATAATAATAACAAGCCCAAACGACCAAACCCACTCACAACGTATCGCCAAGCACCCAGGTTTATCGATTGTCGCCTCGATCAAGCAATAAGCCACAAAAGTGAATATTTTAACCTATACAAAGAGTGGAATAAGGTTAAACGAGCGAAAGGAACGGATCCCAAAAAGATCTCCCATAAACACTTAAGTATAAGGTTTCGAGAGACGAAGTGGTTGCGGGGAGTGGTTTCATGCCCAAATTCTGCAACCACATGTAAATCCTAGGAAACCGGGACGAGTTTTAGTCAAGGTCGGATGCGGATGTGGTTTGGAAAAACTGAATCCAGTGTAAATCCGAGCTTCACGGGGGCTCGGGACAATTTTGCCAAGGTCGGATGCGGATGTGGTTTGAAAAACTGAATCCGAGTGTAAATCCGACCTTCACAGAATCCTTCTCGGGAAGGTAGTTTCGGGGGGTTTCTTGCAGTCTGAAATCACATGTAACCCTCTACACCTTCGTGTCCAAAATCCGAAGGATTCCCCTCCAGACCCCATTTCAAGTGGTTTTAAGGCACAAGGACTTCTAGAAAACTCTATCCTAAGCTCCTTAGGGTCCAACCTTAAATCCCCCAAATGGCAATGAGAACCCTCACATTAGAGCTCATAATGGAGTGAACTAACTCCACCATAGCTTGGCTTTAAAGCTCCATCTACTCCCTAGGTTCCAAGAGAGATCTAGGTCAATCTCTCCCATTACCCAACCCCTTTTTGAAACCCAAAATAGAAGAAGGAAGAAGCTTACCTACCCCCAAGATGAGAGCTCCACGATTTCTGCCCAAGAGATGGGGTCTCCACCTTCCTCCAAGCCTCTCTCTCCTTCCTCTTTCTCTTTCTCTCCTCTTTCTCTCCTCTTTCTCTCCTCCACGATTTAGGGTAGAAGAGGATGTTGAAGAAGAAGTAATGTTCTCTCCCCCTCCTCCTCTCTTTTATAATAAATGGGTATTTGGGGTACCTCAAGTCAAATGGGTCATGAGGCCTAATGGGTCAACCCATTAGTCCTATGTGGGTAAGTGGATGGAATAACCCACCATTGGGCCAATAGGTTAAGTGGGCCTGCCCACAACCCTAATTAAGGAAAAGCCCATTCTTAGATGGGCTCATATGAGATGGGTATAAGTCCCCAATGTACTTCCTAAAGGTACGCGGGACCCGAACTTAAATTATTCCCTTCTCTCATGAAATAGCTCGAGCGGTTCAAGCCCGGACCAGCACTTCGAGGTTACCAAGGGAAGAATAATTAATAAGACTTGAGGCTAGAACTTACTTTTCCCCCTGTCATGGTTTATTACCCATGACCCGAACAGCCGCCACGGCAACGCTAAGCTCATCACCGAACGAAATATCCAAATTGAGGGCGACGGTCCGGATGCTCTCTCCTGAACTCCCGCTTCCGCTTCCGGGCTGGTACTTGAGGGTAGGTCGCGTCGGCAGTTGATTTTTTTTTTGTTTATTTTTTTTTTTTTTTTTTTTTTGTTGTTTTTTTTTTTTTTTTTTTTTTTTTTTTTTTTTTTTTTTTTTTTTTTTTTTTTTTTTTTTTTTTTTTTATTTTATATTTATTTTTTAATAATATACAGGCTGCTATTCATATTTCTGAGAATCCGGTCCGGTGTTTCATGAGAGAACGAAACACATTGAGGTCGATTGTCATTTTGTTCGTGAGAAGCTGCAGGAAGGGATTATTTCCCCTCGCCATATTCGCACTGGGGAGCAACTTGCTGATTTGTTCACCAAGTCTTTGGGAAGTATGAGAGTGAATTACATTTGTACCAAGCTGGGCATGATTGACATCTATGCTCCAGCTTGAGGGGGAGTGTTAGAAGTAAGGGAGAGAGGGGGAGTCGTGAATAGGGAATAGCGTCAGCCCCTATTCACGATTCCCCTATGTTGGGGGTATTTTTGTCTCTTGGTGTTATTTGTCTTGTACCCTATTTAATAATATGTTTTGGGAGCAGTCCTTCTTACGGCTGCAGTCCCAATTGTGCAGTTCTTCTTTCTCCTCCTCTCTTCTTCTTTCTTCTTCTTCCTCTTCACTTAATCTAATACTTACCAAGTTAACATTCTCTAGTTAACGATTGTATAGTTTACCATCTCGCTCAGTATCTGATGACAATCTGTTCTTCTATTTATTCTGTATGTTCTTTGAAATCTTTGGTCCTGCCATTGAGCCTGTGCAATTTTCACATGGTTGAACTGGCCCAAAAGCACTGCTTACTGATAGTTTGTCAATCATCTTTCTTGTGATGCTTTCTACTTTTTGACATTTGATTTTTCCTGCCTTCTAGTCTGTGACAAATCTTTTGACGCTTTAGCAGGAATTGTCAAATTCTAGAGTGTCCTCAAAGTACTCAGGATGTAAGTTTTCCTCAGAAGCTTATGGAGACCTGCTGGCTGGTTACAGACCTGTTCGTATTGCCTGGAAAGATCTTGATAAATGCAGTGTTTGCTACATGGATGAGGTACATTTTCCATTGTTTAACAAGCTTTCTCTTTTAACTTTGAGACTTTCACTTGTTTTCTTTGTAAGCTTTATTTTTGGTTGGTTGGCTATTTTTTCTTCCCAATTTTTTATTTAGATCCCTCAAATTTTATAATTTCATATGGATGAAATTAAGCTTATCAAGAATTCTTTTTTTCCCAGGAATATGAAAACAACTTGTTTCTGCAGTGTGATAAATGCCGAATGATGGTAAAACTTTCTTAATGTGATCTTATTTTGCATATTTTTTATATTAAATAGTTGTACTGTGAAAGCAACCATTGTATTGTCTTTTTTTTTCCCAGTTCCTAAGCTGATTTCTTGTCTTATATTTAATCAGTTCAACTTTTGTGGATAAGGGAATTTTCTTTATGTGCGCTTTTTGGTCCAATTGTTCCTTTGAGGTTTACATTTAATAATGATTGTTCAGGTCCATGCTAGATGCTATGGTGAATTAGAACCTGTTAATGGGGTTCTATGGTTGTGCAACTTATGTCGGCCAGGGATTGCCAAGCATCCCCCGCTATGCTGCCTTTGTCCTGTCGTTGGTATGTTAACATTCAAAAACTTTTTCAGTTGTGGTGTGATAAATTATCCATCACTAAGTCTGAAAATTGAATTTCTTTTAGGAGGTGCCTTGAAGCCTACAACTGATGGACGCTGGGCTCATCTAGCATGTGCTATGTGGATACCCGGTTCGTTGGCTTACATTGTAAAACCTGGTTGTTAGTTTGGAATTACAATCATATACTCTACTTTTTGATTACCTTGCATTCTTCAGAGACTTGCCTATCTGATGTCAAGAGAATGGAGCCGATTGATGGGGTTAACCGAATCAATAAGGTAATTAGCTATTTATTTCCATATGAAAAAAACTTATTCTCATGGCCCATTTTGAAAGGGTTTCCAAAATGGTGGAGCATGTGGACCATTGATTTTGCTCGACTGACTGTTGGATTAGTTGTACACTTATAGTTTAGCCACATGGAAAATTTCTGACTGAAATTCAATGCAGGAAGGTTTTGCCCTTCCCATATCCTGATCTGCCTATTTTAGGAAATGCTGCCCCCTTTTATGCTATTCTGTTTCAATCTGGTTGCATTCCAAGAGTCGTATTGATATCAAATTGTTTTGGGTGGTTTTCTAATGTTCATGTTTCCTGAATTACCAGGATCGTTGGAAACTTTTGTGTAGCATTTGTGGTGTTTCTTATGGAGCTTGTATCCAGGTATGATTGTGACAGCTCTAACAGCTACTACTTACCATGAAACCTATTTCTGCATTGATGGTTTTGATGGGATGATATCATAGTTGTCAAGGCGAATAGGTAACCCAAGGTGTTGCAGGGGTGCCTAGGATTCAAGGCGCCCTAGGCATGCAGTATACATAATATAGAAATGATAATTATATAATTACATTTTATGCAACATAGAAGCCATATCAATGCAATATGATATAATTATGCAAATAACCTAATATGAGAAAACCAATAATAAACAAAATATAGGATTTAATATAAGCATATTCATCAAAAACCAGAGGGCGGGCCTTGGTGCAACAGTAAAGGTTGCTCCATTGTGACCAAGTGGTCACGAGCTCCTTCGCCTTCTCGTAATGCTACAGATTCATCAACTGCCACTGCTACCTTTTTTTTCCTCCAATAAATTTGGTGCGGTGTGCCACTCTTGTCAATTCCACGAGTCCAACTGTTCAGAGATTATCTGCTGATTGCCGCCCTAAACTTGCAATTGTTGAGATGATGAATCAGTGGAAACCGGAGGCTATCTGTCAGTCTATTCAAGCAGATTCACCGCATGGTTTTACAACAATCTCCTCCAGATCTTTGTATGCCCTCTAATGGATTGCAGAACTTGCATCCGAATTGAGGTTTGTCCTTCTCTGTTTTCTCTTTCCGAAGAGTTCCCCCTTTTTTCCCCTTTATAATTTATTGTTTGAGTTCATGTCTCAATGCTTTATTGCCTGGACATGAAATTTCGGCTTGACAAGTTCCTCAATCTTTGTGTGTCAACCTTCATCCTCAAAAATTTAATCTGACATCCTTCAGCTCGTATCTTCCCATCTAGTTCAAGCAATCGAGCCTCCAGCGTTAAAGGCATTCATAATTTTAGGTTAAGGGGAAGTGGTGGAGACGAAGGGAGATGTAGAAGGCGGGAGAGGGGAGAGAGATGCCAGGGTTGATAGGGCTACAGGAGATCACAGAGGGAAGGGCATCGTGAGAGGTTGGGGTAGTTTAAGAATTTCAAATATCAGGGTAAATAGAGGTGGAAGTTTGGATTTCTGGGGGAATCAGAAAAGAAGTTTTCGGTAGGGGAGTTTGAGTTATTATAGGGCAAGTATAAGGAAGTGATAGTAATTTGACCTTTCTAATTTCCAGATCTGAAATGTTATCATAACATGTATTAGCTGCGTCTTTTTTTCTGGTCGTTGATCGTTGTTATAGTCTAGTACATGTACAATAATGAATTGGCTGCAACATAGTTCTGAGGTTTTTTAACACAGTAGCTGAATGAAAAAGAAAAAGATAAAAAATACCAAGAAGGGCAAGACTTGGTACAGATAACCTCAGTGGAAGTGTTATTCAGTTCTAAAGGTAGGGTTGCTAACTTCTTTGGAATCTTGAGCAACCTGAGCAGAGGTATGATGATATAGAAAAATGACTGGTCACTGGATGAGGATTCTGATCTGCCATTTATTGGTTACTACATCAGATTAGCTGGATGTCCACCTGCTTACATTATACAAGTTCTATTTTTTTAGAATTGTTCAGTAGAACGTTATGGCTTCTCTTGTTCTTTTATAGCTGATTTATGTATAACTATTCTATTTAATTGATATACTGTTTTACTTTTTTATTATTTTCCCATGTTGTTTTGAATTGTTTGAAACTGGAATATTTTTTTCAGTGTTCAAATAGTACTTGTTGTGTAGCATACCATCCGCTATGTGCACGTGCTGCTGGCCTTTGTGTAGAGGTACATTCTTTCATCATGCTTTGTGCTTCTTGTTTCTGTTTTTTTTTTGGTTTGCTCATATATTGTGTTGTTCATCTTTTCCTATAATTGTTTGGCTTATGAATTATGCAATATTTTACCTTTATATGTATTTAGGTTGAGGACAAAAACAGGCTTCACCTTATGTCCCTGGATGAGGATGAAGATGAAGATAATCAATGTATTCGTCTACTTTCCTTCTGCAAGAGGCATAGGCAGCCATCTAATGCACGTTGTTCACTTGCTGATGAGAAAACTGGGCAAATTAGCAGGCGTTGTTCCAACTACAATCGTCTGTCTAATCCATCTGGCTGTGCTCGTACTGGTATAGTATTTATTTGCTGTCATCTACCATTCAATCATTCTCATTAGTATTATTTTGTATGGTTTTCCTTTTTGTAAATCATCTTCCTGTTTGAAAGTTGTTTTTAGATTGGGATTACTTTTGCATGCTTTAATAATCATATTATGTTTCCATTAGGAATTGGAGTTTTCTTCTCTTAGTGCTGATTCACAGAGAGGCTATGCCATTATGTTTTTTAATTGCAAAAGTTTTACAGTAAAATATATTATTGTTGTGCTGATTAAGTTGGATTTACATGTACTAATACTCATTTGATTGCGCTTGTCTTTACTTTTCTATTATTTTTCAGAACCTTATGATTTTTGTACGAGGAGGGGAAGGAAAGCACCTGAAGCCCTTGCTGCTGCATCCTTGAAGCGGTTATATGTAGAGAATAGACCATACTTGGTTACTGGTTACTGTCAAAATGGATCGTTTGGAAATGTACCCTCTTCCAATCAACTCACAGCTCCAAGATTCTCATCTATCCTTCAAAACTCAAGAACCTTTCAGCTTGAGAACCCTAAGAATATCCTTTCTGTAGCTGAAAAATACCAATACATGAGAGAAACCTTCAAAAAGAGACTAACATTTGGTGAGCATCAATGCCCTTGAACAATGTACATAAGAAGTTGAACCTTGGTATTTATCATTACTGATGTGATTTTCTTGTGCTATAACTCTCTTAACATGGTTTTGTTTGATCCAAATCTACCATTCTGCATATTTATCATTTTCTCATCTAGAGAGCATTCTTGGTGATTGAGTGGAGTAACCTTGGTCGTCCTTTTTTTTGGGTGAGTAAAGAATTCCTATCCAAAAGGGAGAAAGGAGATACAAGGGGCTCCGAAAAGGGGAGGAAAATAGACAAGGAAGAAAAAATTACGTACAAACTAAGCCCGTTCCTCTGGGAGAAGAGGAAGAGGGCTGCAAAAGGGAGAGGGACAGACCCCAGGACACAAAAATATGCCTGTTTCTTGGGGAATCTATACAACAAGAGAAAACCATAGCAATCATGCTCTTGATATCTGTCACACCCCGGCCCGGTTATTAAGGGCCAAGTATGGCGGGATGTCTCTGACATCCAACCAATCCCCAAGGATCACAAGTGCAGTACCCTATTCACAATCATTACTCACAGATACAGTAATCAGAGGCAGCGGAAACAATTTAATTAATAGAGATAACATCATTAGTAAGAGAAGTCTAAATGATATTTCATTTATATAAATGATAAGGCTTGTGATACAACTATACGGTTCTCAAAGGTAGCACAGAGCAAAAGTATACAAAAAACTATTCTATAAATATATAAAGCATTTATAAAGCATAAAAGAGTGGGGAGGTAGCCTGGACTATCAGGCCAAGATCAGGAGGTTGCCCAATCATCACGTGCGCACGAAGTATCGTGCACTTCAAACTCCAGCCCGCAAATCCAACATTAGAAGTAACTAAATCACCGAAAAATAAGGATATCCACAAGTGAGCTCTCAACGAGCCCGTGAAGGGGGGTACAAGCATACAAACACAATAAATCCACGATGACGTGTGCTAAACTAACATGTTCCTAGCAGATACTAAGTCTCATGGGTATAAGTACTACTACTAGCGGTAGATGCTAACCTCGGTCCCTGAACTAACCCTTCGGTCACCCGAGCGAAACCATTCTACCACGGTGAGGACCCGCCGCCGGAACTAACACATCGGACCCGACAGACCCCCAAATGACCAACCCCGCTGTTTATTCCCACAATGGAATTAGGGACCCGCTAACACGGGAATGTAATATGGCATCCCTAACTAACACATCGGTTCTCGCCACGGGTTGTCCAACACCTTTCCCTCTGTGGTAAGGGCGCGCAGATCTTGGGTAATGAATATCATCCTAGCCAGTCACGAGCTAAAACGTGATGAGGCAAGATGATCCGAGTTATAAATTACCGAATTCCATCATCATAAATTCACATCATATAAATAATCAATGCAAATGCAATGCAAGATGTCTCAGGCAACCTATTTCACATGCAGATCTAATGTATTAAATAAAAGCTAGAAAACTACATGTTCGGTATAGAGGTAATGATGCATGCGAGCACGGCATTCAAAGATAAAGTTGAAATTAATGTGATAAACACACAGAAATTAAGGTCGAATCCCCTTACCTGTAATCGTAGCTAGCCTAGTGAATAAACTCCAATAAGCGGCAAGAACAGGTACTCAAGACACCCTAAATATGAGACAAGAATATTATAGATTAGTTATAGAAGGAATCTGGTCGCTTACCCACCAACAATCTAACAAACCGACTAGAAAACAGTAGAAACAACCCTAAACAACATACCAAACACCATGCAATAGGTTCTGGGATGGTCCAAGGTCAAGTCCTAAGGGGTATAGGTCATAAGGGCACAAAAATAGGAGACCCGGATGCAGACTTCCGGGGAGGCGCAACCGCCCCTGCCCCGCAACAACATCCGGTCGATTGCTCAATTTGGGGGTTTTGCTTCAATTGGCCAGATCTTTGCATGTATGGCCCAAATTAAAAGTTTTAACATTAATTCAAGGTGGGTCAATCTATTTTGGGTGTTCAATTTCATAAATAGTTAGTTAATTTAGGAATTTCTTCAATTAAACCTAAATTAGCTAGGTTAGGGTTTACTATACAAGTAATAGCTTCAACATTGAAGGTTTGATTAGAGTTTAACACTCAATTTCAGGTCTGATTGGACTGGAAATAGTTAGAACAGCCCAATCTCACAACAAAATCTAATTATTCAAGCTTAACTTTGAAGCTTTAATGGAGTCCAGCCATCTTAGGTGTATTTAGACTAAAAATAAACTAAACTTAGAGGAGAAGGAGAAGGATATAGCAAGGGTTCTCAGGGCTTACCAGAAATTAGAGGCAGAACAGGTGTTGGTAGCACTTTTAATGGAGATTCAAGTTCAGGTTCGGTTGTGGGAGGTAAGCCTTCAAGAGCACTTGTTCTCTCTTCTTCTCTTCTCTTTTCCCTTTTCTTTCTTCCTTCTCAAGCTGGAACAAATTTTTCAGCTTCTCTAACTCAGAATGTGTTTTGTAAATAGTATAAGAGAAGTTATATATATATAGGATATTTAACCACTAAGGGGCGTAATGGTCATTTGTTATAAATTATTTCTAAAATTGATTCTTTTGTATTTATTACCTTATTCCAGCTACAGATCGACGTCATGCGACATCAGGGATGATCCGGATACGGGTAACTGTCCGGAACCACTTTCCCCACTGGGGAACTGGGTCCCACGAGGTCAATTTTACTAAAATACCCTTCTAACCCTATTTGGTCGTATAAAATGTTATATAAATATATTTTAAATTATACTTACATTGAGTTTAATTAAGGGGGAGGTCCTGCAGCTTGTCCAGCCAGCAGACCCGACACAGGTAGCTCTGGTGCGGGGTCCCACAAGGTAAAAATTACTATTCTGCCTCTAATACACTAATTAATTAAAAATACAACATACATACATATAAAATGGGATTCTTACCTCGGGATTCGCCAAGACAGAGAGAGGCTTCGCAGTGCCATCAATCCAAAGATGCCACGCTTACGTGTTGCTTCCGTGACACCTCGACTCATTTAAGGCCACTAGAGTCGGCCGATCGGAATGCCTTGCAGACGAGCCGCGAGATAGGTCCAATTTCTTAATCAAGACGGCCCACAACTTAGAGGCTAGCGACGGCCAAATATTAAACTGTAACCCGAAATCACACGATTTCAAAAGTTCAAATTTATTCGAAATTGACCGGTTTCACATTCTCCCAACCTTATAAGAATTTCGTCCTCGAAATTGATGCACCTAAAGAATCCGAATAACTGAGGTTATTTCAATGAAAGATCATGACTTACATCCTTAAGTCGTTTCATGTTTTGGGTATCGTATAATCTACAGGTCGATGGCTTTTGTTGACCTGTTTTGGGTCAGACAGTATTCTAAACCGACCAAAGATATTATCCTCTTTTCCAAAACTCTCCTATTCTTTCCCTAAACACAAAAGAATATACAAGAGGAGGGGTCCTAGAGTATCTAAGGTAACTTGGGAACAATTCATTACAAGACTCAAGTCACCATATCGACAAAGTACCTAAACCTAAAAATACAAGGAAAATAGTCTCGTCATTATTTTTGTTCTTCTTTTATCTAAATTCTATTATGTTCATTATATTTTCATATAATTCGATTATTATATTTTATCAATATTTTTAGGGTTTAGGTTATAGTGTATAAGTATGTATAATTCTTGCTTATATGGTTTTCCATTATGAAGACTTTCCCTTCTGGTTATGCAATACCTAACTCAATTGTAGGATGAATTGGAATATTGATGGAATCCCTATTGCTCACTCCCAATAATGGAGGGGACATTCGGGGACCCATTACTCCACTCATACTTATTGTTGAGCAAAGTTTTGCCACATCCTTCAATTCCAACTTCTTCTTCTTTTTTTTTTCAATTGTTCTTGGCTTTTATTACATTATGTTTAAAAGTGAAGGAATTCAAAAATTTTAAGAAGGGCTTTTATCTTAATGCCTATAAGGCGTTTGACTGGATGCCCAAACTAGCATTCCTAGGTCTTTTATTTTTGCTTACTTACCCTAGATACTCAATATATAACTCGTTATCGAGATGCAAAAGCACGAAAGCTATCATGGGAGTTCCTAAAAGAAACATTAGCATCATATAGTACTTTACATATATTACAATTACATAAGCAACCAAATCATACACTATATTCATTATTATGAATTATGATAACACAAGAATGCACATCTTAGTGTCATAATGTATTTAGTTTCTTTCTCTATTCACACTTACTACATTAATATATATACTTTTAATACATATATATATATATACAAATTTATATACAATATGCATGTTTAATCTTATTTTATTTTCTATATATTTCATTATTTATTTATTTTATTTTTAAAACCATTTGGGTGGGCCGGATGCAAAGTCTAATTGGGGCGGATGCGCAGGAAAATGATCCGGATGCATCCGGGAGTGGAGTCAGTAGCTCAATAAGGAATTTGGGTGTCCCGGATTTAGACCTGAACTCTCCCGGATTCAGACACCAATCCAGCCGGATCATCCGCCAGGCAAACAGGCTTTGTAAAACCCACTCAAAACACATCAAACTTCATTTCTTTCTCTTCACTAACACTTTCTAACTTCTCCTAAGGTTATTCTAGGGTTCCTATAACACTAATATGGACTTAAATCATAAGATCCACTCCTCCACATCTAAAGTAACTGTTCTAAACTTAGAACTTTTGTACATTTTTTGTTCTTCTTCTCAAAACCTAACTATGGCTCAGCATATTTCCTAGATTTTAGGTAAGTATTTACTCTTTTACTCCATTAACACGTATTTCTTTTATTCTTTATTAAACTTTATGCATTTCTTATATTTTCTTCCTTTCATCTTAGGTTTTAGCTAAGGTACATTATTGATTCTTATCTATCATTGTGAATGTGTTAGGTCTTAATATTAGGTATTATTTTTGTTCATTATAAACATAGTACAGTGTTAATCATAAGATTACCTAGTTCTTAATATTTTCTTATTAAGTTTTTAAAGTTTACTCTATGTTTTGCACGTGTTCTATCTAATGCTATATTAATGTACTATGATTCTTATATAATTACCTTCTCTCCTTATACTACCCTATTTTTTTTTTTTTGTGGTTGCATCTATTTATACTTATATTGGAATCTAAACAGATTTTATATATTCCAAATGTATTCCTACAAAATTAGTTTACCTAGACATATTGATAGGCTTCCTACCTTAGTACCTAATAGATTTAACAATCTTACCTCAAATTTAGTTGTTGTCCTAGACTTTACCTAAATAATTTTCTTCTTAAATTTGCAAGATTTACCATAAATGACTCGCAACTCAAGGCCGTGGAGGGAGAGGTAGAGGCGCAGCTACAATTCCAAATTGAATTCAACCCAAGGATCTTTCGAAAGTAGAGAAGAAAGGAATGTAGTCTGTCGACCATATCCCATTCAAGGTTCGGGAAAGATTTGAGAAACTAGGGTGGTTATCTATGCTACAACCAGAGCGACATCACTACCCTCGATCGTGCGACTCTTTTGAGCAATCAATCTTACCGGTATGAAGGAAAAGAGTTCATCATCAACTCTTATGCGAAAGACACGCCCATCTCTTTCAAAGACGCCGATTAGCTAATATTCGAAGATATCTTATGAAGGGGAGTGAGGTATCGCCCTCCAAGTCTGATGCATCCGAGTTCCTGGTGATGAAGAACAGGAATGGGTATATTCACTAATGGCAAGTTCTATGAGAGGATGAAATCGAGTTGGACTTGCTTTCATCACCCCGTGTCTTATCTAGAATTTGTGGATACAATGTAGTCCGAAGAGCGCCACCGGACGAGTTGTTCACAATGATCCTCGCACATACTGTCTCTATACAGATACCGCATTTGCCTTCGATGCCATCACGCGTGCTCACGCACAACCGCACGATAACCCTGGGCGTGGAAATCACACTGGGAGGCTACTCACCAAGGTATTTCCGATTGGTGTAAACCTATAATGAGGAGGCTTCGGGGGTAAAGTCTCCGAATATCAACCGGATTACCCGAGTGAAGATGGGTATAGAACTTCTACCTTTTTTTCCAGAGCTTGATCATCCTGACTGCACCGACATGGTACAGACTACTGATGCTGAGGATGCTACAGAGAGAGGACATACAGAGGCACACAGAGATCCACCTCCTCCTCCTCAACACCCTTCACATGGTCATGCGGGTGCTTCTTCCTCGCCTGTTGTGGCTGTTCCTGCAGATGGTACTCCCTGGGGACAGCTCTTTAGCCGGTTTGAGGGCTTAGAGAGATTCATAGCATAGGGATTTGATGGCATGAGGAAAGACTTCACTCATGTTAGCAGCCGTGTCTAGGTAGTGGAGACAGAGTTGGGTTAGTGGAGATCCCGGGACCTGTGGGTTATGGGCCCACCACCACCACAGTAGTGATGACTTATGCATCCCAGTCTAGCTTTTACTTTACTTTCCTCAGTTGTTCTTTATTGAACCTTGTACTTAAAGTCTGTAAAAAGTTGTAACCATTGTACTAAAGACTCAGCTAATTTATAAAGTTTTTTTTATTTTTTGTTATTTTTTATTATTTAATATCTCTTGTGTTGTACAATCAATTTTTTTTATTTTTTTATTTTAGTTGTAGCTTTTAGTTGAAGCTTTTATTTATCCTAAGTAGACTCACCTTCAGATCAATGAGTCTATAAGCTGCTGTACTGTGAACTTGATTGTAAATAGGAGTAGAGCACAAAGGCTCTGATACCACTTAAATGTCACACCCCGGCCCGATTATTAAGGGCCAAGTGTGGCGGGATGTCTCCGACATCCAACCAATCCCCAAGGATCACAAGCGCAGCACTTATTCACAATCATTACTCACGATACATGAATCGAGGCAGAAACAATTTAATTAATAGAGATAACATCATTAGTAAGAGAAGTCTAAATGATATTTCATTTATATAAATGATAAGGCTGTGATACAACTATACGGTTCTCAAAGGTAAGCACAGAGCAAAAGTATACAAAAACTATTCTATAAATATATAAAGCATTTATAAAGCATAAAAGAGCGGGGAGGTAGCCTGGACTATCGTGCCAAGATCGAGGTCGCCTAATCATCACGTCGCGCACGAAGTATCGTGCACTTCAAACTCCACAAATCCAACATTAGAAGTAACTAAATCACCTGAAAAATAAGGATATCCACAAGGGTGAGCTCTAACCGAGCCCGAGGGGGGGTACAAGCATACAAACACAATAAATCCACGATGACGTGTCTAAACTAACACGTTCCTAAAGATGATACTAAGTCTCACGGGGTATAAGTACTACTACTAGCTGGTAGATGCTAACCTCGGTCCCGAACTAACCCTTCGGTCACCCGAGCGAAACCATTCTACCACGGTGAGGACCCGCCGGTTCCGAACTAACACATCGGACCCGACAGACTCCAAATGACTAACCTCGCTGTTTATTCCCACAATGAATTAGGGACCCGCTAACACGGGACGTAAGATGGCATCCCGGAACTAACACATCGGTCTCCGCCACGGGTTGTCCAACACCTTTCCCCCGCTGGTAAGGGGCGCAAGATCTTGGGTAATGAATATCATCCTAAACGCATCCTAAACACGATGAGGCAAGTACGATCCGAGTTATAAATTACCGAATTCCATCATCATAAATTCACATCATATAAATAATCAATGCAAATGCAATGCAAGATGTCTTTGTCAACCTATTTCACATGCAATCTAATGCATTAAATAAAAGCTAGAAAACTACATGCTCCAGGTATAGAGGTAATGATGCTAGAGTGGCATTCAAGATAAAGTTGAAATTAATGTGATAAACACACAGAAATTAAGGTCGAATCCCCTTACCTGTAATCGTAGCTAGCCTAGGTGAATAAACTCCAATAAAGGGCAAGAAGTACAAACATAATCCTAAATATGAGACAAGAATATTATAGATTAGTTATAGAAGGAATCCTGGTCGCTTACCCACCAACAATCTAACAAACCGACTAGAAAACAAGAGAAACAACCCTAAACAACATACCAAACACCATGCACATAGGTTGGGATGGTCCAAGGTCAAGTCCCGGGGGTATAGGTCATAAGGGCACAAAAATAGAGAGTCGGATGCGACTTCCAGGGAGCGGCAACCGCCCGGGCTCGCAACAAGATCCGGTCGTGTCCGAATTTGGGGGTTTTGCTTCAATTGGCCATCTTTGCATGTATGGCCCAAATTAAAAGTTTTAACATTAATTCAAGGGGTCAATCTATTTTGGGTGTTCAATTTCATAAATAGTTAGTTAATTTAGGAATTTCTTCAATTAAACCTAAATTAGCTAGGTTAGGGTTTACTATACAAGTAATAGCTTCAACATCAAGGTTTGATTAGAGTTTAACACTCAATTTCAGGTCCGATTGGGCTGGAAATAGTTAGAACAGCCCAATCTCACAACAAAATCTAATTATTCAAGCTTAACTTTGAAGCTTTAATGGAGTCCAGCCATCTTAGGTGTATTTAGACTAAAAATAAACTAAACTTAGAGGAGAAGGAGAAGGATACAGCAAAGGTTCTCAGGGCTTACCAGAAATTAGAGGCAGAACAGGTGTTGGAAGCACTTTTAATGGAGATTCAAGTTCAGGTTCGGTTGTGGGAGGTAAGCCTTCAAGAGCAGCCCTTGTTCTCTCTTCTTCTCTTCTCTTTTCCCTTTTCTTTCTTCCTTCTCCAAGCTGGAACGAATTTTTCAGCTTCTCTAACTTGTAATGTGTTTTGTAAATAGTATAAGAGAAGTTATATATATATAGGATATTTAACCACTAAGGGGCAGAATGGTCATTTGGTTATAAATTATTTCTAAAATTGATTCTTTTGTATTTATTACCTTATTCCAGCTACAGATCGACGTCATGCGACATCAGGGATGATCCGGATACGGGTAACTGTCCGGAACCACTTTCCCCACTGGGGAACTGGGTCCCACGAGGTCAATTTTACTAAAATACCCTTCTAACCCTATTTGGTCGTACAAAACGTTATATAAATATATTTTAAATTATACTTACATTGAGTTTAATTAAGGGGGAGGTCCTGCAGCTTGTCCAGCCAGCAGACCCGACACAGGTAGCTCTGGTGCGGGGTCCCACAAGGTAAAAATTACTATTCTGCCCCTAATACACTAATTAATTAAAAATACAACATACATACATATAAAATGGGATTCTTACCTGGGATTCGGCCCAAGACAGAGAGAGGCTTCGCAGGCCATCAATCCAGCATGCCACGCTTATGTGTTGTCTTCCGTTAGACACCTCAGACTCATTTAAGGCCACGGTAGTTGGCTGATCGGAATGCCTTTGCAGACGAGTCATGAGATAGGTCTGAATTTCTTAATCAAGACGGCCCACAACTTAGAGGCTAGCATGGCCAAATATTAAACCAGAACCTGAAATCACACAGATTTCAAAAGTTCAAATTTATTCGAAAATTTGACCGGGTTTCACAATATCACTAATCAGAGGAGATGTAGTCCAAGATTTGCTGAAAGGATCTGGAGTTGGAGGACCATTTTCCGAGATTGTACTCCATCCAGATGGGAAGAAGAGGTGTAGCCTCAATCTTGGTCAAATCTTCCAAAGAATTTCCCAATGGTTGGGCCATCTTTGGAACACGTTCATGTATGTTGTGTGTGTGTGTGATAAAAATAATAAATAATTTCTTAAGAACATAAAAGTGAATTTATGTTGACCTTCTCATGAATTTTAATTCATTTTATGATAAGTTATTGAAGTCAGTACATTTTGATTTTTTTTGGGGGGGGGGGTGGAAGAGAGTTGTTATTGTTTACTGTTTTGTCTTTAAAAAAGAGATCGAAAGAAATGGTCAACAGATAGCATCAAAGAGAAAAAAAAGTAAGTTAGTTTGCATCGTTCACTGTTTGTCATTAAATGAAGAAATGGAACTTTCAATTTAGAAAGAGCATTAAAGAGTAAAAAGGAAGAGAGTTGCCACTCCTTTTTTTTCTTCCATTAAAGTAGGTACAGAAAGAATGGTCGAATCAAAAGTTTAAAAGTAGTTACATACTTGGAAACGAGTAGAAGTCCAACAAATTAGTGGCACTTTCTCATATTTTCCCCTTTGTATTGTGGAGTGTGGTTTTTTTTTTTTGGATGAATGTGGAGTGTGGTTTTAAATTTATTTACTTTTGAATTCAACAAATTGCATATGCAGCAGATTGGTATATTATATGGGATCCTACTTGATAACAAACCATGGTTTTGATACAAATCCTTTTTTAGGGGAGGGGGAAGAACAGCTTTGGTTACTTGGTGTGTCACTTGTATACCGCGCAATTTGTGTCCTATTTCATTCTTGGTTTAATGCTGTTGTGAAAGATAAATTATCCTACCTTTAAAATCCTTTTTTAGGAGAGGGGGAAGGACGGCTTTGGTTTCTAAGTATGTCACTTGTGACATGTAGCGATAATTTATTCCTGTTCCATTCTTGGTTAACGCTGTTGTAAAAGGAATAAATAAATATCCTACTCTTAACTCTTCATATTTTTCAAGGCATCGACTAGGCGTCGCTTAGGCATCCAGATGCCTTGGTTGCCTTGCGTCCAGGCCCCCTCCAACGCTCCTAGACACTGTGACAACTATGTAACTCTTTAAGAAGTTGAATAGATCTGATGCATGCCTATTCATTAATTTCCTGCTTGTATTGCATAGCTCTAGGAGAAACTGTATGTTGGTACTTCCATTGCCACTTTATTTTATCATTGAAATGAAGATACAGGTGTATACTCTGGTTCATCCCACAAGGTGTATTTTTTTTTTCCATACTCACTGAATCTGGATGTGTAAGCTAATGAGATTATTATTATGTTTGCTTACTGAAGGGAAATCTGGAATCCATGGATTTGGCATATTTGCAAAACAACCACATAGAGCAGGAGACATGGTAAACTGGTTTGATTGTCTATATTGTTCTTTGTTTGGTATCATGTTCCATGTAAGGCATATGCCTATCTTAATGTGCTTGTAGGTGATTGAATATACGGGTGAACTTGTCAGACCTCCAATTGCTGACCAAAGGGAACATTTTATATACAACTCATTTGTGGTAAGTTAATTATAACTATACCTCTTCCCACATGAGAATATCAAAAAAAAATCTCTTATGAAATCTTATGACTGGGTTTTAATTTCTCTATTTTCTTTAAAAGTTAAAAAGAAATTTTACTAAATGTCAGGGGCTCACCCTTGTAAGAATATTATTTGAGTTAGATCCTAGCTATCAGTGTCACAAATGAGCATTTATTGCTTTTCACAGAAGAGCATTTAGTGTCCAAGTGGCTATCAATTCACATGGAACAAAGGTGTCCTCATGCTAGTGTATCTCCTATATATTGAATTGTGTTTGCTTTTTGAACCTGCTCATTGTAAGCATAGTTTAAAACCTCGTTTTGGTAGGCCATTTCGGCCTGACCAAAATATCCGAGATACCGAGATTTCAACGAGATTTCGCCAAAATCTTGTCCTTTTTTGCACAAATTTTCGGTTGGCCGTTTCGGTGGATTTTAGGTTAATTTAAGGTCTGATACTTCATGGAAACCCTATTTTAGGCTATATAACATATGTAAATGTTCATATTACAAAAATAGTCACCCAAATTGTTGTTTGGATTTGCACCTTTGGTTGGCAGTATACGGTCGAATCCTAATGTATACTTACACATTGTCTGAGTACTAGAAGACATAATAAGCAAGTTAAACAAGTAAATCATACAAACATAGAGTCAATGAGTCATAGAATTAAGTACATAATTTAGATGTCAGTACACTTTCCTAATATAAGTGTCTACTAATAATAATTACTGGGCCGTCCAGGATCGATCCCACTGATGGTCCGATGGAGCCGACTTGCATTGTCCTCTAACTGTAGGACAGATGATTGCCACGTCATAGTATGGGAGAAGAAACGGGTATAGTCCTCCACAGTTGCCATGTAAGTTGCATCATCGACATACTAAAGGTAACCTATCCTAGGATATAGGTCACCAAACTGTGAAGAACTACCCACTGAGCAACTGTGATATGACGCCGTTGGCAGCATGTATGGGTGGTGGGTTGGGTAGGAGAAGATGTTGTCCACAAAAGACGATCCAGTATATCCCTGTGATTGGGAGTCAATGATGTTGTTCCAAGTGATTCAGGCGTTGATGTGGCGAAAAATCGAAGAAGAAATCACAAAAGAGTACTAAACAGAACAAAGTGGCAAAATATGAGTCACCAGAGAGCTCTCGGTCGAAATTTCGACCGAAACTCACAAGATATGGGGCATTTATACTGTGGGTTTGTAACATATGACAGAAATTTCTGCGAGATGCTACAAACAGTCGAAATTTTGACATCTCGCCGAAATTTCGACTGAAATATTGCATTTTTTAATTTTTTTGGGTTCGATATGGTAAATCGCCTCGGCCAGGCCAGAATTCGCGAAATTTCCGAAATCTCGGTGAGATTTCAGCAATATTTAGTCCTATGATTGTAAGAAAGTCTAAACTAGTAACTTCTGAGATATTTTTTTGATTTTCTTGTTGTATTATTAAGTTCAGTGTCTGTGCTAGTAAGTTAAGTCTTGGTAACAGTGATCTGCCCCTCTGCTAGTTTATCTGTAATATTGAAATTGCCTTTCCTTTTTTAATCTGCTCTGTATCATAAGGAAGAAATAATATTGCCAATGCTAGTAAGTAATAAGTTGTCCAGATACTTCCTGAATTTCTTCATGTTATAGAGTTGACCTGAAATTGGCCTTGTGTTTGTATTATCTCGCGTTCCTTAGAACATTAAGCATATCCAGTTTGAATTTAGATTCCAAATTCGTTCAACCCCAAATTTAGTATGCATTGCTATGCAGTTAATTATAAAGAACTCTCTTTCTTCATCTGTACGCCCAGTTTTATTATCATTAATTGCTGAAACGGAATTTACTTATACATATATATATATATTTGTATGTGCGTGTATATGTATTGATGAATCAAGAAATAATGGGCCAATAAAAGAACGACACATGGCCACCCAAAGACGGAACCAGAATAACCTGTCGGACCAAGCCATGACTCAGTCCGCGTTTGACAAACCCAACCAGCAACGTGCACCAGGGGAACAAGAGAAGAGCCGAGTGCTCCCACTCAAATGAGGATTAGTCGAGACCGAGTACTCTCACTCGGACTCAGGCTCAAGATTGAAGAACCAGGAAGATCCGAGTGGTTTACACTCGGATGACAAAGCAACCCCCGACAAAAGAACCGAGTGCTCACACTCGGATCAAAGGTTCGCACTAGGCCTAACACAAGGTCAGCCTAGTGCTATAGATTGGACCTCCCAAGAAAATCCTAAGTTGAAACAACAACCGTAGCCCGAGCAAGTTGCGGGGCAACGTCACCTCATCCCAAAGATCACAGAATATGCTGAGTCACCAGGAATCAGCCGTTATCAAACGGCAGAATCATTTCCTACTCAACTAAGGACTCTTACCATGTGAAGAGTTCGCTTCCAAATATAACTCCGGTACGAGATCTCCTACCTAAGTCAGACTCTTTCCTTACAAGGACTCTTCCCATAACCGCCCCAGGCCACACTATAAATACCCAGGTATGAGGCTCAAACACCATCTAAATTTTCACTAAGTTGAAACGCTGTTACTTTGGAGACCCAACTTAGGCATCGGAGAGTCCTCGGCCGGAGCCCCACCGGCTCTCCTTTGCTCACTCGGTTTTTTGCAGGTTCATCCCAGGTGGACCAGAGCGGAGGTTTCCTGACACAACATGTATATATACATTACCTATAAAATAATTTGCAATTCCTTGATGGGTAAAATGGAAAAAAAAAAAATTAGAAAAGAGCAAACAAATGATCAAGGGATCGAGACCGTTATATGCCATTCTTAGCCAATAGATCCTCAAAATTGATAATACTTGTAGGTTATGGATAATTGGATATTAAAATTGGAAAAACTTTACATTTTTCTTTGACAAGTCATAGTTGAATTAGAAAGAAAGTGAAAAGAGGAAAGCCCTAGAAACTTTACATGAGTCTCTACGGCTAAATGGCGACAAAATGACTGGACACTATACAATGAACTCAGACCACTTCTTTTTCATCATACACAGGAGTAGCTCTGAACTCTTAACAGACTGAAGCCTCCCTTCCTCATGGTTTTTGACAGCTCTATTGTTTCTTTTCATCAAATGGACCAAGACAGTTTCTGGCTTAAAGAACCTCCGTTTCTTTTTCTCCACTTGGAAGTTGAGCCCTCCAGCCCCATAGTAGATGAGAAAATGAATTGCGTATCACCCATTTACATGCTCCTGAATCCTGATACACTTGTTTCTGTTTGCAAAGTTCCAAGGACCCAAGAATGTTCCTTAACCCAAAAGTTAACATTGAAGAGTTCCCTTTTATAACTAGTTGACATGTGAAATAATTCCTGTAAGATATTCAAGCCCTGCAAAAGTAAAAGGGCTTTAGCCTTCCTGGAATCTCTAATTTTGGCATGCTTAGAGAAGTGCTTGAGAAGCAATACTAGTTATCCCGGAGTCAAGAGTCTCAGAAATCCTTCCTTACAGCTATTTTGGAGTTATTTCAACATAATTTTCCTGTGGAGAAATATGCGTTCGTCATTATGAACTTGGAACTGTCACATCCTGGCCCGGTTATTAAGGGCCAAGTATGGCGGGATGTCTCTGGCATCCAACCAATCCCCAAGGATCATAAGTGCAGTTCCCTATTTACAATCATTGCTCACAGACACAGTAATCAGAGGCAGCGGAAACAATTTAATTAATAGAGATAACATCATTAGTAAGAGAAGTCTAAGTAATATTTCATTTATATAAAGGATAAGGCTTGTGATACAACTATACAGTTCTCAAAGGTACCACAGAGTAAAAGTATACAAGAAACTATACTATAACTATATAAAGCATAAAAGAGTGGGGAGGTAGCCTGGACTATCAGGGCCAAGATCAGGAGGTTGCACAATCATCACGTGCGCACGAAGTACCGTGCACTTCAAACTCCAGCGCCGCAAATCCAACATTAGAAGTAACTAAATCACTTGAAAAATAAGGATATCCATAGGGGTGAGCTCTCAACTGAGCCCAGTAAGGGGGGTACAAGCATACAAACACAATAAATCCATGATGCATTTACTAAACTAACATGTTCCTAGCACAGATACTAAGTCTCATGGGGTATAAGTACTACTACTAGTGGTAGATGCTAACCTCGGTCCCGGATTTAACCCTTCGGTCACCCAAGCGAAACCATTCTACCACGGTGAGGACCCGCCACTTCCGGAATTAACACATCGGACCCCGACAGACCCCCAAATGACCAACCCTGCCTGTTTATTCCCACAGCGAAATTAGGGACCTGCTAACATAAGACAGAAGATGGCATCCCGGAACTAACACATCGGTCTCTGCCATGGGTTGTCCAATACCTTTTCCCCTGTTGGTAAGGGGCGCAGTCTTGGGTAATGAATATCAACCTAGCCATCTGATCTAAAATGATGAGGCAAGCATGATCTGAGTTATAAATTACCGAATTCCATCATCATAAATTCACATCATATAAATAATCAATGGAAATGCAATGCAGTATGTCTTTGTGCAACCTATTTTACATGCAGTCTAATGCATTAAATAAAAACTAGAAAACTACATGCTCCAGGTATAAAGGTAATGATGCATGAGCATGGCATTCAGCATAAAGTTGAAATTAATGTGATAAACACGCAGGAAATTAAGGTCAAATCCCTTTACCTGAGATAGTCGATAAACCTAGTCAGTTAGAAACCCAAAAGGCCAAGTAATCCTCACAAAAAATGAAGTAAAACAGTCCTAAATAAACATCAAAACATCATATATCAGTGAGCGTAATAGTCTAGGTCAACCCTAAGGAATCAGTCCAACAATCACACAAAAAGGGGCAGCCGGATGCAGACTTCCAGTGAGCCGGTCGACCACCCCTAGGCCTGCAATAGCATCCAGGTCAGTGTCCGAATTTGGGGTTTTGCTTCAATTGGCCAGATCTTTGCATGCATGGCCCAAATTAGGAGTTTTAACATTAATTCAAGGTGGGTCAATCTATTTTAGGTACCTATTTCATAATTAGTTAGTTAATTTAGGAATTTCTTCAATTAAACCTAAATTAGCTAGGTTAGGGTTTACTATACAAGTAATAGCTTCAACATTGAAGGTCAAGATTAGAGTTTAACACTCAATTTTAGGTCTGTTTTGACAGGAACTGATCTACAACAGTTCAATTCACAAGAAAATCCAAACAATTAAGCTTAGACTTGAAGTTTAATGGTGAAAGGCTTATTTAGGTTGGAGAAGAAAGGAAGTAAAGGGGAAATCAGCAAGTTTCTCATGGCCTACCTGAGTATAGAAGTAGAACAGATGCTGGAAACACTTATAATGGAGATTCAGGTTCAATTTCGGATGTGGAAGCTATGCCTTCAAGAGCAGCCCTTGTTCTCTCTTCTTCTCTTCTCTTTTCTCTTTTCTTCCTTCTCCAAGCCGGAACTGATTTTTCAGCTTCTCTAAGATGTGAATAGTGAATGATTTAAGAGAAGTTATATATATATTGTAGAGAGATTTAAAATTAGGGAAAGGCTTGGATGATTTATTCACCCCAAGCACATCTTTATTTATAAGAGTAATAAAAGAATAAAATTATGTACATGAGCAATGTGGGACTAAACCACTTAATAAAATAACAAAGAAAAGAGGTCCAGAATACCCCCACGGTATTCTGGCCATATATCTAACACTCCCCCTCAGGTTGGAGCATATATATCATGCATGCCCAACTTGACTAAGATAGGATGAAACAGCTTGCTACTCAGTCCCTTAGTGAACACATCAGCCAGTTGATCAGTAGACTTCACAAAAGGAACACAAATGAGGCCGGCCTCAAGTTTCTCCTTGATGAAATGTCGGTCAACCTCCACGTGTTTAGTACGATCACGCTGGACAGGGTTATGAAGCAATGCTTGGCCGCTTTATTGTCACAATAAAGCATCAGGGAAGATGGACAGCAACACCGATATCCTGTAATAATCCTTTAAGCCACGTGGTTCACAAATTCCTCGGGCCATCGCACGAAACTCGGCTTCAAGATCGGACCTGCCACAACATTCTCGCTTCTTGCTACGCCAGGTTGAGTTCCCACCAACAAAGGAACAAGAACTGCAGAGATAGATTTCTGTCAGAGAACCAGCCAATCGGCATCGGTATAGGCTTCAATCTTAAGGTGACCCGTGGGAGATAGAAGGATTCCCTTTCTGGAGCGGACTTCAAATACCTCAAAATACGACTGATTGCATCCATATGAGAGGAATAGGGATCATCGTGAACTGGCTCACCAAACTCACAAAGAATCGCAATGTCGGTCGTGTGTGAGAAAGGTAGATTAGCTTGCCCCTAACCGAGTAAACACCCTTGTCAACAGGCTCACCCTCTTTCTCCCTAAGTTTTGTAGTAGCTTCCATAGGAGTATCGAAGGATGACACTAGCACACTGCTTTACGATAGATCAAGAACATATTTCCTTTGAGAAAGAAAGATGCCCTTTGAAGAGCGAGCAACTTCTATCCCTAGAAAATATTTCAGAGGACCAAGATCTTTGACCTCAAACTCACGGCCAAGGAGGAGCTTCAAATCCCTGATAGCATCACCATCATTACCAGTGACCACAATATCATCCACATAGACTATGAGAAGAGTTACCTTGTCACCAACTCGTCGATAAACAAAGTGTGATCAGCATTACTCGCTTATAACTGCTGAAATCATAGCCTTGTGAAATCGCGCCAAACCATGCCCTAGGGTATTGTTTCAGCCCATAAAGTGCACGCTTGTCTCTACGACCTTGCCCTGGTCCTGTCATCGAGAAGCCGTGGAATGTCCATATATACCTCCTCCTCAAGCTCCCATGGAGGAAGGCATTCTTTACATCTAACTGTGAAGATCCCACCCAAGATTTACGAGACAGATAATAGCACCGGACAGTGTTGAGCCGCGCGTGCAAAGGTCTCCCGATAGTCAACTCCATAAGTTTGAGTGAACCCCTTTGCAACCAGACGTGCCTTATATCGATCCACAGAACCATCAGCCTTCTGTTTGACCACGAAGACCCATCTACATCCAACTGGTTTCTTTCCCGGAGGAAGAGTCACAAGCTCCCATGTATTATTTTTATGTAGTGCTCTCATTTCTTCCAACATTGCCGCCTTCCACTTTCCATCCGTAGATGCTTCCCGCAAGTTTTAGGAATCGAAACAGTAAGAAAGAGAAGATACAAAAGCACGAAAAGATGGAGAAAGAGAACTATAAGAAACAACACGAGATATGGGATGTAAAGTACAAGTCCTAGTACCTTTGCGGTGAGCAATAGGTAGGTCGGAAGAAGAGGGATTACCAGGAGATGGAGGATGCGGATCTGGAGCCGCAATTGGATGGGTATTGGTGCTAAAGTGGATTGCAATCGCCCTCTGTTGGTTACGCCCCTTGTGTAGGTGAGTATGTTGGAATTGTCAATTCTCTTCTGAAATTCACCAATAGTTCTCTGGACTGGAGTCAGCTCCCCCTGAATAGGAACATTAACAACACTATTTTCTATGGTCTCCCCCTGTAAAGGATTCCCATTAGGTGAGGGAGGAACAGCCGGAGGAGGTTGGACATCATCCAAAGGAGGTTGGGCATCAGTCAAAGGAGCCTGGGCAGTAGCCGTGGGTGCCATCAAAGGAGGCTGGACAGCAACCAGAGGAACCTCTAGTGGAGGAATCTCAAAGGGCACATCTTCACTAGAACTCTCCCCTTGAAGAGGTGGTGAAGAATAATAAGAAAGGGTCTCATGGAAAACAACATCCATACTCACCAAGGTACGACGGGAAGGAGGATGGTAACACTTATAACCTTTCTGGGTTGGAGAATAACCCAAGAAAATACAACGGAGCCCACGAGGCTCAAGCTTGCCTGGAGATCTGGTATCCCTAGCATAACACACACACCCAAATACTTTGGGAGGGACAATAAAGGAGGAATGGCCCAGTAAAATATCAGAGGGGGTACGGGAATTAAGAACCCGAGAAGGGAGCCTATTAATGAGATAGGCGGCAGTGAGAACCGCATCCCCCCAATATTGAGAAGGAACATTCCTCGCAAACATCAAAGCCCGGGCCATTTCCAACAAATGGCGGTTTTTTCTCTCTGCCACACCATTCTGGGCAGGGGTATCAACACAACTAGTTTGGTGAATAATGCCATGATCAGCCAAATATTTTTGAAATTGGGATTGATGAAATTCGGTTCCATTATCACTTCTCAATATTTGGAGAGTAGCCTGAACCGAGTTTGAATCATCTTATGAAAATGCTGAAAACATGAGAAAACCTGATTTTTAGTGTCAAAAGATATACCCAAGTGGTCCGAGAATGACAATCAATAAAAGAGACAAACCAATATGACCGTAAAATAGAGGGCTTGCGACTAGGGCCCCAAACATCGAATGTACCAAATTAAAACAAGAAGAACTCCTTTTATTTGAAATAGGATATGTTGAACGTGTCTGTTTGGCGAAACACAAGCCTCACAAAAAAGTCATCCTTAGTATGTAGGGTGACCAAACTAGGAAATAAATGAGCTAAAATTCCTAAAGGGGGGTGACCTAACCGAGAGTGCCACTGGTAAAGTTCAGAAGAGACCAAGGAGGTCTGATGCAGCGGAGAAGGCAATGGTGGTGGAGAGAAGCGACCGTCATCAAGAAGGTACAAGCCACCATGCACTCTACCCAATCCAATCGTCTTCCCAGAGTCCAGATCCTGAAACACACAATGAGATGGAAAAAAAATGACTTTGCAGTTAAGATCACGAGTAATACTACTAATGGAAAGAAGGTTAGTAGTAAAATTAGGAATATGTAAAACAGAAGATAAGGGAAGAGAGGAAGTGCAGTTGATGAGTCCTTTTCCAGATATTGAAGAAAGGGACCCATCAGCCACTTTGACCTTATCTTTCCCAGAAGTGGGAGAATATCTGTGAAACAGACTAGAGGAACCGGTCATATGATCTGTGGCCCCAGAATCTATGATCCAAGGATGGGAAGCCACAGAAGCACAATGACCTACAAATGGAATACCTGACCGGGCAAAGTGTGAACCTGAAGGAGCTGAGGAATTGGCAGTAGCTGATGTAGTAGAGGCAGCAGCAGCGGAAGTCCTGAGCATACGTAGGAGGGCCTGTAGATCATCCTGGGATAGACCAGTGTCAGTAGTAGGGGCTGTAGTAACAGTCTCAGTCTGATGGGCCTTGGTCTTTGTCTTTATCTTTGTCTTGGCAGCCCGTTTAGCTTCAAAATCAGCCGGTTTCCCATGAAGTTTCCAGCACTTCTCTTTGGTGTGATAGGGTTTGTGACAGTGCTCACAAACAACAGTCCCTGTAGTAGAATCACCAAGAGAAGCAGTGCCACTAGGTGCAGAAGGGGTCGGGGCAGCAGCCTTGAGAGCTGATCTATCAGTAATAGGCGGGTGCAACATGGCAGCCCTACGGTGCTCCTCAGATGAAACCAATGCATAAGATTGTTCGAGTGTGGGAAAAGGCTTATGGCCCAACACTTGAACACGAATTGGATCATACTGCACATTCAAGCCAGCCAAAAAATCATAGACCCTGATCTTGTCCACATGCTTCTTATAGGAAGCAATATCAGCAACTGTAGACGGGTGGAAGTCAGAAAAGTGGTCTAATTGCTGCCACAGACTGCGTAGAGTAGCATAGTACTTCGAAACTGAAAGTTCACCTTGAGTGGTATGGAGGACCTTCTGCCTAAGTTCATATACCTGGGCATCATTGCCAAGCTGCCCGTAGGTTTCCTTGCAAGCAGCCCAAATCTGTGCAGCTGTGTCTAGAAGAAGAAAGTTATGCTGCAAATCTGTAGTCATTGAACCAATTAAGTAGGACATGAGAACACCATTATTAGCAAGCCACCTGTCCTGAGCAGGGCCTGGGGCAGTAGGTTGAACACTAGTGCCATTAATATGGCTGGTGAGACCACGGCCAGCAATGGCAAAAGAGGCAGACCTGGACCATAAAAGGTAATTCGAGCCATCAAGTTTAATAGGATTTGGTGTGAAGCTGTGGTAGTCAGTCTTGTGGTGACCATCGGTAGGTGGCTGATCTGAAGTAGCTGAAGAATCGTGAGAGTCACCCATACTGCCAGTAAAGAAGTCCAATAATGTCTTCAAGTGAAGGCTGAACTAACCCCAAAAAATCAGAGACAGCAGCAGTGAAGAACCCTATATCGAAATTGACAGGGTTTTGGAAAAAAAACCCTGAATTGTGGAGATCGATAAAGGGACAAGAGAGGGATAAAACTGCAGGTAAATAGCAGCAACTGAAGTCGATTGACCCTGTATAATGGAGAAAATAACCTGCAGAAATATAGGTCCAATAGGCAGCAGCAGCCCCAAGATCGATGGATGTCAGGGTTTTGGAACAAACACCTATGATGATATATCGATCTTAGAGAGGTCTTCAAAACTGAACTGTGAAGGCCCAAATTGCAGTCGAGTGTGTCCTTGAAAGTGTAGAACCAGCCCTGCAGAAGTAGAGCCAAAGTGTAGCAGCAACAAGCAGCCCCACACCCAAAGTCGACAATTGTCAGGGTTTTGGAAAACCCTGAAGATGGAGATTGATTGGGAGTGGAGGTCTTCAATGAAGGAGAATATATATGCTGAATAGATGCTGGAAAGGGTGCTGAAGAAGCTCCAATAAGGGAAGAACAGCCTGCAATAATGGTAGGGGCTGATCTTCTAAAAAACTTGAAGACTTCAAAACCGCAGGTAGAGTCCAGCAGCTATCGAACAGGGATTGATCATGGAAAAAACATAAAAGAGGTTGGGAGGGGCAGCACCTAAGTCATACGACCACCTCTTGTAGTGCTGCCCTTAGGAAAAAAAGGAGAACAAAGGAGAAACAAGGAGGGAGAAGGAGGAAAAACGATGGAGGAGAGAGAAGGGAAAAAAAAAATTCGATGGGGTTGGTCCCTAATTCGAAATCAGCTCTGATACCATGTAGAGAGATTTAAAATTAGGGAAAGGCTTGGATGATTTATTCACCCCAAGCACATCTTTATTTATAAGAGTAATAAAAGAATAAAATTATGTACATGAGCAATGTGGGACTAAACCACTTAATAAAATAACAAAGAAAAGAGGTCCAGAATACCCCCACGGTATTCTGGCCATATATCTAACATATATGACACTTAATCACTAAGGGGCAGAACCGTCTTTTGGTCATAAATTATTTCTAAAATTGATTCTTTTGTATTTATTACCTTATTCCAGCTACAGAATGATGTCATGCGACATCAGGGATGATCCGAATACGGATAACTGTCCGGAACTACATTCCCCACTGGGGAACTGGGTCCCACAGAGTCAATTTTACTAAAATACCCTTGTAACCCTATTAGGTCGTACAAAATGTTATATAAATATATTTTAAATTATACTTACATTGAGTTTAATTAAGGGGGAGGTCCTGCAGCCTGTCCAGCCAGCAGACCCGACACAGGTAGCTCTGGTGTGGGGTCCCACTAGGTAAAAATTACTATTCTACCCCTAATACACTAATTAATTAAAAATACAACATATATACATATAAAATGGGATTCTTACCTGGGATTCGGCCTAAGATAGAGAGAGGCTTCGTAGGCCATCAAACCAACATGCCAAGCACAGGAAATAGATGTGATGCTGCCCATAGCTTGAGGTTAGCATGGGAAATATTGAACCAAAATCTGAAATCACTCGGGTTCCAAAAGTTCAAACTTTTTTTTTTTTAATTTTTTTTTTGCGGGTTTCACAGGAACTGTTTCTATGGATTGTGCAATCAAGGAGTTGATTATGTATTTAACACTGGTTAGCTTTCTTTTTCTCCTGTTCTTTGTGATACTGCTTTTAAGCATGATTTGCACTGGTGAGTGGTGACATCATGTTTGACATTTTCTCCCATGTTTTCTGACACCGCAGCGCGTGAATTTGCAAAAATGCTTTTGTTTTCCTTCTTTTTTTTCTGCAGATCATTCTGTGTCCGGTCCTTAATTTGAGGGGCATGATTTTGTGGTAGGCCTACTGCTATATTACACCTGTATTTGTTGTCTTGACTAATATACCCTCCTTATATTGTATTTAAATGCAATTATTGGGTGTTAAAAACTATCTTCGTCAGCACATTGAAATACCCTAAAAGGTGAAACCTTTCAAGTCCAGACTGTTAGACTGGAAATCTGGAAGTGTAAATGACAAAGCTGTAAAATTAGTTATTTGGATTGCTTCTTTTCTTGCGCACAGGGTGCTGGGACGTATATGTTCAGAATTGATGATGAGCGTGTCATTGATGCCACCAGGGCAGGGAGCATTGCTCATTTGATTAACCACTCATGTGAAGTATGTATCAATTCTAAAACTCTTGAGCTTTGTTCATTTGGTTGATCACTAATGCCATAATATGCATTGCATGTAGTAACTCCTTTATTTATCGCTAGATATTTAAATTTTCCCATCCTTCCAGACTTGTGCAAAATTAGATGCCTTGTAATGATGCTATTAATGTATTTGTTCCATGGTTTATCTACATCTTCCTTCTTGATGATCTGGACTCATTTGAACCCCTGAACTGTTGCAGGCTTATTATTGGAATATGTACTCCAGAATACCGTGGGGGTATTCTGGTCCTTTTGGGGTAGTTTTTATGTTATTAAGTTTAAGTCGGCTATGTGGGTTTTAGTCCCGCATCGCCTATTTTAGTCTCTTGTAACTTTCCCCTCTATTATAAATAGAGGGGCTTACCTATCAATGAAGCTAAGCAATTATTCTTTCATTCTCTCTTTTCTAGCCCACGATTCTGCCAACATGGTATCAGAGCAGGTCTGATCTAGGTTAGAAAAAGAGAAAAAACCCTACTCCATCTCTTAAATCGATCTCTCCCTTCTTCTCTCTTTCTCGGCTTCTCCTTCTTCTGTTTTTTTTCTTCTCATCCTTGTAAGGGGGCAGCACTAATGAGGTAAATACAATATCCAATGATTTAGTTGCTGCCCTCCTCCATTATATCTATTTTTTTTCCATTAAAAACTGCTGGAACCATCTCTGCGATTTGGAGTTTCCCAGAATTCTTTGGAGATCAGAATCTTATCATCATAGAAGGCTGACCTTCCACCATTGGAGCTCCCTTTACTATCTTTTCCAGCACCTTACCACCCTATTCCAATGTCCTACTTCCCTTTTTTCTTTTTCTCCATCTCTCATTAACCATTCCAGCCCCTACCCTAATTGATCTCAACTTGTCAGGGTTTTGAAAAACCCTAACTCTAATCGATTTTAGGGTTTCCCTTTTCTGATGCGGCTGAATTTTTGGGGGTGATTCCCTACTACTACAAGCCCTACTCGACCTAAGTTTGGACCCTTTCTGATGGCTGGATTTGTTTCTATAGCAAAACTTCCTTAACCTGCTAATTTGGTTACCTGCTAAAAACCCTGACTTTCAGGTTTCAGTTTTTGCTAATTTTTGGAGGGCTGATTACTCCAACTACAAGGACCACTCGACCTCAGTATTAGCCTCTTTCCAAGTGTTTGAAGGCCCCTAACCCCAATCGATCCTCCTTTTCAGGGTTTTACAAAACCCTGACACATATCGATTTTAGGGTTAGGGTTGCTTGCTGCTGCTGGCGTTTTTTGGAGGTGTTTCTACCATCAAGAGGGACATTCTACTTCAACTATTCATGGCTTGAAGAAGTTCTATTACACAGGATAGCTGTTGCCCTATTTTTTCTGTAATTTTTTGTGTTTCTCCCTCTTAAAGATCAAGTCTCAAACACAAATAGAGATTGGTTATTCGTATAGGAGATCCATTTGAAGCCGCAGAGGACAGCATCTATTCAAATACATCATCAATCTTTGACAAGTCATCATCAATTTTTTTTTTGAAGCCCCCTTCCCTACAATCGATCTCAACTTTTAGGGTTTTTTACAAAACCTTGACTTTAATCCATCTTAAGGGAAGGGATGTCCTATCTTGCTGATTTTTTTAGGGGACTTTTATCACCATCAGAGGAGTATTCAACCCAAGTTTCAGCATCAATCATGGATTTATTATAAAAAAAAATTCAGGTTCATTCTTATGGCTCGATTTTTCCAATTATCAACTTATTTTCCTTGTTCTTATGTGGCTGGCTGTTTCCACTACCTATTGGATCTACTGGGTGATTATCTTATATTTGCTAGTTCTATTGAGCTTTACTACCTACCTTGCTGGTTCTATTGATTGGCTTCTGTAAGCATGACTGGTTGACATGTTACTGTTGCCTTTATATGGACTACTGCTGCCTTATTATTGAGACTGAGTATCCTACTATTGGAGATCGAATTTCTTTCATTATTGAAGACTTGAATCTACTACCCTGGAGATCAGCTTATTTGGGATTACAACAGTGTGTTCCAAGGTTATTGGTTGCAACTACGAACCTATTCCGTTATGTGAAGCTTTTTTTATTCATATCCGGCTTACTTTGAGAGCTTGATCCTAGCCTTATTCACTAATTCAGATCTGATCCAAGTTTTTTGTTGAAGCTTCTTACATCTATTGCTATCCAGATATCTTCATCAATTCTATTTAGCATGTAGGAGTTTATAGTTTGGAATTTTGCACACTGGTTCTTCCTTGTGTGAAGATCGATCAAGTTTTTGAAGAATGGTGCCTTCTCCTTCTAAAAATCAGACCTGGTTTTTTATAATTCAGATCTGATCATTGGAGATTGGTGTTTTGGAATTAGTTTGATCGATTGAAAAAGGTTGAAGATTACTGTGTTGCATTGTTTTTGTCCATGGTTCATTATCCCATTGCTCTTTTCACTTCACCACCTCCCAAAACATACCTTTGGCATATACCCATAACCTCTTTGGAAATTAATGGTATTATCTAATTTTCCATTTCTTCCTTTTCCATTACCCTTAGCACCTCTTGGAAAATTCTGGAATATTATGTTTTTGCCCTGTCTCTTACATCATCTCTGTTATGTCCATGTGTACTACACGTGAGGGGGGGGATTATGTATAGTACGCCTGCAGACATTGTAGAAGCAGAACTTGTAGGAACACTTGGTGCAAAATATAGAAGATCAGAGTTTTCACCATTGCCAATGGATATCTACTTTGTTATTGGGTTGAGTTTGCCGTAAGGGGGAGATTGAAGTATTAAAGTATTGAAGATGTTTGGTTATTGCCTGCCTATATGAGGTTCTACAGTTGGGTTGATTTTTTCTGCTGCTTGATCTTTTCTACTACTTGATTCACCTGCTCGCTACCCTTGTTACTTATCTTCAAGATTATCATTCGGAGATTCATCACTTGACAGCAATAGAAGATTGGTGAAAGCTGCCTTTTTTGGAACACATTCCAGTCCTGGTTTGCTGATCAAGTCTGCCCAAATTTTGAAGATCTATTTTTTTCCAGTTCTTGAAGGTTTATTTGGGAGCTGCATTCGTCTTGAAGCTGGATTTTGCTACAACTTATTTTTTTCAATTTTGTTCAAGTTGGGCATTAGTATATTATATGCACCAACTTGAGGGGGAGTGTTAGCATTGTTATGGAGTTCTTTTTTTCTTTAGTTCAAGCTGGATCTTCTTTCTTTAATTATTTGTATAATCTAGCTTGAGGGGGAGTGTTGGAATATGTACTCCAGAATACCGTGGGGGTATTCTGGTCCTTTTGGGGTAGTTTTTATGTTATTAAGTTTAAGTCGGCTATGTGGGTTTTAGTCCCGCATCGCCTATTTTAGTCTCTTGTAACTTTCCCCTCTATTATAAATAGAGGGGCTTACCTATCAATGAAGCTAAGTAATTATTCTTTCATTCTCTCTTTTCTAAAGTCATTAATCATTATTCATAAAAAAGTAAAAATAAGAAAATAAAAACAATATATGTATTTAATTTAAACAGTTAATTAAGAAAATAAAAAGAAAATCTCCTCAATATTCATTTTGGAGAAAATAATATCTAAACTACCCACCAATATAAGTATATGGTTAAAATGACCGAACTTTTTGAAGAAATACCATTTCTGTACAAAGGCAACTGACAACTCCTGTTGATTTTAAGAGGATATTCGAATTTCCATTGTTAACCTTTTTGATCTGTTGTATGTCGTAAGGGTAATATTGTCCTTGTACTTATAGTGTCTAGGTTCATTATGCACATGTTAAATGTGTAGCTAGATAAGGATTGAGTCAATCATTTCATATTTGTAATATTCTGAAGTTATAAATAAAGGTATGGCCTCTGTCTCATTGACAATCCAGATTCACGGAATGCAACATGGCATTAGAGCCAAAACTCCAGGAATATGGGCAATGAATTTTTTTCTCTCCTTCTCTCGTGATTGTGTTCTAACCTAACCACCGCCAACCTTCTGCCGCCACCACTGCCACCACCACCACCTCCGCCAGCCCCTCTAGGCTCCTACCGACCGCCGCTAGCCCCAACAGGCCTCTCAGCCTTTCTCCTTTTCTCGCGGGAGGCCTCTCCAGCTTTGCCGTCCTCCTTTTTCCACCCTTGTGGTTAGTTGACTCCCACCAAGGGCCCTTTTTAACCTCTCTAAGATCTGATTTTTTATTGGAGGTTTTCTTTCTTCTATTCCTGGGATTTTTTTATCCAGCCACTATGCCTGATGTTTCCGAGGTCACCTCTGCTGCATCTGGTCTTGATGGTTTGTCGCAACATGATTTTATTTCGTTTCCGGTGAATCCTATTAAGCTGAATGGCAGTAACTATCTCTTGTGGTCTCGCTCTTCCTTGTTCGCGATTGGTTCCTGTGGTCTCTCTGGCTACATCACAGGCACCACTATTAGGCCTACAGAGGCTGGTCCCGCACAGGATCGATGGATGAATTTTAATTTCTTGGTCATGTCCTATTTGGTTAATTCCATGGACCAAGAAATTACCGGTCGGTACCTTCTTGAAATGGCAGCAAAAATCTGGAAAACAGCCTAGGACACCAATTCTCAGGTCGGGAATGCCGCCCAATACTATGAGCTCCATCAGAAGATCCACTCTACCAAGCAGTTGGAGCTGTCCCTCTCTCAATATTACAATAAAATGTGCACTATGTGGCAGCAATTGGATTTTTTGGGCACCTTCACTGCAAACTATGCCATTGATGCCACGACTTTCCGGAAGTGGGACAATGGTTTGCGCGTGTTTGACTTCTTGGCTGGCCTCAATATTGAGTTTGATCAGATCCGCGCCAATATTCTAAATCGTGATCCCCTTCCCACCCTCGAGCAGGCCTATGCGATTCTTTCTACTAAAGACAGTCGGCGTACAACCATGGTTACTCCGGCTACTCAGGAACGATTGGCCCTTGTGTCTGGTTCTCAAACCTCTTCCTAAGGGAACTCTTCTCGACCTGTTACTGGTGATCGCCCTCCTATTAAATGGGATCACTGTGGGAAGGAATGGCACACTAAGGACCGATGTTGGAAGCTTCATGGTCGCCCTACGGATACTCGAGGGCGTGGGAAAGGTGGCTCCAATCGGTCTACTCGTGCTAACCAGTCCTCTACAGAAGAACATCCCGAGCAATCTCTTTCGCAAGTTGTGGCTGAATTGCAAAATCTCCGGGATATGATGATTCGATTGGACACATCATCTTCGGCATCTGTGTCTCCTTCCTTGGCTGCTTCGGCTGTTTCTCTGCCTTCCAACTCCCCTCGAACTTCTACTCCAGGTATTCGGTTTGGTGGGAATTGCACCTCAGTCATACCCAATTCTTGGGTTATTGACTTAGGGGCAACCGACCATATGACAGGTTCATCCTCTCTTTTTTCCACATATTTTCCTTTGTCTGGCTATAACAAGGTTCGAGTGGCTGACAGGTCTCTTTCTCCGATTTTGGGAAAGGGGACTGTTCAATGCACCTCTTCTCTGTGCCTTTCATCTGTTTTACATGTTCCTAAGTTTTTTACTAATTTGTTGTCCATTAGTAGCTTAAGAAGGGATTTGAACTACAAAGTAAGCTTTTTTCCCAAACATTGTTTATTCCAGGACTTGGAGATGGGTCATACGATTGCATGTGGTAAGGTGGTTGGTGGTCTCTATGTGCTTGATGGTTCACCGGCAGCCTTGACATCTTAGTCTCCGTTTTCATCTACTAGCTCTGCATTACTTGAATTGAATAATTGGCATCATTGTTCGGGCCATCCCCCGATGGGTGTTTTATCAATTCTTTTTCCTAGTATAATAAAGAGTTGTAATTTGAACACTTTTTCATGTGATGCTTGCACTTTGGCAAAACAAACTCGGAGTGTTTATCCAATTTCTAATAATAGGAGCTTGTCTCCATTTAGTTTGATTCCTTTTGATGTATTGGGCCCTGCCTGATGTGTTTCTACCTCTGGGTTTCGGTGGTTTGTCACCTTCATTGACTACTACAGCCGTACCACATGGGTTTATTTAATGCATAGTAAGAGTGATGTATTTAACTGTTTTACCCTGTTTCATATAATGGTCCAGACCCAGTTTGATGCCAAGGTGTAGGTCTTACAATCTGATAATGGCAAGGAGTATATGGATGGTGCCTTTCGCTCCTATCTAGATTCCCATGGAATTATTCATCAGACCTCGTGTGTAGATACTCCAGCCCAGAATGGTGTTGCTAAGAGAAAGAACAGACACTTATTGGAGGTGGCTCGCTCCCTAATGTTTGCTGTGGCTGTACCTTCTAGATTTTGGGATGATGCGGTTCTTACAGCCACCTATTTGATAAATCGGCTTCCTACCTGAGTCTTAGGAGGTCGCTGCCCTTTGGATGTTCTGTTAGGATTCTCCACATTTGTTGTGCCACCCAAGGTGTTTAGCTGTATGGTGTTTGCTAGAAATCACCATTTTCACAGGAAGTTCGACTCCAAGGGTCTCCGGTGTGTCTTTCTTGGCTACTCGGCTACCTAGAAGGGGTATAAATGCTATCATCGTCCTCTAGGAAGGTGTTTGTCACAATGGATGTGGTATTTCGGGAATCTGAAGCATACTTTCCACAGCCGGCACCTCTCCAGGGGGAGATTCTAAGGGATGAAGATGTCCCATTGATTGCTCCTCTAGATATTCATGTGCCTATTATAGAGGATGTCACTGTTGAATTGGAGGATGGGATTACAAGTCAAGAACAGGAAGTAGGATAGAATGAGTAGCAGCAAACAGTCTAGGGGGAGAAAGAATTAAAGACTTACTCTCACGGAACAGTTTTTCCTTCTCATGGAATGTTGTATAAAGAGACCACCACCACCAATCCAACGCAATCAGCACCTTCTTTGAGTCCTTCTCATCGTCCTGGTAAGCCTCCTTCTAATCTCAGTCTTGATCCTAGTCTTGATTTACCAATTGCTGTTCAGAAACCAAAATGGAGTTGTACACAACATCCAATTTCCAATTTTGTGTCATGTAATTCTCTAACTCCTTCATTTCATGCCTTTGTATCTTCATTATCCTCTGTTACTATTCCTAACACCTGGCAGGAAGCAACAGCTGAACAGAAATGAAAGGACGCAATGAATGATGAAATGCGTGCCCTTGAGAAAAATCAGACTTGGGATTTGGTTGTTCCTCCACCAGGAAAGAAACCTGTTGGCTGCAAGTGGGTCTTCGTCGTGAAGCACAAATCAGATGGTTCTGTAGAAAGGTACAAAGCACGACTGGTTGCAAAAGGATTCACTCAAACCCAGGGAATCGACTATCAAGAAACATTTGCTCCAGTGGCAAAGATGAATACAGTGAGAGTCATCATTTCTTGTGCTGTCAACAGAGGATGGGAACTGCAACAACTTGATGTGAAGAATGTCTTATTGCACGGAGAATTGGAAGAAGATGTTTCCATGGTCATATCCCCTGGCTTTGCTACCTCTGAGACTTAGGGAAAGATATGCAAATTGAAGAGGGCCTTATATGGCCTAAAGCATTCACCAAGGGGCTGGTTTGGTCACTTTCACAAAGCCATGATTGCAAATGGCTATAAACAGAGTAATGCTGACCACACGTTATTTGTGAAGAAAGTGGGATAGCATATCACCATTCTGATTGTTTATGTAGACACAGGGAGTGATGCACTAGAAATTCGGAAGTTGAAGACCTACTTGGGCACTAAATTTGAGGTCAAGGATTTGGGTAAGTTACAATATTTCTTAGGGATTGAGGTTCCTATTCAGCTAAGGGCATATCTCTTTCTCAGAGAAAATATACTCTTAATCTATTAAGCGATACTGGGATGCTTGGTTGTAAACCGGCAAATACTCCACTTGAGCCCAATACACACTTAAAAGGCAAGGAAGGTGACCCTGTCGATAAGGGTAGGGTTTTTTTTTGGGTGAATAAAAAAAATTCATTACCAAAGAGAGAAAGATACAGCAGCTCCCTTAGGGAGCAAAAAGAAAGAAAAGAAGGACCAACGCCTCAAACATGGGAGGGCTGGAGAGAAATGGAGGACAGACCCCAGGAGACAACAATAAGCCTGTTCCTTGGGGTGTCATTTAAAATGAGAGAGGGGCCGAAGATAAATGAGCTTTGATTTCAAAATTAATGGAATCCCAAATCTGGTGATGAGTTCGAGATTTGGAGGTCCATTTCCTAAGGTTACGCTCCGTCCAGATGTGGTTGTTGGTGGCACAAAAGCTAACTTTCTAACCTTGTTGCAAGTAGAAGAACCAGCAAAAGTCATATCAATCCAAAGCCACTCTCTACTGAAAGGCAGAATTTTTCGACTTCTAGGCCAGCATTTTGCTAAGACTCCCTTCCAAATAGCCAAGGAGAAGGAGCACGCAAAGAAAAGGTGCTCAATATCTTCCTCATTGTTCTAGCAAAGGCAGCAAGAAGGAGAGGCAGCAATCTGGCGATGGCAGAGGAAGGACTGAGTTGGAAGACAATTGGAGAGAGCTTGCCAGGCTGTGAAGCAGTGACAGGGAATGTGATGCTTGAACCAAAGAAGTTTTCTCTAAGGGGCAAGAGGGATTTTGATGCGAATATGATCCCAGGCAGCTTTTGCAGTGAAGGAAACAGTCTTGGAAGGCAACCAAAGTTGAAAGTTAAGGACAGCAAGGGAACAAGGGAAAGATGATGGTAGGAGATTGAAGAAGGAAGAAGGAAGAAGAAGAGAAGATAGTGCAATGTTGTGTGTTAGAGAGATTCTCTCTTTGCATTGTTCTTCTTTGTCCCATAGGGCAGCATTCTTTGATGAGGTGATCCACACCTATATTAATTCACTAATAAGATCTTGGGGTTCCACTTATCAGTTAATTCTGATTTTTTGAGGAGTGCTTCACATCTGTTCAAGTGTCCTTCGCCTGCAATTTCAGCCTCATACAGTCATTTTTCAGGCCTCACACCATCTTATCGATTTCAGCAATTTCAGGGTTTTTTTTCAAAACCCTGACAATATATCGATCTCAAGGTTTTCTCTGGCTGCTGTTGCTGATTCTTGGAGACACTTATTCCTTCATTATTAGAAGGCTTTCATCCTTGTTTCAGCCCTTAACTTGGAGGTGTTCTTGGTTTTCTCTTCACAACAGCCCTCTTCTCCGATTTGGGATTCTTCACTGTCTCCATGGGTGACTCTATGGATTCGACTGCTACTTATGTTGGTGATGGAAACAGCAAACCGAGTATCATACTTTCTCTCCAAATCCAATCAAGTTGGATGGCACCAATTACCTACTTTGGTCTAGGTGCCTCCTTTGCCATTGCTGGCCGTGGCCTTCTTTGGTCATATTAGGGGATCCACTCCTATGCCCTCCGAGGTTGGGGCTGCTCAAGACAAGTGGCTTGCCAACAATGGAGTTCTTATGTCCTACTTGATTGGTTCTATGGTTACAGATCTACAACACAATTTTCTTCTCCTTGATACAGCCTCAGAAATTTGGGCTACTTGCAAGGAGACTTATGGACAGCTTGGCAATGATGCCCAGGTATATGAAATCGGGAAGAAGGTCCTTCACACTACTCGGGAGAATTGACGGTCTCCAAATACTATGCTACCTTGCGCAGCCTTTGGCAGCAATTGGACCATTTTTCTGATTTTCACCCAAGTACACTCAGATATTACTTCTTATAAGCAACACATGGATAAAATCGGGTTTATGATTTCTTGGCGGGATTAAATGTGGAGTATGATCGATTCGGGTTCAAGTGTTGGGTCACAAGCCTTTTCCCACACTTGACCGATCATATGCCCTACTCTCCTCCGAAGAAAACCGTAGGGCTGCTCATGTTGCACCCTCCTACAATGTGATCGCTCTCCAGGTGCTGCCCCCGCCACTCCTGCATCAGTGGCATTGCTTCTCTTAGTGATTCTACTACAGGTGCATTGTTTGTGAGTACTGTCACAAACCTTACCACACCAAGGAGAAGTGCTGAAACTTCATGGGAAACCGGCTGATTTTGAAGCTAAAAGGGCTGCAAGACAAAGATAAAGACAAAGACTAAGGCCCATCGGTCGAGATCACCATCGCAACTCCTGCTATCGACACTGGTCTATCCCAGGATGATCTACAGCCCTCCAACGTATGCTCGGGACTTCACGCTGCTGCCTCTACTACATCAAGAATCGCCAATTCCTCGCTCCTTCGAGTTCACACTTTGCCCGGTCCAGTATTCCATTTGTAGGTCATTGTGCCTCTGTGGCTTCCCATCCTTGGATCATGGATTCCGAGCTACGCATCATATGACCGGTTCCTCTAGTCTGTTTCTACGTATATTCTCCCACTTCGGAAAGATAAGGTCAAAGTGGTTGATGGGTCCCTTTCTTAATATCCGAAAAGGACTCATCAACCGCACTTCCTCTCTTCCCTTGTCTTCCGCTTTTACATATTCCTAATTTTACTACTAACCTTCTTTCCATTAGTAGTATTACTCGTGATCTTAATCGCAAAAGTCACTTTTTTTCCATCTCATTGTGTGTTTCCGGATCCGCCTTTGGGAAGACGATTGGATTGGGTAAAGTGCATGGTGGCTTATGCACGCTTGATGACGGTCGCTTCTCTCACCACCATTGCCTTCTCCATTGCATCGTAACTCCTTAGTCTCTTCAACTTACCAGTGGCACTCTCGGTTAGGTCACCCCTTTAGGAATTTTAGCTCATTTATTTCCTCGTTTGGTCACCCTACATACTAAGGATGACTTTTTTTGTGAGGCTTGTGTTCTGGCCAAACAGACACGTTCAAATTATCCTATTTCAAATAAAAGGATTTGGTACATTCTGATGTTTGGGGCCCTAGTCGCAAGCCCTCTATTTCTGGTCATCGCTGGTTTGTCTCTTTTATTGATTGTCATTCTCGGAACACTTGGGTATATCTTTTGCACACTAAAAATCAGGTTTTCTCATGTTTTCAGCATTTTCATAAGATGATTCAAACTCAGTTCCAGGCTACTCTCCAAATATTGAGAAGTGATAATGGAACCGAGTTTACTGAATCACAATTTCAAAAATATTTGGCTGATCATGGCATCATTCACCAAACTAGTTGTGTTGATACCCCCCCTGAGAATGGTGTGGCAGAAAGGAAAAACCGCCATTTGTTGGAAATGGCCCGGGCTTTGATGTTTGGGAGGAATGTTCCTTCTCAATATTGGGGGGATGCGGTTCTCACTGCCGCCTATCTCATCAATAGGCTCCCTTCTCGGGTTCTTAATTCCCGTACCCCCTCTGATATTTTACTGGGCCATTCCTCCTTTATTGTCCCTCCCAAAGTATTTGGGTGTGTGTGTTATGCTAGGGATACCAGATCTCCAGGCAAGCTTGAGCCTCGTGGGCTCCGTTGTATTTTCTTGGATTATTCTCCAACCCAGAAAGGTTATAAGTGTTACCATCCCCCTTCCCGTCGTACCTTGGTGAGTATGGATGTTGTTTTCCATGAGGCCCTTTCTTATTATTCTTCACCACCTCTTCAAGGGGAGAGTTCTAGTGAAGATGTGCCCCTTGAGATTCCTCCACTAGAGGTTCCTCTGGCTGCTGTCCAGCCTCCTTTGACGGCACCCACGGCTGCTGCCCAGCCTCCTTTGGCTGATGCCCAACCTCCTTTGGATGATGTCCAACCTCCTCCGGCTGTTCCTCCCTCACCTAATGGGAATCCTTTACAGGGGGAGACCATAGAAAATAGTGTTGTAAATGTTCCTATTCAAGGGGAGCTGACTCCAGTCCAGAGAACTATTGGTGCATTTCAGAATAGAATTGACAATTCCAACATACTCACCTACACAAGGGGCAGAACCAACAGAGGGCAATTGCAATCCCCTTTAGCACCAATACCCATCCAATTGCCGGCTCCAGATCCAGATCCTCCATCTCCTGGTAATCCCTCTTCTTCCGACCTACCTATTGCTCACCGCAAAGGTACTAGGACTTGTACTTTACATCCCATATCTCGTGTTGTTTCTTATAGCTCTCTTTCTCTATCTTTTCGTGCTTTTGTATCTTCTCTTTCTTCTGTTTCGATTCCTAAAACTTGGCAGGAAGCATCTACAGATGGAAAGTGGAAGGCAGCAATGTTGGAAGAAATGAGAGCACTACATAAAAATAATACATGGGAGCTTGTGACTCTTCCTCCGGGAAAGAAACCAGTTGGATGTAGATGGGTCTTCGTGGTCAAACAGAAGGCTGATGGTTCTGTGGATCGATATAAGGCACGTCTGGTTGCAAAGGGGTTCACTCAAACTTATGGAGTTGACTATCAGGAGACCTTTGCACCAGTGGCGAAGCTCAACACTGTCCGGGTGCTATTATCTTGTGCTATAAATCTTGGGTGGGATCTTCAACAGTTAGATGTCAAGAATGCCTTCCTCCATGGGGAGCTTGAGGAGGAGGTCTATATGGACATTCCACCAGGATTCTCTGATGACAGGACCAAGGGCAAGGTCTGTAGACTGAAGCGTGCACTTTATGGGCTGAAACAGTCACCTAGGGCATGGTTTGGCAGATTTCACAAGGCTATGATTTCAGCAGGTTATAGGCAGAGTAATGCTGATCACACTTTGTTTATCAGACGAGTTGGTGACAAGGTAACTCTTCTCATAGTCTATGTGGATGATATTGTGGTCACTAGTAATGATGGTGATGCTATCAGGGATTTGAAGCTCCTCCTTGGCCGTGAGTTTGAGGTCAAAGATCTTGGTCCTCTGAAATATTTTCTAGGGATAGAAGTTGCTCGCTCTTCAAAGGGCATCTTTCTTTCTCAAAGAAAATATGTCCTTGATCTATTGACTGACACAGGGCTGCTAGGCTGTCATCCTTCAGATACTCCTATGGAAGCTACTACAAAACTTAGGGAGAAAGAGGGTGAGCCTGTTGACAAGGGTATTTATCAGCGGTTAGTGGGCAAGTTAATCTATCTTTCTCACACACGACCTGACATTGCAGTTGCTGTGAGTTTGGTGAGCCAGTTCATGCATGATTCCTATTCCTCTCATATGGATGCAGTCCGTCGTTTTTTGAGGTATTTGAAGTCTGCTCCAGGAAAGGGAATCCTTCTATCTCCCACGGGTCACCTTAAGATTGAAGCCTATACTGATGCCGATTGGGCTGGTTCTCCTGACAGGAAATCTATCTCTAGTTACTGTTCCTTTGTTGGTGGGAACCTTGTCACATGGCGTAGCAAGAAGCAGAATGTTGTGGCCAGGTCCAGTGCTGAAGCTGAGTTTCGTGCGATGGCCCAAGGAATTTGTGAACTTCTGTGGCTTAGAGGATTATTACAGGATATCGGTGTTGCTGTCCATCTTCCCATGATGCTTTATTGTGACAATAAAGCAGCCATTAGCATTGCTCATAACCCTGTCCAGCATGATCGTACTAAACACGTGGAGGTTGACCGACATTTCATCAAGGAGAAGCTTGAGGCCGGCCTCATTTGTGTTCCTTTAGTGAAGTCTACTGATCAACTGGCTGATGTGTTCACTAAGGGACTGAGTAGCAAGCTGTTTCATCCTATCTTAGTCAAGTTGGGCATGCATGATATATATGCTCCAACTTGAGGGGGAGTGTTAGATATATGGCCAGAATACCGTGGGGGTATTCTGGACCTTTTCTTTGTTATTTAATTAGTTTTGTATTATGTGGTTTAGTCCCACATTGCTCATGTACATATTTTACTATTCTATTATTCTTATAAATAAGAAGGTGCTTGAGATGAATTAATCATCCAAGCATAGAGTTCTAATTCAGATCCACTTAACAGTTACTATATTGATTTTATGATTATTCCACATGATTCAAATGATGTGGTTTAATGATGCATGCGTGTATGACTCATGTTATGTTTTGGATGACGGAATGCAATGGGTATGTTCATACATCCAAACTATCGTACTTAGTATTTATTATCAGGAGAATATTTTAACGTTATGCATATGTAACATGATATAGCAGATCAATGAAGAACAATGTAACAAAGAACCTATTATGACTAAAGGCCTACGTACGACCCGGTGTGGTATACTATAGATTGAATGCCTAAGTCCTTGAGGCTGCAGTCAAGATAGGTTCCGGCAATTGATTATGCCCAAGTCTTTGAGGCTACGGCCAAGATAAGTTCCAGCTTTTGACTGAAGGTATACCTATCTAGAAAGGGTGTTGAGGTCGACTAAAACGAATGCATAAAGAGTACAACAGAAGATGAAAATGATATGCCAATGAAATGAACGAACAATGTTAGGTCTAATGCCAACAAACAACCCGATGCGGTACACTAGACCTAAGAAACAATCAGTGGGAATGGTCCCACAAGCCTTACTTGGCACCTCAGGAATATAGGCATCAAAAGGGGGAGTTGAGGCTAAGAGCGTCAATGGAAAGTAACTTATGAAATGATCAATCAACACTGAAACCATGATCTGTTGTGACTACATAAAAGCAATGATGGATCAAAAGTTGTTAATGATGAATGAAATGTTATATATTGATTGAATGTCATGATATAACGCGAGAACCCTGATTCTCAACGTCATGTTTATATGATTATGATTACTATTTATTAGTATTACTGCTTAGTTGCTTATCTTGATCAATGGGCTGTAAAGCTCACCCCATGTTATCTAATGTTTATGTCAGATCAAGGTTCGAAGGACAAAGGCAAAGGAGTTGTGATAGAGCATGACAGGACTGATTGAAGGCGGACCATGTTTACCCTTTTTGTGTATATAAGGTTAATTATAGATGACGTAAAGATAATGAATGTTTTGTTTATAGACTGTTATAGATGCCAACAGTGTCACTACCCATGATAAGATTAGTGGGGTTTTATGTTTAAATAATTTTAAGAAGTATGAAATTTGGTACGCCTCTAATTCTCAATGTCTTCCGCTGATGATGGATTAATGCATGGATTATGTTTTATTACCTTTAATGGCTTTCGAGCCTTGTGCTCCAATGTAATTTATGATCACAAATGAATGAATGTTAAGTTTTTCCTTGCACAGTCCCAGTCAGATCTGGTGTAATGGGCCCCACTAGGTCTAGGCGTTCTGGGGGAATGACATTTGGAGTCTGAGTTGGCTGGTGAATATGGCAGTCTTCCTAATGCAGAGCACAACAGTCCAGCGTAGGAGGACAAAGAACCAAGGCTGAAACTAGAACTGGTTCTCATTCTAGTAAGCCCCACGACCAACACTTGTGGATGTTCTTCTAGAAGACTGAATGAAGATTTGAGTGGGCCCCATGTGCGTGGAGACGATATTATCTAGAAGATTGCATTATCTACAAGATTGATGGTTGGAATATTCTGTTAGATTTCTACTACTTCAGTTTCTATTTTGTTATAGTTCCTTTATTCTAGTTTATATTTTGTAATAGATTTAGTTGCCAAGTCAATAGCAATCTAGAATTTGCTATTTTGGTTTACATCATATTTCCAGAAGAGTTGCTATCTTTTGGAGTTACTATTTCTTAAGATACTTAGTAGCCAAGTAGGGAGAGCTAATTATTCTGTAATACAGCATATATTATAATTAACGCAAGGAGGCTCAGCCTCCAACGATTTGATTTATTGAGAAATTGGGTTTTTCCCTCTTTTTGTCAGTGGTGAAGTTGTCCTTGAACTATGGTGATTTAGCTCCAGCCATTGGTGGTGATTCCAATCCAGAAGGCTTTGGTAGTGATTCCAAAGTCATATCCTTTATTTCTTCCTTCTTCCTTCATCTTCTCAAGTTACAGTGAGCATATCAGGACATAATCCTCTTAATATACAAAATTTTCAGTCCTATATGAGTATTGGATGATGAGTTATTGGATTATCCTCAATGGGTTCAGTCTCTACCAAGTATTTAATCACTGCAAGTCTGTCCTGTGGCTGAGTTTCCCAAATCTGTCCTAACAGGTTAGTGAAAATGCATCACTTCCTTCAACCATCAACTCTTTCACCTCAAGCAAAGATTGACCAGAAAATTACCTTCTCTTTTAAGGATCCAGTTAGTACCTATAATTGTGGAACCACAGCTAGTCAACTGGGGCAAGGGGACAATATGCTGAGCTACACCAGTTCATAATAGGGGAGAGGCCAGCATACATGTCATTTTAAGAAGGTCCCTTAACACACCATGTCCTTTATTATTTTGTTTTTTCATTTTCTCTTTTCTTGCTTTATTTTCTCTCTTTGATAGTGGCTACAATGCTAACAATGTGAATAGTTTTCCTTGTGGATAGGGATGGTCCCTTTTCTCTTTGCATCCTATAATTGTGTAGGTTGTTGTTACCACCTTGACGGAGTTTGTAAAGGAAGGGGGTGGGGCTGAAGTGTTTTGTTTGGAGGGGCAAGAGTGGAGTATGGTAGCATCTGTCAATCTGTCATCGGCAAGGGGGTTCTTCGGGATCTGGTTTTTTCACTCCTTTATAGGCAGCTTTCACTTACTTTGGAGTTTGGCCTGAATTTCATAACCCTCTTACAATTCTCGCTTTTATAAAATTTATGTTGCCTAAAAAAACAACACCTTGATCTCAGCTCAACTGAATAGAGAATAGAAGAACCTGAATTATGTTCAGACTCTTAATTCCTTCAAAGCAGCTCTTTTTTGAGCAGGCACTGAAGTTATAGTTTAATCGGTGCTCCATTTTTTTATCAGTTTTACCCACTTTTTGTGTGTTTGGGAAAGGAAGGATCAAAGGTAAAGAATATGAGGACCTCTAGGCACCCATGTGGAATCTATGTGGATAACCTCAAAGATATACTGTGTCGAAGCCCACACCACTGCTTTGATAGATATTGACATGGATCAAGGAAAAAGAATCTTCGAAGATCCAGGAGCTCATTTCCCCTATACAGTGAACATCCACTAAGAGTAAACAACTCCATAACTTTTACACCATTCCCACACCAAACCATGGATAATCATGGGCTCACCGATTTTTAGTCAAAGAGTACAAAGAAATGATCCAATGGAGATCAGCGGCTTCATCTTTCCTCCAGTATTCTCTTTTCCAAAGTTCTGTCTGAAACAAAATCTGCAGCCACCAATCTCACACTATTCCCCTATAGCAATTTCTATACACTAAAACCACTATACATTGAAAATATTATTCACCCAATCCCGTCCCACCTTCTTTATTATCTTTTGCGGAAAAACGACCTAGTCCAAGAGTACAAAGAAATGATCCAATGGAGATCAGCGGCTTCATCTTTCCTCCAGTATTCTCTTTTACAAAGTTCTATCTATCTGAAACAAAATCTGCACCCACCGACCTCACACTATTCCTCTTTAGCAGTTTCTAATTTCTATACACTAAAACCACTATATGTTGAATAAATTATTCACCCAATCCCTTCCCACCTTCTTTATTATCTATTGTGGAAAAATGGCCTTGATCTCCATGATAAGAAAATAAAAGACTGAACCTCCCAAACTAAAAAATAATTAACTAGGACTCTGAGGAGAAGTGAAATAATCACCTATATCTCCCTTTGGGCTTTGCACTCCTTTATTTCTTTACTGCAATTTCACCTGTTGCTTATCAAAAAAAGAAAACTATGAATGCCATAGCCAATTATTTTCTCATTTGTATTAAGACTTTGCAACCATTATTTAAACATTAGTTTGTTGAGGGCAGAGACTTGGTGCAACCTCCAAAACCCTTATTAGGTCACTATGAATATGAGCGCACTAAAAGAGAAAAACTCAATTAAAGTGAGCAGTGGCAATTTTGTAATTTTCAGAACAGTTTAGGACCCTTTTGGGCAAAACAAATAGAATCTGGGACCAAACGGTAAATAAAATTTGAAGGGAAGGACCTTTTATAATTTCAATAATAGTCTAGTTTAAAACAGAAAAAAAAAATTATAAATAAAGGGGATTTGAGTAATAACATGGCTGGTTTGTTGTTGAGTAATAATATGAAGAATCTGTCCTGATGTGAAATTTCAAGACTGTCTTCTCCTACCTCTCAATTGAGTTCACATAACAGGCCAGACCTTGGGCGATTCAAGGTGAGATATCTCACACAAGTTCTCTGTTCAAACCATAGTTTGAAAACTCGCTGAATATTTCGGTAGTTTCAAAGTCACCGAGACAAAACAGTATACGAAATCTAAGACTGACATTGTTTCAACCGAAATTTCGGTACTATTTGTACTGTCTCGCCGAAACAACATAAACCTAGGTATAAATATACCTCATTTCGTGAGTTATGGTCGAAATATCGACCAGAACTCGCTGGTTTCAGTGGTTTCGACCTGGAGAAGGGGAAAAGTGCTGGAAACTTGAATTTTTTTTGTCGCATCACCCCTCCAACCAAGGGTGCAAATCCAAAACACCACTTTTTGTGACTTCTTTTGCAATTTGAAGGTTTACAAATGTTTTTTTTTTGGGTGGATAAATAATATATTACCAAAACGAGGAAGAGAGAGAGGGAGGGAATATACAAGGGGAAAACAGAGGGGGGAGAAAAAAGCCCCAAACCAAACTAAGAAAGGGAGTGAGGCCGTCAAAGAGCACTATCTAAACCCTAGGAAACAACAATATGCTTGTTCCTTAGGGAGTCACAAAAGGCCTTTTGAGGGAGAAGAGTCAACTTAGAGGAAACATCCAAAGAGATGGCTTTCCAAATCTGATCAAAGGACCGAGAATTGGAGGTCCATCTCCTAAGGTTCCTCTCCATCCAGATGTGGTACAAGGCTGCGCCAAACACAAGCTTACCAACAGTGTCGCAGATAGAACATCCAGCGAAGGTCATGACCATCCAGGCCATTCTCTAGCAAAGGGGAGGGGTCTCTTGCTGCGAGGCCAAATAGAAGAAAGGGCTTTTTGCCAGATGGTAGAAGAAAATGGGAAAGCAAAGAAAAGGTGGTCAATGTCTTCAGAACCGTTCCAACTGAGTATGCAAGAAGGGGAGAATGGGATTCTACGGTGAAGAAGGAAGGCTTGGGTGGGGACGCAAAGGTTTAGGGTTCTCCAGGCTAAGAAGCTGTGCCAAGGGGTGTGACCTTTGAACCAAACTAGCTTATGCCAAAGGACAGTAGGGGCCTAAGTTCTAACAAAGTTCCAGGCAGATCTAAATCTAAAGAGGCCGTTGGGGGAGGGGAGCCAAATAACCTTGTCCGATCGAGAAGAGGTGAGGGGAAGGGGGGAGGCGGGGACCAGGAACCATGAGAGATAATGGAGGAAAGGGGAGCGGTCTTAGGGATGTTTACATATGTTTTTTTTTAGTAAATCAATATATTACCGAACCCCAAAAGGGGGAAAGGAAAGGGGAACCAATGTACAAGAAGGAAAGAAAAGAAAGAGAGAAGGGAAAGAGAGAAAAAAAAGGGGGGGGGGGGGGGAGGCGGCCAGCCAGCCTACGTAGAGGAGGGGTCCGCAGAAGGGCAATATCAAGGCCCCAAAAAATCAAAATGTGTCTATTCCTGAAGTTATCTTTACAATGTCGCTACCGGATACAGCTAAGCTTGGAAGAAACATCGGAGGAGATGGCTTTCCAAATCATATCGATTGACCTAGATTTGGAAGTCCATCTCCTAATATTCCTCTCCAACCAGATATGGTGAACTGCAGCACTAAAAACAAGCTTCCCAATAGTGTCACAAATAGAGTTCCCTGGGAAATTCTTGAGCAACCAAAGCCATTCACGGTCGAAACTCCTAACTCTTCTGGTCCGCGGCCAGATAGAAGACAAGGCCTTGTTCCAGATGGTGGAGGTGAAGGGGCAGTCAAAAAAGAGGTGTTTGATGTCTTCTCAGCCAATCCAGCAAAGGTTACAAGAGGGGGAAGCTGGGATGGTGCGGTTTACATATGTTTATTCAGCCTAAAACAAGGTTTCCCTAAAATTCAGAACCTACTACGGCCATTTGCCCATTGAAACGACAACCAGAAATAAGCAGGAGAAAAAAGCAATGTTTTGACGAAATTTCGGTATTTTGGTGGTTTCGACATGACCAAAACACCGAAACGAACCGAGTCTTTTAACCTTGGTTCAAACTGAAACTTTAAAGGTATAATCCCATCACAGAAACCTCTTGAAATCAGCTAATGGACACCCAATACAAAAAGTGAGAAAATAATATTTAATTACTGAAACTGAATCTAGTGGAAGAACAGAACTAGACAATAAAATGGGTCAGATCTCTCAAACCCCCACTCCGTTTAGCAGCAAACTTTGAAGGCTGGGTCGTTTCTAGCACAAGGACCGTCTCTTAAAATTTTGAGCTGATCCAATTAGTGTAGTAATTTGGTTTAAAGGGTAGAATTGTCCATAGGGTTATTTCGATCCTGTAACCTATCTAGAATGTTCCACTCCTCATTATAAATAAAGATCGACTGTGTCTCATATGACGCAAGTCCTATTTTCTCAACTCAAACATGGTATCAGAGAGGGAAAGATTGACCTAGGGAATCAACCGTAATCCAGCCTCTCCTTCTCTCTCTCTCCCTTTAGTGCCTCCCACAGCCTAGCGCCTCCACCCATCAGCCTTTCACCTTCTTCTAGGAGCAGTCCTTCCTACCGCAGCCTTCTCTCACATCCACCCACCTCGGTGGCTCTTTCCTAAGCCACCGAGGGCCCCTTTTTTTGTTCTCCTTTTTGGTGTGGTTTCTTCAATTACACTAATGCTGTGAAGGACCTAATTCTGTTTTTTCTTTTCCTTTCTCTTTGACGGGATCCAGAATTTTATCCAATCGATTTTTCCTAGATCTTTCTGGCATCGTTTTTTCTGGTTCCCCTTTTTCTTCTAATCGATTCTTTTGCAGTCTTTTGGAATCAATTTTTTTGGCTTCTTCCTGTGTTATCGATTTTCTAAGGATACCACCTGAAATTGATCTCTGTTTGCAGTTTTTTTTTTTTTTTTTTTTTTTAATTTCTTGCACCTTGCTAGAATCAGTTTTTCCAAAATTCCTTGAAATTGTTTGGTGTTTTTTTTTAATCCGATTTTCGATACAAGATCGATTCTCTAGATTTTTTCGGGGGTTCTTTTATCCAATCTGAGATGATTGGTTCAGAGGTATCTTCTGGTTCTTCTGGAGAGAATGGAGGTCACCATTATCCAACTTTTCGCCCTTGTGCTATTAAACTTGATGATGGAAATTATCTTAAGTGGCCCAAGTCAGTTTACCTCTCTATTGATGCTCGTAGATATTATGGCTACCTCACCGGTGCTAAGCCAAAACCTACTGCTGAAGCTGAACAAGAAAAATGGAGTTCCGCCAACTCCCTGGTTATGTCACTTCTCTTCAATAGCATGCAGCCGGAGAATGCTGATGGTTATATGCTCTTGGACACTTCTGCCAAGATCTGGAAGGCGGCTCAGGGAATTTATTCCCAATCGGTAACGATGCTCAAGTCTATGAACTAAGACAGAAGCTTCATGCGACTAAGCAGCGTGATCGAACCTTGTCTCAATATTTCTATGAGTTGCAATCCCTCTGGCAATCCCTGGACTATTATAATGACATTCAGTGCTCCACCGCCGCAGATGTTATTGCATTTCAGAAACAGAAGGGTAAGTTCCGTGTTTATGATTTCTTGGCTGGCTTTAAGGTCGAGTATGACCAGCTCCGTGCACAGATTCTCAGCCATGAACCTTTTCCCACTTTGGAGCGGTCCTACGCCTTGGTACAACTGGAGGATACTCGCCGATCTGCTATGCTTCCGCATTCTGTACCTTCTGTACCAGAGCAATCAGCCCTTACTTCCGGTCCTGCTGTACCATCTCAGGGAAGTAACCAGAAGTCAACCGATCGCCCTGCCATCTACATGTGTCAGAGACTACCGAGGCTGATTCACCAGCCCCTGTTGCTCCTTCTGCTGCTCCTTCTATGCCAGATGATGTCACTATGCTGCTCCGCCGCTTGGTAACAAAATTGGATCAACCTGCCCCTGTCAATCCTGCCACCGCTTCCTCTACATTTTTACCAGGTTCCTCCACCACTTCAGGTATATCTTTTGCTAGTTGTGTGTCTGCTGCTCCCAGTCCATGGATTATTAACTCTGGAGCCTCAGACCACATGACCGGTAATTCTAGTCTTTTTTTCCCGATATTCTCCTTGTTCTGGTAAAGATAAGGTTCGCATTGCAAATGGGTCTTTTTCCTCTGTCTCTGGACAAGGATCCGTTCGATGCACTCCTACTTTAACTCTGAATAATGTCTTGCATGTTCCTGATTTTTCTACCAATCTCGTTTCCATTCATCGTCTTACTACTGATTTGAATTGTAAAGTCTTTTTTTTTCTCTCCCTACTGTTTGTTTCAGGATCTAGTAACGGGGGAAACAATTGGCTCTGGTAGGGCTCGTGGTGGTCTATATTTGCTCAACGAGGCAGCTTCTTCGACTTCTCAAGCTCATCACACCAAATCTGATGTTTCCGCATTTCTTCTTCTTTGGCATAAGCATTTGGGTCACCCACCTGTGGGGACCTTAGTTAAATGTTGTCCTAGTTTGTTTTCTGGATGTAGTTCGAAAGATATTTTTTGTGAAGCTTGTGTTTTAGCCAAGCAAACCCGAATTTCTTATTCTGTTTTTAATAATCCGCCTTTATCTCCGGGAGAAGCATCACGGACAACATTATCCTTTGCCAAGAAATTGTTCAAGGCTTCCACCGTAAATCCATCTCTCCCTCAGCCCTGTTGAAGATAGACATCCACAAAACCTTTGACTCCATCCGCTGGGACTTCATCTCCCAAGTCCTTCTTAAGATGTCCTTTCCCCCCACCTTTGTCAACTGGATCCACTTCTGCATCTCCACCCCTCGCTTCTCTGTCCTCCTCAATGGCAGCCCTGCGGGCTACTTTAACTCTTCTATTGGTATTCGCCAGGGCTGCCCCCTCTCCCCCTTCCTTTTCTGCCTTTCCCTTGAGGTCCTCACCCGTAGCATTCAATCCAAAACCGACATCCGCCTCATCTCCCCCATTCCTAAATGTAAACCCACTAACCTGACCCATCTTGCTTTCGCCGATGACCTCATGATATTCTCCAAGGCTGATCCCCTCTCCCTTGAGTCCATCATGTCCTCCCTTCACCTTTTCCAGGGACTCTCCGGTCTTCGCATTAACCTCCTTAAATCCCAAATCTTCCTTGCTGGGATTCCTAACACCACCAAAGCCACCCTCACTGCCATCACAGGCTTCTCCCTTGGCACCTTACCCGTCCGCTACCTTGGCCTCCCCCTCATCCCTGCCAGACTTTCAGCCCACCATTGCAACCCCATCCTTGACCTTCTTCGCAAGAGGCTTCAGCTTTGGAAGGCCAAACTTTTATCCTATGCAGGTCGTCTCGAGCTCATCAGGTCGGTTCTCTAGTCTTGTTATATCTATTGGAGCGGTGTCTTCGGCCTTCCCAAGGCCACCATCAAGGCTGCTGAATCTATTATGTGTGCTTTCCTATGGAAAGGTGTGGAGTCAGCTAGGTTCCTCCACCCCAAAAGCTGGTCCTCCATTTGTTGTCCCAAATCTGAAGGAGGTCTCGGTCTTAGAAGGATTAAAGATGTTAACTTTGCTGGTTCTCTCAAGCTACTTTGGAAGCTTCTCACCAACAAATCCAGCATTTGGACATCCTGGGTGTATGTTGGGCTTCTCCGTAGAGACTCCATCTGGACTGTCAGCTCTACTCCAGACTCCTCCTGGATTTGGCGTAGAATTCTCCAAGTGAGGCACAAAGCCATGGGAGCTATATCTTGCAGGATTGATAATGGGTTACAGACCTCCCTTTGGCTCAACAAATGGCACCCCTCAGGTGTCCTTGCTTCTATTGTCAGCTCCCGTGCCATCTATGCTTCTGGTCTGGGCAGATCTTCCCTTGTGGCTTCCATCATCTCCAGAGGCTCTTGGTCCCCCCCCCATCCACTCCCCCCCTTGCAGACCTTTGGAGCTCCCTCCCCCCTATCCCCCCTGGTCATCGAGGCAAAGGTGCACCATCTTGTGGCTTCCCTCCCCCTCTGGCAGTTTCAGTTCCCACTCCGCTTGGGACTTGGTTAGACATAGAGGGACCCCCTATCCTTGGCATAAAGTTGTTTGGTTTAAAGGGCACATCCCTAGACAGAGCTTTACCACTTGGCGCGCCCTATCAAACTGCCTCCCAACCCAAGCTTTCCTCTTGCATCGTCATATGCAAGTATCCTCCAACTGCTGCCTTTGCTGGAATGGGCACGAAGATGCAGAGCACCTGTTCTTCTCTTGCCCCTTTGCTGCCTCCATCTGGAACCGTGTCCTACGCCACTGTTGGCCCACCCGGAGATCGCCGCTGCCCCTTTCCAGGGAATGGGTTTGGATTGATATGACTTTCGGAGCCAACTCGATATGCGATTCGATTGGGAAGCTTGCCTTTTGCGCCACTGTCTCCCACATTTGGATGGAACGAAACCTTAGAAGATGGACGTCCAACTCCCGCTCTTTCGACAAGATTTGGAAGGCCATCTCCTTTGATGTTTCATCCAAAGCTGCCTCCCTCCCCCTCACTGGTGTAAAGGATACCTCAAGGAACAGGCTTATTGTTGTCTCCTGGAGTCTTCCTATCTCCATTTTGCGCACTGGCTAGTCTCTAGCTTTTGTTGTTGGCCCTAGGGCTTGTATATTCCTCTTCTTTCTTCGCAATTAAATTTTTATTCATAAAAAAATAAAAAAAGTCCAGCACCTTTTATATTAATTCACTCGGATATATGGGGTCTAGCTCGATGTACATCTGTTTCGGGTTTTCGGTGGTTTGTGTCTTTTATTGATTGTCATACTCGGGTTACCTAGCTCTATCTGATGCGGCACAAGAATGAAGTGTTCAACTGTTTTCAATCTTTCGACAGTATGGTCCGCATCCAGATCCTTCATAGTGACAATAAGCGGGAATATTGTAATGGTCCATTCGGGCATACCTTGATTCTCACAGGATTCTCTATCAGACTAGTTGTGTGGATACACCTGCCCAAAATGGTGTGGCTAAACAAAAAAAATGCCACTTGCTTGAGGTGGCTTGCTCCTTGCTTTTTGAGATGCATGTGCCACTGCATTTTTGGGGCGAAGCAGTCCTTACTGTTGCCTATTTGATCAACTGGATACCCACTCGTGTGCTGAATTTTAATTCACCCCTCCAGGCTCTTCAAGGATCGACAACCTTCATTGTTCCACCAAAGGTTTTCGGTTGTGTGTGCTATGCTCAGAACCATCAACATCCTAGCGAATTGGAGCCAAGGGGACTGAAATGTGTCTTTGTTGAGTATTCTCCATCTCAGAAGGACAATCGGTGCTATCACCCACCCACACGGCGGATGTATGTCACTATGGATGTGGTTTTTAATGAGGCAACTCCTTAATTTTCTCCTGCATCTCCTTATGGGGGGGCCCTTGGTACTTAGTGATGACAGGCCTCAAGGTTCTCCTCATTCTTATCTGCCTCCTGCTGCAGTTGTTCCTATTCAGGGGGAGAGTCCAGATAGTACTGATGTTGTCCACGGTCATACTCCAGTCCCAGTTCGCCCACCAATTGTTCCTTATGACAATGTCTATAATCGTCGACCTCGTGAGTAGCAAATAGAGCCTACCACAGCTGCACCAACACTACCTAGTCAACCGTCACCTCCTGCAACAGATCCGGTTACATCAGGTAATGATAAGTTTCCTTTTGAGCCCATTATTTGAAATCCCCATTATTTGATTCCATTATTTCGAGGTTCTCCTTCTCTTGATGCTTCCCCAGTGTTTGAGGCGGCATGTTGGGATGTAGACCGGTGATACGCTAGTTAAAGCGAATGTTAGTTTATCTAGTAAAAACGAGGTGAACCTATGGACAAGGTCGATTACCAACGTCACGGTGGGAAAATTGATCTGTCTATCCCACAGCGCGTCCACGATATCACTTTTGCGGTTAGTATGAGTCGGCCGGTTTGCCATGACCCATACTCCTCTCATTCGGAAGCTATTATTCAAATACTCGGATACTTGAAGGCAGCCCCAGGTAAAAGAGTCCTTTTCTCGCCTCATTCTCATCTTCAAACGAGGCCTTTATCGATTCAGATTGGGCCAGTTCTCCTGACAACAGACGGTCTACATCTGGTTATTGTACATTGGTTGGAGGTAACTTGGTCACGTGGCGTAGCAAGAAGCAGGCTGTGGTTGCCCGATCAAGTGCTGAAGCCGAATTTTGTGCCATGTCTCACGGCAGCTGCGAGCTGATGTGGATTAAAGGCCTATTGCAGGATTTGGTTATTGCTGTACCTTTGCCTATGATGTTATATTGCGACAACAAGCCAGCCATTACCATTGCTCATAACCCTGTTCAGCATGACCGTACAAAGCATGTGGAGATCGACAGGCAATTTATCAAAGAGAAGTTAGAAGAAGAGCTGATTTGTACTCCCTTTGTAAAATCTGAAGAACAGTTAGCTGATGTGTTTACAAAGGGGTTAGTAGTAAACTTTTTAGTCCTTTAGTGTGCAAGTTGGGCATGCCTGATATCTATGCTCCAACTTGAGGGGGAGTGTTGTAATTTGGGGTTTAAAGGGTAGATTTGTCCATAGGGGTATTTCTGTCCTGTAACCTATCTAGAATGTTCCATTCCCCGTTATAAATAAAGATCGACTGTGTCTCATATGACACAAGTCCTATTTTCCCAACTCAAACAATTAGAATCAGAGCAGTTCGAACTGAATGTTTGGGGCTGAAAGTACCGCCTGAAACAGGGCACTGTGGATAAAGTTTCAAGACTCAAACAGAAAAATAGAAAGAAGAAGGAGAAGAAATAAGAAGAAACATAAACGAAGAATAGAGGAGAGAGGATTGAGAAGAACCATAGTACGCGTCCAGGCGTGCCTTGTTGGTATCGCCTGCATCTAGCCCCCCCCCCCTCCAACATCTTGGGTCGCCTAGACGCCGTGACAACTATGAAGGACACACCTCAAAAGATAGGGAATCAAATCTGAATCGAACAGGGAGAATGAAGAAGAAACCAAGTTTGTTCTTCAATAGTCAGAGCATGTAACCATGAAAAAACTAATTCAATCTTTTCATAAATCTGTCTATTCGATGGAGGGAGTGCTTACAGTCACAGGAAAAAACAAAAGACTCCTAATAGTATCGTGAAACAGAAGTTGAAACTAACTTGAACTCAACCCCTACCATGCTAATATTGATAGATAAAGCAACGTATATAACAATAATAAATAGGGATTTACAAAAATAACCCGACTACTTCTGAGAGACCCTTATGCCCCTGCTGGACTCAATGTGCCTCGATTTCTTCAATCTGGGCTTCCAACCAAGATACTTGTTATCCAGCCAAGCTTCTGCTACTGCATCAAGAGTCAAGACTGGTCTACAGTTCTGTGAGGGTAATTTTGCATTTTCAAGAATTACTTCTTGGTTACCAAAACAGCTGTTGAAAGGGGCAATCTAGGTGAATATGTTGCTTCTCTTCATAGTAATAATCAATAATTCGGAAAGTAGAGAGATTTAGCCTATTATTTTCTTAAGCAGGTTGGCCAAAGTAATTTTCCCGTTTTCTTCCTTTCTGGGTTGGCAGCCAAAAAATATATATTCAGTAAAACGCAACACATGAACTCTTCATGTTTCTTTTTCACAAGCATATGCAATGAGTACACCAAAACCATTAGGGTTCCCTGAGGCTAGATCCACAAAATGAACATGAAAACTTAACCAACTGCATCCCCAGCCAAGCTCCAAACTCTACCAACTCCATCATAAAGAAACATGCATCCTATCCCACCAATCAGCCACCCCAAAACATGCTAAACTACATCACAGAATTCTCCAGCAGTATTTAAGTCTTCTTACAATCCTTAAACCTCTCTGGACCTATACTGACAGCCCTAATTGCTCTGATTAGTTACTTAACACTATTTCCCAACAGAATCAATCTCCTATAAAATATCCTACACGATGTTCCATTAAAAAATCTTGTACAATAATTGATTCAAAGAATGTATAAAACATGATAGCTCACCTGATGGGTCCAAGCTGCTTCGACTAAGTGTGTTCCATACTCCTCAAGCATTTCATATAGAAGTAGGAACGCTTCCCATCTCTGCTGACCAGTTAAAAAGGGATCAGCAGGACTGCAAATTTTCCCTACACCCAATGACTTGGCTTCCTTTTCAGCCCACTTCCCCCTTTTTGTCATACCATGGGAGGTTGGATTTTTCTCGTACAAATTTGTATCAGAAACACCAGAGTAACATTGCCGTCCACCAGTTCTTCCTACTGATATTTTTAGTATATGTAATGACTGTTTCCTCACCAAGCCCTCCTTGTCAACCTAAAATGCAAACAGGAACCAAACACAATGCAATTTTCTAAAATTACTGCTTCATTACTGATCTGCACGAATTTATTGAAAAACAAAAACAAAAAAAATACAGGATTATACCAAGCCTCTTTTTATCTCATCCCAAAATTCCTGATCGGATCTCACGTCAAATTCTTCAGCCCCATTATTGGAAACAACATCACACCTTTCAGTATTGAAAGAGATATACAAAGACAGCACATTATATGCATCCTTCCGCTCTAGAGGTCCAAGAGAAAACAGTCTTCTACAGCACTTCCAAACTTTCCTAAAGAAATACTCACTGAAACCAAGAGAAGCACATAACATGACAGTTAGACATAACATCAGAAGAGAAAATAATTCATGTTATGTCAGTAAGAAAAACATGCTCCTGGTTTTACCTGGACAGTATATGTGTATGACCATTGACTGAAATATCAAAAGAACTATGAGAAACAAATGTTTTAAAAATGAATGGAAGGAGTAAGCGAATCAGACAAGACCGGCATTCCGAACATTGTGAAAGCGCTTGAGTTGTCATCTCACAGAGATCCCAAAGCAAATTTCCAGCAATTTTTTCTGCAAAATAATACACACTTCCTGCCATCGGTTCTAATGTACTTCGTTCTGATTGGCAACTTCTTAGGGCCGCAGATAGTAGTGAAGTCAATATATGGCATGAGATAGGCAATGGCAAAGACAGCATGAACTCTTTCTCTGAATCCAAATTCATTAGTTCTTTTGGCCCTTGAATGATTGAGTCTATGTTCCACTGGTATACGGCTGATTCCTCATTCTGAGACATGCCCATGAAAAGGCCAACAGACCTTAGTGAAAAAGGAACCAAACTCGCTTCTATGGGCCCCCAGCTGTTAGTTTCCATCACAACATCAAAGAACAGCTCCACAATCTAAATCAAAGGCGTATAAATCAACAAGAAGGAAGCAGCAATTGGTTAGAGATAAGAAAACACAAATTTCATATAGATGCAATTATGCAAACAATGGAATTTACCTGGTTAAGTGATTCATAATCATCTGCATTAATTTTCATTAGTGGAAGAAAAGCTCTCCAAATAAATGACTCTAACAGATCAGGATTAGTCCCTGCAAGGATAAATTTGTTAATATTCCAAAGTGAAGGTACTCTAATTAGTCCTGCATGTCCTACAAATAAAGAGAACACCAAGATAGAAGAATTCCACTACAAGTCAATGGCAAAAATGAAATTTATGATGAGTCACTAAGGCCATTTGACAGATCCCCCCTCCCCCAAAAAAAAAGGAACTTAGAATTTAGTGGGAAGGTTGCAGCTCTTTGACGGGCTGATATCAGCATTTCTTTTGAGTTCATCTATAGAAGATAGCTCAGGTTAAAAGATATAAATGCTAATGTGATTAGGAGAGCAAAATCTTCTTGCAAACAGGGGAACATCTCATTCTTCCAGAGGCCCATATCTAACAACTCCTTAGCAATTGCTCTAGCTAGAAATGGAGTGGGTAGAGAGGGCCATATCCAATTGTATGAATTGAGGAGAGCTTGGACAGTAGAAGGGGAACATACAAACAGGTTGCGGGTGTTACACACTTACACAAATTGTTTAGTTGTACTGTTCTCTTTGCCCATTGACCCATTTAAATTTTGTTATTTCATAAAAAGAAAAGATAACAAGTGTTAATTAAAAGACATATACGCAGAGAATGCAAAATACAGTTTTCTTGTAACCTCTATTAAGATTGCTTCATCACAACCTTGAATATCTTTGTGTCACCATTGAAAGTAAACAATTCAGAACGCAAAATACAGTTTTCTGTACGTGTTTGATGGTTCTCCGGTAGCTTTGACATCCCAGCCTGCATCTTCTGATTATGATTCTGAATTGTTTGAGTTGAATAATTGGCATCGTCGTTTATTTCCTAGTTTATTGAAACGCTGAAATCCGAATAATTTTTCTTGTGATGCTTGCACTTTGGCAAAGCAAACTAGAAGTGTTTATCCTATTTCTGATAATAGGAGTACGAGTCCATTTAGTTTGATACATTCTGATGTGTGGGGCCCTGCCCGGTGTATTTATACTTTTGAGTTTCGATGGTTTGTCACCTTCATTAACTGTTACAGTCGGACCACTTGGGTCTACTTGATGCATAGTAAGAGTGACGTTTTCACCTGTTTCACCCTTTTTCATAAAATGGTCCAGACCCAGTTCGATGTCAGGGTGAAAATTCTCAGGTCGGACAATGGTAAAGAATACATGGATGGTGCCTTTCGCTCAAATTTGGATAGCCATGGGATAATTCATCAAACTTCTTGTGTGGATACTCCTGCTCAAAATGGAGTTGTTGAATGTAAGAACCGACATGTGTTGGAAGTTGCTCGTTCTCTTATGTTTGTTATGGTTGTTCCTCCTCATTTCTAAGGTAATGCAATACTTATAGCCACTTACCTTATCAATCGGCTTCCATCAAGAGTCTTAGGAGGTCGCTACCCATTGGAGATTCTGTTGGGCACCCCCACGTTTGTTGTGCCCCCCCAAGGTTTTTGGTTGTGTGGTGTTTGCCAGGAACCACCATGTTCAGAGCAAGTGTGATCCCAAAGGGCTTCGGTGCTTTTTTCTCTGCTACTCGGCTACCCAGAAAGGGTATAAATGCTATCATCCTCCTACCAGGAAATTGTTTGTCACCATGGACGTGGTGTTCCGAGAATATGAGGCTTACTTTAAACCGTTGGTACCTCTGCAGGGGGAGATTCTAAGTGATGAAGAGGTCCCGCTGATTGCTCCTCTGGATGTTCATATACCTACTATAGGATGGGATTACAAGTCAGGAACAAGAAATGGGACAAAATGAGCAACAGCAAACAGTCCAGGGAGAGAACAATTTGAAGATTTACTCTCAAGGAACGGTTTTTCCTTCTCATGGCCCTCGGCACAAAGAGACCGCCACCACTGATCCTACACAATCAGCACCTGCTCCAAGTCCTACTCCTAGTCATCTTCCTGGTAAGCTTCCTCCTTATCCCAGTCTTGATTTACCCATTGCTATTCGGAAACCAAAGCGGAGTTGTACACAACACCCAATTTCCAATTTTGTGTCATATAACTCTCTAACTCCTTCATTCCATGCCTTTATGTCTTCGTTATCCTCTGTTGCCATCCCTAACAATTGGCAAGAAGCAGTAGCCAAACAGAAGTGGAAGGATGCGATGAATGAATAAATGCTTGCCCTTGAGAAAAATCTAACCTGGGATTTGGTGATTCCTCCACCAGGAAAGAAACTCGTTGGCTGCAAATGGGTCTTTGTTGTGAAGCACAAGTCAGACAGCTCAGTTGAAAGATATAAAGCAAGGTCAGTTGCCAAAGGGTTCACCCAAACCCAAGGAATCGACTATCAAGAGACATTTGCTCCTATTGCAAAGATGAATACGGTGAGAGTCATTATTTCTTGTGTTGTGAATCAAGGTTGGGATCTCCAACAACTTGATGTGAAGAATGGCTTCCTGCATGGAGATTTGGAAGAGGATGTTTACATGGAGATACCTCCTGGTTTTGCTTCTCCAGAGACTCAGGGAAAGGCATGCAAGTTGAAGAAGGCCTTGTACGGTCTAAAGCAGTCACCAAGGGCTTGGTTTGGTCGCTTCCATAAAGCCATGATTACATATGGGTATAAGCAAAGCAATGCTGATCACACCTTGTTTGTTAAAAGGGTGGGACAGCATGTGACAATTTTGATTGTCTATATTGATGATATAGTAATCACAGACAGTGATGCACAGGAAATTCAGAAGTTGAAGACTTATCTGGGCACCGAATTTGGAGTCAAAGATTTGGGGAAGTTAAGGTATTTCTTGGGGATTGAGGTTGCCTATTCAGCCAAAGGCATATCTCTCTCTCAGAGAAAATATACCCAAGATTTATTGAGTGAGACAGGGATGCTTGGTTGTAAACCGGCAGATACTCCTCTTGAGCCCAACACACACTTGAAGAGTAAGGAAGGTGACCCTGTAGATAAGGATAGCTATCAGAGGTTAGTTGGCCGGTTGATATACCGCTCACATACCCGACCAGATATTACATTTGTTGTGAGTGTCGTAAGTTAATACATGCATGATCCTCACTTCTCTCACTTAGAGGCAGCATACAAAATACTTCGGTACCTGAAGTCATCTCCTGGAAAAGGAGTCTTGTATTCTCCACATAGTCATCTTCGGATAGAAGCATCCATTGATGCAGATTGGGTTGGAAGTCCTGATGATAGGAAGTCAACATCCGGATATTGCACATTTGTTGGAAGAAACTTAACTACTTGAAGAAGCAAGAAACAGGAAGTTGTGGCTCGATCTAGGGGTGAAGCTGAATTTAGAGCTATGGCACAAGGCATATGTGAACTGGCTCAAGGGTCTTCTTCAAGATTTGGGTATGAATGTTGATCTTCCAATACGACTCTACTGTGACAGCAAGTCTGCAATCAGCATTGCCCACAACCCGGTCCAACATGATCGTACCAAACATATTGAGATCGACCAGCATTTCATCAAGGAGAAATTGAAGCAAGGAATAATTTGTATTCCATTTATTCAGTCGAGTGAACAACTAGCTGATATCCTTACCAAGGAATTAGTAGTAAGCTATTTTGTCCTATAATTAGCAAGTTGGGCATGTTTGTCATGTATGCTCCAACTTGAGGGGGAGTGTTGTAATATGGGCTCAAGGGTAAAATTGTCCTAGGGGTAATTATGTCCTTGTACCTATTCCAGAATGTTCTTCTTTACATTATAAATAAAGATGGTTGTAGTCACTCTGACTTAAGCCAGTCACAGAATTCAACAGACTATAACCGTGAGGGTATAAACCCTTACTGGACTAATGAGTGGAATATTTCAATAAAGAGTGATCTGTGGAGCTGTTGCAAAGGAAAATGAGCAGTAATTTGGTTATTAATGGAACTATTGTGTTCATATGAACAATCTTGAGAATATTTTCACTCCTCACATCAATTTTAACAGAGAATCAAATAGCGATGAAGGAAGCAGTGGTGGTGAATTCCTCCCAAATTAGCAAATGGGCACCTCCAACTCCAACGGTAAAGCCCAAGAGAAGAGAATTGGGTAGTCGGTCTAGCTTGTCTAGCCAATTTTCCAACTTGAGTATCAACTATTAATTTTTAGCTTTACCCAGGGATCTGAATTTAGCTAATGAGGCACTGAAGCCCTACATTTTGGACCTTCTATTGGATGTTCTGTTTTTTGTTTATTACAATGACTTGGAAGTCTCTTTTTTATGTGACCAATTAGGCATTGGCCCACATATTAACACTTCAAAGTTAAAACGGAGTAATTACATTTTAGCTTTCAATCTTTTGATAACTAATTGTATTGACTTGAAAATACCTCACAGGCCCATCCAAAAGCAGAGAGTTATAAATCTATGAGTTATCAAAAATATGAAAAAATGGCAATTTTAATAGGAAATGATCAGCCTACAGGTAGTTTTGCCAACAATGGTTTGGACCATGAAGGTGATGATGCCCAAGATCTTGTGGGGGATGGTGTAGAGCCCTGTCATCCTTCTTCTACTGACCAAAACTTTGACGATGTTATGAAAATGACAGCTTCTATGTCCATGCAATGTAGCCAAGGGCTTGTTAGACCCAATGTTGGTTCTTCATCTAGGAAACATGGGAAGAAACCTCATGTGGATGAGGAACTAGTGGATACGTTGGGTGTAATAGCATCAAAGATTGAAAATTTGTTGATGCATTGATTCAAGGAGAGGAATCTACTTCTGCATTTTCTGATAAGACTCTGAAGAGAGGTGATGAAGGTAGATGGCATCAATTTAGACATCTTAGATAATGGGAGAGGAGTGGGATCGATTAGGAAAGTGGTAGATGGGAGGTTGAAGTAGGGATACCATCATTCAAGCTTAGTTCCCAAATCCCTCCATAAATATTTCTTTTTGTGGTTGTATTCTATTTGAATTTTGTTTTGACCTTTATAATTTTGTATTATTTGAAAATGTAGATTTTCTTGTGTTGCAATTATGTTTGAGCTGTCACAGGTGTCTAGGAAGGTGGTAGCTAGGTTTGATAAGCTTTAAAGTTATGTTCACTAGGAGGCTGAACTATCCTTTGCCCATATGCATTCTCTTCAATATATGTTCCTCGCAGCTAGGAATTGCAGAAGAAATACTTTCAGTAGAAGGTATTGCAGAAGAAATTTCCTATATATTCCTAACAAGCTTTGTGGAGATTCTTTGTCTTTGAGCACTTAGTAAAGTCTGCAATTAATGTTGAGCACTAAATTCATATTGGTAGCAAACATATTTATGCTATAGTTATTGATCCCGGAATTTCAGAAAGTTTCCCTTACTTTATCTCAAGTCTGGATTTTCGGGTTGTTGACAGGGATCATTGATAAATATTTGGGCATGGATGTGATAAGCTAATTGATTAGTCTGTATTGATGACTTGGAGTACTGCATTCATTATTTTGTATATAGCATAATTTAAGTAGAGTTCACCAGTCACCACTATACTTCTGGCAGACATATGGAACTCAAATTTAGGTGGACCCTTCAATTTTTAGTATGTTTAAAGGTTCATTCGATAGTGTTGAACTGCTGAAAAACTAGAGAGTATCATTACATTTCTACAGATTTTTTACTGATGTGTGGGATGTTGAGAAAGACTTCAATTGTTGCCCTTTCCCTTTCCTTTTGATAAATAAAGGTTTCCATAATTTTTATTTAGCAAACCTCAGTGTTACAAATTATTATTTTCAGTAATTTTGGCATCTCAAGTCTATAGGTTTCTAGCTTTTTGTTTTTCTAATAGTGATATGGCCCTCTACTCATTTGATCCTCTTCTTGAGAATTTTCCTTTTCCTTTCCCTTTTACTTGCTTCCATGGGCAAAAAAATTAAAAAGACAAGTAGAAGAAACCTGGGGAGTTTTGATGGCTTTTAGTGTTTTATAGTGATTTAGTTACGCTCTTGCTGCTTCTCCTTGGTTCTATTTTTCTTATTATACTTTTGGTGTCGTCCTGCAGGAATTTGAACTCAAAAGAGGTTCCCATATTAGTTAGTGATAGTATCATCTGCATGATGATCGGTGATAAGCAGATTGGAGCTGTCAAACCACTTGATTTTCAACCACCACACAATCTAACCATTGTTTGATTTATATTTTAATTCTCAAAAATTTTAATTCAGAATTGCCTAACTTGTGGCTACTCAAACATGATTTCAATTTTGAATTCTATAAGCATATAATATGGGTTGCATAATTCAAATTTGTTATAATGAGATCTTATGTAATTATTATAAATAATTTTACTATTAAAAAGAAATGGCAAACATTGGAAAATTTTACAGTGATATTTTACAACATATTTTACCTCCTGGAAACAAACATTGGAAAATTTTCAACATGTTTTCAGGTAAAATTTTACACCAAAACATACGGCGTCGTTACAGAAAACGTTGAACATTCCTACTATGAGAGCCTCGCAACTGACAAAGCACTTAAATCAAACACAATACATGCAATATGAACACGACGAAGCATACCCTTGACCCCGGTTGTGATCGGGGTACTAACTCACCGATTGACTTCCGTATAAGGTAACAGAGAGCGGTCGTGAAGGATGCAATATGACCTGAGTGAATAGCATCTGGCTTATCACGCTCCTCCTTGGCATTATCCTTCCCAGTGGGAAAAAAAAAATCAAACTCAATCCTCAATATTTCATTTGCAACATATAAGCTCAGAAGTTAGGAGCTTAATTTCACCCAACAGAATAGGAGGAAAAATGAATTTAGATATCTGGAATACCTTAATGAGATTCGAGATAGCTTCAAGAAGCGAAGAGAATAGTGAGGAAGAAGACAGCCCAGTTGAAGCTAAAATGCAGTCGATAACGGCAGGGACTGATGTTGGGGGAACTACACCGAAACTCTTCGTTAGTGAAGCAACGTGTGCAGAAATGGAATCAGTCACTGAGACTGACATCTTCAGCTGAGTTGCAGAGTAGCTTGGGGCTTCAGAAATGAACAACGAGCGACGGGAAAAGGAATTTCGAAATAAAACTGAAAAGCCCGCGAGTTTGCGTTTTTGGCACGCCCGTTAAACCCTAGAGGTGATGGTCCTGGAGTGAGCCCGGTCTAAACCCTAGAGGTGATAGGAAAATTATCTCTTCTAAGTTCCCTGTCAGGCCAGTTCCTCTAATAGGAGGTGGAAGATCCCACCCGGACAGGGCTAGGGTGGTCATTCTAGCCCCCCTTGTTAAAGGAACTGAGGAACTAGGTTGGGCAAGGACCTGGAGGGGATAAAGATCCATAAGTGATAGTCCTAGAGTGTGCCTAATCCCGGTTCCTTCCTCGGTTTCTTTTCCTCCACAGGCAACGAAGGAAACACTTCCCACACTGCCAGCTTGAAGCCTGCACCGTCACCGCATGTTTAGTTAATTGGGTCGAGCTTGATCGATCTCGGGCTATAATCGGGTATTAGAATCGGGCTTTAATCAGGCCTTAACCTGGCTATGGGTCTATTTAACTCTAAACGGGATATAAACAGTGCGGCCCTAAAATGTGTAATAATTTATAATGTAATAAATATTATATTTGATGATCATGTAAAGATTGGGTTGGTTGCGTTCTTGGTGAGGAACTTAGGAACATGAGTTATTATAATTCTAATATGTTGTACCACCATTTAGTTTATGCGCATTGGAGGGAAAAATAAAAAATGGGAATTTCAAACAATATTAAAGGGTCTGGCTTCTAAATGGTTGGTCCGGTCAGATGCCCGACGAGCTAGAAACCCACACCAGGACCGCTTGAATATTAAATGTGTCGGGTTTAAGCCTGACAAGTTTAATAATTGGATCGATCTGAGCGGGGCTTTAATTGGGCGGGCTCGGTCGAGCTTAGAATTGACACCCCTACTGACATCCACGTCACCTATGATTAATTGATTATGTGTATCAATAATCCAATGTTCATAACTAAATACCCAATATGATACCATTGATTAAAATTGAACATGGTTCGAGGAAAAACGAAGTCAAGTCTAGTTGTTTTATAATTTTTGGAAAAGAGATCGTTTGGTCATGTAGCGCCTGAATTGGCACTGGGATAATGAGAACACACGCAATGGCATCAACATAGATGTGATCTTTTATTTCATTGGGGGTAGGGTGGTGCTTTTCACGCACCCTTGTGTTTGGGCATAGGTGCCACACGACCATGTAGCGTTCTTTTTTCCATATTTTTAGGATTTTCTAGGTCTACAAGATAAGAAAAAAAAGATTACAAAACAAGCAGATTTTACTTTGTTTACACTTACTTATTTTATAATTCTACTTGTTTTGTAATTTTCTTTCTTATCTCGTAAATCTTGAAAATATCTCTTCTTATATTTCCTCGAAAGCCCAAGAGCCCAACCATAATTAGGTGAAATATAGCCATAAGCCATATAATTGAGATTTGAGACAATAAGCTCAAAGCCCAATGAAATTATTGAACAGAATGGGCAAAACTAAGGGTGTTAAGTAGGAACTGGAATTGAGAATCATAATCGAACCAAATAAGCAAAGACAACCCAAATCTAATAAATCAATTCCAACTCGATTATGGAATGTATAAACCGAATTCAGATACTTTTTCCAATCATTGTTTCCTCAATATTTGTCGTCCCTGATTCCTCGACAACAAGTGAAGACATTTGCTACCTGTTAGGTCGAGAAACCGTCGGCAGATCCTTCGGGTGCCGCAACCTGCAAAAGGACCTTAGTGACAAGGGAGAACCAGTGGAAGAACCGGTGTGATTCCGGCCTAGGACTCTCCAATGCCTAAGTTAGATCTCTCTGAGCAACAGATGAATAATTAGAATTCAAAATGGGTTAATGGAGTAGAGTACCTAAGAATTTATAGTGAAGTATGGCGGTATGGAGAGTTCCAGTTGGTAACGAGTAGTCCTCGTAGTAGATAGGCGTTCCTAGTTGGTAAGATTCATCACTCAATTGGTTGCTCCCCCATGGGAGGTAGAGTCCCAGTAGGATAGATGTTATCGGTAGATAGACATGCATGCACCCTTGTATATTGGATAAGATCCTTGGTGCATGAGTCCGTCTGGAATTGTACCTCTTGTAGATAGTACCTTCAACTAGTGAGGTGATGTATATATCGGCGACGACGCTAGCGGCTTGTGTGTAGTACTTGGTCTTGGACCTTGGATGACCTTATTGGTTCTTTGCCTTCTGGGCCAATCAAGTGAGACATAAAATGGCTGGGCCTGGGGTGGTCTTCCCTCTTGGGTCAGGACACGTGGCAACTCACAATTGGCCTATATAATTTTGGTTTATCACTACCTATGGGAGATTGAATGTCCTTGTCAATGGCCACTATTCCTACCCTTCGTTGAAGAAGAGAGACAACCTAGTCTATTTTCCAATTTCATTTGCTTTTCTTTTATCATGTTGTCCTCAAATGGATAGATAATGTGTTTAAATTATATTACCAACCAAACATGACATTGGTGGAAGAGGATGTATTTTTTTCCACCTTCTCTCACAAGTAAGGCCCTCATTTAGATCCTCTATTGCTGAGCTGTCCGGCAGGGCCCTAGGGCCAAGACACAGCAAGGCAAGGAATGACTGACCGCCTTGCTGGGGTCTTGGCAGTAGGGTCCTGCCAGGTAGCTCGGCAGTAGAGGATCCAAATTGCATTTTCTTTCATATCACTTGCCAAATAAAACAAAGGAAAGTAGTTTTCAGTCCAAAAGTGTGGCCTACACCAGCACTCCCATATGTCTATCTCTCTCTTCCTCAAAACAAGGGGGCACATGTGTCTTTTTATAAAGGATGACAATTAAAAAATTCTATTATTAAAATTGATGTTGCTATAAAATAAACTTTAAAACCACAAAACTACAAAAGATAGTAAAGATATATACCACTGAGTTTCACCATTAAATTTTGAAACATGGCCAATGGGAACATTGAACCCCTCTTCTCTATCCCAAAAATTATAACTGCCACATTTTTTTTTTCAACATTGCATAACTAGTGTGTTCAATTTTTCCCCATTTAAGTGGTCCCCACCTAAATAAGGGGCGCTCCATGCCAATACTAGGGTTTGCATTGGGTGTCCACGACCACCTACTGCATGGCAGGGATCCCCGCCGTTCATCCCACGTTCGTGTCGAGTAAGCACCGGCAAAAGCAACTTCACGTCCCTTATTTTTAACATTTTTAAGCTCAATTGTCCAGTGCCACGTCCGCTGTCCACTGAATAGTCTGACTCTCTGAGTTCCACTACTTGTCGTCTTCACTCAACCCCCTCACTTCACTACTCCCCTTCCTCCCTCCCTCACCAATCGAAAAAAGGAATTGCTTCAGGTTCCAGATTTCAATACACTGCTTCCCTTCCAGAAGGAGGGCCAAGGTTCACAGCAAAAAAGAGGACGAAGAGCTTAAACATAGCTTTCACAATGCAGAAATCGTTAATAGTTTCAATCTGTGTTCTTAACGCTCTGCTCCTTCCTTTGGGTAACTTTTTCTTTCTGTGTATTGTAATAATCATTACTTGGGAATTGGGATAAGTTATTGAATTTCTTCACTGTAATACTCCTCCAGGGATGTTAAAATGCGTTGTTGGCGAAGAAGGGTTCTGTTCTGCCGCACCTGCATACACAGATTCTAGCTCGCAACCTCTCTATTGGAAAGTTACCAATCCTACACTTTCCCCTGTTCACCTTCAAGGTCATTTCTTTCAATGCTTCCTAACTTTGAGCTGTGCATTTTATGTTCATAAGAATCTGACGAGTCTAATTAACATTCATGGATTTAGTTTCATCTTTTTTTTTTTTTAACTAAACGTATGTTTGATTTGCTTTGTTGCTGATCAGACTTACCGGGTTTTACTCGTAGCATGTATAAGGGGGATCATGCTCTTATTACTCCTGAAAGTCATGTCTTCAGCCCCCTACCTGACTGGTAATTCCTTTTATAAGGGGATTAATTTTGGTCTTATAGTGGATCTTGGATAGAAGACAAGTTATTTATGAATTTATTGTTGATTGATTATGCCGTTTTTTTTTTTTGAAAAAAAAGTTCCTTTGATGAATACTATGATCACTCTCATGCACAGTTAAGAGTATTCATTAATCCATCACATGGAGTGGAGTAGAATTACTAGGGAACACAACTTTCCTCGAAGCATATCCTTGCACAAAACAATGAAGGAGACTATATTCTCCAAATCTCTAGGGTTCACAACCCTAGAAGAAACAGCCAAAAAGAAAGGAGAGGTCCCAAATCGCAGATCGGGAGAGAGAGTATAGTCTTCTACCCTTCTTCCCTTCTCTACCTCTATTTTTATAACTAATTTCGTTGCTAAAATCCCTACTGTGCTCTGATTGGTAAAAGTTGGGATCCCATTGGGTAATCCACCTAAATTCCTTGATTAACAATATCTCTAATTCCTAATTAGATATTTGCATTCAAGAAGTAGATATAACACATGCCCCCAATAGAAGTAGATTAAATACAATCAAGTCCCTCCACTTAGCAATATCACATGATGGGCCCACAAACGTGGAAATTATTATTGTCATTACCTAGTCACTTGGAATGTCTTATTTAGAGAATATGAACCATCGATTGGACACCTACATATTCCTAAACATTTAGAAAATCATTATTCATATAATATTTTAAATTCTTTTGTAAACTATTTACAAAGCATGCCACCGGGCCCATAATTTTGTCCAATCATATCCAAGCATTCTCTCTCTTGATATTCATCCCATATGGGAAGTGGATTTCATGTTGAATGTCTCTATCGTTCACAGATGAATGCTGTGAATCCAAAGCACTGATATATAGTCTGAGAGGCATCAATCGTTGGAACATTAAAACCCATAATAGCCAACTGCTGAACTGCAGCGATAAGGATCTCTCAGCTTTAGGGACCAATTAATATCTATTAATGAGAATCTTATTCCTTATACAACTGAGAGTGATCCATTTAAGATTCTCATGAGATCCAGTTCAATATACACAGATATGTATACTTACACTTGTTTCTCGGAATGACCATTCTTGAGATCAAACAGTGTGACAAAATGTGAACAGAATGCCCAGTTCTGTCCCTAGTTGTGGACACCTTTAGGTTAATACTTAAGGACAAACATCTGCCCATTAAATATGCAAAATAATCAATAATAAAAAATATAAATATGGATTTGATGGACACATTTCCAACATTATCTTATGTCATCATGGCTTTGGCAGGACTAATACGCTAGGAGCATATCTGATCACCCCGGCGATGGGCTCACACTTTGTAATGTACTTAGCAAAGATGCAAGGTCTTGTATCACTATCCCTGCTAGTTATTTCTGTAATGTATGTGGTTCTGTGTTATCAGGTCTATTGGACGGATGCTCAATATGTGATTGATTGTCCTGAATAGTCATCAAATAAATGTGTCCAATTAAAAGTTTCTGTAGAGTATATATATTCTTTATGTTTTGTATGGGACTTGATTGCCTTTCAATTTTCCAAAAAATGAAGTTTGGAGTAATGTCTCTTCACTTATATAATATCATAATTGCAAGTATCAACCAAATCATGTGATTAAAATTTAGAAATCTTAAAATGTGAGCATGTGTCATGAAGTGCTGGCTTTCTGCAGAAACTGATGCGATCCAGACTGCATATCATTATGTTCTACTTTATATATCTTGACCCTTTTTGATTGCCCTTAGCTCCTCACAAAATAGACCGCTTCTTCCAGTTTACATCCCCTTCATTGCAATTTTCTTTATTTTTTAATAATTACCCTTTTCAAAATGGTTGTTTTCTTTCTCTTTCATTTGTCTTCATTAAGGTATGTTCAGTGACATGAAAGTGGTGTATAGTAGCAGGATGCAACACCAGGTGGTTTTAGGTCTTTCAAGGGAAAAGTTCTAGGAATCTTGTGGTCCTAACTTCTAATAAATCACTTTCATTCACACCTTCCTAGACTGTTCAGTGTATATCTGTGGCCATCCAAATTGACTATTAAAGATTGAATATAAGATCATTTGTACCTTTTTTTTCCCCTTCTGAACCAGAACACCTCTTAGTACAGTGTTGCAGTTATGTGGGTGACACATGGTTTCCTTTTGTTTAGTCGGTGTGAGAAACTAGGAGACTCCGAGCGAAAGTAAAATGCCTCTAGAAATTCTTGAGCATTTCTGTGTTTGAGCATGTATAACTCCATGTCATGTATCTCTAATTGTGGTTAATGTAAATTCTTTTCGGTGATGTCATCTCTAAGGCAGTTGAAAATATGAATGTTTCGTCATTCTCTTAACTATACAGAAAGAGATTGCTCCTTTCCCCTTCTGTATGATTTATATTTATACCTTTGACCATGCAGCAAATTCAAAGTCAGGATTACCTCCAAAAGATGTCGAGAGGTAATGGCACTTTCCACAATTCATATTTGCAGAATGTGATTGCTTTGCTGGCTGTACTTATGGTCAAATGTTTTAGATGGTTAACTTCTATTTTCAGATCATAAGCATTCTTATCTTTCTTATTTCCTTTAACCTGCTTTGGTTGTTGATATATTGTGAATGATTCAGGTTCCTATTCGTGGTTCAGGGTATGGTGACATTAACAAATATGTCAGGGATGAACCACAGGCTGGTGGTGAGATTTCTTTATTGGTTTGTTTCTTTTATAGTTTTATGCACATCTTTCTTATTGAATCTTACCCGTTACCCTCTGTGTCAAATATAGTTCAACTTGCGAGATAAAAGAATTATATTTTTTGATGATGATCTTAATGTCCTGAGGAGACCTAACAGACATATTTACTACATGAGTCAGTTTTTACAGCTTCCCTGTATTCGGGGATCCTTCAAATGTATCAACTACGTGCTGCAGCAATTTTTCTGATAGTTGATTTGGAAAACTGTTTCGTATTTCTTATTGGAAAGAAATGGACAGCTGAAAATACAGGGGGGGAGGAATGCCAATATATGTGAGGGTATATGGTTGAATTTGAGTAAAAATTTTACATATGGCCAGTCCAAACCATTCCTAAATATCCAACAGCACCATACCATTAACCTTCTATGTGCCACAACAAGGTGGACCTTCTGTAGATTCTATACTAGATTCTGTCCAGGAAAACATTTACCTTAAAAATTTACCACAAAGCATCACTAGATGTTCTTGTGGATTGGTAAATTTCTGTTAAGAGTTTTTTATGCATTTAATTGTCAATTTAAACAGTTCTGAGATGTTCGTCTCTTATTTTTCAGAATAAAGATCCAAAGATATCTGATGTTATATGTTTAAATGTAGGTGGATTCATACGCATATCTTCCTGCTGGTTTTGAACATTCTCTTATGTCTAACACATCAGCCACTCTGGTGGTATTTGAGCGAAGGTTTTTGCTTCTTGTTATACCTATTCTATTTCTTTTATTATTCTGAATGTACTTTCATCATTGCTGAAGTGTGAAACATCAGCTACTCTTGCTGTGTGGAACAAAAGCTATTATTCTTCCCAATTCCCATATATGCAGTTGTCACTTGTATCATGAACTTTTTTATTTTTTTCCTCTGGTATGGTTGCGAAAGGGGTTGACCACATGATGCAGTTAGAAGTAGGGGTAATAATTAGAGGTATATGCAATATTTTATTTTATTTTATTTGTTTTATCTTTTTAGATTTGTTAATAGCAAATAGAGTTTGAGGTCATCTTTATTTCAGTTTTAGAGTTAGAGTCAAGTTTTGATTTCAGTTTTAGATTACAATTAGAAGTCTTTTATTTTCTTTAAATTCAAGGTTGTAACCAAAGAAAAAACAGTTTTGATGAATGAAATTATTTTGAATTGGAGTTCTCATGTTTGTGGAGCCAATGGAGGCCATGTAGCCTTTTCCCCTTCTTCTCAGGTACGATCTCTTACCCTGAAACCTTCTTTTTCCCTTGCTGATACTACTTCCAACCTTCTCTCCCTTCATCCTTCTGTCATTTCCCGCTGTTACCTTTGTTTCCTGCTACATCCCAACGGACAGGTTTGAGGAAGTAGTGATTGATCTCACTCTTGTTTAATCAGTTTGGATTGAGACTTTGGGCGAAGGATCCTCTGCCCTAGACGACCTAATCCCTAGGATTTTGTCCCCTAAAATCCTTCCTGGTATGATATTGAAACCAGAAACCAGAGTTGGTTTCCCTATCACCGGCCAGCGCTGTTTCAGCATCATCTTAGTGGAGTAACACTTAGAGTTTGTGTTGTGCTTGGATGATCTTAAGAGGCCGGAGTGTTACGAATTCCTACCTGAAATTTCAGGTTGAAAGGGGCTCTATCGATTGAAACTCCCATTTGAAGCAGATCTGGTATACCATATGAAGCCCATCTTGAGGTTGAAGACAGCCCTATATTTTGACAACAACAACAACAAACTCAACCTTATCCCAACTTGATGGGGTCGGCTAACATGGATCCATCAAAACAAATTAGAAAAAAAAAGGATGGAAGTAAGAGGAAAGAGGCACATCCCAGTAAGTCAGGAGAATCTCAGCTAAAGGGGGTCTGCTACATGGATCCTTGCCCTCCAATAGTCTCTATCCGAGGTCATATTTTGAGTTTTACTTTAATTCTTATTTCTGTTTTCCCAGAATTAACTCTCATTCTCTCCTTTATCCCTCTCTATCCCTTAATTTTTATTTCGTTGCTAGTTTGCCCTTTCTATACAACTTTATTAGTTATCCGCAATTTATTCCTTTTTCTTGTTAGTTTGACTTATATTAATTACAAACTTGCGATCGGTTCATGTACTTGGATTTTAATTGCTTAAGTGGGCCCCTAAGTGATCCGAACTGGGTTTTCTTGAACCCCAGATTGCAACTCCACATCATTTGAATGTTGTTTAGCCACTCAGAGGTATTGATGTAGACACTTGGACCAGATGAGGCTTTTGGCTTATTTAACAACTTGTGTAGATGATGTGAGCAGTCTGCTATTAGCGTAGCAAGTTAATGACATTATAACTGACTCAAAGCCATGATGATTGCCTCCTCATTTACATGGCAGCATGATGTTTGGGCTTTGTTGTACAAGGCATGAAGAACTGCAGTTCATTCATCAGGGACTTTTAGTCGCATGCTCTTCATTGTTGTCCTTGTCAAATAATACGATTCACCATGAGACTTTAGATGTAGATTCACTGGGTTCAATAAACTCATGCTGGTTGGAGCTACAACAGATATTCTTGTCACCTTGTACATGTCAGTATGCCATAGGGCTATAAATACCTCCTGCCTCGTTGAGAGATTGGTTAGCTTATACTGGGATTCCTCCAGGCGAGGTGACTTCTTTTCTTTATCACAGCCCAATCTGTACTCCCTTATTGTTCCTTTTATCCTTTTGGCCAGAATCATGTTATCTGCCTGGAATTTCTGGAAAAGCTTACTGTTCCCTCTAGATACCAACTTATAAAGTCCTTATCCATATTCGAACTCCTCAAAAAAGATGATGCTACTGTATTTATATTAATATTAAGGGTGAAAAACTGTAAGCACTAAATGGGTGATATTTATTAAAAACTGACAAAAAAGTAAATGGATAATGAGTCATAGGCCATGCTTCATCTTTGCCAATAAAGGAGATGTTACTGTTTTAATATAAACATTAAGAAAAAAACTGTAAGTGAAGATCTGATGCAGCTCAAAAAAACTAGAGAGTTGAGAAAAGTGTAGGAGAACAAAGACTAATTTTTGTTTAATAATTATGGACAAGCCAAATACAAGAAAACAAGGGTCAGAGAGGACCAATTAACTCTTGGGTCTTCTAGGGACTCACTCACCAGTCACCAGTAGAGGATCTCTAACTCTAATGAGGCTCTCAATGGCACACCCAAAATCACAAAGTAAAGCACATCAAAATTATCTTCTTTAATACCAATATATATATATATATATATATAAGTTCTCCCAAGTTAGAGCATGCATCATCCTGCATGCCTTCTATGGATCCAAGGGCTTAACTTTTAGGAGCTTCAAGGCCAGCATAATTTCCATATCCAACAAAGGGGCGTCTAGTGACGTTGATTGCCTTTACTCAATTGCAACTAGTACATTCTAGAGAAAATCATCTGCCTATATGAGATTAGATTTTGTAACATGGTTACACCATCATCCAACCAGAATCTGCAAAATAGATCTTCTTCATTCAATGTCCAATATGATCATGAAAGGTGTCGAATTAATCGCTAAAACTCGAGTACTAGTTTTCTCTCATCTTGGGAGAATGATGCCTTATATTGATCATATTTTATTATTTATTATATTTTATGATGTAGTCATGACATCACGAGCATTAACCGTTCATTTTAGTTTATGATGTAGTCATGACATCATGAGCATCAACTGTTCAACTCTCCTTCCCTCTCTCCATCTCTTTCATTTGATGACATCACTCTCTCACCCCTGGCATTTATTGCCCATCACATCACCCCCACCAACGTCTCTCTCCCTCCCAAGGCGCCCTTCCAACATTTCCTCAATGACTATATATATATGGTAGTTATCTGTGTATCAATCAAATGTGAAGTTTCAAAAAAATCACAAGATAAATTTGGGCCTTCCATTTTTATATTTTTCTTAATCTCAACTGTCTTTACCTACTCAGAGTTGGGAGAGTGCACATTAATGTCTAGAGTACTGGTACACATGTATAGACATACACGGGAAGTGTGCGAATAGAAAAGGAGGTATTTGATTGAATTAGACTCTGAAATTTGACACGTGGCTAATCTAGACCATATCCACTCTATCCAATGGTCATAATGGAGATATCATCTATCCACGCGGCAAAATAGATGCCTTGTGACATTTGGAAAATAACAGACCTTTGTGACAATAATAATTCGCCATATATATATATATATATATCTTGGTTTGAATGAAGGACTTTTTTTTTTATGTGTGTACTTTGTACTTTAGGTGTGTCATTTTGAGCGCCATTTTGAGTTAGAGGTCCTCTAGTAGCGAGAGAGGGCCACACTTGGGTGAGTCCTCAAGAGACCCATGAATTAAATGGTCTCTTTGACCCTTGTTATCTTTGTGCTTGAATTCTCAATGAACTTAGTGTTTGCTCTCCACATCTTCTCTCAATTTTCTGGTTTACTTTGAAAAATTGATTTGAGCTGCGTCAAGATCTCAATGCACAAACTGGTAGGCTTTGTTGTTTTGTATGCTTAGCTGGAGTTTGAATGAGGTTGATGTAATATGTTTATGAAAAGGGTCTCTAGGATGACTTTCTTCCAGATAGAGTAGGATTGACAGCATGATTTGAGCCTCATTGAGGGCTCATATGGTCAATCTGAACCTTAGATAGGTATCCTGGATTGGCCACTTGTCACATTTTGTGTGCCATCTGAACAAAAATGTCTTAAGTTGTCATGACATTTTCCCCTTCTATTTTCATCTGTCCTAGTTTTTCCAAAACATTAACTTTTCCCACTGATTTCCCATGCTTTGCTAGTTTGCTTAGCCTTGTGGAAAAGTTAGTTTGGTCTCAAACTTAAAACATGTGAAGGGATGGCAGGGCCTACCTGTGCAGAAAATTTGGTGCTAGATAAGCTGATACTCGTCAGATATGGCTGATGTTCTTGCCAACTTTGGCTGGACAAACAGTCTCCCCAACCCTCACTCATAATTTTATTGTCTTTTACTTTTCTTGTGTATTTCCTTGGACTTATTAACGTTTGTGCCTTTTTTGTCAGAGGTTTCCATTTAATCAATTTTCTGTATTGTTGTTCTACTATCATTTTTATTAATATGGAGTGACATGAAAGTCTGTCATACACCTAGGTATGCTAATCTGGAAAGTTTTATCCCTGAGCCCGTTATTGGTTCAACGGACATGCAGCAACTTCTGGAGACTCCAGGAGAGGTATGATTCCTCCTATGCTTTTAGACTTCGTTCTGTCAGCACAAGGTTGATCTGAGGAAATGTACTTATAAGAAATGTTCACTTTCCACATGCTTAATTAGCGGCCAATTTTCTGTCACAGTCATGTTAAAAGTTTTTCCATTTGGATTTCTTGAGGAATTCCTCCAGAAATAAGAAAATGAAGCAACAAAATTTATGTCTGCACTATTTTATAGTGGTCTTCACTAGACTCTATGTATGTGGGCCTTGATTTTGCACAAGAAAGATGTAGACTCCATAAAGGCTACATTTGGAATATGTATAGATCTCTCTTATACAGGCAGCAGACTCAGATAAACTGAATTCAATTTTCTGGAGAAAACTCTTTTGCAAATGAAATTTCATGTGTATTATGTGAAAAGGTAGGAACTTATACAGCTCCATGGTGAGGCAATGTACCATAGGGTCATGTCCCGTCTTGATGATTGGGCTTCATCACTTTAGCTCTAGATTGACAGTTCCAATACATATGTGCTTAACCAATTAATTGCCTTGTACAGGGGTAAAACCCCATCATCTATGAGGGCCGTGCTGGCTTTCATTGTGAAGCAACTTACCATGGTATGCACTAAAACATGAATCATGAATTTTGCCAATTACACCTAGATTGGAAGCCCAGGTGTTGATTTTAACCGTGCAATACAGAAGGTTACCTCTTTTATGGAGTGGAAAGAATTTTTTTACAAAATAAATATATTTTATGGAGAATGGATTTCTTTTGTAGATATTTCTCTCTGAGATTTTGAAACCCCATCTATTGTATTTTCTTTTTCCTGAATCCAGTAATAATTTCGTAAAAGTTTCATATTCTACTAACGATTCAACAACTTCTAACCCTGATATTTTTATATAAGCTTCATTGTTAGAATCATTTTTATTATTCTTTCCCTTTTAGATTTTTGCCTAGTTTATCCATTAAAATAATTCATGCCTTGTTTGTTAGGTATAACATGCTATTGTTTGCTCTTGACATTGACTGCCTCAGGTTTTTGAGCTCAGGAAACTACTGCCTACCTCAGCTCCTTATGACTTCAATATCCATGTGAGCCACTTTATACCTAACATGATTATTTCCTTAGATATTTGATGCTTCTGCATTTTTACAATCATGCTCAGTATCTTCAAATCAAATTCTTCAGCTTGTATCATTTAGGACATAGTTTGGTTGACCTAACTTAAACACTATACAACCCAAGGGATCTTGAAAAAAAGCTATGATTCTAAATCATATAGATCTCTGGAAAGTGGTTGACCTGAATTAAATTTTAGTTGTGGCTGATCTGGAATCCTGGTTGGGATTGGTAGAGGTCATTTGAGTCCAATGTGAATGATGGATTAAATGAAGCAGGAATAGGAGCTCTGCTTCAGGTCCTTAAAATATGTAGATAGATATTCTGGAACCATTGTGGGTAGAGGGCGATTTGAAAGCACGAGGAGAAGAATGACAATAGTGTCAGGATGGATACTCACAAACTGTGGAGTGAGTTGGCTAGAGAATGGTGAGAGAGACAGAGAGCTGTTCTCCATGTTTTTTCTTGTGTTCGTCGACATTATACTGCAAGAAACCAATTTCTTGTTTGCAAGTGTCTGTTGTATACTCAATAAAGTAATAAACCTTGGACCTCTTTATTCAATGAGACACAGAGGGAAAAGAAAAAAAAATAAATGTAGACCTGCTTTGACTGAATAAATTGGAGATTATGCCTCATCAAAACTTCTTCCCCACAACTCCTTTTATGCCCCTGAAAATTCTGTGTGTGTGCCCAGATCATGGATTTCCAACCTGGAGAGTATCTTTATGTGAAGGTATGCTTTTCTTTCTGGCTAGAGGAAATGCTTTTTGAATGTTGTTTTCTGAGTCCATTTTCCTCAGCATAATATTTATGTTGGCCAGGAAAGGTGAACTAAATAAATTCTATGAGTTTGCTTTTTTATTCTTTGCAGGAGGTCCATTATAATCAGCATGGCTTGTTGCTTTTAGAGGGACAAGGCATCTATCGCTTGGGTGATTCCTGGTAAGATTGTCATCTGAGAGATGACACTTCTTGTGATAATCATGTTCATTTACCTACCTGTTTCTACAAGGCATATTCTTTGGCAGTTGAAGCGTCCTAACTGGTTTATCCCCTACCTGGGAGGGTGGAAGAAAGGGATCCCTTACATTATCCTTATACAATTAATAGTTATATCAGCAAATGATGGAGCCTGATGGAAAAAACTGATCCCTCACATTATTGTTCTACAATGATACTTATATGAGCCAATGATCAAGCTCGATGGAAAAATTTATGTGCATCATTGAGAATAAATGCCAAGACTGTCTCCTCTAATAGTACCTGTATTGTCCCATTGTGCCATGGAAAAAGTTTGCATGTTTTTCATCTTCTTCTTCTAGTTCCCACTTCACTTCTGCACAGTAGATTACTTGATTCACCAAAATGCAGTCATTTCTGAATACTGTTTAAGAGGGGACAAAAAAAATATTTCATTCCAATTGGTCCAGTTGGTATTTCCTAATCTCAGATTAGGAAATTTACTGCCTTTATTAACTTTTATTGATAGATTTGATGGTAGTTTCCTTCTTATCATGCTAGTTACTTCTTGATGAATGATATAGAAGTTTGTCTTGTTAATTAAGGGACTACTAGCTTTTTGCTCTGGTCGGCCAGATTTAATGGCACTGTTAACTGTATCATGAATGAAGATTTTCCAGCCAAAATGCACTCCTAAGAATCAAAAAGATAATCTTGAATTTTGGAAGCATTGGGGGGATAGCCATATTGATGATGACAAACAAAGGTGTTCAATGTACATTATTTCCATTTGGACAAGCTTTTCTGATGGTATATGGACACATCTAAGAGGTCTAATACACTGAAATATCCAACCAACCAAGCTGGGGGAGTGGACAGTGGCCTTGTCCATGTCAGGTCCATAGCCAATTGGATGGTGGAATTTTATGTAAAAATGAGGCAAGAGAAGATTCACCAATGGGCACATCAAGTAAGGCCTCTTTGGCTGAAATATCCCTCAGCGTGGGGGTGGAGTATCACATATCTAGACTCCTCTTGACCCTGCCACCTTGCACATTTAAAGATCTTGTGTTTTTCTGGGGAATAAATAAATTCATTACCCAAGAGAAGGAGGACTACAGCAGCCCCCAAGGGGAGAGAAGGAAAAACCAAAATTACAACTACACAAGAGAACCTGAGCCTCTAGCAGAGGAGGCAAAGGTTTGGAGGGAGACACAGGGAAGACCCCAGGATACAACAATTATGCTTTTGTTATTGCATGCCAAACTGATAAAAGAGGGGACAATCAAAATTGATTGTAACAATTATACTTGTCCTTATTAAAATTTCATGTACATTTATGGATGTATGCTAATGTATGCATTTCCTTTAAAATTTTTTTTTTGTCCATATATCTGTTTTATCTTGCTCCACTTACTAAAAGTTCTCTAGTTATTCTTGATTCCTAATCACATTCATCGAGAGATTTATGTGCTGAGGGAAATATTACTTTTAGATTAGGAAATTGGCTCTTCTGCTTATTCTTTTGAAATGGTTGTTGCTTCCATCCCTATTTTCTAATATTTCTCGATTTCTATTGATAATAGGTACCCTATACAAACAGGTGATGTAATTTGGATGGCACCATTTGTTCCACAGTGGTAAGTAACAATATCTTACCATCTGTAAATCTCTATATGGAATGGTTGAATTGCAAACCATAATATATTCTGCTTATGTTTTCAGGTATGCAGCACTTGGTAAAACTCGGTCCCGATATTTGATTTACAAGGATGTAAACAGGAATCCATTGTAAAGTTTGCAATCAGCAAAATGCAAGACAGAATTGTATTTCATGATATGATTTCAAGGACAACAGAACAACTTGTGTTCAAGACAGTATGAACTTGTCAGAACCATAGAATCACAATTTCTAATTGTAGAAGGTTGGGCTGAGCTTTCCATTTGTCTATTTACTTTTAAGCGAACTGGTGAACAACTCTACAATTCAGTGTGTATGTCTGTATCATACTGCAGTAAGAAAGAGCGAGACTTAAACATAGTAGGTATCAGATTTTTATTTTCCTTTTTACTTGACAATTATCCGAGAAATAGTTGATTAATAATGAACAAATAGTAGCAAAATGCTGTGTTCAAATGTCAGATTGATGTGAAATTTGGCATCGGTGCATCCCTGGGGCTTTTTGTTGTTTCCCTTCCTCCCTTCCCCCTTCAATTAGACAGTTCTGTTTGGGATTGGGATTTTTTTATTTCATGGGGGTGGGGGGACAGGGTGGTCCTTTCGTGCGTTCCTCTGTATGGGTGCAGGAGTTGCCCAACCAGGTTGCGTTCTTTTCTCTTAAGATTATTTATATTGAAGGGAGAGGGTTGGTATGCCGCTAGTTTTTGATAAGCTAGCGGCACACACCAATCAAAAGGCTAGATATAGGAGGGTAAGAGGGTTTTTTCCAAAGGGGAGAAGAGAGGATAACACATGTTGGACATCCTGGCGCCAGCGGCGTGCCCGCCTTTTTACCTATATTGAATTATATCTTAAAATTATTTCCAAACATTTGCAATTTTACCTATAGAACTTCGCAGACACTGAACTACCACTACATGAGTGTAGTTGCATTACTTTGCTTTAATTCTGCCTCGTGAGATTCCGTTGGGCCTACGCTAAGCTCAGCTTGTTTTGACTACTGAAAGCCTAAGTAATAGAATCACTGATTCAAAGGAAATAATTTTCCCTGATGGATCTTTATCCCCTCAATTTGTCTGTTCCTCAATTTCCTCAATTCCATCTAATAGGGGGAGGAAATGACCCCCCTATCCCCTGCCCAAACACACTGCCCAGATAGGATCCACCATAAAAGTGTAAGGTTTGAAAGCCAAAGGTCCCCAATTAAGGGAGACTCTGCTTTTATATTACTTGAGGAAAAGCCGCCTTCATGGGAGAAAAAGAGAAGGGGATGACACATCGAACTAGATTCAGGGTCTCAGCCCATCTTTGGAACCGCTTGATTGGGATCTATGTATAAAACTGGGTCCCACAATTTCCCAGGAATCCGGTGGATGCAAATCATTTTTGTTGCATAACCACTTTGCTCAGAGAGCCCAAGTGATGTTTCACTTCTTCACTAACAAATTGGATATGAAAAAAAAATGCCAAGCCCATTGTCTGTGATCCATTATGGCTTCAATCAATGGATACTCCATTGACCCTGGCTGAAGGAAAACTCGATCCTTAATTTTTGTTATTACTTCGTGTCTCTCTCTCTCGTTTTCGGCTCAGCTGGCCTACCCCATGTGGGCGGACCAGCTGGGCCTCAGGCCCTTGAACGATTTACACTTCGTCAAGTAATTTTAATGAGTATCCAAACCGTTAAAAAAAAATTTAACAGAAACCATTTAATAATTGGTTTGAATATGAGATATTGGAACTGTTTAATAAACAATTCGATTTTGATTTCTACCCTTCACATCTTGAACCGCACCGATTAACACCCTTACACTCGATCTATTGTCAGATCGCTAGGATTTTTCCTTTAATATTTGCTTCTCATTTTCCAATCAACTCCCTTAATCTTTTATGAGGATCAATTACTGTAAGGGCTGGGATCATCATACTGCCCACATGGAATGGAATCTCCATGCCAACCCAATGGGAGCACGGGAGAGGTGCCCCAAGGTTCATATACAGGGCCCACATGTGAGGAAGGAGAGAAAGTGTGAAAGGATGCATGATTCTAGACTTTTAACTTTCCCTTTACCCATTACCCATTACCCATTACCCATTACCCATTACATAGCAACTAACAGAAATGAAAATTATCCATTACCCCAGTACTTAACAACTAACTTACGCATTCCTCAATGACTAATTACTGACCATGGGCCATTCTATCCCAGAAAAAGAAAAACAAATATTGGGCCATTGTGGACCAACTTGTTATTGGACCTTTAACAATTTAGCTACAAGAGATAGATTGTATTGATTTTTTGGAGAAGGTTCCCTGCAGCGCGAGTGTGCAGTTTCATGTCTTGGAGGAGGGGTATTATGGAAAAACACTAAAAATAAAGAGGATATGAGACATTTTACAGGGGTGGTGCTACAGTAATGGGAGTCTTATGAAGAATGTCCACATGTAATTTCGAAATTAAGCTAACGTTGTGTAAATATTTTACCCTAAAAATTTAACCGCATTAATATTGTATAGTCCCAATTCCACAAAGAAAAGAAGAAAATATGATTAGAATCAAGATGAACTGATTTTGCCTATTCGAATCTTATTTTTTGAAACTTGATCACACGAGCAAACTTTCTACACTAGCACGTAAAAAATTGCAATCCTTCCCAAGAAACCATATTGTAATATAAAGGAAAAGGTAAACCACACTGATAATGTGGGGAGAAATCTGCATGTTACACCAACAATTGGCTTGAAAAAGTATCATGTGAAACCCACATATTTAAAATAGGATAAAGTTTTCCTCTACCCATAGAGGACGGTTCACCCACCATCCTAGGGTTTTTGTATGTTCTAAAATACCCTCCCGATACATATCCATTCCCACCCATCCCTCAGTGAATGGGATCCCATTCATCGTGGGTGGAGGGAAACTTGATCCTTTAAAATAAATAAAAAATTCTACATGAGAAGAAACTGCACTCTAACAATGTGAAAAGTTTTTCCCATGCAATATATATCAAAAGAAATTAAACATAACATTACAAAAACACTATCAAACAAGGAGTGTGTGGGTTTAGTCCCAAATCAGGTGTGTGTTGTGTATAGCCGCCATTCCACTGTCCTAAAAGTCGGTTAACCTTTTGAGATTGGTGTGTGGTTGGTGTGATTACACATTCATAAAAAAAATAAAAAATAAAAAACTACCAAACACACTATTTTTTTTTTTTACACAATCTGTCCTTTGAACCTATCCATAAGACCATAACACTTTTTTTCTATGACTCCACTCATGTCACTTCACTTTACCCAATGAAATCTTAATTCCTTTAACTTCCCTTAACTTTACTCTACCAAATGGGGCTAAACAATCTCTAAAACATCCATGACCACGCGTGCCCCAAAAAAATGACTGAGACATCTAATAGGAAATAGATAGAGATGTTAATCCATTAAGTTGCTCTCCAAATCTTAGCAGAAAAAAGCCACAAAGTGCTCTCTCACATTCCATATTGTCGGCTAGCTTTGCTTACTGTTATTTATTTTAACCTCTTCTTCTTCTTCTTCACTTTTTTCTTTTTAGATTACTCTGATTCACATCACTCTCTGTGAAATTTGTGAATTGTGAAACGTATTAGAGTTCTCTTATTAGAGTAGTGGCCAACACTTACATGGAATCTGCTTGTCCACTTAAAGTAGATGAAGTAACCACTAAAGGCACTACTAATTAACCCTTTTTGTTGCTTCCTCTGTTTTGCTTTGTGGGATGCCTTTCATATGTTCCCTTTGCATTGCTTCTTTCTCAAAAATGTGATTAGGAAATACTGAGATTGACCCTTAATTCCCTTTCTACAAAGTTAGCTAGTGGCATTAAGAAGAGGTCAGGAAATTTCCTTTAACCAAAGATTTGACTTCCTTTTGATCGACCACCCCCATTAATATAATCAAACACTTGCAGAGTGAGTGATGACCTCCTTTATTATTTTGTATTGGGTAATCTTCTTTGTTTTTTTTCCCCTTCTTTTTTCTTCCAACATGGCTGAATGAACATCTTTTTACTAAAATTTTCTTAATAATTTTCTTGCTTTAGGGCACCATCTTACCTTGCTTGGCCTACCACTTTCGCCCCCTAAAAAGTTTCTTGCACTTTTCATTTAAAGAGGCCAATAATAATGTTTTAGGTAGGGTAATTGCATCAATTTGATTGGGCTAGTTTTGCTGTATAAAACCTACATTGACCTTGTAATCCATTGAAGGATATGTACAAATCACACCCTAAAAAAAAGAAATTAGTCCTAATCTAATCCATATAATCATAATTTAAACAATGTTGTGATGAGATTATGAGATGCACTCATCTGGTGAACCTTATACTATATTATGTTAAATTGTAATAGTAAGAAAAGGATTAGATTGTTGGGACCTGATTAGTGGGGTAGGCACTGAGACCGACACTGTATATCATTAATTCCTTGAACCCTAATTTAATTTATCAAGATAGATGCAACCTTCTATAATATTGCTTTAGCATATAAGCATGGTTGAGCAGTAGCAACATTGCAAACTCCCTAAGAGTAGTAAGATTTGTGGGAGATCTCTCATGTGGCAGGCCATTATATAGCGGCCCAAAAGGGCGTACCCAGTGCTCAAGGCTCCTGTCACTGTGGGGTCTGAGGAGGGTCATAATGTAGGCAGCCTTACCCCTGTTCTCGCAGAGAAGCTGTTTCCAGACTTGAACCCATGACCACTTGTTCACAATAGTCCTTTCTGATACACTTCTCAGTATGAGTCATATATGACTTCTATAGTTGCATGAGTCATGGCTAGCTCAAATTCATGGTACTTTACTTGCTTAAGCCTTAAGTGGTGAACATGATCTCATGCTTTAACTGTAACTGCTTCTAACCACCAAAACTAGTTGAGAGTAATATATTAGCTAGGGCTTCTTTTGTTGCATAAATAAGCACAACATTGCAATAGAAATGACATTTAAGTGTGACTTCATCATGTTTTGAAATGAAAACCACTAATTGATTCAGTTGTTTTCATTGTGACAGGCAATCTTTATCACTTTTCTGTATGTGATAAAGAATCAAAACTCTACCTAGAGATTTGATGATATTATCTTACCAATGAAACCCCACAAGCAGAATATTGACCTTTTCACAGGAGTACTACTTGGAGTTGGATAAGTAAATAAGGAATGGGTTTAGAGAGGGCTTTACTGGAACTATACAGAAAGAGATTAATTATTATTTTCCAGATAGTCCATAAGAAAGTTTCTTTTGGTCAAAAGCCTAATGGGCCGGTAAGTAGAGCTAAAAATTTGGCCAACCTATATATGTATATTAAGATGGAAAGGAATAACCAACTTAGAGAATTGCTTTTGAACAATCCACTGATGCCTTAAATCATATCAATTCCCTAGAGTGAAGTCTTGAAATGACCATGTTAGAGTTGAACCTACCAATCATTTTGGTGGGTTTATGAACTGGCTATATTTGGATGTCAAGAAAAGAAAAAATAAAAAAGGAAGGGAAAAAGAACTCTGTTCGGGAGTATGTGTCCTGCACCCAGACAAATGGAGGAAGGGGGGGGGGATGACTACCCCATCCTCCATGAAATGCACAAATGACGCCTCGTTTGATACCCCTATGCCCTCTCTCATTGTCTTCCGCACGTGTGCAGGAGCCACACTCCGAAACAGAGAACACTTCCTCAAAATGAAAAGAAAAAAGAAAAATTGAATTTGAGGAAAGAGATAGACACATAAAACAATCATTGCATCATCATGATTTTTGTTTCATTATGTTTTTGTTTTCTTTTCTTGGCATCCAAACATAGCTTCAAGAGATACTACTCTATTCAATGATTCCACTCCACTCATTAATAATTGCTTGATCCAGAGACCCAATTTTTGTCAACTCCAGTTCATACCATGTAAAAGATTTGCTTGAATTAAGTCCTAGGTGACTGGGATCTCCTTCTTGGTCACAGTGGGGCTGATGAAAGTTATAAGCATGCTTAGATGTAAGATCTTTACTGTTAAAGTCCATGAAAAGAGATTGGCAATGAAGAAAAGTGTAGTTAGAATTTCAACCATGCTAGATTGAAAGCTATAGTCATTATATCTCTCTAAACCTAAATAATCACTTTCAAGGTTGCCGTGGAATTTGGAGGATGAATTTCAGCTTGCATCGATGATGGTCCTCGCCTAAACTTAATAACATTGAAACTCCCTCATAACGCCTGGAGTTTCTTTCAGTCCAAATAGCGTTGGAAACTAAGGCAGTGTTTGGTATGCATTCTAGGTGGATTTCACATTCTCATGCAATAAAAACGACTATTTTTATCATCTGAGAATGCAATGCATTCCAAGAATGCATACCAAAGATAAAGCCAACCAATCAAAGTTATCTAATATTAGAGGAATTCATTTTGGTTTTCCACCAAGTTAATGCATCAGTTAGAAAACTGTTTTTTTTTTAAAGGTTAGCAAAGAATATATTAAAATAATATGAAAATATAAAAATTAACATCTAGACATACTAGTGACAGGAAGACAAAAACAAGAAGATTTGAAACTCCACCTTCGGCATTGCCATCAACATATAGACAAATCTCAAAATAAATTAGAAGTTAGTGGAACCGAAATCTTGGCCTCTCATTAGCATCCAGGGAGGCTTCAGATCTGACAAAAGATTGAAGATCATACTGAAAAAATGATGACCATTGTTTAATTACACTTTTAGCTAAAAAGTTTGCAACCGAATTTGCTTCTCTGTAACAATGTGTAATCTTCCAAGACATAAAAGACAGACAAGGGATAAGAAAGAGCCATTGTTGAACATCAAATTAGAAGATTGAAAATGATAAAAATGTAAACGATTATAAGCTAATTTAAAGTATGCATAATTATCATGGAATGTATTATTTGAGGATCAACATTACATGCCAAATGCAAAATTGATTATTTTCTATTGGTAATCATAATCAAGTGGGGAGGAGATGATCAGAAGTAGCCCATTAATCATGAAATTACTATGTCAATGTAGTAATATGTTAGTAGTAATTATAGATTTTTTCCCTTGTCATTTGAGAGATACAATGTTTGTAAATCATTATTAACATTCTTTAAAATTGCACCTCTTCATGAATCTATAAGCCATTCATTAAGGAAAAAGGACAAACTCTATTCTATTTTGTAGCTATAATTTTAGACTTGTACGATATTGAGCACTGAAACAGTCATGAAACTACTTTTCATATCACTTCTCTTGGATTTAGTATCTACTAGTATTAATGAACATTTGTTAAAGGTACAATACTTATTAGTTTTTAATTAACTGGGGTGGCTGACCCTAGTTGTGCATGTTTGCAACCAACTTTACTTACTTAAATAATAATTCAAGGCTGTCATGAATTTAGAGGATGAACTAGAATTTTAATAAGTTGAATCTGGTTCAGTTAATCTCATTGATCTCTGTTGAGGTAATCCCACATCAGCTATGAGTGTTCTGACTATCAAGTATAAGAGTCATAAAAGGTCATCTCACTTTGAACCAATTGGCTTTAAGATGGAAGCTTAATATGGGATCAGAGCGGATACGTTGGGCCTCCGTCGATGATGGGCTCATTTCACCCACGAAGACAAAACCCATAAGAAGACCTACACCTAAGAGATAGCTAGTATTGAGGTAATCCCACATCGGCTGTCGGTGCTTTGACTATCAAGTATAAGAGCCACAAGAGACCACCCCACTTTGAACCAATTGATTATAAAATGGAAGTTGCTTGTAAGCTAATTTGAAGCATACACTAATTATCCTTGCGTGCATTATTTGAGGATCAATGTTACATGCAAAGCAGAAAAATGACTTCTTTCTCATTTGGCAATCATAAGCATGTGAGGAAGATATGATCGGAAGTAGCCTATGAATCATGAATTACTATATCGATGTAGCATTTATTTTTATGATCAGATGTGGCATTTTGTTTGTAATAATAATAATAAGTTTTCCTTTTCATTCGAAAGACATTGGTTTTCAATCATTAATAAATTCTTGAAAATTGTACCTATGAGCCATCCACTAAGGACAAAAGGCCAAACCCTATTCTATATAGCAGCTATACCTTTGGTCTTGTGCAATACTGAGCACTGAAACATCCATGAAAATTCTTTTTCATGTCATATTTCTTGGATTTAATATTTTTTTTTTATTAAAGGTTAGCAACAAAAGAATAATATAAAAAATAAAGAGATGTATAGTATTAATGTCTAAGTACACTTGGATGGACATTAAAAGAATATTGAAGCTCTACCTTCGGTATTGCCATAAATAGAGCACAATACACCACCAATAATTAACCAGAGAATTCACCTTCGGTATTGTCATCAGCAGAAAATTCTAGACAATTTACTTATCATATCAACCATAAATAAAACGAAATCTAGGTCTCTCTTGAACATCCCACCTAATCTTATCACAGACAAATTAAAGATGAGAGGACCAAGAAAGAGGTACCTGCAATACCACAGTACTCTTCTTGGCAAGCAAAATATCAACAAGAATGTTCACTTCCTTAAAACAATGAGTGATTTTCCATTGAATAGAAGAAAGGAAGTGATTAAACACACACCATTTTTGTTGAAAGATCTATGGAATGTGCTGATTTATGACACATAAAATGACTGCATTTGAATCTATAAATGAGATAAAAAAAAATTTCTCTAGTCAACTACAAACCTCTGAAGAAAGCTTCAAACTCAGTATAAAAGTTTTCAAACTCTAGATTTTCATCCTCTCAAGTGGGCAGTGCACCACACTTAAGAATCCAACCATAAAACATGGCAGTGGCATATTATTATCCTTTCAAGTGTTGGGTGAACAGTTGTATTCTTAAGTGTGGTGACCTACACTAAGCAGTGCATCACACTTGAGAGGATAAATTTCCAACTCCTCTCATACCTATCAGCAGATTGGGTCATCCATTGTCTTTTGTTTAGCAGAAAGTAGCCTCTTTACTCTCCCCTTGAAGAGACATGAGCAAGAATAGACACATTGTTTCATCTTGGGACCTTCTAGAGCTGTCCCTCTACCCCCCTCCACTCTTCTGGAGTGTAAGTTTTGGGCTTAGCCCCTTAGTTTCATTGGCTTGTGTTTTTCCAGTCCCTTGCCTTGGCTCCTTTTGTTTTGATGTTATTTTGAATTGCTGCTCTAGCTTGTTTTTATGGGTTTCTTGGGTTACATTGTTTATGAGGCTTGCCCCCCTTTTGTATTTCTCCCCTTTTTTTCTTCTTAATAAATTTTAATTCACCAAAAATAAAATAAAATTTAGGGTTGTAAGCATTTTTTTTTCTTTCTGGTAGAAGGGTTGTAAGCATTTAGAAGCCTGAAAACAATACAGATGCAAATGATTGTAAGTTAACTTGAAAAGCATGCAATAATTATCCCAGCATGCATTATTTGAGAATCAACATTACATGCCAAAATGCAAAATTGATTATTTTCCACCGATAATCATAAGCATGTGGGGAAGATATATATCACTTCTCCTTTAAGAGACCATGTTTATTAATCATTATTAAATTCTTAAAAATTGCAGCAGCTCTTCATGAATCTATAAAACCATTCATTAAGGACAAAAGGCCTAACCCTATTCTATTTGGTAGTTATACTTTTGTTCTTGTGGGATAATGATCACTGAAATGGCCATGAAACTACTTTTCATATCACTTTTCTTGGATTTAATATGTTAATAGTCACTACTGTAGTTATAACTATTAGTTTTTATCTGAGGGCGGCTGACCCTTATTGTGCACGTTAATTTGATACCAACTCTACTTACTTTCTTTGGTTCGGTTACCCTTTTTTGCAAAATTACTCCAAATCATTCATCCCACTAATGGATCATAAAGTTATAAATCATATCTAAATAAAGGGTAAATTACACGTCACCTCCTGGTTTTCAAACCAAACTCAATCACCCCTTGCTTTTTGAAAATACTTAAATCACCCCCTATATTAGATCCTAATATGACAAATTAGTCCCTATCGTTAGTTTTATGCTGTTAAGTGATGAAGCCAGTCAGGTAAATAATTTTAAATTCCTAAACTACCCTTGACATCCAAACATAGATTTTAAAGGGTAGTATTATAAATTTAATTCTAATGTTTTAATACAAGGGTAAAATAGTCCTTTCACACTAATAACTAATAGTAGACTAACACCGTTACTGTAAAGGATGACGGATGAGTATTTTCAAAAACTAAGGGGTGATTTTTGAAACTCGTTTAAAAACCAGAAGGTTATGTGTAATTTAAGGCAGTCAGGGGTGTCTTATTATCGCAGCAACACTTGGGTTGGAAGCTATAATGGGTTTGGGTTGAAGGTAAATGGGGTCTAGAAAGACACCCATGTTAGGACTGGAAAGGGGGATGGATTCATTTACCCGAATGGGTGTCCAAGTTCAAGGGCAAATAAAGCTGGGCTCTTTGTTAATGGTCTTATAAAATGGTTTTACTGGGAGAGCGATTTGGAAGGTTGGGCTACTATAATGCATCCACGTAAATTACTTTTATAAGTGGAGCTTTGCATGGATTGCTTGCATAATCAATAATTTAAAAATATGGAGTGGGATGTAAATTTACTTATTAGATGAATTGTCACAGTTCACAGTAGGGTCCACATGTTACGATACTGTCTGTTTTGGCTAAGGTTTGTCGCACGACTTTAAAACATATTATATCATGTATAGGTTGATCGCCACTTATATAGAAATTCCATGGCCTAAGTACAGTTGTCGTGGGATTAAATTCTGTGACACAATAGCTAGTGCGGTTAGTTGGAGGCTTATCGGTTGAAGTGCATGTCCCAGAAGATCAGGGTTCGGCTCTCTTGGTCACATTTGTACCATAAATGACACTGCACCCTTTTCCCCTCCCCCCCTTCTCTGTATTTTTATCCTCTCAAGTGCAACGCACTGACTAGTGCACCTCACTTAAGCATCCAACCATAAAAACATGGGCAGTAACGACTTTTAATCCTCTCAAGTGTTGGGTGGCCGGTTGGATGTTGCACCGCACTTGAGAGGATAAAAATTCCCCTTCCTTTGGTAGTTGTACATTCTGTTGGTTTGTCTTAACCTTCTCTTTGTAGTTTGTCGTTCGTCTATGAACCCTTAGATTAGGATAGCACGCCCCCCCCTCCCATAAAAAAAATAAAAAATAATAAAAGTTGGAAGGTCTTCTATAGACCTCAATAGTTTATTTCTTCATTTGAGGTTTTTTTTTAAATTGATATGTCCCTGTTAATTCCTCTCCACACCAAAGAAAGGCCTTTTGTTCCTTCTCGGGTGATCTCCTCTTTCCATTCCATTGTTCCCCATCTTTTCACCTTTTATTAATATAAAACAAAACAAAGCACTTTTCAAGTGATGACATGACATGATAGCACCCCCTTTTCCAATGGATTCGATACTTTAGCATAAGAAAACATCACCTAATGGGTAGGCACAGGCACTGTAGCAGAGTCACCCCATTGAGGTGAGGTAAGGTGAGGAGAGGTGTAATGGGCGGTAAAGAGGTCAATGAAATTTAGGGCTACCCACTTAAGATAATCAAGACTAAAGTCACCCACTGCTTCGTCCTACCCCATTGTTGAATGCCACTTAACCACCAATTATATTGCAAAGCATCTAAGTTTCCACTGTCATTTGCTTTTCTTGTTCTTGAAGTATGAAATTATGAATATGCTTGATGATTTATCCTAAGTGTTTTACTTAATTGTATCTTAATGATAGTATTGTCCCTACCTCAATCATCTCAATTTGTATCTTAGTGCCCTAGTAATGCTGTCGTCTAAAGTAGGATATCATGGTTAAATTGGCTTTCATCTTAATTAAAATCTCACAAAGTTGTTAAGTCAAAATCTTTACTAGTATTGACTACCTCGACTTCAACACATAAGGGTCGAAATTTTACCTGAATTTTATGATGCAGAAAAGAATGAAAATCGCAAATAAACAATTATAGTGCACAAACGGGCATTGACCAAAAATCTATTCAAGCAAGCCCCACAAATGTAAATCATTGGATACTCTTTGACGGGTCATGCAACATGGACCACTAGAATTTAACCTTTTTTTATATTCACACTTTCGGACAAAAAACTACTTTCTTTTCATGTATTTATATTCTTAGAAGGAAGAGAGAGAGAGAGAGAGAGAGAGTGTGTGTGTGTCACTGTGTGTGGGTGTGAGAGAGAGAGAGAGAGTGAGTGACTGAGCGTGTGTGTGTGTGTGTAAAGGGAGTAGGAAAACAAAAAGGAAAGGCACAAGAATGTGTGACCTTTCAGTAACTTAAAGGGTGTAAGGATATATCCGCCATTCCATGGTCCTAAAAGTTAGTTAATTCTTTGGGATTGGTGTGTGGTTTGTGTGAATACACTTTCATAAAAAAAATTAAAAAAAAAAGGTTGTAAGGAGATGAGTTATCTTGAGCCATAAGTTATTGAAGGTTCATTTGACTTAATTGGAAAGTAGATTGAGTTCCTTCTATTAAACTGAAAACGGAATAAGATGATACAGAGATTTAACATGGTTCACACACTAATACGATATGCTACATTCACGGACGAAGCTAAAGATGATTCACTATGTAAATGAAAGAGGATACAAATGGAGATCTTACAAGAACACCCAAGACATCGCTGCTAGTTCTCACCAAAAACCTTAACTCAAAAAAACAAAAGAAAAACTCAAATTTCACTTTCTTCACAACAAGACGGGTAAAACATATAGATACTCCTCCAAATGGGTCGAGCCCTCCGCTACCATCATAGACCTCAGAAGGAGGGGGGGGGGAATCCCATTCGAGTCGACATAAAAAATGTCGGGGCGGGTGACTCTTCGAAATGGGTACAAGAATTCGAGACACACATAACACCTTCTATTGAATGTCTTGACCAAAACATAATAATTCAATTACTAAAAAAAATATTGAAAGGTTTTTAGGCCTTGCTCAATGCTTGTAAGGTTCGGTATCTTGTTGGATCCTTTTTGCATTAGGAATATGGATGGATAAGCAAGGAATATATGCATAACCAGAAATAGAAAACGACATAGAAACTTAATTGAGACTCAAAGACCTTGTCTTGATAAATATGGACAAGCGAAGCGAAGGATAGATTAATTTCAGACACAAGTTGATATCTCTTCACAGATCCATTACCAAATTCATCTTAAACAATTTAATTTGATTCCCTGATGGTAGTGTAAAATCACTTTATCAAACTGGTGTAGGGGAATCTAGACTTTCTATTCCAGATCAAACACTGAAACCACTAAGAAAATACAAAATTAAAGGTTTGGATAAAAGAACAAACAATTTGGAATTGATTCTTTCTTGCACTCTTGCCCATAACATAACATTCCCCAGCAGCTCAGATAACCTTTTTCCCAAAAACAAGAATAGAGAAGAATTAACACAACGCCAGCTTAATTTCAAAATTACATGCGGCACCCCTCATAAGACTCAGATATCTTACTTAGCACCATGTACATCATGTAAATTGTCTCCCCCCCCCCTATTTTTTTTTGTTTTGCCAGAATACCCTTTCTTCAAGGGATAAAACTACACACTGTCAGTGTAGGAAACCCTCTCCCGATAAGATAATTATATATAAAACAACTGCTACTAAAGTGAAAAAGAAACAAATTCAGACATGGTAGTGACCTTGCACCTTTAAGGTGAAATGATTACTCTTAAGATGTTAGAAGATCAAAATAACTTCTACTCAAGATTAGCACATTTACTAATGACTTATCGATTAAGAGAAAAAAGAATGGATTAAGATTAATCATTACTGAAATTATTATATGTGAAAATGGAAACTAAGTGGTTGACTAAGATATTTGATGAATAATTAAGGGTCAGTTGAAGGTTTAAGAAAAACAAGTTTGAAAATGTATGGGTACTATTACACTTAAAAAGAAACACTTTTGAATCCCTTTCTAGTAGAAGCTCATTATTAAAGCAACTAAAAATACACATTTTATATGAAACTTAGCTGATTAGCATAATTAAACACTTCTACTGTGTAATGAATGATCAAATTATTTGAGTGTTTAAAGTATCAAATCCTAAACAGACACTCAAACCCATGTGCAAAGCTGTGGCTCCTAAAAGTTAGGAATGAGAGTTCTACTTGTACCCTTTTGTTTAAGAATCTATCCAGCTAGATGGTCTTGCTACTACTTCCAAATTATGTTCAAATTTCTAAATTTGTTTGGAGATCCCCTAGGGATTTTAAAGGATAGCCAAAAAAAAATCCTTGGAGATCCTAGAAATTGAAAGGACATAAGAAGAGGATCCTTACTATATTTTCAATAATTTGTATTCTGCTAAAAATTTTGAGGGATTTTTGGAAGCATACAGGAACTATGATATTCTAGTCAAAGATTCAAGTCTAACTATTCTAGGAAGATGGAAGAAAGAAATAATTTTTAATTGTTTTTTTTTAACAAAGTACCAAATGCTTGTTATGTCTTTTTAAAAGGTAAAATACCAAAAGAATTGGTCAATGTTCTTCTCTGATCTCCATGGTTATTCTTTTTGAAAGCTTATCCGCAAATGTTTGATACCTTATGTTACTTTGGAGGGAGGACGTTCGTTGAGTAAGCCACAAAAATTATTAAATCATCGAAGCATTTTTTTTCTCTTTTTCCGGCATTCTTATCTTCTTTCCTAACTTTTTTTTTCTTCCTCCTTGTTAGGGACTTGAGTAGAACTCATTCGGAAAGAATTGGTTAATGTTCCTCTCTCATCTCCATGGTTATTCTTCTTGCAAGCTCATTCGCAAATGTTTGATACCTTTTGTTACTTTGGAGGGAGGACGTTCGTTTACTGAGCCACAAAGATTATTAAATCATCGAAGCATTTTTTTCTCTTTTTCCGGCATTTTTATCCTAACTTTTTTTCCCTCCTTGATAGGGACATGTGTAGAGTGTGCCCAAGTAGCTATATATCTCCACATTTCCACATTCTGCGTGCTCCTCACACTCGCACCATAAAAAGGTAGAGAAGGGGTGGGAAGGGTGAGGGGAGGGGTGTTAGAAAAACAACGCCCAAATGGTGATTTTGCAAAAGAAAAAACGAAGAGAAAAAGAAGAACAAGCGCAGAAGACAAGATTTATGTGGTTCTTCTTTTTTTTTTTGATTTGAAGATTTACGTGGTTCACCCCCAAGAAGGAAGGCTACATCCAAAGCTGAGCGATAGAACAATTTCAGTACTTCTGTGAAACAAAATATAAACCCTCACCCTCACATCTCTCAAAGAGATAATAACATTATATAGGAAAACCCTTAACCCAGAAAGTACAAAACTGCCCCTAGAGTCCCACCCGGTCTGGTTCGGACTTGAACCAACATAGGTTGAAATACATACCAAATCGAAGATCTTGACGAGCTCTACAAGGTTCAACACCATAATATGCACTTTTTGGCCATTCTGGCAAGTTTCGCCACCGAAAAATCACCACAGCATTTTCTGGATTGAGATCAGGCTTCACCAATAACAAGGGGGAGGGGTGGGGGGTAAAATCGGCATTTCATGAAATCCAAGTAGTGCTTGAAATCCATTAGCCTTCCTTTATTTAACTTCTTCTTCTTCTTCTTCCTGTATATAAACCTGTTTAAACCAAAGAAGCTTGGTGAGTTTCAAACATGGCAGCCACTCAACCATCACCTAACAACATCTTTTGCTGCAGTTATCTTCAATCCCTCTCTCAAACACCACAGAGACTCAGAAAAAGAATGTTAGCTACAAGGACTCCAGACCAAGAACTCAACCAAATAAGACTAAGATCAGGTGCAGACATGAAAAGAACACTGAAGTGGTATGACCTGGTAGCTCTTGGTGTAGGAGGAATGCTTGGTGTTGGAGTTTTTGTAACAACAGGTCATGTAGCACACAACATCTCTGGTCCTGCTGTTTTTGTTTCTTATATCATTGCTGGATTATCAGCTCTCCTTTCTTCTTTGTGTTACACCGAATTCTCCGTCGAAATTCCGGTTGCCGGTGGAGCCTTTAGTTATCTCAGAGTAACTTTTGGTATGTTTACAAATCCTAGTAATCCTTTATTAATTTTGCAGTTTTGAACTTGATTTTGGGTTCTTTTGATGAATTGATGTAGGAGAGTTTGTGGGGTACTTTGCTGGAGCTAATATACTAATGGAGTATGTATTATCAAATGCCGCAGTGGCAAGAAGTTTCACAGAGTATCTTTCTAGTACCTTTGGAGCAATAGATCCAAATTCATGGAGAGTTGAAGTAGGTGGATTGGCAACAGGTTATAATAGATTGGATTTCACTGCTGTTGCTCTTGTTCTACTTCTAACCATCTGTCTATGTTACAGGTTTGATCCTTCTTCACCACAGCCTTTCTCTTATTTGTCCTTTTTTTTTTTTTTTCCCTTCTCCGTAGAAAGATTAAAAACTAACTATTTATATTGGGCTACTCACATCCGATGTGAAATTATTACTTTCGCGTGAAACCCCAATAGTTAAGACATGTGAAATTTTAATTAGACCAAAAGTTAATTGGTGACTGTGGAGTGATGGGTACAACTTTTTTCTTTTATTGGGTTGCAGTACAAAGGAGAGCTCTACTCTGAACCTTGTCATGACAATCTTTCATGGGATCTTCTTTGGGCTTATTATAATTTCTGGATTCTGTAATGGGAGTGCAGAGAACTTAATACATCCAAGAGGATTAGCTCCTTTTGGTGTAAGAGGAATTTTTGATGGAGCAGCAATAGTTTACTTCAGCTATATTGGATATGATTCTGTATCAACCATGGCAGAAGAGATCAACAACCCTTCAAGGGCACTTCCAGTTGGCATTTTGGGATCTGTTCTTATTGTTTCTGTGCTTTATTGCCTCATGGCCTTGTCTTTGTGCTTGATAATCCCTTACAATGAGGTAATCCAAGAGAAGTACTTCAATATTCTAAGTATATTTTGGTCTCCTTATTGTAGGCCCTTTGTGCCTAGTGGTTATGTGTTCTCTCTATCCTTTTGTATCCTCTTCGTATTTCCCTTTGGCTTCATTCGGCTACAGAGATAGATCATTATTTTTCTTATTTTTCCTTTTTTCATTTTCATTATTCTTTCCTCCAAATTTTTTTTGGGGGAAAGAATTCTTGGGCTTCGTTGAATATATTAATCATTCACGTAAAAAAGAAATTCTAAGTAAACCCTTGTCATTTACCATGATTCCTAGATATCTGATGCTGCATTCACTTCGGCTTTTCGAAAGATCTCTGGTTGGAAATGGATGAGCATTGTGGTTGGGGCTGGTGCAAGCTTGGGTATTGTGGCTTCTCTCCTTGTTGCCATGCTAGGTCAAGCCAGGTACCTTTGCGTTATCGGAAGGGCTCGGCTCGTCCCGGTTTGGTTGGCCAAGGTTCATCCATCTACAGGCACCCCTTTGAACGCCACCCTCTTCTTGGGTAAGAATTATTTATTACAACCAAATTGACCTAATAATTACTCAACTCACAACAAATGAAGGAAATAAGGAACGGAAATGTTCATGCTACAAGGCTAGCAGCCAAGGAAATAGAATAATTCACTTCCCATTTGGGTTCACAAATACCCTCTTAGCTATAGGTTTTAGTATTTTCTAAAATACACTTTTAGATCCCATTTCCTTGGCAGCAAAGTTTCGTCCGAAACACCCCTTATATATGGACAGTATTTTAAAGGAGTGGGGAATGAATTTCATTCCTTCTACTAGTGTTTTTCTTCAAAATCAACCTTCTATTTAGGGCTGTGTTTGATATGCATTCCAAGAATGCATTCTAAATCGATTTTGTATTCTTGAACGATAAAAACAACTATTTTCACCAACCTTTCTCTCCCTTATGGTGCAGGTATCTGCACAGCGTCGATTGCACTTTTCACTGAACTTGAGATAATACTAGAGATGATCTCCATCGGCACACTCTTGGTGTTCTACCTTGTGGCCAATGCCCTAATCTTTCATCGCTATGTTGTTGATAGAACCAATCACCGGATTACCACTCTCTTCTTCTTGTTCCTCCTCTCATCAACTTCAGTTGGCTTCTCTCTATCATGGAAGTTCAAGGTAAAATGGTGGGGGCTATCCATACTTTGTGGGTTTATTATCACCATCACTGCCTTCTTCCACTACATGGTCCCTTGCAATCGCCTGCCCACCCAATGGTCTGTGCCATTTATGCCATGGCCAGCTGCAGTCTCAATCTTCCTTAATGTCTTCCTCATGACCACATTAAACAAGATACCTTTCATAAGGTTTGGTATATGGGCTTGTGTGGTGACATTATTTTATGTTTTATATGGTGTTCACTCAACATACCTTGCAGAGGAATTGGAGACTGGGAATGTTGAGTTAAACCGGATTTTATCCGGTCCGGTTGGGTGAAGGTAAACCATTGGATGATCAACCCAAGCTAGCCAGCCCAAATCCAAATTTGATTGGTATTAAGTATTAATCTTGTTGGGGTTGGGTATGTTTTGTATTTGGAATGGTTTAAATAATTATTACTGGGCTTGTATGGGTTGGGTTTTGAATCCATTACATGTACGATGATAAAATTATAATTGAGTGGGAATTAGGGTTTTTGGGTTTCCTATATATTGTTTCTCTGTGGAAAACCTTAGGCAAAAGCAAAGAAGAGATCACTTTGTAAGGAGCAGAGATTTTTACAAGTTTAGTGGAAAATCTCTAGTTCTCTTGGGTGGATGTACGCATTCGTGATGAACCACATTATACATTTTGTGTTGTGTGTATTGTTTGCTTGGTTTCTTACTCGTGGTTGCGTATTTTTTCCCAATAAATTCATCCATGAATAAATAGAAAACTAGGAGGGGTTAGCTGGTCCTGATCGACAAGAAAACCAAATTGCATATGCTAGAATCACTGCGATTAGCCGGTTTGATTCACAAAATACCAAACCTAACTAAACCTAGATTGAAAATCATGTTGTGGGTGAGAAAGATAGAGAGAGAGAGAGAGAGGGCCATGGAGGTTGACTGTTCGGGTCAGTTGGCAAACTAAGATGGAAAGATAGCTATCAGCTTTATCAGAAGAGAGGTTATTTAAAAGGTTGCTTCTTTTTCCCTTTCTCCTCTTTTCATTTTAGATTTGTAATTCAAACATCTGAGCCTCAAAAGAATTCCTCCAAAGCAAAAAAGGAATCGATGGAGATTGAAACTTGATAAAAGACATGGAAAGGAAAAAAAGACACTATACCAAAATCAAAACAAAGAGAAAAAGAAGAAAGTGATTTTGCCTTTTCTCCTTCATTTTGTTTTTTTTGTTTTTATAAGAGAAAGAGTAGGTTTTTTGTTTTTTAAAAAACCTTTTCTTTTCTAGATGTATCTTATTCTGTCATAATCATATAAAGCCCTTTATTGCAACACTAAGGTTTGAGGAAGATGATTGAGGTGTGTTTAGCCCCGGCCATTACAACTAATGATGATCGATATGATAGCAAGCTTCATATAATTGCAATAATAAGATTTGAGGATTATTGGAGTAGATGATTGAGGTGTGTTTTGGCCATTATGACTAATGATGATTGAAATGATATCAATACATTCTTTGCCATTTTTTTTGTCCTTTACCATTACAATTATAAGGGTATTTTAGTCATTGCATGAGCAACTTCGATTCATGTCCAATTCAAGTGTTGGTTTTTTTATCGAGATTGTCTGAATGACATCTCTATAGGTGTATTTATAACTGGACACCTTTTAATTGTTCCTTGTCTTATTTTGAAAAGATTTTTAAGATAAAGGTATAAAAAGATTTTCAAAAATTTAAAATTACATATCATTATGTCATTATCAAAAGGTGTCATTGTCATGCATATTTTTTAAATACGCATGTGAAATGACACTATTATCTTCATTAGAAAAAAAAAATTATATATATCCATTCCTCTTAATTACAACTCAAGGATACAACCTTTATTAAGCTTTTTAAATTTTCCAAAAGTTTGTAAACTTGTGTTTGTTTGAACTAAAATATCAGACAAGGGGTATTATTTTGGTGAATTATAGGGAAAATAAGAAGGAAAATGATGTGACTGCCAAGGTATTTTTATGCACTCTAATCTCACATGTCGTGGGGCATTGCAGCTCTACTCTTTTTATGCTTGGCAAGCATTGTTGTTTTAATCTAACCAAGTAAAATTTGGGTTTCGTATATATATTAATTTTTTTTGGGGCCGGGGGGGTTATGGAGAGGAGGAGATTGATAAAACATTGTACATATCATTTTAAGGGAAAACATAATTGTTTATTTTAGGGTAAATTACACTTAAGGTACTTAATCTTTAGAGGAATTACGTTGAGTATCTCACGTTTACATTTTTGGGTAGAACCTCATGTTTACTGATTTTAAGGGAAAACATAACTTTTTATTTTAGGATAAATTACACTTGAGGTATCTAATCTTTAGAGAAATTACATTGAGTACCTCACGTTTCCTGATTTTAAGGGAAAGCATAACTATTTATTTATTGGTTTTCTTTCATTAAAAAAAATGTATTTGCTTAACCATCAAATGATCAAATGCACCTTCATGGTACGTCCAGTTAATTTGCTATACAGATTACTGACTGTTAATGGGTCCGACTTGTTTGGGGGTAGAATTAGCTGAAACCCAAAATAGTCAGCTTTTAGTCTCCATTTGATTGCAAGGTAAATTAAAGGGAAGGGAAAATTTTCAAACCTAAAAATAAATTTTTTTAATGATTACCTTATATGATTATATTATACTCCAAATTATTTGGTTATAAAATCCACTTTACTTTACATTTAAATCTCTTGCATTTTGAAAAGTAAAATAAAATTTACATCTAAGAAAACATTATTAGTAAATATGCTAAGAAATTTAAATAATTTGTACAATCATATAAGATAATGATTATCAAAATTTCTTTTTTAGGTTTGAAAACTTTTTATTTCCCTTGCAAGCAACCAAAAGGAGCCTCAGGGGTTTAAAACATGCAGCCAATCCAAGAAATCTTTACTGCATAAGCTCGAGAAGCCCCACCGGACCTTTATCTGCTCCATTTCTTGGCAGGTCCATTTCCCCAAGTTCCTCTAATAGAGGGGGTGGAAATCACCACCCTACCCCTACCCAAACACACTGGCCACATAGGGTCCACCCCCCTCTATTAGAGGAACTTGAGGAAATGGAACGGGCAGGAAATGGAACAGACAAAAATACCCCCCACCCCACACCACTCCAAAAAAACAAAAACAAAAAACTAGGGCTTCTTGAAACCTAGAAGCAGGAACTTGATAAGTTTACCCAAACATACCCTAAATAATCACCTATACTAATTTAGGGGTGCAAGTTTGGTCCTATCTGCCCAAGCTTGCCTTTGCCCAAACTGAGCCCGAGTAGAACCTGGCCTGAGATTCTCTGGCCTTGAGGGCGGGTTAGAGCTGGGAATTTCTGGGCTTTGAGTCTAAGCGAGCCGGGCCGGGCCATAATTGAGGTCTTAGAATGAGCCTGGCCCGGCCCACCCCTACATCTCCTAAAGATAATTTCGGTTAATTTATTACTATAACAACCTGAAATCAGCCGATTTCATGTAATTTCACACATAATAATAGATATAGTATACTTTAGTGAGAAGTAATCATACCATACCTAGTAAGCACTCCATGGAACATTGGTACTTTTGGTTAAAATAGATAGAATTTTAAACCAAATGGTTAAAATACCTTATCCTAAAGGTCAGCCTAGCGTACATTATAATTGCGAAGTAACTTGATATGAACTAAAATATCCAAATAAAAAAAAGGAAGGAATATAACACCATACTTGTCATGTCCCCATGGTCAGGGAGCTAATTAGGGTCAGCCGGCCTGATCCTAGGGGTAGGAAATCTGTGCCTAAATGCTTAAATTCCCATTTCCTTGCTAGTTCTCCTAGTAATACTAATGTTTCTCCTGCTTGGAGAGGGATTTCAAAATCCAGGGACCTTTAAGCAAAAGGATTAAGATGGTTCAACGGTAAGAGGAAATGACATTCAAATCTAATCTTTACCTTAAAGTTGGTAACTTCATTGGTTCTTCCAAATCTTGGAAGATCAAGGACCTCCTTCACTTGGATTCCCCTACACCTCAGTAGGTTATAAAAAGGATTATGTCCAATCCTCATCACAAAGTGTGGGGCTCTCCCTTAAAATTTTTTATTTTCGGCCAATTTGGCCATAAGAAGGTGCTTCCCCAGAATATGAATATCCCAGGAACCATTGCTCCTCTGATATGTGCCCCCAACATTTAGGTCTTCTTGTGGTTGACCTGCCCTCAACGGCTCCTCAACCCCACTAAGGATCTCTTGATTCTAAGTGGAAAGTCTATTGTCCCTCTCTTCTGAGGCATGTGACAACGAAACTGAAGCAATTGACAGTATTTTCCTTTATTTGACAATACAATGGTAACCTTTGCAGAAAAACAACATTCAATCATTCCATGTCACTTTTGTCACCCTTATTCATTCATACTCAGCTACACAATCGAATCAACTTTATCAACACCTACTCAACACCCTCCTTTAACTGTGGTCCAAAATTCTAGCAAAATAAGAAATCCTTCTCCCTCCCCCCCCCCCCCCAAAAAAAAAAAAAATGTTCATCAATCCAGCAAAACTCAAGTATCAAAACTTGTGGAAGAATGACACCAAGCTCCTCTGAGACTGCAGATTCCAATTTACATCATTCAACCTTGCACACAAACACACACACACACACACAAGGGCAGGGGAGAGAGAGGGAGTTAGCAGAAACCAAAAAGAAGAAAATGACTTTAACTAGGATGACCACCTTCCCTAACCTTTCCTCCTTCCACATCCATACAACCCCCCTCCCCCCAAAGAGAGAGAGAGAGAGATGCTGGAATGGAAGGAAAAGTAGACCAGCAATTCACATTGGTGGTCTCACACAGTGCCTTTCCGATCATGGGCCCACCAGCTTCTTGGCTTGATGTGCTGAAAACCACTACTTATAAAAACACATCTGTTCAAGACTGCCTTGCCAACTTGAAAATAGTTCATGCCATAGACTATGGCAATATTTATTAAATTAGATGGTCAAGAAGGTAAGAAAGTCCACAAGGTCACGGTATTCACTGGAATTAGTACGTTTATAGACTACGGCAATAAATCCACAATTCTATTCATATCTAAGTGCTTAGACCTTCAAAGTATATCTAATTTAATCAACAAACTAGTAATAGAAGCCACAAAAGGCACTACATGGGAAGCCAACCATCCAGGTAGAGTATATAATGGTAAGAAACTCACGAGCTGCATCCCCACTCTTCCACTGCCAAAATTTTGAATCTTCCTCTGCAAGTATTTTTGGTACAAGTCTCCAAATCTTGTAGCTATTTGGGCAGCCAACCAGGGTTCAACAAAATGTGACTACCAGAAGAAAAAGAGAAAGGGAGAGGGGGGGGGGGGGGAAAGTGAAACAAGATATATAACATCATAAATCTAAGGGATGGAATAGTTTTTTGGGTTGTTGACATTGCTAAATCTTCCTGATCCCCTATGACTAAAGATGCATGTTACACACTAAAATGTGGTCCTGTGTAATTACCCAGGGATAAAAAAGTGTCATCCTTAGAATTAAGTAAGTAACCAGAGCAACTAGAACAACCAGAAGTAAATCCTGGAAGGGATTTAATTCACTTTGAAGCAACATAATCCAACTAAGTTCAACTATTAACAAGCCATTGTGACACCCTTGGGTTTTTATAAAACTACAGGCATACTTAGCTTGCCAAACTCCCTTGCTTTGAACAGGCATCAGTCACACAAGAATACTCATTAAAACCTGTTATAAAAAGCCAGATATAAGACATGCAGTATCAAGAGTCAAGACCACCTGAAGAGCTTCTCATTCTCCATGATGCATACACACAGACAATCAAATAAAACTCCAGACCCTTATAAGCAAGCACAACCTAATAAGAGGTAGCAAATGATTTAAGAACAAGGGCAAAAAATAAACTATTGCTTACAGTTTACACACTGATAAAACATGACGTACAAAATTGCAGTACAGTGAGGTTTGAACAATCAACATCACTAGTCCAAGAAAAAACACGATAACTTTATCACCTTTTTCCCCAGATCGCTGCCTATACTCCTGGACTGACAGCCATATGGAGTGGGACTGAATCATAATTTCTCTGGCATCACATGCTTCACTTTTAGTCCTAGATACCAGACAGGGACCATCAATCCACAATTAAGAACAGATTATATGTCAGACACAATTCTTGATCTTGAATGGTGGGCCCTAGTCCTGACCCTCCTGATTCCTACTGCTTATGCATGATGGATCCTGTAACTATCATACCTATTATTTATACAGATCGGCAGCACCATTTGCAAGAGCCTTGAGCTGCCCAATAAAATGAATAACCTTAATTGCTGAGAAGCTAGAAAGCATGCTTACATACAGACTGAATTTCCCTTTGGTATTTCTTTGTTCTCTTCTTATCATTTCCAGCCATTTTGACATTTGAAACAGGATAGTTTTTCACATCCTTCAGATTCTACTAAGTAGAACAACATTTGTGAAGACTCAGCTCCTGCAAATAAAGCAGAGCCCACTGGACATCTAACAAATTTTGCTGCAATAAAACTTCCCTGGCCAGTATTAATAATTACACCCGTATCCTGCCATTTCCTTCGATTTGACAATCAGGTCATCTGAAAAGACGATGCACTCATCTGGATCAGTCTGGGAGGTTCATAAATATGTCAAATACATGTTAGCCTCTTCTAAAATTGGAACCATCATGCCCCAGGCCTCTAAGGACTCTTTAACTCCTTTTTCTGCTGCCATTTACATTTTGCAGGATCAATTTACTGGTCCAGCTAGCTTCCATCAAATGTGGCTGCATTCCAAAATTTACCATCTACCACCATGCATTAAGATTTTTACTGTTAATATCTTCAGTTACTATACGAAATTTGGTAACTTCATCAAACAAGTCTTCAAACCGATTCCAATCATAAGCTCCATCCTCAGCCAATTTTTGAAATAGACAATGTAAAACAAGCATTTTGGCATTTTAATGAGTTTTCCTTCTTGCTTACATATGGTGGTCTCAGCTACAACTTTTTATTTTATGGAGAATCACTCATATTGACAGAGCTCCGACTAACTTCATCAAACCAGTCTTCAAACCGATTCTAATTGTAATTACGCAGGCAGGAATAGGAAGAAGAAGAACCACGCCAATCCAGCTCAGTTCGACAGGGATTAAGTCCAGCCAGCTCGTGGGCTTAATCCAGCCCAGTTCATGTCATGGGCTTAGCATTAGTTATCTTTTTTATTTTAAGTTGTTTATTTAGTTTTGAACTCTCTCACCTGTGTGTGGGATGTTTCCTATTAGAGTTTGATTTCCTATTTATGTTATGTTTGCTATTAGCGATTAGGATTCTACATTCCTAATCAGATTTAGGAGTGTGCTATTAGTTTTCTATGAATAGAAATTTCTTGTTCTTCTTTAATGGAGTTGCTGTGAGATTCAGATAAGGGTGGGATATCCTTGGGAACAGTGAGATTCTGGTCCAGGTTGTTGGTTGGAAGCCATTAGCTATCTATCCTCTCTATATACTCTTATTTTCCTGCAAGTAAGTTACTGTTTTAACTTCTCTATCAATTGATATTGCTGTCCTGTGATTGAATCCCTGATTTGAGTTTAATCAACCTTCAATAGTCCATCGATCTTCCCACTATTCTGTTAGTGTTTGATCTATATCAGAGAAGCCATTGTTACACACTGCAGATGCTCTGTTCTCAGATTAAGGTGATCTTTTGGGGTATTCAAGGCCTTCCTAAAAGAGACCTTCAACCAGGGTTTGGTGTAGATCAGAGCTACTAATCTGATTATATAAAATTTCTCCTGAGTTTACTCTGATTTGAGTCCAGAACTGAGGATTATTTTTTTGCATTAAATTTAATCGACGGATCTGATCCATATTTTGGGAATTGAAAGAATCAACCAAGATTTACCTTCAACCAAAATTGGAGACTAATCAGAGTCTCTGATTTCCTGCAACTAAATTCCTCCCATTCATGTACTTTGTGTTTCAGATTTGATTATTCTTTGATTGTGATTAATCCAACAATTAGATCACTGTTGTATTCTGGGGATCAACTATTCTAACTGTTTGTGAGTGTTGGTTAAAGTTTGATCTTCATCGGAGAGGGTTGACTTTTGTTGGCTTCCGATTTGGATTACTTGGGATCTTGTATGAGGTGTGTAACCTGAACCTAGGTTCATCCTACCTACCCCCACCAATGTAAGCTCTATCCTTGGCCAATTTTTGAAATAGACCACGTAGTACAAGTATTTTGGCATTTTAATAAGTTTTCCTTCTTGCTTACATATGGTGGTCTCATAGTACAAGATCTCGAAAATATCTTGGTCTCGTGAAGTCTCAAGATGAGACGGTAGGCGACACAAGATTTGTGCAAGATCTCGGTATCTCACCGAGATCTTGGTCGAGATCTTGTGGTATATCTTGATCTCGACCAAACCAAACTATAAAAAAGGCACCCTCTCGGCGAGATTTCGATCTTAGCTCGAAATCTCGCCTCGGTCTGTTGTGAAGGAAAAACACTTGGAGGTGAGGGTTTTGGTGCTTTTTTTTTGGCAAATCTCACCTCAATTGAAGAATAAAGCTTGGAGATTTAAAATTGAAGCTTCAACATCAAGAGAGGGAACTACATTGCATCTCAAGAACAACATAATATGTCATGGCCAGCGTTTGTGATTCAATCAAAGCAGAGCTTGATTCGATGATCCGGCCCGACACTCGTTTCATAGCTACTCTCAAATGGTAGGACTTGTTACACACTTACACTTGTATTTGTTTAATCTATGTCTCTTTCCAAGTTTCTAACAATTATTAACAAACCGTCAAACCATTACCATGTATGAGTATGAATATGATGTCTAATGCTTAAATGGTTTATGGTTTGATGTTTTTTAATTTCTAATACTTAATTAAGTTGTTTTACACCTCTACTTTAATTACATGTGCTCTAAATATTGTGTGGAATAGCCTAGAGTAGAGCCCATGTACATCGTAGACTACCAACCTAGAGTCCGAAGTCAAAGTATCATTTTGGGTTTGAATTTGTAAAAACTATGTTTCCATTGTGTTTAGAAGGCCTAAAATAGGATGCATGTCAAGTTTCAAGACCTATCTTGGCCATATGGCCACCGAAACCACCACTGAGTCAGGACGGGAAAAAATACACCAACTTGCCAAGATCTCGGCAGAACTTGGTTTCGTAGCCTGGTGAAACCGAGACCTAAAACCTTGGGTGGTCTTAGCTACAACTTTATGTTTCATAGAGATTCACTTATTTACAGAGCTCCATGTATGACTTCCTAGCTCCATCTATGACTTCCTAAATACACACACTTAGTTTTGAGGTTAATTAAATGGCCATGCTGTTTTCCATCTATAATTGACAATAGCTGGATAAGAACCAATGTAAACTATCATAGGTTTGTCTACGCTGATTGTACGGCCAAATATTGTTGATTTGCATGCCACATATCAACCATCTTCAAATTTCAGGAAACCCAAATTGTCCAACATCTCATTTCAATGTCCAACAATGACAAGACAAAGTCTAGCCTGCATGGGCAAATAGAAATATGCGACAAGACATACAAAAAGGGTGTACATAGTGCACGAGGCTCCTGCCATTGCGGGGTCTGGGGAGGGTCATAACTTGAACCCATGACCACTTGGTCACAATGGAGCAACCTTTTACCGTTGCACCAAGGGGCACCCTCAAAACATACAAGTAGACTGAGCTACAAGCAAGGAGGAAGATCAAACTTTAACCAACTCTGGGACCAGTAGATGACCTAGCAAGTGGGCATGGTTTACTCCCAAGGTTTAGTTCAAACACCATACTGCAACCAACGAGCAAAGATAAATAAAATTTATTGGGAAATTGGAACTCCAATCTGCCAAATTGGCTCCAAAATTAGGCATCAAACAGTATCAAGAGCATGTGCTTTAGCTTCTCAAGGAACAAAAACCGAAGATCCGTTTAAACAAAGGTTTCCAAAACAACGCCAAATCTAATACAGAGTAAGACAAGCTTTACTAGCTCAACAAGCAAACTTCTTAAGAAACAGTAATTCTTTTTCTCCTCTTAAATAACAAAAAAATACAAAACTAAGCAAGTTCTGAGGTTTCGACAGTCAGTTATTTGAACAGAGAAAATGTAAAAACAAAAAGAGGAATTTCGTAAGATCTTCAAATCTTCAACTCACCAACTTCCATATCTCGACAACAAGACCAAATTGGACTATTGGGTACACGAGCCCAAGACTTGAATTTGCATGCAGTAAGCAGTGGAATTGACCTCTGCCATCTCGACCCAAATCAAGGCTTCTCGATATATGTTCTTTCAAATCCTGTGCAGATCCATTAAAATGTGAAAGAGTAGTAAACAAAAAAACAGTTTTTATGCTTCCTTGCCTATGAATCCGGCGAGTGTAACCTCTTGATCTTTTTCTTCCCAGACAAACCTTTAGCAAAGGCTTCCACGATCCGCTGCTGGGACTCGAGAATCATTTCAGTCCGCTTCATCTCCATCTCCATCCGCATTCTCTCAATCTCTCTAGCCACCTCAATCTTCATCTGCTCCATCTTCACAAACCCTTCTCCCAACAGCTTAATCGAAGTAACCATCTCGGAAACCGGATTAAAATCTCTCTTAACCCCTCCTCCTCCCAGACCCCTACCACCATCGGTCCTCCGCCCAAAGCTGGACGTCGAGGGGGAACAACCATTCAAGTACCTAGGGTTATGGTTACGGTTCGCATTAGAGTTTCCATCGACGACCCTATCGAAGCCCTTGGACCGGAATCCCGTGACGGGCGGCAGAGCACTCGTGGGCAGACTAGGTATTCTAAGACGAAACCCTCTAACACCTCCTCCGCGGCCACCACTGCTACTAACCCCATTGTTAAGAAGGCGATGGAGACTGCGTGTATTGGTGGGAGGCAGTGGATCTTCCTCGTCATCTTCGACTTCGTTCTCGTCATCATCCTCATTGCCGTTGTCGTTGTCGTCGTCGTCTTCATCAGTACCATTAGAATGGGCTGTTGCAGAAGAAGGGCCTTTCTCCATAGCATCCATCTTGCGAAAGTAGACCCAAGAGGAGGAGAAGCGGCCAGGGTTGGATAAGGCTTTCTGCTTCTCTGCACGGTAGCGCTTGCGGAGCTTTTCGACCTTGTGGCGGCACTGGACAGAGGTCTTAGAAGGGGTGGCGAAACGACAGCGCCGAGCAACGGCGTCGGCGACTTCTTGCCAGTGGGAGGCCTTGAGGTTGCCACGGCGGAGGGTGTACCATTTCTCACGATAGGAATCAATGAGGGCTACAGTTTCTTCATGGGACCAACAAGGGGGAGGGAGGCGTCTAGAGGAAGGTTTAGGGGTTGGACAGGGGGCTGTGGTGGTGGTGGTGGTGATGGTAGTGGCGGCGGTGGTTGTGGTTGGAATTGGGGTTGGGTCTTGGGGAGAGGAGGAGGAAGCAGCCATGGATGGTGGTGGTGGTGGTGGTGGGGAACATAATGTGAGAACATGAGATGGTGGTGGTGTTATTAGGGGAGGGATGTGCGGCTGATTTCAAGATCCAAGATCCGCCACCGCTTAAGGGACGCGGGGCCGTATGACGCGAGCGTACGCAGCTTAAGCTGCGCACCCCCAACACCTCTCTCTGAGGCGGTCAGCGCTTCCCAGGTTTCTCCCCACCCCCCACCACCCTTCCCAATTGGTTGCCACCACAGCTTAGACATCACCAAATGCACCCCACCTCTAACCTCCCTATGGCCTAAACCACCGCCCCGGCTGTCTGTATCTCTTTGACTTTTTATTCAAATTTTTTTTTTGCATTTTTCTTTCTTTGGTCATTTGGTGGTTGGTCACTGGTTATTGGTGGCGTGCGTAATTCGCTTCTTGTTTGGGCTTTAAACGAAGGTTTTGTGGTGTGATGGGGGAGTTGGGTCTTCTGGTTCACTTCAATCTCTCTTCTCTCACAGTTGGGTCTTTTGGTTCATTTCAATCTCTCTCTCTCTCTGTCTCTCTCACAGTTGGGTCGTCTGGTTCATTTCAATCTCCCTCTCTCTCTCTCACAGTTGGGTCTTCTGGTTCATTTCAATATCTCTCTCATATGTCTGAGCCGTGGTCTTAGGCAGACTGGTCAAAGGAAGGTTTTCCAAACTAGACTGGTTCCGCGGTATGGTAAGTCACAAGACAGGGTACCGATCGGTTTGGTTTCTATTTGATTCAAAATATAGAATGTAGAAATCGAAACAAAACTGAATAAGAGCCTGTTTTCCAAATTAGAACCGAATTGATTCAGTTTAATTTTGGTTTGGTTTTTATTCGGTTTTGATTTGGTTTGAACTCTATTTTAGGTGTTTAGACCAACTTTTATATTTTCAACAACAAAAACCTCTTATTTGTTGGTATTATATTTTTTTTCAAACATTAAAAAAAAATAAAATTTATCATCTACATTGATTAAAATATTAAAAAGAATAATTTATTCGATTTGAAAATGAGTAATCCGATTCTGTTTGACAATTTCAATCATGAAAATGAACCGAACCGAAAAAATCACATTTTTCTAAACTAAAACGAACCAATTTGGTTCAGCTTGATTTGGCTTGATTTTAACCAAGCAACTTTAATTTCGCTTCTAAATTGACACCCTTGCACGAAATTATACTCTATGAATAAGTGAATCTCAAAATCCCCTACTCACATAAGAGTCTTATTTCAAGTTTCTTTTTTTTTGGAGGGAAGTGGTTCTTTGATTGAGAGTAGGGGTGTCAACGGGCCGGTTTCGGTTCGGGCTTTTCGATTTCGATGTGACTTTTATAGAAACCGAAACCAAACCATTAAAAAATATTTGGTTTCGGTGCGGTTTCGGTTTTGGTGCGGTTTGGTTTCGTGTCAGTTTCGGTTTATGATAACGGGTTGATATCGGTTTGGATTCGATTTGGTACCGGTTTTATATAACTAGTAAGGTCCAGTTGGTGCTAATTTTTCTTCTCTTTATCTTTTAAGTACATAAAATATTTCAAATACAATGCATCTTTGTATCCTATGTCCTATGGCCTATGGATACAATTGGTTGGGTAATCACTAACAAAGGATATGAGATAAAGTGAGAAACTATCACAACACATTTAGGGGGCAATGGGGCATTAGGCATTTACTGATTTACTCATTTATCGGGTTAGGTCGGTTCGGGCTACCGATGCACCATCGGGCTAGCCCAGACCAAACCAAACCATTTGCCTTTCTGGATCCACAAACCGAACCGAACCATTAAGAGTTCAGTCCGGTGTGGTCCGGGCTCGTTCAGGCTGGTTCGGGCCGATATCATCGGTTTCGGGTTGGGTATTGACACCCCTAACTGAGAGTATGGCCTACGCCAGGCTGGGAAGGAGGGGTAGAAACTTTTTTTTACATAGGACGAGAGAGATAGACACATTGCAGTGCTGACATAGGGTACCCTCTAGGGCAGAGTTCACTCTTTTTCCCTTATTTGGATCATCCAAATGGAAAAATAAGTTTATAAAAACTATCATACAAAAAACAATTGCATAGTTGACAAATATAGGAATACATGGACACAAATGGGGAGTCCTTGCAAATTCAAACCACGTTTTCAATATTAAAAATACACAGAAATGGTCAAGAAACATATGAAAATGCTTAGAATGCATAGTGAAGCATAATACTATTTGTCATATGGCAGTACATCGGTTAGAAAGATGGAAATTTACTTTTATGGCAGAATCATGAAAGAAATTTAAGGCAAGAGAATTTGAACAATGTATAATAAGGGAGTGAGAAGTTTCCCGCTCTTTTCTTTCACATAGATGTAGTATATCACCATGACAATTTCATAGATCTACTAGATTAAGACGGAAATTACAAGATAAATAGGTTTCAAATTTGTTTTGCATCCACTGCTTTTCATTTTGAATTACTCAATCCCCAAAGTTCATTATTATTCATGCAATGCAAGAATGAAATAAAAGCAAACTTCCAAAATTGCCCAAAAAATCTGTTCTAAACCATGATGGAGAAATAGGAGGGAAGGGGTAACAACTTTCTCTACATGTTTTTTTTTTTTTATTGTTTCTCTCACTTTTTTTTTTGACTGAGTTTCCTTCCACCCATGGTGAATGAGGGATTAGGAGGGTATTTTGCAACATACTAAACCTTAGGAGGAGTTTGTGAACCCTAGGATGGTTGGTGAACCTTCCTCTTTTTTTTTGGTAAAATTTTCAATTGTTTTTTATTCCAACAATTGTGGTGTATTTCCCTCTAGACTCGATGCTCGAAGCTATAGGTTCGTTTTCATATATTTTTTAGGGGGTAATAGAAGCTTTGATTTCTACTCCTAGTCTCCTTCAATTAAGGTGCACTTTCATTGAATTTCACAATTTTCAAAACAGTTAAATGAGCTTTGGGGGTTAAGTAAATCTTTTTAAAATAAAAAATAATGAATGTAAAACAAATTTGAAACTCATTTATCTTGTAATTTCCATTCTTAGTGGGTCTAAAAAATTTCCCTCAATTTCCCTCTCTATACATTGGTGTGGGTTGCCATAATCCTGACAAAACTAGAATTCTCTACACGGTAACGGTTGACCACAATTCACCATCTCAATGAGGTACAACTGCAAAGTTCTTATAAGTTCGATCCGATATGATACAAATAAAGATCAGGTGTCGGACAAAAAATGACCTATTTTTGAAATTACACCCGATATGGCTCGATTCCAAACAATAGACATCAGCTAAGACCAAAAAAGAAACCTGTCCGCATCAATATTGGCCGAGACCGATACAGACACCGATACTTATGCCTATAACCTTGAGAGCGTGGGGACGGAGGGCACAACGGACAGATTGTGATCGTGAGAATGTAGATGCAAGAATAAGGGAGACCACCAAAACGGTTCGTAAACCATTTAATACCCACATTTGTCTCAAAACACTTGCAACTTGATAACTTCTAAGGCTGGCTGGCTGGCACGAACTCAGCCCTTGTGCCATCACTATCTTATTCTCTCTCATATATTCTCAATTTGGCATCTGTCAGTCATAAGCACAGAAGCATCTCTCATCTATTACATAGTGCAAAGGTGTTTCCATCAGATTATCTATCTATTTTCCTTGCACATCAGAGCAATGCAATTGTTCGACACTTGAAGTGGACGTCTTCCCCCCCTGATTCTCATGTGAAATTTTATGTAGATAGGGGCCAATTTAGGTAATCCAGGCTTGGCAGAATGTGGGGGGAATTTGTTAAGATCACTGGAGCTATTTCTCTGTTGTTTCTCTTGTTGTATGTCATAATTATGCTTGCTTGGGTAAGACAATCTATTATTTGTTCCAAATTCTAAATTTTGAATCTAATTCTATTCCTTAGAGGAATAATTCTACAATTATGGCAAATTGTCTCTCCCATGCAGCAGTCCGATCATGTGCAGTTTGCAGATCTTCTAGCTGCTAAAGGAACCCGTAGTTCTCAAACTTCTGTTACTTGGAATTTAGTGCGTCAGTTATCTATTTCACTCCTGTACTCTGATGCTTGTGGAACTTGTTCCGCCGTTTATAAATAAGGGGTGCTGTTCTCTGTGCCGCAGCGCAGGCTGTGCCTAAGCACATAGGGGTGGATGCAATGACCACTCTGCCCCCTGAGTGGCAGGCCCATGTGCCTGTGCACAGCCTGCACTGTGGCACAGAGAACATTCTCCCTATAAATAAATAAAGCTTCTACCCAAAACAGAAAATACTTATTCTCTGATACACACTTCACCACAAGTTCAAAACAACTTCTGCACATCCATCACCCATGAAAAGTTGAAAAACAATCATCTTCCAGGTCTTTCGTGTTTCTACACATCCACGACACGTAATTCAAAGTGAGCACTTGAGCACAGTGTGTGTTTCAATCTATTCCATTTTATCATTTCAGGCTACCAATGGTTTTTCATATAGAACAGCGCTGGAATCTAACTGTTCTCACCTTTGGCTTCAGTGACAAAATTACTGACAACTCATACATTTCACCTGTAATCCACCCATCCATCTTAGCATCGACATCCATTGAAGTAGGCAGAGCACTGACAGACCACGGAGAAAGAAAAATAAAGTTATAGTTGATTATTCTAAACAATTTAAGACACTGTGAGATACCCTCCCTCTTAATAAGCCAGATCAAGTTCAACAATAAAATGCAACAAAAATGCATAAAAGAAAACCTCCAGCAGCATCAAAATTCTACGAGTGCAACAAAACCACCAGAACAATACCTCCAGAAGTAATTTGTAATCAATAAATCCAAAGAAACAACCCCTGCTATCAATAGATCCAACCTCCTAAATTAACCCACTTGCGCATAGAGCAGTGGTCCCTAATTCACAATATTTGCCCAAGTCACATGACCTAGAATTGTAAATTGTAGAGATACAAGAATTAAGTGCAAATATATGAATTTGATGTGTCCCCATCAGCTGCCAGCCTCATCCAACCTAAATCCATGGATGGATGAACTAACAGGATGTCTACCTATCGTCTTCAAATAACCCAGATTTTAGAAACATTAAGTCAGCCTTCAATGTGTAAAAGATCATACACGTACTGAAGAAAATGGATTCCCTTGCTCCAGGTCACACTACTATGGCTATGGCCACTAGGCATTATGTGCCACACCATAAAACCAAATGCCTGGCCTTGGCAAGCGGATGCAATCCCATTAATAGTAAGGCCTATATCGCATAGGCCGCCTGAACCTTGGGACCTTGCTGCACATAGAGAAAAGAAGGATGATCAAATTCAAAATGACACCTGATAATTAAATATGGGAATAATCATTATTTCATCAACTAAACAAAATAATTGATTGATAAACAGAAGGACAAAAGTTTTCCTTCAACCAATGCCCTTTAGTTGGCAGTGAAGGGCATTTCGGACTTCATACTACAGGGGGAAGGGGGAGTAGTTATGACCATCAATTCCAAGAGAATTCCGTCACTGTCGGTTAAGAAAAACTCTCCTAAACAAAAAGTATGTCCACATTCAGGAGGAAAGGATACTTGGTTGTAGTTAGAAATTAATATCATGAGCCAATCTTAATCATACTGTGTCACAATTCTTCTTCAAGACTTCTGATCCAACTCTCATAGCTGAGAATTGAACTACAGCTCCTTCATGACAACAGTAAAAAGAAGGGCAGAGGAATATATAGACAAGAAGATTGACATCAAGTGCATTCCTTCAAACAGAACATGTGTATATGGATTGGCAACGAAATGTATATCAAATACAGAAAAAGAAAGAAAACCACCAAGGAAAGGCTTGGGATGTCAAGGAGCAAGTAGAAAGCATTTAAGAACAAGGCAGGTAACAACCTCAACCCCAACCACCCACTCCCCTCACTCTTTTTGCGTCTCTCACTTTGTTGAAAAAAGGCTTTCAATGCTTACCCATATCCATATGGAGCAAGGAAAGGGGGACCAGGCATGAAGGGTCTCCGCCCTCGAAAACCAAGATATGGGTTAGGCCGCCTCCCTCGGAACTGTTTCAATCCAGGAATGTTGGTACGCTTGGCAGATACCTGCAAAACCATCAAAATTCCCACTATACTCAGAAAATTAAAATTACAGGCCAAAATATGCTCACTTAATTATAGATTCAAGGACCTTCAATTGACGACCATGCAACTCCGACTCGTTTAAAAGAAGAGCATTTTGAACTGCATCCACTTCGACAAATTCAACGTAAGCAAATCCCTTTGGCTGACCAAACTTGTCCGTCAAAATAGTGACTCTGTTCACCGTTCCACAAGACTGGAAATGCTGCTGAACTTCCTCAGGAGTACATGCATAGTCTACCTGAGGATTCAAACACAATACAACTAAATAAGACAGAAATAGTACAAAGCGAATAACAGAATGCAAAACAACTAACATACAAAGATAACAGAAAGTTACATGCATTGTATTGAGAAAACTAGAAAAAAACAAGACCTTTTTTTTTTCTTTTTATGGCTAAGAGAACAGTATTGAGAAAACCAGAGAAACAACACCTTGACATGACTATCAATGTGGATAGTATTGAGAACATAGTTGTCACGGTAACAAGGTGATGGTGGAGGGTAAAATAACCAAGGCGACGCCTAGGTGCCCTTTGCTGGGTGATGCCTTGACAACTATTGTTAAGATATTGACCGCATGTACCACGACCCCCCTATGAACCACAACATCTCCGAGAAAATAAAGAACCTCGGCCCCAGTCAGCAACAAATGCATAACCTTCCTTAAAAGAGTGTGAGATGTCAGCTTTGGAAGGAGTAACAATACGTTAAAGAACAAGCTTAGGTCTCATTTCGTCAAGGCAGCTTCTCCCCAGCAAGCAACTAGCTCTTAACATACCGATAATCAAAATTTAATCCAGCCATAAACAGTGCTGAATTTTCAACCGTTCCAAATTAGTAAGCGGTTGATGAATATTGAGCTCCTCATGCATACCCATAAACGCACTAAAATACTAATTCAAAGATTTGTCCCCCTGTTTAAAATTAAAATTTGTATCACATAGATCATAAATACGAGACATGTTCTTCATCCTAGGAAAAATTTTCCTTCAAGTCATCTCAAAGACTCAAACCCCTTTGGCAGTGGATTGGAACATGACATTTGCTGCAAGGGTCCATACAGCTCTACAACCATGCAACCACTCCTCATAGGCTTTGGAATCAGTAGAACTGTAGAAGGTTGTTCGTGCTGTGAGATACTTCATCTTCTCTTTAGCATTAATATAAACCTTAATCGACTGGGCCCATAACAGATAATTAGAAACTCCATTTGAGTTTGATAGTAGTGATCTGGACAGTAACATTGTCTGAAGCAGGTCCGGGGTCAGCCATCATACACAACGGAAACAGAGAGGTATCGATACCACTTCTGGCCAGCAAAAATATTTCTTAAAAAAAAAGTAATATACAACTTTTGAGTAGTCTCCAAGCCTGGAGATCTGTAGAATAGCAGGAGATACAAAACCCAACAAGACAACACTGACTTGATGAGAACTAACAGATATGCAACCCAAAATATCAAATCTGTACCTTGAAAAACCCACATAATGGGTGATTTTTAATTGCAGCAGAACCTGGTGTCAGATGGACACCAAAGCAGGATCAAAGGACATACTATTGGAGGGCAACAATGCCCTAAAACCTTATAGGATTCTGATGGTCAGATCCAAAGTAATTCCAAAAATCGACTCTGAAAATAAATAAAACAGAGTACCACATGGCCATAGGGTGATTTCTGAATCATGCTTCCCAAAAAAAATCTAGAACATGGTTACCACCAGCCTTTATTTGCATAAAAATTGATTCCTGTAGACAGATAACTCCATAGGAAACAAGATGAAGGTGGCAGATGCAAGGGGACGCTAGTTTATCTTCATATAATCATCAACTAGGGCCTTAGATAGAATGTATGGCAGCATAGGTTGCTGCAACCACAAGGACAGTCCTTTAAGAGACTATCAAAACAGAATTGAAGGTGAAGACTGATTATTATTATTGCTCTGATATCATGTGACAACAGAGAAATTAATAACCAGTCCTCACAAACCTTGAAGAAGAGACGAGGAGAAAAAGGTATTGTTTATCTTAACAACTATAATAGAGAAAACCAGATAAACAATACCTTTTTCTTTTTATGGATAACAGTATTGAGAAAACTAGAGAAACAACACCTTGGCATGACTATCAATGTGGATAACACTATAACAGTATTGAGAAAACCAGAGAAACACCAACTTGACATGACTATTAATGTCTCTAATGAGAAAATATCTACATGGATGCTGACTTTCCAGCTTAAATCCATACTTGCAGCTGAAAATTGCTAACCAAACCATTTGACAGCAGAGAGCAATCTACCCAAAATACCTTATTAGTGCTTCAACAGCTCCCGATCATCCAACACCCACAACCCAGCACCCACCGTCCTTAAGATCAGCCGACCAGGGAAAAGAAGGCTACATCAGTAGAAGGTAGGAAAGCTCGTCAAGATCCGTGAAAGCTTATTTTTCTCGCTCCAACACCCAACTAGAATTGAACTGATGCAGATTCAAGGTTCCAATTCAAGTACACTCAAAGGAAGAAGACCAGGCCAGAAATATGGCATGGGGTTCCTATGTGGACCAGTTTTCTGGTTCAGATTTGTCTGCGGTTTAGAGTTTCTGGTTTTCTCCAAAAGTAGAATCCCAGGGTCTAGTTTAAACTGTTATGTCATTTATTTTATTGTTTCTATGTTGCTTTGTTATGGCTGGAATAGTTAATATAAATAATAAATTCCAGTCCTGATTTGTTTCAGTTTTCATGAGTTACCATTTATCAGAGTCCTACCGGTTATGTCCTTTATTTTATTATTTCTGTTGTTTCGATGTTGCTTTGTTATGTCTTTAGAGAGAAGTGCCTACAGCCCTCCCTACGATTCTGAGATTCAAACAAGAGCTTTGATTTCTGATTCTGTGGACTTCAGAGCTTCATTCTGCTATGAGATGAAGGCCCACTGGAATTCCAGGCTGGGTTATGATGGGATTCCAGCCCTATAGATAAGTTGGATTCCTGATCATATATTCTCTTCTTTCTTTTCTTCTTCTGTCGTATAACAGGTCAGTTTCTGAACTTTCTTCATCCTGGGCATGCTAGTTTCTATTTCTAGCTCAGTTCTAGTTTCTAAAATCCTACTACCGCTAAATTTTAGTCTCTAAAACTGAGTTTCTATTTCTGTTTCTGGTTTCCCAATCCTAATTACTGCCTTTCAAAATCTGGTTTAGCCAATACATTCTCACCATTGATTCTGCTATTCTAGGATTCTATTCTAAGAATCCCATACTGGTTTGTACTCTCCCTTACCTGTTTCACATGCACCGTGGATACACATCATCATGGATTTTGTGCTTTGACTGTCTACTACAACAGGAGAAGCATAATTTTATATTTTGCAGTGGTTTATCGATTTCCAAACGTTGTGCATTTCATACCAGGTCGCAAGACCTTTGATGCTAGTCACATAGCTACTTCCTTCTTCAAGGAGGCTGTGCGATTACATGGCTTGCCAGATTTAATTTTCTCTGACAGGGATGTCCAGTTCATGAGTTACTTCTAGAAGACCTTGTGGACAAAGACTAACACTAAACTACAATTCTCTACAGCATTATACCCTCAGATAGATGGCCAGCCAGAGGTTGTTAATAGCTGTGCTGCCTTCTATGTGCTTATAACAAGACCTGCAATCCATACTTGACATTGTTGAGTTCGCGTGTATCAGTTTGGTGAACATTATAACATGTCGTACTTCATTTGAGATTGTTCTAGAGAGTCCAGACTAGATGGCCTATTGATCTTGTTCCTCTTCCCCTCACGCATAAGTCAGCATTGAAGTGGATGAGTTCATATGCCACATTAACAAGGTGCATTCAGAACTATGGTGACTAGCAATGATGTCTACTAAGCGAGGCTGATACTCATCGCACTTACGTGGAGTTTCAACCAGGTGATATGGTGATGATTTGCATTGCCCCAGAAAGTTTCCCTCCAGGCGCAAAAAGAAAGCTACACCCACTCAAGATGGGTCCCTACAAGATCCTAAAGAAAATTGTGCGTAATACTTATGCGCTAAAGAAGGTTCGAAATTGATTATAAAGAAACCTATATCACCAAGTAGTGCTAATTTCACCCTTTTTAGAATGGTTCCAGTGGCTACATTTATGTTAAATGTGGCCACCTGGGCCGTTGTACCTTTTGATTATGGTATGGTATTGTCAGATTCTAGTGGATCGACCACAAGCAACGTCTTTAACGTGGCTGATCTCACTAGGGTCATCACTCAGATGAAGGTGAACGGAGCATACATTGGGGCTGTCCCAAATTGCTACTACCTGTTGAAGATGAGATTGAGGAAGTCTTTGATCACAAATATATTGTCACTCCCACGGAGTTGGATTTCATTCCTTTCTTGTCAAGTGGAAGTACCGTCCAAGATCCGGGTACATATGGATTCATGCCGACAAATTGAAGCCATCAACCCCGACTTGTACGAGCAATACATTTCCTTCACACGTTCGCCAGGAGCAAATGCTTTCAATCTGGGGAGAGCTAATGCATATTCAAGGTTCCAATTCAAGAACACTCACATGAAGAAAACCATGACAGAAATATAGCCTGCAGTTCCTAATTGGGCCAGTTCTTCTGCTTCAGATTTGTCTGCGGCTTAGAGTCTCTGATTTTCTCCAAAACCAGAGTCGTAGGGTCTCGTTTAAGCTGTAATTTCCTTTATTTTATTGTTTCTGTGTTGGTTTGCTAAGTCTGGACTAGTTATTATAAATCCCAGTCCTGAATCGTTTCTATTTTTAGGAGATTCTGTTTTTCAGAGTCCTACCTGTAATAGGACTTCCCCTTTAGCCTGTCAGGCTACAGCCCTCCCCACGATTTTGAGATTCAAACAAGAGCTTTGCCTTCTGGTTCTGTTGACTTCAGAGCTGTATTTTTCGGTGAGATTCAGTGGAAGGCCTGGTGGGATTCCAACCTTACAGGTCAGGTGGATTCCTGATCATATCTTCCCTTCTTTCTTTCTTTTTTCTCCTTCCCCATCACAAAACAGGCCAGTTTCTGAACTTTCTTCAACCTGTGCATGCTAGTTTCTATTTTAGTTCTGTTCCAGTCTCTAAAATCCTACTACCACTTTACTTTTTAAAATTCTGGTTTCTAAATCTGAGTTACTAATTCTGGTTTATGGTTTCTATTTTCTGTCTGGGTTTTGCTAACCTGCTAAAAGTGGAAATTCTTCCATATCTGTAAAACTGGACATTACTGTTCAACTTTGTTGGTTTGTTCTCCTTGACAAATAGATCATTTGACCAAGGGGCTAGCCAGATCAGATCTGTCCTTAAATGAGTAATCAACTTTCCTTACTTTCTGGTTTGGTTCCTACATACCTGCGATTCTGGTTTACATGAGGTTTTTTCAACCCTATCTTTAGGTGAATTAGAATACCCTGTTATGAGCTGCCGAATTACCATCTGGTATCATAATGTAATCAGATTTCCTTACCAAGAAACTAGACTTCACGTAACCAAAATGAATGAAGAGTTCGTGTAAAGTAAGATTTAGGAGCCACAATGACCCAATTTTAAGAGTTTATGTGAAGCCAGATTTAGGAGCCATGAATCCTATTCTCTTGTATCAGGGGAAAAGAAGATGCAAAGAATATCAAAAGCTTTAGCAGCACAAAAGAAAAATGTAGTAGTTCTGCAATATTCATTTACAACAAATCAAATAGATGAGAAATGCAAGTCCAACAACCCATATGAGTGCATGGCTGCATGCGCACACACGAGAGAGAGACCTGTATACTGAGAACAAAAAACACCAGTAAAACCTCCTTCCCATGGTTGACACATTAGATACAAGTTCTAGTCCAACTTACCCACTAACAACCCTATGTTTCTCAAACTCTATCAGATAAAAGAAATAGCATGGGTATTATGTTTGGCAAAGAAATTGTTTAGGAGATTATGTTATGTGAGTGGCTACATGAAATAGCAGGAGGGGGAAAAGGGTAAAACACAGGACAAAAAGATGAACACTATAAAAAACAGAAACATACAAGCACCATAACACAAGTGCACATATGACATAACGTTAGCCTTGAAACAAATAAGAACAGAGCAAAAGGATTGTAGAACCTCACATTACCGACATATATTGATCGTGAATCCACTTCCTCTTTTTCAGCCTGTGTTGCAGCAGCACTAGAGGGATCTTTATGCATGACAAACATCAAAACATGATATTAAAACATAGCCATTATATTATAGAAGCATGAAAACCAGTAACTATAATACAACCAAATGGAACAAGACAGTTAAATAGTAGGCAATTCATCCAGTGTGTTTGACTGGGATGAGGCATGGTAATAGAAGTTGCATATTCTCCATGAACACAGCAAAATTATATATCATGCATAATAATTGTATTTTGGACAGAAATATATACTGTACCTGATATAACATATCTTCAAACGTGATGTAGATAAGTCACTTAGAGGACTTATTTTATTGAAAATAAGCCTTGGGACGGATTGCGTATATATTGGGCCTTTGATTCTATGTGTTTATTTTGTAATTGAACAATTTAATGAGCCTAAAATATGAGTAGAAAGTAGGAAAACGGGATTTACTTCATTAGTTTAGTTAGAGTCCTGTTTTGAGTCTGTTTCTTTCATTATTTTAATTTCCTAGTCAATTTAGGTTACCTTATTAGTTTAAGATTGGGTTAGGTCTTTCCTTTTTAGTGTCCAAGTCGATTTTGAGTCTTCCATATAAGTTTGTAAGGGAGGCCAGTATTGTACATGAAGTTTATTTATGAAATATTGGCTTGAGCCTTTGTGAAAATCCTGAGATAGGATGGATGAGATGCCCAGGCTGAGATAGCCAATCCCACCTTTCCTCATTCCCTTACCCCATCCACTTCCATCGGTTCTTGAATCCAAATCCTAATTTTGTCCAAATAAATCTCAAGAGTGCTACAAGCTGCTAGGATTTCTTGAAGATTACCAAATCAAGATCATTGCTACTTCATGGAATGAGTGGACAAGGAAAAGGCAACAGATGAAAGTGAGAGAAGTTGACCACCTCCCTACGGCAATGTGACCTCTCCCACGTCTGACCACCTCCCGGTGGACACTGCCGCCGGCTCCTCCCCCTCCTTCCCCTCTCTCTTCTCCTCCCAGCCCCTCCAACACCCCCCCGTCTTCTCCCTCCCCCCTTCCCTCGGCAAAAAAACCTGGAACTACCTTTCCCTTCTTGAGATGGCCACTGCCTCCATTTCATCTCTCCCTCCACCGTTGGAGACAAGAAGGTTGGCCTCTGCCCTAGTGGCCTTTTGGACACTAAAATCTCCAAATGGAAGCATTATTTGGTAGGTCACTTCTTTGGGAGTCGACCTCCTTTCAACATAGTCAAACTATCCTATGCAAACGATGGAGACCTCAGGGTTTGTCCGATGTTTACCTCTTGGACAATGGAATTTCATCTTCAGATTTTCTGATGATGAGGACAAAACGAGAGCCCTAGTGGGATGCCCCTGGCAAGTAAGGAAAAAGCCAATCTTCCTCCATCAATGGGACCAATAATTGTAACTGAGCAAGGAAGACCTGCACTCCATTCCTTTGCGGATCACTCTTCCAAGCCTTCAGCTCCATTTTTGGCGTGAAACTGATCTCAACATCATGGTTCGGTGATCGGCAACCCTCTCTACTCTAATGATAGAACCAAAAGGATGGACCGCCTTGCCTTCGGAAGGATTTGCGTTAAGGTTTTTGTTGATGCCCCTGTTCCATCCGTAGTCACGGTTGTGGATGACGAAGTAATCGCATTCCACCAAAAGGTCCATTGCAAGTGGCTTCCCCCTCAGTGCCTGACTTGCAAAGTTTTTGGGCACCATATGGAAGGCTGCTCTCTCAAAAGTCGTAGTCCTGGTGTCGAGCTCGAAACAAATCCTCCGCTTGTTGTGGTGAGAAGAAATGCCACCCCCCTCGCTGGTGACTCCTTATACCCCCTACCAGAAACATCCCATTGGCCTCTGGCTCCTGGGGCTCTAGCCGTGGCCGGAGAAGAAGCTGACATTGCAAGCCTCGTCGTAAGGAACTCTCGGGGCTCTAGCCGTGGCCGGAGAAGAAGCTGACATTGCAAGCCTCATCGTAAGGAACTCTCGGGGCCCTAGCTATGGCCGGTAACATAAACTGACTGGGAAACTAAAATAATGAAAGAAACTGACACAAAACAAGACTCTAACTAAACTAATGAAGTAAATCCCGTTTTCCTACTCTCTATCCATATTGTTCAACCGGCCATGAGGCCGAATGTTGGGCAGTTAAGAAGTGTCATATTGATAAGCTTTGTGTAGCAGAGATGAGGATGTTAAGATGGATGTGTGGAAAAACAAGGAAGGATAAAATACATAATGAACATATAAGAACAAACTTGGGAGTTGCGCCGATCAATGACAAGCTCCAAGAGAGTCGTTTAAGGTGGTATGGTCATATTCTATAGAGGCCTACGGACGCCCCTGTAAGGAGGAATGATATGATTCTGATTGAAGGAGCTACAAGAGCTAGGGGCAGACCTAAAATGACCATAGGAGAAGTGGTGAGGAAGGACATGCATAGTCTAGGTCTTGTTCCAAGTATGACCTTGGACAGAGCCGATTGGAGGGCAAGGATCCATGTCGCAAACCCCATTTAGCTGAGTTTCTTCCGATGTGCTGGGTTGTGCCTCTTTCCTCTTCCTATCTCTCTCTCTCTTTTTTTTTTAGAGGATTCAAGTATCCGACCCCATTAAGTTGAGATAAGGCTGAGTTTGTTGTTGTTGTTATTGTTGTTGTAAAGTGGCCAATTACAAAGAGAACACATGGAATCAAATGCCCAACTCAAGGCTTATTTCCAATAAAATAAGCCCTCTAAGTGACTTATTTGCATCACTTTGGCTCAAATTGAGCCATTTATCCAAGCTAAGCCGCATGAATCAATTGAATCAAGCCAAAAGTAAAAGTACCCATACTGTCCCCAATTCCAAACTGCCAGTAGAGGGATGCAAGGGTTAGAAAAAGAGATTACAAAATCTGTTGTAACCAACTCGGTTGGAAACAGATTTGCCCATTATTATATATCTACATTTTCCAACTTAACTTCAATAACTAAAACATAACCCTCACTATATTTTTCCCTACCAACAATTTCTTACGAGGTAGCATAGTTTTATTTTGGTTACAATTTGAAGCAGTACTCACCAAACCAGGTAAGTAACCTTAGTTAGAGTTATAAGCACTATGTGGTGTTCGTAATGCTAATAGTCCAAAAGAAAATAACAGGTCCAAAGGTTCTTTTCCAGACTCGAGAATCGGCTTCATTTCTTCTTCTTCTATAGCAGCTAGCAGGCCTGTTGAGAGCTCAGGATTGGACGGGACCCTGACGATGACTATCGAATAGCTGTTGGTGGGGAAGAATCTCCTTTCCCTTGATTGCTGTGAGCCTTCGTTGCTGAAACTGGACTGTCTAGGATCAATATAGGGGACAGACTACCGGAACTAGTCCGCATCCCAATACTAGGCATCTTTGGTCTAGGCTTTGACCCAAAAGTCCACTTTGGATTGAGAACGTCCCCCCTTTTAGGTAGTAGGAGGATTCATAGGCTGAACTTGACAGGTTCCGCTGCGGAAAGCCCCTCGCTATACAAGTTGTGTCACCACATTCGCATATTGACTCAACTAGGGCGGGTAGCCAAAGTAGCGGTGATGAAGGCTCCAGAGGAGATTGACTGGAACTGGAGTCTCACGGCGATTTAGCAGCTTCTTTTTTTTTTTTGGCCAGAACCAACACCAAATGTTAGGCTGTAAAGAAACAACTAATTATAAGTAGGAGAAAAATTCTCTGTGGGGTGAGTGTATTGCCCACCCTCTGACACAAAGGGGAGCGAAATGACCACCCCAACCCCGTGAAAGGCAGAAATCCCTCCCAAATGTGCCAACTCGAGCGCTCTAATTGGCTCCTGCGCACACAGGGGGCACACTCCCCCCACAGAGAACGCCGGCCCTTATAAGTAATATATAGGCTCATTAGTGTGATGCCACAATTTGGTAAGCATCAAGGGAGCATCATACATGAATAAACTCGCTTGAGAATCAGAAACATAATTTGAAGTTACAAAATGATCAGCTCTTTTCTCACATCCAAGCCAAACTAACTAAAGCAAAAGATTGGTTAATTAATTAGTGAAGCAAAAGCATTCATTATAAATAAGCAGTAAGCAGGAGCAAACAGTAGATGACGAAAATACCTTACAAAGCAATCAATTTAATTATTTTTAGTATAATTTATTTACTATTTACAGCAGGAAATCAGAAAACTTTTTGTCTCCGGCCAGCCATGTCAATACGAAAAAGGAAAACATAAACATAAAGAGATACAGAGACAGAGAGAGATACCTTGAACGGCCCCCATCTCCTTCTCAACTTTGGCCTGCATCTCACGAAGAGCACCTGCTTCTTCTTCAATCTCCTTAAGCCTCTTCTTCATTTCTTCCAGGTCCTATAAACACATATAAGAGAATAAATTATTTACCGAGCCTTGTCTCGTTCTATCCGTCATTAGAGAAACCAAAAAGTGAGAAACTAGGGCAAGAAATGGTAGAAAGAAACTACAACAGAAAACATAAATCAGAGTTGCAAATTACGATATCAGAGAGAGAGAGAGAGAGAGACCTCTTTAGCATTAGGATCCTCTTCGTTGTCGGCAACGGACATGTCGACATCAGCTTCCATCTCTCCTTCGTCAGGTATTTCTCCACCGTAGACCTCATGCTCATGTTCTTGCTCGTTGTGCTCCTGCTCTTGTTGTTGATATAGTTGCTCCATCTCCTCTCTTTTACTCCTTCCCACTGTCTCAATCTCTTCTTCTTATGCTTCTCGATAGAGATTTTATACACTGTCTCTACACTCTAATCCGTCCACGATTTCGTTTCAGACTTGCAGGCAATGGAGGGCCGAGGGTAGGCTCCATGTTTATCTAATACATTACAACTTAAGCATTTCATCAACCCTCGATGGATCCCTTTCACTTTCAGGGATAGACTTTTGATTTGATTATTCGTGAGGGATATTTTCGTCCAAAAAATTCACTCAGTACCCTAGTTCCCATTTGACACACGTGTTCGATGATCGATCAGTTTTTTGGCTCTTGGTCCATCGGTTGGGGTCGACATGATAAAAGATTTGGATACCAATCCAATGGCAAGATTTAAAAATCTGACTTGGTCTCATTAATGGTTGGACAGACGTTGTAAAAGAATTAAAGTTTTGGATACCGATCCCACGTCCTCAATAGGATCCCGGCTGAGGTTTGTGATAAATTAGACTCTAATCCAACGGTTGGTGTTGTTTTCACATCAACTAAAAAAGATTGTAAAAATTTTTGGGGGATAAGTGGAGAAGTGAACCCGACGTGAATCGAACACGCAACCTTCTGATCTGGAGTCAGACGCGCTACCATTGCGCCACGGATCCCTCTTATTTTGTTAAGCTAATAATAAATATATACCTTAAATTATGTACATAAATTAGATTTCAACCATGGCATAAGTAAGCAAACGAACCAAGTAAATCCAAAGGTGAGCCAAGAATGTTGATACGAATCTGTAAGAATTCCTTGACACTTGCATTCTCCCAACCCTTAAGATAACTGAAAGCATTTTTACCAAAAAAATTAAAAAAGATAACTGAAAACATCGTTTTTTGACATGATCACACAAAGGTAGTAGTCAATATGCCAAATAGAGACAATGATAGCTCCACAAGACTTAATATCTGAACAATGTGAACCAATTCGTTAAAAAAAGCAAGAAAAAAAAATAATAATCTTAATGACAAAGAGTCGCAGTCTAGATTAAAGTATGAGACACACAAATAAAATTATTGACTCCACTCCGAACTGATCCAATCAAAGGTTGAATTCGTGTGAGGTTGCAGTCTGAGGAAGGTGTTACGCATCTTGCTTGGTCCACCTGGTAGATGACTTCAACCATGATATGCTAAACAATCTAAATCATATGCATCATGATGAACAAAACTAAAAAGGAAGGATAGAAAGATAAACTCACCTCTATCTAGATGCGTTGCAATGTTAGTATAAGTGGGTTAAACACATGCTAAAAATTATAAAAACGTTACTGCCCAGGAGAGTATAACATATCACCATCAAAACATAAAGGTTAGATCTCAAGCACATACTGGAAATGCATCACACAATAAATAGAGAACAATCATCACGAAAATGAGATAAAAACCCTGGGAAATTTGTGCACATGCAAGATTAAAATAATAATCGTAGATACCATCTAGGATCTAGCCTAGACATGTGAAAACATGAGAAAACGAAAGGAAAAGACCCAAAATAGAAAGCATTGATAAAAACAGTGAAAACACGATTGAAAACTTCATCAAATGTTAGAAAATCAAATGACAAAAAATAGGACTTAAATGAAAAAAATATGACATTAAAAATATCAACTGAATAGGTAAATTAGAATAAAAAATTAGCAAGAAGCCACAGAAAAATTCCATAAATAACAATTGGAAGATTAAAGGATCCATTGAAACATGATACAAAAATTCCTAAATAAAACAAAAAGGAAACATGCTCCGATTTATGACATGTCGCCATAACCTCACTATGGGCAGCAATGACAATGTAACCTTAGTATCTCACAACACAATCAATGAAATTGAATGAAGTAAAATCCAAAAGAAAATAGACTCACCTATATTTAAACCTTGTGAAGAGTATAGGGACGTTAGAGTAAGCTAGATTCATGCTTTGAGAAGCTCAATTTGAGAATACCGCTAGGCACTTACAGAAAAGCAATGAGATTCTCTCTATCTCTTTTTAGGGATTTTCTCGAAGTGTCGAAGATCCTTCTTAAACTTTTAAGATCCTCAAAAAGTGTGAAAGACTTTTGATTTATAGCTTAGGATGTTACCCACGTCCAAGGCAATGTTCTTCATCCAAACTCTTACAGATTTTCTTGATCTTAAGGGGATTAGGTTGGTAGATTCCATCAAGTAACCTAAGGCAAAGTTGTAGTGGGTTCCAACCTCCTTGGTGGCCTCCACTACATCCTTTAGGGTCTTTGAGTATGTCTAGATGAGTGTTTAGGCTGGCAAAGGTGAGATAAGTCCATTCCAAACATAGACTCAAGAGTCCATAATTCTGGAAAAACCCAAAATCAGATGTGGGAATGGAATCTATTAGTACTAATCAACAAGAGCTGAACAATGTAGGTACAAATACTTGCAGGATACAAAGGTGAACCGAGTCTCGCCAATTCTGATGATTCAGGGAGTGGCCACCTAGATAAGAGCCTAGAACCCATAAATGTCTCCCTCTTTCAGGAGAGAAGAATTCCAATGGATAAGGCTTTTGGTATGCGCAGATCTCTGAATAAGTATCAAGGTTACAGACTGGAAAGGTGTTAGGCATCCAATCCACCCCACCCCGTCCGAGGCCGATCTCCTTTTATTTAGACCTTTCTTAGTGCTTACTAGTCGTACTAAGTAGTCATATATACTATCATGCATAGTAAAGTAAATAAAATAAAATCTATAGAAAACTACAACTTAAATTAAATACGCAATAAAAAAACTTGACTTGTGTGCAAATTTTCAGTTAAGATTTGTTTTTGAAATTATTATCTTGATGACATCAATGAGTGCCTGTAGAATACACAGAAAGGCACCATGGCCAGCACATTGTTGTCTTCTGCAAGTCGCAAAACACATACCACTCATCCCCTTCAAAACAAACATTCTGCAACTCCAACTCCAACTCCAACACTGTGGGAACATTATGGCAGTGAAAATCATCCTCGTGCCTCTGCTTATTCGTGTTCCTTTGCATAAGATAACAGTTATTGTGGTAATGATCAGTAGCTTATTTCACAAACCCTAATTATATTTTGAAACCGCATCCAAGTTAATTGGCTCCCATTTGAGTGATTGCTGCTAACCACCTAGACTTCTTATGTGGATTTAGAATCTCAAACAATTCACAAGCTCTTCAAAGTCCATTTCCTCCCTTATAGGGGGTAGAAGAAAGAATAATTGGCGAATTGGGTGATGCAGAACCAAGGGTGTACTCAAGGAAGAAAAAAAAGAAGGTTGTTTCTTGTGTGATGAAGATCAACCCAACCTTAATGGGCTAGGACTATTGATGTGGATTTGATGTGGATTAAATCCAACATCATAGGCCCAACTTTTATTAGTCCTAATGGGCTTTGGCCTAGGCCCAAGACTAAGGCCCAATCCATGCAAGTTGGGTTTGGTCAATCTATATTTTTTAACATGTGTTATGTGTGGGTGGTAGGTATTGTCAATAAAGGGGGCCTTATTGTCAAATGAAGGTTCCATTGTCAAAGGAGGCTCCAATGTCAAAGTTAGGTAGGAGTTGGTGGTAATAAGTCAATAGTTAGTTGTAATAAGTCAATGTTTGGTAGGAGGTTTCCTAAAGTCAAGTATCAGAAAAGTTGGATTTTGATGTCCTTTCTTGGAAGCTTTTGCTTCTATTTATATGTAAGGTTATTTTCAGCCAAAAGGGAAACTAGGATAATTGAATATTATTGTAAGCAGTTGCTTTCTTTTGAAGTAAATCCATGGTGTTTTATCCTTGGTGATGGAGCTGGTGTGTGATCCAAGCTGACTCCTTGCGGTGGAAAATCGAGGAGTTTACTCTTCAGTCATTGTTCTCATTCTTCTCAAGCATTCCAGCCATTAGAGACATCACCTTTTTAGTCGAAACTCATTATTACTACTTGTTGTAAATCTGTTGCATCACCCCTTTACTTCCCTATTTTCCTTATACCTATTTCCCTATAATTACATTACCCTTACCCTTGAACTATATCACATCTTATTAGACCATCCCAATCTTAACCCCATTGAATTGAACCTCTTTTCCCCTAATTCAGATCCTGTGTTGGGACTGATTGAACTTTCATTCCAGTTCTACATTATTTGGTATCAGAGCCATAACTCTAGAAGATAACAATCAAACCCTTCCACCTGCTCCAGATCCTATGGTAACAGTGATCGCTATGTTTCAGTAACTCAGAGAAGAACAAAAGACTATAAGTGAAAGACTGTTGGCCTTAGAAGAACGGCAGCGCACTTCTCCTCCTCAAGGTTATTCAATCAATCACCTTTTTTGAGGAAGAGAGATATCAAATGAGGTCCGAAGTTCATCGTAATAATCGACGAACACCTGAAGGCAACCAGCAGAGAGGATCCTCTCAATGACCTACTTTTGAAGAATATATGAGGTCTTACTTTGATGGAGAAACTGAAGCACCCCGTCAAAGAGACGGCTCCCATAAAGTCAAACTTGAATTGAAGGAATTCCACGATAAGCTTGATCCACAAATCTTTTTAGATTGGCTAGCTTCCATGGACGACTACTTCCGATGGTACGATATGTCAGAGGCAAGAAAAATGCAGCTAGCACGTACCAAGCTGGTTGGTGCTGCTCGAGAATGGTGGAGAACCGAAGAAAGAGAGTTAGAAGACAGAGGTAGAGCTCCCATTTATTGGGAGGAGAAGAAGGAAGATCTGAGTTCGAAGTATTTACCACGTCAGTTCCATTCACAATTGCAAGACCAGTTGAACTCTCTAAGGCAAGGAAGTCTGTCCGTAGCTGAGTACATGGAGCAGTTCGACGCTCTCTACTCACGTATCGGAGTAAGGGAAAATAATATATAGGTGTTGTCCCGTTTTCGTTTGGGTTTGAGATCTGACATCAATCGTGCTATTGGTGTTTGTGGACTTGTCTAGTGTTCGAGATTGTTTTGAGAAAGCTGCTCATGCTGAAAAGTTGTTAGCTCCTACAAGCAAATGCTTTGGAGGTTCAGATGGGGAACCAAAGAAGGCTTTTTTAGCTAAAACCTATGCTGCTGCCCCTCCTCGCACTACCCCTCCTCCGCGTTTAGATTACAAAGGAAAAGCACCTATGGACAGTACTTCCAAAGTGCAATGTTTCCACTGTCAAGAAGCTGGTCACTTTGCTAAGAACTGCCCTTTAAAACGGACGGTGGCCTTGGCTCTTGAAGAAGATGAAGATTCAGCTGGGAATGATGCTAGCCTATATCCTATACCTTTGGAAGAGGAAGACGAAGATGCTGATTATTATGAAGGGGCTAACGAAAATGATGACGACACCTATGGTATTCATGTAGTCACTCGCATCTTGGTGGCTGAAGTTAAAGGTAAAGATTGGCGGCGAAATTGTATCTTCTACAGTCGATCGTACGGCTCAGGTCATTGTTGATAGTGGCAGTTGTGTCAATGTGGTCTCTGATTTGTTCGTAAAGAGAGCTCAGTTGAAGACAGAGAAGCATTCTCAGCCTTACAAGGTTTCCTTACTAAATGGGACTACCTTGGAGGTCAATCAGCATTGTACTGTCCCCTTACAGCTCTCTAGGTATAATGAAAAGGTGTGGTGTGATGTTATCCCCATGAAATTGACAGATGTACTCTTAGGGAGGTTATGGCTTTATGACAATGATGTTCTCACTGGGGGAAAGAAAAATCAGTGTATTTTTCAGTATAAGGGTCAATACACAGTGTTTGAACCTATCAACTTGCCTGAGGAGCTGCGAAAGAAACGGTCCTTGAGGACTAACCAAAAAATTCCTACCCCTAAGAAGAAGGTGTTAGCTCTGCCCCACAAAGAGATCTTAGCTGTTCTGAAGAAGGAGTTTGAGCGGACCAGCCACGACACAGGGCTGATATTGGCACTAGTGACTAAAGAAGTGACTCCACAGCCTGTGGTTCAGCTAGCACCACCCATCAAGGAGCTCCTCTCCGACTTTGCTGACCTAGTACCTGACGAGCTATCCAATGAGCTCCCCCCCTTTGAGAGCTATCCAGCATGCCATTGACTTGGTACCAGGCTCAGTCTTGCCAAACCTGCCTGCGTATCGACTCAGTCCTACAGAACACACAGAGCTCAAGAGACAAGTTGATGATCTACTACAAAAAGGCTTTATTGAGGAGAGTTTATCCCCATGTGCTGTACCAGCCCTCCTTACCCCAAAAAAGGACGGATCATGGCGTATGTGTGTGGACAGCAGGGCGATAAATAAAATAACTGTCAAGTATAGGTTCTCTATACCATGGTTAGATGACATGTTGGACATGCTAACCGGTTCTAAAGTCTTCACCAAGCTGGATTTGCGTAGTGGCTACCATCAAATCTGTGTTCGACAAGGAGATGAGTGGAAGACAACATTTAAAACCAAGGATGGTTTGTATGAGTGGAAGGTCATGCCTTTTGGTTTGACTAATGCACCAAGCACATTCATGAGGGTGATGACTCAAATACTTCGTTCTTTCATTGGTCACTTTCTTGTGGTTTATTTCGATGACATTCTAATTTACAGCAAGGATCCTAATGACTACATCAACCACATAAAACTAGTTTTCAGGGTATTATGCAAGGAAAAGCTCTATGTGAACCTCAAGAAGTGTTCCTTCATGCTGCCTAAGGTGGTGTTCCTTGGATTCATCGTCTCCTCAAAGGGTGTTGAAGCTGATCCTGAGAAGGTGAAAAGTATCTTTGACTGGCTTGTTCCTCGCACACTCACTAAAGTTCGTAGTTTCCATGGTTTGGCCTCTTTCTACAGAAGATTCATTCGAAACTTTAGTGCCATCATGGCACCTATAACTGAATGTATGAAGAAGAGCAAGGGTAGTTTTAAGTGGACAGAGGTAGCAACTAAGGCACTACAACTGATCAAGAAAGAGATGACAGAAGCTCATATACTTCGCCTACCTGATTTTGACAAGATCTTCGAGGTTGCTACCGATGCCTCACATGTTGGCTTAGGTGGAGTTTTGATGCAAGCTGGCCACCCTATTGCCTATCACAGTGAGAAAATCAATGAGGCAAAGAAACGTTACTCCACATTGTAAGTACCGTGGTCCTCGGGATGAGGGTTCCTCAGCCTTATGGCGACAAAGATTGGTTTCGATGAATAATGGTGTATCGTTCCGATATATCATCATAGGGATTGGGATCATGCTTTATAAAGAAATAGAGTCGCCAGCTAGGGTTAGGGCCTAGGACCCAATGGGTGTAGCCCCATCCGGGGTTAGTGGAAAGGGCTACGTGATTCCATATGGTCTGGTCAGAGATTCAGGGTCAGTAGTCAGGTTACGAGGGTGGAAAGGTGTTAGGCACCCACCTCTTCCAGATAAATCGATCTTTCTACTAGATGTTGGTTTTTGAATATTCTCCCTTAATAATATATTATATACTAACATGTAAGGCTAAGTTTTGATGTACTAATCATGACAAAGAAAAAAAAATCATTTACTATGTACACTAAAACAAGTTACATTAATTGTCTACATTATGCCAAAAATAATAAGAAGGAAAGATACAAATACCTGTCAAGAAATACACGAAATAAACGAAAGCGCACCGAGTGCGAATTATGTGATGTCCCACGGCTCAGGTGGAGACTGACGATCGGCTTGTCTCTCTCTTGTCGGACAGCGTAAGGACTATATGAGATGGGTTTCGCTACTCAAACTTCGGGCAGAGTAACGGCTATATAAGGGATTCTTGTTATCTGTATACAAACAGAATAACGGCTGTGATGGGGGTTTTTCGTTATCCGTACACTGACGGGATAATAATACCCAAGAGCAGAATCACTCTATGCTTGGATGGGTAACCGAAGGATCTACCCACGTCGAAGAACTCCACTCACTCACATACTCATGAGGGAAAGACGGAAGAAAAGAGGGTGAAAAGGGGGTAAAACAAGCCCTGGAGGGTCTCCCTACCCGAGAAAAGCTTGAGAAATGAGGGAGGGGGACCCTCACCCTTGGCCGGATAAGCCCTCCATGACGCCGTGGGGGACTTTTCCACGGCGTCGTGGGTGACGTCAGTAGGCTGATGTCACACCCCTTCATGGCGTCGTAGAAATCAAGTACACGTCCCCACGGTGCTGTGGGGGCACAGTACCACTTTTCCTTATTTTTTGGGTTTTGTCTCCCTTCTGACTCTTTAGAAAATTTTCTATCGGGGGGAGGGTGAGTAGTATCTCCTTCAACGTTTAGTAAAAGGGTATGATAAGCCATTTCAGGGATGTTTAGGGTGATTTGGTTCAGATGTAGGGACAAGAGTCCTTCTTGAGAGAGATACCGATGTCTGTCTGTGTCCTGTTGTCATCATCGCCGAGGGGTGACAAAATTCAGTGTCTACACACATATGACCTAGAGCTCTATGCTGTTGCTCAAGTGCTACGTCATTGGAGGTACTATCTCATTGGCAAGGAATTCATCCTCTACACCAACCATGAGGCACTCAAGCATCTACACTCACAAAAGTCGGTTAGCCATCGCCATGCCAAGTGGGTTGCATACCTACAGGAGTTTATCTTTGCTATGAAGTACAAGGTGGGTAAGGAGAATGTTGTAGCCGATGCCTTGAGTAGAAAGGTGCTGACCTTGACTACATTTTCAGCTCATGCCTTGAGTATAGATCAGATCAGAGGAGAATATGCGGCCGATCCTGACTTCAGTGTTCTTTATGAAGAGCTGCAACGTGGCGGGCAGCATGCTAAATATTCAGTACATGATGGTTATTTGTTCTTAGGAACGCGTATGTTCATTCCGAACTCCTCCCTACGACATCACATCATTAGGGAGCTACATGGAGGAGGTTTAGGAGGCCACTTTGGCAAGGATAAAACTATTTCACTAGTAGCTGATCGCTACTACTGGCCTCACTTAACCAAAGATGTGGACCATGTGATCAAACGATGTCGTGTATGTCAACTAGCCAAAGGAACGAAGCAAAATACAGGTCTATATTCTCCATTGCCTGTGCCACATGCACCGTGGCAAGATATCAGCATGGACTTTGTTCTCGGACTACCCCTTACCAAGGATCGACATGATTCCATCATGGTGGTGGTTGACCGTTTCACCAAGATGACTCACTTCATACCTTGTCGTAAGACTTTCAACGCCTTTCATGTTGTAAATCTATTCTTTCGAGAGGTTGTGCGTATCCATGGGCTGCCAAGCACTATAGTTTCAGACCAGGATGTCAAGTTCACCAGCTATTTTTGGAAGACATTGTGGCTGAAAACTAACACTAAATTGAAGTTCTCTCTGACCTTTCATCCACAAACGATGGGCGGTCAAGTGGTGAACCGAAGCTTGGGAAATCTCTTGAGGTGCCTAGTTCGAGATTATGAGAAGACCTGGCCAGCCATTTTAGACGTAGCTGAGTTTGCTTACAATAGTTCAATCAATAGAACTATTGGGCGTACTCCTTTTGAAGCACTTCTTGGATTGCAGCCTAGGCGCTGACTTCATTCCACTCCCACCTCAAGCACGCCTCAGTCTTGAAGCTGATGAGTTCATTAGGCACATCACTGAGGTGCATGCTGATGTTAGGTGACGCATCACCCTCAACAATGAAGTATACAAAGCCACAGTTGATCGCCATCGCCGTTATGTTGAGTTCCAACCAGGAGATATGGTGATGGTGTGTATTTAGCCAGAGAGGTTCCAGCCAGGCTTCAATACCAAACTTCATCCTAAGAAAATGGGTCCATACAAGGTGCTGAAATGCATTGGACCTAACGCCTACATGTTAGAGCTGCCTAAAGATATGAACATTAGCAACATTTTCAACGTTGCTGATCTCCATGTGTACGTGGGACATCATTCTGACGATGGTGATATGGAGCAGATGCTAAGACTGCCCCAACTTCAGTCCCCACCTACAGATATCATTGAAGAGGTTTTGGACAACATGTACAAAACCACTCGTCGTGGCATCGGTTACCATACCTTTCTCGTCAAATGGAAGGGTCGCCCATGACATGATAGCACTTGGATACACGCTGATGACTTCAAGAAGCTTGATCCGGATTTGTACGAATGTTATATGGCCTTTACCCATTCGTCGAAGACGAATGTTTTCAAGCCAGGGAGAGTTGATACAGAACCAAGGGTGTGCTCAAGGAAGAAAAAGAAGAAGGTTGTTGCTTGTGTGATGAAGATCAGCTCAACCTTAATGGGCTAGGACTACTGATGTGGATCAAATCCAACATCATAGGCCCAACTTTTATTAGTCCTAATGGGCTTTGGCCTAGGCCCAAGACTAAGGCCCAACCCATGCAAGTTGGGTTTGGTCAATCCATGTTTTTTAACAGGTGTTATGTGTGGGTAGTAGGTATTGTCAATAAAGGGGGCCTTATTGTCAAAGGAAAGCTCCATTGTCAAAGGAGGCTCCAATGTCAAAGTTAGGTAGGGATTGGTGATAATAAGTCAATAGTTTGTTGTAATAAGTCAATGGTTGGTAGGAGGTTTCTTAAAGTCAAGTATTAGGAAAGTTGGATTTTGATGTACTTTCTTGGAAGCTTTTGCTTCTATTTATATGTAAGGTTGTTTTCAGCCAAAAGGGGAACTGGGATAATTGAATATTGTTGTAAGCAGTTGTTTTCTTTTGAAGTAAATCCATGGTGTTTTATCCTTGGTGATGGAGCTGGTGTGTGATACAAGCTGACTCCTTGCGGTGGGAAACCCAGGAGGTTACTCTTCAATCGTTGTTCTCATTCTTCTCAAGCATTCCAGCCATTAGAGACATCACCTTTTTAGTCGAAACTCATTATTACTACTTGTTGTAGATCTGTTGCATCACCCCTTGACTTCCCTATTTTCCTTATACCTATTTCCCTCTAATTACATTACCCTTACCCTTGAACTATACCACATCCTATTAGACCATCCCAATCTTAACCCCATCGAATTGAACCTCTTTTCCCCTGATTCAGATCCTGTGTTGGGACTGGTTGAACTTTCATTCCAGTTCTACATTATTAGGATTTCAATGCATATTATTATATCCAGCAAAGACCACCGATAGCTAACATGAAGGAAGCTATGCCACACAAACACAAGCAAACACTAAGAGAGATCTAGTCGAAATCTACCAACAAATTTCTTTTGCAAGGTCACAATTGCAACATAAAGACTGAATTCTAGTCGACAAATTTCATTTGCAAGGTTTTTAGGTACAAAGGATAAAAAAAAAATTAATTCCTCACAAGTAAACTAAATTTCTCTAGGAAAGACCAAATTAAGAAAATAAATTATAGGTCCAACAATAAAAAATCCATTCAAAGATTAACACCCTATAACAGTACAATTGCCTTCATAGCATGCAGTCTAAGCAAATGTCTGACCAGACCTCATCATCCTCTTCTTCCTTAACCTCTCTGAGATGGCAAAAGCTAGCTCCAATGATTGTGATGCATTAAGCCTGGGATCACAATGTGTATGGTAGCGGGAGCTCAAATCATCATATGTCACTACCCTTGATCCTCCAATACATTCTGTGACATTCTGCCCTGTCATCTCCAAATGAACTCCACCTGGACGGCTCCCCTCTTGTTCATGTACATCGAAGAAAGCCCTCAACTCTGCCTGAGACAGACAAAAACAAAGAATTTCTTGTTCAGTTAATCCTTGGGACAACAGAATTACAAAAGAATTAGATGTTTGAAAATAATAAAAAAGTTAAATATCGCAAATTTAGAGGTTGAGTCATTACCCTGATTGCATCGAATGAGCGGGTCTTAAGGCCACATGGAGCCTTGATAGTGTTTCCGTGCATGGGATCACTCACCCAGGTGACAATAAGCCCTGTTTGGCGAACTGCTCTGATCAAATGGGGGAGCTTGACTCGCATGTTCTCCGCACCCATCCGTACAATTATTGTCAATCTTCCAGCCTTGTTATGAGGGTTTAGAATTTCACATAGTTTCACAAGCTCCTTTGGATCCATCTTGTCACTCACCTATAAATCCAATAAACCAAGTTAACATAATTCAAAGGAATATATCGGTGGATAAGTAAGTGGGTCGGATCATCTATAAAACATGAATATCGGTGAAGGTACAAAGTGTATGTGCCTGTGATGTCAATTCTATCACCACCAGCACTATCGTTTACTAGATAGATTAGCATGGACTGAACTAATAGCACCAAAGAAACTCAATGGCAACATCCATCTGATTGTTACAATAAAAGCTAAGAGGCCAAGCAAAAGGGCACTTAACAAGTATAACTTGAGCTGCTAATGTAGTAGATTCAGATGATAGGGATCATTCGTTTACCTTTATTCCAATAGGATTGGCTACACCTCGGAGGAATTCAACATGAGCTCCATCCAACTGTCTAGTCCTCTCACCTACCCAAAGGAAGTGAGCAGAGCAATCATAGTAGAGACCAGTTGTTGAATCCTCTCGTGTCAATGCTTGCTCATAGGGAAGATGAAGACATTCATGGGATGTCCAGAATTCAGTGGTGGTCATTATAGGATGATCCATGGTGAGTCCAGAAGCAACCATGAACCCCAGGGAGTCATCTATTCTCTGTGCAGTTTCCTTGTATCTGTCCTCAAATCAATAAGCCTATTCAGTAATTATATGGTAATGGACACTAGAGGGGGGGGAAAAGCACCAAAACTACATGCGTTAGAGCAAGATGAAATCAAGAAAATACTGGGAGAGATACCTGTCTCCCTGCTCACTGTTATCAGTGAAATCGAGGTTCCACTGTTTCACTCTCTGCATTGCTGCATATCCACCAGTGGCAAATGCTCTGAGAAGGTTTAAAGTTGCTGCTGATTGAGTGTAGGCTCTAATCAGTTTTTGGGGGTCTGGAGCTCTAGATTTTTCGTCGAAGATATCAGTGTTGATATTGTCTCCCTGATAACTGGGGAGCTTCACCCCATCCCTGATCTCAAATGGATCAGACCTAGGTTTTGCAAACTGGCCAGCCATCCTTCCTACCTGTTCAACAATCACAAAAAGAGGAAGGAAGTCAAATATTGCACTTCAGGATGCAAACAGGATTTAAGATTGCAATAAGTCAAATATAGCACTTACAGGATACAAACAGGATTTAAGATTGCAATTAACCGCCAAACTGGCTGATTACTGCTAAATTCCTAAAAGAAGTAGAATTTATCTATTTTCTTAGTGAAACACAAGGAAGAGAGCATAATTCAGTGTCGCCAAGGGAAGATGCAACTGCTTATGTTTTGTACATCACAAATCTGAAATACTAGGCATAGATTGCACCAAAAATCTTAAGAGATTTTAGCCTTTTCAGTTTCCTTACTTTTGAATTAGAAGCAACAAGCAGTGGTCATGCACAGACATGTTAGTTGGAAATGGTGCACATCAGGGAGTCTGACTCAGCAAGTCGAATAAACATGAATAAAATGATGTGCAGACCTAGTATGTTAAGACATTGATGTAAAATGTACCACTCATATGCCTATAGAAAGTGGCAAGATACTTAAAATGATTGAAAAGCCACCTAGAAGCTTTCTATAAAGAAAGGATGGGGTTTACAAAACTTGCTAGATGTTAATTTCTTTCAAATAAACAAGTAAAAGAAGACCATAATATCTGTAGCCATTTCCCATGAAATCCAAAATTCTTTTTCCAACAACAATTTGGTTAGTTATCAAATCACTTTTCACTGAAAATCCGCTGAAAATCCAACATCAGGTAGAATCAGGGTTCTAAAAGCCAGCCTCCGAATCCGATTCGGACTCGGTCCAGAATCAGTCCGGAAGCTGCCAGAATCGGCCTAATCGCAAGAAAATCTGTATGGAGAGACCAATTCAAAGTGGCTTGAATCGGGATCAGGCTCGTCTGATTCCAATTCGACCGATTCTGTTATTTAAAAACCTGGGTAGAATCCCTTTGATCATAACTTATCATTCTATAAAGAGACATCATTCTTTTGGAGCTAGAATGTTCAGTAGACCCTGGGCTTGATCCAGAATCTATTCTGAAAATGTATACCAAACATAGCCTTAGATAAATGTCATAATTTTCTACCAAACCATTTTCCCTCTCTAGCTAGAATGTTCAGAGCCAAAGTGAAGGAAATATTGTAGATGACGAGGAGGCATAATCAAATAATCTTCCAAATCAGGTAGATAAGATTTTTTTTTTTTTTTTGGGGGGCCGGTGGGGGTGTAATCGGTAGATAAAAAATTGAAGACACGAATATTTTGAACTGTAAGGATAGACATTTTTGGAGAAATATGAGAAAAAACTCCCTAAGTTGGGCTTAGAAATTACCATACAATCATCACCTGAATTTATCAGAAACCCACCCGAATCGACCAACGAAACAATATTAATACCCAAATTCAGATCAAATTTACAAACACAAAGATATCAGAATATCAAAATTGAAGCAACCAAAATAAAATTTATCGTTGACCCATCCAATCAATTAAGGGGAAAAAAACAAAGAATAATCGATTAGAAAGAGAGAGGACCTTAATGACGGGAATCTGAGCTCCGTAGGTCAAGACGACACCCATCTGCAACAGAACCCTGAAGGTATCCCTAATGTTATTAGCATTAAATTCCTTAAAACTCTCAGCACAGTCACCTCCCTGGAGCAGAAACGCCTCTCCAATTGCTGCTTTCGCGAGCCTCTCCTCCAACTTCCTCGCCTCTCCAGCAAACACCAACGGAGGGAAGCTCTCAAGAGTTTTCAGAACGGAATCGAGCTCCACTTGATTCGGGTAAGCAGGAATTTGAAGCGCCTTCTTGGATTTCCATCCCTCGAGTGTCCAATTCGACGACGAAGACCCAATCTTGATCTCAACGGCTGCTCCGTTGGATTTCTTCGCTGGGTCGGCTGCGTGAACAGCATAGACAATGTGGAGCTTTGGGGAGAGCTTTCTCGAGCTGTGATGAAAGTGGGATTTCTGTGCCGTTAGATTACTTGGTCCTGCGAGCGCCATTGTTGCAGGAATCGGAGCTTTGCCTGAAAAATGCAAATACCCCTCCTAAAGTCCTTTAAACAACAAAGGCTCGGTTTGGTTGGTTTTTATAGAGGGAAAGGGAAGACTCGTAATCTGGACGAAATTACTAGAATACCCATAAAGTGACTTCCAGATTTGACGGTGTGAGGAGCGGTTATGAGTTATTATTTTGGGTAAGATTTTATGACAACAATAATTGGAAATATACGGATGGGCCCACATTTCTCCCAATCTGGCTTTAGTCGACTTGGCATATATAATCTCCACGTGTTAAAGAGATATTTATCAGCACCGAATAATAATAATAATATTCCTCTTGTATGGAATCTTGTAAAGTCACGTGGCTAACTGTCCCTCCTCTGAGTTTGTCAGGTTGATCACGTGTTATATCACTACTTGTAGACTTATAGTTGGTTACTTATATGGTTATAATCAATCGTTGGCCCGAGTCTGGATCAGCTACCCACATGGGGTGCCAGACTGGGAGTGCCATCGGAAAATTATCTTCTGCAAATTTCTGTCTAATTTATTTTCGATAATTCCTGTAATAGGAGTGGTGGACTTTACCCCAGGCAATGTGTGTTCGATTATTTCTATCCCTCTTATGCGAAGAATTGCAGAAAATAGACAGACAAAGAATTATAGGGGATAAAAGCTAGAAGGAATGCCATTCTTATCATAATGTTATGACTAAAATAAAAGGAATGTCATTTTTATCATACAATATTGTGTATGAGAACAAAAGGACAATTTTGTCTTCTTATCCCATCATTACTTTAATGGGAAAATGAACTCTAATTGGTTGTGGCTCTTGCGTTCAAACATGAATGTATAAAAGTATCACCCTGCCCTTATGATCAGACTACGATTTCTTGATTTTCTTTAATATCTATTATACTAATCTTTATTTTTTTATAAAAATAAAAATTAAAAATTAAAAATTAAAAAAAATCAATGGACTCGGATCGTTGAATGTCCCATCTATCAGAAGGTGCGGACTACACACTTTTAAGAATTAGAGGATATTATTTTCCACCTAAATCATCCTTTCCTCCGTTTCCCTTTCTAGTCATCACCTTCTCTTCATTGGTCACGTGAAGTCCGTCACAACTAGCTTTAGGTAATCATGTGATGCACATGGTAGTTGTTAAGCACTCATTTTAATTGCCTTAAAGGGTGTACAAACTCCAAAGTCCAAACTGGATATAAAGCTATATATATAATAATTTATTAATGATCCTGTATATTATGAATCCGGATCCTCTACTTTCGTCTGTCCGGTATTACTGTACATCCTACGCACAACAAGGTGGTAAAGATCGCTTTACTTTCGCTTGGACAAGGTGCTCAGACAAGGATAAGGCGATCTTTTCACCACTTTGCTATGTTTGGGGTGCACACGACAGTACCGAATAGACAGAAGTAGAGGATGTCGATTCATATACTATCCCATGTTATTATTTTCAATTAAATTATATGGTGGATGGAGCAAAATAAAAGGGTTGCCCACGATTGGACTTTGAAGCTCCATGAAGAAACATAGGATATGATTCTATCAAAGCTCTAAACCATTAGATTGGAATCCATTAACTATTTGTATATATAACGTTCGATGATTAGGCCAAGGGGAATTGGTTGGAGATGGAAGAACATTAGTGATCTTTCGATTTGAACACCACACTTCTTGAATCCTCAACCCCATACATGAAGCATGATCCAGGCCTGTGCGGATATTGACCAATTCAAGTTCCATATACATAGAAGTTGTAATATATCCTGCAGCAAAAAAGGTAAGCTTGCCTCCTATAAAAAAGATGTAGGATCAGCTTGCCACACTTAATCGAGGTATATAGTGTCCTGTAAAAATTAAAATAGGAAAATCTAAAATTGATAAGGCAAAAGAAGGAGGAATTGACAGAGTTTCCTCACAACAAACAGTTTACATTCGGGGATGAAAAGTTGGGGGGAGGGGATAAATTTAACTCAACTAACCAATGCATGATTTGATTCATTACCCAAATTGGGTTTAGCTTTTCTGACCCAAACACAACTTTGTTTCGGATTACCCAAATAAAATATCACGTATCCTTTCATTTATTATTTCTCCTCCTTATTCAACCATTCATTTGCTAATCATCTTTAAAAAGTTTCATATCTTTAAACCAAATTTTAAAAGATTTTTCAGATCTTTATTTTACCATGTGTCCAACTCCATTATTGTTGAAACTTGACAAGTAAGGGGAACATCGATGCTAATTTAGCAATGATTCTGATGTAGTCCAATTACATGCTAGATAAATTTAATTTATTTTTCATCCTTCTTGATTTATAGAGTTCTCAATGCTTGAAATTCCATGTGTAACATTTAAATTAGACATTCGTTGTGCTCTTGTCCTTTTATTATTATTTTTGCAAAGATTCATGTAGTCGACCTCATTTAGTTGGGATAAGGCTGAATTATTGAATCGGTGTTATACATGACAATGAAGAATATTGATTTAGGCATGTTTAAGTAAAAGAAAGAATTTAACCATACCAGGGAGTGAAGTGATTCATGGATGCAAAATGTATGAAGTGTCATGATACCACCACTTTTTTTCTTCTAGAAAGGGAGAGGGATCCCTCCAATGCCTGTGTGCAATTTCAAGCGAATGAGGGAGTATTTAGGGAAAACTTGTCAAAGGAGGGGGTATTTAGGACATTTCCAAAGGGGTGCTACAATGTTTCGGTTTTAAGTGGACATTGTATGAAACATTGAGCTATTTTACTATGAGTAGTCATCTCGTTCCATATCATATTAATACCTTCATTTAATTTCCATCTTCCCTATATTACTAATTTATCAATAATTGTCTTGGCGGTTTTCACTATACTCTAGGTAGCCCTTTCTGTGACTCGAACCCATGACGTGGTGTTCAACTCTGATACTAAATGTTAAGTATTTGACTGATACACCAAAAGCTCCGAAACTGATGGAACACGTTAAAGCTAAATCCTATATTAGATTGACCTAATCTAGTGCTCATACACTAGAGTGGGCCCCACTAGGCACATAACAAATTTTGATTTGAAAATATCAAGATTACCTATCTTTGCCAATTTTATATTCCATATCAGAGGCAAACACATTAAAATAGACTCTCCATTATGTCTGTGATCAGCTCTAGCAATTCGTTATCTTTCTAGTTTGGAATTTGGATCAAGTGACTGATATTTCAGGTCTTCCCTCCTAGTTTTCTTTGCTTCAAAACAAGCTTAATGTGCTTAATGGCTTAAGTTCTGTCTCGCTAAAGGTGTCATTATTAAAGATATGGGAGCCTCATGGTCAAACCCACTTCAACTAGGTCCATAACTACTCTCTCTCTCTCTCTCTCTCTTCTGCACATCAATTGTAAACCATATTAAATATATCCTTTAGATGTAAATGGATAAGATTTTGCAGCTCTTGTATACCACCTATCATTCTCTGTAACACATTAGAGATACAATATAGAAACCACTCACAACTCAATTTGAGATTATTCTCAACACTTTTATTCACATGAATGATGAAACATGATAAGTAGTCACCCTTGTCAGCTACTAAATTTATCTTAAATGATTTGAAGATAAAACAAAAGCAAAGAGAGTAAATCTACCACTAAAAGGAAAATGCACAGTATGATCAATATACTAAACTGAGAAAGTTACTTTATTAAGGATTTTTAGCTCAATTTAATGAGAGAAACAAAATCATGGGAAGTAAAATGCAAGTAAAATAAATAATAAAAAAAAATGAGAGAGGGAGAGCTTACAGAAAAAAGGGCATACCCAGCGCGCCCGACGCTCCTGCAACTGTGGGGTCTGGGGAGGTTCATAATGTACGCGGTCTTACCCTTGCTTTGCGGAGAGGATAACCAAGTACTACAATGTGTCAATATGTAATTATATCCTTGAAATTAATAGAGTATCTAAGCTTTATTTTCTGACATATAGCAAGCCACAATTGAAACATATAAATATAGCTCTATACAGCATTGTCTATTTCCAATTCTTCTTTGAGACTTTTGTTGTTTTGGCATGCTGTTGTATCACTAAGATCATGGCATCACTTCTAAAATCAGATGAGGTCAATATGTCCCCAATTGTTCCTAGCTCTGTAAGCTCACTCCATTCTGCAAGTCCCGACATAACTGGTGAGTTATTATCATGGAGTCTTCCCACCATAACAAGTTGGTAATCATCACTCTCAAGTGACTGAATTACACGAAGAGATCCGGTCCCATCCTTCACTCTTTCCTCAATGTATCTGATCCGATCATTATCTGCCTTTTTGTACCTAAACTCATTAATTATATGATCATCGAGGTCCAAATTTTCCTCTGTTTCATAGATTCCATCATGGTTTGGAAGAATTCGAATTACCAGGAGACTGACCTTGGGATGTCCAGATAATCGAGTTGCGAAGGCCAATGCTTCTCTATCATCAGGACCACCAAAAAATAATACAGCAACACGAAATGGAGACCAACTTGCTAATGCAGACCATGAGTCTCTCCAAAGCCCCCGTTCAATAAGGATTGCAACAGAGCAAGGGGCTTTTTCAAGGACTCTTAGGTTCATAGACCTATAGCCCAAACGAGCTGTCTCTGACATGCTTCCTCTGGTAGCTCTTTGCTCATGGAAGGGAAGAATTATAAGGGAAGTCCTCTTTTCAAGAGCGAACATGCAAACATCGTCGTACATGGCAGAAACTGGAGTGACAGCTGTGAACGCATTCACTGTGATACTCACTTCATTCTTTCCTTCATATTGCCTAAAAGCATTAACAATGTGTGCAGAGAGCTTGGCCTTTGAAGAAGTGTACATTAATGAATTGTGAGAGATGAAAAGTGGTGTTGCACGACCAACAAGCTCTACCAAATGGAGAATGTAGACTGAAATGGGATCATACTGGGTATGGTGGGAGGCTTCAAGAATGTTGATGAGGGAGGGAACACTTTCTTCTTTGTGGATGCACATCAGAAGTCTAAGTTCGATGTTGGGTTTGGAGTCCATAATAGTCCTTCTACTGTAAACCAAATATCTCTTTGAAGGATCATAGGAAACTTTTAGCAGGAATGTGATCACCATTGTTGTGACCAGCATAGAAGTACACACCATCATAAAGCATTCATTGTTTAATTGCTGCCCACATAAAAGTTTTTTTTTTTTTAATGGTTAGTCACATTTCTGAACCAAAAAAGTTTTAAAAAATATATATAATTAAAGGTAAAAGAGTATAGCTAAACATAGATGGAGATGAGGTAGTTTATTGAACCTCCTTTCTTCTAGTTGCTTTGACAATGGCGAGCTCAAGGGCACCTTTGACGTTGACAATAAGGGCAACTGAGAGAGCATCAGACAAGGGTAACTTGCATTTGATAGCAGCAGCAAATGCTCCCAAAAATTTTCCAAAGCAGGCAATAAGGATTATCATCCCCACGTTCAGAAGATTTGAAATAGGTATGGAAAAAATATTTATTGCCAAACCAATTTTGAGGAAGTAGATTGGCATAAGAATCCATGAAACAATGACTTCAAGCCTCTTTACTAGGGCTGCTCCTAAAGGTGGCCCGGGAGGTATAGCTATGCCCAGAACAAAAGGCCCCAATATGATAGGGTAGCCCATCCAATGACTTCCTAACCCAGAAACTAAGACAGCTACAAAAATGGAATAGATGGAAGCTGAGGCCCCCTCCTTATTCCTTTTGATTATTAACAATGCCAGTGGCCGGATGATGAAGATGATGCCCAGTATGAAACCAATAGCTCGGAGAATTGCTAGAAATGATATGGAATGACCGTTATTACCCCACAATTGGTATAAAACAGAACACATGCCACCTACAATTGATGAAGACAATGCCATACCACCAAACTCTGAATTTAAGATATTGAGCTCGAAGAGATAGCGAGCAATGATAGGGAATGTGAAGATCGTCTGTGCCCTCATTACATAGGGGATTGATTCTTTCAATGATTGATCAGTAAGGGAGTCATATACATAATAAAAACCAAAGAGAGGAGAAAGAATAGAACAGATGCCAGCTGAAATTCCTATTGCATATCCTTTCTGTCCAATCCTCTTTACTATCCATGGGTCCATATAAACTCCAATCAAGAAGAAATAGAACATGATTCCCAGTACTGCAATTACATCCAACATTATGAAACTCTGTAATGGAAACAATAATCTTGCAATCGTCTTGCTATGTGCCAAAGCAGAAGGACCTAGCAGGACACCACCCTGGTCAATCAATTGTAAGCGATCAGTATCAACTACTCTGCATATTGTAATGTCATCAAGACTTAGATGTGTACATTGTTACTTTGATAATGGTGGAGGGTCTAATTTCCCAATGCAAGAATACTGTATCAGGAACCATTATTATCTTATAATTATAGTTAAAAAGCATTCTTTTTCAAGGGTTTTCTTCTCATTTTGCTTGTTATCCATAATGCTACTAGTCCATCTGATACATCCAATATTCATCGGGCCAATCAGTGGCCGCCACGTGTCACAGGGCGACCCGCTCCGTAACCAAGGAAACGAACCGTGGTCCCAATACCGGGCGCGGCCAGCACCAAGGCGTGGCCTCCACTGGGCGCACCTCACCTAGGCGTGGCCACAACCAGGAGGCCTCTCACCCAGCGCGCCACACCCAGGGGCGCTGCCCGCACCCAGCGCGGCCGCACCCAAAGCGCGGCTCGCACTAGGGCGCGGCCTCGCACCAGAGCGGCCCACACCCAGCGCTGGCCTGCACCCAGCGCGACCGCACCCAGCGCGGTACCGCACCAGCGCGCCTCGCACCAGCGTGGCCTGCACTCCAGCGCGCTGGCTCGCACCCAGCGCGGCCCCCCAGCGCGCTGCCGCACCCAGCGCCTGCACTGCACGGCTCGCACTGTGCGCGGCCGCACCAGCGCGGCCACCACTCAGCGCACCTCACCAAGGCGCAGCCACACCCAGCGCGGCCTCCTCACCACGCGGCCTCCCACCCCGCGGCCTCACCCAGCGCGGCCTCCTCCCCGCGCGCCTCCTCGCCACGCCACGCCACCTCCTCACCCCGCGGCCTCACCCAGCGCTGCCTCCTCACCACGGCGCGCCTCACCCAGCGCGGCCTCCTCTCCAGTGCGGCCTCACCCGGCGCGGCCTCACTCGGCGCTGCCACCACGTGGGCGGCCTCACCTAGCGCGGCTACACACCCAGGGGCGCGGCTTGCACCCAGCACAAGATCGTGGGCACCGAGGTGGGGGCCACCCATCTATGACCCGATCGTACGCCAAGACTCATGTCACTACCAGGACTCTAGACCGCCGCTTAGAGGTCACGCATCCGGACGGATTCAAGCACCAAGGACGCCGTCACCACAGTATCTATCCACCAAGGATCCCCGATGCCACCAGACACTCCTCCCACAGTGAGATGGCCAATCGTGATAGAGCCCCGTTACCCAGGGCCTCTATCCACTCAACGGCACACTCGCCATCAAACCGGGACTCTCCACACCGCCATACACCGCCATATGCTACTATAAAAGGCAAGGTACGCAACCCCATAAGGGGGATCTAAACTCTTCGAATAATCACTATTCATCTATTTGCGCCAGGAGATCTAACTTTGGCACGGAGAGCCCTAGGCCGACCACACCGGTTCTCTCCTCGACGACCCCTTTGGTCCACTTGCAGTGACGGCACTCGCAGACCGCTCGACGATTTCTTGACGCAATGCATTGGCGCCGTCTGTGGGAACGACGCTAGCCATTACATTTACTAGCTCGCCTCCATACTCATTCAATGGCACGAAGGAAGACTACCACCACCAACAACGGAGCAAGGAATGGATCACCACCCCCGCAGGGCTCTCGCCGCAGAGTCAACCCACTGTGACCATGTCCCTCCGGAGGAGGAGATCCCCTTAATGACCGTTCGTGATCGCCGAGCCCAACAATGACGAGGCCAACGATGTGGTGGTGGAGGTGACACCGACCCCAATGCTCCAGCCATGTGGGTCGATCAACGACCGCAACGACAGATCCTCGATGAACAACGACTCTTTCGAGAATACCTCGACGCAGCGTGCGACATCTCACCGTCGGAGGACTTCACCAAAGCAAGAAGGGTGGAGTCCATACCTCAACAAGAGCCAAACCCTAGGAGATCATCTCCCAGTGGCGCGAGATCGAGAGACTTGCGCGACAGCAACCCCCACTCCAGCAATGGGGAGCCTTCCCAAAGATCCCAGGAGAACAAGAGACCTCTCACCACCGCCGAACGTGGAGGACGCCAACACCCAGGGCGAGGGTGTCTAGCCCGCAGAGATCGGTCCTGGAGGTCCGTGTTCACTGACGACCGGAAGAAAGTCACATACCACGCACGGCCGACCTGCCAGAAGAAAGCCCTCACCTTCACAACAGGGTTCATCCCGCGTGACCATTCACCATCCCGCCAACACTCAAGGCGGAAGGGACATCCAGAGAGAACGTGAACGGGTCGCAGCGAACGTCCGCTAGGCGTGGGGGCGGACACGGACGAGGAGCTCGATCAAAGACTCGCGACCTGGATGAGAAGTCGGAAGGGTTGAAGAAGCGCACTCAAAGGCGAGACACATTCCATACCGGACAACACCCCTTCTCAAGAGATCATGTCACCCACACTACCTTCCGTGCTCGACTACCCACCTTTGAACTCTGCATGGTACCACCGACCCTAATGACCACATCAACTACTTTAATGGCATGATGACGCCGTATGGGGCCGGACGTGGTATCCTGTCGGGCATTCCCCGCGTCCTCAAGGGAGCAGCCACATCATGGTTCTCCAGTGCTACGACCGAGATCTATAGGCTCGCTCGCAGAGCTATGCGAACAGCCGTCACCCGCTTCCAAAGCGTGCAAGCGTAAGAAGACCATCACACCCATCAACGTGGTACGTAACCCTGGGAATCTCTCGGGAATACGTTACCAGTGTTCACCAAGGAGTCCCCGGAGGTTCGAGACTTGGATGACCGGACACAGATGCAGCCCTAGCAGGAGGTATTAGGGACCTGGACTTGATCAAGGACCTGCACGTCATGAGACCAGGACTATGAAAGAGCTCCTAGAGCGGTGCAACGAGTTTGCAAATATGGCCGAGGTACTACAAGCTAGAACAAAAATAATCGAGGCCAAGCCACAGGACAACAAGAGGTCAGCACCGATGACCGCAAAGAGGGTAAGAGGTCGAGGACAGAGCGCCGACAAGAGAAGAGCGACCACCCGCCTAGAGGACAGATCACGCCTGGAGAGAAGTGAGAGGGCAAGCACCCTTGAGTTCACACCATCGAACACCACCAGTCCCGATACTCATGCAGATCCAAGACCGTGACCTACTCCAAAGGGCCACGACCCATGCTAGCAGCGCCTGAGAAGCGAAACCCTAACAAATATTGTCTCTTCCACAAAGAGAATGGGCACGACACTGAGGAGTGCTATCAATTGAAGAGAGAGATAGAACAACCGGTAAAAGCAGGAAGCTTGAACAAGTATGTGAAGGGGAGACGTGACAACCGCTCGTGCCAAGGAGATAGAGGTCGCGACGGAGACAGAGTGGAACCGAGACGAGAAGAAAGAAGAACAGACGAGAGAGAGACCGCCTGTAAGAGCAGAGATGCCACGTAACCTAGTGGCACCAAGGACCTCCTATCCTCACCATACTTGGAGGACCAGGGCAAGAGTCCACCAGTAAAAGCTAAAGCTCATGCCAGTTCGTGGGAGTGGCAGAGAAGCCCAAGAGATAGCCAGGACCGAGGCGTGATCTCCTTCTCGATGAAGACCTGGAAGGACTAAACTTCCCGCATGAAGATGCCCTGGTAGTACAGGTGGAGGTAGCCAATCGACTTGTACACAGTGGTACGATAGACACAGGGCGTCGCGTGACGTACTCTCCTTGGACGCCTATCGACGCCCGAGTTCGGGACGACCAACTCAAACCAGAGCCCACTTATCTCCATGGATTCTCGGTGCCACCGCTCCATCGAGAGGTACCATAGAGCTACCCGTTACCTTCGGGTACACCCTCGACAAGTAACCATCATGGTAAATTTTATGGTAGTCAAGTCCGTGGTGTCCTTCAACGGCCTCTTAGGGCGACCATCACCGATGCCCTTAGAGGAGTCATATCACCACTTCACCCGAAGATGAAGTTCCCCACCGAGAACGGGGTAGGCGAAGTCCGAGGAGATCGAAGAAGGCAAGGGAGTGCTACGCCACCTTCATGAAAAAGAATAATGGCAACACCCGTGGAGTGGCACTGCCTAGAGAGCATGATCAAGTGACCGGAGAGATGAGCCGACAGAGAGAAGGGGAAGGCGTGGAAGACCTCATCCCATGGCCACTCACCAGATGACCCCTCCAAGGTCGTTCAGTCGGCTCACCGCTAAGCAAGGAACAGAAAGAAGAACTTGGACACCTCCTCCAAGCAAACATAGATGTCTTCGCATGGTCAACCTCCGACATGCCAGGAATACCACGCTCCATAGCGGAACACCGACTACACGTCGACCCAACCAGAAGCCCGCTCAACGTAAGCGGCGTAACTCGCCCTCGACCGACAAGCGGAATCAAGGAGGAGGTCGAGAAGTTAAGCGATCGTGGTTCATCGAAAGGAGAAGTTCCCAACCTGGCTCGCCAACGTGGTCATGGTACCAAAGCCAAATGGGAAGTGGAGGATGTGTGTCGACTACACCGACCAACAAGGCATGCCCAAAAGATGAATACCCACCGCCCAGGATCGACCTACGATCGACGCCACCGCCGGCCATGAGATGCTGAGTTTCATGGACGCCTACTCCGGATACAACCAGATCCTCATGTGTGAGGATGATGAGTCTTACACCGCATTCGGATCGACAAAGAGAACTACCGCTACCACGTCATGCCATTCGGGTTAAAGAATGCAGGGCCACCTATCGGAGGATGGTCAACAAGATGTTCGAGGAGCAGATCGGGCGCAACATGGAGGTATATGTGGATGACATGCTCGTGAAAAGCGCCCACGCCAGCCAACACCGATCGACCTAGAGGAAGCATTCACAAGATCGAGGAGGAACCGGATGAAGCTAAACCTCGCAAGTGCGCCTTCGCGTAACGTCGGAAAATTCCCGGGGTTCATGGTCTCACCGTGGAATAGAAGCCAACCCATCCAAGATCAAGGCCATCCAAGAGATGGCACCTCCTCGAACGGTCGAGAGGTGCGAGGTTGAATGGAAGGGTCGCCGCCATTTCCGTGTTCGTGTCACGATCGGTGATAAGTGCTTACCATTCTTCAAAACATTGAAGAACCTCCGAAGCCCTAAGGACTTCACATGGACGGAAGAGTGCCAAAAGGCGTTCGGAGAATTGAAGGAGTACCTAGAGAGCCCACCCTTGCTTGGGCGACCGGAACCTAACGAAGAGTTGAAGCTCTACCGGCCGCCACCCTGCCGCGGCCACGCAGATCGTCAAGGAAGAGGACAAAGTCCAGAGGCCCATCTACTACGCACCATGTCCTCGATCGATGCGAGACCAGGTACACTAGGATCGAGAAGGTAGCCTATGCATTGGTAATGGCACCAGAAGCTACGACCATACTTCCAAGCCCATACCATCATAGTCCTCACGCACCTACCCCAAGAAGATATCGCATGCCGGACGCCTCGGGAGATTGATAGCATGGGCGGTGGAGTTAAGTGAGCATGACATCGTTCCAACCCAGGATCGCCATCAAAGGCCAAGCCTTGCGACTTCGTCGTTGAATGCACCTTACCGCAGACAGAGCGAAAAAAAAAAAGGAAGAGAGAGAGGCCAAGTGGCTACGGCCCAAGAGGCCATGGCCAAAAGACCATGACCAAGGGGCCACGGGCAAAGGGTTATGGTCGTCATCAATGAACGTCACCTATCAAAAGAGAGAGGCCAAGTGGCTACGGCCAAGAGGCCATGACCAAGAGGCCATGGCCAAAAGACCACGATTTACCAAGAGGCCACGGCCAAAGGGCTATGGTCGTAACCTATCAAGAGAAAAAAAAAAAAAAAAAAAAAATTTTTGGGTGCCATCCGTCAAAGGCCGCGCTGCCCAAAGCAAAGAAGAAAAGAGAGAAGAAAGAAAAATAAAAAGGGGGTCTTTGGCCATGGCCAAGGACCACAATCGACAAACCATGGTAGAAGTTCAAGGTTCGAGGTTCGAGGTTCGAGGTCGGGAAGTTAGAGATGGTTCGAGTTCTAAGGATCGAGAATGCAACTGTTGATGCAATCGTCCAGCTAGCCAATGATGAACTCGAAACCTGGCCAATGCAAAGGTACGTGGAAATATTACATGAGCTAACATGCCGGGAGAAGAAAGTTAATGAGATTGAGGAGGGGCCTAGCTAGATGGACCCTATACTCAACTACCTACAGGACGACGCCTTACCGTAAGACAAGGCCGAGGCAAGGAAGATCGTGATGAGAGCTCAAAGCACACCGTCCTAGACGGGTACTCGTACAAGCGGGGGCAACAAGCACCACTACTCCGGTGCCTAGGACCCAAGGGGGCGGAGTACGCCCTAGCCGAAGTCCATGAGGGGATATGTGGAAGCCACATGGGGACGAGCCCTAGCCTACAAAATCCTCCGCCAAGGACTATACGGCCACGAATGCAAGAGGAGGCCATCCAATATGCCAAGAAGTGCGAGCAATGTCGCTTGTTCGCCCAAGACCCATCTACCCGCCACCAAGCCGACATCAATCCTCAACCCCATACCTTTTGCCATGTGGGGACTCGACATCTTAGGCAACTTCACCGCAGCACCAGGAAACAGAAAGTACCGGTCGTCGCGATCGACTACTTCACCAAGTGGGTTGAAGCTAAACCCTTGGCCAAGATAACGGAGACAGAGATGGAGAAGTTCATCCGCGACGACGCCATCTACAGGTTCGGGTACCACGGATCCTCGTCTCGCATAATGGAAAACAATTCAACAACCCCAAATTCCAAGCATTCTCACACATACAACATCGACTATCGGCCGTGGTCGGTAGCATACCCACGGGCCAATGGTCGTGGAGGTCACCAACGTAACGCTACCGGAAGGAGTCAAGAAAAGGCCGAGGAGCCAAAGGCAAGTGGGTAGAAGAGTTACCCAACGTCCCGTGGGCATACCGAACTACAAGACGGACGCCCACAGGAGAGAGCCCATTCCGCCTAGCATATGGCAATCAAGCATTGGCACCGATAGAGGTCTGCGCCATGTCCCATAGGGTTCTCGCACTTCAATGAACGCACCTATGTCGGCATGCATCGCGGCGAACCTGGACTTTATAGATGAGGTCGGCCCACGGGAGAGAGCCCATTCCGCCTAGCATATGGCATCAAGCATTGGCACCGATAGAGGTCTCGCGCATGTCCCATAGGGTTCGCACTTCAATGAACGCACCTATGTCGACAGATCGCGGCGAACCTGGACTTTATAGATGAGGTCCGAGAGAGAACACTACTAAGGAACGTCGCCTACCAAAGAACGTCATCGCAGGTACTATAATGCCAGGGTCAAGGAAAGGTTATTCCACCAGGGAGATTTAGTACTGCTGAGGGCAAGTGCATCACATCCACGAAAGGCGGGAAGTCAGTCACACAACCGGAAGGACCCTACATAGTCTCCAAGCAGATACGCCCGGGGACCTACCGCTTGAAGACTCCAGGGGTCAAGAAGGTAGACCGTGCCTGAACTCACTATACTTGAAGAAGTACTATCGCAGAAAATAACAACAGGAGTTTGACACCACCAACAAGAGAGATGGCATTACGCTTTCAAGGATGAATTGAAAAAATTCGGAATGCTCGGCTTCTTCTACTACTCAACCGAGGCTTCGTGCCTAAGGCGGTATGCCAACATCGAGGCTTCATGCCTAAGGCGGTATGCCAACACCGAGGCTTCGTGCCTAAGGCGGTATGCCAACATCGAGGCTTCATGCCTAAGGCGGTATGCCAACACCGAGGCTTCGTGCCTAAGGCGGTATGCCAACACCGAGGCTTCGTGCCTAAGGCGGTATGCCAACATCGAGGCTTCGTGCCTAAGGCGGTATGCCAACACCGAGGCTTCGTGCCTAAGGCGGTATGCCAACACCGAGGCTTCGTGCCTAAGGCGGTATGCCAACATCGAGGCTTCGTGCCTAAGGCGGTATGCCAACACCGAGGCTTCGTGCCTAAGGCGGTATGCCAACATCGAGGCTTCGTGCCTAAGGCGGTATGCCAACACCGAGGCTTCGTGCCTAAGGCGGTATGCCAACATCGAGGCTTCTCGTGCCTAAGGCGGTATGCCAACATCGAGGCTTCGTGCCTAAGGCGGTATGCCAACACCGAGGCTTCGTGCCTAAGGCGGTATGCCAACATCGAGGCTTCGTGCCTAAGGCGGTATGCCAACATCGAGGCTTCGTGCCTAAGGCGGTATGCCAACATCGAGGCTTCGTGCCTAAGGCGACATGCCAATATTGAGGCTTCATGCCTAAGGCGTTATGCCACCCCCGAGGCTTCATGCCTAAGGCTTTATGCCACCACCGAGGCTTCATGCCTACTGGCGTTATGCCACCCCGAGGCTTCGGGCCTAAGGCGGTATGCCAACACCGAGGCTTCGTGCCTAAGGCGGTATGCCAACATCGAGGCTTCGTGCCTAAGGCGGTATGCCAACATCGAGGCTTCGTGGCCTAAGGCGATATGCCAACATTGAGGCCTCGTGCCTAAGGCGGTATGCCAACACCGAGGCTTCGTGCCTAAGGCGATATGCCAACACCGAGGCTTCGTGCCTAAGGCGACATGCCAATATTGAGGCTTTATGCCTAAGGCGTTATGCCACCCCGAGGCTTCATGCCTAAGGCTTTATGCCACCACCGAGGCTTCATGCCTAAGGCGTTATGCCACCCCGAGGCTTCATGCCTAAGGCTTTATGCCACCACCGAGGCTCTATGCCTAAGGCGTTATGCCACCCTTGAGGCTTCATGCCACTACCGAGGCTTTATGCCTAAGGCAACATGCCACCACGAGGCTCTATGCCTAAGGCGTCATGCCACCACCGAGGCTTCATGCCAACACGAGGCTTCATGCCTAAGGCGACATGCCACCACGGAGGCTTCAGCCTAAGGCGTCATGCCACCACCGAGGCCGTATGCCTAAGGCGTCATGCCAACACCGAGGCTCTACGCCTAAGGCGTTAACCCACCAAGGTCCAAGGATCACCAAGGCACGACGCCACTACCAAAATCCCATGACTATCAAGGGTCGAGAGCATCAACGTGCAAACGATCACCAGGAGACAATGCAATCAATATCAAAGCGACAAGGATCAAATCATATCAACATCTACGAAAGAGTCAAGTACATACAAAAGCAAGCATCACAATCCAAAAGTTATCATCCAAAAAGTTAACATCTAGAAAGAACATCTATAAAATCGGGGGCATCTAGTGGAGGAGCACTCCGATCCGAGAAGGAGACATCATATCACCTCACTGGGATGAGCAACACTCTCCTCTCGTAAGACCGCACCCTCCTCTGTCACCACAACATCATCCTCGGGAGAGACACGAGCCACTATAGCAGCCTCGGTAGCAACAGAGTGACCTCGAGAGAACCTTGAGAAGTCATAATCACGGGTCTTCTCAGGATGCGAACCGCCAAGTCCGAAGAAGTCAAGACGCTAGGAATGAAAGCCAACTTACTCCTAAGGTCACCAACAGAATAGAAGCTCTGAGGCCCTACGACCCCTACTAAGGGGGAATCTCCGTAAACATCCTCCTCCCCTTCACTAGCAACAGGGGAAGGCAAAGAAGAAAAAGTATCAGGGGAAGAAGACTCCTCAAGGATCCAACCACGACCGCAAGCTGGATCGGGGTCATTAGGGGATGACATGGATAAATAATGAAGCGCACTAGCTACTTGGTCGAGCAACGATCTCCCGCACAAGAAGCCAACAAGAAAAATGAAATGAAGACCACCGCAAAGTATAAACAAGCAGATCCATCATAGACAAGAAGGAGAGTGGACAAACATGAGGGTCCATCACACCCACAGCCACCATCCCAGCTCACCACACCCAGCAGCGGCGGCCACCCGACGCCTCACGCAGCGCGCTCAAGCCCCATAAGCGCGCCACATCCACAGCGCGGCCACCCAGGCGTACCACACTAGCGCGGCCTCACCGAGGCACGACTTCACCACGGTCTCACCGAGGCGTAGCCACACCGCGCGGCCTCACCTAGGCACCGCCCCTATTAAAAAAAAAAAAAAAAAAAAAAAAAAAAAGAAAAAAGAGAGCAAAAGAAAGAAAGGGGACCGATTTACCTCGACAAAAAGGTGACCGCAGCGGAAAGACAGCACACGGCGACGACTTAGCCGCACCACGAGGCACAATCAAGGGATAGAGGTCACAAGAGGCAAGGCACTCAAGCCAAGCACCACACAAGCCTTCCAAGCAAACCAAGGCACCAAGATAACACAACCCAAACACAAGGACCCAAAATCAATCAAAGTGGACAGAGCGGAGGTGACCCAAAAACAAGCACAGGGGTGGGCACCAAAGAGAAGACAAAAGACAAAAAAGGGGAATTAAAGGAGAGCAAAAGGGGAGACAAGAAGTAAGAAAGAGAAATGAGAAGTGAAAGAAGAAGGGAGAGGAAGGAACATATACCTACAAAAACAAAAAGAAAAAGTGTAGGAGGTAAGGTTTGAACCCCCAACCTCTCCTACCTCATTACTAGAGTTACAGAAGCCCCGCAAGGAAAGTCTTGCTTGCGTGGACCCCTCACTATGTAAAGGCATCTACTCTCTTGGACATCCTATCCCAAGAGAGTGGGGGCAAATGATACATCCAATATTCATCGGCCAATCAAGGCCGCCACGTGTCACAGGGCGACCCGCCTCCGTAACCAAGGAAACGAACCAGTGGTCCCAATACCCAGCGCTGCCAAAGACCAAGGCGTGGCCTCCACTCTGCGCAGCCACACCTAGGCGTGGCCACAACCAGAGGCCTCTCACCCAGCGCGGCCACACCCAGCGCTGCTCGCACCCAGCGCGGCCGCACTCCAGCGCTGCTCGCACCCAGCGCTGCCCGCACTCCAGCGCGCCCGCACCCAGCGCTCCGCACCCAGCGCGGCCTCGCACTAGGCGCGGCCCGCACCAGCGCGCCTACACCCAGCGCGGCCCGCACTCCAGCGCGACTCGCACCCAGCGCGGCCTCGCACCAGCGCGCCCGCACCCAGCGTGGCCCCGCACTCCAGCGCGGCCCGCACCCAGCGCTGCCCGCACCAGCGCGGCCCGCACCCAGCGCTCCTCGCACTCCAGCGCTGGCCACCACTCAGCGCAGCTCACCAAGGCGCTGCCACACCCGTCGCGGCCTCACCACGCGCCCTCCTCACCCCGCGGCCTCACCCAGCGCGGCCTCACCCCGCGGCCTCCCGCCACGCCACGCGACCTCCTCACCCCGCGGCCTCACCCAGCGCGGCCTCCTCACCACGGCGCGGCCTCACCCAGCGCGGCCTCCTCTCCAGGGCGGCCTCACCCAGTGCGGCCTCACTCAGCGCGGCCACCACGTGGGCGCGGCCTCACCTAGGCGCGCACACACCCAGGGGCGCGGCTTGCACCCAGCACAAGATCGTGGCACCCGAGGTGGGGGCCACCCATCTATGACCCGATCGATCGCCAAGACTCATGTCACTACCAGACTCTAGACCGCCGCTTAGAGGTCACGTCATCCGACGGATTCAAGCACCAAGGACGCCGTCACCACAGTATCTATCCACCAAGGATCCCGATGCCACCAGACACTCCCTCCCACAGGAGATGGCTAATCGTGATAGAGCCCCGTACCCAGGGCCTCTATCCACTCAACGGCACACTCGCCATCAAACTGGGACTCTCCACACCGCCATACACCGCCATATGCTACTATAAAAGGCAAGGTACGCAACCCCATAAGGGGGATCTAAACTCTTCTCGAATAATCACTATTCATCCTGCTTGCGCCAGGAGATCTAACTTGGCATCGGAGAGCCCTAGGTCGACCACACCGGTTCTCTCTGATCGACCCCTTTGGTCCACTTGCAGGTGACGGCACTCGCAGGACCGCTCGACGATTTCTTGACGCAACACCATCTAAATGGCAACGGCCTAAAATTAAATTCTTTGACTTTAACAGAAGAAATTAAGAAGAAAACCAGAGAAAGGAACAGAGCATACCAAAATTTGGGCAACCATGAGGGGTTGGCCTAGAGGCTTGAGAATGATTAAGGTGAATAGAATTGTTATGGAAGCAAGAGACATCTGCAATACGAGGAGAGGGACAAAGTAACCAAGAGGATAATCGCCTTGTATGATGCCGCTTGAACTGGTCCTGTTGGAGAGGCAGGTCAGCCCCCTAGTTGAGTTCCCCAAGTAGTCTTCAAAGGCCCAGAACTCCTCTGGTTCCATCATCCTCGAGTCCATGGTGCCTCACACCCACCCTCTACAGACAGATAGACAGAGTGAGAGAGAGCGAGGAAGAGCGAGGAAGAGCGAGAGAGAGAGAGAGAGAGAGGAGACAAGGAGGAGAAATGGTGGTGCCACCAGCCAAACCAAACAGAGGAAGAGAAGAACAAAACTGAAACCAGCTTGGACTTCACAGAGCACTGGATGGACAACCGAGAAAAGAGGAGGATGACATGGCTTGAAGATGATACCGGTTTGGATTTAAGTTGACCCATTGACTTTTGTTCGTCTAAGAGAGTCCAGTACCGCTCCTCAAGGTTTGTTTTTTTAAGGGAACAAAGACGTCAGACACAAATCATCTTCCTCAACTCAACTCGTCTCTCTTCAGCCCCTTTCCTGCGACCCCGCCCCCCCCCCCTTTCCTGCAACTCCGCCCCCACCACTGCTGCCGGCGCAACCCATTTCCCCACCCCCACCCTTGTTGCTCGAACCTGTTATGCGCCACTTCTAAACTCTTCATCTGCCCAATGAATGTAGGGAGCCAGCCCTGGAGATGGTTGAAGCTGACATCGAACACGGTGAGTTGAGTGAGCTGGCTGATCTGCGGTGGCAAAGAACCGGTGAGGTTGTCGTTCAAGAAGATGATCTCGTTGAGGGTGGGGCCCATCTTCCCAATGCTGGCTGGGATGCAACCCCCCAAATCTTTGTTGGCCATGAAAACCAGCACCGAGACTGGGGATTTGCCCAGATTCTGAGGAATGCCGAAGCGGAACCGTTTGTCGTTGATGAAGAGTGCATCGAGCTCCTTATTGAAGAGTTAAGACAGAATGGGTCCGTCGAACTCATTGATGCGAAGATCCAGGTACTTCAGTACTTGAGGGTGGGCAACGACAGCACCACGAGAGGGAAGCGCCCCATGAAGCGATTGTTGCTGAGGTCCAGCTTGAAGAGCAGTTTCATGCGGCGGAAGGTGTCGAGGACGGACCCGCAGATGCGGTTGGAGTTGAGGTGAAAGAGGGTGAGATATCTGTAGGGAGGCCTAGCTCAGGTGGGAGGAAACCTGCAATGTCAACGGGTTTGAGATCAATACTGGCCACCACTCGCATGGAAGAGTCGAAGGGGGAGAAGATACAGTAGATACCGGAGTAGGAAGAAACGTTGGGGCCGACCCTGTTGACGGTGAAGTTGGAAGGGTCGGAGAACATGGAGGACTTCTATGCATGGAGTGCAATGTAGGCATTTCGAAGCCTCAGGTTCGGGTTCTCCAAGATGAAGGAAGGTGGTGGGTTGACGAAGTCGCCTTCACCAGCGGCAGCTACTGACGAGGTTTGGATGAAAAGAGCAACAACAACGCAGGAGAAGAAGAAGAAACGAAGAGGAGGAGCAGAAGCAGAAGCAGGAGCAGGAGCCAGGGCGTGAAAAGGGCCGAGGAAGATGACGTGGGACCCGCTTCTTTTTTTCGTAAAAAGTCCTTGATACCCTTGAAGTCCTTCAAGCTCTCACCTGTAAGAATTACTGTACAATAAGACGTAGGGGTGTCAATGGGTCGGTTTGGGCCGGGCCGGGCCTGCCTAAACCCTGACCCTGACCTTGACCCAACCCTGGCAGGGTCAAGAAACCCTCAACCCTGACCCGACCCTGCCAGGGTTTTTCCTGACCCGGCCCGACCCTGATTGATATAGGGTCGGGTTGGCCCTGATTGACTCTGTCTTGACTCTGATTGATATATATCAAAGAATATATCTAAAAAAAACCTGAAAAATTCTTTAAACAAGAAAAATAAGAGGGGAAGGAGAGAGAGAGAGAGGGAGAGAGGGACTTGTAAATTTAAATAAAAATAATTCACAAACATCTATAAAAATCTGTAAATAAAAATATTACCATAAACATCCATAAATAAAAATACTGTCACAAACATTCATAAATAAAATACTTCCACAAACATCATAAAAATACCACCACAATCATCCATAGTAATTTACTACAAATATCCATATAAATACTGTCACAAACATCCATAAAAATACTACTACCACAATCATCCATGAATTAAATACTGCCACAATCAACCATCAATCACAACAACATCCATCTCTATGACATGCTTGAATCTGGGATTCCTGAAAAAACAAAATAATGCCAAAAATGAGGGGAAAACTCTATTAATACAAGCAGATGTCAAAGAAAATATTAGCTAATAAGAACTATTGTTTGGGTACATGTCCTTACTAGTTCAGGCCAAATAAATATACATTATCATCTATTAAATCACTAACTTTTGGTTGCATCACCACAATCATTGTTAGTAGCTGAAAAAAAACACATTTAACAAATGAACAAATCAATAAACTTAATCATCATTCATAATGTTATTATTATTATTGTAATTAAATGATATAAGGGAATTTAAAAGGTTGTTACCTGATTCGATCTTTTCAAGGTCAATTATGTTTTCTTCAACATCAACTGAAACTGGTGCCTGTCGTAGCCAATCTTGTGTACATACCAATGCCTCTACCATCGTAGGTGTCAAAGAGCTACGAAACTGGTCTAAAATCCTACCACCAGTGCTAAAAGCACACTCTGAAGCAACACTTGAGATAGGAATCGCCAAAACATCCCTTGCCATCTTACATAGAACCACAAATCTTGTACTATTGACCTTCCACCAATTTAAGATGTCAAAAGAATTGAGATCATCCTCCTTCTCAATACCTTCCAACAAATATTTGTCTAAGTCAGATGTAACATGGAAACACTCATCTTCTTCTAATGCATTATGAAATCCCCTTTCTGAAAATTCACCGTCATCATCATCTATTGATGAACCATCAAAAGTGGTTGTTGATGAATCAACTCTCACTGTACTACTTGTCGACCCCTGCATTTGATAATGTCTCAAGAGACGATCCATAACATTTTTAATCCTCGCAATTTTCTCTTCAACCTTTAGTTGAGAATATAATTTTGAATAACAATCTCTCACATATCTCAACTTAAATCGTGGATCAAGAACACGAGCAACAACCAACATATTATTCATTTTGTCAGTGCCACTGCCACCCCAATATTTGTCAAATTTTCCTTTCATTACCAATGACATATCCCGAATCATGTCATCTTCACTTCTTGACCACCTGTTCAACTGTGATTCAATCACACTAATCTCTTTGAAGTAAAGATTTGAAGACTAAAAAGAGACCCAGATAATCTTGTAGTTGCATTGTGAAAAAATTCCAACATCTTGCATAAAACTTTAGCTCTCTCCCAATCTTGAGTAGTTGGGACCCCATCCTTGCACTCTATAGTAAAGTTTGGGTCTCTATCTTCTATATATTCAAAAGCTTTTTGAAACTCCAAAGCAGTTTGCAACATAAGATATGTAGAGTTCCAACGAGTAGAAACATCTAAACTCAAAGCTTTCTTAGACTCAATCTTTTCTTGCTCACAACATATCTAAACTACTGTGACCTTGATGGTGAACTCCTCACATACTTCACTACAGAACGAACTCTACTTACAACATCTCCATAATCCTCAAGACCTTTCTTGACAATCAAATTCAAAATATGGACAGCACATCTCATATGAAAAAACTCACCACCCAACAACCCATTTTTCTTATTAAATCTTCTCTTTAAATTTCGAATTGCAACATCACTACTGCTTGCATTGTCCACAGTAATACTACACAGTTTATCCAACCCCCAGTCAATCAAACACAGCTCAAGGGCATTACTAATTGCTTCACCAGTATGTGGTGATGGGACTACGCAAAAGTTAATGATTTTCTTTTGCAATTTTCAATTTCGGTCAATGTAATGTGCTGTGAGGCACAAATAACAAAGATTTTGGATAGAAGTCCACATATCTGTGGTGAGGGACACCCGCTGAGCAATTCTCTTAAACAAATGTTGCAGTTTCTTTTTCTCCTCCAGATACAATTGAAAGCAATCTTTTGCCACAGTGTTACGGGTCAAAGTTTTAAACCTAGGCTGTAAAGCCTTACAAAAATCTCTAAACCCGTCCCGCTCTACAAATATGAATGGCAATTCATCCATAATAATCATGCGAGCAAGCATCTTTCTACACAATTCATAATCAAAATTTCAAGCTAAGATACTAGTGATTGTACTCTTACCATCACTCGTGCCAACTTTAAAATCCAAGAGTTTTTGCTTCTTATTTTTTTTCACTACTTGGACACAGAAGACTTCTATCCAAATGTCGTTTTAGTGAACTAGTATCATGTTCACTTGTACAACCAAATTCCTTGTGGCAATACTTGCATGTACACCTAGTAGCTTTTGAACCATTGGGAGGTATAACTTTAGTGAAGTGATTCCAAACATTAGATGACCCTATAGTGAGGGGATTAGAAGATACCTCAGAAGCATTAGAGTTTGGTTGTGCCTTTGTAGAGCTTGTCACAGGACCCTTAGAGCATGATTCAACTGGATTTGAATTTGGTTGATTTGAACTTAAGTTTGGCTGCCTTGGATTTGAGTTTTCCTCCATTGAGATCTGTACAAATTCAAAAATTCAAACATGTGTAAGATCTTTGAAACAGTAAGTTGAAAAAAACATAGCATGCTCTCTAACATGGTGCTTAAAGTCTCGCAGCTACCGTTAATACTTTATCTATTGCTAAACAAGCCCCAATCTTGTCTTTTCATAGTTGCTTGATTTTACGAAAACTACACTACTACAAATACGAACTACAAAAAGACAAAATGTATGGGGCTGACATCAAATTTAGTGTAATAGGGGATTAAAAAATTTACAAAACCAGTGAAAAGCTTGTTTTAGGCTTTGTTTGGTATGCATTCTCAGAGTAGATTATGGGTCTAGAATGCACTCTAATTCGAGAAAATAGAGAAGAATCGGGTTTTAGAATGCGTTGTAGACCCAAAATCTATTTTGAGAATATATACCAAACACAGCCCTAGCTTCAGACTGTAAAGCATAAAGTAATAGCCTGTATATTCTATGGGAAAACATATGCGATTTGACAAATGCTAGAGCTCACCATTACAAGGAAGAGAAAGACAAAACTTACAAAGGTAATTTATTAACTACTCATATACACTACCAGGACCATGATTTGGTACTCAAAACTGTAGTTGCAGATCCTTGAATTTTGCAAATGGTTTTGAATTTTGTGAATCCTTCCTTGGCCGTGGGGCCTTCTGGAAAAAAAGATAGGATATTTCATACAAAACTCATTACAACTGCTTCCTTGGAAAGGTCATTGGAAGGTGAGTAAATATGTATGGCTGCCAGAAATCATCTCCGCTGCTAAGTTTAGTCAGCATTAAAGGATTCCACATCAGCATTTCAGAATCTGCACCCCCACTTACTTAACCACATCACCACCACACATACATAGAGACGCAGAAGAGAGAGAGAGAGAGAGAGATTTGCCCTCTCCTAATAAGAAGGAGAAGCAAGGACTGTATGTTCTTCTTTCCCACTATCTAATCCAACTCATCTAAGAAGGGTTTTTTTTGTTTTTGCATTTCTAAGTAGTGCTCTGCAACTTTAGCAGTTTGCACCAAAGAAATTATTTGGTAGCAGAGTCTTAAGCATAGTTTGCTGCTCCCTATCTGGGTAGAGATGGGTGAAGTAAGTATATTACACTAGTTTCTGAGCAGAAATTTCTTGTCACTACTGATATCTGGAATATAATTTTTGTTTGGGTTTTGAATGTAGTTGGTAATTAGAGATTTGAAGGGCTGATCTAGAAGGTATTTTCGACTCTAACATTATGGCAAGAGAACAAAGAAGAAGGAAAAAAAGAAGAGGAGAAGAAAGAGGAAGGAGGCACAGAAGTGAAGAAGACGAAAGAAGAAGAAAAGAAAGAAGAGGAGAAGAAAGCTGAAGAGCCTCAGGAGATCGTTCTCAAAGTTGATATGCATTGTGAGGCTTGTGCTCGGAAGGTCGGTAGAGCCCTAAAAGGATTTCAAGGTCTAGCCCCATTTCACACTTCAACTCTCCTTCTCTGTATTAAAATTTTTTTTTCAACTTTCTCTGTGTTTGTGTGGGGTGAGCAAGAGAGAGAGAGAGAGAGAGAGAGAGCCCTAAATTTTAATTATAGTAGCTTATGAACCCTTCTTCTGCAATTGTTTAATTATTGCACAGAAGGATGAACTGAGATAGAGAAGGGGAGGGAACGAGCGTACCTCTGTGAGTGAAGAAGAAGGCTAATCGAGGTTCGGAGCTTGAAGAAGTATGAGTTTCGGATTAGGCGATTCAGTTTCTGCAAGTTTTATGATTTTCTCAGCCTACATAAAACAAAACAAAACAAAACAAAACAAAATAAAGCCGCTTGTGAGAATCGTAAATTTTTTGAGTGATGCAAAGTTCAACCACTGAGTGAGTACTCCCTAAACTACCTTGATGCAAATCTGGGAAGGAGGAACCGAGGAAGAAGAAGGCTAGTCGAGCGGCGGCTTTCTCAGTTTCTCGAGGATGAAGAATGAAGGGTGAAAACGAAAAGGGAAATAGGGAATATGGGATTAGGGTATTTTGTGGGCATTTTGGTATTTTCAAATATATAAATGTTTATAATTAATTCAAGGTCGGGTCCGGGCCAGGCCGGGCTAAGCCCGGGGTCTTAACCCTGACCCAACCCTAACCTGCCAGGGTCAGCCAAAAACTCAACCCTAACCCGCCCTTCGGGTTGGGAAATCAGGGTCGGGTCCGGGTCGGGCTCAGGGCGGGTTCGGGCCAGCCGGGCATTATTGACACCCCTAGATGCATTAAACATTTAAACCTGGGAGACAGGGACAATGGCAAAGTTTCCAGAGGTAGGAGTCACATCACATCGTGTGAAGGTGACCTGTACAGGTAGGGCTGCAACAAGGTCGGGTTGGGCCGGGCTTTTTAAAACCCTAGCCCTAACCCTGACTCAGGGCCTAAATACTTTGATCCTAACCCTGACCCTGACGGGCCAAGCCCAGCCCAAGCCTGTTATGATTGGCCCTGATTGGGTCGGGCTTGGCCTAATGGCCCTGGCCCTGCAATAATTATATTAAAAGTACAAGTCTAGAGAAGATGTAAGAGAGGAGGCTTGAACCCAAGACCTTTTGGTAGCAATTGGTTCTTTCAAAATACAAATTGCCAAGTGCGCTAAACACTTGTTTGTATTAGTAATAGCTTTTATTCTTTAGTAAATAAAGAAATTTCTTCAGTGCCAAAATCAAGGTAAAAAATCGGGGTCAAAATCAGGGTCGGGCTGAGCCCGAGGTCTCAACCCTGACTCAGGGCCAGGGATTTCTGGCCCTAACCCTCCCTCAGGGCCAGAAATCTTAGCCTAGGCCCTGTTCGGGCTCAGGAAGGGCCAAGGCGGGTTCGGGCCGACAGGGCCAAACTTGCAGCCCTATGTACAGGACATCGTGCAGTGACTATGACCTGTTTCAGACACCCTGAGTGGGGGTGGGACCAGGATCCTCTGTAGTACGCCAGTACCGCTGGGTGTGTGGTGCACATCCTACGGCACAACAGAGGCCACGTGGCACATATGGCACACATGGCTTCTACTGTGCAGCAGGATGTGCACCGCACACCTGGCGGTATTGCAGAGGAATTTTATGCATGGGGGTGGGGGTATGGGCCATGCTATTTTGGGTATGTCAGACATGCAAGGATATCCTGGGTGGGAGTTTGAGCCATTCCGGTTCGGGTCTGCAAAATCGATAGCAACACCGATCTTCTTCATGGTAGCTTGTAGAATCCAAACCAACGTGAAGATTGTTGGATTTGCACAATAAGACCTTGAAGAAATTAAGCTCCAGTGACAAAAAAGGCTTGTGTTGGTTGAAGACGCCTACTTATGTTTAAATTTGATGCTTTCCTAAGACCATACAACAAATGGTTTATGTGGAAGATTGTCCGCAAAGCTTTGAACAAATTTTTAATTGAAAGAGAAGAAAATTTCTAACTGATAAACTTACAAGTTCTTACTGAGAATTCTCACATTACGACATTGGATAGGTAATAACAGAATTATCGTCAAAGACTAGGTCAAGCCTGATCCACACTTCAGTCCCTAAATCTCAAACTCTTTATGTATATCTCGTTAATTAGTTTCCTAAGATAAAGGAATTACTTATCTTCACCATGGAGATAAAACTCTCCATGCTTTAGAGATGGATTCTACCCAAAAAGATCTTGGACACTCTTGCTCCCCACACAAATAAATGGTGAAAAGGATATAATCCCCAACTTTTAAGGTCACTGGTACAAGATGCATGCCCTTCTGGTGGAGAACACCAGGAAGGCTGCTCATGAACTCCCTCACTATAATTCTTTTCATAGAGCATAACCAGTTTTTTTGCAGAGAGACAGAGGACCGCATGGTCAAACCCAATTCAAATACGGTCCATAATTACTCACTGGATCTCTTCTCCACATGATTTGTAAGTGATAGCAAAATGTATCCTTATCGGATGTAAATGGTGATCTGATGATTTTGCAGTTCCTGTGTAGTACCTATTGTTGTCTGTAAACATTAGAAATACAAAACCTACATCACTCACCATTCCACAAGTATTTTTTTCTTCACGTAAAACATGATCAGTAGTAGTCCAGGTGAGTCACAAAGCTGAGAAAGTTGAGAAAATTCATATACCAAGATCAATTATTAAGGAATTTTAACTTAGTTTAATGAAAATACAAAATTGTGGCCAAGAAAGGCAAGTAAATAAAAGGGAAGGAGAGTCTAATAATAATAATAACAACAACAACAACAACATCATCAAAGCCTTATCCCAACTTAATGGGGTCGACTACATGGATCCTAGAAGAGTAGAAAGAGAGTCTAACAAACAAGAAAAACCATTTCCTTGAAATCAGGAGTATCTGAACTTCCTTCTATCACATATAGCAAACCACATTACATATGCTCTATACAAGGTACATTGATGTAGTTCCTATTAATTTGCTGCGCCGAGATGCTGTTGTAGCACCAAGATCATGGCATCACTCCTAAAATCTGATGAGGCCAATATGTCCCCAATTGTTCCTAGCTCTGTGGACTCAGACTCATCCCATTCTGCAAGTCCCGACATAACTGGTGAGCTTTCATCATGTTGTCTCCCCACCATAATAAGTTGGTAATCATTCTCAAGTGACTGAATTACACGGAGAGTTCCACTCCCATCCATCACTCTTTCCTCAACATATCTGATCCGATCATCATCTGCCTTGTAATATTTAAGCTCATTAATCATATAATTGTCGAGCTTTATTTTTTCCTCTGTTTCACTGGTTGCATCATGGACTGGAAGGATTCGAATTACCAGGAGATTAACCTTGGGATGTCCAGTTATTCGAATCCCCAAGGCTAATGCCTCCCTATCATCAGGACCACCAAGAAACAATACAGCAACACGAAATGGAGACCAACTTGCTAAAGCGGACATAGATTTGCTCCAAAGCCCCCTTTCAAGAAGGATTGCAACAGAACAAGGGGCATTGTCAAGGACTCTTTGGTTCATAGTCCTAGAGCCCATACGAGATGACTCCGACATGCTGCCTATCCTAGTAGCTCTTTGCTCATGGAAGGGAAGAAGTATAAGGGAAGTCCTCTTTTCAAGTGCAAGCTTGCAAATGTCATCATACATAGAAGCAACTGGAGTGACAGCCGTGAAGGTGCTCACTGTGATACTCTCTTTATTGTTATCCTCGTACTGCCTAAAAGCATTAACAATGCTTTTGGAGAGTTTTGCCTTAGAAGAATTGTATATAGATGATGATTTGTGAGAGATGAATAGTGGTGTGGCACGACCAACAAGCTCTACCAAATGAAGAATATAGGCAGCAATGGGATCACTTTGGGTGTGATTGGAGGCTTCAAGAATGCAGATGAGGGAGGGAACATTTTCTTCATTGTGGATGCACACCAGCAGTCTAAGTTCGAGGTTGGGTCTTGACTCCATAATAGTTCTTCTGCTGTAAATAAGGTATCTCCTTGAAGGATTATAGGACGTTTTTAGTAAGAATGTGATCACCATTGTTATGACCAACATGGAAGAGCACATCATTACAAAGCTTTCATAGTTTAATTGCTGCCCAAATAAAACTTTTTGATGGTTAGTCGCATTTCAAACCCAAATTAAAAGAGAAAGAGAGGTGCAAAGTTCATGGTACCTGTCTTCTTCTAATTGATTCTACTATAAACAGCTCGAGGGCACCTGTGACATTGAGGACAAGGCTAAGTGAGAGAGCATCCAACAAGGGTAACCTGCAACTGAGAGAAGCTATAAAGGCTCCCAAAAATTTCCCAAAGCAGCAAACAAAGATTACCAACCCCACATCCTGAACATTTGTCATTTTCATGACATAAATATTTACTGCTAAACCAATTTTGAGGAAGTAGATTGGCATAAGAATCCATGAAACAATGACTTCAAGCCTCTCCGCTAGGGCTGCTCCTAAAGGTGGCCCAGGAGGTATAGCTACGCCCAGAATAAAAGGCCCCATTATGATATGGAAGCCAATGTGATGGCCTGCTAAACCAGTTACTAAGACCGCTACAAAAATGGAATAGATGGAAGCTGTGTCGCTCTCCTTATTCCGTTTGATCATCCAAAATGCCACTGGTCGGACAATGAAGATAATGCCCAGCATAAAAAAGAAAGAACTGACAACTCCTGGTACAACAATGACATTGTAATTGTTAAGACACATTTGGTATAAAATGCTTAATAGGCCACCAACAATTGACGAAGACAATGCTACTCCACCGAACTCTGAATTTATGATATTGAGTTCGTAGAGATAACGAGCAATGATAGGGAATGTGAAGATCGCCTCTGCCCTCATTATAAAGGGAACTGAATCTTTCAAGGATTGGTCGGTAATGGAGTCATACACATAATAAAAACCAAACAAAGGTGAAACAGTGGAAAAGATGAAAGCTGAAATTCCTATTGCATATGCTTTCTTTCCAATTTTCTTTACTATCCATGGGTCTATATACAATCCAATCAAGAAGAAATAGAACATGATTCCCAGTGTTGCAATTACATCCAACATTACAAAGCTCTGTAATGGAAACAATGTTCTTGCGATCGTCTTGCTATGTGCCAAAGCAGAAGGACCTAGCAGGACACCACCCTGGTCAATCAATCATAAGTGGAAAATATCAAACATTAAATCTTAATGTCACCTAGATATATATATATCTTTGCAAATTTGGTAGTGGCAAATTTGATAATAGCTGCTGAACACCATATCAGCAGCTATGATCATTAATAAGTATTGGTAAAAAGCATTCTTTTTCTTAGGGCTTTTCTTCTGATTTTGTTTGGGATGATTTTTATTTTTTATGGGTTTGGCTTATGAATGTTGTTGAAGCTTTGTTAATTTCTCAGTTTCTTTTTAATGAATATCATTTTCTTCCCCCCACCTCCAAGCCCCAAACCAGGAACAAAAAGAGGTATCACAATAAAAACCAAACAGAGTTAGCGAAACAAACACCAGATTTTGGTGAATTTCCCCCCAGCACAGAATAAAAAAATCTAGCCACTACATGAGAATAGAGATATGAGCCCAAGGGGGACTTGGGGCTGTAAATCCACAGTGCTTATGATAATGAGTACTACTCAAATCTGATTAAGGGACAACACAAACATAAGTTAGAACATACCAAGATTTGAGCAACCATGAGGGGTTGGCCGAGAGGCTTGAGAAGAACAGAGGTGACTACAGTTGTTAAGGATGCAAGAGAAATCTGCAGCATGAGTAGAGGGACGGAGTAATCAAGAGGCGAAGTGCTGGTATTGTTGGAGAGACATCTCTGCGAAGTTTTATTCCCCAAGTGGTCTGTGAAGGGCCAGAACTCCTCTGGTACTAACATCCTGGTCCCTCCCCCTCCCTCCCCTTCCACAGAGAGAGAGAGAGAGAGGGAGAGAGAGGGAGAGACAGAAGAGGAGGAGAATACATGGAGCCCAAGAGCTTGAGGGTGCTGCCAACGAAGCTAAGCATTTGACAGTGAGCAATGGATGGAGAACCGAGAATAGAGGAGACCATGGATTGGGGTTGGTACTGGTTTTCAAGATTTGGTTACGTTTGATCCACTGACCTTGACCTGTGCCATCCACCGTTTTGAATTTCAAAACAGACTCAAAATGATGACAGAGAAATGAGTTATGAAAAGCCCTAAACTTGTCATCTCATCTCTTGACAATTCCTTGGTGGATCCCTTCTGCAAGTCCATAGTTCATATAGTCTGAAAAGAATTGGTAAATTATTATAGAGAAAGGGAGGAGCCTCAGGTCATGTTCCCATCACCTAATTTTGTTAAGAAGAAGATAGAGGGAAAGGACAAAGTAAGAGATTTTTCACTTTTCGTGAGACCTTGGTTAGTGATTAAATTTTGGGAAATTTACATGTTCCTTCCCTGAAGTAATGTCTAAGTATAGGTTCACCTGTGAGTTTTGGATATTTATACATACCTCCCCTGTTTTCTAAAATAATTTATAAATAAACCTACTTCGTTATCGTGGGATTTCAAAACGTTTGAATTATACATTTGTTGACCAAATTGTCCTTCATGCTAAATACCTAAATTCATGACAAATCCCACTTTGTTAACCTGAGACTGATGAGTTATGAACGGAAACCCATTTCAGACCAATCAACCGGTCTCTAATACCTAAAATCTACAACCCACCTACAGAAAACAGTAAGGAAGAAGATTAAAAGTTTCTATGAAGCTATAAATTGCTATCAGCAACCATAGAGGGAAGGCTCTCTAATTGCAATTGGCGAAACAAATAACAAGCAATAAGAATAATAGTTTCTCATCATCGGCGGGGAAGATGAGTTGCATGTGTTCTTGCGAGAGGAAGATGAATGGCAGGTGTTCTTGCGTAGAGATTTTTAGGGTCTTCAAACCCTAAACGATGAATTGTGGGTGATGGTTATATCTTTACCATGTCAAGGGGTATATTAGTCATAAAATGATTAAAACACTCTTACCGTTTGCAATTAACGGGGACAACAAATGGAGTGGATTTACTTATTAATTATTTTGAAAAGCAGGGGAGGTATGCATAAATATCCAAAACTCACATGTGGATCTACAATTAGGCCTTACCTCAGGGGAGGTATGTGTAAATTTTCCTTTAGCTTTTTTTATTTTCTTCCGTGAAACGTGATACTTCACTAGGCAAAGTGCCGCCTAGTAGGATCCTTGTTGGATATATGTATCCATCCATCCAATCCAATTAACATGTTAATGTTAATTAGTTTGCATTTGTATATTATGACAATTGTTTGTCCTAAGGATCAACTTTAAATTCTTCACAATTGGGGACAAAATCGGGCATTTTGTTCATAGGGTTGTCTTGTTGTTTATCTTTCATGGTGTGATTTCAAAATATAAACGCGAATGTTCATATTTTATGTGTATTGAAGTGGATCATGTGAGAATCCTATATAAGACTACCATTAGTTGTTTTAAGTAACAAAATTCTCTATGATAATTATTGGTCCCTAAACCCTACCATTAGTTGTTTTAACTTTTAAGTAACAAAATTCTCTATAATAATTATTGGTCCCCAACCTGAGAGGTCCTTACTATTGTAGAGGAACATTGTATGTTTTGGTGTACTAAAGGTTGATGCCTACACTGGCTGATATATATTAGTGCATTAGATATATAATGTTCATTTGTGAATAAAAGAGATACTCGACATGTAATCCATTTCTGAATAAGGTAAATATCTTAAGAGGATTATCTAGCTATGATTGGACTAAATTCCGAGCTTAGTGGTAATTTTGTGAAAAGTTTTAAAATGCATTTAAAATATTATTATTTATATAATTGGTCCTTCTAAGTGTCACTATGCCCATTGAAGTATAATGCTTTCCTATTTGCCACTTGGTAGTATATGGATTAGTCCATGTGATAGAGGACTCCACATACATATCTCAATGGCCAAATTTTAGTCCAAAGTATACAAGAAAAGTTGCTCAAACTCTGATTCAAAGTTTTAGTAAAATTACCAAAATGCCATCAAAATGAAGATGCATGTAAATTTTTTTTTTTTTTTTTTGGGGTATGAACATGTAAAGAACTAAAATGACATCTTTTGTAATTTTAGCTACTTCTTCTACTCATTTTAAAATTGAAATTGTACCATTGAGATGCTTGGTTGGTCTTCTATCACATGGACTAACTCATGTACTACAATGTGACAAATAGAAGCGTTATACTTCACTAGGCATAATGAAAAGGAGTAAATCCTTATTTAATAATTATGTTTGAAAAGGTTTTACAAAAAATTTATGTCTAATTATTGGTTGAGATTCTCTAACATAGATGTTCCAATGGGCTAGGATTTTTTATGGTGTTCATATTCCATACCCAGAAGCTTTTTTTTTTTGGTAAGAAGAAGACTGTTTATTGAAACATGCCCAGTACATGGCATCCGAGATACAATGATCAGACAGCCACGGAGTGGAAACGGGCCAAGATGTCCTACACATTAGGGACACCACCCTCCTAGCCAGGGAGTCAGCCACGCTGTTATTCTCCCTGGGAATGTAGTGAAAGGAACATGAAAGTAAAAAAAGAGGTGAGATATTGAATATCTTTCACAATATTTACTAAAGAGAATTGATCTATCGCCTGCTGTTGAGAAAGATATGATATCACTCCCTTATCAGATTCCACCATTAAGTAGTCGACACCATCTTCAATGGCCTGAAGCATACCTGACCGAATTGAGATGGCTTCTCCCTGAAGCACTAAGGTGAAGCTTTGGGGCTCAGATACTATGCAATAGGGTTGCCTTGAGAATTTCGGATTACAAAGCCCACACCTCCTTTTCCTTCGACTTGAGACACATCCGAGTTAAGCTTAAAACAGTGCTGAGGGGGGCTATACCTAGAAGCTCGTTATGTGACATTGTTAAGTGGAGGGACTTTTAATGAAATTATTTCTATCTATTTTAAGGGTTTTAGTTATTACCATATTATGGGTGTACTTATTGGTAAATAGTATTGTAACTGCTTCAAGTGTGACTTTTAAGTAATTATTTTATTTATATATGATGAATCTAACTTGAATAAAAAAACCTTAATTGGATCACCCAATAGAATCGTACCATTTGGCATGTAATCTTTCTAGCAGATTAGGATTTCTAATCTATAAATATGCAACTATAGGGATTTTACTAGCTTCCTCCTCCACTCTTTATCTTCTCTGTGAGAATTATGGTTTTGAACCCTTGAGTATGAGGATTGCCTCCCCTGTTCTAGGTCTTGCTCAATCATTAATCTATTTAACCCATTGATTTGCAAAAAGATACATGTTCAAGTGTTATATTCCTTTGGAGGTACAACATTTGTCGTACTAAGAAATAACCTTAAACCCCCTTTGCGTTGTTGTTGCGTTTGCCCTAATGCGAGCGAGGAACGGTTCATGGTTAAAAACTTTGATTCGGGATCTTCCCCACCAACTGGTTCAATGTTAAAAGATTTTGAAAGCCTCAATGAGAATAATTTTCTTACCATGTTTCATAACTGGATTGAGTAATGCAAAATCTAGAAGAAAATGAACAAAGAGCCAAAAAGTGCAGAAAGACCCAGGGTTTAGGACATACAAGCAGTTAAGAACCATTGGAATCTGAGTTCTCATTTTTGTTGAGGTTAAGGTCTCCATGCATTGTCTTGACTCTCCGAAACCAGAAGGAAACAGGTTTCTCTAAGACAGAAACGTTAATACCGCTCCAAACATCTGGTTTGGTAGCAAGATGTGCAATTTTTTCCACTTTCTCCATATCTTCTAGTAGAACAGAACCAAACACAGTGTATGCATTTCTCCACTCGTAGTGGTTTGCTAAGCTAATAAAGAACTCTGGGCCTGAACCAACCCATGCAACTGACCCTCTTCTTATTGTTGGACAAGCTTCTGTTGGGATTTTCTTGAATGGGTTTCCTTGTGCTTCAAGTGTGCCCTGGATCAGGGCATAAGGAGGGCCAAGAGGAGCCTGTATATTTCACAGCACATTTTCATTTAGATAGATAAACTAAAGTAACAGTAACAAAGACAAAGATTATAACAAAGGAACAACTGCACTTCTGAACTCTATATCATCTGATAATTCAAAATTTGAGCCAGTGGATCTAACCCTTATTATGGAGAAACCATACAGGGATTGAGTACATGTTTCAAATCCATGAAGCATAGTAAACAAACTAGCTAGGCCCCACAACAAGAGAAGGACCCAAGGATGCTAGGGTACAGTACATGTTTAGTTTATAAGTCATAGCCCATGTACTTTTTGTGCTTTCACCAGTAACATTCTAAAGTTTAATACAGAAATTATATACAATGTTTAGGAAAAGATTAATAAAAAACGATTTTGATACAATGACAACAAAAGCCTAAAACATTCAAGCTGCATTAGGGCACATCTGTCTGTGTCCAACAATAAGTCATGGAATAATCAGGACAAGTGGTGTCCTAACCATCATCTCGAAATCATCTACTTATCAAACAACTGTCTGATAGATAGGTTGAAGAATCTGAGAAGGATTCAAGATTGAACTTTGAGGTAAAGTAAATAGATTCCTTCTAAAACAGGCTTGGTTACATAGTTTAAGGATAAAATATGTTTGTATGATCTGTATAGGTATCCTGGTTTACTAGTTATGGTCGTTATTGGGAGTTGGAGGAATATAGGATATTTTTGAACCTTCGGTGAACTTAAAGAGAGCCTTTCAAGAAAAGCAAAGTTTGGCCCACAAATGAGCAATGACAATTGACAAGTACAGATGAACGAACTCACCACTCAAGGGCCTGCCCCACGAAATTTCAGGATTCACACAGGCCCCCACTGAGGTTAAAATGCCTGACTAATAAATTGAAATACTCACCCATCGGAAAAGGATATTGTGAACCTAAGAAGTGAAACATAACTACAAGAAGCAGTCTTCCCAGACTTTTTTTATTCAAATAATTACTTTAAATTGATGAGTTGGAATGATAATCCATGATACTTACATCCTTTATGCGGTTTCCTTTTGAATCCCAAGAGATCCCACGGCCTTCGGCACGATAAAAATGGCAACCCGCACAATGTCGCAATTCCAACAACTCTAGTATGTGCAACACTGATTGTGGGGCACAGTCAGGGAAAAGCTGAAAAAAAACAAATCAATTAGGTAAATAGGAGTTGAGTGATTGTGAAACTAGAACAAGATAATTAAATTGGCAAAAGTAGACTTCAAAGAATGTGGAGAGGATAGTAAAGGAGATAGCGAACAATATCCGCCGTAAGACGGGTTCATGACAGGATGGATTATAGTCTACCCCACACTCATACAGAGGCCCATACCATCACAAACCATCCTCAAGCAACAGTCCCTTTTAACCAAGCTGTATTTAATCTTATAGAAACCTTGGGACAATGAAAGAACTTTTAGCAGTCCTACCACCTAACCATGAAAGTATGGCAGTACCACCTGGTAACTGGAAAGGGGTGACTGTACAGCTCTAAAAGAATTTGTCAGTTTCTTAGGATACAGGGTTTATGTAATCAACTCATACAGTTTGGTTGTAACAGGGAGAGAAACAAGAAAGAATAATAAGAAAGAGATAGATTATGTCAAAGAGGAAGACTTTCTATTGTCTTCATATAATTTTTTAATAAAATTCAGTTGCTTTCTAGAAAATGTAAACTTCACAATCTTACAATGGCTATATATGAACATTTTACCAGCCAAGTGTCGGAATAATCTCAATCCCCAAAAGTGACCTACAAGTACGATAGTGTTACTAATGAATGAACATGGAAACATCAATGGAGATATGCTACATAATTGGATATACCCTAACTAAAGACAATCCCTATGTCATAACAAATAACAAAGGTTGTAGGCCCCACACTAGTTTAAAGGTTTGTCTGAGGGTACTGAGTCATCTTCCAATCTTCCCCCCCCCCCCCGGCTCTTCTTTCATTAGGCCTCTAATCACAGACTATGCAGGACTATGCCCTTTCAATATCACAGCAATACTAAACAAATCCAGTCCTGAAAGGAAAAGGGAGGACAGCAACAGTGAAGGACACCCAAAGAAGAGAGGTAGAGCTTTCCATGTTTGGTTTATTGACTGGAAAACAATAATATACACCAAAAAGAGAATGAAAGAAATGGTGTTAGCTTAAAGCTAAGTATGATTGAATGGATGATGTCTTAAGCAAACATACAATTTCTTCTGATTCTGGTCAAGTGGTCAAACATTAAACACATTAGGCATCTAAACTTGCTGAAAGATAAGAACATACTTTTATATGAAGAATACCATACTCTGTTTCCAACCCAACAATGCCCTACAAGAGTAATCAAAGAAAGAAAAAAAAAGTTAGTCAAAAAAGATAAAGAACAATACCAGCAACAACAACAACAACCACACAGTAATCTCCAAGTTAATAACTCCTATAGCAGAAAGGCTAAAAGAAAAACAAAAAATGCAGGGAACACAAAGAAGGAAAAGAGAATGATTGACAATGAATAATTTACAGGAAATGATTCCAACTTCTGCTCTTGATTCTTTTTGTAGTTCTCAAGTACACCTACATGGTTTACTATCCCTTGGTGTCCCCACTCCATGTCAAACCACCAACTGGCAACTATATTGTTGTATAGGTTCTCAAGCAGATTCTTAAGTGTTTTTACAGTAACAGGAAAATACTTTCCTTGTATATGATGCCTGTAACATCAAAAAATTACTTATGTAGCTATATTTACCTTATTTGGAATGGAACCGTTTGATGTTTTGATTACGATGAAATTTGATAAACCAAATCATTATCACCCTCAGTGGAGCTACTCATACGAATAGTGTCAAATTTCTTGCCTCCTGTTCATAGTAAATTGGGGAATGAAAAAAATACAGGGCAAGAAACGCTCGTTATTATTCTTTTTAATAAAATCCATTTAAAAATTCAGCGCATATTTAGAATATGGATAAAGGCTTAGTGGGTGGTTCACATAGCCAAGACTGGCTAGGTGGATCTAGCTTGCCACATATGGAGGGCTAATCTGGCTATTTGAACTGTTGGAAAATGGGAGATCCAACCCAATCATCTGAACCAAAAAATCAAGAATTCCTTAACTGGATGGATCTAATCACTCAATCAATAGAGCTGGTTAAATCATCAACAATTGAGCATGATTCTATTATTCAATTCCAAAACCAAGTTAGCCAAACAAATGATCCAGGAGAGAACTACTTTTTCATGTTCAGTAGACTTATTGCTCCAATGTTCATAATAACCCTGGTATATTCTTCAAGTCTTGCCACATTTTCTAATGTCACATGGATTATGGTATGTGTAATTATAACTTTTCCAGGTTTAATAGGTCCATGTAGTGTTACTGTTTATCATGACCATGCCTAACTGGAGAAAGAAAGCACCAAGACAAACAAGGGTGATCACACCATTAACTCTGCTGTGGATTCTTATTTCTAGCACTTAGGACGAACGAGGAAATAGGTGAATGACCTCAATTAAAACCAATGATCAGGGAGGAGTTTAACTCAGTGGTCCTGAGTGAAACAAGAAGAGATAACTAATGTCTGAAATATATCAAGGCTCATGTAGCTGCTTGTCAATGCACCACCTTCCAACTTTGTTGGTGGCTAACAAATTAATGTATGTTACCCATTCCAAGCTTAGAAAATGGGAAAAATCCAGATGGCAAAATACAAACCTCTCCTTTTCCAAAGATAAGGCCAGATGTCCACATAACTTTTTCTCCTGCCTCTTGTCGCTCTGGGGCTAAAGGATCCTTCTGTTTCTTCAACCAGCACTGAAAAAATGATTGAAATGAATTAAGAATTTATTTGAGTGACAACATTGCAAGTCATATCCAAATTCATCAGACTTACACTCACAAGCAGTCATGGAACCCATACAGTGGGAAAGGAGTTAAAAAAAGATTAAACTAAATAAAGAAAAGAAAAGGGCAGCCAAGGTATGGAAGGTTCAAATTGGAAACCGATGGATCCCATGGAATGTTGATGAGTTGGGGAATTTGCAGCTCATTTCGCCAAGACAATTGGAAGCACAACTGACTCTGAACAGAAGCCCGAGCTGTGAGGGAAAGTTTAAGACAGATCCCACACATGGCACCATAGATCTTTCCGTATAATGAGATTTCTTCATAAAAACACTTATTTGTTAAGGAAGGTAGCTCCTTCATGACACATCCGAGCACTTATTACTGATTGTATATTGTTATCCTCACAACCAAGTGAACTTAGTTTTTCTACAAACTCTTACAGAGGCTAATGATACAGAAGACACTTTAGCAAAAGCTATGGTCTCATTGCAGGAACAGCTTCTAATATAGTTTTTCTATCAATAGAAAACAGAGATATGATGCTTGAAAGAAATATTTCAGATGAAGTTTCTAGAATTGCAATAAAATGCTTATAAATTGTATAAGTTAAAAACCTAGCCAAAGTGAACCTGATCTGCTGCTTAACTTATATTTTCATTCAGCTTGTAACTACAATGGGAATTTTCCATAGGAATTGGAGTCCAATCAGCCTCATTAATTTGTTGTATGTCGGTGAATTGTTTTGAATAACAACCTTTGCAGCAAATTTGTTCAGCATGGTTGGCCAATTTGTTCCACGACAGCCAATTAACAGCTTAATATTCAAGGGACGGGTAGCAAGGAAGAAAAGAAGTTTTACCAATCCGTTTAGAAAACACAAACCAAAAACCCAGTTCAACATCCATAACTAAGAGCATATTTCATCAAATCAATCCTAGAAGAAAACAATTTATGATTGAAAACCAATGCACCCATTTAATCTTACTGACTCACCTCACCAAGCTTGGGACCGCAAGACTCTCTGTTCCCACAGAAAACCCAACTATCGCACAAGCATGGCCCATCTCGGCCATTACACATCGCCTTGCATGCCCGACAACACTCCTTAGAAGAATTAACCTTGAAATCCGTTCCCCATTTGACAGCAGGCCCCCAGAGCTCCAAATGATCTATCCCTCTACAACACTCTCCCTCCTCCGAATCCAAATTCTGCTCCCAATCACTTCCACCATCAGAAGACGAAGAACCCACCAAACCGAAGTCCGAAAGGGATGAAATGTTCACCGGTCTGAACGCCGAAGACAAACCCATGTAAACCAGAGAGCAAGAGACGAGACCAATTAACAGAAGGATCAGGAAAGCCCAGCGACTAGTTTCTGAATCGTTTGGCTTTCGACCCATTTGGAATCAAGCTGTCTTGTTCTCTTCCCCGGTTTTGCAGATTTGGTAACAGTAGTAGAAAACAGGAGCCGTTGACCAAGGAGTAATTGAATCCAGAGTCTGAGTTTGAAATAGCAGTCTTATATGTGAGCTGCAAAGTATATCTGAGCGAGTAGTCATGGGGATGGGGAGATAATCTGTACCGAAAGAAGGTTTTCGATCATCAATAGCGACCATTTACTGCAACAGCCAACCTTTCCTCCTTTTTTTAAGGTGCTCATCGTTTTCATCTCTTTACCCCCCCCCCCCCCCGAAAAAAAAAAAACCTCGTTTTCATCTTGGTTAAGGTAACTACTAGAAAATGATGGGCCCTTGGATTGAACTAGATGATCGATATACTCATTTGATCCAAACCATCCAATTAGAATTATCATCCACGGTTCCACTTGTCACCATGGAACAAAAACTCGATCGAAACCAGTTGAGACAACTCGGATTTGTGGCTACCCGAGACGAAACCTAAGGGGAATTTTAAAAATCATTGGTTTCGCCCTTAACTTGACTGTTTCGACCTTGTTTCGACCAGGTTTCAACCGAAACCACACCTAGTTTCGGTAGAAATCTGATCGAACCTTATCTTCTTTAGGTTCTAAAATCACCTAACTCGATCGCAAGCCTTCATTTGAATAAAAATTTACAAAATAAATACCTTGCAGAGTTAACTCTGGCTTCCACCACCGCGATTTATCCAATAATCAAGCATTGCCGAAAGTATTTAGTTCAAGATTTTAAAATTCGGGAATCAGATTGGGGAATCGGCTGACACTTATTCCGATTTCCACCAATGTTATTATCTGAATTGGAATCAGATAGTCCAAATTGGATATGAATTGGTCGATTCATAGTCATTTTCTTTTTCTAATTCATCTTGAATCAACCCGATTCATTGGTCGATTCCTGATTCTTGAACTGATTCAATTCTCACCATTCAAGCAGAATTTTGACTTCGTAGCTATGCATCTCACTTTAGAAGTTTGAACTTAAAAAATGTGGGTGAAAGATCAGACTCAAACCTCGACTTTAGACGCTCACGTAAGTGTATACGTCTGCAGATCTTTAGGATACCCATTGAAAGGATGATGATAGACAATGTTTACATTCTTAAAAGGAAAAAGAGGGGCATTTTAATGTTTTATTTGGATTCAATGTATTATTCAGGGTTCAAGTACTTTATAATTATATGAACTAATTATAATACTACTGTAGTGTCTGTATCATATCAACGTGTATATTAGTAAACTTGGATCAATAACCACAAGTACCATTTTCAGTGATTTTTTTGTGAATGTAATTCATGGATTGTGTTTAAAATGTGAAAAATAGACAACATGCAAAAAATCAAACCTCAAAAAACCTTGTTTTGGGGTCGAAACTTTGGTTTCCCCATCAATGGGAAAAAATCCTTAGTTTCAATCGAAACGTACCAAAATTCGGTTTTGGCCAAGTCGAAACCTAGTTGAAACCCGAGTTTTTAAACCTTGCTTGCCACCACGCAATTGTCTATGTAATGGACTTTTTTTAAATTGTGTTTCAATATTTATTAGACATGGAAATATTAGATTGGCCTGAAATTTTGTTCATGGATAGATGGATCCGCGAACGCCCATTTGGATGGCACGGGTCGAGATGAAAATCCAGATTTCAAAACTAAAAAATCCTTATGTCCATCTCATGTGCACCACGCTCCGGATTTACGATTATGATTCATCATAAAAATAGAAAGAAAAAAAATTGACCACAACATGAAATTTTAATTCTTGCCACTTCACAAACATAGATGGACATGGGTTTGTCTATGTGGTAGATCGAAAAGTTATACAAATTTATAAAAGGACTGAGTTTTGCTTAAGCCACGGTGAAGTGGGAAATCTCTTGACCATGGATTTTTGACTGGCATGAGAGGGTATCTTGCAACGGGAAGAGGGTATTATCAACTTCATCCAATAGGAGAATGTTTTAGGACCCTACTTTATCCTTTATGAAATTACACTTTTAGAAGGAGAGTATAGTGAAACCTACTGGTGTTTTTGTAATTTACTGTGAAACCTTTGAGTTCACTTTTGAGGTACTTCCCTTAGAAACATTTTCTGAAACCCTAGAAACGACCCCTTAGATATGAAAACCCAACAATCCGGTGAGAAAAACCCAGAATTGACCTGATGAGACTGCAGAATTGGGATTAATCACAGCTGATTAGTCAGATCTGGTTCCAATCTTTTAATTATTGATTTTCAAAATGATTAGGACGAAATGGAAATACATTTGGGTGGAGATTAATCCTAACTTTGCAATTTGCCTAAAGGGGTAAATTTTGAGATTTTGGGGATCATTCACTCCAAAGAGGGGATTGTTGATCATGAGATCTAAAAGGATTGCTTTAGCTGCTTATATTATTTCATTACTCTCTAATTAAAACTTACAAGATCTCTCTACCTATACTACTACTGTCCCTCAACCATAAAGGATTGAATGACCCTTCATAGTTAGGTTAAGCAGTTATTATTGATCATGGAGTAATGATACCTGCAACCAAAGAAGATCATCTCTATCCAATTAATTAACTCGCAAGATATATAAGAAGATTCAAGAACAACTATTTTTATCATCCGAAAATGCGAAATAGATCGACCTAGAATGTATACCAAAGGCTGCCCTAAACTCCAAATGTAGAGAAAAAAGGAGAGATTTTGCTTACTCCCACACTTGAAGTGATAGAGGAACTCTCCTTCCACAGCCTTCAACAAGGCGAACTTGGGTGTAATTAGGGTGGCCATTACACCAAGGGGTGGAAGAGCTTACCATACTCACTCACACTCATCAACTCCCCAACTCTAACTTTCCCTTCCCAAGCTCCAACCACAAGAACCACCATCAGGAATAGCCTCATAGGAGAGTCCTTCGAAGCTGATGAACACAAGAAGATACTCATCTTCTCTATCTCTTATCTCTGTCTCTACTTCACTCAACACACAACCTTTGCTTCTTAGTTGACACATCCACCCAGCCACTCACTATATGTAGTAAGTCTACCAGACTCTTGATGTTAATGCCATTAAAAAAAAATGCTTTTTTGACTTCCATGTACAAGTTGCTTTGTCATATTCTTCTTCATAATCATGCCCGTGAGTCTCTAGTTCCCAAAATTTGTCTTGGCCCTTATAGTTGATATTTTATCAAAATTTTTGGAGTCCAAGTCTAATAGTCTTAAACCAAAGAGCCCTAAAAAGGAGAACGAGAGTGAATTTTTTCCCTAAGTGATCTCAACCATAAAACCTTGCTCTTTTTGTTTCTTTACCATCAAGAGGGAAGGTTGTTATGTATGTCATGAATTCTTGAACCCGTTTCAAAGAATGACCTGCTCCAACATTTTTTGTGGCGACTCCATTGGAACTTTTTTTTTCCTGAGATCTATTCAAACCCTCTATTAAAACACATTTTCATATTTACCTATCTGGGGCTTGGTCTCTGCTTTTTAACCAATTTTTACAACATTTTTTTTGCCAAAACTTTTCATGCGGGGCAAGAACATTATAGAGCATAGCAATAACCTCGCGCTTCTCATTTTAAATATTTTGATTAAGTCTCACTCTTTCCATGAGTTCTTAAATGTCAAGAAGTTTAGTATTAGCTATAGTGATACAAAGATTGAGGTTGCCATATCTTGAATCGCCTTAATGTCTGAGATTACAGTGGTGGGTAAAAGAGAGCCAGGCACCATCTTATCACCATCATGAGAAAGAATACTAATGAAAAGAGAAAATGGCATGAGTGGATCTAAGAATGGTATAGAGAAATGACTAGAAAATGGTTAGAATTTATATTATCCAAAGCACACTCCACAACCAGTTCATTATTCAAAAAAGCTTTCCAAGACAAACAAATCATCAATGTCCTCCAAAACAATTCTTTCAACAACACTACAATTTCAGCACATCAACTTATACCCAGAATCGCAGTCCCAAAAAAAATTCTATCCCGGAATTTAAACTCCAGAGAAAGTTTAAACCCCCACCCCATCGCCCCCCTCAAAAAAAAAAAAGAAGGAAGAATTAAAAAATAAATTCATCTGTACAGCAAAAGCAACAATATACAAATCCACTTGTTTTAGAACACTACAAAATGCTATTGATGCATACATCTTGTACCGAGGTTGCTTGGCATGGCCTGTGATCACACACAGGTTACAAAGTCACCACTGTTTTCAACTTCAGATTCAACATCAGCCTCTATATCATCAGGTTCCACCACCCCTACATCAGAGTGCTCTTCAACTTTGAAACCTTCCTCCGGTTTCCTTGCCTCCTTTATAATCTTCATTATTTCTTCAATACTCTGAAAGGATTGAACATGGTCTGCATCCGCATAGTTTTTCTCATCTTCAATCAGCTCTAATGGCAAGTTCTTAAGAAACCAAGGATGCTTTTTTATCTCTGGGATAGTAATCCTCTTCAAGTAAGAAAAAAAATTAAGAATTATTGGTTGCTCAGTCCTCAATTAAGTATAGAATATGTCACAAGAAATTCATTTACAGAAAAATGTTGCTACCTTTGAGGGATTGGCAACAAAAATTTGAGAGAAGAGGTGCCTGCATTCAGCAGAGATATGTACATAGTCGGGTATGGAATACTGAACACCCAATATTCTCTGTTCAGCACATCAAAGGTGTCAAGTTAGTAGAATTGACTTCAATTTTGCAATGTATAAATTTAGAGGTTTGTAAGAAGAACTCACCTCGATGGTCTTCCTGAAATTTTTAGGATCTGCACGATCCTCAAATGGATATGCTCCTACCAACATTACATACAATGTCACACCACAGGACCAGACATCTGCTATCTACAATTGGAGTAATTGTATCAAGTGGTCAGATAACTTAACCAAGGTAGACATTTAAAGCAGGGGCAAACAACCCACATTCAATGCACATAATGCATCATTTACTATCCATCCATACCATCTCATGCATATAAGTCATCAAGCATCTTCATGGTCCAACAATCATCTTCCGATGGGTACAGAATAAGCAAATCGTTCTAAGATGAAATAGAATGGCCTCTGCTACATGAATATATGTGGCTTATTGTAGATTGAAAGATCATGATATGGGTTTTGTACGCCCTGTGAAACTCAACTCAACTAACCTTTATCCCAACAAAATGGAGTAGGCTATAGAATCCTGTTTCACCATTTAAAATCTATTTTGAAATCATATTTCTTGTTAACCAAATTACCAAAATAGCAATAATATTCTTGGATTTTTTTTTACTTGAGCAACGGATTCAAATGTCCTTGGATCCCATTCTAATACTTTTGGTTTACATTTCCAATCCTTAGAAATGGCCAAGTCTATGCATCCATTATCATGAAAAGGGACACATGCATTAAAATCTCGTATTAATACTGCATTTTAGACCCCCAGCCCCCTAACTTTGAATTTCTCCTGTCGATATCTCTTACAATGCAGCAACACAGATCATCCACTCAGGATACCTTTCTTAGGAGATTAAGATACCCAAAATTATAAAAGCAAAGGTGTTTCACCTCCCCTAACTGGATTTTTCTCCACTCGTTCAAACTCCACTGACCATTAAGTGAGTGGAAATGGATTATATGGATAAGAACATCACTTTCATATGATTTTGGGCATGTTCACCAATGATGCCCATGGATTAGGTAGTCAGAGAGACTGAGACTGCAAGGATTGTCAACGGCATGGATTTTATCCAGATTTAATCAGTATCCAATTGTATTGTAGAAACTATGTAATTTATAGGGATAACGTATACATCTTTAATTGTAAATATAAAGCAGTACCCCAAGTTGTGTTAATCCCAAAAAAATAATAATTATAATAATGGATACCATAGGCAGGGATGTGTATTTTCTGCCCTTGTATATATTTGATTGGACATCAGATATCCAATCCAACAGTTTGACATTTAAACAGATACAAATACCGATATATCTATATCCAATACTTAATCCCATTTACAGCCCTAAGCACTGTACCGCACAGAAGCATAAAGGTGAAAAGTCCAAACAGAATTCACTCCCAGATTATGCTTACCGAAGAGATAAATGAATACCTTTCCATCATACTCCTTTCGTGACAAGACCTCTGGAGCAATGTATGCTGGCGTTCCAACTGTCGATTTGGGTTGTGAGTGCCATATGGCAGACTGATACAAATAAGGGAGTAACCAATAAAAATCTGAATGATGAAAGTCCTTACTCCTTTTTTTTTTTGGGTAAAAAAAAGTCCTTACTCATAATGAGTACCAAAATGGAATGCACAAGTATAATATCACACACCTTGGAATACCCAAAGTCACATATTTTAAGACCTGGTGTAGCATTTCCATCCAATAATGTATTTTCTAGTTTGAGGTCCCTGTGACAAATTTGCTGAAAAAAAAAAAAAATGAAGAATGAAAATTCATTTCAGAAAAAAATAAAAGGCAAACAAAGACAAAAGCATCACATTGCATAAGAGGACTAGAATCTGGTCCAAAAATATAAGGAAAGGATGCTGACACTATACCATAGAGTGGCAGTAGCTGACTCCGGATATTAGCTGCTGGAAGAAAAATCTACCCTGATGCATATAGAATTAATTGTTAGGGTGGGAAAACACACTGGCAAAAGATAGAATTGTTTTATTTCCATCCAAAGAATCATAGATGACCACACAATTCTACAAACTAAGAATATACAGATTTAAACAATTCTACAAACTAAGAACATACAAGGTTGTGCTAAGTACCTCATTCTCACTCAAACGGCCAGCACTGCTTATTCTCTCAAAGAGTTCACCTCCAGCTGCATATTCCATGACAATAGCTAGATGTGTAGGTGTCAAGAGGACCTGCAGGCAAAGATCTTTATTCATGGCTTCTGCACTGTTTTAGGGATGATTCAAATGCTGTGGTCAGGCAGCCAATTTTTATATCATATAGATTCTGAATTCAAACACAAGAGGCAAATAGAAGAGAGGGGATGAGGTGCGTACCTAGGAAATCACAAAATTTTGAAGCAATTGCACTTAATAAAATTGAAAGCATCACATGAAAATTAAAGAACCGTTCTCCAAAGCAATGGAAACAAATCCAATTCATTGTTATGAGTTGCAGTATGAAAAGGTATATATAGACTCTTGGAATGAAGCACACAAACCCCATCACAGACTGATATTGTTCCAGAATTTTAGAAAGAAAAAAAATCATAAATGAACTCAGATTTGTAAGATCTTCGTCTTGTTAGAGAGGTACTGAATAAACTTTCAAATGACACCAGAATGAAGTTCATAACCAAGTTTTGAGGCCCTGAAATAATAACCCAAAGAAAAGTGATGAGAATTAGACTGAAAGCAGAGGTTGTTCTCTTGTTTGAAAAGTCAAACTTGGACAGCTTGAGCCAATGATAAAACGAAACTAGACTAGACCCAGGTCAACATAAATTTAAAAAAAAAAAAAAAAAAAAACCTTGCCCACAATGAAATGTAGGCCTTAGAAATGGGAAAATAAAAATTACCTCATTGCTAGCAAAATAAGAGAACTAATTATGATCACATTCTAAACTATTTATAAGATTCAATGCCCCCCTATATTTTCAGCCTCTCCCCATATCTGCATGGTCAACTGAACCCATGGACTTATTCATCTGGGGCCCCAAAATTTTGCAAATCTATTGTTCAGCTAATCTGCTGAAAATTCCCAAACTGTTACAGCAATTTGAGATGCAAAAAGAGAAATATAAGGTCTAAACCCTTGAAGATCAGGAAATTAAAAATAGAGTCACCCTTGGACACATTGTTCATACATGTAAGAGGAGCATAACTCACAGCCAAATTGAAACTCAGAAAGCAAAAGTTGAGCAGTTGGAATAGCTTTTTTTAGTTGTTCTTTGATCTATCTGTGTACAAGTAAGGTTCACTCCGCACTCTCAATTTTCTCACTTCCTTTTTGTTGGGGTTCTTGTGGCAATGTAAGCAGATGTTTGAGGTTATGCCCCTACACTGTAATTATTTTATTAAATTGAAAAACTCTTGCTGTTACTGCAAACCTTTCAGAGGATAAAACATCAAATGATTTTATCACATTAAGGTGAGTCTCAAAGTCGGTGTTTCCAAGAGCACCCCCAAAAAAAATCATGCTGACAAAATCTGAAAAGCAAAACTGGATCACACTGTTTGAGAACTTTATTGCTCAGAACTCAAAGCTGCATTAGAACATCCAATGGTTGAACATCTTTGTTTCTTCAATTCATTTGGTGAGGTTGGGAAACTAGCAGCAGCTGCAATTTAACTAGCATCAGCTAAAGCCAACTACGCATCCCAACTCCTTAACTCTCCACCAATGCCAATTAAACAGAATAGGGATTATAAACAGATAGAACAACACATTATGAACTCATTTTATGAACCCATACACTAATATCCAATAATGCAACAATGCCAATGTTTGGCTAAAACATTATGTCATCCTAGGTCCTAACTTCCACAAACAGTTCTTTGTAGTTCCTATTCTGCCAGTGAAAATGTATTCAAATTATGAGCCACCTGGGAGGATCCAATGTCTTACCTCCTTGAACTGAACAATATTGGGATGCCTCAGAGACCTATGGTTTATAATTTCCCTCTGAACATTTTCATCGATCTGAAACCACAGAAGAGTTCACATTCAAAACAGTCCATCACTATTACAGTCATAAACCCTTAGTAAATAAATCAGGAAATGGAAAATGACAGTCAAATTTTGAACAGAACCAGGAAATGCTATTCAACTCCACTCATGAGGACATCATTCCAGTCAATAAAATATTCAAAATAACACATTAAACAAACCATGAGATGCAAAGATCAATGTCAAAAAAAAGTCAAATCCCATTCGAGTTACATGAAAAAAGGTTAATAATGGCAAAGTGCAAGTTAATTGAAAGATTATACATCGAAATTCTTACAGTGTCAAACTTAATGAGAAAAATTGTCATCACTTGAACAATTACTGCCTACAATAACTAGAAGGAGGGGGGGGGGGGGAAGGAATCAAGTAATCAAACAAAACCCAAGTAATCTATTTCAATAAGTCAACAAATGCATAAGCCCAGATGAAGCAATAAGTCAACAAATGCATAAGCCCAGATGAAGACCAAAAGGGGAAGCAATGAATAGCATGATAAGAACCGCCACTATTACTACAGCAATACAGAAAGACGGAAAACAGAAGACAAAAACTAGATTGACTGATTAAATACCTTCTTCCCCCTCTCTATGTATTTGACTGCAACAAGCTCCTTGGTCTTCTTATCTCTGACTAGTCTCGCTACTCCAAAATTCCCAGACCCAAGTTCCTTCAATGGCTCGTAACGCTCTTCCATCCCAACCCAGCTGTAGAAACGATCCCAAATACCAGCAAAAACAGAGTAAAAAGTTCTATGATAAAGCAAAACTGGGCTACCCAATGCCCCAATAAGTTGAGAAACAAATAGATATAACTAAAACTAATGGAGAATCTGAAGATTTGAAGAACAGAAACAGTCTTGAATGACTCAACCACCGCTCTTAAGTCGGTCTGAAGTTACCATTCTATGTTATTCGGACTATAACAAGAAAAATTCTACCAACAAGACAAGTGAGCAAGACCCACGTTGAGTCGCTGTAGAGAAGACCCAAAAAGTCTTTTTTTTTTTTGCCCCTTTGTTTCGGACTTTCGGTCACAAAAGATCGTTCCCATTGGGCTGCAATAGGGTCAGGTTGGGTCGGGCGTTTTAAAATCCCAGCCCAACCATGTGTCCACTTAGCTAGGGCCAAAGTCCGACCTGGCTCTGACTCAACAAAATTCAACCCTGACCCACCCTCGGGGTCAGGTCGGGCTGACCCTGATTGGTCCTGATCATGAACCAAAAAAAAAAAAAAAAAGGAATAGGAAGAAGAAGACAAGGTTGGGTTGGGCTAAACCCGAGGCCTCAACCCTGATCTGACTTGGCCTTTGCTCAGGGCTAGAAATTCCCAACCCTAACCCGCCCTTAGTTAGAGATGTAAATGGATAATCGAAAATCCAAATTTGATCTACATCCGTACCCGTTTAAAGACATGTGTATTCATCTAGAGATATCTGGAAAAAAATCTGAATACTCCGATAAAAATCCATCTGAAAAATAACTGAATACTTAATAATAAAAATTTAAGTAAATAATGATCTTGAGGGTTTTTAAGATTCGACAGATTCTAAAATATGAGGAAAATGGAATCATGATCTAAGAGATATATGGATTGAAAGTGAATTGTATTGTTCGCTAAGTGGAGGAAAGTCCGGGTTACACAAGATAAAGATGTAAACAGATAGTGAAAATTCAAATTTAATCCACATTCGAATCTATTTAGAGGTATCTATATTAGACAATCCAAATTCGATCACATCTTATCCGTATCAAAGCCAAATCTGATCCATTTACAAGCCTACTCTCAGGGTCAAGGTATCTCAACCAAGATCCTGATCAGGCTTAAGACGGGCTCGGGCTGTCGGAGCCAAACTTGCACCCCTAGTGCCTCCCAAGCATTTGGCTTTCAGATTTTGACGTGGTCACCCAACACCGGATAAGCCAGTCGCCCAAATTGAGAATAGAAAGAGAGAAATAGAGAGACTGTTCTCTGACACGCGGAGACATTCCCGTCCCTTGGGGGTACGTTAAGTAGGTGGTTGTCTGTTTCTGTGGGTTCCACTTTATACAACGACCGTTTCGTTGGTTGGGTACGCGTAGAGTGTGTCAGTAGTGGTACAAGACAAAATTGGTGGGGCAAAGTTCTGGCGGAAAGCAAAGTAATCTGACCAATCAATCCATGAGTAGCTGCTGACGTTGGTTTCTGCAATTCTGTTCTTTTGGTTTTTTTTTTGGGTTTTTACAAATATTCCTTGAAAATGTCCATTTGTGCATTCTTACAATTTTTCTAATTGCAAACTTTTCCCTACTTTCAAAACAGTGTAACACTTTGGTCTAGTTCGTTAATTTGGGAGATTAGACGTTAGTTTCAAGGAATCTAATGACTAAAATACCCTTGTGATAAAAACCTACTAAAATTATTAATTAAAGAGTAAAGTGACCAAATTGCCTTCATCTTCCTCAAATCATTTAAGGTTTGAAACTAAAAATCAGACCCTAAATCTTACCCGAAAAAAAAAATTCAAAACTGGGTTTTATCACGAATCAATCTAGAGGACTTCGATCTGGATCAAATTATGGCTATAATTGAGGACCCAGAAGGTAAAATTGCAAACCCAAAAGCTTTGGTCTCTGTAATGCCTACTGTTTGTTCTACAGATAACAAGTGTATATATGGTGTGCATGGGAGGATTTGATGAGACCGTGTTACGATCCTGCTGTCCCACTCGAGAGTAATGAACTCTAGTGGGTATCCTACATCGGAGATTAATGAACTCTGGTGTGGACTAATATAATCCTGGGCACCCTCACCTACTGAGCCGGTTTTGTAGGCTGAGATCCAGGATCGTATCGGTGGTATCAGAGCAGGCTGGCATGTCTACGGATCGGGGCACCTGCAGGGGCGACCTATGAAAAGGGCTACCTAGTGCTCGAGGGGTCGGAGTGAAAGCCGCCATGGACTAGGCCGCCGAAGACGTCGGTCCGAAAGCGTGGTGGAATGTTACGATCCTGTTGTCCCACTCGAGAGTAATGAACTCTAGTGGGTATCCCACATCGGAGAGTAATGAACTCCGGTGTGGACTAATATAATCCTAGGCACCCTCATCTACTGAACCAGTTTTGTGGGCTGAGATCCAGGATAGTATCAAAAGGAATGGAGGATAAGAGTGGGAAACAAATGCCGTGTGGGCATGTATACCATACACCTTGTAACTGCAACTGGCTCTCTCTCTTCGCAATTCTTGCCTAATGTGTCGCTGCCCCATTTCGGAATCCATCGCTCAAGCAGTTTAGGATCTTAATTTATTTCTTGATGATCTTCTGATTTAACTTGACATCTATAGTTAGTGGTTTTGATCTGATGAGCAAAAATGGGTTAATTTCGTCTAGCTTGCTTGTTCTGTTCTGGGTAATTTTAGTTAGAGTTGATGATGTGTAGAGGACAATATTATTAGTAGATCCTTCAATTCTTCTGCTCTAACTTGACATCTATAGTTAGGGTTTGATTTTCAGTTTCAAATCCTAAATGATTTGGAGAAGATGAGGGTAATTTGATCACTTTACTCTGTAATTTTGGTGGGTTTTGTCACGAGAGCATTTTGATCATTAGATTCTCTGAAACTAACATCTAACCTTTCAAACTAACAGACTGGACCAAAATGCTACATTGTTTTAAAAATAAAATAAATTTACAATTAAAAAAAGTTACAAGAATACATTTGGATAAATGGACATTTGCAGGGAAACATTTGTAAAAAAACCCTTTTCTTTTTGTAAGGAATGAAGGATATGGCGCTTGTTAATGTTGATGGGGCGGTCGCTTTTTGGGGTTGGGCAAGTGGAAAAGTGAGGAAAGTGTGTTGATGGTACACTATCTCAACGATTCCAAGATAACGTAACAGGGGAGAGGGTCGGCTCTCATATCAGAAACAGCCAAAATTGACTTGGAATCCTGTCCGACTTGGTTGAAACCTTAGAAATTAGAATTGGAATTGGAATTGAAATAAAAATGGATATGAAAATTCATGTCCTTTTCTCTCCCCCAACCCTGTCATCTTCTTCATGTTATTTTTGTTATTATTCTTCTTTCTTTTTTTTTTCCCCTCTTCTTCCTCTTCATTCTTTCTTTATTCTTCTTTTTCTTTCCATCTTGGCCAGTCTATGCATCTTTTTTCCCTTCTATGATTAAGGTCAATCAGGATCGGCCCGATTTAACCCTGAGGACGAGTCAAGGTTGGGATTTCCTGACCCTGAATCAAGGTCAGACCGGGCCGGACCTAAACCCAACTAAGAGGACTCAAGATTGGATTGGGGTTTTAAAAGACCCGGCCCAACTCGACTTGCAGTCCTAAGCAGAGGATCACAAATTTGCGATCCCCCAAATCCCCAATGAATGATAGTAATGACTACCTTATTGATGCCGACGACTAAGAAGAAGGGGAGACGTCCGGGACCGTTGCTTTATTTTATAATAGAAAAAGAAAATTGACAAGGAAAAAAAAAAAAATGGTAACTTTCCTAACACACATTACATTTTACCGGGAAAAAGATACGACAAATTGCAATTACTAGCGCTCGTTTACACTAACCCTATATCTACTCAAACTCTGATCTAAAATTTATTTTTTATTCTCCAACAATACAAACTTTCAACTCTTTTTTTTCATTATTTTTATACATAAGTTCCAAGGATATTTGAACTCGTGACCTCTTAATTATGAAGTGTTGGCCAACCGAGCTACTCTTTAAGAGTAACTTCCACGTTTCTTGTTCCCTTGATAATCTAAAATTCCAGAATTACCCATAGCCACCAATACTCTCCTCTAATATTCCATCTCCAATAGGCAACGGCTCACCGTCCCCCTGCCACCACCCCTACCCTACCCTACCCTACCCTCTACTCTATGTATCTCCCTCTACCTTTGCCCACACCTCTCTGCCTCCTGACCTTAGTTAGTAAGTTTGGGAATGGCAATTGAACGGGAACGGATACGTACGGCAATTAAATGAACTAGACGGTAATAGTACTTTTCAAAAATTTGGCCTCATAAAATGCACACGGTAATAATACGGTACGCGTTTAATACGGGTATAATACGGCATAGACGGCAATAATACTTTAAAAAAAATGGACATATATTCATTATATAACATGCATTCACCACCTAATAAACAAAATAATATAATGATTTTATGAACTAAAATAAACACAATAATATAATATGCTATATAACATCTCTAAGATTATCATTTAATATACCAAAATATCAATAATCTACAAGAAATGAATGTAGATTGTCTGAAAATGAGATGAGCAAGTTGATTACCTTATCATTAAATCATTATTCCAACATTACATTTCTTTCTATCTACAATGAGATAACCATATACTTTTAACCAGATGTGTTATTGTGAAGGGGGATGAGTTTCCACTAATTAACCAACACAAGACAAGAGGGAGAGTTCCAGATATGGATCTCCATTGTACACATTAGCTACAAGAGACAGAAAAACAAGAATAAAATAGAATAGAGATTGAGCCGTTCTCGCCAATATCACACCAGATTCATTTGCTTCACTACCACCATCAAAGTTCAAAGACCAGAGAAACAAGAGGAGAGTACAAGACTTAAGTGCCGCTTTGTTGAACGGAGATGGGGAGGATGATTGGAGATAGAGGGCAGCTACTATTGCCTGCTATGGTTGGATGTTCAACGTAAATCGAAAGGGACGAAGGGGAAAGTGAAATCGTTTCCCTAAATTCTAATCTTTTGGGTATTTTAAAAAAAAAAACAAAACATATAATACGAATATAATACTCGATCGATTAAAAAACACGTTTTTTTATAAAAATATGAAAAAATACAGGGACGAAAATATTATAAGTTCAAAAATTTGGATACGCATATAATACACGTATTTACTAACTAAGCTCCTGACCCTGACTCTGACTCTATTGTACCGCAATTGGTGCATTGGTCTTTTGTAGTGTTAAGGCTTTTTGTTGGTTGGTTCCATCATTATCACAAAGCTGCCTCAAAATTGGTTTGATTCTCCATTTTCAGCCCCCCACTCCCTTCTCCTTTGATAATAGGAGATCAGATTGCTCTTTTTTTTTTTCCCAGATAATTTAATGGCTTTATTGACCAAAGTAGAGGTGGAAAGCAACAAAAAAAAGTTACATCAAATCCCATATACACCAATTAATCTTCATGATGTGTCTTGGCAGCACAGTCCTACCGGGCAGCTCGGCAGTAGGGGATCTGGATCCGTCTAAAATATCTAACTTTTTCTAGTAGCATTATTGGATTCTAGAAATGAATGAACCAAAAAGCTGGAGAATAATGCACAGCTTTGAGGCATTTGAGCTGCCTTCATTCTCCAGAACTAATACTATGTTTATGGGCCTCTTAACCGGGTGGACACTCTTGGGTGTGTGCACTGAAATCTGTCCCAGTCCAACTCAAAAAAAGAATCCATAGTTGGGCTGGAAATTTTTGGATCTGGGCTTGAAACCTTTTAGGCCTGGGCTGAAAAGTGGACCAGTCATGATTCATGACTGATGCCCCATACCTATTATTGAGTCACAAGGGTTATTATCATGTTGGTTGAAAGCCATTGACACACACAAACCCAGTACATGGATTGGAAAAAAGGCTGAGATAAAATAGGCCCAGTTATCTAAAGCTAAGGCCCATTTAATGGAGCTATAAACTATTAATCTCTTTTGTTTTTTCCTTTTTTCTTTTCTTTTCATAGAAATGCATTACATCCTCCTTAATGCAGGCTAAGGTTGTAATTGGGCCTTTTGAGTTGTTACTAACCTCTGAAATCAGAATGGGCCTAAGATTGGATTCTTCAATTACCTGACCATTTTTATACTCTGTTCAGGGATGAGTATATGTCCTTTAAGCCCTTGTCTTTATTTGTTTGTGACATTCACATAATCTGGTAGACAGAATCAATTTGGTGAAATTGTATTTAGTGTTTAATTATTTGGATTTTTTATTTATTGAAAAAAGTCTTAACTAATTTTTCTATTCTAAGGACCACTGGAATTTAAACACCTATCAAACTAATTATAAATTATAAGTCAAAAATAAATAAATAAATAAATAAAATAAAGCTAAGGGCACCACTAGAATGCAAAAGAACTAAAGAAAAGAATAGGAAAGATAACATATTAAAATCTTGGAGAAAAGTTCTGTGGGAGAGTGTACTGCCCATGCCCAGACACAATGGGGGTAAAATGATCAACCCACCCCTATGCTGTTTCGTCACGCGCTCTCATTGACCCCCCATGCGCGTGCTGGGGCAATGCTCTCCTCAAAGAACGCTCTCCCTAAAATTTTGAAAGGCGAAAGTTTTCTTTGCTCGTGGAAAAGGAATAATCCTCTCACCACAAGTGATTTGACCTATAGTGATTGGATTCTAGAGTTGAAAACAACCTCCCCATGCGCGTGTTGGCCGGGGCTATGCTCTCCTCAAAGAACGCTCCCCCTAAAATTTTGAAAGGCGAAAGTTTTCTTGGCTCGTGGAAAAGGAATAATCCTCTCACTACGGGTGATTTGACCTATAGTGATTGGATTCCAGGGTTGAAAACAACCTCCCCATTCGAGTGTTCGCCGGGGCTATGCTCTCCTCAAAGAACGCTCCCCCTAAAATTTTGAAAGGCGAAAGTTTCTTCTCTCATGGAAAAGGAATAATCCTCTCACCATGGGTGATTTGACCTATAGTGATTGGATTTCAGGGTTGAAAACACCCTCCCTAATTCAATCAAACTAACTGGACAATGACAATAGTGATGGGATTCCTCCTTCACCCTGGGTAAAAGAAAACTAAATCCTTTTAATAATGTATACCTTAAGACCATATCTTCAAAGGTCTCTTCAATGATCATTCCTTGTTGGAAACTTATTCTCTGCAGGCCCTATGAAAGTGGAATATGGCCATGATCTGCCATTAAAAAAGAGATACTATAATATAGTTCATTAGCATTTTTAAATGTGATTAACCCAATAGATACCATAGATACCAATTCATCTTAAAAGAAAGAACAGAAGAACATGCAATTAAAAGTGCAATTTATGGATCTAATCCACATGGTTTTGTAAAAAAGGATGCTTCAAACATAAGAACACAATAAAATATCTAATTTTAAAATGTTATATATTGCATGCACATGGAAGGACATCATATCATCCTGATCTGATTGCAAAATGAACTTGGATTGGATTAATATCATTTATCATGATACCAACTTTTAAAGGGTTTTTCTAATCTTGATTAAAGATGCCAATTCATTTATTATCTAAAGTTTTTTTTTTTTTTGGTAAAAATTATTTTTTAAAGGAAGTTATGGGAAGAAAGAAAAGATAAAAAGAATTGTATATAAGAATAAGAATGGTAAAAATATAAAATCACTCTTAATTTTTCTCTTATTTATTATAACTCATAAATCGGATAATGTGTCACCATAATTTAGGAAATATGGTTAAATAATACAATTATTTTTGAATTAATATTCCTCGTAAATGGCATAACAATATGTATTAATACAAGTTTAGAAATCGTAAATATTCATAGAAAGTCAAATCTAGATCACTCTATAGTCCTTACTTTTCTCCCTTGAACATATTTGGATTCAACATTACTCTAAGGTAGACACCATTGATGGGAAAGTGATACGAAGCTTGAAAGCAATTCAGACACAAGATACCATGACAGGTTGAGAGCAAACGAATCATAAAATAAGATTAAAAAATAAATTATGATTGAAATTTAAAAGAAAATTGGGGAAGTGATCTATAAGTTGCCATTGTCAAGTCAATGGAAATACGAGAGGGTGTGTCGCATGATTCATATACAGGGAGCCCATATGTCAAGGAGGCAAGGGATAAGCGTGTTAGAGGATACATGATATTGACAGCATGGACATCATTTCCCCCACAAAATTAAACAAACATTAGTAGGTTCTACAAGACTTTGAACTTTGATGAGTTGGGTAAGAATTTGAAACTCATTGGTGTGATCACATACAATTGAGATTGTTGGTTGGATTCTCATTCAAGTAGTTGAAATCCTTGACATAACTTGTTTATTTTATTTCTAAATTAATTCTCATAGACAAATGCTTAAGATGATATAATATGAGTAACTAATTTATTTCGTAGCAAATTATGTTCTATGAAATCTAAGATCATAATTTGCTAAGCAATAAATTCTTAAAGGGAAAAAATCTACGAAAATTTCTAAGGAAAACTGCTTAATCCTATGATCCCCACTTTTCCATCCTTAATTATAATCAAAATAAAAACACCTCTAAAGAAAATTAAGTTATTTTTTTCTTCTCCTATGGTTGCCAGAGGATGGGGCACAAGTTGGAGAATTTAGCTCGTCTCCAGGGAGCCCAGTATGCCCAGGGTGTTGCCAGCCATTGGGTTATGCCGCATACATCCCTAGGTGTGCACCGAGATGTGTGCGGCACAACTTTATCGTTGGATGCCCCTTGGCAGCACCCTGGATGCTGGGCTCCCTGGAGACGATTCTGATCCCAAGTTGGAAGTGGTTATGAAATGGGTATGCACTCTCCTTATCTTGCCTCATAAAGAAAGAGAAAAATAGGAGTGGATGGAGGGAGGGGAATCAAATCATCCCTTCAACATACCTTTTTTTGGGGGCGATTTGCCAAGGATATGTTTCTATGAACATGGATGGAATCATTGACCAAGTATTATAACACTCTATAGATCCATCATATAATGACAAAAATACCCTTCTTAATCAACACATGTCCTTTTCAACCACTCTCCACATTTATATTAATGATCCAGACTAACAACCATTGTTTAAATGGGTACTAGTAACATATTCTTCCATTCCCTCATTTTATTGGCATGAGAATAGTCTATCATTAAAGGCCTAACTTCTAATAGTAAAAGTCAAATTAAACATTTATATTTTTTAGGAAAAAATATTTCTCCATAACATTAGAGTCTAGTTTTTCTCTCACATGAATTTTATTTTATATAATTTTCTCATCTGCTTTGCAAATATAGGTCCCATGTGGATGATAATTTTTTTAGAACAACCATGGGTGTGACGCGCAGTTTCCTCCCACGATGAGAGCGAAACCCTCTTTCTTTTTTTTTTTTTTTTTAATATTAAACAGACTATCTTGATCTGTGAGTAAAGAACATTTTTTTCTTCTATTCTCTACCAAAAAAGTTTGAGTGTGTGGAATGAAGGTCAGGACTTTCCCCAACAGCAAGTAGGGGAAATAAGGTTTTTTAAAGTTTCCAGCAGGTTCTACTGTTGAAATTTAACAAAAAAAGCAAAGGAGAATTGGATTTTTAACACTAAAAGAAGGCTTGAGCCCTTAAGATTGCTAGACTGTGGCGCAAGGCAAATGAAAAAGGGAAGATAGAAGTATATTATTTCAAGCTAGAAGTTTGTGGAGAGAGAGACATGAAGATGTCAATTCTATGATCGCATAAGGTAAGGTAGGTTGGTGGGATAAGATAAGTTTATTAAAGTACCATTGTTGACCAAATGACTGGTGAGATCCGAAAGAAGCCAAGCCAAAACTTTAGTTTCTTAATTATCTAAATTACTTATCCGACTATGTTTGATTACAGAGAAAGAACTCTCGCTGCAAATATATAGCGAAACCCTACATAGATAATTTATTGAAATATCTATATATAGTTCTAAAGAAATTTTCTAGGGACTACCCACAAACCCCCCACTATGACCTATTAGCTCGCATTGAGGCCCTGGTAATGAAGATAACACACAAGGTGAGTCGATTCCTCCGGGCCTTATAGCCTTGGGACTTGGGTCCTATGGCCTCGTAATGGCCCTTTGAAATCAGCCACTAATGCAAGCAATTGAATATAAGATATCGTACCCCCAACACTAGTCTCCCTTGAAAATATTTGAATGATACAATTTGTAAAGAAAAGTGAATCTAAAATTCCAAAACTTGTCTTTTAAGTTTGTAAGACCCAAAAAGAAAGAATTACTTTTGTCACTTGTCAAACTACTTTTAAATTGAAAACTAACATATGAATTCGGTTTATGTGCTTTCTAAACATTGTTGTATATAAAGTTTTTCTTGTACGTTAGGCCTGTGAGAGAGCGTAGGAAATATCACCAAGTAGAGAATTTTTTTTCCCTTTAGTTTAAGGGCAAGAGATCTTTTTCCCTTTAGTTTAATTATCACTCCTTCTAAGCATTCACAAGGACCAGTCAATAAATTAAATGAAGAGTTCTGATTTTCTGGGTTTCGTATGCCACCCCAAATGTCTTATGGTGGAATCAAATTTTTTGGGGAGGTAGGCTTTATAAGTTTTCTAATCTACTACCAAATTTCAGACCAAAAGTGTTTTGATATTTTTGGTTTTCGATGCCTCTCTAATGTCTTCAACTGGAATACAAATTTTGTGAACGGAGAGACTCCAATTTTTCCAACCTACTATCAAATTTTAACCTAAAAAAATTTTACCAAATCGTAAAATAAAACTTTAGAAAGATAGGATATATTACATGAAAATGCATAATACTTGGTGGAGTACCAGTAGACAGGCATGAATAGAAATACGGTTACAAAATTTGTTTGTAACACCGGCTATAAACAGACACATTTTTAATTGCCATTTGTTTTATTATCAAAAGTATTTAATGTAGTTTTTTTCAATGAGGGTAAATATGTTATTTCACATGTAAACTGCATTAAATGTGTATTTATAATACCGAAATCATACCAACTTGATACAATATGTACTCAAACGATATGTATTCGGTATTAAAAACGGTTTTTATTCGATATTGAAAACGTTTTTTATTCGATATAAAACACAGAGAAAAGGGCCAGCCACAACTTTACCCAAATCTTACCTTCATCAACCAAGTATGCCTTATTTCTACGGGGATTTGTTCCTAATCCTTGAAACTTGGAGAATGCTCTACTATATTATACGAGGAATCACGAATTTCAGCCTTGAAAGTAGCTGCTATGCCTTCGTCGCAACTATTACGCATTTGAATTCCAATCAAACTATGCATGCAACCAGTGATTATTTCTCCGAAGAATCCCAAACTCCTCACACTTATGATATCATAATTTCAATGGTTATGATACCGAAAAAAGTTTAAAAAGTAAAATGGGAAGGTAGGATAGTACCCTTATGAAGAACAAATTCCATAATTTAAAAAAAAAAAACTCTCTAATGAAACCAAATGTACAAAACAGATACATTTACATGTTTAGTATAGATTTGGTACAATATACACTCCGTATGGTATCAATACATATCAAACGATTTCATCTTAGAAATTGATATTGTACTAAATTGAGAGAGATACCATTTTCCCGTACCAAAACCAAATTTGTATTGATACGGGTTGGTAAGATTTTATACGATTAGTTTCGATATTCGAAATCGCAAGACACGTGGTGAGTTTTAAGGGCCCCAATTGAGAGATATATGTATATAGTATATGAGAGAAAGAACGCTACCTGGGTGTGTGTAGTGTGCTACCCCTGCGTCCAAACACAGAGGCTAAAAAAATGACTACTGCACCTCATGGGAAGGCAGAATTTTCTAGAGGCGCGATGGTCATTTGTCCGCCCCTGTGTCTGAACACAAGGGCAGCATACCGCATGCGCCCAGGTAGGAGTGCTTCATGATAGCATCCTCCTCCCGAGATCATTAGTCAGTGAAAATAATAGGTTTGGTGTTTTGCCCTGAAAGAACATCTCCCACTCAAACTCACAAAACATGCATGTATGATAATAGGATTATAATAGTGGACTTATGAGTTATGGCCTCTTGCATGCTCTTTAGACTCCCCGCGCGTTCTTCTACTCGCTTTAACACATTAAACTATATTAAAATATTAAAATAACGAGAGACGCGCTCGAGTTAAGTGGATCTCTCACTCGTCTCCTTCCCCCCTTTCGTAACGGGAAAAACGTTCGTAGGTGTTGGTGAGCACAGTGTGCAGAGAGAAAGAGAAACAGAGAGAGAGAGAGAGAGAGAGAGAGTGTGTGTGTTCTACACTTCTTCTACTTTACAGGTTCAAACCCCACGGGTGCTCCTAGGTATAAGTGAAGGGTGTTCGTTTTCGACAGAGTTCGCAGAATTCACGGAGTGTCAGTTCATCTACTGAATCCCTCATCCGTTCGATTGCTCCGCCGAAGGAAGCTTAACATCACCAATCATTTTAAGTTTAAAGTTTAAACCCTCTTACCCCCTTCCTTCTTTCTCTCTCTCTCGTAGGTAGGAACGCGGCACATTCCGTCGCTGAGTTCCCCTTCCTGTAAGTCTCGATCTCTCCTTCTACTCAGAAAGATTTCTTTTTTTTTTTTTTATTATTTTTTATCAGATATGTATAGAAACTGGTATTAGGGGATGCTAAGTGAGTAAATTCTGATACAGGTTATCCTTTTATAATTAAAACTGGTTATTTTAGTATTGTTCTTTGGCAATTAGTAGATGTTTGAATTTTTGGAGGCTTTTTATTTTTGGCTAGGTTGGGATGCTTCTTGATGAACAAAGGTGAAACCTAGGGCTGTAGTCTGGTGGGTGGCCTTTTGCTTTTTTGGTAATGGGCTGCTTCCACTCCACAGCTGGAAAGCCGTTCCCAGGTCATGAGGATCCTGTTATCCTCGCTTCACAGACAGCTTGTAAGTCTTCTTTCTCCTTTGTTTTTTTTCATCTTATTTGGTGCAAGATTGGATCTTTTTTTGATGATCGATAATGGTTTCCTATCCCTTTTGCTTTCTTCACATTTGGGTTCTTACTTTTATTGGCTTTAGATTTGATAACTTTTGTTTGAGATGTCATTAAATTTAGTAGAAAGGGGTTTTGATGGTAAAGTTCTCCTTACATACAGAGATATAACAATTTTTTCTGAGAATGGTATGCATGAACTGTGGTTAATGCTTGTGGCTAGTTCTGCTCAAGTTTAACGACTTGGTTAACCATATTAATGAGGTGGAGGAATACTGGTCAGATTTAACAAATTTAAGAAATCTCATATGTTAATCAAGCTGAGAAGAGCATAACAAGTTGAAAACCTTTTACATTTTTAGGAAACGAAAATGTAAAGAAACATACACAATTTCTGAGGATCAGGGGTAATGATTAAATCACATCAATAATCTGATTTGCAAAGTTTCATACAATCATCTTTGGACTCACACGAAGAATCACAAGTTTCTATTCTTTCTTCGATAGATACACTGAGAATTATGAGTTGAAAGATCTTTTCTTTCTAAGGCAAGATAAAGTGAAAGCATGACACTAGTTGGGAGAATCAACACAACAGGTACTTTGGGATCTCATCTCATTCACTAATGGGATTTGCAAATTAAAATACCGTGCAAGATAGCCCAATTGCATTAATATACATACTAAAACCTTTAAAATTTTCACAAATCCAACAATAGAGGCTGGCGCCTGGTTTTGATGCAGTTTTTCCTTCTTTTGTTTTGGGGTGGGGGGTAATGCGGGGGAGTAGAGATCAATTGTGGTAATGTATGAATATTTACAGAAGCAAAAAAACTTTCCAAACTTCCACTTATTTCTGGACCTTTTGGAGGTATAGGAGTAAAAACATCTGATTATGACTGACATGCATCTTGATATATTTTGGACCATCTCTTGACAGATATCTAAGTGTTCCTTAATTTACTTATGTTCCGGTTTCTTCTTACTTAACTTTGTGGCCTCTTTGGATTGTTAAACTTCCTACTTTAACAAGCCATGTGGTGTCTCCGTAGAACGAAAACAATTCATCCAGGTGGATGAACAAAACAATTTCTGCCATTCTAATTGAATATCTGATGCAGGCCCAGTTCGAACCAAACACCCCCATTCGAAATTTGGTTTTTAGAAGTGTGAACACAACCAGCCGTTCTTGTTAGCCACTTTCCTATTTTTAAGGAAGCTCTTGCTATTCTATTTGGAAGAGCATGCTAAGGAAGATCTATCCTACTTTATTGGAAAACAATTTAGAGAGTTAGAGATTGAAGATATCCTCTCACCCCTATTTAATAGAAAAGATGTTAACTTTGGAGGAAGCATTGGAGGAGTCCTAGCCACCACCTCAAGTCCAACGATTTGGCAGCTCCTTTCTTCTCCTATTTTTTAGGAATAAAGTCCACAAGAGAAGCCGCCACTTCAAGGAGATAAGAGCCTGTGGATTGACTCCCCAAGCTGGATGATTTTTATGAAGATCCCAGCCACCTTGGAAGGTTTTGGTGATAAGCATCCAAGCCTTGACCGAATTGCTTCTACAGCCCCCTTTTACTTAATTTGGGTTTTATTAATTTTAATGTTTCTTAATTGTCAAGGAGTCTAGCTTAACTTAGGATTTATTTAGATATTTTAATTGTATTTTATTCAGATGTAATCTCAACCGTTAGATTATCATTAGTAGGCTTGAGACATTAGGGTTTTATTTTCTCTTTAAATATGTAAGAGCTATGCTCGTTGAGGGAGTGAAGAAATTGAATTGAGTTATTCAACCATTGAATTGTCTATCAGATCCTTGAAGTGTTCTACCCCCGTAACCCTGGAAAGTTACATTGCATCCTTGAAGAGTTGCAATTTTCCCGTGTCCTTGAAGAGTCACGTTAAACCCCTTGAAATCACAGAGAGTTTCACTATAACGTTGAAGAGTTGTAGCTTTCCCCTTGCAATTTCTTTGTTCTTGTGTTCGTGTTCACGGTTACACACATAATAGAGTGTGTTCTTGATTCTCCCGGTCTGTAGCTTCCAACAAGGCTGCATCAATATTACTAACTGTGAATTCTTTTAATTATTTACCTTTGGGGAGTCAAAAGATCGTGAAATCATTAGCTTTGGATGCAATCCCTTATGTTGACTCGACATGGTTTATAATTTTCTTTCTTTTTCTAACCAATTGCACCACTTTATTGCAGCTGGGTAGTCCAGGCTTTTGAGTTCCAATTCCCAAACGTAGCAATGAGGGATCTGTACTTAACCCTCTAAAATACCAAACTCGAAAAGAAAGGCGCTTAAGACCACATGCTTAAATTAACAATATAAAAATAAGTGGTAAACAGAGTCCATCTCTCTCATGCACATAAAAATGAATGTTCACTGAACAACAAATTCATGACGTTATATGAGCAAAATGGAAATCTACAATCAGTTTTAAAAAGAAACCATGTATCTCTTATTTTATTTCAGACATTGACATGGGATCTTGCACACTCCAGTTGATGCTTCTCAGAAATATGGGCAACTGTTTTATTTTTATCTTAATTTTTCAGTTACTGTCAGTGAAGTTGAAGCACTATTTGAGCTGTTCAAGAGTATTAGCAGTTCCGTGATTGATGATGGGCTAATAAACAAGGTAACATACATATGAATGTTTATATATACTGAAGATTGGTTAATATGCACTTATTGTTCTTGATTACTCGTTTTTTTTTTCTTTATGACATGACAATTGGGATGTGTATTGCATGGCTTGTTTCAGTTCTGTTGTCATATTGTTCCCTGATATGGTGTTTCTCATTTGTTTCCCTTTTCATCCCGGCCATAATTTATTTGCTAATTATTCTGTTGAACTAAGCAACAGCCATTGTTGGAGGTTTTGTTGTTATGTTCTGTGTAAACTAAAGAAAGGAAGTAAAATGTATACTAATATTATATGTGATTCCTCTTAGAATTATTATTTAATCAGTCTATAAATTGCTGTTCAGGCATTTACACTGTCCAATATTCTCTAGTCCGTTGGTGGCTGCAGTAATAGCATATGTGTTGCCAATAGCTGGGGCCTTATTCTTGCTTTGTCTTGTCTCCAAATAATACAGTCATCTTAGCCTTGCTTGTGACCTTTCCATCGAGAAGAAATGACAGCAAAAATTTTAACAGGACTCTTTGATGCAGTTGCACTAGCTAGTAATCCCGTATGGAGGCCTACAAAGTGTTGGTGGAAGTCCAATGGGCTGAGATTTATCTTTGGGTAGGTTATATTATAGGATTTTTGGGTTCATTGTAAGAGGCCTAATTTATATGCTCATAAAGTGGGAATGATGTTGGTATATGGGATTAGTAGTTAAGTGTTTGAGTTAGACGAGGATACTTAATACTTAACAGCATTCAAGAGTTATGAATGCGTTATTTGAGTAATTACATGTCTTGAAACAGAATGATGAGAAGAAGACAGGATGCAGTGTAAAACACAAGACATTTTGCTGATAGTGAAATTTGTTGATATATGAAGAGCATCACTTGTAAGTATGATGCTCTCCAGCGAACATATGTTTCATTAAATTGTAGCTAAGTCAGATGTTTCATTAACGGAGTTAAGTCACATGTTTCATTGCGTTATAAATGAATTAGGAGGGAGTAGATTATGTGCATGCTAGTGAATTTTGCATCACTATTCTTGACATTTATAATGGTTTTTTTCAAATTAAAGTGTATTAATATTCTTTTGATATGAGCTTTTCAGAATAAAATCTAGTGTATTTTTTTTCTTTTTATATTTTATTTTATTAATCTATTAATGCTGTTAAGTTTCAAAAATCTGAACAATGTTATTTAAGAACTCAATTAGTGGATGATATTATTTCTTGTTTCTATTGTATATGCAGGAAGAGTTTCAGTTAGCTCTATTTAAGAACAAAAAGAAGGAGAACCTTTTCGCAAATCGGGTATTTTGTTGTACACGTTTGTCACATTCTTAAATTGTTAGATGAGAATCAGACCTATGCATAGTTACACTTCCTCAACTTGAACTCTGTATTTTTCCAGATGATCATATGCTGAAATTGAACTATAGACTGGACAGCTGTTTGAATCATGATTGGGCTTGTTAAGGAAAATCTAAAATCTTAGTAAATATTAAAATGAATACTATTTTAACATTCTCTAATTGTTAAAACAGAACCACATATATTCATATTTACACTTTCTCAAAGTGCAATTTGTATTATTCTAGATGATCATGGTGAAATTGCACTGATGATCGAACAGGTGTTTGAATGAAGAGTGAACTTTGAGGAGAATCTGAAAATTGAAGGCATGTTTAAATGTATATATTTTTTCCATTTTTTGAGTGTTAAAACTAAACCAGATATATTCTTAGTTACACTTTCTCAAAGTGAAATCAGTATTACTCCAAATGATCACACTGAAATTGAACCATAGATTGGACTGCTGTATGAATAAGGATTGAGCTTGTTATAAAAAAAGGGCATACCCAGTGCACAAAGCTCCTGCGACTGCGGGGTCTGGGGAGGGTCATAATGTGCGCAACCTTACCCCACTCTGCTGAGAGGCTGTTTCCCGAAGGATTGAGCTTGTTGAAAATCTAAAATAAGGAATGTTAAAATCAAATATCAATTTTCCCCAGTTTTGTTAAAATGAAACATCACTGGCATATTTATGCAATTCATTCAGTGGTTCTCAAAAATTTCCACTTCTGTTTAATCTTCTCAGTATAGTAAACAATATCTTAATTCTCTCACACAAATCATTACATCTGGTGAACAAGGGCTGTTTAGTTTGGGGTGCAGTGAGGGGAATCGATCACTTGGAGTGAGTTGATATTTTACTCTTATTTGCATGAAGCACCCCAAAAACGTCTCACGAGAAAAAAATTCCTAGTCTTTTTTAACTTTCTAGAGATGTTGATGATCCAGGCTTCATCAGTGTGGAGAATGGCCAAATAATCCCGTGTGCTTTTTATGGAACCAGGATCCAATGAAATAGATAACAAATTTATTGTTCTCAGATAGAACTGATGAGCAGTATTATTTAAGTCAACTTCAAGGTCGTTGCTTCTGGAAGGCCAGCAATTGGCTTTGGCTCTAAATCTCCTGAAACTTGAAGGCTCCAACTGAGAACCATACGAATTCCTTGTGAAATTCCTATGGGTATTCCAACCTGGGCAATGTTGGTTTGTTCGGCACATCATTCCCATCAATAATCCAGATGATCATCACTGTGGAAAAAGCATAAAATCCTATATGCCTCTGAAGGAAACAGGATTCACTGAAATGCAAAACCAACCTCTAGTTCTGAAAGAGCTGACCAGTCCTGTGTAGTGTTGTACTAGTAAACTAAAAGGTCACAGGATGGAGGCCTGGATAATCCACCAAGCAATTCTCTGTGAAATGCCTTAGGTGTTGTAGTTTGATTATAGCAATATTTCTTTGTTCAGAACATCATCTTCGTATGGAAAGATTCTTAGGATTGTCATGGCCATTCTTAAGTAGCAAAAATTGACTCGAAAGTCTGAGTTAGATTCTTATAATATGATCAGTCTGTCTCAGTCTTTATGGAATCAAAGCAGTATGATGCCTATCAAGGTGGGAAATCAAGGTCTGTCAGTCCATATTTGTGTGGATCCTATTATGTTTGAAATGTCAGTAACTTAGGGTTGTTGTTCTTCGATGCCAAGTTCCATGATGTGGTATCTAGACTCTTCATTAACTTAAAAATTAAGTGTGGCAAGCAGATGTCATGAGTAATAGAACTCTGTACTAGTAATTAAAATTATCTTGTGTTCTCTTGGGGATTGAGTTACATGGAACACATATATACAAGGTTCTAGAAACTGCTGTTTAAGTTTCTTTCTTCTGATCAAGGTAAATTACTCTCCTTGATAATGGCTTGCTATTAACCTTTCAAATATGTATGTGTTTTTCTTTCCCTTTCTTCGCCCCTTCTGCTGCCAGCTGCAACAATGATTAGGTTGCAAAAGTTAAGTTTGGATTCTCCTTTGGAAGTGGTAGTATTTCATCCAGTAAGTAGCTTAATGGAAAAGCGCAGTAAGCCTTCCAAAGAAGGGTTGACGAGGTATGAAGAGTCCTGGACATAGAGAGTAAGTTGGAGCACTAGGTTCATAGAATGGAAGTCTGGTTGATACCTATGGTAATAGGTAGTGTTAGAAAGTGGTAATAGGTAGTGTTGGACGGAAGGTCATGGTTATAGTGGGAAAATCCAAAAATGTCGGGGACTATTAGCTAGATAGGAATATAGCAAATTGCAGTTTGGAATGGAATCTTGAGATAAGCTGAATTATTTCTTCAAATAACCTAGTTCACCATGTCTTCCTTTGATATGATTCACTACTTTCTGAAACTGTTGTAGTTATTTAGTGTTTAAATGATGGTCCTGTTGCATTTCTTTTGAATTTACAATTATTTTACATGCAGATCTTTGACCTTTTCGATGTTAAGCGAAAGGGGGTGATTGATTTTGGTGACTTTGTTCGAGCACTCAATGTCTTTCATCCGAATGCCCCAGAAGAGGACAAAATCGAGTGTAAGTTGACAAAAGCTATTAATACCCTTGGGTTAGTAGAAGAATACTTGGTGCTTGAGTGCACTTCTTAAATCTGAAATGGATTTGCAGTTTCATTTAAGCTTTATGATTTGGATGGTACGGGATTCATTGAGCGACAGGAGGTATCTCTCTCTCTGTGTGTGTGTGTGGGGGGGTGTTTTCTCGTGAAATGTGTGAAAGTGCAGGGTACCGCTAATTTCTAGGGTATGAAAAGTCTGCCAATGGCTCAATCATTAATTAGAAACTTTGGTGATGATTAGAACTGCTTCCTACTAGTATAGTGCATAAATTTTTTTTTAAGGGGACAGTTTTCGTGCACAGCGAAAATTTGGGAACCGATAACGATGCGTCAAATAGGGGTGATTTTTATTTATTTTGACCCCCCTGTTTGTCCCCATCCGATGCCCATAAGCATGGGTCTGCATAGAAAATTTTGCCTTTTTTTAAATAATAATATTACTTCTACACCTTTCCCCATGTGTGCATATATACATGCCCTGTCCTTTGGAACAATTGAGGCCTCACTTTTTTTTGAGAGTTCTTATAATTGTTCTTTGTTTTTAAAATTTTCAAAATATTTATGTGTTACCTTTATATGAAAATATGGTTGCACCATGGACCCTGTACAATACGTCCATACCTAGGTCTCTCTCTCTCTTGTGCTGCCCCCATGTAATCTTCCTTTTGTTCCCATTATAGTTGGAACAGTTGAACCAACCTATCCTACTGCAACCATTCTAGCCACTTCTTAGAGTTCAAATGTGCCAATTTTCTAGCTACATATTTCTGTTTAAGTGGCTAGTTCTTGTCATTGACTTTATCACTGCATAACTTTTCCAATAAATCTATGATTTGATGAAGAGAATATTCTGACTTTTATGATTCTTTCTTTGATTCATTCATTTTCAGCTGCAATGCTATACTTTTTGATACTGTTTTGACAGGTCAAGCAAATGTTAATTGCACTTCTTTATGAATCAGAACTGAGATTGGCGGATGAAACTGTTGAAGTAATCCTGGATAAGGTAAATAATTATGGATGAAGAAACACCAGTAATCTAGCGTTGATGTTAGTAACCCATGTTTCTACCGGAAAATTTGGTTCATGTGCTCATTCATTAGGACCATGCAATTGATGAGCTATTGACCTCACAAGACTACCATATTTGGATCTTCATAACTGCCATGTTAAGCGACATGTCATCTGAAAGAAGGAAAATCTCGTGGAACTGATATTTAAGGTTATACCTAAAAAATGTAAAGCCTCTTGAACTGGTGTCTAAGGTTATCTGCACTGTCAATACAGTAAGTCAATGGGCATGTTCCAGCCAAGGTTTCTAGTTTCTAATGGGGAATATCGGCTGATTCACCAGCTCAGGATCATCCAACATCAATCCATCCTATACAACTTCCTGGTACCTAACAGTATCAGCAGGATTAGGCCGGATTGGCTGATCTGGATCAGGATCAGCGCCAGCACAGCCCAATCCCATATCCGAACCAAGTTTTTAATCCTTCAATCCACAGACCAACCATAGGGTGTTAGAAGTCATTTAAGTTCTAGTAAAACCCAGGCTCTTTCAATCTCTTACAACTTCCTGTGTGGAGATCATTCTAACAAAAATCATTCTAGGATACCCTTAGTTACATAATGAACTGTGTCAGCATGTTGAAACCTGCATTTTTTCAATGAATGGAGACATCCAATCTCACTCTTTCTTAACTAAACTCTTTGGCTTTGTTAATAGACGTTTTTGGAGGCAGATGTGAATCAGGATGGAAAAATTGATAAAGCTGAATGGGAAGACTTTGTTTCTCGTAATCCATCCTTAATGAAGATTATGACTCTTCCTTATCTCAGGTAAGCTTCTAAGCATTTATTTAAGGTTCTCTTCTTTTCAGCTTAGTTTTGGCGAATGTACTGCATATGAAGCCTCTCGAATATCTCCTCCCCCCCCCCCCCCCACAAAAAAAAAAAAAAATGCAGGGACATAACAACAACTTTTCCAAGTTTTGTGTTTCACTCGGAAGTCGACGAGACTGCTACATGAGTTTGTACCTCACCTAACACCCAGCATCGCTCTAATTAGAAAGCAGTGACCCAAATGCTTGTGAAAGTCTTCTTATTTAAAAGAAGCTGAGTAGGATGAGGCCTGCACTACACTCAGCAGGGAATGTTATATTTCGACTTGAACTCTGGACAGGTCGCAAAAAGTAGAAGCCGCCCAAGTAGTTAGTTTGGAAGGGTTTGCTGAGTTACGAAGCTAAATCCCTCCGTGCCAACCGAGGAATGCTAGGGTTGGGAAATGGTACTTTTTGGCATTTGATTGGTAAGATTGCATATAAGTTTTTATGGGTTTGGGTTGAAAGTCCTCGAGTGGTTTGCAAAAGTGTGGCATGCGAGTGATTGTAAAGAATAGGAATGCTAATTGATATTTGGTAGGTTTTTTTTTCTTTTTTCTATTTTCATAGCCATTAGAAAAGAGTAGAAGCCTCATCCCCTGCTAATGGTCATTTCTCAAGATGACTGTTTGCTACAAGATCTACAACTTTTGTTGGAGTGAAATCTCTTGTAAAGCACCTGAAACTGGTCTTACAAGCCAAAATTCAGATATCAAAGGATGATATTTGACAATGCTCTGTGTTGGGTTGGCATTTTGCTTATCCTTTTTTTATTTCCTGTGATAATATGAGAATGGGATGCTTCATTTCAATCACCTTTAAGGGCTTGAATGGCCCATCAAGACCCCTCTAATAGATTGACAATTACTTTTATAATTCCATTGGTGATGAGTAGTTGATCCTAGTATGGTGGAAGGATGTAAAATTTGGGGGTTCTGGGATAAAGCAGACTTAGATTTATCTTTGTTGATTCTGTGATCAGGTGATTGGATTCCAAAGAGCCTGAGTTAGTTGCCCACTTGAACAGATAATTAAAAAACCAAATTTCAGGTGGCATGGTAATTCTACCTGGTGCTTCAATCTCTCCCACAATGAAACCAATAATAACTACCTTTGTGATAAATGGCATGCCAATGCCAACTTATAAATCTGAAGTTCTAAATGGAAAGAGGCAGTAGTCAGGTTTGCAGCCGTAATTTAACCATATTACATGTTTTGTATTAAACATTTTCCTTGTATTCAATGATTTAAATTGTACAAATTGTTTTTCTTTACTCTATTTTGGCACTTGAGCCAAGTTCAAAGGCAAATATTTAGGGGAATAAAATAGTAGGGATTCATACAGAGTCGAAAAATCAAATTCGATTCGCAATTGTATCCACTTAAAATTTTTTTTTCTATAAATATTTTTTTTTTTTTTTTTTTTTTTTTTATAGATTCTAGAAAATGAGGAAAGTAGGTAAATAGAAAAAACAACTAAAAGACATGGATTGATAGCAAATCATATCCATCGGGGAAAAAGGTCTGGGTTACATAAGTCAAGGATGTAAATAGATAGTCAAAAATCCAAATTTGATTCGTATCCATATTGGATTAAGGGTATCCGTATCCGGTCAAGAGATATCTGCATCCAATCACATCTAATCTGTATTCAATTCATATTCGATCCGTTCACATGCCTACAAAGAAGTTATATGAGTTATAAAAGAAGCTTTGAGTTCCATATTGGTCATGGGATGATAAATGCAATTTAACTGTGAGATCTAATATCCCCTTGTTCGGTTCGAATCAACTTGGGCAGATTTGAGTCATCTGAATTCATTAAATTGAGAATGAAAGGGCTCGCTCTGACCATCAAAAGCAGGTACCCATTCCTATCTTTCTTTCTACTCGGTGTAGATTTGAGCCCTTGAAAGGGTAACACTAGCTGGAACGATTGCTAATACCCCAGAGGCTGAGGAACAAAAGGAGTAGTTCACCGCTTTATAAGGAAGAAAAAAAAATTTACCATTTACTGTTAACCAAAGAAAATTTGTGGCAAAAACAAGATAGGCTTTGACATGAAAACTTGAAACAAAACTTATATAAGTAAATCCATGAAAGGTGATCATTGACTCGCTGCTAAAATAGCAAATTTTTAAAAAATTTTAAGATAAAGTAATTCGATAATACATACAAATATAGTGTATACGACAAAAAAAACCAAAAAAGATTATGATGTTAAGATTAGGGAATTGTAAAAAAGGGAAAAAAAATCAACATGTTTTCTGTGAAGAGTTCATATCATTGGATGTACGAATTCTAATGCATAATCTTAACTTCTTCAGCTTTATTCAATCCAATTAAGTAAATAAAACAAGGAGCGCTGTTCTCTGTGCCGCAGCACAGGCTGCACCCAAGAACATGGAAGTGGGCGCAAGACTCAATGACCACCCTACCCACCTGAGTGGCAGGCCCATGTACTTGGACACAGCCTACACCGCAGCACAGAACATTCTCCCATAAAACAAATCAATTGGACTGACATTCAACTGAATGCTCAGGAGGTAAAAGCAAAGGAAAATGATAATGTACATAGCTTTACCCCCTGCTGTTTCAAAGAGACTGTTTTCCAAACTCAAACCCATGACTACTTGGTCAAACTGGAACAACCATACCTTGGCACCATGGTTTTTTATTTTTTGGGGAGGGGGCAACGAGATTCTAGGTTTGACAACTCCATTATTGCCAATTGGTGCTTTAAAATATGTCGTTTTTTCAAAATCCCCAAAAAATAAGGGGACAAAGTTCTACCCCTCCTAAGTTTCCTACCTCATCCCCATCAAAATTTTAGGAATCAGGTACAGAATTGGCCGCCGGCTGATATCAATCAAGAGCAACCCATATCGGACAAGATCAGATAGATTTACCTTTGTACCAACTGTTCGTACCGATCCAATCAAAATCAACACGTATCAGTCTGGATATGACAGATTTAACCCAAAACCATAATTGGGATATGATAGCATTTTCCACTTCTTTTATTTTGTTATTCTTCGAGTTCAACATCTGATTATGCATGCCACGAAACTCGAACTATAAAACTCAATTCAACATCTGATTATGAATGCATGCGAACCAACTCAAAACCATAGAACTCTATCTATATGGCAACATTGTGTGCCCAAAGTAACTATTAGTGGTCATGCCCCTTTATCTTTTCCCTTACATTTTACACGAACACGCTTATAGTAGTCATCCGAAAAATTATCTCCTACAGTTCCCTGCACAGCCCAGTCCCCCAGTGCCTAATTAAAGGGAGGTAGACACAACACGAGCAGTGTTCAACCAGGGTTAGGATGGTCATTGCACCACATTGTTGACGAACCGAGCAGGGAAGGGAACTGGAGGGAAATCAAATTCAAAATAGGCATGTTGATTGCCCGTGTTCAACCAGGGTTAGGATGGTCATTGCACCACACATTGATAGAAGAACCAAGCAGGGAAGGGAACTAGAGGGAAATCGAATTCAAAAGAGGCATGTTTATAAACAGTAATCATTTTTTAAAATAAATTTGTATATGCATTTATGAATGATATGTAGGCATCCAGAATCCAGATAAGCAAAAGGGAGGTTTTAACAAAGGGAGGAAAACCAATCCTCCAGCATTTTGGGGTGGGGGGGGGGGTTTTGGGGTGGGGGGGTTGTGGAAAATCTAGATTCACAACAATTACAGTACATTTCCACATCAAAACACAGCACAAAATACAGTTTAATATTGTTTCGGCTAACTTCCTTGCTAGTTTCTGGTAACAGGTGCATTAACAAAGCACAACTCCCAATAGTCGAAGGCATCAAATATTAATAGAAACAACTTAGCTAAATTATGTTATGAAAAAGCTAGAAGCACCATGGCAGTCACTCTCCCTCTCTCTCTCTCAACCATAAAGTGAAAACTCTTGGGGATAAACTAGGTAATTGCGTGAAGTCCTACCTCAAATGAAGGGAATTTATTGGGTTGTCTTGAGGTGTAATAATCCATAAAATCTTACTCACGTATCCTACTTCTACACACAAATACAATACATCAAACTTGGTTCTACAGTTTGCTAGGTATTGCTCAAGAATCAACTATCCATAAATTCCTGGAAGACAATGTTCCAGGACCATATTGCAACAAGCTCCAGTAATAATCCATCAATGTCATGCTGTTCATATTTACACTTGTGGAATCATAAACCTAACAAAAATAACTCTTTCCACGGAAAAAAACACCTATGCAGCACAAAAAACCATGAACCAAATGTATCTGGAACAAACACTAACAGTTTGACTAGAAATGCAAGTACCTAATATTTACTATTCAGCTAACTATAAGCTATATTCACCCAAAAAAAAACTATAAGCTCTGAAGTCAAAAATCTGGATAGCCAAACCTAATATGGCAACCTATGAAGCTAGCTGGAGACCACTAGGAAGCTAAATATTAGTTAGGTGGTTTTTTTTGTTAATATAGACTGTTCCAGTACTGAGCGTTTCCCAAGAGCCTACAGAAAGAAGTTTGATCTAAAAAGATTCTCTGTACCTTGGTTCTTGCACTCTTTCCAATGCTATCATATCATATCATACAAAGCAGAAGATTAGGACTATGCTATAAACCCTAGAAGAAGAGTAATCTCCACTTGCTAGATGCGAAATAAAATTAGCACAAAAAAGACACTTGTTCCAACTCTCCCAGAGGGCCAATCACTGAATGAATGATAAATACCAAGCAAGGACACCGAGTAACTTGCATGTTAATAATCCAAAACTAGGTTGTTCTCCAAGAGGGCCAATCACACTGAAAGAATGATAAATACCAAGCAATACACAGAGGAACTTGCATGTTGATAATCCAAAACAAGGTTAATCTTTCTATTGTAAATTAACCCTCCCCCAACCGGCCACCACCGAAAAAAACTTTGAAGTCAAAATATGGTCATGAAAAGCAGATCAGAGCCAAAAGCCAAAGATTCCTAAAATCCATGTAAAGTCAAGAAGCTACACTTCTAAATATGCTTACGTGTTTGGAAAACAATGATCTGGCAGCATGACTTCATCAGCTCCATATGTTCATAATATTTCCAGCTTCTGTTGGTTGCTTTGTGAACCACATCATTGGGAAAATGGATCATAGCTATGCATATGCACATGGAAAGGCCTCAACATCCATTTACCGTGTGATTCCACAAGTTCCAATTTTTACCGTGGCCAAACATGAACCAAAGCCACCCAGAAATTATCCATCATTAAGGCCCTCTTCCAGTAAATATTTTCATTTACAAATAAAGCTTTTTGCTAGCAACACCAACCACACACAACCCCCCTCCTTTTCAAGCCAGCAAGAGGGACATGCCAAATATGGAGTATTCTTTGGTTCACTAATCCAATACTTAATTAAACTATAACTTGGGTAAAGAAAAATTCTCCAATCGAAAGACCATGGAGTGGTTAAATCAAATAGTTGTCAACTCACTGAAATTTTCTTCCACATTGTCTGCATAGGACTGACAAGAGTACTGTCAGGCATGGCAATAATGCCTCTTGCATTCCCAGCCAAAACTTAAAAACCCAGGATTTTCAACAATGTAATGCATCCAAAAGGCTGACAACCAAATCAGCTTCGCCTCAAGCTTTATATGTATACCAAATATTTTTCCCAATGAAACTTATAAAGCAGCATACAACCTCTCTGTCCCTCAGGTGTTCTTATGGGAGAATTAAATATTCATTTCATACATACCACAAACCAGGTCTTTCTAAATTTTAACTCCAAATAACTTGAATGTCCTTGAAGCATAAAGTATGCCTAAAATGAGCACACCAACTGAAGTCCACGGTTGCTCAAGGCTGTACAGCTCTTGCATTGATTGCTAAAACTCATAATCCATTCACCTCAGACTAAAAGACAGGCCGTACACACTTGTAATTTGCTTTCTTTCCAAAGACTGTAGGCATCATTATGCATAGGCTTCAAATAACTCACAGCCTAAAGCAGGCTCTTGTCATCTTAAATCTGTGTCAGAGACAAATTCATATGTGACCAAAATGTCCCATTGTCACCAATCAGACCACAATACAAAAAGCAAAGCAAAGCAAAGATTCCTTGAAACAAATAATGACCAACAAAGCATATGGAAGATTGTGACGTTAACATTGATTGGAAATGAATACTAATTTACCACCAGAAAGATAAAAGAAGAAGAGAACAGTTTGAACTACCTCAATAGTACGATCCAGAACCACCACTGCCCAGGTAACCACTACCACCCAGGCCACGGCTCGAATACAGGGATGAATATGAGCTACCACCAACCTGCAAAAAATGCAATAAGCAAGCTATCAAATAAGATATTTCAAGATACATTTATGGCACAACAGAACAACAGAGTGTAGAGGAATACATCAGGTCCACGTGACATGTAATCACTGCCAAAGCTTGATGAATACACTCCGCCAACATCACTACCACCATAAGAACCTGACCACCAACACCACCAAAAACCAGGCATTTGAGTACTAAACAAGCACTGCAACTCAAACAAATGCACAAAGTACATGGCAAAAATATTCATGTACCTCCACCATAACCCACACTCTGACGAGTGCCATAAAGTCCATGTGATTCCTGACCAGATAGAGAACTCCTGCTGCTTGCATATCCTAAGTGAGATCTCCCAAGCCTACCAATTGCACCACAACCAATTATAATGTAGTACTTGTAACTTGTAAGTCCTCTAACATTTCAGCCAGATGGTCACAAACAAAGCAAATTATATCATTCGCAATTCCAGTGTGTTCAACTCACCTTTCACTGTAAGCATCCCCATACTGGGCAGCACTGCTGCCAACTCCATAATCCAAACGGGCTCTTGACTGACGAACACTAGGTTCAGCATAACGTGGAGGAACATCGTCCTTTTGACAAGACATACATATTGGAAAAGGTAAAAACTGTGTTAATTGCCAACATCATAAAGGACAAAAAAATAATATAGCATCCAGCTGGATACATATACTGCTCAAAGTTACTAACCAATGCAGAGTATGGGCGTTTAGACCCAGAGATTGAGTCATAATCACGGGCACGCCCTTCACGATAACTTGGAGGAGGCCTTTCAAATCTTCTACCATAACTTTCATCCACATAGGCCCTCCTTGCTGCAGTACGAGAAGAACCCCGTGGCATATCATCGGCATAGCCAGATCCATGGGAAGCATACTCGTCCCTGTAGGATGAACGCCTCTCAGCAGCAACTCGGGAACCATAATCTGCAGCAGCTCTGCTTCTTGGAGGAAGCTCCTCACGCCTACCATAATCCCTCTTAGAACTACTCTTTGGATATGAAGAAACTGATCAAAGCATCCAACAAGTAGTCAAATCTTTAAGTAAAACCAGCATAGTAGACTACCTAATAAACTATAGAAAGTACAGAAAATGGACATACCAGGAGCTCTCCTGACATAAGACCTCGCTGGGGGAGGCAAGGGTCTAACTCTCTCCGGCATGGACATTACAGGGCGCCGATCTCTAAATCCCAATGGCCTCTTGATTCCACGAGCAGCAGTTGGAGCCACACGTCCACCAATTCCTCTAGGACCTCGTCCAGCAAAGCTTCTAGGAGCAGGACGAGCCCAGGGACTCCTTGCAGTTCGTGAGATGCCTCTTACAGGCCGGTAATCGCCACGAACAACATGCTTTCCTTTTCCTCTACGATGCGGCCGTGACAGTCTAGCCCTAATTTTGACCTATATATGATAAATACATTTAACCATATTATTAAGACAATCTAATGATGAAAAAAATAACCTTCAAATTTAATAAGGGAGAATCAACAAATTATACCTTACTATCACCCTCGCCCAAGTCTGCATTGTTAATCCCTTCAGCACATGCCACCGCAGCATCATGGGTGTCAAACGTGACAAAACCAAAATCTTTTCTCCTGGCTGATGTCATGTTACGGGCAAGCTCAACCTTCTCAATCACACCAAACTTCTTTAGATGCTCCTTGACACGGTCTTCATCCCATGAAGCAGGGATGCCGTCCACAAATACTGTTTTAACCTGAAATGAGTAAATGAATAACCACATATTACCATGTCAAGTCTCTTAAAAAAACAAAATTAAAGGTAAAAATGAGTAGAGAACCATTGTCAGCATCAAATATCAACTGGAATCACTTAAATGCAGAAACAACTGCCAAAAAGGAACAGTGTACAAAAATCAACAGACTACCACATCCATGGGAGGTGTCTTTATTTTCCTAGTGAGACAACTAAAGAATGTTAAAGGATTGGAAGAACTTCTTCTCCTATTGTAGTTACAGGATTAATTGCAATTAAAAGCAAATCACAAAGGATGCCAAGGTAATCCCCCTAAAAGGAATAACATTGAGGACATGTGGCATTCAAAATGGGACGGTAGCACTCTCAAATGTCAAAACAGAAATGGAAGGGATAGGGCTGGTCCATCTAAACCAGATATAATTATGTAATGTATGCCTTTTAGCAATAAACCACATCAAGTTCAGGTTAAACTTATACCTGTGACATTATCTCATCATCTGGCTCCGTAGAAGAATCTGCAAAGGAAACCCTTGCGGGCCTATCAACTCCAAAGACAACATCCCTCTTTTGAAGACGCTTGTAAGCATCCATGGCATCTGAACGAGAAGAAAACTCTAGAAAAGCAAATCCACGATTCATTCCCTCATTGTTACTGTCTTCGACCAATGTCAGATCATCAATATTCTCAACTCCATAATTTTTCAACTTCTCTTTCAACTGGAATCACAGTACAAGACAGAGTAAGGAGTCTCAATTAAATTAGCAACAACGAAGCTGATATGTAAACCAAATGGAATAGCTTACTTACAGCTTCCTTCGTCCATGTCTTGCATATGTTACCCAAGAAAAGGGTGTCACTGTCTTGACTTGGAGTAACACCACACTGTTTCCCATGGACCTGTAATCATACTTGTTAAAAACACTTAAATTAAATATGCAAGTTAAGACTTGTCACTAACTACTTTTCTACTTTGATAGAAGCAGGAAATACCACTGGGTTCTTAAGTTCTGTAACTGCACGTTTTGCTTGTTCAACAGTAGCAAACCGTAAGAATGCAAAGCCCTTGTTCTTCTTTGTCAGAGAGTTCATCATCAGCCTAACTTCAGTAACTTCACCAACCTCACTGAAGACTTTCCTAAGATCATCCTCGGTTGCATCCTTGTCCAAGCCCCCAACAAATATTTCGAACTCCTTTCTTTTGCGCCTTTCCTTAACAACTTCATGATGCTCCTCTTCCTCTTCATCAAAGATCTCTTCATGTTCTTCCTCAACATTCTCATTGTCCTCTTCACCTTCAATTTCTTCCGCACCATCTTCCATTTCCTCCTCAACCATGTCGCCCTCTTCTTCTTCACCTACATCACCCTCAGACTCTTCCACTTCTTCATCCTCTCCCTCCTGAACATCCTCATGTTCAACTTCCTTCTCATCATAATCCACCCCACCGTCTTCTTCAGGCTCATATTCAGGTTCATTATCATCAAGCTCTAATCGTTCACCTTTGTCGTCTTCCTCAAAAGACTCCTTAACACCAACTTCCTCTGAAATACAAACAGGTAAATACTCATGTCCAATTTCAATATAATTTCTCCATATCCATAATATTAGTTCTAAACCAGTTGGATATGTATGGACTGCCTTGATCATTATGTCCAAGCATCAAGAAAGCATTCCAATGCTTATTCATAAGCCAATAAGAAAAAACACTATACTTAAGACATGTGACATTAGTTGGAGCAAGTGTCAGGACTCGGTTGATATGGGGAGATACAGGGATGTCCTCTCATGCTTATCAGCAGATCAATTCGTTATCTTGTTCTGTTAACATCATGATGCAGCAAAAATTCAGAACCGTATGACCTTTCATACCGACAACCCACCAAACAGTAGGTGTTTCAAACTTTAATTTGTTGGTGGCAATCTATACAATTTTAATTATATTGGGATTTTATTTTGGCAGGCTTTCACGGAGGCCTATTTGTACATTTGTCGCATTTTTCTTCAACAAAAAACTTGTTATTCATTCAAAAGAGATGTACAAGACACATAATCTGATGGCTGCAGATTGACCGGCATGTACCTGGTCCAAATTATGGGTTTCTTCAAACCCATTGATTTCTGTCCCAAAGAGAGATTGTCCAGCAGAATTCAAGTGCCAGAATTAAAGTAGGAGATCGATTAGTTATATATGGGAGATTTAACTGCAACCAAGTTTGCTGATTAGGGGGATATTTTCCAGAAGTAATTCCACTTCGTGTGGGCCCCATGGTCAACTGGATGAGTTCAGTTTGAAGACTAAATTGCCAATATATGGACGACTCCTACAGTTGTTTTAGATAGGATATAATTCAGTTATATGATGAAATTAGAGTTGGAAATGATTTAGAATTATTTTATTTATTGCAGTAAAGACTAAAGAGGAGGTATCAACCCAAGTTTGGTGGGCCCATGACAGCTTGCATGGAATACTTTGAATTCAAGAAGGTTGTTGCCTTGCGTGGGTTTTAGAAGTTAATTATTTTATTTATTTTCCAGATTAGGAATAGGAGTTTGATTTTGATTGGGTTTTTGTTTTGAGATGTTTCTAGAAGAACCTAGGATGAAATCAGTTGGATTTATAAATAAGGACTAGGCTGATAACCAGCGAAGTCGTGTTGGAGAAAAGAATGAGACTGGTTAAAGCCATTTAATGGCTGTGCGAGGCTGAATCCAAATTATTCTTCTTTTATCCTATCTTCTATTTTTTCTTTTATATTTCAATCGATTTAATTGTGTTATCTGCTACAAGTTCATCAATTGTTGCTCAGTTTTGAAGACCAATTCAGTATTTTGTTCAATAAGATCTTGCCTGGGGCTAGGTCCTTAGTGATCCAGCCTTACATTACTACTAGTACCACGAGTATGAAGCATATGGGCAGACCAAAAATAAGAAGAAAAAAAAGGAGGGGGAAGGGGGAGGGGAAGGAAAAGGAAAACAAAAACAAGGCCAGTGGAACACCCATTCCCCCTCACCCTAAAAACAGGCGAGAGGAGATGCCCACTCCTAGGATTAGGAAAACATAAGACCTAGCTAACACACGGATACTTCAATCGTCCACATAAAGATTTGAATATTGAAGAGTTAAATGGAGAGAATGATATATAAAACGCTAAACTCGTCAGCGAGAACCACTATAAACAAAATCAAACCCTACCACTCCACAATTTATTACATAATGCTTCCTAACAATATCTGCAGATCTGTCAACAAACACAATATTTCATTCTAGACAAATTCAACAACCAGATCGAAAGAAACAACACGATAAGAAAATGACTAGTAATCAATAACAACCGTAAATTTGCGAAAGAAACAAACTTCTATCACCTAAATTTTAAGATATAATCATAACAAGTACACAGCATATCCCACCTCGGCAGATCCGGAATCGAATTAGAAAACCACATGCAAAAAAAGATCGTACCTTTAACAGAGATAGACCCGTTGTCTTCGGGTATCGATTGAGCTTCAGGTTCATTCTCCTGGTTAACCTCGACAGTCTCCACTTTCTCATCTTCTTTAATTTCAATGATAGAGACCTGAACCTCTTCGACCTTGGTCGTTTCTTCGGTAACTTCGGGTTGATTTTGGGACTTCGGAGTCAGTTTAGCTCTGGGCGTCTTCTTGGAGCCAGCTGCGGCCCCTCCCCTCCTCACCGTTTTTGGAGGCATTGTTACAGTTGAGATACAGATCCTTCTTGGAATCTCAAGAATAGCAGACGAACGACAAGCACAAAGATAGGGTATGTAAGGATAAAACCAGAAGCCAGGAAAGAAAGATAAAGACGGTGAAGAACGATGCGAAACCCTAGGGCAGCTATCTTATATGGAACAAACAAAAAACCCTAGCCGTCGAATACGAAGAAAAAAGATAGCTGCTAATTCTGAGAAAAAGAATATTAATACGTGGAGAGTTTCTACTAAACTACTGAATGTCGACCTGAGACCAGCGTGTATTGACGATCTGAACCGTTCAATTAAGATCTCTTCTGATTTGTTCCATGCTTTTTCTGTCCACAATACTTATCCTGTATTTCTGACCGTCTAAAGAGGATATTGTTAGTTGATCATAGTTTGGCACACAAAAATATATTAAAACCCTGTCTATTTGATAGATAAGAAGAGGTGGGAAACTTGTGAGGGTGGGTCTCACATGTTTTTTTTTCCAGTAAAGTGCTGATTTATACAAAGGAAAACCTGTTACAAGCCAAGGCCTCATCCTGACAAAGTTGAGAGAGCCAAGGAGTGGAATTAGACCAACAAGTCCTACACCGGATGGACTGGCCTTTCTTAGCTAGGGTATCGGCAATGCCGTTCAATTCCCTAGGAATGTGCACAAATTGCACTGAACACAGGGGGCATAGAGATATCTGATATCCTTAACAATTGGAGAGATCTCCAAAGGGGGGATACTAGATGGATCAGAGATGATCTGGATCACTTCCAAGGCATCAGCTTCAACAATAAGCCGATAGAATCCTTCTTCTAGAGCAAAAAGAACTGCAGACCTGATTGCGTCAATTTCTCCAAATTGGATAGAGGTCACATAGGCAAACTAAAAAACAACAAAAGCGGGGGGAGCTCATATGATCATGCCCAATGAAACCACAACCTCCATAGGATTCTCCAGAGGTAAAAGAAGCGTCAGTATTAAGCTTAAGAAACCCTGGCGGAGGAGGGGACCACCGAAGATGATGAACCCTAGACCTTTTCCCAGGTTGCCTTTGTGATGTATCAGACGGAGGTTAGTGAGCATTCCAAAACTCTAGGAAAAGCTTCTCAGCATTTGCTATAACATCAGATGGGGGCCGATCAAGTTTGTTAAATATCTAATCATTCATAAATAACTAGATCGACCAACAGGTAAAGAAAGCAAGGCTGAAACTCCTCATGTTGTGAGTTGGATTGACAAGAAAAAGAAATAATGGAATATGCATTTTGTAGTGGGAGAGAGAAGAAATGAAAAGGGGATGAATTCTATGGGGAAAAAAAACAGAAATAGGAAGAGTAGAGAGATAGACTGAAAAGTAACTTTTCCATGAATCTCGTTATATCCCTTTGAAAGCGAATGAAGTAAGACAAAGAGAGGTGTCATTTCATCAAACAAAAATAAATGCATTTAATGAGCTTGTTGAAAGCTTCTCACCCCTTTTAACTAAACAATCACATTTGTGGTAGTTTGTGAGAAACAAGTTCAACTTTTCCAATTCATCAAAAAAAAAGTACAATTTTCCCACTTTTTTTTGTCCATCTTTTCTCCATCAAACACCGGATAAAAGTGAGATAAGTAAAAAAACGGTGGGAAAAATGTACTATTTCTCCACAAAATATCAAGGATGTGTGTTTTTGGATATATATGGGGTGAGAAACTTCCAAACAAGCTCATAAAATGCATTTATTATTGTTTGGTGAGGTGGCACCCTTTTTTCCCCACCTCGTTTACTTTCAAAATTTTGACACTATTCTTAAAAAAGTTACTTTTGAGTCTATCTCTCTCTTCTTCCTATTTTCTTTCTTTCTCATGGAATCCCACCCCATGGCAATTTCTTCTCTCTCCTACTAAATCCCACCCCATTACAAAATGTATATTCCATTATTTCCTTGTCAATCCAACCTATGACATGTGGGACCCACCCTCACAAAATTTCCACCCCTATTTATCCAACAAACAAACGGGGCCTATGGGAAAATTGCATAGATCCATTGGATAAGAATTTTAATTGCAAAATAAAGTAGCTTTAAAATTTATTTAATATCCACTAGTTTCAATTTTTTTTTTGATAAAGCGCTAGTTTCAATTTTTACGTACTCTTTAAGTTAGTTATTATTGCTCATGAGCCTAAGTTAGAAAAATAAAAGTGAACTTCTTAAAATACCCCAATCTCACTTCTCGCATATGATTGTTAAACTGGAGTCTAACCTAAAGCCACCTCGACCCTAAGCCTGGCCTGGGTGCTGGTGCCAGCGACTCTCCCATCCTCTCTAGTGGTAGAGTTGCCCAGCTCTAAGGTCACCCTAATAATCAAATTTTTATCCTATCTAGTTACTGCACGGTGCAATGCTGCATCGTCGCGGGTGTCTGCAGAGGCCATGTGCACCATGTGGGGTCCACTTTGTGTCACATGGCCTTTGCGCGCAAGACGATGCAAAGATCGCACCGTGCATCGTGAGAGGATAACCCCCATTAGCTAGTTGAAACCCCCCCCATCCATCCCATTCATGTGAGGGTCCATTGTGCCACACGGCCTCTGCAGCCACCGCACGATGCAGCATTGCACCGTGCAATAACAGGAGAGGATAACCCCCATTAGCTAGTTGAGCCCCCCCCCCCCCACCCTATCCATCCCATTCATGTGAGACTCCAGGTCAATAGTCATACGCGAGTAGCAAGGTTGGGGCATTTAGGAAATTCACTTTTACTTTCTTCTTAGTCCCATGAGCAACAACTAACTTTAGGAGTAAATATTTTCAAAATTAAAACGAGTGGATGCAAAACAAATTTTAAACCTATTTACCTTGTAATTAATTTTCTTAATCTAGAGGGTCTGTTAGGTAGTCGACCGTCGAAAGCTCAACAATCATAAATTGTTAGTTTTATGACAATTATAAAATTAGCTAAATAGGGGCTTCATTACTCTTCTTAACAACTCTACCAGGGTATTTATTCTTGCATCAACTGAGCATATAGGAGTGGGCTTGTAGGTTGGGGGAATTGAGTAAATTGGATTTTATCTTGTATATCCACCCTACACAAGGCTCATGGGCTTAACAGCGCCACAGAAGAGTACGTGCGCTGACGCACTACAACTAGCACTTTGAAGCGAGCAGAAAAAGGGATGCTGCATTCAGCCGTCAAATTTTGCGCATAATGTCTAATCATTTTCACTTCACTCACCTCTTAGACTACATCTTTCAATCAACAATTGGAATCATAGTAGGTGTCTTCAAAGAAGAGCCTGGTTCTTCCAAGAAAATATGACAACTCCAATGAGATTCGATTACTTCAAGAAATGGTATTACAATGAGGACAACTCACACAATTCTTCTGAGGTAAGTGATCAACTTGACTCTGAAGAATTGTTCAATGTGTTTGAGAAGTTACATATTGCTTTTTTGAAAGGATGTGCTTAAAAATAAATTTCTCAAACAGAATTTTTCTTCAATATCTTTCAATCTTGTCTCTGAAAATGTCTTCTGTTTACCTTAATCCTTGTAGAATTTGATCATTTTTTTTGTAGGGATGGGAGTGTTGCATATTTAGAACACTACTCACCAAAAGAAAAGAAAAAAAAAAAAGAAGGGAATGGCTAACACATACTAAAATAGGGGCAGATCAAGACCCATGAAAATTTTCCTTAGATAAGGGAAGAAAGCAACAAATTTAAACAATTTAGGTGCCAGTTAGCACAGCTGGTAAGGGCTGTGGCCACATCTTGGGATTGAATCTTCCTTCACCTCAGGTGTAAGATGGGGGAAATAAGTGTCCACAAAAAAAGGGATACGAATGTCAATTCTCTAAAGATAATTCCAATCATTTCCCAAGCAATTTTAATCATCAATTTATGTAGTTGACATTTCCCACAAATTTCTTGTGAAGGTTCTCTGGAAGTAGATTCATGAGTGGGAACATGTGGATAACCCCCATACATATTTTGTAAAGAGCTTATAGAAAAGCACAGACAACAAACATCATACCTGGCAACAATGGGTAGAGAAGGGAATAGATCCTAGGTTTCTGATACCAAACCTGAACTATATCACCCAATCGATTCAGGTTGGAATTTTAAATGATTTCAAAATAGATGATTCGAAATTTGAGAGGCGCATCAAATTCTAGATAACAGTTAGAGAGAAACATCGAATTCCATGTTTCATGCAGTTGTAAGTAAAACGATATATAATAGAGAAAGCAATTCGAGAGACGCATCAAATTCTAGATAACAGTTAGAGAGAGACATCGAATTCTATGTTTCATACAGTTGTATGTAAAACGATAGAAGATACAATCCCACAATCCCAGTGCCAAAAACACAAGGCTTGAAATTCATCATGACACCAAGGCATACAAACACATCATGATGAGCAAAGGACATCATACAAATCCCCTCAACGGAAAGGTGAAGGGGAGGGGGAGGGTGTAGAGGTAGAGAAAATTCTAACTAACTGATTTATGCTGAAACATTAAGCATCCTTCTTTTGAAACAAAGCTTCGACCTCAGTAATAGTGCTTCGAGCTTCATCCATTTCAGGGCCTTGTTGATCTGCTTCCTCTAGCTCCGCCTGATATGGAAGAGTGTATAGAAGAATTTAGAACTAAAATGTTTTTTCTATTAATGGGTCCCATAACCAAATACTATTGATCCTTAAACTAAAGGAGATGGGAGTTTGCCGATCTTAGCAACTAATTACTTTATTGCTAACATCAACATGTCTCTAGCATGCAAGAGCATGCATTCGGATTAAAAATTTGCAGAGCATTTGATATTGCAACTTAGGGCTAGCAGATCTCAGCATCCACTGAAACAACAAATCCTTGGTCCATATTTATGTGCAAAAGGTGGAATATACAATACCAGAGTTCCTTTTAGATCAGCTAGTGAGGTCTCCAGGCGTTTGTGGCAATCTGGAATCATCATCCTTGACTCAGCCAAAACATTTTCCTGTTCAAAAACTTGGACAATAAGCGACTATTTGGTTGTGTTCATTCAGGCATCATAATGGTTCATGGAAAAAAAACGGTGATAATAGTTAGCAGATATATTCCAAGCTTTAGGAACACTTAGTTAGCATTTGAAGAGAATGTGTACACAGGAGAACTACAGTAAGGTTATTCACTGCCAAGAGTTTTGTAATATAGACTACTGTGGTATGCAGCAAGTGTGTCTTAATTCTCTTTTTATCCTTCCTTCCATTGTACTAACTTTTTTGGTTCTTCAAAAAATCCAAGACATATCAAGAATGGTACTAATTGTGTGGGTCACTATGGTCTACCTGTACACCATATATTTGTGTGGTAATGTAAAGAACATCCTTTGCTCACAAATTCACAATTCACCATGGCACCCCCACATGCACACTTATAGTGCAAGGTTGCTTTGTCATACTTTCTCCTGTATGGTACAAATCCTTCAATTGGAAAAGAGCCAATTTCACAAATCCAAGAACCAACCTAGAAACAAAGAGATACATGTAAGGGTAAGTGAAACTCCCTATGAGGACTGGTTTTTAAATCATTCAAAGAGCAAATGGACTGCTATTTGATTCACCACTAGAAAATATTTCCCTGTCATGCAAGGAGTCATGCGCATTACAACTGAGTTGAAGGATTTGGTTCACTTATTGGATACTTCTGTTCTTTATAGTTGGTCTCCTGGTTAGATCACTCATAGGAGATGAAAGTCAAAGGTGGACAGGATCGATGGAGTCAGCGACAGATCCAGTTTCACAAACCACTAGTCTTTATTATGTTCTATTTCAAATTCAAACTTTGTTATGGAACGGTCCTCCAATTGTCTGGGATTTCTAGCTGGCTGTCTCTAAGGTGTTCTCAAATCTCAATATGCCATGTCAGAAAGAAGTAGAGAGAGAACAGATATAGGCCCTCAGGTAAGTTTAATACGAAAACAGCAAAAGCAACGACAAACAAAAAAAAGTCTGAAAAGGTAAAGATACTGATGTCTTTATCCTGTCTAAACATTGTTTCTAGAAAGGAATCAGTTAACTCAAAGAAAAGTGGGACCCTACCAAATCATGCTGGAGAGAGCATAGTGATAGATCATTTAGGAATTAGGACCATGATGAATTGCAGACACCCATCTCATAGACATGCCAACTCTCCAACAAAATTCATCCAAAACAATCTAAAACTCGATTTTAGAGTAGAAATCTTTCTCATGCCACTTCTCCAACCAAACACACCCAAAACAAGATAAAACTCAAATTTAGAGTAGAAATCTTTCAAAGAATACATGGATTCTTTTTTCCTTTCCTCTTTTTATAATGTTTTTAAGTATATCCTATTGGAGGAGTTTTACACCTAAAACCAGTTACTTCAAATCAAATTTTAGTTACTTCTGCCAGAAATAAGTCATGAAAGTGCTGTTTCTAGTCTGACATAAAAGATAGAATCATTGTGTCTAGAAAACATAACCATGTTGTTGACCTTGGATGCTTGTGGGTAAGTCTGAAAGCAGGAGCTTTTCATGTGCTATAAGTGAAAGAGTCACAACTGAGGCTCTCTCTATGAATAAGCCTCCCTCTAATTTGAAATAAGACCGAGGTTCTTCTGTTGCAAACAAATTACCACCACTATGGTGATGAAATGAGTTAGTCACATTACAGGTGAAAGTTTGCAGCGACAGAAGTACTGTTGGCCCAGCAATGATACATACCAATCAAATGCAGAACTATTTAATTACTTCAATGCTTAAAGAAGAAATTTTTTAACCCCAGATTCGATGTAGGAGAAAGGAGATGTGACATACATGTTCATTTGGTCTTACTATTGAAGTCTTGGAGAGCTACTGAGGATCTGGAGTGCCTTTTCTGATTGTATTAAAGTTTCTACTTAAAATTAGAAAAGGATAGGTAGTGCTGTTAAGATTATATGCAAGGTTTGTTTAGTATAATAGGATATTTAATTATCCTCCTCTTGAAACAGGAATAACATCTTATAGCTAGAGAGAGGAATATATCCGCCATAAGATGTATTACTGATTTACTGTTTCAAGAAAATTGGTTGAGGAGCCAATTTTCTTGAAAATTTTTGAACCACTGAATTACAAGTGATGCGCCATATGATTGAGAAGGTACCCCTAATGCCACAAACTTTTCCTCCAGCAGTTTTCATCTTGCCCCAGAATGTATTGACTAAATATTATGGGTTATAAAGCTCAATTAATATTTTCTCGTTGCTTTCACACGTGGACCAATCAATGTTACATGAGAATGGGTTTTGTTTTTGGTGGTATATGATTACAACTTCTTTTTACTTTTATTAACAGGAAAAAGGAAGATGTATATTGTTAAATGTCAGAAGAGGCAAATTTCATAACGCAAAATCTAATAGCATAGATTGATTATAATTCCAGCCACTAATTTCTGGAGTCTCAACCTACATCAGTAATGGTAATAACTTGTCTACACCAAGTTGTTGAAATTTCATATAAAATCATTGCAGGCATGGATAAGTTTCTATCTTATGAAACTTAACAAACATCGGCATTTCTTGAAAATTTCCATAGCCAAGGACTCATTTTTGGATAACTTGAGGTATGTGACGACAAGTGAGATGATCAAGTTTATGGTGGTGTTCATAGAATGAATGAAGCATTGATGATACCTGCTGCTTAAGATCATATGGATCAGCTCCTTTCTCTTTCATGTCAGCAGTTTTAGCTGCTTCTCTTTCAACCTCTTTCTCATAAGAGTGCAGTTCTTTAATGATGCGCTTGCAAGTGCCTGTTTTGATCTTCAGATTCCTAAGGGTTGCCATATTGACCTGAAAACAAAAAACCCTCTTCAGTTTACGTATTGCTGCATTATTCATAGCACAAACAAATGTGCTATGCAACTCTATTTCCGATCAGTGATTGCAGGTACATTGTGAAGCTTGAAAGGTTATGACACTTGTTTCTGAGTGAATTGAGTCTGATATGCAAGCTGATGTGGCTTATGTTGCCATGTCAGTGTAAGTAGTGGGGTTGGGGATAACTACCCATCTACCCAATAACCACGTTGATGGGAGAGGTTATCGGATAGACTACTTAAGAATAGGTGGGGTCCTTGTTTTTGGTTAATGAGGCATAACCCGTCCATCAGAGCAGCCATTGAAGGAAAACCCAAAAACGAGAAGCACCTAACCACCGCCACCGCTGCCATCGTCTCCGGAAGAAATAAAACTGGAATTGGACAGCATGGCAGGCCATTTCGGTCTTAATGGAGGTAAGTCCGAACCTCCACTTGAGTTTACATGGCTAATAGCCTTCATGATACTGTTGAATGCACTACAACCACCATGCCACTGTAATAATTATATTTTTCATGCGTCCATTGGAACAAGAACAATAAGCAGCAACGCATTTGAGACAGTAAAATAAACTGAAATATCCATCTCCCACTATGTAAATACTAGGGTAGGGACTCATGGCGAGACCCACCTTTCCATTCATTTCCTGATCAAACTCCCAAACTAGAGGTATGGGTTGGTTTATGATTAACAGGATACAACCAATTATTACTTCACAGAAGTAAAACAATATTTCCCAGAGGTGCCAGATCAATCCATGGTGAACTCAATTTCTGTTGCTAAAGAAACTACAGAATATCTAATTTATTTTTTTTCACACCCCCCCCCCCCCCAAAAAAAAAAAAATCAAGAACCTTTTTGGGTTGTCTTATAGTTCTTTGGCTTAAGATCTCTACAGAGTCGATCCCAAACGAACAAAAAAAATCTCCAGCTGACTAATAAAATCTGGCATTTCGAGTTCTAATCGAACAGATCAAGAAAACATGGAAAAAATACATTTCAGATAATAAGAAGGGGGAACGACAGTTACCCTTTTCTCTTGATCAGTAGATCCAAATCGAAGCGCTTTTGAATTGTTTTATGTAGCTTTAGAAGCAGGACGCACAAGGTGAAAGGTTTTTAAGCGCCTTCCGAACCTTTAAGTACACAATTTTGATTTCCAATTTTACCCCCATCTTTAAGATCATTCTCTTATAGTACCCCTCGCTAAGAGTAGAGAGAAGCGAGGATTCTCTCTTTGAGCGTTCACGCACAGAACACTGAAGTTCCCTCCGCTAGTTTGCACCTTCGATCGTTTCGCAAGCGCAGAACCCATCCACTCAGGTTCGTTCTCTTTTACGAGTTCCATGTTTTGGTCGTTCTAAAAAAAAGCTCATTGTACATCAAATGTTTGTTAAAATTTCTCAGTGTATGGAGCAACCCATGAATGCAACTGAAACTTTAAGACAGATATATTAAAGATTTCTGCTTTGATGATCGATATGGCTGGTTTTTAGATTATCTATAAAGGTTATTTGCATACTGAGCGGGTGATATTAACCAATTTCTAGACTTTCTGTTATTGGAGTGGAGGGCTATTGCCCATGATTTTATTATGGTATTATTTACTGTCTACCTGTCGGCAAGCAGCCAGTGATGTTGGATGGCTTGGTTGTTGGCTTGGTGGATATACTAACTACTGTAATCTTTAACAATTCAGTTGGAGAAACTTACTGTCAACTATTAACCATGGTTTTATCCCCTGCCGGCCTGCGTACAAACAGGGAAATGGTGTTCTACTACAATGATCTGATTACAAGGAAATATTGGTTGTTCTACTACAATTATCTGATTATGAGAAATATTGGTAACCTGATTGTGTTAGGTGTGGTTCATGTTTTGCACAGCTTAATTTTCTATGCATCTTTCTTGAAATTTCTGAAAAGAAGGGATTCATCAATAAATTATTTTCTTTGCCTGGAAGCACACTTGTAAAAGAAATGTTGGAAGCATCTACTTTATCAGTGAAATGCAAATTGTGGTATAATCTTTATGAAAATTTAAGAAAACTTGATGTACTATTCTGAAATTTGATATTTAATCTGAAAGAGTAGTTTGAATGACAGCTTTGCTTTTATTTTTGTTTTCTATTCTTTGATGGCTACTGTGATTATCTTAATCTGAAAGAGTAGTTTGAATGACATGCTTATGGTCTTATAAATTCTAGCTTTTTCATTCTTGATGTCGAAATCTCTATTTCATTAATAGATAGATAGACAGGGTAGAAAACTCAGTTATTGTTAATGAGAGTGGCTGGCTGTTGGGGATGAGAAATCCTAAAAATACTCCTGTCATTACACAGAGGTATTCTAGCTGAGTGCTTTGATCTTTTTTTATATTACTAGTACAAGCATGCTGTTTTCTTCTGCAGTGGTTTTTTTTTTAATGCTTCTGATGTTTTTCCTGTGGATGAAAGCTGGTGCTCATGTACCAAATGCAGTAGGCAATAAATTGGAAGAGCTCAATTTTACACCTCCACATCATGCACAATTTTTTGCAGCATACATTACATGACAACAATGGAAAGTAACAAACCTTGTCAAAGGGATATGAAATCCATTGTTAACTTATTACAGTTCCAGTGCATTAGAGTGAATGGAAAGCTCCATTTCTTCCATTTTGGATTGTTTTCCTTCCAAGTGCTCCAGCTTTGTTATTCTTGCGAAGTGGTAATTAAATTTACATGTAGAATTACAAACCCGCAGGGGTTTCAATAAATTAATAGTAGATACAGGAGAATTTAGTACTGTCTAATTACCAGAAATTCTTAGATCTTGTATTTAAAAAAAAAAATCCCAAGCAAGTATTCCATAAATTAATATGGAGTGGACATAGACTCAGCTAGGAACTGACGTAGGACAACTGAACCTACAAATGTCAAGAGGCAACATTACTGGTTGATTTGTTTGTGGACCCTGGCTCAAACCACATAAGTTTTACACATTTGAGAAGTCTTTAAATGTTGGTTGCATGTGGATTCCCTGTTACTCTGAAACTTACAGAGGACTCTGCAGCTGGATTTGGTCAGTGTCAATTGATTGGGTAAACTGTTCCATTCCAAATCTCAAGTTGTGTTAAATCCACCAAGCGCACCGCGGGGGGGGGGGGGGGAGGTAAACAGTTGGAGCATATTTGTGTGAAAAACACTTCTTCATGGATAGGAAATGGTGAAAGATCATTCTATTAGAGTACAATCCTTTTTTCTGCGGAAACAAAAACCCGATCATACAAAGAACACATTTTTTAAAAATAGTACCAGTGGTTACCAATTGCTATACATTTCATAATGTTGTTATCACCATCAGCACTGCCATTTGAGCTTGTCCAAGTGTTTGAGGTTGCCTCAACCTTTTAATTGCATGTTACCTGATTTCTGTGGTTGATTGTTAATAAAAAGATTAAAAGAAAACTTGTGACATTTATAATTAGTTTGATTGGGTTGTTGAAACAGGAGATGGTTGAAGTCAGAAGGGGACGTTTCTTCAACTCCCTGAGAGGACATTTTGGAATGACCATCATTTATGGATTATTATCAGAATACTGCATCCATTTGGAACAACTATAATCTTTCCTCTCGGAGGGTATCTTCTCTCAATATATCAATGAAATGTGGATATGAATTTCTTGAATAATGTATGAAAATGACACTAACTATGATAAGGGTACTCTTAATGCATCATTGCTTCAGCAAAAACTCTTCATTGGGAGCATGTTTTGTTTCTGTTATTGGGCACAGTGTAGCAAGATCAACTTTTGCTGGGGAAAGCAGCCTAAACCCGAAGTTCCCAGAGTTTTTAGTATCATCTATATCTCATAAATTATCTCCAACTCCACGTTTTCAGCAATTTTCTGCTGCCACAGAGCCTCATAGGATCTTGTGGAAAGGTTCCTCTAATGCACTCTTATTGGACAAGCTTCAAACTGCTTTAAAGGATCACAGAGTGGACGAAGCATGGGAGGCATTTAATGATTTCAAAGGCTTATATGGTTTTCCAAAATACTCTCTTGTTAACCAATTGGTCATTGAGTTGTCCTATTCATCTGATTCTCATTGGCTTCGAAAGGCATATGATCTGGTCCTCCTGATTGTAAATGAGAAGCCGGATTTGCTTCACCATGATTTCTTGACCAGGTTGGCTCTCTCCCTGGTAAGAGCTCAAATGCCTATTCCTGCTTCCACCATCCTCAGATTGATAATGGAAAAATATAAGCTCCTATCCATGGATTTATGGAAAACCATCTTTATTCATATGGTAAAGACAGATGTAGGGACGTGTATTGCATCCAATATCTTGGCTGAGATTTGTGAATGTTTCCTGCATCGTAAGGTTGATCATAATGTAAAAAGTTTCAAATGCTCAAGTTTGATGAAGCCTGATACAATGATCTTCAACCTTGTTCTTGATGCCTGTGTACGGTTCAGATCAATGTTGAAGGCTCAACAGGTAATAGAGTTGATGCCACAGGTAGGAGCTGTAGCTGATGCGCACTCCATTGTGATTATTGCTCAGATCCACGAGATGAATGGACAAAAGGATGAGCTGAAGAAATTTAGACACCTTGTCGATGGAGTTTCAGTCCCGTTGCTTCACCATTATCGGCAGTTCTACGACAGTTTGCTGAGCTTGCACTTCAAATTCGATGATATTGATGCTGCATCTGGGTTAGTGTTGGATTTGTCTAGACACCCAAGATCTTCCCATAGAAAGGATCTTCAAAAGCCTTGCGTAGTTTCAATTGGTTCTGGTAATCCTAGGATGGGACTGAGAATGCAGGTCGAACCTGAGCTGTTGCAGAAGAATTTTGTTTGTGGAGTGGACAGTCAGCCCGAACTTGTTAATTTCATGGATGGGAGACTTGTACTTAGTAACAAGGCCCTTGCCAAACTTATTATTGGCTTCAAGAGGGATGGGAAGGTTGGTGAGCTATCAGTGCTTCTAGTTAACATTCAAACAGAGTTGGGCTTATCCCAAGAAGCTGGTTTGAGCTCTGAAGTGATCAATGCTTGCGTTCAGTTGGGCTGGCTGGAGACTGCCCATGACATTTTGGATGACATGGAACAGGCAGGTAAGCCCGTTGGTTCCGTTACATATTTTTCTCTATTGAGATCCTATTGCAGAGAAGACATGTTGAAAGAAGGCAAAGGATTAGTAAGACAAATGAGAAAGGCCGGTTTGCTCACAGACTTGCCTGATGAGGAGGTTATCTCAACATGTCTTCCAGAAGAAAGTGGCATGTATCTTTTTGATTTTAAGCCTGCCTCTTTAGTTGAGAAATCAGGTTTGGCAGAGTCTTTGACCCGAGAATTGAGGAAGGAAGAAAAAGCAACATTTTCACTGGTTTACAAAATTGATTCTTCAATTTATTTCTTCTGCAAGGCCAAAATGATGGAGGACGCTTTGAAGGCGTACCGAAGGATGCAGGAAAGGAACCTACAGCCTACGGTGCATACTTTTTTTAACCTGATAAATGGGTATTCTTCTTTGGGTATGTATCGTGAGATTACAATTTTGTGGGGTGATATCAGGAGGCGACTGCATAGTGGAGATTTAGAGGTGAACAGAGATTTGCAAGAGTTATTGTTGTGGAATTTTATTCGAGGTGGGTACTTTGAGAGATTGATGGAAGTCATAAGTTACATGATACAGCATGGGATGTATATTGACAAGTGGAAGTATAAGAGAGAATTCCTAAAATTCCACAAGGGTCTGTATAGAAATTTAAAGGCATCAAAAGCTAAAACTGAGGCTCAGATTAAGAGGCTTGAGCATGTCAGTGCATTTAGGAAATGGGCTGGTATTGATTGAATGTCCTTGCTTTTGTTCAAGCATAGTTTCATTAGGGTGCAGCCATTTATGCCAAGCGTAGTCATTTGTTGACAGGCTTTAGATCCATGGAAACTAAGTTGAATGATAAAGCAACAGAAAACGACTGTGTTGATGGCTGAGCTGGAAGATACTTTCATAAAACCCTGCAGCTGAGCAACCGGGTATAATGTTCTTATACCAGGTAAGATTTTATTGGCCAGAGTGGACCTGCTTCCGAACTTCACTGTCTGGTGTGGATTTAAGCTCTGCAAGTTATTGAACATTGGAATATTTGTTGTCTTCCCAACCCCAAAGTATGTCAAACAGAAGTTTTTTCGAGTCCAGAGGCTGTATATGTGGCGCACCTTGCTTTGTTTGGAAGGACATATCTGGAGAGGAGATCATTTGCTGTCTGGTCAAGAGATGGATTATTGGTTGCATAGCCTTGGACTTGAACAAGCCCGTGACTGGCCTTAAACGGGTGGTTGCTGTGTAGAAAGGTTTTCCCTCTTTTTTTTTAAATATTTATGCGTCAGAATAAATTCTACCCTCATATCTATGCAAATGGAATTTGAAATGCAAATTTCTAAACTTTACTAGAAATTGAGAACAATAAGGAAGTTTTTTAACACATGATGTTAGATCTTATCATCACGGCTTGGGAAACTCGTGGGCTGGGGTCCCAATAACTTACCACATGTCATTTGTTCAAAGTTCCCCTTCACTACTGTATTATTCTAAGCTTTAAATGTATAATGGTTTTATGTACGAGCCATCATTAGTTAGCTGTTATTATCATCATTATCATTGATCTTGATATGCAAGCGGTTTAGTGGTTTGTCGCTGAAGATGAGTATTGAACCAGGTCTTTTTTACAACCCCCCACCAACATAAAGCTGAATTTTGTATTTATTTAAGTTTTAAATTTAGTCTTTCAGCAAGTTCAGAGCATGGATTGAATTGAAGAATGCAGCAACTTATCAAGAACTTTTTTCCTGCCTTGTAATTGGATGGCACAAGCAAAGGACCTTAGGTTTGAGGGATCCTGTATTCTGCTGTGTTGTTTATGGGTTTTGGTTGAACGCAGATGGAAGTGTGTCAGCAATCCACTACCCCCTTTTTAACTGGGTTGGACTATACCCTAATTTTATTTTTTTTGGGTTGAAAATGCAAAACTAAACTCTTAACCCTGTATTCCTTTCTATGTAGAGGGCTGAAATGATACATGTATACACAGATCACTCATAGGCAATAGTGTCATGCGCATCAGTCTAACCCTTGTGTTTCAATCTTCTCCTTGCAAATAACAAGCCTTATTACCAAAAACAAAAAACAGAAAAGCCTTTTTTCTATACTCAAATTTCAGAATTAAGGTTGTAAAGCTTAAAACCTACCTTGGCATGTCATGTGTATAGATCATGTATATAAGCAAGATTTCCGGCCTTATACATTGTAGTGTCCAGAGGCACTGGGTACGCCATTTTTTTAAGAGTCCAGATGCATTGATCGTCTTTCTAATGAATATTGTGCATGACAGATACTCAACATAATTGCTTTTAAACATGCCATGAGTTGATGCATGCCGAGTGATTGGACCAATGAAATGTCATTGAGCGATCGGAGGAACTCTTGAACTTCTTCCAATCTTGAAGTGCCACTGTCATGTCAGTCACCTTGGCTTTTACACCACGACAACAATTCGCATGGACAGTTATCACCACATTAAAATCTCTGCTATCAATGCAGAATCCGCTAAAATAGAGTATGTCCATGAACATCACTTTGAGCCCCAACTGTTTAAACACACCCTCGTTCTTCATCTTCTCAAGCACATACTGTTCATTCATCCCTCTTGAATTGTTTTTCTTGTTATACCAGGAGTCGAACAAAGCAATGGTCTTGTTGTTTGGTCTGACGAAGTAGAAACCAGTGTTGACGTGGTTCTCTTGTGACCATGTGTCGCCATTGAAACCATCACTGCTGAACTGGAAGTCCATTCCTTCATCTAAGTTCAACCTCTTGAAAGGATTTCTCAACCACATTACATCTGTATCCTATGGCAAAGATGGAAAGGGATTACTGAAAGACTTCAATTCATTAAATGGTCAACATCAAGAAGTTGGACAGATTATAAACATGATGCAAAATCCCAGATTCTATCCTGTCTAATGAGTACTAAGAAGGTTCATCTTGTTGGATGTGAAGCAGGCTATTGGATGGGTTCACATTTGAGGGCCCAATGCCCTTAGAATTCCAAGCTTCACACAGAGCATTGTCAAACAGGTACAGGGCAAGTACAAAAACCGAATTCGGATAGGTTTAACTTGAATTTTGCAATTATACACTGGTCATGGCTGCAATTATACACTGGTCATGGCTATTACTGGAAATGAGACAATGCCTCTATCACATATGTTGCTGAATCTATAGCCATAGACCTGGCTGACTTGGGGTGGGTAAATATACAGAATCATATCATAGATTAACAACATTTTTTCTGAAATCATTCAAAATAATACACTCTATCCCAATAAGACAACTGGTCCATTTTAACCCAATCAGGCAAATACCTACCCTGCAACCAAAGAATTACTTAGTCAAACATCATCTACCTAAAAGGGCTGAGCCTCATATACCACCTAACCTCTGAAGCTTCCTCTCCCATATTTCCCCTATATTGAGAACAGAGTCTGTTAAACATCAAACAAAGTCCTGAAATGTCTTAGCCTATTGTATTTATTCTCTTCCATTTGATCCTTTGACCTGCTCTCATTATTCTTCTTCTCATCTCTGTACCTAATATGTAATCTAATGTATGAGGTAATTGTTTTATTGTAAATGTTCTTCCCAAAGAAAAACAGCTAAATAATCCCTCTTGAAAGTCATATGATGATTGATAAACATACCGTGAAAATAAAGCTGTAACCATGTCTGAGGACATCACCAAGGAAGAGAACTCTTGTCCACATCATCTTAACAAAAATATCAGACATGTAGAGCCCCTCTCCACTGAAATCAACTCCATTTGTTACAAGTTTGTAGCAGTGAAGCCGTCGAAAATTGCAGCGGTCAAAGGCTGTTTGATCAACTGCAACAAGGAGAAGGTGATTGAGCAATGGTATTGTATCTTCTCCAACCCAGAAAGCCTCCAAGAACACATCCAGCATCGTCTTTTCAGGACTGTCTCCTTCAACATAAGCTTTGTTTATCATAGCAATTATAACTGTCTTGTTTCCCATTGAAGCTTGTTCCAGAGCTGCTTCAAGATCATCTTTTGGAACATCCATGGTATTCTAAAATCCAATGAAAGGCCAGTGTTTGAATTTCTTGAGAAAATAAGGAACAAAAAGGAGGAGAGTGAGAAGATCCTTACCATGTTTGGTGATAGACATTGGCAGTTTTGGAATGGAGAGAAAACATTGGAGATGGAGGTGGTGGAGATGCAAAAATAAAGTACTACTCCAAAGAAGAGAAGAGACAGTACTTTGATTTGTATACTGTTACTCTTTTCTGTGCAATCCATTATCCTCAGTGACTTTGGTGTTAAACAAGCTTTCTGAACTCCTCAAATAAAGTTTGCATTGTTTTGCAACACTATATATAAAACTAACCTGTTTATTAACAGACAAACACGGTTCATGTGGTGGTTGGCATTTGGCACATAGTGGTTCTATTAAAATGCATTGTACATTTATGTTCTCTAATTAATCATACTTTTCTCACCCAAATTTATACCAAAGATGTGGACCAGATATGGAATCGGTGGGCCATATTTTTCTCAACTGCCCTTTTTCGAAAGCTGTTTGGTTCGGTTCGTCACTCTCCCAAGTGGTTAATTTTCCTGATCAAGTTACTATGAGTGATTGGTTTAAAGCTTGGGATCCTATTTTTTCTGTTGATAAGAAAAAGGCACAAGATCTCTTTTCTCTTGCAACGTTCATAATATGGTATATTTGGAGAGCAAGGAACGATATCATTTTTAAGCATCACTCTTGGTCGCCAGTTGAAGTCATTAAGGCAGCAGATAAAGCTTTTCATGAATTCAATCAGGTTACCAAAACTCCTCACAATATTTCTCCTCCCATGGATATCCATCCATCTAATATTCAGGTGCCTTCCCACAAGTGGATCCCTCCTTTTCCTTGGGTTAAATTGAACGTTGATGCTGTTTGGAATAAAGTTTTGAGGAAAGGTGATATTGGGAACATTATTCGTGATCACTCTGGCCTTCTTCTCTCGGCTTATTCATTCGGTGTTCATTGCGATTCTACTTTTATTGGCGAAGCGATTGCCATCCACTCTGGTCTTTTGCTTGATATTAGAGGTGGCTTCAGTAACGTCTTAGTGGAATCGGATTGCTCTTGTCTTATCAACCAGCTCTCCTCTTCAGAGCCAGAGATTGCTATTGATAGTATTTTTCATGATATTGTTCATCTTCAAAAATCTTTTGTTGAATGCTCCATTTCTTATGTTCCAAGGTCTGTCAATTCTGTGGCTGATTCCTTGGCCAGGTCGGCCCTTTCAGTAGAGTCTCCGATTGTTTGGCCTCTTACCTCTCCTTGGCTTCTCTATCTTTGTGAGACAAAAGCCAATGTTTGTAATGACTCTTTGATTCAATGAATTTTCTTTCTATCAAAAAAAAATAAAATTTGTGTTTATTATCTGCCAGATTATTATTTTGATAACACCTTCATTAAGTTTAATTAATTAAATTGTCTTCAAATAAATCTCAACGACTCTGTCTAATTGTTAGGAAACAAGGGGAATATAAATGGATACTTTTTGTGATTATTATTAACTACTACCTCTTAATTGTGTAACTAAACTCCAAAAAGGACCGTGAAAGACGGACAATAGTTTAATTAAGTTAGTAGATTAGTTATACGAACAAGAATGCGTTGGGGAAAAAACACACATAAGTGGATCCCATTCTTCAGTTCGCTTGTCCATTCTCTATCCTCTTAAATTGGGACATTGGAACATACTAAAACCCTAGGATGGTGGGTGAACCGTCCTTACTTCAATTTCTTGTTCGACGCCCATTGTCTTTTCTCTTTATTTAATCTTTCATTATTTTTTCTGACTATTATACGAATCAATCAACATTGGAACTGATTCTGATCTGGTAATTTGTTGAAATCGAAACGGTACCAAAATTTGGGAATGGTGTCATTTGTCGTTTTTTCCCTTATGTTTGGAAAACAAAAAACAAAACGTGTTTAAAAGGGTAAAAAATGGAAACAAGTTTTGTGCTAACTATGATTGTGAGTTTCTGACTAATCACTGATTCCTATCGATTTTGGGTTTATTTCAATCAAACTCAAATTGAAATCAATGGAGGCCGATACCATATCCAGTTTGGGGTTTTGAAACCTTGTTGCTTTTTTGCTTATTTAAAAAATAAAAAACATAAACATGGGAGGTTCTTAAAAAAAATTTGGGGATGTGCAGGCATGTATACCTTTATATGTGGAAGGCCAAAATGTTATATTTATACCTGAAAAAAACCCTTTACAGATCACCCACAGGCAAGAATTCTCCTTGCAAACAACAAGCTTTAGTACCCAAAAAAAAAAAAAAAAAAAAAAAAAAAAAAAAAAGCAGAATAAATCATGAATATAAACAAGATTCCAGGGCTTAATGTAATTAATTTCACATTGTAAAGTCCAGCTGCATTGGATGGATATCTTTCTAAAGAATTCTGTAAATGTTAGAGACTCAACAGAATTGCTTCAAAATTTCCATGAATCGATGCAGGCCGAGTGATTGGACCAATAAAATGTCATTGTACGATCAGTGGAGCTCTTATACTTCTTCCAATCCTGAAGTGCAATGGTTATATCAGTCACCTTGGCTCTTACACCACGACAGCAATTCGCATGGACGGTTGTCACCACATTAAAATCTCTGCTATCAATGCAGAATCCGCTAAAATAGAGGTTGTCCATGAACTTCACTTTGAGCCCTAACTGTTCAAACACACCATTGTTCTTAATATGCTCGAGCACATGCTGTTCATTCCTCGAGAAGTTTCTATTGTTATACCAGGAATTGAACATAGCAATGGTCTTGTTGTTTGGTCTGACGAAGTAGAAACCAGCGTTGAGGGTGTTATTTAGTGACCATTGATCGCCATTGAAAATATCACTGCTGGGCTGGAAATCCACACCTTCATCTAAGCTCAGCCTCTTGAAGGGATCTCTCAACCACATTATATCTGTATCCTATGGCAAAGATGGAAAGGGATTACTGAAATTCAATTGATTGAATAGTTAACATCAAGAATTTGGACAAAATTATAAAGAAGATACAATTGACATGATGCAAAACAAATATCAGAACTCCTATCCTGTCTACTGAGGACTAAGGAGCTCCATGTTGTTGGACATAAAGGAGGATATTGGGCAGGATCAAATTTAAGGGCGTAAGACCCTAGAAAATCTAACCTTCACACAGAGCAGTGTCAAACAGGTACAGGGCAAATATAAAAACGGATTCTTGTAGGTTCAACTTGAATTTTAGTCATGGCTATAACCGGAAATGAAACAATGCTTCTTTCACATATGTTATTGAATCTTAGCATAAGCCTAGAAACGGATTCTACAGAATCATATCATAGATTAACAATATTGTTTCTGACATCATTTGCAATTATCCACTTTATCCCAATAAAACAAATTGACCCACTTTACCCCAATCAGACAAACACCTACTCTACAATCATATAAGTACTTAATCAAACATCATCTACCTAAAAGGGCAGAGTGTCATATACCACCTAACCTCTGAAGCTACTCCCATATTCCCCCTATATAAATAACAGTCTTTTGACCTGTATGTCACACATCTTAATTAGATCAAACAAACTCCTGAAATGTCTTAGCCTACTTTATATCCTTCTCTTTTCGTATTTTTTTAAAATCTTCTGACCTGCTCTCAGTAATCTTTTTCTCGTCTCTGTACCTAGTATGTGATGTTATTTTCTAATTTTAGAGCAGGAGTTGAACAAAGCAATGGTCTTGAAGTGGTTATTTTGTGACCATGAGTCACCGTCGAAACCATTACTGCTGAACTTGGAAATCGACACCTTCATCTAAGCTCAACCTCTTGAAAGGATTTCACAACCACTTTATATCTGTAAGCTATGGCTAAAAAGGAAAAGGATTGCTGAAAGACTTCAATTGATTGAATGGTTAACATCAAGAAGTTGGCCAAATTATAAAGAAGCTACTATTTACATGATGCAAAACAAGTATCCCAGATTCTGTCCTGCCTAATGAGGACTAAGGAGCTCCATGCTGTTGGACATAAAGGAGGATATTGGACGGGCTCAAATTTGAGGGCCTAAGGCCCCCAGGAAATCTAACCTTCAATTCCTCAATTCACCGAGACAGTGTCAAACAGGTACAGGGCAAGCAGAAAAACTGAATCCTTGTAGGTCAAGCTTGAATTTTGCAATCAAACACCGGTCATGGCTATCTATCACTCAACATTAGTCAATGCCTCTAATACGTATTGAATCTATAGTCAGAGGCCTGGCTGAACTGGTGCGGGTAAATCTACAAAATCATATCATAGGTTAACAATATTTTTCCCGAAAATAATTTTCAATAATTAATTTTATCCCAATTAGACAAATACTTACTCTGCACCTAAAAAAATACATAATCAAACATAATATACCTAAAAGGGCAGAGTATTATATACCACCTAACCTGTGAAGCTACCTCTCCCATATTTCCCCTATATTTAGAATAGTCTTTTAACCCATAAGCCACACATCTTAATTAGATCAAACAAACTCCAGAAATTCCTTGGCCTACTGTATTCCTTCTCTTCTCGTATGCTTTGATCCTCTGACCTGCTCATAGTAATCTTATTCTCATCTCTTTACCTAGTATGTGATCTAGTTTTTATTTTATTTTATTGTATATGTTCTTCCCAAATAATAAAAAAGAAACAATCCCTCCTAAAAAAATCTATCCATTCGATTCATGAAATACACTTATACACATAATTTCAAATGAAATTCAAAGAAGAATGTACCTATATCATAGCAGTTGATATGATGATGATGATAAACATACCGTGAAAATGAAGCTGTAACCACGTCTGAGGATATCACCAAGGAAGAGGACTCTTGTCCACATCATCTTAACAAAAATATCAGACATGTAGAATCCCTCTTCACTGATATCAACTCCATCTGTTACAAGTTTGTAGCAGTGAAGCCGTCGAAAATTGCAACGGTCAAAGGACTTTTGATCGACTGCAACAAGGAGAAGGTGATTGAGCAATGGTATCGTATCTTCACCAACCCAGAAAGCCTCCAAGAACAAATCCAACAGTGTGATGCCTCCAGGGTTGTTGTCCCCTTCGACATAAGCTTTGTTTATCATAGCAATTATAACTGTCTTGTTGTTTCCCATTGAAGCTTGTTCCAGAGCTATTTCAAGATCATCTTTTGGAACATTCATGGTGTTCTAAAATCCAATGAAAGAAGAACCCACCAGCCAATATTTCAATTTCTTATGAAAATTGGTGGAAAAAAAAAAAAGAGGGGTAGAGTGAGACAGAAAGAGGATCCTTACCATGTTTGGTGACGTGTTTTCGCAGTTTTGGAATGGAGAGAAAACCTTGTAGATGGAAGCAGCGGAGATGCAAATATACAGTACTACTCCAAAGAAGAGAAGAGAGAGTAGTGTGATCTTTAAACCATTACTCTTCTCTGCAAAATTCATTTTCTTCAGTGACTTTGGTGTTCAAGCTTTCGGACTCCTCAAATAAGTTTGCATAATTTTCCAACACTAGATATAGAAGTACCCTGTTATTAAGAAACTCTCCCATGGTTGCGTCGTGGACGGCACTATTGGTTTTATTAAATAGTAGTTCAAAAAAAAAAATTTGAAGACTGAAGCGTCTTTGACTCTTGATAGCTGCAACTGAAACCGTCAATGGCGACTTTAAACCATCAAACAAGAAAGCGAGAAAGAAAGAATTGCCCCTGCAGCCGCCAAGGCGGCCGGGTCAGCATGACGGAACAAGAGCAGCATTTGCTGCTGAAAACGATATCGCCATTTATAAGTTGTGAACTTCCTTCCTCATCGTTTGTTTTTCTAGGGTTTTGAGCTCAATCCCCACAGAATGAAGAATTATCGAATTCGCGAACTGAGAAAGAGAACATGCGGAGGAGACTTCAGTGGCGTACTATTGGGGACAAGCGGAGGAAATGTTATTTTACTCTGCAATCAAATTAGCAATCAAATTATTTTAAGGGCTCATGTTCTTTGTGCCGCATACACATGGACCTGTGTCACTCGGGGGCAAGACGGTCATTGCGCTCACCCCATATGTCTGGGCGCAGCCTGAACCTTGGCACAGAGAACATTTTCTTTTATTTAAATTTGAAAAGGAAAATAATGGCGTGTAGCGGAGGAAATTTTATTTTACTCTGCAATCAAATTCTTTTAATTTAAAAAGAAAAATAAAGATTATCCTGTAGGCCTGTATTAGAACGTGGGCCAATGAGAGTGCAAGAAAAAAGTCATCAACATTGATGCAATTAATTTTTTTGGGGGTAAAACATAGATGCAATTATTAATTTGATAGGAATAGTTTGGCTGATTATATTATCAAAATATAATTTTTAAATAGAAAAAGGAATTTTTTTTTTTTTATAGAAAGAAAATTTATTGCAAAAGAGGACAAGAAGACAAGGAAAGGAAAGCAGCCACATTGTCCTACTTGCCATGAACAAGGCCGTCCTGATTAGGAAATGAACTAATGTTAACATCTTTAGAAATATAACCAAAAGAACAGTTACAAAGTCTTGATCGATTCGAGTTGGAGATATAGGAAATGAAATCAGCATTATCCGATTCAACCTCAATACTTTGAGCCCCATTCTTTATAGTTTTTTGCAATCCCACTAGGATTGCCAAAGCTTCACTCGAAAGAGGGTCTGAGAAGGAAATCATATTTGAAAAGGAGTAGAGAGGAACTCCCCCATGGTTACAAACAATTCCGCCAATATCGCTCCATGACTCATCTAATGGGAATGTTGCATCGCAGTTACACTTCAAAACCTGGTCTTGCGGGGCTTCCAATACTTGTTTGGAATCTGATCCGGAGTTGCTGTGTTTGACAGATTGGAACCATTAGCATAGAGTCATAAACTGACCAGAATTCTCTATAACTCTTCTATGCCTTGGAGAACACCTTTGTCAGGGTCCATTCTTTAACATTGAAGATCAAGTCATTCCTTGTAATCCATAAAGACCAACAAATAAGTGAGAATAACGCTTAGGACCTCCTTTTCCTCCTTGTTTGCAAAGTTAAACTGCTTCGATGCTTTTAGAAGTTGAACAAGAGAAGGGGAGTCACTGCCAGGGACCAGTAAGGATAGTTCACTGTCAAACCAAGTTGCCCTAGCAAAGGGACAACCTAAAATGATATGATCGATGGTTTCGGTTGTAGCGCCACATCTTCTACAAGAGGAATCCATAGGGGGACATCTCTTTGATAGATTCTCGCCGGATGCAAGCCCTTGCACACAAATTCTCCACATGAAATTCTTCACGTTTGGAAGAGATTTACATCCCCAAATGTGCTTCCAAATAGATGTCGTAGCCATTTTCCATTAATGAGAGCAAGATGAGGAAGCTTGGAACAGTGTTTGGTAGTCAGCAGGTGATATGCTGTCTTAACTAAGAACTTGTCATCCTTGGCTCCCCCCCCCCCCCCAATAGAGTTGGTCTTCTCTAGGATTCACGCTCAACCTGATTTTTAGAATTGCAGATTTATCAACAGGGCTGAATCAACGATAAAAAAGATCAGTCCGCCAAACATGGCTCTCATGGTCTATCAAGTCATATACTTTCATTAGATCACATTCAGGAAGACGGGCACCTTGGATTTTGAAATTGGGAAGAGAAGGTATCCATTTTCTCTACCAAATGTCACATTTCTCACCATTGCCAATTTGCCAAACCAAATTGCTTGATATCACTTTCCTTCAACTATAATGCTCATCTAAGACCAGGATGGATTGTTACCCAATGATGCATCCATGAACTCGCAATTAGGAAAGTAGATAGCTTTAATAAATTTAGTTCATAAGGAGTCGTGATTCTCATAGAGTCTCCAAGCTACTTTAGACAGGAGTTCTATTTTGCAGAATTGAATCATGAAGTTCTAAACCTCCCTTTTCCTTAGAGTGACACATCCATGATATCCAATTGATTTTTTGCTCGTCCTCCTATTGGTCCCAATAAAAATTTGAAATAGCTTTCCTTACAGTATCATGGAGAGTAGGCAGGGCAAAGTGAGATGCGGCACAACTAGACATTGATGAAGCCACTGCTTTAATGAGAACTTCAAGTCCCAATTGGGAGAGAAGCCTTTGTTTCCATTCCTGAACTCTCTTACAATTCTTCATACCAACCTTATTAAATATCTCAACTTTAGAGACACCAATTTATGATGAAAGCCCTAGATATTTAAAGGGGCCATCGCCATATGACACTTTTAGGATACGAGAGCCACCTTTTAAACCGAGGCAGGGTGTTGGGACCAAAGGTGAGGCTAGACTTGCTTGGATTGATTTCTTGACCGCTCGCTTTGCAATAAACATCGAGACATGCCTTGAGATGAATAACTTCCTACAATTTGATTTTTGAAAAAGGAGGCAATTGTCTGCAAAGAGGGGATTGAAAAATTGGATCGGATTTGCAAAAAATATAAAAATGCTCCTGTAAGTCATGTACACCAGGGGTTGAAAAATTGGATCGGATCTGTCTATTCGGGCTGATCCTGATCCAGACCGATTTGGATCGAATCGATCATGTACAAAACTAGGGTTTAGAGTTTTTTTTTTTTGTCAATTTTCACCAATTCTAAACTGTTTCATATCAAAATCAATCGAAACCGATCCGGATCCCAATTCCTATTCTTAAAAGTAGATGAAATTTTAAAAAAATTTGTTTTTTTGTCTACAAATGGATTTATTCTTTTGTAAGAAAAGGATTAAAAAAGAAAAAACTAGGGAGTGGCTTATTAATTCTCAATCAAATTTCGGAGTGAATTAAATGAGGTCTTTAAAAAAAAAAAATAGTGAAGATGCCCTGTAGTCAAGACTCAAGAACACATAGTTGGAAACAATAGATCTAAAAAGAAGAAGTTCGACGTTAGGGATATGTGTGAATCCGTACCATTAAATGATAATTTTTGTTTGGTGCCCTTGTTGCAGTCTATTTGTGTTTGGGAGATGTGCGCACTCTCTTTCACAAAGTTCTTTTTTCTAAAATATATAAGGGAAAAAGTTCTCTATCCGGGAGTGTGGCCTACGCCAGCACTCCCATGAGTCTATCTCTCTCCTCTCCATGTGAAAAGACACCTCTGCCCCCTTGTTTTAAGGAGGAGAGAGATAGACAAATGGGAGTGCTGGCGTAGGCCACACTCCCATACAAAAAACTGCTTCCCAATATATAAATAGTGAGAAAGTATGCTACCTGGTCGCACCAAACACGCAGCCCCTGCGTCTTGATACAGGGTTGCTCGAAATGACCATCGCACCCCTGGTCATTTCTGGGATTCCAGGGGGTGTGGTGGTCATTTCGCGTGCCCCTATGTCAAGGCATAAGGGCAACGTGCACTACACAATCAGGTGGCGTTCTCTTTTCTCATATAGATATTTAAATAAAAAATTATTTTATTTGTGTATAAAAAAATAACATAAAAAATAGCTAGAGCTCGTCCAGGCTGGGATTGGGCTGAGCACAAAATGACTCCCAAGATGAGTCTAGATTTAAAAAATGCTTCCAACCCCGAGCATGTTGCAAGACTACCATATCAATATGCTTGGAAATGAACTTAATTATATCAGTGGTTTCAACTTTCAATCCAGTTGGTCCTGATCGCTAAGTAGGTTTCAAATTTATTTTACATCCACCATTATATATGTTAAAAAATTTACATAATCCCCAAAGTTGGTAAGTACTCATGCCACATAAGAATAAAATAAAAGCAAACTTTCAAAATTGCCCCAATCTCATTAACTATTTTAAAAATCGTGAAATTCGATGAAAGTGCACCGTAATTGTAGGAGTAAAAATCAAACTCCTATTACCCCCTCCAAAAAATGAAAACAAAACTACAACATCAGTCCAAAAGGAAGTACACCTTAATTGTTGGAATAGAAAACAATAGAAACGTATTAAAAAAAAGAGGATGATTCACCCACCAACCTAGGGTTCACAAACCCCTCCTAGGGTTTTCGTATGTTCCAAAATACCCTCTCGATACCTATTCCTGCCCTGCGGTAAATTGGATCCCCCCATTCACCGTGGGTGGAAGGAAACTTGGTAAAAAAAAAGAGTTAGAGAAACAATTAAAAAAAAGAAACAAGTAGAGAAAGTTGCATATCGCTTCCTATTTTTCCCATCATAGTTTAAAACAGATTTTTGGGGCAATTTTGAAAGTTTGTTTTTATTTTATTCATGAGTGGCATGAGTAAGGGTGTCAATCGGTGCAGTTTTGGTTATTCGGTTCGGTTGCAGTGTGGTTTACATTTTGATAATTGAAATCAAAACTGAATCGGATAGGAATTAACCAAAATCAAAATCGTTTTTTATACAGTCCAGTTTTACCGGTTTCTATCCAATTCACAACCGGTTTACATGCAGTTTGTGTAGTGTAGGTTTTGGGAAACAATAATGAAGACAACCTCAGTTTTCAAAGCCTTTATATCCCCGTGTTTCCCCATTCTTTTTTCGGACTCCCTCTCTCATCATATTTCCCATGTCTATGTGATTAAAAAAAATATATATATTCCCATTTTCATGTGTCCTTTTCCTTTCCTATTGTTTGTTTTTCCTTTTTTTTTTCCCTCTTCCACTCTCACATGATAAACATACTATTTCTTCTAATAACAAGTAGGGTTTTGTTAATCCATTTTAACATCATCAATCATTTTCAATTCGAAGTTGAACAAATATAATATATAGTTAACCGAAGACATTTTACTTATTTTATGTTTCAAGCTCGTATGATGTAATAATTATTGTTTATTAAATTAATTATTATGATATTAATTAATCTAATTGATGCATGTGCTAGTATTTGAGTAAGAGGTACTAGTTTCTATTCGGTTTAGAATCGCGGTTTTGCGGTGTAAATCAAAATCAAACTAGAAAGATAACCTATATAACCAAAAATAGGATCATTTTGCTGCGGTGCTATTCGATTCGATCGTAAAAGGTCGGTTCCGGTTCTGATATTCGTTTCAGTTCCATTTTGATTTTTGATACCCTATTCATGGATTATTTTCCTCTCTAATTCCTAACGCTCAGCAGTGCGGCAGTGCTAGGTGGAGATACTGACACGTGGCAGCTCAGACATCCAATGGTCTGAGCTCAACATAGTCAATGAGCTTGGACCGTTGGATGTCCAAACGGCCACGTGTCGAACATCCACACTAGCACTGCCGCACTGCCCAGCTTTAAGAAGTTGGAGAGGATAATTTTCCATTAACTAACTTTGGGGATTGAGTAAATCTTTTCAAAATGGAAAGTAGTGGATGTAAAACAAATTTGAAACCTACTTATCTCATAATTTCCGTTCTTATCTAATTGATCTATCCGAATTGAAAGTAATTGTCCCTAGAGTTATATGGAAGTTATCCATGTCAGCGATCAGTGTGAAGACTGTTATTGTACCCAAAATCCCCTTGAACTGCACCTACTCTATCTCACCCCCCACCCCCGGGTCTCCGATAACTTTCCTTGAAGCAGTCCCCGCTTCTTCAATCGTTGCAGAAAATTCAACTTTTCCCTCCAGGTATTCTATCATTCTCTCTCTTCTATTCTCTGTTCTACGGAATGCTCTCTTCTTCTGTAGTGGAAATAGTAGGACTCACTGTCCCAAAAGGGCACTCAATATCTAACCACCTACCTACCTTGGCAAAGACGTCAGCCAAAATATCATACTCATGAACCATCGAATGGAGTTTGAGAAATTGCACCCAAAAGATAACAAAATGGAACACCACCTTATCAGTTGGGATTGTGGGATCCCAAGGTTTTAGGATAACTAAATAACCATGGTAAATCTAGGGCTAGGAAAAAAGTACGACATGCATGTCATGGGCATTCGAGAATTTAACCACGAACCTATCTGGAGCCTCATCAACTAGGTGGCCGGATCTCATCAGCCTTCATAGATCTAGGGTTCCAAGCTTTAGAAAACATGTCTCTAAGATCAAAGCGATTAACAGAAGATTGGTCACAGACCCATCCCACACGACAAAAACGGAATTGGTGTTTAACAAACTGCATTTTTTGTTCAAGAATAGTAACTGCAGAAACAAGGTTTAGTGGCAGGTCCAGTTTGGTGTTAAAATTTGAGGCAAGGCTTTCAGCAACAGTCAAAGAAGACTCCACCTCAAAGGGGAAAGAAGACAGTGGGACAACAGCAGAAATTTTAGGATCCATGAAGACAGAAATGACCACCTTCACAATATCGCTAGCAAACTCCAAAATAACTGTTGGGATATCCATGCATAAGGCAAAAAGAATAGTCCCACATCGGATATGAAAAGGGATGTGAGTGAGTTAATAGGTACTTGGGCACCCTCTCCTTAACGGCTAACTTTTGAGGATAAGACCCAAGTTCCTAACAATAACACCCACAGAGATGAAACTTAGCCCTCCATAATGATGAGGTAAAGTGGAACAACCTCTAGAATCCCTCCAACTTATATAGAAGAACCCCCAAGAGAAAAGCCTGAGTAAAACATTAGACCAACAAGTCTGTAAAGAAACAAGAGCGAGAACGTTGCTTGCTCCACGTTCGCGGTAATAAAATATCCTCTTTAGAACCCTGGATACATTTTCCCTCTAACACCTTTGAATGTTTTTGCCGAATATTTGTTTTCTAATTATCTTAACTCATAGAGTGGAACAAGATCAGTATCACTAATTAATGATAGACATTAATGATGACAACAACAACAACAACAACGAGTTCCTAAATCCAAATAAACAATGATAGCAAAACCGAAGCAAGGGCATTTGGTCTAGTGGTATGATTCTCGCTTAGGGTGCGTTTCTCTGCACGTCCTAACATGTGAACGTACATGTCACACCCCCATCCCTGAACCACGGGAAATGCAATCGGAGCATACAACTACGCTCTCCAACCACCGAATCCCGATGCGATACCCAGACTAACTCATTCACAACGACGGATAATAGGTAAAAAGGAAAGGATTAATATTAATAACATCGAGTTAGCGAAGCTAGGTGATAGCATATAAAATATTATCTATTCAAGTTTACCCCTTCAAGTACAATTCGTTCTAATCGGGACTTATGTATTACCTACTATATAAATAATACATCTATCATGAAAGGAATCAAAAGAATACACCTATAATTCAAAATGAATAATCAAGTGCATCAAAAGATGGCCACCGCCATAAGTCATCTCCCGCCAAGGAACACACATCGCGAACACTCGGTCCATGCTCCACGATCTCCGGAGCCCACCAATCAACGTAACCAGCCTCGGGAGTCTCGTACTCTGTGCCACTCTGCTCGAATGTACCGCATCAACTAAAAATATGTTTCCTCGAGGAGTGAGCTCCAACGAGCCCAATGAGTGGCTAAGCCACACAAGCATACACAATAATAATAATGAATGGGGTTGTGCAAAACCATACATGATGGACGGATACCAAGGTGTCCCATACCACCAAGGTAGACCGTACATCACATACAATTACAATCATGCTACATGAATGAATGATGATGTATAGTTTTATTGTTATCCACCTAACACACAACTAAGTCGGTATAGTACTATAGCAACACCTTAGGTAGCATCCCGACATCGGTACCATAAACGGATGGTATACCGACGATGACAAACCAGTCGTCTTGAAGCTCCTTGTACCGGTCTCCACCAAGAGATATACGCAAACCCCAAGTCAAATCCCGTCCTAGCGTTCGGCCCAAAATACGGTTGGGCCCGAACTTCCCGGTGGGTATACCCGAATAACGGTCGGAACCCACGGTTTGACCGACACCTAACCCCCTCGGTAAGGGTCATAATCTTGGGTAAACATTTATCCTAGCCAGACATTCACCTATTGTATGAGTGAGGACGCATGTGCATAGGCCGAGGCCGAGTCCATAGATACCGAAATACGGTCGGCGGCTATCCTCTCGCCCCTCTAGCCCATATGCGTATACAAGTACGAGATGTGAATACCGAAGGTAGTCGGTCGGTCACCATCCCGTTTCCACCTAATGCAATGGACAACTCTAATGCAATTTCAAGTACGGTAATCTCAAGCCCAGCACCCACCGACACTTGGATCCCGCTTGAAGCCCTAGATCTACATGCCATGAGTGAGTCCATATTATGGAATCCCAGGTCCAGCACCAACCGCACCGAGTCCCATAACTAAATCAATACCATTCGCACCATAGTGCAATAAAATAAATAATATCGCAAGACAAGAATGTAAAGTCCTATCAACATCTAAACATTTATATCGTCCTATATCTTACTAATAATTATATATTATAGCACACATGCATGAATGACATTCGCAAAACACGACACACAAACATTCCATAAATTAAGACGATTGCTTAACTCACTCACATGATTCTCAGTCAATCGTCAGTACGGAGCTCTTCAAATCGGCGTTCGATGCCAAGTACACTGTCCCACGTACTAATATGCCCCGAGCCGGGTCGGTCAACCTAAAGAGAGTGTACAACGTGGGGAGAGATTAGTGCCTTAGGGCTAGAAGAGTTGGGCCCCATAAGTTATCAAACAAGGCTAAAATAGGGGGCCGACACATGCAAGAAGGCTATATCATGTGCTGTCCATGTGCTGTCCATGTGCTGTCCCTCTCGGACTTTCCCACCGGCAGATCTAGGTTCTCGGGGTAGCACTTGCATGTGCCTCCATGTGCCTGTCCCTCTCGGACCTCCCACCGGCAGATTTTTCTCGGGGTGGCACTTGCATGTGCCTGTCCATGTGCTGTTCCTCTCGAGACTTCCCACCGGAGATCTAGTTTCTCGGGGATGGCACTTGCATGTGCTGTCCACGTGCGATCTTCTTGTTCATGCCATTCCGAGAATGGTTTTGCAGCCCCAAAGTCTTGGGCTAAAATGGGGTATTCTTTGGGGTTTTTTTGGGGTCTCTTTGGCCATGAGAACAACTCCAACCAAGGTGCCATAGCACACACCCAACATGGGTTTGTAAACCCCATGATCGATTAGGTTTTCCTCCATTAAAATACATATGGAAAAAAAACTCATGGGTTTGGGTATTGGGGTTTTGAAAGGGTCTTTAATCATTGTTATTTAACACCCCTCAAACCCACACATCTACGGTCTTCCATGAGGGTTGGTAAAACCCATAAATGGAGGTAAATCCCCAACTTAGGGTTCATAAATGGAGAAGGGTGAATGGGTTTAAGGTAGGGTTAGATGCTTCATAGTTAAACATCAAGGATTTGCCATTAATGGCTCTTCTAATTGAGTAGATGGAGCACTCAAGGTGTGCTCAACCAATTCAAACCCTAGGTAATAGAATTAGGGAAAGAGAGATGGAGAGAGAGAGAGAGAGAGAGAAAAGAGACTCACCAAGGGTTGATGATGATAGCTTGTGCTCCACCATACTTCTCCCTTCTCCTTCCTTCTTCCTCTTCTTCTTTCTTCTTCTTTCTTCTTCTTCTTTCTTCTTCTCTTTCTTCTTCTTTCTTTTTCTCCTCTCCTCTCCACGATTTAGGATTGAAATGTGAGGTAAATAGTAGTTTTGGGTCTTTAATAACCCATCTAGGCATTAGGTCTTGTTTGGTTAGTCTCAAGTCCTTAGGTCCATTTGTTTAGGAGCTTGTTTGGTTAGGTATAAGCCCAAGGTCTAGTTTAAGTCATTGGGCCATTGGATCCACTTGGGCCCATGGCCCATGGTCCATGGCCCATGTCCTAAGTTCTAGTTACAATTAGAAAGAGACTAAGCTCCTAAGCCCAAGCCCATTCTAGTTCTTATGCTTATTAATGGTCATGCATAGGCATGAATTATTCGGATAGTGACTTACTCCCAATCATCGCTAAGTGGATAAGGGCGATTTAGGTGCGGGCCCGTGGATCCCTATCATAAGGGAATTCCAAGAATATGCTTTAGTGGATGATTTTCCCCCTGTCTCGGCGGTGGATCTTTCCTCGAGGACTTCCCTGTTTCGCGGTCCACAATCTCGTGTGATGGCTTGAGTATTATGACCCACGAGTTCACGAGCGTACTCCACTCTTGGTTCTACACAAAAGGTTCAAACCAGACCGGTGGTGAGATCGCGTTCAAACCGGGTTTTGGACACGGATTTAACATCCTCCCCACCTTATAAGAATTTCGTCCTCGAAATTGAGACGTACCTAGGTATCTGCATAGGTGAGGATACTTGACCGCACTTCACCTTCTCATTAACGAGATGCCCCTTTAATCAATGAGATTGCTCCACCGAACTTTATCAAAAGTTACAGTTCGATTGTGAGGATTCTTGTCCTTATAATCAAAGTTCTCTTGAGTAGCTCTTCATGTGTCAATCCATGACAAGTGATGTGGCTTTTTAGTCTTGACAATATCAATGTAGGGGTGTACTTTCTCACATCATTACGTAAAATACATTAACACACTTGCCCTCTTTGTCGAAGCGAATTACTCCCTTAGTTGGCGATACTGCAAGAAAACATAATCGGCATAGCTCTTCCATTTAGATTAAGCCGCCATGATTCGGTCCCTTATCAAATCTACTTTTCCACAAGTGGCTTGTATCAATTCAGACCTAATATTCTTTGCTAATCAACTTCCTCCCAATATAGTGGTGTTCGGAAATTTCTATTGTCTTGTGCTTTGAACGGTGTCATACCTATAGTAGTTTGGTAGCCGTTGTTGTAAACAAACACTACGAGTGAGATGTGCTCATCCCGACTACCCTTCATATCAATGACACAAGCCCCGAGCACGTCCTCTAGGGTCCGAATAGTCCGCTCTGACTTACCATTAGTTTGTGGATGGAGAACCGTGCTAAAATTCAGCAGGTGTACCCATAGCCTTACGAAAACCGCCACAGGACTTCAATGCAAACTCGGGATCACGATTAGAAATGATATCCATCTCCATGTAAGTGAGTCACATTATCCATGTATAGCTTATTCAACTTGTCCAACGGATAGATCTCCTTTATTAGGATAAATGTGCTAACTTGCTAAGCCGGTCAACAATGACTCAAACAGCATCAATACATTTAGCTATACCGGGCAATTTAGTGACAAAATCCATAATGATGTATTTCCACTCTCGTTCGGGAATAGGAAGTGATTACAATAGTCCATATGGTCGTTGCCTCTCCATGCCACCTTAACTCGCTCACCATTGGGTACACATAACCTATCCCTGAACCAGAAGGACGTTATTTTCGGACAAGGTAAAATCGATTCCTCCTGCATCTCTTCCGAATGTCATCTATCAATTTCGTAACTCCACATCGGTATGTTGGGCTTCCTTAATCTTCTCCGCCAATGAGGGTTGTCTTGTCAGAGCGGCAAATAACATAGTAGCATCATCAATTAACACTTCCACCCCATTCTTCCGGCTTCCTCTATAAGCCTCTCATTGATCGTTAGAGTGGCAAGGAAGGGTTTGTGATTTCCTACTAAGTGCATCTCGCCACCACACTGCGGCTTTGCTTAAATGGTATTGGATAGTGCCGGATAGAGGGGTTAAAACTATGCTCAACTTCCGCTCCGGGACTCGCTTAGTTATTTAGCTTAAACTAAGTTGTATGGATTTGTCCTCTAATAGTATCCACCTTACATAATGGTATAAATCAATTCGATTTAGTTAATATAAAGTCCAGTGTATATAAGGACCCGTGAAAATCAAACTACGAGCTTATACTTCTAGGAATAGAGAGATGCAACTATTTCCATATACTTCGTCCAAGATGTCTGTACTCTAAAATTTTGGGTTGAATGACACAAGGCTGTACTACTTTGCTTACCTGGCTTTTCCTATGAGGACTTTCACTTCCGATCCTCCAATACCTAACTCGACTTTAGAATGAATTAGAATATTGATGGAATCCCCTCTATTCACTCCCAATAACGGAGGGGACATTCGGGACCCATTACTCCACTCATATCTATTGTTGAGCAAGGTTTTGTCGAATCATTCATTCAATTCCTTTTGTTCTTGACGCACTTGGCTACACTAACACCCGATATAATACTGTTCATCAACTTAAATTGCTAGATCTATCATTCTCTTCCAACTACATGATATAATCCATACCTCGTAGCATCCGTCCTAAATTATCCTTTCTAGATATCCATCGGTTCGTGGGTGTATAGACATATCGAGATTTAACTACGTGCCTATATATATATTGTTTTTCACCGTCCCTTGAATCTAGACACAATTCAGGGTTTCTATTGGACAAGGTCCTGAGCGTGCCAGGCCCATACACCAAGCCAATCCCGGCATTCCGGTAGATTTACCAACAAGTCCTAAAAATGGCTCTCCGAGAGACATGTAGGGCCATAGGCTTACCCAAGGGTACTTAGGACCAATACTCAAATTTCTAGGTGGTTCCCAAAGAAAGCCGGGCGATCCATCGAGGATACGAGAAAAATGAAAGATAATTTCCCCTAATCATTAGCCTACGTAACTTGAGGTCCTACGGAGAGTCTCTCACCGATAGCTAGCTTTTTTGGTTAGGCTAATCCCAATTATCATTATATTTTACATCATTGTTCATGACTTTATCCTCATAAACCTTAGTATATATCTTCTTCCTTTTTTTTTTTTTTTGTAACTCCTAGGGTTTAGTATGTAGTTTCTCATCTTTTCTTCATTTCTAAACTGGTTTATGTTCTATGGAAGTCCCATACCTTTATTTGTATTATTAAAGCATTGTTCTATCGGCCAAAATTTATATATTCTCCCTTGTTCTCACGATTCTTGTTTGTGGATAAGGCTTTTAATATTTAACCCTAATTTAGAGTAAATCGGGTCGTGTGAACACCGAGTTAGTCCATAAGGTAGAGCATCGCTCGATACCAAACTGTCACACCCCATCCCCGAACCACGGAAATGCAATCGGAGCATACAACTACGCTCTCCAACCACCGAATCAGATGCGATCAAGACTAACTCATTCACAACGGCATGATAATAGGTAAAAAGGAAAGGATTAATATTAATAACATCGAGTTAGCGAAGCTAGGTGATAGCATATAAAATATTATCTATTCAAGTTTACCCCTTCAAGTACAATTCGTTCTAATCGGGACTTATGTATTACCTACTATATAAATAATACATCTATCATGAAAGGAATCAAAAGAATACACCTATAATTCAAAATGAATAATCAAGTGCATCAAAAGATGGCCACGCCCATAAGTCACTTTCCGCCAAAGGAACACACATCGCGACAACACTCTGGTCCATGCTCCACGATCTCCGGAGCCCACCAATCAACGTAACCAGCCTCGGGAGTCTTGTACTGTGCCACCACTGCTTCGAATGTACTGCATCAACTAAAAATATGTTTCCTCGAGGAGTGAGCTCCAAGCGAGCCCAATGAGTGGCTAAGCCACACAAGCATACACAATAATAATAATGAATGGGGTTATTGCAAACCATACATGATGGACGGATACCAAGGTGTCCCATACCACCAAGGTAGACCGTACATCACATACAATTACAATCATGCTACATGAATGAATGATGATGTATAGTTTTATTGTTATCCACCTAACACACAACTAAGTCGGGTATAGTACTATAGCAACACCTTAGGTAGCATCCCGACATCGGTACCATAAGCGGATGGTATACCGACAATGACAAACCAGTCGCTTTGGAAGCCTGCTGTCGGTCTCCACCAAGAGATATCGCAAACCCCAAGTCAAATCCCGTCCTAGCGTTCGGCCCAAAATACGGTTGGCGCCCGAACTTCCGGGTGGGTATACCCGAATAACGGTGGAACCCGCAGTTTGACCGACACCTAACCCCTGTCGGTAAGGGTCATAAATCTTGGGTAAACATTTATCCTAGCCAGACATTCACCTATTGTATGAGTGAGTGCGCATGTGCATAGGCTAGAGCGAGTCCATAGATACCAAAATACGGTCGGCCGGCTATCCTCTCGCCCCTCTAGCCCATACGCGTATACAAGTACGAGATGTGAATACCAAGGTAGTCGGTCGGTCACCATCCCGTTTTCACCTAATGCAATGGACAACTCTAATGCAATTTCAAGTACGGTAATCTCAAGCCCAGCCCACCGGCACTTGGATCCCGCTTAGAAGCCCTAGATCTACATGCCATGAGTGAGTCCATATTATGGAATCCCAGTCCAGCACCAACCGGCACCGAGTCCCATAACTAAATCCAATACCATTCGCACCATAGTGCAATAAAATAAATAATATCGCAAGACAAGAATGTAAAGTCCTATCAACATCTAAACATTTATATCGTCCTATATCTTACTAATAATTATATATTATAGCACACATGCATGAATGACATTCGCAAAACACGACACACAAAACATTCCATAAATTAAGACGATTGCTTAACTCACTCACATGATTCTCGATCAATCGTCGATGCGAGCTCTTCAAATCGACGTTCGATGCCAAGTACACTGTCCCACGCTAATCGCCCCGAGCCGGGTCGGTCAACCTAAAGAGAGTGTACAACGTGGGGAGAGATTAGTGCCTTAGGGCTAGAAGAGTTGGGCCCCATAAGTTATCAAACAAGGCTAAAATAGGGGACCGGCACATGCTGACAGGCTATATCATGTCTGTCCATGTGCTCCATGTGCACGTCCCTCTCGGACTTTCCCACCGTGAGATCTAGGTTCTCGGGGGCACTTGCATGTGCTGTCCATGTGCTGTCCCTCTCGGACCTCCCACCGGCAGATTTTCTCGGGGTGCACTTGCATGTGCTGTCCATGTGCTGTCCCTCTCGGACTTCCCACGGATCTAGTTTCTCGGGGGGGCACTTGCATGTGCCTGTCCACGTGCGTCTTCTTTGTTCATGCCATTCCGAGAATGGTTTTGCAGCCCCAAAGTCTTGGGCTAAAATGGGGTATTCTTTGGGGTTTTTGGGGTCTCTTTGGCCATGAGAACAACTCCAACCAAGGTGCCATAGCACACACCCAACATGGGTTTGTAAACCCCATGATCGATTAGGTTTTCCTCCATTAAAATACATATGGAAAGAAAACTCATGGGTTTGGGTATTGGGGTTTTGAAAGGGTCTTTAATCACTGTTATTTAACACCCTCAAACCCACACATCTACGGTCTTCCATGAGGGTTGGTAAAACCCATAAATGGAGGTAAATCCCCAACTTAGGGTTCATAAATGGAGAAGGGTGAATGGGTTTAAGGTAGGGTTAGATGCTTCATAGTTAAACATCAAGGATTTGCCATTAATGGCTCTTCTAATTGAGTAGATGGAGCACTCAAGGTGTGCTCAACCAATTCAAACCCTAGGTAATAGAATTAGGGAAAGAGAGATGGAGAGAGAGAGAGAGAGAGAGAGAGACTCACCAAGGGTTGATGATGATAGCTTGTGCTCCACCATACTTCTCCCTTCTCCTTCCTTCTTCCTCTTCTTCTTTCTTCTTCTTTCTTCTTCTTCTTTCTTCTTCTCTTTCTTCTTCTTTCTTTTTCTCCTCTCCTCTCCACGATTTAGGATTGAAATGTGAGGTGAATAGTAGTTTTGGGTCTTTAATAACCCATCTAGGCATTAGGTCTTGTTTGGTTAGTCTCAAGTCCTTAGGTCCATTTGTTTAGGAGCTTGTTTGGTTAGGTATAAGCCCAAGGTCTAGTTTAAGTCATTGGGCCATTGGATCCACTTGGGCCCATGGCCCATGGTCCATGGCCCATGTCCTAAGTTCTAGTTACAATTAGAAAGAGACTAAGCTCCTAAGCCCAAGCCCATTCTAGTTCTTATGCTTATTAATGGTCATGCATAGGCATGAATTATTCGGATAGTGACTTACTCCCAATCATCGCTAAGTGGATAAGGGCGATTTAGGTGCGGGCCGTGGATCCCTATCATAAGGGAATTCCAAGAATATGCTTTAGTGGATGATTTTCCCCTGTCTCGGCGGTGGATCTTTCCTCGAGGACTTCCCCTGTTTCGCGGTCCACAATCTCGTGTGATGGCTTGAGTATTATGACCCACAGTTCACGAGCGTACTCCACTCTTGGTTCTACACAAAAGGTTCAAACCAGACCGGTGGTCAGATCGCATTTCAAACCGGGTTTTGGACACGGATTTAACAGTACATGTGATAGCCAATCACCTGTCCTATTTTTTATATTTACAATAGGAGGGTATTTTATAAAAATAATATTAACCGACTGTACCTGCCTTGACACAGGAAGGGTGAAACGACCTCCAAGGGTCACACAACCTAGTGGCTATTCCCACTTGAACCAAAACATAATTTTTACCAAAGGTTTATTGTGACCTTTTAGTTCAAATCACAATTAAGGTGGAGCAAGGTGAAGAACACCGAATCTCGGACTAGTAAAATTCATATCCATGGAAAAGAAATAAATATAGGAGAAGAATTCTTTATATGGAAAACGAAATCTATTTATCTCGATTATTTCACAAGGTAAAGAAAAAAAAAAATAGTCATTTGCCTCCCATAATATTATTAGTAATTAGAAGGATAAAAAACGATTTAAGAACATAAAAATGCTCTTGTAAGTCAAGTACACCAGGGGGTTTAAAAAATTGGATCGGATCTGTCGATTCGGGCCGATCTTGATCATGTCCAATTTGGATTGAGTCGATCTTGTACAAAACTAGGGTTTAGGGGTTGTTTTGCCGATTTTTGCCAATTCTAAATCGATTCAGATCAAAATCGATTGAACCAATCCAGATCCCAATCCTTGTTCTCAAATCCTAATGGCTGATGGAAACCTATTCTAATAGCTAGAAGAAATCGCTTCTTTAAAATTTGGGTGTGGTTGAAGTTGAAGTTGCCAAGGCGAGGAAGAAGCACTATAGAATATAATTAACCTCAATGAAAGTAGATGAAATAGAAAAAAAAAATGTTTCTTGCCTACCAATGGAATTCTATTGTAAGAAAAGAAAAAAATAAAAAAAAAAAACGTCTGATTTATCAATTCTTAATCAAATTTCAGAGTGAATCAAATGAGGTCTTAAAAACAAAATAGTGAAGAGGCCCTTGTTGCAGTATGTTTGGGAATTGAGCTCCTCTCTAAGGAATCCAACATGCCCAGGGTGCATCCAACTGTTGAATTGTGTTGCACACATCTCTAGGCATGCACCGAGATATGTGTGGCACGATCCAACCCTTGGATGCCCCTTGGGCGTTGACCACCCTGGAGAGGAGCCGGATCCGTCTGTTTGTGTCTAGGTGCAGTGTGCACTCTCTTTCACAAAGTTCTTTTTTCCAAAATATATAAGTAAGGAGAAAATACGCTACTTGGTCTTGCTATACATGCTGCCCTTGCTCACACGGGTGTGCGAAATGACTGACACACCTTTGGTCATTTTTGGGGTTAGTGGCTGCGATGGTTATTTTGCACGTCCCTATGTCAGGGTGGACAGCATTATCTTTCTCATATAAATATTTAAATTAAAAAATTATTGTACTTGCATGAAAAAAATAACATAAAAAATAACCCCAAGAAAATTCTATTTTAAATTTAAAAAATGCTTCCAACCCCGAACATGTTGGAACACTACCAAATTTTATTTATTTTTGGTAAATTTGCAACACTACCAGATATGGAAATGAACTTAATTATATATATATATATATATATTATAGGCTAATTTGACAATGGGTTCAGTGAACCCAATTGGTTCTCAGCTTTATATAATCTCTCATTACGGTTTTGGTGATCGGAGTATCTCTGAGAAAGGGAATTGGGATAGAAAAGTTAGAAACCGGCCATATCCACTGTTACTCTGAAGCGTCATTCAAGCCGTAGATATAATAAGAGAAACGAACGGCAGGGATTGAATTGAGTTATTTGGAAGTTACGGTCCTGCCGGGCAGCTCGGCAGCAGAGGATCCAAATTCGTGATTACCAGCGATCTGTGTGAATGAACCCCTTACATCCCAAAACCCTACTCTTTCTCTCTTTAAATCCCTTCGATTTTTTTCTCATTTTCCCCAAAACTGTTGTGTCTCGTTTCTCTTTCTCTCTATCAATTGTCGACCCTCACATTGTCGCTGCCGGAGAGAAAAGCTGCACATATTCTTGACCTTTCATGGGAACTAAATTTCTGATTATTTAGTCTGGCAGCAATTCTATGGTATTAAGCCGACTCTCAAATGGCTGGTTGTTGCAGTTACATATACCATGGAGTGGACAGATTAAATAATATGAAGTTAGTGCCCATGCAAAGGGCAAAAATACTTGTGCTACTACCCAGAACAAGCTTCGGAAGATTGAATCAATGGGCTGTTGCAATTTTACAAACAAGATTTCGGAGGAGATTTGTATAAAAAATGTGAGTAAACTTCAATTCTATGTAGGTTTAATATAAAATTATCAAGATTTTGCTTCTCATTAATGCCCATACAAGGGTCAAGAATTCCCGTGTGCTACGCTACCTGGGTGAATATCTTTCATTTGTTTGAGTATTAGAGAGAAAGAATCTAGAGTTTGTTCTTTGCTGAGTTTACCTTGTTGATTCCGATTTTGGTTGGTTCCTGGCTTTCTGGTGTCATTTCTTTATTGTTTTGTGAGAAAGCAAGAACCCATCTTTGTTCTGAATCAAAATAACTATTGTTTTTTTTTCTTTCTCAGAGGAATTGTGGAAGAAAAGGGTCCCGAAAGGCTATCGATTTGGAAGAGTAACTTCTGCATCAGTGTACCTTTCATTATGGAAGAGTAACTTCTGGCTTCATATATTATGGTATAACTTAAAACAGTGTCGGTTCGGACTTGGCCAGTCTTAGCCCGAAACCTCAATTTTGGCCCGATCCGTCATCAGGGCCAAATATCTCAGCGCAGACCCTGTTTGGACTCAAGACGGATTTGGGCCGAGGCCAAACTTGCGCCCTTATACGCATGGGGAGGGAGAGGGATGGGAAATTACCAAAAACACATTTATCTTAAAAGTTGGTAAGTAATATATATTGGACAAGTAAGTGTGATTACAATAATGTATTGTAATTGGCCTGGTTACAAACAGCTTTACCCTTTTCTAAAAATGTGTAATGGTTGCAGGCATGAACCATACATAGTTTGCGGAGAAAGTTCTTCTTTACCCATTATAAAGGGTTCACCCATGAATCTAAGGTCATCATTACTTCTCCTTATATGTTAAAGGCTCGAAATTCTGTCACTGTTCTTTATCCCCCATCCAAATGCAATGGTCCTATTAGTGAAAGAATTCCTCCTTCACCGTAGCTTAAGGAAACTTGCATCCTTAGCAGTTATTGTCATTCATTATTAATGATCTTGACATGCAAGTGTGTTAGTGCTCTGTTGCTGAAGGTGAGTATTGAACCAGGTATTTTTTTACAACCCCAAATGTAGAGCTGAAATTTGTAATTATCTGTTCTGAAGTTGGTTTCAGCTAGTTCAGAGTGATGATTGAGTAGAAGAATGGAATAACATACCAAGAACTTTTTTCCTGCCTTATTATTGAATGGCACAAGCAGAGGACCTTAAGTTGAAGTGATTCTGTATTCTGTTGTGTTGTTGATGGGTTTGATTGAACACAGATGGAAGTGTGTCAGCACCTAACTGACCAAATTTTTAACTGGATTGGACTAAAATCTATTTTATTTTTTGTATACTCAAATCTCAGATTTAAGGTTGTGAAGCCTAAAATCCACATTGGCATGCCATGTGTATAAATCATGCATATAAGCAAGATTCAAGGCCTTATGTAATTAAATACACTATTAATTTCCATATTGTAAAGTCCAGCTGCTGCATTGGGTAACTTGCTAAAGAATTCTGTACATGTGGGATTCTCAACAGAATTGCTTCAAAATTTCCATGAGTCGATGCATGCCGAGTGATTGGACCATTGAAATGTCATTGTGTGATTAGTTGAGTTCCTATACTTGTTCCAATCTTGAAGTGCAATGATCATATCAGTCACCTTGGCTCTTACACCACGACAACAATTCGCATGGACGGTTGTCACAGCATTAAAATCTCTGCTGTCAATGCAGAATCCACTAAAATGGATGATGTCCATGAATCTCACTTTGAGCCCCAACTGTTTAAACACACCCTCATTCTTCATTTTCTCGAGCATATGCTGTTCGTTCATTGAACTGTTTCTATTTGCATACCAGGAGTCAAACAAAGCAATGGTCTTGTTGTTTGGTCTGACGAAGTAGAAACCAGTGTTGACGAGGTTTTTTTGTGACCATGGGTCGCCATTGAAAATATCAGTGCTAAGTTGGAAATCCACATCTTCATCCATGCTCAACCTCTTGAAAGGATCTCTCAACCACATTACATCTGTATCCTATGACAAAGATGGAAATGGATTAATGAAAGGTTAACATGAAGAAGTTGAACAAATCATAAATAAGATCAATTTGTACATGAAGGACAGCAATTATCTGAATTTCTATCCTGCATAATGAGGACCAAGAAGCTTCTTCCAGATTGATGGACATAAAGGAGGGTATTGGGAAGGCTCATATTTGAGGGCCTAAGGCCCTAGGAAATCTAAGATTCACACAGAGCAGTGTCAAACAGGTACAGGCAAGCAGAAAAACTGAATTCTTATTGGTTCATCTTGAATTTTGCAATTAAGCACCAGTAATGGTTGTCACTGGAAATCAAACAATGCCACTGTTACATATTGGATCTATAGTCATAGTCCTGGCTGACCTGGTGTTGGTAAATCTACAGAATCATATCATTGATTACCAATATTGTTTCTGAAATCATTTGCAATAATCCACTTTATCCCAATAAGAGAAATTGACTCCTTCACCCCAATCAGACAAATTCTTACTCTGCAACCAAGAAAGTACTAAATCAACCATCATCTACCTAAAAGGGCAGAGGTTGAAGGTTATATACCAGCAACGTCTGAAGCTGCCTCTCCCATATTCCCCCTATATAAAGAACAGAGATTTTCACACATCTTAATTATATCAAACAAGCTCCTGAAATGTCTTAGCTAACTGTATATCCTTCTCTTCTTGTAAGTTTTTATCCTCTGACCTGCTCTCATTAATCTTTTTCTCATCTTTGTACCTAGTATGTGATTTGATGTAAATGTTATTTCTTATTGTATACAAGGACTCAAATAAAGCAATGTTCTTGTTGTTTGGTCTGATGAAGTAAAAAACCAGTGTTGAAGTGGTTAATTATTGACAATGAGCTGCCCGTTGTTAAAACCATCACTGCTGAACTGGAAATTGACACCTTAATCTAAGCTCAACCTCTTGAAAGGATTTCTCAATCACATTACATCTATGTATCCTATTGCAGAGATGGAAAGGGATTACTGGAAGACTTAAATTGATTGAATGGTTAACATCAAGAAGTTGGACAAATTATAAAAAAGAGGACTAAGAAACTCCATGTTGTTGGATGCAAAGGAGGGTAAGCTTCACACACAGTATTGTCAAACAGGTACAGGGCAAGCAGGAAAACCGAATTTTCAACTTGAATTTTGCAATTAAACACCGGTCATGGCTATCATTGGAAATGAGACAATGCCTCTATTACATTTGTTATTGAATCAATAGGCATAGAACTGACTGACTTCTTCTTGTGGAAAAATCTATAGAATCAAATCATAGATTAACAATATTGTTTCTGAACTCCAGTTGAAATAATACACTTGATCCCAATAAGGCAAATTGGCCCATTTTAACCCAGGTAGACAAATACCTACTCTGCAACCAAAAAAGTACTTAATCAAACATCATCTACCTAAAAGGGCAGAATATTTTATAACCCCCTAACCTCTGAAGCTTCCTCTCCCATATTTTCCCTATATTAAGAACAGAGTCTTTATAGACCCAAAAAAAGAACAGAGTCTTTTAACCCCTATATTCCATATCTTAATAAAATCAAATTCCTGAATTGTCTTGCTTATACTTTCCCTCCTTAAAGAATCTAGCCATTTTGATTGATGAAATACACATCATTTCAAAAGAAATTAAAAGGGGGAAAACCTAAATTAATCCAATCACTCTCTCTCTCTCTCTCTCTCTCTTACACACATATGGTTATTAGAAAGATTAAGCTATCATAGTAGGTAGTATGATGATAAACATACCGTGAAAATGAAGCTGTAACCACGTCTGAGGATATCACCAAGGAATTGAACTCTTGCCCACATCATCTTAACAAAATTCTCAGACATGAAGAGCCCTTCTCCACTGAAATCAACTCCATCTGTTACAAGTTTGTAACAGTGAAGCCGTCGGAAATTGCAGCGGTCAAAGGACGTTTGATCAACTGCAACAAGTAGAAGGTTATCGAGCAATGGTATTGTATCTTCTCCAAGCCAGAAAGCTTCCAAGAACAAATCCAACATTGTCATTCCTCCAGGGTTATCCCCTTCAACATAAGCTTTGTTTATCATAGCAATTATCAAAGTCTTATTCTCCATTGAAGCTTCTTCCAAAGCTGTTTCAAGATCATCTTTTGGAGCATTCATGTTGTTCTAAAATCCCACAGAAAAAAAAAAAAAAAAAAAAAACCCAAGTCAAAATTTCAATTTTTTGTGAAATTGAGTAACAAAAAGAAAGAGATTGTGAAGATGCTTACCATGTTTGATGGGCAATCACAGTTTTGGAAGAAAACCTTGGAGATGGAAGTGGTGGAGATACAAACATACAAAACTCCAATAAGGAAAAGAGAGAGTGCTGTGATGTTTACAGCGTTTCCTTTCTCAGGGTAACCCATTTTTTTCCTTCTTCTCAGTGACTTTCTATGTTAAGTTTCAATTTACTACTTCCTTATAAATGGAGTTTCCTTAGACATGAACGTAACCTGCTATTGACTACTACTCCTGTTTCTATTAAAAATGTAATTTTTTTTTAAGATTTTTGTATTTGAAAGTTAGAAGTTATCTCAATTAATAAAATCATAAATTCGAAGTCTCTTGCCACCTGTATAGGTGCATGGCTACAATTGGGTCGTCGGCACACTTGGCAAAGACTGGTTTTATTAAAATACATGCATTCTCGCCGTCACCAAAAAATAATAATAATATGGGAGAGAGAAAGCTACTTCGTCGCATGGCTCATGCACCAACGCTAGGACCAATGGGAGTGCATATCCAAACATCCAATTGGGAGCAGGGTGGTCATTTCGTCACCCATGTGTCTGGGTGTAGGGATCGTAACTCACTAAATCATGATTAAATTAAGGGATGATGTTTTTTGTCCGTTAACGTGGCTTATGTAGTCTAGTGCTCCATGGGTCTATCTCTCTCCTACCCCAAAAAAGGCACCAATGTTGTTTCATAGGGGAAGAGAAATATCGACATAGGAGAGTGTTGGCATAGGTCATGCTCTCTCGGATAGAAAACATTTTTTCTTTAATTAAAGTAAAAATCCCTATGTCCAACAAATTTTAATTTATTTCAGTATCTATCAATGTAGTGAGTTTCACCCCAAATGCATTGTTCAATGTGTCACTTAAAAAATGGATTTTCAAATAATATTTTTGTTTCATTATGATTTTTATTATATTTTGAAAATTTTTATAATTATTTAAATATTTTTTTGTCTGATACTAATTGATATCAAAACTGGTCGTGCAAAACCCTATTTTCAAGTTTTTTTCGATTGGTGTAGACCGATAATAATCCAGACCAATATCAGATCGGTATTGGTCAAAACTGATCAGAAGTAGAACCATGCTCCCAAGGAACTGCAGTTGAAGAACCTTTTACCTATATTTGGTATCCCCTATTTTTCGGGTTCTTCAAACCCCCAATTCTAGCAAGGAAGGCCTTGTCTCTGATAAATAAGATAGTGTGGCCTGCTTTCCATCCTTGGCTTCTTGATCTATGTAATCCGAATGACTCGAGCTCTTTTTGTCCAATAAATCTTCTATTTACCAAGAAACCTTCAGTTCCTTGTGAATTATTTGGATGTGAAACTGAGAAACCTGTGTGGTAAAAAACTAATAATTTTGATTGGTTGAAAGGGAACTAAAAAAAATGGAATATAAGATTAACTTCACTTTAATATTCCCACGATCATCATGGGATCTCGCTCTCCAGCCGTGGCAGGAGCTGGATGATCCAACCCAGCAAAACAAAGAAAGTTTTGATCGTTTCATAGGTGAGATCCCCCTGCCACGATTGGGGGAAAGCCAAATTCTATCATCTTTACGTTTCAAAATTTATACATATATTAAGATAGAATAAAGGCCAGCATATTCCAGTGCAGTAACAGCTGTATTAGTTGCCAAGTGGTGGGTTTGGTGGCCCCAATTAAGCTTAATCTAATTCTTCCACGTGTTAAATAAACAGATGATAGAAAAAAAAAAGAGGAGAATTTTGAACCCTTTGAAAATAACAAGAAAAACGTGAAATACAAGACAAATAATATTATTAAATTAAGATAAAAAAATTTAAGATACTAAAAATGGAACTGGTTTGGGTTCATAGTTTTTGCAGCATAAGAAGAAGAAGAAGAAGAAGAAGAAGAAGAAGTAGTCAATGGAATATGAAAAGGAAGCGTTGGGTTTATTAAAGGCCACCACCATGATCTTGGCAATGGCGGTATATAGTAAAGAAGTACAGATTTTGGATCATTCGTTTCGTTATGATTTCTTTGCTTTTTTAATAATAAAACAAGCTTTTATTATTTGTTATATTGTCATTTTCGATGATAGCTGGAGCAAGCAAGCTACCAAGTATATCCCACTTCCCACCTACTCCACCGAAAGAAAGAAAGAAAGAAAGAGGGGAAAAATATGAAACCGAATACATTATTGCGGCTCCGTTTTGTCCAATGGTTTCTCCTTCAAACCCTGTGACGTGGTGTTCAATTCTGATATAATAATCTAAGATACTTGATTGATACGTCAAAAGGTCTAGAGCTGATGAAACATGTTAAATCAAATCCTTTGACCTATATCATATTAGGCTAGTCCAATGTAGCATTTATTTACTAATATCAAATCTTAGGTATTTTATCGATATTCCAAAAACTCTAGAGTTGATGGAACCTATGAAATCAAACCCTTTAAACCTATTACATATTAGGCTGGACCAATCAAATGATTGTATTATGTTTTGAATTTTGTGTAGGTGGACTGGCTTGGTCACAAGGTCACTTTTCTCCAGTCCTTGCTTTGCCTGGCCCAGCCCAGCCTATTTTGACCTTTTCCAAACTCACCCCAGACCAGCCCAAAGAAGTCATCCTTACATGTTTCATCTTTCAATTTCTATTGGCTTCACTATCACAATATCCAATCTTCTTTATGCATTTACATACTACTTTATAAAAAAATAAACAATGAAAATAAAGCATCTTAGTTGGGCTCAATCTTAGCTGGTTTTTACCTGAAGCCTCAGCCTCAGTACAGCTTGGCCTGAACTCGGTTGGAATTTTTCAACCCTAACCCAGTCCATGGGCTGAAAATCCGAGCCCATGCAAGGGAAAATTTGGGAAGGCCAAGCTCGGGTGCAATCGTGTGGACTCAAGTTGCCCCCTAGTTCTTTAACAAGGATCGAGTTTTCCTTAAGCCACGGTGACATAGTGAATGGGAATCGATTCACTGTAGCATTTCAAATGCGTATGGGAAGTATCGAGAGAGTATTTTGGGGAAAATATATTAAAAGCTGGGTTTGTGAACCCTAGGATGGTGCGATGAACCTTCAAACACGGTGGAGGAAAACTATTTCCAAAATATAATGACCACAAAAACCAAGATTGATGGTTCATATAGTTGAATAAGTTGTGAAATTTGACATGTTATCTTTTTTTTTTTTTTTTTAGTAGAAAAATTTGACATGTTGCCAATTCAGATGACACCTTGGAAAGACTTCCAGACGGGCTGTTCTAATTTTTGACACACATTTCCCTAATAATTAACTCTTGCATGAAAGAAAAGTAAGTTTTGAATGTTAAATTTCAATTTTTTTTAACGAAGGAAATACTGTCATTTTACATATGTACTTAAAAAATATGCAATATGCATGACAATGACATCTTTTGATAATGACATAATGATATGTCATTTTCAAATTAATTTTGAAGACCTTTTTTAAACCAAAACAAGGGTTAATTAAAAGAATGTGTTAAGTTCTAAATACATCTATAGAGGAGAGCGCATGCTGGCATCTTGGGGGGCAGGTCAGTCATTTCGCCCTAAGTGGTCTTCCCTCACCAACATTTTGACAAATTTTCCCAACTTCTCACCAAATTGTCAAAAGTATACTTCTTTCTTTCACCATCATTTCAGGAGACCACGAGAAAAATGCCAAACTTTATACTAGGTTGTCTATTCCTTTCCAGCACACAATCCACCCAATGCAAGTTATTGAAGACCTAAATCTTCCCCGGTCTAGCCACGGTTCAACGAATTAGTAACGGATTGCCAAAATCAAGCGATCTGTATCAGTATTGGTGGTCAATGATATCAAGCGATCGCACATCAATGGGTCGGAACGGACTAACGGTAAAAAAATGATTTTTATTGAAAACCAAGGGTAAATCTGTTTTTTCATCATAAAAAAAAAGGGTGGGGGGAGCAAATCCAGTTTGGTATTGGCCGAGATTGATCCTGCATCCCATATCGATTCCTAAAACTGTGGTCTAGCTTTGAAAAGATGGTCAATTTACCATAGAAAATCGAGGTTTGTAACTTTAGAAATAATCTATGACATCACCCACGGTGCCTCGTGAGAGGGCGTAGGAAACACCATCAAGTAGAGATCTTTTTCTCATAATCTATATATGATGAAATATTTATAGCTAATTTGACAATAATATTAAGTTATTATTATTACTAAAAATTTCTATTTTAATTTCAATTTAATTTCACTACTCTTCCCTTCAATAGCCAACAAGTTAATGATTTAATCGGACCAGGATCCTCTGCAATACCGACGGGACGACAGTGCATATCCGACGGCACAGCAGAGGCCAGGTGGCACGTCCCACCGGTACTGCAGAGGATTTTAATACGATTTAACCACTCAACTCAATCCCTAAAAAAAAAATTAAGTGAACTTTTCATCAAACTCATAAAGTAATTAAAATCAAATTATTTTTTACTGCATTAAAATCTACCATGAATGGATACAAGCATTGTGTTTTGACCACCTAGAGGTCAATGTGTGATTAGAAGAGCTCTTAAATTTCCTCCAATCTTGAAGAACATTAGCTAGATCAGCCATTTTAGCATTTACACCACGGCAACAGTTAGCATGAACAGTAGTCACAGCTTCAAAATCTCTGCTATCTTGACAGAATCCACTAAAATAGAGTGTTTCCAAAAACTTAACTCTTAACCCTAATTCTCTGAACACACCATGCTGCATCATATTCACTAGCACATCTTGCTCTTTCAACCCTGGAGAATTATTTTTCATAGCATACCATAATTCAAATAGAGCAATGGTTTTATTGTTTGATCTAATGAAGTAGAAGCCTGTATTAATGGGGTTGGCTTCAGAACTTGGGTTACCATTGAAGTCATCACAACTGATTTGGAGATCCTCAGCTTCATTTTGGACCAATTTCAATAATGGATTCCTTAGCCACATAACATCTGTATCCTGCAATTAACAATCCATGAAACAATGAAAGCTTCATGTCTAAGGTGTTAAGAATTAACAATAATAGCAAAAGAAAAACAAGGAAAGAATCACACACACAGAATACAACAATTTGCGTGGTTCACCTAAGATCGATAAATCAGAGCTTTCACTATTCTAATGAAGAAATTACAAAACCCTCACTCACCCACTTTCCTATATAGGGTTTTGAAACGTTACAATATAGAGAAACCCTAATCCATGAAGTACAAAACTAATATGGAATTCACAATTATGAAATAACGATAGCAAAAGAAATTACAAAATTTTCACTATTTTGAAGAAGAAATTAGAAAACCCTAACCCATTGCCACCCTATATAGGGTTTTGACGCATTACAATATAGAGAAACCTTAATCCCCGAAAATACCCCCCCCCCTCCCCTCCCCGCTCCACCCCAAATAACAAAAGGGTCTATCTGAGTAGGAGAAAAGTGAACAGCACTTCCTGGATTAGCCTAAAATCAGATTTCACCAACAATAAAAGCAGCCATATGAATCAGCAATTGGCTTGAATTGAGAATCAAATGCAATCTGATTCTTAGAACCTTGACAAAATGATACAATCATGGTGCAACAACAACTAATAAGTATACTCTCCAGATGTAAAATATATATCATGGTTGTTAGAAATCAACGCCCAGAATGGCGACTTTGTAGAAGAAATTGCAAAGTGAAAGGAAAAACACACGCACAAGACAAGATTTACGTGGTTTACCCCCAAGAAGGAAGGCTATGTCCACGGCACGAATTCACTAATCTGTGAAGCAAAATACAAAACCCTCTCACATCTCTCAAAGAAATAACAACTATAAGAAAACCCTAATCCAAGAAAGTTCAAAACTGCTCCTTGTAATCCACCCGGTTCAGACCTAAACCAAAATAGATCGAAATACATATCAAATCGAAGCTCTCGATGAGCTCTACAGCGGTTAGATGTATGCACTTTTGACCATTCTGACGTGTTTCGAAGGTAAAACAGCCAGCCGAAGAATTACCACAACACTTTGAGTGTTTTATAGGTGCAACCAGAGAACCAAATTGACCTTTCAGTATGAGATAGATCATCTTATGGTCTAGTTACAAGGCCATACGAATTCTTAGTTGTGTTTGGTATGCGTTCTTGGAATGCATTCTTTAATTTCGCATTCTTAGATGATAAAAACAACTATTTTTATCATCGGAGAATATAAAATCGACCTAGAATGTGTTCCAAGAATGCATACCAAATTCAACCTAGAGTTTCATTCATGGACTTTCTTTCTCTCATATTAGAATTTTAGTTACCTAATTGTTTATCAAATCCACACAAAAACAACATAAAAAAAAACCCCATTAACTACGAACGTACCGTGAAGATAAAGTTGTAACCCCGCTTCAGAACATTACCAAGGAAAAGGGTTCTCTTCCACATCATCTTTATGAAATCTTGAGTCATATAAAACTTCTCTCCTCCAAAATCTACACCCTCTGTTTCCAATCTGTAGCACTGAAGCCTCAAAAAGTTACACCTATCATAAGCAACTTGATCCATTGCCACAACCAGAAGATGATCCACCAAGCCTTGTGTATCTTCTCCTAACCAAAAACCTTCTAAAAACAGATCAAGCATTGTCTTCTCCAGATTCTCTCTCTCAACATAAGCTCTGTTTACAATAGCAATTATAACTGTCTTATTCCCCATTGAAGCTCTCTCCAATGCTATTGTTAGTTTATCTTTTGGACAGTTTATGCTCATGGTGGTCTGATAATAGAAAAAAAAAAAATTAGATTTCACAAGAACAAACCAAACCCATTTCCTAATTCAATCAATAAGATAGATTGTATAGAAAGTTACCAGGTCTGATGAGGTTTCTCTGCATCTGGAATTCTGGAATGGAAAGAAAGGGTTGGAGAAGAAGGAAGGAGGAGGAGGCCATATGCACAGATAGAATACTCCAGCGAATAGAATAGAAACTACAACCAAATTTGCTATGTTACCCTTTGAGTAATCCATGGTTTTGCCAAGTAAAAACTGACTAATTTTGCAGGAATCTGTCAAAAAAAATAAAAAAACATAAACTCTTCTGTTTAATTGGGGTTTCTGCCGATTCAGTTCTCCAATATGTAACCGTCTTTCCGGTCAATGTTTTTAAAACTTACCAAATTAAATTAAATGTACAGTGAGAGTTAAAGGGAAATAATAGTGTGAAGAGTTTACATCAGATAAGAATACAAGAGGAGATGGGTTACATGTGATAACCTTGGTGTCCGTTATATCAGTATTGGGAATCTTACTCAGGTTAGTGTCAAGAGTTGGAGATCAGGATGGACTCGTTTTGTATTTTAAGGGGGTGCGGTGGTCATTTTATGCACCTTTGTGTTTGGGCATGGGCGTAGGGGTGATGATGTGGCGTGCGTTGCTTGACTTGGTGGTGTACTTTATCCCTAAAAAAAGACATATTCGGTACCTTTTGGTTAGAGGTGTAAATGAGTAGTCGAAATCCGTTTCCGTATCCGTTTAGCACTATCCGAATCTGTCCGAAAGCTAAACGGATGCGGATACGGATAAACTATAGCTATCCGAAAAACTATATTTACATGTACATAGATAAAATATCCGATCCGTATCCGTTAGCACTATCCGAATCCATCCGATAGCTAATCGGATGCGGATGCGGATATAGCACTATCCGAGCCGAATCCGATCCGTTTACAGCCTTGCTTTTGGTGAAGGTGTAAATTATTGGTCTAGAATCGGGTATTTGGTTTGGCTCCAAGGAGAGTTGGTATGAACGGGATTGAGTCCTGCTTCGGTTCTGAAAAGCAGTACCTTTCTCATACCTATTTGCTTCCAGTTCGGTTATGGTGTCTATTTGGTTCCGGTTCCTGTACGCGATTTATGACATAGGGGTATTAATATACTGTACTATGTATAAGTATTTTAATTAATAAATAACTCGGTACCCATATTCGGTTCGATTTTGGTACCCAAATTGAGAAAATATGGTTTTCACCATATCAATACTTGATCCTTGGTTTCCAAGGTAGCATACAAAGGTTTCTGTCATTGGAGCGGCCATGGGTATTGGTTCCTTGGTATCTAAATTCGGTTCCTATGCTGGAACAAGATCCGAACCGAATCGAGCTCGGTTCCTACATCCCAGTTCTAGATGGTAACCAAATTCCATTTGGTTCGATTCGTTTATTCGATTCGGATCCATATTCGGTTTTCAGTTTCCGGTCCAATTCTAATTGACACCCTTAACCTTGGCCACCTTGCAAGGAACTAGTGGGTTTACTTTATCCCTTTGGTAGATATCAGGTGGGAGAGGGGTTTTGCATGCCAAATCCAACCTTAATCCGGGTTGTAGGAATCCATAACCAATAATTGGACATGACCCGCTCCAAATTCATCCAAAGGGTATTCTGTCTTGAGCACAACTTCTTTGTATGGACAAGAGGTTAGAGGTCAATTGAATTTAGGTTGCAATTCGAACTGGGCTATTGGGCTTAGTGCCGGGCCTTGGGCTTATCCCAATGAAGAACCCAATTGCCCAACCCTGTAGCCCAACACATCCAGTTGGTTCATGGTTCTACTCAACCACTAGACCCCACTGTGCAAAGTGCAATATATGAGAAAAATGCCCAATATATATATAGTTTTAAAAATCGGGAATCTGATTGGTGAATCGGATGCTTCGGATCATAGTTAGCAAAAACAGGAACGGCAAAAAAATGGAGTATTACAGTACGGATTTTAAATGATAGAAACTTACAAATGGACGGTCAAATATAATGGTCCAATAAACAGAGAACGGTAAAAAACGGAAAATGGACGGTGCGGATTTTAAACGTTTATATTTCAAAAAAATGAACAAAAAAAATGATACTATTCTCATATAAACTGAGGAATTTTCATTTGAAATACATGCTTCTAATTTCGGTATCCGTGCATTGACCTTGAGTTGAAGGTGATATCATGAAAAATGTAGCCCTTCGAGTACTCTTTACGTTGGTGAAAGAATTAGGCCGATAAAAGTTTGAGAGAGAAAGATATGATCACTTAAGTCCAAGTTCTTAAAAAATGCCAAAAAAACGAAAATGTGTTTTAAACTTGTTTTAAATGCATTCAAAACAGGAATGTTTGCCGTTTGCCCTTTTTTCCCGTATAATTGGAAAACATATGGCAAAACGTATTTAAAACAGTAAAAAACAGGAACACCTTTAAAACGAAGTTCTAGACACGTTTTTACTAACAGAGATTCGGATCAAAATCGATTGACACCGATCCTGATTTCCACCGTTCATAATCCTTGTTTCTTGAATCAAAATTAGATAGGCCGATTCTTAGTCATTTTCTTTATAAATCATCTTGTATCGGACCAATTCATTGGCCAATTTCCAATTTCGAATTTTAAAAACTTGAATATATAGCAGTTGACACATTATTCATTCATTGTTAAAAGAAAAAGTTAGAAACACTTATTTTTAATAGAATCATAATATATATTTCTATTCTCCAATACACTCAAATGTATTAAGGTTACAATCATGCACTAGCATCAGCTTAATTACACACTAAAAATTTTTAGTCTATCCATGATTTAGAACAAGCACTGTGAGGAGACCATTTAAGGATTGATGTGTTATAATTGGTTAAGCCCTTATATTTGGTCCAATCTTGAAGAGTAGCCATAAGATCAATCACCTTAGCATTCATACTACGACAACAAGTTGCATGGACTATTGTGACTTCATTAAAATCACTACTATCTCTGCAAAATCCACTAAAATAGAGGGTATCCAAGATCCTCACTCTCAACCCTAATTCTTCAAACATACCCATATACATCAACTTGATTAGGACATCTTGCTCTTTAATCCCTGTAGAGTTGTCTTTCATGGCATACCATGAATCAAATAGAGAAATGGTCTTGTTGTTTGATCTAACAAAGTAGAAGCCTGTGTTGATGTAGTTGTCTTTGGATTCTGGATTTCCATTGAAGTTGTCACAACTTATTTGGAGATCTTCACTTTGGTTTTGGCTTAACCTTACAAATGGGTTCCTCAGCCACATTACATCCATATCCTGCAAACATAATAAATTTGAAAATAAAGAGTTTTTAACTAGTAGTTATAAAGCCATTATTCTCCATTTAGGCTTTTTATAAATGCCACAGAGACCCAGCTCAGTCTGATCTTATCAGGGACAATCAGGGTCGGGCTGGCCTGGGGTTGAGCTCAGCAAGGCTGGTTTTGGTTGAGATATCTCAACCCGATCTCAGGACTGGGTTGGGTTAGGGTTAGGCTACAGGGGCTCAAGGTTGGGCTAGGGTTTTAAAAAACCTGGTACTATTTCACCTCCAATATATATATAAGGGATAAAAAACACTACCTGGTCCTCCAGGGTTGTGCATCATGGGGGGTTAGGATTTTTGCCTTTTCATGGGGGTGAGGTGGTCATTTTGCACCCCCATGAGTCTAGACTGGACCGATTAGCGTTCTTTTTCCCTAAATATAATATGGGAAAATGTTTCCTACGTGGGATGCAAGGGCCACACCCACGCACAGGAAGGGCCGAAATGACTGCCCTACCCCCATGTATGGTGGAAATTCTGCCCGTATTCTCTCATTGGTTGGTGCAGCATGGCCTTTGCGTCCCCCCTGATGTGTCACATTGCACTCTCATTAGTTGGTGCGGCTTGGCCCTTGCATCTCACACAGGAAATGGCGCCCCTTTGCGAAAATGTTATTTGGGGGGGGGGGGGTGGAGATCACGCCCATTGCACCGCACCGCCCCCAATATGCCAACATGTGCACGTGACCCCTGCGCTCCCCCATAGCGAACGCTCTCTGATTAGAATAATTAATGCCAAACCTGAAGTCCGTTACTTGAGAGTTGAGAAACCATGTGAGTTTGTGAAACTGATTCATAGTTTGTTTAAATGAAACCATGTGAGATCACGCCCATTGCACCGCACCGCCCCCAATATGCCAACATGTGCACGTGACCCCTGCGCTCCCCCATAGCGAACGCTCTCTGATTAGAATAATTAATGCCAAACCTGAAGTCCGTTACTTGAGAGTTGAGAAACCATGTGAGTTTGTGAAACTGATTCATAGTTTGTTTAAATGAACCCCCCCTCAATAACGTGAGGAGAACGCCACCCAACACACTATGGACAGTACTGAATCGGACACCAATCTGATAACTTACCGGTAAAGGAAGAAATTAAACGTCAGGCAAGCTTAGTTAGAACTTAGAAGTAGTACTTACAGTGAAGATGAAACTGTAACCACGCTTGAGAACATCACCAAGGAACAGAGTTCTCCTCCACATCATCTTAATAAATTCCTGAGACATAAACAACTTCTCCCCTCCATAATCAACACCTTCCGTCTCCAATTTATAGCAATGAAGTTTCATAAATTTGCACTTGTCGAAAGCTATTTGATCCATGGCCACAAGCAATAGATGATCCACCAAATCACGGGTGTCTTCTCCAACCCAGAATCCCTCCAAGAATAGTTCAAGCATCGTTTTCCCCTTAATTCCCCCATCAGCATAAGCTTTGTTAATTATAGCAATTATAACTGTCTTATTGTACTTCACCATTGAAGCTCTCGCCAATGCCATCTCTAGCTCATCTTTCCGCCCAACAGTATTCATGATTGTCTCACTCTGCTCAGAACCCACCAAAGTAAATATTAAAATTTCACTAAATTAAACTAAGTGAACCCATTTCCTAACTCCAATAAAAATAAGATTGAGAGAAAGAAAATGCTTAATTACCTTCAATTTGGTTGGACATTGGCAGCAGTTATGGGTTGGAAAGAGAAGTAAGGAAGCAGAGGGAGACAAGATGCAGAGATAGAGAACTCCGGCGGACAGGACAGCCACTAAAGCCAAGTTTGAAACGCTGATTTTGGAGGAGTAATCAATCATGATGCAATGAGTGAGTAGTGAGTAATTTAGAAGAAGAGTTTCTTCGTAGTTAGTAAGACTCTATTTATACTTCTCACCCTTGGATTCCGGATGCTCTTCAATTTCTTTAAGAGAATTGATGGAAAACGTGGCATAAGGAGAAGGTAGTTGGAGAGAAATCCTCTTCAATAAACATTGGGTGGAGACCCAATTAATTTAACCCATTTTCCATGGATCTTGTCTTCTTATTATTACTATTTTCTAATACTTACTTAGTAATTTGGTAGGGGTCAACAATACCTAGCTGTAATAAATCCTTTTAAGAATTTGAATCCCAAATCTATATAAGCCTTATGTTACGCAACATATATAATACAAATTGATTGATGATTGATTCGGTTCTGATTTTGTTTGTGCACTATTTTAGTATAAAAAGAGTGCCACCAAGATTGAATCTAAAATGACTGAGACTTAGAAAAGATGACCAAAATGAGGTTGGTCGGTTTAGGTTCGGGTTCGATTTCGGCGTGAGAATGGTGAATTCGAAATCAAATCAATAAGGAAAGTTTGGTTTCAATTCGATTTGGTTTTTGGGTTGTATCGATTTGTTATCAAGGTTTGCTTTGGTTTCGACACCATTCGAAGGTGGGTGGTCCGCCCTGCCTAGAATAGTTCTGTATTCTATCGATTAAATACATTCAAGTGATTCTGGCGTAACAAAAAAATCCGAGAGCGATCAGCGAGAAGAAAGAGCTAGTTGCATGTGAAACACTTGATTATTTAAGCTTAAACACCTTGTTGGAACGAGGGCAGTCTTCCAGCTCTAGTTCACATCGGAGGGAATCCTAAAGATGAAAGCACCCAAACATCGATTGGGGAGGGGGGTACGTAGTAGGTTGGTCAGTTTGCTTGGACCTAGCCAAACTAATGGTCACTTATGTCAACATATATGTATGTCTAATCACAAAGCACGAAGGGCAAATCAACAAATTTGCACTTTTATCTTTCTTAGGAGTAGGAATAATCAAGAATAGCTTAGTCTTTATAGTGTAAACATTCCCTCTGTGGGATCTTGTTAATGTATTTTCATCTTTCGAAACAGCAATCAAAATCAAATTCAATCATTTGCTTCACGTTCCTTTTAAGTCTTCCTTGTCATCTGAACATTGAAAGTCTTTGGAGCCAACAGGCTGGAGTGTCATCCATTTTCACTTCGAAGAAGTCAGATTAGCGTCCACACCACTCAGGTCTCAATGATTTTGGCATGCTTGCGCATTTCAACCTACGGTCCCAAGACAGAAAAAAGTGGAAATAGATTTTCTCGATTTGATACAGTTTTGGTTTTAGAGTTGAAACAGTTCAATTTGACACCCCACATACTGACACGGCCGTGTATGAAAACTTCCCCCTTTATTTTATACAACCTTTCAAAACCCTAGACCCTATTCTTTCTATCTAATGTGTAAAGGTCACCTGTGCTTGTCTATATTTTTCACTAGCACCTTTGAAAGTTTGGACTTAGAACTTTTGACGGAAACCTTCTAGATATGTACCCAGTCTTTCTAGTCGAGAGGGTCCATGTGAGCTTAGAATTGAGATGATCAATTTGATTTTCACCGGCCAACATAATATATAGTTTTATTTCCTGTACTTGTTGGCAATTTTCAACCTGAATGATAAATCAATTGGGTTTCTTCTTATTGAGATTTGAGAATTGAATGCCAAATTTGGTCCACCCCCATGTGTTGGAGCGCATCCTGTGCCCTCAGTGCAGAGAACATTATCCCTAAAATTTATATTGTCTAGCAAGAAATTAAATCTATAGGTATACATGAACATACATGGAGATGCTTGCCAGTACAATTCGAACTAGGCCATTGGGCTTAGCCCAATGAAGAACCTAATTCTTTAACCCTGCGGCCGATTTACACATCCACTTGGCTCGTAGTTCTACTGAACCAAGATAAGTTTTAGACCCCACTATGCAATATATGAGAAAAATGCAAGAACAGCATAAGATCAACCACCTTAGCTTTCATACGCCGACAACAATTCGCATGAACTGTTGTGACTTCATTAAAATCTCTACTCTCTCTGCAAAACCCACTAAAATAGAGAACTATCAACCCCAATTGTTCTAACATACCCATATGCATCATCTTGATTAGAACATCTTGTTCTTTCATCCCTGGAGAACTATCTTTCATGTCATACCATGAATCAAATAGAGCAATGGTCTTGTTGTTTGATCTAACAAAGTAGAAGCCTGTGTTGATTAAGTTGTCTTTGGATTCTGGATGGCCATTGAACTCGTCGCAACTTATTTGGAGATCATCAGTTTGGTTTTCGCTTAATTTTACGAATGGGTTCCTCAGCCACATTACATCCATATCGTGCAACAATAATAAACGGAAATGAATTCACATTTCAAATGTGTTCTGGAAACGTTTTCGGAACAGCTTTACCAATTGGACACCCTAAAAATTGTTTCTCAGCACAAAAATGGAAAAAACTGTTTTTGTTGTTTCTCAACACAGAAACAACACCATAGATTTTTTAGGCAAGTAATTCACAAGACTTTAACTTAATAAGATAAAGTTTTCCTTTACCGCGGAGTGAAAGTTCAACACCCCCATGGTAGATCACAAACTCCTATAGAATTTTAGTATAAATTTCAAAATACCATCTTTCGACCACACACTCAAAAAAATTCCAACAAAATAAATGCTTGCACGTAGCAGCTGGTATTTAAGATTGTGAAAGAAACACTTGTCCTTTATGCATTGCATTTAATTATTTATTAATTAAAATGTCAACATAGATTAAAAATTAGTCAATTTTATAAGTTGCGAGCCGATCATTTCATCTACCCAAGGCTGTGTTTGGTATGCATTCTTGGAAATGAAAACAATAAAAACAGTAACAACTGTTTTTATTGTTTGAGAATGCATTTCAAGAATGCATACCAAACACAGCTCAAGTCTTCCAAATATAACTTTTCATACTTAACTATTCTCTCCCCTTCAAGATTGACTCCAACTCAGAGATACCCCCTACAGATGAACCAAATCTTACAAAAGTAAATGTAACTATCTATCCTTTCACACTCTTAAATCTATTAAAAAAGAACTAGGTTAAGTAAGTTAGCCATTCAGTAAAGATGAAATTCCTATTTGTATACAACACTGTTTGAAGTTCACAACCCCAAAACCCAAAAAAAAAAGAAAGAAAAGGAAACAAAACATAGATGGCTTTTGTTAACATGGTCGTGGGTTCAATCTTCCAACCCACAAATGGCCAAAAAGACAAAAGAAGGAAAGGGCAGAGACAGAAAGACGGTCTCTCTGACTCTCTCCATATCTAGCTCTAACTTGGGGAATATTTCCAATTCCAACACCTTTAAACAGCTAGTTGTGTTTGGTAGGTGGATTCATCTTCACTGAAGCTACAATGGAGCTTTAAAGATCTCCCTAGATTTAGAGGAGGTTCCAGGAGAGGATCATCTCTCTTTGGAGGTAAGAACAGTAAATGTGGAGTGTGATTGATGGGTGTCACGTTTAAGTGGAAGCTCCACTTCAAGGAAGTTCATCTCTGTTGTGTTGATCCCTCCAACTTTTGCATAGTAAGCATTGTTGTTATACCTACTAGTTTGTGACTTGTCTGTACATCCCTTTCAACAAAATTACATGAATCCCCTTCATGAACAGCATTACAACACCTTAGGTGGTTGTCTGAGAATGATGAAAAGGCTTTCACATGGCTCAGGCCAACAATTTGAATCCTCTACTTCAGTATGGAAGAACAGAGAGACTCAAAAAATTACAGGGGATTGGGGTTGGTTTTGGATGAAATTAATCACAAGTATGGAAGAACAGAAAGAGACTCAAAAAATTGGGTGATCAAATCGTCAAACCTTCTCTTAAAACTGAAATTTCACGCAAACACATGAAAGATTTGAATTTAGAGACTTATAAACTCTGCTAAAGTAATCCATTAAAAAGAAAACGTCTGCTACAGCTAAACAGAGCAGAAGAAACCAAACGTAGCCAAGAAAGAAAGAAAGAAAAGCCCATCAAAATTCAATCCAATTAATGCAGAAAAAGAAGAATAAAACCATGTAAATGATGGAAGAATTAAAAAAAAAAAGAAGAAAAAAACACTCAAGTAACTCACATGTCATCCATGAATTTGACAGCAATCATGATGCTGGTGATGAGCAATTATTTTACATTGAATAAATTGATGGGCAACAAAGGCTGCCTCTGTGCAAACCAATCCAGATAAACATAAGCGACTACAAAGCAAGACTGGCTGCAATCGGCGTACTTGGAGATCCTCTCCAGGTAGCTCTGTATTGAGATGGTGGGCCAAGTGAGGCCATGGAAGACCAAGATCTTCTACAATACCCCCTCTATGATCTTTCTAGTCAAAAACAGTTCTGTGGATATATTATTGTAAAGCTGGAAAGTTGTATTGAAAAGAAACTAAGTGATATTGAACAAGACCTAAACAAGAAAGCTTCAACTCAATTGAGCTGTGTCCCAACTTAGATGGGATAGGCAACATGAATACAGCTATTCCTAAATCAGTTTTCAAATTCTTTCAGAAAACGTATAACATCACAAGAACTACCATCCATTACCTTATTCACAAATCTATGTACTTGACCCATATAAAAGAAGTAGTTGTGAAGTGACTACTAGTATTGGATGATAGCATGAAAAAGTTCAATCTTCAGCAAACAGAAAAAGAACAGCTGGACCAAAGGGAACCAGATGGTTTCAAGTTTCCCCCCAAGAAAATGAGATTGTAACCATATAAGCAAGTGGCACAAACAAATGTCTTGTTACAATATCAAGAAATCCTTAAACCCTTAAAATCATGCCAAGATCAAAGCAGTACAAGCATGAAAAAGTTTAATCTTCAGCAAACAGAAAAAGAAACCAAAGGGAACCAGATGGTTTCAAGTTTCCCCCAAAGAAAATGAGATTGTAACCATATAGGCCAGTGGCACAAACATGTCTTGTTACAATATCAAGAAATCCTTAAACCCTTAAAATCATGCCAAGATCAAAGTACTACAAGCATGAAAAAGTTTAATCTTCAGCAAACAGAAAAAGAAAACCAGATGGTTTCAAGTTTTCCCCAAAGAAAATGAGATTGTAACCAAATAAGCCAGTGGCACAAACAAATGTCTTGTTACAATATCAAGAAATCCTTAAACCCTTAAAGTCATGCCAAGATCAGAGCACTACAAGCATGAAAAAGTTTAATCTTCAACAAACAGAAAAAGACACCATAGTGAACCAGATGGTTTCAAGTTTCCCCCCAAGAAAATGAGATTGCAACCCTACAATCCAGTGGCACAAACAAATGTTTTGTTAGAATATCAACAAATCCTTAAACCCATAAAATCATTCCAAGATCAAAGCACTGAAATACCAAAAAAACACTTCCTTTCCCACCCTTCAACAGTAAGGAAGTTGTACCTGCCAATCCCGAGCTTCACCATTAAGAGATCTGAAAAAATAATGTTAAGGTCAATCAGACTGTAGAAACAAATGTTACAAATAGCATAAACAAATGTTTTGGTACAATATCAAGAAATCCTTAAACCCTTAAAATCATGCCAAATCAAACCACTACAATACCAAAAAAAAAATAAAAAAAATCATGCCAAGATCAAAGCACTACAATACCAAAAAAGACTTCCGTGCCCACCCTTCAACAGTAAGGAGCTGCTTGCTAATCCAGAGCATCACCAATGGAGACCTGAAAAAATAATGTTAAGGTCAATTAGACTGCAGAAACAAATGTTACAAATAGCATACTGCTTACACTAATAAAATGGATGCTATGGGCACCCGTGGCTGAGGATTACATCCAACCCCACTGATATAACAGGTCCCTAACATTATTATTCTTCAGTTCCCCATATCCCTCACCAGAAATGCCATATACATCCTACAACTAGTCCAGCTTAGTAAAATATTTTGGTAAAATTGATAGACAAGATTCTTTATCTCTCTTGGATAATGGTTTTCAGTTTCTCCAATAAAATATTCCAGTACAAAACAGATATGCCATGGTATAATTCTTCTATAAACAATGACAACCTAATTGATGGAGTACATATTTACAGATGGGAGTTCAAGTGAATAACCAAAAGAAATGCATCAAGAAAAAAAATGACAGAATTACACCCTGATCATAATTTAAGAGCAAAAGCTTACTAGGACTAAAGAAAATGCATGCCCCAACTGCTATTTTCAGACAAGAAGTTGATTTTGAAATACTTTCCAGCCCTGGCAACTAGGAAAACATGAGCACTACAGCTACAACTAGTACATAACTGTCTTAAATTCCCCCTCCCCATTTTTTATCATAACTGTCTTAATTGTTGAGCTCATTGTGGGCAAAACTGATGTCTCGTCTTACCAAACACAACAGCAACTGATTGGCAAAAGATGAATCCAAAGACAGTCGCACAACAACATCACTTTTGGCTTTTACATAAGCATTGCTTACTATTTGGGAATTAAATTTATTGAAGCTTTTATATTTCTGTTTTCATTAACATTTGAAATGACTGCATTTTAAATGATACACTAGACATTTCAAATGCCTAACAATTGTACAATTTACTCGTTCTGTCATCAGTAAAAAAAAAAAGTTCTTTCATTTTTTACGGATGAGTGAAGTTATTAGTGCAAAAGATGGAAAAAGACCATATGCAAACATAGGCCGAAGAAATTCAGCGGCAGATCGTGATTCATTATAATAAATGAACCTTAGCAGAATGATCGTTAATGTACCTAAAATAGTTAAGAAACCAACACCATAGCATCATCAAATTTCTCAAGAACTTCTGTTCTTGTTGCCATTAATCTACTATAGCAAATAAATGGCATCGAGCAGATCCCCAATATATCTAAGTAGTTAAAACCTCAGTCCATATAATCGTCAAGAGTTCCCAAGAAATTTAGGTGGTTGTTTTTGTTATATATTCTAGAAATACTTGTAAAGATTTCTGTTAAAAGCTTTCATAATCATAGGAACTCAGAATTTGTAACACTTGGACATAGTACATCTAATTTTGAAAAAGTAATATAGTTAGAGAGAAACAATGCTCTGACGGACTCAGTAATTCAGAAATATAATACAACTTTAAAGGCTTTGATTTACCAAATGGATAGAGGAGAAAATAATGTTAAAGTTAAGTTGCAACTTACTTCTGCCGTGCATATCTGTACTTCTTTTAAGACCTTTTTTAATCCGACCATGCTCTCTTTTCTGAACAACAGGCAAGCTAGGGTTCCGATACGACGATGCTTTCCATTCACATTGGGTGACGATGTCCTTTGTAACAACCGATGGTACATGTTGAATCTTGTACCAATCCTCTCCCACATTTTTAGGGAGAATCCTTGCCATGAATTTTTCAGACATCTTTTTCATTGTCAACTCCTCGAGCATGGTCAGATGCTGTAACCCTTCTGGAAGGGTCTCCAGCTGCAAACATTCAATGAATTTTAGATGTTTGATGTTTGTCATTACCCCTTCCTCTAGCCTCCACTCTTTCAATTCATTCAACCACAGTAGTTCCAGTTTTTTGAGCTCAGGAAACCCTCTTGCAGAGCAGATCATTGTCTTTCCTTTTTACGCTCCCGAGGACAGTACAGGAGTTTGTAAGTGGGGCACCTTCTCTAGTTTTGCCATTGGGTCCTCCATCAAATCGGACAAATGCAAATGTATGTGAATGATGCTTTGAGGGAAGTTTGACAACCTCTCTAACTTTCCTGATAGATTCAACTCATAAAGAAGCACATTATCTGAGAAGTTCAACTCTGGGAAGATGTCATCAGTAGTTAAACTCAAGAATTGAAGATTGGGTAGTCTGCTTGTAATAGAATCTAACCACTTGGTTAAACTGGAGATCCCTACTACTTTTAATGTCCTAAGATTTCTGAACCCTTCCAAACCAATCTCACCAATCCAACTGCCCGCCTATATTTGACAAAGTTTGCAACTCCGTTAGATTCCCAATTTTGGATGGACCTTGTATATTCCCACGAGACATATATAGATGTCTTAATTGACCCATCTTGCTCAAAACAACACCTGATATGCTCTGACTGTTGACTCTGGAAGACTTTATGTCAAGGGTTTGGACGTTGACAAGTTTGGAAATGGTTTCTGGGAGACTTGCTATTTCGTTATATCTCAACCCCAAGTACCTCAAATGGATCATCTTGCCTATTTCATTCGGCAGCTCAACGATTCTCACCCTTGGGAGATCCAACACCCTGATTAAACAAAAACCACCATAAAGAAATCTCCAGTGTTGGTGGGGAAATAGTGGAGCAGTATGCCCATGAAAGAAGAAGGAACGCAGCTTTGGTGCTAGAGAGTCACGGGAGATCCACTTAGCAAGATGACTACTATGGCCAGAAACAAATAGCCTATAGGCTTGAACTGGGGATTCATTTTCAATTGCACGAGCATCCAAAAAATTCTCATCCATGGCTACGGATATGGACAGATTCCGCAGCTTGTCATGGATGCGGCTTTTTTTAATTTATGAATCGAATCTGCTCGACACTTGAAGGATACAACGATCAATCAACTCTTCCAAATAATCGTCACCCCTCTGTTCTATCAGTCCCTCCACAACCCATATTTGAATTAATTTTCTTGTTGGTATTTCATCTCCTTTAGGAAACATACCTAAACACTGGAAGCATTCTTTCAAATGAATTGACAGATCAGTGTAGGTAAGAGCTAACAACTATGAGATCTGATCGTTGGCTTCCTTACGATTCAATACTTTCTTCCACTCTCTAGGGGTTTTGGGTTTAGTCGATAATAATCGACCCAAGACAACCGCACCCAATGGTAAACCTCCATAGCTAACAAGAATTTGTCTTCCCAAATCTTCCAATTCTGGAGGTAGAATGACCGGAGAAGTTTTAGGGAAAGTTACGTTGCAAAGCAACGTAGAAAACTCTTTATGGCCTAAAAATCTCAAATTACGGGGAGGGTTCTCCATATCTGCATGCACTGCAACCTCTCGATTGCGAGTGGTAAGGAGCACTCTGCTTCTTGTTTTTGTCTCAGGGAAGACACTTTTCAAACTGTCCCAATCTTTCTTGTGCCAAACATCATCGATCACCACCAAGAATTTCTTTTTCTCGAAGTACCTACAGAGCTCCCTCTGCAACTGTTGGTTGGTCATGTGTTGCTGCTCTCCATTCCTGAGCTCAACAACTTGACACCAGAGGTCCTCCAAGAGCTCTCTAATGTCGTATGCTCGAGACATGACAATCCAAGCACAACAATCGAAATGCCTTCAAAGATCATCCCTCTTATAGATTTTCTTTGCCAGAGTGGTCTTCCCGATACCACCCATACCCACAATTGAGAGTATGGAAAGTCGTGGCTCTCCTTGGATGAGCTTCCTAACAAACATTTCTGTTTCATCTTCCCTTCCCACCACGTCCAATACTTCCTCCACCATATGGTCCCTCCTCTGAGTTGGCCTCGATGGCTCTCCAAATGGTAGAGTTTCTATGCCATATTTTAACTAGTTGGCGGAAACCTCTTTAATCTCCTCAATCCGATTGCCCAAGTCATGATGGATCTTCATTTGGGTGGTGGTGGTGCTACCAACAATGCCTGCAACTCCTTTCTGCCGTTGATTCTCAATTTTATAAATAAATTCATCTACAATGTCCTCAGCTTCGTAGGATATGGTCCTTAGTTGATTCAGCCACAGCCTTGCTCTTTCATTGTCTTTGACTTCCCCATCTGCATCTACGAGGACACAACGTATCCACTCGAGCTCATTACGGAGCGACGAGATTTTCTTGTCCACTCCGGTTTGTAATGCCGCTTCTTGTGCAATCAACTCCGTCAGTTTACTTAGGATGAATTTCACAATACTGCTAGACATTTTCCTTCACTGATGCTGCTGTTGTTGCTTGCTCACCAAGAAAATCCAGATGGGAACAAAAAGATGGCTGCAATAATCTGCAAAAAGGGCATCCCTTCATTTCTGGCAAGGTATAGTTCAACGACAAGCAGGATCATTATACCTGTATTGTTTCTTAATAAGAGAATGCAGGATCATTCTTCATTTTTCTTCTCCAGGAAATTGATTGCCTCATGTTCTTTCAAACCGGCCAACACTTGTAGCCTGGGGCAGAGAAGAAGGAAAATCAAAATTCTGTCCCAAAGCATTAGAAATATTAAGCATGGCCATAGAAACAATAACAATCACTAAAGTCATTAGGTAGTTGGAAATGACAAAACACATATTACCCAGCAAATGGGTACCACAAACCAAACATATCATGGAAATTAAACAAATGCATCTTAAAACAGAGTTAACAGATTTAAAGCTAACACTTCCAAGATACCTAGTGGCCAAAGAAATGGGTAGCTAAATCGCACTACTTGAAAAGTTGAGGCCCATCTTCTTCATCAATTCCCCAAACCATAGCAGCTTCACAAGGTAATAATACGAAGGTTATGGAAAATATTAGCAATAAAAGCTAATAAGGAAAAGATGATAATTCCATTATATAGCTTCACAACACACTGGAAAATATTTACAGGTACAATAATAGATAAGAGCAAGCAACATACCTACTCCAAGAGGTCTCATATAAGCATGCTGGGTATAGACTTGCCTCCGTTATCTACAAGATCACCGAAAATCCATGGCTGCAATAATCTGAAAACGAAGAACGAAAGAAAGAGATCGAGAGAGTGAGATAGACAGGGGAGGATAAAGGAAGGAGAAAAGGGCCCAAAGGAGGCGAAAAGCGATGGGATTTTTTCGAGCGCATGCAGGCACGCATGTACTATTGTACTCCCTACCCTCTGCACCTCTTACTTCTTTTTTTTTTGCGTTTTTTTCTTTTTTCCGGGGTTTTAAAACGGAGACATCCATCTGTACTTTCGAATCCGGATCAGTTACTCACATGGGGGCGTAGGTCTCACACCCCACCCACGCCCCCATGGAGGGTTCAGATCTGTCCCCACCCGTCCCATACAGATAACAGATCTGCATTCATATTGTGGTATCCCGTATTGTTGGAAAATGATTTTTAAAAGTTTCATACCTTTTATGTTGAAATTTGAAATTTGGTCGTTTGTGTTGCTTTTTTTGAGAGTGCATCGTTTGAGGTATGGGTATCCTAGCCCCCAATTATCAATCCCGATACTATTTCGATATTGTATCGGTGATACGGTACATATAAGGGATAAAATGATCAAAAAAATCTATTTTTGAAGGATAAGCTGATACCAATTTGATACAGTATTGATTTCCAAATTGATCGATACCATGCACTAAAACCATGTGAGAAAGAGGTAGTTTTGTGAGGACTGTTTAGTCCCACTTTGTAAGTGAGTGTGTCAAATGGTTAATAAGTAGGAAGTTGGGCTGGAGCAAAAATAGGGGTATTTGGGTCATTTTTCTCAGGCGACCCACCCCCCCCCTCGTTTTTTTTGGGGTGGATCCTCCAGCTCCCACCACGGCTGGAGGACAGTCAGGTCCTGGGAAACTAAGGGTAGGGTTCCTAGAAGAAATGTATCCTTATTCCCATGTGTCACATACGCGTGTGTCGTGTCAAACCGAAGAAGCTTAGGCCATGTGTCCCATAGCAGTCAATTATCTTTTTGGTTCTTTGTTGAACCAATTTTGGGTCTGACCCAAAGTTAGTCTTTTTGGACTAGAACTCGGGCACCTTTGGGTGTCTCTACAAATAATAAACATGTCTATATGTAAAGAAATATCTATTTGTACAAGTTCACTCACAAAACTCAAATTGAAATCTTTAAATCTCATTCGTTGAAATTAAGAGGCACATCTATTTAAAGGGGTACATTCAAGAGACATTTTTCTTTTATAAATAGAGGATGTCCCAGGCCATTTTATTTGGTAAATAACGATATTCTCTCTCTCTCTCTCTCTCTCTCTATATATTTTGGATATACAACACTTTCCATAAGGCTGTTGTATCTTGGTGGCCAATTCACGATTACCTGACAACACCTTTAGCCTATATCATTCTATATATTTAATCTTTTTGGATTATAACTTGGGTCCATTTGAATGTCTCTACAAATAATAAACATGTCTATACATAACGATATATCTATTTGTACATGTGGCTTAGAAACATTGATTATCAGTACAGTGTAGGAACTCCAGATTTGCATTGAGAATTCATTGCAACTTGAAGTCTATACATTCGAATCTGGATCCTCTACTTCCGAGCTGCCCCTACTTCCGTGTGCTCCACACAGAGCAAGGCGGAAAAGGCCGCCTTACTCTCGCTTGGGAAAGGTGCTCAGGCAAGGGTAAGGTGGTCTTTTCGTCACCTTGCTGTGTCTAGGGCGCACACGGCAGTAGGGACAGCTCGGCAGTAGAGGACCCTGACGTCTATACATCCTAAACGTCATGAACAACCTCTTGATCCATCTATTACTTCAAAAACAAGTAATTCTACCTTTTTTTTTTTTACCTCTTATTTCATTTAATAGGTATATTATTGAAAGAATGATGGCCAAGTGAGTATCAAAGGATCGTTGTTGTCCTAAGTAAGTGATGACCATTTTCCAACAAATTTTCAAATTGATTTGTTTTGTGTTTTAATTCTATTTTGTTATTTGTATGTAGATTATACTATGTTTGCATCCATACGAATTTTAGGATATTTATGTAGTGATATTTGTTTGAGTTCAATATGGATATTTTTCATCATCTCACTGTTGTTTTCACAGTGGCGATTCAATATCACAAATTTAACCTCTGAGAATCTTAGGACACGTTCAACGACTCCCATCGTCCAATTCGATCCACCCATGGGCCATGGGTTCTCATACATACATACATACATCTTAGTTTGTGTTTTCCACTTTTCCCTTTTTGATGTTTTAGCTAGACTTTTCTTACATGTTCTGCATTATAATGACGTCTCTCTCTCTCTCTCTCTCGCTCTCGCTCTCGCAAACATCAACCCATTGGTTCGATGAACAACTATCGATTTGGTCTTACAAAAGGATAGTGAGAAAATTATTATTGGGGTGCTTACCAATGCCGAGAGTCAATGCACGGTATCAAATCGGATTGGGTATAGATCACCTATAAAATCGATATGATATCGATATGGCATCAACACTGATCGGTTGTGGCAGATAAGTTTACCCCTGATTTTCTTTTTTAAAACATAGGATTTTTTTTTTCCACTATTGTTCCTTTTTTCAGTACCATTTCACCAATACAGTATTGGATTGGTCGATTCGCATTGGTATCGGTTGAAACCAATACCGATTCCTGGCCGATCCCATCTTGGTGGACCAGTACAGACAAGGGTAAATTTTTAAATTAAAAAATCTAATTTTTTTTAAGGAAGTAGGGGTAAACCTAACCGATTTAGATCAGTAGAGACCGCTATCGATTACTGAAACCCATGATTTTAGTGCATGGTATTGGATTAGGTATCGGTCACTTGCAAAACCAATATGATACCGCTATGGTATCAACAAGGATCGGCCGTATCTGATAAAATTGCCCTTGATTTCCCTTTAAAAGAGGATATTTAACTATTTTACCCCTTGTCCATACCTTGTCACCGATATGATATCGGCACAATATCGGGATCAGCCACAATTGAAACCGTTACATATTGCCCCAATACGAGCGATATGATACCGATACCTCAAACCATGGCGATACCGATACGTATCGCAAACGATACGATAGACCATGATAAATAGTCTCGTCAATGCTTTCAAATTAAACTTTAACGATTTGTATGTAAAGTTTTATAACGATTGCGACATGATTTAAAGATTCCTATCTTAATTACCTAATTTTTTCGGTAAATAATCTAATCGGCCAAGAGATCTCTACTTGGTCGCATGGTCTCTACACAAGCATTAGGGCCAATGGGGGAGCATGCCTGAGTATCTACCTAGGGGTAGAAGCATCATTTCATGATGCCCAGTGAGAGGGTGTTGGAAACACCACCAAGTAGAAATCTTTTCCCCTAATCTTAATTACCTATTTGAACTCAATCACTTTTTATGGATTCAGGATTCCTAAAAAAGAGGGAGAGAAAGGAAAAAAAAAAAAAAAAGGAAACAGAGTTAAGTCTCCGTGAATCGATATGAAACATGGCACTAGGAGAAGGTTATTGGAGAGGAATCTTCTTCAATGTCGTTGGAGATGACCCAGACTCGTGGACCTTAAAAGAATAGTAATATAGAAGTGGCAATGATGTAAACATCAACTAGATATAAAGAAATGGGGAAACGAATGCAACCAAGTCGCATGCGGTGCGTGCGACTCTAGCGTCTGGACACAGGATTGTTCGAAATGACCACCACACCCCCATGGAAAGGTGGAAATCTCCGAAGGCATGCTAGTCATTTTGTACAACCCTATGTCTAAGCATAGGAGCCGCACGTCGCATTCGACCAAGTAGCATTCTCTTTCCAGAAAGAAATATTGGGGAAGGTTATGTGAGCTAGGACTCACTAGGTTTAGTCCTATATAAAAAAAAAACATAAAAAAAAACCATAAAGCTGATTCACTTAGAAACCGATTGAATAAAAATAATAAATACATATTCTAAAATAGGGCCTGCATGATAACACTTCTGTTTTTGAAACATGATTCTATTCCAGAAATGATTTTTTGTATTTCTGGGCAAAAAAACACGTTTGGTAACATATAGAATTTCTATTTCTTGGCCAAAAAAAGAAACAGAAATGCATTTGTTATGCACAATCATTTTTGTTTCTAGAACTTCTATAAAATTCAAAAATGCCATTAAATACCCAAAAATTTGGTGGAGGTGGAGGTGGCGACGGTGGCGGGTGGAGGAGGTGGTGGTGGCAATGCTGGAGGTGGAGTTGGTTGTGGTAGAGGTGGCAGTAGTGGTGGAGGTGGTGGCGGCGTCAATGGTGGTGGTGGTTGAAGTTGCATTGAAGGGGCTGTTTTATTTTGAACATGAAATTACTGCGTTGCCCATCAAATTAAGCTTGTGCTCATTAAAGAACAACTCCTCCCTTATTTCTTCTTTTTATTTATGGGACAAAGTAGCTTCAAATTGGAGCTTCTATTTTTCAATTTCTCAACAACATTTTTGTCCCGGTTTATTCCCAGGAACAAAAAAATGAACCGGTGTTAACAAACGGATTTTTCTTATGTTTTTTGTTCCCAGGAACCAAAAAACAGAGACATAGAGAAACAAAAGTGTTATCATGCAAGCCCTAAGAAACCCCCAACTCCTTGACTGATTTTTCTTTTTCAATGGTATAAACTCAAAATGCATTAATATGTGATTCCTTGATTTTTTTTTTGTTATCACATATTTTTCTGTATATATCTGATTTTACTAATTTATACATATTTATGGCATTAAAAATAAGAATAAACGTGATAGGCCTTGATCGGGTTTGACAAGACTGAGTCATCAAGTTTTTTTGGAAGATGAGTAGAGTCAGAAAACATGGTTTTCCAACTACGATTTTCTTTATTCCCAAAAGTTATTTAAACGAAAGTAAAAAATAAGGAAAAAAGATCATTGTTGCCTGACACTCTAGAGCCTGCACATACAATTATCTACTTGGGCGGGATTTCAGCATTTCCATGGGATCAACACAATACTTTCACGTACTTCTATGTCTAGGCGCAGGAGCCACGCAAGCCACATGACCAAGAAGCATTATTTTCCAAAAAAACTAAATTTTAAAATAAGTAAAAGTGTGGTGAAGGAACAATCCCCTCACCCCATATTGTTAGGGGTCGAAACTCAAACTACCCCTCCCCTTGGTACCGATGCCCGTGGTGGAGAAATTTCATGTGAATGAGAAAATGACTTTATGTAGACTTATGTATGTCATTTTCAAGAACAGCCACAAGAGGATTTACCCTAATTAATAAAATGTATATTATACTAACAAAGCAAAAAAAATATAATTACAACTTCTTTTTTCTTTTTTTGGTAAACCAATATTCATTCATTTAAACATGAAAAACACATGAAATCAGAGTGACAAACATCCTGAATCCACGGAGAGGAAAGTGGCCAATATATCTTACATGTTTCGGATATAGCCTTCCGGGCCAGAGTATCAGCTAGGTTGTTGTGGACTCTAGGAATACAAACAAAAGTACAGGAATGAAAGATTTGGGCTAATTGAATAATATCCATCACAATTGGCTGGAGGAGGAGAGGGGGTGATTTGGTGAAGAAATATACGAGATAAGGTTGAGATTATCTTATTCCACCTCAACCCTCTTGAATCCTCCATCCTTAGCTTGTGAAAGCCCACTACAAATGGCTAGATCTTCTCCAACAAGAACATCAGTGAAAGTGAAGGGCTCTGACGCCGCAAAAAGGAGTTTCCCATGATGGTCTCAAATGGCATAGCCAAGGCCTCGTTGAGAAAGATCTGCCCTGAGACTAGCATCACAATTGAGTTTTACAGCAACTTTGTTTGAAAAATATTTATTTCTATAAATAAATTAAAGTAAAGATGTGGTAGCATGGAAATGATGTCATGCTTAAAACACTCGTCTGTCTCCAATTTATAGCAATGAAGTTTCATAAATTTGCACTTGTCGAAAGCTATTTGATCCATGGCCACAAGCAATAGATGATCCAGCAAACCACGAGTGTCTTCTCTAACCCATAATCCCTCCAAGAATAGTTCAAGCATCGTGTTGGAATTTTTTCAATAATTGTGTTGATGGTTTTGGGTCATTATTTGGTTCAATATTAACCTGATTTTTTTTTTGCGGTTTTGGATCATTCTTTGGTTCAATGTTGGCCTGATTTTTTGGCTAAGGGACATGTATCTTCAAAGAGACGTACATATCCATTTGCATAGGTGCATTCATAGCACTTGGATTGAAATCTTTTAATCTAATCCATTGATCCAAGAGACACACCTATACCATGGGATATCTTCAAGATACACTTACATATAACTGCTTGGATTAGAATCTTTTAATCTTATCCACTCATGTCAATGGACACACCTATTCCATGAGGTATCTTGAAGAGATACATCCACCACTATAAATAGAGGTGAAATGGACAGCCCAAATCATTCAATTTTTGTGGTATGATTTCAGTTAGTCAGGCATTAATAAATTCTCAATTCTCTGATAATTTCAAGTAATTACTGTCTCTGCAAATCAGTAATCAGTCCAACTTGTTTTCTTGGGAGGCAGATTTGCTGCAATCCAGTGCAGTAATAGGATGCAAATACTGTCTTAAAGACAGAGCGTTCTCATTCGACTCAGGCTATTTCTTTGTCCTCTTCCTTTGATATCAGTGTTCTTCTAACACATCGTTTTCCCCTTAATTCCCCCATCAACATAAGCTTTGTTAATTATAGCAATTATAACAGTCTTATTGTACATCACCATTGATGCTCTCTCCAATGCCATCTCAAGCTCATCTTTCCGCCCAACATTAGCCATGATTGTCTCACTCTGCTCAGAACCCACCAAAGTAAATATTAAAATTTCATTAAATTAAACTAAGTGAACCCATTTCCTAACTCCAATAAAAGTAAGATTGAGAGAAAGAAAATGCTTAATTTACCTTCAATTTGGTTGGACATTGGCAGCAGTTATGGGTTGGAAAGAAAAGTGCGGATGCAGAGAGAGACAAGATGCAGAGATAGAGCACTCCGGCGGACAGGACAGCCACTACAGCCAAGTTTGAAACGCTGATTTTGGAGGAGTAATCCGTCATATGATGATATGAGCGACTAGTGAGTAATGGATGATTCTTCAGTTCATCAATTTAGAAGACTCTTATCTTATTTATTTGACTTCTCACCCTTTCTAGTTTCAAGGGAGCCTTTGGACTACGGATCCTCTTCAACTTCACTCCGTGAATGAATGGAGAACATGGCATAAGGAGAAAGTAGTTGGAGAGAAATCCTCTTCAATGTCCTTCGAGAAGATCCAAACTCGCAATGTTGGGCCGAGACCAAATTAATTTTAACACATTTTCCATGAATCAAGGACATCATCCTTCAAGTATGGATTCCATCTTGGAAAATAATCCTCTCCAATTCCAAAAAATTATACCCGGCACACTTCCCTAGTGCCTCTAATAAGGGGGTGGACCTAAGGGTGTCAATTTTGGATTCGAACCGGTAATCGCACTAGAACCGGTCTGCTAGGAACTGGAACCGACCCTCATTAGCTTCTTGGTCTGCTTTCAGATCAACCGATAAGTTATTGGTCCAGTTCCAAATCTACCAATTAGGAACCGGTAGAACTGGAACAAATTCACATCATAATCCTATGTGTTATGGGCGGAAGTTCTGTGTGCAACAGCATAGGCTGCGCCCAGATACATGGGCTGCCCATTCAGGGGGTAGAATGATCATTTTGCCCACCCTCATGTGTATGGGTGCAGCCTACGCTGCTGCACAGAGAACATTTGGCCATGTGTTATATAATTCTTTGGACTCAAGGTTGTGAGAGCTAAAGTTAAACCCTAGTATTTTTTGGTCTTTCGATTTTGGTTGGTATCATTTGTATCATGTGCTATTTTACCAAATATTTGGTTATAAATTTAAAGGTCCATTTGGGAATGCTAACTTAAGAACATACCTTAAAATATTCCTAACTTATGAGAGTTGTGATGTTCTTACTTATTAATTAATACAAAACAAGAGATATGTCATGTGATTGAAATTATTGTCTTATTATAATATTATTAGATATATGTAGCATTTGTTAGGGACTTTTTTTTTTTTTTAATTGTCTGGAACCGTTTAGGAATCGGAACCAGCCCACACATTAATTAATGGTCTTGGATCTCAAGTTTGGAATTGATTAGCTTATTGGTCCGGTTCTGATCCTAACCACTTAAGGCTGTAACTGGACCGATAGCCTAGAATCGGACCAAATTGACACCCCTAGGTGGACCCCACCTGGGTAGACTGTTTGGGCAGGGGTAGGGTGGTCATTGCACCCCCTTCTTAGGGGTACTAAGGAACTGGGCCAGACAGGTAATTAGAGGGGATAAAGATCCCTCCAATTCCCTAAAACTGTGCACTGCGGCAGTTCAAGGTGGAGATGCCGATTTGTAGCAGCTAGACATCCAATGGTGCCGCACTCAACATGATAGATAAAAACCCTCTTATTGTCTTATTATTACTATTTTTTATAATACTTATTAGTGTTATATTTGGTTTTTGCATATAGTACGCAGGCAGCGGAGGGTGAACCGTGGGTAGGGTCAACATTCAACAATACATAGGACAAAGAGAGACAGCTGTATTAACTCCTTTAAGAATTTGAATCCCAAATCTATAAGCCTTATGTTACGCAACATATATTGTAGAAGTTGATTGATGATTGATTCGGTTCTGATTTTGTTTGTGCCCTATTTTAAGTATAAAAAGAGGGCCAGCAAAATTGGATTTAAAATGACTCTGACTTAGAAAAGAGGAGTAAAATGAGGTTGGCCGGTTTGCTTGGACCTGGCCAAATTATTGGTCACTTATGCAGAGAACGAGCAGAAATGACCTTTCCTCAAATCAACAAATTTAAACTTTTATCTTTTTTAGGAGTAGGAGTAATCAAGAATACCTTAGTTCTTCTTACCAAAAAAAAAGTAGCTTAGCTTTTATAGTTTGAACATTCCCTCCGTGGGATCTTGTTAATGTATTTTCATCTTTTGAAAGAGCGATCATAATCAATTTCAGTCATCTTCAATTATTTGCTTTATGTTCCCTTAAGTCTTCCTTATCATCGGAACATTGAAAGTCCTTGGAACCAATAGACAATTTTTCAACTTGACTGATAAATTAGTTGGGTGTCTTGTTATTGAGATTTGAGAATTGAAAGCCAAATTTGGTCCACCCCCATGTGTCTGAGTGCATCCTACGGTCTCAATGCCAAAAACATTATCCCTAAATTTTATATTGTCTATCAAGAAAATTTACAGGCATACATGAACATACATAGAGATGCTTGCCAGTGCAATTCGAACTGGATCATTGGGCTTAGCTCAATGAAAAACCCAATTCCTTATCCCTGTGGGCGAGTTACACATCCACTTGGTTCATGGTTCTACTGAACCAAGATAAGTTTTAGACCCTTCTATGCAATATATGAGACTGGAAACAGGGGTAAGGCTAGTTGTGTACATCTGACCCTCCCCAGACCTTGCTAAATGCAGGAGCCTTGTGCACTGGGTACGACCTTGTTTTTGTTTATGCAATATATGAGAAAAATGCCAGTTGACACATGATATGAACTTAAATTAAACATTTTATTAATTTTTTCATTATTAAAAAAAATTAAAGACTTATTTTTTGAAATAAAATCATAATATTTTTCCTAATTTTCTATATATATATATTCTTCTATAATCTCAAATGGGCTAGATTAGAAGTAGTAGAATCATGCATACAATAAATAAAATCTATGGTACAGGTGCACTAAAATTGAACCCTATCCATGACTTGAAACAAGCACTATGAGGTGACCATTTAAAGAATGTTGAGTTACCAGCTAAACGCTTATATTTCATGGTCACTCTCTTATATTTGGTCCAATCTCGAAGAACAGCCATAAGATCAACCACCTTAGCTTTCATACTTCGACAACAATTCGCATGAACTGTTGTGACTGCATTAAAATCTCTACTATCTCTGCAAAATCCACTAAAATAGAGAGTATCCAAGAACCTCACTCTCAACCCTAATTGTTCAAACATACCCAGATGCATCATCTTGATTAGAACATCTTGTTCTTTCATCCCTGGAGAACTATCTTTCATGTCATACCATGAATCAAATAGAGCAATGGTCTTGTTGTTTGATCTAACAAAATAAAAGCCTGTGTTGATGAGATTGTCTTTGGATTCTGGATAGCCATTGAACTCGTCGCAACTTATTTGGAGATCATCAGTTTGGTTTCCGCTTAACCTTACAAATGGGTTCCTCAGCCACATTACATCCATATCCTGCAACAATAATAAATGGAAATGAATTCACGTTCCAAATGTGTTCCTAGAAATGTTTTCGAAACAGGTATACCAAACTCTATTGCACACCCCAAAAATTGTTTCTCAGCATAGAAATGATAAAAAAAAAACTGTTTTTATTGTTTCTCAACATAGAAATAGCAGAAGCGTTATCAAACAGTACCTTAGATTTTTATAAACAAGTAATTCACAAGACTTTAACTTAATAAGAAAAAGTTTTCCTTCACCACGCAGTGAAAGTTCACCACCCCCATCCTAGATCACAAACTCCTATAGAGTTTTAGTATAAATTTCTAAATACCATCTTGCGATCACACACTCTTAAAAATTCCAATAATATTAATGCTTGCATGTAGCAGCTGGTATTTTTTTGATCAAGGGAGGGCAGCCGAAGCCACCCAGTGAGATAGTATTAAGAAAACATAGAACGAGAGTGCCTGCGAGAGATCTCACGAGATACAAGACAAACAGGTGGAGAAAGCCACCACATTTGTCCTTTATGCATTGCATTTAATTATTTATTAATTAAAATGTCAATATAGATTAAAAATTAGTCAATTCTATAAGCCGCTTCGTGTCCTTCTCTAATATTATCTAATTAGCACAGATAATTTAGTGACAATATAATATATGGGGCGATGTTCTCTGTTTGAGAGCACACATTGTCACAGAATATGCCCAGACACATGGGATAGAATGGGGCAAACCAATCATTTCGTCCACCCCCATGTGTCTAACACAGGAGCAGAAAACATTTTCCCATAATATATATAAATGGTCCAAGTAAATGATGCATGCAAGGCCGCAACATCCACGGAGAGATTTATGCAGCCATGCATTGTGATGGCATGTATTCTAGTAGTTATTTTTCCCTTGAACATTGAATTTATCATAACAATTAGCTGGTCTAAACTCTATTTAATCCCTTAAAATGGGAGTAAAACAAAGTTGACTATGTTATAAGTTATGCAATTAATTAACTATCACAATAAAGAAATGTTTAGACTTTTGTTAATCTTTTCTTGAAGTGAGGATTACGTATAGAGTATTTATTTAGTTTAAGAAAATTATAATTAAGAACTTCTCTTAATCTGAGAAAGGAAGTACTCATTGACGCACATCTTGCAATACGGCAAAGGATCCAAATTGTTCTACTAGTGAGAAAAGCAAACTATAAGAATATTCCCGACAAATTTCCTAATTGAGAGACAGTAAGGGGTGGTGGATCCATGTTATGTTAGCTGAGCCAGCGAAGCTCCAACCCATTCAAATATATATCAGGTCAAACAAATCCAATATATATAACAACACTACCTAAGGTACGTTCTTGATTGAGTTTAAATATTAATTTGATAAGTGGCAAATCTAAACCATTCTCTAGATATCCAATGGTTAGAATTGTGACATCATCAATCCACATGGCATAACTAAATTTTTATCTAAATTTGAAGTTAGTTTCCAAATTTGTCTACCATTTGGTGTTTCTTTTTCATGAAATACAATGTATTGTTTCAACTCATTATGCGAATCATCTTTGATTTGATTGGTTTATAATTATGTTTAGCACCAGTTTAGCAAGAGATTCAATTTAAGCAAACTCATTGCTCTTTCCTTTGTAAAGTAAGGTTGGGAAGAAGTCAGTAACACTTGATTCTTGGGTCTACAAAACATTATTAGAGTCTCTAGTTGTAAACCCTATTACTAATTGAAAAACATATACCTAAAATCTAGTTAGCTTTGTGTAGAAGAAACGTTTGGTAGACCACAACCTTAGTGTGATACTGGTTAATCTTTCATTCCCAATATAATTTGGGTAAATCAATTAAGCTGTATTACTCAGCTCAGTAACTAATAATAGCTTAATCTTATAAAGTACAACTTAAAAACAAACTTAAAGGGAAAGAGTAATAAGTTCAATAGTTTTGCCATAGAATATCCCACTTTTTGAAACTATCTATATTAGAAAATGATGGCTGCTAGGCTGCGTGGTGTCTGCATCCAGACACAGGAAGGGTAAAATGAAACAATCTTGGATTCCTCTTAACATGGGTAAAGGCTCGGAAACATTGCAAGGATACCTAACATGTGTCATTTTCTATCTTTCCTCTTTTGAAAAGACATTCTTGTCCTCCTGCGTCCAGCCATATGATTGATGTATGTTTTTAGTTTATGGAAAGCTGCCGACATATCCAACTCTTTTCCACTTAATATTTATGAAAATGTTTTTCACCACAATGGGCTTGTTTTAAAATTTTGACCAATTAGATTCAGTCATCTGTCAAAATAATTAACCTAGCCTCCTTGTAACAAAAATAATCACCACAAAGGAAATTAAAGGAGCTTTTACTTGATAGATAATATTTTTTTGGAGGGGATTTTAAACAATAAAGGTTGTTGGCAAAAAAGGGAAGAGAGTTCCTCTCATTCCTCTCAAACCCTTGTGATGGGTTCTTCTACACAACATATCTATAACATGTGAAAAAACGGTATCACCAACATGCATGGTTAGTAATCTCAGGATCGCTCAAATCTGATGCTGAAAATTGATTTGGACCGGTGAAAATCAGTACGAATTGGTCAAAAGTGGCCAAAAACTTGATTTTGTTGAGTAGGTCTTGGAATCAGTTGTCAAAAAAAAAAATATAAAGGGTTTAGTCCCACATCGGGTGTGTGAATGTAGTATGTGTTGTGCATATTCGCCATGTTATGGTCCTAAAAGTCGATTAATCTTTTGGGATTGTTGTGTGGTTTGTGTGATTACACTTTCATCAAAAAAAAAAAAAAAAATGTAAATCAAATAACCATAGTCGATACCAATCCAACCTCGAGATTACAAGACATTTTAGTAACGATCAATAGGAACCATTTAAGATTCGGGCTATCCAACCAGATTGACCAATCCACTAATACTGGAACCGATTCAATTCGGGTGATTTTGATCGACCCGATCCGAGATTATGAACCATGTCCACATAGGTCTACAAAATCAGTAGGAGAGAGAAAATAAAAAACCACAATGTGAGAGGGTGATAGTCCCAAATCCATATCGTGGAGAACTTTGCTTCCCTGAAAATAGGGAAGGGAATTTGTGACACCACTAATAGACACGCAATCGCAATCAATCGCAATCACAATAATTGAACACAGAAAAATCACTTTCTCTTGTCCACTTCCCCTTGGAAATGGGAAATGGGTCGGATCAGTGTGGTTCGTAATACTATAAACATGAAATCTTAATCCTGCGTGATGGCTAATGGTTCTTGTAGTTCTAAACTTCTGCTTCAAATCATTATCATATCATAGTATGAAAAACATAAACCTGGTTTAAGTGTTCTAATGTTTCCTAATTCCTAACTAACTTATCGGGTCGGGTCGGGTTACCTATTAGGAAGGCAACAACCTATGAACTATGAACTATGAACAAAGAATGGTGAGACCAATCTGACCCACCGGTAAAGGAAGAAAACGAAACCTCAAGCTTAGTGCTCGCTTGTCTTTCCTCTCCCTCCCCCTCCCTCACGAGAATCTATTCCATATCTCATTTTATTTCAAAAAGTCTGCAACTTTAGCTTAACAAAGACAATAATAATGGTGGGAAATTAGAAAGAACTACTTACAGTGAAGATGAAACTGTATCCACGCTTGAGAACATCACCAAGAAACAGAGTTCTCCTCCACATCATCTTTATAAATTCCCGAGACATATAAAACTTCTCACCTCCAAAATCCACACCTTCTGTCTCCAATTTATAGCAGTGAAGTTTCATAAATTTGCACCTGTCAAAGGCTATTTGATCCATGGCCACAAGCAAGATATGATCCACCAAACCTCTGGTTTCATCTCCTACCCAGAAACCCTCCAAGAATAGATCAAGCATCGTTTTCCCTGGACTTCCCCCATCTGCATAAGCTTTGTTAACCATAACAATTATAACCGTCTTGTTCACCATTGAAGCTCTCTCCAATACCATCTCAAGCTCATCTTTTGGCCCAGTCATGATTGTTTCACTCTGATGAGAACCCACCACAGAAAAAGATTGAAATTTTAGTAAAACTAAATGATTACGAAATGGGTAATTCCAATTAAATAAGATTGAGAGAGAATTAACTGAAATTGCTTACCAGTTTTGTTGATGGGCATTGGCAGTTCTGGGTTGGAAAGAAAAGTATGGAAGCAGAGGGAGACCAGCTGATGCAGAGATATAGAAATCCGGCGAACATAGCAGCCACTACTGCTAAGTTTGAAACACTGTTTTTGGAGTAGTAATCCATGAGTAATGGTTTTTGGGTGTTCTCAGATCAAGAGTTTCATGGTTGATGTAGGATCTTCCACTATTCAACGCTTTATCTTGCTTTCCCTCTCTCACACTTTTTGTTTCTCTGTACACAAGAAAGATATCTAATATTTAACTTCTCAAAAGGTTTGTTTACCTTTTTTTTGTTTTTCGATAGGTAGGTTTGTTTATCTTTTTATGAATATATACTATTCTCTGTATTGTATCTCTCTTGACTTGTAAATATAGATCTCTAGTAAATACATTGGTACGAATTAACAACGCAGCAGAGAAACAATATGATTTACGTGGTTCACTCTGTTATTGGTGAAGTCTGATCTCAGTCCAGAAAGTGTTGTGGTGATTCTTCAACAGATAGTTTCGCATTCGAAAAGCGTCAGAATAGCCTAAAAGTGCATACATCAGTTCCATAGGCGTTGATTCTTGTAGAGCTTATCGAGATATTCGGTTTGATATGTATTTCGACATATGTTTGGTTCTGTCCGAACTAGACCGGATGGGTCTCTAGGAATAGTTTTGTACTTTATGAGTTAGAGTTCTCTTATAAAAGGTTATTATCTCGAATGGGCTACGTTCACGGCCTAGCGATAAATCAAAACTTCCACTATTCCGATGAAGAAGTTACACCCTCACACACCTACTTCCTTGCGAGATTACCCATATATATAGTGCTTTGACACATTACAATATAGAGAAACCTTAATTCCTAAAAATACAAAACTATTCCCAATGGAAAAAATCTCCCAAAATTTGGGGAGAGACCTTTAGATTTGGGGTAAAGTGAATAGTGCTTCTTTAAAATTAAATTGAGATCAAGCGTCATACTTGTATCATACCTCAACCCTCAGGTCAAGTAGGAGACCTGAGGGTATCATGCAATTGTCTTCAATCCCTCACAAGTCATAACAACTCAGAGACTCAGAGAGCCCATTGCACCAAAATACGACTAAAATTTAGACTTTGTCACAGACAACACATTCTATAGTCTATATTTGTGGGTGGTGGAGGTGGTGGTGGTCAGTAAAGTCAAAATAGAAGTTAGAATATGTTAGATCATTTTTTCCTTCCAGGAAAGGTTCAAGGTATAAGAGTTCAATAACAGTAAGTAATCTGATTAGATGGGATGTTGGGCATGGTGGGTCCACTCTATTGATAGTAATTACCCACCTCTGGTGTGTTGGGCTCACACCCCATAGAGGGTCTAGATTTGACACCATGCGTCCCGGGATGGAGACCTGATCCAAACTCATTTTTATGGGGGTCCATTCACATTGGATAGTAGGAATGGACCAATGGATCTTCAATCCTAAAGTGTCACGGGGATAAGCTATCCTTTTCAAGTATGCATTAAATGAGTTGTATTCTCTAATGGAAGCATGGCTTCTACTCTTGCATGGGGGCATATGAAAGCACATGCATTGGTATCATAGAGAGCATGATTTCCGTCTTTCATAGGGGCGGTGGGGTGGTCATTCGCTCCAATGTTTCTAGGACGTGGTTGATACGCTTTTTAACAGAGAACGGTGGAAATTCCTGGAGACATGATGGTCATTTTGCCTAGTCCTACGTCTAGACACAAGGGCCATGCATGCAACCAAGTAGCGTTCTCTTTCTCTAATCATACATAGAGATATAACACATCAGATACCTTTCCCCCAATTAATACCTACCTTCCTTCCAGCCGACATCAAGGGAATCACTGGATTGAATTGGCCTCTAGACGAATGTCGCATTATGACATATAGTACACCAACCTTTCCATATAATTTTTCTTCCTTGACTAAAACTCTCTTTTCTACTTGACCATGTGATGTAAACCCCTTATGCATGTATGAAGCCTGAGATACACCTTTGAGGGATAAAAATCCTCTCCAATTCTCTACAAATGCAGTGTTGTGCAGTTTGCGGGGCGAGAGAGATGTAGATACATGGTAGGCATGACATCTAACGATGCCGAACTCATGAAGAAATAATTTTTTTTAAATAAAAAAAAAATGGGCAGTGCAGCTCAAACTGTTGGATGTCACACCTACCAAGTGTCAACCTCTCCACCAACTACATTGCACTACACCATGGGGGAATTGGAGAGGATTTTAATCCCCCTTTCAGTGCAGCTATTGACTTGGTATTGGGAGATGCCATTACATGCGGGATAGGATATACATTTCTCTCCCTCTACCAAAAAATATCATAAAGACGAATGGTTCTTAATTGGCATTCAAAGCTTAGAATTTTCTTGTAGGCATCAACAATTCAGCATTGGATTCTAGTAGGGGTGTCAAAGTTGTGGCTGAACCGGATAAACCGGTCCAAAACAAATCAAAATAGCCTAACTTGAACCAAGACTAAGTCTCATTAGGTTGGTTTCTATTTGGGGGATTACGACCCTAAAACCAAAAAGAACACGAAACCGGTTCAAAACCTAGATCGAAACTGAAACCAAATCGATAACAACCCGAAACCTATTAAAAAGCAAAATTTTTATGTAGTTTTTATATAAATGTGTATGGTAAATCAAACTCAAACCAGGCCGAAGTCGAAACCAACCTGATAACCAACCAATACAAGAAACCGATGTAAACTCTAAACCAAACTTTCCTTATTGGTTTGGTTTCGGTTTCACCACTCACACACCGAAACTGACTCAAACCGAACCACAACCAGCCCGAACCTACTGATTGACACCCCTATAGTCTACCAAGTAAGTCCAGGTTCATTACACATCAAAAAAAAAAAAAAAAAGTAAGTCCAGGACTCTAGTTACACCAGTGAGGCAGTGACTAGTCCAGGTTTGTGAGATGTCACTTTTAGAATAGTCGCACAGGAGGGTAGACCATAGGGTCGACAGAGGACAAAGAAAGCCAGCTGTATTAGAACTTTAAGAATTTGGATTATTGTAAAACCTGTCCGGCACAGTAGGAGAAATGCCAAAACTAGTAAGCTTTATTTCAACACAGTAGTACAGTACAACTTTGATTGATGAATACATGTTTTCAGTCGTTCTATTCTGTCGGTGGTCAGTTAATTGGTTCATAATTGGGTTCATGATAATCAGGTTTAAAATGGGTTAACTCCCTAATTGGGTTTGAAACGAACTATAAAAGGGTTATAATCGGATTAAATAGGGTTAAATGACTTAATCGGACTATAAACAGTTGATTAATGGTTGGTTACCGGCTGGTGTCAGTCGATCTCAATTGGACACCTATTGGGCTACAACCAAACACCATTACCAACCGGTTAGTAATCGGGTTAGGAGGACAGGGTGGTTTAGAACAAGAAAATTTTGGTTACTAGCAACAGGTTCCCTTGTCCGCCAGAATTTGTTACATATATATCATCAGGCTTTATCCTTTAAAATCTAAGCGAAAGGAAGGTTTTTCATTTAGGGAAGGGACAACGTCTTTGTACAGAAACCCATCCATCTGGATTTCAACAAGGTAACATGGATTCCATCAATCATAGAATTCTAAGTACCACCATTTGTCCACCACAGTATGATCTCCAAAGTCAAGGAATTGATGCACACTCACAGGTGGAATCAAAACCTTATCTGAAATGCCTTCCCAAAAGAAATTGCTTATGCAATATCAGTAATTTTGCTAAGAATCACCACATTCTCTGATCAAACTAGAATCGTTTACTGAAATTGAATTGAGCTATTTACACCGAAATTGTGAAACCGTTCAATAAATGGTTCAATTTTTATTTTAAAATTGAGATTATTTAGTTAAGCGGTTTAAATTGAACCGAACCATTTAAAACGATGATATACTTTTTAGAAAACTATTTAAACCTAAACAAATATTAGTAATATGTAATGGCAATAATTAACCATTAGTGATAACAATATATAATTAGTAAATATATAACGGTACAAATAAGCAATTATTTAAAGAAAACATATAAGTATTCAATTCATACATCAATTTCAATAATAAATTAAAAGACATGTACTAAAAAATAGCCGTTTGAATAAAAAAAGTTAAAAAACCCTCCAAAACCGTTTAAATCGAAACCGTTTATAAATGGTTTCGATTTTCAACATGTGAAACCATTTATTAAATCGTTTGGTTTCGAATTTACCTAAACCTTGCACCGACACCCTTAGGTACCTTGGAGTTGGAATTTCTACAAATGTAAAGGTTGGAAGACAGCTAGAAAACTCAAAATCCATCTCAAATTCAAGTTGTTCCTTTGAAAATCCTCAGAAAAAGTTTTCCCACGTAAAAAATCAAAGATTCTTCCAACTAGACAACAAGTGTCTATTATGTCATGAAAAAGTAGAAACTGATTGACATATTTTTCTGTCATGCAATTTCATATTTGGTTGGCAAGAAATAGATAGAAAAGAAATAAATAAAAAATCAAATTTCTTTTTTTGGAATTTGAGGATAGAGATAGACACATAAATCAATCATTGTGTAATACACAATGATTGATGTACTTTGTAATTCAAACCGAGAATCAACAGGGGAATATTTTTCTCGTAATCTCTAGTTTCTTTCATGACCAGCAATTCCATCACCAAACAGTACCTCAACCATTTATTTGGTAACATCAATTAAAGTTTATTTTCTGTAGACAACAACAAATAACCAAACCTTTCACCATGAGAGCCTAACCTTTACCATATCCTTCATCAAACACAAATATGGGAAGAAGGCTCAAGGTTCCACACTCATTTTGATGTTAGAGCTAATATTTATTTTTGGGTCTTAAATCGCATACCTACTAAAGTTTTGAAAATTTTTAAACAAATACAATATTGTTCAAAGTTTGGAAATTTTTTTTTTTTTTTTTTGGGAAAAGGAACTTTGCTTGGTGACTTCGCCTTTGGTCAGTCCAACCCCCTAAAATGACTGTCCTGACTCCTATAAAATGAAAAAACCCCTTGATCGATGCCTCTACATGTCCACTCATGAGCTCTTTTTTTTTTTTTTTTGATGAAAGAAAAGAAAATTTCTATTAAGTAGATGAAAAGGTACAGCTATCGTCTATCCAGGGTACATTAGTAGCCAAAGTTTGTTGTGCTAGGGACTTAAGCCGACATAACAGATAGGGGTCCGTCATATGTTTGAACAAAATGCCTAGTGAGCGATCCAAAATCTGCAGAAAGTATTCCAACACTTCTATAGGCCACGGAGAATGACATGGAGTTGGAAGAAGTCCAGGTAGCACATTGTTAGAGCACCAAACTTCTTTCAGCTTCAAACCTCTCGATTTAGCCAGTTCAAAACCGTTGAGAATAGCTAACAGTTCTGGTTCCATTTCATGGTTGCTTTTAACCCTTCTTGCATTTAACAAAATGAATTTCCCATCTAACAAAATGTCAAGAGTCCATCCGGAACAGCCTATGTTCCGTGGAATCAAGCCCTGCGCATAACAAAACAAGAAAGTCCAAAGTAGGTAAATGAAGCTTAGGATTAACATGCATATCTTGATTATTAGAAAGTACAACATTGGGCTTAATAGAGGTGGGGAATATGAAGGTCTTGCATCCAAAGTTCAATCCTCTTTAACACAGTTAGAGGATGAGGTTTAACAGCGCAGAAAATATAATTGTTCTTGGAGATCCAAATAAAATAACAAGTTATAATAAAAATGAAAAAAAACCAGACAAGAGAGCTCTGATGCAAAGACCACACAAAAGAGCAACATTCTTCTTTCATTATTTACATATGTGATCAATTGGCCGATATAATTCACATGGTTTTTTCGTTACTTTTTTGTTCTACTCTTCATTCGAATATATATTAGTTTTAAAAATATTAAGTTTGTGTTACTAATTATGATAATATATTTTACATATGCAAAAATTTTCATGAATAGGTTGTAGCCCATTTTGATATTCTACCAACAAAAAAAGTAGCCCATTTAGAATGGTGGGCTTGCATAATTGGAACAGGAATTGAATATTGAAATCGAAATCGAAATCGAAATCGAACCAAATATATTTGGATCAAAATTCGATTCTGTAAAATGGTTTGGTTCGTCTCGGTTCTAGTTTAGGAACCATTGGTTCAAATCGAAACGAATTACTCACTCGTATCGCATATGGCGTCATTATAGTTCTTAGTATTTTTCTTTTTCTTTAAACCTCTTTGCAGATTTGGGCATTCATTCATACATTTGAAAGGATTGAATTAACGAGGGAATAAAATGCCGCTGGGACTGATCTTAGGGTTGGGAAGGGCAATGCGAAGAAAGCGAACTTCATCTCTTGATATTCTGTCTTCGAAACGAGCACCTCGAGATTACTACAAGGGCAAGAACTGCAAATCTACTGGTTTCCATACCCGCAAAGGTTTTGTTTTCTTTGACAATTACTTCTTCTCTTTTCTCTTTATTTCCATTCTCTACTCGTTGATTCCCCCCCCTCCCCCAACCGTCTACCCTTTTGGATTTGCTTCCTCTGCTGCCTGGAACATTAAAATATCTTATTGGGTTTTAGAAATTTCTGTTTATGCTTGGTTGAGCTAAACTATGACCTTTAAATGAAGTTTAGTGGCTAAAAACAACCAAAATAATTGATGTCGAGATGTGCAAACCCGCTTGTGAAATCCATTCTAATACCCAAATTCACTTGTTAAAGGATTCTGTTAATACTTGAAGTACGCATGAGTTGACTGAGAATAATTTTAAGTAGGAGGAATCCACAGAATTTGTACTTCATCTCATTTAATGGTTAAAGGGAAATGGAACATAAAGTCTGAGAGACTAGGATTACTCAAAAGAAAGCGTGACACAAGTACGCAATAAAACGTTGATTAGAAAAATGAGTTAATATCAAATGCTGAATCATATAAACAAAATAAGTCCAAAATAAAATCGAAAGAAATTCAGAATATTAGTTTGTGACTTCAAAGGTGTGCTTGTGCTACACATCTAAAGAAGTTAAAATAAAACTTTAGTACATGAGGATCGATGATCCCATTTGTAACAGTTGTTAATTAAAGAAACCAAACACCAGAAAATAAGAGATGAGAAGAGAAGAGAAGGGAAGAAGGGGAACTATCCAAAGAAGAAATTTTTATGAAGATCATTCCAAACTCCTTTGGCTGTGAAGTGAAACATAACATTAGAGGCAATGATAGGATCAATAATGTTCCATAAACAGATTTTTAAAGTAGAATCTTCACCGTTCCTCATACTCAGTCACAGAAGCTGAGTCTTACACATCATAAGTAGGAGGATCATTGGTAAGATATTTCATCTTACCCTTAGCATGTATGTAAACTTGAACAGCTTGGGCCCATAGCATGTAATTAGATACCCCATTGAGCTTAATATTGGTGGTTTTAGAATTTGTGTTGATCACACAATTAAAAAGTAGTGGTAAGTGGTACCACAACAGGCAGCAGCAGAACACCACAGAATCCTATCGGCAGCAGGGAAGGAAGTAGAACACCACAGAACCCTATCGGCAGCAGGGAAGAAAAAAAAAAATACCAGAAAATTTGAGGCAGCTTAGGGTTTCTCTTGCAGTCGAAGACTCTCTCTCTCGAGGGAAATAAAGGCCCCAAAATAGATCTGCAACAGATCTAATCCAGAACTGTCGCAAGGTAACAAATAAATCTGATTTCAGAAAATCAGATCAATAAACTAGAAGAGGCATGAATCAAGTGCATCAAATGGCTTCCAGAATAAGTCTTCAATGTAGCAGCATCAGTAAGTAACTGATTGTATGAATAGAAGATCGATATCTGAAGAAGAAACCCTAGAAATTTCGAATCATAGATTGGAGAAGGTAGATCGAGATCTTCAGATCTTCATCAGCAGCAAGTAGGTAATATAAGCCCTAGTTTTATCTCTGAGTCTTTTCAAACTAAGGGCATCATGTAGCAGATATGCAGCACAGGCTGCTGCAGCCAAGAATCAAGAGAACCTTGAAGACCAGTCAAACCAGAGTTCAGTTGGATAAATCACTAGTTCGACTAGTGCTCTGTTACCATGTGACAGTTGTTAACTAAAGAAACCATACACCAGAAAATAAGAGAAGAGAAAAGAAGAAGGGGGACCATCCAGAGAAGGATCGAACTTAACTGGAAGTCCCCCCCCCCCAATGGCTTTATTTACATTGCTGAAGTGACAAGAGAAAGACTCCTTATATTAAAAGGAATCATACATAATACTGACTTACTGAAATAGAAGCTTAATAGACTTAAGACTCAGCCTAACATAACAGAACTAGGACTCAACAGATCGATATTACTGCTCAACCCTAGGATTCAATAGAGGGAAAACTCACCCTATCAAGTGTACATTATTTAACACCATTTTCTTGGGGAGGTGGGGGTATAAGGATCAACTGTACCAGAAACATAGGACAAACTTGTTAAAATTATTAAAAAATCATGGGATTGTTTGCAAGGATTCCTCTGCTTATGTAAATGCGAATAGAAGCTGCTCTTTCCACTCTATTTTGCCACCAAAAAAAAAAAAGCACAATTGTGACAACTTAAGGGAGAACTAGTAACTTGAAGTAGGTCAAGCTTCCTTGCCTCCACTTTGCTATTTTAATGCATTTAGGGACACAAGTTTATTATAGTAACCCCATATTTCTGGGCTCAAACAGATGCATGAAAACTTGCATGGTCTCTCTTATTGAACAGTATCATCTTACCAATAATCCTCTGATGGACAAATCAGAAGTTAGATACATATATAGAGTTCAAGTATGAACAACCAAACAAATTCTTTCATACATCATGAACTAAGGTTCGGAAGTACAACAATCCAAGATGTGTTTCTTGAAGGGATGCCCTTGCATTGTATAGTGAACAAAATCATAAAGGGCAGCTTCTGTTAGATTTAAATCTGCTGATGATCTTAATCAGTTGGTACGCATATGTTGTATGACAATTTGTGCCAGGAAGCCATAAAAACTGTGCTTAAACTGTAGAGAAGAGTCTTAACTTTCAAAACTATTAATAATACTATTGATTGTTTATTATGTGATACAACTCATTGCAGGTGGCTATGTTGTGGTGAGCGAGAAATTGCCGAACTATGTAGTCCCTGATTTGACCGACTTCAAGGTACTCATGTTCATATCCTCTTGAAAGCAATAGATTTTTATGTTTCATTGGAGTTGTGATAGACATGAACTGTTCTAATTTGGGCATATGATATTGAAATTCCAAAGTTTGTCGAAGTTTGATTGGACCCACAAAGTTAGGTTTTGGAATGAAATTGGACATCCATATTGTTCTCCATTGCTTCTCATATAGGGTTCTTGGTGTGAACCTGGGGTCAAAACCCCAAGGTTGGTGGCTCTAGGCCCACCCAATCTCTACAACAACAATAACAAACTAAGCCTTATCCCAACTTAATGGGGTCGGCTACATGGATCCAATCAAAGAAAGTAGGTAGAAACTGCGAAGTGAAAGAGAAGAATGGGAAATGAGATGAGAAGTGAATTTTTTTTTTTGAAAATTGACAAATGAACAAAGGAAAATACAAGAAAAGTAAAAGAGGAAAGAGGCACAACCCAACAAGTTAGGAGAAACTCAACTAAATAGGGTCTACTACAAGGATCCTTACCCTCCAATAGGCTCTATCCAAAGTCATACATGGCACGAGACCTAGACTATGCTTGTCCTTTCTCACAACTTCTCCTATGGTCATTTTAGGCCTACCCCTCGCTCTTTTAGCTCCATCAATCGGAATCATTTCATTCCTCCTTACTGGGGCATCCCTAGGCCTCTGTTGAACATGACCAAACCACCTCAGATGACTCCTTCGGAGCTTGTCATTGATCGGAGCAACTCCCAAGTCAGCTCTGATACAATCATTCCTTATTCTATCCTTCCCTGTTTTTCCACACATTCATCTTAACATCCTCATCTTTGCCACACAAAGCTTCTCAATATGACACTTCATAACTGCCCAGCATTCTACCCCATACATCATAGCCGGTCGAACTACAGTCCTATAGAACTTTCCTTTAAGCGTTAAAGGAATACATCGATCACACTGCACTCCGGACGCACCTCTCCACTTCAACCATCCCACTTTAATTCTCTGTAAGACATCATCTTCTATGTCACCTTCTTTATTTATGATTGACCCCACATATCTAAAATAGTCACTTTGTGGTATCTCTTTTTCCTTAATTCGCACCATGTTCATATCCATCATAGTGCGACTAAAATTACACATCAAATACTCCGTCTTCGTTCTACTAATCTTAAACCCTCTTGTTTCCAGGGTTGATCTCCATAGCTCTAATTTAGCGTTAATCCCTGCTTTAATCTCATCCACCAAAACGATGTCATCGGTGAAGAGCATAAACTACAGGACCTCTTCTTGAATGCTTTTGGTTAGGTCGTCCATGATAAGCGCAAAAAGATAAGGGCTTAAGGCTGATCCCTGATGGAGCCCAATCGTAATTGGGGATTCCTTACCCTGACCACCCACAGATCTCACACTAGTCACTACGTCTTCATACATTTCCTTTATTATATCCATATATTTACTTGAAATCCCTCTCTTCACAAGCACTTGATGGATTAAATCTCTAGGGACTCAGTCATTGGTTTTTTCCAGGTCAATAAATACCATATGGAGATCCTTCTTGCTATCTCTATATCTTTCCATGAGCCTCCTCAATAAGTAGATAGTTTCAGTCGTGGATCTACCAGGCATGAAGCCAAATAGGTTCACCGAGATATGGGTCTCTCTTCTCAAACGAGCTTCAATTACCTTTTCCCAAAGTTTCATGGTATGACTCATAAGCTTAATGCTTCTATAGTTATTGTAGCTTTGAATATCACCTTTATTCTTGTAGATTGGGACTAAAATGCTTCTCCTCCATTCATTTGGCATCTTCCTTGTGTTCATAATCCTGTTAAACAAATTGGTTAACCAATAAACCCCACAACTTCCAAGGGTTTTCCACACTGCTATGGGAATCTCATCTGGGCCTGGAGTCTTGCTTGGTTTCATCTTTCTTAAGGCTTCTTTAACTAATAATTCTAAAAATTCAAATCTTAAATTTAGTGATAATGCTGTGATTATTAGGAGTCAAGGCTACAAAAGGAAACAAGTAAGTGAAATAGCACGTATGAATGGAGGAGGGGTAATCTTCAACCTCCTAATGGGAGATAACCAGTGGTATACCAGCCCCTCTTTCAAATGGAGAACTCATCCGAATGGATCCCTAAAGCTCTGAAATTTTAGGCAAAGGTTGGAACATCTATGCTTCTTGAGAACAACCAGTAGCGCATCCAAAGACCAAGTGGAACAATCAGGAGATTTTCTGCAACTAGGTCCTGGCGGTAGGGAAGAGGGCAGATTTGACAATCTGGTTGAAACCCCCAACTGTGAGTCTGTGACCAGACTTAGACCCCCAAATACACAAGCTGGATCTTTTTTAATACCAGAATCACTTCCTAAAGTCTTGAACTGATCCAATGAGAATCGAAGGAAATCGTTCTCAATGTTTGGGGCTGCAAGTACTATTAGAAAGGGCTGGGGAAAAGAAAAGTAGAAAACAGAAAAGAAAGAAGGAGAAGAAGAAGAAACACAAGAAGAGAAGGGGAACCAGATCGCCGGGAAGAGGGAGGGAGAGAGTACACAATCATAAGCCATGTAGGCACGCCCAAATCAATTTTCTATTCCATGTACCATTATATCTAATAAGGAAACTAAACAAACTAGGATATAAACTTAATAAGAAAAGGGAGAGGGTTGGGCTTGCTGCTGGCTTTCCTGGATCAAGCGGCTGTGCCCAATGAAGAGGGTGGGATGGGGAGGGCAGGGGGGTCATTTCCATAGGGGGTGGGAGAGAGAGAGACAGATTCAGGCTGGGCACAGCACCAGTGTGCCCAGCCTTTACCCATAAGAAAACTACTAAAATAAGGAAACTGGACAACACAATCTAATCTCCTACATGAACACAAATATAAGATTACATGATTTTCCCGATTTAAATAAATAAAATCCTAAAATATTCTACTACCAAAGACTCAAATTTGGGCCCAGTTCTTGATTTGGGTTCACAAGTTTGAGCCGATTGAACCACAAATCTGCATCAATTCCCCTGGTGTTGAAAAAAACTTGCCCTCGAGTTTTGTAAAACGGGAGAATCAACACCACATGATCGACGTCCATCCTTGACTATATGAAATTATCGATCCAACCATGATCGGATAGTACAAAATCCATGACATGAAGATTGTTGTCGAAGTAGCAACTTGTAAATACCAAATCGACTGGTTCACCCAAAAGATCAACTGGTCTATTCTCTTCCACAAGTTGATCTTCAACGATCAGAGACGCCATCTCATCCCCCATCATGGGTAGCTGAAGGATTGGAGAAGAGAGCTTTGATTTGTGTCTGAAAAGGTGATGCTAGTCGATTGACCTACCTTTGAGGAAACTGTTATAATATTAGAATAAACAAATAAGTTAAAAAAGAGATTCGAAAGGATGGCGGCATTTGAAGGAGTTTCATCTTAAAGCGTTAGATACTCAATTTTTCTTTTCCTGTTCAGAATGAAAAGATGGTTGGCTTCACTTTGTGGCCAATTGTACTGATCGGTTTATGAAGCAAGTTCCTTTCATTTTAGTTCTATATTTGTTTCTTTCTTTTTTTTCATTTATATTTTCTTTAGTCAAGGGCCATAAAAATTTCATCAATGTATTTAAAGAAAGATAAATAGTAAAAATAGTTTATTATACAGAGAACCTTTGTGGTCAGATGATGCAGTTCAAACACTCTTAATATAAGGAGGTCTTGCTACAAAGCTTGGGTATAGACTAGGTAATGCTGTAAGTGGAAAACTGTGAAGTCATAGAAGTGATTCAAGAAAGGGAAAACACCAGTTAGCCCTGGACCAATTTTGGCTATTTGATGACCTTAATTGAAGCACGTCCAAACGCAATCCAATATGATGGATGTTCGTGTTTGGAAGCTGACCAAATAGGGATCATTTTTTGCTTAAATCCCTTGACTTCAGAGTAGTTGTGCTCACCACACCTTCCTTATACACTTGTAAAAGTATGGAATTCTTTGTCTATGAAAGGTTTCCCAACATTTGTTTGATTGCAGCACTTGACTAAGCTTTTACTGTGGATTACAGATGATGAGTTTTTTTTTTTGGGTGAGGGGGGGGGGGGGAGAACATGTGTCCCAACTTTATTTATCAAGATTCCAAGACTGTTTTTTCCACACCCTATGATCCAGATCATCATTGCCTCTCTGCTAGAGGGATCATTCAGTCTCAACTTCAACAGATGCTTCCTCTGTAATCCTAGGCATCCAGAGATTGAGAGTGCCCTCATACAGTGGAGTATAATGGGTCTCAATTTAGGTGAGTGATTTGAGTGCATCCTATGTTTGATAAAAGGGGTCCAGCCCACTGCCAACCGGATTTATGCTTCTAAGAAATGAAAGTATTACCCTACAAGAGTTAATTTTGTTTATCAAATGAATGCTTCTCCAGATGCTGTGAGATGAGCACGGACTCATTGCTGCTCGTTTGAGTAACAGAAATGATTCTGTTCCATCGAAATCCAACTGAGACCTTCAGGTGTACACGAACTTGCCCAATTTTTTTCTCCTACATGGTTTAATTTGATTGACTTCTTTTCCTTAGTGGTGGCTTTGGGTCCAATTTCTATGCTCTTTAGACAATCCAAAAGTTTGGAGTATGCAAACAGATTGAGTGATCCATCTCATCCTTTCTCGAAGTTTAAAAAAAAACAGTTCTGCCGCTTACTGTAGCAGTAGGGTTAGTTACAGGCCTTTCTTTTCCTCCTGAGCTGTTCAGCCGCAATGTCTCTTCTAGCTCTTCAATTCAACCTTCCAAAAATCTATCTGTGTTTCCCAAATTTTGAAGAAATTTCATTTGAAAAGACTCTCATGTGTCCTCACAGTTTCAGTTGCCAATTGGAGCAGTTCAGAGGGAGGGATTTAAGTTTGAAGTTTAGTACTTTCATTTTTTAAATCCTAGATCTATTTGGCAGTATGGTGCGCCCAAACCATTTGGGACACCTCAAAGGGGCAATGCATACCATTCCATTATTCACACAAACTCTTCGATTACTTATCAGCCGCCTTGCTTGAGACTCTTTTTTGGTTTTGGATGTATCATAAGGTTGAAAAATGCCCCTTCCTTACCTGCACTTAATGCTCCAAATTAATTTGATAAATCCAGGTCTGTCTTGGTGTGTCTATGATAGTAATGATGTTTCTGTGATTAGAATTGGATTTCCTAAATCAATTTCATGTCTTTATATCATATGGTCTTTTGTATGGAAGTTCATAGGGCTTTATATGCGAGAAATGTTGGATCATCCCACATCAGAGGCAAATGGATCCCAAGTTGCTTACTGCTTGGTCCTTTTCCCTACCGAGGAGAAGTAAAAGCACACATCATTAACTGTAGCTACCTCATAATTGTCTGGGATAAATCCTTGACTTCTGCACCGTTGACGAATTTTTCTCATGCCATTGATGATTTGAAACACTGTAGTTCTGTCTGTAGGTTTTCACATTAATCCTGAACATATATGTTTGGAACTGTCTTGACTGCTATTTTGGTCCTGCTCCTGCTTCAGGTTCCCTAATTTGGCTAAGGAATCCTTTTTTTTTCTGTTAGTAATTGAGACAGTTGTTGTGGTTTGCATTGCTAACCACTGTTCCACTTGCGAAACACTGTCCACCTAGGATTTGCTTCAACCTCTTCTCTGATAAATGTCATCTGCATCTTTTTATGCTATTCTGATTAGACTTGGGTGAACGGTATGCCATTTCTTTTATTTCTGCCATGCAAAACTTGCTCAATGTAGATGACCCAATAGTTAGGCAGCCTATTGAATGGACTTTTGAACTAAAGATATGTCAATATGGATTTAATAGCAATGCAGTGAAATCACCGTTAGTGGATTCAATAGCAATGTAGTGAACAGAACAATAATGGCTACAATGAAGCAGAAAAATATGCCTCATAACTTCAAATTTTGTCCAATGTCATGCTGAAGAGTGGACTCACATCTAGGCAACGTGTGCTCGGCGTAGCTGGAATGTGGACTGAGCTGCTGTCTTCCTATTATCTTAGAGGTTTGTTGCATGATATAGTGCTTGTGCTCCTGTAACCAACCATACGTTGGGGTCTGAAATTCCTTATCAGAGAAGCCTTTTATCTTATTTCTGAATATTTTAGTGTTGATCGCTGAATTGTTTTAAAATATAAAGTTCATATGTTTATCCACATGTTTTTGCAGTTACTGATCCACTCTACCCACTCTTTGTATGCAGCTCAAGCCATATGTATCTCAGTGCCCCAGAGAAGTAAAAACTGCAGATAACACAGACACTTCTGCTACATAAGCTAAAGAAGCAAATGGGAATTCGATCCCTTCTGTAGATGTTTTAGCCACTGGTGCTTGAGCTTTTTAAATTTATCCCAAAACTTGTTATGTGCACTATTTGAAAAGGGAGGGGAGGGGGGTTTGGTTACATGGATGGAATTTTGAAGGGCCATGTAGAATTTTGTTATTTAACTCTTTTTTTTAAAGCTTGAAGAATTAATGCTTACATCCGATGATTAATAATCAGATGCACTGTTACACAAAGTAACATTTTGTTTTGTTTTCTTGATTCCATGAACATTAGAGATGCCGCTGGTGAGAGTCAAAAGAATCAAAATATTGGATTGCAGTCTCAAATTTAAGGCACTTGCCATTAGCTTGAGATGGCAATCTCCATTACTCTTGTTCTGGTTTAAGACCAGTTGAGGCCCTTGTTTCTGGATGATCCATAAGCCATAGCCCCCAACATGCTATGAATCGGATCAAAAGAACTGATTACTGATTCAAAGCAGATCACTTCAGCAAACTGGAAGAATCAAGCACTGAAACTGCTTGTTATACAATGGGGTGGATACTTTTGACACTTACAGTAGAAGAAATGATGTAATGTATGTATTGCATGTATCAATTTACTAAAATTGCAAATTATTTACATGAATTTAGTTGATATTTTCTATTCTTATAAAGTGGAAAAGTTGGGAAGGTATGTTGTATATTAGATGATGAACTTAGTTAGATTGGAGCTGAGCACAGACCCAGTTCCCTTTGAATTGATGTAAAGGCGATCTTAATGCCTATTCGACGAGTAAGAAGATCAATAGAAGGTTTCTATGAAGAAATCTTAAACCTTTCTCTATTAAAAATGATGTGGGTCTGACATTAACCTCTATGGTAAAATGATAATGACTGTGTATACTTTGATCAATTTTCGCTTGGTTCATCAATGTACCAATTTCTAAGTTTCAATAAATTTAGAATTTAATTAAAAGTATCTCTCTAATCTAATGCAAATCTCCTCCTTTGTCACAAATTAACCCAGAAAAGGAAAAGGGGTCTCTTATCCTTGTTTAATGACTTTCTTTTTTTTATTGTTTCTTCTTCTTCTTCTTTTATTTTTTGTACCCACAGACACAGAAGCTGGCTCTTGGTTATGCCTCAATGCTTTCTCCTGCAAAGAATAACTTCCTTTTCGAAGCAACAAGTTAAGCAATGGGACGAAGAAGAGAAGAGGTGGTTGGAATTGGAATGCGAGGACTGGAGTTGAACGAAATAAGGATCATCAAGAGATCAATCACCCCAACATTTACTTATACACTTCACACTCGAACCTCAAGAGGGTCTTCACTGATAGCCATGAAAGCACGCTAATAATGACTACTCGAAGTTGTAGAGGGATAAGGCTGCGATCATTCTTGGATAATTAAAATTTTAAACAGCAAATAAACAACATATCAGAGTGGCGCAGCGGAAGCGTGGTGGGCCCATAACCCACAGGTCCCAGGATCGAAACCTGGCTCTGATAAATCAGAGAGGCTTCTCAAATATACCACATTTTTTTTGGCTGTATTTTCCATGGAAATTATCCATGAAAAATTCCTTTGAAAATTATCCATATCTGGCTCTGATAATAGAGAGGCTTCAAGCTCAACCCACAGTCATTTTGCCTTTCTTTCCATGAAAAATTCCTTTGAAAATTGTCCATGAAAAATCCCTTCTGTTGAAAACACTTCTATGAATTCTAATTGATATGGTTATAAGTCAACTTTTAACCCAATCTGACTTCTTTTAAACCCAATCCAGGTTTCATGACATGCTCCTTTGATAGGGGAGATGATTAGAACAAATGAGCTGAAATTTCTCCAACAAAAAAAAAAATTTAAACATCAGCATAGAAATGCTTTCATACTAAACAAAAATGAGAGGGAGATAAACTATTATTTTTCTAATTATATTCTCAAACGTAGGTCTAGGGTAAACCTTGGTGCAATGGTAAGGTTGCTCCATTGTGACCAATTGGTCATGGCTTCAAATCTATGAAAATAGTCTCTCCATGAAGCGGGGGCCTCATGCACTATGTTTTTCACCCAACAACAAAAAAAAATAATGTCATTTAGCCGTTTTAGGATTTTCAGGACTCCAGATTGAGCCCAAATTTGATCCACCTATATCCAACAACGTGATTGTGTCACAAGGAAGTCGAAACTGATTAGTATCTTTTTCTATCTTATGAATTTTCTAAAAACATCTTGACTACTAAGGAATTGGGATTAAAGACGTAGAACCTTGTATAAGAGAGTAAGATAGTAATGTACATTAATTTCGTTTTTTTTTTTTTGTGTCTCAGTCATAAAGTATTGTCCAAATCATAAATTTTCATTCTCTTTAGCATCATGGCTATTACTATCTATTGTTTGTGGTTAGCTAGGAATCATGTTTTTATTCAACAAGGAGTCTCTAAACCCCTATCAAATAATGACATGCATCTCAAATTGGGTCAAGGACACTTGCATATTTTACCAACAACTGTCTAGTACAGTTGGCATACTCACCAGGAGCGGGTGTAAATGAATAGCCGAAATCCGTTTTCGATTCTGTGTCCGTATCTGTTTAGCACTATCCGAATCCGTCTGAAAGCTAAACGGATGCGGATATGGATAGGCTATTGCTATTCGAAAAGCTATATTTACACGTAAATGGATAAAATATCTGATCCATGTCTGTGTCCGTATCCGTTTAGTATTATCCGAATCCGTCCGAAAGCTAATCGGATGCGGATGCAGATATAGCACTATCCGAGCCGAATCCGATCCGTTTACACCCCTACCAGGAGGTCTCGAGTTCGAGTCTCTTGACGGGTACCAATCATTATTTTTAAGAATGGACAGCAATCATTATTTTAAAGAATGCTTTTGTATCAGCATTTATAAATTATCATTATATAGATCCACAGGAAAAGCAGAGGCAAGGAGGCTACTACAAGGAGTGTCTGGAGCAAATTAAGTCATTATGGCCATGAGAATGTTTTGCTAGTCTATTAGATATTAATTCTGTTTTGAAGTCTATTAAATTTGTAATTAAGTAGAGGGAAGTAATACGTGTAGCTCATAGGTTAGCTATTAAGGCATGAACTAACAAGCTTAGAGGTCTATGTATTGAGAACCTCATGGATGTGTTATTTTGTTTCTAATGATATATTCTCTCTCTTTCCATCAAACAAAATAGGATTTCAAAAACTAGGAAACCAATTGCAAAATGGGAATTAATTCACTATTGTAATCCTAGGTGAAAGTAAGAAAATGGATAATAATGAATAGGGAGGGGGCTCGTTCCTTTGAAGGCATTGTGGATCCTGTGTCAATGGGAACGTGTTCAGAAGTATTAACACGGTGAGATTTTAGCCTTTTATGGGGGGTGGGTTGGATATTTTGTGCCCCTCTGTGTCTGGTTGAGGATTCGATCATGCTGGTTTTCAGGGTTCTTTTTCTCTATTGAATAATTGGTGAGACATCATAGGTTACATGATTGTTACTTGCAAAGAAATTAGAGGGCTCGGACGCTCTCAGTGCAGCAAAGCACAAACATCGTGTACTGAAAAACTGATGAGACGTCATAGGTTACATGATTGTTACCTGAAAAGAAATCAGAGGGCTTGTGCTCTCAATGCAACAAGGCACAAGCAACGTGTAGGTCTGTAGCATGGTTCTAAGTATTAGTATTGTATCGCCATATCGGGCGATACGATCCTGTTTTGCTAGTCAACGATACCGATACCATGCCGATACCGTATAGGTAGCACGGTATAGACAAGGGGTAAAATAGTCAGAAAACTCATTTCAAAGGAAATTCAGGGATATTTTTATCCGATACAGCCGATCCCAGTTGATACCGTATCGATATCGTATCGATTTTGCAGGTTACTGATACCCGTTTTGATACCGTGCACTAAAACCATGGTCTGTAGCGAATTTCAGAATAGTAGAACAACCGAACAAAATAGGTAAAGGAAAGCTTAGAGAAGCAATGAACGACAGAGGAACCACAGGTGGAACTACAGAACAAAACGAAAGAGTGGAAGGAAAGATTCAGTTTAGTTTTGTGCTTCGTGTTAGCTTCGATTCAAGTTTACATCGTATCCAGTACAATTCAAAGTTTCAAACCAACGGTTTTCATCTTATAATTGAAACCTAAATTAACTGAATTATTTTTGTTCGTTTTTAATGGGATGGTTTTGATTCTAGTTTTTAGTTCCGGTTTTGAATTGACACCCTTAGACTGGCTTAGATGTGCATTGCATGTCTTTATATATTAAATATGGGAGAAGGTTCTCTAAGCTAGTGGCGTAAAGGAGTGCATCAAAGAGGTAACATAAGAGGGCAGTGAGATATTTGCATGTGAAACGGATAGAGACTGGGAGGGAATAGATTTTTGTCCATTAGTGTTGGGTTTCTCTCCCGCCTCTCCCACAATAGAGACAAAGATGTCACTTCAGGGGGGTGAGGAAAGGGATAGATACATGGGAACATCGAACACTGGTGTAAGCCACACTTCATGTTGGGTAATTGTATTACAATTCTTTATAAACAATTGAAATAACACAAATTGTAATACAATAGCATAAGCAGTAGAAATCAGGCTATAGTTATCTTGACCTTTGGCTGAAATAAGATGATCAAAACTTGAGTTTGATGTAGAGTCACACCTGCAATAACTTGAACAAGCTTGAGGTTGAGTCACACTTGAGATGCTGCCTTTAAGGTAATTGATGCCTCCTACTGTCAAGGATTGTACTGCACCACTACCCCAAGATAAAACAACCTCCAACTAGAAAGATGAAGCAGTTCTTTTAGTCCCTTAAAGGAGCCAAAAGCTTCAGCACAATAAACCTCTAACATACTTAGAAGAAAAGAAGGAAAGAGAAATAAGACTTTTGTGACTGCAAAGTATGGACATAGATATGTATCAAGATGTGTATTTTACAATATATTTGGTTGGGTTTATATAGGCCCAAAACCAATTCTTGCACATCCTTGAAATTCCCAAGAATAACCATCCACTTATGACCAATTTAATTGAAGAATGAGATTTATGGACATGAATTAGAAATCAAATCTTAATTCATGGTCATTCTCCCACTATGGATCATGAAAGACCTTAAAATCCATTTATTCCCCACTAAATACCATAAAAGACCTTAAAACCCCATAAATGACCATTCTCCACTAAAGAAGATAAAATGCCTTAAAACCCCATAAAGAGAAAGACATGCCTATGACCATGAATTAAAAAATTAATCTCATTTAACATCCTTAACCCACCTTCCCACTCATGGTAGTGACCATGAATGGACTTTAGGGTACCCATAGAATAATGTTACAACCCTTTGGAATTACTTCCTTGATCACATGGGTCCCACACCATAACAAAGTAATCAAATCCTTTTTAAACTTAAAATAAAATAAAATATATTTTATATCTAACACTTCTAGACAGAAAAAATTTCTCATCTACTATTAAAGGCAAGAGATTGCTGTCTAGTTGTGTAACCCCTACGCTAGTACAGGAGCCAAATGAGAGAACACACGTGGGCCTCAACATGGATAGGATTTTAGATTTCATTGAGGTTGTCATGGTAATTTTATGCATTCCTATCTTTAGGAACAGGAACCATACAACCAGGTAATATTCTTTTTTGTATTAAATAAGGGACAATGTTCTTTATTTGGGAGGGTAGGGTGTCTAACGGACCTAGCTCCTATTTTTACTGTTGTTTATCGGGGTTGGACGCTCTCCTGCCATGGCTGGACAGAATCATTTTCCGTGTCTAACTGGCTATCTCTTTCCTCCCCTCTTTCTGAAATGATTCCTTTACCCATAGTAATGATTTCTTTTCAGGGGCAGTGGTTGGGTGTTTTCTACAGGTATAGGTTACACTATCGGACAGGAAACATTTTCCTGTTAAATAAGAATGATTCCTCTGGACGGGGATCTATTTGAAAATCTTATGATGCCAATCTCACGATCAGAATTAACAGTCCACACAAATGCTAAAACTGATGGGCAGATGTGATTTCCATTTGCAAAACTTGGGTCACCCGTCTCCGTGTCCCGGTAAATGGTTCTTACCCGCCTCATCATGGTGTATTTTATGGCCTCGCTCTACTGTAGAACACCTCACCTATAAAGCTTCATTACACCCTATTTCCCTCTTAGGTCGTCGTCTTCCCAGCTTCTGCAGTTCTCTTCTCGCGGAATCAGAAGGGATAAAGCGACTGAGCCATGGTTCACGTCAGTTTCTACAGAAACTGTAAGCTCTGTTCTTTCTATACTTTTCAATTATAGCATGTCGGATATCGATCTCTTTCGTTAACGGAACAACGGATACGAATTTTCAATTGAAAGACTGTTTTAAGCTTCGGATCTCTCAAAGTTTGTGTTCAGACTTCAGACTTACATGCTAATTCATGTTTTGATCTGATCTGTTGCTCTTACTGTTAATTTTAGGTTTATTTAGCATCATTTTCTGATTACCGTGTTTAGTGCCTTTTGTTTTTTGTTTGTTTTGGTTAGGGTTTTAGGAGAGCAAGTTAGTTTAGTTCAAAAGCTGTTTGCGTAGATTATTAGCATGAATATTGTAATTTGTTTTACATTCTTCTTTTCCAAAGTCTGTATTGATTCAGTTTACTCTTTTTTGTTCTCGAGCATCTTTTTCTCTTGTGGTGTTTTGGTTGATGTAAAACCCTAGTTTTTGGATTGCTTCAGATGGCAAGACCTTTAAGAAGCCTCGCCGTCCGTACGAGAAGGAGCGATTGGACGCTGAGTTGAAGCTCGTCGGTGAGTATGGGCTCCGATGTAAGAGGGAGTTGTGGAGGGTTCAGTATGCTTTGAGCCGTATCCGTAATGCTGCGAGAGAGCTTCTCACTCTTGATGAGAAGAACTCACGTCGGATCTTTGAGGGTGAAGCTCTTCTTCGTAGGATGAACAGGTACGGGCTTCTGGATGAGAGCCAGAACAAGCTTGATTATGTCTTGGCGCTGACTGTGGAGAACTTCCTTGAGCGTCGTCTCCAGACTCTTGTGTTCAAGTCGGGTATGGCCAAATCAATCCACCATGCTAGAGTGCTTATCAGGCAGAGGCATATCAGGTATAAACTTTATAATTTTCCATAAAGAAAGGGTTAAACAGCCTTTTGCTATAGAGAAATTTTAGAGTCAGCTGAAGCTAAAATAGACGATCACCTATAATATGGCCTTATCCTTTGATTTCCGCCAAATAAAATCAGTTGCAAAAATAAGTGTTAAACTGCTGAACTCACCTCTAACACCTTAAAAAAAAAGACCTTTTAGTTTAGATTGGAAAGAGCTATCACTCGCCCGCCTTACAAATAGGAAATAGGAAAGTTGAGTGGATAGAGATTCCCCTCCCCACCTTAGAAGTAGGAAATCCGAAAGATCCCACCCACCAAGTTGGCAATGGAATTTTTTTGGGGGGGGGGGGAGAAACTAAAGAAGGCAATTGGCCATGTCACCAACCTTATATCTCTATGCATTCATGTTCAGGAGACAACAACAACAACAATAAACTCAGCCTTGTCCCAACTTAATGTGCCCTCGAAATGGCTTTATATGAGGTCATACTTGGTGCAAGAACTAGACTATGCATGTCCTTCCTCACAACTTCTCTTATGGTTATTTTAGGCCGCCCCCATCTCTTTTAGCTCCTTCAATCGGGATCATATCACTCCTCCTTACTGGGGTGTCCTTAGGCCTCCGTTGAACATGACTATACCACCTCAAACGACTCTCCTAGAGCTTGTCATTGATCGAAGTAAGTCCCAAGTCAGCCCTAATACGATCATTCCTTATGTTATCCTACCTAGTTTTTCCGCACATCCATCTTCATCTTTGCTACACATGGCTTCTCATTTCAACATCCTCATCTCATGTTCAAAAGAGATTGGGATAATTAAAATGTTTGTTGAGATATATATTTGAATAAGGCTCAGTGTTGTTGTTGAGATATATATTTGAATAAGAAAGTAAGAAAAATAGGTCATACTCTTGATATGGGGTTTAAGATTTTCTGATGAAAAATAGATGTAGTCATTGTTTCTTTGGTCTATGATCAACTAGGGATGGGAGGACTTGAGTCCAGCATCAACAAAAGAAGGGAAGGGCAGGTGGTTGAGACACTATAGTCTGATTTCGCAAGAGTACGAAGCTTAAACTTAAATGACCCTTTTTCTTGTGGGAGGCTGAAAGTTGGGCTTTTCCAAGGGCAGCGGGTGGGAAAAGAAAAATATGGTGTATAAGGTAGGGCCAAGGAAGGTAGAATGGCTATTAGGAGCAAGGTGTTAAGTTTTGGTTTCAAGGCTGGATTAGACCTTGGCCGAAACCGAGATAGTTGAAACCTAGAATTTTTTGGGCCAAAATTGAAACCTAGGTTTCAAGGCTGGTTTTGACCCTGGCTGAAACCGAGATAGTTGAAACCTAGGATTATTTGGGCCAAAATTTATACCTAGGTTTCCCTAGAAGATTGCTTTTTGTCTTCTTTTTTTTTTTGTGATGTTATTTTTACCATTTTACACGTATTCCATGAATTAGTTGCACCCAAAAAAAAAAAAAAAAACCCCTAAAATGGTAGTTGTGGTTTGGAACTAAGTTTGCTAGTGTACGCTGAATGTTGTTGTACACTATAGCCCTATTATAAACAATGGCTACATATAAGTTAGCTACTAGAAATGTAAAAAATGCACTTGAAACAATCAAAACATGCATTAGGTTAGGGAAATACTAGCATGCAACATTCTGATGTAGAATCATCACCAAATAGGGCTTATTTCTTTAGAAATAGGCCTAGGGTTGGGTTATATACATGTTGGGCCTTTGTTCCCAAGGGTTTTTTATGTATTTGGCCACTTTAATGAGCCTAAACTAGGGGTATATAGGTTGCATACGGGATTTACCCAGTACTTAGTTTATTTTCCTGTTTTTAGATTGAACCGGTTTAGAATTGGTTGTACCCAATTGGTTCAATTGGTCTAATTTAAGTGAAGTGTTCCTATTGGTTAATAGGTCCTTATATCCTATTGGCTAATATGAAATTTTCTTTTAAATTAGTTATTTTAAGTTAGATATCTTTTAACTTAAGTTAGTTGGGTTAAATAGGTCTTTTACTGTTTTAAATTAGTTAAGTTAGATTAAATCTCTTCCTTCCACGATTTTTGAAGGAAAAGACTTTAAATTGTACTAGGACTTGGCATAAAGCCATCTTATTAATATAGTAAATCGTGGAGGGCTCCCACACATTGAAATTTGAATTAAAAGACTGTTTTCTGCTGCTGGCCGACGGCTGCTGCTGTTGTTCTGCTCCTTTGAGTGTGCATCCTTGTGGATTTCAAGGTGGAAAGGGTGGGTGGATTCCTGCGACTCCTTACGCCGTGACGGCTGGGTGGATCTCTCTCTGAAGGTGGTTTCATCCTTCATCATTCAAGCTGCTGCCGGTGGATTCTAGTGGTGAGTTTGAGTTTAATTTCTGTTTTTTATCATTCCTTCTCCTTCCCCATGCGATCCCTTTATTTTTTGTTTTAATTTCATAAACCCTAGTGTTCTAAATTCAGTCCAGCCATATCCTATCAGCCAAGTCCCTCCAAACTTCAGACACAACATCACTACATCAACCCCTCCATTCGACCTAGCCTGCTGCCTCCTCTTCCATAGCTAAACCCTAATTCCCCTTCATCTCCACTAAACCCTAAATAGTCAAAACCTGTTCTGACCTAATTAGCCATTCAATTCAGTTCATATTACAGTCGAACCTTCCCCTTACTGTTTAGAAAACTCGACCTCAGTCCCAGCCCTTAGATCCCACTCAAAACCCTAGTTTTGCTAATTTGGGAAAAAATCATTAACTTCAAGCTCCAATCATGCAAATCCAAGCTGTAGAAGGGTTGAATGTGTATGAGAATGCAAAAGAGTGTGATCAATAAAGTGATTTGGGCAAAAAATTAAAGTTTTTTGGCAAAACCCCCTTCATAGTGTCGAAACTTGTCGAAATAGATAGGTTTCAATCAACTTCAGTGAAAATATAACAATGGTTTGACCATGTTTCGTTCGAAACTAGTGGAAAACTGAACCAACCCTGTTTCGACCCAAGGTTTTTTCTCGAGTGGCTATAAAACCGGGATATCTTGGTCTTGGTTGAAACTCTATGTTTCGACCAAAACTAAGAACTATGACTATTGGCAAGACTAAATGCCTCGATAAATGGGCGAAGAAAGAATACCTAAGCTTCAAGCAACTCTATATATATATTTTTAATCTTACACCCTATTGTTAGAGCAGGTCTATTTTTCTTACTTTTTTATTGAATTATAAATCTCAGCAAATGTTTTTATTATCCACATCTCCCTTGAACATGAATGCATGAAGTTATAAAGCTCATGACATTGCTGATTACCTTCTCTCCTTTTTTATTTAATTATTTTTGGCAACGTGGAAGTGTCCCTATGCTTTACTACTTCTAAGATAGGAAGGGTTATCTTGATCCACTCTAAACTTTTCTATTTTAAAATTGCGGGGTGGGGGGTTGTGATTTATCTCGTTCCACTCTAAATTTTCTTTTGTTAAGGAAGTTTAGTGCAGCCATTTGAGGCTTCTTTTTGCAATTGATTGTGTTTGATGGTAATCTGAGGATAATGGCCAATCAATGGTTGAGGACTATCGGTAAGATCATAAGATTTTAGCTTGAGCTCTCTCCAACAGTTCTTTTTGCCATAATGCTTTTTGTTGTATGCCATAACTGTATTTTTGGTAGTTATTCTCGTATTGATTATTATTTCTCTAATATGTTATAAACAATACTCTTGAGTATCTTGAAGAGGCAAGAGTTTGAAGCTAATACCTCACTTTAAGTTTTGATAACATATAAATGGTTTAATTCAACTGTCCATTTTTAGGACTTGAACCAATAGGGAGTCAAATGTTCAGTGATGAAAAAGATATATTATAATGACTGCAAATATTATCCATGCTCCATTGCAACCTAGTGGTCATGGATTCGATTTGGGAAACAGTCTCCGCAAAGCGGGGGTAATGCTGTATACGTTATGACTCCTCCAGACTCCACAGTGGCAGGAGTCTCATGCACTGGGTATACCCTTTTTTAAAGAGTATCCTTTTAACTTTTAGTGTTGGCTCTGATCATTTTGACAAAGGTATAAGTGAACACTGCTTGAAAAGGTCCAATATATGCTAGTAGATGTAACAATGTATATCTACTGGAGTTGGCCAAACAATTCTTTCATGAATATCTTTCTTGAGTTTATCTCAATGCCATTTGTCAAAAATCGAAAACATGCAAATATTGAGTGCATAGTTGTCACGGCGGCATGGCGGTCCAAGGCGGTTGAGGCCTGTCTAAGCGCTTAGGCGGTAAAGGTGGTCTAGTCACTCTAGTGTTAGTTTTCCCCCTCCCTCCCCCCCCAAAAAAAAAAAAAAAAAAAACAATCAAGACATATCAATATGTTATATCATTAAAAATTAAATTTAAGCCACTACAAACTACGGAGTACAGAGAAGAAGAAGAAGAAGGTAAGAACTAAGAACTAAGAAGCAGAATTGATTAATTGAACCATCGAAGAGGGAGAAGCAGCAGGCTGTAGCAGACTAGCAGGCGTTAAAATAAAAAAAAAAAAAATAACAGAGAAGCAGGCTGTAACAATGGAGTTAACATTAAAAAAAAGAAAAAACCAGAGAGAGAGAAGCAGCAGGCTGTAGCAGACTAGTAGGCATCAAAATAAAATAAAAAAGCAGAGAAGCAGGGCCTGTAACATGCGTTAACATAAAAAGTAAAAAAAAAAAGAGAGAGAAGCAGCAGGCGTTTAAAAAAAAAAGAGCAGCCGGCAAAACACTCAAACAGAGAAGAAGAGTAGGGAACTAGGGGCTTATCTTGCCAGAAGAGTCACGTTTCAGTTGGTGGAAGTGGAACCGGAAGAGTAGAGATGCTGTGTTGGGGGAAGCAGTAGCAGACTAGCAGCCAGCGGTCGTTAAAATAAAAAAATAAAAAAAAAAACAAAAAAGGGAAAACAGAGTTACAGAGATTAGAGAAGTAGAAGAAGAAGAAGAAGAAGATTAGGGGAGTAGAGACTAGAGACTTATCGGAACTAGAAGAGAAGATGAGTCGAGTCTTTGTTGCCACTTGCCGGAACTGGAGGAGTTCAAGACTCGAAGAGTTGCAGGAGACAAAGAGTTGAAGGAGACGAAGGAGACGAAGGCTTTAGAGTAAATTTAGGTTTTCACTTTTTTGTTTATACTTTTAGATAGATTTTTAACTTTTAAGTATTTAACATTTTAAAACTAAATAATCCCATGTAGCAGTGTACATTAGACTCTTTATACACAAACCAATAAAAAGCAAGCAAAAAGAATAAAAAAACAGAACATGAAAAAATAAAAATAAAATAACCTAAGTCATGGATGGCGGTCGCTCAGCCCATATGGCGCACCAAGGCGTCGCTTTGACCGCCTTGGCGACGCCTATATGGTCAGAGCGACCGACATCCATGACTCATGGAAAGCGTAGCATTGCCTAGCCTATAGAATACCGCCAGGACGCCTAAGCGCCGCCTAGGCGACGCCTTGACAAAAGAAACGCGTTTCTGTTTCTTTTTTCATCTTTGCCTCGTGCCTTTCGTAGGCCTATTGTAGGTGTCTTGTGGCTTTCATTGAATAACTCATGAAGTCATGAGCTTAGATGTACCTTTTCTCATGAGATTGGTATTGATTAGGACATAAAAATCATATTGTTCTGCGTATTATGTCTCTCTGATTTATGTGCCTTTGCTTTCCATGTACATTTTTGTTTTCTACTTGGCTGATGATAGATGCTGTATCTTTAATAGGTGATACATTTGGTGTTCAGATGGCTATATTGTAATATTCAAATGGTTAAGGTCATGGTTTAAGTTCACAGTATTGGATCCAGGATCTGTAACCCCAGAAATTGAGACGGGATCGGATATGGATCAGTGTATCGGCACGGTACCGGATGTCTTGACCTTGATTTTCTTAAAAACTGGTCTTTTGACATTTTTACTCTTGGTCCATACCGTTACACTGATACGGTATCGGCCTCAGCCAATACAGATCCAGATTGGCCAATCCCAAACTTAATACCTAAAACCCTGGTTAAGGTGTCTTAGGCCTGCATGATAACACTTTTATTTCTGGGCCATGTTTCTATTCCAAAAATAACTTTTTGTATTTCTATTACTGGGCCAAATTTCTTGCCAAAAAAACGTGTTTGGTAACATAGTAAATTCTATTTCTGGGCCACAAAAGAAACAGAAATGCATTTGTCAGGCGTAGTAATTCTTGTTTCTTGAACTTGTAACAAATTTTCAAAATGCATTGAATACCTAAAAATTTGGTGGAGGCGGTGGTGGAGGTGGTGGAGTCTCGCGGAGATGAGAGCTGTGGAGATAGGTCAAACACCCCCATCCCCTTATTTCTGGAATAGAGAAGTTCCAAATTGGAGCTTCTTTTTTTTTCTATTTCTCAGCTACTTTTTGTCCTGATTCATTACGAGGAACAAAAAAAATGAACTGATGTTAACAAACAGATTTCTATTCTTTTTTGGTTCTTAGGAACAGAAAAACAGGGAATAGAGAAACAGAAGTGTTATCATGCAGACCCTTATCTTCAGCCTCTCCCCTTGCCAAAAAAAAAAGAGGTCTAGGTGTCCTATGTTTCTTGATTGTGTAATTGTCACAATCACAATCCTGAAAATGATGTTCCACCGTCCTTTTCAATATATCTGTCTGCAATAAAGATTTGGCTTTTGATGCCAATTTTCATACTGGGAATATTCTGAAAATTAAACTGAGCATTTACATTATTATATAGGGAGAAAGACGCCATCCAGTCATGTGCTGTGGCGTGACACAGCCAGATGCGAAATGACCGCTCTGCCCCCATGGAAAGGCAGGGGTATTCCTGACTATTATATATTGAGATTCATAACGGGTTTCTCACATATTATTATATGGTTATATGTTATAGGCCTGGTGTGTTGTTGTTCCATGTTCAGAATCTGAAGCTATTGACGCTCATACCTGAAATTTGTAATTAGAATTGGTGATCCTATTTTAGTTTTTGCATAACCTTTGAATTGCTTATCTGACACACTGAATATTTTGTCTTCTATAATGTGTTGTTCTGTTAGAATTGGCATTTACTCATTGTTGATATTTTAATTCCCCAAATTTCCTGTTTCTTTCCCCACCGACTTCTTTGAGCATGGTTTTCTGTTGGTTTTTCAGTGTGCCATACCATTTTTATATCTAGGAGCTACTGTAGTACTTCGCATTATCTTTCTATTCAGTTTGTTAATCTTGAATTTTCTTTGGGAAGCAGTTTTCTGTACGGGAGTGTGGCTTACGCCAGCACTCCGATGTGTCTATCTCTCTCCTCCTTAAAACAAGGGGGCAGAGGTGGTGTCTTTTCACATGGGAAGGAGAGAGAGACTCATGGGAGTGCTGGCATAGGCCACACTCCTGGACAGAGATCTTTTTTCAATTTTCTTTTTATATCTAGTGTGGTAAGGAAATTGATCAACGTTCTTAATTTCTATCCTCCCAATCTGTCAGGCTCGTTGAACTTGTAGGATCAAGTTTCTCAGTCTTGGTCATATAATTTCTTTATGGTCACTTTCAATTCATTCGATATGAGACATAATTACCACACACACGCCCCCCCCCCCCCCCAAGGGGAAGATTACTTTTTTTTCTTTATAATGTCAATGTCTTGAAAATATTCATGCCTTTGATGTGGCATTCTACATTTTTCTGGACAGGGTTGGAAGGCAGGTTGTCAACATTCCCTCTTTCATGGTGAGGGTCGACTCACAGAAACATATTGATTTCTCACTCACCAGTCCTCTGGGAGGTGGACGCCCGGGAAGAGTGAAGCGAAAGAACTTGAAGGCAGCTGCCAAGAAGGCTTCTGGTGGGGATGGAGAGGAAGAGGATGAGGATTAAACATTTAGTTTGAACATAGTTTCTTGATGATAATAATAGAAATATTGGTCTCCAGTTATTTGTTAGCGATCTCACTTTTAGTTGTAGTTGGTTGGTATTAGTTTAAGAACTCCCCATTGAGGTTTAGAAGTTTGTTTTGGCTGGCTGCGTGATGTTTCGTATTTCGATTAGTATTTTGATAAGTACTCAAAACTCTGTAGGTTCCATGTGTTTGTAGCAAGTCGTTCTTAACTAATTTTTGAAGAATTGAGTTTCTTTTTCTATTGTGCACACCCAGAGGACCCATAGTCTGTCTTTCCTATTGCAAATCCACCATATCAGTTTCATAATACATGCAATGTTCTCGGGTCTGAAATGGAATCATTCTTACAAAGATTCGTCGTTTTTTGGGATCTTTATCACCTCCAGTTTCCTACCAGTTCTTCTAACAAGGGGGGTTTGGAATGTCCACCCTACCCCTTGCCCAAACATTCTGTTTGGGTGGGGTCCACAGCCCCCTATTAGAGGAATTGGGGAATGGGGAATTGGGCCGGGCAGCGAACTGGAGGAGATAATTTTTCCCTTTTTTGATGTATATAAATTTTGGGAAAAATGTTTCAAATAATTATTTATTATTAGGAAAAAAGAACGTTGTCTAGTTGCGTGGAGTTTATGCCTAGGCACAAGAGCAGATGAAATTATCACCCTTCTCTTCGTAAAATAAAAAATCTCATCCATGTTGATACTTATGCATGTGTTCTCATTTGCCCCTACATTGGTGCAAGGGTTATGCAATCAAGTAGTGATCTCTTACCCTTATTGTTATTGGGGAAGAAGAGCATTGTCCAGTCGCCTGGCCCCGACACCTACGTGGGGACCAATGAGGGGATGCACAGGGCATCGATTAGGAGGATTTTTCTCTTTGTAGGGGGTGGGGCAATCATTTTAGAGGGGCTGGGGAAAAAGAACGTTACTTAATCGTGTGGCCTCTGTGCCCAGACATAAAAGCACATGAAATTACCACCTCATCCCTATAAAATAAAAATCTCATTCATGTACAAAGACAATGCGATTGAATTATGATCTTTTGCCCTTATTATTATTTGTTCTTTCTTGAAAAAATAAATAAAATATTACAATGTGAGATGAGTAGGAAATGCCTTAAGCTCTGAGAACCCTGCTTCATAAATTTTTCCACTTGAAGTATTTAAGGATTAAAAAGAAAGAAATTGCAAAGGGAGTTCGAGTACAACATCTCTTGTTTGTAGTTTATGAAGGAAAATTATCCTTTCCAATTTCTTAAAGTATGTCATTGCGGCAGTGCTAAGTGGAGATATCGACACTTGATAGTTGTCACGTTCAATTCTCTATCAATGATTTTGGACCATTAGATGCGACAGTTATTAGGTGTCAACATCTCCACCTAGCACCATCGTACTGTCACACTTTAGGAATTGAAGATGATAACAAGAATAGGGTTGTCAAAGTTAATTTAGCGTCAACAACAATATTCTCCTCATCCATGACATCATCCTATATAGTCAAAGTCAATGTTCAACGACAATGTTCCCTCAATGATACATCACTCTTCATGGTCAAAGTCATTTCAGAGGTCAACGACTATGCTCTCCTCAACATGCCCCATATGTGAAAGGAAAAGAGGAGGTCACAATATACAACGGCTCATACTATGTGAACCGATGCAAAGTGTGTTTGGTTCTGATCCCCAGACCCGATGGGGTCCACAAGCACGCATCCAAATGGTGTCAAAAGCTATTCATACTTATTTGTTTTTAGTTAAAAGGTAGCTTTTAGTATTAAGATAAATAGTAACAGATTACATTCTTAAATAAGCCTTAATCAAATCAGAAAGCGCCGCTGGTAGATCATCCAAATTACAATAGAAAATCTGGTCAGCATATGTAAACCCAGCCAGGTAATCTGCACAACAATTAACCTCCCTAACATGATAAATGAAAGTGCAACTACGAAATGAATCACGCAAATCACGAATTTCCTCCACTAACCACAGAACAGCCTAAGGCACCTTGTAAGCACCAACAATCATCTGCACAGCAACCTGAGAGTCCGACCGAACCTGTATCTGAGGCAACCTATACAGCTTTGCTCTCTGCAAACCACTTCGAATAGCATATAACTCCACATAGACAATATTAGTCTCTGCTATACCACCTACAAGCGCAAATATCGGCTGCCCCAAGTAATTCCTATTCATACTTATTTTTCAAAAAGGGAAAAAAAAGCTACTTGGTCGTGTGACTCTTGGCACCTATCCTTAGATACAGAAGTGTGCGAAAGTATTATGCTGCCCCATGAAAAAAAAATTGTAATCTCTTGCCCTCACATTGTGTGCATTCTAATTGGCTTGTGTGTTGGTGCAAGTGTTAGAGGTTCAGACAACGATCTCTTGCCCTTAAAAAATATTGGTTTTTGCTCAGGTTAGTCATTCAAGTCAAGTATAAAATAACATAACTTGATAAAAAGTCATGTAAATTCATTCATTATTAAAAAAATACCAAACACAATTCAAGTTTATCCAAGTCACATGCAACTAGGGATTGAGGTATTGGTATTGGGGACAGTATCAATGGATCCAGATTGGTCCACAGCAATCCAGATCAGTTAATTTTACCTCTACTTTTCAATATTTTTTTTTTATTTTACCTTTGATTTGAAATCGATTCTTGATCCAATATCGGCCAGATATCGATATATTGATACAATTCGCCTGATTCAATCAATCCGATACCGGTACCTCATTCCATGCATGCATTTGACGTATGTTGGAATTTTAAATGTTTTAAAATTGATAATTAAAAATACGGCAAGAGATTTCTACTTAGTTGAATGGTCTCTGCACAAGCATCTGGGCAATGGGGCAACACGCATGGGTATTTACCCAAGGGGGCATAGGCCTCACTTCATGGTACCTTGTGAGAGGGGCGTAGAAAACACCACCAAATAGAGATCTTTTTTCCTAAAAAAATATTAATTTGTTTTGTACAAAAGTTTGTTAGAGGGTTATGTCTTTTTCAAATAGGCATTTAAGTAACCAATATGTGTGATTATTGGAATTATCAATAAATATGTGTTGAGGGAATAATCAAGGCTATTATATTCACTAATAAGGACCTCCTTTCAGAAGGTGCAAATCACATTAAGGCTCTATACATAACGGTGGACTGAAATTCTCCAAATCATGGTCGAAATGGGTCAGCTTCGAATGTATGTTTGTTATGAACCATCGTCACCTCACATGATGGTGTAACTAATTTCAAAACATAATAAATTTGATCATTCAAAAAACTATTTATTAAATATGATAAGAGTTTTAGATAGATTATATTATTATAATTATATAACTTTATTTTTTAAGGAAAAATTTCACCAGGGGAGGTATGGCTTATGTACACTTTCACCCATTAGGCTTGAAAATTTTCATGTACCTCCCTTGCTTTCCAAAGTAAGTAACAAAAACATTCAATCCATCAACTGGTAACTGAAAACGTTAAAGTTGTATTTTAATTGATCAAATTGTCCTCATCTTCCCCAAATAATTTAGGGATTGAAATCAAAATGCCCTCATCTTCCCCAAATCTACATTTCCTCATCTTCCAGAAAACCCTACATTCTGGAGCATAAACCATTTCCCATTTGATTATTGTTTATAACTTTCTCAGTTTATCCAAATTCTCAATCACCTCTTGGGTTGAGCTTGAACGTGTTGCTCTTGTCCACTCTCAAGATCGATCTCTGCAGCAGCTCTGTTACTCAAACCCGTCGCCGAAGAATTAGGAAAGAGATTACCTTTCCTTTCTCTGATCAATATCCTCTTCAACCATAGAATTCGGCTTCCAGGTGACTTCAAACTCTGTTGCCCTCCAGGCGATTTCAACCCCTAACCTCTAGCCGACCAAGCAGAGCTCTTCCTCCTCCACCAACCCTCTCAAACTCTCGCTCCTTCTTGGCACCTCAATCGAGATAGTCACAACTAATCATAGGCAACTTCAATGGCGACCTTATTAATCGTATCGTTCAAGAGTTAATGGTTTTGCACAACTAATCGATTGATCAGTAGTTTCAACTTTCAGAGCGTCGTTTCCCTCCCTTCTTGGATAATAAAATCCGATTTCCCTCCCTTGTTGGATCTAGACCTGAAATTGCAGGGTAAGATTATGCACTCAAAAATCTCTTAGAAATATTCAACAATAGGCCAACAGATCAGGAAAAGAAAAACCGACAAAAATTACCTGAACATTCGTCAACAAATTGATTTCAGGCCCAATCCTGTCCCAGAGCTGGAGATTGCTACGGGGCTCGAGGCTTTAGGGTAACCATTCATTTGGGTTGTGAGATAGAAAGATGAGGGTGAACAGAGGTGGATGCCAGAAGGATTTGAAGAGATGATTGAAGGGCTTCAAACCCTAAACTATTTGGGGAAGATGAGGACTGGGTGTTTTTGTAACTTAGTTTGGAAAGCAAGGGAGGTACTGTAATTTCCCAAACGCTAGGGGTAAAAGTGTACATAAGTCATACCTCAGTGTAGTTACGTGAAATTTTCCCTTTAAAAAATAATAATTGAACTTTAATTGTTTGATTAACTGGAGTAATTGGACCAAATCAAACCACTTATTGGTTCATTCAATATAAACCAGATATTTTCTAGACAATTGACCTCTATTAGGTTCAACGCCGGCGTAGTCTTGGACTGTATTAATTAATTAAGTTTAGTGCCAAAAAAATGATAATTAGTTTGTTAGTCCAGGGGGGAATCCAAAAAGCCACAACCAATAGTAAATATTACAATTAAAACTAAAAATAGAATAAATCGAATCGAAAGCTATATATTATATGGTACGTAGCTTTGCCACGAGGACTATTACTAAAAAAGATCCCGCCGGCGATAGCAATCTAGCCGGAGCCTAGGGGTGCGAAATTTCTTAACCTTCACACCCCTCTCTCACACACTCCCTCTCTCTCTCTCTCTTCCTCGTGTTCTGTCTTCGAGCAAGCGAAGCCAAAAAAAACAAAGAAAAAAGGAAAAGAAAAAACAAATCAAAAACAGAGAAGAGAGAGGGGTTCGCTCTCTCTCTCCATCCCCTTGGAAACCCTAAAGCTCAAAGTTCGCTTTTTCCTTCTTCGAAACCCTAGTTTTTTTCTCTCTGTAATAATCTGTTTCCATCAGATCATCAAGTTTCTTCGTTTCTGATTTGTAGCGTATTGTTCTAGAAGAATTATCATGTTGGGGGGAGTGGATTGAGGAATTTTATGCGATCAATAAAAGGTGTTGAATCGCGGAGAGAAAAGGGGAGGATATGTATAGAGATCGAGGTGGAGTTGGATCGAAGTCGGAGATCGGTCCTATCGACCGTAAGCGGATCAATGATGCCTTAGACAAGGTTTTGGAGAAATCGTCTCCTTCGACTTCTAAGGGTTTGAACGGAAAGGAGAAGGATAGGTTATCTGTCCCGTCCACCTCAGCTGGTAAACAGCCTCCTGATCATAGGGATACTCGTTCTGTGTCTCTCTCCAAGAACAAGTGCTCTGATGGTCAGTTTTACCTTTTTCCTTTTTCAGTGTGATTTGTTTTTCTTATTTCTTTTTCCTTGGTCAATTTGTTAGTTCCCCTGTCCCCCTTTTATGTCTAATTGAATATATATTTTTTAAATCGCAGCCTGTTTTTTCGATCAGTGTAGGATGGATTTTGCTTGCAGAGATTTGAAATTTTAGTCGCTATTTGCAGTTATTGAATTTTTGTATATGGTCAGATGAATTTAGCATTGGCTAGGCATTTGGTTTTTCCTTCTGATATTTGATGAAACTTGTTAATGCTACTTGAACGGTAAAGCCTGCAAAATGACTGCACTCTAACTCATAGAATATAATTTTGGGCCTTTTGGGCAAAAAACTGTTGCAATGGTTTGAATCTTTAACTGGTTGTTCACAGCTTAGAGATTATGTACTGCAGAAAATCTCTGCCTACAGCTGTTAGAAGCAGATAGGTGGCGTAGATTCAAATTGTTTGGACTTGGAAGTATTGGGTTTGTGAATTGCATTTAGGTGGGTGGCACGAGAGATTATGTAATGCTTGTTAAAAGTTATGTCAGAAATGGAACTAGTTTAGGATTTTCAATATGGTTCCTATAGAATTAGGTAGCTAAGATGAATAGATCCCGTTTTGACACCATGCAACTGGAATAATGAGGACTTTGTGGACATGAATGGTGGGATAACAATTGGGCTTATCCTATACATTGGAGACTCATCAAGCAGTTCTTTGGTTTCTCCAAACTATAGTTACCATCTTCAAATACTTCTCAGTTCTGAGGTCCTGGTGTTATGTGTAAGTTATGAACAAGGACTTATAATAAAAGTATACAAAAAATTATTTTCTTGGAGAAAGCTTCATTTTTGTTGGTGAGCATTATCATTTGATACTTTTGTGTTTGCTCGGCTATTAATGGGAAATTTTACAGGTATGTAATTATTGTGATATTGCATCCTTTTTTATGGTTAGTGGAAAGGTTGTGTTGTCATTTACCTTCTCTGATTAATCATATATTTTTCTATTTTCTCTTATCTTCACTATTCCAAAATGCTATCAGTAATTTTGATATATCAGATGTTTCTACTTGTATCCTACTTTTTTTTTATCTGATAGCTTTTCTCATTGCTAGATAATATGTTTATTTTTATTCAACTGCAACTTCTTTCCATCTCCTACATAACTAAAATATAACGTGGAACGTATGGACCTGCTTGGTTCCATGTGGTTGTAGTCTATGGAGTCCATGAGTTCTGGTGGTGCATTATCTGTAATGCTTTTGATTTTAATTACTCCCTCATCATCCTTGGGAGTGAATCATGTTATTCTGCTAAAATTGTATGACGGCTTTTTAGCACTCAGCCTCTGCAATATATTATTCTTGCTAGTTTGCTTATGAAGTTCTTGTTTGCATTAATTTCAGAAGAATCTGAAACGGACAGTGAAGAGTCTGATGTTAGTGGCTCTGATGGGGATGATACATCTTGGATCTCATGGTTTTGCAATCTGCGAGGGAATGAATTCTTCTGTGAAGTTGATGATGAGTACATCCAAGATGATTTTAACCTTTGTGGGTTAAGTAGTCAAGTTCCTTACTATGATTATGCGCTTGATCTGATTTTGGATGTTGAATCTTCTCATGGTAAGCATTTTTGTTTTTGTTGTGAATTGTTCTCGCAAATATTTGTGGCGTATTATGTTGATTGCCTTTTCTTGGTTGGTCTTCTATTGATTACTGTAGTTTCATTCTTATTACTTTGTCAAGATATTGTATAATTCATTAATTAATCAAGGCTTTTTTTATATGAAGAAATATTGGACTGCTACACCTGGGTAAAAGGCAAAACATCAGAATATCATTTTGTATAATATGTATATGACTGGCATTTATGAATTAATCAAGTCCAATATGAGCCAAAATTTGTTTGTTGGTTCATTTCTTTGTTGCCTTTTGTACTAGTGTACCGCTCTTGCTCATAACCTCTAGAAAAGTTACTAGAGTTTGCCTGGTGAGGTTTACTAGCCTCAAAGAAAAACAAACATTAGAAATCTGCCAGAAACCAGAATCGTAGTGAACCAGAACTGAGAATAATAGGCAGCAAAGTAAGTATACTAACTTCCCATCCACTGAACAGATGGGGGCTGAGATTAAAGTTGAATGGAGGTCTTAACAAGGGGAATTGGATAGGGAGAACTAGGCATGGATAGAAAATGGAAATTTAGAAAAGCAGAAAATAGCAAGGAAAACTTGAATAACTTCAATCCACCACTCCAATGGTGCTTAAGTTTGGGTCTAAGGGAGTAGAATGGGAAGGGAATAACATATCCAAAACTCAACCCAATCTGATGGTTAGATTCTCATAAATCAATGACTGAAGTCAGACTCATATGCTGTCAAACAACCCTATCGCAGACATGAGACAATACTTATAATAGAAGATAAGGAGAATTTAGAACAATAATAAAAGATTAACTAAGCACACAAAGAGGTCAGAGATCACCTAATGGAAGGCCACGATGGTGAGAGGACAGTATGACCAAAGGCTCTACCACCTATGGCCTGCGGGGAAGGCTATACTACCAGTCCCAAACCAGGATTCACCACCTTCTGCTGTTTGAGTAGGCCAGTGAGCCATCCTCACATACATTTATGTGACATTAGCAGAACTCTTTTTAAAATTCTTAGGATACTTTCAGGTCTGGTTTTATGTTCTTAAAGCCAGACAGGACCTGGATCTTTTGGGGGTGGATCGTTGAGGCCTGGTATTCAACTACACGGCTTGTTAGTTTGACAGTCCGTGATGATAGAGAAGGGATGATCTTCATCCATTATTTTTACCCACTTCACTTGTAGTCCTATTTTATTAGAATTGCATGTCCCTTATGTTTTGGCCCATGTCTTTTAAACTTATTTATTCTTACGCATCTCTTCAAACTTTTTCGCTGGAAAGATCACATACCAAGGAACTTCTTCCTTTATTTTCCAGTTCAACTCAAATAAGATGGTTAGTAGCAATTCTGTAATTTCACAACACAATTCAAGGCTCTTTTGGAAGAGAAGAATAACTTTAGGACATATGAGTAAATAATTCTAAAGAAGTGGCTGATCTGGAATGTCAATGAGAAAGGTTATGCAACAGAAATAACTTTAGGATATAAGGACTTTTATGTATTAGTGATAAGTGAAGGGGGTTATTCGTAATTTCAGAACTTTACCCCTTCTTCAACCTCACGACATGAGCAGTAAACCAGCGGTGAACTGGTTCTGCTCCAAGTGAGGGCACTCCCTCAATTCATCTTCTTTCAATGTAGGATTTCAGGCACCACTTTCTGATCCGAAAAACCTCTTAAAAATGACCAACAACAGTCTTGAACAATCAATGATAAAATAGACATAAATCCCTGAAAGTGTCTCTGGCAGTATGCAAATGTTTAAGTCTGTGGTTTTGATCATAGTTGTCAAGGCGCCATCCAGGCGGGGGCCTTGGCATCCACGCAAAATGTAGAACCAGTTCCCACTTCCCAACTAGACTACTGGGAACTAATTCCACGGTAGGATCTTTCAGAGCTAACAATAGTACATTTTGCACCAGTTTCCAGCAACAGGAAAATAACGTATCACCCAAACAGTAGGTGAATGACAGGGTGTCTAACTCTTCAAACCTCCAACAAGGCCTAACAATACCCTGGATTGCTGCCTAACTTCAGAGGAAAACAAATAAGGCTATTACTGGACAGTCAGCTGGGTGGGGCGTAGGCTAACAACCAGGAAATTCACAAATTCCAGAATTAGTAACTGTCTCAGAGTTAGCAACTATCAATTCTGATGGACCTGGCCTTCCAGTCGAAGATAGTCTCTGTGGAGTGGAATAACTCCTGAGAATATCAGCCTAATCTGAGGGCTGAATGCAAAACTATGATGGGGACTCAGAAAGTTTGAAATCAAAATAGCAACTCACTGATAACAACTAACCCAGCCAATAGTAGATCAGCTTTAAACTACCATCGAAGGGAGGATCCTTGGTGGGTATTCCACTGTCAAAACCTGGGCTGGAATGGATGGCTTGATCAGGAGTCACAGGTCCACGAAATTCTCTGCAGAAATCTCCAATATCAGGGGAACCGCAAGGATGGGAAGTTCTTCAAGTTTTGTCTCCATTAGAACTCAATGGATTGGCCTTCAAGGATGTGAACAACTACTCTGGCAGTATTCAAGAGCTTTGAATGCCCTCTCAGGTGTAGGATAAACCACAGAACAATAAAATAGAAACTGTGGAAATTGATTGAGAGATAGGAGGAAGAAGATTGGGGGGGGGGGGGAGGATGGCCAAAGCCTCACACCTATGGCCTTGGTCTGTATCTCACAGACATAGGTCTCTCACCTCATTCTACTGTATCTCAGCCATGGTTGTAAAACCAACTTTTCTTAATTCATCAAATCATGCTGTGTGAATACAGACCCTACCTTATTTATAACAGCAATATGGTTCCCTCCTTGTGTTGAAAGGAGGTTTCCTTACAATATGGACATTCTCTAATTTAGAAACTAATTGCATAGTTAATCTAGCTAATTAACAAAATAGAAAGAGTGCTAAAATTAGCAACTACTATTATATGATGAAATCTTTATTAAATAGAAACTAATTTGAAGCAACTTAAGTCCCCCAACGCAAGGACTATCCAACACTCTAATGGGCCTCAACTTGGCCCACAAAATTGAACCAACAGCTGGCCCAGAACCTTGGTTAACATGCTTGACAGGCCATGTTCGATGTGCTGGCTGGTGTAACTGTTCCATCGATCTACATCAACGTGCCTAGCCAACAAGGGTCACCTTGGTTGCCTAGTCGGGCACCTTGGTCGCCTTGTTGGTGTCGCCCTGCATTCAGGTGACAACTATGGTTTTGATTCTCACAGTTGAAGGGTATTAAGAACCCAAATTGTAGGATTTGGGTCGCTTATAAGTAGCAACTTACATCAAGAATCTTGGGTGGAGAGTGGCTTGGGAAGAAGCAAGCGGAAAGGGAAACAGGGGGGTCTTGCCTGTGAAAGGAAGACACCGATTCAGGAGAGAGAGAGCAGCACGCTTCACACCCACAACAGTGAGAAAACTTCAACTCAATACTCCAATAATCTCTGACTATTGCGTTGATGCATGTTTATAAAGAAGCAAAACTCTTATAAAATCGAAACAGATTCCAATAAGGAAACATGAAAAGAAATAACATCAAACAAGGAAATTGAAATAAGATTCCTACGTACGTAACTCATACCAAAATTACAATAGTATCCCCATATAACTAATTAACCCCTACCAACGCTTGTTGGTTCAAAAACTCAGGTTGGGTCCGTTCACCTTGGTCTGGGTTTCCAGATGTGGTCGTACCGGTCCAGCCATGATAGGCTACTGTATCAACTCTCCTTCTTTGAAAAGAACTTGACTCCGTTGAGTTTGGACAAGGACCATGGATACCATTGGAGTCAACTCACTCGAGGATAAATGATCCTGCTACTTTCTTGAGCTTAATTTTGTGGAGGACCTTGGCGGGAAGAAGCTTCATTTCTTTGCCACCGTGCTTGAAAGAGGAGGTATTTGCATACCCACAATGTTGTGCAGCCACGATAGTCCAAGAAGAATGTAACACACCTTCAGAGGTAGGCTTCCACATTGCACCCTATCCGCGTACCTACAAATAGATTATGTGAGCACACACCTATCAGTAATCTTGAGATTGGTGTTGTTCATCCATGCAACCTTGCAGGGATTTGGATGCGGCTTTTTGCAACCCAAGCTTATGAACATCGTATTTATGGATGACATTAGTGCAACTGCATCCATCAATCACTATGCTACACAGTTGTTGCACTTCACTCGGGTCTATAAAATATTGTTGCCATAGTTGTCAAGACAATAGGTGAATCAAGGCAGTCGAGGGGTGAAAAACTTAAGGCGGCACCAACCAAGGCGTCCCAAAACAAACCGCCTGGACGCCTAGGCGCCGCCTTGATAGCCTTGATTGTTGCGCATCTTCCTCATCAGAACTCTTGCGAGTGGTCAAAACAAGACGAAGAACATAGCAAGTTTGTCGCTCCCCATCACCATCATTACTGTTGCCTTCACCAGGTTCATGCTTTACCTCCAAACAAATTGTCTCAAGATTCTATTGCTCTTCTGGAGCAAGAGGTATAAAAGAATCTTTGTCAATGTAAGCTACCAAACATTTGGGGCACTGAGAGAAATATGTTTGTACCCCTTGCACGTGAAGCATTGAGTCACATCCTTCAGAGTCACAAAAGGTCTGTTAGAACCACGACCTCAAGGTGGAGAGTAAGGATGGTTTGGCCTTGAGATGCCATAGATGAACCACTAACCTGTGGCTTGCCGAAGGATTTCTCTGGTGGAGGAGGTTGCTTGTTTGTATTGTCACCTTTAGAGAAGATATCTGTAAAGCTCCTCCGATTGTAAGGCCTCTTCAGACTCTCCACTACCTGATATGCTGCCTGTACCGCATCCTCCAACATAGGTAGTCGACTAGAAGTTAATGCAGAACTAATCTGAGGGATTAGGAACTGAAACTGTCGCTGGCGGTAACCAAAGGTTCAATGCTGATCGTGGTTTTGATTCTCACAGCTGAAAGGATATTAGAAACTGAAATTCTAGGATTTGGGTCACCTATAGGTAGGCAACCTACCTCTGGAATCTTAGGTGGAAAGAAGCTGTAATGAGATCGAACAACAACTCAAAGGGGCTGCAAGTGTCACCCAGAGCAGAACAGGGATACATAAACAGAAAATAATAGCAAAGAAGAAGAAGGAATGAGGGAAGAATGATCAATGGTGGGAGGAAACAAGAGGAAAGGGAAATTGGAGGGACTTACCCGTGAAAAGAATACGTTGATTCAGGCCAGAGAGAGAGGAAACAGCATGCACCACGCCTACAATGTTGATTCAATACTCCAATAATCTGTCTATTACGTTTGATGATTACATGTTTATAAAGAAGCAAAACCCCTATAAAATAGAAACCAACTCTAACAAGGGAATATGAAAACTGGAACTAAAATCAAACAAGAAAATTGAAATTAGACTCCTACTTAGGTAACTCCTACCAAAATAAAATGCAATTACAAAAGTATCCCCATATAACTAATTAACCCCTATTAACCCTTGTTGGTCCAAAAACTCAGGTTGGGTCAGTTCCGGCTTGGGTCTGGGTTTCTAGATGCGGTCATATTGGTCCAGCCATGATAGCGCTGCTGCATCAATCATACACCTATCCCTACGCCCTAAGAGTATCCCTTTGACTTTGAGGCACCAAGTCATTTGGGAAAAGCCTCATCTACTTGGTTACTCATGTCTTTAATGGTTAAGTGTCTTGATTATACTGTCATGGTGCAATGCAGATGCGCAACCTTGTGGACTCTTCATCACTGAAGATAGCACACACCCAAATACAAGTGGAAAACCATTCGTCACTGTGTTTTTGGGCAACCAAAGACATCCTTGTTCATCACAAGGCTAGCATTAGGACAGTCTGATGCACATATAACATTTGAGAAAGATAAGGTTTTCTTTTAGCAGCATGCTTAGACAAACATAATATTGCTTAGTTAATGCTTGGAAGGATAAGCTTCCACTCTTTTATTTTGTGGATGACTGAGAAGAAGAATCAACTGAGGTTTTCTCCTGAAAATTATTGATTAGGAAGCATGTGGAGGCCAGGATTCCATGTTGGTCTGCAGTAGGTTCCTGAAGATCACATGTAGTATGGTCTTCTGCTTGCCGATTAACTTAAACTATGATATCATCTGAGGACATCTCTCATGTATTCCTTCTTCATCTGAGATATCTGGTTGAAAAATGTTGATACCACCCTGAGCTAAAACTTTCATAGGGAATGCTAGCACCACAGTTATTCAATCAGATGTAAAGGCAGAGATTAATAAATCTCCTAGGGGAGAGTGATGTGATGTCCCACACATTGTATACTACTCTTACTGGATGTATTACTCTTTTGGCTGCAGCTAATAATTTTTCAATTCCTGTACCATTCCAAATTGTTTGGGACGAAGCATTGACATATTACTTCCTGCATCTGCGTATAATAATTGCCCTTTTTCATCAACATATATATGAAGTTTTGTGTTTCCTTCTCTGCATTTTCTATTCCTTTTGGAACAACACGGGGTTCTTGGTTTTATCTGCAATCTGATTTCCCTTTTTTTCTATAAAAAAAAATTATACACCTGTTATGTGAATTTACAGGTGATATGTTCACTGAGGAACAAAATGAATTGGTTGAATCAGCGGCAGAGATGCTTTATGGGCTGATTCATGTTCGGTACATATTAACTAGCAAAGGAATGGCTGCAATGGTGAGGGCCTTTCTTAAGTCAATAGCATTTGATGTGTAGTGTTATAATTTTTTGTTTCAGACTGGCTGAGATTTGCTTGTGGAAATCTCTGCAGTTGGAGAAATACAAGACCTTTGACTTTGGGAGATGCCCAAGAGTGTACTGCTGTGGACAACCCTGTCTTCCTGTTGGTCAATCAGATATTCCTCGATCAAGTACCGTGAAAATCTACTGTCCAAAATGTGAAGATATCTATTACCCACGGTCAAAATACCAAGGCAGTATCCTTTTCTATATATTATTTGTTGTGCATGCATAAAGTAGCCACTATAGCAATGCATTTTTGTTTACTTTGTTAATGCTAGCATGATCTTGTTCTATGTGGGAGTTGGGGTTTTCATCTCACACCCCTTGTTTTGCAAATCATCTGCCACCTCATTAGCTGGTTTTGGTTTCCCCAGGGATAAAAGTGCATATGAGAGGCCAAACATCTAATTGGCCTTGTGCAATGAAAGTCTTGTGGACTCTGTATCCGTTGTATCAAATTTGCTGAATCACCCTCTACAGTGGCTCACACCCCCCTTTTTGCATGTAGAATATTTTCATTAACCTGTAATATTAAATGGTCAGGTGATGAAGTGATCTCGTACTAGGTAATATTACTGAATGATTTCCAATTATTAATATGATGGTCATTAATTCTTCTGAGCTACGTCCTGTCATTTCTCTTTTCTAAACAATCCAAATTTGAAAAATCTGGTCAGATGTATGGTTTGTCCTTTGGTGTTACTGTTTTGGAGGCTGCTTTTTTATTTTAGGGAAAAGTCTCTCTGAGGCTACGCCAGCAGCTCCTCTCTCTATTTCTCTCCTCTTCTCCACCTCCTATTGGCAAAGTGCCAAAGCTAGCTCTCCAGTTCCGCTAGCTCAGAGAACCCTCTCCCTTTATTGTTATCCATCAAGGGCATCTAGCCGTTTATTTCCTTGGTAGTGTTGGTTAAATGTTGTGCAACTTGATCTTCCTCTCAGACTACCCACAGATTTCTACATGGCTTAAGATGGTATTTACTGACCCCTTGGACTCTCTGGCCTTGAGCCCCTAGCCTGTCAACACTCCCCACCCCCACCCCGACCCCCACCCCACCCCACTCCACCCCACCCCTCCCCTCCCCTCCCCTCCCCTCCCCCCATACACACAAAAAAAAAAGATTACAATTTATAATATTTCTTTTTGGTCAACACTCTTAGTTTGATTTACTGCACTCGGTACATATATTTTCATATTCGTATAGTTGCTGCATCGATATCTTGTTTTCCTTCACTGTATGTAGACATTGATGGAGCGTATTTTGGAACTACATTTCCTCACCTGTTCTTGATGACCTATGGGCACCTCAAGCCGCAAAAGCCATCGCAGAACTATGTTCCAAGAATATTTGGCTTCAAAATCCACAAGCCATGACATGACCCTTTGTCGTCATCTTCAAGTGCTGCATTGTTGCTGGTACTCCTGTTGGGAAGAAATGGTTATTATAACCAAGGTAGAGTTCAGAAGTCCCCAAGAAATTACAAGTGGTTTCACCTTCTTTTATATCAAGAAAAAAAAAATACTTGAAAAGCAATTTGACTATTATTTCTTTCAATTTAGTCATGTATTCAGTGAGCATATTGTAATGCTTTTTCATTGTGAAAAGTGTTTGAAGTTCCTTGCATTGTGTTTTTTTTATATCACTTTCATGGTTGAGCTCTGAGGCACTCATTCGGATTCCAGGAAGCTGCCTCTCATGTGGCACATTGTGGTTCTATTTGCACCTTTATTTTACGTGGTTTTCAAGTGCGGTGCACTGCCCAGTGCCCCTCACTTGTTCATCTTCTCAGTCACATGGCCACCGTCGATGCCCAAGTGAGGTGCACTTGAGAGGATAAAAATTCTTTCACAACAAATCCATACAAATTGCATATTTTTGTTTGCTCGGTGCTATCTAGAATTAAGACCTGGGTCGCGGCACTAATATTTGCTGTTGTGTGGGGGAAATAAAGGTTATTGTGCTATGGTATTCTTATTCATCTACTCCATCCTGCAGTGACTGTAGGGCTTTGGTTAGTTGGATGGAGAACGAGAGGAAGAAAGGATCATGTAAACCGTAAGTTGAGTAGAAGGAAAATGATTTTGGTGCATCACTAGTTGATACTACCATGATAACATGTTGTGTACTAGATTTGTAGAACGAAAGAGATGCTTAACATGGAATCCATTTTCCACAGTGAGAATGTCAGAGAGAGATTGTATATGATTGGACCAAAATTTAGATTGAGTGATCTTACAATTAAGAAAACTAATTGGATTGGATTCCAATAAGTATGAATTGAGGGAGAGAGACGCAACACAGTTTTGAGGGTTTTCCATCCCATCCTCCACCGAGATCTCTCCTACCTTACTCTCTTCTATTCTCATTGATTCAATTAGAGTTTTGGGGAACCCCAGCTGTTAGTTGTGAATGTGAGAGATAGTTTCTTTCTGGATTGTTAAAGAGCTAAACGCCTTAAGAGGAACTACATTTGTGGTTCGTGAGGTAACCTTCTTGAGGTTACTGTAAAATTTGATGCGATTTTTCAATTACTCTAATTAAAGCTTATAGCTACCAAAATTCTAAAACTGCTATAATAGCAATAAAGCTGAATAATTACAAAGACTAGGTGGGACAAACCCATTTTTAAATCACTGATTGGTTGTACTATATTATGGATGTGGTACATTTACAAAGCAATTGAATCCCATTGTTTTTCAAGCCATGTGAGCAGAATCTCCATTGTTTCTACTTTGGTCTTAACCATCCAAAGTAGAAACTTCACCTCTAATGGAAACTCACTGAAAGACCTCATTAACAAGTTCCAAAGATAAGATTCAATTTGCAACCTTTTCTCATTTTTGGTTTCGTATTTAGTTACCTTCCGGTGGACATGCTTGTACAACAAAGATAATCAGGTCCCACTTAGATTGGGGGTGGGGGGGTGTGTGCTTGTCTTGTTTCCATTTTGAAACATATGGGGAGATGTTTTTGAAAGCTTGATTATTTCCTTCAAAAGTGAATAAGAGAGATAGGGGGAGATGATAAGGACACGGATGTGTGTTATGGAATGCCATGAAAAGGCATAATTGGATAAGAACCAAATAGAAAGGCCAACTCAATTGCATAATTATAGATGTGGTGAATCTGGAACTCTGGATACCTTATCCAAATAATTGAGGCCCTTCTTTTTCTCTCTTTTTTCATTTTCTTTTTAATTTTATGAGTGGGAATGTGAGATTAGAGAGGGTTGTTTTAAGACATATTGCGCGCGAAGATAGGAGAGTCGAACCTGTGACATCCTGGGAGCTTACACTCTACTCGGAAGGCACCACTAATTAGGGGTGTTAAAACATAGTCCGAATAGGTGAAACCAATATGAACCGACCAATATAGCTCAAACCAAATCGAACTGATCCTTATTGGATGGGCTTTGGGCTAGTGAATTGCACACATGAAACTAAACTACACCAAATTGAAAACCGAAACTGGGTGAAAAAATCAGACCAAAATCGAAATCAAACCGATATAACCCGATACCAACCTGAAACTCATTAAAACCATATTTTCCCTGTAATTTTGTATACATATAAATGTCAAACTTAATTTAGGGTGTCAATTTAGAATCAGAACCAGAAATCGGAACCGATCTAGACTGACAGGAACCGGAACCGGACCACCCAATATCTTATTGGGACGAATGTGGTCCTAATGATATACTATTGGTCCGGGTCTCCCAACGGTTCTAGAACCGATTGTCCATTAAGGACCCGATATTAACTAAAGTCATGACAGATTTTTGTTAATATCTTCACAACAAATTCAAATTTTAATTTATTTATTTGTATATAATTAATTGGAGATCGAGGGGGACCTAAATGTGATGCTGATTGATCTACCAATTGATCATTAGAAACCAAAGGAATTGTACCACTAAAAGTTCTATCTTTTGAAAAGCTGACTTGAATCCTTGTCATGGCCCTCATCGATCACTTTAATTTCAGACCGGAAAAAAAGAAAAAAAGAAAAAAAAGTACCACTAAAAGCTCCATTTCATAGCTAAAGGGTAGAGGTAAAAAAAAAACACAAAAGCTTCTTAACTTTACTATTCTTAAGTGGTTACTTTGAAATTAAGATAATGATTCATTACTGAGATTGATCTCATTTCCATTTGCAATCAAAATCCATTGGATCAGATTAACCTCCGGATTAGAAGTGTTATGTGGGTCCAAAAGCATCCTAACCTCGTATAAGTACACCATTAAACTCACAAGTTGAGATATAATATCAGTTTAGTTGCAGAATTTTAATGTGGTCCAAAGCATCTTTTGCTTTAAGAAATGGCTTTTTGAAGATTTGCAGAGTTTAGTGGTTGGCACGTGATGCATCACAGAGAGAAAGGAAGAGGGAGAAGTAGAATTGTAGAATATTCTCCCTTATTGTTCTTGACATATTGTTACACTTAATTAAAGATGATTTAGAAGGAAATTAATCTAAATCATGAATCTCATTGACCAAGGGAAAAGGATTATGAACATGAGGGCCAACCATTTATGTTGCTAATAAGATGATTGTCTCACCTTAATGATAACTAAAATCCAATATTACCAAGCCATCTTCCAAAAAAACAGATATATCATGATTTACACTTAACTTAATCCTTGACTTAATTACATGAGTTAGCATTTCTTTCTAATATCTTTGTGATTTCTTTAATGGGTTGATGTTCTCTGTGTCACAGCGTAACCTGTGCCCAGACACATGGACCTGCCATTCAGAGGGCAGGATGGTTATTTCGCCCACCCTATGTGTCTAAGCACAGCCTACACCATTGGCTCAGAAAGCATTCCCCCTTTCCTTAATGGGTATCTATTGCTGGTTAGATGTTTATATTTTTAATAGTTCATGTATCGGTGAGGTGGGAGAGATTGGGGTGATATGCTTATTAATTATTTATCTGCTTTTTTCGGGAACAAGCAAAAGGTTTTCCTTCGTATTTAATTAAATAAAACCCTAACCCTATCCCCTCATCCAAAACACAAACACAAACACAAACAAGCACAAAAATATAAGGCTGTCCTAGCTAGGTGGGCCACCTTAGACCTTTTCATATTTCAATCCTTAAAATGAACCAATGATGTGGCCGACTAGGGTACATTCCTTAAAAAAAACATCTTTGTCTTGCCCACACAATCTCTGTCCATTTCAGTTGTATGACCTTCTATGATATTCTTTAAGCTTAAATTACATTAAGGTACCTCAAAGTTTCAAAAACTATGCTTGGGCCACAATTTTTTTTTTTTATATTTTCAACTTTGCCCATACTCTTACTTCAAGAAACTCCACCCCCCTCACCTCCTCCTCCTCCTCCTCCTCCTCGAATAATTATCACCTCTAATTTGCGGGTACCTCCAATTTCTCCAATTCCTCTTATAGAGGGGTGGACCCCACCTTGGGTAGTGTTTTCAGACAGGAGATAGGATGGTCATTTTCACCCCCATGTGAGGAACTAGAAGAATTGGAGTGCCCGCGAATTGGAGGGGACAATGATTCCACCTCCTCTTCCTTTGGTATTTCAGCCAAAGAAGAACAGATCCAGCAGCCGCCCCGAAGGAGTGGAATATTGTCGGGCTTCCTCATTGTCTCCCACAATGGCTGACCACCGGCTTCACATATCTCCCCCCCTCCCTTGCCCTTGCATCTCCCCACTTTGCTCTTTTTGGCACCTCTTTCTCTCTCTACTCGCTCTTCTCTCCCTAATTTTTCGTAAACTTTATACAATAATGTTAGATAATGATTACCAATTTTTTTTTTAAAGTTAAAAAATTTTCAATTCCTTTCCCTTTAAGTTTTTCCTCGTAACCAAACAAAGAATATTGTGACTATGCAAAATATAGCTATAAGAGGTATTAGATCCACCCCTCCCCCTCCCCCCTGTTTAGTTTCAAGTCAAAGAAATTGTCATTTATTTGTAGTTAAGAAGAAGCTAGAGTCGCACAACAAACTCCCTCATCCCAAAACACATTTTGCAATGACTTATTACTTCAGATTTTTCACCTAATTATATCTTGGTGCCATTCATTTTAATCCATATTCTGCAAGATATTACTAGATTTTTACCTATAATGTTTTATGAGTAAATTTACAGTGTAGGCAGCATGGGATTTGGTAGTTTATTAGAAATCAAATCAGATTTGCTTATAAACAATTAGAGACATTGATTTTACTTAAATATTTGTCATAGATTTTTAAGTCTCATTACAATGTAAGGAATGTTCCATCACAATTGCTGCATCATGAAATTTATGTAATCTTTTAAGTATTAATATTTTCATTAATTCCTTTAACAATTAGAAAAAAAAAAAAAAAAAAAAGACCGAGTTTTCCTTGAGATACAGTGAATCCATTCACCGCAGTGCTTCAGATGAGAGCAATGTATTGTGAGAGAGGGGGATAGGACTGTGCATGATGTATAGTTGTGCACAGAACCTTTTGCCATAATAAATATAATAAAAATAGATATAGGGAAAAAGATTACTATCTTACCCTTGTACAAATTCTTTTATACGGACCCCACATGGATGATACTATTTTCTAAATCCTCATTGATGTAGCGTGCAGATTCCTTCTTACGATTGTCCTTATAGGAAACCCTCTTCCATAAAATATTAAAGTAAAAATTCAATATTTCTATCAAGATAAAAAAATTTAAAAAAAAATTCATTACATGGTATAGGCTAAATCCCAAACTTGACATAAAATTAAGTCAAAGGATGGCATCTCAGCCATCCTTAGAACAAATCAACCTTCCGAGTGATTCAAAATGCTTGTTCATGAAGGAATCTATGATTCCTTCATTGGGGTTATGTAAATAGCAATTTCCTTTACACTAAACAAGGTAACCTCCTATTAAATAATATTTAGGGAAGGAGAATGCTACTTGGGTGCATGTGGTACACTGCCCTTGCGGCCTAATAGAGGGGCAGGTGAAATGACCGTTGCTCTCCCAAAAAATTCTGTCTTTTCATGGGGTTGTAGCATTCATTTGCCCATCTTTATGTATGACGCAAGGACAACGCATGCGCCCAGGTAGCATTCTTTCTTCCTAATAATTAATTAACCACTAATTTCAACTTTAGATAATTTCCCTGATCACAGAGGAGAACAAATGCCATCCAGATTCCCCAAATTTACAAATCTACCGTAATTATTCTACAAATTAAACTTGAAAACTAAAGAGTGGTGTTTCCGAAATTTTTGTCACGAAAGCGTCCCTTTTCCTTTAATTTATGGAAAAGGAAGTTACAAGCCCCGTTTCGTATGGGTTACCCATCCCGGGTCACTCAGTTCCACGTGTCACTATTCAATACAGACACGTGGAAAAGTAGGTTTAAGGTTAGTAATCTGAGAGTCTGAGAACCATTATTGAACGGGTCGTCTGTCGTATCCCGCAAGTGAAGTGAGAAGAGGCGTAGAGTTTTTGAAGCAATGGAACCGCCCAGGGACAAGGGTCAAGCTTTTTCAAATACCCTCCCTTAATACTCCAAATTACAATAATACTTCTTTTTTCACATAAAATAAGTTTTGAGATTTGACTCTTTACTATTTAGTTTTATTGAAATTACAATAACAACCTCTAATTGACTAATTCCTTTACCATTCAAGTTTTTTGCTTTGCTTTTGATGGACATCAATTAAAGTTAACAATGATTCAATGAGGATGGGCTCTGGGCAGGTGATCTCCCATCAGATTTTCTCTATTCTTCTTAAATCTGATAGACATTTATTAATGAAAAGGGGTCCTAGAAGCAAATAGTCAATGCTTAACCCTAAACTTGAATGGTTCAATAAGTCAAAAATACTATTTAGGACTACTCAATCAAATAGAAACTATGACCTAGGGTTGAGTCATGAGTGATTCATCAAACACTTTTCTTAATTACTCTTTTGTCCTTTTAGGGTAACATCTTCTTTTTTTTTTTTTTTTTTTTTTTTTTTTCAATTAGAGTAAAACCTGTCATTTCACATATATACTCGAAAAAACATACGTTGGTTTTTTATAATGACATAATCATTTTCAAATTATTTTTTGAAAATCCTCATTGCTGAAAGAACTTACAGGAATAAAGCAAGGGCAATTAAAAAAAAGTGACAAGTTTTAAATATATCTATAGAGGTGTCATTTAAACAATTCCCTCTTGAAAAGATCTGAATTTTGTTGGCAACTAGAGAACCTAAAAATTATTTGACAAATGGTTGAAAACAAATGGACATTTATATAGAATAAAAAATGGGGATATATGATTGAAATCGATACTAAAATTTAACAAGTGGTCAATTCAAATTATTCCCTATTAATTCATCTAATGGTTGAAGTTGCTACATTACCCTTACTACAAGACAAAAGTAGGTGGATAATATAAAAGATTTATTTTACCATGGTGGGACAGAAATTAAAGAAAAAAAGATAATCAAAAAGTTATCTCAGATTAATATAATTTAGATCAGTCATAGTCTAGGGAAATATGATTTTGGATGCTTCGATTTCTTCTTAATTAATAAAAAGAAAGATTTCCTTTTCCAAGAAACACCAAGAAGGTTTGAAATATTCTTCATGATTCTTTGATATCCATTCAAGAATCAAGAGCAATGATGGCCATCGATGAAGGAGTTCACCCTCTTCAATGGAGGAAAACTTGGTCCCAATCAAGGTTTTAAATAATGGAATCATCATCTGATCAATGTTGATTCCCCGATTCAAATCAATCAAAATCGATTGATCAGTGTTGATCATGGTTTGAGGTATCGGATTGGATCAGTCGATTTTGGCTGGATCGGATCGGATCGCTTGAGATTGATCTTGATACCGATCAGATCCAGTTGTACGAATAGGGGTAAAAATGTAAAAAAAAAATTTTAGTTTTTTATTATAAGAAAATAGGGACAAAAGTGTCATATTTGCCCGAGTTTGGACAATCTTGATCCGTATCGATCGATCTGATCCGATCCAACTGATACCGAGATCACGAACCATGGTGCTGATTCTGATATGAATTGATCGATTCGCAATCCGATTCACGGATTTTTGAAACCCTGGTCCCAATTAACAAAGATGTATTGCCTTCCAAGAGAAAACCCCATGGTCCAGGCCTTTTGGGTTGAAGGCGATGGGGTTGGTACACAATTTGAAAATTTGAAAAGTGATTAAAGGGTGTTTATGTTAATTTAATTTGATAGTAATAACAAAGAGTGGCATTTCCTGTATTTACAAACGAATCCAAGGTCATTTGTGGATTCGCATTTTCTCTATCCCAAAAACGAATTCAACCCCATATCCCTTCCTGCAAAAACCAACGTCACACCGAGACCAGAAATGATCACAGAAAAATAGCGAGAGAGAGATAGAGAGAGGGAGAAAACCTAGATTGCCGTAGACACACAGGATAAACGCAGAAGAATCTGAGGCAAACCTTACTCTTCAGGAACCTTCATTGAAGAAGAAGAAGAAGAAGAGAAGCAAAGCAAAGTAAACAAGAAAGGGTGCGATTTTTTTTTTTTCTTTTTTTGATTCATCATTCATCATTCATCATAGCATATATGTAATGCATCAGAAGAAATCCGAAGTTCAGATCGGAACAGAAAGCAGCGGTATCTCTTCCGATTTCAATCCAACACCGCCTCTCCTCCCAATCCACCAGAAGCACATCCATCATCAATTCCACACCACCCAATCCAATTCCTTCCCTCAACCCTTAAGCCTTCTTCAAATCCAAATCTCAAACCCTTTATCTTTCTCTTCCTCATCTTCATCCCCATTATACAACCCTCAATCTTCACCAACATCAGCAACTCCACCCTCACAATCTCAATCACCGACTACTGCAATCAACACCACAACATCATCTGTAACCCATCAAAATCAAACCCACCACAATGCGATCACAAACCCATCAACCAAGACCCTTCTCTCTACTGCCCATAAGAGACCCATTATGAACCACACCCCTTCTTCCACCCTCTCCCACTCACCCACCTTATCTTCCCTTCACCACCACAACAACAACAACCATCTCCACCAATCACCTTATTCTCCTTCGAATTCTTCGTCTTCGCCGGCTTCACCCTGTCCCTCTCCGCTGCAGATATCATTGGCCACCAGGGCTGCTGCCTTCCGCCTCCTCCGCCACCTCCGTCACGTCCGCCGCATCCGCGTCCACCTCCGCCTCCTCATCCTCTTTTCCTTACCCTCTTTCTATTTCTTCCTTTTCAACCCTCGCCGTTCATTCCTCCTCGACTTCCTTTCTGCTCTCGCTTTCTCTGCCGCTCTTCTTCTCTCCATTAACCTCGCCCTTCCTCGCCTGCCCTCAATCCGTCTACTCCTGGCCCGCTCATTCCCTCTGAAGCTATCCTTTTCCGCTGCTTCTCGCCCTCCTGCGCCGGTTCTTTGGTCAATTGGGTCGAAGCAGAAATCTGAGAGAAGGGTCGATTCGGGTTGCGCGGTTCAGGTATACAGTAATGGAGATGTCTATGAGGGTGAATTTCATAAGGGTAAGTGCTCTGGCAGTGGTGTTTATTACTATTACATGAGTGGGAGGTACGAGGGTGACTGGGTCGACGAGAAGTATGATGGATATGGTGTGGAGACTTGGGCGAGAGGGAGTCGATATCGAGGCCAGTACAGGCAGGGCCTTAGGCATGGCTATGGAGTGTATAGGTTCTACACTGGTGATGTTTATGCAGGAGAATGGTCAAACGGGCAGAGTCATGGGTGTGGAGTTCATACCTGCGAGGATGGAAGTCGGTATGTTGGAGAATTCAAGTGGGGTGTTAAGCATGGCCTTGGCCACTACCATTTCAGGTAGAAAAAGATTTTACTTTTCTTTCTTTTAATAATGGCCCTTTGGATTCCTCTATTTATTAGTCTATATTTGGGGTTCATTGTATCTAGTCTATTTTGGTGCTTGAATAATTGTTCTGTGGAGTGTCAGGTAAATGGTTGATGTTATTCAGGATTTTCGAAGTTAATTCCAATTATTGCAAGCTGTTTGCTTGTTTAACATGGGTAAAACCTCTCCGCGAAGTGGGGTTAATGCTGATAAATTTGGCCCTTTCAGACTCTGCAATAGCGGGAGCCTCGTGCACTGGGACACCCTCTTTGGTTGTTTAATATAGTTTTTGATTTTATATCCTTGTGATTGAATTTGTATTTTTTTGGGCTTGCCATGATATGTGAAGTTTTGGTTGGCAAAATCTTTGGATAGATTTGTCCATTCTGTTTACAATTATTGGAAATTTAAAGCTTGGCGTAGTTTAGCATTTGAAGACCTCCCTTTCATTTAGTTGAGTTTGCATTGCGGTTCTTTGTGGTCTTTGCTTTATTCTTCTTCATCATTTATAGTACCTTGTTATATGTATTTCGTAAAATTGAAATAAAGATGTTGTTGGATGTGATGTTTTGAATTTTTATTTGATTTATTTTTAATCTGGTTTTCACATATTAGGTCAGCATTAAAGATGAAGATTTGATTGTATAATTGTAACAGAGGAGCCTTCAGTAATTCATGTGTGCCTAATTGTCTGCTCCTAACTAATGAGAACCGAAAGCTGGCAAAAGATTCATTTTCCTCCAGATCTTCAATTATCACTTCCACCTTCCAGTCAGGAGCATTAAGTTCCTCAACCTTCACCAAAATAGACTGAGCTTCATGTTTGTGAACCATATGTCTCGAGTCTAAACTCTTTGCTGACAGAACCGTACTGAAGAGCTTCACCTTCAACTGCTACACCCAACATAAAAACCCACTTTTGGTCGCTGCAGCAACCTGCTACTATGGTTTCAAATGGCGACTCCCTCACCTACTACCCCAGCACTACAATATTGTAACATCGCAATTAATTTAGTGCATACAATGTTTTCTCGTTCATCTGCCATCTGACTCTGAGTTCTCGCGTGATGTTTGTTGTGCATTTTCTGGAATTTAAGATTCTGCCTTGTTTTTTATCGCCTACTGTTCTCTCTCTCTGGGTTTTCCATAAGTTAGCCAGGGGAAGGGAGGGGGGGGGGGGGGGCTGTAAATCCTGAAAGTGTGTTCTTCTTGTGCACTTTCCGAACCTGCACAGAGAAAATCTATTCTGCCATCCGCTTGTGCTTTTGTTCCTGCTGATTGGCTATTTCTATCACATTTGACAGCAATATATGAAAATAATTCTACAGAATCACATCTTATCAGGAAAGTCTCTGAACTGAAGAAGTATGACTAATGCATGAAAATTTAAGTGCTTCCTCAGGTACAAGATTTCTATGGAATTTTCAGGAACAAGAGGTTCAATCGGAAATATGAACAAATTCTTGTGTAGTCCAAGGAAATTAAAATTTTTAAATGATCCCCCACTACATGTCTGCAAATTTTAATATTTATTATCAGAATAGCAGAAACAAGTCAACAACCATGATTCAATGGGTCAGATCCACTTACTGTTTCTTTTTTTGATTGATTGGAATAATATACAAAGTAGGAATATTTAGTGATTCCTAACTGGAATCAGGTAGATATCCTATCTATGTCCTAGGACCAAAAATATTGAATTATGAAATGAGTAAAAGTATAGTCTGTAGTGGCATAATCATCCTCCGAATAAGTGGGATGACGTCTCATATAATTATAATTATATTGAAGAAATAATCAACAAATGCCAATAGACAAAACTATAGGTTATACTTTGGCGTTACTATACCGCTGAGTTATAGGGTCCCTTTGATTCAATTCCTGAATATCAGCCACTATGGTGATGGAAAGGTTGAACTGCTTCCCTGGTACAATTCCTTTCGAACAGAGTTATATGAAGAGAAGTATTAAACTGATTTGACTGCTACTTGACCAACATATACCAATTCCTGATCATCATGTGGTCAGAATTAGAATTCCTTAAGGGGATGCCTATTACCTTTCACTTGTTCATCTTTGGAAAACAGCCGAATTAATCTGTTTGTTACATGACCTGGTTTCTGTATCTATTAGACATTAGACTAAGGTTTTTTAGTCCCCCTTGGATTTTGAGAAGAAGTTCCAAAGTTCAAAGTTTTGGACAGATATGGTCATTGCATAATTATTGTTCAACCCAACCCCGCTTTCCATCTTATCCCTTTCTTGAGGTGCTTAGTGCCCTCCAAGATAACTCTAGTTATACATTACAGGCACTGGGCCCATTTGGCATCTATTTAAAAAAAGGCTGTGGGGCTCTGGTATAGTTTAATAGCTAGTGGTAAAGCATATATAAAGTTAATATATTTATTTGGCTGGGCCTTCAAAAACTCAAAATAATATTTTGAAATTGATAAGCTCCGGACAACTACCCTAAGCATTTGGCCAGAACAAATGCCTTTTATCAACTCATAACTACAGATGTATTCAAGCCCATAACTTGGAAAATGTTTTAGTCTCTCTAGGTCTCATTTAGGACAAAGGCAAAATTTATGACTCTCCATGGCTACTTGTCCATAGACTGCTGAATTGAAATGTCTAAGGACCTAATTGGACAACAGATCTTATTTTAGAAAGTTTTTACAATCCTGTATGATGAATTTTGCCCTTTGTAGCTGCCCTATTCCAAATAAATTCTTGATGCTCTTCATGCTGACAATGCCTAGTAGATGTCAAAGGGATTAACTGTTTGTACCTTGTTAAGAACCACTCTTTGGGATTCAACATTTTTCCCTTCTGGAACAAACCCCCCCCAACCCAACACCAAAAAAACAAAAAAAATCCCCCGTGGGAAAGACAAATCATGTTAAAGACTTAGGTAATTGTACAAATGCATCCTGTTCGACATCCAGGAAGAAGGGTCATCAAGAACTTTTGTAGTTGGTAAAAAGAAAAAGAACATCAGCCACGTGGTTCCTCTCTGAAGATCTCAAGTTCTTGCGTGGAAGAATGGGATGTGATAATGGAAAACCATAGTGTTTTCTTCTTGATCCTTCACAAAGTAGGATTTTGTCTTCTATGTGAACTTCTTGGCTAATAAAATCAGCAAATAGACAGAACAAAATAGTGAAAGATCCAATAGTGGTTCTGTATGTTAAAATTTTAGGAGCCGGTGAATGATTTTTCTGCTTAATTTATTTAGGTCCATTGTGATGATGCTACAATATAAATGTGCTTAGTAGGATATATATATAGTCCAGAAGTTCCCTCTAGCAATGCAAGTATGTGTGTTGCTAATACACATGATAAAATGAATGCAATGTTTCACATGGTCTTTGGTTTTCTAAATTGACGTACACTTACTTTGATGGTTTTAGTTCAAATCTCTTTACAGGTAGTGGAACCAACAAAATGGCATCTTCTTCCATAGATTTCGAAAATGAACATTACAATGAAACTTCTGTTATGTAAGATTGGATGTGGTGTCTCTTTGCTTGTGCTCTCTAATACCAACTCTGATGTATTGATTGCAGAAATGGAGACACCTATGCGGGAGAATATTTTGCGGACAAGATGCATGGGTTTGGTGTCTACCGTTTTGCAAATGGCCATCGGTATGAAGGAGCCTGGCATGAGGGAAGGAGACAAGGTCTTGGAATGTATACATTCAGGAATGGAGAGACGCAATCTGGACACTGGCAAAATGGTGTTCTCGATATTCCAAGCACACAGAACACACACCCTGGATCTCCCATTGCTGTGAACCATTCCAAAGTATTGAATGCTGTCCAGGTAAATCCACTTACCACCCCTTGTAAACATGATCCCTCCTTTTTGAGTGTTACGCAAAATCAGATGTTCTTGTTTAATATAAACACAGTTCCAATCCACCCAAGCCGTATCTTGCAATCACATTGTTGGATGGATGATCATGAGTTCTTAGGTATTAAAAATTATTGTGGTACCTGGACTTGTCCATCTTGGTTACCTTGAGAATCTCCTTGGTGGATCAGGTAGCTTGGGGACCAATTTTGGAATAAAACTGGATCAAGATTTGACCACCTGGCGACTAATCCTTGTGCTGGTTGAGTCTGCTGGCACTTGGCAGAGATTGGGTTGGCAAGATGCGAGTCAATCCGTGATTGTCCTTCATGTGCTGATTTTTCAGTTAAACATTCATCTCATTCTGAAAATAATGCCATCGACCATCAAATTGTTGGCAAATTTTATTTTTGTTATCATAATCCCCCATATCATTGCCGTTGGTCAGCCCAATCAGAGGGAATGGTAATTGTTTTTTCTACCATGACACTTGGAAATGTGAAAACCATAGTTGTCAAGGTGTTGCCTAGGTGTCCAGGTGCCTTGGTCGACTTGTTGGTGCCACCTTCTGTCTAGGCTCCCTCCAACGCCTTGGGTCGTCTAGATGCTATTGACAACTATGGTGACAACTCTGGTGAAAACTGGAAAGCTGGACCATGAAAATTTTTTTTAAATTGATTATAACTTTTTTATTGGATTTGCTCTCCAGGAAGCACGACGAGCAGCAGAGAAAGCATATGATGTTGCGAGAGTTGACGACAGGGTGAACAAGGCTGTAGCGGCCGCCAATAAAGCAGCCAATGCAGCACGAGTTGCAGCTGTGAAGGCTGTCCAAAAGCGAATGCATCACAACAGCAATGATGATATACCAATGCCAATCGTGTGACACTTAATGCGCCACTCACCATCACGCTCCTAGTCCAAATTGACAACAAATATAACAAATTAGGGAGAGCAAGTGAAGGGACAATGGAATATTGTCAAGCGAAATTTTCTGTCACAGCCTTTTCTTTTATGTTGTTACTACCTTTCTTCTTTCCTGCATTTCTCTTTCCCTTTTCACTAAGAGGATGCAACAATGAGCTACCAGCTTGGAACCAACTTTCAGTTGAAGATGACTGACTTGAGGAGCAGGTTGAGGTAATCTCTTTTTGCGTCAATGTGATATGTATATAGGATGAGCTAGAGGTTTTTAGTGAAGGGCTGGCACTGACAATGTGCTGTTTTAGGTGGGATTTTCATAATTTTGTTGCTTATTTGGTTAGCTAGTTGTAATGAAAGTGCTAAGGTGCCGAGATGATCCTTCAGCCCTGGCACTTTGTTGTATGTGAACTATGGCTTTTGTATAAGAGATCAAAGGGAGTTGGTGACATTATATAACCACAACTCCCCTCCTTTATACCATCATGGTATGGTGTCTGATATTTCTGCAGGAGCTTATAAATTCCTTTTGACCAACAAAATTGTCGTTCAAGAAACAAAAAGTCAGAAAGGTCTTCACAGGCTCTTCTGGTTTTGCATGATTAATCTCTTGGGTGAATCCAACACTTGTTCCTGTTTTTTGTTCATGGTGCAACAACAAATGGTGGGTTATTAAGGTCATAACAATGTATCATTGTATTTTGAGAAAAAGGTTCTCTGAATCTGGCTGGGGAGGGTATACCACTATTACTTAATACCCTCCATCTCTATCTCTCTTCATATGAAATAATTGTCTCTCTCATGTATAAAACTCTTGTGCCAGATTAACCTCAGGAGACATGGTTCACCTTGTATTAATTACACATGTCCATTGTCAATTAGTGTATAATACCTGTATAATATTCAGTTCTATAATGAAAAGAGAAAATCTCCTCTCTTAAATCCAAGGGAAAGTGGTAGTACAACTTTGTGTTGTGCCAGGCCATGAGATGTTAAATGTTACTCTAATTTTTTTTTCCCACCAAATATTAGATAGTTTTACTTTCAGAATCCTGAGTTTTGAGAATTCATATTTTCTAACAATAGCGGAATTAGTTCCCGTGAATTGGTTTAAATTTCAGAAAAATCAACAAAAATTTGGACTTCAATCACCTTATGCTATTTAGGACAAAATGTAGTCGTATCAGTCTTCTTCTATTGATAGGGTTGGCTACATTAATTACAATTTCGGCAACAGCCTCTTGTAGCTGTTTGGAGTTTGGACAGAAGGTGCATACCTTAAAATCAGTTCCTGCCTCTTGTAGCTGTTTGGAGTTTGAGCAACACCGTCTATGGAAATCAGTTCCTTTTAGGTTTCATTGAAATTCTGTGAAATTTTTTACGAAAATTTTCGGTTTCGCAAGATGTCAAAACAAAGCTGCATACGAAAGTAAAAAAGTGAAGCTTTCGGTTGAAATTTCGTTGTTTCAGAACAATTTCGACGATATGTGTGGTTTCAGTATCGTTTTGATCGAAATATACAAATCTTTAATATAAAATGTATAGTTTCAAATGAAATGGGTTGAAATTGCTAGATTTGCTGGTTGCGACTCTTAAGGTTTGTGAAAACTTGTTTTTTTTTTTGTTAAAGCACTCATACAAGTGTGCATCAAGTTGTTAGGCAACAGTAGAACCCATAAAAAATGATGACTTGTTGCATTTTATGGAAGTTTTTGTGCAAGATTTATAGTTGAAGATATTTCACTTTTCCCAAAAATAATTATAATATGGTATAATTATTTTTTACACCATAGGCCAATCTATGACTTTACAGAATCGGATTTAATTTGTTTTTAAATTATTTTAAATTTTTTGGAAAATTTTTAAAGATTAGTACTTAATGGTTGGAACTCGATGTGGTACTAGAAATCAAAGGTGGGCAGAGGGATGACTTGCTTGTATGCATCACCAAATGGTGGGGTTCTTCATTCTTGGCCAGAGAAAGAGAGAGAGAGAGAAAATGGCAGGGTTCATGGTTGGGGATAGAGGGAGCAAGGCAAAGGTGAGGTTCTAAGGTTCGAGATAAATGAGATGTTGGCTGAAGTTGCAAACATGTGGTCACAAGATAATTTAACGCAAAGGGAAGCAGTTTTCTGTCCGGGAGTGTGGCCTACGTCAGCATTCCTAAGTGTCTATCTCTCTCATCCTCAAAACAAGGGGTCAGAGGTGTCTTTTCATATAGAGATGAGAGAGATAGACTCATGGGAGTGTTGGTGTAGGCCACACTCCCCAACAAAGTTCTTTTTCCCTAACGCAAAATAGGATGAAGGATTTTGGCAAAATAGATGAAATAGCTCAATTATTTCACGATTTCTGTTGAAACTGAATTCAATTTATCAATTGAGTGCAAAAATCATATCAAACACCTTTTGAAATTGAAATCACTGCAGAGAATTCTCCAAATCATACCAAAAAAACCCCCATTAAAATGGCCATCAGGTTTAAGAAATATATCGGTTCATGCTGGATTCCTAGGATTCAGGCCGACTGTGAAACCCATTTAGAACTACTCCAGACCAAAATACCAACAGGCAACTACTCCCCAGATGAACTCAGCATGGGAAACAAACAATAATCGCAAATTTCCATCAAAATTCTGCTCATCAACTACTCCACAAAGCTTCCGCAAACCTAACCTCTAGCTGGGTTGGCTCTACGAATGATTACTACATTCTCCTGCGAAGAATCATAATCCAATGGGAAAAATTCTCTCGAAATCAACCCAAATAGAAGTCGCCTTGATTGCACATTATTGGGAAGGGGTTCAACTTCCTATAGAAAAATCTGTTTAAGACTTTTACGCAACCTACCTTCTCAGCCTATGGTCGACCCAATTTTTCTACATTTTATGATCACATTTCTCTTAACCTCAATTTTAAGATCAACTGAGAAGCAGGGTAACTAACAGATGATGACCCTGTTACATCTTTCAAACAATGGCTACCTACAAACGGTGCTGAATCATGAACAGTTACTACCAAAAAGAAAATTATAAATTTGAACCATCCAATCTCTCAAAAAAAGCAAGAAAAACCTCGAAATGTAACTAGTTTTTGACAATCAACTCTGTAGTTGAAACAAAACAAAATTGCATGGTCCAAAACATTCATACTAGGTAGGTAACCCAGTGGTTCAAGTGCTATGCATCCACTTCAACTAATCTTCAATTGTTAAAAACTGCTCAAATACTAGGAATCTCAGAATAGACTGGACCTAAAGATAAAAGAGATGAGTAGAACACATCCTGGGTCTCAACTCTCAGTTTGCTCTCTCAGCCGCCGGATGGTGCTCCTGACTGTCACGGCACTGGCAGTGCTGTAATAGCAATTATAGAAATGGCAATCAGTATCGACAAGAAATAGGATACAAAAGGGAAAATTTCAGAGGATAATCTTTACTTCAATGTATAAGCACCGCCCGCCTTAACTTTCCCACAATCTTTGCAGCCCCAAATTCCTACAGCCTTCCTCTTTACTGCGTACTACACCAATGCACCATAGATTATAACAAGCACATGCCTCATGGATGAAGCAGGACTCCCAAAAGAATGGAACCAACAGAATTACTAGACACAGAATAAGATACCGTACCTTTCCACAGAATTCACAGAAGTATTTGCTGTGCTGACTAACCTCCATCTTCTTGATCTGCTTACGCAGACTAGCACCATATCGGGTACCTGAAACAGAAATCATCAAATTCTATTTGTGTTTTGAGTTTAATTATACATATATGGACCTCAGACTTCCAACTTTGATTAACCCACCCATCTACAGTCCACATTGTAATTGTAGCCAACTACATCATCAATCAAGGCCATTCAATTGTTAACAGCCTCTAGGATAGGGGGTCCCAAAATGTGTTTCAGAATGCAAGTTTAGCTCCAGACCAAAGTTAACATTGTCAGAACACTAAGAATTTTGAGGGCAGCACACAATTCTGAAACAAGAGAAGGTGAACTTTGCAGTCTAGGCTAAAATAATCCACATGGTAAGAGTGCCATAAAAATACCCAGTACATAGCAGACCCTTGGAGGAAAGGAAAATTAGAGAAGGGTTGACAAGGTCCAGTTTAAGTCTGAGAGCGACATAGCGCACTTACCATATTTCCCAACAATACCCGCCTTCTTTGTACGTTTTGTCTGCACCAACAGTGAAAGTGTCATAACAGAAACATAACATTTAAGAAAGGTGAAGTATTACACACAATGACAAAGCAAATCAATTTGTAGCAGCATTTGAAATTGATGTCCTCTACACTGCCAAAATGCATAGAAACTTGCAGTTTTCCCAGGAGCTTACTTCATTAATTATGCTGATTGCTGACAGTGATATTTGGAGATTTTGGAAATTATTGAAAAAAAAAACTATGGGAAGCTCGATGTTCTATCAAATAAAGTATACAAAAATAACAAAAAACAAGAGGGCACAGAAAGTTATAAGCAAAAGCTTACAAGAATAATTTATCAAACAGTGATGATGTGAAGCTTTCAGTAAACATGGTACAGAAAGTGTCAATTGACAAGTTTCTCAAATAAGGCTTCTATCTGAATCAAATCACTCCTTCGTACTGGAGCATCTAAAGGCCTCCGTTGAATATGGCCATGCCACCTCAAATGACTTTCTCATATCTTATCACTGCATTAGAGCCTATTCTCAAATCAGCTCTAATATGATCCTTCCTAGTTTTGCCACATCCATCTCAGCATCCTCATCTCCGCTACATTAAGTTTATCTATGATTGACTTATAAAATTTTACTTAAATTTTTGAAGGAATATGTCAATCACACAACACTCCAGACAAACCTCTCCACTTCATCCATCCTATTTTAATTCTTTGTGAAACATCATCCTCTATATCACTTTCTTTATTTATAATTGAGCCTAGTTACCTAAAACAATCTCCATCTCATCAATTTTCACCACCTCATTATCCGTCCTAGTGTAACTAAAGTTACACACCATATACTTCATCTTGGATTTACTTATCTTAAAACCTTTTGATTACAAGGTTGATCTCCATAACCCCCAACTTAGCGTTAATCCCCGCTTTTGTCTCACCCACCAAAACAATATCCTCAACAAAAAACATACACCAAGGAACCTCATCTTGAATGTCTCTAGTAAATTATCCATGATAAGCGCAAACAAATAAGCACTTAAAGCTGATCCTTGATCTAACCCAATTGTCATCAGATTTCACTACCTTGGCACCCCCCCAGTTCTTACACTAGTCATCACATCATCATACATATCTTTAATTATATGTTCACGTATTTACTTGAAACACTTCTCTTCTCTAGTACTTGCCAGATTAACTCTTTAGGGACTTTTTCATAAGCTTTTTCTTGGTCAAGAAAGACCATATGGAGATACTTCTTGGAATCTCTAAATCTTTCCATGAGTCTCCCAAGTAAATAACTTATGTCGTGGATGTTTTGGCATAAAACCAAATTGGTTTTCTGTAATAGTAGTTTGTTGTCTCAAGTAGATTTCAATCACTCTCTCCCATAATTTCATAGTATGATTCGTTAGTTTTATGGCTCTATAGTTATTGCAACTTTGGATATCGCCTTCCTTTTTGTAAATCGGAACCATAATGCTTCTCTTCCAAAAAGAAGCGAGGATTTTATGGCTCTACTCTTCTTTTCCTTCATTTTGGCTAGTCTTAGAGAGTTTTTTCCCCTTCCTTTGTCTCAGATTGTTATAAAGATCTTCATATTTCTTCTCTCTTGCTTTTACCATAATCCTCTTATGTTCATTTCTGGCAAATTTATACCTTTTTAGATCCTCTACATCCTTAATCCTTTGCCATGTCTTAAAACTAGCTTTCTTAGTCTAATTGAACCATCTTAATACAAATAAGCACACCTTATCAGTAAATGATTTCAAGGTATCTCCTTTTAAGCTCCCCACCTTATCCTAGGGCAAATAAGCACACCTTTCTTATGATTTTGAGAAAGAGGCACATATCCATAACCACTAATCTATGTTGTGTGGTTAGGCTCTCCCTTGGTACAACCTTACCGTCTTTACATAACAATCTATTAGACCTTCTAGTGAGGAAGAAATCTATTTGGTTCCTATGATGCCCACTTTTAAAGGTAAATAAATGCTCTTCTCTCCTTTCAAAATAAGTGTTTAAAATGGATAAATCATAAGCCATGACAAAATCTAAAACTGAGTTCCCCTCATTCTTCTCTCCAAAACCATACCCTCCATGTACACCTTCATAGCCTCTACGATCTCTCCCAATATGTCCATTAAGATCACCTCCTATGACAATCTTTTCTCCTTGACTAAAACCTTTCACTAATCTATCCATGTATTCCCAAAATTGTAACTTACTACTTTCATCCAATCCTACTTAGGGTGCGAAAGCATTAATTATAACAATCTCCTCTTTCTCCAACACAAGCTTGATGGATATAATTCTATCTCCAAATATTTTAACATCCACCACATCATTCTTTAAATCTTTATCCACTATAATTGCCCACTCCACTTCTACTTTTATCCCCCGTATACCAAGGTTTAAAGCCATCCAACTCCTTAGCTTTTTTACCCTTCCATCTTGTCTCTTTAATACAAGTTGTGCTAATCCTTCTCCTCATGATATTTATTAATTCTACTCTTACCCGTTAATGATCCAATGTTCCAAGATGCTAACCTAATCCTATGCTTTTGGACTAGCTTCTTTACTCGCACTTGTCCATGGTACGAGAACCCTTGCCTACTAAATATTTATTGTCACAAACTATTTACTGTTATTTATGTGCAAATCTTTAATGAGCACTCTCTTTCAATCTCGATAGGCATAAAAGAGAATGTGGAACCATGTGGCGAGGAGAGACCCATCGAATGGGAGAGGAACAAAGAGAAGGTAGGGATCACCAGCTTCAGGAGTTTTCGGACACTATCATATGAAGTGAAGATCATGTCTAGAGCAAACCTTAGGCACTGCAATTGTAAGATGGCAAACAAGACTACACCCATCTAGATGACACCCTCTCAAAAATCTCCTTCTACAGGAATTCAATAGGGTCCGATTGAGTTGTACCCTGATAACAATAGACTCCAAAACAACGTCTTTGATTGCTCTCTTGAACAAGAAGCCTTGCACATGGAAAATGTGGTTAGCAAACCACCAGGGAAAAGCTTGGAGCACTAAGTCTCTTTCATCCTTTATCATGAACTCAACAAGGAAGTGCCCACCCTCAAACAATTTAAGGTGTTTTGCACCAAATGGTTTCTAGGAAGCTACAAGCGTGTCGCGAAGGCGGTCCTTGTCAAGGTTGAAATGCATAACTACGTATCCATTTTGTATTGGAAGCATCCAGTAGTTGTGAGAAAGATCTTGACAGAGAATGCCCGGGAGGGTATTGGGACTCCAATCAGACTGTTCTCCTTCGGTGAAAAATCGAGTTCATTTTTCGATTTGCATCCTAAAAATCCTTTTTGACCTTTGAAACTTTTTTCCTCCTTCTCCGTGATATGGAATGTAGATCTTGTTCTAAAGATAGTCAAGGAGGGACGATTAGGTGTTCTAGAGACTCATGCATCTCACATGTTTGATGAAATTATGAAAAGTAAGAGGAATCAAAAGTTACAAATTTATTCTGCACATTGGTATACCAAGCCCAATTCTCCTTCCATAATATATTTTGTCTAGTAGTAACCAAACGATTATTAATTATGACCCATAACTTATTTTCATAAATGATTTCTCATAGAAAGAACATAAATAAAAAAAGAAATTATACCAAAGAGAACCTAAGTAAATATAAATACTAGGGTCATACAAAATTGAATTCAAAATAGACCTATCAAAAGGTCTGTCAGAACTTATTAAGCACGGAGAATAAAGTACTGATGTGAAGCAGGGAAAGGCAAAGTAAAAAATGGGGAAAGAAGAGATGAACATTACGCCAATCTAGGAAAATAAACACTAAACCCATATCAAACTTAACGAGCTTGAGAATCCCCTCGCATACCAGTAAGCCAATAGTTTACTCAGCCCAATGTCATTCTCCAATCCCTCTTATTTCTCACTTGGGAGTGCTCTTGGAAGAAGATAGCGTCTCCAGACCAACCCAGCCTATATCAATGACTATATTCTAAACCTATGCTTTTACATCTTTCCTAACTACTGATAAATACTTACAATATATATATATATATATATATATAGCTCGAATTTATGGCCCCGAAACTATAATTAAATTCAAAAGATTTCCGAGTACAGAAAAACGTGAGGATGCTGATATCCTAATGCATTACAGTACACAGATAAGATGATTCAACAATATCAACTCAAACTAGATTTCACAAGCTCTAGAATCTTCCTCATGTAGATCTTGAAATCCAAGAGAAGCCCTTAGGTTCAACAAGGATGAGGGGGAGAACAGGTCTTAAGCCCTCTTATTCCATCAACTATAGCCATCGAAAGTGAAAGCATTTGATGAGGAATTCCATAGCTACAGAACGTACGACCAAAAGGATTGAAAGTAGATAACACATAACATAGGGCATAGCTCGAACATGAAACAGAGAGACGATGTGAGATTTACCATTTTCGTTCGCTTGAGAGGTCTGCGGTTGCTGACTGACGGGTCGAGGCAGCAAAACCCTAGCTCACCTTGGTTTCACCTTCGGGCCTTCAAAAATGAGGACTGTCGTTTCTCATTTTTTATAGTGTACTTTCTTAGCCTACGAAAGTTGGTAGCATCCGTACGATCAAGATCTTACCCAGTGCAGTGGATCCACATCTGATGAACTATGTTCTAGTCATTTGTGTGGTCCAGATTCAAGATACCATTCTCGCGCGTACGCCACCTGCTTTAATCGTGTGGTTTTAACACTTCTCTTATTTACCGGTTCATGTTTGTTGCATGATGTTACATTGGCCCGGCCGCCTGGACTTGGATCTTGTGCAGCTGTGGCGGGAGCTGCACTGTGCAGCACCAAAACCCACCCTGAATACAGGGGGGAGGTGGTCATTTCACATGTGGGGCCCAGGTGGGACCCACTTGTGAAATGACTACCTTACCCCTATTTTTCTTGTCGTTTAGTGGTGCTGCACAGGTGTAGCTCCCGCCACGGAGGGATAAGATCCTTTTCCCGGCCACCCTGGGCTACATTATAAATTTAGAGTGGAATGTCGGCATTAATTTAGTTCACAGTATCAGTATCGGTATCGATATTGTTATTGGGTTGGTAATATCGATACTGATACGAAGCAATTGTATCAGGTCGTTGCGAGATCAAAGCATCCTCTCAACAAAAGCAGGATGTATGTACAATACTAGCCGATCCATATCTCAGATACTCATATATGAATCAATTGATACGATCGAGATCCAATACCTATAACAAAAACCATTGCTGTTGGGGTCCTCAGCATTGGGGGAAAACGCCTTGTGTTTTTTAAGACTATGTTCGGATGTCAAGGAACGAGAAAAAAACAATTGACTTTAAGGAGAGAGATAGACACATAAATTAATCACTACATCATTATGATTTTATTTCATTATATTTTTTCTTTTCTTTTCTTGACATCCACATGTAGTCTAAAACTCAAGTGAGTCTACATCCAGAAGACCAAAGCTGGATAATCCATCAATGCTTATTAAGTTGATCTGACGTGGTGTCTAGCTAGTCTCGTCCCTAGTCAGTACGGGTTTAAGTTAAAACTTAAAACTCGTTATAAAAATCATGCAAACTAATTTATGTATTCCATAAAAATATAGATTTGATGGACACATTTCCAATAGCATTACCATTTCAAGTATAGACATCAATGAAAATTGCTTCTCCAACAGAGACTTTAAAGTGCCTTAGCTCATAAAGGTTGAACTCTGAAATGAGTATCTAATAATGAAAATTATCATTTTTGAATTTACGGTTCTAGGTTCTATCCTCTAAATTAAAACTAAGTTTTTTGTGGAGGGCCTGTGCGGACGGTCTTGCAACAAGTGAGGGTCTTCAGTCTAGAAATATTTCAGTAGACCCAAATTATCAAAGATGCAGGGGCATGATGGAGACGGCAGACCATATCCTTCTTAGCTGTTGTTTTGCAAGAGCAATTTAGTTTGGGAGTTCCATATCATACATTCTTCTTACTGGCCATGATCCCTCTTTTCTGCTTTGGCTTCAGAGCTAGGAAGATCTGTTTAGGAGGGACAAAAAGTTAGCTAGAGAATCATTAGCAAGAGCAGCATTTATATGTTGGTACATTTGGCAAACACGTAACGACTATGTCTTTGGCACGAAGGAATGGACCCCTCAAGAAGTCATTTTGGTTGCGGAGAGTGTGTTCCTGGAAGACCACAAAGCGTCAGCGAAAGGGTTGCAATTTTCAACGGCAACAACATCAGCTCCTTCGCAACCCTCTCCTGTCGCTGACTGGTTCCCACCTCCAACCGGTTTTGTAAAGGTAAATTGTGATGCGGCATTGAAGCTGGGTAGCTTGGAGGGAGGCATTGGCTTGGTGTTTCGGTCAGATGTGGGAAAACCCTTACATGCGTTATCTGCTCCCCTTCATTTCACTTATGCAATTCAAGGTGAAGCTCTTTCCATCAGAATGGCCATTGTCAAAGCGGCCACTCTAGGAATATCACATCTTGTCGTGGAATCTGACTGTAGAGAAGCTATTCTTAACCTTCAGGGTACTCTTACGCACCCTCCCCTTGAAACAGCTGTAATTTTAGATGATGTTAAGCGCCTATGTAATACCTTTACTGCTGTTTCGTTTTCTTTTATTCCATGGGATCTGAATACTGTTGCAGATACCCTGGCCAGGAGGGCCCTGTTTAGTGCGTGTATAATAGATTGACCCATTTCCACTCCTTGGCTCCAAGACGTGTTTGGAGTTCAAGGCCCCTCACATGATTATCAGTAAAGCTTCTTGTTACCAAAAAAAAAAAGAGTAAAACTAAGATAAATTTCATATTGTATTGGTATATACCAGGATTGAAGTCCAAAGATAATCTTCATTTAAGTAGCTCTTGACCCTCTTTGAAATCCAAATCATCAATCATAGTTTGAAATTAGTGATTTGTTGGAATTACTTTCAAATTATTGAAATTGTGGTAATTGAATAGGTTTCCCTGGTAATTGAAGAGTTTTAATCCATCTCAGGTGTTGTCACCCTCTAACAATAGTAATGAAAAAGGAAACTCTCTCTTCTATTTCCATTTCCTTCTTTATCATTTTAAACTCTCTCTCTCTCTCTCTTTCTAATTGTATTTAAAAATTTGACATCATTTTTAAACTGCTCATTGTCTTATTCCCAAAAGTTATTTAAAGTAGATGTATAAAAGGATTTTCAAAAATAATTTAAAAGTGATATATCATTATGTAATTATAAAAGATGACACTATCATATAATTTTTTCGAGTATGCATGTAAAATGACACTATAGCCCTCACTAAAAAAAGTATGTAATATATTTTTTGGGTGAATAAAATTGTGTTATATTAGAAAGGCAAAAAAATAAAATTACAAATTATTTGACATCTTGAGGGATGTCAATAAGAAAATCCTTTTACAAATATAAATGAGAAGTGAACATCAACCATCTCATTGAGAACCATTTCCCTTTGTATGCCATCACGTAATTTTCACAAGTAGAATCCCTATCAAGAGTTGGTCACTGAGATCCAAATTAACCTCTAAAAAGGGTTAGAACAGATCCGATGTGAGGATCTGGTTCACTCCATTTTTATGCTTTAGTTGTAGTTATCATTGCATATTTGCCTTTAGAAGACTTAAGAGAATTTATAATTTTTTTTTGGTTATAAAGGATATTGATTAAACAAGTAAGACAAAAAGCTGCAACAAGATAAACAAACAAGTCCAAAAGCCTAGGAATTGGAACTTTTTTTTTTTTGGGGGGGGGAGGGGGTAAAAGCCTAGGCATTGGACTCTTGAAGTAAAAGAGTATGATATACATTTCTTTCACTGTTAATTTGGTCTAAATGTAGTGTAAAATTAGCTGCCAAGACTAATGATGCTCTTTTCTTTATCTTTAATCACTTTAATAAAATAAAAGGAAGGAATAAGGCTATTCATAATTAATTCCTTTACCTCTTTTTAATGTTTCACCTAAGGATAAGGTAGTTGAGTAAAACATAAGCTTCAATTTAGCCCTCTTTAAGAATAAATTTTAGATAATGTGGTCACCTTGTCCCCTTTCCTCCTTTCATCCATTTTGTTACTTTGAATCAGATCCTTTGGATGGGTAATTAGATAAAGAGAAGAGACATAACCTCTTCTTAACTTTACCAAATATTGAAACATTACTAAAGATATTATACTAAGCATCCTATGGACTTAAAATTTAGAACACTAATCTCAGAAGTCAGGTCTTCTTTTTCAGCTATTTATACCTTCCAAACACATAACACTATTCTCTAACTCCCATTGTTTTTCTTGGTCTTTGTTTGACATACTCTGTTCGGTTCTTCAAATCCACTAATATGAGTACTGCAGGTAACTGATCAAACTCTTTCTCTTCTCAATTCTCACATAGGGTTTCATGTGAGGGCATTAGTGTGGGAGTCCAGCATTATATAAGTTTTTCAGACCCAAGAGTAGTGTGGGCTAGGCCTAGTTAAGCATCATCTAAGCCAAGCCTAGCACTAAATTAACTGTCAAACACAAGCAGCCCTACCAGGCTTGGTGCCAACTGATCTATGAAATTAATATTTCATTCATGTTATATATTAGTAATTTTAGTTCACATTGATAATTTGTTCTTCTATTTAGAGTAACTTTTTAATGTTTCTGTATTGGTTAACTAGTATAGAATTGCCTAGAGCATTGCGACCTAGTGGCCACGGGTTCAGTTGGGAAACAGTCCCTTCACGAAGTGGAAATAAGGCTGCATACATTTTGACCCTCCCCAGACCCCGCAATGACGGTAGCCTCGCATACTGGGTATGCCCTGTTTTGCTGTTTCTTTTGTTCAAACCCGCAATCACTAGGTTGCAACACCATAAGTGGACCAAAAGTTGGACAAAGTTAAGAATTGATGTCCAAAGTCCAGCTCAGTTTGGCCATTGATACACTTATTTTATATGTAGTATTTCATGGATTTATGATTTGCTTGGATCATATGTATTGATTTAACAAAAATATGTTTTAGTTCAGCAGAAGGACCCATTGAAGAAAGTGAAGTGCCTTCACTGGAAGACATTCCTAAGCTAACCAAAGATAACTATGGGAGTTGGAAAGTTAAGATAGAAAAGTACTTGAGGAGAGAAAGACTCTGGGGTTTTGTTGAAGAAACAATACCTAAACCCCTTGATGAAGATCCAGAAGTTTTGATAGAAAATGCTCCCTCAGAGTACCAGTTGTGGGTAGAAAAACATGGACGAGTTCAATCTGTTTTCAAACATAAGTGTGGACCATGGGCACTCCCATATATTGAAGGAAAAGGCAGAGCTAGTTCTGTTTGGAGTCAATTGGAGATCATGTTTAAGAATGATGAGATATCCCTAACAGCAACAGGCAAGTCTCAAATAACCTCCCACGCGTCAAATTTCAGAACTTAATTCGATCAAATACGCTCCCACCATGTATTTTAGAAAGAACACTGCTTGGACGCGTGGCCCCCTGCCCCTGCTTACCATGAGAAGTGCTTTAATTTGCTTTACATTTTGCAGGAATGTGCACAAATTACACATGGTGGCTGCCCTTGTACAGAGCTATTGTAGAAGGTGATTTAAAGACTGTCCTTCAGTTGGTATCAAAAAATGAGAGTGTTCTTACAGCCAGGCTCACATCAGAAGGAGAGATTCCTCTTCATGTCGCAGCTCAACATGGACGGATTCAAATTGTAGAGAAGATGGTAGAGAAGATGCCTGTAAATGAACTCGCAAGAGCAGGAAAATATCGTAGATCAGCACTTCATATTGCTGCCTCAGATGGAAACTTAAAGATTGTAAAGATCTTGGTAGAAAAGCATAAAGCTCTAGTGATGCTCACCGGTGAATACTATGACAATAACATCCCAATTACTGTTGCCGCTAGAGCTGGCAATAAAGATGTGGTTTATTATCTTTACTCTATCACTCTGCAACAGGATCATAGAGATCCTCCGGAAGAAGAAGATGCCAGAAAAGAAAGGGAGATTATTAGAGCTGGACTTCTTACTTCTTTAATTTTCGGTGATTTCTTTGGTGAGTGATCTGGACTCATCATGTACCCCTCCACCAAAATTTTTATTTTTCTGTTCTGATATATTGATTTTGTTTGTAGATCTGGCTCTTCATCTACTACAAAGACATCCAAATTTAGTATTGATGGAGGATGCAAACCGGGCTACAGCCTTGGGTGCACTATCAATGAAGCCTTCTGCATTCCCAAGTTCATTCCCTATAGCAAAGTCAGGTGGGTTTGGTATCCTGTCATATCAGCTCGAGAAGACCATATACTCATGTAAGTATTTCTCTTCAATTGCTGAATCCTTATGTTCTCAGAGAAAGATACAAATAGGGTGCTATCTTATGGTATACCGTTAGTATACGCAGCATTTATATATAGGGGACGACACTCTCTGCCCGGGAGCACATCTGGGCGTAGGCTGTGCCCAGACACATGGGGTAGGGGTTGGGCCATTCAGGGGAGCAGGCCGGTTATTTTGCCCACCCCCATGTAGAACTTTATCCCTAAATGATTCACAGCTTGTTCACTTCCAAATCATTTTCTAAATGCAAAATACTTTATAATTTTAATATACTTTGGATCAGACAGCTTGTTCACTTCTAAATCATTTTCTAAATGCAAAATACTTTATAATTTTAATATACTTTGGATCAGTCTTTGATGTCCATGATGAACGCATTAATCCTTGGTTGCAAGCCAAAGGAGACGTAGAAAATTCATCTGATGCAACCCGCGACAATGCTCAAGGTGACTCTCTCTCTCTCTCTCTCTCTCTCTCTGTAGATGGTTATGTCATGGTCCAATCCAATTGAGGTCCGGGAAGCGCCTCTTGGTGTGGTGGTGGCTGCCAGTGCAGTAGAACGCTGGCCTAAGCCCAGGGAGAGTCTCTTCTTCAAACCCCTTCCCCCAATCAAATGTATAACATCTCATTATTCCCCCTTCCCCCCTCAGACTCACACCCCCGGCCGCTTTTCTTTGAGTTAGGACGCCAACCCCTAGTGGCCTATGGGCTCTCGATAAGATCTGTCTAAAAAAAACAGAAAAAAATTTGAGGCTCAAAAAAGAGCACAATATTCAAGCCCAACATCTCAAGCATATACAAAGAGCTGCTTAACATCCCCAAGCAGCAGATTCTCTACGAGGACTTCAAGCTCAAGCACATTGAAGGGGTTTGGCTATTGCTTGGGCTTACAGAGTCGAGAAAAAGTTGCCCTTTTAGCTTAAATGACCCATATGACATGCCCAAGGCTTGCCAATTCATAGCTCTATAGTGTCAGTATAGTGAAAGTTAATTGAGAAATGTACTTGAAGAGCCTGCATATAATACTATGGAATCAATTTCCACAATGTAACATTTATAATGCAGTAAATGTTATGAATGGGCTTGCACAGGTGGAGACGGCATTACTGTTCGATTTTGTAAGGGACTACCTTTGTGGTTCCATGGATTATTTGAGAGAGTACTTAAACTAGGTGAGCAATTAAGAAGAGCCTGCACATAATACTACTTGCATTCCTAAGCCTCTATCATGACAGTTCTTTCTTACAATTCCAGTTCCAGGTTATAAGACAATCTATGATACGAAACTGAAGCATCACAGGGCTATAAAGCTGCTAAAAGAAATATGGAAGCTAGTATCAGAAATTGATGAACTTGGGCCCCTGGAAGACGAAGCAGTTGAAGCAATGTTCCTAGCTACTGAGCTTGGAATCATTGAATTCCTCAACGAGATCATCTACAATTGTCCTCAGCTTCTTTCTCAAACTTGTCCCTGGTTTGAAACAGAAGAGCCAAACAATATAGGCCAAACTATATTTCATTATGCAATCAGCAACCACCAAGGAAAGATCTTTCGCCGCATCCATGATCTAGGCCCAATGAAGAATGATATCACGAGGTTAGCAGACAGATCCAAGAACCTTATGTCACATTTGGCAGCAAAATTGGCCCCTATGCGTTGTCTCAATCAAGTCCCGGGTGCAGCTCTCCAAGTGCAACATGAACTACTATGGTACAAGGTGATTTTTACTTGCCCCATTCTTGCTTCATTTAGTATTCTTTGTTAGGGACTTGGGTAGAATCCAATCTTAAAATCTTACTGTTATAAAGAGGGTGTCCAAGTACCTATAAGTCTCCACATTGGGCTACTCACATCCACATCGGAGGTGGAAAGCATCATGCGTCCTGGGAGGCAACCTTAGACAAATCTAAGGTTTCATATGCAAGTGTAGTGTTTCACTTTTGATAATTTTCCTTATCATAGGAAATGGAAAGCATCATGCCTCCAACCTACGCTGAATTTGAAAACGAAAAAAGGAAGACGGCGAGAATTTTATTCACAGAGGAGCATCAAGAGCTAGTAAAAGAAGGGGCAACTTGGATGAAAGATACAGCAACACAATGCATGGTTGTTGCAACCCTTATCACCACAATCATGTTTGCAGCAGTGTTTACTGTACCAGGTGCCAAGGAAAGTGATACAGGCAAGCCCAATTATATACATGAAAAGTTTTCTATAATTTTTGTTGTAGCAAACATACTAGCACTTTGCTCTTCCGTTGCTTCAATGTTGATGTTTCTAGCGATCATTACTTCACGCTACGCAGAAGAAGACTTCTTGAAGACATTGCCACAAATGTTGATCTCGGGACTTCTCTTCCTCTTCCTTTCTATAGTAGGGATGATGATAGAATTTGTTGTAGCTGTCTTAGTTTTAGTTCATTACAATGTTTTCTGGGTCTCCTTTCCTATTGTATTTCTAGCTAGTGTCCCAATTACTATATATGCTTTGGTGGAATTTCCCCTATTCATAGAATTGACATTCGCCACAACTAGGCTAGAAGTATTTGGGAAGAAAAAATAATCATGTCTACATGGAAGTTTAATGTAAATGTTTTTAAGCAGGGGATGGGAACAAGTTGAATTAAAGGAATGACTTGAGATGTGGGTTTTACAATCCCTTGTGAAGTGTTTTGAGTTATAAACAATTGTAAGTTAATTGGTTTAAGATGATTATAATTAGTGGTGTGTTATAATACCAATTATCAGCTTCTTGAGGTTCCAAGTGAGGGCGGTAGAGAGGGCATAACGGATTGCCAACGCTTCAACAACCAAAGCATAGTTCCAACCAACACCGACCGCAAAAATAGCAGACAAAAGCACCATCAAAATTTTGACAAATACCTCCTATTTTACACTTTTGTTTACCATTGTGGTCACATTCAGAATATTTAGGTTTTTTTTTTGGGGGGGGGGAGGGGGGGTAGAAGTCACATTCCTTCAGAATTTTAGTCATTTACAACTTTTATAGTCTGGTCATTCCAAACCATATAATTATGGGAAAAAGATCTCTACTTGGTGGTGTTTCTTATGCCCTCTCACAGGGCAGGGCAGGGCAACGTGAGATGACAACTCTGCCCCCTGAGTAGATGTTCAGGCGTGCTCACCCTTGGCCTAAAAACTTGTGTAGAGACCATGCGACCAAGTAGAGATCTCTTGCCCATATATTATATACATTCTGGTCTCTTTCAAAAATATCCATCTCAACTCCGATACGCCATTATGGTGGTGGAATTTCCACAAAAACCTACCTACCTCATTGTCAATTCCCTTCATCTTTTTTGAGCTGCAAAATCAAATTTCACACTATAAAATTTCTTGGAATCCCTATGACGTCTCTAATGGAGCAAATGTTAATATGATTGGGTTGCATTTGTAAATATAAAAAGGAAAAGTGAATAGCAAGCAACCATCTCATTAACCATTTCCCTTTGCATACCATTGGATAATTTCCATAAAGTTGCACCCCCTATCAAGAATTGGTCACTGAGATCTAAATTAACTTGTAAAAATGGGTTGGAACAGATCCGATGTGAGGATCTGAATCACTCTTTTTTTATGCCTTAGTTGTAGTTATAATTGCATATATATATATTTTCCTTAGAAGAATTGGGCATTTATTTATCTTTGGGTTATAAAGAAGAAAAGGCTGGGGATTCTTAAAATACATATTGTTAGATACATGTTTAGGGACATTGACGGTCCACAAGATCGTTTATGTCAAGGAGATATGAACCGGAGTAGAACCAAAACACCAACACATGTCTAAAATGTATAGATTAAGACTTTAACTAAAGTAGAGTAGTTAAACTAAACTATTACAATTTTAAATTAAACTTAAAATTCTGAAATAAAGGTTACAATTTCCAAAATTAAATTAACAAATTATAAGTTCTTCTAAAATTGAAAGAAAGTGTAAAGTTTCTAATAGTAGTTGTCCTCTTCTAATCCAAATACTTCGTCCTCTTGGAACTCCTCCTCTAGTACAATCCTCACATCCAGGTTCGCATTCATAAAGTTGTTCATCTGAAAGGTGGTGAGGATAAGCTTTGGAAAAAGCTTAGCAAGTAAATTTACAACAACTATACATGTGTGAAAACATGCACAAGTAATACAAAATGTAAAGACATATAATAATATATTTATATAGATCTGAAACAAAACAAAACAAAATGATCATAACCATATTTGTTTATCACCACTACCGTAATGAAAAGTATATATGGCAACAATCAACAAAAGATGCATCAAAAGAATATAAAATAATAAACACATCACTCCCTGATAGACTAGTGTGAACTAGTTACCATACACTGGTCCAGGCCCTCATGATAGCGGCGTATGAACTCCAGTTATGATCAACTGCAACACCACTGTCCCCTCTCAACATCAAGAAACTAATGGAGAAACTGGTGACCAAAATTACCCCAGACTGAGTCAAAGCCCCCGAAGGTTTTACTAGCAATGTCCTCCTGGAGAGTTTTTTATCATCTCTCTCTTTCAGTAGTCTATTTAGTTCCAATAAAGATAAGCCCGTAACTTAAAAACTCGCCAACTTATCCTTACCCCAACATATTCACCAATGACAATAAGGTAAACAACAAAATAACAATCAAGGACTTGCTTATAATTTAAAGCTATACATCCAAGTTCGGAACTTAGGGGTCATGACTCCCCAATTCTACACTAACACATGCTATTGAAAAGAATGAAAATAAAGTGTGAAAACATTAATTTTCATCAACATACCAATACATAAAGTGAAGAACAACAATAAGGAAGATTGGGCAAAATCTTCGTAATCACTTATCCAATAATAACCTCAATGAAAATTAAAGGGTAAACCCTAAACAAAATCAGATTTTTATGCATCATCCATAAACATCATGCATTAGGTTATAATCATGAAGAATCATCCATAGACCTTTCTCATACTATCAATAAATAAGCATTGGATTCATTAGTCTATAAACATGACATTATTAAAATTTCTGCACACACATATGTGAATTAAATCATAAGAAAATCACCATTCCTTGCAAGTAATCATGTGTGAACAATTTAATTGAGTAAAAAGCATGAATGAAATATGTTTTCGACATGGTAAATCTCAATCTAAAATTAAATTTCAGATTTATAACAATGTTTTAAAACAAGTTTTATATGAAGGGAAAATATTAAGTATAATGGTTGAAAATCTACTCACCTTGTGTGAAGCGACTAGGGTTTCTATAGGTGACCTCAAATCAATGCTTCAATGATGTTGATCTACCTCTTTCTAGTTCAGAATCACTTTGATGGAGTCCTACGAGTAAGGTAATGATGAAAGCAATTTCAAAGTATTGCTTAAACTTGGATTTAGGAAACACAGATTTTTTACAGAAAGACCTATCTTTAGTAAATTAGCGATATCTCTCTTCTCAGATCTCTGATTGGGCTGATTCAAGTTGGGTTACGAAGATAAGAGATGAGGCTACGTTTTATCATGAAATAAGATTTTCTCAATTCGGCTCTGAAAAGGGTCGAAATTTTCCTTCAAGTGACTAGTTTTGCACAGTCCGAATCTTCTTCTTCCTCTTCTTCTCTTCCTCTCTATAGTCTACGAATTTTTCTCTCTCCCTCTCTCTCTCTCTCACACATTTTTTATAAAAGGAATGGGGTTTGGGATTTGGTTATGAGAATTTATTTCTAACAAGAGAGAAGGAGGTGGGAAGAATTCGATTTAGTCTCTAACTAGATCTCTTTACTCTCCCTCCAATGAAAATAGGGGAAATATCATTCCTCCCATCTAAGTTTCCATAGCATCAATCCAATACCGAATTTTTGAAAAATGATAATGCCCTTCCCCAATTTTTAAAGATTCTATTAACCGTACCCTAACTGTTAAAAAACGTCATTAAGTGATGACGTGGGCATTTCCAAATTTTCTAATACCTTAGATTACCCTTAATATAGTTTTATTCCAATTTTGCTCTCCTCAACCCCAAAACCCCATTTCCTCTTCTTCCTCTCCGTGTTCCTTCTTCTTCTTCCGCCAGCACCACCATCATCGCCACCACTGCCGCCGATCCTCTTCCACCTCCAGCACCGCCACCATCGTCGACCCATCTCCATCCATCCTCCATCTCTTCTATTTTGTTTCTATAATAGTCTATGGTAGCTCTAAACTATCGCCGACGTTGTGTTTTACAATTTTGCCAGACCGTCATTCATGGCATACTATGGTATTTCTACATAATCATAGATGATAGAACGCAACTATATACTCTATGGTAGCTCTAAAAAACCAAACTGATTCCAGAAAGACTCTGAACTCGAGTCCATTATGACTTGTTGTCCGTGCCCTTCTTCCAATTCATGTTCATGGCTTTTATCGCTGCGTTTTGGTTTAGCATAGACTAGTTTCACTAAGCACCGCCGCCCTATAGAATTCGCCGCCACAAATGGGACGAAGGTTAGATCTAATGGTCGAAATGAACCGATCTGAGGAGCTCCAGATACAAATTCCCAATTCATAAGCGCTTGATGGAAAATTGAAAAAAAAAAAACCAAAAAGCTCAAATCTTACAAACACAGAAACGAGAAATCAGAAAAGGAATGGAGTACAGAACACAATCTTGACCCTTGAGGGAGCTAAAAAACAAGGAGAAAAAACTTTTTTCTTTCTTAATAATGGCAGCAAAGAATAGAAAGTACCTCTGAGCTCCTGGGGACTGAGGGAATGGGAAGAAATTGAGCTAGAAATCGTAGAAGAAGATGCAGCAAGAGCCATGAGAATTAGAGAGAAAGAATTGTAAAATCTCTATTTGTTTGTGAAAATTCTCAAAAGAGAATTTTTTTTCTTTTGCAAATTTGATTTGGTGGTTTGGTTATGTCTGTTTTAAGACTTGTTAGGGTTTAGGGTTCAAGCACAAGGTTGCTTAAAGCATTATACCTTGGGTATCTAGTTTGGAATACCCAGACTGCTGCCTCCAACTAGTATTTATAGGAAACTAGGGTTTAGGTCAGATGGGCTAATTACTAGATTACCCCTCACAGCCTGGGTATTAATACAAGTAGGATTATATTAGAACATATGAAGGGATATTACATAAATACCCTTACAATCTCCTCCTATGTTCTACATATATCCACCACACATGTATAGAAACCATTGTTCAATTAGTAATTGAATCAATATAAATTGAACATCAATAATCTAATAAAACAAGTAAGTAATAAGTAAACTTCAAGAAATAAAACTAGGGTTTTAGATCAAAACTAAACCCAACAATAAATCCGAAGTTCCACATGCAAGTGGCTAAACCAAAAGAAATAATCAAAAGAAAAAATCCTTGCAATCCATGTGACTTTACTCATCAAGTAAGTCATCATCATCGAGATCCAGATTTAACTGTTTTCCTCCATCTTCGCCATTCTCTATAATTTGTCAAATATGAATTTCATAAGATAATATGAATTCAATCATTTGTACAATAGTATCTAGTTCAACAATAAGAACTTAGTACATTCTATATATGGATGAAGGTAAATAAAAAATAATAAACATCATCATCAAGTTTCTTTACAAGAATTTGATCCTATATAGTCTCTATCATAAGGACCATACCATGTTTTCATTTGGAATACTGTGTTCGTCATATCAGTCATAGATTTATGTTGTATCATCAAATTTAGAATGGTACACCATACTATGAAAGACATGTCATCAAATTTAGAATGACATAAAGACTAGCACAATATCATTGAAACATATCAGACATTTTTCATATTCCTTTGTGGAATAACAAAGTAAGGAAACTTCACATGAAAATTTGCTACACCATCAAGTTTGGAATGGTTTCACAAACCCCCATACTTAGTAACCTAACTAAGTTATCTGAAACATGTAAACTGTCCCGAATGCTTTCCAAGGCTAGATGAGATTCGAATAATTCAAAATAATACTGGGTTAGGTTAAGACATGACTTTGTTCAATATTTGTTCAATCCTTTTGTAAGGGCATTTGCCGTATTATCCTTCGATCTCACATTAATTAAAGTGATAATCCCTTATTTTGTTCGATAATTCAGCATGACCTGTTTCAGCCTGATGTGTCTCCTCTTACCATTAAAGTGTGAGTTATTCACTATCGTCTTTGTTGCTTGATTATCACAGAATATAGATATAGAGTTTAACTTAAAACTCCTCAATGGAATATCTATGATCAGATCCTTTATCCACTCTGCTTCATCTCCCGTAGAAGCTAGAGCATAAAATTTTGATTCCATAGATGACAGAGCAATACCAGTCTATCCCTTGGACTTCCATGCTACAGCTCCTCCTCCTAGTGTAAATACATAACCACTAGTGGATTTGCTGTCTCCCAAATCTGAGCACCAAGATGCATCAGAATATCCTTCCAAAGTTGGAGGATGTCCAGTATAACATAGAGCATAACCAAGAGTACCCTTAAGGTATCTCCTCAGCCTCGTCAGGGCATCCCAATGCTCTTTTTCAGGATTACTAGTGAAATGACTCAGCATGCCTACCGTAAAGGCTATGCCTGGCCTAGTACAATTCATTGCATACATGAGACTACCAATTAGTTTAGAATATAGTTTAGAATATTCTAACTGATTTACGGTGTCACCTGTGTTAGGTTTCAACCGTTTGTTATAGTCATAGGGTGTCTCAATCGGTTTACAGTCACTGTATCTCCAACTAGAAAGTAGCCTCTCAATGTAATGAGACTGACTAAGGGTGATCCTTTGCTCATCGAAGCTTACTCTCATTCCAAGAATGGTGTCTATCACACCAAGATCTTTCATGTCGAATTCTTTAGACAAGGTTTCTTTAATGTCACTCACTACAGAGAGATCAAAACCTAGAATCAACATGTCGTCTACATACAAGCAAATAATCGTGACCTTGTTTGACTCAGACCCAAAGTAAAGGCACTTATCCGAGTTGCTGGTTCGAAAACCAAGGCTTTTTACTATCTTGTCAAACTTCTCATGCTACAATTTAGGTGTTTGTTTAGACAAGGTTTCTTTAATGTCACTCACTACAGAGAGATCAAAACCTAGAATCAACATGTCGTCTACATACAAGCAAATAATCGTCACCTTGTTTAACTCAGACCCAAAGTAAAGGCACTTATCCGAGTTGCTGGTTCGAAAACCAAGGCTTTTCACTGTCTTGTCAAACTTCTCATGCTACAATTTAGGTGTTTGTTTAAGACCATAGAGAGATTTGTTTAATTTACAAACTCTTTTTTCAGAACCTTTCATGACAAACCCTTCAGGTTGGTTTATGTAGATTTCTTCTATTAGGTCTCCATTAAGGAAAACCGTTTTTACATCTATTTGATGCACAACACAATGCTCAATAGATGCTATGGCAAGAAGAATCCTTATCGTGGCCAAATGGTAAACCGGGGAGTAGATGTCAAAATAATCTATCCCTCTCACCTGGGTATAGCCCTTAGCTACTAACCGTGCTTTATACCTAGCTATAGACCCATCCGGATTAAGTTTCTTCTTCAGTACCCACTTACACCCTATTGTCTTGGTCCCTCTAGGCAGATCAATAAGGTGCCAGGTTTCATTCTGCATTAAAGAGCTTATTTCCTCATCAATGGCTTCTTTCCATAATAGTGAGTCCCTAGATCTCATCGCTTCTTTATAGGTGGATGGATCAGCCTCTAAATGGTAGGTCATAAAATCCTCATCAAAATTCTTGGGTATTCTATCTCTAGTAGATACTCTTCTAGGTTCTGATTCAGGGAGCATTGTGGGAGTAGTGTCAGAAACAATTGGTTCAGACTCCAGAGGTGATTCTGTAACCATTTCAGTCAGACCAGACAAGGTCATGTCTTTATCTCTGAGGAATTTATCTTCAAAGAATATGGCATCCCTAGATTCTATCACCACATTGGTTGATAGATCTAAAAATCGGTCTGCAGCACTGTCTTCTGCACAGCCTAGATACACACAATTGTTTGTTCTAGTTTCCACCTTAGGTCTCCTAGGGTCTTATATCCTAACATAAGCTATATAGCCCCAAACCTTAAAAGTGTCATATCTACAGGGATGGTTATACCATAGTTCATAAGATGTAGAAGTCAGTTTTGAATGTGGTAGTCTATTTAGAATGTGATTTGCAGTCAACACTGCTTCTCCCCAATAGCAAGAGGACATGTTAGCTATAAATAATATGGAGTCTAACATCTCTGTTAACGTCCTGTTCTTTCTTTCAGCTATGCCATTTGATTGAGGTGAGTAAGAAGCAGTAGTTTTAAGGATTATGCCCGCCGAGGCACAGAATTCCTTAAACTCTGTCAATTTGTATTCTCCTCCCCTATCACTTCTAAATCTTTTAATTTTCAAGTTCAACTGATTTTCTACCATATTCTTGAAAATTTTAAAATTTTCAAATGCTTCATCTTTAGATTTTAACAGGTATAAATGACAATATCTAGAAAAATCGTCTATAAATGTTATCAAATACTTCTGACCTCCTCTAGTTGTGTAGCTTTTAAAGTCACATATGTCAGAATGTATAAGTTTAAGAAGTTGAGTGCTCCTAGAAACCGGTCTGAAAGGTTTTCTAGTTATTTTGATTTGAGTACACACTTCACATTTGTTAAATCTAATTGAAGTGTCTAATGATAAATTTTGAGTTTTAGCCAGTTTGAGCATTTTTCTATAGCTCACATGTCCTAACCTACAATGTAGTATTTTGGGATCAAGTGAAATATGGTTAACCTGATTTATTGTCTCATTAGCTAAACTCAACCTAAACATACCATTCAAATTATAAGCACATCCAAAATAAAAAGAATTAACAGACAGTGTTATTCTACCACTACTAAAAGTAATAGACATGCCAGCATCAAGCAAAATTTCGATTGAAATTAAATTATTTTCAAAACCAGGAAAGATTTTAACATTTTTCAAAGTTAATATTTTACTTGATGAAAGAACCAGGTTCGCTGTCCCTTGTTGAATCACTTCCACGACGTCTCCATTTGCAACAGTGATAGTCTCTGCTACTTGAACAGCATCAGTGAGCAGGTTCTTGCTATTACAAACATGATAAGTCGCCCCAGAGTCTAACCACCAATCTGAAGATGTACTGGCCAGCCCCTTACCCTTGCCAACCATGGCAACAAAGTTAGTAGGCTCAGTCTTGTCCACCAACATGTGAACTTCCTTCTGTGGTGTGTCAGTGTTCCCTTTCTTAAGACCCCTACACTCAGATGCATAATGACCCCACTTTCCACAGTTGCGGCACTTGCCCTTCTTTTTAAAGTTAGTCGTTTTGGCCTCCAACTGTTGGGGTTCTTTCTTAGGTGACTTAGACTGCCTAGGATTTTTCTTGGATTGTGAAACTAAATTGGCAGATGCCTGTTGTTGTTGTTTCACCATCTCCAAGTTGTTCCTGGCTCTGTTCTCATCTTCAATTCTAATGAACCGTTTGAGATCATCTAGCCCCACTTGTGTTTTCTTCCTATGCATCTCAGTTTTAAAGGAATGTCAGGTAGAGGGTAACTTAAAAATAATTGCACCCACTAAGAATGCATCAACAACAGGGATATTTTCTTGGTTCAGTTTTGTTCTCAAGTTCTCAAAGTCTGTTACTTGAAGAAGTATTTTCTTGTCTTCTTGAAACTTGAAATCCATAAACTTGTCAACCAAGTGAGTCTTTGATAAGTCCTTCTCCTTTTTGAATTGGGCTTCTAGGTTTTCCCAAATCTCTTTTGCAGTCTCATATTTACTATAGGTCTCTGCCAGCCTATTTGACAGGCAGTTCAATAGGTATTCTTTGCAAAAGTCCTCATCACTTGTCCATTGGGCTTCAGTTAGGTCCGTGCAATCAGAAAAAGTATTTACTGTAGTGTAGAAAATATTGAGGTACTTTAGTCCAAACTGAGTCCTCCTTTTCCAAGAACTGAACTCAGAGCCACTAAAGCTTTCCAATTTGATCATCTCAATTGGAACAGCATGTTTCTCCATTGTTAAGTGATTTGTTTATATGCCCAAGTAAAAATTCAAATAAAAAATAAATTCTCAAATGAACAATCACACCTGAGATGAAGAAATCTGGATTTAGACGACGGAGGAAAGGATGGCGGCGGTGCAGTGGCATCGACAGTCGTGGTGTGCACCCTAGTGCTGGCAGGCACGAGTCACTGGCTTCTGTTCGGTGACGGCTGGCACTGGTCGCAGCCCGTAGGTAGTGACCGATCTCAAAAACAAATCAGAAGCTAAAGCCTTTTTGTCTTCTTCTACTTTTCCTTTGTTTTTTTTTTTTTTCAAAATAAAAAACAAAGTTTGACTTTTCGTCCTATTCTCAAACAAAAGCTTAGACCATTCTCTCTCAACGAATTCTGATTTCTTTTTTTCTTTTTTTTTTCAACAAATCAAACCAATTCGTTGAAGAAATGGCACTCTGCCTCTCTCTTCTTATCAAAACAAAAGAGCTCTCTGCCAACGTCAAATCAACCCTTGTTGAACTTTCGAAATTTATTTTTTTCAATAATCAATCAAAGCAAGAGGGCGTTTGACCAAACAAAAAGCTGCAGCCACGTCCTTTTTGGTTTTAAATAATCAGGGAAAACTTGATAAAAAACTGTTGATTGTCACATCCAAAGCAGTGAATTGTAAATCAGATGCATACGAACAAAACAATGTTTTAAAAGCCGAAGCTGAACCCGATCTCTCAAAGGAAAATCTGCGCCGATCTCTCAAACGAAAAACCTGCAGAGTGTTTGACCGAGATCGTATAAAACAAAGAATGCAATTCTGCCGAAGCCGATCTCTCAAAAGAAAAGAAAAAACTGCAGAATGGTGACGTACGATCAACCACAAATTTGATTTCAAAAAATCCAAAAATCCAAAGCCGATCTTGATCGTAGAGAAACGAAATAATAATGCTTTAAGATTGTTAGGGTTTAGGGTTCAAGCACAAGGTTGCTTAAAGCATTACACCCTGGGTATCTAGTTTGGAATACCCAGACTGCTGCCTCCAGGTAGTATTTATAGGAAACTAGGGTTTAGGTCAGATAGGCTAATTACTAGATTGCCCCTCACAGCCTGGGCATCAATACAAATAGGATTATATTAGAACATATGAAGGGATATTACATAAATACCCTTACAAGACTTGCGTTGGAGCTCGCTAATCCAAACAAAATATACATGATTCTTCCCAAATCCCAATCTTGAGAACCCCTAACTCACTTGTAACTTCTTCCCTTCCCAGTCCTTGCCCCCAGCCCTTCCCCCACTCTGCAAAATCTTCTCTGCCCCCACCTCCATCTTTTAATTTCGCTTTGTGTTTATTCCCTGCACCTACCCTCGCCATTTTAGTTGCTCGGAGGAGTGTCTTTAGACGGAGACAGGGGAGGTGAGTTGAGAAAGGTCTACTTCTGAAACTAAAACAGGGTAAGGGGTTTCACGTGGAAATAAAAGGAAGAGAAACGGAAAAAAAAAAAAAAAAAAAAAAAGTGACGACACAGAGACCGGTAGCAAGGCCGAGAAAACAACCTACAAGCAGCAACGCCCATTCTGGAGGAGCGCCATCGCCAAGAGCATCGTGGAAGTGATCTAAAGATAAAGAGGATGGAACCCTATCTAAATGCTTGCGACTCAACCGTCAGCCAGATAATCCTCGATCCAAATGCTTTAGCCAACCCCTAATTCCTTTCCTCTTTATGCCCTGTGTTTCCAAATCGGAATCAGAGGTCGATGAATTCGACAGTAACAGAGTCCTATGATCGCTGAATTCTCCCCCTGACATGTCTGACCTCATCTCATTAACCCAACAGAAATAATTCAAACTTCCAATACCATCGGGGAAGACCACAGAGAAAGATTGAAGGTCACGCGATGAACAACGGACCACTAATGGAGAATCTCGTTGGTCAGTTGATGGAAAATAAACAACAAACAACTAAATAAAAAAAGAGCTGAATGGGTTTCGGCGGTGGTGGTGATGCTAACAGTGGTGCTGGCGGTGTAAGAGGATCGGTGGCGGCAGTGGTGGCGATGATGGTGGTGCTAGCGGAAGAAGAAGAGGAGAAATGTGTTGAAGGAAGAAAGAAAAATTAGAAAATCAAAGAAGAAAAAAATATGAGGTTAGCCAATAAAGGGTAATATTGTCTTTAAAACTGTTATTTTAACACCGTTAGCCACTTAAGGTACGGTTGATAGAATTTTTAAGAAGTAGGGGAGGGCATTATCATTTTTCAAAACTTGGGTATTGGGTTGATATTATGGAAACTTAGAGGGGAGGGGGATGATATTTCCCCACGAAAATATTTTAAAAGGAATCTTGACTTAAGGTTTTAAAAAGATTTAGATTTATTAGTTTAATTTTAGTTACATTCCTTCTTATTTTATTATTAGTATTTTGTTCTTAGTTGCTTAGAACCGAAATGCTCCAATCCCTCTCATGCATGGAACCTCCCTGGTATCCTACATTGACTCCTCTCTATTTTCCTTTTTTTCACTCCAACTCCTTCTCTTTCTTTCCTTTTTTTTTTCTATATATATACATATTTTTTTTTTAAAACGTGGGAGAGTTCCCACATCTCCACGGTTTCCTAGTTAGCTAGTTGTGATGTGGGGCGCCCCACCATAAGGTAAATTCGTAAAAATAAAACTTCCCAAATAACTTGTTGAAGTAAGGATTCAACCAGTAGACTAGATTATTAGTTATTTATTACTTCCCAAATAAAATCATATATTCTTTTAACAAACCCTAATTCTACATTTAGGCAAGGAATAATCCAAATTAAGGGTGTTACACTAGGGCACACTACTTACCATGCATGTATGTGTTTACCTCCAGCTAGTCCAAGCTCCTACATATCAGTTTGCCCTAATCCTGTATTATGTAAAAAGATCAAATTACCCTTAGTCCAAAATCAGAATATTACATTAAGGTTGTGTTTGGTATGCATTCTAGTTCGATTTTGCATTCTCGAGTAAGTAAAACAACTATTATTTTTATCATCTTGCTCGAGAATGCGAAATCAAAGACTTGGAATATTGCATTCGAAGAATGCCTAATGAGTAGAAGAATTCATTTTCTTGCAGTGTTTGGTTAAAAGTAGTGTGAAATTAGTTGTCATGGTGCTGCTCTTTTCTTTATCTTCAATCACTTTAATGAAGAAAAAAAAAGGCAAGAAGGATTTATGGATTTTCAGAACTAATTCCTTTACCTCTTGTAATGTTTCTTCATCCAAGGACAATCGGATGCTTCGGTTAAGCCCTCTTTCTCTTTAGTAATGAATCGTACATATTTTGGAAACCTTGCCTCGTTCCTCCCCTCCCAATTTTCAAACATGAACCAAACCAGTCTATCAATTCGTCACTTTTTCTCTAAGGGAATGTTACCTAGCATGCATCATCTCTCGTATTCCAGAGAAGTAGGGAACAACAACTTTGAATCAGATCCCCATTAATTAGATAAAGAGAAAAGACATAACCCCACTTTTTTTAATTTTACCAATTAAATATTGAATCAAATTACTAAAGATATTTGGGCTTTTTACTACCTTAGCATCGCATCCTGTTAGAGTAGTAGCCATCACCATTTATATCTAAAAAGATCAAAATGAACTCAAAATTTTAGAGCTATAATTTCAAAAGGTACAGGTCTTGTTTTTCAGCTATTTATACCTTCTGGATCGAACACTTCCCAACGTTGTCATACTCTAATCCTCTCGTCTTGGTCATTGTTCAATATATAATTCGGTGTTTGCTCTTCACATCCACTGCAAATATGAGTACTGCAGGTAACTGATCAAACACTCTCTTTTCAATTCTCATCGACCATCCACATTAATCTAATAAGACCTGGTTGCCAAAGCTGGTTAATTTTTAGCATACTACTACATACATGGTTTCATGTGAGGCCAGTAGTGTGCGAGTAGTGTGGGTTTTGGTTATTTTTTAGCATTACATAAGTTCAGACCCACCAAGAGTAGTAGTAGTGTGGGCTAGTAGGGCCTAGAGCATTGTCTAAGCCAAGCCTAGTATTAACTATCAAACACAAGCAGAAGCCCTACCAGGAATGATGCCAACTTAATATAACATGTAGGGCAAGAGAGCCCACATAGTGGCACCAACATAGATACGTTTTTTCTTTCATGGGGGGTGGCTAGTGCAGGTAGTGAGTGTTCTTCTTCCCCTAATATGTATTATTACTCCATGGATTTATGATTTGCTAGCATCATATGTATTGATTGATTAAACAAAAATATGTTTTTTGTACTTTCAGAAGAAGGAGGACCCATGGAAATTGAAATACTGCCTTCAGTACCGCTGCCTCCTGTACTGGACAACTGTCCTGTGCTAACCAGAAATAACTATCGGAATTGGAAAGTTAACATAGAAAAGTACTTGAAGGGAAAAGAACTCTGGGGTTTTTTGGAGGGACCAATAACTAAACCTCCTCCTACTGAAGAAGAGACAGAGTTCTTGGTTTGGGCAAAGAAGCAAGCACAAGTTCTATCAATTTTCAAAAAACAGTGTGGACCATGGGTGCGCCCATATATTGAAGGAAAAGGCGGTGTTAAATCTATTTGGAGTCAATTGGAGGTCATGTTTAAGAATGCTGATGAGTCACCGCTAACTGAACCAGGTATATTAATATTAATTGCAGCACTTCTTCTTCTTCTTCTTCTTCTTAGTTGAAATTCCTTAGACAAATTTGTAAGGATCATTTTATCAAACACATGGTGATAAAATGATATGTTTCATAATTGGCATTGTTGGCAGGAATGAGCACAATTCACACATGGTGGCTGCCCTTGTACAACGCTATTGTATATGGTGATTTAAAGACATTCCTTCAGTTACTCCCAACAAATACAGAAGCGCTTACAGTGAGGCTGACGTGTGATGGAGAGATGCCTCTTCATATTGCAGTTCGACATGGACAGCTTGAAATTGTTGAGGAGATGTTAAAGAGGATTCCTGAAAATAAGCTCACACAACTGGGAAAAGATCGTAGAACCGCACTTCAAATCGCTGCCTTAGATGGAAACATAAAGATAGTGAAGAGCTTGGTGGAAAAACGTAGAAGTCTAGTGATGCTCACCACTGATGACTACTATGAAGAAATCCCGATAACTATCGCTGCTAGGGCATATAATAAAGATGTTGTTTATTATCTTTACCAGATCACCCTAGAACAAGATCGAATTCAGGAAGCTCGAGCAACAGAAACAGCACCAGCCGCCGATAATGCCAAACGACGGCGAGATGAAACTAGAGCTGGTCTTCTTACTACTTTAATTTTAGCTGAATTCTTTGGTAAGTAAAATGAATATGCAGACAGACGTGTGCTTTGGCCTGGCGGCGGTTTGGCAATGCTCGCCCGCCTACGAGCTTGCCCTCAGCTCGATCAAGCTCCTCTCCAGGGAGCAACGCCCAGGGGCTGACTGCCCAAGCGGGGGCATCCATCCAGCCGTTGGGCTCTACCACACACATCCCGATGGCTGACTGGGTACGCACGGGGATCGGGATGTGTGCAGCACAGATCAGCCATTGGATGCCCCCGGGCACTCCTTGGGTGCTGGAGAGGAGCCGGATCTGCCCAGCTCAGGGTTATTCCTTTAATGTGCATCGGTGTTTGGCATTAATTATACACCAATTAAGTATTAGTTTCATATTTTCTAACTAGTGTTTGGGATAGAGTACACCTCAGCCTCCTTGTTTTGAGAAGGAGAGAGATAGACACATGGGAGTGTGTCTTGGACAGAAAATTGCATCCCCGGTAGGAGATAGGAGGTTTCCTGAAAAGTACGTGTGTGCTTAGAGGCATCAATAGGAGTTGGATTTCCACCTCCCTGCAGTCTAGGAGCCATGTTGCCTTTCAGGTTCATTTTCCCAAAAATAGGATAAACCATGAACAATGTTCAATAGGCATCTTTACAAGTCAAAATGACCAATTCTATTTTGTTCAAGAGAAAAAGAACTTTGTTCACTTGATGCTCCCATTGGCTCGTACGCATGCAGAGCCATGCTCCCAACCTATGCTAAATTATTATTTCTATATTGACTTGCTAAGTTGACTCACTGTTACCACTATTTTTTTGGCATCGACAGCATGAGTTGAAGATGCACAGACGTGCCATAAAATAAATTGAAACTGACTTCTAACTAGGAAAGAATTGGTTCTTTCCAGTGCATCGGTTGTTCCAAGGACTTTTAATGATAAAAATTGTAATGTTAAGAAGAAGAAGAACTTAGAAATCAAATTGCTTATTTGCAGAACGTATCTGTTGAAGCTTACAATTTGATCGATATTAATGGATGTCTTTTAAAAAGACATATTGCCGGAGTTATTCTCCAAGCAAGACCTACTAAATGTCTCTTGAAACACGGGCCAATGAGACATTGGGGCCAGGACCAACCCTAGCAAAAACTACATCTAAAAAGAAAAGAAAAAGATAAATGATAAATTGTTTGTTGTCTTGATTTGGGTGTCCCTTCATTTGTTCTGATGGCTTTTGGTGGTTACCAAGTAGGTGACGTACCTTTGATATGAATCCCATATTGACCGTTCGTCGATCATTGACCACTTACCTCACTTAAAACTTATCGATCTTCGCTAAAATAGTTTTTTTAATCTATTGACTGAAAATAAGGTGTAAACACTCACTTGTATCACCAAATTAAGGTTTGGGGTTCAAAAAATTAGAAGTAAAAAATAAGGTCTTTCTCCTCCCCCCTCCCAATTATTTGTTTATTTATTTATTTATTTTTGTTTTTGTAGATCTGGCTTTTCATCTATTACAACAGTGTCCCAATTTAGTGTCGGTCTTTGATACATACAAAAACACAGCCCTGCGTGCAATATCAATGATGCCTACTGCATTCCCAAGCTCATTCCCTATCGCAAAGACAGGTCGGTTTGGGATTCTGGGATATCTTTTCGAGAAAACCATATACCCACGTAAGTATTTCAATTGCTGAACAGAACCCTTCTTATGTTCTCTATTATCTCTATCTTCAAATCAAAGAAGTAAAGAGATTTTTTTTTTTTTTAATCCTGATTGACTGACCCATTTGAGCAAACACCTGGGCGCCTAGCTAGTAATGTATTAGTTGGATCAGTTGGTCCGAGGTGGTCTTTCCTTAAGGCGAATTTTGGATCAATTGGTCTTCCATTCGCATTATTCTCTATGAATTTCAAATTGATGATGATGATGATGATGATACAGAGTTTGTTTTAACTTTCTATAATTAAATCTACTTGGGATCAGTCATACGTGTCCATGATGAACACATTATTCCTTGGTCAAGCACCAGAAGAGATATTGAAAGTCCATTCAATGCATCCGGCCACAATGCTCAAGGTGAGTACTCTCTCTCTCTCAATGTTTGTATTTTGGACTCCCGATATATATTTCCAATGCAGGAAATTTTTATGATTGGGCTGCAGGCACAGGTGGAGATGGCATTACTGTTCGATTCTGTAAGGGACTATTTCAGATAGCTCTTAAACTAGGTGAGTAATTAATTAAGAAGACCACCCTCTTGCAGCAACTAATACTACTACTACATGCTTTATCTAAAAGCCTATCATGAGGGACAGTTCTTTCTTGTAACTGCATTGCAGTTCCAGGTTATAAGACCATCTATGATAGGAGATTGATGCATCACAGAGCTATAAAGCTGTTACAAGAAATATGGAAGCTAGTATCAGAACTTGAAGATTTCAGGCCCCTGGAGGACGCAGCAGTTGAAGCAATGTTCCTTGCTACTAAGTTTGGAATTGTTGAATTCATCAAGGAGAGCATCATCCATTGTCCTCAGCTTCTTTATCAAACTTGTCCCGGGTTTGAAAATGGTGATAACGATGATCACGCCTATTTAGGCCAAACCATATTTCACTTTGCAATTTGCCACCGCCAAGAAAAGATTTTCAGCCTCATACACAATATAGGCCCAATGAAGAATGATTTCACAAGTTTTTCCGATCATTCCCAAAACCTCATGTCACATTTAGCAGCTCAAAAGTCACCTGTGGGTCGTCTCAATGAAATCCCAGGTCCAGCTCTCCAAATTCAACATGATCTACTATGGTACAAGGTGATTTTTTTTTACTAATCTGCCTCATATATCCTTGCTTAATTTAGTATTCTTCAATCATCACACCAAACACAGCTTTTCAAATTCCTCGATTGATCTCCTGACTACCCCCCCCCTTATCCATAGACCCACTGCACACAGTATTATTGGATCTAAAACAAGAGTAACCTCTGGCCGGAAAGCGCTAGTAGAGGTTGCTCAGATCTTCAAAACAATTTAGTATGTCAAAGAGTGATCAAGAGGAAAGGGCAGTCTGATAATGCCCTTACAATTGCATCAATATTATGTGATATTAATTTTTGAAAATAGCTTCCCCTACCTAGATTTGTTGTCAAGGCAACCTTAGGCAACTCTTTAAGGTTTCATATATATATATGCAGTGTTGTTTTACTTGTGATACTTTTTCTGTATTATAGGAAGTGGAAAAAATCATGCCTCCAACCTATAAAGAATTTAAAAACAAGGCTAAGAAGACACCGAGAGTTTTATTCACAGAGGCGCATCAAGAGCTAGTAAAAGAAGGGGCAACTTGGATGAAAGATACAGCAACACAATGCATGGTCGTTGCAACCCTTATCACCACAATTATGTTTGCAGCAGTGTTTACTGTACCAGGTTCCAGCAAGGAGACTGATACTGACAAGCCCAAGTATATACATGGAAAGTTTCCTATAGTTTTTGTTACGGCAAACATACTTGCACTTTGCTCTTCTGTTGCTTCAATGTTGATGTTTCTAGCCATCATTACTTCACGCTACGCAGAAGAAGACTTCTTAAAGAAATTGCCTCAAAGGTTGATCTTGGGACTTTTCTTCCTCTTCCTTTCTATAGTGGGGATGATGATAGAATTTGTTGTAGCTGTCCTAGTTTTACTTCACTTCAATGTTCTATGGATCTCCTTTCCGATCGTATTTTTAGCTAGCGTCCCAATTATTATATATGCTCTTGTGGAATTTCTCCTATTCATAGAATTGGCTTTCGCCACAACTAGGATAGAAGGATTTGGAAGGAAAAAATAATCATGTTTTAAGTTATAAACCATTGAGTTATTTGATTGAAGATGATGTAATATCATTAGTGGTATGTCATAATACTAAGATTTGAAAGTTAAGCATATCATTAGTTATATTTTTTTGCCATTTGTTTGTTGTCAGGGGTGTATCGGTCTTTTTATGCTGGTTTGTGTTTAGCGCAGGTACACGCTGTGTCTAGTGATCGGTTAGCGTCACTTTTTTTCTATAAATAAAATAAATAAATTTGACAGTACCAATCAAACGAGGCCACGTGGGATTTTCCAACGTATGGAAAAACACGGGGAGGTTACTACCGGAAAACAAAGCACACGTTTAGATAAAGCCTGAAAGCTAAAGCTAACCTTCACAAGTCAACTTCGGCATGTCCTCGTCCACAGCCAATGACTATAATGTCCTTACAAAAAGATATTGGTTACCTAAACGCTTTTGAATTGTGATTAAACTTCGAACTTATTTATAAGGGTAACATCGTAATATCATAGGGGGTGGCGTCCCCCATCAAAGATTGGCTTATTCCCTTTTTGAATAATATTTGAACTTTCCACTGACTCCACCTTCAAGAACAAGGAAGTTCCGAGTCGCCCAAATTTCCTTCCTTTTCCACGGTCCACCTGCATTCTTCTTCTTTAGTCCTTCACCCTCCTCTCCTTAGCTCACAAATCTCTTTCTCTCTCTCTCTCTGTTTCTGAGATTGATCCAGTTATTAAGAGCAGGTGAAGATGCATCTGCTTGTGAACTGCTCCAACTGCCATACACCGCTGCAACTCCCACCAGGAGCCAAATCGATAAGATGCGCACTATGCCAAGCCATCACCCACATCGCCGACCCTCGCAGCGTCCCTCCTCCTCCCTACCCCTATAATTACTATTCTACTCCGCCGCTACCGCCACCAGCACCCTCTGCCTACAACAACGCGCCACCAGCACCCTCTCCCTACAACCACGCGCCACCTGGGCCTCCGCCTTCGCCACACGGCCACAAGAAGGCGGTGATATGTGGCATATCGTATCGACGCTCCAGGCACGAACTCAAGGGATGCATCAATGATGCCAAGTGCATGCGTCACCTTCTCATCAACAAATTCAACTTCCCTGAATCCTCCATTATTATGCTCACCGGTACGATTACGATACGATACATACGCCACTCTACCATTTGATTGTCCATCTGGGTTGTTCTGTTATGTTAAATTCGATGGTGTTTGCTTGATTTTCAGTGGAGTATTGGTTCTTTTCTAGTCTTTAATTGTTCCATTATTGCTGAATTGGAAATTCTAATTGTGGAATATTTTGGTTTATTGATGACAATTAATACCCCCTTGCAACACTGGTCGTTTTTTCAAAGAATTGTTTGTTTTTTCCCCTAAAGGGAATATTAGGCAACGGTAACTCCTATTTTGAAACTTCTGAACTTCTAGTCTTTTCTATAGCTGCTCTTGGTAACTTTGTTTCATTGTGAATCAAGCAACACACTATTCTCTGGTGTAAATTCTGTTATACTAAGTTTACGGTAAGCACATTGACATAGGATTGAATAAAGATCCTCTCAAAGTGCATATCTGCCCATGTCATCAATTCTTAGAATCCATGGGAGTTGCCTTTTGTTTTTACCCATCTATTATCCTCTTTGCCAGAAAAAAAAAAAAAAAAGAAAAATGGTCACACTAAAGCACTATTAAATTGACTTCTCAAATTATCAGTCCTATTTCAATATATCAAGGTAAGCACATTCCCAAACTGTTTCCGCTGTTGTATAGACACTAAGGTGATTTTTTGTTTGAACATCTGTTAAAACCAACAATTTTTTCATCATGGAAGTTTTGATGTCTATTTGGGTTTAGAAGGGATTGTTGCCTTTTCAGTTTTTGCTTTGGAGCTACTGAGTGTTTTGTGACCATGACCTTGGATTGAGAAAGTTTTAAGTCATTCTTTCTAATTTTCATAGACCTTAAACTTGGTACTTTTTCATGTGTATTGGACTGGAGGAAGCTGTCTAATTCTTACCACAATCATCACCTGATGGTGTTCCTGTCCATGGTTGAGACACTACGTTCCATGATTTCATCCATTGATATGCAAATGAAAATCATGGCAGAATTTTGATATGGAATTTAGAGACTTTTTACCATGCTTATGAGTTCTATATTTAATAGTCTTATGCCTTAACTGAGAGATCGAATTGTACTTTAGGTTCACAGAATCTGTTGTCTTTTGCCTTATATCTCTCTATATATATATATACACAAAATGACATCCTACTATGGATGGGGTGGGGGGTTGACTTACTACATAAGGTATTCTCAAAAAAGAAAAAAGAGGAGCGGTGAAGTGAAATTGTTGCCTTCTCGAAGTACTACTGAGCAATTCGTGTATCACTTGATACAGACGACTTCTGTTTTTCCGCTGGACCACACTCTTGACCTCCGATCGAGCTATGAGCACAAGTAGGTAGGCTGCTAGGGGGCTAGTTCAGGAGAGAAACCAAAGGCAAGTGATAAAACAAACAAGTGATGAAAAAAAAAACAAATTGGGGGAATGCAGTTCTCAAGTCATACTTTTTTAGGGTTTCCTGGGAGGTTGTTTTATAACTTTATTTATTTATTTATTTGGGGGGGGTGGGGTTGGGAGAGGGGGGTCTTGGATCTCTTATTTCCAAAACTGATTTTGCTAATTAGAGAGATCTCTTATTTCCATAACTGATTTTGCTAATTATAGAGGTTTCTTAGAGTTACCATTGAGGGTTTGGATACTGTTTTTTTTAAATTGTACTGTTTTTATTTGACCAGCTCTAATCTTTACCTCTTCCTGAAAGTTTATCTGCAGAGGACGAAACTGATCCAAACAGGATTCCTACTAAGCATAACTTAAGGATGGCATTATATTGGCTTGTACAAGGTTGTCAACCAGGAGATTCTCTAGTGTTTCACTATTCTGGTCATGGTTCACAGCAGAGGAACTATAATGGGGATGAGGTTGATGGATATGATGAGACCCTATGTCCCTTGGACTTTGAAACTCAGGGAATGATTGTTGATGATGAGATTAATGCGACAATTGTTAGACCTCTTCCTTCTGGGGTTAAGCTGCATGCAATTATTGATGCTTGCCATAGTGGGACCATGCTAGACTTACCATTCCTCTGCAGAATGAGCAGGTTTGATTGCAATATATTTATAGTTTCATTTCTTGTCATTCTATGATAACTGGGAATGGGGTATTGACATGATAAACCACTTATTGTGTATGCAATTCGCCCAGAGTGGCCTGAACCTTGCTTACGTATTACTTTTTAATACACTCAGGAGTGGGCAGTATACATGGGAAGACCAGAGCCCTCCATCTGGGGTTTGGAAAGGAACAAATGGAGGGGAAGCAATTTCCTTCAGTGGATGCGATGATAATCAAACCTCTGCTGATACTTCAGTGAGTCTTCAGATCATTAATGAAATACATTTTCTACTTTTCCCCAATGACAGACTATTTCCTTTTAATTTGCAACAGAATTTATCTCACATATTAAACAAGCAAGTGAAGAAGTTAATTTTGTTTGCAGGCTTTATCAAAGATCACTTCAACAGGTGCTATGACTTTCTGTTTCATTCAAGCAATTGAGCGTGGACATGGAACTACATACGGGAGCATGCTAAACGCAATGCGGAGTGCTATCCGTAATACGGGTAATGACCTTGGTGCTGGTCCTGTAACATCTCTCCTCACCATGCTTTTGACAGGAGGCAGCCTAAGTGGGGGATTAAGACAGGTATAGCTATCCTCACTTTGATATGGACATTTGTAGTTTGGAAACTGATATGATGTAGCATTGGGGCACCCCTCTGAGTTCTTGGTAAGGAATGCTCCGGGAGCCCCAATTAACCTTTTAGTGTATGCACGAGCTCGTGCACACACACAGGAGATTCAAGTCCAAACTTCTTTACCGGATGAATCCACTTCACCCCCCCCCCCCCTGCCCACCCACTCTTATTGTGGGATAGATTAATGAAAAGGTTAATAAGGCACTTGGCCAAGGAATGCATGTTAGCCATCTTCCTGGCTCACCCTCCCTGAAGGTCTCAGCCTAGTACCCCACTGGATCCTCCTCTCACCCCTTTTTTGTTTTGACTTGAAATAATCAGGTGACCAGGAAAAATACTAGGTTGGAACAGAGTTAATGTGTCTAGGTAGCTATCCATGTGATAGTCAGTGGATTTCCTATCAGATGGATGATTTAGATTTTCTGCATCAAGCCTCCATATACCTTGGGAGGAGGCATGACCATTCCAAGTTTGACATATGTTCAAAAATTTCTGCTCCAACCAAGTCTGCAGTCCATAGATTCCACAATGGACTGTGTAGCCCTGAAAATTTTTTCTAAAAAAGAATTATAATAAAATAAAAACATTCATGACAAACAAGGACCAAGGCTATGTATTAAATTTCATTTCTTCAATTTCTTTATTAAGTCTTATGTCATCCCTACTAATATAACAGAAATTTCACTGAACTTCTACAAAAAAGCCTGAACCCTTTGGAGAACTCAAAACTCCAAATGGTATGAGGAGAATTTAGTGAAATAGTAGAAACACTTCATGCAGTATATTGCCTAAGATTACTTTCATGGGTAAAAACTGTCATGACTCAATAAAATAATATTTTTCAAGATATGAGAAGAGCTTAACACCCTCAGATTATAGGTTAATTACTTCACAGTATTGTTTTTAATCCTATTACATATTAGTTGTTGGACTTATAACTATCGTTTGCAAATCACATGTGCATCTAATATTGGTCAAACTACAGCAATACTGATGTAGTTATGTCAGTAAAAGTGAGGAATAATTAGGAGAACTATTCAGTTATGAAACAACCAAATTATGAATTAAAGTGGCAGTCGGTAGTAGCACTGTAGCAGTTTAAGTCTCTATCTTAGTATTTGTTTCTTTGTGGTTATATTTTTCGTTGGCAAACTTAAAGGAATAACAGAAGGCTAACCAAAACATGGGACAGGGTTTTCTGAGATAGTGGTATAGGGGAGTGCACCAATCAGGGGGTGCTGCGGTGCCTTGTCAATAGGGGGCAGGGAGGAGAGAGATGGAGAGAGCAGCTGCTGGCATAACCCACGCCGGCAGCTCAGAGAGAATTTTTCTCCCCAAAACATGTGTATATGCATGGTGGGATACAGGATCAGTATGAAAGAGGTGGGACATCTTTAAAAACTCAGGGAAACATGATACCATTTTTTGATCTTGCTACTGTATTAGTTACACGTTTAAAATTGCGATGATGTCATCTTTGCTGTAAATTGTTAGTTTTCAGTAGCAAGTACATAAAACAATATCAATAGTACCTGAAAACTTGAATAAAATTAAATTGAATATTTGTCCCAATCAGCTTGCCATTGTTAGATGAAGATCTGTACTGTAACAGTTCATACTTTACAAGCATCCCATGCATATGAGCTTTCCAGTTCCTCTTTTGTGAGGCCGATATCCTGTTATATAATCTGATCTAAGTTTTGTTTCCTTTTGCTCCAGGAGCCGCAATTAACATCATATGATCCATTCGATGTATATGCAAAGCCCTTCTCCCTATGATTGTCTTCTCTATCTGATGACCTATGGTTAATTTTCATAATTTGTTGAGTAATTTGTGGGAAGGTATTTGCCTCTGTTTACCCAATTTGTGTACTGAGGAGATCCTCTGCCTTGTTCTTCAAATATATATTTTTTTACTTACTATTCTTCCAACCTTGTGGAAATAACCAGATTGTTTGACAGAGCTGAAGTGAGATGTTCCTCAATTAAACCATTTTTCAATCTCATCTGGTTGCAACTGGGTTCAAAAGTAGAATATCCAGTCAAATAATTCATGGCCTGGGGCTGCCTGTGCCAAGCTTGAAAAGAATTGTGCAGCTCACACTGGATCTCACTAGTTGTCAAAAAGCGATGAAATTTTATTTATGATCAAGGATGCATTACAACACTCTGGGGCAGATCATTCAGCGATATTGTTGAACATAAAAACAGAACAACAAACTGCGGATCAATCTTTATAAATTTCATTGTAAATGTGAAATACATAATAAAAAATGTGGGAGAAATCAACTCATGTTAACCTGTTTTGCAAACGCTTTAAATGTAGAAACAACAATCCATGAAACTGAATGTTAAGTTCTGATTCGTGTCCAAATCAGAATCATCTCAATCAGCTGCTCTTCAAATGAGAGGAAGGGTAGAGCTTCTGTTTGAGAAGTATCAAAGTGAGAGAGAGAAAGGGAGAAACTTAGGTTTAAGTGATGGGGTGTGTTTCCAACCCTATGTAGATACTGAATTTTGTCACCCCAAGGGATATCCAAACAATAATAAATTGAGTCCAATTTTGCTCCCTTAAGTTTTCCAACAGAAAATGATTATTTTACCTCTACAAAGAATTGGGTGTCCAAATCTTATGAATTGGTTGAAACTTTTAGGGAAGCTTTATCTTTTCATGACGAGGCAAGATCCTAGATTTTATATTGTTTGGCCATCATTGCATCAAAGATTCAAAGTACCTATTTTAAGAGGCCTCCACTTCGAGTGCAGTTTTGACTATAATCCCAGTCAAATTTATGGTTTATCTTCACATTAGTGGATTGTAATTGAAAGACCTTTCCAACAATATATATGTATCGTCAAAGTCAAAACTCCCAAAATCTGTCTAAACATCAGCCAATAAAATAACTTTTCTAGGGCAAATAAGGATTTTTCTAGGTCATCCAAGGGTTGCCACGCGGCAACCCCTTGGTGGTGTCATCAAATAGGAAAACCCCAACAAGCCCTTACCCCTTGTTTTATAAATAGGGCTCTGCCTCCATTTCAAATCAAACCGAAGCATGCTTCACACCCACTGAGCTCTAGACCTGAAATCTAGAGAAAACCCTGAGATACCTTGAGAGAGAGAGAGAGAGAGAGAGAGAGAGTCCCCATGGATGTCTAATTGATCCTTATCAGTAAAAAAAAAATCCCATAAACTGCCCATATATTAAAATTCTCCCTTTCATGGCTGTCTAATTGTTCTGATGGGAGAATAGCCATCCATTTTTTTTTAACTATATTTAAAAAGTACAAATTTTTTTAATGGACTTTTAAAAAGTTACAACTGAGACAAGTAATCACCAAGGTTCTAAAAATCGGGTTTCAACCAAATTTCGATCAACCAGAAACCAAGATATGGTCAAAATCTTGTTGAAACCTGTGATATTTTCCCAGCCAACTTGAGTTGATGTTTCGAAGCTCAAAAATGCCATTTTTGTATCTGATTTTTTGTATACAGTCTATTTTTGACATTCTAAATACAATGCATAAACTATTTTCACACCAAAAAAAAAAACTGAAAATGATATTTGTGGTTTTTTACCCAAGTTTACTACCGTATATTGTTGTTGGACATTGGCTGGAAACCAAGACAGACACTTATTTTTTAAGATATTATTCATAAATAATAAATATCCTCATATTTGAATCCAATAAAAATAATTAGAAAATCAAATTCTAAAATGATAAAAAGTCAAACCTCCAATTCAAAAACAAAAATTGGATTTCGACAGTAGGTGACGAGCTTTCCAACAAATTCAAGATTGTTTAAATCTAATTTATATATTGGAGTTATGTTTCAATCAAACCTAATTTGATGTGTACGAATATTGTCAAAATCGCTCTGAATGAAAATATTTTTTTAGACATCAAAACAAATGAATATTATACTACATTTTTTGTTTTTAACAATGTTTTACCATATTAAGATTTGAGAAAAATCCAACATTAGAAAGTTGAAAATTTTACCTACCACTGAAAAACCAATTTTAGCTCTTGATTTGAGAGGTTGACTTTTTATCTTTTTTAAATTTGATTTTTAACTATTTTTTATAAGATTCAAACAAGGGTATTTGCTTATTTATGAATAATATCGTAAGTAAATAAAATAACAAATATAAAACATAAATAAATGTCTTACTCACTTTTTGACATAAATGTGTGTCCAATTTCTAACCAGATTTCCTCAAGTTTCAATGGAATTAAATGATAAATATATGGGCATTTAGGTTGAAACTAGCAATATATTATCAAATTTTCATATCGAAACTAGTTACGTTGAATCAAAACATGGGACTTTTTAAAATCGATTCTACCGAGATTTAGTTCCTACTAATCACAGACCACAGGCACCATTCTAGTTAGGTTTAAGAAACTTCAACCTCACCATCTCTAAGGAAGATCCACAAGTCCGGATCATTATCACTCCAATTCTGACACCCTCCAATTCCCTCCAATCCCTCACATGGAAGTTGAAATGACCACTTACTCACTGTTTGGACACACTTCCCAAGGTGGGATAGGGTGGTCTTTTCAGCTCCATAGTGAGAGGATTGGAGGGAATTGAAGGGTGTCAGAATTGGAGATAAAAATTCATATTGAAATTGAATAGGGGTCCCATGCCACCGTACACTTTTGTGGACTTCTAAGCCAAAGAACTGTATTTACGTCCTATTTAACCCTGGGTGAAAGAAAACTCACTCCTAGTTCACTTATTGAAGGAATTGGAGAGGATTATTTTCCAATCAATCAAACATCTAACGGACATACCCAGACCAAATTGATTATGAAAAGTAGTGAACCATAGACGCAGTGATATGGATTGTGAAGAAATTAACTTAGTCCAAGCCAACCACAACTTGGAAACGCAAAAATTAGAACGAGAAGATGCCATACGAAGAACCAAAATAAGATGCTCATTAGAACCTTGGCAACTGCAGTGAACCATTGAAGAAATAATTATAATAATGATAATGACAATTTGACAAGGAGGATGATTACCCAGATTCAGGATGGAGACACCAACCACCCCCCCAACTCCCAAAGAAACTTCGCCGGCCCTGGACATGGAATTTTCTTTTACCAGGTACAATGAGCAACGCCATCCTCTAAATAAACGCATCAAGCCTCCTTGATCCAATTGCTTCTGGGGGTCTAAAATTCTCCAACCGCAGATTGGAGCTAGTACAAATCTCATTCAAGAAAGATTCTCCTTTCTCTAACCTAATGCTCTCAAGAATGCTGCCGAGAACTTCGGACGCAAGACCAATTTGTAGTAGACGTCCTGGTTCTTCCCCACCCTCATGTATTAGTCGACCAATCTCCTTCAATGAAACAATATTTTCAGCAATGACTTTAGCAAGGATACGGCCAAAAAACTCAGGTGCTTTTGGGGCATCAGTTACAGCATCTTCCAAAGTAGCAAGAACTGATTCGAACCTGGTAGCAAAGAATTGAAACAGGATTAAACGGAGATCCCAGATTTATTTTTCCCCTGGTAGTTGGGAAAGGGGGGACAAGACCAAGCAAACTGACTTTTACTTATCTCCAGTAAATTTGATTTCTTACCCTTCAAGGAGCTGTATTTGATTTAACGAGCAATCTGGGAACTTGGTAAGATTGACAAGAAGCATAGCCAAAGAATCCCTGTCCATATCCTTTCTCTCGAAAGAGTCTGTGACCCAGATAGATATCATAGACGGGTGGAAGCTCGGAGAATTCAAATCTTTGATACATAAATCAACCTCTTTCTCATCTTTGGCACTGAAAAGACATGTTTCAGCTCATAAATCAGACTATTCAGGAAAAAGTTACTTCTGTCAAGGACTATCTGCCAAAACATGCAAGGCAAATCCTTTCAAGCAAAATGGAGTACTACAACCTAAAAAGTATATCCTTGACCCCAATTAAAGGAACAATCTATTTCAAGCCTTATAAATAAACAGTTAGATCAGATATGCATTAAATTTTCATTTTAACATAAGCTAATGGAGGAGACAGCCCCTCCCACTTCAATCTTACCATTCATAGTGCCGCTTTGGGCCATTAAGGGGTTGATAAAGGTTCCTTGAACAGTGTGAGATTCTCCCACACTGACAGCTTTTTTTCCCCAATGGAAAATTAATTAGACTATTCTGACCACTAGATAGATGGGAGTTCCTCCGATAAGCCACGTGTCAAATCTTGTGGCCCATCTCAAACATATGGGCCCACTGTGGGGACTTTTCCTTGTTTTACAACAGTTACTGTTCTTCGAATAGATTCAAGTTTTCTCAAACAACGTTCAAAACATTATAGCAAGACATGGGATAAGTTAGATCCGTCCAAAGCTGAACCCATGACTAGACATTCTGGAGAAAATGTCTACCCACGAATCCTTGTGGAGAGACTCTAAATGGACGAAGGCCTTCCCACAAAATTAAGGGCAGCTAATTAAAAAATTGCATTACAGAACACATAAATAAAATCTGATTCTGGGTTCCTGAAGTTAGGTGGAAGCCGAATATAAATATGGTGACATCCAATCCTAGCAGCGACATGAGAGCCAGAAAATACAGGCAGTTATCCGATTCACTAACTTGTCCATCATAAGCAGCCAATGCAGCTCTGTCCAGGAGAAAATTTTCCCAAATCTTTTTACACAGGAAGCTAAGGTATTATCAATGGAAGCTACTTGTGAATCTTTAAGCTTCCTCTTCAACCTAGCAAAACCAAAGTGCTGCCATTCTCGGTCACAGGACAGAAGTAGGAGTATACACAGTAAGTATCAAACCCTCTCTCTGCAATCCATACACCATCCAGCTAAAACTACTACCAGGAGAAGCATCCCAAGGTTTTTTTCCATGACATCACTATACAAGCCTGTTCTTAATACAACCTCCCTTCTGGATTATCTACAAGTTCTATTAGCAGATCAAGGTCTACAAGATATTCATTCAAGCACTCTCATCCATAAGTTGTCTAATAAAAGCTGAACTCCATGTACTCTTACTCCCTGAAGCCAAGAAGCTCAATGAATTGAACTCGACCATTTTGACTCGGAGGTCAAATGGCCAAACCAACAACCAGCCCAAGGCAGCAAAGCAACGAGGAGAAAACAAAAAGGAAGGAAGGAGAATATAGGAAATACATGGCCAAACCGCCTGAGGAGCAACTCAAAAGAGAAATGATGCAGATCAATCAGATCTGATGGATATGATTGGCCTTGCAGTACTGGGTGATAAAATAGGACGAGAGGATTCAGATCTGATGGTTCAGAGTGCTCAGATCTGATACTCGATCTAATGGTCAGATTTTATAGAAGATGATAACAGAAACTTAAGAAAAAGTCAGATTCAGTAATAAGAAAGAAACTACATAAAAGATGTGAGATCAACAGAGAAAGTGGGAGAGAGAAACTAATCCATTCAATTCCATAGTAGTAGGGTAAATAAATGTACAATGCTAATTTATTGAAAACATAACAAATCTTCTAGATCAACTCAACTACTAATAAAATATAATACCAAGACTTTCCTAACTAGGACTCTTTGACAGCTAAGGAATCTAGAATATAGATTTCCTAAATGGACTCAAAAATTAACTAACAACCCACAACTAGTCTAAGATTAAAATATAATACAAATTCCTAACCAACTATCAACAACATGGGACCTACCAAAATAAGATACTAATTTTGTGCACCCCTTAAAACCCCCCACTTTCGACTTCATATTTCAGCCTATGACAAAAATAAATCCCAAAAACTAAGGACTAACCCAAACCAATACTAAAAACTGGCCCAATTTTAAATCGGACCTGAATTAAGAAGGCCAAAACTTGATTCCCCTGAATGATTGAGAAAACAGTGAAGGAGATGATCAGCCTCAAGGCCACTACCAGAGAAGAATTTCCAGTAACAACAACATAAGCTCCCACAAGCAAAGACACCGAAATTTTAAAAAAAAAAGTGGGGGGTGGGCGAGAGAGCAATGCATCACAACCCAAGCAACCCTGGGTGTCTTCAAGAATGCTGACGCCCCATAAGGAATGTTGATGCAAATCTTTCAGACACGCATTGATGACCAATCTATCAGCCTTCATAAAGAATTTCACCCAACAGAAGGAATAAACACAATTTTCCCCCCTGATCTCAAAAGCTAAGTTAGCAGCTTCTCCAAGTAGGTCAACCCAAATTCATCTCTTCAGCCTAGAAATTCTGCATCACTTTCCTAACAAAAGCAAGATAACTGGAGTTTCCAGGAGTTGCTCCATCATCTTGAGTACACTCCAGCAGGGTAATTCAATCTTTAAGTGCAGGGACGTTGTGTGCTCGAGAGTTGACCAACATTTTTTTCATACTTTGCCTGTGTTGAGGTTTTTGTCCAACATCTGGTTCAGACTTCAGAGATTGATGGCTTTTTAGCCCCAAAAGGTCAAACCTTAGGATCAAACTGTTTATGGTCAATAAACAGTTTGGCACACTTCCTCTGGAATGAGCTACAGAAGGGCTCGTGGTGAAAGCTTCCTATTTTTATTTTTCAAGACCCACAGGGTGAGTTAAGATCCAGGGGAAAGATAAATAGTCCCTAATATAAAATTAGCAATGTTCTATTGCAAGTCTTGAGAAGAATCCTACCAACTGAGAGTTATCCTTAGACTTATCATCACTTTTGGAAATCCTAAGACTCAAAAAACTAACAAGAGGAATCAGCAAATTTGATTTCCTTTCAATTTCAAACCATGAATAAAATCTGTAACTTTGATTAGTGGAGTATGTGCTACAGGCATGGTTCAAGTAAGCGGAATCAGCAATGGGATCGAGCCTCTGCCAATTCCAATTCTGATTCCGACTCAGCAGGGATCGTCCCAAAGGCCCTGAACCTAGAAATTTAGCACCAATCAGAAAATTCGAAATAAGCCAGAATCAGAATCGAGAAGGCTCATTCCGATCCACTTCCTGTAACAATGGATTCAGGTTTCATAACATTGTTAGGGGCATGAGTAGTGGAACAAAAGAGGAATCAAGTCTCAAACATCAACCAACCTTTGAAAATCTCAAATAACAATCTTGAATAATAATTCGAAGAAAAAAATCAATAAATTTAAAAAAAACAGCTTAAGAACTAACCAGAACTGATAATAAGATGACGGAACATGCAATAACAGCAACAAAAAATAGAAGAGTGACAAATAAAAGTTGGACCACACAACTGAGAAGAGTTATATCCCACACAAACCCATCAAATTCTCAATTTAACTGCAGATCTTTGTAACAGAGCTATTGTAATCCTATCCCCACTAAGGATGGAAAAGAACTCCAGAACTCACTTTAATTTAAAAAAAAAAAAAATAGAATTACCAAAAGAACATCAAGAACAATCATAGCAACTCTAATTAATCATTAACTACATGTTATGCTTAATGATACAAGTCTATGCTGCTATACAAGTAGCCTTGTTCCGCCCCATCGTTCTGTCCCTAACCACAGAACACTAAATACATGTGATTCTAGTGTCCTTGTCAATTTTCATAATTCAGTCCTACGGACCTCAATCACCATGATTTTAAACCGTTAGAAATATTTATAATTGGTAGAAGGACTATTCCCATTCTGTCATCTCATTTTATTGTTATCATCATGATGCTCAAAGCTATTCAAGAGGTTATCTTACTGTTTCTTCCTACCATGATGAATTCGTTAACTTCGTATAATTATTAGGAAGTGATGGATTGATCCCCAACTCTCCATTCTACTTGAATTTCCACTAAGGGTCTTAGCATGAATTGAAGAGCACATCCAGAACTGTCCATTTGCAATATCCGTAAGACTAAACAACAGCACAATCAGTTACAGATAAAAAGAAGCCATGTAGGACATAATCACCCTCCTTACAAAACAGATGGCTGAGACCGTTTTCTCATTCTTTTCATTTAAAAACATTTTCTTTTATATCTTTTACAGGAACAGGAAAGCAGACTGGCAGCTAGTTGATACGGATGAAAGCAGGTTTTAGACCCACATCTATAATATCATCTCCCATAGAACTTACCAACAAAAGAAGCAGGCATCTTCAATAAATGGGCATGTAGATTCTAATCATTCTATCCTTCCATAAGAACCAGCTGAATCTACTTTCAAGGAAATACATGATTGGCCAAAACTTACAATCATAAACTACCCAACAGAGATATTAATGATGAGTATACCAAGAAAAAATATTTTGAGTTAACCAAGAGTTTAGGATTTCCAGCTGGATCAAAAGAAAACAAATCAGCAACCAAGATTCAGGCCGCTTCAATGCTTTAACAAATTTGAATCACTTCCTAAAGACAATTCTAACAAACAATGTTTAAAATATTTTCCGGACTGTGGTACTAAGAATATAAAGGAAATACAACATGCTATCAAATTGGGAAGCTAAAAATTCTCCCCACTTTATTGCACTTTGTTACATGAAGGAATAAACATTATCAAGTAGGAGGAAGCAATTCAAGGAATGAAATCTTAAATGACATTAGCAAACTCCCCCCCCCCTGCCCGGTTAGTTGTGGATATCATGTCAACTGTGAAACGGGCTTTCACATTGGAGAAATTACAGGGTATTTTTGTGAATCTTTTCCTAAGAAAGTTCATGCATGCATATCAAGCACCACAGGCTTCCTCCCCTATCCAATATGTAGCTCCTCGGGCAACCCTGGCCCTGCTGGTAATGGTGGTGTGTGTAGAAATAATGAGGACAGGACTGTCCTATTGGTTTTCTAATGTCAATGGAAATTTTACAACTACCTTCTCTATGTCGCGGCCCCACTTATTTTCATATTACTTATTTAATTTATATGGCTTAGGGTGTCCTCTGAAGGTTCATGGAGATACAATCATTTGATCAAGAAAACTACAGCAAACTTGTTTCTCCAGGAGGAAGCAGTCAGCCAACTCCATTGCAGATGAGCTGGCCCATTGGGAGGAGTGCTAGTAGGGATTCTTTGTATAACAGATTTGAGTGGGTCCTCTGGGCTTCAGGATCTATGCTTCTTTTCCAATAAGATTTTGTCAATTAAATAAATAAATAAATAAGTGGAATAACATGGCATAAAACAATATAGAGGGTTGACAATAATGGACGAGCTTCATATACCACCAACCTAAATAAGCTAAAGTGACAAATTATGGTGTTAGGATTCAAATCTACTATTACCAAAAATTTACCAAAGATACCCATAAAACTAGAATTCAAATAAAAAAGAAGAACCAGTATATTCAATAACATAGACAAGAAAAAATTATACCTGTAGTACTCTCTAATCGCTGATATTGACATCTCCCGCAGGCGCTCTTCAGGCCAAACTTTTTCTGATGAAGCATTTTGTGCCACAGAAGATCCCTGCATCCGTGTGGCAGGTGAGTTTACCATGGATCTATCAAAAGTGCGATCCGTGTTCCTTAAATCCCGGTTACCAAAATAGGAATTTCGTTCTTGCGAATTTAATTGATCATAAGCAGGTGGGCCCATTAACCTTTCTGCGGCATATCTTGGCATGAGGTCCTCTCTTGAGTTAGAAGATGTCCACTCAGATACAGAATTGTAACCATTTGGGCCAGCTGTCATTCTTCTGGAGTCTCCAGTGCTGGGGAAAACATCAGCCACAGAAATAGTTGAAACCAATGGCTGCCCTCTGATAGACATTCCCCTAGCAAGACCACCTTGGGGACCAAGAGTAATAGACTCATCATCAAGAGACCTTTGAGGTAGGGGGACCGACAATGTCCTCTCATAAGTAGGTCTCTCCTCGAATCTAACATCTTGAGCACCAACCCCGCGGACAGGTGGTGGCATCCCACGGAAGCCACCCATCTGGGCATTTGGAGAAAACATGGTTGATCCTCTCATACCAGGATCAATTAATTGCCCTCTTCTTGGTGAGGAATTAATGCCTGAACTACGTGAGAGCCTACCGGCCTGTGCCTGCCGTTCTTGAACTGCATCTCTGTGCACTTCATCAATCTTTTTTGGTCCCTCGACTTTTCTTCTTTGTTGCCATTTGTTCTTTCTCAGATCAATAGCATCCTTCAACATGAATCTCACTCTAGAAGATAGCTTCATGTTGTTAGATAATGTCATCATCAATTCAAAATATGCATCCATATGTTCCTTGGCTTTTGGGTGGTCAATCATCTTCCCAATTGTGCTCATTAGCTTGCACAGAGCTTCAATGTCTTCCTCATCGGGATTCTGATATTGCATATCATAACCTAACAGCTTCTTTATGCATTCATGCATTATTCTCTCAGTCAGCATCTTCTTTTTGTACAATTCCCCAATCAATCTAATATTACCCAGCATCCGCCTTCTTGCCTGGGTCTTCTTCTCCTCCCTATCCCGTTCAGACATTTTAACTTCGCCTTCTTCTTCATCTCTGTTAGCTTCTGCTTGCTCCCTTTCCCCCCTCTCAAACTCCTCCTGGCACTTATTCAAAAGCAATCTCTTAAATGTGATCTTCTCATTGTCCTCATTAATATCAGGCAATGCACTGGCAAGATGGAAACAGAATCTTGCATACATCTCACAGAAAGTTGGTTCCGTGAGAGCTTTATCAAAGATCTGTGAGATGACACCAGTAAGAGTAACCGCATTGTCAATGTTGACTTCTTTAACTTGTTCAAAAAGCTTGTCAAAGTTTTGAGGAGTTAGCTTATTAAGGATAGCTTTCAACTGTCTTTGTTTGCACTCTTCCTCATCAGAAGTTTTACCCACTACATACTTCTTCTCGGCTTTGTGCATCATCTGTAAAGGAGTCTGAGGTGACGGGATCAAACCCTTCTGAGTGCCAGTAGCACGTTGCCACCGGCCGGCATCAGAATTATTTCGCGGAATCCCTCCCTGCGGTGAAAGGGACTGCAATGGTCCAGAGAGAATGCCACCAACATATTGGGGAGAAGGTTGCCCACGTGGATTCCTCAGAACACCATGATTTCCACCTTGACCAGGACGAAAACCTACAACAGCACCTCCATGTTGGATCTCAAGACGTGGGTCTCGTCCTGAAGGGAAAGGACCAGGTGATTTGTTCCATTTGTCATCATCTGCCATACCATTCCCACGGCGGTCAGCCCGAGAACCCCCACTTGGCCTATCTATAATTCTACCAGCAAGGAGATATGAATCACGATCAACAATATGACCTATACTGACTGAACCACTCATCAGGACATCCGCTATGTCAGAGCCAATCCCAAAACCTGCAGGAAGATCCATACATAGCTCTGAAAATGTCAGCAGAAAATCTCTAGAGTACTTCTTTTTGCCCATAACTTCATTTCCATCTTCATCAGGATTGACCAAAACACCACAACCCCGTTTTCCAGTATCTGATGTTTTCAGCTCCGGAGTCGATACGTCAGCTGCATCTTCCCAATCATCTGGTTCAGCTTTATTTTGCCCATCCTCCTCATTCACGAGGATACTCTTCTCAGTATCGACCACACATGCCTGTTTTACATCACCACTGGAGCTGCTGTCTATGCTTTCTTGACGAACTGCAGTTTCTTGCTTTTCGTCTGGACCCTTGTATGCATTATAAAGATCAGAAGTTGCCCCAGCAGCATCTGCATTCTTAAGAATTTCTTTCATCTTCTTCTTCGCCTTTGATGTACCCTTCGCCCTATTTGGTTCTATGTTCTTGTCCTTGGGAGCTGACAAGGGAATGGAAATTAGCCCCCCATTAGTATTCTCTATGCTTCCCCCCTCAACTTTCCAAGTAACTTCAGACAAAATGGGAGTTGGAACAGCAGCTGCCTCCTGATGTGAAGCACCAGATTCCGTAACGAATGGTTCTTGACTATCAATGCTCTCAACCCTTCCAGAGGATGAATCCATGGACGAAACATTATCTTCATGAGAAATCTTAGGGGAAAGAATGCCAAATGATATGGTTTCAGCAGCAACAGAATCAGAAGATGCTGTAGCAGACTTTACTAAGTTACCATTTGTCCTGTTGATCTCTGAGATGGAACCCAGATCTTCGTTATGTTCAGATTTAACAGACAAAGACTCCATACCACCAACAATGATTTCTCTCTCCTTGAAGTCCTCGGCCTGAAATTGTTTACTGCCTTCCGCATAGCCAGAAAAAGTGGATCCTGCAGGCATTTTAATGTTATTAATATCTTGTTGAGGCCCTTCAGATAATTCAGTTTTCCATTGTTCCCGCACAGCAAAACCATCTTGTATCGCATTATGAGCAGCATCCAAATTATCAGATACAGTTCCAGCAAAAGACGTGCTTGATGGTTCACAGGTGGTCACCTCCCCAATCCGAACAGTATCTGTCAATACTTCAAAAGAATCGGTACTTCCTATATCAACATCCAACACATGTTCCTGAATAAATTCTGAGGTACTTCCTGAGGTTTCCGATGGAGAAGAAGTTGTTTTACCTTCAACAGTTTCTGATATCCTATCATTCATGGAACTACTATGTCCCAAACTCCTAGATGTCAAGCTCAAGATAGATGTTGATGACCCAACAACCACTGAAGGAGGAGATTGCATCGTGTCAGGGTGCTTAGCAACTTCTGTGGATATCCTTAATGAAGATGACTTCACAAAACCTGCAGATTCAGAGGCATCTGCCTGCACAAAAGCCATTGTCTATAAAGTTACATAATGCGATAAAATTTAACGAGAATACCATGACTGATAAGCACATAGCATGATACCTGGTTCTGCAGTTGTGAATGTCGTTGACCCTTCTTAATAGGCTTCTTCTGATGATCCTTAATAGAATCAGATCTTCTGACAGATTCTCTTCTTTGGCCTTCAGTGTTGGAAGTAGTATGTACTAACTCCTCAGGAGGGACAGTAAGCGCAGAGGAAGTACTGGGGGTTGCAGGCCTCTGCACTGATGCAGTTACAGTAGCAAAGTGTTTAGTTGTGGCAGGCAAAGAGACAGAACCTGATGGTTCAACAGAGCTATCACCAACCACATCAGAGTCCTTCTGTGCAATATGCGGGCTAGATTCCCCAGGTGGCCTTAATAATTTAGATGATTCACTCTTGCTAACAACAGGTGAAGTAATTGACACCGAAGAGGAGCCAACCTTTTCTAGGATTGAACCAGAAGATGACTTCTGTGTCACCTGCACTGAAGTTGGTGGAGCAGAAGCTATCACTGTATGAGCATCGTTAACATGTTCCGAGTTTGACATCTCAGGGACACCATGTACTGGAGGCCCAACCTTGTTAGACAAGGGGTTAAGAGAGGACAGATTCATAAATGAAACAGTAGGCGGACCCTGGCTACCTGGATAATTATACCTAGCAGATTGAGAACCAGGAGTCATCTGGTTACCAGTCAGGGGAAGAGAAGGTTGACTTTGAAAGTAGATGGAAGGAGGGTTATAAGAACCTGCTTGCATATGAGGATAGTAGTTCATCTGATGGGAAGGAGTAAAGGATGCAATGGGCTGGGATTGTGGCGGCAAATTAGGATGAGATCTTGCGCCCAATGAACCACCATCCAAATATGAATCTGCCCTTCTATCAAAACTCAACTCTTCATGAGTCTCAGGATGAGTTATTTTAACAGCTTTGCGAGGACCACCAAACTTTCCACCTTGTGGTTGTGCGAACTGTGGGGCAATCCCAATTCCCAGGTTTTGCAACTGAGAAAGCTGATGACCCATTGGAGGTGAGAAGCTCATGTTCTGGCCCTGATGCATTATCCCCTGAGGCTGCAATGGGTGAGATTGGAGACTTGGGACAAACACCTGCTGCTGGACTTGAGTGGCACTTGCCACTGGAAACTGCATTGGCATTTGCACTGAACTGGGCATCTGAGACTGAATATGTGCATTGGGGGCACCAAATTGTACAGAAGCCTGTGGCTGCTGAAATGGCACTGGCATCCCAGTTGTAGGATGAACAGACGACTTCTGTATCGCTGGGGGGGCAGGTCCCAATGGAACCTGGGCATGAACATCCCTTTTAGCCTGGGATGGAGGGTGGGAATCCCTAGAATTTGCTTGGCTAACAGTACCCACATCCTTCCTTGATTGTTGCTGCTTTGGGGTGGCAGGGATTGGCAAAGTAGGTACAGCTTTAACAGAATCATGGTGCACCTGCATAATTGAAGAACGATTGTCTTAAGCAAAACCCTAGGGGCTAAAATTCCCATAAATGTGAGACTGTTTTATGGTTTATTTAATTAGGAAAAAAATTTTACAGCCCCACATATTGAAGGGAATAAACAAATAAATTTTACAGTGGGTTTAGTCCTAAGCATGAAACAGATGACACCAGACATTCATCTCATTTTTTCTTGCTTGTGACAACATACAGAGTTACCAATCATTTTCCTAAGTACATCAAAAAAAGTCAAAGAGCATATGCCAACTTCTCTGCATATGAATTCACACATGTATCAGGGGAGGTATGTGGCATAATGCCACCAAGACTCCATAGATGTTTTGTGGTACAGTTCATATGTAAACATTAAAAGAAAATAAAATAAATATTATGACAAGAGAAAAGGTTTGCAGGATGCACAGATTAAATGCAAAAAAAACCATAGTCCCCACATGGGCACTCATCAAGCAGTTACATACCTGGTCACGTTTCTGCTCATCCAAATTTGGAGGTGCTGAGCTTGTTCGGGCAGGTATCTACAGACAAAAGTGCATAAAGTCCTTCCATACTCAAGAGAAAAGCAAAAGGTGCAAGCAAACCAAAAGGCAACAAAAAACCTCATAACCAGCATAGTGGGGTGGAACATGGAACTTTACCTGCATTCCATTCACAAAACCGGGACTGAAGCTCCCAAACTGCAGAGGGAATGACCTTGACGCATCACCTGGGGATACCATAAAAAAAATGCTATCAACAAAAGAATCAAAGTAATTAGAACCTAGAACCACACATTCATTGCAATTCATAGGCAACAGAGGCAGCAAGCAGAACAGCAATATTTGGACGATGCTGATATGAAATCTTACTCACAATTCACAGTTAATCTACATACAAATGCAAAAATATAGTTACCTTTCGCCGGTGTTGCAGGGGTTGCCGAATCAGCTGCTACCGCAGCTGATTGAGATGCTGGAGCTTTTGGAACAGGTCTGATACTTCTCGAAGTGGCTGGATCAGTTTGTTTTGATGGAACTCCCGAGGCTGGTGCATCAGACACTCCTAAAGAGCACCAATTACAATTACAATGGTTTAAAAACTCAGCAGAATCTGATAACTCTCTCAGTACAGACATCACCACCTTATAATATAAGAACCCACCCACCAACCAAAAAATAGAATTTCGTTTCATACCATGTAAGGGGGGTTGTGCATAGGCACCATTCTGTATAGCACTTTTAGCAGAGGCATCCGACTCCGAATTTGCACTTGCAATGCTCACCCTGGATTGCCCACCTTGTGCATTATTACCGAACTTCTTAAAGCTGAAGGAACCAACCCCACGCATACGTTAACCATGAAAATATATAAAAAGCCCTAATATTCTGATTCAATTGTCTCTAAGAAGATAGCTAAAAGGAAATATAGCAGAGGAAAGCAAGAACCTTCGGCTTGTCGACAAAGACGAAGAAGACGAGTGAGTCAAAGAAAAAGATGGTGGAGGGGCGGTCCCGCCGCCGCCTCTCCCGCCGCCTCCTGAGAAACTCCTCTGCTGACCAGAGCTCCCGGATCGACTAGGTTTCTTAAACTGGGCCTCGCTCTTCTCAGACCTTGATTGATTGAGGGACATAAATCCTAACCTTCGTTCCTCTTCTATTCTCTGCAACCAAGAACCACAAATACAAACCCAAAACAAGCGGATCAACCGATCAATCTCCAAAAAATAAATCATAACACAGCCAAATTCACACAGTAAACCAAGAAAAAATAATCAGCATTACAAACAGCAAAAAAATAAAAAATTGGAGATGTTTAGTTATTAATATAGCTAATTGTACACTATTACATGAAGGGTTTGATCGATTTACCTTAGTGTGTCAATTGAGAGAAAGACCGGGGGATAAATTAGGGTTTAAAACCTTCGAAACGGAAGATATAGATTGGCGGGAATCATGACGATAGAGAGAGGGAAAGAACGAGTAATGGAAATAGATACTGAAGAAACGATAGTCGATTCGGGAGTTTTGGTGTAGAAGGTTTAGAGAGAGAGAAAGAGAGGGAGACTGAGAGAGGGAGAGTGAGAGACAGTGAAAGATGGAGATTAAAAAAACGGAATCAAAATGGAAAGAGAGAGAAAGAGAGAAACGAGGAGAGAGAGTTTTGTGTCTAACAAACAAACCAAACTGTAAAGACGGTCAAAAAGTTGACTTTTGATGAGATCAAAGGGTCGAGCTCTTCGCTCTTTACGCTCGCGGTTTTGATCTTTTGATCATCAGATGGCTCGTTTGCTGTCGCAGTGATGGCGTACTTTACCGACTTTGGATTTTAAGACTTAAGAACGAAGGCTAAGGTTAAAAGTAATAAAAGGGTTAAAACACTTAAAACCCAATATGGAAAAAAGAAAATTTTATATTACAAGTGTAAACATAGGAGATATAATACGCAGAATACCACGTGTCCCAATATTAGAAAGTGACTTTTAACGACCACCTCTTTCAAAATTAGATTCTGTCACCCTAGGTAGGATGAAAATCTATCCTATCATTTACTATATCTGCTCACCTCTCTAGTCTCTACTAATATGTGTGAGCTAATCTCATCTAAAAGAATGTGTCCATCTCAAGAAAAAGAAAAGCTATTTGATCGTGTGGTTCTTGTGGTTAGACACAGGAGCAAGTGTAATGACTGTTCTATCCCCATTGAAATCAAAAATACCATCAAGACATGCCTTGCGTTCTCTCTCAATGGCCCCTGCTAATGCATGGGGCTACATAACTAGACGATGATCTCTTGCCAAAAACACAGTGGAAATTTTCTTTCAATTGTGAAGAAAGTAGAATCTCCTTACCACATGTGAGCCAGGTTTTAAAACACGGGATCCTCATATCCAAGCACAGGGAAATTTCTAAGGTTTTTGGGTGTGAATTGATTGTGTCGGACCGGTGAACATCGAAATCAGTCATGATCGATTCTGATCTAAATCCTGATTCTTTAAACCTTGACTGTGAGTGATTGAAAATTCAAATCCAAAAACATCAAAAGAATGTTTGTATGAAGCGGAGGCTAACGTGGTTGGATGTTTCTTGTATGATATATTGGTCATCAAACCATGAAATATGCACCCTACCAACGGTGACCTGTAGAATTTTATTCCTTCAATGGAATTGTAAGCATAGATCTTTGATGTTGAAGGTGAAAACGTAGGACACGTCTCATATGTATTTAATTGGAACTTTAAGAAGTACTAGCTTCACTAAATAATTATGGAATAAACCCATTTAGGAACAAAAGAAGATTAAAATTTTGTTGCATTTAAATCGGGATTTTCATATTGATTTTATAGTTTATATTATTCCCTAATTCTGACCTTTTTGTGCTTTTGGTAATTATTTGGAAAAAATGAACAGGGTTAAGATAATTAAGCTGTTTATAGGAAAAAGGGTAAGTTGAAGACCTCATCATGTTGTTTGTACTTATTGTTCCTGTGGGTGACTTGATATATGCCATGAAGAATAGTGAAGGGTATGATTGTCACTATTTCTTATGAAGTGTCAGTGGCCATGGCACCCTTGAAGATAGACATAGATAGTGAGAGTGTTCATGGTTCTAAATATCGGTATCGTACCACCCAATATCGGGCGATACATATCAATTTTGCTAGTCATTGATACTGATACTGTACCGATACTATATCGATAGCATAATACAAACAAGGGGTAAAATTGTCAAAAAATTCATTTTAAAGGAATTTTAGGATAATTTTGTCTGATACAACCAATCCAGACTAATACCAAATCGATATCATATCGGTTTTACGTGTTGTCGATACCCGTTCCAATACCGTGCATTAAAACCATGGGAGTGTTGGCTACCAAGAATAGATGTCTTTTACGAAAGAGGTGGTGTGCATGATCATGTCACCAACCTTCAAACCACAAATGTTATGACAAGGTGCTCACTGTTGACTGCTCAGAGGCTTCACCAAGGGTGCCTGAGTTACCGGCCACCCCCTACAAACTAATGATTTGTGGTTGCATATGGAGGTCAGACAAGTGAAATGGCCAAAATGCCCTGGTAGACAGAGCTAAAACATGGTTAGTTGATCCCAAAATCCACTCAAATGTCCAAATAAATGATTTTCATACATTCACCAAAAAATATATATATATATATATATATATAGATGATTTTCATAGATTTCTTCTACTATACTTGAATTTGGTGTGAATAGTCGTTGAATTCAATACCAAGTGTATTTGAAAAATGTCTTAGAATACCTTTGGGATCACCTAATTTGGACTTTGGGAGTCCAAGATATGGACATTTAAAGTTTTGTACAAATTTGGGCGGGGTTCAAGTCCTATCTGGTCCAAAATAGAACCAGTCAGCTTAAGAATCCTCAGTGACAAAATTCCCAACATTGAGTAAAATCCATTAAGCCCTTCAATGTCAAGCGCATCTTATTGGGAAAAGGATCTTATGCAGCTGTGGTGGGAGCTGCACCTGTGCAACACCACTAAACGATAGCAAAAATAGGGGTAAAGTTGTCATTTCACAGGTGGGTCCCACCTGGGCCCCACATGTGAAATGACCACCTCCCCCCTATATTTGGGGTGGTTTTTCGAGCTACACAGTGCAGCTCCCGCCACAGTTGCACAAGATCCAACTCCATCTTATTGGGCACCTACTTGACGTCAAGTGAAATTCCCAACATTGAGTAAATTCCATTAAGCCCAATTACCGGAAAGAAAAGAAAACTTGACAGAAATCCTGTTGTAATTTATTTGTTTTTAAAATAGTTTTTGAAATTTTCAAAACACTTTTTACTTTCCCTTCATCATTGGAATTCTTACATTTGGTAGCGTGAGTTAAAACAACAATGTGCATTATTTTTAATCTTACATTGGAAGTGGAAGAGTGGTTTTCCAAGCTTATAAATGGGGATTGGAACCTAAGGGTTGGGGTTCTAAAGAGAGGTATCACTCATCTAAGGTGACAGGTTGGATCCGGGTGCTTTTAAATCGCTTGCCGAGCTGTGGCCGGGTCAGATTATAAATAGAGGCTTGGTAGAAGGGATAAAACACATCTAAGCATTCTGTTTTCAGTTCTTTCTCTCTCTGTTTCTGTTATATACGAAATACTTGTATTTGTGGTCTATTTTGTTGCTGTATTTTGCCATTAGGCGTTTGCGTAAAGTTTTTTTTTCAACTGCTGTTCTGTAAGCCTAGCCTTGCTCTCCTATTGTAGTCGAACACTTTGTGCAAGAGTTACTAGGCTTGAGGTTGAGTAATCTTGGAGGTGAAAACACAAGAGATCCGGTTGTACTCACACAGGGGCATTTTTAGACCTTAAGGACAACATCACTTTGGTGCGTCTCAACCTAGTTTTGTTCGTGTGTTATTGTTTGGCGACATCACTCTCACCAACTTGTCATTACTTGATCTTGTAAGTTGACAGAATTTATTTTTTTACATTTCAGTATTTCTATTTCTTCAACTTGTCTCCAAACTCTTAAGTGTTTTAAATTCAATTTGTTTCCAAACCATAATTCAAATGGTAATAACCCGGCCTTTTTGTGAGGTACTCTATTCAAAATATGACAAGCAGATAAAATCGCTTCCCCCCACATATCAAGCGGTAAACCCGATTTTATTAGCATAGAGTTCATCATTTCTTTCAATGGTTGGTTTTTTCTTTCCACTACTCCATTCAACTCGGATTGGTAAGAAGTCGTTGTTTAATGAATAATACCATTAGTTTCACAAAATTTTGCGAGACTAGTAGTATCATACTCAATACTTCTATCGGTTCTGAGTCGTTTAATCCTCCTACCAAATTGATTTTCTACCTCTGCTTTAAAAGACAGCATTCTCTGTTTCATCTTTAGTCCTTAGGAGACAACACATGGCATATCTACAAAATAATCGATAAAGGTAATTACATATTTATTTCTACCCCGAGATTCATATGACTTAAAGTCGAATAAATCACTATGAATTAAATCTAGAAGGTCACTTTGCCTTGTTACCGATTTATGGGATTTTTTAGTGAACTTTGACTCTACACAAATAGGACATTTTGACATTATTTGATTTAACATCAATATTAATCAGTCATATTTTAGAGAATTTATGCATATATGATGAATTATAATGACCCAATCTATTATGCCATAAATAAAAAGAATCAACATAATAAACGGAACCAACACTAGGCTTATCTCCATTCTCAACAACGCTCAGTACAAATAGGCCCTCTTTAGTGATTATAAATTTGTCAGATTCAAAGCACAACTTCATTCCACCTTTATTCAACCAAAGACCTGAAATCAAATTTCGACGAATGTCTGACACATGAAGTACGTCATTCAAAATAAGCTTTAACGGAACTTGTCATCCGATGCCAACAATTCTTGAATATTGTGAGTTTCCCATGTAGACTTTTTCGTCGAAGACCACTGTATTATAATTTGTAAACAAATTTTTGTCCCCGGTTATATGCCTTGTAGCGCCTGTATCCATACCCAGAACTAATCAAGTACTAGACAGAGGAGTTGGGGGGTGGGGACCCAATGATCAAGTAGGCTATAAGTGAATTATTGCATCAGCTCGACATGTAAACTAGGATCTATCCTGATCGAGATTAAGTCAACTCTATTGAAACAATGGATCCTATCCTCAACTTACTAATTAACACATAATATCTTTTAGGCTCTCTTTGGCATGATTTATATTTATGTTTAGAGAAAAGGTTCTGTGAGCCGCCGGGGGTAGGGTATGCTAGTACCTTAGTTTCTATCTCTTTCCTCAGATGAAATGATCTCATTGCCTTCCCATGTATGATACCGTTTTGTTACACTTTTTATTGGTGTGCCCTTTGTCGCTTGCTCATTGGACCCTCTCCCTTAAAAATATATATATTTTTCGGGTGGGGTGGTCGAATGATCATAGACTAGACAAGAAACAGAAACCCTCGAACTCAAAACTTCCTAGTGCTAGGCTCTATTGCACTAGCCTCACCCTCATGTTTATATTTATTTAATAATTTACATTAATAATTAATGAATCATAATTCGTAAATAAAAATCCTTTCGTAAACAAAAACAAAATAGTTTGTTCACTGAAATGTAAGTTTGGTATTGCCTATTTCCAGAATAAATTCTACAACCCCACCGTTTGAAGAACTCCGTGAGCTCAATTTCCACCTATCCATCACTTTCACTAGGAACATGCTCTTCTGCTTGCCCAATCTGGATCTGAAATTTGTCTCCATTAGAGGGAATGACAAGAGAGTACTATTTGCAAAGAGCAGAGAAACCTCAAATGCACCACATAAATTGTTGCTCGGATTAGCACATAAGAGGTCCGAAGAATATGAAGTGTAAAAATATGTAAACTTAGAAACTCGATCAGAGACACAAAATGGAGAGCTTGAACAGAAGAATGGCAGTGAAAGATGGCTATCATTAGGGTAATAAAACTCGCCATATATATGAGCTATTTTTTTTATTTTGGTAAGACATATATATGAGCTATTGTAATAAGAGCTCTAGCTCTTCTATTAATACAAACCATAGAATACTTCTATAATAGTATTTTAATATCCCACAAAATATCAAACAGTTTCACATCCATCGACAGGTCTGTTGCATTACCCACTGCACCAAATCCTCACAATCAGTCCAAATGGAAGGATTAGATGGCGTTACCCACTGCATACGCCATCTAAAGCTTCTCGAGAGAGAGTGTTCTACGATCAGCTTACTCTCCCTGGTTGGTTTATAAACTACGTAGCCTTGCGTTTTCAGATGTTGCAATCCTTGAAATCCTCCTCGCTTTGGCTTCTCGTACATGTTCTCTATGGCCAAAATCCGTACAAGCAAGAGCACCACTATTATTACAGATAATAACAGAAGCCCAAAGCCCAACCAGCCTTCCTAGTCTCTTGGGCAAAACTGTCATCATAGATAAGAGTAATACAATCAAGCTTCGCAAGCTCAACGTAGTCAATCATCAACAAGGGAGCTGAGGGTGATGAAGGAGGTTCAAGCACAAGGGAAAACTTAGAAGATTCTGGTCAGCTACCCACCTATTAATATTCCTTAAAATGATAGTAGGGTCATTTACCAAAAAAAAAAGAAAAAAATGATAGTAGGGTTAGATGGAGGATGGGCAAATAGACAACGATTCATAGCATTCCATAAGAAATAACAGGTAATAGATAAAATAAAAAGGAAAAAGACTTGTCTTGAATGGGTGATGATTTTGGTGTTTTTTTTTTGTTAGTAAGAGAAAATTATTTTCAAAAACAATAATTTACAGATAGGTTCTGTATACAAAAAGATTGTTTTCCAATAACAACACAGTAAGCTAGATGTTGCAAAATAAAAGCAACTGGATCAGGTTGATAATCAATAATCTTCAATTGAAAGAGACTCGAAATATGATGGAGAGTTGCCGATAGTAAAAAAGATGGCCAGTATTCATTTGAAGGATTCAGAAGCTTCCTTGAGACGTCCTTGTTAGAAGCTCAAATTTCAGCAATTGGGAATGAACATTTTTTAGCTTGATTAAGTCCTGCAAAAAATACTGGCTATCTCCGCATCCACTTTGTCTCTTAAAATATCAAAACCTATAGCTATCATCATAATTTTTCCTTGAAACAAAATGCAAAAAGTCTAGGTGATGATTTGGGTGTTAACAGTGAATGAAGGAGATCATTCAGAGAGGAAGCTCAGATTGTAACCTCGAGAATCTTGCTGCCCAAATCCTTATAAAGAAAAGGCAAGATTTAAAAAAAAAAAAAAAAACCGTTCGATCTATTTCCTCTCTTTATCACAAAACACATAAAAACTCTATTAATAACCCCAAGGGGTCAGCTTAGTTGACAAAAGATCAACTCCTCAAATAAGAAGTCATAAGTTCAAACCACCTTGGGGCCTATCCCCATCCTCTAATTTCCCCCCTCCTATTATACAAACTCTTAATCCAAAAAGAAGAAAAAAAAAAAAAACTCTATCAATACATAATGAAACAAATTAAAGCAGCTTTGAAATTTTTGATGTTTTCATTTTCCATAATATATTCCATAAAGCATTCCCATTTCTAAAAACATGAGAAGAGGACAGAGTACTTGCGAACTTGACAGTCACTTTAGTTATAAGTATTCCATTTTTTGACAAAAGGGCAAAATAGAAAATCCAAATGGGATATAGAGGCAAAAGAATCTGAACAATGCATGAAGCAATGTCCCAAGGAAAAATGGAAAAAATCTAAGTGGTATTACAATATTGTCCTCAGAGTAGTTCAGTCACATAATAGAAAGAGGGATTTAGGATCATAACAGATCCAATATAAAATTGAGGCCATCGTGGGATCCATGGATCATCCCAAATGTAAATAAAGACAGCAATACCCACCTTCCAATAGACATTCACACATAAGAAAAGAATTATGTGAGAAATACTATTCCATATCCAAGACCCTTCTTAGAAACAAACATTTTGTTTAAAATACACTTTGAGGGAAATATTTAACTTTCAAACCACAAGGAATTAAGTTTAGTCACAATTCTCCATCCAAGTGTCTATAGACGGGATCTATTATGTAAGGAACTTAGGTTAAAGCCTAAACCCCCAATTTTTTCTTGGGGTTTATGCATAGTATCCCAAGTGATGGGGCATAAAACACCCCATCTATCAGAGGCTGCCACATGGCCGACCTGACCTCAGTCCGAGAACCGAATTGAGCCGAGCAGGAAATCGGGCCTACCCCATCTCCGATAAGTCACCTGACAGAGCTAGACTCGCACAAGCTAGCCGGTGGCTGAGGCCGAGCTCTGAGCCGAGCTCACACAGGTCAGCCATAAACCCCTGGTCGAGCTGGCTATCGAGAACAACCTCTCGGGCTGACCTCCCAGGCAGAGGTGATTGCTAAGGCCGACCGACTAGGCCGACCCCCCAGGCCGAGCCCTCCTACATGGAAGCTACCATAGCGCCCCACCGGGGATCGCGGGGCCACGTCAGCGCATCTCGAGAATCACGGGATAAGAATCGAGTCACGATCCCAACGCGATACGAAGTCACACTCTACATGGACTCTTACCTTAATAAGAGCCTGACCCCAAAAATAGCTCTCCACTCCGCTCTACGCTAGAGAGCCTTCCAAAAGAAGGCCTCCTACCATACGAGGACTCTCCCAACCGCCTCATCTCGTCCTCACTCTATAAATACCCAGGTATGGAGCACCACTCCTCATCTGACTTTTTACTAGCTGTTACGCTGTTGCACTGATGATCTAACTTGAGCATCAGAGAGCCCTAGGCCGGAGCCACACCGGCTCCCTTGTGGTCATCACTTGGTCTTTGCAGGCTCATCCGTGGGCGAACCAAGCATCGGAGATTTCCACACGCAACACCAAGAAATCAATATTTTTTGTGATAAATGGTTCTCATATTTAATCTTTTTCTTTGCTGGCAACAAGGCAATAATGATTTGACAGGTGGCTACCAAGGGCCTGTGGGGCGGCGTTAAGAATATAAAGAAAATAAATAGGAGAGGTGGAAATTGTTCCTATAGAGGGACATGAATTAGTCGAGGTTTTAAAGGTACAAAGCTCATGAAAATAAAGGTTGAAAATAAACCAGTCTGACCATCGAGAAGGCCTTCCTAACCAAGGAGTCAATAATGTTATTTAGTTAAATGTATAATATCATGACAAACTGCAAAAACTTCAATCGATGGCTACCCATGAGATGGTTGGAGATAATCAATTTCAAGTTATCAAATTCCACTTGAGTCATAACATTTTGGGAACACATTGAAGAGGATTAACCATGTCCTTTAAAAGGATGTATCCAGTGCACGAAACTTCCACCACTGTAAGATGTAGGGAAGATCATAATGTACGCAACTTAACCCCTATTTTCACAAAGAGAATGTTTCTAGATGTGAACCCATGAGCAATTTTGGTTAAACTGAGACTCCGGAAAAAAATTCTCTGCAATGTCTTAATTTGGCAGTGCGACCTTGAGAACTTGATACGTGAAAGATGCGACATCTAACAGTGTCGAACTCAAGAAAAAAGAAAAAAAAAATTACTTTGAAGTGAACTCGCACCTTTGACCTTTGGACGAAGCTTTTTTCATGTGTCGAGCTGGCCGCACTGTCGTGAACCCCCATATACCCGCACTGGAGAGGATTTAATCCCCCGAGACCCCCCCTCTCAAAAAACCTTACCTATCGATGTGACGTTGGACCATCATTTTATGGAACATGCTGAGCTGCTCCATGAGATAGTGGTTTGTCAGTTCGTCCTTAGCCCCAGCTTTCCACCTAAGCAACCAGGTCACATGAACATGATTCCATGCGTCCGGTCTCATTAAAGTCTGTGTCTAACAACCGTGGATTGGATTAATTATTGGTCAGATATATTTGACTTTTGTCCAAGCCGATGGTTCACAGAAGCTGATATGTCAAAAATGGAGACTCCGAGACGACTCTCTCTCTCTCTGAGTAATTGTCACTTATGTCGTCGAGATCATAGTAATCAAATCCAACGCTTAGGAAGGCCAGTTTAATATATTAAACTACCACCAGGACATCGAATCAGCATCAGTACACGTGCTTTCCGTTCCAAATGGAGGTTTAAACGGCTTAAAGTTCGGGACATATATATACGCCAGCGAATGAGCGAAGAGAAAAGATAGTTTCAAAAAAAATTGTGTGTGTGAAAATACGAGAATTGGTTCGTTCTCTCTTCCCCCCGCAAAGAGTACCGGGAAAGCCGAAAAAAGCCCTAGATTTGGGCTTCCCCGGTCGATCTAACTCTGTTATACGACCTGCATTCATCGGATCCGATCATATATTTACGTTTTTCTTCGATTTGAATCGGTTCTGCATTGATACTTCGGTGCCTGAAATCATTTTTTTTTGTTCAGTTTGAAAGCCAGAGATCGTTACTATTGTTGAACCAATTTTGAAAACTTGTTTACGGAGACTTGCCGAAGATCTGCATTTTGAAAACTTTTGATGCTTTGATATCCAAGATCTGTTATTCGACTGGAAAGCGCGGCTTTTTCCTTTTTTTAAATCGTGAAACAAGACTATTGCTTCTGGAATATCGTTATTTGAGATGGATTCGTTGTCTGCAATCAGTGAGGAGCTAGCTGAAATCGATGGACAGATTAGTGATATTTTCCGGGCTCTATCGTAAGTTCGAATAGCTACATTTCAAGAGTCAGTGATGTAGAGATTTATTGGTGCATTATGCATTTTTTAGATCTGGGGTCTCTGGTGATTGATTTCAACTCGTCGTTATATAGCTAGTCTCAGCTATAAGTTTTAATTAAACGTGACACTTGAACCTGAATGTTGACTGAACTATTAGAGAAAAGCAACAAGTATTGCAGTTCCCGAATTTCTTATTTCAATTGTCTATCATTCGTAGTAGTTGCGCTTGCATCTGACAGATATTGGTATATGTGTATCTGTCAAAAAATGTGGTTCCTATGTTCAGTTCCCGATTAATGGAACTTTTCTTTCTCTTTGCACAGAAATGGATTTCAGAAATTGGAGAAGATTAAGGACCCTAACAGGCAAAGTAGGCAATTGGAAGAACTTACAGAAAAGATGCGGGAATGTAAGAGGTATGATCTCTACTAGGTCTCTGTGTATTTTTGTGTTGTTGGTTGCTTTGGCTAATCAATACTTATATGAATTTTTGGAACACTGAAATATGCTCTGAGCAGAATTAGTAGGCTAGGACATTTAAGTCATTGTTTATTAAAATGGTGAACAAAATTCAAAAGAAACGAAATTCCATTTAAAGAGAGCTTAATCATGGTTTCTATGTTTAGAGATAGATGGGAGAAGTGATTTGATCAGTGGTTGAGGAAAATGATCTTTTTCACAATACTTGTCATGGTTTTTTTTTCTTCTCCACTAAATAATACTTAATCAGAATGGTGAAATACAGATTTCCAGTGGGGAGGGATTGGATTAGTGTTCTCTAGTCCTATTTACTATGTCTCTTGCATATGATGTCCAAGCTTTATAGATATCTAACTAAAAGAATATTATAAATGTCAAAAGATTCAGTATAAAGGAGTACAGCTATACAAATTGCACATGTAGATGCTGCATTGAGAAGGGGCCTAATTAGTTATTCTTGGAATCTGATGACTAATTTTCTCTAGTCCTTTTTACTTAGATTTCTAGATTTTCTAAAACAATGTGATTTATAGGATGTTGAAATCCTTTCTATTTTCATAGCTAAAGCCTAAAGGCAAGGCCCTAATTTCTTGTAAAGTCAGACAGGGACAGCACAATCTTCTTTTCAATGCAACCTTTCTTATAGTTAATGTTTTCTATATACAGGCTTATCAAAGAGTTTGATAGAGGACTGAAGGAAGGAGAAAGTAGAAATAGTCCGGACGACAACAGGATGCTCACTGACAAAAAACAGTCAATGGTGGAGTTCCATTTCTTGAGATATATATTATTTTTAGGCACTCAATGATTTTCTAAACGTGTATTCCAAATTCATCACATGTGCTCAACGTAACTCATTTTTTTTTCATTGTTGTGCAGATCAAGGAATTGAATTCCTATGTTGCTCTAAAAAAACAGTAAGTTATCAACTATAACTTGGAAGTTTCCAGTTTTATCTGTATATAGAACCTACTCAATGCAGAAACTCCTTGCATTTACAGGTCATCTGTATAACTATCTGATTTTGTGATGGTTAACCAGTTTCTCGTGTGCATTAGCTATTAATTTCTTTGCTAATTTATGATGTTACTGCAATCATATTCTTGAATACAAAGGTCAATTACAAAAAGTTTGTAGTTGGGCCAGTTTCATATTTGGAACAAATCATCTTCTGCTACAACAGCTTTCCTCCTATCTGCTGTCTCATTATGTGTGGGAAAGATCATCTTTGGCTTATTTTGGTGAAAAATAGCGTCTTATCTATTTTTATAAATTACAATTTAGATGCTTCTTCTTCTTGTATGGAAGCAGTAAAGAGGAGGCAAAGGAGGTCGCAATAGACAATGCCCGCTCCATATTCGATTACTTTATGAATGTTCGGAATAATGTGATTCCAGTCTTGAGGTTTTGCAATTCTATTCTATTTGTCATGCTTGTTTGTTCAATTGGGTTCTGTTTGTAATACTTGGTTTTCTGAATTTCATTAACATTAATGTTTTCTTCATTGCAAAGTTTAGAAGTCTAAAACTAATCAAATTCCTTCCAGTGCCCAATCCCCCCACCTACCCACCCCAAAAAAAAGAAGAATATTTTTCATTCGTTTGGGTGTCTTCCCACTGCCATAATGCTTGTAATGGATCAAGTTTTTCATGAAACTCTTTGTCTGGCTTACCCTTCTTTTGATTGTGACTACTTACTCTGCTACCCACTGATGTCATCTAGTATATTACTTTTCTTAAAACAACAATAACTTAGCTGTATCCCAACTTAATGGGGTCGGCTACATGGATCCTAGTAGAGATAGAAAATTAATATAAAAGTAAAAGGAAGGTGCACACAACATCGACACAAACTCTAGGGCATCGACCTTTCCTAGCTACGTACCATTTCTGAACTGCCCAACATTTTGCACCAGGCCTTGAAAATGGAGTTAATTACAACAACATCATAGTTCAACTAAATGGGGTCAGTCACATGGATCTTTGCTCTCCACTAAGCTCTAACTAAAGTCATGCCAGGGACAAGGCCTAAACTAAGCATGCCTATCTTCACTACTTCAACTATGGTGATCTTAGGCCTGCCTATGTCTCTTTTGGTTTCCTCAATCTGAATTAGGTCACTGCTCCGGACTGGGGCATTTGAAGGCCTCCGTTGAACATGGCCATGCCATCTCAAACGATTCTCTCTAAGTTTATCATGGATCAGAGCTACTTCCAACCCAGCTCTAATATGGTTATTCCTTTATCCTTCCTAGTTTTCCCACACATCCATTTCAACATCCTCATCCTCATCTCTGCAACACCAAGTTTATTTGTATGACATTTCGTCACACCCCAACATTCCGTACCATACATCATAGCTGGTCTAATGAAAGTCCTATAAAATATTCCTTTTAAGTTGAAAAGGGATACACCGATGGCACAGAACTCCGGTCACACCTCTCCACTCCATCTACCCTATTTTAATCCTCTGGGTATTGTCATCTTCAATGTCGCCCTCCTTATTTACGATTGATCTCAGATATCCAAAATGACCACTTTGCAGGATCTCCCTCTCACCAATATTCACCACCTCATTATCTGTCCCAGAGTTGCTAAAGTTATACACCATATATTTGGTCTTAGTTCTACTTATCTTCAGACCTTTTGATTCCAAGGTTGATCTCCATTGTTCCACTTTGGCATTAATCACTACTTTTGTCTCATCTACCAAAACAATATCATCTGTAAAGATCATACACCATAAGACCTCATCTTGTATGCCTCTGGTTAAGTAGTCCATCATAAGTGCAAACAAATAAGGACTTAAGGTTGATCTGTAAACCAATTGGAGATTGGGAATTCACTGCCTTGGCCCTCCCGTCGTTCTAATGCTAGTCACCACATCAGCATACATATCTTTAATTAGCTCTACGTATTTACTTGACACCCTTCTCTTCTCTAGGATATTCCAGATTAGCTCTCTAGGGATTCTGTTGTAGGATTTTTCTAGGTCTATAAAGACCATATATAGATCCTTCTTGCCCTCTCTATATCTTTCCATGAGTCTCCTAAGTAAGAAAATTACCTCTGTCGAGGATCTTCCTGGCATGAATCCGAATTGGTTTTCCGAAATACTAGTCTCCTTTCTCAGGTGGGTTTCAATAACCCTCTCCTAGAATTTCATCGTATGACTCATTAACTTTATGCCTCTATAGTTATTACAATTCTGAATATCTCCTTTGTTTTTATAAAATGGAACCTCAATGCTTCTCCTCCATTCATCTGGTATTTTCCTAGTGATCATAATCTTGTTAAACAACTTCGTTAGCCAAGATAGACCATAAAGTCCTACGCTCTTCCATACCTCAATTGGGATCCCGTCTGGGTCTGGAGCTTTGCCTACGTTCATCTTTCTTGAACTTCTTTTACTTTAGACATCCTAATTTTGCGTGTATATAGCTATGCGAAGAGGTGTCCATATGAAAAATGTCACTTTCTGCGGCCCTTTCACTCGTGGAGTCTTCATTAAGAAGCCTGTAGAAGTACTCTTTCCACTTCTCTTCAATGTCCTCATCCTTTATTAGTACTTTGCCATCTTCACTTTTGATACATCTAACGTGGTCTAAATCTTTGGTCATCCTTTCTCTCATTTTGGCTATCTTACAAATAGTTTTTTCCCAATCCTCCGAATTCAGATTATTATAGAGATTATAGATTGTCATATTTCTTCGCCCTTGCTTTCCACAAGATCTTCTTAGCTTCGTTTCTGGCAAGCTTGTATCTTGTTGGATACTCTACCTCTTCAGACCTTTGCCATGTTTTAAAGCAAGCTTTCTTGGTCTTGATGTCTGCTTGGACCTCATCATCCCATACCAGGTCTCTCTAGGATTATGTTGTATACCTTTTGTTTCCCCCCAGAACCTCTTTAGCAACTTACTTTATATAGACTGGCAACCTCAATGTCCCATTTTCTTTGTTTGATCTCTTTATCCGTAAATGTAATCAAGGACTTTCCTTTTAATCTCTACCACTTTATCTTAGGGCAAATACACTCTCTTATCCTACGTTTCTGAGAAGTGAGGCGCAAGTCCAAGACCACCATTCTATGTTGAGTGGTTAGGCTTTCCCCAGGAATAACCTTACAATCTTTACAGAATAGTCTGTTGGACCTTCTTGTGAGGAAGAAGTCTATTTGACTGGTATGGTGCCCACTGTTTTAGGTAATTAGATGTTCCTCTCTCTCTTTTTTAAGAAAGTGGTCACAATGGAAAATTTATAAGCTACTGCGACATATCTTGCTATATTACTTTTCTTAATGGAATAAATTTGATCACTTCGAATGCACTTCCTTCTTTGGTTATCATTGTCCACTGTCCTATGTCTTAATGCTTGTCAGTGGACTAATAGCAGCTGGCAAAGTACTTAGAGTATAGGTTCTGATGCTTAGCAAGATATTCGTGAACCTCTTTGCCTGGCTTGGCCCGTTATTGATTGTGGCTGCTTTCTCTACTAGTCACTGATGATGTGTAGGCATTTTTTGTCTTGGACTTTCATTTTGGCTACAAATGATAGCCAATTTCAACTTTGCTCCTCAGTTTGCTTAGATTGTTGTTGCTAACAGATATAGAAGAAGATAGATTGGGCAGAAGTGATTTCACATAGAACACTGCAAGAAGGGACATACTGAACCAGAGTTCAGGAAATATCTTATAATTTACGCTTTTTCCCATAAACCTAAGCAAATCTGGGCAGACCTCACTTGTTGGTACCCCTACCCACATTTTGCAGATTCAAGCACATGCGTGAGAGTTAAGCCTTATATTGGTCAAGAGCAATATGCACTTGGTTTTTGTAACTAAGTCAATGGCTTGGGCATGTGGGAGGTATCCCCACTAGGCACTTGCGCTTTGTGGCTCTGCCCTATTTTAATACAGAACCATCTGTTCAAAAAGCAAGATTGTTGGTACATTTCCCACTTGCTACATGCTATGGGTTTATCTAAGCATGCAATGAGTAGTATTGGGTTCTGTCCCAAGAAATTTTCTGCCTCTGTGTTTGTCTGGGTTTAGCTCTTAATCTTTGTTGGTGGACCAAAAACTGTTGTTAGGTTCACTTTATTGTCATGCTTGTGAGTGTTCATGAAAAATTATGATTTTTTTTAGGGAATCTCTTTAAATATGTATGGGGAATTATTCAACGTGCTGTTATGGCCTGTGGCATTAGGATCCTGAAAGGCTGAAATATAAATTTTCGTAATGCCATGTCTATACTCTATACATGTGTAGCCCATACACTCTTGTGGCAATTGTTTCTCTCTCTCTCTCTCTCTCTTGTTAATATGAAGCTGCTGGTACTTTAGGGGGGAGAAGCACGACAATAAAACAATGAGGTTGCAAGGAGTTCTATTGCTCATTTTAAAAGGCTCCTAGATTTGTTAGTTAAAATCCCACATGTCAAAAAAACATTGGTGGACCAGTGTGAATCAGATCCCCTTTGCACCCTCATCTCTCCATTCATAGACTAGGGGCACCTCAATCTTATAGAAAAGACTAACTGGAACCTCATTTGACCGATAAGGGGTTCTATACCTTTGTTGTAATGATTGAGTTTTTATCTGGCTCTTTTCCTTTTACCATCATTGCACCATTTGTAAATATGTGTACATATCAACCTTAAGCTATGTTTAAGCAATCAAGAAGCTATACATATATACACAAACACCCTCTATATATGGGAGTACACACACGGAACTTTCTCAACCAAAATTGATTGAGAAAAACCTGTTGTAAAATATGTGTAAATATCAACTTATATATATGTTAGGCATATCAAGAACCTGCTGCTATACAGGTATATTCACAAACAGCAGCTATAGATGGAGGTATCCTCCTTCTCAACCAAAATTTCAGCTCCCCTGGGGAGGTTGTCAACATCAAGAAATGGTTTCCAAAAGCCCCTGCTGGGTCCTTTTTTACTTTATTGTTCAATCAACATGATAAGAACATTTCTGTCATTTTAGAAATTGTGGCATGCCCCACAGTTGAGTCTGGCATATAAAGAAACCTTGGTGAATGATGACTCAAAAGTGACACCATTAAGGGCAGTGAAAAATTAGAAAGGATCAGGTCTAGATCTGACAATGCCAAGTCCCCACGTGATCCTTGATTCTGATCTTGGATGAGGACCTGTAGCTGTGTATATATTCATACTTTGCAATCTTATTGAACACTTTATTTTATTTATCACTACACCATTAAGTGTATTTGTGATTTCTAATGACTTGATTCCTCAGCACTTCGACATGCAATACCTTATAATCAGTTTAAATATGATTTTAGTGCTTTGGAGACAATATCTTGTACAGATGCACAATCTCTAGTTATTACATTATTTACATGTTGGTATCCTAATTTGACAAGCTGTACCTGGATTGCCTGAATTGTCAAACCCAGACCAACCTAGTTTTGATCCAAATAAAAGACATTGTTAAAGCCAGATTTTTAGGAAAGGTTTCATTTTAGGGACATGGTTAAATCTTGGACAAACATGAGTGGTCTGATGGGTCGGAGAAAGCATTGACACCGATACGCACCACTAGTATATGTAGTCATCTTCAAAAGATTAGTTGGCCTTGCAACTGAGTGCAATCGGTGACTGACATGGTATTGATCGTACTCTTCTAGACTCTCATTGCTCCATTATGTATGAGGGTGGGGTGATAACTTGTTTATGATGTGCAGTTATGCATGAATTATGAAATTCACCCGGAGGCCGGAGCACCCCCACAGTAGATGTTTTGAGTGCCCAGAGAACTCATATATTGAGTTTCTACGGGAATCAGGAACTATTTTGGCACTGAAATGCATGATGTTGGAATTCAAGTTTATTTGTTTTTTTTATTTTTTTAATGTGCACCAAGAAATAATGAACATAGGATATTTATTTTATCTATAAGTTAGAACTATGTAAAATACGCCAATGTCAAGTATCTGCAATACAAGCGCACCCTTATTGTTTTTCCCTCCCACTTGTCCTTGGATCCATCCTTTTTCTCATTTTTTACAAAATCCCTTTTGTAAGCAAGCTAACTTGATCTTTGTTTTCCTTTTCCTCTGCACTGTGGCTCAAAGATTTACAAGGTCATGTCCGAGAAAAATGTGAGAGACAAGTTGAATCTTTTTCAACTTAAACTTAGAGCATATGATAACAATTGGCTGGACTTTATGATCTTCTTTTACCTGGAAGAGTCACCACATATGCTGGTCCTTGTCATACTAGTTTCAGTATATTTTCATTGGGCCTTCTTTATATCTTGTTCTTTGCTTCGTTCTCCCCCCCCCCCCCCCTTTAAATTTTTAGGAGAATGGTGTTTATATTCCTAATGGTCTTGAAATATTTGTTATATTTGAACTGTAAAAGTTTGTTGTCCTTGACTCCTGTGATAAGCTTATGCTGTATGAAAAAATTACGAATTGCTTTGTTTGATGGCTAGATAACTTTCTGATAACATTGCATATTTCCCCCTTCTTCGTTATCTTTTTTTCTTATTACCGTCGATTTGATGACAGATATGCAAGCAATATGGAAAACAACAAGCGAGTTGATCTCTTTGATGGGCCTGGGTGTGATGAAGAGAATGTTTTATTGGCTTCTTGTAAGCATGCACCATCTGTTACCGTGCAGTTTTCTTTTTCATTATCCATGGTCAACCAATATTTCTGCTAATTTAAGTTGTGTAGAGTGGAAACATTGAAATGGTTGTCATATACATCACCCTCCGTGTCAGTATGATGTCCATAGATGAAATGAGTGCGGTCTTTGGACATTTGTGGGCGTAAGACTAGGGAAGATGAATAGGAGGTTAGAAGTTAATATAGATTTATGGCAGGATGGGCAATGATCTATTGAATAAACTGATGGGCCCCCATTTATCTCAGACCAGCTTGCACTTCTTGAATAGCTCTCTAGCATACTTGCTTGTCTTCCCAAGAAAAATGGGTAAGCTAAAGGATGGACAGAATCAATAGGAACAGGAGGAGGAGGAGGAGGGAGTGAAGTTGCTGGATCTGAAAACACAGCTAGTAAATAAGATGGTTATCTAAACCACCCTCTTTTGTTCACTATGTACCTTAAATTACTGGCTTGTTCCATAGGACTGGAGCACATAAAAGACATGGAGCATCTAAAGAAACTTAACAGTGCACTATGGCTAAATAGCTTTTTACTGCTTCACACTTGAAGATATTTGAAGCTAGAGGTGGTGGTGTGCTCCTTAAGAGGTCATAATACCATACTAAATTAAGGTACATCTGTGGAAACAAATTGTACTGCATTCAAAGATGCTGTAAATTTTAAATGAAAGGAAAATCTGTTTGGATAATCTGTATTGCACTCACGGTTGTCATGGCGTCTAGGCGATCCAAGGCATTGGAGAGGGTCCAAAATCAGGTTGACACCTTGACAACTATGATTGCTCTCAAAACTCCTGTTCAGTTAATGCCCATTGTGCTATAAAAATACTTAATAAGGAGTATGTTAATGTTATTGCTTGAAGGCTTAGTATCATGTAGATAATGATCTGCACATGATAAACTCATATACATGACCAAATCTTTCAGCATATAAAAATCGGTCTCTGGTTGAATAATTGGACAGGAAAACATCATGTTCAGGAAGCAAGATGAAGTCTTTATTTAATAATAAGAAGGGTGTGTTGGCAATTGGATGAAGACAAGATATGGGATTTAGAATGAGAAATTCTCCGGCTTGAAATTCTTTTGATTATGTCATAGTGATGGGCATGAGATGCATAGGTTATAATAAATCATACAATTAAAATATCATGTCTATTAGATTCATAGACTATCATAGTGGTTACTGCGACCCAAGGCGTTGGAGGGGGGGCCTGGACGCGTGGTGACACTAATAAGGTGCTTGGACGCCTAGGCGACGCCTCAACAACTGTTTGCTATTATGAAAGTGTGAATAGATAATTTTCCCCGTAGCAAATTCTGTTCTTGATTTTAAGGTTGAAGAAGCAGCGAGTTGATCCTCAAGTGTTTAGGTTTTTTGAGATGAAGTATTGGCTAGTCAATGTCGGAGCGATGACCAGTCAAGAAAAATAAAATGATCTTTTTTTTCTTCTTTAAAGTTAGGGGTTTATATGACATGCTGACAACAATTAGACCACAATATGAAATAAGATGTATTATATTAGATATTCACCTTACCAGTATTTACAAATTTTATAGGGCACTCATACGATCGGCTATGATGTATGGTGTGGAATGTTGGGCAGTTAAGAAACATAATATATATAAACTTAGTGTAGCTGCGATGAGGATGTTGAGACGGATGTGCGGTAAAACTAGGAAGGATAATAATAAATGAACAAAGTAGATCTGATTTGGGATTAGCTCCGATGCATGATAAGCTGCGAGAAATTCGTTTGAGGCGGCATGTCCATGTACAATGGAGTCCTTTAGATGCTCCAGTACGGGGGAGTGATTTGATTCAGATTTAAGGATCTAAAAGAGCCAGGGGTAGACCCAAAATGACTGTGGGAGAAGTGGTGAGAAAAAATATGCATAGCTTAGGCCTTGTAAAAAGAATGGCTTTGAATAGAGCTGATTGGAGGGTAAGGATCCATGTAGCCGACCCCATTTAGTTGGGATAAGGCTTAGTTGAGTTAAGTATTTACTATTTACCACAAAAAGCGGATTGGTGGTATTTGCATACCAAAGTGGTGAATGCTAAAAGAAGTCGAAAACAACCATTCTGTTTTGCTGTATGGCCAATATGATAAAGATAAAAAATTCTAGCTAAATTACAAAGTCTGATCCCAAAATCATAATTGCCTAAAAGTCATTGAATAGCTTGTACTTGACAAGCCACTTGATTTGTCAACTAGTTCAACCTAGGTGATCGACTTGCTGGTAGCACCTAACTAATGCATGGGTCAGTCACTTCATGCCCCTCGAAATCTTGTCCTTACCGATACACTACTTATTTTTTAAAAACAATTTGTGTTTTCACTATATCTATCAATACAGGACTGATACAGTCTGATATGGGTCCGACACTGGTGATACACTCGATATGCCTCCTATAAACCTGCAAAATTGAAACTATGACTCAAAACTGGAGCAACCAAAGGCCTTGGAAACTTTTGTTTTTTCCGATGTGTGGGGAAATCATCTAGCATAAAAAATGACCCTAATCTTCACCATTTCAACAAGTTTTGGGGATTTACAGTACTCACGTATCAAAACAGATTTGGGCGAAAAAGAGGTAAAGTTGCAGATCTCTCTCTCTCTCTCTCTCTCTCTTTTGTTATGCATCACTAAATTTATATATATAAATTCATAATAAAGTTTTTTATTTTATGCTTTGAAACCTGTATCTTTAAACCTTGATTATTGCACTTATCTAACACCTTCAATGTTGGTTGGTATAGTTTAATCTATATATGTTGGAAAAAAACCCATGCTTCCTTTTGATGTTTATGAACTTTTTCCTTATTAACCAATTTTTGCAGTTTATGGATGTTAACATCATGCTCATTTCAATTATTTCTGAAGCTGGACCTATTTTTTTTTCAGCTATGTCTAATCAACAATTAATAGATAGAGGAAACCATATGATGGATGATACTGATCAGGCCATTGAGCGCTCAAAGCAGGTCAGCCCTCCCCCCTTCTTGGTGTATGTTTTGCTCTAAGGTACTGTAGCGAAGAATGCTGGTGCTGGTCATTATTTGATGATTTGGGATGACATGAGTCCTTTATTCTTTTTATTGAACCTTTGATCATTTTGATATTACTTGAGAAATTTTCTAAATATAACTGCATGGGATCTGTTAAAGATACATATGTGGGGTGGTAGTCTTAGCTAAGTAATTTGGGATTTAATCGTTATATTATTTCTGTTTGCTATTATAGTTATGTTTCAGTTTCTTTTGTAACTAGCTTCTAGGTTTAGCTAGGTAAGAGGTGTTAGAGTCATATTCCGTTGTAACTCTTATTTGTTTTTCTATATATAAAGACATGAAGGTTGGTACTATAGATACACACCATCTGTCGTCCAGCTCTTTTCCCAACTTCTTTTCTCTCCCTCTCTTCTCAGTTCTCTTCTTCTTCTTCTATAGATTCTGGTTTGTTTTCTCTTTGGCTTTGTTACAGGCTTCTTGTAGAATTCTTCTTTCTTCTTCAAGCAGCCATTGATCTTTCTTTATTTATTTGTTTTGTTTTACATCATTAATGTTGGCTGTTGTGGAATCCGGAACTATGTCAGGAACTGCTGGTTCTCTAACTCCATTGAAAGAATTTCAATGACATTATAAGAAAAAGGAAAACATTAGTGGTGCATTGAAGCACAAGGTTTTAAATCTCAGGATCACAGATCAGATGGGACACTGCTGATAGTGAGGCAGATAGGCTGATTCACACGTTCTGATCCCAAGATTCAAAACCTTGTTGAAACTTTTCTGCTCAGGGCATTAAACATCAGGACTATGGATAATGCCAGTAGACTCATTGGTTGAAAATTGAAATATGCAGCTGGTGGTTCACATTTATGGCTTCGTAGAATGTAGATGGTTAGTTTACAGTTGTGCACAGGTTGCTCTCTCTCTCTTATCCGGGGGGGGGTGGTTGGGGTGGGTTGGAGCAGTTTTGAGGGTTGTCCATTCTTTTGAAAGTATAGTTGGGCAGAAGAAAGAGGATAAATCAGATACCAATTACCTGCATGATTGGTCTTTTTCGCAAGTTGTCTCTTTTTTTTTTTTTTTTTTTTTTAATAAGAGTAGGTTATCTCAACAAAATCGGAAGGTTAACGAGCTTCCAGTTGGTACTGCAGTTGCCTTGATGTTGTATTATGCCTCCCCACCCCCCACCCCCCCCCAAAAAAAAAAAAAAAAAAAAAAAAGGGGCCCATGGTTGATATATTTTAAAGTAAAAAAAGATAAGAAAAATTATCATGGTTTGCCTTGATGTGTATCCCTGTTTATGACATAACTTCTGTTTGAGCAAGATTGAGAAGAAAAATTCAACTTCAATAGTTTGAATTATTCCAAATTATAACTTATTCAGATCTACATGGGACATGTTCTAAATATTATCATGGTTATAGGTTGTTCAACAAACAATCAATGTTGGAGCTGAGACGGCAGCTGCTCTCAAGGAACAGGTTTGTGTCATTTGACCAGATTCCAGATCAAAGATTCCAAAAGTTCAGGCTTATTGCTACATTCTATTTGGTTTATTTTTCTCTTATTTTTTCCATATTGGGAACTAATTTTTTTTTTTGTTGTAATTTCTATGTTTAGACAGAACAAATGAGTAGGATTGTCAATGAGCTGGACTCGATCCACTTCTCTATCAAGAAGGCATCTAAACTGGTTAAGGAAATTGGTAGGCAGGTCAATTTCTAAAATTTTTCCATCTCCTTTCTTTTTCTTCTTTCCAGTATTATGTTGAGTTGTGTTTGTTGCTGTGGTACTCATATTTGTTACTTTTGTTGTTACTTGTCATCCTCTTTCTAGGTTGCAACTGACAAGTGTATAATGGCCATGCTTGTCCTGATTGTCATTGGCGTCATAGCCATCATCATTGTGAAGGTATATATGTGTGTATTCTGATTTTTTTTCTTCTAATTTATGGTGAAAATCTATATCTTTTTAGTTTCTCTCGATGAGAATGTCTACATAAATGGGCGGACAAAAGCTATTTTCTTCCTCGTGGCAGGTTGAATGGGGCTGAAATTTTGTGGACAGGTGGACCCAATGTCCCTTTTTCACATGTCAAGTTTTAGCTCAAAAGGAGTTAATCACATGGAAGCTGGAGTATAGAAAAATTGACTTCAAAAGAGTACACAAATGCTTGAATGACCGAGGGATGCATTATATGACCTAGAATTACCACTAGGCTTGCGGGAAGGAATCTCCTCCACTCCCAACCTTTTGCTTTACCACAATAAGGCTGGTGCTGCATCACCACAGTCCAAGGAACAGCATCGCCACTGACCCAAAGAGGCAACAACCAAGCTTCTCAATCACTCAAAATCATTGGAGGCTGTGCTTCCTTTGTTTTATTTATAATGTGTTGTATCACAAAAAAAGTAACTCTAAAAACTAGCAACTCTTCTAGAAAGAAGATCTAAGTGCTATTAAACAAAAATAATACCAAATAAGCAACTCCTGTATTGCTGTTGACTTAGCAACTAAATCTATTACAAAATAGAACTAGAATAAAAGAAACTATCACAAAATAGAGACTAAAGCAGTAGTGGATCTAACAGAATATTTCAGGCAGCAATCTTCTAGATGATGTCGTCATCTAGATAAACTCCTCTCTATGCAAATCACATGGGGCTCACACACACAATTCTACGTTTAATTTTTAGATTATCTTCCATGCAAATCTCCTCCAAATTTTTTAAAACAAACAATAAACACCAAAATAGAAACTAACTACTTGATCCCGTATAGGACTCCAATCCCTAATATTTGGCCTTGTTGGATTGCCCCCATTACAATAGTAAACACAAAATAATAAGCCCATGACCCTTACAACTCATTGGGCTCTCAAATTAAGTCTAACCTAAAGAAAACTTAAACCATGGGTTCAGTTAGACCCAATAAACTAAGCCAAACCCAAAACAACAGGCCCATGTTTCTTGCTGGAATTCTGCATCAATTCTTCCTGTCTTGAAAATAAACTCGTCCACCAGTTTTGTATCGATGCTGAATTAGAACTGCATGATCATCCTTCAATTGGAAGTAGAATACGACAACCGTTGATTTCATCTGCCATCCCTAAGCTCTGATACGAAATATGCAGAAACAGTCTCGAACCAGCATAGCCAACGAGAGATCAACTGCAACATGATCGTATAGAGGGTCAAATCAATATTGATAACAGAATTTTCTAACACCTTTTGTTTTTTTAACATATGAAAGAAGAAATAAAAGGGATATGACTTAGAGTCACCACTAGACCTGCAGGAAGGAATCACCACCAATCCCAACCAATTGCTTCCCCACAATAGGGCTAGGGCTGCATCACCACAGTCCAAGGAACACCATCACCACTGACCCAAAGAGGCAAAAGGCAAGCTTCTCAATCACTCAAAACCGTTGGAGGCTGTGCCTCCTTTGCTTTTTTTATGATATGTGTTGTATTACAAAAAAAGTAACTCTAAAAACTAGCAACTTTTCTAGAATGAAGATCTAATTGATATTACACAAAAATAAAACCAAAATAGCAACTCCTAGAATAAAATAACTATTCTAAATAGAAACTAAAGTAGTAGTGGATCTAACAGAATATTCCAGCCAGCAATCTTCTTGATATTCTCCTCTCCATTCAAATCACATGGGGCCCACGTAAATTTTCATTCGATCTTTTAGAATATCCTCCATGCAAATCTCCTCTAAATCTTCTAAAACAAACAATAAATACCAAAATACAAACAAACTACTTAATCCCGTATAAGACTCCAATCCCTAATATTTGGGCTTATAGGATTGACCCATCACTATAGCAAACAAAAAAATACTAAGCCCATGCCCCATATTAAGCCTAACTTAAACCATAGGTTCAGTTGTACCCAATAAACTAAACCAAACCCAAAACAACCGGCCCATCTTCTTTCTTGCAATCTGCATCAATCACCCTTCTACACAATTAGGTGTGCTCGTTCCCCTATTTTTGTTGGTGTGCCCATTGAGAGAAACTTTGCCTAATTATTAATTTCTATGTATCCCATATTTTAACCAATTGGAGTGAAAATATACCTTCAGCTTTTCTACAAGTGATAGGTTATAGTTATTGAAGAGAAGAGGGAATAAAGGCCATTAGGTTTATAATTAATGGGCACTTTGTTTCATGTCTCCTATGCTGAAACATCAAGACTAGATTTACTTTGCTTACCAGGCTATTTAACTACCAAGATTGATTTAGAATCGGACATTTTATACTTCTCGGGGTGCTCTGAAAACATTTTTTTGGGAATTTTCCTTTGTAGTATATTTTCTTGAAAGCAAAAAATGCAATGTTAAGTGTTAAGTGTAAATTTCAACCATACACACCGAGTGTCATCACCTCCTGTAAACATGTTATTTCTCATGTTTCATGGCACAATTGTGATGAGTTCTTTATTTCTAATTCCAAACGTCTCCAAAGTTGGATCTTGGAACTAATACGATGGGCATAGAATGTCTTGACCGTTTGGAAAAGAAAAGGTTCCTGCATCTCTAATTGGTTGAAATAGTGTCTCTCTAATAATAAATTGACCACCTTCGATTATTTGGTATGTGGGCATCGTAATGCCAGAGTTTATTCTCAAAAAGATGAACTGGATGAATTTTGGAGGGCGGGGTTTACCCATTTATGAGATTTCTAGCTGTGTGTCCTAGACTCCTAGTATAGAAGGAAGCAAGGTTTGAAAATTCAATCGAAATTGTTGAACTTTGAAAATTGTTTTGGATTCCATGGACCTTGAAACTAAATCACATGGAAACAAAAGAATACAATATTTCATCGAAATAATCAAAACAAAAGTATTGAAATACCAAAAACTTTAATTGAAATGATTGAAATTTTATTTTACTTTCTTCATATAAAATATCAAAATTGGAGTTAGAATGCTTCAAATTGTTCTAAAACTTACAAATCTTGGGAGATTCAAATCTCTCCTTAACTATCTAAGCTCCTATGATAAGATTGGAAGGAGATTCAATGATATTTGCACACATTTGGGGTAAAATTTCAAGAAAAGTTAAGTCCCTAAAACTCATCATCTTGGTTTAATTTTTTTTTATTTATTAGATTTGAACAATTTTTGACTCATCATCTTGGTTTTATTTTTTATTAGCTTTGAACAATGTTTGAATGCTTAAGTAAGATTCTAATGGGGGATATCTAGGGACTTGAGGGACAGGAAGAAACCTCAAATAAAAGCTAGAATCGCAAGAAATTAGGAACCAAAGCAAAGCAATATTATCGGCAAAAAACATCACTAAAAAACCTCATCTTGAATGTCTATTGTTAAATCATCCATGATAAGTGCCAACTAATAAGGGCTTAAAGCTGATCCTTGATGTAACCCAATTGAAATTGGGAAGTCACTACCTTGATCCCCCACAGTTCTTGCAGTCAACACACCATTGTACATATCTTGAAGTATGTCTACATATTTGCTTGAAACACTTCTATTCACTAGTACTTGCCAGATTAACTCTCTAGGGACTTTGTCATAAGCATTTTTTAGATCAATAAAGACCATATGGAGATCTTTCTTGCAATCTCTAAATCTTTCCATGAGTCTCCTAGGTAAGTAAATAGCTTCTATCATGGTTCTTTGTGGTGTAAGACCAAATTGGTTTTCTGTAATAATAGTTTCTTGTCTAATGTGAGTTTCAATAACCCTCTCCCATAATTTCATAGTATGTCTCATTAGTTTTATGCCTCATAGTTATAACAACTCTGAATAGCACCTTTATTTTTATAAATGGGAGCCACAATGCTTCTCCATTCCTCTTGCATTTTCCTTGTACTCATAATCTTATTAAAAAACTTGGTTAGCCAAGATAAACCATAGATTCCTATGCTCTTCCTTCTATTGGGACCCCATCTGGACCTGGTGTCTTCCTTACTTTCATCCTCCTTAAAGCTTCTTTTACTTCAGGTACCCTAATTTTTTTGTCCTTAAACTTTCTTGAAACCCATATTCCACAAAGTAATTAGGTTGGATTGGCTTTGTTAGGCCCATATAATAATTTGGTAACCACATTAGGTTTTGTTGGCTCGTGAAAGTGTATGGACAATAGTATGAATAATTACTTGGTGTCAATATTATATTATGTGCATAATAACTTATATGTAGGGGGAAGTGCTTGTAATGCAGTGGCGGCAGCCAGCCAGTGCCCAGTGGGTCTGGTTGTAGTCCAGGGAGGTCGACTTATCGGCTCTCCTACCCCCCATGCTCCCAAATAAGTGCGGTCCCCTTGGATCCCCATGGGCACCCTGCTGGCCCCTTAGGTGGTCTTGCAACCCCCCAAAAAAAAAACTTATATATAGGTGAAAGGACACAATACCTTTGCTATACACTAGCAAAATAGGGTGCATTATTCATCTGATTATCCATACATGTGTATTTCCATAATTTTCCCTCATTTCCCAATTTATTTTTTTGCAAATTTCGACCATTTTGAAGAAACATTTCGGTTTTGACAGGGGTCAAAATTACCTATTTTGTCGACTTCTCAAACCTTTTGAGTAAAGTTCATTTAGCATGGTGGATCTCAGGCCCTTAATGGTTCTCTTCATGTAGGATGGATCCTAACCTTTAGTTGTATGATCTTGCAACTGTGTATGTGCATCTTGTCCATGCCAGAAACAGGATATTTGAATTTTCAATTTTTGATTGATTCAATTCAGCATTCACATTTTGGTTTGGATATACTTGGGGGGCTGATTATAGACCTACATCTAGTGAGCTAGTTAGATAATGTTACTTGTGAAATTGTTGGCTATTGTACCTGCAACCCTTTATTTGTTTTACTCATTTGGAATATGGTAATTTATCCTCTTTTTTTTTTTTTTTTACCTCTGTTTGGACTTCCAGCTTGTGAACCCTAATAACAAGGACATTCGGAATATTCCTGGGCTTGCCCCACCAGCTCCTGCACGGAAACTTCTTTGGGATCTGAATTAGCGTACAGAAAGAGAACCATCTCATGCGACTGTTGTGTGGTATAGGATGAATTGTGTGAGAATTTCTTTTATAGTATTTTCTGTATGTTACCCACATGAATGGAAAATCCAAAATACCATATAAGGAGCAGATTATGTAACACAGGGTTGCTGAAGCCCCAGTCTGATTAGCCATGGTGCAAGATGTTGGTTTCCAATCTTATGCCATTATTGTGGCCAACAATGCAGTTCCGACCTCACAAGCCCCAAATGAGTGAGCTTATCTTTGTGATGATATACGATTGCAGAATTAGTCGTCTCAGTTGATTGAGACGATCCTGTACAATAGTTAGATGATTTCTCTACATATTTTCTTCCATTTCTTATGTTTTTTCTTGTCTTTTACTCTTATATTTGATGTTTATTTGGGGTTAGATGTTCATATTTTTTTTTAAGTATTCTTCCTTGTTTCTTTGTCTGTGGTACCAATAGATTGTGATTATATTTATTATTCAACTATTTAAGGACTTGAAAACTTTATTTACTGCCATGATTTCATTCCAAGGGGATAAAGGAGCGGTTTCTGTCTCTAAGGACCCTCCATCAATGCAACGGGACCAGTTAGAGGATATATAAGGATATATCCACACCCTCTAGTTAAATTTACCATTATGGAACCTGTGTTAGTCAAATAGTTCTTAAGGATATATAATCATTTTTGTGCTTTCCAGATTAAATGACAAAACACATTATTCCAACAATCCTCAAAACTAGTAGTGAGTAAAAGTTGAGTGTTGGGGTTCTACATGAAAGCGATTATCTCACATCTTATGTGAATAGTCTAATGTGAATGCATATAAGGATTTGGACACCCTCTCAATAACTAACTTTTAAAGGTGAGTTTTATCTGAATTCTCAACTAGTGATATCAGAGTTATAGCATTTCCCATACACTGGTTAAAGGTCATGATAGCCACCAGAACTTGGGTCGATGAGATCATTCAAACACCATAATGAGGGTTGCTTTATTCTTGACCGATCCATTATTCTTAAAACAGATATTGCATTTAATTAACGAGTAAAACATGACAGAAGCAATGCTCCTTTTGAGGTATATATATACAAGGTCGAGGCTTCAACTCAGGCCGGCCTTGGGTAAAAAAAAAAGGTTGTACCTAGTGCACAAGGCTCCTGCGTTTAGCAGGGTCTGGGGAGGGTCAGATGTACGCAGCCTTACCCTTGTTTTTAGAGAGACTGTTTCCAGGATTTGAACCCGTGACCAAGCGTTCAGCAAATGAACACTTGACCAACGCTAGGTCTTGACTCATATATGTTACCCTTAAGTTGGAACTGGGCCCAAACCATCGACCCTGACTATTTGACACCTCTAGTTAATTTGTCTACCACTTGACTACTCTGTATTTTCATGGTAATATTATCAATGTTATCATCTATCAATAAGGTAGGTTTCAACCTGAGCCAATTTTACCATTTATTTTAGTTTTTATTACTTAAACTAGATTGAGGTGGATTTAGATATTAGTAATTAGAAATTTAGAACTCTAATTACAGTAATTTTTTTTCCATTTATTTTAGTTTCTAGTCTCTCTCTCTCTCTCTCTAGCTTCTTTGACCAGGTGTGTATTAGGGCAGGTTATGGGAAAGGGATTGACCACCTTCCAAATTCCAATAAAGAATTGAATTCCTCCCCAAAACCAGATCCATTCCATATAAAACTTCTACTTCATGTTCCACTAAGGAAAATTTTCAATTATATATAAAAAAGCCAGGTTATACTCAAGCTGTTATCATGCGGAATGCACCCTCTAGAAGGGTGATTATTTTTATGAAATATAAATGATAAGGGAAAAGATAGCTACACTATTTGTACAAATTCTTTTATACCCTCTTCACATAAAAAACATTGACACTCACAATGATATTTCTCTTTTCTATTGTGATCATGTGAGCCTCATATGGATGATACCATTTTTCAACCTCTCGGATTCCTTCTTACATTGTCCTTGTAAGAAACCCTCCCCCAAATGGTAATTACAAAAGTTTCTATATCATACAGTATCATCAGATTTTATAATTATCTTTTGTCTTATATGATTTATTTTAGATAATATATATATATTATGCACTATATATAGAATCTTAGTTATAAGTTCTTGCGCTTGAATGAGACTCTGGAATAGTGCTACGATACTTCAGATATTTGTATACATGGAAGGTCATTGTGATATTTTAATGATTTTGATTATCTATATCCACTATAAAGAAAAACTTTCACAAAAAAATAAAGGAAGAGTTTTTGTATATGGCCGTACATGGTGCACGATCGTGCTTTCAACTGTTGGACAGACATGATCGTGTATAGTACACGGACCCTCATCCCCATCCAATGGTGACAGGTATAATCTTATACCATGCATGACCGTGCACAAAACTTTTTGCCAAAAAATATAGCCCAAGAAAACAGAGGACATTAGCTATTTCTTCCATTTGAAAAGAGAACCATAGCCCACAATTAAGTTCTATATTGTTAGATGGTTGAGAAAAAAAATTGGAAGCATGAAGTCTGAAAGATATGACAACATAGCTTTTGAGAGCATTGTTCATGAGTAGTTGATATTATCAGCAATTTACATGTCATCCTAGGAAGCATAAGGTGAGAGTGAAGGGTACAGAGGCGACTTAAGGAGGGTGGATAAAGTATCCCTGAGGCTTTATTTGGGTCAGAATAGTACATGAAATTTTGTCCAATTTAATTGAAGAAGAAAAGCTATTATTTTTTCACACTATAGGTTTAGTTCCTGCATGAACATGTTTAGCATATGGAAGATGATGTCTTAAATCTAGACCATCAAAATCTTAAACAATCCTCTACATGTTTCACTTGTTGTTATTAGCTTTTGTGGTCCACCATGAGTTGCACTTTAGTTACATAAATAAGGACCATTGAATTTTTCACACCTTACAAAACGAAAAAAAAAAGGGGTTACTTTGTTTATTGCGAGAGCAAGATATTAAATAAGATATGAGATATTCAATATAATGTAAATATAGCAAGCTTTCAAAAACAAATTAGAGGTAATGTTTCCTGTCCAGAGCAGATAGATAAAGAGCAGATGGTCATTTCTTTAGAGATGTCAGTTCCTGTAAGGAGGAGAGAGACATAGCGTGGGAGGTACTAGTACACCCTTCGTTCTTGGGTACAAAACTGCTTCCCAACAAATTATTATAGTAGTTTTATGAAATATACATTCAATATCATGGAACTAGCTTTGATCCCTACAATTTTATTAAGTGTGATACTTATCAGTTAATATTAAATATAAGAACTTGTTGAATTCCAAATAATATAAAGATAAGAAAATGGACTCAAACACTCAATTACTTGGAACAATTTTATAGGCAATTAGTTATATGCCTATGAAATATTAGCTATTAGAAAGCCTATTGTATTCTCGAATATAATATAACAAGCATGGATTTAAGTATCAGTACTGGGTGTATCAGAGGGGTGATTTTAAGAGACATATTGTATTGTATTGGAGAAACGTAAGATACGAATGGAAATGATCAAGAAATGCATGGATGTACTTATAATACATATAAAACATAAGTTTGAAGTATAAAACACCTTATTATGCAATATGAAAATATATATAATCTTGATATAAGGATTTGAGTCGTAAAAAAATGAGACCTACAACTTTATCACTTTTTCAGTCAAATCTGTTTCGATCCATAAAAAATTGTTGAAATGGTGAAGATTAGAGTCGTTTTATATGTAGATGATTTCCCTCCCAATTTGTATTGAAGGAAAAAAACAAATTTTCAAGGCCTTTGGTTGCTCTCAGTTTTGTATCTTACTCACGATTTTTGTTTTGCAGGTTTAAAGGAGGCATATCAAGTGCATTTTACCTGAATTGAATAGTATCGGTCCTATATTGTAACGTATCAGTTTTGTATCGAATTATGTCGATCTCGTATCAATCAACATATCGCCAATATGATACAATACCTATCGATACTTAAAACCCTGAATACGGGACAAAGTATAAAGAAGTATCTAAAAATATTTAAAAAAAAAAACTCACATTCATGTACCTTCATTATTTTGTCATGCATAAGTATAACACAACTAGTTGGACTCAGAGAGTTGACTACAAATATGGATGAATTTTAAAATCGATGTATCACAGTTTTCTTTCTGGTAATTGTACCCACAATTAGTGTCACAAAAAGTTAAGCATAGATTGGAATGACTACATATACTTATTTTGTATTAAACTACTACCAATATGTTGGAATTATAATAATGAAAAACATATTAACACTTTCATTATTAATATGGTATAATAAAATGGGAAAAAAGAACGTTATCTGGGTGCGTGCAAATGATCGATGTGCCCCCGAGAAATTCTACCTTTCCATGGGGGTGCGGCGGTCATTTTTTGGGGTCACAACGATCATTTGCCCGCACCTAGATAGCGTTCTTTCTCCCAGTACAATAATCTTTCTTAGAAAAAATATTTTTTTTTGTCCATTACTACTATTAAAACATAATACCGTATGCTAGCACCCTATGTCTCTCTCTCTCTCTCTCTCTCTCTCTCTCTCCTCCCTTGAAATGATTCCCTTACCCCTCAAATGAAGTAAGAGAGAGATAAACACATAGGGTGCTAGCATACAGCATACCGCTAGCATACCGAACATTTTCCCTAAAACATATAAGTAAGTTATATTGATAAAACTTCTTTCCATTATGAAATTTAGTTACAAGAGAGCTACTATAGATGACACTTTGACTCGTCAGATGGGGGTTCAGAGTTTTATTTTCCCTTAGGGGGGGGGGGAGGTGAGGCCTCGTGTTGCAAAGTTAAAACTATGATGATTGAATTAAACTTACTTAATTTTTATGATAATCTGATAAAAATATATTTTTGATTTTTTTAATAATTCAAAGTGTTCAAATTTTTGAAAAATGACATAATTTCCTTCAAATTCTTTTATTTTTCAATTATAGTTTGAAAATATAAAAAATAAAGATAATATTAATTAAAGAGTAAAAAATACATGTTGTGTAGATATTATGATTAATTATTAATAAAAATAAATAAATATCATAATTAAAATAATAATAAATTAATATAAATTATTAAATTATTTATGTGATCCAATTCACAAGGAACATGATTGAGAATTATATGATCGTCTATCTCCGAGGAAGAAGAGAAACATAATCAACTTGAATTAATATACTTTAGGGCAGAATCATGGGATAAACTATACATGCAAGCATGCATTTGTACCGAACCAGATAAGTCCAAAAGAGTGTATATGAAAACTAAAATGGTGTATAGTAGGTTGCAACAAACCAAAAAAGATAAATTAAAATACAATAATAGAAGATTACAAGAAGGTGGTAAACTAAAAGAAATAGCCATGGTCATTTCACTCGAATTTTTGTCAATCCAAAATAAGTAAAAAATAAAACTTAGAACATCACTTCAATATTTCAAATTTCAATCTTTTTATCGGCAAAAATTTTCATGATAGTAGATCAAGTGAGGGAGTCCTTAATTAGGACATCTATTTCCACCATGTGGAAGGATCCAATGGTAATTCTGACTTCTAGATAAGTAGGAGATGAGTTAAATAAACTACATGTCAAATTTCATATACAAATTCAATCATTTACCTCCCATTGTACATGTACTACCATACTAGTATTTTATATTCATGTCAAATTCTTAGAATTTTCAATAAATTGTTTCATCACATGATCAACTTCAAATGGGTTGAAACTTGACATGTGAACAAGGTTCTAAAACTTGGGTTTCGACTAGGTTTCGTCCATATCTCGGTCAAAACCTGACATTTTCTCCAGGCTAATTCGAACCTTGGTTTCGAGGCCCAGAAGTTTTTTTTGCCCTGATTCTTATTGTGTTGCTTATTTTTGACATTTTAAACTCAATCCATGCATTAGTTTCACATAGATAACACTAAAAATATTTCTTGTGGTTTTGATCTAAGTTTGATACTGTATATTGTTCTTGGACATGGTATCGAATAAGGTTTGACCGAAATATAATTCCTTCAATATAAATGAGATTTAAGCAATCTTGGATTTATCAGAAAGTTTTGTTTTGATAGCTTTCCAACAAGTCCAAGATTGCTTAAATCTGATTTATATTGAATGAGTTATGTACCAGTCAAACTTAATTTGGTGTTCGCGAATGTTGTCAAAAGCGCTCTAAATGAAAATATTTTTTTGGACATCAAAACAAATGAATATTTTACTGCACTTTTGTTTTTTAGCACTGTTTTACCATATTAAGATTTATGAAATTTTTAGATTTGAGAAAAACCCCAGCATTAGAAAGTTGAAAATTGCACATATCGTCGAAAATCCAGTTTTTGTTCATGAACTGGGGGGTTGACTTTTGTCCCTTTTGGAATTTAATTTTTTAACTATTTTTATTGGATTCAAATACGGTTATGAATAATATCTTAAGTAAATGAAATACAAATACAAAAATATTTACTTAAGAAAATGAAATACAAATACAAAAATATTTACTTAAATGATATTAGACATAACTGTCTATCCTGGTTTCTGACAGTTTCTGTCATAAATACCTGTCTGTCCTAGTTTCGAGCCAATTTTCCTTTAGTTTCGATGGGCATATGTGTCGAAACCACAAAAAACTAGTCGAAACCAATCGAAATTGGTCGAAACCATCGAAATCCGATCGAATCCAGGGATTTTATAAAATTTCCCTTCAACTCGTCTCGAAAACCTACGAAACCGAGTTAACTCGGTGGTTTCGACAGGTTTCGGCCGAATTTTTCTTCCATGCATGTGAATAGGGTATCTTAAGTCCAACAATCCATAAAATATCAGCCAGTCTGATCATGGCTCAGTTAAGTGTACTGTTCAACCAGAAAAGCTTCTCCTTTTCTTATTGTAAAAAAATTATAAAATTGTGTGAATTTAAAATCACATAGCCTCATTTGTACGATAATGGATCATCTGTACGTACGTGAAGGTGAACGTGCATGTGAGATGTAACCACTTATCCTTTTGTTTTCATTAATACCCCTCGTGCCCTTGTAAATGGCAAAATGGGATAGGTGGTTACCTCTCACACGTATGTGCAGAGGAACTGGACTCCATTGGTCCTGTACCTCAATGTGTCAAACCTGCTCCGATTGCCATTTTTATTACCGCATGCTAAAGCCAAAATTTTAGAAATAAATTAGTTAAAACAATGATCGAGTTTTTATTTTATTTTTTGGAACTAGAGGTGTCCGACCTTTGGCCAACGAATTCCCCCAGGGCTCGTGCACGGCCCCGCAACACACACGAATCGAGAGATACTGGGACCCCCATGCTCATCAGGGAGTTTCCTCTTAGGCATGTGGTCCCAAGGATCGAATTTTCCTTTAGCCACGGAATCCATTCACTATGAGATGTTGAGATACACGGGTATTGGAAGGGTACTTTAGAAAACATATTAAAACTCTATAGGGGTTTGTCATCTCTAAGATGATGTGGTGATAACTTCCCCGGTTTCCCCCTTCTCCCCCAAGTGGTGGAAAACTCTCCTAAAAACAATGGTGCGTGGAAAGGAATTTTTATTCTATGCTATTACAGCATGGTGCTGTACTGCATCGCCATGTGCACCATGTGCACCATGTGGGGCCCGTTGTGCCACATGGCCTCTGCAACGCCGCATGATGCAGCACAACACCGTACTGTAACAACAGAGAATAACGATTCCCTGGAAAGATGGAACTCAATACAAAAGAGGATCTCCATTCTCCACGTGTGATAGGCCGTCTTGAACGTCAGATTGGAATCAAACAGGAGGAATTCACACAGGGAAAAATGTTCACGGAAAGAAAGAGAAAAATAGAATCTTTGTGTTCATACTTCACTACTTCATACCTTGTCGGGCTTGGCTTCGAGAACCACGATAATTTATTTGAAATTTGGTTTCGAAGGGGAGTTCATTTACGAAGTCCAAACCTCACAGAGCACTTTGCAGTTTCCACTTCCAGGCGAAAGTCAGTCGAGTTGGCAATTGGTTTTGGTGAAATTAAAATGCAAAATGAAAGATTGGAAAAGCAGAACAGAAGAAGCAGAAGGATGAGAGATCAAATCAGGTGAAGAAAAATAGAACAACGTAAAATATCAACAAATCTTTTCCTTACTTCCTTGATTTCTGGTTTTAGTTACTATCTCTGTCGTCGATTTCATCTACCATAACAGAGTAGTTGGGAGTTTCTCACTGTTTTGCCTCATTGGGTCCTGCTTCAAGGCAGCTTCTCTTATCTGTGTCTCCTTTATTTCTTCTCATTTTACCGCTACCTTTTTTTTTTCTGATCATAATTTTCTATTAGGTTTCTTTAAGCCCTTGTTTATTTTGTTTCTGCCCCCTTTTTAGCTCTTACCTTCGTGGTTTTATTCTCTGGTGTCCTATCTGGGCTTCTTCTCTTCATATTGCTGTTTTCTTAACAAATTTGCTTCTCTCCCCAACTGGGTTTTTTTCCCTCTCTGCTTTCTTTCCTAGCTTTCGGTCTTCCCATCTGGGTTTTCTTTTTCCTCAGAGAATTGGTTCAATTCAGGCAACATGGTTTCTTCAAAGCTGTTGCTTTCGTTCCTACGATGAACTGCACGGAGACCAGACTAGATGCTATAGGTGCTTAAATTTAGAACTTGTTATAAAGTTCTGAAGCATGAATTGTCTCTGCCACTTCCTTGGGAGAAAGACGTCTATACCAGAGCTCAAAACTGGAAGCCAACTGGGTAGTTCGACCCCGGATCAGGCAAGAAAATCCTCAGGTTCCCCTTACTGGCAGCGAAGCATACCTGAGTTGTATGAGGAGAAGGCCCACAACTTGCGGGTCTTTGCGATCTCGGAGCTTAAGAACGCAACAAATGATTTTTGTAGGTTGCTTACGCTTGGGGAAGGCGGATTTGGAAGTGTATATAAAGGTTTCATTAAGCCTCCTGGTGGTCATGGGGAACGGATGGTCGTTGCTATAAAGAGTCTTAACAGGGATGGCTTCCAGGTACTGTCATCTGTTGTCTTTGTGGTTGATGTTTTAGATGCAAAAAAAATTTGAATTGGGAAGTAGCCCTTTGTGATATATAGTTTGGCAAGGATGGTGTTGTGATTCCATTGAGTTTGAATTCTAGTTACCTGTCAAGTGTTGTAGATTCTTTGTTCCAGTTCTTTTGATTTCTTTGTGATCCCTTTAGATTATTGGATCCTTTCATTGAGGTTAATGAGATCCTAACTTGGTATGATGAAACTTGAATCTATTGCAGAGAGTGGATGGGTAAAATACATCACCCTCAGTGTTTCAATTATCTGAGCCGTACTTAGTTGCTTTTTCTTCAGTCAACTGAAACACTTCCGCTACTTCAATATGTTTTTTTTCCCTTGATGGTTTAGCACATTTTGATAGAAAATTAACAAATTTTGAAGCAGTTTAGCTTTACCCTTGAACTTCTAGTCATTCTTGGAATTGCAATAGTTGTAGCAGTTTTATCCTTTGAGAGCATTAATAGAGGTGTTTGCAACTTTGTGGACCCGAGCATGAGCTGACCTGTTCTTTACACTTATTGAATAAAATGACGGTTCTGTGTCCGTGTCGAACCACTATAAATCTTGTATGTGCTGTCTCTCTTTGTCTCTTCATCTCCATTACTCACTCCATTGGGTTTTACTAACATTTGATTGGAGTTTTGAGATAGCATACTATTGAGGGTTGGTAAGTGTTGTAATATGGGTACAAGGGTAGAATTGTCATATAAGGGTATTTTGGTCTTGTACTCATTCTAGAATGTTCCCCTCCATATTATAAATAAAGCTGGCCTGTGTCCCATTAGACACAAGTCATATTCACCAAACCAACATGGTGTCAGAGCAGAAGATCTGATCTGAAACCCTAACCGCAACTCTCTCTCTCTCTCTCTCTCTTCTTGGTTTGCATCTCTCACCACCACCACCCTTCTCCTTGCTCTCGGTGGTTCTCCTTGCTCTCGGTGGTTCTCCCCTAGTCCACTGAGAGCCTTGTTCTCTCCTCTTGAAGATGCCTCTCAAGATCTAGATCTACACGGGATTTTTTCCATGATTTGAGAGGTTTTACTAGATTTTCACAGGTTTCTCTTGTGCTTTCTTTTCTCGATCTACAGGGCCAACCCTATATGTCGATTTTTCAAGGCCAATCCCTGCTTATATGTTGGTGACTCTCAAGGCCAATCCCTGCTTTTTGTTCATCAAGGCTGATTATCGTTTTTTCATGGCCAACCCTGTTACCAATTTTTTCAGGGAGAAACCTGCTTCTCGATTTTGCTCCAGGATATCTTCTGGCTTTTTGTTTCATCTCAAGACCATCACTGCTTGTCGATTCCACTCAAGGCCAACCTTGCTTTGCTACTTCACAGGGAACAATCCCTGCTTCATCGATTTTACAGGGTCCATACCCTAAAAGTCAATTTTTCAGGTTTTCACACGTGCTCGATTTACTATGGGAACTGTCTCAGGCTGCTGTTATTTTTTCTTTTGGCTCTCTCTTGTGGTTACTACCATGCCAGACACCTCTGATATCTCTACTACATCCATTGGGATGGAAGGATTGGCTCCGGGAGATTTTGCTTACTTCCCAATGTGTGCTATCAAGCTTGACGGTACTAATTATCTGATGTGGCCCTGTTCTTGCTGCCTATCTATCAAATCCTGAGGTTATTACGGGTACCTTACTGGAGATACCAATAGGCCTTCTACTGTAGGTTCGTCTGTTGATAAATGGGAGTGTGAAAATTCCCTGGTTATGGCATTTCTTATTAATTCTATGTAGCCCTAGATTGCTTGAGGCTACCTTCTATTGGATTCTGTTGCTACGATATGGAAGGCTTCCCAAGACACTTATTCCTAGGTTGGGAATGTTGCTCAGGTTTTTGAACTCCGCAAGAAGGTTCATGAACTGAAGCAAAAGGAGTTAACTCTATCACAGTATTATTCAGAGTTACGTTCTCTGTGGCAGGAGTTGGATTTTTATAAGGAGTTTCAGCCCACTACAGCTACTAATGTTGCAAATTCAAGAAATGGGAGGACAAGATTATGGTTTATGACTTCTTGACATGCTTAAATGTTGAGTACGATCAGCTTCGTGCTCACGTTTTGAGTCGTGACCCCTTTCCCACTCTGGAGCAGGCCTATTCTATGATTCAACATGAAGACAGCCGTTGTACTACTATGTTACCACAACCGGTTCCAGCCCCTCTAGAGTAGTCAACTCTTGTTTCCGGCTCTCAGTCCCGTGATGATACCCCACGGTTTGGTGGCCCCTCTACCAAGGCCCCTGTGAAGTGTGACTACTACGGTAAGGAGCGTCATACCAAAGAATACTGCTGGAAACTCCATCGCCATCCTACTGATGCTTCTGGTCGTGACCGTGGTCGAGGTTTTGGTAACTCTAGCCAGGCCAACTAGGGCAATTCTAGCTAGGCCAACGATATTGAAGTCTCTGACAATACACCAGCTGACTCTTCTCTATCATCAGCTGAGCTTCTTACAGATCTTACCGTTTTTTATTAGGAAGACGCCGAAATGGAGAGATCTTATCGTTTTTTATAAAGGTAAATCGAGATATGTACATTATAAAGGTAAGTTTGGTCCAAATCTCGGTGGAACCGAGATCTCGACCGAGTTGGGGTAATATTTCATGTTGCTCTAAGTCTCATCTTGATTTTTTCAAAAAGAGAGATATTACCGAGCTCTCGGCGAGTTCTTGAATTATGCTAGGATGGAGCCACCTCCACCTACATCTACTACTTCTGCCTTCGCTGTTGCTAATGTTGATTCCAAACTTGCCAGTTAAGGTACCCCTTTTTGTGGTCATAGTGCATTTGTTCCCACATCCCCGTGGATTATCGACTCTGGGACATCAGATCACATGATTTGTTCTTCCAACCTTTTCTTTTAGCATGCTCCCTACTCTAGTAAAGGCAGGGTTCATTTAGCCAATGGAACTTATTCCACCATTTCTGGGAAAGGTTCCATACGTTGTTCTCCTACTTTGTCCCTTTCTTCTGTTTTAAATGTTCCCACTTTTCCAACTAATTTCTTGTCCATTAGTAGTCTTACTTCCAGTCTAAATTGCAAAGTCACTTTTTTCCCTTCTCATTGTGTTTTTTAGGATCTGGTGGTCGGGGCAACGATTGGCTCTGGTAGAGTACGCGATGGTCTGTATCTTCTTGATGATGGCTCTCCTTCGATCTTTGGTCAAGCTCTTCAGACATCTTCTTCGTTGCCTCTTGTTTGTGAGTTACTACAGTGGCATCGTCGTTTGGGACATCCACCTTTGGGGACTTTAGCTAGAATTTTTCTTTTTTTAAAGAATGGTAATTCAAGTCACTTTTTTTTGTGAGGCATGTGTTTTGGCCAAGCAAACTCAAACTAGTTATTCTATTTCTGATAATAAAAGTGCCACTCCTTTTTCCTGAATACATTGATATTTGTGGTCCATCCCGTTGTATTTCTATCACTGGCTTTTGATGGTTTGTCACTTTCATAGATTGCCACTCTAGGACGTCTTGAGTTTATATGATGTGCACCAAGGGGGAGGTTTTTCATTGCTTTCAACACTTCCATCGTATGGATTAGACTCAATTTGTTGTTACTGTTAAGATTCTTCGGAGTGGCAATGGCCATGAATACTTCGAGGGCTCTTTTCAATCTTACTTTGCTTCCCATGGGATTCTCCATCAAACTAGTTGTGTCGATACTCCGACTAAAATGGAGTTGCTGAATGGAAGAATCGCCATCTACTAGAGATTGCTTGGTCTCTCATGTTTGAGATGCATGTTCCTCCCAAGTACGGGAGTGACACGGTCCTTACTGCAGCCTTTCTGATCGACCGAATGCCCTCTCAAGCCTCCTCTTGATGTTCTCCAGGGCTCTTCTATATTTCTAGTCCCTCCTAAAATTTTCGGTTGTGTCTGTTATGTTTGTAACCATCAACCCTATGGGAAATTTGACCCTCATGGCCTTCGGTGCATGTTTTTGGGCTACTTTGCTACTCAAAAGGGCTACCAGTGTTATCATCCTCCATCCAGGCGATGGTTTGTCACTATGGATGTCATTTTTCAAGAGTCTACCGCGTACTATCCTACAACACCTCTTCAGGGGGAGCCTTATTCCACAGGGGAAGATGTGCCGCCACTTGCACTTGATGTACCACAACCTCATGTCCTTGTTCAGGGGGAGATTGACACTACTACCCCGGTTCAGCAGTCAATACCAGAGATGTGTGTCTATGTTTGCAAACGTCTGCAGACTTAGATCACTGCTGCACCTACTCTACAACGCCAATTGCCACCTCTTGATTCTAATCCAACTCCATTGGATCCTGGTAATATTCTTCCCATTTCTGATGTTGATTCCCTTGTTGACCCCACTCTTAATTTACTTATTCTTGTTTGCAAAGGTACTAGGTCATGTACGTTACATCCTATTGCTAAGACTATTTCTTATGAGTCACTTTCTCCCTCCTATTTTAGTTTTGTGTCCTCTCTGTCCTCTGTTTCATTTCCCTAGAACTAGCAGGAAGCTATTGCAAACTCACAATGGCATGCAGCTATGGTTGAAGAGATGTAGGCATTAAGGAAGAAAGACACATGGGATCTAGTTTGTCTTCCTCTACAAAAGATGGTTGGTTGCAAGTGGGTATTCACAGTTAAGCAGAAAGTTGATGGTGCAGTGGATTGTTATAAAGCTAAGCTTGTTGCTAAAGGCTTTACTTAGACTTATGGGATTAACTACCAGGAGACGTTTGCCTCAGTAGCCAAGATGAATACCATTCGTGTTATATTGTCTTGTGCAGTTCATTTAGGTTGGGAACTACAACACTAGATGTGAAGAACGCTTTCCTTCATGGGGAACTTGAGGAGGAAGTGTATATGGACATTCCTCCTGGCTTTACATGCTCAAAAACTTAGGGGGAAGTTGTGGAAGCTTAAGCATGCTTTATATGGGCTGAAGCAGTCGCCACGTGCCTAGTTCTGGCGTTTTCATAGAGCTATGGTTACTGCAGGCTATTCTCAAAGCAATGCTGACCATACATTGTTTATCAAGTGATCAGGTGGAAAGATTGCTCTTTTGATTGTGTACGTTGATGATATTGTCGTCACTGTGACGACATTGAAGAAATTTCTCGCCTCGCGAGATATCTGGGCAAGGAATTCGAGATTAAGGATCTTGGACATCTTCGTTATTTCCTTGGCATTGAAGTTGCCAGGTCCTCTAGTAGCATCTACCTATCTCAGCGGAAGTATGTGCTTGATCTTCTTTTAAAGACTGGTATGTTGGGATGCAAGCCAACCGATACTCCTATTGATGATGGTTAGCAAGGAAGGTGATCCTGTTGATAAGGGACGATACCAGAGATTGGTCGGGTGATTGATTTACCTTTCTCATACTCGCCCTGACATTGCTTATGCAGTTAGTTTGGTCAGCCGATACATGCATGACCTTACTCCACTCACATGGAAGCAGTGTTGTGCATTCTTCGTTACTTGAAGTCTACCCCAGGTTTTTCTCCTCATGATCATCTTTGAGTTGAGGCTTTCATGGATGCTGATTGGGCAAGTTCCCTTGATGATTGGAGGTGTACTACAGGTTATGGTTCCTTCGTTGGTGGTAACCTCGTCACTTGGAGGAGTAAGAAGCAAGTTCTTGTGGCTCGGTCTAGTGCTGAAGCAAAGTTCCATGCTATGGCTTATGGCATTTGTGAACTTCTATGGCTTCAAGGTCTTTTCACCGATTTGGCTGTTCCTGTTACACTTCCTATGATGTTTTATTGTGACAGCAAATCAGCCATCAGCATTGCTCACAACCCAGTCCAACATGATCGGACGAAACATGTGGAGATTGATTGTCACTTCATCAAAGAAAAACTGGATTTGGGTCTTATCTGTGTGCCTTTTGTTTCTAGCAGTGAACAACTGGCTGATATCTTTACTAAAAGTCTTAGTAGAAAAATGTTTCATCCTATTGTTTCCAAGCTGGGCATGTGTGATATCTATGCACTAACTTGAGGGGGAGTGTTGCAATATGGGTAACAAGGGTAGAAATGTAGAATTGTCATATAAGAGGATTTTGATCTTGTACTCATTCTAGAATGTTCTCCTCCATATTATAAATAAAGCTGGCCTGTGTCCCATTAGACACAAGTTATATTTACCAAACCAACAGTAAGAATTTTTTTTTTTGGGATTTTATTGCTCACTTCCCAATTCACCTCCCTCTTGGTTGCCTATACGGTCCTGCAACTAAGAAAAAGAATTTTCCCCCTCCTCATTTTTCTTCCATTGGCATGTTTTCTTTTTGTGAATTTCGTTTCTACCTTTAAGAATTTCAAGATAGATTATGAGCTCAATTTCAAATCCCTGTTTAGTTAACTGACTGTCTTAAAAAATCCTTAAAAACAATTTCAAGGGTATTCACCTAGGAGTATGAGTATGCCATAATTTTTTTAAATTAGTTAATTTTATTGATGAGTCTGAAGAGAAACGGCATTGCCCCATTTATAGAACAGCTAGTATGATATTACTAAATTATTTATAGAACAGCTAGTATGATATTACTAAATAAGTATACTGCTGAAGGAAATATATGCAACAAAAAGACTGGCCAAAAACAATGTTGTTCCGTTGGGTTTTGAAGGTTGTTCACCTAAACCCTTCAAGTTGTTTAAGATTATAAGACACCAAATCAACAGATTCATTACTCTGTCTACATCCTTTAAAATCTGTCTATTATGCTCTTTCTGTACTAGTATGGTGCATTAACCAGAAGATTCCAGAGGATATATCATGGGGAGAAAAAATTCTTTTCTCATCCATTCTTTTTAGAATGTTAGTCAGCGTGCACTGTGTTTGTCATCGTTTATGAATGCAGTCCATAACAGATAATGGGCCTGTTCAGTAGGGATAATCAGTCATTTTCGTTTATTGCTATTATTACCATGACAATTATTATCACCGGCATCACATTGTTATTCAAATTTTTATTGTTTTTGTTGGTGTTTTCCTTTTCTTGGAGATAACATGGCTGGCTTAAGGAGGAACCCTGGTAGGGCATAATAGAAAATTTATATGCAATTACATCTGCATGGTCTTACAGCCTTTTGCATCCCAATCTAAAGTCACTACAATATCAGAGTGGATTAATCAATATTACTGGGAAACCGTGTATATTTGTGTTGTTTATTTACTGTTTAGCAGTAAGATTTATGTTATGAACAGTTTGTGGAATTTCTGTAATTTAATTGCATAAGTGATGCATATTGAGATTGTATTATTTAACATGTAAGTTCTTGGGTTCTTAGTTCATGGGTCCATGCTTCATTTACTATCTTAAAAAGTTGTAGAGAGCATCAAGGTGCGGTTGGACACTTGTAATCTTGTATCACAGAAAACATTTGCCAAATTGGTGGAATTTGGATAGTTCTTTTTACTATAGATATTGTTTCCTTGGTTACATTTTTGTTTTTCAATTATTAATCACTTTGATACATATGTTTTCTCTAGCCTATTTACTGGGTGATGATTAATGTCTCCTATAATTCTTTCTTTTCCCCCCCATTTAGGGTCACAAACAATGGCTGGCAGAAGTTCAGTTTCTCGGTGTTGTTGAGCACCGAAATCTTGTAAAACTTATTGGATACTGTGCTGTAGATGGTGAACGAGGCATCCAACGATTACTCGTATATGAATTCATGCCAAACAAGACCTTAGAAGATCATCTTTTCAACCAAGCTATTCCAGTTCTTCCCTGGCAAACAAGATTAAAGATAGTACTTGGTGCAGCCCAAGGATTGGCATATCTGCATGAAGATTTGGAACTCCAGGTTTCACTCCAAAACTTTTCACTTGACAGAAGCTGAATATGCATAGCTTCTAATGGATGATGTAGAACACCTTTTGATCCTTCATTTTAACCTTCTTTTTTTCTCTAATTTGATTTATACTAGGGAATTGGTGTTGTCTGACAAATTCCTTTGATTGGGTGGATGGATTTTGTAGATTGTTGATCCATGTATCACCACATGATATCATTTGCTAAAACAACCTCGTCTTAATCAAGTTCTAGGTTCTCAGATTTTGTGATTAAAGGTTGAGTTTGGCGTTGAAACTGAAATTGAGGGCCTCTTGGTTGTTTATACTCCATTCTGTACACTGGATTTTCTGAAGTACTCTGAAAGATCATTGATGCCCAAAAATAGATTGAAAGTTTATGAAGATGGTTCAAGGCTGTCAACATTCCAGAAAGTCTCAGAATACTAGGTCCTTACGAGCTGGTTATAAACCAGAAATAGAGTCTGGGGTGCTTGGTGTGCCCTTAAAATATTTTGATTTATCTTATACTGTGTGGAAGCACTTGCGTAACATAAAACTCTTGATAAGCCTCTAGGTTCTACAATTGGTTACTTAAAGTTGGGATTCTTGAAAGCTGTCACTGTATATCGGGATTTTAGTTTATCAGGTTGACTATTATTATTTTACTTCGATATCAGGTTTTATTTCTGGGGTGCTTGGTGTGCCCTTAAAATATTTTGATTCATCTGATACTGTGTGGAAGCACTTGCATTACATAAAACTCTTGATATGAGGTTTTATTTGGTTTGCTGTTGTTATACTATCTCACTTATATTTAATGTACAGGTAATATATCGGGATTTTAAATCATCAAATGTGCTACTGGATGAGGATTTCAAACCAAAGCTATCAGACTTTGGACTTGCAAGGGAGGGACCAGCAGATGGACGCTCTCATGTATCTACAGCGGTACGTATTCAGCAAACTTTGCATTCACACTAATAACTTTTGAGATAGATAAGGGTTGAACTATCATATAGCTCTTATATTTAGTACAAAGTGTGCATTATGCCACTTTTTCTAGCAAGGAGGGATGAGTGAGCCAACAAGTTTGACAGTCCTTTTGATAGCCGCCTCTTAAAATTTGCCATTGCTAAGATGATCCCACTTCTGGCGCAGAATCTATTCCGAGCATGCATACCAAACATTGCCTAGTGTAATAACAGTCAAATGGTGGGATAATTGGTTTTGATTGGTCACATTTTTAAACATGATAATGAATTTTCCTTTCATACCCATAAGAATGCATTCTTGGTTATCAGGTGGTGGGGACATATGGGTATGCCGCTCCGGATTACCTTCAGACGGGCCATCTCACAACCAAGAGTGATGTATACAGCTTTGGTGTGGTTCTATATGAGATCCTTACAGGTAGACGATCATTGGATAGAGACCGTCCAAGATCGGAGCAGAAACTTTTGGAGTGGGTGAAACAGTTCCCTCCTGAGAGTAAGAGGTTCAGCATGCTAATGGACCCACGGCTTCAAAACCAGTATTCTCTAAATGCAGCAAGGAAAATTGCCAAATTGGCAAACAATTGCCTGTGTAAGAATCCAAAAGAACGTCCATCGATGAGCACGGTTGTAGAAAGATTGAAGCAAGCAATCCAAGCTGCAGAAGACAGGAACACTCCTCAGAAGAGTTCTGATTCCTCTGGAATCCACCCGGTTGATTCTGATGAATAAGTCAGATCCAGTTGGCATCTCTGAATCTGCGAAGAGGCGGATAGCCCACCTGGCCAAAGTGAGTGAGTGAGAGTTTCAAGGTGGTCAGTCGAAGAAGATTTATGATCATGCAGAGGGCCAAAGTGTTTTAGGTTTTTGCTGACAAACTATCTTTTGATTCTTCGGGAGGTTTAAATATGTGAATATGTGATGCAGTTGCTTTAATCTGGCTGGACCGGAACGACCCTCATTGGAGGCCTAAGCTGAGATGCAACCGGCCTAATCTGGTTGTTTGGTCAAGGGAGGACTTGGAGACTACGTAGGATGTAATATTTATATGGGTGGGTAAGGAGTTCTACTTATATTGGCAATGTAATACCGTAGAAGACAGATTTGAATGAATGGATTTTGAGTTGAAAGAATTGGAGGGTCGGCAGAGTAACCAGATTGATGTGATTGAACTACGTGGTATTCTTTGGGTTTGGCCTGAGATCCTAATCCTCTCATAGGCGACCCTAATCCAAGGGTTTCATCTCCCAAATCACCTCCTGCTGTAAGGGCCAAGTTGAAGCAAAGACATTTTTGTTTCCAGGTTCACCCCACATATTCTGTTTTATCCTATAGGTAATTTTGGTTCCAAATATACCCTTGCTCTGTATTTCTGATCTCCTTTATATCCCTCCTTCATATAACTATACTTCTGTCCCTTATGATTCTCTCTAATTACAACTCTGCCACTCTGTTTTAAACTTCAACCCATTTACAGAATTGTCATCCTCTTTGTAAACGCTATTTAGGGAAAATCTCTATCATTCATTCATTCTGCTATATTTACCCTACATTTACTCAAACTTTCACTGCTGATTCACCCCCAAAAAGAGTAAACTCCTACCTCTCCTCCCCTAGTACTCTAAAAAACTCAAAGCTGCAATCCCTCACCTGTCCCCTCCCCCATCACCCCCTGCCCCTGCCCTAGTAACCATAGTTTGAAAGGGCAGATGATGGGGAGTGGAGACTATGCTGGAGGGGAGAGGTGAGGGGGTTGCAACAGCAGGCCAAGGTGTGCGGGGTGTCCAGCGATGAGGCAAGGTGAGCTGCGTTCTGTGGAAGGAGGAGGAGGAAGAGTAAGACATGGGTCCAACTATTGTTAATAAAGGAGGGGTGGAGTAAGTATAGGGGAGTGATGTAGGAGTTTTCTTTTTTGAGAGAATCAGATGTGAAGTTTTTAGTAGGGGGCAAGTAAGGGGGAGTGATAAAAAATTTCCCATTTATTTACCATATTGCCACTTTGGACTTGTGTGTTTTCTTGTTTGATTAGCCCCACAAACGACCCAAATGGGTTTTTTTCAAACCCTAGATTGCACCAATATCATAGATATAATGGAGTCAATTCTCTACTTCTCTCATGCATGCATCGCGAAGTCCGTCCAACTATACAAGTTTTGGGAATGAGAATAACAGCCTTTTACCTGATGTTTGTGGTTTAATCAGAGGGTTTTTTATTTAGCTGTGTTTGATATGCATTCTAGGTCAATTTCACATTCTCAGACGATAAAAATAACGAGAATTTCAAAGGAAGAATGCTGCTAAAAGACCATGAGACTTGGATGATTATGGGAGACAACATTTTTTGACAAAACAACCAATGGGTGGGGAAAAAAAACAAGTGTACGGTAGGAAGTTTTGCCAAAAGATGTTTATTAGGTTAAGATTTACATCCATCAGTAAAAGTAGGTATAGGAATCATCCTTGCGTGTCCAACCAGAGTGGAAGAAGAAAACATTGACATGTGTTTTGGTAAAGAAAGGGGCCAATAAACAAGTTTTTTTTGCTTGTTAAGGAAGTCTCCATTTTCTAATCAGATTGGAACTGTAGTGCTAATCTTGCTTATCTACACACTTCTTTATTAGAGTCTAAGAAGCATTTTAAAAAACAAAAGGAGTTACCGTTTCTTCCCTATCGTTGATAGTTTCCCCCTTGGCATGGTGTGACGCAATGGTTCTGAATAATTTATTAATAAATTCGTCAAAGTATAGACTTTAAGAAATTAATTAGAAAAGAAGACACAGTATCTTATTGGTTTAATCAGATTGATTGACCACATTAGTATTTGCAAGAAATCAATTTCTTAAGCTTGCTGATATTAAATTCGATAAGGACTTTTGGTTCCAAATTTCTTTTGGTTTTTATTTCAAATCAAATTAGTGGTGGAGGTTGGGAGACACCATTAAATATGAAGGAAATTTTGAGGTTTGAGAAGATTGGCTTGAGATAAACCTTTTGCTATGTTATGGGTCGGTCAATTGGACCAACTGCTTCCGCCATTCTACGGTCTTAAAAGTCGGTTAACCTTCTGGAATTGATGTGTGATTACACTTTCATCAAAAAAAAAATTAGACCAACAGCTTTGTAGCTTCTTACATGGGCACCAGAAAGAGAGATACAATGGAAGTTGTCTGTGTACCTTCTTATGTTATTAAGAATTTACAACTAATTTAATTACTTGCTCATTCTCACAAAGAGACCAAATTGTCTTGTTTGGGTAAAGTTAGGCTTCTGAACTCTTAATCAAATTTTAACCAAGGTCATTAGGTATCAGTATCAGTATCGATGCTTGTATTGGCTTTGATTGATGCTGTTATCAATATGGACCGGTTGTATCCAGTCAGATCGGACTGTTTTACCTCTCAAAGTATTGATACTTTAGTTTTTTTGGAGCATATTATCTTCCCTTGTATTGATGGCATGATAGCAGTATTGGTATCGATATTGGATACAGGCGATACCATTACATATCGACCGACACCTTAAACCATGCTATTAACACTGATTCTTTCTTTCTCTCTCCATCAACTGTATAGGTTTCTATTGGTACTTTACGATTAGAAATCGATATGGCATCATTGGTTCTCTTTTTCCATATTTTCTAGTGTGAAATATATAGCAGCTATGGGGAAGAGTTCTATGTGGGGGAGCGTGGCCCCTACATGTGTGTAGGGGCTAATAGGAGCATACACAAAAGCATCAACAGGGTGGGGCGGTCATCCCCCCCCCCTCTATGTGTGGATGCAGGGGCAACATTCCCCCTACAGAAACCATTTCCTTAACAATTATATTTGTAAGGGAAAAAGAACACTGCTTATTAGCATGGCCTCCACACCTAGACACAACCTAGGGTGAAATGACCGCTACACCCTCCCTATGAAATGACTACCCCAGTCCTGAGTTGTGTCTGGGCGTAGGGTATGCAACCAAGCAGTGAAGCCTCACCCTATGTATAATAGACCAAAACTGATTGAATTGGATCGATTAGAATCAAAATATAGGACCGAACTGATAAAAGACCTAAAAGGGGGGGAGGGGGTTAATCTATGATTTTAGTTTTACATTTTCAATCTTCAGGTTATACAAAATTTATTGGCCACAATTATTCTCATTAGATAAAGTCATATAAGGGGCAAGGGCCACACTCTCGGACAGAAAATCTCTGCCCATTTTGGGGAAAAGGACTCTGTCCGAGAGTTTGGCTCTTGCGCCTAGACACATGATGAGACAAAATGATCACCCTACCCCCATGAAAGGCGAAAATTCCCCCCTGTTGATGTTTTTGCATATGTTCTCATTGGCTGAAATGGGCCAACTATGGGTTTGTCGGTTTAGGACCGATTATGAACTAATAAATTGAAACCGATTACAAGAGAAATTTGATTTAAATCTTTGGCATTGAGACCGATTTTCTTTCAATCCGGTTCGGTCTTAGCCCATATATGCTACCCATAGGCTGGAACTGGATCAAAACCATTGAACCTGACTATTTGACACCTCTAATTAAGTTGTCCATCATTGACAACTATGTTAATGTCAAATTTTTATGGTAATAGTATCAAACAGTATCATCTATCAATTAAGTAAGTTTCAACCTGAACCAAAATTTCCATTTTATTTTAGTTATTTTTAAATTTTAAAAAAAAAAAAAAAAAAAAAAAAAAAAAAAAAAAACTCATACTAGATGGAGGTTGATTTAGATTTTAGTAATTTGAACACTTAGGCTGTGTTTGATATACATTCTTGGAATACATTCCAGGTCAATTTCTCATTCTCAAATGATAAAAATAATTGTTTTTATCATCTAAAAATACAAAATCGACCTGAAATGCATTACAAAAATGCATATCAAACACAGTCTTAAGGTTACCTAGTCATTCTCCATCACACTTGATAAGTGTTAGGTTTGTACCCAACTTTTGGTCTTAGAAAAAGGTTGTGGACCTACTTACATCTGTTGGAACCCATGGTATTGTCATTATCACCTTTTATTACATAAAAGTGAATACAACTCACATCCCCATTTTATGTTGCCATCACTGGTTGGAAATTTGAAGTTAGAAACAAGGAAAAAGACTTTAGGTTTGTGTTCAGACTCCAAAGTCACTCTCCCTCGTCATCTATTGCAAATATAACACCGTGTTTGATTGCCTAATTATGTGGGATGTAATTTTTCAGACACATGAATTTTATTTTAAAAAACTGTTTGGATGAAAAAAGCGAATTACCATCCAAAGATTTACAAAATCTAGAGATTCATCATTTTAGTGTAAAAAGTTTAAGATTTCACCTCATGAGGTGAAATCCATATTGAAACAAAAATTGGAGACAAGGTATAAAAGGACATGTATTTTCAGATTCACAAAATAATCAAGGGAATCAAACAGTTTATTTTTTCCAAAATACGAATCCACAAAAAATCCATCCAAAGATCTCCATTTAAAATCAATATATGCTCCCACAAATTTACGCAACCAAATGCAGTGTAAGGTAAGCAAAGTGGCCTAATAAAGCACCTTTATCTATAAGATTAAATTTTTTTTACCTAATCATTACTAAAAATAAATTTTTTTTGGTTTACTTTGGGAAAAGTAAGAAATCCCAAAGTAATCAAATACCATGGTTGACCATTGATGACCATTTTTTGTGGTTGTCTTTTCCCTTAGAAAACTGACCCTTCTCTCTCAGGTGTGTACCAGGGTAGGTGATGGGAAAGGGATTGAGATTGACCATCTTCCAAATTCCAACAAAGAGTTGAATTCCTCCCCAAAACCAGATCCATTCCATATAAACCATTTCAGTTCCACAAAGAAAAACAAGAACATTAAAAAAAAAAAAAAAAAAAAAAAAAAAAAAAAAAAAAACTAGGTTATACTACTCAGTCTGTTGTCATATAGAATGAGCCTTTATAATAGTGATTAATTTTTTCTTATAAAAATGTAAATTATAATACAAAAGTTTTTATATTATAAATTATCTTCAAATTTTATAATTATCTGTTGTCTTATATGATTTATTTTGTATGGTAATATCTATATAATAAAGTCTTGCGTTTGGATGGGACTTCGAGACTAAAGACATTAGGACATTCATTCATATACATGGGAAGATTAGCCTAATAGGATTCACTTTACCCACGAGGAAGAAAAATTTTCATCATCAAAATATATTACAAAAGGAAACAAATGACGTACATGATCTTTTTCTTCTATTTGAGAAGACAAAAAAAGTTATCATGGACCATAGACACAGCCCACAGCTAAGTTCTTTTGCGAGACGATTGAGAGAAAAGATTGGAATTTTGAAGTCTAAAATATATGCCAATATAGCAGTGTATGGAAAGAAAAATCTTTAAAATTATTTTCTTCAATCTACAATAGATTCCTTTGTATTTATAATTTTGTTGAAAAGATATTTTTTCTTATTATTATAGCTTTGGAGAGAATTATATTTGAGTAGTTGATATATCAACATTTTGTATACCATCCTAGGTAGCATGAGGAGAGAGTGAAGGGTACAAAGGAGACATAAGAAGGGTGGATAAAGTCCATGAGACTTTATTTAGGTCAGAAGACTACATGAAAATTTTCCAATTTAAATTTTTAAAAAGAAAAGTTGTTATGCTTTCACATTACATGCTTTAGATCCTGCATGAACATGTTGTTTTACATATAGAAGATTATAACTTAAATCTAGGGACCATCAAAATCTTTTTCACATATTGCTAAATGAAAAAATGTTAATTTTTTTAGTGCGAGAATAAGATATTAAATAAGATAGGAGAAAATCAACATAATGCAAATTTAACAAGTTTTCAAAACAGATAAGGATAATGTTTCTGTCTGAGGCATTGAGATAGAGAGTGGGAGGTCATTTCATTAGGTTAGAGAGGTCATTTCACGTAAGGAGGAGAGAGATAGAGAGTGGGAAGTGCTAGCGTGCCCTCCACTCCCTGGATAGAAATTGCTTCCCAAGAAATATTATAGTAGTTTAATGAAATATACATTCAATATCATGGAAGTAGCTTTGATCTCAAAAACATTATTAAATATGAAAGGTTACTTATCAGTTACTATTAAATAAAAGAGCTTGTTGTACTCCAAATAATATAAAGATAAGGAAATAGAATCAATCATTCAATTACTTGGAACCTAATTGAAACAATTATACACGCAATTAGTTATGTCTCGATCTATGAAATATTAATTATTAGAAAACCTATTGAACTCTTGAGCATAATATAAGAGCACAATATAAAGAAGTATCTAAAAAGATTAGAAAAAAATTCACATCCATGTACTTCCAATTTTTGTCACACATAAATATAGTCCAACCAAGTATACTCAGAGAGTTGACTGCAATTCTAAATATGGATGGATATAAAAATGAATGTATCACAATTAGTATCACCAAAGGTTAAGCTGGATTGGAATGGCTACAGATACTAATTTTGTATATATACAGCAACCAATATGCTTTTTTTTTTTTTAATTAAAAATGGCTACCAATATATTGGAATTATAATAATGGAAAAGATAGTGACTCTTTCATAGTTAATATGAAATAATAAAATAATCTTCCCTATAATTTTTTATTTTTATTTTTGTCCATAACTACATTAAAAACCTATAATCTTGTATGTTGAATAAAACATCTTTCCATTATGAAATTTAGTTATAAGAGCGCCTATCATAGATGACACTTTGACATGTCCGATGGGACTCAAGAAATAATTTTTTAGGAGGGAGGCGATGTCTTCGGGTTGCAAAGTTTGAATTTTGATTATTGAATTTAACTTTCTTAATTGTTAGCAAAATCTGGCAGAGAATATGTTTTTTTTTTTTTTGTTATTTTAATAAAGGAGAGGGTTTCCCACACTGCTAGCATATTCTGAAAAAGGTATTCTCCATGTGGAGCCCATATTTTCAAAATAGATGAAATAAAAAAAAAAAAAAAAACATAAATGGGATCCTCACTTTTTGTGAGAGGATGTGCAAAGAATCCACCGAAAAGACTCCTGTCCTACAGTGGTGGGAGCTGGAGCGTCCAGCCCAGCAAAACCACAGCAAAAGTAGGGGTGGGGTGGTCATTTCACAGGCAGGTTCCACCTGGGACCCACCTATGAAATGACCACCCCATCCCTTGTTTTTAGGTGGTTTTGCTGGGCTGGATGCTCCAGCTCCCGCTACTGCAGGACAGGAGCCAAATCCAAGAATCCACACACGGCAATATATAGATCTTTTGCCCTTTAATAGATCAAAGTTTTCAAAACATTTAAATATGACATAATTTCCTTCAAATTCTCTTATTTGTCAATCATAGCATGGAAATAAAAATAAATAAAGTTAATATTAGTTATAAAATAAATTGTACACGTACAAATATTAGGATTTATTATTAATAAAATTAATCTAATATAAATGATGAAATATTAAAATTAATACAAATGATTAAATTGTTTATTCAATCCTATCCACAAAGACCATGATTGGGAATTGTTAGATTGATTTTCTCAGAGGAAGAAGTGAAACAAAATCAACTTGAGTCGTATACATTAGAGCATAATCATATGGTATAAACTACAAATGCAAGCACGCAATAATACCAAACATGACCAATTCAAAAGGAGTGAATTAAAAGAAATACCCATGGTCATTTCACTCGAAATTTTCAAATCCAAAAAGAAGTAAAAAAAATTTAGAATATCACTCTAATATTTCAAATTTCAATTTTTTTATCAACAAAAGTTTTCCCTAAATAGGGGATCAAGTAAGGGAGCCCTTAATCAGGACACCTAATTCCACCATAAGGAAGGATCATATGGTAAATTTGACTTCTAAATAGCTAAAGATGAATTGGATAAACCACATGTCAAATTTGATATCCAAATCCAATCGTTTATCCCCATTGTACATGCAACACCTCACAAGTCCTCGTACCCATGTCATATTCTTAGAATTTTCAATAATTTGTTCACATGGCTGAATTTTTTATTTATTTTTTGGGTTTTGAAAAAAGGAAAAAAGGAAACAAGAAAAAAATATATAGGTTGAAACTTGACATTTGAGTAGGGCATCTTAGGTCCAACTATCCATAAAATTTCAGTCAATTTGACCATTGCTTAGTTATGTGGACCATTAGGCCGTAAAACATTTTTTTTTTTATAGGAAAAGTTTTCATACACCGCTATGTAAACTGTGTATGTGAGAGGGCCTCTCACAAAGAGTTGGAAAAAATCATAAATCCCCACCCATTAATTAATGCCTTGAAACTCTCACCCTCTCACATACACGGTTTATATGACCGTGTATGAAAACTTTCCCCTTTCTTTATCATAAAAGAATAAAATTATGTGAAATCAGTAGTCTCATTAAAACTATACTCTATTGGACTCAACATGTTTGACTCGCCCCCAATGAACGGTATCCAATTTTAGGGTAAGAGCTGTCGTGTTGCGTAACTCCTGCACCAACACAGGGGCCAATAAAAGCACGTAGGGGCATACATATGGATCAAAATTTTTAATTTCACAGGGGATGGGGTGGTATTTTGCACATTCATGTGTCTGGGTGCAAGGACTATGCAATCAAACATTTGTTTTTTTTTTTTTTTTTTTTTTTGTCATTTTTATTACCAAATTGTTGAAGCCAAATGGTGTGTAGGTGATGGTTGTAATATAGTTATATATTTTGATCCTTAGATTCCTTATATTAGTTAGGCAGAAAGAACGCCACCCGATCGCACAGTGCACATAACCCCTGAACCCTGTTAAATACTAGACCGATACGCGAAAAACTCTGAAGCTGATGGAATACGTTATATCAAGTCTTTTAACCTATCCCGTACTAGGCTGGTCCAATGACTCTAATCTAGTGCCCATACATTAGAATGGTGCCCCATTAAGCACATAACACACATAAACACAGGAGTGCATGTAATGACCGTCGCACCCCCAGAACAAGAAAGATGGAAATGACCAGGAAGCATTATCGTACTCTGCCGGACAGCATTCTTTCTATGGTTATCGAGTGAAATATGGGATTTAATACCGAAGAAGATCTCCACATGTGATGGGCTGTTTCTGAACGTCAGATTGGAATCAAACGGAGGGATTCACCTGGCAGGTAGCTTAGGTGGCATCTAATTCTGATGTTCTGTATGCCACGTGTAAGTCGTAGAAGCACACACGGAGAAAGGTTCATGAAAAGAGATTATGTATTAAAATAGAATCCATGGTTTCATACTTCGCACCTTGTCGGGCGGGACATTTTTTATTATTATTTGGTTTCCGTATTCAGAGGGGGCAGTTTATTATGACGTCCAAACTCACAGGCAGAGAGAGAGAGAGAGAGAGAGAGAGAGAGAGAGAGAGAGAGAGAGAGACCTTTTCGTATGAAAGTCAAGAAAGGCGACTGGGCACTTGGTTTTTAATTGGTGAAATTAAAATGTGAAAATCAAAGATGAGCTGGTGCGGGCAGAAGGAAGGTTTCTCCCAAACCGCGTCGATTTGTTCAGGTGGGAAAAAACCAAATTAAAGCAGCTGAAGAGACCCAAATAAAAAAGCACACCGTAGAATACCGACAAAACTTTTTCGTGTTAGTTACTTCTTTGAATTCTGGTTTTAATTACTCTTTCTCTCTCTCTCTTCGACTTCATCTACTATAACAGGGTTGTTGGGAGCTTCATTACTTCCATTTTCATCTCTGCCTCAGCTTCTGTTATCTGGGTCGTCTTGATTTCTTTTCATTTTACCACTTGGCTGCTTTTCTCTTTTTTTAACCTGCTTTTGAATTTTGATTGGTTGAAAAATCCTTCAATTCTCTTTTGGGTCTCCTTTCTCATCCGGATAAGATTTTGCTGCTTATCTTTTTCTGATCATAATTTTCTATTAAGGTTTCTTTAGGCCCTTTTTTGTTTTGTTTCTGCCCTTGTTTCCCTCTTCCTTTCTGGGCTTCTTCTCTGCATCTCTGTTTTCTTAACAAATTTGCTTTTCTTCCCTACTGGGTTATCTTTCTTTCTGCTTTCTTTCATATCTTTAGCTGCCCCATCTGGGTTTTTTGTTTTTCCTTCGAGAATTGGTTCAAATCAGGCAACATGGTTTCTTCAAAGCTCTTGCTTTCGTTCCTACGATGAACTGCACGGAGACCAGGCTAGATGCTATAGTTGCTTAAATTTAGAACTTGTTATAAAGTTCTGAAGCATGAAGTGTTTCTACAGCTTCAATTGGAAAAACAAAAGCAGGGTACAGAAGTCGGCACCGGAGCTCAAAACTAGAAGCTCAACGGGTAGTTCGCCCCGGGCGCAGGCAAGCAAATCCTCAGGTTCCTCTTCCTTGCAGCGAAGCCTCCCTGAGTTGTATGAGGAGAAGGCCCACAGCTTGCGGGTCTTTACCATCTCGGAGCTTAGGAACGCAACAAATGATTTTAGTAGGTTGCTTAAGATTGGGGAAGGTGGATTTGGGAGTGTATATAAAGGTACAATTAAGCCTCCCGGTGTTCATGGGGAACGGATGGTCGTTGCCATAAAGAAGCTTAACAGAGATGGCTTGCAGGTAGTGTCATCTGGTCTCTTTGTGGTTGATATTTTAGATGCAAAAGATTTGAAATTGGGGAATAGCCCTTTGTGAAATATAGTCTGGCAAGGATTGTGTTGTGATTCCATTGAGTTTGAATTCTAGTTATCTGTTTAGTGTTGTAGATTCTAAATTCCTTTCTTGCTGTTGTTTTGAGTTTTTTGGGATCCCTTTTGGTTATTGGATCCTTTGATTGAGGTGAATGAGATCATAACTTGAAATGATGAAACACGATTCTATTGCAGAGTGGATGGCTGCATCACCATCAGTGTTTCAATTATCTGAGCCATAATTCGTTGTTTTTTCTTCCCCTACTTCAATATGTTTTTTCTGATGGTTTATCACATTTCGATAGAGAATGAACAAATTTCGAAGCATTTTAGCTTTACCCTTGAACTTCTAGCCATTCATGGAATTGCAATAGTTGTAGCAGTTTTGTACTTTTGAGAGCATTAATAGTGATGGGTGCAACTTTGAGGACCTGAGCATGAGCTGATCTGTTCTTTACACCTATTGAATAAAATGATCTCGTAAAGTTTAATGGGTTTGTACTGTTGCTGGCAATTTTTGGGATGGGATATCATGATACTTGTATATTGGGAGCTTAAGCTAAAAAGTACTTTCTGTTCTTAATTTTGTATTAAAGGGAAGGGAAGTGAAATTGGTTAAAAAAAATAAAAAAAGGAAACTTTTGTAATCATTACCTAACATGATTTTATAATCTACTTCAAATTCTTACCAGTTTAGTTTTATTTTACTTTTCAAATTTAAGGGAATTGATTGCAAAGTAAAATAAATTTTAATAACCAAATTTGGAATGATTTGGTATTTAGTAATTAGACTTCGTAGATTGGTTACATTACAAAAGTTTTTTTTCTAGGTTTGATATAATTTCACTTCCCTTTATTTCCTTTGCAACCAGACGGAGCCGAAGTGTGTCATTAAAATTTTTCTTTCCCCCTTTCTTTCATTCTTCTTTTTTGGCAACCACATGGAAATAAAAATATTCCAACCCCCCCCCCCCCCCTCCAACACACACTTTCGGTGGAGCACATTGCAGATTGTTGTGAAATACATAGACGTAAGCATAAGAATCAATTGGAGTCATGAACTATAAGGTTCTTTTAGGATATCAAGAAATTTAGTATTCCCTATTTTTTTTTTTTTCATTATCCATCTTCTATGGTATTCTTTGAGCAATGAACTTGTTGTGTCGTGTCTTTGATATATATGCTAATCAAAATAGAACAATTTCATCTTTTGTTTTAAAGCACCCCCCCCCCCAAGTCTTAGATACAGTCGTGGTTTTAGTCACATTTGCAAACATAATGGCTATTGAATTCTAATAGGTGTATCATGTATGCATTTGAAAGATGACTTTGTGACTTTAGGGATGTGATTCGATTTAGGTTAATATATATATATATTTTTAATATATGTGATTGGTAATGGTAAATGAAAACCAGGATTCCTAGATATGGATCCTAATGCTGGATTGGCAGGAATGATAGGGTTATAGGGCTAACCCTGATAACATTGCATCTTCGCTTTCAAGAGTATGGAGTTGTACCTTATACATCAAGACATGATACAGTGAAATTATAAGAGAAGATCTAGTGTAGAGTGCACCAGTGCCTTATTTGTAAAAATCCAATAGTGAGGCTCAGTGCTTTGCTGGTCACTTGATGATACTGCTATGAGGAAACCAATAAAATAATTACTCATATTTTGGTGTAACATGCATGTTTCTAATAAATGATATCAAATTGGACGTATAGACTGATCTGTAGCAGAATCGGGTGACCTTGATCCCAATATGATTCCGATATGGATCGAGCAAACAGTGGTTCAGTTTTGAAATTACGCCCCGACCGATTCCATCCAATCCATATCGGTATCGGTCTCGGTCTCCGCATCGGTCTGCCAATCTGTATCGGTATTGTATTGGTATCAACATCAGCCGAGACTGATGCGGACACCGATTACCGATACCTATAATCTTGGTTACATATGGAATATAAATTAAATGTTCATTCTTCTATGCTAGACCAATTAATATGAAGACCTTATTTTGGGTTGAGGATGTATACATGTATTTGTGGAATGCTTTTGTGAGCATCTTGGGGAGGATAATGAGTATATGCCATGACTAAGAAAAAGAATTTTTTTCCCCTCTTCATTTTCTTGTCATTGGCAAGTTTTCATCTTGTAAATTCTGTATCTACCTTTAAGAATTTCAAGATAGATTATGCTATCAGTAGAGATAAAGTGGATGTTGATGAGCCCCTCTATCAAATCCCTTTCGAATTAACTGTCTTAAAATATCCTTAAAACAATTTCAAGGGTATTCACCTAGAAGTATGAGGATGCCATAATTTTTTTTAATTAGTTAATTTTATTTATGAGTCTGAAGAGAAAAGTCACTGCTCCATTTATAGAACTACAGCTAGTACGATATTATTAAATAAGTGTATTGCTGAAGGAAATATATGCAATAAAAGACCTATCCAATATAATGTTGTTCCATTGGGTTTTGAAGGTTGTTCACCTAAACCCTTTTGAATTGTTTAAGATTATAAGACACCAAACCAACAGATTCATTACTCTGTCTACATCCTTTAAAATATGTCTATTATGCTCTTTCTGTACTAGCATGGTGCATTAGGCAGAAGATTTCAGAGGATGTATCATGGGGAGCAAAAATCCTTTGCTCATTCATTCTTTACTGTAATTCTTGTTAGAATGTTAGTCAGCTTGTATTGTGTTTGTCATTGTTTATCAATGCAGTCCATAACAGTTAATGGGCCTTTTCCATAGGGATAATCAGTCATTTTTGTTTATTGTTATTATTAGCATGACAATTATTATAATCGGCTTCACATTGTTATTCAATTTTTTATTGTTTATGTTGTTGTTTTCATTTTCTTGGAGATAACATGGCTGGCTTAAGGAGGGACCCTGGTAGGGCATAATAGAAAAAGAATATGCAATTACATCTGCATGATCTTACAACCTTTTGCATCCCAATCTAAAGTCACTAATCAGAGTGGATTAATCAATTTTACTGGGAAAACGTGTATATTTTTGTCATTTATTTACTGTTTAGCAGTAAGATGTATGTTATGAGCAGTGTGTAGATTTCTGTAATTTAATTGCATAAGTAGATGTATATTGAGATTGTATTATTTAACATGTAAGTTCTTAGGTTCTTACTTCATGGGTCCATGGTTCATCTTATTATCTTCAAATGTTGTAGAGAGCATCAAGGTGTGGTTTGAGACTTGTATCATGGAAACATTTGCCAAATTGGTGGAATTTGGATAGTTCGTTTTATGATATATACTGTTTCCTTAATTATGTTTTTGTTTTTAATTATTAATCACTTTGATACATGTATTTTCTGTAGCCTATTTGCTAGGTAATGATTAATGTCTCCTGTAATTCTTTCTTTTCCCCATTTAGGGTCATAAAGAATGGCTGGCAGAAGTTCAGTTTCTCGGTGTTGTTGAGCATCCAAATCTTGTAAAACTCATTGGATACTGTGCTGTAGATGGTGAACGAGGCATCCAACGACTACTTGTATATGAATTCATGCCAAACAAGACCTTAGAAGATCATCTTTTCAACCGAGCTTTTCCAGTTCTTCCCTGGCTAACAAGATTAAAGATAGTCCTTGGTGCAGCCCAAGGGTTGACTTATCTGCATGAAGAATTGGAACTCCAGGTTTCACTCCAAAAACTTATTTCTTGACATGAAGTTGAATATGCATGGCTTCTAATGGATGATGTAAACCACCTTCTGATCCTTCATTTTAACCACTCTTTTCTCTAATTTGATTTAGACTAGGGAATGGGCTTTGTCTGACTAATTCCTTTGACTGGGTCGATGGATTTTGTAGATTATTGATCCATGTATCACCACATGATATCATTTGCTAAACAACTTCTTACCTTAATCAAGTTCTACATTCTCGGATTTTATGATCAAAGGTTGAGTTAGGTGTTGAAAATGAAATTGAGGGCCTTGTGGTTTGATGGATCCAGCCCTACTCCATTCTGTACATTGGACTTTCTAAAGTACTCTGAAAGATCATTGATGCTCAAAAATAGATTGAAAGATTATGAAGATGGTTTAAGGCTGTCAACATTTCCTGAAAGGCTCGAAATACTAGGTCCTTACGAGCTGGTAATGAACCAGAAAAATAGTCTGGGGGGCTTAGTGTACCCTTAAATTTTTTGATTTATGTACTGTGTTGAAGCACTTGCATAACATAAAACTCTTGATAATCCTCTAGGTTCTACAATAGGTTATTTAAAGTTGGAAAACTCGAAAGCAGTCACTGTATATTGGGATTTTAGTTTATCAGGTTGAATTTTATTATCTCACTTCGATATCAGGTTTTTGTTTATTTACTGTTGTTAGCCTATCTCACCTATACTTAATGTACAGGTAATATATCGGGATTTTAAATCAGCAAATGTGCTACTGGATGAGGGTTTCAAACCAAAGCTATCAGACTTTGGACTTGCAAGGGAGGGACCAGTAGATGGACGCTCTCATGTATCTACAGCGGTACGTATTCAGCACACTTTGCATTCACAGGAAAACTTATAAGATAGATTAGGGTTTAACTACCATATAGCTCTTATTTATAGTACAAAGTGTGCATTATACCACTTTTTCTAGCAAGGAGGGATATGACTGAACCTACAATTGTAACAGTCCTATTGATTGCCACCTCTTAAAATTGGCCATAGCTAAGCTGATTCCAGCCTCTGGTTACTGGCATTCTTAGGCTGTGTTTGGTATGCATTCTTGGAGTAGATTCTGTCTCTAAAATTCAGTCTGAAGCGAGAAAATAGAGAAGAATCGGGTTTCAAAATTTGTTCAAGACCCAGAATATATTCCAAGAATGCATACCCAAGTGTAATAACAGTCAAATGATGGGGTAATTGGTTTTGATAGATTACAATTTTAAGCATGATAATGAATTTTTTTTTCATATCCATAAGAATGCATTCTTGGTTATCAGGTGGTGGGGACATATGGGTATGCTGCCCCTGACTACGTTGAGACCGGCCATCTCACAACCAAGAGTGATGTATACAGCTTTGGTGTGGTTCTATATGAGATCCTTACAGGGAGACGATCATTGGAAAGAAACCGTCCAAGATCGGAGCAAAAGCTTTTGGAGTGGGTGAAACAATTCCCTGCTGAGAGTAGGAGGTTCAGCATGATAATGGACCCACGGCTTCAAAACCATTATTCTCTAAATGCAGCAAGGCAAATTGCCAAATTGGCAGACAGTTGCGTGATCAAGAATGCAAAAGAACGTCCATTGATGAGCACGGTTGTAGAAAGCTTGAAGCAAGCAATCCAAGCTACAGAAGACGGGAACACTCAGAAGAGTTCTGATTCCTCTGAAATCCACCCGGTTGACTCTGATGAGAAGTCAAATCCTGTTGGCATCTCTGCATCTGCGGAGAGGCGGATGGCCCACCTGGCCAGAGTTGAGTGAGAATTTCAATGTGGTCAGTAGAAGAAGATTTATGATCATGCAGAGAGCCCAAGTGTTTTAGATTTTTGCTGACAAGGCACCTTTTGATTCTTCAGCTGGTTTAAATATGTGGATATCCTAGATACCCTCAGGGTATGAATCACAATTCCGTCCAACTATTCAAGTTTATGGGAATGAGAATGACCACTCTTTGCCTGATGTTTTTGTTTTGATCACAGGGTTCTTTACTAAGATTACAAAGGAAGAAGGCTGCTAGAAGGGATATAAGTTTGCCAGAGTACAAAACTCTCCCCAACCGCTCCCCCCGCCCTCTATTTTTTTCGTTTGTTTGAGAAACCCATGAAACCAAAGCGGCTATTTTACAAATTTTGAATCTGTTTTGTAAGTCAATTAAACAGTTAATGTAATTATATAATCTAATTCTTGTTAAATATGTTTTGAACTATTACCTAAAGAAAATGTATTGATTTGTTCATAGAACCAGTTAGTACTTTCAGAATTTGAGGGTGGAGTGGTGGAAAGAAAATGATGGGGTTTTTTGGTTCATCTTCAAAGCTTTAGGCTCAACTTTAGATGCCGACACTTTGCTCTGTTCCTTGGATTTTTGATCCAATTTTTTGTAAATTCAGTCTTAAAATAAAAAAACAAGGATGGGTAAGTATGGTTAGCAAGCATATTATGGAAGCTACCTATGTTGAGTCCGGATCCTCTGCCACACGTCACTCAGATGGATAGCTCCACATGGCATGAAAAGTCTTGAAGATGAAGAGGCATCATCCAATTGGCACTTTTGTAAATAGATATGTTGGTTGCAACTTAACTGAAACATGTTTAGCTTGTAAGCCTTGTATGGTAATTGAATGTCCTGATATCAAGTAGGAAAGAAACTCTGGCAGACTAGCCATGGAATCTGCTTATAGAAGATTCACCAAACATAACTTTGGACAGTTAATGAGGTTACATTGGCATGATTGAATGAAGGTTCTGTTTGATGTCTGGGTCAACCATGGACTGAACATATTAGCTTAGGCTGAAGTTTGGTAGGGGTGGAAATGCTTTAGGGGGTAATCAACCACAGCTTCAATCCTTCAATCTCGTGTGTAACTATGTGAACAGACAGTCTAGTCAAGTTCAGACTTCTGCAGCCTTTTGCAGTCCAGTGAAAATGCCTCAATTTTCCAGCACAATTCAGAATGAAGCCCAATCCAGCCACTTCACACAAGCACATCATGCTTGCCCTTCACAATCCAACAAATCTTTCATGTCAGTACCAAGCAGTATTGTGATTCTTCTAAAATGCAAATGGATTTTACAAATTGATGAAAGAAGAGGTAAAATTGAAAATTGCAGAAATATTACTGAGTATTCACTGCGGCAACTAAAATTAACAAGTATGATAGCTCTTGTGGGATTCCATGGCTCCTCATTCAAACACGAGTAAAACTAATCAAGCTTTCACCACCACTTTTAATGGCCCATGTGAAACACTCAGGCTCATCATCTCTATTACTTTAAATGCCACTATCAGACCAAAATTTCCGATTGAATTTTCTCATATGTTATCTATCGATAATAGAAGACTACACAACAGTACAACTGGGGGAAGATAGGCTCGCAACAAATTAATCTGGCAACGGAAAATGGTAACACAGTTAAGGAAAGATCACCCCTCTCAGCTGCCTAATCCATTATATCTGCTGGACTCATTGATGCAGACCTGTCCAACTTCCCTTTCTCTCAATGAATCTGTACAAATGAAGTCCTGATGCCCTGTAGAAAAGTCCTGCTAGTTTGACCTTGTGAAACCCATTAAACCAAGGTCATATTTGCAGCAAGTATTTATGATCCAATTCAAAGTGAGGCTTATTTCTGTATAGATAATCATATGTAATGTACATGAGAAAGTCAAGGAAGACATTCATCCCTGATTTCTCTTTCGAAATTTCTGCACCTTCCTGCAGATCACAATAAGCTCTGTCCAATATTTTATATGTGATTCCGTCCAAAGCAAAGGAAATTTCACTCAACTTCTGGCCCCACATCAAGGCTCTATCAGGCATCCCTTGCTTGCAAAAGTGAGAGAGCAATAAATTAACAGTAACAACATTTGGAGCAAAGCCCATCCTAAGCAACTTTGCTGATAATATCATAGCACGATCCAGTAAGTCACTGCAAACACCATTCATCATAGTGTTGTATGTTACAGTGTTAGGAACAATACCTGATGAAACAAGCTCATCCAACATCATCACAGCATGACTCATCCTGCGGATACTGCAGAAACCATGGATCCGTATATTATACGTCATAATATCAGGGTCACACCAGCTAGCACGCATCTTACTCACAAAATCCTCAGTGTTAACCACGTCAAAAGCCTTACAATACCCACTTATTAAAGTATTGTATGTAACAACATCAGGGGTCAACCCAATTCTGTGCATCTGCATAAATACATCCTTCGCTGAATTCATCCTGCCCTGTTTACAATACCCGTTAATGATCATATTAGTAGTGAATATATCTGGGAGAAGTCCTTTTTGTCTCATCTCCACCTCCAACCTCAATGCTTCACTCAACTTCCCACAATTAACAAATCCACCAATCAAGGAGTTGTATGTGAAGTTGTTTGGCACAAAACCTCTCCCCAACATTTCTACAAATGCTTCATAGGCCTCTTCAACAAGACCTGATTTTGAAAGCCCATCTATGAAGGCTGAGAATGCAACCATGTCTGGAGATATCCCCCTCTGTTCCATCTCATCCCACAACATCTGAGCCCCTGTAATGTCTCCCATCCTGAAATAACCATCTAAAAGCAAAGTGAAAGCTACTTTGTTGATGGGGAAACCCTTCTCCATCATCTTATCCATAAGTTCTCCAGCCTCTTGTAGCCTCCCCTTTTTGCACAAGCCCAAAAGCAGAGAACTACAAGTGGAAGATGAAGGTGTCAGACCAAAATCTATCATAACTCTGTAAGCTTCAAAGGCCTTGTTATCTATCCCCACTTTGCTATAACCTGCAATTATTGAGTTGAATGCAACCACACTAGGAAGTACCCCCTTCTCAAGCATATCTCGTAGGAATTCCATGGCATCATCAAGCTTACCAGCCCAACACAACCCTGCAATTGAAATATCTGACAATGAATGATTGGGAACCAAACTTGACATGGATATATCCCTTAATAACCTGTCTCCATCTTCTTCCCTCCCAAACTTCTTGTGCCCAGCGACAAGAATGTTAAAAGTTATACCATCAGGAGCTACACCCTTACCCTGCATTTCCTCATAAAGTAAATTAGCCTGCCCAATCTCTCTTGCCTTGACATATCCATCAATGAGGATGTTATACATGGTGGTATTTGGAGCAATACCGACATCTCGAAGTCCATCAAAGAGTGCTCTTGCTTCAACCGTATTCCCCTCCTTACATAAAGCATTAATAAGTGTACTGAAAGTAACAGCACTTGGACTGCAACCGATTGAGATCATCCAATGGACCCAGCCAAGAGCATCAGATGTTCGGCCACTGATGCAGTAAGCATTGATCACAATGTTATAAGTAAAGACATCAGGTTCACAGTGGAATTTGCGCATCAAGTGCAGTATACTCTCCCCAACTTGAAGATGTCCCCTTTTACAAAACCAATGAACTATAACATTGAAAGTAAAATTAGAAGGAGAAGGTCCTTTGCCAACCAAATCCCTGAACAATTTCCAAACACTACCAGAATCACCCCTCTGAAGTAACAGCTTGAAGAGAATGCTCATGGCAGACAGACTCGGCCTCAATCCAAGGTTCCTTATTCTACTCAAAAGCTCCATTGCATCTGTAACCATACCAACTTTCATAAAGGCCCTCATAAGTGAATCAAGAACCGAGAAATCCGACTGGTGCAAATGGTGATCCCTCCATACAAAATCCACCACATCCTTACTTCTACCAGGTCCAAATCTTGCAATTACACAAGAAAGAACATCTTGTGAAAGGAAACGAAATTCTTCAGCCGCAAGAAGATGAGCCACAAGACAACAAGACTGAATTGAACTCTCTGAGCCATTCCGAAATGCGAATTTGAAGAATGCAAAAGCCGATTTTCGATCATTAAAGAATTTCATGATCTTTACCAGGAAAAAGGGGCAAAATCTTTGAGAAAAACCCTTCAAAACATACCCTTGTTCTTGTTTGATCATTTTTGACAACCCAACCACAATTAGACGCCTTTCATGTGGATTAACGATATTAGGCAAATCCAAATTTCCAAAAGGCAAGAACTGATCTAGAAAATCTAAGTTTGTAACGGTGGTGATGGTAATAGCAGTAGCCGAAGAAGAAGAAGAGTTCCTCGTTTGACAATCTAGGGTTTTTGGAGGGTTTGCGAATGTGAAAAAAATTAGGGTTTTGAAGAAGTCGTTCAAATGGTTGGCTTTTGCTGGGAACAGGAGAGGAGAAGCGCCACATACCTTGACAAAGAGGTGTACCGGGCAGAACGTAGCAGACATCAGCAGCGAATGAACTGTTGCAGAGCTTCATTTCCCGGCTAAGGGTGTCTTCAAGCTGAAGGGGTTTCTTCTGCAATGGTCAGGGATGCTGGTCTGCATTGACGCAGCTCTTAACAGGTAGCTGGTCAGTGTTGTGATTCTTACTTACTGTAGGTAAGTAACTGCCATACCTGGGAGAATTAAACTTTGTTGTTCAATCCGATTCAGGTTATGGTTTCAGTTCTAGTTTTAGATCCAGTTTTAGTTAGCCTTTTCCCTCTTAATATATATCAGGATTTCTGTTCTGAAAAAAAAACAAAAAGAACTCCAGTATAGAATGGGATAAAAAAAAAAGTTTATGAGGGAGGGGAATTTTTAAAATTCGTCCCATAAGGGATTAAAGAATAAATTACATGTCTACCCAAAAAAAAAAAAAAAAAAAAAAAACTAAAATAAATTATATGGATTGCACAATGTAACTTTGCCTAATTGCAGAAGACACCTAAAAATTACACCCAATACATGTATTTCACAAACGTTTGTATACTCGTTAGTAGGGCTGCAACAGGGTCGGGTTGGACTGGGCTTTACAAAACCCTAGCGTAACCAGGAGCCCCCTTTGCTGAATCAGGCCCAACCCGACCCTGACTCAAGGCCTGAAAAATCCAACCCTGACTTGTTCTTAGGGTCGGGTCGAGCTGACCTTGATTGACTTTGATCTTGGGGAGGGGGAAGGAAATACATGGGCTGGAACGGGTTACGGAGAAAATTATAATTTTTTTTTGTAAAATAACACTATAATAAAATGTATTATACCTCTTATTATCTTCATATATAATATATTATATAACAAAATGTGGGTAACATTTAAAGTTTATAATACATATAGGGGAAAGTTTTCATACACGGCTGTGTAAGCCGTGCAGGTGAGAGGGTGGGATTTTCGAGACATTAAATATGGGTGGAGGGTTTATGAATTTCCCTACTCTTTGTGAGAGGGGACATGACCGTGCACGTTTGCACGGCCGTTTATGAAAACTTTGGCCATATATATATTATATCAATATATATTTTATAGTATAACTTAAAACAGGGTCAGATCGGCCTGGGGTAGGCTTACCATGAGGCCTCAACCCTGACCCGACCTGACCTTGACTCAGGGCCAGAAATTTTCAGCCCTGACTTGCCCTCAAGGCTAAATATCTCAGCCCAGACCTTGTTCGGGCTCAGGGCGGGTCTGGGCCAACAGGGCCAAACTCGCACCCCCTACTCGTTAGTGATCGTTGTTAAGTGATGATGTCATAGAGAAAATAAAATTATAATGACCGAGTTACCATTATTTGAAAGTGATATTACTCTTTTGTCCCTTTCTTATCAGTTGCCCCAAATAACAAAAGATTTCGTTTTCACCTTTATCTTCTCTGTCCCAAATAAATTCACAATCCATTAAGTAGAGCTCAAAGTCACAAAAATACCCAATAACCCAGATACATTGACTGGTATATTAAAGCTTAAAACTTCAATTTCAAAAAATGGAAAATAATTAATAGTAATAAGAAAGACACTAAGACAACATTTTTTGTTTTCAGTAATAATAATGTGGGCTGTGTTGTTAAATTCTTCTAAGTTCCTCTATCGATCATCTCCTTGTAACTTTTGAAGAAGGGCTCTTCTCTCTGAATCCTTAACTGTTTACGGAAATTCTTGATGAAAGCTTCTTCTAATTCATTTACATCTTCTCTGTTTATTCCTCACAGCTTTATTACTGACCTAAACATCAATACTCTTTGTTGTATTACTGCCACCATGAGAAGAGATCACCTCTCCAGGTCTGTTTACAACCTTTCGATCAGCCATGAAATCAGATATTGTAGTAAGGTCTGTAACAAGATCAAATCTCTAACCAAAGATCCAAGGAGAGAGAGAGAGAGGATTGATGCTTGCAGAACTAACAATGGTAGTGAATGAATATATATACAAAGAGAAGAGCATAGGGTAGGAGATAATGGTGGAGAAAGGAAAGCATAGAAGTATTAAATTTCAATACTATATGATTACCAAGAAGAAGTTGCAATATTAGTTTTTTTAAGCAAGGGAATATGTCTGACATGCGATAATGCCAAGAGAAAACCTCCCAAAAGTATTACAAGGCAAAAAGAAAAAAGAAAAAAAGAAATCTTTTTCTTTTGTTTTTAATTAATCAGTATGTATCGACTCGTATCAATTTCTAAAGATACTGATAGCGATATGAATCAGATGTATCTGAAGTGCCACGTATATTCATATAGCCTTATATACACCCATGGTACGATATTGTTCGCTTCGGCAGGTGAGTCTCATGCCTTTAAAACGTGTTGTATCCCATGTAAAGTTTATAGCATATTGTTCTATGAAAGACTATTAATTAACTCCTCTCAAGGAAGTGCAAGTTTACAAGATCAGCTTAATACATATTGCAGTTCATTGTTCTATTTATCAACATGTAGGATGAAACTAGATCATTTCATGCTTTGTACTGCCACTTCTAGTAGATCATCAAACCTCTTGTCCTTGAGTTATTTAGATGCAGCTCAGTAAGTCGTGTTTTGGTTGTACAACCCAGTCTTATTTGGAACATATGCTCTATTGCAATCGATCTCGAGTCCATATTATGTTGTCCTTCTGAGGCCTTTGAATGCTCCAGTATAGAGGAGTGATTTGATTCAGATTGAAGGAGCTAAAAGAGCCAGGGGTAAGACTAAAATGACTAACAAGTATGGCTTTGAATAAACCCTGTTTGCATGTCAAGTTTCAGCCCAAATGTATTTTACCAAGTGATGAAATAGGCCTTTTGAAAAAAAATCCAAGAAATGGAATAAGCATTCATCCAATTGTCAACTTTCTGTAATGATTCTAGTTCCTCACTATCAACATATATACCTGATTCAATCTCCTAAAAACCTTTCCCAAATGAAATTTAATCTTTTATAGAAAAAAAAATTAAGCTTGTTAATGTGTTGAGCAAAACACAAAACAGCGATACCATTATGATACAATTTTGGGTGTTGGGCAGAAAAATTGTCATCCAACTAATGCTGCTACATTAGAAAAAGAGAAAGGTAGAAAGAACAAGACACCAAGGAACGATATAGAAATTATATGTAATCGTTCGGCGGTAAATCCAACCTGATCACATCGATGTCAAACCACAAAAAGAACTGCTTCACCTCAAGTGGTTTGAGGAGCTCTACCTAAACATCACTAGTTGCAAGTATGAGGTGCCTCCTTTCTTGCTTTTTGGGGGAGTATTGATCCTTATGAGCAGCTTAGTCTAAGAAGCAGGACATGTGGACTTCAGTTCATAGAAGTCCACTTGGTATATATGCTTTTGTTGGGAGAAATGTTTGAAGAACTGGTACAGAAATGTAGTAAAATCAAAATATTATTTGGAGCTAGATCACTGTAGTACTTGAAATATGAATCTGCCACAATTTCACATGGATGATTCTGTTAATGACATGTCTTATTCTTCATAACAGCTTCAGAGAACTGGAAATGAATTTCAAAAGGTTTCCATGGTTTGAAGAAACTTACAATATTGTAGTATATGTCTGTTTATTTATCTATCTTTTTTTCCCCCCCACATAGGTAAGACCCAAGGAGAGTTATGACCTCTTAATAATAGTGAGGTGTTGGATCTTTATCTATCTTTCCCTCTTTCTCCGACCTAGTATAACACTCTTTTACATATATATACCATCACAGATACAGTAACATCATCATTCTTTACACTGGAACAGCTTCCTTAGTAGTATTAGTGTCCTGTGTGTTGAGGAAGCCCACATAAAGTTTGGTATGACCAGTGTCTTGCTCTGAGAGCCTGACATCCTGGCCACCTTCCGACATGCTCTTCACAAAATTCACTAAATTTCGCCAGTTCTCCCCTTCAAACAATCTCTTGTTCATCCTTAGATATGTGAATGCACTCAACCCATTACCTGAATCTGACCGACTTGTTGCTAAGACTTGTGCAAATGCACCTTCATCATACCTTTCCAATGCATTCTCACCGGCAAGCTCTGTTCCTGCGGTCTTAGTTGCCATCTTCACTTGCCGGACTAGTCCTTGAGGCGAGCAATTTGCGTGTGCTGGTTGTTCTCCATCTTGCATCTCCATGCATGTGAAGTTCAGTACAACACCCCGTTTACCAAACATTCGCGCTATGGGCAGGTAGCCATCTCGCTGCCTGGTGTTGTAGTATCCGACTGTTAATTCAGCTGCATGGGACCTAGTCCTGTAGTGCCAGTGGATCCCAGCCACCTTTCCGGATAGCTTTGCTCCAGTTCCTTGAAATATCCTTTCAGCTGCTGCTAAAACCTGATCACCGTGCTCAAGTAACTTTTCTGAGTACCATTCCAAGAAGAACTGGCCGTACTCGGTGTTCCATGTTCCTTCCCTTGAGAAGAATCCAGTGTCCTCTGGGAACTGGTTGTAGTGACCTGCATCATGTGGTCCACTTTTACCCCATTCTTTCTTTCCCATTGCATCTGCTGATGCTTCCAGGGAGGCTCTCATGTACTGTTGTTCCAGACAGTTAAAAAGCTTAAGAAAGACAATATGAAGAGGTACAGTTCAAATTGTTCACTAAAAAGAATGGTTTCTTTGAAAGGTCTACCTGGTCATAGCACTGGAATTCACCAATTCCAGGAAATCTCCAAGTCCCATTACTTTCTGGATAAGATGGATACCTCAGCTCCCCACAAGGGCCCATTCCAACTTGATTCTCCTGCAAATTTCAGCAAATTTGAATAGACTTTTTTAACCAAGGTATCTCTCCTACATAGTGGATCGAAAATGAAGAGGAACAGAGCTTACTTACTGGTTGATCATAATACACATGCCATAATTTCTAGTATATTCTTTAAATGTGGATGGCCCACTTGTTGGTTTGCTTCATTACACCAAAATTATATGGTGCCTAGGAATTGGTTGGAATTCCCTCTCTCCCTCAGTGTGTGTTGTATTCAAAAATTTATTTCAAAGTTTGAAAGGAAACTTTTAGTTTATGTTTATAAATATTTATCACTTAGTACAATCTGATATTAAACCTAGGCTTATGTCTTAGCTTTGACCAGCTTTTCTTTTTTAAAAATCAGTAATGTTTCTTATGTTTTGGTCCTTATTAATTAAGATTGAGAAATGGAAACATGATAGATAGGCTACTTACCACGATAACTCCTCCTAAATAATCTTTGAACATGTTGCAGAAGCTCCTCATGTAATCAGAGTAGGCTTGGATGGGTGTTCTCCCCTTCAGCACAGGCAATGAATCACAGCCCAGGGAAATATACTCAGGATTCCTGCGGCCAGATCTGTCTGTGTAGACTAGATCAGGGTTCTTGCTAATTTCTTCAAGCACCCATGGAGGTAATGGTATGCTGAAAATTCAACACAGAATGAAGGAAGATCACTAATTGATATTAGCAATATTAAAAAGATTGAAGTGGTTGTTTGAACTAGAAACATCCACAAATAAACATAATTCCATGAAGAAAAAGCCAATAGCTCTTGTTAAATTTTATAAAAACATTTCTAATAGTTTGAAAATGTAAAAATATCATGAAGGTCAAGATCTGAATAATAATATAGCAAATTTACTGATAAAAGTAGCCACAAATAGCATATCGACACACTAATACAACTAGCTACAGAGTTTTCTTTCTCCATTTTTTTCTTTTTTTTTTTTATGAAAAGGAAAAAGAGAAAAAGTTGATTTGCTCAAGTCATGAACACACAAGAACAGCAGAAGCTACAAAACAACTGAATTATGAGAAGAAAGTTAAAAGACCATTCATAAAACTAGTTTGTGCATCATAAGTCCAAGGGGAAGATGCGATAAAGCTGGAAATAAATATGTGTAGTTCAAAAAAAACCAAAGAATTGAATAACAGAGAACATGTTATGGGCCTTTCTGCATACCTGCAAGAGTCTCCAACATTTCCTCCACATTGATGGAAGGACATAACAACTTGAAGCTTCAGGCCATGCCTCTGCACCATCTGGACGAGCTCAACATAACCATCCCAATTATACTTCATGGGGCCATCTTTCTCCACCAACCCCCACCAGGCATCCACCATCACACCTTCCACTCCAGCACTCTTCAAGGTCATTAAACTGGCATTCAGCGCTCTTGGCCTGTTCAAATTCCCGCTGATGGACACAGTGTCAAGAGGCAACATGATGAACACAGGAACTTTTCTGCTGGCTTTGTGACACCTTGATAGCCCATGAAGCCTCTCCCTCTTGTCATCATCGTTCATCCCTTTAGAAAGTGAAGTCTTCTCATGTGGAAGCATCACTTCAAGACTCGAACTCTTCGCCCTGAGCCGGTTCAACAGCTTGAAATGGGGGTAAGAAACAGACCCAGCTGGGAATTCATCAAGTGTTTTGAGGCCCTTGGTTTCCTTTAGATTGATAAAGGAAGGAGAAGAATGCAGGGTTAAGACCATTTTTGTTATTGTAACAGTGAAGTGGGAAAGGAGGAGGGAGATGTGAGAATTTATGAAGGACAATGGTGTTTATAAAGGGAAGAAATCACATTTAGGCTTGTGAAGTAGACATCATTGGTGGGCTCAGCTTAAAGGGAAAAAGAGCAAAAAATAAAAACTGGTCCAGTCACCTTTATGTGGACTCAAGCAGTCATCCAAGAACGGTTCCTATTCTTCAATTCACATTTTAACGCGCTTCTTTTATTTTATTTGCTTCTCAAATGAATGGATTTTGTTGTTTTTCTGTAACAAATCAGATATTTATATCCCTGGCTGTAGGCAGCTCAGTTTATGGTACTTCTCTTTTGGGTGATTTTGTACACATATATTATTAACATATATAGTGGATCTTGATGGCTCTAATACCATGCTTAACGTACCAGGTAGAGAGACCCAATTGACATATGAAGTCATCCAAGGTTTCATAGAGTAGAGACTGTGAAGGGATTAAAAGACTGTTAATGGTTAACAGTTTTAGTAGGTGTTTGCAAGCTCTGGCTTTCCTAGAGTTTCATTTACATTTACTTGACTTATTCTCTAAGACAATCTACAATTATCTTAGTGTTCCAAGAGAAGAACAGATTTGATGAGGTAAGGTAGCATGTTTCTCTTGTCTAAATCTTCTGGTTCTTTTCAGTTAAAAAATGTTATTTACGCCCGAAATCAATGTTATACCTATCGATAACAGTCATTAATTGAGAGGCTTCATACATGGTAGGTAGGACCCTGAAGCATTTTGATGCAATTGTGAGAAGTTCATGCACAATCTAATGCTTTGGAGAATTACTACTCAATACATCCTCTGTTTTCATGGCTTTACACATAATCATGGACACTTTTAACAAAAAACCAATCTCAGGTCTCCAAAAATATCCCACAAGAGGGAAACAAAAGATTGGCACTTTTTTGCCAGAAAAGGGCAGGCAGGCAAACCCCACCAGCCAATTCTAATTGTTCTATATTCTTCAAACTCTTCATGTGGATGAGAAAATCTTAATAAATAAAATAATTTTAATTTTCTTTGGTTTTGGTTTTGATGGACTTGGGATAAGAAGACTGGCTCTTTCAAGGTAGGGAAGAGCATGAGGTTGAAACTACTTCCATGCCTTTTACCTTTCTTCCTTCCTGAACATATCAACATCTCTCACCTGTCCATTTTCTTTTCTTTTTTTTCAACTTTTTACAAATGTAGAGATTTTTTTTTCCTATTTTCTTTTCATAACATTTGAGTAGGATCTGATTTGAATAAAGCTTAAAGTGAAGGTAATTAAGAGTCACCAATCCATTCCAAGAATCCATAGAAAAAAAAAAATCCAATCTAAGATAATACAGAATCTTAGAATGCCAAAATCTAGGATTTTGGTGTATATTTGCCCAGATTTTTTGGAACCCACTTGTTGTTTATGAATCTTTAATCCCTACCATACATCTTTTGTGGAGGACACTGAGTCCTTATCTCTTCTATTGTCCTCTCTCTTTCTCTTTCTCTCAAAGAAGAGTTCAAAGAAAGGAGTGCAAGAAAACAGGGGACTTTCTTTCATGTAAAGCTGACTGTAATGTTCTGTTATTCCATTCAACCCCCTCCCCACGTGAATTTGTGATACCCTCACCAACTTTATTCGATTCCTTTTGTTCTCTAATGCTTAAATTTAGATTCACACGTAGCCTGCCTCATTAAACACATGGGAGATCTGAAAAAGTCACTTTTTTTATATTTAGGTAATATTTTGTAAGGGTTCTTGAGCAAGCAGCATAGAGGAGCACACTGGTGAGGTGCGGCAAAATTATATCGTACATTGAAAGGTATCGGGGTCAGTTCATATGAAGAGAGAGAGAGAGAGAGAGAGAGACTTGGGTTTCCTCCAGCCATGGCAGGAGCTGGAGGATCCAGCCCAGCAAAAAACAAGGGGGGGATTGGTCATTTCACGGGGGGGCCCATCTGTGAAATGACCCAAACCCCCCTTGTTTTGCTGGGCTGGATCCTCCAGCTACCGCCACAGCTGGAGGACAGTCAAATTGGAGATAGACACAGAGGTACCCACTTGTTGTTTATGAATCTTTAATCCCTACCATACATCTTTTGTGGAGGACACTGAGTCCTTATCTCTTCTATTGTCCTCTCTCTTTCTCTTTCTCTCAAAGAAGAGTTCAAAGAAAGGAGTGCAAGAAAACAGGGGACTTTCTTTCATGTAAAACTGACTGTAATGTTCTGTTATTCCATTCAACCCCCTCCCCACGTGAATTTGTGATACCCTAACCAACTTTATTCGATTCCTTTTGTTCTCTAATGCTTAAATTTAGATTCACACGCAGCCTGCCTCATTAAACACATGGGAGATCTGAAAAAGTCACTTTTTTTATATTTAGGTAATATTTTGTAAGGGTTCTTGAGCAAGCAGCATAGAGGAGCACACTGGTGAGGTGCGGCAAAATTATATCGTACATTGAAAGGTATTGGGGTCAGTTCATATGAAGAGAGAGAGAGAGAGAGAGACTTGGGTTTCCTCCAGCCATGGCAGGAGCTGGAGGATCCAGCCCAGCAAAAAACAAGGGGGGGATTGGTCATTTCACGGGGGGGCCCATCTGTGAAATGACCCAAACCCCCCTTGTTTTGCTGGGCTGGATCCTCCAGCTACCGCCACAGCTGGAGGACAGTCAAATTGGAGATAGACACAGAGGTACTTAATGTAACTTGCCCCGGCGACTCGAAGAATTTCTTACCTAATCGGTATTATCAAATTTTTTGTGGTCCAATTCAAATTGGTAGCACTCCATGTATTTGTATTTTTCCTCTTGAAATATTGATCTTCCAACACGTTTTCAATCTTATAAAATAATCAAGATGTTAATAAAACTTCTATTATGTTATGTGATATGCTTGGAATGGACTGCAATTAAAGATTTTTTTATTTGAATATTAAATTAAATTGTGACAGATTCTTGAACCTCTTGAGAGCTTGACCATTTATTACGGAATTTTATGTCAGTTTAGTTGGTTTCTAAATTTTGTGGACATGATTATTCAATTTATGGGGAAAAAAAAGAAAAGAGCATCAAGGGTGTTGACCCTACAAACTATTTCTGCCATGTGTACGGATGATTGGATGGATGAAGGAGAATTAGGATTTGGTGACATATCAAATTTGGTGGTCTGTCTCAATTGTATTCCTCACGTAAATCTTTCTATTTTCTACTAAAAGCTAATTTGTCCAAACCCTATTGACAATTGGATACATCGAATTAAGATAAAAATCAAAGGGAAGTAGTTCTCTGTCCGGGAGTGTGGCCTACGCCAGCACTCCCATGTGTCTATCTCTCTCCTCCTCAAAACAAAGGGGCAAATGTGTCTTTTCATATGAAGAGGAGAAAGATAGACTCATGGGAGTGTTGGCATAGGTCACACTCCCGGACAGAGAACTTTCTCCCAAAATCAAAATACAAATAGAGGATGATATAGACAACATATTTACAAATTTTTGGGCTATAAGGGGCAAGTACTATCACTACCCTACACTTAGCCTACATTTACTAAAACTACCCTACCTTAAACTTCTTTTATGAAACTACCCTGCTTCTAAACTTTTACATCTCCTTCTACCCTCATGTTTTTAAATACCCAGATTGCCCTTCCTTTTTACCTAGTAACCTGCTAATCTATTTAACCTACCGTTCTTCTTCTATTTTTTACTATTTTTGTCATTATAATAGTAAAAAATAAAAGCACCCACCCGCTTCTTCTCTCGCCCATTTTTTACTCCATTTGTTTTTTGTTTTTTCTTCCATTATTCTATTTAATTAGTTTTTTATTCAACATTTCATCCTCATCGTTTTTCTTCGAATAGATTATGTTCTAAGTATAGGTATCGTATCGCCTGTATCGGGCGGGCAATACGTACCAGTTTTGCTAGTCGCTGTTACCGTTAGCAAGGTACGAACAAGGGGTAAAATGGTCAAAAAACTCATTTTTAAGGAGATTCAGGGGTAATTTTGTCTGAAATGGTATCGTATCGGTTTTGCAAGTTATCGATACCCATTCCGATACCGTGCACTAAAACCATGGAACAAATCGACTCTCTTCAAATTACCCCTAAATCTTTTTTTTTTTTTTTTTTTTTTTTTAACCTGAATATTCTCTAGGACCCGGGCTGGCCCTTAAACTTTTATTAATATAAATCGAAATAATCAGAATACAAGTGGGGGGGACATGCCTGCCTTACCCCTTTCCCAACTCGAAGTACTTCTTATCTAACACTCTAGCGCTCAGAAAAGCTCACTCACACCCTGTACACAGTACGCTAGCATCTAATAATCGCCATTCCAGTTGCATCTTCGTGTGCAATATGTCGAAGCTCATGAGGCAACTGTGATTCCCCATGGAATATAAAATCCGTTTTCCTTTCGCAGGCTAGATTTGCCAGGTAATCTACAACCCTGTTACCCTCGCGGATGGTGAAAGAAATAACTGGGTCAAGTAAGCTTACTAAGCCCAAAACATCCTGGAACCAATACCAGCATTCCCAACTGCCATGTGTTCTCTTCGTAACATTCAACACTGTTGTCTTTGAGTTAGATTCTACATGGAATTCCTTGTATCCTAGGCTTTCACATAGCTTCAGCCCGTCTCTCAACGCCCTTAGTTCCGCACTGGTGTTCGTACAATCTCCATAAAAATTTGCAAACGCTGCTATCACCACACCCTCCCTGTTTTTGATCACCCCTCCTCCCCTTCCTATCCCCGGGTTTCCCTTGCGCACCCCGTCCACATTAAGCTTAATGGACGAGGGAGGGGGTTCCAAAACACAGGACTAGGAGTTTTGCAGGCTTTGGGGCAGTATGCAAGGCCAAAGAATTGTAGCATGAGGGCTTCCTTCATCGAGGGGGTATTTCCTTGAGAAACATTGAAAGATGTTTCCGCTATCCAGCTTCTCACCGCCTTCACAATGCTACTGGCTGAACGCCCTTTCTCTGCATGCCTGCGATTGTTACGCCCTCTCCATAATTCCCAGACTATGAATGAGGGTAGCGTACTGAATATCATCCCATATAAGCTCTTGTCGCTCGCCTTGTTGAGCCATTGCTGGATGCGGCTTCGCACCACCTGTAGGGGAATCAGTTCCACATCGCACAGTTCTGAGAAAAAACCCCAAAATTTCTGCGCTGTTCCACCTGAAACTAACACATGAGATGCCGTTTCGCATCTCGGATGTCCACAACACTAGCACTTTGAAGCTAGAGGAATCCCCATTCTCCTTATCGCCTCATCCGTAGGAACCCCGCTGCACAGAATCTGCCATGAAAAAAACCCGATTTTTGTAGGGAGTGTCCCATTCCAAATCCACTTTGCAAACGGCTTTCGAGACGCGTGCTGCCTTATTTCATTCCAAAGCGACTTGATGCTGATTTTCCCATCTCTCACTGGAGTCCATACCAAACAATCTTCCAAGTTGGAAATGCAGAATTTTCCTTCCAAGATGCTATGTCGAACTACCTCTGAGTCGATCATGTCCAGAACCCCCAAATTCCATTCTCCTTCACTGCTAAGCACCTCTTTGACCTGTAGATTCAGGTCTAGATTATGAGCGCCATCTACAAAGTCCATCAGCACCCCCCACCCTGACTAGTTGTCAAGCCAAAATAGGATCTCCCCTTTACCGATGAGCCACTGAGACCTGGAGAGCAGGACCTTTTTATGGCGTAACGCCGTCCTCCAAGAGATCGACCTGCTCGCTTTTTCCTCGGCTAGCACAATGTGAACATTTTTCAAATATTTTGCCTGAAAGAAAGATGCCCACAACGACTTTTTAGAAATCACCTTCCACAGTCCCTTTAAACGCAACGCTCTTATCATGTCTTCTAGATGCCTTACCCCCAGCCCTCCTTCTTCTATTGGCACACACACACTTTGTTCCACCCCACCCAATGATGCCGCTTCCCCCATTCTGACTGACCCCACAGAAAATCAGAGCAGATACCATTGAACTTCCTTATCATCGTTTTGGGGATATTCAGCGTTGACATAATATGGATTGGCATAGAAGCCAAAACGTGCTTCAACAAAGTAACCCTTCCTCCTGCCGTTAAACACTTTCCTTGCCAGCCTGGTACCTTCCTTCGCAGCTTAGCAAGAAGATCCTTAAAGAAACTAATCCGAAGATGCCCCGTGAATAATGGCGCCCCTAGATACAAGATCGGAAACCTCTTCCTTGGGAACCCTGTAATCATCTCAACCATGCTACACCTGTGCTCTAACGCCTTCTTGCTCATCAAAAAACGACTCTTGGATTTATTAACAAGCTGTCCAGAGCTACCTTCATACCTATTTATAAAACCACAAATCTGCTTAAGAGAGGATTTAAGGCCCTTGGTAAAATGATTGTGTCATCTGCAAACAAACTCTGCGAGATGCCCAGGTAACCTCGAGGAAGACGGTAGTACTCTGTCCTTCCCTCAATGAATAACGCCCTAAGACCACGGCTTAGCACCTCCTCTGCCAGGATGAAAAGAGCAGGCGACAATGGACCCCCTGCCGCACCCCTCTGTAAGATTTAAAAATCCGAAAGGACCCCCATCCAAAACCATCGAGAACCAGCAATTTTCAATTATTTTTTTAATAAGTTGAATCCACTCTGGCGCAAAGCCAAATTTGCTTAGCACCTTATACAAGAATGCCCAATCCAACCAGTCGTAAGCCTTAGCCATGTCCAATTTCAAAATAACATTGCCTCCTTGAGTTTTCCTGTTGAGATCCTGCGCTACCTCCTGCACCATTGATATTTTATCATGAATATTTCTGCCTGGCGTAAAAGCCCCTTGCTCCTCCGATATGATGCCTGGCAGTATACAAGCAAGCCTTGTTGAAATCACCTTGGCAATTGTTTTGTATGAGAAGTTGCACAGACTAATGGGGCGAAAGTCTGTCATAGTCTCCAGATTTTCTTTTTTAGGGATTAAAACCAAATTAGCAGATGTGTAACACCTCGGCAAAACACCCTTTGCAAAAAATCCCTTGACTGCTTCCCAAACCTCAGTCCCTACGACGTCCCAGCAGACTGTGAAAAAATGGCTTGTGAACCCGTTCGGACCCATAGCACTATCTGCAGAGAGATCAAAAACCGCCGCCCTTACCTCCACCATGGAAGGGAGCGCCAAGAGGGTATGTACGTGAGCAGATCCTCATCCTGTTGGCAATTTTGGGAAGCAAACATGTTAGAAAAAAACCTTACTGCCTCATCTGTAATGTCCTGCGGATCGGATAGCCAAACTCCCTGCTCATCCTTTATTTTTTCCACTCCTCGTCGCAACCTGCGGACCTTGACCATGGCATGGAAAAATTTAGTGTTTCTATCGCCCTCCTTAAGCCACCGCACCCGCGATTTCTGACGCCAGAACATTTCCTCCTGTAGCAAGACACCATTGAGGGCTTTGGAGGCCTCCTCCAACTCTCCCCTAGTCGCCGAAGAGGTGAGATCTCCAGCTCAATTTTCGCCCGGCACACCCTATCCTCCGCCATCCTGACATTCTGGTGAATATTGCCAAAGACTGTTTTATTCCACACACGCAGCCGCGATCTTAGTGCCTTCAATTTTAAATACAAAGAGCTTAGGGGCGATCCATCGGGGTCGCCCAGCTTTCTCGAACACAGTCCAGGAAACCAGGGTGAAGCGTCCACATCTACTGAAATCTGAAAGAACTGAAATGTTGTTTTGCTTGCTCAGAGCAATCCAACAAGATCGGGGCATGGTCAGAGCACACCCTACTCAGATGCACCACTTTATTGACCAAGAAAAGATCTGTCCAGACGCCATTGAAAAAAAATCGATCCAGGTGTGCCACCACTTTCCCCCCCACTCTGATTATTGGACCACGTAAAAGAGTTGCCAAGAAAGCCCCCAAACTCCTCGAGTGACATGGCGCAAGCCTCTCTCCCCCCAACCTTTTCAGCGGGGTCCAAAACAGCATTGAAGTCACCCCCTATTGCCCATGGACGATTTGCGTTGTGCACATCCTCCAACAGATCCGTCCAAAGCTGACACCTCTCCCCCGAAGTACATAGAGCATGTACAAATGAGAGCATAAAAAAATGCGAGCCATCCAAGGAACATTCCAACGTAACATACTGCACATGTTCCTTAACCACTCTGACTTGGCAAGAGTTCCTCCAAAATACCCATAATCTGTCACCATTCTCCCCACCATTGGAGCAGACTGACTCCATACCCAACCTCCTCATGATACGAGCTGATTTAGAAAACTAAATCTTAGGCTCTGCTATCACCACCCCTAAATCTCCTTAAAAATGTGTTTTTTGACCATTTTACCCCTTGTCCGTACCATGCTACCGATACGGTATCGGTGACTAGAAAAACCAGTACGGGCGATACGAAACCGATACTTAGAACCATGATCTGTTTGAAGAAGAACGATGAGGATGAAATGTTGAATAAAAAATTAATTAAATAGACAAATTGAAGAAAAAACAAAAAAAAAAAACACAAATGGAGTAAAAAACGGGAGAGAGAAGCGGGTGGGTGCTTTCATTTTTTACTATTTTAATGACAAAAATATTAAAAATAAAAGAAGAATGGTAAATTAAATAGATTAGCAGGTTACTAGGTGAAACAGAAGGGCAATCTGGGTATTTAAAAATATGAGGGTAGAAGGAGATGTAAAAGTTTAAAAGCAGCATAGTTTCAGAAAAGAAGTTTAAGATAAGGCAGTTTTAATAAATATAGGCTAAGTGTAAAGTAGCGATAATAATTACCCCTAAAATTTTTCCTGCCTAAATCAGATTTTTGTTGGTACTAAAAAGGTCTACTTTTCCCCCCTTTTTGACTAACAGATCTATTGCTACCTATTTGGTATTTGGACGGTGCTCATCATATGAATTGTAAGTTCAAAACATGAATAAAGAGTTATCAATCCCTTCTGCCTTTCTAGAAAGTAGGATTGTAAATGGATCGGATTCGGCTCGGATAGTGCTATATCCGCATCCGCATCCGATTAGCTATCGGACAGATTCGGATAGTGCTAAACGGATACGGACACGGATACGAAAACGGATTTCAGTTATTCATTTACACCCCTACCAAAAAGGTTCTTTATGAGGAGGCGGGTTCCCATTCTCATACATCCAGATGGCATCCACATAGTGGGACCCACACAGTAGATATCATCTGGATGGCTGGAATCCAGGAACGTACAAGAATGGGATCCCAATTCCTTTATGAGGACTAACATATCCATTTCCCGCGTCGAAAAAGGGACTTTCTTATCGACACCCCTCAAAGGGTCGAATAATTTATCACTTTACTTTTTTTAACCTTCTTAGTATTAAGCATAATTTTTTTCAATGAGGATAATATTTTCACTTCACATGTGTACTCGAGAAATGTGCATGACAAAGATACCTTTTGACTTTTGATAATGACATAATGATATGTTAATTTCAAATTATTTTTGAAAACCTTTTTATACTCCTATCATAGAAGACTTTTTGGAATACGACAAGGAACAATCAAAGGAAGATGTCAAGTTCTAAATACAACTATAGAAGAGTCATTTTGAGTTCAAACACTCCCAAAATGTTAAAATTTCAAAACTTGGATACTATTTTAGTGTTCTCATAAGCACGTGGAGCAAATATAATGGAGAGAGACCTGATGTTGCCTAAAACTTGTCGTCACAGGAGAGCTAGAGATTGATTTTTGAAAGACAATGTTGAAGAAAATAGAAAGAAATGACTAGAAGGTGTGTATGTCACTTTTACACTATTTTTGAAAATCCTTTTCAACCCTTTAACTAAGAACTTTAAATTCTACCAAAAAAACTAAGAACTTTAAAGAATAATAATACAAGTATATATATATATATATATATATATATAGAGAGAGAGAGAGAGAGAGAGAGAGAGAGAGATGTTTCTTCTATGTGACAACGATGGCTTCTCCAGCAACTTCTTCTATGTGACGACGATGCTTCTCCGGCAACAACCTCTCTTAAACGGCTACCTTGAATTTTAATACAACCCCATTGCTCAAATATGTTTTTTATTTGTATTTTAATACAACCTCATTGCTCAAATATGATTTTTCTGGGCTGCATTATATATTTAGGAGGAGAAAAAACATATTTGTACATATTTGAATTTAATGATACACACTAGAACACACAAATGGTGAGGCACATTACATGGAGGAGAAAGCCCACTTGTAGAACACTATTTTGTACATCCAAATGGACACATGGAAAGTGGCCCATCATGGTTGTATTATATTATTTAGAATGAAAAAAAAAACATATTTGTACAATTTGTATTTAATGACACACTCTAGAACACAAATGGTAAGGCACACGATTACCTTACGTAGAGGACGCAGCCCACTTGTAGAACAATATTTTGTACATCCATATGGAAAGTGGGCCATCATGCCACTCACGAATGTTCATCAAGCTGTAACGCTTGTGATGACTGATGGTCGTCCATGACCCTCACGGGTTTCCACTCTGTTTCTTCCTTTGTTTGACGTAAAGCGACAAATTGAAGAGCTTGGCTTTGGACCTGATAGATATGACAAGCCCATGGGTACGAGTCTGGTGCTTCCCATAATTTCTGCTCCTCAAATACCGTCTCCTCAGCAAGTCTCTCTCTCACGCAGTATGCAGAGTCTGGTGGTGGCTCTGAGAAATCGGCTACAGCAACACACCCAAGAGATACGAATCCTTCTGGTGCTCGTGGGTACCAAATTGATACTGGAGTGACATAGTCATCTGGGCAGTTCCTCCACACCTGCACGGAGTGAAGAAGCTTTAGGTCTCCCAACACATCCCTTAAAAAGAAGATTGAGGAGCACAAGAATTCCAAGCTTTTTTCTTTTTTGTTAGGGGAGGGGGGGGGGGGAGGAATAACTTAAATGGTGGGATGAAAGGATGAAATCCGAAATCCATTCCCACAAGGTCCTATGTTTAAATTGTAATGTAGTAAAAGAGGGAGGTCAGTATTATGATTATCATTCTTACCAGGTCGAAACCTAATGGAATTGAGAATTGATTGTTGATCTTATGGTACACAGCAGCAACATTTGGCGGATGAGTGCCAATATGGGCTATGTCCCCAATGGATACATAACTGCAACAAAAGAGATAGTAATTGTATTATCCAAGTCAACACAATATTTTATCAGCATTTGGTGGTGATAGAATTATCTGAATCTTAGGATTCAATTCCTAGTGATGAGGAAAAATCTACATATCAATTGAAGAAGCGATGACATGGAATGGCAGAGAGTAAATGTAGACCAGTTTACAACTGAGTGAGTTAAAAAAAAAAAAAACATTAGTCTGTTCGATGCAGATGCAGTTCATCCAAGTGGTGAAGACATCATTGCAGACGGCTAAAATGATGATACCACTCGTTCTATTATAAAAAATTCAAGAACCAGGTAGAAATATGGGACTACCATTCAAGTTCTTTGGATCAAGTTTATCATTTAGTTTCTTAAGCCACATGTCAGTCTCGACAGCACCATGTATAGTTCTTGTAATTTCTAATATATATGACCAGTACCATCACTAAAATGACACCAAACATCCATGAGTAACTGAAAGACATAATTTTCAGTCCTATTAAGCCTCATTTGGTGGGGTTTCCTGCAAATGCAGAAGTATGTTTTGGATAAGCATCTACAACAGATATCTAGCTAAGGGGAACAACTTCTTATATTTTTCTTCAATGTAAACACAGAAGCCAAATTTGCAGGAGGCTTGTCAGACCCTTTTCCACTTGAGGTTGATGTTGCAGTACAAAACTAAAACATGAGAAGTTGCTTCCACAAGAGCTGCAGTTCAAGCATGAATATCACCTTAAAATACTTGTTACATAAGTGGAAAAGCATCTGCTTCCACTCCAAAGCCAAGTTATACTCTAAAGAGAGCTCCAGCATGGCCCTGCTTGGATGTAAAAAACGGTATATAGTTGTTTGATGGCTATCACTGAGAGGGGGGGGGGGTGAATCAGTGATCCAATTTTTTAATTTCTTCCCCACTGGCACTGGTAATTACTAGGCGGATTAGAAAACAAACCACAAGGTCGTGTATACACCCCAGCCAGACTTAAAGGCTCTACCAAGTGTGTACACCCATCCTACAGGCCACACATTTCAAATGCTAATACAGATATAATGCAAAAATCCACACGCACAACACAAGGTATACGTGGATGTAGGCAACTAAAGGCTTCGTATTTGCCCAATACTCAACTTCGCTGCACCTACAACTGGGAGCACCTACACCCAAATTTTCTCAGCATAGAACTGAGAGGGCAATTAATGCCAGTACAAAAAGTACCCACTGCCTGAGAGCACCCACTCCCAGTATTTAGCACCCACTAAATACAAAGCAAAAATCAATAAGGTTTTGGGCTTATAGCAATGCCCTACAAATAAACACAAACTAGAATAGGTCTATCAACAATATTCACCTACTTCTAGCATTCTTCACTAACAGGGATGAAGCATAAATAAATTAGGAGAGATAAGCATGCTTACAACCCTCACACAAGAGGTTTGAGCTTTACAGAGATCAACTGGAGCCCACTGGAACTATCAACTCCGTCATTTCTTGGAGAGATTTGAGCTTTCAAGTAAGCACTGCCATGAGGGGACCACAGTAGCTCCTTTCTTCTTGTCTTCTTCCTCTTCTTGTATTTTCTCAAAAACACAAATACAACCCCACTTTCTCCATAAACAAGGCTTCAATAACACTGCTCAATCTTCAAAAACCCATTGAGAAATAGGCTCTGATGCAACCTAAAACAGCCTTCTATTTTTTTTCAAAATCAAAGCTTTGGAGAGAGAGATCGACCCATCTAGGTTTCACTGCTTTTCCGTGTTCTTCACAATTTTTCTTTTTTTTTCAAAAGTGTGCTCTCTGCCTTCTCATTGTAAAACCCATTTTAAAAAGAAGACTTAAAAGCCTTTAGTCGCTGACCAATCGATTAGGGACAGCAATGGCTTGGATGAAGCCAAATAAAAGGAGTTTCTGAATTTACAAATGAGGCCCTCTTCAAAAACCCATTCAACTTTTAATAATTAAATTCCAAAGGACCCCTTTTCTCACTTATTTGAGCCACTGAGGACAAAACTTATATTTATTTGCAAACAAACCCCTGAGACACAAATTGAATCTGTGATGCTGGCCGAGAGCAAGACTTGACATCCAAAATTTCCAGATTTGCATCTATTCTGCGCACACATACGAGAAAATTCATAACTCCCTCGTCTGACGTCGGATTGACGAACTGTTTGAACCGATGGAAAGAAGACTCGACGAACTAACTTTTTCTAGTTCAAAGCTCTTCCAAACTCTGATGCGGGGTCCACTGAAAAATTCACTGAAAGTTACCACAGCCGCAGTAACCTGTGAATTATGAACCCATAAGCCTCCAAACACTTTTTATCACTGCTGCCCATGCTTGCAATGCTCTGAACTGCAACCAACAACACTTCTTGAGCCACTGGACACTACCATAGCCTCGAGACTGGCCAACTCATCATTGCTCTGCACTTGGTTGCCAACAATGACAACCCATATGCAACAATCACCCCCTTTGGAGTTGTTAGCAACCTTCTCATCAACTGTGTGCCTGCATCTACAATCATACACAATATATACTCAAACTCCCCCTGCTTGCAAAACCTGCAATTTCTCCCCTACTAAGGACAGGAATTCTCCCCATACAGTGATGAGGACTCTCTCTCCCCCTTTGACAACAAGTACAAAGAGATGTACAAGGATTCCCCCTGAGCCCATAATGGGAGCAAATCATCTACAATAAGCATGCTCCCCCTGCCCCTCTGCACCTCAATGCCTGGGAATAAGAACCACTCCCAACTTCTGTCTGAGGAACTCAAACTGCTCCTTGGGTAATGGTTTTGTGAAGATATCTGCTGACTGTTCTGCTGTGGGGATAAACTCCAATCTCACTACTCCTTCTATGACCTTCTCTCTCAAGAAGTGATATCTGATTACAATGTGCTTTGTCCTGGAGTGCATGACTGGATTCTTTGAGATGTTGATAGCACTTGTATTGTCACAGTAAATCACCACAGGCCTATCAACCTCAACACTCAGATCCTTCATCATCTGTTGCATCCATAACACCTGTGTACAACATGATGTGGCTGCTATATACTCAGCCTCTGCAGCAGAAAGGGAGACCGAATCTTGCTTCTTGCTATGCCAAGCCACTAAACTGCCACCCAAATAAAATGCACCACCACTAGTGCTTTTCTTGTCATCCACATCACCTGCCCAATCTGCATCTGAATAAGCTGATAATGTGAAGTCCTTGGTTCTGGGGTACCACAAGCCATAGTCAATGGTACCTTTCAAGTACCTAAAAATTCTCTTCACAGCTGCTACATGAGTTTCTTTGGGCCCAGCTTGAAATCTTGCAACCATACACACAGCCTGCAAGATATCAGGTCTACTAGCTATCAAGTACAAGAGACTTCCAATCATTGACCTATAAGTGGTGTGATCAACTGATGAGGATGCATCATCTTTAGTTAACTTGCATCCAGACATCATGGGTGTACTAACAGGTTTGCAGTCTTCTGTGGTGAACCTTTTCAACATTTCTCTCACATACTTGGATTGACAGATAAAAATTCCTTCTTTTAGCTGACTGATCTGCAACCCAAAAAAGAATGAGAGTTCACCCAACATAGACATTTCAAATTCAGCTTGCATCTTCTCTGCAAAGTCTCTACACGTCTCATCCTTGTGGCCACAAAAAATGATGTCATCTACATACACAACTACCACAAGCTGACTATCCACAGTTGATTTCACATACAAATTACTATCCACCATGCCCTTTTTGAAACCCAAATGACATAAATAGGTGTCCAATCTAGCATACCAAGCTCTGGGAGCTTGTTTCAGCCCATATAAAGCCTTCCTCAACTTGCAGACAAGTGTAGAATCTTCACTGAGTTGGAATCCATCCGGTTGCTCTGTGTAAACTTCCTCATCCAATGTGCCATTCAAGAAAGCAGACTTAACATCCATTTGATAAACCTTGAAGCCTTTGTGAATTGCTAGTGCCAGAAACAGTCTGATTGCCTTAAGTCTTGCTACTGGAGCAAAAGTCTCCTCAAAATCAATACCTTCTACTTAAGCATATCCCTTGCATATAAGTCTAGCCTTGTTTCGTACAACTTGACCATCTTCATTGAGTTTGTTTCTGAAGACCCATTTTGTGCCAATTACATTTTTGTCAACTGGCCTAGGAACCAAATCCCATGTGTGATTTCTTTCAATTTGGTCAAGCTCTTCATTCATGGCTTTCATCCAACTCTCATCTCTACTTGCCTCCTCAACAGTTTTTTGGCTCAACTTGTGAGAGAAGAGAGTAGGTGTTGGAGTACACTCTTCTAGTTTGCTTACCTGTACTCCTGGTTCTCATCCCTGCACTAGGATCACCTTTAATTTGATTGTTTGGATGATTCTTAACAGTCCTGCTTTGCCTTTTCTGCTCATCTGCCTCAGTGTCAGGTTTGTCATGTTCATGCCCATGTTCATCTCTTCCTTCTTGCCTATCCTCACCTGCTTCACTCACCTCAGTGAGGTCTTTAACTTCAATAGGATCAACTCCTGAGCTAGTAGAGAAATTTATTTTCTCATCAACCTTGACATCTGCACTTTCCACAATTTTGCCAAGTCTTTTGTTGTAGCATCTATAGGCTCTACTTGTGGTGGAGTAGCCTAAAAAGATGCCCTCATCAGCTCTATCATCAAACTTCCCCAAATCTTGATTTGTATTTTTGATGTAGCACTTGCTACCAAAGACTTTGAAATGTCTTGCTGTAGCTTTCTTGCCAAACCAAATCTCATAGGGAGTTTTATTCTCATGAGCTCTCAACATACATCTGTTGTGAATATATACTGCAGTGTGTACTGCTTCTTTCCAAAACTTTGTTACCCATGTCACTTTCGATCAACATGGTCCTGGCCATCTCTTGAATAGTCCTATTCTTCCTTTCTGCAACACCATTTTGTTGAGGTGTTCTTGCAGCTGAGGTCTGTCTTCTGATGCCATTTTCATAACAATACTCTTTGAAGTTTTCCCAGGTGTACTCACCTCCTCTATCAGATCTCAGACATTTAATCACTTTTCCTATCTGTTTCTCAACTTGCTTTCTGAAGACTTTGAATACTTCTAGTGCTTCAAGAAATATGCCCACGTCATCCTGGAGTGGTCATCAATAAATAAGATAAAATATCTCTCTCCTGTGATGCTCTGTGTTCTTATAGGACCACAAATATCAGTGTGTACCAACTCCAAAAGTTGACTGGTGTGGTACTCTTTTGACTTGAAAGATGTTCTAGTTTGTTTCCCTTTCTGACAAGAACCACAAATATGGTTTAATGGCTTTTTCAAAATAGGTATATCTCTAACAGCCTTCTTTGAAGAAATTTTTCTAAGACTGTTAAACTCAATATGTCCAAGCCTCCTGTGCCATAACCATGTCTCTTCCTCCATGCTTAGCATACAAGTATCTTTAACTGTCTCTGTCAAGGTGCAGAGATTCCCAGAAGTTCTCTTTCCAGTAGCCATCAACTTTCCTGTGCTTGTTCTTCTAATTTCACAACCTAGGCTATTAAACACCACTTCATGTCCCCTATCACAGATTTGACTGATATTGAGTAAGTTGTGTTTAAGCCCTTCCACATACAACACATCTTGGGATTGCACCTTCCTATTGTTGAGACTAATGGTACCCTTTCCAACTATTTTGGCACCATCATTGTTCCCAAACTTCACAGACCCACCTGCATAGGTCTCTAACTTCTCAAACCTCTTCTTATCTCCTGTCATATGACTTGAACAACCACTATCAAGAATCCATGATGTTGAGTCCCCTTGAGCTCTGAAAGCTGTTTGTACAACCATAGAACTGTTGCCCTTTTCTGCACTGCTCTTCTGAACCCAAACTTTGCTTCTTGATTGAGGTTTCTATAGTTGCTTCTCTCTAGGAATCTGTTTCTTAGGCTTGGTTGCTTTAACACTTCTAACATTGTCCTGTCTCTCTCTGTTATATGATCTCTGTGGAGGAAATACAGTTCTGTAGTCCCTGGCAATATGTCCATAATTGCTACATCTGTTGCACTCAACCATCACATCCATCAAGGGTGCAAAAGAATTTCTATCAACAAAGTTCGGTGGACCACGATTGAATTTGCAATCTGAAATTTTGTGTCCAAAAGTATTACACTTTAAACAATGACCTTGAAAGAACTGTCTTTGTCTCATTGGCTCTCTTTGCCATTTGTACTGAGCCCTGTGATCAACAACATTTCCAGCTTTCTGTTGAGAAGGATAGTAATAACCGAAGTTCTCTACTCTCCTGCCTGGCCATGCCACTTCTTGTTGTCTAGCATGGTTAGTCTTATGGGGTGGAGTTTGGTTTTTCTTAACTCTCTTATCCTTCACAATAATGGGATTCTGTGCTGTGCCTTTTCCTTTTCCCTTGGCACTCTTTGATGATTCTCTTACAAATCCAAGACCGAATTTGTTGTGAGTTGATCTTTGAGAACTAAGGATCTCATCAAGCTTCTTGCTACTAGGATGCACCTGTGAAGATGTTTCTATGTCATGTATACTTGAGTCATTCTCAAACTCTGCTACCTTTGCCTTGAGAGCATCAATCTCCTTCTGAAAATCAGAATATTCAGCTAGGATATTGGACTCTTCTTCCAATTTAGCCTTCAGAGATAGATTTTTTGATTCAAGCTCTATGTATTCTGTAGTTTTCTGTGATAACTTCTCTTCAAGATCTTCTAAAATTTTTCTTGATTCATCTGCTTGCTTTTTCAATTGAAGAACTAATTGTTCATGTTCCTTAAGATTTTGTGAAACTTGTTTAACCTTCTTTCTTTCCTTCTTGAGCTCTTTGAGAGCAGATCTCAACTCAGCTTCAAAGTCCACCTCTCCTTCTTCTTCATCTTCTGAGGTTGTGCTTGTTCTAAGTGAGTCATTCCCTTTTTCTTCAAACACTAAGAACATGACATGGTCATCTACATCATCTGAATCATTCTCAGATTCTTCCTCAGATGTGTCACTGCTTTTCTTGGAGATGAAGCTTCTTTTCTTGGGCTTGAATTTGTTACTTTTATGGGAAACATATTTCTTCTTTCCTTTGGCTTTGCTCCTTTTATCTTCCTCATCATCATCAATTTCTATTTGGCCCTTGTGAGGACATTTGGATGCAAAGTGTCCAACTATACCATAGTTAAAACACTTGAATGGAAGTTTGTTTTTATACTTTCTTGTCCCCTTTTTCAGCTTTCTGGTGAAGTGGGCTATGATCTCATCATCATCACTGTCTTCCTCTTCTTTACTCTCTCAGATTGTTCCTTCAGCTTTAATTTTTTCATTGCTTTGAATGCTGACTATTTGTCAATTGACTTGCCTTTTTCTGTTCTCATCTCCATAAGTCTTGAGTGTGCCATGTACTTCATCAAGAGTAATTGTATCCAAGTCTTTGGCTTCTTCAATAGTTGAGACTTTGGAATCATATCTAGGCAATACAGATCTAAGAATCTTTTGACATACCACCGAGTTATCAAGAGTTTCTCCAACTCCCCTGATGGAGTTCACAACTTCATTAACTCTGACCATGTAGATGTCAATGTCTTCTTCTTCAGTCATCTTAAGACTCTCAAATTGTGCTCTAAAAATCTACAATTTAGCCTTATTGATTTTGGCTTCTCCTTCATAGATGCTTTTCAACCTGTCCCAGACTTCTTTTGCTGTATTGCAATCCATCACTTTAGCCATGCCAACTTTACTCAACCCTGCCATAATAGCATTCAATGCTCTGAGATTGTTTCCATAAGCTTTCTTGGCCTCATTATCTGTAAGTGGAGTGGTTGGTTTTGTATAACCATTTACAACTGATTGCTATACATCATACCCAGGGACCCTACATATATCTGCATTCTTTTCTTCTAAAAGACATATTCAGTACCATAAAAAATAGGAACTCTCCCTGAGTCTTTTGAACCCCCTTCACCTGCAGCCATGTTGACCCTGATCACTCAGATGCCGATGAGACTGTGACTGAGTTCAAGCTTTGATACCAATTGTTGTTCGATGGCTATCATTGAGAGGGGGGTGAATCAGTGATCCAATTTTTTAATTTCTTCCCCACTGGCACTGGTAATTACTAGGCGGATCAGAAAACAAACCACAAGGTCGTGTACACACCCCAGCCAGACTCAAAGGCTCTACCAAGTGTGTACACCCATTCTGCAGCCCACACACTTCAACTGCTAATACAGATATAATGCAAAAATCCACACGCACAACACAAGGTATACGTGGTTCGGCAAGTTGCCTACATCCACGGAGCAATGCCACTAAAGGCTTCGTATTTGCCCAATACTCAACTTCGCTGCACCTACAACTGGGAGCACCTACACCCAAATTTTCTCAGCATAGAACTGAGAGGGCAATTAATGCCAGTACAAAAAGTACCCACTGCCTGAGAGCACCCACTCCCAGTATTTAGCACTCACTAAATACAAAGCAAAAATCAATAAGGTCTTGAGCTTATAGCAATGCCCTACAAATAAACACAAATTAGAATAGGTCTATCAACAATATTCACCTACTTCTAGCATTCTTCATTAACAGGGATGAAGCATAAATAAATTAGGAGAGATAAGCATGCTTATAACCCTCACACAAGAGGTTTGAGCTTTACAGAGATCAACTGGAGCCCACTGGAACTATCAACTCTGTCCATTCTTGGAGAGATTTGAGCTTTCAAGTAAGCACTGCCATGAGGAGTCCACAATAGCTCCTTTCTTCTTGTCTTCTTCCTCTTCTTGTATTTTCTCAAAAACACAAACACAACCCCACTTTCTCCATAAACAAGGCTTCAATAACACTGCTCAATCTTCAAAAACCCATTGAGAAATAGGCAATGATGCAACCCAAAACAGCCTTCTATTTTTTTTCAAAATCAAAGCTTTGGAGAGAAAGATCGACCCATCTAGGTTTCACGGCTTTTCCGTGTTCTTCACGAATTTTTTTTTTTTTCTTTCAAAAGTGCGCTCTCTGCCTTCTCATTGTAAAACCCATTTTAAAAAGAAGACTTAAAAGCCTTTAGTAGCTGACCAATCGATTAGGGACAGCAATGGCTTGGATGAAGCCAAATAAAAGGAGTTTCTGAATTTACAAATGAGGCCCTCTTCAAAAACCCATTCAACTTTTAATAATTAAATTCTAAAGGACCCCCTTTCTTACTTATTTGAGCCACTGAGGACAAAACTTATATTTATTTGCAAACAAACCCCTGAGACACAAATTGAATCTGTGATGCTGGCCGAGAGCAAGACTTGACATCCAAAATTTCCAGATTTGCATCTATTCTGCGCACCCATACGAGAAAATTCATAACTCCCTCGTCTGACGTCGGATTGACGAACCGTTTGAACCGATGGAAAGAAGACTCGACGAATTAACTTTTTCTAGTTCAAAGCTCTTCCAAATTTTGATGTGGGGTCCACTGAAAAATTCACTGAAAGTACCACAGCCGCAGTGACCTGTGAATTATGAACCCATAAGCCTCCAAACACTTTGTATCACTGCTGCCCATGCTTGCAATGCTCTGAACTGCAACCAACAACACTTCCTGAGCCACTGGACACTGCCATAGCCTCAAGACTGGCCAACTCATCATTGCTCTGCACTTGGTTGCCAACAATGACAACCCATATGCAACAATATAGATTCCCGCAAACTTGTTTAAGCAAGCTAGTTACCAAAATAATCTAGAGAAGCCACATTAGCGACGAGGATGCTATAAGCAGCCAAGGTCTGATATCTTCGCTTTCTATGTTAGAGGGTGGACCTGGGCACAACGGTGGGGTTGCTCTATTGCAACCAAGTGGTTGTGGGTTTGAACAAGGAAACAGCCTCTCCATGAAAAAAAGTGGGGGTAAGACTGTACATATGTCCCTCCTCACTCCCCAGACCCTGTAGTAGTGGGAGTCTAGTGCACTGGGTACATCCTTTTTTTTGTTGATGCAGATAAGGAACCTCAAGAACTCTTCTTGGAGCTCCTCTATTCGAGTGCAGATTCTCTATCCCCTTTTATGTTCCCTTCTTGTTCCACTATCAGGGTTATTGCACAGTTTTTTTTTTTAACCCGAACCTTACCTGGGACCCGGGCCAGCCCCTAGCATTTTATTAATAATCAAATGAAATAATAAAGAATACATGGGGGGGGGGGGACATACCACCTTACCCCAACCCAAAGAGGGAAGACACTCGAGACTTCACAAAACCAAACCCTACAAAAAGTATCAACACTACGTGTGCTATTGCCTGAGGGTGGGCAGCCCAGCCCTATCCTCCCTAAGAATCCCCTGGAAAGTCCCCGAAGGGAGGGAACCATGCTGGAACTTCGCCCACGAAACATTTTCACAAGCAAGATTTGCCAGCCAATCCGCCGCCCTGTTACTTTCACGAAAAGCAAAGGACAGCAAGGCCCTGGTACAACACATAAGATCCATGATCTCTTGGAGCCAGTACCAACCCTTCCACATCCCACACCTCTTTCTGTTCACCATTTTGACCGTAGTCTTAGAATCCGAGTTAACCACCAGGTCCCTCAGACCAAGCTCCTGACAAAGAGCTAAACCATCCCTCAATGCTCTTAACTCCACAATCGAGTTAGTGCAAAGGCTATAATAGTTAGAGAAGGCAGCAATAACCACACCATCGGGGTCCCTAATGACGCCTCCATTCCCGCTATGACCTGGGTTGCCTCTACATGCACCATCCACATTCAGCTTTACTGTAACAAAGGGGGGGGGGGGGACCAATACACTGGTGTAGGCCGTGGCAGCCTAGGGGCTGGAGCCTGAAGCCCAAGGCACTAAAGAATCAAAATGTCCCTTGCCGATCCCCCCTTGCCTACCTTGGTGGGGAGTGGTGCCTCCTTAACCCAGGTCCTAACCTGCTCAACAATTGTTCTAGCGGTGCGCCGACGCTCCCTATGCCTTCTGTTGTTCCTCTCCTTCCAAAACTCCCAAAAAATAAAGGAAGGTAGGATTCCTGTGATGTAGGCACTAAGACTTTTGCAATTCGCCGAACTGTGCCATTGCGTAAGTCTTCCTCTGATGTCCTGAGTGGGAACGGAGTCAATGTAAAAAATGCTAGCGAAATGATCCCAAACCTTGGCAGTCGTACCACCAATCACCAGGCAGTGGTCTTAAGTTTCCCTCTGAGGACTCCCACAACAATTGCATTTCGAGGCCAAAGGGATTCCCACCAGCATAAGGGAGTCGTCCGTGGGAATCTTCCCATTGAGAAGCTGCCAAGAGAAGAAAGCCACCTTCAAGGGGACCGATTAGTTCCATATCCACCTGGAGTAAGGAGTCGCAGGAGAGACACTCCTCACCTCGTTCCAAGTAGACTTAGTTGTGAAACCACCATTACTAGAAGGAGTCCATGCCAACACATCATTCCTTGTCGAGAGGGCAAAAAGCCTGCCAACGTTTCCTTGATAGCAGCTGAGTCAATGTGTACCACAATGTCTTGACTCCACAGCCCATTCGCGTCCACGACATCCCTGACCCGCAGGTCTACATCCACAAGAAGTCCATTGTCAACATGATCAATCAGCGGGCCTGCACCTGTCCAATTATCCAACCAGATGAAGACATCCCCAGAGCCCAACAGCCACCTTGACCTGTCAAGTAAAAAATCTTTATAGCCCAGAGTACTGTACCAAGACCAAGGTTCGAGAACTCGCGAGATCTCGCCGAGATCTCGCCGAGTTTCTCGGTTTTGGGCAAAACCGAGTCGAGTTCCTAGTCGGTACAAAAAACTACAATTTCTCGACCGAGATCTCGCCGAGATCTCGGTGATATCTCGAAGGTGAAAATCATGGTTTTTTTAGTACAAAAAAACCAATATCTCGCAGAGATCTCGGCGAGATCTCGGTTGGGCCCAAAGATGCTAGTTAGTTGTATTTAGCCCAATTTTCACCCAAAACCATTTCCAACATAAGAGAGAGCAGAAGTAGTTCTTAGGCTCTAAACCAAGGGGAAAAACCTCTCCTTCAAATTTCTTCTTCTTTCTTTCGATTGTTGGATGGAATGCACTGTTTGGAGTTAGATTGAAGTGCCAAAGTGAAGATTCAAGTGCCAATTTGGAGCATCATCACCTATTTGCAAGATTTCAAAGGTGTTTTCTATTTCTTCCCCAAATCTATTTTTTCCAAAAAAAATTTTGTAATCCTTGTTAGATTCATGTGGTTTTAATATATGTTGAACATCTTTGCCCGATCTATCACTTCATGGAGTCGGATTTTTTTTCAGTTAATAAATTATTTATTATAATTTCTGAAAAAATAAATGATTTATTTGAAAAAAGAAAATGAAAAAAATAGGATGAATAGTGATTGTTTGAAAATGATTTTGATATATGTTAAACTACTTGGGATGCTCTACAGCCCCATGGATTAATTTTTTATTTTCACCCATTAAAAAAATTATTTTATTTTTCAGATTTAATAAATATATTATAAAAATTAAAAAAATATATATAATATTAAGGAAAAATACTTATTGGTTATGGAAAATTATGTACAACATATGTACATAATATTCAACTTCAAATGGTGTCAAATTCATCATTACATTATATTTTTCTTATACTTTAAGGTATAAATAGTTTTAAAAAAAATTCAAAATATTATTTTTAATTAACAAATAAATACTTGGGTTAGGGGATAAATAAGATATAGTTATTTCATAGTTCTAGTAGCTTGACATTACGTTTAAGAGTTATGAATAGCATACTTTAAGTCTTGAATACCTTACTTTAAGTGATCCATGGTTATTAATACATGCTTTTTTATGTAACAGTGTCAAACATAAGACATTTTGTATTCAATGTCTGATATAGCATGGCAACATGGAGTTCCCATGTCCGCAGACAAAAAGAAGTCCAAATGCAATTATTGTGGGAAGTTGCTATCTGGAGGAGCCACCAGGTTAAAGCAACACTTGTCTGGTACAGGCAAGGATGTTTCATCATGCCCAAATGTTCCTATCCAAGTGAAAGTGGCAATGACACAACATTTGAAAGGAGGAAGATTAAAAAAATCTGAGAGGGAAAGAATGCAACAAGAGTTTAATGAGGCAATACTAGAGAGGGCTGGTGCAGAGGTTTGTGGCGAAGATGGATACCGACATTGGGCCTCCACCGGTGAGTTTCAATCAAAGGCTGAATGGAGAATTTACCAGAGACTTTGGTGAGAGTAGACAAAGTTTTCATTTTGATAATATAAGAGCATATGAGCAAGCAAGAGGAGCTGGTGGATCTGGCTCAGCTGCACCAGTGCAAGAAGATGAGAGGAGAAGAAGCACTGGGACAAGAAATATACCACGACCCCAAACCCGACCACGAGTACAAGGTCCAGAACCCATTTTTGAGCAGGATCCCACCACTTTTAGGCAACAAGATGCCTACCAGCCAACCATCCCACAAGTATTTGGTGGTAAACAAGAGAAAGCACGAAAAGCCTTCAGCAAATTCATGCTTTACCATGGCATTCCAGCCAATGTAGCACAAGGAACATACTATGATGCATTCCTTGATGCTGCAGGGAGGGCTGGTGCAGGATGGAAGGGACCTTCACCATTTGAATTATACAATGTGTATTTGCCTCAGGAGGTAGAGGAGCTAAAAGAATACATTGATGGTTTGAAGCCAATGTGGGAGACATATGGGGTTACTCTTATGGCTGATGGTTGGACTGGACCTACTAGGCTGTCCATCATAAATTTCATGGTGAGTTGCAATGGAAAGACTATATTCTTGAAGTCTATCGATGCATCAAAGCATATAAAGGATGCATCATACTTGTATAAGGAGTTGAAGCAAGTGGTGGAGGAGGTAGGACCAAGGAACGTTATCCAAATTGTGACGGATAACGGTTCCAACTATAAAAAGGCTGGAGAGAAGTTGATGAATAAGAAGAGTAAGAGGATCCGGCTCTTTTGGACCCCATGTGCAGCCCATTCTATTGATTTAATGCTGAAGGACATGGGGAAAAAGACTTTGGTGGCGGGTGTGGTAAATAGGGCAAGACAAGTGACAACTTTTGTGTACAACCATTCTTATGCTTTAGCCTTGATGAGGGAGAAATGCAATGGAGATTTAGTGAGGCCTGGTGTCACTCGATTTGCCACCAATTACATTGCATTGAAGAGCTTTCAGAGTAAGACGATAGGTCTAAGGTGTATGTTTGCAAGTCATGAATGGTTTGGTTGGCAAGGTTCTAAGTCAGAAGAAGCAAAGGTAGCACAACAGACCATTGCAAATGATGGATTTTGGAAGGACTTGGGGAAAGTGGTTGGCATATTAGAGCCAGTGGTGGCAGTACTGAGGATGGTTGATACAGAGAAGAAGCCTACTTTAGGCCACATTTATGCTGCCATCCAAAAAATGAAGGAAATGGTTAGAGCTGCTATACCTCGAAGTGCAAAGTCCTACACTAACATCATTAATGAGCGGTGGGAGAAGCACTTGAGTCATCCATTGCATAAGGCTGGTGAGTTCAACATACTTTATACTTTAAATGTTATAACTTTTTTACATTTACATATTCAAAACCCTAAAGGCATTAAAGCGATTAAGTCACTAACAAATCATATTTGTGGTGTTTACTTTACCAGCATACTATTTGAATCCAAAGTATCACTACTCCCATGATCTTGGGCTAGACATAGAATTGTTAGAGGCAGTTCAAGCTGTTACTCAGAAGTTGGAGCCCCATCCAAAGACACAAGCTGCTTGCAACGATGAGGTGAGAGTATGGGACTTTGGCACTTTGGTTTTATGAATGTAATTACTAAATAGGAAATACTAATGCCTCATATTGAAAATAGATCAAATACTTCAGAGAGGCCTCAGCAAGTTTCGTCGACTAGTCAGCAGCTGAGGGTAGACAAAAGTCGACCCTGGTAGGTGGCATGATATTACATTTATGAATTATAATTTATCTCTTTATAATGTACATATTCTTACTATTCTATATTTGTAATGCAGCCGACTGGTGGGTGCTTTATGGTACAAGTTCACCCAACCTGAGGAAGGTAGCAGTGAGAGTGCTCTCACAAACTTGTTCATCCTCCGGATGTGAGCGCAACTGGAGTACATTCTCATTGATACATTCAAAGAGGCGGAATAGGTTGGGTAGCGAACGACTGGAGCAGCTTGTGTATGTGCACTACAATATGAGATTAAGGATGAGGCACATACGTGAAGGAATTGAGGCCAATGATAAAGAACCCATCAACTGCCCAACATTTTTCAAGAGGACTCGATGACGATGAGGATCCCCTATTCCAGCGTGAGGGATCGTGGTACACCGATATGGATCAACTGGGGGGTAGGCCCGACCCCACCATTGCGTCTCTAACCGGCATCGATGTTGAAGAATATATGTCGACGCAAGAGGGGCGTGCACATGCAGAGTCACCGAAACCTTTTGAGCCGCCTGCTGTAGGAAGTCCTGCTGATGATGATGATGGTGGTGGTGATGACACTGGTGATGCTAGTGATGGTGATGGTGATGGTGATGGTGATGGTGGTGAAGCTGCTGCTGCTAGTGGCATGCGGAGTGGCGGTTATTATGATGATCGCTGCGAGGGGATGCGCGAGCGACTGAGCAAGAAGTTGGAACGCAGGAGGACCTGTGCGTTTCACCGGTGAGTCTCGGTTCGCATGCCACTCAAGATCAAGACCATGGTGGCTACCCTAAAACATACAACGTAAAGAAGGGTCGCAAACACTCACATCAGTCATATGCTCAGGAGGAGGACAACAGCAGTATGAACACCATGCTTACAAGTTTCGGAAGCATGAGTATAGATACTACTAGTGAGCATCAGTCATGGCAATCATCTCAGCATCATCATGGCTATGACTATGGCCAGCAGAGCACCGGTTCTGATTATAGTGCCTATGGTCAGTATGGGCAGTCAGCAGCTGAGTATGACAGTCAAAGCTCTAGGTCAGGTGTTGGGCATACATTCCTAGTCCCAAACCAGTCATACATGCCTCAAACTCAATATGACAAGAGCATGGATCTTACACCTCATACCAACACCTCCCATGTACCCTAAGATAGGGAGATTGGTATATGTTGATCGAAGACTTATATGGAAGCTGTGTCACACTATTTGCAACACTATAGCAATTCCATGACATGGGAATTATATGTGGATCGATATAGGGATGAATTTCTTGTTCAATCTCATTTTATGTAACAAATTAAGTGAACATTGATGTAATGTACATTTTATTTGAATGTTTTGATTGATGTGTGCTAATTAGAATGTTTTGATTGCTAATTTGCTATGTTTTACTAAATTATATATAGATTATGTTGTTTTAGACTTTTAGTACGACTCGTCGCCTACCAACCTATGGTCCAAAGTGAAACTCATATTTGGACTTGTTTTTTGGCAAATCTGGGCATGCCATTGTGTTTAAATGGCCTGAAATAGGCTGGATACCAAGTTTCAGACCCAAAATATGTGTACAACCCACCGAGTTGGGGGTCCGAGTCCAAAAAAAAAAAATTGCACCAACTCGCCGAGATCTCGGCGAGATCTCGGCTCGACTCGGTTTCTGGCCTAGCCGAGATGCCACCGAGACCCGAGTTCTCGAACCTTGACCAAGACTTTGACCCAGCACTATGAGACTCTACCAGAGAAATGTGGAGATTTTTAAAGAATTTTGCCCTGAAAAAGTCACTCCACAGAGACCGCTCAGAGAGCACCCTCGAAAGGCCTTTAGGCCTGAGCGAGAGACCAACATCCTCCAGCCGCCTTATCCCCAGACCCCCTTCCTCCAGTGGCCTACAAATTTTCTCCCAACACACCCAATGTTTGCGCTTTCCCCCACTCAGAACTGCCCCACAGAAAATCAGCAAAGATCCCATAAAGCCTCTGGAGGACTGCCTTCGGGGGAACCAAGTTGCTAGAATGTGGATGGGAATGGAGGAGAGAACATGTCTCAGGAGCGTAACCCGGCCCCCAGAGGAAAATAGTCTTCCTTGCCACCCCGCCACCTTGCTTCTAATTTTTTCAACAATGCCGTCAAAGAAACAGATCTTCATCCTCCCAACATACAGAGGGGCTCCCAAATAGGTAATTGGAAGAGACTTCCTAGGGAACCCCGTAACCGCGGCCTTTTCTCCCATCATATAGCAGCTTTTTTGCTTATTTACCAGCTGCACCGAGGAAGCTTCATATCTACCAAGAAACCCCATAACCTGCCTGAGAGAGCTCTTCAAACCCCTGGTTAAGATAATAGTGCCATCAGCGAACATGCTGTGCGAAATCCCAGGGCACCCCCTAGGCAGTCAGAAGTAAGACGCATGCCCCTCCACAAAAAGGGACTTGATGCCCCTACTCAGCACTTCCTGGGCCAAGATAAATAAAGCTGGAGATAAAGGATCCCCTTGCCTCACCCCCTGGATGACTTGAAAAAGCCGGACTGACTACCACGCATCACCATTGAGAACCAGCAGTTCTCCAACGTCTTCCGGACAAGAGCAATCCAGGCCTCACTAAATCCATAATTAGACAGGACAAGCCATAAGAAACTCCACTCTAACCGATCATATGCTTTCGCCATATCGATCTTTAGAATCACATTCCCCCCTTTATCTTCCGGTTCAAGTCATGAATAACCTCCTGCATAATAGAGATATTATCTTAGATGCTCCTTCCCTGCACAAAAGCTCCCTGTTCCTCCCCCACTAGAAATGGGAGTAACCTTGCCAACCTAGAAACAAAGATCTTGGCAATAATCTTGTAAGAGAAATTACAGAGGTTAATAGGGCGCAAATCAGCCATTACCTCCGAGTTTTCTTTCTTAGGAATAAGCACCAGGTTGGCCGAAGTGAAGCTTTTGGGAAGGTCCCCACCCTAAAAAAAGTCCACCACGGCAGCCCAAACATCAAGGCCCACACCTCCCAACAAGCCGTGAAGAAGTCTCGAAAAGCCATCAGGGCCTGGTGTACTATCACATGATAAGGAGAAAACTGCCCCCTTCACCTCCTCTAAGGTGGGCGCTAGAAGAAGAGCCGCATTATCAGTCACCGTCACAATCGTGGGAATTAAAGCCAGCAAGCTCTCATCAACTAAGCACCCCTGAGAGGTAAAGATCCCCGCAAAATGGCGCACCGCCTCAACCTGTACCCCTACAGGGTCAGAAATCCACTCACCATCTTCCCCTTTGATTTTAGAGACAGCAGCCTGCCTTCGCTGATGTTCACCATGGAGTGGAAAAACTTTGTGTTTTGATCCCCTTCCCTCAACCAAGTAACTATGGATTTCTGTTTCCAGAAAATTTCCTTCTGAAGCAGAACCCCCTGCAGATCGTTCCTTGCCTCCGACAGCGCTACCCCCGCCTCATCACTGACCCTCAAATCAAAAGCCACCTCCACCCTGGGACACTGAGTCCTCCGCATCTCTAACTTTCTGAAGCACATTGCCAAAGACCTCCCTGTTCCACCTACGAAGCTCGCCACGAAGCCTTTTAAGCTTCAAGAATAAAACCATAAGGGGGGACCCACCCATTGATGCAGCCCATTGGCCTTTGATAAAGTCGAGAAAACTTGGATGCAATAACCAAATCTGCTGAAATTTAAAGGCTGAAAATCCCTAAGTGGCAGAGGTGGAGAAGGAGAGCCAAAGTGGAGCGTGGTCAGAATAAGTACGGTTAAGGTGGGACACCTTACACCGGGGGAAAGCCTCGATCCACGCCGGGTTAAACAAAAACCAGTCCAACTTGGCCATGACTCTAGCAACACCTGACTGATTGTTTGTCCTGGTAAAGATATTACCTACATACCCTGCATCAATAAGGCCCGCATCACTGACAAACCTCCCAAACTCATCCAAGGACATCGAGCAAGTAGGGCTACCACCAATCTTTTCCAACGGGGACACCACAGCATTGAAGTCCCCACCCACAGTCCAAGGGAAAGGAGTAGTCCTGGAAAACAAATCAAGCCTCTCCCAAATCTCCCTCCTCTCTGCCACTGAGCAAAGACCATAGACGAAGGTGACAACAAAAGTTCCTGCACTGGCATCCACACACTGCAATGTGATGAACTGCCGATGTTCTTCCAACACCGAAACCCGAAGTGACGCACGCTAGAAAACCCATATCCTCTCCGCAACATGCATCTCCTCCAACCCCACTTGCCTCCTAACCAAACGCGCCTTCGACGAGTGTGCCTTGGGTTCCGCAACCCCCACAATGTCAATCTTATGCAAATTTATCAAGGTTTTCAATCACCTAGTGGTAGGCTTATTCCCAACACCCTGGGTGTTCCAAAACAAGCAACTCATTTAGAACCGGTCGGGGTGGTTTCCAACGATCTCATTGATCTTGTAACTGGACGCGGTGGCCTCTCCTTTGCAGGCCTCCCCTTCTTAATCTTCTTTAATTTCTTCCTGTTGTAGACATGATTGGCACTAAGAAAAAAAAGATGAGAAGACTGCCCCTTCCCACTCGCCAGCCAGCAGGTGCAGGACCACATGATTCCTCACTAAGCCTGTCCATCGTTTTACAGATACGGCCTCCTAAAAGATCCTTACAACTCCTTGAAGGTTTCTAGCACAGCCTCACGACTCAAACCAGGCGAGCCACTCCATTCTGCAACCACAGAGTCATCCCTCGCTCTTCTGGGCCCAACCTCACCCTCAAAGTAGTGTACCGGGGCCTCACCCACAGACTTCGATCGAACCAGCCCCTAGTTGCCATTAGTCACAGAGCAAACCTGCTCACCTGGCCCAAATGGCGCTGCCACCCTGCCCACTGCAAGCTCCTCCTGTTCTGCAAAAAAGGCCGCAGCCCCTTCAGCCGGAAGCTCCCCTTCCTCCTCAACCGTAGCATCAGGCCCCCCTGTAACAATCTTGTGAGCCATGTCGACACTCTCTACACCCCCCTGGGCTGAACCCCTGCTTGCGCTGCACCAGAAGCACCATTGCTAGGCTCAAACCTCTCCGCCAGCACCTCTCGAACAACCAGCGCTTGCTGCCCCGCAGGTCTCCATCAGCCTCTTCTCCTTGCGGCACCATGCTGAGAACCAGCCAGCCTCTGAACCGCTGTAACCCCAGCGTCGAGATCAGCAGCACGAGAAGACCCCTCACCTGTAGGGATGAAAACCCCCTCGCCGGTTCTGTTCCCAACCGCAAACCCCATTCCTTTGACAGCAGGGCACCAAGGGATAGGAACCCCACTGGGTTCAGCAGTAGTCGTCGGCCTTACAAGCAACTTGTCTTTCTGCGATTTCCTGCACACCTCCCTGGCATGGCCAATCGTTGAGCAAATCCCACAGTAAGAAGGGAGACGTTCATGACAGACCTTCTGGTGAAACCCCTCCGAACCACACCCAATCCACACTTTCGATGGCAGGTCAACCTGTAGATCCACCTCCACACAGAACCTCGCTTCCACTGTACGAGTGCAATTAGCTGTCGCTGCATCCACCTTTAAGGGTCTACCAATCGCACCAGCAATGGACAAAAGAAAGTTCCCCTGATAAAAATTTACCGGCAGCCCCGGCAGGGAGACCCAAATGGGTGCGAAGGGAGACTCCCAGCCCGAAACAAAGTCTGAGGTTCATTTCATAAATCGCAGCAGGAAGCCTTGGACATGAACCTGCTCTTTAAGCCATACCTTTACAAAATCCGATGACAAGGAGAAACGCAGTAGAAGGTGTCGCTGGTCCAAGGCTGAAATCATGACATCCCCCTGAAGGAACAAATGCTTCTGAAGAAAATCCTTGATCGCAAAAATCGAGGACCTACCGTAGCTGTACTTTGCAATCAGGGAGTTGGAGAAAGCCTGCTCCGACAGCACCACTTCCTCCTTGGAGAAGAATACTGCAGGCTCCCCGAAGTAGGTTATGGGCTTCTTCAACTCAATCGCAGCCCCTGGAATAGCCAGCGACCTGGTCACCACCTCAGCGAAAGAGAAAGCCGAGGCCCTACCAGCGCTGTCCACTAGAGGATCTGGGGGCCGCCCCTCCCGAGATGGAGGATCCGCCATGACCACAGTCTCACAAAACGACAAACCCTACCATGCGCCACCAGAGCCTAACGTGCGCACACCCCAACGAAAAACGATGATCTGGTGGAAAAAGTATACTTTTTTTAAAGAGTAAAATAAAAAATTTAATTTAGAAGTGGGGCAGTTATTCCATAGTTATCTAGCATCATCAAGTACCGTTGAATTCTGACACTATTTTTTCGATCAAACAATTCTGACATTATTTGAGTAGGTTGCAGATTATACATCTCATAATCTTTATTTTCGACCTTGAATTCACCTCTCTTGCAATCTTATCTCCTTTTCTCTATCTTTAATTTTTAAGCCCTAATTGTTGATTAACTTGGATAGAGAAGTCGTTGCCTTTTTTCTTGTACGCATTACCCACAAAAACTTCAGACCTTCCTTTAGCTGCAGTATGTTGCTGGCTGAAGAAAATGAGAGAAAAGGAAAGAAGAGAAAAAGAGAACATGTAAAAAGTTGAAGCACATTAGGTTTGAGAAAGAATTACCCATTTGGGCAAATTGGTCTCCAAATGCTACATATTCCGGCATCCTTCAAAACCTACAAATGCACTATTTGACATTAAGATTGTAAAATCCCAGAAAATAAAAATCTAGAAAAGAAAAAGTTAGGTAGCTGTTAGCCAGTCATGCACCTGTTTTCGGTACAATGTGCATCGACTTCTCGACTTCTGTTCGCTGCTCCAGATCTTCTGAAAGTTGATGCTATGTCTTACGAATTTCCTCTCATCTGAAACAGAACTGACTGAAGAGAACTCTCTTGGCTTAATCATGGCCTTAATCTGATTATCGGATTCTCTCCCATCTGATTCATCCCAAGCAAAATATACATAGCGCTGGCTAGAGGGAACCTGTATTGGAAAGTTCAGATGTAACAACAAACATGTCTTAAGGTAAAATTAGCAGATATATGAGCACTGACCTTCAAAACTAGGCTTCTTATGTCTGACTGGTGTTCTTTCCACACCTTATGCACTACTGAGCATATTCTAACAGCTTGGGGTTCTCCTTCAGCTTCCTCTTCAGCATTGCATTTGACAAGTCTCACAAAGTTTTCAAATCTTTTGAAATTTTTGAGATGCAGAATTAAGTAAGAGGGTCTAGGGTAGCCTGCTTTTGCCAGCTCCAGTGCCAAGAGTTCTTCCCAAGGTACATCCCACATGATCTTGCAGGGTTTCTTATCCATTTTGTCTGGAGCTAGACACTAGCCCAAAAAAAAAGGAAAAAAAATAAAGAGAGTGAATAAATTCATAAGGCAAAATAATTAAGGGCAAATAAATTAAGAATAAGGTAGAAGGGTAATATCAGTTTTCCAACCTGCAGTAGCATGACACGCTTGTTTGTTACAAGTACAATCCTCTGGTTGGGCACATTGAAATGATCCTCATAATAATCAGACCAAGCAAACTTTGAAGGTTCCTTTATCTCCATACAACCAAATTTCCTACTAGCTTCAGCGAGCCAAAGGATCATCTGAAAGTGGAAACACAAATTACATCAAGAAATACCTTCATAACAATACTACTATTTCAGCAAAAATTGAACAAAAAAGCCTAACCTGTAGATTTCTTATCACTGTAAGAAGGTATCAATAATAGAACTAAATAATCTGACAACTATACGTTAAGAAAAAAGAGTGTCCCAGTGCACAGGCTACCGCTACTGCAGGGTCTGGGAGGGGCGAATGTATGCAACCTTACCCCATCCTTCGCAGGAGAGGCGGCTTCCAAGTTTTGAACCCACAACCAACAAGGTGCAATAGTGCAACTTAACCGCTGCGCCAAGGCTTGCCCACAATGACAACTATACTTTTGACTTCCTGAAATGATATCCTGGTTATTCTTGATTCTTGCTTTCTTTGGTCAATTTTAAGCCATTGACCTTAATAATCTACCCTAGTAGTAGAAAGAAGGATCAGGAGAGCAGAAAAACAGTGTCTTGAGGTTTCAGAAATGGAGATTGGGATGATTCTAAGCTAATATATGAATGAGAATGCAGCAGTTAATTTAGGCGGTAGCAATCAGTCTCTCTCTTTCTCTCTCTCTCTCTCTCTCTCTCACACACACACACACACACAATGCATACACAGACACATGCACAGACATGCCACACACATATGCCTCGTCCTTTTTTCTTTCTCCATTTTACCCTTTGTACACAATGACACTAGGATAATCAGACTCTAAATGCTTGTACCATTGACTAACCCTTTATGTACAGTCTAGAAGCATATTTCCATAAATAATTTTGGGCATTTAGCACTAAAAATGGATTAAGACAAGGCAAAAAGAAAGTACCTGCCCAAGTGCTTCTCGCTCACAATACTCCCTAATTACACAGTCTGCATGAATGGCCCGGGGGTTTCTGATTCTCTGGAAGGTGGTCCTACTATTGAAGACCTCTAAGCATCTGGTACAGCTTGCACCTACTCCATCCACTGTCAATGAGAAGAAATCTAATGCTCCACTCACTGGTTGCACTATGAATCCTAGGATAGCTTGTCCAAGCCCATGAGCAAGCCCTAGAAAACCATGTTGTCTGGCACTCTCCACAGGCTTTGTCACAATGCCAGAGACTCCAAAAGCTACACCTTGTGCAAGAGCTTCAGTTCCTCGAAGAATTCCATCACTCACCCCAGTGATTCTCCTTGACCCAACCTGATTCCACGTTAAAGAAATTATCTGCATTTGAACATCATTTTCATTTAAGAGGACAAGATGATTACCTGCTTTGAACGCAACTGTAGAAACTGCCCATCTGTTGAGAGCTCAGCAAAACCTTTGCTAAGAGATGCTAATGTTGATCTTGTCATGCCAAGCACGTCTACTGAAAATATCAGATGTAAAGGATTATGGATCAGGTCTCTCCAAATACGGTTTACAATTGCAGGAACAACTGCACTTTTCCGCATAAATATGTTCTTGCGCATGACCTTCCTTAGATGAACCTGAGAAAAAGGGACACAGTTATGTGAAGCCAGACTATATAAGAAATATCGACGTGCGAATAAAATACTACGCCTTTATTTCTTCTCTTAGATGTGACTTGATCACATTCAAGCCATGTGCATGCCATGATTTTTAATTCTATTTTCATAGTTGAATTTCAATATTAATGTGGCAGAAAATTGGATCTATCACTGGTAAGTGTCTACTGGATTTTACTGATATATCATAGCATTGATGGTGGTGGACTGGGAGGGAGGCCTGATGGAGGGTAGTAGTGAAATTTTGAGGAAGATGACTCCATTTGATGTCTGATAGAGAATATGGAGAGAAAGGAATGGTTGAATTTTTTAAGCCAACAAGGGCCAAAAAGGAAGCAGCAAAGAGTCCATCAGTAGGCTTTACTTGGCTCAAACATTTTGTCAGTTCACTTTGGAAAGAGCAACTGCACTGGTTAAAAAATAAATGCAAATGGCACTAGCAATTCTACCTGAATTTTAAATGCATTTCCAACAGCTGACAGAATGGGACTCCACATGCCTAGAACCCCATGGGGTCTCTGAGTTGGTTCCGTCTCCAGTGCCAATTTCAATCGAACTTCAGAAACATCTATTAGGCTGAAAAAGATGAAGAAAAAGTTAGCAGCATGTTTCTGAGAACTTCAAGTTAGGAGGAGAGAAAATTATCTGGCAATAAATTTAATACCTATTGAAGCGTCAGGTTAAAGTAATGATGTAGATGGTCATATATCTATACCTAAAGAGAGAGAGAGAGAGAGAGAGAGAGTACCCACTTCCTGTATCTAATTTTCTGTTTCCTAAAATACCTTGCTGTTTCTAATTTTCTATCTCCTAATACATGTAACACATGGGTTATAAACAATCTTACTGAAGAGGGGAGAACAAGCAGACACAAAGATTATTTCCATTCTCGTTATCATGGAATTCGTCATCCAGATGGATGCCTTTTCACGGTCAACGAACTCATACTAATGCAAGGACTGGTTGCAAGCGAATTCGGAAATGAAAGAAGGCTACCAAAAGCCCTTGGTACTTGTCTGATCAATCACACTGATAGCTTGGTTATAAACCATCTGTCACTAAAGGCCAGGAACTTGGCTTTCTATTGATGGGCATTGAGCCTTCCACATTTCTAGGTACAAACAACAACAACAACTCAGCCTTATCCCAACAAAATTTCTAGGTACCTATTTTCTTATATTTCGGTAATGCACTCAGTCAAAATCTTAAATCCCACAAGATTTCCTCTTTATGCTATTAAACAAAGACAGTGATGTGAGAAGAATACAGTACTTCCAAGCTGTCAACTATTGGTTTAGAATCCTGCAGATAACCATGCCCCTATATGTTGACATAAACACCTCTCAAATGTTCATCTTACAACAATAGCTCGATAGCAGCTGCTATGCATATTTCTAAATTTCTCCCCCTAAACATATACCCTGACCACTCTTCCACCTTCGAGTGTGCACTTATTTAGATCCCTCCTATTCAGACAAATTTACGCATTTCTAACTAGCTTTCCATTAGAAACAGCTTCCTCTCCCAACATCTCACTTCTCTAACACTATCTAGCAACATGGAGGACACCTTTTTCTCAAAGCCCGTACCAACTCTAATTCCATCCCCAAGCTCCTTGCTTGAGATGGCACCCCCCTCCTCTCCGTCCGCGAGATTAAGACGGATGCTCTCCCCTTCTGCTCCCTTTTCTGTCCTCCCTCTTCCTCTTCCTCTTCCCCCCCTCCTCTCCCCTCTGGTCTTCTTAATAAATTCGTCCCTCCCCTCCTCCTTGCCTCCAATCTATCCCCTCTTAGGATGAAATCCTTAAAGCGGTCCTCTCCCACAAATCCAACCGTGCTCCTGGTCTAGATAGATTCCGTATGGGTTTTTTTCTCCTCTAGTTGGGACATCATCATGTTGAGGTTTTGGTGTCTTGACTTCTGATGATGGACTACTGTGTGGAGCCTCTGGGGGCCGCGGTGACAGAGACAGGTATTTTTAAGGACTATATGGGTATTTCGGTAAATTTCCTGTATAGGATTTCGCTATAAATCTATAGCGAGAGTTCTTTCTCTCTATTGAAAATCTGAGAGAGGTGTGAGGAACGAGCAACTGTAACCCTATTCTCCATTGATAGTGAAACAGATCTCATCTCAACGTGGACGTAGGCAACCTTGCCGAACCACGTAAATCTTTGTGCGCATTGTGTGATTGTGTTTGCGATTTCCATTCTTCTCTGCATCATGTTAGGTTTTACACATCAAAGATGATATCATCAAGGCTATCTGTAGCTTCTTTTTAAACCCCACCCAAAACCATAGAGTGAACCATACTTTTCTCTGTCTCATCCATAAGGAAGGTGCTTCCTCCATGTCCGATTTCAGACCCATCTCCCTTTGCAACCTCCTCTACAAATTCATAGCCAAAAAATTGGCTAATCGTCTCCAGTTGGCGGTCCCTTTCCTGGTCAGTCCTAACCAATCGACCTTCATTTCTGGCAGAAGCATTTCTTACAATATCCTCCTCTGTTCAGAAATTGTCTGAGGTTTTGACCGTAAATCCCACCCCCTGGCTGCTCTAATGAAAATTTACATCCACAAAGCCTTAACTCTCTCCGTTGGGACTTTCTTTGTGATGTCTAGACTTAGTTGTCCTCCTCCCTGTCTTTATGCTCTGGATCCACTCTTGTATCTCCTCTCCCCAATTCTCCGTCCTCGTGAATGGTTTTCCAGTTGGCTTCTTCTCCTCCTCTGTTGGTATTCGCCAAGGTTGCCCTCTATCCCCCTTCTTCTCTTTGGACCTCGAGGTTCTCTCCCGTAGTATTCAGTCCAAAACTGACCAGCTTCTTATTTCCCCCATTCCCAAATGTAAAGCCTTCAAGCTCACACATCTCACCTTTGCTGATGATCTTATGATCTTCTCCAAGGCTTCTCCCTCCTCTATCTCTTCCATCATGTCCTCCTTACACCTCTTCGAGAGTCTCTCTGGTCTCCGCATCAACCTTCTGAAATCCCACCTTTTCATAGTGGAATGCCACTATGAAAAATAGCATATGCAGCTTTGTTTATCGCAAGTGGATAAGATTGTAGCAGATCATCTGAATATCTCGATAAAATAATAGATCAGAAAAGCATGGAGAAAAAGGTATAAAACATGCTAGTGTTTCTGTTTAACAACTCAAGTAAACCTTAGAGCAACAATATTACTCTTTAACATATCTATTGAAATTTCAACATTTTACAGACTGCAGAATAAAAACAAAAAGTATATGAGGTTCTTACTCCACTCGTATCTCAGGATCAACTTCTGAGATATTAGAGCTTTTGGGAATTCGATCTAGCTGAAGGTTATTGTAGAAATCCACTAATGCCCAGATAATGGGTTCATGAATGCTAACTCTCCAACACTTGTCAGTGACCTAGAATTCCAACAAAGAGTTTTGTGAGAATATTTACTTGAAGATACAATTTTGACATATCTAAAGAATGGCAGCACTCTCAATTAAGCATTACCCGTATATAAACGTAAGGGTACACCTGGGTGCCATCTGTATTCTCATTCTTCATTGTAATATTCATTTCGAAAACTGGATGCTGCAAGTCAGTTGTTAGTTCAGGTGCCAGCAGAACAGGTATTACTGTTAGTGGCAGCTGATTATCAAGCTGCAAATAACCAAATACAAGCTTGAACCTGGCATCAACAGAGACAAGTATTAATTTAATCTTTCTTGATGATATAGCATGGCTGCAAAACTTGTGTAATGACATCATTGAAACTATTGTAGCCAAAAGCTTCTCCATTTAAAAAGGCTGAAAATTGATGAAAGATAATTTATTGACCACTGACGATCATTTACTGAAACTAGCAATCTTTCAAAATTTATCTTTGTTTCGATATATACCCTCATCTTGCTATTAGAAAGGAGGGAGGTTGAACTCCATAAGTGATGCAGGAAAATTACAAAAATGGGCTCATTTTAGTGAAAATAAGCTTTGTGCTGGGTTACATGCATGGTTCAAGATTTCGCGAAATATCGCCGATATTGGCATATTTTGGAAATCTCGACACTACCGAGACGAAATGGCCATACAAAATGAAAAAAAGTACAAATTTCGGCGAAAGTTTGTGATATTCTGGGATATTTCGGGATTACATGGCAATTGTGGATGACTACACTCGTTTCTTCTCCAAAACTATACTGTGGTCCACGTATGTCCTTCAGATAGAGAGCAATGGACGTCGAATCCAGCGGAGCATGAGTGGGGTCGATCCAGGAAAGCATAGCAATTATTACTAGGATTTGTTTTATGATAGTTGTGAGTCTTGTGAGTTGTGAGTTGTGACTTTGTGTATTGACTATTGAGTATTGAACTAATGACTTTTATGGAGTTTATGAGTTATGACTTATGAACTTATGCACTTATGACTTTATGAGTTTAAAGTTTAAATTAAAGGCTACATTTGACTTTATTTTTGTTTCATTACTTTGTTTAAATTAGTTATTATGTCTTTTAGTACTTATACAATGTGTATTTAACTATTTATACATCGGGGTCCAACCGTATACTGTCAATCAAGGGTGCAAACCCAAAACACCACTTTGAGTTCACTTTTTTGCAATATGAAGGTTTAAATGTGTTTATTTAGCTTAAATAAGGGTGCACATGAAGTATCAGGCCTTAATATGACCAAAACCCCACCGAGATGGACTGCCGAAATATGGCAGAAAAAATACCATATTTCGGCGAAATTTCAGTAAATTTCAAAAATCTCGACCTGCCTGAAATGGTGAGACGAGACGAGATCTTGAACCTTGGTTACATGTGTTGGGCATTTGATGCAAGGGGTTTGAATGTAATAGGCCACTCAAATGGGCCTAAACTACGTTAGGAGTAAGGAATATGGGATTTACTTTATTAGTGATTTTAAGAGTAATTTTGTAAATTGAATTCTATTTGAGATCCTATAGACCTATAGTTATTAGGCAATCTGGTTGGATCTTATTCTTAGTTTATACTTAGGTTTTAGAGTCCTAGTTTAAGTAGGAGTGTCAATTACAAGTCTGTTTTGGCTATTCCATGTCAGTTTAGGATTGTTAAAGAGTCAGTATATGAATTTTTTTTTGGTGAATAAAAATCATTACCAAAAACCCCAAAAGAGGGGAAAAGAGGGAGGAGGGGGGGGGGGATATACAAGGCTCAAGCCATAAGAATGCGGGCCATGAGACCAAAGGAGAGAAACATCTAAACCCCAGGAGACAACAATATGCTTGTTCCTCGGAGTATCAACAATAGGTTCTATGGGGAAGCATATGGAGCTTGAAACTGACATTGAAGGATATGGCTTTCCAAATCATGTCTAAAGAGTGAGAATTGGAGGTCCATCTTCAAAGGTTCCATTCTATCCATATGTGAGATATAGGCATATAGCAGCCCCAAATGCAAGCTTGCCAACGGTATCACAGATCGAACTTCCGGAAAACACCCTATCCAACTATTGCTAAGATCCTTGCCAATCGGATCAAGGCGGTCATTCCCTCCCTCGTTAGTCCCAACCAATCGACCTTCATCTCCGGCTGTAGCATTGTGGACAACTTAATTCTCTGCTCTGAGATCGTGAGAGGTTTTGACCACAAATCGCACTCCTCGGCAACCCTCTTAAAAATCGATCTCCACAAAGCTTTTGACTCCCTTCGTTGGAACTTCATTTGTGATGTGCTTTCCCCTTGTCTTTGTTCGCTGGATTTACGCTTGCATCTCCTCCCCCTCATTCTCTGCCCTTGTCAATGGCTCCACCGCCGGTTTTTTCCACTCCAAAGTTGGCATTCGCCAAGGCTGTCCCCTCTCCCCTTTTCTCTTCTCCCTAGCCTTGGAAGTCCTATCTAGGAGCCTTCAATCAAAAACTGATCTCCACCTTATCTCCCCTATTCCCAATTGCAAGCACATCAATCTCACCCATCTGGCCTTTGCTGATGACCTAATGATTTTCTCTAAGGCCTCCCACTCCTCTATCTCTGCCATTATGGACTCGCTCCATCTATTTGAATCCCTCTCTGGTTTTCGCATCAATCTCCTCAAATCCAAAATCTTTCTCTCTGGCATCTCTGACTCTAATAAAGAGACCCACCTTCATTTGACTGGCTTCTCTACGGTTCTCTTCCTGTTAATTACCTTGGCCTCCCCCTTATTCTTGCTAGGCTTTCGAGCCACCATTGTACTCCCATGCTTGACAACATTCGTAAGCGTCTTCAGCTTTGGAAAGAAAAGCTCCTATCATATGCTGGAAGATTTGAATGTATCCGCTCGGTCCTCCAAGCTTCCTACATCTACTGGACTGGTATCTTTAGTATCCCCAAAACCACCATCAAGGCTATAGAACGCATCTTCTGTGCTTTCCTATGGAAAGGGACTGATACTTCTAAATTCCTTCACCCTGCCAGCTGGAAGTCTATCTGCCTCCCTAAATCTGAGGGAGGTCTTAGCATCTACCGCATTCGGGACTCTAACACGGCAGGCATTCTCAAGGTTCTCTGGAAAATTTCTTCCCGCCAAGAATCTATCTGGGTCTCCTGGGTCCATTCCCATCTCCTTAAATCAAACTCCATCTGGACTGTCTCTATCCTTGCTGATTCCTCTTGGATCTGGCGTAAGATCCTCTCCCTTCGCCCCCTTACACTTCGTGTGATTTCCTCTTCCATTGCTGATGGCATCACCACTTCTCTCTGGCTTGACCCTTGGCACCCTCTGGGAGTCCTCTTTAATCTCCTCAGCCCCAGAGCGATTTATTCCTCTAGCCTCCCTAAGGCAGACACTCTCTCAACCCTCATCTCTTCTGGATCTTGGACTCCCCACCCCTCTCTCAACCCTGCCATCATCTCACAAATCTGGGCAACCCTCCCCCCTCTGCAGCCCACACTCTCCCCTTGTGCGGATAAGGTTATTTGGCTTCCCTCCTCCAGTGGTCTCTTCACCTCCTCTTCAGCCTGGACCTTCACCAGAGACCCTAGCACCTCTGTCCCTTGGCACAACCTTGTCTGGTTCAAAGACCATATCCCTCGCCACACCCTCAGTGTTTGGAGAGCCCTCAGACTTTGCCTGCCCACCCAAGCCTTCCTCATTCACCGCAATATCCCCGCCCCCCCCTCTTGTAACCTTTGCTGGAACGGCCGTGAAGACCTCCACCTCTTCTTCGCCTGCCTTTTCACATCCCCCATTTGGAAAAAAGCCCTATCCTCGATCTGGCCTCGTAGCAGAAGGATCCTGGTCTTCGACCGTGAATGGCTCTGGCTGCTCAAGACTTTTCCTAGAAACTCCATTTGTAACACTATTGGGAAGCTTGTTTTTGGCGCTACTATCCACCATATTTGGTTGGAAAGGAACCTCAAGAGATGGACTTCCAACTCTAGACTTATGATGTGATTTGGAAAGCCATCTCCTTCGATGCGTCCTCCAAGCTCAGCTGCATCCGTCAGAGAATTTTTGGACACCCCTAGTAACAGGCATATTATAATTTCTTGGGGTCTTGATGTTCACCTTATGCGGCCTTCCACCTCTGCGTAGGTTCGGTTGGCCGCCCCCCCCTCCTCCCTGTTTTTTTTTTGTTTTGTTTTATTTTCTTTTTCCCTTCTTGTATACTGGCTCTCTTTTCCCTGCCCCCTCCTCGGGTTCGGTAATATACTTATTTACCAAAAAAAAAAAACCAAAGCCATTCCCTAGCGAATGGTAGAGGTCTCCTACTATGGTGCCAAATGAAGTCTAATGTTTTCTTCCGAATTGTGAGGGATAAGGAGAGGGAGGAAAAAAAGGTGGTTAATGTTCTCATTGGCATTCCATTAAAGCACACCGGGGGGGGGGGGGGGGAGGGGACATGGATGTGGTGGTGGAGGATAAATGATTGGGTGGGGAGGCAAAGGTTAAGGGTCCTCCAAGCGTTAAAGCTATGGCGGGGGATGTGGCTTTTAAACCAGACTAAGTTAAACCGGGGGACGGGGGGGGGGGGTTGTCTGACAAAGTCCCAGGCTGACGAGGAGCTAAAAGAACCTTTAGGGGAGGGGAGCCAAATAACCTTGTCCGAGTGAGAGGGGTTTGGGGGGGGGGGGAGAGACCAAGAGCCACCAATGATGTTGTAAAGGACTCCAAGGGGATGCCAAGGGTCCAGCCAGAGGGAAATAGAAGTCCCATCAGCGATTGCAGAAGAGATGGCAGAGACAGCTAATGGACGGAGGAGAAGGATTTTGCATCAAACCCAGGAGGGGTCTGCTGGATGGGGAACGGTCCAAATGGAGTCATCTTTAAGGAGATAGGAGTAGACCCCTTGACCCAGGTAGAATCATGCTAGTTGGAGATGTTCCAGATAAGCTTGAGGATGCCAGCAATATTGAATCTCAGATCCTACAGATACCAAGATCTCCTTCGAATTTTGGGAGACAGATGGATGCTCAACTAATCAGGCGAAGGAATTTAATAGATTCCTTTCCTTTCCAAACGAAGGAGCAGAAGAGAATTCCTTTTCTTGGTATATGAATTTTTATATGTATACATACTGGCCTATGGCCTAACCCACGAATCAATGAGTAATATTATTGAGTTCTCTCCAAAATTTGGTTGTGGACTTGCAGTGCTCTTAGATGGATGCCTAAGCTCCTTGGTGGATTCCAAGGATTTCTTCAGAGGTGGTCTGGTGGATTCCTGTTTTTCCTGCCTCATTCTTCTACTTCTGTTTATTTCTTTTTCAATTTCAGTTGCTGGACTAGAACACGAGGATTCTCCAGTAGAGCCCTGATCCATTGCTTGATCATTCTCAAAATTTCCCAGCAAGTAGATCATCTTATAGGCTCACTTGACCAGGAGACCAGGTTATTCTGACCAGTTTTCTGTTAGGTATCAATTTTCCATTCTACTTCCTTAAATCTGAAATTTTGATTGTCTAATTTTCCCTGGTATTAGTGATCCTGTACTTGCAAGTCTCTTTATAATTTTCTAGTTTGGGACTGGTTTTGCTTTAACAAAAGTTACTGAATATTAGAGATATTCAGCATAGAAATAAAAATACCCATCAATCAAAACAAACACATATTAGAAGTAGCTACATGAAGAAATAAAAATGAAACCTAATAAAACATTATGATAATTCAATATAAAATTGAAATTCCAGTGCAGTATAGATGGAAGCAGTGATGTCCAATGGTAAACCAAAAAATTCTGACCTATATAATCAGAAGATACCATGCCAAAGAAATATTCATTCCATGAAAGATGAAAGAAAGCTATGAAAACTAGATATGCTTAAGTAGATAACGTTGCAGTCTTACCTGCTGGTAGTCCCACCATCATAACCAGTTGAATATGAAATAAAAACCCTCTCGAAATACAGGTATGCAAGCTCCCGTGGCCTATGGTCAATCACTGAAATTCCAAAAACGCCCAGCTCAAGTATAACTTCTACAGGAGCAGTATCAACCTGTTTGTTTTTTTGGCTACAAGATATGCCCCAATTTCCAATAGTTGGTAGGACTTCATTTTGTGCTAGTGAGTTTGACTCTGATGACATGCCTTCAGTGAATCTAGCAACCTTGATAACGCTCATTTCTACAATATGAAGCTGTACTCCTGGTGCTCTCTCATCTGCAGAATATATACCTGCCTTATCCAAGCTGAACTTTTGGACAGATATATTATTGCCGCTCTTGATTTCAGCATCAATTTGTTTCTCTCCATACGGATCTTCCCAAGAGAAATTTGTAGTTGCCAGGGGTTCTAACTGGATCCAGGCATTATCATCTAACCCAGATTGGCGTATCCTGATTGTCTTGCTCACTGTTCTGTTCTCCATTCTGCCAATGCAGAGTGAGTTTTATTTTATTTTTTGGTAAAATATAAACCAGATCTTTATTCGTAAAATTACATATCTCAATGCACTTATAAAGGTAGATGCAAAAGAACGTACCTGATAGGAACTTTTTTAGATCCTAAACGGAATACAACTACAAAACGTGATTCTTCCTCATAACCTCGAATTTCTGTCCTCACAAATCTTCTGGAACCATTATGCTTCCTCAAAACCAAAAAGATGGTGTCCTCTTTTGCAATTTCAACAGGAAAACACCATTCTGTATCTTCCAATCGAACCTAAGAATCATGATATACATTGTAAGTAATATGATTAACTGAGCGCACATGGTACTCCTCATCCACAATATTTGAGCATAGTTGTTAAGGCGTCCATGCACATTTCAGGGTCCAAGGTGGGCTTTCGCCTTATTGTATGTAGGAAAGGCAACCGCATTTAGTGACCGGGGCGTCGCCTTGGCCTGTCTTGTGACCTGGGAGGACACCTTAAAGAATTGTGTGCATTTTTTTTATTTTTATATTATAAGAAATAGATTCTGTTTTGAATCCTCTTATTGGTTTGTGTACAAGATTATGAAGCATTGTGATATATGCAATCATGCTTAATGCATACATATATAGTTCTATAATTTTGTTTCTTAATTATATCCTATTATGTTAGTTATTGCTTTGTTTTTTTGATATGCTTTGTTTATTTATTATATGTCGGTTTTCTCATATTAAGACATTACTAGCAAAATTATACCACATTGCATTGGTATGGCTTCTATGTTGATTCTTGACGTGGTTAAAATATTAATGTAGCACATAAGTATAATTATATCATTGCCATACAGCCTATACTACATATAATGCATGCCTAGGCGCTCCCCCGCCTTCGATCACCTTGACAACTATGTATTTGAGAGAGTTTTCAAGGTAAACAAGTATAGTTAACTCTATTTTGGCCGTAACAACAAAAAATTTGTTTTCTTTCTTCCCTGTTGCTATCCTCGATAGTATCAACTATGTTCAGCTATACTTCTAATATTATTGGGATGTGCAACAGAACAATTTCCTATGTATTGGTTTCTCCAATTTATGATTTGCAGTTGGTCATAGTAAGAATGAGTTTAAATTTATTACCTGCCCTTGCTCCATAATAAAGTCCGAGTAGTTAGAAATGTTTATCTTATTTTGCAAGCAGGTAAATGATTTTTTTTTTTGTGATTTTGCATTTTTCACACAATTCTGATTTTAAAGAATTTTATTATATATAAAAATGGGAAAATTAAACTTGATCTGAATTTTTCTTTATAAAAAATTTCAATGCTTTTAATGTTTGTTGTCTTTCAGATAATAAATTGAAAGAATAAAGGTCTTGACTTGAACAGAGACTCAACAATCATCGAGATCGAAGGATGGGAGGTAACAGTGAACAAAAATGAAAAAGATTAGTTGATTACATTATGTAAGGAGGTTCAGTTTTCAGGTTTTTCTGCTGTTAATGGCCACCAGCGATTCTTCACCGGTGGTCCACGGTGTTCCGGTCACTTCTCCTGACCAGGCTATGGTGGGGAATATGCAACGAAGCGACCAGAACCACTCGTGGGCCGCCTGTTTCCTATAGGGAATGCACGCCAGGGGCAGGACTCAATCCCTTTCTTTGAACCTGAGGTAATGAATGGGAAGAAGGTTGCTTGCTGTACCAATGAGGAATTGGTGGAAAGGATTGATGGGAATCCACTCTGGTTGGTTATGTTTTTGGCCCAAGACCATCTTTCGCTACTATGAAGCGATTTGTTCGTGAAAAATGGGCGCATGTTGGGGTGGTAGAAGTTTATGGTCTCGAGAGCGGCATCTTCATCTTCAACTTCCAGGTTGCTGATTTATGCCGACAAATATTGATTGAATGACCATGGACTGCAAGTCCCCTGATTCTACGCCCTTGGTCTCCTACTATCTCTCTCTCAAAAAAAGAGGAATCCCAATCCCACTTTGGGTTCGTCTCTATGGCCTAAATTTACATTTCTGGGGTGCACGCGGCTTGGGGAAAATTGCCAGCGTCTTAGGCAAGCCGATATGCACGGATAGACGGACTTCACTGAGGGAGCGCCTATCCTTTACTCGCTTTTGTGTCATGATCAAGGCAGAGGATGGTCTCCCATCTAGCATTCCAATCATGCTCGATGACGGCTCTGTGGTAGAACAATCAGTTGAATACGATTGGGCCCTCCATTGTGCAGTGCTTGCAAGGTCTTTGGCCACTGTGATCGTGCCTGTCCGATGGATACTAATGAACAGGTCAGGAAGGCAGACTCAGCACCTGTAACTGACACCCCAATGGTAGACTCGCAATGGCAATCAGCATTGCGGTGTCGTAACAAAGGGAAACACCCTATGCCGGCAGAATTTGATAATGGTTTTTGTTCTGATGCTCTGCCAGTATCTGACAAGCATGGGGCTTCATCCTTGCGACAGCCTGTGGCCGAACAGGGTGGTGGCTCCTCCGTTGGAACCATAGCGGTTCAACCACCGGGGAGTGGCATAGGCGGCGAGTTGGTTAACTGTCGCACGAAGGTGGTGAATGTAGTCGTGCCAATGGGAGAGACTGAGAATCCTGGCCAGGGTACATCCTTGCCACGTAGCCCTACACTTTCGGTTGGCTCACCGAAAACTTCTACATGCAACTGCCACTCCAGTCCCCCCATCTCTCACGCAATTGGACTCCTCTACTTCCGCCTGCCACTACTGCTGTGTGCGCCCTACACACAAGCAAAGCGGAATGTACCTCCTTACCCCTACCTGAGTGCCTTGCCCGAGCGGGGGTAAGGTGGTACTTTCCGCGGCACTTGTGTGTGGGTCTGTGGGGTCACACGGCAGTACCGGGCAGGCGGGAGTAGAGGAGTCGGATCCTCTCTCACGTCTCTCAGCCTAACTCTCCTTCATTAATGGGGGGTTCTCCCATGCCACTCAACCGTTCCAATACACAACGAGCAGGTTCATCTAAACCTGGGCGTGTCGAAAGAAATGGAGCCCCAGGACGTGAGAAACCTGCAGATGGAAATAAGTCTGCACTTGCAATTATAAAATCCTTGGATGGTGGCACTGGAACCCGGTGAATGATGGCAACCATTTTGCAGCACTGCAGGGTATTGAATCGGCTCTCGTTGGAGAAGTAGAAGGGCATGTTACAGTGGATGCTCGTGAACGTGATCTGAGTCTGGGGAGGGGTACCCCTGTGCACAACCCCAAACCCATCAGGATAGGAGCATGGAACACAAGGGGTCTCAATGATCCTGGCCGACGTAGAGCCGTGATAGATTGGGCATCTACAAATAAACTTGCTTTCTTTGGCCTTGTGGAGACCCGAGTAAAACCAAGGAATTTTGGTTCTGTTGTGCGCATGTTTGGTGCTCATTGTGCTGACTTTCTAGCTGGGTTTGTACAGTCTTCCCAGGAAGTAAGTCTCTGTATAGATAGCCTTCCTGAGGCTCTAACCGCTATGTTATGGGAAGATGCCTCAGGAAGGAAATTCTTTAGGTTGTAAGTAATTTTATACTATATCAATATACACTCTCCTTTATCCAAAAAACAGTGAACCAAAATTACAAAACTATTTTGTATAGAGAAGAATGAATTTGTAAAATGAAGGACGTAAGAATTTGACTTACCTGGAGTTTATCAGGCCCCACTGTTTCATGATATACAAATGAGACTCTTGAGTCAGATGCACGTAAGATCTTGGGTTCATCGTCACTGCTTAGCTTGACAAACATGTTTTGACCAAGCCTGTTTGTGAATGTCATGAACGGCCGGACAGAAATTACCTAAAAAAACAAGTTCTAAATGCATCATTTTTCCACGATGAGTCTCCCAAAGATAAGGCTGTGTACATTATGACTCTTTCCACAGTGGCAGGAGCCTCGTGCACTGGGTATGCCTTTTTTTTTAAGTCTCCCAAAGATATGAAGTTTCATAACTACCTTTGTAGGAATTGATTGATAGGGGCATGGTTTTGAGGAGATAAAGAGCCGGATGCAGTTACCATCGGCATCATAAGCAAAAAGATCCATTGAACCATCCTGGGAGGGGGAGGAAGAGATAAAGAAACTTCATAATCTGGTCACCTCTTTACAGATGAAAAAAAAAAAAAAGGGGATATTAAATTCAGGATGAAACCAACCAGGTCACCAAGAGGAGAAAGGTCTCTAACAAGTCCAAAGTGTTCTTTGCCTGATTGACTTATAGACACTGAAAGGCCAAGAAGTTTAAAGTTTAGTGCAGAATCGATGGTATGTCCTTCAAACATTTCCTCTTCAGTGATCTCCTCAATGATTACTTCATTGCTCTGCTTTGAAGAGAATGGGAAGAGATTCCGTTTTTGTCGCTTCCCTGATATATCCACTAGCCTGTATTTAAGGGGAGGACATCTGGCACTTGCAATCCAGTAAGGAGCATAGACTCTAACAACCTCTGCCACAATATGCTCTTCTTTATCTGGGTTGTGTTCAAGAATGACATGAACAATCCTGGAGAACAACAGTTGTTACACATGGAATGGAAGGTGAAAGAAGAAAAAAGAGATAAGAAATAAATTTGCACAGCATGTGTTGTTCATAGCAAACCTTCCAGAAAATGAACTTCTTAAACTTATTGTTTTGGATGGAACCTTGCTGGGATGGGATATGAGAACAGCTTCCTGAAATGAACAAAAAAAAAAAAATGTGAGAAGAAATATGCACTGTACTAGTGAAAAAAAAGGAAAAGAAAAGAGAGAAATATTGTAGCACTGGGAGAGAGAAGATTTTACTTAAGAGCTTACATGCATTGGCAGCCATCCTCTTTGTGGAAGCAGTGAAAAGTACAAAGGGTTTCTCAGGTCAGCATTGTAAATCTTTACAGTTTCTCCAGAAAGAAAAACTCCTTGAGAGCAGCGACTGAACTGACCACTTGCTTGCCTCTCAAGAACAGAAAATTCTGCTGCTAGGGGAAGAAAATTAACAATGGATAGTGGGGATTTAATCACGATATTCCAATCTTGAATGGAGTCTGAATGAATATCTTTCTCAAGTTCTGTCGCTTGTATGCTCAAACAGAACCACAATCCTGACCCATTATTTGAAGAGCTATTTTTTATTTGGGTGCAGCACAAAAGTTTCTCAGATCCAGTGAGAGTTGATACACACACTTCCAACACTCCATTAGGTTGACCAGAAGCCTCTGACTGATCATGCCTATCAACAACTGAACTCCAAGAGTATTCATCAGGATCATTGACATTCCATGGTCTTATCTGCAGCATGTACAATCCAGGATGTGTCACACATGAAAGAGGAAGAGGAATTCTATCTCCAGGTTTCAATAACCCAACTGATATTTTCTGCTTTACATAATTGGAGATGAATTTCCTATTCCTTATCCATCTCCTTTGCCTCGCATAGTTAACAAATTTTAAATGATTACAGGACCCGGGCCACTTTAAGTGTTCAAGCTCTGGAGCATAAACCCAGCCATCAGCAGTGTTCACCGATGCATTATCAACATGCCAATCATCAACCCATTCCCAACCTGATGGCAAATCAACTCCAGAAATTTCCTGTATAATATGAGGAGTTAAAGATAACCTATTTAATAATCAAACTGAATCAATTTATGGAAAGTACAGAATCTGTGTGTGTAAACTATGACCTGTCCGATCCATAGTACCAGTATCCAGCAGGTACATAACGGATTCAGTATGGAATACTTAATTTTTCTTAGGGCCAACCATATTTAACTTCTGTTGAAATTAGAAGACACAAAACAATCATATCTGATCAAGAAATCAATCAAATCATTTGATGCTACATTTGATATTGAGATTGTTTAGGATAAGAAGTCTCATAAATAGTTGTCAAGGCGTGGCCTAGGAGTCCAGGTGCCCCTTTCTGGACAATGCCTTGGTCACCTATGTGCCTTTTTGTGTCGCCTAGTTGCCTTGACAACTATGCTCTCATATATACTTCTATGTGTTAACACTTATTGACATCAATTATCAATACTATCTTGTCTACCAATTTTAACTACAAAGGTATCAGTTGTGAAGTAAAGAACCATGTACGCACATTGGGTTACCAACTCCAGTGTTTTAAACCCCTAAATGTATAGATAGAATAGATAAAAGAAGGAAAGCAAGAAACAAGGGATAAGCGAGTAAGCTAATGCCTCACATTGTGCATTTTATATTGTCCATATTGGGAAGGTTTGAGTTTTCAACAGGATAGGTCATTTCGAATCATGTTTAAATTAAAATATTTCGTCGAAAATGGTCGAATTGGGTAAAAGTTTGGAAATGAGGGCTAATAAGCGAAATATAAATAATTTGCAATGAAACTTTAGGGAATGCTTGTTTAAGCATAAATACACATGTATGAATGATTGCATGTGACAAAAAAGAACACCCAAAGTAGTAGTTTGGTTTTGCATCCTATTTTACTAGTGTATGTATTCAAACATTGCTCAAAACTAGTAAAAGAATTGAATGAAGAAAATAAGTTTTAGGGACTTACCTCTTTCCCAAAGTTCCAACCCAAATGTCTCTTTGCAATCTTGTCGTGAGAGTTAAGATGAGTTTGGGAGAGGTTTGAATCTCCACATATTTGTAAATTATTGAACAGGCATGAAGCATTCTAGAAATTTCAACTCATTTCCCTAATTTCGATAATTTTGAATAATTTCAACTCGTAATTTGATATTTTGTATGGAAGAATGCGACATTTCGGTTATTTCTACAAAAATTTTGACATCTCAATCATTTTTTTTTTAAAGAACCCGAATATTACCTGAGACCCGGGCCAGCCCCTAGAGTTTTATTAAAATCAAATCAATGTGAAAAAGAATACAAGGGGGGGACGTGCCGCCTTACCCCAACCCGAAAAACCATGTCTCTCAACTGCCACTGGGCTCAAACCCATACAAGCGTGAAACTAAAAGAAAGGGTCTAATTTCTGAGGACAGGCAAACTGGCCCTGTCCTCCCACAGAATACGCTGCAGGCCCTCGGGTGGCTGGCTGCCAAAGTGGAAAACAGTAGAAGTCCTGGTCTCACAAGCAAGATTGGCCAGCCAGTCTGCTGCCCTGTTGCTTTCCGTGAATGCAATGGATATGAGAGGCCGAGTAGAACGCAACTAAACCATCGCCACCTGGAACCAGTACCAACCCCTCCAAATAGTGCACCTCTTATGGTTGATCATTCTGACCGTGGTAGTTGAGTCTGAATTGACCACAAAATCTGCGAGTCCCAGATAGTGGCACAGCTTCAAGCCATCCCTTAGAGCTCTCAATTCAACTACCAAATTAGTGCAATCCCCATAAAAGCTGGAGAAGGCTGCCACAACACCCCTCTCTCTATTTCTTATAACCCCACCGCCCCCTCCAATGCCCGGGTTGCCCTTACGGGCACCATCTACATTGAGCTTAACCGTGGCAAAGGGGGGACACCAATAAACAAGAATGGGACGTTTCAACCTGATAGACGGTTCCGAAAGACCCAAGCAAAGAAGAGTTAACCTTTCTCTGTGAGAACCCGAGCGTCTAAGCCTGGAAGGATACGGGATGTCCTTCACCCAGGCTTTAATGCTCACGATGATAGAACATGCGGCCCGCCTTTTTTCTCCATGCCTTCTGTTATTTCTTTCTTTCCAGAGCTCCCACACTATTAGAGAGGGGAGGAGCCCTGTAATGTAGGCACAAAGGCTTTTACCACTCGCCATTCCTTGCCACAGAAGAATCCGGCTCCTGGCATCCTATGAAGAGACTATCCCGATATCAAAGACTGGGGAAAAGAAACCCCAAACCTTCTTTGCAGTGCCTCCAGCTAGCAGGCAGTGGTCAGTTGTTTCTCTCCTGGGATTTCTGCAACAGACAAACTTGGACACTAGGGGGATCCCTACAGCCATCAAAGATTCATCAGTAGGAATTTTTCCATTGAGGAGCTGCCGAGTAAATAAGGCAATCTTCGTGGGTAAAGACTAGTTCCAGACCCACTTAGAATAAGAAACCTCCGTTGACCTTCTCCACACTTCATTCCAGGCTGATTTGGTGGAAAATAGACCGTCACTAGACGGAGTCCAAACCAGCACATCATCCCTCTCACCTAAGGCGAAATTGCCACCTGTGATGCTGAGCCTAACCACATCCGAGTCAATCAGGTCCAGAACGGACTGTCTCCACGATCCATCCTCCTCCAGAGCATCCCTGACTTGCAAGGCCGTGTCAGCCTATAGAGCATTGTCCACATAGTCAATCAATGGGCCAACCCCTACCTAATTATCCAACCAGAATGAAATTTTGCCAACCCCAATCAACCACCTTGACTTGGTAAGGATGATGTCCCTATGCGCCAGAGTGTTCCTCCAAGACTTCGAACCCATCCTGCTCAGATCAGCCAACACAATATGATTGTTTTTAAAGAATTTCGCTCTGAAGAAATCACTCCAATATAAACCTTTAAGCCTTAAGACCAGGCCAAAATCCTCCCGAAGCCTAATTCCCAACCCCCCTCATTCAAAGGTCTGCTAACCTTCTGCCAACTCACCCAGTGCCTGCGCTTCCCCCACTCTGAGCTTCCCCACAAGAAATCAGCAAATATTCCATAAATCCGTCCAAGGACTGCCTTTGGCAGATCTAGAGTAGCAAGCAAATGGGTGGGGATCGATGAGAGCACATGTTTCAAGAGTGTGACCCATCTACCAGACGATAGAAGCTTACCTTGCCAACCTGCCACCTTGTTCCTTATTTTGCCAACTAAGTCATCAAAGAAATATATTTTTAATCTTCCAGAGTGGAGAGGGGCCCCCAGATAAGTTATAGGGAGTGCCCTTCTAGTGAACCCTGTAACCGATCCTACCATCCGAGCTCTAGCTGCAGAGACCCTATCCCCCAACAAAAAACAACTTTTTTGTTTATTAACCAATTGGCCAGAGAAGCCTTCGTAACTGCTGAGGAAGCCCAAAATTTGTTTGAGAGATTGCTTTAGCCCTTTGGTAAAAATAATAGTATCATTTGCAAACAAATAGTGCGTCACACCAGGACACCCTCTGGGTAGTTGGAAGTAAGCAGCACGGCCTTCAGTAAAAAGATTTTTAATACCCCTGCTCAAGACCTCTTTAACCAAAATAAACAGGGCACGACATAAAGGACCCCCTTGCCTCAAACCCCTAGTAGACTTGAAAAATCTTGAAGAGCTGCCCCCCAAAACAATAGAGAACCAGCAATTCTCAGTTGTCTTTCTGATTAAATCGATCCAAGCATCAGCGAAGCCAAACCTTGAGAGGACCAAGTAGAGAAATTCCCATTCCAAGCAGTTATATGCCTTTGCCATGTTCAGCTTTAGGATCACATTGCCACCCTTAGTCTTCCTGTTGAGGTCCTGAGTGACCTCTTGAACAATAGAAATGTTGTCATGGATACATCTGCCCTGTACAAAAGCACCTTGCTCCTCTGTAATCAAGGAAGGGAGCAACCCAGCCAGCCTCGGGTGTGTCCTTTTTGGGAATAAGCACCAGATTTGCTGAGGTGAAGCTCCTGGGGAGAAAATCCCCTCCAAAGAAATCTTTAACAGCAGCCCAGACATCATCCTTCACAATCTCCCAGCAAGCTGTGAAAAAGTATCCAGAGAAGCCATCAGGCCCCGGAGCGCTGTCGCAAGACACAGAGAAAACCGCGTCCTTGGCTTCCTCCAAAGACGGGAGAGCCAAGAGAGAAACATTGATATCCTCCGTCACCACCTGAGGTATATGAACCAACAGGTCCTCATCAACCAGACACTCTTGGGAGGTGAAGATATCTGAGAAGTGCTTAACCGCCGCAGCCTGCACTCCTTCCTGGTCAGTGATGTACTCCCCCTCCTCAGCCCTTATTCTAGGGATACCACTCTGCTTACGCCTTACTTTAACCATGGAGTTAAAGAATTTTGTGTTCCGATCCCCCTCCTTGAGCCATGTAACTCTGGATGTTTGTCTCCAGAAGATTTCCTCTTGCAAAAGCATCCCCCGAAGCATATCCTTGGCCTCTACTAGCTTCCTCGAAAACTCAGTGTTGGCACATTGGTCATGATCCGCCTCCGCCCTACTAACTGCATCCTTTACATCCCTGACCTTCTGGTGAATATTACTGAACACCTTTTTGTTCCATGTTCGGAGCGCCCCCCTTAGACGTTTCAGCTTCATAAATAGGACAGAGGGGCGAACCGACAGTAGGCACCTCCCACTGACTCAAAATAAAATCTTGGAATCCAGGATGCAACAACCGCATCTGCTGAAATTTCAAGGCTGCAGCAAATCTAATGCCCGGGTCAAAAACTGCCAACATGATCGGAGCATGGTCATAGCACGACCTATTTAAATGTAAGGCCTCAAAACTGGGGAAAGCAACGACCCAAGCTGGATTCACCATGAACCGATCCAGCCTAACCATGACCTTCCCCGCTCCAAGCTGGTTATTAGACCAAGTAAACATATTGCCGACATATCCCACATCAATAAGGCCAGCACAGTTCACAAAGCTGCCAAACTCCTCCAGCGATAATGTGCAAGTAGGCCTGCCACCAACTTTCTCCAATGGGGACAAAACAGCATTAAAGTCCCCTCCTACCGCCCAGGGTAGAGAGGACGACCCAGAGAAATGAACTAAGGCCTCCCACAGGTCCCTCCTCTCAACCACCGAGCAAAGCCCATGGACAAAAGAAACATGACACCTAACCCCACTGGCTGCCAAGCATTCCAAAGTGACATACTGGCAATGCTCCTCTACCATCTTTACTTGCAATGAATCCCTCCAGAAAATCCATAACCTCTCCAAAGTGAAGACCGCATCCAAGCCAACCCTTCTCAAGACCACAACTGCCTTAGAAGGTTGCGCTTTAGGCTCCGCAATCGCCACCATGTCCAGTTTATGTAACTTTATCATCGCTTTCAACCGCCTAGAAGTAGGTTTGTTACCAATTTCCTGTGCGTTCCAGAAATGTCACTTCATTTGGAACCATTGAAGTTGACATCCACAGGTCCCATTGACCTTGTAATACGCCTCTCAATCCCTCCCTCTGAATGGCGCTTCCGCTTCAATTTCTTTCTTCTGTACACATGGGCAGCAGTGAAGGAAGCAGATTTGACAGACACCCGTTTTGGCAAGGGAACAGCCACAGGCCTAGCTCCCCTATCCTCTTCACCCAACCGAGTTAAAGTTGTTCGAAGCCTCTCACCAAGGGAGGCGTTAAAAGCCTTGAAACTGTCCAGAAGAGCACCACGGTCCAACCCAGTAGGCTCCAAATCCACAATCCCCGAGTCATCACGAGTGCAGGGGCGCCCCACCTTGTCGCCGAGGTATGGCGCCGGAGAACCCCCAACTGAAAGCGACCCTGCCGCCACCAGAGCACCACCAAACCCATCAGAAAGGTCCCCCACATAAGAACCCCCAACCTCAACAACCCCCATGTCAACAGGAGAGGATCTCACCACCTGACCATTAAAGGACTCTGTCTCCACCAGAGAGGCCACAATAGAGCCTTCGCAAGGTACCCCACCACCATCCTCGACTACAAGAGCCATCGCCACAAGCTCCGCAGGATCAGCCAACGACTCCTCCACCAAAGAGACCACAGCAGCACCCTCTTCCACCCATGGTACAAAATTTCGCGATATATCGCTGATATATCGCAATATTTCGGTAATTTCGGTAGGGCCGAGACGAGATGTGAAGGCGAAACCAAAAAAGACAAAATTTCGACGATATTTCGTAACATTTCGGGACATTTCGGCGATATACCGAAATATCGCCGAAATGTTACAAAAGACCTCACGTGACTCATTAAACCATGGTTATAAATACCATATTTCGCCAGCTAACAGTCGAAATATCGACCGAGAGCTGGGTAGAAGCTGTTTTTGGCCAGCTACACTCGTTTCTTCTCTGAAACTATATCGTGGTCCACATGTGTCCTTCAAACAGAGAGCAATGGACGTCGACTCCAGCGGGCCATGAGTGGGGTTGAGCAAGGAAGGTACAACAACTATTATTAGCACTTGTGAGTTGTGACTTGTGAGTCTTGTCTCTTGTAAGTTGTAAGTTGTGATTTCACTGATTTGTGAACTTGTGAGTTGTGAGTTGTGACTTTGTGTATTGCCTATTAAAATATTGACTATTAAGCTATTGAGTATTGACTATTGAGTCATTGACTATTATGGAGTTTATGAGAATATGATTTATGAATTATGTCTTATGAGTTTTAATTAGTTTGTTTAAATTTCTTTAATGTCTTTAACTGCCTAATCAATGTGTATTTAACTATTTATATACATTAGGGTAGGCAATTGTATACTGTCAATCAAGGGTGCAAACCTAAAACACCACTTTGAGTTCATTTTTTTGCAATATGAAGGTTTAAATGTGTTTATTTAGCTTAAATAAGGGTGTCCATGAAGTATCAGGCCTAGATATGGCCAAATACCCACCAAGATGGACTCCCAAAATATTGCAAAAAAAATGCAATATTTCGGCGAAATTTCACCATATTTCGGATATCTCAGTAGGCCCGAGATACCGATATATCGCGAAATTTAATACCTTGCTTCCACCATAGCCTCAGCCATCAAAGCCCGAGCCGCCACAAGCCCTTCCACAACCTGCCCACTCGAAGCATCCTTGACTCCACAGCCAGGATCGTCAAGAACAACCGGGGCTTCAACCCCACCAGAGCCTGCAGCCGAAGGGACCCCAAGTAAAGATGGCCTCTGGGCAGAATTGCGCCAACGACCACCTCGCTCCTTCGCAAATCCGACAAGGCGGAGAGCTCCCCAGCTCTGGCGCACCAACAGCACCACGCGAAGACCCCTCCCCTGAAGGAATGAAGACCCCTTCCTTGTTACGGCTAGGCCCCACATCCCCAACCGCCACAGCAGCAGCCTTCTTCGACCCGAGATCACCCTTCTTCCCACCTTGCGCAGCAACACCCCCTCGGCCATTGTTCAAACCAGACTTTCTGCAATTCTCCCTGGAATGCCCAAGCTTCGAGCAATGGGAGCAATAAAGGGGGAGTCGTTCATAGACCGCTTGCTGGTAGAAACCATCAGCCCCACAGCCGATCCAAATCTGCGAAGGAGGCGTGGAACGAAGATCGACTTCAACACAGACACGCGCTGCCACTGTACATCTCGATCATTTTGTTTCATTCATTTTGATCATATATTTTTCATTTCATATGTTATTTTGTTTTGAGGTTCATCGAAGCCAAAATATTTCTCCAAATTTTGACCATTCGATCAAAATTCTGAACATTGGCTATAGTCATATATTGGATAAGTTTTGTAATGCATTGTGGTTTCAGTTACTGGTTTCCAATGTGCTTGCTTGCGATTCAAATATTAGCAAGTGTAATCGAGAATTTTGGTATTCTCGGTATTAGCACCTGGTGCTAATACCGAGAGGAGAAAGGAGGAGGAGAGAGAAGGGTAGTTTAGGCAGGTTTTGTTTTATTTATTTATTTTGGTTATTTTACTGTTATGCCCCTATTAATGTTTATTTAATGAAGTTAAGTGGGACAAGACAGAATTAAGTTTTCTCTCCCAAGTTACACGATCGTCTCTCTCTCTCTCTCTCTGTTTTCTCTCTTCCTTTTCTTATATTATTTACATGGTATCAGAGCTATAGGCACTGATTACAGCTCTCTTTGATCGTCTTCTTCTATTTTCTCAAGCCTTCTGTCGATATTGAAGTGTTAGTGGACTGTTGAAGCTTTTGTGCCTTCTCCTACCTTTTGTTTGAAGGGGTGCACTACCCTATGCTGCGTTTTGGGACTGTTTAGAGACTAGTTCATGTTCTAAATTAAGAACAAGGTCTCTCTTTGTGTTTGTGGGCGATTGATGGAGTGAAGATTGCATCGGAAGCTGAAGAACAAAAATCGGCAGCACCTACAATCTTCTCTCTCCCATCTCTTATTTGAGATGAAAGTGCCTACAATTTTTTGGGCAAATGCTGTTTTGACTGTGTGTTACCTTATTAACCACATGCCTTCCTCTATTTTACATGGTGGTATTCCTTTTTCTTTGTTATTTCCTTCTATGCCTTTATTTGTATTTCCACCGCGGGTGTTTGCTTCATTTGTGATCATCGTCCTGGTGTTTCAAAGTTGAACCCTAAAGCTCTTAAATGTCTGTTTGTTGGTTATTCCCGCACAGAAAAGGGTTATCGTCGTTATTCTTTTGACTTACAGAAATACTTTGTTACTGCTGATGTTTCCTTCTTTGAACCCATTACGTATGATGCTTCTTCTTTTACTGTGTCTGAGTTGGATGATGATCTTCCCGTGTATGTTGTTCAGTCTATTGTTAAGCCTGTTCCACAGGCTGCCTCATCACTGGCACCTCTTCCTATTGTGTTTCAACGTCCCAATGGAAAGTATGGGCTCCCCCCCATTTCGGCTGCCTTTGCTCCATCTACTTCTTCGCCAACTGATCCTGCAACAGGTACTCCTCCTTCTTTGGAACCTCCTTTTGATCTTGATATTCCTATTGCTCATTGTAAGGGTGTTTGGAATTTTACCCAACCCCCCATTTCTAACTTTGTGTCCTATGTTGGTTTGTCTTTCATCTTTCATTCTTGTTTACATACCATTGAAAATCATCCTGTTCCTAAGTCTATCACAGAGGCATTGTCTAGTCCTGGTTGAAGGGTTGCTATGAATGAGGAATTGTTGGCGTTGGAGGAAAATCAGACTTGGGATCTAGTTCCCTTACCCTTAGGTAAATCTGCTATATGGTGAAAGTGAACCCTGACGGATCCTTGGCCCATTTGAAGGCCCGCCTTTTGGCAAAGGGCCATGCCCAAGTATATGGTGTGGATTACTTGGACACTTTTTCTCCTGTGGCGAAATTTACTTCTGTTCACATTTTGATTTCCCTTGGTGCTACTTATCATTGGCCCTTGTATCAGTTAGATGTTAAGAATGCCTTTTTGCATGAAGAGGTTTATATGGAGCAACCTCCAGGGTTTGTTGCTCAGGGGGAGTCTGGTCTGGTTTGTAAGCTCAAGAAGTCATAGTATGGATTGAAACAGTCCCCTCGGACTTGGTTTGGTCGCTTCACTGAAGTTGTGTTGGAATTTGAGCTGACACAATGTAGTAGTGATCATTTAGTATTTTTCCGCCATTCTGATGCAGGGAAAATATTTTTCGTGGTTTATGTAGATGATAGAGTCATTACAAGAGATGATGTTCTTGGTATTGAGGACTTGAAGGTACATTTGCAGTAGAAGTTTCAGACCAAGGATCTGGGAAAGTTGAAGTATTTCTTGGGTGTAGAAGTGGGTCAGTCGAAGAAAGTGATTTCGCTGTCACAACGAAAAAAATGTTCTAGATCTTCTTTCAGAGATAGGGATGTTGGGTTCTAAACCTCTAGATACTCCCATGGATCCCAATATAAAACTTATGGCTGATGGTGATATTTTAGGTGATCCTGAGAAGTATCGGAGGCTAGTTGGAAAATTGAATTATCTAATAGTGACTCAGCCTGACATTGCCTTTCCTATTAGTATGGTGAACCAGTTCTTTTTTGCTCCTTGGACATCTCACTGGGAGGCAGTTGTGCATATCTTGCGTTACCTTAAAAAAGGCTCCTGGATGCGGTCTTCTCTATAGTGACCATGGCCATGGGCGGATAGAGGGTTTTTCGGATGCTGATTGGGCAGGATCTCCAGTTGATAGGAGGTCGACTACAGGTTATTATACATTTGTTGGAGGGGACCTGGTGTCTTGGAAGAGCAAGAAACAGACAGTAGTTGCTCGTTCCAGTGCAGAATCGGAGTATAGGGCTATGACACATGTTACTTGTGAGTTGATGTGGGTGAAACATTATTGGTTGAGCTTGGGTTCGTTGATTATTCTCCGATGCAATTGTGGTGTGACAATCAAGCTCCTGTCCATATTGCTTCAAATCCTGTGTTTCATGAAAGAACGAAACACATTGAGGTTGCTTGTCATTTTGTGCGTGAGAAGTTGCAACAAGGGCTGATTTCTCCTTGTCATGTTCGTACAGGAGAGCAACTTGCAGATATATTTATGAAATCTTTGGGGAGTGCAAGAGTGGATGATATTTGTAACAAGTTGGGCATGATTAATATTTATGCTCTAGCTTGAGGGGGAGTGTTATTGAGAATTTTGGTATTCTCGATATTAGCGCCAAGCGCTAATACCGAGAGGAGAAAGGAGGAGGGTACTTTAGGCATGTTTTGTTTTATTTATTTATTTTGGTTATTTTACTGTTATGCCCTTATCAATGTTTATTTAATGAAGTTAAGTGGGAGAAAACAGCATTAAGTTTTCTCTCCCAAGTTAGACAATCGTCTCTCTCTCTCAGTTTTCTCTGTTTTTCTCTTCCTTTTCTCATATTATTTACAGTAAATATATAAAGCTACAGCACACCATACACCACAACAAAAAAGATCCTACAGACCATGAGGTCTGAAGCAAGAAAGAAGGGGTACAAAGAAAATCAGAGACTAAAGACTGTTGAGATGTGTTACCCGATATTATAAGGGTATTTTGGGTTTTTTATTTATGCTTTATTTATGTACTTTTGAACAAGGGTAGGATTGTAATTTGGGCTGTGACACTGTTCACGTGAACAGTATCATGAATAGTATCGTGAACAGTGTTTCCCTTTGTAATCTCTTTTATTATTATTATTATAAATAGAGAGCTTGACTGATCTCATTGATCATTCAAGCCATTCACGAAATTCCTGTTTTGTTAACATGGTATCAGAGCCAAATACACTCTGATCTAGGTTTTCAAAACCCACCTCCCTCCCTTCGATTTTTTTCTCCTTCCCTCCATCGAGCTTCTTCCCTTCTTCTTTCTTCCTTTCTTTTGGTTCTTCTTCTCCCATTAGGGCAGCACTACTGAGGTGATCGTAATGATCTAGCTGCTGCCCCAATATACCTCCTTTTTTATGCCTCTTTTTTGGATCGAGTGGAGCTGAAGCATTGTCTGCGATTTGAAGATTCCTATTTTTTTTTGGAGATCAGGCCTCTACATCTGTTTCGGCTGCATCTTCTATTGTGGGATCTTTATTTGATATTGTTCTCAGCCCCTATTCACTTCATCAGATTGGTTGAAGACCCCAGCCCCTTATCGATCTCTCTTCTCAGGGTTTTTTTCAAAACCCTGACATTAATCGATCTTGGGGTTGGGCTGCTGGTTTCTGCTGCATCTGATTGGCACCCTTGCTGCCTTCATTCGACATCATTCCCAGCCTACATATCTGAGATTTTTTGCTCCAATACAGCCCTTTTCTATTGGGGTCGATTCCAGAATTTTTTTGGATATTTTTTGGCTGTTTGCTGCTTCATTGAAGATTGGTTACCTGCTGCAATGACTGGTTCAGATTCTTCTTCGGCCTCTTTTGGCATTGATGGCCAGCCCCGGACTGATTTTCTTCCCCTTGCTGCCCCAATCAAACTTGATGGCTCCAACTACCTGAAGTGGTCTTGGTCTACCTATTTGACAGTAGCTGGCCGTGGCCTCACTGGCCATCTTCTTGGGACAACAACTAAACCAGTGGAAGAGGTTCTCAGCTCAACAAGTGGTTATCGAATGATGCGATGGTGATGTCCTACTTGATCCATTCTATGCAAGGGGATATCTCAGACAATTTTCTTCTACTGGACACTGTCCATACTATCTGGAATGGTGCCAAAGAGACTTATGGTCGCACGGGGAATGATGCACAGGTCTATGAGATTAGAAAGAAGGCTAATGCCACTACCCAACAGGAGCTCTCTGTCTCCAAATACTATGCTGCCCTCAAGAACATGTGGCAGCAATTGGATCATTACTCCGACTATCAGCCCTCTACTACTACTGATCTGGCTGCCTATCGCAAACACGTTGACAAAATACGTGTCTGATTTTTTGGCTGGACTAAATATGGAGTTTGATCCTATTCGGGTGCAAGTACTTGGGCAGTCTCCTTTTCCATCCCTAGAACAGGCCTTTGCCTTGGTTCATAATGAGGAATCTCGTCGGGCTGCTATGCTGCATTCCTCTACTGTTGATCGCTCCGCCTTGCAAGTTGCTTCCAGTACTCCTTCTCTTACCACTACTGATGGTGGTCCTGCTGTCCCTAAAGGTCCTGTCAAGTGTGAACACTGCAACAGGCTCTATCATACTAAGGCTCAATGCTGGAAGGTCCATGGGAAGCCTGCTGATTTTGAGGAAAAGAAAGCCCGTGGGAAGTTTAAGCCCAAGGCTCATATGGCTGATTCTCCTACTCCTGCTGCTGCTGCCCCTTCATCTGACATTGGGCTTACTCAGGATGAGCTCCTAGCTTTCCGTCGCATGCTACAGGCCTCTTCCGTTGCCTCCACTACGGCATCTACACCTGCTGCCCCTCCTGGTTCTAATTTTGCCTCAGGTACTCCAGTCAGTAGTCTGTGTGCATCGGCTGTATCAAGTCCTTGGATTATAGATTCCGGTGCCACTGACCACATGACTGGCTCCTCCCATGTATTTCATCTTTATTCTCCATCTTCTGGTAAAGACAGTGTTCGAGTAGCTAATGGTTCCCTTTCTCCTATTAATGGGAAGGGTTCCATACGCTGCTCCCCTACCCTTTCATTAAAATCTGTTTTGCATGTTCCGTCCTTTTCTACTAACCTTCTCTCTATTAGTAGTCTAACTAGAGATCTGAACTGCAAACTGACTTTTTTCCCTTCTCATTGTGTCATACAGGATCTGGAGACGGGGCGTACGATTGGGGGTGGTAAGATGCAGGGTGGTCTCTACTTACTTGACCCGGGTCAGCCTTCTACTTTGCATTCGGCTTCCTCTACAGCTCATCATTTACAGTCCACCTCCTCCCCTGACCTTCATTTCTGGCACTGCCGACTTGGTCATCCATCCCTTAGTACTTTGTCTCTTTTGTTTCCGAGCTTGATTAAGCATTGTAATAGGAATGAGTTTTTATGTGAGGCTTGTGTTTTGGCCAAACAGACTCGTTCCAGTTATTCTTCATTAAATAAAAGAAGTGAGTTTCCTTTTGCTTTGGTTCATTCTGATGTGTGGGGCCCTGCCCGTTGTACTTCCCTTTCTGGTCATCGATGGTTTGTCTCGTTTATTGATTGTTATACTCGTGCCACTTGGGTGTACATGATAAGCCATAAAAGTGAGGTCTTCCGCTGTTTTCAGTTTTTTCATCGTATGGTTCAGACCCAATTCAATGCCACCTTGCGCATTTTGCGCAGTGATAATGGCTGAGAGTACATGGAGGGTCAGTTCCAACTTTATTTGGCTGCACATGGTATTGTCCATCAGACCAGCTATGTTGACACACCTGCCCAGAATGGGGTTGCTGAAAGGAAAAATAGACATCTCCTTGAGGTAGCCCGGGCCATTATGTTTGCACGGCAGGTTCCTTCTCACTACTGGGGTGATGCCATTCTTACCGCTGCTTATCTCATCAACCGTGTGCCTACCCGTGTCCTTGATGGTCGTTCCCCTGTTGATCTCCTCCAGGGTTCGTCCTCCTTTGTGGTTCCCTTCAAAGTTTTTGGTTGTGTTGGCTATGTCCGCAATCATCATCCTCATGGGAAATTTGCTCCACGGAGCATTCGGTGTATTTTTCTGGGCTATTCTGCGACCCAGAAAGGATACAAATGTTACCATCCACCTTCTCGTCGTACTTTTGTCTCCATGGATATTGTCTTCCATGAGTCCTTGTCATTATTCCCAGACACTTCTTCAGGGGGAGCAGGATCAGGGTTTTGAAGATGTGTCTGCTATTCTTTCGGCTTCTATTCAGGGGGAGCCCTCTGTAACTTTAGCTCCTATAGTGGCTCCTATTCAGAGGGAGCGTAGACCAGTCAGTCAAATCCTGGTTGATAAGGTATATACCCGGGAGCGCACAGGATAAGTTGAGACTACCACCACCACCATACCACCTCCACAATCGTCTGCACTTGATCCAGATCCAGACCCTACTACATCATCTAGTAAGGATCCTTCCCTTGACTTACCTATCGCTGTTCGTAAAGGCGTTAGGTCATGCACCCAACATCCCATCTCCAATGTTGTTTCCTATGATGCTTTATCTCCTTCCTATCGTGCATTTGTTTCTTCTCTTTCCTCTGTTTCTATTCCTCAGAAATGGCAGGAGGCGATTGCAGATCCAAAGTGGAAAGCAGCCATAATGGAAGAAATGACGGCCTTACTTAAAAATGAGACATGGGAGCTAGTTGTTCTTCCTTCGGGTAAGAAACCAGTCGGGTGCAAATGGGTATTTGTTGTCAAGCAAAAGCTAGATGGAACAGTGGATAGATATAAAGCCAGGCTTGTGGCCAGAGGTTTCACTCAGACTATGGGATCGACTACCAGGAGACATTTGCCCCTGTTGCAAAGTTGAACACTGTCCGGGTCTTACTGTCTTGTGCTGTCAACTTTTGGCTGGGATCTACAGCAGTTGGATGTAAAAAATGCGTTTCTTCATGGGGAGTTGGAAGAGGAGGTTTATATGGATGTTCCTCCGGGTTTTTCCTCTGACAAGACCCATGGGAAAGTTTGTAGGCTCAAAAGAGCACTCTATGGGTTGAAGCAATCTCCACGGGCATGGTTTGGTAGGTTTCATAAAGTCATGGTCTCCTGTGGATACAAACAGAGTCATGCTGATCACACTCTGTTCATCAAGCGAAAAGGGAGAAAAGGTCACTCTTCTCATAGTTTATGTTGATGACATAGTTGTGATCGTAATGATACGAGATGAAGTTTCTCACCAAGGCTTTCTTGGGACGGGAATTTGACATAAAAGATCTAGGACAGCTAAGATATTTTCTTGGGATTGAAGTTGCTGTTCTCCAAAAGGCATCTTTCTCTCCCAGAGAAAGTATGTTCTAGATTTACTATCAGAGACTGGTTTGCTTGGTTGTCATCCTTGTTACATTCCCTTGGAAGCTACTACCCGTCTGCAAGAGAAGGATGGTGAACCTGTTGATAAGGGCTGATATCAATGATTGGTGGGCAAGCTAATTTATCTCTCCCACACCGGACCGGATATTGCCATTCTTGTGAGTCTTGTGAGCCGCTTCATGCATGATCCTTATTCCACTCACATGGCTGCTGTTCTTCGTATTCTCCATTACTTGAAGTCACTCCAGGAAAGGGGATCCTTTTGTCTCCTCAGACCATCTTCGCATTGAGGCTTACACGATGCCGACCGGGGTGGTAACCCTGACAGGAAATCTACCTCCGGCTATTGTACTTTTGTTGGAGGAAATCTAGTCACATGGCGGAGTAAAAAGCAAAATATTGTGGCAAGATCTAGTGCTGAAGCTGAATTCCGTGCTATGGCCCAGGGCATATGTGAGTTACTGTGGCTTCAGAGTTTACTCCTTGATATTCGTGGTTCTGTTCATCTTCCAATGATGTTGTACTGTGACAACAAAGCAGCAATTAGCATTGCCCACAATCCAGTGCAGCATGACCGTACCAAACATGTGGAGATTGACAGACACTTCATCAAGGAGAAGTTAGAGAGTGGGCAGATTTGTATTCCTTTTGTGAAGTCTGGAGATCAACTGGCTGATGTCTTCACCAAAGGGTTGAGTGGGAAGTTGTTTTATCCTAGTCTAGTATAGTTGGGCATGTGTGATATCTATGCCCCAACTTGAGGGGGAGTGTTGAGATGTGCTACCCGATATTATAAGGGCATTTTGGGTTTTTTATTTATGCTTTATTTATGTACTTTTGAACAAGGGTAGGATTGTAATTTGGGTTGTGACACTGTTCACGTGAACAGTGTCGTGAATAGTATCGTGAACAGTGTTTCCCTTTGTAATCTCTTTTATTATTATTATAATAAATAGAGAGCTTGACTGATCTCATTGATCATTCAAGCCATTCACGAAATTCCTGTTTTGTTAACAAAGACTAATACGAATACACCACCTTTTCAACAAGACAAAAAAAAAAAAAAGGGCACCAGGGATTCAAGTGCATTGCATACTTATTCGCAAGATTCAGTCAAACTCTTGGAAGTTGTAAACATGTTCTGTTGAGCATGGCTGGATATATTTTGGCTTCTATTCCAGTTCCATCTTGGTGATTTGTCTGGTGGATAGAATGACAGCCAAGTTTTTTTAGTGGGAAGCTGGGTTTGGGGACAATTAATCACAGGATTAGGTGGGAAAATGCTTACACAACCGTTGAAGAAGGGAGTAGATCTTCATCTATGTCATACGTTCAGAAGAGCTTTAAATTCAAGAAGGATTGGCAGGTTCCTAATACGAGGGTCTGTAGGAAATTTTTATTATTTCAAACTACGCCCCTCATGGTCATATTTCTGTAGCTGCTGTTTTACCTTACTACTCTAGATTTTGGCAAGGCATAGTGCATGACTTGCCAGATGTCCTGTGTAATTCAACTTGGCTTGTTAGGGAAGGTAACAGAGAATTTTTGCCTGGCATTCTATATGACCAGAAACTATACAATGTAAACATCACTGAAAACCAATCATAGTGAGTTCAAAATATACAATGTTTAAAGGGTGAATAAGCCAAAGACAATAAAATATGAGAGAGACCACAACTTTATCAGTCCACATAAAATTTCATAAATAACACGTTAATATTTCTCACCTCATGGGAGTCTCCAGCTCCAAAGTGCTCTTGTTTGGGTTGAACGGAACAACCAATCCAACCAATGTCTGGATTGTATTTTTCAGTTTCGAAGAACTCCTCTGTTTCAAATCTGTCAGCTTCTAATGCTTGTTCATGTTCCACACCATCATTTATTGGCCTCAGGCTTGTACAGCCAGATTTGGCTTTGAGGCACAGATCAAGCACTATATCTGTATTATTACTAACAGAAACCAGAGACCGAATAATTACATATATGTTTCCATCTTTAACATTAACTTCACTAGCAACAACATCATTTCCTAGGCGCCAACAAGCTGCAGATGCAGCATAGTTTAGCCTCACAGTAGTCCAAGGTCCTTCCCTGGTAGGACTGATCTGAATGGATCCATGTTTTCTGCTACTTGTTGAGGCTTGCTCATCATTTTCAACTTGAGGCCTTGGTGCAAGAAGTACAGCACACCGTATTCTCCCATGGAACTTATATTTATCTCCTTCAGCCTCAGACTACATACAAATGTTATGTTTAGTAAGACTTCCTCTTGCTTGAAGATATTTTAGAAAAAACCATTTAAAAAGGAGGAGTTATCAAATCCTAAGTAAAAAACAAGAAGAATGAAATATTAAATAATAATGACATAGAAAGATGAAATCCACCATAGTTTCTGCTGAGGACAATTCTACCCATGACAGTTCAACTGAATCATAAGAATTTGAATTTTCATGGAGATTTCTAGCTATCTGTGCCAGAGGAGCTGAATGCTGTCCAACAGGTTCATCTGTAAAATGGGACCTTTCATCAATGAATATCAATAATTGTTCAGCTCTTACAAATTATGATAAGAAGAAAAAAAGGGGAAGTTAAAGTCACAACAGTGGTAGTACAGCTGAGTGGAATATCAGCAATTGCAACATGTACTCATACTTGTACTCATGGAACATCAATAACTGCCAAAGATGTGTTTGCTGTGCTGGAGTGGCTACACTGCTTCCAATTCCCACTCCTAGACAAGGAGAGAAATGTGTAGGGGAACTTCACAGTGAGGCATGAGGTGTATAGGTTGAAGGGGAAGCAGCCCCTTCTTGTAAATGTTATTTTGCACATCTTGAAAAGGGATGCAGGTGTTCAGAATTTGCGGGCTGTGGATTTAGGTGTAGCTGAAACCGCCCCCTATTTAGTTGACAACAAACTAGGCTCTGAACAGAGTTGAATGGTAGAAAGTAGATCCCTCCAGTCCCCATTTAATTGTGAAAAGGCTCAATTGAGTTGATTGTGCTGTGTTGGTTTTTGATGTGGTACAGGTTGTTGAGAATAAATATTGCAAGGGTTACACTGTTGTTGAGAAAGGTTACTTCATGGGTGGAAATTTGGCTTGTTGGGTGTCTTGCTGTGGGTCTCAAAAGTCAAACCTCAGGTGACTATATAGCCCCCTGGGATAGCAATCCTAAAAGAGAGGACAAAATTGGAAAAAGAAGCAAAGGAAACTGTATTAATGTTGAGAAAAGGACAATGTCCAGATTGTAACATGGATTGCTTACTCTTTATTTGTCACTTGTGAGGCATCAGAAACAAAACAAACGTTGCAAAGAGGCATATTATTTTCAATCAGTATATTTGCATGACGAACTTTGTTCTAGCTTGCTTAACTGGAAAGAGACATAGATGTTGCATGCAGCTAGTCAGCTATACATCTTTCAGCACAAGAGATGCGTATCATGTTTATTTTCTTCTGCTAATTAACATAAGTCTAATTCTCTCTCTGTCTCTCTCTCTCTCTCTATATATATATATATAGACTGATAGATATACAATTAGAGCAAAAACTATGCATGCACTTATGCAAAAAGGCATCAAAGTCAACCCTGTGAAATAAACGAACAGCCTCTCTGCGAAAGCAATAGTAAAGGTTGCTCCATTGTGACCAAGTGGTCACGGGTCCGAGTCTGGAAACAGCCTCTCTCGAAAGCAGGGGTAAGGCTGCGTACATTATGACCCTCCCCGGGCCCTTTATCAACACTAGATTCCAAGTTAACTCCTCCATAAATAGAAGAAGAAGAAGTGTGCAACTGTATGGGAGAGAGAATCGATTTCTCTCCCCTATATTCTTTACTAACATACTCCATAAGAATTACATAAATCTCCCTAGGGAGGTAAAGGTAAAAAAGGTAAAAAGGAGAAAAATACAACTTAAAGTGACAATACAATAAACCAGTGACTAAAGTTCCCCTATTATATAAGCTCTAACACTCCCCCTCAAGCTGGAGATAAATGTCATACATTCCCAACTTGCACAAAAGGGTATTGAACTGATGAGGGATAAGTCATTTGGAGAAGATATCTGCCAATTGATCATCTGTCTTCACAAAAGGGGTACAAATGTAACCAAAGTCAATCTTCTCCTTGATGAAGTGTCGGTCTACTTCAATGTGCTTTATTCGGTCATGCTGCATAGGATTATGAGCAATACTTATAGCAACCTTGTTATCACAATATAGCCGCATCGGTCCTTGACAAAATTCTTGGGAGGCCCTAGAAATTAGAAACCTGGGGGTAGCTTTCTTTTATTCTCCCATTCTTTATTCTCTATTTATATTTAATTTGTAGACACAAAGGAATAACTAAAGGACTAGGTTAGTGGTTGTGCCCTTAGTTAGTTAGAGGTCTTGAGTTCAAGTCTTAGGGGGGGGGGGGTGGACTTTTTAATTAAATCTTTTATTTTATTTTATTTCAGTCTTAGGCTGGTGGGCTCCACCCTATCAAACAAACCGTGAGAAGGCGGGAATTTCAGAATTGTGAAAAGAGTAGAGATCTTACCAAAGAAAAAAAAGAAATATGTAGAGATAAAATAGGAAAGTAGGTAAAAAAAAAAAAAAAAAAAAAAGAGAAAAAGGAGGACAGAAAATAATCGTGAGAGAGAGAGAGAGATATCGTGAAAGCATAGTTATCAAGGCGGGAATGCGGCCATGGCATTTTAGAGGGTAAAAAATCAAGGCGACACCACCATGGCGGCAAGGCACTTGCCTAGGCACCCAAGGCGTCCAAGGCGACCAAGGAGCTTGGATGCCATGGCGTCGCCTTGATAACTATGCATGAGAGAGAGAGAGAGAGAGGCATATACAGAAAAAGGGAAGGGATCGAGAGAGGGAAGGAAATACTGAAAGGGGGAAAAAAAAAAGAAGAGAAATCGTGAGAGAGAAAGGGGGAAGAAGAAGAAGAAGAAATTGTGGAAGAAAGGAGAGGGAAGAACTGCTGCTTTCTTTTCCCAGTACACATTAGTGCCAAGACAGGTATGTGAACCATTGTATGCTGTATTTTTTTCCTACCTACGAACTCTTAGATTTTCTTTTTCCCGATCCACATTATTATTGATGTTTCAGGCCATCAGTTATGGCCGATGTTTAGAACGCAGATGGCTCTCACATGGAGTGAGACTCAATTCTGTTTACCCTCTTTTCTGGCCACCAAATTTCCTACTAGAACAAGTCACCTAGAAACACTAATTGAGTGGGGGTTTTAACCTAAATTTTTATCTCTAATTGAAATCTGCAATCTATTTGAATTTATATAATGTTTCCATGTTTACACCCATGTGAACTACACTTTTTTTTACCTAATGCATCTGATGGGAACGTAACTTGGATTAAATTCTGATTTTCTCTGCATTGAAAACCTATACTGTTTTAAGGATAAGTTCTGGTTTTCTCTGTATTGAAAACCTATACTGTTTTAAGGTTAAATTCTGATTTTTGGTGCATTGAGAACCTATACTGTTTTAAGGTCAAATTCTTATTTTCGCTGCATTGAAAACCTATACTGTTTTAAGGATAAATTCAGGTTTTCTCTGCATTGAAAACCTATACTGTTTTAAGGTTAAATTCTGATTTTCCCTGCATTGAATACTGTTTTAAGGTTAAATTCTGATTTTTGTTGCATTGAAATCTAAAACTGTTTTAAGGTTAAATTCTGATTTTCTCAGCATCCTAAACCTATTCTGTTTTAGGGTTTTGGGACTATAATTGGGACCCAAATGGCAGGATCTAATGTAGGTCAGATTAGGAAGAGATTTTGGTGTTTTGTTGGCCTACCTAGGGATGAAACACGATTCTGATTTGGACCCATACTGAGGTTTTTTGCTGTTGCTATTGAGCAATCTCTCTATTCTTTATTTTTGTATTTTGTGTGAAAATTGAGTTATTCATCATTTACCTTAAGTCTGTCCAAAGTTTATGATAAGATTTTGGGAGTGTTAGTACTACCTAGTGAGATTTTTTACCAAGGTTACAGCCTATTTTGATTTGTGGACCTTATGCTGACTTCTAGGGGAGTAGGGTACCATTTGGTTTGTGGATGAGGTAATTAATAGGGAACGCTTTTTAATTGCAGATAGTGACTTTTCGGAAACTTGGAACTCAGGGGGTGGGGATAACACATTTGCAGACTAAGGTAAGTGGATTATAGTGAGTGTACACCACGTGTGTGGAAGTCTATAGTATATTTTACTTGTGATTCATGTGGAATGTTTGTCAATGATGATATGCTGAATTATGGTGATTTACATTGTATTTGTCGATGTATGGTGATTTAGTAATGATAAAGTGTGCCTTGTGCTTGTGAAAGTAAATTCTAGTAATGATGAAATCTGTGTGGTGATTGAGAAAGTGGTTTTGGGATCGATCTTGTGGTTTTTTCACTTGTGTTTTTACTTACTGAAATTTTAATCGTGTAATTGTTAAAGAGAGTGTTTTAAAAGTATGGGTGTTAAAGAGTGGTAAGTGATGTAAGTGTTTGTGAAAGAGTGGTAAGTGACGTAAGAGCTTGAGGGTAAATAGATTGCCCCATGCCGGTGGAGAGTCATAGCCACTAGAGAGGTTTTCCGTGGAGCCGCGGAAATCATACCTACTGTGCACAAATGAGTTGTCAGCTGTGTATAATTAGTCACAGAGTGGGTGACAACCGTAAGTGATTGTAAGGGGGCCGTGTTCCTTTCATATTATGGGCGGTGGTAGCCTGTTTCCCTCAGTGCCGGCTAAAGTGATAAAAGGGTGATTTCAAAAGACATTTTTTTTTTCAACTCTAGAAGGGCAGGCTTCTCTCCTATGCGGGTAAGCTTGAATGCATTAGATCAGTGCTCCAATCCTCTACATATATTGTTGCGGCATCTTTGTCATTCCTAAAGCTACCATCAAAGCTATGGAGTCCTTTTTTGCTGCTTTTCTCTGGAAAGGGAAGGAATCCTCCAGATTCCTCCACCCAATTAGCTGGAAATTTATCTGCCTTCTCAAATCCGAGGGAGGTCTTGGCATTCGCCGTATCCGAGACTCCAACATTACAGGAATTCTGAAGCTTATTTGGAAAATCTCCAGTAAGCATGACTCCATTTGGGTCCATTGGGTCTATTCCCATTTCCTCAAAAATGACTCCATCTGGACTGTCTCCATCCCCAAGGATTCCTCCTGGATTTGGCGCAAAATTCTCCTCCTTCGCCCTCTGGCTCTCTCAGCCATTTCCTCCTCTATTGCTAATAGGTCATCCATTTCCTTATGGCTCGACCCCTGGCACCCCATTAGAGTTCTCTATAACTTCTTTGGAGCTAGGGAAATCTACTCCTCCAGGATCCCAAAATCAGCCCCTCTTTCCTCCATCATCTCTCATGGCAATTGGTCCCCCCCCCCTTACCCCCCTCTCTCCCAGATCTGGAACTCCCTCCCCCCCTGGTCTTGCAGGCAAGGTTTGTTGGCTTCCTCCAACAATGGTCTCTTTAGCTTTAAATTTGCCTGGAACCTAGTTAGGCCTCAAGCCCCTACTGTCCTTTAGCACAAGCTAGTCTGGTTCAAAGGTCACATCCCCCGCCACAGCTTCCTTGCCTGGAGAACCCTTAACCATTGCCTCCCAACCCAAGCCTTCCTCTCCCACCGAAGAATCCCTGTCCCCCCCTCTCGCATTTTCTGCTAGAATGGTTCCGAAGACATTGACCACCTTTTTTTTGCCTACCCTTTCACATCCACCATCTGGAAAAAAGCCCTGTCGTTCATCTGGCCTCGCAGTAGGAGTCTTCTACCATTCGCTCGAGAGTGGCTTTGGTTGGTCATGACTTTCCCTGGATGCACCACCTGCGACATCATTGGCAAGCTTGTGTTTGGCACTACACTTTATCACATTTGGATGGAGAGGAACCTTAGGAGATGGATCTCCAACTCTCGTTCTTTTGACTTGATTTGGAAAGCCATCTTCTGGGATGTCTCCTCTAAGCTCAGTCTTCTGCCCCACAAGGCCTTTTTGGATTCCCCAAGGAACAGGCATATTGTTGTTTCTTGGGGTTTAGATAGTGCTCTGTTATGCCCCCTCCCCCCCTTTAGAGGGGATCGGGGTCTCTCCCCCCTCTCCTTTTTCCCTTTGTATATTCCCCTCCGCTCTCTCCCTCTCGCCCCTCTCGGGCTTTGGTAATATAATTTTTTATTCACCAAAAAAAAGAAAATACATTTTTTTTTTTTAAAATGGGTTGAGTTATCAAGCAAGTGTTTTATCAAAATTTTGAGAAAATTTAAAAGGTGTTTGATTTAATTGTCGTGAATGTTTGGTTGTTTTATTCTGTTGTGTGTACTCTTACTATTTTCTATCTTACTGGGCTGTTGAGCTCATCCCATTAATTTTGACAATACAGAGGAATAAAATGGAAGTACTGGTTGCAGCGGAGTTCGAGGGTGACTCAAAGTCTTCTTTTAATTTGTTTTATTTCAGTAGATGGATGTAGTAGGGAGCTACTTTATGTGAACTCTGATAGAGTGATTTGAAGTTTAAGTTAAGGACATACCTTAGATTGCCACCACTAGGTACTTTTTGGGATTTAAGAGTTATGATTTAATTATTTTTGTTGAGACTTGAATTTGTTGAGTTAGTTTTACGCATAATTTTGTGAATGTTTATCGATCGTTGATCAACGCCCGTGAGGGTTGTACCTTTACCTGTATCTGGATCTGGGTCGTTATAAGAATAATGACTTGTGTCATATGAGACACAAGCCAGCTTTATTTATAATAGAGAATAGAAAGATCTAGAACAAGTACAGTGACAAATATATCCCTAGGACAATTCTACCCTTGTACCCATATTACAATTACAACACTCCCCCTAAAGTTGGTGCATGGATATCACACATGCCCAACTTGGAAACAATAGAATGAAAAATTTTACTACTAATGCCCTTGGTAAAGACATCTGTCTATTGATCTGCAGATTTCAATCCTCTTTGATAAAGTGACAGTCAATCTCCACATGCTTGGTTCTGTCGTGTTGAATTGGGTTGTGAGCGATACTGATGGCAAACTTACTGTGGCAGTACAACATCATAGGCGGCTGTGGAAAAATACCTAGATCATGTAGAAGGCCTTTAAGCTAAAGCAGTTCACGAATACCATGTGCCATGGCACAGAATTCAGCTTCCGCACTTGATCTCGCAACCACAGTCTGCTTCTTTTTTTTGGGTGAATAAAAGAATTCATTAAAAGAAGAAAGGGCCCCCAAAGGGGGAAATACAAAAGCCCACGGCTAAGAAAAGCTTCAGCTAGAGGGAGCTGGAGCCGAAAAAGAAACATTAGAAAGGCCCCAGGAGACAACAATAAGTTTGTTCCTTGGGGTGTCGGAGCAAAAAGAGGGAGGGACATTCAATAATTTGGAGGAGATTTCAAAGGAAATGGAATCCCAAATCTGTTGAAAGGAACGAGAATTGGAGGTTCATTTCCTTATATTGCGCTCCATCCAAATATGGTTGAGGGCCGCACAAAAGGCCATCTTCCCCACAGTGTCACAGATAGAGGAACCACCAAAGTGTTAGAGTGTATGGACTAGGGGTACTTTAGTACATGTCTATGTCATATGTCCTAGAGTTGTATTTTTATCTTTTATTTTTGTTTCTCTTTTACCTCCCTAGGGAGGTCCTTGTAATTTCCTAAGAATGTCTTAATGAAGTAAATGGATGTTAGGAGAAGTAACTCCTAACATTCACGATTCTCTCCAACTGTCTTCTTCTTCCTCTCTTCTTCCTTCTTCTTCTCCTTCATGCTGTAAATCCTTCCTCCATTACTAGGATCAATCAACTATAAATATTAACTTGGTATCAGAGCATCAAGGTCCTCTGGTTTGAGAGTCGGCTAGGGTCAGCCTTGTTTCCTGGTTTCTTCTACCTCTCTTTGGAACCCTTCTTCTCTTTAGGGTTCCATTAGGGGCTGTACAATGTGATGCAATACATCCCTTTAGAGTTCCATTCTTTGATTCAATATAGAATGGAGGGACTGCAGATATTGGTGAAGAAGAGTTGAAGCTCCAGCAGCTGCACAAAGATTACCACCAGCCTCTACAACTTTTTTTTGGTTTCTCCCTCATCTCTCAACTTTTTGGGATGAGGTTTGGTGCTTTTGGATCGTTTAGGGGTGTCCTTTCAACCCCTTCAACAGTCGGTTGAAGAGAGAAGCACCTCGAGGAGTGTTGCTCCAAAGATTGCTGCCCAGTTTTTTTCCGCTAGTTGGTTTCTCTTCTCTGTTCGATTCTGCCTGTTGGCAGCTTGGTCTGCTTTGGGGCTGGGACCTTTTGACTCACCTTGAGGTCCTCTTTAAGGCTTCTAAGGTCTTGATTGATACATGAAGCAGGTTTGAGAGCTTTACTCTCATCCACGATACTGCCAGCAGGGTATTCTCTCTTCCTTTTTTCTGTTGAAGACGTTGTTGAGGCTGTGCTATCTTGTGTGGTTCTTCATTATTGTGAGTGGCAGATTTGATTAGTGTTATGGCCTGATTCCCTTTCACAGGATGATATTGCCGCCCTCCGCCGCCTGATGTCTCACCTTGGAGGTTCAGCTACTGGTTCTACATCTGGAGGGTTAGCTATTTCTGCCTCAGCTCTGCAGGTCTCGTCTACTCCTACTACTGCACCCACCTAGATTATTGACTCTGGAGCCTCTGACCACATGACTGGTATGTCACAGTATTATGATTCCTACTCCATTTGCTCTGGCCGGGACAAGGTAAGGGTTGTTGATGGTTCCCTTTCTTCTGTCTCTAGTAAGGGTAATATGCGAGTTACTCCCTCTATTTCCCTTGAGTCTGTCCTTCATGTTCCTGATTTTGCTACTAACCTATTATCAGTGAGTCACCTAACCAAATCCTTACATTGTTGTGTCATTTTCTTTCCTTCCTATTGTGTCTTTCAGGATTTGGAGACAAAGAGGGTTATTGGCAGTGGGACTGAGAAAGGAGGACTCTATCTTCTTGAACCACGGTTACCTGCTCAATCTACTGCTGCAGCTTATGTTTGTGGTCGGAGTGAACGTAGTACTTCGGAGTCTGTAATGCTTTGGCATCAGCGTTTGGGTCATCCCTCTTTTGTCGTTATGAGGAGACAGTTACCCCACTTGTTTATTTCTTTCCCTTCATCTTATGTTTTTCAGTGTGAATCTTGTATTTTTGCTAAACATTGTCGCACATCTTATCCTTATTGTGGTAATAGATCTACTGCACCTTTTTCCCCTGTTCATACTGATGTTTGGGGGCCTTCCCCTACTACTTCTTTATCTGGATTTCGTTACTTTGTTTCATTTGTGGATGACTATTCTCGGTCTACTTGGACTGTTTTGTTGAAACAAAAGAGTGATGTTTGTGATGCTTTTAAGGATTTTTATCAACTTATTAGTACTCAGTTTGGTACTCGCATCCAAGTTGTTAGGTCTGATAAGGGGGGCGAGTACATGTATGGGGGGCTCCAACAGTTCTTTACTGATAATGGCATCATCCATCAACAGGCTTGTGTTGACACCCCACAACAAAATGGGGTGGCTGAGCTCAGAAACCGCCATTTGCTGGAAATCACCAGGAGCGTTCTCTTTGGTATGCATGTGCCTAAGACCTTCTGGTCTGATGCACTTCTTACTGCTGCCTTTCTTATTAACCGGATGCCAACTCCACTCCTTGGCTCCAAATCCCCTCTGGCTCTTCTTTCTCCTTATTCCTCAGTTTTCTCCTTGCCTCCGAGAGTCTTTGGTTGTGTTTGTTATGTTCATGTCAACAAATCAGCCCGTACCAAGCTTGATCCCAAAGCTCTCAAGTGCATCTTCTTGGGCTACTCTGATACAACCAAAGGGAATAAGTGCTACCATCCTCCTTCCCGAAGGTGACTTCTCTCCAAAGATGTCACCTTCTTTGAGTCTATCTCTTATTTTTCTTCCCCTCAACATTCTGTTCAGGGGGAGAGTACTAGCAGTGAACAGAATACTGATGTCATTCCCTTTCTATCTCCCTTGCCTACCTCCACTTCCCCATTCCTATTTGATATTGGAAAGTACAAAGAAGTGGATGTTGTTGATGATGCTGATGCTGATGGCGTTGTTGATATTGATGCTAGTAGTGGTGGTGATGCTCGCAGGAAAACAGAATACAAGGGAATAAGATTCAAAGAAGATGGTGTATTCACAAAAGGTGAATCCTTGTTGAATGGAAAAGGGAAGCAACCATGGTATAAGCAACCCTGCCAAAACCCCTCTTTCGATCCACATCCTCAGTCTCATCCTCCTCAGCTAGGTAATTCCTCTCCTTCTGAATTAGATCTTCCCATTGCTATGAGAAAGGGGAAGAGAGCCTGTACTAACCCCATAGCCCAGTTTGTTTCCTATGACTCCATCTCTCCTACAGGTATTGCTTTTTCCACTGCTCTTAAGTCTTCTTCCATTCCCAAAAATGTCACAGAGGCCTTATCCAATCCAAAATGGATGCAAGCAATGACTGAGGAAATGGTGGCTCTAGAGAAGAACAATACTTGGACACTAGTTGATCTTCCCAGGGGGAGAACTCTAGTTGGATGCAGATGGGTTTATACAATCAAGTATAGATCCGATGGTACAGTGGAAAGGTATAAAGCTAGGCTGGTTGCAAAGGGGTATAGTCAGGTGTATGGCATTGACTACCAGGAGACTTTTGCCCCTGTAGCCAAGCATAACTCCACTAGGGTTCTTCTTTCAGTGGCAACCAATAAAGATTGGCCAATGTACCAATTAGATGTGAAGAATGCATTTCTTCATGGAGATTTAGCAGAAGAAGTATACATGCAGCCTCCACCTGGTTTCAAGTGTCCCTCAGCTGAAGGGAAAGTGTGTCTCTTGAAGAAAGCTCTCTATGGCCTCAAACAGTCTCTTAAGGCCTGGTTTGAGAGATTTAGACAAGCCATCCTGAAGAATGGGTATTATCAGAGTCAAGCTGACCACACCTTGTTTATCAGGAGAGGTAATGGTACAGTTACAGCTCTCATTGTCTATGTTGATGACATTGTGGTGACTGGGAATGATGTTGCTGAGATAAACAGATTGAAGTCTTATCTGGCTAAACAGTTTGAGATCAAAGACCTTGGACTCTTGAAATACTTCTTGGGTATTGAAGTATCTCGATCAAGGAAAGGGATCAACATTTGCCAAAGGAAATTTGTCTTAGATCTTTTGAAAGAGACAGGGATGATGGGGTGCAAACCAGCCACTTCCCCCATGGATCCGAATCATAAACTTGGTGATGAATGTGGTTCTCCTCTTGTAGATGCAAGCAAGTACCAAAGGTTAGTTGGGAAACTAATCTATCTCTCCTTGACTCGACCAGACATCTCTTATGCTGTTGGAGTGGTGAGTTAGTTCATGCATGCTCCCAGGAGTGGACATCTGGATGCAGTGTATAGCATCATTAGATACTTGAAGTCTTGTCCAGGAAAAGGTCTTCTATTTGCCAGGCATGACCATTTGCAGATTGAAGGCTACACAGATGCTGATTGGGTTGGTTCAGTCTCTGACAAGAGATCTACTTCTGGGTACTGTACCTTTGTGGGTGGTAATCTAGTTACTTGGAGGAGCAAGAAACAACCAGTTGTAGCTAGATCCAGTGCAGAGGCCGAGTTTAGGGCCATGGCTCATGGAGTATGTGAGCTTATATGGTTGAAGAGACTTCTTCAAGACTTGAGCTTTGAAACTGCAGGGCCAATGAGACTTTATTGTGACAACAAAGCTGCCATAAGCATTGCCCATAATCCGGTTCAACATGATCGAACCAAGCATAATGAGGTTGATCGTCACTTCATCAAAGAGAAGCTAGATTTTGGGTGCATTTGCACTCCCTTTGTGAAGACAGGTGATCAAGTAGCAGATATCTTCACCAAGGGTCTCATTCCTGGTCTATTTAGTGCCTTATTGTCCAAGCTGGGAATGTATGACATTTATTCTCCAGCTTGAGGGGGAGTGTTAGAGTGTATAGACTAGGGGTACTTTAGTACATGTCTATGTCATATGTCCTAGAGTTGTATTTTTATCTTTTATTTTTGTTTCTCTTTTACCTCCCTAGGGAGGTCCTTGTAATTTCCTAAGAATGTCTTAATGAAGTAAATGGATGTTAGGAGAAGTAACTCCTAACATTCACGATTCTCTCCAACTGTCTTCTTCTTCCTCTCTTCTTCCTTCTTCTTCTTCTCCTTCATGCTGTAAATCCTTCCTCCATTACTAGGATCAATCAACTATAAATATTAACTCAAAGGTCATGTCGACCCAAATCCATTCTCTAGAGAAGGTGAGAATCCTTCTATGGGAAGGCCAGCACTTGGACAGAAGGCCTTTCTAGATGGCCCTAGAGGTAGGGCAGTAAAAAAAAAGATGGGATGAGTCTTCAATATTGTTCCAACAAAGGCAGTAGGCATCAGAGACCTGGATCTGGCGTCTGCGAAGGAAAGCTTGCGTAGGAAGACAATCGATAAAGACTCTCCAGGTTGTGAAGCAGTGGCGGGGGATGTGGTGCTTGAACCAAAGGAGTTTCCTCCAGATAGCTGTCGTTCCTTTCAACCGGATGAGATTCCAAGCTCCCTTGGAAGAGAAATTTTGAGAGCGGTCCAAGACACACAGTCTGACCCCTAGAGGGCAGTCTTCTATAGATGGACTGAAGATTATTCCAAATAAGAGCAAGCGGCAGGGAGGAAGTAGGGGGAGGGGCCCAATCATCTTGGTGGAGAATGTCTACAACAAGCGCCAGCCTGTGGAGACCTGTAGCATAGATCGTCCTTGGGGTAACAAGGTGAAGTAATATTCCCTTAGGGTGCCAATTGTCCAGCCAAAGGGAAGTGGAGAGGCCATCACCAATGAGGGAGAGGATGGAACCTTGAAAAAGATGACGAACCTCAAGGATCTTATGCCAAACCCAAGAAGCATCAGAGGAGACAGCAACAGTCCAAATGGAGTCGTGACGGAGAAGGCCCGAATAAATCCAATCAACCCAAATGCTCTTCTTTTTTGAGGCTATCTTCCAGATCAGCTTGATAATGCCACCCAAGTTAACTTCTTTGATTCTTCTAATGCCCAGACCACCCTCCTTTTTTGGGAGGCACATAGAAGCCCATCTAATGGGGTGGAGAAACCTTGGGGAATTAGACCCCTTCCAAAGGAAAGCAGCAACAGAGCTTCCAAAGACTTGATGGTTGCTTGCAGGAGCCCATAAATACCAAACCAATAAATGTAGGAAGCCTCTAAGACAGATCTAATAAGAACCAATCTGTCTGCATAAGAGAGAAGCTTGCCTTTCCATAACTGAAGTCTTTTCCTAATAAGGTCCAACATGGGAGTACAGTGATGAGCAGAGAGCCTGGCTGGGATCAAAGGGAGGCCCAGATACTTGACCGGCAAATGACCCACTTGGAATCCTGATTTCACCAGGAACTCCCTTTTGTCTGGATCAGGGTTACCAGCAAAGAAGATAAGGGACTTGGTAGGGTTGATGTGAAGGCCCGAAATCTCGTGGAATTGCTGCAGACAAAGCAAGATACACTCAAGAGAGGCGATGGAGGCCTTTGAAAATATCATCAAGTCATCGGCAAAAGCAAGGTGGGTAAGCTTTAAAGCTATGCACTTGGGCATAGGAGCAATAAGCTGCTGGTCTGTACAGATCTGAATTTGCCTAGAGAGGACTTCCAGGGCCAAGGTGAACTGGTAAGGGGAGAGAGGACATCCCTGTCAAATTCCCACAGTAGCACCAAAGTAACCGGCCGGACTGCCATTGATCAAGACTGAGAACTTCGGAGAGGAGATGCAGTGACTAATCCAGTGAACCAAAGGTATAGGGAACCCCATCTGAGCATAACTTGAGATATATAGTCCCACCTTAGAGAGTCAAAAGCCTTGTGAATGTTAATCTTCAAAAGAATGGAGGGGGTATGATGCTTCCTGTCAAACCCTCTGACTATGTCATTGCACAGAAGAATATTGTCAGAGATGTTCCTGCCTGGAATAAAAGCTGATTGGTTATCACTGACGAGCAAATCCACTACACTCTTGAGTCTTCTGGCTAGGATCTTAGCAATAAACTTGTAAAGGATATTGCATAAGGCGATGGGCCAAAAGTCATTTATAGCTGAAGCACCTTCCTTTTTAGGGATAAGGCAAAGAAAAGTATGATTGACTCCTTTGATCTGGCTGGGATTAAAGAAAAAGCTTTCAATGGCTGCAATGAGATCCACCTTGATGATGTCCCAGGTAGCAAGAAAAAATCCCATGCTGAAACCATCTGGCCTTGGAGCTCCAGACACCTCTAGGGAGTGAATGGCTTCTAGAATCTCCTCTTCATTAGGGATAGAGCTCAAGACATCAATGTAGCTAGAAGGGATAAACTTGTTCAGCAGGTCGCTTTGGAGGGGAACATAATCCATCATGGGAGCATTGAAAATACCTTTGAAGTGATGGACAGCCAAGTCCTTTATATCCTTGACTGTGGTGGCAAGAGAGCCATCAGTGGAATAGAGCTGAGTGATGGAGTTTGCATTGACATTTGCCTTAACTGAGCGGTGGAAGTAGGCAGAATTTGAGTCACCCAAGTCAAGCCATTTGATTCTAGATTTCTGCCTAAGGAAGCTCTCTTCCCTAGAGAGCAAAGTAGAGAGCTCAACAGTAAGATCTTTTTCAGTTTCAGCAAGGATGGTATTGTGCATGTCAGTCTGCAGCTGAACCTGTATGGAAGCAAGTCTCTCTTTGCAATCAGCAACTTGAAGAGAGATATCACCAAAGATATTTTTATTCCAGCTCTTGAGGGCCTCCTTGACATTGCGGAGCTTCCTAGAGAAACCAATAAGGGGGGTTGTGAAAGCATAAACAGGTTTGGACCAAGCCTCCAAAACCATGGGCAAGAAGGAAGGGTGAGAGAGCCACATGTCATAATACTTGAAGGGCTTAGGGCCAAAGGAAGTGTAAGGCTGAATGGCAAGGGCTATAGGGGAGTGGTCTGAAATATCAGGGCTTTCAAAGGTGGTATGGGAGGAGGGAAAGGAGGTCAGCCAGGCTTCATTGACTAAAACCCTGTCAAGCTTGCAAGAGATTCAATGGATGCCAGCCCTTTTATTGCTCCAGGTTAGGGGGAAGCCTGTCCAGCGAAGGTCATTGACACCTATATCATCAATACAAACATTGAAATGTTCCATAGCCTCCAAATCAAGCTGGTTACCACCTTATTTTTCAGAGCTGAATCTGATGACATTGAAGTCACCCCCAAGGCCCCAAGGGAGAGGCCCAATGGTGCTGGCAATGGAATGCAAGTCAGCCCAAAGAAGGGCTCTTTGAATGGGACAGTTGTGGGCATAGATAACAGTAAAGTAGAAGGAAGCATGGCCAAGGCAATCCGAAAAACAGAGATGAATGAATTGGGAGGAGGATAGAAAGGAGATGGAGATTTTGCGAGGATCCCAGAGGATCCAAATCCGCCCATTTGGGTGGGAGGAGTAGTTAGAGAACAAGGACCAGCCAGGGGCTAAGGACTTCAGGATTTTATCTGAATTTTGCTCCTTGATGTGAGTTTCAAGGAGGCAGCAGAAAACAGAGCGAGCAGCACGAAGCTTAGAGCGGACAAAGGCTTGCTTCGAGGCAGAATTGAGACCTCGAGTATTCCAGAGAAGGCCGTGGATCATTTGGTGTTGAGAAATAGAATGGTTTACTGCTTAAGTGAATCAATATGATTCCCTAAGCCCTGTATTTATACTAATAAAAGAGAATTACATAGACACTTATGCCCCTATATAGCTGACATAAGTATAAACAAAGGAAAGAGAATAAATAACATACGAAGAAAAATAAAAAGGAGGAAAGGACCAGAATATCCCTACGGTATTCTGGCCTATATCTCTAACACTCCCCCTCAAGTTGGTGCAAAAATGTCACACATGCCCAACTTGGCTAGAAAAGGATGAATCACTTTGCCAGTCAGCCCCTTTGTGAACACATCAGCCAGCTGATCAGTAGACTTCACATAGGGAACACAGATAAGTCCAGCTTCAAGTTTCTCCTTGATGAAATGTCTGTCCACCTCCACATGCTTAGTACGGTTATATTGGACAGGATTATGAGCGATGCTTATGGCAGCCTTATTGTCACAATATAACATCATTGGAAGTTGGACAGCAACTCTAATATCTTGCAACAGCCCCTTAAGCCACAACAATTCACAGATACCATGAGCCATCGCACGAAATTCAGCCTCAGCACTGGACCTGGCCACCACATTCTGTTTTTTACTACGCCAGGTGACAAGGTTCCCACCAACAAAAGAGCAATATCCAGAGATGGACTTCCTATCACTGGAACCAGCCCAATCCGCATCAGTGTATGCTTCAACCTTCAGATGACCATTGGGAGATAAGAGTATCCCTTATCCTGAAGCAGACTTCAAGTATCGTAAGATGCGAAGGACGACCTCCATATGAGAAGAATAAGGGTCATGCATAAACTGGTTGACCATACTCACTGCAATGGCAATGTCTGGCCGAGTGTGAGATAGGTAGATAAGTTTGCCCACCAACTGCTGATAACGACCTTTGTCAACAGGTGAGCCTTCTTTCTCCTTGAGTCTTGTCGTAGCTTCTATGGGAGTTGCCGAAGGATGACACCCTAGCAGCCCCGTTTCAGACAGTAGATCCAGGACATACTTTCTTTGAGACAGAAATATACCCTTTGAAGAACGAGTAACCTCTATCCCGAGAAAATATTTCAGAGTCCCCAGATCCTTAATTTCAAACTCACGGTTAAGGAATAGCTTCAACCTGTTGATCTCATCACCATCATTACCGGTCACTACAATATCATCAACATAGACTATGAGGAAAGTAACCTTAGCACCCACACGTTTGATGAACAAGGTATGATCAGCATTGCTTTGCTGGTAGTCCACGGACAACATAGCCTTGTGAAATCTACCGAACCAAGCTCTAGGTGACTGTTTCAAGCCATAGAGTGCACGCTTCAGTTGACACACCTTACCCTTGGTAGCAGGACTTGAAAAACCTGGAGGAATGTCCATATATACTTCTTCCTTTAGTTCACTATGGAGGAAGGCATTCTTCACATCCAACTGCTGAAGTTCCCATCCAAGATTCACTGCACAGGATAGCAATACCCGTACAGTATTGAGTTTTGCTACCGGTGCGAAAGTCTCTTGGTAGTCAATGCCATACGTCTGAGTGAAGCCTTTAGCAACCAGACGTGCCTTGTACCGATCCACTTACCATCTGCTTTCTGCTTGACCACAAACACCCATTTACAACCCACTGGTCTTTTTCCTAGAGGAAGAACTACAAGATCCCACGTATTGTTTTTGTTCAATGCTCTCATTTCTTCCAACATTGTTGCCTTCCACTTCCCATCTGTAGATGCTTCCTACCAATTTTTAGGAATGGAAACAGAAGAAAGGGAGGAAACAAATGTACGAAAAGAGGGAGAAAGAGAACTATAAGACACAAAACGGGAAATAGGATGTAAAGTGTAGGTCCTGGTACCTTTGCGATGAGCAATGGGTAGATCAGAAGAGGAGGGCTCACCAGGAGAAGGAGGATCTGGATCTTGAGGCGACAACTGGATGGGTATCGGTGCTGCAGTGGTCTGATTCTGCCCTCTGTTAGAACATCTCCGGTTATAAGTGAGAATGGTGGAATTGTCAATGGTCCTCTGAAAGTTACGAATGGTCCTTTGTCCTAGAGTCAGCTCCCCCTGAATAGGAACAATACCACCATCTGTTTCCATGATCTCCCCCTGTATTGGATTCCCCTTAGGTGAAGGGACAGCAGCCTCGGGAGGCTGGACAACAACCACTGGAGGCTGAACAGCAGCCTCGGGAGGCTGGACAGCAGCCACTGTTGGCTGGACAGCAGCCGGGGAGTGTTTGTCGGTGGCTATAGGTGATGGGGGGAGGGAAAACCCAAGAGTATGAACCACATCTTCACTAGAACGCTCCCCCTGAAGAGGTGGGGAGGAATAATATAAAAGGGTTTCATGGAAAACCACATCCATACTGACCATAGTACGACCGGTAGGAGGGTGGTAACACTTGTATCCTTTCTGGGTTGGAGAATAACCCAAAAAAATACACCGTAACCCACAAGGTTCAACTTTGCCAGGGGAATGAGTATCCCTAGCATAACAGACATAGCTAAAGACTTTGGGAGGTACCACAAAGGAGGAATCACCAAGTAAAACGTCAGATGGGCTACGGGAATCCAGAACCCGGGAAGGTAACCTATTAATAAGGTAAGCGGCAGTGAGAACTGCATCACCCCAATGTTGGGATGGAACATGTCGAGCAAACATTAATGCTCTTGCTACTTCCAATAAGTGGCGATTCTTTCTTTCGGCCACACCGTTTTGGGCCAGGGTATCAACACAACTAGTCTGATGTATAATCCCATGATCAGCAAGGTGCTTTTGAAATTGGGATTCCTTATATTCAGTGCCATTATCACTCCGTAAAACCTTAAGAGTGGCCTGGAATTGGGTCTGGATCATTTTATGAAAATGTTGAAAACAAGAAAAAACTTGGTTTTTAGACTAAAGAAGATAAATCCAAGTATTTCGAGAATGACAATCAATAAATGAGACAAACCAACGATGGCCAGAGATAGAGGTCTTACGACTAGGCCCCCAAACATCCGAATGCACCAAATGAAAACAAGAAGAACTCCTTTTATTAGATAAAGAAAAAGTTGCACGTGTCTGTTTGACCAGAACACAAGCCTTACAAAAAAAATTATCCTTGTAACATTTGGTGACCAAAGATGGAAATAAATGCGTTAAAATTCCTAATGGAGGGTGACCTAATCTAGAGTGCCATTGGTAAAGTTCAGAAGAGACCAAGGAGTTCTGATGGAGTGGAGAAGGTAGCGGTGAAGGAAGATGACCATCATCAAGCAGACATGCCCACCGTGAACTTTACCCAATCCAATCGTCTTCCCAGCGCGATCCTGAAAAACACAATGGGAAGGATAAAAGGTTACCTTGCAGCTTAAGATCACGAGTAATACTACTAATGGAAAGGAGGTTAGTAGTAAAAATAGGTATATGTAAAACAGAAGACAAAGGGAGGTTGGAAGTACAGTTGATGATTCCTTTTCCAGAGATGGAAGAAAGGGAACCATCAGCCACTTTGACCTTGTCTTTCCCAAAAGCGGGAGAATATCTATAAAATAAGCTAGAAGTACCAGTCATGTGATCTGTAGCCCCGGAATCAATGATCCAGGGATGTGAAGCTACAGAAGCACAATGACCACCAAAAGGGATACCTAACCGGGCAAAATATGAACATGAAGGAGCTGAGGAATTGGCAGTGGCAGCGAAAGTAGTAGAGGCAGCAGCAGCGGAAGACCTTAGTATACGCAGGAAAGCCTGTAAATCGTCCTGGGATAGACCAATGTCTGTAGCTAGGGCTGTATCAACAGATTCAGATTGATTTGCCTTGCTTTTAGGCTTTTTCTTGGCAGCCCGCTTGGCTTCAAAGTCAGCCGGTTTCCCATGAAGCTTCCAACACCTATCTTTGGTATGATAAGGCTTATGACAGTGGTCACAGGTAATAGGACCTGAAGGAGAACTACCAACAGATAAAGTCCCAATAGGGGCAGCAGTAGCCTGGGTTGCAGTCTGGAGAGCCGATCTATCCGAAACAGGAGGATGTAACATAGCAGCCCTGCGGTTTTCTTCTAAAGAGACCAGGGCATAGGATTGTTCAAGTGTGGGAAAAGGAGAATGGCCCAACACTTGAACACGAATCTGGTCATATTCAACATTCAACCCAGCCAAAAAGTCATACACCCTAATCTTGTCAACATGCTTCTTATAGGCAGCGATGTTGGTAGCTGTATCAGGGTGATAATCTGAAAAATGGTCCAATTGCTGCCAGAGGCTGCGGAGAGTGGCATAATATTTAGACACCGTGAAGTCCCCTTGAGTAGTATGAAGGATCTTTTTGCGAAGCTCATACACCTGAGCATCATTACCAAGCTGCCCATATGTCTCTTTACATGCTGCCCAAATCTGAGAAGCGGTATCAAGTAGAAGATATCCCTGGGCTAGATCTGAATTCATAGAACCAACAAAATATGACATAAGAAGACCATTGTTGGCTAGCCATTGAGTCTTGGTAGTACCAGGGGCAGTCGGCATAGGGATAGTCCCATCAATATAACCAGTGAGGCCACGTCCAGCAATAGCAAAAGAGGCTGATCGAGACCATAGAAGATAATTGCTGCCGTCTAACTTGATAGGGTTAGGGTGGAGATCACGGAAATCAGATTTGCCATGGCTAACCTGATCAGATGTAGCAGTCGAAATCAGTGGAGTCACCCATAGTGAAGAGAAGAACTGTCCAGCAGCAAAATAGGAGCCCTCCCCAATATCGAGTGTGTGAGGGTTATGGAAGAAAACCCAAAAACAGAGACCGATGGGGCAGGGAAATCCCAAAAAAAATTTGTTGAAGAAGGCTTATCCACGCTGTCCAATATACTGTAGAGAATGCCCTAGATGAAGAATAAAAAAATCCAAAAGAAGCAGGAGCCGCAAGCAGTCCAATGCAAAAACTGAGAATACGCAGGGTTTTTTGAAGAAAAAAACCTGAAAGTAGGTCCCGATTGGGAGAGATGGTTTTCAGTTTCTGTTGTAATCTCGATAGTAGCAGTCCAATGTCGCAAGAGGGTCTCCAATAGAAGGAGAAGCAGGCCTAATAAATCGAGGACTGATCTTCCCAAAAAAAACAGGAAACTCTAATTAGCGCAATATGGAACCAGCAGCCATCGAGAGAAAAGGTTTAGGTCATGAAAAAAGGGAATAAAAGAGGTGGGAAGGGGCAGCAACTAGATCATGTGATCACCTCTGCAGTGCTGCCCTTAGAGAAGGAGAAGAAGCAAGGAGAAGGGGGAGAAAAAAAATCGAGAGAGGAGGGAAAGGGAAGAGAACACGATGGGAGGGAGGGGTTTTGAAAAAAAAAATCAGAAGTGTCGTTGCTCTGATGCCATGTTGAGAAATAGAATGGTTTAATGGTTAAGTGAATCAATATGATTCCCTAAGCCCTGTATTTATACTAATAAAGAGAATTACATAGACACTTATGCCCCTATATAGCTGACATAAGTATAAACAAAGGAAAGAGAATAAATAACATAAGAAGAAAAATAAAGAGGAAAGGACCAGAATACCTCTACGGTATTCTGGCCTATATCTCTAACATTTGGAAAGAGGGAGAAGGGGCAGCAGGGACTCCAGGAGTTGGGACAAGACATAGCGGGATCTCGTTTCTCTCCGGTACCGGCGCCTGTAGGAGCTATGCTGAGGAGAGCCCAAAGATTGGTTGCAGGAAGTCCGATGGCTAACAATAGGGGTATCGGGTGAAGAAGATGATGGGTTAAAAGGGTTAGGAGGAGGGTCAGGAAAAGGAAGGGGACCCGACCTGAAGGAGCTTAAAGAAGGAATGATATTTGGGCTAGGGGCCACCAGGCCAAAGTTGAGCTGGTCCAGGCCAGTCAAGGCTGCACCCGAGCGGGACAGAGACGAAGAGGTGGACAAGTCAATAGGAGTGGGGCCCAAGCCTGACTTCTCTAAAAAGCCTGTCGAGTTGTTGATATCCAAAATACCTTGAAGGCTTGAGGCCCGAGGAAGAGACGCAGCAGCACCAATCGAAGGAGGCAAAGAGGAGTTTCCCAAAGCTAGCAGCGGTAACAGAGGGGCAGACGCAGCCCCTCCAATGCTTGAAATGGGATGTTCATTAGCAGGATCTTCTGACATCCTGGATCTGCTGCGCGGCAAGACGTCGAATTGGAGCTTTTCAGGGCAAGCATCTTGGACCAAAGCATCGATGTCATTGTCAGCCAAAAGTTGATCTGTGGTGTCAACATCATCATCAGCCAAAGCGCTGTACTTGTTCTGTGTCTTCGTCGGAGCCCTAATCGAGTTCTTGCTGCCTGCCGCCGGCAACGACAGAGCCTGGAGAAGATTCCGATGATGTTGATGAGCCCAATCAGTTTGCTTCTTACTTCGCCATGTCACAAGGTTACCTCCGACAAATGTGCAATAGCCGGTCGTAGATCTGAGATCATCCAGTGAACCAGCCCAATCAGCATCTGTGAAGGCCTCAACTTGCATATGGCCATGAGGAGAGAAAAGAACTCCTTTCCTTGGGGCTGACTTCAAATATCAAAGGATATGATATGCTGCCTCTAGATGAGTGTCATGTGGATCGTGCATGTACTAACTTACAAGGTTCACTGCATGTGCTATATCAGGCTGAGAATGAGAGAGATAAATCAGTCGACCAACCAGCCATTGGTACTGTCTTCTATCAACCAGTTCTCCATCCTTGCTCTTCAAATGAGTAAGCCTCGACCGGAGAGGACCTAGGCCTCTCCCCCTACCTTGCCAGTCTTTGTGGGAGCTAGAGGCAAGTGCATCTCTCTCTAGAAGTTGTACAGTGTTTGTGGCTACCCTTTTGGTCTCCTCACTCTACAAGTAGCTACATACTTCATTTAAAGATGGAAGGGGTGACCGTCCCAAAATTTGCACCCGAATTGGCTCATATTCTGGCTGCAACCCAAGTAGAATAAGAACACGTTCCTTCTCAAGTGTCTTATAGACCTTTGCCTCATCCTCAGGGTTTGACAATTGGAGGTCTCTTTAATGATCATACTCCTCCCAGAGACCAATAACAAAGTTGTAGTACCCAGAAATACTCCTGTCACCTTGCTTTATTATGATGATTTTCTAAAGGAGTTGGTAGACTTTGCTGAGACACCCACTAAGTCAATTGCCTTGAAGGCATTGTCTCAAATATCCTTGGCAGTCTCCTTTCTCATAAACCTTCTACCAATCTTAGGTTTCATGGAGAAAATCAACCAAGTCAACGGTTGAGGTTTTAGTCTCCCATTTCAGATACATCGGATCATTTGACTATGGAGCTTTAATGGTACCAATGATGTACCCCAGCTTCCCTCAACTTCTCAGAGACAACTTTACAGAGTGAGCCTAGTCCAAATAGTTGGTATTGTCCAACTTCACAATGGATATCTGGGTTTTGGGGTTCTCAAATGTAGTTAGATTAGGGTTGGTACCATCCAAACCACTAGCGAAAGCTTCCGGAGGTCCACTGACCTTAAACTCAAACATGATGTTCAAACCAAGGTTCAAGAACTCGGTTTTGACAAGCCAGAAACCAAGATATGGTCGAAACCAGGGATTTTTTTCCAGCCAACTCAATGAAGTTGTTTTGAAGCCCAAAAATGGTTTTTTTGATCTAATTTTTGCTATACAACCCATTTTTTCACATTTTAAACACAATGCATAAACTATTTTCACAACAAAAAAAACACTCAAAATGGTACTTGTGGTTTTGACCCAAGTTTGACACTGTATATTGTTCTTGGACATTGGCTGGAAACCAGGACAGGCACTTATTTATGCCAAATACATTTAAGTAAATGGTATTTCATTTACTTAAGATATTATTCATAAATAAGCAAATACCCTTTATTTGAATCCAATAAAAATAATTAAAAAATAAAATTCCGAAAGGATAAAAAGTCAATCCCCCAGTTCAAGAACAAAAATTGGATTTTCAGCGGTAGGTGAAATTTTCAACTTTCTAGTGTTGGTTTTTTTTTTTTTTTGTTAAAATTTAAAAAGTTCATCAATTTTAATATGGTAAACATGGTTAAGACCAAAAGTATGGTAAAATATTCATTTGTTTTGATGTATAAAAAAATGAGCTTTCCAACAAATCCAAGATTGCTTAAATCTGATTTATATTGAAGGAGTTATGTTCCAGTCAAACTTAATTTGGTAAGCGTGAATGCTGTTTAAAATCGCCGCTACGAAAAAACACCATCAAATTTCAAAGTAGCACAATCTAATTCAAAAATTTCACCCAATTGAGCGCGTCTAGCATATTTTTTCACAGTAGCAGGATCGCTATAATTGATTCCACTGAGTTCGCCACCATAGAAGTCAACAGTTACACCTACTTGTTCAACACTATAATTCGATTCTGCCCTTCTAAAAGGAACATTAGCTCCCACAATTCCATCTCCGTCTACAAAAACTACTAGAAATTATTTTCCGATCAAACCTTATTTGGTGTGCACAAAATGCTACGAATGAAAATATTTTTTTAGACATCAAAACAAATGAATAATTTACTGCACTTGGTTTTTAACCATGTTTTACCATATTAAGATTTATGAAATTTTTAGATTTAAGAAAAAACCCAATATTAGAAAGTTGAAAATTTCACCTAATACCGAAAATCCCGTTTTTGTTCTTTAACTGGGGGGTTGACTTTTTACCCTTCCCGAATTTTATTTTTTAACCATTTTTATTGGATTCAAATAGGGGATATTTGCTTATTTATGAATAATATCTTAAGTAAATGAAATATAAAATAACAAATAATAAGTGCCTGTCTTGGTTTCCAGCTAGGTTTCCTCAAGTTTTCATGGGGAGAAGTAACACTCATATAGCTGTTCAGGTCGAAATTTGGTCGAAACAGGTCGAAACATGGGATTTTTAAAAGTCGAATGACATCTCGTCTAAGTTTATTGTGAAACCGAGATATCTCGGACAAAACTTGTTCCATGGTTCAAATACACTTAGAGAATGATACGATGAAGTACAAACACACTTAGAGAATCAGTTTGATACCTTAATCAAATGGGGAGAACACTCTACCCAAATTCTTCTTCCCAAAACTAAAAAGAAAAATTTTCCAGTAAGCAAACAAACCATAGAAACTTGAAGAAAGTGAAATCGAATGCACCTTTCAAAGTGTAGCTTCATTCCATAACAACAACTAAGTACCACATGATGCAACTCATCAATCAACAACAACTATTCAATGCACCACAAGGCATTGCAGATGAAACAGAGAGGGGAAAACAAATCTGACTGTACCTGTCAAGCTTTGGGAGAGTGAGTTGTGCTCCCATAGCACACTACTTTGGCCATATGGAGTAAAAAGCTAACTCCTAGGTGATTCTAGCAAGCCCAACCAAACTTGCTCGATGAGAGAGAAACAAGCACACAAAGGAAGAGCCGGCGGTAACACTATGTTGAGCCCCTTGTTCTTCGATCGACTTTCACAACCTCCAATCTTCCTCTATTAAGTCTTTTAGTTGACGATAGAGATCCATTAGATCTTCTAGGTATGTTATCTTACATGGTAGCCTCTATTGGAACCCTCTAATTTTCTAGGGCTCCAAAGAGAGGTACAAAGTGTTAGCTTGGTCCACTCTCAAACCGAGCTTTAATACCAAGTTGGAAATAGAGAAAGGATTGATTCAAGAGAATAGGCAAGAAGGTAAGGGCTGAGAAGAGGGGAAGAAGAAGAAGTGTGCAGCTGTATGGGAGAGAGAATTAATTTCTCTCCCCTATATTCTTTACTAACATACACCATAAGAATTACATACACCCCCTTAGGGAGGTAAAAGGTAAAAAGATAAAAAAGAGAAAAATACAACTTACAAGTGACAAACAATAAACCAGTGACTAAAGTACCCCTATTACATAACTCTAACAGGAGGGTGATATGCAAAACCAGAGAACAGATTTATTAAGGAGAGGAAGAGAGACAGATAACTAGAAAAGCAAAAGCCCCAATAAGGGCAACAGAAGAGGAAAAAATGATGAGATTTGAATGGTTTGTTCAATTCCTATATTAAAAACCCTAAACGAATGTATGTTTCTCTTGAGTGACACTTTTCCTTTATATCTGAATCTCACTTCTATAGAACTCAATATCTCACCCCTTCCATAATCCATTGTACGCAGGTGATATAATTTTCATCACTTTCGGAAAAACACTTCGTTAGCTCTTTGATATATTGTATAAGTTTTATGCCTGAGGGCTGTGCTAATGTTCCTCCAAATAAAACTATCATGAGAAGCAGGACTCCAAAAGTATAAACACCGACTACCTTTCCGCATGTCGGTCACAATGAATTCCACGTTGTAATAGTCCTGGATAGATAGACATATCAATGAGAAGGTTTAACATCAATTCAGAGACTAGAAAATAAAATTGCACCAAAATGAATTCCATGTTGTAATAGTCCCAATATTTTTATTGCCGAACAAAATATATGCTATTCATGGAGTCCATTAAATAGAGTTTCATTCAACAAAGCATCCTAAATTCCTACTAGAGCAATTTTATCACCACCCTAACAAGAGTGATAAAAACACAATGATGTATGCATACAGGTAAACTACACGCATGCAGTTTTAAACACATTAACAAACAGCCCGAAAAACCAATTTTCCAATAAAGAAGAAGAAACTTGTTATAAACCTTATAAAAAGTATAAATGCACCAAAATAAATTTTTTTTTTGAAAGCAATCAACCATTGCATTTCGGATGACTGTCTTCTTTAAAGCTATTTCTACTTGCTTGACGCAGGTGGATGAGCGTGTTTAAAACTTAACCCTTATGAGAAGTGTTCTACTGCAACACATCCAGTTAATGTAATTTATTATTTATGCAAATTTTGCAAAGTAATGTGAAGGATAATCGCAAACAATTTGCTATTCAGTACATAAGTGGCAATAGCTTCTTATTTCGGACAAACAAATGCATTAATCACTACAGAGCCATTACAACATTCACATGTGTTAAGGAGTTGGTCACGGTTTTGGTTTTATTGTTAGGTTATATGTTAAGAGTTAGTCTTACTTCATATGTTAGGTAGTGAGGGGTTTTTTAGGTGCTAGAGGAGTACTTAACTTAATTCAGTGGGCTAAGTTGTAATTGTTTGTCATAAATATAACACTCACACCCACGGCTTGAGTAGGCTGTCCACAACTCTAACTGTGGGCAATATTCTTCTCTTTTTCAACCTCTCTATCCTTTTCTTCCTCTTCTATTGCTGCTGGTTATTAATGCCTTCATATTGTCACATCGTATCAGAGCATTAAGATTCAGTGGTAGCTATAACCTTCCCATCTTGAGAGTCCTCTTTGGATCTCTCCTTTGTGATCAATAGCAACCAATGATGTATACTTTTTTTCTGAAACCCTAGTTGATGAGATAATGGAGATTAGGGTTTCCAGCTGCCATCAAGATCTCACTATACTGACATCTGATGGTCTACTTTCACTACAGCTTCGGTACCCTGATTTTTGAAGACTTTTGGCAGATTTTAGTTCTGCAATTACTTTTAATCTACCCGTTAGATCAACTCAATATTTTAGATCATCAAGGACCCCCCTGGATAGGTCCATCGACATTGATATGAAGCTGATCCAAGCAACTAATGCGAAGTAATTTAAAATCTCATATTGCAGCGATGCTCTTTTTTTCTGGAATTTCTGGCAGATTTTCTTCTTGCAATTACTCCAGATCCTCCCATTGGATCTTTGAGGGCATTGAAGGCCACCCTGCAACCTTCCTTCAATCTGAATTTGAGGCTGATCTCAGCCTCTGATCTACTGCAACTAAAATTCTCCCATGACACCTGCAGTACTCTGTTTTTGTATGTGTTAGGTGTAATCGCTTCTATCTCATATCCGGTCATTTACTTCACATGATATTTTAGGGCATTGTTGCCCTGCTTTGGGAGATTCAGATTTGATATCTTATTGCTGTTTGCTGGCCCTTTATCTGTTCTGCATCTGATCCATTTCTGTGGAATTTTGTTGACCTCAAGGAGAGATATAGTTGTTGGTTCTTTTATTTAATCGCTATGGCAGAATCCAAGCCTCCCGTAGACAATGTTAATGTCCAAATAACTTCTATCAAGTTAACCAGTGCCTCCAATTATTTTCTCTAGCACAAGCTGTGCAAGTCTATATCATAGCCAAACGGAAGATGGATTATTTGACTATGCCTCCACCTGCTCCCACTGCTGCTGATTACAAGGATTGGCAGTTTAAGAATGCTACATTACCATGTTGTCGGTGGAATAGTATGGAGCCCTCAATAGCCGCCAATGTCATATTTTATAAAACATCGAAGGGTGTCTGGGATGAACTCACTGAGACAAAATATGTCCAGAATATATGACTTGTTTTATGAAAAACTCTTCCTCTTTAAGCAGAATGGAAAGTCGGTTGGCGACTACTACAGTACCCTTAACGGCATGTGGGAGGAACTCAATGTCTATCATCCTCTCTCTACTGACATTGATGTTCTCAAACCTCAACGTGCTGAAATTCTTGTTGCTTAGGTTCTGTCTAGATTGGACTCTGACCTTCAGTCTGTCAAGAGTCAAATATTTTTTGGTGAAATGATTCCATCTATGAATGAGGCCTACTGTAGGATTCAGCGGATCCCTATCCAAATCTAATTCCACCACCTTCTCTAAGGATAATCCCGCCTTTTTAACTAGTAATGGTTGCCGATCATGCTAGCGGTTTTCGTGATCGCGGTCACAGTCGTGCTAAGGGGAGTTCATGGATGTGGATAGATATTGGACTAAGCATGGCAGGCTGCAGTAGGCACCACAACAGTTTGCCACTACTATTATTGTCCTTGATGAGAGTACTAACGTGGTGCACTCTAAAGACACTAATAAGAGTTCTTAATCTGGAGGTGGCGTTTCATCTCATACTGATATGATCAATCAACTCCTCAAATGGGTCCAGCCGCTTGAGACATCCTCTTCCACCTCTACAGCTACATTGGCTAATGTTGAATAATGTACACCAGAATACCCCCACGGTCGGGGTATTCTGGTCTTTTTACAGTTGTAATTTTATGTTTATGTACCTCCTAGTTAAGTCGGCCAAGCTAGGGGTATTTCAGACATTAAGCTGTAACCTTTTTTATTATAAATATAAGGCTTGTTTGATCACATTGATCATACAAGCAACATTCTCTAATTCAGATCTTCCAAGGCTGCTGAGTCTATTATGTGCACTTTCCTTTGGAAAGGAGTGGACTCCACCAGGTTTCTTCATCCCTTGAGTTGGTCCTCCACGTGCCTCCCCAAAGCCAAAGGGGGTCTCGGCGTCAGAAGGATCAAGGATGTCAACATGGCTGGTTCGATCAAGCTGCTCTGGAAGCTTCTCACCAACAAGACTAGTATCTGGACTTCCTGGGTGTACGCAGGGCCTCTGCGTAGAGACTTTATTTGGACTGTCAGTCCCTCTCCAGACTCCTCTTCGACCTGGCGCAGCATTCTTCGAGTGAGACATATCGCCAGGGGTGCCATATCTTGCAAGATTGATGGTGGGCAGCAGACCCTCCTTTGGCTTGATCAGTGGCATCCTTAAGGTGTCCTTGCCACTATAGTCAGTCCCCGCGTCATGTATGCCTCAGGCTTGGACAGATTTGCCCGTGACCTCCATCATCGCCAGAGGCACGTGGACTCCTCCCCCCTCCCCCCCCTCTAGCCGATCTTTGGAGGTCCCTCCCCCCCATCCCCCCAGGCCATAGGGGCAGGGGTGACATCACTATATGGCTTCCTTCCCCATTGGGTATCTTCAGCTCCCACTCCGCTTGGGACATGGTTTGTCATCGAGGGACGCCCTGTCCTTGGCATAAGGTAACTTGGTTCAAAGGGCACATCCCTCGTCAGAGTTTCACCACTTGGCGTGCCTTAGCAGATTGCCTTCCCTCCCAAGCCTTTCTCATTCGCTGCCACATGCAAGTCTCCCCTAATTGCTGCCTCTGCTGGAATGGGCTCAAAGACACAGACCACTTATTCTTCACTTGCCCTTTCGCAGCCTCCATTTGGAACCAGGTTCTCCGTCATTGCTGGCCAGCTCGAAGAAGACCATTACCCCTCTCTAGGGAATGGATCTGGATAGATATGACTTTTGGAAGGAACTCGATTTGTGACATTGTGGGCAAGCTTGCCTTTTGCGCTACTATTTCTCACATTTGGATGGAACGCAATCTTAGAAGATGTACATCTAACTCCCGCTCTGTCGATAGGATTTGGAAGGCCATCTTATTTCATGTTTCATCTAAAGTAGGCACCCTTCCCCCTGGTAGTGTTAAAGATACCCCAAGGAACAGGCTCATTGTTGTCTCCTAGGGTCTTCCTACCTCCATTTTGTGTCCCTGCTAGTCGCTAGCTTCAGTTTTGTTGGCCCTTGGGCTTGTACATTCCATCTTCTTTCTTCGTAATTTAAATTTTCATTCATCCAAAAAAAAACATGGTATCAGAGCTTTCGGGGCCTCTGCATCAACCCCTCCAAGTCTCTTATATTTTTTGCTGGGGTTTCAGAGATAGACAAAATTGCCTTCCTAGAGAAATCTGGTTTCCTTGAGGGCCAGCTTCTAGTCAAATATTTGGGGATCCCTTTGATTCCAGCAAGGCTTTCTGCTCACCACTGCACCCCTATGTTGGATCTGATCTGGAAGAGGCTTCAACTTCGGAAAGGCAAACTTCTCTCCTATGCAAGCAGGTTGGTCCTTATTAAATCAGTTTTAGAGGCATCATACATCTACTGGTCTGGTATTTATGGTCTCCCTCAATCCACTATCAAGTCCTTGGAAGCTCTCATGGCTTCTTTTCTCTGGAAGGGTAATGATTCCTCTTAGTTCCTCCACCCCTTAAGCTGGGCTGCTGTGTGTCTCCCTAAGAAGTTAGGAGGTTTAGGCATAAGAAGAATCAAAGAAGTGAACTCAGCGGGTATCATTAAGCTTATCTGGAAGATTGTCTCCAAGAAGAAAAGCATATGGGTTGATTGGATTTATTTGGGGCCCCTACGCCAAGACTCTATTTGGACTGTCTCAGCCTTGTTCGATGCTTCTTGGGTCTGGCGCAAAATTCTTGCTAGCCGCCACCTGGTCCTTCAAGTCATTCGCTCTCAGATTGGTGATGGCCTCTCTTCATATCTTTGGTTGGACAACTGGCACCCAATGGGAATTCTCCTCCACCTAGTCACTCCGGGAACCATTTATGCCTCAGGTCTCCATAGGCTCTCCTTGGTGGCCGATATCCTTCATCAAGATGGCTGGGCTCCCCCCTCCTTTGTCTCTCCTCTTAACCTTATTTGGAATGAGCTCCCCTCCATTCCAAGAAGGCCTATGGCAAGAGGTGACTATGTTTCTTGGTCGTCTAACAACTCTAGCTCCTCCTCAAAAGTAGCTTGGAATTTTATTCGTTTGAAAGGCCTGTTGGTTCCTTGGCGAAAGCTTCTTTGGTTCAAGCATCACATTCCTCGTCACTGCTTCATGGCCTGGAGAGTCTTCAACAACTATCTTCCAACTCATACTCAAGCCTTTCTTCGCAACTGTCAGATATTAGTTTCCCCTACCTACTGCCTTTGTTAGAACAATTCTGAAGACTTGAACCATCTTTTCTTTGATTGCCCTACTGCAGCTGCCATCTGGAAGGGTATCCTAAACAAGTGCTGGCCTGCCCATAGAAGAATTCTCCCTTTCTCTAGAGAGTGGATTTGGATTGATATGACCTAAGCTGGCTCCTCTATTTGCGATTCGGCCGGGAAGATGGCTTTTTGTGCAACTCTCAACCATATTTGCATTGAGCGCAATATCAGGAAGTGGACCGCCAATTCTCGATCTTACTTGAAGATTTGGGTTCCATTTCTTTTGAAATTAAAGCAAAGTTATCTCTAGTTCCTCCTTTCTTTTGTTTGGACACCCCAAGGAACATGTTCATTGTTGATTCCTAGGGTCTATCTAATGTTTCTTTTGTTGCTTCAGCCTCCCTTACCTAAGGCGTTGGCTGGCTCTCTTTTTCTTTCTCCCCTTCGAGGTCCCTTGTATTTCTTTTTTCTCTTCCCTTTTGGTAATGAATTTATTTGTTCACCCAAAAAAACATGGTATCAGAGCAGGTTTCGAACTAGGGCCCTCACTTCTCCTTCATTCTCGATTTCTCCTTCCTCTCTCTTTCATTCTTGATTTCTTCTTCCCTCCTCTCTCTTCTTTTGTTCTTCATTCTCCCACAAGGGCAGCACTGATGAGGTGATCTAAAGATCCAGATGCTGCCCTCCATTACCTCATTCATGATATAAAAAAAAAGGCTCCCTATCTGCGATATTTACAGCCTTTAAGTTTTTTTTGGATTGATCCTCTCTATAAACAAGGACTCGATTCACCTTTTTGAAGTGCAAGACCTGTAGAAGATTATTGCGCAAGCTTCTATCCATTCTCCTTGATCGATTTTTTTCAAAAATTTGGTTTTTCCCAAAACCCAAAAAATATCAATCCTTGTGTTGCTGGTCTATGTTGAAGCTAGTTTTTGGAAGGGTGATTCTCCACTCCTACAGGCACACTCAATCTCAGTTTTTGGCACCATTCCCCCCTATATCGATCTCACAAAAAAAGAAGGTTTTTTCCAAAATCCTGATAAAATCGATCAAGGGGTTTGGCCTCTTTGCTGCTGCTGATTTTTGGGGACATTTATTATCACCATTAAACAGGTCTCTCCACCAATTTTTGGCTCTTTTCTTGAAGTGCTTACTGGGTTTCTCATCACACCAGCCCTTCTTTGCGATTTGGGTTTCTCTGCTGCATTATGGGTGATTCTGAAGTCTCTATTGGCACTTCTGCTGCTAATGGATTTGGTAGGAATGACAACCGTGATCTTCTCCCTAATCCTATCAAACTGGATGGGAATAATTATTTGATCTGGTCGGCATACTTGGCCATTGCTGGCCGTGAACTTACTGAACATATTGATGGTACTATTACTATGCCAACTGCTCCTAGTCCTCTTTTGAACAGATGGATCTCCAATAATGGTATCCTCATGTCTTATTTGATTGGATCCATGCAATCAGACCTTGCAAGTGATTTCCTTCTCCTTGATACAGCCCATCAAATTTGGTCTGTTTGCAAGGAAACATATGGATAGCTTGGTAATGATGCACAAGTGTAAGAACTCCGGAAGAAGGCCAATCATACTACTCAAAGGGATTTGTTTGTCTCCAAGTATTATACTACCTTGCGTAGTCTCTAGCAGCAATTGGACCATTTTTCTGATTTCCACCCCACTACAACTGCCGATATTACTGCATATAAGAAGCATCTGGACAAAACCCGAGTTTATGATTTTTTGGCTAGTTTGAATATGGAGTATGACCAGATTCATGTTCAAGTGTTGGGTCATTTCCCTTTTCCCACACTTGAACAGTCCTATGCTTTAGTCTCCTCTGAAGAGAACCGTCGGGCTGCTACGCTCCACCCACTTGTTACTGACAGATCAGCCCTCCAGACTACTGCCAAGGCTGCTCCTGCACCTGTTGGACATGTTTCTCTTGGTGATTCTACTACAGGGACTATTACTTGTGAGCACTATCACAAGCCCTACCATACCAAAGAGAAATACTGGAAGCTTCATGAAAAACCAGCTGATTTTGAGGCCAAACGGGCTGCCAAGAAAAAACAAAGAACAAGGCTCATTACACTAAGACTGTTACCATAGCCCCTACCACTGATACTGGTCTATCCCAGGATGATCTACATGCATTCCTACATGTGCTACGGTCTTCTACTACTGTTGTTGCTTCTACTACATCAGCTCCTGCCAATTCCTCTGCTCCTTTAGGTTCAAACTTTGCCCGGTCAGGTATTTCATTTGGTGGTCATTGTGCTTCCATAGCTTCCCAAGTTCTTGACTCCCGTAGTTTGGCTGAGATTTTACTTAGGAATTCCTCCTTTGTGGTTTCTCCCAAGGTGTTTGGCTGTGTGTGTTATGCTCGGGATACTAAATCTCTTGGCAAACTTGAACCCCGTGGGTTACGATGTATTTTTTTGGGTTATTTTCCAACCCAAAAAGATTATAAGTGTTACCATCCTCCTTCCCATCGTACTCTGGTCAATATGGATGTCATTTTTTTATGAAAACCTACCATATTATTCTCCACATCTTCAGGGGGAGAGTTCTAGTGAAGATGTGGTTCCTCCTCTTGAGTTTCCTCCTCTTTTATACCCTTTAGATGCTGCCCAGCCTCCTTTGGCTGCTGCCCTTCATCTCAAGGGAATCCATTACAGGGGGAGATCATGGAAAATAATGGTGGTGATGTTCCTATTCAAGGGGAGCTGACTCTTGTCCAGGGAACCATTAGTGAATAAACAAGCTGCTCTTAAAAACCTCAACAAAATGGTGTGATAGAAGGGACAAATTGACATCTGTTAGAAATTGCTTGGTCCCTAATGTCCCATAAGAGTGTCCCCAGGATTTATTGGGGAGACGTTGTTTTGACTGCATGTTATTTGATTAATCAGATCCCGTCTCCTGTTCTTCAAAATCAATCACCTTTTTCCATTGTTTTTCCTACCAGTCCCTTGTTTAGTTTACCCCTTGTATTTTGGTTGTCAATTTTTATTGATAATATTCGCCCTGGACTTGATAAATTGTCCCCCCGTGCTACTAAATGTGTCTTTCTTGGGTACTCCCGCACCTAAAATGGCTATTGGTGCTTTGATCTTGTTACTCGTCAGTAGTTTGTTTGTGCTGATGTTACTTTCTTTGAGAATACTCCTTACTTTGTTACTCTTGTTTCTGATTTGGACCCTAGTTCCATTCCTATTCCTCAGGTCATTCCTCTAGAGGATTCTAACCTCAAATCTTACAGATCTACAAGCGCCGCCCCAAGCATCCACCTATTCCTCAGGTCCCTCCTCAACTCTCCCAATCCAAATCTTTGCATGGAGATCCTCTGCTACTGCTGATCTCCCTATTTCCCCTGGGAAAGGTACTCCTTCCTACACTTAGAATTCTTTGGTTGCCTGATTGATTGCAAATTATGTTTCTATTTCTCATCATCCTGTCTCTCTTCCCCAAATTGCCCTTTCGCTAACCTCCCACTCTGTTCCTACTACTTATAAAGATGCTTTGTCTAACTCTGGCTGGAAATTAACAATCTCTGTAGAAATGGATGCTTTACTTTCTCGTGGGACTTGGACCTTGTAGATCTCACCCCAGGCAAAGACCTTGTGCAATTGTGCGGTGTCATTGGATGTATACTATTAAGTATAATCCTAACAGTTCAGTAGAGTGTTTGAAAGCTCAGTTGGTTGCTAAGGGTTATACTCAGACCTACGGGGTTGATTACTTTGACGTTCTCCCCACTCCCCAGTTGCTCTGTTGAACTGTGTGCATATTCTGGTCTTTTTAGTTGTTAATCTTGATTGGTTCCAGCACCAATTGGACAGCAAGAATGCCTTTTCATATGGTGACTTGCAGGAGGAGGTTTATATGGAGCAACCTCTTGGGTATGGTGCTCACGGGGGAATACTCAAAAAATTTGTAAACTACACAGCCATTTATGGGTTGAAACAGTCCCCAAGAACATCGTTTGATAAATTTAGTAAAGTTGTTGCTGGATATTGCTTCTCTCAATGTTACTTTGATCACTCAGTATCTGTTCGACGTCAGGACTCTAAGATCATTGTGCTGGTCATTTACATCAATCATTGTCCACTTCTGTGCCAGAATTTGAAGTGTGTGTGCTGCAGGATGGGTGGACACACTTGGAAGAGCCTTTGACAGTCAGGTTGGGGTGCGTACATGACTGAGTGTTTTTAGTACAGTGCAAACAGTGTCGACCAGTGTTAGTGTGGAACATAAAAGGAAAAAAATTTTAGATACTGATTCAGCCCCCTCTCAGTGACAGCCATAGGTCAACACATCTTACGTGTAGTGAGACCCGACGTTCTGTAGGGACCTCAAACTGTATCGGCGACTTGATCTGATTTCAGAAATTCAATCCTCATTATTTGGTGGAAGATCTGCTTTGCTATTGGTTATCTTCTAAAATTTCAAGTTGACTGGATTCCTCTCGGGAGAGTTCTCACACCCGTAAGCCAGCAAACTCTCCGCTGGTTTTCTGGTTTGATAGGAGGAAGAACTGAAGAAAGCATTAAGTTTGGCACTTATAAGTTTGGACAATTCATGGGTAATAATGCAAAAGTCCCTTATTTCATGAGTCCCCTTTATTTTATTCCCATTATACTTATACATTCCAGATTTGTTCTGCCCTTTTGAATTTAATTACCATTCTGCAACTGGGTATGTTTATTCCTTTCTAAAGGATTCTGAACTTCACCTTAATCAGGAAATTGACATTTCTTCTCATATTTGGATTCTTATAATTCGAGTGGGCCCATAGTGATCCCAAAGCAGGGTTTGTGACCCGGGATTGCATCAATCAGACTTCTTAGACCTGGATGAAACAATAAGGCCTAAAAGAAAAGGCTGATTGGTCAGGTATTGAAGCTTGAAGGCTGGAAGATAAGGCATCAAGTGTAGAATATCAGAGCAAAAGAAGGTCCACCAGTAAACACTATCAGTAGCAATCAGATCCAGCATGTCTTCCTCCGAATTTTCTTCCTCACTTGTCTTGTTTTCTGAAAAATGTCGTGGATCCATGAATGCTCAGGATGAGTTAATTTCAATGGAGAGAAATCAAGTCTGGTGAGACTTCCAAAAGCTAAAAAAAACATCAAAACCTCTGTTTCCCACCAGTTTTCAGTGTTTTATTTTATTTCTTTATTTCTTTTATGTGCTGGGATAATTGTACCCCTGGTTAGTCATGTTTACCATCGTTAGTTTAGTTATTTGTCAAGTTTCTTCATCATTTACAGGACAATTTGTCCTCGTTCTTTGAAATTAAGTTCAGGTATTTAGAGTATTTTTTTATTTCATGTTTGGGTACGATTCTGGCAATAAATATTCGTTAGGGGATGAAAGAGTGACATGCTGTATTCGCTTTATCGAAAGTTACTGGATTTAACAAGGAAGAATTCCTTTCTCCACTAAATCAGCCCTGTAGGGGCTACTTTATGCCACTTCACACTGCCCTCTGTACTAGATGATTGTAAGAACAATATAGACTCTTGGATTGACTAGGAATAATATAGATAGTAAGAGAAACAAATAGGAAATAAACGAAACATATAGGGTCAGATCATATGACCTACTTTCATGTTTTCCTAACTATGAGAAATGAAGAATGAAACAGTTGATGCATTTCAACTGGATTCTCAAAACTAAATGCTCTGCTGAGATTGATTGTAATGTATTTTATTTTATTTTGTCTCAGAAGTGAACCTTGAGGGTCTAAAAATTGAAGATCAGTCAGTCACATACCGGTGAATCAACTTTGAAGAAAAATGTCTCACTCCAGTTTACCAACTCAAGCCCAGGAGTTGAGCAACGATCTGAACTACAGCCACAAGTGCGTGAACTTTGTTGGCTCAGTAATGACCCAATAGGAAGGAACTCGTTCGGCACAAGGCGGACTGTCACCATATATTCATGTGCAAACAATCCTTCAACACTGGGTAACTGCATTGATACATGAGAAGTGCTTGAAGTAAGAACAAAAGGAACAGTCTAAATATGGATAAGAACAATATGAATCTGAAATCATCTCAACAAGAAACTAAAACACTAACTCTGCCATATATGTTGGATTATTTCCATACCCTATCTTAACAATTATAATATTTCAAACATACATCAATATGGAATCTTAGAGAGCCATTTCCCTACCCCCTTCTCTTCTATCTTCTCTATATCTTCTTCTTATCCTTTTTTTTTTGTTCTTCTTCATAGGTAACAGAAAGTACCAACAATAAAAAGAGTTGCAGTTTTTATTTTTGTTCTTTAAATTGTATCGATCCTGCTGCAATCGATCTCCCGCTGGTTTCCCTGGTTTGAGGTCGACTTTTGCATTACTTCTAGAAAATCAAAGCAAGAAATTGGCAGAATTCCTTGGTCAGCCACTTCATTGCTAGCTGACCACTTTTAAACATTGTCAAATTATCGCTGTTTAAACAATGGAAGATCTGTGGGAACTTGGATTCTGACCTGAGGTACAACGGTTTATTCATCCTCAAGTTCTCCGAGGAAGAAGAAAAGATCCGTGCTTTCGAGAGAGGGCCCTAATACATTGGCCAGAAGCCCATTATTCTCCGGCAATGGGACCATTTTCTGCAACTCCATCGAGTAGACCTCAGCTCCATTCCGCTATGGATTACACTCCCTGGGCTTCCCCTACACTATTGGTGTGAAGATGGATCGAGCATAATAGTTTCAGTCCTTGGGAAAAGCCTCCGTTGTTTACATGGTTCGAAAACTCGTCTTAAACAGCCGTCTCGACCAGTTTGAGTTTTTCGAGATCTCGGCGCATTTTTTTTTTTCTTTTGGTTTCGGAACTATGTTTTGGTGGGCAAATGGCCATAATTGGCTCTGAAACTTTAAGGGAAGCTTGTTTTAGGCTTAATGAACATATTTAAAGGTTCAAATTGAAAAATAAAACACCCAATTTGGTGTTTTGGATTTGCACCCTTTGGTTGGCAGTAAAGGCCGAACCCTTAATGTAATATTGCTTATTCACTATACATTGTTTGAAAGTAAAACAAGTAAATTATGCAATAACGGACGAAGACACATAATCTTGAAATGAAATAGTTAAAGACTTAAAAGTTTCTACTACTGACTACATTACTTACCACAGTGACAATAACTCAATAATACATAACATAAGTCCCAACTCCCAACTCCCAACAATAAGTCAATAATACCAACTACCAAGTACAGTGAACAATAATACATAAGTCTCCCAAGTCCTAAGTCCCAAGTCCCAAGTCCCAAGTCCCAACTCCCAACAAGTGACTACCTACTGATATGAACTATGACGTGCTAGATCGAGTCCACTTAAGGTTTGATGGGGACGACGTGCATTGTCCTCTATCTGCAAGACATATGAATGGCACGTTATAGTGTTCGAGAAGAAATGAGAGTAGTGCTCCACAGCTGCACTGTAAATGATCTCATCTACATACTGCATACAACCTATCTTAGGGTATAGGTCACCGTAATGTGAAGAACCAGTCGTTGAGCCGCTCTCACAAGATCCATACGGATGCATGTAAAGCTGGTGGGTTGGGTAGGCAAAGAAACTGTCGACAAAGGCCGATCCAGTATGTCCCTATAACTGTGCGTACTCGTCATACTCAAAACTGGGAACAAATGAAGAAGATCTATGCTCCCCAACGCCGATGGAATGCCCATATGAACTATACTTTGAGATGGGTATCAACATAAGCAACTTGATGGATAATGCCATAATCGGTAAAAAACTGCTGAAGCCCCCCATACATATACTCCCCCCCTTATCAGAACGAACAATTTGAATGCGGGTATGAAACTGGGTATAAATGAGCTAAGAAAAATTTTTAAAGGCAACATAAACATCACTTTTTTGTTTCATCAAGAAGGTCCAAGTGGACCGGGAATAGTCATTAACAAAGGAAACAAAATAATGATAGCCAGACAAAGAAGTAGTGGGAGAGAGTCCCCAAACATCATAGTGCACAATATGGAAAGGAACATTGGATCGATGACCGTGATAAGGATAAGGAGAACGACAATGTTTGGCAAACAAGCAAGGTTCACACTTAAACACATGGGAAGAAGGAATGGAGGAAAACAAGTCGGGTAATTTTGTCCTCATGACACCAAAAGAAGGATGGCCCAAACGTCGAAGCCACAACATAACAGAGTCAATAGTACTGTTGTCAGTACGCCCATATACATAGGACTGGGCAGTAGGAAGGGCTGTTCCTGTATCAAGAAGGTAAAGTTTCTTTTCCTCACGTCCTTTGCCAATTACCCTCTTTGTCACCAAATCTTGAAAAACACAATGAGATGGAAAGAAAGTAACAGAATAGTTCAAGGATTTTGTTAGGTGGCTCATAGATAAGAGGTTAGCATCAAACTGAGGAACATGAAAAACAAAGTCGAGAGAGAGAGAAAAAGTGACACAGACACTAACTTTACCAGAAATAGAAGAATAGGAACCATCAACAACTCTAATCTTTTCCTGAACATAATAGGTAGAGTAAGAGTCATAACACTGAGATATGCCAATCATATGGTCAGTGGCTCCGGAGTCAATGACTCATGTAGAGGTAGTAGAAGGGCTAGATGTAGAGGTCTGTAAAGTGGAAGCAGAAGAAGCTGGAGATCGCATAGGTGTATCCTCAGTCAACAAGGTGCATGCTCTGGCTCCCCCTCTCCTGTTGCCTTGTACCCCAGGGGGATAGCCATAAAGCGCCCAACATCTCTCTCACATGTGTCCAAACTTCTCACAATGGTCACAGCAAAACCCATCTCTGTCATTTCCTTGGGGTGGACCCTGGCCTCTTCCTCCAAGAGCTGACATAATGTAGGAATACACAAAGAAAAGGAAATGATACGCAAATCCAATGGGGAGTACACACTCTACCCAAACAGAGACAGTGCTTATCAGAGAAGACTGCTCCAAACAACCTCTGTCAATTCACTTCTCCAACAAACATCACTGACAAGATAGGAGTAATACCCAAAGTCAAATGTGGAGTATATTGTCAACCCAAAAAGAACACAGTCCAACAGCCAAACAAGGCGAACAACTCAAGGAAATTCAACACCACAACTAGAGAAGCTCAAACCACTTTCCTCATCAACACCAAGCAATCCCACTTCGAAAAAACAATATCCAAATCAAATAGGGAGATCACAGTCCCAAAAATATACAGCCCCACTTTGGGAAAAAAATTCCAGCATGAAAATAGGCAAATTTCTTCAATAAAAGTCAACTCCACAATCATCAAGGTATAAGGACATCATACAGCAACATGAGAGGCTCAAACAACATAACTCATCAAAACCAAACAACAGAAGGTGTCACAGACAACCTTTATAACAAAAAATGACTGAAATAGAGGCTGGCCTTACCATAAAAGCCGGGAAAGAGTGGAGTTGTGGAGCAGCAACTCTTAGGAACATGGAACGAGACTATGGGAGGGTTCAATCACACCCTTGGGCGATCCAAAAGTGCTTGGACTCACCTCCAATGGACCCCAAATGAGAAAAATACAGGAACTAAAATGCACAGCTGGCGGTACTCTGTTCTGCCTTCTTGTTTGTGCAGTCTAGTTCTGAGTTACAGAGAGATATGGTCAGATATCACCAGCTGAGCCTATGTAGACTTGAAAGGAGACTCCAAGGCGACTCTAAGGAACCTGGTGTCGAGTCCAACAGATCTCAAACGAAGGAGAAAGAAGAACATCATTCCAGAACTGGAGGTGACTTGGTGCATAGCTGGGTTTGCTTGATTCGAGCTCCAAGTGCCTATTTCTTCAAATGAGACTCTCTTTTGGTGTCTCCATGGTCTTCATTCATGCTCCTTGCAAGATTCCTTCAAACATTTCACATAATAGTTCCTTCCTTGGAGCCCTTTGTAACCTAGGGTTCCAAAGAGAGGAAAGAAAGGGAACAAGAAGGTAACTCGACTCTCAAACCAACAAAGTGTGCTCTAATACCAAGTTGGAAGTTGAGGAATGTAAGAGAACAAGGAGAGAGATGAAGGTGGAAGGTTGAAGGAGAAGAAGAAGAAGAAGAAGAAGAAGGAGAAGAAGAGAATATGGTGCAATGTTGTGTGTTGGAGAGATTGTCTCCACCACATCTATATTACTTCACTAATGAAATAGAACAAATTACATACACCTCCCTAGGGAGGTAAAAGGAAAAAAAAGAAAAATTACAATATAAGGTAACTAGTAAACTAACTAGTTCCTAAAGTACCTTTACAACATATAAGCTCTAACACATATAAACTCTAACAGAAGATGTATCCAACCGCATCATCATATTCCAGAGATTCTGAAGTTCTTCCATAATCTGGGAAAGAGAAGGATCAGAGGGCTGCTCATCAGTAGCTGCTTGATTTGCCCGGGCAGTATTTGAACAATTGGAACCACCTTTCCCACGCTCTCGGATATTTGCAGGGCGACCATGTAGCTTCCAGCATCTGTCCTTCGTATGCCAATCCTTCCCACAGTAATCACACTTAATAGGAGGATGATCACCAGAGGTACGATCACTACTAGAAAGGCGGGAAGAATTCCCACGGGAAGGAGCTGAAGTCCCAGATATAAGAGCCGAGCGTTCTTGAGTAACAGGAATAATCATGGCAGTCCGGTGGCTATCTTCGGCTGCAAGAATTGCATACGCTTGCTCAAGTATAGGAAGAGGATCCCAATTCAGAATATTTGCTCCAATCTGATCAAACTTAATATTAAGGCCAGCCAGAAAATCAAACACCCGTAATCCATCTTCCCACTTCCGGAAAGCAGTAGCATCAACATCGCAGGTTGCAGTGAAGGTTCCCAAGAAATCAAGTTGCTGCCACATCGTGTACATCTTATTATAATATTGAGACAAGGATAACTCCAACTGCTTTGCCGAGTGGATTTTCTGACAAAGCTCATAACACTGGGCTGCATTGCCAACTTGAGAGTAGGTGTCTTGGGCTGTCTTCCAGATCTTGGCCACCGAATCAAGAAGAAGATAACGACCAACAATCTCTTGTTTCATGAAATTAATCAAATAGGACATAACCAAGAAATTGAAATTCATCCACCTATCTTGGGCAGGACGCCAGGACCATCATCAGTAGGCCTCACAGAGGTTCCAATGATGTAGCCCGAGAGACCACGGGAACCGATAGCAAACAAGCAAGAACGAGACCACAGCAGGCAATTGGCCCCATTTAATTTAATAGGGCTGGCTGGATACGGAATAAAATCACGCTGCAACATGCCGTTAGGACCAGAGGAAGTCGACGTGCTCTCAGAGTTGTCAGGCATGGTGGCTGGCCAAAGGGAAATTCTCAATAACAGAGAAAAAAACACAGAAAAATTTACTGCATAAGCAGAAAAAAATATGGCAGATAAAGGGCCCTTGGTGGGAGTCAACTCACCACCAAGGGGGGGAAAAAGAAGTCGCAAGGCTGGAGAAGACTCCTGCGAGAAGGGAAAAAAAAGGAGGGGTCGTGGGAGGGTGGTAGTGGTGTGGGAAGGTGGCGGAGGCCTGTTTGGGGCTCGCAGAGGGTTGGCGGTGGTGGTGGTTGCTGGCAGAGGGCTGGCAGAAGTGGTGGCTGCTGGCGGTAGGCGAGTGGTGGAGGCGGTGGTGCTGCTAGGTCGTGATCACGGTGGAGAGAAAGAAAATAGAAAAAAAGGAAAAATATTAGGTCCCATATTCTCGGATTATTTTTGGCTCTGATGCCATGTTGAAATCCTTGAATAGTGGCTTGAGTCAGAGTGACTACAGCCGTCCTTTATTTATAACAAGAGAAAGAATGTTCAGGAACAGGTACAAGGACAATATTACCCCTATGACAATTTTACCCTTGAACCCATATTACAACATATTCCCTCCCCAAGGAACAGGTATATTGTTGTATCCTGGGGCCTCCCCTCTTCCTTTCCCCCCTCCCCCTCATAAAGGTTCTCTCTTGTATGTAGTATCGTTTTCTTTCCCCTGCCCCCTCAGGGCCCCCCTTGTTGTATCTTTTCCTTTTGGTAATGAATATATTATTCACCTAAAAAAAAACTCCAGTTGTGATGCAGTGGGTAACCTTGCCTTTGGTGCCGTTATTTAGCATATCTGTTTGGAGCGTAATCTTAGAAGATGGACCTCCAAATCCAGATCTTTTCAGTAGATTTGGGACACCATCGCTTTTGACATCAAAAGCAAGTTATCTATAGGCCCCTCCCGGTACATCGAATTCCCTAGGAATAGGCTTATAATTGATTCATGGGGCCTCCCCTTAATTCTGTATCTGCCCCATGCTGCTCCTAGCTGAGTGCAGGGCTTAGCTTTGTATTGTTCTCTTCCTTATCCCTGTCTTCTTGGGGATTCCCTGTATTTCTCTCTCTTTGGTAATGAATTTTTTATTAACACCAAAAAAAAAAAAGAAGCAGGACAAAAGCATTGTACCAGTTGATGGTGACTTCTCTAGAGTAGAAATACAAACTAAACACTAATAACCTTTTCTCTTTAATTGGCACCAAAAGAGAATATATTAGAAAAGTGAATGAAATACAGAAGGGATCAAAGGACAGAATCACAGAAGGAAAGAAAATGGTTACGTCAAAAGACAACCAGCCAGCCCTGCCCCAATAACATTCAAAATAGAAGCAAGAACTAGATACACACTGTTTTCTCAAAATCATAAAACAATCAAGCCAACTAAAAAAATTTATTATGAAAGAGCATAACAGAGAAGTTAAGTAAGATTTTATGAGAAACCAAGAGAATGGTAGAGGACAAAAGAACCAGTACTGAGGTCCAAATGCAGTACAGAAATTGAAAACTATAAAAATAACTAAAAATGCTGTAAAAATTGGTTATACTTACTTATACCTATTTTTCTTCGTGTTTTTATTCTTCTGTTTTATATCAAAAACAGATATTTGCCAATGGCTCCTAGATTTTCAGACACAAGCTCTAAGAGAAAACTACAAAGGCCTTTCAGCAAGGAAATTTTCCCTGACAATAGAAATAATGAGCAAATAAAAACCAAAAATTGCTGTCAACAAGGAAAGCATCTCTCTCTACAAGGAAACAACATCCCTATACAGTCTTAGGATAAGCTTTCGTTTTCCACACAATGGAAGTTATGGAACAGTATATATTGTCCAAACAACAAACCCTCTCTCTCCCCAACCCCCCCCCTCCTCACCCCCTGCTTTTCTTTCTAAGCCTCAGTATGTATGGATCCTCATAGAACCACATCCAGACTGTGAATGATATTATCATTCAGTTTTCCTTTGAAGATACTCGAATTAAAATTGTCTCCAAGTACCCAGGGGACTCTGGCAGTCTGCCCTCGGTCCAGTTTCTCTCCTGCAGATTGTTATAAGTGTTCAAGAGAGATTCTTGACACCCCCAAAACTGTCCTCATCTTCCACCTAACCTTAACAGTGTCAGTATAGGCCTTCTCAATGCTTATCTTTGGGCACTGATTTCTCCAGATTAAATGATTAACTTCAAACCAATATTTTGTTGTTTCTTTTAGTAGATACAGCAGAATTTATTGAGGAGAAGTGTGTGTGTGTGTGTGTGTGAGAGAGAGAGAGAGAGAGAGAAAGAGTACAAGGCCAGATAAAACAAGGAATGAGCCCAAAAGAAAGAGAAATGAAACAGCAAGAACAAGCCCAAAGACCACCCCTCCCTCCCTCCCTCAAAAAGAAAAAAAAAAGAGAGGACAAAACAAGAACAAGGAGCCCCACCTCGCCATTCAGCACCCTACTACTACAAGAAACCCAAAAAAAAAAAAGTGCTCCCAAAAAAAGAGTTAATAACTTCCTTTTCTTATTTATAATAGACTACATAAATATATCAACTTTGAAAGCATAGTAGGACAACTGAACCACCACCTCAGACATCCTCCCACCAGCCACCCATCCTTTCAAAGAGAAGGGAATGATCTCCTCAATTATCATTCATAAAAATTTCATTCAGCAATCCTATATTTCTTTATGAACGAAATAACTGACTACTGCTCTGTCTATAGGCCTTCGATTCCACTGGGGTCTTACGGTCTCTGAGAAAAGGGAGAACTACCTAACTAAAGAAGATAAGTAGTCAGTGTTGAAGTTAAGTTTTAATTTGATTAGATAATCCTATCCAAGTTATCTACCTACAAAAATAGAAGCAAAATATTATACGAACTCGGCACGAATTTTCATTGCTCAAATCAAGCTCTAAGGACATTCACAATTAGAATCAATTCCATCATAAGCACCCAAGTTTCTCTAAGTTTGTCATGGGAAGCTATCAGACCTGTCCATCCGCAATGATAATCATGACCATCATTCTCAGTTTGCTGGCAAGTTTTCCTTTCAGATGAGAGGCCAACATATTTTTTGAAACCGGAACCTTTATAGGCTCCATATGCCCTGATGGCATCCTAATAATGTTTGGGAGTCCACTGATTTCAGTAGCTCGCATAAATATGTCCTGTTCAAGCTTGTTTTGCGGGATAATGAAATTCTTCTTCTCTTGATGGATGTCAATGATGGATTTTCCATCATTAATGGGTGGAACTGCTTCCTGTTTATGGGAAAACAAAGATATAGAGAATATTCAGGTACATTAGCAAACTGACAGAGAAGGTTCAACCTATGAAGTCAAAGACTACACATTATAATAAAAGATATAAGACATGGCTTACTCTTTTCTTATAGGATTCATGGGCTTGACTAAGATTGTTCCAGCTTGCATACGCTTGTAAAATCATATTTGCATTGGACACTGAAACATTCATGTTCAGATCCCTGGTAGAGGTTACACGCAACTGAGAAGCAGCTGGTGCATTCAGATCATATTGGTACCTGTAAGTAAATTTTGGAAAGGCATTGAGTCTTAAACAATTATTTCGTAAACCAGAAATTAATTATCAATACAAATGGTTAAAAATTACAATTCAAGCTTCTGTATGCACTTGATGTGAAAGAGTTGATATTTTCCTGGTAGTTTTAAGGGATCAAGCCTACCCTGTTAGTGCTGTGCATGTAATTTAGTCATGGTCTGGTAAATCGGGGAATTAAGAGAGTTCACTGTAATATATTTATGCAGCGGTTAGGTGGGTACTGTATTGATGATTGAATGTTTTCAACTCTCAATGTCCACTTAGCACGGCCAATGAACGAAATAGTTCAATTAAACGTCTCTATCTTCAATACTTGACTTCTCAAGTTCTGAAGTGGTTAACTTTTAGCCTTAATAAGTTCCAATTTACTCTCCTGTTGGATCCCACACCCAATTAGTCTCTCAGAGTTTCCAGGTACCAAGTAATAGGTTCCCACTCCATCATTAAAGAAGTGGTGCTGGCCCTTTGTCAGCAACATGCTTCGAAAACAAAATTCTGTTTTGAAGGCTTTGCTTTTGTTACAATATGGGTACAAGGGTAGAATTGTCCTTTATGGTTTCTTTAGTGTTGTCCTAGGGTCATTATTGTACTTGTACCTCACAGTATTTTATTATAAATAAAGCTAGCTGGTGTCTCATAGACTTGTGTCATTATTCCCCAAACCATCATGGTATCAGAGCTGTGATCCTATGGGATCATAACCTAATCGTTTCTCTCTCTCTCTCTCTCTCACACCACCACCAACGCCTCCCTTGGTGGTGCTTTCCTAAACCACCAAGGGATTTTGTCCCTCTTTTTTGGGTCTCTTAGATCCTTTCCCATGATCTAGAGATCCCTTTTTCCTTTTTTTTTTTTGCCTTTTCTACTGTTCAGGGTTTTCCCCCTGCTTTTTCGTGTTTCAAGGATTCTCCCTGATATCGATTTTGGTACTGAAACCCTTGAGCTTTGATCTCTATGGTGACTGTGGTTCATGGTGCTTGATATTTATGTGTTGGGGACCTTTTGATTTGTCGTGTGCAAATCTTTCCTGGTAATGATGTCTGATTAATCAACTGCTGCATCTGGAACTGAAGGGCCAAGTAGTGGAACTCATGATGGCTTTCTTACATTCCCTGTTAGCTCCGTTCGTTTGGATGGGAGCAATTATCTGATATGGTCGCGATCCTGTTATCTCTTTATCGATTCACGCGGATATGTTGGCTATATTACTGGCGAAACAGAGAAGCCTACTACTGCTGGTGCTTCAGAGAAGAAATGGAGTTCTGATAACTTCTTGGTGATCTCTTTCCTCATCAACAGTATGCAACTGCAGATTGCACGGTGATATCTTCTCTTGGACACTACCGCCAAGATCTGGAAAGCTGCTCAGGAAACATATTCTCAAGTTGGGAATGATGCACAGGTCTATCCGTTACACAAGAAACTTCATGAGACCAAGCAGGAGGAGTTAACCCTGTCACAGACTCACAATATTGCTTTGAGCTGTGCAGCCTGTGGTAGGAGTTGGACTTTTATGATACTTTTCAGGCCGCCTGCACCACCGATGCTACATACTTTAAGAAACGGGAAGACAAGTATCGATTTATGATTTTATGGCTGGACCCAATATGGAGTATCATCAGATCCGTGCCCAGGTGCTCAGCCATGATCCTTTTCCCACTCTAGAGCAGTCTTGCTCCTTGATTCAGTTGGAGGACATCTGCTGCACTGCTATGCCGCAACCTTCTTCTCTGGAATGATCAGCTCTCTTCTCTGGGCCTAATACACAGCCATGTGGTGGCTCCTCTCGTTCCAGTCATCGTTCTCCATCTGAACGGGAGACTATCAAGTATGATTAATATGGTAAGGAACGACACACCAAGGACTTCTGTTGGAAGCTTCATGGTCAACCTACATCTTCCACCAAGGGTCGTGGTCATGGCAAACTGGCTGCTCATCACATTGAGACCCTTAAGTCTGACTCTTCTGCCAGTGTCGCCATCTCTCAGGACAAGCTCACCATGCTCTGCCGCTTAATGACCAGATTGGAGCCTTCACCATCTACTGCTACCGCCTCTGCTTCCACTCTGGTTCCCTCTGTCTCCAATCCTGCTGCCTTAGGTATTTTCTTTAGTGGTCACCTTGCATCATTGTCTCTCCTACCTGGATAATTGACTCTGGTGCCACTGACCACATGACAGGGACTTCTAGCCTATTTTTTTTTCAGTACTCTCCTTGTTCTGGTAAAGACAAGGTTCGAATTTCTGATGGTTCTCTGATGAGGACATCAATCAATGATTTATGCAGCCAGATGTGACTTCATTATGGCTAGACGACCAGCATTACGTGTAGTTCTTTTTATTATTTGTTGTATTTTTATTTGGGGCAAGAATTGTTATGTACTAATGTTGTAAGGGATTGCTGAAGAAGTAGTTACTAGGGAGTAGTTATTGCTGGAAAAGTAGTTATTAGGGAGTTATTTCATTCTTTTTTAATTTATTTTGGGTTTAAAAAGACTGTATTTGGAGATGGAAGACAAGCAAGGAAAGAATGAAATCATGAGTGACTGCAATTCTTGAAGTGAATCCAAGATGGTGTGAAGCCAAGATGGAGTGAATCCAAGATAGGAGCTTTGAAAATTTTGGTAGAGACTTGAACCCTCCAAGAATTGTAAATTTTCAAACAAATTTGAAGTGTTCTAGAAATTTCAACTCATTTCACCAATTTTGACACATTTCAACTCAAAATATGGTATAAAATGTGACTCTTTTATTATTTCGACCGAAATTCTGACATTTCAATCATTTTGATAAAATATGATATTCTTTGTATTTTCTATGTGATTTAATTTCGAGGGTGAACCTTGGCGCAACAGTTAAGTTGTGCTATTGCAACCATCAGGTTGTGGATTTGAAACATGGAAACAGCCTCTCCGCAAAGTGGGGGTAAGGCTGTGTACATTTTCCCCTTCCAGACCCTGCAGTAGCAGGAGCCTTGTGCACTGGGACGCTCTCTATCTCTCATTTCATTCGAGGTCCATTGAAACCGAAATATTTCACCAAATTTCAACCATTTCGATTGAAATTTTGAACATTGCTTGGTGTAAGAAGTTCAATGTATATGGTAGATTGAATTTTCATTTGTTTGACTCACAAGTCTAGTTAGAATCTCAGAGTAAAGTATTTAGTATCTAACTATCTATCATAGTTGTCACGGCAGTTAGGCGACACCAAGTAGGCGATCAAGGTGTCCAAGGCGCCCAAGTCGACCAAAACACCGAGGTGACGCCTTGACAACTATGGTTCAGATATTGTCAAGTGTTCATCATTTCAGAGCATCTTGCTTTGAAGGCCTTGGGTTACGATATTAAATTCAAGGCTATCTATTAGCCTAGAAGAAAAAGGTTTCCCTTCTGTAGTACTTGCTTTGTGCTGCACTACTCTCTAGTTTTTGAGCTGTAATGTAGATTCAAATTTCTCTCTTCCACATCTGAAGTTTGCATTATCTATGAATTTAACAAAAAGTTTAGAACAAACACAATATGGTTAGGAGCAAGAAGATCAAGAAATATGAGACATTTGCACACAATTCTTCCAAAGAAATCCAATAATTGGATCGATCCAAAATAAGACAGGATGCATTTCTGTGTTTGTTAACTACCAATAAATGACTGAATGCATTAGAAATGAGTTCACCTTACAAACCCATCCAATGGTTCAACAAGAGGCTCCCAAGAGTCGTACTTATCGTTATAGGATCTAGCAGCCAGTGAGAAATTTATAGTTGAATCTAAGTGGTCTGATCTTCCATGTAGAGTAAATCCAATACCACTTAAGGAGACATTAAACAATGGAACCATCTGCAAAATTTCAGAAGGATAGCCAGGGAAATATTAAAACTATATTGTCTGCTAAATGTGATTTACATCATAATAAATTTTGGTCTATCATAAACTGTAATTGCCATATGTAGATGGGGATCACCAAATGTGAAGTACAAGATGAGTAACCACAATCTGGTTTCCATCAACTAAAAGCACTTGGAAGTCAATATGAAATATCAACTTGTTCAAAGGAGCATAATATAAAATATATAGCACCAATCTGGACTGTGCTAGTGGCTGATAAACTCAAGTTATCCATAAAAGAATATGATTCATAGTCCTCACCAAACCCCCATAATCATCAAAAAGTGCTGCAGAGAATGTCCCAATTTCTGAATCAATCACAGTATCATCTGAACCACTGGAAATAGTTGGATCTGCGAGCTTCAGAGAAAATCTTCTGGGTGGCTTTCTGAAACCACTATGGACCAGAAATGTACCCACCATATTATCAACTGTCCATATACTAAATGGTTCTGTAGTGATCCTGGAATCAGATGTATCCCATATACTTTCTTCAGGGAATTGATCGCTAGTGACCATATCACTGCATATGCATCTTAATGAGCTGAGTTCATTTTTCTCAAGCATCCCCTTACAGGCAATACATCCCAAGGAAATGTAACCTGGAGGGGCCTGAGGAAACCAGAAGGAAATATTTTCAATTCCCCGCTGTTTCTTGATTTGTCCAACAAGTTGAAAGTCTATAGGAGCTTTAAAAAGATCTCCAGCATCATGGAGAACAATCGTTGTGTTCGGAGGCTCGTACCTATATTACAATTATCAATTCAAAAACTCAATCTGTTGTTTGAAGTACAACAATGATAACTGGACAAAAACTACAGTCAGTGACAAGTCTGGAGCTTGAAGTACAACAATGATAACTGAACAAAAGCTACAGTTTCATATTACATACCCCTGAACAGCAATATCTCCAAAGAATACCATCCCTTGCGGTACAACTGGACGCCAAATGGATAGTTTCTTCCCGGAACTTGAACCCTGATTCCACCATATCAATCTAAAACTGGCTACAGCTTCAAACCGACGCTCAGAACTCACGATACTAGGTCTTTCTGGCTGGAGACTATGATCATGACCCAGACGAGTATCTTGGATGTTTGAACTCCTATTTTCTTTAGGAGATTCTGATATATACCCGAAAATCATATGACGCAACTCATACGCTCTCACAGTCAAACTATTAGAAATAGAATCATCGGGCAAAAAAGATCCTACAGAGTTATCCACTCTCCAGAATGCTAAGCTTGATCTGTATCTGCAAAAGAAAATAACAGAGGTTGATGAAATGAAAAAAACTAAAATACTCGTCAGTTATTGTGTAAAGATTATCTACTATTCTGGCATGGAAATACATTTGGCATGCATGTGGGTCCCAAACTATGAATCTCACAAACCTAATTAGTTGGATGATCATAGTTGTGAGATCAGAAAGTATTTGGTAGTTGGACTATCCACTGAATTTTCTGCAAGCATTTGATACAAAGAGTGGCGGCTAAAATCATCCAATTAGATTGGATAATACAAATTGAATTTTAATGTGAGACACATCAAGTGGAATGCCCAACCACATGCATCCTTGACATCAATGATAAACTTCTCATAATACTGTCCTCAACTATTATGGTTTTACCGATATTTCCTATTTGGTAAACATTAATAGAATTATATTATTGGATTTGGAAGCAGAAAACAGAGAGTTGGAGGCTAGAAATCAACACATACGCCTCAGGAGAACACACTGTAATGCAATCTCTCAGGGCACAAGGAGAAACTAAAGAAGCTGAGATGCACATAACAGAAGATGGTGGTGGTTGTGTTCTTCCTGTAGAAACCACACAGCCCAGTGCAACATAACCTTGAGGTGCTACAGGGAACCAAATAGAACAGCCATTGTCTTGGCCACCATCATCAGAACTCTGGCAGTACTTTTGTGAACCTGGAGAATCAGGACTGCCTCCTGATGCTGACATTAGCCAAATTAGTTTGAAAGATACAGGTCTTTTGACCCTTACAAGGTTGATATTTACAGCAATAACTCCTTTGGTGGGTGGCTTGTCCCTGTAATAAGGAGTAAGACAATCACTATATTTTCAAAGTTTCAGAATACCATAGAATACAGAAAGAAATATTTTTAAAATGCTTTGCTGACATTGGCGTCAAGTAGTCCCCAAGAACTGCAAAACCAGGTGGTGCACAGGGTCTCCAAAAGGTATATATTTGCTTACTATAGGAATCTGCAAGATGAGAAAAACAATCAAGAAGTCAGCTGCATCAAGCATTAAATAAGCTTTTTTACTTCCATTCATAACAGAAAATAAGAATTTGGAATATCTCTAAAGCATACTTTCAATTGTCCCAACTTTGTCAAACTGAGAGCAGGGCACTGTCACTTTCTTTGACGTCATTCTCAGAAATGCCAAAATATCCTCCTCAACTGCTAAGAACAGCCTCAAGATGCTGAAGGAGAAATTCATAAATATATCTGAAACAGCTAAGTGTATATTGGTTTTCCCAGAGGCATTGGAAAATTTTATAGAGGTGTCAAAAGGCTCTAAAATCCTAACCCCATTGCTCTCCACCATCAATCCAATTGCATTGGCACTCATCTCAATATTGTCCCGCTTCAAAACAAGTCTGCGACCACCATCAGCTCATTAGCTTTTCAATATGTTGCTAATTTCCCCCTCCATAAAAGCATAAAAATAGAGGTTAATTGTGTATACAAATTAATCCTTCCTTCTTTTTTTCAATAGGCAATGGAAAAAGTTCATGAATAGCAGAAACAGAATATGTACAAAGAAAAAGTTAAGTGACCACACCTGTTCACTTTACAGTCATCAAAACCAAAATGTATAAAAAAGAAACAACCAGTCATCCTAATTAAATACATTACTAAAGAAGGATCTATGAACTCCAAAAAACCTTCATTTTGGTGCCACCCATTCTAATGAAGTGCCTATCCATCAAATAGCACAAATTATGAATTTCCATGGACATATTTTCAAATATTCTCTACCTTCACTCCAAATGCTCCAGACAATAGTGTGCAGTGTCACTGTCTGAAGTTCACACCCTTCAACCCCCCCCCCCCCAACCAAAAAAAAAAAAAAGAAGGCCAAAAAGCAAATTCTTAACTAATCAATTACTGTTGAATTGTATGATGTATACCATGGGGGTATACATGGGACTTTACTTTGTATTTTTCACTTTTGTTTTTTTCCTTTTTTCCCTATCTAATAACTCTAAATATTAGAGTTAGTTAGAGTAGGGGTAGCAGTGTAATTTTCCTTTCAATGCTTCTTTATAAATAGAAGCTTGGCTGATCTAATTGATCAACTAAGCATTTCAGCTCTAGACTATTTTCTCTCATATTCTAACATGGTAACAGAACAGAAACTGATCTAGGGTTAGAATAACCAGCCTCTCTATTGTTTCTCTCTCTCTCTCTAACAGCCCCTTCTTCACCTTCGATCCCTTTTTTCTTCTTCCTTTCTTCTCTTTCTTCTTCTTCTCTTCTTCTTGGTCCTAAATCTGTACAAAGGACAGCACTTATGAGGTGATCATTTGATTTTGTGCTGTCCTTCCTTTACCTCAATCAGATTATGTTTTAGGAACATTCTCTTTAGTTGAAAGCTGCTGCCCCTTTTCCGCGATTTTGGAGTCTTCCTCTCTTGAAGATCAAGTCTCACCAACTATTGGAGATCAAGTCTTCCTTCTTGAAGATCCACACCAACACACCTTGGACAGCTTCTATCAATCATCTCCATCCATTTTTTTTTAACCAAAATATTACCTGGGACCCGGGCCATCCCCTAGAATTTTATTAGAACGAATAAAGAATACAAGGGGGGGGGGACATACCACCTTACCCCCAAAACCAAAGGAGCAAACCTCTGACCTCAACTCTGGACCCGACCCATTCAATCAAAAGAAACAAGCAATAAATACTATTTCCGTAGAACTGGCAAGCCTGCCCTGTCTTCCCGTAGAATACGCTGTAGCTCCCCCGGTGGCTGGCTGCCACCGTGGTAACAGATGGATGAACCTGAGTCGCAGGCTAGGTTGGTCATCCAATCAGCCGCCCTGTTACTCTCCCTAAAAGCGAAAGTAACCATAGCCCGAGTAGAACAAAGGAAGGCCAAGACTTCCCGAAACCAATACCAGCCCGTCCAGAGATTACACCAATTAAGATTTACCATTCTAACGGTGGAAGCAGAATCAGAGTTTACCACAACATCAACCAGCCCCCAAGTCAAGGCACAACTTCAGACCATCTCTCAAAGCTCTCAATTTTGCAATTGAATTTGTGCACTCACCATAGAAATTTGAGAAGGCAGCCAACATAACACCCTCCTTGTCCCTAATGACTCCCCCACCACCACCAGGCGCCAGTACCAGGATTGCCTCTACAAGCACCCTCCACATTAAGCTTCACAGAGACGAAAGGTAGGCACCAATACACAGGGATGGGACGTTTCAGCCGGGCACGAGGAGCCGGAAGACCCAATAACTGTAGGATTAAACCATCCCTTAGGGCAGACGATCTTCCAATCCTGGAAAGGTACGGAAGGCCTCTCACCTACAGTTTAACACACTCAATAATAGCAAAAGCAGGCCGCATACTTTCACCATGTCTTCTGTTGTTCCCTTCCTTCCATAGCTCCCAAAAAATCAAGGAAGGTAAGAGTCCTGTAATGTAGGCGCTTAGGCTGCTACAGCCCGCCGATCCATACCAAAGGAAAATACGACTTCTGACGTCCTGAGAAGGCAGCAGTTCAATATAAAAAACACGTGAAAAAAACCTCCAAACTTTTGCCGCAGTGCCTCCAGCAATGAGGCAGTGATCGGCGGTCTCCCTCTTAGGCCTCCCACAGCAACTGCATTTAGATGCCAACGGAATGCCCACCTCCATTAACGCCTCATCAGTCGGGATTTGCCCATTAAGAAGCTGCCATGTAAAAAAGGCAACCTTCGTGGGCATGGATTGGTTCCAAATCCATCTGGCATAGGCAACCTTCGGCAATTCGCGCCTCACCTCATTCCAGGCCGATTTAGCAGTGAAGCAACATCACTAGTGATTGTCCACACCAACACATCATCCTTGCTTGAAAAAGCACTACTACTCTAATGGACAGACCTCTGTTAGTTAATTCGCGTTTAAAACGCGAATAAAATGCCGAACCCTTTTTTTGGCGTTTAAATCGCGAACAACCGAACTGTGCTGAAAGCGACGGGAAAAGATGTAAACGGCTGAAAGAAAAGATTTAAACGCGTCTGGCATTTTTTTAACTCAAGAACAATGGTTTTGTAATAAATTTTAAACTTTATTAATGGGACCCAAATTTTTTCTTTTGGTAAATAAGTATTTTTTTTTTTGGGTGAATAAGAATTTCATTACCGAAAGGGAAAGGGAAATAGGGGGCCCCGAGGGGAAGAAGGAAAAATAAAAAGCCAGGCCCTAGCTAACAGAAGCAACAAAAGAAACATTAGACAGACCCCAGGAATCAATAATGAGCCTGTTCCTTGGGGTATCAGAACAACAAGAAGAAGGAGTTAGCAATAACTTTGCTTTAATTTCAAAGGAAATGGAATCCCAAATCTTCTGGTATGAGCTAGAGTTGGAGGTCCATTTCCTAATATTGCGCTCCATCCAAATGTGGTTAAGAGTTGCACAAAAAGCTAATTTGCCGACTGAGTCACAAATGGAGTGGCCAGCAAAAGTCATGTCAATCCAGATCCATTCCCTTGAGAAAGGGAGGATTCTTCTGCGGGAAGGCCAGCACTTAGACAAGATTCCTTTCCAGATGGCAGCAACAGTAGGGCATTCAAAGAAAAGATGATCCGAGTCTTCAATATTGTTCCAGCAAAGACAGCAAGCAGGAGAGACTAAGATTTGTCTAGAGCGTAGGAAAGCCTGAGTTGGGAGGCAATTGTTGAAGATTCTCCAGGCGGTGAAGCAGTGACGAGGGATGTGATGCTTGAACCAGAGAAGCTTGCTCCACGAGGCCAAAGGGCCATTCAGCCGGATGAGATTCCAGGCAGCCTTGAATGAAAAGGAGCAAGAATTGTTGGTCTTCCAGGTAACACAGTCACCTCTAGATGCAGGCCTTCTGGAAATGGTATGCTGCTCATTCCAGATGAGACCGAGGGAGGAGGAGGAGGATGGGGGAGGAGCCTAGCCAGCTTGATCAAGGATGTCAGCCACTAAGGAAAGCCTGTTGAGACTTGAAGCATAAATTGTTTTTGGAGTGACTAAGTGGAGAAGAATTCCCATGGGGTGCTAGTGGTCCAACCACAAGTAGGAGGAAAGCCCATCACCAATACTGGAGCGAATGACTTGGAGTACCAAATGACGACTAGCGAGGATCTTCCGCCAGACCCAAGAGACATCGGATAAGGTTGGAGCAATGTAGATAGAGTCCTAGCGAAGAAAACCTGAATATAATCAGTCAACCTAGATACTTTTCTGCTTAGAGGTTATCTTCCAAATGAGTTTGATGATACGCAGAGAATTCACATCTTTTATTCTGCGAATGCCTAGACCGCCTTCTTTTTTGGGGAGACACACAGCTGCCCAACTGATAGGATGCAGGAATCTAGCTGATTCATTGCCCTTCCAAAGAAAAGAGGCCATAAGGGACTCCAGAGATTTAATAACAGTTTGAGGGAGCCCAAAGATGCCACCAATATATATAAAACGATTCCAGAACTGATTTGATGAGGACCATTCTGCCAACATAAGATAAAAGCTTGCCCTTCCAAAGTAGGAGCCTCTTCCTAATAAGATCAAGCATAGGGGTGCAGTGGTAAGCTGATAGTCTTGTCAGGATCAAAGAGAGGCCCAGGAATTTGATTGGAAGGTGGCCTTCGAGAAAGCCAGATTTCTCCAGGAAGGCTGATTTGTCTAACTCTGAAACCCCCGTAAAGAATAGCAGGGACTTGGCAGGATTGATGCGCAAACCTGAGAGCTCATGGAAGTGCTGGAGACAGAGCATGATGGACTCAAGCGAGGTAATCGAGGCCTTAGAGAAAAACATCAAGTCATCAGCAAAGGCTAAGTGAATAAGCTTGAGAGCTTTACATTTGGCCATCGGAGCGATAAGCATATGATCAGTACTAATCTGGATCTCTCTGGAAAGAACTTCCAAAGCCAAGGTAAATAAGTAAGGGGAGAGAGGACAGCCTTGACAAATGCCCACCGAAGCACCAAAGTAGCCTGCTGGGCTGCCATTCACCAGAAGCGAGAACATTGGGGACGAGATGCAAGAGGTAATCCAGTTGGCAAAGACCATAGGAAACCCCATCTTGATCATGACCTAAGCAATAAAATCCCACCTGAGCGAGTCAAAGGCGTTATGAATATCAATCTTCATAAGGATAGAAGGAGTATGGTTTTTCCTGTCAAAGCCTCTCACTATGTCATTGCACAACAGGATGTTGTCCGCAATATTTCTTCCAGGAAGAAAGGCAGATTGGTTGTCACTGACTAGCGAGTCCACAAAACCTTTTAGTCTTCTAGCAAGAATCTTGGCTAAAAACTTGTAAAGCAGGTTGCAAAGGGCAATGGGCCTGAAGTCATTCATGACATTTGCTCCCTTCCTTTTTAGGGATGAGATGAAGGAAAGTGTGGTTGATGCTCTTGATCTGAATGGGGTTGAAGAAGAAACTCTCAATGGCGGCAATGAGGTCAGTTTTGATGATATCCCAGCAGGCTAAAAAGAATCCCATGCTAAAACCATCAGGGCCCGGAGCACCATTCACCTTAAGGGAGTGTTTTGCTGCTACAATTTCCTCTTCATTTGGAATGGCACACAAAGAAGCATGCAGCTCTGGGGCAACAAACTTGTTGAGCAAGTGATCAGGGATGGGAGAATGATTCACCTGATGGCTGGTGAAAAAGTCTATAAAATGCTGAACAGCCAAGGCTTTGATGCCATCAACTGAAGTGACAAGGGAACCATCCGGGCGAGAGAGCTGAGAAATAGAGTTTGCATTGGCACTTGCTTTCACAGACCGATGAAAGTAGGCAGTATTCAAGTCACCCAGATCCAACCACTTGATTCTAGACTTTTGCTTAAGAAAGCTTTCTTCCCTAGCAAGCAAAGAAGAAAGCTCAATAGAAGTCTCTCTCTTCTACAGCAAGGGGGCCATTATGTAAGTCAGATTGTAACCGAAGCTGAATGGAAACCAACTTGTCTTTGCAATCAGCCACCTGGAGGGTAATGTTCCCAAAGGTATTGAGGTTCCAAACCTTGAGAGCAGCCTCGACATTTTTGAGTCTTTTTGAGAAGGAAAAAACCGGCTTGTTCCAGGCCTCAAGAACCAGGGGCAGAAATGAAGGGTGAGAGGACCACATGTTGAAGTATTTGAAAGGTTTAGGGCCACATGAAGAGAAGGGTTGGATGGTTAGGAAAATAGGAGAGTGATCAGAGATACCCAGGTTGTCAAAATGAGCTTGAGAAGAGAGAAGGTCAGGACCCAGAAAATTACCCACTAAGCAATCCTCTCAAAGCTTAGCTTCAGTAGAGAGAAGGTCAGGCGGGCAGAATACCACCTTCGAAGAGCCAACAGAAGAAGGTGGAACAAAGTGAAGAGGCAGTCCATCAGAGCGAGGGGAGGAACCAGCAGCAAGGATGGAACTCCAAGGGAGAGGCTGGGAAGCAGAGGGGCAAAGAGGGGAAGCAGGAGCAGGAGGGGAGGAAGCCATACAACAAGGAGGAGATGATGGAAGGAATCAGGTGGCCTGCCGGAAGGTCCGGCAGGGAAGGGAGAACGAGGAAGGGGAGAACGTCATCCAAGACAGATCAGAGATCTCAAGCCAACACTCCAGAGCTTGATTTATTTGTTAGTTAATTAGACTGCTATTAGGATTTTATTTTATTCCTAGAAGTTTTGCCTTAGGTTTTTTTTATTTATAAATAAACGTATGTGGCAGGGCAGAAAAGGGACGAGAAAGAAGAAAACAATTGTTTTTGAAGCTGTGAGAGGCAGTGATGGTGAGAGACCCTGGGTGAGAGGGTGAGAGGCTGAGAGAGTCCCCCTATCCCCCTCCAATATCCCCTTCTTCTAATCTTCTTATGTTCTTCTTTCACATGTAAACAGAAAAGAGCAATAAAGTTTCAATTATTCAATTTTGTTCTTCCCTTTGTATTGATCTTGCTGCTATCGATCTCCCATTGGTTTTTCCCTGGTTCGAGGTTGAGTTTGTATTACCAATGCAAATCAAATAAAAAAGAAATCGCATCAACTAACATAAGGAGTCACGCCACACCCCCTGACCCCCTCCACCACCCCCAGAATCAGGAAATAATAGAGGCCCACCAGAAACTTTTATGTAGGCCTGATTATCATCACAAGAGTGGGAACAGGAGTAGCATGCTTTTGACTTCTTGTTTTTCATTTTCTTATGGTAGAAGAGAATTCTTATCACCTAGCATCGACCTATCACACCCAAATTAATTCCTTCCAATATTAGTAAAAGATAACTTAATTGATCAAATGAAGCAATGAAATGAATGCATACTATGCATTTCATTCAGTAATTTGATGAGTCAAAACTAAATGACGTATAACCAGATTTTAAAATTGGCATTAAAGCAGTACAGATGTTCCTATGTTCTGGAATTGGAAGCAGCAATTCAGAGAGCATATTGAAAAATCTCATACAGCTTCAATTAAAGTAAAGGATCAGGAGTTTCAACTTTCAACAATGGAAAACATAATTGAAGAGAAAATAACCTGCAGAATGCATCAAACTGTGCATGCAAAAGTTTGTTAGAAAGTGTCAATGATTCCCCATCTTTTGATGTATTGTAAAATGTAAGTTCTGGACCAATAGCCTACAAAAAAAATTAGAATACTGTTAAATAGCGAATGACAATTGACAACATAAGAAACACGTTTGCAGGGGAGCACTTTGGATTTACCTCTGCTCTTCAATTTTCTTCAGTCTTTTTCTTCTAATTTCTTTATCTTCCAATTTTAACTGCCATTTCTTTTCTAACATGCATTTTTTCACTGCTTATTTCTTTGCACATATTTATATGGACCTGCCCATTGCCACCGTTCAAATTTCGGCGAAATTTCTGTAGTTTTGCTAATTTTGACATGGCTGAGACGAAACACTGATTCAGCATTGTTTGTTAGAGTTGTTAGAATATTTGTTGTATAAGAGTAGTTCTATCACTGTCTTGTTATAAGACATGACTAAGTTTTATTTCTTCTTTCTTTTTCTTATTTCCATTAACCTCCCTAGGGAGGTCTGTGTAATTTATAGAAGTTAATTAATGAAGTTAATATGTGTGTTGAGAATCACTCAACACACACAATCTTTTGATTTGATTTGGAAAGCCATCTCCTCCTCTAAGCTTAATGTCATTCGGCATAGGCACTTTTGGATCCCCCAAGGAACAGGCATATTGTTGTATCCTGAGGACTTGATTTGTCTCTCTTGCAGTCTCCCACCTCTGCATAGGTTGGGTAGCTTGTTCTCCCCCCTCCCTCTCTCTCCTTTTCCCTCTCTTGTATTCCCCCCCCCTCTTTCTCCCTGCTCCCTCCTGGGGTTTGGTAATATATTTATTCACCAAAAAAAAAAACACACAACCGATTCTCTCATTTCTCCTCTCTTCTCTTCTTCTTCACTCGGTTCTTGGCTTCTTGCTTCTTGTTCTCTTCCTTGAATCAACTCATTTGTACATTCCAACTTTGTTTCGGTCGAAATTTCGATCTTGTGTCGTGAAATGAAACAACTTTTTCACTTTACTTTAATACAATGTTTCACGAGTTCTCAACCAGAACTTGAATGTTTCGTCTATTTCACCTGTGGGAAGGAGAAAAGCACCATTTTGCTTGGATTTTGGCCATCTCACCTCATCAAACTGTTGGAATACACTATTGGGGGTTGCCACATCACTCCATAAACATCGATTGTTGCCTATTAATGAAGAATTGGCCACATTCAACATGTCCAAACATGTTCCGCCTCCGCCTGCGAGCGAAACTGGAGTATGTGTTTACTCATCCACTCCAAGAGGCAAAACCGATTGGGTTCCTAAATGTTTGGAAAATTTGGTGTATTTGTACTACAATATGAGGCTGAAGATGCAGCACAAATGCATGGGTATGCCGGTATGGAGAACGACAGGGACAAGATCGAGCTCGCTGACATTTTACAAGTGGAGTCAGAGGAAGAGTATTCCTTGGTGGAGTGAGTGTGACTGTGTGAGCAGGTGATGGATCAAGCTGGGGTAGGCCAAACCCCCATACAGCCAATCAAGTGAGTGCTGATGTGGATGCATATATGGCTTCAAAGGGTTGGATACACTCACAGACACCCCGACTTTTCGAGGCTGCACCTAGCAGGGATGATGATGAGGACCCATAGTAAGTTCAGGAACGGCAATAATAAGGGTACAAATACGTATGGCAATTAAACGGACCACACGGAAATAATACTTTTCAAAAATCCGGCGCAATAAAACGTGTACGGCAATGCTACGGTACGTGTTTAATACGGTTGCTATGTAAAAATCCAGGAGCAAAAATACGGGCATATATTCACTATGCAACAGGCATGTACCCCTAATAAACACAATAATAGCATTTACTAATGTGCCTAAATATATAGTTTGATTGGTTAACAAGCCTAGATTCATTACAATCTTCATTGTAGAGCTTAGAATGGCCAATCAAAAGGGATGATTGAAAGGAATTAGATAGACTACCACATTACAATCTTAATGAATATTGCTCATATCCCTGTTAAAGTCCAAAAATAACAGCTGAAATGAAAAAATATAACCAACAAAGGTCCTTCAATGGTTTCCTGAAAACTGTGGATCAAGTATAACATAATCAAAGTCTAACAGATATTCTACCAAATAAATCAAAACATCAAAGACAAAGTAAGACATTATGTGTTATAGAACCATGAAAATCCACAATATTATCTATTACAAGAAAATGTATTTGATACAATACCAGAAATAAGAGAACCAGATTAGAGAAGGTGGGAGAGAAGAGAGAAGAGGGAGAAAGAGGAGAAGAGAAAGAGAGCAAGCCGTAAGAGAGAAGACCTGCGTGAGAACTTAATGTTCTCTCGCAGGTTAATATGATTTATTTATATAAAACTTAACTGGACAGAATTGCCCTTACATAGTCGAAATATAAAAGACAGAAATATAAAGGACAGAAACAAAGGAATAAAGTAACTACACAAAGACCTATTTGCCCCATATAACTCACGACTTCAACACTCCCCCCCAAGCTGGAGCATATATGTCACCCATGCTCAGCTTGTTACAACAAGATCGGAAAGTAGGAGCAAATAAAGACTTTGTGAACACATCAGCAACCTGATCAGACGAAGAGACAAAAGGTGTCTCAACCCTTCAACACGGCACTGCGAACAAAGTGACAATCCACTTCTATATGCTTAGTCCTCTCATGAAAGACGAGATTACTAACAATATAGATGGCCGCCTGGTTGTCACAAAACATCTTCATTGGGGTTGGAATAGAAAAACCCATCTCAAGAAGGAGAGACCTAACCCACATCAGCTCTGCTGTGGTATGGGCCATGGCTCTATACTCAGCTTCAACACTGGACGTGGCAATCGTGGTCTGTTTCTTGCTCCCCCACGTAACCAAGTTTACCCCCAACAAAAGTGCAATATCCTGTAGTAGATCGACGGTCACTAGCAGAACCTGCCCAATCAGCATTAGAATAAGCAACCAGCTCCATATGTTTATTTGGACGATAAATCAGTCCTTTCCCAGGGGCTCCCTTCAAATACCGAAGAACACGGATAGCTGCATCCCAATGATACTTGCAAGGGGACTGCATGAACTAACTAAGAACCCCAACAGCATAGGAAAGAGTGCCCAAGTGCCTATTAACCCACCCACATCCCTTTTATATCCGATGTGGGACTATTTTTTTTTACCTTATGTGTGGATATCCAAACATAAACAACTATAAAAAATTTAGCATTTGGTTCATAGCAACTTAACATTTCTAGTCACTATAGATTCAGTCCATGTTCTATCGTGGTCTATATCTTATTTATAATAAACCAAAACAAAACATGAAAGGGACATTCCCCCTTTCGTGCAATTGTAAAACCTAACACGATGCAGAGAAGAATGGAAATCGCAAACTTAATCACATAATGTGCACAAAGATTTACGTGGTTCGGCAAGGTTGCCTATGTCCATGGTGAGATGAGATCTGTTTCACTATCAATGGAGAATAGGGTTACCGTCGCTCATTCCTCACACCTCTCTCAGATTTGCAATACAGAGAAAGAACTCTCGCTATAGATTTATAACGAAACCCTATACAGGAAATTTACTGAAATACCCACGTAGTCCTTAAAAAATTTTCCTCGGGGGCTGCCATTCCGTGGCCCCCGGAGGCTCCATACAGCAGTCCATCATCAGAAGTCAAGACACCAAAACCTCAACAAGCTTTTAACACACCCCTTAAGATGGAGTACAGCAAAAGCATAGTTATCAAGGCGGGAAAGCGACCATGGCGTTTTAGAAGGACAAAATTCAAGGCAACACCGTCATGGCGCCCAAGGCGTCCAAGGCGACCAAGGAGCCTAGGCGCCATGGTGACGCCTTGATAACTATGAGCAAAAGTGATGTAGATAAATCACCTAAATGGGCTGATTATATTGGAAATAAGCCTTGGGTTGGGTTCTATACATGTTGGGCCTTTGATCCCATGAGTTTTCTTTGCAATGGATCACTTTAATGGTCCTAAAATATGGGTAAAAAGTAGGAAAACGGGATTTACTTCATTAGTTTAGTTAAGAGTCTTATTTTGAATCAATTTCTTTCATTATTTTAATTTCCTAGTCAATTTATGTTACCTTTTTTATGGGTGACTAAAAATTTCATTGAGAAAAATCCCCCTGAGGGAGATACAAAGAGGAAAGGCTAAAGAGCCAAGAAAGCACTAAAAACAGCCTAAATACAACCCACAATGGACAAAATTCCAAGAAACAGTATGTATATTTCTATGGGAATCAGAGAACCGAACAGGAACTGCCGAAAGTTTGCTTTTGATATCGAAAGAGTTGGAATCCCAAATCTGATTAAAGGATCCAGATTTGGTAGTCCATCTTATAAGATTTTTTTTCAAACCAACTGCGATGAATTGCAGCACTAAAAGCCAGTTTACCCACTCGATCACAAAAAAGAAAAGCCACTGAAAATCATATCCACCCAAATCCATTCTCTATGAAAAAAACAGGAAGAATCGGCCGCCTAACCAGCCAGCAACAAGCAAGAAGCCAAGATCAGATCTTCAAGGAGAATGGGCATTTGAAGAAAAGGTGATCAATAACCTCTTGACCATTCCCGCAAAGGATGTAGCAAGGGGACATTGAGATTTGCCTACTAATGAGGAAAGCCTACGTAGGAAGACAATTCCGAAAGGCACACTAGACGGTGAAGCTATAACGAGGGATGTGGCTTGAAAACCAAACAACATTTCGCCAAATGACAGTATCACGATGAGCTCTAACAAGGTTCCATGCAGACTTCAAACTAAACAAGCCAGACTAGGAAGTTGTCCAAGAGATAATGTCACCCCTTCCAAAGGGGGCTCTGTGAATGTGAGAAGAGCAGCCCAGATAAGATCCGGAGTGGGGGGAGACGGGGAAGGGAGATCCCAAGAAGACCCTCTAATGATGTGAGAGACCATGGCCTGTCTATCAAAGCCCAGAATGTAAATGGTTATGTCACCCACCTCCAAATAGAAGAAAACCAGCCAGATGCCAATTATCTAACCAGAGTCTAATAGAGACACCATCATTAATCGATGTAGAGATTAGAGCGGGACAGTCCAAATAGAGTCCTTTTTTTGGTATTTATGATAAACACAATCAACCTAGATACTTTGTTTCTTGGAGGCGATCTTCCAAATCAACTTTAAGATTCCTGATGTATTGGAGTCCTTGAACCGCCTAAGCCCCAAATTCCCCCTCAGCTTTTGGAAGGCAAACTGAATCCCAGGAGGTAGGGTGCAGAAATCTGGAAGTTTTGGATCCTTTCCAAAGAAAAGAGCACATAAGGCCTTCCAATTTTACAATGATCAACTAAGGGATACCAAAAATACCTAAACAGTAAAGATAGGAAGCCTGGAGGACTGATTTGATTAGTACAAGGAGCCCTGCATAGGAAAGGAGTTTACCTTTCCATAGTTGGAGTCTTTTGCGCATGATATCAAGCATTGGGTGCAATGATGAGCAGTCATCCGAGAGGACCGAGAGGGAATCAAGGGGAAGCCCAGATATTTGTTAGAAGTCATGTAATAGGGGTAGTTTAGGAACTAGTCCCATTACTAGTTGCCTTATTATGTAATTGTGTTTTTCTTCTTTATTTCCCTTGTACTTCCCTTAGGGAGGTAGATGTAATTTCCTATTTGTTATGATTGAATTAATATAGGTGTATGGAGAAGCCTCTCCAACACAATCAATTACAACCCAAATATTCTCTTCTCTCTTCTCTCTCTTCTCTTGCTATCTTCTTCCTCCTCCAACTTCTTCCTTCTATCTTCTTACCTCGTAAACCTAAAATCTAACTTGGTATCAGAGCAGGCTCAAGGTTTGAGAGTCGTGTTCAGTCCCTATTTTCATTCTTTCTCTTCTCTTTGAAATCCTTTGTGTCAAGGATTCCAAAGAGGAGATTCCTGTGTACAGCTTTGCTTAAAGAGTATGGAATAGGCTCATTCTAGCCTCTTTTGATGATCGAAGGATATACCTGAGCTGTTTTGAAGCTCTCTTAAAGGTTTAGATCTCACACAGCTGCTGCTACAAGTTTCGCGAGGTTCAGGTTCAGGTTGCAGCTGCTGCTATTCTCGGATTGCTTTTGTGTCTTGGTCAGGCTCATTTGCATCGCCCTAGGACACTTATGAGGATGGCTATGATCTTCCTTGCTGATTGAAGAAGCCATATGAGCAGATTTGCTTCTTGTGTGGGATCCTCTGTTCTGCCCAGGTAAACCCGAGAGTGTTTGCCCTTTTTTTTTCTTGCTTTGAGCTATAGTTTGATGCCTCTTGGTTGAGGGATGTGTATGCACAGCCTTTGTGAGGCCTTTCCTCTTGTTTGAAGTTGATACTACTCCTTGCTAGCTTTGTCGTACAGTATTATAAGGGACTGCTTGCTGGACTGATGTTGGAATGCACTAGAAGTGCTTGATTTAAGTCCTCTTAAAGATTTGCTGCTAGGACTGCTTCGGCAGTGTGCTATCCTAGGCTGCCTATTGGAATTTTTGCTTGTTTGGGTTGAGTGTGTACTCACCACTTGTCTTTGGTGTTCTTGTTTATTGTCAAATCCCTTCCATCATGGCTGCTTCAGATGCATCTATGCTTGGTACTGCTGATTCACAGCCCTCTATTATTGTCCCTTAGTTGGCTTATGAGAGTACTCACCAACAGATTTCTTTTGTGAAGCTTGATGGTACTAATTACCTAGATCGGTCACATTCTGTGAGACTTTCACTTAGGAGTAAGGGAAAACTTGGATATATCACAGGTGCTATCAAGGCTCCCACAGCTGGTTCACCTACTTTTGATAAATGGGAGACTGAAAATTCTACAGTTATGACATGGTTGATCATCTCCATGAAGCCCGAGATTGGGAGAAGGTTTATAAGGAAGGAAACAGCCAAAGGTATTTAGGATAGTGTCTCTATGGCCTTAGACAGAGTAGGTGACACTGCCAAGGTCTATCAGCTCCATAAAAAAATTCACTCATTGAAACAAGGTGACAGCACTATTTCTGAGTACTATAGTGCGTTCCTTAATCTTGTAGAGGAGCATGATCACAATAGGGACCTTCATTTGACTAACCCAGAGGATGAAGCAAAAGTGTATCTGACTCTTGAAAAGGAGCGTGTCTTCTCTTTACTTGGTGGTCTGAACCCTAACTATGAGCCAGTTAGACTCCAGCTGTTAGGCCGGTCTCCCCTTCCCTCTCTTAGTGAAGTCTGTAATTACTTACAGAGTGAAGAGACCAGGCGGCTTACTATGGCACCACCACCAGCATCATCTGAGAGATCAGCCCTTAATTCTAGTTCTGTTCGAGACACCCGTGGAGGTGGTAGAGGCCCAGGGCCTAACCATGAGGAAGCCAGTACTGTGGAGACAGTTGGTGCCAGTGGAGTTGGGCGAGACAGATTTAAATGTGACCATTGTGGACGCATTGGACACACCAAGGATAGGTGTTGGTCTCTCCATGGTCGTCCTCCTAGTATGTGTGGTCGTGGTGGCCGTAAAGGGGGAGCTCGAGCTCATTCCGCAGCGGCGACTAATGCTGATGCCCCACAGGATGACTCCACTTTCATGGATGCAGTGGTTCGCAGGGTTGTGTCACAGTTGAGCACATCTTCTACATCTAGTATGGCTGGATCCTCATCATCCTCAGCTTTGCAGGTCTCCACCTCAGCTTCTACTGCCGCCCAGTCTTGGGCCATTGACTCGGGTGCCACAGACCACATGACTGGTACGTCTCATTATTATGATTCCTATACCATTTGCTCTAGTAAGGACAAGGTTAGGGTAGCTGATGGCTCCCTTTCCTCCATATCTGGTAAGGGTAATATCCCTGTGACATCATCTATTTCCCTCTCTTCTGTTCTTCATGTCCCTAACCTTACACTAAATCTTTTATCTGTGAGTCATCTGACTAAATCTCTCAACTGTTGTGTCAAATTTTTTCCTTCTCACTATCTTTTTCAGGATTTGGTGACAAAGAGGATTATTGGTAGTGGACGTGAGGAGCAAGGCCTCTACTTTTTTTATCCGTTTTTGCCCATAGCTCATTCCTATGTGTGTGGACGTAATGATAGTAGTTCTGTGGATTCTGTTATGTTATGGCATCGTCGTCTTGGCCATCCATCTTTTGCTGTAATGAGGAAACAATTGCCTCACTTATTTTCTTCTATTGCCTCTTCTCATGTTTTTCAATGTGAACCATGTATGTTTGCCAAACATTGTCAGTCTTCATATCCTTATCATGGTAATAGAATTGTTGCTCCTTTTCATATTGTGCATACTGATGTTTGGGGTCCTTCCCCTACTTCTTTATTTGGCTTTCGTTACTTTGTGTCATTTATTGATGATTTTTCCCGTGCCACATGGACTGAGCATAAGAGTGATGTTTATGATGCCTTTCACAATTTTTACCAAATCATCCTTACTCAATTTGAGACCCGCATCAAAATTGTGCGATCTGATAAAGGGGCAGAGTACATGTTTGGTAGCCTTCAAACCTTCTTTACTACTCATGGCATTATCCATCAGCTAGCGTGTGTTGACACACCCCAACAAAATGGGGTTGCTGAGAGGAAAAATCGCCATCTACTGGAGGTCACCCGTAGTCTATTGTTTGGCATGCATGTCCCCAAGACCTTCTGGTCCACAGCTCTTCTCACTGCCTCCTTTCTCATCAATCGTATGCCTACCAAGCTTCTTACTTTCAAATCTCCCTTGGACATCTTATCTCCCAAGACCTCTGCTTTTTCTCTTCCTCCTAGAGTCTTTGGCTGTGTTAGTTATGTGCATGTTAACAAATCTGCCCGCACTAAACTTGACCACAAAGCTCTCAAGTGTCTCTTCCTTGGGTACTCTTCTACTACCAAGGGGTACAAGTGTTATCATCCTTCTTCCCGCTGATGTATCATTTCCAAGGATGTTACCTTTCTTGAGTCAGTCCCTTTCTTTGTCCCTTCTCAGCATCCTCTTCAGGGGGAGAATTGTGGGAGTGAACAGGCTACTGATGATTTCTTTCTTTCTCCTCTACCTACATCTCCTTTTATGCTTGACATTGGAAAACACAGGACTGTAGATGTGGTTGAGGTTGATGACCAACCACCAGGGGGGAATACAGATTTGGTTGTTGAAAGTGGTTCTGGTAAGGAGAAGGATTACCACATTACATACAAAAAAGGTGAAGGCTTGCATACTACCAAGAGTCCTCTTCAGATCCAGATCCACATCCTGAGATTCATTCTTCTCAATCAGGTGACATTTCTTCTCCTCCATCTGATTTGGACCTTCCTATTGCTATTAGGAAAGGGAAAAGAACTTGTACTAATCCTATATCCCAGTTTGTTTCCTATGATGCAATTTCTCCTACAGGCCTCGCCTTTATTACTGCTCTCTCTACTACTTCCATTCCCAAGAATGTCATTGATGCTATGTCTGACCCAAAGTGGAGACAAGCCATGTTTGAGGAGATGATGGCACTTGAGAAGAATGGTACTTGACAACTTGTAGACCTTCCCAAGTGACGTGTCCCAGTTGGATGCAGATGGGTCTACACAACCAAGTATAAATCTGATGGCAGTATTGAGAGATACAAAGCAAGGTTGGTGGCCAAGGGGTACAGTCAAGTCTATGGAATTGACTACCAGGAGACATTTGCCCCTGTGGCTAAGCATAACTCAGTAAGAGTTCTTTTATCTTTGGCTGCCAATAGCGATTGGCCTTTATATCAGTTGGATGTGAAGAATACCTTCCTTCATTGTGATTTGGAAGAGGAAGTGTACAGGCAAACTCCACCAGGCTTCAAGATGCCTTCAGCTTAAGGGAAAGTGTGCCTCCTTAAGAAGGCTCTATATGGTCTCAAACAGTCACCAAAGGCATGGTTTTTTTTTTTTGGGTGAATAAGTATATATTACCAAACCCCAGGAGGGGGGGGGCTAGAAGGAGAAAAGGAGAGGGAATGTACAAGGGAAAAAAAGGGGGGGGGAGAAAAGGGGAGAACCAGAGTCAAGTCCTCCTTAAGCTAGAAGGGGACCGCAACAAACTACTATCCAAACCCCAGGTAACAACAATGTGCCTGTTCCTTGGGGTATCCATGAAGGAATGGTGAGGTATAGTGCTGATCTTAGAGGAAACTTCGAAGGAGATGTCTTTCCAAATCAAGTCGAAAGATCTAGATTTGGAAGTCCATCTCCTAAGATTCCTCTCCATCCAAATATGATGGACAACAGAGCCAAAAACAAGTTTGTCAGGCTATTCTGAAGAATGGATATTCCCAGAGCCAAGCTGATCATACTCTCTTTACCAAGCGGAGTAATGGTACTATCACAGCTCTCATCGTCTATGTTGACGATATCGTGGTCACAGGAGATGATACAGCTGAGATAGCTAAATTGAAGAGCTACTTGGCACAGCAATTTGAGATCAAAGATCTGGGTCCCTTAAAGTACTTCTTAGGAATAGAAGTATCAAGGACCAAGAAAGGAATCAACATATGTCAGAGGAGGTTTATTCTTGACTTGTTGACAGAGACAGGGATGTTAGGCTGCAAACCAGCAAACTCTCCTATTGAGCAGAATCACAAACTAGGAGAGGACTGTGGTCTTTCTCTTGTTGATGCGGGGAAGTATCAAAGGCTAGTAGGGAAGCTTATCTATCTCTCTATGACTCGGCCAGATATCTCTTATGCAGTGGGAGTTGCCAGCCAATTCATGCATGCTCCCAAGAGTGGCCATTTGGATGTTGTGTATCGCATTCTAAGGTATTTGAAGTCCTCTCCAAGGAAAGGACTGTTGTATGCAAAGCACAACCACTTGAGAGTGGAAGGTTTCAAGGATGCCGATTGGGTTGGTTCCATTACAGACAGGAGATCTACCTCCGGCTATTGTACCTTTGTGGGAGGTAACTTAGTCACATGGAGGAGTAAGAAACAGCATGTTGTGGCCAGATCTAGTGTCGAGGCAGAATTTAGAGCTATGGCACATGGAGTGTGTGAGCTCATCTGGCTAAAAAGACTTGTTCAGGAACTGGGACTTGACACTGAAGGACCCATGAGACTGTACTGTGACAACAAGGCTGCCATCAGTATTGCTCACAACCCTGTTCAACATGACCGGACTAAGCACATTGAGGTTGATAGGCATTTCACCAAGGAGAAGATAGACTCTGGCTATATTTGTACTCCTTTTGTGAAGACTAGTGATCAGTTGGCAGATATCTTCACCAAGGCTCTTGGCTCTCCTCAGTTTAGTTCTTTCCTAAGCAAGCTGGGAATGCATGATATATATTCTCCAGCTTGAGGGGGAGTGTTAGAAGTCATGTAATAGGGGTAGTTTAGGAACTAGTCCCATTACTAGTTGCCTTATTATGTAATTGTGTTTTTCTTCTTTATTTCCCTTGTACCTCCTTTAGGGAGGTGGATATAATTTCCTATTTGTTATGATTGAATTAATATAGGTGTATGGAGAAGCCTCTCCAACACAATCGATTACAACCCAAATATTCTCTTTTCTCTTCTCTCTCTTCTCTTGCTATTTTCTTCCTCCAACTTCTTCCTTCTATCTTCTTACCTCCTAAACCTAAAATCTAACTATATTTGACTGTAAGTGAGTCAAGGGAAAATCCAGAGATCTGTAAAAGGCCAAAAGGGTGGCTTTGAGGTCCTCAGAGATACCAGAAATGAAAAGGAGGGACTTTGAGAGGTTCGCACGAAAACCAGACATAGACTCAAAGTGGTTAAAGCAATAAATATTGGATTGAAAAATAAAATACGTCGCTGAAGAGTAACTTTGACTAATTTATTGTGGGCTTCCTATAGTTCCTCCTTGCTCCCCAAAAAACCTAAAGACAAAAGAGAAAACCCTACGACGACACTGAGGAGCAGCCCGGCCCTTCTCCTTCTCTCTTTCTCCTCCCCCCCTCTCGCCCTTCCTTTCTTCCTCCTTTCCCCTTCTTCCTCAACTCCTCTCCTTTCCTTTCTTCCTCCTCCTTTTTCTTCCCTTCTTCTTTGGGATTTTGAGCTTGGTCTCCTCGTTCGAACCCGCGAAGTGCTAGTAGTCATCACCCTTGCTTGACTGCAGTCCTGCTTGTCGACAGCCCATTCAGGTTATTGTATCGTCGACGTGTGTCTTGCCTGGGTTGCCGACCTGCAAGTTACCCTCCCGCTAGGTCTGTTTCCAGGCTCATTGGGGTCTCTCCTGGTCCCGATGCTTTGTGGGCTTTCGTCTCCATCAACTGCTCTTTGCTGGGTCACCTCCCCTGCTGGTTACCTTCTTCACTTAGTTTGATGACTTGTCTCTTCGCCTATAGCCCAACTTGCTTTCTCTCTCTCGCCAGATGTTCTTCATCACCAGAACTCTCAGTCGTCGCTCATCGCCAGCCTCTTGGACTGCTGTTGCTTGGCCGCAAGCTCTTCTCGGTCAGTCTTCTGTCTGATCTGCCTGGCTCGCTCGGCTAACGCCGTGCTTCTACTAGCTGCATAGTCTGCCATCTGCAACCTATGCTCGGCTAAAAACCGTTTCGCCGTTGCCCACCGTAAGGCCGGTGCCTCTCCGACGTGGCTTTCACCTTCGCTTGGCTTGCTTCAAGCTTGGCTGTGGTCCTCCGCTTGGCCAGCGCCCCTCTATAGCGGCTGGTTGTTTGGCTCCGGTGATGCTCCGTTTTCATCTCGGTGGCAGGTCCAAGATGAGATGAGAAAGTTAGTTTAGGGTTTGTGGTTCTCTACCTGGAAATGACTAGGCTGCCCTTTTCTTTCTATTGGGCTTCTAAGCTCTTGTGAGCTTTTGTGCTTCTTGGGCTTCCTTTCTGGATTTTGCCCATTGGGCTTTGGATTTTACAGGCATAGCCTTCTTCCAGTTGGCCTTGTAATTCATTTGTGGCCTTGTGCCCTTCTACGCTCTGTCTCCCCCCCCCCCCAATTTTTCTTTTCCTTTGGTAATGAATTAAATTACTTATTCAACCAAAACAAAAAATGGATTGGACAGAGATGGGGTCTGCTTTGAAGAAGAGCATGAGATCATCAGCAAATGCTAGGTGAGCGAGGTTTAGGGCTTCGCATTTTGGGATGGGGGTAATGAGCTTCTAGTCAGTGCAGGATTGGATGCATTTGGAGAGGACCTCGAGGACAAGGGTAAAAAGGTAAGGGGAGAGGGGGCACCCTAGACGGATGCTAGTGGTAGATGAAAAATAACCCGCTTGACTACCTTGACAAGGACACAGAAGTGAGGCGAGGAGATGCAGTGGTAGACCCAGATTGGGGGGGGGGCATCTTTTGTTCAGGACATCCACAATAAAATCCCAACGTAAGGAGTCAAAATCCTTGTGAATGTCCACTTTCAGAAGGGCCAAGAGAGATTGGTTTTTTCTACCAAAACCTCTGACTATCTCATGGCAAAGGAGAATGTTATCTGAAATGCATCTGCTACGGACAAAATTTGACTGACTTTCACTGACTAAAGAGTCTACAACCAACTTGAGACAGTTTGCCAAGATTTTAGCAATGAACTTGTAAAGAAGATTGCAAAGGGAAATAGGGCAAAAGTCAGACATGGAGGAGGCACCCTCTCCTTAAGGGATGAGACAAAGGAAGGTATTATTAATTCAATGAACTTGGGAACGGTTAAGAAAAAAAGCTTTGGATGCCTTTTTTAAGGTTATATTTAAAAATGTCCCAGCAAGCTGTGAAGAATTCCATACTAAATCCATCAGGACCAGGAGCACAGTTTGCCTTATGAGAAAGAATGGCTGAGTGGATTTCGGATTCAGAAGGGATGGACTGGAGGGATGGGAGAAGGGAGGGAGGGATGACTTTGGAGAGGAGACCATCAGAAATGGGAGAGGGGAGGGGAGGGAGGGAGAAAAGAGCTGCTCAAAAAGGGTTACAGCCACAGATTTGACGTCCACAACAGCAGTGAGGGGGCCATTTGGGGAGTCCAAGGAAATGATGGAATTGAAGTTGGTTCTGTCTCTGAGGGATCGATAGAAATAGGCTGTGTTTGAATCACCAAGTTCAAGCCATTTAATGCAGGATTTTTGGCGGAGAAGGCTTCCTTCTTGGGACAAGAGGTCTTGGAGATGAAGTGAAGTAGATTTTTCCTCTTCAGCAAGCAGAGGATTATGGAAATTGGATTGGAGACGGGATTGGATATCAGCTAGCTTTGCTTTGCAGTCAGAGACAAGAGAGGAGATGTTGAGAAAATTAGAGGCATTCCACCTTTTGAGGGCAATTTTAACATTTCGGAGTTTCATGGCGAAGGAGGGAAGGGGGGAGATGGAGGGAGATTGGTTTGTCCAGGCTGCGGTCACAGTATCAAGGAAAGAGGGGTGAGTAATCCACATGTCAAAAAACTTCAAGGGTTGGGGCCAAAAGAGACAAGGTTTTATGTGGAAGGAAATGAGACAATCATCAGAGAGATACAGTAGGTTCCAAAAGAGGCATGGGAGGAGGGGAAGGTACTGAGCCAAGCTTACCAGAACACGAACCAGTTTACAAGCAATCCGGGCAAGACCCACTCTTTTGTTGTGCCAAGAAAATCTTTGACCTGACCATCTCAAGTCATTCATCCCAGTATCCTCCAAACATTCATTAAAGGCATCCACCTAAGGGTCCAAAAAACAATTGCCCCCTTCCATAGCCCATGGAAGAGATCCAACCTGGAGAGCAATGCGGCAAAGATCTTCCCAAAGGATGAGTCTGTCTTGGGCAATGTTTGAGGCGTAAATGGTGGTGAAGAGGTCAAACAGTAGCAAATCAGCAAATCAGACAACCTTTCGCTGTAGCAAATCAGCAGATTTGGTTTTCACCTTCTGAAAATTTCGCTGTAGCAGAACTTCGACGATACCAGGTATGATTCATCATACATCAATCTTCAATGAAACCCATAAGAAACTCTAGTTCTTCTATCAACTAGGGTTTCACACACCTCAAACCAAAATTCTAAAACAACTCTCAAAACGGCTATCAAGGAGAATCAGGTACTGGTTACAGCTCTGATACCATGTGACAAACCCAGAACCTGGAACCAGCACCTGCAAAGTAGAAGAGAGAGAGGATTTGCTGAACCCACCATCGATTCAGTCTATGTTCTATCCTGGTCTATATCTTATTTATAATCAACCAAAACAAAGCAAAGAAAACACGATATGGACATTCCCCCTATCGTGAAACCTTTAACAATTCACATTCTTTGAAAGACGATGCATGAGCATGCCACTTAGATGAAACCCTTCGAGTAAAACAAAATAATACTGGAATTAAGCAGAACATTAATCCAAATCATTAATTCAATATCGGCTAATCCACTAAAGAGAAAAAGACAGTACTTGACCTGCAGCTCAATAATTAACTCGGTAGAACTATCAGCTGCAATATTTTTTGTTGGTACACTGTTAGTCCTTTCCTCTGAAGAGTTACAGTGAGGACCATCATTCAGACTCTCCAAGAATACATGATCATCTTCAGAAGCTGAATAGCTACTGTTAGCCCCCAATACAATACAAGAATCCAAATACCGCCCATTCTGCACCAAAAGTATGCAAGCAGATCACTGACTAAGTTCTTTGCCACTGATAATTTTAATATTTGACCAAGAAAGCTAGAGATGCTGAAAAGACCAATATTTGGGGGACAAATTGTACCTTAATAAAGACATTTTTAAATTGCAACCTTTTTCCATCTCCCACATAGATTATCGCTTCTGTGCTAAGACAAGAGAGATTGAGACCACGGCTGTTCTGTAAGTATAAGTTTCCACCTTTACCATCATAAATAAAATGGTCAAATCTTTCATCATCAACAATAAGAGGTCTCTGAGGTGAGAGTGAGAAATCAAAAGACGGCTGATTATAAGTCGGTTGATCCAAAATAATTGCATCAACCATATTGAGAGGGTTCTCATCTTCTTGATTTGAGAGCATATTGCGAACTGATGGTACAAAGAACTCAACAACAGCAAGTAGAAAATCAAGTGCAACTAACAATTGTGGCCTTTGAATGCATAATGATACAGTGGTTGTTGACTGGCTAAACTTAGCATCAAGAATAAGCATTGTAGGTACTGGGTTTACAATGTTTTCTTTCAAGACGTTTTTATCTGCATTGACCAGTTGTTCATTACCATCATCAGTGACATAGTGAAGGGGACTATACCCAATACTCTTGGGTTTTCTTATTGCCAGTCTAAATTCTTGCTCTGTTCCCTCACGATCATCAATGACACTGAAACCCTTAAGTGTTGCTGAAAGAAAGCCCTCGTCAAGAGTATTAGACTTATAAAGAAGCCACGCACCACTTGCCTGTTAGCAAGAAGATAGTAATAAACTAAAATGCCACATATCCACACATGAAAATATTTGACAACAGAATTCCAAATACAATGATAAGCAGCCAATTTCTTTACAAGTTTCACAACCTATCTCATCAGCAATTGGAAAAACATAAAAGTATTGTCAGCACTCTTGATTAAAATAAATGTCTGTTTTCCCAAACCCTCCTCTGATAGGTGAATATAATAAAAATAAAATAGACCAGTGTTGGGCTTTAAACTTAGCACACTTTATAAAGAAGGGTCAGTGTAGGGGCAGGACCAGCTCAGAGATATATCCACCTCATTAAGAGAGTTAGAGCTTTATGTGCCAAGCAAGAATTTTCGTTTACTTGGAGGACGTGTGCTTTCTCTAGCTGATGAGTTGATTGAGTCGGGTTTCTAGCCTTGCATTTTTTCAATATAAGATTTTTAAAATGTTAATTGTGATGACAGCAACAAATGCAGACTTTTTTTGGGGGGGGGGGGGGTAGCAATCAATTTTATTCACAATTTTTACCTGGAGAAAATTGTCATGGTCAAGAATTATAATTTATTATACGAAATAAAGGATACAGATAAAGTAGGTTCAGTTTATATATTGGAAAATAACTTTTGTTATTCTTGTTAAAGCAACGTGGATACCGAATAACCATATTTGTCTCCAGGCTCCAGCTACTTGTGTTTGTCATTGCCTTCAGTTATTCTGAATTCCAAGTTATGTTAATTATATAATTATCAATTGCATCATCTGAAATTAAAGACTTATTCATGCAGTCATTTTGTGAATATAGCAATGCACCGGCAGTTACAAAGCCAAGGAAAGGGCTTCATGTTAAGGTGCTGAGGACTATTAAATGGTTTCTTCATTATAAATATATATTTTAATTGTTTTAATTGAATTTTGTGTATTTTAATACTAAATTATGTGTAGAATAGGATACATTAGACGAAGTACACAGGGTACAGCATACACTTGCAACCTAGGGTCCAAAATCAAACTACTATTTTGGGTTTTTTTTTTTTAATATAAAGGATCCAATATGTTTAGAGATGCTTAATTAAGGTTTTCCTGAAGTTCCGAGCCAAAATATGACCATTTAACCACCAAAATGCCCAAACAAAACATGCAGCTGAAATGTACCAGATTTCAACCAAAATCCAAAATTTACAGTTTCGACCGAGGTCAAAACCTTGGTTGAAACCAAAAATATTGACTATTGTTGCATGTTGAGGTCTTTTGGAAGAAAGGATTAGACGAATTAGTGACAATACCATTGACCTAATCCTAGGATATGTTAGGATGTTGGATCACCACTTTTGGATTGGAATATGCATTGAAAGAATTCAAAGAGACAGTTGCTCTTTAGTTTGTTTTTGGACGATTTTATGGAATGCTGTTACCATGTTTTTGTAACATCATTTATCATAGTTTAACATAAAAACCTCTTTGATTATGATGTGGAGAAGATGTGCATAAAACTATGTGGAAAAAAAAAACAAAAATAATGCCATAAGAGTTTTACTAAAACTTCAATCAGAAACCTTTTAAAAGAGAGAATGGATACTGGAGCTTTGTTCAGCCAAACCTACAAGAAAGAATCAAATACCTGCAATGTGGCCAGAACAGAATCCCTTGATACTCCAGAATGCAGGCATAATTCAACCAAATTAATGGCAACCGAAACTTTCATGGAAACCCATGATTCTCTCTCTTGCATTTCGAATTCAACAATGGAAGCTACAGGAACAAGAGGTTCTGCCACCTCATCTGCCTCAAGGCACTGTTCCAGTGGTGGAACAGTATTTGGAGTCTCGGACAAATTAGATACTGCACATTCTGTAATTATCTGGTACTCTTTGTTGGATAAAGCAGCCTTCAGCTCATCTATCTGGAGGTGAAGAGATAAAATGGCCAGAAGTGAAATTACAGCTCCAAGGCATAATGTTCTCCATTAAATTTTTAAAATCCATTTAACAATCAAGAAAACTCACAAGCAGTTATAATCTCACCAACCAACCCTAGATTACCTTGATTGTAACCTCTGTGTTCGGGGTTTGATGCAGCAAATCCCTAAGTGACCTCCTAATAATTACTGAAAACCCCTTGACATCTTGAATTATGCTTTCACCAGATTCTTTTCCACTACCAACAGTTAAATTGACATTCTCAACCTGCATGATATTGGTGTGGTAGATAACATCACAATTCAGTCACACAAAGTTGACATAAAAGTAGTATGAAATTCTTAGTTCACAGTGGAAATTATATCAAGGAAAATTGAAACAGAAAAGGAGCAGAGAAATTGGCTAGCATTTCACAAATCATTCACACAGTTCACCTAACTCAGTGTGAATCATCGACTAGGGAGACTTAGGAATGGAATCAATTTGGGATCACTGGAATCCACTCAAGTTTTCATACAGTTGAAAAAGTTCATAATTACAATGAAGTTGTAATGACACCAAGTGAAAACAACCTTCATAGTTTTTATTACAATAAGTTGACTTTTCGACAAAGACAACTTTCCAACCTGCTAATACTAAAGAAAAAAAAGCAATTTTAGATGTCCAACATATGAATTAGTGTTAATTTCTTTGGGAAACTTGTTGAAAAGATATGTTCACACAATTTGAGCATCATGTTCAACCTCTCAAATTTATAGGTTACTTGATTTTAAGTTTTTTTTTTTTTTTTTTTTTTTTTTTTTTTTTTTTTTTAAACCCGAATATTACCTGGGACCCGGGCTGGCCCCTAAGCTTTTATTAGAAACTACTTGGTTTTAAGTTATTTGAATAGAAATGAAAGAAACTGAAAGCATACAATAGGGTCAGCACCTGAGTGTTCCTTGATGTTCAAACACCAATATGAGATTAACTATGGTTATAAAAACACTGGGTTAACCATACATATTGAATGATAAGATGTGCATAATTGATGCATGCTTAAAGACCAATACCCTCTCAAGGTAAAAACAAGTTGATAATGAATTATAAAACCCTTAAGAAGATAACATATCAAACCCAATCCCCCAATCCAAAGAAACATATGCTGAAGGAATAGAAAAGGAGAAGAGGAGACTACGCAAAAATACCACAAAAACATGCAAGACATTTAAGGGAATCACAGAAATTTTCTTTCCGGCACATGACATAGTCATTTGATCCATATTTCTGTAAACAGCATAATTAAATTCATCCAACAAAAGACAATTCCGAAATGTCAAAATCAACACAGGAGAACAATGAAGCACTTCCATTGTGAATTGATAACTTTGGGAATTGTGGCTTGTGTCAATGAGACACAATCACATGTCTATTTATAATAAATGCAATGAGAGTACAAAGAAAAAAATGCCCCTAGGGCAACACAACATAAAACACCTACGACAATTCTACCCTCACATCCCATATTACAACACTCCCCCTCAAGTTGGAGCATAGATATCACACATGCCCAACTTGCATACAAGAGGACAAAAAACTTTATTATTCAACCCCTTAGTGAAGATATCAGCCAACTGGTCGCCAGACTTGACAAGGGGAATACAGATCAGTCCTTGCTTGAGTTTATATTTGATGAAGTGACGATCTATCTCCACATGCTTGGTGCAATCATGCTGGATAGGGTTATGGCCAATACTAATAACAGACTTGTTGTCACAATACAATAAAGTGGGCAATGAAGTAGGAAGTGCCAAATCGTGCGGTAGTCTTTGAATCCACATCAACTCACATATGCCATGGGACATGGCACAAAATTCAGCCTCAACACTAGAACGGGCGACAACAGTCTGTTTCTTACTTCGCCAGGTCACCAAATTACCTCCAACCAAAGTACAATAGCGAGAAGTGGACCGGCAGTCATCAGGAGAACTAGCCCAATCAGAGTCTGTAAAAGCTTCCATCCGCAAATGATCATTAGGAGAAAATAAAATCCCTTTGCCTGGAGCAGCCTTTAAATAGCTGAGGATACGGATCACAACATCCCAATGAGTGGAATAAGGATCATGCATGTACTGGCTCACTATGTTGACAGCAAATGCAATATCCGGCCTGGTATGGGAAAGGTAAATCAACTTCCCAACCAATCTCTGATATCTCCCTTCATCTACAGGGTCACCTGCTTTACTGGAGAGATGAACATTGGCTTCAAGAGGGGTATCGTCTAGCTTGCACCCTAACATTTCAGTCTTTGATAGTAAGTCCAGGGTGTATTTCCTCTGAGATAGAAATACCTCGTTGGAAGAACGGGCAACCACAATGCCCAGAAAATATCGTAGGGGTCCCAGATCTTTGATCTCAAATTCCTTCCCAAGAAGTAGTTTCAAGCTTCCAATTTCTTTCAAATTGCTGCCCGTGGCAACTATATCATCCACATAAACAATGAGGATGGCAATCTTGGTTCCTGACTTCTTGATGAAGAGGGTGAGATCAGCATTACTCTGGGTATATCCAAACTTCACCATAGCACTGTGGAATCTACCAAACCATGCTCTAGGAGACTGCTTCAACCCATAGAAAACACGTTTGAGCTTGCAAACCTTCCCATGAGTTTCCCCAGTAGCAAATCCCAGGGGAACATCTAGGTAAACTTCTTCTTCTAACTCCCCATAAAGAAATGCATTCTTCACATCCAATTGTTGCAGCTCCCAACCAAGATTAACAACACATGATAGGATTACCCGGATGGTGTTCATTTTTGCAACAGGGGCAAAGGTCTCCTGATAGTCAAGACCATATGTTTGGGTAAACCCCTAGCAATGAATCTGGCTTTGTATCTTTCCACTGTACCATCAGAATTTTGTTTGACAGTGAAAACCCACTTGCAACTGACAGTTTTTTCTGGGGAGGAAGTGGTACTAAGTCCTAAGTGTCATTTTTTGCAAGGGCATGCATTTCCTCCATCATAGCTGCCTTCCATTTGGGATCTTGAAGAGCCTCCTGCCAGTTCTTAGGAATAGAAATAGAGGAAAAGGAAGTCACAAATGCACAATATACAAGGGAAAGAGACTCATACGACACAACCTGTAAAATAGGGTGTTGTGTACAAGTTCTAACCCCTTAGCAATGTGCAATAGGTAAGTCTAAAGAAGGGTCAGAACTAATGGGAGGATCTGAAATAATGGGAGGCGGTGATGGATCAGGAATATTACTTAGAGGTGATGAATTCGGTGTAGGAGGAGCCATTGGATCTAGAGCAGCTGCAGTAGTGTTAAGTTGCATCCCACGACGAGAGTGTTGGCGAGTGTAGGTTTGAATAACAGGAAATGAAATAACAGTAGGCTGAGTTTCCTTTGGAGTGGAAGACTCCCCTTGAACAAAAGACATGGGAAGAGATGATACAGGTACATCTGGCATATCAGACATATCGGCAGTAACCAGCTCACCCCCTTGACGAGATGCCACATCATAAAAAGGGACAGCTTCACTAAAGATAACATCCATGGTGACAAACATCCTACGAGAAAGGGGATGGTAGCAGCAGTAGCCTTCTTGAGTAGGAGAGTAACCCACAAAAATACACTTGAAGCCCCGCGGGTCCAATTTGCTGGGGTGTTGATGATTTCGAACATAACACACACAACCAAAAATTTTGGGTGGAATAATAAAAGTGGTGGAGCCTTGAAGGACCTGAATGGAAGTTTGAAACTCAAGGACACGGGTAGGCATGCAGTTAATTAAATAGGCAGTACTCATAACCGCTTCACCCCAAAAATGAGAAGGGACATTCATTTCAAAAAGAAGGGCACGAGCAACCTCTAATAGGTGACGCTTCTAACGTTCAGCTACCCAATTCTAAGCTGGGGTGTCAATACAACTTGTTTGATGTAAAATACTATGGGATGCAAGATATGCCTGAAATGCCCCATCAAAATATTCTCTCCCATTATCACTGCGGAGAATTTTTATTTGAGCACCATACTGGGTCTAAACAAAAGAATGAAAGTTTTGAAAACAAGAAAAAACCTCACTTTATGATGCATCAAATAAATCCAAGTACAATGAGTGTAGTAATCAATAAAAGACACAAACCATTTATAACCAGAAAGAGGAGCAACGGGCAGGGCCCCACACATCAGAATGAATTAACATAAAAGGTGAAGTACTAGAATTTAAAGGAAAATACAAAGAACGAGTTTGCTTGGCTAAAACACAAGCATCACAAAAAACATCCTTCAGTTTACAACCAGAAAATAAATTTGGAAAAGTTTTAACTAGAGTGCCCACAGGATGGTGACCTAAACGGCGATGCCAAAGTAACAACTCAGGAGAACTAGAAGAATCAATAACAGTGGGATGAGCATGTCGAAGAGAGGAAGAAGCGACATCAAGGAAATAAAAACCTCCATCAGCTTGACCAGATCCAATCGTTTCTCCCCTTACCAAATCCTAAAACAAACAGTGAGAGGGAAAAAAAGTTACTCTGCAATTAAGAGTAGATGTGAGGCGACTAATGGAGAGAAGATTGGTATCAAAATTCGTAACATGTAAAACCGAATTGAAAGACATGGTAGGAGAACAAGGGTCCCCTTCCCAGAAATGGATGAAAGAGAATCATCAGCAATGCGAACTTTATCCTTACCAAACATGGAGAATATGTAGAGAAAAGATTAGCCTTACCAGTCATATGGTCGGAGGCACCAGAGTCAAGGATCCAACAAATGGAAATGGTAGAGTGACATAAATCAGACAAGAAATACCTAGAGTGTCAAAAGTAGCCAAAGTAGAAGTAGAAGCAGAAGCAGGAGCAAAACTGGCATTAAAGTCCAACTTGGTAAACAAATGGCGCAGCAGCTTAGTCAGTTCATTTGGAGCATTGACGGGAAGACCAATGGCAAAAGGAATGGTACCAATAGGTGTATTAGGTACCATTGGCAGAAGAAGTGACATAAATCAGCAAAAGAAATACCTAGAGTGTCAAAAGTAGCCAAAGTAGAAGTAGAAGCGAAAGCAGGAGCAAAACTGGCATTAGAGTCCAACTTGGTAACCAAATGGCGCAGCAGCTTAGGCAGTTCATTTGGAGCATTGGCGAGAGGACCAATGGCAGGAGTGGTACCAATAAGAGTATCAGGTACCATTGTTTCAGTAACATGGGCAGCTGGTCTCCCACGACCAGAGCCCTTAGTATAAGTAGCGGTACGATGCCCATGAAGCTTCCAACAAAAATCCTTGGTGTGCCTCTCCTTCCAACAGTAATCACATTTAATAGGATCTTTATCAGAACGATCATTGGGGCGAGAGGGGTTACCTTTCAGCACCCAGGAGAACCAGAAACAAGAGCTGATCTCTCCTTGGAAGAAGGGGGCATCATGGCATTGTGCCGACTGTCCTCCAGTTGGACCAATGAATATGCCTGCTCCAAGGTGGGAAAGGGATCCCTGCTTAGAACCTGGGCACAGAGTTTATCGTACTTTACATTCAGCCCAGCAAGAAAACATACGCCCTGAATTTATCCTCCGTTTCTTGAACTTGATCACATTTTCAACGATAGAAGCCTGGAAAGTGTCATAAAAATCTAACTCCTGCCACAGATTTTGCAACTTGGAGTAGTAATGGGACAAGCAGAGTCCTTTCTGTTTGATCTCATAAACTTCTTTCGCAACTCACAAACTTGGGACACAAGAAGAAACTAGCCCTTCCAAGTATGCTGCGACCCCGTCGGCCATCCTGGCCGGCCTGATTATCCCTCCCCTCTGTTGTCTCTCTCGGCCCAATGCCGGCCTCTTCTCACAGTCTTGCTCCTCCTTCTCCATCGCCTAGTCCTTCCCCCCTGCCCCTACCTCCCCTTCTGCTCCCTGGACATCCCTCTTCAATCCTGCTTCTGCTCCCTCGTTCGATGGTCTTCACCTCCATTTCGTAGCCCCCTCTCTGGTTGGCTTAACTAAGGTGGCTCTCTGCCCTTCTGAAGTTTTGGATGATGAAGCTAAGCTCTGGGAGAACAGCTTAGTAGGCAACTTTCTGCGCTCTCGCCTCCTTTCCTGATCGTCAAAGCTTCTCTCTCCAAGCAGTGGAGACCTCAGGGTTCGCTGGATGTCTCTCTTTTAGATAATGGCTTCTTCTTATTCAAATTCTCCTCTGCCTCTGACAAGGTGCGTGCCTTAGAAGGAGGTCCCTGGCCGGTTGGAAAAAAGCCAATATTCCTCAGGCAGTGGCACCGGCATTTGCAGCTCAGACGCACGGACCTTTCTTCGATTCCACTTTGGATTACCCTACCGGGCCTTCCCCTTCACTACTAGTGCACGAATGGCCTGAGTTCTTTGGGCTCTGTTCTGGGAAAGCCCCTATTCACTGATGTGAGGACCAGGCGCAAAGACAGGCTGGCTTTTGCTAGGCTCTGTGTGGAAGTCTCTGAGCATGAAGCTCTCCCCACCTTCATCAAGGTCGTTCAAGGAGATGATTTCTCTTTCGAGCAAGAAATCAATTACGACTGGAAGCCAACTCACTACGTTGTATGCAAAATCTTTGGACATGATTCCAGTCTCTGTTCCCTTCCGGCTGTGACCCCAGCTGACGCTCCTCCTACAGCTGGTGTCTCTGTCGAAGGGATTTCTCCGGTTGCTAGTGTTACACAGGGGGCTGCTCGTCATCAGCGACAACGATCTCGTGGTCGGAGGAGATATAGATCACGTCTTCGGAATCATCTTCCGGCATCAAATCTGCCGGCGGCAGGCAACATGACCTCGATATAGGCTCCCAGGACTGCTCCTCTAGCACAGAACAGGTTCAGCCTTTTGGCTGCCAATGATGTTGACGCTACAGACCCCATTTTGTCTGGCGATGACGCTGAAGCTACGGCCCTAGATGCTTGCCCCGAAAAGCTCCATTTTGATGTCTTGCCACATAGTAGATCCCGGATGTCGAAAGATCCTGCTCCTGAACTTCCCGTTTCTAGCTCTACTAATGCTGTGACTGTTACTCTGCCGTCGTTGCTAGCTTTGGATAAACCCCTTTTTGCTCCCTTCGGATGCTGTAGCTGCGACTCTGCCTCGGGCTTCTTGCCTCCAAGGTATTTTGGAAATAAACACTACAACTGGCTTTTTAGAGAAGTCAAGCTTGGGCCCCACTTCTTTTGTCAGTTCCACCTCCTAATCTCTGGCCCCCTCGAGTGCAGCCTCGCCTGGCCTGGACCAGTCCATCTTGAGCCAGGTGGGCCCTAGACCAATTCTCCTTTCTTCTGCTGGTTCTCTTAACCCTCTCGGGTCGGGTCTCCACCCAGCTCCTAACCTTTCTCTTAACCCAATTGGCCCATCCTCTTCACCCGGTTCCTCTGGAGTTAGCCAACGGCCTTCCTGCAACCAGAACTTGAGCTCTTCTCGCCATAGCTCCTACAGGCGGTGACACCGGAGCGAAACAAGATCCCGCTGTCATATCTCGACTCTTGGAGTCACCGTTGCCCCTCCCCCCTCTCTCTCAACGATCCACGGCTTCCTTTGGAATACTCGAGGCCTTAATTCTGCCTCGAAGCAAGCTTCTGTCCGCTCCAAGATTCGTGCTTCTCACGCTGCTTTCTGCTGTCTCCTCGAAACCCACATCAAAGAGCCAAATGCTGATAAAATCCTTAAGTCTTTAGCTCCCGGTTGGTCCTTCCTCTCTAACTACTCCTCCCACCCAAATGGCCGTATTTGGGTGCTCTGGGATCCTCGCAAAATCTCCATTTCCTTTCTCTCTTCTTCCTCCCAATTCATCCACCTCTGCTTTTTGGACTGTCGAGGCCATGCTTCCTTCTTCTTTTCTGTCATCTATGCTCTCAATTGTCCCATCCAGAGGTCCCTCCTTTGGACTGATTTGTGCGCCATTGCCAGCAGCATTGGGTCTCTCCCTTGGGGTTTGTGGGGTGACTTCAATGTCATCAGATTCTCTTCTGAAAAACAGGGTGGTAACCAGCTTGATTTGGAGGCTATGGAAAAATTCAATGATTGTATTGATGATATAGGAGTCAATGATCTTTGTTGGACTGGTTTCCCCCTATCTTGGAGCAACAAAAGGGCTGGAATCCATCGCATCTCTTGCAAGCTTGACAGGGTTTTAGTTAATGAAGCTTGGCTCACTACCATTCCCTCCTCCCTTGCCACCTTTGAGAGCCCTGATATTTTGGATCATTCCCCTATAGCCCTTGCCATACAGCCTTACACTTCCTTTGGCCCCAAGCTATTCAAGTACTTTGATATGTGGTCCTCTCACCCTTCCTTCTTGCCCTTGATTTTGGAGGCTTGGTCCAAACCTGTTTTTGCCTTCTCTTCCCCCCTTGTTGCTTCTCTAGAAAGCTCCGCAATGTCAAGGAGGCCCTCAAGAGTTGGAACAAGAATACCTTTGGTGATATCTCCCTTCAAGTTGCTGATTGCAAAGACAGACTTGGCACTATTCAAGTTCAGCTGCAGACTAATATGCACAATACCTCCCTTGCTGAAACTGAGAAAGTCCTTACTGCTGAGCTCTCTACTTTGCTCTCTAGGGAAGAGAGCTTCCTCAAGCAGAAATCTAGAATCAAATGGCTGGACTTGGGTGATTCAAATTCTGCTCACTTTCATCGCTCAATTAAGGCCAATGTCAATGCAAACTCCATCACCCAGCTCACTGCCTGTGATGGTTCTCTTGCCACCACTGTAAAGGACATAAAGGACTTGGCTGTTCAACATTTTAAAGATATCTTCAATGCTCCCATGATGGATTATGTCCCCCTGCAAAGTCACCTGCTTAACAAGTTTATCCCTCCTAGTTACTTGGATGCCTTGAGCTCCATCCCAAAAGAAGAGGAGATCCTGAAAGCAATTCACTCCTTAAAGGTGTCTGGAGCTCCTGGCCGGATGGTTTCAGCATGGGATTTTTTCTTGCTACCTGGGATATCATAAAGGTGGACCTCATTGCAGCCATTGAAAGCTTCTTTTTCTATCCCAGTCAAATCAAAGGAGTCAATCACACTTTCCTTTGCCTTATCCCTAAAAAGGAAGGTGCTACCTTGATGAATGACTTCAGGCCCATTGCCCTATGCAATATCCTCTACAAGTTTATTGCAAAGATCCTAGCCAAAAGACTCAAGAGTGTGGTGGATTTACTGGTCAGTGACAACCAATCAGCTTTTATTCCAGGCAGGAACATCTCTGACAATATTCTTTTATGCAATGATATAGTCAGAGGGTTTGACAGGAAGAATCACTCTCCATCGATCATCTTGAAGATTGACATTCACAAGGCTTTTAACTCTCTAAGGTGGGATTATATTTCTCAAGTTATGCTCATGATGGGGTTCCCTATGCCTTTTGTTCATTGGATTAATCACTGCATATCCTCCCCTAAGTTCTCGGTCCTTATCAATGGCAGTCCGGCAGGTTATTTTGGAGCTTCTGTGGGAATCCGTCAGGGATGTCCTCTCTCCCCTTAATTGTTCACCTTGGCCATGGAAGTCCTCTCTAGGCAAATTCAGTCCTGTACTGACCAGCAGCTCATTGCTCCTATTCCCAAGTGCAAAGCTTTAAAGCTTACCCACCTTGCCTTTGCCGATGACTTGATGATATTTTCAAAGGCCTCCCTCGCCTCTCTTGAATGTATCTTGCACTGTTTGCAGCAATTTCATGAGATGTCGGGTCTTCGCATCAACCCTTCCAAGTCTCTTATCTTCTTTGCTGGTATTCCAGACTCAGCCAAAGAAGAGTTTCTGGAGAGGTCAGGCTTCCATGAAGGTCATCTGCCAGTCAAGTGTCTGGGCCTTCCTTTGATCCCTGCCAGGCTCTCTGCTCATCATTGCACTCCCATGTTGGACCTTATAAAGAAAAGACTTCAATTATGGAAAGCCAAACTTCTCTCCTATGCAGGCAGGCTGGTCCTTATCAGATCTGTCTTAGAGGCTTCTTACATTTACTGGTCTGGTATTTATGGGCTCCTGCAAGCAACCATCAAGTCCTTGGAATCTCTGTTAGCTGCTTTCCTTTGGAAAGGTACTGATTCGCCAAGATTTCTCCACCCCATTAGATGGGCTTCAGTGTGCCTCCCAAAAAAGGAGGGTGGTCTGGGCATTAGAAGAATCAAAGATGTCAACTTGGCTGATATCATCAAGCTCATCTAGAAGATAGCCTCAAAGAAGAAGAGCATTTGGGTAGACTGGGTTTACTCGGGCCTTCTCCGCCAAGACTCTATTTGCACTGCTTCTGTCTCCTCTGATGCTTCTTAGGTTTGGCGTAAGATTCTTGAGACTCGTCATCTTGTCCAAAGCTACATCCTCAACCAAATTGGCGACGGCCTTTCCACTTCTCTATGGTTGGACAATTGGCACCCCAAAGGAATCTTGCTCCACCTTGTTACCCCAAGGATGATCTATGCTATAGGTCTCCATAAGCAGGCTCTTGTTGCTGACATTCTCCTCCAGGATGATTGGGTTCCCCCCTACCTCTTCTATGTCGCTTGCTCTTATTTGGAATGATCTTCAGTGCATCCAAAGAAGACTGCCTTCTAGGGGAGACAGTGTCTCTTGGACTGCAAACAGCTCGCACATTTTCTCTTCCAAGGGAGCTTGGAATCTTATCTGGTCCAAAGGTTCGACGGCTATTTGGAGGAAACTGCTCTAGTTCAAGCATCACATCCCTCGCCACTGCTTCACTGCATGGAGAGTCTTCACTGACTGCCTTCCTACGCAAGCTTTTCTCCGCAGGCACCAGATCCAAGTCCCTAATGCCTGCTACCTTTGTTGGAGCAATATTAAAGACTCGGCTCACCTTTTCTTTGATTGTCCTACCTCCAGGGCCATCTGGAAAGGCATTTTGTCCAAGTGCTGGCCTGCCCAAAGAAGGATTCTCAACTTCTATAGAGAATGGGTTTGGGTGGATATGACTTTTGGTGGATCCTCTATCAGTGACACTGTGGGAAAGATGGCCTTCTGTGCTGCACTTAACCATATTTGGATGGAGCGGAATATCAGGAAATGGACCTCCAAATCTCGTTCCATTCAACAGATTTAGGATTCCATTTCCTTTGAAATCTCCTCCAAATTATTGTCTGCCCCTCCTCTTTGCACTGATACCCCAAGGAACAAGCTTATTGTTGTCTCCTGGGGCCTTTCAAATGTTTCTTTTTCGGCCTCAGCGCCCTCTAGCTGAAGCTTTTCTTAGCCGTGGGCTTTTGTAGTTTCCCCCTTTGGGGGCCCTTCTTTCTTTGTTAATGAATTTTTTATTCACCCAAAAAAAAAAAAAACTCATAGACTTGGGCATCATTCCCAACCTGAGAGTAAGTCTCCTGAGCGGCCTTCAAATTTTTGCAGCAGTGTCAAGCAACAAATAAACACGAGCAAGTTGTGGTGTCATGCTGCAGAGTAAATAAGATATCACAAGGGAGTTGAAAGAACTCCATTTGTCTTGGTCAGGACCTGCAGTGAGGGATTTCTCATTTGCACCAGTGAGATAACCCACAAATCCGAAAGAATCAATGTTGAGATAACAGGATCTGGACCACATCAAATAGTCGCTGCCATCCAGTCGAACAGCACAGGCAGGGAAAGTGGGAAAGCCATCGTGAGAACCACGGACTAGCATCTCCAAAGTAGATGTAGCAGAAGAAGTAGAATCTCCCATCGTGACAAGTTGCGGATAAAAAAACTTAACCACAGATCAGAGAAAAAATAGGGAAAATCAGATCATCAACAGATCTGGAAAAAAAATTCGCAGCCTGTTTAGATCATGGAGAGAGGCTGGAACCAAAAAAAGAGGGAAAAAATGGCCCTCAGTGATGAGAACAACACCACCGAGGGGTGGCGGAACAAGGGAGGCATGACTCCCTACCTCTCGGTGACGCTAGAAAGGAAACCAAGAGAGAGGGGGTCGCAAAGGGAGACGGCGGCGGTAGGTGGTGGTGGTGCTAGAGAAAGGGAAGAGCCAAGAGAGAGAGAGGGGCAGCGGGTAGGTAGTAGCGACGCTAGAAAAAAAGAGAAGAGGAAAGAGAGAGACGGCGGTGGTGGGAAATCCTAGGTCGATATCCAATTCCATATGCAACAAAAGCCTGAGGCATTTTAGATTCCGACTCTAGAGAAGGCAAAAAGACGAAGTATGCCATGCTAAGCCAGTGAAGATATATGGCCAACATTAACTCCTGGAAGAGGCAGTTACAAAGAAAACAATATTAGAAATTAATGCAGCTGTCCTCCAGCAAAGGTAGAGCACATCAAAGCTGGACATGGAACCCAAACCAATCTGAAGTAAGCCCACCGTCTTGATCAATGAAATGATTAAGCTTAAATCAATAAATTGTGAAGACTATAGTAAGGGCCAAATTTCAAATTTCATGTTTCAAGAAATGCATCCCACACTCCCACACCTTTGTTTTATAATTTAATAACTGTTACAACCGCTTAGCCTAGAAGCTCGAGCTATTAAGAAAGGGTCACAACAATGTATATCAAAAATAACCAAATGAAAGTAGCCATACAATTATGTACATTTAGTATGACTCTACGATAAGGTTGCTCCATTGGATCTAGTGGTCGCGGGTTCGAGTCAAGAAACAGCTTCTCCACGAAGCGAAGGTAAGGCTGCATACATTGTGACCTTCCCCAGACCCCGCAGTGGTGGGAGCCTTGTACACTGGGTACGCCCTTCTAGTATGACTTTACGATTGTCAAACAATCCTTGGTGCATTAAGTTTTTTGTGCATTAAGTTTTCTCCAAATCACTGTATTCAAAGTTTTAATCAGAGGCAGCGGCAAACAAAATTCAACCTCCCACAACTTATTAGTATAATAGGCATTGACAAGGCTTCACAATTTGTGGCACAATACTTCATAAGGCCATTGTTATTTTTTAACACTGCAAGAAAACCACCCATCCCCACCCCAAAAAAAGGGACAGAAAAGATATGCTTGAATATCTTATACAATGAAATTTACCTGGACAACTAATATTTCCAGATGGACAGCACCCATCTCATTTTTGTCGCCACATAGCCAGTTAAAGTTGTTTTGGACAGTTATGTGGACCACGTCTAGCTCCAGGTAACTGCCAGGGGAGAGGTAGAAATGAAAGAAAATGGTGATCAAGAAGATTCCAGTATCATTCTGATAAAGAGAATAAAATGAACTGATATAGAAACAGCCCTGAAATGACTGCAAATGGACAACATATCAACTTACTCAAGGCTGTCTGTTCTCCGAGGCATTGTTATTATAGGCTTTTTAAGTGAAAGATCCAACTTCAAAGCCGGTGATCCATCAATTTCACTTGTAGTGAACCACTTCTCAGAGTTGGTAACTTGATTTTTCAGTTTTACAACTCCCTTAGAATTGTTGGGAACAAGGCCCATAAAATAACTACCAACCTACATATCAGTTTTATTAAAACAAAAATTAAGATAAGAATGTCACAAAAAGAAATAATTATGCAACTTTAGGTGGTTTACCTCCTGTACAAAGCGATTCAAATATATAATCCGTACTTCTGAAAGTTGCCCAAACAGGCTATAATCATAACCTCTGTAGTCATCATCATCAACGCTGAATGAACTGAAGACCAGCTGCATATCCATAGGACATGTTTTGATTTTCCAAAAGGAACTCATTGAACAAAATGATTTATCTATTGTAATATATATGCAACAAGGTAGAAAACATGATATGAGAATGAATCAAGAACAAAAAGGGCTAAATTTTTTCTGAACCAACAAAGAGATTTCCCTTTACACAAAGAAGCAATTCTATGCAATAGTCACTTTATTATCTTGCAAGAAAAAAAAGGGATAGCATCTTGGCATCCAAATATTAGTAGAAACTATATGGGTTGCTAAGTCGGGGGTTGATACGGAGTCTATTTGTTTGGGCCAATATCCCATTGTGTAGTACTATAGTTCCTTCTGAGGGTTCCCAACCTATGTAGGTTGGTGTTGGTATTGTTTCATATTAGCTTGTATCTTTTCCTGGAAGGGAAGAGGGACAACAAGGCCTGAATAGCTAAAGAGGTAGCGCCTGGAAGAGAGTGCTGACGATGGTTCAAGATTTAAAAAGCTTGGTTGTATTCAATGCAGAAAAAGGTGACCAGATAACCATTTGGGAGGAAAAATGGCAAGGTAATGTAGTCCTAGGTAGGAGTAATCCCACTAGGAGCCAGGGTAATGGGTTCACCTAACAAGGCTGGCCGATTGGGACAGCTTAGGCTAATTAGGGCAGAATGAGGGTTAGGGTTAGGGTTTCGAGCTAGGGTTTTATTTGGTAATGATGTGCAGGTTTTTATGAGTCTATTGGTGTAGGTTTGGATCAATTTGGATGAAGTTGGAAATCTAGGGTTTCAGGTTAGAGGCCTTATGAAAATGGACTGTTTGTGAGATCTAGGGTTTAGGGGTGGATTTTGGGAAAGGGGTTTATAGGGTATTAATGGGCAGGTCTAGGGGGTTATTTTGGTATAAAGAAGTTAGGGTTTGCGAAGGTTTTAAAATTCTGCAATTTAGGGCAGAATTGGATTTAGGGTTTTAATGGAGGTTAGGGTTTGATGGATAGCGGGGAGTTTGGACTAGGTCTAATGAAGGGGAATGGCTGGACAGATTAGAAGAAGAAGGTTTGAAATCAAATCTCAGATTCAAACTTACTGGATTTAAAGAGATCTTCAATGGTAGCAACTTTGAAGATGAACAATGGGGTCTCCCGATCTACAAGATGCACGGAGATAAGTAGCAGCCCTCCCGATCTTCATGATGCAAGGAGTCGATTGGAGATCCACCAATCCCTTCACCTTGATATTACTCACAAGGCAACCTTGATATTACTCACAAGGCACACTCACGATGGAGCAAAGGCAACAACAAAGGCAGCAAGCATAAAGCTGAGTTTTTATTAATCAAATTCGTGTTCCATACATGGCCCTTTTAGAACCTTATATAAAAGACTCAAAATTAGACTTAGACACTAAAAAGGAATGGTCTAACCCAATCCTTAACCTATTAGCTAACTTAAACTGACTAGGAAACTAAAATAGACTCAAAATAGAGTCCTAATGACTTAAAAACAACTTAAACTACTTAAAATAAAGAAGATTCCCTAATAACCAATAGGATATAAGAAGCTCTTAACCAATAGAATCACTTCACTTAAATTAGACCAATTGAACCAATTGGATGCAATCAATTTAAACCGGTTCAATTAAAAACACAAAATAAAACTAAGTATTGAGCTAATCCCGTATGCAACCTATGTACCCCTAGTTTAGGCTCATTAAAGTGGCCTAATACATAGAAAACCCTTGGGAACAAAGGCCCAACATGTATATAACCCAACCCTAGGTCTATTTCTAAAGAAATAAGCCAATATCTATGATGAACCTGCATCACAAGGACCCCCCAAAGGATGCTGGATTCTTCAGACTGTCACTACCTGGCTTGGACAACGTAGCCATTGAGAAGATCTTTTCAAAGAGATGACTGCTTTTGCGACTGGGGCTTCTAGGTTCCACAATCTAATGATCTGTAATTGGAGGTCCTTGCTAATGTTGATTAGGATTTCTATTCACGCATATTATAACAAAAGAAGACATAGCCTTGTTATGACATCCAATTTGGCTTTATGCAAGGTAGATCCACGACAGATGCTATCTACTTATTGAGGAGGCTGATGGAAAGATATAGAGATAGCAAGGACCTCCATATGGTCTTTAATGACCTCAAAAAAGCCTATGACCGAGTCCCTAGAGATTTAATCTAGCATGTTCAAGTGAAGAGAGGGGTGTCGGGTAAATATTTGGTTGTAATTAAAGATATGTATGAGAGCAGTAACTAGTGTGAGATCTGTGGGAGGACAGGGCAAGGAATTCCCAATTTCGATTGGGTTACATTCAGTCTGAAGCCCTTATCTTTTTACGTTTATCATGGATGACCTAACCAAGAGCATTCAAGATAAGGTCCCATGGTGTATGAGTTGGTACTCAAAGATAGATCGAATCTAGTAAGAGAGGAGATTTACAGCAAGAAGAAGAGGAAGGAGAGAATAGAAGAGAAGAAAATGGGAGAATCGATTGTGTGTGCTGAGTAATCCTCAACACACATATTCACTTCATTAAGCACTTCTAACAATTACATGGACCTCCCTAGGGAGGTAAATAGAAATAAAGAAGAAATAACAAAAAATACAACTTAACCATGTCTAATAATAAGACAATGACAGAACTACCCTTATACACCTATTCTAATAACTCTAATACTCCCCAAAGCTGGAGAATAAATGTCATACATTCCCAGCTTGCACAATAAGGTACTAAATAGGCAACATCACTTCCCGCCTCTCCTCATGCCGTTCAGATCTGGCCCGTGTTCAATCTTCCCTCCAACAAGATCCCTCCCTTCATGATCTAGCTTTGGAGGAGAGAAAGCTCTCCGAGGAGCTCTCATCTCTCTCCCTCCTCGAAGAAAGTTTTTTGTGCCAAAAATCCAGAATCAAGTGGCTCGAGTTGGGTGATTAAAACACAGCCTTTTTCCATTGCTCTTTGCATGCCAGGCTTAGTTCTAACTCCATCACCCAACTCATCTCTTCGGATGGGACCCCTATTTCCTCCGTCTCCGGGATCAAGGCCGAAGCTGCCTCCTTCTTCTCTTCTCTCTTCAACCCCTCTCCTCACTCCATATCCACACTTCCCCCTAATCTCATCAATAAATTTGTTCCCCCTTCTCTTTCAGACTTCCTCATGTCTATCCCCTCGGATGACGAAATCTCCAAAGCAATTCTCTCCCACAAAACCAATAAAGCCCTAGGTCCCGATGGGTATGGGTTTCTTCCTCAGTTGCTGGGACTCGATCAAAGGCGAGCTCTTCAAAGCCATCCGCAGCTTTTTCTTTAAACCCAGTCAACTTGCCCAGATCAATCAAACCTTCCTCTGTCTCATTCCCAAACTGGATGGTGCATCCTCCTTGTCTGATTTCAGACCCATCTCGCTATGTAACCTCCTCTACAAGTTCATTGCTAAGATCCTCGCCAATCGGATCCAACGAGTCATCCCTGATCTGGTCAGCCCCAATCAATGTGCCTTTATCTCGGGCCGGAGCATTGCGGACAATATCATCCTCTGCTCTGAGATTGTTCGTGGCTTCGACCGCCAATCCCATTCCCCTGCTGCTCTCATGAAGATTGACTTGCACAAAGCTTTTGATTCTATCCGATGGGACTTCATCTGTAACGTGCTCATCCAAATGGGTTTTCCCAATGCTTTTGTGTGCTGGATACACACCTCCATCTCCTCCCCCTCCTATTCTGTTCTTGTTAATGGCTCCCCGGCTGGCTTCTTCAAGTTTTCGGTTGGTATTCGCCAAGGATGCCCCCCTCTCCCCCTTCCTTTTCTCCCTTGCTCTTGAAGTCCTCTCCAGGAGCCTCCAATCCAAAACCGATCTCCATCTCATCTCCCCCATCCCCAAATGCAAGCACATCAACCTTACCCACCTGGCCTTCACTGATGACCTGATGATTTTCTCCAAGGCCTCCCCCTCCTGCATTGCTGCCATCATGTCCTCCCTCCGCCTATTCGAAGACCTTTCTGGGCTCCGAATAAATCTCCTTAAATCCAAACTCTTCCTTGCTGGGATCCCTGAGTCTGACAAGGAATCCCTCCTCCGTCTGACTGGCTTCTCCCTTGGCTCCCTTCCGGTCAAATATCTTGGCTTGCCTCTCATCCCCGCCAGGCTGACCAGCCATCATTGCTCCCCCATGCTTGATAATATCCGTAAGCGCCTTCAGCTTTAGAAAGGCAGACTTTTATCCTATGCAGGTAGGCTTGAATGTATCAGATCGGTCCTCCAATCATCTTACATTTATTGGTGTGGCATTTTCGCCATCCCTAAAGCCACCATCAAAGCCATTGAGAACCTCTTCTGTGCTTTCCTTTGGAAAGGCAAAGAAACCTCAAAATTCCTGCATCCAATCAGTTGGAAAGCAGTCTGTCTCCCCAAGGCTGAAGGAGGATTAGGCATTCGCCGCATTCAGGACTCCAACAAAGCCAGGATCCTTAAGCTCATCTGGAAAATCTCTTCCAGGCACGATTCCATCTGGGTCAACTGGGTCTACTCCCACCTTCTCAAGAATGATTCCATTTGGACTGCTCCTTTACGCCCAGACGCGTCTTGGGTTTGGCGTAAGATTCTTCTTCTCCTGGCCTCTTGCCCTGACGGCCACCTCCACCGCCATTGTTAATGGCTCCTCTACCTCCCTTTGGCTTGACCCCTGGCATCCTTTAGGCATTCTTTATAATGTCTTTGGCCCTCAAGCTGTCTACTCTTCGGGCATCCCCAAATCTGCCCCCTTATCTCTCATCATCTACCTTGGTTCCTGGTCCCCTCCTTCTCCCCTTCCCTCTGTCCTATCCCAAATCTGGCCTACCCTCCCCCCCATTACACCTTCCCTCTCCTTCCATATTGGATCAGCCAATTTGGCTCCCAGCCCCTTCTAGCAGTTTCACCACTAGATCAGCTTGAAACTTCGTCCGCAACCCTTCCGCCCCCGTCCCCTGGCATAACCTAGTCTGGTTCAAAGGCTCCATTCCTCGCCATAGCCTTATAGCCTGGAGATCGCTTCACCTTTGCCTTCCCACTCAAGCCTTTCTCCTGCACCGCCACATCCCTGTTCACCCCTCTTGCACCTTTTGCTGGAACGGTTTTGAGGACACTGCCCATCTCTTCTTTGCTTGCCCTTTTTCTTCTAACATCTGGAAAAAAGCCCTCTCTTCCATCTGGTATCGAAGCAGGAGACACCTTCCTTTTGACCGAGAATGCATCTGGTTGACCAATGCTTTTAAAGGCAGCTCCATCTGTGACAGTATTGGCAAGCTTGTTTTTGGCTCTGTTGTCCATCATATTTGGATGGAGAGGAATCTTAGGAGATGAACTTCCAAATCTAGATCTTTCGACTTGATTTGGAAAGACATCTCCTTCGAAGTTTCCTCTAAGATCACCACTATTCATCACCGGTCCCTCATGGATACCCTAAGGAACATGCACATTGTTGTTACCTGAGGTCTGGATAGTAGTATGTTGCAGTCCCCTTCTAGTTTAAGGAGGACTTGACTCTGGTTTTCTTTCTCCCCCCCCTCTCTATCTTTGTACATTCCCCCCCTCTTTTTCTCCTTCCGGCGCCCTCCTGGGGTTTGGTAATACTTATTTATTCACCAAAAAAAAAAAAAGGTACTAAATAGACTAGGAATGAGACCCTTGGTGAAGATATCTGCTACTTGATCACTTGTCTTCACAAAGGGAGAAAAAATACACCCAGAATCCAGCTTCTCTATGATGAAGTGTCGATCAACCTCAATAGGTTTGGTTCGATCATGCTGAACCGGATTATGGGCAATGCTTTTCGCAGCTTTGTTGTCACAATAAAGTCTCATCGGCCCTTCAATTTCAACACTTAAGTCTTGAAGAAGTCTTTTTAGCCGTATAAGCTCATATACTCCACGAGCCATGGCCCTAAACTCAGCCTCTGCACTGGATCTGGCTACAACTGGTTGTTTCTTGCTCCTCCAGGTAACTAGATTACCACCCACAAAGGTACAGTGCCCTGAAGTAGATCTCCTATCAGAGACTAAACCAGCCCAATTAACATCTGTGTAGCCTTCAATCTGCAAATGGTCATGCCTGGAAAATAGAAGACCTTTTCTTGGATAGGATTTCAAGTATGTAATGAAGTGATACACCGCATCCAGGTGTCCACTCCTAGGAGCATGCATGAATTGACTCACCACTCCAATTGCATAAGAGATGTCTGGTCGAGTCAAGGAGAGATAGATTAGTTGGGACTAATCTTTGGTACTTGCATGCATCTATAAGAGAAGAACCACATTCATCACCAAGCTTATGATTCGGATCAATAGGGGGGAAGTTGCTGGTTTGCACCCCATCATGCCTGTCTCTTACAGAAGATCCAAGACAAATTTCCTTTGGCAGATGTTGATTCCTTTCCTTGATCTAGATACTTCAATACCCAAGAAGTATTTCAAGAGTCCAAGGTCTTTGATCTCAAACTGTTTAGCCAGATAAGACTTCAATTTATTTATCTAAGCAACATCATTCCCAGTTACCACAATGTCATCAACATAGACAATGAGAGCTGTAACTGTACCATTACCTCTCCTGATAAACAAAGTGTGGTCAGCTTGACTCTGATAATACCCATTCTTCAGGATGGCTAAATCTCTCAAACCAGGCCTTAGAAGACTGCTTGAGGCCACAGAGAGCTTTCTTCAATAGACACACTTTCCCATCAGCTGAGGGACACTTAAAACGAGGTGGAGGCTGTATGTACACTTCTTCTTCTAGGTCTCTATGAAGAAATGAATTCTTTACATCTAATTGGTACATTGGCCAATCTTTATTGGCTGCCACTGAAAGAAGAACCCTGATTGAATTATGCTTAGCTACAGGGGCAAAAGACTCTTGGTAGTCAATGCCATACACTTGACTATTCCCCTTTGCAATTAGCCTAGCTTTGTATTTTTTCACTATACCATCGGATCTATACTTGATGGTATAAACCCATCTGCATCCAACTGGAGTTCTCCCCTTGGGAAGATCAACTAGAGTCCAAGTATTGTTCTTTTCCAGAGCCACCATTTCCTCAGACATTGTTTGCATCCATTTTGGATCGGATAAGGTCTCTATGACATTTTTGGGAATGGAAAAAGACTCAAGGGCAGTGAAAAAGACAATACTTGTAAGAGAAATAGAGTCATAGGAAACAAACTGGGCTATGGGGCTAGTACAGGCTCTCTTCTCCTTTCTCATAGCAATGGGAAGATCTAACTCAGAAGGAGAAGTATTACTTGACTGAGAAGGATCAGACTAAGGATGTGGATCCAAAGAGGGGTTTTGGCAGGGTTGTTTTCCCTTCAATGCATACCAAGGTTGCTTTCCTTTTCCCTTCAACAAGGATTCACCTCGTGTGAATACATCATCTTTGAATCTTATTCCCTTGTATTCTTTTTTTCTACTAGCATCACCACCACTGCTTGCATCACCACCACTACTAGCATCAATATCAACAACACCATCAGCATCAACAACATCCACTTCTTTGTATTTTCCAATATCAAATAGGAATGGGGAAGTGGAGATAGGCAAGGGAGATAGAAAAGGAATGACATCAGCATGCTGTTCACTTATAGTACTCTCCCCGAGAAGAGGATGCGGAGGAGAAGAAAAGTAAGGAATAGACTCAAAGAAGGTAACATCTTTGGAGAGAAGTCGCCTTCGGGGAGGAGGATGGTAGCACTTATACCCTTTGGTTGAATCAAAGTAGCCCAAGAAGATGCACTTGAGAACTTTGGGATCAAACTTGGTGCGGACTGATTTGTTGACATGAACATAGCAAACACAAAAAAAGACTTTTGGAGGCAAGGAGAAGACTGAGGATTGAGGAGAAAGAAGAGTCAGGGGAGATTTGCAACCAAGGAGTGGAGTTAGCATCCGATTAAGAAGAAAGGCAGCGGTAAGAAGTGCATCAGACCAGAAAGTCTTAGGCACATGCATACCAAAGAGAAGACCCCTGGTGATTTCCAACAAGTGGCAGTTCTTTCTCTCAGCCACCCCATTTTATTGAGGGGTGTCAACACATGCCAATTGATGGATGATGCCATTATCAGTAAAGAACTGTTGGAGCCCCCCATACATGTACTCACCCCCCTTATCAGACCTAACAATTTTGATCCGAGTACCAAACTGAGTATTGATAAGTTGATAAAAATCCTTAAAAGCATCACAAACATCACTCTTTTGTTTCAACAGAACAGTCCAAGTAGTCCTAGAATAGTCATCCACAAATGAAACAAAGTAACAAAATCCAGACAAAAAAGTAGTAGGAGAGGACCCCCAAACATCAGTATGGACAAGAGAAAAAAGTGCAGTAGATCTGTTACCACGATAAGGATACGATGTGCGATAATGTTTAGCAAAACTACAAGATTCAAACTGAAAAACATAAAAAGAGGGAAAAGAAGTAAACAAGTAGGGTAACTATCTCCACGTAACAACAAAAGAGGGATGACCCAAACGTTGATGCCAAAGCATTACAGACTCCAAAGTACTACGGTCACTCCAACCACAAGTATAAGCTGCAACAATATATTGATCAGGTAACCGTGGTTCAAGAAGGTAGACTCTTCCTGTTTAGTCCCACTGCCAATAACCCTCTTTGTCTCTAAATCCTGAAAAAGACGATAGAAAGGGAAAAAAGTGACACAACAATTTAAGGATTTGGTTAGGTGACTCACAGATAATAAGTTAGTAGAAAAATCAGGAACATGAAGAACAGACTCAAGGGAAATAGAAGGGTAACTCTCACATTACCCTTACCAGAGATAGAAGAAAGGGAACCATCAGCAGCCCTTACCTTGTCCCGGCCAGAGCAAATGAAGCAGGAATCATAATACCGTGACATACCACTCATGTGATCAGAGGCTCTAGAGTAAATAATCCAGGTGGGTGCAGTAGAAGGAGCAGACAAGACCTATAGAGCTGAGGCAGAAGTAGCTGGCACTCCAGAGGTAGGAACAGTAGCTGACCCTCCAAGGTGAGACATCAACCGGCGGAAGGCTGCAATATCATCCTGTAAAAGGGAATCAAGGGCAGGCTAGGGTCTAGATGTCTCAAACTCAGATGTCACAGAGTGAGCCCTAGCTCCCCCTCACTTGCCTCCACGGGCACTAGATGAACCACCACGCATACCAGGGGGCAGTCCGTGAAGATCCCAACACCTATCCTTAGTGTGTCCAAGCTTTCCACAGTGATCATATTTAAATCTCTCACGATGATCTCCACGAGTTGGTCCTTGACCTTTCCCCCCACTTTTTCAGTCTCTGTGGGACCTAGAAACAAGAGCAGATCTCTCTGTTGATGGTGCAATATCTATAGTTATTCTCCTGGTTTCCTCACTTTGCAAGTAGCTGCACATTTCATCCAAAGATGGAAGGAGAGATCTCCCTAAGATTTGCAAGCGAAAAGGCTCATATTCTCGGTCAAGACCACCAAGCAAAATAAGGATCCTTTCCTTTTCGTGGCTCCTATAGACCTTTGTCTCATCATCAGAATTGGACAGATGGAGGTTGTTATAGTGATCATATTCCTCCCACAAGCTGATTACAGCGTTGTAGTAGTCAGATATACTCCTATCACCTTGTTTCATATGGATGATTTTTTGGAGGATTTGATACACTGTTGTTGTATCACCAACTCTATCAAAAACCTTGGAGACACTGTCCCAGTTATCTTTCGCAGTTTCCTTACTCATAAACTTCCTACCTATCTCAGGTTTCATGGAGAAAATCAGCCAAGTCATAACAGTGGAGTTCTCAGTCTCCCACTTGAGATAGCCTGGATCAGTTGTAGCAGGAGCCTTGATAGACCCAGTAATGTATCCCAACTTTCCCCTACTGCGTAGGGACAACTTCACAGAATGGGACCAATCCAAGTAGTTGGTATTGTCCAGTTTCACAACAGAGATTTGGGTGTTGGGGTTATCAAAGGAAGCCATGGTTGGGAAATAACTACTCAGGCTGCCAGCTGTAGTTGGTCCACTGACCTCAAAATCTTGTCCAAACACAGTAGACATAATCGGCAGACACTTCAACAACCAATATAGTGTGCTGCTCAAATAGGGAGTACCCTCAACCCAAAACAAAGGAGGCAAACCAGCAAACAAGTAGCTCCAAACAACCAAATCAACCAGCCATAGAGCCAATACCAGAAAACAGCAAGTGTTCAAGGAGTAAAAGCTTGTATAACATCAACCAAACTGCTCTAACACCCAATAGCCTTCAGTCCATAGCAACCAATAAGTGTAAAAGGAACAAAAAACTCCATTCCTATCAACCAACACACATCCAATACATTTAGCTTCAAAAAAAGTTCAAACCAGAGGCAGAGAACAGAGCTGACGGTACGTTGAGTGCATCAAAGTTTGGAGCTATGCTCCTCAAACTGCTCCTCTCTTCAACCGAATGGTGAGGGGTTTAAAAGGGTACCCCTAGGCGATCCACAAGCAGCAAATCCCTTCCCAAAAGATGGGAAGATGAGGGAGAAATAGGAGAACCACTCTTCAGCTGGTAGAAAAATTCTGGGTGGCTGTTAGGGCTTCAATCTTCATCAACAGCTACTAAACTCCATCCATGGTGTGTTAGTTTGAAGAATAAGCCTCCAAAGATGTAGTATTTGTATACTTCATATAGTACAGCCTCTAATGGAACCCTTTGTCCTCTTAGGGTTCCAAAGAGAGGTGAACGAATAGATAGCCAAGCTTACTCGACTCTCAAACCAGATTACTTAGCTCGGATACCAAGTTGGAACTTAAAGATAGATCAAATCTAGTAAGAGAGAAGAGATTTACAGCAAGAAGAAGAGGAAGGAGAGAAGACAAGAGAATGGGAGAATCGATTGTGTGTGTTGAGTAATCCTCAACACACATATTCACTTCATTAAGCACTTCTAAGAATTACATGGACCTCACTAGGGAGGTAAATAGAAATAAAGAAGAAATAACAAAAAATACAACTTAGCCATGTCTAATAATAAGACAATGACAAAACTACCCTTATACACCTATTTTAATAACTCTAACAGTATACTCTTCACAAATGATATTGTTTTGGTGGATGAGACAAAAGAAGGGATTAGTGCTAAGTTAGAGTTGTGGAGATCAACCTTGGAAACAAGAGCTTTAAGATTAATAGAACGAAGATAGAGTAACACTAAGATGGATACTAACATGGTGTGAATTGAGGAAAGAGAGATACCGTGCAAGCGGCAAAGCGACTATTTTAGATATCAGGGTCAATCATAAATAAAGAAGGTGACATAAAGGATGATGTTTCATAAAGAATTAAAGTGGGCTGGATGAAATGAAGAGGTGCATTCAGAGTACTGTGTGACCAACGTATTCCTTTAAAGCTTAATAAAGGAAAGTTCTATAGGACTGTTGTACATCCAGCTATGCTATATGGGGCAGAATGTTAGACAGTTAAGAAGTGTCATATTGAGAATCTTAGTGTAGCAGACATGAGGATGTTAAAATGGATGTGCGAAAAAACTAGGAAGGATTAAACATGGAATAAATGTATCAAAGCTGACTTGGGAGTTGCCCCGAATAATGACGAGCTCTGAGAGAGTCGTTTGAGGTGGTATGGTCATATTCAACAAAGGCCTAGGGACGCCTCAGTAAGATGGAGTGGTATGATTCCGATTAAAGGAACTAAAAGAGCTAGGGGCAGGCCTAAAATGACCATAGGAGAAGTTGTGAAGTCTAGGTCTTGTGCCAAGTATGACCTCGGATAGAGCCTATTGGAGGGCAGGATCCATGTAGCAGACCCCATTAGCTGAGATTCTCCTGACTTGTTGGGCTGTGCCTTTTTCCTCTTACTTTCATCCTTCATCTTTCATGTTTCTATTTATTTTCTATCTTTCATATGTCACTTTCCATTTTCATTTGTCATCTCATTCCCCATCTCTTCATTCCCTTTTTTTCTTGTTTACACCACAGTTTTCCCTACTTTGTTTTGTTTGGATCCATGTAGCCAACCCCATTAAGTTGGGATAAGGCTAAGTTTTTTGATGTTGTTGTTGTTGTTGTTGAATCGTATCGCAGACACATAAGATACACATGGAAATGTTTAGGATACATGCAAAATATAGTTTTGAAGTATAAAACACTATAAATAAGTAATATGTAAAATATATCAAGTATAAAAAGTACAATGAGACAAGTGCATTCACTTGATTATGTATAAAGGATGAAGTTCAAGAAAAATGTCATTTTCAGTTTGGCGAAGATTTAGGGTTTAGACACACACCGCATTGAAGGAAAAAAAAAAGTTTGATGCAATTATTCAGGCTTTTTGTCACTAACCTAGTGATCCATCGCAAAAAACGACAATAAAAATAAATATTTGAGCAAAAAATTCAAAGTTTTGAAAGAAACTGTCCTTGTGCAAATCTGGTTTCGATCCTTGATTGCAGGTTGTATAATTACCAAATGATGATAAAATCAACACTACTAGAGTCACTTTTGCCAGTAGAAAGAAGGAATCAAGTTGATTTTGCCAAAACAAAATTGATTACAATGCCATATAGGAGCTCTTGGTAAGTGTTTTGAGCCTTTTTTTTTTAAACCCGAACTTCCCGGGGACCCGGGCCAGCCCCAAAGTTTTATTAATTCAGAAAAGAATAAAGAATACAGGGGGGGACATCCGCCTTACCCCAGCCCAATAAGCCAACAGGCTCATAAAACCAAAAAATCCAAACCAGACAGCCCTTACAGCAAAGCCAAAAAGTGGGGCTATACTCTAAGGATAGGCAGGCCCTCTCTATCCTCCCTAATAATACAATGAAACCCTTCCACTGGTATGTTGCCCTGCTGAAAACTAATAGAAGACCTAGTGTCACAAGCCCACTTAGCCAAACAATCAGCAGCCCTGTTGCTCTCCCGGAAGGCAAAAGCCACAGAGGCCCTCGTCTCTTCGACAAGGTCTAGAATCTCATGAAACACGTACCACCCTTGCCACAGCCTACACCTCTTAAGGTTTACTTGTCTAACCGTGGTGGCCGAATCTGAATTTACAATCAAGTCTTTGTAACCCAGCTCTTGGCATAATCGAGTAATCCTATAGTGTATAAGTGATGTATAAACTATAAAGTGTATTGATAAGTACTAACGTATCGGGTCACGCATCGACCCTATAGAATTGATACTTTTTTTAGGTAATGTATTGGTGTCATATCATATCGGTACCCTAAAAATTAGATATGTATCGGTTAGTAGCAATGGATGCATTAAGATACTTAAAACCTTGATGACATCACACGTGGATTGATTTTCCACACATGAGAAAACAAGACAGCCTTTCTTACCCTGCTCGTTTTTCAATTAGAACCCTCATTTCTGATGCAAAGTTATTCCCATATGAATGTTTAAAGGTGCAATAGTCACCTATGAACACCTCATTTCTTGAAAGATCGTGATTAACCTATGATTTGCGCAAACTTGTAACTGCGTGGTTGCTTTCATTATTGAGATACAGAGAATTTACAATGTCAAGTTCAGAGTGTGTCGGCTTCTTTTTTTTGGGTGAGTGTATTGGTTTGATCTTGCAATCTTGCAACTTCATTGAACCTTGGCCAACCATGACACTTCCCAAGAAGGGTTGAATCCTCTAGAATTTGCTTCCTTTGAGTACTAATCACAATAGAACTAGTAGGAGATTGCCCATGAGAACAGAAAAAAAGGAAAGTATGCAGAGACACATGAAGATGAAAGCAACACATGTAATCCCAAACAAAAACAATAATGGATAGTTGTAAAATTGATAACATGAGGGACAGGAGAGGTAAATGTCAAAAGGGAAAATATAGGAAAGATATTACCTCGACAAAAGAACTGCCCCCAGGATTCCTCATGTCACATACCCAGAAGTATGGATGGACACCAGGTAGACTGTCATCACTTATTTTCAGATTCCCCAAGGCAGCATTTATGCTAAAAGAAGATGGGAATACCTTTATACAAAAAGTAACTAAATAAGAATCAACATGATAGATACTAAAACACAAAAAAAGAAATAAAAATAAAAACCAGATCAAAAGTATACACCAGCAGACCTTGATATTGGTACACAAATTATTTTGTGATAGAGTAGCAAGTTTAGAACCATTTTCATTCATCAATGATATCTGGGCATGGGCCATGCTCAATGACAAATCAAAGATGACTCTGGATTTCCCTTTCCCTAGCAGTCCTTTAATGATGGGCTCTTGGATTGTAGCTGAATGGTTATCCTCAATAGAATCCCTAAAATTATTCTGTTCTCTTTTGGTTGATGAGGATTTGTCAGTTATAGCATCAGAGATTCCGTCCTCAATACTGATAGCATTCACAAATTCCATAACTGCAAGAATAGTTGGTCTATGACAGAAAAATGACAAAGTGGCTAGGGTCACGATTACCTGCAAAAGACCATAATTGAAACTCGTCAATGAATGATTAGAGGAAGCAGTGAAAGAATTTCAAAAGCATACACTCACCAGTTTATCTACATTGGTATAGAGAGGAGAGTTTTGGTCATAGATAACTATTTGAGCTTTCACAAAACTATCCAAGTTATCAGTTACTTCCATGTCCCCAGGTATTGTTCTAGATTCAGCATCAGGGAGTAGACCTGAAATATGACTAAAGCTAGGAGGCTTTATTGAAAGCTTTTCGAATGGAAGTGGCTGTTCAGGACAGTCAACAAAGTCAACCTGGTTGTCAGGTGCTTCAAAAAACTTCACACTTTGACTTAAACCATCAGCAGACAACAGCACATCCAAAGCAGTAACATCAGTGCTCTTGATAAAGGATCTCGCCATATAACATGGTTGAGTCCCATCCTTACAAACTAAATCCTCAATTTCGAGGGATTTCAACACAGTACCAACAAGCATGTCATTCCCCCTAGTTGAAAGTTCAACCTGCTTTGTAGATTGATTAAGGTTGTCAGAGAAAAAAACACAGGAGGAGAAACTTAGCAAATTAGCCATGACATGAAATAAGCCACAAAACAAATTTACCTGACCACCTATTGCACGGAACTCAAGTAAATGATTCTCTTCTGCTAGAAGGACCTTCATAAAACTTCCATTACCCTAGAAAACAGCATGGAAGTAAGTTATTTTCAGCAGACACATTATAATTTGACAATAATCCAGTCAAAACTTACTTGATGACTATAACTGAAACAGATTTTCAGTTCATCAAGAATGCCTGTGATAAACATTTTTTCCACCTTCCATAAATCCATTACATTACTGTCTTCCACAACTTCAGTTTCAGCATCTCCACATTCTGAAGAAGTTTCGGATAAATCAGTGACAGGAACAGAACCCTGCACAAAAATCCATATAAGAATCCCCCCTGATGCTCAGAAAGTATGCTCTCTATATTAGGTCGAAATGGTCAACTGGCACCCTGAACTTCTACATCTACTCTCTGTCAGTCAATAAGCTAGGTATGTAAGGTGGAATAAAAGGAAGTATATAATTCACCAAAGTGTAAGAATATACACACAACCAACACCACCCACCCACCCAACCGACAATGCCATACCGATGCACGATATATAGCCCCTTGAAAGCGTTTCTGCCAAGTTTTCCTTGAATCATCAGAATCAAATCGCAACACTATGGCATTTATGTCTTCCACAACCTACAAATGAAATATAAAACATTTCAGAAGTTTGAAAATGAAATTGAAGCACATAGCTGAAATTCAAATCAAGAAAGTGACTGCTATCTCCAGCCATTGACTAGGTCAAACGTCACCTTTGTATTGGATTGCCCAGCATCGCAAATAGCCAAAACATGTTGCACATTACCAACAATTTCTGCTGGAACCTGATATACTTGTTTTCCCCGCAGACTGCAGATAAAGGCAAGAACTTAAAATAGGTAATGGCAAATATGAAAGAAAGCAATATGATTCTCTTCTCTGCAGCAACAAATGTAGTCTCTCTGAGACATGAAAATGTACATATTTTTTTTATTGGCTTGTTACTTAATACAGATCCAAAAATGTCATTATTTTGAGTGGCAGTAAGGTGTTATGCAACCTTTCTGATGTGATTGGCTTAAATAAGGAGTTGGAGAGATGGTGGATACATATTTGGATCCTCTTGTCTATGCAAAGAATGATGGAATAGCTAGTGAGTGTACTTTGGGTATAGTCATGTAAGACGTATATGGGGGCAATAGTGTTTCTTACAATGGTATAACTGTACTTTTAATGTTTTAACAAAGTTAATAGCGTATAGAGGATAGCGAGTTGCTGACTACAACTCACTTTTCTCACCTCACTTCATATTCTCCTTTCTTCTTCTCCTCCATTTCTCTCTCTGTTTCTATTCTTACCTGCCTGAAATCTCAGTATGACCTTGGTACCAGAGCACGTTGTAATATGGGTGTAATATGGGTATAAGGGTAAATCTGTCCATAGGGGCATTATTGTACTTGTACCTTATGTCACTTATTATAAATAAAGTAGGTCTGTCTCACAGGCAATCTAATCATTCCTCTCAATCAAACATGGTAACAGAGATGAGATCCACCGTGAGATCCCAGCCCTAGCCACCTCCGACTCTCTCCTTCACCTTTCCTTTCTCAGTTTCCACCTTCAGCATCTCACCTTCTCTTCTCCGACGTCTCTCAACTGTTAAGAATAGTAGGTTCAGGGATATATTTCTACATAACTACATCTTTATATGTTCTTTCTGTTATTTGTATAAGCCAGGGGCCTCTGTGTAATTACCTATTCTTTTCAATATAAACTAGTTTGTCTCTAGTTTGAGACAAAACTCAACAATCCCAAAATCGTGTTAGCTCTCTTGGAGCTTTTCTCTCTTCTTCTTCTACTCTAAAACATAACATGATATCAGAGCATATTGTTCCTGGAGTTTGAAGGTGATAGAAGGTTTGTTTGGAAGGCTAAGAGTTAGTTTCTTCCCTTGGTTCTTGTTGGTGTTTGAAGAAAACCCCAGGGTATCTTCAATTCTTCACAGATCTGTTTCTCCCTTGTTTGGAATCCAAATGGAGCGCAACCATGCTCTAGTTTCGTTTGGAAGTCCTCTTTCTTCCCATTGTATCATCTCAAGTCTCTTGGAAGCATCAAAGGGTAAGAACTGCATTTCGGCCAGGCCTATTCTGCCTGTTTTTTCCGCCAGCCAGAGTACTTGATTGGAAAAAGCTCTTCAATAGAGCTTTGTTTGGGGGATTTTTTGGGCTACTCAGTATCATTTTTTGGTAAGGAAGGTTTCTCCTTTTTACTCCGCTGCTGTTTGATGATCGTGTGAGGTTCTACAAACATTTTCAAGTTTTTTGTCACTGTTTGTCCCTATTTTTGACTGCTGTTTTTTGAGAAGTTGTTTTGCTTGAGGTGCTGTTGTTTGGGTCTTCAAGTGTTTGACTTAAGGTCAAGATGGGTAAAAATCCAAAATTTGGATTCCCATCTGGCTCCTGCAGACGATCTGATGATCTTCTCCAAGGCCTCTCACTCCTCCATCTCCGCTATTTTGGATTCCCTCCAACTCTTTGAGACCCTCTCGGGCCTTCGCATTAATCTCCTCAAATCCAAAATCTTCCTTTCTGGTATTTCCGATCATGATAGAGACTCCCTTCTGCACCTGACTAGATTCTCCATTGGCTCCCTCCCAGTTAAATACCTTGGCCTTCCTCTCATTCCGGCCAGACTCTCCAATCACCATTGCGCTCCTATGTTGGATAACATCTGCAAGCGTCTCCAGCTCTGGAAAAGCAAACTCCTTTCCTACGCTGGCCGCCTTGTTTGCATCCGCTTTGTCCTCCAAGCTTCTTACATCTACTGGAGTGGGATTTTCGATTTTCCCAAAGCCACCATCCAGGCGATGGAACGCCTATTCTGCGCTTTCCTCTAGAAAGGGACTGACGCTTCTCGATTCCTCCATCTTGTTAGCTGGAAGTCTATCTACCTTCCAAAATCCGAGGGTGGTCTTAGGATTCGGCGTATCAGGGACTCCAATACTGCTAGTAATCTTAAGTTGATCTGGAAAGTCTCCTCCCGTCATGATTCCATCTGGGTCAACTGGGTCTACTCTCACCTTCTCAAGTCCAACTCCATCTAGACTGTTCCCACCCCCTTTGACGCCTCCTGGATCTGGAGAAAGATCCTTGCCCTCCACCCCCTTGCCCTCCGTGGTATCTCTTCCTCTATTGCTCGTGGCTCCTCCAATTCCCTCTGGCTTGACCCTTGGCACCACCTTGGAATCCTTTTCTGTGTCCTTGGCCCCAAGACGATCTACTCTTCTGGTCTCCCAAAAAATGCCCCCTCTCCTATCTCATTTCCTCTGGATCTTGGTCCCCCCCCCTCATCTCAATCCCTCTATTGTCTCTCGGATTTAGCCTACTCTCCCCCCTCCCCTCTCCCCCCCCCCCATGCGGACAGAACCCTTTGGATGCCCTCCCCCAATGGCCTCTTTAGCACCAGCTCAGCCTGGAACTTTGTTAGAACCACCACCCCAATCGGCCCCTGGCACAACGTAGTCTGGTTCAAAGGCCACATACCCCGCCATAGTATCACAGCATGGAGATCCCTTCGCCTTTGCCTTCCCACCCAAGCCTTCCTCATTCACCGTCACATCCCTGTTTCCCTTGCCTACTCCCGTTGCTGGAATGGTCTTAAGGACATTCCCCACCTCTTCTTTGATTGCCCTTTTACCTCTACCATCTGGAAAAAGCCCTTTCTTCGATCTGGCACCGCAACAGGAGACCTCTCCACTTCGGCAGAGAATAGCTTTGGATGGCTAAATCCTTCTTTGGGTCTTTGATATGTGACACCATTGGAAAGCTGGTTTTTGGAGCTGCTATTTATCACATTTGGATGGAGCGAAACCTTAGGAGATGGACTTCCAACTCTCGATCTTTTGATCTGATTTGGAAAGCCATCTCCTTTGAAGTCTCTTCCAAACTCAGCCGTGCCCATCTTCGTGCTGTCCGGGACTCCCCTAGAAATAGGCATATTGCCGTCTATTGGGGCCTTGATCTGTCCTCTCTTTTTTCTTCCATCTCTGCGGAGGTTGGTTTTTTGTTTCTCTCCCCCCCCCCCCCCTCTTTCCCTTGTATATCCCTTCCTCTTTCCTGCCCCCTCCTGGGGTATGGCAATACATATTTATTCACCCAAAAAAAAGATGGGTGAAAAAAATGTTGAACCAGCCTTGCCTCAACAAGCCTTGCCTCCATCTCTGTCATATGAGAACCCAAATGTTCAACTTTCCATTGTCAAGCTTGACAATCAAAATTACTTGGATTGGTCACAATCTATGAAGCTGATTCTTCAAAGTCGAGGGAAGTTGGGGTACATATCTGGGAGCATTAAGACTCCCCCCTCTACTGATCCAGGGTACTCCAAATAGGAAACCGAAAACTCCCTTGTGATGACTTGGCTTATTTTTTCGATGAAACGTGAGATTGGAAGAAGGTTTACGAGCAAGGATTTTGCCAAAGACATCTAGGATAGTGTTGCTCGTATTTTTGATAGGGTGAGAGACTCTACAAAGGTTTATCAACTCCTCCAACAGATTGTTAGCTTGCGACAAGGTGATAAAAGTATCTCTGAATACTATAGTCTTGTTGTGGGACTTTGGGAGGAGTATGATCACTACAATGATCTCCAGTTGTGTCCAGATGATGAGCCCAAAGTGCATCATTTGTTTGAGAAGGAGAGGGTCTTGTTCCTTCTTGGAGGTCTTAACCTTGAATTTGAACCTTTAAGGGTGTAAATCCTTGGCCGACCCAGTCTTCCCTTACTAGAAGAGGTGTGTGGTTATCTACAGAGAGGAGACCCATAGGGGTGCTATAGAGACCACTCCCACTATTGAGCGCTCTGCTCTTTGTTTCTTCCATTCCTCAGGACCATACTCCCTCCACTAAGGGAGCTAGTAAGGGCAAATTCTCCTGGGACTATTGTAGCAAGCTTAGGCAAAGAAGGATTTTTGCTAGGATCTTCACGGAAAGCCATCCTTTGTTTCATCTGGGGGACAGAAAGGACAGAAGAAGAATGGGCCTAGGGCCATGTTGGAGTTCATGAGGCTGATCCATCCTCTCTCTCCAAGGAGGACATAGCTACATTTCGCCGGATTGTAGCCTACATGGATGGTTCCTCCTCTGCTACTACCACTACTTCTGCTACTCTACAAGTCTCTACCTCCTCTGGCACCACTCCCTGGGTCATTGACTCAGGTGCCACTGATCATATGATTGGTAGGCCTCAGCTTAATGATTCCTATTCTGTTTGTTATGGGAAAGATAAGGTAAAAATTGTTGATGGTTCCCTTTCTTCCATTTCTGGTAAGGGAGATGTCCAGGTTACTCTATTTATACCTTTGAAGTTTGTCTTTCATGTTCCAAACTTTGCTACTAATCTCCTTTCAATTAGCCAATTGACTAAATCTTTGAACTGCTTTGTCACTTTCTTTCCTACCCATTGTCTCTTTCAGGATTTGGTGACGAAGAGGGTGATTGGCAATGGACGTGAAGCAGATGGTTTATATGTTTTGGACATCTGTGCCTCCCCTGTTACGACAGCTCAATCTTATGTGTGTGGGCTAGATGGCGGACGTACACAGGAGGATATTTTGCTTTGGCATCGTCGTTTGGGACACCCTTCCTTTTCTATTATGAGGAAACTGTTGCCACATTTATTTACCTCTTTTCCTGTCAATCATGTTTTTTATTGCGAATCTTGTCTTTTTACAAAAAGTTGTAAGACAGTTTATCCATCTACTAGCAATAGATCTATTTCACCTTTTCACATTGTTCACACTGATGTTTGGGGACCTTCCCCCGTTACTTCTTTGCGTGGCTTCCGCTATTTTGTCTCTTTCATTGATGACTTCTGTCGAGTTACTTGGGTTTACCTATTGAAACAAAAGAGTAATGTCTATGCCGCATTGAAAAATTTTTATGAGTTGGTGTACACCATGTTTCAAACTCGTATTCAAATTGTCCGTTCTGATAAAAGTGGGGAGTATATGTATGGTGGTTTGGAAACCTTTTTTCTGACCATGGCATTATCCATCAGGTGGCCTATGTTGATACCCCACAACAAAACGGGGTTGCTGAAAGAAAAAACCACCACCTTCTAGAAGTGGCTCGGTCTCTTTTGGTCTGATGCCTTAATCACGGCTGTTTTTCTTATTAATCATATGCCCTCCAGTGTCTTGAACTTCAAGGTTCCTCTTGATGTCTTACCCTCACTTTCTTCTTCTTTCTCTCTTCCACCAAGGGTGTTTGATTGCATTTGTTATGTACATAATAGCAAATCTGCCAGCACAGGGCCTCTTTCTTGGGTATTCCTCTACCTCCAAAGGATACACATGTTATCATCCTCCTACCCGTCGGTGGCTTCTCTCAAAAGATGCCAATTTTTTTGAAACCATACCAGATTTTCAGTCACCTCTTCAGGGGGAGTGTTCATCCCTTGGTGATGAGGTTGAAGAGGTTCCTGAGTTTATTCCCTTTCCTTCCTCCTCTCTTGTTCCTATTCTTTCTTTTCAAATTGATAAGGGAAAGGAAAGTTCTGTGGATAGTGTTATTGAGGGGGCCTCTTAGTGCACAGGTGAACGTTGAACAGGGGGAGCTGCTGGTGTATACAAAGAAGACTAGCCAAAATCCTTCTTCATGGCTTCCCATAAAGAAGACCTGCCAAAATCCTCCTTCGTCTCCTCATCCTGAGTCTCCATCCATTGAGACAGGTATACCTTCCTCTACTTCCCCATCCTCAGACTTAGAACTCTCCATTGCTCTTCGCAAGGGAACACGGGCATGTACTAATCCTATTGCCAAGTTTGTTTCCTATGATTCTATCTCACCTACAGGTGTTGCCTTTACTGTGGCTATCTCCTCTATATCTATTCCTAAGAATGTAGTAGAGGCTATGGCTGATCCAAAATGGAGAGAAGCAATGAATATACAGATGGTGGCTCTTGAGAAGAATCATACTTGGGATCTTGTTAAACTCCCAAAGGGGAGAATTCCTATTGGATGCAGATGGGTATTCACAGTCACATTCAAATCTGATGGTACTGTGGAGAGGTATTAGGCAAGACTTGTTGCCAAGGGTTATACACAGGTGTATGGCATTGATTATCAGGAGACCATTGCTCCAGTGGCCAAGCATAATTCCATTCATGTACTTCTCTCAGTGGCTGAATCTTGATTGGCCATTGTACCAGCTTTATGTAAAGAATGCATTCTTACATGGGGACTTAGAAGAAGAGGTCTATGCACACTCCTCCTGGGTTTAAGCATCTTGGTGGCAATGGAAAAGTGTGTTGTCTTAGGAAGGCTCTTTATGGACTCAAACAGCCTCCTAAGGCTTGGTTTGAGAGGTTTAGACAAGCTATCTTACAGAATGGATACACTCAAAGTCAAGCCGATCACACCTTGTTTATACAAAGGAGGGGCAGCACTATTACAACTCTCATTGTATATGTTGATGACATTGTGGTCACGGGAAACAATGAGGCTGAAATCTCAAAGCTTAAACTTTACTTGGCCCGACAATTTGAGATCAAAGATCTCGGTCCATTGAAGTATTTTCTGGGGACAGGCTACTTAGGGTGCAAACCAGTCTCCTCCCCTATTGATTAGAATCACAAACTAGGGGAAGATTGTGTTAAACCTCTTGTAGATACTGAAAAATATCAGAGATTAGTAGGTAAACTAATATATCTTTCCCTTACCCGACCTGACATAGCCTATGTTGTTGGAGTGGTAAGTCAGTTTATGCATGCACCCAAGATGGGACATCTTGATGCAGTTTACAGGATCCTCAGATATTTAAAGTCATGCCCTGGAAAAGGTCATCTCTTCTCTAAAAATGGTCACCTGAGGATTGAAACATACACTGATGCTGACTGGGCTGGATCTATTTCTAATAGAAGATCCACCTCTGGATACTGTACTTTTGTTGGTGGAAATTTGGTCACCTGGAGAAGTAAGAAGCAACCTGTGGTGGCTAGGTCGAGTGCGGAGGCAGAGTTTAGCGCCATGGCTCACGGAGTGTGTGAAATCTTGTGGTTGAAGAAACTTGTTCAAGAATTGGGATTTGAGACTGTTAAACCTATGAGCTTACATTGTGATAACAAGGCAGCCATAAGTATTGCCCACAACCCAGTTCAACATAACAGGACAAAGCATGTTGAGGTTGACAGACATTTTATCAAAGAGAAGATAGAATCAAAGACCATTTCCACTCCTTTTGTGAAGACAAATGAACAAGTGTCCGACATCTTCACCAAAGGACTTAGCTCTTATCACTTTGGTTGCTTGTTGGACAAGCTGGGCATGTATGACATATACCACCCAGCTTGAGGGGGAGTGTTAAGAATAGTAGGTTCAGGGGTATATTTGTATATAACCACATCTGTTATATGTTCTTTCTGCTATTTGTATAAGGCCCGGGGTCTCTGTGTAATTATCTATTCTTTTCAATATAAACTAGTTTGTCTCTAGTTTGAGACATAACTCAACAATCCCAAAATCGTGTTTGCTCTCTTGGAGCTTTTCTCTCTTCTTCTTCTACTCTAAAACATAACATCAACACCTCTCTCTCTCTCTCATCTTCCACAACTACTCTCGGAGGGTCTATCCTAGGCCACCGATGGTCATCCCCTCTTGTATTGGGCTCTTAGATCTCCCCTGAATAATGATCTAAGACCCATATGTTGAGATCGACTTATTCGGGGTTTTGGAGATAGATCGACTTTTTTAGGATTTTGAGGCTTGGATCGATTTTTTCTGGGTTTTGAACCCTCTATCGATTTTTGTTAGTTCTTTGTGATGATCATCAATCTCTTCAAGCCCTCATCTCTCCTTTGATTGTTCTAAGCCTTTTTCATCAACCAGAGTGGTAACCATGTTGGTCGACTCCACTACATCAACTGAAATTGAAGGATCAAGTCTTGGGACTCATAGCAATCTTCCTTCATTCCCTATTGGCTCTGTTCGATTGGATGAGAGCAATTATTAGATGTGGTCTCACTTCTGCTACCTCTCCATTGATTCACGTGGCCATGCGGGTTATTTGACGGGTGAAACTGCAAAGCCTACTACTGCTGATGCTTCCCAGAGGAATTACAGTTCTGATAACTCCTTGGTAATAGCCTTTCTCATCAACTCTATGCAACCTCAGATTGCTCAAGGTCATCTCTTATTGGATACTACACCCAAGATTTGGAAAGCAACTCAAGATACATACTCTTAGGTTGGGAATGATGCCCAAGTTTATGAATTGCGCAAGAAGCTTCATGAAACCAAGCAAAAGGACCAAATTCTCTCTCAATACCATTCTGAGTTGCATAGTCTGTGGTAGGAGCTCGACTTTCATGACACCTTTTAGCCAACCTGTACTGCCAATGCTACTGCCTCCAAGAAACGAGAGGATAAGTTTCGGGTTTATGACTTTCTAGCTAGACTGAATGTTGAATATGATCAGATTCGTGCCCAAGTACTTAGCTGGGACCCTTTCCCTACCTTGGGGCATTCTTATTCCTTGATCCAGTTGGAAAACATGCTATCGCAATGCTATGTTACAGCATACTACTCAGGACCGATCAGCTTTACTCACTCCAGTAGGGAACCCATCAGGTGTGATTACTGTGGCAAGGAACGTCATACCAAGGACTTCTGCTGGAAGCTGCATGGCCGACCTACCTCCCCCTCATGAGGCCGTGGCCGTGGTCGATCCTCCTAGGCTGCACATCACACAGAGGCCTCTGAACCTGCTCTTTTCTTTTCTTGTTTTTTTACCTGGGACCCGGGGCAGCCCCTAGACTTTTATTAATGTCAAAATTTGGAAAAGTAGGTCCAAACCATTTTTGCAGAGCCTCCTGCAATCAAACAGTGATTTGTTGTGTCCCTCCTAGGCCTCCCACAACAATTGCATTTGGAAGCCAGGGGAATACCAACAGACATCAAAGACTCATGCCAGATTCACGGAATTCAACAGGTTGGAAAGTTTATTTACCTATCCCTACTCGTCCTGACATTGCCTTTGTTGTTGGTCTAGTAAGCCATTATATGCATGATCCTTATTCCTCACACTTAGAAGCTGTGTTCCAGATCTTACACCACCTAAAGTCTGCACCAGGAAAGGGAATACTCCTCTCTTCTCATGGCCATTTATGAGTTGAAGTCTTTATCGATGCTAATTGGGCCAGCTCTAGATGATAGGCAATCTACCACTGGTTATGGCACTTTTGTGGGAGGTAACCTGGTTACCTGGACAGTCTAATCATTCCTCTCAATCAAACAGAGCATTTGCAACATTTTGAGAATCGGTCGAGATGTAACAGCTCTCTTGCTCTCAGTATGTAACCCGATAGAGAAGAGAGCGTTCCTCTATAAGTATGTGAGGTTTAACATCTCAAATCCTTGGAAGTACGAATGAAGAGTTTCTGAAACAGCTTGGGACCATCCAACATGAATACAGAAGCCAAAGCAATGCCAGCCGCAGTAAAAAGATATTATAGAACTTAATAAGGTAGAAATGAAAAAAAAAATGGAGAAGATCTATACACATGGAGGGCCCAAGACTGGGTTTTAAAGTCTGGGTTGCTTTAGACATAAAGTTACTGGTCACCTAGGACCTAAAGGCCCACCTTGTTGCCTTGGCAGTGCAGCCAGTGCTTGACAACTATACTTGATTACCAAATGAAAACAAAAGCAATAAAGCAAAGTCATCAAAAACTTGATGAAGCCCAAATCCACACCAATACGTTGCAGTGATATCATAAATTCTATTTAGTACACAGACATGAAAGAAGTTTCAATGGTATAGCATGAGAAACCTGATACGCTGCTTGTAAGTTTTGGAACCAGGACTTTCAAGTACATAAAGAAATGGTCCCACCAAACAGAAGTATCTACCCTGCCAAACAGCTTCCCTATTTCCAATGCCCTACCACCCACAATAAGAGGGGAAAACAGTTAGGAGAACAGTACAATATCCCATCATATTATACTAGTATCAGAAACAGGAAGAAAAAAAACCTTCCAGACAAGCTGAGACAACCATCCCTCAAAATCAGCTTGATTCCAAGGGCGACGAAAATCTGAGTTCTCATTCTCCTCATTCTGAAAGATCTTAGCGATATGCATTAACCGATGATACCGGGCTGGAGAAAAGTGGAATCCTAGGGAAGGAAGACGCACAGCAAGTCTTGTTGAGGGGAAGGATGGATTCTGTGACCATATCTGTAGATGATGGTGAAAATCAGAAAGTTTTCCGTAGGTTGAGACATCGTTATGATAAATATAGGAGAATCACTCTTTAAGGAAGTACTGACCTGCTGAAGCCTTAGAACAATCTCGCACTTGTCAATAACTGGTAAAACACTATAATCATTTGACTTCCCAAAAGTAGATGATGTGTCCAAAGGATTTTGACTCCAATGATAGTCACCATCAACTAGAAAAGCAGAGACATCACTCAAACACAAATTGAACTGCAAGTACATATCCATCTCCTCAGATGGGTCCAATTGAGAGTCATCCTGCAGATATGTAATGAACTTACATCACCATCTGATGCTCATGGAATATAAACCAAACAGCATTATTAGCACAAAGCTTTGGAAATAACCTGTGTACGGAGCATCAAGTTTCCTAAATCAAGCATAAGTTTAGTTACATGACAATTGTCCGGACGGAAAAAAGTAGGAATGGTAATCTTAGGAGCTGCAATATCCAAGTCCAACATAAACCTGGCAGAAGATGAATGTGAGAAAAAAATCAAATGTAATAAGCCAAATACAATTCCAACTATAACCTTGTTTCACCAACTAAACATGTCCACATCACATCACATGCATGTATTTGCAATATACCGTGGGCTTTAAATTTGAACACATCATAGCTTCTCCATAACATCCATTACAACGTTACTTCAGACACATAGTACTTTTTTTTTCCTTTGTATGGGGATAATGTAATAGCACATGGTGACTGAAGAGAAATCCATCCTTTCAGTTTTTCAAGAAAATATATTAAATTAAAAAGAGACACCATGCATTTTAAATGAACACAACCTAATTTACTTGGTCTTGTATAAATTATTTTTTTAATGATTTTTTTATAAATAAAAATTTTCATTGATAAAAAATAAGAAATACAATAGTGCACAACAAAAATGAGAAATCTGAATATTTCTATGGAGCAGAAATATTGAAGAGGAACCAATCGATCAAGATGAGAGAGACAGTATCAAATTTTGAAGCTTCAGGAACATAATCAATTCTATCACTTTTCTTTAGGACTGTTTTTGGGTGGTCAAAACTTTTCCATTTGGAGTGATTTCCGTGTCCTTTAAAAGAGTATTGAGTTACCTATCCAACTAGACTAAGATCTTATGATTCCAAGTCGCATTGGGAAAGTTATCAGTGATTTATTGAAGAAAAAAATTAATCTGTTACAGGACTTTTGTTGTTGGCTGTTTAGTCAGTTTAAGAGTTTTTAAGGGTATTTTGGTATTTCAAGTTAATAGTAGGTCCAATTAGGGTTGTAGAGTCTATTAATTCATCTCATTAAAGATTGTAATCAGACTTCTACTTAATTAAGTTTTTTGGTTGGGATGTTTCCTTTATCCTTCCCTTTAGGAATTTTCTTCTCCTTGCTGTTTGAGGGCCGTAGCTCAAAAACACTTGGTTCTTGAAGACAATTAAAAGCTTTTATTGGGGCCCATACGTTGCCCCTGCATCATCACCCATCTCTATCCCTTCATTATTCCAGTCAATATTAAGGATATCATAAAATACTCGATCATCAATGAAAAGTGAGAAAATTCAGTTTTGAGAGGGGGGTTACACACATTTTCTTCAAAGCCCTGATGATGTACTTCTTACTTTTTCAGTCACCTGTCTCTGTATACCCACAGCCAACCATCTCACTATAACATCAGCCCTACATCTAGGAAGTGTTAGAAAGAGTGTTCTCGGTTGCAGGTTCATAGGTGTTAAGGACAGCATAAATGTATACATCAACAACTGTGTCTCATAACTTGGCAATTTTGCTCTCTTTCATAGTTCAAAAACTCGTTTCGTCTCAGACGAAATCTCGAATATTTCGGTTGAGTCGAAACGAAACGCAAGTTTGAATTGAAAAAAAAGCAATACTTCAGAAATTTCGGTCATTTTGCAATTTTACACCCACAAATGGCCAAGCAAAACTCATAGAAAAATTACCATATTTCGACGAAATTTCGTCATATCTCGGAAATTTCGGTCAGACTGAAACACCGAAACAAAACAAGATTTTAAACCTTGCTCTTTATCTACCATGTCTGTCCCACTAAGAATCAGGAAGCCTTGTTGCATCTTGGTTGGAAACGTGCTATAGATGTTGAGATGGATGCTCTATTGGATCGTCGGACTTGGACTCTTACTGAATTACCCTCCGAGATGGAGGTTGTGTGGTGTTGTTGGGTGTACACAATTAAATTATCTATCCGATGGTTCAGTTCAGCACCTAAATACTCGGTTGGCTGCAAAGGGATTCACTCAAACATATGGTGTCAATTATTTTTAGAAAATTTTCTCCAGTGGCACGCCTTAATTCTGTCCAGGTTCTCCCTAGCAATGAATCTTGATTGGCCTCTGTTTCAGCTAGATATAAAAAGTGCATTTCTTTATGGTGATCTTGATAAGAAGATTTATATGGACCAACCTCTAGGGTAAGTTGCTCAGGGGGAGAATATGTCCAAGGTATGTCTTCTTTACAAGGCTATCTATGGGTTGAAATAGTCTCCACGTGCCTAGTTCAATAAGTTTAGCAAAGTTGTTGGTGAATATGGGTTCACTCAGTGCTTCTATGATCACTCTATGTTCATATGTCGTCAAAGAGACAAGATGGTGATCCTTGTTGTGTATACAGATGATATCATAATTTGTAATGACTCTTCTAGCATTAAAGAGGTCAAAGCATATCTCCATCGGCATTTTCAGATGGAGGACTTTACTCGGTTTCTGGGGATTGAAGTTGTTCGTTGCAAAGAAAGTATCAATTTGTCTCATAGGAAGTACATTCTAGAGCTTCCATCTGAAACTGGTATGTTAGGCTGTAAGCCTGTTGACAACTCGATGGATCCAAATCTGAAACTTGGGGTGAGTGATGGAAAAGACTTTTGAGGATAAACATGAATACAGAAGATGTTTAGAAACTTATATATCTCACAGTCACTTGTCCGGATATTTCCCTTTGTTGTTGGAGTCATCAGTCAATTTATGGAAAATCCTAAACATGCTCATTAGGATGTTGCTTGTAGTATTCTGAGGTACCTTAAAGGTACTCTTGGCAAAGGTCTTATTTATAATCATCATGGTCATACTGATGTTGTGGGTTCTGATGTTGATTCGGCTGGAGCGGCCAAAGATTGTCGATCGACTACTTGATATTGTACATTTGTTAGCTGTAATCTTGTGTCTTGGAGAAGTAAGAAGCAAACTACTGTGGCTAGGTCGAATGCAGAAGCTCAATATAGAGCTATAGCTCATACTACAATTGAGTTGATGTGGTTGAAGTCTCTCCTACAAGAATTGGGTTCCATAATTCCTAAACCAATGAAGATGCATTGTGATAATAAAGCTGCAATTTATATTGTTAGCAATCCAGTTTTTCATAAGAAAACCATGCATATTGATAGTTGCTATGGTGATAGCTTGGACTACATCTTCTATCGCCAGTCTTCCTCCATCTTCTCGATCTCATTGTTCTTCTCTTCTCTCTTTCTCTAATTATAGTTCCTGGTTTCTTTTAGTTCTAGCCTCATTATAGGAAGTATGTCCAATAATCCATCATCAATTAGTAACCATCTCAACTAGCAAGTCAAAAGTTTCTTTCATTTATTCTCCAAACATTTAATGATATAACTAAGTAAAGATATCCAATTCACAAATACAGATAAATTTTAACTTCATAACTAAAATAGACCTCATGTGATCCTTCAACGCTCTGTTGACTTGTTGTTGAGCAGTACGCTTGACTCCATCAATTGTCATCTTCACAAAGAACACCCATAATCAATATCAATACCTAAACTTTAAAAAAAAAATCATATTATATCACGTAGTTCAGACACAAGCCGACAAACACCTGCACAGCAGCTGCAGTTTCCACAGCTATCGTCTGACTAACAATAGTGCTGCTCTCAAAGAAGGTGATTATTTGGTCAATGGAGTCCTTCAGATACTGTAAGGAAGAAAAAAAAATAGTCATACATGTCATCAGTAAATGACCACAAATCAACTCAAAGCAGCAATGAAAAACAACAGGAGAATAACTTACAGTCATGTAACATGGAGAAGCTTTTGCAACCAGACTCCAATCCACATTAGCATCAAAAGGCTTGTATGAAAATATACAACCTAAAGACTTATTCAAAGTAGCACTCTGTGGGGACATAAGATAAAGATAGAGGTTGTAAGCAAAAAATGTGGTAAAAATGTACACATCTGAGCAAAAGATTCAAACCTCTGCCAGGAGCCCATTTGGTGATGACAACAGATATGATCCCAACTTTATGTCAAAAACTTTTGCCTCTGAATACAGCTTGACAGAGCAATCCAAACCTTGACAGGATAATTCAGCAAGACACTCCTGAGCCTCAGTAATAAGCTTGGAAGCATTGCGATTCATGTGAACCTCCAAAGAGGTATGAAGTATGTTTCCCCCGTCTTGAGTTGTCAGCAACTGCTCAGAATCACCTTCCTTGTACCCAATTACTTTATTTAACCGCTCCCAGTCCTCATCACTGAAATGCCAAGGTTCATTTTCATCCTTCATGGATTGCCCAGTCCTGAAAAACAGCATGTATTTTGTCACAAATATCTCAAGCATCATCATCAACAACAGAATGAGACAAGCATTAAAGAGTAAAAATCTCAATGTAAAATCATTTACCATCCCAATGACCACCATGATTTCTTTGCTTTCTGCTTTCTAATATTGTTGTCAGATTTTATTGACTGTTCCACAAATTTGTGAGCCAACATCCTGCAGAAATAAAAGAAAGTTGAGAGAGAGAGAAAAGAGAGAGAATGATTTGGCCTGTCAAGAAGACAGAGGCCACCCCTTTATTTATAATTAAAGATCATTACAAATATGGAAATAAAATCCTAGCATAATCACATGTGCAACATGTGCATAATGAACCTGGGCACTCTAGTGTACCCGGGTCCGGGTCAACAGGTCATCTTTCAACACTCCCCCTCAAGTTGGTGCATAGATATCTCGCATGCCCAACTTGGAAACAATAGGATGGAAGGAATAATAGAGAAAGGAATTTCTGTTTCCCTTTTCAAAGAAGCTTGGGAGCCAGTTTATGCTTTCTCCACCCCTCTCATTGCTTTCTCAAGGAAGCTCAAAAATGTCAAAGCTGCTCTTAAGGATTGGAACCTCAAAACTTTTGGCAATATTTCTCTTCAAGTTGTGGATTGTAAAGACAGACTTGCCTCCATACAAACTCAGCTTCAGTCAAACCTTCTAAATGGCCAGCTAGTTGAAGAACAGAAAGATATGAACTTGGAGCTCTCCTCCCTCCTTGCTCGGGAAGAAAGTTTTCTCAAACAAAAATCCAGAATCAAATGGTTGGACCTGGGAGATTCAAACACATCCTATTTCCATCGCTCTGTGAAAGCTAGAGTAAATGCAAACTCCATTACTCAGCTCTCTCACCCGGATGGCTCGATGGCCAATACTGTGAAGGATATTAAAGACATGGCAGTGCAGCATTTTGAAGGCACCTTCTGTGGTCCTCAAGGGGAATCTGTTCTTTTACCGAGCCCTCTGCTCAATAAGTTCATTGCTCCTGAATACTTTGATTCCTTGTGCTCCATTCCCAAAGAAGATGAAATTGTTGCAGCTATACATTCTCTCAAGGTAAATGGTGCTCCAGGGCCAGATGGCTTTAGTATGGGTTTCTTCTTAGCTACTTGGGACATCATCAAAAAGGATCTTATCACTGTCATTGAGAGCTTCTTCTTCAATCCTAGTCAGATCAAAGGTGTAAATCACACTTTCCTCTGCCTCATCCCGAAAAAGGAAGGAGCTTCTGCTATGAATGACTTCAGGCCCATTGCCCTCTGCAACCTTCTATATAAGTTCATTGCCAAGATTCTGGCTCGAAGACTTAAGAATGTGGTAGACTTTATTGTCAGCAACAACCAATCAGCCTTTATTCTGGGTAGGAATATTTCTGACAATATTCTCGTTTGCAATGATATTGGTCAGAGGTTTTGATAAGAAAAATCGGCCCCTGCTATTCTCCTCAAGATTGACATCCACAAGGCATTTGATTTGTTGAGATGGGATTTTATTGCTCAAGTTACGACTAAGATGGGGTTTCCTTTGGTCTTTGTCAACTGGATTAGCTCTTGCATCTCTTCTCCAAAGTTCTTAGTCTTGGTCAATGGTAGTCCGGCAGGTTATTTTGGAGCTACTGTGGGGATTCATCAAGGCTGCCCTCTTTCCCCTTATTTGTTGACTTTGGCAATGGAAGTTCTCTCTAGAAAAATCCAAATTATTACTGATCAGCTGCACATCTCTCCTATGCCCAAGTGTAAAGCTCTTATTACTCACTTGGCTTTTGCTGATGACTTGATGATCTTCTCAAAGGCTTCGCTTGCCTCGCTTGAAGCTATTATGTCCTATCTCCATCACTTCCATGAGCTTTCAGGCCTCCGCATCAACCCCTTTAAGTCTTTGCTTTTTGTTGAAATCCTTGAATAATGGCTTATAAACAATGTGCCCACAACCTCTTTATTTATAATCAGAGATCATTACAATAAAGGAAATAAAATCCTAGTCAAATCACATGTGCAACATGTGCATAATGAACCTGGACACTTTAATGTATCCGGGTCCGGGTCACGGATCAACGGGTAATCCGTGAACATGCAATACTCCCTCTCAAGCATAGTTATCAAGGCGTCGCCATGGCGTGCTCCTTGGTCGCCTTGGACGCCTTGGGCGCCATGGCGGGCGCCTTGCCAATGGCAGTGTCGCCTTGAATTTTGCCCCTCTAAAACGCCATGGTCGCTTTCCCGCCTTGATAACTATGCTCTCAAGTTGGTGCATACATGTCAAACATGCCCAACTTGCTAACAATAGAACAAAATAATTTACTACCAATTCCCTTAGTAAGAATATCAGCCACTGGATCACTAGACTGAACAAACGGAACACAGATGACCCCTTGCTCCAGCTTTTCCTTGATAAAGTGCCGATCAATCCCATGTTTGGTGCGATCATGTTGGACTGAATTATGGGCAATGCTGATTACGGACTTGCTGTCGCAATAGAGTCTCATTGGAAGCTCAACTAACAATCCAAGATCTTGGAGAAGTCCTTTGAGCCAAAGAAGTTCGCAAATGCCTTGTGCCATGGCTCTAAACTCAGCTTCAGCACTTGACCGAGCAACCACTGCCTGCTTCTTGCTTCTCCAAGTACTCAAATTTCCTCCAACATAGGTGCAATATCCAGAGGTGGACCTTCTATCATCAGGGCTGCCTGTCCAATCCGCATCAGTATAAGCTTCTACCCAGAGATGACTATGCGAGGAATATAGGACTCCTTTACCAGGAGAGGACTTTAGGTACCTTAGGATTCAGTATGCTGCCTCTAAGTGAGAAGAGTGAGGATCATGCATAAACTGGCTGACTACACTTACTGCAAATGCAATATCTGGTCAGGTATGAGACAAGTATATCAATGTCTCAACCAACCTCTGATAACTGCCCTTATCAATAGGGTCACCATCCTTACTCTTCAAGTGTGTGTTAGGTTCCAGAGGTGTATCAGCAGGTTTACACCCAAGCATCCCAGTGTCCTTCAATAAATCGAGAGTATACTTTCTCTGAGAAAGAGATATACCTTTAGCAAAGTAGGCAACCTCTATTCCCAAGAAATACCACAACCTGCCCAGGTCCTTGACCTCAAACTCGGTATCCAAATAGGTCTTCAAACGCTGAATTTCTTGTTTATCACTTCCGGTGATCACTATATTATCTACATAGACAATCAAAATAGTGATATGTTGTCCCACCCTTTTAACAAATAGCATGTGGTCAGCATTGCTTTGCATCCATTAACAACCATAGCTCTATGGAAACGACCGAACCAGGCCCGGGGAGACTATTTTAAGCCATACAAGGCTTTCTTCAATTTGCACACCTTTCCTTGAGTGTTTGGTGAGGCAAAACCCGGAGGTATCCATGTAGGCATCTTCTTCCAACTCTCCATGTAAGAAGGCATTTTTCACTTCAAGTTGTTGAAGATCCCAACCTTGATTCACAGCATAGGAAATGATGACTCTCACTGTATTCATCTTTGCCACTGGAGCAAAGGTTTCTTGATAGTCGATTCCTTGGGTTTGAGTGAACCCTTTGGCAACCAACCTTGCTTTATACCTTTCAACTGAACCATTAGATTTATGCTTCACAACAAATACCCATTTACAGCCAACAGGTCTCTTTCCTGATGGAGGAATTACCAAATCCCAGGTCTGATTTTTCTCTAAGGCACGCATTTCTTTATGCATCGCATCCTTCCATTTTTGCTCTGCTATTGCTTCCTGCCAATTGTTAGGAATAATAACAGAGGATAATGAAGACACAAAGGTATGGAAAGAAGGAGTAAGGGAGTTGTAAGATACAAAATTAGAAATTGGATGTTGAGTACAACTCCGCTTTGGTTTCCGAACAGCAATAGGTAAATCCACAATGGGATCATAAGGAGGCTTACCAGGAGAATGAGTGGGAGAACTCGGAACAGGTGCTGATTGAGTAGGTAGTGTGGTAGTGGTCTCTTTGTACAATGGTCCATAAGGAGGAAAAAAGTCCCCTGAGAATAATTCTTCAAATCTTTCTCCCCCTGAACTGGTTGCTGCTCAATCTGTCCCATTTCTTGTTCTTGACTTGTAATCCCATTCTCCAATTCCACAAAAGAATCCTCTATAACATGTACATGAACATCCAAAGGAACAATCAGTGGGACCTCTGATTCTGCACTTATGATCTCCCCCCTGCAGAGGTTCCGGTGATGAAAAGTAGGCCTCGGATTCACGAAACACAACATCCATGGTAACAAATATTTTTCTGGTTGGAGGATGGTAGCATTTGTAGCCCTTCTGAGTAGCCAAGTAGCCAAGAAAAATGCACTGAAGTCCCTTTAGGTCGAACTTGCCAGGAACATGGTGGTTTCGAGCAAACACCACACAACCAAAAATTTTTGGTGGTACAACAAAAGTCGAGGAACCCAATAAAACATCCGACGGGCAGCGTCTTCCTAAGACTCTTGAAGGAAGCCGATTAATAAGATAAGTGGTTGTGAGGACCGCATCACCCCAAAACGAGGGGGAACAGCCATATCAAACATTAGAGATCGAGCCATCTCAAGTAAATGCCTGTTCTTGCTTTCCGCGACCCATTCTGAGCAGGTGTATCCACACAAGAGGTCTGATGGATAATCCCATGAGTTTCCAAGTATGACTGAAAGGCACCATCCATGTATTCTTTGCCATTGTCAGACCGAAGAATTCGTACCTTGGCATCGAACTAGGTCTGAACCATCTTATGAAATAGGGTAAAACAGCGGAAAACATCACTCTTATTGTGCATCAAGTAGACCCAAGTGGTCCGACTACAACAATCAATGAAGGTGACAAACCACCGAAAGAGAGAAGTAGAAACACACCGAGCAGGGCCCCAAACATCAGAATGAATCAAACTAAAAGGTGATAAACTTCTACTATCAGAAATAGGATAAACCGTCCGAATTTGCTTGGCTAAAATGCAAGCATCACAAGAAAGATTAAATTTATTACATCGTTTAACCAAAATGGGAAAAAGATCAGACAAAACCCCTATAAGGGGATGGCCCAAACGTTTATGCCAATTATTCAACTCCAAAATTGCCGAATCAGATTCAGTAGAGGAAGACTGAGATGTCAAGGCTGCCGGCACACCATCAAGTACATAAAGACCACCAACCACTTTACCACATGCAATCATACGACCCGTCTCCAAGTCCTGAAACAAGTAATGGTTGGGGAAAAAAATCACTTTGCAATTTAAATCTCTGGTTATACTACTAATTGAAAGTAAATTAGTAGAGAATTTTGGAACATGCAAGACAGAGGAAAGGCAAAGAGAAGATGTGCACTGTACAGATCCCTTTCCTGAGATAGAAGAAAGAGATCCGTCAGCACCACGGACTTTAGTATGACCAAATAAAGGAAAATACTTGAAAAAAAGAGATGAAGAACCTGTCATATGGTCGGTTACTCCAGAGTCAATCACCCAAGAATCGGGAATGACAGAGGAGCAGTTCCCACCAAATGAAATACCTGGAGAAGGAGTGGTAGGAGTAGTAAAAGGCACAGAAACAGCAGAGGCAGCCAATGAAGAGGATGTAGATGCCGAAAAAGACGTGTCCAAATGAGTCACCATATCCCTGAGATGATTGAGTTCAGCCATAACTTGAGAAAAAGACTGCGCAAGTTCTTCTTCAGTGGATGCCTAATTTGCACGTGTGCCAGTAGACCGATTGGAACCACCCCTGCCCCACCCCCGAGTATCGGCAGGGCGACCATGTAGCTTCCAACAACGATCCTTTGTGTGCCACTCCTTTCCACAATGATCACATTTAATAGGAGGACGATCCCCAGCTGGCCGATCACTAGGAATAGAACGGGAAGTATTACCAAGGGTAGAAGACTATGAACCAGAAATAAGAGCCGATCGTTCCTGAAGGATAGGATTAACCATGGCTATACGTCGACTGTCCTCGACAGAAAGAATTGCATATGCCTGCTCAAGAGAAGGTAGAGGATCACGATTCAGAATATTAGACCGGATCGGATCAAATTCAATATTGAGCCCGGCCAAAAAATCAAAAACACGAAGACCGTCTTCCCATTTTCTGTAAGCCATTGCATCAGCAGCACTAGTTATAGTAAAGGTGCCCAAAAATCCAACCCTGTTGCCACGAAGTACACATGGTGTTATGATATTGTGAAAGGGACAACTCTAACTGCTTGGTAGGGTGAATCTTTTGACGAAGTTCATAGGACTGAGGGGCATTCCCAACTTGAGAATACGTGTCCTTGGCTGTTTTCCATATCTTGACCGCCGAATCGAGAAGAAGATAACGTCCGACAATCTCTTGCTCCATGGAATTCACCAAAGAGGACATATCCAGAAAATTAAAATTCTCCCACTGATCTTGGGCAGAACCAGTTTCAGCAAGCCTAACAGAGGTTCCAATGATGTAGCAAGAGAGACCACGGGAACCGATTGCAAACAAGCATGAACGAGACCAGAGGAAGTAATTAGCCCCATTTAACTTTATAGGACTGGCTGGAAAAGGAACAAAGTCACGCTGCAATGTGCTGTCAGGGCCAGAGGAAGCAGACGTAACGTCAGAGTTGTCAGGCATGGTGATTGGTCAGAAAAAAAAATAATAATGGAAAAAGATCGTAGATTTGTTTACTGCATAGGGGAAAAATTTTTAGGGGAAAAAAGAGCCCTTGTTGGGAGACAACTCACCACTAAGGGAGGGTCTAAAAGGATCACAAGGAGGCGGGAAGTCCTCTCACGAGAAAAAGAGAGAGAGAAAGAGAGAGCCACGGGAGGGAGGCGGTGGTGTGAAAAAAAGTGGGGAAAGGCTACCGGAGGGCTGGCGGCATAGTTATCAAGGCGTCGCCATGGCGTCCAGGTCCTTGATGGCCTTGGACGCCTTGGGCGCGATGGCCGGCGCCTTGCCGCCATGGCGGTGTCGCCTTGAATTTTGACCCTCTGAAACGCCATGGTCGCCTTCCCGCCTTGATAACTATGGCTGGCGGGAAGCTAGCAGTGGGCTGAGGGGCTGGCGGTGGTGTGGAGTGCTGATGGAAGACTGGCGGAGGTGCTGCTAGCGGTGGTGCTACTGCTAGGGTGACTTCACGATGGAGAGAGGAGAGAAAAAAAAGGAAAGAAATTTTTAGATCCCATATTCTCGGATTGGCTCTGATACCATGTTGAAATCCTTGAACAATGGCTTACGAACAATGTGCCCACAGCCTCTTTATTTATAATCAGAGATCATTACAATAAAGGAAATAAAATTCTAGTCAAATCACATCTGCAACATGTGCATAATGAACCTAGACACTTTAATGTATCCGGGTCCGAGTCACGGATCAATGGGTAATCCGTGAACATTCAACATTTTTCCTTACTGGGGTTTTAGAGTTGGACAAAATTGCATTCCTTGACAAGTCTGGCTTTCTTGAGGGGCAGCTGCCTGTCAAGTATTTGGGTCTCCCTTTGATTCCTGCAAGGCGCTCTGCTCACCAGTGCACCCCAATGTTGGACCTCAATATTGCATTCCTTGACAAGTCTGGTTGGTTCTTATCATATCAAATCAGTCTTGGAGGCATCAGAAGAATCAAAGATGTGAACTCTGCAGGTATCAAGCTTATCTGGAAGATTGTCTCTAAGAAGAAAAGCATCTGGGTTGATTGGATATATTCAAGTCTTCTCCGGCATGACTCTATTTGGACTGCCTCAGCCTTATCTGACGCCTCTTGGTTTGGCGCAAAATTCTTGCTAGCCAGCACCTAGTTCTTCAGGCTATTCGTACTCATATTGGTGATGGCCTCTCCTCCTACCTTTGATTGGACCATTGGCATCCAAAAGGGATTTTACTTCACTTGGTCACCCCAAGGGCTATTTATGCTTCTGGCCTCATTAGGCTCTCCTTGGTTGGTAATATCCTGGATCACACTGGTTGGGCCCCTCCTCACTCCTCCTCGTCTTTAAACCTTCTTTGGAATGATCTCCCCTCCATTCCTAGAAGGCTTGTGTCTAGAGGTGATTATGTTACTTGGTCGTCTTTCAACTGTAGCTCCTTCTCCTCCAAAGCAGCTTGGAATCTCATCCGATCAAATGGCTCTGTGGCTCCTTGGCGGAAGCTTCTTTGGTTCAAGCATCAAATTCCTCGGCACTGCTTCACAGCTTGGAGAGTCTTCACCAATTGCCTCCCAACCCAAGATTTTCTTCGCAGCCGTCAGATCTCTGTTCCTTCTGCTTGCTGCCTCTGTTGGAATAATGTTGAAGACCTGAATCACCTATTATTTGATTGCCCTACGTCAGCTGCCATTTGGAAGGGCATTCTCAACTAATGCTAGCCTGCCCAAAGAAGAATTGTGCCTATCTCTAGAGACTGGATCTGGATTAATATGATGCTGGTTCCTCTATTTGTGACTCAGTTGGGAAGATGGCTTTTTGTGCAGCCCTAAATCATATTTGGATGGAGCGCAATATTAGGAAATGGACCTCCAATTCTCGATCTTACCGGATGATTTGGGATTCCATTTCTTTTGAAATTAAAACAAAGTTACTACTTGCTCCCACCTCCTTTTGATCAGACTCCCCAAGGAATAGGCTAATTGTTGATTCCTGGGGTCTCTCTAATGTATCTTTTGTTACTCCAGCCCCTTAGCCTTTGCTTTGGCTGGCTGTTTTTATTTTTCTCTCTTTCTTTCCCCCTTTGGGGCTCTCTGTATTTTTCCTCCTTTGGTAATGAAATTTTTTATTCACCCAAAAAAAAAATAGAGAAAGGAATCAAATTTTCATTATCACTGGAAAAATACGAGGATCGTGTGCGCTTAGCAAGTTCACAGATATCACGATTAAAATGGTCCAAATTACATTGTTTGACTAAAGAGGGAAACAAACGACGCAAAATATAAAAGGAAGGATGACCAAGACGACGATGCCAGTGATGGACTTGTCAGAGAGCATTGTCTTTGCGGGTAATATGAGCTGAAACCGGAGAGGGAGCAGCAATAAGACCTGGTCCCAAGTAGTAAAGACCAACCCACATTCAACCATATCCAATCGTTGCCCACATCACTAGATCCTGGAAAACATGGTGAGAATAAAAGTGAACTGAACAATTGAGATCAGTAGTAAGACGGTAAATGGAAAGCAAGTTGGCACAAAGATTGGGAACATGCAAGACAGAAAATAAAGAAATACTGGGAGTGCAAGTTATAGACCCTTTACAAGAAATAGCAAAAAGAGAACCATCAGCAACTCGAACCTTGTCCTTGCCTGAACAAGGGTATATGAGGAAAACAAGTTGAGCTGGTCATATCATCCGAAGCTCCAGAATCAATTAGCCACGAAAAATCAGTATGAGAAGACACAAGAAAAATACCTGACTGGGCTAAATGGGAAGCAGAGGATGGAGAGGAAGCCATGGTAGAAGAGATAGAACCAAACTGAGACATCATACGTACGTTTTGCTATAGACATAGATGAAGTACTAGTAACAACGTCAGGTTTTTTAGTTAAGTGATCCTGAGCCTAAGGACGAGTAGGACCAGTTTTCCATCCTTTCCCACCCCCTTAGGATGACCATGTAACTTCCAGCAAGTCTCCCTAGTGTGACGAGGGCAGACATATTAGTCATATTGTACTAGAGCACGAGTAGAACTAGCCTTATTGACCGAACTAGCACCCTCCATAGGTAAAGAGTCTGTGGTGTAGTAACAAGAGCAAACCGAGGAGGTGCAGTGGGAGGCATCATGACAGAATGACGATGATCCTCATGCTGAATCATAATATAGGCTTCAAGTAGAGTAGGAAAGGTACTTCTGTTGAGAACTTGAATCCGTTTCTGATCATACTCGGGGTTAAGGCCAATGAGGAAAGCATAAACTCGTTCCATACCTGGCTTATCTTTATTCCAGGTAGGCAAGGGAGATAGAAAATGAATGACATCAGCATCCTGTTCACTTCTAGTACTCTCCCCTTGAAGAGGATGCTAGGGAGAAGAAAAGTAAGGAATAGACTCAAAGAACGTGACATCTTTGGAGAGAAGTCACCTTCGGGAAGAAGGATGACAGCACTTATACCCTTTGGCTCAGAGTAGCCCAAGAAGATGCACTTGAGATTGAAGAAGGTGGGAAGAAAGGGATATAAACATCATCTTCATTCCCTCTATTCTCCCCCTGAAAAGGATGTTGATGAGGAGTGAAGAAGGGTATAGACTCAAAGAAAGTGACATCTTTGGAGAGGAAGCACTTTCGGGAAGCGGGATGATAGCACTTATACCCCATGGTAGAAGAGGAATAATCAAGGAATAGGCACTTGAGGGCCTTGGGATCAAGCTTCGTCCTAGCCAAATTATTGACATCGACATAGCTGACCCACCCAAATACCTTGGGAGGAAGAGGAAAGGCAGAAGAAGTCTGAGGAAGGTGAGTCCCCACAGGAGATTTGGAGCCAAGTAGCAGAGTTGGCATCCGATTAATGAGAAAGGCAGCAACAAGAAAAGCATCAGCCCAAAAAATCTTGAGAACGTGCATACTAAAAAGAAGACTTCTAGTGACCTCCAACAGATGGCGGTTTTTTCTTTCAGCCACTCCATTCTGTTGAGGTGCATCAACACATGCAATTTGGTGGATAATACCATGATCAATAAAAAACTTTTGGAGCCCCCCATACATGTATTCCCCCCCCCCTTTATCAGAGTGAACTATCTGGATGTGGGTACCAAATTGAGTAAAAATTAACTGATAGAAATTCTTGAAAGCATCATAAACATTACTCTTTTGTTTCATTAAAAAGGTCCAAGTGGTCTGGGAGTAGTCATCAACAAATGAAACAAAATAACGGTATTTAGACAAAAAGGTAGGGGAGCGGGTCCCCAAACATTAGAATGCACAATATGAAAAGGAACAATGGATCTATTACCATGATAAGGATAAGAAATACGATAATGTTTAGCAAAAATACATGGTTCACACTGAAAAACATGAGAAGAAGAAAAAGAAGTACACAAGTGAGACAACTATTTCCTCATAACAATAAAAGATAGGTGGCCTAAAAAGCATCACAGAATCCACAGTACTCCTATCATTCCTGCCACAAACCTCTTGTGAATACAACATCTTTGAATCTTATTCCCTTTTATTCTTTTTTTCTGCTAGCATCACCACCACTACTAGCATCTATATCAACCACACCATCAGCATCAATATCAACAACACCATCAGCATCAACAACATCCACTTCTTTGTATTTTCCAATATCAAATAGGAATGGGGAAGTGGAGGTAGGCAAGGGAGATAGAAAAGGAATGACATCAGCATCCTGTTCACTTCTAGTACTCTCCGCCTGAAGAGGATGCTGAGGAGAAGAAAAGTAAGGAATAGACTCAAAGAAGGTGACATCTTTGGAGAGAAGTCGCCTTCGGGAAGGAGGATGGTAGCACTTGTACCCTTTGGTTGAATCAGAGTAGTCCAACAAGATGCACTTGAGAGCTTTGGAATCAAGCTTGGTACGGGCTGATTTGTTGACATGAACATAGCAAACACAACCAAAGATTTTTGGAGGCAAAGAAAAGACTAACGATTGAGGAGAAAGAAGAGCCACGGGAGATTTGGAGCCAAGGAGTAGAGTTGGCATCCGGTTAATAAGAAAGGCAGCAGTAAGAAGTGCATTAGACCAAAAAGTCTTGGGCACATGCATACTAAAGAGAAGACCCCTGGTGATTTCCAACAAGTGGCGGTTTTTTCTCTCAACCACCCCATTTTGTTGAGGGGTGTCAACACAGCCCAGTTGATGGATGATGCCATTATCAATAAAGAGCTGTTGGAGCCCCCCATACATGTACTCACCCCCCTTATCAGACCTAACAATTTGGATTCGAGTACCAAACTGAGTACTGGTAAGTTGATAAAAATCCTTGAAAGCATCACAAACATCACTCTTTTGTTTCAACAAAACAGTCCAAGTAGATCTAGAATAGTCATCCACAAATGAAACAAAGTAACGAAATCCAGATAAAGAAGTAATAGGAGAAGGCCCCCAAACATCGGTATGAACAAGAGAAAAAGGTCCAGTAGATCTAATACCACGATAAGGGTAAGCTGTGCGACAATGTTTAGCAAAAATACAAGATTCACACTAAAAAATATAAGAAGGAAAAGAAGTAAACAAGTGGGGTAGCTGTCTCCACATAACAACAAAAGAGGGATGACCTAAATGTTGATGCCAAAACATTACAAACTCCAAAGTACTACGGTCATTCCGACCACAAACATAAGCTGCAGCAGTATATTGATCAGGTAACCATGGTTCAAAAAGGTAGAGTCCTCCTTTTTCAGTCCCACTGCCAATAATGCCCTCTGTCTACAAATCCTGAAAAAGACACTAGAAAAGGAAGAAAGTGATAACAATTTAAGGATTTGGTTAGGTGACTCACAGATAATAGGTTAGTAGCAAAATCAGAAACATGAAGAACAAACTCAAGGGAAATAGAAGGGGTAACTCTCACATTACCCTTACCAGAGACAGAAGAAAGGGAACCATCAGCAACCCTTACCTTATCCCAGCCAGAGCAAATGGAGTAGGAACCATAACACTGTAACATACCAGTCATAGGATCAGAGGCTCCAGAGTCAATAATCCAAGTAGGCGCAGCAGAAGGAGCAGACGAGACCTGCAGAGCTGAGGCAGAAGTAGTTGACCCTCCAGAGGTAGGACCAGTAGCTGACCCTCCAAGGTGAGACACCAACCAGCGGAAGGCTACAATATCATCCTGTGGAAGGGAATCAGGGGCAGGCTGGGGTCAAGATGTTTCAAACTCAGATGTCACAGAATGAGCCCTAGCTCCCCCTCACTTACCTCCACGGGCACTAGATGAACCACCATGCATACTAGGGGGCTATCCGTAAAGATCCCAACACCTGTCCTTGGTGTGTCCAAGCTTTCCATAGTGATCACATTTAAATTTCTCACGGTGATCTCCACGAGTTGGTCCTTGGCCTTTCCCTCCACTTTTCCAGTCTCTGTGGGAACTAGAAATAAGAGCAGATCTCTCTGTTGATGGTGCAATATCCATAGTTGTTCTCCTGGTTTCTTCACTTTGCAAGTAGCTGTACACTTCATCCAGAGATGGAAAGGGAGATCTCCCTAAGATTTGCAAGCGAAGAGGCTCATATTCTGGGTTAAGACCACCACGGAAAATAAGGATCCTTTCCTTTTTGTGGCTCCTGTAGACCTTTGCCTCATCATCAGAATTGGACAGCTAGAGGTTGTTATAGTGATCATATTCCTCCCACAAGCTAATTACAATGTTTTAGTTGTCAGTTATACTCCTATCACCCTGTTTCATATAGATGATTTTTTGGAGGATTTGATACACTTTTGTTGCGTCACCAACTCTCTCAAAAACCTTGGAGACACTGCCCTAGATATCTTTGGCAGTCTCCTTACGCATAAACCTCTTACCTATCTCAGGTTTCATGGAAAAAATCAGCCAAGTCATAACAGTGGAGTTCTCAGTCTCCCACTTGAGATAACCTGGATCAGTTGTAGCAGGAGCCTTGATAGACCCAGTAATGTATCCCAACTTTCCCCTACTGCGTAGGAACAACTTCACAGAACGGGACCAATCCAACTAGTTGGTATTGTCCAATTTCACAACAGATATTTGAGTGTTGGGATTGTCAAAGGAAGCCATAGTGGGGAGACCACTAGCCGAAGGTGGTCCACTGACCTCAGAATCAGCCCCAAACATAGTAGACATGGTACCAAAATACTCAACAAAACAGATTGGTGTCTTGCACAACTGGGGAGTAACCTCTACCCACACACAAGTAAGATATCCAGCAAACAAAGGGAACAATACACTGCCCAAGCAGGTCAATCCTGAAGGAGAACTTAAATCAAACATCTTGAGTGCATCTCATAACCATCCAATGTGTTGGCTGCCAACAACGGGAAACAAGAAGTAGCAGCCCAGCTAACAAGTAACCCGAAAGCACATCCTTGATGAAAAAGTGTAACTAACACTCAAAAGACACTTTGGTTCCACTCCACAATAACCAAAGCACCCAAATAGATGACAAAAAACAACTATTCCATGCATTAAAACTACCAAAGCACTCAGAGAAAGGAAGAAACAGAATCTGCCGATACCTGAAGTGCAGCACAGATTGGAGTTAAGCTCCTCAATCAGCTCCTCTTAGGAACTGAGCTGTTGGGGGTCTAAAAGGGGACCCTCAGGCAATTCAAAGACTTCAAACCTCATCCCAATAGGTGAAGAGATGAGACAGAGATGGGCAAAAGACTCTCCAGGCTGACGGTAGTGTTCTGTCCAGCTTCTAGGGCTTCAAATGCTCTAAATAAGCTGAGAATCTTCCTCCATTTGCTGTTGGTTTGAAAGAAACAGCTCCAAAGAATGAAATATGTGAGGTATTTCACATGATACAACCTCTAATGGAACCATCTACCTTTCTAGGGTTCCAAGAAGAGGTGAAGAGGACAGCCAAGTCTTAGTCGACTCTCAAACTAGTGAAAGAACTGCTCTAATACCAAGTCAGTTTTAATAAATGGAAGGATTCAAGCAATGGGACAAAATTCGCAGCAAGAAGACAAAGAAGAGAGTTTTGGGGAAAATCGAATATGTGTGTTAAGTGATTCTCAACACACGTATTCACTTCATTAAACTATTGAAAGATTTATATAGACCACCCTAGGGAGGTAGATAGAAATAAAGAAGAAATAACAGAAAATATAAGTTAGCCATGTCTAATAATAAGACAATGACAGAACTACCCTTATACAACTATTCTAATAACTCTAACAAGTACGACATGCATTTGCGCATGTTCAATCAACCATGTTTGACGTGGTGAGGCCAGAGCCTCGAGATCAGTGGTGGAGCTTACGGGTGGCGGCAGCGAAGAAGAAAGAAAACCAAAAAATTATTTAGGGTTTCTTGCTCTGATACCAAGGAGAGAGAGAGAGAGAAAAGAGATAAAATGATTTGGCTTGTCTAGAAGACAGAGGCCACCACTTTATTTATAATTAAAGAATAAAGATCATTACAAATATAGAAATAAAATCCTAGCATAATCACATGAGCAACATGTGCATAATGAACCTGGACACTCCAGTGTATCCGGATCCGGGTCATGGGTCATCTTTCAACAAAGAATCTAGTAAATATAGGTCCAGTAATGAAGGTTAGTTTTCAAGACCTTTTTTCCTCCTCTTTCTTCTATTTTATCATTTTATGTTTTGGTAATTTACACATACTCCCCTGAGATATCACGTAATTACAGATCCACCAGTGAATTTTAGATATTTATGCATGCCACTCTTGCTTTCCAAAATAAATAATAAGTAAACCCACTCCGTTAACCTGGGACTAAAAACGTTAGAACATATCATATATTGACCAAATTGCCCTTCTTGCTAAAATAAACCTTTTCTTCTTCTTCTAAAACTAATCGAATCGTTCACCAGCCCTTTCTCTTCCATTGTCATTCTTCACAGAACTGAACCGACATCTATGTTACCCTCTCCCATTCAACTGACACCCTTGGGGCCTATTGCTTTTATATTTGAAACCCAAAAAAACAAACTAAACTGAACTCTTTGATGCAAAAGGGACCGGAAATAAAGATCAGTGGCAAACGATTGCATCTTAAATCAAGTCCAAGAAATTAGGTCTGAAACATAATTAGACCAAAAGCCCAAACAAGATCTATCCAACCCATTTAGACATTATCAGGCATAGGCCCGGCCTTGTAGTCAAAGGTTAACAATATTCCAACAAAAAGGAACTGTTAGGTCCTAAACTCAGCAAGAATCATAAACCAGAACCATATTCAAACGATACAGCATTGGATCAATGAAAAACCATTTAAGGATAAAATGAGCCAAACCGTGGCAGGTGACTTTTAGAAATGATTGAAATCAGATCTGCTCTCCAAGATTTTAAGTTGAATCATCTAGATCAGAATTAGAACAGGGTTGATTGGAACTCTCGAATGTCAATTGCAGATTTGCAGGTAAATCAAGGTTTTACAAAAAGCTAGATAAACATGAATTAGGATTTATTACTGACCAGAATAAAAAGAAAGTAAAATAAATTAAACAGGGGAAGGGCTTCGCCAGAAGTTGCAGCAGTGGCTGGAGGAACCAGGATAGCCGTGAGTCTTCGAATCAGCAGCCTTGAGTGGGAACGGCGATGGTCGAAGAAAGTAGACTTCATCCATCTAGCTTGGGTTCAAAATCTTTTCCCATTCTCAGCAAAGGCATCAAAAACCCTCAAGAGCAGTAGCTCAATCGAGTCAATAATATCAAATCGGAGAATAAAGGGGTTGGCGGCCAGGGTTGAGATAATGGGAGATGGAGGTGAGGTCTCGGTGATAATGGGATGAGGGTTTCAATTGCAGGTTGGGATGAAAGGGTATATTGGTCATGAAATGTCAAACACTCTTGCCGTGTGCAACTAACGGGAACAACTAACAGAGTGGGTTTACTTATTAATTATTTTGGAAAGCAGGGGTGGCATGCGTAAATATCCAAAACTCACGGGTAGATTTGTAATTACGTGATACCTCAGGGGAGGTAAGTGTAAATTACGCTTTATTTTTTTTGGTGGGGGGGGAGAGAAAAGGCGATGAAACAGAAAGAGCTTTCATTGTAAAATATGAACTTGTTGCTGGTACTTTGGTCCAAAAATAAAAAGAAAGAAATCCAATGGTAATTGGGCCAGTCATTTTTTTTTTAAATCTATTCATCATGAAAAACATGATTTTATTCTTCTAAAATAATTATAACTGTGAAATACAAAACAATACTAGGGAAAAGTATGATGGAACTAATTGTTTATCCAAACAGATTGCTCACCTTCAGAGTGCAATATCACAGAAGCATATGCAGAAAATCAGAAAAACTACAGAAGTAAGAAAAAAATGACAAACTCTGATATTGGGATTCCTGGCTACTACCTTTCAGAGACCAATATGGACCAAGAGTCTTCCAAGGAATGCTCAAGATGCATAGTAGTAAGCAACTGGACCAACAATGCAATCAGAAAATTCAAACACTATTTTTTTCCGAAGATGCTCTTAAATCTCAGTAGAACATGAACATAGTCAAATCAGGTATACCACCACCCCAAGCAGATTCCTCTACCCTGTTGAATACTGAAATTTGAATCCATGCTGGTTTTAGAGCAAACACTTACCTCCACTGAAGAATGACTTCAATATCAAGTCCACGATCTAGTTCCTCAATTTCTTTGTTGTCATCAACCAACATTCTACTGGCATCAGATTTCAGCAGCGAAGCATAAAGAGCTATATATCTCTTACGTAATTTTGCACACTTCAGTACCTGTTCCCAAGATAGCTTTCCACTGCCACACAGAATGACATTCTTAAAAAATATAGAAAACAAAAAAAAAACACCCAATTTATAAGGAGCAACAACAACAAACACAGCCTTATCCCAACTTAATAGGGTCGGCCACATGGATCCAAACAAAACAAAATAGGTAAAACAGAGGTCTAAACAACAAAAAGGGGGAATGAATACATGGGAAATGAAATGAGAAATGAAAAAAAGGGCACTGACAAGTGCAAGATGGGAAATAAAAGTGTTGGGATTTGGGAAATTGTGACGTGTCCATTATGACACTAGCCTCCTTTATTTATAATAGTTTGAAGTAGGATTACAGTAGGGTTCCAAGTAAATAACAATAAGACTATACTACCCCTATACCCATGTTACACTCATACCATAGTAAACTATAACCACATTATACTAATATTACAATAAAAAAAAAATGAAACAAGAAAGATGAAAGTAAGAGGAAAGAGGCACAGCCCAGCAAGTCAGGATCATCTAAGCTAAATGGGGTCTGCTACATGAGTCTTTGCCCTCCAATAGGTTCTATCCGAAGTCAGACTTGCTACAAGACCTATACTATGCATGTCCTTCCTCACAACTTCTCCTATGGTCATTTTAGGCCTGCCCCTAGCTCTTTTAGCTCCTTCAATTGGGATCATATCACTCCTCCTTACTAGGGTGTCCCTAAGCCTCCGTTGAATGTGACCATACCACCTCAAACGACTCTCTTGGAGCTTGTCATTGATTGGGGCAACACGCCCAAGTCAGCTCTAATATGCTCATTCCTTACTTTATCCTTCCTAATTTTTCCGCACATCCATCTTAACATCCTCATCTCTGCTGCACAAAGCTTCTTAACTGCCCAACTTTCTGCCCCATACATCATAGCCGGTCATACAACTGTCCGACAGAACTTTCCTTTAAGCTTTAAAGGAATACGTCGGTCACACAACACTCCGGACGCACTTCTCCACTTCAACCATCCCACTTTAATTCTCTGTGAAACATCATCCTCTATGTCACCTTTATTATGATTGATCCCAAATATCTGAAATAGTCGCTTTGCGGTAACTCTCTTTACCCAATTTGCACCGTGTCAATATCCATCATAAAATGACTAAAATTACACATCATATACTCTGTCTTCGTTACTAATCTTAAAACCTCTTGTTGCCAAGGTAGATCTCCAAAGCTCTAACTTAGTGTTAATCCCTGCTTTAGTCTCATCCACCAAAACTATATCATCGGCGAAGAGCATACACCAATGGACCTCATCTTGGATGCACTTGGTTAGGTCGTCCATGATAAGCACAAATAGGAAAGGGCTTAAGGCTGATCCCAAATGTAGCCCAATCGTAATTGGAAATTCCTTGCCCTGACCTCCCACAAATTTCACACTAGTCACAACTCCCTCATATATATCTTTAATTACATCTACTTAAATACTTGACACCCCTCTCTTCACTAGGACATTCTGGATTAAATCTCTAGGAACTTTATCATACACTCTTTCCAGGTCAATAAAGACCATATGGAGATCCTTCTTGCTATCTCCATATCTTTTGATGAGCCTCCTCAATAAGTAAATAGCTTCTGTTATGGATCTACCTGGCATAAAGCCAAATTAGTTCACCGAGATATGAGTCTCTTCTCAAACGGGCTTTAATAACCTTCTTCCAAAGTTTCATATTTTGACTCATTAACTTTATGCTTCTATAGTTATTGCAGCTTTGGATATCACCTTTATTTTTGTAGACCAGGACTACAATGCTTCTCCTCCAATCATCTGGCATCTTCCTTGTGTTCATAATCCTGTTAAACAACGTGGTTAACCAATGAACCCCACAACATCCTAGGGCTTTCCAAACTTCTATTGGCATCTCATCTGGCCTAGTGTATTACCTGTTTTCATCTATCTCTAGGCTTCTTCAACTTCCACCACACTAATCTTTCGTACATATCTATGACTTGTGGTGTCTTGTTGAATAATATAGTCGTCCGGCTTGTTTCTACTTGACCTATCTCCATTTAGTAGGTCATAAATGACAAATATACTCATCTCATCTCTTCACAATGTCTTCATTCCTTACCAGCACTCTTCCCTCATTACTCTTGATACACCTCGCCTGATCTAAATCTCTACTCCTCCTTTCTCACATCTTAGCAATCTTAAAAATAGCTTTTTCCCCTTCTTTTGAGTTTAGGTTGAAATAGAGATCCTCATATTTCTTCGCCCTACCCATCCCCACAATCTTCCTAGCCTCGTTTCTGGCTTCAATATACCTCTTTCTATCCCCCGTTTCGTTAGTCCTTTGCCATGTCTTCTTTTTTCATTGATGTTCTGTTTATATTAAAAAATAACAATATATAATTTGGGAATAATGAGGGTAGTTGCCTCCTTCTTAGTGGGGATGCGCTTTCCTTGTCGCTTTCTTAGGGTTTGGAATGCTCGAGATCTCTTATATACCAGATTTTGAAAAAAGGCGGATATAAGCAATCTTTCTTGGTCTTGATGGCAGCTTCGACCTCAACATTCCACCACCAAGTCTCCCTAGGGGCCTGAGGGCTGCCCTTAGCTTCCCCTAGCACATCTTTGGCAACTTTCTTAATACGAGTCAACATCTCTCTCCACATCGCGTTGGTGTCTCCCTCAAAGTCCCACTTTCCTTGTTTAACCGCATTATCAGTAAATGTCCTTAAGGACTCCCCTTTTAGCCTCCACCACCTTATCTTAGGGTACAAAGGTTCCCTCTTACTATGCTTTTGTGCACAGAGGTACATATCCAAGACCACCAATCTATGTTGGGTGATTAAGCTTTCTCCAGGGATAACCTTACAGTCCGTACACACCTTTCTGTCTGCCCTTCTTGTCAGGAAGAAGTCTGTTTGGCCGGTATGATTCCCACTTTTATAGGTGTTGGAACCGCTTCCTCTAAAAGGCCGACCTTATAGGAAAGGGAGAAAACAATATGTATATCATATAGGAGCTCTAACATGGTGGACTATCCAAAGGGGGACACAGGTGGATAAATAATTCAACACCAGCCCGCTCCCAGAGGGATTTGATACCGTGACCCCAGCCTACTCTGATACCATGTTGGAACCGCTTCCTCTAAAAGGCTGACCTTGTAGGAAAGGGAGGAAACAATATGTATATCATACAGGAGCTCTAACACGGCGGACTATCCAAAGGGGGACACGGGTGAATAAATAATTCAACAATAGGTAACTAAGTGTTCCTCTCTTTTTTCAAAGAAAGTGTTCAATAATGGAAAGATCATAAGCGACCGCAAAGTCTAGAATTGAGGTCCCCTCCTCGTTTCTCTCCGCAACCCCATAGCCGGCATATAGACCTTCATGTCCTCTACGGTCCCTCCCAACATGTTCGTTCAGGTCCCCTCCAATAATAATCGTTTCATCCTGGCCAAAACCCCGCATTAAATCATCCATGTGCTCCCAAAATTGACGCTTACTACTTTCATTCAATCCTACTTGGGGTACATACTCGTAAACAATATTGACAACTTCTTTCTCCAATACCAATTTGATGGATATAATCCTAGTCTCCCATTCTTTTAACCTCTACTACAGCATTCTTTAGGTCTTCGTCCACAATAATGCCCACTCCCCTTCTATTACTATAATCACCCAAATACCAAAGTTTGAAGTCATCCAACACTTTAGCTTTGTTACCCTTCCATCTTGTCTCTTGGATACAAGCGATATTCATCCCTTGTCTCCTCATAACACCTACCAACTCCAGGCTCTTACTTGTTAAGGATCCAATATTCTAGGAAGCCAATTTATAAGGAACAACAAAAAAAAAAAACCAACAGTTGCCAATGTTTCTTCACAAAAATAAGAATAATTCATAGTGTACGTTATTAATATACGGATAAGCCAAAATATTCATATTCCCCATTGCTAGGGAGAGTTAGACAACGGTGAAGAAATCAGAAAACCTAGCAATACAAGAAAGAACATGGAAGTTTAAGGAAGTCCATTAAATTCTTTAATGTTTTATTGAAGTCAATGACAATAATAATAATCTCAGCTGAAAGTTCAAGAAAGCTTGTATAATGAGCATAGTTATCACAAAGACAAGGCAACCTGAAGGTATTGGAGGACGTCTATGCAACAAGGCTCCCTAAGCGTGCAGTATATAACTATATGTACTATAGCAATAATAAAAACATATAAGCTAGTAATGACCTAATATGATACAACAAATTCTGTCATGGCCCCTGCACAAGGATGACATGCACAGATAGGACCTACTAAGTTGAATGAGAGAAATTATCTCACTTGATCTCGGGCTTGCCTTCTCACTATCCATGGTAATATTTTTTGGGTGCTTGAATGGTGACATCCCTAAACCTACTGACCCTACGGAAGCTAATACCAGGTTGGCACATGATGCCTTCATCATGTCTTTCTTATTGAACTCCATGGAGGCATGGACTCTACTATCAGCCCCAACTTTGTTCTATTGAATTCCACCAAGGAACTTAAGGATGCAGTAAGACACACATATGTACGGTCCAACAATTATGCATAAATCTATGAACTAAGATGACAAGATTGTGAAACAACTCAGAAGGAATTGTCCCTACCAGCTTACTATTCCACCCTTAATACACTGTGGCAACAGTTGGACTTCTATCACCTTGTTTCCATGATTTGTACCACTGATGCTAGTACGTTTTAGAAGGAGCATGAGATGGAAAGGGTGTACATTTTCTCACAAGACTGAACCAGGAATATGACCAGATCCATATCCAGGTTCTTGGTCGTGATACATTTTCCACCTTACTTGAGGCTTACCATTTGGTTCAACATGAGGAACACGTCACTCTATTATGTTTCCCACTCTGTTGAACTGGCTTCAACACTGAGAGGGGGTGAATCAGTGTATATCAAACTTTTCCCTTTTTCAAATTCTGATGATACCACACTGTAACACAGTCGTATGCACTCTCGCCTCGCAACTAAGATTGGTCAAACCAACCACGATGTGCACACCCACTCTGCAAGCAAACATACTCCAATATATCCAAACACAACCCCAACACCAGTCTTTCGTTGTTCGGCAATGTGCCTACGTCCACAGACAATACCCGTATCAAGTTTTGTGTATATTCCTCAATACTCTAATTCTTTTAACCGCTACAATGGCTCAGGATGAGTTTCCAGCTTCAGTCCTTGATCGTACAAGAACGAGAGCAACAACCCCAAAGTGCAAACCTATCAAGCACCCACTTGATAGGCCTTAGAATGTAATAATGTAATCAAAATACAAATCCCCCCACTACAAGGTTCAATCTTGGTCAATCAACATTCAACTATAACCTAGATAACAAAATAGGGATTTGACACAGGATTACCTCACAACGTAACCCTAACCTGAGAATCACAGCAATTCTCAGTCTCCAGCACCTTGCATGCTTCGTGGAGGCTAGAACAATGCAAGTCTTCCTCAATCTAGCAACCTGCAATACCCGTAACGTGTCTTCAAAGAAAACGCTGCAAAAATAGGGTTTCTGGTGCTCAAACGCTCCCACAATTGCTTCCACTCGTTTTTCTGAGCAATTTAAAAAAAAAACGACAATAGATTTCGATTTGAAACAAATGAGATGGCCTTGCCAAGTTGGACTGCAAAACCCTGAAATCGAGGAGCATAATGGTAATTTAATTGCAATCTCGTGATCCAGCAAATGTCACAACTTAATTGCAGCTCACATAGACACCATCTTGCATTTCAAACAAGGAAAGAAGCGCCCATTTAGTTAGAATATTCTTTTTGACACTAGCATGTGTTAAACGCTCTATTACCAAGAACATGCCAAATAGAATCTTCAAGGCATGTGCAGTGAAAGCGCTTTAATTCAGTCAATGCCTGTTAAACACCATAGACGGACTACAGGTGGACCGGGGGAATCAAATCAGATAACATTTAATCTTGACTGCAGATGTATGGGCTTCCCAGATACCTATCATTCACCTATTCATCAACCATACCATGTTGGAACCACTTCCTCTAAAAGGCCGACCTTGTAAGAAAGGAACGGGAGGAAACAATATGTATATCAAACAGGAGCTTTAACACGGCGGACTATGCAAAGGGGGACACGGGTAGATAAATAATTTCAACACCTGCCCGCTCCCAAGAGGATTCGATACCGTGACCCTTGCCTGCTCTGATACCATGTTGAAATCCTTGAATAATGGCTTATGAACAATGTGCCCACAGCCTCTTTATTTATAATCAGAGATCATTACAATAAAGGAAATAAAATCCTAGTCAAATCACATGTGCAACACGTGCATAATGAACCTGGACACTTTAATGTATCCGGGTCTGGGTCCGGGTCACGGATCAACGGGTAATCCGTGAACATTCAACATAAACCATAACCGTTGAATTATCTAACAGACTTTCTATTTTTAGTCCCTTCTTAACAGACCCTTTCCAGCAATTATAACACACATATTCGGAAAACCCTAATGCTTTTTAACCTTAGTCCATCTTATTCATCCATTATTCCCTCTAATCCCCAACCCCAAGTTTACTTTTTACTGTTTTACACTTTTCTGTAGCTAAACAGCAGGCTCTCTCTCTCTCTCTCCCCTACTTCCACTATAACCTAGTTAATCTGAGCTTTAATTTTACTCATTAAAGAATATTCTAATTGTGAAACCCTTGTTCTATATCAAGTTTAAGGTATGCAGTGGCTGTCCTACATCAACTGCGATTGAGAATCATCATGAACCAGACTGCAGTATAGCTTAAAGAGCTAACGAAAAACCAACATTATTGTCTTCTATTTAATCAATTTGGAAATCAAAGCAATACTGATTAGGAGAAACTGGTTCTTCGTTCATAGACGGATCAGTACATTTCTTCTGGCATAAATTCAGTTGCGTGTAAAGGTATGGGCTTTCTTTATTCATAAGATTCTGGCCTTACCAAAAGAGATTTTTTTTAACAGTTGCCTATCATGTCAGATCCAATTGAAATCAAATTAAGTCAGTGAAATTCGACGACTTAATTCTTGAACAATTAAAGCTCCAGAAAATCTAAATAGGTGAAATTTATCTTTACACATAATTTTACCAAAGACGAATATGGACCATATTAAGTTTTCACAAGTTAAAGTATTTCAGTTGAACTCACCAAGCACTTTCCTTTTTCTTAAACCATACTAATAGTCAGTATACCATAAAAGAGACCAGTTTCCAGAGCTGACCGAACATTTTATATGGCCAATGCCAGATTCTGATGAAAGAAAATAGCACTTAAAGAAACTGAAAAAAGGAACTAGAATACCTTGCCGCCTTCATCTGGTCAGATACAATTTTGTAAGCATACTTCCACCAAGATCTAGGATCAGATTTTACTGGGACGAGTGGCCGATAATGAGCATATCCCAGGCGTTTATTAAAGGCAGCGAAGTTATCAGCCAGCTTTAGAATATCCCTGTATCCATTCTGCATTCACAAACCCAGTACTTGTTTAAGATCCATGGTGAGGCCACAGTATTTAAACAGAACAGCCATGAAACTATTCAGCTGTCCAAGAACAATCTGACAGCAGGTCCAAACGGATTTGCTTTAACTGATCTAAACAACAAGGCATTTATATTATATATTGAGTTTTGTTTCACAAAACAACCTCTGCCATGGTGCGAAGTATTTTGCAATATGTTCTGTTCAGGTCCAAGAAAGCCAATTATGATTTGGATCTAAACAACAAGGTAAAGGACTTTTCAAGAGCCTATGAAAAACTTTGTATCCTTTGAAAGAGTGGAATTAAGACAAACCTTTGACAAACAAAGAGTAACATCATCCAAGTTAATTGTTGCTTTCTGTAGAGGTTGACCTGTACTTGTAGATTCATCTGGCTGCAGCTTTGAGTACTTAGCATTCCCAGTCACTGGCTGCAGAATGTAAGTGTGCTCTTCCATATGAGAGCCAGCTGATTTGCCACTTCTAGTACCAAATGCAAAGACCTGAATTTCATGGAAGTCCTAACAATAATGATCAAGCCCAACATAAAATGTGCTCAGGAATACAGATTGCAACAAAAGACTGGCATATGCATACCTGACTCCACTCTGAAGGAAGCAAATCCTCCCATGGTTTGTCAATGTGCCATGGACGAATGTCAGAATCCAGATAAAGAGCCAACCGTTCAAGTTCCACTGACTATAAAAAGCAGGAGAAGAAATCCAGGGAATAGTCATCAACAAATCACTGATGAAACAAAATTAAAACTTCTTTTTTTTCCCTTTTGGCTAAGGAACAACAAAATGTATATTCATTTCATTAATAAAAAAGATGCAGTTAAAACAGAAGGCATTCATCACCACCCGCTCCCCAAAAAACCAAAATGTACTTCCCATACACCTTACTACCTTAGAGTAAGCAACAAAAATGAAGTGAAGTGTCAATTGTTAAGCAAGGAAAATCAACAGGAAGAAAAGCAATTCCTATCAACCGCATTTAACTGTTTAATAACCATGGTTCAAAATTTCGTAATAAATTGCCAAAATTTCGGCAAATTTCAAAAATTTTGACACTACTGAGACGAGATGGGCTTCCTAAATGAAAATTGTTCAAATTTCGTCGAAATTTCGTGAAATTTCTGTATATTTCGGCATGTCATCGAAATATCGCCGAAACTGCTACATTCCTATGCACGTGACTCTTTAAAATTAAGTATAAAAGCAACATCTCACTGGTCTCGGTCGAAATTGAGTGCTTTTGTTGCTTTTTTTTTTGTCTTCCAAGCCATTCTTTGTGGGGGAAACACTTGTTCTTCATCATTTTCGCGGATCGTCGCCGGAAACACATCGGAAACACCTCCTAGCACATTTGTGAAGGTTTTTTCACTGTTTAAGGTAAATTTTTTTCTCTAAAACAATTTTTTTTTGAAAATACTATGTTCAATACTTGTTGGATGCTGATGATATTATTATATGTTAGACACCAAAGGCCGATCTACAACCACATGGTGTCGAAATTTTTTTTCCATATGTATTTTATTTTCTTAATTTCTGATTTAAAAAATTGATTTTCCTAAAACAAAAATAGGAAAAAATTAGGGGTAATATAAATTGAATGGGGATCAATTAAATATATGTCCACCCGTATACTGTCAATCAAGGATGCAAACCCAAAACACCACTTTGAGTTCATTTTTTTGCAGTATGAAGGTTTAAATGTGTTTATTTAGCTTAAATAAAGGTATACATGAAGTATCAGGCTCTAATATAGCCAAAAACCCTGGAGTGCCGAAATATGGTAGAAAAATTACCATATTTCGCCGAAATTTCGGAATAATTCTGAAATTTCAACCAGCCCGAAATGGCGAGACGAGACGAAATTTCGAACTATGTTAATAACCAAAGGCCAATTTCTCCAGTACCTTCCAACATCACTAAAAATTTGGAGTTCATATTTTCCTTATAACTTCCCATTTCTATCCAAATAATCTGTTCCTTTGTTACTTCTTCAGAAAGATATCTGAAAACAAGAAGCAGAAATAAACTTGGACCAGAAGACATCCATATTTTACTAAATAAATTATGGAAATCAATTTTTTTATGTAGCTTCCGTAACATACCAAAATCCTCTCGGGTCTCCGCATCAATCTCCTCAAATCCAAAATCTTCCTCACTGGCATCCCCGAGTCGGTTAAAGTGTTTCTTCTGCACTTGACGGGGTTTTCCATTGGCTCTCTCCCTGTTAACTATCTTGGCCTTCCCCTTATTCTTGCAAGATTGTCCAGCCACCACTGCGCTCCCTTGCTTGACAACATTCGCAAAAGGCTCCAACTTTGGAAGGGTAAACTCCTATCCTATGCTGGCAGACTGGAATGTATCAAGTCTGTCCTCCAAGTCTCTTATATCTATTGGAGTGGCATCTTCAGTATCCCCGAAGCCACTATCAAGGCAATGGAGCATCTCTTTTGTGCCTTCTTCTGGAAAGGTTCTGACTCCTCCAAATTCCTCCATCCTTCTAGCTGGAAATCCATTTACCTTCCCAAATCCGAAGGGGGTCTGGGTATCCGTCGCATTCGCGATTCCAACACTGCGGGCATCCTTAAGCTTACTTGGAAAATCTGCTCCCGTCAGGATTCCATCTGGGTAAATTGGGTCTACTCCCATCTTCTCAATTCGGATTCCATTTGGACTGTCAAGATTCCCACAGACTGCTCCTGGATCTAGCGCAAAATCCTCCTTCGGCCTCTTGCCCTCCATGGCACTTCTTCTTCCATTGCTGGCGGCTCCTCCATCTCACTCTGGCTCGACCCCTGGCACCCCCTTGGGATCCTCTACAATCTCCTCGGTCCTAGGACAGTTTACACTTCTCGTCTCCCAAAAGCCTCTCCCTTTTCATGCCTCATTGCCTCTGGTTCCTGGTCCCCTCCCCCTACTCTCAACCCCTCTATCCTCCCCCTTTTTTGGCAGACTCTCCCTCCCCCCCTCCCCCCCACCTTAGTTGATAAGGTTATTTGGCTTCCCTCCCCCACCGGTATTTTCTCCTCCAGATCAGCCTAGAATTTTGTTAAAGACCCCAGCCCTTCTGTCCCCTGGCACAAGATCATCTGGTTCAAGGGCCATATCCCTCGTCAGAGTTTCATCGCCTGGAGATCCTTAAGGCTCAGCCTCCCTACCCAAGCCTTCCTGCTTCACCGCAATATCCCCGTCTCCCCCTCCTGCGCCCTCTGTTGGAATGGTATTGAGGACATAGCCCAACTTTTCTTTGCTTGCCCCTTCTCCTCTACCATCTGGAAAAAAGCTCTTACCTTCATTTAGCCCAGAAGTAGGAGACACTTAGACTTTGATCGAGAATGGCTTTGGTTGAATAAAGCTTTTCCGGGGAATTCTGTTTGTGACACTATAGGCAAGCTGACCTTCTGTGCTACTATCTATCATATCTAGATGGAGCGGAACCTTAGGAGATGGACTTCCAACTCTCGATCTTTTGACTTGATTTGGAAAGCCATCTTCTTTGACGTTTCTTCTAAGATCAGTTACGGCCGTTTGGGTAGGGTTTTGGATTCCCCAAGGAACAAGCATATTGTTGTCTCCTGGGGTCTAGATTTGTCTATTTTACATCCCCCCCTCCTCTGCGTAGGCTGGGTTGGGTGTTTGTTTCTCCCCCTCCCCCCTTTCTTTCTTTCCTTCTTCTTTGTACATTCCCCTCCCCTTTCTCTCTGCCCCCCCCTGGGGTATGGTAATATATTTATTCATCCAAAAAAAAAAAAGCAACCAGTACCTGCATGGGGAGAGAAAGAAGAAAGAGAAGGAAAGAATGAAAAAGGAGAATCACAGCTCACGGTTTGCTTAAATGACCAAACCATGAGCTAGGCACTCTATTTATAATAGCGGATCATTAAATGAAGTCTACTATGCTAATCATAGTTCAAAAACTCGCCGAAATCTAGGCAAGATCTCGAATATCTCAAGAATCTCGAGCTCCTCGAGAGGAGATGGCATACGAGACACAAAACATTAAGGAACATACGAGATGATTACGAAATTTTGAATATTTGGAGAATCTCGGAGAAATCTCGACCTCCTTAGTACTCATAGAGTCATAGTATTGTATTATTAAGACTTGGAAGTTGAGACGTGGAAGACTAGGGTAGTAAGGTGTCTATGACTTGTGTATTATTCATTGTACTTGGGTTGGGTGTCTATCTAATATGCATTGTGAACACTTCACTGTATCTTGTGATTTATAGTAGAAACTCTCAAGTCTTCATCCATTATTGCATAATTTACTTGTTTTACTTGCCAATTATGTCTCGTATCATTCAAACAATGTGTAGAATAGGCAATATTACATTAAGGGCTCAGCCTTTACTGCCAACCAAGGGTGCAAATCCAAAACACCAAATTGGGTGTTTTTTTTTTCAATATGAAGAATTAAATATGTTTATTAAGCCAAAAACAATCTTCCCTCAAAGTTTCGGAGCCAACTAAAGCCATTTGCCCACCGAACCAAAAAAAAAAAAAAAAATGCACTGCCTCGCCAATCTCAAAAATCTCGACCTGGTCGAGACGGCTGTTCGAGACAAGTTTTCGAACCGTGATGCTAATTCAGTCTCCTACGGTTTCCAAGCTTTATCTAAACTAAACACTACCATAGATTATAAACATCACCATGACTAGTTAAGCATAGTTAAGCATCACCATGTGTACTAAACTGTTAGAGTTTATATAATAAGGGTACTTTGGATGTTGGGTTATTATCTTGTAATGTGTATTTACCTTTTACCTCCCTAGACTACCTTATGTTAGTATGAGGAGGGGGGGTTATGTATGCAATTTCTCATATCTTAAGTTAGAGAATCAATAGAGGGGAGAGATATCCATTCTCTCCCCAATCTATTGCACACATCTCTCTCTTCTTTTCTCTTCTCTCTCCCATCGTCTTTTCCTCTCTTCTCACCTCTTACCTCTTCTTCCCTTCTCTTGAATTGATCCATACACCAGGATTCTAAGTCTCGTGCCGTCTCATCTCATCTCGGCCAATACGTATCGGTATCGCAGGCCTGCAAGACGATACATGCCGAGACATCTCTATTTAAAAAAAAAATTGTTGTATTGATTTGTATGGCATCGTATCGGCCGATACAAAGCGATACAATACGATAGAGTAAATACGTATCGAGACGATCGATATGTAGATTAAAAAGGCAAAAAAATATGTATTGGTACGTATCGCAGCTGTATCGGCTGATAAGGCATGATACGCTGCGATACATTGGATCTTTGCCCTCTTTTCACTTAGCTTGTGAAACAGAGACACAAAATCAGAACCCTGTGGTCTCTTTTTCACTCCAAAAACCTCATTTCTGGCTCTCTTCTTCCCTTTCTTTCACTGTATTAATAGGGATTTACTCATTCAAGGGAAAATGATTCTAAGTGCAAGTAGGGTTGTTTTTTGCTCAACCAACATTCCTATTTCTTGTTTTGAAAAAGAACACAAAAAAGGTACTGTGCTTATGTTCGGTCAGTGCACAACATCATCATCAGTCGCTCCTATTCCTGAAAACTCTTCCAGATATGAGTTTGAACCTCCCCAACACTCTTCATGGCTATAGAGGGAGGGATACATGTAAGAAACCTCATCTGTTACAACAATTTCTTTAGAACCCCTTGTCTAGTTATATATTATTCTCCATTTTAGTGTTTATGCATGATACATGATATCTATTGCTTATTTGTATTGTTTTTTTGTTCCAACTGTGTATTTTCATTTGTATCTTGGCTTTTTCCATATGTATCTGTAGCATGCGATACGTATCTCCAATACGATACGATACATCTCTTAAATCACCCGACCGATACAAGACGCAACACCGATACCTTAAACCTTGCCTTACACTACTTCCAACTTAAACATCATAACTTTAACACTCACCCTCAAGCTGGAGCATAACTATCACCCATGCCCAGCTTGGAACACCCTTCAAAAAAAAAATTAGGTTGGCCTATTACATAGAAAACCCTTGGGACCAAAGGCCCAACATGTCTATAACCCAACCCTAGATTTATTTCGAGGGAAAGAAGCCCAGTTTGGTGATAAACCTGCATCACTAGGTCTCTCACCCATAGCTATCCCAGTTGTTGAACAGGGACTGCTCTCCCATAACCGATGACAAAACATGGTCTCAAAATTCTTTTTTTCAATTGTGACCCTTCCTTACAATAGGTGGCCTATTAATAGCTTAGGCAAGCATACAAAATAGAAGGTAGAAAAATAGAAACTACTAAAACCTAGCAACTAGTGACAATGGCAACTTATTGAAAATAGAAACTAACTAGAAGTTAGAATTAGAAACTACTAAGGCTTTATAATCCAGCCTTCTAAAACAAAGGGAAGGACACTAAAATAGAAACTAGGCAGTTAAGGGTCTTCTAGAAGGCCAGCTGGCTGGCTCGATCTGGTCCTTCGTGGCTGGCTCGAGCTGGTCCAGTTCTGGCCCAATAGGGCCTGGTTCGATGCTTGGTTCTGATCTATATCAGTATCTTTAGCCACAGCAATCAATTCATGTGCCCATTACAACCAAAAATGTATAAGAAAAAGGAAAAAAGGCCCATAACCATCTACTACCAAAACAGGGCCTATTGTTAGTTTGTGGCTGCATCACTGGCCAAAAGAGAAACCTAACCCTTTTTTTTCTTTGGGTGAATAAAAAATTCATTACCAAAAGGAGAAGAAGATATAGGGGCTCCCCTTGAAGAAGAGGGGAGAAAAATAAACAATACAGCAATTACAGCAATACAAAGCCCCTTCCACAATAGAACTAGAGGAGGAGGCCCCAAGAGGCAGCAATTACAGCAATACAAAGCCCCTTCCACAATAGAACTAGAGGAGGAGGCCCCAAGAGGCAACAATAAGCCAATTCCTAAGAGAATCAACACATCTAGAGGGGGTCACAAATAACTTGCTTCTGACATAAAAAAGAATGGTATCCCAAATTTGCTGGAAAGATCTAGGTTTGAAGGTCGATCTTCTGAGGTTGCGCTACATCCAAATATGATAAATAGTGGCACCAAATGCAAGTTTACCCACATGGTCACAAATGGAGTTACCAGCAAAGGACATGTCCACCCATATACATTCGCGCTCAAAGGGAAAAATCCTTCTTCTCTGGGGCCAGCATCTTGATAGGAGACCATTCCAAATCGTGGAGGAAAAGAGGCAGCCAAAGAAGAAGTGGTGGTTCATATCTCCATTGGTATTCCAACAAAGGAAGCCAAAAGGAGGGGCAGGAATCTTGCTCTGAAGAAAAGTATCCGAACCCTAACACTGCCCATTTATTAACAGGTCTTTGGCAACCCCAACCATCAAATGGGTTGGTCACATATATGTTGGGCCTTTAGTCAAAGGGGTTTTCCTTGTCATGGGCTACTTTGCTGGGCTAAAATGTGGGTAGGAGCTAAGATTTCTCCATAACTCCATATTCTGTAGTCAGAATTTCTTTAAATTCTGGAGGCCTATTTTACTAACAGAATAGACCACTCAATTGGTTGGACTATTTAGATTACTCTGCTCTGAATTACTAGTTTTTTCCATATTCTGGTTACATTCCCCTGTTCTGACTTCTGAGATCCTTCTCTGAACTAATCTCTGCTAGACTATTCTAGTCTAGAAATTAGTTTTCATTAATTAATTTCAAGTTGACTTGTTTTAGATTAGAACCAAATTCTCTCTACAGAATGGTATCAAGAATACCTAAACTACAAGCTACTGTACACAAATGCATAAATAAAACACAAGCCACACACTTCATCAATGTTTAAGAATATAAATTATCTCAAATGGGCAGGGTACCTCACTCTCAACCATAATATGAACCATTTATTGTTCATTTCATGTCGTGGTTTGTATCAAATTTCCCAACCCGAAATTGTGCGTGGCTTCAACCGACAATCCCACTCGCCCGCTGCCCTTATGAAGATTGACCTTCACAAAGCTTTTAATTCCCTCAGATGGGACTTCATATGCGATGTGCTTTCCCAGATGGGCTTTCCCCCTGCCTTCATCCGCTGGATTCTGGCTTGTATCTCCTCCCCCTCTTTCTCCGTTATCGTCAACGGTTCCCCCGCAGGCTTCTTCCACTCTAAAGTTGGGATTCGCCAGGGATACCCTCTCTCCCCTTTCTTTTTATCTCTGCCCCTAGAAGTCCTTTCGAGGAGCATCAAAACCAAAACAAACCTCCACCTTATCTCCCCTATGCCCAAATTCGAGCACCTAAACCTCACCCACCTGGCCTTTGCAGACGATCTTATAATCTTCTCCAAAGCCTTCTCCTCTTCCATCTCTGCCATCATATCTTCTCTTCACCTCTTTGAGAGTCTCTCTGGCCTCCGTATCAACCTCCTTAAATCCAAACTCTTCCTCTCTGGTGTCTCTGATTCCGACAGAGACACCCTCCTCTGCCTTACGGGCTTTTCCTTGGGCTCCCTCCTAGTGAAATACCTGGGCCTTCCCCTTATCCCCGCTAGGCTCTCCAGTCATCATTACCCCCATGCTTGACAATATGCGTCTTCAACTCTGGAAAGGCAGACTTCTTTCCTACGCGAGTAGGGTCGAATGCAATATAGATCGGTTCTCCAATCTTCTTACATTTATTGGTGTGGTATCTTTGGCCTTCCTAAAGCCACCATCAAAGCAATGGAAACCATCTTTTGTGCTTTCCTCTGGAAAGAGAAGGAAACCTCCAAATTCCTCCATCCAGTTAGCTACAAATCCATCTGCCTTCCCAAATCTGAAGGAGGTCTTGGCATCCGCCGTATCCGTGGCTCCAATACTGCAGGAATTCTTAAGCTTATTTGGAAAATCTCCTCTAAGCATGACTCCATTTGGGCCCATTGGGTTTACTCCCATCTCCTCAAAAATGACTCCATTTGGATTGTCTCCATCCCTTCAGATTCCTCCTGGGTCTAGCGCAAGATCCTCCTCCTTCGCCCCTTAGCTCTTAGAGCCACCTCCTCTTCTATTGTTGATGAGTCCTCCATCTCCCTCTGGCTTGACCCCTAGCACCCCAATGGAGTCCTCTATAACTTCTTTGGGGCCAGAGCAATTTACTCCTCCGGCATTCCCAAATCTGCCCCCCTTTCCTCCATCATCTCTCATGGATCTTAGAACCCCCCCATCCCCTCTTCCCCTCACCCTTTCCCTGATCTGGATTCCCTTCCCCCCCCCCCCCCCAGCTCATGCGGACAAGGTTATGTGGCTCCCCTCCACAAACGGCCTTTTTAGCTTTAGATCTGCCTGGAACCTAATTAGAACCCATGCCCCTACTATCCTATGGCACAAACATGTCTGGTTCAAAGGTCACATCCCTCGCTATAGCTTCCTGGCCTGGAGAACCCTAAACCTTTGCCTTCCAACCCAAGACTTCCTCCTACACCGAAGAATCCCCGTCCCCCCTTCTTGTATCTTCTATTGGAATGGATCCGAAGACACTGACCACCTCTTCTTTCCTTGCCTGTTTACCTCTTCCATTTGGAAAAAATCCCTTTCTTTTATTTGGCTTCACAGCAGGAGACCCCTCCCTTTCGCTCGAGAGTGGCTCTGGCTGACCATGACTGTTGGAATATGTAATCCAGAATATCGTGGGGGTATTCTGGCCCTTTTGGGCTTGCTTAGTTGTCAAGTTATTAGGATTAGATTGCTGCTTGTATTGAGTCAGCTAGTTAGGGGTATTTTTGTCTATTTACGTCCCTTTGTAATATTTCCCTCGGGCTTACCTATCATTGAAATCAAGCAATTCCATTCTCTCATTCTCTCTTTCTAACCCACGGTTCTGCTAACATGGTATCAGAGCCAAATCTGATCTAGGTTAGAAAGAAAGAAAAAACCCTTCTTCTTCTCATCCTTGTAAGGGGGCAGCATTAATGAGGTAAAAACCTAAACCAATGATTTAGTTGCTGCCCTCCTCCATCCTATCTATTTTTTTCCATTGAAATTCTGCTGGAAGCATACCTGCGATTTGGAGTTTTTTCCAGAATTCCTTGAAGATCAGCTTCCTATCACTATTGAAGGCTGATCTTCCACCATTGGAGAGGGAGCGGAAGAGAGTCTGCCTTTAGAGAAGAGAGGAGCTTCTCTTATATAGAGGTCGGATTCCAAATTTTGTTTTAAAATCCGAACAGTAGATGCTGACGTAAGCAGTGACGTAGGGCGGCTATCACTGTTCATGGGGTCCATGATGACGTAAGCAAACGTTGATTGGGGGGTCCACAGTCAATCAGACTGGAGGTTGATGTCGGAATCGACACAGCGAGCTGGAGAATAGCCTTCGGCGGCCGCTTGTTCTGCAGCTCCCTTTGCTTTCTTTTCCAACAACTATCTACTCTATTCCATTGTTCTCTTTTCCTTTTTTTCCTTTTCTCCAGCTTTCATTCACCTTTCCAGCCTTAATACCCTAATCGATCTCAACTTGTCAGGGTTTTTCAAAACCCTGACTCCAATCGATTCTAAGGTTACAGTTCTCTGTTCAAGCTGAACTTTTGTGGGTTGCTTTCCTCCATTACAAGGACCACTTGACCTCATTATTGCACCTTTCCAAGCTTTTTGAAGACCCCTACCCCAATCGATCTCTACTTTTCAGGGTTTTCCAAAACCCTGAAACAAAAAAAATTTTGGGAGAGGGATGTTTGTTGCTGCTGAAGTGCTTTGGAGGTGGTTCTAACATTAAAAGTGACATCCTCCTTCATCAATTCATGGCTTGAAGAAGTTTTATTTACTGTGATAGCTGCTGCCCTAATTTTCTGCAACTTTTTGGTGTCTCTCCCTCTTGAAGATCAAGTCTCATTCCCACTGGAGATTAGTTGTTCGCATTGGAGGTCCCATTCAAGCAGTACTAATCAGCATCTATTGCAAGTCTACATCAGCAATTACAGCCCCCTTTCCCTATATCGATCTCAATTTTCGGGTTTTCCAAAACCCTGACTAAAATCGATTTTAGGGTTTGGGCTATCCTATTAAGCTAATTTTTTTAGGAGAGTCTTATACATAGAGGAGTATTTGACCCACGTTTCAGCATCATTCATGGACTTATTTTGAAAAAATTCAGGTTTCACTCTTATGGCTCGATTTCACCAACTATCAACCTTTTTTTTTTTTTTCCTAGTTCCTATGTGGCTGGCTGCATCACTTACTATTGGATCTGTTGAGTAATTATCTTATACTTGCTGGTTCTATTGAGCTTTACTACATACCTTGCTGGTTCTATTGATCGGCTTCTGTAAACATGACTCGTTGACATGTTAATGCTGTCTTTAAGAGGGCTACTGCTGCCCTATTCTTGAGATTGAGTATCTTACTATTGAAGATCGAATTTCTTTCATTGTTGAAGAGTCGAATCTACTACCCTGGAGATCAGTTTATTTGGGATTACAACAGTGTGTTCCATAGTTATTGGTTGCAACTACGAACATATTCAGTTGTGTGAAGTTTTCTCTACTGATTCAAATCCAGCTTACTTTGAGAGCTTGATCCTAACATTGTTCACTAATTCAGATCTGATCCAAGTTTTTTTTTAAGTTTATTACATCAATTCTGCCCAGATATCTTCGTCAGTTCTATTTAGCATGTGTGAGTTTACAAATTGGAGTTTTGCATACTGGTTCTTCCGTGTTTGAGGATTGGAGTCTTTCCTTACTTCAAATCAGATCTATTTACTTATCATATTTGAATATTGGAGTTAGGTGTTTCTCCCCTGCAGGAGTTTCCATCTAAGGAGTTTGTTTGATCATTTGAAGATGGTTGACAATTTATATGTTGCATTGTTTTTTCTCCATGATTCTTTATCCCACTGCTTCTTCCAATCATAGATTGAGAACTCGCGAGATCGAGCCGAGATCTCGCCGAGTTTCTCGGTTTTTGGAAAAACCGAGACGAGACTGCCTGCGAGTCTCTAAAGTGCAATATCTCGGCGAGATCTCGGATCTCGGTTTGGATCTCGGTTTCGACCCTTTTTTTAATCCACCTACCACTTAAATACCTTACCTAACTTGCCAAAACTCGACATATCTCAACAAGATCTCGGATCTCGGGTCCAGATCTCGGGTTGACCCAAAGTTCAGGCTTCGAGTTGGAAAAAAAAAGCACCAACTCTGCGAGATCTCGCCGAGATCTCGACTCGTCTCGGTTTTTCCAAGAGCCGAGTTGGTACCGAGACCCGAGTTTTAGTACCTTGCTTCCAATACCCATCTCCCATACCATACCTTTGGCACTTACCAATCACCACCTTGGAAGTTTATGGTTTACTCTACTTTGCCATTTCTTCTTTTTCCATTCCTATAGCACCTTTGGAAATTTTGGAAGATTATACTTTTGCACTATCTCTTACATCATCTTTGTTATGTCCATGTGTACTACTACACGTGAGTGGGAGATTATGTACAGTACAACTGAGACATTGCAGAAGCAGAACTTGCAGGAACACTTGGTGCAAAACATAGAAGATCAGTGTTTCCATCATTGCCATTGGGTATCCTTTGTTATTGGGTTGAGTTTATCGTAAGGGGGAGATTGAAGTATTAAAGTATTGAAGATATTTGGTTGTTGCCTGCCTATTTGAGGATTTGTTGCCTACCTATATGAGGATTTACTGTTGGGTTGATTATTTCCGCTGCTTGCTGCTCTAGTTCTACACTTCAAGATTTTTTGTCACTGTGACAATCTGAGATTCATCACTGGACAGCTATTGAAAATTGGTGAAAGTTTATTGATCAAGTCTACCCAGGTTTTAGAGATCAATTATTTCAAGTTCTTGAAGGTTTATTTGGGAGCTTCATTCATCTGTCAAACTGGACTCTGCCGCAACTTAGTTTCTTCCCATTTTGTTCAAGTTGGGCATTCATGCCTTATATGCGCCAACTTGAGGGGGAGTGTTATTGGAGTTTTTTTCTTATTAGTTCAAGTTGGATCTTCTTTCTTTACTTATTTGTATAATCCAGCTTGAGGGGGAGTGTTGGAATATGTAATCCAGAATACCGTGGGGGTATTCTGGTCCTTTTAGGCTTGCTTAGTTGTTAAGTTATTAGGATTAGATTGTTGCTCTTATTGAGTCAGCTAGTTAGGAATATTTTTGTCTATTTATGTCCCTTTGTAATATTTCATAGAGGGGCTTACCTATCAATGAAATCAAGCAATTCCATTCTCTCATTCTCTCTTTCTAACCCACGGTTCTGCTAACATGACTTACCCTGGCTGCTCTATCTGCAACACTATTGGCAAGCTTGTGTTTGGCGCAACTCTTTACCACATTTGGCTGGAGAGGAACCTTAGGAGATGGACCTCCAACTCTTGCTCCCTTGACTTGATTTGGAAAGCCATCTATTTGAATGTCTCCTCTAAGATTAGTTTTTGACCTCATTCGACTTTTTTGAATTCCCCAAGGAACAGGCACATTATTGTATCCTGGGGTTTAGATAGTGCTCTTTTGAGGCCCCATACCGCCTCTTAGTTGGGTCTGGGGTCTGTTTCCAACCCCCCTCTCTCTCCCCTTTGTATATCCCCCCTCTTTCCCTTTCGCCTCCCTCGGGTTTGGTAATATATTTTTTATTCACCCAAAAAAAAAAAAAATCCCCAACTCAAACCCTCTGACAAGAAATTGAAGCTTAATAATGTTGGGAGTTAGCATCAATGATAATGCTAATGGGCCATGAATAACAGGTTTTTTTTTTTTTTTTTTGGGGGGGGGGGGGGGAGGGGCAGGTTTACTGACTATGGAAATTGGAAAATCAACAAATTCTGTAAACTGTTTTAATACCAATAAAATGGGACAGAAGCTCTCTCAGACAGATTCCAGTTTTCTATGATTGGTCCAGAAAAAGTTGAACAGTTTCTCAACTATCAGGCAGGCATGTATAAGAATGGAAATCCTTGCAGACTACCCGACGAAATAGACCATTTATGGCGGTGTGTCAAAAGGTTTCCCAATAATATTCCCACATACATACAGAATCTTTGGCAAACAGAAGTGCAAAAATACATTTTTTTGTACTGTGATTCCATAAGATGTAAACTGTCTTTCTTATTATAATGCAAACAGAATGCAAATCTGAGATATAGAATCAATCAGGAGAGAAAATGTAACTAAAAGCGGGAAAAGGGAAGGAAACCAAGATCATTGTAATCAAACTCCCAACAATTATGAAGAGACAATCTTACCTTCTGAATACGCTCTAGTGCACCCCCAGTAACAAATGTTTCCTTTCCACTGTCATCTATCGTCACAGCTGAAAGTTTTGCCAATGTCACACCAGAAGCAAATGGATGACCAGGATTGCTACAAGACAGGATGGAAATAATAAGACCACCACACAAGCCAGAAAATTATAAAACTAAAATACACTGTTATTACCTCTCAAGATCCTCATATCTGATGTGGATATTTGTAATTGAGAGTTTCAAGTTTCCAATAATTGTATTGATTAGGGATCCAAGCCACGAAGTATTCTGTAACAACAAAGAAATACAGAGGAAGAGCATAATCATGAGAGATGGAAAAAAAAAAAAACCAGGATTGATATTCCATGAAGTCAACATAGCTGCATCACAAGGATAATCACCAACTGAAGTTCACAAAGTGTTTAAGTTACAACTAATTACAATCTATCAGTATATGATGGCTGTTGTACAGATAATCTTTCCTTCCTTTGACCATACAGATAATCTCTTCCTTCACCATCACAACCCCGGTCAACTTTGGCCTCCCCTTTGTTAGAGTTTATATGTTGTAAGGGTACTTTAGGAAGAAGTTAGTTAACTAGTTTTCTTATATTGAAATTTTCTGTTTTTTTCCTTTTTACCTTCCTAGGGAGGTGTATGTAATTTATTCTATCTCATTAGTGAAGTAATATAGGTGTAGTGGAGACTATACTCCAACACACAACATTGCATCATATTCTCTTCTTCTCCTCCTTCTTCTTCAACCTTCCACCTTCATTTCTCTTGTTGGAATATGTATCCAGAATACCGTGGAGGTATTCTGGTCCTTTTGGGGGTAGTTTAATTCTTATGTTATTAGGTATTTACTGCTGCTCTTATAGAGTCAGTTAGTTAGGGGTATTACTGTCTATTCCAGTCCCTTTGTAATGGTCCTCTCTATTATAAACAAAGGGGCTTGCCTATCAATGAAACTAAGCTATTCCATTCTCTCATTCTCTCTTTCTAACCTACGATTCTTCCAACATAGTATCAGAGCAGGTCTGATCTAGGTTAGAGAACAAGGAAAAACCCTCCTTCTCTTCAATCGACTTCTCCCTCCTTTCTCTCTTTCTTGGCTTCTCCTCCTCCTATTTTTTTTCTTCTCATCATCCTTGTAAGGGGGCAGCACTAATGAGGTAATCAAAGCATCCAATGATTTAGTTGCTGCCCTCCTCCCATACCACCTTTTTTTATTAAAAAATTCGGTTCGAAATCTGCTGGAACCATACTTGCGATATTGGAGCTTTCCAGAATTTTTGGAGATCTGATTTCTATCACTAATGAGGGCTGATCCTCCAATGTGGGAGACTCCTATGCACCCTTTTCCAGCACCTTTCTAACCTATTCCATTGTTCTCCTTCCTTTTTCCTTTTTTCTCCATCTTTAATTAACCTTTCCAGCCTTGATACCCTAATCGATCTCAACTTGTCAGGGTTTTTCAAAACCCTGACTCCAATCGATTTTAGGGTTTCTCTTTTCAGATGCAGCTGATTTTTTAGGGGTGATTCCCTACTACCATATGCCCTACTCGACCTGAATTTGGATCCTTTCTGATGGCTGGATTAATTTCTACAGCAAAGCCTCCTTAACCTTCTAATTTGGTTACTTGCTAAGACCCTGACCTGACTCCAATCGAATTTAGGGTTACAGGTTTCAGCTTTTACTGATTTTTGGAGGGCTGATTACTTCCATTACAAGGACCAATCGACCTCAATATTGCACTTATCCAAGCTTTTTTGTAGACCCCTACCCCAATTGATCTCTTCTTTTTAGGGTTTTCCAAAACCCTGATAAAAATGGATTTGGGATAGGGATGTTTGCTGCTGTTGTAGTGCTTTGGAGGTGGTTCTAACAATACAAGAGAACTCTACTTCAACAGTTCATGGCTTGAAGAAGGTCTTTTTTGCTGCTGTAGTGCTGTAATATTGCCCTACTTTTCTGCAATTTTTGGAGTCTCTCCCTCTTAAAGAACAAGTCCCAAACTAACTGGAGATTGGTTGTTCGCATTGGAAGTCCCATTCAAGCAGTACTAATCAGCATCTATTGCAAGTCTACATCAGCAATTACAGCCCCCTTTCCCTATATCGATCTCAATTTCAGGGTTTTCCAAAACCCTGACTACAATCGATTCTAAGGATTGGGTTGTCCTATTAAGCTAATTTTTTGAGGAGAGTCTTATACATATCATAGGAGTATTCAACCCAAGTTTCAGCATCATTCATGGAGTTTTTTGAAAAAATTCAGGTTTTAATCTTATAGCTCAATTTTTTCAACTATCAACCTATTCTTTTACTGGTTCCTATGTAGCTGGCTGCTTCAACTACTATTGGATCTGTTGAGTTATTTATCCTATACTTGCTGGTTCTATTGAGCTCTACTACATACCTTGCTGATTCTATTGAGTGGCTTCTATAACCATGACTGGTTGACATGTTACTACTGCCTTTATGAGGACTACTGCTGCCCTGTCTTTGAAACTGAGTATCCTACTATTGGAGATCGAATTTCTTTCATTGTTGAAGACTCGAATCTACTACCCTGGAGATCAGTTTATTTGGGATTAGAACAGTGTGTTCCATAGTTATTGGTTGCAACTACGAACCTATTCAGTTGTGTGAAGTTTTCTCTACTGAATCAAATCCAGCTTACTTTGGGAGCTTGATCCTAGCATTGATTACTAATTCAGATCTAATCCAAGTTTTTGTTGAAACTTATTACATCAATTCTGCCCGGATATCTTCATCAGTTCTAATCAGCATATGGGAGTTTATAAATTGGAGTTTTGCAGACTTGTTCTTCCTTGTTTGAAGATTGATCAAGCCTTAAAGATTGGAGTCTTTCCTTGCTTCAAATCAGATCTGTTTACTTATCAGATTTGACTATTGGAGTTTGGTGTCTCTCCCCTGCAAGAGTTTCCATCTAAGGAGTTTGTTTGATCGTTTGAAGCTGGTTGACAATTTATATGTTGCAATGTTTTTCTCCAAATCCCACTGCTTTTTTTCACTTCACCACCTCCCATACCATACCTTTGGCATATACCCATAACCACTTTAGAAGTTTATGGTATTCTCTAAATTGCCATTTCTTTCTTTTCCATTACCCTCAGCACCTTTTGGAATATTCTGGAATATTATATATTTGCACTATTTCTTACATCATCTCCGTTATCTGTCCACGTGTACACGTGAGGGGGGAATTATGTACAGTACACCTACAACCATTGCAAAAAGCAGAACATACAGGAATATTGGTGCAAAATATAGAAGATCAGTCTTCTCCACCATTACCATTGGGTATCCTTCATTATTGGGTTGAGTTTGCCGTAAGGGGGAGATGAAGAGTATTGAAGATGTTTGGTTATTGCCTGCTTATTTGAGGATTTACAGTGCCTTTACAGTGCCTATATGAGGATCAACAGTTGGGTTGATCATTTTTTTTTGGGTGAATAAAAAATATATTACCAAAAGAGAGAAGAAGAAGAAGAAGAGCCCCGAAGGGAGAGGGGGAAAAGAAAAAAGAAGAAAAACCACCAGCCAAAGCAATGGCTAAGGGGCAGTAGCAGCAAAAGAAACATTTGAGAGCCCCCAGGAATCAACAATAAGCCTGTTCCTTGGGGAGTCTGTACAAAAGGAGGGAGGAGCTATCGCTAATTTTGTTTTGATTTCAAAGGAGATGGAATCCCAAATCATACGGTAAGATCAAGATTTGGAGGTCCATTTCCTAATATTGTGCTCCATCCAAATATGATTAATGGCTGCACAAAAAGCCATCTTGCCCACCGAGTCACAAATAGAGGAGCCCGCAAAAGTCATGTCGATCCAAATCCACTCTCTAGCAAAGGGCAGAATTCTTCTTCGCGCAGGCCAACATTTCTTGAGGATGCCTTTCCAAATTGCAGCAGCCAAAGGGCATTCAAAGAAGAGATGATTGAGGTCTTCATCACTGTTCCAGCATAGGCAGCAAGCGGAAGGAGCAGAGATATGGCGGCTGCGGAGAAAATCCTGCGTGGGAAGGCATTTGGTGAAGACTCGCCTGGCTGTGAAGCAGTGCCTAGGGATGTGATGCTTGAACCAAAGAAGCTTCCTCCAAGGAACCTTGGAGCCGTTTATACGGATGAGATTCCAAGCTGCTTTGGAGGAGAAAGGGCTGCCATTGGACCAAGTGACAAGGTCTCCTCTGGCCATCGGCCTTTCTTGTAATGGAGTGGAGATCAGTCCAAACAAGATCAAGAGAGGTGGAGGGGATGGGTGGAGCCCAGCCGTTGTGATCCATGATTTCAGCAACCAGAGAGAGCCTATGAAAGCCCGAGGCATAAATAGATCTAGGAGTAACCAAGGGCAGCAAGATTCCTTTTGGATGCTAGTGATCCAACCAAAGGTAGGAGGAGAGCCCATCTCCAATCTGAGTGCGAATAGCCTAGAGAGCAACGGACCTACGATCAAGGATATTGCGCCAGACCCATGAGGCATCCGAAGAGGTAGAGACAATCTAAAGAGAATCATTCCGAAGAAGGCCTGAATACACCCAGTCAACCCATATGCTTTTCTTCTTTGAGACAATCTTCCAGATAAGCTAGATAATACCCGCGGAATTGATATCTTTGATTCTCCTGATGCCTAACCCACCATCCTCCTTGGGGAGGCAAACAGCAGCCCAACTGAGAGGGCGAAGAAATCTCGAGGAATCATTACCCTTCCAGAGGAACGAGGCTAGGAGAGATTCCAGAGATTTGATGGTAGAATGGAGCAAACCATACACATCAGACCAATATATGTACGAAGCCTCCAAGACTGATCTTATAAGAACCAATCTGCCTGCATAGGATAGGAGCTTGCCTTTCCACAGTTGGAGCCTTTTTCTGATAAGGTCCAGCATTGGAGTGCAATGGTGAGCAGAGAGCCTTGCAGGGATCAAGGGAAGGCCCAAATACTTGACGGGAAGCTTGCCCTCAGGAAACCCAGACTTATCAAGGAAAGCCCTTTTGTCATGCTCAGAAACTCCAGCAAAGAAGAGCAAAGACTTGGAGGGGTTGATGCGAAGGCTTGAGAGGTCTCTGAAGAGCTAGAGACAGGAAATAATAGTATCAAGCGAGCCCAAAGCAGCCTTGGAGAAGATCATCAAATCATCAGCAAAAGCTAGGTGAGTAAGCTTGAGAGCTTTACACTTGGGCATGGGAGAGATGAGATGCAGATCAATACTAATCTGAATTTTCCTGGAGAGAACTTCCATTGTCAAGGTGAATAAGTAAGGAGAGAGAGGGCACCCTTGCCTAATCCCCACAATAGCACCAAAGAAGCCAGCCGGGCTGCCATTGACAAGAATAGAGAACTTAAGAGAAGAGATGTAGTAGTTGATCCAGTTAACAAAGGGCATAGGGAACCCCATTTTGCTCATGACTTGGGCAATGAAATCCCACCTCAAGGAATCAAAGGCCTTGTGGATGTCTATCTTGAGCAAAATAGCAAGAGCATGGCTTTTCCTATCAAATCCTCTGACTATGTCATTGCAAAGAAGAATATTATCAGAAATGTTTCTCCCCGGAATAAAGGCCGATTGGTTGTTGCTCACCACCAAGTCAACCACACTCTTGAGCCTTCTAGCCAGGATCGTTGCAATGAACTTGTAAAGAAGGTTGCGGAGTGCAATAGGCCTGAAATCATTCATAGCTGAGGCACCTTCCTTTTTGGGAATGAGACAAAGGAACGTATGATTGACACCTTTGATCTGACTGGGATTGAAGAAGAAGCTCTCAATGGCAGAGATGAGATCCTGCGTGATGATGTCCCTAGTAGCTAAGAAGAAACCCATGCTAAAGTCATCCGGCCCTGGAGCTCCATTCACCTTAAGGGAATGAATAGCAGCCACAATCTCTTCTTCTTTAGGAATGGAACACAGAGATTCATGATAATCCGGAGAAATGAACTTGTTGAGCAGAGGGCTAGGGAGGCAATCAGCAGCTCCTTGAGGACACCCAAAAATAGAATCAAAATGCTGAACTGCCAAATCTTTGATCTCCTGCACAGTGGAACCATCCGGGCGAGAGAGCTGAGTGATGGAGTTAGCATTCACTCTAGCTTTCACAGAGCGTTGGGTTGATCATTACTACTGCCTGATTCATTTGTTTCCGCTACTTGCTGCCCTAGTTACTTATCTTCAAGATTATCAGTCAGAGATTCATTACTGGACAGCTGTAGAAGATTGGTGAAAGCTACCTCTTTTGCTGATCAAGTCTGCCCAGGTTTTGAAGATCTGTTTTTTCAAGTTCTTGAAGGTTTATTTGGGAGTTGCATTCATCTGTCAAGCTGGATTCTGCTGCAACTTAGTATCTTCCCATTTTGTTCAAGTTGGCATTAGTACCTTATCTGCGCTAACTTAAGGGGGAGTGTTAGCATTATTATGGAGTTACTTTTTTTTATTAGTTCAAGCTGGATTTTCTTTCTTCTCTTATTTGTATAATCCAATTTGAGGGAGAGTGTTGGAATATGTAATCCAGAATACCGTGGGGGTATTCTGGTCCTTTTGGGGGTAGTTTAATTCTTATGTTATTAGGTATTTACTGCTGCTCTTATAGAGTCAGTTAGTTAGGGGTATTACTGTCTATTCCAGTCCCTTTGTAATATTCCTCTTTATTATAAATAGAGGGGCTTGCCTATCAATGAAACTAAGCTATTTCATTCTCTCATTCTCTCTTTCTAACGCACGATTCTTCCAACATCTCTCCTTGTTCTCTTGCTTCCTTAACTTCCAACTTGGTATCAGAGTCTACTTTGTTGGTTTGAGAGTCGAGTTATCTTCTTGTTCCCTTTCTTTCCTCTCTTTGGAACCCTAGGTTACAAAGGGGTTCCAAGGAAGGAACTATTATATGAAATGTTTGAAGATACGTTACATGGAACATGAATGAATACCATGGAGCAACCAAAAGAGGGTTTTATTTGAAGAAATAGGGCTTTGAGCTCAAATCATGCAAACCCAGCTAGGCAGCAAGTTACCGCTAGCCCTCTGGGTAATTTCTCATTCTCTTTCTCATCCAGTCTGTATTGGAGCTGGAATCTAGTCTATTTGGATCGCCCAAGGGTGTGTTTGAACCCTCCTATAGTCTCGTTTCATGTTCCTAAGTGTTGCAGCTCCACAACTCTACTCTCTCTTGGATTATGTGGTACTGCCAGCCTTTGTTTCAGTCATTTTTTTTATTATTAAGGTGGTCTGTGACACCTCCAGTTGTTTGGTTTTAGTGAGTTATGTTGTTTGAGCCTCTCATGTTGTTGTATGATGTCCTCATACCTTGAAGATTGTGGTGGAGTTGACTTTTATTGAATTACTTGCCTGATTTGCATGCTGGAATTTCTTTTTCGAAGTGGAACTGTGTATTTTGGGACTCTGATCTCCCCATTTGATTTGGATATTGTTTTTTCAACGTGGGGCTGCTTGGTGTTAGTGAGGAATGTTGGTTGAGCTTCTCTAGTGGTTGTGTGATGAAACTATACTTTCAAGAATGTCGCATTGTTAAATCTCTTTGAGCCGTGTGCCTTGTGAAATGGCCTATGTTCACCAGTGTTTGAAAACCTTTTTTTGGGTTGAGAATATACTCCCCGTTTGCCTTTGGGCATTATCCCCATTTTGTAAGTGTGTTTATTCAACCTGTCTAGATCAGTGAATCGACAGAGGTTGTTTGGAGAAGTATTACCTGAGAAGCCCTGTCTCTGGTTGAGTAGAGTGCGTACTCCCCCATTGGATTTGGGTATCATCCCCATTTTTCGTGTATTCCTACATTATGTCAGCTATTGGAGGAAGAGACCAGGTTCCACCCCAAAGAAATGACAGGGATAGGTTCAGCTGTACCCATTGTGGGAAATCTGGACACGAGAGAGAGATGTTGGATACTTTATGGCTGTTCCCCTGGTATGCCAGGCAACAGGAGAGGGGGAGCCAGAGCTTGCACCTTGATGACTGAGGTTGCACCTATGGGATCTCCATATGGACTACAGACAGACACTGGTGCCCCCATGCAGGATGATATTGCAGCATTTCGCAAGGTTTTGTCATATATGGACAGCTCTACTTCTACACCTACAGTGTCAGATTCTTCAGCTTCCACTCTACAAGCCTCTAAATCAGGCCCTTCCACTACCTTTAAATGGGTCATTGACTCTGGAGCCACTGACCATATGACCTGCATATCTCATTGTTATGACTCCTATTCTATCTGTTCTGGTAAAGAAAAGGTTAAGAGTTGTTGCTGGTTCCCTTTCCTCCATTTCTGGTAAAGGTAGTGTCTGTGTCACTTCTTCTATCCCCCCTTGATTATGTTCTTCATGTTCCTCAATTTAATATTAATTTCTTATTAGTGAGCCACCTAACCAAATCCTTGAATTGTTGTGTTACATTTTTTCCATCTCATTGTGTTTTTCAGGATTTTGTGACAAAGAGGATTATTGGCAGAGTACATGAGGAAAAGGGATTCTACCTTCTTGATCCAGGAACATCCCCCCTACCTACTGCTCAGTCCTACACATGTGGACGTAGTGACGATAGTACTGTTGACTCCATGATGTTGTGGCATCAATGTTTGGGTCACCCTTCCTTTAGTATTATGAGACAAAAAATACCACATTTGTTTTTTTCCATTCCTTCTTCCCATGTATTTCAGTGTGAATCATGTCTATTTGCTAAACATCGTCGTTCTTCTTATCCTTACAATGGCAATAGATCCACTGTTCCTTTTCATATTGTCCATATTGATGTTTGGGGACCCTCTCCTACTACCTCTTTACTTGACTATTGCTACTTTGTTTCTTTTGTTGATGACTATTCCCGCACTACTTAGATTGTTCTGATGAAACATAAGAGTGATGTTTGTGATGCCTTTAAGAATTTTTATCAGATGATTCATACTCAATTTGACACTCAAATCAAAATTGTTCGTTCTGATAAAGGGGGGGAGTACATATTTGGTGGCCTCCAAACCTTCTTTACTGACAATCGCATTATCCATCAGCTAGAATGTGTTGACACACCCCAACAAAATGGGGTAGTTGAGAAGAAAAATCGCCACTTATTGAAGGTCAATCGGAGTCTTCTCTTTGGCATGCATATTCCTAAGACTTTTTGGTCCGATGCTCTTCTTACTACTTCCTTTCTCATCAACTGCATGCCTACAAAACTTAGTGGTTCCAAATCTCCTCTAGAAACCTTGTCTCCTCAAGCTTCTGCTTTCTCTCTTCCTTCCAAGGTCTTTGAATGTGTTTGTTATGTTCATGTTAACAAATCCACTCAAACTAAACTTGACCCCAAGGCTCTCAAATGCCCTTTTTCTTGGGTATTCTTATAATACCAAAGGCTACGAGTGTTATCATCCTTCCTCCCGTCGGAGTCTCCCCTCCAAAGATGTCACCTTCCTTAAATCCGTACCCTTCTTTTCTCCTCACCAGCACCCTCTTCAAGGGGAGAATTGTTGGAGTAAAAAGGTTGTTGATGATATTCCCTTTCTTTCTTCCCTACCTATTTCCTTTTATGCTTGACATTGGGAAACATAAAGAAGTTGATGTTGTTGTCATTAATACTCATTCAGGTGTTGATGTTGGCAATGAAAATGAGGTTGTTGTGGACAAAAGAGGTGTTACTGCTAGCAATGAAAATGAGGTTATTGTGTATAAAAGAGGTGAATGCTTGAAGGGAAAGGGAAAGAAGACCTGCCAAGAGTCCTCTTTAGATCCACATCCTGAGCTCCACCAACCTCAGTCACCTAATATCCCTTCTCTTCCTTCTGATTTAGGCCTTCCAATGGCTATTAGAAAGGGCAAGAGAGTCTACACCAATCCTATTGCCCAGTTTGTTTTTTATGATGCTCTCTCTCCTACAGGTCTTGCTTTCACTGTTGCTCCCTGTTCTGTTTCCATTCCCAAGAATCTCACTGAAGCTATGTCCGACTTAAAGTGGAAGCAAGCCATGTCTGCGGAAATGATGGCCCTTGAGAAGAATGGTACTTAGATATTGGTAGATCTTCCCAGGGGGAGAGTCCCAGTCGGATGCAGGTGGATTTATAAAATCAAGTATAGGTCTGATGGTGCAGTTAAGAGGTACAAGGCATGGTTGGTGGCCAAAGGATATAGTCAAATGTATGGGATTGACTATCAGGAGACATTTGCTCCTGTAGCTAAGCATAATTCTATTCGGGTTCTCTTATCATTGGCAGCCAATAGAGATTGGCCACTATTCCAGTTGGATGTGAAGAATGCTTTCCTCCACGGTGACTTAGAGGAGGAAGTATACATGCAGCCCCCTCCTAGCTTCAACTTCCCTTCAGCTAAAGGCAAGGTGTGTCTCCTCAAGAAGGCTTTATATGGTCTCAAACAATCTCCAAAAGCATGGTTTGAGAGATTCATACAGGCTATTCTGAAGAATGGGTACTCCCAGAATCAAGCTGACCATACCTTATTTACCCGGAGTGGTAATGGTAACATCATAGCCCTTATTGTCTATGTTGATGACATTATTGTGACCGAAAATGACAGTGTTGAGATAGCTAGGCTGAAGTCCTACTTGGCTCAACAGTTTGAGATTAAAGATTTGGGACCCTTAAATTACTTTTTGGGAATTGAAGTGTCAAGGTCCAAGAAAGGCAAAAACATATGCAAAGCAAGTTTGTTCTTGATTTGTTAAAAGAGACAGGAATGTTAGGCTGCAAACCAACAAGTTCTCCTATTAAGCAGAATCACAAATTAGGAGAAGATTGTGGTCCCTCTCTTGTTGATGTAGGGAAGTACCCGAGACTAGTGAGGAAACTCATCTACATGTCTATGACTCACCCATATATTTCTTATGCAGTGGGAGTTGTGAATCAATTTATTCATACCCCCAAAAGTAGGCACTTGGATGTTGCATACCGCATCCTTAGATACTTGACGTCCTCCCCAGGGAAAGGACTATTGTATGCCATACATGATCACCTGAGTATAGAGGGCTTTACAGATGTTGATTGGGCTAGATCCCTCTCAGACAGAGGATCTACTTCTGGTTATTGCACATTTGTAGGTGGTAATTTGGTTACATGGAGAAGCAAGAAACAACCTGTTGTAGCTAGATCCAGTGTAGAGGCAGAATTTAAGGCAATGGCATATGGAGTTTGTGAACTCATATGGCTGAAGCAATTGGTTCAAGAATTGGGATTTGATACTAATGAACCTATGCGGCTCTATTGCTATAACAAGGCAGCTATAAGCATTGCTCACAATCTGGTGCAACACGACAGAACAAAGCACATCGAAGTAGACCGGCACTTCATCAAGGAGAAATAAGACTCTGGCTGCCTTTGCACCCCTTTTATGAAGACTGGTGATCAATTGGCGGGCATCTTTACCAAAGGGCTTTCTTCTCTTCAGTTTGGTACCCTATTATGCAAGCTGGGAATGCATGATATTTATTCTCCAGCTTGAGGGGGAGTGTTAGAGTTTATATGTTGCAAGGGTACTTTAGAAAGTAGTTAGTTAACTAGTTTTCTTATATTGTAATTTTCTGTTTTTTTCCTTTTTACCTTCCTATGGAGGTGTATGTAATTTCTTCTATCTCATTAGTAAAGTAATATAGGTGTGGTGGAGAGACTATGCTCCGTTTTTTTCCTTTTTACTTTCCTAGGGTGGTGTATGCAATTTATTCTATCTCATTAGTAAAGTAATATAGGTGTGGTGGAGACTATACTCCAACACAACATCTTATCTTCATTTCTCCTCTTCTTTTTCTTCTTCTTCCACCTTCATTTCTCTCCTTGTTCTCTTGCTTCCTTAACTTCCAACTCCCTTGTCCTTTTACCTCCTTAAGGCAACATATCATTCTAAGTGTTGCAATTGTTGGTCCTCTTTGAACATGCCAAACCATCTTACTCCACCTTCCCTCATCTTGCCACCTACTGATGCAACTTCTAAGTCTGCCAACAAATACTAATTTCTAGTTCAACCCCTCCCAGTCTTTCCACTCATCCATCTCAACACAGCAATATTTGCAACACTTGTTTTATTTATATGTTTTTCATTGCTGCCCAGAAATCAGTATATCGCAGCCCACGATGAAGAAAATCAAATCCCAGTGCTGCCTTGATGAATATTTTCATTGAGATAACAAATTTTAAAATTTCTAGTGCAAGACTTTACTTCACAATAAAGGTAAACACCTAAACATTGAAACACACTATGCCCAGTTTTACACAATGTAGAATTTCTAAAGACCAAAAAGTACTTGTACTTCAAAATGTTGAAATCCAAAGGATTGAGGCCAAATCATACCTCTGGTGATTGTAGTTGCTGCGTAGTTTCCAACAGCCTCATCTCCATTTCCTATCACAAGGATACATAATAATACCAATCATTCATTTAAACAGCAGTCATTGAACATAACAAATCAGTGCAAACAAAGTGTGTCAATGTCTTACCAGTACTCTGCTCTTCTTAGCTTCTTGGACAGCATCCTCACTACATCCTTCAACCTCGGTTGCAGGTTCAGCTATTATGAAAATACGGTCCAGGTAAATTAACACCGGTTCCTGACCCAGCCTGCTCCATGGAACCTGAGGATGGCAGAAATATCAAGAAAACGCTAACAGTTTGAGAAAAATGCTAACAAAGTGAGACCATATGTGAAACATAAAATTAATGGCCCCAGTTATCACATATAACCTTTAGTTATTTGTCAAAAATATCAAATTTTGGAAACGAGAAGCCTAACTCAGAATCTCAAACCTTGAGCCTCACTGAACCAAGGAAGCCTGCCTTGACTTTCACAGGCAACTTCAATGCATTAAGTGCCTCCGGCTTCAATTGCATATTTTTCAGCTCTACATCACCTGCACCACCATTTTCGGTAAAAGGAAAAAAAAACACTACAAAATCATCAACAGTTAATAGGACAATTCAGCACTGACAACTAAAACTTTAAAACTTTAACTAAAACCCAAAGTGCTACATTGGCATTCATGATAAATGCATAAAAAAGAAATATGTCACTGTTATATTCATCAGGCGTTCCTCACTATCCTCCCTAATTATTTTCTCTCCTTGATTAAGATGTCAATCCTCATTTCAAGAAGATTAGGGGCTCCAAAGACTTTGTGGAAAGCAAGAAGAAGGATATAAGGATTTCAGTTTATAAAGCGAAAATGGGTGTATAGGCATAAACATGTTTTGCTCAAGGAAATCAAGGATTATGATTCAATATTTTAATTTGTAAAGCAACAGCACTTACACCCCCCCCCCCGGGGTCTCAGAATGTTCAATATTAGAGAGGATTACAATCTTGAAGTGTAGAAGTATCTTTACAATGAATAGAAAAGGTATATATTTTAGTCCTTGATTTGTATCGTGAGGAGAAACAACTCTACCTTCTTGAACCTCGCAAACTTGTTTTGCCCACAGCTCAGTCCTATGTGTGTGGCCGGAGTGACAGCAATACTATGGATTCTGTGATGCTTTGGCATCAATGTTTAGGCCACCCTTGTTTTGTTGATATGAAAAAACAATTATCATACTTGGTTTCCTCTTTCCTCCTTCCCATGTTTTTCAGTGTCAACCATGTATTTTTGCTAAACATTGCCGCTCTTCTCATGTTTTTCAATGTGAACCATGTATTTTTGCTAAACATTGCCACTCTTCTTATCCCTATCATGGTAATAGATCCACTATTCCTTTTCACATTGTGCATTCTGATGTTTGGGGACTAGCTCCCACTACTTCTTTGCTTGGTTATCGTTATTTTGTTTGTCGATGACCATTCTCGGTCCACTTTGATTTTTTGATGAAACAAAAGAATGATGTCTGCGATGCATTCAAAAAATTTTATCAAATGATTTGTACTCAATTTGATACTAGAATTAAAATTGTTCGTTCTGATATAGGGGTGGACTCCAAAACCTTTTTACTGACAATGGCATGACTTTACTTGTGCTAACACACCCCAAAAGAGTGGGGTAGCTAAGAGGAAAAATCGTCATTTGTTGGAAGTCACTAAGAATCTACTATTTGGCATACATGTCCCTAAGACTTTTTTGTCCGATACCCTTCCTGTTGCTGCCTTTTTAATCAACCACATGCCTACTAAACTTTTTGGCTCCAAATCCCCCATGGAAATCTTGTCTCCTCAAGTTTCTGCTTTCTCTCTTTCCCCCAAGGTGTTTGGGTGTGTCTACTATGTCCATGTTAATAAACTCAAATTCTAACACTTGCTGTCAAAACCAGACGAAATGGATTAAAATAGTGACCCATTTCATTTGAAATGTGGCTTTTATATAAGCCATTGTAGCGTTTCAGTCAGTATGAAACCGAAACCTGAAAGTATCAGTTGAAACATTGCATACCTGCAGTCACAGGCCAAAATAATTCCCAAGATTTCAGTCGAAACCACCAAAATCTCGAACTGTGCCACCAACCCAGTTTTTTTGGGACTATAGTTATTTCATCATTCCTGGCACAATTGCTCGCTACAGCTGTACCAGACAGCTGATTTCTCCTTTTAAGAGTTTTGCCATCCAGCATAACTACCCACTTAGCAGCATCAGTTGACCATTAAGAGAATTCCATTCTCTCTTCGCTGCACCATCTATTGGACCCTAACAATACTTATAATCATTGATTTGAAGCTCAGTTAAATTTTTCCCTATCTAGTCTCTTTTCTTGGATTTTCTATTAGTTCCTACATGCAGACCCCCAAAAAGAAATTATCCTCTTTTTTTGCTTTATCCTCTTCCTTCTACTTATCCACATCTGAATCCTATTCCAAGAAGAACTTGCACAGGGAATCCCATTTTCTACACCAATGGGTGAGTTACCAGGTAAGTTTGTCTTATTGAAAATAGTATCTGGCTTATAATTTGCCCTACATCAGTGTGGTAACAGAACAAAGGATCCTACATGTTTTTCAACAATGTGTATTCACTTGCATAGTGTTAACACCAGAATGCCACCAAATGATAACTAGCCTCATCAAATGACCATAAATATGCCTATCTGCTGCCCACGAGCACAGACTACATGGATGCTCGTATTTGGTGACATGCACAAAACTTTTTATGAACGACATCAAAAGCTTGAATTTGAAGAACAATATCAATCGAAAAAGATCTTGGAAAGAAAAAAGGAACAATAAATAAGATCTTGGGAGGAAATCAGGTCAATTATCTCTGAATTTCTTGAGAAAATCTCCAATATTTCTCTTTGGGGGTGGAAAAGGAATAAGGGGTGGGGGAGGAATAAAATATATTGACTCATTAAGTCATTGTTTACCAATTAAAAATTATTTCAAATAAGTTTTTCATTCCTTGAAAAGAAAATGTATTAATTCAAATTCAAACATTTTAAAAGAGGGATGCACATCTCAATGATGAAACAAGCAAACAAACAAACATCGAACATAACAAAAATTTCCTCGAACCAACCAGAGGGGGGAAAGGTATTTTTTTTTTTTAAAAAAAAAACTCTTAAACTGTAACCAAAAAGACACTCTAAACTGGAGGACTCATCATGGGATGAGACATGGGATTATTTTTATGATCATTTTTTTTTATTATTCCTTTGTGTTATATCTCTTTAAAACATGTAATTGAAGCAGATATGCATTGGGTAATTGATGTAAGTTTCTCTTATTGAAAGTAGACCTGTTAGCTTCCCAATTTGTTCACCATCAAACTTCCAGTGGCAAAATATAACATTCATCTGATAAGTTTGAGCACATAGTTCAGAGACTAGTAAATGAAAAAAATTTACCTCACTCTTATTCACCCAGAAAGGATCCTCTTTTTAGTCTTTTTTATTCGATTAATTTTATCCAATGGTTTAGGGAGATACAATTGAAACGCTGACACCAGATCCTTCTTAGATATTTATGACTATCTATGAACTTTTCCATGATTCAATACCAATTTGATACTAGACGTCGAAGGTTAATCTGTTCTAGTTCTGACATGGTCATTTGCACTGCGGAACAGTCCGACATACCCAGCAAATAATTAAAATTCAAAACAAGTCAAAATAATGAATAGAAGTAAGCAACCCTTGAGCCCTACCTCAGAAAATTGCAACGACAAACAAACATGATATAAATCAATGGACACATAATAACTAAGTACTACCTTCCTCTACATTGATTCCATTCACCAAATTCATAGACTACTCGATTTCACAAACTACTTGTACTATCGATGTCAAAACCGAAGTCACCACGACTAGTCAAGTACACTGATTCCTACAGTATGCAACCTTCACATTTTGGGAATTGAATAGCTTGACAAACTAATCGGTTGTAGACTAAAATACCAGCACGATTCGAAATTTCATCGACTACTCTTCTACACATTCTAAAACTCACTTATCAATTGCAACTTGCAAGGAGAATTTCGAAGTTTTTGGTTGAAAGATAATGACCGAATTCAGAAATTTTTTAGTTGATAAAAAGCGAGAGAAACAGAGTATGGATTGAGGAAATGAGAGAAAATGAGAAGAAAAAAAAATAGTGAAATGGAGTTGATCGAACCTTTCCAAATACTAATTTTGAAAGCTTCTTTGTTGAGACCTCTAACGTAGTTCCCGAGATACTTCTGCAACAAGAAAGCGACCTGATCCTCCAACATCTTTTCTTAGGGTAGTGAATTGACCACAATTCGACTTCTGAGTAATTCAAGAAGAAGAAGAAGAAGAAGAAGAAGAGAGGGAGAGGAGAAGAGAAATCAGGTTTGTCGGTTCCAAGGAACCACAGAGGGAAAGAATATGAGTTTAAGTTCGCGGTGGGAACGCCACGTCCCCAGCCGCCACTCGCCACGTCTTCATTTCAGTAATCTTCAGCGCTTGGGAACTCACTGGTCGTTTGTCGTTTTTCGCTTTAGAATTCACGTTTAAGTGCCACTTGCGGTTGTCCTTCTCGTTTAGGAAAGGGAATATATCCGTTCTCCAAGCCTTTTTTTTTTTTTTTTAATGAATAAAGTGATAAAACAATGGAGAAATCCATCAATATATGGTTCGGATAAAGGTTATAATGAGCCGATTCATATCGAAATCAACGAATCTCTATTTCTCCTTTTTTTTTTATTTGCCCATTTTCTTATTGATTTCAATATCTTTGACCTATGATAGAATTAAATTTGACTTCTACTAATTTTAAATTAAATTAAATTAAATTTGACTCAAACTTGAGACTTGGGGTGTCACATGGCAAACAATGTTTTTGGTATTAAATTGGAAAATTAACGCCCCCAGCACTAGGGGCGCTGCTGTGCACATCATGCGGCATAGTAGCGCCCATGTGTGCATAGTGGGTCCCACCATGCACACATGGGTGTTGCTACGCCGCACGATGAGCACAGTAGCTCCCCCAGTATTGGGGGTGATAAAAATCCTATTAAATTAGGGCAAAAGTTCCCTACGATGCCAGAGAGGGAAACCAAACCAATAAGAGGGTGGGAGATGGATTTGTTCAGTAAAGGTTCACATTTTGTGTGAGTGAGAGTTAGTGTGAGCCCCACAACTCATTGTATAAGAAGGTGTAAGAAAGGATCTCCACTCAACATTTTGAGGATTTATTTCCCTTCATATTAATCCAATCTTGACAAAGATGTTATTGTGAGTTGTTTAATCAATTTGCTTTCACATTTTTCTCAAAGGGTCATTCTATAAGTCACTATAGAGAGTGAAATTGTAAGTGATAAGGATAAGAATTCATCTCCAATGGCTGTAGTTGATAAAGATAGAAATCTATCTCCAACAGAACCCAATATTTTATCTACTTGTGATATCAGCTCATGTGATAACAATGCCACCACAGCCATTGTATCTACTCCAACACCAGCGTACAAAGCCACTGTAGTAATTGAGTTAAACTCAAACTCCTCCAAGCTCAAGGGAAGTGACCAGATTCAGTCACGCACATCAGGCTGTAAATCCTATTGTACTTATCCATCAAATTGGAAGAATCCCTGTAACTTCAAAACACCTATCTCTAAACATCTATATAAAGAGATAATAGGTGAAGGCTGAAACAGTATGAAAAATACAAGTTGTGTGGACGTAGGTTTCCAATGAAACCGAACCACGTTAAAACGTTCTCTGTGTCTTCTTCTTCTTTCTCTCTTTCTCTCTTTGCTCTCTCTTAAGGATCGAACATGGTATCAGACGACCACGATTCCTTGGGCTCGGCCAGCAACCTTCCCACCCTTGGCTCTGCTTCCTCGTCTTCGTCGAGGTTTCCATCGCTGCATCAATCGATCACCATCAAGTTAACAGATTCAAATTATCTGTTATGGCGCTCACAGTTCATCCCACTTCTACGTGGCTATGATCTGTACGACCTGGTTATTGGTTTAACACCTTGCCCACTAGCGTTCCTCACTCCAGCAGTTGATGCTTCTCCAACAGATCCACTACTGGCCAATCCAGCTTACTCCACTTGGCAATGTCAAGACCAGCTAGTCATGAGCTGGTTAATATCGTCTGTCACTGAATCGGTTCACACCCAGATCATAGGGTGCGCCACATCACATGAAATCTGGAGTACGCTGGAGAGTTCCTGTAACAGTATATCCAACACTTGAATCATGCAACTTCGGTTTCAACTTCAAACTACCAAACGTGGTTCCTCATCGATCCAGAATTATTTGTTAAAGATCAAAGGCATCACGGATCAACTCGCTGCTGCCGGCAAACCAATCGGCCATGAAGACCTGTGTCTCTACACTCTCGGTGGTTAGGGACCAGAGTATAAGGATTTTGTTACCTCTATCACCACTCAACCAGATATGCTTTCATATGCTGACTTACGTGGTATGTTACTTACCCAAGAACTCCGACTACTCGATGATCATGCCACTGAAGTTTCTATGATTGCAAACCCTGTTACAACCATCGATAATAAGGGTGGGTGGCCAAACCGGGGCAACTACACCCCTCGTGGTGGCAGGTTCTCTTCTCGAGGCGGCCGCAATGGTCGCGGCAATTACAGAACTGGCAATCAGCTCCAGCAATATCAAGGAGTGGCTAATCAGCCTCACTCTCAACATCAAGTTGTGTGCCAAGTCTGCAATTGTATTGGCCACAAAGCCCTTGACTGTCGACAACGCTTCAATCATGTGTTCCAACCAAGTCCGGGCCATTCCCAACTGGCTGCAAACACTGTTGATTATAACCGGACTCCTACTACTGATAACACCTGGTTCCCTGACTCTGGTGCAACGAACCATATCACTACAGACATGGATAACTTAAGCTTATCCACTAATTACATTGGCACTGATCAAGTTCAAGTCAGTAATGGTACAGGTTTGAAAATACTCCACACTGGCTCTTCTAAAATTATCTCACCATCAAAAAGTTTGATTCTTCCAAGTATTTTGCATGTGCCTGACATTACACGAAATTTATTATCTATTTCCCAGTTTACCATAGATAATAATGTTTTGTTTGAATTTCATCCTGATCGTTTCTTTGTTAAGGATCGATGCACAGGGAGGTGTCTACTACAGGGCATCAGTAAGGATGGATTGTACCAGTTCACTCTAAATAAATTTGCTCAAGGAAATAAAAATGTGTCACAAGCCTTCATTGGTGAACGCACGAGTCTGCAACAGTGGCATAACAGGCTAGGGCATCCTGCCTTACGTATTGTTCGACAAATTGCTCATAGTTTTAATTTACCTCTAAGTAGTAAAGAGGAATTTAATGCCTGTCGGCAAGGCAAGAGTCACAACTTACCTTTTTAGTCCTCCATTCATCGGTCCACTGGGCCATTAGACCTCATTTATTCTGATGTGTGGGGTCCCTCCTCAATAACTTCTTCTTGTGGGCACCGTTATTATGTTAATTTCATTGATGACTTTAGCAAGTTTATATGGTTGTTTCTTCTAACACAGAAATCTGATGTTTTGCCTGTGTTTATCAAGTTCAAGCTACTTGTTGAAAATTTATTTGACAGAAAAATAAAGCGGCTGCAAAGTGACTGGGGTGGTGAATACCACGCTGTCTCAAAATTCTTGGAAACCAATGGAATCGAGCATCGGGTATCTTGCCCTCACACTCATGAGCAGAATGGTTCTGCCGAACGGCGACATTGATACATTATTGAAATAGGATTGGCCCTCATGTCACACGCTGGTGTTCCAAAAATTTACTGGCCTCATGCCTTTGCTACTACCATAATTTTAATCAACCGACTCCCCACAGTCGCCCTTAATAATGTGTGTCCTTTATTTAAGTTATTTGGAACTCAACCGGACTATGTGAACTTACGGCTTTTTGGTACAACATGCTACCCATTACTAAGGCCATTCAACAAACACAAGCTGGATTGCCGTTCTGAGCTCCATGCCTTTCTTGGCTACAGCTCTAGGCATAAAGGATATACCTGCCTCAATATACGCACACAAACCATCATCATATCCAGGCATGTTGTATTTGATGAGATTCGGTTCCCTTTTAGAGAGGTAAAAGCCCAACTTCAGCCTCCCACCCAACCAACTTCCATTCTTGGCCCACCACCACTCCTACCTTTATTTCACTTGCCATCTCATGGTTCCACTACACCATTACAACCAAATCAGCCTACTACAAACCCACCTTTGGTTTCCACACTGCCCACCGTACCAGCATCTATTCCATCATCTACACCTACAAATCAACAATCACCACCATCCTTTCCACTCCCTCCACTGTCACCCTCACCACCCCCTCCCCCTTCCCTTTCATCTAATAATCACCCAATGATTACCAGAACTAGAGATGGCACCCGCAAACCAACAATCCTACTTACTACCAAGCATCCGTTACCAGTATTACTCTTAACCGAATCCGCAATACAAGCCATGGAGCCAACATGCTATACTACTACCTCTAAAGACGCGCATTGGCGTCAGACAATGGATACCGAATTCAATGCCCTTGTTGGGCATGGAACATGGACTCTAGTACCCCATCAACCCAAGATGAATGTAGTTGGGTGCAAATGCATATATAGAATCAAAAGATTGGCTGATGGTTCTATCGAGCGATATAAAGCTCGCTTGATTGCAAAAGGTTTTCACCAACAGGACGGTCTGGACTACACAGAAACTTTTAGTCCTGTTGTCAAACCAACAGCAATACGTCTTGTATTATCATTGGCTGTTTCACAAGGCTGGCACATTCGACAACTTGATGTACAGAATGCCTTCTTACATGGCATTTTACAGGAGGAAGTCTACATGACTCAACCCCCTGGTTATAGTGATCTCCAACATCCTAATCATGTCTGTCGACTCCACAAGTCTCTGTATGGACTTAAGCAAGCCCCACGGGCCTGGTTTGATCGCCTCAGTGCATTTCTTCTTGAGTTTGGTTTTGAGGGCTCTAAAACTAACACTTCCTTGTTTATATACAACACACCTGGCAACACTATTTACTTGTTGGTATATGTGGATGATATTGTGATCACAGGTAACAACAGCACCTTTATCACAGAATTTCTTACTCGGCTGGTAGCAACGTTTGCCATTAAAGACCTCGGTACCCTTCACTATTTTTTGGATACTAGTGTCACTCGGACAGCTATAAGGCTACACCTTTCCCAACACCAGTATATATTGGATCTTCTTGATCGTACCAACATGACTGGCTGCAAACCAATAACTACACCGCTGGCTTCCTCTTAGTCCCTATCGAAAGAGGGAGGGGACACCCATGGACGATCCCACTTTCTATCGCAGCGTAGTTGGAGGGCTCCAATACGCCACCTTGACTCGGCCAGACATTGCCTTTGCTGTTAATAAAGTGTGTCAGTTTATGCACAAGCCCACGACTGACCACTGGTTAGCTGTCAAACGGATTGTAAGATACTTGAAATTCACTATTGATCATGGCCTCTACTTTCAGAAACAAGACACTGTGCAATTATATGCTTATTCTGATGCTGACTGGGCTGGTTGTCCTGATGACAGAAAATCAACAGGCAGGTGGCTATGCAATTTATCACGACACTAACTTAATTTCCTGGAGTTCCTGCAAGCAGGCTACAGTGGCTCGGTCAAGCACCGAGTCCAAATACCGGGCAGTGGCAAATGCGGCAGCAGAACTCACCTGGTTACAATCCTTAATGCGAGAACTTGGAATTTTCATGGACCATGCACCAGTTTTATGGTGTGACAATGTTGGGGCAACCTATCTCACTGCGAATCCTGTGTTTCATGCACGCACCAAGCATGTGGAGATTGACTTTCACTTCGTCAGAGACAAAGTTGCGAAGGGTGATCTGGATGTTCACCAAGGCTCTATCCCGTCAACGGTTCAGCTACCTTCACTCCAAGCTCAAGGTTCAACCTCCCTTGACCTTGAGGGGGCGTGTTAGTGATAAGGATAAGAATTCATCTCCAACGGCTGTAGTTGATAAAGATAGAAATCTATCTCCAACAGAACCCAATATTTTATCTACTTGTGATATCAGCTCATGTGATAACAATGCCACCTCAGCCATTGTATCTACTCCAACACCAGCGTACAAAGCCACTGCAGTAATTGAGTTAAACTCAAACTCCTCCAAGCTCAAGGGAAGTGACCAGATTCAGTCACGGACATCAGGCTGTAAATCCTATTGTACTTATCCATCAAATTGGAAGAATCCCTGTACCTTCAAAACGCCTATCTCTAAACATCTGTATAAAAAAATAATAGGTGAAGGCTGAAACAGTATGAAAAAAACAAGTTGTGTGAACGTAGGTTTCCAGTGAAACTGAACCACGTTAAAACGTTCTCTGTGTCTTCTTCTTCTTTTTCTCTTTCTCTCTTTGCTCTCTCTCTTAAGGATCGAACAGAAATAGTTCACTTCACTATCCTTTTATCTATCCCTCTAAAATCTTCGTGATGGAATTAAGGTGAAAGGGTCGATTTCGTAAATTGCCTTCTGATTGCACAACCAACACCTAACAGCAAGGAGATGCCACCAGTCCAAAATATCCCACCCAACACTCGCTCCAAGCCTCCAACTACATGTCAAAAGAGTATCCCACCCGACGCTCGCTCCAAGCCTCCAACTACATGTCAAAAGTCCTTGCCTTTACTATCCCTCTATCTCTCTCTTCCTTCCCTGCTTGGGGCCCTCACTTCACCATCTTCGTCAAACTACATATCTCTCTCTCTCTCTCAGTTGGAGGAGTGTCATCTTCTACGAGCGGCAGGTTATTGGGGTCGTCAAGGAAGAGAATTTAGGAGAAACATGTGGAATCGAAGTCAAAAGTCTCTTTTCTTCCACTTCTGAACTACTAATCATTGTTGGTTTGCATCCGTTAAGGGGGGGGGGTGGGAAGGTGGAGATGGGTGGGGCGGATGGAAGGAGTCTGTAGAGATTATATAAAAGTGAATTTACAATAACTACCCCCTCCATTCCAACTCAGTAAAGACACGTGCAAGGGTTAATCAGCCTCCTTAGTGTTTTGAAGGGAAAAAAATTAAGGGGTTTCTGGTTTGCACAAAAAAAAATTATGGGACCATTTACTATCACTTGACAGGTCAGATACAACTGAAATGTTGTAGACAAGACACCCTAAGATCCCTTGCTGTCATATCAATTTTCAATCTAAAGATAATACATTTTATTTGTTTCAGCATAAAATATTTTTCCCAAACAAATTTGTGTTTATAAAGTTTATTCCATACCTTTCTACCGTATAACATATTTTTAACACAACCATGAAGCACATTTGGATATCATTGACTGGGTGAAAGAATCTAGCCAACTGATGAGGTGGAATCCTCCATGGTGCCAAAAGTACCAATTATCAAAATACTACCACTATTTTGGGAAAACAACCTTCAAAATGTTATATTCTAATCAAGTAATATTAAAAAAAAAAAAATATCCCAGACTCCCAGTGCACGAGGCTCCTGCAATTGCAGGGTCTAGTGGGGCAAATGTATACAGTCGTCTTACCCCTTGCTTCACAGGAAAGGCTGTTTCCAAGTTTCGAACCCGCAACCAACATATTACAATATATTATGATAATCCAATAAAATATTTTTTTCTTTTTTTAACCCTTATGCAAATTGTGTTGGTTTTCAATAAATCCCAAAAAATATTTTGCAATGAAACAAACGCAAACTAAGTGGTCAGATAATGCATTAACTTCACACGCAAAAGAAATTTAAAAAAAAAAACATAAATAGATTTAGAACTATAAAATGGTGTCAGCCAAAAGAGTGCATAGGCATACATGAGAGGGTATATGATTGAATTTGAGGCCAAAACTCAACACATGGCAAAATCATGTTGTTTCATAAATATACATTTGTCAACTTTTTTTATTATCCTTCCATATACGCACAGCTAAGATTGGTCGTAGCATTAATGGGTTCGGTTGGACCCAATGGGCTATACTGACCTGAGGCCGAAATCTAATAGGAGACCAACCACATAAGAGTGGGTTTGGGCTTGACATATATTGATGGATTCGGTTGGGCCCACTTGGCTCCTACCGACTTTAGGCAGTGATAATTAGGTACAATTTCTATCGCTTTCCAACTACCTCGCTATGAAAATTCCTAATCACTCTTTTCAGATTGTTCCTTCAAAAATTCCCAATCACAGCCCATGTCGTTTTTGAAAATCTAGGTTCATCTTGGGGTCTTTAGTGCTCACTGTTAAGCCCACTGGTCGAGCTATAGTTAATTTTGATTTGAATATTTATATATTGGGAGAAAGAACGCTATCTCATCCCCGTGGGGTGCACGTTCCCTATGCGCTAAATGATCGTCACACGTAAGGTGGAAATCCTTAGAAGCATGACAGTCATTTTGTAAGATTGTGTCTAGGTACAAGGACCTCTCTCTCTCTCTCTCTTCTGGTACAAGGTGAAAGGTTGGAGAATCACATCCATTACCTCGAGCACACATCAGGTCCACGTACGTGGTCTGCCCTTGGGAACTGATCTGTGCCCATAGAGGGGGCAGTAGATTCCATTTGGGCGCTGATCAGGTCCCAAGGTTGGACCATGTACATGGACCTGAACCACGCACCATTACCTCCTCGGAGCTCCTGGGAGCTGGGCAGCCTGCACTTTATCGGCAAAGCATCAACCAACTGACCACGTAGTTGTTTTCTTCCAGAGGATAATTTTTTTCTCTTTTCTCAGCCCAATCAATGCCTTTGCCTTCGCTGATGACTCTAGTAGGTTGGCCAAGGGGGGATTTCTCTCTTAGTTGCGAACCGGATTATCTCATGTTTCCCTCTTCTTTTTTCTGGTTTTTTTGTCAAATATATCTTCTTCTATGACCCTTAGTAACTCCATCATCGTAAGCAGGTATATGTCACTTCTTCAAGTATTCGTTTACTGAAATCAAATCGAACCATTTAAATCGAAATCAGCAGGTTGTTTAGTTAAATGTTCCGGTTATAGTTTTAGAAATGACACCGTTTATTTAATCGATTTGATTCGATTTAGATCGATTAATCCAACAGTTTCAAACCATGTAATCCAATTAAAACCGATTATAACCAAACCGTCTAACCATTTTAAAACCTCAGTTTCAGGAGAGTTATTGATTCATACTGTTATGTGCTTCTGGGTCTTTGTATTTTGAAGTTCTAACCATGGCTTTCGTTGTTCCTATTCCATTCTTAATTTTTAGGCGGCGCAGGCTGCACCTAGATACATGGGGGTGGGTGCAATGATCACCCTGCCCCCCTGAGTGGCAAGCCCATGTGTGCGGGCGCAACCTGCGTTGCGGCACAAAGTACATGAGCCCTAATTTTTATATGCGTCTTCCTTAATGGTTATGTACACTGCCAAAAGCCCCCATTTTTTATTAAAAAATGCAGCAGGTAACCAGTGTAAATTAGACTTAGTAAATTATTTATGAAACCATCTAGCAACCGTCTAACCGAAACGTGTAAAACCGTTTAAAAACCATTTAACCGAAATCTTTTAAAAATCGTTTAATCGAAACTGTTTACCAAGCGGTTCAGGTTTTGATTGTGAGACCGTTTAGTTAAATGGTCTGGTTACAGTTTCTACCCTCAAGCAGTCAAAACCGAACCAAACCAAACCATTTAACCAAAACCGGACCGTTTAACACCCTTAGATGGGAGCACTGGGTCTTCAACGGCCGTATAGGTATTTTTATCTTCTCTTTATTCCGAAATATTTTCGATCTTGCCCCCAGTTCTCTTATTTGATAGAATTTCTTGAAATGACCGCCATACCCTTGTTGAACCTGGGAAATATCAGAGGTGGGCGATCATTTCACGTGCCCCATGTCAGAGCACAAGGGTAGTGTGTCTGGCGCGACCAGGTGGCGTTCTTTCTCTCATTGTTAAAATCCAATCAGATATTGGTATCTTTAAAGGAAAACCGTCTTATATGATGATCCGATACCGATTCCCACCGATACCAATATTGATCACGATCCCAATCTGGCCAATAGTCGTGTTACATAAAACCATAGGGTTCATATAAAGTTACATGGGCCGGACTCAAACTTGCTGCGGCTTGCGGGTACAGAAGAATTGATTATTAGATTTTCCTTTCGTTACATAAAGCCATAGGGTTCATATAAAGTTATTGGGCTGATGTCCACTATGCAGCAGTGCAGGCTATGCCCACACACATGAGCTAGGTATTCCTGTCATTCTGGGGGTAGGGTGGTCATTTCGCCCACCCCATATGTCTAGGCACAACCTGCGCCCCGGCATGCGGAACATTTGACCAAAATTATATAAAAAATGTAAGTCGGTTACAAAGAAAAATGTTAGTGGGCTGTCATTTTTGCCTAAAGATGATTATTAGATTTTCCTTTCATTTTATGTTTGGTTTTTTCCCCCTATCTATTCTAAGAATCGCTTTTCATCCCTATTCATCAGATACAACTAAATTTCTAAAGAATTATTTTGATAATAATAAATTTGACAATTAATTATTGGGAGAATGTTTCCTGCGTGGGATGCAGGGGCCACGCCCATGCACAGCAGGGGACTGGAATGACTACTCTGCCCCCCATGTATGGCTGAAATTATATATGCCCCCTACTGTGCCACACCGCTCGCTCTCATTGGCTGGCGCGTGAGGCGTGGCCCCTACGTCCCACGCAAGAAACAGTACCCCTTAATTACTAATGAACAGCCGCTTACTCAGTTGGTTGCAGGCTTGCTAGTTGAATTGGTTTGCCTTAGGAGAGTTTTTGGCTATATCAATGGTAACCAATATCAATATGATACCATTACAGATAGAGAGTATCAATCAAAAAGTGGCGTTGAAATACATGGTGTGTATTTCAACACCGATATTGATATTGGTAGTGATTGATATAGCCACCAATACCTATAACCTTGATCAAAACAAAAAAGAGAGTGCATTACACTATTTATGATCGCTTCCCCAACATCGGCTTAGACATAGGTATTCGGGACATTGTTGGAGTGTTTTGTAAGGGTGTCAATCAATCGGTCTGGTCTGGTGTCAGTCAAACCTAATCGGTCCTCTCTACTTTAGGATTTCACACCCTGATCGATCCGTTTAAGTAATTGATCCTCATAGGCTAGGCATGGTTTCATTAATAAACAATCGATCGAGTATCGGTCTATAATCGAGCTTGTGCTAAACGATTATAAACGGGTTCATACTAAATGGGCTACAATTGGGCTATCCAAGTTTGGTCCATATAGCTCCTATTGAGATTCAATTCATTGTCATGAAACAAGAACTTACTTAAGAAAATGTTCTTCACTGGTCTAGTGGATATCCATAAGTATATCTCAAAAATATTTGGAGCTTTATGGCTCTTAATCTCAATGGACATAACTGCGATGCTGCTTTCCCTTCGTCATCATCAACAGGTGCCACTGGTGTGATACTTTGAAACCAAACTGGAACTCCAATTTTGGCGTTTTCGGAACCTATCATTTGTGCGGATGTTCTCGTGGGCGAAGCTCTTGTGGTTCGTGCAGGTCTTCAGGCTATGGTGGAAGGAGCCTTCAATAACATTTTCGTGGAAACCTTGGGAGCCTTTTGATTGACCCATTTCTCCCCTCCCCCCTCTCTTGAAGATGTGGGTGTCATTGAAGATATTCGAGTGTTGGCTACCAATTTTATTTCTTGTAGTTTTCATGTTATCCCTAGAGAAGCGGACTCTCTAACCAAGAAGGCCATGTCTATGGCAAGTAAGACAGATTAACACATTTCAACTCCTTCACTTCTTGATGCTTGTAATCAGGATGCCTTGTGCTCCTCTTGCCTCCCCCCCCCCCCTCTTTGCAATAAAATTTATTTTTATCAAAAATAAAAATAAAATCTCAATAAACATACATATAATGACATTTCAAACAATATGATAGCCTCTTAATTTTAAACCATATAATGTGCTCCGTTTATTTTGGCCCATCAATTTCATAATACAATAATATATTATTATCAATTTTATGATTTTACTAGACCGAAGAGATTAAGAAAGTATATATTTGTGATAAAATAAAAAATTTAAGGAATAATAATTTGTGTAAAACAGCCTATAATCCAACTTAAACATAAAAAGGGAAAAAACAATGGGAAATTTACATGATTAGCTACTTTTGGGTTTTCATTTACAAAACTATCCACTGTATGTTTGAGTTAATAAAAATAGACAAAAAAGTTAAGAGTTTACAAAACTGGACAAAATAGTGTCTCTTCCTCCCTCATTTTTTTAGATATTTTTACCCCTTCCATTGCCTTCTCGCCCAGGCATCTTGGGTAATCACAGAGAAGGGGAGGGGCGGGTTTGGATAGCAGAAAATGGCGACGACGAGAACGAATGGGTTGCAGAGAACAGAGGATGCCTAGGCGAGAAGACAATGGGGGAAGGGAGGGGCGGATTTGGGTAGCAAAAAATGGTGGTGACAAGGACAGATGGGTTGCAGGAAATGAAAGATGCCTAGGCGAGAAGACAATGGCAGGGATAAAAATATCTAAAAAAATAATTTTGAGAAGGAGAGGCACTATTTTGTTCAATTTTGTAAGCCTTAACTTATTTTTATCTATTTTTATTAACTCAAACATAGTGGACAATTTTTTTTTGTAAATCTTGACTTATTTTTGTCTATTTTTATTAAATCAAACATAAAGTAAATACTTTTGTAAATAAAAACCCAAAAATAGCTAATCATGTAATTTTCCCTTTAAATTGTTCCCAGTGCAGAAGCTCCCGCAACTGCGGGGTCTGGGGAGGGACTTCAAACATGTCGAACTCGATTAATGATACTAATGCTACGACTGTAATCATGAGGCAACGTTCTATAAGAGGGGGGTCTTATTTCTGCCCGTCGGACAAGAATCTAACTTCAACCCAGGTCGACCCAGGTCCACACGCCGTGCTGGGCCCCTCATTAAATTGCCACCCAGTTCCCATCCTGCATCTGTGGGCCAGGCCCTCCGATGAGCGACACATTTCGCTGTCTAACAAAGACCACTGGGAATATAATAGACGATCCAAGATCATTTCCGGGTCATTACTTAGTCAGCAAGGAAGAAAAAATAAATAAATAAATGAGACCCACCAGTTCTCCTCGACTAAGACCTTCACTGTTTTCACTAATGACAGGTGTCCTAACGACGTAACAAAAGGACTTTGGCACCGCCAAAGGCCCGACTTAGAAGTGAGAGAACCCCATTAGAGTAGGACCCACTAGGCAATAGTGCAATTATAGCTATAGTCCCCACCCACAATCCCATCATCTTCGTTGTAGGTTCCACTTCTCCACCTGCCCCACCTCCGTCCCCTTATGTCAAGGGAAGAAGGTAAGCAATAAAGCCCCACTGACCTTTTTTCTTCAAACTTCCATAAAACGCAGATCTCAAACTATTTAAAATTGCACCAAAAATGAAAAAGAGACCATTTTGCAAATTAATAAACAAGCTTCCTTGATACTTCTCTTCTTCTTCTTCATAGTTCATCACAGAAGGAAGCACAAAGCTCATTAAGCATTTGCAAGTACAGACTTAAAAAGTACCTAATACCTATACACATTCACAAATTTTCTTTAAAAATAAAAAAAAAAAACTCAAAATGGGATCTCTTCTCCTTCCTCCACCTCTCTCTCTGGAGTCTGGTCCCCCTGCTGGGCGCCTAGGCCTGCTTCTTACATACAAAGCCGAAGATTTTTTTTTTTTTTTTTATACTCAAAGCTCATCTAATAGTGTATTTCTATTATGGGTCCCTTCTGTTATTTTGTTTTCCATTGCTATTTAGATTTCGTTTCTGTAGTTTCAACTTTCAAGCAGCAGCAACGGTGCCCGTCCGGACAGAGTAATTTTGGGTTTTGCTTGGAGAAGTAGAACTTTTCTTCTGTTCCTTCCTAAGAACTTTCATTGAACCAGCTGAGAGATTCCAGTTTTTCTCCTTAGCTTCATCCATCTCTATCTGATCTTGTCTGCACTCCTCGCTACAGAATGGAGTATCTCCTCTGCAATCAAAACTTACCCCATCAATCTAATAGCCCACATCAACAAAACCAAAAAAGAACAAAATAGAACGAAAAAAATAATATATTCAAACAGGTTTAATTCTGAGACTCTTTAGAGTTCTAACCTGTACATGAAGATGTCTCTATTATCACGGAGAGGCTTCTTGCAGAGGTAACAAGCTTCAAGGAAATGAGGCTCTTCGAATTTATTATTCTCATAGAATCTCGGAGACCTCGTTGATGAATAAGTAGGAGAAGAGAGAGCCTTTAAACTACCCCTTCTCATTGAAACACTGAAGCCAGACGATCTCATTAGGAGCGGGTGATGATGATTCCCTGAGAACCCAGCTTCCATATCTGCAAGAGAAGCAAGACCATCGTCTTCTTCAATGAAAGTGAGCCTTCTTGTGCTGCCTTCCATTACTTTCACTAATAGACTTGCAGTAGCAGGTTCCTTTAGCACACAAAGAAAAAGAAAGAGAAACAGAGAGAGAGAGGTTGTGTGGGAGTTGTGGAGGAAGGGTATATGGGCGGATAGCTTATAAAGGGGTTGGTGAGAGAGTTTGGGACCCTCACCTCTCACCGTTTATGTAAACAACGGAGGGTTTCTGGAATCTCTCCCACTGAATCCATTGGCTACAAAGACTACAATACCAGCATCGCTCTCTCTTGTCTACAAGTAAACGCGATGTCGATATGTAATGACCCTAATTGTTTACTTAAATTACTGAAATGCCACTATTCATTACTGATGGATCTGAATCGAACGATCAAACACCCTCATCAGGCCTGTGCTTCCCTATACTCACAACCTACCCAAAAAAAACCCCAAAAGCAAACGTCCCTGACGGGCCTGACCTGCTACAAGGAATCACCGGCCCCACCCCGTTGCCGAATCGTACGATCAGCGGTTACAAAACCTGGTTAGGCGGTCACTTTATGTCGTCACCGCGTATTCCCTTTATGCCGGTCTTTCTTGTCGTTTTCCCCACTCCAAACTAGTAGTTTTTTGGGCCCCGCATCCCAAGAACATTGAAGATGGCATGGGGCCCAGCCCATTAAACCTCTCTCTCTTTCCCTTTCTTTCTCTCTCAGGGCCATTGTTTATGCGCTCTACTTCCGAGGCTTTTGTTCCCCCTAACCCGGGTAGCACGCCAGCCCTGCCCGTGTTGCCCAAATTGTATACGTGTACCGTCCACCGATTCACCAGCGCAGCACCTTATTTTATGTACAATTGCAACGTGGCACCTAATGGACTCTAGGATATGAAGTTCTACATTCTTGGAGTGGGAGCCAACCCCTCCATGCTCAGAGAGTGCTCATTGCGCATGCCCCAGCGCATGATAGTAATTAGAACCATGAGGGTACAATGGTAAATTGAGAGAAAAAAGGGTCCTAAATTGGGAATTCAGATTGATTGATACTCAATAATTAAAGTAAGAAAGTAATGGTCGTTTTTTTTCTTGAAGTGGACAATCTCCATATTTTAATTCTTCGTTTAGTTTAGAGAAGACAATAGGAAGTTTTACGTCGCTTTAGACTTTAGTTGACGTGCTTCTCTCTCCATAGATGGAGAAACCATTTGATCATATTTACAAGGGTCGATCAGATGGTCTATAGACTAATACACCATTGCATATAAAAAATCAAAAAAAGAAATTATAAACCATTGATTTCTGGGTCCCACCAGGGAAAAATAAATATCAGCAAATAATAGCTACCCTTAATCTCAACTTGTAAATGGGGTTGGCCCACCAGAATCCATTGGTTTGGAGCACTGGGACTGGTTTGTAGCTCGGCCGGCCCACTGATTCACTGGTTTGGAGTCATTTTTAAAGTGTTTGTTAAGTTCATGAACTTGAAAACTAATCTCAGAATTTTGATAGTGACAGAGATTTGCAATTGTAACCTTTGAGATAATATCTAATAAAATAATAATCTACAATAATTAATTTTTATAAGAATCTATTTGATTCCTAAATGAAAATCTAGCAATTTCGTTATTTAGTAATTGATTGATAATATTTTAATTTTTTTATATATTATGGTTTTAAAATATTATTCCTCTTTAACAATGTTAACATACAGTTGTGTTGTATTTTGTACGTCTATGATATTTATAAATATCTGTCTTTATCTTATGGGAAAGGTTTTCATGCACACTCGTCTGTGAGCGATGGATATCGATGTTTTTAATAAAAGTTTTTGGTCATTTCGACCAATTGATTGTCTCCATCCAATGATCTTTTGCGTGACTATGCACTTGAACAGCTGTATACAAAAACTTTTGTTTTAGTTTATACATTTTCATTTGGTACCATATCTCAATAATATATTTTTTTTGATAGTGTCTCAATAATATTTAAACTATCCATATTTTCAATTCTCTCATGATATATTTATTGTCAAGTTAACCTAATTGAAAAGGGGGAAATCCAACTACAACCACATTTGTTATAATTAGATTCGTAATCATGGATTGATTCTACGACATAGAAGAATGATATAGCAAATTTGATCATTGAATATGTGAGAAATTTTCAAACTTGGTCGGTCACATGTAAAATTTCAATCATTTACCCTTCCATCTATTGTCAAATCCTCTTACGTATATCCATACACCCTCTTCTAGTTTGGATCTCTATTTTGCCACATGGCGCATTTTAAATAGATTGGAGCTTGACATGTGAATAAGGGACCTTGGGATGTATATGTCCACAAATGTTCAGCTCCATCTTAGTTGCCACGTAGAATCATGTCATGGTTACAGTATAACTTATAACAACTGTGGCTACAATTATAAGCTCCCTAAAAAATAAATAAAAATGTTAAAATCAAGTTTCTAAATCTTGTTATTTGTTTTGTTCTAATAAGAAACTCCCTTCCCTACTTTCTTTATATATCCTATGGGACTGCACACAATATACTAATCACTTATTGATTAAATAGAGATGTAGAAAATAAGTATTTTATGAAAAAAATAAAGGATAATATGTTTTGAACAAAACCTAATATATAACGTGTGTATCAATAGAATCTTTTTTTGTAGATCTCACATAAAGTACTAAAGATATTATACTTAATTTATGGTTATCATTATAAGGCAAGATTCTCATCAAATATCATTTAACTACGAAATTAAACCCTATTGCATTTTCTTCTTCTTCTTCGCTACACATAGATATGCATTTTCTTCTTCTTCCTCTCTCTCTCTCTCTCTCTCTCTCACACACACACACACACACACACACATTTTTTGCTGCTACATTTGTAGTAGGAATGTTCTTGTTACAAGGCTGGCAGCCAAAGAAATGGAATAATTCGTTTTCCCTTTGAGTTCATAAATACCCTCCTAGGTTTTTGTATTTTCTAAAATACCCTTTCAGATCACATTTCCCCTTTAGGTAATATGTCTAGTAAGTTTTTATGTTAATTTGACAATAATTGTTGAGTTCTAAGTTAAAGAAAATGATATATATGTGACACCTTATATATACATGTTCTCTCACACATTTTTTCTCTTCTCTAGTCATTAATACTTATGTGCCTTCTAGTGTACATTCAACACTCATGGATGGAACATTTTCCTCTCTAACGTATATGATGTCAATATACGATACTAGTGTATAGTTTCCTCTCTCATAAAATTAACCTAAATTTTGTTTTCACATCACAACATTTTGCTTCCAAGTTGCTCAACTCCCCCCCCCCCTTAGCATTCTTGGTTGCATATTCATAGTCATATATTCATATATATATATATATATATATATATATATATATATTGTAGTATATATGCTCAATCATATAGAGTTAGTAGAATAGAACTCATTAATTTCAATTGTATCTCTTCTACCATGTTTTGTTTGTGTGTTCATTTCTCCTTGTTGTTTGTTACAAAGCGACCCTACCACTGGCCCCACAAAGAGAATTTATTGTGTAAATATGAAAGTTCAAAAATCACTAGAAGCGTCTCCACCGGCTCCCTCCTCACGCCCAAAAAAAAAATTGATAGGGAATGGCAATTTCTGATACAAGTTGCCAAATTAATTCAAATATGACATCCGAGTCTTTGGAACTATCAACGTATGCCTAATCTGTCATAAAGCTTAAACCTATTTGATTGGGCAATTGATTGGCTTGGATTTGATTTTTAGACAAAATTTTGTCTCGTTTTTCTTAAAGATAAATAACTCAATATTTAAAACAAAAGAATGATAAAAAATAAAAATAAAAAAACTCTATAAATACGATTGTATTGGATGGAAACAAAGAGAAATCAACATGTAAGCCGCCACCCTTTTTTTTAATTTACCTCAACCAAGTGTTAAGACCATCACAACCCCTCAATTTACACATCATAAGCAAGACTATTATATCAATGCGAGAAAGAGAATGCTATCCGATCGCATGTGGTGTGGTACACACTTCATGTGCTTAGACATAAGGCTATGCGAAATGATTGTCATACCTCAAAGATTTCCACCTTTCTATGGGGTTGCGACAGTCATTTCATGAGTCTTGTTTGGATGCAGGGACAGCATCCCGTGGCATTCTTTATTATTAAAAGGAGAAAAATTCCCTGTATAGGACACAAGACCTCACCCCCCTATGAATGCCGAAAATTCTACCCCCAATGTACCAATTCGTGCTCTCACTGGTTGCCACACAGATGTGATCTCTGCACTTCCATGCAGAGAACGGCCTCTCATAATAAAATTATTTTGATTTGATTTTTTTTTTTTTTTTTTTTTTGAGGTACTAATCACAATAGAATTAAAACAAAAAAACTCGTAACTCTTTTTTCTGGAGGTATTAATCAACTATGAATAATCCAATCCCACTCCTTCCCAACCCCTAAAAAATAGATTGATCATCCTCTCAAATAAAGACAAGGGGAAAAAAAAAACTTGTCTGTCAGTGTCGACTCTGTCCCCTCATTGTATAACTTGGAACATTGAATGGTTCACGCACCAAATCCATGAAGTAAATCATCCTATACTATAGCCGTTAGCTACTGATATAATTAAATAGGTTTTCCATGTGGATCCCGTGAACCAACCTCTCTCATTAACCTCATATGGTATTAATGAATTTATTATTAATGCGACCAACACCAAATTTTACCACGGTAACCCATAGCCTTGAGGCCCGTGACCCTACCGCCCAAGTTAAGTCGCACTCTTTGCATTAGAGATTCAAATAATCCGCATGCGTAGTTTACGAGTTCATGTCCGTGAGCTCCATGACCTCGTGAGCGTGGTTCGCGATATAAGGAATCATAATTGGGGCTCATATATGTATAATATGACGTAACCTATTAATTACTTATTAGAACTAATTTTTATACACGGAGAAGTAAAAATGTAATAAAAAAAGTAGGCGATAATTTTCATGGATGGTTTGCAATGAAATGACCAAAGAACCCCCCCACCCTTTATAAGATAGGCTCGATAAAAAGAATCTTCCTTGCACGAGTCTTGTCCCTAAAAAATTATATGAAGAGGAGAAATTAACATTTCCAAGGGAGATTCTATAGACACATGGTCCACGAATATAAATACATGTATGTTCCCTAAATAGACCACATGTCTCCCTAGACATGTTTATTGTAGTAATGTACGGTTGATTTATCCTTCTTAATAAGAATAATTAAGATTGGAATCTTAAGAATATATAGTTAAAACCTTTGTTATGTCGTGACTCGTGCGTGAGCAAAATGTTCATTTTGTGAAGTGGAATAGGTAAAATAATAAAAACAGAAAATGCCAAATGGGGCTTTATTTTTTTTGTTATGTGCCGTGTCAAATGTAAAATTTAAAAATCGCTGAATGGAAAGACAACAAAGCTCTAATATAGTTGGATGACCTGCCATGTATTACAAAAGTTTTTTTTTGTTAATTTAAAAAAATAAAAAATAAAAAAATCGATGTTTAATGAAGCATAAATCAAATATATTCGCATCACTACAAATTTGACTGTAGAATTAAGATTTAGGGCCCTTCGCAATGCACTATCCTATGTTGTATTTCATTACATGCACCATCTTATTATTGAATCCCACTCTCTAGCTTGTTAGGAAGACTGTTCTCAGTGAGGGAGCACAGAGATCACGTGTATATGACAACCAACAAGAGTGTGCGCTAGTATCTCAGGGATGAAATTTTCACCTTTCATGGAATGGACAATCATTTTACCCCCACTTTGTTTGGGCGTGGTCTTCCCCCTGGCCCCCACCCACAAGAGAGAGAGAGAGAGAGAGAGAATATGTTCCTTATTATTTAGACTTTGAAATAAATAAATAAATAAGGGAGAAAAAACATTACCTGGGTGCATGTAGTGCACAGTACTTGGGCATAGACACATAGACAGACAAAAATGACCATCATGACCCCATTGGAAGACAAAATTTTGGGGGCATGACAATCATTTTGCATGACCCTATGTGAACACTCCTAGGTAGTGTTCTCTTTCCCAAAAAATAAAGGGAAAAAGAACGATAGTCGCGTGGCCTGCATGGCTCCTGTACCTAGACATAGTTCCTACCCCCATGGAAAGTACCGCCATGGCCCTATAGAAAGGTGGAAATTTCGTCCAAATCAATGCATGCGCATGCGCTCCCATTGGCCAGTGTGCGTGCAAGCTCTAGATACCCAGACATCGTTCTCTCGCACATAAATAATGAGAGTAGGGTAGTCATTTAGCACCCCGCTATATCTAGGCACCAAGGTTTTAGTAATCGATATCGGTCTCTATCAATACCGATTTAGATTGGTTCATATCAATCTGGATCGGTCATGTTTTCCTTTAAAAAAAACTTAAATTTTTTACATATTTATCTTTATCTGTACCAATCCACCGATACGTAATCGACCAAGAATCAATATTGGTCTCTACCGATCCGACCAATCCGATACTGATTCCTTAACCATACTGGGCACATGAGCCACAGTAGCTAGGGTTCATTTTTCCATTAATATTTTCACCATAGTTAATGGGAAAATGTAGGTTATTGTAGCTTGAAGGCTTGAAGAAAATTCAAGGAATGCAAAATCCTATGGACATGGGTTTATAGGTACAATAAACCTGGCTTATTCAATTCCCATCTTGTGTGGCCTGTTGAAAGAAAGAGAGAAGAATAACGTTAAGTGGGTTAATTTTAATATAGTTGGATCTTCCGATAGATCTTTAGCCAACATGTTGCTTTACATAAATATGACTACTTGCTTTCTATGTTATTGGAATTGCAGCTTTAATATATAATTAACAAAGTTATAAGTGTTAATGCTCCCACCAGGCACAACAAAGGTGAAAGACTGAAAGCTGTACAGATGGTGACGTATCTCGATCATGGTAGGGAGAGTAAGGTCATTATAATTAAGTTCTACAATTGGGATTTGAGAATTGATTTTAAAGAAAGAAAAACTTATAGTCGTTTCATGTGTGTGTGTGCGCCTGTGTGGGTTACTTTAAACCTCATGATTAATATGAATTATAATTATGCTATTGAAATGACAATCTCCATACAACTTTATATAATATCAGCTTGGAATAAGCTTCCAAAAGTAGGTTATTTTTTTTATTAGTGATGTGGGATGTGGGATGTGGGATGTGGGAGGTGGGAGTCCTTTTCTAACTTTAGGTAAAGTATAAGTTATATTTTCGTTAGTAGGACTACTATTCTAACTTTAGGTTCTAGTTTCCAAGCATGAGGAGAGTAGTAGCTTTCCGAGCTTCACTCATTTTCTTTTGACTACACTTTTGTTTGAGAATCCTGATATTTTGTATTTTTTTTTAAAGGAAAAAAAACGCTAATCGATCGTGTAGCACTTGCAACTAGGAATTGAAAGCATGCAAAGTTATTGTTTCATTCTGTCTATTAGAAATCAAAAATCTCATTCATGTTGATGCCTATACATACGCTCTCATTGGTCCTTATGCAAAATGACATTACTATTTTTACTTATAACAGTTATGATAAAATGGAGATAGGAGGATCGAACACTTGACCTTTCTCTAGACTTATGCTAGACCTCCATTGGTTAGTTGGCGCTGCTAAGACAAAAGGTAATCCTCAATTTTTTTGTACTTGACATTTCTTGAGGCGAGTATTGGTATCAAATGAATAGATTTATAAATGAAAAAAAGAAGGCTACCTGGTCGGATGGCTCCTGTACTCAAACATAGGAGCGTATAAAAATACTGTTCTAACCCTCCCTCCCTCTGTCCCTCCCTCCGTTCATGAAATAAAAAACCACATCTATATATGTTGATGTCTTTACGTGTGTTTTCATTGGTCTCTGCATTGGTGCAGGCGCTACACAATTAGAAAATTTTTAAATAATATAAAATTAACCCAGGGTTAACTTGAAGGATATGATTTTAAAACTCTGATCGGAATCGATAGAGGTCGATTCCGCTTAACGCCAATTTTACATATACTGAATCCAACTGAGTTAGACCGAGTATGACTGATTCAGACACCGACCAATCCTTAATTAATTGAGACAGATTTTACCGCCTAGGTTCTTTGCCTTTAGGTGTCCAAAAGTCCACGGATTTAACCCTTAATCCGGAGGAAGAAAATAGATGGCAAATGGAGAGGGACGGGTCCAAAAATATCGTTGGATTTTTATTAAGTGGGCCTCATTTGGACTTTTAAAGAATCATTTTATTTTTTTGAAAAAATTTCCGATTACTTGACTTGGGGTGGTTAATAATTTTTTTATTTCTTTCTTAACTTTAGAAGGAGAGACCATAGAATTATTATAACAGATAAAGATAAAACTGAAAGAACCAAGGTGTATGTGTCTCTAAAAACTGGCTAACAGATGAGCCATTGAGGTGGAGGAAGATAGAGAGAGACAGAGGTGGAATTTTTTTTTCCCACTTGGTCCTTCATATGCATAAGTTTTTGGTTTCTTAAGAGGAAAAGACAAGAGATGTAGCTTGGGTATAGCGTAGGAAAGGTTGGAAGTAAATCAATCTATGGTCTATGACCCAAAGGCTTCAAGATTAGAGGGTATCCTATGGCTTCCTTTGTTTCATTATCAGTCTTATTAGCAATAAATGGACAACGATCTTAAGATGAAAAGACAAAAGATGTAGCTTGGGCATAGGGTAGGAAAAATTGGAAGTAATTAAATCTATGACCTACGACCCTAGGGCTTCAAGATTGCTTGGAGGGTATCCTATGGCTTCCTTTTTTTCATTATCTGTCTTACTAGCAATAAATGGACACCCGTCATATGAAAAGATGGGTCTTGTAAGCTTGCTCTTTTTACCATGCATATCATGATCAATTTTTATTTTTTTTATTTATCAAAAGACGGTATCAATTTTTAAACTATATTAGTGAATTGAGAAAGTAAATGCAACAATTCCATAACAATATAGACAAAGTTTCCCTCCGCCCAAAGACGACGAGGTTCACAAATCCCTCTTTGGGTTTGACACGTTTCAAAATACCTTTCCAATACTCATTCTTGCCCTTGTCCGTCCCGCAATGAATGTGATCCCATTCTTCATAGGTGGAGGGAAATTCGATTGTATCAATGTACCATCATTTGATCTTCTTTTATCTTTTTCTTTTTTTGGTAATGTCATGTCATATTCTTTCTTGTAACATTATCTTTTCTTTACTTTTTCTTATTTATTTTTCTTATAAAAAAGTTATTTTCATCCTTTAAGATGCTAGATCACATTTTGTTGGAGGTATGATGTCTTGTATTTTGTCGCACAAGATTTGCAGACTTATTCTGAAAGATCATATGGCTTGAAGGACCCGAGTTTTGGTAGGGCTACATCAGTCTATCGATAATGTATGGTTATGTAAGTTTCGCTATAAATTTGTAGTGAATGTTTATTCTCTCTAATATGAGAGAAAAGTGAGGATTAGAAGCTATAAACCTATAACTTTTTTTTTTATTGGTGAATCAACTCTCATGATCTCATCTCAATGTGAACCTAGACAATCTTTCCGAGTCACATTTATCCTTGTATTGTATGACTATTTGTTTGTAATTTTCCTTTATTTTTTTACATCTTTATAGCTTTTCATTTTTTACACATTTTGTGCTAAAAACAAAGTTATTTTTATTTCTTTTATCATAACTAACAATTCTCTTCTATTTCCTTTAATATTACATCACATATTTTGTCAATTGAATACTTTTTTTCCGTTATTGACCTCTTACAATTTATTTTTTTTCATTTTTCGTTGATTTTATATCTCATAGTTTTTCTAATGAAATATTCAAGTAGGAAAATGTCCTCTATCGAAATATATGTATGTCAAACATCAATAAGGGTGTCAATTTGGGTATGTTAACTGTCTTGGAACCAAACTATCAAAACCCATAACTGACTCTCTTGTTACTAAATGGGACGATTCTGAGAGCTGGTTTTAGGATCAACTGTTAAATGAGACAAGATTGAAAATCTGTCCTAAAATTGAAAGTTCAATAAGGAATTGGCTAGAACAGAACCGCTAGAACCCTTTTAACATGCTTAAACTATTTTTTTTTTTTTTTTTTTTTACACGCTAGTTAATATATATAGTTATAACTTACATATATAAAAGAATAAACTAAGGGTTATCACTTATGTTTAATCGTTATTACTAAATACTAATGGATTGAGCAATCAAGGATTAAGTCATTAAGATAAAGAGAATCAATGGAATTGATTCCAAAACCAATGGAAAAATGATTTGAAGGGTTACAATTTTTGAGTTTTGAGCTTCAACATATTTGGCTTCTAAGATGACTAAAAAATTAAATGAAGATGATGCCCATTCAAAAACCAGAGTTCTAAAATTGTTTTGTCTATTCTATCTAGCCATTAGGCCACTTCACTTGATCATTTCTACTTCCACTCTATATTCACCTGAACATGTATGCTATCCAAACATGTTGCTATATCAGCCAAACACACGAAGAAAGACGAAATCTCATTATCAACAACGATCATTGACAGGATGTTGCCAATAATAACAACTCTTTAATCACATCAATTGTTACTGGTCTAATGCCACATTCCCAACACATTCACGCCCACCATCCTAGGGTTTACAAATCCCAATAGAGTGTTGGTATATTGTCCACAATACTCTCCTGATATCCCCCACACACATTTGAACCTACCTCGATGATGGGATTGCTCAGTCTTTTTCAATATGAAGGTACATAATGGAAGAGGTTTTGTGAATAATTTGAAAATTTTATATAGAAAAAAATTTGGAATTTGAATTTGATTTGGTGTTTATGATTTGGAAGTGTGAAATTTTGGAATTATTTGAGTTTCTGAATAGTTAAGAATATATATTCAATTATTTGTATCTCAGAAATTTTAAACATATTTAAGACTTGCGTTAAGGATTCGAAACCGGACCCAAAACCAAAACTGAAATCGGAACCGGGCCTGACCCGGACCGTCCCATTGTTAAACAAGATTGGATCTTATTTTAGGACCATTTAAGTAAATGGAACAGCTCTGAGATTAACCCCTTGGAACCAGAACCTTCCAATTTGACACTCTAGTATCATCGAGTTGCCCGTGTGAATAGTTAAACAATGTGTGTTTTGGTGACACATGAGTCACATGACCTTCACATGTTCCGCATGGGCTGGGATTTGGTGGCACATGACCTTCATATGTTCCCGCATCAACTGCTTAACATAGACGACGACCACACCAAAATATACTTGCCAGCTAGCGACACGTGTGACCAAATTCATTTGACATGACGTAAGCGATGGACGCTTAGGTTTTCGAGCTTGGCTTAACCGGACAGCGCAGTTCTTGGGGCAGTTCTGCTGATTTGATTCAAGAAATATACGTAGGACGTGACGTCATTACTTAGTTGTAACTTGTAAGGTGGTCCCCTCTCCCCTCGGATCTTGAGTCACTAAACGACAAATATCTTCGAAAGCACCACTGTATTGGAATCATTCATAACATGATGTAGCCGGATCTTGGATACAAGTCTATATCCGATTTTAAAACCGATTACTTTATGGGTATGGTAAAAAAAAAAAAAGAGGTATAATAAACGAACATAGATTTTAATATATTTTTTAAAATTTATTATTAAAATATATACATGGCACTAATATACCATGCGTTTAGTACATGTTTAAAATACTTCATCTTTGAAAATTGGGGAATAAAAATATGGATATATACATGTATGTATGTATAACATTTAATAAATACAATAATAACATATAGAATATAAATTTATAAAAAATAAATCACTCAACTGAAATAAAAATACTATACTAATTAATATACTTAAGAAATTAATTACAGTCATGTCAAAAAAATAATTCCAAGTGAGTTCTACCTATGTTTCAAAAGTTGAACAAATAATTAGAGGGATAGAGATACTCTCTCTCTCTCTCTCTCTCAAGATGAGCAACGACTATGGGCAATGGATGAGGAACCTAATTTGTGGGTGACAGTGGCTATGAGCTAAATTAGAATTATTCTAGAAAAGATGAAGAGGTGATTTGAGTTATCCGATCCGGATTGGTAGATGCATGAAAAATAAAGCTTTGCAGCCCAACATTTCAAAAACAGATTGAATTGTGGAGTAAAGTGGGAGTTGTGAAGTTATGATGGGTTGAGCATTATAATCCTCTTATGGCAACATATATGATTTTTTTTTTTTACGTATATGTAACTAGGGATACAATCTGGGGATTAGCTTCTACCTTAGTAGAGACAGCTAGCCAGAGAAAATCTAACATAAGTCTAAAGAGAGGTCGAGTATTTGACCTTCCTACCCTTTCGAAATAGTAGTAATACTAGTTCTCTGATTTTAAGTCCACTAACAATACAAGAGTACATCACTAGCACTAATCAGTACAATTATTGTCACGGTGTGGGGGATGAATAAAATCTCCTCTTACAAAAACTATAACTATCAAATCCATACATACAATATTAATGGACCAACCATTTTTGTGAATGGTCCAATCCATAAATTTTTGGACTGTATGATCTAGGTAAGTACAATAGTATATCTTAATTGTTCAACCGTTTGAGTTGGAATATGTTTGACTAAATCAACTAATTGAGAGGTAAAATGTCATAAAGATCTCCTAGACTTACCAATTTTACGAATCTTTCTTCTTGAAAATTGATCCACAAGAAATGAGAATTTAAAATTTCCTCAACCACACATGCACGCAATTGAACTCTTTTTAATACTTTTGATCAGAAAATCTTCCCATTAAAGGCTGAATCTGGTTTTACAGCTTTGATGATGGACCCGCTTCTGTTTGTTCTCATCAATAAAGTTAGAGGGAAGGGATCTCTAGAATACCAAGAGAGAGAGAGAATTAAAAAACACTGCAATTCCTACCCAATAGGGACGACCGGCTCTTCTGTAGCAACGTGGAACTATTACAGGTGTACACGTGTGTTGCTCAATGACCGGCATGTCCCTTAAGGTGGAAACTTAAGGTTCCTTTGTCTTTTGGAAACTTGCTAACTTTTTTATCTTTGTTTTCGTATCTCTTCTCTTCTTTTTAAATCAAAATCTAATTTTAAATCACGTCAGTAACTTGAAAGATTCACTTACCAAAAAAACAAAACTTGAAAGATTCCTTTTAAGTAAAACCAAATACTTGTAGGTGAGAGACGAAAGCTACGTCTTTGCATGGATTATCTTATTAATTAATTTTTAATGAAAAACTGTGTGAGATATGCTTCGCACGATCTTCCATTAACATGTGCAGCCTCTTGAATTCATCATTTTGGATGCTCTTAATTTATTGTAAATTAAGTAGTTCAACAAACACTTTTAATTTAAACATGTTCATGTTCCCTCAAATCAAAATTATTTCTTTTATTAAAGCTTAAAAAAAAAAAAAAAAAAAACCTTTGATAGGCCCGACCTGACTCGAGGTTGGCCGGTTAGGATATCTCAGCTCAGGCTCAGCCCTATGGGCTTAGGCTGGGCTAGGTGTGGCCTTATCTTTGTTATTTTTCATTTTAATTATATAAAAATAGTAAAAAATCATTTTTAATCTAATTATAATGTTTAATGTATGAAATCAAGTGTATATTCAATATGGAAAAATGTTTTTTTGTGGAGAAGTGTACTGTCCATGCCCAAGACACAGTGGGGCGGAGGGGGGAGTGAAATGACCGCCCCACCTCCTATGAAAGGTGGAAGTCCCACCCCCCATGATGCTTCTGTGTGTGCTCTCATTGGCCCCTATATGTGCAAGGGCCATGTTCCCGCACAGAGAATGCTCCCCCATTAAGTATAAATTATGTTACTTTAAACTATGGCCCTTATCAGAACACGGTCTGGCTGGGCTCAAACCCAAAGTCTCAGCTTAGGCCAAGCAAGGCCCGACCCAATACATAACCTGGAAATCCCAAATCTTGTGGGCTGGAAAGCCCAGCCCTGTCTCTGAAATTTTCAAATGGCCTTTGGATGGACTCGAGCTCTCCAGGCAAAAATCAAAATTTGCATATCTGTTCTTTTTTATTGTGCTCTCGAATTTTTAACTTTTCAAGTGCGGTGCATTGGCTAGTGCACCTTTAAAATGAATCGGACAATGCACCACACCTGAGACTTGGATTTTTATCCACTCAAGCGCAGTGGCCATTGTCCAATGCACTTTAAAGGTGCACTAGGAAGTGCACCGTAATTGAGAGGATGAAAATCCCGTGTTCTATATTAAGAATTTAATAAAAGGGAGAGGATTCTCAGTAAATGGCATAGGGGAGTGTATCCCAATAAGTAGCGAAGAAACGGTTTCATAAATTGTTAGAAATAGGATTCTAGGCAATCGGTATAAGACTTGACAGAATCTGCTTGTATATAAATATATATATATATATATATATATATATATATACCCGAATGAAATATCAAAATAAATACAGAAATAAAATAACTTATAGTACAACGATGACTATCTTCTTGTTTCTTCCAAAGCAGCAAACAAGAACACAAGTGGAGTCGTACAGAGAGTACTTTTCTTAAGGTGTGGAACGCCCCTTATATGTGCAGATCCGGGTTGACCTTGGCGTTCTACCTCCAAGATAAAACCATTTCAATCACAATTGGTAGCACCCAAGAGTGATTACAATACGGAGTATCCGAAGTTAATTACTCAGTAATCAGAAAGAAAGAAAAAGAAGAAACGAATATACAAGTATTTTCAGCAAAATCAAAACAAAGTGGAGGGAAATAGCTTTTCATATTTGAAACTTATATTTCAAAAGAACATTTCAAAAAAGGTATGATTTGAAACTACTTTTGAAAATACAAAATCCAACATAAATAAAAGGCAAAAAGATCATTTCATGAGAGAAGTGCTAGGGTAACCTTTGTTGACTCAGAGAACCTTTGTTCTTTAATAAAATTTCCTGGTGTTAAGGAGGAATCTGAAAAGATCACTTTCTCTTTTTTTCTCCCTAATTTTTTTTTTATGTTGGTTTTGAAATGGAAGAGTTGGTTTAATGTGGTTCAGTGATCATATAGCAACGCTATGGACTTGGAATGAACTGGTGTAGGTGGCCATCGATCCTTTGTCAAGGTGTTCCTTAGGCAGGTAAATTGGGACTTTATAGATATCCATCCCTAAGCAACTATACGCGCTAGCGTAGGAATGGTTTTTAGGCTAAGCATCTACCTTAATATGCATTTTCTTCTTAATGATAGTTTTTTTTTTGGTGGAATTCTTCTTAATGATAGTTTACACCATACTAGCGCACAATAACCATGGAAAATATATGAAAAATGTTTTATAAGCATAACCTCACCCAATGTATTGAGTAAATCCTCAGCCAACCTAGGTGACTCAACTGTGCCTAGGCAGGCTACTAACAGGCCAATGGTCAGATAGGAGCAGGTCTTGAAAAATCGGATCCGATTGGCCAAGGTCGTCCGATACCAACTGATCCTGATCGGATGGATCATCTATGGGAAATAGGGGTTATGGGTATTTTAGAGTATTTTTACTGATTTGGAACCGATTCAGCTAGTTTTTAAACCCTAGATATGAGGGTCCTATTGGTCCAGACTGACAGCGTGCCCACCCTTCGCTCTAAAAATTTTTATTAGAAAAAGCTGGGTATGCTAATGGTATACCATAAGCTAGCATCTTATGTGTCTATCTCTCTCTTCCTCCCTTTGGGGGTAAGAGAGTCATTTCAAAGGGGAGAGAGAGAGTGTGCTACTTATGGTATACCGCTAGCATATCCAATCCTCTCTGAAATTTTGTACCTTTTTTTTTTTTTTGGGGGGGGGGGGGGGTTTGTTGTTGTGGGGCTTCTGCTCGTTTTACATTTACCTTGATTACAAAGTTCGAAGGTGGGCTTTATTAGTGGATGGGCCATCTTATAAAGTGGTCTCTGGGCTTAATTGTGCTTTGGTTATACCTTATATATAAGTCAGGGTTGGGCTTCTGCTTTTTTTTTTTTCTGTTTTCTTCTCTTTGGTTTCTCATAGCTAATTGTCTGTCTGATTTTGTGTTGGCAAGTTCCAAAGAGTCCCTGGAAGAAGATAGAAAGAGCATATTATAAGAAGTGCATAGGTAAAGTTTGAAGTCCAAGACCAAAGATTTATTTTATGTTAGGGCAACAGGCCAACTACAACTACAAGGGAAGGCTAAGACAAGCCAACATAGACCTACAACTACCAGCGGGAAGTGGCGGGGGGCTGAGGAGGAGAGAAAAGGTGTACTTTTAATGGCACAAACGTGATCAAAAGAGTCGATCCCATGGCCTCCTGGGAGGGGGGGGGGGGAGCATGCATTTCAATAGGCGAGTCACCGACCAAGCGACTGATCACACCGAAGATTTATTTACTTCCAATGTTTCCTACCCTATGCCCAAACATTCAGTTCCAATCTGGATCGATCTGATTCATTTAATTAGCTCAGTGGGTAAGGTGAAGGAAAGAAAAGAGGCTCAAATGTAATTAGTAAAGATGAGTTCAAGCTTCTAAAAGAATTCATGAAATGGACCCTATGGATATCATCAACTGAAACTAAAAACAATTTTGAGAGAAGATATGGGACCAAATCTCTCTCTCTCTCTCTAGACCCACTACTTAAGGAAAATATCCATTTGAATGATTCAACTGTAAAAGACATAAAAATTTCCCCTTTTATCTTGTAATATTTTGGTTTATGAGATGGGTCCTCTCCAGTCTCCTCCATGTGCTGTGCCCATTCTGTACAGCCTATTCTGGTTGTATTTTTCTCAATACTATTTTAACTGGTTAGAAATTGGAACTGTGATAGGTCATTAATTTTAACCATTCTTATATATATGCTGCTGCTGCTGCTGCTGCTGCTGCTCTCTCTTCTGTCCTGTGTTATTTGTCTTCTTTCATTTACTAGTGTGTACTCCATTATTTGGGTGAGATCTATTAAGGTTCAAACCTTGTCCTCATTATTGCAATAACCCTTCAAATCACCAATAAGGGTCCCACTATTTTAGGGCTTATTTTGTATCTATATGTGTTTGCAAGCATGATAATGAAACTATCAAAGGTAATGTACATGGGCCTAAATCAGCTTAGATACCTAAAAGGAGGAAAAAAAAAAAAAACAAAATAGCTTAGTGAAAGATTTATAGTGAAACTATTTGTTAAAGCTAAGGTACTAAATACTCACATGGCATGTCATGAAGCTTATGACCCACTATGTGGTTGCTTTAATTAATAAGAAAGCCTATCCTAGCTACGTATTTGTGTTTGACAAGGGGTTTTAGAAACTCTTTATGGTCTCCTTCATATGCAAAGGCTGAATGGTGTTGGAGTTGAACAATGTTGGAACCATATTTAGATTCATGAAGAGGGGAAAGAGTGAAATCTTAGGGGAAAAGGAACAAAAGTGAAAGAAAATAATTGAAGTCCATTGGATCATTGGTTACACACCATGACAGTACTATCAAGTTAGGTTTTGTGCAGGGTGGGTTGTGGGTGTTGGTACTATTTTCTGTGTGTGGAACATGGAATGTACGATGTGCAAGGCTCTTTCACTTCCCAAAATAGAATAGTAATACCATATTATTAGTTTATTACACAATCATATCCATAATGTAATAATAACCTCCCAAACTATGATATCTTTTTTCCTCAAACAAAACCCAAAATATGGTTACTAATATGATGGGAGGGGGATCTACACACTGCCAGCTTATATTGGCATCATACACATCAATACGATATATTTAGTGATGAGAGAGAAGGGGGGGGGGTCCATATATTTATTAAAGGAAGTAGTTTTTTTTTTATCCGGGAGTATGGCCTACATCACTAGTGCTGGCATACGCCACACTCCTGGACAGAGCCATTTATTAATGACGAGAAAGAGAAAAAACATTGTGAGAGGGAAGCACACACCGAAAGTGTGTACTTCTTTTCCCTTAATATTATTTAGGGACAATGTTTTCTGTCCAAGAGTCCGTGAAGTGACCTCTCTATCCTCTTTTAATTATACCAAAGGGGAGCTATGAGTGGTGTTTCATACTACCGAAGCGTACATGCCCAGACAAAAAACACTCTCCCTATTATTTATTATTATTTTCTTTTTCGAATTTTCTTTTAAAAATAAAAATAAATTGAATACATGATTTATATTCATACCATTAGAAAATTTATATGGATGCATTGGTTTATAAAGATGTATTAGAATACTGATTGGTTGAATAATTTATTTTCTAATAATCTCTTGATTGGGGCTTATAGTGGAGACTAATAGGTGGGAACAAATAATTAATTTACTAATTTAAATTAAGATTAAAGTTGAGCACATAAACCTATTACTCAAATGTATGGTGGTGTGTCACAGGTCATACATAGATTCCAGCTTATCTACATATCAAACATACAAAATTGTTTAGATTCGAGCTTATGCTGCAGTCCTCCTCTTCATGTCATTAATTTGAGAGAAAGATAACAATTCAACCTTATATTTTTTTTTTTGTTATTTTCGGTCACCAATCAGGAAAATAACGTTATTCCTTTCCCAAATTAAGGATTTAGAGGCGTGAGGAGAACCTAGAGTTTTCAATATCAATTAAATCATCAAATATTGGCCTGTTGAGGCTCACCCTTTTGCTTGATCCATTGAATAGTCAATTTATGCTTTTTTTATTTTTGGTTCAAATCATATCACGCGAGTCTTAAAACACAATCCAAAATAAAATATGGGATAAAGTTCTCTACATTGGGGGCACGATGTGTCTAGACACATGGGGGTGAGCGAAATGACCCCCTGAATGACCCAAACCCTACCCCTGTCCCGCCCCAATGCAGAGAACTTTATAATTATTGACACTAGGTATTGGTTTTTATAATTCTTAACACTAGTCAATGATGGTTTTGGAATATGGTTTAAGTCAATATTTAAAAATATAATCTCTTCAATAATGGTTAGAAATATGGTTTAAGTTAATATTTAAAACAATAATCTCTCCACCAATAAATTTCAAAACTTTACACCCACGTTGTTGCCAATGTAAAAGGGATTGTTTTTTAGGGTAAGTGTGATATATATGAAATAAAGCATAATAATAAAAACTGAAAATTAATTTTATGTATCTCTCATTATCATGACAACTACTTCTTAGGCATTCAAATTGAAGCTTAATTTATCTCTTCATGGATTAAATGATTCATGGCATATTGATTAAAGACAAATAAATAAATTAAATAAGTGATGAATGGAACAGAAATGGAATTTGAAATTTTGGACACTTTTGCACACTAGAAATTAGGTTTTTTTAAATTAATTTTAATAAATCATTGACTTATAAACCATCTTCCAAACATCTTAAAATGAATGTGCTTAAAGGGTAGCTAAATTTCCCTATTAAGTCACAATCACCATTAATTTGCATCTTCAACAAGATTAGTAGTATTCATACACAAACTAATGTGTAATAGGACGAAGCTTGGAAGATTTGTAACTTCAAAGAGTAGCTATCAGATTGCAATATATCATTTCTATTATAAGGTCTGTCCTAATTAAGCACAAGATAACCCAATTAAAATTGTGATTTTTTTTTAGTGAAAACTGAAATGTTAAGCAAAACTAGCCAACCAAAAGCCATTTTTTATAGAATCTATTCATAAATTGAAAATTTATAAACTAGAGTGAATCTCCTACGCAACAAACATACAAGCTATGCAATGAAAGTAAATGTTGGGAGAGGGATGGGTATGCTAGCACCTCATGTGTCTCTCTCTCTCTTCCCCCTTTGAAATGACTCCCTTATCCCTCAAAGAGAGGAAGAGAGAGATTGACACATATGGTGCTAGTATACGGTATACCGCTCAAGGTTTAAAGTATCAGTATCGAGTATCATATCGGTTGAGTGATTTAAGAGGCGTATTGTTTCGTATCATATTGTATTGGAGATATGTATCGAACATTACAAATGTGCATAGAAATGGTCAAGATATACATGGAAATACATTTTTGAAACAAAAAACAATATAAATAAGCAATATAGAACAAGTCTCATGCATAAATACTAAAATGGAGAATAATGTATAACCAAACAAGTGCATTAAATTAAAATTGTTATAAAAGATGAGATTTCTTATTACATGTTGTAATCATCTATAGCCATGAAGAGTATTGAATGATGCAAAGGATGATGTTTTAGCACTCATTGATCCGTCTTTGAGTCTAGAAGTGTGACAAACCAAGATTAAATACAAGATTTTAGACTTTTGGTTGATAGTTTTCCTTTCATTTTTCTGTTAGAATAGGAGTTATATCGAGTCTATGAGTGGAAATGGTTTTTTTATGGAATGTATCGAGCCGTATCGATCAATATGTATTAAACCACCCACAAAACCCTTTACTAGGCATATAATTGATGGTATCAATATGTATCGATTGATACATTTTGATACAATTCGAGACAGTCCATTTAAAAAAATAAAGAGAAAGAAAGAAAGAGACGTATCGTATTGATATTGACGATACCGTTACATATCATACAATACGATAGGTACCGATACTTTAATTAGTGTTAGCATACCCAAGCTTTTCCCATAATTCTAATTCAACAATTATACAATGTCTTCCATGCAAAGTATAGTCTATCCTTTGAAGGAAAAATGTTTAGTCTATCATCAAGAAAGACTCTTGGGTGGAATGGATGGATATGTATTGTATTCAGTCAACTTCTTGGGCAAACCGACTCCATTATATATTTATGATAATGTTATCAAGCTTGCACAACTACATCAAATAAATAAAGATTCGGATTTAATGATATTCTAATATACTTTTTTAAAACATTTACATGCTACGTTTGAACAGTTTTTGTCAGATAGAGATGTTTAGATATTATCAATTAAACCAAAGAAATTAAAGAAAAAGAGAGAGAGAGAGAGGAGATGGCAATATTAAGATGACAGAGAGACAAAGAAGTCAGATTGAATAGATGTTGAAGTGTAAAAGACAAGGCACGATTGAAAAAAGAAGCATGAGGCCATGAGGAATAATAATAACCCACACCACATGATTCTCAGCAGAAAAGAACATAAAACAGATGATGGGAAATGAAGGTGGGACGTGGGTGAGAGAGATGATACCCAATTTAAACCTAAATATTGAAAGATGTCAATATAGAACCCCCAACACCACCTATCACCTCATCAGGCAACACCAGCCAGCACATCGAGAAGCAATGCATGCACATGCCCTAGTAGCTGGAAGTGTGTGTGAAAGTGTCAGGAGGGTTCAGCAAGAAGATGCCCCAAATGCAAGTATTCCACCCCCACTCATTGCGGACTTTACACAAACATGTGTGAGCCCATGCCCATGCAGGATTGCAGATACAGTCCACGGTACTCTGCACTCTGCACTCTGCACAGCAAGGAAAGGTACCAAAGGGGATTTGTACTGGAGGTTCTATGATTCTATCAACTATCTCCAGATGGTCAAGAGTCAAATGATTCTGTGAGCCTAAGAAGAGATAGATATTTAAAAAACAGGTTTTTGGTTCCACCCTGTTTACATCTGCAGTATTACACCTAGCTAATAGTCTCATTATGTAGCTTAAATTAAAAAGACAAACTATTACTCTCGATCACATGTTTAAAGCTTGCCTAATAGGACACAAATTAACTCTCACCTCTGTCCATGGAGGAGGCTAGCTAGCTAGGAGAATCATGCACATAGATTGAAATTTGAAGCTTGTTTAATAAGAAGTCCACTAATTCGGGGAACTAAAACATCTCAACTTTGATACTACTTGTTGGATCAAGGATTGAGATATCGGTATTGGTATCATTATCTACTAATATCGATCCAGATTGATCAAAATTTTTTAACAATTTTACCCTTGATCTGATACCAATATACTAATCCGGATCGGTCAATTTTATCCTTATTTTTCATTAAAAATTTGAGTTTTTTGATGATCTTACCCTTGATCCAATATCGATTTTCGATCCAAGATCGATAGACCAAGTATCGATATTGGCCTCAATCCCATACTGATCTAATCTAGTCGATCTAAACCCGATACCTCAATCCATGGGGGACTCATCCTTAAATGTTAGTCATTAAAAAAAAAGTGCCGAAGTCCTTATAAGTTTTCACATTAGACTAGTCACATCTAAATATGAAACCCCAACAATATCAAGAACATGTGAACAATCTCTTATTCTTTCTCATGTCTTCAAGCTAGCCAGGGTTGACAATTGGGTTCTAATTCTATTAAAAGGTTATCAATCCAAACTTGATCCACCCGCATCAAGTACGTAATAAGGGACTCACCATGCCAAAACCCTTACAATAATTTTTGTGTACAAAGTCGTATCAAACCCCTAAAGCAGTGGGAGCTGGGCAAGGTGGGCTCGTGATTTGACCCATCCAGCTTCCGTCTTAAATTTGGAGATTCATTCTATTATTATTATTATTAAGATAAAGATCAAACAATTCAAATTTGAAGGTTTTTTATTATTATTATTTTTATTATTGGTTTATGATCTCATAATAGCGATTATTAACAAAAGATTAGCTCAGATAAGCGGTTTTACACCCATCAAGGTGCCATTTACAAACAGCCTATTATCAAAAGGGGGTCCAACATATACTTTGCTCAGTCTTTAATTAAAGTATACGCTTAATTAGTAGGTGTTTGATTTCATTAAACATTTTAAACGTGCTTATCTCTCTCTCTCTCTCTCTTAAATTAGGACTGTTTTTTTAGTAAAAATGCCCTCTACAGTGAGTTCAAGCATCTCTCTCTCACTAGTAACTTATGGTTAGGAATCCTAAGGCCCAGTGGGAAAGGAAAAGTCGTGGGCACCACATATAATATGGTGAAGTGCCTTAAAAATAAGGAAAGGAAAATATAGTAACAGATGGTGTAGAATAATAAAATAATAATATAATTGTCTTTACCTACTTTTCTCATAATATCCTACCGAATACGATAAAGGCTTTGAAGAAACCTGGGGTGAGATAAATCCCATGCCATACAAAAATACTGTAGCAATTATCACTCCATATAAACAAACAATTTTAATTTTTGAAATTTTATGGAAAACCTTTAAAATATTTCACTTCATTTTTATCCTTCAAACAACGGGGTATAGGAGTATTTTGGCTGTGCCTTCTGGTTATCTATATATACCCTTAACAGTTTCTAATTGAAGATGAATTGCTTAATGCATATCCTCTATCCACATATCCTTGTCTTTTGGGAAATGATATTGCATTGCAGTTTGGTTTGAGAGCTCGACACCTGGAAGATGCTTCATCCAACGGTGCAAACTCCATTGACCCAGTTTTTTTTTTATTCCTTCTCAAGTTCAGCACTATTGGATATCACACCTTTCACGTGTCGAGCTCTCAAACCCAAAAGATCGGTGCATTGCAGAGGATTTTTTTCCCATGAGAATAGGGTAATTAGTTACACCACAATAAAAAAATAAAAAAATATCATAATTTAGATCTTCAACATATACATCTTCATCTAGCATTCTACTCCAAGGGAGGATACCAGACAGAGAAATGGTAAGGGGACCGCCATCATTTGTTTATGGGTTCGGGTAGAAGAAGGCAACTCCATCTAGTGCTTTAAAACTATTTCTGTGATTCTTTATCTAGGGTGGTCAAGGGTCTAGATATGAGAGTGGTCAAGCACACTACCAACAACCCAATCTGTATCTTTACACTTAAATATAGATTATATTTTTTCATTCACCCAAAAAAAAAATTTAATTAACCAAAACATGGGTGTTAGATCAAGTACCCAAAAAATAGGGGGATTAGATTAATTAATTACTTTCCACTTTGATGTAGATGATCCAAATTCACTTAACTTACATAATCACAAAAAATTATTCACCACTCAATCATCTTGTTAATCAAACTGCGACTTCCTTTCAACAATAGAAAATAAAAATAAAAATTGATTTACTTCGTCGTATCCAAACATGAAGAAAATGGGCATTCATTGGTAAGGTTTTCTATTTGTTAGGAGTTAACAAGAGAGAGATTACAAGCAACCAATGCTTGTTCTTTACCTTTTTATTAGATTTAAAACTTAATACTTGTAATTTATTGATTCTCATGTCAATTTTTAAACCACCAAGTATATTTGATTTGTTTACATACCCAAGCAAATCAAACCCCAATTTTGACTCCATTTGTTTCAATATAAAATGCCCCCAAATAAAATATAAATATGGACAAAAATTTTAATTTCCATACTTTAATGTATGATTTATAGGCATATTCAGTGGGTAGTAAAATATATATGCTTCTTTTTAAACTTGTGATAAACAGTCCCAACTTAAATTTTTTATATTCCTTTGTTTGTTTTGACATCTTTGCCCTTTTTACATTGAAGCAAATGGAGCTTTAAAAACATGGTGAAAAATAGAAAGAGTAAAGTAATGGGTTCATGTTCTTTGTGCCGCAGCGCAAGTTGCGCTCAGACACATAAGCCTGCCACTCAGGGGGGCAGGGTGGTCATTGCGCCCACCCCCATGTGTCTGGGAACATTCTTCCTAATTTATTGCAACTCTAAATATAGAGAGAAAAAATCATTCCTTTGAGGCTCTATGTGAGGGGGGGGGGGGGGGAGAGAGAAGAAAGAAAAAGCTGAGTTTGGGGACTTAAGATTGAATCTAAAGTGCTTTCATTGTTCATTATATTCATATGGATTGAGTTTTCCTCCACCCACGAGGGACGGGTATGGGTATCGGGAGAGTGTTTTGAAACATACTAAAATCCTAGGAGGGGTTTGTGAACCCCAGAATGATGGGTGAACCGTCCTCTATGGATGGAGGAAAACTTTGTCCTATTCATATTTTCTTTTTAGTTTTGTATTTGCAAATGCACTGAATTTGGGCTACTCAAGGTTTTGTCAAAGTAGAAAGTGTTCATAAGATCTGATAGGTTATATAAAAAGATCTAGGTTTTGTCTTTGAATGAAGGGGGAATGAATTAAACACCTGCTTGGCACTATGATATCAAGTTTTGAATCATAAGATTTAAACTCAACTCAATCCCATCTCCCTCATGTATGAACATAAATGCCCTTCTAATTCCCATTCAACTGATGATATTGTCAATATCATCTACCCATGATCTTAGTAAATTACTGGATTTTAATGAATCCCATATTAGATAGACCAAAGATCAAATATTCAAATTTGAAATATACCATATTCATGCTTAAAATTTAAATATCTAATTATTAGATTTGGTATATTATAGATAGTACCTTAAACTATGTCATTTTAAATATTTATTCATATAGTCAATATTTTTTTTAAAATTTGCACTGCTTGGAACATATTTTCAATAAAAATTCAAATAATAAATATGTTCCATAAAATTATAATAATAATAAAAGTATTACATAAATACATACAATTTTACTTATACTCAAAGTAGAAATTTGATATTTGAATCCATATACAATTGTTGTCCACTTATCAAAAATACCTAAATGGCTAAATTCAATATAAAGAGTGTATGAAATGTGATATCAAAATAAGGGAAAAAGAAATTTGTCCAGGAGTGTGGCCTACACCAGCACTTCCATGTGTCTATCTCTCTCCTACCCATATGAAAAGACACCCTTGCTCCTTTGTTTTGAGGAGGAGAGAGAGATAGACACATGGGACTGTTGACATAGGCCACACTCTCGGACAGAAAACTACTTCCTTCAAAATAAATATCCAAAGACTACAAATTCAAATAGGATATAAATCCCATCTAGTCATTTGCTATCATAACTATGATTATTAAAAAAAATTAGAAAAAAAATATGTTGAAATAAAAAATAAAAAAAATCTTTTGGTCATGACGATTTCAGGCAAAGGCAATGCATTAGTTTAGGCTCACTATTAATAAAACTTATGGGGACCCTAAAGGTTCCTCATATTGGAGAGGGGGAGAAGGGGAAGGAATCCACTTTACCAACAATGGTATCATCCACTTTGGGCTTACATGATCAAAATAGGAAAAAGATAATACTCTGGCATCGTGGCGATTTTTCCCCTAAAGAAATTTTCCAGACCATCCATTACGTCATGCTTTGGTATATCTTGGGTCAATGGTTCAACCGTCATATATAAACCATCTTGAACCAGATCAATCATGACTTGCAAGTGGGCTCTTTGAAAAAGACAAGTGAACCGGGTCTAGTGGTTGATCCGCCCATTCAACCGCTTTTAGCTCCTTTCAGCTCTCCTACTAGCTCTCTAGCTGGTGCATTTTAATTGCCCTAATAAAGAAAAAGGCGTTTCTTACTGGACTGACACTTGTCTTATGAAGAGAAGGTTATGAGGCAGAAATGTGGGGCCCTCTTGGAATGCCACCTAATCAAACATATTAGAGACCCAACTTGACTTGAACGATTCCATAATCTCTCCCCTCTCATGCCAAGGCATAAGGGTAAGGCTCCAGCTATGGGTATCCCTCAATAAGTCATTAACAGAAAAGAGAAGAGAATCAGAGATTGGTTAACAAAGACACAAGGAATTGGCAAATCTGAAGTAGAATGAAAGAATTTATCAGAATAAAATTTCAAAAAACCCAAAAAAAAGGGAAGGATAAAAAAAAAAGAAAAAAAAGATGGCACCACCAATGTACATTAACTGTTAGGAACCCAGGTGAAACTCATTATAGCTTTCAAGTTTTAAAATTTTTTTATTTTAATTAATCTATTTTTCTTTTTTGGTTTTCTCTGTACTGGGCATGGGCCTGAGCCTGAGCCTGGGTTTGGTCCCATAGGGGTTTAGGAGAGGAAAACTTCAACGCTGTCACTTCGAGGACAATAACAGAGAGGACAGGCATCCACCGCGGAACCACAGCCCGTACACACGCAGAGATGCCTACACGGTATCAGCACCACCGAGGCTGCTCGTTTCCAACACGCTTTACACATCGGTCCACTTGACTCCACCACTCGGTCCGGGTCAATGTGAGCTGACTCAGCGTCTTCCGCTTGCCCTTCACAACCACCACCAGACTCGGCGTCCTCCGCCCTATTGTCTGCCACTCCTCCCATCATAGCCTGTTGTAGCTGTGCCTGTAGCGTCGCCGCCGTGGCCTCTTGTGCTCTCGCCTTGGCTTCCCAAACCTGAGCCTCGACTCTGAGTTGTGCGACTCGTTGTTCCAACTCGGTGTTTAAGCGTACTGCTTTTTCAACCTCTGCGTCTTTCTCTCTCAGTCGCCTTGATGCCGATTCTTCTGCTGCGCCCAGTAGCGCACGGTAATGCCTCTGTCGTCTTTCTGCTAATGTACGCCTTAGTTGTTCACCCTGTACAATTACAATCCCCTAATTAAGAACCCCACCATTTTCAAATTCGATTCGAAGTGAACTGTTTTTGCCTTCGAAACGAAGAATTAAGGGATGCCCATTTGAATAGAGGATAGTTTGGTACCTGGGCTTGAATGAATTGCTCGATTTCGTCTCTCTGTTGTTTAATCTGGGGGGCAAGCTCCTCTGATAAGAAGGATGCAAGAGTACTGTAAGATGAAGGGAAGCAACTCTGCTGCTGCTGCTGCTGCTGTTGTTGTTGTTGTTGTCGTTGTAGCTGTTGTTGCTGCTGCTGTTGTTGTTGTTCTCCGAAAGATAAACGGAGGCCAGTGGAGACGATGTTGGGTTGTTGGCTATGGAGTTGAGAGACATTTACAAGCGTCGGTTGAGGCTGAGATTGCAGAGAGAATAGATTGATTGGTGCTGTAGCTGCCGCATGAGGAACAGTTTCTCGGCCCCTCTTCCGTGGGTTAGCACCAACTGCAGAGAAATAAAAATTAAGCCTAAATCAAATCTCAGAATCATTCATGCCCTTCTAACAAAGTAGGCCTAAATCTAGACCCAACTCACCTCCATTGTTGAAAAACATATGGGATTGATCAAGGTATCCACCCAGTTGGGGCTGCAAGATATAATCGCTCCCAAGCAAGTTCTTCTGATCCTGCCCGTTTCTGGAAGAAAAAAAATATTGAAATCAAGAATGGGAAGAGAAGATCATATTATTAGAACAAGAAGAAGAGAATGAAGTAGAGAGATTGGAGTACCTGTTTAGAAGTAAAACATTAGATGGGTATTGAGCTTGAACAGCCATTGTATTGTAGAAGGTAATGAAGGAAGAAGAAGAAGAAGAAGATAGAGAGGTATTTATTAAAGAGAAGGGGAAAAGGGTGGCAGTGAAGGTATATGGAGAGATGTGGGGGCAGGTTAATTAACGTGCACACACCAGGAGCATGAGAGAAAGAGAAGCCACGAACCAAGGCGGACTCTTCAATGAATGAAGAAATGAGACAGGAAAGATAAAGAGAGGTGATGAAGAAAGAGAAAGAGAGAGAGAGAGAGAAGGGAATCGAAATAATAATAATGGGACGAAAATCTGAAAAAGAGAGAGAACGAACGAACGTCTTCCTCTCTTCTCCACTTTGTTTTCACCAACTTTCTTTGTTTGCCTTGCCTGCCTTGTTTTTCTTGCTTTGTTGCCTCTCTCACCCACACATTGCGAAAGAAAGAGAGAGAGAGATGCGATCTCTATAAGAATCAGTCCAAGTAAGACATCTTGTTGGCTTATTCTCCTCCCCCTCCTTTGCTTCTTCTTCTCTTGCGTGGTTGGCTTTATCTTTTTTCCCACCCTTTATTTTTTTTCCTCCTTTTTATAAGAGCTTATAAATACACAAACAGTTGTGTCGTGTGCGTTTGCTAGAGCTATCACCTTATTATTAACAACTGGGTTAATAACTTAATACCCCAATTAAATAATTTTAATTAGAGAGAGAAAGAGAGAGAAGAGGGCCAAGAAGCTTGTTTGTTTTGTTTTTCTTTCTCACAGTTGTTGATGTTGTTGTGGGTTCAAGGTCTGCCGTTGCCGCTGCCGCTGGGATTGTTAATTTGTACATTGTAGTTTGTATAATAAAAAAATCTTAAAAATAGATCTATTTTTTAAATTACTTGGTTTTGAAGGATCAAACTTGCAACACCTCTTCTTCTTTTTCAATCCTCTATCTTAGGAAATAGTGAAGAGAGGAGAGATTAGCTTAGCTTAACCACTAACCTAATTGCTTGGTTGTTAGTGTTTCCCCCTATTTTCCCTTCTACCAAGGTTTCCCCTAATGAGTTCCCGAGACATGAATGACCATGTCAAATGACTAATGTAGCCTCACCCTTCATTCAAGGCCTCTCTCTCTCTTTAATTTACTAAGATGTCCCTACCACTTACCATCCTTCTTATAGGGCAAATTCTGACTGACCCATAAAGCCAACAGTCCTTGGAAGTCCTTTTGCTCTCATTGGTTGTTCTAACCAGTTCATATTGGTTTCATGCCCATAACCCATAAGCAAAAGAACCCAATTAATTTCATTTGACTAATCTCATCCACAGGTCAGTTTAGGAGGCTGGTACCTGACCCGTTTTCTAAATTCCATCATTTTTAAATTTTAAGACGGAAGGGCAAGTGGGGTATTTAGGTCATAAAGAAAGATCATCTCTCTAAAGGAGAGAAAATGGAATCCATAAGTGTGTGTGTGTATTACAAAGGAATTGAAGTCAATTCATAACAGTTAATAAGCTAAAGTTGAAGTTGGAATTTTCAATCTTCCTCTAAACCCAAGAAGGATTTTATTTTAATTTTAGGTAACAGAGAAAGAGGAGAACCGAAGAAGGCCAGAAGCTACCAAAAAAGAAAAAAAGAAAAAGAAATGAGAGAAAGAATACTTGTTATGGCATCAAGCAATTTTCTTTGCTTAGGACCCACGAGGGCGGCCTCTTCTATTTCTATTCAATCTCTCTTGGCAACCCTGCACGGCAACAACACTGCCATATGATTAAGTTAATTGGTAACACATATACATGTACAGTCTCACTCTCACACCCACTGACCCTCTCTCTCTCTCTCTCTCTCTCTCTCTTTTGTTACTTTTGGTTAGATAATTTAAAAGGAACCAAGTTGTCTTAATTACCTTCTTTTACTAATAGTAGATTATAAAATAAGTACCTTAGCTATTCTTTGGGCACCCCCTAGATGCTCTTTGACTGGTCTCTTGGTTTACCTGATCAAGGCCCTTGAAGTTGATTAAATTGTAGCTAAAGCTTAGGGCATAAAAACAAAGTAGTATGGGGGCCTTGGGAAATTTATAAGTATATAGAATTAATTTCAAAGAAGCTTAATAAAGATCTTCTTACTTTTTTTTGGTATATATCCTGTTATCTAAGGTGGGGAGAAATGTATATATACATATCTCTACATTTTGGTCTTTGTTTTCTTGAATATCCATTAGGTGTGCCAATTTGATCATTTCTCTTTTTCAGCACTAGCTGTGTTTTCTTTTTCATGTTATTACAAATATAAAAAAAGATAAGCAGAGCTGTGCTTTCGACGATTCTTCGTCATCTTCGTCATTGTCATTGTCGTCGTTATCAATTCAACCTTATTTAGGCTATTTGGTATCAACTACATAAATCAAGAATATGAAAATTTTAACTTATTTTTCTCTTTAATTATATATTCTATTCATTCCACCCTTCCCCCTTTTCTATTTGGGTGGGTGAAGGTTTTGGGGGAAGGGGGGAGGAGAGAGGTGTTAATAGGTTGAATTATTTGAACCCAATAATGCAAATCATCATTTCCAAAACAAAGTCTGAGTGAAATAAGGCGCATTTCTTTGGCTTATAGACAAACCACTTCACTTGGCATTTCTTTAATCACTAACCCACTAATTTGTTGGTCCCTAAAACCTTATGTAGTTTACTACGTTTCCTTTCTTTATTGCCACTTATTTTCTTTTCTTTTCTTTTCTTTTCTCAATTAGTAAGGAGATGGCACCATCCTCATTCCTGATCTCCACCACCACTCTACAGTCTACCCACTACCTAAGGTGTTCCTCACACCAAAAGGCAGTTCCAACCATCCACCCATAATCACAAGATAAGCAACATATATAGTCTTCACCTTTTATTTAATTTCACCTTTTTTATATATATTTTTTCATAATTAATTACCAAAAAAAAAATGTATATCTTTCCATGGATATGACATGATTAATTAACAAAAACGACGATTAATTAGTCTTAAACGTGGGGAACAGTACTTCTTGGTAAACTATTTCATTGTTTCATTACCTAAACACATATAATTTAGGATAAAGTTTTCCTCCTAATAACCCTCCACAATGAATGGATTCACATTCACCATGGGTGGAGGGAAACTCGATAAAGAGTACTATGATACAAGAGTGATGGTTCAACCATATTTGTTGACCCCTGATTGTATCAACAACACATCATGAACCTTATGATCATTAATCCTCCATTATCAACAACAACAAAAAAAAAAGGAAAAAGAAAGGTCATTATAGATCCATGAAGTTATAATACCATTAATGAAGGATCTTAGCTTTTAGCCTTTGAGAGGGGATGGCTAATTTGGGAGATTTTCCTTTCCACTTTCGTCTTTAGATAGAGGATAGCTAATGGCTTAGGGGCTGACCTCTTTTGTAAATGTTTTTATTTTTCGTAAAGCAATAGTTTTCATATACGGTCTGCATTGAGTACAGTTGGATAGGTATAACATCCTATCCAAAATGACCAAAGACGCCTCTATAAGACAAGTTCGATGGGGGAATCGCTCATGCACAAATCCTGTCCAAAGTTCTCTGTCCGGGAGTGTGGCCTACGCCAGCACTCTCATGAGTTTATCTCTCTCTCTCTTCCTCATATGAAAAGACACTTCTACCCCTTTGTTTTGAGGAGAGAGAGACACCGGACAGAAAACTACTTTCCTATCAAGTTATAGATATTTGAAGATGTAAAATCTCATAAATTTGAAAATTTACAGACAGATAGAAATGAAATTATGGAGCATTTGAGTATGGGCAGGAATTTATTTAATTTATTTATGAGATTGTCAGCTCATGGGAAGATTGTTGTGATCATCAGCTACTTCTAGTACTTAATTTTGGTCTCCTCTTCATATAAGACTCTCTCGGTCACAAGAAGTTGAATGAGGTGATGATGATCGAGAAGGGAGGGGGGGGGGGGGGAGGTCATGAGGTGTGTAGGGTTCAAAGAAATGGATTCGAGAATGAAATTGACAGAAGCAAGAAACAAGCATCAGAATTGTGGGGTTTCTCTTATTTTGTTTTTTCACATAAACTTTAAAAGCTCTCTGCAACTGCAAACCCAACCCTTCTTTATTCATTCATTGTCGTCACACCTTTGGAACCATATATATTTATATAGGGGCCCCCCATTGCCATTTAGGTTCTTCCATCCATCCATCCAAAGTATCTTATTCCATGTTAAGTTACTTGTACCTGAAAGTATACCAGACAAACATCAAGATTGGACCAGATGAAATCCATGGGTTCTGGGCCCACCTACCCTCCCCCCCCCCCCCCCTAACATTAATTTTAATGGACTACTGTAATGTCCATCACAAGGGTATTAAAAAGAGAGCTATATATATATATATATATATATATATATATATATATTCTCTTGGAAATTGAACCATCTAGTTTGAAATTGAACCGGGTTGGCCTTGGAATTAACAATAATTTATGGGTTAAATTAAACAAGAGAGAGTTAAAAAGTGTGAGATCACAGAGGTCAGGGGGTTGAGAAAGCGATGTGGGCATAGCTTTTAATGGGGGGGGGGGGGGTGAGAGGGACTAGGCTCCAGACAGAACCCATGAGTGTGGTGACCTCAGCCTTTGAGAGACCCTTACATTCTAACCAACCACCATAGCCAGAAGCAGTACCAGACACCACAACCATCACTGCCCATGACTCTATTAACTAAATGACTTCTTATACTATTATGTGTAAAAGAAAGAAAAAGTGACAGAGTTGAGAGATCAAAGAAGAAGAAGAAGGGTATCATCTAAGTCATTATCTTCCCTATATTTTGAAGCCATTCTCACATAGGGAAGTGGGGTTAGAATTAGACACAGTCACACCCCACAAGCCCTCAAATGGTATCATCACCCACACCACCACCACCTCTAAAGCTTGTTCACACCACCAGCTCTTCATTGATTTCTTTTTGTTTATCACCTTAATTCCAACCCAACAAACACCTATACACACATAGACTCTCTCTCTCTCTCTCTCATGGGACCAACAGACTTAAGAGTAAGGAGGTGAGGTGGGGGGGGGTGGGGGAATCAATCCATCCATCCACCCATGGTTGCCTTTCCTTGTATTGACTGTTTCTTGGTACTGTATTGACTCTAGATGCAAACAAGAGGAGCACCCACCCTCTTCTTCCAATGGTGTCAAGAGAATATAATAATTACAAGTACCTTTCACTTTCTTTAAACATTTTAACTTGCTCTCCCAAATATGTATTATCTTTTTTTTTCTTTCTTTTTTTTGGATACTCAAATATTATCTCTTATACCCAAAACCCAAAAGAGAGAGAGAGAGAGAGGGGGGGGGGGGTGTTGGTTGTAAGAGAAAAAGATGTTTATAGAAAGAAGGACCCATTTGAAAGGCAAAGGTAAAGGACTCTTCTTCTGATTTCTCTTCAAAGTGGGGGCCAAGTAGTAATCGATCCTCATGTGTGCCTTGTTGGAAGTTAGAGAAAATTAATTAAAAGCTATTCTCATGTTATTTATATTTATATATATGTAGGAAAGAAACAAGGCAAGCAACAACATCTCTGTCCATTTCAATTTTCTATTCTCTTCTCTTCTCTTTTCCACTCTTTTATTCCTATTATTTTAATTTCTTTCTTCCCTTTTTTCTGTCAGAAATTAAAATTACAAGAAGTGATATTCATTTTTCCCATGACATTTTCCTAAAATACACATTATAATTGTGGCCAAGAAGGTGATTCATTCAATGCTAGCTAAAATTGTATACCAAAATTAAGATTATCATCAATGGGTGATAAAATCATGGACCCACCAAAACTTTGGTTCTTACACTCACTTGTGATTAAAAATTAGCCCGAGTTTTCCTTAAGCCATAGTAAATGAGAATCTATTCATCGTGGGGCTTCAGATGTGCACCGGTGTAGTATCGCCTGGTAAAAAAAAAACTCTCTTAAGTCTAGAGATGGTTGATAAGTTGACCTTTTGTAGGGTCCACTTATCATGAATCTTTTGATTAGTGTCAAAGTGGGGCCATGGAGGATAGATCATGTAGGGGAGAAAAGGAAGAGAGGGTTAATAGTAGAGTATGCTCACTTTGGTTTACTTATTGCTTTTGGCGTGATTCGCTCTCCAATTAATCTTTCTTTTTTGTTTCTTAGAGAAGTATTTGATTGGTGTGTGACGATTCAGGGCCTCAATTTCCACAACTCTCCACTTGCCTTTCCAGATGCGCTGTACGCACGAGGGAACATCACCACCTTAATAATTGTTTTTTTTTTTTCTTTTTTTCTTTCTTTTATTAATATTCTTAGAAAAGATGAGCCATATAAATTGGGGTCTCTCTTCTCTCTGTAATTCACTTATTTGGTTGGTTGGATCTTTTGTTGTTTTTTTAGAGAGACGAGACGCATTAATAGGATTCACGCGTCAAGACACACCAAAGAAACAATGGTGAATGGCCTCATTTCCCAATCTTATGGGTTTTTTTTTTTTCCATTTCCTTTTTTGATTCCTTACCCCTCTCTTGACTTAATATGATTCAACAACCCAAGAAAAAAACAAAAAAGTCACAAAACCATCAATGATCACAGGACTGTTCTTTTCATTTCAGTATAATTTTATTGAGAGGTTAAGAAGTGGAAAAGGAAAAAGATTTCAAGAATAGACAGTAGGGAGTACAATTAAATAGAAACTGGAACTGTTCCACTCTTTCTAGCTTTTTTTTTTTTTTTTTTTTTTTTTTTTTATTTTTATCTTTTTCTTGTTTGATTGAATTTTCTTCAAAGGGTTTTTTGGCTTGATCTATTTATTTGAGTCATTTTCAATTGGGCAAGTGTGACATGTTTGGTTTGTGTCATTTTCTTTAAGGAAAATTAAAAACAAAGTTTTTTGTTTTTAAGAATTGGGGTATTGATAATTAAACTAATTAAATTTTACCCACATTAAAAATCCTAAAATAAAGAGTATTTGGTTTGAAACTTATTTTTGATAAACAAAGGATTTATATTTTAGTTTATTTTTCTCTTTTTTTTTCTTTTTTTTTTTTTTCCTTCTTTTATATTGTTATGAAAGAAAAATGGAGGACCCAAACTAATACTTCTTCTTAGATCTTCACCATATTTATATATATTGTTTTGATAAGTGAAAAAAAATAATATCTAGATTTATTAATCATGGAGGTCCACCTATGATCTTACAAAGCTATGGTCCACAACCAAATTGATTGTAAATTAGTAATAGAAGATGAAGGAATGGATCTAATTGAGGGTGTGGGAATGCCAAAATTACATTTCTTAATGGGGTCCACGTAAATGTAGAATGCTTTTTCTTTCTTATGCCAAATTTCAACCTAACAAGAGGATTATCACTGCAATCAAATCTTTCACTACCTTTTGGATTGTATGGAAAAAGTAGAACACATGGTCTTCCAATTGAATGGTCAAGATTGCTTTCCATCAACCTTTAAGTGGATATGCATGTTTATAGACAGTAACTTGTAGTAGATTATACAATTACATCTCATCACCAAATAAGTCAAGAATACTGTTTTCAATTCCACACCAAAATATATATATATTTGCATTGTAAGGAACCTTTTTTTTTTCTTTGCTTTTGAATTGTCACAGATAAGGAATGAAATAAGGATAAGGGAAAGGGGTAGTTACCTAATTTCTATTAGTTGTAGGAAATGTTACCAAGAAAATAAAATCTTAAATTGTAAAAACAACACAGTTAAGTGTATCTGTCATGGGAAGGAATTATCCTTCTAATCCATATATGTTGCACCAATGGTTGAGAACCTTCAAACAAAAGAAAGATCATTCACAATTTAACTTTAGGGAGAGAGAGATAGGCACACCGCTTGCGTGTGGTAAGTTAATGGGCGACATCAATGGATAGTGGAATAGAGCATCATACAAGAGGGGTATGCGGGTAGTGTGTCTAACCTTTTTCATTAATTTAATAGAAAAAATTGAAAACAAAAAATACATCTATAAATTAGAGAGAAAGATAGAGGGTAATTTTGTGTGTCAGGGTGTGTGTGTGTGTTTTGGGTTTTCTTTCTCGTCACTATGCCTAATGAAATATAAGTCTTCGTTATTTGGCACATGGATTTACATGGGTTAATCCAATGTGATAGAAGATGAGATAAACACATTGGCACAAGTTCAGATTAAAATGTGTCGAGGAAGTAGCTAAAATTACAAATGAGGCGAGTTTTGCATTTTATATTCATTCCATTTGATGCCAATTTAGTAATTTTACTAAAACTTTAAATCAAAATTTGAACAACTTTCCTTGCTTATTTTGGACTAAAATTTAACCATTAAAATCTATGTAGGGTTCTCTATAACATGGACCAACCCATGTACTCTCAAATGACAAAGTAGTAAAAAGAAATTTTTTTTTTTTTGGGGGGGGGGGGGGGGGGAATAAAGATGATTTTTCCTTGGAGACATAGTAGTAAGGTTGATTTTTTTTAATATATATTTTTCTTTGTTTTGAGAGAGAGCTTGTAAGGTAGCTAAAGGCATGGTGGGTTGGGTCAATTCATCCCCCCTAGCAAGCTCACCACTTCCCCACCCCAACCAACATTATAAAGAAAGGCCGCTGGCTAGCTATCAAACAAGTCTCCTCCTTAGTACAAACCCAAAGCAATGGTGTCAGGATTCCTTTCCTTTGCCTCCACGTTGCCTTACCTCTCTTGCCCTCAATTGATGCTATCATGCAATCCCCCATCTACAGATCCTCTCATTAAAATCCACCCCTTAATCTAATCTATCTAGAGATTTTTTTTTTTTTTTTTTTTAAAAAGAAAGGATTTCTCTATGTGGAAAGGGGTGAACTTCTATTGATATTTTTTATTTATATAGTCTTTATGGGCACTTATTAAATGGGATTCTCACAATCTCAGCTTTCACTAGTTTTGTGAAGTATTTTCCAACCTCTCATCACATGCATCTCTCTTTTTGTCATATTTGTACTGTGAAGTGTGAACAAACCATGTTCCTTAAGCATCTCTTTTTCCCCCCATTTCTCAACTTTCTCTTAAGTAATTCACATCTCACATTTTCACCCCATTCACCCACCATTTCTCAATCTTCTCAATCTCCATGCCTTAATGAGTACCCCAAAAAACAAATCTTCTTCAACAATTCAAATCAGAATCGGTTAAATCAATCAATTCAACAATTTAATTTTATATATATTGAATCTTAAGCCGAGTCAACATCATTTCGGCCAATTCCATGTTTTTTAAACCTTGTCACATTGCAGTGTAGAATCACATATATGAATTACATATTCAGAATCATAGAAATAAGAAAAAGAATGTTAACCAGTCACATGATTTCTAGTTTTCTACACCTAAACACAGGATTACACAAAATTATCGTTCAATTCCCTGTAAACTAAAAATTCTCCTCCAATTAAATGTCCTTACACACACTCTTATTGACTCACACCGGTGCATACTACACGACCAGATAGAGATCTCTCTTAACCCATAAAAATATTTACAATCTGGTTCTTGACATTGCATGTGCCGTACATGTGACTTTGTGCACACACTAAAATGCAAAATATCAGTACAGATATAGTACATCATATTTATTCTCTCTCTCTCTCTCTCTCTCTAGCCTAATTAAAATCTATTTAGTTGTCTAACAGTACTAGTGGATTAGTCCGAGTTTACTCTGTGCTGTCACATTGTTCCCAAACCCTAAAAAAAAAAAAAAATAAAGATCCAATCTTCTTTATTGTAAAGCAAGTGTGGAGATATGACTTTTGGCTTCCTCTTTAGTTTCAATGGTGGTGGTTTGAGAGTAGAGACAAACATTGAAGCTTAATTTGTATCATTTCCTTCTAGTTGGGTTAGGTCTGGTACGATTCTCTCTTTAAATCTCTCTCTCTCTCTCTCTCTCTCTCTCTCATACATATATATTCGATCACAACTACAAAAAGGGCACTACCAAGAAGACCTGGCTAGTGCTCTTTGCACCGCCGGTCCCAACCCTCAAACGAAGGCGGCAAGTTGGCAGCCGGCATTAACACCCATTACCCAGTAATTATATATCACTTCAAATATAAATATATAGATTTGGGTTCCTCATGAAAATGACATCTAAGATTACTACCTTGGGTCAATACTGTTGTGCTACAGAATTTAGTCTTACATCAATTGTGTTTAAGTATGACGAGTTTTAAAACCATTCAACGAACCTTAGTCAAATCATACAGTATCGTGACATGTGGGATCCATCATAGACTATAGCACTTCAAACAACATCATTGGATTGGAATTTTAATTTATCTAGATGAACAAATGCATCCTGCCAATGCTGGCATTATTCGTGGCTTATTCTCATGTTGCTTTCTTTCTTTACCACGAATTGAACCACCATGACTCTCTCTCTCTCTCTCTCTCTATTAGATTCCAAGGTCTTCATGGGTACTGTCATTATTGCCTTTAAAAAATGCCGACAGCACTCTCTAGTCTCTATATATTGCATGTTCTTTGTATAGATTTGGCAAAAAATAGTTTACCATGACCATTTGATTCCCCTTTTATAGCTCTTTAGAAGGGTCAGTTGCTCATGGCCGGTTGAAGTTTGAAAACTTTGTAATAAGTTAAAATTTCTCAATTCTCATCTAATCCCAACTTTTTATTTACTCTAATAATACCCATTTGAAAGAAAAAAAAATTTTAAATAAATAAGAAATTTAATATGGAAATTAATGCTACAAGACTTGGAATTCACATTAGAAACACAACAATTATATTACATTATCATCTTTGGTGGTTTCTATAGAGTGATAAGATTGTGATATCAGAGGACCAAGCTAGCCTCACGCTATATTGGTTATAAATCTTTGTGATATGAAACATGAGGTTAGGCCATAAATAATATGGTCATCTATGAAGAATCCAACTACTTTCCTTTCCTTTGAACCAATCAATTCCTTTAATCTTATACACGTCGTTCGTGCCGACAACGTTTTAATCATCTTGAAATTCATGACATAATTAGAGGTTAATTAAGCTGTTCTTGTTGGACTATATTAGTCATGGTTTTGGAATAGACAAAGTTTATAGGTGTGGAATGGTGTTTTTTTGAATCATAGTAGTAGGGTCCATGAAAGGTCATTAATTAACAGTTGAGATTGGTTTTATTACATTTCAAGACTTTCTCCATAAAGAAAAATTATTCAAGAATGGATATTTAGGGTAGGTTTTTAATTAAAGAGGTCATGTTAGGAGAGTAGAAAAAGGCTTGGCCCTAAGACATGAATAATCATGTTGGACACAAAGAGAAGAGAGGTGGGGTGGGGGGGGGGGGGTCCAAGAAGAAGCTCTATATATAACTCATGTGGTGCCACTGTGATAAACACTGGTACTTGACAAGAAACCAAAGAGACACAGTTGTGAAAACTTTTATGTGTAGTGTAGCTCAACCACCAATCAATGGCACATATTACAAAGAAGCATATATCCAAACAAACACATTCAAGAAAGTTATAGAGAGACATGATTCTTCACTTCACTGCTGCACCGACACATGCATGATGGAGAGAGAGAGAGTCACTTTTTTTAGTGGGATAGAGATGACCCACTCTCTCTCTCTCTCTATCCATATCTACTACAATAATCTTTAAAAGATAATCTCACCCAAAACCATTGAGAATTTGGTCATGAATCTCTCTACCTAAAATGTAAGTTGTCCTTCCAATTGTAGATTGGAGCATTAAATACTAACCCCCCCCCCCCTCCCCCTTCCCCCCCAAAAAAATTATGGCATTAAAATAAGTGTAATTGTGTTTGCTTTTAACCTTAAGAAGGTACCATTATCATGTGATTTCTCTACTTTTTTTGTTCTTTTTGGGTTGAATTAATGTGAATTTCAGCTTTACTAAACTTTATACTTAACAAGGAAAAAAAAATATAGATCATCTATTTTCCTGGTTTCAATCAAGTAGGGTTTTTTGAAAGCTCCATAAAGGAATTGAGAATCATTTAGCCTTATTTTCTTTTGTTCTCTTTCTTTGTACCTTCCTAGAATGTTGTGCTCCATTACTCCACAGAATAACCAAGATATGGAAGCTCTTTTTTTTTCCTTTTTTTTCTCTCTTCTCTTCATTTCTTCTGGGAGGGGTGTGGTGTGGGGTGTGGGGTGTGGGGTGGGGTTGGTTTGGATTGGATTGGGTTGGGTGAGGCAAGTAGGTAAGTTAGTGGTTTTATCCGATCATCACACTAACTTTACCAATTGAGAAAGTTAGCAATTACTGGTTGGATAAGAATATTTTGCTGTTTAATTAGCATTAAACAGCCCCTAATCTTGACTAATTAGATCAAGAAGTTGAAAACATTTGTCTATTAGCAAACTTAATGTTCTTGATCAATTAGGTCTTTGAAAAGTGAGATGTTGAGATGTCTAGAAGAGCAAGGCCTAAAGGATTACAACATTGACAGACGGTTTGAAAGTAAAGAGTGGCCTAGAAAGACAACCACCAAGAAAGGTGAGGAATAGTAGTAGTAGTAGGAAGAGGAGGAGGAGAAGAAGAATAATAAAGCAACAAAGCACTAACCATGAAGGAACCCACCAAACCAAACTGTTGAAAAGAACTTTTACAAAAATTAATCATAAAAAGATGGAATTCCCTTGTCATAATGGGTTGTGCCTTTAAACCTGTTTAGGATTCTTAATTTTTAATGAAGGGGTACCCACTACCACCACCAATGCGTCTGAAACTAAAAATGACTTAGTTTGAAAGATAACTTTCCTATCCATGAAGTCCCCATAATAATAAGACATTGAAATTAGAGAAGCTCTGTGAGAAACTAAAGGGGCATGATATCACTTGAAAAACACACATTCTATCTTTAGTGTTTTCTTGAAAGATTGGAAGAGATCATGAGATATGGACAGCAAAAATAATAGAATAATAAAAAGGATAATTTAGAGGTCTTTTTCTTGCTGTTGGCCTCTTTCACCTGGCCTTGAACAACCTACCTTCTTGGTAGAGCCCCAATAAGTTTTCCCTTCTAAGTCAAAACTTGGAAAATTCAGGAATATTGTTTTAGGGTGTTGACCAGGTGTGTTGACCTGGAAACTGTCCAGGATTTCTAGATGAAATCGTTTCTCTTCCTTGATTAACAATAATGTGAAGCTACTTCTGAGATCTCTGCAATAAACAGTTAAGAGACTTTACCACCAGGTCAAGGGTTGTACATAAAACTAGTTTCAATTGTTGCTCAGTCTTTTTCTTTGACAGCAAATCTCAAATTAAACCATTAGTTTCCAAATTCAAACATATACACTGACCAAAATATACGCTATCTGCGGTTAGGAAAATGTTACAAAGTCACAGACCACACCCCTGTTATAAGGATTCTAGAGGGGATGAGTACTCTGTACTAAAAGAGGTCAAGGGCAACAAAATTGGATCCATCGACATGCCTACCTTCCACAAATTTCCAATTTGATTAAATGTCCTAGCCGGAAATCAAGGACAGTTACCATCACCATCAATACATAATTAAGCACCAGCAGCAACCTTGACTAAATACTAGCAGAAAGAACTGAAGCAAAGGATCAGCCAGTTTATGTACAAAGGGAAGAATTTACACTTGGAATTTGAATAGAAGTAATAAACTTCTTTGCAGAATTGGCAATTGGAAGATGGTTTTACAAGAATAATTCAGCCTGGGGCTTTTCATATTCAAAACTGAGCTTCTGTGGAACATAATACACTTGGTCCACAACATCACAGCATGACCACTGGGTAACCTTCAGAACTTCTGATCCTATTTGATAGACCAATATTAAAGCTCAAATTCAACCTTTAGTTAGTCGTAGATATTCCAAGCTACCTCTGCCCCTCCCTATTAAACTTAAGGGTTTTACACTTGGATCCCCTCCCCAATAACAAGGGAAGAAAAATGAATGTCAACACTACAGAGAGTTTCTTGATTAGTTTCGACCTTTTTATACAATCTAGGTAGAGAATAATCTGATACTTGTTTGGGTACAGTAATATCTTCATCATTCTTCTCCTTGGATATCTCAACCTCCTTCCTTTGTGTAAGATTGGATTTCTCAAGCTGGTTAAACAACTTTGACTTCATCACCAAACAGGATTTCAAATCTTCCTCATTTCGAGCTATGTTCAATTTATCAATGAGACCATTTACTTTTTGAAGACTTTTCTGCTTGATTGTCTTTTGTTCTCTTTGGCCTCATACACTCCTGCCCATCCAGATCATCAACGCTGGCTTGTACCCCCTCAAAACTGCACTCCGATTTCAGCAACTTCTTTAATCCCCTGGGGCTTGAGGATGGTGATTTGTCTGGAAAAGTAGCATTTGCTTTCAGAACTGCAAATAGAAGTTGATCATCATCAATACGTAATTTCAGAACTGCAGAACAACTTCTAATACATGACAAAATCTCAATATCTACTTAACCATAAGTTAGATCATTCCCCATTATCCAATGATGAAACATAGAAGGCAAACCATTGCCTCTGGGCATCATTTAATATAGAATGTGCATCTACCAGGATCAACATTAAACCTGTCAAAACCCAGACAGAGTCGATAGACCATAACCAAACATCAATACGTAATTTCAGAACTGAAGAACAACTTCTAATACATGACAAAATCTCAATATCTACTTAACCATAAGTTAGATCATTCCCCATTATACAATGATGAAACATAGAAGGCAAACCATTGCCTCTGGGCATCATTTAATATAGAATGTGCATCTACCAGGATCAACATTAAACCTGTCAAAACCCGGACAGAGTCGATAGACCATAACCAAACATCAATACATAATCAGAACTGAAGAACAACTTCTAATACATGACAAAATCTCAATATCTACTTAACCATAAGTTAGATCATTCCCCATTATCCAATGATGAAATATAGAAGGCAAACCATTGCCTCTGGGCATCATTTAATATAGAATGTGCATCTACCAGGATCAACATTAAACCTGTCAAAACCCGGACAGAGTCGATGGACCATAACCAAACATAAGGATAAAATGTTAATGACATATGAGTCTTATTTTGGAAAAGATACTACATGAATTTGATTCACTGCCAAATCAAAAGCAATCGCAAGGTCACTATAACTTCCTAGTTAAACTGCCGCACACTACCCGACCGATGTGGGATTAAACTCCCCTCCCAATCCTGCCATGGAGCGCATTCACTACATCAACTCCCCCCAGATTTGGACCAAGGGTCCCCGCATGGCCGGTGCACGGAAAACCCGCTCTGATATCACTTACTGGCGTCCAACCCAAAAGCCCGAGCTTCAAAGTGGAGAGGCTCTTCCAAGGTCAATGTGGGACTAAACTCCCCTCTCATTCCTGCCATGGAGTGCATTCACTGCATCAGAAACATAACCAAATCTCAAACAAAACTTTGTATACCTGGTGAGTCGCACTGAATTTCGTTTCGACCTTTGTCGAAATCGAAAATTTTCAAGAGATTTCGGTGGTTTTGACTGAAATCTCAAACTATGGTCTCAGGTAAAAATGAAATTGTAGAAACAACAACAGCATATTAAGGTTTCAAGTAAAGATGAAATTTTATAAACCAAGGTTGGAAGCTGAATCGCGTCATAGGGTTTTAAAGCAATGAAAAGGGAATGAAAATCAAGGTGGCTGGTTTTGATTGGAGGATTGAGAATGTTTTCAACAATAAAACTGATATCAACTAGTCATGGGTGTGAAGAATTTCTCTTTCATTGCTCATCCTGGCTATGGAAAGGATTGCTTTGATGGTGTGGAGTGAACTACAGAAAATCATATGGAGTAGAATCACAGAAACACTGAAAAACTGTGATAAAAGTAGAGGAAGAAGAACTAGGGAGTCACGTGAGTAACAAACCCCAAACTAGAACAACTAGACCACATAATTTAAAATTATCGACTGCTACTGGAATTTCAATTCATAGACCATTATGCAAAGAAAATAAACGAGTACAAAAAATAGAAGTGAAGAAAATATTCACATACAGACACACACACACACACACACATATATATATATAAACCCCATGGTTTTCAATTATAAGTTTCTTCCACTTAAACTCTAACTTAACACTAAACATCTCTTATTCCAACAACTCAAAACTAGAACTTCACAGAAGGACTAAGAGTTAGAAACTCTAGTCTAAATCGTTAGAGAACTAAATACATCTGGCCGAAGCCCCTCTAATATCTAATAACCACTAAATAATTCAGCTCCAGTGAGCTAACTCTGTAATTTCTAACCAAAACTATACTAAAAGAGCTAGTCTTTGCATATGTGATCCCCTTCCTTCTATTTGTGCCCAAAATCATCATAATGGTGGCACAAGATCATAATGGAATATGTCAAAGCCTTCTTCCATAAACCGTAAGGAGCTGTCAACGATTTCCATCATTAAGAACAAAACATTAATCAACAAAGCCTCAGGCCACTTAGATTTGGCTACATAAATCTCGAAATGAGAAGTGGTATGACTGCTTGTTCTGGAAGATATGGCCATGGATTGAGTGAAATGTCATGTCGAGACTCATGTAGCCAAATCCTTTTTTTTTTTTTTTGGTAAAGATCATGTAGCCAAGTCTAAGTGACATGAGGCTTTGTTGATTAATGCTTTGTTCTTCGTTGGCTAAACAATCATTTGGTTATGCTATTTTGGCTGTTGAGATTCATGTAGCCAAATCTAAGTGGCATGAGGCTTTGTTGATTAATGTTTTGTTCTTAATGATGGAAATCGTTGACAGCTCCTTAAGGTTTATGGAAGAAGGCATTGACAAATTTCGTTATGGCCTTGTTCTTAATGATGGAAAGCAAGTTTAAAGCTTTTTTTTTGGGGGGGCTGGTGGTTTTAGGTTGAATGATACCAAGATAATCTTTATGCAAATAACAGAAATCCAGATACAACAAAATCTCATTAGCAATTCTATCTATATGAACTTCAAATGTAGTCAATTGGCTCATGGTCACTACAACTAGAGATTTATCAGCAAGAGATCCCAAAGCAGGAATATGAGACATATCCAGCGGAAAATTTCCATGAATAAGGTTGCTTAAAGATCTTTGAAATACAGCAACAGCATTCCAAACTCATTTTTCACTGTCTCGATCACCCACAAGGGAATAGTCATACTCCTCCAATAATTAATTCAGGTTATGACAAGAAAAATCCCCATATTACAGAAGATAGCGGACAACAAATGTCAAAGCAACTTGAAATTCAATCACCATACAATGCCAAGATCACATCCATTTATTTTATTTTTTTTCAAATTTTCAAGAAATAATGAAACAAAAGATAACCAATTTAAAATGTTGAATTGCCACATTTCTCACTCTCAAGTCCAATAACCACTGACAAATATCGAAACCAAAATCATAAAATTATCAACCATGTTTCTTACCAAGGAATTATGACGGATTTGGTCGACAAAAAATACCTTTTTGAACTACCCTCCAAATTCCACTGTCCCTCGACAAAATAAATAATGAGCCTCTTGCACCAATCTAAAGAGATTAGCACACTTACCTAATAAAATGCTAGGAGATACCTCTAGAAGTTGGCCTCTAAACCACCTCACCATTAATGATTCCAAAACATTCACAAAAGTAAGTCCGTATCAAGGAGCATGTAAACCCTTTAACAAAGATCACATAACTCAACTGTCTGAGCCAATATTCTTCACAAAATCTAACCCAATCACCACACTCCCCACCTAGAAAACGACCCAATATAGGTACAGACATCGGACATGAAGTAACCATGGCACCAGACTTAATACAACAACATTAAAGGTTACATAAAACAGTTGTAAAAAAAATGTCTCAATAAATTGCCACCAAAACTTCTGCACTGATTTTTTTCAATTGTCGATTTTTTAGGGGTTTTGTTATTGATTTGTTTTGAAGTAAATTAAAGAACCAGGTATACTCAACAGAGAGGATATCGATCAGCTCTCTACTCAACCAACATTTTAGTAACTCAAGAAGCCAATTCAAAATCAACAAAGTATGTAAATTCATGCTTTTGTTCAACTAATCAAAATCTTACCATATCAAGTAGATTCCAGATATTTTAGAAACCTGATTGAAACTATAATTAATTTATTAAAAAATAAATAAATAAAACAAAAAGGCGTCAAAACAAAATGTACAGATTACATCAGATAGATATGACATTCCATCAAAATAGAGGATCACAGCTTCAACGACGTATTGAGAGCTAACCACCATATATTTTAGGTTCAGATGAAAAGATTCACAAATTTAGGGCAAGAAAGGAACACTATTGGTAAGTAAAATCAGCTGTCTTTCCTCATTGACGATGCCCAGAAAAACAAAAAACCGCCCATAAACTGATAAAGAGGTGCGCACTAGGAGGAGGAGGACAGAAAGAAAAGAGAAAATGGCTCCTAATTCAACGCATTGTTTCAACTATATAATCATAATTGAGACGAATTGGCGATTACGAGCACAAAGAAAATAATATAACACACATCCAAAAAACCAATATAACATCTAAGAAAAAAAAAATGTATCCCATTCCTGAATTTTGTAGATTCCCAAATTCCCTAGTTCTTCATATGAGGGTACCAACGTCGCGAGAGACAAACCTGGAACGAGCAATGTCGCCGCACTTGGAGCACTTGGCCTTGTTGAATCCGCGCAGGTTCTGCTTCGGTGTGTCGGAACACTGCGAAGTGGCGGCGGTTACTGTGGTGGAGGTGGTAGTGTCGTTGCCATTGTTGCTTTGGACAGGCCACCATATTTATTGATATTTTTTACCCCACTTTGATTGCTGAGTGCTGATTCGATCCAAGACTCATTTTTTTTGGGGGAAAATTACATGATTAGCTACTTTTGGATTTTCATTTACAAAACTGTCCACTGTATGTTTGAGTAAACAAAAATAGACAAAAACAAGTTAAGGTTTACAAAATTGGACAAAATAATCTCTCTCTCTTTTATTTTTTTAGACATTTTTACCCCTGCCATTGACTTCTCACCCAAGCATCCTGGGTAATCACAGGGAAGGGAAGGGAGGGGCGGGTTTGGGTAGCAGAGAATGGCGGTGGCGGGAATAGGGGTGGGTTGCAGGGAACGGAAATGCCTAGGCGAGAAGGACAATGAAAAATGTCTAAAAAAGTAATTTTGGGAGGGAGAGACACTATTTTGTCCAGTTTTGTAAACCTTAACTTATTTTTATTTATTTTTGTTAACTCAAAAATAGAGTGGACAGTTTTGTAAATGAAAACCCAAAAGTAGTTGGAGGTGGCCAACTAATACTGGGCCCCCATGTTTACCAAGGAGGCAAGGAGTTTCTTCTCAAGCAGGTGGCCACAAGGGGGGAGGCGAAGTTGAACTCAGAACCTCCAGCTTCCTTAGGCCTCGAACTAAGACTTTATAATTGAAAACTTCGTTCCCTCAATCGATGACCGTTAAAGACTTCAAATTAGAAGTATAACTGTATAAGCAAGTGTGTTGGGGCTTTGGATGAGTTATATGGTGTCCCCTGATTGGATCGGGTCGAACTGTGATCTAGAATACTCAACCCGATCCATCCATATTATTGATATTTCTCCCACAATGATTATCTCCTCCAATTCCCCAGTGCTTGTAATAGGGGGTGGACCCCACCCGGGCAGGGATAAGATGGTCATTGTGCCCCTCGATCTTTGTCCCCTCCAGTTCCTTGCCCGGCCCAGTTCCCCAATTCCTCTAACAAGGGGGGCTGGAATGACCATTCTACCCCTATATGAACACTCTGACCGTGTGGGGTCCACCCCCCCCCCCTATTAGAGCAACTAGGGAACTGGGCCGAGTAGGGAACTGGAGGAGATAATTCCCCTCCCCTTCCCCCCCCCCCCCACCTTATTACAGGTGCTGGGGAACTGGGTCAGGTAGGGAACTGGAGGGGACAAAGATCCATCTTACCACACTTGGTAGCTTCTCAGATATTTAATCTTTTTTTTTATGAAAATAAAAACTTTATAACTAAGAAATAAACAGAATATTTACAGTCTTGTCCATACAAAAAGTGAAGATGACAAATTACTGCTTTTCTAGAAAAGGTATGCATCCAGAGAATTATAGAATTATCTAGGGTTACCAAAAAATAGATATCATCCTAGATACAAGAATTAAGATCAATCAACAAATGCACCATATCCAACGGCCAAGAACTTTGTGATGGTTGTGGAATATGCTGAAGAAGCTCATTTATTGAAATCCAGACTTCCTTGATCTTAATACCAGACTAGAACTATGCCGAAAACCAAAAAGTACTGTAGTTACTTCTGGCTCCAATTCATGGTACGCTGTCAAAAAACCTGCATGTGCTAATATCACTCTTCTTTGAGTCAAAATACAAAATGTCCAAGTGGATGATCTATGCCTGGCTGGAAGATTCTTGCACAAACTAAGAAGGGAAAATTACATGATTAGCTACTTTTGGATTTTCATTTACAAAACTATCCACCCTATATTTGAGTTAACAAAAATAGACAAAAACAAGTTAAGGTTTACAAAACTGGACAAAATAGTATCTCTCCGTCCCACATTTATTTTTTTAGACATTTTTACCCTTGTCATTGCCTTCTCGCCCAGACATCCTCTGTTCCCTGCAACCCTGCCCTTGTCCCAGCCATCGCCATTCTCTGCTACCCCAAGTAACAGAGGAAAAAAAAGAGATTTCTTCATAGGGGAACTGCTGAGGAAGGAAGGAGAGTCACTGTTTTGTCTAGCTTTGTAAAACTAAACTTGTTTTTGTCCATTTTTGTTAACTCAAACATAGGGTGGACAGTTTTGTACATGAAAACCCAAAAGTAACTAATCATGTAATTTTCCCAATTAATACAAGCAAATCAAAATACGGTACAGTTAAATCCTTAATAGAGACAGGCACATCAATGGTCATAATTTTATCACAACTACAGTTGCTAAGGGTGGATGGATGAAGATTGAGATCTGTTATCCACCGATTGATGAGAGTCATGATCAGCCTTAGCGTTCCCAATCACAACCCTGTTTCCTGACTCCCAAATAAAATAACAAGTAATTATAAAAATAGAGAAAAACCAAATACGAGAATAATTTTCAATTTGTTTGTTGGAAAAAAAAAGATATACAGAAATGGGAAGGTTTTTAACTCAATCATGAAAAAAAAATTTGGGGAATTTTCTCTCAGTCCATTAACTTAATAGCTGATTTGATATGATTTTGATTTCATGAAATAATTAACAAATATATTTTCACTTAAGAAATTGAAATTGCTTTGATTGCATCAATCTAAAATATTTCAAGAATAAGAAATTCACTTGGTAGCTTAATTTCTAGGAATAGATTCTCTATATTTCTTTGGAAGAGGGTGCGGTGGTGGTGGTGGAGGCAGGACGGAGATGGGATCTAGGGCGGGGCTAGCAGCAACATGGCAATGGTAGTGGCAGATGGCAGCAAAATAGAGTGATTTTGCTTTCATTTCTTTTAAACATGTCAAATGACACATTTACCCCTGTTAATGCTCATTAGTGAAAATTGATTTCAATTTTAATATTGAAACATGTCCCCAGCTATTTCATTATTTCAATTTCTCATTAATAAGGTGAAAAAAAAATCATACCAAAACCATAATTTCAATTTATGATCATATGAAATTGAAATACAAATAATACCAAAACAGCACCGCCACCTTTCCCGCCCCCACCACTACCACCCCCACCGCCACCCCCACCCCTCACCCTCACAAAGGAATATAAAAAATCTATTCTCAAAAATTGAACTACCAAATGAATTTCTTATTCCAGAAATATTTCAGATTGATGCGACCAAAACAATACCAATTTCTTGACCAAAAATCTATTTGTTGACTATGTCATGAAATCAATCCAAATCAGCCAAAACAGATTGATTTTGCTTTCATTTTTTTTTAAACATGTCAAATGAGAAATTTACCTCTATTATTAACATATGCTCATTAAAATGGAGCACACAATAAACTTGAAATTGATCACAATTTCAATATTAAAACAAGTCCCAGTTATTATTTCAAATGAATTGATTTCTTGCACCAAAAAAATGAATTGATTTCCATTTCTCATAAATAAGGTGAAAAAAAAATCACCAAAACCATAATTTCAATTTATGACCCCATGAAATTGAAATAGAAATCATACCAAAACAGACCTAATTCAAACCTCTAATGATGGGATATCTAAATATCATGTGTCAAAATGGCCAATCTGCATGACAAATTAAGATTTGTTGCTCCATCATAGAGTGAACAGCATCATCACCAATTATCACCATGCTCATTTCCAAGTGTCAAACCCCTTATTTAAAACTTATGAAATAATCTGGAGCACCCAATTACCCTTCATCAGTCAAAAGAAGTAATAAGAAGAACAAGAAGCAAAACAGAAGAACACATTATCTCCCTCAAAACTGTGATGAATGGCAATAATAATTTAAGCCCATCTACATAGCCTCTTGAATTGAGAAGAGGTTAAGGATGCCTCATGGAAGTTAAAAGCTCTACATGATTCAAAAAAATGAAGCCAGCAACTGCATCCATATGAAGTTACAGAAGTTCAAATGACCAATGGCAGTTAGAACGTGTAAAACATAGAAGGAATAACATTTATTTACATTATGCAAAGAAAGAATTGGTAGACCCAAACTCACATAAACATAAACAAGTACAATGCAAAGAACTGAGGCTAGCATGTCAAAAGAAATTAATTGAAAACTAGAGATCTTGTGGTTCACTAATTAGCTTTAGTTTTTTGCGTTTATCTTGATACCTACAGATTGTGAATCACAAGGCGTAACCGAGATGTCGAATTGTACATTTTACGGAGGATCATTGCCACTCAATTCCAGGACCTCTTCATCCACAATCCAGTAAGTGGGGCAAAAGCGGCTCTTCTTCAAGACACCTTGAAGTAGATGGGATGGCCTGATTTCTACTACGTCACCAAAAACCATATATACCCTCGTAAATTCAATTATGCATCTCACCTAGTGATCCCCCTTCCGGAGCATCTATCAATGCTTGGTTGGTTCCTTTAGCTTCGGCTTGGACCTCTGCCTGCAGAAAGAAATGGTTCACAAGGAAATAAGACAGAAAAAGGATCATACCCAACACCCCATTTATGACAGAACTGTAGATAGAACTTGAAAATGGTATATTACTCTGTTAAAGACCACATCAATTAACTATCTAGCTTAACTAAACTGACGAATTAAAACTAGCATATAGTGTCACCAAACCACTAGAAACTTATCCCTGACAAGAATATGTCATCCAAAAACGTACAAGTAGAATGCCTTCACCAATATTAGAAGTTACCTTTTGGTAGATTTGCTGGAACCAAAAACACCCTTCATCAATGAGCCAATATCCACAGAGCGTTCACGCATGATCTTATCATGGTACATCTTGCTCCCAATCTCAGAAATTTCTTCCTCTACCTCTTCAAGTGTTTGATCCACATTAAGTTGGAGCTCCCCTTTTCTGATGACAGTAACATTGAAACCATCTGCTTTGGCTTCTCGAAAGGCATCCTATAGATAAGTAATGATTACTTTAGAAACACACAGATAAAATAAAGTCGAAGGTCTCTCATATTTAAATGCCAAAGAACCACCATAAAACCTTAGAGAGGAGACACAAGGACAAGGAGCGCTAAATTATCCACAAAAGAAAAATGTGAAGTTCAGAGCATGACTCGTCGGTATTCATGAACTCATGCTGTCTTAGAAATGATAGTACCTAGTCTATATGAGGCAACATGAGTGCACTTTTTCATTCTGAATAGCGGACCCATGTTGTTTTGGTTATAATCAGCTTGACCAGACAACTCAACCATTTGACAGCTCAAAAACTGTTGCAAATCCCCTTTGGCTGTCCAAGAGCTCCAACAGTTAAGAAATTAAGATCATCCAGTTTGGCTAATATCTGATCTAGCAGATCCTGTGAGTGGGGCCCACCCATTGAACTGCTGCTTTATAATGCTAAGCACCACTGATATATTGTGAGCCACTACCACTAAAACTTTGGTGGAACGAGGAACTACCTCACACATGCCCAAAGAATTATGTTCATGGACGTGACTTAAAGGATGCAAGTGGAAATGAACCATAGAAACCTACGGCTTATTCTTACTAAAGAAGACCGTTTACCTTAGGTGGGCGGGCAACAACAAAAGCATGGCCATTTCCAAGCATCTCCATATGAGCCTGTATGATATAGCATAAGTTTTTGGAATCTCCAGCATCCTCAAAAGCAATTACATGGTATTGTTTCGGGTCCAATTCTAGATCACCAGCCATCTCCAAAGAATAAAATCCCACTTTCTGAACCCCATCTTGAACTGTGTACAGTTCAATGCACTGCAGCAACAAAAAAGAGGGGGGGGGGGAAGTGAACGGTTTAAATTTGCCACCAAGAGCACACAAGCTAAATCCACTACCCTATAGCCTTATGGATACAACATATCATGTGAATGGACCAAGGATGTCGCCTCAGAGGACCCTGTAATTAGTTACATATTATTAAATATGATCTTCATGTAAAGATAAATATATAGTCACAAGATAATTCCAGAAAGTTTTAACTGTTAAATAATGTAACAAAGATGCATTACAATGATCTAGTCATAAGGCATAATCAAAAATAGTGTCATGGTTTCTGTAAAAAAAACTTCCTAAGTAGTAAAGGATCAATTAAGGTTAGGTACAATCTAGCTAAACAAAAAAGGGATGAAAACCCAAATGCAAGCAGCTTGAATCCAGTAGTACCAGAATTCGCAATTTGCAAATGTTGAACACGTGTACTTTTTCTTGTTCAGTAAAAGCAAAGCAACCTAGCAAAAAAGGAAATGGTTCAGATAATTACCAGTATGCAAGGAAGATCTAACCACCACAGATAGTCCTCTTCTTTCTCTTCTGCATGTTCACGGTACTTACTGACTACAGCCTGTGGTCCAAACATTTCCATCTCTCTTTTGAGCCTGTTGAGTTTCTTTTCTATGTATCTGCGTTTCTTCTTGGGTATCCTGGTCATCAGATCAGCTGCTTCTTGTATTTCCTCCTCAGTGATCCATCGATCCAAATCCTTTCCCATATCCTTCATTACGGATTTAATCTCTGGATCTGTCTCGGCATTGTAAGCTTCTAGGAACTCTCGGGACCATTTCTTTGTATGTTGCCAGTACTCTTTACCTGATTTTTTTCCAGCTCTAATGGAACCATCACTGCTCTCAATAACTGTCTTCAGCTTTGCAGAGACACCACCCTGAGATATCTTCCTTTGCTCACAAACTGGTGAGGAAGTGGAAATATCATCGGAGGATAGGGATTTTTCTGATTTTTGAAGTGTGTCTTGCGCATCCTCATTCATGGGGTGTGAGTGTCCCATGTTTCTAGCAACAACTGACTTCTTCAGTTCTGAAAAGTTGTTAAGAAATTCTGGATCTTTATCTACTGGTGGACCCTTCCAGCGGGGCATAATTTTCTCTGGTGGATCATACAAGCTAATACCATCTACAGGAATAGCAAACAAATGTACTGGCATGAAATCTGAAATGCTCATATTATACTGTGAAATTGTATGCAGAACAATTGAACAAGTGACTAGAAAAGAAAGGAGAAAATTTTGCCCCTGAGCTTGTTCCACATTTCAGAGGCATCCGAGTTATCAGTGTTGAATACACTAGTATTGGATACGGCATAACCCATTAGAAAGAAAAAACGATATTAAGATATAATCCAACAGCAGCTGTACATTCACTCAAGGAATGGCAATGAAACAGAAGAAAGTCAAATAAGACAAATACCTGTTCCATAATCAATATTTTCAACTCTTGAATGAATCCATTCATGCAAATTCAACAGCTTTGCATTCTCTATCTCAACTTTCCTTTCAAGACCCTTAAAGAATGCATGCTTATCATCAGCATCCATCAGGTGAAACGGATCCCGCCCAGCCAACTCATTTTCTCGGACCTGAAAGACAATTTCTTTGAGGCCATCATCTTTCATCCATTCAAATTCACTATCATCATCATTGGACCCGAGCTGTGTTATGTCAGCAATTGAAAGTGACTCATCATGACCTTTTTCTTTAGCAACCATATAGTTTTCTCTAAAACCAACTCTAATCTTTGAAACAATGGGCTCAAACTCCTGAAAGTTTTTCTCCATCCAACTATCCTGATCTATATGCAGTGGTGCTTCTGTACTGCAATCACTGCCTGTAGAATCCTGCGAAGTTCTGAACATCTTCAGATCATCCACCTCATTCTTTTCCTGTACATCTTCATGTTCAAGAACCTTGACTGGAAGGGACTGTGAGATATCAGTAGCCACTCCTGTTCTCCTTAGGGTAGAATCTTCACAAGCATTTTTTATGGATGTAAGACCTGGTGTATCATCAATCATAGAAGTTTCAAGCATACTGTTATTTTTGTAATTTAATAGGCCTTTCTTGTCCTTCAAATCTTGATCAGCAGCAGGGATAAGATTATCTGTGACCTTTTGGAGGTTTCTGACTTGGGGTTCTAGGTCATCCTTCCTTTTGGCACGTTTTTGGGAGAGGTACTCCCTGGCTTCCTTGACGGACCGTATAACCTTAGGTTTCATCCCAATAGAAATCTTATCCAACGAATTTGATGTATCATTAGTATCATGGGATTGCATCACTTCTTTCATGTGGGGTGAGTGTATAGTTTTGTCACTCTTTTCCAGATCCCATGTATTTTTTTCCCCAGTTTCAGAAACTACCATGCTACGCACTGTATGATTCCCAGAATCAGTACACTCTGTGGCATCTCCAGATGATACTTCACCCAAAAAGCCACTATCTTCTGTCTTAGGTTCATCTACAGATGTGGGCCTTAAAGTTCCATTAATTCCCAAAGGGTTCCATGAATCACCTTTTGAATGCTTATTTTCCATGTCTGATTGCATCACTTCTTTCACATCTAATAAGTGTGAAGTACACTCTTTCTCCTCAGGAACCCATTTGCTGCTTCTTCCATCTTCTGTGGTTTCCATGCTCGAAGACCTGGCATAAGTCTCACTTTTCTTGGAAAAGTCTCCAAATGAAAATTCACCCAAGAATCCAGTATCTTCTTCCTTAGAATCATTTACAGATAGGGAGCTTATAGTTCCATTTATGCATCCAGGTTTCTCTGAATCTCCATCTGACAGACTATCTGGAAAACTCACCACCTCTTCTTGACTCTTGCCTTCTTTCATTCCGTTGTGTATGTTCTCTTTCACAACCTCGTTTTCTTCTTCATCCCTGCTGAATGAGGAAGACTGCTGTTGCTCAAGTTGGCGTGCACGTCTGGCCATCCCTCTAATTTCCTGAATTTTATCATCAAAATTATCAGCTTTAGAAGTGAGGGTACTGGCCGAATCCAGTAATGTCAATTTATCTTTTGATTCCTTTGCTTTCAAAATTCTGTTCATAAGTTCTTGCTTGTCCAACGGAGGCCTCTCAATTACTGGTTCTAAAGCGTTAGGGAGCACTTCAACAGTGCTAGCCATCATCTCCTCTTTCTCCATCCTTGACTTCATCTTTCTCCTCAGCATTTCCTTCTCCTCCCTGGACAATTCCACCACATCATTGTCAGGCCTGAGCACCCTCCGAATTGCGCAAAACATTAAGGAACCGCACAGCGTTGCAAATCCAAGACGTGAGACCTTCCTAGACAAGTTGGGTTGAAGAGCAACGGAAAGGAGTCTACCAACCAAACTAGATCGTTTACACGAGACTACAAACTTAGCTATCGAGCTACTTTTTGAAATTTTATAGTTCCCAGTCTCAATATCTCTGGCTAAACGCTTTGCACCAGAAATCTTCAAATTTACCTCAGTGGAGTGATCCTTTAACTCTGGTTTTCCAAAAGACCGAGTTTCAATCCGGCTTCTTCTCAGTATTTCACCTTCATCAACTAAAACTCTCTCCACATTCCCATCCAAATCCTCAAAAACTGTAAAAATAGGACCAGACCCAATTCCCCAAAACTCTGGATCCTTCGTATATTGATCGACCCAATTCTCCAATTTACTCCATACAACAGAATCAGAAATAAGTTTGGGTTTTGTTACAATATCAGACTCAACTATATCCCCCTCTATAAACCCAGAACTATTCTCATTAGAATCACTAAAATTCAAATTAGTTTCAGTGGAAATGCCATTCGGAGTTTGCAAATTGGAAGAATCACGAATATCACGCACCTGTTGTTGTTGTTCAGTGAGCTTCTTCCTCAAATAGTTCTGCCGCCTCGTGGCTCGCCCGAATTGAGACCAAATGCGCGACTTGACGCCATTAGAACATATAGGAGGACATGAAAATTGGGTTTTCAGAAATAAAGTCGAGTCGCTTTGGTTACTCTTTAGTGGGTATTTCTTGCACCGATTTGTGGAGAAAGATTTGGGTCTGAAAGCAGGAATTCTATAGTAGAATCCGGTTTTTGAAAGGATTGGTGCATTAAGACTATCCATGGAACTGATGGGCTACCTGTAAGCCTGCAGCTGCAAATCGCTCTCTCTATCTCACTTTTTTTTTTTTTTTTTATCCTCTTTCTTTTTTGGTTAGAAGGACCTGACAAATAGTACAGGGTAGACTTGCCGGACTCTGAAAAGTAGAAAACCAGAATAACACATAAGTTAGATAGCCATGGACGTGGCGCTCAAAAGCTTAGTGTTAGTGTTGGTAACCCAAAAAACCTTCATCTTTGTACAGCACGACACCACGTAAGCTCGATAGCCATGAACGTGGCGGCTCTCAAAAGCATGAGTGAGTGTCAACTCCTGGTCACCAAAAATCCTACACAACATCGTGATTCTAAATTGCGGTTTAGATTTCCACCAGATTAGGGTTTAAAATTGTACCCAAGAAAAATTTATCGTTCAGACTCGGTAATTTACACATACAACCCCTGAGATTTAACAAAAGTATAATTTTACCTCTTAGTTTTGGATAATTTTGCGTACCCCTTGAGGTTTACAAACGTTAATAAATACATCCATTTTGTCAGCTCATGACTAACAACGTTAAAAATATGATGTAAACTGACAGAATTGCCCTTGCAAAGAACAAAAAAAAAAAAACCATGCAACTCATCTTCCCCAAATCGATTGGGGAAGATGATTTGCAGGCATCTCTCTCTCTCTCTTGTCAGAACGAGAACTTCTAGCCAAAGATTTCAATGGCCTTCACCTCTGGCTTCTTTACTTCTTCCTTGGGTATAGTAACAATGAGCACTCAATTATCCATAGCAGCCTTCACCTGATCAATCTTGGCATTCTCAGGCAACCTAAACCTGCGCAGGAACTTGCCACTACTACGCTCAACCCGGTGCCACTGGTCACTCTTCTCTTCCTACTCTTTGCTCCGCTCTCCACTAATATGGAGAACTCTGCCTTCTTCCACTTCAACCTTCACTTCTTCCTTTTTGAGCCAAGGAAGATCAGCTTTGAAGATATGGGCTTCTGGGGTCTCCTTGATTCAGGAATTGGCTAAAGCAACTATTTCATTGGAGAATTGGGAGCAAGGAATAGATAGGGAAGTTGAGAAGGGAAAGTTGTTGAATAGATCATAGATGGTTCGCCGGCCATCAAAGAAGCTTGGGATGATCGACATTGCCACTAATTTAGGTTTTGTTTAGGGATTGACATGAATTGTAGAAAACTCTTCATAGATTGCTCGATGCTTGGCGTAAAACTTCATGAACGTTGTGGAGGAAGGACACAGAGTCCTGTATGTATAGAACAGGGGAGGGAGGATTCCAGTACTTTCTCGTGTTTTCCTTCACCTGTCTTTAAAATTTCTTGTGAATCTATTGAAAAAAGAAGACCAAATCCTTCTTTTTCCCATTAGAGATTTAGATTTAGAGAAGAGAAGAAGGTAGAGTACTTGACAAGACAGAGAGAGAGAGAGAGGGATGCCTGCAATTCATCTTCCCCAATCAATTTGGGGAAGATGAGTTGCAAAGTTTTTTTTTTTTTTTTTATGATAAGGAAAAAAAAAAACAGTACAACTAATTACCCTGCGCGTAAGTTGCTAGGTTACAAACTATATCCAAATAAACGGGATTCTTAAAGTTACTAAAAACTATATCTGATGTACGATGGCTGATATACATAAGATCCTTGATATATATCCATGGCCAAGGAGTGTTAGTAGGGGTTGGAAGAGCATTAATTAACTGAGAGTTAGAGCACCAAATCTCCTTGATATGTAAGCCTAGAGACGTAGCATGGCAAGACCCGTCTTGATATTGTACAATTCCGGATCCCAAGCCTTTGATGACAAAATCTGTCCTGCACCAAAAAACAAAAACCTTCCATCCATCAAAAACAAATACGCCCAGCCTGCTAGTCTTATCCCTGGGGTCTGGATTCCTGCACACAATAAGATAGGATATTCATACCTAGGAATAAGTATCCAAGGACATACATTGTAATAAGAACAATAATCCTTAGGTACAACATTGGGCAAAGAGGGAAAGGGTTGTAAATTTAGATCTAAAAGCCAGCGTGAAACCTGACGCAGAACCCCTAATGCATTTGGTTTTTCAAATCTAAATAAGACTTTATTCCGAGCATTCCAAATATAGTAGCACGTAATTATAAACACCTCAAAAAACCAAGAGAAGGAGGCTTTATGTAATTGTTTGGAAGAAAAAAACCGAACACAGAAATCACTTATGGAGTCATAAACCAAAGATTCAGTGCGTAAACCCAAAGGGCCGGCCAGCCACCCAGATGTGTTTGACCCAGTCGCAAGATAGGAAGAGATGCCAGTAAGATTTGATACAATTTCCACAGAATGCACAAGTGGGATCTAGCTGTGCCCATTTGGAAAGCGAAGCCTTGACTGGAAGTCCTGCATGTATCACACGCCAGAAGAAAATCTTAAATTTAGGATGAAATTTGAGTTTCCAAAAAAAATTCCACCAAGAGGTGAAGTAAAAATTGTTGGAACTTGGAGAAACGAGTAGAAATTTAGCTACAGTATTTGTGTTAAAGATGCCATTTTTATGAAAGATGCACCACCATTTGTCATCAGAAGCAAGCAATTTTACATTAACAATCAAGGGGTGCATGTGAGAAGGCAACAAGGACCGGGAATCATTGGATGAGTGCCTCTCCTATCCCGCAATCTGAGAGACCGTGGTCCTTTTGTCAAGATTAGATAGAGAGCTTAAAGCATGATTGGCTAAGCAGGAAGAAAAGGATGGATTCCATCTATCAGTCCAAAAGAAAGTGTCCTTACCATTTCAACTTTCCTGATAACCATGTTCTCAAGACTAGGAATCATATGAGCAATACTATTCCAAATTGAGGACCCTCTTTTCAATCTAGTGATTGGATCAAAGAAAGAGGTGTAAGGAAAATATCTTGCCTTAATAATCCGTGCCCATAAGGAGTGTGGTTGAGTTATCACCCTCCATCCAAGCTTTAGCAAAAGGGCCTTATTGTGGATTTCAGCTTTTCGAAATCCCAGACCATCTTGCGGCTTTGGTTGACACATTTTTTCCTAAGCTATAGGGGTGACATTCCTACCACACTACTTGTTTCATAGCTAGAACCTTAGGCAAATCGAATCAATATTCCTGCAAATTTTACTTGGGAACAAGAAGCAATTCATAAGATAAGCAGGGGTTGAGGCCAAAACAGACTAGATTAAAACTTTGCGACCTGCATAGGATAAGAGGTGGGACTTCCAAGTGGAAAGTTTGTTCTGCATTCGGGTTACAATATTGTTGAGATCCTTAACCTTTGACCTGCAAGGAAAAAGATTAGTACCCAAGTAGGTAGAATTCGGAGGCATTTCCTTAATTCCAATCAAATCCCCAAGAGTTTTCCTAGTAGAAACAGGGACATTCTTACTAAAAAATAATCCACTCTTTGAATAGTTAATTTCTTGGCCAGAAATATCAGAGAAAAGGTCCAGAATTGCCTTCACTGTTGATAAATCTTCATTCACAACCCGACAAAAAACAAATATATCGTCAGCAAATAAAAGATTAGTAATTTCTGGTGCAGTCCGAGAAATCTTGACACCATGAAAAAGATTCAAGTCCCTATAAGCAGCAAAGAGGCGTGACAAAGCCTCCATTGCAATAATAAAGAGGTAGGGACTAAGAGGGCACCCCTGTCGCAAACCTCTGGATGCATGAAACATCCCAAAAGGGCTTCCATCCAACTTAATGGAGAAGGATGTGGTGGAAATAAGAGCAGAGATAAGTTTCTTCCAATGGTCACCAAAACCGAGAAAGTCGAACAGGGATAGAATCAGACCCCACTCGAGTTTATCATAAGCTTTGGACATATCCAGTTTAATCACCACATAGCCAGATTTGCTGTGGAAATGCTTAAAGAAATTGAAAATCTCATGGGCGATGATAATATTATCAGAATTATCCAAAATTGGGAGATAAAATTATATTTTCGTTAAACTTTACGGGTGGTATGTGTAAATTACCCATAAATTTATCTGTAACCAACCCGCTAGGTTAGGGGCTGTATAGCAACGTTTTTATTCTAAATTAGTATTTTTGAGTTAGATATAAATTTTTTTTGTGTGTGCTTTTGTTAATTTGGAATACTGTATAAAAAATAATGTCTCCCACCTGAAAAGAATAGAAACACGTATGAAGTGCATATTACCAGAATTATTTCTTCTATTTGTACTAAATTATTAAAATGTCATCCTATATGTTTTTTCATTAGTCATATTTGATAACACTATTTTAGCCATGTAAGCAAGATCGTTGAATGTATCAATCAAACACGTGTTGTGGGCCAGGTGGCAGAGGTGTTGGTGAGTTGAGAGCCTATAATATCGAAATTGGGCTCCTCTACGGTGCAGGGGTAAACTACACATTTTGTGGCGCGACACCAAAGCTCACCACGTGGATGAGCTCCCCTTTGGATGGCCAAACTTTGAATGCAACTTAGGTCAGGGCAAGCAAATCCCTAGCAGACCCAGCTTGAATTTATATGGGCCTTTTAGCCCGTGGGCTAAGTTATTTTTGGGGAAATCCCCAAACTGAGGTTGGGCTGGGCTAGGTTCAAGGTTGAGGCCTAGAGCTCAACCCCACCGGCTCCAGACCCTTCTTGCTTAAGTACCTATATGTCTGTGGGGTCATGCATGGATCACACATGTACCACATACATAAATATCTCCTATAATATTATATTCTGTCATTCTCATAATCATTTCATGCTAGTGTTAATATTTCCTCTAAATTAGTAAATTATCATAGAGATTCAAAGAAGCAGGTAACTGTTCACATTTGCTGACCAAATTGATACATTTAAGTCTAGGTCAACTAACTTAATTATATCTTTTTGGTCGGCAAATGAGGCTAGCTTGAAAAATATACATATTTTAATTGAAGGCTCAACAATGCTAATAATCTCATTTTGATTTAAATTAAAGCCCTTTGTTTTTTCATTAAAAAGCATGAGAAAGCCAAAGAGATATAATTGTATAAGGCAAATTATGTCATTAATTTTATATTTAATATTTAATTTAAAATATTTTCTTGACTTGCCTTGACTTAAGAATGATTTATCTGAGTCAACTTTCTTTTTTTTTTTTAAATAATTCAAATCGAGTCAAGTGGGAAAACCTAATTTTCCAAACTTGCAAGGGATGAGCACATTACTAGTTTTTAATTCTAAATTTGGTAAGGGGGGTGGGGGAGAGGGAGGGAGAAGAATAAAAGCCACTGTCATCACTAAAGCATATATTTTGGATCCCGAGATCTTATGATAGGAAAGATTATAGGCAAAAGCTCCAGAAATTTGGTTATGTTTGGCATGAGAATGAGAGAAAAAGACAGGAAAAAAAATTAAGGTTGCAAATTTATAAATTTTATACTCAAGTCTTTGTTCATATGAGTTAATGCAATAATTCCAATTGGATTGAGGGAATCTTCATGCAAGTCTCCTAGTTACATGTTTGCATATCCAAAATTTAAAAAAGGTGTGCATTTTACTCTGAATGTTTCGAAGGTCAAAATTAATTTTATTCAAAAGGCTCAACATTTGTCATAATATGAATTTTTTATAGGAAACGGCATACAAAAATGCACCAATGAGGTTTGACAAAATGATTTTGTAGATAAATAGAGAGATGAGGTGCTAGCATACGTCCTACTCTCCCCGACTGCTCAAAGAATCTTTTCCCATTTTTGCGTAGATATTGAATGCAAAATAAAGAAACAATGTTTTAATATAATCTTAAGCTCAAAATTAAGATCATTTTTATTATGAATTAGTTCTTTTAATTTACTAAGCATTCATCTTTCTTATTAATTCTTCCATCTTCCTCTTTTTTTTTCTTTTTTTTTTTTGCTAAAAAATTAAAAAGAATATGTTAAGAAAATTTTGAAAAAGAATTACAGAAAATATGTCTGAGCATTCCAGACTAATAGTGAATATAAAGAGCTACAAGAGACTCCACCTTCGACATTGCCATCAGCAAGGAACCTGAAACTCACCCACTAAAACATACTAATAAAATAACCAAAATCTTACGTTGCATTGCACATCCCTCGGCATATTCTCCTTACTATGATAAGGGAGGACCACTTGAGACAATGAAAATCCTTGTTTAGCCGTCAATTTTGCAAAGTAGTCGGCTATTGGATTTGCCTCCCTAAGACGGTGCCATATTTTTCAAACCCTGTCAATACTACTTCTTTCTCTTAGCTTGGTGATTTCAAAATGATTTTAGCCCCATATTGACATTTTTCTCCAAACATGCCCAAAATTATCAACTTGCACACATGGTTATAGGAACTAGTAACGACTTAGTATTGGTCGTTATCGATACCAATCCGAATAGGCCCATATCTGTTGGGATCAACATTCAAGTCATGGAAAAACCATTTTCTACGATCGGAACCCAGATCGGTCCAATATATGTTTGCATCAGTCAATATTTGTTTGGATCAAGCCGTATTGGTCTGTATCAACCCAATATCAGTCTGTATTGTCCCAGCATCGATCAGTATCAGCTCTATCAGTATGATATTTGGCTTGCAATGTTTCATATGATTTGATTCGGATCAACCGATCTCAATTGACATCCAATCCAAAGGTTGATACCAAAACCCGACCAAAAATCAGTCAGGAATCAATATCGATCTTTGCTGATACTGATATGGGTCGATTAAACTGATCCATTCAACCGATCCGATACCAACCTTAGAACACACATTCATTTGTGGACGAACAATCTTTTTGAGTTAATGACATTTTTCAATCATTTAAACCCTTCTTTTGTTAAAGCTCTCACTGTCAATGGGAGCTAGATTTTTGGTTTTCCTTATTAGTGGACAGAACACATCGTGTCTCTCTCTCTCTCTCCATTGGGTCCTCACAATAACGTCATCAAGTAGGTGTCATCACCTACACAAGCTTTATGGTTGTGCCGTGATTGAGTCCGCCACTTCCTCCCTCCATTTATTTTTATAAATTCTATTAAAAAAAAGGGTTTATGTTCTCTGTGCCGCAGCGCAGGCTGCGATCAGACACATGGGCCTGCCACTTGGGGGCAAGGTGATCATTGCGCCCATCCCCATGTGTCTGGGCACAGCCTGCGCCCCCGGTACAGAGAACATTCTCCTTAAAAAAAAACAGATAGGTAGTGTACAACACGATCTGGCTCTCCTCCAATCGTGCCCGTGGCAAGAGCTGGAGGGTCCAACCCAGCAAAAAAACCCAAAAAACAAGGATGGTTTTGAGACCGTATGATTGTATCCCAGCTGTGAAAGGACCAAAACCATCCTTATTTTTGGGTGTTTTTGCTGAGCTGGACCCTCCAGCTCCTGCCACAGCCAGAGGAAAACCAAATTATGTACAACATGGCAACAAAAATAAGCAACTCTTTCTTGTATTTTTTGTGATTGTGAGCTATTTTGTTTTTCAAGATAGATTACTCTAAAAGAACTTTTATATTTTCATAATAATAAATGCACTTGAAAAGTTGTTTTTTTTTTTAAGGGTGGGGCTTGGACTCAGACTTAGTGGATTGAAGGAATAACTCGTTTATTTAGTGTTCAAATAATACCGGTAGATGATATGTTATGTATTTTATTTTATTTTAGTAAAACAAATTAATTTATTTCACTAAATATTAAAATTAGTTAGATTCAAATTGGATATGAGAATCTTTAAATCCAATTGGATAACAAAAATACCCAACCACATTGGTTTTTGTGTTTAAGTAATTATATAGTTGAAGTCCAATTTATGTCTACCAGCACTTCAAAGAGTGTACGTGTTGCAGTGTCATCAAACTCTAAATAGTACTAGTAATAAATAATTTGGGGTCTATTCGGAGATATGTAATAAAATTAAAATGATACGGAGAAGATTAGCATGACCCCTGCCCAAAGATGACACACACACAAATCAATAAAGAAAATGTATAGAATATTTTTTTTAATACTCCCTGTGTATCTTGAACGGTAAAAAACACTAGCTATTTGATAGATGAATGATGGTCGAGTATCCCTATCAAATGACTGAAATATTGATTGTTTAAAATACATGGTCGTGTATAAAACCAGCTCTTTTTGTAGAATCTCCTCAACACTATTGTCATACCAACTGGGTAGAAATAATTTGACAAATAGCATAGGAGAGTATTTGGAATTCCCCCTAAAGTAATTGATAGAAGATTCCCATGGAAATACAAATGAGACATAATCTTCCTTAAGTCATGACGAAGGAAAGAATTCCTTCACCAATGATAATCATCGGGTTTGGATGGGTGTGAGGAAACATGAAGAGCATTTTAGACCTTCAACATATAAGTGGAGTAATGATCACCTTAGATTTTTGGGTGAATCCTTCACCATGGGTGAAAGAAAATTATTTTCTATACAAGTGGATGGATACTAATCAAGATTTCATCCTTTTAAAAATAAAAATTATATTTTACTAAAATGTAGGCTAGAAAGTGGCCGCATGGACGAGTTGCCATGCTTAGAAACATGTCCCAATTGTTTTTCTCACTTGATCAATGGTGTGGTAGTTTCAAACCGTATGAATAGGTAAAGTCTCTCATAAATTAGACAAATTAATGTCACATTATATGCAAAATTTGAATTACATGGTCAATGCATTTTGGATGGCTCATGATTTCAGCTTGTATTTTTTCTTTCTAACTATATTTTGGCAAGAGTTTTCTTTGGAGAGTGTCACCCCTATGCACGGGAGTGCGCAGCGTCAGAGCATCAATTGATTGGACATATCCAACTTTCATGGGGGGCAAGGATGGTCATTTTGCCCCTTCTATGTCTGGAAGTGGGGTGTTACACTCTCTTCACAAAGAACTTTTCTCTATTTTTTATTTGTTTTTTTTTTCTACATATACAAAAATTGAATTTTATTAGTTAGAACGCTTTGTTAAACTTGGCAATACACCCTAACAATATATTATAAACCAATTTGATGCACAAGAATTGAGTATTACCATTCATGTATTGATGTGTTGACCATGTTCGTAAGTCATTCTATATGGAACATGATTTGAGCAACTGGTATCAGTATCGATACGGTAATGTAATGGATTCTGTGACCCATATCAGCTGCATCGAACCAATGACTTTTTTTTTTTTTTTAACATTTTTACCCTCAGTTTGTACTGTTTCAGTGATGGGTATTGGTATCATATCAGTATCATTGTTGGGCGATACTGATGTAGATCAGCTAATATAACCGATACGTAAAACCATGGTGTGAAACCTTTGAGACAAAATATAATATCGGAATGGGTAAATTACATGTACATCCCTTGTACTTTGCCTTAATTACAAATCAATCCAATGTTCCCAAAAGTGAACAAGTACACCCCCTTGTAGTTTCAAAACCATGCTAAACTAACTGATCGTTAACCATCCACCATTAATTGATGATGTGACGTTGAGAATGGATTTGAAAATACGATTTTACCCTTTCAAAATAAGACTCTTTATCAAACCAGACAGGTGAGTTGGGGTGACCGAAGTAGGCACAACTAGGCAGGTGCACCTTTGTGTTCCTGAATTGATCTAGGTACTTAAAGAACTCGATAACGTGAGCTCCACTGCACCATGTGGATCCGGCTCCTCTCCAGGGAGCTCAGCACCCAGGGAGTGCCTAGGGGGCATCCAAGGGTTGGGCTGTGCTGCACACATCTCGGTACATGCCTAGGGATGTGTGCGACACAACCCAACAGCTGGATGCTCCCTGGGTGTGCTGCGCTCCTTGGAGCGGACCTCAATCCGCACCTTGCAAGTGTCAAAGGGGGCTTGTGGTTCTTGAGGTACTGTAGGAAGGTGTACCAGTCTCACCGCTTCTGTGACTCATACCGACTCGGCAGTGCTACCAACGATCGTTCAGCTCCTCCTCCTCCGCAAGTCGCCGACGGACCCTCCCCAGAGCTAGGCTCTGATGCACCATCTTCACCTAATCCGATTGTTTCTTCCTCTTTTTTTTTTCCTGTTCCAAGCGAGTTGGAACAGAGAGTCTATACTTTGTTATGAACTCGTATTTCGATATTGAGATTTGTTTCCATGGAAGGAGGTAGATGAAGGTGAGGAGTTTGCTTCAGTTTTCCCCCCTTTTGCTCAACGTTTGAATTTTTCTTCGAAAAAAAAAGTTTTGTTATTTATTTATTCTCTATTGTTGTTTATCAGTTGCTATGATGAACCAAATCTCTGTTTCTATAAACTTCAGTTAGTTTTCTGCAGTGGAGCTAATGGAATCTATGAATTACGATGGTTGCAGATCTGCTCATTCTTAAGGAACCGAAGATGCTGTTGAGTTGGAATTTTCTCTTTCATCTGGGTAAATTCAAGGTTTTGCGTCCAATTGCGATTTTCCAGATGTTTATTGTTGAAACTTCTATATTCTTTCCACGATCCAGGTCAAGCTAAAAGTAGTTGTGAATTTCGCAGAAGCTCGCAAGATTCAGTTCAAAAGGCTGGAATCTCCAAGCCCAGTTAGCGTTCACCTGTAATTCTTGATACCCTCTTCTGATTTTGATAAATTTTTAAAATCGATTTTCATGGGTAATTTGTTATGAACACACAATAATCTTGAATTACTACACCCACTTCATGGGTTTGCAGAAAAATACAATCTTTAATGTTCCTCAAAGGGTTAACACCTGTAAAGATTACAGAAAAATGCAATCTTTAATGTTCCAAAAGATCTCATCAGACATAGTGGAGGAATGTTTGTGAAGGGCCGCAGTAGTTCTGTCTTGGAGCACTACTTTCTGGTGTGGTGGGTTTGAGGTTGGGTTACAGAGAGAGGAGAGAAATCAGAGATAGATAGAGGAGGGAGAGGGAAAGAGTGAAGAGGCAATGCCGTACTCGACGAGAAACAAGAGGTTTCCCTGTGTGTTCTCACTGTTTCTTTCATTGTAATCTCTTATGAGAAATCTGAGTTTGGGTTAGAAATACGTCGATTTGGGGAAGACGAGGGTATAAGAATCATTTTACATTTAAATTATATTCTATATAAACAGTTAATGTTGAATAGTTAACGATCATAGTATGGTTTTGAAGCCACATCGGGGTTATCATTCAGTTTTTTGATATGTAAGATCGATTTGTATATAATGCAAAGTATAAGGGATGTATGCGTAATTTATTCTATTGAAATTAAAGAATTGAAAGAAAATTATTCTCACCAATTCCTTAAAACATGACAAATAGTGTGCCACATGACAATGCCGTCATGTGTCAACATCTCTTAGTAGTGCCGCACTATCGAACTTTATAAATTAGAGAGGATACTATCATACTAATCCAAATTTTGTAATGTAAAAAAGAAAATTAATTTTTCTTTCCCAGCAAAATTTCGAGAAATAGTTGGGTCCCACCTATTGGTTCCAATCATCATTGTATTATTTATTGTTCTTTTTGTAGATTTCCGGAATAATAGAAGAAGCGGAGGTTTTCCAAATCCCCAAATCCCCAAATCCCACCCCATACAATGCATATGGTTTTACTGAAACGCATGCCATTAACCACATCAATTGCCACTCCTATCCTTTTCCTATCCTAATCTCCCACGTGGGGACAAGGACGCCAATGTGGAGCCCACTATCGACCGACCTTATCTATAGATCGACGGCTCTCGAGTTCCCACGGGTTGTACGAAAATTATCAAATTAAAAAAAAAAAAAAAATCCGATCAGTTTGAAAACGAAAGATAAGCAGCTCGATTATTTCTGACCTATTGATTTCGAAATCCCAGTAGAGTCAGAGACTTCTTATTCGTCTTCTTCGTTCCCCTTGCATTTCTCTCATTCTCTATTTTTTTTTTTTCTTTCTTTCTTTCTTCTGAATCTTTTCTTAGTTTGAGTATGGCGGAATCGGTTGAATTACCGAGTCGATTGGCGATTCTTCCCTTCAGGAACAAGGTGTTGTTACCGGGCGCGATTATTCGAATTCGATGCACCTCAGCTAGCAGGTACTTTGCTTCATCCTTTGGCTTCTCTTCGGCGACTGGGTGATGGTTGATTGTATTGTGCCTCAGAAACCCTAGACTTATTTTACAATTTCTTTTTCACCCCCGGTGTAGGAATAATTTGATTTGAGTTTGGAGAGCTTAATAGTATAGATTTTATGCTGGTTCTGTTTGTACCTGGCATTGAGATTGGTTTCTTTGGAGATTTTAATTTGTTAGTCTGTGAACCTTAATTTTTTTTAATGTTTTATTTTCGTCAATTTTAGAAACACTGACTTAGTGTTTGAACTTCTATAGTGTGAAATTGGTGGAGCAGGAGCTATGGCAGAAAGAAGAGAAGGGAATAATTGGCGTTCTGCCTGTTCGAGATGCTGCAGAGACCACATCAGTGGGTTCTGCGTTATCTCCAGGTGAGCTTGACCTTTATTCCCCCCCCCCCCCAAAAAAAAAAATAAAATACTCCTCTTCCAGTTGCTTCTGATGAATAATTTGGAATTGTACATCTTAGAATCTATGACTGAGAGGAAGGAACTTCTTGAATCTTGAAGGTATGGGTACTGAATCTGGAGAGAGAAGTCTGAAAGTTCGTGTTTCCACATCTGATTCTCAGAAGGTGGATGGAATAAATCAACAGGAACTAATTCACTGGCATAAAAGGTATGCCTAATTCATTAATCTTTTTTATGGTAAATTTCTGCTTATTTGTAGTTTCTTTATCTCAAATGTTATTTTGCCTAGCCTTCTGAGTGAAGTAGAGCCATATGTTTTCGAAAGGAATTGAACTTGTGTGTATTTTGCTAGTCAATTTAAGACATTAAATCAATAGTGTTTGACCCTTTAATTTCAGGGGAGTTGCTGCTAGAGCTCTGCATCTGTCAAGAGGAGTGGAAAAACCAAGTGGCAGGGTCACATACATTGTTGTTCTTGAAGGTTTGTGCAGGTTCAGTGTACAAGACCTTAGTGCAAGGGGAACCTATTACGTTGCCCGGATTACTCCTCTTGATATGACCAAGTGTGGTAAGTAATCTTTTCTGTTTTCTTGTTCTAGAAATGTGACAGTTTTTTTTTTTGTTTGTCTGATGGATATTAATGCGGCATTTCTTTGTAAAGAATTTTTTTTGGTGGATCCTAGATGGCCTTGAATGCTTTGCTATGTAGAAGAATTCTACCATTGGACATTTAATGGTTTGCATAAGTTTCTCTAATCCCCCTTCCCTTTTAAAAGTAACCAGTCTAAAGCAGTAAGCTTAACCCGCTAACCAGTTATGCACAACCTAATACACCTTGTCTACCATCTGGACAACTTCATTGTCGGAACTTACTTCAACATGTCTGTAGAAATTATCTAAGCCCGCTCTTCGCGTTTAAACTTTAAAGTGCTTGACGATATTTTGTCAATTTCTGTGGACATCAATTATGTGTCTGTGTACACGGTTGTTGACTTCAGCAATGAACTTAACCAATGTGTAAGGACTTTAAGGCATAATTGTCATGCCGCCTAGGCGAACCAAGATGGTTGAGGGGGGGCAAAAATTAAGGCGACACCAGGAAGCCACCAAGGCGCCAGTCCAGGCAAAGGCGCCTGGATGCCTAGGCGATGCCTTGACAACTATGCTTTAAGGTGCCATTTTGTAACACTTGCGGGAGTGTTTATGCTGTTCTTCTATTCTGTGGGAGCACAAATGGAGTAAAAATGCATTTGGCAAAGCCAATTCGTTTGTGTGTTCCTGCAGAATGAACCGGGCATTTGAAACAAAAATAGAACAGAAACAAGAAACGGAAAATGATAGTGTTCTTCTGTTTTGAGAACATTTTGAAAGGGGAAAAAATAATGCAAGCTTTCCTGATAGCGAGTCATCTTCCTAATAGCCTCATGTCACAGGCATTCCCTTCTTACATTGATGCTGCTTCAGGGTTTTCCTTCTCACGCCATTGTTCTCTCTTCTTTAGTCCTCCTTTGAACCCTATTTTTCACTCTCTATGCTATCTTAACCTCTCATTTCCCAGTATACTTCAGAACCATGCATTCTTGCTGGTGTTATGCCATGAATTTCGGCCATCTGCCTCCGGAATCTGAACCCCTTCTCGACAATGATCTCATGTTAACCGCAAGTATGGATGATTGGATTCCAATGATTCGGTTGAAGGTTTTTTTTAAAAAAAAATTATTAATTATTTTCCAGGGTGTGAATTCTTGTTTTGTTCACTGGTCTTCTAACCCTCTCTTGTTGTCTACTTTTATGAATTCTAAATGTTTGATTCTATGATGTATCATGAAAACACATTGGCTATGTCTGACATTAGTGAGAATGTTCTGCCTTCTGCTGCTTAATTCTATTATATCCAATCATTCGTTGTAGCATTTTGCTTCTGTACTTGGATTTGTTCTGATTCTGATTTTACACATTATCCAGAGGGGGAGGGGGTTGTCAAGGTACAATTAGTTACATTTGAGGTTCCAAACTTCCGATGCACACTACTGTCAATTCCTCGGGCTGCAAGATGAAAAAGAAGATGAAGGCCAACAAAAGAAACAAGAAATTGGAGAGAGGTTAGTTGTTAAGGGTAGACTGGCAGAGGGAGGAGCGATTACTGTGGTCATGCTCACCATAGAAGGGAGGGATTCAAAAGATGAGAGGGAAACTGGCAGAGGGAGGAACGGAGAATGATTGACTGCGAGATCAGGTGGGGAAGAGAGGGAGAGAGACGTAGATGTAGGTTGGGAACGTACTTGGTCAGAACCACTTATTACCACCAAACGCATTGCTTGTTATACCCAATGGATCACTGAGAGGGTGAGCGGTGAATCAGTGATATCTAAAATCGTTCCCTCACATGTACTCTCGTCAATAAATACCATCCACAAGGCACACAAAGAATTACGTGGTTCACCCGAAGGCTACGTCCACGGTGCAATGACCAGTCGAGCACCGACTCGAAAAGTGGCCTATATGTATAAGCACGATATGGAATTTCAGTAGCCACCACCAGTGAGGAGTACCCACCCCTTACAGAAATTCAACACAACACCCACTGTGTTTGCAACTACAACCCAAAATACACTTGTCACGCACCCATGTAACAGTGTTTACAACCAATCACCAATATTAACTGGTTTACAATGAATACGCCTGATACATGATGTTTACCCAAGTCCCAAAGTAAACATACATGTAGAAAGATAAAAATCAGAGTTTAAATGAACATATGGCACTCTCTGATTTTTATTTCTTCAACCAGTCACCACTTTCTCAGACAAGGTGTGGCAATACCCGGAGCAATATGGCAGCAGTAGTCTAATCATAACTTCAATAGATGACAACACATCACAGGAATGTAATAATCATGGTCATAATTTCAGATATGGGCAGCAACAGCATCAACAAATAAAGAGCACATAAACTTGAAAGTGGCAGCACTACTGGTAATAGCTCATATCAGTAGTAACAAAATCATACCTGTGATTCACACTATGTAACCAGCAGTATCTTTTTTCAATCTCAGAATAGCAGCATGACAGCAACTTAAATCAACTCATCATAGGGAAGCTTTATGTTCGTTGGATTAGCCATAAACAAAATCGCAGCAATAATATATTCAAAACAGCATAATATGATGATCATGAGCTTAACTTCAATCTCAGATTACCCAAAAATAGTCACATGAACAGAAAACTGCCAAACTGATGGAGCTTGCTAAAATCAGATCATAATAACCAATTCAGAACTGTAGACTCTTCAGGCTAGATTCCATAAATCGATCCTTGTGACAATATGGAGCTTTAACCGAAGTCTGTAAAAATGAATGTACTAACCTGATTTGCATAACCCCACTCGGTGATGATAAATATATATATTGGATCAACCGATTCTGCCACCTGAGTGTGCTTGCTGCTAGCCTTTAGACTCCCTTTTGATTTTCTATAAACACGAAAGAGGAACAGCAGCAACTACAACTCTCTCTCTCATACTGTTCTGCTATCACACACACAGCTCCTCAGATTCTCTCCTTCTTCAATGCAACACAGCATTAGAATATATGATCTCACGAATTCCCTTCTAGAACATAGTGACAGCATTCTCTCTCTTCTTTTCTCCATACAGTTCTGCAACAATGGAGGTATTGTATATAAAGTCGGCAGCCAAGGTGTCCTTTCCTTTATTAAAAAATCTTGCTATCCAAGAAATCCATATATATCAGCAAAGTTCTTTAAGATTCCACGCATAATGACCCCCTACTTACCTTCTTTTTCATGGATTCTTTTAAAAGAAAAAGATCCTTCTATTCTTCATATGAAAAGATTTCCAGATATTTCACCACTTAGAAGAATCCAATATGAGCTGGACTTCATAAAAACGTAAGTTTTCTTCCCCCCCCTCCTCCCCCTTTTTTATTAGCCAACTCATACATTTTGCTGCTGTCCATGCATGAGACTATACTTTAATAGGCTGCTGTCAATACTGATGAAATCCGTCCCCGTAATCGGATAACAACAACTCACTACACCATCTTAGCTCTTCTTGGCCGAATTTGTCTCGTGAACTTTGCTGTCCACTATAGTTTAGTCCTTTTTAAAAAAAAAAAATGCCAAAACATAAGCCTTGGAATTGTCCACATATTAATCAAGAGAGATCCATACACAGCTGGTCACTTCTTACATGATTACATCAGTTGCATTATCAAAACTAGCCATGTGTCTAGAAGTTGCTGTATGCACAAGAGAGGAATTCCACTCCACATAAAATTCTGAAATAAAAAACTCTTTAAGTGATGCTTACTTCATATGCCACCTCATGCTTATTGTGTTTGCTTGCTTCATCATCCACAAAGTTATTGAAATTTTTTCCTATCTTGCATGTAATGACAACTTGGTCAGCACTTTGCAATTTTGCCTATTTTGAAAACCAGAATTGGTGTTCTCACTCAACCAAAGGTGTCTTAAATTAAATCATGCAGACATCTTGGCATTGTTGACCGCAATTACAATACTACATGTGTTGCAAATATGTTCCTCAGCACGTAGATAACATTGTTACCCCGCTGAAGTGCTCCCCAAGACCCCCCAAGAAAAATAAGAAAAAAAATTCCAGCTCAGAAAGACTGCTGTGGAACAGAAGTATTATCAAACGGCACCTAACCTTCTCTATCCCCCCGTCCTTTTTTGGGGGGGGGGGGAGCGGGGGGAATAGTAATGGAATTTTATTGAAGGCAAATATGTGAACACCTTTAAAAGAAAACTCAAGGTACTAGACCGGAAAGATAATAAACAGCTAGACAAGAAGCCATGCTACAATATGTAAATAATAATAATAATAATCTCATTTTATTGGCTAGGGGAGCAGAGGAATTGATCCCTTAAATTCCACAGGATGGAGGACCAAGCAAAGAAATTACTTAACACCCTTTATGTGATCTTTGAGTCAGAAATCCTTATTACTGAATTTTTGGAAATTGAAACCCTATATTGCCTATGTAACCTTGAAATTGAGAAACAAATAATTAATTGTTTAAGCTTCTTGCTGGCATAGAAGCTTTAGGAGCTGAAGCCAAGTATTAACCTTTTATTTTCTTAAAGAAATTAGGAAAGAAACCACAGTTGTTGAAAGCTTACCTGGTCTGGGAATTAATGCTTGGATTTTTGTTCATGTTCCAGTCTGACAGACTGGACAGCTTGTTCAGGTGGTTGAACTGTTGACCAGATACCTTTCTGGGTCAGGTGAACCTGGTGTGTATGTGCAACTTGAAAGACTGAATGTCCTTTTACAGATTTGTATAGAGGAAGTGCAGAATTTGATAATGTACTTGAAGGAAATGAAATTGTGATACATTGATATTATAACGAGAAACACTTCGAGATATCCATTTCCATTGCATGGCTATAATTTATGGCATTTGGGATGAAACCTCTTGGAAACATTTGCTTGAAAGGAGATGGCAGATTGAATATCTATTTTGTGGCTTTGTTTGGTGATGGTCCCAGCAAATCCTGGTCTGATGCGATTGGATTGGCATCCAATGGCTGGATCTGATGATCAACTACAGGCCAATCTGACCATGTCAATAGGTTGGAAGATCCACTGTGCATCCATTTTGGGTTGTTCCCTGGATCAAAATTGGTTAATACATCAAACCGTTTTTGATTTGTTCCATCCCAATCTAAGGCTGCAATGAACCAGACATTCCCTACAAATTCCCTACTCATAAATTTATCAAATTTGTGATCTTCAGTTCTTTATTTTCGACTGGCTTATATAGCCACTAACAAAACTAAATAGTTTTATTGGGAGAGCAGCCACTATTTAGAAAGTTCAACAGTTAATATATTTAATTACTACGAGTCTATGACATATTTGCCCCCAAAGTCCATAATATTCTTTTTACATATTTGAAAAATGGTGCATATGAGACCATATAAATTATTCTTTAGGGAGGAGATTCTTGAGCAAAATGCATTAAAAGGCAGTTCTTTCTTCTGTTGTAGAACGGTAGAAGATATTCACTTAGTTCTACTATGAGGAAGTTTTGTTTGAAAAGGAGGATCTTCTTGAATGATAGTTCAGTTTACAGCCAAATATCTGCCATGTGGCAGCTCATGTGGCCGTGGTCCCCTACTCATTTATCAAATTTGAGACCAAACAGAGTTGGTCATTTGGCAAAATAAAGTTTTCAAAATCAAGGACTGTCAAGAAGATGTACACCAAAATTAGGACCACGGAGACGACACATACTAATACAGGACACATGCAAATATGCGGGAGGGTATTTGATTGAATTCGGCTCTGAAATTTGACATGTGGCTAATCCAGATCATGACCTCTGTATCTGTGGTCAGAAATGCCACATCATCCTTGCATGTGGCACAATGAGGTGGCCATCGAGGAAGGTCTTCCTAGGTGTGCCACTCCAAGGTCATTTTGCCATATTTGTTTTCTTTCTTTCTTTGCAATGAGGTCATCTAGATTGTGTCCATGTATTAATAGACTCTTTTGTGGATAATTTTCAGTATGGTAATGAATAGCCCAGAAAAACTATTTAGGCAATTGATGGGTGAGTCATATCCTGGAACTACAGCTTAAGTAGTGATTTATTTTGCTAACCTCTAGTTCAATCATTGATTCTTGCTATAGCAGCTCTCTGACTATACCTCTTGCTGCAAAGCAGGGTTTATTTCCTCTTTGAGTTATATTGATTGTTTTACGAAAAAATTGGACTGGTAGAAATACTTCTGTCATATTGCAATGAATAGCCTGAGCTTCTGAAAAAAAATATTTTCAGTGAACGGTGGATGTTGAGAGCTAGATTCAAGTTATTGCCTTTCAAATTGCTGAGATGCTTTCTCATTTTTATCTTAACTAGAGTTGGATCAAGCTGAACAAGATCCTGATCTTATAGCACTGTCTCGACAATTCAAAGCTACTGCAATGGAGCTGATCTCTGTTCTCGAGCAGGTAAAACAAGTGGGTTGGAATGTTTCATTTGCTACTTTGGGTTTGTTCAAAAGGTTAACTATGACATGAATCATAGAATGTCTTCGAGTACATAGGAAATATTTGCTTCTGCTTTTGGGTTTTTGCTCCACTTCAAAACATCTGCAATGTTATATTGTTGCCCTGTCTACAGCATTTTTGTTTGATAAAAGTAGTTTTTTTTTGGTCAGATAGTTATAATCCAAATAAGGCTGAAGTTTGAAATTTGAGGTTTTCTGAACCATGGTAATCATTTGGGTAATGATCCAGATTTATTTGTCATAAAGTTTGCAGGATGTAATAATATACAGATATCAAAGGTGCCGATGTAATCATGTAACAATATACAAATATCCCCACTTGGAATATCTTTTTTTTGGGTTGAAAATAGAACAAGTTAATCTAAATATCTCATAAATCATTGCAATATTTCCTCCTGCATATTCCTTCTTTCCCGTAAACTATCATATAACATAAGTAGACATCCTCCTGAAGTCCTTCCCCTTCAGTCTAAATGAAGGTTGGGCTCATTAACCCCAATAGCCTTGTCCCACAAAGTTATTGTGCTGACAATGCTTAAAGAAGAAGCTCAATTAACTAACAAATTGATTTTGCCAAGATTGTAAACACTTAAAATAGGAATCATATTTGATCTAGTCTCTCGGACAGTAGTCAAGAGAGTTCGATTCGTAGTGGAATCTTACAAAATTTGATATGCAGATATTAGACTCAATGAGCCATTCAACGCCATAATTCTTGCTGATAACTACTATAACTCTTTGGCCTGTGCTAGACATATTGTTGTCCAAACCCAGTTTTCTTGTGACTACCAAATGTCAGAGAAAACTCCGAAAATTATAAATCTTGAGATTCTAGTTGTAGACTTTCAGTGCTTTATCCCAAAAAATTTCATAATAGGGTAAGTTTTCTTTGTCTACTGGGAGTCTTAATTCTCAAGGAGTTCACTCGATGATTATTTGCATTATGGGAAAAGTCTCTCTGAACATAAGGCGTAGGGTACGCCTACTCACATTCAGTTTTTTATATTTTCTGTCTCCTAAAAAATAATAAAGAAACCAATGTGTGTAAGCATGTGATGGCATAACTAACTTAAGTTCTTATGAAATTATGTCAAATTCTTAGGAAACCATGTTATTTGGGTTTCTGATTGTGTTGATTAACTTGGTAATTTGTGCTATTCTTTGATGCATGATTTACAGGGATCCCGAATACTGATCGCATATTCTTATTTGTAACATTGACATCTCATTTTTGGTTACAGAAACAGAAAACCATTGGAAGGACAAAAGCTCTTCTGGAGACACTTCCGGTGCACAGACTTGCAGATATATTTGTTGCAAGTTTTGAAATAAGCTTTGAAGAGCAGCTTTCTATGTTGGATTCAGTTGATCTGAAAATAAGGCTCTCAAAAGCTATGGAGTTAGTTGACAGACATTTACAGGTAATTATTGGATTAAACTGGAAAGGCAATGGTGGGATAGTTGACTCAGGCAGATATGCACTGCATTTAACAATTTTTCTTGTAACAGTCAATTCGCGTTGCAGAGAAGATAACCCAAAAGGTTGAAGGACAGCTGTCAAAATCACAGAAAGAATTCCTTCTGCGTCAGCAGGTTTGCATTTTCATATCAACTTTTACATATGTTTCTTTTTCTTGTGTATGGATATCACAGTGGTTACTGAACAACGACAGTGTGTTGTGGCTAATGCATACCCGCTTCATTGAACAATGTTTTTTTTTTTAGCATTTACTTGGTGCCATGATAAAATAACTCGGCTGCCAGCATGAAGATGCGGGTGTGTGTCTTGAGAGTGGCCACTTTATTTAGAAAGAAGCCGAAGGTTAAGACTCTTTTTAATCTACTGTCCCCGTACCCAAGCAAGATTTATGCTGGGTTATGGCCCTTTACTAACCTTGGTTCCTTGAATTAAGACTTGTTCCTAGAATATAGTAGTTTACAATTCAAGTTCTGTAACTTGATTCTTTGTTACCAACTGAACAAGAAAGTTTCTCTGGCCTTTAGTTTCTAGATATTCTTCATTGCTTCTTTCTTTCTCTGATGCGACCATGGGTTCGAAAACCCTAATTCTGGGTTGCTATGGGCCCACCGAAGTGCCTGAGCAGCTCAATGTGTAATAGTAGTGACAATTCTATAATTTATTTCAAGTGTATTTGGGGAGTGGCATAACAGTAACTAACTAGCATCTTAAAGGCTCTTGGTAGTTAAATGAGGAAAGGGATAAAAGGGGAATTTGAATTAAAGCTAATTTGGAACTATATGATATAAATTGAATTAAGAATAAAGGGAAGTGTATTTACGGAAGATGGAACTAAGTTGACATTTAAAATAGGGTCACCATGTCTCCTTCAACCTCTCGACCAGCAAGGAAGATACAATAGATATCCTGAAACCAGCGGAGACTCTTTTGCTGGTTATGAGTGATAGAACTCCTTCGAGAGGAATATGGACCTGAACCCTTAGGAGTTTAATACTAACCCAAGGTCCTCTTGAAAACAACCAGTTGCAAATTTGAAAGGTAAGTTAATAAAATAATATATCTGCAAACAGACCAATGCGGTAAACAGGAAACCAGCAAGGGATTTTGATCTGGATCTCTATTCCAACCAGGTTTTGATAGTAGTAGGGCAGAAATAAGAAACAGAACACAAAGAGGCAGGAAAGAGAAGAATAAAAGAGGACTGCAAGAAAGGAAGGATAAAAGAATGGGGAAGAATAAAAGGGAGAGGTGTATTGTACCTGAGAGAAAGGAAATCTGGAGGAAGAATGGGAGAAGGAAGAAGAAACCAGCGACCACAGCCACACTCACAACCGTGAGAATACCTCAAAGCAAACTTTAATTCATATCCATATGTTGTAATCGATGGTTACATGCAACTATATAAAGAAAAGGAAACAAAGGGAAATAAAGACCAAGGATAAAAGTATTGGTATCAAGTATCGTATCAGTCGGGTGATTTTAAGAGACGTATCATTTCGTATCGTATTGGAGATACAAATCGAACAATACAGATACGCATAGAAATGGTCAAGATACACATGGAAATATACTTTTGGAACAAAAAGCAATATGAATAAGCAATATATAATAAGTGTCATGCATATACACTAAAATGGAGAATAATGTATAACCAAACATGTGCATTAAATTAAAATTGTTATAAAAGATGAGGTTCCTTACATGTTGTAACCTTCTATAGCCATGAAGAGTATCGGATGATGCAAAGGATGGTGTTGTAGCACTCCTTGATTCGTTTTTGAGTCTAAAAGTGTGAAAAACCAAGATTAAATACAAGATTTTAGACTCTTGGTTGAGAGTTTTCCTTCATTTTTCTGTTAGAATAGGAGTTGTATCGAGTATGTGAGTGAAAATGGATTTTTTAAGGAATGTATTGATGGTATCGGTATGTATTGGTCCGTATCGGTATGTTTCGAGCCATATTGGCCAATACGTATCGGTACATATCGATATGTATTAAACCCCCAACAGAACCCTTTACTGGACATAACGATGGTATTGATACGTATCGGTCATATCGTATCGTATCAGCCAATACATTTCAATACAATTCGAGACAATAAAATTTTTTTTTATAAAGAAAGAGACGTATGTATCGTATCGGTACCGACTGATACCGATACGTTAAGATACGGACCGATAATTTAAACCATGATAAGGACTCCTATTCTAATACTAAGACTAAAATTGAATTGAATTCTACCTCCTACGTAATCTACTCAAAGTAAAACACAATATAAATTATAGAATAAAGATTACAAGATAACTCTAAATAAATAAACCCTACCAACCCGTGTTAGACCAAAAAACTTGGGTTGACCCGGTTCCGTTTGGGTTCGGGTTTCCAAAGTAGTTCGTGTTTGTCCAACAACGCTAGCACTACTGCATCACTCTCTCCCCCCCCCCCCCCCCCTTTCTTTCAAGTTGGGAATTTATTAGTGGAGGGGGGGGGGATGGTACCCCAAAAATGAATGCCTCACAAAAGTTTTCATTTCCAGAAGGTTAATGTGAAGAACTGTAAGTAGAGAGACCTGTTGCAAGAAACACTCTGAGGGGACTTTATTGCATATTTCCATCTATTTCTGGGGTCAGCTCTACAATACCTGTTTACTTGTTACGACAAAAAACCCAACAATGACTTAGATTCCTTAAGTCCTGTGGTTACTGTAGGTCGGTTTGGCATAGTCATGGAGCTCAAATGTTCTTTTTGGGCCACAGAAACCAGAATGTAGTATCTGGAATAAGACCTAATAAAAAGAAGCCATGCTTTCTAATGGGGTTTCTAAGTCACCTAAGGATTAGGTATCAGATATCCCAGTAAAATTCAAGAATTGCAGGGATAGGAACAACCAGATTTCAAGAGAAATCAAATATCAGAAAATCTAAGTCTCTGATCTGGCTAATAAGCTGGTCGAATGCTTAGGATATTCAAGAGAACAAAATATCAAAAGATGAAAACAACCCAAGGGTCAGATTCTGAGATATGAAAGAATCCTACTAACGGTGGAATACTCAAGAACCAGAAATCGATATTAAGAAATAACGAAATCACAACAGAATTATTTAAGAGAGTAACTAAGCAGGAATATCAGAAACTGATGCATGAACAAATAACAGAAACCAGATTTCTGAAACAAACTCAGAAAATTTGAAATCAGATTAGTATGGTAGAATGAGGACACTTTTGAATTCAATGGATGTGCTGGCCTAAGAACAGATCAGAACTGATTATCATGGTTCAAAGACTTGGTTTCGGCCAGGCAGAAAACCGAGTTGGGCTGAGATCTCGGCAAGTTGGTGCATTTTTTTTTGAACTCTGTGCTTGATTTTGATGGGTTTTTGACCTAGTTAGGTCATAAAACTTGGTATACAGCCTATTTTGGGCCATTTAAACACAATGACACTATCAGATTTTGAAAAATCAAAGTCCAAATATGAGTTTGACTTCGGACCCTAGGTTGGTAGGCTACGATGTACTAATAGACCCTATTCTACACATAATTTAGTAGTAGAAAGCATACAATTAATGTAAAACAACTTAAATAGGCATTAGAAATGTGAAAATGTAAAATACATCAATCTTAACATAGACCTCTATCAACTCATCTTTCGTTTTCACTTGAGTCACTTCTCACCTCTAAAATACATTAAATACTAATACATCATTCTGATACTAAATACTAGTACGTCATTCCAATTCTATTATGCAAACGAGTGTCGTGCTGGATCAAAACCTTGAGACCTCGCTTGACTCTACCGAAGAAAGTTAGCTTCTGTTTGTGACACATAGGCTTCCCATGTCGTAGTGCTGCTGAAGAATTGCACGTACTCTTCCACACAATACAAAAAAGTCAACTCATCAACAAACTGAAAGAACCCTATCTTAGGGTATAGATAATGCGGTTGCAATGAGATCGATCCATTGCTATTAGATGGTGGCTGTCGAATTACCATCGGCATGTATGGCTCGGTTGGGACATAAAAAATTGAGACCCAACCACCAAGATTTGAACATATTTTTTTTTGCAAAAAATAGATTTAGGGAAAAATGGCTTATCTTGGAATCCTCAAATCTTCTTAAAAAATCACTGCAATCTTGTTGCAAATCGATGTTTCCACGAGTATCTCCATGTAATCCGGTGATTTTCCGTCGAACAATTGGATGAAACACCAGTTTTTTGGAACTCTCTGCCGAAACCAGTGAGATGACCGAGACTAGTCGAGATTTGATAATGCAATTATATACCCTGTGTTTGGTTTGGTTTCGGTCGAACCGAGATCTCAACCAAGTCGATGCTGCTTTCCCATTTTGTTCCTGGTATTGTTCGGAGTTGAAAAAAAAAAAGAGATATATCCGAGAGCTTGGCGAGATCCTGGTGAGACCTCGTTCCATGCTGATAATTAGATTCAGCAGGAGTAGCAGAACAATATGAAACCAGATTTAGAAACTTAATTCAGAAAACAGGTTTGTAGAATTTGACTTTAAGTAGGAAACTGAACATTAATGAGAAGATAGGATTTTGAAAAAGTGTTTTAAATCAAAACTTCAAACCAGATCACAGAACAGTAGACTGAAGAAGATAAACAGAATAGCAACTAACATAATAAGAATATAAGAACTAAAGATTCACAAGAAATAAAAGTTAGAGATACTGATCTGATTTTATAGTTGATCGGATTAAGAAGAAGAAAAGAAAGAAAGGATATGTGTTCACGAATCACCACCAGAATTCTGCTCAATCACTAGAGTAAAAGAGTTCTGAATCTCACTGAATCAAAAGGCAAAAGCCAAATTTTATTTTTCAAATTCGTATGCAGGGCTGTAGCTCTTGAGAAACTTATCTAAAAGACTCAAAACAGGATTCAAACCATTTCTAAAACTCCTCCAGCCAATGGCTTCCCTTAAAGGTAGTCATAACTGACTACAATACTATAGAATAATGAAGAAAACAATTTGAAACAAGGCTGGATTCATAGGGACCTAATCCAGCCCATCTAAAACACTTAAACAACAATTAAAATTAAAAGAATAGGAATCTAATGAGATCCCACAACTTAAGTAATTAATAATCCCGTATTCTCTCCTCCTGTCCATATTTTAGGCCAATTAAAGTGGCCTGTTACAATAATAACCCATTAAAACAATTAGAACCCAACCCAAGGCTTATTTCGACTAAAATAAGCCCGTTTGTGTGATTTACCTGCATCACTTTCTTACGACTTTATCCTCTTTTATTTTGTTTTTTAAGGAAAAAAAATTCAATGTGCTTCATAACTAATTTTATCCTGTTTCCTAATTAATGTTAGTATCCCTTTGTCTGCTTTTTAATGTGGTTTTAGGATACTTAGGTGTTCTTTCGATATCAATGGGTTGTTGTGATAGTTTAATGGTGAGTTTATATTTCCTTGGTTAGTTACCATCCTGTTGTGCATGGATTTGATTTGAAGTGGTATTTCTTTGTTGGGACTTGGGGTGCTGTTACTGCTGTCTTTGTCTTCCTTCTCTGCCTTTTGTGTTTGATTGTCTTTTGTCTCTGGGGCCCTGACTCTGATCTTAATAAAATCTGTTGCCATCCTAGAGATAAGTTTCAGTATGTGTTGCCTTCTTCTTGTGATTACATTTTGCAGATGAGGGCTATAAAAGAAGAACTTGGTGACAATGATGATGATGAAGATGATGTAGCTGCCTTGGAAAGAAAGATGCAAAGTGCAGGAATGCCTCCAACTGTCTGGAAACAGGCACAAAGAGAGCTACGGTATGCCATATTATGTATCTAAACCTTAAGCATGTTAATTTGACTTGATAGTCTGTTTTCTACCATGGGCTATGTCCTTACTTTCTTCTTGTCATGTTTATTGGCTTTGATTTAGCATGACAAACACAAATTATAAAGACAAAATTCCATCAGCACTATGTACCTGGACAAAACCATTTTTTTTTGGTTTTAACAGTCAGTGATTTTATAACCCAAAGGTATCCATATATAATAGAATAAACACTTACAATTAGTGTCCTGACCATTGTGTCCCAGGTATTTGTTTCCTTTGTCCTAAGCTGATTCTGCTATTCATTCGCTCAGTCACTGTCTGTTTGTATATGATGTGCGGATGAGTACATCTAGAGGTTTATGTTGGAATATGTACTCCAGAATACCATGGGGGTATTCTGGTCTTTTTGGGGGTAGTTTTATTCTTCTTATCTTATTAAGTTTGTCGGCTATGTGGGTTTTAGTCCCACATCGCTTAGTTTAGTCTCTTTGTAATTTCCCCTCTATTATAAATAGAGGGGCTTGCCTATCACTCAAGCATTCAAGCATTACAACTTCCATCTTCTCTTCTCTCTAAATTACTGGTTACATGTCCTAGGTTTTCAACATGGTATCAGAGCAGTAACTAATTACCAGATTCTCTCTGTAATTGCTGTTTTGAGAGTCGTTTTTTATTTTTGAGTTGAAGAAGAAACCCTAGTTCATAGAAGAAGAAGAATTAGGGTTTTGTATTGTTTCGATGACGATTGTGTATGAATATCATACCCACTACTGCTGATCGATTTCTGGACTTATTCTACTGCTGAGACACCCCTGCTGCAACTATTTGATTTCTGGGATTCACTCCTTTGCTGGTTTTATTTTATCTTTGCTGCAACTATTTGATCGAAGACGAAGATATGCAGTTCCACCATATTGATGATTTTATTGCTGTGTTCGTACATGGAACCGTCTTGGCTGCTATTTTAGTTACCGCTTCATGGCTTTTCCCTGGAATTTCATGGATCATGGTGTCGAATGCTGTATCCTCCGCTTCGTCCTTCCACTTTGCCGCTGCCTTTTCTCTGGTTTCTGCCTCAACAATTCCTTTCTCGACTGCCACTGTTTGCACCTTTGGTTGCGTCTCGAGGAAGGAGCTGATGGAATCATCTTGTTACCCTCGTCAATTCTCAACTCCTTACTGCTGAGAATCGTGGATCGTGGTTGAAGTCTTGAAGATGATGGTATTTCCACGATTTTATGCTTTATTTTATTTCCTAGTTTCCATATATGCCCCTGCCTTTATGTCTAATTCAATCAATATCCTCATGAATTCCAATGTTGCGTGACAGAATTTTATCCTTTTTTAAATCCTACTTCCCAGGTTTGCCCCTACAGTTTACTATTACCCAATCTTCCCAATTTAATTACAAGTTTACTCTTGGCCTTGCGTTTGCTTTACTTGGATTTCATCTAAATTACACCCTCTAATTTCCTTTTTAAAATGGGCCGGGCCACCCTCTTATTGGCTTTTTCAAATGGGTCTTTTCTTGTTTTTGGTTGGGCCTGTATTTCAAAACAGCCCATTTTGGGCATCTCTTTCTCTAAAATCTGTCTGGGCTCATCGTCTTTACTCAAGCTCTTGTTGGGCTTTTATATTGGTTGGGTGTTTATTTGGATTCTGGCCCATCTATTTTACTCATTGCATCCCATTGCTTTTTGTTTACCAAAAAGTCTTTGCAAAATTCTGATTATTTACGGAACTGCCATTATTTTTTCATACCTATTTGACTACCCAATTGACCCTTAAAATTTTGGTTTATTATCAGTTTGCCCTTTGGCTTGGATTGTATTTAAAAGTGGATTTCCACCAAATTACAGCCATGGCATTTTTTTTCCAACACATTTCTCTTTCAATAATTCTAATTCCCTTCATATCCCATACCTTTGGTATTTTCCCATAACACCTTTGGAAACTCCTGGTAAATTATAATTTTGCCATTCCTTCCTTTTTACATACCCATAGCACCTTTGGAATATTCTGGAATATTATGTTTTTGCCCTATCTCTTACATCATCTCTATTATATCCACGTGTATTACACGTGAGGGGGGGATTATGTACAATACACCTGCAGACATTGAAGAACGCAGAACTTGCAGGAACATTGGTGCAAAATATAGAAGATCAGTTTTCTCCACCATTGCCATTGGGTATCCTTCGTTATTGGGTTGAGTTTGCCATAAGGGGGAGATTAAAGTATTGAAGAGTATTGAAGATATTTGGTTGTTGCCTATTTGAGGACTTTCAGTTGGGTTAATACAGTTTTTTTCCGTTGCCTGATTCAATTTGTTTTCGTTGCTTGCTGCTCTAATTATTTCCCTTCAAGATTTTATGTCACTATGACAACCTTAGATTCATCACTGGATAGCTATTGAAGATCGTTGAAAACTGCCTTTTTTGGAAGACATTTCAGTCCCGGTTTGCTGATCATGTCTGTCCAAGTTTTGAAGATCTATTTTTTCAAGTTCTTGAAGGTTTATTTGGGAGCTGCATTCATATGTCAAGCTGGATTCTGCTACAACTTAGTTTCTTCTCATTTTGTTCAAGTTGGGCATTAGTACCTTGTATGCCCCAATTTGAGGGGGAGTGTTAGCATTATTAGGAGTTCTTTTTTCTTTAGTTCAAACTGGATCTTCTTTATTTACTTATTTGTATAATCCAGCTTGAGGGGGAGTGTTGGAATATGTACTCCAGAATACCATGGGGGTATTCTGGTCTTTTTGGGGGTAGTTTTATTCTTCTTATCTTATTAAGTTTGTCGGCTATGTGGGTTTTAGTCCCACATCGCTTAGTTTAGTCTCTTTGTAATTTTTCCTCTATTATAAATAGAGGGGCTTACCTATCACTCAAGCATTCAAGCATTACAACTTCCATCTTCTCTTCTCTCTAAATTACTGGTTACATGTCCTAGGTTTTCTATTGTATGATATGCATTTAGCAATGCTTCAGCTTCTGAGTTGTCAGAAGGGGCATTATTTTAAACCTGAAGGAAAGAAGCTAAGGCAGTTTCTCCATGGGATAGGAATGTTGACTTCTTGAAAATAGAGTAAAAATAGGCTTTGGAAGGGAATTCTGAACTTTGTAAGGTCTCCTGGAGGATTCAATAAGACATTTTGGTTAGCTTCTATGTGGAAGGAATTCAATGGGTGTATCCACCATCTGAAGTTAGTGGACGTGGAGCTTTTGTATATGGCATAGTGTCAGTGCGTCATTGGTCCTTTGAGTAAATAAGTCTTATATTATATAGTCCCTGAATTTGAGGATACATATCATTTGTATACAAACCCAAAAAGCCTCCATAAAAGAGGTTTCTTGGAGCTTTTAAATTCTTCATTTACCCTTATTATGCAGTAAAAAATTGCCTGACCCAGCAGAAGATTGATTCCATCCTCTTAGTTTGACACTTTATAAGGGAAGAAGTTTGCTGACCACAACTAATGCTTCCTATTCTTCTCGGCCACCGGTGAAATCAACATCTAGTTTCATCTCTGCTACTGTGTGGTGCTGCCAGATATGTTGACACTGTGACAAAACCTTAGCAATTTTAACCTGTGAAGAAGAAGAAGAAGAAGGAGAGAACTGAGAGAGAGATGATGGAAGTGGAGATGGAGAAGAGCGGAGACTGCCGAAAATAAGAGTAACAGTCAATGTCTATCGGCAGTCCCCTTCCATTGTATATATTAGTGACAATTACGACCCTTGTGGAAGTAGAAGTCTAACAAGCCTTAACACTAACAACTACTAACAATTAAGGAGAGTTAAACATAATACAAAACTCTACCGCCAACACACACCCCACTCCCCCTATCGTGGTTAATGACTACAATCATAGTACCTTAAGGGTTGGACACCAATACCTTGCAGTATATCTTAACAGACACTAGTGAACTTGTAGTACCTGACTATGAATCTACTGGAGCTTTCCCACCTTGTCTTGTGGTGGTTGTTGTTGCTGTCGCTGAAATTGCCAAGGCACATCATCACATTCCGCCAGACGGCTGGCTGTCTTGTTTGATTGCATGCTAGAAGTACCCTCCACTGCTTGGGGCACATTTGCCACAAATGGAACGATTATAAGTCACTATTTAGATTCATGAAGCATGCTCTCAATCACATTGATTGGTTCATGAAGTACTGAAGTGGCAAGTTGAGGTGCTGTAGATCAAAGCATGAAGAAGAGAAGAGCAGGAATTACTGTTTATCAGAACTGAACCAAACTTTCAGCAAAGATTCTCCTCATTGCCTACTCCACTCGATCAACCTTAGAGCCCATTCTCACCGCTGATTTGCCTAGTATTTGTTACCTTCTACTTTGGTGTTTACCTCCTAAATCTGATTTGCTTCCATTATTGATGATGATGTGTTGCAACTATTAATGATCCTACTGTAGAGTGGTTCTTAATTGAACCCCTTCTGCATTATGAGGTCAGAATTAGGTGGATCTCTTGCTGCAGTACATCGACATAGTTTTCCAAGAAGCTATGGATGAGCTCGGTGAGGCAAGCGGAGTGCTGCTCCTGATACTCACTTATTCTCTTGCTCCTGTTGTAGAGGTAGCTGGTTAATAATTAAGATGCTGATACTGCATCTTTAAAAAGATGGTGACATGTCACAACTATTTGATATAATGGGATCATGAATTCATAACCAAATCCTAAAAATTGAAAATAACCCAAATAAAGAAATAAATAAAATAAAATAAAAATAGAGTTTTTTAGTCATCAGTCAATCGACGAAGTAGTCGGAACAGTGGCTTTGTCGTCGGATGACGTGTTGGCCAGAGAAATGGGTTCACATCAATGGCCACTATAGATTGGGCAAATCAGAGTAAATCTCACCACCTGGAGAAATGGATTTACATTGGATCAACCATAATGACCATCGCACGTATGGAGTGGAATGAACTTTTATTGGATTAGGCTTTTTAAGGGTAAATAAGGAATTCTAAAACATCGATTAATGTTTTCTGTTAAGGCCGTCTGGGTTTGTATGGAAGTGACATTTATTTCCTCAAATTCAAGCTAATTATGACTTGTGTGATACTATGTGGAATTTGGATTTTTTTCCCGAGTTTTGAATATTGAGGATATTTTCACTAAAACTTCCTGAAATACCCTTTTAAACTTGTATGGAGAAGAGTCATTAGAACATTTTCATGTAATTCCTTTGTTGCATTACGGACAGCCTCCTGAATCTAAAGGTCATTAACACGTATGCTACTAGCTCTGACCCTCCCTCCCTCCCCTCCTCTCTCTGACAGACACACACACACTGAAATTTAGAAAGATGTTCAAAAATCAAAGATTTCCTGCATTTCTGTTTCATATAAAATATACCTGATATTTTGTTGGGGTTTTAATATTGAAATGCAGATTTTAGTGCATATTTTAAAAAACTCAAGTGGAAAGGATTAGTAGAGTATTTAATCCTTTTCTTGCTTCTTTTTCCTCTCTTCAGGCGACTGAGAAAAATGCAACCTCAGCAACCTGGGTATAGTAGCTCACGTGTTTACTTGGAGCTCCTTGCTGATCTGCCTTGGCAGAATGCCAGTGAAGAACGTGAACTGGACTTGAGAGCTGCAAAAGAGCGCCTTGATAATGACCATTATGGTTTAATCAAAGTCAAACAAAGGATTATAGAATATCTGGCTGTGCGCAAGGTTATTTCCCTATCCGACTCTTGATGCCTAACCTATCTAGTAATTCTTCAATATGACCTACATGTGTTAATGTAGTTCTGATTCAAATCAAATGCCTTGCAGCTTAAACCAGATGCGAGAGGCCCCATACTGTGCTTTGTCGGTCCACCCGGTGTGGGAAAGACATCTTTAGCATCATCCATAGCTGCTGCTCTGGGCAGAAAATTTATACGGATATCTCTTGGTGGTGTCAAAGATGAGGCTGATATTAGAGGACATCGGAGGACATACATAGGTAGCATGCCAGGGCGTCTTATTGAAGGATTAAAGGTTTAAAGTTTAAACTGATTCTTCCATACAAATTTGTTTCCATGACAACTGTTTCTAGGAGTAAGTAGAGTGTGCTTGATATCTTTGTTATATTATTACGATGCACTGTGGCTTCACATGGTCATCTTGATTGTCAATCTCAGAGGATTGGTCATATTTCAAACTTGTGACAATGTAAACACCTGTAAACCAGTACCTACTACCTACAAGAGAAACAGGAGGAAGGAAGAGAGAGAGGCAATGCAATGGAGGGAAGAGGGAAAGTCCTAGAGCCACAATAGGATTCAGAATAAATCTTATCATGGTCTAGGTCTACAACTTATATTAAATTAGGAAACCTTCTAAGAGTCTAATTACAAACCAAGGCAAATTAAAGTAAGCAACAATGACTCAGCATCAAACTACTCTCTCTCCCTCTCACGACTTAACAATGGCTATGATTCCCCTTCATGGTACTGCTTCACAAAACTGATTCTGAATTTGAATGCAGATTCATTGGATTGAATGTGGTTCTTAAAAAATTACCCTCTTTATAGTTGGATCAAATTTGTCTCTCTCCATATCCAGGCTGTAAAAATAATAAAAATTATGTTAATAGAAACATTATTATTAGTTAAAATTCTAAAATTATTTATATATTTATTTGTTTGTCCTACTACTGCTACTGTTGTGTTATAAATTTGATTGCAGGCCATGGAAACTTTTCACGAGGACTTTTTCTATGTATGTAATTATGTATAAATTATATACGCGTGTATGCCAATGAATTGCCCAGTAGCTTGAATTAGTATTAACAATTAGAACGGTGTTGAACTTACCTGCTGGATTTCTATTTTCAAATGATAATTATGAATGAATTTTAACCGCCAGGTGCCTGTGCAATCCTGATTTTTTCCTCCCCTCCCCCGCAAAAAAAAATTTCCCTCCCTCAAAAAAAAAGAAAAAAAATAAAAATGAAAAGAACAAATCCAACTGGGTATGCTAAATTAGTATTGGAAAAATTAATGTATGTAATGATTAATGTATGTAATGAACTAGAATCTCTTCCATTCCTAGCCCTAGTGATGCAGCAAGGACTGTCGGTTGGGCTAAGGCAGGGCTGTATCTAGGGGTGTCAAACGGTCAGTTTGGCCTGGTTTTGGTCGGGGAATGAGTGAGACCAAAATCAAACTGGTAATGAACTTCGGGTGGTCAGTTTCGGTTTCGATCTGGTACGTTTCGGTTTATTCCGGTATTTCAGTATCGGGTTAATACCAGTTTAGACCGGTTTGTCTTTGGGCTTGAACCACAATGAAATCTTACATTCATAACATGTAGTGAGGGAATATTTGAAAAAATACTTTAAATAATCCCCAAGTCAAATAAGTAAACAACCAGGAATAAGGAAATTGATTCGATGCGTTCATGTCGTAATAGGAACAAAGAGGAAGAAATTGTAAGGGGAAGATAACTATTATTGAAATCAATGGATAAATAGAGTTTGTAGCGAAATCGTTGTTACAAATCAAATCGTTGCTTATCATTGTAAGGGGGATATAACTAAATAACTGATATTGAAATCAATGGACAACTAATCTGTGAGAAGATAACTAATATTGAAATTATGTGTGCCTTCAATAGTTGTCACGGCGTCACGGCGATCCAAGTCGGTGGAGGGGTGTCACGTCGATATATCGACATGTCGCCCGCCATGGCGTTGCCATGGCGAGCATGTCGACCATGTTTTATTTTTTATTTTCTCTATTTTTAATGTGTTAATAGATGTATACTCAAGCCATGTTTTATTTTTTCTCTATTGTTTCTCAAGTTTTAAGAAGAAAATTCAGAAATCGAAGAAGAAATCGAAGAGGGAAAGAAGAAATCGAAAGAAATCGAAGAGGGAAAGAAGACAGGAAGAAGAAATCGAAGAGGGAAAGAAGACAGGAAGAAGAAATCGAAGAAGAAATCGAAAGAAATTGAAGAGGGAAAGAAGAAATCGAAGAGGGAAGAAGAAATCGAAGACAGGAAGAAGAAATCGAAGAGGGAAAGAGAGTCAGGAAGAAGAAATCAAAGAGGGTCGCCATGGCGTAGGTCGCCATGCAGCCCTCTCCAGCGCCAGGACGCCATGGCGTTGCCATGACAACTATGGTGCCTTCCTTTGGAAAGGAGTGGATTCAGCCAGATTTCTTCACCCCAAGAGTTGGTCTGCCCTTTGCCTCCCAAAGTCTGAAGGGGGCCTTGGTCTCAGAAGAATTAAAGATGTTATTCTTGCTGATTCTCTCAAGCTTATTTGGAAGCTTCTCACCAACAAAGACAACATCTGGTCTTCTTGGGTTTATGCCGGGCCTCTCCATGGAGACTCCATTTAGACGGTCAGCCCCCCATCCGATTCTTCATGGGTTTGGTGCAGAATTTTGCAAGTGAAACACATTGCCATTGATGCCATCTCTTGTAGGATTGATGATGGCCTCTCCACCTCCCTCTGGCTAGACAAATGGCACCCCTCTGGTGTTCTCTCTTCAGTTGTGAGCCCTCGCAATATATTCTCCTCTGGGCTTGGTAGATCCTCCTTGGTGGCTTCCATCATCTCTAGAGGCACCTGGTCCCCCCCCCCCATCTCCCCCCTCAAGGACTTTTTGAGCTCCCTCCCCCCATTCTTCCTGGATATTGTGGCAGAGGTGATACTATTGTTTGGCTCCCTTCTCCCTCAGGCAGGTTCAGTTCTCACTCAGCTTGGGATATGGTTAGACACAGAGGGACCCCCTGTCCTTGGTACAAAGTTGTCTGGTTCAAAGGGCACATTCATCGACACAACCTCACCTCATGGCGTGCCCTCTCCAACTGTCTCCTAACTCAGGCTTTCCTCAACCACCGGCATGTTCAGGTCTCCCCCCAATGCTTTCTTTGCTGGAATGGGCAAGAAGACACATACCACCTGTTCTTCTCATGCCCTTTTGCTTCCTCCATATGGAAAATAGTTATGAGCACTTGCTGGCCAGGCAGAAGAAGCCCCCTCCCCCTTCATCGCGAGTGGGTTTGGATAGATATGACATTTGGTGGGAAATCAATTTGTGATTTAGTTGACAAGATTGCCTTTTGTGCCACTATCCCTCATATTTGAATGGAACACAAATCTTAAAAGATGGACATCCAACTCTCGATGACTAGACAAGATTTGGAATGCCATCTCCTTCGACGTTTCCTCTAAAATTGGCTCGCTTCCCCTTGCTCTTGTAAAGGATTTTCCAAGGAACAGGCTCATTGTTGTCTCCTGGGGTCTTCCTATTTCCATTTTGCATCCGGGTTAGCTCTAGGCTTGCTTGTTCTTTCTTTTGTTTGTTCGCTTGCCCTAGGGTCTGTATATCCCTTCTTTCTTCGTAAATCGTAATATAATTTTTTTCATGAAAAAAAAATGTAGTCCTAAGTTTGAATAGTTAACTAGGAGCCAAATAACCAGAATCTGATCTGAACAAGTGAACAGTAAATCGGTTAGGTCCAAATAGGTGATTTTGGTCAAATTAGGGTTAGGGTTTAGTAGGGTCTAGGGTTTGGGTTAGTTGATGTATGGGAGTCTTCTAGTGAAGGTCTTGTTAAGGTTTAATAGGTCTAGGACTGTTAATTAGAATCAGCAGCAAGGTAGAAGTCTAGGGTTAGGGTTTCAGAAGAGGGATGTGAGTGGGGTTTCTAAGGTTAGAGTGGTCAGTTAAAGCTGCAACTTGGATCGAGTTCTCCAAAGGGGTAGAAGAGCATTCGATCCTAGTATGGGGCTGTTCTGGCTGGAATGATCTGTGGTGATTAAGGGTTTGGGGAAAACAAGAAAAACAAAGGGGGAACTAGGGTTTGGGATGTTTAGAGGATTAAAAGAAGAATAGATGGGGATTGGGATGAGCCAAACTCCCTGTTGTTGAAGAATATCTTGGATATCAGCTTGCTCGAATGAAGATCCTTGAAGAAAAATCAGAACTTGAATGAGAGCTTCAAAAGAACCACTCCAGCTTCACACCTCAAGGTGTTGATTGGATCAAACACCAATCCCACCAGCCTTGATCAAACACAAGACAATCTTCAGTGGTGAAGACAAAGTTGCAGAGCAGCTTAGAGCTAAATTTCAGAAATTGTGAGAGTTGAAGAGAGCTCCCACGAATTGAACTTTATTTATAATGGCCATAAGGCCTTACGCCTATTCAACCTAGGAGAAGGAAAGATTCCCCAGCTGATTCCTATTACATAGCCAGCAGAAAATAAAAAAGGTCAGGTGACTTTTAAGTAGTCACATGACTCCTAACTAGCCTAGCTGATTCTAGGTTGTCATGTGACTACTTAAAAAAGTCACGACTTCTAAAAAAAACAAATAGCTAATTGAAAAAATAAAAAGGGGTCATGTGGCCCCTTCAGTTGTCACATGACTTTTTACATCAAAATAAAACTATGTGAATAACTACTATTCTACTTGGACAGCTTTGACTTCTTATTTCGAATATAAGTCTTCATATCTGCATCATGAAATCGCAAAATGAACCCTACTATCAAATCATTCATTTAACTATCCAATTGATTTTGTATAGTGAACAGGGAGATCAATGGAAGCATTGTTCCAAATCCATTTCCCTATTCATAACCTCGTACTCATTGATTTGTAACGATTCCACTTACAACCAGAAATTTTCTCACTAATATTGAAATTAATGGATAATCAATTCACCTAGTCATAACTTCATACTAAATAATTTTTTATCAGTTTCATTGGGTTCTGTTTTGGTCTGGATATCGGTCGGTTTTACCAGTTCGGACTAGGTTTTGACACCCCTAGCTGTATCTGCCGCAAATTCTGGGTTTATTCAAACCCATATTGAGTAGCCTATGCCAGCCCATTCTGCCAAATCGACCAGCCTTAATTGGAGGAAGATGATATTTTCCAGAATAATTTCCATATTTCCCAGATTTCGTTGCTGGTTAAGGAGGAGATAATGACTAGATCGTGTGGCCCCCAGGGCCAGCTAGCTTGATGATAAAGATTGAAGATTAATTGTCCATGCGGGAGGATGATTTGACAGCCTTACTTGTCCTACATTTTAGGAAGTTTTGATATTTTGCGTGGGGGGTTTATTAGCTAGAGATTAGTTTCTTTTTATGAGTTATTAGTAGTTTCTTTTTTCTAGGATTCTTTATCTGTTAACTAATTAGATTAGGATTGGGTTGCTTTGTAATTATTTTTAATTAGGAAAACATCTACAATGCTGTAATCGATTTTCAAATTTCTAAATACAAGGATGTGGCTGGATTGTGGATTCTATAGCCAACAAATTGAAAAAAAATGAGAGTTTTGGTTTTGAAACCACGCTATGCTGTGAGATGCGATGGGGGAGGGTGAGATACCCGGGAGAGAGTGGGATGCTCAATCCAATCGTATCCTATATTTTCTATCTTCTTTTTTCCATCAATCTCAGTGAGTATTCTGTTCTGAATTTTAAGAATCTGTTGAAGGCCATTCAAAGGCTTGATTTCACTGTTGGGAAGCATTGTTCGGTTGCTATTTGGAGGCTGCTGCTATTGCCGATCAAGAACTCTGCTGGTCTAATCATCTGCAAACCATACTTTGTTGATCCTGCTGTAGAGTTCGGTTCCTAGTTGAGAAGTTGGGGATTTGGTTCTACATTACCTCGACTTGCCATTTAATGTGATGGGTCCAACATAAAACATCTCATATCTTTGGAAAATTGGAGTCAGTCAAGCTATGGTCCCAAACTGTACCCCTTGTTTTTTAAAAATTCAAAGGAGTTCCAACAGGTTAGAGAAATTAAAGGCTCTAAAATTGAAAATTTAAAACAGTAGAACAGGCAAGAATTTTTCACGGTGGAAGCCAGGAAAATCTGATCTCCTTGCCCATATTTCGGACCAGAAGAAAATGGGAGAATGTTGGCTTAACCAATGGTGAGAGTGCTCAGAGATATGCCGATAAATAGGAGCTGAAGGGGATAGTGTTATTGGAGGAAATTAGCTGGGAATGGATGTCTCAGGTCTGATTGATAGACGCGGGCAATTGATAAAAACTAACAATTTCATTACTAAATTGACCCTTATTGTGCAACTGTACCAGCCAGAATTGTTGTTAATTCTGTGATGTCATTGTGAACTACCTACATCACTGCTGCTTATGCACCAGGTGAGTTTAGGGTTTTGACCCATTGTTCAATGGGTCATGGTACAAATGTAGAATACATTAGACAGATGTGCAGAAACAAAACATTCCTGGATCATCTAATCTGGCACATAGTTGTCAAGGTGTTGACGTGTTGCCTAGGCGTCCAGGCACCTGGTTGGTGCCAACTTGCGTCCAGTCTCCCTCCAACACCTTGGGTTTTCTAGACACCTTGACAACTATGATCTGAGTCTTCGGACTAATCTTTGGACTCGAAGATTTTCTAGATGGGACCAAAATTTGTGAATACTCTCTTACTTAGCCCACTCCTGTTGCTACACTACATACATGCGTTGGGAGACCTTCTTTGAGGTCTATTAAGCAATAAGCTTGGTTGATTGTAACGTTTGAATGTTTCTACTGACTTAAGATTTCCTTTCAGTTCCCTGATTTCTGATTTCTACTAAACTTTATGTTTTGAATTGTAGAGGGTAGCTGTTTGCAACCCAGTTATGTTGCTGGATGAAGTTGACAAGACTGGCTCTGATATCCGTGGGGATCCTGCCTCAGCACTACTGGAAGTTCTTGATCCAGAGCAGAACAAAACTTTCAATGATCAGTATCCTTTCATTCTACATTCCAAGAAGTTCTTGAATGATTAGACTAATCTTTAGTTAGAATATTGTCTGTCACCTTCACTTAATTGAAGTTGATAAAAATCTGAGGATCCTTGAAAGGAACCTCTGCCAATATTATTTTTCATTTGGATGTGGTTTTGAACTTGTGTTTCAAAAAACAGTGTGATAAAATCTGAGGGTCTTCAAATGGTACCTCTGCTTATTACTGTTCTTTGGATGAGGTTTAGACTTATGTGAAGACCTCAACATGAGGGAGATATGGATTTCTAATTTCTTGTCCTATAATCCATATTATTTTGTGCTGATGACATAGTGTACATATGCCACACATGGAACTTTGTAAGAATCTCATTGATGGACTTGTAATAACCAAAAATTTTCCTTAATTGAATTAAACAGCTATCTAAATGTCCCATTCGATCTTTCAAAGGTCATTTTTGTTGCAACTGCAAACAGGATCCAGCCTATTCCTCCACCACTCTTGGATCGAATGGAAGTAATTGAGCTTCCTGGATATACCCCTGAAGAAAAGTTGAAAATAGCCATGCAGCATTTAATACCAAGAGTTCTAGATCAGCATGGCTTGAGCTCTGAGTTCCTTCAAATTCCTGAGGTATGACCTTACATTAGAAGATTTAATAATGGACGTATGTCATTATATTTCCAGATACAAATTGCATAGTTAGTTTGACATCTAAATAATGATTGGTGTTACTGTGGATTTACTCCCTTGATCATTTACATAACAGTTCTAGTGCACTTAAATTGATAATGTATTGAATCATTCAAAGTGCGTTTTATCTTTAATAAAATTTTAATTTCTTTTCTTCTTTGCTGACTCGTCAACATTTGTGAACTAAAATCCATTTGATGCTGGTCCATGTTCAACATTTACTCTTTATTTTCGTTGTTTTTGTTATTATTGCATGCTGGTAGGTATCTAGATGTTTGAAATATTTTGTTCTAGTGGACTACGCATTTGAAGAGGCTGGAAATGCCCTCCGATTTCGGTTGTCCCATAAGTTAGAACTCATCATTGTTCTTGTCTGATATATCAATTGACTCTCAACCATTTAGCAGTTTCTTCAATACAGTTGTGACTCTTCTATTGAATTCTGTAAGAAATATCTTGAAAGCTGAGCTTTCCACGGACCTGCTATTTAGGTCTGGTGGGGGGGTCCCTGGTAGATCCACAGGTCAACCACTGTGTCATACAATTTTGGGCTTAAAACATGAACTATATTCAAAATTTGCTCCTATATTAAAGGAAGATTATTGCCTTGTCTTGCTGACAAGTTTTCCTTGCCTCAAGGCTCTTTCTATCTTGTGGGATGGTCATTTTGACCGTTGGTTGATGGGGTATCCCTTGGCGAGGCCACTTGTCAAATTTAGTATCCCATGTCTATCTTATGGCGCACCATGTTTCAGATCTTTGTTCTGACATATGCTGAAGTTCGATTGAGCTAAAACTTGGCAAATAAACAGAAGACGATGTGAAAAAGGTTTCCACAAAGTTTGAGCATCGAAGGAACTACTGAGTGACAAATATCTCACTGGACAAGGGAAAACACTCCTATTATTAAAGGATTTTACCAGAAAACAACCTGCAGCACAATGGTTAAAGCATGGTTGTTACAAGTATTAGTTGGAAGTGTTCCAAGTCGTTTCTGAGAGAGTTCAGCCATCTGATTCATTGGTTCAACTGCCCAGATCAGACAAATATTTAACTAGTCACCAGGTTTGGACAAAATTGGTTTGAAACCTGTTTGAGGGGTGGGTAACAGGGCTACTGGTTGAACTGAGCCAGGCCTTGCTGGATCTTGCATTGCTCGGAAACCTGCTTGGCTCATCAAATGTCAGAGTTGTAACTTCAAATAGTGACAGCCTCTTATCATAGTTCTGACATTCATGTTTTCCTAATTAGTCACATGCTTGAATGGAGATGGACTTCTGGGTTTTTCTGGTGCAGGTGTTTTTAAAATCAAACCACAACCGGAACCACTGTGCGTAGGTTTTCCAGAGTTATGATTAGGCTGGTTTCTGATGTGAAAATTGACCTTCAATGATTTGAATGTTCAGAGCACAACTTTGAATCTTAATGTTCCCTTGGTGATTCCAGTAACTCTCTCAGAGCAACCAGGGGAAATTTATTAAGATAAAAAGAAGAAAGGAACTTGAGCAACAGGACCCAACAACCAAAATCACCCCCTTCTTCAGTTCAGGCTGTTGGTAAAACCTGAACAGGACCTCTTCCAATTCCACAGCAGAAGCAAAAGCTCAAATTCTCCACCTCCTAAAATGCTCAGTGCCACCTTTGGGTTTTGAGAATCATATCCTAATGCATCCACTCTGTTGCATTTGATCAAACACTTCTATTAGGTCATTAAGAAGAGAAAGTGTTCCCACTCTAGACAAAACAAATAGCTCGCAGAAATTAGTATATGGAGTTTGTGGCAAAAAAAAAAATCTCACATTTTAAAACTGGCTCTTTCTATTTGGATGGATCCCACTCTTCTGGTGAAAAGATTAAATTTTCTCATTTGTAAAACTGGTATTTTCTATTTGAGTGGATCGCACTGTTCTGCATGTTTGCCGTGTGGGACGTTTTGGCATGGGTAGCCATTAATCCTTAGATTTCTTGATTTCTAGAAAAGGATGAGCAGTTTATACATCTTTAAATTCATGAAATGTTGACATCTCCAGTTAGGGGTGGCAAGGGGGCTTGGGTTTGGGTTGTGTTCAGCACAGATTTGAACATGGCATATCTATTAATCAGGTAAAAAATTTCGGCCATAATTGTGGAATGCTGGGTTCTTTGGTAAACTGGCAGGTTCTGACAGCTTGGTGTTGTGATCCTGGCCAATATATCCTATTTGGGTTTGCTATGGGCCCACCCAAGCACTAAATAGATCAAGATGTAAATGGGGTGGCAATCTTGTAATAAAACAGAATTCTCAAGGGATTACTAGGGAAGTTAAAGGAAGGTTATGAAAGGGTTTTGATTTATTGAACAGTGTAGGTTTGGATGCAAAATAATAATAATAAGGATAAAAGAGCATAAGAGAAGTAGAGAGGGGCAGTTGTGGAAAGTGAGGAGATAAAATAAGGAAACTAACAAATCATGGATAGGATAACTTGTCTTCTACCTCAACTAAAGGTGGAAAACCCGATCTCAGTTTGGAGATGATATCTCCTTCATTGGTGCTTTACTGAAACTGAGATTTTGGGGTGAGGGTCTACTTGCAGCCCTATTCTGAACAGCAACGAAGAAGGAGAATGAACTGTTGAAACCAGACCTAACGGTAGAAGAAGGGCCAGGTTTTTGTGTCGACTTGGTTCTTGCAACAGAGAAGTATTTCTGGGGAGAGCTATAAGAGTTCAGGTGGCCCCAGAGTTCTGTGATGCCTTTTTGTAGATTTTTTTTTATTTTAACATTTGATATTACTGTTATAAGCTTGTATAGCTCTATCTTACAATAACTTTTTCTTTGATGATGCTGTGATTTTTGTAGGATATGGTGAAACTTATAATTCAAAGATATACCAGAGAAGCTGGTGTACGGAATATGGAGAGGAACTTGGCTGCTTTGGCTCGTGCAGCTGCAGTTCGAGTTGCTGAGCAAGAACAGTCAGTTCCACTCAGCAAAGGTGTTCACCAAATGGCTGCACCACTGATGGATGCAAGACTTGCAGATGGGGCTGAAGTAGATATGGAAGTTATTCCAATTGGCGTTAACAATCATGAGATGCCAAATGCTTTTAAAAATACCTCACCGTTGATAGTGGATGAGGCTATGCTGGAAAAAGTATTGGGGGTAATTAATTCTTCTTTGTTGACTTGGTGGCACTTATCTAGTTATCTTAGAAGCAATAAACTTGTAGCTACAAGAAACCTGGGACAGATGGTAGACAGCAACCTAGTTTGATTTGTGCATGTCTATGTAATATGGCATATTATCAACAATTCAGAGCTTGCCTATGTTATGCAACTCATTGGATGTGACCCAGTATTGGACCCATATTAGTCGACACTCGACAGTAACATCCATTTGTCATTACTGAAATTGCTGAATGTATTAAATCAACAGTTTGGGACAGTAACATCCATTTGTCTCCCCCCCTCTTTCGGAGTTTTTGGTAATTTTTTATTCACAAAAAAAAGTTTTAGACAAAAATTCTTGAGGTCACTTTGGATTGTCTAGTTGCTTTAGTTTTGGGCTATGCCTTCTCCTATGGATGGCCCAACTTTTTATTACTTAATTCATTTAGGACATGTCATTATGCAACTGATTCTTGAGATGAGATCACACTTTGTTCTGCCTAAACACCCAGGTTTCCTTGTGTGCTTGATTTCTGATTTTGATATCTTATTATCTTAAATAAAACTGAATGTGTACTTTGCTGATATTGGAATGCAGCCTCCAAAGTTTGATGACAGGGAAGCTGCAGAACGTGTTGCCACTCCTGGAGTATCAGTTGGGCTTGTTTGGACCTCCTTTGGTGGGGAAGTTCAGTTTGTTGAGGCTGCAGCAATGGTAGGAAAAGGAGATTTGCATCTCACAGGGCAACTTGGTGATGTTATTAAAGAATCAGCACAAATTGCACTAACATGGGTAGGTTTTATTTATTTCTTCACTTTTATTTCATAAAGTATGCTCACAGTTTATGAATTTGTATTTTACCACTTTTTTGACATTCACGTAGTTGGCTGGTGCCTCTGTAACTCATTTTAAATTTTGGAGAATGCCTCTGACTTTGTTGTCTATAAGATGCTAATTTATTGAATGTGTTTCTTGGTGAAAAGTCCTCAATATATTCTTTTTCCTTTGCCATTCAAGCAATATAACCCTCAATATAAATTACACTCAATATAGTCTTTTTTTTTTGAAGGGGAGGGAGGGGGTGTAGGGGAGGGAGGAGGTGGAGCAAAATGCACCTATGTTTGCTAGCTTGTTATTCTGTGTTAAATATGGCCATGCATATTGTGCAATAACTGATAATTGACATAGATATGTAGTTAAAACATTGGTGTGTGCAGCCACACCAGGTATTAATATGCATGAACAGTAGTGAAGTCTGTTAAATTCCCAGGTACATTTGCATGCTTCAGGCTCCTGCAGATGCTCATATATGAGTATAAATCTATGAATGGAGATTCATGTCCAAGTGCCTGATGTATTCACATGCATATGCATTGCTTACATATACAAGCACTACTCAACTCCTGTAACAACTTGGTGTTATTAGCAGAGGAAGTACTATTCACTTTTCCCCAACAGCAGCAGTCGCCCTCGCTGGTGAGTGGGCCCGAGGTGATGCAGGGGGTGGGTGCCCCCGACCCAAATTTTTTGGAGATGTTTTTATATCCTAAGGGGCAGTTTTGTACTTTCGGGGAATTAGGGTTTCTCTGTATGTAATGACTTATGTTCAAGGGAATTTGTCTTTATTTTTTAATCGATTGAATAAATAGGAGGTGTGGTGGTCTAATTGACTGATTCACGCAATCTCCCTTTCTCTCCCTCTCACTTCTTTCTCTGCAATTTCTCTCGCTCTCTCTTTCTCTCTTTCTCTCTTTCTCTCTTTCTCTTGCAGGTTTGAGAGTCTCTCGCTCTTACATCAACAACTACCACAGTAAACACTTTTGTCAAGACATTTGGTTTCTGCTTTTTTATTTTTGCAACCTCTCACACCATATTTGTAGGAAATAATAGCCGCTGTGCCTAAAGGGTCATTTATATTTTAATATTTCATTTCTTTCTACAGATAAAAGCTTTATTTTAATCTTTCACTACTATTATCATATCCTCAAAATGTTCTTTAATTTGATAGGTAAGGGCAAGAGCAGCGGACCTGAAGTTAGCAGCTGCTGGGGAAATCAATCTGCTGGAGGGCCGGGATATCCACATACATTTTCCTGCAGGAGCTGTACCGAAGGATGGGCCTTCAGCTGGTGTTACTCTGGTAACATCTCTTGTTTCGTTATTCAGTCAGCAAAAAGTAAGAGCAGACACGGCAATGACAGGAGAGATGACCCTGAGGGGTATGGTATTACCTGTTGGTGGTATCAAAGATAAGGTGGGCTTACCATACATGCTTTCATGGGATTTGTTCTTGATGCTCATCTTTAAGACAATCTATGCAGTGGTTATGAAACTATGATATTCACAGACTTTATGCTTTGCCTGTGAGTTCTGTAAATGGGACATCTTTTGGTTCATTTGCAATGTAAAATTTTCAAAAATCATGTATCCAAGATTGATGTAGATCATAGGGAGGAGTTTTGGAGGACATTCTAGAAGATATAGTGGAGATTTGAGTGGAGAATTTTCTGTTAAAGATATTCCAGCTACTATGGGGATTATGGGTTTCACTTTGTGGCTTCTTACTTTCTATTGTGTAGGGTTGGATAGATATGCTCCAATCCAACTGTAGTTTCTACTTTGTAATGTTTAAGATAGTTTC